>NC_133387.1:7850352-12850352 GCF_047511655.1 Castor canadensis
ATCCATCCATCCATGCATCCATCCATCGTCTCTCCATCCCTCATCCACCCACCCATCCATCCATCCACCCATCCCTCCATGCATCTATCCATCCATCCGTCCACGTCTCCATCCATCCAAGCATGCATCCATCGTCTCTCCATCCATCCATCCCTCCATGCATCCATCCACGTCTCCATCCATCCACTCATCCATCCGCCCACCTGCCCGCCCCTCCCTCTCTTCAGAGACATCTGGAGACTTCTGCTCTTTGGCTGCGGCGAATGGCGTTGCCGAGAAGACACGCGCGTTCTCCCGTGCCTCTGCTTGGGACGCGAGTGGGGAAGACCTGCTTGAGTCCAGCAGGCCCAAGTTCGCCTCAGGCCTCTGGCCCGGATCTCTTCTGGGAGGGTGCTGGACGGGTGCCGGAAAGCGGAGGAGGGAGGGCCGCCCGAGGCCGGCCAGGGTCCACGAGGGCAGCCGAGTTCAAGGTCTTCCGCAGGGATGGGGCCAGGGCCTTTGGGAAGCCTCACTGTAGGGTACGCACAGCCCGGCACGGGCAAGGCCTCGGGACCTCTGCTCCCCTCTGTGGCAACTGACCCGGGTCTGCGCAGCCGGGGGACCTGAGTGTGCCGTTCCCCGGCGGTCAGTCGCTTCAGCCTGGGCTGACCAAGAAACCGAGGACTTTCTCTTCTCCCCAGACTGAAGGCCCGACAGCCCAGTCCTCCACGCTCAGGCCCTGGGCCCGTCATCCCGGTCTTCCCGTGACATGGCCCACTAGGGTTGCTTTCTTAGGGAAGCCAGAGGCCTCATTTGGGTCATCCATCCATCCATCCATCCACCCATCCATCCGTCTCTGGATGCATGCATCCATGCATCCGTTCCTGCTGACACAGTGCTGCTCTCCACCCCCGGCCTGGCGAGCAAGATGTGGCTTGGCACTTGCCGGCCCCCACGCGGTGAGGTTCCCGGGGTGTCCTAGGGAAAGCTTGGGAAAAGGAGTCTCGCTCCCAGGTGCACACTTGGTTTTGGTTTTGTTTCTCTAAGGCTCCCCTCGGCTCCCCCCCGACGCAAGTGCTCATGGTGGTGGTGGTGGAAGGAAAGCGCGGGGGCGGAGGAGGGACAGGTGAGCACGCGCTCTTCCTCCATCCCTGAGTCTAGGGCCTGAGAGGACCAGGGGCCCTTGGGCTGGGCTGGATGATGTTGCCGTGCACATGGCTGCACAACAGGAAAGGCCTGTTCCCTGGCAAAGCTTGCCGCCTCCAGGTTGAACCCGGGAGACCCAGTTGTCCCTAAAGCGCTGCTTGGCACGGATGGTCACACTGGCCCGGAGTCTCCACTGTGGGCCATGGCCCCAATTCCCCTCCCTCTACCACGAGGAGGTGGAAACACTGCCATTTGCACCTCCTGGACGGCCTGGGTCTCCCACGGCCCTAGGGTGGCAGCTCCAGCTTGCCCGGGACTCAAAGGGCACCTCTTTAGGGTCTGCGGGTGGGCCCTGCGGGCCCCCGTGGCTCTGGCCTGGGGCGGGAGCCTCCCGGGGACAGACTCGGCCCTCTCCAGGGACTTGTGCCAAGCCATTTGACGGTCACGGCTTGACACAGTCTGGCGGCCCGGGAGCTCGTCCCTGCCTGCCAAGAGCAACCTCTCCACGGCCAGGACACTCTCCTCCCGGAGCGGCGGCTGCGATCAGCTCACCTTTGTGCCGTCGGGGGGCTGGCCACCCACCCCCCTGGCGCACGGCACTCGTCGTTTCTGAGCGTTTTGGGAACGCCTCGCCTCGGACCCCAGCTCTTGTCCCCGCGTGCCCACGTGCCCCCATCAGCCCCCACCGGGTGGCGGACGGAGGTTTGCGGCCCACGGGAAAGCGGGCAGGCTTCCCCGAGGCACTCAACGCTGTGGACCCAGTAGAACCATCCCGGGAGAGCCGCTCCCAGGAGAGTGTAGGACGGTGCGGCTCCTGTGGCAATCGGTGCGTTGCTTCCTCCTCAGAGAGAGTTCGGGAGGTGGATGGAGGCACGCACGGCCACGGCCGCGTGGAGGAAGGAACGTGGAGAGTGATCACGAGATCAGCCCGGGCTATCTGCCCAAAAGGAGCGGAGGCAGGACTTGAACAGATCTCTGGCCTGTCGTGGGCCTCCCGTTCTTTGCCTGTGGCTTCACGATAGCCAAAAGGTAGAAGCGACCAAGTGACCTTGGGTGGACCAAGGGCTGAAGGAAAGGTGCTCCGTGCACACTCTGCCATAGGACACAGCCCGGAGAAGGACGGAAAGAAAAGGCAAGCTCTCCTATGGGATGCAGACCCGAGGAGCCGCGGCAAAGAGAAAGGAGCCGCACTCGGGCTGGCACAAATCTGTGGGGCGGCTGGAGGGTGTGCGGCCGAGGGTGACGCCAATGGAAGCCTGTGGGCTCCCCGTCTGCCGTGTGCCCCTGTCCGCGTGAAAAACAGTACGGAACACAACCGCCACAAGGACGCCTAAGCCACCCCCCCCACTGAATGCCCTCTACACACACTCACACACACCACACACACACACGCACACGCACACACACACACACACACACACGACACGCACACTCACCCAGAACCACCGAACCACCAGCCCTCAGAGAGAAACAGAAGTTGAGTGCCGTTGTGCCTGTCATTTTACGTCACCCTTTGCAAAGTTCTCTGGATTCAAAGGAAATCGCATATTGAGCGTGGGGATCGGCTGACGTCCCTCCAAGGCTCCTGAGGCCGAAGGGGAGGTGGGCTGGGGGATATTGACTTGGGGGCAGTCGAGGCCACAAGGTGGGCCCTGTGCCGAAGGAATGAAATGAAGTAACTTAACTGAGCTGTCGAATGGTGCTCATCAAAGAAAGGCCCGTCAGGTGCCTCACGGATTCAAGGCCGGTGTCATGAGAAGTGAATTGGGCCTGGTGGTGCAGCGTCCGATCCCAGGGCTTGGGAGGTGAAAGCAGGAAGGCTGCTTCCAGGAGAGCCCCTGGCTCCCACAGCTCAGGATAACTAAGTGAGGAAAGAGCCGTGGAGGAGGTACCAAGAGGGCAGATGCGGTGCAAGCCAGCGTAAGGCATCCCCAGGCGAGCCCTAGGAAAGGATTGCAACCCAAGGCGGCCCAAGGCCACGCACTCTCGCCCAGGCCAAGCCGGTGGAAGGCAATGTAGCCCACACAGCCCTAGGGAAGCCGTCCCGACCCAAGGCAGCATCGCACGACCCAGTGCAGCGCAGTGCAACGCGAGGCGAGGCCAGGCGAGGCGAGGCGAGGCGAGGCCAGGCGGGGCCAGGCAGTGCAGTGGGTGCGTTGCCTCGCCTCGCCTGGCCTGGGGTCGCGTTGCCTTGCCGGCCTCGCCTCGCGTGGTCCCGGGGTGCAGGGCACTGCCGTGCAGGGCGCTGCGGGGTGTTGCAGAGCAGAGCAGTGCAAGGGCAATGAAGGCCGAGAGGGTTTAGGGCAGGGAGGTAGCAGACAGCGAGGTGGCCAGGGGTGCGGCGCTTGTCCTGTGTCAGGTGCCAGTCGCGAGCGAGGCGTGAAGGGGAGGGGCGAGCCATGGAGACGGGAGTGGCTTGTGATGTCGGTGGCGGGCCGCTTGTTGGGGAAGAGAAGTGAGTGAAGTGAAGTGAAGTGAAGGAAGGAGGGAGCAAAGAGGTGTGAGGCGAGGCTAAGGTGGCTGTTCCCGAGAGAGAGGATGGTCCGGGCAGCCGGGCCCGGCGCTGGCGCTGTCCGTCGGTGGGGACGGGGCTGTGAGGCAGGGTCGCGTGAGCACGGGGGTGAGTGGGCGCTTGGCAGCGGGGCGCGTGCGGGGTTGGAGGGTGCGAGCGCTGGGCGGCGGCTGGGCGGGCCGGAGGTCCGGGCGAGGCGGAGCAGGGTAGGCGGGTAGGTTGTCCGGGAGGCTTGTGTCTGAAGGGGGCGTGCGAGTGGTGCGTGCGGGCTAGGGAAGTTGAGAGTGGAGTAGGGGTGTGTCGGCTGGGGCGGCGGGCAAGCGAAGAGGAAAAAGGAAAAGAAAAAAAGTGTAGCCCAGGCTGGCCTCGAACTCGTGATCCTCCTGCCTCATCCTCTTCGCCTCGTTGATTACCGGCGTGCGCCACCACGACCGGCGCTCAACGCCTCGGCAAAACAGCTACTCGAGGCTGCTGACGCCAGCCGGCCTCCCCGGCGCTCCCGCGGGCGGGGCCGCAGGGGGCGGGGCCCGCTCCTCCACACCGCCCCGCCGGTCAGCCCTTCTCCACCGCCAGCGCGCCGCCGCCCGCGCAACCGCCTCTCCCCCAAAGCCCCCACCCCACCCCTCGCGCGCTGCACTCCTCCCCAACGCACACGCACACGCACACGCACGCCCCACGACTGCCCAGGACCGGCTCCCCCTCCCCCGCCGACTCGCTCGGCACGGCCCGGAACACACCCGCCCGCCCGCCCGGGACCCTTCTGCGCCCGAGCGCGCCCTCACGGTCACTTCGGGAAGCGCAACCTGCGCCGCCTCCCGCTCTCCTGGGAGGCCTGGCCCAGGCCTGGCCTTGCGGGCCCCTCCCACCCCAGCTCTGGCCGGCCGGCCCGCCAGCTCTCTGCCCTCCGTTCCATTCAGCCCTGCTCTTCACCGCTCTACTCTTCCTCGGACGGCCCTCGCACGCGGCCCACGTCGCAGGGACTGACTGACTGACTGACTGACTGACTGCCACCAGCCTGCACCTTCACCTCTGCCCTTTGTCCCTCCCTCTCCACTGTGCTGCCTCACTTGGGAGACCAGCTTGGGGAAAAAAGTCTCCAACTGTCCATTTGTGGGAAGGAGGCCTTTGGCCCTCGTCCGTCTCCTCCGTTCTTGTCAAGGGCCTCCCAGCCCGCCAGCACTGAGGACGGCGGCCACCTGTCCTCTCCTCCAGGCACCGCCTGGGTTGGTGCCAGCCCAATCAGCAAGGAGAGCCCAGCGACTCACACGGGCCCCTGCTCGTGCTGGGGCTGGCCTAGGACGCCTGGCCTCGCTCGCTTCTGACATCCAGGTCCCAGCCCGTGTCTCCAGCCAGCAGAGGCTGGCCTGCCGGGTCGGGTGGGCTGTGGGCAGATCGGTTGCTGCTGCCTGGCGCAGGGCTCCCCGAATGGAGTGCACGTGGCCGCCTCCTGTGGACCGGCCCTCCCTCTCTTCTCCCTGGTTCGAGTCGGCACACCTGCCTCCAGGAGCCCTGGGGCTGCGGGGAGGGGAGCACCCACCCCATGGGAACCTTCAGGAACCTTGGGGCTGCAGTCCCGGGAGGATCCCTCCAGGGTCACCGGGGCAGGCCCTTGGCAGGGACGCAGGCTGTCGGCCCATGGGCGCCTGCTTGCACCTGACTTCGGGTGTGCTGGGCTTACTGGGCACCGGAGGACATCCTCCTCACGGGAAAGAAAGGCTTTGCTCGGGCGGCTGGAGGAGGCGCCTCTCCCGCGCCCTGTCCGAAACTTCCACCCCCAGCCCCCTTCTCTTTGCTCTAGGACTTGACCCCCTCTGGAATCCTCAGGCACGGCAGAGGTCTCATGGTCTGCCTCCCTCCTTCCCTCGCTCCCTACCCCTGCCCCCCCTCCTCGCTCAACCTGCCCATCCGTCCATCCATGCACCCTTCTGTCCATCTCTCCATCTCTGCAGGCATGCACGCATGCATCCATCCATCCATGCATCCATCCATCGTCTCTCCATCCCTCATCCACCCACCCATCCATCCATCCACCCATCCCTCCATGCATCTATCCATCCATCCGTCCACGTCTCCATCCATCCAAGCATGCATCCATCGTCTCTCCATCCATCCATCCCTCCATGCATCCATCCACGTCTCCATCCATCCACTCATCCATCCGCCCACCTGCCCGCCCCTCCCTCTCTTCAGAGACATCTGGAGACTTCTGCTCTTTGGCTGCGGCGAATGGCGTTGCCGAGAAGACACGCGCGTTCTCCCGTGCCTCTGCTTGGGACGCGAGTGGGAAGACCTGCTTGAGTCCAGCAGGCCCAAGTTCGCCTCAGGCCTCTGCCCGGATCTCTTCTGGGAGGGTGCTGGACGGGTGCCGGAAAGCGGAGGAGGGAGGCCGCCCGAGGCCGGCCAGGGTCCACGAGGGCAGCCGAGTTCAAGGTCTTCCGCAGGGATGGGGCCAGGGCCTTTGGGAAGCCTCACTGTAGGGTACGCACAGCCCGGCACGGGCAAGGCCTCGGGACCTCTGCTCCCCTCTGTGGCAACTGACCCGGGTCTGCGCAGCCGGGGGACCTGAGTGTGCCGTTCCCCGGCGGTCAGTCGCTTCAGCCTGGGCTGACCAAGAACCGAGGACTTTCTCTTCTCCCCAGACTGAAGGCCCGACAGCCCAGTCCTCCACGCTCAGGCCCTGGGCCCGTCATCCCGGTCTTCCCGTGACATGGCCCACTAGGGTTGCTTTCTTAGGAAGCCAGAGGCCTCATTTGGGTCATCCATCCATCCATCCATCCACCCATCCATCCGTCTCTGGATGCATGCATCCATGCATCCGTTCCTGCTGACACAGTGCTGCTCTCCACCCCCGGCCTGGCGAGCAAGATGTGGCTTGGCACTTGCCGGCCCCCACGCGGTGAGGTTCCCGGGTTGTCCTAGGGAAAGCTTGGGAAAAGGAGTCTCGCTCCCAGGTGCACACTTGGTTTTGGTTTTGTTTCTCTAAGGCTCCCCCTCGGCTCCCCCCCGACGCAAGTGGCTCATGGTGGTGGTGGTGGAAGGAAAGCCGCGGGGCGGAGGAGGGACAGGTGAGCACGCGCTCTTCCTCCATCCCTGAGTCTAGGGCCTGAGAGGACCAGGGGCCCTTGGGCTGGGCTGGATGATGTTGCCGTGCACATGGCTGCACAACAGGGAAAGGCCTGTTCCCTGGCAAAGCTTGCCGCCTCCAGGTTGAACCCGGGAGACCCAGTTGTCCCTAAAGCGCTGCTTGGCACGGATGGTCACACTGGCCCCGGAGTCTCCACTGTGGGCCATGGCCCCAATTCCCCTCCCTCTACCACGAGGAGGTGGGAAACACTGCCATTTGCACCTCCTGGACGGCCTGGGTCTCCACGGCCCTAGGGTGGCAGCTCCAGCTTGCCCGGGACTCAAAGGGCACCTCTTTAGGGTCTGCGGGTGGGCCCTGCGGGCCCCCGTGGCTCTGGCCTGGGGCGGGAGCCTCCCGGGGACAGACTCGGCCCTCTCCAGGGACTTGTGCCAAGCCATTTGACGGTCACGGCTTGACACAGTCTGGCGGCCCGGGAGCTCGTCCCTGCCTGCCAAGAGCAACCTCTCCACGGCCAGGACACTCTCCTCCCGGAGCGGCGGCTGCGATCAGCTCACCTTGTGCCGTCGGGGGGCTGGCCACCCACCCCCCTGGCGCACGGCACTCGTCGTTTCTGAGCGTTTTGGGAACGCCTCGCCTCGGACCCCAGCTCTTGTCCCGCGTGCCCACGTGCCCCCATCAGCCCCCACCGGGTGGCGGACGGAGGTTTGCGGCCCACGGGGAAAGCGGGCAGGCTTCCCCGAGGCACTCAACGCTGTGGACCCAGTAGAACCATCCCGGGAGAGCCGCTCCCAGGAGAGTGTAGGACGGTGCGGCTCCTGTGGCAATCGGTGCGTTGCTTCCTCCTCAGAGAGAGTTCGGGAGGTGGATGGAGGCACGCACGGCCACGGCCGCGTGGAGGAAGGAACGTGGAGAGTGATCACGAGATCAGGCCCGGGCTATCTGCCCAAAAGGAGCGGAGGCAGGGACTTGAACAGATCTCTGGCCTGTCGTGGGCCTCCCGTTCTTTGCCTGTGGCTTCACGATAGCCAAAAGGTAGAAGCGACCAAGTGACCTTGGGTGGACCAAGGGCTGAAGGAAAGGTGCTCCGTGCACACTCTGCCATAGGACACAGCCCGGAGAAGGACGGAAAGAAAAGGCAAGCTCTCCTATGGGATGCAGACCCGAGGAGCCGCGGCAAAGAGAAAGGAGCCGCACTCGGGCTGGCACAAATCTGTGGGGCGGCTGGAGGGTGTGCGGCCGAGGGTGACGCCAATGGAAGCCTGTGGGCTCCCCGTCTGCCGTGTGCCCCTGTCCGCGGTGAAAAACAGTACGGAACACAACCGCCACAAGGACGCCTAAGCCACCCCCCCACTGAATGCCCTCTACACACACTCACACCACACCACACCCACACACGCACACGCACACACACACACACACACACACGGACACGCACACTCACACAGAACCACCGAACCACCAGCCCTCAGAGAGAAACAGAAGTTGAGTGCCGTTGTGCCTGTCATTTTACGTCACCCTTTGCAAAGTTCTCTGGATTCAAAGGAAATCGCATATTGAGCGTGGGGATCGGCTGACCGTCCCTCCAAGGCTCCTGAGGCCGAAGGGGAGGGTGGGCTGGGGGATATTGACTTGGGGGCAGTCGAGGCCACAAGGTGGGCCCTGTGCCGAAGGAATGAAATGAAGTAACTTAACTGAGCTGTCGAATGGTGCTCATCAAAGAAAGGCCCGTCAGGTGCCTCACGGATTCAAGGCCGGTGTCATGAGAAGTGAATTGGGCCTGGTGGTGCAGCGTCCGATCCCAGGGCTTGGGAGGTGAAAGCAGGAAGGCTGCTTCCAGGAGAGCCCCTGGCTCCCACAGCCTCAGGATAACTAAGTGAGGAAAGGAGCCGTGGAGGAGGTACCAAGAGGGCAGATGCGGTGCAAGCCAGCGTAAGGCATCCCCAGGCGAGCCCTAGGAAAGGATTGCAACCCAAGGCGGCCCAAGGCCACGCACTCTCGCCCAGGCCAAGCCGGTGGAAGGCAATGTAGCCCACACAGCCCTAGGGAAGCCGTCCCGACCCAAGGCAGCATCGCACGACCCAGTGCAGCGCAGTGCAACGCGAGGCGAGGCCAGGCGAGGCGAGGCGAGGCGAGGCCAGGCGGGGCCAGGCAGTGCAGTGGGTGCGTTGCCTCGCCTCGCCTGGCCTGGGGTCGCGTTGCCTTGCCGGCCTCGCCTCGCGTGGTCCCCGGGGTGCAGGGCACTGCCGTGCAGGGCGCTGCGGGGTGTTGCAGAGCAGAGCAGTGCAAGGGCAATGAAGGCCGAGAGGGTTTAGGGCAGGGAGGTAGCAGACAGCGAGGTGGCCAGGGGTGCGGCGCTTGTCCTGTGTCAGGTGCCAGTCGCGAGCGAGGCGTGAAGGGGAGGGGCGAGCCCATGGAGACGGGAGTGGCTTGTGATGTCGGTGGCGGGCCGCTTGTTGGGGGAAGAGAAGTGAAGTGAAGTGAAGTGAAGTGAAGGAAGGAGGGAGCAAAGAGGTGTGAGGCGAGGCTAAGGTGGCTGTTCCCGAGAGAGAGGATGGTCCGGGCAGCCGGGCCCGGCGCTGGCGCTGTCCGTCGGTGGGGACGGGGCTGTGAGGGCAGGGTCGCGTGAGCACGGGGGTGAGTGGGCGCTTGGCAGCGGGGCGCGTGCGGGGTTGGAGGGTGCGAGCGCTGGGCGGCGGCTGGGCGGGCCGGAGGTCCGGGCGAGGCGGAGCAGGGTAGGCGGGTAGGTTGTCCGGGAGGCTTGTGTCTGAAGGGGGCGTGCGAGTGGTGCGTGCGGGCTAGGGAGTTGAGAGTGGAGTAGGGGTGTGTCGGCTGGGGCGGCGGGCAAGCGAAGAGGAAAAAGGAAAAGAAAAAAAGTGTAGCCCAGGCTGGCCTCGAACTCGTGATCCTCCTGCCTCATCCTCTTCGCCTCGTTGATTACCGGCGTGCGCCACCACGACCGGCGCTCAACGCCTCGGCAAAACAGCTACTCGAGGCTGCTGACGCCAGCCGGCCTCCCCGGCGCTCCCGCGGGCGGGGCCGCAGGGGGCGGGGCCCGCTCCTCCACACCGCCCCGCCGGTCAGCCCTTCTCCACCGCCAGCGCGCCGCCGCCCGCGCAACCGCCTCTCCCCCAAAGCCCCCACCCACCCCTCGCGCGCTGCACTCCTCCCCAACGCACACGCACACGCACACGCACGCCCCACGACTGCCCAGGACCGGCTCCCCCCTCCCCCGCCGACTCGCTCGGCACGGCCCGGAACACACCCGCCCGCCCGCCCGGGACCCTTCTGCGCCCGAGCGCGCCCTCACGGTCACTTCGGGAAGCGCAACCTGCGCCGCCTCCCGCTCTCCTGGGAGGCCTGGCCCAGGCCTGGCCTTGCGGGCCCCCTCCCACCCCAGCTCTGGCCGGCCGGCCCGCCAGCTCTCTGCCCTCCGTTCCATTCAGCCCCTGCTCTTCACCGCTCTACTCTTCCTCGGACGGCCCTCGCACGCGGCCCACGTCGCAGGGACTGACTGACTGACTGACTGACTGACTGCCACCAGCCTGCACCTTCACCTCTGCCCTTTGTCCCTCCCTCTCCACTGTGCTGCCTCACTTGGGAGACCAGCTTGGGGAAAAAAGTCTCCAACTGTCCATTTGTGGGAAGGAGGCCTTTGGCCCTCGTCCGTCTCCTCCGTTCTTGTCAAGGGCCTCCCAGCCCGCCAGCACTGAGGACGGCGGCCACCTGTCCTCTCCTCCAGGCACCGCCTGGGTTGGTGCCAGCCCAATCAGCAAGGAGAGCCCAGCGACTCACACGGGCCCCTGCTCGTGCTGGGGCTGGCCTAGGACGCCTGGCCTCGCTCGCTTCTGACATCCAGGTCCCAGCCCGTGTCTCCAGCCAGCAGAGGCTGGCCTGCCGGGTCGGGTGGGCTGTGGGCAGATCGGTTGCTGCTGCCTGGCGCAGGGCTCCCCGAATGGAGTGCACGTGGCCGCCTCCTGTGGACCGGCCCTCCCTCTCTTCTCCCTGGTTCGAGTCGGCACACCTGCCTCCAGGAGCCCTGGGGCTGCGGGGAGGGGAGCACCCACCCCATGGGAACCTTCAGGAACCTTGGGGCTGCAGTCCCGGGAGGATCCCTCCAGGGTCACCGGGGCAGGCCCCTTGGCAGGGGACGCAGGCTGTCGGCCCATGGGCGCCTGCTTGCACCTGACTTCGGGTGTGCTGGGCTTACTGGGCACCGGAGGACATCCTCCTCACGGGAAAGAAAGGCTTTGCTCGGGCGGCTGGAGGAGGCGCCTCTCCCGCGCCCTGTCCGAAACTTCCACCCCCAGCCCCCTTCTCTTTGCTCTAGGACTTGACCCCCTCTGGAATCCTCAGGCACGGCAGAGGTCTCATGGTCTGCCTCCCTCCTTCCCTCGCTCCCTACCCCTGCCCCCCCTCCCCGCTCAACCTGCCCATCCGTCCATCCATGCACCCTTCTGTCCATCTCTCCATCTCTGCAGGCATGCACGCATGCATCCATCCATCCATGCATCCATCCATCGTCTCTCCATCCCTCATCCACCCACCCATCCATCCATCCACCCATCCCTCCATGCATCTATCCATCCATCCGTCCACGTCTCCATCCATCCAAGCATGCATCCATCGTCTCTCCATCCATCCATCCCTCCATGCATCCATCCACGTCTCCATCCATCCACTCATCCATCCGCCCACCTGCCCGCCCCTCCCTCTCTTCAGAGACATCTGGAGACTTCTGCTCTTTGGCTGCGGCGAATGGCGTTGCCGAGAAGACACGCGCGTTCTCCCGTGCCTCTGCTTGGGACGCGAGTGGGGAAGACCTGCTTGAGTCCAGCAGGCCCAAGTTCGCCTCAGGCCTCTGGCCCGGATCTCTTCTGGGAGGGTGCTGGACGGGTGCCGGAAAGCGGAGGAGGGAGGGCCGCCCGAGGCCGGCCAGGGTCCACGAGGGCAGCCGAGTTCAAGGTCTTCCGCAGGGATGGGGCCAGGGCCTTTGGGAAGCCTCACTGTAGGGTACGCACAGCCCGGCACGGGCAAGGCCTCGGGACCTCTGCTCCCCTCTGTGGCAACTGACCCGGGTCTGCGCAGCCGGGGGACCTGAGTGTGCCGTTCCCCGGCGGTCAGTCGCTTCAGCCTGGGCTGACCAAGAAACCGAGGACTTTCTCTTCTCCCCAGACTGAAGGCCCGACAGCCCAGTCCTCCACGCTCAGGCCCTGGGCCCGTCATCCCGGTCTTCCCGTGACATGGCCCACTAGGGTTGCTTTCTTAGGGAAGCCAGAGGCCTCATTTGGGTCATCCATCCATCCATCCATCCACCCATCCATCCGTCTCTGGATGCATGCATCCATGCATCCGTTCCTGCTGACACAGTGCTGCTCTCCACCCCCGGCCTGGCGAGCAAGATGTGGCTTGGCACTTGCCGGCCCCCACGCGGTGAGGTTCCCGGGGTTGTCCTAGGGAAAGCTTGGGAAAAGGAGTCTCGCTCCCAGGTGCACACTTGGTTTTGGTTTTGTTTCTCTAAGGCTCCCCCTCGGCTCCCCCCCGACGCAAGTGGCTCATGGTGGTGGTGGTGGAAGGAAAGCCGCGGGGGCGGAGGAGGGACAGGTGAGCACGCGCTCTTCCTCCATCCCTGAGTCTAGGGCCTGAGAGGACCAGGGGCCCTTGGGCTGGGCTGGATGATGTTGCCGTGCACATGGCTGCACAACAGGGAAAGGCCTGTTCCCTGGCAAAGCTTGCCGCCTCCAGGTTGAACCCGGGAGACCCAGTTGTCCCTAAAGCGCTGCTTGGCACGGATGGTCACACTGGCCCCGGAGTCTCCACTGTGGGCCATGGCCCCAATTCCCCTCCCTCTACCACGAGGAGGTGGGAAACACTGCCATTTGCACCTCCTGGACGGCCTGGGTCTCCCACGGCCCTAGGGTGGCAGCTCCAGCTTGCCCGGGACTCAAAGGGCACCTCTTTAGGGTCTGCGGGTGGGCCCTGCGGGCCCCCGTGGCTCTGGCCTGGGGCGGGAGCCTCCCGGGGACAGACTCGGCCCTCTCCAGGGACTTGTGCCAAGCCATTTGACGGTCACGGCTTGACACAGTCTGGCGGCCCGGGAGCTCGTCCCTGCCTGCCAAGAGCAACCTCTCCACGGCCAGGACACTCTCCTCCCGGAGCGGCGGCTGCGATCAGCTCACCTTGTGCCGTCGGGGGGCTGGCCACCCACCCCCCTGGCGCACGGCACTCGTCGTTTCTGAGCGTTTTGGGAACGCCTCGCCTCGGACCCCAGCTCTTGTCCCGCGTGCCCACGTGCCCCCATCAGCCCCCACCGGGTGGCGGACGGAGGTTTGCGGCCCACGGGGAAAGCGGGCAGGCTTCCCCGAGGCACTCAACGCTGTGGACCCAGTAGAACCATCCCGGGAGAGCCGCTCCCAGGAGAGTGTAGGACGGTGCGGCTCCTGTGGCAATCGGTGCGTTGCTTCCTCCTCAGAGAGAGTTCGGGAGGTGGATGGAGGCACGCACGGCCACGGCCGCGTGGAGGAAGGAACGTGGAGAGTGATCACGAGATCAGGCCCGGGCTATCTGCCCAAAAGGAGCGGAGGCAGGGACTTGAACAGATCTCTGGCCTGTCGTGGGCCTCCCGTTCTTTGCCTGTGGCTTCACGATAGCCAAAAGGTAGAAGCGACCAAGTGACCTTGGGTGGACCAAGGGCTGAAGGAAAGGTGCTCCGTGCACACTCTGCCATAGGACACAGCCCGGAGAAGGACGGAAAGAAAAGGCAAGCTCTCCTATGGGATGCAGACCCGAGGAGCCGCGGCAAAGAGAAAGGAGCCGCACTCGGGCTGGCACAAATCTGTGGGGCGGCTGGAGGGTGTGCGGCCGAGGGTGACGCCAATGGAAGCCTGTGGGCTCCCCGTCTGCCGTGTGCCCCTGTCCGCGGTGAAAAACAGTACGGAACACAACCGCCACAAGGACGCCTAAGCCACCCCCCCACTGAATGCCCTCTACACACACTCACACCACACCACACCCACACACGCACACGCACACACACACACACACACACACGGACACGCACACTCACACAGAACCACCGAACCACCAGCCCTCAGAGAGAAACAGAAGTTGAGTGCCGTTGTGCCTGTCATTTTACGTCACCCTTTGCAAAGTTCTCTGGATTCAAAGGAAATCGCATATTGAGCGTGGGGATCGGCTGACCGTCCCTCCAAGGCTCCTGAGGCCGAAGGGGAGGGTGGGCTGGGGGATATTGACTTGGGGGCAGTCGAGGCCACAAGGTGGGCCCTGTGCCGAAGGAATGAAATGAAGTAACTTAACTGAGCTGTCGAATGGTGCTCATCAAAGAAAGGCCCGTCAGGTGCCTCACGGATTCAAGGCCGGTGTCATGAGAAGTGAATTGGGCCTGGTGGTGCAGCGTCCGATCCCAGGGCTTGGGAGGTGAAAGCAGGAAGGCTGCTTCCAGGAGAGCCCCTGGCTCCCACAGCCTCAGGATAACTAAGTGAGGAAAGGAGCCGTGGAGGAGGTACCAAGAGGGCAGATGCGGTGCAAGCCAGCGTAAGGCATCCCCAGGCGAGCCCTAGGAAAGGATTGCAACCCAAGGCGGCCCAAGGCCACGCACTCTCGCCCAGGCCAAGCCGGTGGAAGGCAATGTAGCCCACACAGCCCTAGGGAAGCCGTCCCGACCCAAGGCAGCATCGCACGACCCAGTGCAGCGCAGTGCAACGCGAGGCGAGGCCAGGCGAGGCGAGGCGAGGCGAGGCCAGGCGGGGCCAGGCAGTGCGGTGGGTGCGTTGCCTCGCCTCGCCTGGCCTGGGGTCGCGTTGCCTTGCCGGCCTCGCCTCGCGTGGTCCCCGGGGTGCAGGGCACTGCCGTGCAGGGCGCTGCGGGGTGTTGCAGAGCAGAGCAGTGCAAGGGCAATGAAGGCCGAGAGGGTTTAGGGCAGGGAGGTAGCAGACAGCGAGGTGGCCAGGGGTGCGGCGCTTGTCCTGTGTCAGGTGCCAGTCGCGAGCGAGGCGTGAAGGGGAGGGGCGAGCCCATGGAGACGGGAGTGGCTTGTGATGTCGGTGGCGGGCCGCTTGTTGGGGGAAGAGAAGTGAAGTGAAGTGAAGTGAAGTGAAGGAAGGAGGGAGCAAAGAGGTGTGAGGCGAGGCTAAGGTGGCTGTTCCCGAGAGAGAGGATGGTCCGGGCAGCCGGGCCCGGCGCTGGCGCTGTCCGTCGGTGGGGACGGGGCTGTGAGGGCAGGGTCGCGTGAGCACGGGGGTGAGTGGGCGCTTGGCAGCGGGGCGCGTGCGGGGTTGGAGGGTGCGAGCGCTGGGCGGCGGCTGGGCGGGCCGGAGGTCCGGGCGAGGCGGAGCAGGGTAGGCGGGTAGGTTGTCCGGGAGGCTTGTGTCTGAAGGGGGCGTGCGAGTGGTGCGTGCGGGCTAGGGAGTTGAGAGTGGAGTAGGGGTGTGTCGGCTGGGGCGGCGGGCAAGCGAAGAGGAAAAAGGAAAAGAAAAAAAGTGTAGCCCAGGCTGGCCTCGAACTCGTGATCCTCCTGCCTCATCCTCTTCGCCTCGTTGATTACCGGCGTGCGCCACCACGACCGGCGCTCAACGCCTCGGCAAAACAGCTACTCGAGGCTGCTGACGCCAGCCGGCCTCCCCGGCGCTCCCGCGGGCGGGGCCGCAGGGGGCGGGGCCCGCTCCTCCACACCGCCCCGCCGGTCAGCCCTTCTCCACCGCCAGCGCGCCGCCGCCCGCGCAACCGCCTCTCCCCCAAAGCCCCCACCCACCCCTCGCGCGCTGCACTCCTCCCCAACGCACACGCACACGCACACGCACGCCCCACGACTGCCCAGGACCGGCTCCCCCCTCCCCCGCCGACTCGCTCGGCACGGCCCGGAACACACCCGCCCGCCCGCCCGGGACCCTTCTGCGCCCGAGCGCGCCCTCACGGTCACTTCGGGAAGCGCAACCTGCGCCGCCTCCCGCTCTCCTGGGAGGCCTGGCCCAGGCCTGGCCTTGCGGGCCCCCTCCCACCCCAGCTCTGGCCGGCCGGCCCGCCAGCTCTCTGCCCTCCGTTCCATTCAGCCCCTGCTCTTCACCGCTCTACTCTTCCTCGGACGGCCCTCGCACGCGGCCCACGTCGCAGGGACTGACTGACTGACTGACTGACTGACTGCCACCAGCCTGCACCTTCACCTCTGCCCTTTGTCCCTCCCTCTCCACTGTGCTGCCTCACTTGGGAGACCAGCTTGGGGAAAAAAGTCTCCAACTGTCCATTTGTGGGAAGGAGGCCTTTGGCCCTCGTCCGTCTCCTCCGTTCTTGTCAAGGGCCTCCCAGCCCGCCAGCACTGAGGACGGCGGCCACCTGTCCTCTCCTCCAGGCACCGCCTGGGTTGGTGCCAGCCCAATCAGCAAGGAGAGCCCAGCGACTCACACGGGCCCCTGCTCGTGCTGGGGCTGGCCTAGGACGCCTGGCCTCGCTCGCTTCTGACATCCAGGTCCCAGCCCGTGTCTCCAGCCAGCAGAGGCTGGCCTGCCGGGTCGGGTGGGCTGTGGGCAGATCGGTTGCTGCTGCCTGGCGCAGGGCTCCCCGAATGGAGTGCACGTGGCCGCCTCCTGTGGACCGGCCCTCCCTCTCTTCTCCCTGGTTCGAGTCGGCACACCTGCCTCCAGGAGCCCTGGGGCTGCGGGGAGGGGAGCACCCACCCCATGGGAACCTTCAGGAACCTTGGGGCTGCAGTCCCGGGAGGATCCCTCCAGGGTCACCGGGGCAGGCCCCTTGGCAGGGGACGCAGGCTGTCGGCCCATGGGCGCCTGCTTGCACCTGACTTCGGGTGTGCTGGGCTTACTGGGCACCGGAGGACATCCTCCTCACGGGAAAGAAAGGCTTTGCTCGGGCGGCTGGAGGAGGCGCCTCTCCCGCGCCCTGTCCGAAACTTCCACCCCCAGCCCCCTTCTCTTTGCTCTAGGACTTGACCCCCTCTGGAATCCTCAGGCACGGCAGAGGTCTCATGGTCTGCCTCCCTCCTTCCCTCGCTCCCTACCCCTGCCCCCCCTCCCCGCTCAACCTGCCCATCCGTCCATCCATGCACCCTTCTGTCCATCTCTCCATCTCTGCAGGCATGCACGCATGCATCCATCCATCCATGCATCCATCCATCGTCTCTCCATCCCTCATCCACCCACCCATCCATCCATCCACCCATCCCTCCATGCATCTATCCATCCATCCGTCCACGTCTCCATCCATCCAAGCATGCATCCATCGTCTCTCCATCCATCCATCCCTCCATGCATCCATCCACGTCTCCATCCATCCACTCATCCATCCGCCCACCTGCCCGCCCCTCCCTCTCTTCAGAGACATCTGGAGACTTCTGCTCTTTGGCTGCGGCGAATGGCGTTGCCGAGAAGACACGCGCGTTCTCCCGTGCCTCTGCTTGGGACGCGAGTGGGGAAGACCTGCTTGAGTCCAGCAGGCCCAAGTTCGCCTCAGGCCTCTGGCCCGGATCTCTTCTGGGAGGGTGCTGGACGGGTGCCGGAAAGCGGAGGAGGGAGGGCCGCCCGAGGCCGGCCAGGGTCCACGAGGGCAGCCGAGTTCAAGGTCTTCCGCAGGGATGGGGCCAGGGCCTTTGGGAAGCCTCACTGTAGGGTACGCACAGCCCGGCACGGGCAAGGCCTCGGGACCTCTGCTCCCCTCTGTGGCAACTGACCCGGGTCTGCGCAGCCGGGGGACCTGAGTGTGCCGTTCCCCGGCGGTCAGTCGCTTCAGCCTGGGCTGACCAAGAAACCGAGGACTTTCTCTTCTCCCCAGACTGAAGGCCCGACAGCCCAGTCCTCCACGCTCAGGCCCTGGGCCCGTCATCCCGGTCTTCCCGTGACATGGCCCACTAGGGTTGCTTTCTTAGGGAAGCCAGAGGCCTCATTTGGGTCATCCATCCATCCATCCATCCACCCATCCATCCGTCTCTGGATGCATGCATCCATGCATCCGTTCCTGCTGACACAGTGCTGCTCTCCACCCCCGGCCTGGCGAGCAAGATGTGGCTTGGCACTTGCCGGCCCCCACGCGGTGAGGTTCCCGGGGTTGTCCTAGGGAAAGCTTGGGAAAAGGAGTCTCGCTCCCAGGTGCACACTTGGTTTTGGTTTTGTTTCTCTAAGGCTCCCCCTCGGCTCCCCCCCGACGCAAGTGGCTCATGGTGGTGGTGGTGGAAGGAAAGCCGCGGGGGCGGAGGAGGGACAGGTGAGCACGCGCTCTTCCTCCATCCCTGAGTCTAGGGCCTGAGAGGACCAGGGGCCCTTGGGCTGGGCTGGATGATGTTGCCGTGCACATGGCTGCACAACAGGGAAAGGCCTGTTCCCTGGCAAAGCTTGCCGCCTCCAGGTTGAACCCGGGAGACCCAGTTGTCCCTAAAGCGCTGCTTGGCACGGATGGTCACACTGGCCCCGGAGTCTCCACTGTGGGCCATGGCCCCAATTCCCCTCCCTCTACCACGAGGAGGTGGGAAACACTGCCATTTGCACCTCCTGGACGGCCTGGGTCTCCCACGGCCCTAGGGTGGCAGCTCCAGCTTGCCCGGGACTCAAAGGGCACCTCTTTAGGGTCTGCGGGTGGGCCCTGCGGGCCCCCGTGGCTCTGGCCTGGGGCGGGAGCCTCCCGGGGACAGACTCGGCCCTCTCCAGGGACTTGTGCCAAGCCATTTGACGGTCACGGCTTGACACAGTCTGGCGGCCCGGGAGCTCGTCCCTGCCTGCCAAGAGCAACCTCTCCACGGCCAGGACACTCTCCTCCCGGAGCGGCGGCTGCGATCAGCTCACCTTGTGCCGTCGGGGGGCTGGCCACCCACCCCCCTGGCGCACGGCACTCGTCGTTTCTGAGCGTTTTGGGAACGCCTCGCCTCGGACCCCAGCTCTTGTCCCGCGTGCCCACGTGCCCCCATCAGCCCCCACCGGGTGGCGGACGGAGGTTTGCGGCCCACGGGGAAAGCGGGCAGGCTTCCCCGAGGCACTCAACGCTGTGGACCCAGTAGAACCATCCCGGGAGAGCCGCTCCCAGGAGAGTGTAGGACGGTGCGGCTCCTGTGGCAATCGGTGCGTTGCTTCCTCCTCAGAGAGAGTTCGGGAGGTGGATGGAGGCACGCACGGCCACGGCCGCGTGGAGGAAGGAACGTGGAGAGTGATCACGAGATCAGGCCCGGGCTATCTGCCCAAAAGGAGCGGAGGCAGGGACTTGAACAGATCTCTGGCCTGTCGTGGGCCTCCCGTTCTTTGCCTGTGGCTTCACGATAGCCAAAAGGTAGAAGCGACCAAGTGACCTTGGGTGGACCAAGGGCTGAAGGAAAGGTGCTCCGTGCACACTCTGCCATAGGACACAGCCCGGAGAAGGACGGAAAGAAAAGGCAAGCTCTCCTATGGGATGCAGACCCGAGGAGCCGCGGCAAAGAGAAAGGAGCCGCACTCGGGCTGGCACAAATCTGTGGGGCGGCTGGAGGGTGTGCGGCCGAGGGTGACGCCAATGGAAGCCTGTGGGCTCCCCGTCTGCCGTGTGCCCCTGTCCGCGGTGAAAAACAGTACGGAACACAACCGCCACAAGGACGCCTAAGCCACCCCCCCACTGAATGCCCTCTACACACACTCACACCACACCACACCCACACACGCACACGCACACACACACACACACACACACGGACACGCACACTCACACAGAACCACCGAACCACCAGCCCTCAGAGAGAAACAGAAGTTGAGTGCCGTTGTGCCTGTCATTTTACGTCACCCTTTGCAAAGTTCTCTGGATTCAAAGGAAATCGCATATTGAGCGTGGGGATCGGCTGACCGTCCCTCCAAGGCTCCTGAGGCCGAAGGGGAGGGTGGGCTGGGGGATATTGACTTGGGGGCAGTCGAGGCCACAAGGTGGGCCCTGTGCCGAAGGAATGAAATGAAGTAACTTAACTGAGCTGTCGAATGGTGCTCATCAAAGAAAGGCCCGTCAGGTGCCTCACGGATTCAAGGCCGGTGTCATGAGAAGTGAATTGGGCCTGGTGGTGCAGCGTCCGATCCCAGGGCTTGGGAGGTGAAAGCAGGAAGGCTGCTTCCAGGAGAGCCCCTGGCTCCCACAGCCTCAGGATAACTAAGTGAGGAAAGGAGCCGTGGAGGAGGTACCAAGAGGGCAGATGCGGTGCAAGCCAGCGTAAGGCATCCCCAGGCGAGCCCTAGGAAAGGATTGCAACCCAAGGCGGCCCAAGGCCACGCACTCTCGCCCAGGCCAAGCCGGTGGAAGGCAATGTAGCCCACACAGCCCTAGGGAAGCCGTCCCGACCCAAGGCAGCATCGCACGACCCAGTGCAGCGCAGTGCAACGCGAGGCGAGGCCAGGCGAGGCGAGGCGAGGCGAGGCCAGGCGGGGCCAGGCAGTGCAGTGGGTGCGTTGCCTCGCCTCGCCTGGCCTGGGGTCGCGTTGCCTTGCCGGCCTCGCCTCGCGTGGTCCCCGGGGTGCAGGGCACTGCCGTGCAGGGCGCTGCGGGGTGTTGCAGAGCAGAGCAGTGCAAGGGCAATGAAGGCCGAGAGGGTTTAGGGCAGGGAGGTAGCAGACAGCGAGGTGGCCAGGGGTGCGGCGCTTGTCCTGTGTCAGGTGCCAGTCGCGAGCGAGGCGTGAAGGGGAGGGGCGAGCCCATGGAGACGGGAGTGGCTTGTGATGTCGGTGGCGGGCCGCTTGTTGGGGGAAGAGAAGTGAAGTGAAGTGAAGTGAAGTGAAGGAAGGAGGGAGCAAAGAGGTGTGAGGCGAGGCTAAGGTGGCTGTTCCCGAGAGAGAGGATGGTCCGGGCAGCCGGGCCCGGCGCTGGCGCTGTCCGTCGGTGGGGACGGGGCTGTGAGGGCAGGGTCGCGTGAGCACGGGGGTGAGTGGGCGCTTGGCAGCGGGGCGCGTGCGGGGTTGGAGGGTGCGAGCGCTGGGCGGCGGCTGGGCGGGCCGGAGGTCCGGGCGAGGCGGAGCAGGGTAGGCGGGTAGGTTGTCCGGGAGGCTTGTGTCTGAAGGGGGCGTGCGAGTGGTGCGTGCGGGCTAGGGAGTTGAGAGTGGAGTAGGGGTGTGTCGGCTGGGGCGGCGGGCAAGCGAAGAGGAAAAAGGAAAAGAAAAAAAGTGTAGCCCAGGCTGGCCTCGAACTCGTGATCCTCCTGCCTCATCCTCTTCGCCTCGTTGATTACCGGCGTGCGCCACCACGACCGGCGCTCAACGCCTCGGCAAAACAGCTACTCGAGGCTGCTGACGCCAGCCGGCCTCCCCGGCGCTCCCGCGGGCGGGGCCGCAGGGGGCGGGGCCCGCTCCTCCACACCGCCCCGCCGGTCAGCCCTTCTCCACCGCCAGCGCGCCGCCGCCCGCGCAACCGCCTCTCCCCCAAAGCCCCCACCCACCCCTCGCGCGCTGCACTCCTCCCCAACGCACACGCACACGCACACGCACGCCCCACGACTGCCCAGGACCGGCTCCCCCCTCCCCCGCCGACTCGCTCGGCACGGCCCGGAACACACCCGCCCGCCCGCCCGGGACCCTTCTGCGCCCGAGCGCGCCCTCACGGTCACTTCGGGAAGCGCAACCTGCGCCGCCTCCCGCTCTCCTGGGAGGCCTGGCCCAGGCCTGGCCTTGCGGGCCCCCTCCCACCCCAGCTCTGGCCGGCCGGCCCGCCAGCTCTCTGCCCTCCGTTCCATTCAGCCCCTGCTCTTCACCGCTCTACTCTTCCTCGGACGGCCCTCGCACGCGGCCCACGTCGCAGGGACTGACTGACTGACTGACTGACTGACTGCCACCAGCCTGCACCTTCACCTCTGCCCTTTGTCCCTCCCTCTCCACTGTGCTGCCTCACTTGGGAGACCAGCTTGGGGAAAAAAGTCTCCAACTGTCCATTTGTGGGAAGGAGGCCTTTGGCCCTCGTCCGTCTCCTCCGTTCTTGTCAAGGGCCTCCCAGCCCGCCAGCACTGAGGACGGCGGCCACCTGTCCTCTCCTCCAGGCACCGCCTGGGTTGGTGCCAGCCCAATCAGCAAGGAGAGCCCAGCGACTCACACGGGCCCCTGCTCGTGCTGGGGCTGGCCTAGGACGCCTGGCCTCGCTCGCTTCTGACATCCAGGTCCCAGCCCGTGTCTCCAGCCAGCAGAGGCTGGCCTGCCGGGTCGGGTGGGCTGTGGGCAGATCGGTTGCTGCTGCCTGGCGCAGGGCTCCCCGAATGGAGTGCACGTGGCCGCCTCCTGTGGACCGGCCCTCCCTCTCTTCTCCCTGGTTCGAGTCGGCACACCTGCCTCCAGGAGCCCTGGGGCTGCGGGGAGGGGAGCACCCACCCCATGGGAACCTTCAGGAACCTTGGGGCTGCAGTCCCGGGAGGATCCCTCCAGGGTCACCGGGGCAGGCCCCTTGGCAGGGGACGCAGGCTGTCGGCCCATGGGCGCCTGCTTGCACCTGACTTCGGGTGTGCTGGGCTTACTGGGCACCGGAGGACATCCTCCTCACGGGAAAGAAAGGCTTTGCTCGGGCGGCTGGAGGAGGCGCCTCTCCCGTGCCCTGTCCGAAACTTCCACCCCCAGCCCCCTTCTCTTTGCTCTAGGACTTGACCCCCTCTGGAATCCTCAGGCACGGCAGAGGTCTCATGGTCTGCCTCCCTCCTTCCCTCGCTCCCTACCCCTGCCCCCCCTCCCCGCTCAACCTGCCCATCCGTCCATCCATGCACCCTTCTGTCCATCTCTCCATCTCTGCAGGCATGCACGCATGCATCCATCCATCCATGCATCCATCCATCGTCTCTCCATCCCTCATCCACCCACCCATCCATCCATCCACCCAACCCTCCATGCATCTATCCATCCATCCGTCCACGTCTCCATCCATCCAAGCATGCATCCATCGTCTCTCCATCCATCCATCCCTCCATGCATCCATCCACGTCTCCATCCATCCACTCATCCATCCGCCCACCTGCCCGCCCCTCCCTCTCTTCAGAGACATCTGGAGACTTCTGCTCTTTGGCTGCGGCGAATGGCGTTGCCGAGAAGACACGCGCGTTCTCCCGTGCCTCTGCTTGGGACGCGAGTGGGGAAGACCTGCTTGAGTCCAGCAGGCCCAAGTTCGCCTCAGGCCTCTGGCCCGGATCTCTTCTGGGAGGGTGCTGGACGGGTGCCGGAAAGCGGAGGAGGGAGGGCCGCCCGAGGCCGGCCAGGGTCCACGAGGGCAGCCGAGTTCAAGGTCTTCCGCAGGGATGGGGCCAGGGCCTTTGGGAAGCCTCACTGTAGGGTACGCACAGCCCGGCACGGGCAAGGCCTCGGGACCTCTGCTCCCCTCTGTGGCAACTGACCCGGGTCTGCGCAGCCGGGGGACCTGAGTGTGCCGTTCCCCGGCGGTCAGTCGCTTCAGCCTGGGCTGACCAAGAAACCGAGGACTTTCTCTTCTCCCCAGACTGAAGGCCCGACAGCCCAGTCCTCCACGCTCAGGCCCTGGGCCCGTCATCCCGGTCTTCCCGTGACATGGCCCACTAGGGTTGCTTTCTTAGGGAAGCCAGAGGCCTCATTTGGGTCATCCATCCATCCATCCATCCACCCATCCATCCGTCTCTGGATGCATGCATCCATGCATCCGTTCCTGCTGACACAGTGCTGCTCTCCACCCCCGGCCTGGCGAGCAAGATGTGGCTTGGCACTTGCCGGCCCCCACGCGGTGAGGTTCCCGGGGTTGTCCTAGGGAAAGCTTGGGAAAAGGAGTCTCGCTCCCAGGTGCACACTTGGTTTTGGTTTTGTTTCTCTAAGGCTCCCCCTCGGCTCCCCCCCGACGCAAGTGGCTCATGGTGGTGGTGGTGGAAGGAAAGCCGCGGGGGCGGAGGAGGGACAGGTGAGCACGCGCTCTTCCTCCATCCCTGAGTCTAGGGCCTGAGAGGACCAGGGGCCCTTGGGCTGGGCTGGATGATGTTGCCGTGCACATGGCTGCACAACAGGGAAAGGCCTGTTCCCTGGCAAAGCTTGCCGCCTCCAGGTTGAACCCGGGAGACCCAGTTGTCCCTAAAGCGCTGCTTGGCACGGATGGTCACACTGGCCCCGGAGTCTCCACTGTGGGCCATGGCCCCAATTCCCCTCCCTCTACCACGAGGAGGTGGGAAACACTGCCATTTGCACCTCCTGGACGGCCTGGGTCTCCCACGGCCCTAGGGTGGCAGCTCCAGCTTGCCCGGGACTCAAAGGGCACCTCTTTAGGGTCTGCGGGTGGGCCCTGCGGGCCCCCGTGGCTCTGGCCTGGGGCGGGAGCCTCCCGGGGACAGACTCGGCCCTCTCCAGGGACTTGTGCCAAGCCATTTGACGGTCACGGCTTGACACAGTCTGGCGGCCCGGGAGCTCGTCCCTGCCTGCCAAGAGCAACCTCTCCACGGCCAGGACACTCTCCTCCCGGAGCGGCGGCTGCGATCAGCTCACCTTGTGCCGTCGGGGGGCTGGCCACCCACCCCCCTGGCGCACGGCACTCGTCGTTTCTGAGCGTTTTGGGAACGCCTCGCCTCGGACCCCAGCTCTTGTCCCGCGTGCCCACGTGCCCCCATCAGCCCCGACCGGGTGGCGGACGGAGGTTTGCGGCCCACGGGGAAAGCGGGCAGGCTTCCCCGAGGCACTCAACGCTGTGGACCCAGTAGAACCATCCCGGGAGAGCCGCTCCCAGGAGAGTGTAGGACGGTGCGGCTCCTGTGGCAATCGGTGCGTTGCTTCCTCCTCAGAGAGAGTTCGGGAGGTGGATGGAGGCACGCACGGCCACGGCCGCGTGGAGGAAGGAACGTGGAGAGTGATCACGAGATCAGGCCCGGGCTATCTGCCCAAAAGGAGCGGAGGCAGGGACTTGAACAGATCTCTGGCCTGTCGTGGGCCTCCCGTTCTTTGCCTGTGGCTTCACGATAGCCAAAAGGTAGAAGCGACCAAGTGACCTTGGGTGGACCAAGGGCTGAAGGAAAGGTGCTCCGTGCACACTCTGCCATAGGACACAGCCCGGAGAAGGACGGAAAGAAAAGGCAAGCTCTCCTATGGGATGCAGACCCGAGGAGCCGCGGCAAAGAGAAAGGAGCCGCACTCGGGCTGGCACAAATCTGTGGGGCGGCTGGAGGGTGTGCGGCCGAGGGTGATGCCAATGGAAGCCTGTGGGCTCCCCGTCTGCCGTGTGCCCCTGTCCGCGGTGAAAAACAGTACGGAACACAACCGCCACAAGGACGCCTAAGCCACCCCCCCACTGAATGCCCTCTACACACACTCACACCACACCACACCCACACACGCACACGCACACACACACACACACACACACGGACACGCACACTCACACAGAACCACCGAACCACCAGCCCTCAGAGAGAAACAGAAGTTGAGTGCCGTTGTGCCTGTCATTTTACGTCACCCTTTGCAAAGTTCTCTGGATTCAAAGGAAATCGCATATTGAGCGTGGGGATCGGCTGACCGTCCCTCCAAGGCTCCTGAGGCCGAAGGGGAGGGTGGGCTGGGGGATATTGACTTGGGGGCAGTCGAGGCCACAAGGTGGGCCCTGTGCCGAAGGAATGAAATGAAGTAACTTAACTGAGCTGTCGAATGGTGCTCATCAAAGAAAGGCCCGTCAGGTGCCTCACGGATTCAAGGCCGGTGTCATGAGAAGTGAATTGGGCCTGGTGGTGCAGCGTCCGATCCCAGGGCTTGGGAGGTGAAAGCAGGAAGGCTGCTTCCAGGAGAGCCCCTGGCTCCCACAGCCTCAGGATAACTAAGTGAGGAAAGGAGCCGTGGAGGAGGTACCAAGAGGGCAGATGCGGTGCAAGCCAGCGTAAGGCATCCCCAGGCGAGCCCTAGGAAAGGATTGCAACCCAAGGCGGCCCAAGGCCACGCACTCTCGCCCAGGCCAAGCCGGTGGAAGGCAATGTAGCCCACACAGCCCTAGGGAAGCCGTCCCGACCCAAGGCAGCATCGCACGACCCAGTGCAGCGCAGTGCAACGCGATGCGAGGCCAGGCGAGGCGAGGCGAGGCGAGGCCAGGCGGGGCCAGGCAGTGCGGTGGGTGCGTTGCCTCGCCTCGCCTGGCCTGGGGTCGCGTTGCCTTGCCGGCCTCGCCTCGCGTGGTCCCCGGGGTGCAGGGCACTGCCGTGCAGGGCGCTGCGGGGTGTTGCAGAGCAGAGCAGTGCAAGGGCAATGAAGGCCGAGAGGGTTTAGGGCAGGGAGGTAGCAGACAGCGAGGTGGCCAGGGGTGCGGCGCTTGTCCTGTGTCAGGTGCCAGTCGCGAGCGAGGCGTGAAGGGGAGGGGCGAGCCCATGGAGACGGGAGTGGCTTGTGATGTCGGTGGCGGGCCGCTTGTTGGGGGAAGAGAAGTGAAGTGAAGTGAAGTGAAGGAAGGAGGGAGCAAAGAGGTGTGAGGCGAGGCTAAGGTGGCTGTTCCCGAGAGAGAGGATGGTCCGGGCAGCCGGGCCCGGCGCTGGCGCTGTCCGTCGGTGGGGACGGGGCTGTGAGGGCAGGGTCGCGTGAGCACGGGGGTGAGTGGGCGCTTGGCAGCGGGGCGCGTGCGGGGTTGGAGGGTGCGAGCGCTGGGCGGCGGCTGGGCGGGCCGGAGGTCCGGGCGAGGCGGAGCAGGGTAGGCGGGTAGGTTGTCCGGGAGGCTTGTGTCTGAAGGGGGCGTGCGAGTGGTGCGTGCGGGCTAGGGAGTTGAGAGTGGAGTAGGGGTGTGTCGGCTGGGGCGGCGGGCAAGCGAAGAGGAAAAAGGAAAAGAAAAAAAGTGTAGCCCAGGCTGGCCTCGAACTCGTGATCCTCCTGCCTCATCCTCTTCGCCTCGTTGATTACCGGCGTGCGCCACCACGACCGGCGCTCAACCCCTCGGCAAAACAGCTACTCGAGGCTGCTGACGCCAGCCGGCCTCCCCGGCGCTCCCGCGGGCGGGGCCGCAGGGGGCGGGGCCCGCTCCTCCACACCGCCCCGCCGGTCAGCCCTTCTCCACCGCCAGCGCGCCGCCGCCCGCGCAACCGCCTCTCCCCCAAAGCCCCCACCCACCCCTCGCGCGCTGCACTCCTCCCCAACGCACACGCACACGCACACGCACGCCCCACGACTGCCCAGGACCGGCTCCCCCCTCCCCCGCCGACTCGCTCGGCACGGCCCGGAACACACCCGCCCGCCCGCCCGGGACCCTTCTGCGCCCGAGCGCGCCCTCACGGTCACTTCGGGAAGCGCAACCTGCGCCGCCTCCCGCTCTCCTGGGAGGCCTGGCCCAGGCCTGGCCTTGCGGGCCCCCTCCCACCCCAGCTCTGGCCGGCCGGCCCGCCAGCTCTCTGCCCTCCGTTCCATTCAGCCCCTGCTCTTCACCGCTCTACTCTTCCTCGGACGGCCCTCGCACGCGGCCCACGTCGCAGGGACTGACTGACTGACTGACTGACTGACTGCCACCAGCCTGCACCTTCACCTCTGCCCTTTGTCCCTCCCTCTCCACTGTGCTGCCTCACTTGGGAGACCAGCTTGGGGAAAAAAGTCTCCAACTGTCCATTTGTGGGAAGGAGGCCTTTGGCCCTCGTCCGTCTCCTCCGTTCTTGTCAAGGGCCTCCCAGCCCGCCAGCACTGAGGACGGCGGCCACCTGTCCTCTCCTCCAGGCACCGCCTGGGTTGGTGCCAGCCCAATCAGCAAGGAGAGCCCAGCGACTCACACGGGCCCCTGCTCGTGCTGGGGCTGGCCTAGGACGCCTGGCCTCGCTCGCTTCTGACATCCAGGTCCCAGCCCGTGTCTCCAGCCAGCAGAGGCTGGCCTGCCGGGTCGGGTGGGCTGTGGGCAGATCGGTTGCTGCTGCCTGGCGCAGGGCTCCCCGAATGGAGTGCACGTGGCCGCCTCCTGTGGACCGGCCCTCCCTCTCTTCTCCCTGGTTCGAGTCGGCACACCTGCCTCCAGGAGCCCTGGGGCTGCGGGGAGGGGAGCACCCACCCCATGGGAACCTTCAGGAACCTTGGGGCTGCAGTCCCGGGAGGATCCCTCCAGGGTCACCGGGGCAGGCCCCTTGGCAGGGGACGCAGGCTGTCGGCCCATGGGCGCCTGCTTGCACCTGACTTCGGGTGTGCTGGGCTTACTGGGCACCGGAGGACATCCTCCTCACGGGAAAGAAAGGCTTTGCTCGGGCGGCTGGAGGAGGCGCCTCTCCCGCGCCCTGTCCGAAACTTCCACCCCCAGCCCCCTTCTCTTTGCTCTAGGACTTGACCCCCTCTGGAATCCTCAGGCACGGCAGAGGTCTCATGGTCTGCCTCCCTCCTTCCCTCGCTCCCTACCCCTGCCCCCCCTCCCCGCTCAACCTGCCCATCCGTCCATCCATGCACCCTTCTGTCCATCTCTCCATCTCTGCAGGCATGCACGCATGCATCCATCCATCCATGCATCCATCCATCGTCTCTCCATCCCTCATCCACCCACCCATCCATCCATCCACCCAACCCTCCATGCATCTATCCATCCATCCGTCCACGTCTCCATCCATCCAAGCATGCATCCATCGTCTCTCCATCCATCCATCCCTCCATGCATCCATCCACGTCTCCATCCATCCACTCATCCATCCGCCCACCTGCCCGCCCCTCCCTCTCTTCAGAGACATCTGGAGACTTCTGCTCTTTGGCTGCGGCGAATGGCGTTGCCGAGAAGACACGCGCGTTCTCCCGTGCCTCTGCTTGGGACGCGAGTGGGGAAGACCTGCTTGAGTCCAGCAGGCCCAAGTTCGCCTCAGGCCTCTGGCCCGGATCTCTTCTGGGAGGGTGCTGGACGGGTGCCGGAAAGCGGAGGAGGGAGGGCCGCCCGAGGCCGGCCAGGGTCCACGAGGGCAGCCGAGTTCAAGGTCTTCCGCAGGGATGGGGCCAGGGCCTTTGGGAAGCCTCACTGTAGGGTACGCACAGCCCGGCACGGGCAAGGCCTCGGGACCTCTGCTCCCCTCTGTGGCAACTGACCCGGGTCTGCGCAGCCGGGGGACCTGAGTGTGCCGTTCCCCGGCGGTCAGTCGCTTCAGCCTGGGCTGACCAAGAAACCGAGGACTTTCTCTTCTCCCCAGACTGAAGGCCCGACAGCCCAGTCCTCCACGCTCAGGCCCTGGGCCCGTCATCCCGGTCTTCCCGTGACATGGCCCACTAGGGTTGCTTTCTTAGGGAAGCCAGAGGCCTCATTTGGGTCATCCATCCATCCATCCATCCACCCATCCATCCGTCTCTGGATGCATGCATCCATGCATCCGTTCCTGCTGACACAGTGCTGCTCTCCACCCCCGGCCTGGCGAGCAAGATGTGGCTTGGCACTTGCCGGCCCCCACGCGGTGAGGTTCCCGGGGTTGTCCTAGGGAAAGCTTGGGAAAAGGAGTCTCGCTCCCAGGTGCACACTTGGTTTTGGTTTTGTTTCTCTAAGGCTCCCCCTCGGCTCCCCCCCGACGCAAGTGGCTCATGGTGGTGGTGGTGGAAGGAAAGCCGCGGGGGCGGAGGAGGGACAGGTGAGCACGCGCTCTTCCTCCATCCCTGAGTCTAGGGCCTGAGAGGACCAGGGGCCCTTGGGCTGGGCTGGATGATGTTGCCGTGCACATGGCTGCACAACAGGGAAAGGCCTGTTCCCTGGCAAAGCTTGCCGCCTCCAGGTTGAACCCGGGAGACCCAGTTGTCCCTAAAGCGCTGCTTGGCACGGATGGTCACACTGGCCCCGGAGTCTCCACTGTGGGCCATGGCCCCAATTCCCCTCCCTCTACCACGAGGAGGTGGGAAACACTGCCATTTGCACCTCCTGGACGGCCTGGGTCTCCCACGGCCCTAGGGTGGCAGCTCCAGCTTGCCCGGGACTCAAAGGGCACCTCTTTAGGGTCTGCGGGTGGGCCCTGCGGGCCCCCGTGGCTCTGGCCTGGGGCGGGAGCCTCCCGGGGACAGACTCGGCCCTCTCCAGGGACTTGTGCCAAGCCATTTGACGGTCACGGCTTGACACAGTCTGGCGGCCCGGGAGCTCGTCCCTGCCTGCCAAGAGCAACCTCTCCACGGCCAGGACACTCTCCTCCCGGAGCGGCGGCTGCGATCAGCTCACCTTGTGCCGTCGGGGGGCTGGCCACCCACCCCCCTGGCGCACGGCACTCGTCGTTTCTGAGCGTTTTGGGAACGCCTCGCCTCGGACCCCAGCTCTTGTCCCGCGTGCCCACGTGCCCCCATCAGCCCCGACCGGGTGGCGGACGGAGGTTTGCGGCCCACGGGGAAAGCGGGCAGGCTTCCCCGAGGCACTCAACGCTGTGGACCCAGTAGAACCATCCCGGGAGAGCCGCTCCCAGGAGAGTGTAGGACGGTGCGGCTCCTGTGGCAATCGGTGCGTTGCTTCCTCCTCAGAGAGAGTTCGGGAGGTGGATGGAGGCACGCACGGCCACGGCCGCGTGGAGGAAGGAACGTGGAGAGTGATCACGAGATCAGGCCCGGGCTATCTGCCCAAAAGGAGCGGAGGCAGGGACTTGAACAGATCTCTGGCCTGTCGTGGGCCTCCCGTTCTTTGCCTGTGGCTTCACGATAGCCAAAAGGTAGAAGCGACCAAGTGACCTTGGGTGGACCAAGGGCTGAAGGAAAGGTGCTCCGTGCACACTCTGCCATAGGACACAGCCCGGAGAAGGACGGAAAGAAAAGGCAAGCTCTCCTATGGGATGCAGACCCGAGGAGCCGCGGCAAAGAGAAAGGAGCCGCACTCGGGCTGGCACAAATCTGTGGGGCGGCTGGAGGGTGTGCGGCCGAGGGTGACGCCAATGGAAGCCTGTGGGCTCCCCGTCTGCCGTGTGCCCCTGTCCGCGGTGAAAAACAGTACGGAACACAACCGCCACAAGGACGCCTAAGCCACCCCCCCACTGAATGCCCTCTACACACACTCACACCACACCACACCCACACACGCACACGCACACACACACACACACACACACACGGACACGCACACTCACACAGAACCACCGAACCACCAGCCCTCAGAGAGAAACAGAAGTTGAGTGCCGTTGTGCCTGTCATTTTACGTCACCCTTTGCAAAGTTCTCTGGATTCAAAGGAAATCGCATATTGAGCGTGGGGATCGGCTGACCGTCCCTCCAAGGCTCCTGAGGCCGAAGGGGAGGGTGGGCTGGGGGATATTGACTTGGGGGCAGTCGAGGCCACAAGGTGGGCCCTGTGCCGAAGGAATGAAATGAAGTAACTTAACTGAGCTGTCGAATGGTGCTCATCAAAGAAAGGCCCGTCAGGTGCCTCACGGATTCAAGGCCGGTGTCATGAGAAGTGAATTGGGCCTGGTGGTGCAGCGTCCGATCCCAGGGCTTGGGAGGTGAAAGCAGGAAGGCTGCTTCCAGGAGAGCCCCTGGCTCCCACAGCCTCAGGATAACTAAGTGAGGAAAGGAGCCGTGGAGGAGGTACCAAGAGGGCAGATGCGGTGCAAGCCAGCGTAAGGCATCCCCAGGCGAGCCCTAGGAAAGGATTGCAACCCAAGGCGGCCCAAGGCCACGCACTCTCGCCCAGGCCAAGCCGGTGGAAGGCAATGTAGCCCACACAGCCCTAGGGAAGCCGTCCCGACCCAAGGCAGCATCGCACGACCCAGTGCAGCGCAGTGCAACGCGATGCGAGGCCAGGCGAGGCGAGGCGAGGCGAGGCCAGGCGGGGCCAGGCAGTGCGGTGGGTGCGTTGCCTCGCCTCGCCTGGCCTGGGGTCGCGTTGCCTTGCCGGCCTCGCCTCGCGTGGTCCCCGGGGTGCAGGGCACTGCCGTGCAGGGCGCTGCGGGGTGTTGCAGAGCAGAGCAGTGCAAGGGCAATGAAGGCCGAGAGGGTTTAGGGCAGGGAGGTAGCAGACAGCGAGGTGGCCAGGGGTGCGGCGCTTGTCCTGTGTCAGGTGCCAGTCGCGAGCGAGGCGTGAAGGGGAGGGGCGAGCCCATGGAGACGGGAGTGGCTTGTGATGTCGGTGGCGGGCCGCTTGTTGGGGGAAGAGAAGTGAAGTGAAGTGAAGTGAAGTGAAGGAAGGAGGGAGCAAAGAGGTGTGAGGCGAGGCTAAGGTGGCTGTTCCCGAGAGAGAGGATGGTCCGGGCAGCCGGGCCCGGCGCTGGCGCTGTCCGTCGGTGGGGACGGGGCTGTGAGGGCAGGGTCGCGTGAGCACGGGGGTGAGTGGGCGCTTGGCAGCGGGGCGCGTGCGGGGTTGGAGGGTGCGAGCGCTGGGCGGCGGCTGGGCGGGCCGGAGGTCCGGGCGAGGCGGAGCAGGGTAGGCGGGTAGGTTGTCCGGGAGGCTTGTGTCTGAAGGGGGCGTGCGAGTGGTGCGTGCGGGCTAGGGAGTTGAGAGTGGAGTAGGGGTGTGTCGGCTGGGGCGGCGGGCAAGCGAAGAGGAAAAAGGAAAAGAAAAAAAGTGTAGCCCAGGCTGGCCTCGAACTCGTGATCCTCCTGCCTCATCCTCTTCGCCTCGTTGATTACCGGCGTGCGCCACCACGACCGGCGCTCAACGCCTCGGCAAAACAGCTACTCGAGGCTGCTGACGCCAGCCGGCCTCCCCGGCGCTCCCGCGGGCGGGGCCGCAGGGGGCGGGGCCCGCTCCTCCACACCGCCCCGCCGGTCAGCCCTTCTCCACCGCCAGCGCGCCGCCGCCCGCGCAACCGCCTCTCCCCCAAAGCCCCCACCCACCCCTCGCGCGCTGCACTCCTCCCCAACGCACACGCACACGCACACGCACGCCCCACGACTGCCCAGGACCGGCTCCCCCCTCCCCCGCCGACTCGCTCGGCACGGCCCGGAACACACCCGCCCGCCCGCCCGGGACCCTTCTGCGCCCGAGCGCGCCCTCACGGTCACTTCGGGAAGCGCAACCTGCGCCGCCTCCCGCTCTCCTGGGAGGCCTGGCCCAGGCCTGGCCTTGCGGGCCCCCTCCCACCCCAGCTCTGGCCGGCCGGCCCGCCCGCCAGCTCTCTGCCCTCCGTTCCATTCAGCCCCTGCTCTTCACCGCTCTACTCTTCCTCGGACGGCCCTCGCACGCGGCCCACGTCGCAGGGACTGACTGACTGACTGACTGACTGACTGCCACCAGCCTGCACCTTCACCTCTGCCCTTTGTCCCTCCCTCTCCACTGTGCTGCCTCACTTGGGAGACCAGCTTGGGGAAAAAAGTCTCCAACTGTCCATTTGTGGGAAGGAGGCCTTTGGCCCTCGTCCGTCTCCTCCGTTCTTGTCAAGGGCCTCCCAGCCCGCCAGCACTGAGGACGGCGGCCACCTGTCCTCTCCTCCAGGCACCGCCTGGGTTGGTGCCAGCCCAATCAGCAAGGAGAGCCCAGCGACTCACACGGGCCCCTGCTCGTGCTGGGGCTGGCCTAGGACGCCTGGCCTCGCTCGCTTCTGACATCCAGGTCCCAGCCCGTGTCTCCAGCCAGCAGAGGCTGGCCTGCCGGGTCGGGTGGGCTGTGGGCAGATCGGTTGCTGCTGCCTGGCGCAGGGCTCCCCGAATGGAGTGCACGTGGCCGCCTCCTGTGGACCGGCCCTCCCTCTCTTCTCCCTGGTTCGAGTCGGCACACCTGCCTCCAGGAGCCCTGGGGCTGCGGGGAGGGGAGCACCCACCCCATGGGAACCTTCAGGAACCTTGGGGCTGCAGTCCCGGGAGGATCCCTCCAGGGTCACCGGGGCAGGCCCCTTGGCAGGGGACGCAGGCTGTCGGCCCATGGGCGCCTGCTTGCACCTGACTTCGGGTGTGCTGGGCTTACTGGGCACCGGAGGACATCCTCCTCACGGGAAAGAAAGGCTTTGCTCGGGCGGCTGGAGGAGGCGCCTCTCCCGCGCCCTGTCCGAAACTTCCACCCCCAGCCCCCTTCTCTTTGCTCTAGGACTTGACCCCCTCTGGAATCCTCAGGCACGGCAGAGGTCTCATGGTCTGCCTCCCTCCTTCCCTCGCTCCCTACCCCTGCCCCCCCTCCCCGCTCAACCTGCCCATCCGTCCATCCATGCACCCTTCTGTCCATCTCTCCATCTCTGCAGGCATGCACGCATGCATCCATCCATCCATGCATCCATCCATCGTCTCTCCATCCCTCATCCACCCACCCATCCATCCATCCACCCATCCCTCCATGCATCTATCCATCCATCCGTCCACGTCTCCATCCATCCAAGCATGCATCCATCGTCTCTCCATCCATCCATCCCTCCATGCATCCATCCACGTCTCCATCCATCCACTCATCCATCCGCCCACCTGCCCGCCCCTCCCTCTCTTCAGAGACATCTGGAGACTTCTGCTCTTTGGCTGCGGCGAATGGCGTTGCCGAGAAGACACGCGCGTTCTCCCGTGCCTCTGCTTGGGACGCGAGTGGGGAAGACCTGCTTGAGTCCAGCAGGCCCAAGTTCGCCTCAGGCCTCTGGCCCGGATCTCTTCTGGGAGGGTGCTGGACGGGTGCCGGAAAGCGGAGGAGGGAGGGCCGCCCGAGGCCGGCCAGGGTCCACGAGGGCAGCCGAGTTCAAGGTCTTCCGCAGGGATGGGGCCAGGGCCTTTGGGAAGCCTCACTGTAGGGTACGCACAGCCCGGCACGGGCAAGGCCTCGGGACCTCTGCTCCCCTCTGTGGCAACTGACCCGGGTCTGCGCAGCCGGGGGACCTGAGTGTGCCGTTCCCCGGCGGTCAGTCGCTTCAGCCTGGGCTGACCAAGAAACCGAGGACTTTCTCTTCTCCCCAGACTGAAGGCCCGACAGCCCAGTCCTCCACGCTCAGGCCCTGGGCCCGTCATCCCGGTCTTCCCGTGACATGGCCCACTAGGGTTGCTTTCTTAGGGAAGCCAGAGGCCTCATTTGGGTCATCCATCCATCCATCCATCCACCCATCCATCCGTCTCTGGATGCATGCATCCATGCATCCGTTCCTGCTGACACAGTGCTGCTCTCCACCCCCGGCCTGGCGAGCAAGATGTGGCTTGGCACTTGCCGGCCCCCACGCGGTGAGGTTCCCGGGGTTGTCCTAGGGAAAGCTTGGGAAAAGGAGTCTCGCTCCCAGGTGCACACTTGGTTTTGGTTTTGTTTCTCTAAGGCTCCCCCTCGGCTCCCCCCCGACGCAAGTGGCTCATGGTGGTGGTGGTGGAAGGAAAGCCGCGGGGGCGGAGGAGGGACAGGTGAGCACGCGCTCTTCCTCCATCCCTGAGTCTAGGGCCTGAGAGGACCAGGGGCCCTTGGGCTGGGCTGGATGATGTTGCCGTGCACATGGCTGCACAACAGGGAAAGGCCTGTTCCCTGGCAAAGCTTGCCGCCTCCAGGTTGAACCCGGGAGACCCAGTTGTCCCTAAAGCGCTGCTTGGCACGGATGGTCACACTGGCCCCGGAGTCTCCACTGTGGGCCATGGCCCCAATTCCCCTCCCTCTACCACGAGGAGGTGGGAAACACTGCCATTTGCACCTCCTGGACGGCCTGGGTCTCCCACGGCCCTAGGGTGGCAGCTCCAGCTTGCCCGGGACTCAAAGGGCACCTCTTTAGGGTCTGCGGGTGGGCCCTGCGGGCCCCCGTGGCTCTGGCCTGGGGCGGGAGCCTCCCGGGGACAGACTCGGCCCTCTCCAGGGACTTGTGCCAAGCCATTTGACGGTCACGGCTTGACACAGTCTGGCGGCCCGGGAGCTCGTCCCTGCCTGCCAAGAGCAACCTCTCCACGGCCAGGACACTCTCCTCCCGGAGCGGCGGCTGCGATCAGCTCACCTTGTGCCGTCGGGGGGCTGGCCACCCACCCCCCTGGCGCACGGCACTCGTCGTTTCTGAGCGTTTTGGGAACGCCTCGCCTCGGACCCCAGCTCTTGTCCCGCGTGCCCACGTGCCCCCATCAGCCCCGACCGGGTGGCGGACGGAGGTTTGCGGCCCACGGGGAAAGCGGGCAGGCTTCCCCGAGGCACTCAACGCTGTGGACCCAGTAGAACCATCCCGGGAGAGCCGCTCCCAGGAGAGTGTAGGACGGTGCGGCTCCTGTGGCAATCGGTGCGTTGCTTCCTCCTCAGAGAGAGTTCGGGAGGTGGATGGAGGCACGCACGGCCACGGCCGCGTGGAGGAAGGAACGTGGAGAGTGATCACGAGATCAGGCCCGGGCTATCTGCCCAAAAGGAGCGGAGGCAGGGACTTGAACAGATCTCTGGCCTGTCGTGGGCCTCCCGTTCTTTGCCTGTGGCTTCACGATAGCCAAAAGGTAGAAGCGACCAAGTGACCTTGGGTGGACCAAGGGCTGAAGGAAAGGTGCTCCGTGCACACTCTGCCATAGGACACAGCCCGGAGAAGGACGGAAAGAAAAGGCAAGCTCTCCTATGGGATGCAGACCCGAGGAGCCGCGGCAAAGAGAAAGGAGCCGCACTCGGGCTGGCACAAATCTGTGGGGCGGCTGGAGGGTGTGCGGCCGAGGGTGACGCCAATGGAAGCCTGTGGGCTCCCCGTCTGCCGTGTGCCCCTGTCCGCGGTGAAAAACAGTACGGAACACAACCGCCACAAGGACGCCTAAGCCACCCCCCCACTGAATGCCCTCTACACACACTCACACCACACCACACCCACACACGCACACGCACACACACACACACACACACACGGACACGCACACTCACACAGAACCACCGAACCACCAGCCCTCAGAGAGAAACAGAAGTTGAGTGCCGTTGTGCCTGTCATTTTACGTCACCCTTTGCAAAGTTCTCTGGATTCAAAGGAAATCGCATATTGAGCGTGGGGATCGGCTGACCGTCCCTCCAAGGCTCCTGAGGCCGAAGGGGAGGGTGGGCTGGGGGATATTGACTTGGGGGCAGTCGAGGCCACAAGGTGGGCCCTGTGCCGAAGGAATGAAATGAAGTAACTTAACTGAGCTGTCGAATGGTGCTCATCAAAGAAAGGCCCGTCAGGTGCCTCACGGATTCAAGGCCGGTGTCATGAGAAGTGAATTGGGCCTGGTGGTGCAGCGTCCGATCCCAGGGCTTGGGAGGTGAAAGCAGGAAGGCTGCTTCCAGGAGAGCCCCTGGCTCCCACAGCCTCAGGATAACTAAGTGAGGAAAGGAGCCGTGGAGGAGGTACCAAGAGGGCAGATGCGGTGCAAGCCAGCGTAAGGCATCCCCAGGCGAGCCCTAGGAAAGGATTGCAACCCAAGGCGGCCCAAGGCCACGCACTCTCGCCCAGGCCAAGCCGGTGGAAGGCAATGTAGCCCACACAGCCCTAGGGAAGCCGTCCCGACCCAAGGCAGCATCGCACGACCCAGTGCAGCGCAGTGCAACGCGATGCGAGGCCAGGCGAGGCGAGGCGAGGCGAGGCCAGGCGGGGCCAGGCAGTGCGGTGGGTGCGTTGCCTCGCCTCGCCTGGCCTGGGGTCGCGTTGCCTTGCCGGCCTCGCCTCGCGTGGTCCCCGGGGTGCAGGGCACTGCCGTGCAGGGCGCTGCGGGGTGTTGCAGAGCAGAGCAGTGCAAGGGCAATGAAGGCCGAGAGGGTTTAGGGCAGGGAGGTAGCAGACAGCGAGGTGGCCAGGGGTGCGGCGCTTGTCCTGTGTCAGGTGCCAGTCGCGAGCGAGGCGTGAAGGGGAGGGGCGAGCCCATGGAGACGGGAGTGGCTTGTGATGTCGGTGGCGGGCCGCTTGTTGGGGGAAGAGAAGTGAAGTGAAGTGAAGTGAAGTGAAGGAAGGAGGGAGCAAAGAGGTGTGAGGCGAGGCTAAGGTGGCTGTTCCCGAGAGAGAGGATGGTCCGGGCAGCCGGGCCCGGCGCTGGCGCTGTCCGTCGGTGGGGACGGGGCTGTGAGGGCAGGGTCGCGTGAGCACGGGGGTGAGTGGGCGCTTGGCAGCGGGGCGCGTGCGGGGTTGGAGGGTGCGAGCGCTGGGCGGCGGCTGGGCGGGCCGGAGGTCCGGGCGAGGCGGAGCAGGGTAGGCGGGTAGGTTGTCCGGGAGGCTTGTGTCTGAAGGGGGCGTGCGAGTGGTGCGTGCGGGCTAGGGAGTTGAGAGTGGAGTAGGGGTGTGTCGGCTGGGGCGGCGGGCAAGCGAAGAGGAAAAAGGAAAAGAAAAAAAGTGTAGCCCAGGCTGGCCTCGAACTCGTGATCCTCCTGCCTCATCCTCTTCGCCTCGTTGATTACCGGCGTGCGCCACCACGACCGGCGCTCAACGCCTCGGCAAAACAGCTACTCGAGGCTGCTGACGCCAGCCGGCCTCCCCGGCGCTCCCGCGGGCGGGGCCGCAGGGGGCGGGGCCCGCTCCTCCACACCGCCCCGCCGGTCAGCCCTTCTCCACCGCCAGCGCGCCGCCGCCCGCGCAACCGCCTCTCCCCCAAAGCCCCCACCCACCCCTCGCGCGCTGCACTCCTCCCCAACGCACACGCACACGCACACGCACGCCCCACGACTGCCCAGGACCGGCTCCCCCCTCCCCCGCCGACTCGCTCGGCACGGCCCGGAACACACCCGCCCGCCCGCCCGGGACCCTTCTGCGCCCGAGCGCGCCCTCACGGTCACTTCGGGAAGCGCAACCTGCGCCGCCTCCCGCTCTCCTGGGAGGCCTGGCCCAGGCCTGGCCTTGCGGGCCCCCTCCCACCCCAGCTCTGGCCGGCCGGCCCGCCCGCCAGCTCTCTGCCCTCCGTTCCATTCAGCCCCTGCTCTTCACCGCTCTACTCTTCCTCGGACGGCCCTCGCACGCGGCCCACGTCGCAGGGACTGACTGACTGACTGACTGACTGACTGCCACCAGCCTGCACCTTCACCTCTGCCCTTTGTCCCTCCCTCTCCACTGTGCTGCCTCACTTGGGAGACCAGCTTGGGGAAAAAAGTCTCCAACTGTCCATTTGTGGGAAGGAGGCCTTTGGCCCTCGTCCGTCTCCTCCGTTCTTGTCAAGGGCCTCCCAGCCCGCCAGCACTGAGGACGGCGGCCACCTGTCCTCTCCTCCAGGCACCGCCTGGGTTGGTGCCAGCCCAATCAGCAAGGAGAGCCCAGCGACTCACACGGGCCCCTGCTCGTGCTGGGGCTGGCCTAGGACGCCTGGCCTCGCTCGCTTCTGACATCCAGGTCCCAGCCCGTGTCTCCAGCCAGCAGAGGCTGGCCTGCCGGGTCGGGTGGGCTGTGGGCAGATCGGTTGCTGCTGCCTGGCGCAGGGCTCCCCGAATGGAGTGCACGTGGCCGCCTCCTGTGGACCGGCCCTCCCTCTCTTCTCCCTGGTTCGAGTCGGCACACCTGCCTCCAGGAGCCCTGGGGCTGCGGGGAGGGGAGCACCCACCCCATGGGAACCTTCAGGAACCTTGGGGCTGCAGTCCCGGGAGGATCCCTCCAGGGTCACCGGGGCAGGCCCCTTGGCAGGGGACGCAGGCTGTCGGCCCATGGGCGCCTGCTTGCACCTGACTTCGGGTGTGCTGGGCTTACTGGGCACCGGAGGACATCCTCCTCACGGGAAAGAAAGGCTTTGCTCGGGCGGCTGGAGGAGGCGCCTCTCCCGCGCCCTGTCCGAAACTTCCACCCCCAGCCCCCTTCTCTTTGCTCTAGGACTTGACCCCCTCTGGAATCCTCAGGCACGGCAGAGGTCTCATGGTCTGCCTCCCTCCTTCCCTCGCTCCCTACCCCTGCCCCCCCTCCCCGCTCAACCTGCCCATCCGTCCATCCATGCACCCTTCTGTCCATCTCTCCATCTCTGCAGGCATGCACGCATGCATCCATCCATCCATGCATCCATCCATCGTCTCTCCATCCCTCATCCACCCACCCATCCATCCATCCACCCATCCCTCCATGCATCTATCCATCCATCCGTCCACGTCTCCATCCATCCAAGCATGCATCCATCGTCTCTCCATCCATCCATCCCTCCATGCATCCATCCACGTCTCCATCCATCCACTCATCCATCCGCCCACCTGCCCGCCCCTCCCTCTCTTCAGAGACATCTGGAGACTTCTGCTCTTTGGCTGCGGCGAATGGCGTTGCCGAGAAGACACGCGCGTTCTCCCGTGCCTCTGCTTGGGACGCGAGTGGGGAAGACCTGCTTGAGTCCAGCAGGCCCAAGTTCGCCTCAGGCCTCTGGCCCGGATCTCTTCTGGGAGGGTGCTGGACGGGTGCCGGAAAGCGGAGGAGGGAGGGCCGCCCGAGGCCGGCCAGGGTCCACGAGGGCAGCCGAGTTCAAGGTCTTCCGCAGGGATGGGGCCAGGGCCTTTGGGAAGCCTCACTGTAGGGTACGCACAGCCCGGCACGGGCAAGGCCTCGGGACCTCTGCTCCCCTCTGTGGCAACTGACCCGGGTCTGCGCAGCCGGGGGACCTGAGTGTGCCGTTCCCCGGCGGTCAGTCGCTTCAGCCTGGGCTGACCAAGAAACCGAGGACTTTCTCTTCTCCCCAGACTGAAGGCCCGACAGCCCAGTCCTCCACGCTCAGGCCCTGGGCCCGTCATCCCGGTCTTCCCGTGACATGGCCCACTAGGGTTGCTTTCTTAGGGAAGCCAGAGGCCTCATTTGGGTCATCCATCCATCCATCCATCCACCCATCCATCCGTCTCTGGATGCATGCATCCATGCATCCGTTCCTGCTGACACAGTGCTGCTCTCCACCCCCGGCCTGGCGAGCAAGATGTGGCTTGGCACTTGCCGGCCCCCACGCGGTGAGGTTCCCGGGGTTGTCCTAGGGAAAGCTTGGGAAAAGGAGTCTCGCTCCCAGGTGCACACTTGGTTTTGGTTTTGTTTCTCTAAGGCTCCCCCTCGGCTCCCCCCCGACGCAAGTGGCTCATGGTGGTGGTGGTGGAAGGAAAGCCGCGGGGGCGGAGGAGGGACAGGTGAGCACGCGCTCTTCCTCCATCCCTGAGTCTAGGGCCTGAGAGGACCAGGGGCCCTTGGGCTGGGCTGGATGATGTTGCCGTGCACATGGCTGCACAACAGGGAAAGGCCTGTTCCCTGGCAAAGCTTGCCGCCTCCAGGTTGAACCCGGGAGACCCAGTTGTCCCTAAAGCGCTGCTTGGCACGGATGGTCACACTGGCCCCGGAGTCTCCACTGTGGGCCATGGCCCCAATTCCCCTCCCTCTACCACGAGGAGGTGGGAAACACTGCCATTTGCACCTCCTGGACGGCCTGGGTCTCCCACGGCCCTAGGGTGGCAGCTCCAGCTTGCCCGGGACTCAAAGGGCACCTCTTTAGGGTCTGCGGGTGGGCCCTGCGGGCCCCCGTGGCTCTGGCCTGGGGCGGGAGCCTCCCGGGGACAGACTCGGCCCTCTCCAGGGACTTGTGCCAAGCCATTTGACGGTCACGGCTTGACACAGTCTGGCGGCCCGGGAGCTCGTCCCTGCCTGCCAAGAGCAACCTCTCCACGGCCAGGACACTCTCCTCCCGGAGCGGCGGCTGCGATCAGCTCACCTTGTGCCGTCGGGGGGCTGGCCACCCACCCCCCTGGCGCACGGCACTCGTCGTTTCTGAGCGTTTTGGGAACGCCTCGCCTCGGACCCCAGCTCTTGTCCCGCGTGCCCACGTGCCCCCATCAGCCCCGACCGGGTGGCGGACGGAGGTTTGCGGCCCACGGGGAAAGCGGGCAGGCTTCCCCGAGGCACTCAACGCTGTGGACCCAGTAGAACCATCCCGGGAGAGCCGCTCCCAGGAGAGTGTAGGACGGTGCGGCTCCTGTGGCAATCGGTGCGTTGCTTCCTCCTCAGAGAGAGTTCGGGAGGTGGATGGAGGCACGCACGGCCACGGCCGCGTGGAGGAAGGAACGTGGAGAGTGATCACGAGATCAGGCCCGGGCTATCTGCCCAAAAGGAGCGGAGGCAGGGACTTGAACAGATCTCTGGCCTGTCGTGGGCCTCCCGTTCTTTGCCTGTGGCTTCACGATAGCCAAAAGGTAGAAGCGACCAAGTGACCTTGGGTGGACCAAGGGCTGAAGGAAAGGTGCTCCGTGCACACTCTGCCATAGGACACAGCCCGGAGAAGGACGGAAAGAAAAGGCAAGCTCTCCTATGGGATGCAGACCCGAGGAGCCGCGGCAAAGAGAAAGGAGCCGCACTCGGGCTGGCACAAATCTGTGGGGCGGCTGGAGGGTGTGCGGCCGAGGGTGACGCCAATGGAAGCCTGTGGGCTCCCCGTCTGCCGTGTGCCCCTGTCCGCGGTGAAAAACAGTACGGAACACAACCGCCACAAGGACGCCTAAGCCACCCCCCCACTGAATGCCCTCTACACACACTCACACCACACCACACCCACACACGCACACGCACACACACACACACACACACACGGACACGCACACTCACACAGAACCACCGAACCACCAGCCCTCAGAGAGAAACAGAAGTTGAGTGCCGTTGTGCCTGTCATTTTACGTCACCCTTTGCAAAGTTCTCTGGATTCAAAGGAAATCGCATATTGAGCGTGGGGATCGGCTGACCGTCCCTCCAAGGCTCCTGAGGCCGAAGGGGAGGGTGGGCTGGGGGATATTGACTTGGGGGCAGTCGAGGCCACAAGGTGGGCCCTGTGCCGAAGGAATGAAATGAAGTAACTTAACTGAGCTGTCGAATGGTGCTCATCAAAGAAAGGCCCGTCAGGTGCCTCACGGATTCAAGGCCGGTGTCATGAGAAGTGAATTGGGCCTGGTGGTGCAGCGTCCGATCCCAGGGCTTGGGAGGTGAAAGCAGGAAGGCTGCTTCCAGGAGAGCCCCTGGCTCCCACAGCCTCAGGATAACTAAGTGAGGAAAGGAGCCGTGGAGGAGGTACCAAGAGGGCAGATGCGGTGCAAGCCAGCGTAAGGCATCCCCAGGCGAGCCCTAGGAAAGGATTGCAACCCAAGGCGGCCCAAGGCCACGCACTCTCGCCCAGGCCAAGCCGGTGGAAGGCAATGTAGCCCACACAGCCCTAGGGAAGCCGTCCCGACCCAAGGCAGCATCGCACGACCCAGTGCAGCGCAGTGCAACGCGATGCGAGGCCAGGCGAGGCGAGGCGAGGCGAGGCCAGGCGGGGCCAGGCAGTGCGGTGGGTGCGTTGCCTCGCCTCGCCTGGCCTGGGGTCGCGTTGCCTTGCCGGCCTCGCCTCGCGTGGTCCCCGGGGTGCAGGGCACTGCCGTGCAGGGCGCTGCGGGGTGTTGCAGAGCAGAGCAGTGCAAGGGCAATGAAGGCCGAGAGGGTTTAGGGCAGGGAGGTAGCAGACAGCGAGGTGGCCAGGGGTGCGGCGCTTGTCCTGTGTCAGGTGCCAGTCGCGAGCGAGGCGTGAAGGGGAGGGGCGAGCCCATGGAGACGGGAGTGGCTTGTGATGTCGGTGGCGGGCCGCTTGTTGGGGGAAGAGAAGTGAAGTGAAGTGAAGTGAAGTGAAGGAAGGAGGGAGCAAAGAGGTGTGAGGCGAGGCTAAGGTGGCTGTTCCCGAGAGAGAGGATGGTCCGGGCAGCCGGGCCCGGCGCTGGCGCTGTCCGTCGGTGGGGACGGGGCTGTGAGGGCAGGGTCGCGTGAGCACGGGGGTGAGTGGGCGCTTGGCAGCGGGGCGCGTGCGGGGTTGGAGGGTGCGAGCGCTGGGCGGCGGCTGGGCGGGCCGGAGGTCCGGGCGAGGCGGAGCAGGGTAGGCGGGTAGGTTGTCCGGGAGGCTTGTGTCTGAAGGGGGCGTGCGAGTGGTGCGTGCGGGCTAGGGAGTTGAGAGTGGAGTAGGGGTGTGTCGGCTGGGGCGGCGGGCAAGCGAAGAGGAAAAAGGAAAAGAAAAAAAGTGTAGCCCAGGCTGGCCTCGAACTCGTGATCCTCCTGCCTCATCCTCTTCGCCTCGTTGATTACCGGCGTGCGCCACCACGACCGGCGCTCAACGCCTCGGCAAAACAGCTACTCGAGGCTGCTGACGCCAGCCGGCCTCCCCGGCGCTCCCGCGGGCGGGGCCGCAGGGGGCGGGGCCCGCTCCTCCACACCGCCCCGCCGGTCAGCCCTTCTCCACCGCCAGCGCGCCGCCGCCCGCGCAACCGCCTCTCCCCCAAAGCCCCCACCCACCCCTCGCGCGCTGCACTCCTCCCCAACGCACACGCACACGCACACGCACGCCCCACGACTGCCCAGGACCGGCTCCCCCCTCCCCCGCCGACTCGCTCGGCACGGCCCGGAACACACCCGCCCGCCCGCCCGGGACCCTTCTGCGCCCGAGCGCGCCCTCACGGTCACTTCGGGAAGCGCAACCTGCGCCGCCTCCCGCTCTCCTGGGAGGCCTGGCCCAGGCCTGGCCTTGCGGGCCCCCTCCCACCCCAGCTCTGGCCGGCCGGCCCGCCCGCCAGCTCTCTGCCCTCCGTTCCATTCAGCCCCTGCTCTTCACCGCTCTACTCTTCCTCGGACGGCCCTCGCACGCGGCCCACGTCGCAGGGACTGACTGACTGACTGACTGACTGACTGCCACCAGCCTGCACCTTCACCTCTGCCCTTTGTCCCTCCCTCTCCACTGTGCTGCCTCACTTGGGAGACCAGCTTGGGGAAAAAAGTCTCCAACTGTCCATTTGTGGGAAGGAGGCCTTTGGCCCTCGTCCGTCTCCTCCGTTCTTGTCAAGGGCCTCCCAGCCCGCCAGCACTGAGGACGGCGGCCACCTGTCCTCTCCTCCAGGCACCGCCTGGGTTGGTGCCAGCCCAATCAGCAAGGAGAGCCCAGCGACTCACACGGGCCCCTGCTCGTGCTGGGGCTGGCCTAGGACGCCTGGCCTCGCTCGCTTCTGACATCCAGGTCCCAGCCCGTGTCTCCAGCCAGCAGAGGCTGGCCTGCCGGGTCGGGTGGGCTGTGGGCAGATCGGTTGCTGCTGCCTGGCGCAGGGCTCCCCGAATGGAGTGCACGTGGCCGCCTCCTGTGGACCGGCCCTCCCTCTCTTCTCCCTGGTTCGAGTCGGCACACCTGCCTCCAGGAGCCCTGGGGCTGCGGGGAGGGGAGCACCCACCCCATGGGAACCTTCAGGAACCTTGGGGCTGCAGTCCCGGGAGGATCCCTCCAGGGTCACCGGGGCAGGCCCCTTGGCAGGGGACGCAGGCTGTCGGCCCATGGGCGCCTGCTTGCACCTGACTTCGGGTGTGCTGGGCTTACTGGGCACCGGAGGACATCCTCCTCACGGGAAAGAAAGGCTTTGCTCGGGCGGCTGGAGGAGGCGCCTCTCCCGCGCCCTGTCCGAAACTTCCACCCCCAGCCCCCTTCTCTTTGCTCTAGGACTTGACCCCCTCTGGAATCCTCAGGCACGGCAGAGGTCTCATGGTCTGCCTCCCTCCTTCCCTCGCTCCCTACCCCTGCCCCCCCTCCCCGCTCAACCTGCCCATCCGTCCATCCATGCACCCTTCTGTCCATCTCTCCATCTCTGCAGGCATGCACGCATGCATCCATCCATCCATGCATCCATCCATCGTCTCTCCATCCCTCATCCACCCACCCATCCATCCATCCACCCATCCCTCCATGCATCTATCCATCCATCCGTCCACGTCTCCATCCATCCAAGCATGCATCCATCGTCTCTCCATCCATCCATCCCTCCATGCATCCATCCACGTCTCCATCCATCCACTCATCCATCCGCCCACCTGCCCGCCCCTCCCTCTCTTCAGAGACATCTGGAGACTTCTGCTCTTTGGCTGCGGCGAATGGCGTTGCCGAGAAGACACGCGCGTTCTCCCGTGCCTCTGCTTGGGACGCGAGTGGGGAAGACCTGCTTGAGTCCAGCAGGCCCAAGTTCGCCTCAGGCCTCTGGCCCGGATCTCTTCTGGGAGGGTGCTGGACGGGTGCCGGAAAGCGGAGGAGGGAGGGCCGCCCGAGGCCGGCCAGGGTCCACGAGGGCAGCCGAGTTCAAGGTCTTCCGCAGGGATGGGGCCAGGGCCTTTGGGAAGCCTCACTGTAGGGTACGCACAGCCCGGCACGGGCAAGGCCTCGGGACCTCTGCTCCCCTCTGTGGCAACTGACCCGGGTCTGCGCAGCCGGGGGACCTGAGTGTGCCGTTCCCCGGCGGTCAGTCGCTTCAGCCTGGGCTGACCAAGAAACCGAGGACTTTCTCTTCTCCCCAGACTGAAGGCCCGACAGCCCAGTCCTCCACGCTCAGGCCCTGGGCCCGTCATCCCGGTCTTCCCGTGACATGGCCCACTAGGGTTGCTTTCTTAGGGAAGCCAGAGGCCTCATTTGGGTCATCCATCCATCCATCCATCCACCCATCCATCCGTCTCTGGATGCATGCATCCATGCATCCGTTCCTGCTGACACAGTGCTGCTCTCCACCCCCGGCCTGGCGAGCAAGATGTGGCTTGGCACTTGCCGGCCCCCACGCGGTGAGGTTCCCGGGGTTGTCCTAGGGAAAGCTTGGGAAAAGGAGTCTCGCTCCCAGGTGCACACTTGGTTTTGGTTTTGTTTCTCTAAGGCTCCCCCTCGGCTCCCCCCCGACGCAAGTGGCTCATGGTGGTGGTGGTGGAAGGAAAGCCGCGGGGGCGGAGGAGGGACAGGTGAGCACGCGCTCTTCCTCCATCCCTGAGTCTAGGGCCTGAGAGGACCAGGGGCCCTTGGGCTGGGCTGGATGATGTTGCCGTGCACATGGCTGCACAACAGGGAAAGGCCTGTTCCCTGGCAAAGCTTGCCGCCTCCAGGTTGAACCCGGGAGACCCAGTTGTCCCTAAAGCGCTGCTTGGCACGGATGGTCACACTGGCCCCGGAGTCTCCACTGTGGGCCATGGCCCCAATTCCCCTCCCTCTACCACGAGGAGGTGGGAAACACTGCCATTTGCACCTCCTGGACGGCCTGGGTCTCCCACGGCCCTAGGGTGGCAGCTCCAGCTTGCCCGGGACTCAAAGGGCACCTCTTTAGGGTCTGCGGGTGGGCCCTGCGGGCCCCCGTGGCTCTGGCCTGGGGCGGGAGCCTCCCGGGGACAGACTCGGCCCTCTCCAGGGACTTGTGCCAAGCCATTTGACGGTCACGGCTTGACACAGTCTGGCGGCCCGGGAGCTCGTCCCTGCCTGCCAAGAGCAACCTCTCCACGGCCAGGACACTCTCCTCCCGGAGCGGCGGCTGCGATCAGCTCACCTTGTGCCGTCGGGGGGCTGGCCACCCACCCCCCTGGCGCACGGCACTCGTCGTTTCTGAGCGTTTTGGGAACGCCTCGCCTCGGACCCCAGCTCTTGTCCCGCGTGCCCACGTGCCCCCATCAGCCCCGACCGGGTGGCGGACGGAGGTTTGCGGCCCACGGGGAAAGCGGGCAGGCTTCCCCGAGGCACTCAACGCTGTGGACCCAGTAGAACCATCCCGGGAGAGCCGCTCCCAGGAGAGTGTAGGACGGTGCGGCTCCTGTGGCAATCGGTGCGTTGCTTCCTCCTCAGAGAGAGTTCGGGAGGTGGATGGAGGCACGCACGGCCACGGCCGCGTGGAGGAAGGAACGTGGAGAGTGATCACGAGATCAGGCCCGGGCTATCTGCCCAAAAGGAGCGGAGGCAGGGACTTGAACAGATCTCTGGCCTGTCGTGGGCCTCCCGTTCTTTGCCTGTGGCTTCACGATAGCCAAAAGGTAGAAGCGACCAAGTGACCTTGGGTGGACCAAGGGCTGAAGGAAAGGTGCTCCGTGCACACTCTGCCATAGGACACAGCCCGGAGAAGGACGGAAAGAAAAGGCAAGCTCTCCTATGGGATGCAGACCCGAGGAGCCGCGGCAAAGAGAAAGGAGCCGCACTCGGGCTGGCACAAATCTGTGGGGCGGCTGGAGGGTGTGCGGCCGAGGGTGACGCCAATGGAAGCCTGTGGGCTCCCCGTCTGCCGTGTGCCCCTGTCCGCGGTGAAAAACAGTACGGAACACAACCGCCACAAGGACGCCTAAGCCACCCCCCCACTGAATGCCCTCTACACACACTCACACCACACCACACCCACACACGCACACGCACACACACACACACACACACACGGACACGCACACTCACACAGAACCACCGAACCACCAGCCCTCAGAGAGAAACAGAAGTTGAGTGCCGTTGTGCCTGTCATTTTACGTCACCCTTTGCAAAGTTCTCTGGATTCAAAGGAAATCGCATATTGAGCGTGGGGATCGGCTGACCGTCCCTCCAAGGCTCCTGAGGCCGAAGGGGAGGGTGGGCTGGGGGATATTGACTTGGGGGCAGTCGAGGCCACAAGGTGGGCCCTGTGCCGAAGGAATGAAATGAAGTAACTTAACTGAGCTGTCGAATGGTGCTCATCAAAGAAAGGCCCGTCAGGTGCCTCACGGATTCAAGGCCGGTGTCATGAGAAGTGAATTGGGCCTGGTGGTGCAGCGTCCGATCCCAGGGCTTGGGAGGTGAAAGCAGGAAGGCTGCTTCCAGGAGAGCCCCTGGCTCCCACAGCCTCAGGATAACTAAGTGAGGAAAGGAGCCGTGGAGGAGGTACCAAGAGGGCAGATGCGGTGCAAGCCAGCGTAAGGCATCCCCAGGCGAGCCCTAGGAAAGGATTGCAACCCAAGGCGGCCCAAGGCCACGCACTCTCGCCCAGGCCAAGCCGGTGGAAGGCAATGTAGCCCACACAGCCCTAGGGAAGCCGTCCCGACCCAAGGCAGCATCGCACGACCCAGTGCAGCGCAGTGCAACGCGATGCGAGGCCAGGCGAGGCGAGGCGAGGCGAGGCCAGGCGGGGCCAGGCAGTGCGGTGGGTGCGTTGCCTCGCCTCGCCTGGCCTGGGGTCGCGTTGCCTTGCCGGCCTCGGCTGGCCTTGGCCGGCCTCGCCTCTCGTGGTCCCGGGTTGCAGGGCACTGCCGTGCAGGGCGCTGCGGGGTGTTGCAGAGCAGAGCAGTGCAAGGGCAATGAAGGCCGAGAGGGTTTAGGGCAGGGAGGTAGCAGACAGCGAGGTGGCCAGGGGTGCGGCGCTTGTCCTGTGTCAGGTGCCAGTCGCGAGCGAGGCGTGAAGGGGAGGGGCGAGCCCATGGAGACGGGAGTGGCTTGTGATGTCGGTGGCGGGCCGCTTGTTGGGGGAAGAGAAGTGAAGTGAAGTGAAGTGAAGTGAAGGAAGGAGGGAGCAAAGAGGTGTGAGGCGAGGCTTAGGTGGCTGTTCCTGACATTATCGTCTAGAGAGTTTGTTAGCCCCTGTTCTTCCTTATTTTTAGCTTTTTGTCAGATGTGTAAGCATTCATCGACTTTGAAATTTCATAGGCTTCAAGTTCTTTGATTTTTCTGTCATTTTTTTGGGGTACTCTTTGGTACTGCTTTTCTGCCTGTTTTTGCTTTGGTATTTGGTTCATTCCTGGGTAATTGCTTACCCTAAATCATTAGTTTTTTTTTATTACTATTCATATGTACCTATGTTTTTGTCATCTCCCCCTTCTTACTGTCCCCTCCCTTAACCACCCCAAAGTCATTATTTTTTACCCGGTCAATTTCTTTTTTTCTTTTATGACTCTGGCATTTTCCATTTCTTTCTGTGATTTTTTTTTCTCATTCTTTCTCGTCTTTTTTGTTTCCCTGTCCCTCTCTTTCTTCTCTCTCTCTCTCTCTCTTCCTCCCTCCTTTCTCTCCCCCTCTTTTTTTCTTTCTTTACTCCTGTTGTTCGATGTGATGGCCTGTCCTTTCCCATGTTAGTGCCTTAGCATTTGAAGCTCTATCCCATCTCTTTGTTTCTCTTTGTGTTTTTGTTTTTCTTGTTACTTGATTTGATCTCAGAGCCTCACCCTTGTAAGCAGATTGTCTGCCCTTGATACACTCTTCTTTTTGCCTTTTTTTTAACAGTGTAATTTAGTAGTCTCTTAATTGTATGCAATTAATGTATTTTAAGTGTATTGAACTGTGGAACTCACTCTACATTTATCGTAGACATTTATCACCCCAAAAAGATCCCTGCTCTTTTTAGCTGTCACTTTTCATGTTTGCCCATCTCACCCTCCCTTCCCTAGGCAGAAACTAATCTATCTTCCATTTGTATGGGTTTTCCTGTTCTGATATTGCATATGATTGGTGCCATCTTGTATGTGGTCGTTCATGTCAGGCTTCTTCATTTACAGAGTCTTTTCTAGATCCTTTCACATTTCAGTATGCTGAGACCTCCTTTTTTGGGACTGAATAATATTGTATAGCATGGGTATACCTTATTTTGTTTACTTGTTCATCAGGTAATCAAGATTTGGGGGTTTTTCCAAGACACTTAGTGTTGTAGATCTTTTCTTTATGCTAGGGCACAAAGACAGAGGTCAGGAAGGTGAAACACAGTGGCCCACCTCATCTGGAAGGTGCAGGTCCCCTCTCCAGTTGGTTCCCCGGTTACACATTTTTGCTCTGATGATTTTTCACTTACAGGTGCCCCCCATGGCAGCAAGAGATGACAATCCTTTAGAGAGTTTATTATGCTCAGGGTGTACCAATGACTCCACACACAAGCCCTTTGGCATCTCAGCGTTGGTTGAGCTAGAATGCAGAACTGCTTTTAAAACTTGCAGTGTTTCCCGGTTTTGCCTAAGGTATCAGAAAGGCCTCTGAGTTTTATCCCCAATTGCCAGACATGCAGGTATTTTCTGGATAAATTCTCTGTCCTCATTTTCCTGATGTCATTTTTAAATTTGTTTCTTAGTTCAAACCTAATTATGCCTCCTATTAAATCATCTTAAGATCTTTGGTGTACAGCCAAAGATGGCTTTTGTATGCATCAGAGTAATCTAACAAAAAGCAGTGTAGAAAATAGGTACCTGATAATATCTGATCATGGTATGCAAACAAGCCAGCAGAGTGGCTCTTCTGGCAGAGCACCTGTTTAGCCAGCATGAGTTCAAGGTCCCCAAACAAAAACAAAAAAAGGAAAGTTTTGTAAGACAAGTTTTAGAGATTGACTTTTTAAAAACATGGAATTTATTGGAAATTTACTTAAAGGCTTCATTTAATCATTAACTCCACTACTTGAACCACACCTCCAGCCCTGGGGAGTTGTGAATGGGGACAGAGTTTCAGGTTGGTCGGTTTGTTTTTTGTTGTTGGGATTTTTTGTTTGTTTGTTTGGCTTTTGGGTTTTTTTTTTTTTTCAGTACTGGGGTTTGCAGGTATCCTTTTTTGTTTGTGTTAGGTATTTTCTAGATAGGGTCTCTTGAACTATTTGCCTGGGGCTGATGTCCATCCTTGATGCTCCCGATCTCTGCCTCCAGGTAGCTATGATTACAGGCGTGAACTACTGGTGCCAGAAAGTACTGAAGATAGTTGCACAATCATATGAACATTCTTGATACTACTGAACTGTATATTTAAAATGGTGAAGGCCATAATTTTGTGTTAGGTGTATTTTGGCACAATTTTTAGAAATTTGATGTAATTAAATTACATAAAATTCTAATGGGAAATGAAAAGTTTGCCATAGAGAAGCAGTTCTGTGAGAGAGAGCTTTCCAGAGCCGTCTCCAAATTATGCTTTTTTTCATGGGGGGAGAGAAGATACTAGGGTTTTTAACTCAGGGCCTTACACTTACTCGGTAGTGTAACATAGCTACTTGAGCTACGCCCACATCCGTTTTAGCTTTAGTTACTTCCAGAGAAGTGCTTGCTTTTATGCCTGGGCTGACCTGGACAACCATTGTAAGCTGGAATAAAGGTATGCACCATCATGCCCAGTTGAGACTGGCTGAGATGGGGTCTCTTTGAACTTCTTGCCCAGATTGGCCTTGCTATGCCATCCTTCTGATGTCTCCCTTCTTAGTACCTAGGGTTAAAGGCATGAATCACTAAGTGCACCCAGCTCCAAATTACGCTCTTCCCATTACCCTTCACAGGAGTAAGTCCTTATGAGGCACTTAGTCATTTACCAGTGCACCCCCTTACATTTTACAAATAAGTCCCTCACTGCCCTACTCCAACACACACTGTGCCTTGGTTACAAGATAAACAGGTGTTTAGAAAATGTAAGAAATACTCTGGCAGAGCCTGGGGATGTCCATTTATAAGTCAGCACATGGTCTGCAGAGTCTCAGAGGCTTGGGGTAATTTGCTGTAAAACTCTGGGCTTCCTGTCATGTGAACCACTCCCCCTCCCCTAGGTATTAATTGAATTTCTTTTTGGAGAGTCTCTGTGACAGCTGGCCATAGGGCTGCACGCGCTCTCTCTTGACCCTGTAGATACAGAAGTGCCTCTGCTCTAGTCCCAGGGACTGAACACCTCCCCTGTCTAGCCAGAGCTTCTGATGGACCAGTTACTTCTAGTGACAGATAAGAAGGGTGACCGCTTCACCTGAAACCACAGATTCCTAATCTGGGTTCTTGGAAAGGCTTCAAAAGGTCCATGGTATTCCTTATATTTTATGAAAAGTCTTTTGTCCCTAAATGTTTATCAGATTCCCAGAGGAGTCTCTGGTTTTTGAGGACAAGGTCCCTGTTGCCCACCCTGGCATCATCAAACCGAGTCAGGAATTTCAGTCATCTTCCCTGAGCATGCCTGCTGTGAGGCTGGGGACTGGCAGCCGCAATCAAAATGCAAGAAATTCACCAAAATTTACCTGCCTCTTTCTTCACTGAGCACTGTCTGAATGCTAAAACTGTGCAACTGGACTCCAGAGTTCCAAAATGGCTCTTGGAACTTTTCAGCTCTATAATGAGACCAGGAGCTTCCTACTATGCCATCCTCTGCGACATCCCAAAGCACATATTGCAAAGAGCACCTCCCAAAGTCACGGGCCAATGCCCAACTCCTAGATGCTCTTTGAAGGAGGTAGTGCTGGGGCAACTCCATTCCATTCCTTTCCTTTCACGGAATCCCTCCCTTTAGTTTTCTTGGACAATGAAATGTTCTTCACACTACTGTCTGATTAGGCCTACCCCAGGTGGCCTCTAAGAATTGGTAAGCATGTTACATGAGTCTGTGATGCTCAGAGTCCCAGAGTCTACAGAAGCACCCTCCCCACAGCACTGACAGCCCTGCTTTCCAGAGCACTTTTGTCCCTTTTCCTGTGAGGCTCTGCTGAGAAGCCTTTGGTGCATCAGAAAGTCAATGTGCAATTTGTAGAGGTGGAGGCAAAGAACGAAAGGGAAAAAGCTGCTCTGAACCAATGCTGAAGAGAGTATGCTGGATGGACATATTGGAGAGTCCCCATGGGACAGGACAGGAGAAGGGAACATCAACACACACAATGCTGTCTATGTCTGAGTGGTTTTACTCGGGAGACAAAGTACAGCAAGTGTGACAGTTGGGGTGCAGGGCTGTTAAATTCACCCTTCTGTGAGGGCAACAGGAAGCACTTGTTTTCTGACAATGGCCTGCATCAGGCCCCGCAATGACAGGAAGCAGAGCCAGGGTCTGGCTTTCACTTCTGGAAATTAAAAGAAAGGGACTTGGGAAGGTGCCTCTGAGCTGCTTCTGCTTATAGCAGGTAGAAGAGCAGCCTCATCAGCATACGTGTGATGTGACAGTCAGAGGGTGGAAGAGCCCAAGTCTGACCAGGTGTTCTGAGAGCTGTCTGCAGCAATGCCCTTTTTATTCTACCCACCCCCAAACCCCCCCATCATTATTCACTGACTCTTTCTACCACCTGCTCCAGCAACCAGGGAGCCACTGGCTTAGTCCCTTTATTAAGAATAATGTGAGCTAGGCACCAGTGACTCACACCTGTAATCCTAGCTACTCGGGAGGCAGAGATCAGGAGGATCACAGTTTGAAGCCACCCCAGGCAAAAAGCAAGAGCCTATTTCAAAAATACCCAACATGGCTGGGGAGTAGCTCAAGTGGTGGCATACCTGCTAGCAAGCCTGAGGCTTTAAGTTCCAAGTCCAGTCCGGCCAAAAAAAAAAAAAAAGTGACTTGTGCCCCTGAAAAATGTGTGTATTACAGTCAGCGAGTTGTACTAAACTTTTACTTGCTCAGTCGTTCACTTATTCCAAAACCACGCATTAGGTCCCATGAAGTGGGTATTGGGGTGCTAGGCACAGGGATGCTGGATAAAAAACTCAGGGAATGGGGAGAGCAGATGGGAAAGAGGACAAAAGGCAGCAGGTGGTGAGATAGAGGAAGTCCAGGGTGCGCCTGGAGGGAGGGGAGGGTGTGTTTTACTGAGGGCAGTGACTAGGATGTGCAGATATGGGGTGGGGGAGTCAGAATGGTGGGCCCCAAAAGCAGGAGGCCCTCCAAAGGATCAGTTTCCACCCTGGAGAGCAAAATACTTGATATCCTGAACCTGTGGGTCCTCCAGGACCATGCAGAGGAGACAGCCCAGGCTACTATGACGCTGCATGGCAGGTGTCCATGTGACACTCTCCCCAGGCGCACCTGCTTGGGATTGTTCTGGTCTCTGGAACATTCATTTCACACTCATTCACAGTAGCACCCATGAGCCAGGCAGCCTAGAAAACTCTCCACAGGTATAAGGGGCAAGGATTTGGCAAGAAAGGCAGAGGCTGCCTCCACTAGCCAGATACTGGTTTGAGTTCTTTACTTCCGGTGACCCAGGTCTATTAGCTGAAATCATGATGCAATTTGAACAAAAGATGTGATTTGGGCTCGGGCTATTTCTATTGCAGTGATTCAGTCCCCATTGTTACTGCGGAAAAAAAGTAAAAGAAAAAGAAAAAAAAATTCATACCTAACCAGGAGCTTTGGAGAGTAGTATCATCTTTATTGTTTTTGCTTTGTTCCAATGGCCAGCGTCATTCTCTAGGAAAGAAGGGTTGTGGATGTTTTATTTTTATTTTTTTAAAGAACTATCATTACTATTTTAAGTGAAAACAATATAATTGCATAGGGTCAAGAGAAGACATGAACAGTTTCCCCTTTATACCCTGCACCATAACTGTGACCCCTAAACTTCTCAAACAAAAAAGCTAGTCCCAGGATGCAGAGAAACTTAGAATGTAGTTGACAAGAATTCACAGCTGAGAGCCGAACATGAGCATAACCTCAGGGAAGGCTTATCCGCAGAAGAGATCCCCCCTGAACACTGCTCCTCCCTTCTGAGCAGGTGAGTGAAAGCTACCCTTGCAGGCAGCCCATTTTCCCAGGCTGCCACCACCAGGCTTAACAGCAAAGGCGATTATGGGAGGTGGGCTCCAGCCCCTAAACCACAGGAAACTGTCCAGCATTTAAGCTCAGTACAAATGAAAGGATCTAGTTTAAAGCATACTGTTTCTGGTATAAGAAAAGGGGAAGGAATTATTAAATTTTAGAAATTAAAGTTAGAAAAGTAATGATATTCTTAGTTGCTAACCATGTATGTACTCACGTTTTCTCCTGAAGCGACTATTTTGTAAACACAAAATCAAAAGGTAAAAAGCCAGTCAAATTTAGCAGTGGGGGGTTGTATACCAACTTTACTGACACTAATGTTAATAAATTCGGATAACCCACTACCATCGGACCAGCCAGAACAGGACCTTTGAGTTTCATTATATAAATCTCTGAAGTAGCTATTCTAAATAACTTAGGATGAGTTATTTTAATAATTGTCAGAAAGGCCTCAAGTGATAAGAACCCTACAGTATAATGCTGCAACAAGCAATACATTTCCTGACTCTTTTCCTTAGAGCTTAAATAACTTAAAACAAAGTGATATTCAAAATGAATGTAGTTGCATGATGGGAAATAAATTACCAAATGGAAGCCTCTTGTTCTTCACAAATACGTTAAAGCCATTCATGAATCACACACAAGAAAATGAATATACTTGTGCCAAATATTCAGTGATAGAAATACTAAATATTTAATGTCAACAAAATGAGCTTTTATTTTTATTTATTTTTTACCGTCCTGTCTATGAGCTACAAAATGCCTTTCTGATGCAAAATGACAGCAGGTGGCAGTAATACACAGAGGATCCACTTTCTACACACGCTTCTGCTAGCAGACTCACCAGAAAACAGGGATCACACACTTTCCAGACTTTTCCCTCTTTTTCTAATAATCCCTAATAGTTATTGCAAGTCAGATGGTTCTGCCAAGCTTTAAACAATTGTGTACTTCACCTTTCAGACAGACTGCTGCTGATACACAGGAGTCACCACAAAACACCAAAAAAATAGTTTTACTCATGGTTTTATGTTTGGAAGCCAAATCACACTCAATGATTAGACAGAAGTGCCCTTGCCAAATTCCACGCAAGAAATCCCACATTAACCAAAGAATGAGGACTGGAAAGGATTAGAGTGGCCTCAGTAAATCTTAGTTATTATTACCTTCGCCTGTCAAATCTTAATTTTCCTGTTTAAGTAATTTGTATTTTAAAAAGCTAAATGTTAATGAATGTATATTGAAGGTTTCGAGTGATAGAAGCAACGTGTTTAAGACTGTGATTAACGTGGACACTTAGGAAAACCCACTTCTAGGGCATAACATTTGCCAGCATCATATGCTCTAAGCTGAGCTAGCGATGGGAAAATGATTTTTAAGCAATTGGAATGAGAATTATAATTGTTCTGGACCTGGGCTTAGAGAATGGAAGGGTAGGTCTTTCTGGAAGAAGAGTGAAGAGGAGAGAGAAGACACAGTATACCCCTCCTCATCCCCCCCCCACCCCAGGCACTGGTTGTTCCTGCCTGTAATCCTAGCTACTTGCAAGAGTGGCTGAGATCAGAAGTCTCTAGTGTGAGGCCACTCCGGGCAAATAGTTAGCAAGACCCTATGTCCAAAATAACCAGAGCAAAATGAACTGGAGGGGTGTGTGCTTTGCAAGCACGAAGTTCCAGGCCCAATAAATAAAACTTGACAATCTCTCTGAAGTGATTAGGACCACTTGCCAAGGCAGACCAGTTGGGGATGTCCTGGAAGACTGGCCAGTCTAAGGTTCTTCACTTCTGTCAGATTCTTCTTTCATTAGGATGGAAGGCCATTTTGCACTCAGATTTCTCTTACTGGAATACAACTAACCAAGCAGGTGGTTCACTCCTGTAATCCTAGCTACTCAGGAGGCAGAGATTAGGAGAATCACGGTTCAAAGCCAGCCCTGAGAAATAGTCCACGAGACCCTATCTCGAAAAAACCCATCACAAAAAAGGGCTGGTGGAGTGGCTCAAGGTGTAGGCCCTGAGTTAAAACCCCAGAACTGCAAAAAAAGAAATATAAGTGACCAACTTCTATGTAACATGGTAGGATGAATACATGCATTTATCTGAATTCCTTCTCCAACTCCAGTAAAATAATAAAAAGGGGGCAAAGAGAAAGAAGACACAATTGTACCCTTATCCTCCAGCCTATAATGGGGCTGAGACCTGAGATCAGAAAAACAGAAGCCCTCTGTAAGTCTGGTCTGAGGAAAAGAGAAAAGATATTGACACAGTGGGGCATTGCTTCCAGTCCTAACACTTCTGTGACATAAGGACCATATATCTGCATGGATGCTACAGTTTGGACATGGTTTCTCCCCTCAAAAGCTTGATCCTCAGTGTTGTGATGTAAGAGATGGGGCCTAGTGGAAAGTTCTACGTCATTGGAGGCTGTGCCCTTGGAAGGGATTAGGGTCGTCTCAAAAGAGGGAATCATGAGAGCAAGCTCAACACCCAGAGCCATGACAGCATTTTTTTGTGATGGCAGAAATACATAGTGGCTTCACATGAGCACACATTTGCCAAAGCTCGTCCAACTGCATAATTGAAATGAATGCATTTTACTTTGTAATTCTATCTTAATAGAGATAAAAAAAATTAGAGGTTTGTAAATTTGGGGCCAGGCTGTCTCAAAAACAAAAGCAAGTAGCTGAGGTTAGGAAGTGAACTTCAGCAGGAGTTTAACAGATGCTGAAGTCAGCATCCTTCAACCACACCCAGGCTGTGCTGGTGAGAACTCCAGTGGCACACAGAGAAAAGAAATTGGAAGAGACAGCATCATAGAGTCTTCACAATTTTATTTTGACCTACTTGCAGATATAGCAGATGGATTAGAACTCAGGCCCTCTCCCTTGCTAGGCAAGTGCTCTACCACCTGAGCCACACCCGTAGGCAAAAAAAATATAGCAATTCTTTAGGAAGACACACATTGACCATAAAGAGTCAGAGAGGCAAGTGCTGTGGAGGTGCTAATTTTACTTTTCTTCAGAACATAATGGAGACCCTCTGTGTCCCCTGCTGCCTTCAGATGATGTTTCAATTCCCTGATTTCTCCAGCTGCTATCTTCCACCAATCACTTCTGCAATCTGTCCCCATCCTCCCCTCCCAGGAACCCTACTCCCCTACTCTCCAGCCAGGCAACTCCCCAGTGAGCTCCATCCTCACTCACCTAAAGGACTGTGTATGTTCTCTCTCCCTTCCATCCTGGTTATAACCAGAGCGTCTGGGGCAGTGGAGGGGAAAGGAAGGGAGGAAGAGGAGGAGAACGATCAGTTAAAGAGAGCCTTTCTGTGGACAATAGCCTTTTCTGTCAGCTGTTAGACAATTCTGCAGTGTGATTTCTCCCTTTACAAATCTTTGGCCATGGGGTATACACAGATGCCTCTTCTAAAACACGCAAGGAGAGGGCTAGTTGAGTGACTCAAGTAGGAAGAGAGCCGCCTAGCAAGCATGAGGCCCTGAGTTCAAACCCCAGAGATCTCCCCCACAAAAGAAAAGAATCTATAAAACACACAAGGAGAATATAACTGTAAACAACAGCAGCAACAACCAAAATGTCCCCTTTGGGCAAAGAACACAAAGGGGATATTAAACAATGACAACCCTTGTGCTCTGGTGATAGATCACCAGGTAGGTCTTTTCTTTTAAAAAGTCACTCAAGTTGGGGGCCAGTGGCTCATGTCTGTAATCCTAGCTACTCAGGAGGCAGAGATTAGGAGGACTGCAATTCGAAGCTATCTTCAAGATAGGTGGTGAGACCCTATCTTGAAAAAACCCATTACAAAAAAAAAAAAAAAGCACTAGTGGGGTGGCTGAAGGTGTAGGCTGTGAGTTCAAGTCTCAGCACTACAAAAATAAGTAAATTAATTAAATAAAAAGTCACTTAATTATAAAGCATTTTAGAGGATGAGACAAATGTAAAACTGGATTGTAATGATGGCTGTATAACTCTGTAAATTTTATGGTATACAAATTGTTTCAATAAAGCTGCTGAAAAACTTCCTCTTTTTTTTCCTTTTTTCTTTTTGGCAGCACTGGGGTTTGAACTGAGGGCCTTGTTCCACCAGCACTTTTTTGTGATTTTTTTTTTTTTTTTTTTTTTTTGAGATAGGGTCTTGCAAACTGTTTGCCTGGAGCTGGCTTTGAAACTTGATTCTCCTGATCTCTGCCTCCTGAGTAGCTAGGATGACAAGCATGATTCACCAGCACTCAACTGAAAAACTTTTACTTGAGCTCTTATTTTAGCAATGAATGACGAATTGAAAACTTTAAGAAGCAGTTCTAATGGGGTATGCAGTTGAAGATGTGGAAATTATTAAGAAAGTATAACCTTGGAGTAGTTTAACCAAATGCCTTATTTGTGAACTCTGGGGTTTGAACTCAGAGCTTTGCACTTGGTAGGCAAGTTCTCTACCACGTGAGCCATGCCTCCAGCCCAGTTCTATCATTTTGATACTGTATTTTGCTTACCATGTTCTTTCAGGTAAGTAATCATTACGTTCTATGTCAACAGAAAGGAAAAAAGTCAGTGCAAGGCCAGCCTTAGGAGGAAAGGGAGGTGCCCACGCTACCATTCCTGAAAGGAGATGTGCTAGTTAGTTTTCTGCCACTGTCACAAATACCTGAGACAATCAACTTATAAAGAGGAAAGATTTATTTTGGCTCACAGTTTTGGAGGTTCTAGTTCATGACTGGGCAGACCCATTGCCGTTCAGCTTCTGATGGGAGGAGCACATGGGAGAGTAAAGTGACTCACGTTTTAGTCACAGAGCAAGAGTTAAAGAGGAAGAGACCTGGCTCCTACCACCCCCTTTCAATGGCAATGACCTAAAGACTGCCTACTAAGCCCTACCTTCTAAAGGCTCTTCCACTTTCCAGTAGCACCAACCTTGGGAAACCAAGCCTTTAACACATGGGCCTTTGAGGTACACTCAAGATTCTAACTATAAGCCAGGCATAGTGGCACATACCTGCAGTCTCAGCACTTTTGAGCCTGAGGCAGAAGGATCATGAGTTTAAAGCCTGCTCAGGCTATATTGAGAGTTCCAGGTCAGTCTGGGCTACTCTGTCTCAAATAAATAAATAAAATCTTAATAGCCTAACTATAGCAGGATGCAAAGCTGCACTCAAGTTGGGAGACCTGGGTAGGCCCATCTGAAGTCCTTGTAGAACTTCAGAACCAGAAGAACAGGGTCAAAAGTTATCCCATGTTTGGCCACATGAATGACACAGGAAGGGACCAAACAAAAACTGACCCAAGGAAGGCATTAGCTTTGTTCGTTGGGATTTTGGTTTTGTCTTCATCCTCTTCCCCTCCCCCGCCAACCCATGCTATGGATGGAACCCAGGACCTGTGCATGTTAGGGAGTGCTCTGCCACTAAGCTACTTTCCTAGCTGGGGTTTGTTCTTAAACTTCCTGGTCCCACCCTGCCTTTCCCGCCTTATTTCCACACACCTTTTGGGTGCCTACACTCCGGTCAAACCATATCAAACTGTATTTTAGAGTGTTCTAATGGTGTCTGAAATTTCACCTCTCCTGAGAAGTGGCTACCACGGCAGACGCCAAAATGTGATTCCCAGGTGCTGCATCATACGTGACTTCTGGGAGAGTAGCCTGTAGGTGCTCAGCCCTTTGAAGTTATTTTCTTGAAGTCAGTAAATCCGGCTGGGCCTGTAATCCCAGACAGTCAGAGGCACAGGGACTAGCCCTGGGCAACAAATGAGAAACCCTATTTGAGAAGTAACTAAAACAAAAAGGACTGGCAGTGTGGCTCAAACAGTAGAGCACCTTAAGTGCGAGACCCTGAGTTCAAACCACAATACTGCCCCCCGCCCCCCAAAAAAAGAGCCAGACAGAGATCAGGAGGATCAAGGTTCAAAGCCAACCTGGGCAAATGAGATCTCAGAAATAGCCAGCACAAATCAGAGCTGGTGGAGTGGCTCAAGTGGTAGTGCCCCTGCCTAGAAAGTCTTCAGACCCAGAGTTCAAACCCTAGTATCTTGCACCCTCCCTCCCCACCCCAAAAAAAACACCAATAGAAGAATAGGAAATATATGGAGTATAAATTTTTTTTGACAGTACTGGGGTTTGAACTCAGGGCCTTACCCATGTAGGTGCTAGTGTATCACTTAAACCATGCTCCTAGCTCTGAAGTATATTTTTATTTATTTATTTTGCAGTATTGGGGTTTGAACTCAGGGCCTATATCTTGAGCCTCTCCGTCAGCCCTTTTTTGTGTGTGATGGATTTTTTCAAGATAGGGTCTTATGGAACTATTTGTCCAGGCTAGCTTGGAACTGCGATCCTCCTGATCTCTGCCTCCTGAGTAGCTAGGATTACAGGCTTGAGCCATTGGTGCCTGGCTATGAAGTATATTTTTAGACAGTTATTTGAGAGATCAAAGTTGTGCAGATTTAAAATTAAGAATTATGACTGATGGCATGAAGGAAAATTCTTACATGTGAAGTTAATTGAGAAGACAAAACAAACTCATGCTGTGCCCGCCACTGTAGGAACAGAGCAAGAAAACTGAAATCCAAAAGTTTGATGTAGTGGTTGCCAGGAGCTGGGAAGGGAGGAAATAGGGAGAGGTTGATTAATGGGTCAGAAGTTCCAGTTAGACAGGAGGAAGAGGTTGAGTCTGTAGCACAGCACAGTTGTTACAGAGCAGTTAACTGGACGTGGGAATATGCAAAGGAAACCTAGAAAGGTGTGACAGAACACTTAACAGCCCATGTTAGGATCAAAATAGCCCATCAAAGTCATGGGATGTCACAAGACCCTAAGGTCCATCATTCCTGAAACAATAAATCTTTTACTTAATAACACAAAGCCCCAGGCCTGGAACCATACTCTAGGAGTCACAATAATACCTTTTAAATCTGTAGGCATACCCTAGCCTGAAAACCTCAGACTCACCAGCAGGTCCTAGGGAGGACCTAACACTCCAAGCCCCTTCCACTTCCGTGGAAACTGGTGCCATGGTAAAAATCATTGTCATTCTCTTTAGAGATGACTTGCTTTCAGTCTGTTGAAAGTGCATTCCTTTCCTGATAAACTATCACTTTCACTACATTTCTGTGTCTTGACTGAATTCATTCTCTCTCAGGAAGTTAGGACTCAGGTAAGTCCTGATATTACCTAATTCTCTGGTAATATTTTTGGTTGACTTTTTGTAAAATGACTAATAACTTATGGGATATTTCAAAAGAGCTAAGTGAGGGAATTTTGAATATTCTCACCACAAAGAAATGGTAAACATTTGAGGTGACGGACAGGGTGACTACCCTGGAGTGATCTGCACACAATTTATTCATGGAAGGAATCACACTGTACCCAATATATATGTTAAACTATTATGTGCCAATTAAGAATAAGAGGGATGTATTGGGATGTTACTGGACTGAGTAGTCTAAGAAGACACTAGTCTGAAAGATGCTTGAGTTCTCATGACATCTGAACAGAGAACTGGATAGAGACATAAATTGCAAAACAGTAGCCAAACTTTACTAAAAAAAAAAAACAAAGGAAAGAAAGGCTAAGAGAAAGCACCGCAAGAAAACATGTGGTGGACTCTGCCAAGTGTCCAGGAAGCACTGATCGCTTTGTTTAAACCCAATTTGTAAATTGGGGTGAGAAAAATCTGGGCAGTCCTTAAGGAGGGTCTACAGTGACTGGCAGGTTTACTTAATGTAGCCTCATCACATAACAAGTGGTAATGCTGTGCAAGTGCTTATGCTAATTTTTAGGACTTTAATTGTATGGATGAGATGTCACCAATATTACTTGGGTAAGGGGACTTAGCCTGGGAGGTCAAGTTGGGGGCAGGCTTTTTTTCTAACCAAGCAAAGCAGACAAGCAACAATATTTGATGACCACCAGGGTATTTACAACTTAGAGGGGATTTATTGCTGTAGAGTTGGTTCAGAATGCCTATTTAAGAGAAGGGGGGAGTCCCATGGTGGGTTACTTTCCTTTTGCTAGTCTGCCTCGGGGATGGTGTCTCTTTCTTCTTTATATCTGTTCCAAAATGAGACAGCCTTCTGAAGAACTGTTCATAGTGTTAGGTAGCAGTTAGCCACCAAATGGATGATTCTTTAAGGTCTCAGAGAGGAGAAAAAAAAAACATTGTAACTAAACTTTACAGCTTTTTCTTTTGGATGGGGAGACTGGGGTTTGAACTTAGGGCTTCAGCAGGCTCTCTACCACTTAAGTTACATCTCTGGTCTATTTTGCTCTGATTATTTTGGAAATGGAGTCTGTCTCAGCAGCTGGTCTTCCCATGCTCCCTATTTCAGCCTCCCAAGTAGCTAGGATTACAATGCGAGCCACCTGGCTAAAACTTTCCAACTCTGAAGGGCCTCTGTTAAGATCAAATAGCTACTGGGTGCAGGTGGCTACCACTGTAATCCTAGCTACTTGGGAGGCAGAAATTGGGAAGATTGCAGTTTGAAGCCACCCAGGGAAAATAGTTCCTGAGACCCTATCTAGAAAGTACTCAATACTCAAAAGAGGCTAGAGGAGTGCCTCAAGTGGCCTGCCTAGCAAGCCTGAGGTTGAGTTCAAACCCCAGTACCACCAAAACAAACAAAAAAGATCAAAATAGCTGACAAAGGTCATGGGATGTCACAAGATGTTTTTGAGTCACCTACCCTAAGGTGGGTCAATATCAGTTCCTTAAACTATGGATCTTTACTTAACACAAAGACCCAGGGCTGTAAACCATTCCCTAAGGGTCAGATGAACCCAATAATTTGTTGGTGGTAAATGTGTAGAGCTACCCTAGTCTCCTGATGTGGGGAGGGACTTTAGCTCCAAGTCAAAAACTTGTGCCAGGGTAAAAATAATTGTCCTTTTCTTCCTGCTGTCTTCAGGCTGTTTTCTTCAGGTTATTGAAACTGTACTCGTTTCCTAATGAACTTGACTATCACTTTCCCTACATTTCCTCCTCTTGCCTAAATTCTTCTCTCACGGAGCCGGACCAGGTGGACACCAGTGCTGACGTTCAGGTAACAGTAAGAAACATTCCTTCTTTGCGGTCCGCGCAGCTAGTTAAGACTCCAAGCAATAAACAGTTTTCCTTAAGGTGTAAGTAACACCACAAACACTCCTAGATCGGATGTGTATGGGATTCCCAATTCGAAATGAACCTGAAAAGGGACGTTGTCTGAGCTACCAGGACGTCCTGGGCCTCCACGCGTTACTTCTGCAGGGCCAAGCTGCGGGTTAACATCGCTTTCCAACTTGGAACGGGAAAATAGCTGCTTGCAACTTTTCCCCAGTGATCCTTCCAAGTTAACGCAGCCTCCTCTAGGAGAAGCTTGGGTTTTCAAGATGGCACTTGTTATCCCAGGCAGGGTTCCTTAAGGATGTGGGAAGAGGCGACCCTGCATCACTTGGCAGGTGGCTGGCTCGGAGGGACCTGTGGCGTTCGGGCCGCCGCCCGCCCGGGGAAGATCTGAATTCGGGGTCCTTTTCCAAGAGGGCTCTGTTAGCCTGGGCTGCAGCCCCGGGCTCGGGTGGCGGCGGCGAGGCGAGGAGCAGAGCCTGGAGCCCTCGGACCCGCGGGAAAAGGCGGCCGTGCGCCCCCGGCTCCCGCAGTCTCCGCGGTTACGTAAGGCGGCGCGAGCGCAGGCAGGCTGGCACAAGAGCGCTTTGTGCGGTTTTGTTTGGTCAGGTTGACGCGGCAGGGACTTCTTTCCTTTTTACAAAACTTTATTTCTTTCTCCTCTGTACTTGTTTCTGTCTTTCTGTGCAAACCTGTGGCCTCATTCCTGGGTCACACCAGCTCTTGTGGTCAGGTCCCCGCGCCAGGCACGTGGTGGAGGTTGGGGGATGGGGGGAGGAAGTAAAATAGGGGCGGGGGCCTGATTTTGGCATCACTCATCGGGACAAGCCAGTCGCCTCTCTGGGTCTCCCTCCCTCCTTTGTCAAACACGAATGGGTCCTTAGAGACCCAGGTGAATAGGTGCGGGGCCAGCAGTGCGTAAACGGTCACCACCGTCGCTGCGCCCACCACCCTGACCCTTGACATTACTTACTCATCTTTCTCCCTTCTGCACAAATCCAGATGGATTTGGTCAAAGGTCGTCGGTGTCAAGTACCGTGTTCAAGACCGTTTGCCTTTTTTTGTGGAAATAGTTCGGAGAAAAAGCCTTTCGTGCTCTCTGGGGACATTCAGCAGCTAGGTTCAGAGCGGGGCCTCCGGACCAGAAGATGGAACAAAGAGGCAAGCTGGGGCCCTGGAGTCCCAAGCAGGAAAATAAAGTTGGTGGATGAGGCGAGGAAACAGGTCTGGGTTGGGAGAACTGAGGTGAGATCGACTTGAAAGGTCAGGAGGGCAAGGGCTTAACGTCCCCCGCCCCCCAGGTGCCTTGGGTTCTGGGACTCAAATAACATTGTATAAAAGCATTTCATTTATACCAAAACAACTTTAGTTTCTTCAGGATAAAGAAAGTCATGACTATGAAATAAAGAGCAGGTAAAAATAATTATCAACGTAATAGTTAAATAGCATTAAATAAACCATCGCGGCTCAGGGACGGCTAAGCAGCTTTACATTCCTCAGAGGTAGCACTATTATTCCTATTTTAAAAATGAGAAAACCGAGCCTCAAAAGACTGACTTAGGCACGCATCTGGGAAGGGGCAGAAGGGTGTATTTTGGTTTGTTTTAGCTGCGGGTGTCTGAGACAATAAACATTTATTTCTCACAGTTCTGGAGGCTGGGAGATCCAAGTCCAAGGTGCCATCCAATTTAGTTTGAGGCCGTCCTAGGATATGTAATTAGACCCTGTACCAAAATGAAATAAAACAGCACTAAAAGTTCTCTATGTAAGTCATGGAATTTTTCTCCCTTTCCTTGGGAATTCCTCAGGCTGAATATATATATATACATTTTTATTTTATCAGTATTAGGGTTTGAACTCAGGGCCTCACACTTGCTAGACAGGCACTATACCACTTGAGCCACGCTGCCAGCACCTTTTTATGTTGGGTGTTTTGGGGAGAGGGTCTTTTGAACTATTTGTCCAGACTGGCTTCAACCCTTGATCCCACTGATCTCTGCCTCCTGAGTAGCTAGGATTACAGGTGTGAGCCACCAGCCCCGGGCTTGAATGTATACTTTTATACATCCATTAAGCTTTGGAGGCCGGCACAGGACCTTGAAACAGCAAGGTGAGTCCTGTTTTGGTTACTTCCACCTGTGAGTCTTAGGGTGCCTTAGGACCCTGACCCTCCAACTTGAAATTCCTCATTTGTACATTGTGCTGCAGTGCCTACTCACCACTTGGGGAAAGATTAAAATAGACAAGATAGGGCTGGGGATGTAGCTCTTGCCTAGCATGTAAAAGGTTCTGGGTTTGATCCCCACACATAAAAAGTAATATTTATATTATTATATGTCATAAAATATCACATAGAAAAGGTTATATGTTTTTAGTGTTGGAGATCAAACCCCAAGGTCTTGCACATGCTAGGTAAGCACTCTACCACTGAGCTACATCCCCAGCTGTAGGGGGTTTTTTTTGTTTGTTTGCTTTTGGTTTTGTTTGCTGTTTTTGGAAAAAGAGCATTACTGTGTAGCCCAGGCTGGACTGTGATCCCTGCTTCAGGCTCAGCCCAGAGTGCTGGAGTTACAAGTGTGTACCACCACATCAGGCACTTTTTTATTTTTAGTTGTTTTTTTCTAAGAGTATAGTATATTATTCAGACTGGCTTCAAACTGGTGGGCATAAGCAGTTCTCCTGCTTCAGCCTCCTAAGTAAGTAGCTGGGAGCATAGACATTGGTTATCATGGCTGGCTTCCTTTTGGTACTTTGGAGAGAAACACAGTGCAGGAAAATCACATTATTTACTGGGTTATTTAAGGACAGAGGTTGTTTCTTTTGTGTATTTCTTGATGAAGTGTTTGCCAATAGCAACCATTGAGTATTTGTTCACAACCTCCTTGTTAAGAGACCAGTGTTTATGCTTCTGTGTGAAAGGGTTGGTCTACATGGATACCCAGAGTTACTTTTTGGGGAGGGAATGTGGTAGGACTGGGGTTTGAACTCGTGCTTGCAAAGCAGGCGCTCTACCACTTAAGCCATGGTCCAGTTCACTTTTCTCTGGCTATTTTAGAGATGGGGTCTTGCAACCTATTTGTCAGGGCTGGCCTCAAACTGTGATCCTCCTGATCTCAGCCTCCCAAGTAGCTAGGATTACAGGTGTGAGCCACCATTGCCTGGTCATTCCTATGTATTTTTAAAAGTAAAAAAAAAATGAATAAATAAGAAATACAATAGTCAAAAATGAATGAATGAATAAAAAAGGCAGCCCGGCACAGGTGGCTCAGGCCTGTAATCCTAGCTACTAAGGAGGATCTTGGTTCAAAGCTAGCCTGGGCAAATAGAGAGCCCCTATCTTGAAAATAACCAACATAAAAAAGAGCTGGTAGAGTAGCTCAAGCAATAGGGCACCTGTCTTGCAAGCATGAGTTCAGCCTTGAGTTCAAACCCCAGTACCACCAAAAAAAATTTTTTTAATAAAAATAAGCATCTCCTATGTACGAGATATTAAAAGGCTAATGAAGACTATTGCATACCCACACTGAAGAAGCTATGCTGTACTTGGGAACTTTAACCCACCTGCACATTACAGTAAGACTGCCTCATTCACGGATCAAGTGTGGTCAAAAAATAAAATAAAAAATACATCAAGGAAATTTCAAAGCCAACTTTTTTCCCCCAGCTGTCCTGACTTTCAATCAAAACAAAACTTTTAAATTTGCACGCATGCAGGGAAGCTCTTAGTCCTGTGTTATCATCAGTTGTGTTGAAATCACACAGTTGTGTGATCTGCTGAGTGTTTCTCTGTCTTTAATTTTGTGAAACTCTGCCTCCCCAAAAGCAAATGGTGCCCTAAAGCCAGGTCAAAGTGAATATGTTTAGTTTAAGTGGTGTGGTGAACATGTGAGATCCGTTGAAAGGTGGCATGTCTTCAGCAGAAGTTGGGCAGCATAGGTGGCTAAAAATAGTACTGAACGCCAAGCATCCTGTGCGAGCACAGTTTTTCCTCACCGGTGGTCTCTTTGGAACCATACACCCACCCCAACATTGTAAGGGTCTACTTATTAAAAAACAAAAAGGATATATCAGGTGACAACACACACATATATATAAAGGTGGTGTTCCCAGCCCAGGGGAGCAGACTGGAGGGAGAGTACTGGCCCCATGAAACTGATTCAGCAAGGACTTGTCTCTCGGTTTGACAGAGCGGACACAGTCAGCACCAAACCCTCATAAATAAGGGAAGGAAATTAACTGGCAGTTCTTTTTTTTTTCTCTCATGGCAGTACTGGGCATTGAACTCAGGGCCTTGCACAAACATTCTACCACTTGAGGCATGCCCCTAGTTCTTTTGATTTTAGTTTCTTTTTCAAATACAGTCTTGCACTTTTGCCAGGACCTGGCTGGGACTGTGATCCTCCTACCTCCACCTACCAAGTAGGTGGAGTGACAGTCCATCTGACCCAACTGGCAATTCTTCTGAGGTCTCTGACAAGGCACTAGAGCCCATGCCTGCCATAAAGGCGTCTTCCCAGAAACCAGACTTCAAATCTGGCATGAGTTTTGATAGCACTGCTGTAGGGCACGTTAGCAGCAGGACAGCCAAATGAGTGGAAAGTCCTAGTCAAAGTCCAGTATGTTACTAATTAAAAAAAAAAAAAAGAAAGTGAAGTCCCTTTTATGGGAGGCAGAGTGGGGTGGCTCAAGTGGTAGATGGCCTGTGAAGCCCTGAATTCAAACCCCAGTCCCACCAAAAAAAAAAACCAAAAAAAACCAAAAAACCAGACTCTTCATTTGTTCCTTTGAACTTGTCCCTTTCTAGATTTGACCAAAAATAGTTGATTTATTTTCCCTCTTTTACAGGAAAATAAATGAATGAACAACATCAATTGATATTTTCACATTTTCTATTTGAAATGGTATCTGAATACAGGAGAAATTTTATTACAGTTAACTTTAAGGAAGTCTTTTTTTGTGTGTAGCAGTAGTGAGTCTGAACTATGAGCTTGTAGGTAGGTACTCTACCACTTGAGCCATGCTTTATTTATTTTTCAGGTAGAGTCTTATATTTTTGCCTGGGGTCAGCCTAACCACAATCTTCTACTCACATCACGACCTCCTGCATAGATAGGATCAGGCCATAGGTGTGTACCACCATGCCTGGCCTCAGACCCCAATTCTCCTGATTTCCACTTCCCAAGTAGCCAGGATTAGAGTCCTAAACCACCACACCTGGTTTTAGGGTTTTGTTGTTTTTGGTGGGACTGGGGTCTGAACTCGGGGCTTCAAGCTTGCAACACAGGCACTCTACCCCTTGAACCACAACTCCAGTCTATTTTGTCCTGGTTATTTTTGAAGATGTGGGTCTCACGAACTATTTGCTTGAGCTGACCTCAAACCATCTTCTGATCTCAGCCTCCCAAGTAGATTATAGGCATGAGCCACTATTGTCTTGAATTCATTATTTTATGGGATGCTATACAAACACAGAAGCAAGATAGCTTTATAGGGAAGAGCAAAGACCCACAAGACAGACTTCTCTGCCACTTCCTTGCCCAAGACCTCTCTCTGCCTCAGATCCCACACCTGGAAAACTGGGACAATAGTGTTAGTGCAGGTATCACTAGAAGGAATTGCCACATGCTTATTAGATTCTAATTAGATAAGCACTGCTCAACTTATCAATAGATGCATTAAATATTCAAAGTGTTAGACCTTTTAGAATAATCACCTTGGAAGAGTTAGTCTAATGGTGCAGCTATTTCTCAAAATATCTTCGAAGCCAAGTGACATTGTTGATGTCTTTTTTTTTTAGTATTTCTTGTGGCTGTGAATCTTCCTCTACTGAAGGTAGATCTGCTTTTCAAACAGCCCAAGGTCCATCTGAACTGAAGCTGATGTGAACAGGCTGAGAAGCACATTCTTGGCAAAAGAAAAAAAGAAAAAAGGTTACGGCCCCCTTTTTTTTTTATGTGTGGGTCACACTTGAACTCTGAAGGAGACTTTCAAACCAGAAGCGTTCCAGGTATGCTTAAAGCAATGGTAGTGCTTCCTGAGCAAGTGCTGCATAGCAAATGAACCCAACACTTAGTTGTTAAGACAACAAATGTTTGTTTTCTCCCAATAGCCATGGGTCAGGAATCTGGCAGGGTTAGCTGGGTACCAGGGACAAAGGCTCCCTGGAGGCTGCAAGGAAGGTGTCAGCTGGGCTGTGGTCATCTCGAGGCTTAAGTGGGAAAGATCTGTGGACAAGTTCACTCACAGTGCTGTTGGCAGGCTTTGAGCCTCACTGCCTGCTGGCTGCACACAGAGTTCCCTGTTCCTCCGTAGGGCTGTTCACTACGTGGCAGCTGGCTTCTCCCAGAGGAACAGAGAGAGAGGCTTTCCTTTTCTTCATTCTGTTCCTTAGAAATGAGCCAATAAGTTGAGGCTATGCTCAAGGAGAGGGGCTTGATTATACAAGCGCATGGATAATGGCTACCAGGCGGCAGGATCTAGCATAATTCCCTGAAATGACAAGGTTGATGACAGCATTCATTTCTACTAGAGCTTTCTCTGTCTATAGGTGTGTATGTATGTTATACACACTTGTTTTTAAACTTTTCATTGTTTTGTAAGGAAGCTACATTTTTTTCCATGATAAAGCTTTTTTTGTGAAAAAGTTGTTTAACACTAAATGATCTTAATCATTGTCACTCTTGCCCTCAAGTCATGGTGTAAGAGGCACTCAAACTGCTTTAGCTGAAAAGCACTGACTCCTTACTTGGACCCACAAAGTAACTAAAAACAGAAGTTTGGCATCCCTGTCTCCATTTTGTATCTGTTTTTGCTCTAAGCCATGCTCTTTGCAGTTACTCTGCAATCACCTGGGATTCCTGGAAAGACAGGTAACATCTCCACAACAAGGGATAGACACTATATCCAACAGTAGACCTTCCTCAGGATGGACCACCTGCTGCAACCTCTCCTGGAACCTTTCCCAGAACAAGGTCTGAGATCATGACCAACCGGGCCACACCTGTGACCGAACCGTTTCTGCATACCTTTGTCTCCTGCTCCCAGTTCTTTGTCTACTTAAACCTATACTTCATGTCTGTATCCCAAAGATGGTGGAAGATGGGTTGACTCTTCCCATGGCATGTCCCGAGCCAAGTAATAAATCTTTTTCTGCCTTCACCATACCTCTTTATTTGGCGTCTAGGGACGGATGTCTGGACCTGGCATGTAGAATCTTAGGAGTTTGGGCCTTGGGTCCAAAACTCTGGTTTCAATGGGTTGAGATCACAAATGCAAAGCTTAGTTCTAGACTACTTCCTTCACCACTGACCTCATCTATGATAGACTTTTTGGAATTTGAAGTGCCTGTCATGTTTATAACAAGATTTGATATTTGAGCATTTCTATACTACCAACTATTTTGAACTGTGGGGACTTTGTCTATATTTTTAAATTCAGGATTTAATTTAAGTAGTTCAACGAGGCTGATGGCCACAAAACTCTTGTTTTCACCCTGTAAACTCTTTCCAGTTGAGCAAGTTGCTTTGTAACAAACAATGCCCTTGCCATCGGTCAAGGTTGAGGGAAAAGAGGACCATCCTTCCAAGTTTTTCAAGGTTGTACATTTATCTTTTTAAAGGAAAATTAGAATAGAGGGGGCATATTTCTCAACCATGCAGTCAAGTTTACTTGCTAATGAAGAGAGCCAGTGTATCAGGCCCTCTTGATTGATCCTGAGTGTAAACTCTAACCAGTTATAGCAACTGAACCAAAGAGATGCAGCTGGTGGTGACAACAGCTGATTGAAAGGCTGGATGAAAGGAGCCAGGAAGCCCTGCCAGAGAGCAGAAATTGATGGCCACCTCCTTTCCCACCTGGTTGTAAACTGGATATTGATCTTGGCTTATGGGCCTATATACTTTAAGTGTGGAACAAATAAATGAGCCTATGCAAAAATTCTCATTATGTATTCATCAGTAGTATTGAATTTATAGCAATAAACTTTTTGTATCACTTTTATCCTGAATAATACTTTAAATGACAGCTCACTTCCCAGAGTTATGTAAATACTGTTAATAATTTGGTATACTATCTTCCATATTTTTTTCTATCCAGATACAAATACATGTAGGTATTAATGTAAATAGTACACACAGGTACGTGAGATTGTGCTGTCTGTCTGTATCTTTCTTTTTCTTTTTTCAGTATTGGGGTTTGAACTCAGGGCCTACACCTTGTGCCACTCCACCAGCCCTTTTTTTGGGATGGGTTTCAGTGGAACTATTTGCCAGGGCTGGCTTCCATCCTCCTAGCTCTACTTCCTGAGTAGCTAGGATTACAGGCATGAGCTACCTGCGCCTGGTTGGAAATTTAATTTTACTGAAAAAAAAAAAAAAAAGCTTATAATCAAGTGGGCTATTTTGAAAGTCCTCTAGTCAAATCATCAGCTAAAAATTACTTTTTAATGTATATAGAAGTTGCTAGGTACTATCCTAAAAGCAAAAGGCCAAGCTAGTCAAGTGGGGCTGTGGGGGGAGACAATGTTAAACAGTTTAACAATAACCCACAACCTTCGGACCAACTGGAAGAAAGAGCAAGCCTCTGATTATTTATACTTCCCATCTAGAATCTTTTCTAAGTAAGGAGACTTTTCATGGCCTATGCTACAACCGTGAAAAATGAAACGCATAAAATTCCCAGATTATATACAATGAAAATAACAAAATTACTCTCTCGTAAGTAATGATTGTAAGAATTATGTGAATCATCAAGTTTTCTTTTGCATTTCATTTTTACGAATGCATTGTGGGTAGCGCCTAGCTAAATATGAAAGTAAACCGGGCGGGCCGCCGGTGGCCACGAGGACTCCCAGAGTCACAGTCCCAGGGAGGAGCAGCCTGGCCCCTCCCGACCCGGGCGGGGCGGCGAGCAAACCAGGAAACCGAGCCGCGCCTGCCAGGGAGGGAAGCGGGAGGGGCGGGGCCCGGCCGAGGGTCCTGTCCGTTTCGGGTCAGGGTCAAGGCCAGGGCCGGTCTGGACTCCGCGGAGTGCCGGCGGGGGTGGGGGGCGGTCAGTCGATTCCTCGCAGGGATGGCAGGTACCACCTGCGGCTTTGTGTCGTGTCGCCATTAGGAGACCCCTCCTCCGAAATCGGATCGTCCACACCCAGGTCTACCGACTAGAGATTGGCAGGCGTCAAACAGGTGACCCCATTAAGTTCCCTTTCTTTCCCCACAGTAATTGTAGAGGTCACGCAGGAATCCCCGCGTTTGGTACAGACCCTATTCTGGGGGTTCTTCGGCAGTTTAAATCACCCACAAATTACTTCACTTTTCCTAGCCCACGTGAGACAGGGGAAGTATTTCCTTTCAAGAAGTGATTGGGAAGTGACGTTTCAAAACTTTAAATATTCATAATGAAGATCTAAGGACAAACAGGGAGATTACCTATACTCAACTACTTTGCACATAAAAAATTGTCAATGAAAACTTGCAGGTGTTAAGGGAAAGGGTTTTAGGGTGAAATTTCAGTGTTTGTCAGCTATTCAGCCCTGAAACCAAAATATGAAACAGATTCAATAAGTAAACCCTCTGGGATAGAGAGAGCATCCTCTGAATTCTTTGGAAGGATAACTTTGTCTTTTTTGTTTGTTTGTTAAAAAATTCCCTTTGGGGAAACTTTGATAGATTTCCCTCACTGACTCAAAATAAAGCAGTTTATTTTAAAATATTTCTTAGGGTTTTCCTAATAATTTGCTACTCTTCCTGTGAAGGCAAAACCAGGCAGTTGTTCAGAAAAAGGCCCAGGTGACTTCCTAAATTGTCTATCATGATTAAGGAGAAAAACTTTGGAAACGGAGGTTATTGGAGTTGGGTTGAATTTTAGGAAAAGAATAAAGAAAACCTTAAATTTAAGTTGTTATGTTTAAAAATTGTTCTAAAGAAAATGATGACACAAAAAGCTTGGCGATTTCTAAAGATTGACTCTAACTTTTACAAAATTATGTAATTTAGGAAAAACATTCAATTAGGAAAGATTACGAAAGTCAAGTGCTGCATTTCAAAGGCAGAGCTGGAAGTGGCTCAAGTGGTAGAGCACCTGCCTACCAAGAGCAAAACCCCAGGACTACAAGAGTTTGCTAGTGCGGTTAAAATCTAAAACATGTAACACTGAGCAAGGAATTTTTTTGTTCTAAACTTAGACTGGGAAAAAAAGGCGGTGAGTAATTTGATCCAACAACATCTTTATAAGTGTGGGATTTTGTCATTTGACTAAGGTGGAAATTTATTTAAGTCATCATTGTAGTTTAATGACTTAAATCTTGCTTCATTTTATCTCATTCATATTGCATTACTAGCATCTTTAGCTTTAGAAACTGGAAGATTACATTAGTTCCCCAGCCTTCTGTTGAGTAAGATCTATTGAATTGAAAAAGCACTGAGATATGATACCCCAAAATATGCCACTTTAGCGTTAGGGTTGTTGTCAGCTGAAGGCAACTGAGAATCAATACCTGCAGAAGGACGCCTTCTGGGGCTCCCCTTACCTGACTGAAAGCAGTAACTTTTGGGAAATGAACGCCCTCTCTAAGGGAGTTTGATGGCCCTGAGACAGAAGATGCTCATTCTTGTACAGTTATTATCTTAAGCCTTATCTCCTGTTCAAAGCAGGCACTCTACCTCGTGAGCCACACCTCCAGTTCCCAGGTATTGACGCTCTGGTCCTTAAATTGCACATACACCTTGGCTTGTAAATGGTCGCTGTGTTATGCATCATCACTTGCACAAATATTTATAAACCGTGCCAAACGTTAGATTAAGAGGATTAAAAAATAAATTTTTGGTAGTCCTTGATCTTTATAGAGATGGTTTGAGTCCTAGATTCTCACTGTCTTTCATGCTTTATTGAGATTTTTCTCCATGCCCAGAACCGTGCTGAGCTGTACCGGCCTCTTCCTCATTTCAGGTCAAGTCCATCAGGAAGTTAAATCAGAGAAGTACCTTCACCCTGGGCCACAGCTGCCCAGGTGGAGCGTGTTCCAAAGCACTGCTTCTTAGCTGGGAATCTCACGCCCTCTTTCATGTGAGTTCATTAAGGCATGTTTAAGTTTATTTATTTTTTTTTTTTTTTGTGGTTCTGGGGTTTGAACTCAGGGCCTTCACCTTGAGCTACTCCACCAGCCTTTTTTCAGTAAAAGTTTTTTTCCAGATAGGATCTCTCGTATTGTTTCCCCGGGCTGGCTTCAAACCCTGATCCTCCTGATCCCTGCTTCCTGAGTAGCTAGGATTACAGGTGTGAGCCACCAGGGCCTGGCCTGAGTTTATTAATTAATGATGATTGAGTTTACTTCTTCAGAGTTTTAATTTTAGTAATGGCCAACATTGCATCTATGTCCTTTTCCCGCTTCCCCACATCCAGAACATTTATGTTTTCCTGGATTTACCCTCCGGTGACGCTTCCTTTTCTTTCTTTTTTTTTTTTTCATTTATTCATTTCTTCCTTTTCTTTTTAAGCTATGTATTTGAATAACTGGCTTGCTCACACGACAGGAGGATGAAGTACTTAATCGGCCAGGCAAGTCATATTAGCAATGTAACAACTCAGGTGTCCATACACTGTGCGGCTGGGAAGAAAGCAGCCTGTCTTAGTCCTACTGTGGTTCCATCGGTCACAGCTGTGAATGGTGGCCGCACTTCAAATCCCACGTGAAAACTCAGCCATGGCAAAAGAACACCCAGTTTGTGTAGTTCAAGCGTTGGTCTGTACCATTAAAAACTCTTCAGAATCATCATTTTAGAAACTGGACACTTTCTCCAGCCAACACTGGTTTACTGAGTTGTACCCACCAGTAAACATGCTGGGTGCTCCTAGCATGTTTTACACCGGGCCCACAGACACATCTGGGTTCATGACTCAGCTCTGGTGATTTCCTTGGTATTTTGGGAAGTGAAATCATCAGATCTCAGAATATTCTTTAGGTTCTTGTTACATCTTGCCAAGGACTTCTTGGGAAGCCTAGCTTGACCACAGGCTCACCTGAGGTGCCTTAGTGGATTTTTTAAAAAAGTCTTTGGTTATTTGAAAGGGAACAGTGGTTTCTGAAGGGTTAATCTGCATTTGTTTGATTTGCAGTGAGTGTGAAGTTTTCCTATGTTTAGTGAACTTTTCCCCGTCAGTGCTTCTCCTATTAATTTGTACACACTCTGTCATAAATTTTCCAAAAAATTAACTCAATCTGTAGCATAGGCTGAAAATCGTTCCCTGGTTTGTTGTTTGCCTTTGTGTGTTTTAATATGTAAACATTTGCATTTTCATTTGTCACCCTCTAAGGTTTCTTCCTTTGTTTTTTAGAAGATTCTTCCCATGGCAATTCAGTTAAATTGTGCGATGGGTTTTTTCCAGATAGGGTCTTGTGGACTGTTTGCCTGGGGCTGGCTTCAAACTGCAATTCTCCTGATCTCTGCCTCCTGAGTAGCTAGGATTACAGGCGTGAGGCACTAGCATCTGCTTCTACAGTATTTCTTAGCCTTAAAACAACTCCACATAGTGCTACAAAGTTTTACTACACTGTTTGTGACTTGCAGAGAACAAATTCTACTCTTTCAAGAACTAGCAGGCAGGGCTGGTGGAGTAGCTCAAGTGGTAGAGCATCTGCCTAGCAATCATGAGGTCCTGAGGTCAAACCCCAATGCCCCCCCAAATAAACAAAAATTATAGGACTGGAGGCATGGCGCAAGCAGTAGATGCCTGCTTTACAAGCACCAAGTGAAGTATTCCAGTATTCCAAGGCACACAAATTCAGTAGGGTTAAATGAGCTAAGAATTTTGTGATCAAATTTGGGAAATTCAAGTAGCAGACTTCCTGCCTATCAAGTGCAAACTCCTGAGTTCAAACCCTGGTAATGGGGGTTGAGTTATATCGAGTATAAAAGGCATTTTTATTTTATTTCACATTTAATGTTGTTTTTCAAAGACATGTATTGAATGCCTCCTAAGGCAGCATGACTGGTACAGCTCCAAGCCAGGACACAGTCCCTGCCCACTGAGCAACCTATGGCCAATTCCAAGGGGGTTATGGAGGGGGAAATTGGAAAACATAGCAGAGGGCACCTTTACAGGAGTGCTGAAGCCTGGAGGATGACAGGAGTTGCCCAGAGTAAGGGTGAGAATGGCAAAAAAAAAAGAGCAAATGTCTACCTGTGGGAAAGTGGAGTGGTAGAGACACAGGAAGCTTCGGGTTGAAGGCCCAGCAATGTGGGACTCAGGCCTTCTTGGTGCTTTTGGACTTTATGCTAAGGGAGATGCTGTAGGTTGGATCTGGAATGTTCCCCACAGACGCAGGTGTTAAAGGCTTGAATCCCAGCTTGGCCCCATCAGGAGATAATAGAGTCTTTGAGAAGTAGAGCTTAGTGGGAGGACTCCAGTCAGAGGGGCCGGGGAGTAGGGTGGAAGAAGCCCAGTTCTTTCCTCTTTCCTTTGCATTCTGGTCATGAGGTGAGCAGCTTTGCTTTGCCATGTACTCCTTACGATGGTGTGCTGCCCAGTCACAGGCCCAAAAAGCTATGGAGTCAACTGACTGTGGACTGAAACCTCCAAAACTGTAAACTGGTTATCTTGGACATTTGTTACAGTGACAGAAAGCTAACTGATACAGGAGACAAAAAGTTGGTAAGGATTTTAGTGAGAGGAGTGATGTTTATATTTTGCAGAGATTCTTCGGGAAGCTTTGTGGAGAAGAGGCAGATGGTAGCAGAGTTGTTAGGAGGCCTGCCATGTTTTTAGGGGAGGGATGCTGGTGCTGCTGGGTAATGGCAGGGAAAATGGGACAGAAATGGACAGATTTGAGAACAGTTTTGGAGAGGAACCAGAAAGAGCTCCCAAATTTGTGCCTGTGCTTTTGGATGGAAATTGGGTTCCATTTCCTGGAATGTGGAAGAAGTTGCCTTAGTATGGAAAATACATGTGAGAGGGTACATGGTGGCTGATGAACTCTGTTTTGGAGCTATATTGTGAATTGAATCCCTAAAATAAATATTGCACAGCATTAGTGGAGCTGATGCCCAAGTCTCTTCCTCTTTTGTTGATATCTCCCAGGACAGGGCTCCCCACAGCACACTGGTAAATGCTGGTCTTGTTCTCTTAGGTCTTTCCTGACTTACATATTACCTTTTCCCACCATGCCAATGACAGCCAGAGGCAAACTGCATGCTTGATCCATTAAAGAAACTTTTCATTGAAGTGTAAGGAAGATCATAGCAAATGCACTGTACACCCACCACCAGGGCAGGCGAGCACAGAATACACAGTCTTAGAGGCCTTCCAGACTTAGGAATTGTGAAGTCTGCAAATGAAACACCTGGGTAACCTCAGGGAGGCTGGAGGAGCCATCACTTCTTCCTGTCCCCTGGAGAGCATCTCAGTCTTGGGCCACACCCCACCCCTGTGAGTGCTCTGGGAACGTCAGGAGTCAGGGCACTTGGCTTCTCTTCCTTGGAAAAGGGACTGAAGAACAATGAATCACGTAAGGAACCTTCATCCAGAGTTGGTCTCATCTGTCCAGTGGCCTTCATGTGGATTTCAGGAAGAAAAGGAAGGGTCCTTACCCATTTGCCAAATAGGCCCCAGCTGCTTTTGATACCAGGTAGCAGAGGCATAGTGGAGAGGTCAGTAAATGTCTGTCGGGATAGGGAGGGCATGAGATCAGAACTTCTGCTTATTGCCAGGGGACTAGACTGCCGGTGCCTACGCCTCAGAGAAAGCGTTTGTTCATTGGCAGGTCGTCATCAAATCCCACATGAAACAATGAATGAATGAATACATTCATTACTTGGGTTGAAACCTTCCTCCCTGACCACTTTCCCTGGTCCCTTTCCTAATTCAGTGCCTCCACAAAAATCAGAGAAGCTGCCAGTTGTTATCCTCTCGCAGCACCTTTTATGTCTTCCTAATGCGCAGCACCTATGTCATCCCAACTCGAAGTTCCTTAAGAGTCCCACACCTGTGAGAAGCCTGAAGAAGGAGGCTGCCCAGTCCACTTAATCGGGGCTTCCTCGATTCAGTTTCTGCTCCTTCTGTGACTTCCAGCGTTATGACTTTGGGAAAGCTACTTAACCTCTCTGTGCCTCAGTTCCTTTATTGGCTAAATGAGGATAATCACAGAACCCACAATGGTTCTGTGGGAGGACCAGGAGAGAATATCCTTGAAGAGTGCTTGATGCAGTGTCTAGCACAAGGGTGGTGGTCAAAAAACGTGTGCTGGCCAGCACTGGTGGCTCACGTCTATCATCCTAGCTACTCAGGAGCAGAAACTAGGAGGATTAAGATTGAAAGTCAGCCCCTGGCTATTAGTTCTCAAGACCCTATCTTGAAAAAAGTCCATCACAAAAAAGGGCTGGTAGAGTGGCTCAAGGTTAAGAGCACCTGCCAAGCATAAATCCTTGAATCCAAACCCATTGCTGCCAAAAGAAAGTGCTGAACCATGACTGTCAAGTGCCTTTATCTGGCTATTTGATTGTGGGGAAATGGAAGGTCTACAGGGTCTGAGGAGAGAGGTGGGAATAGCAAGTATGGTGAGGACAGGGATGAGGATGGCAATGAGAGGAATCGGGGGTTTCATTTTAAGAGAGGGCTTGACTTGTTTTGACCCTGTTAAAAATGCTTAGCTGGGTACAGTGGTGTGCACCTGTAGTCCCAGCTACTGGGGAGCCTGAGGCGGGAGGATTGCCCAAGCCCAGGAGTTTAAGCCTGGGCAAAACAGTGAGAACCCATCTCTAACACACAAAAAATGCCTTTTAGTGTTTGCCCAAATTAGAACAACTCTGGACTCGGTGATAAAAAGCAGAGGGTTTTTTTGTTTGTTTGTTTTGTTTTTTGTGGACTGAGGTTTGAACTCAGGGCTTTGCGATTACAAAGCAGGTGCTCTACTGCTGGCCCATCTTGCTCTGGTTATTTTGGGGATGGGGGTGTTGAGGTCTCAGGAATTATTTGCCTAGGCTGGCCTTGAATCATTATCCTCCTGATCTCAACCTCCCAAGCAGTTAGGATTACAGGCTCAAGCCCCTGGTGCCCGGCAGGAGTGGGTGTTTTAATGTCATAAAGCTTGTCTCCCTTCTGCCTCTCCTGCTATAGGAGCTTGGGGAAGGGATCAGCTGGCTTGGACTAGATGGGCTCCAGGTGGCTAACTAGGTCTGCTAACCATGTGAGAGAGAAGAAAGGAGGGGGGAATGCTGTCTTAGAGTACTGAGGTGTAATTCCTGAAAATGTTCATCATGTAGACGCAATCATGGAGAAAGTTCTCCCTAACTCCCCCTTCACATTTAAATGTTAACGGGTCTGTTCTCATTCTACATGAAACTATGTGAAAGGCTTGCAGGTGGCAGCAGGAAGGGAGGGGGAACTGGCACATGTGGTCATTTATTTTCTGGCCTTTTACAGATGTGGCTTTGAAAATTGGAGGCTGGGGTCTGTTAGTGTAGATCACATCTATCCCTAGAACTCGGGGATCTAATAGAATTTATAACATTGGATATTCCAGAGGTGACTTGCACAGACTGCTCTGAAGGGATTACAGATGGCTCTGTAAGTATATACTTTTAGAGGAACATAATGCAATTTGCTTTCTAGCTTGAAGCCCTAAAAATAATTAGGCAGGAGTTCAGACAAGTGCTAAGAGGCAGTTGTTGCTGGTGAATCCAAATGGCTTGAAAAAATCAATTTCATTTCTTTTTTTTTTTAATGGTTTTTTTTTTTAATTTTATCACTTTTACATTTACTTACATGTGTATACATTATTTGGGCCACCTCCCCACTTCCTCCACCTCACTTTCATTTCTTATCCAAGGAGCGCTTGTGCTTTGGAGTCCTTGTGATTTACTGACAGTAAGGCACAATGTCCATGCTAGTATTAAAAGTAAGCAAGGAGTAAAATCAGTGCAACACTCCAAGCTTGAGTTACACAAAGTGAGGAGAAAGCATTGCAGACGCTGGAGTGAGCACTGGGGCTGAGACTTACAGCGATTGCCTTCAGGGATTCTTACGTGGTCACATTTGTGACCTTAACATATATCTTCTGTCTGACAGCATCTGGAACCCCTGATGCCTTGGAATAGCCCTGGCCCAGCAGGCTGCCTCTCGTGGGATCTGCAGACTTTCTCACTAAAGTGTGAATTAGTGTTCAGTTCTGTCTACACAAGGAGGATGGAGATCGTTCAAGAAAGAGAGGGTGCCAGTAACTCATGCCTGTAATCCTAGCTACTAAGGAGGCAGAAATTAGGAGGATTTCGGTTCAAAGCCAGCCTGGGCAAATAGTTTACAAGACCCTATCTCAAAAATACTCAACCGAAAACTGGGGCTGGCAGAGTGGCTCAAATGGCAAGTGTGAGGCCCTGAGTTTAGACACCAAAAAAAAAAAAAAAAGAAAAAAGAAAGAAAGAGAAGGAAAGCCAGATGTGACAGCCATACCTATAATTCTAGGAAGATCATGGAATTCCAGGAGGCCGGGTGACCATGAGTTCGAGGACAGCCTGAACTACTCAGGGGCGATCCTGTCTCAAAAAAAATTGGAAAAAAAAGAAAGGTATGAAAACGAAGATAAACATATATACAATCTCACTTCTCAGAGCCGTGGTGGGTGGGCTGTTCCCTTTCTCTTTTTTGGTTAGGGAGAATTATGAAAGTGATATTCTCAGGAACAGCAACATGACAGGGGCAATTTAGGATGTACTAGGGAAGAATCACGGCAGGGAGACTATTTAAGAAGGAAACTTAGTAGCCAAAATTATGGTGGTAGCAGTAACCAGAAAGAGAAATGGCTGGATTTGAGGCAACCAGAAATAAGGAATCAGTAACTCTTGATGAATTTAGATGTGGGATCGAGAACAAAGAAGGAGAAGTTAAGTGGGCTGTAGGGGGACCCGCTGAGCAATGGGAGAACATAGCAGTCATTAACCAGAATTTATTGAACATCTACTGCCCTTAGAGTCTAGTGGGAGAGACAAGACAAAAAAGTCAAATAAATACCTACCAGATGTTGTGTGTTAAGTGTTAGGGGGATGATTCAGCAAGGGACTGAAGGGGGTGAGGGAATGAACCATCTGGTTACCTAGAGGTGGGAGTGTCCCTGCTGAAGAGGAGGGAAGTGATCAGGAGGAAGCTACTGGGAATGAAGCAAAACAAGGTCTCACTTTGCTGCCATGTTGAGAATACACTGAGGAGGAAGGAAAGGGGAAGCAAGGAGAAGAATGGCACGTGGGCAGAAAATGGAGGGTGGGTGTTAGTTCATGGGTCTGCTGTAACAAATTAGCCCCAATGGTAGAGCAGAGATTCTCTCAGAGTTCTGGAGGCTGGCATTCTGAAGCCAAGATGTGAGCAGAGTTGTTTTCTTCCAGGGACCCTGAGGGGGATCCGTTCCAGGCTCTCTCTTGGTCTCTGCTGGTGACCAGGAAGTTCCTTGTCTTGTAGATAGATCACTCAAGCTGTGCCTCCCTCCTCCCATTATCCCTCTTCTCCTCTCTAAGGACATTTATCATTGGGTTTAGAGCTCATCCTGATTCAGGGTGACTTGATCTCAAGAGCCTTCATTGTGTGTGTAATGATACATTTTCCAAATAAGGTCATTTTCACCAGTGCTGAAATTCAGAAAAGATTTCATTATTTAAAGCCAGTGAAACTGGGTATAGTGGTACACATCTGTAAGTACACATGTGTTCTTGGGGGGGCCACATTTATCCCATTAGAAGTAGGTCAGGACAGGGCTCTAGTTTGTGGAGACAGTTGCTGCCAACTGTGACTCAGGAAAGTCCCATTATCTTTCATGGTTTCACAGGCAGGCGCCATCTCACTCTCCTCAAAACCAGTGAGTCAGGGTGCTGCCCTCAGCCAAGTCCTGAAACAACCTGACAATGAAAAGCTAGCATCAGAACCTTGTTCCCATTCACCAAGAAATATCCTCAGGAAGCAGGGCTGTGATTCCACCTGTGATCTACCCTGATAAAGGACTGATCCTGAAGGACAGTTCTAGGCTTTGTTGCCAGTCTCTCTGGGATAGCCTTCATTTCAATTAGTAAATGAATGGGTGAATTAACAGCCAATTTAAATCTAAGCTCTGGCTGGTGCTGAAATTCAGAAAAGATTTCATTATTTAAAGCCAGTGAAACTGGGTATAGTGGTACACATCTATAATCCCGACTATTCAGGAGGCAGGGGCAGGAGGACAGAGAGATCAAGGCCAGTCCAGGCAAAGGTAGCAAGTGAAATTCTACCTCAAAAACAAAATGAGGGCTGGAGGTGTGGCTCAAGTGGTAGAGTGCCTGCCTTGTGAGCTCCTGCTTTGGCATCTCCCTAAGTTCAAACCCCACCCACCAAAAAACTAAACCAAACCAAAAAAACTGGGGGTACAACTCAAGTGGTTTAGTGCCTACTAGCAAGTGCAAAGCCCTGGGTTCAACAGGACCACCCTCCCCCCCCCACCAAAAAAAAAAAATGCTGGAGGCATGGCTAAAGGCCCTGAGCTCAAAATCTAAGACACCAAAAAACAAAAACAGCCAGTTCTTCTTATGCTTTTTTGTGGAGTCAAAGATGCCCCTGAGAAGATAGAAAATTATGGCTTTCCTTCCCACAAAAATGCACTTATTTTCAGGTTTGGTGAGGTGGCTCAAACTTGTAATCCTGACTACTCAGGAGGCAGAGATCAGGAGGATCACGGTCAAGGGCAGCCTGGGCCAAAAATCCAGTGAGACGCCCTCATCTCAACCAACAAGCTGGATGTGGTGGTGTATGCCAGTCATCCCAGCTACACGGAAAGTGTCAAAAGGAGGGTCCAGGTCCAGACCCACCTGAGCATAAATATGAGACCCTAGTCCCAAAAATAAACAAAGCAAAAAGGGCTGGTCAGGCAGGGGGGAGTGGCTCAAGTGGTAGAGCACCTACCTAGCAAATGGGAGGCCCTGAGTTCAAGCCCCAGTACCATTAAAAAAAAAAAAAGCATTTATTTTCATTATACACAATTCCCAGGGTTGACTGACAGCATCAGTAGCATCGGTGGCCTCAGGTACCTGGAAAGGGATGGCCCCATTTTTCTCATGAGAATTGGATGGCACCTCACATCTTCACCCTCTAACACTGTCCATCCCACTGCTATGAGACATGACAAAGAAGGCTGGATGTGGCAGTTTTCAAGGGCAGAGGACTTAGAGCAGGAAGGAGGCCAAGTGGGTCACCTGGCCAGCAGACAGGAGATGCCACCTGGGTTCTACCACTGCCTTTGGAAGGTCAAAGCCAACACATGTTTAGGGTGTTCACTGGGTGAGGGGCTGAGAGCAGAGAGTGAGAAACGAGGACTTCCAAAAGGCTCCAGGCTTGCAAGATGCACAGGTAGGCCAGGCATGGGAACCTGGGAGGAAGGGAATTTCTGATGACAAGTTCAATTTGTAGCTTCAGTCTGGAATCTTAATTCTACTTTCTGAGTAGAATTAAACATGATAGCCATGGTCTGTAGAAACAGTATCCGTGAGCATTTAGGACTTTCTTCTCAGTGCCTATGGACTTTAATTCCTGTAAGCTTTAGGGATCAACTTTCCATCCTCTCTGTGCTGGCCATTTTCAGTTGTCATAGAACCTGTATCATAGCATATTTAGTTTTGTAATGAAAGTGTCCTAAACTTAAATTGCTTTTATTTATTTATTTTTATTTTTATTTTATCATTTTCTTAAATTGCTTTTAGATGGCACTTACAAATAGTTTCTATTGAAGCCAATCATAAAAGCTCAAAACTCTAAGTGCACTATGTGAAAATCTTCTACTCTTTTTTTTTTTTTTTGGTGGCACTGGGATTTGAACTCAGAGCCTCACACTTGCTAGACAGGCACTCTACCACTTGAGCCACTCCACCAGCCCAAATGTGAAAATCTTCTATTGTGAACATTTTCGTTTTGTATAGGATGTGTTTAAGAGAAGGAAGGTCTGGTGGCTTATGAAGGTTTAGGGCTGGAAGGAGAATGACCTGTAGTTTTTATGTTCTCTTTGCATGCTTATATACCCCTGTATGTACGGAAATGTGTGGAACAAATGATGGACAGGGTAGGAATGCTGTTAACAGTGGTACCTTTGGGGGCAGGGTGGCAATGAAATAAAAGGCGTAAGAAGTAACTGGTATAGCCAGGCACAGGTGGCTCACGCCTGCAGTTTAGCTACTTGGGAGGCTGGGATTGGGAGGATCAGTTTGCAAAATAACCAGAGCAAAATGGACTGGTGAAGTCACTCAAGTGGTAGAACACCTGCTTTGCAAGTGTAAAGCTCTGAGTTCAAACCCCAGTTCTGCCAAAAAAAAAAAGTAGTTGTAATAAATAGGACTGATTCAGATGGGCAGATACTTTTTCACCTTTTAGAAAGTAGTAAATGTCACCCATCTTCTAAGGAAGCCAGTTGATAGATTTTATTTTTGATTATCTGAAATAGCATTTGTGTCCATTTCATCTGCCATTCTGAGAGGAAGGTAAATTCTGGGTTTAGCCCTTTCTCCCATCAGCCCACAGGCTGTGCTGTCTGAGCTAGGGCGAGCTGGCTGGACTTTCCCTCAGGCCAGGGAGTTTTCCACAGGGTGTGAGCAATGAGCACTTTCTATTTCTTGCTGTTCTCAGTGTGTACGAACTTGTCCCAAGAGCGAAATATTAAATGCCAAATGACACAGTTAATTACTATCCAGCTTAGCTTGTTTCATAATAAGACTGAACAGACCCAACATAGACTCAGTTTTATAGATTTTTTTATCACAAATTACCTCATCAGTATCCTGTGGTGCCTGCAGTGAGGGAAAGTCTTAATCAGGTGAGGGGACATGTCCCATGTCACCTTCTACATGTAGGTTAGGAATTGTACTAAATAGGACTGAGTCTTGGGCTATTATGATGAAGTATCACAAGTTGAGTGGCTTAAAATAACAGAGATGTATTGTCTCACAGTTCTAGAGGCAAGAGGTCCCAAATCAAGGCCTCAGCAGGACCATACTCACTCTGAGACTCTGGGTAGAAGCTTCCTCATCTCTTCTCAACTTCTGATGTGTCCAGTAATCCTTTGGAATCCATGCCTTGGAGATACAGCCTCTGTCATCACCTGGTGGTGGTGTGTGTGTCTGTGTCTTCACATGACTGTCTTCCTTCTTTCTGTAAGGACAGTAGTCATATTGGATTAGGGCCACCCTACTCTAGATGACCTCATCCCTATTTATCTAGGTCACATTCACAGTTACTGGGATTTAGGACGTCAACGTGTCTTCTTTTGGTGGGACACGGTTCAACCCACTACACATGCTAAACCTGGAACTTGAGCTCTCATCTTTCCTTCCCACCAAACCAAACTTACAATGGTTTACTTCTTATCCCTCCTCCATTTAAAAATGTATATGTAGACCTTGGTAAGTAATAGTGTTGGGTGCTCTAGTAAGGCTCTGTGGGGAATGAGCTGGTGGGAGGATCAGTAATGTGTTGGGGACCAACCCTGGACAATTATGCCCCAAGACATAAACTAGTGGGGCGATACTCAGCAGGAAGTTCAAGTACCTGCTGGCTACTATTCAGACAATGGTAGACTCCTCATCTGCAGATTTTTCCAGTCTATAAAATTGTTGATGCCATGGCAGACATGATCTGTCAGTTTGAATGGATGTGTGTGAGTGTGTCTGTGTGTCTGAGTATGTGGGCAAGGTGAATGAATGTGAGGTTCTAGGTATGATGACGATGCCAGTTGACTGTCTCTTTCAGGACTGAAATTAAACCAAGCTTTCTATAGCTATTCCTTGCTATTGAGAAACTGCAGTTATGATACAAGACATGCCTAGAGGTTTGAGCTGAAGTAGATTTTAACCAAATCCCAAGGCACCAGGAGCTACACTGCCCACAGTGGGTCTAGGATGTAAAACACGCAATTACACTGTCAGGATTTTGGGATAAATTTAAATGTTTCCTTTTGCAGTGATGGTCAGGTTGACGTTTTCTGAGTAAGTGGATATGCCCTTTATGGATGAGGAGAATTTTAAAAATACCAATATTACTATAAACGAATATGGTAATTCGACAATGAAAAATTATTGAGTGCTTGCTTAATACTGGACAGTGGTAAGCATGCATTTTCAGTGCATGTGATTTTTAGATGTTACCTGTTTTAAAAATTATCATTTTCTCACATTCAAAGACAAAGGGCTTTTTGTTTTTTTCCAAAAAGCCTATCTGATTTGATCATGGAAGGATTCATTTAGAGGAAATTCATTTCAAGGAAACTTTAAAAAATTCTATTCTTCTCCACAGAGAAAGAGATATTAACATATTAATATGTACCTAGGCAGCAAAATGCTTGCTTGAAAGCAAATAATTTGGCCTAAAACCCAATACATGAGCATAAATCACCAAATAATAGAATGTTTTAAAGCACATTCTTTCTTAAAGAGAGAAACTACTCCCAAGAAATCTTTGGAAGGCAGAGACTATTTTAATTATTTTTGTATCACCAGAACTCAGAGCTTAAATATAAAACATGCTTAAAAATATTACTTGGAGGAATGTTTGATTTGGGTGTCCAAATCTAAAGGTATGACTTCTTTACCTAGAGTAGAGCTTTCTTTTTTAAGTGATATTTTATCTTGCTCTAGGAGATAATGCTCAGTACAGACTGCTCGATTTGAATAAAGAAATCTGAACAATAGCTAGACAAGACAAAGCCTGTTAAATCATATGCAGGCTTCTCTGTCTATTAATGTGGTTTAGAATGATATGATAGGAGAATTGTATACGAGAAGAATATTGATTGCATTTCAGATAATGCAATTTGCAGTTAATAAGATGGTTGGACTGATCCATGGAAATATTTGTTTTCTCCAATAATGTTAGGCAGAAGCATACATTTTAATAAATTCTTCATGAGAACAATTTTTTGGGTGAACTTCAGGGAAATAAACGTACCACCATATGGCTACACATTGGTGGATTTTCACATTTCTAAAATCTGGAAAGATGTATTCTCAGTGAGTCTTTGCTTTTCAAATAGATTCTCTTGAATTATTCTTACTTTAATATCAGAAACCTTTGCCTGGCATTTTGTATGTCACTTTAATATCTAAGGAGGATACTTGTAGGACAGAATATACAGTCTGATGTCATTTGTTTTAAAGAAAATCCACACCCATACAGGAAGAACTCTGAAAGATTAAATACCAGATTTTACTGTGGTTATAGCGAGCAGCAGGGCTGAGAGAGAATATGGGATACTTTTACCTTTAGAGTTCCATATTTTGTGATATTTGAATTTTTACAATAAGCATATATTGCTTTTGTAGTCAGAAAGAGATATATTAATATACAGAGCTGAAGTTGATGACATCGACAAGAAAAACAGAATTGCAAAGAGCTTGAAAGCAATCTAGTGAGAGTCATCTATCACGAGGGATTCCTGCTTGCACGTATACAGGTAAATAAACACTACAGCATTGCTTCAAGTGGCAAAAGATCTGCCACCCCATGAAAGTCTGTCACCAGAGGGAGAGGTGACAGTCCACATAGATGAGGAAATCTTGTAGAGGATGCATGATAACCATGCATCTGGGGGTTGTGCTTTTTAAATTTTGTACCATGGGCCTGGGCCATGTGTAAAAATTAAATTAATTAAAAATAGTAAGACCTGGGAGTGTTGCTTAGTAGTAGAGTGCACACTTAGTGTGCATGGGGCCCTGGGTTCCATACCAGCACCACACATACACATACACACTCACACACATTCACACACTCACACATACACACTCACACATACACACCCACACACACATACACACTCACATATAGACATATACATTTATACACACACTCACACTCTCACACACTCACACATACACAAACTCACTCACACAAACACATACACACATTTGCACACACATACACACATGTACACATACATGCACATGTACATGTACACACACACACACACACACACAAAGTTCAAAAGCTATGTTTATGTTTAGGTTCACAAACCATGACTGCTGGTCAAGATGGGAAGACAATGTGATGAAATATTTTTTATTCCTTCTCACACTGGAATGTTTCTTGTATTCTTCTCCTGTGTGAGCAGATCTTCTGAAACTAGCCCTAGTGAAAGACCAATTTTGTTTTGCTTTTTATTTCCCTGATGCATTGCAGGCTGTTACTATAATAAAATCAATACAAATTAATTATTGGAAAAATGAAATTTGAAAAAAAAGTTGAGGCTGGGCACCGGTGGCTCATACCTGTAATCCTAGCTATTCAGGAGGCAGTAGGACCATGGTTCAAAGTTAGCCCAGGCAAATAGTTTGTGAGACCCTATCTTGAAAAATACCCAACCAGAAAAGGGCTATTGAAGTATCTCAAATATAGAGTGCCTGCCTAGCAAGCATGAGGGCCTGAGTTCAAACCCTAATACCACCAAAAGGAAAAAAATGCATAAAATTCAAGGTCCAATTCATTATTATTATTATTATTAGATGAAACAGATATAAAATTTTTCTCTCAAATTGCTTTTTTTTTTTTTCTATACTGGGGTTTAAATTCAGGACCTCATGCTTGCTAGGCAGGTTCTCTATCACTTGAGCCACTCCACCAGTCCTTTTTTGCATTGGGTATTTTTGAGATCAGGTCTTGCTTTTGTTGCCTGGGCAGGCCTCGAACTGCAATCCTCCTGATTTCTGCCTCTGGAGTAGCTAGGATAACATAGCTTTCAATTATGATTCTCTTTATTTTGTCCCTCCCCTCTGGGGACATCTGCAAATGTTTGGAGATGCTTTTGGTTGTCCCAGCTTGGGGAAAGGAAGTTGCTGATTTCTAATGCCTAGAGATCAGTTTGCTGCTAAATAACTGAGGGTGTTCATGACAGAGAATCATATGACTCAAAATGCCAAGGCTAAAAAGCCGTGTCTTGTTTCCAAATGGCTAATCTCAGTGTTTGTATTTATCCCTTGACAAATTGACACCTTTTTTTGGAGGTACTGAGGACTAGGGATTGAACTCAGGGTCTTGTTCTTGCTAGGCAGGCACTCTATCACTTTTGCCTCTTCCCTAGTTCTTTGCCTTTAAAAATTTTTTTAGATAGGGTCTTGTGCTTTTGCCCAGCTGGCTTTGCACCTCCATCCTCCTACCTCTGCCTCCAGAGTAGCTGGGATTATAGGCCGGCATGGGCTACCATGTGTGGCAGATCGGAACATTTTTTGGACCCTGGTCCACAGACCACATGCTATCTTGAACTCTGACCCAATAAGGTTGCCAGGCAAAGTGCAACCAGATTCTCTAATGCTTTGCATTTGTGAGGCTTCTGTATAAACAGTATTCTAGAAGGACCGCAGGAGAAGGGAGTTTTGTGGCATAATCAAATGAAACATAAATAATTACAGTATTCTCTTAATTGAATCTAAGGCTTCAAGCCTCACTTGGTGGCTGCCTGGTTGGAGGAGTTAGAGAATCTGAGCCACCACTTTCCCACCTGTGCATCGGGGACAACACCCTCTTGGTAAGGTTGTTGCAAGGTGTGATCGTGAATAATTGGTGAGAGTGCCCAGCCCACACACAGAGGCGCTGACACTCATACTGCGGCGAGTCTGCTCTCGTTGAAGTTCTCAGTCAAGGCTGGTGGAGGAGAGCTCCAGAGCTCCATTCTTCTCAGCCCCTTGTTCTTGAGGTGGAGCCAGAGACAGCTCTTTCCCCATTTCTCCTCCTTCTCAGAAAAGTAGGGCTCATCAGACAGTTTCAGCTGCCAATAAGGCAAGTGTAGGGGTGGTGCTTATTCTCCTGATTGGGTCCAGTGAAACCCCTTTGGAAAGTGGAAAGTCTTCTGTGAGTCTCAGAAGCTACTTGTCACTTCAGGCCCTCTAGATGGCCTGGCAAAGGAAACAAGCCAGGGAAAAAAGTGTCCCCCACAAAACATGATATGATATGTAGGAGTCACCTCCTGGTAGCAAGCCATGCATTTTGTGGAACCCAAAATGTTTGAAAGGTAGAACCGGGCTCCCATTTATTCGTGGATAGAAATGATCAGGAGGAAGAGACAATTCACAAAGAAGCTTCTAGTACAACTGAGAAGGCAGTCACAATGCAAACAGCTCAGACTTTGGCAGGAGCTCTTGTGAGGGATCTCACTCAACAAACTCCAGTGTCACCTTACAACATAACTGTTGCAGGGCGCTACTGACAGCTCACACCTGTAATCCTAGTGTCAGGTTGACTGACATTGGGAGGGAGGACCACCATTCAAGGCGAGTCAAGGCAAATAGTTCAGGAGACCCAATCTCCAAAATAACTGGAGCAAAAATGGTCTGAAGGTGTGGCTCAAGTGGTAGAGTACCTGCTTTGCAAGTGTGAAGTCCTGAGTTCAAACCCTACTCCCACACAAAAAACAAAACAAAAAAAATGTAACTGTCCAGTGGACTCTTGTGCTCATGCCCAAACCCCATGTACCTGGCACCTGGCTGACTCTGCTCCAGGGAACCCTGAACAGACATCAGGACCTGGGGGCTCTTCCCCAGAGATCAGATATTGCAGCTCATAGAGGGGGAATGAAGCTGTCCCTCAGGGGAAATGGGGCCCTTGTCAGGTGGCACCTGGTGGGGCCACATGAATGATGTGCCTAAACAGAGTTCCAAGAAGGTCTCTGCTTTCAAAATGGTCTTTCTCGAGACTACTTCCCTCTCTTTCATCATTGCTATGTGTGAGTCATGCTCCCGATTTCGCTAAAGTGACAGCATTAGCGATTCTGAGACTGAGGCGAACCATGAGAGGCTGTCTCTGCTTGCATTCTGAATAAGCAGCAGGTGGTGGTGGGACTAGCTGCCTGGAGACTGAGGACCAAGCTGCAATTTGTAACCATAGTCTCACCAGGCAGTATAGAGGCTGGAAACTTCCTGTGCTGAAGAGAGGGGTACATAGGGAGGGGTATGGATAAATAGCACACTGGCTGACTCCTGGTAGCTACCTGGGAGAAAACTGTCCCAAACTTGCCTGATTTTGGCTACTACTCATGTCTGCATACCCCCAGCACCTTCACTCATGCCAGTCCAAGGACTGGAGAGAGATGGTTGGTTGGTCACCTTCTGTACCCAAGGCATGGGCAGATCCCAGGTAAATGAAGAGAGTGAAGACAGTCTGTCTCCTACAGACTCATAGCCAAGACAGGGAGATAAACTATAAACAAAGAACTCCCACAGATGGGGCCAAGTGCTATAAAAAGGCAGTTTATAAGGATTTGGGAACAAAGAAGATGAAGCTGGACTCTGCCTGGGAACAAAGACATGGTCTTTACATTTCCCTGTGCACTCCTGATCTGGGTACTTAGAGACTCCATGTTAACAGCCAACAATGATAGCTTTTGTGCCCTGATTATGGAGCAAACACATTCTTGTATTTGTCTTTTTCATTTCGATTCATATTATCTGGTTTTACTATCATGGCAGAACATATAGTCTTAAAGCTTGGATGTTGAGCTCAGCTACCTATCTAATGACACACTATAAAAATACCTTTTTACCCAGTACATGCTTTGTATCATTACTTAACTTGTGTCTTATACAATGTGTCTTTCATTTCTAAAAGCAATTCCTTCACATAAATGTTTCTACAGATCATTAACGTCTTCTACTCCGGTACCAGAGTATCCTTGGAGAACAAATCACATGTTTCAAACAAACAATCCCAACACTTATCCATACAACATTTGAAAGTTCTTCTAATTTTCCAACAAAATTATAGATAAGTAACACTCCCCTCTTTTTCAGTTTTATATGTTAGTCTCACTTTTTTTTTGTGTTGTTGTTATATCAGGCAATAAGCCAGGTGTGGTGGTGCATGTCTGCAATCCAAGCTATTTGAGAGGCTGAGGCAGGTGGATGGAGCATGAGGCCAGCCTGAGCAACTTAGTGGGACCCTGTTTCAAAGTAAGAAATGAAAAGATCTGAGGCTGGGCATCTGTGGCTCGCACCTGTAATCCTAGCTACTCAGGAGGCAGAGATCAGGAGAATTTGCAGTTCAATGCCAACCAGAGAAAATAGTTCATGAGATCACAAAATAGGGCTGGTGGAGTGGCTTAAGATGTAGGCCCTAAGTTTAAGCCTGAGTACTGCCAAAAGAAAAAAGAAAAAAAGAAAGGTCTGAGGATGTAGCTCAGTGGTAATGTACCAGTGTACTTCCTAGCATGCTAGAGACCTCCAATTCTGCAAAACAGCAGCAAAGCAAAACAAACACAAAAACAGGCAACAAGTATGCTTTCCAGGGCTGGGCTCTTTACAAATGAGCTCTGTGACTCAACTTTGCCATGAACAGGTATTCTGGGGGCTTTTAAAGATATACAGACATTATTAAGATTAGTAAAAATGGGATCCTCAAAGTCATGAAAACTGAAAGCACAAAAAAATTCATTTAACCTTTGATGGTAAGATGAAACTTCCTATTCACTGGATTTATTCACATAAGCATCAAAGTGAAGGAAATTATGGTGACATAATTTTGCAGTCATAATTTCTGAGTCTCAGAAATGCATTCAGCCGAATCAAATAATTTTCTTTAATTTACAGTGGGTAAAATACAGATTCACAGCTTTTGAATGAGAATCAGTTTAACACCTGGAAAAGAACCTCTGAGTAAGTTTGTTGCAAATGCATCATTTTACAAATGAATATGATTCAGATGTAACCAGTTTATGACTGGGAAGACCCAGGGCTCAGCTTCCTGATCGTAAACCAGAGGATGTGGGTTATATGCACCTGAGTCCTCTTCCAGGTCAAATATATGTAGAATTCTAATAAATGCTGTTGAATAGATGAGCTAATACACAGAGGGACTGATTTGCCAGACCATACAGTGGGTTCAGGAACAGAACAAATCCTCTGGCTCTATTATTCTTTCTATAGAATAGACTTACAATACAGATCTTGAATTTAAAAACACCTTTTAAAACTATATTAACGCTACATTTTAAGCAGTACATTTCTATTATCTGTGTATCCACTTTTTAATCGTAGACTGGCTTCCTTTCCTTACACATTCAGTTTATTTTTTTGGCCTAACTAGGTATACATTGAAGGAATGTCTATCAGTGTTCCCAGATTCTATTGCTACATAGAAAACTCCTCCAAAATGAAGAGATAACAATTTGTTATTACTTCTCTTTATGAATTGAATTGAGTCCCTAAGAATGTTATGTTGAAGTTTAACCCCCAATATTTGAAAATGTGATTTTATTCAGAAATAGGGTCTTTGAGCCAGGCACAGGTGACTCACCCCTGTAATCCTAGCTACTCCAAGGCACAGATCAGGAGGATCACAGTTCAAAGCCAGCCCAGGGAAACAGTTTGTAAGACCCTATCTTGAAAATACCCAACACAAAAAAGGGCTGGGGGAGTGGCTGAAGTGGCAGAATACTAGCTTAGCAAGCATTGGGGCCCTGAGTTCAAAACCCTAGTACTGCAAAAATAAAAAAAATCATAAGAGTGAACCTTAATCCACTATGATTGGTATCCTTATAAGAAGAAGGAATCTGAACACCAAGACAGATGGAAGAAGGCCAGATGAAGGCAGAGAGAGGGTGGAATTAAGTTGGCACGAGCCAAGGAATGCTTGAGGCTATCAGAAGCTGGAAGGATCCTCCTCTAGAGCCTTCAGAGAGGGCCGTGCCAACAACTTGATGCCAGACTTCTAGCTTCTCAAACTGTGAGAGAATGAAATGTCCTTTCAAGTCGCACAGTTTGTGGTACTTGGTTACAGCAAAACTAACCTGCTGCTCATGTTCCTGTGACTGGCCTGGGCCCTGTTGAATCCTCACTCATCGTTTTCATTTGGTGGCTGGGGTTGGTTTCATCTGAAGGCTTGATTGGGCTGGACATCCACGATGGTGCATCATGTGACTGCCATTTGTGCTGCTGGCTGGGAAGTCATCTGGAGGTGTGCACTGGTACACAGCCTCTCTACATGGCATGAATTTCTCAAAGCTTGAAAGTGTGTTAAAAAACAACCATTTCAAAGAAGAGGTAGAGACTGCTATACCAGGAGGCCCTGGCCAGGAACTAATGTGGCATCAGTTCTGTTTTATTCTTTTATTCAAACCTATTGAGGGGCTGTGGCAAGGTCACACTGCAGAAAAGCCTGAGGTTGGGAGAAATGTTAGGATCATGATTACAGTTTAGCACAATGATCCCTTATGGAGAATGAATCCACTAGAAGCAAAGTAACTCACTTTAAAGCCAAATATTGGTGATTCAGTTCTTTGAGCTGTTCTGAGCTGTAGCGTCTCTTTGTCATATTAAGTTGTACAGAACATTATTCCTCAGGTAGCTAATGATATGTTGGGACCCATAAAAGCTACAGACGCCTCAACGTCTGTATTTTTATAATTTGTGTAATTATAAGGCAGGTTTTTCCCCTGGACTCTTTATTACTCTTTGGTCATAGCTCAGGAGACCGGAGGAGACACCTCCTCTTTCTTGGAACGATTTATGGCAAGTGCTAAACCATGTTCAGTGATTCCGAGGAGCTAACAGGTGAATTTCGTAGAGCAGCTCTTTGGGATCCTTTCATGCAATCTGACAAACCACTGTGACTTGGGTGGTCCTTTTCAGTTCAAGGGGCTTTCACAGTAGTGGTGGTGGGCTCTTGACATTCAGCTCCACTTCCAAACTTCCTTATATACCAAGCTATCTACAAGATACAGTATAAGAGGAATAACCACAATGGCAGACATATTGGCAGACTTTAGCTGGGAAGCTTCTGTATGGTGTCTCCTCAACTATTTATCTTTGGGGTATGACTGTGTATACAAGGCTTTCATGACGTCTCTTACTTGGTCACTCTGTAGGTCTCCTGAGTGATCATGCATCCCCTTCCACCTGGGAGTTGAGAATATTATGGTAGTAAGATGAGAATTTCTTGCCTGATTAGAAATTCATGAGTGAGTCCCAAGTCCCAGATCCGGTAGTAGTGTCACCAAGGAGAACAGAGGATATAGGAAGAAATGCAGACAAAGGACTTCAGTGGTGGCCTGCTCGGTGTGGCAGCCTGTGAGACTCGAATATGTTCACGTCAGGCAGGAGGCTGCATATGTACACCTGAAGTTCAGAGTGAGCCTGAGGCAGGAGGGTGGTTCTGACTGATCCCCTTCTGATTTTCCTAGTCTACTTCTCTGGAGGCATTTGTTTCTTTTTATTTCCAAGTTCTAAGGAGGGAGAAAATTATTCTTACCCTATGTCCTGTCTACAATACAATTCTTGTATGGTTTGACATCTCTTGTGATACTTCCCTGAGGAAATGCCACATATGGGCTTCTTATTGGCTGAATATGTTTTGATGCTGTATTTAAATACCTATGACAAATAGTTTTAAACTCAGGGCCTCATGCTTCCTGGGCAGATGCTCTACCACTTGAGCTACTCTGCCAGCAGCAAATAGTTTTAAAGATTTTACATTATATAAAAGTGATACAATAAATAAGTTACGGGCTGGCATGGAGCTCAGAGATGAGATGCTTGCCTCGTGTGCATGAGGCCCTGGGTTCAATCTCTAGCACTGAAATAGAATGAAAATAACTTTTCTGGACCAGACGCTGGTGACTCACACCTGTAATCCTAGCTACTTGGGAGGCAGCAATCAGGAGGATCATAGTTTGAAGCCAGCCTGGGCAAATAGTTCTAGAGACCCTATTTCAAAAATACAACACAAAAAAGAGCTGGCAGAATGGCTCAAGTGGTGGAGTGCCTCCCTAGCAAGCCTGAAGCCCTGAGATCAAGCTCCAATCACAAAAAAAAAAAATAATTTTTGAAGTAGTACTGAAACCTCAGTGTGTCTCTGGGAACACAAAGTTAATAAAAGACTCCTTTCATTAGGGAGCTGTCGTTTGAATGAAGGAAGAGAGTCACTTAATGGGTTATCACCATATGGTACTGTAAGTGCTATAGCAGAAATCTGTTCTGTATCCTTCAGAAACAGAGAGGAAAGAGTTAATAGTTTTTGGAGAAGTCGAGGCCATTTGACAGAGGCTCTAATGTTTGAGAGGCATTGTGGTAAGCAAGGAGTTTTCCAAGCCAGTTATGGTCATGAACACCTGTAATCCCAGCACTCAGGAGCTGAAGCAGGAGGATCAGGACTCTGCTCAAAAAAAAAAAAAAAAAGTTGTTTTCAGGTGGGGATGTCTAGGAGGAGAGAGCATAGAATACCACAGCACAAGTTAAAAGGGGACAATGTGGGTACCAGAGCGAGGCAGATGTAGGTCCTGTGTGACCTTGGGCAGACTAGTTGACTGCTTTGGACCATCTGCAAACTGTGATGTACAAATTAGAATGAAGAGTGGGGATGTGGCTCAGTGATAGAGTGCTCGCCTAGCGCAAGGCCCTGAGCCCGTGCCCCGAGTGTGGTGGCAGGAAAATCATGAGTTGGAGATCAAGTCTGGGGAAGAAAGCTAGACCTTTTCTCAAGAAAACAAAAACAAAAAAATTAGGGCTGATTTGTAAACACCAAGTGCATGGTCACTTTAAAAAAAAACTAGATGGAACCAGGGCCTCATGCATTTGAGCCAAGTGCTTTACCACTTAAGCTACACCCCTGGGCCTTTTGTTTTTGAGGTAGAACCTTGCTAACTGGAACCAGCTTGCTGCTCCCTGCCAATTCTCCTGTGTCTACCTCCCAAGTAGCTGGGATTACAGACTTGCACCACCATGCCCCGCTACCCCAAGTGCACAGTAAACACTCAAAACATAATCCATAATTTCCCCAGTTAAGTGGCCAGGGCAGCTGGGGTGGCTGGGAGTATTTAGCATAGAGTCTCCATGATTCTTTTTTACTAGAACCTTGGAAAACTCAGAAGATATAAAACACAGCTGTTTAAAAAAAAAAATCCTGGAGACAGTGTGGATAGCGAATAGTAATGGGGAGAATATTGAGACAGATAAATCAGTCTAGAATGCTGCCTGACCCAGGAGGGGAGAAAAGCAAGTGATCCTACCCTGATCCTACCCTTCTAGTTATCAGTGTCCTCACAGAAGCCGGGGAGAAATCTCCAAAGCAGACTGAATTTACAAATTCTTTAGGGGCATTCGTTTTAACCTGAAGACTCAAATTTACAGTTAAGTATCACATTCTTTCCCCAAACACTAGACCACTATTTTTTTTTTAATACCAAAGAGCAACTGAACAACACATTTTTGTCTTGATTATGTAGTTAATGGTTGTGCCTTGGAAAGTATAGACGACAGAGGACATTAGGAACTGGCTGGCTCTATGAGGAGGGTGGGCCCAGGCCTGGTACCCAGCCCAGTGGATGGGCCAAAGACTGGAGTAGGGGTCTCTGCTAAGCCAACAATCTTCTAGGGTGGAGAGAAGCTACTATTTGTTCCCACTACTCTCTAAGGCACTTTCTTCTCTCTCCTATATGTAGGATATCTGAACTCACAGCTTTATTGAGCCAAACTTTCAGGAAAAAAATAGAAGAAGCCATTGATACAAGGAACTTGTATTTCTCAAGTGTTCAAAAATTCCTGAGTCTAAAAACTGTTGTAAACTAGTACCTGCCCAAAATTATGGGAAGAAAAATTCACAAGGAGATAAGATGTAGGGCAGTTATTTCATTGGGTATCTTGTCACAGTTGCCTCCATTTTTAAAAAGTAAGTCAATTTGATGCAATATAAATTTTGTATTACATCAGTTGCGTCAGTGTTTTGTCAGTACTGGCTTTTGAACAGAAGTCAACTCTATCAACATTAAGTTGCTGGTTTTGGAAATTATGTCATGGATATGGAAGGGAATTTCTCTCCCTTTTTTTTTTTTTCTCTTGTGGTGCTGGGGTTTGAACTCAGGGTCCACACCTTGAGCCACTCCACCAGCCCTTTTTTGTGATGGGATTTTTCAAGATAAGGACTTGCTGAACTGTTTGCCTGTGCTGGCTTTGAACTGAAATCCTCCTGATCTCTGCCTCCTGAGTAGCTAGGATTATAGGTGTGAGCCACTGGTACTCAGCAGGAATGTCTCTTTTAAAAGAAGCCATACTGAATTATTTAAGGGTAGGTTTATAAACATTTAGTAGCTAACATTTATTTTCAAATATTGTAAGGAAAATTGAGTGTATACACACACATATATGTTTTATATATGTACACACACAAAATGGCTTCCATTTTTAATATACATATATATTTATGTCACACACATGAGAGCAACACAGAGAGAGAGATACTTATACAGACAGACTGAGACAGAAAGAGAGCAAGAGTAATAGTGAGTGTGGTAAAACTGCTTTGAGAGCAAACCCCAGTACCACCACCACCCCCCAAAAAATAAAGAAAAAATAACACAAAAGTTAAACATATGCTATAAAATACTGTAAGGACTGAGTGGGAGGTGAAAGTATCGAGGTATATGGGTGGGTGAGGAAGGAGTAATTAAAAAAATATATCATTATGCAGGAGGCTAGTGGTTCACACCCGTAATCCCAGGTACCTGGGAGGCAGAGATGAGGGGGATCATGGTTCAAAGCAGTTTGGGGAAATAGTTCGGTGAGGCTCTATCTTGAAAATAATCAACACAGCTGGGTGTGGGTAGCTCACACCTATAATCCTAGCTAGTCAGGAAGCAGAGATCAGGAGGATTGTGGTTCAAAGCCAAAGTAGGCAAATAGTTCATGAGAGCCTATCTTGAAAAAACTCATCACAAAAAAGGGTGGAGTGGCTCAAGGTATAGACCTTGATTTCAAACCCATGCAAAAAAAAAAAAAAAAAGAAAGAAAAGAAGAGAAGCATAGTGGAGTGGCACAAGTGGTAGAGCACCTGAGTTCAAACCCTAGTACTGCCAAAAAAGAAAAAAAAAAAAAATATATATATACACACTCCATTAGTTCTAAAGAAATTGGTAGTTCTGCACAGTTGCTTCAACTTCTCAAAAAAAAAAAAAGCAATCTTTGCTTTTTTTCTAGTTGCAAGAGGTATAATTGAATAAATCAGAACAGAAAATAAAAATATTCTGCTTTGGCTGGGTGCTGTGGAGCATGCCTGTAATCCTAGTGACTCAGGAAGCAGAGATTAGGAAGATCTTGGTTCAAAGCCAGCCTGGGCAAATAGTTTGTGAGACCCTATCTTGAAAAAAACCCATTACAAAAGAAGGGCTGGTGGAGTGGCTCAAGGTGTAGGCCCTGAGTTCAAACTCCAGTACCCTCCCCCCCACACACACAAATTCTGTTTTGTTATAGCAATTGAGAAATACACATAAATCTCAGCCCAGAAGGAATGAATTTGACTAATGTAGAGGTAAAATCAAAATTAGTAGGACTATAATCCCTTTGGGGAATCTGCATTTGTTCTAAGTGCCCTTATTAAATGTTTGTGAAGACAAGGGACAGCATTATTTTAAGATACCTAGTGGGGGAGGGCGGTAAGACAGATGGAGGAACGATCTGAGCTGTCACGCGCTGGCCCAGGTTAGAGAAAACTGATGAAGGGAGATCACAATACCAACTGTAGGCTGGGAACCTGACCCCAGAACCTCTTCTGCATGTGAATACAAGGACTGAGCCACGGATGTGCCCAGAGCATGTGGTCCTGATTTGTATCTGGGAACTGGAGGCTTATGGATGATCCCCTGCCTCAAAGGAAACAGAGAGCGCCCTTAATTAGTTAACGTCGTCTTAAAGTTCAGTACCATCTGCTCCGAGAGGTCCCCATTGGGAAAACAGATAGAGAGGGCTGTTTATGTAACAAGTATTTGTTAAATGCCTTCTGTGTAGTCAGCATAGTGCAAAATGATGGAAATACAATGGTAAATGCAATAAACAGGATCTTTGCTATCAGGCCATTTGTAGGCCCCAGACTTCTAGGAGTTCCCATAAAACTCAGTTTCTCCATCTGTAAGAAAAGAAACCTCTTCCCTCATACTAAACATGAGATTAAGTAAACTGACATATATGAAGCAAGTAGTAAACACTTGAAAAATATTAGGTGCTCAACTGTTATTGGTCTCACTCCCCCTTCTTTGGCGGGGCCTTTCCTGCCTGAGCCATTTTTGGTTATTCTAAATCTTGCTAATTCTGGTCTATCCTGCCTGCATAGTTCCATAGACCCAAATCTTAATCCAGGAGTCCTAAGAACAATTGAACTTGCCTGTGTAGTATACCCCACACCTGTACTAAGGCTGTTCCCTGCAGGGCAAATATTTATTTGGTTAGGAAAGCCATCTGGTTTTAATATATGAATATATTTGGGCTGCAACAGTGATTTCAATTTGTAGATTTCACTATGCTTGTGCTATTAAGCAGTGTTTGGGTTTATTAGTTTTATATGCATTGGAGTCTTTGAAATTGTCAGTTCATATGTATGGAAATAAATTTTCGTGAAATGAACTACGGGTTCTATTATACAGGACATCTTTAATACTAGAGTAAAATAGCTTTTAGATTACTAGGATGCCAGGTTTCTGCTAGAAATAAATTGGTATAGAAAGAGGGCATAAAGAAAGCATATGTGGGACAAAAAAAAAAAAAGAAAAATAGAGAAGTCATTATGCTTTTGGTTATGTTCAGGGAGAAATTTCTATCCTGTCCTCTCTGGGATACAGACATTTATCCTATGGAGCATTAAAAAGGTTGGGGTTTTTCATATCAATTCCACTAGTGCTCAGGAGCAAATTAGGACAGTTGGACTTGAGCTGGAGGCTGAACTAGGAGGAAATGATAAGGTGACTAAGTAAGGGGTTGCAATCCAGCTAGCACCGGCTTCAGCTGCCTAGGCTCAGACAGGGAGGAAATAGGACCTCACAGCCATCAGTCTGAAACCTTAGCACCCTCTCTCCATGGAACCAAAGCTCTGCTTGCCACAGGCCCGGCCAAACTGTGGGCCAAGGGTGAGGCATATTGATGATCCAGGAAATCATGTGGATAGGATGGATGTGAGCCTGAGACAAGGCTGCTTAGGGCTCGCCTCTCCTTTGAGTTAATTCCTGTATCTGCCTTAGGCTGTTACTCTACGGGAGACGTTTCCTAACTGCTTCCAGAATGATTCAGGTCTTCATGAAATCAAAACCAGTGCAAAGTGCAGAATCCTGCAGAGACCAAGCGAAGGAGCTGTGGAGAATGTCTCATTAAGAGAAGAAATAAGATGAGTTGAACCACAAGTTGATTTTTTTTTTTTTAAAAGCATGAAGTTGCACATGATAGTGCTTCACGGAACAAGGAGGAAATAAAATTGAAAGGCAAATTATTCTACTCTAGTCAGAAAAAAATTGTATTTGTATTTTCCCCACATTTTTTTTTGTTTAATTCTCTTTATGTGCCTTTTTCTCTGCCTGAGAATGAATTTGAAATCATCATTCTGTTACCAGAAATTTGTCTCACATCATCACCAAGTGTGACTGCAAAGTAAGGGTACTGATTTCTGCAAATTATTATCAATGTCATCATCCTAATCAAAGCAGATACAGTATGGCTTTTATTGAGTAGATATGATTTTCAACATTATTGTGAGCTCTGCTTTTTCTTGTTAGAATATGGAGTTTGTACTTAACTTTGTCATTTCCCCTTTTCAGAATTTCTAAAAGAAACCATGTATTATTTAATGACGTGATCTTTCCCTCTTGTCATTTGATGACTCACATGACCCTGATTTCAGATTATAAACAGGAAGCCAGCATTTTTTTTTTTTTTTTGCAGTACTGGGGTTTGAACTCAGGCCTTAAGCCACTCTGCCAGCCCTTTTGTATGATGGGTTTTTTGAGAAAGGGTCTTACAAACTACTTGCCCAGGCTGGCTTTGAACCATGATCCTCCTGATTTCTGCTTCCTGAGTAGCTAGGATTATAAGCATGAGCTACTGTTGCCTGGCTGGAAAGTGAGTTTTTAATGTTTTGTCTTTTTATTGTCAACATAACAAACTATAAAAATAATGAAAATTCCATTTTTCTTCTTATTTTAGACACTGTCAAAGTTCTTCAATTGCCAGCTCGGTTAATGAGAGAGAGAAGGAAAGGTGGGACTCCATGCCGAATCGGCAGCCAGCAGACCCACGGCATCACTAAATTTGGAAAGGCAGAACTGCGCCCAGAAGCCAGATGCTGTGGACCAGATTGAAGGCAGAGTTGACTTGTGATAGGTCGCGTTCATGTCCTCATCTGTAGATGGGTTTCAAGGGCTCTGGGCACTCCCTGAAATAATCTGTTTAGAAATTTTGGGGTGGGTAGTGGCCATTGCTTATGCAGATGCTTGAAGTTCAGGCTGCCCTGCTCCCTACAAAAGAAGGTAAAAGTCCTAGTTCATTGCTTTCTGTTTTCTGTTGAGAAGACCTGCGATCTAAGGGCAGCTAAGGCAATGCCCAGAGTCAGCTCCTCTCTTCTTTCTACTTACAGAAACCTGATTTTTCTCAGGTGTCAATGTCCCCAGCTTGGTCATGTTTTAAAACCAATCATGACAACCTCATCCTCTTCCACTGGATAGTCAGTTTTCCAGCTGCCCTTTCAACTAGTAGTGTGTGGGATGTGTGTTGCATTTCTTACCAATGGGATGTCTAAAGATTCTGAGGACCTTTTGCTTTCTTAATACATAAGAAGCAGTGGTTGATCATCCCCTTCCCCTTTCTCTCTGCCTTGAATTTGCATGTGATTCTTGGACAACAGCAGTCATTTTGCAACTATTGAGCTTACATGCACGGAACAATAAGCCACTATGCAAGAGGAAAAACAGAGAATCCCAGTCCTTAATGGCATTATTAAGCCGACATGGACCATCCCTGAGTTTCTGGTTGCATAAACAGTAAACATTGTAGCAGGGCAAGAGAGACAAGGGGTCAAGTGAAATGCACAGGTGTGTTTCAAGGCTTTGCTTGTATCACAGAAGACAACATGTCAGTCTGAGTTAAATGGACAAGCCGGGTGTCCACTGGGAGGAAGTGACCTTTACTGCTGGGTGAGAGGGACTATAAGCTCACACTGCCAAGTTTAAGGGAGGTAGAGGGAAGAAGTGATGCACTGATGCAGTGGGAAGGAGTTGCTGGTAACAAAAGCCTAACTCCTAACATTGATCTGACTCTGTTCTTAGAGCCCCACCCAGCTAAGAATTAATGAAACTTTGTTAGGAGAAACAGATGCCTGCGTCTCCTACCATGAAAGAAATTCCTTCATACAGATTATGTTTAGGGGTTGCTTACAAGAGATTTCTTCACAGTTTTTTTATTTATCAATTGATTATCTATTTCTAACAGGGTCTCTTTTTAAAATGCCCCTGCTGGCCTGAACAGGGATCCTCCTATTTTTGTTTCCCTTGAAACAATCAGGGACGACAGGCATGTGCTACCTACCATGCTTAGCTTTGTATTAGTTGAGATGGAGTCTCACAAACTGTTTCCCTAGACTGGCTTCAAACCATGATCATCTTGGTCTCCACCTCTAGAATTACAGGTATGAGCCCCTGGGCCAGCCTGAACAATTTTTTTTTTTTCTTCTTTTGGTGGTTACTACAGTTTGAACTCACGGTCTCAAGCTTGCTAGGCAGGCTTGAACCACTCTAGTAGCCTTTGACAATGTTTTTAAAAAGATCACCCTCCACCTGTACTATATTCATGGTCTTTTCTAGAGGGAGCCTGGTATTTCTATGGAATGAAGACAATTTGGACTGGGGCGTTGATCAACTGGCACAGTGCTGAACCTTGAGGCCCTGAGTTCAATCCCCAGTATGGCTAAAAAAAAGACTGTTTTGTCTCTGTTCTTGCCTCTCTGGATGCTGGAATTGTATGTTGTTTTTTTTTTCTTCTTTGACTCAGTGGCTATGATTTTGGGGGTAGCTAATGGAAGTGGGAGGGTAGATAAGCCCCCTAGAAGGGATGAAATTTAAGTTATTCTTTGTGTGCGTGTGTGTGGGGGGGGTGTACTGGGGTTGAACCCAGGGTCTTCTGCATGTTAGGGAAGTGTTCTTCCACTTGAACGAGGCGCCCAGTCCTCAAATTATTTTATAACTGATACAGCACAAGCACCGATCTATCAGACTGGCACAACTACTTAAAATGCACACTGGTCTAAACAGATGTGGCTGTACTGGTGTCCCCTCAACCTCAATGGGCCAAACTCAGTCTAACTGTATACCAGCCCTCAGCCCTGTTACCCCACCTCTGAATCCACTCCTGTTAGGCACTTTTGGAAATAAAACCTACTGTTAAAAGGTAAAGGCTTGTCACCAGTTAGGAGATCCAATTGCTGAAGGCACTTTTTTTTTTTTTTTTTTGATGGTGGTTTTAGCTTTTTTTATTTTTTTAATTGTTTTATTATTCATATATGCATACAAGGCTTGGGTCATTTCTCACCCCTGCCCCCACCCCCTACCTTACCACCCACTCCGCCCCTCCCTCTCCCCCCTACCCCCTCAATACCCAGCAGAAACTATTTTGCCCTTATTTCTAATTTTGTTGTAGAGAGAGTATAAGCCATAATAGGAAGGAACAAGGGTTTTTGCTGGTTGAGATAAGGATAGCTGTACAGGGAGTTGACTCACATTAATTTCCTGTACGTGTGTGTTGCCTTCTAGGTTAATTCTTTTTGATTTAGCCTTTTCTTTAGTTCTTGGTCCCCTTTTCCTATTGGCCTCAGTTGCTTTTAAGGTATCTGCTTTAGTTTCTCTGCGTTAAGGGCAACAAATGCTAGCTAATTTTTTAGGTGTCTTACCTATCCTCACCCCTCCCTTGTGTGCTCTCGCTTTTATCATGTGCTCAAAGTCCAATCCCCTTGTTGTGTTTGCCCTTGATCTAATGTCCACATATGCGGGAGAACATATGATTTTTGGTCTTTTGGGCCAGGCTAACCTCACTCAGAATGATGTTCTCCAATTCCATCCATTTACCAGCAAATGATAACATTTCGTTCTTCTTCATGGCTGCATAAAATTCCATTGTGTATAGATACCACATTTTCTTAATCCATTTGTCAGTGGTGGGGCATCCTGGCTGTTTCCATAACTTGGCTATTGTGAATAGTGCCGCAATAAACATGGGTGTGCAGGTGCCTCTGGAGTAACCTGTGTCACAGTCTTTTGGGTATATCCCCAAGAGTGGTATTGCTGGATCAAATGGTAGATCAATGTTTAGTGTTTTAAGTAGCCTCCAAATTTTTTTCCAGAGTGGTTGTACTAGTTTACATTCCCACCAACAGTGTAAAAGGGTTCCTTTTTCCCCACATCCTCGCCAACACCTGTTGTTCGTGGTGTTGCTAATGATGGCTATTCTAACAGGGGTGAGGTGGAATCTTAGTGTGGTTTTAATTTGCATTTCCTTTATTGCTAGTGAAGGCAATTTCTAAAGAAGCTTTTCAAAGAGATTTTGAATACTTACAGAGTCTGTTGACCCTTCTTCAGTGTGCTGCTGATTGAGAACATGTAAGTCCTGGTCTATTTGTTCAGGGACAAGTGTTGCCATTTTGTTTTACTTCCTAGTACTTGCTATACATGGTGACTTCCATGAATTGACAGTCATTTTAATGAAATGTCAGGTAAGGTGACAAATGTCTGACTTAGTTGGAGAACCTTAAGCCTAGGGAAAAGAAGGACAATGTTAGATGAGAGCAGCAGGCAGAAGTTTTGCACTGCAGAGGAGGCCAAGTTGGACTTGGAAAGGGCTACCAGACATCCCAGTTTGACAAGCTCCAGGCAGGGGCCAGCCTGTGCTGTTTGCTTTCAGAGCACAGGGTGAAAACTCCGTGGAGTCCACAGGAATAGCAAGTGTCCCACACAGAACTCTGCACTCCCAGCTCTGTCTTTGTGCTTTTTTATCAACGTGCCCTTAACATTTTTTTTTTTCATAGCAGATTTTCAAATTACAGGTTCTCTCAGGATGGAGCTGAATAAGGAGGAGGTGGGACTGTGGGTTTGTAAGTATAATAGAGTAATTCCTCCAGGGGAGAGAGGCTCTCTGGTGATTTTTCTTAATTATACTTTTCTGTATTATCTAAATACTTTAGAATAAATATATCTTTTTCATCTAAAGAGTGGTATTTAAAAATATTATGTTCTATAACAATTAATGAAGTACATTGTACAGTTTTACTTTTCAATACTATGGAAGTAATACATGAATAGAGTTTTATTATGTTAAGAGGGGAAGACAAGCTATAACAACAGAGCTGCACTGGAAGCAACTTCTGTCTCAGAAGGGACAGAGTATTGTGTACATATGCATGTGCACTGTGTGCATTTACCTCTCTTATATTTATACGTGTGATCCTACTGTAAGTATATATTTTTTCTTTTTGCAGTGCTGGAGATTGACTCCAGGATGTTATGCATGCTAGGCAAGTACTCTAACCTTGAGCTACACCCTCAGCTCTTACATGTAGCTTTGTAATTTACCTTTTCCATTTTTATACCACATCTTGGAAGTCTTTTTATCTCAGTACATATAGATTTTCACAAATTAAAATATAAATTTAACCTTATTTATTTAGTCTCATCCATTTTAATAGCTGCATAGTATTTATTAAAGATATAAATATGCACCAGGTGTCAGTGGCTCCCACCTGTAATCCTAGCTACTGAGGAAGAGGAGGAGATCAGGAGGACTGCGGTTTGAAGCCAGCCCTGGCAAATAGTTCTTGAGACCCTATTTTGAAAAAAACCATCACAAAAACAGTGCTGGTGGAGTGGCTTAAGGTGTAGGCCCTGAGTTCAAACCCCTGTACCAACCCCTTAAAATTTAAGTAAATAAAGAAGTAAATAAATAATATATCGGGTGGTGGGTAGCTCACATCTGTAATCCTAGCCATTTGGGAGGCTGAAATTGCCATTTGGGAGGTTGAGATCAGAAGATAGTTCTCGAGACCCCATCTCCAAAATAATCTTAAGCTACATCTCCAGTCCATTTTGCTCTGCTTTCCTCAGATCCCAGCATTTTTCAGACATCCTATCTTGAAAAACTCAACTACTTTATCAAGATCTCAGTGTGGTGATGCACTTTGTAATCCAAGCATTCAGGAGGATGAGGCAGGAGGATTGTGAGTTCAAGACCAGCCTGTACTACATCATGAAAGTGAGGTCAGCTGGGCTATATAGTGATAGTCTTGACTAAAAAAAAAAAAGTATAAAGAACATTTGACAGATTTCTTCAATGTGCATGTCTTCCTTTTATAACAAGAAATGTTTTAAAATTATAGTGAAATGTCACTTTTCAAGAAAGCAAATGCACCAAAATTGTTAAAGTGGTTCCCTTGGGAGATAGGCAGTGGACAATGTTTATTTCTCTTATAATTTGATAAAAGAACAGTTAATTAAAAACAGAATGTTAACAAATATATAAGCTACGGAAAAAATAGTGGCTGTTAGGAGAGGGCAAAGGAGAGGTAGAGAGAATAAGAGAAAGACAGCACTGTAAGTAAGGCTTGTCAATTTAGCCAAGATGGAAGAGAATTGGAAAGCTGGTTTGTTTGTACTGAAAAGTAATGTTAGCTTGGGGTTTTTGTTACACTTTTTTTTTTTGGCATTACTGGGGCTTGAACTCAGGGTCTCAGACTTGCTAGGCAGGCTGTCTACCACTTGAGTCATTCTGCCAGCTTAGCTTGGGTTTTTGGACACAAAAACAGTTAACATGAAAAGACATCACACTAGAATCTGTAAAATATTATTAAAACACACTGGGTGCAATGACTCAGCTGTTAATACTACCTACTTAAGGAGGTTAAGATCAGGAGAATCATGGCTCAAGGCCAGCCCAAGGAAAAAGTTTGTGAAACGCCCATCTCAACCAATGACTGGGCACAGTGACATGCCTGTCATCCTAGCTATGCGGGGAAGCACAAATAGGAGGAGTATGGTTCAGGACAGCTTGGGCATAAAGCAAGATCAAAAATAATCAGTGCAAGACAGGTGGATCAATGGAATAGAAGATTCAGAAATAAGATACAGTCATCTGATATTTCACAAACGTGAAATATCAACACAACGTAGGTGTCAAAAACCTACGTTGGAGAACAGATAAAATCTCTTCAACAAATAGTGTTGTGAAAACTGCATATTCACATGTAGAAGACTGAAACTAGACCCCTATCTCTCACCCTGAACAAAAATCAATTCCAAGAGCTGTCAGAGTGGCTTAAGCAGTAGAGCGCCTGCCTAGCAAGTGTGAGGTCCTGAGTTCAAACCCCAGTACCACAAAAAAAAAAAAAAATCAATTCCAAATGGATCAAAGATCTTAATGTACGACTAGAAACTGGTAAATGGATGGAATTGGAGAACATCATTCTGAGTGAGGTTAGCCTGGCCCAAAAGACCAAAAATCATATGTTCTCTCTCATATGTGGATATTAGATCAAGGGCAAACACAACAAGGGGACTGGACTTTGAGCACATGATAAAAGCGAGAGCACACAAGGGAGGGGTGAGGATAGGTAAGACACCTAAAAAACTAGCTAGCATTTGTTGCCCTTAACGCAGAGAAACTAAAGCAGATACCTTAAAAGCAACTGAGGCCAATAGGAAAAGGGGACCAGGAACTAGAGAAAAGGTTAGATCAAAAAGAATTAACCTAGAAGGTAATACACACGCACAGGAAATCAATGTGAGTCAACTCCCTGTATAGCTATCCTTATCTCAACCAGCAAAAACCCTTGTTCCTTCCTATTATTGCTTATATTCTCTCTTCAACAAAATTAGAAATAAGGGCAAAATAGTTTCTGCTGGGTATTGAGGGGGTGGGGGGGAGAGGGAGGGGCGCAGTGAGTGGTAAAGTAGGGGGTGGGGGCAGGGGTGAGAAATGACCCAAGCCTGTATGCACATATGAATAATAAAATTAAAAAAAAAAAAGACTAGAAACTTTTGGGGAAGCGGGGTAAGGGAGAATGATGGAGGGGGTGAATTCAACTATGATATATTGTAAGAACTTTTGTAAATGTCATAATGTACTCCCCAGTACAATGAGAATATAATAAAAAAAAGAAAGTCAAAAAAAAAGTTAAGACTAGAAACTTTGAAACTGCTAGCGAAAACATAGGAAAAACTCTTGAAGGTACAGGTATATAGGTAACACCTTTCTGAATAGAACTGCAATTGCTCAGAAAACAAGAACAAGAGTTGAAAAATGGGATTAAATCAAATTAAAAAGCTTCTGCACAGCAAAAGAAATAACTATCAGAATCAAGAGAAAACCTATAGAGTAGGAGAAAATCTTTACTAGTTATTCACAGGATAAAGAATTAACATCCAGAATATATAAAGAGCTCAAAAAATTAAACATCAAATGAACAAATAGTCCAATTAATAAGAGAGTAGATGAACTGAATGGACAATTTTCTAAAGAAGAAGTACAAATGGCTAATAAATACTTGAAGAAGTGCTCACATCCTTAGCTATAAAGGAAATGCAAATCAAAACAACACTGAGATTCTATCTAACATCAATCAGAATAGCTATCATCAAGAAAACAAATAACTGAAACTTACTCAGTGTGGGGAAAAAAAGACAGAAAACAAACAACAGCTGGGTGTCAGTGGCTCACACCTATAAGACAAGCTACTTGAGAGGATGAGATCAGAAGGATCTCTGTTCACGGCCACCCCAGAAAAATAGCCAAGAGACCTCCATGTCCAAAATAACCAGAGCAAAATGGACTGGAGGTATGGCTCAAGTACTAGATAGTCTGTTTTGCAAACATGTAGCACTCAGTTCAAACTCCACTTCCACAAAAGCATAAAATAAAATAACATAAAAAAACAACTAAAGATAGAACTACTATATGATTCTGCTAAACACCCCTGGCATATATCCAAAGGAAAATGTCTGCACATACAGTTGAGATACCTATACATATTCATAATAGCACTATTCATAATGGCCAAAATATGGAATCAGTATAGGTGCCTATCCACCAATGAATGGATAAAGAAAATTTAGTATATATACACAATGGAGTATTCTTCAGCCCTAAAGAAAAATGAAATGTCATTTGCAGGAAAATGGATGGAACTAAAAATTATCATGTTAAGTGAAATAAGCCAGACAGGGAAAGACAAATATCACACGTTCTCTCTCATATGTGGCATCTAGTCTTTAAAAATGAGTAACAAAAGTAAAACAGGTTGTGTTTGGGGAAAGTATCAACAGGAGGTGGGGAGGGTGAAAGAAGAAGGTGAAGAAGGGGTAAATACAGTCAAAGTACCTTATACTCTTATATGAAAACAGAGCTATGGCCAAGCCAGGTGGCTCACACCTGAAATCCTAGTCACTTGGGAGGTTAAGATCAGCTGTTTCTTAATATTTTGTCCCCCTTTTCAAATTATGTTGTAGGATGTATACGTGTGTGTGTGTGTGTGTGTGTGTGTGTGTGTGAGTGTGCTGTGGACTTCTGTTCTTTGGAATGCTGTTTCAGTATTTTAATGGTGACTTTTTATGAATAAAAGGTTCTTACCTTAAGCATAGTTCGATTTATCATATTTTTCTTTATGGTTTACACTACTTTATCCTGTTTAGAAACTTTTTGTCTATTCCAAGAGCATGATGATGTTTATGTTTTCTTGTACATTTAGATCAGCAACCTATCTGGTGAGGTCGAGATTCCCACCCCCTCCCAAAGGATAGCCAGATGACTCAGATGGCCCATAGTCAAAAAGACAATGCCTTGCCTACTGCTCTGCAAGGTCACCTTTGTTATAAATCAGGTCACCATAAGGGTATGGGCCTGTTTCTGGACTATTTCATTATCCACTGGTCTATTTACCCACCTTTGAGCTAGTAGTATCATTTTACAAAGCTAGGCTTTAGAGGCTGGGGTATAGCTCAGAGGTAACATGCTTAGTATGAATGAGGCCCTGGGTTCTATACCCAGTAATACATGCATCTATTAATTTAAAAAATAAGAACCCCCCCCCCACGGCACACCAGTAATCCTAGCTACTCAGGAGGCATAGATCAGGAGGATCACAGTTCGAAGCCAGCTTGGGCAAAGTTTGTGAGACCCTCTCTAGAAAAAAACCATCACAAAAAAGGACTGGTGGAGTGGCTCAACTTGTAGGCCCTGAGTTCAAAGCCCAGTATGAAGAAAAAAAAAAAGAAGCTAGTTTTTGATATATGGTATGAAAGTTGCTCAGCTTTGGTTCCTCTTCAATCATTGGTTCTTTTTGGCCTTTTGCATCTCATACACACACACACATATATTTTTTTGGTTTTACTGGGGTTTGAACTCAGGGCCTTATGCTTGCTAGGCAGTCTCTCTACCATTAGGCCACTCCACCAGTCCTATATTTCACATATTTTAGAATCAACTTGTCAGTCTATATATAAAATACACATGCATGCTCACCCACAAACCCTGCTGTGTTTTAAATTTTTTTCCGTTTTTCTTTTCCCATGTCTTCCTATTCACAATACTGACCAGGCACAAAGCCTGGGCTGAGGTACATATGGAGTAGTTTTACTTTGCCTCCTCTTTCTATACAGTCAGTGTAAGAACACAGCTTGTGGTAAAGTGCCAGTAGGCTCCTGCTGGATTTTGATTGGCATTGTGTTAAATCTGTGCATTTTAAAGTCATTCCCTCTATTTAGGACTTCAGTTTTCCTTCCATATCATTTTGTAATATTCAGAATGTAGGGCTTTCACATTGTTCATTAGATTTTTTACTAGGCAGTTGATGTTTTCCAAAAGGTAAATGCTATCACTTTAAAAGCTTAATTTCCTCTTTGTTTACTGCCAGCACATAGAAATTGATTTCTGTAAACTAGCTTTATATCCAGTGACCTTGCTAAACATCACTCATTAATTCTAATACCTTGAGTGAAGATTATTTTGGATTATCTATGTATGCAACCATATAATCAGTTTTTTTCCTAACCTTTATCCCATGTTAAAACCATGTTCTCTTTTACACAATATTTTTTAATCTTTATTGATCTTTTCCTTTGCTATAGCCCAGAATAATGGTAAGATTCATCAGCTCTCAGCTCCCCCAAATCTTTATTAATAGTCCTTGATAAAACAGGAGACACATTTGGAAAATGATATTCTGCCCATGAGTTTTTTGTAACTATATTTTGGTCAAGCACTTGTCAGTTTCATACTTGAATTCCTTGAAAATTGTCAGGTCATTTCTAGATTGTTTAACTGTTTCAATGTATTTTAGTCTACTCATTTGGTTTGATCAAAGTTTTCTCAAGGCTCTTATTAAAATGTTAACATCTTGATCAATTCAGCTGAATTGGTTTGGGGAAGTGATTAGTGCAGTATGGCTGGAATTTAGGGTGGTAGAGGTATAAGAGAGGTGAGAGCATAGTTAGTTTCATGCAGAGCAAGGGATATGAGAGGGAGAGAAAAAGTTACCATTTTATTATTATCTTATTTTGAAAGTGATATTCTATTCCTTTTGGGCCACATTCTATTAGAAGCAGGTCACTAGGTCCAGCTCACACTCAAGGGACAGGATAACACGAGTCTATAAATCCCAAGAGGGGCTAATGTTTGGGAACATTTTGAAGAGTACCCTCCCACATGCCTCTTTGTCATTCTGGAGGTGACTTTCAATCTGACTTTCAGAAAAAGCAGGCTAATTTAAATCATGACCAAATTATGTTTTCATTTTTTAATCAGTCTTCATAGAGACTATCAAAAATTGCCAATGCAGACTATATTTCAAGTTATCATAGCAAGGTACTGGGAAAAGTTTTCAATTAGCAATAATCACGCTGCAGATAAACTTCATGTTAGGCCTGGAGGTGGGGCTCAAGTGGTAGAGCATCTGCTTTGCAAACATGAAGCCCTTAGTTCAAACCTCAGTTCCACCAAAAAACCCCCAAAACAATCCCTCCATGTGATCATGCTTTATATTGTTTCCCCACATTGCCACATATCTGGCCAAGCCCAGAATGTTCTCTAAATTGCAGTGTAACACCATTTTTACTCTCTGCCAGGCCATCCCTTCTCAGACCTTCAATGGGTAGTCCTTTGATGACAAGCTCATCTTTTATATATCATATAGCTTTTTTTGTCCTCTAAAATCTTTTAGGTATTGTAATTTTGCTTTGTAAGGGCATAAAACCAAACATCCATTTTTCTTAAAGAAATTACTTTAAGACCATGAAGGGAAAGGTAATATAAATGCAATGTCTTAATAAAATGGTCTAAACATCTTTTTGCCCTAAACTACTCTGCCTATTCATCCTCATACTCACTCCCCACACTCAGTCAGATGGTTACAATGGGGGTCTACAAATCAGAGGTGATCTAACCCAAATTACCCATGAACTTGCATTTCTCCATATACTCTTCATGTTCCTACCGAAGGCCAAATCCTCCAGTCAGGTGCTGAGACCCACCTTTCACCTGTCCAGGCTCTGGAGTCTACTCCTTCTGGCATACTTAAGGATGTTGTTCCCCCAATATTCTTTCCAGCATCATCAAATTTCCTATCTGCATTGAATCTTTCATCAGAACAACATGGTATTATTTCTCTTAAAGATCTTAAAATTTTTCTCTATCTCACTTACTCCTCCAGCCATATTTTATTTCCTTTCCTTTTTAGCAAAATTCTTGAAAGAGTAGTCTATACAGATGTTATTGTTACCAGTGGATAGGGTACCTCAGATGTTCCTCTATAGCCAAGATTGGGATGCTGCCCCAGGTGCAGCAAAAGAACCATGGAGAGTAGGAAGAGAGCAATGATTTATTAAGAAAGTGAAATTACACCTTGAGGCTTGAGGCAGGCAGTTAGATAAAGGCCAAGTTGAAGCTGTCAGGACTTGGGATTTTATTATCCAATGGGGTGGGGTTGCTATGGTGGCATGAAACTCAGGCCCTTCCCTTCTCAAATGGTTTGACAACTCTACAGTGGGAATTCATGCATCTGTACTTTTGGAATGAGTGCAGGCACATGAGCATTTGATCCTCCTTGTACTACACAGTTTAATTCCACCAATGAAAGATGTCACCTTGATATGGGGAGTGGGCTCCATAAGGATATAGGGCCATTGTCTTTTACTTTTGGTGGTACTGGGGTTTGAACTCAGGGCCTTGCACTTGCTAGATACTTGGTACCATAGAAGTCACAATCTCAGCACCCCCCCCCCTTTTTTTCCTCCTTTTTTTGGGTAGTAATAATGATAGCACAGTTTATTAGGAAAGAAATTTAGTGTAACAAGATAAAGTAAGGAGAAAAGGGGGAAAAAGGGAAAAACATTTCTTGCTTTCCATGTAAGAAACGGGAGTAGGCTCTGCCTTATTTTCTGAATAGGGTCTCATTTTTATGCCTGCGATGGCCAGGACCATGATCCTCCTAGCTGGGATGATGGGCATATACCACCACACATAGCTTTTTATTAGTTAAGATGGGGTCTCACAAACTGTCCCCCCAGGACTACTCTCAAACCTCCTGATCTCAGTCTCCAATAACTAGGATTATTACATTCAGCTAGGGCCATTAATTTACTCTTTGGTCCATGGGGTTTTAGGGAAAAGAATCTTGTAGCTCAGGGAACTTCCTCATTTCTGCTCATGCCTTCCTGCCTTCCTGTGCTAATATTACTTGGCCTAGGATAGGACTATGTGCAAATATACCCAACACTGATTGAAATGATCATGTCAAAAATGCACTTGCTATACCTAATCCATTGTCCATAATAGTTTAGAAACAAAGTAGTGTTGCTTGTGCCCCCTTCACTGCAAGCTACCACTTGGACCATTCTACTTAGCATCTTTAGTGTATTGCACTGCATATCATTAGTGTGGGAAAAGGTCAATATTCACGCTTCAAGGTATGGTTTCTACTGAGAGTACTTCTACACCTCATCCTGTGAGGGACTGTCTATAACTGTCTCTGTCTTCTCCTCTAATTCACCACGATCTTGAGCCACCAGGGCACTGAAACTGTTCTTATCAAGGTAACCTTCATGACTTTCATGTTGCCAAATCCAAGGGTCAAGTCTCATACATCTTACTCCACCTGTTAGCATGATACCATGTAATCAATCGATTGTTCTCTCCTTACCTCCACCCATTTCACTGATTGCTCCTTGTCTGCCTTCACTGGTTTTTCCTATCTTCACAAGCTTTTCCTGTTGAGTAACTTGAACTTTTTTTTTTTTTTTGGTGGTTCTGGAGTTTGAACTCAGGGTCTCATGCTTCCAAGGTAGGCCCTGTACCATTTGATCCACTCTGCGAGATACCCTAGAACTTCTTTTTAAGGGACACTCACTTCCTTGGCTTTAGGTACCATTTTATATGCTAATGATCTTAAACTGATAATTTATAGTCTTAATGTTTCCCTAACTCCAAACTTGTATAATGAAGGGACCAAAGACTACTTCAAAGTGAAAACATTTATAGCCTACCTGACTAAAGCGGAGCCTCCAAACCCTACCTCCCAAATTCCAACTGACCTTGGGCACTGAGACATTAAAAAAAAAAAAGGGAAAACAAGTTTCATCAGGACCTTTCATCCTTTGAAGCCCTACGTGCTGCCTCCTTTATCAAGCTGGTATAGAAACTTTTACTCCTAGCTCCTTGAGAGCTATTGGCTGGGCACCCATGGCTCATTCCTGACATCCTAGCTACCTGGGAGGCTGACATCTGAAGGATCTTGGTTGGAGAGACTGCATCTCCAAAATAACCAGAGTAAAATGGACTGGAGGTGTGCCTCAAGCTGTAGAGCACCTGCCTACCAAGCTTAAAGCCCTAAGTACTGAAAACCCCAGCACTGAAAAAGAGAGTATTCTTACATGGGTAAACAACTTTTCTCGTTAATTTGTGTAAATTCACAGGTCCTTGGCCACTAGGTCCTAAATTGGTAGAGGAAAATATTTCCTCCTGACAATAACTTACAGAGATCTGACATCTCTTCTTGGTTGAAAATAGGCATCTCAAACTTCATACATCCCACACCAAACTCTGATCTCCAAATCTCCATCCCTACTGCTCCTACAGACTTCATAGGTTGTATTCAACCTTGCTTTCTACATCCAGTCTGTCAGCAAATTCTACTGCCTCTGCCTTCAAAACATATCCAAAATCTGACTACCTCTCACTAGCATACTGCTTCCACTTCGGTTGAATCCACAATCATTTCTTGCCTGAACTGCCCAGTTTTGGCTCCTGCTCCATTCAGATTCTTCTCAACACAGTAGCTAGAATGAGCTTGTCTAAATGGTCAAAATTCTCTCAAGTCAAAGTTTTAACTATGGCCTACAAGCCCTCAAGTATCTGCCTATGTACCTTAAAACACTTCAATGTCATTTCCTATTCTCTTCCCCTCTCTTGTCCTGGAGCATACCATTCAGGCTGCCCCTTGGACCCAAGCACTGGTCACTCCATCTGCCTAGAACACTAAACATTCTTTCCTCAATGAATGCACTCTCTTCTCACAGTTAGGTGCGGTGACATGCCCAGTCGTACTCAGGAGACAAGATTGCTTGAGCCGGGATTCAAGGCCACCCTTGAAAATCACCCTGCCCCCACCTCAAAAAAAGTCACCTTCGCAATGAGGACTTTCCTGACCAAGCTGTTTCTCTCCTTCTGTATTTTCCTACATGTTATTTATCACCATCTATGGACTGTACTATTTACTTGTTTTTGTTTGCTTCTCTTCATTAGAATGTTAGCTCAATGGACTCAGGGTTCTGCTTGCTCACACTGTATTAACACTTAGAGAGTGCCATTCATACGGTAAGTTCTCCATAAATACTTGTTGAATGTCAGTAAACAAATGAAAGTGTAAGAAGTAAATCCTACTCATGGGTTGAAAAGCAAATTCTGTGATGTTAATAGCCTTAACTTTGCACTTTACCTTCTCCTGTACTCTTTAAACCTTAGGACATAATGGATTCAGCAAAGCTAAACCTGGGAATATAAGAGTAGCAAGGCAGAGCTACTTTCTGACTTTAACTCTCCCATTTTTGGTTTTATCCCCTAACTGCTGATAGTGGATCTGTCATTTAACAGAGGACAGAATGACTTAGCAGTAGTGTCTTACACTGTAATGTGACCATCTTTAGATGAAAATGATAAAGGTTGGTGACTCTCACCCTTCTCATCCATCACTGTTTTGCCTAGCTTTCTGCTTCATCTAGGCCTTTTTAGTCACTAACACACATACACACATTTGGTATTCCTTATGTACATTAAACAAACAGACCATCCTTTTTCTTCATTGAAACGATCACAAAAGATGGTATAGTATTTTCTTCTCTTGAGTTGGAAGTCTTCAGGTAATATTTCTCTGAACCAAAAGTGAAATATTTCTTCTCTGTTAACTTTCCTGTATTTAACACACAAAATCTAGCTGAAAGACATCACACGCTCTCCATAGCCAGTGTTTTCAAATTACTCCTTTCTCCTGCTCATCACTGTAATCTAAACTATCTTGCTTAACTGGTTGTCATCACTGAATTCAATACTCTAATTCATTGGTACCCCTCCTTCCTGTTTCAACCTACTCTACTTAAATGTCTATTTTACAAATACATCTAATATACTGGCATTTAGCTAGCTCCTTACCTCTTCCCAATAAGGACCCTCAGCTCTAGTTATATTGTCTGATCACTTAGATCTCAAATGCCCTTGCTGCCCTATCCATCTAGTCTTTGTTCAGGAGACAGCTAAAATTTCCTTTTCTATTTTTTGGAAAATCTTGGGTCAACATCAATCCTTGGTTCTAAACACCTTAAACAATTCATATGATGCAATGCTACATTTGTATATATGTGGTATTCATTTGCTGACTAATGCAATTTTTCTCTAAAAATGCTCCTGTTAATATTTAATATTAAAAGATAAAATCACTAACAACCTACAGATCATTAGTTAACTTGAGGTTTAAATTGGTTTTTCTGATGGAAGTATTTTCTGTGGAATGTGAATGGACTGGTGAGGGATGACAGCTAGAATGTGTCACATTATTTTATAGTGATATCTGAGATGCATAACACCTACTTTTGCACTCTGACTTACTCATAACTTTGTTTTTATTTGGGCACAAGACCGCCTTTTTTCTCTGTATCTTTTAGATTCCTTCCACATATACTGCTGAACACTGAATAGGTTCAAGAAATTGGATGGGAAAGATGGGGACACAGATTAAATCAGAATTCTGGTCATTAAAAATTAAGTCATTTAAGAATAAAGTCATTAAGAACATTAAAAAAATTTCCTCAGACATGTAACCCAACAGTTCATAGTTTTAAAAAATACAGTCTCTAACTGTCAATACTGAATGCCACTCAGGGGTGTGGTACTTTGCCTTACAGATACCGTCCATTAAAAATAAATTCACAATGCCCTTAACTTCACCGCCAGATACCCCAACAGGAAGGTTTTTAAGTCTTTAAAAAACGGTGCAATCTTCCGAGCGCTGTGCAGAGGCGACACGGGTTAAGCGAGACGCACGCCCCTTAAACACTTTTCGTCCACACGTGCTCAGAACTACAAACGCTGCGAACATCTGAAAAAGGCGCTTTCAGAAAAACCTGCCATCACTGTAATGTCGCCGTTTCCTAACTTTCTAGGTCGCCAAAGTCCAGCCGACCCGGGGAAAGCAGCGGAGGAGCAGCACTGGTCAAAGCAACCGCGCCCGCTCTCGGCGGGGCCGCGCCAGCCACGCAGAGCGCAGCCCGGGCAGAGCGTCCCGCGCAGGGCCCGCCGCGCGCCACCCTCTCCGCGGGCGCCACCCCACCCCGAGCGCAGGACAGCCGGGCCTCCTCTCGGCGCGCGGGGAAAAGAGCGCGGCAGTTAAAACCGTTCCCGCCTCCGAGTTTTGAACTGGTTCAAACTCGGCTAAAGCGCCCGCCCCTCCCCCTCCCGGGAACTCCTCTGCTCCGATTCCCGCCAAGAGCCGCGAGCGCGCCGTCCCGCCCTCCGGCCGGTTCCCGCCACCCCGTCCTCCCCACCTCCCGCTCGCGGCGGGCTTCGAGGCCCAGCCAAGGGCCCCGTCTCCGTCTGCCCGCCCACCGCCTTCCTGAGAGGCGTCGCGCGTTGGGAGAAAGAACAAAGAGACCGCGGCAACGACGGCGTTTCCACACAGCGAGCCCAGTCTCTCAGAGTAATGCCCTCCGCCCGCGCACGCGCCGCCGCCCGCGAGTCCCGAGCGCACTCTGCGTGGGGCTCGCTCGACGCCTCCGAGCCCGGCGGGCCCTGTGATTGGACAGACGCCTGCTCGCATCCCGCCAATCGGGGCGGCGCTTGATTGGACGGGGGGGCCAAATAAAAGCGATGGCGATTGGGCTGCCGCGTTTGGCGCTCGGTCCGGCCGCGTCCGACACCCAGTGGGACACAGAAGGCAGTGGAGCCCCGGCGGCGGCGGCGGCGGCGGCGGCGGCGGCGCGCGGGGGCGGCGCGCGGGAGCGGCGCGGGCTGGCGCGCGGGACGAAGGTAACGCGCGCTGTCGGCGGCCGGCCGGCGGGGCTCCGGAGCACGACCCGGGGCGGGCGGCAACGCTGGAACCTCCCCGCGACTGCCTGGCCGGTGCCCGGAATCGCCTGAGCGGGGCTTAGCCGGGAGCCGCTTTTGTAGGCGCGGGGGGGAGGAGAACGAGGGGAGACCCCTCGGACGGGGCCGTGAAGTGTGGGCCGGCCCGCGCGACCCTGCGAGTGGACAGCGCTGACCCCTGGAGATGCGGGCGGGAGCCGGGCGCGAGGCGGGGGGCTCCTGTCCGGGTGCCTGACCCCGTCGGGGCCGAGGCTGGGGGCGTTCCGGTGGCCGGTCCGGGTTGGCAGCCCCAAGCCTCAAGTCTCCTTTGTGTGGTGGGGCGGCGGGAGCTCCCGGGTGGGACGGGACAGACACAAGTTGGTGGGACCGAGCCGCGAGTCCGCACTCAGACAAAGGACGGACTGTGTCTCGGGGGGGTGGCTGGGCGCGAGGGGAGGGCGCGACACTCGGGGTCTCCGCCGTGGCGGGTGGGGGCGTGGGGCGGCGCGCGTGGGCAGGGCTGCCCCCTCCCCCCGGCTCCCGCCCCAGGCCGGTCGACTCGCGCCTGGCCGGGCTGCGGCGGGACGGCGTGCGCGACGTGGGAACTCGGGCGGTCCGCGGCTGACATTTCCGCGAGAGCAGTCCGACAGCCTTGCGCAGCCTCCTCCTGTCGCCCGGCTTTGTGCTAAGTTCGAGGGAAGAGTCGAGCTGTCCTCTCCTTTCTCGGTCTTGTTAGTGTGGAGGGCTTTCTGTTGAGTTCCCACTTCATTGTGCGTCCCCTCCACTCATCAGAAGATCGTGCCGCAGGTTACTTTTTGAAAATGGGAGGAATCGTGGAGCTCTGCCCTTGGAAAACTTGGTGAACGCCTCTTGAGTTCCCGCTTTCAAAGAGAATCGTAAATTTTTTTTTTTTTTTAAATTATGAACTGTTTTAGCCAACTTGTGTGATACAGCTGAGAATGGCGACAGGTGCTAACGAAATCAACTGTCATTTAGTCATTGATTGTTTCCCACTTCCCGAGGGGTTGATTGAAAAATGGTGAGATGGTAGAAGTGGATCGAAATAAGATGTTTACGACAAACGTGGTTTAGACTATAGGTTGGCAATTTCTTATTAACTTGGTCTTCTTTTCCGTGAACAATGGCTTTGGTGAGTCAGAAACTGGATGTAGAAATGTTTAATGCTTAAGAAATTGTGTGCTGCCACAGTTCAACTAAACTTCCTTTGTTCATCAGGATCTTTAAAATTTAAGTTCGTTTGAAAGCAGAAATCTGTCTTTTGTATTTAAAATATTTTACTACAAGCTTTCTAGTTTTCAAGAAAGTCTTAATCAGTTTAATTTTATGGGGTTTTAATGTCACATAGAACATTTTAAAAATAAACTTTTAAAGACTAATGCTGATACAGTTGAATGTAGTTTCTATTTCTAGGGGTTTTGGAGTTTATTTTCCATTAGTCTCATTCATGAACCTTAGCGACTAATTCAAATTTAGGAACAGAATGCAGGACAAGTGTGTAGTCCTAATTAGTTCATTCATAATTTTATTTGCAAGAAAATGAAAGTATTTAAGATATATTTTAATTTCCTGTTCACGATCTCTAAAGTTAGGAATAAATTGGATTCTAGTAGTTACAGAGAATCCTGTTCTCTTTTTGAGGGTGTGTTGGGGAGTGTTACAGTCCCAGAAACACTTAGAAAAACTGCCTATCTTAATTCTCATTTTTGTGGGAAGTGAATCTATTCCAAGGAAAGAAGTTCAAAAAACGTAGGCTCTTTTCTGATTACACCGTTCCCCCTGATGAAGACTGAAGTGCATCTGTTAACTTCATGGTTTTATTCAAGTAGTGACTAAGAAATGCAGTGTAAAAATCTGTTTTGCAGAGTGTTGAGCATCATTGAACAGACTTTCCAGGCGCTGTTGTTAAGTGTTGAGATTGTAAAATAAAGTTTACATTTATATTAGTAACTATATATTTAAAAATTCTATTGATAATCTGTTCCATTATTATGAAATAAGCTAGTTGTGCAGAGTTTTGGTAGAAATTTGGGTATTTTAGGATTAAAAATGTACAGAGTTTTGGTAGAAATTTGGGTATTTTAGGATTAAAAATGTAAATTTTACTTTTTGTATATTCTGTATTTGGTATTTGCTCTTGTACTTGCTACAAGATTTTTTGTTGTTGTTGTTTTGTTTTTTTGTGGTACTGGGGCTTGAACTCAGAGCCTACACATTGAGCCACTCCACCAGCCCTTTTTTGTGTTGGGTGTTTTCCAGATCGGAAAACATGATCCTTCTGATCTCTGCCTCCTGAGCCGCCAGTATTACAGGCGTGAGCCACTGGTACCTGATATTTTAAAAACATCTTTTTGGGGAATTAGTTTCAAATTTTGTCTTAAATTATTTCTTGGTAGAATTGAGAATATATTTAGGTAGTGTAAATGGCAGTGATACAAAAGAAAAACACTTGTTGATTTAGTGTGGTTAGAAACAAATGTTCGTTTGGTGCTGGCTTTGTCTTGCAAGTTATTTTGTAAGTGATTATCCTTCTGTTGGCCATTTAAAAGTTTTAGGCAGATTTCTTCAGGTCACTTTGGGGTTTTTTCAGGATATCTTCCCCATGCTTTAGGTGGCATACTCAAGAAGTGTAAATTTATTTTGATATTAAACTTTAAATAAACAATGATTAATAAACTTGATCTGCATTTTAAAAAACCAACAAGGAAAAGTCTTCGGATAATATCATAAATTATGGGTCAATTAGAAATGATTTATCAATTAGCTTTGAAATCTTTATGTCCATTTAGATGGTCAACAGTTTTTATGTAAATTATGAAGCAATTATGTGGGTCAGTGAAACCTTTGGAGGGGGCAGGTGGGGAGGAGCAATTCATTAAATTCAGAGAAAGGTTCATTAGATGTGCTCACCTTCTAGAGGTGGTCCATGAATTCCCAGGCACCCTCTTGTTTCCACAGGGCTTTGTTCACATTTTTTACTGTATAAAATTGTTTATAAAATTGTATTAAATTGGATTGTAATCACTTGTTCATTCATCACTCTGTTCCACTACTACACTGTAAGTGTCTGGAGGCAGAGGCACTTTTTCTTTTTAAATTTATATACCTATTACCTAGGTTGATAGGTGCTAGAGAATAGGGATTTTAATAGTTGAATGAATTAAGAAAAATTATAAGTATAATGAAATTGGCAAAGAAAATTGCAAAGCAAATAAGATATATTAATACTTATGTAATAAGGAACTTTGAAAGTCTTTTCCATCTTTTTTGAAAGTCAGTGATTACAAAGAAACAATAATTGTCAAAGTAAATAAGTTCCAATGTTCCTAGTTATAATATTCTGTGATACTGAAAATTGAATATTCTTTAGGTATAACTATTGATAATCACGTTTGTTATCTCAGGCAACTTGAGAGAAGGTTGATGAATCACCTTGATGTTTAGCATATAGTATCTCCTTGATTTTATATTCATATTGGTGGTCCTTGTACGGAAGGGATAGAGCAAGAAAGGGGGGAGGGCATAGTTTTTTTTTATACAGGATGTCAGTTATGTAGTTCAGGCTGGCCAGGAACTCACAGTCCTCTTGCTTCAGCCTTCTGAGTGTAGGTGTGCCACCATGCTTGGCTTCTTTTTTAAAATATTTTTTGAGAGGGGATCTTGCTATGTTGCCCAGGCTGCTCTCAAACTCCTTCTACCTCAGTCTCACCAGTAGCCAAGACTGTAGGCGCACAGCATGTGTCTGGCTTGAGGATAGCATGTCTTTTAATAGTAAGGTTGGAATTGAGTTCCAACCTTTATTGGAATAATTTGAAGGTTTTGAAGTTTAAACTTGGGGAAAGTAGCGACAATGTGACTGTGGTTCACTTTTTTGCCATTCTTGTAAAAATAATACACTAAATCTAGTGGTATCTCAAAAGTTATAGCTGGTAAATTTCTAAACTAGTCTTGCCTTTGCACTGTTTGGTACAAAAATATGACAAATAAAATGAAAAAGGAAATCGCTGCACAACAAAGTCATGGACTACATAACATAGTTTTGGTCAGTGAGAGACCAAAACTATGTTGATTTTGTATAGTGACAGACCGATGTATATGAGGGTAGTTCCTTAAGATTGTTGCCTGGTGACATTATAGCCATCTTTGTATAAGTATACTCTATCTAGGTTGTTTACATATATCTTCAAGATTTATCCCTGACACTAAGCAAAATGCGAGTATAATTAAAGTACTTACTATTTGCCAGATGCTTTGTTTCATGTTGTGGTAACATTCATATCAGGTGTTTAACATATATGTATATAGTTTTTATGTATATCTTTTATTTTTTTGTGGAACTGGGGCTTCACGATTGCAAAGCAGGTGCTCTACCACTTGAGCCACACAGTCAGTTCATTTTGCTTTGGTTATTTGGGAGATAGGGTCCCGAGAACTATTTGCATGGGTTGGCTTTGAACCTCCATCCTCCTCATCGCTACCTCCTCTAAAGTAGCTAGGAATAAAGGTGTGAGCCACCAGCATCTGGTGTTCTGTTTTTAGGTTTTCTTTGGTGGCACTGGGGTTTGAACTCAGGGCCTCATGCTTGCAAGGCAAGTGCTCTTATGACTTGAGCTACTCTGCTAGCCCTGTGGTTCTTTTTTTGTTTTTTTTTAAAGATAGGATTTCTTGAACTACTTGCCTTGGGTTGGCTTGAACCACGTCCTCCTGATCTCTGCCTCCTGAGTAGATAAGATTACAGGTGTGAGCCACTGGCACCCGGCTATTTTTCGTTCTTGTAAAAATTGCCTGTCACCTGTCAACAGACAAAGGGACAAAATAGGGTATATGTATACAATAAAATATTCTGACATAAAAAGAGTGAAATTGTGAAATACGCTATACAACTTAGATAGACCTTGAGGACATTTTGCTGAATGAAATAAGCCAAATACAATCTTTTTACAAAAAGCATTAAACATTGAATGATTCTACTTATATGAGGTATCTAGAATGGGCAATTTCATAGAGACATATAAGAGTAGAGGTTACCAAAGGGTGAGTAGAGAGGTAAATGGGGAGTTATTGTTTAGAATGATGAAGTAGTTCTGGAGATGGATGGTGATATGATGGTGGTTGAACAATATGTTGAATATGCAGTCAGCCTACCATATCCACAAGTTCCATATCAATGGATCCAACCAACTGCTGGTTACAAATATCAGTAGTAATAGATTGTGTTTATATTGGACATGTAAAACATTCTTGCTCTTTTCACCTAAGCAATATAGTATAACAGCTTTTTACATAGCATTTGAATTCTATTAGGTAGTATAAGTAATCCAGAGATGACTAAAATATATGGGATAGCTGGGCTTCCTAGTTCATGTCTGTAGTCTCAGCTACATAGGAGGCTGAGGCAAGAAGGTGGCTTCAGTGTGCAAGTTTGAGACTAGTCTGAGCAAAATTGCATGGCCCTGTCCCAAAACAAAAAAAAGTTATGCTATGCCACTATAAAGGCGTAAGGGATTTGAGTATTCTCAGATTTTAGTGTCCAGGTAAGGTCCTGGAACTTACTCTTGGATAACTGAGGGACATCTGCCACTGAATTGGACATTTAAAAATTGTTAAAATGGTAAATGTTATATATGTTTTATCAGAATACAGAACTTGGCAACACACTCTGAAAATCTTTACTGATTGGAAATTGAAGGAAGCTAGTCTAAAGGATTAAGAATTTGTTCTAAATTTTTTGAGCTAGGAATTTGGAAGGCAGCTATGCTCACCACCATACCACCAACGCTTCTCAAAGAGCTAGGAATTTGTAGTCTGGATCCAAACTTAGTTCTGTTTGACTCCACTAATATCTATTCCATTTGCCTTTACCTGCTGGCTTAATGGATGACTAAATATATATCAGTTCCAAGAACAGGGAGTTTATTTGAGTTAATTAGTTTATTTTGATGGGACTGGGAGGGTTTGAACTCGGTTTCCCACTTGAAAGAAGGCACTCTGCCACTTGAGCCACATCTCCAGCCCACTTTACTGTTATTTTGTTGGAGATGGGGATCTTGTGAACTGTTTGCTCAGGCTGGCCTCCAATCTTCCCTATCTTTCCTATCTTCCCTATCTCAGCTTCTCAAGTAGCTAGGATTACAGGAGTGAGCCATAGCGCCCAGCTTGAATCAGTTATTTTAAAAGTAGATCATTACTGTTTACAGACTAAAAGATGTCTTCGAAGATTTATTTGTTGACTTGAGGGTTTGTGTCTTAGCATTCATGGGCGCATATAATAAAGTAGTTACTTCAATTTCAATTCCTGAGCTGCCAGTTTGTGTTTGGGATTTTATTTTCTTGATGTCTTGAGTTTTCCTGTCTGTAAATTGGTGTCGGTAATGATAACATCCAATAAGGCAGCTCAAGTGGTAGAGTGCCTGTTTATTAAGCATGAGGCCCTGAGTTCAAACCTCAGTACAGCCAAAAAAAAAAGCCTAGTTAGTGGTGACAAGGGATTTTATTTTTGGCATTTTGGTTTTCAAGTTCTGCTCTCTCATCCAGAGCTTTTTTTTTTTTTTTTTTTTTTTTTTTTTTTTTTTAGGCAGAGCTGGGGATCCAATCCTAGTATGTTAGGCAAGCACTGTACCAGTCTATGGACTGGTTTTTGTAAGCCCACCAGCTAAGAATATATAATAACTTTTTTCTTTTGTTACACAGTTGCAAATCAGCTGGGCACTGGTGGCTCACATCTGTAACCATAGCTACTCAGGAGGCAGAGATCAGGAGGATCATGGTTTGAAGCCAGGCAGGGCAAATAGTGCTCAAGACCCTATCTTGAAAAACTTTTCACAAAAAAGGGCTGGTGGAGTGGATCAAGGTATAGGTCCTGAGTTCAAACTCCAGCAACATACACACACAAAAGATTGTACACGTTTCAAGTCATTATTGGTATTGTCAAATTACTTTGTAGTAATTTTTTAGTTACTAAGTCAATTTTATTGAGGTTTTTATTTACATGTAATAAAATGCATACATTTGAAAGATATAATTTGAAGAGTTTTGACAACTATATGTTCCTGTGCTATCACCTTAGTCAAAATTTATATGCTATCAGATTTCTCAATTGCAGATTAGATTTCTCCTGTTCAAGAATTTCATAGGGGGATGAAGGCGTGGCTTAAGCTGCAAAACACCTGCCTAGCAAGCAGGGAGCCTGAGTTCAACCCCTAGTACTGCCCCCAAAAAAGGTCATATGAATGAGACTATATAATACATATTCTTTTGTGACTGACTTCTTTCATCAGCCATATGTTTGGTACATATCTATGTTGTAGCTTATGTCAGTATTAATTTAGGTGGGACTTGAACTCAGGGTTCTCCTTTGCGAAGCAGGTGCTCTACTACTTGAGCCATTCATATAGTCCATTTTGCTCTGGCTATTTTGGAGATGAGGTTTGGGGTCTTGTGAACTATTTTCTTGAATTGCCCTCAAACTGTGATCCTGATCTCACTCAGCCTCTCAAATAACTAGGATTATAGGCATGAGCCACTGCTGCCTGGCAAGTAGCTTATTTGAGTAATATTTCATTGTATGAAATGCTGTGTTTTTTTCTTGTACTTTATCTGTTAATGGACACATAGGGCTGTTTTCAGTTTTTGGTCATTAATAAAACTGTGATAATTTGTGTAAATCTTTTCTAGACTTATGTTTTAGTTTCTTGACTAAATACTTCAGCATTGGATTGCTGTGTCAAGTGGTAAATATTGATTTCACTTCATCAGAGATCGCCAGACTTTTCCAGAGTGCTTGTGCCATTTCTGTTGGAAGTTGCAGTTCCAGTTGTAACTGTGCAGGGGCTACAGTTTCTCCATATACTCATTGATCTTGGTAGTGCCAGCCTTTAAATGGTAGTCATTTGATGAGGGTGAAGTATCTCATTGTGGTTTTAATCTGTATTTCTCAGATAACCAGTGATGTTGAACATCTTTTCATATGCTGTTAGCCATTGTATACTTTTCTTGTTCATGTATTTTGTCCGTTTGGCTCATTGAATTGTAAAAGGTCTTTATGTATTCTGGGTAGATATCCTGTCAGATTGTGTTAAAATATTTTATCTTTAATTTTTTAGTTTGAGTTTCTTTTTTTTTTTCAGTACTGTGGTTTGAACTCAGGGCATCACACTTGCTAGGCAGGTGCTCCCACTTGAGCCACTCTGCCAGCCCTTGAGTTTCTTTTTAAAAACAATATACAGATGAGTTAGTGTTAATACTGGGAACATAATAATTCAAATTCAGTCAAATTATGTGAAACTCAATTCTTAAATTTTTAGTGTAACAAAATGTTTGCAGAAACATGTAAACTAAAAGGATGTTTATGTAAATAGTACAGTGTGTGGCTTGAATTCTTAAACTAATTTTGAAAGTGATAATATTTAGTATGTCTTTAAGTTTTCACTTTTCATAGGTCACATCTTGATGTTTATTAGTTAACTTATTTTTAAAAGAATAAATAAAGTAAATTAAAAATAATCTTGACCTTAGAATGTGGTGGTAGAAATGAAGCTTAGATTGTCAAGCTTTGTCTACCTATTCTGATAGTTCAGTAAATTTATTATAGAGATGGGTGGTTTTTCAGAGTATATACACTTGATTTCTGCATATGATTTTCTTTCTGCAAAGTATTGGTTGAGTTTTTTGCTCAATATCTAATTTGCCTCCACAATAATTTTTAGCTTCCTTTATGAACTATGTTTAACCTTTCTCCCTGTTTAGTGAAGAGTTGGGAAAGGAGGTCTTTGGGCTGCTATTGGGTGCCATGTACCAATATCAGTGATCTCGGGATTTCCGAGCTGTGTCTTGGGGATTCAAGAAAGAAACTTTTGAGGAGTCTACAGGATAGTCCAAACCCTTATAACTAGTTTCATTTCTGATCTCAACTGGTTTCACTAACCTATAGGGAATTTAGCTTCTGTGAATACAACTGAGGGATGAAAGATGTGAGATGTAGTTGTAGAATCATCTGTCCTCTTTCTGGTATGTCTTCTTTACCATTGTGACATCTGAAGCTTGTGTTTAGCCTTTGGCACAAAACACCCCTTTTCTGTATCCCAGCTGAACTAGATAGCTTCTCTCCTGCTTAGAAAGTATTATAACACAGCTCAGTTAATGTTTTTCACTCTCCCAGGACCCTTCATTTTAAGTTCTTTTTTACTTATTTTTATGCAGAGCTTAGAAAAAAGCTTTGTATGTTGTAGGTGCTAATAAATAGTTGCCAAATTCATTTGGGCCAGAGCCCTGAAAACTTGGGAGACTTCTACAGTGGAAACTCAGGAAGTAATTATGTAAATATCTCCCCTCCCCCTTAAAGTAGAGTCTATAAGGATCTATCAAGTAAGTTTTGCTTAGTAGTACAGTAGAGACCCTTGCAATGAGAGGGTGTGTGGCTTTAAGGAGACAGGCTCAGGATGTGTGGTGTTCAGTACTATTTTGTGGATGCCACCCAACTTCTGATAAAGACATGCCACCTTTCAATATCTCACATTTTCACTTTATCACTTAAATTGAGCACATTCACTTTGACCTTGCATTTGGGGCACTGTTTGCAGAGGCAGATTTTCACAAAATTAAGGGCAGGGAAACAGCAGGTCACATGATTTAAACACAACTGAAAATAAATCAGGACTAAGAGGCCACATTAGCTGAACTGAGTAGTGCGTGCGTGGGAATTTTAAAAGTTGTTTTGAAATTTCTTGATTTAAAAAAATTTATTTATTTTTTGATCACATGTAATAAATGTCTGATTCAGGAGTTCTTACTGTTCTCTTGACACCTAGTGAACTTTGCTAACTTGTCATTTTAGTGTTTATTACAACATTTTAATTTCTATCCTTAATTGATGTTGATTAAAGTCGGAATGCTTGAGAAACTCCAGTGATGCAGGAAAGTGAATGAGGAATATAATTCTTCAAATTTATCTCATGATAATTTTTTTTTTTTTTTGATGGTACTGGGGTTTGAACTCAGGTTCTTATGCTTGCTAGGCAGGCACTACCACTTGAGCCACTCCCACAGCCTTAATCAGGTATATTGATAGGCAGGCACTAAATTTATGTAAAGTGTCAAGCTGTCTCCAGTAAATTTAAAAAAGTGTCAAAAGACAAAACATTTTTATTTATTTTGGTGCCTTTTTAATAGTAAGGACTATCTGAGCAATGTCAGTAAACAAAAAAATCTAAGAAAATTAGTTGATTATGGAAGAATTTCACAAACAATAGAGTAATTTGAATTTTTTGATGTCATAGTCTATAGTAAAATTTCACCGTATTTTATTTGTATGTTAATGAGTACCAACCATGTGTCTATAAATAATAGAACTACTTACTTTCATTGAGAACCTGCCCAGTATTCATGCCATCCCTGAATGAGATATTTTTATTGTGGTAAAAAACACAGGACTGGGGTTGTAGCTCAGTGGTACAGTGTGTGGGGACCCTAGGTTTGGTTTCTAGCACCATAAACAAACAAACAAAAAATAACATTAAATTTACCATCTTTGGATGGAGGTATGGCTCAAGTGGTACAGTGTCTTCTTGGCAAGATCAAAGCCTTAAGTTTAAATTCCAGTACTGCCACCTCCCCCTCCCCCCCAAAAAGAAAATATTTACAGTTTTTGTTTGTTTGTTTGGCACTATGGTTTGAACTGCAAGCCTTACACTTTTGGGCAGGTACTCTTACCACTTGAGCCATGCCCCCAGCCCTTTATCTTTACCATTTTTAAGTGTACAGTACAGTTCAGTAGTGTTAAATGTTCACACATTCCCCACCCCCCACCCTTTGGCAAGCACCTTTCTAGTTTCTGTGATTTTGACTACTTTGCATAATTAGGGAGTAGAGTCACACAGTACCTGCCTTCTGTAGTTGGTTCGTTTTGCGTAGCATCATGTCCTTGAGGTTCATCTATGTTGTAGCCTGTGTCAGGATTTTAGAGGCTGTATACTATTCCATTGTATGCGTACATCTCATTTTAACATCTGTCCTACCTCTTGGTTACTTTGAATAGTGCTGCAGTTAATGGTATAGAAATCTCTCTTGGAGATCTTGCTTTGAATTCTTTTGGTTATCTGCTTAGATGGGATCTGGGTCACATGGCATTTCTGTTTTTAATTTTTTGAGGAATCTCAATACTGTTTTCCATAATGAATGCACTGTTTTACATTCCCACCAGTAGTGCAGAGGGCTCCAGTTTGTCCACATCCTTGCTAGTACTTACTATTTTCTGTTCTTTTGATAGTGGACAAGATACTATTTTCTTGTCCTGATAGGTACAAGGTGTTGTCTCATTGTAGCTTTGATTTGCATTAAGGATGTTGAGCATCTTTTTATATGCTTATCGACTGCAAACATTTTACTTTTGGATTTTTGAAAATCATGCATTTTAAGTTAAAGCAAATACTATACATTAATTGTTAAGTGGGATAAGTAGCTTCTGTTCTTATGAGTATTACAAAAAGTTACATTTAGAGGAACTTTATTTATTTATTTATTTATTTTGTGGGATTGGGGCTTGAATTCAAGGCTTCACACTTGCAAAACAGGTGGTCTGCGTCTTGAGCCACACCTCCAGTCCATTTTGTTATGGTTATTTTGGAGGGATTTCAGGAATTATTTGCCTGGGCTGTCCTCAAACCATAATCCTGCCAATCTCAGCCTCCCAAGTAGCTAGGATTACAGATGTGAGCCACCAGAGTCTGACTCTTAAGTTCTTTTTTTTTTTTTTCCATTATTTAGAGAATACTTTATTTCTGTAATCAAACCCATGTAGATAAGCCCTTACATATTTAATACAGTATGTTACTCTGTCCTAAGTTCTTTTAACAGTATGCTGATCTATCATTTGGCAGCAAAAAGCTATAGTATTCTTATTCATAAAATTCAGATCCATTGTGTTCAAATTGCTTCATATTGCAAACAAAATTGGCAAGCTTATTTTTAAAATTCCTTAGTGGGTGCTATGAGACATGCTGCTCTGCAGTACATTTCTGGGTCTGAAAAGGTTGGGAAATAATCTTCTAGAGTAATCAATGAGGATTTGTAGGTGGCATAAATAAATGTTGCTTGAAAGGCACAGAGGAAGTGTTGAGTAGTTGTCCCACTTCCCACCTTAAGTAGAAAGCTTAGGTTATGCAATAAAGAAGATAATTTTAAGGGGCTACTTCCCACCAATAGTATGACGTTAAACAAAAAGTAGGCTTGGCTCTATTTGAGGTTTAAACTAGTTGTATTTCTTTGGCAAGTTCACTTTGTGGATCTCTTCTTGCATTCTAAAATGAATGAAATGAACAGGTATCAGAACAGCTTGTGTTTAGGGGATCTGCCTGCAGAAAATCTATCTTCATTTTACAGATGATGAAATCGAGGCTTGGTGAAGGGAAGTTAACTTCCTAGTTTTCCACAGGCAATAGGACCGGTGTTCCTTAAAGACTAGAATAGGCTTTTGATGCCTTAAGGGCCCTTTTTTAGCTCAAATACTGTGGCTCTAAGCACTTGGATTTTTTTTTTTTTGCCATACTGGGGCTTGAACTCAGGGTCTCATTCTTTTCCCACTTTTGGGCAGGTTCCGTTGCCCAGGCCGGTTTCTAACCACTGACTCCTGATCTCTGCCTCCTGAGTAGCTAGGATTATAGGTATGGGCCACCCACACCCGGAAACACTTGATTTTTTCACCCAATTACAACTGTTTCTGTGGAGAGTTGGAGAAATATTGAGCTTATGTTCACATTATCATCACAGGTGACTAACTGATTCTCCCTAGCTGGCATTTAATGGAGTGGTTTTTGTATGCATTTCTTACAAATTCCTTATAAATCAGTCACTCCATAAAACATCTCATGGTGATTAAAGTCCTGTTTCCTCTTCGTGTGTCTGCATTGTGGGTGTAATAGAACTTAAAAGGTCTTACCACAAGAAATGGGCTGTGATTTATCTGACTAAGTAGCTTTGTAAATAATGAAATATGAATTGGCTAGTTCCCAATTCTTACAGAATCTACCCTTGTAGTCAAATAAAAGTTTCCTTTGTCTTTGTCGGATAGCATTGTCTCCTGTTCACTAACTGCAAGTGATGGCCGGTTGTGCCACACTCATTTTCTAGGAAAGAGAATTTCTTCAGACTGCTTATTGGATGTCTCAGTCTTTCTCCATTGTTCAAACACGTGGGAAGAGATCCTTTAGAAAGAAACACTATATGAGTGAAAATACCAACTTTTAAATCTAGACTACTAAAAAAAAAAAAAGCTGAGTCTTTTTCTCCCCTAGAGTGTGTAGATCTTGAATTTTAGCCACTCATCCTAGGCTTCTTGGTTTCTTATTTCCCATGTGGAAGTGCAGGGTAGAAGTGTGCCCCCACCCCCGAATATTACTGTTAGTCTGGAAATTGCAGAGAGATAACTCTGGGAATTATATATCTGGTTTCATTGTAATTGATCCATTCTCCATAGCATTTTTCTGGGTATTTGGAGACTCACAGATTTTCTCTGGACTTAATTATTTTTGATAAGCAATATCATATAATACCTATAGTAATCAAATAATTCAAATTATATATTTGGTAAAACAAATTGTATTAGTTTGTTTGTGCTGTTAAATATCCAAGATTGGGCAATATATAAAGAACAGAAATTTCTTACAATTCTGGAAGCTTGGAAGTTCAAAAGTAAGGTGTTGGCATCTCTAGAGAGTCTTTTTTTTTTTTTTTTTTTTTTTCCAGCATCTTCACCTGACCAGATGCAAGATCAACCAGGGAACACCACCAAATCCTACTTACAAGGGAGGAGCCCCCATGCCCTAATCATCTCTTTCATACTGTCACGTTAATGACACCTGAGTTTTGGAGCGGACCTGTTCAAACCATAGCACAAATACTGACAAATCTCATTGATTGTTAAGCAAATAGTACTTGAGGGGCTATCATCCTTGTGATAAACCTTAAGTATAGGAAAATCATGAAAAGGTTCATGGTTCATAAGTGTGCCCTCTTATTTATTTCCATCTTATCTCTGAAGTACTACTATTAGTGACATCATAAGCTTCAGGGGGAAGGTGAGCTAAAAGTGTTTCTGGAGGATCTCTACTTTAATGAGGGATTCTGTGACATCTGTAAGACTAGAGAGGCAATTGTAATGCCTTAAAAGAACTGGCTGTAGTATACCTTAAATTCGGATACTGAAGCCAACAGATAATAGTTACTTGGTTGTAGGATGCCTGGAAATTCTGGGAGGTTCTGTTAATGCTTTGAGATTATAGTTTCAACTACTCAGTTCATTTTATGATTCTGACTTCAAAAGGATTTACATCTTATTTGGGTGTTAGGATATAAGGTCAGTGTACCAGGTAAAAATAGTATTTGGCAAAATTAACCAGGAGAAGTCCATAGGAAGATGCATTATTACAAATACAGTTCTCTGGCTAAGATCAGCCCATTTTTCGTCTTGAATGGGAACAGATCATTGTTTCTCTCTTGAGCAAAGTTGTTGGTTTTCACTTAGGAGCCAGTGCTATATGAAATAAGCATTCCAATCTTTAAAAAATAGAATCACTCTGAATGGCTAAACACCCTCGGTGTGAGACATGCAGAGATCAGGTGGTGGGAATGGCAGCCTGATGCCATCATCTCATGCGTACATGCGTACATAGTCTTAAGTTATTAACTGGAGTGGTGGTAGATCCCTTGTGCTTACCCGAACTTCATTTTCTCTAAAATTTTGCTCAATGTATGTTGTTAGATTTGTGCAAGTTAAATTACATGAAATTTAAAATAGACTTCCTAGAGAAAGAACATCTGGCATCAGACTTACCTACTTTTTTTATTCTGTTTGCTGTATTATTAGATGGAGTGGTGAAATAATAAATATCTCATGTCTTATCTTTGAATTATAATGCATTGTACATTGTAGCTTTAGTTCCTAGTGCATAATTTTTGTTCCATTTCTTCACCAACAGTGTCTCAGTAAAACTGAGCGCACACTCAGAGAATTTAACTTAAAAAATATAGTTTATGTTAACCTTCAGATGTGAAACAAACCTTTAGATGTCAGTTTTGTTAGTGAATCTTTATTGTTTGAGCAAATTCTTTAAGGCATTTATGACAATTCATTTCTCCAGCTGGTACTTTCGAGTAAACAGGCCTGGCTTTGTGTGGACTACATGTTGAACTCAGTGAATTTACTTTTTTGTTGGAAGGAGCAAAGTGATCTTTTTTTTGTTGGAAAGTACATTGCTGAAGAATCTTGCTGCAAGAGTTAATGTTTTCTGTCATTCAGCTAAAATTGGTAAATTACTGCAATTTTTGTGTACTATTAGCTTTTTTTTTTTTTTTTTTAAAGGCCCTGGGTTTGAACCTAGCTTTGTGCTTGCTGAGGCATGCTCTCTACCACTGCGCTATATTCCCAGCCCTTGGTTTTGGAGACCGGATCTCACTATGTAACTCAGGCTGGCCTCAACCTGGTGATTCTCCTGCCTCAGCTTCCTGAGTGCTGGGATTACTGGCATGAGACATTATGCCTGGCACTTTTTAACTTGTTAGCACTACTGAAACGAGGACTACAAATACGATCTGTATTTTTTCTCTCTCTCTTTTAATGATACTGGGCTTGAACTCAGGGCCTCATGCTTGCTTTAGCACTTGACACACCCCCCAGCTCTTTTTGCTTTTTAGTTATTTTTGAGATAGGATCTGCTATCCTCCAACCTGTGTTTCCTGCTGTACCTTGGATTATAGGCATGTACCACCATGCCTGGCTTGTTTGTTGAAATAAGGTCTTGTTAACTTTTTGCCCAGGCTGGCCCCAAACCACGATCCTCCTGTCTCTGCTTCCCAAGTAACTTTGATTACAGATGTGTACAGCCAAGCCTGGCTTATATTTTTTTCTCTTATTTTTTCATTATTGTACTGGCATATCTTTTTCCTAAAGACTTCATCTGTAGTTGCAAAAACAAGTAATCTGTGAAGTACAGAAATTAAAACCTTGTGTCTTCCACATTTGGTTGAGTTGTTTACAGGATTTAGTCCTTTTAGCAATTTTTTTCTTTTGTGATTCTGGGGATCAAACCCAGAACCTAGCACATGGTAGACAAGCATTCCACCACTAGCTCTTATTCAACCTAAACTGTTCAGTACATTCTTTAAAAATTTCTTTATTCAGTCGGGCACTGGTGCCTTATGCCTGTAATCCTAGCTACTCAGGAGGCAGAGATCAGCAGGATTGCGGTTCAGAGCCAGCCTTGGCAGATAGTTCACAAGACCCTATCTTGAAAAAAATCCATCACAAAAACAGGGCTGGTGGAGTGGCTCAAGGTGTAGGCCTTGAGTTCAAGCCCTAGTACCACAAAAAAAAAAAGTTGTATTAATATGTAACAGGGTTGATTTTACTATTTTTAATAAATGAAACTAAAAAAAGTTATAAAAATTGTGTTTTTATTTTCTAATATATTAAATATCATTAGGTATAGCCTATAAACTACTGTAAACTAAGTGTATCATGACACAAATGCTCAAGAATGATGTTTTGTTTTTATTTTTTTTTAATCTTTTGCCCCTTCTGTTTTCTGTGGTAGCTAGTTGTTATTAATGTCTCACAGTGTATCCTGAGTTCCAAATTATCTGTTGTAGCGATGGCTTATTTAGGGCTGCATTATCTTTCCTTCTCATATGACTTCATCTGAATTTTTAATTTTATAATGTCTCTTGCCTCTTTTTTCTCCATTTCATGTTGCTGTCAACCCAGTTATAGTCTTTATCACTTTATTCCCGAATTACTTCAGTACTCCATAGTTTTTTTCTAATTTTCTTTTGTTGTTGAAAATTATTGATATTATTGATATTTGCTAACATGTCTGGTGCTATTATGGTATTTAAAAAAACTTGGGTTGAATGAAATTCTGGGGTTTGCTTGATTTTAATTTTATTAACATCCCTAAAAATGTACAGATATAAACTTCTTATGGTAATTCCAAAACAGATTTATAAATTAAATACAGATCATCAAATCAGTTACACATATTAAATGATGCTATTTGGTTAAGATTGAATGGCCAGTGTTAGAGTTTACAAGAGAATGATATAACCTTGTGACCAGTTTTTTGTGATGGGACTGGGGTTGAACTTAGGGCTTTGAGCTTGTAAAGCAGACACTCTATCACTTGAGCCACACCTCCAATCCAGTTGGTTCTGGTTCTTTTTGGAGACGGGGTCTTGAGAACTATTTTCCTGGACTAGCCTTGAGCCATGATCCTCTTGCTCTCTGCCTCCTAAATAGCTAGGATTACAGGTATGAGCCATTGAAGCCCTGTTTTGGGACCAGTTTTATTACGAATCAGTGTCTTTAATTTGGTTTAATATTAGCACAGAGAATGTCTACTTGCATAAATATGTTTTATAGAATGGTATTAACTTTTATTCTTCACTTATTCTGGATAATTGGACCTATCGTAACCAGAATAGGGCCAACTAGTGATCCTGAGTGCCATTTATAATGCCTGTTGAAAAGTCTGTAAAGCCATGTTGATTAATGAGACATTGTGGAATTCCTGAATCTGCATTATTAAATAGATATTTAATCCAGTTTTTCTTGGAATCCTTACTAGAAAAAATTGTATTGCCTATTTTCCTACTGGATTTACTGTAAGTGAGTTGTTGCTGTTTGGTGGTTCTGCTCCTTTCTACTGCCTTTGTCACATGCTTAACACAGGCTCCTGTTTGACAGCCTTAATCTTTTTTACCTTACCTCACTTAACCTGGTTGTTTTTTTCCATAGCATTTGAACACCATCTTACATGCCAACACTTACTTTGTTTTTGAACATTTCCATGCAAATACATTTTAAATTCTACGAGGACACAGATTTTTGTCAGTTTTGTCACTTACCAAGTCTTTAGTTTCAATTATAGGACCTGGCATATTAGTACTCAATAAATATTTGTTGAATGAGTGAAACTCTCCAATTCAATGCTCTTTTCTGTGTTACATGCTCCCAGCTAGGGACAAAGGCTATATTTCTCCATCTATTTTAGACACAACTAAACTGGCCTCAAATTATATATAATTCTATTGATTTCTTTGATCAGTACAACTACAGTTAGTGGCACAGTTACCCCTCTTGATTCATATTTTGTATTCCTATTAATATAGCCTAAAAATTCACCATCATCTCCAAGTAGACTTATTGTTGTATAGGCTCCTATGGGCATTTTTTTTCCTTTTAAATTATTTCAAGTAATGTTGCCATAGTTTTAAAATAGTAGAAGTATATAAGGGAATTTTTCCCTCAAATTCCTTTGAAGTTAAGATTTGTAAAAATACCAGATATTACTACTGTTGTTTTTGACCTTGATTATTTTTGAATAGTTTTAATCATCTGCATTTTCTAAAATTTACATTTTAGATAATATATTTCCATGTTTCAGTTTTGCTTATTTTAAAAAATGAAGGGTGCTGGGTGAGCATTTGTGGGGCTGAGGCAGGAGGATTGGGTTCCAGGCCAGCCTGCCCTACATGAGACTCTTGTCTCATAAAAACAAAACAAAAAAGTATATGTCATTTAGAAATTATTGTCTACATTGGGTTGTTTTAGAACCTAAATTCTCTTTAGTTTTTTTTTTTTATTTTGGAATAATTTTAGATTTACATAACCATGGTCCATTTTGTCAAAATTAAGAAACCAATATTAGTACATCACTATTAACTTAAAATCTCTTTTGGAGTTGACCAGTTTTTCTACCAGTGTCTTTTTTTTTGTTTCAGTGTCTACTTTAGGATGCCACATTGCCATGTCTCTTTAGTCTCTTCTGATCTGTGATAATTTCTCAACCTTTCCTGTTTTTTTTCATGACCTTGAAAAATTTAAGGAGTATTGGTGAGGTATTTTGTAGGAATTTGATTCTTGTTTATCAGGTGTGCTTATTGATTACACCTAGATGTTAGGGTTATGAGATGTGTGAGGACATTTACATCCCACAGAGTAAGGAACAGGACAGCAGCCAGGCTACCACTGGGAATGTTAGCCATGATCACCTGGTTATCTAGGGTCTTTGTGGTTTCTTACTGAAACATTGTTTCCTTTCTCAGACTTTCTTCTTGGAAGTGAGTCACTGAGTCTAGCTTACACTAAAGCAGAAGGGAATTGAGGATATAATTCTCTAAGGAAGAATTGTCACTTCTTCCTTATTTATTTAATCAGCTACTTTATTATTTAATCAATCAACACAAACTCATGGGTACTTATTTTGTTGATTTGGTTATAATACTATTGTGATTTATTTTGCTGCTCAAGTTATTCTAGTTTTGGCCATTGAGAATTCCTTTGATTTGGTTCTTATTTTTAACATATCAGACCTTTCATGGAACTTCTGAGTATTTCTTTACTTTCTACTATAGGCTTGACTTGTTATTTCCTGTCCCAGCTCTAGAATTAGCCATTCTAGAGCCCTGTTCCCTTGTGAAGAATGGTATTTAGGAACACATATTACGGGTACTGGGTGTGCTCGTTGCTTCTGGGGTATCACTGTTTCAGGCCTTCTGTGGACTAAGCTTGGAATTGCATATGTGTCACCTAAGTCATGTGTATATGCATATCTCTGCATCTGTCTACATATTATTTTAAAATGTGTATTCGTACTGCTATCTATTGACTTTCAGCCATCACCACGCCTTGTTTATTATTTTTAATAGTAAAGAGTGATTCATTAGTAATGCAAAGTACACGTTGGTATGAGGTGGGCTTAAAGAGGGACCACACACTTCAAGGAGTTAGGCAGGTGATTACTTATTTGTCACTTCTTTCTACTTTTACTTCTTCATTACTGAGTTTCTACTTTCCAAAATAATGAGCTGGCTCTTCAGTGCTCTCCAAAGATGACCAGAAATAAATTTTAGTATCATTATGAAATGCATTGCAACATCTTTTATTTAAATTAACTTCTTTAATTGATACATTAAAAACATAAAAAACTAACGGGGTACTATGTGGTATTTTTATGCATATTTACATTGTGCAGTGTTCAAATCAGATTCTTAATTATCTCCTCAAACAATTATTTTCTAGTTTTTGATGTACATAGTATATGATCATTTTCTGTAGTCATCCCACTGTGCAAAGAGCACACCAGAGTGTCTCACTCCTCCTATTTAACAATGAATCTGGTCAACCTCTCCCCACCCTTCCTCATATTCTGTCCAGCTTCTGGTAACCACTGTTCTGCTGTCAACCTCTCTGAGATCAGCATTTGTAGATTCTACATAATGAATGAGATCATGTAGTACTTGTCCTGTGCCTGGCTAATTTTGTTTAGCAAGGGACCTCAAGTTCCATCCATGTTATTTTAAATGACAGGATTCCATTCTTTTTAATGGCTGAATAGTATTCTATTGTAGATATATACAACATTTTCTTTTCATTCATCAGTTGATGAACATTTAGATTATCTCCCTTTCTTGGCTGTTGTGAGTAGTATTGCAGTAAATATGGGAGTACAGATGTCTCTTTGATAGAGGGATTTCATTTCCTTTGGATATATATCTAGTAGTAAAACTGTCGGATCATATATGCTATAGTTTTAGAAACAAAAAAATTTTTTTGATGGGACTACAGTTTGAACTCAGGGCTTTACTCTTAAAAAGCAGGTACTTTACAGCTTGAGTCACACATCTAGTCTTTTTTTGCTCTGGTTATTTTGGAGACGAAGTCTCATGAACTGTTTGCTTGGACTGGCCTTGAACAGTGATCCTCCTGATCTCAGCCTCCCAAGTAGCTAGGATTACAGGTGTGAGCTACCAGCACCCATCTTAAAAAAATTTTTTTTAATGTACTTTTTCTTTACTTTGAAATCAGGGCCTTGAATGCTAGGCAGGCTCTCTTTCCTCTCCTTCCCTCCCTTCCCCTGCCCAGCTATGTAGCCCAGACTGGCCTCGACGAACTCATGATCCTTTTGCCTCTGCTTCTGGAATACTCTGATTGCAGGTGTGTACTGTCACATCAGCTTCATATAATAGTTCTATTTTTAATTTTTTGGAGAAAAAAAATAGTGGCTGGGCTAATTTACATTCCCACTAACTGTGCAGCAGTTCTCTTTTCTCCACATCCTCACCAGTTCTTGTTATCTTTAGTCTTTTTGATAATAGTAATTTGGCTTTCAATTTCTTTTAAAGAAAGAAATGGGGTCTTGTTTGCTATGTTGCCCAGGATAGCACTAAGTTCATGAGCCAAAGTAGCCTTCTGTTTGAACCTCTCCATAGCTGGAGACTACAGGTATACCCCACTGCATGACACGTGTGTGTGTGTGTGTGTGTGTGTGTGTGTGTGTGTGTGTGTGTGTCCCTCCCCTCCCTCCCCTCCTCTCTCTTTTCTCTTTTCTTTCTTTTCTTTTTTCTTTCTGTGCTGGGGATTAAACCTAGGGCCTTGAACATACTAAGTGTAACACTCAGCTATACGCTGAGCCTTGTTGGCTATTTGTATGTCTTTTGAGAAATGTCTGTTGAGCTCTGTTGCTCATTTTTAAATGTGTGTCTGTTTCACTGTTGAGTTCTTTGGGTTCCTTATATATTCTGAATGTTAACTCCTTGTTAGATGTTTAGTTTGTAATTATTTTCTCCTGTTCTGTAGGTTGTCTCTTCACTTAGGTAATTGTTTCCTTTGCTGTGCAGTAGCTTTTAGGATTATGTAATTCCAGTGGTCTATTTTTTCTTTTGTTTCCTGTGCTTTTGGGATTTTGCAAAAAAAATTCTTGCCCATTCTAATGTCCTTGAAGCATTCCCCCTATGTTTTCTTATTGTAGTTTCATAATTTTGGGTCTTAAGTTTTTAAGCCACTTTGGGTTGATTTTTGTAAGTGGTGAGAGATGGCATCAAGATTCTTCATGGATATCCAGTTTTCCCAACACCATTTATTGAAAAGGCTGTTCTATTTTCAAGTGCATGTTCTTAGCATCTTTGTTAAAAATTACTTGGCTGTAGATGCATGTTTACTTCAAGGCTGTCTTCTGTTCCATTGGTCTTTGTGTTTTCATGCTAGTGTCATGCTGTTTTGATCACTACAGCTTTGTAGTGTATTTTGATATCAAGTAGCGTAATGCCTCCTGCTTTGTTCTTTTTACTCAAGATTGTTTTGGCTATTCTGGGTATTTGGAGGTTCCATATAAATTTTAGGACTTCCCTCCCTAATTCTGTAAATATCACTATTCCCCTCCCCCCCACACTATGGCTTGAATTTAGGGCCTCATGCTTACTGGGCAGGTGCTCTACCTCTTCAGATACTCGCCCAGCACATCATTGGTATTTTGATAAGAACTGCATTGAATCTATAGATCACTTTGGATATTGATTCCTTCAGTCTGTGAACATGAGGTGTCTTTCCATTTAAAAACATTTTTTTTGTGTGCTTTTCAGTTTCTTTCATGGAGTTCTATGTAACTTCTTTCTCTGACACTGAGAAACTTGGCTCATTCATCTTCAGCTTACTTATTTAACTCTAGTGTACGTGTATTTTCATAATTACAAAGGGGTAGCCTTGTAAGAAACACACTTATTATCCAGTGCATAGCATTGTATGTCTCATCTTTTGTAAGGCAGGTACTCTACCACTGGAGCCACATCTCCCTCTCCAGGCTTTCACCTTTCCCCAGGCTGCATGTTTTCGCATTTCTGTTTAGGCATAAGACTGCTTCTTAGGTAATTCTTAACATAACTAAGTTCTCTTTATGCTGTTTTCCTTCTTACCTATACAATCTCATTGAACATTAGTTTACTTTTTAGTATTTTAAAGCAATAGATTTTAACTGAAACAAATAAAATTGCTAAATGAGACTAACAACTGCCATCAAAACATTTAAACATAAAAATACTAGTGAGAACTGGGATGATTTTTCAAAACAGGCAATTTTTGATTGGAGGAGTGGCTCAAATGGTAGACCACCTGCCCTGAGTTCAAGCCTCGGTATTGCAAAAAAAAAAAAAAAAAATTTTTTTTAAGGCAATTTTATGGCAGTCTGTGTAATGAATATTTTCTAGAGAAGGACATTGAAAATATAATCATATTACACTTTAATTTTGTCTGGTTTGGATTTGACCTTATTTATTCTGGCATTCAGTTAAGAGTCATAGTTAATGCTATTAATTTAGTTAGGAAAGATAGTACATTATTTCATTTTTCCCACTAAGTAGGAACACAAACATCTATTTGGCAAGAAGAAATAGATGGCTGCTGACTTGATATAACAAATCTTCTAGGAAGAATAACTTTAAAGAAAGTATCGAGACAGAGACACTAATAATACCTACGGGACTTTTTTTTTTTTTTGTGGGACTGTAGTTTGAATTCAGGGCTTTGTGCCTGCAAAGTGGTTGCTCTACTGTTTGAACCATGCCTCCAGGCCATTTTGCTGTGGTTATTTTGGAGATGGGGGTCTCACAAACTATTTGCCTTGACTGTTCTTGAACCTTGATCCTCCTGATCTTGGCCACCCAAGTAGCTAGGATTACAGGCTTGAGCTTGCTGCTCTTGCACTCTGCTTTTAATTCATTTTTAGTCATTGGCAACTGAGTAAGGAGGGGCAAGCAACAAGATGAGTAGGTTTGTACCTGATCAAGAAGATGACTGAATCCTTGGTCTTCTATGGTCTAGTCTTCTGAAAGGTAGAAAGGTATGTTTTGACCACTTCATAGGAACCTCCATCAACCTGGGAGTTTGGAGGGTGCTCCTTCCTTGGTGGAGAACAGAGCACCACTGTGTAACTGCTTTCCCTCACCCCCTTTGGGGGTACAGGGGTTTAAACTCAGGACCTCTTGCTTGCTAGGCACTTGAGCCATGCCCCCAGCCCTTTTGTGATGAAACCGTTGGTGGTAATGTTAACTGACTTTGAGAAGACATCTAGTATGAATTGAGATGTAATTGAATATGTAATTTTATTACTAATGCATATCTTAGATACCTTCTGTAGTTCATGTGGCAGAAAATCTAATCCAAACTGCTTTAAGGAAAAAAGAAAAAGGGGAGAAGGTATTTGTTTTCTCACAAAATAGTAGTTTTGGAATTGTCTTGGCAAATTCTACCTTATGTAGGGCGAACAAAAGGGAAGCCATGTTAGGATTGGACCCCCACCCATGCAGGCAACTTTACTGGAAACACCCTACCACCTACTGTAAGGACCACATCTAGCCTCAGGGAAATGACAAGCTGTCACCTCACCAGGGGGTCAGGAGCTCTGGAGCTGAGCAAATTATCTACTTACCTAATTACCACTTACCTGCTCTAGTTTCCCCTTGCAATCCTTAACCCTACTCTAGAATCCTGCCCAGACTGCTCCCCTAGATCTACTCCCAAGTCTGTAAGTGTCTGTGGGCTCCAGCTCTCTTGCTGGGGACCCCTTCTGCAGGGTTTCTTCCTGAATAAATCCTGTGCTGGCATTTGAGCTGTCTCTTGCCTATCTATCCTTTGCCTCTTTCTGTCTAACAATGACTAGGGTCTCTTTCTTGGATTTGAATTTTGCTTTTATTTCTGTTAACTTTGTTCTTTGTAGACTCTTCTGGTTGCAAGACAGTTTTCAGCAAGTCCTTGGGGAACATTTGTCCAAATTCAAATCCAAGTGGAGAAGAGTAAACATTCTTGCCCTAATATTGCAGGAAATAGAGATTTTTGAGGTGACTGGACTGATGCTAGTCTTGTATCCTACTCTGTAATTGCTTCTTGTCTCCAGGGAGATATACCTCGACCAGGCTAGGATCCTAGCAGCTTGAATCAGCTTTCTCTCATATACTTGGGATTCTCAGAGGATAGTGATGTGTGGTTTCCAGAGAGGGGAGATGTTGATGCTGGGTTGCCAGAGGGCAATGTCTCTTCTTGAGGAACAAAGTAAGGTTATAAGGACATAGTGTTGAAGGTATTTCTTAGTTTGCTTTCATTCATAATGCTTTCATTCATAAAATAGACAACAAACACTCCCTTTCTGTTATTTACCCTATAAATGTAATTTTATAAGGCATTACTGCATTCTTTGAAAGTTTTGATAGTCCATGCCATAAGGTGTTTTAGCTTTTAAATTAAAGCTGTTTTGTTTCTACTGGATACAGGTAGAATTTTGTTTAATGATCTAATAACCGAATGACAAGATGTGTTTTCATATTCTAGATAAAAATTGGACTATACAGCAGTTTCACCCATGAAACTAAACAAATGTTTTGAATGAAAAAATTAAAAACCAGATATATTCATAAGTTCCCATTTATAAGTAGTGAGTTGTAATAAAGGTTTCCTTTTGCTAATGTGAATATCCTAAGCTGTACTTTTGATTTGTTTGTTTCTATGGTGCTGGGGAATCAAACCCAGGGCCTCACACATTAACAAAGCAAGTGTTCTACCACTGAGCCATAATCCCAGCCTAAGCTGTACTTTTAATACATACGGCTATAGTGTTGTGGAGCTATCACAGAGTTTTGATGGAGGAAAGAGACAGAGCAGAATACTTCCTATGTGTCAGGCTTTAGCAAGGTGTGTCAGCATGCATAGTTGGTGGAGAAGGATTTTCAGGTGTATTAGCTTCCTTAATAAAGAGGAGTCTTAGAAGAAACTCTGTTTTATGTTCAGGACCTCCTGATTGGTAGGGACAGCTGAACCAATAGGGTCCTTACTAGGTCCCTGAGATTCATCTCCTCTTAGGGGTTTCTTGGTAACGGCACATCTCCCTCATTTTTCTGGCTCAAGAATGGATATGGTAGACCATTTTTCCTATTCTACCTTGTTGCACAGCTAAACCTTACAGATGATATGATGGTAGGACAAGTTATTCATTACCAGTGTAAGTTAATCTGTTTATTGCTTTCTTTTTTGGTGGGATGGAGTTTGAACTCAGGGCTTTGCAGTTGCGAAGCAGGTGCCCTACCACTTGAGCCACACCTACAGTTCATTTTACTCTAGTTAATTTTGGAGGTAGGGTCTTACGAACTTTAGTGGCCTCAAATTGTGATCCTCCTGATCTCAGCCTACCAAATAGGTAAGATTATAGGTGTGAGTCTCTGGCACCTGGTGCTTTTGTTTGTTTGTAAGTCTGTTGCATACCTGGCACAAACATCCAGGCCCTGGGGTTTCACAAATGAGTAAAGATGGTTCTTGCCATTGAAGAATTTATGGTGGCAGTGGATTGGAATGAAAAATGTAATTTTAAATTTTGTAAGCACTGTGATGGTAAGAATTTGAGCGTTTGTTTTATGTGAAATACCCTTCTAATTGGTGCCTTAAATTTTATCATTTTTTTCCCATGGGTTTGCCTATTTATCCCTATAATTTCAAAGAATAGTCTGACTTTTTGATTTTTTCCATGACATACTTTACTAGAAATATTAGTAGCAATGATAGAAAGAAATGAAAGTGTTCCAGAATATTAGATCAGGAGGGTTCTAATACTAAACACATGAAATGTTAAGTAGAGATAACATGTGAATCTTAAAAGAGAATTACAATAATGCCCACATTGTAAATCAGTGAGAGCTAAACACATGCATCTACCATAGGCTTTATTGCATAGGGGTGCTACCTTCAGTGACTGAGAATTTGTTAAGGCAGCAAATGGACTAGTTGTGATTAGCCTACAAACTAATGAGGTTACAGATAATCCTTTTTTTTTGGCAGCACTGGGGCTTGAACTCAGGGCCTCACTCTTGCTAGGCAGGGGCTCTTAACACTTGAGCCACTCCATCAGCCTTTTTTTTGTGATGGTTTTTTTGTGAACTATTTGCCCAGCCTGACTTCGAACCAGCTGTGATCCTCCTGATTTCTGCCTCCTGAGTACCTAGAACATTTACAGGCTTGAGCCGCCAGTGCCTTTTTTATTTGATTTCTTTCTAGTTTCTAGGCCTTTAAAGTACTAAGAGGTTTAAAAATAATTTGCATAGAATTACTTAACATATGAAAGCAAAGAGTTGCCACATTTTTGGGAAAAAAAAAAAAGTTGTTATTTCTAACTTTTGGTGTTCTGTGGCTCCACCTCACCATCTTCCTAATGCTATTTTCTGCTTTATTTTTCTCCTCTTTAGGTGTAGAATATAATAACTCCATAAAAGCAAGATTTTATTCATCTTTTAATATTTTATTCAACTTTGTATACTTGTAATTGCCAGGTTTATAATATTTATTAAAATACTTGCGAAATTAATTTCTTTGCCCCTTTCAACTCTGAATGAGCCACCATCTGCTTTTCTGCTCCAGTTGGTGATTGAGTACTCTGTAGAAAGATTGCTACTGTACTAGCAAGTACAAGGCCCCGAGTTCAATCCCTAGTACTGCTGTGCCCCCCACCCAGTCTTCTCTTCCCCAAAGAAAAAAAGATACCCATTGTATTGGTTACTTGTGCATAGCTGTGGCCAAAATACCTGAGAGAATAACTTAAAGGAGGATTTATTTTGGCTCACACTTTTAGAGAGTTCAGTCCATGGTTGCTTGGCCCCACGAACTTGGGCAGAACAGGGTGGTAGTGTAGTGTTGGGAGCATGTGACAGAAGAGGTTCTTCATCTTAATGGCAGACAGGAGGCAGAGAGGAGAGGATCCAGGACCAAGTGTAACCTTCCAAGGCTGCCCCTTCCCCCAGTTTCCTACTTGGTCCAGCTAGACCCCACTTCCCAAAGTTTCCATCACCTCCCCAAATAGTGACACCAGCTGGGGACTACGTGTTAAATTCAAGAGCCTGTGGGGGACATTTCATATTCAAACCATAACACCCACTGACCTCCAGGCTCTTTTTCTCCCTCTACCTTCTCTGTAGGTATGCCCGGAGGTTTATGTAAATAGGTAAATGAAGTTCTACTTAATTTGATTGTCAAGCCTGAAAGTCCTTTTCTCTTTCATTTTTCATATTTAAATTATCATGTGGTAGAAAAATCTTTTAAGTAACTTCTGAATTCACTTTTTCTCTCTTATTACCAGTGTGGTCTAAAGCTGCAATCTCTTGTTTAGAGACCATGCTGTGGTGGCATCTAACCTGGCTGCACAGTTACTCTTTCACTTTTCCTGCCTCCTTTGCTTTCCTATATACTGCTATCAGCTTGCTTTCTTCAAAAAGTAAATTATCCCTCCTCCGCTTTTAATTAAAACACCCTGTGGCTTCCTATTGTTCTTAAAATAAATTAAAAATCACTAACATGGCTTATAAAACTTTGCACAGCCTGACCAAGAAATGTCCTTCTAATTTCTTCAAGATAGTTTAATACTTTTAGAAGAATATGTTCTGGAGAAGGACACTTGTTTAGATTTAAGCTGTGGGCTCTGTAGTATGCATTAGATATCTGGTGAGCTGAGCTGTAAGCTGTGCTCACATTTAAACATAATTGGTTCTTAGAGCCTGGACCTAAATAAAGATAAGGTGAAAGAATTTACTTTGCATTTATTGCATTCCACTTTTCCTTTGCTAGTAGGAACCCCTTATCATAAGAGAGGTACTGCAACCTCTCTTAGGATACCAAAATAGTTGGTTGCTCAAGCGTCTTATACAAAATGGCAAAAATATTTTCATATAACTTATGAGCATCCTCTGTATATTTAAATCATCTCTAGATTACTTCAATACTTAATATAGTGTAAGTGCTATGTAAATAGTTGTTACATTGTTTGTTGCATAGAATTGTTTAGAAAATAAGCATAAGACAATGTCTGTACATGTTCAGTACAAAAGCAACCTTTGTAGGCCCCTTAAGGCCTAGAAAATATAAGGTGAGGTAAACAGTGCTCCAACAAGTGTCCTGAGGATCTATGAAAGAGCCGGGGTACAGCAGGGTATGCCTACTAATCATTTAATTTGCATTAATAGTGCTTGGTGTGCAAAAAAATTTGAGTTTTGTTTTTTGGAATTTTCTGGTGTTGTTTCTGAATATTCTTGAAAAGTTGGTTGAGTCCATCGTGGAACCCGCATGGATAGGGAGGGCCAACTATATATTATTCAGTTAATGCTGTGCTTCCGTGATATCCATTTTGATGATTTAAAAAAAAAAAACTTTCTGCATGTTTTTCCCCTCCACTATTGTGGATCTTACGGAGTAAAAAGGTTGTGGTGTAATTACTCCTGTAATGAGATCACATTCCTCTAAGACTGTTGCGATTGAAGAGTGTAGAATTTTTGTAAGTAAAAGTATCTTTTAAAAGTTGTATCAAATAAAACTTTTAGTGAAATGTTTTAGGTATTTAAACCTTAGAGAACAAATGAGTACCGTTCTGCAAATATCAATAGTGTAAAGTGTGTTATTTCTTTTTTGATTATTAGTTTGCTGGGAGTTAATGGACAGGTGATCATAGTCAAGTTGGCTAGATTAGTGATTTTAATATGAAACCATTGCTTTTAGAATAATCATGGGCCAGACTGGGAAGAAATCTGAGAAGGGACCAGTTTGTTGGCGGAAGCGTGTAAAATCAGAGTACATGCGACTGAGACAGCTCAAGAGATTCAGACGAGCTGATGAAGTAAAGGTATAATTTTATCTTCTGTAAAAATGCATATACAATTGAAGATAGTTTTTTTCCCACAAAAGTTAAATATTTAAGTTATAATTTGAAATAGCATATTTTTAGAGAAGGCCATATTTACAGTAAGGTCAATGAGGATTTGAAAGTTAACATTGACCTATCTTAATTAACATTGTATCTTGGACATTAATAAGTTAATGGAAGGATTTTAATCTAAAGATTATTAACTTATTTGGAAATCAGTCTTTTCAGTATACTTTATATTACATTTCTAGACTCAAGGCCCAAATTGTGTCTCTTGACTGTTTGTTTCTAAAATCATTGTGATTTTTTAAATATGAAGTTAACAAAGGATGGAAATAATTTCCTGTTCCTCTCACTTGCAATAAAATAATAGGTGTGTTTTTGTATTGTTTGAATGTGGGAAACCAGAGTGTAAAATCTATATGCATTTGAGGAAAAGTTCCTGGTATTTTTGAGGTATCATTAGATTTTAACCTGCTTTAGAGATGTTATTTATATATTCTAACAATGAACAATTTCTTTTTTTTTTTTAAGAGTATGTTTAGTTCCAATCGTCAAAAAATTTTGGAAAGAACAGAAATATTAAATCAAGAATGGAAACAGCGAAGGATACAGCCTGTGCACATCATGACTTCTGTGAGCTCATTGCGCGGGACTAGGGAGGTTGGTTAACATAATGTATTGTAGTAATTTTTATCAGCACATTTGGGTTTTTGCTTATTGTAATGTTGGTTGTTTATTTATTAGAAGGAAGTCTCTGACCTCAGTATGTCCCTCTTTTTATTGCTGTTTCTTTTTCATGTAAAACTGTCAATAGCTGCTTTAGATCACAGTTCCTTTGTCAGAGTTCTGTGTGCTTAGAATATGTTTTGTTTCTAGGAAAGACTTTGAAAAAACAAAATAAAACTCTTAAATACTCTTCATTGTGTTCATCAGGTCAGTATTAGAGTAAGGCTTTCTGACTCATAGTTGTGTTTCTCCCTTCCTTCCCCTCTTATGAATTAGTCATGTGGTGAGATGAGAACTGTTCCTTTCATGGCCTAAGAAAGTTTTTTGTATTATATATTTTGTTCAAGGGCTAAGACTTTCTATAAGAATTTTTAAATAAAGCATTGAGAAATTGGAATTTCCTTTTGTATAGCATTTTCTGAAAGAGGTAGAGCTTAATCACTCCTAACATTTCCTATTTTTTAAGAAAGGTAATAAATTAATCGTGAAATCTATAATTAAATATCCAATTAAAACATAACTGCTAGCAAAATGAGAGGAAAATGCAGAAGCCTAAACAGGATAGAGCTAATTAGTAGGATTTTGGTTTAGGCATTTCCGTTTAAGTGCCTAAAGAAAGATATGATATAGGATAAATGGAAGCTGAAGCAAAAAGAAGGGAGAAAGTGATTAAGAATCAAGGTTATACTGTGCAATAGATTATTTATCTAAACATGGAAAACATTTGAACAATGGAATTTGCTCTAAAATAATTTCTTCCATAAATGCCATTTTAAAATACGTTATTATACTGAACAAGCAATAATTTGCTGTCGTATGAGGCTTGTGAAGGTGGTTGGACATATGGGCTTCACAGCCTTGCCTGTGATATTATAGAAGTTATAGACGTAATCCTGCTATGACTTTGGTGATGTTTTGGTGGTCTTGATGGCAATGTATCACTTGGAATGGTTTCTAGTCATTTATCCATTTTTTGTCAGGTGACAGTACTTTAAAGCCTGACTGACAGTTGTGTACATAAATGCTGACATCTTCCCCATTATCGATATAATTCAGAGCCTAGATACTAGAGATAAATGGCTTTTTATTAATATACTTAAGGATGAAAGGGATTCTTTTCTATGCCTGTAAGAACATTCTTAAAGTAGATAAGGACAGGACTTTCAAGTAATTCTTTTGAAAGTTTTGCGTGGTAACCTTTTGGAAATATTGAGGTGAAGGAATAACAAACCTAATTTTTTCCTCCTTGGAGAAGTAAATCTTAAAAATTTGGAGAAATAATGTAGAAATACATGAAATACTTAATTTTGTCACATATTACAACTCTCAAGATGCTCACAATCCTGCTGAGATTTATAATAAAAGTTATCAGCAGTAATGATTTCTAGTACTGTGCTAAGTCCTTTGTATACAGCCTCACTTATTCTTCATTGTGTGGTATTACACCTTTTCCTTGGGTGAGGAAACTGAGCCTTAGAGGTGTGAAGTCGCTTTACTTGCTCTGAGGATCTGATGGGGCACAAAAGAGAATATTTTGCATGTTAAAGAGTAGTAAAAGTACTTATTTATGTGTAGCTTGAATTGTTTCTAATAAAATATTTGGCATTAAATTTAGGAGTATCATATAGTCAAGTGGATATTACTAATTGAATTTGTTTTTAATTTTGTCAAATGGAAGTTAAGCTATTGAATGTAAAGATACTGTGTGTTTGTGTGTGCGCACGTAATCTTACATGAGGTATTGTGAAAAGATATTACCATTTTGATAAAACAAAATACTTCCACAGTTGAGGAAAAAGCATTGTCACAAAATATTTGGGGAAAATAATTCCTATCCTTAGGAATCCAATTTTTATTGCATAAAACTCTGACCTGGTCAAGGTCATTAGTTTTTTGAGCCACTGTTGATTCATCTATTATCTCCTACCTGCCTTTAAAATCATCATCACTGCTTTTTGGAAGTGGGAGGTTTATAGTTTGTGATAAACTTCTTGGTGCTATCACAATAAATCATAAAGTTTCAGTATGGAAAAGGACTTTACTGCTATTATAGTCTAACTTCCTGATTTTTCAGGTGAAAATATTACCCTGTTCTAGTTTTTCTTTGATTTGAGCATTTCTGTCTATATATTTCCTTTCTATGTTTTAAAAGTTAAGATTATGAAATAGGTCAACCAAGAGGAGAAAATAAAAGTAAGCCTATTTTGCAGAGACTTTCCTAGTAGTAGACTTGGCAGAAGTTTTGACCACACTGTTGATGCAAATATGCTACCATTATAAGCAGTCACCATTTGAAGTGCCATTCTGGCATTGTTTAGTTAACTGCTCATCTTTATAAGCTAATCATATGAAAGTGCTGACATCTTCAGTTGAAATCCTTTGCCTCATGACAAATCAACAGCATTTTTCAGTTCCTCAGTCAGGTCTTATGCTTTACTCCTTTTTGTAGTAGTAGAAGTAGATAACACTGGGTTTTGTAGTGATTTTAGTAGGTTATTTTGGTAAAGAATGTCTGACAAGAGTACTTTCTGTCCTTCTGGATTGCTGCTATAGATGATGACTAAGATGCAGGAGCTTTGCAGTTGAACCTAGGGAGCACACCTATAATGGATAACTTTTTTAGTGTGTTTAGAAGATACTTTGGGGTACCTGTTTTTTGTTGCCAAATTCCATGTTGTCCCTAGAATTTTATTTCAGAATTATTTTCCTTTTCTTTTTCCCTCCCTCCTTCCTTTCCTTTTTCTTTCCTATCTTCTGTAAGTCTTCACCTTAGTAGCCACATTTTTCAGTCTGTCTCTTTTTCCAGTTTCAATCTGTCTTCTTCCAGAAATTGCCACAGGAGGTACTCCTGACTTTATTAGTTGCATTTTTGTGGACTTACCCATTTCTTGCTAAAAACTGCAAGACACTTTTTCCTTCATTGATTTTTTTAAATATCTGCATTTTTCTACTGTGGAAGTCTTGCTCAGGTAATGCCTGTCTTCTGGGCAAAGGGTAAAATTAACAATTTAATAAAAATGTCTTATTTGCTAATGAAAAAAGTGAGAATTTTGGTGTATAATTAAACGTGAATCTTCTTTAGGTTGTCTAACACAGAAATAGCATCAGATGGATGCCATGGTCCTCATATTCACGAAAAGTTTAAAAACTTGTGTGTGTGTGTCTGTTTGTTCCTAGTAATAGCAGAAGAGATTGTAAGTCCATTGCTTATCACTTGAGAGTCGCAAATTTTTTTTTTTTTTTGAGAGAGTTCTGTCAAAATAATAGAATGTGTAAGTTCTTCTATATGTTGACAATTTGGACTTACTATTTTTGTTGAAGAAGAAACGTAAACACTTGGTTGCATTATTTCTTGACTTGGTAATGCACTTTCCTCAGTTGGTTGTAAATAGAAATTTAGTTGCTACTTACAAAGAAAATAATATCCTAGTGTATCCAAAGTATAATTTAGGATTCTTTACTCACACCCCGACTCTAGCTACATCCTCAGTCCTCAGATACATTCCTAACTTTCAGTACAGCAGCATATTTTCTTTACTTTGTAAATTTCAGAATTATAGTACTTGTGACTTTAGATTATTTTGAACTTTGGACAAATATGGTGAGGAACCTAGGACATTTTTCTCAAGTCTGAAATATTTGTGTGACTCTCTAGAGTATCTATTTTATTCTTAGCCTCAATGTACCTGTCCAGAAACTGGTCTCTAAGATGCTTTCAGTGGCTTCTTGCCTCTTTAACCATTCGTTTATGTTCCCTTGGAGTGTTAGCTCTGCCAGCCCATCACCTGTTCTAGTTTCTACATTGCTGTAGCCTTTGCTTACTTTCTGGCTTTTTTAAGACAGAAATGGATGTCACATTTCTTAAATGATCATATAAAAGGAATATCCTTGTTTTGTTTGTTGTTTGAAATTAGTGAATCATCCTATGCTTTTTCAAAGGGTCAGATTAAAGCAAAAAAAGGTCACTTACAGTGAGTTTATGTATTATATATTTAAGTATATCATACATTTTTATTGAGATTGTTTAAAGATTATATATTTTAAGTTTAAAAAGTGAACTTTAAAAAGTTTTTGTGCAACCAGTAAACCAACAGAAGTTTCCTTTAATTTAGTTTTTCTCCTAGAATATTGTTTATATAGCTTGTATTTTAAAAATTGTTAAATGGAAGGTTAACAAAGGGCTGGGAGTGGTGTTCAAGTAGTAGAGCATCTGCCTAGCACCTGCATGAGGCCCCAGGCTCAAGCCCCAGTGCTACCTCCAGCCCCTGCCCCCAAAAGTAAAGATCCTGTTTCTTTTCCACATACAAAACCAAATTTTGACCGATAGATAAATAATAAAACTATGTAGGAAAACTACAAAACACTTGAAGAAAGCACATGAAGTGGTAGAATCATTGCATGAGTTTTTTACTTTTACAATTAGTGTTGTAGTTAACATTACACACATACACACATGCTGTAAAAATACAGAGATATCTATCTATACATGTATCTTTGCATTTTTGGAGTAATTTTGTAGGAAAAGTTTCTGGAAATGGGATTAGTAGATCAAAATCAGTATATTTAGAATCTTTACAAATATTACCAATGCTGTCTTCAAAAGTTTTATAGTATACTGCCAGCAGCCATTTATGGACGTATGTGCTTTATCTATATTCTCAACACAAAATATTATCTGTCCTTTTAATATTTGTTAATCTGGCAGATGAAAAAATGTGTCATAATTTGTCACAGTTTATCTTAATTCAGTAAAGTTAAGTATCAGTTACTTATATTTGCTTTTTGAATTGGCTATCATGTTGTGGATGTTTTTAAGTCAAGTTGGGCTTTTCTTAATGCTTTATAAGATTTTTATTAGAAATGCAAGTTTTTTATGTTTTACATGTTTTTTTTTTCCCATTTTGATATTCTGGCATATTTGGTTATACAGTTTTGTTATTTTTTTTCATTTTGAGTTTTATGTTTCTTAAGACTTTGGGGAGTCTTTCCTATTTCAAGATAACAAATTACCCATCTTTTAATTTCTGTTTTCAATTTTGTGTCCTAATATCATTTAACCCATTAGGATTTTCTTTGGCATAAAAAATGAGTGTGGGGGATAAGTGTTCGGAGGATATGCCTTTTCTGTTTAGTTGTCTAGTTGCCGCAGCCCTCCTTATTGACTGTAATCAGTGAACAGTGAAGGGCAGTTATCAATCTGTTGATGGGATGAGCGGAAGCAGACTGAGGACCTTCTGTGCCAAGACCCGAGCATGACTGAGACCACATGGGTGACAGTCTTGCCCGCTCATTTCTAGTGGTACCTTTGCTGCTTTTTGTTTTAATAAGTCTTTGAAATGAGTTTGCTGCTTTTTTGAGCTTTTGGAAACCCTGAATTCACATGATACTCTGTTCCATTTCTTAATTTTTGTCTCCTTTTTTTCCTTTCAGGGACAGAAATTCTTTTCTGTACATAGGGCCATTTTTGAATAGCTACTTGAGTTTGCATATAATGGATGGACATTGCTCTGGTTTCTTGCTTCATGTGCTTTTTTTAAAGTGTTTATAGTTTTATCAGCTTGTGTCTTGTGATTGCTCTGTTTCTGAGTGCTATAAATAATGAGGGGATGAGCTCCTTAGATAGACTGCATTGGGTTTTAACTTGACATCATCTAGGTTTGTATCTTTATGAGCCCTTTCATTCAGGGTAGGCTTCTGAAGCTGGGGTGTAGGAAGTGTGTCAAGGGTGTAAACTTGAAATTGTATTCCAAATGTTCTGTGTTATATGTTAAATGTTATATTGTCCCTTCTCATAGGAAAAAAGTGTAAGAACTGACACAATGTAAAAGTGAAATCAGAAGTGAACAGCCTTATGTTACATGTGGAAGTTCTTTTCTCCAATGTGGAATAGCTGTCAAATAAATACTTAACAAAAGTGGAAATAATTTATAATCTGGGACAGACCACTGTTTATTCCTTAATGCCAACACCCTTGATTAGTTGCTTTCATTAAATACATTTGTATTTGTGTCAGTATTTTAGCAGAGCTCTCTTCCCCACCTCCCCATTTTTATCTCTGCCTCTCTTTGTCTTAGACATTCATTTTATTCAGGAATGCCTTCTTCAATCACCTCTCTCCTTTTGCTTTCTAAAGCTGATTATGAAACTCACTTTTGTTATTAGGCTTCTTTATCCAAACTTGGTAATTTCTTTCTTCAGTATTTCCTTTACTGAAAAGTAATCTGAATTAAAATTATGTACTTTTCACCAGAATGGCTAGCTAATTTAAAATCTGGGTGTAGGACTGGAGGTATGGCTTAAGTGGTAGAGTGCTTGCCTTGTGTGACACTTTGAGTTCAAACCCCAAGAACACACACCAAAAAACAAACAAAAAAAGTTAAAAATCTGGGTATGTCATCTTTTTGTTCCTTAAATTCTGAAGAAAGAATATAAGGTGGTTTCAGAAATTGCCTTTGGCTTTTCTCTAGAGTTAATGGCAGCTGATGGCTTTTCCTGACCCTTTCTCTCCTGCGGTGATGATCTTTCTGCACCTTCCTCATTGTTCCCATGTGGAAAAGCAGAAAAAAGGATATTAGACAGCATCACAATTCGTTGCATCTGAGAGTGAATTAAATAGACCAACTAGTAACCTAAGAATATTTTTTTGCTTGGCTAATTAACTGTATAGGTCCCTCTTACTTTGTGGAAGTTGGGCTTAACTCTGTCATGTTAAAGATTACTTAAAGACAGGATGGCTATAGCTATTGCCCTTTGGGATGTTGTGCCCTAAAATGGGGAATCATATCTACCTCACAGGATAGTTGTTGAATTTTAACGAAGTTAACTTTGGTAAAATCTCTAGCGCAGTGCTTGGCACATAGTAGGGTGTGTTAATTTCTTTCCCTTCCCTGCAGGCCATTCACCTGCTCTTCCCTCTACGATTTTCCATAACACAGTTTTTACTTGGAACCAGCCTTCTGCCAAGAGTCTCAGTTTGGTTGTGTACTCCTACAACTACTATTTTTGGCTTGACTTCCCTCTCCAGCTCCCAGTGGTCCAGCCACACAGCCGTCTATTGTACCAGCTGGTTGATGTAAGTCTATGCATCCTCAGAGGAACCTGGTTACTTACCAGTAAGCTGTTTCTCTGAAATTGTAGCATCCTTGATAGTTAGTTTTTTCCTTTCTTTACCATTGTTAACAAATCATCTGTAATAACTTCCTGTGTGATCCTCAAGTTAGAATTAGAATTGGAGAATTTAATTTGCTGATGTAGGTCTCCTGGTGACTTCCTGAGCCCAGAACACATGGCTGATAAGGTAAAATGCTATGGAGACCCATGAGGTTATAAAATTCTTTGCACTGCTGTAGTGCTATGAAAATTATGTAAACTGTCAAGGATGATACATTTTCAAAGAAAATAAAAGTTGCTGGTAAGTAACTGGGATTTTTGAGTAATTTTCCTATAAGTCAATAAGAATTCCCAAACTTGTTTTACCAGCAAATGGTGCTGCATTTAAGTATTACTTCATAAATGAGGATACAGTTTTAGCAAGGTTTTTATACAAGAGTGGGGTAGGTTCAAGAGGTACAACAGGGCTAATCAGGTATGGGGCAGACTGTTACTTTTCCACATAGGCACTCTATGAGCTTTAATCAAGTCAAACTTTCCATTAGGGAGAATCAGCAATGCAGTGTGTTAATTTCAGAAACATTTTTTGAGTGCTTACTTCTTTTTTCTTTTGAGACACTGTGCTGAGTATTATTTTAAAACAGAGAGGTGAAACCACACTTTCCCTCAGGTACTTTTCCCTTAGAGGGCCGATTTCTTATCCCTTGGTGACTCTTGTATGACTCAGAATTGAGGTGATAGGTACTGAGAGTATAGCAGAGGTATGGGGTTGGAAGTAGTACTTAGTGCTACAGCCTGTGCCTTCTTTTTCTGTGCTCCTGTTTACAGGAAAACTGAACTTTCATTCAGTATACCAGAGTCTTTTCTACATCACCAGGGTAAACATACCCTCCTACTGAGTAGTTGAAAAGCATATTCAACTGTCGAACTTTATGTGTAACCTTGGATTCAGGTGTTAAAGTTGGAGAGGCAACCTATTTCTAAGCTCTAAAGGCAGCTTCTCTGTAGAATTAAAGCCACATAGTTAATCTGTCCTCAAGAAATAGGAAACCAAATTAAACAACTTGATTTTTTTTTAAGAGATGAAAATTATTCTGTATAAATACAGAATAATCACTGTACAGTATATATAATACTTTATTTGGTGTTTATAACCACCCTTTATCCTCCAATTTGCCGAGTTAAGTTGAAAGAAGGAAAGAAAACATGCTGGTAGGCAGAATAAGAAGAGAAAGTTAGTAAAAGAAGTGCTCCTGCCACATGGTCACATTTCTGTTCTATACAGTAGATACTATAGGACCATCATGGTGATTTTACTACAGCATAGTAATTAAGCTCTTGGGTGTTGCAGTAAGACTTAAGCTTTAATCCTGGTTTTATAATTTACTACCTTTCTGACTAGGCAAATTTAACTTGTGAACCTCAGCATCCTCATTTGTAAAGTTGTGATGCTGAAACTGCATCATAGATCATAATGAGGAATATTTGACATCATGTATACAAGCACTTAGCACAGTGCCTGGAACATAGTATGTGCTCAATAAATGTTAGTTGCTATTATTGGATTATTTGATGCATAGATGAAGGATTGTATTAAGATGGGGAAAGATTGAGTTCTGCAGTGTTAGTAAACTGTTCAGATTTCTTACTTACTTGAACTATGAGCTTTCTAGTATTACTATCTTTATCTTTGCCTTTCTGAAAAGCAAATTAATGGATTAATCACTGTCATAGTTCTTCCTAACTACTCTATCCTTCAGCCTTCACTGTCATTGAGGAAGGGGTTATTTTTGGGTGGCAGTGATCATGATGGTTGTAAGATTATCCCCCCAGCCTGGTGCAGTGTTGAGGGCCTAGTGTGGCCTGTATGCTAAAGACTTTTACTCTGATCTTACCAGTTTTAGTCCTGTTATTTTAAGACATTGTAAAAAACATTAAACACTGACTATGTGTGTGATGTATATACAATTTATTGTTTTGGGTTCATTTTATTCAATTCTTTTTGTTCTATTTTCATTGATTGTAGATTATAGATCTATGTCTTGGGTATTTTTGAGAAGGCTCTAGAGGCCCAGGATTGAGTCCTAGTACTCTTTAAGAAAAGCTGGATTCTTAGACAATATAAATTTGCTGTGGTTATTTGGGCAAAGATTTTTGCCATATTTCATAGGTGAAAGATGCAAAAAATAACATTTTAATGTTTGAAACCAATGTACTTAGAATCACTAATAAAAAAGCATTATAACAGTTTAATTGGCATTATTTTTCTTACTGATACAGAAATGGTTTGTCTTGAAGACAATATCATAAATTGTATCAAATATGGTATTTCCTGGGACTAAGAAGACTTAAACATTGTAGTGGGTAAAAACAGGGTCTCAGAGTCAGACTTTTGGAGTCTGCATTATAGCCCTACTTAATGACCTTTGCAGATCACTTGTCCTTTCTTTACCATAGTTTTCTCAACTGCAAAATGGGTGCTAAGAAAAGTACTCAGTGTTGTAATGAGGACGGTGATAAGACATGTAATGTGTTCAAAGAAGTGCGTAGCACATAAAAAGTGGTAGAGATTACATTTTGCAGAATTTATTTGCATAATCACTTTGTTGCAATTGAAAATCAAATCTAATAACTCTTAATTTTTGTGTATTATATGATAATATCAACAAATGACACTTAGTGTTTTAAAAGTGAAGACAATGATAAAAGAAAAATTAGCCAGGCATGGTGGCACATGCTTATAATCCCAGCACTCGTAGGTTGAAGCAAGAAGGATTGAAAGTTTGAGGCCAGCCTGAACTACATTGTGAGTTCTAAGCCAGCCTGGGCTACATAGCAAGACCCTGTCTCAAAAGCCAAAACAACAACAAAAAGTTTATGTAAGAAATGTTCTTGCTGTTATTGAGAAGACTTAAGTCATAGTTGGTGTATAACCATTGTGTGGTTGGGAGGTCAGATTTGAAGGATAAGCTAGGAAATACGTAGTGAAGTGTGGAACAGCAGATCAGATTGCTGAGGCTAACAAATACAGTTTCTGATTCTTTCTGGTAAGTATGAGAACGGTTGGAGGGTTTTGAAAATTTGCGAAGTCTGGAGAATTATTTTAACACTTAATGAAAAAAAAAAGAGGATCCTTTTTGGTGTTTATATACTTTTACTGTCCTAGGTAAAGAAATTTTCTTTTCAAAATTGTTTAAGTAGGTAACATGTCTTTGTGGTATGATAGGTACTGTTTAAGGTTGCCCTTTTATTCTTAAGAGAAAATTTTATTCTGTTTTAGTGTTCAGTGACCAGCGACTTGGATTTTCCAACACAAGTCATCCCTTTAAAGACCCTGAATGCCGTTGCTTCAGTACCCATAATGTATTCTTGGTCTCCCCTACAGCAGAATTTTATGGTATGTAAGTAATTTATCTTCTTTTTTAATTCATGTTTTTCTTACTTAAATTTTTAAGTATGATAGTATAAGTAAAAAATGTTTCGAAATGATTGCACTTGGAGTGCTTTTTAAAAATTGATTAATATTAATAGTTTTTTTTAAAAGTATTGACCATCTTATTAATTTTTCTATGTTCTTCAAAGGAAAAGTGGTAAGCAAAAACCAGACTTAGGTTTAAACACATTTAAAAGATGACGCTTATCCTTGAAAAAAGTCAGTTGGTGTCCTGTAATCTCAGTCTTTTCCTTTTTGTTATCAAGAACTTACTTAAAACAGTATTAGGTAGCAGGTTAATGAGTGATAATGGACACTAGGAAATATTCTCAGAACTGAAAAGAAACACAGGCTCAAACTTGTTTTCACAGATAACACTGGCTTAGGAGCTTTGGTAATAAAATGCCAGTGCGTAATTCCTTATGGAAATAGACTGAAGGAGTGAAGAACAAAAGAGAAATTGAAACGTACATTCTTGTATTGTTAAATAATCACCACTCACTTGATATATACAGTGAGAAGGTTATTAACCTTGTTGAGGCACATCCTTGGTCAGTTCAGAGAATTGCTTTACAAAATTGCTACTGGAGTTAAGAAAAATTAGATATTTTTAATGTCTTTAGTTCTCTTATGCTGTTTTTTTTCAGTACTAAGGTTTGACACTTGCTATGCAGGCAGTGTACCACTTGAGCCACACCTCCAGTCCTCTCTTAAGGCTTCTCACAGTGGAGGGTTAAAGATAACTTAAGTTACTTTATTGAATAAGTTTGACTTTAAAGCTTTAATCAAAAATACTTAGTTTGAGAATCATGTTGTAATCATTTATGGGAGGTTTCATATTTTCAGAATGAAATTCTGAAGGAATATAATGTTTAAAGTTATCATTAAATATTTATGGATCATCCCTGGTTTTGCTGGTCATCGACCAATGCATACTAGGTTAGGCAGCCTGTGTTGATTATGACTAGGATATATTTTGGGGAACAAGGGTCAAACGTATACAGTTGGGAAGACAGAATAACCAAATGTCATTTAATTTTGGCTTACATCCAAAGAAATTAACTCTTCTAGTTAAATAGGATTAGAGCAAGTGAGACAAAATGAAAATAGGACTTTAGTGTCTACATATGCTTGAATCTTAAGAAATGAAGTCTAAATTTTCATTTTATATCTCCTCTTCCACCTTTGTCCCAATTTTCCTTTTTTTCTTTGTGTAAAGCACTGGTATCTTAACGAGCTCTCCTTTTGTCTAAATTTGTTATGGAGTGATTATTTGAAAAATTTTTTCTTTCTTCCTCTTTTTTACCTGTTGCTGCCTAATAGTCACCTGTGTGTTTCATGGTCTTTCTGAGTGTTCTTCCCTGTGATAGTCCCAGTCTGTGTCATTTTATGCATGAAATAGCCACTGTATTCTCTGGTCAGTTTTAGCCAGTCCATTCTTTTTATTAGAATTCTGTTCCTAAAATTTGATTTTTTTCTAATATCCTGTTAAAGGGCCTTAAACCTATCTTCACTCTTCATTAGTCTCTTTAAATAAATTGTCCAGTCATCTGTAGTAATCTTTATTCCTTTTGAAAATTCTCTCCCATCAGTGTCAGTTCTTTGTCCCTTGTATTCTTAAGAAACCATGCTCCCTGAAATTTTCTTTTATTGATTCTTCCCTATAAGGCTAGTACCCTTTTCCATTTCCCCCCCCCACTTTTTTTCTGGTGGGACGGGTTTGAACTGAGGGCTTCAGCCTTATAAAGCAGGCACTCTACTGCTTGAGCCACACCTCCAGTTCATTTGTTCTGATTATTTTGGAGATGAGAGTTTCTCATGTATTTGCCCAGGCTAGCCTTCAGCCTTGATCCTCCAAATCTCATTCTCCCAAGTAGCTAGGATTACAGGTGTGGCCATGGGCGCCTGGCTCCTCCTCTTGTTTTCTAAACCTTTATGTAGACTATCCATAATCATATTCTCTATTAGCACAATCAACTTTGACATACATCTTCCCCTCCTCTCCCCCTGCTTTGGTGGGAGTGGGATTTGAACTCAGGGCATACATCTTGAGCCGCTCCACCAGCCCTATTTTTGATGGGGGGGTTTTCCAGAAAGGGTCTGGTGACCTGTTTGCCTCGGGTAACTTTGAACTTCGATCCTCCTGACCTCTCCCAGATTAGCTAGGATTATAGGCGTGAGCCACCGGTGCCTGGTTTTGGCATACATTTTGTTCAACAAAGTTTTGAAATGTTTTCTGTTAGTGTTGAATGTTCTATTTTATAAGGGTATGTTCCTTGGCATAAACTTTAAGCAAGCATTGATACTCTATTTTACATCCCTAGAATTTTATGTTGAATGTCTTAGTTTAAGAATATTTACCATGGTTGTTTTTTTGGTCTGGATTTTGTAGTTGATGTTGATAAGGAATATTTATCTGTTCTAAGACACACACCTCTTATTTTTAACATTCGAAATAGGAATGTCTTAAAATTGATGTCTTACTATAATCTGCAACATTTTTCCTTTGTTAGGGGTACTTAACAAGGTTGAGGTACACTATTAATATAAATTTTTTCCCTAACCAGCAGTTAAGAGTTTGCTCTCTGATATTTTAAATCAAAATTGTTGTTTTTAGTTATCTTACATTGAAGACCCCCCTCCCCGTGATGGAGTGCAGGAACTTGTGCATGCCAAGCAAGCATTCTGCCATGGAGAGTTACAGCATTTCTCACATTGAGTTTTTTAAATGTACCTGGTTTTTAAATATTTCTTTTGAACTTTTAGGTGGAAGATGAAACTGTTTTACATAACATTCCTTATATGGGGGATGAAGTTCTAGACCAGGATGGCACTTTTATTGAGGAACTTATAAAAAATTATGATGGAAAAGTACATGGAGATAGAGGTGGGCCATATTTTTATTCTCTTGGAAAAAAGGGCTAAGGAATTGAGATTTACTTTGGTTTATTAAGCATAGGATATGAAAAACAAGTTTTTAGTAATAGAATTTTGTGCTTGACAATAAAGGACTGACCAGGTCTTATAAGCCTAAAATTTTTAGTGTTTTCCTTATATTTTTAATTGGAGGATTCTATTTGCCACTGATAATTATCCATAGGTGGTTATGGGATAAATTGTAATACCAATAACATGTATTTAGTAGAAATTGAGTGTGTGTAGATTTTAAGATTCATTAGTAAAATTAATTAGAATTAGGGCTGTGCTTATGTGGCACGTGAGCTCCGTAAAGCCTCCCTACTCAAAAATGCCTTCCATCAGGCTGCCCCAGCACCTGAATTCAGTTATCAAGAATCATGGCTTTGGTTTTTTGTGTCCAGGAGGCTCTTTTGAAGTGTTCAAAAGGACACCCATTATCATTATTAATGGAAAACAATGTGTGAAGTGATTAAGTCTGTGACACACAGATTGTTTGGAAGGAGGCTAAAGCCACAAGTTAGTTCCTAGAGCATTAAGGTAGTATCAGGCATTGGAACTTTTGGGGGGGGTGATTCAAGAAAATGATTCAAGAAAATGAAACAGATACTGAAGATAAATTTTGCCTAAGGCCATTCCTGAAAATGATCTTATAAGCCCCTCTCCATTTTAATACTAATGATATAGTGCTACTAGTCAGTGACTGTCTTCCAAATTAAAAAAGGCATTCATAAACTTTAATCATTACTACTTTCACCTGTGTTTTTCTGATATTTGGCTTGATGAATTTCAGAATGTGGGTTTATAAATGATGAAATTTTTGTGGAGTTGGTGAATGCTCTTGGTCAATACAATGATGATGATGATGACGATGATGGAGAAGATCCTGATGAAAGAGAAGAAAAACAAAAAGATCTAGAGGATAGCCGAGACGGTATGTCTGATACCATATATCAGGTTGTTGTTGTGGTCCTCACATTCTTTTTTAAAAAATACAGTCTAAATAGATTTTAGTTTCTTCTTTCTCTTTTCTTTGGTAAATATCAAATTGATAATACTGTAAGCAAAATTAGAGCATTATTCGCAATATTTCATCTTCTACTTAAGAATCTTTATTTTCTTTAACAAGAGCACATAATCCTTATTTTGGGCTTCATTGAGCAATTACATAATCATTATTATGTCTAACATGTCAGTATGTACAAGTTGTATGCTAATCACTTCATATGCACCAACTCACTTCATCCTCCTCATAGGTTCCCAAGATAGATGTCATTACTAGATCCATTGTATATTTGAGGATATAGATTTAGAGAAGCTAAGTAACTTACCTAAGATCACACTATAATAGGGAAGAAATGTGATGATAACCCAGGTCTCACTTAATTTAGGGCTGTGCTTTTGCCCTTGCTCTAGTTAAGGCTCACTATAGAACAGTTGGTCCCAGGACAGAGCCCTTAGCTCTGTTTTCTGTTTTAAGACAGCATGGGAGAATTGAGGGAGAACTGCAATTTCAAAGAAACATAATTTTGTTTTTATAACAGAAAGGCACCTTAGTGATGATGTAGTTTAATTCTTTCATGTTCCAGATAAGGAAGCTGACCCAAGTGGCTAAGTGATCAGCCCTATCTCAAAACTAGTAGCAGAAATTAGAACCTGGGGGTTCTGCCTCCCAGTACGCTTAAAACTTTGAATATTTGAATTCTGTATTTGACTTGCTTCTACATTAGTAGTGAAATAGAAGACTGATGATTTGTTAGAAAATCACCTTTGTTATTCAGGTACTATTAAAAGGAAAAGATTGAAAACTTACTTTCCTCCATTCTTTTTTTTCTTTCATAATTCCCTATTTAGATAAAGAAAGCCGGCCACCTCGGAAATTTCCTTCTGATAAAATTTTTGAAGCCATTTCCTCAATGTTTCCTGATAAGGGCACAGCAGAAGAACTAAAGGAAAAGTAAGTAAAACTTGTTTTTTTTTTGAGGCAGTCTTGGCTTTGTTTGGCATGTATGTAACTCGTTGTGGTTTATTGCAAATGGAGCTATTGCAGCTGAGGAGCCACCTCATTTCTTTACAGCATCCACAGGATGTATAACTGTGGTACTCTGCACTACAAAAACCTACTGTAGGTAGAACAAATTCATACATATATTCACACACATAATTTACACTAATACTTTATAGGCACATTTTTCTGAATACTGGTGGGCATTTTAGAACAGTTACTTAAAATAGTATCCTTTTCCATAATATATCCAACTCATGAGCATATCATGATATACCATGCATTGTATTTATTTCTTGATATGTCATGCATATTTGTCTGTTTAAGTAAAGATTGTTGTTAGGTTTTTAGATTTTTTTGTGTGTGTTTCAGGCAAGTTAAACTTGGAAAAAAAACCATGGAAACCTTTTAGAAACTTTATTTTCAAAAAAGTGCGTTTTGTTTCTGGTTCACCTGTATTTTTCTTGGTTAATGTCAGATATAAAGAACTCACCGAGCAGCAGCTCCCAGGTGCGCTTCCTCCTGAATGTACCCCCAACATAGATGGACCAAATGCTAAATCAGTTCAGAGAGAGCAAAGTTTACATTCATTTCATACGCTTTTCTGTCGGCGATGTTTTAAGTATGACTGCTTCCTACATCGTAAGTGCAGTTATTGTACGTTTTCATTTTCTATCTTTGTTGTGGAATTATGTCTTAAAGCAGCTTGAAAAGTGCTGTCATTTATGATAACTAGGATTTACCATTTAATTTTGTAATTAAGGTTGAAGAACATGTTATGATCTCAGTACTGCTATTTTATCTTGTTGTTTGAAGATTGCTCTGAAATCTTTTGCACATACTTAATTTAGACTTTTGTTCCCCACTAACTTGGAATGCAACTCAGTGGGTTTTCTACAAAGGCTAAGCAGTTGTTTTTTAATGAAACCATTATTATGAACTAGTTGAACAACATTGCTGATATTGATGGATGAATTTTATTGAACAAAAAATCAGCTAAAAAGATGTTTCTATAGTGAGTTCTTATTTAGTGTTGAATCTTTTGATTTTTTGATCCTTTGAGTAAGTTGCTTTCTAAATACCTACATTTGAATACAAGCAAAGTATAAAATGTGCTTAATAAAATTTAAGCACATATGTAGGGAATGGGGTCCTTTTAGTAAATTTTCTAAGTAATTAGAAATTATTTAAGTGCATTTTATTAAAAAGCACCAACTACTTTTGAGCACATATTTTAGCCTCTGCATAGCTATTCCTTTAGGGGCTTTTGACCCTAAAGTTGTATAAAGTTGCTTTTCTCTATACTAAGAGCCTCACGTTGGCTGGGCTGAGTTCCTGTGCCTACCTCTTGTAGATTTTTTTCTCATTATCCAGTGGTACTTCTTCATGATAATAATCTTGTCCAACAACTACATCGATCTCACCTGCTTTTAACTTTGTGATCTATCTGTATTTGTTGCTGTTCATAATTTTTTGAGTGATATGTATATTGAATATTGAATTATTTTAGTGTTTACTTAAATTAGAAAAATGTGAAGTAGATTTTTAGTTTTATTTCATTGATTTATTGTTTTGGCCATACTGGGGTTTGAACTCAGAGCTTCGTATTTGCTAGGTAGGTGCTCTACCACTTGAGACACTCCACCAGTCCTGAATTAGATTTCCAGAATTATATATATTTCTGTCTCCTTTCTGTTGTTTACTGTACTCCTTATCTAGTTTAAATGGATCATTGAATAGTTTTTTGTTTTTGGCAGTATTGGGTTTGAACTCAGGACCTTGTGCTTGCTAGTCAAGCGCTCTACAACTTAAGCCACATCCTCAGCCCCTAGTAGTTTTAATAATCCTTAATAAGCTATCTATTTGTTACTTCAGTCATTGGACAATTAGCAAGTATCTTATTTGGATTTAACAGTGTTATCTTCATGTAACCCTTGAAATAGTTGTCTTGAATTGCCCTTTAATTCCCCTTTACATACCATCATTTCCCCACCCCCCCCCACTCCTTTGGTGGTACTGGGGTTTGGTCTCAGGGCCTCAGACTTCCTGTGCAGGTGCTCTCCTATTTAAACCACTTCACTAGCTCCATATATGTTCATTTTTAATCAAGGTTATTATAAAGTCCACTCAGATGCAAACGAATTGGGTGGGTGCTGTATTTTACAGTCATTGAGAGGGTCCTTTCAATTTGTTGCTTATAGATGTAGCATTTAATGTACCTTTTTTCTGTACAAATAAACCAAAGAAGTGGGATACTACTTTTAGGCATTATTACAACAGTAATTTTCATGTGTTATTTACAGATGAGCAATTTTCATGAACCTTGAACCCTGTTATTTATCTCATTCAAGTTGGGGAGAAGAGAAATATGTCACTTGAATAAATATGCCTTTCCTGAGATTAGTAGGCTGCCTCTTTTCCTTGTGCGCCAGTCTCTTCATAATTCATTCTGAATAAATTCCATAGTATTACATTGCTTTACATTAACTTTAATAAATGTTACACTATGTTTTTCTTAGGCAAAATAAGTTATTAAGTCATTAAATATAAATGTTAAATATGGTACTTCGTGCTTGTTTTTGTGTATATGTTGGGAATACTGTAGTACTTCCTCATAGAGTTGTAAGGATTAAATAAATAGTGTGTAATATTTAAAACAGTATTTGGGTCCTAGTAACTATTTTTATTTTTTTAAATAGACCATTATTCACATGATTTACCATTCCTGAAAAGCATGAAAATATGTACACAGTCTCCCTTACCACTTTTATCCCCGTCCATCAAGTTTTCTCCCCACTTTTGTATAATTAAACCACGTTTACTTATTTTCTTTTATCTTTTATAGGTTTCTTTGGCAAATACAAATATTTTCTTTCTTTTCCAATCATCTTATTCATATGGTGCCACAATCCTCAGGCTTTCTTTTTCTTGACTTAATATTACAGGCTCTACACTAGTCCTGTCTGTATAGCACTATACAAGGCTCTGTAATGTCCTCAACTCATCCCTAAAGGTGAATATTTGGATTATTTAGAGCCTTGTTTTGTGGCAGAGCCACAGAGAATTACCTTATATACATTTCTACTCATTTCCCACAAGTTCACTCCATTGGATATCGCCGAATGACCTGTCATGGGGCCATGCCATTTAAAAAATCTTCTAGGAAAAAGTAAGAACCCTGTTCATCAGAGTTTTGCCGATAGAGTGTTATCAAACTAATTTTGATTTTTAAATTGATTTTATAAATGAAAAAAATGGCTTTTAGCTTTATTAATTTGCATTTTTCTTCTTTTGAGAGTTAGGGTCTTCCTATGTTGAAGAGATTTTTTTTCTGTGATTACTTTTATTGAACCACATTTATTCTTTGGCTCATTGGTCTTATTGATCTCTAAGAGCTCTTTATATAGTTGGTAAATAGTTTTTTTTGAGATAGTTGCAATTTGTTGGTGAATGTTTCAAAAGCAGAGTTTAAAAATTTACTTTAAAGTAGTGAATGTATCATTCAGATTTTTCCACTCTATAAAGTTTTAGGTTTCTTTTCTTTTACACACATTTGTATAAATTGTTGATTGATTAGAACTTACTCTGATGTAAATTATGGATCCAATTCCTATTCCTCACCTCTAAAGTTACCTAATGTTTCACTGTCATTTATTGAAAAGTTCAAATGTTTCACTATTTAGAGATATAATACTTCCTTAACTGCTTGTTACCATTTGTACTTGGGTCTGTTTCTCAATTTGTGTTCCTTTTGTCTGTCTGTATGGGTTTATGTAGCAATCTCCTGGCTGTTTGTTTTCTAGACATATTTCAGAATTAGTTTTGTCTAGTTAAAAAAACAAATTAATGGTATGTATATCTATTAGAATTCTATAAAATTTACAAATTACTTAAGGAAAATTTGACTTTTAAAATGAGTTAAGTCTAAGCCAGGTGCTGGTGGCTCACGCCTGTAATCCTAGCTACTCAGGAGGCAGAGATCAGGAAGATTGCAGTTTGGAGCCAGCCTGGGCAACTAGTTTGTGATATCCTATCTCAAAAAAACAAAAATAAAAAAACCTTCACAAAGAAGGACTGGTGGAGTGGCTCAAGGTGTAGGTGCAGGGCCTCAGTTCAAATACCAGTTTAAAAAAAGAACATTTAAGTCTGACAATCTATGTGATCAGACCTTTTACTGCAAAATGTTGTGATATGCTTTCTATCTGAGTTTCCGTCTGGAGGAATCTATCTGTATATTTAAGCATAAAACCTGGTTGTATCAGTTTGTCCCTTTTGATACTAATGTGAAAATCTCTTTTTATATTCTTTCTGGAATGTGTATTGATGTTACTTATAGAAATTGTAATGCCTTAAATGGTTAAAAGTTCAAAGAAAGTATTCCAAAGTTTGTGATTAGTGGCTAACATTTTTCAAAACATTTTGGAATATGTAATGATTAAAAATTCAGACATACTTGTTTATTTTTGTCATATAATTAACACAGTGACTTATCCCCTTTACACTTCAGTTTTTCTTATCCATAGAGTTGGTACGATGATTCTAATATGGTGGTTTTGTGAAGATTAAATGAGATAATATCTCTAAGCCTCAGCATGTGCTTCAAATATAGTAGTATTTATTGCTAGCTGCCGTCACTACTGTTGCTATTATTAATGTTATTCTATGCTCTGATGTTGGCATTATTTATTATCAGGTACTCTTTGTAAAAGTTTGATATCTAGGATGTACATGAATTTCTATGAGTCTAGCTGCAAGTATATTTAGTAGTAAGAATTTATTCTTAACACCAAGCTTTACTCAAGAGCAGATGAGACCAGTAATTTAACCAAAAGTTAATTTATAAAACTCACATTTTGTATTGTTCTATGATCGTTTATTTTATGACATGAAGTATTTAACAGAAGTGGTGTATAACAATGATAGTGATTACAGAGACTGATTAGAGAGAGGTGAAGTTACTGTGTTTATGTTAGTAAAAGAGTATTGAGTGAGGTACACTTAGACAAGTTATCTCTTTCCTAATTTTAAAACCATCACTGGAAATAAGTGATTGCTAAAATTTGTCCCAGCTCTATATTCTCTGATCCCTCAGTTCTATATTTGAGGTATTATTTATTTGGTGAAGTATCACAGGATTCTAAAGGACCCACTGTGGGGGGGTGTTTTGGCCATTTTCTAGAGCTGCCAGAGAACAGCTGGAATTGTATATTATAGTTTATAAGTCTTTTGCCTTTGCTTGAAAAACATTTAAATGTTTTAGATTTTATAGGTTCTTTTTGAAATAAAAATGCACTCAATATCCATGTTTTCTCCTTTTTGTACAATTAAAAAAAGTCTAGCTGGGCGTGGTGGCGCATGCCTGTAATCCCAGCACTTGGGAGGCAGAGGCAGGAAGACGGTGAGTTCAAGGCCAGTCTGAACTACATACGGAGACCCTTTTCTCAAAAAACCAAGGGCTTGGGTACAAGCCAAGTGGTAGAGCACTTGCCTAGCATGTACAAGGCCCTGGGTTTGATCCCTAACAGTTTTTTTTTAAAGTGTCCTGCCTTAATTTTCTGTTTTAATAATTTCCTTGATGGAAAATTTTATCCCATATTATGTTTAGCTTGACCCCGGTATTAGAGGAACCAGCGCCAGCTACTGGATTGACTTTGGATTGTTTGGAAAACTTATTTTGAATACAAAGATGACTGTTCGGGAGGATTGTGTTCAATCTTCTGGAAATCTAGAGTAGTCGCGGCATTTCTATAAGAGGGGGTCGTCATACTAGTTTTCCTAGAGAACTGAGGTTTGAAATTCTGCTGCGGGAAATCTAGTCATGAGAATAGTTCTCTTTCTAGTTCTAGCTGACTGCAGTGTGAAATTAAAAATGATATGCTTGAATTCTTTTCTTTTTTTTCTTGTTTTTTTGGAAGTGCTGGGGTTTGTACTCAGTTCTTTGTACTTGCTAGGCAGGCACTCTGCCACTTGAACCACGCCCCCAGCACGTTTTAATTTTTTTAAGTATCTCTCAACTATGAGCATGTCTGATATTTCTTTATAGCTTGACTTGATTATTAGACTCCATAATTGTGATTCATCATGAGTATTGTTTTCTTGCTACAATCTGAAACATCTTCTAAATCAGGAGCAGCAGAGGCTCCTCTCCTCAGCTTGTGCATGTGTGCACGTGTATGTGCTTGTGTGTATCCGTCTGTGCTTGTGGATACATTTTCACTGAATCTCAGGTCATGACCAATCTATAAATACAGTATGTTGCTAAAGCAGGCAGCCAAATAAAAACATCTTTGTAGTTATGTACATGTTGTTAACTCTAGCTAATGAAGATTTTGATTTTTAGATTAATGTAATTTCTAGCTGTTGATGTGATCTTAACTTTATATATGCTCAGTCTTTGTACTAGAGGATCCTCAGCTGTTCAAAATGTAATAATCCACTGCCAAATTAGCCATATGCTATTAGGCTTTCATTGTGAAGACACTAGCTCATACACATGACACAGGACTTGAGCCTGGAATTTATACCTTAAAACATCATTTTGGGACTGGAGATGTAGCTCAGTGGCAGAGCACTTAACTAGCATGCCAAGACCCTGGGTTCCATTCCTTGCACTGGAAAAAAATAGTAATTCCCCCATAAGTCTGTCTTTATTTCTTCTTTAATGTATATAGAACATAAGTTTAAGTTTGGTCTTTTACATGTATTTCTAAAAAGTGTTTTAAGCCAAAATAAATTCAAAACATAACAAAATGTGTGGTAGTATGTGCCTGTAATCCCACTCAGGAGGCAGGAGAATGGAGTTCAAGGCTAGCCTGGGCTACATAGTAAGACACTGTCTCAAAAAATAACAAAGAATTAAAAAAAAAACAAAACAAATGACTATGTCATTTGTTCTTATCCAAATTAAAATTATCTTCATCTTGTATAATTCTGAATAGGTGATTTTTAACCTTTGCCTTTATACATGATGAAGCAAACTCTTGAGAAATTCTCTGAAGATCGCACTAGTATGTGTTCACACTGCTTTCAGACACCCCATGTGTCATCATTTGAATCTTTCTGTTACTGCATTTTTTTGGGATTTTTTTTTTAAAACATGTTTTGTCTGACCATTATATTTTCCTGTAGAAAGGCACTGGCTCTCCCTAGGTTCTTGAGTTGCTCACTCATGATTCAGAGGAATTGAATGTTAGCAATCTGGAGCTGTCCTTTTTATCTTCATAAATGAGTTTTAACAAGTGTTGACCTTACTTTAGAAAGCAAGGAATCATAAATGTCAGAATTCTCTTGATAACAATAGGAAGTCTAGTTTCATTTTAAAATAATGTACTGCTTGTGTGGAAGATATTAATGACTCAGTTTAAATAAATGTTTATAGTCATAATTTATGTACATCGATTATACTTTTAAGGAGAAAATAAGGAATCTGTAGTCATTCCAGTTCCCTGTGTTTCCATCTTGCCTTAGGGGCTTGAGAAGCAGTGCAAAATACTTTGTGATAGTTCAGTAAGAGCATGGAGGAAACTTGTGTAAAGTAACAGAAGCCAAATGTTAATAAGATTATAATGTATTAATGGATGTTTCACATGGATCTGGGAAAGTGAAAAAGCAAGTCTTCTATAGCTATATTCAGATACTTTGTTTTTCATTTATTTTGCAGCTTTTCATGCAACACCCAACACATACAAGCGGAAGAACACAGAAACAGCTCTGGATAACAAACCTTGTGGACCACAGTGTTACCAGCATCTGGTAAGATTAGTCCTTTGTTATTCTGGAGGGTTCTTAAGAAGTCTTAATTTTGAACTTTGATGGAGGCTGATAAAACCAGCATTCACATTGTCTGTACCTAAACTTTTATTGGCCATATGACAGGCAGTGTTCTCACCCATGTTTTTTTCATAGCTTATGTACTGCATAGTTTAGTCCTTCATTACTCTTGTATTATTCTTTGTTTATCTGTGTTATCTCTTCAGCAACATTTCAAAGTCTTTAAGATCAAAGATTCTTATGCTTTCCATAAAGTTTATGAGAGTGTGAGGCACCAGATAGCCCACTTAACACCAGAAACCCAGTAATCATATGCACTAGTTCCTCTCATGGCCATATCCCTTTTGTGAATGTTAGACACTCTGTAGTTTGAGATGCACCATAGATCCCACAGGTTTTTTTTTTTTTAATGATAGAGAAAAAGGTAAGGGATTAGGAACATAAGGTAGGAAAGTTGTTTTTTTACAGGTTATTATCTTATTTTTACCATTTCCCCTCTTTGAACCAAGCCACTCCTACCTAGGAACTAAATGGGTATATATTGCCTGTTGGATTTTGGACAGAAGATTCAATGAATGGCACCTGCAGAAGGTATCCTATTTTTAAGCAATTTGGTTTTTGTAGAATGAAGTATAAAACTGTTGGCTGCTCTCAAACTTTTCCCTTCTGTTTCCACTAAAAATGGAATTCTTAAGCACTACTTTATATTCTTTAAAGGCAGAGCTTTATTTGGCTCATCTAAATGTTTCTGTGATCTCTCTATAAACTATGCTGTTACCATTGTCTTATACTTTCTGAGACTAGATTACTGTTCCTCAAAATATAAAATGTAGCCCTTAAAGTCTACATTTCATGAAGTTTCTTTCATGTCTTCTTGTGGCTGTGTACCTTTTACAGGAAAAAAAAATATTGGATGCTTTAATAGTAAGACAGAAAGTGACAGTCATGCATGTTTATATGTTTTATACTTCTCATATACTTTAAATAGTATCTTTAAAGAGGTATGCATTCTCTTAAACCCTGAAAGAGGAAGTCTGACTTGATGCATATTAGGTATGTGATTCTTTGGTAAAGATTCACTTTTAAATGGACTGTATGTATTTAATCAGTTAATATATTTCACAAATTCACCATGTAGAACTTGCCTGATTTTGTACTACTCTAGTAAAATACTGAACTCATTTATATTTCTGAAATTTTCCGACCATCAAAAGCAAGTAAATTTCTCAACCAACTTACTTCATAAAATGTCTTTTTATTTTCTTCCACCAAACTGAGTTTTAGAACTTTACGCTGATGTCTACATTTTTCATTTTGCAGGAGGGAGCAAAAGAGTTTGCTGCGGCCCTTACTGCCGAGCGGATAAAGACCCCACCAAAACGCCCAGGGGGGCGCAGAAGAGGACGGCTTCCCAATAACAGCAGCAGACCCAGCACCCCCACCATCAATGTGCTGGAGTCGAAGGACACAGACAGTGACAGAGAAGCAGGGACTGAAACTGGGGGAGAAAACAACGACAAAGAAGAAGAGGAAAAAAAAGATGAAACTTCCAGCTCCTCTGGTAAGACATATGTAATACTTGGGTTTTACAGTTGCTTTACAAGTTTTATATTGTGAGGATTAGGGATATGTGATACATTGAATACCTTTATGGATTGATTCTTTTCAATGTAATGAGCAATCTAAGATCATAGAATTCTTTCAAGAATGGATAGCTGAATTGTTCTCCCTCCCTTCTCCCCCTCCCCCATGCTATTTACCCATCTTTGTTCTTGGAAGATTTGATCCAGTTTATTCTCACTCTTTTTGCCATTTTCCCCTCTGTTTTTCTCAGACAGGGCACCATGAAATTCAGATCATTTGGTTTTAATATTCTTGATGTCCTATGAGTAGTTTTGGTTAGAGAGAAAAGTAGAACTACTGATGAGTTGGTATTTTGTCTAGTTAGTATTTTGTTGATTAAGTTTTAGTTGTCTGTTCAACTTTGTGAATTACACCATTAATAACAATAGTCTAATGACCCCATTTGTGTTCATTTTAGAAGGTCCTATTAAAGGAAGCACAACTTCATGGTTTGCAGAATGTGGTCAGAAATCTTTCTGGAATTGTTCTAATTTTAGTTTATTTTAAAATATGATCAACTTCTGTTTTCTTAAATACACCTTGAATTTTACTTCTTAATTCTGCTTTCAGTCATCATTTCTTGACCATTGCTAACATTTGGTTTTGTAGAAGCAAATTCTCGGTGTCAAACACCAATAAAGATGAAGCCAAATATTGAACCTCCTGAGAATGTGGAGTGGAGCGGTGCTGAAGCATCCATGTTCAGAGTCCTTATAGGCACTTACTATGATAACTTCTGTGCCATTGCTAGGTTGATTGGGACCAAAACATGTAGACAGGTAAGCATATCTGCATATCTGATAAAAATAAAACAGTTATAAGAGCTTTAAATATAGGCATGATATGTACTCGTTCTTCAAATATATGAAAAATTTTGGTTATTTTTAAGTTCCTCTTCATCTTCTGAAAAGAAATTCCCATGGAGCCCCCCCCCCCCACCCCACAAGAGGGAACTAAATAAGCATTTTTCAGTTGTATTACAGAATTTTCCCCACTTTTAGATATTTAAGGTTGGGTATGGTAGACTTAAAAAGCTAGTAGGAATTAAACTTGGCATCACTACTCCTGACCAGAATGTAACTACAGTCATTCTTCCTACATGATGGAGGATGGATTTCCACTGTACCCCTAGTACCTAGCAGTGTTGTAGGAGAGACAAGGACATTTTCCTGGTGTGTACGAACATGGAATGTTTCCCTTAAATCAGACTGTTCTCATGCTGCTGTGCCTGCTCTCTTGTCAGGTGTATGAGTTTAGAGTCAAAGAATCCAGTATCATAGCACCTGCTCCTGCTGAGGATGTGGACACTCCTCCTAGAAAGAAGAAAAGGAAACACCGGTGAGTCTGCGGTAGAACTTCTAGAGAAGCCACATAGACGAATGGTGCAGTAGTACCCATGTCCCAAGGGTAGGGGTTGGTTTCCACTTGGACTATTTAAGTAACACCTTAAAGTATCATCAAAGACAAACCTGTAGAATCTTGTTCCTACTGTCATTTTCCTAGTATTTTTTCTGTAAAAATATAGCAGCTTCAGTAAATTTGGCATGTTAAGAGTCATAAAAATTTCAGTTACTACACTGAAGTTTTGGCATTTTGGTTAAGAAAAACATTTGAATAGCTTTTGTAGTAAAGGCTTCATAAACAGTTCAGCCATGTTATGAAGTGCTCTAAATGGTGTTCCTGCTGTGAGTTCTGGGCCAGTTTTTAGGAGCAACTTTTATTCTGGGAGTTTTATTCTGAATTTTCTAGATGTATGCCATTCCATTCTGATGTTCTTAAGTCACCCTGTTCCAAGCCCACATGAATGTTAACTTTCACAAAGGCTTCTGGTGAATGAGTGATGAAGTGTAGTAAATGTTTTCAGCCTGATTTGATTTGTAAATAGAGAGCCTGGAAAATCATGAATGGACCCCTGGCCAAACTTCCTTTTTGAAAATGAAAAGCATAGTTGGGTGGGTAAGGAAGCAATTAAAGTTACGATGTACAGGCTCATATTTGTTACATATTTTTAATAAATAATTTAGAACTTTCAGAAATTAGGATTTTTATCCCATTGCAAATTAGGCCTTAGTAGGTGCTTCTAAATTTTTGGTTGAATTATTTCTGCCTGTGTAGCTCAGTTGGAATGGCTTATGGTGCCCAAAATTAGAGAGAGTATCAGTATTTATATCACCTACATCAGAATAAATCAAAGGCAGGCACATCTGCTGCTACACGAGGCCTGGCTGCTCTTAAGTCCTGACCAGGTGACATGGTCAAGTATGGAAGTGATCTCTTATTAGGCTTGTAGGCATGGCATAGCAACCTCAGTGAGCAAGCTGTTTCTGAATTGCTCTGAGCTCATGAAATATATAAGCTGGGTAGCTTATGATTTTGCTATGTTAATTGCACTGATACATCCAGTTAAGCAGCTCTTGGTTGGATTTGTAGCTGTAACCATATTCCCATCTTTACACAGAAGTTTGTGTTTTTTTTTTTTCTCTGTTTTTTGCAGGTTGTGGGCTGCACACTGCAGAAAGATACAACTGAAAAAGGGTTAGCATCTTTTCATTTAACTTCATTATTAGTGTAACAATGTCTGCGTTATTCTCATGTTAGAATAGTAACTGGATTGGAGTTTGGGTTATTCTGATGTAATTGACTTCTGTGCCTAAAACTAATTCAAATGAAAGATATCTGTTGGTGAATCTCCAGTTAGTTATCTTTTGTAAAGTGAAAGCTGATTGGACAGAGTGCGTCATTAAGAAGTGCTAAGGGAGAAGCGCTTTGAAAATAGAATTGATACATGAGGCCAAGCTCTCCAGTACTTGGGGGTGGAGGTAATTTTTATCATTATTTTATCCTCAGGACTATGTGTAGCATTGTAAGTACAGTAAAGGGAGCTCCAAAGGTAGTGGGGAAGAATGTACTCTTGTTAATTGTGATAATCATTTCCCATCTCCCTGGATTCATTGGCTGCCTGCTGTTATCTTTACTCAGACGGCTCCTCTAACCATGTTTACAACTATCAACCCTGTGACCATCCACGGCAGCCTTGTGACAGTTCGTGCCCTTGTGTGATAGCACAAAATTTTTGTGAAAAGTTTTGTCAATGTAGTTCAGAGTGTAAGTATTTGTTGCTTTGATGCAATTGCATGAGAACTAAATAGGTCTTTTGTCCACAATTTTAAATAGTGATTAAACCAAAACATGAGGACATGGGAGTGCTCCCTTGTGCTTACTTTAGGAAATCCACTTACTCTACAAGTATTTATTGAGACCTTAATTGCACTGTGCTAGTGTCCCTTTGCTTTCCTGGGTAATGTATATGTGTGTGCACATGCACAAGTTAAGCAGACTTGATTTTTTTGTTTTTTCTTCTTTGATCATTTAAATTAAATCATTGTAAAGGTGGCATAGAATGTGAGGAGAATCTAAAAGTAATTACCCAGACATTTTGGGACACCAGAAGTTGTCAGAGCTTGGAAGGTTTTGGCTTTCGGAATGAAGGAAAGTAGCATTAGTGTAATGGATTTTTATAGTTGTTTGAAGAAGCTGCACAGAACACTTGGATGGTAAGGAAGAGGTCAGAACAATTAGAGTTTTAGACTGGCCAAGGCCCTGGATACTGTTTAGTTCAAAATCTCCCTTTACCTAGTTTATAAATCACAGAAGTTTAAATTTATATATCATTTAACAAATACAAAGTGGGAAACAAAAACTCAGTGGTTATCCTTCTCAGTCCTAACAGTTTCATGTGTGCTGTTCCTTGATTTTCTCATTTATGCAGTGGGATAATAAGGTGTTATCAAGGTTTAAATGAGTCCATCATGTGCTCTGCACAGTACTTGCTACATAACCTTTATGCGAGAGTTTGCATATGGTGATGATGTGAATGATGGTGGTGATGATGATGAACTTATCTCTGAAGGTCAAAACCGCTTTCCTGGGTGCCGTTGCAAAGCACAGTGCAACACCAAGCAATGCCCATGCTATCTGGCTGTCCGAGAGTGTGATCCTGACCTCTGTCTCACATGTGGAGCCGCTGACCATTGGGACAGTAAGAATGTGTCCTGCAAGAACTGTAGTATTCAGCGGGGCTCCAAAAAGGTAATAACAGTCAAATCTGGAAGATAATTTTTTGGTTTTTTACTGGTGTCAGGATAGCCTTAGACCATTTAGCTGTGGTGGAGGAGTAACAAAAGTAATAGTGATCCTTGAAAGGGGCAGCTGATGAGAAAGAAAAAATGGTCAGGTTTTCTTTGGGTAATGCAATCTTTTAAGTTTCCCATAGAATTCTTTGAGTTCTGAGAAGTAGCTATTAATGGTATCAGATTTGAAATAAAGGATATTTTCTAGTTGTTTAATAGATGATTTGACTTTCTTTTGAAAGTTTAGTTAATACAAGTTTTATTTCCTTAAGGCCAACAAATGGTGTTTTTTGGTTTTTTTTTTTTTTTGGTGGTACTGAAGGTTGAATGAAAGGGCCTGTCCCTTGCTATGTAGGTACTAGGCACTCTTACCACTTGAGCCACACCCCCAGCTCTTTTTGCGTTAGTTATTTTTGAGGTAGGGATTTGCATTAATGCCTGGGCTTGCCTGGACTGCAGTCCTCCTATTTATGCCTCCAATGTAGCTGAAATGACAGGAGCCTGCACTCTATGCCCAGCTACTTGTTGAGATAGGTACTTGAAACTTTTTGCCCCAGGTGGCCTCCAACCCCCAATCTTCCTGATCTCTGCCTACTAAGTAGCTAGGATTACAAATGTCACTCACTATGTTCTGCCAAGTGGTGATTTCTGTCAAAATAAAGAGAGCCATTCTCATCAAATGGTATTTTTAGGTTTCCTTTCTTTGCAGAGTAAAAGATGAAATTGCCATGGCAAAGTTTTGTAGATAATTCTTATTTCTTCATAACCTTAAAAACAGAGACCAGGCACTCAGGAAGCTAAGGCAGGAAGGTCTTGAGTTCCATGCAAGCCTGTACTACATAGTGAGTTCCAGGCCAGCCTGGGCTTCATCATGAGACCTTATTCCCCCCCCCCCCCCCAAAAAAAAAATCCAAACAACCAAACCTAACTTTGAAAACAAGAAATTACATATTTGAAACCTGGGAATAGCATGTAGGTAATTTTAAATGTGGTAGGCAGGAAGTGGGTTATTGAGAAAAAGAAACTTTTAACATATATTATTGGGGAAATTCAGTATCTTATTTTGTTAGAGTAGATGATAGGTTCTTTCTTAAATTAATCTTTTTAATCATAATAGCTCACATTTATTAGCCATTTCACATATACATTTTTGTTTGTATTTATTTTGGTTTGAACTCAGAACCTTGGTATTTGGTTGACGCCAGGCACTCCACCACTTGAGCCAGCCCAGACATTTAATATATAGCAGGCACTGCTTTGTGTATTGATTCATTAGTCTTCTTAACCCTGTGAGTTAGGAATAGCCATTAACCCCATTTTACAGATAAGGAAATCCAAAGTCACAAGACTTGGCTGGCTGAGTCATTACATGATTGATATTATCATATTGTTAGGAGTTCCCTTCTGCCAGACATCCTGCCCCAGGAAAAACATTCAGCCTCTCTTGGTTTTCTTCCCTATGTCTGAATCAGTATCTGTGTTCATGGCAGATCTGAAACCAGCCAACCAACCAAACTGGATTACCTGTGCAGAGTGATTTTATTCTAGGTGCTTACATATCCATTTAGGTCTTCCAGATCACCATGATGTTGGCTCAGTGTCCTGTGAAACACCTGTTCAGACCTAAAAATTATCCCTCCACCCCCATACTTGGCATTAGATAAACTGCTTGTTCAGAAATAGATGATACTCATGATGCTGGCAGGTCCTCTTTGTTGAACATCTTTTAACTCTCAGGACAGAAAACTATGTGCATACCTGTTATCAACTGGGTTTCATTTACTCAAGAGCATTTAGGTAATGTCGTTTCTGATAAGCAGAGTAGTTGGAAAATTCACCTGATAGCTAAACATAGGATAACCAGAATAGGAGTAGATCAGAAGCTTAGATGATCAGGGAGCCTTTTTAAAGGTCATAGGAAGGTCCCAAATGAAAATATAATAATGAGTCATGATGAAAAGTTAGCATGTTTGGGAACAAATCCCTAACTTGGCAGTTTGCAGCAATGGTCTTCTTGGCCTTCTCTGCTAAAAGTGGGACTGATGAGATCAGGACACCCCTTCATGGTAGTTTTCCATGTTACTGCGAGGAAGTTCTGGAAAGAGCAAAATCTAAAAGAAAGCTGCCATGGACAAAATGGCAGGGCCCCCCAGAGGAGTAAATGCCAGTGAAAGACCCAGAATGTGTTCAGGGTTTGAACTGGTAATAGAAGGCACTTTAAGGAGTGGACTGATAGGTCTGGAGAGAATAGTAGTTGGTGTCCTCAGATTAAATTTGTGTTAGTCAGTTGGGCAAGGTGGTACACCCCTGTAATTCTAGTTTTTGGGAGACTGAGGCAAGAGGATCAGGAGTTCTAGGCCATCTAGGGCTATATAGTGAGACCCTGTCTCCCAAAAATTTGTGTTAGTAACTTTTTGTTGCTTTGAAAAAATAAGAAAACAGCTTAAAGGAGGAAAGATCTATTTTGACTGATGGTCAGTCCATGGTCACTTGGCTCCGTTGCTTCTGGCTTTGTGCCTGGTAAGGCAGAACATCAGGATGGAGAGCTTGTGGTAGAGCAGAGTGGCTCACCTCATGGAGGACAGGAAGCAGAGAGAGACCAGAAAGGTATGGGGCCAAGACATACCCTTCAAATGCATGCCCTAGTGACCTCCTTCCTCCAAACAGATCCTACCTCCTAGATTTTACCACCTCTCAGTGATGCCATCCAGTTATTAATTATTAATCCAACAGAGGATTAATACACTGATTAGATAAGAACCCTCATGTTACCTCTCAAGGATTGGGTCTGCCTTCAACTTAAAAGTCTTGGAGGCACACTTCACTATTCGAAGTTTAACAGAATTCAGGTTGAAAGTGAAAAGGGGAAGTAAAAGAGAGGCAGTTCTCATGAAAACCTTGCTCGTTTTAGCAGCTGTAGGGCACCCACACACTGAAGAATATTTTTTTTTTTTTCTGTAAGAGGTTACTTACCTTCGGCATTTTATTAAAAAATACTGTTTTTGTATTTGCCAGCTGTCTTCAGCAGCTTTCATACCTGTGGAATCTAATTTGTATGTTGAGTTGTTGCCCTGGAATGGGGTTGAGACTTACCGTAGTAACCTGTGTTTTCCTTCTGTGGTCATCTGTTCATCACCAGTCTGTCTTTGTTCTCCTTTTCTCATTATGTGATTGTGCTTTATTCTCTAGCATTTACTGTTGGCACCATCTGATGTGGCAGGATGGGGAATTTTTATCAAAGATCCTGTACAAAAAAATGAATTCATCTCAGAATACTGTGGAGAGGTAAGGCACACTGGTCATATGTATTCAGGTGGTATGGGTGATAATAGCTTTCTTTGGTTTAATTGATTTCATTAGAGAAGTCCAGTGGTTTGGTGAGAATGAATTAATGTAAAGTGTAGACTTACTCATGCTTGTAGATTTGGTTTGCTTAGTAACTGTATTGCTTCAGTTCTAGCCATGTTTAGCATTCGTCCCCTGGGCATAAGGGGCAAGGGGAGGCAGGGATGACAAGAGCTGTCATTAATAACTCGCCTCTTTAATTACAGGGCTAGGGAAAAAAACTGTAGAGCTAGCTTCAATTTGTAATAAAGTTACAGTTTATGTTTTTTACTCAGTCAAAAGACTGTTTGGTTAATCACTTTGTCCAAGCAGGTTACCTTGGATGTAGAAATATATCTGACTTAGAGTTCTTAAAATATCATTCTTCATTAGTGTGCACACTGAAAGGAGAAGAGAAATTGGCTGTGGTGACCTCTTTGTTGGGTATTCTTAAGAAGGACCAAAATTCTCTTGATAGATTCTTGTATTTTCTAACTTGCTTGATCACCTTCCCCAAGACGTTTTCCTCCATTGTCTTTCTTTTTAGATTATTTCTCAAGATGAAGCAGACAGAAGAGGGAAAGTATATGATAAATACATGTGCAGCTTTCTGTTCAACTTGAACAATGGTATGTTTCTGAGCTAGCAGACACTTAGTTCTGCTGAGTTGGTTTGGGAGCCTTCTGCTGGCTGAGGATTTGGAGATGAATGTAGAGGTCAGCAAGATGACCAGAAGGAGGCACTCTACAGGAGCAGCCCTGATATTTCTCATCGTCTGGCATAGTCTCAGGGCTGCTTGCTGGAAAAGATCTGGCGTGGGGAAATTCCTCAGGGAGCAGAGGGAACCATCTCTGGAGGCCCAGCCATCTGCAGATGGGGCTGCCCCATACTCTGACTGTAAGGGGATGTCCTTCATGCTCCCCCACTGCTGTGGTTTTCCTCGTGTTCCTAAGAACCTGGGGGTTGAGTAAGCACAGCACATCTCCTCCAGTCAGCGCCTCTGACCTGGAAGGATGGGGAGCAGCACCGCATTTGAAAACACCTTCCAGATGCCCCAGGACGTTATCCACGGACTGTGAGAATGAAGGCAGCTTCTTCCACAGCTGCCGCAGTGAGTGTCCATGGTGGGATTACATGAAAGTGCAGGTGTGCTCAATATGCGAGATATACAGAGAAACTCCCAAGTTTTTTTGTTATGAGTATGTTCCATATAACTGTTAATATAATTTTAAATGTGAAAATGCCAGTTCTTGATATTGGGAGGAAGTTAGTAAGATTACATTTTTTAAGCCATGTTTTGCACAGCAATATATATTCATAACTGATAAACAATAGCATTTGAGATAGCCATCTTTAATCACTAAGGATTAATTTTAACAATAAGCATCTCCTTCCAAAAGTCATTTCATACCGAATGATTTGCTTTTGAAGTAAAATCCTAAAAACTTTTTGTTTATTGATCTACAACTGAAATTATTTACTGGATTGTACTTGTTTTTATTCTTTAGATTTTGTGGTGGATGCAACCCGCAAGGGTAACAAAATTCGTTTTGCGAATCATTCAGTAAATCCAAACTGCTATGCAAAAGGTAGGTTCTTACGAGATGAGAATTACCAGTTGACAACAGGAATTCCCTTTTCAGTTCAGTGATAGTGGACTTAAGTATTTCTGGGCAATCGGTTGTTTTGTCAACAAGTCAGTTAACCTCTCATGCCTGTCTTCATGCTAACTGCTCACTGACCCCAATGTGTCTTTCCTTCTAGTTATGATGGTTAACGGCGATCACAGGATAGGTATCTTTGCTAAGAGAGCCATCCAGACTGGTGAAGAGCTGTTTTTTGATTACAGGTTGGCAAAATACATTTCTAGCATAATCTGAGTGCTTTTCCTTCCTATACTGTGAGCTGGGACAAAGGCTGATTTTGAGGTTTCTGCTGAATCTTCTGTCCCTGGAGGGTTGTTCATTTGATGATTGGGGAGCTGGTGATAACTGTCCTTGATAATGTTATTTTTTAACATAACATTATCATTATTTTTTAATCATACGAGTGATGCTTGCTTATGTATATATGCACTGGGGTTTGAATTCAAAGCCCTTAGTTTGTTAGGCAAGCTCTCTACTACTTAACTCTGCCTCCCAGCAAGTCATGCTTATTTTAAAAAATGCATAAATAAAACCCGTGCAGAAAGCCTTCTTTCTTACCCTGCTGGTGACTGCTGGGTGTGTCTCCTGGACTTTTCTGCATCACCCATCACATCATGCAGTGCATCCCGCATTACTTGTGTGTTTTCAAAAATAGATGTGATCACACTACATTTACATAGATTGTTGTGCAGCGTGCTTTTACTTGACAATATCCTATGGATGTCTTTAGTGGCATCGCATTACATGTTTTTATTGCTAGTGTTTATTACGCACATCATTATGCAGATTTTATTTTTTGGTGGGACTAGATATTGAACTCAAGACTTTGGACTTGCAAAGCAGGCACTCTTTTTCTTGAGCCACACCTCCAGCCCATTTTTCTCTGGTTATTTTGGAGATTAAATCTCAAGGATATTTGCCCAGGCCAGCTTCAAACTGTGATCCTCCTAATCTCAATCTCTCTAAGCTAGGATTATAGGGTAGTCACCAGAGCCTGGTTTAGAATTTCCTTTTGTTGTTGTTGTTTATTTTTGTAGAATTTCTTATTTATGTATTTATCTTTTTGCAGTGCTCTGAATTGAACCTAGGGCCTTGCATGTGCTAGGCAAATGCTCTACTATTGAGCTACATCTCCAGCCCGATACATAATTAGCTCCCCTTGCTCCTCCCCTCCCCCAGATTATAGGGTTTCAACTCAGGACCTCACACTTGCTAGGCAGGCCCTCTACCATTTGAACCACACCCTCCCCACCCCCCCACCCCCCAGTTCTCATTATTTAGTATTTTAAAAGTCGGGACTGTTGGCAAATAACCTATCTGATTGTCCTGTTTGTCTTTCTTTTGGGATGCTGGGGACACAAAGCCACGGTTCTTGTTTAACTCTGTGGGCAGGCATCGCACTGGCAGTTTACACTGTCACATTCTATAGGATAAACCTGATAGTACATTTAATATCTTTTTATATGTAATCAGATACAGATTTCTAGTTAAAGAATTTCTGTGACTGAGCCCAGCGCTGGTGGCTCACACTTGTAATCGTGTCTATTCAGAAGGCAAAGATGAGGAAGATTGAGGCTTGAAGGCAGCTCAAGCATAGTTCTCAAGACCCTATCTCAAAAACACCCAACACGAAAAAGGGCTGGCAGAGTGGCTCAAGTGGCAGAGCACCTGCCTAGCAAGCATGAGGCCCTGAGTTCAAACTCCAGTATGCCTCCCACCCCTACCCCCACCCCCTAAAAAAAAGAAAGAAAAGAACTTCTGTGGCTGAATATACATCCGATCCAGAAACTATCCTCATGGAGTGAGTTGTAAACTACAGCCCATGTGCACCCAGTTGTGATATACTTTGCTACACTGTTGGAGAGGACTGAGTAAAACCCAACAGGATTCAAATAAGGGTCTTGCTGGGGGAGGTCAGTGAGTGGCTTCATGTTAGGCTTTCTCTAAGTGAGGCAGCAGGTGGGCCTGGGGTTGGAGGCAAAGCTGCCCAGCTTCCCCAGTTGGGAAGGGCCAGAGGTTCCCAATGGCAGAATTCTCAAGGCATGACTGGCTGGGGCTGCTCTTTGGCTTTGCTTACCTAGGGACTCTAGTCATTTTTTCCAGATTACGGGGTCTTTTTCTGTTTTGCTTTCTCAGTATTAGAACCAAACATTATGATGGAGCTGCCACGGAGATAGGGGGTAGGAGGTTTGAGGGAGGGCTGGGCAGAAGCTGTGGGGGTGCTTCTAGTGAAGGTTTGTCTAGTGTAGAACCTGGTATCTTCTCAACTAGAAGATGGTGACCATTGACGCAGGTGCATGCCTTGCCTTCTTTATGTGTGCATCTGTATAACTGGGGAGGCGACTTAAGACATTTTCGTTCCATACTAGGTTCAGCAGGCTTTGTTGTGTTAATCTCACTGCTTACTGGATAGGCAGTCATTCCTTGTTCCTGTTGTTTCAGATACAGCCAGGCTGATGCCCTGAAGTATGTGGGCATCGAAAGAGAAATGGAAATCCCTTGACATCTGCTACCTCCTACCCCTCCTCTCTGAAACAGCTGCCTTAGCTTCAGGAACCTCGAGTACTGAGGGCAATTTAGAAAAAGAACATGCAGTTTGAAATTCTGAACTTGCAAAGTACTGTAACAATAATTTATAATAATGAGTTTAAAAATCAACTTTTTATTGCCTTCTCACCAGCTGCAAAGTGTTTTTGTACCAGTGAATTTTTGCAATAATGCAGTATGGTACATTTTTCAACTTTGAATAAAGAATACTTGAACTTCTCCTTGTTGCCATCAACTATCAGAGCTTTATCGACTGATTCTAGAAAATGACTATCTCTAATGGAAAAACACTTGGACTTAACAGTTGTCTTCTACATATCTTGATTTAACTACTATATTAATAGACAGTATTAATTTGCCTAACTATAAAACATTTTCATGTTAGATATAAACATGTAACATAATAACATAGAATTTGCCAACTTATAATTAATGCCAGTTTTTCCTGTTAATATGTGTAGGAGACCTGGTGAGTAAATAACACCAGCATCCATACTTGAGGGTTGGTGAGGAAAGAGCTTGATCTCAAAGACAGGACATCAGGGCAGAGTATGTTCCAATCAGCTGAGTATCCTAGAGAAAGTTATTTAACCTCCAGGTCTGTTCTCCATGTATAAAATGATAGAATTGAACTAGGTTACTTCTAAGAATCTGTCTCGCTCTAAATTCCATAAGCCTAGGTGAAGTTCTTATCAATACAACATTGTAAATTGAGATTTCTGTCCTGCTTTCCAAAGCCAGGCAGCCAGGCATGTGGTACACATCTTTATCCCAGTACTCCCAGCACTCAGGAGACTGAGGCAGGATTGTGAAATCCATACCACCCTGGGGGTAAATAGCAAGACCTGTCACTTCCACCCACCCACCCACTCATCCCTCCCACCCCCTCAAAAGGCAGGCAAAACCAAGCTGTACTTTTACATCTTAAAAAAGGGGATTTTAAGAAACAACTTCTCCAAGTCCCCAGGAGATGGGATGCCTGTATCTCCTGCATGATAGCGGGCAGCAATGTTAACTGGCTGGCACTTTCGCAGATGCTGAGAGCATTTGCTTTGCTGTGGGGACCCTCACAACAGCTAAAAAGCAGCCCACAGTGTGTAACTATTTGGCACCAAGTTCCTTTTCCTAGAGTTAGATACATTCAATAAATATTATAAACTCACCTTACTGTCTAGTTCAGAAGAATTTCTCTGACTTCTATCACGTCAGTGCACAAGGCACGTCAACTTGTGTCCTAAAGTAAATTTGCCATGAGAAGGCCTGCCTTAAGACTAGTCTCCTGTGTGCCACTCATATCTCTTTGGAAGATTTCTAATGACTGTGCTGATAGAATTTGTTTGGTGATCCCCATTCTTCACCCAAGAAACAGTATCACACCATAGGTTGCTGCTGACTTACTCTCAGAGAGCAGGGGCTCTGGTACCTGTCTTTGGGTGCCTTTTGTTCCACCCTGGGCAAAGTGGGCAGCTGCTTATTCCCTAAAGAGATGGCTGATTGTTTAGATCACTTCTTCTGTGGATAATCTAGTGGTCTTATTTAGACTTAGGCAAATCAGTGCATCTACTTCTTACCACACATGGGCCTGTTCAGGACACTCCAGATTTTACTTGGCTTCCGTAGTATCTACCAACACAGCTCGTTTTGGCCATTCTACCATCCCATTCCCACATGCAGACAGGTGGGTCCTCCAGATCACTGAGGTTCTGCTCAATCTGGCAGAGCTCTAAATGCATCAGAAAGACACCAATTGCACGGATATAAATTGTGAGAACCATCTAGTGCATTCCTAATGCACAATTAAGTTTTTTAATTCCATGATTAGAACTGTACTTCTCTAACTACCCTCACTAGTAACTTCATGAATACTGAGCTTTTCTTTCCTGAAACATTCGATGTCTCCACTTGATGTACTTTATATGATAAAGGCAGTCTTTAGGTTGGATTTGTGTAGTGGGGGGGTGGGCACAGAGCTTGATACACAGGCTGAACAACTATACACAGGTATCACCTGGCCCATAGACTGCCTGCTGTGGGCAAAAACACCATAAAACAACATGGCTTGTCAAAATTCTTTTCAATCCAGAATATTTTGTAATTTTTATCAAAAAATCATAATTTACCTAGAAGCTACTCCTTGCTTTTCAGTATTCTCTGGCTTATCCGAGCACTGGCACTCACATACCCATTCCTCAGTCCACCTCTGTCCTAGGAGCTCAGCAACTCCTGCCAAGTCAGTCTGTGCAAACCGGCCAATCATGTGACTTAAGTAAGTATGGACATTTTGAAAGAACCTAAGTATTCTGTCACATGATTTTCCCTGGGCTTGACTGAAGTAAATGCTTGCTTATATCCTCAGCTGTTTGTCATAAATGATTTCCAGTGAGGCTGCTGTGTAGACTCTATATAGGTATTAGATGTAGTTCATACTGACCTGTTAGGACGATGTCATTGGTCTTCCACTGGTTAGGTGCATGAATTGAAAAGGTGAGCTAAGGTATAAAAAAGTAATTGACCAGGACAGCAGAGTTTTAACCCTGGTGTGGCAAAATCTTAAGTTTCTTTAAGAGGAAAATTAGGCACCAATATTGAATAAGCAACAGACATCTTAAAATGCCCCAACGTATTTTCAATTTCTGGGGTCCTGTAGTTACTGTTTTCTTGCCCATGTTGGGGAACCAGTCTTCAAATTTCAGTGGGCCAGGCTACTTTCTCACAAAGGTAAGAAAGAAGTGTCTGGCCAGTAGACCATAGCTACACAAGTGTGACAGCACACTGTTCCCTCCTAGGGGACCCTTCTATGATTTTTGTCCAGTAATCCTAAAGACAGTATATTTTTTATTAAGGAGGTGGTCTGAAGTTGTGTTACTGGAACTGGTGATACTCTAGGGAGGAGGCCTCCACCTGGCAAAAAAGAATTTTAGAATACATCGAAGTAGAGACCAATAATTTTATTAGTAAAGCAAAGAAAAGAAACAGCACACAGCCCAGACATGGGCACATCTGATAACAGATGCAACGAGTGCTCTAACATCAGGGGTATTTATGGTGAAAAGTGGTGTTTGGGGTTTGGCTCAAATTTGTCACCTCTTGGTTCTAACACCTGGTATAATTAGTTGCTTTTGCTGTTAAAAATTTTTTTTTAAATTTTATATTACTTGATTTATTCCCTGAAATAAACATAAGAAAATCCAAATGTCTCCAGAACCAGAGCAGCACCAGATGATTTGGTACTTTGCAGAGTGGATATGTTCTGTTCACAGTGGATTCCTCTTCAGAATAACATGTGATTTCCCTTTAAGGATGTGCATAGGTACTGATCATACCAGAGGCATTTTGGATAGACAAAATAACTTGTTTTTTACAGTCTCTATGTTAAGGTTGGCTTGCTCATTAAATTTGGGTCATTATGTCAGATGTTTGAAAATCCCTTTAAACAAAGGATGGGTCCTGTGAGATGCTCCAGGACAGGTGTCCATCCCTGCGATAAGTATTTTTCTTTTTTAAGTGTAGCCCAGGCAGGCCTTGAACTTGTGATCTTCCTGCCTCATCTTCTTCACCTCGTTGATTACTGGCGTGCACCACCACGACCAGCAGTATTTTTCTTTGTAGTTATTTTTGTGCCAAGAGGAGTCATTTTCCCAAGGGTTCTTTCTCTGCGTAAGTTTCTTTAAGGTATCCTTACTCAGTTCTCAGAGTGCACTACTTTTTGGTGAAAGGGCAAGGTCAGGGGGAGAAAGCCGCTCTTTTTCCCTTTTTACAAAAATGTTGCAGCTTGTTGAGAGGGGCTGTAAGGCTGAAAGCAAAGAAACATGGATACCCATGTTTTTGAGCACAATGCTTATTTGTAAATTCCTGGCTGTTTTCCATGCCTCAGTTTCCCTGATTATCCCTGCCCCAACTGATAGATAAAGAAGTACTTTGGTAGCTATGATACTGTTCAGTTTTTGGCCCCTAACTGGGTCCTTTTTCCCTCTGGGAATTGTGGAACCAATAACAAGATTGAGCAACAATTGAGCAGTGAAGGACTTACTCTTGGCCAAGAATATGAGAAGTGGGAGATAAATTCTGCTATCAACTAGTCAGCCCTTGCGGTTGGGAGGTTAGAGTTAAAAGAAATGACGGGTGGGGAAAGGATAACAGTGGGAGGAATAATCATGTCTTTTCCGGAAACAGGCAGACATTTCCCCCTGAATTTGGGCACCACCTCTTTTCATTCCTTTTATGGTTCTTTTCACGAATATGGCACTTGTCAACTATCATGGCACTGGAGTGTCATTTAGCATCACATGGCATTAAAATGAACTTAGAGGTTGTCTGTCATTCTGGCAGCCATGTTAGACGAGATCCAACCAGTTCCCACTGGCCCACCCCACCAACTTCCGGCCTGCAGGCTACATATCCTCAGCAGTACTCACTCAGGCAGCAATCTTGTTTCCAACCTCATGGGCCCTGATTCCAAGACGGGCACTGGCAAGAGTAACAGCCGCACTGCAGGATCTTGCTGTAGAAGCCAGCAGTCACTTGCTCAAGGTTTTCGGTGCCTTTATAGAAACAAGTATGGGTGTAATCTCAGCACATACAAGGTGGAGGCAGAAGAATCTCAAGTTCAAAGCCAGCCTGGGCTACTTATACTTAGAAAGACTGTCCCAAAAGGTTAAAAAAAAAAAAATACAGGGGTTAAGGGGGTCTTAAAGTTAAGATCTTATTTTTCAATCCGAAGCTCTTTCAGATTACAGGAAGACACTGGGAATATACATTTGCACAATCATTAAATCTTTTATTTACATATAGAAATTAGTAAAACCTAAAACAAAACCAAATGCAACTTGTACAGAAATCCTTTAATTTTCTTTATTTCACACATTAAAAAATGAAACACACTATACAAATGGGTTTCCATAGCAGATTACACGTGGGTCCATTCAGACTTGCTCTCAAAGTGCTGCCAACATTACAGGTGCTGCCTCGGCCGACAGCGGTAACCAGGTAGCCAATGTATTGATTTAAATGCAGTAGCATGCAGCCCTCAGCATGGAAGGTTCAGTTCCCCTCGGTTCTTAAATTAGCTTAAATGGCGTTGGTGTCCATATTTACAGACTTGAAATGTTATCAGTCCTGAGCAGTTCTGCTGAAAGTCTGAAAGCAGCTTGCTTGATGGGAGCTGCGGTCTCAGTTTTAAAAAGGGAGGTCCAAATGGCGGCAGGCTGTCTGCTATGAACTTGAGCCGTTTTCGTCCTCTCCATTGGAACTATTTGCTGCAGGTCCCACAGACACCTCTGGAAGGGTTAAGCCAAGTAACTGTAGGTGTCCTTTTCACCATCAACTCGCTCCAAATACTCTTTCTCAATCAGAATGTCAATGCATTTCTGGGCATTATTTTAGAAAAGGCAGTGAAAAGGGAACACAAACACAAAAAGCCATCAGAACAGAGGTAGGCCAGCTACATTCACCATGGTTACCCACCCTCCAGAGCTCAGTGGGGAGCAATTCACCCCTTCTATCTGCTTAGCCTCCAGTTTTGTTGGCTATATAGACGGCCTTCCTAAATGAAGTCCCTTCAGTAACAGCATGTGCCCCCAGCATACCACCTCGAAACTGCAGCACCATCTGAGCGACAATCTCCCTTTCTAGCAAAGTCTGATTGCTCCTGGGGTAGGACTCAGTCTCACTGCAGGATATCAATACCAGTTAATGGGGTAGAAGAACTCCGTGGAGAGGAATTAGCACCTGCTGACCTCTCACTCCACGAGACACAAGACAGTACAATACAATGGAGCCTCCTGACCCTGCTGAGGAGTCACCTGTCCTCTGCCACCCTCTGAGCTCTCCACTAGCTACAACTTGCCCAAGCAGTTTCAGAAAATGAAACACCTGCTAGGCTACCATCTTAAAAAAAGCCCAATTAGAAACAAGTCAAATGTGAATCAACAGTAGACTAGGTAAGTGCAGGTTGGTTATGTTTGTACAACAGAACACCTATACAGCAACAAAAATGATCAGCTGTCAGACACTATAATTCAGATGCATCTCCCACATAAAAAGCCATATTCTATAGGCAATTTATGTATTGTGCAGTCAGGCAAGCCTGCCTCATGGGATCAGAAGTGAGGACAGTGTTTGCTATCTGGAGTGCAGGGACTGGCAGGTTGTGGTTGGGGTGGGGAGGCCTCTGGAAGGGCTCAGGGATGCTGGCGATAGTTTATTCGTCAGGGCTTGCTTACGCCAGTGTATTTACTTTGTGAAAATCACCATATACTTATGACTTGTGCACCTATCTGCAGATACACTTCAAGAAAAAAAGTTAAAATTAAGGCTATTTTCTTTTGTAGAAATGTATTACATATGAATAAACCAGTTCCCTCCTTCATAAAATAGCAATCCATCCTTTGCTAACATCTTTTCTCTTCAAACACGAGAATGGAATACTACCGCTGTTTGATTCCTGTACCTTAATCACTGGGACCCGAGGTTTGAACCTGGAGGACAGCTGAGTGAGGACTTCGCCAAGTAACTGCTGGTGTTTCAGGACCTTCCTCATTTTCATGATTCTCACAATGGCCGCCTGTGCAACCAGTAAGGAAAAACACACTTAGAGCTCTAGGGCTGAGCATCAGAGTTAAAGGAAAGGGTTAGCACTTCCCAACAGGGAACAAGTGTCCTGCAGTGGGACACAGGGAGGGTACAGGGAGCTAATTCTGTCTACCCAGGTTTCAAGTCTAATAAAACAAACATTAGAAATGTTTTGTCCTTGTGAGTAATTTCAGTAATTTAATTCTGTACAGCATTTAAAAAAGCACTTGAAAATGAGGAAAATTTCAATCTCCAAGCTTAGAGAAGCCACCCATCCTCCCCCTCAAACCTTCCTGCTTCAACCTGCCATTTTTTCCAACATTTAGGACAAAGGATTGTGCTGTTTTGTCTGGGGACACAAAGGACTCCATCCCTCAAAAACCAATGTCCTTGCTCTAAGCACTGTCATCCAAGCATTGACCCTCACCAAACCATGTATTGTTCTGGCAGCTACTTACCAGTGGGAGCCAGCATAGGACACCACGCAATTTCCCTAAGCCTGTCCCTAAGCCATGTCCTCTGCGGGAGACACACAACCCAGACATGTTCAGTCACCTGAATCAGGAGCTTGCGGTCTTCCTCGATATTTTTATGTGTTGTTTCTTGTTCCTGCTTCTGTTCAGTTTTCATTGGCACGTTGATGTTAACCCTTAATTTCTTACTGTAAAAACATCAAGGAAACTGGTCAGTATTGCCAGAAAAGGCAGGCAATAGAGGCTGCTGTCTTCCAACATTTCAGAAGAGCCTTGCCTCCCTAGAAGGGCAAAGCATAACATGCCTTCTTGTCTGCTGCGTCACTCCTCCCAAACACTCAGGAAAATGGATGCCACCACACACCTGGACTTTCACCATAGGGTCGCTCCCTGCTTTGCCATTCACAATGACAGTTAAGAGTGACACCTGTCTTACAAGTCTAGTCCTTAATCTGCCCCCTCAGAGTTCATCAAAGTAATAAAACCAAACCACCTGGCCAGAAAGGTCCAAACTTTTTAGGTGAGCCATGTAAGACTTATTTTCCAAACGAAGAGAGAAGTTAAACTCAAGAGTCAAATGAAGAAGAATCTAGACTCCCAAACGGACCACTGCCCTGTGGAGAGCTCACTATGTCTGCGAACAGTGAAAGATAGCCTAGGACCATGATGTAAAGATTTTTCTTACTTTTTATAACCAAGATACAGCTTTATTAAGGTATCTGGCTTCAATTCCACCTCATCAACATTTGCATTTTCATCTTCTAAGACCTAGAAGAAAACAACTGCTATTATATACACATCACAGACAAGGCCTTTCTTCTAGCTTAACGTACAAAGTGCACAAACATACCAATAACTTCGACTTCAGTAAAATCTGTAGGACTTGTGCCAAAATGTCCTGTAATTAGAGAGAAAAAGATAATGAGTTAGGGACCGCCCCAGAAAGAAGAGTAGCCTGAGGACAGAGAGATGGCCTCTTAGAGGTTCTTTAGTTAACCACGTCCTCTCTCTCTGACATCTACATGTGAAATCAACTCTTGATCACCTCCCCAATAAACATCATTTCTGTTATAAATATTAGAAATAAAGCACAACTCATTTCTTCAATTAAACCCACAGGAAAGTATTCACTTCTCAACTCATCCCGGACACTTCACTGAAAAACATTTTTTGTGGTGCTAGAGTCAAACCCAGGGCCTTGTACATGCCAGGGAAATGCCCTACCGCTGGGCTACACTATGCCATACAAAAGAAGTCTTGGAGAGCCTCAGAAGGACTGGACTTGCTCTGCTAAAGTGCCTGCTGGGGCTCAGGAGCAGGAGCGTGCGCGTGCTGCCAATCTGGCACTGGGTGAACTGTGGACATCACATGGCCTCTCACTCTGTGCAGTGGTAGCCTGGGCATTTCCAGAATCACGAGCACTGACTTCCTCACCAGGATTTTCCCCAAGGGCAGAGAGAGGCCCTGCCTTCATCACAATGTGTGTCTGTTCTGGTCTCAGGACACATGGCTAAGCTGTCAGCACAAGACCTCTCTAGTAACTGGCCAGAACTGCTGGCTACACCTGGGGCAGAGAGGAGAGAAGATAAAACTCCACAGGGAACTCTAATACTAAAAATGAGCAGAAAGATTGCTATGGTCTTGCTTAGAAAGCCAGACAGAGATTGGGCAGCCACACCTGCCTAATGGATCAGTCTGGGAGGCAACTTAATTCTTCAACCAATCTTCATTCTAATATGGGAAAGGAAGAATCACAAGAGATTCCTACATACAAGGTGAAGACATATTTAGGACTAACTTGAAGAATTATTATAAAATAAATGACTTTTCTAACTCACATTCTCGGAGGCCAGTAGTGACCCAACACCCAAATGAGAGAAACGTCACAAGAAAACAGCAGATTGTACCCTTATGAATACAAACATGAAACACCACAAAAATACAGGTGAGTAGCCTTTTATGAAAAACTTGGGATCACAAGTACTTCAAACTTTGGAATTCTTCTGATTCTGGAATATTTGCATAAACTGTACCAGTTGAGCATCCATAATCTGAAAATGTAAAATCTGAAATGCTTTGAAATATGAAAATTTCTCTGTATTTATAGGTGATTATTTTGAAATTCTAAATATTCCTCCGCAAACTATTAGAACTAATGAGTTTAAAAAGGTTTCAGGATACAAGTTTAATATGTACTCATTCGATTTCTGTACAATAGCAATGAGCAATCAGAGTAAAGTCAGGAAAAGAGTTCTATTTATAACAGTATTAGAACAGTAAGAGCTCTACTTATAATAGTGTTAGAAGTAATACATTTAACCAAAAAAGTATGACTCACACAGTGAAATCTATGAGACATAGCCGAAAGAGGTTAAAGACCACCGAAGCAGATGGAAAGACATCCCATGTTCACAGGCTCCAAGAATTAACACTGTTAAGAAGCCAATCTTCCCAGGGTAATCTACAGATTCAATGCAATCCCTCTCAAAATCTCAACTGCCTCTTCTGCATAAATGGACAAGCAAATCCTGAATTCATAGGGGAACATAAGGGACCCAGAAGAGCAAGAACAATCTTGAAGGAGAGCAAAATTGGAGGTCTCAATTTCACAATGTACTACAGAACAATAATAAAGACAGTGTGTTACTGGCCTAAGGAGAAACATATGGATCACTGGAAAAGAACTGAGATTCCAGAAATAATCCATACATCTATATAAGGTCAATTCCCTTTTGACAAGGTTGCCAGTGTCAATCAACAGGAAAAGCTGGGTGTGACCCAGATGCCGATGGCTCATGCCTGTAAACCTAGCTACTCAGGAGGCAGAGATCAGGAGGATCATAGTTTGAAGCCATCCTGGGCAAATAGTTCTGCGAGACCCTATCTTGAAAAACCCTTCACAAAATAGGGCTGGTGGAGTGGTTCAAGGTGAAGGTCAAGAGTTCAAGCCCCAGTACCACAAAAAAAAAGAAAGAAAAGCTGGGTGTGGCAGCATAGCCCTATAATCCCAGTACTCAGGAGGCCAAGGCAGGAGAATCAAGAGTCCAAGGCTGGCCTGGGCTTCACGGAGAGACCCTGTCTCAAAACACAAACTGACCAAACAAAAAAACAAAAAAATGAAATCAAAACAAAACAAGGAAAGAATAGCCTGTGACCTTGGCGTACAGAATGATTCCTTACACGCAACACCAAAATCACAAGTAACTAAAGAAAAACTGGTAAAGTGGGCTTCATGAAAGTTAAGAATGTGTGTATAAGAATGTATCTCCCATAAACATGTACAATAGTGAAAAGAAAGCCAATAGCATGGCAGAAAATATTTAAAAACCATGTATGTATTAAAAATCTAGTTCTCCAAACACGTCCAAGCAGTCAGTACAGCACAGACGAACCTTTTCAACACTGGGTATTCAATAGGGAAATGCAAACTCAAACCATGCTGATACATGCCCCACTAGGATGACTAATTTAAAATTTAATAAAAAATGGAAAATAAAGCTAGGTAAGAATGAGGAGAAACTAGAGCCGTCATACACTACTGGCGAAAATAAGAAAAGGTGCACACACTGGGAATGGTGTAGCAAAGTTCCTCATAAGTTAAACAGTTATCACATGAGTGAGCAATTAATTCCACATCTACATACATGTCCAAAAGAACTGAAAGTGTAGGTTCCCAGCAGTATTATCTCTAGTAACCCAGAGGTGGAAACAACCCAGACGTCCATCAATAGATGAAGGGCAACAAAATGTGGCCCATTCATACACTGCAGTATTGTTCAAATACAAAAATGAATGAAATACTGACACATGCTTCAATGTGGATAAACCTCGATACACTGAGTGAAGGAAGGCATATACAAAAAGCCACATATTATGTGACTCCACCTGTATGAGACTGTCCAGTGTAGGCAATAGAGGCAGAGTAGGCTAATGGTTATCAGGGACTACGGGGTGAGAGGGAGAGGGTGAAGAGCACTTACTGCTGACAGCTATGCGTTTCTCTTTGGGGTGATGGAAGTCTTCTAGGACTGGATAGTGGTGGGGGCTATATAAATTAGTGAATACACAAAAACCACTCACATATATCTCAATAAAAATATGACTAATGGGAATAATAATAAAATTAAGTAAAAATTTAATTGTAATAAGAAAAGTCAAGCTGGAAAACAGGCTAAGAACTGGTTAAATAAGAGGCAAGCATAGTGATAGATGCCTGTAATCCCAGCTGGCAAGGCTGAGGCAGGAAACATAGTGAGATCCTGTCTCAAAACAAAACAAAAACAAAAACTGGTTCAATAAATGTGAGAGAAGCATGTTAGTGAGTGTGTGTGTGTGTGTAAGAGAGAGAAAGTTATTCTGTAGCATGTTATTAAAAACAAGTAGGCATTTAGCTTGACCGCCAAAGAGGCACTCTGTCGGGTCTGTTTTCTCAGAAAGCTTCTCAACAAACCATAAATAGACAAAGCCATTCCAGTGGCACGTGAAGATCCTGGTGCTGAGTGTGCCTGACATCCTCGATATTAGTTTGAGAAAGCCAGGGACACTGGCGTGGGTGGAATCACTCTTGTCCTGACCCATACTTCTGACCCAAATCGCGAGACCCACTGGTCTCATTGTCACCTAAGATACACTTCTGTCCGTGGGCCCCGTCAGTTGTACTGTGCTGTCCAGCTCGTAGCCTCTTAAGTCTCCTGGCACCTCATGGGTCACACACTGGAACCAGGTTTTTCCACAATAGAGTGCGTTCACATTCACAAGGCAAGTATCTACTTCTGTTCAAAGACACCCATGTCCTTTCCTTGTGGCTTCCTACATTGTCACAAGAACAAGGACATGGCAGCCCGATACAGCAGATGGAAATGAGGAGTACCATTTTAATTTGAGTGCTATCCGTCAGCTGCTGCACGGTGTAGACATCTTCTGTGTTGTATTGAAGCAAGATTGCCATCTGGAATGTGGATGCCTTGGAGACCCCCATATAAAAGACAAAAGAAGAAAAACTTCAATCCATGGGGAAAACACAAAAACACAGCCGGCACTGTTCACACAGATGCAAATACTAAGGCAGATGCATTTAGAAGGGAACAAAGTGCTGGAGAACCGCCATAACGCACTTTCCTCAAAGACAAGCCATTTCCCACCTTACATAGTTATCTACGTAAATATCCACTATGTATGCATCACACTCATATAAACACACACACATACCTCGTATAGACACTAAGCATAAGCCTTCGTACTTGTTTTTGCACACTTGTGAAGGAAAATTGTCTTTGGGCACATTAATGGCATAAAACAACCTTCATGTTAAATTTTATTGCATGTTTTTTATTCTAAGTACTTTACTATAAATGTAGAAAAAAGTTAAGTGAAAAACAAGAAAATGGGCTGGGTGTAATTCCATCTACTCGGGGAGTGGAGATAGGAAGATGGTGATCTGAGGCCAGCCCAGTCAAAAGAACAGGGCAATCCCCACTCCCCCCAAAAAACACAAGCCAGGTGTGGTGGTACATGCCTGTAATCTCAGCTACTTTGGGAGGCAGCAGTAGGAGGATCGAGGTCTGAAGCTGGCTGTGCAAGACCCTATCTAAAAAGCAAACTAAAGCAAAAAGGGCTGGTGGGGGGCTGGGAAGGGGTAGATCAAGTGGTAGAGAGCTTAGCAAGCCCTGAGTTGAAACTTCAGCACAACCATTAAAAAAAAAAAAGTACTACATGGCTTTAAAGTACAACGTGGTGGCTTCAGGTGTCTTACAGAGCGTGCACCAGGCAGCACGTGTTGGCTCAATCACCCCATCGCCCCAGGATCGCGCCCCCCTCCGTTCTCCTGCGTGATCCATGGCAACAAGTAATGAGCCAGCGCCATCACTGCTGGCCTAGGCAAGACTGTGGCCAATGCAAAGAGAAATAAACTGTGACACGGATGCCTGTTTTGGACTACCTCACACAGTGTTTCTGGCTGGCTTAAGGATGCCAGTCAGAAGATGACCCAAGAGCAATATTCTTTAAAAAAGCTTCTGCAATACTATTCAGAAGATGGTGACTAGAATGCCTGTAAAAACAACTAATTACAACCTTCATTTCTAATGGCAGTGACCAAAAATAAGACACATTTCTGTCTTAGTGGTGATTACATAGTGTATACATCTGTGATAATGCAAACTGTATGCTTAAAATGCATGCCTTTTATTGTATGCAAATGATCTCAATAAAGTTGGTGCAAAATGTCTTAAAAGAATCAAAGAAAAACTTGGGAAAAGTGCACTATTTGTTCCTGCCTTAACTCAAAATACCAGGGCAAGGAAGGAACATGTTACATATTTTATACTGTGCTCACTCTTGGCTATCTTTAACACAGCAGGAGTACTCTGTGCTAAGCTTCTGTCTGGCACATGGCACAGTCCTATTGTCTATGTGTATTTGTGAAACAAAATTTCAGTTGTATGGTAACATGCACTCAAGTTGACAAACCACTTTGTACCCTGTGGAACAAAGTATTGTGCACATTGACTCCTTTAATTAGAAAAGAATTACTGAAAGTTTAGATGAATGGGCAGCTTGAGCCTCCAGAACCCATCCTGAAGTTTCTTAACACTGAGAGACTTAAAACTGTCTCTAACAAGTTTTCCAGAGAATCCTTCTCAGAGATTAAGCAAGCAGTTACTTGTGAAGGCTACCATGTACAAAAGTTGAAGTAGAAGCTAAGATGCAGAAAAGTCACTTAAATTACCTGGACCTCAGTTTTCTTATCTACAAATGAGAAATTTGATTATTCCCACAGTTATTATTGTTTGGCACTCTGTACTGCTATGAGCACTAAGAGTTATTATTAAAAATGCTGTCAAAGGAAAAGAAATGTCATACCTAACGACATGCAGTGCCAGCTTTTTAAGATACCACCCAACATCTAATGTGTTCAAGACACGAGCTATGCCAAACACTAATGAAAGACACTACCCATGTCCTTTCACAGGGCTTTGGGAAATGAGTGCCTCATTCACAATTGGTGCTCAGCTCCTCTGACCATGACAACAGTGCTTTGTCCTCTGATTCACCAGCAGCTTATTTAATTCCAGATTCTGCCACATTTAGAATTAAATTTTTTCTCAAAATGAAAAGGTGATCTTACCTGCAAAGTGTATCTGTTTTTGAAGCAGTTCGTCACCAATTCTCCTTTGGATAACTGGTACAACCATGTCAATTTTCTGCCACTGTGGCGGCTGGCATAGAAAGCCGTGAATCTCTGATAACTGCGCTCCAACTGGATAAAAAGACAGGGTTATGTGGACTCCACAGCTCCCCACGTTCTATAGTCAGCAATTCTAAATAAAGCAACCTGCCCTAACTTTACAGTACAAAATCAGTGCTTCCAGAGAAGTGAAATACACAAGCCAGGGGTGCAACTGCCTTATAGCACCATAGGCAGTCACTATGGTGACTACAGGTCAACAGAGGGTACAATCCAACAGGTTGCACCAATAGGTGCATCAAGTGTTCGTTATGGAACCAGTTAGGTCCTACTTTCTAAGAGTACATAAACCTGCTCAGCTGGCTCAGACAGGAGCCACCAGTCTGGCTAACCAACCCAACCCAGCTACACTCCACATTACTCTCCATGGCTGCACTGGCTGCTTAGCACGATGTAGCCACTCAGCAGGAAGGCTTCCGCAGAGGCCACGGCCATGAATGGGCAGGCTGCCTGTTTCCATCTTTACTCAGCCTGACACAGACCAGGGGACAAAGCCACCCTTACCTCAGATGGCAAGGCGAATGTGCAGGACTGCTGGAAGGGCCACGATCCAGAACTCAGGACTTGAATACTGAAATCCACTGGGGGCAGGAGATGGAAAGGATTTAGGAAGATATTTAATTAGTCTTATACACTGAAAAATTCCATCACTTCAGATATAGGAAATTGCTTTCCTCCAGAGTTTTCCATTTTACTGTCAAAGCACAGCCATGACACCCTATGCTATTTTGCTTCATTCACTTTAGTGTTCTGTTGTGGATAACTCAGCTGAATCAAGCCACATGCATGGTGACTAGGCATGATACAACAACCCTAAACACAAGGACACTTTTTAGCTCAGAAGTAAACACTAACTTCATCATAGTTTGTGTGCCACTAAAAGACACACAAAGCCTGGGGTGTGCCTCAAGTGGTAGAGCACCTGCCTAGTAAGTGCAAGGCCCTGGGTTCAAACCCTAATACCGCCCACAAAAAAAAAAAAAAAAAAAAGAGAGAGACAATATAGACACCCATAACCTATGAATTAGCACAATATTTTTATCTTAACAGATAAGTGAGAAGTCTACTGACAAAATTGTCAAATTTAACAATGAGATAGCACTTCAAATCTGGAAAGAATAAAACTCCCATTTCATGTTCAAAAGACAAAAGAATTATCATATGATGATATCATCAAACACCTGTCATTCCATTATTACTGCCAGACCTTAAAATACCAGACTTTACTACCTCATTAAGGAAATGTATCACCTGCACCCAGACCATACTGATACTGACTCAAACCCAAAGTCACAGTCATCAGTTTGAATCTCAATCTCTATAGCCAAATGAGTTTCTTTTAATTAAAAAGAAAAATCTAGAATGGATTCAAACTAAAGATCAAAGCACAGTAAGAAAAAGCAAGCCCATGCATCAGTCATGTGTTTGGGGCAAGTGGTCAGCAAGCAGAAGAAGTATGAGCTTAGGACCTAGATGCAAGTCACCTGTGGGCCTCCCACCTCCCACACAATAATCCCAAACTCAAGGACACTGGGCGAGACTTTGCCCTGGCAAAGGCTGGCATCTAACATACCCTTTGGGAGTCAGGAGGAGGAGGGAGGGGCATTTGGGAGGAACTTCCTGCAGCTTAGTCTTTGAATTTCTGACAGAACATCTACCACCCTTAATATCCTGTTACTTCTCTCATCTACTCCGAAGAACCCTGAAGCACCTCATGAGTGCTTGATACTCACAGTCCAGTGGTTCTGAATTCGTCAGGTGCTTTTTGAACTGTTCATTCAAATCTTTGCTTACACCAATATCTTGAAACATGCGCTGAAGTTTGGAGGTATACTCAAAACCACAAGCTTGCTGAAATGAATCCAGAGAACTTTTAATAATTTGTACAAAAACATACATATATCCAAGGGAATCTTAAAGCAATCACAGTACAATACACATATTTAATTGTATGAAACTACTACTGAATTTAGTAACATTTAGTTATATTTTATGCCATCTGTATGTATTTTAAAAACTAGCATATTACAAAAAGTAAGATAATTACAAGCTGAACAAACAATAATCATTATTTGAGCACTTAAGAGCAAGGTGTTCTATCACTAGGGCAGAATACAAAGAAGTAACTGTCTCTTATCCTACTACTATAAACTGCACTCAGTAGTTCCCTGACAGAATGTATGTGGCGAAGCCTGAACCTCTGCTGTGAAGGCACTTGGATTTGAGCCCCTGAAGATTCGTAAGAGCAGGGCTCTCACGATGGGATTGGTGTCTTGTTAAGAGAGACTAAGACAGCCCTACGAATGCGCGCTCTTCCCGGTTGAGGGCACAACAAGGAGGCGGCTGTCTGGAAGCCAGGAAGAAGCCCCAGCAGGACTCAAGTCGGCCAGCACTGATCTTGGGCTTCTTACCTCCAGAACTGTGGAACTCAGTTTTTATTGTTTGAGTCACCTGTTCCAGCATACTTTGTTTTGGCAGCCTGAGCAGGCTGAGACAGCCACTAACTAATTCTAGGTCAAATGAAACACACTCTAAGACATTTAACAGCATTTGACAGGCTGGCAAGCACTAAAACATACACAGGATGAGTGCAAAGGAGGCGGAATAATAAAGAATAAAGAATAAAGAAGAACAAGTCAGTAGGAAAGAAACACTGATGGCGCCTGTCCTCTTGCAGACAAGTTAGCTAAACCTTGAGCAAAACAACACTGAAACCACTCAAAGTCAACTTGGGCTCACTTAATAGCATGACAGGTTTTCAGCAGTGGAGTGGCAGAGCTTGCACTATACAAACTGCTATGCCCACTGATAACCCTGACAAACTAACAAGCATATTCATAAGGCCTAAGGAGCTGGAGTTTTCCAGGAAAAGAAGAAACTCACCTTTAACTTGGAGATCATGCTTGCTTCAGCATCATCACTTGCACTATTCTGATGTACAAGTCTCTTGGCCAGCATCTTTGCATAGAACTTCTGAAACACATCTTTGTCCTCTATGTACTTGAAGACAACCATCTGGCAAAGCCACCGAGAGGACACATGAATGAAGCACACTCGCAAGCCAGCTGACACTGGCCACATGCCAGGAGCCAAGGTGTGCTTGGTTTTGGCTGCACCTGTGTGCCCCAGAGTGTTCACAGTAGACATTACCCTCTAACCCTCAAATTGCAGTGAGCTGAACTAGACTTAGAACCAAAGGGAAGTACCAATGCTGAAAGCAGAGACTCAATTTATGGAGCAAAAAAAAATTAGATTCAAAATAAAATCATGACTATGACTTTTCACACTGCAGACGTCCTGTAGAAACAGCCTTTCAAACTTATGGAATAAACAGCTATGGAAACAGATGTGGTTGTGAAGCACCTTACCACTTGATTGAGCGTGTCTTCTAGTTCTGCCTCTTCTGGGTTTTTGGAACTGAAATTTTAAAAAGGCAGTGTTGTAAAAACAAATAAGCAGACATTTACACAAGTACACTTGGCCAAACTGCCACGCTGGAGTGTGGCTTCAAGCATTCAAGTGATCCAATCTCCTCAGATCACTCCATGGGTGATGGAAGGTTAACTTTCTCCACCTACAGCAATTTGGCAATCTCACACAAAAGCCCATCAGAGAAGAACAGACTGCAAAACAGTCATTTAGAGTGTCTAAGATGACAACCAACAGAAGATGTTCATGAAAGCTTCCAGAAACATCATGAACGACATTTCTCGTTAAGATACTCCACTTAAGTATCAGTAAATGAACTTCTCTTTCCCAATTCCTTTCTACAGCCAGTTAGAACTTCAAAAAAATAAAAAGGCACATAGTTTCCTTTAATGGTCTAATAATTAAGGATAATGGAAGGGCTTGAGCCAGGACTGAAGTGTTACCTTCCGTTTGTAGTAACATGTATAAAACAGATGATTGTCCTTCAAGGGCTCATTCATTCTTCTATGGACAAACAGTAATCAAAGGTGAATTAAGGGTAAATCAATTTTTCAAAGACCTTTTAGAAGAGTCCTTTATAAACATAATCCCTTAATTCACTGTAAAATAAAGAGCTATCAAGCAAGGTCTGAAGAGATGTTTCTAACTCCAGAGCAGTTTAGCTGAGAAATGCAGCCCTGTTCTTCACTGACAGGTCAAGCAGTTTCCCTCTCCTGGGCCCAGGGCTGCATGCTGGCTCACTCAGTGCCCACTGATGCCAGTCACCATCATGTGCCTGTGCTGCCCTGTCTCAGCAGCCCTAGTTGATAATACACCACAGACTTGATTTGGGCCGTTCAAAAAGACAATGGGTAGAAAGGACACTGAATAGTCTGTCAAACAATCAAAGACCTCACAGACCATCTATGTATTGAAAGTACTTAATTATATCACAACAGCCTAAAAAAGTGACATTAAGTCATTAAAGACATTCCAATTTAAAGTCCTTTTTCATTCTTAGAAAGAATACATTAGTGCATCTTACTAGAATCACTAAATAATACAAAGGACCAGCATGACAACAAACAAAAATAATCAAATACTAAAGTTCTCACTGGTCTTGGGGGAATGGCTTACTGGCAACATTAAAAGAGACAACTATGAAAAAATAATTTTTAAAGGAGAGCTAGCTATTGCCCTTTGCCACATGCATTCCACCATCTACCAAGAAGGCCACAGAGCTGTCCACTGTAATTCATTATTCAGCAATATGCTGAGCTGCTCCTAGGAAGCTACACATGCTAGGCTGAAGACTTATTCTTTAGTTTACTGATCAATCTGGTTTGTTAACATTTTGCTCAAGATTTCTGTAACTCTCTTTTTAGAGGAGACTTGTCTGTGGTCTCTTTATGCTGGTATGTGTATGCATTCTTAGTCTTTCCTGCAACAGGATTATGCTCCCTTAAAAGATGTGTTTAAAATACAATTTACTGGACTCAGAACCTGTACAATTTGGAGGTATGGGAAACTAGTATGACAGAAAGCCAGAAGGGGACTGTCTCCCTTAAAGTCTTCAGCATTTGCTGATGTGGCATTTAAATGGACAAACTTTGGGCACTTAAGAAGTGGAAGAAACTGTGGAAGGGAAGAGGCTGAGGGAAACCAGGACACACTTGCAAGGAGAGTAGGGCGCCACCTCTGACTACACTGTTGCCAGCTCCGAACACATGCAAGTAGATTAGCAAACATATCAGATGAGAAAGAAGATTTTAAAAAAGAACAAAAAACAGCAACACAAGAAGCTCATCAAATAAAAATACATTTGTAAAGTAGGTAGGGTAGCAAGTACTGTCGCACAATCTTCTGCTTATGACGAACAGCTCGTGAAAGCTAATGCAGACTTTCAACTAGAAACGTGATGTATTTTCTCAAAGAGAGACAAAAATTGCAGCTTAATGTAGAAAAAATGTAATGTGAATTGCAATTCCTTCTATAAAAGCTGAGATTTTAGGAAGGCATAAAAAAACAAACAAACCCACAAAACTGTCTATACCTTTTCTTCAGTAAAGAGTCACAGTACCGGGCGAGCAACTCTGGGGATTTACTGGATGACTGAGCCATTTTGGTAACCGCGTTGTTGTTTATGAAGCGACCACAAGCCTGTGTTGTACAAAAGACAGTTAGGGGAAATGTCCTATCCAAATATACTTCAGAAACACTGTGATGGAAGTACACACACCTTGTCGAGTGCAGCCACAAAGCCAGCGTCGTTATTGAAGGCTGACATCACCAGAGCGTTGTACTTCTTATGAACGTCCAGCACCGTCTGCACATACATTTTGGGATCCTTAAGTACAGAGGACAAAACAGAAACAAGTTAGCTATTGGGAATTAAATTGTACACTAATGTGTCAATATAGAATGTTAAAGGTTTAGATACATCTTCAAAGAAGTTAAAGAATAAAATCAGAAATGTCTTTGGTTCTACCATTGAAACCTATCTAGCATTGTTTATATTCTATGTTCAAAATTAAATATTGACTTCAAGCCTATATTCAAAACAGCAAAAACGCAAAGGGGTCTTGAAAATACAATTTTCAAAGTGACTGCCCTGCTTAACCAATTTTTTGTTCAGGCTGGTAGAGTGGCTCGAGTGGTAGAGTGCCTACCTAGCAAGCATGAGGCCCTAAGTTCAAACCCCAGCACTGCCTAAATATATAAACAAACAATTTCAAATTCTAGGGCTGGGGGTGTGGCTCAAATTCTGGACTTTGCTTTGGCTAGAGAAACAAAGCAGCCAGTGATCAGTAATCTGGAACTCAGCAGGGTAGGTGACTCTGAATAACATTGGCTTGGTCAGAAGGACAGCAGATCTAAGTGTGGGCAGGGAGGTTTGAGTACAAGTTGACTTACAAGGACAACTGTGTGGGCGAGTCCAAGACTTGCACTGGGGACTTGACAGGCAATGGGGAATCTCCAGACAAAGGGACAACATAACGGAAATTAAATGGGAAGATGGGCACTGTGGGTATCTGATATATAAAAATTACCCATCTTATATCAGATAATCTTGCCCTTTGTTCATGACAACTATTCCAGGTGTAGAGAAACTTCTTCTATGTTGCCTTGATGGTAACATTCTTTTTGGTTTGGTTTTGTGTTTGAGATAGGGTCTTGTTAGGATGGCCTCAAGCTTACCATTAAAATCCATATTGCTTTGGCCAAGTGGATTTTAGGTTCCTTTCTGATTTCGTATCAAGGTATTCTACAACAGTCCCATAATCCTCCCTTTGCATTTCTTCTGTCACGGCACTTACAAAGCTCTCTAGCCTGGCCAAGCATCCTAACACAGGGAAATGCCAGGCAACGTTACCAGGTAGCAGTTGAGTAAGTCTCAGATTCTTAAGAAGGCTAACAGCATCACAAAGAACCGCAAGTCAAAACAGTCAATTTAAGGATTGCATTTGCCTCTAAAACTTGATTATTTTTTGGAGTACCACTCATAGGATTCATATAACATATGGTGTGTACATGAACACATTAATATTTGTTTTATTTGAAGAATGGCTCACAAATCTACACTCATGAGGCATTACGCACAGAAGGTGCCTGCTCAGCCCCACCGTGTGCTCTGGCTATACTTCACAGAAATGCCAACTTTAACCTTCGGACTCCATGCATCGGCATGCCGTGCTCTGGCCCTTGACTTGCAATACATGGATTTCTTGAAACCAACAATGACTCTATGTTTACTATTATGTTTGAGGAGAATTATGCTTTTTCCTGTCTTCTCAAATTGTTAAAACTAATTTTATCAGATTCAGGAGTTGGAAACACATAAATTTCCCAAGAAGTGCCCAGAAGGAATTCCCACATGACAAGGCAAACCTTCAGCAAGAGTAAAGCAGTCTTCAGACCCCAAGATGCTCTGTATTACAGAAGACCCAGCAGAAAGGCTCTCTGGGGAGGTAGGATTTGACTGGAACCCACAAGACAGAGTCTGACAAAACACTGGGCCTTGGATATGTGAACTGAGACTGTGAGGTCCAGAGAGAAGACATTTAGGACTACCCTGGCAAGGGGCAGAAAGAGTTAGGAACACATGGAAAGAATAGAAGAGAGAATTTTAAGAAAGCAGTCAATAGTGTCAAACAGAAAAGACAGTCAAAGGATGAGCATCTTTTGATCTTTCAGAAGTGCTTCAGAGGGCACTGGATTATAGGGAGAGGCCAGGATATAAAGCAACAGAGGTAAGGAGAGAGGAAAAAGATCAGTGATCCCATGTACTTTTTTTTTAAGAAAATGAAATTTTCTTTCCTTTTTTATGGGTAGTGCTGGGGATTAGAAAATGAAATTTTTGAGGTTTTGATACATGAATAGAGTAGTAATGGGTTTGATTCATAACCATCTGTTTATTCAGCAGCACATGGCAGATTTTTGCATATAAGAACCACAACACCACTCAGGGCTTGCCCCAAGGGATTTCATCCAAAACTCCTATGATGTCAACAGGTATATGCCAATGACTGACATGTTTACCTCTAAGACCAAAGTCCCCACTGAGCTTGCACAACCTACCCTGGAAGGTCTTCCTGGGACCCCAAACTGGGTGTGTCAGAAGTGACCTGATGTCCTAACTCTGCATCTCTTCAGGATCCATAAGTGCCACCACTCACTCCAGACAACCCAGCTTTCTCCTTTCCAGCGTCCACTTGATCACCACTACCTGTCCATTTCTTATTGCAGAAAAACTTTAACATTCAAAATTTTACTGTTCTTTCTAGAACAGTACTCATCAGCCAGCTTCAACAACTATCAAATATAAAACCTGTTCACTATGAAGCCCACCTGACTCTTGCTCTATCACTGTCAGCCAGTCACAGGGTACAGTAGGCCACTGTCACTGTAACAAACCTCGCTGGTATAGCAACTCTTTTTTTCAGGGGGCAGGGGGTTGCGGGGTGGGAAGGGCACTGAGGTTTGAATGCAGGGCCTCACACTTGTTAGCCAGGCACTCTACTACTTGAACCACTCCACAAACCCTTCTTTTGTGTTGGGTATTTTTGAGACAGGGTCTCACAAGCTATTTGCCCGGGGTTGGTTTCAAACCATGATCCTCCTGATCGCTGCTTCCTGAGTAGCTAGGTTTACAGGCCACCAGTGCTTGGTTAACTCTTTTCCCTTTTAATCCTTTTTCCACATGGTAGCAATTTTTTGAAAATAACAATCTAATTACAATACCCTTACCTGTCTTCCCCCTTCCCCCAGGTTTAAGCCAACATAATTAACATCCTTCCAAGGTCTCCCAGGGTCTGGCTGGCCATCCCCACCCTTTCAGTCTTACCTTCTCAAGTCACATCTAGCTTATTAATTCTTAGAATGGACATGTGCCTGTCTGAGATCCCCTTTTCCTAGCTAATTTAGGTTTTCTCTCAGTATCAACATTTTTCAGGGAAAATTTCTCCTTAACTCATAAGACACGCTATGCCCTCTATCCCCCACCATCCAATACAATGCCCCATTCCACTGCAATTCAGATCACACCCGTGACTCACTGCTGATGGCTGCCTTTCTTGCTGGTCTTACATTAACTTTTCTGTCTTACAAACCCTTAAAAAGGTAAACCAAGAAAGGCACATAAAGAGGTTCTATGGCTTTTCTCATGTAGAGTCTGGATATAGTCAATATGGTTTCTGAGCATTGGTTGTGATCCTAAGTAATACTCACATAACTTCCCAATGACTCAGTTCAATCCAGGAATACTGCCAGCAGCCATCGTGGAGAACACATTTATTATCTACATATTTCGTCCAGCCAAGGTCCAGTAAAAGCAGATCATCACATAGTTTTAAGAGTTCTCTGAGGACACTTAGTCAACAACATTGAAAGATTCACCACAGGACACAAGGAGGCCTTGCTCAACATTGTCCACAATCCTTACATCTAGACAATTTTTCTTTAAGAAGTCAGGGAAAAGAAATGAAGCTTCACGAAGTAAACAAACACATCACACAATCAGTGGGGAGCAGTATAATCATTCCCATAAACACCTGGTCTGTGTATAACTTTATCTCCATATAAAACAAGGAGAACTTGTATGGGAGCACACACCTGTAATCCTAGCACTCAACAGGCTGAGATAGGATGATTTTGAGTTTGAGGCTGGCCTGGGCTATGTAGATACCCTACCTTAGAAAAGAGAAAAAGAAAAAAAAAAAAAAGAAGCCAAAGTTTTAAACAACATATGCATAAATAAAAGCAATGACAAACTGTGAATGAGGGAGAAACACATGCATGCAGATTGCCCACTGGCAGTGGTCTATGGGAACATTTAGCCAGGACTGACTTTCCTATCGCTCGCTCACAATGTTTCTGAAGTTGCCCTTCCCCCATGCCACTGCCTGTATTCAGGGATACTAAACTGATTTTGATATTGGCAAAAAAAACCCAAAAAATTAAAAAACTGGAGTTGGGTGGTGATGGCTCACATTTGTAATCCTAGCTACTCAGGAGACAGAGATCAGGAGGATTGTGGTTTGAAGCCAGTCCAGGCAAATAGTTCATGAGATCTTATCTTGAAAAACCAGATCACAAAAAAGGGCCGATGGAGTGGCTCAAGTGGTAGAGTGTCTACCTATCAAGGGTGAGGCCCTGAGTTCAAACCCCAGTGCCACAAAAAAAAAAAGAGACCCTATCTTGAAAATACCAAACACAAAACCGGGCTGGCAGAGAGGCTAAAGTGGTAGGGTGCCTGGCATGAGGCCATGAGTTCAAACTTTAAGCTCTATATGCTATTTTTTGCTTCATTTATATTTACAATGTGACCATAGTCTCAAACCGTAATTAATAAATTTTTCAAACACTGCCTCTGAATTCTGATAAACTTTACCAATTTCTGATCCCTGGCAATCTCCTGTGGGCTTCCATTTTGACTTTGGACCTCACTATGTTAGACTGTTAGATTCTGGCTCACACCTGCATTTTCCTCCAATCCCAGGTAGGGTGAAGTCTTTCCTCAGCCTTCAAATACTGAGGCTCTAAGATGACTAGATTCAGGAGCTGAGCAACCAGAGGTAAAAACATTGAATTTTGAGACAGAATTAAGTGAGAATGGACAGGAAAAACTGGATTCTCTGAGGAAAATGAGTTGAGACTCATCAGTGAGTATGTTTCAGAAAGGAATAATTATATTAGGTCTGAAGCAGGAGTTGAGTGTAGGAAGGGAGGGAGCAGAGCTGTCCATCTCAGTAAGGACAGGAGGGGAGAGAGAAGTCCATAGGTGGAATATCTAATTGGCCTTAAGCCCATCGGGGTCATTTCAGGACTTGTTAATATGTAAATGTAAGTAATGTTAGATGTAGTATAAAGACTGATTTGGGCAGGGACATGCTTCCTAATGAGTTTGCTTGTAGAAGGATTGTCTTGCCTTCTGTTGAAAGAAAGGTATATCCTGGGTATAAAATGATATCCTGGCCATATTAGACTCAAAACACAACTGTGCTATTTTTCTTTTAGAGAAAATGTTTATTCATCCCATAACAAGATAAAATAAATAAAACCATTCATGTTATCTTGGAGTTAAGAAGCTATATTCACAAAGTTAGCTATTTGCTATTGGAACCAACTTATATTTTCAACATGTATCATTTCTTTCTGTAACAGGTATGTTTCATTTGTCAGTTTGACTTGCTTACAAAAACTGTACTTCCTTTGTTCCAAAACAACTATTTCTTCTGTCCAATATCCACCTAATCCCAACCTGTAAATTTCCTTTCTTTTTTTTTTTTTTAACTTTTTAGCCAGGTGCAGTGCTATTTTCCCCTTTTTGGGGGGGTTACTGGAGTTTTTTTTTTTAACTCAGGGCCTCATGCATACTAGGCAGGAGCTCTACCACTTGAGCCACACTTCCAGGCCAGCCAGGTACAGTGGTGTGCATCTGTAGTCCCACCACTTGGGAAGCTGAGGCTGGAGGATTGTTTTGAACCTAGGAGTTTGAGTCCAGTCTCTGCAACATAGTAAGATCTCATCTTTAAGTAAGTAAATAAATAAATACAATGGTTGGGCATCAGTGGCTCATGCCTGTAATCTTAGCTGCTCAGGAGGCAGAAATCAGGAGGATCGCGGTTTGAAGCCAGCCCGGGCAAATAGTTCACGAGACCCTATCTTGAAAAAATCCATCACAAAAAAAGGGCTAGCAGAGTAGCTTAAGGTGTAGGCCCTGAGTTCAGTTACCTCCAACACATGCCTAGATGGAGATAACAGGATCACATGGCCAGCCTGGGCACAAGCACAAGACCCTATCTGGGAAAACACACAAACAAACAAAAAACTAAAGCAAAAATGGTAGGAGGTATGGCTCAAGTGATAACAGCACTTGTCTAGCAAGCACAAGGCCCCGAGATTAACCCCCAGTACTATTAAAAAAAAAAAAAAAAGGAGAAAAGAAAGTAAAAACACTACTATAGAAATGCCATAGTGTTTGTTGAAGAATGAAAATATCTTTTTAGATTTTATCTGCAACATTTGTTAGGTCTGGGTTATAATATCAACCAGCATCATATAGACAGTTACATAGTCAGTTATTTTGGTAGATTAAAAAAAAATTAAGAATCTATAACAGGGCCAGATATAAAGTGGCATTCAATTCTTCTTTTTGGGGGGGAAGGAGGCAGAATTAAGGTTTTGAACTCAGGACCTTGTGCTCAGTAGGCAGGCACTCTATTTCTTGAGCCATACCCTCAATCCTGTTGGTTTTAGTTATTTTTGTGAGAGGGTCTCGCATTTATGCCCAAGCTGCCCTGGACTGTGACCCTTCTATTTACACTTTGCCCAGGTTGGCCTGGAACAACGATTCTCCTGAGCGCAGTCTCCCTAGTAGCTAGGATTACAGATGTGGCCCAGCTCAATTCATTTTTAACTGAAAACATGAAGGCATGGTCTCTGCTGTTAAAGTGCTCCCCACATGTATGAAATGAAGCCTACCCTCTTCCCAGATGTCAATACAGATGACTTTTCTATGAGTGTTAACCATGCTGCCAACTACGAACACAATGTGCTTGGCCCATCAATGAAGGCTCACAAGATCTTTCAAGGTTTTGACTTCCAAAAAATGTAAACTGTCATGCCAGGCAAAAGATGCTAATGACCTTGCTGCCCTACTCCCTTTTCAACCTGAAAGCCAAGTCTGGGATAAAACTTGCCTATTAAAAATTATTATTTCTTCTGCCTCCCTAAATACCTCTTTGTGTACAAGGCTCCTCAAATCCTGGTGCTCTGCTGCAGGAAGGTCATTTGTCCTCCAGCTCAGCAGTGGGGCACGAATGTCCCTGAGCATGAAGCTCTCTGAGGCTGGAGGGGGCTCTTCAAACATACTGGGATTTTGTGCTAGGTGGGTGGGTCAGACCCATACTGATTCACCTCTGCATCATGCAACCAGGAGGGCCTCTTGTCCACAGGGAGCCCGGAGGAAGGTAAGGCTGACATTCCCAAAGTAGTATTGGCACAGTGTCTGGCCAGGCACAGCACATCTAAAAACAGCACATGTTTGCACGGCTCTTCTTTCAACCACACTGCACTAAGAAGTGCTGCCACCTTTCATCAGGTGCCAGGAGGGAGGAACCTTGGGAAACTCCCTGAGCCTATTCCTCAGAAACAGCCTTTCCTTTTGAAAGGTTTTACCTTAAAAAGCCTCAGAAAAGAAGGAAGAAAAAAAGACATCCAACCACTAAAAATACTGTTTGAAACACATTTTGAAAAATAAAACCTGTAATAACGTCCATCCAGGTCACACACTAGCAGTAAAACTGGTTTTCTGACCAATTAATAGGTACACACATGTAATCATAGGATGACCAGATACACAAGAAACTTGGTTTGGATCTCTCCGGCAGTTTATTGAATACAGAACACTCTGGGTATAACATAAGGCAGGGCTGGGGAGAGCTCATGGGGTAGAGCGCCTGCCTAGCAAGCATGAGGCCAAGTTCAAACCCCAGTGCTGCCAAAAAAAAAAAAAACAAAAACCCTCTCAAAGTAATTAAATCCTATCAAAAATTTCGTATCAAAAATCTTTTTTTTCTGTTGCTTCTTTTCAGTATAACACCTGGGTTTTGGAGAATTATATGGCTTGGGTTACTACTCAGATCGAAGTTCTTGAGAAGCACAACTTAGGCTATAGGGGGCCGAGCAAAAGTTTCTAGGAGTTTTTCTTTCTAGGGAGGCAGTCAGGAACAGTGAAAAGCTATAAATGGGGAAAAAATATATTGACATCCTTAATGCTTAAAAGGCGTCAGAGAATGATTTATTGAGATATTTGCTAAACGATGTTTGTCAACTTTCAACTCTATAAAAACCCAAAACAAGTTTTCTGCGAGAGCTTTAGTACGATCTCAAGCACTTGCATTCATACATGGAGAAGCACAACACTTGCCTGCAGTTGGTGTGTGAAAACAGTGAGGTCTACCTGGTTTTCAAGCCAAGTATTACTTACATTTAAAGCAGCTTCTCCACACTTCTCGATTGCGGCAAGACCCTGATTATGAATGTGCGTCTCCAGAAGTTTTTTCAGTTCTCCAAGGCCATCCTGGATTCTAGATACAAGGTTATACATGCGGCCCAAATCTGAAAGAAGATGAGCACTTTTATGCATGGAAACAAATGCTACATATCTACTTGACTATGTATTTATACTGAGAAAAAAGATACTCTGAAATAAGACAGCTGTTTTGGATTTTGATAACCAAAAGCATAATTTTAACACATTTTTTACTTGGTTAAATTCTTCTAAAAGCAACAGTGAAGTTAGAGTATTAAAAAAGTTGATTTCCCCCTTTATTATGAGAATCCACTAACATAAGAATAAAGAAGTTTTTTAAAATTGGAAACTGCATTTAATGCTTCCTAAAATCTGCAAGATTGTGATATTATTTATACTTGAGACATAATAAGTATTCAAATATTTATTTTGAAAAATGAATAAATTTAAGGAGAATAACAAGTCACAAAAGGGTCCCCCCAAATTTGTAACATATGTGAGAGGCTAAGGGAAATACAAAACAACAATCTTATCTCAGAGAACTTTTTTTTAGAGGGGGAGGGTGGGATGGTGCCAAGGTTTGAAATCAGAGCTTCCCACTTGCAAGGTAGGGACTGTACTGCTTTTGAGCCATGCCTTCAACCCTCAGAGAACTTTGAAAAGAATACTCAAGAAAAAAATTATGAGTAAATGATTATCACAAGTGTATGGAACAAGTTATATTCCAAATTAAACTGAAAAGATGACCTTTCTCCAAAGTCATACCCAAAACATAAAACACTCCACAGAAATCTGAAATCAACATACAAGATCCACACACATCTTTTCAAAAAATGGCTGATATTGGAGACGGGAATTACAATTTCAAAATTTCAGATAATTAAGTATCATATTTTAAGAGGCTTAGTCGCTCACCTTCATTCTTGTCAGCATCCAACAAGTTCTGGAACTCTGTGTGGAAAATTTCCAAATGTTTTTCGATAAGGACCTGTTCACATTTTCTTGCAAGTTCATCTTGTGTGCTTTCATGAAGATAAACCTGAACTCTTCGCTGTTCCTCAAGCAGACGAGCCTCTGCCTGCAGAGAATCATGTGAATGGCAAATTAAATTCACAAATCTGCTTTAATAAGATACGATTAAGAAAAAAAAGATTTTTGATTATAGGGTATATGCTAATCACATTTAAATAGCCGCTGATATGTTCTATGTTTCTCTCCACAAACGATATACATGCTTCAGTTCCTCTTTAAATGACCTAACAATGTTATCATTATTAACAGCATAAATGTCTTCCCATCAACTTTTTTCTTCAGATAAGTGGTATTTCATCTTTCAGGGATAATATCCCTTACCTAGCCATCTGAGAAACCAGATCCTTTCCTGTACGTGCAAACACATTAAGAAGCTCTATTTCTGAGAAAGCTACCTGAAAGTCAAAGATTGTATCAATAGAATACTCAGAAATAACCACTTGGTAATAATATTTAGCAATGAGACTTCTTTTTTTAAGGTGGTACTGAGGTTTGAACTCAGCACCTCATGCTTGCTAGGCTGGCGCTCTACCACTTGAGCCATTCCACAAGCCCAGCAATGAGACTTTAAAAAAAAAAAAATAGCCATTTTCTCTTGCTAATCACTGAATATGACTCTGAAATCTACTGGGTTATTTATACATCTCAACTTCTTGCATTTCCCTCCAAGGAAGAAAGGAAAACAGGCAATTTACTAGAGTAGCAAATGAGTAAGAGTCACCACATTTTACTACCCATCACCAGAAATATGTGTGGTGTGAAGTCACTAAAGGAACCATGAAATTATCAAAGCAACAAAGAAATTTCAATGATAATCCCAAGTAGTTCAGATGATCTGAATAAAGAAAGACAAAAACTGTATTTTGAATTGTAAAAATGCCAGTACTCTCCAAAACAACTTTTAAGATTTGGTATAATTTGGGATAAACCTGGAAAAATCAACTGGAAATGAAAACACTCAAGGGCCAAGAAAACATGAGCAACTGACTAGACTTACACTATCAAAAGCAGCCACGAGCAGTTGTTAAACCATAGACAGAGGCAAGAGTGTCACTATATACCCTACAGAAAGAGGTAAACGTGAAAAACAAACTTGGGCCATATCTGCAGTCTGTATCAAAAGCACAGAATCCTTAACACACAATGATCTCTAACAAATCAGTAAATATATCCAAATAAAAACAAGAGAAAGGAATAAATAATTCACAAATGAAGAAATACAGAAAATTATTAAATTTCCAGTGAGAAGTAATTTATCTAATTTTAAGAATTACAATACGCTATAATAAATTACAGCACACTTGGGAAATAAAATACCATTATCCACTAGTAAATATAAAATGTTGACAAATCATTAATGAACAGGCTATGAAAGAAAAAAAAACCTTACAGCAATATTTCGATCTGGTTCACAAACACAATAGGAACAGTGTCCTAGACTTGCAGGTTTATGTTAATGGTATTTTCTAAAATCTACAATTAACAGTTAATTTTGTTTCTCTGTTGTTTAGAAGTTCTTTCAGAACAGTTAAGAGTCCTTAAAAGCATTTACCCAGAAGTCCTAAGTCCAGGTCGTGCTGCTGCATTGCAGTGTTTCATTTGGCCTGAAACCTCAAGAGTTTCATGAAGACTAAAAGGCACTACTTTCTCTGTTCTAAGTTACACCTGTTTCTTGGAAGAACATCACCTTGGGCAGCAAAAAAACTTTGTAGAGGAAAGACTAGGCTTTGGTGTCATTGTTGACTCACGGAAGGGCACTGGCTTTCTCTCTTTAGCTAGAAAATGTAGGGCATTCTCTAGACTTTCTGCAAGGGTGAACAGCAGGAAAGAGGAAGGAGGTACCTAAGTGATTAGCGGCCAATTGTGGCCAAAGGGGTCTCCACTGTAGCTTATTTCATATACTGATTGGTAAAGAAACCAAAGTCTCAGGTGCTGAGTGTCACTAAGTTTTTGAAAGGACAGCCATTTACATTCTTCATTGACTCTAAGACAAACAGGCACTTGATCATCATTATCTGAGCAGATAATGATTATTGGAACACTAATACCAAATTCAAATGCCTAAATAAAATTAAGCTATTACAAAGACTGCTCCTAATTAATTCAATTAGGATCAGTTCCCAGTAAAAAACAATAGGAAAAAATAAAAACAGAAACAAAGATCCCAAAACGGCAAGCATTTTATTTTTGAAGATAAACACAAAATAACACTAGGAGCTTAGAACAGTCAGGCAAAGTTTTTGTAGCTCAGATTAGTCTCAATCATATAAGACAGTAATATATTTTAAGAACACTAACATGGCTTGCAGTTGTTCAGTCCTCAAAGACATCCTTAGAAAGACAGGCCAAACAGTCTCATACGTTTTCACTAAAATAGTCCGGATAACAACAGAGTGAATAAAGACCCTTTGGGAATGTGCCCATTAAGCCCAAATTAGCTGTTGGAAGTAGGATTTTTTTTTGCAGTACTGGGGTTTGAACTCAGGGCCTCACATTTGCTAGGCAGGTGTTCTATCACTTGAGACAGTCTCCTGAACTATTTGCCTGGGTTGGTTTCCAACTGCAATCCTCCTGATCTCTGCCTCCTGAGTAGCTAGGATTACAGGCATGAGCCACTGGTGCCTAGCAAAAGCAGTATATTTCTTGAAGGTTTATTCTACCTTAATATTGTTCCCAAGTTTTGTATTCTATTTGTTTCTTTTCATTTATGCATATTCTCCCTAAATTACTGAATAAAAACTGTCACCATACTGGAAGATCTGTGAGGTGTGTATGTGTAAGACCAGATGCTTACCATCAGGCTTGCTTTAACACACCCTCTCCAATACACCTTTTTATACATACTACATACATATTTTTACATGTCATTTTAGATTATTTTAAAATTAAAACTCACTGAATATTTATTTTTACTCACTATTATTCCCATTTTACAGGTAAGGCAAAGTAAGATTAAGGTATTCGCCCTAGTAAATGCTAGAGTGAGGATTTAAAATCAGACTCACAACCCATCTGAAATGCAAGGCTACAGAATAAGAGCATGTGGCTAAATTCCAGCTTTTATGCTTGCAGACTCTGCATTACATACTTCCAGAATATGATGGAAGTCATGTTTTGCATGAGGCAAGTGGATCAGGGCCAAACCTTTCCGTAGATAGAAATCCATTTTATGGAAACTAGGAAGCAGGAAGCACACTGCTTTCTTGAAGGCAGGGCACATGCTATATGGAAAACACCCAGGCTATTGGACATTTCTGCTCCCCAGTTTCCCCTGATGTTTGAGCCTGATCTTAAAAAACAAACTTCCCTGCTTTAGGAGTGTTCACGTAGCTCTGTCCTAAGAAGTGCTTTCTTGGGAGCAGAGAGCTACTGCTTTCATCAGCATGGATAAAAAGCCACAATTCATGAGAAAACTCAGAGAAGGGCAGGCTGGCACCACGACTGTGTGTGTGCACTCTGATAGGAGGTTCCACTTAAAAACCATGGTTTTAAAAGAATCACCATTGACAGTAGAGTTCAATAAGAGACCTGTTTAAAAAACAACACTGTCTCACTACAAAAGGAAATAGGCAATGCTAAGATTCAAACAGATGTTTCAAAAATCCATTTGTCAAGCAGTTGTTTTAAATTCTGAATGAGCTGGTTAGGTTTCAGTTAGCATACATGAGTGAATTCTGCCCAAAATACACACAAACTATTACTATTTTGTTACTATTCTAAGTACAGTTCCATTTTTGTAATATTTTGAGATATCAAATATTTGTAGAGGACTTTCAACTTCAAACTTAGAAGCCCCACTTATTAATCACTGACTACTACAGAAAAATGTATTTGGAACAACACAAACTGGGTAGGACTTCATTTGACAGGAGCAGAGTGGATGCTCTTACTTTCTATCTCTACATATGGAAAAACTGATTCTACAGCCCATTCACTTTCCAAGTGAGTAAGGAAGAAAGGGCAAAGCAGACATAGGACTAACCATGATTCAGATTCCCTGGAAATTATTTCTAGGTCAGAGGCCAGGAAACTATAGCCTATAGGCCAAATTCTGCTGTCCCTTATTTATTTTTTTAAGGTAAAGTTTTATTGGAACCTAATCAACATTTCACTTATTTGCATATTGCCATGGCTGCTTTTGTCCTACAATGGCAGAGTTAACCAGCTACAACAGAGACCATATATAAAATAGTCCACAAAACCTAAAATATTTACTTCCTGGCTCTATATAAGAAGCTTGCCAGGTGCCTGTGTCTCACACCTGTAATCCTAGCTACTCAGAAGGCAGAGGTCAGGAAGTCAGCCCTGAGCAAATAGTTCATGAGACCGTATCTCAGAAAAAACCCATCACAGAAAAGGGCTGGTGGAGTGGCTCAAGTTGTAGGCCCTGAGTTCAAACCCCAGTACCACAAAAAAATGGAAAAGAAAAAGCTGGCTGACTCCTGACCTAGTCATTTCTCAGAGCCTATGTCTGGATACCTGATATTTCCAAGAAACAGAACGCAGAATGATTCTAATAGGACTTCATGGGAGCACTACTCAGTACAGAAAAGGGTTCCACCTTGGATCTTCGTGTCTCCTAAATCAGTATTTAGATCTTTCTGTTTCAGAAGAACCTGTTCCTTACTACAGACTTGAAGGCTTTGTTATAGACTCACAGGGAATATCTTAGGAACAAAAAAGCAAACACTTAAAAGTTTGCAAATCTGAGAATATTTCTTTCTTAAATTTTCTAACTGACTTAAGACTGTGACACTTTTTAGACACAGATAGTATTTCAGGAGAAACAAGTCTTCAGAACATGAAAGGCATGCAGCTATTGAGGTTATTTCCTTAGAACGGCAAAGAGAACAGTCATGATCATCAAGTCAATTTAATTATAAAAGCTCTTTGGAGAACAGGAGCACTGGCACCCACTAAAGACGCTGTATGACAGCAGTGCCAACACATGGCTTGTGGAAAGCTGCACGTGCCAAGAAGAACTTATCTGAGGAGCAAGGACCGTTTAACGTAAGTCTACTTTATGTACTATATCAAAGCTTACCTTTTTCATATATTCAGTAACTGGGTTCTGCTGCAAGAATTCAGTACTCTCTCTGGTATAAAATCTCTCTGTGTCAGCCAAAAATTGAGATTCAAAGGATTCTTTATACACTGTTAACGTAGGGCCCTTTGCAAATGCATCATCTTCATTCAGCCCCAATTCCACTAGAAATAAATATGAGCTATATTTCAATTACCCTATTTTTGTTATATTTCACAGAAAATACTTAGGTGTAGCATTCAGTTTAAGTTATGTGTAAAAGGTCAATGTGAAATGGAGGGTATAAAGTAACTCTTATTCATTAGTATTAAAGTACATTTGTTTCAATAAAAGAAAAAGAATCCAAGAGGTAAAAACAGCAAATTTCTGACCCATGGCCAGAAATACTTCAAAATTATCATAAAGTTCATTAAGAGAACTTTTACATTTCCAAAAGCTATAAAAAATTTTAACTTTAAACTTTCAGAGAAATACAATGCTACCCAAGCTTTTAACATATTATATTACTTTATCAGTTTCTCAATCTCAATTTTTCAAGCTGATATAGATTTAATTAGCTCAATAACATTCTATCATATTATATATCCAAAAATTCAGTATGACACCAGAAAAAGAATGTTATTTCAAAATTCTTTTCTATCAAAATTTCCTTAAGGCACAGGATCAAAAAACTTTTATGATGGGCAAACTCAAATCACTGAGAAAAAGAACTGAGTACCTTTGTAAATGCTAGCAATATTCTTGATCTTATTAAAATATCTTTATGTGAATATGTCAGAGTATTGCTGCAATTGTCATGTGATATGAAAACTGATTAAGGGAAATTATTTACCATAAGATTGTACAACTCCACTAATCAGTCTTGTATTGATGGTTTCACCATTTCTTTCCTTTTCAATCAGTTTTAAAACAGCATTTGTTACCTTTAGAAAGAATATAAGAAAAACATAAGATACACAGGTTACAGAATACAACATATATTGCTACATATAAATCCCTTAAACATTCAAAGCCATTAAACACATTAAATAATTCAATGTGAGAGATACTCAAAAGATTCCAAAGGGGGAGAAAAACAAAGCTGAGTGATCAAAGTGGGAAAGGAATTTTAAAAGGAAAACCACATATACACGCACGCACACAAAAGTAGGTACCTGTTTATTCAAAGGCCTGAACAGACAATCTCTCCAAGTCACCAATGCAAGCTGGAAAAAAAGAAAAGTATTACATATCTGTACTTTTACTATGTTTACCGAAGACTGAAATCACAGAATTTTTTTTTTTTTTTTGGTGCACTGGGGTTTGAACTCAGGGCCTCACGCTTGCTCGGTGGGCACTCTTACTGCTTGAGCCACTCCACCAGTCCAACCAGCTCACTTTTTAACAGTTAAGATACAAAGAAATTTTTGATTTATAAAGAACATACCTAAAGGGCAACAGTGGATTCATTCTATAAATTTCTTCCCTGGATTAAACAAAGTTAAATTTTGACCTAACACACTTGATAAAAATAATTCTGTTTATTATCATAGTTTCTAAATCCTTAGTAAAATACAGATTATAAAAATCTCTTGACTATGACTTTCTTCCAAACTTTTTTCTGAACCACAACACTCTTCAACAAACATAATTTGACTCTGGATGACTGTCACTTCAAAAGAATAGCTGGAAGAGCCAGGCAAGGCAAGAAAGTAGGACCAAAGGTAAATCAAAGAAATTTCAGAAGAGGTTAGGGAGAAGTCTTGCTGAAGCCCTTTCATATATTAATAATAAAATTAACCTATGTCTTCTGGTTAACTTGGGAGGAAACAAACTTGCTACAATTAAAAATGAAGAGTCATCTGGAAAAAAGTAAAGCTTTGTAACTTGTCATGAAACTATCTGGAGATTCTGGAACATAATGGTGAGATACCTGTTCCACATGCCAAGTGATACCCAACTGAATTTAGCAAGCTCACTAGAGCAGTACATGGTGGGAACAGTTTCTAAGTAAGGGTGCTGAAAATGGCCTTTGCTAGAACTGATGGTTTTATATTGCATTTCCAAACAGTAGCTATTGCATTTCAGGATGGGTTTTGAAAGCTAATTTTAAAAATAATAAAAGCAGCTGAATCTTAACAAACATAAATATCTTTGTACTTTTTATTTAAATTTTCTTTAACTGCTGAGCCAAAAGTAACCAAAAAGTGAAAAACTGTAATGACTTTCAGGAGTGATACTGGGGCACACCTGGTACTTTAGGTCACAGGTCTCCAAAGGAAAACCAACCAAAACCACACTGGTTCCTACTCTGCCAACTTTGAGTCTCAAGAAAGCATTCCTATGTGGAAAAGAAGGGAAAAGCCCATCAGCCACTCTACAACATAAACATATTTCAAAACAAAATGCTGTACAACATGACACACATATAACTTTTGCTAAGTAAAAAAAGAAAACCCTCGAATCAAAAACCAATTAAAAAACAAACAAAAAAAACCCCTAAATCTAGGCCGGGGTAGTGGCTTGTGTCTGTAGTTCCAGCTACTTATGAGGCAGAGATCAGGAGGATCACAGTTCAAAGCCAGCCCAGGCAAATACTGATTTTGAGACCCAACACAAATAAGGGTTGGTGGAGTGGCGCAAGTGATAGAGCGCCTGCTTAGCAAGCCTGAGGCCCTGAGTTCAAATCCCAGTACTACCAAAAAAAAAGTGAACACAGAACTGTGCAAATTGTACTTTAGAACCCCAGCTTAATTAGTCTACCTATTCTGCAAATTGCTTAACATTTGTCTAGATACTCTTACGGAAAGATAATGTATCATTAAGAAACACACATTTGAATGGTTTAAATAGACAAATGCTTACTGAATAGATTTCATATATTCCTTTTCGTCCTTCATCACATTCACGGCGAACCCAATGTCTATTGAGGTAGGCACAGATTCCATTCAGCACTTTGCTAGAGAATCGGTAATCTTCCCACTGCTGAGTGTAGAACTTCAGTACACTCTCATCCATCAAGTCTTCTCCATCCTAAAAACAAGTTCACTAAGGCTTTAAGATGACTACTTTGTCACATAATATATTAAAGTTAAAATTAAATCTATTGCTTCAAAATACATTGATGCATATGATTGTAGATGGGTTAAGTTACTGTGCACAAAAACATGCTAGTTAATATGAACTCTCACAAAAACACAAGAAGTTTTCATATCAAATTAAATGAACTTTTCATGCACTAAATACGCATATACACCCCTGAAATGTACCCTGAACTTTTAGAATGAGAATTCTTATAAAGAAATTCACCTCAAAAATCATCACTATTTTTGATACTTTCCCAGTTAAAAAAATTAATGTGTCCCATTAACAATTTACAATGTGGGGCTAATATAGCAATTCAAAAATGCTTCTTCCTTCCTTAAATTTACTTTAAAAGTATAAAAATGTATGACTTTTTGTGAGATCTGCTGCATTTTATAAAAAAATAAAATAAATACAATGGCGTAGTATTTCTTCTTTAACAGGAACTCATGAAGAAAACCAAAATCATTTCTACTGAGGTTTCCACAGCTAAACCATACATTTCTATTTGGGGAAAACTAACTTGCATCAGTAGCATCTACGAAGTGTGGCCTGCCCTTTAAAACACTGTTCTACAAGTTACAGAGGAAATATTACAGTATGTTATCAAAAGCTTCTAAATTATCTGATTAAAAAAAATTGAACATGGTTTATGACTTGGTACTAGGTAAAACACTAAGCAATACCAAAACATTTCCATACACATGTTAACCTAAAGGAAAGATCAAGTGAAGTAAAAGATTTAGCATTTAAGGTAGAATCATGGGCTGGCAGAATAGCCCGGATGGTAGAGGCACCTGCCTAGCAAGCGTGAGACCCTGAGTTCAAACCCCAGTACTGCTCTCCACCCCCAATACAAACTAAGGTAGGATCATTATTTTGCTTCTTACCTTAAGAAGATTTGTCAAGTAATTCTTCAAAAATTCCTTAAGTCTTTTATACAATTCCAAGCCAACAAACTGAGCTCCTCCAGGTGTCTGCCCCTTTTTCGACTTGGAAGAAGGGACTCCAGCCCCCCGTGCTTGGTTGGACTGGTGTACACTAGTACAGTAGTTATAAACATGACTTGGAGAAAGTTAAGGAAATTAACACAATGCTAACAGTGATAAACATGAGCATATTTCCTTCTACTTCAATAGCTTCCCAATATACTGACCAAAACCTGTTATAAACCAGTGGAAGAAAGTTCCCACTCATGTCATCAATAAAGCTAAAAGACAGTAAGCTCCATTCTTAAGTGCGTGCATCGGCCTGGAGAGCAAATGGAACATTCTAGGAGGAAGATTGGAAAAACAAATAAAAACTGGATTTTTTAGATTGTCTAATGTGACTTTCTGGAAACTGTCCCTGCAGTGTGTGCAGAAGGTATGAAAAGAATTGGCAATATGTACAAAGAAAGAGTTGCAAATGAAAACGAAAAAAAAACGGCCAAAAGCACATATTATATTTTTATTCTTAAATGACTTATAAATCGATTTACACAAAATTACATTCTAAGGACAAACGATGAAAAGTAGAAGGGTGTAAGCAAAAGAGAGTTAAGTCCTCATACCACAGTACAGTCAGAGATGTGTAAAGTTGACTGGTCAGCAGATCCCTACAGCACTGAGAAACTGAGATGTTTAACAGAACAAACAGCAAAAAGCTGAACTAGCTGCTTCAGCAGGGGAGGGTGAAAGGGCAGGGGATGGGAATGGGAAAGGCAGAAAACTACATTCTGTCATAACCTTTAGAGAAGATTTTTTTAAATTTGTGGTGCTGAGGATGGAACCCAGGATCTTGCGCATGCTAGGGAAGCACTCTACTACTGAGCTACAGTCCCAGTCATAACCATTAAATATGAACTCACGAGTGCATATTACTTTATACAAATTAGTAGAAAGACAATCAATGAAACAGAACATACAGCAACAAAACATGTTATTCTGGTGCATTTAAGAAATTACTCTATAAGGTTAGGTACTGGTGCCTATAATCCTCGCTACCTAGGAGGCTGAGACTAGCCTGGACAAAAGTTCACAAGACCTCATCTCCAAAAATAACTTGAGCAAAAAAAAAAAATGGGACTGCAAGTGTGGCTCTTAGCAGTAGAGCACCTGCTTTGCAAGCACAAATCCGTCAGTTCAAACCCCAGTCCCATCCCCCAAAAAAGAAAATTGACTATATAAAGATACTTCAAATCAACACAGAAAATTATTTGATAAATGGCATTAGAGAAAGATATTTCAAAATGTATTCCAAAATACATTACAAATGTATTAACAAGGGCTGGGAGTGAGGCTCAAGTGGTAAAGTGTCTGCCTAGCAAGCATAAAATTCTGAGTTCAAACCCCAGTACTACCAAAAACAAAAAATAAATGTATTAACAATAAAAATACACAAACTGAAAACATAAAATCAAGAAGATACACAGGAGTACTTACTTGTTCTCAGGCTGGAGAAGCCCTTTATAAGCAATTAACTTGAAATTCCGAATATATTAAAGTAAAAACTGCCTTAAAGATAATAACTTTAAGGAAAAGAGAGTGATAGTCAACAATATCAAAACACATTACATCTATGCAGAGTAGAGTACATAACGATAGGTACTGAGAGCTGCTGAGTAATTGGGGGGCGGGGGAGAGGAAGGGTAAGGAGAGTAACAGAGGGGCTTGAACTGACCTAAGTAAAGCATCCTGACAGCAGGATACATCGAGAAACCCCTTTGAACATTGACTTTGGAATTAAAAAATGTGTTTTGAAAATACTTTAATCAATTCTCTTTTGGATTTGATTAATCCAAATGTGCTATGTCAGAATAAAACATATTGATGAATAGTTAAAAAAAAAAAGTTACTACCTTTAATAAATTAAGGTAATTTGGGCTGGAAGTGCAGCCCAGTGGTAGAATACTTGACTAGCAGGCTGAAAAGCTCAGGTTCAATCCCCAGTGCCACAAAAATAAAGGTAATTTAAACAGAATGAAAAAATGAAACACAGCCAAGCATACCAACAGAAGATCCAGAAGGTAAAAGATACATTAATAATCAAAATCCTAATAAAATACTCAATCTTGTAGTAATCAAAGAACTGAAACATTGAATCATTTTCTGAAATGTTTCAATGGCAAGGAGAGTCAGATTACAATACATATCTATCTCCTGCCTTGAGTCAGTTTTGACAAACCTCAGTTTCCAGTTGTTTCATGCTCCATGTATATCCTCCCCCAACTTTTTGTTTTGTTTTTTGATAGGACTGGGGTTTGAACTCAGGGCTCTACCACTTGAGCTATACCTACAGTACATTTTGTCCTGGTTGTTTTGGAGATGGGTTCTCGTGAACTGTTTGCCCAGGCTGGCCTCAAACTTCGATTCTCCCAATCTCAGCCTCCCAAGTAGCTAGGATTACAGGTTGTAAACCACAGTTGCCAAGTTTCCTCCCCCCAACTTTTTAGGAAATATTATAGGTTGTAACAAACTCCATGGTTCCCTAATCCTACTCCTCCCTCCTCATACTTTATAAGCAAACATCCCCATAATTTGGTATATCTCATTCCTATGAATGCTTTTGTGTTTTACTGGACATCTATATATGAAATGGTTTACATTATCAGATTGCACAAACTAACGTAATTTGCTTCTGAGTTTTTTTGGGTAACTACAACTGTTTGTAATATGCGGTGTAGCAATATTCACAATAATGTATGCATTCTCTTGTTGATGGACCTTGCTAGAAATCATTTTAGCAAGTATCAATCTTGGGTATTTTCAGACAAAACTGCACTCAGCATTAACGTGTCCCTTACATATGTACATAAGTTTCTTGCAGTACAGAATTACCAACACATCCTTATTACACCTGCCAGATTTGCTCTGCAAAGTGGTTCCAGTCACTAGCAGGGCATGAGCACACATGTGTACTGTGGTTCATAATGCTTTTAATATGCACTTCAGATGATCATTTCCACTTTCTCTTCGCATATTGTCTGCTCATATTCTTCACAATAAAAAAAAACTTTGCTCAGACATTAATGATAGGATCAACCACTTTGAAAATGTTTGGTAGTTTAAAAAGCAAACAAATCTCAAAATAATACTGAGTGAAAACAGCCAGACACGTAAGAGTTCAATTTACAGGATGTCCTATATGTAAAACTACATGTAAATCTAATCTGTGGTGACAGAAATTGAGAAAGTGGTTTCTTCTTTACTGAGGTTAAAGACTGACAAAGGGGGGGGAATCTGGGAACTTTCTGTACCTTGATTTAAGGTGGTGTTAACATGAGGGTCTGCAAAAAGATTCCAACCATACACTTAAGATCTGTACATTTTGCAGTTGTAATTTTTTGTTTAAAAAATCCCACATTTAAAAAAAGGTAAGTACAACGAGGTTTTTGCTACCACTGAAAAGCACTGAGTTCTCTTCTGGACCTGTGGGTGCCTGCCCATCAATGACAGATACTGCACCTGTCTTCCTGCATGTGGCATAACCTTTTCTTACAGCTATCCGTAGGTGAGAAGAAATTCTTACCCTCATCAAGTTTATCCCAGTTTTCTTCGGTGGCTGTGCAGTGTGCCTGGCTGGGTGATGCTTCCCTCTGCCAAGGTAACTGTACTGCCTGTCCTTTGAAAGCTCAGTTCCTCAGTGAGGTTTCCCCTCCAGGCAGAGAAGGAATCGTTTTTTCTCTGGTTCGCAGTCCTAACATTTGTTAACTGCTCTACCCTTTTGTCACTTTGGACTGCTACTTGTAGAAAGCTGTCCATTTCAACAATTCTTACAAAGTGCTGCCTCAGTCTTCTCTATTAAGAATCTTTCTACTTTCTGTAATGTCCCCTTATTTCCAAAATTGCGCTTTTTAAGATTTCAACAGTGCTGTCTATTAAGTCTTCTCAAGGAAGCAGTCTGGACTTCATTATTTTTCAGTTATCTTTATTTCATTTGTTTTCTATTTATTTACATTTGCTCTATGAATCTTTGGTTAGTTAACTTGTATTTTTTTTCTTTTCCACTATTCTCCTTTAATAGTTAAACTGTTTAAATTTGAAACATGTATTTTTTAACAACTAAAACTTTTTTGGCTGGGTGTGGTAGATTACACCTATATTCCCAGCTATTCTGAAGGCAGTAATCAGCAGAATTGTGATTTGAGGTCATTCAGTCACAGGCTGGGAGGATGTAAGCCCCAGCTTCAATCTCCAATACCAGAAAACTAAATCAGTTTGTGATACTTCCACTTCAACCAGTAATCTGGGCATGGTGGCACATGTCTGTTATCCCAGCTAGCAGGAGGCATGGGTAGAAGGATGGCAGTATGAAGTCAGTCCTGAGCAAAAAAAAATGCAAGACCCTATCCAAAAAATAACTGAAGAAAAAGGCCAGGGGTGTGCCTCAAGTGATTGAGTATCTGACTGCCAAGGAAGTAGGAGGCCTTGAGTTCAAACCCTAGTACCCACAAAAAATAGAAAGAAAAACAATTCATTTCATTTTAGAATTAAGTTAGAGAATGAATGTTATCTCCAGTTTCTTTAAAATATGGTAAGACTTGCAGGTACAGGTTGGATACAGGGACCTCTTAGAGATAGCTAGTTAATTCTGTTCTTCAAATCTTCTGTATTTTTACTCATTTGCCTGTTTATTATTGAGAAAGTTTTGTTGTAATCTCATTTGGTCAATTTCTTATAATTCTCTAAGATGCCTATCATGTTTTGAGGTAATGTTAACAATATGACTTGTTCCTTTTATCATCAGGAGGTAGCTACATTTATTCCCACCAATACTGCTTTAGAAACTAGTTTTTTTGGGGGGGGCAGTACTAGGGTTTGAACTCAGGACCTCTCTGCTAGTCAGCACTCTACCTACTTGAGCCATGCCTCTGTCCTCAGAAACCTTTTGTATTTGATGTGTTTTGGTACATCTACTATAAACTACCACAGCATAATTAGTTTGACAGCCTCTGCTGGGGAAGTTTGATTTTATAATTAAACTGTTTTATAATGCTATTTGGATTAACTTCTACAATTTTACTTTTCATTTTCTATTTTAATTCTTTTTCTATACTTCTTGTTTTCCTCCTTTTTCCCTTCTATTCTTACATATTTTGGAGTTAGACATTTTATTTGAATTCTTATAATTATCTTACAATCTGACACACATACTTTGCTTCTTGCCAATTCTGGAAAAGTTTTTGCTTCTATCTTAATATTTGTGCTCTCCTTTCTATTTTCTCCTAGCTCTTCTATTGCATGCACATTGGAAATTTTCATGTTACCTTCCATGAATCAATTAAAGCCTTCCATTATTTCCCAGTGCTTTTTGGTTCAGACTGTTTCATTTTTTTTCCCGATCTATAATCTGGTTAAGTAATTTTTTGGCTGGGTCAAATTTGCTGTTAATTTTAATGATTTCATTCAACATCTACAGAACTCTTTTTTCTTTGTAGAATGTCTTTTCTCAGGGTTTTGTTCTTTTACATCAGTAATCATTTTGAACATACTGACACTCTCTCCAAGGATCCTTTTATTTGAAGTTCTTAGGGGTCTAATTCTGTTTGTATTATGTGTTGACTTCTTTATGGTGGATACTCCTTTTCCTTGTAACTATATTTTAATTCATTCTCAGTAGGGCTTTCTCAACTTCCCAGCTTGGGGAAACCCCCAAATGAGCAAGTATTCTAAACTCAGGCCCCGAACACACCAGAGATTCCAAGTTCTAAAGACAGACTTCTCCCACCCTCCTCAGATACAGAGCTCAGCTTAAATACTTTCTTAGTTTGCCTCCCTGGGAGAGTAGGTCTTTTTTTTTTTCTTTCCCCCTTCAGTTCACCACTGCACTAAAAGATAGTTGGGTTTTTTAGTGTTCCAAATTTCCATGGCAATATGGGCTCCCAGCCTAGCCAGGACCAGGACTTTGTCTCCTTTTGTGTGTGGCACTACCTACCTTCCATCCACCTCTCCCAGGGATTCTCCTCATGCTGTCACACAGCGGCTCATGGTGGTTTACACCTTCATTTTCAGCTCTCTTCACTTATTTCAGATACCCAAGGATCCCCTCACTTTGTGTAAAGCCAAATGTGCATTTACTTTGCTTTATTTCACCAAGCACCTAAAACTAACTATGTGCTTGGTTTTAGGATTTGTAAGGTTATATACTTCAGTCTGACTTTATTTTCCAGCTATTAATTAATGAAGGATTTTTTAAAACAAACAAAGATAAACAAACCCAGTGATAGCTAAAATGCATGAAAATGGAGTGTCTATACATTGCGAAGTCAGAGTATGGTTTAAAAGCCGGGTCTACCCAGAGCTTAACTGCACATTCACTCCCAAATTAGCAAACAGCTTAATAGCCAAACTAAAATGGCTAAATTTCAGAGGCCAAAAGGGAACATCTGTAAATAATGTACATATTCAGGCAAGATATGGTCTCCCAAACTGAGAGCTAGAAATGATATTTCTAGACATTTCTACATGGTATTAATAGTGTTCACTTGGCTCACTCTAGGTTTAAGTAAGCCCAGAGATTATATTTACTCATGGATCACTTATTTATTTCACATTTATTCAGAATGATCCTTTGGGTTCTATAAGTCCATAAGGCACACTTTGCAATTTTCTCTGTTTTTAAGAACTTATGTGCATCAGCATCAGCTTACCAGCAGCACTTTGTTTCAGTCACTTACGGTAGGCGAACACTGAAACCACTGTGCAGTCTAGAAAACTGTGTAGCTGAGTGTGCCACTCTTCTTTAAGGAGGGAATAAGGTAAGGGCATCTAGCAGAGGTATTATCTACACAATTATGTTGCTTCCTTTGTCAGTATGTGGAATTTTATAGCCCCTTCAATCAAATAAGAAAAACAATTTGTATATCATCAATGTTTTTAGTTTAAATAAACAAGTCACCTTACTACCGCTGGAAAAAAAAAAAAAGAAGTTTCCTGCTTTTTAAAATTTAGGGGGTTGGTGGGATGGCTCAAGTGGTACAGTACCTGCCTACCAAGAGTGAGTCCCTGAGTTCAAACCCCAGTATTGGCAATAAATAAATAAGTAAAAAAATAGTACTTTTCGTCCAACAACTTATACCCAAGTACAAGACATGAAATAATGCAACATAACTGGTAACTGCAAGCCAGAAAACCAAGACCCACCCTCCCCCAACCAGTGGCAACCACCTGCATTCCTAGCCTTAGCTCTTCACTTTCCAGGTGAATTGTAACATCTTTAAGGCACATGCTTGTTTTAAGGCATGTTACTTGACTAGCCCACCTTGGCATAAATTACTGAGTTTCTGCTAACAGAAAATATGAGTCCATTTCCACCCCCACATTCAGTCACTCATATCCTAGAGTCACCAAAGAGCCTGTATTCATAACTTTTGAAACTTCTATTTATTTATTTTATCTTATTTTATTTTATTTGCAGTACTTGCATTTGAACTCAGAGGTCTGCACTTGCTAGGCATGTGCTCTGCCACTTGAGCCATGCTCCTCCCTTCTGCTTTAGTTTATTTTTCAGACAGGGTCTCAAAACTTTTTGCCCAGGCTGGCCTGGATGTCGATCTTCCTATCTATGCCTCCTGTGTGAACCCAGTTTGTTTGTTAATGTACAGTCTCACTAACTTTTTGCCTGGGCTTGCCTTGAACTTTCATTCTTTTGCCCAAGTGGCTGAGAAATTACAGTCCTGAGCCTTCACACCTGACCCTTTAAATTTCAAAGTCATGGTTCTGATTCTAGTATCAAAATAACAAATCACATTCCTAGCAAATATCAATAAACTCTAAATAAAATATAAAAACAATTTTATCTGAATGCACCAGAAAACAACAAAAAGAAAGCTTATACTGAAGGGTAGTATAGTCTTTGAAGAAGGGAATGGTACAATCCAACACCACTGATGTAGGAAATCAGACACTCTCAAGAGAAGCTGATAATCAACAGACAGCAGCTTTAGAGACTACCCCAATGTTGGAATTAGATGACAAGGATTTTAAAGTAAATATCAGATAATTATACTCAAGATATAACAGAAAATATGTTCAGAATAAATGAAAATTATAGCAAAAAACAGATCATGATAATGATCCAAATAAAAATTCTAGATCTGGTGGGCTGGTGGAGTGGCTCAAGTGTAAAGCATCTGCCTAGCAAGTGTAAGGCCCCGAGTTCAAACTCCAGTACAACCAAAAAAGTAAAAATTCTAAAACTGAAATAAGTAACTACAATAAATTACTTATTGGAAAGCACTGACAACAAAATGGAGCCCAGAGTCACATATCTGAAAATAAATTAACAAAAACAAACCTATCAATCCAACATTCTATACCTAGTGAAAATATCTTTCAAAAATGAAGGTGAAATAAAGACACTTTTTGATAAATAGAACTAGGAATTTCATGTACTACCAGACATGCATTTCAGGCTGAAGGGCTACATGGAATCTTGAATCTTTAGGAAGGAACAGCAAGCATTAACAATAGTAAGTTTCTGGGGAAATACAACACTTCTTTTTTAATTCTTTAAATTACAAAGGGTGATTTAAAACAAAAAATTATAATACTGTTTTGTAGGATTTAAAAGCCTATGTAGACTAACATAAAGGAGGAGCTGGGTTTAAAAAAAAAAACAACTCTGCAATTACAATGCTTTTCTATGCTTTCTGTGATGCTCTCAATATTAACACTTGTAACTACAATGTTAAGAAAGGGGATATATTACCTAGCATGATCTCTCAATCTCTCTCATGAACATCTGCAGAGGTACAACTACAATGCCAACAAAGAGAATGCCAAATTTAAAAAATTCAAATAATCCAAAAGGAGGAAAGCAAGAACAAAGCAAAAAATTTTAAAGGCAAGAAAAAAAATTGTAGGCCTAAAATCAACCTATTAATTGCAATAAGTGTTAGTGAGCTAAACTTGTTAGAAATAAGACCCTCTAAGACCACCAGCGTCACAACTAAAGACAAAATTTACTTCTGCAGAAGGGTACGCAGGCACATGGGCACAGCATGCACACTTTGATAGAAAAGACTGCTTTCTCACAAACTATAACCAAAAGGCAGAGATAGTCAGAAGGGACAAAAAAAACAAGATCACTTTATACACTGACACAGACATGCAATTTCAGAGATAAAGAGCTATTTCATGACAATGAAAGTGTCGATTTATTGAAAAGACATAATCATAGGCATATATTTTCCTAATAACATGAAATAAAACTGGATAGAACTAAAGGGAAAAAGAAAACTTTTACAACCATGAGATTTTAACCTCCCTCAGAAACTAGACTAAGAAAAAACAACTGGGGAGCTGGTGGAGTGATTCAAGTGGTAGAGCGTCTTCTAGCAAGCATGAGGCCCTGAGTTCAAACCCCAGTATCATAAAAGAAAGGAAAAAAAAGACAACTGAAGCACAGACGATCTGATAACCCCATCAGTAACTTTCACTTAGTGGGTATTCTATACCCCCTAGTGTGTTGGTAAACTGGCTGACAGGAATAAGAAGAAAAAATTAAAAATGGATGCCAGTCACCCTGGAATCAAGGAAGGACAGAAATGATGGATAACATCTTTATGACAAGGGACTAAGCTTTCCATAAGGAACAGTGGAACCTTGCAGGATAGACCATCCCTCCAAATGAGGACAATTACCTACAATGATGAGACTGCATCCTGCAGCTGGAGCAATCATCTCATGGGAACCAAGATTGCTCCCCTCAAGTGATGACAGCAATAACATCTTCTCCAGAGCCTCTCTGGGAACCCTTGGACAACCAAGGGTCAACCAGAAAACACCTTATGATCTGAAGAAAGCTGCTTGTATGTCAACTAGTCTGGGGTCATTCAAAAAGCAGTCCCTGGGGAACTTGCTGTCAATCACTGACAACAAACAGAGAGCTGGAGACAGTGGTCCTCCTGGGCTAAGTGGATTCCATGCATCTTTCCTGTCCTTACTTTTTTCCTTTTTCTGCTATCACGCCATGTCTCTTTCAAACACTTTCTCACTTTGTTTCCCAGAGGCTCCAGGTTTTTATCTAGAACACTACCCAAAAGCAGATCAACTCAATCCTGTTCCTCCAACAGGCCACTAAAGCAAGAAGATCCTGTGATACCCCCTCCTCTTAAGAGACCTCAACGCCCTGCCTCAGCAGGAAGTAGCTAAATGGAATATCATCCCTTTTCCAAAATATACATGTATCAAAAGATAGGAATGTTACGGCAAACATAAGGGCAGCCACATTAGGATCAGACTCCTCCCCTCCATGGGTAACTTACTAGAAACCCTCCACCTGGCCCTAAAGAATAACATTTGCCTTTAACCATTTACTAGAAACTCCCCACCTGACTCCAAAGCATGACAAGACCTCACCAACACTTAGCTCCACTAGCTAGCCACAAAAGAATTTTCCCACCCAGCGACCTTCCTGGTACTTGTCCACCAACCTCCTCTATCTACCCCCAGTCTGTAAGCAAAGTGGGCTCCAGCATCTGCTGGAGACCCCTTCCACAGGTTCATTCTACCTGAATAAAACTTGTTCTGATTTTTTTTTTTAAGCCCTTATTTGCAGCTACCTCCCACCCCAAGATGGTACACTCCCACTCCACCAATGACAGACTGCAAGTACCCAGGACACTCCTGAATGGGGAGCTGGGCAGTGATGCGCGCAGTCATCTCCCATGAGACGGCACCATTCAGCTCCAGCTCACCAGTCAGCCACTGCACAACTGACACTCTCTTTAGGAGCACACAGTATGTTCTGGAAGGCAGGCCATTGAACAAGTCTGAATACACTTAGAAGGACTGAAATCACTCAGAGTTTTTGACCAAAATGTACTTATATTTGGAATCAGTAATGACCAGCTACCCAGGAAAACCTCAAATATTCCTAGGTTGACACATTTCTATATAATCCCAAAAGACAAAAATAACAAGGGAAATTACAGTGTTTGAACTAAATTATAATGAAAATATCAAAATTTGCAAAATGAAGTTAAAAATATTTATAATGAAACTTAAACCTTCAAATGCTTACATCAGAAGGGAATATTTAGTATTATTAGAATAGCAATATTCCCAAAATTGGTCTACAGATTCAATCCCTATCAAAATCCCAGTTGGGTCTTTGCATGAGTGATGACCTGATTCTAAAATTCATATAGTGGTGGGGTATGGTAGCGCACACCTGCATTCCCAGGTATTCTGGAGGCAGAGGCAGGAGGATCAAGGTTTGGACCAGCCCAGGCAAAGTTAAGAGAGCCTATCTGAAAGAACATAACAAAAGGGCTGGGACATGGCTCGAGTGGTAGAGAGGCCCTGAGTTCAATCCCCAGTATCACAAAAAAAAAAAAAAAAAAAAAGAAATTTCAAGAGACCCAGAACAATCTACACACACACACACACACACACACACACACACACACACACACGAGAATAAAGTTGGACAGACTAAATAAGTGGAATGAAAATGAGAATCCAAAAATAAACCCATGGGTCTATATACAACTGATTTTTACAAGGGGACCAAGACCATTCAGTGGAGAAAAAGTGGTCTTTTCAAAACAAATGGAGCTCAGACAGCTGAATAACTAAATGCAAAAATAATTAAGTTCAACCCTTACAAACAAAAATTAACTCAAGTAATCTTAGTACTTGGGAGGTGGAAGCAAGAGGATGGTGAATTCCAGTCTACCTGGGCTATACATCAAGAGGAAAGGGAAAGGGAAGGGGGAAGGGAGAAAGGGGAAGGGGGAACGGAAGGGGAAAGGAAAAAGGAAAGGAAAGAAAGAAAGAAAAGAAAAGAAAGAAAGGACTTCAGCAAAATTTTTTTAAAGCTGAAAAGAATGAACTTGCAATAGATCGAAGACTTAAAAGAGCCCAAACTACAAAACTAATAGAAAAAAACATAAATCTTTGCAACCTCAGAATTGGTAAGAGATTCTTCAATGACACCAAAAGCATAAGTAACTAAAGAAAACACAAATGAAGGATTGAACTTGATCAAAATTTAAAACTTTGTGTCAAAGAATACCATCAAGAAAGTGAAGAGACAACCCACAGACTGGAGGAAGTCATATATCCGATAAGGAATCTATACATATAAAGAACTTATTTTTTTTTTTTTGGTGGTACTGGAGCTTCATGCTTGTAAAGCATGTGCTCTACCACTTGAGCCACACCTCCAATCAAGAACTTTTATAACACAATAATAAAAAGGCAAATAATCCAATTAAATCGGGTAAAAGGAACTAACTATAGACATTTTCAAAGAAGATACGTTAACAGTTGGTCAATAGAGAAGTGTTTGCCACCATTAATCACCAGGGAAATGCAAATCAAAACCACAAAGACACACTATTTCACTAGGATGGCTAGCTGAAAAGCCAGAAACTAATTCAGGTTAGTCAGGATGTAGAGGAACTGGAGTCCTCAAGCACTGCTGGAGGGCAAGCAAAACAACGCAGCCTCTTTGGAAGACGGTCTGACAGTTATGCCAAAGGTTAATAAAGTTACCATCTGACCAAGAAATTATACTCCGAGGTTGTCTACCTGAGAAATGCAAAAAGTATTTAACAAAACCTAAGCAAATCAAATTAAGTAATATGTCACCCTTTGAGGATTAATAAATAAATGAACAGAACCCTAGAAATACAGCCATTTGCCATTTAATTTTAACAAAGGCACCAAAGTAACCCAATGGGGAAAAATCTTTTCAGCAAACGATGCTAAAATAACTGGATATCCAAATTGGGGAAAATTAACCTCAAGCCCTATCTCTCACCATACACAAAAATTAATTCCAGACAGATAATAGATCTAAATATAAAAGCCCAAACCATAAAGAGGAAAACAGAATATCTGTGATCCAGGCAAAGGTTTCTTAGATTGCAGAAAGCAATTACTGATAAAGAAAAATAAAAGGTTTCCTCCAATTAAAAAACATCTGCTCAATGAAGACAACATTAAGAAAGTGACTAGGCTAGCCTCAGATTTTGAGAAAATAACAGCAAAATATATCTGACAAAACATTGCTATCCCATTTATAAAAGAACCCCCATAAACTAAGTAATAAAAACAAAATATTCCAAAAATGCAAGAAAGGCAGAAGACTTGGACACTGTACGTAAAACATACAAATAGATCCCCTAGCATGTGAAAAAGTGCTCAGTGAACCGTGTGTATGGCCAGATGGTGCAGGTGTATAGTTCTAGGAGACAACAGAGGAACTGCACAACTGTGCTCTGAATCCAGACTCAGTGGGCAGAAAGGCAAGACTTAAAGCAGATATGACATAGCTCTGATGGTGCACAATCTTCACGTAGAATTATTTCAATCTTCATGGGAAATGGTATCAGAAAAGGAAAAGCAGATTTTGATGTGTCTTGAGGAAAGCCAGCCTCTCCTCTCATTTCACTGGTATGACACCTGAGGGGAAACACCACTGGATTCATGCACGTGTCATCTGGAAGGCAGAATCGTCCACATCCAGGAGAGGACTTTGTTTCTGTTGTTTTTCAACTCAGGGCCTTGTGCTTGCCAGGCAGAGGCTCTACTACTCGAGTCATGCTTCTAGTTCTTTTTTGCTTTATTTTTCACGTAGTCTTATTTTTGCCCAGGCTGACCTTGGACCTCAATCCTCCTACCTATGCCTCCTGAGTAGCTGGGATTATAGATGCATGTCACCATGCCCAACTTGTTTGTTGAGATGTGGTCTTGCTAACTTGTCTGGGCTGGCCTTGAACCATGATCTTCCCACTCACTGCCCCTGGAGTAGCTAGGATTACAGATGTGAGCCATCATGCCCAGCTAAGGGAAGACTTTCAAGGGGATGTATTCCTGAATTACTAGGTGGGGTTTTCTTGAAGAACAAGCCCCAAAGGGCTGCTGTGGGAAAACTCCAGTGCATGTGTCCTCCAACAGCTCTGTGTGAGCAGCTCACGTTGCTGTTACCCTTACAAGGCCACGCTTGACACTTGCTGCTTCAACATGTGCGTGAGCTAAGACGAACAAGTTGCTCACACGGTACGTTAAAAACTAAGTAAATGTGACTCCTGTTCAGAAAACCAGTCACATTTAAAGTTACTCCTTTTTGCAGTACTGGGGATTGAGCTCGTGGCTAACACTTGCCAGACAAGGGCTCTACCACTTGAGCCACACCATTCCTTCCTTCGACTTATAGTTTGTTTTTCAGATAGGGTCTTACACTAACTTTACCTAGGTGGCCTCCAACTGTGACCCTCCTACTTCCGCCTCCCAAGCAGCTAGGACCACAGGCATACACCACCATGCCTGGCTCCAATTTCTCAATCTTAAAACCTATTTTAATAGTACCAGGTCAGTAGTGGAAGGCAGAACTAAGGAATTATTTATAAACACATGCTCTACACCAAAAATCCAGAAAGTATAGAAAAGGACAGTTTAAACTCATCCATAAGCCCCCAGGACAGCCAGTCATTCTCAATGCAATTATTACCTGTTTCAAGCAGAGAGGTATACTGGGCTCTTGCTCTCCCTCAGCAAAATGTTACAAACATTATTCCAAGTTACTGAATAGTCTTCATTGCCCCTATATGTGCGTGCGTGCATGTGCTGCAGGAGTTTGAAAGCAGGGCTTTGAGCTGCTAAACACACCCTCTACCATGGCACTACATACCCTCAAGCCCTCCCTGCACTTTTGATGGGCATTTACCATTAAGCAGTTTGAAGATTTAGATTATTTGCCATTATTTTCGATTATCAAAATATGCCAAAGGGCTTTGAACATACAATTTGAATACAACTATCATGCAAAGAAGTTAAAAAATAAAATCACTGAGAAAAAGTATATTTTTGTCTTTAAATTTCTCTTCAGAGAGCTAACAGCAGTCTAACACTTCCACTTGCACTGCACAAGCTCAGTTTCCCTCTATTGCCAATACTGGCTATAACCAATCCTTAAAACTGTTTTCCACCTGATTAAAAGAAACTCATTTTAATTCATTTCTCTCTTTTTTTTGGGGGGGCGGGTAGTACTATAGTTTGAACTCAGGGCTTCGTGCTCTACTGCCTGAGCCATGCCTGCAGCCCTAATTTCTTTCTTTGGTAGTTATAAGGCTGAGGATTTTTCAAATGCTTACCCTACTATCTACATTTCTTGTTTCTGTGAACTAGTTATGCTCTATGGAGCCTTATTACAAAAGTCTGGCTAAATATATACAAATGAAAATGATAGTTCACATTTGAAAAAGTATGAAAAACTTAGGTGTTTACATTCATGCTCATTAAGTAGGCAAAATCAGAATTAATGTAAAACTCCTAAGAGTGCAAGAAGAAATATTCTAATACATTTGCTGGGTTACACAGTTACTCCAAATGGACACAGATCATCATTAATCTATTTTGAAAACAATCTGTTACTCCTTCTGCTTGGTTTGCTTTTCTACGAGGCTTTGATTTTCTAGAGGAAAGAGGTAAGTTGGTAGCAGGCAGGCAGACGTAGGAAAGCTGCCACCTGGCACAGCACAAGGCAGGGGACTGTACACAACTGAGAAGAGTGAGGACAGCAGCGTGATGTGGCTGTACAACTGGCAAGAGCTGAGCAGCAGCAGGCACCAGCATGTCCTGGCATGTTGTCTCTTCATAGTATAGGCTGCAGGAGCCAAGACCTCAGCGGATTGGTTCTGGGTAAAAAAGTGCCCCCCTACCCAGTGATCACATCAGCACAGAAGATTAAGGGTGGAATATGCTTGTATTATAACTTACTGCAAAGATTAGGAAATGTGAAAGAGACCATTTTGATACTGGTAGGGCAAATAGGGCTTTAAAAAACAGGCTAAGTAAACAAACTACTTTTAGTTCACAGCACTAATGGAGAAAAACAGAAACTTCAAAGTTTATGTGAACTTACTCAGGTAGGGGGAAAAAGGAAGACATCAACATGGGCACGGAGCAGGAAATCTCAGGTGACTGAAGGCAGTCTACCTGTGCCTGCTCTGTTGAAAAACTGGGTTTTCATTCTTGAGAAGAAATTCATGGAAGGGTATGTTTGCTATCACAGGTTCACTTTTTATTTATTTATTTTTAATTTCCTTGTTGAGACTCCTGCCAAGTAGTTAGGAAGATTTTCTTCCTGAGTACTTCATGAAACCCATGAAGTCAAAACAGGGAAATCTGGGTAAAAGCTTTGATTTCGCTACCTCTTTTATTTTTTGGGATAACCATAGTATCCACTTTCCTATTTTATGACCACTGAAGTAGTCCCAGACCTATCTTAAAACTAAGGGTGGATGTGTTGGCAGAAACAGCTAGGCATTGAAGATAATTTTTGACTCTTCCAGAATAGACAAGGCACATTACTGAAGCGTCTGACACTGTCCAGCATCGATGGAGTTACTACCGCCAACCCTCAGGCTGAGGTGAGCCTTACATGAGAAGTGGGGTGATACCCAGCATAATACCTGACGCACAGGAGTCAAGTGCCTAACTATTATTTCAGAAATAAAGTTAAAAGAAGGGCTGGCTGAGCAGCTCAAGTGCTTCTTGAATTCAAACCCCAGTGCCATCAAAGAATTAAAATAGGGTATTTTAGACTCCACCTTGATTTTCCAGTTTTAATACATGAAGCTGTTATATCCAATGACAAAACTGAAAGGGAAAGAATAATATTCAATTTAAGAGTGGCAGTTCTAAAAAATTAAAATTGCAGGTATCAGAATAGGAACAAATTATAATTACCTGTAGAATAAAATTCAGTAACTTCTGCAAGCATACAAAAATTTTCTACATTCTCATAGTCCTATAAGCAGAAACATTCTACCAGAAAAAAAGATTCTGAAATCTTTTTTTTTGAGTGAAAAATTATATATTAAGAAATCCCCCAGGGTCAGGCATGGGGTGGCTCACACATGTGATCCCAGTTACTGAGGCAGGAGGATGATGCAGCTGGGCTACAAGCAAGACCCTGTCTCAAAAATTAACTAATTAATTAATTAATTCCCAGTAGTGCTCTCCTGACACTGTGCATACCAGAAACCCAACCAAGTGTCCTGCCTGACCACTGGAATCACAACTTTCAGGTTTATTACTTGCAAAATTAAAAAAATAAACTCTTACCTAGCAAGCTAAAGCCCTATGAGATGGACTATCCTCTCACTTGGCAAAGACTCCATCTTCCTTAAAACCATCCTACATAGCACATTACTCAGCAGTTTCAATCACAGGCATATACGCAATAGAACTAAGAACACAGAGACACTCAACAACTAGCACACAATGTTCATAATAGTATTCGTAACAGCCAAAGAGTGGAAATAACCCCAAGCCATCACTGATGAATGGATAAACAAAATGTAAAATATCCATACAATTCAGTATGAATGAATTGTATGGATCAGAATGAAGTTCTGATGCATGCTACAAGGATGAGGATTAAAAACATTATGCTGGACTGGAGGCGTGGCTCACATGGTAGAGTGCCTGCCTTTCAAGCACAAAGCCCTGAATTCAAACCTCAGTCCCATGAAAAGAAAAAGAAGGAAAAAAAAAAAAAAAAGGCTTTTAAAAACATTATGCTAAGCAAAAGAACCAGACATGAAAACCACACTTACTGTATGATTTCATTTACATGAAATGATCAAAATAGACAAATTCATACAGAAAGTAGGTTAGTGGTTGCAAGAGACTGTGAGGAGGGGAGCACAGGAATCTACTGCTAATGGGTACAAGGTGCCTTTTGAGAGTGGTAATTATAAAATTAGATAGTGATGGTTGTCAAACTGTAAATATGAAAATCACTGCATTGTATACTTCTTAAATGGGTGAGTTTTATGGCACAGGTATATTCCAATAAAGCTATCATTTTTAAAAAGAGCTCCATAGTATAAATGTACTTACATATATGAATATCCATATACATATAAACTTTAATTAGCGATAGACAGTTTCATATCATTAATGTTAATTTTTTAGGGTTCTAAACTATTAACAAATTTGAGAGTATAACAGAATATGATGTAGCCTTGTTTGATAATCACTGACACACAGTTTTAAACTTAAGTTTCCATTAAATGAATGACTTTAAAGTCCAAGAATCAGTGGTAACCTGCTTTCTACTAAAACAGATTAGCTTTAATTTCAATTTTATATTTGTATGGAATTAAGAAACTCTACAACCTAAACAGTATGTCTCCAAGTACATAATAGCAGGAGCGAGATCTTTTATACTCTCATCATCTTTGTAGCATACAGCATGTCCCTTGTACACATCAGACCAAATAATGAGTGTAATACCTTCTTACTACTGTATTTGTAAAACAAGACAACAACAGTAAAACTTTTGCTCTATGTGCTATTCCTTTAGATCAGGTCAACAAACTTTTTCCTGTTAAGGGCCAGATAATAAATATTTTAAGACTATGTCTGACATGACTACTCAACAGCTCTGTAACATGAAGGTAGTCAAAGACATTTAAATAGACAAATTCATTCAGTTCACTGTAATCCAAAAAACGTTTTATGATTGAAATGTTCTATTTTATGACTCCTGAGTACTTAAAATATGGTTAATGAGACTAAGGAACTGAATTTTAAAATTAGTCATCCCTCAGTATCCAGAGTGTACTGATTTCCCTTGTTATAAAAATCCATAAACTCTCAACTACATTATTAAAATGCCAGTGTCTATATATAAAATATGTATATCCTCACCTATTCTTCAAATTACTTATATTGCTTAATAGCTGTGTAGCAGTTGTTATACTGTATTGTTACAGTATTGTTAAACTGTATTGTTTAGGGAATGGGAAAAAAAAAAAGGGCCGGGCGCGGTGGCTCATGCCTGTAATCCTAGCTATTCAGGAGGCAGAGATCAGGAGGATTGCGTTTCGAAGCCAGCCTGGACAAACAGTTCACAAGACCCTATCTTGAAAAAACCCTTCACAAAACAGGGCTGGTGGAATGGCTCAAGGTGTAGGCCCTGAGTTCAAACCCCAGTACCACAAAAAAGGGTCTATATATGTTCAGTAAAGAAACAATTTTTTCCCAAGTGTTTTCAATCTGTGTTTGGTTGAATCCATGGAGATGTAAATAAAGAGGCAGCTATAGTTTAAATGTAAACATCTATATATAATCAGCGCCTACTATACTGACCAGCACTGCATTAGCCTACTAATCAGCCAATTTTACCTCTGCTCAAAAAACAAAGCTAAAAATGAACTTGGTGATTGTATTATAGGATGGACCTGGAGGAGAAAACATGATAAAAAATTTCTAGTATTTCAAACATCATCCTACAAAATAATCAAAATTCTAAACAAACTAATGACAGCTCAAGCAGGAGGATACGTGTAGAGTTCCATGTATCTGGACTTTGCCATACTTTGTCTGGTGTACACTTGCTGGATTCCAGCTCTGAGGTCGTCCCAGATCTGATCAAGGCCAATCTGCTTCAGTCCATGGGGATTCTGACTTCTGTTTGATGACATTGTGAGTAATGTTCTGAAGTTGTCCAGTGCAGCAATCCTTGTTCAAGACACAGTTAATTCTCCATTAGTTGAAAATATATAGTTATCATTCCAAATTTATTCACAGCAGCTCAGAAAGGATGTCCTTTAAGTGTAGAAAGTGAAATCTCATTGCAGGCAAACCTGAAGAAGAAATAAAGAGAATTAATGTCTTAGGGTAAGACAATAGGGTGACACACATTAATAGAAATAATTTGGACATTCACAGGTACTGCTCTAACCCAGAGATAATTTTTCTTTCTATTTGGAAACACTTACATACAGTCTGTGTATACAAATGTTTACTTAGACATTCTTTCCAACATGCTTCAACTATTAGCATTCATGAAAAAAGCTGAGAAAAGCCTTGCAAAGCACAATGAACTGTTTGTTGTCTTTCTTCATTTTCTAGTTATCAAAATATGAAATAAATCACCTGACCTACAAAACAAAAACTCAAAAAAAAGGGCAAAGGATATGCTCAGGAAATTCACAGAGAGAAAACACAAATGGCACAAATAAGAAAAGCCATGCATGCAATCTCACTAGTTACCTGTGAGTTTTAGTAATTTTTCACTTAGGACTTGGCAAAAGAGTAAATGGTGATGAGAGTAAATATGAAGGGAGATGAGTACTCCCTTTTAGAAGGAAACTTGGCAAGAACTAGCAAAATTTACAATGTCCCTATATTCAGGGGCATCTGGGTTTGATGCTCAGCTTGGCACTTCCTAGGCAGGTATGGGTAAGCTGCTTAACTTCCCTAAACCTCAACTTCCTAGTCTGCAAAATGGGACAGATCATTTTCCTCAAATGTCTGTTGTGAAGTTTAAGATAATGTATAGACAAGATTTTCTGTATTGCACATGTTTAGCAAATGGTAATGGCTATTATTTCTAAGTGATGAAACTACTGCAAAACACAATTTATAATGCTTCACATGCCGGACCCATAAATAAAGGACCTTAGGTATTCAATGTTGCACTAAGTTAGTACCTCTCAATATGCAACATTACAGACCCACTTTAAGGATTGTCTACGCATATCACATCAAAATAGGGAGTTTTTTTCCTAGTGCAAACCAAAAAAGTGCTGAACTATTTCAATGGTTTCATAAAATAAATGTCACCAGGAAGTAAATGGGATCAGAAATAGTAGGTTTAGGTTGCTAAAGCCTGCAACTCCATGTCCAGATGCCTCATTAAGTAATTCAGCACAGTCCATCTCAACAACGTAACAGAGCTGTGAGTAACACAAGGCACCTTTAAGGACCTTAATCATAAGAAAGCTTAGGATTAAGTTTTTAACTACTGAAATCTCAACCATCTCTGATATTTATAATCTGAGCTATAAGACTTACTATTTTATGAAACCACACCATCATCATTCCTGATCCTGAAGGTATTTTATTTCATACATCCAAATAAATAAATGTTCAAATATGAAATATAAAAATACTTACCTAACACAAAGATTCCCCTCAAAATGTAAATTAACTTAGCAATCACTCTGCAAGTGGTCCCTATATATAGTTTGTTTCATTCCTTTCATCTATGTTGGGAGGATCATAAAGAGACACACAGATAACAATCAGCATGGCTGGACTGGTGCTGCCAACTGATCATTATCCACATATAATTTTCCTCTATGGAGAAGTTCTCACTAAGTTGTCCAAACTAGAATAAATAGTGCAGATGCTTTTATCTTAGATGAGCTTTCTCATGCCCATCTAGATATGCCTTCACTCCTTTTTCTTTTTCTTCTTTCCTAATTTCTACAGCAGAAACTGTTTTCTGCTGTCTGAACTCCATTTCCATCAACACTGCCCAACTTAGTAAGCAGAACCCTCGGTGCCCACCTGTCAGGAATCCAGGAAGGACTCTGATGATTACTGATGTTACTGTCTCAGACACTTCAAATCCACCCACTCACCATCTTCTTCCTCCAGAAATCCTAATCCCGGTCTCTCACCTGGAGCACTATTTTAGGAGTCTAAACTGGACTCTCACATCTCTGTCCGTGTGTATCCCTCCCCAACCCCTTCAGTTAATGTCCGGATTTCTTGTCATCCTAATTCTGAACAGGTTGCCATCCTAAGAGCAAAGAGGAGAGTGGGAAGCAGGAAATCTTTTTCTCTCCACTTCTTACAAAATTTGCCCTTTGTCCCCTTGGGCACAGCCACACAGATTTCTTGCCCTTTCCTGGACACACCAGTCTTCTTTCCATTCTGTGGACATTTTGCTGCTGCTGCTACCTGGAATGCTCCTCCCCCTTTTCTGATGAGCTTCTAGTCATATTGTACCTCAGGTAAGACCTACTGGAGAGTCCCAGGAGAGGTTCAGGTTTGCTCATCCCCTGGGACTTTCCCTTCTTAACACTTACCCAAGGCTTACTCAAGGCTTATTTCCTTACTACAATTCCTTTCCCTGCTTCACTGGTGTGGAAAAGCCAAAGCACAGATCATCTCTTGCTCACTGTGTTACCTTGAGTACCTAGTACAGAATCCAGCATGAAGTTCAATAAATGTTTTGCAGAATAAATGAAAGAGTAAATTAAGAGCAGGGTGCCAGTGGCTCACACTTGTAATCCTAGCTTCTTGGTAGTCTGAGATTGGGAAGATTACAGTTAGAGGCCAGCCCAGGCAAATAAGACCCCAACCAATCTTCAAAATTACCAAAGAAAATGAACTGGAGAGAATGTGGCTCAAGTGGTAAAGCACCTGCTTTGCAAGTGCAAAACCTTGAGTTCAAATTCCAGTCCCACCCAAAAAAGAAGAAATTATGAAACTGAAGCTGGGAGTGTGGCTAAAGTAGTAGAGACCATCCTTCCTAGTGAGCATGAAGCCCTGATTTCAAATCCCAGTACCCCCCTCCCAAATTAAGGAACAGAAAAGCTTTTAAGTTTTTATAGGATTTAGAAATAAAAACTAGCATCATCAAGCATCTGAGTTAGTTCAAAATCTCCCTTTAGAATTTTGCAAAAATTCTACCTTGTTTCTTGTAAACTGTTTCTTGAGCTAAAACATACTTATTTCATTTAGTAACTGAGCTAAAATGTATTTCTTATTTCATTTAGTCATGTTTTATGCTTAGTCATTTCAACCATACATGTGCACATACACACACACACCCCTATACATATTTTCTTTTTTTTGGGTGTGGGGGATTGATACCATCATGGTTTGAACCCAGAACTTTGTACTTTGCTAGGGAGGTGCTCTACCACTTCACCATACCTCCACATCCCCCATCCACATTTTGACACAGACACACACACACACGCCCCTTAACATGGTATTTAAACAGGCTTATGAGAGTAACAGAACTTTAGCAACCATTTGTACTTTTTAGCAAATATTTAGTAGGAAACTGCCATGTGCCAGGCACTGTCCTAGGCCCTGTTTATACACCACTAAAAGTAAATCAGAATAGCATGATCTACTTGCTTAAACTCCTGCTATGTAATGAGGCACCCTTACAAGAAGCTAACACATAAAAACATTTGGTGTATAAACTATTTGTAAAATGCAGAGTTTACGTACCATTAATTTGTTACCCAAAAGCATTCTGTTTGTGAGAACCAATTATTGTCACAGATGATTAGAACTTAAAAATAGTTCTGGCCTTTTCTTTTGTAGCTGAAGAAACTGATTCAAAGCAGCAAACAAACTTGACCAACATTATAATGTTAGATAGTAGCAGGACCACAGCCATGGCCCTGTGTTCTTACGCCAGCATTTTTCCAGTATTCAGTATGAATTTTAGGTGCTTTCATTTTCAAGTTGACAGTAAACAGTGAAACCATTCTAAAAGTCATAAGAAAAACAGATTCACTGACACATTAAACTAAGAAACCCAAATAGCTCTAATTAAAAAACTGATAAAAAGCCAGCAAATTAGTCCTAACTGTATTCATATTAAATCTATTCAAATAAAGCTAAAATACACCAAGTAAAAGCGAACGGTATATATCTCCACCTTCCCATTCCAGCCTGCAATATGCTTCTTGACATATGCTTTTTACGTATCTTTTTCTTTGTTATTCCTTTTTTATATTCTGTTATGTGGTTTACAGTTCTCTTAACTACGTACTCCCTTTTTCTAGTTGGCGCTACTACTATACAAATTCATAGTCCATCTGAGGGTCTCAAGTCCTTATCCTCATAAGTAAAGAGCAAGTGTAAAGGGACAACCTCATCTTACATTTTACTGTCCCCTCCAGAGTCTCACTTCTATGTGTAAAACATTTGTGACTCAGCAGAGGAATCTAAACCTAAGTCTACAAGGAAATGTGAAATGTGAACAACCACAGAAATGTCTGAGAGGGAAGAGCATAAGCTGACACACCAGCAGCAGACCTGCTGGTTTCAGGAGCAGACACTAAGACCCTGTTTGGGTGGAAGATGCTTCTGAGAGATGGCACCTGTGAGGTGAAGAGCAGAAAGCCAATTGGGCAGAAAGAAGATCTGTGACTCAGGCTGCACAAAGCCAGCATCAACCTAGAAGGCACTCTGCTGCAGCATTGCTTCATTTGGCGCCACAGGCCTTTAGACTGCCAAGCGTCAGAAGGGCATGGCCAGCACAGGGTGGCTCCGCAAAGTGAAGCTGATCCAAGTCACTGACCGATGGAGACAGCTGTGGAGCATACTCCCCTACCTGGGAGTCAAGGCCTTCCTTGAAGGATCATCTGGGTTGGTTAGGGTCATCCAGCAGGCTGCCCCAAAGAATACAAGAGGCTGTGGTTACGGAGTTTTCCAGTTAGGTGGGACATGTGTGTGAGAGTGAGTGCACCTGTCTTAATCTGCTTAGGTATCACTCAAGTATTGGTGAAATGAAATGATTATAAAACTGCCTGGAGCAATAAAACAGGACATAGGTGCCCAAAAAAGGACCGGCTTATCAGTCAGAGTTAAATTTCAAAAACAGGTCATTTTACAAACTATGTATCTTCCATCTCATAACCAGGCCATCAAAAAACATCAATAATCTTAAGATTTCATGAGTCTGAGAGGTTCAAATGGTTTTTAGGTTAAGAGTTGTGAAAATTTCTTCCTAATAAATTATATCACATAAAACAAAAAACTCAGGAAGTCCCCAAAATCTACATATAACCAAAACACAATATACTTAGGAAATCAGGTTGTCCTCAAAGGCACCCCTGGCAGTACAGGGTTTATGAACTGTGGTTATGAAGGCTCATGAGTTTTAGAGGACACATGATATGCAGATCTGCTGCTTCCCGACTTGGGAACATGGTCTGAGCAGCTCATCAGTGAGGAAAATGATGCCAGCCAAGGCAGCCAGAGGTTCCCCTTACCATCTTAATGCTCTCGAAGAGGCCCAGCCACACTCAGAACATCCTTTCAACCCTTGGGAGATGCACAGAACTTATTTTCCTGATAGAAAACCTAGGCTCAAAATGCAACCAGATCAACGACAGGGAGCTATGCAGAACCATCTGAATCTTCACACATATTGGTCACTGACCCACAAAACCTGTGCAAATTATTACAACACACACTGCCTTTCTTCACTTTCCTCTCACCTTAGGAGAATAAGATAATGGAATGGAAGACAACAGTCAAAATAAACAGGTCTAATAGAAGAGGGAAGTCTGTGTATTTAAGGACTTATCTCCCTTCTAAAGGGAGATGGAAGCCAACCAAATCAACATGAGGGCTGGTGGAGTGGTCAAGTGCTAGAGCACCTACCTAGTGAGGCCCTGAGTTCAAACCCAGTACAACTCCCCCCCTTAAAAAATAGCTAACAATTCAAACCGTGAAGTAATCAGACAACCTATTTCTCAAGATTAATGGTGCATAAGACTCCTTCACTGAGTACAAAAGTATGACCTACTAAAAAACTAAATGACTTCCAAAAATCCTGAAAAATATATCCTCTTTGATGTTAGCAATTCAAAGTTTCATCTTATGCAAACTGAAAGTGCTTTTTAAAAAGACTACTTACAACAGTCTTCCATAAGACATTCATGAGAACATCAGCAAATCAGGGAAATACTAACTTTTACTGATACTAAATACTTTGCTTGCTACAGCTATAATAAGTGAACATGTCTTGTGAATTTCCAACAGAAAAACACAATATAAAGAATTCTCACTCAAACTTACTTGGACATAGAATTTTTTTTTTTCCAGAACATGTTTTGGGACTAGTTTTTCAAGAAAACTAGTATTCAAAGAGCATGAAAAAAAAAAAAAAAAGGTACATCTGTGCTGACTCCTAGCTCTGGGACCAGCCACATACTGTTCTGCAACTCTATTAAGAATGATCTATGCCTCATTTCACTTAATGCAATACACCTCCATTGCTTTTTGTGAGCTACAGAACATTCCACATTCATACATTCATCAAACTTGTCCTCTGCCAAAAAGCTTTCAGGTGTTTACTTTTTAGCAACTATAATACTATGACAATCCTTACAAGTATTTATTTTTTGCTTACTTGAGTAAGTGTGTATGATAAATACCTACATGACAACTATGATTTGGGCCATGACATCATTTACTAGGACAGGAAACAGGGTGGGACAGACTTGTGGGAGAGTAATTCCCTTTGGCTATGCTGGAGGTACTTATGGATCACCCTGGGCAGATGGCCACATGAGCTACAGCACAGAAAAGAGGACTAGACTAACTCTAGGGTCATCTCTGGGACCCAATCAAGAGAAATTATAGAAAAGCAATGGGCAGAAACTGAGTCCTGGGTAACATTTAACAGACTAGATGACTACAAAAACAAAGTTCCAACCAAAAACAATGAGGAGTCCTATTGGAGAAGCAAGTGGAAGGAAAGGCAGTGTGGTCAGCTGAGTCTAACAAGGGCACACAGAACTGACATTTTCTTCATGTGTGACCATGGGCAAACTCCTTCATGTCTCTAAACCCAACTCAAAGCCTGAACTTGTAAGGTTACTAAATGAGGTACTTGACAAGTGCTAGCTATTACTGTCATCATTGTTTTAGTATTTAAATGCACCTTCTGGATGAACCTTAATTTTGTGTATGTTACTGGTAACCTTCTAAAGGAAAGAGTTAGGATGTAGTTTTAAGAGCAGAAATAGAGCCAGGTGCCGGTGACTCACACCTGTAATCCTAGCTACTCAGAAGGCAGAGATCAGAAAGATCATGGTTTGAAGCCAGCTTGGGAAAATAGTTCGTGAGACCCTAACTGGAAAAAAAAACCCTTCACAAAAAAGGCCTGGTGGAGTGGCTCAAGGTATAGGGCCTGAATTCAAACCCCAATACCCCCCCACCCATACACAAAGGAGTAGAAATCAAACTGGAACTGGTTAGGAGGGTCAGAAATGCAGACTCTGTGCAAATGTTGGTGGTACAGGAGCAAAGAAAGCTAGAAGTGGATGTGATACCCCATGCTTTCGCCTCTAGAGACAAAGGTGCAGTACAGGAGGACAGAAGGCTGTGGCTGGCAGACAGACTTAGTCACCACTCTGGAATGACCTCAGCCAGGGGAAGAGCCATGGGAAGAGCTGTACCTGCTGATGACTGGACAAAATGAAGCTCAAGTAGAAGAGATGGCAGGACATTAGTGGGATGTCCACATAGACATGGAGCCTCCTAAGACCACAGGTGTTATGAGGGAGAGGAAGGTTCTGGGCAGTGCCAGAAAGTCCACCAAACTGCTGAATCAGACAATAAGTGGATGACCACAACAGGGAGGAGAAAGAGTGAGCCTCCAAGCCTACTAAGATCTATCTCTGGGATCACTGTGGGTGTGCACAGGTGAGGGAAAGGAGGACACTAGCCACCTTCAGTCAGAAGAACAGGGAGCAGTGAACAGCAACGGCCTGACCTGGCTTTGAAGAGCTTCCATCTTTAAGAGGGGTAGGGAGGTGAAAGAAGGTGAGAAGAGATTGCAGATTAGTTCCTAATCATGACTGGAACTTCAGAGAGCCCCAGGAAGAACAGAAATGGCAAAAGAACAAGGCAAGTGAGGCAGGAGTCATGATTACAGACGTCCAAGGGAGCTGTGCACGCTAGCAACTAAGATGGAATGATGGCCCAAGGTCATCTGCAACTGTCAGTGACCACAAATTTGGGGAGGATGATGGTCTCCATTGTGCAAGATCTGGCCAGGCTGAGGGAGGGTCAAGCATCACTCCCATATCGACTCCTAAAGACACAGCCGAAAGGAACAAATTCTTAATATTTAATGAACGTAAGTACAGCTCTACTCAAGGGGGAAACCAATAAACTTTAAGGTAACAACTATATCCCCACCTCAATTTCACTTCAAACTCTCCAAAAACCCACACATCACTTTTGCCCTGAAATGTGAAATATTGCTCTCCTTTTCTACAAATGAGACCAAACACATTTTAGCAGATGCCAGTGCTGAAGACCCCACTGATGAGGAGTGTTAAAGTAAGATAATTCAAAGCAGAGCTTAACGGGAACACAAGAAATAAGGCTTTTCAAGAAAATACTATTATTGCTGCTTTGGTTGGGTTGATAAGTGTTTGAAAAATGTAAAAAGACAAAAAACAGTAAAAATTTTATTGTATTTTCTAATGAAAACAGTGGAAATTTTACTGTTAAATTTCAGTAACATTTTTAAATGATAAAAATTTCAATGATCCTGGGCATTCCTTGAGAAAGTACTTATGTTGTATCACCTGGTTAAAAGCACTCTGGCTTTTATCTGTAGTATACACTTAAAATATGAAATGTGCAGTAAAATGACTCAGATCCAAAAAAACTGCAGTATATGTACCCCAGAAATATGCAAATATAGGCATTTACCACACTGTTTCTAAGATAGGGAGAAGAAACTCATATCCCACCAAGTAGGAGAATTTACAAATAAGCTGTGAGACAGTTGTTGTATTAGTTACTTTCATTACTGTGACAAAATGCCTGACATAAACAATGTAAACGAGGAAGGATTTACTTTGCTCATGGTTTCAATCCGTCGTGGTGGCACAGGGGTGGGATAGGGTGGGAGGAATGTGTGTGTGTTGTGGAAGAGAGCTGGTATCATAGCAGTCAGGAAGGAGGGAAAGAGAGGAAGAGAAAGAATGAGAATGTCTGACCTCTGAACTTTCTTTTTCCCTTTTTATACAATCCAGATCTCTAGCCCATTTAGGGCTGGTCTTCCCTTCTTCCTTAATCCTCTCTGGAAATGCCCTCAAACACACCCAGAGGTGTGCTTTCCTACTGTCTGAGGTATTTTCCAATCCAACCAAGCTGACAATCAAGATCATCACAAGTCCACCCCTGGTCAACTTGGCATCCAAACACAACTCCTTAAACCGTAATATTCTACTTGTGGGGTCAAAAAGGCTCATGTCCATCTCATAATGCAAATTGCATTCAGTCCTTCTCCAAGACTCCCCAAGTCTTAAACAGTTCCAACACTGTTCCAAGTCTTCTCTGAGACTCAGGGCAAACTTTTAGCTGTGAGCCCTTGTAAAAGGGAAAACAAGTTACATACTTTCAAGATACAAAGGCACAGAATAAACATTTCCATTCCAAAAGGGAGAAATGAGGGCACAGAAAGGAAGAATAGAACCAAAAGCAAGACGAAATCTAGCAGGGAAAACATTAAATCCCGTCCTGCATCCTGGGCACGTAGTGTGATGTAAACACTAAGGGGCTTGCGCAGTCCAATCCCTGCAGCCCTGCTGCCTACAGCATGCCTGGCCTCTCTCTTGGACTGGCTCTGCTTACTGCCTGCCGCTTTCCTCAGCAGATGTTTCATGTTTCTGGCATCCCCAATACCCTGGGATCTCCACTGCAACTTAGGCTTCTCCCTCAGATTCATACATCACCCACTTAAGGTCTGCCTGCAGGGACTGTCACACATTGCCTAGTCTCCCACTTTCCTGTGCAATCTGGGTGGAAGCCTCTATGACCCCATAACTTACAGTTTGTTGTCAAGGTTTGCCACATGCTTGAAGGGTAGCAAGTTCCCTTTGAACCATGGTCCCACTGGCTACTCAATGCCTGGGCATCTGAGCACAATGAAACAAATCCTGAGGAAGTAAGCTCCTAGGATGCCCTGTAAGGAGCAGAGTGCTCTTACTCTGCACTTCCAAATGAATTCACTTTCTTACCCTTAGGCGTGTCCTAGGGTCTGGCTAATTCCTGAGATGCCCTCAAGGCATCTTTCCTATTGTCCCATGAAAAGTACTTGGCTTCTTTTTAATGGCTCTAATCTCTTCAACAGCCACACACTTAACGTGGCCTCAACTTTGTCCAGGCTTCTTTTCTGGGCAAACTCTTCCAAGTTTTCCCGATCTTTCTGCCCTGATTTTTGCTCACAAATAAACTTGGCTAAAAATAGCCAGCAATACTCATGCCACAGCCTGAATGCTGGGCTGCCTTGACATTTCCTTCACCAGACTAGTGAGTCTGTCACCTTTAAACTCAGCCTCCCACAAAGTTTCAAGACACAGACAAAATGTTGACAAAGTTCTTTGTCAGTATGTAACATAAATGGCTTCTAATCCAATTCTCAGTAGAGTCCTTATCCCCAACTGAAACCTCAAGAGCACAGTCTTCATTTCTACTGGCATTCTGATCTGAGACACCAGCAGAAGCACCCATTAAGCTGAACTGACAGCATTCTACGGTTTCTTTAGCCCGCATCTCCAAACTCTTCCAAGTTCCTCCTACAAACCATTAAATCACAGTAGTGATCCCACTTTTCTGTTACTAATTTTCTGTATTAGTTACTTTTCTCCTCACTGTGACAAAATACCTGACATAAACAACTTACTTTGGCTCACAGTCCATCATGCCAGGAAGGGTGTAGTAAGAAGCAGAGTGAGATGATGCTTGCATGCGCTAGCTTTCTCCTTTAATTCCATCTGGGCTACCAGCCTGTGGGACAGTGCTGCCCACATTCAGGGCAGGTCTTCCCCCTACTTAATCTCTCCGGAATGCCCTTAGACACACCCAGAGGTGTACTTTACCAATGCCCTAGGTGCTTTTCAATCAAGATTAACCACCACATACATAATAGGTTACACACAAAATGAGTGGACTTTAGCTACACTTTCCACAGATCAGTTTCAGAAAGAGTCCAAGTGAAAAAAAAAAAGTGACAGAGGGCACCATTTGAAAAGAGTATTTTTATGAAAGAAGAGCTTAGCCTTCCCCCTGACACTGAGGTACTAACCACCCTGGTTTTACTGGGCATGTATTTAGAAAGAAAATAAAAAACAAAACCAAACCCATACTTGTTAATAATATATACTTTTGTGGGTAAATGATATGACTGGGATTTACTTTAAAATACTGCGAGAGCTGTGTGATTAAAAAGTACAATGTGGTTTCTAAATTCCATAGTAAAAATAACCAAAAACTTAGCAAATCCATGCAACTTATAAAGTAACAACAGAAAAAGCAAAAGTATAAGGGGCACAGCTAATCTAAGATACCATCAATGGTATCCATCAATGTTCCCCAGGAACAGGACTGGGGAAAAGCATACAGGGAGCACAGGGGATCATCTACAGAATATTCTATTTCTTCTGGTGGAGAAGTAGGCTGGCTTGTGCTCTTTGCCTCAATATGCTTGCTTCTTAACTGACAGTGTGGAATGTGTTATATTTTACTGCAATCTAGTTGACACACATACTTAAGAAAACTGTTTGGCAGGGTAAAGGGTACTGTACATGAAAAAGAAAGACCCGACACAGAACATAAGATTTTGATACATACAGCTAAGATTAAGTAAAATAGCCTAGCAAGAAAAGAAAGCTTCAGGCTGTAACTTTACAAAAGGCTCTAAGATTTTAGTAACAGATGTCTACAGTTTCATCTTAATTTTAGGAGTAAGAAAAATGGCAACTACCAATAGATGTTACTGCCACAGTTGCACATCAATGCCAGGTTGTTCCTTGTCTATCTCTTCCCCTATCCCTTCCTCTGAGTCTTCCAAGATCACTACCTCACATGTCCAAAATTGGGCTCTCTGCCTTTTCTTAACAGAAGCTTTAACTGTCCAATTAAAAAGTCCTAGGAATCAGGGATGCAGCATCTTCATTAACTGCCCCCCACCCCACCCCTGTATGAGTGTCCCACCCTTCCTGCCCAGGCCTTCTGTGAAGACTACATCTGGCCATGCTTAGACTCTCAACTGGCCTTCAAATTAACTCTCCTGTATTTCCAATCCTGGTAAGAGAAATGGTTCTGATTTCTCCCTGTTCTTACCTCTGATATAAAATCAGTTCTATCAATTTTAGTGCCTCTGTATCTCTTAAACCCATTTACTTCTTTTTATACCTAATTGTGCTGGAGTTCAGGCATTATCTCTCATCTGAGTCATAAAATCCATCCTTGACTTTGCTGTCCCAAGAAATTTCTATGTACAGACAGGCACTCATTCTGTTAAAATGAATGAATGCAGGGACCTCCTTCTATACTCTGCTTGTCATGCACCCCATGTCCACAGCCACCCCCAGACCATGCCCATCAAATAGAACAATCCCATGTCAGTTTATTAACTATGTAAGAAAGAAAGAAATATTTGCTTTAGGCTACTATAATGGACTTTGTGCCTAGAAGCACTTTTTTCTTTTCGGTTTGTTTTGTAGACAGGCTCTTGCTATGCTGCCCAGGCTGGTTTTCAGACTCCTGAGTAGCTGGAATTATAGATGTGCACCACCAAGCCTGGCTTCCAATAAGAGCTTCAATCCTCGAACTCATTTAATCCTTACAATAACTATATTCTCTGCATGGAACTATCCACAGCTCACACATTAGGAAGCTCAGGATCAGAGATATTTAACAATTTGTCCAATCTCATTCTGCTGATAAAGTGACAAGGATTCTGAGCCAGGAGCTGGAATGTTCTTTTCATCCCCTGCCACATACTGCTTCCTTAAGAAGGTGGGGGTTTCTTATTCCACTTACTTAAGGTACAACAATTACCTTTTGATTTGAGATAACAGCACATAGGCTAGATTGGGCTGGACATGGTGGTGGCAAGCCATAATCCCAGCTTTTTACTTAGGAAGCGAAGAGAGGAGGATCGAGGTCAGAGGCCAGCCTGTGCAATTATCAAACTAAAAGCAAAAGCACTGGGAGTGTGGCTCAAGTGGTAGAACACTTGCCTATTATGTGTGAGGCCCTTGAGTTCAATCACCACTACCACCAAACAAGAAACAAAAATACAAAACCCAGGTAAACAGATAAGGAAAATCTGACAGCCATACTATTAAATACTATTAGACAATAAAAAATGAAGTACTAATATATAGATGGATGAACCTTGAAAATATTATGTTAAGATGTAAAAGACCACATATCTATCATGTGATCCAATTTATTATATGAAATGTCCAGAAGAGACAAATCCATTGAGATAAAAAGTAGATGAGCGGCTGCCTAGGGTGAGGGTGGGGACTGTGGTGATGACTGCACAACTCTTAACTTTCCTAAAAATCACTGAATCAGACGTTTAAAACAAGTTGCATCTTTAGATATATGAATTATACCCCCACAAAGCTGTTAAGAAAAAAAAAAAACTTAAAGCCCGCTAACTCTAAATCTTTAATGGGTCAAATTTGTTCATTCACAGAAATGAGTGAATCTCTACAAAATGACTGGGTTCTTTGTCCATGGAGGTTCTTAGCATAGCATCAAAAGTAGTATTACTGAGTATTCTACCAGAAACAAAGCTTATACTACTGACAGAAGGGTTTATGATAGCCTGTGACAATATATAAACAGGTGAAAATAAAATTGAAACGATTTTCCTGAAGGCACTAGAGGAGGTATCATATGAAAAGCCATGGAGAAAAATGGCAATACAACATTCCTGACCATAATGACTGAGAAGATTTTCAAATGAGAACTTTCTGCTATGTCTCAAAGGATGAAGAGAATTTAAACGTAAAGGTGTAAGTAGGATGCTGAACTAGGGAAGAAGGGGGCAGAGAAAGCACACGAGGCTGAATGAGGAATTCACGTAAGAAGTTGTGAGAGGCCGGGGGTGGATGTGTGGTAAGTGGACACAGGCCTTTACTCTGCATGAGTAACAGCTATGGAAGATTTCAGAGAAGGGAAGTGATATAACTCACCTAACTTCGGAAAATAAAAACAAAACAAAACAAAAATTAATTATGACAAAGTCCACCTGTCAAATTTGTACTTTCAAACCTCTAGCAATTTATCTTTTAATTCTAGAACTTGATAGACAATGCATTAACAATTTGAAATAACTTAGCTATTGCTAACAGAAATGCTCAATAATATGAATAGGAATTTAGTTTTTTTCTTATTTACCCTTTGACCCAGTAATCCACTTCTAGCAACCTATATCCAAATTAACAGGCCAAAACCATAAAAAGTAGTAAACTCAAGCTTAGTTGCTGTGAAAGATGAAATTTACCCAAAAATCCACTGACAAGGGACAAGAAAACTGAACTCTGGCATGTCCACACAATGACACCTTATACAGTATGCAAAGGCGCCTCTGGATACTGACTACACATGGCTTTCTCAGCAGATATTAACTGAACAAAGCACCAGACCTTCTGTGTATGGGGGAGGGGAGTAAATACTAACATATATGTACAGATATGTATCATTTTCTTTTCAAAAAGGAAAACTAGGATGATAAACTAAAAAGGAAAAGACCAGAAAAATGGGTATTTATGGAGGAGGAAGGACACAGACTGGGGGAAGTAGGTGGAATCAAGACTTCATTGGGATCCGTAGATAGTATTCAAGGAAACAATGAGTGCACATAGGGAAGAAAATTACATCTTTATTTTCACTAACTCTAAATGAAATGTGACAGTTCCTCAGTTCTGAATGCTGGCAACAGACCACAGCAATTTTTGCAGTATTATGACTTTTGCAACAAGAAATTAGAGAGATTTTTGTTGTCCCATGACAATTATTGCCAGAATAATTTATGCTCGTGAATACTGTGGAACAGATCTCAAGTAGAAAGTAAATATATTCACACAAGGGTGGTCAGGTTTGCTGCACTTTGACATCTTTCATGATGGAAAAAAAAAAGCAAAAAATTCCAGTAAAAGCTATAAAAACATCTTATGGCCACATTTCCATATATGATCTCAACCAATTGTACCCCTTGCTTGAGGTAATCACCTGGCAGCAATATAACTGTAAATAAATATGAACTAACAAGTACAAAATCTTGTAACAGTTCTAGGAAAGTTAAATGATCATTCAGACATCTCTAAATATATTCATATCAAATTCTTTGTATTGCTAAATTTAAAACTCAGTTAAAAAAATCTTATGCTGCCAAAACCCAAGGGGCAAAGGGAGCTCAAGTGAAACAACATTCTAGGAGGAAGTTGGGACTAGTAAGAGAAATGGGTAAGTTACATAGAGAAGCCTACATCTACAGAAGAGATAGAGTGTGATTCTAAAAACACCACCAAAATGAAGATCCCAAGCAGGCAGTTTAAAGATACCAAACTATAGCTCCAAAGGAAATCCACACTTGAAGAAATAAATTTAGTAATTGACAAAAAAAAAAAAAAAAAAGTAAAATTTTGGGCATCAGACTGCATAAAATCCTCAACCTGTAAACAAAAAACAGACATGAGGACTGAAGTTTGTGTTAGATGACATGCGGACAGGAAGTCTGCTGCCTCCCTCCCTAGAAAAAAAAGGAGAATGCTTCTAAGCAACAGAATATAAGGGTAGGAGAACCACTAAAGGCAGAAACAGAAACCGAAGAATAGTTAATGCAACTTCCAGTTCAACCGTAGCAAAGGTCAAAGATAAATCAATGAAAACATCTATTATGAAAAAGTCACTGACTGTAACAAGTGCCAGACTGGTGGTCGTCAAGGATGTAGCCAGTGGTAGAGTGGTAGGGGTACAAGGCTCCCAGCACCAGCAGAAAGAAGTAACTAATAGACTAGAAAGCAATGAAACCAGATTGTAGCCCAGTGGAAATGGAAAATGGCCCAGTCAAAATGATTCAGAACAGGATGGCAGATTCCTGCTACAAGAAACCAACAAACCCTTCCTTTCCTGACAGCTGCTGAAACATCAGGATTCCCCCAGGCTAGCTAAGAGATGTGGTAATTATTACCCCCACTCACCATCACACAATGACATATATTTGAGATATGTATTTTCCTTGTAAATTCTCAAGCTACAATATAACTATTATAAACTCACAAATAGACATGACAATTATCACACTTCAACTTCCAAAACAAACTATATACCTTCTTCAAAAAAATGCTAAAACTAGCCAGGCACCAGTGGTTACCGCCTGTAATCCTAGCTAAGGAAGCAGAGATCAGGAGGATTGAGGTTCAAAGCCAGGCTGGACAAATAATTTGAGCATCTCTATCTCTAAAATACCCAACACAAACCAGGGCTGGCAGAGTGGCTTAAGTGGTAGAGTGCCTGCCTAGCAAGCGTGAGGCCCTGGGTTCAAACTCCAGTACAAAAAAGAAAAAAAACCCTAAACTTCTGTCCATATCTCACAGAATTTATAAGCCCAAATTCAAAGCCTGGTACAATGTAGACCATCTTCTGCCTCACTGTGCTCATGCTTCCCAGTGGCCCTAATCGAGTCTCTTTAGCAACCTCATCAAGATCACCACCAGATGGCACTGAGTAAATATACCGAAGAGACAAATCCTCCCAAACAAGTGAGGATTGCTGGCAAATTCACCTACAAGGCAGCATTTGGTTCTTCCTATAATGACAGTTCTCATTCTGGTTACTCAGTTTTAAGGCAACCCTTAAAAATTAAAATATGGGCTGAGCACTGGTGGCTTTCATCTGTAATCTTAGCTACTTGGGAAGCTGAGATTAGGGGAATCAAGGTTCAAGGCTATCCCAGGCATATAGTTCAGGAGATCCCATCTCCCAAATAACCAGAGCAAAATGGACTGGCAGAGTGGTAAAACACACCTGCCTAGCAAGTGCGAGGCCCTGAGTTCAAATACCAGTACCACCACAAAAGAAAAACAAAATTAAAAACATGAGGGGAAGATGTTAATCAAAGGGTATGAGGGTCCAGGACAAATGAACTCTGGATCCCTAACCAGGAAATTCATTTTTGTACCGTATACACATAGGCTGAAAGTAACTTTACATAGTATTACTAGTGAACCTGCATTTCGACGGTGACAAGTCACAGGTGTGGAATTTCCTACTTGCGGCTTCATGTTGGTCCTCAAAAAGTTTTATACGTTAGACCATTTCATATTTCAGATTTCTAAATTCCAGGTTCTCAATCTGTCCTGTACAATGCATCTTTTTCAGTTATGTCTGCACATATGCTAGGTTATCCTACAGAATGCATTTCTTACTAACGAAATGACTCCAGGGCACTGACTGACATCAATTCAAATGGCAAATACACAAATACATGTGGATGTTGATGGCACTTCAAAATTCTGGCTCCATAACTCACTAGTAGTCTAGGCAGCTTGCTTACCTTCTGTGCCTGTATTTCATTATCCTTAGTAGGACACTAATTCTATTTATTTCAAGATGAAGTAAATTAATGTTGCCTAAAAAATTTCACAATTTGGTTAGTTAATGATTACACTGAGGTAATATTCTCCCAAATTCCCACCAAAATTCCAATTAGCAGAAGACAAGATGTCTTTGTGGACCTGGGGACCCAGCTTAAGCAGCTGACAAATACCTCATTTTCTTTGAACTAGCTATCTTAAAATCTATGTGAATCTTTCATTCTATCATGAATGCTTTTTGTGGATAGCATGCTTTAAACAAAATGCCAGCCAAGTGTCTCCTATCTACCATCCTCCTTCTGACACGAACTACTGCTGAGCTTAACCCACTGACTATATAAACTGCTGGTGTCTCCTGACACCTGTTATCTTCAGAACTCAGGCTCATACAAAGGCACAAACATCAAGTGGTCCTGTACTCCCAAGACAACCAGGATGTGGTGGTCCAGGGAACATCTCCAGGCTGCAAATCTACTTCTAGCACCTCCTTTGGCACAACACGCGTAGGGGGGTACACACCATCACAGACACATTTAGTTGGCAAATCTTTCCCTATCTCTTCCTCTTCTAGTAAGAACTGCTTTAGTACAGGAGGTACAATTACTGTGACTACCATTTAAACGAACTCCATTTCAACTCACAGTTCCCACAATCCTATCAAGAGTCTCCAAGTGTCCCACATGCAGTTTGCCTGTGGTTGGTGGGTGGTAGGCCTGGAAAATCCTATCTGGTCAGTGCGGTTTTGAAAGCTAGCACATCATGAAGTGAACATGAAGTGATTCATCACCTTATCAGAGCTTTCAATAAAAAACTCCTTTCCATTACTTTCCTTTCCACCAAGATAAATAATTTAATCGCAAATTCAAAAATTCTGATTAACAATTTTTCCTGGTTATGGCAAGGTTTAAACACACTTCCTTCCCATTTTACTACAAATTGATTTAAAAGACAATACAGGCTTACTTGGAGCTTTTATGGGTTTTGTTTGATCTGAACACAATTTATCATGTGTTTGTCCTAGGAAAGGAAATGAGAAATCAGGCACGCCCCCTTTTCAGGTGAGATGATCCTGGATTATGGGCAATGTTCCTGTTAGCACTCAGGGTTCACAATGACCTTGGCATCACCTCCTGCACCTGGTTTCTGCCATTCAGATCATACCTGCCCCCATTCTGTATATGTCGTCACACGGCATTTGCCAAAAAATTATATTGAAGATTTCCTTTCCAGCTATTACAACATCCAGTACTTAGAAATTCATGCTTTCAGAGATTACAAACCTCAGAGATACATAAGTACGCACAAAAGTGCTCATATAAACCTGGACAACTAGATTACAGTCTCTGAGTCAATTATCGTTATATGTCTTTGGAGCTCATGAAAATATGCCATCAGAAGATAACCTTCAATAAGGTGAACTCAAGAATGTTCAGGAACTGGCTCTTGGATTCAGTCCGCTGTTCTAGTTTTTGTTCTGTCTCTTCTGTGGAGGACTATTTTTGTTTCATTTTGGTTTTTGTGGTACTGAGGTTTGAACTCAGGGCCTACACCGTGAGTCACTCTACCATCCCTTTTTGTGAATGGTTTTGTCAGATGAGCTCTTTCAAACTATTTGCCCCAGCAGGCTTCAAACTGCTATCCTCCTTATCTCTGCCTCCTGAGTAGCTAGGATTATAGGCATGAGCCTGCTTCCCACAATCTGGCCATATCAATTACAAAGAAGATCCAATAAACTCACCCCTTAAAAGATGGTTTTGAAACAAGTAAACCTGCACCATTTTGTACTTGAGATTTTTAACTCAACTGCCCCTGGTCAACATGTGCCTTTCTTTTTAGTTGCAAAAATTCCTAGTGAATTTCCCTTGTAGCCTATACCAGTTGTTTTGACCTGTCACTATGAAAGTGGTGAGGTTTTTGGTTTCTGTTTCTTTGTTGTGTTTATGAGATGGACCACATTCCTGGGCTCGAGAGAGAAAGCTGGACGTGGTTGAGAGAGTGAGAAGAGACTGCGTGTGGCAAGATGAGATAGAAGGAAGCAAGGGCGCTACGGCCAGATGACGGGCCCTGAAGGCAGTAAGCAGGACCAGGAGCTCAGCTGGAGTGCTTAGCCTGAATACAATGGAAAAAGCCACAACAACCACTAGAACAGAGGACTGAATCCAAGAGACAGTTCCTGAATGTTCACAAAGAATAAGAATCCAAGCCTCTACTAGACAGCAAGTATTCTCCATGGAACCCTTATGCCCAAAGATTATCCCCCCAAAACAGAACAGTGATTGTGGAAAATTAGTATGTTATATCTCCTTAGAGATTAAATATTCCAGAAAACAAAGCTGTTTATGTTTCCCAAACCAATCTGCCCTAACAGTGTGAACAGTATTCATACTCCAGAGGCCACTGAGTTAGAAATGCAGGCAAACTAATCTTTAAGAAATCAGGAAAAAAAATCAAAGACAACTTTAAAGAGAAGTAAACAAGTACTTAGATGCCTTTAAAACTGGAAGTTTCAGACACTTTTTTTAAATGGTGCTGGGTATCTGCCAGGGCCTTGTAATGCTAGGCAGCCCCTGAACTATGCCTGCAGTCCCTAGACCTTCATCAAAGAAAAAAATGTACCGGTTGGTCAACCATGGTTCACTCCTGCAATCCTAGGTACTCAGGAGGCAGAGATCAGGAGGATTGAGGTTCAAAGCTAGCCTCAGGCAAATAGTTTTAGAGCCCCTATCTCCAAAGTATCCAACGCAAAAACGGGCTGTTGGAGTGGCTCAAAATAGTAGAGCACCTGCTTAGCAAGTATGAGGTCCTGAGTTCAAACCCCAATAGCACCATCACCACAAAAAAAAACAAAAAAAACAGACCTTTGTAGTTAATGTTACAAACCAGTATTTTCCAGGTTTAAGAATTTAATCTATATAGGCGTTGACTTTGTTGTTTTTGTTCCTCAGTAGTAATGACAGATTAATGCCAATTCATATGCTTTTAAAAAAGACTTTAAGATACTTCCTATAACAACATTTATAATTTACCATGCAGACAGGACTGAAGTGAGGCAAAAATCCCTTTTATGCCTAACATAAACCAGGTCCTGGATTCAATCCCCAACACCACAAAAACAATAATACTACATCCTTCTAGACAACTAAACTTGGAACTGTCTTCATTAGGATCCGGACTCTATGCATGTCCACTTCCAGGGATCAACCAGTGTTCCACCAAGACAGAATAAAATTAACACATTGATTTACTACATACCAAATCTCTACTGTAAGGCACATCATTTTTGATATTCTTTGATTTTAAAGTCTGTATGTATTCCATAAAACATGTACTGTAATATTGTGGGGGTTCTTCCTCCAAAAACTATTATTAAATTATGGGTGCCTCTTCATACATACATACATATACACACCCTCCCCCCTGCACAATACAACTCTTTATAAGAGTAGCAAAGCATCTCAATGTACTAAAGGCTCTCCCAAATGTAAGCCAGCATTTCCTAAACTACTATGAACAGATCTCTTCCATTCCCATACCTCACATTACAGAACACAGATGGGGGAAAAATATTGGCTTAAACAAAACATAAAAATTACTGAAAGTGCAGTAAAATGTAGAGTCCCTTTATTATAAAGAATACGAGTGACTGGGCTGGAGGAGTGGCTCAAGTGGTAGCGCATCTATCTGTCTTGCAAATGTGAGGCCCTTAGTTCAAATCCCAGTAACTGCCAAAAAAAAAAAAAATAGTGACCAAAAACAAACAAAAAGCTTTGTAACGTCCCAAGTGATCAGACACACAAAACACACAACAAAAACTGTACAGGGCAAATTCACCCATACCCTGAACACATACAACACAACCCCAAGATGAGCTAAAACCAGGCAACACTGCTCAATCAGCCAAGTGAGTCTTCAGCATCCCTCGGTCTTCCTTCCCTTTTGTATCTCGTGTCTCTTGTCAGTAATGACCTACCTACTCTACATCAGGTGCCCGGGTAGCCAGGTAGACATTTATACTGAACTTTGGTGGTCTATCTGATGACTGACGTCACACATTCCTGTAATGCATGTTGAAGTCCAAGACTTCCTTCCAATGTGAGGCAGAAACCTGAGGGCCAGTAGCTACTAAGTCACAAAACGTGTTCAGCAGGTCTTAGGCACTTAAGTCTGAACACTTAGTGTTGTCATTACATGTAAGAACAATGTGCAGGGAAAACACTTAAAGATTTTTAATCTCTTTTCTTGGGGGGGGACTGTACTGGAGACTGAACTCAGAGCCCCCCACTTGCTACACAACTGCTGTACCACCTGAGCCCCACCCTTCCCATCCTTTCACTTTTAGCATTTTTCAGATAGGGTCTCAGTTTTTGCCCATGTAGCCTCCTACCTCTGCCTCACATTCTGACTTTCAAATGCCTATCATGTACATATTACTATTTTAGTTAGGATATAGTTTCTATGTAGTGGAGGCATTTTCCCCCTGGCACTTGGTGACACGTTTCTGTGTAACTGTTTTCTCATTATTCAACGGTATTCCTAACCAATCCCATTTAGAACACTTTTCTTAGATAACTGATAGCAACCTTCCAATTTTCCAAGTTACAGTACAAGTTTATATTCTTAAATACAATGACATTGTAAGTTTAAGCCAATGTAAAATCCATCTATTCTATTATTAGAAATTATGAACTAAGCTTAGTAGGAAAGGAAGTTCACAATATCACTAAGAAAACTTGCAATCTGAAGGCAATTCAACAGTATTTAATCTAATATTTTAAGTAAATACAATAAAATATCAACCATAAGTGAATTTCCAGAAATTAAGATGGTTTGGTGAAGGGGACTTGAAGTATCTGCAGGATTACAGTAGAGGGGCATGGAGAAGAATAGATAAAGGGAATTAGGGAACATGACTTCCCTAATTCTACTGCTCAAAGATAATCACTATTAAAATTTTAGTTTATTATCTAAAAATAAACTCACACACCAGAAAACATTTTATACATTACATGTTGTTTTATAGTGTTTCACCATTTAGTACTCATTAAATACAATATTATGGAAATGTAAAGATTTATCCCAAAGATGCTGGAATAATCATCTAATAGCCCCAAACTGAAAACACATGCACAGTAAAGGCATTAGTTAAACAACAACATCCCCAGGACAAATTATTAACCTATTAATCACTTTTTACATTTTCTTAACTAAATCCTTAGAAGATTAGCTATTTCAAAGTAAGTTTTTGCTACAGTTTGCTCTTCAAATCATATTAAAATTATACTCTTTCTAGCAGTAAGTGGGCTCACTTCTCCATACTCAACAGAAGTGGATTTAAAAAAAAAAATGCCAAAAATTTAAACAGAAAACTCTCATAGACTTGCATTTGTCAGAATACTGCTAGTGAAGTTGAAAACTTGTTCCCTGTATGAGTTAACAATTCGCCCATTTTTTTCAAGAGGAGGGTCCTCTTTTTTAATTGGTTTATAGTCCTGTTTTTACAGTATGAAGAATAAATTTGCTTCTAAGTCAAAACATGTTTCTGTTTGTTATTTGCCTTTAATTCAGCTAATAGGATTTCAACATACAGAAGTTTTTTATTCTAAAATAATCAAATGAATCTTCTTTACAATCTGTCTGCAGTGTTAATACATAGGCATTTTCTCCATCCTGAGATTTCCACCCTATTATCTTTTGGTTCCTAAACTTAAAAAAATAAAAAAATTTAAAACACAAAAGTTCACCACCCTAAAATTTTACTACTTCACCTCTGCCAGTGCATGTACTTTACACATATTTTAAATGGCTGCATCCCTTTCATACAATATTTTCTAAAGTATTTTCTGACATAGGCCTTTAAAAATTTGCTTCTTAAATTTGATCAGTTGTTAAATGGTTTTACAAATTTTTGCAAGGCCAATGAGGCATAACATCATACTCAATTTAACACTACCCCCAAAGTTCCAGAACTGTTCATGTGTATGCCATCAGCACCCAATTACTCTCCTCAACTTGCACTACAGACCAGGAATAAACTCACTCTTGGTAGTCAACCATAGATCTGCATGATGAGCTGTCTTAACTATCAGACATTAATCCTTAAAACATTTCATTCTAGTCTCTCCTAGTCTTCTTCCACCTTCATTTAATCAAACACTCAGGCAGAGCACTCGGTTAAAAGCTCAAGTTCTGGGATTACTCTGTCTTGTTCTAACACTGGCTTTTAAACAAACCTACGAGCTTTGACCTTAACCATGCAAAGCCTCGGTTCCTTCCACAGTCTACAAGGCAGGTGGAACCCGGCGCTTTGTAAAGACTTCAAGATGCACATGAACGAGCAGTGTGCTAGGCACTGAGTGCCTAGGTGCCTAGCACTGGGTGGGAGGACAAATGGGTGTCACACCATTCCTGTCTTCAAGGTCAGTCTAGTGGGAGAAGTCACCAAGTACACCAGAAGGTTGAGACTTGAGATGGTAGCACAGGCAGGACATTATGGGGACCAAGGTACGGCTCCTAACTCAGACAGGTGGGCGGGCCAGCTTTTCAGAGATGACTGAGCCGTCATGGGATGGGAAGGGGAGAAGAAACATGAAATTCAGGGTACAGAACTGCAGCCATGCTGAAGCATGGGTTGGATGCGAGGGAGAGGAAAACTGCTTTCTTGGTCCAAGTTTCCCAAAAAGAAAAGTAAAATGACTATCAAACATGGGCTTTGTAACTCTGCTTATCAGACATGAACAAATTACATAGCATTCTATAAAGTATTTTTACCAACCCTCACTATTGATGTTTAAAAATTATGGTGTTCACATGGAATCCATGCACTTTGAGAAATCTTTAACAGTAGCAATTAAAAACCATCTCAGGGCTGGGTGTGGTGGTGCATGCCTGTAATTCCAGCACTCAAGAGATCTAAAGTTGGAATCCAGCCTGGGTGACACAAAAAGGCCCTTAAAAAACAAAACAACAACAATAATAAAACATCTGAGGCTGGGAGCGTAGTTCAGTGGCAGAACACTTGTCCAGCAGGCTTGAGGTCCAAGGTTTAATGCTGAGCACCACCAAAAAACTCATTTCATAGTTATAAAGTATTATAATTCTGCTTGTAATGTTCCCTAGTAAATGTACATACTGTAAGTGTACAATCTTCAGTAACAGAATAAACTTGAATTTTCTCCAAATTTGATTTATTCTTCATTTAATGTTCATTTCTGTTTTGAAGCAAAAAAAAAAAAAGGAAGAAAGAAACACACTGACAAACTACCAGATAATGTTTTAAAAAGCAAGGTGGACCGAGAATTGACCTTCAAATGGATGGGTTAATGGCTTCTTCTCCAGACATAGCTAAGATCAACTCAAAGTGAAGCCACTGGTTCCCCAGACATTTTCTCCCAGATTGACTGAATAGCTCAGGGTTTCTAGAAAGGCCATGGTTTGGGGTCTATGGCAGGCTCAAACTGCAAGAAATACAAACAGATCAGTTTCAGGGGGCCCTACTTTTTTTAAATTTGAAGAATGGCATGTAACAACTCCTTAATTTAAAGCCTTTTCATTTTAATTTTCCATGCTGAAAAGAAGACACATGTTCTGCCCTGGGTACACTGTCCCACAGAAGCTAGTGGCACCACTAAGCTAAACTGTCTTCCAGCCTCAACTACCAAACTGCTTCCCTTCAAAGGCAAGGCTGTGATATTTAACCCAGGGGGAAACCAATCTTGCAATCTTGCTTCAAAACAAACTAATAAACACAGGTTTAAAAATCTACACCTTAAGACCAGATTTGTTAAAAGTTTCACAACTTGTTTTCTTGGCACTTTCCTGGATTTCCACAGCTAAAGAAAACCTGAACATGCTTCTGTTGGGGTACTCAATTAGATACTGGAGAAAGGCAAAGGAGGGACAAGAAAGACGACAAATTTACTCTCAAGAAGCATACTATCGTAACAAAATGCATTCTTAACCAGTTTAAGAGCAATGACTATGTTTTTTGTGGCCAAAATCAGGGTGAGTGCGCAAACACTATGATTAAATTTAGAATCATTCCAAAAAATTCATTCATTCAAAAAAACAGAGGTACTACAAAGATCAATTCTATGTTACATCATGGATGCAAAAACAGACTAGCCCGTCTTCAACACAGGTGAAAGGGCTAAGACTGCACTGACAATCAAGACTAATTATTGATAGAAAGCAGTAATCTGCAAGGGACAAAGGAGTCTTTGGAATACTTAAAGACCTGCAGAAGCAGCTCAAGCGTTTGTCTGTCTTTGAATGCTGCACGTGAGGAATGGAGGCAGGACCACAAGAGCATGAGCAGAAACAAACAACCCTAGCATATCTAAAGTTGGTTTGTTTTTTGGCAAAATCGTTTTCATAAGATGATACCACGGGGCGGGGAGGGGAGAGAGAGAAGGCTCACATTTAGAAAGCCATTCCTCTCAAGTTTAATAAGCACTCTCCTGAAACCTCCAAAAATGGGCATAATAGGAGTTAAAGCAAGCCCGTCTTGTGTTTGCATGCTTCGGAATTTGAAATGCGATGCAATTATTTCAACTTACTATGGAAGCAACAAACAAAACTTTCGGGAAAAAAAAAAACTGCGAACAGCCCAAGACTTCTCAAACAAAGAAAACTTTCATATCCTAATTTTTTTTTGAAACAAAATGAGTAGTTTTTTTTAAAACATCTTCACTTACTTTGCTATACAAAATACATAAAACTGCCCAAGACTTCAGAAAAGCCGGTACTTTTTCAGGTACACCCTAAAAAGAAGTGTTGAACTTAAAAGTGCACGCATTTCTGCGGGGCGTTGGTGTGCTTGGGTCCTGGAAGCTCCTGGCTTAAAGTCAAAAAGAATTTAGTTCCTCTTCTGCCACCCCCGTAAGTGAATTTCAAAAACAGTGTGACCACTTACCCCACTCTGAACTTGACTCTTTTAATACCACTACAGGAGAGAGCAACTACACAGAGCAAAGAACTACCTGAGTAAGTCGACTGCAGTTCGGTGTCTAACCCTTACCACTAACCCCTGCTGAAGTAAAAGCGACACCAGTGACCCAAGAGGAAGAGGAACTCCTCTTTTTGGCAGAGCTAGCTAGAGGGACAACCCTTAATTTGGGGAGCACTCTCAAGCAACGTACATAGCACTCCTATCTCTCTTAATCGTCCCAACTCTACACGACATGACACAGATGAAGGTGGGACTTCGGGGCCACCAGAACCTCGAGGGTGGAGGCGCGCGAGCCCGGTGCTGGGGACCCCGACTCCCGCAGCCTGGCCCGGAGCCGGGTTACCTCCGGGGTCGGGACGCGCGCTCCCGTTGGGGCCGGGGGCGCGCCGAGGCCGCGGCGCAGGGCTCGGCCCAACTCGTGAGCGCTGGCTGGGGCCGGGGGGGGGGGGGGCTCCCTCCCGGGGGACCGCCACACTCGCATCGCTGCCGCCCCCGGCCCGGCCCGCTCCTCCAGAGAACGGAGCAAAAGGCCGACTATTACCCAATAATAGCGCCCTGCCCCGTCGCCACAAAGCGAGAGGGGAAGCGGAAAGCCAGCGCGCCCGGCCCGGCAGCTCCTCCTCCGCGCGAGCCCAGGCTCCCGGAGAGCACGAGTCCGGCTGCAAGGGACGCCGGGCGAGTCGGGGGGGAGACCGGCGTGACCCGAGGGAGGAGAGGGAGAAAGGGCAGCGGCGGGCGTCCCGCGGGGGGTCGCCGCACGAGGCGTGGACGCCCCAGTCGCCCGGGCCACTCGGGACTGAGCCCGCCTGCGGCTGGGAAAGAGGCCGGCGCCACCAGGCCGCCGCCGCCGGGCGCGATGAATCGGGTTTTTTCCCAGTGCGTAGCCGGGCCTGGCTGCCGCGAGCCCGCGTCCGGGGCCTCGGCCTGGCCAGCGCGGGTGACTCAGGCCGGGTCCCGCTCGCTCCCCTTCCGCCCCCCAGCGTCCTCCGCCCACGAGTCTCCCGGCCCGGCCGCCATTCCTCCCAACCGCGGCTCGGCAGCTCAGGCCTCGCCCGGTACCTAAGCTCGGCGGCCGCGGCCCCAGTCACTGCGACACCGCGGCTCGAGCCGGGCCTGCGCCGCCGCTACCTCCTTCCTCGGCCCCGGCGGCCGCTGACACTCACCCGCATCTCCCGGGTGCCCCAAAGGCTCGGCCGGCGTGTCTGCCTTACTCGCTGGGTCCGGGCCCTGCGAAACCCCGTCCCGCCAAGGTCTGGCCGCGTCCCTCAGCCACCCGGGCTGCCCCGCCTGGAGCTGCGTGCGACACGGCGCCCGCCTCCTCCTCCTCCTCCCCTGCCCGCCCGCCGGCCCTCCTCCCGCCGCTGCCGCCGCCTGCACCACGCAACCTCCGCCCTCTCGCCTTCCCTCCGCGGCTCCCCGCCCTCCCGGCCTCACCGGCTCCGGCGACCGCGGGGATAAGTCGGGGGGGAGGGGAGGCCGGAACGCACCGCCATCGGCGTCCGGGGCGGGGGAGCCGGGAAACGGTCGCCGCCATCGCCGCAATAGCCACGGCGCGGGAGAGGGGGGCCCCGAAACCGCCCTCCGACCGCGGCCCGCACCGTCCCTCCGCCGCCAGGCCCCGCTCGCGAGGGGATTTCTACCTGCAGGCCATGGCCCGTGCCCACGCCGGGCGGCCCGGATCCTCTAGCGGATTTTACAGCTGCTCTCGCCGAGCGGCCGCCTCTGAAGTCCGGGGTTCCCGCCACTTCGGACCCCACCAGGGGGCCGACCTAAGATCGGGGATGCGGGCCTCCGGAGAAACTTCCCGAAGGAGAGGGGCGCACACGGGTCCCCCCGCCCCCCAAGCTGACGCGGAACTCAGTTGCAGCCGGCCATGTGCCTCCCGGGCTGGGAGATGGACCGCAGGCAGTGTCCCCGACTGCCGGAGAAGAAAGTCACATGGGCAGGTGGCCCTGGGGACCAGCTCCTGAAAGCCTGGACTTAACCTGCGTGTCTGTCTCCTCTTTTAACGGTTCCTAAAAACTAAACTAGGCTTCCCGCCCCATTTTTTTTTTTTTGCAAGTTTGGACAAAAATTCACTTCGTCCTTAGTCTGTGTAAGTTCAAATGGAGAGTGGAAGTGGAGGCCTGGGTTGCACAGAGGGGTGGCATCAGGTGTGACTGTGAGACTGTGTTTTGCACGTGTAGTCTGAAGTAGTTAATCTCACTCATTAGAAATTAGCTCTCGTGATTATTTGTAATATTCAAATCAGATGCAAATTTCAGCACCACAACCAGCCACCGGGCTTGTTCTGGAGAGAAGCTGGAGGAAGAGTGGGTTTACCGCATCCCAGCTAGGGGCTGCTGGTGAACACTAATACCTGGCTCAGTCCCACGGGCTAATTGCAGAGCGAGCAAGGAAGGATTTTTTTTTTTTTTCCTTTTTTTGGCGGTAATCGGGGCAAGGGAGGATTTTGATTTGGCCCGTCATCTGGACAAAAGATGTGCTGGATGTAACTTCCTGTGTTCCCCAAACCAGAGCACTGCAGAGAGAGAGGAGGGCCGCCCCAGGGTCCACACTGCTGAACAACCTGAGTTCTCTCACAGGTACATCCCACTGGTGTATGCGGTCCCGTCTGTCGAAGTGAGGTCTTTGTCAGCATCTGTGAGGTATCTTTAGGAGTATTGTTTGCATATGGTTATCCCCAAATTATGTAATCCTTTGGGTTTTTTTGTTTTTTTGTTTTTTTGGGCAGGGCTTAAAAATTCTTGTTTTATTCCCCACACTTCTCAAGAAACTTAGATGTATTTAGTAACTTTTTTGTAGGCACATGGTAAGGGTAGAGGTAAACATGGAAAAAGTTCATCCCTGTGCACCATTCCTTCCACTGTACAGGTGAGCCTTTATTTTAAATATCCTGATTTCTTCCACTTAGTGTATCCTGTGTTCCTCAGATAACTTACCTGATTTCCATATTCTCTGACCTGGCTTCTCCAGTTACATCATTCCATCTGGTCTCCTGTGACTTCCCAACAGTTGAATATGGGAACTGAGTGCGTCTTTTCCGTTACTGTTCGTTTCCTCTGACCTCTGTTTGTCTTTAAGTGCAACTATTTAGCCCACCCCCAACCCCTCTCCACTTCGTACTTGTGTCCATGCCTGATTTTTTTTTTAATTTTTATTGTTTTATTATTCATATGTGCATACAATGCTTGGGTCATTTCTCCCCCCTGCCCCCACCCCCTCCCTCTCCCCCTCACCCCCTCGCTCTCCCCCCCACCCCCTCCATACCCAGCACATGCCTGATTTTTTAACCTAAGTCTTTACTTTCCACCTGTGTGCACTACCATCCTCAACAGCTGGACTATTGCATCTACCTATGTTCACTTTACAACCAGATTACATCTGCTTTGGACAGATATCCTTGCCTCCTATCCACTAGGACAGTCATCTGGTCAGTTTCCACTTCAAAACATCTTTCATTGTTTGCTTCTATCTCAGCAAAATTGATTTCTCTCTCAGGTGACCCAAAGTTTGTAATGATGCTTAACTTGATAGCTATCAGAATCAAAGTTCAAAGCAGTCTCAAAAGTCAAGAACATCATGCCAAAATCAATGAGATGAAATACAACTTTACAAGTCAAAAACAGTCATGTAGTTGGGAAAGGTCAAGTTTTAGATTTGGGCAGACATTGGTTTATACTCAGACTCAAATTATTGTCTTTTGCTTTAGTTGAGTCTACAATTAATTGAGGATAAAAACACTTACCTCATGAGGACGTGGTGAGGGTAACTCCTTTACTAGTCCAGGGTAATTTCTGCATCACTCACTGAATACTAACTCCCTCTCACATCTTCTAAGTGATATAAGTCTGGAAATGAACTTTAAAAAAAATACCCATTCACCAGGCATCCCAGAGCTGTCACCACCCTGGAGAAATCATCTTGGCTCAGTTTTTGGGGGCAGGCATCATCATCATCACACCCTTTTCCAGTGAAAAAACCAAAGGCTCAGAGGAATTAGGGAATTTGCTCCAAGTCCCTGAGGTTGGTCAGCAGCATAATCATTCAGGTACATCCAGTATGTTACTAAAAGATTTTTCCCAACTGCATGGTCTCTTTAACCTTCTACTGGTTTTCCTGGTTCTCATGTCTTCCGTATCCTTTCACCTACATTGTGACTGACTGCAGGCTATTTCTTCTAACCGGATCCACTCATATATCTTTGTCCTTTCAGACTTCAGTAGCTGCCTACTGTTCAGCGGGTTCAGTCCAAACTCTGCCCTGACACGTAAGATTTGTCATATCTTGTCCTAATTTACTTTTCCAGTTTTATTTCCTAGAAGGAGTTCTCAACTTAATCCAACCCTGTGGTGCCTACTCACTTGCCCTTAAAGACGAACCTTGAACCTCATTCATGAATGCCTGCGTCCATTGGTTCCCTTGGGAGACAGAGTTCCCACTGTCTTTCCTCCATCTCCAGATCCTTTTTTTTTTTCTTTATTTTTGGTGATACTGGAATTTGAACTCAGGATGTTATGCTTGCTAGGCATGTGCCCTGGGTGGGCTTTGAGGACCACTTTGTAGGTACAAAAGGATCCACCTTTGTATCTTTCCTTCATTGCCAACTTCTCACATGAGCCTTTAAACTAGGTGCTGTGTGTCTTGGGGACAGGAACAACTTCCAAAAGGGCACCAGCCCCTTTAGCATTGTGCCTGCAGAACGGTGAAGCACATCCAAGGCATATCTGTTTACTACTCCAGGGAAAGGGTAACTGAGGGGCACTCTCTCTTGGGACACCCCCCCAACTCTGGGGGCTCAATTCTTCCACTTTACACTTTTCTATGTCCACATTCTGTCCTCCTCTACTCACGCAAAAAAAAGGGGGGGTGGGTAAAGTGAGGCGCTCAAGTAGCCATATGAGCTATAATTTCTAAGACTTGGGTAAGGAACTAGGCTAATGCAAAGTAAATTGATTTCACAGGTTGGTTTCTAAACTGACTTTGCTTCAGAATCACCTGGGGACATAACTACTATTTCCAGGGAACCCCTTCCAAATCTCAATCAAAACTGGGTGGGAAGGAGCAGGGAGGGAATTTGAAATTGCCAGTTTATATCCTGGCTTTATTACTTATTAGCTGGGTACATTTGAACAAGTTACTTCTCTGTACCTCACTTTGTTCATATATGAAATAGAGATGATAATAATCCTCATAAGCAGTTGTAAGTTAAATAATAATAAATATTACTGATGATAAGGACAATAAATCTGTAATGTCCCAGGGCCAACCTGATGACAGAGTTTGGGAATCACTGATTTAATGAACCCTTCTCCTGCTCTAGTTTCTAATGTTATAAACTTAAAAATTCCACAATGAAGCATTACCATATGTTCTAATAGACCTTATTTCTTTCCAAACAGTGTAATTATTTTAAGAAAAAGGAGCCAAGTAAGTCAGATTTTGTTTTGTTCATTTGCTTGTTTTCAAAACAGGGTCTCGCTGTGTTGCTCAGTTTGCTGTTAAAGTCCAGTGCTCCAGTGACCCTCCTGCCTCAGTCTCCTAAGTAGCTGGGACTACATGACTGCCTCAGGTTTTTTAACATATGCAGTACAAAAATATTTAAAAATATAAAGTTCAGCATTCTAATAGAACTCAAAATTTATTGTTGATACGAATTTGTACAAGTTTCTGCGCTACCACACACGTCAAGAAATTAAACTATTAAATTTTTAGGAACATCAGAAACTAAAATCTCACTGTAGATAATAGCCCCACAAAACTACAACCTGCCATTTTTAAAAAGTATTTTCTTTTAGCTGGGCGCTGGTGGCTCATGCCTGTAATCCTAGCTACTCAGGAGGCAGAAATCGGGAGGATCGAGGTTCAAAGCCAGCCCTGGCAAATAGTGCAGTGAGAGCCTATCTTGAAATTGTATCCAGCTACAATTGAATTCACATTCTTAGCAAAATCACGGCCTGAATCCCCCCACCACTCCACACAGCTGTTATAGATAGCCATTAATTTTTTACAGTCTTACTCCTCCTCCTTCTTCTCCTCATTTTTGGGATGCATTCTCCTTTAAGGCTATGCCAACCAGAGCCCTTCTTTCTTGCTCTTTTTTGCCCCTGGCATGGTAGGCAACAATATCCTTTTCAGATTTCTCTTAGCTGCTTTTTGTCCATCGGGTTTTTTATCTTTAGCTAACCACATTTCACCCCATTAAAAACATGGGGTGAAATTACTAAATACTAATGGGGTGAAATACTAAAAAGTATCCCCAATGGATAGGCCTAGGTGTTCACTTGAGATTTTGGGTGATGTTAAAGCAAAACAAAGTCAGACAGTGGTCTTTTAGGAACATCGGGATCTTTTTTCTTTGCTTTCTTATACCTTTTGGAGGAATGTAATTCTTCATCTCTCTGGCATTAGCGAGCTTTGTAATTTTTGACATATCTTCTAACTTCAACCCTTCCTTTGTAGACATGGTATTCCATCCCTCCAAACATTTCTTGGAGAATTCAGCAAAACTGACAAAAGAGTTTAGATGTTTCTTCCTGTGGCATACAAAGATGTTTTGTCCCTTGACTTGTTGGGTTCTCCTTTCCCATGATGACAGGGCAGTGTGTCTGGTGTGAACTTTTTCCCAGAGTCCTCTAGAGGGGCCCAATTCAATAAGGAGGCTTCCTTTCTGGGGCTCCAGTGTGAACTAGTTTCCAGATTTTTAAGTTAAATTTGTTTATATAATCCAATCATGAAAGATACATTGTTCATGATTTTAAAAAAGAGCACTGGGTGAGGGGAGTGGTGCTGGCAGAGTGGCTCAAGTGGTAGAGCATCTGCTTAGCCAATGTGAGGCCCTGAATTCAAATCTTAGTACCACAAAAGAAAAACCTAGTTTCTCTTAGAAAAATAGCTGCATACAACCAGGTAAGTATCCAAAGAAAGGCAGAAAGTGATTAAGTAACATCAGGATTTCTTGCACTTCAAAGAGCCTTAAACTCTTTTTTTTGAAGTAGCAGGTTTTTAAATCCCCTCCATTAATCCATTAGAAAAAAAAATTCCATAGCTCATTTTGGCCATCAAATGCCAAAGATTTTAATGATATAATTTAGAGATAACCAGAGATAAAATATGAAGCAGTCAATGGCCATACTAAAGTCACAAACCATCTGAATGGGGCATAGGATTGAACCCTTGGCTTCTTCCTTGTTCGTTTTTAGAGACAAAGTCTTGTTACGTTTCCCAGACTGGTCTCAGATTCCTGGACTTAAAGAATCCTCCTGTCTCAGCCTCCCAAGTATTTGAGACTACACAGTAGGCCACTGCCCTGTTCCTAACTCTTGACTCCTAAATTCCTTATTCAAACAAATACACAAAATCCTTTTAAAAATTTTATTAGCAGGGGTATACATTGTGATATGTGCACATGTACTTACCATATATCATAGATTTACTCCATCATCTCCCTCTTCCCCATTTTCCCCTTTCTTAGGACAATTTCAACAGGTTTCATTCTTCTGTTTTCATATATGGATATGAAATACATCCACTATATTCACCCTCATTCCCCCTTTCCTTGTTTCCATCATTCTCCCACTGTACCCACCTTCAGGAAAAGCCCTATTTTTCCCTCTTGCCCTTCTTTTTTTTTTTTAAAGTGTATTTTGATAGTTCAAGGGGGTTTCACCTTGGTACTTCAGGCCTGTATATGTCATACTTTACTCAAATGAAACCCCCTATTATTCTCTACCACCATTCACCCCTAATATTCAGCAACTTACAGTATAGTGCATTATGTTATGTTTATATATAGATGGGTTATTTCAATATTTTTCATTCCCTAACATTTTCTTTACCTTTCCCATCTCCCATAGTCCCTTCAGACAGACTCACTAGTACAATTTTGTGTTCTCTCTCTCTCGCTATATGTATGTATGTGTGGTGTGTGTGTGTATATATATGCTCATATCTCTCTCACTATATGTATGTATGTGTGGTGTGGGTGTGTATATATATATGCTCATATATGTATCTGTATATACATTTAACAAATAGGTCTAGCTTCCACATATGAGAGAAAACATGCGGTCTTTGATGTGTTTGAGCTTGGCTTACTTCACTTAACATGAAGTACTCCAGTTCATCCATTTACCTGCAAACAACATAGTTTCATTCTTCTTTATGACTGAATAACACTCCATTGTGTGTATATACCACACTTTCTTAATCCATTCATCAGTCATGGGGCATGTGGACTGCTTCCAAAGCTTGGCTATTGTGAATAGTGCTGCAATAAACACAGATGTAAAAGCCTTGTTTTTATTGCCTAGAGTCCCACCAAAGATTACTAAGTACCATTTCTTAAAGACCCAAGTACCTCTGAGAGGGTAAGAGGGTGTGATAGTCATTCACACATTCATATGAACTAGTTGAATCCAGTTGCCTGCCTTCTTTCTAACAGATCAACAGCACCAAAAACAGAACATTTTGGACAAATTGAGTTTGGCAGAAACATTGAGTGCTTCCGGCAGGCTGAAGGCCAGAGGTTCTGGGAAGAGGAACCTTAAGCAAAAGAAGGGAATGCAGGAAAGGAAATGGAAAGATTTAAATTTTTAACAGTCCAATTTCAGATTTGAGGTATTGCCAGTCCTGGGTCTGTTGTTTTGGAATCCAGAAAACACTGGTATAAGAGAATCATGAATTAAAAGCTGTCTTTTGAGGTCTGCCCTGGGGACCTAAGCATCATCAGGACATTGCTAGATTGGATTAGATGAAACTGCAATTCATTTTCAAATGATTCAACCTAGTCTCTATGAGAAACTATTCAAAGTTCCAGAAACTTGTCCTCTAATCACATCTTTCAGGAAGTTCCCTATGATCTTTCGTGCCTCAAGGATACTATATCCCTATCTAAATCAGGTATCTTTTTTGGATCTTGAACTCAGGACCTCATGCTTGCTAGGCAGGCACTCTTACTGCTTGAGCCATTCCAGCCGTTTTGTGTGATGGGTTATTTCAAAATAGGGTATTAACAAACTATTTGCTCCGGCTGACTTTGAACTGTGATCTTCCTGATCTCTACCTCCAAAGTAGGATTACAGGTGTAAGCCACCAGAGCTCAGCTGTATTTTTGGTTTTGGTAGGATTGAGGTTTGAACTCAGGGCTTTATGCTTGCAAAGCAGGTGCTCTATTGCTTAAGCACACCTCTAGCTCATTTTGCTCTGGCTAATTTTGGAGGGCGGGAGGGGGTCTCATGAATTATTTCCCTGGCCTGCTCTTGATCCTCAATCCCCTGAACTAAGACTCCCAAGTAGCTAGGATTACCAGTATGAGCCACCAGCCAGATGTCTTTTTTTCTTTTGTAATTCTTTTACATATGCTTACTTTTATTAAAGAGCTTGTCTTACTAATTTAAACTGCCCCTTTCTCTGTCTCCAACTCCCTCATAGATTGGGAGCTCCCTGTTTTCAGAGACTGTGTCTTTTGCTACTATATTTGTAATAATTAGCCAAGTGCCTGGCATAGCTAATGAAAGAATAGTTAAAATCCAACTCATGCATTAGCTGGATTTCTTGTATCATGAAACCCAGTCATTCCACTTCCTGCTCAAAGGCCTTCAATAATTCCATTTCCAGACTCTAAAATATGTACAGTGGGGGGCTGTGAGGGGAGGGCAGGGGGGGTGAATGAAGGAGATTAAGGTGAGGGAATATGATTGGTAGACTTCATATACTTATATGAAATAGATAATGAAATGTCTTGTAACTACTTTAAGTGGGGAGGGGAGGGGTGGTAGGGGTGATCTAACCAATGTACAATATAAGCCTATTTGGAATCGTCGCAATGAATATAGCCTAATAAAAAATTTTTTAAAAAATGGGCTGGCAAAATTACTCAAGTGGTAAAGTGCCTGTCTAGCAAGCGTGAGGCTTTTTGTTGAAACCCCAGTAGCACCAAAAAAAAAAAAAAAAAAAAACCCAAAATGATTTCTCTCCTCCAGTATGCTGGGCGTGGGTGGTTCACATCTATAATTCTAGCTACTCAGGAGGCAGACATCAGAGGATTGCAGTTAAAAGTCAGTCCATGCAAATAGTTTGAGAGACTCTCTCTAAAAAAAAAACCCATCACAACAAAAGGGTTGGTGGAGTGGCTCAAGGTGTAGGCCCTGAGTTCAAACCCCAGTACTGCAAAAAATAATAATAATAATAATAATATATATATATACTAATAATAATAATAATAATTCTGTTTCCTACTGAAAGGATCACAAATACCTCATTCCTAACATTGAAACATCCTCTATCCTTTGGTTCCAATGGATGAATCAGTCCCTCTGGTTTGTCTGCCTCTGGTTGCTCATATATACTAGATCCATACTGGATTCCTGCATATGCCCAATTCAGGCTCCATGCATTTCCTCATCCAACTGCACCTCCTTGTCAGCTACTCTTCCCTAATCACCGATCACTCCAACAGAATCCATTCTGCTGGGCCCACCTCAAACTCAGTGTCTCTAGTGGGACCTTTCTGGCTCCTCTACTTAATATGAATTCTACTCCTCATCTTGCATTGGTCAAGTTTCTTGAAGACATCCCTACAGGATGGATGGATGGATGGATAGATAGATAGATAGATAGATACAGATATTTTAAGGAACTGACTCATTATCCATGTGATAATGGAGATTGGCAAGTCCAAAATCTGCTGGGTAGGCTGGCAAGCTAGAGAAGAGCCAACCTTGTGTTCAAGTCTGAAGGCCATTGAGCTAGCAGAATTCCTTCTTTTTCTGGGAAATATAGTCTTCAACTGATTGGATGAGGTCCACCCACATTATGGACAGCAATCTTCCTTACTCAAAGTCTACCAATGAATGCTCATCTCTTCCCCCAAAGAGTCCTCACAGAACCGTACAGAATAATGTTTGATCAAATGGTCCAGTCACTAGGGCCCAACTAAGTTGTCACATAAGATTAACCATCACCAAGTCTAAGCAAGATATCCAGCAAATGATACTTTATTTCTTTAAAAAGTAGTTTATACTCATGACTTCAAATTTCCACCTTCTGACTCCTCAGCCCATGTCTACCTACCTTTCAGGTTGGACAGTTTCTCTTCCACCTTTGATAGGGTGTCTCTTCGCCTTGAAACTACTTAGCCTTTGGCTCCCAAGCACCTGCATTCCTTTGGCTCTTTTAACTGATAACTTTGGGTTCCTGAGGGTTTCACTGATGAGCATCTTTTCAGGCTACATTCTTTTATTGTGTGACTTTGTTAGTCGCAAGTGACTGTTGTCTATATCAAAGCGTCATCTCCAACTCTAGTTAGGCTTTTTGGCATTCTGGGGCTTGAACTCAGGGCCTTACATTTGCTAGGCAGGTGCTCTACCACTTGAGTCACTCCTCCCATCCCACATCTAGATTTTGTGGTACCTGAATTTTATACAATTTGGGGGGATACTCTTTACGAAAATGGCTAGGATGGCTAGTAATCACTACATATGGAAACTTCATGTATTCTATTAAATCCAAACTCTACTGTATTCCTAACCCAGCTTAATAAGTTCCCCTAGATACCTGGAACACTCCAATGTCCTCGGCTTAAGAGGAAGAGTGAGGAAGAGAAAGCTGTGGTGGAAGGAGGTTGACAGTTTTAGTCTTTCCTTTTTTAATTCATATACATTAATAATACAAGGGGATTTCCTTATGATAATTCCATAATGCATATAGTGTACCTTGAACACCAAATGAACACTCCCTCCATTATATTTCCATTCCCCCTGACAGTTTTAATATCAATTGCAGTTAAAATAGCCTACTTTTGACCTTTATCATATTGTTGGGCCCCTGCCAGGGACTTGGAAGAACCCATATGGACTGGGACTGCTGAAGGGAGGTTTCACTACCTTCCAGAGTCTCTCTTCATCTCTGACTTCATTTCAACCTGTTCTCTTCCAACCCTGATCTGATTTTCTAGCTACACCAGTTCCCTCTAATTGAATGGCCCTCATATTTCAAACCATTTGGCCTCAAAGATTATTATTCCCTTTTCTCCTCTACTCATCCTGTACCTTCTTCATTTTTCTCTCTAATATTGATATCACCATCCTCCTAGTCACACAAGGTTAAAACCTCAGCTATTTTTTTTATTGTGCTCTCCTAAGTCCTATCAGGTTCAAACCTGTATCAGTTTTCAACTGGATGGTTGCACTGGCCTCTGGGCGGATCTACCCTCTCCTTTGATTCACCATCTACACAGCCATGAAGTCATCTTTCTACAACGTGGTAATAACTTCCTTGAGAAACAAGATAGCAAGGGCTCTGGAACTGGGCAGCCCAGGCTGAAATCTTGGCTCTAGTGCTTTACCAGCTGTTAGATGTTGAAAAAGTTATCTGTCTGTGCCTCAGTTTCTTCACTTATAATGTAGACATAGTATAATTCACAGGAATATTTTAAGAAATAAGTTATAGCATTCAGTGTGAAATATATGATATATAGGAAGTATTATTATCACTATTGTATAACTCTTCAAGAAATTTTTTCAGTGGTTTCACTTACCAGAATAAAACAGTAAATAACAATTTCCATAGCAGGACCACAAGCCCTATTCTCAGCATCTATTCTAAAGGCCACATCTCTTCCTAGACCTTGTGCTACAGTCATACATTCAGGCAGACTCCCAGGCCGGGTGGATTCTTCTGGTGGCTTCATTTCTTGGGAATGTCCTCCTTCCTTTTTCTTTCTCTGAGGAAATAATTATTCTCTCTGAATTTTCCTCAGCATCTTTTCTCTCTCCCCTCATTGTGTCCTAGGGAATTTTTTTTTTTAATAAATATTGGACATAAGACCTCTGGGAAATTTCCTTACCCTGAACTTTCTCTGTCAGTTGCCAAAAATGGATTTTAAGTTTGGAGCCACTGTGCTTGTATGCATGTACTCATGTAACATGTGTAAAGTATATCTTGGATTATTCCAGGTTTTTATTGGCATAAATTGGAGAGAACATTCTAGTCATTAATGATGAAGTGTGTTTTCCAGTGCATAGCACATTCATGCCAGGAAAAACTTTAAAGCCCATCAACACTGTTTGTTTATGTGATATGTTTTAAAGAACCCCTATAGTATTTAGAGGATGTGCGCAGAGAAATTCTAGAAATTTTGGTGACCTTAGAGCTTGGTTTTCTTGGTCTATGTTCACTTTGGGGATAGAAAAATGGAGACGAAGGAGCCTGTAGACTGGAGTCCTCAGTTAACAGAATAACAAAAATAAATAAATAAATAAATAAATAAATAAATAAATAAATAAATAAATAAAAATATATATATATATAATACTACCATTTTATGGGGAAAATTACTTTTTCCTCCCAATTCATTTTTTATGGGATAACAAGTAAAGAGCCCTCTTTAGAATTTGTATAATTTCTCTGGCCAGTTTTAAGAACATGTGTTTTAATTCAAAATTGGAATCCAGATTAATATCTCTAGCTAATTCTGCTGACTGAATAAATTCAGAAACGGAACTCTCGTTGTACTATTAGATTCTCAGAAACTTAGAATCCGGTCCTCAACTACCACTCCATCTCTGTGGCATGAAGGTTGTTGGCAACGATTAGTTTATCTCGGGACACCATCAGCCTTCCAGTCTGCCTCTGTGACGGTCAACAGTTAGGCCAGAAGTAAATATCCAGATGAGAACAAGAATTACAACTATTCCCCTTGAATAACTTGGTAGGGGAACAAGAGATAAGAGGTAGGTAGAAAGTCAGAAATTAAATATCCAGAAGAAGCACTCAGGCTTTTCTCCTTGATGGTCATCTTTCCATTCTTTTGTCAGTGATATTTCTTCACTACCCTCTTCCTACATTTTTTTTCTTCAGTGCTGGGGATCATGCCCAGGACCTCATACATGCTAGACAAGTGTTCTACTACTGAGCCATACCCCCAGCTCTTAATCTTGTACTGAAAGATTAGAATGAGGTAAATATCCAGCCATCTAGGCTCTAGTTCTTAAAAAGACTGCTGATTTAATTGCCTTTAAATTAGGAAATTCTACTTGAGCAAGGCAAAAGGCCTTCTATTGTGAAGATACCAGCAAGACCATCTGGAAGAAACTACCAATGGAATAAAATTTACTTTGAACCACAGATACTTATGATCCAACTTCTGGTAGAATTAGGGGATTAGATGTAAAGGTGGTTATAAAACTCTAACAGTCAAAATAAAGTCATCTTTTATCCTAGGGTGTCCACAGATTTGATAAATAGAGTGAAGCATTCACTGAGATATGTTTCTTAAGTAAGCACTTCATGAACCACTTGCTAACTGACCTGCTTTTCTTTCTTCTTCCCTAAAGGGAAAGAACCACACTGTTGCTCACTTGGGCAGTAGGGGTGGTTCTTACTTGCAGAGAGGGATGCAATCCCACTGAGTTTGTGCTGCAGGTCAGCTAGTTCCAGCTGTGCCCACAGGACAAAGACCGCCTCAGGTAACCCAACCAGCACCCAAGGCAGGAGGCAGCAACAGGCTGCGTACAGCACAGCCTCCCCATGCTGCCTCCACCCTCTGGCTCTTCATGGAGCACACTGGCATCTTTTTATAGTGCCTTTGGTATATTGCCTTCTAAACAGCACCCAACTCAGTGTGCCTGGCACATAATAGTTCAATATATTTTTGTTGAAAGACTGAATATTAACTAATGCCTTAGAAATGTGAGTTAAATGATTCTACTGAATTAGTTCTGAGGACTTTGAGAAGCAGACTTCTGTGTCCTTGCTTCCTCAGCCTGGTGACAACCTTTCTCTGAGCCACTTGACACAGAAACTAGAGCCTCCATACATCCTGCACATTCTGAAGGCATTTTGCCAGTGCAAGAAGGTCAAACACTCAACAGCCACCCCCCAGGCCCTGCCTCGTCCTACACAGCTTGCCCCCCTGCCCACAGCAACCACTAGTTGTTGATCCCAACAGCCCCATGCCCTGCCCGCACTCTGGAGGGTTATTATTGCCTGTCAGCTATGCTAGACTAGCTCCACCTGGCCAAAGCAGGACTGGATTACTAACTAGCTTCCTTCTGTCTTGTCTCACTCTTTCATCATAATGAATATATCTTTACTGTCATCTTCCCTGTTTAACCTCCCATGCGGTTTCTGTCTCCTGTGTGGACCCAGTGCTATACTCAGTTATCCACTACCTTTACCTGTTAGTGTCCATGTGGTACTGAGTCTCTGCTCTTCACTTATGCTCCAGGGAGCTGCAATTTACATATTGGTATGAATTAAGTTAGCCTGGTACAGTGAAAAAATCCAGGACTTGGAAATAAAAAGACCAGAGTTTGAATTTGGCTCCAACTAATTGCTAGTTGAGTGACATTCAACATGTCTCAGGCCTTTGTTGGCCAAGTGACTTCATCCACTGAGCCTTAAAAGTATAATAATCTTGATGCTCCAACTTCACAGTGTTGATGTGCTGGTCACATGGGACAAGACACTTCAAATGTCTTGCCCAATGTCACGTTCCAAATACAGAGTGGTCAGTTTCAACCTTAAGACAAACTGTGGACTGGAAGACTGTGACTTCTGTTGAGTAAATTTCAAATATTGGGAACAGTGGAGGATTTCCTCTGATATTATACCACAAAGGCCATGACCTTGCAGTCATATTGGGCCCTGGCTTATCTATCTAAAATGACCTCTTCCTCCTAAAAAACCCCTACCAAATCACCCTCAATAGTAGATAGAATAAAGATTCTCTATTTTAAAGACAAGGAAAAGGAAGTTAGATATCACAGAAATATTGTGTGTTTTAGCCAAAACATTTGAGTACAGAATAATTATTGTAAGAAAAGATGGTGTCAGGTGTGACTTTAAGCAGGAGAGCACCTGCAGAACATGCTCAAAGTCCTGAGTTCAAGCCCTGGTACTGCAAAAAAGAAAGAAAGAAGCCAGGGGCCAGTGTCTCACGCCTGTAATCCTGGCTACTCAGGAGGCAGAGATCAGGAGGATCAAGTTTTGAAACCAGCCCAGGCAAATAGGTCAGGAGACCATATCTTGAAAAACCATCACAAAAAAGGGCTGGTGGAGAGGCTCAAGATGTAGGCCCTGAGTTCAAGCCCCAGTACTGCAAAAAAAACCCCAAAAAACCAAAGATCATGGTCTGAGATAAAAAGTGAGACCCCCTATCTGAAAATAACCTAAAAGCAAAAAGGGATGGAGATATAGTTTAAGTGATAGAACACTTGCCTAGCACGTGCAAGGAACTGAGTTGAAACCCTAGTAATACAAGAAAAGTCTAGGCCTATGATGTAAGTTTAGTCTGGTTTTTTTTAAGTATCTAGTAATTGTAGTTCACATACACATTTAATAGGTAGTAAGTTCAAAATGCTTATAAACAATGTAAAAGGAAAACTCCCAATTACAAATACAATATGATATTCAATATTTTATTATTTCTTTGCAAATTATTACATAAGGTATATTAAAAACAGGAATATTCTAAAATACATTATTAAGAGAGGAATTTTCTGGGCATGTTACGTTTTCATTCTGCCTTGTATTAACAAGGAAAACATGAGTGCAAAGACTTTCTTCTTTGTCTAACTTTTTTTTTCATCACTGGGGTTTGAACTCAGGGTCTCACACTTGTGAGGTAGGCACTCTACCACCTGAGCCATCCACCAACCATTTTTTTTGACTAATTTTAAAGTCAGCTATTATGACTGCTGATGTCAGTTGTCATCCTTTCAAAACATTATTTGCCTAGGGGAAATGGTGTATTTTATTTGCCACATGTCATTTCTATGCACCTGATGACACCTCAACTTAGGAATTGTACCAGTCTTAGAGTTAATGATCTTTATGGTGGCTTTAATACATCAACAAAATTAAAAAAAAACATAGAGCTAAATCTCTCTCCCATTGAATCCATATTAGACCTAATGACTTACTCTCAATAAATAGAATAAAATGAAAGTGGCAATGTGAATCTTGGTCATAAAGGCAGTGTGACTTCTTTCTTGCTCACTCTGTCTTAGATTGTTTGCTCTGCAGGAAGTCAGCTACCACATTTTGAGATCTCCAGGTGGTCGGAAACCAAGGCCTACAACCAACATCCACATGAGTGAGCCATCTGAGAAACAGATCCTTCAGCCCACTCAAGCCGTTAGAAAACTGTAGTCTCCAATGACCTCCTGAAAACAGGGAAGACCCTGAACCAGAACCCCCTGGCTTAGCCACTTCCCAATTCCTGACACATGGAAAATGTGAGATTATAAACATTTCTTATTTTAAACTCCCAAATTCTGGGGTAATTTTTACACAACAATAGATAAGTAATACATCTTAAAATTAACAAATCCCCACTCTCTGCCCAACGGAAAATACCTCCTAAAATGAAATAACTTTCTACTAATACATTACCTGAATTTCTTACTTCCCGTGCCAGGTGGGTCCTCGGTATGACTACAAGGAGTGCTTGAGGCCAGCCAACCCAAGAATGGCTCTCAGCCATTCTGCCTACCCCAATGACTAGCTCCCTATTGCTCCATAATGAATTACCTTAAATTTAGTGGTTTTCAACCACACAGATCTATTATCTTAGTGTTCTGGAGATGAAAAGTCCAGAATGATTCTGCAGGGCTCTGTTCTTCCTGTAGCTGTGGGGGAAGAATGCGTTTCTTTGCATTCTGGAGGCTTCCCAAGCTCCTTGGTCACAACCCTGTATTCTCTACAAACTCTACTTCAGCATCACATCTCACTCTTTGACTTCGAATCCCCTCCTTCCTCTTAGAATGACCTTTGTAATTACATTAAGAAAAGGGCCTGCCCAGAATCATCTCCCCAAGAGTAAAGGTCCTTAATCACTTGCAAAGTCCCTTTAACCATGTAAGGTAACATAGTCTCAGGTTCCAGGGATCAGGCCATGGACACCTTTGGGTGTCCATTATTCTGCCTACCACACCCACCGTTACTTATAGTCCAAAGTGCAGGTTCAGCTGACTCTGGCCTCACCCACTTGCAGAACAGCACCCTTTCTCTCCTCGCTCTAGCTGTGTGCCTTCTGGTGCCCTCTCTTCGCACACACTAATTCCCTTTGAAAGGGCTTTTTGTACTTCCTTGTTTTGCCTGAAATCTGCATGTTTTTCAAGTAACATGCTCCCCTCAGGTTTTCAGTCTCTGCCCCGTATTGACCATGGTATAGGAGGAAGCATCTCTCTGCTTTGTCCCAGCCTTGAGTTGTCACTTCCCAATCATTCATCTCTGCCCTTCATTCAGTGTCTTCTTCACTTGAGAGTCAAGCTACCTGCCTTGCTTTTCACTGACATTTGTCAGTCACAGCTGTTATTTCCCATTTGTTCCCCCAAACTCAGCACTTCTCTTCATTCTATCTACTGTTTTCCTGGGGGGCTTCAAAGAACATGAAGGTGACAACCCATGCAGTACCCTGGCTCCTCTCAGCGTCAGTTCCAGAGTCTCGAACCTCATGGTCATACTCTGAACCATTAGCCATCATCACTTACAACTGTTCCTCCTTCAACAATTCAAAGGCCAATATTCCATACTCCCATCGCAACTTCTGGTTATTCCAGTTATCCTATCCCTCATTCCTACAACACCAAGTCATTAACCACCACCATCAACTATGACATCTAATATGCTTATAATGGTTTAAAAATTAACTCCTCCCCCAAAAGTTAAAGAATTAGGATCCAGCAGTTCCACTTCTGAGTATGTACTGTAAAGAATTGAAAGCTGGGACTCAAAACGGTATTTGTCCATCCTTGTCCATGGCACATTATTCACAGTAGTCAACAGAAGATGCAACTCCAGTGTCCATTGCCAGATGAGTGGATAAACAAAACGTAGTCTATCCATACGATGGAATATTGTTTGATTTTAAAACAGAGACGTTCTGACTTGGGGTGTGACTCAAGTGATAGAGCACTTGCCTAGCATGCCTGAGGCCTTGGGTTCAATCCCCAGTGGTGGCAGGGAGGGGAAAAAAGGAAGGACATTCTAACACATGCTACAACATGGATGACCCTGAAAGAGAGATGCTAAGTGAAATATGCCAGACCCAAAAAGACAAATGCCATATGATTCCATTTATATGAGGTTTCTAGAGTATTCAGACTCATAGAAACAGAAGGTAGAATTATGATTGTTGGGATGGGGGAGAAGAAATAAGAAGTTACTGTTTAATGGGTACAGAGTTTCAGTTTGGGAAGATACAGTTCTGGACATGTGTGGCGGTCATGGTTGAACAAGATGAATGTGTTTAATGTCACTGAGCTGTGCATCTAAAAATAGTGAAAATGGTAAATTTTATGGTATATATATTTTGCCACAGTAAAAATCTTCCTGTTTCTGTTGAGAAAATAAAGGCTCAGAGCTATCAAATATCTTGCCTGTGGTGAAATGAAGGTCATCTAATTCACCAAGGTCAGTGCTGCAGCTAGGGTATCCACCCAAGAAATTGGATTACAGAGCTCAAATGCTTACTCAATATTCCATTAAGAATGAATGGAGCCAGGCGCTGGTGGCTCACACCTGTAATCCTAGCTACGCAGGAGACAGAGATCAGGAAGATAGAGACTTGAAGCCAGCCCACGGAAATAGTTTTCAAGACCCTAGCTCAAAAATACCCAACACAAAAAAGGGCTGGTGGAGTGGCTCAAGTGATAGAGATCTTGCCTAGAAAGCATAAGGCCCTGAGTTCAAGTTGGGCATGGGTGCAATTACCTGCCTGTAATCCCAGCACTCAGGAGGCAGAAACATGAAGATCAGTAGTTCAAGGCCAGCCTTGATCACGTAGAGAGTTTCAGGCTAGCTGGGGCTACATAGCAAGGCTCTGTCTCAAAACACTAAGAGTTGAGGATGTAGCTTAGGGGTACAGTGCTTGCCTTGCCTGCAAAAAAGGCCCTTGCTTTGGTGCCCAACACTGCAAAAGAGTAAGCACAATTTTGACTCTCACTTTTCCACAGTCTATCACTACCTTTACTCCTACCCTGGGGATTCCCAAATACCTTCACACTTCCCACTTTGTAGGCACGTGGGCTCCTGTATCCTGGTGACAGGGACACTGGGATGGCAAAGGATCTCAGAGGACATGGGGACAGTGGGGAGCCCCCTGACCACATGTTCCACCTTTTGTTATTGGACTGCTCCAGTGTCCCCTCTCCAGAGTGTCCCTCTCACACTTGACCACCCTCCTCCAAGCACTCCTTCTCTCCTGCCTCTTCCTCTCAGTAGATGTCTTCCACTTTCAGGCAAAAGGAAGTTTCTAGTCTCACCTCAGAGGAAGCTGCATCTCCCTTCCGGTCTGATAAGCCCTCCCCCTGGACACAGCTCTCAGTCCCTTTCTTTTCTATTGCCTCACACTACCCACTGGCCCCTTCTCTATTTTTGGTGGTCAGACCTTTGCTATTTGTTCCTTCTGTATATAAAATGTGCAAATATATGCCACTTAAAAACAAATTAAAAAGTCAAAAACCAAAGAAAGGAAGGGTCTTCCTTTACCCCATGTACTTCTTAACCTATTGTCTGCTTCAGAGTTGCCATCTCCTCCTCATCTCCCATGGCCTCCTCAACCCCCTGATGCTCAGTTTCCACTCCACCATTTCGATATGGTCAGTCTTTTAAATTTTTGTTATCATGGTGGTTGTGTGTCATTCTGGTTTGGGATCCTATTCCCCTAATGACAAATGATTTTGATATGATTTCATCTACTTATTTGTTGGTCTTCTTGGTGGGGAGGGTCTGGCATTCTTAAAATTGGTTTGTCTTTTTGTTATTGAGTTGTAAGAAATGTTTATCTATTCTGGTTATGAATATCAGATATATATATCAGATATATACACATATTTAAATAAAATATTTCCTCCTAGTCTACAGGTTGTATTATGTTATCTTCATTTTATTCTACTTTTATTATTTCTTTATTTATTTTTGCAGCACTGGTGTTTGAACTCAGGGCCAACACCTTGAGTCACTCCATCAGCCCTTTTTGTGAGGGTTTTTTTTTGAGATAGGGTCTATTTGCCCAGGTTCACTTCAAACCATGATCCTCCTGATCTCTGCCTCATAAGTAGCTAGGATTACAGGTGTGAGCCACCAGCACTAGGCTTTTGGTACCTTTTATATTAAGACTTGCATCCAGGTAGCATAAATCTTTCAGCTTCATTTTTCTTTTTGGCAGTTTTAGCTTATTCTAGACCTTTTTATTTCATTATAAATTTTACAGTCATCTTGCTGGTTTCTCAAGACAGACTGCTTGGATTTGGATTTGGATTTCTTCTCTATCTTTCAAATCTGTTTGTTTCTCTCCATCTCTACCACCATCACCACCTTACTAGAAGCCAGGATGACCAGTAGTCTACCACTGGTCCATCTGCCCTCCCTTTGGCCCCTCCCCTATTTCTTATTCACCCTGCAACTGGAGTGGTATTTTCAAAACATGTATTGGGTCATGTTATCTACTTCAAAGGTGTCTCATTATTATTGTCAAAATATTTAACAGCCATTACTGCACAAATACTGACTCATCAGAGCAGCCCAGCATCTTAGAGCAGCATTTCACCCCACCCCACGTTGTAACAGACATTACTCTTTTGGTTGTTAGGTGTTGGGGAAGTCCACAAGGTGGGCAGAGTAGCTGGAATGTCTATGGGGTGGGAGGAGCACAAGGATAGCTCTGAGCAACAGCTGTCCATCAACTGGTATGGTAATAGGTAATGTCTTGATGACAGCGTGGCCAGACTGGGGCAGACTGACAGCACATCCACTGCTTCCATGGCCTTTTGTGATGTGGCATCTGTTTGCTTTTCCTACTGTCTCTGCATGGCTACACTGGTTTTCTCTGAGTTCCTTGAAAATGCTTCCACACCCACCACAGAGCAGTTGGAGAGGGGCTTCCTCCCGCCATCACTTAGCCGGCTCCCACTCATCCTTCCTGTCTGGCTCCAACACTAATTCCTCAAGAAGCTCCCTTTGCCCCTGAGATGGCAGCCCCTCCCACAGTGATTCCCTCCCACAGCACCATGTCCTTCTTTCTAGCAATCACCACAGTTGATGAGTTTACACATATATTTATGTGATCACATCCTCAGTGCTCTTTTATAAGCACAGAAGGTCTAGGATTCTCTTTCTTTGCTAGAAATACCATCATATCCATCCATAGTGACGGCCTAGTTACTGGTATGGTCAATAAATATTGGCTAAATAAATGAATGAAAAAACAAACTCATGTCCTGCTGGACATGGTGGCACATGCTTACAGCACTCGGGAGACTGAGGCAGGAGGCTCTCGTGTTTGAGGTCAATCTGGGTTTATATAGTGACACCCTGTCTCAAAACAAACAAACAACCTTAGTACATTTCTATGAAGTCCATTCTTCCTGAATTCCACATTTTGACTAATGGTTGCCCTAGTAAGAGATTTAGCAATCATTCCAGATTGTTCGTTCTTTATTCCATCATTATGATGGGCACCAGATATTGTCAGCTCTACCTCCTAAACCCATTGTTGCTTTTACTCAGGTTGGCACCCATTTCTTGTTTGAGCTAGACCAAGCTTCTCCAATCTCCCCTGGTTTTGCCTCTACCTCATTCACTCCTTATACTGCTCTTAGGGTGATCTTTTGAATTGATGAGTTTTTTCCCCATGTAAAATCCTTCAGGGTCAAGGTCAAAGGTTTCTCCATGATCTTGTTCTTGCTTACCTGGTGAAGGCCAGTTGTCTTGTACACATTTCCTGTGTCCTCATATGTGTTTAGTGAGAATGAACAACCCTGGACACAGGGTCCAAGTTTCATTCATCTCTATTCTTAGGACCCAGCATCATGTCTGGCACCAGAAGGCAAACAAATGAATGTTTGTGGTATCAAAAGGAAATTAGCAAGGCTTATTTTTGTTTTACTGTGCTATCTGTTACTACAATGCAAGACAAGGAACAATGTCCATGGGGATAACTGCAAGTCACTGAGAAGTGATCAAACTACATTTATAATTTAAATATACTATAGCTTGAAAAGTACTTAAGAATAATTAAAGTTTTGATATTGCTTTTTTTGGGGGTGGGATTGGGATTTGAACTCAAAGCTTCACTCTTGCAAAGCAGGCACTCTACTGCTTGAGCACCCACCTCTAGTCCATTTTGTTCTGGTTATTTTTTTGGAGATGTGGTCTCATGAACTATTTGCCCCAGCTGGCCTCGAACTGTAATTCTCCTGATTTTAGCCTCCCAAGTAGCTAGGATTATAGCGTGAGCCACTGGAGCCCAGCTAAAGGTTTGATTCTTAAAGGCATGGTTATTCAACTGCTTGAGAAAGCCAGCTATGCAAAATCACATCCTATAAGTCCTTGGGCTATCAGGGGGAGGGGAGGTTCAGTGGGGCAATGCTCTGTTCTTCCACATTATTATTCTATCAGAAACTTGCAAACTTCTAATTACCAGTTTTTATTTGCTGCTCTGACATGTGTTTAGAATTAAAATTAAATTTAGCTGTAATTTAAGATGCGGCTAGAGAAGCCCATAGGCAAAAACGTATGCAATTCAACATGGAACAGGAAAGGAAAATGCCAGCAGGTACCATAACAGATGCAGCCTACCAAAGGGACCAGATTCCCTTCTGCTGAAGGCAGCTGGCCCAGCAAGACGGAGAAATAAAAGTCAAAAGAAGAGGGCTGCAGATACATGGTCTAAATCTCCTTTAAACTCGGAAACTTGGGCCAGAAGTTGTTTTAGAGAGAGGTGACGGAATGTGGCGGGAACAGTGTTACAAAGGTTGAGTAAGACTGTAATTTTAACATTGGAGACTGTGCCTTTTCTAATGTGTGGTAGGAACAATTAAGACGATTAAGTGATAATTGTATCACTTATCAGATAAGTGACTTTGCCTCCAAAGGTAAGGAAAATGGCACCTACTCTTCCAGTTCTGATTCCACTTCGGAACTCCATTTGGAACTAACGTCCAACTGTGAGCTCCACGCTAATAATTTGAAGACAGGTGATCTGTCTTCAAACAGCCATCGTAAGACATTGGCTTATCAGACCATCTAATTTGAAGTTGCCTTTTCATAATTCTGTGTATTTTCCAAGTATGGTCAGCTTTATTATACTGTACTGTGGCCCAAGGGACTGGCAACGAGTAAGTGGTTGCTATTAATTTTTATGTACAGTGAAATCTCATATATTGACCCTGATGAATATAAAATTTGAGTTAACTTGGATAGGGCCTAACTTGCAATTTACCATTATGCCATCTATAAAGATTTTTTATAAAAAATTTTTTTGAAAACTAAATTTGCATTGTTGATAAGATTTCAGAAGAATAATTTTCAGGTACCTTTAAAGATTTAGATGTACCATTTAAATGTAGTTTAGTGCCAGGTGACAGTGGCTCACACCTATAATCCTAGCTACTCAGGAGGCAGAGATCGGGAGGATCGAAACAAGACTGAGCAAATAGTTCTCGAGACCCTATCTCAAAAAACCCATCATAAAATAGGGCTAGTGGGAGTGACTCAAGGTGTAGGCCCTGAGTTCAAGCCCACCACAAAAAAAAAAGTAATTTAGCCACCAAATGACCATTGCTTTTTCATAAAGTTCATTTTTCATATTGATACACATTTTTTTTTTGGTGGTACTGGGGTTTGAACTCAGAGTCTCACACTTGCTAGGCAGGTGTTCTTCCAGTTGAGCCACTCCAGCCCTCAATACACTTTTTTTTAATGGAACCCATCTATATGCTTGATAGTATGCTCAGTACTATTGGGGATAAAAATAAATACTAAAAGCCAACAATATGCTTAGCGGGATAAAATTTTGACCCCCAGATATTTTTATGACAAAATGAAAGAGTGTGTGCTGGTGTGAAATGTGTCATGGTATGCTTAAGCATTGTAGAGATTCAGAGAGGCAAAGGTTAATGCCTTCCAAGTTAGCGAGACTAACACACTTAATAGAGAGTTTGTCACTTGGATAGTATGATATGGAATGCCCCCAGTGCAATGTTCACAGGTAGGGCTTTGGGGAAGTGATTGGATCATGAAGACTCTGATCCTAATTGATGCATTGATCATCGATGGATTCATAATTTGATGTCATTATTGGGAGATGGTGAAAACTAGGAGATGGATCTTGGTTGGAGGAAGGTCCCTGGGGGCATGTCTTTGAAGGGTATGTCTTATCCCTGGCCCCTTCCTGAAGCACGACCTTGAGGTGAGTCACTTTTTTGGTCACAGGTTCCCCACCATAATGCTCAGCCTTACTGCATATGTGGGTCAGGAGGAATGGAGGCAAATGATCATGGACTGAAACCATGAGCCAGAAGAGATCCTTCTTCCCTTAAGTTGTTTTCTTCTTCGTCTTCTTCTTCTTCAGCACTGGGGTTTGAACTTAGGGCTTCACACTTGCTAGGCAGGCACTCTTACCATTTCAGCCACTCTGTCGGCCCTTTTTTGTGATGGGGTTTTTGAGACAGGATCTCTGTTTGCCCAGGCTGGCTTCAAACCTCAATTTCTTTTTTTTTTTTTATTGTTTTATTATTCATATGTGCATACAAGGCTTGGGTCATTTCTCCTCCCTGCCCCCACCCCCTCCCTTACCACCCACTCTGCCCCCTCCTTCTCTCCCCCACCTCAATACCCAGCATAAACTATTTTGCCCTTATCTCTAATTTTGTTGAAGAGAGAGTATAAGCAATAATAGGAAGGAACAAGTGTTCCTGGTTGAGATAAGGATAGCTATACAGGGAGTTGACTCACATTAATTTCCTGTGCGTGTGTGTTACCTTCTAGGTTAATTCTTTTTGATCTAAGCTTTTCTCTAGTTCCTGGTCCCCTTTTCCTATTGGCCTCAGTTGCTTTTAAGGTATCTGCTTTAGTTTCTCTGCGTTAAGGGCAACAAATGCTAGCTAGTTTTTTAGGTGTCTTACCTATCCTCACCCCTCCCTTGTGTGCTCTCGCTTTTATCATGTGCTCAAAGTCCAATCCCCTTGTTGTGTTTGCCCTTGATCTAATGTCCGCATATGAGGGAGAACATACGATTTTTGGTCTTTTGGGCCAGGCTAACCTCACTCAGCATGATGTTCTCCAATTCCATCCATTTACCAGAAATGATAACATTTCGTTCTTCTTCATGGCTGCATAAAATTCCATTGTGTATAGATACCACATTTTCTTAATCCATTTGTCAGTGGTGGGGCATCCTGGCTGTTTCCATAACTTGGCTATTGTGAATAGTGCCGCAATAAACATGGGTGTGCAGGTGCCTCTGGAGTAACCTGTGTCACAGTCTTTTGAGTATATCCCCAAGAGTGGTATTGCTGGATCAAATGGTAGGTCAATGTTTAGTGTTTTAAGTAGCCTCCAAATTTTTTTCCAGAGTGGTTGTACTAGTTTGCATTCCCACCAACAGTGTATGAGGGTTCCTTTTCCCCCCGCATCCTCACCAACACCTGTTGTTCATGGTGTTGCTAATGATGGCTATTCTAACAGGGGTGAGGTAGAATCTTAGTGTGGTCAAACCTCAATTTCTTGATCTCAGCCTCCTGAGTAGCTAGGATTACAGTCGTGAGACACTAGCTCACTACATCTTATTATTATTGATGATCTTGAAGCTACACGTTTGTCTGCACGGCAGATATATACCAGCTGTTCCTAATCTTTTCTCAACTCTGTTGAGGGACCACATTGGTAGCTTGAAATCTGCCATGATGAGAATTATTTACACCAAGGAAACTTGTGCCCTCAGATCTGGTTGTTTGACATGTCCCAGCATACCACTGGGCATTCTGCACCATACACATCACAGTTCCTGTGGTTCAAATTCTGATCACAGGGTCCAACTCCAGGATGGGAACATGACCCCTCTGATGTCACCAAGTTGCAGTTGGTGTTAGACTTTTTGTCACCAAAAGTGATGGCTTGAGAAGGAAGCCAACACAGAAGGAAGCAACATGGACAGATAGAAACAGATTCTTAATGACATCATTTAACATCTGGGCCTAAGCTTGTCTGAAGCTATTGTGTCCTGAACTTTTCTGTTACAAGAATCAATTGTTTGCCCTCTATTTTTGATCTGGATCAGTTTAAGCAAACTTCCCATCACTTGAAACTAAAGAGTAATTTTCCACACACACACACACACACACACACACACACACCCCAACAACTTAAAAAACCAGTTTAGGGTTGTTACTGAGTACTCAGTTACAAGAGAATAACAAAGTCACATTATGTTTGATAATGGCTTGATGCTCCAGGTGGGTGGTGATCTGAGAGATTTTCCTGGCAAAGCCAAATTCATGTGTCAACAAGATTACTAAATTTATAGATCTTTCTAATTGCCTTTGGATGGCTGACTGTTTAATTAAATTTGTTTATGGACAGCCATGCTTTGTGGCCATCCTAATCCTGTCCATATGCTGTGAGAGCAGGAAGTTCAAGTTACTTGGGAAACATCTCTCCTGGGGTGCAACCCATTACACAAACTTGGTCAAGCTTAGGGTCATATTTCCTTAAAAATTGATAAGGCTTGAGGCCCAATTCATGCAAAGAACCCTATTTGTTTTCTAACCCAGATTTTTCTATGTCTTTGGATAAAACACCTCACTACTTTGGACCTCAGTTTTTCTAGAGTGAGGAGGCAAAACTAAGTGATTTCAAGGATGCTTTTCACTATCCCAAATTCTATGATTCTAATTATAAACATTTATAGTTCTGAGCATTCCTCTCTCCTCTTCACACATTCTCTCATCAAATAAAAACAAAATAGTTGGATAAATTGCCACATTTTTAGAAAGTCTCTTTTTTCACTTTTTTAATTCCAGAGAAAGCAATAAACCAAGAGTGACCATAGGAGTAAGTGAGAACCATCTTTACCCTGGAGGTAGAAGAATGAGACCCAGCAGGGTGCCAACTGGGGGAGTGAAGAGTTTGCAGAGTTATGCTTGGGTTTTTCACTCTTGCATCACCAGCCTGGGATCACAGGTGCTAATTAAATTAATAAAAGGGCATTTTGTTAAAAAATGTATCCCACACCTGCTGTGTCACCAGGCACAGGTTTCTTGCCTGTTGTGATGGAATAGTTTTACCGCATAGCAATGAAGTCAGAAACAAAGTAACAGCTAGAGGAAAAAATTGGATCACAGCCAATATGTTCCTGATTTTCTCCCCCCCACAAATGCCTATTAATTTGTGATGACACATTAGGAAAACACATTTTGGATTTGACATTCTCAATTACTTAGGGCATGACAACTTTGTTTAAGAGTTATTATAATTACAAGAAATAGCATCCTGTCCCCATCCAATTAAGGACAAGGATGATAAACTAACTGAGAAGTTATAGCTTATAAAAATAAAGCTTTAGCTACAAGTAAGCGTTTGCTGACTGGGCTGGGGTCACTTTTTGGAATTGTTTTAAATATTTCTGATAATGTCTTTTCTTTGACTTTAATACAGGTACAATGTGCTTTTGTTTGAGGAAGACATATTTGAAAAAATCTTTTTAGCATAAAATGACTGTATTTTATGTTAAAAACGGACATCTTCCCAACTCATTAGGATTATAATATTAGGGATGAAAGACTTAAAATGCAAAATAAAATTTATTTCCCTCTCATCTAGAAATCCTGGGGGAATGTTCAGATCTAGTACAATGCTCCATCGTGTTAGGGACCACTGGACACAGCCTTTGAGATAAGACAAGCTTGTCTCATGGCTCTAGATGAAGCCACAGGCAATTTCCACTTACATCTCATTTGTGATCCTTAGATGCAATGTGCTTCAGGGAAGCTGGAGAATTCTGTATTCTAGGCACTTCAAAGTTGTGTGTTCTATTATTAAACAAAGGTCAGCAAACTCTTTCTGAAAGGGCCAGCTGGTCAATATTTTAGGCTTTGTGAGCCTCTGTCTCAAATAGACCCTGCCATTGCAGTGGGAAAGCAGCCTTGGACAATACATAGGTGAATGTTTGCAGCTGTGTTCCAATAAAACTTTATTTATAAAACCAGGTGTCAGGCTGGAGTTGGTCCAAAGACTGCCCTCTAGTGTAGAAGATGGGTAAAATGTTTTCTTTTTTCCCATTCATCCACTGATGGGTGTGTAGGGTGATTCTATACCTTAGCTTTGTGAATAGTGCAGCAGTAAACACTGTATCCCAGAAATACGTATTATCAAAAAAAAAAAAACCTTTTTAAATGTTTAAGGAGATGGAAATGTTAACTAAAAGGAAAAAAGAAGAAAATGGGTAAAATAGACCCTAGGGATCACTAGCAGCTTCTGCTCCAGTGGGTAATTTTTAAAAAACCTACATTAATTCCTCCTCTACTATAGTTAATGGAAGGTAAAATTGTCAATAATTAATAAATACCAGTAAAACGATGTGGAGGGCAAATTCATTCAAGCTGTCTTTGAAAAACTAGTTAGTGACTTTCCCTTACGCCTTTCGTCTGTCATGCTGATTTTTACTTTGCTTAAGCAAAAACTCCTGTCTTGTCTGACCTTGGTGAGAGAACATTGTTTTCTGAACAACCATGTGGAGAAAGTTTCATGAAAGAAGCATTCCAAAGAGAATGCAGAGGAGGAGCCACCTGAGAACATTCCCCTGAGGAAATAATTACGGCTTTCCCCTCTTGTTGGCGTAATGGGACAGGTTGCGATCTTTTGCTAAATTGCACCTCTCTTTAAGACCTCTTTCTTCTTGGTGGACAGCAAGAAGGGGACTTAAGAAGTTAAAATGCAGGAGTGGAGCTGAAAGAAGCTTCTAGATAATTTAGCAACTGAGGTTCGGTGAAGGAAAATGATGTGCCCAGCTACTTAATAAAATTCAGGAGAAAGCCAGGTCTTTTGTTTCCTTCTTTTTGGTGGTACTGGGGTTTGAAAGCAGGGCCTTGTGCTTGCTAGGAAGGTGCTCTACCATTTGAGCCACACCCCAGCCCAGATCTTCTCTGCTTCCTGAAGAGTGGGGCTCAGAGGAGAGAAGCCCTCCTGGGGCTGCTGTCAGGACCAGAGGAGCCAGGGGGCTACCTGCTGACCTGCCAGAGAGGAAACAGGAGAGGAAGAGGCCTGCTTCTCTGATAGATACATGTATGTTCATATTATATATATGTAAAATGCATGTCACATATGCATACATTATGCATATATAAATAATTTTAATATACTAATGTATGTATCACATTTGAATGTATATGTGTGCCTATATATACTCAACAGTATACATACAGTAATGTGCATATATTATTATTTTTATTGATGGTGACACTGGGACTTGAACTCAGGGCCTCACACTTGCTAGGTAGGCACTGTACCACTTGATCCACTCCACCAGCCCTTTTTTGTGATGGGTTTTTTCAAGATGGGGTCTTATGAACTATTTGCCTGGGCTGGCTTTGAACCTCAATCCTCCCGATCTCTGCCTCCAGAGTAGTTAGGATTATAGGCTTGAGCCACCGGCACTCAGCTGCATATATTATTTATAAATATATGTATATGTATGTATTGCATATGCATATATGATTATTATAACATGCATATATGCATATAAACTTACATATGTTCATGTGTATCTGTGGAAATGTTACCCATTTATGAAGATGACCCTGGAAATTAATTAATAAACATGCTGGAACTTATTAAGTATTTATGTACATAAATACACGTAAGCACATCCATCCATCCATGAGATTATATACGTACGTGCAAATCCTTCTTTCTCCACATATGAATATATTGTGAGGTCTCTCTCCAACTACGTATTATATCTGTGTATATTGCACACTTTTCTCTTTCTTACTCTTCCCTTTTCTTTACCCTAAGGAACTGGAGGGGGAAAAAGAGAAAAGGGAGGGAGAATATGATTGGGTGATCAAAAGACGTCCAAACAAGGCTTGGGGATGTGCCTTAGTGATAGGCTGCTTGCCTATCTTGTGTGAGGCGCTGGGTTTGACCCCAGTGCCACACACACACACACACACACACACACACACACACACAAGTGTGCGCGCACACACAAATACACCCAAACACTAATATGAAAAGAACAAATGTTTAATTATAGTAATATTCTTTTGGAATCTCATCTTTTTTAGCCTAAGGAAAGACACTCAAAGAGAACATTTTAAAATGAAAGAAGTGCTTTTTTTCTTACTTTCTAAAACCAACAATCTCTACGTCATATTGAAAATCACTACAGCAAAAGCATTAAGAACCATTTCAAGTTAGAGCTGTCATTAATTTACTGACTACTTGCTTGAACTTCATAAATGATTTTAAGTAGATTAAGGTCAGTGTTTCATGTTCAAGTGGCCAGCAGGCTTATCCGATACCCCAATCTCTCCACAGAAAGAAGGGTTTTTTGCAATGCAGGGTCTCTGGAATCTTCCATGAAGATTTACTGCCGTGGAGACTCTGGAGTGTGGAGAAGTCAGAGAAGGTTGTGCAAGGCTTCTTGAGATGAGAGTGTCTCAACAAGGACAGACGACATCAACAGAAGATTTTCTGGGTGCTCGATTTCCAAAATGAATCAGCATTTTCTATATCTGAAAAATGGTTTCCTGTGCTGAGAAAATAACAGCAGCATCAGTTAGCTCATTCAGCAGGTGTTTCTTGAGCACCACCTCGGTGCCAGACATCCTTGCAAGTTCTTGGGATATAGTGGGGGAACCAAACAAAATACCTGCTCCCTAAAACCTCATACTCATGTGTAGGGCAGGGGGTAGGAATCTGTGCCCTTCCCATCATAGGGCTTCATTTCAGTAGGACTGAGTGAGGGGATGCAATGGGCCAGAAGTCTGAGGATTTGTGGAGTGACTTAAGTGGGGACTCAGAGAGGAGCAAGGGAGGATTCGTGGATTGCTGGCAGCATGAGGACACAAGTCCAACAGTCATGCATTCACGGTGGCCCCAATCTGTGAGGCTGTCTGATAATCTCAACCAGTGCTCACAGTTCAGGTGGATAAAGAGATCAGAAACCTTGGCTTGGTCCAAGTTGAGTTTTGTCAGATAGCTGGGGGGGTGAGTTGAGGGTCTCCAAAGAGCCTGGATGAAGGGTGAGCCATGGAGCCTCAGCTAGATGGGAGAAGTGGAGAAGAGGCAGATTTGTGCTCTGGTTCCCTCATAGACTTACTTCTGGCAAATTTCCACATATCTCTGGACTTCAGGTTTCCTTCCACTTATAAGTGATGGCTCATATCCCTTCCAGTTCTCAAATTCCGTGGTTCAGGTTTGCAAAATTGTAAGCACTCTCTGACCACGAGTGAGAGACACTGCCAACTCCTTCTAATCGCTACGGTCAAACAATCCTCAGTACGCTAGAGTAGGAAATTCCATTGATCTTTCCAGACCATTGGTGCGACTTTCTCACGAAAATGTGCAAAATGTTCAGTGCTCTTCCCATGAATCAAAAATAAACATCTTGTTGCCATTGGTAATCCAACTCCGCTGTAAATTTTCCGATCTGCACTTGATTCAATTCAACCCAACTTCAAAACACAGTTACTGAGTGGCTACGTTGCAAAAATTACTGCCATGGTAGTCACAGGAGATACAAAGACAAAGGAGCAAGGTTGCTCTGTTCTGTGCTCTGTTACAGTTAAGGAAGCGTAAGACCCATACAGAGATAAATATGCCAGGGATATAAATTTTAGTATTCAATCTAGGTAAAAAAAAAAAACAGTTTCTTTCCATACATTTCTTAAAACAACTTAATGTCTGTTCTAAGCTCGACTTTTTACCAAGTTGGAATAAACTCAGTTGGGGTGCCCACCATTTTTTGGGTCACAACTCATTCTAGGGGCTTATATAATCTGAAGGCATAAGCAGAGTGTCTTTCTGGTCCTGAATATCATCTGTCAGCACTACCTACCAAGACATCACCGTCCCCTTACCTCCAGTCCTGTGATTTTGTTATCAGCTCATGCGGACAGTCATAGGGACATACTCTGCTCTCAGTAAGGTCCATTCAGCACTCACCTTTCTCTTCTGTCTGCTACTTCTAGTCTTTCTGGCTTATACAGTAATCAGCATACCCCTTCCCAGTATGCTCAAACACATCACCCATCCATTTTGGAATCTTGCTACAACCCTAAATTTCTACATAGGGAACAGGGCAAAATGTCTCTTCGCTCTAGGGACAACTGACATTGTGGCTATCTACTTTTGCTTCTATCTTTCCTTCTTACCTCTCACCCTGGGAATCCCCTGGTCTGGGAAGGTTGAATAGGTGAGGTGATATTCCAAAGGCTGTTCACCTCCCTATGTTTTGTCTATGCTGGAGCTGTTTCTGTTACTAGGAGACTTTTTTCTCCCCCTCTTTCTGCTCTGTCAGATCCCTCTAAGGGAGTGAACCTTAGAGACTTTGAAGCGGACTGGAATGTGAAGAATAGCAAAGAGGGAAAAAGAATGTGGGGGAAATGATGGAAGGGTGTGTTATGAGATGAACCAGCATTGTGGTCTTGAGCTTCAGAGTATATAGGCAGGGGTCTTCAGTTGCACAAGGCAAGAAATGAACACTGGATAACTAAGTGTGAAAATGTCTATTTTCTGGGTGGCCTGTCCTTCTCTGACTACCTCTGTACTTTCTTCCTTCCCAATTTCACTAAACATAGAAATTCCCTGACGTTCATGCAGTCCTGGTGCCTCTTTCCTATCACTACTCTCTTTTTCAAAAAAATCTACCTACTTCAGTGGCTGTAGCCATGGCCTCTGTGTGGTTAATTCTCTCTCTCTCGAGCTCCAAGCCCTAATCATCGAGGAACTCTCATCACGTCCTCCCTGCACCCCATCCTTGACTCCATCTTGGCATGTCCAAAAGGAAAAGGGCCTGTCTACTGTTGATGTCTGCCCTGCATTTCTGTTTTTCCTGAGGCTCTGCCAGGACTATCAAAGTTTCCCACGTGGCCAGAATGGGAGCTCCATGAGCCAAGGCTTTGCAATCAGTCGTCCCCATCTTCTTGTCTACTGTGATGGGACCAAAGGAAGCGCCTGACCTAAGCAGGATTTGGCATAAGAGTGCCAAGATGTCTTTCTTCTTGGACTGTGCAAGCCAGTCTGGGCAAATAGACCCTATCTCAAAAAAACCCATCACAGAAAAACGGGCTGGTGGAATGGTTCAAGTGGTAGGGCACCTGCCTAGCAAGGATGAAGCCCTGATTGAGTTTGAGGCCTTGAGTTCAAGCCATAAATAAATAAATAAAATTAAAAAATAAATCAGAGTCACTACCTTAATTCATAATAAAGGTAAAAATACTAAAGAAAAGGTGTATTTCTTTTCTTTACAGAAAGATGCAGAAGGATAGTAACAGTCCAAGGAAAGACTCTTGGATTACACCCTGAAATCTCCCACAAGAATGCGGGAGGCCTCCTAGAGTGAAGGCCACAGCCCTTAGACTGGATCTGTGCTTTGGTTCACTTATCCTTGTGTGGCTCCTGTAGTTAAATCACAACTCTATATGACTTTTTGGTAAGGGACTTTGTGTTTCAGGGCATTTTATCTGTAGGATTTAATTTCAACATCATCTGATATTTATAGATAAAAACAAAGCTAACTAAATTGTGAAATCCATTTGCTGAATTCACTTGAACTCTTGTGAATGTGAGATGTCAACTTGCAGGGCTAGGTGACTGACTGCTACGGATCAGATATGCTTGGAGTGAGGGACTCAAGGGTTCTTGGGTTGAAGTTTCATCCCCATGGTGAGGTATTTAGAAGGTGGAAGCTTAAGCCAACTGTGATGTTTACAGGCAGGACCTTTGGGAGGTGATTAGGATTACAAGATAATCAGGATGATTGAATCCTGGTGACTTTATAAGAAGAGGGAGAGAGACCCGGAAGGTGTATGATGCATGTGTGCTCCATGTCTCTTGCCATGGGACGCTCTGCACGGACCCAGGAAGCAGCCCCTCAACTTCGTACCTCCAGAACCATGAGCCAAAACAACTTTTTTTTCTTTATAAAGTAGCCTGCCTCCAATATTTCCTTACAGTAGCAACAACAAAAAAGGAATAAAATGCTCACTCTTACCCTTATTAGCACTGAAAGCCCCACATCCCAGGGCTCCAAACCACAAGGTAATTCTGCCTGTCAGAGCTTAACACTTGATTTAGGAGTTCTGAGTTCAAACCCTAGTCCCACCAAAACCAAAAGAAAACAAAATGACTTAACACTGGCCAGCTAGGTTGCAATCTGCAAACTGAGTAGTTCTTACATAAGTTCTTAGAATTCAGCATTTGACTAGAGCAGACTAGTTAATGTAGTGTGTGTATCACTTAAAAAAGTGAACTGTGGCCAGTGGTGGTAGCTCATGACTGTAATCCTAGTCACTTGGAAAGCTAAGATCAGGACGATTGTGGTTAAGGCCAGCCTGGGCAAATAGTTTGAGAGACCCCATCTCCAAAAATAGCCAGAACAAAATGGACTGGAGGTGTAGCCCAAGCAGTACAATGCTTGCTTTGCAGGCTCAAAGCCCTAGTTCAAACCCAGCTCCACCCGAAAATAAAAACAGTGGACTGTGATGATTATGACAATTGACACGATATTAAAGTTGTGCCTGGCAGCACTTTGACTATGAATAGTGGAGAAAAAGAGTGGGAGGGGATGTGTCATCTTCTGCTGTTCCTTGCTTCCCTGTCCTCAATGACCTCCACACACCTGTTTTAAGGGAGGATTCTAGCTAAAAATCCTCACACACAGCATTGAAATCTTTGTTCTTTTCATGTACCATATCTCAGCATTGAAATCTTTGTTCTTTTCATGTACCATATCTCTTAGTAACTTAATAAAAAAAGTATTATGTGTTTAATTTTGACATTTGTCACTTATGTTTTTGGACCATGGTTGACCTAGGGTGACTGAGATTGCAAGGACTGCTGGACTGCTTGGTGACATTGCCTGTTGTTATTTCTTTGGAGGATATAGTTAAAGCAAAATGGTACAGTGTTGTTCTTTACTTCCATTTGCTGTTTTTAAGAATCATAACATTGTCATTGTTTGAAATCCAATCAAATTTTGGAGACTAGATCATTTAACAAGTTGTTATACTTGCCAATATAATAACAATGAATTACTAAATAGTGAATTACTGACATCTTTTAGTGAAAAATTTCAAATATATAGCAAGGTTTGAGAACATTTTACAGTGAACAGTCTTCTACCCACCACTTAGATGGTACAATGAATAGTTTACTAGAGTTGCTTTATTCCATGTCTTCCATCTTGCCATCTTGTTTTTTGGATGCATTTCAAAGTGAGTTGCTTCAGCAATAAACACCTGAGCATGCAAGCATGCATACCATTAATTAGGGTTTAATGGTTTTTTTTTTTTGGTGGAACTGGGATTTGAACCAGTACTTCACACTTGTAAAACAGGAGCTCTATCACTTGAGTCACACCTCAGTCCATTTTGCTCTGGTTATTTTGGAGATGGGGGTCTCTTGAACTATTTCGCCAGGCTGGCCTTGAACTGTAATCCTCTTGATCTCAGCCTCCCAAGTAGCTGGGATTAAATGTTTGATTCTTTTCTTTGTCTTGAGATAAAATTTAGAAATAACGAAATGTTATGATGTTAAGTATTTCTCTCATGAATTTTGACAAAACATCTGTGTGTAAACTCAAACCCTTATCATGTTAATCCCTACCCCCTCAGTGGCCCCTCCTGCCAATTTACTCCAGACAGTCAGTTGGATCTGTTGTAGAAGTGCGTGTCACTTGGAAGCACACAGTATGTACTGCTTTACGGCTGGTTTTCTTTGCTCAGCATAATGTTTGTGAGATTCCTCCACGTTCATGGCTACACTGTATTCCATCCCATGGGGCTGTTATACTTCCTTTATTCATTCTCCTTTTAATAGACTCCTGGTTTTGGTTCCAGTTTATAAACTCTATATGAAGTTGCTCTGGACATAATTTTTTGAAGTCTTTTGTGGACAAGCTTTCATTTCTCTGGGGTAAATACCCAGGAGTAGATTCCACAACATTTAAAAAAAATATAAATTAACCCATTTTATTGTAAGCTAAGGGTATCTGAAACGGTAGAGCTTCTACTGGTCTTTTAATTCCTTTAGTCTTCTGAGGGCAGACTTGACTGTGACCACTGAAGTGGTGTCGTAGATCCAGGCATCACCAGCTACTGTTTTCATGCAGGAACCAGTGCCAGATTCCCGCAGACTGTCTCTTCATCTTGGTTTTGCCACAGAAGGAGCAGGTGTACTTGGCATGCTGGCTGATTTCAATTTTCTTCACCACTTTCCAGAAGGAGGCCTGTATTTATCGACAGTCCCAGCCTTCTTGATGCGTTTGGTCATGTCGCTCTGACCCAGCCAGAGAGTCACAGCATTTTGAAAAAAATGGTTTCACACTTGCTGGACAAGCATTGTACCACTTGATCCACACCCAGCTCTTTTTGCTTTAGTTATTTTTCAGACAGGGTCTCAATGTGATCCTCCAACTTCTACTTCCTATCTAGCTGGGATTATAGGCATGAACCACGCCACAAAGCTTGTTCTTTGCAATAAAGACTCACTAAGATTTTTCCCAGACTGGCCTCGAACAGTGAGTTTCCTTTCTCCACTTCTAAGGTAGATGGGATGACAAATGTGAGCCATGCACCTGACTTCTTTTTTCCGTAAGCCACTTGTACTCTCTCCTTTTGTCTCTGCAAAAAGGGTATAATACGTTTTATTCCCATTTTCTTTCCATCCTGAAGATCCTTCCTGAGAAAGGCAGCGTAGTGTTAACAAAAAGGTCTTGGCTCTGCATGACATCCCCATGTGCCTCTGCGCCTTTGGGCCCCTGCTCACAACTGTGCCTTCATTCAGGAGGTGGGAAGAGATGCCCCGGAGTCCCTGTTCCAGGTCTATCATTGTGAATCCATGACTTTCTTTCCAAATACACAAATGTGACTAAGAGACCAGAGGACAGAAGAAGATGATGATGTTAGGGTAGAAATGTAGAGGGCAAAATAGAAGAGCAAGTTCCTGCAACCTGACCCACCGGTGGCCCATGCATATAATCCTGGCGATTCAGGAGACAGAGATCAGGAGGAGTCCAGTTTGAAGCCAGCCCTGGAAACAGTCTGTGAGACCCAATCTTGAAAATAACCAATAAAATAGGGCTGGCAGAGGGGCTCAAGTGGTAGAGCACCTGCCTAGAAAGCATGAGGCCCTGAGTTCAAGTCCCAGTACCCACAAAACAAAAACAGTGACGTGTTCTCTGTGACCAGGCCAGCCCCATCTGTGGCATTGCTTCTTTCCTCACTCCTGACTTCCTGATTAGGTGCCTCATCTGGCCTGGCCTTATTCTCAGCTGCTGGGCACCCCATCTTCTCTGTACTCAACTTATGTTCATCAGTTCTGTGCTCCAGGGATTCTCACTGAGCCTCAGGACAGCACTGTAAGCCAGTGAGTCAGTGAGGAGACTGAAAGAGGCCTGCTCTTGTCCAGGTCCCTGTACCCCATGAATGAGGGTTTTGTGGGCAGAACATGCTTATTTTTATAGTATAATCCACAAAAAGGACACTGATGGGAGGAGGTTGAGGTTCAAGAAGTAAAGAAACACCATGGTAGGAATGAGGAGTCACTCGTGAGCACACAAGGCTGTGCACTTGAATCCTTTTCACTGTATACAGATCCTGGGGCTACATGACCCAAAATTTAATGTACAGTGTCAGTTCCCAATATTCCATCCTGTTGTGTTCAAAAGTACTTCCTCCTGGTCAGAACACCCACCCCAATTTTTGTCTTAGAAAATGTGGCTCCTGGGCACGCTGATGGATGTGTGATGTTGAGTATTTCTTACCCTACAATAATTAGTATTTATGTTCTTTCATAAAGGAAAAGTTTCAGCCCGAAGTTAGAGAACCCTTAAGCAAAGGGGAGAAACTACTAAAGAGGAGAACTTTAAAAAAAAAAAAAGTGTGGTACAATGAAAGGGAGGGAGGTATGATGGAACAATGGTAAAAAGATGAGAAAAAATGGAAGTGTGCAAAGAAAACATTAGACCTTTAAAATACAATTTTTAGCTGAGTGCCTGTGGCTCACACCTGTAATCCTAGCTACTCAGGAGGCAGAGATCAGGAGGATCCTGGTTGGAGGCCAGTTGGGGCAAACAGTTCACCAGACCCTATCTTGAAAAACCCATCACAAAAAAGGACTGGTGGAGTGGCTCAAGGTGTAGGTCCTGAGTTCAAACCCCAACACTGAAAAAAAAACTTATGCTATAGAAACTAATTCCAGGCTAACTCCACTCAGCATTTTGTCCAGAACCAGGCCTGAGGAGTAAAATGTGAACCTGGAGCCATGGCGCCCCCTGGCACAGCTGGCATGTACAAACACGTGATGCAGCCTCAGCTCTAATGTGTTTTGGTGTACTCAAAACATACTCATGTTTCACAACAAACACAAATTAATTACAGTTCAAAGGGAGCAGAGTCAGGCTTTCAATTCAGGCTCTAAGCAATCATATTAGTGATTATTTTTCTGTTTCTAATATACCAATTAAGCTCATTGGATTCCAGCTAATTAAGTTACTTAACTCAAAGATAAGGGGATCATAACATACACTAAAGATGGAATGAGCGCTGGCTTTTAAACAATTATCTTTCTGAGGTTGGATCTCTTCAGTTTCTTGTTATGCCAGTAGATTGAATCTCAAGAGTGGTTTTCTGGAAAAAGAAAGGTATTTAGACAGTTCACATTGGACACTGGGTAGGAGCCCTGTGACTTGAAGACCCAAGGGCATGTGCCTGTGGGAAGTGGACCACACACAGGCTTTTAAAAGAAGCCTGGAAACTATGCTGTGACCTTATCATTGTCATCTAAAATCTTCTGCCAGCAAGGGAGAGAGGATGGCAGACTCCATCCTCCAGGGATAGTTAGGTGCTGCTTGATGTTTCACCCCTGAGAAGAAAGGCTTTGGAGGACAGATCAAAAACAGAGATCCTAATTTTGCCAACTACAGACATTATGAGGTTTAAGACAAGAAAGATGGTCAAACAAGTGTGATCGTGATTGAACCCCTCAAAGTCAGGATTTGGGCATGAGGAGAGGAAGGAAGAGGTAGTACATCTTGGTTGGGAACTGAGATGGACAAAACTGTAGAGAGGGAATCAAGAGAATCTTAAAAAACTGACAACATCTGCCCATCTGGCCTTTCAACTCAAGTTTGGGTACAGAGAGAACTGCTTCCGCCAGCATACCCCGCTGTAATTAGCCCACTTCCTTGATAAACCTGAGGATGTCTACCAATAAACTTAATTCATTGAAAAAGAGACATTTTCAGCTTTTCAAAGACTGACAGCTACAAACCAGTCACACTTTTAGCATGGGTTGTCCCCTGGGTGGAGTTGGCAGCCATGAGCATGGCAGTTTTGTAAGGCTGAGAGTGATTTCAGTGAGGAACTCAGCAGTAAGCCATCTGCAGCTGGTACTTCCAGGAGCTGGAGGAAGACACATTTGTCCTGAAGAGGGAACCTGGATGAAAACCACATTATCCCCTACAGTCCACACGTTGAGCTGCTCAGCTCCATTTACTTCTTATAGGGATCCTGTCTTATCTGGGAACAGCTCCTCAAAAATTCCATTTGGCTCTTCCAGGGGGAACTCATGGGAGGAGGTGTTTGAATGAAGTACTGCCCCTACTGATGTAGTTGAGCTCAAGGTTATAGCAATATTTTTTCTCCTCCTGCTACTCATGCTAGATTTCTTTCCCTTGGTTTAGCATTCCTGCTGATCTAGGTGGCTTTCCTGGTTGAGTAATTCCAGTCCTAATCCCTGAAAGATATAAACCTCTGGTTACCTTCCTCTTCTCAGGCTTCATCTACTACACCTGTCCATTTACCTTTAAAATTTTATGCCAGGTGCCAGTGGCTCATACCTGTAACCCTAGCTCCTGAGGAGGCAGAGATCAGGAGGATCATGGTTTGAAGCCAGCCTGGGCAAATAGTTCACAAGACCCTATCTTGAAAAAAAAAAAAAAGTCACAAAAAGGGCTGGTGGAGTGGCTGTAGGTGTAGGCCCTGAGTTCAAACCCCAGTGCTAAAAAAAAAACCCTGGGCTGAGATGTCCCAGTGAGTCACAAATGCCAAACATATGGCACATATATGTAGCACCAGACCTACCTACTTGCTTTTTCTCTGACAGGTGATTGCCTTCCTTGTCTGCTTAGTCTCTTAAAATATGGATTCTTAAGTGACTGGAAGCAAACACGGCTTAAAACTCCATGGGACCCTAGGTCCCTAGGCGGAAGGGCTGCCACCTCTGGGATGAGGATCTCTGGATTCATAAAGGTTAGTGTTACAGGGCAGGAAGCACAAATTCCTTCAGCAGGTGATTGAGGATGATGGTACATTGGGACCACTCCTACCGAGTCAGGCTAGTAATAGGCAAAGAGGAAACCCATCCTTATCTCAGCCCAGTGAAGCAATGGAGATTTGCAAAGGAAAAAAAAAAAGGAGAATTCTTTAAGGTCTCTGAGAGAAAAACACTTGACAGTCTCCATTAGGATCAAAATAATCTACCAGGGTCATAGGAAGTCACAAGGTGTTTTTGAGTTACCCACTCTAGGATACATCAACACCAACATTCTGAAACATCAGTTACAAAAAGACACAGGAAGGAAAACTGAATCCTGGGGGTAGGGTGGACCCAATGATACTTTGTAGACCCACCCCAGCCCATCCTTCCACACACCCAGATCCCCCTGCCCTCCATCCTTGCAGTATATAGACAACATCTAACAAATGCAGGGGCTTTTTGGGTTCTGAGCCATCTGGCTGGCGCCCACTCCTTTCTTTTGCAATGCTTTCTTTAAAACTCTTATCCATGTTTTCTGTTTACTTTTAATAAAACTTTGTTTTGGTCTGCAATCAGTGTATTTCTGTACAATGCTTTGTACAGGACACAAAAGCCTAAGAATCTTCTGACCAGGGTGTCAGAGACCACCTATCTGGTAGCACTATTTCTACTCCTTGATTCCTACAACTGTGTGTTCTACCTACTGAGAACATAGTAGTGTACAATGGCTATTGATTTGGGGGAAGTTATATTTGAAACTGGATTGTTGATCCCAAGTTTGTATCATGGTGAAATTGATGACTAGGAGTTAAGAGTAAAGCAAGCACAAAGTTTACTGAAAGGCTAGTAAATCTCTCTACACAGGAGGGGCTTAGTGAAAAAAACCTAAGCCAAGGAATGGCTGAAGTCTAGGAGATGATATAGGGCTCTGCCTGACTTCGGTCCACCTATTCTACCTTGAAACTAGTTTGTGATTAGCGGTCATTTTAGCTGGCTTCTTGCTGAACCTGACTACCTGACCCTATCCTTATATAACTGAACATTTTAGGAGGGTTTGGTCAGCTCATCTTGGCTTTAAGGTGTGATTTTTTTTAATGTTATGCTAGGACTTCACTTAACAAGCCTGTCTAAAGACCATCCACATAATTTTATTTAAATTACTGTTTATTAATGAAGGCACAGACATTTTACAATAAATCTTAGAAGTTAATATGGGAGATGGGTGTGGCTCATGTGATAAGAGTACCTTCCTAGCAAGCACAAGGCCCTGAGTTCAATCCCAGTACTACAAAAAAAAAAAAAAAGTTAATATGTCAGAAACTGATAATGCTGGGCCAGTGGTTCATATATATAATTCTAGCTACTCAGGAGGCAGAAATCAGGAGGATCACAGTTCAAAGTCAGCTATGGGCAAATAGTTCTGGAGACCCTATCTTGAAAAACCAATCACAAAAAAGGGCTGGTGGAATGGCTCAAGAGGCAGAATGCCTGTCTAGCAAGTGTAAGGCCCTGAATTCAAATTCCAGTGCTGCCACACACACACACACACACAAACCCTGACAAGATAAAAATTGTTTTGGTCCAGTAACAATTTCAATTGCAGCAGGGAGGAGGATCAGAAAAGAAGCAGACAACTTTGTGTTCTGATAATGTAGCAGGGGACAGGGATGGCATAGCAGAGAGATAAAACTTAAAAGAATTGAAACATGAAGACAATCACATAGCACTGGGGGAATGAAGTAGCTCATGAAGTCACATACAACCATGTGTGGGTTGAGCTTTGCTTTTTGCTTCTGTAACCTGCTTGCAAGGGTATATAAGGTGAGACCACTTTGTTCTCCATGCTCAGCCTTTGGACATAAGTCCGCTGAGTCTGGGCCGGCACAATAAAATGTTCCTTCCTGATAAACTGCCTCAGTGTCTCATATCTCAGTTTGACGTTCCTGCAATATTTCTTGGGGGATCATCCAGGATTGTGGAGATGGTGATTTGTCAGCTCCCCTATCACTGGGGTGCATCCCCTGGACCTCCAGGAGAAGTGATCTCACCAGGTGCTAACGGATACTTTGATCCAGAGGAAGGACTAATCTTCCTGGCGAGTCAGGGTGAAGGCTTGGAGTCACAGTGGAACCTGGTGAGGTGAGGAACCAATGAGGGGAGGATAGAACTGCTTGTTAGACTGGTGAGAACCTGGGTTTGAATCATGCCAGCCTCAGGAGGCAGAAGGGGGGTCTGATCACCTCCCAGTTAATGAGACACCCTAATAACTGCCTTTTGGGGTGAAACTGTGTCTCTCAGGTTCAAGAAGCAGTGTGGAAGTACTGTGCTGTGTGAGAATATATGAAAGTGTGAGCCTGAGATGCAGCCCAGTGGTGAGGTGAGTGAGGAGTCCCAATCCACGGGTCTGTGGTGGTGAACTCAAATGGTCAAGGGTGAGCCCTAACAAGGCCTCTGGTCCTATGTTTAAACAGACTCACTACAGCCAAGAGACGCCTAAATCCCTGCAAGGGGAATGACTGGAGAAGGACGAAGCGAGTGAGGACTCTGTGTAGGTACAGTTCCTGACTGGGCAACTGTTTCCAGGTCACCAATAAGGGGCACAATTGTTCTCCCTTGTGTGTTGGAGAAGAGGATCCATTTACCTCTCCTCCCAAACCCCTCCCCCTCTGTGTCTGTGTCTTGCCATCTGGTAATGGGAGAAGATGGGTGGAAATCAGAGTAAAAACTTTAAAAAGGGATTTAATGGTGACTATGGAGTTAACTCCTAACAAGCTTAAGGCCTTTTGTGAAGTAGATTGGTCTGCTTTTGGTGTGTGGTGGCCCCTGGAAAGGTCACTATATAAAACTATAGTTAATGAAGTTTATAGGGGAATTGTAGGAAAGCCTGGGCACCCAGAACAATTTCTCTATATTGACTGTTGGCAGGATGCTGTTCTCAGCCGGCCCACATGGCTAAGGGCCTGTCTGGAAGAGGCCTATAGGATTATGGTAGCTAGGGTGGCTGCAACTTCCAAGTGTAGGGAGAAAACAAAGGAGCCTGTACTGGCTGAGGAACCTGAGGTAATATGTGCAACTTTATCCAACTCTGCCATCAGCACCCAGTTCCACACCCTGCCTCCAACATCAGATGGGGAAGCTTGGGGGACAGTCACACCTGTAAAATCTGGTTTGGAATCATCTGGGGCCTCAACTCCCCTGATATCCCCGAGTCCTATGGACCCCATAACGACTCTGAATCTGCGAGTGCTCACCCCACATCCCCCGTTTGATCAGGAACATCTAACCAGTCTCTGTGAGGGCCCCTTCTCTCCTCAGTCTCCCACTGCCCTGCAGATGCCTCTGAGGGAATCCCAGAGCCCCACATATTATGACAAGGAAGGAAAGTACAAGGAGGAGGATGAACATTCATCTATCAGCCCTTTACCACCACAGACCTCTTCAACTGGAAAAATCATACCCACTCCCTCATGGAAAGGCCTCAGGCTCTGATTTATTTGATGCAGCCTATCACCCAGACTCACAAACCCACCTGGACAGACTGTCGACAGCTTCTTCTGACTCTGTTTAATACTGAAGAGTGACACCATATAATGTTGGCAGCTCCAAAGTGGTTATAAGATCATGCCCCTGAAGGCACCCTAAATGCCCAAGCATATCCTCAGACCTGTTTCCCAAGATCCCCATTGGGACCCTAATAATAGCTGAGATTACCAGTGACTTGAATGGTATCAGGAGACAATCACTATTGGGAGGCATGAAGGAAAGAGGGAAAAAGACCATGAATGTGAGCAAAACATCAGAAGTCCTCCAGGGGCCACATGAGAGCCCCAGCTAATTTTATGAGCTTTTGTGTGAGGCTTTCCACTTGTACACCCCTTTGACCTGGAAGCCACTGAAAACCAGCGGATGATCAGTGTCATTTTTGTTGGTCAGGCCCAAGCAGACATAAGGCAAAAATTGGAAGGATTCACTGGAATTAATGCTAGACAGCTTCTGGAGGTGGCCACAAAGGTTTTTGTCACTTGAGATCAGGAGGCTAGGCAGAAGGCTGACAGGAAGATGAAAAGGAAAGTGGACCTCCTTACAGTAGCCCTTGCTGGACAGTCAGATGAGCCCCAGCAAGCTAGTCCAGGCAGAGGCAGAGGCAATCACCATGGAAGATGACAAATGCCCCCAGGATGCTCCCGCCCTAAGGAGGAACTAGGGCAAAATCAACGTGCCCACTGTTGTAAGGAAGGGCACTGGAAGAATAAATGTTCCCAGTGGGCCAGGGACTCCCAAAAGTCTCCCCAGACCAGAGGCAGAGGCTAGGTTGTCAAAGAAAAATATCAGCCCACCCGCCAGGGAGCCAGCCCCTGGGAGGAAAACATTGTTGGTTTGGTAGGCTTGGAAGGCTATGAGGAGGACTAGGACAGACTGAAATCAATTCTACTGGACCCTCAGGAACTTAAGGTCTGAATGAAAATAGGGGGCATCCTGTTGATCTTATGGTGGACTCAGGCCCAGAACATTCAGTGTGACACAACCAGTGGGTCCAACAAGCATATGACTTTTATTGGGGCTACAGGGGACTGGGTTCACTGCCTCCTCTTAATTGCTAGACGATGCAATCTTGGGAGTCATGAAGTAAGGCAGTATGTGAGAGATATAGCCTATGTGCTAAAAATAACCCCAGACAAGGGCTAGAAGTGCCCTCTCAGGCACAGACTGTTGGTGGAACTCATTTAATTGATCGTGGACTTCACTGAAATGCCATGAGCTGGAGGATGCAAATATTTGTTGGTGTTTGTTTATACCTTCTCAGGATGTGTGGAAACCTTCCCCACATGGGCTGAAAAGGACTGGGAAGTGGCCAGATGTCTGTTACAGGAAATCACCCCTTGGTTTGGAATACCTGTGTCTATTGGATCGGATAACAGACCAGCCTTTGTGGCAGAGGTGGTACAGCTAATGGCTAAAGGCTTAGGAATCACCTGGAGATTGCAGCCTACCTCCCCTGGAATTCAGGAAAAGTGGAGTGCATGAATAGAACTCTAAAATCACAGTTAGGAAAATTGTGTCAGGAGACCCAACTACAATGGGATCAATTACCTGCCATAGCATTAGTAAGGATTAGGTCTGGTCCCACGAAGCAGACAGGGATCTCACCATTTGAAGTCCTTTATGGATGCCCATCCCCCTTAATCAAGGGCATAAGGGGGACCTTAAGGAAATAGGTGACCTCACCTTGAGAAGGCAGATGCAGGCCCTTAGGTTAACTCTCTCAAAGACAAATGACTGGGTCTGGGAGAGATTTCCTATCAGCCTGACAACTCCCACACATACTTACAGGCCAGGGGATGCCCTCTGGGTAAAGGAATGGAATATCCAACCATTAAAGCCTAATTGGAGAGGCCCTTTTGTTGTTATTTTGTCTACCCCTACCACAATTAAAGTAGCAGAGTTTGCTCCTTGGATCCATCACAGCCAAGTCAAGCCAGCTTCTCTCAAGTGGGAGTGCATCCCTGATCCAGCTTCACCATGTAAGATCACCCCCTGAAACGTCAGTGTCTTCTTCCCAGGAGACTACAGGAGACCACAAATGACAGGACAACAGCCCTGCCCTAGTCATTCCAGAAGCTGACTAGTCTATGCAAGGTGGAAGCTTGAGGAATCAACTGTCTGTTGTGCTCACCTTAATCTTCACCATAAGTTTGGTGGAAACTGCCCTGCCAATGGCCCATGGTGAAAAGTTTTTATTTGCTCTCTTCTATCTCTTTTTTGGCAGGATGCATAATTACTGTTTATTGTTACTGATCTGGTTTCCCTTTGTGGCCCCAGAGTCTTCTTCCTGGGACCTATGTATGCATGCTACTTGGGCAGGAAGTGTTGTCACTGAGACTTTGCTTTTCCATACTTACTACTCCTGTGCAGGCTCTGTCACTGGGTCATGCACCCACAACCATACCACCTATTTAGTGTGCTCCCATGGTAATCAGTATATCTGCTTCAGCCCCACTTACCAGCCTTGGGGGCAATGGTTAGAGATCAGGAGCGTCCACAACCCTGGGACCCTCGTCAGCTGCACCCAGGAGTATAGCCCTGATAAATCAGTGTCAATGTTCTTTGATGCATGTGTGGCCATAGACCACGGTGGATGTGGAGGTACAGGCTGCGGCTCTGGGGGCCAAGCTTGGGAAAGAGCCTATTCTGCAAATGACAAGTATATGTGCCGGAGAGACAACTCTCGGCCATGTGATGATGTGGTTCTTATTATTGCCCTTACTGGAGTTGTGTTTCATGGGCCACATGGCAAAGAACAAAACACATGGCTCTCCTTCACAAGGGGACAGCTGCTCCTGACTGCACTCCTGGCACCGGTGACCCTGTAAATTTCACTGTACTTAGCCATCCGATTAGAAACAGTGACAAATAATTAGTATAAGGATATATGGAAAAGACCTTGACCCTGGGACTCTGATGCACCTCAAATTAGTAACTCACTCCCATGAGAGTTCCTCAGCCTAAGTTTTTCACAACTTTTATGAGGAAATGAGGAGTGAATTTTCTTTCTCTACCAAGGGCAGAAACTTGTTCCTCTCTCTGGCTGAGTCTATAGCCCAGACACTGAATGTCACTTTGTGCTATGTGGAGGGACCAGCATGGGAGACCGTTGGCCTTGGGAAGCCAGGAAGATGGACCCACAGGAACCTTTTAATGAGACTGCTTTCCCAAAACACAGGAAAGGCATCTGGCTCCTAAAAACTTCCACCATTGGAAATTATCGTATCTCCTGCTCAAAAGGCCAGTTCTCCACCCTGCTGGGGGATTTAACTTCTTTTAGGACAAAGGTTTTATAACAACACTGCCCAAAAGACCCGGTGGTGGGGAGCTCCAAACCACACAAAACCCCACCTCCATCCATTGGCCAGCTTCTCTAATCTCAAAAAAGCCTGGGGCAATCTTACTGTAAACAGATTGATAGCCACCAGGTGGTTATATTGGATCTGTGGGAAGCAAGCTTGTACAGAGCTGTCTAGCAGCTGGTTTGGGTCTTGCATTCTCGGCTCAATTAGGCCATCCTTCTTCTTGCTTCCCCTCAGGCAAGGTGAAAAACTGGGAGTCCCCATGTATAAAGAAAAATTAAGTAGACAAAAATGGGGTGCCTTACAAATTGACAATTGAAAAGATGACAAATGGCCTCCTGAGTGAATCATCCAGTACTATGGTCCTGCTACTTGGGCAAAAGATGGGTCCTGGGGCTATCACACCCCTATATATATGCTCAACTGCATCATCAGGCTGCAGGCTGTTGTTAAAATTATAACTAATGAAACTTCCAGAGCTCTCAATTTGCTGGTAAAACAAAGCACGAAGATGTGCAATGCCATCATCAAAACCGCTTGGCTTTAGACTATTTGCTGGCCTCTGAGGGAGGAGTTTGTGGAAAATTTAACCTAAACAACTGCTGCTTACAGACTGATGATGAAAAAAAGTCATAAAAAAATCACAGACAGAATGAGGACTCTTGCCCATGTCTCCATCCAGATTTGGAGAGGATGGGATCCCAATGACCTGTTTGGGGGCAGATTCAGAACCTGGTAGGGGCGATGGGCCTAATCCTAGAAGCCAGTACTTCCCTGCCTGGTTCCCCTGGTGTTGTAGTCTATCAGAACCATTATGGAGGCCACTAGAGGAAGGAAAATGGCTGCCTATGTAATGATGCTATGGAAATACAAACCCCTAGATCAAGATGATGCTCTTTGACAGTGGGTGGGTCTGAGCATCAAAGTGGGGAGTCATGTAGCAGGGAGGAGGGCAAAAAAGAAACAGACAAGCTGTATTCTGATGAGACAGGGGGAAGGGATGGCAAAGCAGTGAGATAAAACTTAAAGAATTGAAACGTGAAGTCACATAGCACTGGGGGAATGAAGTAGCCCATGAAGTCCCATGCAGCCATGTGTGGGCTGAGCTTTGCTTTTTGCTTCTGTAACTTGCTTGCCAGGTATATAAGGTGAGACCCCTTTGTTCTCGGGGCTCAGCCTTTGGACATGAGTCTGCTGGGTCTGTGCTGGCACAACAAAATGTTCCTTCCTGCTAAACTGCCTCCGTGTCCTGTATTGCAGCTTGAGATTCCCTCAATACAATGATTTCTGTTCAATAGAGGAAAAACCCTAAAAATTATAGTTTTTTGCCCTATGGCGTGTTATTGAGTTGTACATCTTATTTAATAATTTTATTCTAGCCTCCTGCCTTTGAATCATTTTGTTGTTCTATTGATTCTCTTATTAATAGCTAAAAAAAAGCTTTGAAGACTGGGTGAGGTGGCACAGGCCTGCAATCCCACTACTTAAGAGGCTGAGGCAGGAGCATCTCAAGTTTGGGGTGAGTCTGGGATACTTAGTGGGACCTTGTCTCAGAATGAGAAGGGCTAGGGACATGCCTCAGTGGTAGAGTGCTTGCCTAATGTGCACGACCAGAAGGATTGGTCTTTGGTTCCACCAAAAGACCCTAGTACCACCAAAACAGCAGCAACAAACAAAATACAAAAAACAGAAAAAGAACTTTGACATAATCCCCTATTACTTTTTTTTTTTTAAAGCATTTCAGAAATCAGGCTTTTGACAGTACTTAGTTAGGTGTAGCAATGGTTTATAACTTTTAATTATTACTATTTTTGGCAGTATGGGGGTTTGAACTTAGGGCCTGTGAGCTTGCTAGGCAGGTGCCCTTACTGCTTGAACCACTGTACCAGCTCCTTTTTATTGTTTATGTTATTGCTTTAAGATCATGCTACACCTGTCATTCCCTGTGGGTGGGTCCTATTGAGGGGCCCTTCATTCTTTGAGGTGTTTTCTTTTGAGATCTTCCCAAATTCTCCATGGCTCTAGACTGCTCTCCTACTCCAGTTCTCAGCTCAGATTTTATCCTCTTGTCTTATCTTACCACACCATGATTTCCCCTCCAAACTCTGAGAGTGCAGACTGTAATTTGCTTAACTTTTTAATCCCACTTTTCACTCTGGTGCCTGGCTGTAAATACTCAACACATTGATAAATATATTTTTTGAGACAGACTCTCACTATGTAGCCCAAGTTGGCCTTGAACTCCTAATCTTCTTGCCTCTGCTTTCTCAGTGCTGGGATTATAGGTGTGGACCACCATGCCTGGCTCAATACATATTTTCAATGAATGAATATTATATCAATCTTACTTCCTGTTCCAAGGATGTTATAGTTATAGCTGCATATAATTTGTTGTTTGAACAATAGTGCTGGCAATCTTTTTTTTTTTTATGTGTGTGGTTCTAGGGTTTGAACTCAGGGCTTCATGCTTGCTATGCGGGCACCCTACCACTTGAGTCACTCTACCAGCCCTTTTTGTGTTGAGTATTTTTGAGATGGGGGTCTCTCGAACTGTTTGCCTGGGATCAGCTTGAACTGTGATCCTTCTGATTCCTGCCTCCTGAGTAGCTAGAATTACAGGGGTGAGCCACTCGACCCTGGCAGTGATGGCAATCTTTAGCATGTGTGCTCCTTGAAGACTTCCTCTTTGGAGACAGTAGAGATGGTGCCTGTCTGTATAACCGAGTGTCCCTCTTGCTTGGGCTCCTTTAAGGCAGTGGGAGAATGTTGTAAAAGAGAGGTCCCAACACCCGGCAACCTGTCAGTGTAAATCAGTTGCTTCTTAGACACCTTGAACTTGTCTGCTCAGAGATCCCTGCTTAATTCATTTCTAGATTTGCCCCCAAAGTCTTTGGGCTTTGGTTTGTCCTAGTTTGAACTTGATGTGTCTGGCTATTCATTTTCTGACTCTGCCCATCCTCAAATCTGCTTTTCTGCTTTTTCACCAGGCTTTGGCATCTTTAAGTACCTGACCTCAGCTCAACCTGCTCTTGGCTTTGTTTCTCCTGCTTGACGTGACCACATGAAGGGACCTTGGTCTGCCATGGAGACAGGGAATGTGGTTTGCCCAAAAGAAAGCTTGAGTTATGGCTGGGATTAAACAGGTACATTGGGTTTTAGAAGGGAGCATTTTAATTCACATAGACATTGTATTCATGATACTTTCCCTTTGTTTCTACTCTTGTAAAATATTCATTTTGCCATTGTTGAATGGAATATTCCAGAAATAAGAGAAAAAGTGGTTGCCTGTCAGTAATTAAAGTAAAGCTTGGATATATTTTTAGTTTCTCTTCCAAATGCCTGCACAAAGAAGGGAAAAAAACTTTACAGTTTAGAAAAAGATTGGACCTAGCCTGTTGTGCATTAATATAAGAACTGGTCCCACTGTAACTGTATATTCTTTCCATTATTATTCCAAGATGTTATTTTAACAACTACTTTATAAAGATATTCTCATAAATTATAGCAATCCTGGCTCCAGACAATTGGAAAATGGGCATTTTTAAGCAATTAAAGTAAATTCCTAGTTTGTTATTGACATATTTTTTAGCTCACTCCTTTCTTAGAAAGCCTCCAAGGCTTTATTTTACTTTGCAAAATAAAATCAGCTACCTACACAGGAAAGCCTCCTCAGGATCATTTACAACTTTTCAGTGTGGTTTTTCTTAAACGTCAGATTTTTTTGTTTTTTTGTCAGCCACGAGGTGGTAATGGCAATGGTGTAGTCTGTGATCAGAAGACTTTCAAATTCTTAGTGGAAGAATCCATGGCAGGACACGTGGGTGTAAATGGAGTTTATTAAAAGTTAGGGAGGGAGACCTGTGCTGGTAGCTCACGCCTGTAATCCTAGCTACTCAGGAGGCAGAGATCATGAGGATCAAGGTTGGAAGCCAGTCTGGGCACATAGTTCCCAAGACCCTATCTCGAAAAAACTCTTCACGAGAAAGGGCTGGTGAAGTGGCTCAAAGGTGTAGGCCCTGAGTTCAAACCCCAGTACCTTAAAAAAAAAAAAAAAGGTAGGGAGGGGAATTACAAAAGGGGGCATGGTGGATCCAGGTCAAAGCTGGAAGCAGAGAGAGGGTCTTTTATCCAGGTGCTTTTAAAACTTAAAATGTTTCAATCTGAACTGCAGTATCAAGTCATATATTCTCTAAGAGTCCCGAGCTTTTCCTAATTCTAGCCTGCCTCATAAGTGAAAAAACATGGAGCTGTTAGCCCATGTTCCAAACACTTCAGACAAGGTGCGGAATGTCTGTCCGCACATGGTGGAGCGCGTGTGATGTCACTGGCACGTGACCAGATGTGCGTATTTGTGGTGTGTGAAGTGCTTGACATGAGAAGTGAGAAGTGCTGGCAGCAAGAAATCAACATGGCCCAAATAACTGCACAAAAAGAAGAGATTTCAGACAGACTGGTTTACACTTTCCCTGTTGTTATTTTGCCAACTTCCAGCCACAAAGATCGTTCTTAAAGCATTCCAAATACTTGGGTCACCTGTTCTTTGTAGTTATGTCTGACCTGCTGTGGACACACCTTGCCACACCCATCTGCTCAATTTACCTTTAGATACAGCTTTTAAATTACCTGCATATAGAAAACTAAGTGATTTAGGGAGATGAAAGCTGTTCCTTGTTGCCACAAGACTGAGATGACCAGCTTTTATGGGCAAACAGCCTGCAAAGGGATTTTCATTCTAGCCATAGCCAGTTCTGGTATTTTTCTAAAACATTCCTTCATAGCACACTGGCTATACATATTTGATTTTATACACATTTTACTAGAAAATTCTGAATCTCATTTACTAGAATAAAAAAAGAACTTGTCTGGAGAGAGTGTTTGAAAGTTCTTTTTCATTGATTTAGATTTCTCTCCCATGTGACTCTGTTTTCCCTGCTGTGCCATCTGTCTTTATAGCAATGACTACACATGCCCAGTGAGGAGCAGTGCCTTGCCCAGGGCAGAGCTGGTTTGTGCAGATGCTGGGGGTTGAAGATGGGGACACCTCTGCTCAGCCCCAGGCTTCATGAGGAATGCACTGTAGAGCCTTAGCTCTACAGACCCAGATGCAGAGCCAGAGTTAGAATGTGACATAATTTCCAGGTTCACTATATTTTCTTTCTCCTGGGTTTTACTAAGGATTTATTTCCTGTATTATTTTAAACATAAAGTCTTCCTGTAGGAAGCGACATATTGTACACGTCAAGTTTTTGTTAAGACAGTAGATCTCATGTTAAGTGTTCTGATTGTTAACAGCAATGGTGTAGTCTCTGGTCAGAAGAGTTCCAAATTCTTTGTGCTCCATGTGGAAGAATCCATGGCAGGACATGTGGGTGTAAATGGAGTTTATTAAAAGTTAGGAAGGGAATTACAAAAGGGGGCATGGTAGGACCAGGTAGAAAGGTGGAAGCTGGAAGCAGTCTTTCTCTTTTCCAGGTGCTTTTAAAATTTATGCTAACCTGTGAGAAGGGAAGAACCTGCTGATTCCTAACCAATTATGATAAGTGAGGAGGGGCATGCATGGTCCCTAGGCCAGGCAAAGGTGGTTTTACTTGTCCTTTTGAAGGATGGACCTCGGGAAGTCAAGGAGACACTTCTCCTCAGGAAACACCCGTCTACAACTGAAAGGCATCTCTGCCCTCAGGCGATACCAAAGAAAATGGCTATAAAACCCAATCCCTAACCCGACTCTTAGGACCACCAGTTTCCAGGTCCCCCAGCATTCCCCACCAGGCAGTCTTTCTCCTCTCTTCTTTACAAATAAAATCTTTCCGACCTCTGTTGCTGGAGTCCACCTGTGCTTTCATTCTCAAAGCAAGCTCACAAACCCTGAGCACCTGAAATTCCTGCACGTGTCATCTGTGCATCATATTTGGTGACACATGAAGGGACAAGCCTTCACCTGAGGTCAGTATAGGTTATGCCAAACTGGGAAAGGCTGCCTAGGAAGTGACCATGATTGTCCGGCACTCCAATGGAGTCTGTTCTCCAGGAGAGCCCCACCCCATGGTCTAGCTATGGTGGACCTCTCAGGCCAAACTTTTCTCTCTCTCTCTCTCTCTCTCTCTCTCTCTCTCTCTCTCTCTCTCTTTCTCTAGTTAAGGATGGTTTCTCCCTTGGGAATCTGAGGAAAAGGTCAGAGCCCATTACAGCTGTAAGGCAGGCAACCTGAGAGAACTCAGGTGTTGGCTGGGGGCTTATACCAGACTGCCAATGCTATGTGGGCAGAGCCAGACTTCAGTGCACTGAGGCTTTTTTCTTTCCTTTCCTTAAACTCTCTCTGTCTTTCAAGCTCTGACCCACTTAGGAGGTCTGAAAACAGCCGGTGGAAAGGAAAGTTTCTTTTCAAACTACAAAGGTGTTTTGGTCGTGGTACTCCCCGGTGTCACCCGAAGGCTGGAGATGCAACTTCCTGACCCGCCCTGAGGCTCCAAAGGCAGCTAAGTCTCAGACCCCTCCAGCCATGTTCGTGCAAACAGACAATCAGATCTCTTATGCTTCCTTCGTGGTTTCCATGGCCTGAGAGTGGAGGTGCTCTGGTACTGCCCTCGGACAGGATCAACCTGGACAACCAGCAGTGGTGACCAATAATCTCTCATGCATTGAGCCTGGAAACTCTCTTTTCCCCCAATCCTCAGCCTCTCTTTCCCCTTTCCCAAGTAGTTCAGGATGTGTGTCCCCCTCCCCTCCTCTGCCCTAAACAGCAGTGGGCTTCCTTCTTCAGGGAGTTTGGGAAAAATCCCTGCAGGCACCAGAAAGTGTTAGTCTCTAACTTAGGCTTAACTGTCTTTGTCAAGCATCTGCTTAAACTGGTTAAACAGGTTCCACAGCCTGCCCTCAGGGAAAAGAAAAAAACAACAACAAAAAAAACCAGTTAAAAGGCAGAGACCTCACGGTCTTCTACATTTTTGCCCCTTACTGGAGCAAAAGCCTTCAGATGCTCTCTCTCTTTTCATAAAAACATATATACCTCACAGGATATATAGGGGGACAGAAGTCTATTTCATCAGGAGTCCCCATCCATGTCTCTGCAGGGGTCCTCCCTCTGGCCATCAAAGTAAGCCCTCTTCGTTACTTTGATAAAGTTATTTTTAAATTACAAGACTTCAGCTGGTAGAGGAGAACCAGGCCTACCTGGGTCGCAGGGCAAACAGGCAAGTCAAAATAGATAAGAGATTGGTCAAAGGTCATTTTGGTGGGGTGGCTGCACCTGAAATGCCTTAAAATCTGCCTCGACCTTAGCCACAGGTGGCAGTGGCAGGAGCAAGGGAGAGCGGGATGCCCTCTCCCACTAGAGTTTCTCCTCATCTGGGAACACCTAAATAAAAGGAGAAACCTCTGTTAAGGTGACCAATTTTCCCTTTTTAGATGGGGAATCAAGCCTCAAGGATCCAGGAAGGCTCCCCCCTTGCCTGCTTATTAAAACATTGGGAAGATCTTGATCTAAAGAGTCTTCAGCAAAAGTGACTCAAGTTTTACTCACCCAGGCTTGGCCACAGTATCTTCTGAAAGATGAGAAAAGATGGCCAGAAGGAGGGAGCATTAATTATAATACCATTCTTCAATTAGATACATTCTGTAAAAAGAGGGAAAGTGGACAGAAGTTCTGTACGTTCAACTGTTCTTTTTCCTAAGAGACCCCCAAGAATGGCTGAAAAAATTCAGGCTAGATACCCAGATCATGGTAACCCTTTGCAAAAAACCCCAAACTCCCTTGAACCAAAGAACCCACCTGATGCTCCATCAGCTCCCTCTCTCTCCCATTACCCAGCTACCTCACACACCAGACATTGTCCCACAGGACTGTACCCCCTCCAGTTAATTCCTGGAGGGGACAGAGCTCGTGTTCCTTTTAGAGTGAGTGAACTTAAAGAAATAAAAGAAAACCCAGATCAGTACATCCAGGCATTTAGAGAAGTCAGCCAAAACTTTGAACTGAGCTGGAAAGATGTAATGCTATTGCTATCTCAGAACCTTACTGCTCTGGAGAAACAGCGGGTTCTAGATCAGGCAGTCACAGCTGGAGACAATTATCACTTAGATAAAAGTGGCCCTACGGGCCTGTCTCAGACTGGGCCTGCACTGGAGGAGGAGGGGGAGGGAGAAGAAAGACAAAGACATTGGATACCTAAAAGGGAACCTCGATTCCCAATTCCAACAGTAGATCAGGCAGTACCTAGGTTTGACCCTAAGTGGGACCCTAAAAATGACAAGGATGAATGGAGTTGTAACCACTTCATCCACTGCATTCTTGAGGGTCTAAGGAGAGCCAAGGTAAAATCTCTTAATTACTCCCAAGTCATGGCTGTACAGCAAGGACCCTTAGAAACTCCAGTTGCTTTCCTACAGAGACTTAAGGATGCTTTACAAGAGCATACCAACATTGTACCAGAGTCACAGGAAGAGGAAATCATCCTAAAAGATAAATTTCTAACATAGTCAGCCCCAGATATCTGTAAAAAGCTTCAGAAACCAGTTGCCAAGGGCAGCAGAGATCTAGACCAATTGGTCCATGTAGCCATGTCTGTATACTATTATAGGGACTTAGAAAAAGAAAAGAAGGACCTGGAAATGGAAAAGAGAAAGGATAAACAGCAGGAGGCTCTGATCACAGCACTCAGGGAGGCTCCCCCAGGGCAAAGTCCAAACCCAAGGACATGCTTTCAATGTGGACAGGCAGACCATTTTAGGAGGGAGTGCCACCAGAGAAAGCTACTTCTGGGACCTTCACCCATTTGTCAGAGAAAACATTGGAAGGCACACTGTCCCCGGTTCCCAGGGGACACCCAATGATGGGTCCCAGGGCCTCCCACACAGGCCCCTGTGACCACCATAAAAAGCAGGGGAGCCCCTGGTTGTATTCACTATCAAAAAGCTCAAGGTCAGTCTCCTTATTGATATTGGAGCCAGCATCTCAGCTATTCTTTTCTCTCCCAGACCCAGGTCCTCCAAGAAAATTACTGTTCGAGGCATATCAGGCCAGCCTCCAGAGCGTTATTTCACTCAGCTTTTAGCCTGCTCCTGGGGAGATTTCCATTTCTGTCACCCTTTTTAATTATCCCAGAAGCCCCTACTCCTCTGCTAGGGCAAGACTTCCTATCTAAATTAGGGGTACAGCTCCTTTTACACCCAGGAGAGTACTTTTGCTTGCCCCTAATAGAGGAAAAAGTAGACCCCATGGTGTGGACAGATGGACACACTGTGGGATGGGCCCAAACAGCTGTCTCAGTCTTAATTCATCTCAAGGACCCCTCCTGGTTTCCCCATCAAAACCAATATCCTTTAAAGCCAGAAGTTAAGAAGGGGCTAATTCCCATAATCAAAGACTTAAAGAGACAGGGACTGCTAATAGAATGCTCCAGCCCATATAATACTCCTATTCTCGGTGTCAGGAAGGGACCTAACAATGGAGGCTAGTCCAGGATCTCCGCCTGGTCCATGAAGCAGTAGTGCCTCTCCACCCTGTAGTTCCAAATCCCTATAAGCTTTTAGCCCAAATACCTCCAGGTACTGCTTACTATTCTGTCCTGGACTTAAAGAATGTCTTCTTTTGCATTCCCTTACACCCTAAAAATCAATCTATCTTTGCCTTTGAGAACCCCACAAGAAAGTCTGGATAGGTCACCTGGACTATCAGAGACAACACCCACCTCTTTGGGTTGACTCTAACCCAAGACTTGGCAGAGTGGCAATATCCACAAGCTACTCTGCTACAATATGTCGATGACCTCCTGCTCTGTGGACTGACTGAGCCTGTCATTTCATGAGCCACTGAGTCCTTACTAAACTTCTTAGCAGACAGAGGATATAAAATCTCTAAAGAAAAAGCCCAATTGTGTCAGTCTAGGGTTACATATTTAGGTCTTTGTCCTGGAGAAAGAAATGAGGTCTCTAGGAGAAGATAGAATCCATCCAATCCTGACGTTTCCTCTACCTAAAACTCTAAAGCAATTGAGGGCCTTTTTGGGGGTCACAAGATACAGTAGAATTTGGATCCTGGGATATGCAGACCTAGCCAGGATCTTATATCAAATCCTTAAGGAAGCACAGAAGAATCCCCAGCCCTTTATTGAATGTGATGACAAGTCACCAGTTAAAAAAGGCTCTTATGACAGCTCCAGCCCTGGGTCTCCCAGTACAAGACAAGTTTCAAATACATGTCTATGAAAAGGGAGGACTGGCCTTGGGAGTGGTGACTCAGCTCCGGGGCATCACTCCCCAGCCAGTAGGCTACTTGAGCAAAGAGTTAGATCAGGTAGCCAATGGAAGTCCAGGATGCCTCAGAGCAATGGCTGCAGTAAGTCTTCTAGTGCCTGAAGCTCAGAAACTTATCCTAAACCACCCCCTAACGGTTTATACCCCACATGACCTAGGGGGAATTTTAAACTCAAAAGGAGAACTTCAGCTATCTGAGAGCTGTCTACTTAAATACCAGGACCAGCTTCTGGGAGGGACTGAAATAACTTTAAGGACCTGTCAGAGACTAAATCCTGCATCCCTTCTACCAGAGGCAGAGGGAAATCCTGAACACTCATGTGAGGAGGTACTTATGGAAAATTATGTTGCCCAACCTGACTTAACTGATCAGCCCTTAAAAAGCCCAGATCTAGAATTATACACTGATGGCAGTTCTTTTGTCAAGAATGGTATCAGACATGCAGGGTTTGCGGTTTGTGACAGAATTTGTCATCCTCAAATCAGGTCCTCTTCCTCCTAATACAAGTGCTCAATTGGCAGAATTAGTGGCCCTAACAGAAGCCCTTAGACTATCAAAAGAACAGAGTAAACATCTATACAGATTCTAAGTATGCCTTCCTGATCCCGCATGCTCATGCAGCCATCTTGGAAGGAAAGGGGAATGCTAACTACGAACAGGAACAGCATCCCATAGCGATAAAAGAGAGGTCACTTTAATAGTTTTAGGGAGAACAGCATTAGTTGCAGCCCTAGCTGGAATCAGATATGGGGTGATTGCCAATCATGTAACTGCAAAAGACCTAACCAAAGTGGCAGAGGACACCTCAGACCAGGTAGGGCTTGCCATTAAGGGCATGCAAAGATCTTTGTCGTCCCTTTCCTGTATGGTTATGGACCACCGCCTGGCTCTAGATTTTCTTTTGGCTAAACAAGGGGGGTATGTGCCATGGCCAATACCTCCTGTTGCACACATATAAACACTTCAGGCATTGTAGAGGAACGTGCAGATCACATTCTCCAACAGGCTAAATGGCTCCGGGAGCAATCTCTTGAAACCCAGGTTTCTACACAGGTGTGGGACCAAATAAAATCCTGGCTCCCCTTCAGGACTTGGTTCCTACCCTTTCCAGGGCCTATAGTTGCCATTATTCTCTTCCTTGTGTTTGGGCCTTGCATTTTAAACTTACTTGTCAAATTTGTTTTTTCTCGCCTAGAATCCATCAAACTACAAATGCTTCTGGTGGAGATGAAAATGACCAAATGACCTACTACAGCAGTCCCCTCGCCAATCCCTCTCGTGGTCAGCCCTGACGCTGCAGCCCCTATATCCGCCCCCCCTTCAGCAGGAGTTACTGAATAGACTTTGTTAGGGTGGTCACTGAGAGGGGGGACTTAAAGGACAGACCCAGGGAGGTCAAGGAGACACTTCTCCTCCCTAGGGAACACCCACCTGCATCTGAAAGGCATCTCCACCATCAGGCAATACACAAAGAAAACCCAATCCCCACCCTGACCCACGGATCGGGACCACCGGTTTCCAGGTCCCTCTGCATTCCCCACCATGCAGTCTTTTTCTTCTCTTCTCTACAAATAAAATCTTTCTGACCTCTGCTGTTGGAGTCTGTCTGTGCTTTCTTTCTCAGAGCAGGCTCAAGAACACTGAGCACCTGAAATTCCTGCACGTGTCATCTGTGCGTCACTTGGGCTAGGGTGTGACTAACCTACAGATATTTGCAATTGAAAAGAAGGCTCAGAGATAGAGATGAATGTTCAACCTGAAATACAATATTAAGTCATATATTTTCTAAGAGTCCTGAAAAGTCCTGAACTTTCCCTAAACCTAGCCTGCCTCATGACCACAATGAAACAAAGTAGCGCCTTAAAATTTTTATTATATTGTTTCTATTGAATATTGAATATATTCAGAATATTCTATGACAAACATGGTATGGAAACATCTTATTCCTAATCATTTCACACTCATAAAAGAGTATCAATGGAATAAGTTTGTAGGACAGGAATTTCTGGAATGAAGTATAAATGAATTATAATTTTGACGCTGCTAAATTGCTCTCCATGAAGTTTTTACCTATTTGCCTTCCTGAAACTGGAGTTTTGGACCCAAAACCCAAACTCCTGGGATTCCACATGCCACGTCTGGCCACTTGCCCCTATATGCCAAATAAAGAAGCATGGTAAAGGTGGAAAAAGGAGATTTATTACGTGGACTGAGGGAAGAGGCGGAGAAAGCACTCAGCCCATCTTCAACCATCGTTGGGGTACAGACATGAGCTATAGGTTTATGTAGACAAAAGAACTAGGGGGCAGGTATGCATAAACAGTTTCTTCCAACCACAGGTGTGGTCTGTAGGTCGTTATTCTGGAGTCGTTATTCCTTTAACTTTGCTTGTTTTTTATACTACAATTAAAAAAAAAAAGACTGTGTTAGTTAGCTTTCTGTTAGTGTAACCAAATACCTGAGGTAATCAACTTAAAATAAGGAAAGGTTTATTTTGGTTCACAGTTTGGAAATTTCAGTCCATAGTTGGTTGGTTCTGTAGCTTCTGGGCCAGTGGTGAAGCACTACACTATGGAGAGGGGAGTGAGGAAACCTGTTCACCTCATGGGAGGGGAAGAGCAAGAGGAAGGAAATGCATTCCACAATCCCCATCAAGGGCACACTTCCAATGACCCCAAACTTGCCACTAGACCACACCTTTTAATGTTTTCCACCACTCCCAATAGCACCAAGCAGAGGATCAAGATTTTGGAGGACATTCCAGATCCAAACTACAGCAAAGACAAATTTATAAATCTTCAATGTTGTTTGATTTTGTGTCACAGTTAGGAAGTACTTCCCCACTCCAAAGTGAAAGAATTCTCCCAAGTTTTCTTCTACTAAAAAAAGAAAAGTTTTCTTTTATTACTTTTATAGCTTGTCCCCACCCCTTTCCTTGCTCCCTCCCTCCCTTCTTCTTTCCTTCCTTGGACTGTTTGCTATTTTTCTTTTTTTTTGTAGGGGTTTGAACTCAGAGCCTACACCTTGAGCCACTCCACCAGTTCTATTTTAATTTTTTGATGTGTGTGAGATGGGTTTTCTGGAGATGGGGTCTCACAAACTGTCATCCTCCTGATCTCTGCCTCTTGAGTAGCTAGGATTACTGGGACCCAGCTAATGTTTGCTATTTTTATTGTGGGAATTTGTTTTAACTTTTAAGAACATAAAATTGATGTCCTTATTATGTCCAATATTTTTAGTTTAAATATATATTGGTTGATTCCCCAAAGTGAGGCTAAAATTAACTTCACAAATATGTTACCCAGGAATGAGTTAAATCCAGGGTGAGTGTTTGGCCAAGGTGGGAACCAAAATCACTGGAGCCAGGCTTAGAGATCATTGCCAGGGGATTAAGTCTGTTCAAATGCTTGCTGTATGTAGTAAGCATACATGATAGGGCTGAATATTCATTTGTTTGTTTTGTTTGTTTATTTATTTATGATGCTGGGGACTGAGCCCAGGACCTCACTCATGCTTAGCATATGCTCTACCACTGAGCTGCACTCCCATCATCTCAAAACACTGGAAAGAGGCTGGGTACACATGATTTACAAGGTGCTGAGAGTTGGCCAGAGCAAAGGAAGAACTTGATGTTGTGGTTGGTATCCTAAGGAATGTCAGAACATGTGCATGGTTCAAGGAAGTGGTTTTATGCTGGGTTACTCAAGAGGAGTAGATACTAGTTAGAAGCCAGGACATCTCTAGGAGCCAAAGGACAAATTCAGGCAAACTGAAGCCAGGCAAGTAAATGGGTGACCACAGAGAGGTCCCAGCTACAGATGAGGGGAGAACCTGGGAAAGAAAATGGGCGACATGAAACTGAAAGTGACATGGTGCCTTTTTACCCAGCCAGGAAGCCTCCGTTGATATTTCTTACTGGAATGGAAGCCACTTAGGTGGCATTGGTGGCCGTGGGGAATTCGCAGGTGACAGCAAGTCAATGGCAGGCTTGAGTCCAAGGGTGACCACACCCACCCATAGCCTTCTCTTTCCTGCATGTCTAGTCTCTGTTTCTGTACAAGGAGGTGTTAGGTACCAGTTAGCCATGAGTGATGGGCGAGGCAGGATAAACAGGTAAGAAGGCAGAAATTATATTACTTTAATAAATACTAAAAGGACCAGCCGGGCACCTGTGGCTCACACCTATAATCCTAGCTGCACAGGAGTCAGAGACCAGGAGGACTGCAGCTTGAAGTCAGCGCTGGCAAATAGTTTGAGAGACCCCATCTTGAAAAACCCTGTCACAAAAAATTGGGCTGGTGGAGTGGCTCAAGGTGAAGGCTCTAAGTTCAAGTCGCAGTACCACACCATTAAATAAATAAAAATTAAAAGGGTCAGACTCAGACATTGCAAAAGAAAGCAAAACTAAAAAGTCAGAACAGCTAGCCTTCTCCCACCTCCTTTTAGATATTAAGTTATAAGAACGGGGAGACCTAAAGGGGCTCCCTTCACCTGCCTTCCTCTTTGAGATGTTAACAAGCTGCCAGGCTCCTTGGAAGAGTAGAGGGACAAAAGGAATAAAGGGCCTGTCAAGCAAGGGGAAGCCCTAAAGCACACCTGCTGTGTTTCTGGTAGGAGTAGGTGACCTTTCTCTATTTTAGCACACATCTTCTGGATCATGGCGCCGTCCAGATCCATGATCAGCTGGAAAAGTTTAAGACTAGAGATTAGACTATTCCCATTTCCTGCATGGGGAGCAGGAAAGGGTTTTCCCTCCCACCTCTACCCCCCATTTCTCCCCATTTTTATCCAGTTATACTAAATTCCCTTCCTTGTAAGCTTTACTATTGCTTTTACTACATTTTCCACATCTTGCCTGGACTCTTCTCTTGCTGGATGCAAGAACTGAGGTGTCCACTAGCGCTATACTCTCCAGTGACAGAGGTTTTAGGGCTAGGACACTTTTGTCCCTGGGTGGCATGTTGATTCTAAAGAATGTCTCTCTCTCCTTGAGAGGTGACAGGGCTCGAGGCAATAGTAGCTCAAGCTGTCTTGATTTGGAAAAGGATTCGGGCAGATTCTTGGATTTTTTATTAAGTTTTTATTTTGGAAAGCTTCAAACCCACTACTATGAGCAAGATATCAAAAACAGATGAACATACTTGTGCCTTTCCACAATGTCAGAATTTATTGAATAACAATAAATTTACAAGCTATGTCAATTTCTTGTCATTCCTGGTCTTGCAGGGTAGCTGTGACTTAGTTGGGAAACAGATTTTTTTGCTCCAGTCTTTTTTTTTTTTTTTTTTCCTTTGTTAGGCGGGCACTTTACCACTTGAGCTACCTTGTCATCCCTTTTTGTGACTGGGTACTTTTGAGATAGAGTCTCTAGAATTATTTGCCTGGGCTGACCTTGAACCATGATCCTCCTGATCTCTGCCTCCTGAATAAATATGATTATAGGTGTGATCCACTGGTGCCTGACTATGTTCTAGTCTTAATTACTGATATTAACTCTTCACACTTACACTTCTTCTTACACTTCACAGTGCTATATAGGTTTCAGAAAGCTAGGAAAGGGTTAAGTAGTGTCAGGGTTCAGGCCTAGCTGAAGGTAAGAGCAAAGAGTTGATTCAGATGTGAAGAGTTACTGCGGGTGGGTAGATAAGGAATGAAGAACCCAGTTCCAGAGCTATTGAGGGGCAGTGCTGTCAAAATGCAGAGGCAGTTCAAGGCAATGCTGGTTCAAGGCTCAGGGCTGATTCCAGACTTGATCCTGATGGATGGTGAATTCACGTGGATCACATTGAGCCCAGGACAGAGTTGGGAGTTTTTGTTGACTGTTAATTCATGATGCATGCACTGGATGGTCTGATGATTCATTGGTGTCTGCTGCTGTACCCCAATATTAGGTGTCCTTCCTTTTATATGAGCGAGGTGAGGGAGTTGCATTGTTCCTTGGTCTGATTTAATAAGTTCACGGGCCTCGTTTTTCTAATATGGGTTTGATATGCCCAGATGTCTCCATGTATCCCCTGATTTAGTTCATAAGTGGTAATCTTTTATTTGCATATAAGTTATTTATCAGTCTGTCCCATGGTTTGTGCTGGACGGATGTTGGTTGTTTACTTGCACAAACAAGATGTAGAGTCACTTTGCCTCAGCATTTGCACTCAAAATGGAGCACACTGCTGTTTTATAAAATGGAGTCACTCAGGGCAAGGAGCAGCCTGAAGGCTACTGCTCTATACAATATGGAGGAACCCTGGAGCAGGGCATAGCCTGATCACCACACCAACAAAAAAGTTTGAATAGTGTGACAAAATCCTGTTGACCCATCAACAGTACTCAGAGGGTGGAGTCATGCAAAGCTTTTGCTGGATGGCAACAAAAGGGAAATGGAAAATCCTGGCAGCTAGGATTTGGGGACCATTGGTGCAGGTTTTTGAGAAACAAAGGCTTTCACTAAACTCGGGATGGAATAATATAGGATTCTAGGATGCTGGAGGCTCAGGAGGGGCTCTTCGCACCCAGGGTACCCTCCTCCTGGGACTCTGAGAGATGGGAATGAACTTGAGTTCTCAAGTTCTTCAGAAGACATCCAGGGTACCAAAAGGGCCCCATCAAGTGTTTTGGTTTTTTGAGGCAGGATCTTGCTATGTATGTAGCCCAGGCTAGTCTTGAGCATGCTCCTTCTGCCTCAGCCTTCTAAGGAATGGTCCTTTGTGACCCAAATGAGTTGGTTTCCGAAGATCACACAAGCATCTGTTAGGGGAGAATGCAGCTGATGTTGACATAGCAAGGTCACTTCAGGTGATATTGGGAAAATAGGCAAGCCAGAATTTCCCCCTTTCAGCGGGCAGCTTCACTCCTATCTCACGGGGAAACAGATGCTGCTGAAGAGGCTAAGAGGAAAACTCTAATCAAATCTGTATTTACACAGTTAAGCCTTCCATAAGGCTTCAGTTCCATCCCTGTCCACCTCCCCGAGGAACCTGCTCTAATATGATCCCTGCCCCTCCTGGATCTTTAATCTCTGCCTCTCAGCCTCATTGGCTCAAGCAATTAAATGGGCTCCTTTCTTCCATCCTAAAATACTTTCTTCCATCTCACATACTTCAGGGAGGGACTTAAACAGTAGCAAAAACCTTAGCCATTTGTATCCTTGGAGAGCCCAAGTCTACAACTTGTAATTTATTGAAAGAATTTAAGCATTTTTATTCCTATGTCAGTGGCTCACGCCTGTTATCCTAGCTACATGGGAGGCTGTGATTGGGAGGATCTCTGTCTGAGCCCAGTCCTGGCAAATAGTTCATGAGACCCCCATCTCCAAAATAAGCAGAACAAAATGGACTGAAGTTACGGCTTGCAGTGGAGTGCCTGCTTTGCAAAGATGATGTCCTGAGTTCAAACTCCAGTCTCACCTCAAAAACAAAAATACAGAAAGAATATAAGCATTCTTGATACTTTAAAGATTAGAAATATTAATTGCAGTGTCATTTATAACAGAAAAACATTGGAAGTAACACACATGCTCAATAAATGAGAATTAGTTAAATACATAATGGCACACCCATACAGTGGAATACTATAAGCCACTAAGTAAGGTGTTTCCAAAAATGGTATAAAAATAAACTGAGTGGGGGAGAAATGACCCAAGCATTGTATGCACATATGAATAAAAGAAAAAAAAGCTGACATAGAGATAAGCAAAATGCTAGTTATAAAACACTTTGGTCCTATTTTTCTAGAAAATAAGTACATATGTGTGTTTACATATACATATATGTATGCATATACATACATATGCATCCTTACATACTAATAATTTGCTAATTTGGGATTCATGAGTATGGTCATAATTGCAAAAATTCTGTTGGTTGTTTGAGCCTCCACCCTCCCTAGTGGCAGGGCATTGAGTCATTTCTCCATTGTGGAGAAACAGCTTCTTCCTCCCACCTTTTTCTCTGAGTGGACCAAGGACGCTGAGCTTGCCTGGGTTCAAGTCCTGTATGGTGGCTCTGTGTAACCATAAGCTTTTTCATTTCATTGTCTGTAAAATAGTACATCTCTTGTAGGACTCTTCTGAGCATTAAGGAAATAATATATGCAAAAGTCTAGTACAGTGCCTAAAATAGTGTTTTCTGGAAGTTGTTATGTAATACATGCAATGGGTGATGAATAACGATGTAACATATTATCGTAACGGTCTAAATTGTGTCCTCCCTAAAGTCACATCTCGAAGTCCTAATCCTCAGTGCCCAATGATGTGACCGTAGTTGAGGTAGGGTCTGTAAAGACATGAATAAATGGAGGTCACCAGGGTAGGCCCACGTCCATGAGAAGAGATCAGGACGAGACACACAGACACTCGGGAGAGCATGTTTGGGAGGACAGGGACGAGGTGGCCATCTTCAAGTCAAGGAGAGAGGCCTCGGAAGGAGCCAGCTCTGCTGACACCTTGATCTTGGACTTCCTGCCTCCAGATCTGTGAGAAATAAAAGCCTGAGATTCACGTCATGCAGCCTGGGTACTTGGTTGTGGAAGGCGTAGCAAACAGCTACAGTTATCTAGCGCAGAGACCAAGCTTCTCCATTTCAAACTGATAAACATGCCACACCTTTTTACCCAAAACGATGGTCTCCAAATGGTGAGTTGGGAATGCTGAAGGAACTGGGACATCCAAGTTATCTGGGGTCAAGGCCAGGTACAGGATGCACTTCGGCTGCCTGTAAGGATATTTATGAGAAAGGACCCAAGACAAGGCAGGAGAGAGTCACCACAATTTCAGTCCCCAGGGGACAATGGGAAAGGAGTGGAGGGGAAGAGGTGCAGACAGGAGCAGGTGGGCAGCCCAGGCTGCAAGGGACTGTACAGGCTGAGGTCAAATGTCTGGTACCCATGCTCTCTCAACTGGCTGATGACAGGATCTTCCAGAGGCAGGTCCCTGTCAGCTTCAGCTACAACAGAGTTATTCTCTTTCCAAGGTGAACATGTGCCCAGTTCAACAAGAAGAGACTTAATGAGGAGTCTATTCTGTCAAGTTCATGTGCTAAAAGGAGTAGGAGTGTTAAGGAAAGGGTCTATGAATTCAGTGTTTTCTAAGAAATTTGTTGTCAAACTATGCTGGAATAAAACCCCAAATACTTCTCAGCGTGATGGCAGTATGGGCAAGCTTTAGGATCTTTATTCTCAATTTTGATATCATCTGATGGTGTTTCCAATGGACTATTTGTGTGTGTGTGTGTAGCTGCACTGGGGTTTGAACTCAGGCCCACACACTTGCTAGACAGGCACTGTACTCCATGAATCACTCTGCCAGCCTTTTTTTGTGTTGGGTATTTCTGAGACAGGGTCTCACTAATTATTTGCCCAGAGCTTGATCCTCCTGATCTCTGCCTCCTGAGTAGCTAGGATTACAGGCGTGAGCACTGGCAGCTGGCCCCTCCCACTTTCATTTACTTTTTTTTATTAAAGTGATATTCACATAACATATAATTAACCGTTATAAGTGAACAATCCAGTACCATCCAGTATATTCACCACCTTTGTCTACTTCCAAAACATTTTTTTTCACCGCAAAAGGACACTGGAGCCCATTAAGCAGCTGTCCTCACTCTTCTTCTCTCTCAGGCCCCAGCACCCATCAGCTGCAATTGTCTCTATGGGTTTACTTTTTTCATATAAATGGAACCATCCAGTGTGTGACCCTTTGTGACAGGCTTCTTTCATTTAGTGCAATGCTTTTACATGCATTGCATGGCTAAGTAGTGTTCCATTATAGGAATGTACCACATTTTGTTCACCTGTTGATAGACATTTGAGTTGTTTTCACCTTTTGGTACAGTGAACAATACTGCTGTGACTATGTATGTACAGCCATCTGTTTGAGCACCTGCTTTCAATTCTTTGGGTTTTATACAGTCATATGTCACATAAGTATAACAGGAACCATAAGAGGGAAAAGCTTTTGGTGTGGTCAGCTTGTATGGTGGCCAGTTTACGCTGCTGGTTAATTAAATTGACATCTTTCCTCCTTTCATCCACATGCTGAGTAGTTCAAGTTTAACACCCTTTACTCTTCATTTAAACCAGACAGTCTTCTAGAGTTTACTCTCTGACCACCAGAGCAGTAAACCTGCCATCGAAGACACACAGTTCAGAGATGTGGCACCAGACACCTGGAGAACCAAGACCAGCAGCCATGGTGGCATGCATCTTGTCACGTAGTCAAGCTGAGCCCCTGAACTTGCCTTTAAAAGGCGGACATTTGCTCTCAGAAGTGGGGCAACAGCTTGGAGAGGTTGACTCTCCCTGTCCTCCTCCTTATCTGACGAATAATAAACTTTATTTCCTTTTTCTCAAAACCCTGCTCTTGTTATTTGTGAGTTGGCATTGAGGCCAGGGGACTGGTTTTCCAGTAACATAGGACGTTTTGGTGAATGACGGCCACATGTATGACAGTGGTGGCATAAGATTACAATGGAGCTGAAAATTTCCTGCCTGTTGGTGACAGTGTAGCCAAGGTGGCATCATAGTGCAACACATTACTCATTTGTCTGTGATGCTGCCACTGTAACTAAACCTACGGTGCTGTGCTTAACACTTGATGATGTAACAGATGACCGTGTTCCCGAGGGGGCACTGGCTGGGCATTTTACTGTTAGTCTCCCTGTACTTACAAAGCAAAGTTTACTATAAGGCAGTGTGCTGGGTGACATGGGCCGCAGCCTCAAGCGTCTTGTATCTGCCCCATCCCTTGATCGCACCGAGACGCCATGGTTAGTGTCTGACCTACATCATCTAGGTTTGTGTAATACAGTCTACAGTGTTTGCACAATGATAGACTTACCTGATGACACGTCTCAGAGCACGACCTCATCTTTAAAAGTGACGCTTGCCTCTATCTAGGAGTGGAATTACTGGGTCATATAGGAATTCTATGTCTTTACTTAATTTGACAATTTATAAATGCTTATTGCTGTGTGCTGGTGGTTCATGCCTGTAATCTTAGCTACTCAGGAGGCAGAGATCAAGAGGATCGTGGTTCAAAGCCAGCCTGGGCAAATAGTTCATGTGATCCTAGCTTGAAAAAAAACTATTTCAAAAAAGGGCTGGTGGAGTGGCTCAAGGTGTAGGCCCTGAGTTCAAGCCCACTAGCTAATTTGAACTCAGGGCTTCTCAGTTGCAAAGCAGGCAATCTACCTCTTGAGCAACACCTCCAGTCCATTTTGTTCTGGTTATTTTGCAGATGGGGTTTCTTAAACTATTTGCCTGGTCTGGCCTAGAACCTCGACCCTCCTGATCTCAGTCTCCCACATAGTTAGGGTTTCAGGCGTGAGCCACTGGTGCCAAGCTCTCACGTTCTTTTTTTTTGTTTTTTTTTCCTCCCAGTTTCAGTGAAGTATAATTTACAAATTAAAATTATGTATAGTTATGGTGAACAATGTGATGTTTTGATATATGAATATATGGTGAAATGATTACCGTAATCTACCTAATGAACACATCCATCACCTTTCATATTCATTTTCCTTGAAGAAGAATGTTAAGAATCAAATAGACTCATTTGCTGTGGACATGACCATAAAAAATTCTCCCACTAGGTTTTCTGTATGCTTTGTTAGCAGTCACTGGGGAGACTATTGTCCAGTAGAAATAACGTGCAAGCCACAGGACTTTTCTAATGGCCACTTCTTGCTAATGAGATTTTGTAACGCCCAGATACTGTGAACATTGCAACATTTGTAATTACAAATTACAAATTTGTAATTTGTAATTTGGGGTGCTCTTTCTTGGTTATGTTGTGTTCATCTCATATTTTGTCATGTAGGATAACTGGATTAAGCATCTTTTAAAGAGGGCTATCTTGGAAGAAAAATCAGCTTTAGAGATGACCTTGATATTCAGTGAACCAATCAAAACATGTAGCAAATTCTGTTTGTAAAATTATTCAATTAAAATTTATTGACATTAAATAATTTTGCCTAAAAAAAAAAAAGAATCAAAATAGAATGAAAGAGGACACAGGAAAATGAAGTCTCTCCTACTTTGACTCAGGCCTTTTCTCAAGCCATCCTCCACCTCCCTACACACACAGGGCTTAGCAAATTCCTTCCTTGCATTTTCTATGTACATACAAAAATATCAGCCTCACCCATTTTACATAAATCACAGCAAAGATGTCCTCCACTCTGCTGTCTTTTTAGGTATAGTTTATCTGTGGGTTATCTGCAGCTAGGAAAAGTGTACACTGCATGGTGGGGTTGGGGGTCTTTTGTCCCATCCCTCGCTTCACCTGGTTTTTAGGCCAAGCTTGCTCTGCCTGCCCTGCATATCACCTCCTCTGGGTGTGCTGGGGCGAGTTCAGGAATATGTAATTATGCTGTAGAATGCCATGATCCAAGAAGCAGTGTATTCATGTGCAAGTCACTAAACACATCCTGTTTGTTTGATGTCATATTTTGTAGTTGAAAAGCTAGCAAGCAAATTAGAGAGACCATTTATGGTTAGAAAAACTCTTTCCCCTGGAATCCTCAGTGTGTAGAAATGTACTTGTTGATTCCTAACCTTTTGAGGGCAGAGCTGTGTTTTTGTCAGGTGCTTGATCTCTGTTTGAAACTTAGGTGAATCACACACACACACACACACACACACACACACATACACAGTGGAATGACAAATGATTTTTACCTTGAAAACAAAATATCTCTTGAGAACACATCTAGATTTAAGGTTTCAAAGTCTGTTAGTCTAATATTGATGAGAAAAAGCAGAAGAGCTTACATGTAGACCACTGAGGAGCAAAATGTTCCCAAGTTAAAAATAAACCAGTCATATATTATAAGGTGACATGAAGTGGGTGGAAAAACCAGTTGACCAAAGAGTGTCATTAGTCAACAGGATCAAAGCTGAATTAATTTCTTCTGTCCTGAAAACCAGTTCTCTACCTTTAGCTCCCTCTCTGATGGAGTGGCAGCATGAGGAATCCTGGAGTCATCCCAGATTCTCTGCTCTCACTGCTATCTCCCTTGGACACCGAGTCACCCATGCGGAATTCCTTCAAAATCCTTGAACTTGCTAATTTTCCTGGCTCGTGACAATATTATATTATATTTTATTGTTATTACTTTTTATTATGATGAACTAATTTCTAGAAATGTCTCTGGAGAAATGAGAACTTTAAGCAAGGGGGACTTTGAGACACAGTGTCTCATTCTGAGCTTCCCCTCATCATCAGCCCATGTTGTTAGTTTTCTGTGGAGACTCAGCAGCTGGGCAGGTCTCAAGTCTTTTCCTCAAAATTTTTATTCACTTATTTACTTTGGTGGTACTGGGGTTTGAACTCAGTGTCTTATGCTTGATAGGCAGGAAGTCTACCAAAAAGGCTGTGCCCCAGCCCTTTTTGTTTGGCTATTTTTGAGGTAGCATCTTGCTTTATGTTGGGGCTGGACTGGACTGGGTGCACAGACCACATGCCTAGCTTGTTTTTTTTTGAGATGGGGTCTCGTGAACTTTATGCTGGGGCTGGCCTGCCTTCAACTTGCATCCTCCCCAAATCTGCCTCCCATGCAGCTTGAATTACAGTTACACGTGTGAGCCATGCCACCTGGCCCCTTCTTTTCTCTTTAGAGAGAAACCGCAGCCACTAGGAGAATAACCACTTCAACATAAAGGTGTCAGTGTGGATGGCCGAGCAGGATGGCGACCTGAAGTTGGCTTTGCCTCTGAACGGCTCCTTTTGTGACTAGGCACATTTCCTCCATAGAAAGCCTCTGGGTTGAGTATTCTCTTACTAAAAGTGGGCCCATACACTCTGCCTTTGTTTACCTTTTCAACTCTGCTGATACTGGAGCCAAATACAATTGAATATTTTATGATGCTTACACTCACTCTGCACCTAGGAATGTGTGAATGGCTTATACCTGTCAAGCCTGAAATATTAGATACCATGTCCCTAGTAGCCAGGAAGGAGGCTGGAAGTATCTTCTCGATTCATCTGGGACCAATTTGATGTGCTACTCTTTTTTTTTTTTTTTTTTTGGCAGTACTGGGGTTTGAACTCAGGGCCTCATGTTTGCTAGGCAGGCACTCGGCCACTTGAGCTACAACTCTTTACATTGGCCCTAATCCCTAATTCTTCTTTCTCTCTCTCTCTCTCTTTTTTAATAGTGTCTCTAAAATGTTAATGAGATTTTCCTTTCCATACTTACAAAACCCCTTAATCTTAAACTCTGAACCTGGGTGGATTGGTGCAGTATTTGCCTAGGGCCCTTTTCCCCCAGAGCGGCTCAGCAGGACCAAGTGGTTCACCACAGGTAGGAACTGATGCTATTTACATGGCAAGTGGACAAACCAAATTCACAGGGAGATTTATTTTGCCTTTCTGTGCAACTTAGATGGAAAGTTCAAAGGAGCGCTGTGTAAATGAAAGACTGTCCAATGATTATTAGAGGGACTTCAGCAGGCAAGGGCTACCTTTTGACAAAATTTCTGGACTTGTCTTTCTGGGTAGAAATATCTCTTTCTCTCTCTCTTTCTGTAGTACTAGGGTTTGAACTCAGGACCTTATGTTTGCAAAGTGTACTCTACCACTTGAGCCACTCTGCCAGCCCTTGTATTTTGTGTTGAGTATTTTCGAGATAGGGTCTCATGAACCATTTGCCTGGGCTGGCTTCAAATTGGGATCCTCCTGATCTTTGCCTCCTGAATAACTAGGATTACAGGTATGAGCCACTGGCACCCAGCCCCTTTACCTCTTTAAGCAGACATGGACTAAAAAAAACTTTCAGCAGAGTTTGAGTGAGTAGGAGATACATCCAAAGTACAAGTGGAGACTGAAGGGTCTGGTGGAGTGGCTCTGAGTTCAAATTCCAGTAGGGACTGAAGAATTGAAAAAAGTCACCAATAAGTTATTAGGAAAGGGAGAATGAAGGAGTTTGGAGCTGGGAAATAAGAAAGACATGTTGAGAATAAGAAAGAGTGTAGGAATATGACAACAGAGTGAAATATATTCAAACCTGATAGGCTTTTATCTAGCAACAGACAAAAAGTACACTTACCTGTGGTTCCTACATGGAAATATCCTGCAGGACTTTTAAAAAGGCTGATCAAAATAATGAGCAATTCAAACGTTGAGAAAAGTGGGTTTCTGTGGTTATATTTATCCTCAGGCTGTTGTGTGCTGGTCAGACAACGAGCATTTCTTGCCAAAAATCAAGCCAGAAAGATCTGTCTGATGTCCTGTTATCTTCATAAAATGGATCCCCTAAGTAGTCTATTGTGTGTCTCTCTTCTTAAAAAAAAAATTAAATATACCTTCTGGAGAAAATGACCATTTCTTCCAGATGTGTGGGAGGGCAGAAGGTGCCTTCCTGGAACGCCAGGACAGTCAGGATGAGGACGATCAGGAAGTGGCTACAGAAGAGTTCTCAGCCCTCCCTCCACCTGCGGCAAAGCAGGACAGGAATTCACAAAGACAAAAGGTGCTCTCTGCCCTCTGCCCTCTGCCCTCTGCCAGGGAGGACAAAGGTTAACCACAGGGGCGGCTGTAGGCCTCCTCAGCCTGCCCAGGACCAGAGGGCCCTGCGTCACTAAAGGGAGCCTCACTGACTCCCTGACCTCAGGTGCTGTCTCTGTCACCTGCCACCTGCCACCTGTGCAAGTGCAAAGTCCTTCTCCTTTGTCTTCTGCCCTCTCTAAAGCTTCCCTGTTCTTTGCTGAAGATGCTGGAGAAGCTGGAATTCAAGGTCACCTTTTTGAGAACTACTCCTTCCTGGGCATCTTCCAGGTGTATGAGAAATATGTATGTTGATAAACTTGTCATTTCTCTTGTTAATCTTTTGATACAGGAGTCCAATCCAGCTAAGAACCAATGAGGGTGAGGGTTGAGAAAAAAAGTTTTTCTTCTGCTACACGTGGTTTTGTCTACCTGCTACATAAATTACTTTAGTAATGATGGTTCTCAGAGTGGCTGTCGGCTGCCCACTTCACAGACACATTTTGAGATTCCGTGCTGCCTGCTGGAATGACCCAGACTTTTTGGGCACCAGGTGTTTTTCATAGTATGCTAGAATTAAAAAAAAAAATTTCTAATATTGAGAAACAATGGTCTACATTTTAAGTTTCCTTTTTTTTGGTGGCACTGGGGTTTGAACTCAGGGCCTCATGCTTTCTAGGCAGATGCTCTTAGGACAGGAGTCACTCCACCAGCCTTTAGTCTTTTTTTGTGATAAGGGTCTCAACTATCTCAGCTATTTGAGATAGGGTCTCACAAACTATTTGCCAGGGCTGGCTTCGAAGCACAATTCTCCTGATCTCTGCCTCCTGAGTAGCTAGGATTACAGACATGAGCCACCAGCGCCTGGCTGACAACTTGCTTTTCTTTTGCCTCTTTGCTGGGCTCCCAGCTGACTAGATGGTATCCATTCACATTGAGGGTGGATCTTTCTTATTGGGTGGATCTTTCCTATTGGGTCCACTGACTCATAGGTACTGACCTGGAAACACCCTCCCAGACACACCCAGGAACAATCCTTTACCAGTTCTCTACATAATCCTTAATCCAGTCAAGGTTTTAAAATTAACTACTCCATCAACTATATGACATTCTGCAAAAGGCAAAGTGTCAGTGTCTGGCAGGGACGGGGGTAAGGGATGAACCAGTGGAGCAGAAGATTTTTAGGACAGTGAAACGATTGTGTATGATATGCTAATGGACAAATACCTTATATATTTGTCCCAACCTGTAGAATGTACAATGCCGAGAGTGAAACCTAATGCAAACTATGGACTTAGCGTGACAATGATGGGTCCACATTCATTGTAACAAATGTGAAGGAGGCACCTGTATGGGAGCAGGAGGTACGTGGAACTCTACTTTCTGCTCAGTTTTGCTTTGAACTTAAAATAGCTCTAGAAATAAAGATTAATTAAAAATATAGTTAAAAATCCATATTTTCATGAAGATAGCTAATGAACAAAAAACTCAAATGCACCAACCACAGAATAGAAATAACAACTCTGGAATGTTTAATATTAAAATGTGATCTGGGTAAGCCATAAATTTCATAATATGAAATTTAATTAGTATTCAGGCTAAGGAAAAGCTGTCAAGGCCAGGCACTGGTGGCTCACGCCTGTAATCCTAGCTACTCAGGAGGCAGAGATCTGGAGAATCTCCGTTGGAAGCCAGGCTAGGCAAATAGTTCTGGAGACTCTAACTTTAAGAAACCCATCACAACAAAGTACTGGCAGATTGGCTCAAGTGGTAAGAATGCCTACCTAGCAAGCTTAAGGCCCTGAGTTCAAACCCCAGCACTGAAGAAAAAAAAAAAGTTGTCAAGAATAATTTAGGTTAAAAAAAAAAAAGCGAGCACACAAGCAAAAGTGACCAGGTGAATGCTCAGAAAGTGAGAATTGGTGCTCATCGTTCATAGTTAGTGTTGGGGACTTCCTGCTTTTCAGAGTCCCTAATGCATAGTCCTGGAGCCATGAGTGTTGTCATTCACTGTGGTCTCACATAAGCAGGAGTGGCCCTGAGTGAAGGCTGCACCTGCCATTTAGGTCCTGAACCATGACATTAACCTAGGATGTCATCTGTCTTTAATAAAAGACAAAAGGTCCAGAGCGGTCAGGTGCTGTATTTTACTGCCATCTTAGGTTGCTGTTCCGCCTCCCAGCGTTCCCGTGCTGTAAGCTTGGTCCCTAACGTGGCAGAGTTGAGGGGGAGCCTTTAAGAGGTGGGGTCTAGTGGAAGGTAATTAGGTGACGGGGATCCACCCTCATGACTGAATTAATGCTGGTAGAATCTGGTGGGAGTGGATTAATTCCCACAAGAGCACGTTGCTAGAAAACAGGGAGCCTGCTTGCTCCCTCTCTCTTGTCTCACCCTATGTCCTCTTCTGCATGCACTTCATTATTGTGATGTCACCTCCCTGATGCCTCACTAAGCAGCCAGCACAGTGCTGTTTGGACCCTTTGGCCACCAGAATCATGAGCCGAATAAATCTCTTTGTAAGCTTCCAAGTCTCAGTTTTTTTGTTATAGCAGTACAAAATGGACTAAGACACTCTATAAGGATATAGCTGACACATCAAATTCCATTGTGTTTTTACTAACTCCCTACAATTTTCCCCCTCCTTTTGCCAAGCAAGTCAAATGGTGCCTTCATTTTTGTCCTTGGGTGTCGTCTTAACCACTCTTCATGGTTAATTGGCATAGTCTTTCTTTTTACTTCATTCCCACCTGGTGCCTCTCTGGGCTCTGTCCCTTTCCCTTTGGTCCCATAAGGGTTTCCCTTTTTATATTCTCCTTTAAACAGGCTCTTTTCCCCACTCTGGCTCCACAGTCAATATTTTAGACACTCAGCCAGAGGAGAAGCTCTTTGATTTTTCAGTTAACATTTAAATAAAAGTAACTTAAAATTTTTATTATGAAAGCAATATAATTTCTGTTTTAAAAACAAACAGACTAGGGCTCGGACTGGGGCTCATGTGGTAGAGCACTTGCCTAAAAAGCTGCAGTTCTGAGTTCAAACCCAGTACCACCATCAAACAAACAAAACTCACAGCTAGAGCATTAGTGCAGTAGGAATGTGTTCTGCTAGCATGTACAAGGTCCTGGGTTCAATTCCCAGTACAAAAAAATTCAGAATGTTCTGAATTTTAGAAAAACAACATGGAACAACGACTGCTAAGATTTTGAAGCCTCGAGTAATGATTTAATTAGATTTGAGTCATATCCACCCTATGTTTCACTCACACAGCTATAAAAAATGTGATTAAGCAGCGATAATCTTTTCTCATCTTCTTTTAAACACAGATATGTCATGAATTATCATTCATATTCATCTGTCAAAACACTTCTGTCCAGGGGCTGTTTTCTTGTTAGTCTTTGAATGCTAAGTAGGCTTTCCCTACATAAGCAGACTAATCACGCCCTGCCTGCAGCTGAGCCCCTGCCAGCAGGCCACCCTCACCCTCTCAGTGACCCTCTAGTTCAAGCAGCTGTTCCCAGGGAGCGGTCAGTTTTGGGCTCCATGCCACAGTCACGGTATAGAAGGAGGCAGGAATGGGAAAATGGGAAGAAAGCCAAGCACTGCCAGTACTAGAAGTGGGAGCATGGGGTCCCAGTGGAACTGTACATTTGAGACCAGAGACAAAGCCAAAGAGAGTCATGCTTTCACTAGAAATGTGAGCCTCACAGGAGGGAGGATCTGGGTAGTAAGGCCAGGCAGACAAAGCTGGAAGGGTGGGAAGGTGTCAAAGATCAAAGACAAGTTCAAGATCTGGGTCTTTGGAGAGAATGAAGAACGAAGCAAGGAGGTGGGGACCAGGTGCAGGGCCTACATACAGAAGGCTCTCAGTGCAGTGCCAAATGGTGACCAAGATAGAGACCGTGTGTGGATTTCTCTCCAGGGTAAGATCTAGTCTGGGAGTCAAACCCAGGGTCCTACGTAGAGAAGATGGCCCCTTCTACCTCAGTGGATAAAAATATACAATTTTCGTGCTGGCAAACTCCAAGTCAACATGACTCAGGTTAAACACAAGAAGACTCAGGGATCCTTTGTGAGTTCTCTTCTCCCAGAGGACTCTGCTGTTCTCGTTTGGGGCCATGGATTGGTTTATGTCTCTGTCTTTCTCTTTTCTTAAATGTCTTTAAGCCCAGTGCTCTGACTCACCATAGATAGTCAAAAATATTTGTTCAGTGAATAAGTGAATAGATTCTCAGGAGCTACTTGTTTGTTTTTCTTGAGACGGGATCTTGCTATGTAGCTCAGTTCTTAAACTCAGGCTGGCCTTGAACTCACAATCCTCCTGCCTCAACCTCCTGAGTGTTGGGATTACAGGCTGAGAGTCACATGCCTGTAATCCCAGTATGCAAGAGCCATTGATTGACTAAAATGCAGCTGGTCTGTTTTCAAATCCTTAACTTACCTTCTAGCTTCCTGTGGCAAACAACAGGCATGAAATGGACCTCACTGCCCTGGAGTAGATCTGAACAGTGCAGCTCTTCCCACCCACAGCAAGCTTCTCCCCATGGAGCAGGAGGGCTTTGCATTCCCGTCTGGAGTCTACACATCCCAGGGACTCTCTTCCTGGCTGGGGCTTGTGAACCCCACTCACATCTTGGAAAAGCAATTACTTCTCCTTGATGCTGACGAGGAGAGCAATAACTCACTACCAATAAGTAAAATCAAGTCGTCCATCTCCCCAGAGGCAGTGCGAGGAGTCAGAAACAGGATGGATGCCTCACTGCTGACTAACAGATTGCCATAGTCACCAGTGAGGTCACAGCTAAGCATACAATGCCTGGGGTAAACTGTGGGTGAGAGAGGGGCCAGTCCCCTGTAGAATGAGCAGGCCGAAGTCTTCCTTACTCACCTGCTCCCCGACTGGAATCCTAATTTGAGTTATAGAGTCAGCTGGAGTTTGTCCTCTGTGTCATTCATGTCACGTTGCTTGCAGCTCCTAGGAACTCAGAAAGAAGGACTAATATTACTATTGCAAGTGTAATTGTGGCATCCATTGTAAAATAAAAAATTACCTCTCCCATGATCGCCACATGGCCAGGACTGATTAACGCCTAGAAGAAATTGTCTAAAACATTTAAAGTCAGAATTAATGTCTCAGATCATAATAAGAAACATTTCCTTCTGGGGTGGGGTGAGGGGAGGGAAGAAAGAGTATGGGGAAGTTGACGAAATATCCCAAAAAATGTCATTTAGACTAGGTGAGGGATGTTTTCAGGGTAGAATCCTATCGTAAATGAAAAACACTGGAAGATTTACAGATTGGAATTGTCATTTAATTGGGTGATTGTCTCTGTTTTTCTGTGATAATTGTGAAGAATCAATGGCAGAGTCTTCACTGTGGCTGGCAGTTTCAGAAATCATAAGTTACTGGTTGAAATGCAGTTTGGTTGGCAGGAGAATCGGGTGGTGTAACTCACTTCCTTAGGATCAGTTAAAATGGTAGAAGTGTTAGACTTTCTGGGCTGGGCCAAAGAGGTTAGCATCACAAAGATGCTTAGAAAGATGCAGACCCCACTAGAAGAGGGAGGAGTTATGGGAGTCCAGGGCTGTTTTTGGCATTTGATTAGCATATGTACCCTGGGGCCATATGGAGAAGCATAAAAAAGTGGAATTTGGGATTTTTTTTTCTGCCTATCAGAATTCCTTAGATTACTTTGTCCTGTTTACTGCTGGAAAAAAGATTAGTGACTCAGCACTACATTATAGAAGGAGGGTGAGGGGAATTTTTTTTTTTCTTCTGAAAATACTTCATGGGTGGCGAGAATAATAGTTACCTGCTGTAAAACTGGGAAAGCTGGCAGGACTGGAGGCCCAAGAACCTAGCTCAGACTCTTGAACTTGCAGCTTTTCGCTTCTCTGTCTTGGACACCAGAGGAATAGAACAAATCTCAGAATCTTATTTCCTCACTTGTTTGACAAAAAGGCCCAGATCCTAAGTTAGGGATAACTAACATTTTGGCCAAGACACTTAAGGGTGCCTAGGGGAGAATAAATCAGAAAATTCTTGGGGTGGAAAGTTATTCGTAGACAAGGAACACCTGATTTGTGCCGAGGATTGAGATAGCTGGTCACCCTGGAGGAACAGAGCCAAATGCATTGGTTAGTTGTTGTTAGTGACTGGAGTGGGATCCAGGGACTATCTGCACGTTCCTGTGATCAGCAGGTAGACACTGAGATTTCCTCATATTGTGGCTGCTAAGAAAGTTGACCCCTTAGGGAAAAATGAAGTCTCTAGAACAGACCTCTGGATTTCTCTTCTGCTACTGAATCTGAGCTCAGGGATGCTATACCCTCACTCTCTGCACAGTTTCTGAACTGCTGGTTTTCTAATTGCTGTGACACAGGGTCTCCTCAGTGAGAGCCCCATCTGGGGACAGTCATGGAGCTCTATTGGAAGACTTCATCCTGAAGCCCAGGAACAAAGAAAGAGACACTGCAACCCGTCATCTAAAAATAAATGTTGTCTTGAGACAGATGGCTGGGCTCTCAGTGTGACAATGTCCTCAACAGGCCACCATTCTGTTTGGGAAATTTAAATATTTAAACAATAACTGAGGGTGGTAGTGAAAAGCACCTTCGATCCAAGTTAATCAGATCTCTGTGGTCCTGGGAGAGTCAGGCCAGTAAACAGCCTCATTTGTAGTACACATCAGTGGTCTCAGTTACTGAGATGTGCATGGGACTGAGGTGTGGGTGGGCATGGGGTGGAAATAGCTCCTCTAATCGTTTACAGTGTGTTCTTGGAGCCCAGCAGACAGGAGGCACTGAGGGGCGGAGACCAAGCTTGTCTGTGGAAGGACCTCAGAGGGAAAGAAACACTTTTTCCTTGTGAAGTTTTGAAAGTTAAAAAAAAAAAAGATAAATACTAAATTTTAATTTAAAGTAGTGTAATTGCTATAAAAATCTGGACTCTTTCAAATAGCAAAGTTTTGTTTGAGAGTTTGAGGTTTTGCTGGCCGGTGGCTCAAGTGTTAGAGTGCCTGCTTAGGAAGCATGACACCCAGAATTCAAACCCCAATCCCATCAACAAGCAAACAAACAATCAAAAAACCTGTTCTTCAAGTACAGGGGGAAAACCAGGGTTATATTAAACATTGTTTACTGCTGGTTACTGGTGGCTGTTTCCTGTAATCCTAGCTACTCAGTATGCAGAGATCAGGAGGATTGCCGTTCAAAGCCAGCCTAGGAGAATTAGTTCATGAAACCCTGTCTCAAAAAAACCCCAAAACCAAGAAACAAAACAAAACAAAAAACCATAACAAAATAGGACTGGTGGAGTGGTGCAAATGATAGAGTGCCTGACTAGCAAGCATAAGGCCCTGAATTCCCTGAGTTCAAACTCCAGTAATCCCCCAAAAAATCAAAAGCCAAAAAAAAAAAGACATTGTTACCAATAGTTAATGACTGTAACCATGTGTTCCTCACCCTTATTTTGCTTAAATTAGTAAGCTGCCTAATATTGATGCTTTATTAGTTTAATAATACATTTATTAAAAGCAGTTTATTTTCATAGAAGTAGGGTACAGAAGAAAACTGCCAAATTTCTTTTTTTTTTTTTCTTTTATTATTCAGATGTGCATACAAGGCTTGGGTCATTTCTCCCCCCTGCCCCCACCCCCTCCCTTAACCACCCACTCTGCCCCCTCCCTCTCCCCCTCCCCAATACCCAGCAGAAACTATTTTGCCCTTATTTCTAATTTTGTTGTAGAGAGAGTATAAGCAATAATAGGAAGGAACTGGTAGCTGTTTATACTGCACCCTATAGGCACTGACCTTGCTCTCCTGGCCTCCCCCTACCCTCCCATCCCACCCTCTTTCTCTCTTTCTCTCTAAACTCCCATTCTCTTCTTCTGGGATTTGAGCTGCTCTGCCGGGACCCCTGATCCTAGAAGATGTCCTCACAGCTCACAGGGAATTCCCTCGCCATCCACCGCTAGTCAGTCCTCCCTCAAGATCCTCTCTCTGTGAGTCCTCCACGCACGCAGAGCCCTGATCTCACTTTCTCATTTCCTCAAAATCCTAGAGCTAGGTCTAGGCTCTCTCGTCCCTGGGGACTGGGTCCCCTATGACTGTGGGCCCCCAGTGACGGAGACGTCCTTCCTGGGTGTCCCATCTCTAATCTCTCCTGAGGGATTGATATCTCGGGGACGCCCATCATATCCTCTCCTCAGTTCAGGCCTCACTATGGAGATTGGACTGTCCCAAATTCCTTCAGACTCCCCATTGGGATGTCTCCCTATGTCCAATCCTTTTCCTATCTCCACACCAAACCCTCCCTCTGTACTTCCTGTTCCCCTGTGCAGGTTCTATTAGCCTCTAAGCCATCCTCTAAACCAACCAAATCCTCTCCTGACTTCCTCCTTCCCCATGTCAGCAGACTTCCTTGTGCTGCTTGCCCTGCCTATCTCTTCCTATCTTCCTGAGGGACTTTCCCGTCATGGTGTCAAGCCAGCTGCTCCTTGCCAACTCTGGCCTCAAGGCGATTCCGATTCTGGCGGAGCTCCTGCTCCCTCTCTGCAGACTGAGACCAAGCCAGGGTTTATTCGGGTATGCTTCATGCTATGTTGGGGAGTCCTGATTGGTTATGGCATCTGACGACTGCTTCTCTTTTCCCCCCTGTCTAATGTCCCTTCTGCCTGAGACAGTGACCCAAGAATGGAGGTTTCATGTTGCTGAAAGAGTTCCAGAACCAGTCAATGGGAGCGACCTAGAAGCACAAGTGATCTCTAATCCCTCAGGCTCTGCCTTCCCCTCCCTTATCTAAGATGTCAGGACACCTTTTCTGCTAGCTCCATGGTCTCACTGGTGTCCTTTGTCTCTGTCTGCCTTCCCCTCCCTGGGCTTACTGGGACCCTGGCCTCCCATGAAAAACTTGTAACATGGTTCTTTTGACTTAAGTTATTCCCACTAGTTTGTCAACCCCCTCGGTCCAAAGCAACTTTAAATCAACTGCTGGCACTGACAGAGGCAAGAGTGCCTGCAAAAATATGGTAGCTGCCATACTCACGCCCTAACTCCACCCCCACAAGAGGAGGAGGGAAAACAAACAGGTGTGCTCATGCACAGGGATGCTAGCCCCTGGGCACAGTGGGAACGCCTGCCATAGCTAAGAGAATCCAGAGAGGACCCAACACACATTCTAGGTTGCCAGCTGCACATGGTGGGGGCTGTGGCCTGCCACCACTTCCCCTAGACACAGGAAGCAGGGAGGGGTGACAGGCCACAGGATCAGGCCTAGGCAGTCAGGGTTGCTTGTCCTGGGTTTATGTGTGTGTGTGGGGGGGGGGGGTGGGCAGAGCCTTGTGCAGGCCCTGCTCCCAGCCCTACCTCATGCCTTGGGCCACCAGACCCAGCCCTGTAAGCCAATTGTTAGCTCAAGGTTATAGTCCCAGGAGCAACAAAATGGATGTTACTAAACTCCTCATTTAAAATTTCCTATACTTTTGGCCTCAGCATAAATTTTCCTTCCAAATATTAACACTAGTCTCCCTTATGGTAGTGTTATTGCCCCAGCACACCCTCTGAATGCCCTTCTCTAACTTTACAGATCCTTTTGTTAAGCTTTGTACTGAGGCCTGGCCTCAGTATGGGTTTGGTGATCAAGAGAAGTGGCCTTCATAGTGTTCCTTAAATTACAATATTGTATTTCAATTAGACCTTTTCATTGAAAGGAATAAAAGTGAATTGAGGTCCTCTATACAAATTTTCTTTCATCTGAGACCACCCAGATTGGCTTCATAATTGCTATTTAGATACTCAAACGCTGGCCATTCTTTGTAAGCCACAGGATAGGATCTCATGCTTCTACTAGGCCAGACCCTTTCTTCACTAGAAAAGCAATGGGTTCTGGCCCAGGCCACTGAGGTTGGAAATGATTACCATTTACAATGAACCCCAATACTAGTGGTGCCTAAAAATGAGGGAATAAATGTGCCTATACCTAAAGGGGAACAGGCAATTCCCTTGACAGATCCACACTAAAAGGGGCTGGTGATATGGCTCAAGCAGTAAAGTGCCGCTTTGCAGACATAAAGTCCTGAGTTCAAGTCCCAGTACAGCCAAAGGGAAAAGAAAAAAATATTTGGGGATGAGGACATAGCTCAGTGGGAGAATATCTGCCTAGCATGTACAAGGCCCTGGGTTCAATTCCCCAACACTGCTTAATAAACAAAAAATGGTAAGAAAGATAAATGGCATCAATGCCACTTAATCCATCTTATAGTGGAAGGGCTAAAAAAGGACCAAAGTCAAACCTCTAAACTATTCCCAGGTAACTGTAGTACAGCAAGGTCCTGAAGAAAATCCCCTTACCTTTCTGCAGCATCTTAAGAATGCTATCAGAAAAGATACCACAGTGGACCCAGAGTCATAGGTGAGAGAGGTTCTCCTCAAAGACAAATTTCTAACACAGTCAGCCCTAGATATTTGTAAAAAAACTCATGTCTGTGACTGAAGGAGAAAAGTCATTGGATCAAGTAATACAGCTAGCCATGTCTGTATATTATAACCAGGACCTTACTAACAGGAGGGGAAAACATAAGAGACATCATGGCCTCATTGCTGCTCTCAGAGAGGGCCCCACTCAACTGGGGCCTGCACCCGGAACCTGCTATCATGGTGGACAAGAGGGGCACTTCTGCAGAGAATGCTCAGAAGGGGGATGGCCCGGGAGTTAGCCCTGCCCCCAGCCAGGACCCTGCCCTCTCTGCAAAGGTAACCACTGGAGGTCTAAGTGCCCTCACCCCGCCCCCATCTCTAGATGGAAGGCAAGGTGCCACCTCCTATGGATTGATGGGTCCCAGCCTCCTGTCCACACTCCACTTCTTGGCATTAATATTGAGGAGCCTTGGGGTAACCGTAATGGCAGAAAAGTGAAAGGTCATTTTCCTGCTAGACAGTAGAGCCAATCTCTCTGTCTTATCTTTCTTTCCTGGTCTCCAGTCCAATGACAAAAGTTATTGCTCAGGGCAAATCTAGCCAGCCCCTAGAGCGCTAGTTTACCTGGCCTCTGGCCTGCTCTCGGGGAGACCTCCCCTTCTGTCATTCTTTCCTCATAGTTCCTGAAACTCCAGTGCCTCTGCTGGGATGGGATTTACTATCTCAATTAAAAGCTCAAATTCTCCTCCCCCCAGGCAGCTATCTCTGCTGCCTCCTCCTTTAGGAACAAATAGATTCCACAGTGTGGACTGATGAGATGAGTGTAGGGTGAGCCAGGACAGCCCTCCTTATTCAAATAAAGCTCAAAAATCCCTCACAATTTCCACACTAAAAACAATATCCCCTCAAGCCTGAGGGATGATAAACCTTATGCCTATCATAAATTCCTTAAAACATCAAGAGCTATTAGTTAGTTACTTCAGCCCCTATAATAAATTTAAAATTCTTATAAAAGCTAATTTTGAAATGCAAGTTACAAAATAAACAACTGGAAAGGATATAGATAGGTATTAAATGTATTTTTTGAGAAGTTAAAGGAAAAAGGAATGGTTTTTGTTTTGGATGAGAAAGGATTTTGTAAAGAAGGGTTTGTCCTAAAGATTGTTGCAAATATAAGGACAAGCCATCAAAGGGTTTGATGTTGTATGAAGGTCTGAGTAAGTTTCAAAAGTGTATAATAAAAAGCTTCAGTGTGTGATAAAGTTGAAATTGACTAAGAGTTGCCTAAAAGATTTTTAGGGTCATGTCAAATTAAAATCAAATTCTGTATGCCTATAAAATAACAAGTCTATCTTAATATTGTTCCGCTCTGAGTAACATATACAAAAACTGTTACAGAGAAAGATTTTGTCAAAGAAATTATTTGTGTGTTCTGCTGATCTTGTCAAGCTGTAAGTACTACTAAATCAGAGTTCATTTACGTATTTGCTCATGACCACCTTGTAACAGTGTTGTGTCTATACTTTAAATATGGTACAAACATTTACAAAATTATTTAAAAAAATGAGCTAGAGCTATCTTTTATCTAAGAGTGTTACATTTAAACTAAATCCTGACCGTCAGCCCCTGCCTCCCACAGGTCACCTACCTAGGTGTGTTCTTAAAGGGACAGACTCACTCCCTGAGTCATGAGGGAATCGACCCAATCCTCTGTTTCCCACTCCCCCAGACCATAAAGCAGCTTAGAACTTTCTTGGGAGTTACAGGATTTTGCAGGATCTAGATCCCTAGATATGCAGCCCTTGTCAGACCCCTTTTTATGCTCCTTCTAATGTTTCTATAAATGCTCTCAAGACTGTTTCCCCTCCCCCAATAGAGGTGCAAACCAAACCAGTTCACCTGAGAAAGTCCACAAATGAGAAAACCCCACCACACTGGGCCACCCCCAAAGCCCTCCTTCTTGAGCTTCTTTGATGGCTGCCCATTTCTCTTAGGAAACTTGCCTCCAACAGACCCTGCTCCTCTGGCTGACTACCTGCTTTACCTTAAACTTCTCAGGGAACTTCTCAGAGAGCATGCAGACCAGATCCTGCCCCACCCTATAACAATTTCTGTTAAACCAGGGGATCTTGTACTCCTAAAGGATCTTTGACCCTCTGCATTGGGACGTCAGTGGACCAGCCTTCATCTGCTCATCCTCACAACACCCACTGCTGTCAAGCTCAACGGGATCCCCCAGTGGCAGCACCTCTCAAGGAACAGTTAGAAAAACGGAGAAGGGAGTTGGAGGACTCTTGGAATCCTCTAGGGAACAACATTTCACAGTGGTTCTCCTGGCCAATGCCCATCCTAATGCCTCTGTTTCTTGCTCTCCTGTTCTTAAGCTTCCTCCCTTGTATCATAAAAACAGTACAAAGATCTCTCTTAGACTGCATGTCTGCTATTGCTAATCAAAAGTTTAACGAGTTCTACCTCCAGGGATATCAACCTCTCCAAAACTGTCTGGAGGACTGCTGTGAGGACCCCTACCAGGATGCCACAGGAGTCTGAGGAGCTTGCCCCATACAACACCCCATGCCAGCAGGAAGCAGCCAAGAGGCTGGCGCTTCACCCCAATTCCTGATCCTCAGCCCCTACCCTCATCATTATTAAAGAAAAAATGGGGGAATGATAGAACAATAATGTTGTCATTTTGTGAATCAGCAGCCATTTTATCCTCAGGCCTCACTTCTTGAGAAATGGAGCCTCCTCCAGGCAGCTCCACCCCCCAATGGCAGCTCTCCCTTTACAGAAATTCCTGAGCTCTAAGACAGCCCCACCCCTAACAGAGACTACCATGCATGCACTAACTTCCTTAACCTCCCCTTCTATAAAAGTCACGCCTGGCGCCATCTTTCCCCCGCCAGCCTGACGGCTCGAGCCTGTGATTAAACCTTGCTCTTGGATGTGAGACTTTTCTTGTGAGCTTTCTTTGTGAGTGGTGTTTTTCCTAACAGGTTTGAGGCCACTCCAGGCAAATAGTTTGTGAGACTTCATCTCCAAAATAACCAGAGCTGGACTGGAGGTGTGGCTCAAGTAGTAGTAGAGTGTCCACTTTGCAAGTGCAAAGCCCTGAGTTCAAACCCCACCAAACCAACAACAACCAAAACAGCAGCAACAATAAGAACCAGGACTCTGGGGACAACTGCAAACCTGAGACTTCATAAAAGAGATGGGACCACTGGATGAAGCCCTAGTCAGGGCTTGCTATGAGGATCCTCTACTCTGACATGCCTGGTACTTTCGAGGTCTGCTCTAAGTATTTACACAAAGTTAGAGTATCATAGCTGAGCTATTAAAAATAAGATCAAAATCAAGATATGCTGAGGAACAAATTTTTATCACTTGTAACATTTCCTTTTATCATCCATTATCCATGCCTTTGATCTTTGTCTTGCCCTAAAATGGTTGTCATTCAATGGTCTAGGATGTAACTTCAGAAACAAGTTTTCAGCAGTCTCCAAGACATGGACACCTGACTTAGGAACTTCCTGGATGCGCAGGCCAAGCTGCAAGAGCTGTTTTTTATCCTTTTTGTGCATCGATGGTTGTTGGATGACAGTGGGCTCTGCAACCTTGGGGATAAGGTCCTCTGTGGAATTAGACAGCCCCAGGCATCCCCACTTCTATTCTGAGTTCTGGCTCTGCCAGGCCTCCTGGGACTGAGGACAGTTGCCTCAGGCTGTCAGGGTAGGGGCCCTCCAAGGAGCACCTAACTGAGCAGCTGCCTCACTCCATCCTGGGAAGGCCCATTGTCCTAAGTTGAGACTTTTGCTTTCTACCTCAGCATTGCACCGGTCTCTACCAGAGCAGTAGCTATTTGGAATATATTTATTTTTTGGTGGTACTGAGTTTTGAACTCAGGACTTTGGGCTTGTTAGGCAGGCACTTTAGTACTTGGACTACCCATCCATCCCTTTTTTGCTTGAGTTATTCTTGGATAGGGTCTTGTGCTTTTTGCCCTGACTGGGCTGCAATCCTGATCTTTCTACCTATGCCTCCCAAGCCACGCCTGGCTTAATGGTTGAGATAGGGTTTCGCTAACTTTTTTTTTTTTTTTTGCTCAGGTTGGTCTCAATCCACAATCCTCCAGATCTCCACCTCCTGAGAGCTGGGGAGCATTCGTGTGGGGGCTCCCTGCCTGAAAATTTTTTGTTGTTATTAAAAAAATCTATTATCTAATGTTTCTTGATCTCTTCCATGTTAAGTGCTTCAAATAAATTACTCTTCTGAAACACTTCATCTGGACTATTCTAGATCAATAAGTTATTTGATCTTAGAGTGATATGGCTTCTTTCTCAAGTAACACTTGAATCCTAAATTTACAGAATCTAGTATGTATTGAATTGTGTGTGTTTGTGGCAGCACTGGGGTTTGAACACAGGGCCTGACACTTGCTAAGTAGGTGCTTTTACCACTTGAGCCACCACTCCACCAGCCATTTTCAGTGCTGGGTTTTTTTCAAGATAGGATCGCCTGAACTGTTTGCTGGGGCTGGCTTCAAACCATGATCCTCCTGATCTTTGCCTCCTGAGTAGCTAGGATTACAGGCATGAGCCACTGGCGCCCTGCTGAACTACTGTGTTTTGATATGAATGATATGTTGGAATCCTATGGCGAGACCACACTGTGGCCAGGAATTGAGTTTTTCCTGAAGAGAGCAGATATTCCCACCATCTATAATTCTTGAAGTTCAGAAACCCTGGGGCAGGGACTGAGTTCTTGGCCTGGAAGAAACATGGAGAAGCTGTTGTTTCTCTGAGCCTCATAGATGAGTAGACACCCAAGTAGAGTGATGTTTGTCTTGTAATTTTTTTGGAGGACAGTGGAATTTGAATTCAGGGCCTTGTGCTTGCAAAGCAGACACTCTACCACTTTAGCCACACCTCCAGTGCATTTTTGCTCTGGTTGTTTTAGAGATGAGATCTTGTGAACTATTTGCCCAGATTGGCCTCTCCAACTGCGATCCTCCTGATCTCAGCCCCTCAAGTAGTTAGGCTTGCAGTGCCCAGCTCTAGAATTCTGTTCTAAAGGGTTTCTGTATTGCAGTTCCTTTTCACTTCCCTCAGTGGGGGCGGACATCTGTTGCCTTTGCTTTTCCAATACTTTACTCCCCTTTTCTTCTTCCTTTTCTTTCTTTTCTCTCTTCTTCCCTTCCTGTCTTCCTCTCTTCCTCCCTCCCTCTGTCCCTCTCTCCTTTCCTTCTTTCCTTTCTTTCACCATACTGGGGTTTGAACTCAGGACCTACACCTTGTGCCACTCCATCAGCCTTTTTGTGATAGGTTATTTTGAGTTAGGGTCTCACGAACTATCTGCCCGGGCAGGCTTTGAATCTTGATCCTCCTGATCTCTGCCTCCTGAGTAGCTAGGATTACAGGCATGAGCCAGCAGACCTGGTCTGCAGCACCTTTAATTTCCCTCTGGACCATTAGATTTTCCACACAGTACATGAGTTTCAGAGGACTGCTCCATCCCACGGTTTCATGTGTGTGCATATGACACATGACAGTCTTGGCCAATGAGAGTAAGTATGTCCCTGGCTACAATGAGTGATTCATGGCTGAGTATATGATTCCAGTGGGGGCAATCAGAACCAGATTTAGGACTTACTAGGACTCTCAGGAAAGAGCCATCCTCTTACCATTGGGATAAACAGCCACTTGGAGAATAAAGTACACAGAGCAAGACAAGGTCAAGAAAAGCAGTTTAAGCCAGGAGCCAGGGGCTCACACCTGTCATCCTAGCTATTTGGGAGGCTGAGATTGGGAGGATCACAGTTCCAGGTCAGTCAGGGCAAAAAGTTAAAATTGGGGATAGTCACATATGCCTGTCATCCCAGCAACAATGGAAGCTTCTAATGGGAGGGTCACGGTCCAGGCTGACCTGGGCAAAAAGTGAAACTCCAAAATAACCAGAGCAAAAAAGGCTGTAAGTGTTGCTCAAGTGGTAGAGTGTAAAGTCCTGAGTGCAAACTCTAGACCCACCGAAAAAGGAAAAAAAAAAAAGGTCGTTTGAGTCCTTAGGATATTCTCTGAGTCCCTGGATCTACCCAAGCTAAAGCTCAGAGTACGCTTATGCCTTTGCACTTGTGTGAACTAAAAAATTCTCTTTTTTCTTTTTTTGGTTTAATTGAGTTTTAACTGGGGTTTCTGCCATTTGTTCCTAAAGGTCAAATTCAAACATACACAAAGTGTTTCATGGATCACTATGTGAATCCAGAAAGGCCTACGGCCCTGGTTGGAATGAAGTGCATTGTGGGAAGATAGCAGCTTAAGTTGCTGACATGGATCTCACAGGAAGTAGCTTATCTGCAGGGTGGAAGTGGATGCCAGGAGTCAAGGGCCAGACCACTGGCGAAGGCAGCAAACTTCCCATTGTGCAGATGTGTGGAGCATGTCACTATTCTTGGTAGAGTCTCACAGATACCTGGGAGAGGTGCCCAATAAAAGGCACTAGATAATAAAATAATTGGTCATTAACAATTAATGTCTATACACATGTTCATATCAGTATTATTCATAGTAGCCAAAAGGTAAGAGCAATCCAAGTGTCCATCAAAAGATGAATGGGTAAACAAAATACTGTGTATACCCACAGTGGAATATTATGCAGCTTTGAAAAAAACGAAGGAAATTCTGACCCATGCTTCATCATGGGTGAGGCTTGAGAACATTATGCTATATGAAATAAGCCAGCCAAAAGAAGCCACAATTCTGTATAATTCTACTTGGGTGAAGTATGTAAGACAGTCAAGTTCATAGAAACAAGAAGTCAAATGGTGGCTTCCAGGATCTGGAGGGAGGGGAAAGTTATTATTTAGTGGGTCAGAGTTTCAGTTGTTTTTTTCTGCAGTACAGAGGCTTGAACTCCGGGCCTCTACCCCGAGCCACTTCACCAGCCCTTTTTGTGGTGGAGTTTTTCAAGATAGGGTTTATGATGGGTTTTTACCCAGGCTGGCTTCGAACTGCAATCCTCTAGGTGTGAGCTCCCAGTACCTGGCCCACCTACACTCTTGAGTAAAATTTGTAAAGTCATAATGTTAAATTTAGTACATGAAATTTTCTTAAATATTTCAATCATTACTAAAAATCAGGGAATACTTAAAAAATTTTAAGATTAGAAATATTACCACCCCCATATTAACGTGTCTTAAAAATGTGACTTTTTTTTCAGCATCTCTCTGCTTTTCTAAAAAAAAAAAAAAAAATCCTCCCAAAGAGAGTAATGCTTTTAAGCAGCTTTGGTTTATTGGTTAAAAACTCAGGACCAAAAATTCTAGATCATTTGGGTAGAACTCCTAAGAGGATCTAGTGAAATGTACCAGAGCCTGTGGGATGGAATCCAAGGAATGGTTTTCACTTATTTGCTAAGAGAACAGGGTTCCCAATTTGTGTCCATGAATGGGGTTTTCAGAAATCACCTAAGTTTCAATTTCTTGGAACCCATTTGTTAAAATAAAGACAGACTTTCTAACATCCCTGGGTTTCACTTTATCTTGTGGATAAAACCTTATTATGTAATCTTGTGATCAGAAAACCTGTTGTGAACTGGTCAGATGTCCCAAGTCATGGAGTGATCACAGCAGGGAACTGTGATCAAATGAAAGCCATTCATCCAGGACTGAGTGTGAGCAAGTCTAGGGGTGCAAGGAAGTTACATAAAAAGGTAGTCCAGGCTGGGTGCTGGTGGCTCATACTTGTAATCTTAGCTACCCAGGAGGCAGAGCTCAGGAGGATTGCAGTTTGAAGCCAGCCCTAGCAAACAGTTCACTGAGACCCTATCTTGAAAAAAACCAACACAAAAACAGGGCTAGTGGCTCAAGGTGTAGGCCCTGAGTTCAAATCCCAGCACCGCCAAAAAGAAAAAAAAAGAAGGTGGTTCAGATCCACTCTTGCATCCATTCTTCTCCAAAGCCTATAGCCATCACCATCGAGCAGTTCCTACACATGCAGAAAACCAATCTGGGCCTTAATTATGGAAGACCGTCTTAATATCTTGGGGTGAGTCAACATTTCTAAACCTGCCTTGCGGGAATGGGGAGTGAAGACCTTCCACTTCCTATGGAGAGTAGAGGGCCCCAGAAAAAGGCCTCCTTGGGCTCCTCTGGAAGAAATTATTTGTGAAGCTCTCTAGGGAGGAGCATGCAGGTGACCCTAGGTGTGAGACTTGCTGTCATACGTTGAGAACAACCAGCTTATTCAAATTGGTCTTACAGGTGTCGGCCAGCCTCTGTCTTTGGTCATTCCAGCGTTTGCACAGTGGGCTGATGAGTGCGATTGCTTTAGTGGGAGAGATGGAGGCTATGTATGGGCCCAAAACTAAGTTAGCTATGCTCTGTATGGGCAGCCGAGGATAATATTGGGACCCGTGTTTTAGCACAATCTCAAGGAGACCAGTCAGCCTGGTGGCAAGTTGATTATATTAGATACTCTCCACCATGGAAATAGGTGGCAGTGATTCCTTTGTGACCAGGACAGGTATATTAACCAGGCATGAGTTTAAATTTATTGCTATCAAAGGGGACAAAAACCACCCAAACTTTCTTTTTTTTAGCAGCACTGGGGTTTGAACTTAGAACCTCACACTTGCTAGGCTAGGTGCTCTACCTCTTGAGCCACTTTTCCAGCCCTTTTTCTGTGATGAATTTTTCAGGGTAGGGTTTCGGGAACTACTTGCCAAGGGCTGGCTTTGAACCGCAATCCTCCTGATCTCTGCCTCTTGAGTAGCTAGGATTTCAGGTGTGAACAATCAGCACTGGGCCCCAACTTACTGATAAGGGAGCTTGGAAAATACTGCCTCATATGGAGTGACCTACCTTACAACTAACTGTGTACAACAGTGGTTACATGGGTTATTTCTCATCCCTTCACAAGCCTCTCCCAAACCTCTTTGCCCCAGTCGTCCACTCTTGGTCCTTGCATGGTCCTGCGTACCCAGAAAGGCCATGGAGCACTGTCCTAGGGTCACTTTTCTCTTCATGTACAGTAAATGCTTTGCCTACTGGAGAGATTTCCCCTTGCATCACTTTTCAAAGTCGTCCTAGTGTTGGGATCCGAGCAATAACAGTGCATTTTCAGTGAAGTCATTCGTGAATCAGGTCTAGGACTTGAAAAAAATACCAGGGTCCTTTTAAAAAACAGCCTGGTTTCAAGATGACACTGACAGGGTGGGGCTGGATTACTGTCCTATATACAGTATTGACTTTGGAACCACCAGTCATCTATGTATGTCCCCGAGGGGTGGCATATGTGACATACATAAGTCTGGGAAGCAAGTGGGAGAAGAGTGGTCATTGTTACCAGCACTCTTGGTGAGCACTTGGGGAATTTATGCGTCTAACACTTGTAACTTTTCGTCTGCTGCGTTGGCCAGGAGGACACTTTCATCAGGGATATGATAAGGTTCCCATTGTTCCTACATCTATGGGTACCACCTGGTCAGGTCACTGTGGAGTTAGCACACAATCAATCTCAACGTGGAGACACGCGGCTACCTGATGGGAGCAGAGAGAAACATGTCTAGATTCACCCCGGTGTCTCTTAGCATCTGCACTTTTAACTGTAAATAGGCAATAACAGCCAGTAAACCAGAGATTCAGTCTCGGCCTCCTCATCAGACAAACACTGGCCTAGGATAAGGCAAATTTAGAATGGAACACAGAGGATGAGGATGAAAACCAATGACAGCCTGACGACCAGCCCGCAGGAGAACTTGTTCTACTAGCTCTCTTGGAAGTCTTTAGGAATTGTGACCAGCCAACCATCCTGAAGAATTAGTGGGGTGCACTTGTGAGGGGCACAAATGGATTTGAGTGGGGGAAGGGGTGGATCGTGCTCTACCTGCACCCCTCCCCCATCCCTGTACCATTTGTGGACGCTAAGGTTCCAATCCGGTTTTCTCGTCCAATAAACAAGATGTGCATTTCTTTTGGAGGGCTGCCCCCAGGCGGCCACCACTGGAAGTGCTCGGGATTTCCGTTTCTTCAGTACAGTCCTTGCGTGTCCCGGGATTTGTGCATACCGCGGTGTGATAAATATTTCCGGTTTTTTCTTTGTGTTCTCTATGTTAATTAGGACAGTTCTAAAATGTGATCTCTGTTGCTTCTTGGGGGTCCTCTGTGGGACTGAGTCAAAGCCACCCTGTGTGGGATTTTGGTGTTGTACCCTTTCTTGGCCTCTTCCTGATTTTATCAGTATTCTGCACTTCTCTACCAATTTTTTTCCTAATAAATCACTTTTATATGAATTCCTGTCTCCAGATGTGCTGGTGAATCCAGCCTAAGACATTTTCTTAGGAGTCTGAAGTGAGAGAGCCAGATATATTAAATTTGTAATTAAAGTTTAAATGTCTGAGGGAATTTAATTAATTTTCTGCATAATACTAAGCATTGAAAGGTGGTTTGGTCAGGTGAGAGTTCATTGGAATATTAATAATGGGAAAATAAAAGTGGGTTTTCTTTTTTTTAATATAAAATGTGTTGGCTTATAAATGAAATTCAAAGACTTATTAGGTTTCTAATTTGTAACTTTAATACATTTGACTTGAAGAAAAAAATATTTTTAGGAATTCTTTTGCAGACTAGAGAGTCCTTTTGGGGCAGGAGAAGCTCATTACTTTGAAGAAATAAATATTGAATCATCAACTCAAGGAATACTTGCATGTTTATAAATATATGTAGTTAAATTCTTCATTGTATATGTGAGTTATCAAAGAAATCCAGCAAGTCAATATCAAAATGTCAAGTCTGAACTAAAAATCAGAAGCACTCATAAATTACCCAAGATACTCATTTACTGAACTAGACAACTAATTACATTTCTGCTCATCAATGCATATAAAACAGGTAGTTTGACATAAAAATGAGTCTATAAAAAGGTGCATTGATGATCACAAATGCAAGATATCATTACACCCCATCGTGGTAATCATCTGAGGTAAGTATAATTTTAAAATGGGAGATTTCACCTTCAAACTAGAAGTGGGATAAATACAGCTGAATATATTTCCAAAAGCTGTGTGTGTTTTTCTAAGTTCTGGGAAAATGAGGCCAGAATTCAGAAAATGAAATCAGGTCATATTTATTTTATTACAATAACAGGTAGGGAATTTTATGTGCCTTTCCTTAAATTATATGAAACAGAAGCAAACAGTGCCTTAAGAGATACACATGGAGCTGCTAAGAGTTTAGGGCTTAAGTGTTATCTTTGGTAAATTACTTTTCCTGATTATGATGACAGTCCCCTTGACTCAGGTCTTCGGCTTTCTAACAAAGTGAGGGGAGGATAGGAATGTGCTTTGTGTACCCCTAGAGGAGAATGAATTGCAAGGCAGATTTTTTTTTTGGTGGGACTGGGGTTTGAGCTCAGGAGTCTGCACTTGCAAAGCAGGTGCTTTGCGGCTTGAGCCACACCTCCAGTCCATTTTGCTCTGGTTATTTTTGGAGATGGGGCTGTTGAGAACTAGTTGCCTGGGCTGGAGCCACATTCCCATCCTAAGGAAGTTAATTTAAAATGCTTCCTCAGAAAGAAGTAGTAGGTGACAAGAGTTAATGAGTGGATTAGAATGAATGAAAGAGCTAGAAGCTAATTGTGAAAAAGTACCGTGTCACCAAAAGAAGCAAAACCAAAACCAAACCTAGAATTTCCATGAAAGGAGAATGGAAGGAACCCAAGAGAAATTTGCAAATTTATGCAGTAGAACTTGCTAAAATAAGAACATAATATGACGAGTCTGTGTGTTCACTTTCAGAAACATTGTCATGTTCTTTGGCAATGCCTGGCATGGTGGTTAGTTACACTGGTCACTGTCACTGTCCTACCCACTGAGACTCACCTTCCCTGGTAAGCCTCATTGTGTATACTCACATAGACAATGAGGATGACTTCCCAGACTTTTGGCTTTTAACTTAACCTCACCTAGCAGTCATGAAGATATCCTTCTATTGTATTTTAAAAGTTTAATAGTTTTTCTCTTTGTATTTAGGTCTTTAATACCTTTGGAATTGGTTTTTTGGTATGTGCTAGATTTTTGTGTAAGGGTCCGGTGGCCCCAGGACATGTATTGAAAAGTCTTTTTTTCCCCACTGTCTACCATTCTTGCCTGTCCTTTGTCAAGACTTTGTTAATGTAGGTGTCTATTTCATCCATCTGATCTATCTTATTAGTTCATTTGTCACCTTTTGAGCCAATACCACATTGGCTTAATTGTCAAAGGTCTATAAGAGTTTTGACATCTGCTAATAGCAAATCTTTCTACATTTTTATCTTTGAATGGATGTTTTTGGATATTTTCATTTAAACATACATTTTAGAATCAATCTGTTGTTTTTACAAAAAACCCCTCTGCTGCGATTGTGTTTGGAATTACATTGAATCTATAAACTGTTTTGTGGTTAAAGTTTGGAACATTGAGACTTAGCAAGTTTCTTTTGTGGCTTTAGAGTTTGAAGGCAGGACCTCCTCCTTGCTAGGAAGAGCTCTACCACTTGAGCAACACTCCCAGCCCTTTTTGCTTTAGGTTATTTTTTTGGATAGGGTCTTGTGCTTTGGTCCAGGCCAGTCTTAGAGCAGAATCCCACTTGTGCCTCTTGGAGTAGCATGGATTACAGATGTGAACTATCACGTCCAGGGCGTACCACCACACTCTGCTGATTCTTTACTTTTATTAGTCATCATGAAGAACCAACTTTTGGCTATTCTGATGCTCTTTACTTGCTCATTTAATTTTTTTTCATTAACTCTGCTTTTCTTCTCTTTCTTTGGGTTTATTTTGCTGTTCCTTTTCTAACTGTACTGAAGTGAGTGGGTGGATGTGTCATGCAGTACTTTTATCCTTACTCTTTTCAATACATGTATTTTTTCTTTTTTGCAGTTCTGAGGATTGACCTCGAGGCTTTGTGCATTCTGGGCAAGTACTGTACCACTGAGCTACATCTTCAGTCCTCCTTTTTGGAATATCTACATTTAAGGCTATGCAAACTTCTAATTTACTTCAACTTCACTCTACAAATCTTTATATTTAATACTTTTATTATTGCATAATCCAAACTACTTCCAATGTACCAATGTGATTTCTTCTTTTGTTCACTGGCTATTATTTTATTTATTTATACATACACACATACATTTTTTTCTACCACCCCATGTCTCTCTATTCACAATACTGACCAGGCATAGGGCCTGGGCTGAGGTGTATATGGGATAGGTTTACTTTGCCTTCTCTTTCTGTGCAGTCAGTGTAAGAAAACATCCTGAACATTTATTTTTTAAATAGTCCTTTGTTGCTCAAGAGGGTCTTAGACTTGTGATCTACTTGTCTTGCCTTCTGAATTCTGGGATTGCACTATGCTCTACCACACCCAGTCATTGGTTATTTTAGATATGTGTTTCTTAATTTTTAGGTATATGAATACTTCCTTGGTGGTATGGGGATTTGAACTCAGGGCCTCATGCATGCTAAGCAGGTGCACTACACCAGCCCTTTTTGTGTTGGGTATTTTTGAGATAGGGTCTTGTGGATCATTTGCCCAAGCTGGCTTTGTACTGTGATCCTCCTGATCTCTCCTGAGTAGCTAGGATTATAGGTGTGAGCCACTGGCACCTGGCTTTGTTCAGATTTTGATTCTTTGTAAAATTAAATTATGGACATAGAGCATGCTAAATTTCATTAATATTCTTTCAAAATGTATATTTTTTATTTTAATTGACACATGGTAATTGTTTGTATTTATGGCATTCATTGTGACATTTCAATACATGTACACAATGTGTAATGGTCAGATGGGGTAATTGGGAGATTCATCATCTCATTCGTAGTCTTTAAAAAAACTTAAGACTTATTTAATGACCAGACTTATTCATCCCGTAGAACTGAAAGTTTGTGCCCTTTGGTTAACCTCTTCTCCTCTCCTCCATCCTGGAAGTCACCATTCTATTTTCTGCTACTTTGAGTGTGACTTTTTTAGGTTGCATATGAGTGAGACCACCCAGTGTTTGCTTTTCTGTATCTCACTTAATTTACTTAGCATAATGTCTTTCAGGCTCACTCATGTCATGAATGACAGAAGTTCCTTCTGTTTTCAGACTGAATAATATTCCATTGTACATATGCCACATTTTCTATATCCATTCATCTACCGACAGACACATAGGACCTCCTTGTTAACTCATACATCTTTATGCATTTCAGTCCTTTAAGACACTAGACGTGGTTATTTGCCAATTTAGATTGAAAAATTTAGTCTAATTTAATGTACATTAACGTACAGATTTATCTCTTTCTTTGTTTCTTATTTTTTCTTGTACTTAGATTATCTGCCTGACATCGCTTTCCCCTTGCCTGAAGTACATCCTTTAGTAATTCATGTAGCAAGGGTCTGAGGAGAGACAAATTCTGGTAGCTGGGTTAATTGTGATCCATCACAAGACAAGAGAATGGGTAAGGACCTTGGATCCTACAGGATGCACTATTTCTTACTCCACCTGAGGCAGGCTAGTGACAGGGAAAACTGCCCGTGAGACTCAGGCCGGTGAGACTCAACTCAGCGCATTTCATGCTAAACTCCTTACCTCAGATCTCAGCCCAAAGTCATCCTTTGCAATTATAAATTTCTTTTCAGTTGTAGATTCTTTGCAGTTTTAAGTTTGGACAAAGAGAGGAAGATGTGGGGAAATTCTACCCTTAACTACCTCTCCCTTAAAAGTCCTCTGCTTAAACATGAACATTGATGGCATCTCATACGTGATTAAAATACCTAAGAGTTAGCATGTGTGCAAGCGCAGAGTGCCGTGTTGGATGACAAGACCTTGTCAGTCAAACCCATCAGTCATCTGCCCCAGCCTGCCAAGACCACCCAGATTTTCTACTGCTGTTTGCCCTTTCACGTCATAAAGACCCTGTGAAGACCATTGCACGCCTCTATCCCACCTGACTGGGGCCACCACTGCTTTCTCTTGCCGTGCTGCCCCTTTGTTGGAATTAAAGACCCTCCAGTGCCGAAACCAGACACATGGGAGACAGAGAAAATCTTGACAAGGCAATTTCTTTTGATCAAAAGGGTGCAAGCACATATTCACTCCAGCTGATTACAAAATGGTTGACAGTGGCTTCTCCTTATATTCCTGATGCAGTTCCACCTGCCCCTTACCTGGGATTTGTCCAGGTCAAATGTTCACAATCTCTCTCGATTACTAAAAGGCTTGGGGGATGGGTTAGGGAACATAATTTGGCGTTCAATTTTCCTGGGTATTGGGGCTGTACAAGAATCTGGAAGAAGAAACAGGAACCCTTTAAACAATGCAAGTCACCTAAGATGGTGACCTGAGGAACTTTAAGTAATCTAAGAGGTGACATATACTTTGATAGAAAAGATGATTTTTTTCTTACAATTTCCCCCCTGTTTTAATTTAATTCTTTCCTTCAAACTAATTTAGGAGCCGTTGGCTCTCATGTTTCTGTGTATCTAATAGGAATAAATTATTTGGGTAGGGCGGAGTGATTGTTTGGTGAGGGCTGTCTCAATTAACCACTGTATTAATCCTTGGATACAAGGAATTATGTAATAGCCTACTAAAATTAAAACTCTGGCCACTATGACCCAAAAGGTTAAGATTGAGGTCATCCAGCCCTTCTGTCTCCCAAACCATTTTTCCATTAAGTTAGTGAAGGGATCATTTATACCTGAGTTTTCAGCTAGCTCGTTGGATAGGATAGTTAATCTCTATAGGGTCTTACTAATAGTTCCATTGGGGGTTGTATTATTTGGTATATATGTGCAACATGAAACTCTGTCATTATTGCAACTCCTCCCTTTTCAGCCAACATCATTTCTAATGCTTGCCTGTTCTCCCAAGCTATCTGGCTAGTTGGTCCCAATTGCTCTGCTATTCCTTTGATAGCATCTCTAGTATAGTTAACAAACCTTTGTTGGTTATAATAAATATAATTAATCTAATTGACATTTTTATTTATGGCAGACCACCAAAAGAGTACTGATTCAAATCTTGTCACAATTTGATTTCTGGCTTTAAATTCATTTGGCACCCCTCTCAGAACCCCAATGGCATCAATATAAACATGGGGGATCCAAGGAGCCTCTGACTGGCAACAACACACCTACGCCTATGTCTCTCCTTTTCTAGATATTGTAGCACGGGCTGGGAATTTAAATGTTAGGGTGAAAGGGATTGCCAACTGCACCAAAGCACAGGTGCCTTTCCAGTTACTAGGAGAGTCTCAAGTAAAGGTTCTCCACAGTACCACCAGAGGCTCTGTCCACTGAGTGTGGGCTGGTTTGTGAGACTGTTGAAGGACTGGCTTTTGCTGTGTGCTATCAGGTTTCCCACATTTGCCAATTGTCCCCCATGCCTGGTGAGACATAATTGTCTCACCTGGGATATAGTTGACATCTAGGAAGGGTGGCCTATTAGCCCTTGGGGACTGTAGTGAGAGTGTCCAGCAGGATTCATTACCCCAAGCTGTGGCATCCTGAAACAAAACCAACATGCAATACATTCCATCTGGATCTGAGGACCATTCTAATGGAAATGGGACCACCTGAGGCTGTGGCCTCCCTGTGTTAGGAAAAATGCTTCTCACAAAGAAAGCTCATGAGAGAAGTCTCATGTCCGTAGAGCAAAGTTTAATGGCAGGCCCAAACTGCCAGGCTGCTGGGGAAAAGATGGCACAGCAGCAATTCTGGGCCAGGTGTGGCTTTTATAGAGGGGGAGGTTAAGGAAGTTAGTGCATGCGTGATAGTCTTTGGTAGGGGTGGGGCTGTCTGAGAGTGTGGGATTTTCTGTTTAGGGCGGGGCTGTCCTTGGAAGACCTCAAGTGAGGTCTGAGGATAAAATGGCTCCCAGTTTATAAATGGTGACATTATTGTTCTATCATTCCCCCATTTTTTCTTTAGTAATGAGGGTAGGGGCTGAGGATCAGGAATTGGGGTGAAGCTGCTTCCTGCTGGCAGGGGGCATTGTATGGGGTAAGATCCTCAGACTCCTGTGTCCTGGTAGGTTGATATCCCCGGAGGTACAGCTGGTTAAATTTTTGATTAGCAATAGCAGACATGCAGTATGACACAAGGGAGGAAGGTTAAGAATAGGAGAGCAAGAACATAGGCATTAGGATGGGCATTGGCCAGGAGAACCACTGTGAGATGTTGTTCTCCAGACAATTTCAAGGGTCCTCCAATTTCCTTCTCCATTTTTCTAACTGTTCCTTGAGAAGTGTTGCCATTGGGGGATCCCATTGAGCTTGACAGCAGTGGGTGTCATGAGAATGACCAGATGAAGGCTGGTCCACTGAAGTCCCAATGGAGAGGGTAGAAAATCCTTTAGGAGAATAAGATCCCCTGGTTTAACAGAAATTGTTATAGGATGGGGCAGGATCTGGTCTGCATGCTCTCTGAGAAGTTCCCTGAGAAGGTTAAGATAAGGTAGATAGTCAGCCAGAGGAGCAGGGTCTGTTGGAGGCAAGTTTTCTAAGAGAGATGGGTGGCCATACATTATTGAAGACCCAAAAAGGAATATTAGAAGGAGCATAAAAGGTGTCTGCTAAAGGACTGCATATGCAGGGATCCAGATTCTACAAAATCCTGTAACTCCCAAGAAAGCTGTAAGCTGCCTTATGGTATGGGGGAGAGGTAAATGGAAGATTGGGTTGATGCACTCATGACTCAGGGAGTGAGTCTGTCCCTTTAAGGCCACACCTAGGTAGGTGACCTGTGGGAGGCAGGGGCTGTCAGGATTTAAATGTAACACTCTTGGATAAAAAGAGAGCTCTAGCTCATTTTTTATATAACTTTGTAAATGTTTGTACCATACTTAGATAAAGTATAGACACTACACTGTTACAAGGTGGTCATTAAAGTCACATAAGCAAATATGTAAATGAACTCTGATTTAGTAGTACTTAAAGCTTGACAAGATCAGCAGAAAACACAAATAATTTCTTTGATAAAATCTTTCTCTGTAATGGTTTTATTTTTTGGAGATGTTACTCAGAGCAGAACAATATTAAGATAACCTTATTATTTTATAGACATAGAGAATTTGATTTTAGTTTGACATGACCCTAAAAATCTTTTAGGCAACTCTTAGGTTATACTCAACTTTAACTTTATTACACACTGAAGCTTTTTATTATACATGTTTAAAACTTATTCAGACCTTTATATAACATACTAAACCCTTTGATGGCTTGTCCTAATCCCTCCTATTTGAAACAATCTTTAGGACAAACCTTTCTTTTTTTTTTGGATCTAGAGCTGACGAAGGCTCAAGTTTTAATGTCCCAGTCCTTGGGCCTGGCAGTGCCTAGCCAGTTTCCACGGCCCTGCTTCTTACTTGGGTGGTGGCCGGCCTGCTTCATCCTGGCCTTTGGCAGTGGCCGCCCCATTGTCCTCAGGTACCAGTTCCACATCCAACTCCAGCTGGCCCATGTAGGGGCCCATGGCACAAGCCCAGAGCAGGCTGGTGGCTAGCACAGCCCCCATGCCTGCAGCTGCACCCTCCAGCGAAAGCTGCATGGGTCCTTGCAGAGAGGCCAGGCCCACCACATAGGAGGCACTGCCCCAAACCACTCACAGACCACCCAGCAGGAAGAAGCCATAGGCAGCTTCCTGACCCATGTCACTCTGCATGAAGGAGATGACACCAATGCCAGAGGCCAGAAGACCATTCCGGAATCAGGAGAGGAAGGCTGTCTCATGTGCCTTCCAGAAGAGCCAAGTGTCCGTGCTATCTAGCTTGGATACTGGGGGCAGTGAAGCCCTGGAGTGGGGGCCATGGCCAGGGGCAAAAGACCCCTGGGTGTCCCCACTCCGGGGCCACTGAGGCAGCAGCAGCATCCCCTGGAAACAGATTCGGGCCAGGCGGGCAACCTGAACCCACCACCAACCACCTCCCAGGGTTCTCACTCAGGACAAACCCTTCTTTACAAAATCCTTTCTCATCCAAAAACATTCCTTTTTCCTTTAACTTCTCAAAAAATACATTCACTACCTATCTATATCCTTTCCAGTTGTTTACTTTGTAACTTGTATTTTAAAATTAACTCTTATAAGAATTTTAAATTTATTTTTGGGGCTGGAGCAACTAATTAGTAGCCCTTGGTGTTCTAAGGAATTTATGATAGGCATAAGGTTTATCATCCCTCAGGCTTGAGGGGATATTGTTTTGGGTGTGGAAACTGTGAGGGATTTTTGAGCTTTATTTGAATAAGGAGGGCTGTCCTGGCTCACCCTACACTCATCTCATCAGTCCACACTGTGGAATCTATTTGTTCCTAAAGGAGGAGGCAGCAGAGATAGCTGCCTGGGGGGGAGGAGAATTTGAGCTTTTAGTTGAGATAGTAAATCCCATCCCAGCAGAGGCACTGGAGTTTCAGGAACTATGAGGAAAGAATGACAGAAGGGGAGGTCTCCCCAAGAGCAGGCCAGAGGCTGGATAAATTAGTGCTCTAGGGGCTGGCCAGATTTGCCCCAAACAATAACCTTGTCATTGGACCGGGAAAGAAATATAAGACAGAGAAATGAGCTCCACTGTCTAGCTGGAAAATGATCTTTTGTTTTTCTGCTATAATGGCTACCACGAGGCTTCTCAACATCGATGCCAAGAAGTGGAGTGTGGACAGGAGGCTGGGACCTATCAATCCATAGGAGGTGGCACCTTGCTTCCCATCTGGAGATGGGGGCACTTAGACCTCCAGTGGTTACCTTTGCAGAGAGGGCAGGGTCCTGGCTGGGGGTGGGGCTGTCTCCCAGGCTGTCCCCCCTTAAGCATTCTCTGCAGAAATGTCCTTCCTTTCCACCATGGTAGCAAATTTGAGATGTAGGCCCCAGTTGGGTGGGGGCAGCAATGAGGTCATGTCTCTTAGTATACAGACATGGCTAGTTGTATTAGTTGATCCAATGACTTTTCTCCTTTAGTCACAGACTGAGTTTTCTACAAAAATCTGGGGTGACTATTAGAAATTTATCTTTAAGGAGAACCTCTCTCACCTGTGACTCTGGGTCCATCATGGTATGCTTTCTGATAGTATCCTTAAGATGTTGTAGAAAGGTAAAGGGATTTTCTTCAGGACATTGCTGTAAAGCAAAGTTGTTATTTCACATTGACACCTGACACTCTGTGGAGAGCAGGTCTCTGAACTGTGCTGGGCCTCAGTTTCCTCACTTGAAGAATGAGGGATCTGGTCTCAGCCATCTCCAGTATGAGATGGCTGAAGTGACATTAATGCCACTTATCTTCCTTACCATTTTTTTTTTTTTGATTTAGCAATGTTGGGGAATTGAATCCAGGGCTTTGCACATGCTGGGCAGACATTCTCCCACTGAGCTACTTCCTCAGCCCCAAATATCTTTTTTGTTTTTGGCTGTACTGGATTTGAACTCAGGGCTTTATGCCTGCAAAGTGGCACTCTACTGCTTAAGCCAATCATCAGCCCCTTTTAGTGTGGATCTGTCAAGGGGACTGCCTGTGCCCCTGTAGGTAGGCACATTTATTCCCTCATTTCCAGGTGCCACTACTATTGAGTCTCATTGTAAGTGTTAATCATTTTTAACCTGAGTGGCCTGGGCTAGAGCCCATTGCTTTTCTAATGAGAAAAGAGTCTAGTCTAGTAGAAGCATAATATCCTTTCATGTCGATTGAAATGTTTGGATTGCAGAGATAAAGGCTTGTATGTATTGGTCTGGGGCATCAGTATAGCTGTCCAGATGTTTTTTTAATTCCCCTTAGATCTGATAGCTGGAAGGGGACATAGACTCGCCCTCTTCGTACCATTATCTGTTGAAGGGGGAAGCACCCACTAGGAAGTTTTGGATATTGGGGTGGCTTAGAAGGTAGGGCAGAGGGTGGAGCAGTGGGGGTGGGCCTGGCCATTGATAAGGGGCTTTTCTGGTCCTCCTTTCCATGTTTATCCTGTGTCTTACAAAGAATGGCCAGTGTTTGAGTATCTAAATAGCAATTGTGGAGCCAATCTGAGATGAAAGAAAATTTGTATAGGGGACCTCAGTTTACTTTTTTCCCTTTTCTAGAAAAGGTCTAATTGGAGATGGTATTGTAATTTAAGGAACCCTGTGAAAGCCACTTCTCTTGGTCACCCAAGGCATACTGAGGCCAGGGCTCAGTACAAAGTTTCCAACATCTATAAGCCAGAAGTTGGAAGGTGCAGATCCCATCTAGAAAGAACAAGATGCTAGGATCCTGACTTTTAGCTAACAGCAGGCAGTCTCTTTAATAAAGGCTGCTTTTTAACAAAGGAATAAATCATCTGTAAAGTTAGAGAAGGGCATTCAGAGGGCATCCCAGGCCAACAACAGTACCATACGGGACAACTAGTGTTAATAGTTGGAGGGAAAATTTATGTTGAGGCTGAAAGTATAGAAAATTTTAAATGAGAAGTTTATTACAGTAGTGTCCATTTTGTGATTTTTGGGACTATAACCTTAAACTAACAATTGGCTTACAAGGGCTGGGTCCGATGCTCCAATGTGTGAGGTGGGGCTAGGAGCAGGGCTTTGTGCAAGGCGCCACTCCCTCCACACACACCCAGGACAAGCGAGCCTGACTCCCTAGGCCTGATCCTGCAGCCTGTCTCCCCTCCCCCCTTCCTGTGTACTCTGTGCGCGTTTATTCTAGGGGAAGTGGCGGCAGGCCACAGACACCGCCATGTGCGGCTGGCAGCCTAGGATGTGTGTTGGGTTGGCCTATGGATTCTCTTAGCCATGGCAGGCATTCCTGCTGTGCACAAGTGCGCCTGTTTGCTTTCCTTCCTCCACTTGTGGGGGCAGAGTTAGGGCGTTAGCGTGGTAGCTGAAGTTTTTTTGTAAGCACTTTTTGTAAAGCAGCTGATTTAAAGTTACTTTAGACTGAGAGGCCTGGCAAACTAGTTGGAATAACTTAAGTCATAAGGTACCATGCTACAAGTTCTTCGTGGGAGGCAGGGTCCCAGTAGGTCCAGGGAGAGGAAGGCAGACAGAGACAAAGAAAATGTGATGAGACTGTGGAGGAGGCAGAAAAGGTGTGCTGACATCTTAGGTAAGGGAGGGGAAGGCAGAGCCTGGGGACATGACACGCCTGAGGGATTAGCCATCACCTGTGTCTCTAGGTCGCTCCCATTGACTGGTACTAGAACACTTTCAGCAAAATGAAACCTCCACTCTCTGGTTGCCGTCTCAGGAAAAAGGGGCATTTGATGGGGTGGTGGGGGGGAAGAGAAGCAGTCATCAGGTGCCATAATCAAACAGTACTCCCCCAACGTAGCATGAGGCATACCTGAATAAATCCGGGGCTTGGTCTCAACCCACAGGAAGGGAGCATGAGCTCTCCCAAAGCTGGAATCACTTTGAGGCCCGAGTTGGCAAGGAGTGGTTGGTTTAACACCATGATGGGAAAGATAGGAAGATAGGAAGAGACAGACAGCGTGAGCAGCACAAGAAGTCTGCTTACACGGGGAGGGAGGAGGTTCAGGAGAGGATTTGGTTCATTTAGAAGTTGGTTTAGAGGCAAATAGAACCTGAGCAGGGGAACAAAAAGTACAAAGGGAGGGTTTGTTGTGGAGATAGGAAAAGGATTGGGTGTGGGGTACTTCCTTCCATTTACCAGCATGTTCGCAGAAATTGTATAAGTCCCTTAAAATATTGGGATTGAAAGTGCCATTAATTGGTCATTTGGAGGTATTATCTAATGGATATTGGGGCCAGGCTTGATTACAGAGAAAAATGAGCTTTCATGGCTTAAGATCAGGTGTTAGGTGGAAGGACACAAGGTTGGCCAGGAGACATCCCAATGGGGAGTCTGAAGGAATTTGGGATGGTCCAATCTCCACGGTAAGGCCTGAACTGAGGAGAGATATGGCGGGTGTCCCCGAAATATCAGTTCCTCAGAAGAGAGTAGATGTGGAACACCTGGGAGGAATGTCTTCATTACAGGAGTCCACAGTCCCTAGTGGGGAACCTGGTTCCCAGGGACGGGAGTGAGCCGAGATCAAGCACTAGGATTTTGAGGAAATGAGAGAGAGATCACAGCTCTGTATGTGAGAAGGACTCACTGAGAGATAGGACCTTGAGGGAAGATTGGCTGGTGGTGGATGGCAATTGGAGGCGTGCTGGGGCAGAGGAACTTCCCTGTGAGCTGTGAGGGAGTGGCGTTTTCTAGGATAGGAGCTTCTGGCAAAGCAGCTCAGATCCCAGAGGAAGGGAATTGGAGTAGAGAGAGAGAGAGCAGGATGGGGTGGGGGAGGCCGCGAGGGCAAGGTCAGTGCCAGAAGTGCACCCCGATCCTAGTCACGGCACCAAATGTTAGGAAAAATGCCGCTCACAAAGAAAGCTCACGAGAAAAGTCTCACGTCCAGAAGCAAAATTTAATGGCAGGCCCAAACTGCCAAGCTGGCTGGGGAAAAGATGGTGCAGCAGTGATTCTGGGCCAGGCGTGGCTTTTATAGAAGGGGAAGGTTAAGGAAGTTAGTGCATGTGCAGTAGTCTCTGCTAGGGGTGGGGCTGTCTTAGGGCATGGGAATTTTTGTTAAGGGTGGGGCTGTCCTTGGAAGTTTCTCAAGTGAGGTTTGAGGATAAAATGGCCACCGATTTATAAATGGCGACATTATTGTTCTATCACCCTGTAGTAACAATCGTTCTTATTTAATAGGTAGACAGAATATTTTATCCATTCCATCCAAGCATTTGTATCCCCATAGCCAATTTCAATAGCCACAGTTTGTCTTAGGTCCTTGACTTCTACTACAGCTACCTGAGTTCAATTGTTGTATAAATGTGGAGGTAACAGTGGAGTGGAGGTAGAACTGGGTGTCCCCTGAGAGAGCTTGGGAGCTAGGTGGAGCTCAAAGTCACCTAAAGGGTCTGTTCCCAAGACATTTACAAAATATGGATGGTTCTTTTGTCATACTCCAAGAGCTTTCCATGACCAATCTAAGTGGGTTTACACTGTTTATCTTTGCAGGATAGAGAGTGGTGTGTTCAAAACAGCTGTAATTTTGACTGTAGTCTGTTAAAAGATTGTTGATTGTTCTGGATGGTGGAAATTGAAGTCTTACCAGTGCCTCTGGGTCTGGTCCAGCCCTTAGGATTGTCATAAAAGGGAGAAGTGTATCCTTGTAGCTGGAGTTGGGATGTAAGTTCTCCACAAGGAAGGATCTGGCATGCATCAAATTCAACAGTTAAGGGAAAAGTACTCTGAATTACATTAATAATAAACATAGCATTTCCCAAACGAAAGAGAAAGAATAATTTCAGTATAGTGACGGCATGGTCCATTGTTCCTTCTGCTTGGGGTGAGGAGGAGCATCTTCTTTACCTGTGTGATGAGTCCACCCCCTCTCCATGGTCCAGATGACTGTTTCTGTGGTGAGCAGGAACAGGAAGGGCCCTTCTCAAGCTGGCTCAAGCTTGTTTTCTTTCCAGGTTTGATCAGCACATGATTGCCAGGCTGGTATGGGTGAACAGGAAAGTCAAGTGGAGGAGCTGTGCTAACAACCCCTTTGTCCTAAGAGAAAGTAAGGTAGAAGACAATCCAAGTACATAATTTTTGAGGAAATAGTCTTTGGTTCCAAAGGTAGGCACATCAGTAACAGAGCTAAGGTAAGAAATCTCAGAAAGCATTTCATAGGGAGAGAGGCCAATGTCCTTCCAAGGGGATGTCCTAAGTCTGAGTAGTGTTATGGGAAGTCATTTAATTAATCCAAGGTAATCTGGTCTCTAAGACTAATTTAGTGAGCTGATTATTAAAAGTCTGTTTCATTCTCTACCCTCCCTGAAGGAAGGTGGATGGCAGGGAGCATGGTATTCCCATTTGACCTCTAGAGCCTTCATAATCCCTTAAGGACATTGGCGATGAAGTGACTTCCATTGTCCTAGTCTGTATTTTCTACAACTCCAAACCTCGGGATGATGTGTTCTAGTAATGCCCTAATTACATTTGTAGCAGTGGCCCCCAAGAGAGGGATGGCCTTGATCCAGTGAGTGAGATGGTCTACAATAACCAGGAGGAATTTAAGATGACCTATTTTGGGCATTTCAGTGTAATCTACCTGAATGCTTTGGAAGATTGCAACCTGCAGTTTCTACCTCCAGCTGGTTTCTGTCTCAGGGCTTGCTTGTTCGTTTTTCAACAAGTGAGACAGCCTTCTGATACTTGTTTGGCTAGTGTACAGGTCCCTATACACCCATAGGCTCCCAAAACTGTGTTACACATGGCTTGCTGTCCTCAATGGGTCCCCTGATAGAGAAAGGTAAGGATTCCTTTCATTAGAGGCTTTGAGATCATTTCCCTCCTGTCTGGGAGAACCCATTTTCCTCGTTCAGTCCTGATTGCTCCAAGTTTTTTTAGTTGTTCTTCCTTGGAAGGGTAAAGATAGGTAACAGGAAGAGCAGGAAGGTGCGGGATAGGACAGAAGACTGGGACCTCAGGGTGAGAACAGCCCGTTTTGCTGTCTCATCTGTGAAAGAATTTCCCCAAGCCTCAAAGTTTATTCTGTTTTGGTGTCCTGGCACATGGACTATGGATATTTCTTCAGGTAGTTTTAGGCTTTCTAGTATTTGTTGAATTAATTCCCCATGCACCAACTCTTGGCTCTGCTGTCGATTAAACCCTGTTCCATCCAGATTTTTCTGAAGGTGTGGACCACACCAAATGCATATTTTGAATAAGTGTATATGGTCTCTTCTTTGTCTTTTAAGTGTTTTAAGACTTGATTTAGAGCAAATAATTTTCAAGTCTGTGACAACCAATTGTTAGTCGGCCTGATTCTATTATAGTCATGGCCTCCCCGTCTATGATAGAATATCCATATGTCTTTTTCCCTCAATTACCCGAGAGGATCCATTCACAAAAAATTGGAACCCTGTCTGGAAAGGAGTTTCCCCAAGGTCTAGCCTCACCTTTGTTTGGTTTTCAATAATACCTAAACATTTATGTTTGGGGGCTCCTCCCTCCTGCTTCCCTGACAACAAAGTGGCTGGATTTAGGGCCTCATCAGTAGTTAAAGTCAGGTCATCTTTTCTAGCAAGATAGCCTCATATTTTAGGATCCTGGAATCTGTCAGCCATCCACCCACCTTTTAGTTTAAGATTGTTCTAACTTGATGGGGAGTGCTAATAATTAGACTTCCCCCAAAGGTGATTTTTCTATTTTCTTCGGTTAGAAGGGCTATAGCCTCTATTGCCTGAATACACTCAGGCCAACCTCAGGTGATAGGATCTAGGAATTTAGATAAAAAGACCACAGGTTGACATTAACCCCCATGTTTTTGGGTTTGCACCCCAAGGGCAACTCCCTTGATTACATTTACAAAGAGGTGAAAAGGCTGTTCAAGAGAGGGCAAGACTAGCACCCAAGCTGTGATAGGGGTTTGTTTTAGTTCATCTACTTGTTTTATCTCCTAGGGGGTCCAAAAAAGGGGGTCTGGTCCCTCTTGGGTCAATTTGAGATATAAAGTTTTAAGGGCATATGAATCTATCCACAACCAGCAGTATCCCACTAAGCCAAGGAACTTTCTTAATTCTTGTTTTGTTCCTGGGAGAGGGAGACCAGTGATTTCTTCTATTCTTTCTGGACCAATTCTTCGTTGGCACTTACTGATCAAATGACCCTGATATTTTACTTCAGTCTCAGCAAACTGTAACTTATTCCTTGAAATATGAAGTCTTCAGCTTTCTAGAAAATTTATGAAACTAATGGTTGTGTTAATCACCTCCCCATGGTTATCCCCTGACAGAATTAAATGGTCCACATATTGGAGGAGCACATGGGGGTCTAACTTGAACTTTTCTAACAGGAAGGAGGAGGTGGGGAAGTAGGAGCCTGAGGGGGGTGGCACGGGCCAGCTCTGGTGCCTGAGCCAGAGGAGCAGCGTTGTTTTTAGGGGGGGGAAGGGAGGAGAGTAGATTCCAGTTAGAAGGAGTTTGATTTTTTTTTCCTCTAAGTGGAAACAGGACTATGGGACTCTGTCCCCAACAGAGGGCAAATTCCATTTCCTCTTGAGTGACAGGCTCTTTGTTTACATGTTGAATTAATAGTTGGCAGACCCAGTCCTCATCAGACCCAAATTTTAGTCAAAACCCCAAAGGCTTTAAGATCAGTTCTTGGGTCCAGATAAAACAACAGTATTTGACCATGCTTTGTTTCTTTTTCTCTTTGGTATGGGGACTATCATCCCAATATCTTAACATCTTTCCTAGGGGCTCTCAGAGGCTATTTTATCCTGGACCTTTATTTATTAGCCTCCCTGCCTTTATTTCCCATTCCCCCTTCTGGTGGACTGTGCTCTGTCTATCAGGAGCTCAACTCCCCTTTTGCCTTGGAGGTTTCTTGCACTGATTCTCTTTTGCTTTGTCCATCTCTGGCCACATCCCTTGTGGGAGCTTGAGGCACCTTGTGGTAGCTGGTGGGTCAGTATAAGCTCCTGACCTGGATTAGGTTCAAGAATCTAATTCTGCCTTGAACAGGATGAGGTCACTTTGGAACTTTGGATCAGGTCTCCAGTTTTCCTTCGTGTCACCTGACACATCTCATTTGCATATCACACAGCCTCCAATATCCTGACCACCAAGACATTACTTGGTTACCCCCATGATGTTTCCTGTCTTGGTTTGTGTACAAAACTTACATGGTCACCACGGTCCCTGTCTTCAGAGCTCTTTTACCCATGTTGTCAAGAAATTCTGGAGTCCGAGTTTATTTGCAGATCTGGAAAGTTGTCGTCATTGGCCCAACCTCAGGGCTGCCACAACAGGCAGCAGGATGCATCTCCCTGGGGAAGGGCTGGGCCCCCTCTTCCTGGATGGAATGTAAAATCGCAGATAAGCCCCCAAATTGTTGGAATTAAAGACCCTCTGGTGCTGAAAACAGGCACATGAGAGACAGAGAAAATCTTGACAAGGCAAGAATCCAGAAGAAAAAACAGGAACTCTTTAAACAATGCAAGTCACCTAAGAAGGTGACCTGAGGAATTTTAAGTAAACTAAGGGTGACATATACTTTGATAGAAGAGATGGCTTTTCTTACACGTTCACCTTAAATAACTGTTCACTATCACTTTCACTACATTTTCACGTCTTGCCTGAATTTTTCTCTTGTGGCACACAGGTACTGAAATCTGACCAGAAGCTCCAGTGACCACCTACCTGGTAATATACCCAAAGCTGGAACAATTGTCTGTACAGTTTGATTTCCTAGTGTTGGAGTACTGGCCCTGGGGTAGCAGTGACCAGCAGTGACAGTGACTCAGATTTGCTTCATGGTGTAGCTGTAGGTCAGCCACTAAGGAGAACAAGTTCATACATTTCGGCTCCTCTGAGACAGATCCATCCTTGAACACTGACCTTGCTTTCTTTTGGCTCAACTTAAGAGTCTCGAAGTGAGCTGAGGGAGCCACAAATTCATTGGTTTTAATGTTAGTTTCTGAAGTATGCTTTTATTTTGTAGACTGCTATACACATTCAACTTCTATTTTCAGCATAGAAAAATGTCTGCACAGTTTTCATCACTCTTATTAAAAAAGAGGAAGGGTTTCCCAGTTATAGTTGAAAACAATTTATTTTATAAAAAAAGATCAGGAAAATTTCCCACTACTGTGGAATCGGGAGGCATCAGGATCAGGAGGCAAAACACAAAAGCAAAATAACAGCTGGAGACTATTTGTCTGTAAGTACCACAAGGTGAGCTGCAAAGATCTTTGAATTAGGTCAGTGCCAACAATAAGGGATATTCAAGTCCTCTCTTCAGGGAGGTCAGGAACACAGTGAGCATTTGTGATTATGTTTGTCTCACTGAGAGCCAAACTCCTGGTGCTACAAGGCTACAAACCTATCTCATTGTCTTCCCAGATCATCTAACCATGGGACTCTTGGTGACATTTTAAATCGTTCATTTTAGAGCAAATCAAATGGAGTACAATACTCAAACCCAGAACGTATTTGTAGAACATGATAAGCTGATATTATGAATGGATTCAAATTGCAGTTAGATAAACCAGGGCTGCTATATTCATGATTTCTTGAAAAGGGGTATTTTCATAGAGCATTAGACCTGACAGGGACTAAAGAAATGACGCAGGGCTGGTGGAATGTCTCAAGTGGTAGAGCACCTGCTTAGCAAGTGTGAGGTCCTGAGTTCAAACCTTAGTGCTGTCAAAAAAGAAATAATGTATAGCCATGAAATATTTGGGACCTACTTATACCAAAATGATTTTTTTTCCACTTGAGCCACTCCTTCAGCCTGATGAGTCATTGTTTATGTGTTTATTTATTTGTCATTTATCTAAAATTAGAATTTAACCCTGGCAACCCAACCCTAAGGCCTTCTTCCCAGGCAGTAGAAAAATCTCACCATGTAGAAAAATTTAGATTATTTTTAAACAGTGTGTTGTCTCTTGTTACAGACTATTATACTGTTTCCAGAGGAGAAACTGTTGAAAGATTTGAAAAAGATTACTTTGTATTCAAAACTTGGAAATTAGGCAAAGCTCAAATGTCTTTTCAGGTCATTTTGGAGCATTGTTAAACAGATCTACTTGGAGGTTATGTAAGTATTTAGGACAATGTGTTTGTTGGTCTTGCTACCTGTTAATGAGGAAAGGGCCAAAGTCTTTGAAGTTGCATGTTATTTTGAGATATTTGTCTAGAAGAGATTCATAATAGAAAAGGTAACTTGGAAGGTTCTTATTTGAAAAAATGTTTTTATTAGTATTGTTAGGGTACAAATGTTAGGGTACCTTTGAGGCTTGCAGCCCACTCAGCCTGAAACCGGCCATGGCTAACATGACCCAAGCCACCACTTACTGGAACTAAGGGAGGTGGGATGGTTTCTGAGAACAGGGACTGTTTCTGGTTAATCTTGCTAAACGGTATGTGAGTCAATGAGTTAAGACACCTGGTGTTTACCAAATTCCTGATAAATAATCTTCAAGTAATCTGGCCCCACCACCAGGGTGTGGGTGATATCAGAAATATGTGACCCCAGGGACCATAAAAATTGCTGTGTGACCGTGACTAATGTCTAAAAAATATAAAAGCAGCCTGAACTTTGTATTCGGGGTCCTCGTTGAAACCCGCTGTGTCGGGCGGATACCTGGACCCCAGCTGGCTGGAAATAAACCTCGCTTTGTGGTTTACATTATCGTGAGTGTCTTTTGTTCCTCTGAGGGGTGGTCAACTTCGGACCCCAACAGTATATAATAGATATACAAGGGGTTTCATTGTGACTGGAAGGTTATTACTGCTTGATTCCCTTCTGGTACATTAACTTGTTTTATATAACCTACAACATTTATTCAAACATTCTTCTCCATTTTTGGATATGTTTTTGTTTAGATTTACAGAATTAGGAACACAGCACAGAGAGTTTCCATATGCCTCATTTCCTTTCTCCTTTCTTTATGTCTTGTGTTAGTGAGGCAGGCTAGGAAAAGTTTGGGACTCTTAGAACATATATTGCATTTCAGGTTGATTGTTGCTCTCTTCCTCTGAGCCTCCTTTTCAATTGCAAGTGTGTGCAGGTTATTCACACCCTGGCCCAGGGACCACCCATGCCTCTCCCAACTCATCGATCATTTGTGGTGGGGAGTCACTATGTTTTTCCCTTCCCATAGGTTAGCATAGGTTTTAAAAACACCGGGAAAGAGAAAGATGCTGTCTCTGCTTCTGCCTTACACTGGCCTACTGTGGCTGTTTGTAATTTTTTCCATAACTTTTAATAAACTCCATTATCTTACTTGCTACACCCATGTGTCCTGCCTGGATGCTTCCATGTGGGACAGAAACAATTTGAGAACCTCCTGATCAGACTATATGAGCCTATAACATATGTATGGTACATTTGTTACCATTAACGAACCCTAAAACACAATTATTAACTATTACTAACTAAAAGCCATATTTTGTTCAGATTTCTTCTTCTTCCTTCCTTCTTCCTCTTTCTTCCTTCCTTTCTTCCTTCCTCCTCCTTCCTTCCTTCCTCCTCTTCTTCCTCCTCCTCCTTCTCCTCCTTTTTCTTCTTCTTCGACTGGGGATTGAACCTAGGACTTCTTGATTGCAAAGCAGGTTCTCTACTACTTTAATCACACCTTCAGTTCAGTTCACTTTGCTCTAGTTATTTTGAAGATGGGATATTGAGAATTATTTGCCCAGGCTGAACCCCAATCCTCCAATCTTAGCCTCCCAAGTAGCTAAGATTACAGACATGAGCCACCATTGCCAGGCTTATTCAGATTTCTTTTTATTTTTTGGTGGTACTGGGTTTTGTTCTCAGGGCCTTACACTTGAGCCACTTTTTTGTGTTGGATATTTTTGAGATAGGATCTTGAGAACTATTTGTTTGGGCTGGCTTTGAACCATAATCTTCTTGATCTCACCCTCCAGAGTAGCTAGGATTGCAGGTGTGAGCCACCAATGCCTGGCCTACTCAGATTTCTTAATGGCCTTTTCTGTCCCAGGATTCCACTAGGAGAAGACAATGTAATGAGTAATCACTAAAATACTTTTTTCACTACCAGTAATGTCCATTTCTTTAAATGTTCCTAGGTTCAACTTTGCCTTCTTGCCAGTCACTCATTAATCAGCAGAATAAATCTCTTGCATTGGTCACTGTCTATTTGTGCACGAATCATGTTTTTAACTTTTGGGAAAGTGACCTTGGCTGGCTCTGTGAGACAGGGTGGTCCTGGGCCTCTGGATGAGCAAGGGGACCACACTGGCACTTTTCCAGCCTGAGCCAAGCTGCATGAAGAAAGCCATGACTGTGCATCTGAAATCCAGGTTCTCTCTCTTATAGAAAGGTGCAGCTGACCAGGTCATGGTCAAGAAGTAAGCGCACAGATTGAGTAGGAAAGTCTGATTGCCTAAGGTTAATAACAATGGATGATTTAAATCTTTATATTTTCCTGACTTATACAATGACTATGTATTATATTTATGTTAAAAATACTTAGTCAAGAAATTTGTAGTTGATGGAAGCCTTTCAGGATCTGTTCTCAAGACAAATTTTCAAATCATGAATTAACAGGAAGAGTTAAAGGCTTATCTTTAAAACCTGAGGGCAAATGGGGGTGATAAAAATCTGTGATTCTTCTGTGACAAATGACATCTGGAGATTTGTTAGAAAGCACTTGAGTATACTTAGAATTGAAATTTCTTTGAAGTTTTCACTGAAAGAATTGTTGCTTATCACCAGTCAAGCAAAGTTTGTTCATTTGGGATTATTAATTTTTTTCTGAAAATTATAATTGAATGGAATTAGGACCTCTCCTATACTGTTTTTCACCTCTGAAAAAGCTTAGATCACAAGCCCATAGGAAGAGAACACCATTTCAGCAACATTTCACAAATAGTTCCTGAGTCATGAAGAAAATAGCATCAGAAGGGACTGGTGGGAGGAGACCAGGGTCAGATTGTAATTCATAAGAAAACAAGCCAGGTGCCAGTGGCTTATGCTTGTAATCCTACCTACTTGGGAGGCTGAGATGGGGAGGATCAGGGTTTGAGTCCAACCCAGGCAAATAGTTCATGAGACCCACCCCCCCATCTCCAAAATAACCAGAGCAAAATGGATTGGAGGTGTGGCTCAAGTGGTAGTTTTGCAAGCATAAAACCCTGAGTTCAAACTCTAGCCCATCCTCCCCACCAAAGAAGAAGAAGAAGAAGAAGAAGAAGAAGAAGAAGAAGAAGAAGAAGAAGAAGAAGAAGAAGAAGAAGAAGAAGAAGAAGAAGAAGAAGAAGGAGGAGGATTTCTTTAGGGCTCATGGTTTCAGTCCATGATCACTTGTTTTTTCATACTGTTTCTTGTCTTTTAGTCTTCCTTGTAATTTTTTTCACTGATAATCAGATATGTTGTGTTAGGTAACCAGAATTGAGGTAAATAGGACTTTAGTGTAGATATTATGAAACTCTGGCTAGAAGTATGGCTAGGTTTGTTGTAGCTATAGAAGTCATTGGCTAAAATTTTTTTAATATCCTTGGTTTTGCTGTTCCTGCTATCTTTGTGTTTCCTTAGAGAATCTGAAAAAGAGTCTATTGCTTGTAGTTCTTTCAGCTGTAACCCCGTAGACAAGAGCCCTACTGATGGGGGTAAAGTGTGATGAGGGGAAGGCAACCAGTCCACGGTTCCATGACCAGGTCTCAGCTCTCTGGTGACAAGTGACTTTTCCCCTTTAGGTGAGATGGGAAGGTTAGAAGAGTTGAAGTTGGGCACAGTAGTTCCCCTTCTCCTGGGTTTCACTTTCTGTGGGGTCAGTTACCCATGATCAATGGTAGTCTGAAAAATGTTAATGGAAAATTCCAGAAATAAACAGTTCGTGAGTTTTAAATGGCTGTTCTGAGTAACAAATGTGACTGGCCATAGAATTTAAATGGAGTAAGAAGAGGACATTGGCCAATGAGGGACTGTGAAAATGGGTGAGTGCCAATAGATTGGTGACCCCACAAGAACAAAAGGACAGATGAGGGAGTGGGAAGGCAGGAGACAGCTGTCTAGGAGCTTACTGTTGAGGTGACATTGGGGTTACACTTTGTGGTAATGACAAGGTCTGGAGTAAAAAAGGACTGGGGCCTGGTTTAAGTGGTAGAACTCTCGTCTAGTAAGTGTGAGGTCCTGAGTTAAACAAAATGGGATTTCAGTGGGAAAGACCAATAGAAGAGGAGAGGTCAAGAAACAGAGCAGTCACTGAGATTTAAGACAGGGTGGTATTGAAGAGAATTCCAGTGAGCCAAGAGCTGGGTTAAGGTGAGTGATCTTGAGGTCAGTAGATGGCAGCAGCAACAAGGTGAAGTGGATACATAGTCCGGTGATTGCAGATAGAGTATTTCTCTGATTGCTAGATGTTCTGTTGGCCAGTACCACACTGTGCCCTGAGAGAGGTTGCGTCATATCTTCTCCTATCTCTAGACCTTTCTGTAGAATTACTTATTAACAGTCCTCGCAATGTTCAGCTGTGCTGTGAGAACTGTGCTTAGGATGGGACACAAAGGAAAGGGCAGTGGCTCCTCTGTTGACTATGGCCTGGGTCCTGGAGCTGCAGGAAGGGACTGTGGCCAAAGTACAAGGCCTGATGGGGAGGCTGAAGAGGCCCAGTGCAAGGTCAGATTGCTGAGTCTGCTGGAGGCTGCACCTGAGACAGCAGAGATGTGGAACACATGATGGGGACATAGATGGCAGAGACTCAGTTTCTTTAACCCGAAGTGGGAGTTTAACTGTGGCATTACTTTATATCCAAGTAAGGCTTGAGCACACCCAGAAAATCGTTTGTGTTCACTTCTGTAGGAGGAGTTGTTCGTTGGCAGTGCTTAGGGCGAAATGGCTATGGGGTTTGGTAAACTGTCAGTGGTGCTTGGTGAATTTGCTCTTCTCATTTCTGCTGTGTGCAGGGCCAAGCTGACACTCTGATATCAGGGATGTATGGCCACTATGGTACTTTAACCCAACGCTCCAGAATTGACAATTTTGAGACATAGAACAGAATCTTGCTTCATCAATTATGGTCAATAATCAGTGAAGCTTAAATTTAATGATTTATTTTCATCCCTTGAAAGAAAATTTCTCTGAAGATTAAATGTCTAGTTTTAAATTTTCTTAGTTACAAAATTGGTAAGATGCTCTCATGGTCCTGCTTCTTCTACCTCCAAAGGGAAAAAGTGACATATTTTTAAGTAAATCTTTGTTTTTTTAAAGATCTGGAGTCTTTAGTATGGGATTTGTGACGGCCCAGGGTTATTAGCTACCGAGGAGCAACCTTAAACCCACAGAGGAAATGACAAGTTTATGATTTGTTTTGTGGTCGACACCATTGTTTTAGTTTTGTCTTCGGCCTTCACTGTGAGAGGAAATAATTGGAAATAATAGAGTGATTCCTCTTGTTGCTATGGTGACAAGAATAAATTGAATCCATTGCTCTGAAAAATTGCCTGAAAGCGTACTTTAGCATTCCACAGTGGGTGTATTTGCTTCCCCACCCCCGCAGTGGGTGTTTTTGTTAAGAATTTTAATCTGTCATTTTCTATCAAAATGGCATAGCACTCAAATATTTTACAGCTGTACTTTTAGCTGACTTTTTATTTATTCTGAAAGAAGGCAGTGGAGTAGAAACAGTTATTGCTATATTAGAAATTTAAATAATTTTCTAAAAGTGTCTTGGCAGGTACACACCTGAAAGGTCACTATAGTGTTGTTTCTACTGTCATGGAAAATGTCACTGTCAGAACCAGCTGAGCTTGAGTGACTTTTCAGGTCATTGATAATCATTAATACAATGGATGTGAGGCTGAAAAGACCTGGTCTGGAAGCCAGAGGAAGTGGATTCCAACTCTCATTCAAAGTAGGACAGTGGTGTAGGCTTATGAGAGTTGGTAAGCACCAGTGTGTCTGTTTCTCCATTTAATTTTTGGTTTTGAGCATTTTTATAATAATGATAATTAGCACCTACAAAACACACTGCCCAAGTATTGAATGGATGTTATCTGTACTCTTAGCAACAGCTCTTAACATGTCAGTGTCATTACCTGCAGTTTTCAGATGAGGAAATTGAAACAGAGAGCACAGGTAACTTGCTCAAGGTTACACAGTGAGGTGGAGAGGTGGGGTTGTGAAGCCCAGCTGCATCCTGGCTCTAGACCCTGTGCCACCCCTAACTTGTGTTAACACTGTTGGGTTTTAAATATTTGAGCATCTATCCTGAGAAGTGTATTTAAGAGTTACTACTTGCCTGGAGAGCTTTTGCAAGAGTGGTAAGAGAAGCATGTATATAATATTTTTTATTTTGAGGTAGGGTTTCTCAAGTTATTTGCCTGTGGCTGGCTTGGAACCGTGATCCTCTTGACCTCTGCCTCCTGAGTAGCTAGGATTACTGATGTGAGTCACTAGCACTGGCTAAACATCTTTTATGTCGGCCCAGCTGAAGAGAAAGTCACGTGGTTGGTTGGTGAGCAGTTACTGGCAGGTGCTGGAGCTGGGCAGGTTGGCACTGGAATTGATGTCAGGGGAAGCTGCAGTCAGAGTGCATCCCCCAGAATGGGCTTCACTCAGTACTCACCCATTTTCAGTCACTGACTGGCAGTAGCCACTGGGAGGCCGGGCCTCATGGGACAGGTTTCAAACTGGGGCCTTTGGATGGTCAGTCATTCTCTTTGCACTCAGATTTCTTCAAGACACGCTCCCATGGCCTGCACACACACTCACTGGGATTGGTACTGAGGCCTCAGTCTGTCCTGCAGGGCTCTGGGGCTGGAGTGGCCTTCAGACTGCTCCCAAATTGAGGCAAGAAGGGCAGTTCTGCTGTGGTCAGCTCCGGGGTTGGGGGAAGGAGGCACAGCCTTCCTCTTAGCAGTCTACTGTGAGTGGACAACAGCATTTCCCAGGATTTAGGGTAGGTTCCTCCACCTCACTCCTGGGAGGGGATTTGGCTGGGGCACCACAGGACTTATTAGACCCACTTGGAAATTCATGTTATTAATGTTTAAAAGGCTCTGAGAAATCCCATAGTTCACTGTCTGATGTAGCACTTCCTCAGGCTATTTAGCCAAGAAACAACTTTGTGTGGCTGTGCCTGTTAACATCCTTCGGAGTTAGTATTCTGCAGAACACACTGCCTGGAGAGCAAGGTGGGATCCCATCATGGAGGGCCGTGTATGCGTGCTAAGAGCTTTTGCCTTTCTGCTTCAGGCCCCAGGGAGGTGCATTTTGGAGAGCAGTTGGGAGAGGTGTGAGGGACTGACTGGGGAGGGAATGATGAGGCAGCAAGTGTATTTAAGAGGCTGTCTGGGTCTGAATGGCAGAGAGAAGTGGCAAATCAGAATGTGTAAGAGATGGAACCACAGGCTTAGAGATTGATTATGTCCACATTGCTTATAGTCTAGCTAGTGTTATTCTAGCTCATACTTCCTCCCCATTTCCAGACTGTCTTTCTTCCTTCCTTCCTTCCTTCCTTCCTTCCTTCCTTCCTTCCTTCCTTCCTTCTTTCCTTCCTCCCTCCCTCCCTCCTTCCCTCCCTCCCTTCCTCCCTCCCTCCCTCCCTTCCTCCCTTCCTCTCTTCCTCCCATTTTTTTATGTGTTCCTGAAATGGTATATTTAACAGCCTCCCCCTCCAGAATAGCTTTTATTCATTTATTTATGATGGTACTGGGATTTGAACTCAGGTCCTCACGCTTGCTAGGTCCACTTGAGCCATTCTGGCAGCTCCAGAATAGCTTTTATATGCTCATCCTTTTAGGCTTCAGTTGGTTTGTACTCTTTTTCATCGTGTGTTTTCTGATTTTTTTCAAGAGGACTAAGCAGCATCTTCTGACAATTTCACTGTTTTGCTTTGGAATTTCATATTCCCTGGCTTTTCCAACATGTCAGAAGAGCCTGTAAGACTATGACACAATTACACAGGTAATGTTGGTGACACCAACATTCTTGTGCATTTAACTCAGAGTTGATTTGCTCCCATACTCCTCAGTGTTTGTTGCTTTGGAAGTGCTTGTTGTTTCTTTTCTTCTCAAGAAGATCTTATTTCATCAATGCCATGGAGAGTGGGTTGCACAGTTTCTGGACACTTTCCTTCCTCCTTCCCTCCCTCCCTCCCTCCCTCCCTTCCTTCCTTCCTTTGTTTTAGTTTACTGGCAAAGACTCTCCATTTTGGTAATTTAAAAAACATGTAAACAAGCCAGATGCTTGTAATCCTAGGTACTTGGGAGGCTAATATCAGGAGGATAATGCTTGGAGGCCAGCTTGGACAAAATAACCAGAACAAAATGGACCAGAGATGTGGATCAAGTGGTAGAGCACCTGCTTTGCAAGTGTGAATCCTGAGTTCAAACTACAGTCCCATCAAAAAAAAAAAAAAGTAATCAACTCTGATGCTTTTTTTTTTTTCCTACTTTTTCCAGGAAAGAAAGTTTAAATCAATAACTGGAATAAGTTTTGTGGTACTTAGAGATCTCATTTATGCCTTGTGAATTAACATAAATAATTGAAGGTAGTTCTAGCGGAGAGATAATTAATGTATCTCCAGAACAGGCACTTCTCCTTACTAAGCAGATGAACACAAGAGGAAGGACCAAGGTTTTCCCCCTGCCTCTGGAATTTTCAAATTGCTGTCAACCAGACAAGAAGATTGTTTTCAAGCATTCCAATGAGATAAATTTTGGCTTTTTGTTTGGGGACCGTTTGCAGATCTGCAAGACAAAGTTCAAGTTTAAGGAAACTGATTTTCCACATTTAGCATATTTACCTTTTGGGAAACATAACTAAGACCTCATTTCCATGTTGACCTAATTGACAAGGGGCTATTTCCAAGTCCTTGGTTACCTGCATACTGCAGGGGGTGTTGATGGCTGTTTCCCTGCATTTTGAGGAGGCATCTTTAGGGAGCAAGAAAAGCTGAGTGTGTGCTGCCTCCTGCCCAGCTGATGACAGCCTAGAGGTTGCTGCCAGCGCCATGCTGCACAGCCCGACTCTGGCTGGCCCTTCCCAGGCTGGCAAGTGCACTCCAGCTAGTTTCTACATTGGCTGGATCTTAAGAGAGCCCAGCCAGCTGCTAAAAGGCTCAGCTGAGACCTTCCTGGCAGAGGCCGGGCTCCATCAGCTGATGGCTATTTGCTGAGCAGTGAGATTCTGGCTGCTGACCAGCATGATCATCAGGAGCCTCAGCTTCCCTGAAACAACTGGCCCTTGGGCAGAGTAAGAGGAGACAGCTGGCTCATGGGAGCTGCAACCTGCTGAGAAGGATGACAACTGAAACACTGCTATGTGGTTCTGAGGATGCCCAAGTAGAGCCAGTGTGTCCCAAGCCTTATCTGGGGCCAAACGGTTCTAGTTTTGATGGCCAGTATCATGGATGAGATTGTCATAGGCCTTCTTGGCATCTGTACTGACTCAGCAGGAAGACTGGGATTCTCCCTGTCTGTGCACCCTCAGTTCTCAAGAGTCTAATACCCTGAGCTGAGTCAGGAGATTTGTCACCAGGGCATGACGCTCTTTGGGACAGGTTCCCCTAATAGCAACCCTCTAGGAGTTCTAGAGAAATATTTACAACACATATAATAGATAAAAGATTAGGATCCAGAATATATAAAAATCATTCCTACAAATCTTTAAGAAAAAGGTAATAGTCAACCAAAAAAAATCAATCACTAAGAAAAAGACAAAAGCAAAAGACAAATGCAAATGAGCAAAAGACATGAGTGAGCATTTCATAGGAGAGAAAACGCAAGAGGCTGATAAACCTAGGAAACGCTGTTCACCCCCATTAGCAGGCAGGAAAGATAAATTTTAAAACCACCAATGGACATCAGTGTGTACTCACTAAATTGCCATAAAATAAAATAAAACAATACAAAGTGTTGCTGAGGCTACGGAATATACCGGTTGGCACAATTACATCAGAAAACAATTTAGTATGAATTAGCAAAGTTGAACATTTCTACAACTTGGCACTTGTGCTGTAAGGAATATTATGATATCATTATTTATAATAGCAAATGAAAGGAAAATGAGGGTGAAGAACTGGGGCACTCAGGAAAGGAAAAGGAGAGACACTCTGAGGAAGAATCTGGGACCTTCACAAGCAGCAGGCCTATATTTGGGAAGAAAGACCTGAGAGGGGCCCTTGGCTGTCCGAGTGGCACTCTGAGTGGGACGAGAGTGCGGTTTTCTTACAGGTTGGGGTTTTTAAGCATCGTGTGTCAGGAAAGGGGGAGGTTGGGAAGGTTGGGCATCAGGTAGTATGGCTGGAAGGGAGGACAGGGAGGGGCTGGATGTCAGCCCCCAGGCCATCGGGGCTGGGTAGTTTTGTGTGTCATTTTTCTCTCGCTCTTTTGTCTTGGGTAGCCATATTTACATTGTTTCAGGGCTCCTTGGCATTCCAACATTCTAAGAGCAAACATTCAAAATAACCCAGTATGTCCATCAACAGAGGACTGGGTAAATAAATGTTGGGGACTCATAAAACAGTATGTGCAGTGAAAATTAAGAAAGTACAGTTCTATGTACCAGTATTGGGGAACCTTAAACGAATCAACAATTATAAAAGACTATATTCAGTATAATTCCATTTATATACAGTTAAAAGACAGGCAGAACTCAAGATAACTTGTTTAGAGATACGGGGTTGAACAGAACAAAAACTAAGAAGTAACATGAAAATCAGGATGGTATTACCCATGATGGAAGATGGCAAGTGAGAGGGTGACAGATATGAGTAAGCAGACGGTGTCCCAGCCATGGGTGATAGACCTTTATCTAAGCTGGGAAGTGGCCACATAGGTGTTTGCTTTATCATTTAAATGATGTATTAAACTATGTATTATTTAAATCATATATGTATTATTTATATATGTATTATTTAAATCATATATGTTTATGCATATATATTTATATATTACCCTGTGCATGATGTAGTTTACAATATTTGAAAGATGGGAAAAAGGAGGAGGAGAAGGAAGGGACACCCTATAATGTCAGGTCACAGCGAGATCACTGTGAATGGTGATCCGTGGTGAGTCACGAGGAAACATCTGCTCTGAACTCCAGTTGTGTCCCTGGTCAGATTTCGGCTTTCTGGTGTGGTCTTGATGCTACACGCTGCTCAAAATGTGAATTTAGCGGTTGCTTCCTGTAGGTGGAGGAGAGCACGTTCAAGGGCCTGGAGCCTTATATTACGATATTGCGTGGTTGTCATTCATTCAACAAGTTCTTATTGAGGTCCCATGAAAGAAAGAGAGAAAGAAAGAAAGGAAAGAAGGAAGGAAAGAAGGAAGGAAGGAAAGAAGAATAATAAAAAAGGAACAGGAATACGTTAAGTTGAACAGTGTCCTAAGTTTGCATAAATAGAGAGACTGATGTTAGGAAGATATCACTTTTAGTTGTGACAAAGTCAAGTCAATATTAGAGAAATAATATTTCAGAGCTGGGAAGAAAAGGAAGAAGCACCCTCTGAACACTAATAGTGTCGGGCATTGCGTTTTACCTGTCCATGTGGGGAAGGGAATTCTGGGAGAAGAGAATGCCAAAACAAAGGAGAGAGAGGAATGGTATGTGGTATGCTTGGAGTGGGGTAAGCTAGTAAACTATCATTTATTGCAGGATTTGAAGGATTTTTCTGTAAAGGGTCACATGGTAAATATTTTGGGCTTTGTGGGCTCCATGGTCTCTGCTGCAAAGATTTAATTCTGCTTCTGTACCAGGAAAGGAGCTATGAATAATGAGTTCCAATAAAACTTTATTTATAAAAACAGATGGCAGACTAATTTGACTTATAGGCTGGAGTTTGTAGACCCCTGATTTATTGAACATTTTCTGTGTAATGAGGTCTGCGTTAAGCACTCTACAGGTATTATTTAATTCCAAAGAAAATTATGGGGACAGACGCTATTATTACCATTCCCTTCTTTTTACAGACATGAAAATCAAGACTCAGACAGATTGAAGTCATTTAGTACCAACTAATTCAGGCAGAATCAGGGAATCTGCCTTCATTGTTCTCTCTTAATCACTCTGCTACCCCCATAATTAGAGGGATTGGTTAGGAGGATGGGGTCATCATGAGATCCTTGATGCCAGGCTGAGTCATCTTGGTTAGACAAATGAGGGCCATGGGAGGTTTGTTGATGGAGACTGAGGTAATCAGAACTCCACACCCCATTCTTCCCAGCCTTGTTCTCCTGTGCTGAGGTATAATCTGCTGAGTGTGTCTCACCCAGCCTCTTACAGGAAAGTCATCAGATTTCAAGATCATTTGGGACTAGCATTTCTGGAATGCCAGCACAGCTGCTGAAGGAGTCATCCAGTGCGGTAGGAGGAGGTGACTGTCCTGTCCAGGAGGGGCTTCTTTCTTGACAGGCCAGGAGCAGAGAGCCTGATGTAAAAACTGAAACAATTTCAGATGACTAACCACTAGGGCCAGGTTTTCTAAACTTGAGAGAATAGAAAAACTCTTGTTGGTTGTTGGTGACTTATTAAAGTCAGGAGAAGCAGTGTCCACACTGTGACTGCTGTTGCCATTAGCCACCTGTCCCATGGCAGCCCTCTCAGGTCAGAGAGCAGTGTGACAAGCTCAGGTTTTCCATTTTCTAAGCCTTCCCAAATGCGAGGATCATGTCACTTCCCTTTGGAAGGCTGACACTATTTTCATTTCTCCAGGGGATAGTCATGTGCTAATTGCTCTCCCATTCAATAAAGGTCCCCAGTATCATGTTCGAAAATGGGCAGGACAGAGGATGGGAACCAATCCCTAGTTGTGTTATACCCTAATTCATATCATCATGGCTAAAAAGGGAATTTTTAGGACTAGATCTTGAAAATCTCTATGTTATACTTTAGGCAATGTCTTCTGCAGTGTGCTCTACCAGAACTCACTGCTACAATATGTTCTTTGAGAAGAGTTTCAGAATCAGTATATTTGGGAAGCCAGATGTGTTCTACTGTGCCTCATGGAGCTAGGTGAAGGATAATAGCACTAACACAGATCTGGGAAGTTTTAGAATATGGTGTAGTAAACACATCTTTTATGTTGGCATTCCCAAAGTTAGCTGACATGATATTGACAATGATCATGAAGCCTGAGAGAGACAGATTTTAGTCCAAACACTTTCTGAGATGGGATTGAGAGCACTTGTGATTGGTTGGACACGAGTAGTGAAGGAGAAGGAGAGATCAGTGTTTCCTCTGAGTTACCCATCTTGGTTGACCAGATGGATAGCTGTACTGTTGACCTAGCTGGAAACACAGAGAGAGAACTTCCAGTATGGCTGCCTTTAAAACAAGAAGTGCCAGTTCGTTCCATAGCTTCCTGAGTTGATGGACAGGGTGAGGATGGGCAGGATAGCACTGAAAACCCAGGCTCTGGTATCTGGAACTGGGATTTCTGTGTAAAATCCCATGGATGGCTCTGCTTCTTTCATGCTTCTCTGTTCATTTCTGTCTTCAGTTCAGGATGTGAAACCTGGCAGGGCACATTGGTTGGGAACATAAACAAGTCCCTCTCCTGTCAAAACGCTTAATTACACCAATACACTATGACATAATTGGCTAGCCTGCTCTGTTGGAAAGGCTCACAGACAAGAATGATTGTTTTAAAGTGGGAGTTTCCAGGCTGTTTGTCAGAGTTTTGGAAGTCGCAGTGGCAAAAGTTTGTCACAGTAATTAAAAATCGCCTCGGAATGTGTCTTAGATTGGAAGATATTTAACATCATCATAAATACTAGACTGTTGATCCTCTTAGTATTTCAGGAAAATGCAACACAAAAATCACAATACTGTCCTTATGCTCCCCATCGCAAAGAAATGGTAACTAAAAATTATGAAGAAAAGCACCGCATGACATAAAACACCCAAATGTGAACTCTCTACTTTTCTGATAATGCCTGGAGAGAGGCTGAGAGGTTAGTAGATGGCCATATGTTCTATGGACATATGGTTGGGTTTACAAACCCCGTTCTGTAATTTAGAACTTTGCTCCTGTAAGGATCTCTCATAGCTCCCACATTCTGCCATATTCTTACTCTCCTTTACTTAGTTGGATGTTCACATCTTAACTTTAACGTCGATTGAGGGCCAATATTAGAAAGAGCTAGAGCTCTGGACCTTCTGGACAACTCTTGAGATACTTTAGGTTGTTTTGACTCTTCTCTCATTGTCTTTTTGGCTTTTTTTTTTTTTTGGTGGTACTGGGGTTTGAACCCAGGGTCTCACACTTGCTAGGAGGCCCTCTGCCACCTGAGCCATGCCACCAGCCTGCTTTGTTTCTTTACAGAAGGCTTTACACAATTGTTGCCTCCTTTTTGTTTGTTTTTGTGGTAGTGGAGATTCAACCCAGATAACACAGAGCAGACATCTCCCTCCTCCGTCCCTCCCTTGTACTGGGGATCAAACCCTGTCTGGTCCTTGTGCATACCCGACAAACAACCACTGAGCTCCATCACCGGCCCCCGAGACTTTGCTTCTTATTCACCATTATCTTGAGTGAGTGCCATGAAAGAGAGCTCCACAAAGCCTCTGTGATACTATGTACAGTTACAATAGGTACCCTGTGCTTAAGTGTAATCAGGAAATACCAGATTCCAGATTTCTTTTGGATATTTATAATACACACAGTACACGAAGGGTTTGGAGAAGCTGCAGCAATGTTACTTGAATCTGGTTTTCCCTCCTGCTTGAGGATTGAATGCTTTTCATTTTCATGTAACATTTATCGTCACTCACTGGAAGTAGTGTTCTATCACAGAGGGTCTCCTGCCAGGTTCTGAGGCTGTGAAGGGCAGAGAATATTCTATTTATGTGCTGTAGCTGGCATATGATAGCTGCTTAATGTTTGTTAAATCAATTAATCTAGCTCAACCATCCAACCAAGGCTAGAACAGGTCCTAGGACATTCCTGTGCAGGTGTCTAATCTATGCCTGAATACGGCTAGATAGCAGGGTTCTATGATCTGAGAATCCATAAATCTATTGATAAATCCTGACTGTTCAAAAAATTCTTTCTGTAAAGAATGATCTGTCTTAAGAATCAGCATTGTTAGAACTACAAATACTCAAAAAGTAAGTTTCTTCCTTATTTATTTTTTGTTGGCACTGGGGTTTGAATTCAGAGATTCACACTTGAGCCACTCCACCAGCCCTTTTTTGTGATGGGTTTTTTAGAGGTAGCATCTCCTGAACTGTTAGGCCAGGGGCTGACTTTCAAGCACAATCCTGATCTCTGCCTCCTGAGCAGCTAGGATTACAGGCGTGAGCTTCTGGCTAAGGTGGACTTTTTAAAAGTGTTTTATTCACTGTTGTATCCCCAACACCTAGCATAGTCCTTGGCACATAATAGGTGCTCAATAAACGTTTGTTAAGCGAGTGAATGATAATATACTTTGCATTAAAATCAGATATGAGGTGACCTGTTGTAACTATTTAGCACTTAAATAGTGTTTGAGTGAAAGCATAAAATAAGAAATGGAAATCTCGTAATTATTAGAAAGGAGAAAGGCAAAGTTGTTGTCTATAACTGAAAAATTTTATGCCTAAAAAATCCAAGACAACTAACTCTTACACAGTTCAAAAGTAGACAGCTTAGTAGTCTAAGTAGTCAAAATTAATGACTGAAACATTTTCTCATTTTCTAAAAAAAAAGAGAAGGCCAAATAGTAAGAAATAATGAAAAATCCTGCTTGCAGTAGCAGCAAAAATATAAAGTGCCTGGAAAAAACTTCCTAAATGTGTAGGGCCTATATGAAGAAGACAATAATGTTAGCAGAAAAATCTGTTAATTATTTGCAAAAAATTAAGTTGAATCTCTACCATATATCCTATACCAAATAAATTTTATTCTGATTAAAGAGGTAAATGTAAGGGATGAGACTACTAAATAATTAGAAGAAAATGTGTGTAAGTATTTATCAGGTCCTGGATGTGGATGGGAGAAGACTGTTCCCAGCAAATACAGCTTTTCTCCCAGGGAGAAGAGGAGAAGGACCAGTGGATTGGATTACCTCAAAATGAAAGCCTTTTGTATATAAAAAATATTCTAAGGAAAAAAACACGTATATCTGGGGTAGGGATGTAGCTCAATGGTAGACTACTTGTTCAAGGCCCTGGGTTTCATCAGATACCAGGATAGATTTAATATATATACTTTTATCTATACTTTCTTTTGGCAGTACTGGGGTTTGAACTCAGAGTCTCATGCTTTCTAGGCAGACACCCCTAGCCCTAATGTATGCATTGTGATGAGTTTTAGCACCATAAGCAATATTAAAAGAAATGAAGAGGGCTGAGGGTGTGGTTCAAGTGGTAGAATGCCTGTCTAGCAGGCCAGAGGACCTGAGTTCAACCCTCAATACTGTCAAAAAAGAAAAAAAAATCTATTAGTAAAAGTAAATGAAGAGCTAGTAAAATAGTTCTAATGTAAATGATACAAGAATATGGTCCCAGGGCTGACAAGTGGCTCAAGTGGTAAAGCACCAACCTAGCAAGCATGATACCTTGAGTTCAGACTCCAGCACTGCCAACAACAAACGAGCAAACAAAATTAAAAAGAATTAAGTTCTTATATAAGCTCATATAAATCAGTAATGAAACTATAACAGGAAGATGGTTACAAGTGTAAAGAAATACAGTGGTCATTATTCTTATAAAAACATGTCCAATCTCAGTAGTAATCAAAAGAAATTCAAGCCGGGTGCCACTGGCTCACACCTCTAATCCTAGCCACTCAGGAAGCAGAGATCAGGAGGACCATGGTTCAAAGCCAGCCTGGACAAATAGTCCACAAGACACAATCTTAAAAAAACCCATCACAAAAAAAGGGCTGATGGAGTGGCTCAAAGTGTAAGCCCTGAGTTTAAGCCCAAGAACTGAAAAAAAATTCAAAATGAAACAATGAGAGACCATTCTTTCCTGGAATGTTGATAATTAAAAAAAAAAAAAGAAAAGGAAAAAGAGAAAACCTACAGGAGACAATGATGTAATGACACAGCACATGTGTTCCAGTTGTTGGCAAGTAATTTGATGAGTGTTTCTGTAAGGCAATGGACAGTAGGTCCAAATCTTAGAAATATGTGATCTTTTCTTTTCTCTATTTTGTGGCAGTACTGGGGTTTGAACTCAGGGCCTCATACTTCCCTTTCCCTTTCTCTTTTGTTAGAAATAAGACCCCTGAAGACCACCAGGGTCACAATTGAAGACACAGAAGCAGAGAATTGTCTCAAAAAGGCAAAATTTATTTCTGCAAAAGAGTGCATGGGCACATGGGCACAGCACACACAGGAGTAGATCGTAGGTCCTCATTTAAATTTTTGATGCACCCAATTAAAACCATGGCCCTGAATACAACAATGAAGGATGTTAAGATTGAGGTTGTCACTGCCTTCCATTTTTTAGACCGTTATTCTAGTCAGTTAGTAAGGGGGTCGTTTATCCCTGAGTTCTTAGCCAGTTATTTGGCAGGGCTGCGAAGCCTTGAAGAACCTTGGTTATGGTCCCATCTGGTGGTGTGGTGTGGGGGATGGATGTGCAACATTCGCCTCCAATCAGGACACCCTACTCCCCTCCCCCTTTTCTGCCAGAATCATGTCTAGAGCCATCTGGTTTTCCCATGCCATCTTACTGGTGGGGCCTAGTTCTGCAATTCCCGTCACTGCATCCCTAATGTAATTGACAAATCTCTGTTGGTTATAATAGATACAGTTAATCTAATTTACATGCTTATTCATAGTGGACCACCAGAATAGTGCTTCTGCTATTTGATGTTTTGCTTTGAATTTATCAGAGACTCCCCACAGGACCCCAAGGGCATCTATGTAAACATGGTTAGGGAAGGTTTGGGTTTCTGGAATGCCAGGGTGAAAGGAATAGCCAATTTGACTAAAGTACAAATCCCACTCCATTTGGCAGGAAGAGTCTCAAGTAAAAGTTCACCACAGTACCACCAGCATCTGCCCTGGAGACAGTTAGAGCAGACTTATTGCTCAGCTCTTCAAAGGATCAGCCTTCACTGCCCCTGGATGCATATCCCAGAAACTCTAGCCCTCTCCTCCAACTAGAGAGGCAAGGGGTAAAGTTGGCACTTTGAGATGGGCTCTAATCGATCGAGGCATCTTTAGCCTCTCATGGTCATTAATTGCAGGAAACAGTAGTGACAAGGTCCTGCAAGACCCATTGCCTCAGGCTGTCCTTTCTTGGAAGAGGGCAATCACGGATGCCATACGAACAGGGTCAGTGGTGCATCCCAGAGGGAAGGAGACAAATTGGGGCTCTGATCTTCCTGTTGCACGTGTGTAGCAATCACTTTTGTTTAAAGTGCAGACAGAATATTTAATCCATTTTAGCCAGGCATTTGTTTCACCATAACCAGTTTTAATAGCTATAGTCTGTCTTAGATCTTTGACTTCCACTACAGTTATCCTGGTCTGATTATGACAGAAGTGTGGGATAGTGTTGGGGACAGGGTGCTGTGGTAGCAGGTTCTTTGAGCAATTCTAAGAGAAATGGACCTATAGGATCAATATTCCCAATAAGATTAGCTCCTAATCCATAGTGCCTTAAGACAGGTGGCTCTGTGGTCATAGAATAGGGATTGTTTATGTCAGCATTAGAGGGGCTGACAATTGGGAGGGGGATTAACTTTCTTAAGCTGGATTTTGTTCTTTAATTTCTTTCTCCAATTATCCTTTTCCCATTCTGTGGGGTAGTAGGTTGGTGAGATATATTCCCCAGGGGAAGTTGTCTACCCTATCATGTCCTATCCAGAACATGGGCAGTAACCACCTTCATAACTACCCTTTTTGTAACCAGGGGTGGGGTCTGCACACATATATGTGGTCTCAGCCCTAGTCTGAGGGTATTGCAACACATGCATCAAATTCAATAGATATAGGGGAAGAGATCCAGTGATATTGATAGTAGTCAGACAGTTTCCCAAATGGAAAAGGAATAACAGCCCTATTACAGTCTCTTTAGGTTATTTTTGTGTCACCAGGACTTGAAGACACAGTCCATTGTTCCTTCTTGGGAGCTCATTTTATTCAGGTGTAGTGAGTCCATCTGTTCTCAGCAATACATACTGCTGTCGTGTCGTGAGTAACACCCCTCCCAGGGTGACTTGAGTTTCTCTCCATTCCAAGTCTGGATCAGGATGTAATCTTCTAGTCATTGCAGATGCACGGGAAATTTGAGTGGTGGAGTCTGGACCAGCAGCCCCTGTTGCCTAAGGGACAATTGAACTGAAGAGAGACCGAGCACATAATTTTGGAGAAACTGATCCATAAGCAAAGCTTATATTGCAAAAAGTTACAGTACTAACCTCATGATCAAATATAAAGAAACCTCCACCTTTGTCATAAGCAAGTGAGGTTTCTTGAATTACAGTTCTTTAAACACGTGTTTTTACAGTGGGATAAACTTAGAGGCCTTTGGGGGAAGAGGAATGGCTGCACAGCTTCGAGTGCCTCTCACCCTAAAATAAGTTACATTTGCTTGCCCACAGGAGGCAATAGGTTGCACTGCTTTTTTCTTTTTGAATATAATGTCCTGCTTTTTAGTTTCAAAGGCTTATTTTAATTTAAGATCACTTGGGCTGTTAATTTAAATTTTTACCTTTAGAATAAGCTTTAGCAAAGCTTTTAGTCCTCTTACAAGCTTAGGGAGACAGGTTTAGTGCCCCAGGTGGATTTTTTTTTATAGACCAAGTGTTGGTCACTTTAAACTTTTATAACTTTAATCCCATAAACCTTTGTACAGTTAGGAGTCAGTTTCCTAAAGAGCTAAAACCCTGATGAGTTCTATGAGCAGTATTTTGACTTCAGGAAATCCCTTAGATAATTCTTAAATTACAGTGAAAATCACACACGTAAACGTTTATAAACTCCATCTATCATACACTTTTGTTATTTACTCAGGACCTTTATATGACAATCTGAAGCTTCTGATGGCTTATCCTTATCCCTCTTTATTTGGAAAAATCCTTAGGACAATTTTTTTTTTCCAAAATTCTTTCTTATCCAAAAGCACTCTTTCTCTCATTAATTTTTTCCCTCAAAACATACTTAATACCTTTTTATATCCTTTCTACTTGTTTACTTTGCAACTTGCATTTTAAAATAACTTTTGTAATAATTTTAAATTTAAATAAAATTATCTTTTTAGTTAGCCTTATTTATACTGTATAGAGCCATGAAGAAAGACAGTTTTAAACTGCTTGTCTATACAAGTCACTTAAAGACAAATTCAATAATGAAAGAGTTGAATGTAAGAGGGTGAAACAGACAAGATTACTGTCTATGAAATTATGCCTGTATTTTAGTTAGACCTTGTTGAAATAAAACCTTGAAAACCTTATTTTTCTAAAAAGTAGTAGCAGAAGAGGTGAGGGAGAGAAGAGAACAGAATCAGCTATTCCTTTATATTAACTCTATAATAAGAATCATTTTAAGGTTGTTTAAACACACCCATATGCAAAAAAAGTTTTAAGTTAGGCATGCTATAAATGTAAATTTAAGTATGCATAGATGACCTGGAATTCCAGAACAATCATAAATGCAAGACTAAAAGACATACACATAAAGACACAAAAACAACTAGAGTACACTCACAGAGAAACCTTTTGAACCATGTGTAAGTTAGTATTTTCCTTAGGGTAGAAACAAGTTAAGCTCAGGGCCTTTAATTTTTATGCAAATCACAACAGGTCTCTTTAAATCTCCTGTTTTAATATGTACCATCCCTTCTCTTCTAAAGATCAAAATAGAATCCAAATTTCCTGTTAGACAAACTGCAGAAACTCAAAATCAGTTCAAAGTAACACAAATGGCTCAAAATACCAACGTTGCAATTGGCATCTTTTAAGGCCCAATTCTGAGGCATCTTAATGTTAGGTTTGGTCATATATTATTTTTTTAAATCCCTCCTTTTAAAAATTTTACACATTTGGTCGTACTCTTAGTGCAGTAAGAAGAGCTCATACAATCCTAAGGGAGAATCTCCAAGGCTGCATTTTCTCCTATGCTGTCTTAATTTGTGCCTGGAGAAGAAAGATAGAAGGAAGAGAGAAATGGAGCCATGCATATCTACATCTGTTCCCTTTATTCAGAATAATTAATTTATACCCTTAGGGACAGATATCTCCTTACACCTTAACGAGCATGATTAGTTAAGCCTGCAATGATTTTTATGGAGGCATCCCTTCCTAATCATTGTGCCTCCCCAGTCCTTACTGTTGGTCCCTGGACTGCTCCATCCTCGAGATGTATTGAGATACATGAGTAGGATCAAAGAGTGGGATCTTAACTTAAACTGGCCTCTTTAAAGCCTTCAGATTCACCCATCCAGGATGCTTTTTAAACAACCTCTAATAGCAGTTTACCTGTGTTACAGTGACTTAGTTATTAGTCTAACGTTTTAAAGAAAATTTAGGGGGCCTAGTTTTGTGTGGAAAGCTGGTATCCTGTATCCTCCTCTGGAGAAAGGATACAGGATGCATGAGTCCACCCTCTTAATTTATACCAAAAATTAGTTTTTTAAATCAGAATTTGTATGTCAGGCAAGGAAAAGGGATTGCATCTCCAATGAAACTGGTGATATCGGGCTATCTTAGTAAGCATGGACAAGGTAAAATGAATTAGCCTGTCAAGAGGATGGACTTCAGGGAAGGGTCCCCTTATGATAATAAAAATCCCAAATGCCCTATTGAATCCATAACAGAGCCCAAGAAGGGTGCTGTCTTGCTGCCTTTTAGCTAATGTAATAAACCTGGAATACTAAGGTCCCAAATTTAAACACAAGGGGCATTTGTAGGAGGTAAAGAAAAGCTCAGACAGCAAACTGAAATTCCCTCTCTTGTCCCTCCAGCCTGTGCACACATGAGGCCAAGGGCGTGAGTCCATAATCCCAACAGTGACCATGTGGTGTCTTGTCCAGGAAAGTGAACAGGCCAGCCCATGGTTACCCCATGCAGTGACCTGAACCTGACACATTTCTTCTCCTGGTCTTGACATGTCTGTGATGGGAAAAGTGTCCTATCTTGAAAGCAAGACTTAAGGGGGTTGACCGTTAGTAGACAGATTTAGAAACTTAGAATTAGGTGGAAGACACTCAGGAGAGAAGCAGCTTCAATCCTCAGCCACATGCCTTTTAGATAGTTTCACCTTCCTAGAGCTCTTTTTACTTATGGTGCTCCCCGTCCCCATCTACCTGGTTGGTGAGAACCAGGTAGATGCTTATCTATCTTCCTAATTTCTTGGAGGTGTCTCACACACTATCCCATGCACTTCATTCATCTCCAACTGATTCCCTTGAGGGACAGTATCCAGTTGTTGGTGCTACTTGGCAATAGCAGGTCGGTATGAGCCCCCAACTAGGTCCCTATGGACGCAGTTAGGCCATATGTAGTGGCCTGGATATCTACAGAAGTGCAGTCTGGGACTCCACACTTGCCCCATGTCTCAGACACATTTTATTCATTGTCACACAACCTCTGAGATCCTCCTGACCACCAAGGAGTACTTTTCCAGTCAATGGAGTTTCTTACCTTCCTTGGTCTGTGCACAGAACTGCTTGGTCACTGCGGTGCTTACTGTGGTCCTTTCTCCATACGTTGCTGAGATAATTCAGGTCCAGAATGAATTTCCAGTCCGAGAGCGCTGGTCCTCCAATACCCTGGGCTACCACAATGAGGCAGAGGGACATGCCTCCCTTGGGGAAGGGGTTCCAAGCACCACATGGAATTATCCTGGACAAGCCCCCAAATTGTTAGACGTTAGATCCCCAGAGACCGCCGGGGCCACGACTGAAGAAATGGACAATTGTCTCAGCAGAAGGGTGTGCAGGCAAATAGTCAGTTAGAATTATTTATAATTACGAGAAAATAAAGACAACAGAGTATTGACACATTCATAAGAGGGAGAATTTCGCAGCCATTAATGATTAAACATTAAAACATCTGAAAAATGTTCATCCTGCATGGGTTAAGTGGATAAAGCAGGGTACACATTTAGGTACACCATATAATCCCAATGTTGCAATGTACTTACACATGTATATATATGTGTGTGCGTATGGAGAAAAGATAGAACTGCTAATTCGCTCTGCATACTAGGCTGGATGACAAATTTATTTTTCAATTTACTGTGCTTTCTAATTTCTTAAAACAGACATGAATTGCATCATTGGATATGGACACTTTACATATCATTAAAGCCCTCTTCCACTTCACTCCTCGCATCGGAAACTTGACCATCACTTAACACTGAGAAGGTCTGCAGGCAGTCAGGTGCCATGTTGGGAGCCTCGTCTTAGGCCCCTTGTTCTTTTGAACCCTTTCCTTGCCTCTCATTCAGAATATAGCTATTGGTCACACCATGCTTAGAGGACCAGGGTGTATTTCAGCAGTTTATTCACCCAGCTTATTCACATGTAAGGAAGAAAGTGACACTGACCTGCTGACAGACATAAGTGTCCTCCCTGCCTCCAATCAGTGCAAGCCAGCAGCTCCTCGCCCTCCTGTGGGCAGGCAGTTGTGAGTCATGCTGTGTGTTGCTATCGCCAGAGCCTTCAGTAACACGCCTATTCTCAATGTCAAGTTAGTTGTTGAAGGGAAAGGACCTTGAGGTGTTGACATTCATTGTGGGAGTGAGCATTACTAAGTATGAGAAATTTTTCCTTTTCCCTGGTGGAAGGAAATTATGGAGGACAGGTGTTGCTGGAGAGTGCAGAACACCTGGAGGCGGGGATGTATGTGGGGGTGGGGGGGCAAGCAAACTTGGAAGGATTTGGGAATCTGTTGGTTTGGTCTCTTAGTGAAATTTTTAACTGAAAGGAGAACCCCTGGTGACAAGTCCACAAAGAGGATGACTGAAAACAGAACAGCGTTCCCAAGCCTCGGTGTAGGCAATGGTTTGGCAAAAGGCAGAGTGTTTGGGAAACGACACCTGGGGTCAAATATCTCCAGCCAGACTTAGCTATGGAGGAATGAAAGGAAGCCATCCAGGCCAGCATGGCAATTGGTGGTGGTGGTGGGGGGTGGACAAAAAGAACCTGGCTCAGTGAGACCTCTTGTCAAGACCCCTCTTTTCTTTTGGGTTGGGGAATGGTTTGAACTCAGGCTCTCACGCTTGCTAGGCAGGCACTCTACTACTTCCCCCTCCACCAGTCCTGTTTTCCTAGTTACTTGGGAGGCTGAGATCAGTAAGATCACAGTTCAAGGCCATCCTGGGCAGATAGTTCATGAGATACAATTTCTAAAATAACCAGAGCAAAATGGACTGGAGGTGTGGCTCAAGAGATAGAGAGCCTGCTTTGTAAGTGCAAAGCCCTGAGAGTTCAAACTTCAGTCCCATCAAAAAAAAAAAAAAAAAAAAAAAGGCAAGATGGGGAGGGGTGGGGCTACTGTATAAGGGAATTCCATTCCAGTGGAGTATACTCACACCATGTCAGCAAAGAACTGTTCATAGAAATTTCTAGAAATAACAGGCCAGAACTAGGTAAGAGATGTACCTTGTACTCAGGTTTCAAGGGCTATCAAAAATCTCAGTAATTGATATAAAAAAATCTATGAACAAAATATTGCAATTTTAAATAACAGCAGGATCAGGATTGCTGACTTTTCCTTTTGCCTCAGGCTAAGGAGGGTACTAGTCACTGTCGCTAGCCTAGTGAACTCCATTCCATGCCTCTCTGGCTCTATTTTGCCTCTTTAACTTTTTCCTCCTGCAATTAGTTGGGACTCCAGGAACAACAGGACTGATCAATAAATATCTTTATGACAAGGGACTGAAACTACCCCTAAGCAGCAGCGAACCTTGTAGTACACATCACCCTATGATGAGATGACCCTCCCAAAGGGGTGCATCACCCACAATGGGAACTGAGGCTACACCCTGGAGCAGGAGCAATCATCTCACAGGAACCAAATTGCTCTCCCCTCAAGTGACGAAAGCCATATCAATTTCTTTTTTTTTTTTTTCCAGTACTGGGACTTGAACTCGGCCTCATACTTGCTAGGCAGGTGCCCTACCTACCAGTTGAGCTGTAACAGCCTCTGCAGACCGGAAGTGAGAAAGTGATCCATATGCTACTGGCCTGACCAAGCTCGCCTGCTCTCTTGGCTGTGCACACACTGCCCCCCCACTTTTGTTTCCCTTTTCTATAAAATGTCAAAGTTCATGTCAGTTCCTTGAAGATGGAGCTCCTCATCTGCTCTTCTCAATGTGGCCACGTTGATTAAATCTCCTTTGTCTTCCCTTCACTGTCTCTGGCATATTGGATAGGTGACTGAACCTAGCCTGTTAGAACCCCTGTGAGAAGTGCCCAGCCATGTGCAATTACCCATCATCCACTGTGAGAAGGCACCCACCAGTATGGGAACACTCATCAAGTGCCTATATAAATCACTCCTAAATTAGCTTTCCAGCAAGAGGGGCCTTGAAGTTCGGTGCCAGTGGCTCACACCTGTAATTCTAACTACTCAGGAGGCAGAGATCAGGAAGATCATGGTTTGAGGCCAACCCAGGGCAAATAGTTTGAGAGACCCTGTCTCGAAAATATCCAGCACACACACACAAACATAAAGGGCAGGAGGAGTGGAAGTTTAAAAAAGTTCTGCATCTACTGATGATTTAAAAATAAAAACAAAAGTGAAACTCAGCCTTCCTGGTTTTTGAGGGAATTTCTTTGTTTTGATAAAGGACATTAACCAAAACCACCAAACAGAACCAACTAAACAAAAAACCCGCTTCACACTTCTTAGCTACTAACATTAATAGTCCATGTATCTCTTTTAATATCAGAATCCAGAAGAAGAAAGATACTCACCATGGTCACTTCTGTTGGGCATTGTGCAGGAGGACCTTCTGAGCCTCATAAACCAGGGAAATGGAGCAAAACATACAACAGGCAGAAAGGGAGAAACAAAACTGCCTTTATGATGAAGTGATTTTATTGTCTATGCAGAAATATTCGGAATAGTTAGACAAATGTTTTGAATAGGAGAGTTTAATGGGCTGTTTCAGGAAAAATTTCTCCTTGCTTCTCTCTTCTGCCAACTCGATTAATACCTTCACAACTGTCAGTTGGCTCACAAGAGCAGCGAGAGTTAGATGTACAGCAGCACTGGGGCAAAACCCTCAAACACTGGAAATGAGTGAGAGTCCTCACTTCCTCTTTTGAAGGCCCATAGAATTTCCATCAAAAATTCCCAGTTAGCCGGGTGCCCGGGGCTCACGTCTGTAATCCCAGCCACTCAGGAGGAGGCAGAGATCAGCTCCCACAAATAGTTCACTCACGAGACCCTATCTTGAAAATACCCAACATAAAAAAGGGTTGGTGAATGGCTCAAGTGTAGAGTGCCTGCCCTAGTAAGTGTGAGGCCCTGGGTTCAAAGCCCAGCATTATCACCTCCCCCTCTGAAAAAATTCTCATCTGCCTCCTCAACTTCCTCTAAGAAAGTGTGGATTAGTACTCAAAAAACACAAATTTTTAAATTGTTCTATTCAATTTTATCATCAGAAATCTCTAGTTATTAAAATTGTGATGGTCTTCACTTTGATGTAGAAATTCACTTGAATATAATTTCAACTGTATCACAGGTCACAGAACACATGTGTAACCTCCACTTTCACATGCTTCTTCGGGAAAGCACGTTTTGAGTTAGAAGTGTTCTTTGGAAGGCGGCCCATTTGTAGGTCTGAGACCTCAGGGGTGGCAGTAGCCTGACATCCCCTGAATCCCAGAGCCACCGTCTGTGACCCCTGTTCCCACTGAACTCGTAAGTGGCAGATGCAGAGGCCTTAGGCTTTCCAGGGCTTGCTTTCCAAACTTTGTGAAGTAGTAGGTAGCGTATTTGTGAGTGTAACTATTTGGCCTAAATTTTATTTTTTTGGCAGTACTGGGGTTTGACGTCAGGGCCTCACACTTGGTGGGCAAGTGCTCTAACACTTGAGCCACTCCAGCCCTTTTTTTGTATTGGGTATTTTCAAGATAGGGTCTCGTGAAATATTTTGCCCAGGTCGGCTTCAAACTTCGATCCTCCTGATCTCTGTCTCCTGAGTAGCTGGGATTACAGGCGTGAGCCACTGGCGCCCCACTTGTATTTTACGCAGGAAGAGTTTGGGTCTGTAAGAGGTGAAGCGACCTGTCCAAGGCCACACAGCTCCGACAGTAATCAGACAACCGTTGAATACAGTAGAAGACACTTTACAGTCATTATCTCTAACCAATACAACAACCATGCCAAGGAGGTTTTATGCCAATATTATAGAGATTTATGCTGTATTTGTATATCTTTTTCAGTTTAATTGAAGTATAATTGATAAATAAAAGTGTAAACATTTAAAGTGTGCAGCTGGGCTGGAGTGGGAGAGCACCTGCCTAGCAAGTATGAGGCCCTGACTTCAAACCCCAGCACTAAAAAGAAAAAAGAAAAAAAGAAAAAAAAAAAAAACCAAAAAAACCCCAGCGATGCCAAAAACCCAAAACAAAAACAAAGCAACAAAAAAAACCAAACAAAAAAACCCGCCAGCAAAAACCGCAAAGGCAGAAGAACCCGGCGATTCGGTAGATGCACGCACCGTGAAAGGATTAATCGGATCAAGTTAATTACCGTGGCCACGCAGTCCCCACATTGTGTACTTCTTCATTAAAAAAGCTGCAAATACAGATGGGGACCCTGAGCCTCAGCGGGAGGAAGTGACTCAAGACACAGCTGGTCAGGGGCAGAGTCAGGGTCCGAGCGCTGCGCCTTTCCCGCTGGCACCCGTCAATGCCGGTCGCCACCTCGTGGCAAGAGTTTTACCAAGGATGAGCATCTGGCCGGCAAGGTCCCCGGCGGTGGCTTCTGAGAGAGAGGGGTCGTTTGGGGCTGCGGAATGCCCCAAAGCCCCCTGCGTCTAAGGAGGCCCCCGGGAGACACGCAATCTGCTTCCTTTTCTCCATAGACCCTCTTGGGTTGCACTTTTTCAGCTGATCATTAGGAGACAGGGCAGGCCTAACATTTTACCCTATGGTGTTCATCCCGAAGGAACAGTCACCAGCACCTTCTTGACTACGTATGAAGCACGTACTTGGCTTTAAAAAATGTCCCGTGTCAGATACCTTAAAAGCAACTGAGGCCAATAGGAAAAGGGGAACAGGTACTAGAGAAAAGGTTAGATTAAAAAGAATTAACCTAGAAGGTAACACCCATGCACAGGAAATCAATGTGAGTCAATGCCCTGTATAGCTATCCTTATCTCAACCAGCAAAACCCCTTGTTCCTTCCTATTAATGCTTATACTCTCTCTACAACAAAATTAGAGATAAGGGGAAAATAGTTTCTGCTGGGTATTGAGGGGGGGGGAGCGGGAGGGGGTGGAGTGGGTGGTAAGGGAGGGGGTGGGGGCAGGGGGGAGAAATGAACCAAGCCTTGTATGCACATATGAATAATAAAAGAAAAAAAAGAAAAAAAAAAAAAATGTCCCGTGTGCATGGAGCGGTTTTGGTCAGGATTTGGGCCGCGGACTGTGGGACTCTGCCATCTAGTGGCCTAGCGCTGAAATTACTTTTCTCTTGCAATTCTAATTGCTAGTGAATTTCAGTGTCTCCTTTATTTCAAAATTGAGGAACTAGGGCAGGCAGAGCCGCTCAACTGGTAGAGTGCCGGCCTGGCAGTGTGAGGCCCTGAGTTCAAACCCCAGTGCTGCTTATATGTATTTTACATTGTATATAGAAAAGAAAATAACAACCAGACTTGTACAAATAAAGGAAACCTTTCTTATTAAAAAAAATGCAATTCTGAATAGGAAGTCTACGTACACATGGAGCTAGGTTGTAGGAGAACTCGCAATAATTTAAAAGCAAAAAACTCTAAAGATGTAACTGTCCAAGCTTTTCTGAAAATATTTAAATAGCCATAAGATTGAATGGAATGGGGGGATAATTAGTGTCCTGTAAGTGTTGACCATGGAAAGGCCCGGCTATGTGACTCGTACTATTAAACGCCGGCTAGCTAAAGTATACACAACATTTCTAGATCATGGAGACTCATTAATAGTGGGAAAAAAGTGTCTCTCTGTACATCTCCCATCCATTATTGTGGGACTCTTGCACTCCCAACTGTGACTAAACTATTTTTTTTCAAGCACTGGGATTTGAACTCAGGGCCTCTCGCATGTTTGCAAGGCAGGCACTGTACCACTTGAGGCATGGTCCTTTGGTTATCCTTGGAATAGGGTCTTGTGTTATGCCCAGGCTGGCCTGGACATTAATCCTCCTATTTATGCTTCATGCAGCAGCTGGGATGACAGGTACATACCACACCATGCTTATTGGTTGAGATGGGGTCTCACAAACTATTTGCCAAGGTTGCCTTCACAATCCTCCTGATCTCTGCCTTCTGAATAGCTAGGATTACAGGTGTTCACCCCTGGCTGGGGTGAACTTTTTTTTTTTGGCAGTACTGGGGTTTAAACTTAGGGCTTTGTATTTGCTACCACTTGAGTCACAAATTGTCTCCTGTGTGTTTGTGATCACAAATGTTTATGTAGTATAGTAGGCTCCAGAGCCAGGCTGCCTAGATTTGACCTTGGGCAAGTTATTGAAATCTTGGTGCCTCAGTTTTTCAATTTGTCAGTGAGCTGCTGTGATGAAATGTACTATATTTGTATGGTGGTCTGCCTAATGCCTGACACATACAAATGGTTGCTGTGAGGATTCTGCCCACATAATGGTATTTGCCATTTTCTCTCTCTCTTGCTCAGGTTCTGGCTCTGATTGCAATTCCATATGCTGTAGTGACATTAGCTGTGAGACCCTAGCTGGTTCTGAGGCCTCCTTGAGATGCTTAGTCATGGGTGTGGTCTGCTGGATGCAAGGTGCAGAGGCTTGCTGGCTGAAGATGCTGCTTGGGTCCTTGGAGCTGATCAGTGGTACCACTGGTGGGTCAGAGCCCCCATGGTGATATTTTGTCCTCTATCCTCAGACCAAAACTTATGTATGACACCCCAAATGGTGCTACTTATGTCTCCACTGTCTTACCAACTTTTTTTTTCTTTTTGGCATTATAGCCTCCTCTCCCCAGGCGGGATGAGCTGCTGACTACTGCTGTAACTGAAAGCCTTTAGAGGAGGCATAGCACAGCACAGCGTTCAGCATGGTCTTTGGTGGCATTCTGATCAGGCTCAAACCTTTGCTCTTGGCCATGTGTAGGCAACTTATTCTGTAACTCAGTTCCCTCATCTGCAAAATGGGCATGAAATTGAAACCTTTCCTTATGGAGAGGCCTGGTGTGTTGTGTAGTACATTCTCCAAATTTCTATTCATTCCAAGCCTCAGAACTTGGCTCCATTTGGAAAGGGAAATGAGATGTTTGCAGATGGAATTACAGTAGGATCTCAAAATGAAGTTCTCCTGGGTTAGGATGGGTTCTAAACCCAATGACTGGCATTTTTATAAGAAGAGAAAAACACAGAGGAGCACACAGAGAAGTAGTCATGTGAAGAGCAGTGTGAAGACCAGGGTGGAGATTGGAGAGATGCTGCTACAAGCCAAGGAGGGATGACAGGAGCCACAGACACCAGACAGAGGAGTCTCCCAGAGGCTTCAGAAGGAGCATAACACTGATTTCAGTGTTATGATTTCAGACTTCTTTCCTCCTGAACTATGAAAGAAGATACTGTGTTATATTAAGACTCCAAGTTTGTGGTGATTTGTCACAGCGGCTATAGGAGACTGGAGCTGTTCTTGGCAGAGATTAGCCATGCAGCTATGTCAGCTGTCACTCCTTTTGGGGTATTTGGAAACTGCATGGGCAGTTGGAACAAGCAGACCAGGGGTGGAAACCTGGCCCTGTAACTTACCACCTGGGTGACTTCTGGGGGAGGTAGGCAACTGCAGAAGGTCTTGGTTTCCTTATGAATAAAACAGGATGTGAGCAGATGACACTCCACACACACAGCATCAGAATTCGAGCTGTCATGTGTTAAGTTCCAGCCCATAAAGCCAGTGCATGGGGCATGAAAGATTTCACAGGAAAACAAGAATTGAAATAGAAGCAAAGTTTTATTCACTTTCCAAGGGTGGAAAGGGACCAATACGAAGAGGTATAGACCCAGAATGAGGTTAGGGCTGAGGTTTATAAGTATTTGAGATGTAGAAGGAATATACTTTTTTTGGTTTTAGCTAGCTGTTCTAAGAATTAGCTAGAGTGGTCAGTTTCTCAATGTTTTACCAAGGTGGTTATTTATTACCTTATGCAATCTTTTCTATGGCATCATGAGGTCAAGTACATTGTCAACAAGATGGAAGTGGGGTTCTGTTTGAGTTTAGGAAAACAGTTTCTGCAAAACAAAGCAAAACAGCCTTCCTGCCAGACAAGATGGAGTCCTTTACAAAATGGAGTTGGTTAGGCTAATTTGAGTTGGGGCTTTACACCATGTAGTTGGACTAAGCATGTGCAATGGCCTACCTTCTTTCCAGATGGCTCAGGTTCATTTGTAATGAAGCTCTGGAGCTTGCACATCCATAGAGTCTTCCAGACATGCCTGAGTCCTGAGGTGAACACAGTTCAAACCCAAACTAGAATCCCCTTGTTATAACCCAAGTGCATTTCATTGAAGAATTATAGGTCATTAAAAAGCATGAACTGTGGCCATTCTCATTGCAGACTGTTCCAGGAAATGCCCTGAGTTGGGAACTAGGAGACTGAGCAGTAGCCCCAGGGCCATGACTAACTAACTCACTGCCTGTCTTTAGCATTTGGGATTCAGTCAAATGAAAGGAATGAATTTGTGGTACGTCTGATGTCTGAGCTCCATCTATACTCTAACACTCTTGAGCCCTAGGAGGAAGTGAAAATTCTAGTTAGGCTGAGCAACAACAGTTCCTTCAAGCGAGGCTTTTCAAGCTGATGCTGAAGGAACCTTAACTGCCTCTGATGTCCCTCCTGCGTCCAAACTTCCCACAACAGCTGGGAGTAACTTGCTAATCATTGGCCCGCACATTTGCCAGATAGCTATCAAGTCACAACCTTGAGATGTCTCCAATGAACAGGCCAGATGAGTCCATGAAGGAATGTGAACAAGAGCAACATCTTGCAGTCTTCACTCCCATTTCCTGCATGGAAAGCAAGACATGTTTTTCCCTTTTTTTCTATTTCTTCCTACTTTATCTTGTCATACTGAAATAAATCCTTGTGAGAACTTCTACCTTGTGAGAATCTCCTTTTTGTGAGGCACCTTGAAATTCTTTTTACATGTGGAATTCCTAATTTACATTAGGAATTTCTCAACTCCTTAATTGTGCGTGGAAGCTGGAAAACTGAGGGAACTCCCTCATTACTCATCCAATGACAGAAGATTGGTGAGCCAGCCAGGAGTTGAATCTTGCAAGTTTGGATCCTTCTCAAAGTTTTTATAATCAAACTCATGGAAGACACCTTTAGCAAATATACAACTTCTATCTAACAATGTAAACTGAGTACAATTTTTTTCTTAAGAAAATTACCTACAGAGCAGAGAGCATTAAACTTCAAAATGGACACAATGGTCAGATCAGTCTATCTGGTGCCCAAAACAAAACAAAACAAAATAGGAACAGCTTTTGGCATGTTTCCCATAGCACCTCCCCCAGAAGCAGCAGTCTTTTAAGTTTTAAGAAAGGACATGGGAATTGAACACATGGAGCAGGTGTTGGGGTGGTTCAAGCATCAGCTGAGATGTCCTGGAGTGTGGTAGAATGATTTAGAATGCTTGTACCAGGGTTTTAGTGCTCGCTCTGCTCCTATTCTGTTTGGGGAACTAATATCTCCGATTAGCCCTCATCTGTTTAATGGAACTCAAATACTCACCTACATTGGTTAGTGTATTAGCCAGCTTTCCATCACTGTGATGAAAGGTCTGAGATGAACAACTTATAAAGAGGAAAGGTTTATTTTGGCTCAAAGTTTCAGAGGTTTCAGTCCATGGTCACTTGGCCCTGTTGCTTTGGGCCTGTGGCAGCACAGTACACTGTGGAAACAGCACATGATTCAGGAGGCCTCTTCACCTTATGGTGGTCATGAAGAGAGTGGGGGAAGGAGGAGGGAAAGAGAAAGAGCTGGGGTCCCAATATCTTCTTCAAGGGCACACCCCCAATGACCTATCTTCCTTCCACTATGCCCCACCTCTTAAAGGTTTTACCACCTCCCAATGGTGCTGAGCTGGAGACCAGATCTTCTATACATGTACATTTAGGGGACATTCAAGATTCAAACTGTAGCATTTAGGATTATTTTGGCTACACAAAATAGAAAGCCTGATTTAGACTGGTCAATAGGGAAATGTTTCTCCTATAAGAAAGATTTCTAGGAGTCACCTTGCATCCAACTGTGATGAACTGCACAGTTTTTTGTTTTTGTTTGCTTTTGTATTTTTCTTAGGATTGAGGAAACCCTTCCCTGCAGACTTTTCCTAGTGACTAATTAACATCTACCTAAGGACCAGGGAATGGGGTCTGTGCCTTCTGTGATTATTTTCATCTGTGTAGAAAATCAGGTGGAAGAGGGCAAAGGGATGTGTGGTTGCTTGGCAGTATGAAACTGAGAATTAAATAATATATGTGAAAAAATGTCCCTGTGAATTTTATTTTAAATTTTAAAAAATTTTTAGTGAGACCAGGGTTTGAACTGAGAGCTTTTCCCTCACAATCCCTGTGAATTTTAAGTGTCAGGTACTTTTTTTAAATCATGGTGGTTTGGATTTGATATTATCTAATTTTTCTTCTAACTCTGTATTTTTATGGATTTCCAAGTAACAACCATTTCCACTGGGCTGAGATAAGAGGTCAGTACTTAATTAAAAAAGAAATTACTAAATAAAGGAAAGAGGAAAAACCCTGGCATTTTAGCTTATCTGGGATCCAGCATGAGTAAATAGCTGAAGAAGACCACACCCCTCCCAGTCAGCACTAAGCAGAGGTGCAGTCCAGGTTGTGCATTGGGTGCCCCTCACAAGGCACCTGGATCTTAGAAGGACATTGAAAGACTGAAGAAACTGGGCAATACTGTTGTTATGGTTGTTTCCCACAAGATAAGCTAACCTCCTAAGTCCATAACACACGCTATCTCTGATTCTCACAGAGCCCTGGAAAAATAGATATTATTGTTCACATTATGTAAAACTAGCCAAAAAACCCACATGTTCTCCTCTGCCTCTCTCAACTGCTTTGATCAATTCTTGGAGTTTAATTCAAGCTTACATGCTATTTCTGTTAGGCTGGGATTGTCAAATGAAGAGCATAGGAACTGGAATGAAGTCTTCACATTATATTGGAGAGAGCCAGAGATGTGTCATGCCAAAGCAAGCCAATATGGCAGCAGGGTTATTTTGAGCTGAAGCTATCTGTCTTCTCCCATATCTGTTCTAAAATATTTAGGCCTAGACTCTTATTAGCCCCAAGGTAGCAAACCGAAATCTCCATTAGTTTCCTCCATATATTTACTTACTTTCCACTGTTTTTTGTCCCTAAAAATCCTTTTGCCTTGTCACAAGTTGATTTTTCTTTTTCTTAATGTGGTGGTACTGGGGCTTGAACTCAGGACCTTGTATTTACTAGGCAGGTGCTCTACCACTTGAGCCACACATCCAGCCACAGCTGTTTTTCCTTTGTTAAGGTGCAACCTAAGCTCAAGTTGTAAGCACACTTTTGAGTTACTCATTACCGAAGTTCTATATGTCTATGTTCTGCTTGGTAATAAATAGTTTTTCTTTTGTTAATCGTTTTTTGTCAGTTTAGTTATCAGGGTCTAGGCTGGACAATCTAGAAGGGTAGAAGAAAAAAGTTTTTTAATTCCCCTTAAAGATGACATGTTCATTGAGAAAGGTACTGGGGTTTGAACTCAGGATCTCATGCTTGCTAGGCAAGTGCTCTGACTCGAGCCTCTCCCCCAGCCTTTTTTGCTTTAGTTTGTTTTTCAGATAGGGTACTTTTGCCCAGATCAGCCTCAGTTCAAGATCTTACCTCTGTCTGCTGAGTAGCTGGAATTACAGCTATATGTGACCACACTTGACACCCCCCACACTCTTTTTTTTTGGTACTACATAAAGATATTAATATAAAAGGAAAAACCAGGCTGCATAGTTGAGGACAAAGAGGAGAGGCTGAGGACAAGATGGGAGTGACAATGCTTCATTTTATAGCATGAGGAGAGAAGAGTCCTTGACTGGGGTAGGAGTAGAAGCTAACAGTTGCTGACACTCCCATGGGTCAACATCCTTCTAAGTGCTTTTTGGCTGGACCTTAAAATACAGGTTGAAGTAGATGCTAACACTGATGCTGTGAAGATGCACACAGAGATTAAGTAAATCACCCAAGGCCACAGCCACGAAGAATGGTGAATTTATGGTAATATTTAGAACATCAGATGTAATACTGAAAGAAACAGATTATATGCAGTTGAGGTTGGGATCAGACATGGGTCATAGAGCAGGTAATAGCAGACACAGGAGGCTGCTCCCAGGCCAGAGTGGGCTGCTTAAGGTGGGTGGGAACAAGGCTCTGTAAAAAAGGAGGGCAAGCTGGAAGGTGTGGACACAGTGAAATGTTGTAATCCCAGCTCATGGCAGGCATAGATAAGAGGATCAGGATCTGAGGCTCACCCTTGGCAAAAATGTGAGACGCTATCTGAAAAATAAAGAGAGCACAGAGAGTGGTGCAGGTCCCCTGTCATTACTTCTGTCTGGGAGGTGCAACTTGAGTTAAGAAAGGGTTGCTCCCTCACTGGCTCTTTTCCAAAGCTAACACTGAATGCAGTAGGACTGTTAGGCCTGAAACACTCTTGTCATAGTGGAGGGATGGCGTCAGAGGTCCCTAATGGAACAGGTGGGGTGTGTTCAAAAGGAAGCAAGTGGTCTGAGGGAGGGCCAACGACTTCAGAAAGAGCACCCCTCCATCCTAGGTCTTTGTCCTCTCCACCCATTGGAACTATCCAAAGTCATAGGTGCTGGCCCTGGTGTGGTACCTAAGAACCAACTCAGGCCAGAAATGAGGCCTGAATTGGTTATCAGAGTGAATTGGATTTGGTGCTTTGAAGTAAAAAGTTCAGACAGCCCTGGGCGGAGTTCCTTGGAAAAGGTGACATTTCCTGGGAAAGTTGCATTTTGAGTGGGAACGTTGAAGCTTGGGCCAGTGCCCAGGACAGCTGGTTTCTATATAAATGGAACACAGCACTTCAGCCTGTGTGACCTCAAATGAAAAATGAGGGGGTTTGATGGAAAACTTTTCCAGAAGCAATGAGGACTTTGAGGACTGAAACAGGTCACCTATAACTGTCATCCTATAATTGATCCACTAAGGATTAGATAGAAATAATAGATTTATTTTGGTGGCATTTGGTGCCTCGTTTCCTGTTGTTCCTTTTAACTAGTCAGCTTGCTCTTATTTCTACGTCTTATTTCATTTGAATTAAAGAAATAATTTTTAGATGTTTTCATAAGGAAAAAACATATTTTTTCAAAAGAAAGAGGATTTTTCATCCATCAGGATTGTTAGGAAGGGATTGTTAATTTAAGACAGTTAAATGGGAAAAAAAATCTACCAATAATACATTTCTTTTTTTTTGTGATGGGACTGGGGTTTGAACTCAGGCTTTTGCACTTGCAAAGTAGGTGCTCTACCGCTCAACACACACCTTTAGTTCCCCCAATAATACATTTAAAATCTTGATTTAATGTTGCAGCACAATTTTTTCCCCCAAAGATGAGTCCTCTAGTTCCCCTAAATTCCTTCTCAGCCACTGACACTGGAGATAGGGAAGGTCCAACCTCCTGTTACTGTCAGGCCTCCAGATCTGGAAACTGTTGAGGGAAACAGAAGCCTCTGGTTAGAATTCTGGGGGCTTCTGTTTGGCATTCCTAAGTATTTATCCAGAGTGGGACATTGACTACTGATACAAACTTAACTTTTATTGAACACTTACTATGTGACTGACACTGGGTTAGCATGTCACAAGCATTTTTATTTTTATTTATTTATGTTTACTTTATCCTAACCTTGGAGAAAGGTGGTACTACTTTTGCAGTCTTATGGTTGAGGAACCTAAGACTTGAGAGAGTTAGCTTAAAGGTCAGAGAAGTAATAAGGGGTAGAAGTGGGATGACACACTGATCTTCCTGGGACCAGATCCTGGGTTTTAGCACCACATATAATAAAACCTTGTGGTCAAATTGTCACAGTGCTGACCATCTTCTGTCCCATCTTCTGTCCTGCTAATGGTCCTTTCTGTTGGATCCAGCTGCCCTGTCCATGCCTGTAGCAGGCGCCATCCTTTGTATAACAGATACTCAGAAAATTATTTGCTAAAAGCACTGACTCTTTTCTTAGGCCTCTTTTGCATCAGGCTTCTTTGCTTTCAGTCATCTGTGGTCATCTCGGACTCCAGGAAGGACAGGACTGATGGATAAACATCTTGTGACAAGAATCAAAGCTACCAAGCATCAAGACTTTATTACTGTGACAAGGCTCTCTCTGCCCAATCCTGGATAATGATCAACCAGACCACACCTTGGACCACTGGACCACACTTTGGGACTGTTTAATTGCATGTACCTTTTTCTTCCTACCTAATTCTTTAAAGCTTGTATCTGACCTGGAAGATGGGCTGAAGTACTTACGTTGCTTTTTCCCATGATATATCTGTGCCATGTAATAAACCTTCTTCCTCTGCCCTTCACTACTGCTTGTCTCTTTTTTTGGCGTATTGAGGCACCCTGACATGTTGAACCCCTGATGTTGGGCCTTTAGCCAATTGTAACACCTGGTTACACCTTTTTTTGCCTCTCTCGGGTCTGGCCCATCATGTCCTACTTGTCTTCCTGCTCTTAATTACCTTTGTCTAAGACTTTTGGTTTTCCTGATGACAGTGATGCACTATGTGGACAGTTGTCTTAGATTCCAGAAAAAATATTGAGGGTTGGTTGGGGGCAAATGGGGCAAATGCCATTTAAAGGCTGGCAATTCATCCCATCAACCACTCAACATATAGTAAACAGCTATCATGGGGCTGCCTCCAGTTTGGGTTTGGGGAGACAGAGGTAGCAGGGAACTATGCTCTCTCTCCTGGAGGAACTCATGGCCTAGTGTGGAGGGAACAGAGATGAGATCAAGTCTGGCTACCAGAGTCAGGAGGGCTCCATCAAGCTTAGTTGGTATAGGGGCTGGAGGTGAGGAAGAGCCAGGAAAAGCAAGATGCAGGAGGGACACCATCATCTCCTGAACTCTTTTAAGACGGTCCTTCCTCTACCCATGACAGACCTGTAAGAGGTCCTCATATCACACACACATTGACACAGAGCTCAGGATTCAGGGCCATAGCTTCAGTGGATCACACACTGGCCCCACAGTTCTCCAATGTCTCATTTTGGCTTTTGTTGTTGTTTGTTTTGTTCTTCCTGTCTCTTCTTCTCTCTGCATTTTGTTTTGAGCAGTTTCTATTCACCTCTTTTCAAACTCACTACTCTCATGTGTACCATGTCCTGAAGAGCCCGTCAAGGAATCTTCATTCCTCTTTGGTGTGTTTGGCATTTTGTTGAAAGTAGTACATGACCTACTGGGCTAGGACCTGAGGTAAACAGGTTGTTGGAATCCTTTTGGTTTTTAGACTGGGTAATTTAAAACAATAGAAATTTATTTCTCACAGTTCTGGAGTCTGGGAAGTCCAAGACCAGCAGATTCCATGTCAGGTGAGGGCCTGGTCCTCAACAATGGCACCTTCTATATGTCCTCACAAGGTGGAAGGGAAAAAGCTCTCTCAGCTCTCTTTTAGAAGTGCACTAAAAATCCAATTTATGAGGGCTCCACCCTTATGGCCTCCCAGTTGTCTCACCTCCCAACCCCACTGCATTTGTGATTAAGTTCCACTCTGGGGATTTTTTTCGGGGAAGAGGGAATGCCAATATTCAAACCATAGTGTGAGGTCTTGCTAGTCTGTGTAGGAGCTGGGCTGTATTTATTGTTTGAAGTTTGTTATGTATTTAGGAGCCAAAGGTGGCCACTGGATATTGGTCACCTACGTTGTGTACTCCTTCACAGTAGGCTGGGGCCATTGCACAAAAGCCTAGTGGCACCAAACTCAAATTTCTATACATGCAGTTGCTTTAATTATAGTATAGATAAGCATATTTTAGCCTTTGGAAACTGCCTGCTTTACATAGTGTGTGAAATTGTACCCAACATTATCCTGCTTTAGATAAGACAACCCTGGGAGTAGAAGCACCCCAAGCCACTGCTGCCTTAGAGCTCTCTGGCCCTGTCAGTGTTGCTGACAGCCATCACCTAGACAGGCTGCCCCCTCTCTTAGTCTCCTCCTCCTCTGGAGTTCCTCTGCCCTTCTCACCACCTTCTGAAGGGTGGCCACTGTCATTTTTCTACTGGAAAGGATTTTCCCTTTAATAGATGTGTGAACCTATTAACGCATTGCCCAAATAAAGCTGCCTGGCCAGGCTCTGGTGGCTCATGCCTGTAATCCTAGCTACTCAGGAGGCAGAGATCAGGAGTTTCACAGTTGGAAGCCAGCCCAGGCAAATAGTTCGTGAGACCCTATCTCAAAAAAAACCCATCACAAAAAAAGGGCTGGTGGAGTGGCTCAAGGTGTAGACCCTGAGTTCAAGCTTCAATACCTCAATGAATACATACATACATACATAAACAAACAAACAAATAAATAAGTAAATAATGTTGCCTGGCCACTGCCACCTTGTGGTCCTATCTTTTTCTTTGATCAGCTTCAAATGTCCAAAGTCATTATGATGGAGCTGAAGGTGACAGATGCTTCAAATTCCTCTAGTGTCCTTGTTTGTCTTGGAACATCCCTAGGAGTGCCTCCTTAGGAAAAGTCTGTGTCTTGCTGCACCTTTCGCTGTAATCTACTATAAATCACTGGAGCTCTGTGGTGTAATAAGGTATAGAGGACAAAAGTATTCTCTAATTTTAGGACCAAGTCTGTCTTTCTGGGGTCCTATGTCTCTGTGCTGGGACTTGCACAAGTGTTCCTTACTTTTTTTCAGTCCCTTAGGTGAGTGGGGAATGGTAGAAGGGACTGGAGTTGGGAAATGCCCTTCCTCCCTGCAGAGTGGATCTGTGCATTCTTCACAATTTTTACTTTTCCTCTCTGCCATTGGAAACATTGCCTCTTCATCATGAGACACTGGTAAGGTTCTTAAAAGCAAAAACCCACAAAAGTCTAAGACTGAAGCCCCTTGGTTTGTTTTTTTTACTCTCCTGCTTGCTAATCTGCAGTCAGGGTCTAGCAAATCATCCAAATGAACATGTAGATTTTGCTACTGGTTCATGGTCCCCACAGCTTCTGCTGCAGATAAGCAGCTCTTAGCTGTGCCTCTCTGGATTTGCATTGCTTTCTTTCCTGCTTTTTTTTTAAGTGCTGGGGATGGAACCCAGGGCCCTGTACTAAGCTATGCTCTACTACTGAGCCACATTCTCCCCACTCTAGATTCTGAGGCAGTGGTTTCCTCAGCAAGAATTTATTTCTCTCATGGGTCTAGGAAAAGTCATTGATTTTCAGTTTGCTCAGATTTTTCTTGTTGAGAAAGTGGGAATGACAATTTCTAAGCTTTGTTACGTATTAGAGTTGAAGCCAGACTTCCCTCCTTCCTTTCAGAAACAATTCCATCGTACAGACTTTTGCTTCTGGCAATATGAGAGAATAGATATTAACAAGAGACGTGAACCCACGGGGACTACTGAAAAATGTCAGGGAAGATTCCAGCTTAGGGAAATTACTATGGGCTAAGAAGGAAGAGGTGAGGGATTCAGAGCAGCAAGCCTGAGTACAGGCTGAGGCAGCCTGAGCACACACTGAGGCAGTGCTGATAATGATCAATACCAGGGTTTTAATGGCTATGTGGGTGACAGGAGTCCTAGTCTTGATTCTGAGTCAGGTGGGGCGTTGGAAGAAACCCTTGCTGCACTCTCAGTAAAAAGATGAGGTAGAGAGAGACGACAGAGACGTGTGTTCCAGCAAGGAAGACAACCAGTAAGTAACACATGTGTCTGGATCATGGTTGTGGGTTGGGGAAAAAAAGGAAAGAAGTTTGTCTCAGGAAGCATAGTTTAATATCATCCACCTTAGGGATTCTAGGTTCTAACTTCTGTTAGCTTTAAAGTCTAGAGAATTCTGAGCAGGTAGATCTCAGGGGACACTCAAAGGAGCAAAAGCAAATCCTCTCTGGAGGAAGTCATCTTCATCCCAGGGATTCCTGCAGATTTAGTCAAATACGAAGTCATGGCAAATTGCAAAAACATGACAGTGAGCTGGAATTGAGAGAGGCAACACGCAGAAAAATCACTTTGGATGTTGGAATTACCAAATACATAAGAAGAAGCAACAACAGTGTTTTCAAAATGCTTAAAAAGAAAAAAAAGAAGGAACCAACCACGTCATGCCCACTCCCTTCTGCTCCTTTTTAGAGGCACTAGGGTTTGAACTCAGAGCCTTGCACTTGCTAACCAGATACTCTACTTCTTGAGCCACAACTCAAGTCACCTCTCTGTTCCTTTAATTCACTCCTGAATCGAAAGCAGCCTGTCTCCTGTCAATACTTTGCCATGGAGGTGCCATTGTCAGGATTACCAAGGTTCATCCTGTAGTTCAACTTGTCACGTTTATTGAGCACTGTCCTGGCCTGTCCTCGTCCTACTTAATTTCCCAACCTCATTTGACAGCCAACTGCTCCCTTTTCTGAACTCTCTTTTCTTTTGGCTTTTATGGATTGCAGGCCCCTCCTCTTCCTTTTGTCTTCCTGGCCGTTCTTTGTCATCTTTGTTGCTATTTTCTCTCCTAGACCTGGAAATGCAGGACCACTTCAGGACTTGGAGATGACCTTTTCTTCTCAATCTACAGAGATTTGTTGTAGACATATGGCTTCCATCCACAGGAAAAATGATTTAAATGATTTTGTATCTAGATAAAATCACATAAATATGATTTTGATATAATTTTATCTTCCTGAATACCAAATTTCTATCTTCAGTCCTATGTTCCTGATCTGAATAATCAACTATTTATTTGCCTATAGACTGTTTTTTTTTTGGCAGTACTGAGATTTAAGTCAGAGCTTTGTGCCTGCAAACACTCTACCACTTGAGTCATGCCTCCAGCCCCCTTTGCTGTGGTTATTTTTTGAGATAGGGTCCCATGCTTATGCTCAGGCTGGCCTGGACTGTGATCCTTCTATTACTGTTTCGCAGTAGCTGGGATGACAGGTGCCTGCCACCATGCCCAGTGTTTCATTGACTGAAATTCAGTGTTGTGAACTTTTTGTCTGGGCTGGTCTCAAACCACTATCCTTCCAATCTCTGCCTCCCAAGTAGCTAAGATTACAGGCACGAACAGCACAGAGAATCAAAGGTGAGAACTCTGAGCATGTGTGTGTATCCTCTGGTTTTTCTCCCTTTTCTTATAAAGGATTCATGCTTGGGGGCTCCATCACTCTGATGATTTAATCCTACCCACCTCCCAATGGAGGCGAAACAAATAGATTTGGCTTCTGACCTCTTAATAGCTCACAATGGGCATTCAGTTTTAAGGAGTGATCTTGGGGTCACTCTCATACCTTATCCTAATCGTAGCATTCACAGTGGTGGTCTTCCCAGGGCTCTCATCCAAGTGTGTAGACTGGTCTCCCTCATGCCCAGCAAGGTTCAGCAGGGAAAACTTCTACCAGACAAAGAAGCCAGTGTTCTGAGCTATGTGCTTTTCCTGCTGACTTTAATAGTCCAGAGAAAGAACAAGAGGGTGTTTCTGTGCTTTCCCTTTGCCTCACCTCCTTTTTTTTTTTTTTTTTGGTGGAGTACTGGGGTTTTGAACTCAGGTCCTCACCCTTGCTAGGCAGGTTCACTACCTCTTGAGCCATTTTGCCATCCTGGAGACATAAATTTGTAAACAAAAATAAAATGTAGAAAAAGAACTTGTGGTCAGTTATGGCATTTATTTATTTGTTTTAAGACAGGATCTTGCTATTGAACTCGGGATTCTCCTGCTTCAGTCTCCTGAGTGCTGGGATTACAGATATGCATGACCACGCCCTCCAACCTTTACTTTTAAAGCACTGGTTTAAAACCCTCTTCCCAAAGCACACACAGGTGCATTCTGCAGATAAAGTTAAAATTAATCAAATGATCAGCCCATTTTGACATGTTTTCAATTCTTTTATCCACCACTTTCCTATCATTTAAGTCAAGTTGAAATCAAATAAATGATTTAGTGAGTGATTAAGTTGATGGACTGAATATTGATCAGTCATGGTGACTGAACTCTTGATTTAACCAGAGAGTTCTTACAATCTCTGTCCAAGAAAAGTGGTCATCCTTTCCCTAAGGGGCCACACCCCACGTCTCCAGAGGGTCCTAAGGCAGCACAAAGAATTGCCAATGCTATCAGATTCTGGTGAAAGTTACAATACTTGGGCTGCAGCTTCCAGGGATAGGATGACCTGTTTCAGAGGAAACCTATGTGGACAGTGGCTTTGAGTACCTGGGAACTTTGGTACCTGCCCTCAACTCTCAGAGGAGCCCAGTGTGCTTTTTCCCTAGAGGGGTCACATGCATGTGAAGAAAGTGCTCTTTCTCATTGACTCTCAAACTTTTCTCGGTTACAGCACAACCTGGAAGTTAAGAGCTCTTTGGGAAGCATCAGCATCATAATGTATTAAAATCCAAATAAGCCAGGTGTGGGTGGCTCGTGTCCATAATTCTAATAACTCAGGGGACAGAGATCAGGAGGAGCACAGCTTGAGGCCAGCTGGGGCAAATAGTTCATGAGACCCTATCTTGAAAAAAACCTATCACAAAAACAGAACTGGTGGAGTGGCTTAAGGTGTAGGCCCTGAGTTCAAACTCCAGTACTGTATAAGATAAAAAACAAATAATTAAACAGATTATTCTCATTTGTTTGTAAATGAGATAGTATGGTGTTCTACGCTTTGGTGGGGTGGTTCCATGTCTTGCTCATGGTGCTTCATTGCGGCTGGCACAATGACTGGTGAGAGCTGAAGCCAGTAGGTTTTACTGCACAGGGTGAAGACAGATCTAGTGGGTGCTGCTTGCATATGGTGCCTGTGGTACTTTCCCAGCAAGCCTCATCTCCATCTCCTCGTCTCATCTTTGCCTTCCTTCCTCAGTGTAAGCCTCAGTGGGGACAGGATTCCTCTGCTGGCCTATTTTAGCATCCCCCAGCAGGCTAAAAAAAAAAAAAAAGTGCCTCCAACTAAGGAAACATTCAAAAGAGGGTAGCTGAGATATCATGGTTGGACCCTTCCAGCAGGTCTGCTAGATGACAGAGCTCCTGGGATGGGTTCATGATTTTCTCAGAATCTTGCTTGGTATAAAATCTTGAAATGACAAGATCAGAATGAAAGGGAGGGGTTGGAGAAAGAGAGAGGTTATGCTCAGGGCTGGGACCAGGACCCAGAGGAGACAAGAGAGAAAGTGGGGTATAGCACCTGGACAGCTGTGGCACTGCCGCTGAGCTTGCATGACCTTTGTTTGGGCCCTGAGTCCTAGGCTTTGCTTGTTATACCCTGGTCATGGCCTGGCTATGCCTGGTGTGACACAAGGATGGGTAGTAAAAGCAGTCAAAATCCTGGTACAGTCTCCTGAGTGTTTATTCCTTCCCAATGTCAAAGTATTACTTCCACAGAATGTCATCAACCTCTGGGACCTGAGCCTCTGGGTGGTGGTCAGGGCAGGTGCTCCCATGGTGAGGATTTGCCTCAATTTTCCTTTTGTCATTCACAGAAGAAGGTGGCCCCTTTCTCCCCATCAACAAACCAAGCACTCCAGGGTGACCGAGATTCGTTCTCTTGTCTATCTTTCAAGGGCCATTAAATGTGAACCCTTGGAAGGCAGGTGCAACTTTCATGCAGTTGAGTCTCAGAAAGAATTTCTAGAGGGATATGTGGATTTCAGGGTCCAAGAGTGGAGTAGTAAAATTACTGTGATAACACTGTGGGTTCTGCACAGTGTAGGTGGGAGAGACCATCCCACGAAGGAGGTCCTTAGTGGCTACTCCTGCCCTTGAGGCCTGGATGGAGAAGTGAGTGCCATATTTTGATAGAATTCTTTATTTGTGATCACCCTAAATTATTATTATTATTTTTTTGGCTTTTCTTGCTGTTGTCATCCACACAGCCTTCGAAATGCTTAGGCAAATTTCTATGGCACTTGTAACTGCTCTTGGACCAAGTGCGTTCTGTGTTCTCAGTGCTTTGGGGCCTCCCTAAGTCACGTTTAACAAGTTTGGGTAATTTCTCAAAGCAAATCTGAATCTCATGTCTGCATTATTGAACATCTTGCTGATTGAGCATTTCCTATAAGCTTCGTTCTGCTAAACACCCGAGAAGACGTGCTGTCGGCCCACTGGTGCCTGCCATGCTAAGTGAGACAAACAGGGCAGTTATTCAAATAATATTAAAAATTAATGCGGACATTTTCTGAGCTGTATCTGTCATAGATCATGTGGGTTACATCTGTCATCCTGAATCCCTTTAGACTGTGTGAGTGCCAGAAATACTGTCTATTTGCAAAGCCCTGTGATGCTGGATGACGGTTTTCTTTGGAAGTGTTAGGAAGCCATGGAGAGGTGGGACAGGATGGTCTCTCCGCTCTCCAGATGGCATGCTCTCGTGTTTGGAGGAAGCCTGCAGGGAGAGCAGGATGGTTTAGTAATTACAAGTGTTTGGAATACATGAGTATCCCAGAGGACACTGGGACAGACAGCACTGCCTGTCCTGAGTGCAGCACTGCAGAGCCCCATTAGCCAGGACCCAAGTCAGCCAGACCATGCCTTTTATAGACAAAGTCATAGGGAAATGGGATACTTTTGTTTTGTCAGTAGAGCTAGGAATGAGGCCTTTCTCAACTTTTGTAATACAAAAACTTTTTTTATTAATATTTTTTATTAGGATATATTTGTTGTACAAGGGGGATTCACTGTGACAATTCCAAATAGGCTTATATTATACATTGGTTAGCTCACCCCCACCATCACTCCTCAGCCATCTCCCTGCCCCACTTAAAGCAATTGCAAGATGTTTCTTTGTTCTATTTCACATAAGTATATGAAGTCCATCAACCATATACCTTTACCGTAATCTACTTCATTCCCCCTCCCTCTCCCACAAGTACCCACCTCCCTACTGTACCTATTTTACAGTCCTGTCTTTTGTCATTAATATTTAAGTCGATGTTCAAAGGGGTTTCTCAAGGTATCTCTGCTGTGGGTATACTTTACTTTGGTCTCTTCAACCCCTTCCATTGCTAGTCCTTACCCTTTTACCTCCCATCCCCCATTGCTCAACAGCTTTCAGTACACACCCTTATATCCTCTATCTTCACAGATGTTATGTTTTCTGATATTACTGATGCTCCATCATTCTCTTTTCCTCTCCCTTTTCCCCCAAGTTCCGCACAGTATTTCCACTGTTACAAATAAGTTCTACATATGAGTTTGTATATGCTCATGCTGGAACAAGAAACTTTTTGCCCTATCTAGAAAAGCCAAAGTTCAACTGTTGGATGTCACTTGCTTTCACGAAGGCAAGGGTATCTGTCCCAGGGCTTCCAGTCAGAGGGCAGCGGCATTTCAATCCTGCCTAGCTGTTCCACACACCATAATTAATGGCTTCTCTGTTTTGGGGTTTCATGAGAGTCCACGTGGAAGTGTGAGGTACCTGTGTGTGTGTACATGTGTGTAAGTGTGTGTGTGCTCATGTGTGCACGTGCACTCTGTTGTCTTTTCTCTGTGTTCTTTTTTCTTTTCTGCCAGAAATATGAGTACCACACATGAGATGTCTGAATGCCATCTCCTTGGAATCTGAAGCTCATGCAGCCTCATGGGACGGGCCTGGGAACTAGTCCAACGTCCAGACAGCAGACAAGACCCTGGAGGCCAATCGTTTTATTTGACCATTCCCTAATGGAATAATTATATTAGAAGTAGCTCTCATAAACTCTTACCACTTCTCAAATTTTTTTATATGTAGGGAATCATTTTAATATTCATGACAACCCCATAAGGCAGATGTGATGACCCTATTTCTTAGCTGATAAAAGAGAGACAGACACAGTTTCTGTAACTGACTGAAGACATGTATTGAGTGAATGATGACTCTGATATTCAAAGTGAGTTCTGATCAGCTCCAAGGTCTGGGCCCTTACTCCTGCATCATTCTGCCTTCACTTTTAGATCAAACTTGGAAATTAAGACAAAGGAGGAAAATTTGCCCAAGAATAACTCAATCATGCTATTAATAAGCATGTGGACTGAATTTGTAAAGTAGTCAATGCCTTAGCCTATCCCCAATACTCTGTGCAGTTTGGCTTAGGCTCTTAGTTTCTCGTATAGGTTAAGGTCCATGTTCTCTGATGTTGATGTGGTTGACTTGAGTCTCAGGCCTGTGTTCCCAATATGTCAGACTCTTTTTTCTGTTATCAACACAGGCCCAAGTTTCTTAGTCTGGATGAGTCTTTGTTATGGGGGTGGCCTGTGCATTGTTGGATGCTGGCAGCTGCCCTGGCCTCTGCCTGCCAGATGCCAATAGCAATCTTGCCCCCTGTTATGATGATCAAAAATGTCTCCAACTGGGCTGGAGGTATGACTCAAATGGTAGAGAGCCTACCTAGCAAGTGTAAGGCTCTGAGTTCAAACCCCAGCACCCTTAAAAATGTCTCCAACTATTGCCAAAAGTCCACTGGGGGCCCAACCACCTAGTGAGAACAATTCTGACTTCAACTACCCTCTGTAGGTTTTGTCTGAAGCCAATTTTGACTGGCTTCTTCTCCTTCCTTGTTCTGCTTTGAAGCCCCAGATCTGTACTGGTCTCTCCCAGAGCAGACGCTTAATAAGTCCTATGCACCTAACACTCTTCTCAGTGTCCATGTCCTGGAAACCTAGGACATGACAATAGAAAGAAAGTCTTCCAGAGAGAATGAATGGTTCCAGGCAAACTGCTGTTAAGGAGCTATTCTCAGGTATGCGTGTTAACCATTTATAAAGGAAGGTTCCTTTAGATTCTAATACTTTGTAATACATAAAAATGATGGAGTCTGGAAATCTGGAGTGGTCTTATAGTCTCCAGAATTTGCTGCCAGGGAAATGGTGGAGGAGAGCCCTTGAGCATAAAAAATATTTGTTGGCTGAATGAGGAAGTAGCTTCTAGAAAAAAAGCTAAAGTATTTGAGGGATGGGTTTTGCCTCTTCCTAATCTATCCAAGTGAGATGTCCAAAGTTGTTCCTGTCCTTATAAAACTAAAAGTCTTTATAAGTGCATTGAGATGTCACATGGGGCTCCATAAACAAAACAATGACAGAAAGGGCAAAAGTGAGAGCTTAATGGCAGGAACCTGAAATACTGACACTTGGGCTTTCTGCACCAGAGAAGATAAAAAGCTACTTCCTTTTCCCCCAGTGATGAAGGGTCAGGCTTTGAGTTCAAGGTTTGTAGCTCTGAGATCAAATAGTTGCAGCAGTAGTTTTAGAATCGATTGAACCTGTTCACAATATAAGACCTCAGAATGTGAGGAAAGTGGGGGGCTTCCCAGTTGCTGGGTGAGATCCAGCATGGCTGTGTGTTTTTCACATCTGGAGGAGCTGCCGTCCTCCAGCACTTCTTCCAACAGCTAGTATTGATTTGTTCTTGACCTTGCTGGGCTGCAGGTCCTACTCGTAGTCAGTCTTTGTGTCTCACTCTGTCTTCGTCTTGTGTAGCTGTGTAACTTAGCCTATGACTGGTCTGTCAGGGCTGCTGAAACAAAGTACCACAGACTCGGTGACTTAAACAGCAGAAGTTCATTCTCTCACAGTTTTGAGGCAGGAAGTCCAAGATGGAGGTGGTTTTCTTTGAGGTCTCTCTCTTTTGCTAGCTGAGGGCCATCCTCTTCTTCCGGCAGTAGTGGGGCCTGAACAGGGCCTCATGCCTGTTAGGCTTGCTGGGTAGGCCCTCTACCACTGGAGACACTCAACCAGCTCAGAGGGCCATCTGCTTGCTGTGTCATCTCATGGTCTCCTTCTGAGTGTGTCTGCGTCCTAATCTCCTCTTCTTATTAAGACTTCAGTTATGTGGGGTTAGGCCCACCCTAATTGCTACTTTTACCTTAATTACCTCTTTACAGGCTCTATCTCCCAGCATGGTCACATCCGAAGGTACCTGAAGTGCCAAGGATTAGAACTTCAACATAGAACATATGAAATGCCCCAACCCTTGCATTTCTTATAATTAGCCTTCTTCTGGATTCCCTTTAAACACATGGGCTCTCCAGTCAGCACGACAAGAGTTCAAATTCTGATTCCACCACCCGCTGGAAGTGCGACCTTGGAATTGCGCTTCCGCTTCTTTCTCTGAGAATCGGAGCACCTGAGGTTCTGAGCCTAGGAGGGAACCACTGAGGGTCAAGGCTGTAGTGCAGGGCCTGAAACGTGGGGAACATACAGTGAAAGTCCGATATGGGGGGCCTTGCTTATAGGTGGATTGCCTTAAGATCACAGAAACTCCTGTGCTTTCTGCCAGATTCCACTGTTTCCTGTCCCCACCAGTTTACTTTTGTCCTTTCCTCAGGTGCCTGGCTAAGTGCTGCAAGTCCTTAAAGGATCCATTAAAAACCTTCTTTTTCTGGGCTGGGGTGTAGCTCAGTGGCTCTGGGTTTAATGCCCAGCACACAACACAAAACAAAACCCAAAACCTGTCAAAATCCACTTCTTTCCCCACAAAACCTTTCCTGATGACTCCACTTATAGAAAATAGCTTTTTCTTTAAACTCCTGTACCTCTCCTTTGGGACTCTAGAAGTTTGTTTTTTGATATAAACAATAAGAAATATTTACTGGATTATCATTCCTTGCTAGGCTGAAAGTCACTTTCACTTTGTATTGATGCCTTTGTTTCTTCTTGTGTGTCAGGTAAGAACACAGAGACCCCAGGAAGATGAGGGATTACCAGAGGCCACATAGCTACTAAAAGACAAGTAGAGCCCAAAGTTCCTTGAGAGCCACAACAGGCACTGGTCAGTTGGGTGAACAAACTGTGTCCAGCAGACAGCTCTGGCTAGTGCCTCTCTCTCTCTGCAGCAACCCTTATCAGTGATAACACAGCCGGCCACCTTGCACTGGACTGTCTTGTTGGTGTCCTCTCTCTCTTTACAGGGGCATTCCTTTGTTTCGTTTCCCCTTTGGGAAATGAGGCCTTAAGGCTATGGAAGGAAAGCTGAAGGGAAGAAGCAGAGAAGGTGTTTCACTAGATTGCAAAGCACTGAGAGTCACATACTGGATACCCAGACATCCTGCAATGGCAGTTTTTAGGGCAGCTCTTGGAAGCCTGAGTTTCTAAGTTACTTTTTGTGGTCCTTGTCCTTGCCCAGGCAGACAGAGAGGGAGTTCTCCCTGTGTTTTGACCTCTCCAATGTGTATATCCACCCCTCAGTCCTGCTCTCTGCGTCTCCCCAGCAGCATTGCACCACCCTGCAAGTGAAAATGTAGAGTCCTCTGCAGCTTTCCAGAGAGAACACTCTCAGTGCAGGCCCTCACTCTCATAGGTTGGGAAGCTGGAAAGGAGGGGAGCTCTTTGCACAAAGATTGATGTGCTTGTTGACCCCAGAAAGATGCAAATGTGTTCATCCATTTCATAAAGAATGACATCCACTCACCTGTGGGTGCCTGTGGCGTTTAACTGAAAAGGGTCTGGGCAAAAGAACGAGAAATAGATATGACTTTGCGTAAGTTGAAAACAGCATTCTAGAGCCAACATCCATTAATCAGGAGGGAACTAAAATTTATAACCATATATATTTTAGTAGGAATTTATAACCTTTTATGAATATTATCTCTAAGTTAGTCTTTATACATAGGACCGAAAATAAAATTGTGCTAGTCAGAGTGCCCAGAGGATAGGAAATAGGAGTGAGGCTCTCAGAAGAGAGGACAGAGGTCCAGGGAAAGGTCAGGTTCAATAATCAAGATTTTGGGAGGTCTAAATTGCAAACAGGACCTTGTGCTAACTCCTCTCCTGTTGGCGGCTTCAATGGAGACCCTTGGCCCATCACTTTGTATAGGAAGCTCCTCCAGGCATCCAGTAAAGGCCACTTGGTGCTGCATGGTCTTCTGGGGACAGCCAGTTACTCAAGGAGAACTCTAAATGTTCCTCTTGCTAATTGGCTTTGGATGGAGCAAAAAGGAGATCAGAGAGCCAGAGGGTATCTCTGCACAGAAGGTGGCAAGGTCAAGGGCAGAGGACAAAGGTCCTTAGAGTTTTCCAGAATGAGAGTCAGGGAAACTCATCCAATGAATTGCAGACCAACTTGGAAAGTCCTCTGGGAACCCTGAGGTTTTGTTAGCAAGCATAGCAAGTGCATACTAATTCTACCTCCAACAGGGCAGACTGTGTGGTTCAAGTGCAAGTACTAACCTTACAATTTCCCCCGTTAGTTAATTTTCAGAAGCATGTTTGTTATTATCGAGATGCCAGTCATGTGCCCAAATTACTAGGACGAGTTGCCTGAAAGCCTGAAATCAGATAGCGTTTCTCTCATTCTTCCTTTTAAAATAAACACACATGTGTTTTCTGCTACAGGTGGGTCCCACTTCTCACAGCATATGTGACTTGACAAGCTGTGTGAAAATGATTTTCAGAAATGAAATCTCTGTTTTAATTACACCAAATGTTTAAAGACACCACAGCATCGGAATGCAGGCTGTGTGCAGTGTTGCTGAGATTTTGCTTTGGCAGGGGGCAGGCGAGATCTGAGGGGTGGGTGTGTTGGGAGTGGGTAGACGGAACTTGTCCCTGATTGAGTCAGTTCCAAGGGAGGGTCACTGTGGTTTGGAGGCACAAATTCCCTAGATCTTAGGGGTCCCATCCTTTTGAGCAAGACTCCAGCTCACTGTCTGGGGATGTCAATGGGGATTTGTAGCAGTGGGAACCAGGGCTCAACATCCCAGACAGGCTGAAATGCAGAAGCTGCCTGAGATGCATGACTAAGAGGCTGGGCCAGGCTGGGCATTGGTGGCTCATGCCTGTAATCCTAGCTACTCAGGAGGCAGAGAGCAGATCCAATCTATCATTAAGCCTGTTGCCTTTATCTATAAAATGAACCCTAAATCTGACCACTTCCCCCACTTCTACTGCTACCCGCTGTCATCTCTCCCTTCAATGACTGGAGCAGCCTTTAGTTGTATTGTCTCTTTTACATCTGTTCCACTTAAAAAGAAAATACATTTTTCTCACTCCTTGTTCAAACTCTCCAGTGGCTTCTGTAAACATTGACACAAAATCCGGAATCTTCACTGTGGCCCAAGACCAGTGGTTCCTAACTTCCCCATGACTCCATTTCGTCACTCACTTCTGTTTCCCTAAATATGCTTGTTTCTTCCCCAGGTCCTTTGCATTTGCCATTCCCTCTGTCTGGGACACTGGACCAGCTTCTTTCATTTAGTCTTGTGATCAAATGACCCTTCTCCTCAAAGAGGCCTGTCCTGGCTGCCTGGCTCCCTTTTCTTTTTACCTTTTTACATCGTTTTACTATCCCTCACTCTAAGGCTCTTTGGGTCTGATATTACACCTTTCTGCATTTGCTGTTTGCTCCCCATAGAATGCACAAGGTCAAAACGTTGTTGGTCTTTCTCACTGCTAAATGTCCTGGGGCCTAAAGAAAAGCCTGACATATTTCATGGGCCCAATACGTACTTATTGAATATATTTACCTGTGTTGATGCCTGCATGCATTCATCCTCCTCAGGTTGTCAGGATATGTGCTGCCTCCTCTCCCTCCCCTGTCTCACTAATTCTATAAATATTGGCATAGATTCATGATTTTATAAAATTATTACAAAATGGAGTCTATTGATGGTGATTTTTACCAAATCACAGTGTTCCCTGTAAATTCTCCAGGAACAGTGATGGCTAGGGCAAATGAAGGTCAGTTTTAACTTTATGAGGGTGTCCTAATTGACCTTGAGCTAGACTCTCCCCTGCCCATCTTTAGCCACCTGAGCATCCCTGTCTTTCTACCTAATTTAGAGTGTAAAGGGCATACAGTAAGTAATAGATCTTTGGTATTGGTGGGTATATGGTTCCAAGGAGACTAGCGTTGAGGAGAAATGGCACATGCTTGGGATTCATAGAGTACTGTGTGTGGGACGCCAGGTTCATCTTTCCCATATGCCACCCAGGAGGTGCTGCCTTTGAACAAATCTCAAATTCTCACTTTATCACTTAAATTAACCAGTTTGCTTTTACCTTATCTTTTTTCTTTTTGCACCATTTGCTTTTGGGGAGGCAGATTTTCACAAAATTAAGGGCAGGGAAACACTCAGCAGATCACACAATGATTTCAACAATAACTAATTGATAATATGGGACTGAATGAGTGCTCTGCATCAGTGAGCTGTGCAATGTGCACAGGAGCTTTTGATGCACAGGGTTTTTTTTTTTCTTTCTTAGTGGTACTTGGGTTTGAACTCAGGGCCTCAGGCTTGCTAGGCAGGTGCTCCACCATTTGAGCTGTTCCACTAGCCCTTGCAGGAATTTTAGTTTATGAAATTTCTTTTGATTTTTCAAGTTGATTTTTGACCATGCATGGTCAACACTGCAAGCAGCTGCAAAGAAGGCAGGCTCACTGGACGCAGTGAGCTCTTTACCCAGCAGGCCTCTGAAGTTTCATTTTCCCTCATTTTTACTGTCTTCTAGTGGCCAGGACTCTTGCTGCAGGGACTTCTTTCTCCTTAATGTGAGTTTAGGATTCTACCACCAGATCATGTGGTCCCTTGAAGATCAAAGTTCAGATCTAAAGACCAAATCCTGGAGGAGATGACCTTGGTTCCTGGAGGGGAACAGTTGCAGGCTGCCTCATGTGGTAGAGCTCCTGCCTAGCAAGCATGAGACCCTGAGTTCAAACCTCAGTGCTGCAAACAAACAAACAAAAAAGGGACCAGTTGCAAAGGACTAAATTAAGTAGCTTTGAACATGGGGTAGAACTTATTGATCCAATGAAATAGGAAATGTTTCATATGTTGGATTTTTGCCTCAATAGCCTGCTGATGTCTTCTATACCCAAATCAACTGGCTAAGATAGTTATTTGCTGCTTTTGAAACATGCTACATGGTACTTGACATGTGCATTTGACCTTCACATCTGGAAATGTTGTTTCACTAGTACTGTTCATAGTTTATATCTGTGAAACATGACGTAGTTAGTTTTAGTAGTTGTTAGGTTTAAAAATGGCTTCAAAAATTTGTTTGTAAATACTGATGAAGAAGATCTGTCCTAGAGTCAATAGTGTTGTGGCCAGCGTAGATTTCCTGGTTGTTTCTTGTAAGAAAGCTTTAGGTGAAGGGTGTGTGAGAACACTAGCTGCTAACAGAGGCAGGAACCTGTAGAGACCTGAGGTTTTCAGTTTGATCCCTGATACTGCCAAAAAAGGAAAATATGAAAAGTACCTTTTATGATACTCCACTTTGTTTACTCTCTTGAGACTAACAGAAACCTGAAGGGAAAATTCCAAAAAACTTCATCCTTTAGATGGGCTTTCCTTTTGACCCAGTTATTTTACATTTTAGCCATGGCATTGTAGAAAAGTTATCACAGGGCTGGCCTGAGGACAGATGTGCTCAGCCTTCAGATGGAAGCCACCCTTGTGTTCATCAGGGCTCTTTGGGGGTGGGGAGAGCCAAGAGGATGAATGTGTATATATGTATGTGTATATAAATATCATATATGTAAAGAGATTTGTTATGAGGACCTGGCTGGTATCAATTATGGAGTCTGGTGGGTCCCAGGATCTGTGGGTAGTTGGTGAGCTGGAGAACTAGGGGAGCTGATGACATGCGTTCAGCTGAAAGCTGCAGGACTGTGACCAGGGACAAGATGATGGTTCAGTTTGTGTCCAAAGGCAGGAAGAACGAGGTCCTCCTTTGAAGGCTGTAAGGTAGGAAGTGTTGTCTCAGTCCTTTTGTCTGAGTTGATGGTGCCTTGCATACTCGGAAGGGTCTCCATTCCACTCAGCCCTCCAGTTTAGTTGTGGGGCTCATCCTGAAACACAGACACACCTGGGATCATGTTTGACCAAAGGCCTGAGCAGGCTGTGGTCCAGTCAGATTGACGCATAAAATTCACCATCAAGGGTGGAACACACCAGTATTACTGGTGGGTGATCTCAGAGGACTGAGGTCAAGAAGGACCTAAGTGTTCTTGGTGTCCTGAACAAAGAATTAGACAGACACACAGGTTGTAAAGTAATAGCAGGGTTTTATTGAGAGTGAGAGAGAGTGAGTGAAAGCAGGAAATTGCACTCCCCAAGGAAGGGGGCAGTGGCTCGAGGGAGGTGGCTTTGGTTTGGATGGCGTTTGTAGCAAGGGGTGAGCAAGGGGAGGAGATCTGGTGGTACTTAGGAGTGGCTCTTGGTGATTGACAGCTTGTGTGAATGCAAGGAGCTATAATTAGGGCCTTGCACACATGCCCCAGTTTGAGTGCAGATGAAAATGCTATTTTAAAAGGGGCATTTGGGGGTGGTTATGGGAGGAGCTAGGTCACTGGTTCCCCATGAGATGATCTGTGAGGAGGCCACCTGCTCTCCAGGACCTGGTTTGGGTACTTTCCCTGTTACTAGCCTGCCTTACCAAGATTCCAAACAGATGTGATTAAAAGCACATTCTCAGGCTGGATGTGGTGATTCATACCTGTAATTCCAGCTATTCAGGAGGTGGAGATCAGGAGGGCTGCAGTTCAAGGCCAGCCCAGGCAAGTTAGCGAGACCCACTGCAACAAATAAGCCAGGCATGGTAGTGCACATGTATGATCCCAGCTATGTGGGAGGTACAGGTAGGGCAATCATGTTCGTGACCAGCCCTGGTAAAAAGCAAGAGATCCCATCTGAAAAGTAGCCTAAAACCAAAAGGGCTCGAGGCATAGCTCAATTGGTAGGATGCTTTCCTAGCAAGTGCAAGGCCCTGAGTTCAAATCCCAGTACTGTCCAAAAGGACAGTCTCTATTGCCATTTTGTGGTACCCCAGTGGAGTTTGCTCCCCCATTGCCTACAGGATGAAAGGAGCAGAGACTCCTGTGTAAAACTCCGGGACCCAGGCAAGGCCTTCAGGCCCACAGTGAGCTCATAAAAGGCCCATTTACTCAGAACCACCTCTGTGTGTGGTTATTAGTAGTGTGAGGTGGGCTTTGAGTGTGTCGGGATCATTCCTGGGGGGAATGGAGGCAAGAGCCAGGCAGGAGCCATTCAAGGGATGCAGGATGCTCTCCAGAACCACAATCCCACGGTGGCTTTTATGGTAATGCTGTGTGCCAGACTGAAAGGAAAACTATTTTGTAAGAAAATATTTACTATCTCCTGGGCGCCAGGGACTCACGTCTGTAATCTTGGCTACTCAGGAGGCAGAGACCATCAGGATCATGGTTTGAAGCCAGCCTGGGCAAATAGTTTGTGAGATCCTCTCTAGAAAAGCCCTTCACAAAAGAGGGCTGATGGAGTGGCTCAAGGTGTAGGCCCCGAGCTCAAACCCCAGTACTGAAAATAAAACAAAACAAAAAACCCAAAGCAAAATAGACTGGAGGTGTGGCTCAAGCAGTAGAGCACTTGCTTTGCAAGCATAAAGCCCTGAGTTCAAACCCCAGTTCCACCAAAAGAAAAAAAAAAAAAGGAAACTAAACAAAAAAAGTTGCCATTTTATGTTAGTCTTCTACAGTGGGAAGCCAGACACAAAATTCTTTTATTGTGGCAAAATACATGTAACATAAAAATGTGCCATGGTAGGCATTGTTAAGTGCCTAATTCAGTGGCATTGATTTCACTCACAATGTGTGCAGCCATCCCTGCTATTTCTAAAATGTTTTCATCACCTCAAACAGAAACTCTGGCCAGGCATTCTGGAGCATGTCTGTAATCCTAGCACTTGGGAAACTGAGGCTGGAGAATCATGAGTTCGAGGCCAGCCTGGGCAGCATAGCAAGACACTGTCTTGAAACAAAAACAGAAAACAACATGAAACACACCAAGCCAGAAACTGAATCCATGAAGTGATAATGGGTATTGTCCCCTACACAGATGCTGGTGACGTCTATTCTACTTTGTATCTCTATAGATTTGCTTATTCAAGATATTTCACATAACTAGTAAAAAAAAAGACAATATTTGTCTTTTTTTATGTGTCCAGCTTAGCATAATGTTTTTGAGATTCCTTCATAATGAAGGAAATTTCCAAAATAAACGTTCAGGGGTCATAGAAAATCCTGATACTATAATAATTTGCAAGTATTTTGCAAAAAATAATTTGCTGCTCTGGTGATAACTGATTTGTACACTGAGCACTTTCTATGTGCCAGGCCCTGGGCTAAGGAGGACACAGGCACTGTTTTAAAGTCCTTTCAAAAGCAACATAAACCTTGGTGCAGTGCTGATCCTCCCAGCAGTCAGGAGGCTGAGGCAGGAGGATCTCCAGTCTGGGCTACATAGCAAAACCATGTCTAAAAAAAAAAAAAAAATTATGATTATCCTCAAATGACAGCTGAGCAATATGAGGATTATCCAGTCAGCTAAATGGCTCTGAGTTCAGATTTCCCTCTCCTACACTCCTCTGACTCTATTCTTTCTCCCTCTTTGCCCCTATTTAAACCTTTAAATTACAGCTACCACAGATTCCCAAGTATTAAAGTGCCTTGTCTGTGTGTCCTGAGTTCCTAGAGAGAAGAGACCCCATCATCTGTTCTCATCTCCAGGGCCCAGCACTGTGCTTGGCATACAGTAGGTACTCAATAAATGTCTTCAGACTTGCATGGATTCATCTTAATTTGAAGACCGTGGCTTAGGCTTTGCTTGCAGAGGGCTCCTGAGTCCTGTCTATTTAATCAGCCATTTGATTTAAACCACAAAGCAACTTGTCGGCTTGTTTTCTGGAATTTGACTTAATCTGTGAGCACTCCCTCCAGAGGTTTCAGGAAGATGAGAGTCCATAGATCCTTGCTGTTACCTCAGTTCCGGTGGTGGGGCTGTGTGTGGCTGCTGTGAAGGGTTCTTCTTTTGGCTTTCAAGGATAGAATTGAGTAAGATCGCAAGAAAACATATTAAAAGCATATTTTTCATATTAGTGTCTTTCCTGTAACCAGAGAAAGCTGCAAAGGCCTCCCTGTTTCCGACAAGCGAGGAGAGTGGTTCACCTCTGGCCTGTGTGTGTCTTCATGAGAAGACTGAGGACGTGTGTTTCAGGGTGGTACACACCCCACCCAAGAAACCATGGTGACTGACAGATGCCACCACAGGGAGCGAGGGGAGAGGGACGGCCTGAGAGCCAGTAGGGAACACATCACTTACCACTGTGCGCTCAGCACTTGGGTCATGCAAGAAGTTTCTAGAAGTGACAAAAGGACAAGAGAAGGACAGAGGTAGGAGGAAAGTGAATTGCATTTTACTCAAGAGGAGTGCATGGAAGTCACTAAAAAGGCCCAATAGGCTTTTTAGCATCATTAGGATGCTACGAGTAAGTTCATCTTAAGAATTCTCCAAGGTTCCTGTCCAAAAAGGCCTTTTCTTTGCTTTTCTGGATCCAGGAGAGTAGAAAGAGGATGGAGAAGCTTGGTGTTCTCAGGGCAGGTGGATGGCAAGTCCTTGGTCTCACCAAAGACAGAACTCTGGGTGGATGCATACAGGAGGCTTTCACAGAACAGATTTACTTAAGCAAAAAGATATCACTAAAGCAGAGTGACCATAACTTGATAAAACATCCTTAAGGGAAAACGTTTGACCAAGTGGTGAAGTGTCCTGAGCGCCAGCCTTAGGCACTTTTATGGATAGAGTTTCACGGTCACGCTAAGGACACGTACATAATTGTGTTTTCCAGCAAAGGGGAAGGCCTTTCCAAGAACTGGGGAAAGGGGAGTGGATTGTCTAGTAAGGGGTCCTCAGAACCAAGATGGTGATTTGAGGGGAGGTGCATGCATGAAACTGCAGCAGTAATGAGATGCAGATGAGGTCTCTGGCTGACCTGTAGAGCTGGGAAAGTCCCTGTGGGCGCCATTGCTGGGGACCATTGGCCACTGTACCAAGAGTAGCCTCGACTGTAATCAGTGCTGCTCCAGGATAATAGTGAACAGGATGTTTGGCAAAATGTACATGGATGCAGTGCTGCACCTGCTGCCTGGCTCACTTGTGTTATTCCCTGTCACAGTCCACATCACTATCACATACTGAAAATTAAGCCCCAGGAGCCAATATGGACCACAGAGCCCCCTCTGCAACTATTTTCCAAAGACATTTTTGTTTTTAGTGGTTGGCATCGGTTGCCCCTTCTCCAGAGCCTGTCTGCCTGGAAGCAGTGACACAGGTCAGGTCCAGTTTGACACTTGCCTCCTCTTTTTCAGCAGGAATTCTTCAGCTTCCTTGGTGTCTGCCCTACTCACCTGCAGAGCTGTCATCTAATCACCACTCAGATGTTAGCCAATGATTAATCTGTTGGCTGAGGAGAGATTTTCAGGTAAGGATATTTTTAGTTTACTAAGAGACGGTGGAAGAATTTGAACTCAGGAGCTCAAAAGAAGCAGAGTTCCTGACTTCTTGGCAAATGAATGTGCATGAAGTTCCCAGGTGAGACAGCCTGCTCGGGCATCTTCAGATCAGACCACTTAAGGCGTGGAGAGTTCCGGGTGGAGGCTTGACAACGACCATGACGACCACAAGAGTCAGCAGATAGACTGGAAGGAAATGGGTGAATTATTGTACGGCTTGGTAGTGGAGACCCGAGGGTGTGAACCGAGAATGGTGGTTTTAGAGGAGTGGTAGGGACTCATTAGGAGAAGTGGGATGAAGATGTTGAAAGCAGAAGGCACCTCGGGGTGGCAGCGCGTGTGTTGGGGGTAGGTAGTGTAACGGTGGGCAGGTGTAGGTACTGTGGAGTGGATTGATGTATAAGGAGCAGTATGGAGATTGGGTGGACAGACGAGAAAGCTGAAAAGTAAGACTTTTTACAGGAGCACACAGACCACACGTTAGAACTGAACTACTTGATCAAGCAAGAAGTCAAGAGCGGTAAACATTCCCTGGCTTAAGAATCTGTCCTAGCTTCTTGCCACCTACAGGAGAAAGAACCTCCACTTCCGAGGCCCTGTCTCTACCTCTGCTTGCTCCTTTTCCCAGCTCCCACACATGCAATTTGCCTAATGAAAATGCCCTCTGCCCAAACCCAGCCAGCCCAGGGCTCCCCAGTTCCGCCTCCCCAGGGAGTCCCACTTACACACTTCTCTTTCCTGAAACTGCTGTGTGTGAACTGAAGCAAATTGGGAAAAAAATTATAAAGAATCATATCCCACAGGGAGTTCTCAAAGGACTAATAAAAGCACCCTAGAAAAGCCATCCACTCTTTTTTTTTTTTGGCAGTACTGGGGTTTGAACTCAGAGCCTTGTGTTTGCTAGGTGGGCGCTCTACCACTTGAGACATGTCCCATCACAAACCTCTACTCTTATGAGTAATCAGTGGAATTGAAATAAAAGAAAATTAGGTTAATTATAAGATAGCATTCTCTATCTGTTAATTTGGCAGAAATGGGAAAGTGTTATTGCATGGAGTTGTCAGGAATGTAAAATCTTTCAGAGGGCTCTTTGGCAACGTGTGTCAAATATTCATATCAAGCCAGGTGCTGGTGGTTCACACCTGTAATCCTAGCTACTTGGGAGGCTGAGATTGGGAGGATCATGGTTTGAGGTCAGCCTTGGCAGATAGTTCGCAAGACCCCATCTCCAAAATAATCAGAGAAAAATGGACTGGAGTTGTGGCTCAAGTGGTAGGGTGCCTGCTTTGTAAGCATGAAGCCCTGAGTTCAAACCCAAGTACCGCTAAAAAAAATATTCATACCATTTGGCAGTTTCCTACTACTTCCAGGAATCTATCATAAAGTAATAACAATGGATAAACAAATATATGTATTTATAATTATGTTATTTGCAGCAATATTTCAATAGGGAGAATTCAAAATCCATGTAAATGCCCAGCAGTAAAGATAAAGTAACAGTAAAATAAGTAAGGTAAGCCAGGCATGGTAGCACATACCTCTAATTCCAGCTACTCAGGAAACTGAAGCAAGAGGATCATGAGTTTGAGGCTGGCCCAGGTAAAGGTAGTGGTAAGATCCTATTTTGAAAACAAAGTAAAAACCAAAGGGCTGGGAACATAGTTGAAGTGGCAGGGTGCTTGCCTAGCATGCATGAAGCCTTGGGTTCAATCTCCAGTAACACACGCACACGCACACACGTGCACACTCTCTCTTTCTCTCTCTCTCTCACACACACACACACACACACACACACACTAAGGTGCTTACACAGTAAAGTAGGTTGGGGTATAGCATGTGTTGGAATACACACGCAGTCATTAAAACGATGGAGAATATTTAGTAGAGCAAAATATACTTTTGCACTACTGTAAAACACTGCTCACAAAGCGTGTGCATGGTTGTGATGTGGGGATGGCTCCAAGCCCACCCTTGGGTTCAGTTGTCTGCTATAAGGACTCACAGATTGCAGCAAAGCTGTTATACTTGTGGTTAGTTTATTACAGAACACAGAGGGCACAGGACAGGCCAGGACAGCCCCGTTGTCTACTCCCAGTGTGGACAGAGCTTATTTCTCCCAACAAAAAGTGTACATTAGGTGTGGATTATTACCAAGCAAGGAAGCTCAGCTAAGCTCACCTGCAGTGCAGTTTTATTGGAGGTTGGTCACATAGACCATGCACATGGCTGATTTCAGTCTCCAGCTCCTCATGAGGTTAGCCTGGTACCATGTGGCCCAAAGTCATGAATTGTGTTGTTAGCATAGACTGTCTGGCATGATCTAAGGCCCCCAGGTAAACAAAGTCACTTTTATTAGGCAGGACGTTCCAAAGGCTTCAAGTGAAGTCCCTTCCCATTTGCTGAGCACAAAGGCCCCAACTGTTTTTGGCCAAGGTTAATCTTCTCTGCCCTGGCCACCCCCAGCTCCTGCTGAAGTTCCTTGATCAATCTGCAGTCCACTTTCAAAGATGAGATCTGTGCTTTGAAACTTAAAAGAATAAATTTGTGTTAGTCAGGTTTCTGTCACTGTAACAAAATGCTGGAGGTAATCTACTCAATTAGGGAAAAGGTGTATTTGGCTCATGGTTTCAGAAGTTTCAGTCCACGGGCACTTGGTCCTGTTGCTTTGGGCTTGTGGTGGCTCCTTAAATCGTGGCAGGAGTGCGTGGCAGAGGAGGCTGTTTACCTTGTGATGGCCAAAACCAAAGAGGGACAGGAGATATCGGGAAGCCCAATAAATGGCTAGTGGCCGCTTGAAATATGGCTTATCTGATTTGAGATAGCTGTAGTGTCAGGTGGATTTTAAAGACAGAATGAAACGAAGAATGCCAATAGCTCATTAATAATTTTTAAATATTGATAGTATATTTTAAATGATAATATTCTGACTCTTTTGGGTGAAATGAAACATGTTATTAAGATTAACCCAAGTACTAGAAAAATTTAAATTACACCATATTTCACTTAGCCCACACTACTTCAGCAAGATAAAACCGTCACTCTATGACCCGGTGAGGCTCATTCGGGTTCATATCAGTTCAAGACGATAAGGTCGCTCCCTCTTGTTGCAGGTCCTATTAGATTCAAGATCTCAGGATCCTTTACTCCTTTCTCTAATTTCTAACTTGAAGTATACATTTTCTCACAAAGGGTATCTTCGTATTTTAAGATCGATAAATACATTCATGTCAAAGCTGTTCTTGTTCCTTTCACGTATCAATCCTCTTTCTATTCAGGATGTAACGCTTTCTTTTCTCATCATAATTTTTTTTATTCCTGACATTGTTAAGGAATTAGAAACCTTTCTTTCCAGGGAAAAGGAATCAAACATCACGGGCACCAGGAAAGACAAATGTTGGAAAGAAATGCTTTCATTGGAAAGCGCATGACGTTGGTGTAGGGACACTGTGTCCACACTCATTCATTTATTCTGCAGTGACGAATGGAGGACCCACTCTGCAGCAGTTTTGTGTCAGTGGAGATACGAGGAGCACAAGGCAGGTGTCTGATCCCCGCCTTCATGCTGGCTTTTTAGGGAGGGTCCACATGACTGCTCAGGGGCAGGAGGTCATAAAATATTTTTTTTTCTTTTGTATTTACCTTTGGCTTTAAAAAACATCATTTATTAAATAACAATTTTTAAAGAAGTATATACAAATATAAAAACCAACAGACGTCAAAGATTTTTTAAACTTAATCATTACTGAGAAAACCTAAGAAGACATTGTCACTTGTTCAAAGAAGTAAAAATTCTTAATAAATTTTTTTGATAAAAATTCCTTATTTAAAATGAATGACTAATTTTAATGAACATATTCGTTGCTTTTTGATTCCCCCCCCTTCTTCTTCTTCTTCTTATTTTTTTAAAATGTGTGTTAAAGATCTGGGAACCCACAGGATGTCATGGAAGGAAACACCTTAGCCTGGCTTCTTCCTAGAATGCAACATTTCTTTTTTAACCCTCAAAAAGGCTGCATTAGAACGTGCGAGAAAAGGTGATCTCTGTTGAGAAGGAGGCGGCTGATCCCTGGGGTGGTGAAGATTAGAATTGTGTTTATCCTCTTCTGGGATCAGAAATAAGCAGAAAGTGGAGAGGCACCAAAGTCCTTGAGCCCTGGTGTCTCTGAGGGGCTCTCAGCACTGTAATGAAGGAACTTAAGATTTTTTTTTAATCAAAAGGACCTCCTCTTTGCTGACTTGAGAGACTGGGTGAGCCTGCTGTTCTATCTACACAGGTCAAGATTCGTCCATTTAGCAGTAACCCAAAGTAACTCTCTTCCCATATTTCTTTTTTCCCCTCCTCTTTTTCTCCTTCTTCCTTTTCCTTCATTAAAACAGTGGCTTTGAGATTTTATGGGCCTAGAAGATGATTTGAGGTCAGTGAGGGAAGAGGGGTTTTGTATTTGTGAAATGGAATAGAGTTCCAGGATTTTTGAAAGAAAACGATTTGGAATTGTGCTACCCTGGAGTGTTTGGGTGGTGAGGGAAATCAAAGGCGGACTCGAGCAGCAAAGGTCAGAGAAGTTTTATTTGTAGAGAAGAGAAAGAAGAGGCCACATGGGGGGAGCGCAGGGTCACCTGGAGGTCTGCTGAGTCAGGCTGGACATCGGGTTGTACAGCTTTTTTTATTGCCAGAGTGTGGAGATTTTGGCATAAACGGGTGTCTCTTGGAGAGGTGCCTCTCTGGCATGAACAGGTGTTTCTTGGGAAGGAGAAGGGGCGTTTCTCCCCCTGGCTAATCGCCATCCTCTGGGAACACATGGTGCTCCTGCAGTCTGCCCTTTGAGTATTCAATAAAGAATTTTGAGATTTAAAAGGAAAAATAAATTTCAAAGATTGTGTAGTCCCCAAGTTAGAGAATTGTGAGGCCAAGTTTCACCAGATGAGAAAAGAAATTTGCTTATTATGAGGAGAGAAAAACTGAAGGTTGGCTAGAAAAGGGCTAGCTTCTCTTTGCCTCTTTCCAAAAAAACTTACTCTGCTTGGTGTGTGAGTGTGCAGGGCTTTCTCCGATCAAAATTAAGAAAAAGGCAAATAATAGAAAAGGATGGGAAGGAATAGAAAATAAATTGATACAGGAAAAGAGGTGATTGGATGAAAGATGGGAAGGGGTCCCTTTCTCCCCAGCTGGGGGGGGGGTGCAGTAAACCCAGGTAGTAGCTTGTAGTCAGTCTTCATTGTTCACAGATTCTATATCTGCAAATCTGCCTCTATGCTTTGTATACTCGCAACGCCAAACTCATGGTGCCTGCAAGGTTATTCCCAGACACACTCAGCATGGTGACAATTCAGGTTGCTCCACATGCCTGTTCCCAGGTCAGACTGAGTGAGGTCTAGTTTCAGCTCTAAGTCCCTTTGGTTTGCTAGTCAAGAATATTGTACACTGAGTGGCTTATAAACAATGACATGGCTTGGAGTCGGAAAGTCCAAGATCAAGACATTGCCAGATTTGGTGTCTGGTGTGCACCTGCTTGCTGGTTCATAGATGGGCCTTCTGTGTCCTCACAGTGTGGAAGGGGCCAGGAAGCTCTTGGGGTCTCTTTTATAATGGCACTCATCCCATTCATGAGGGCTTTGCTCCTGTCACCTCCCAATACCATCGCTTCAGGAGTTAATTTTCAACATCTGAATCCTAAGGAGGACACAACATTCAGGTCACAGCAAACTCTTGCAATAAGAACAAAATATTTTTATAGTGCCTTTTAATTATACTTTTGTGGATTTTTGTTGTTTGCCTTTTTGAGACAGGGTTTCACTAGGTAGCCTAGGCTGGCCTTGAACTCCCCAGTGTTGTGTTTTTTGTTGGCGATCGCACTGTTTCAAATGGCCCATAGCATAGGTTGGAAGTACTGTCTAATGTTCCTAAGCACAAAAAGGCTGCAGTGTGCCTCACAGTGAAATTGTGGGGTTATCCCTGAGTTCAGGATTAATGAATAAATGATGTATATCAAATAAGGTCTCTTTATGCTGAAACACACATAAATCAAGGTACTGCATTCGTTTTAGTGGATAAAGTTGTTCTAAACAGGAGCTTGCAGTAATGCAGCCCTGTGTTGCTCCTATGGCAACACTGCAGGATTTAGTGTTCTGAGGGATCTCACAGAATATAGCTACCTCAAATAATGCGAATCGATGATATTTACCTTGTAAATTAGCCACAATCCTTTCTGGTACTATTTGATCTAAAATATTTACTCATTACTACAAGTATAGTAATAGTCATCCAACCAGCTCACAGGAAAACATATGTGAAAAGTGTTTCTGACTAAAAATTTAGATGCTATCTCAGTCCAAAACTTCCACTGATTTTGATTACGTAGGACAAAGAAATAAATAGTGACCACTGTTAAACTTTCTGCATTGATTAGTCATTATGGTTGGAAATTGCTTGATGTGGAGAATTTTGTAGGGTCAGCTCATACAGAAAAAGTATTTGTTCTCTCTCTCTCTCTCTTTTTGCTGTACTGGGATTTTGAACTAAGGACCTCACACTTGCTAGGCAGGTGCTCTACTGTGTGAGCCATGCCCCCAGCCCTAAAGAAATACCATTTCTACTGCAAGTTAGAAAGCAAGGCCCATGTGTACACAGATGCCTTGATCTTTAGACTTGGTGTAGTCATTGATAGCTCAGTGATCTTGGAATGATACAGACTTTTTTCAATACATCTTCTCTTGGTTTTATAAATAATAAATGCTGTTTGTAAAATATGAATAGGCTAATACCTATAGCAGGGAGATTGGTAAGGTAAGAGTAATATCTTTTCAGTGCTCAAAGCTTTTGTTAGATAGAAAAAAAGATGGTGTGTGAGTTGAGGAAAGTAAGGTCTCTTTTTGTGGGGAAAGGGTCCCTGGTTGAGATAAATGCAGGTAAGAGAGAACTGAGCCAAAGTAGCTCTTTCTCAATTAGGTGGACCTTGGGCATGGTTAATTTGCATGTGGAACTCTGGAGACATCACCTCCCTTGCACCATCTCTAGTGGGAGCGCCTCGGAAGTTTCTCCTATGAAGTAAGCATTGTCTCTACCAGGAGCTATGGTGGCAAAGGGCTGGGGAGGTTCTGGAATAAGACCAGTGCAGGGAGGAGCGTGCAGGGCTGGGACCTCCATCTCCATACAAGGGTCTACATGTTTATGAGGCAGAACTGGCTTGGGCAGACTGTCATCTGAAACTGGAGGTTCCTGAGTCCATTCACCCAGAGTAATGATCACTTTGGGATGCCAAGTGTGGGTGTCATTATGACCGGAAGAGACAACTGGACCAGCAACAACTAGGAGGGACCTGGAACAGAATAACTTTGGTTAACTTTATTGGGCCGATAAAAAAATTTTAACCAAAAATTCCCAATAGATGTGACAGTGGAATGACTAATAAAATAAAACCTCACATAGCCATCATTCAGACCCAATAACTGTCAACATTTTGCCACATCTTTTTCATCTATGCTTTTTTTTTTTGCTTTGTGAAGTGCTTTTACAATACATTCAAGTCGTGCTTTTCACCCCTGAGTTTGTAGTGTGTGCCTAAAACCTGAACATTTTCTTATTGCACTATATTACCATTAAAAGACTTAACACAATAGTAGTTCTTGTAGTCATCTATTATGTAGGCCATAGTTAAACTCTCAATTATCTACAAAAAGACTTTTTACAGTTGGTTTGTTAACTTAGTTCATTCTCTTTCTTACGTCTTCTCTTAATCTAAAGCAGTCTCAAAGACCACAAAGTTTGTTGTACTGTTAGAAAGTAACGTTCACAAGAAAATTCTTCAGAAAGTTTTTTAGAGGTCACCTTGGCCAATCCCTTTATCACTTCCCACCCTGGCAGGGACAGAATTGGAATTATCAATAATGAATTGATTAAGAACACTTAAGGGTTTCTAGGGAGAGGCTTGAGGTCTATAAGGGGAGATTAGGGTTGTTTAGAGCGATTCTGTTTCTGTTTCTTTAGAAAAATGATAAAAACAGTTGTCATTTACTGGAAGCCTATGGTGTGCCAGCAATTTCAGATGCCTTGGATATCCGTTAATCCTTACCTCATGCCAAGGCTGGGAACATTATTCTAGGTTTCACAGATAAGGAAACAAAACTTTGTAATTTGCCCAAGGGCAAAAGCTGCCCAAGGACAGAGTTCAAATCCAGAGTTTAATCCCAGACCAACTCAAACACGTTTGCCACATCAGCATTTCCCGTAGTACGAATAAACTGAGGAATCTGGAGACAAACCAAACCAAAATAACCAACCAATAAAAAACCCCCAAACACCAACTCTCTTCATGATCAAATCAGTTTGGAAACACTGGGCTCAGATATTCAAGCAAAGATTCTTTGCTAAGTGCCTTCTTCATCCCTTTTAACTCAGGGCTTCATCCTTGCAAAGCAGCACTCTACTGTTGGAGCCACATCTCCAGTCCATTTTGCTCCAGTTATTTTGGAGAGGGGCAGTGGGGTCTCATGACCTATTTTCCTGGGCTGGCTTCAAACTGCAATCCTACTGATCTCAGCCTCCCAAGTAGCTAGGAGTACAGGTGTGAGCCACAGACTCTTCATCCTTTCCCGGGCAAGCCCCTCCTTTCTGGCCCACAGAGATGATACCGGACCCGATGTTGAAGAGGTGGTGTGGGGATCACAGAGGGGAAAAGAGGCAGTGTTTGTGGGTCCTTTGCTCCAAGGTGGGGGGGCTTCTTGGCTCGGGATTCTACCTTGGGGCAGTGGCCCCTCCTCAGATGACAGGGTCCAGGACAAATCCCATAGCTACAGCTGTTGAGGGTGGGTAGAAGAAAAGATGCTGAACTGGAGAGGAGGTGGAATAGTGAGGTGAGGGAGGTTCGGTCACCTGCTTGGTTATCCACCCAAAAGGCCCCCTCCCCAGCACTGGCCCTCTTGTGCTTTCACTCTTGCAATTCTTCCTAACATTATCATTATCTTTTCATGAAACACACATGCAAGTGAGGTGGGTGGGCAGTGGAGCACACCTGGGGCACAGTGTTTCAATGCTGCAGGATGCTCTGCCTCCTGTGGCGTTCCATGAAGGGAAGAGCAGGAGCCTGACTTGGTTCCTTGGGCCCTCAAGCCTTGGAACCAGGCTGCCTTCAGCCAGGGTGCTCAACACGGTGTGTTGTGGGGTGGAGTGGAGTCTGTATTCTGCCCTGGCCCTTTGCCCTATGTGGGACCTGCGTGTAGGGGATATCAGGGTCAGGTGCTCCCTGTGGACATGCAGCTCTGGGAGAGGTCGGGTGATGCCCTTCCTTTCCCCTCTACTGGCTGCATCATGGTGCATTTGACTGGGACTGCACCCAATTCAGGTATCCAGTGTGGCTGCTGTGAGGCTGCAATCTTTTGGGGTCTCCCTTCTAGGGTTAAGGTGGCAGACCCTGGGAAGGGGAGATCACCTTCTTTGTCCTTGACTTTTCGTTTTGGACTAGGCCCCACAAATTCTCTAGCAAGGACTGGTTGGCAGCAAGGAAGGCCAGTAGCTGGGGCTCCATTGGAGGGGCGGTGAGGTTCAGAGAAGGTGAAGGGCAGAGCCCAGAGGCAGGGGCCTGGCCCTGAGCTCTGAGTCCAGGGAAAGAAACTTCTCTGTGGAGAGCGTGGTGAGTGTGGGCCCTCAAGAAAAAGGCCATGGGCAGGCTCAAGAACTTTACACGTTGTCTGTTAGTTCAAGGACTGCTTCAGGCTTGGCTGGAAGGTAGAAAAGCTGCTTGCTTGTGTAAGGGGATGAGAGAGGGGTGAGCCTGCGCTGTCTGCGTGGGATCCGGTGATCCGAATGTGGTGGGGACTTCTCATGGGCCCTGAAGTTACAGCTCCTGCAGATGATGGAGGGAGGCGGAAGGCATAGTTCAGTGAATGACAGGCAACACCTCTGCACGGAACTTTGGCGAGGCCCCGTTCTCCAATGGTAGCTGGTGCAGGCCTGTGTTGGTCAGGGTGGTCACCTCAGCAAACCCAGTCTCCTAAGGGGAGGACATACTTCCTGTGAATCCAAATGGCTACCCTAAAGATGATAAAAACAGGAACTATAATTGCATTTTGAAAATTTGGACTAATTTATGAAGGATTTAGTACTCATGGTCCCAAAGTGTACCTGGGATGTCCCCTTACTCTTTTGGTTTCTCTAGGACATGTCGCTCTGAGCCTGTTAGTAGTTATGTCCAGGGACTGTCACTGCAGGAAGCCATGTTTGCAGTAACCTTGTCACACAACCCAATGTCTGTTATTTGTTCCTTTGCAGTTGTCTCAGGAAATAGTTGTCTTCTTGAGAAGGATAAACATTTCCCCCACATCAATCACACAATGCAGTCCAGGTGCCAAGGCAAGTCCCCGATTCGGAACCAATTCAGCTGCCTGCTTTTTTTTTTTTTCTTTCTTTCTTTTTTTTTATTCATATGTGCATACAATGTTTGGGTCATTTCTCCCCCCTTCCCCTACCACCTCCCTTTACCCCCCCTTCTCCCCCCCCACCCCTTGCTACCCAGCAGAAACTATTTTGCCCTTATCTCTAATTTTGTTGTAGAGAGAGTATAAGCAATAATTGGAAGGAACAAGGGTTTTGCTGGTTGAAATAAGGATAGCTATACAGGGAGTTGACTCACATTGATTTCCTGTGTGTGTGTGTTACCTTCTAGGTTAATTCTTTTTGATCTAACCTTTTCTCTAGTTCCTGGTCCCCTTCTCCTATTGGCCTCAGTTACTTTAAAGTATCTGCTTTAGCTTCTCTGCGTTGAGGGCAACAAATGCTATCTAGTTTTTTAGGTGTCTTACTTATCCTCATAGCTCCCTTGTGTGCTGTCACTTTTATCATGTGATCAAAGTCCAATCCCCTTGTTGTGTTCGCCCTTGATCTAATGTCCGCATATGAGGGAGAACATACGATTTTTGCTCTTTTGGGCCAGGCTAACCTCACTCAGAATGATGTTCTCCAATTCCATCCATTTACCAGAGAATGATAACATTTCGTTCTTCTTCATGGCTGCATAAAATTCCATTGTGTATAGATACCACATTTTCTTGATCCATTCGTCAGTGGTGGGACATCTTGGCTGTTTCCATAACTTGGCTATTGTGAATAGTTCAGCTGTCTGCTTTGCTCTCTCTGCTTGTCCGTACCTTTAAGATGATTCATACTAACTGGTTTTTCTCTCCTGTATGTCCTGACAGGGATGCTAATTAGACTTCAGAGCACGTGACAGCACTTCTTCAGCTGATTCCTAATGACAGGCCTGGCCCTGATCAATATATTGCTACACTTGTAATGATTGAGAGCAAGTGCCATGGTTACTGCTTGGAATAAAAGCGAATGAGCTCTGTAAATTTAATTTAGAGGAGTGATAACTTGATCACCCAGAAATCTATGACAGCAGCATCATGTACTTTTAACAAAGCCCAGGGCATGCTTCTAGTGAGATCTGTGATTTGGCTAGGAACAGTTTATTTACAATGAGGTGAATAAATGGTGACCTCTGCCCCCTGGCCCAGCCGCAGAAACAGCGCTTCACCCGCACAAGTGCTGTTCTGCTCCCACATGACGCTAGTTCGAAATAATTGTTATGTTATTCCATCCATGATCAGAAGCTGAGCCCTTAGCGAAGTCCTGTTCAGGCCAGTGCAGGGGGTGGGACTGGAGGGTGTGTGTGTGTGTGTAAGAGTTTGTGCAACTGCAAGCAGGAGAAACAAGGCTCTGTCTTCCCATTCAGCTTCCTGCAGGGCTTGGTGAGTTATTCTGCGAAGGCAGGGAGGGCCACAGAGCTTCTGCCTTCTGTGTTCTTCCATCTTGTACTCTGAGGAACATGGCAACATTACCAGAGAGGGTAATGTTGAACTCTCCCTTCACGCTGCTTTCGCCCCTGTCATAATAGTGGTTGAAGGACTGATTTGATGGTACTGGTGTTGCATTTCCTGCCATGCACCCATGCATCAACCCTTTGTACTTCGTACTCTATGTACTTGTGCTGTCCTGCAACAGGAAACAGGATTCATGTTCTCTCTCTCTCTTCTCTCTGTACAATGCTTCTGTTTCCCTGGAGAACCCTGACTGACACACCCTCTCAAAACTTGCCAGTTGTTTGGAGTCTGTTGTGCTCAGTGTGGTCTTCAGTTTGGACCTCATCTCTGGAGTGGCTGGATGGGCGCTCCTTCTCCTTCCCTCCCTCCTCCAGACACGCTGACCTGTTGGGGTTTGAGCCTCCAGCAGCCCCTCCTTAGGCTTTTATGCCTGCAGCTCCAGGCTCACTCCTTCCCTTCAGTGCTCAGCTGCACTGTCCTTTGCTGAGGAGTGCCTCCCCTCATCGTCCCATCACACTGTCACAGCACCCCATTTCAGCTCCCTGGCTAGACGTTACTTAGTGTTTGCTTGCATGTTGGTTATTTATGTGCAGAGCAGGTGGGGCCTCCCTTGCTCTCTAGTGTATGCCTAGATGGTCCAGAATGGCATCAAACCCACAGGTTTTCTCTAAGCATTTATTAAATGAACTATTTCCACAGTCTTGTGTGTCCTTAAAATTCATATGATGTGGTAATTATTGAAGTCATCTCAGTTATTTTTGGAAGATTATCATGTATTATACATATATATATATATATATATTTATGAGCAATAATTCTTACTAGCTGTAATGTGAGGTATTTCTTCCCTTTATTTGCCCCAAACGTGTCTTTTATTTGGTTTCAAAAGTTGCTTCTAGCCCTGACATACTGGGTCTTAGGGAGCCAACTTGTACTTACCCTCCTGTATCTTTCATGACATAAAAACTGGCCCATTTCAGCTCTTGCCTTTCTAGACATCAAATTTTTATCTTCCATCTTTCCATTCGTGAACACAAACTAAGTTCAACTTTCAGTTTTCATCCTGTCATGTCTTTACTTAAGCCTGCTATTTTTGAATTTGTATTTTCAGAAGAAACGGCTAACTTTCTCATTCTTTAAGTCATGTGACTTACTAAAAAAAAAGTTTCTTCCTTTGGTGGTAACTTGGCATAAAAAATCTCTTGTTCCTAGAGGTTTATTTACCCAGAAGTTGAATTATGACCCAGAAGTTGAATTAAAATGAATAGATCATGGATTCATGATTGGAAAAAGCAATTTGCATTCTTTTCCTGTGTTCCTTTACAGCATGTCAAGTATGTGTGGAGGAGGGGTTGCTGGGAGGAAGGAACACTCAGGTACAGGGTTTATTTAGCCCAGGTTTCACTGAATTTGTGGCTTTCAAAGTGACCAAGGAAAGATGAGCACATCATATAATACATCCCGTAAGAGTTAGCTTTCCTCTCTAGGCCCATTTGGGAGCACATAAATCCCTTCTCAAGAAACAATTTCCTCCTTTCTGTGCTTGGGTAACTCCATCATGCACATCATAACTGACAAAGTGTAAAGACACATATGTATCAACGGGTCTGTCTCAAGGCAACTCTCTCTCCTCCTCTTGTCTCCCTGCCCACTCGTTTAACAAATCTTGCTTTACTAACAAATTAGGTTGCTGTGCCTCTGGCAAATGCTCATCTCCGTACAAACATGATTTGTGGGTGGTGGGACAAGGAAAGAAAGGTAGTGGTACTGAGAAGCTCTCATTGAAGGTGCTAAGCCCTAGACTTGCCAGCTCAGCCTTTTGAGATTTGATTTTGTGAACTTCTAGAGCACTGATTTCCTTTTCTCAAGGGTTTTTTTTTTGGCATTCTCTATGTGCTTGTTGGATCACATAAGCAAAGTAGGATCATAACAAATAATCTTATAGCATGACGCTTTCTAACTATGCTGGAGTGCTCTGCTATTGACTGGCTTTGGAATTGCTGAAGAACAGAGAAGCTGGGCTTTTAGCTGGAATTCACACTTATCTGGTGTATCTAAATGCCACACTGAGAATTGGTTAAAAGGAAATGGCTTCCCAATGGTACTAGAAGACCACAAAGTGGGAGTAATATCTTAGTTCTTAATGCACACAGGATGCACTTGGAATGATTCACACCTCCAGGTACATCCTAAGTTCCTTTTATCTAGGTCACTGGCCTGGGTCCATTTGCCCACCGTCCAGTGTTACTCCCCCCACCCTCCAAATAAAGATCAGAATATATTCTGGAGATGACTTAACTCTAACCACATTTTATCAAGCTGTGCATAAATGAATCCAAAACATAAAGTCAATATCCATTAAGCTACTGTAAGAAAAACATATGTGGCTAGAAATTTAACCATGGGATATGTCCAAATAAGCCCGGTCTTTGAGGACCAACTATATATCTCCCAGCTTTCAGGAGAATTATATTCGCTTTCAATGTCTACTTTTTGTGCTTGGCACTGACATTTGCTAAAGGTTGAAAATGACTTCCAAGAGAACCAAGTGGTACAAAACACAAAGAATTGCTTTTAGGATAATTAAAACTATTTTGAATCTTTTATTTATCAATCTGTCTTCTAATATAATTTTAGGTAAATGAAAGACATTCACAAAGAATAATAGGCATACATACAGAATTTCCTTCTTTGATTCTAGTTTACATGCTGTTACTTTTAGTGAGTGAAATTTTGGGTCATTTCATAGGGATGGAATCCTGACTGACTTTACAGAAAGTATACTTAGCCCAGCTCTTCTTAGCTCGAACCTCCACAGTCACCATGCTCACTGGAAAAAATTTAAAATCCTAACAAAACAAAACAGATTCAGTAACTTCCATAACTGTCCTTGGCCTACTTGGGAGGAATCCCTTGATTTTCATGGCCATCTCAGAAGCCAGCAGTAATTTACTGCAAATCCACTGAGCCTTGGAAATAGTGTAGATGGCCTTAGTAGACCTTTTTTCCTCTGGAAAATAAACCTGTAAGTATGTGTTGTAAGTTAATACACGTGTGCCCATTTTTATCTTAGCACCTTCTTTACTCAATGGACGATAACGAATCAGATTTTCAACATGGTTTCCATATTTCCCCAACAATGAGTTCATATGCTTTTCATATGAAAAAGAAAACGCTGCCGTGAAAGAAATGCACTTCAAAGTTTCCAACATTACCATGCAGGGTAAGCAGAGTGTGGCACAGAGCCACCAGGCTACATGAAATGCCATCTTTGTATTTTGTATTGGCCAGTTTATGAGCCAAGGTAATCACAGTTGAGGGCATGAGTAAGAGTAAAAAAGGTGAGCTCTATGTCACATCCAGGTGGACATTTAGGGATCTATGCACAAAAAATTCCAGTTCCTCTGGCTTTTGTCTGTGTTGCGTCTCCCTGTGCTGACAGGTTTCCCCTGGAAGTCCACTTGCTTAATAATTTAGCAGTTGAACAGCACTGCCCCTTGTGTCCCTACATGCCACAGCCATGTTGTTTTTTTTCATGTGCTGTCCAAACACGAGCCACAAAGTCAGTCTTCCACTAGGTGCCATTGATATTGGCCTTTATATTTGAGTTTCAAGGTATTCCACAGTCAAGAATCAATGGTACTTCATAATTGTCTTATAAATAGGTAAAACAGCTCCAACTTACACACAGGCAAAGAGGATACAGCAGTTCAGGGGTGTGGCTAGGGTCACATAGCAAGTCTAGGAAGACAGAAAGAGCTGGAACTCATGGGGACCATGCTCACCAAAGCATCATTGAAAAAAGGTGTCCATTGATGTTTAGCCCAAGTCAGCTGGATGCACTGTTTGTTTCTTGTCTATTGAGGATCAGGTGGTTCTACCAGGACAAGCAATTTAGGACCTGTCATGGGCTGGCTAACTTGAATTTCAATGAATAATTGCTGTTTTTCTTCTTGAAAACTGCTTGACAAGGTGGCAGAAGGAAAAAAAATAGTAAGAGGTTCAAATCAGCTGAGGCATGAGACACAGGGCTGTTAACTTTCACACCATAAAAGGAGGCTGAGGAGAGGAGAAAAACAGAACAAGTGGAGGGATGGAAAAGAACTGATCCCATCATAGAAGGAACTAACAGCTTCTTCCTGACACTACCTGGACTTGCATTTTTCTCCTGATCCCTGTTCACTTCTTCTTGAAGTGTCGTCTGGAGTTTTTGGCTGAACCCAGCTCTCAGCCGGCCTGGGCCAGATATTCAACAAAAACATTGAGGTCTTGGACTCCAGTGCATCTCAATTCCTATTCCTTTAGGAAGGAAGTCTTGTCTGTTAAACTCAGGGCAACAGGAAAATTTCTAGTAAAAGCCCTCTAAATTTTTGTTCCCAGCTCTTCTATAAAAACTTTCACATAAAAAGTCTTTTTTGAGCACTTGGTTGAAAGCAAGAAGAGTCAATATATGTTTACATATTAAAAAGGGCAGAAAAGAAGAATTCAACATCAAAATAGTTTCTGTCTCCTGAGCTAGCTTCCTTAAGCTCTAGGGGATATGGTATTTTGCAAACTTAGAATGGCACTAATTTTCATTCATTCAAAGTTCCTACCGTTAGCTTCATGAAAGAATGTAGATATTTGCTTTATATGTTCAGGTTGGTTCTTGCACACAAACCCTAAGTCAGCCATTGATATTCCCTGAAACTTTTTATTTACTTTCTTATTTAGGCTTTTCTTATTTAGGCTGATCTGGATCTTGCTGTGTAGCCTAGGATGGCCTTGAACTCATAATTCTATTTCAGCCTCCCAAATGCTGGGATTATATTGGGACTACATGCGTGCACTACCATGCCTGGCTCCCTGAAACTTTCAAACAGTCTCTTGTTTTTTTTGTTTTGCTTTTGTCTGGTTTTGTTATTTAAAGAGACTCTCACTAGCCCTTTTGTGCTTGGTTGATAATGTACTGGGGTGTAAGATTTGGAGATTGGGGGGATAGAATGATAAAGCAAGGTTAGCTGGGTTTGGGTCATATTATGGCTATTAAGGCTGCTCTGTGCTATGCTGCCAAGGGAGGGAATTGAACAAAGAGCCATTTCCTTTTCTTCACATAAGTAAATCATTTGCCCTTTAAGAATGTACTGTATTTGGCCTTCATAAACAGATAATGGGAATTTTAGTTAAACCCATCATTCCAAGAAGAGGCCAAGACTTCCAGCATTCATTTGGCAGTTAATTTAGTTACTTAGCATCTTATCCACCTTTTGGTGTCCTGTCTGCAAGCCACATTGTAGCCTTGTTAGGGGAAGAGATTGTTGTAGCTGTCTCTGTGTCTTCATTGATGGTGATATGAGAGAATCATTGATTTCTGTAGGCATTCTGTGCCTTCCCATCTGCAAATTTTGTGAAAGAAGAGTTGGATCTGATTTTTCACCTTTTGTGGCAGGAATGAGGAAAGAAGAGAGGGAAGAGGGAAGGGTGCAAACATTTCAATGCTAAGGGATGTTTTGATGGTTTTAGCCTCCTAATCATTTTCAAAGAAAGGAAAACTGCTGAGACAATTCCTGGAGAACACAGCTATCATGAGAAATGCAAGAAACAGTCAATTTCCGTCCGGTTTCATTTGCTAAATCCAAAAATAGCATCTGTAAAATAGGTTTAACAATCAGAAACACTTCTGAACCATAACGTTAAAACTTTGCCCTTGCGATTTCACAATACATAGAGGAACCCACAATGGCAGTCACCTTGGTGAAATAAAATGACTTTTGCCTTCATATTGACATATGTAAATGTTACAGTGTTCTGATATTTAGACATTTCTGTTTTAAATGTCTTTTATGGGAGAATGACCGAGACTTTAAGGGTGTTCATGAGAGTGTTTGAGGTCCACCAGCAACCCTTTTTGTGGTTACCTTGTTTTGTGTCCTTGATGTGAAGAGGAATGAGCCTGTCCCTTGTGCTCTTTGGAATGTGTCACATACTGGTGCCATGTGCCATTGGCAGCTCTGGATAATGTTTTCCATAACTGAAGAAACTGAGATCCTCCAATAAATTAGGTGTTCAGAGACTCTTGAATAGCATGTGTACATAATCCCAACTACAATATCCATTTTATTGAGCCAGACCATCAGAAAAATAGCACCCATCATACCTTCTAAACCTCATCTTACCTCTTCCAAGAGAAGAAAAGAATGACCGTATTAAATTCTTTCAGATGTTTGAGTCTACAAAAATTTTAAAAAGAGATTTTTAAGTATTAGAGGCCTGATTTACAATGATTATAAATGGTAGTTATTCTAGAAATAATTTTTGTGCAAATTTTTTTAGGAATAAATTCTTTTTGCATGCTCCGATAGGAAGCAGTTTCCCCATTTGTTTACACAAAGTCTATTATTTTAAAATAAAATCAGTGAGTTATTTTTTGAAGTAAGTTGGCCAAGGTTCCTGATTAAACTAAGAGGTGTGATTCACTAGACATGCCCGTTCTCTAACCATGCTTGTGGTGAACTTGAGAGTCAAGTGTGTCTGTCATAGAAGATCTCTGAATCATAGTAGCGCCTCTGTTTTGGATGGAACGACATGTGGTATCGTTGATTTAAAACATGGCAGTGTTTCCCATATGATTCCAGGAGAGCAGCAATAATAACTTGGCTTTATTGTGCTGTGTCAGAGGATGCAGTCTGCTAGGATTTTATACAGGAGTGTAAAAACTGGAAGTTTAAAGCAAAATTAGTAGAGCAGCCTAATTTGCGCATTCACCAGGAGTGTCCATAGTTTAGCTACAAGTATAAAAGAAACAGCAACCAAACAAATTATACCATCTGCCTCCAATTTCCCATTGAGTTACATATACACATATAATGTAATCCAGATGTTGCAGGTAAAACAGGAAGTCTTTTATAACAGTTGGTCACCATTGTATTATAGTTACAGATATGGAATAGATCTAAGACTACATACATGGGACACTATTATCTTGTAGAATTCAATGAAAAATAAAGCTCACAACTCTGATATACACTACTTTCCCTGGTTCTTTCCCAATTCTCTCTGCTTGTGCTGATTTTGTGGCTACATGACAGGAGCCATATACCTCTTCCTTCAACTGCTGCTGTCAGGCAGGGACTCTCAGAAAACTGGCTTAAGCTGAGGTCTCTGAAAACTGGCAAATAGGTTCTCTTTGCCCTTTTCTTTTCTAATTTATAGGATACCAATAGAAATGTTGTATGAACACAAACTAGTTGCTATAACAGCCCAGAAAAAGTTGATTATATGCAAAAGGAAGAGAATGCCAGAGGATCTAGGGATGTGCATCAAGTTTTTCTCAAGAAAAAATATCCACCTTCTAAGGGCTCTTAAAAATGTAGAAAACTTGCCCTGTTACCAGGGGTTTTTAGAACACCTCTAAGCACACACAAAATAGGACAGATATTACCTACAAATCTCAACCATTGCTTAAACTCTAAAAGCATTTTTGTATTATTTTGTATTATACTGAAGGGGGAACTCAGCTATAAAGAAATATTAAAAAGTTTTTTTGTGTGTGTGTTTTGTGGTGATCAGTCTCGAGAATATTGTTGCCTGCCTTCCGCAGCTGTGCTGATTCTGTAAGGATGTGCTCCGGGTATAAAGCGGGGTGCTCTCGTCCCTTCCCCTCCTCCCTGTCACGCCCCTCCCTAACCCACGGCCAACAGCCACCCCTCAAATGAGCCACTCCTTTTTGCTTTCGTCAATGGTCTCTGTGAAATTGGGGTCGTTGTTCATGATGGCAGCATCGGCGCTCTCCGCCGACTCGGCTCCCTTGGCCTCGTTGGTGTGGTAGGTGCCCTTGTGACGGAACATGTACCTGATGAGGAAGACCAGGGTGCAGAGGATGGTGAAAATCACCACGGCGATGACCCCTGGGGACACGAGAAAACCAGGTTACACCGTCCTGAAGAACCCCAGCACTTCCCCTTATGTCCCCCACCTCACAGCAGCTCCCTCCCACACCATCCTCTCCCAGGTCCAATGGAAACCCCAAAACCACCACCGAAGGGATCAGGGGACCTGCAGGAGCAGCTTGTCTTCCAGCCCAAAGTAACTAAAGTACAAAAGGTGTGAAGCCTCAGCTCTCAGACATTAGTAACAGAAAAGATTCAAAATGCCTGGGAAAAGCCCAAAAAGGTGAATTTTACACTTTTCCTAGTTTTCTGGCTGGCAGCAATTTCTGGCTAGCACCTTAGCTGTTGGGGCGGGGGCGGGGAGAGGGCGGGGCGGGAGGGCGCATGCGCACTGCTACAAAGTCCTCCAGGACTGCTCAGAGGCGTCTGAGTCTGCAGCAGAATCCGAATGTGCGCATGCACCGGATGAAATGCCACAAGGCCGGGCCAAGAGCAACGACTCAGAGATGACAAGCAGGACAGTTTCCAGAGCTCACTCAGCTGGGAGACGTTCATGTTCCAACCAACCACAGTGGAGAGACCTCTTTGAATACCCAGGGCATTTGTTAAGCACTATGAAGGGTCATGCTGAAGGTGTTTTGCTAAAATAGGCCTAGATGTAAACGCCACCAATATTTGTCCTTAAAAAACTTCAAGACAAATAACACCAAGCTGTAAGTAACTTAATTGCCTACCAAAACAAATCTCAATACTTATTAAAGGAAGATAATAAAATCCTTGTGTAACATTAATATTGTCTAGAATCCAATAAAAAAATTACTAAGCATGCAAAGAAAAAAAAAAAAGGTAAGAAAATGTCACTCCACCAGGAGAAAAATCAGTCAATCAGGAGATTTGGAAATGACAGCCATAATGGAATTAGCAGATAAGGACCTATGCAAATTAATCACAAGTGAACTATGGAGGACAAGGCATAAGGTTATTAGAAGGACTAAAGACTATTTCATAATGACAGACAGTCCATTTTTCTAGGAGACGTAACAACTCCAAATTTGTATACATTTTGATAGAACTATCGGATAGTGAAGAAGTCCATAGAACCAGACCAGTTTACAACTACAGCTGGAGATGTGAACACTCTTTTGCTTATAATTGACAGAACAATTAAACAAAGTTAGTAAGAAGCTATAAGACCTGAACAGCATTGAGTTGACACTGAGGCAAGTTTGTTAACAAATCACAGATTGGGAGAAAATATTTATAATACCCATGTCTGACAAGGAACTTACATCCAGAATATAAAAAGAGCTCTTACAACTCAATAGCAAGAAGTCAAAATACCCAATTAAGAAGAAATGGATTAAAACACTCTTCACAGAAGATTTGCACATGGCAATAAACACATGAAAAGATGTTCAACATGAACAGTGATCAAATAATTGCTCATTAAAAGCACAGATGCTACTCCACATCGGAAGAAGTGGCTTATTAAGATGAGTGACAACACCAAGAGTGGGTGAGATTATGGAGCAATTCTTAGGTATTGATTGTGGGACTATAAAATGGTTCAGTCATTTTGGAAAACTGCCTGGCAATCCACTTTCTATGACATCTGGTGATTGCTCTTCTAGTAATTACCAAAGAGAAATGAAAACTTATGTTCACCTAAGACTTGTACAAGAACATCCACGGACGCTTTATTCATAATAGCTCACATGTGGAAACAAATCAGCAATGTATCAACAAGTAAGGGGATAAAGGAAATTATTGTAATCTGTTTAATGGAATACAATTTACAAGCAAAAGAAATGGAGCATTGATAATTGTAGCAATGTGGTGTGGACAGATCTCAAAAACATGCTGAGTGAATGAAGGAAGGCGTGGACAGGTTATATACTATATGATTCCAGTTGTGAAGCTCTAAAGGGGCAAACAAATCTCTAGTGACAAAAAGCAAATCAGAGGTCGCTATGGCGATGAGTGGAACATGAGAGGTCTTTGTAAGGTGATGGAATGTTCTGTGGGCTAGCATGGTAGATATGGGTGCATCACTAGCCAAAAGTCATTGACCTGATGACTTATAGTTGTATTAAGTTGATTAAAACTTTTTTCAGTACTGGGAAATGAACCCAGAGCTTTGCACATGCTAGGCAAGTGCTTTACTTCTTGAGTGATGCCCCAGTCCAAGGGTTTGTTTTTATTTATTTATTTTTTGCAGTACTAGGGTTTGAACTCAGGGCTTTGTTTGCTAGTCATGTGTTTGAGCCATGCCTCCAGACCTTTGGCTCTGGTTATTTTGGAGATAGGGTCTTGATTTTTGCCCAGGCAGTTCTGATCACAGTCTTCCTATTTTAGGCTTCCTGCCAAGCTGAGATGACAGGCTAGAATCATTAGGCCCAGCTATTGGTTGTAAAGGGGTCTCAAGAACTTTTTGCCTGGGTTGGCCTTGAACCATGAGCCCCTGATCTTAGCCTCCATGTCACTGGCACCCACTCCAAGTTGATGTTTTTTTTAAAGGGAAAAACTGTAAGGATAAGGAGCTGAGCTTTGGATAGTGATGTTATCTAAGCACCCTTCTTAATGTATTTAAATTTTATAGCTAATACATTTCTCACAAGAGTCTACTTCCTTTCTATGGGAAAAGAAACTTACAGGCCAACCCATAAAGATTGGCTGGGTTTGCAATCTCTGATATGGTTCAATTTTAGCTATTTTCAGGGAGGCAGGGAACATCTGGTTGGGTCAGAAAGAAGGAGCAAGGAGAGAAACAGATGGTGGGTGACTGGGCTATCAGTACTGATCCAAGTATGGGAGACAGTATAGGGTCAGCTATTCAGCAGCTCTCCGTGGTAGGAGAAAAGACTAGATTATTTTAGGTGTTCTGGCCTTTAAGTTTTCTGACAATTTTTATTAAGCTATCTAAAATGGAATTGGCAAATTCCTCCCCATTTTTTATGGTAAGTTATCCTGCACCATTTGGGATGTGACAGGCTGAGTGTAAAAAGCAGGGGAATTACAAAATGTCCTGGCTGTTGTTTCTACTGCCTACTTAAACATTTGGATTCTTGTTTTTACAAGTCAGCATTAAAAAATAGTGAGGTTACATTAGCCACACGTCATATTTCACAATCTTAAATCATATTTAAATGACAAACGAATAGCAGCAAAATCTAGACAATTCTTCTGTCTCCTAGCCTACTATTTCATTGAAAATCCCTACTTTCCACAGGTGAGTAGCCACACAAAAGCCTGGTCTATACATCACCTACCTCCAATGATGGCGGAATTCCTGTTGACTCCATTTCTTATAGCTTGGCCTTGTCCTGGGTTGTATGGAAAATCAGCACTGGCTGTACAGAGAGACATGAAATCAAGTGTGAGGTCATGTAGGCCATTAACCCCAAGTAATTTGATACCCATGTCTTCACACAACTCCTTGACACTTCTTGTTTTCCCAAATGAAATCCCTATTTCAGATGCACCCATGTTACTGTCGTCTCCTACAAGAATCCTAGAAACCCCCATCCTGTTCTCGTTCCTCTTCACCAAGCCCCAGGTAAGCACTGGGGGTAACATGGAGGGATATTAGAGACTCCTAGTGCACCTGAGCTGGCCCAGTTCTACTGGCAGACAAGTTTATTTTCAGAGTACAGTCACCCCGTGGTATCCTGCAGGATTGGTTCCAGGACACCAATTCATGGATGCTCAGGTACCTTAGGTAACTTGAGTTCATATACCTTTTACACATCTTCCTGTATCCTTTAAATAATCTCTAGATTATTTAAAATAATTAAATAATTACTTAAATTACCTAACTTAAAATTACTTAAAATACCTAACACAATTTGGCGTTATATTGTACTGTATTTTTTGTTGTTGTTGTTTGAGCCAGGGTCTCACTGTGTGTCCCAGGCTGTCCTTGAAGTCAGGATCCTTTTGCCCTGGGATTACAGGTGTGTACCTCCATGCTCCACTTGCTATACAGTATTATTTAGGAAATAATAACAAGGAAAAAAGTCTGTACATATTCAGTAAAGACACAGTTTTTTGGGTATTTCTTGTCTGCAGTGGATTAAATCCACAGATGCAGGGCCACGGACAGCTGATCATGTGTTTTCTTAGGTTTCACTGAAATCTGCCTCCCATCCACTTCTATTCCATTCACAACTGGTGACCTTGGATGTGCATGTAGATGAGATTTTTATAGCTAACAGCATTAATGTAAGAAGTGATCATGTCTTTAAACTAATACTTACATGGCTCTACTAAAGCATTATACACTTAAGGAATTTGTAAGGGTTTATTTCACAAATGCTAAGAGAATATTAATGGCCCAGTGAATTTTCAATTTCTTTCCCTACGACAAAAAATAAGAATCATTGTGTTAAATTTAAATGTTTCTATAAGATGAAACAAATTTCAAGTACATATAGGGCAAATAGATCTTGAAGTCTTTCTGAGCTTAGTGGAGTATCTGTTATAATCCACACAAGCCAATTCAACCTCAAAAATGAGTTTGTACTTGTGAGACATCAGTTTGAGAAGCCAAGGTAAATCTCTTGGAGACAGTTTTTCCTTGAGCAGACAGAGCCCACCACCTTAGTCTGGAGAAGACTTATGGCTGCTGAAATCAGTGTCAAAGATATTTTTTAGGTAGATATTTGGGATCATTAAATGTGAACACACAAGAAAATAGGTTCTTGTTATGATTCAGGCAGAACCTCAGTAAGCACTCTGTTTTCAAAGACTAATTTATTTCTGGCTATAAATTTTCCACATGACTCCTGGCATTATCCTTTCTCTTCCCTTTCCCTTAGAAATGTGGTGATCAAAATGGAAGAGAGATTTCACACTCTACAGTATGTGTGATTTAATCCTTTCTCTCTTAGACTGGATATTCTTACTTGGATCAGAAAAATAATTCCTTCCTACCTGTGTACTAGTGTCATTCAAACCTGATGACTGATTAAAACTGCAGACTCTGAGAAATGTATGAATGAAAGAAAATTGATCTCTGAGCCCTAAGGACTTTCCAAATTCTCCGAAGTCTTTAATCAGTGGATGCAAAAGAGACGTTTGTTGTTACTCTCTTGCTTGAAGGGGTCCTTGTGTCGATAGTTGAGGAAGCAGCAATGTACACATAGATAGCTATGTCCCTCTCATCTGCGTCTCCCATCCTCCTTCAGTATTATCTGGGCTACTAGAAAATATTCAAGATTCCAAATGTCAGCCCAAGAAGGCAAAGACCTGTCATGCACAGGCTTATCACCTGGTATTAAATTGGCCACAACATTATCCTAAGTGAATAAAACTGGTCTTGGCTTTCTTCCTTAAGCCTGAGTTTCTTTTTCACAGAAGCAGCATCTGAAAGACGCCACACGTTCATTCACTAAATCTTTGCAGAGTGTGTACTACGTGTCTGACTCCATTATAAGTGGACATGTTGAGAAAGAAAATAGGCAAAAATTGAATTAATGAGAATTTTCCTGGTCTCATGTGGTCTGCTCATTGCACACATCATGGAAAAATAATAAAAGGGTGGACAGCATTCGAATTGTGGTCCTGTCCACTGACAGTGAATTGCTGGGAGCTGACTTCATTCAGGTCATGTGGCAGATAGACTACAGCACGGTTTCTCTTTGCTCCAAGACTGCCTTGTGGCATGGTATCCTTAGTCACAGAACTGCAGAAAAACACAGATGCTTAGAGATACGGCTGGTCTAGCCCCAGTTCCTTTGATGCTACTGATATAAACTGGTGGAAAGTGTGGAAGTAGTAGAATAAGTGACATGAGATGACCCCAGAAGAATGACAAGAGCTAAAGGAGAACATTTCAAAACATCCCAGGACTGTCTCTGGAATGAACCCAAACTTCTTGGCACAGGGACAAAGGCCTGCCATTGGCAGAATTTCCCTCCTGCTTCTTCCCACATGGGACCACTTTTCTAACTCAATATTTTGGATACATGGGATTTCTGACACTTCAAGTCAGTGACACTTCAAGTCACTGCCTTGAAGAGGTTATGCTCTTGACAGAGGTGATGCTCTCTGTCTGGACATCTGGTTTACTTTTCCTCTCTTTCTCTGTCAAATTTCATCTCTTCCCTGAAAGTATGCTCAGCCACCTCAGGTTAAGAAGCTGGCTCTCTTTTCAATGGCTATAATCTTAGTTCTTATCTCTCCTTACATGTAGTTGTCCTCTTGTAGACAGGAGCCAATCTTAAGTATGTGTGCAGTTCCAATGAATAATAAAGTAGTAGAAAGGGCTGAATGGATATTCATTGACTGGTAAAATTCAAGTCAGCCTATTAAAGGCTACATTTATGTAGCCTCATCAATAATACTCTTCCATGCAGTATAATTTTAAAACTTGGCTGTCTACTTCTAACTAAAACCTTAAAGTAAGGCAGTGTTCTTATTCCTCCCAACAAAGGAAATGAACATATTGAAAAGATATTAAAGATTCCTTTTCCACTGGTCTTCAGTAGTTGTTAGAAAACAATTAGTGGAAAATCCTTGGGTTAACAGAAACCGTATGAAGTTCAAAGGCAGAATTTTTTTTTTTCATGAGTTTTTATGGCTTTATTTATAACTTGAGCCTGGCTGTCCTAATGCATGTGAATGCTTGTTCCCTTGGGGCAAAGCTATTTATTCTGGCACTCAGCAATTGCTGTCTTGACAGATACATTTCATTGTTACTGTCCTTTCCCTTGGGTACTAACATCCTCTTGGGAAATGCACATAAAGAAATACAGTGACCAAGAGACACCACCAAGACATGGATGATGAAACCCAGTCACAGGGGGTGCTTTATTCTACTGCTAACATCCATACGACCACAGACTATATTCAATACATTTCTTCTAGCTCCCCAGATGATATAACATGATGACAACCAGCAAGCATGGCACCATTCCAGCTTTGACTTAGGGTCTCATAAAGAATGTGCATTTCTATGCATTTCCCTTGTTTATGGCCTTCTTATTGTCTGGTTATCTCCAGTGTTACACTCAGGGACCAAGTTTCCTTTGAAACAACCAGAGATTTGCTCCAACCCCTCCTCTACCCAGTCCAGGTCAGGCAGGAGGAATTGATGACAGAACATTCTTCTCCCAGGAAAGTAGGCTTAGCAAACAACTGGCTAAGGCTTCAGAGCCTCCCCACACATGCATGACTGTCCTTCCTACCCACAGAGAAGACAAATGTATCACAGGTCCTCAGACAATGTCAGACACAGTCACATCCACACTTTAACATCAGGTGCCCTACTTTCCATTGTCTCTGTCTTCTGTATGAGGGGCAGTGTGACAGCTCCTGACTGGGAATTTCCCCTTTTCTCCCTCTCCATTTTTAGTTTGGAAAAAACAGCAAGTAACAACCAGACATACCTTGTAAGAGCAAGCACAGTAGAAGCTAGTCCTCTTAATTACACAGCTCTACTAGAATGGTTATGAATCAGAACTTGCTGAGAAAAAGCATTCTTTTCTTTCCCCCCAAATAATAGAAAATCCAACTTTTCTTCCAATTCTGGTTTTGCTTTCTCTCTGCTACATTCTGAAAAGACCTTGTTGTGAGGAAAAGATGACAGTCTGGTTTGCATCTCCTATGTCTGTGTACTGGGCAGGTCCAAATGTGAGGTCCTTCCCCCCATATCAGAGACATCCGGAACTCTCGAATGCAAGGGACAGGTTCTAAACTCTAACATCAAACAACAGAGACCCCGAGTCACCATGCCAGCTGTTTCTATGTGCTGAAGATTACACAAAGCAAGTCAGTGCTTGGATCAGTTTTCTTACATGTCATCCTCTAGTGCCCAGTCAGAGTCTAATGTTCTGTGACCACAGAACAATGTTCAAAGGCTAAATCACCCAAAATGGCAGGAAACCAAGTGGTGAATTTCCGTGGAATCAGCCTACCAGTGTTTTCCTTCTGTTGTGAAGTACCTAAAGTAAATGAACACGACATTCATATTTCAAGAACAATCTGTTTAGGAAATAATAATAGCAAATCCAACACTAAAGAACAGCAAGCAGGACAACATCTTGGCAACAGATGTGAGCCCCTAATGGGTCAAGATGACAGAGAGAAAATGCCTATCACCTAGAACCAGAGTAGTGCTAACTGTGCTTTAAAACATTGTCAGAATATAATTTTTCATTGTATTTATAGAATGAAAAATTAATAAAAGAAGTTTTAAGGCAGCTACTTAAGTACTGGAAACAAACTTAAAAGATATTTCTAAGAGCAGAATATTAAGAAGAGAATTGAATTTTTGACTCTCCAAGTTTTTATCTGTCCCAGTGAGAAATAAGGAGAAGATGGAGTAAGGCTTTTTTTTTTTTTTAAGCACAGAAGACAAATACGGTTGCTAAGTTTCAAAATACGGAAAATTATAGACTTTAGGTTCAGAAACCAATTGCCAGTAAAACATTTAAGTGCACATAAAAATAAATTGAGATTATCTAACATATCTTCCAAAATGAAAGGCACTAAAAGCTTCAAGTTGTCATATATCAGAGACAAAAAGAAAAAAAAATTAGATTGCATCTGACATCTCCTAGAGAAAGTATCTCCATGGAAACCACTGGCACTTCAGCATGGAAAGTGATAATCAGACACTTCAACAAAAACTGCTGCTATTAATTGTAATTTAATTTAAATTGCAACGTTAATTTTGTAGCAGGCCTGGGCTAGATGATGTTCTAGCCCTTGTTCTTCCAGCTTCTTTGTTTCATTTCACTTTCTTTCCTTTTTTCAAACCTGAGTCCTATGGTAAGAAAACGGTTTTTCTCAAGTAATTTGTTTTAGCCATTCTTTGTTTTTTTTTTTAATTTTTATTTTATTCATATGTGCATACAATGTTTGGACATTTCTTCCCCCCTTCCCCCTGCCTCCTCCCTTCTCCAACCCCCCCCCACCGCCGCTCCTTCCCTTACCCCCCCTACTCCTCACTACCCGGCAGAAACTATTTTGCCCTTATCTCTAATTTTGTTGAAGAGAGAGTATAAGCAATAATAGGAAGGAACAAGGGTTTTTGCTGGTTGAGATAAGGATAGCTATACAGGGCATTGACTCACATTAATTTCCTGTGCATGTGTGTTACCTTCTAGGTTAATTCTTTTTGATCTAAACTTTTCTCTAGTTCCTGGTCTCCTTCTCCTATTGGCCTCAGTTGCTTTAAAGTATCTGCTTTAGTTTCTCTGCGTTGAGGGCAACAAATGCTATCTAGATTTTTAGGTGTCTTAACCTATCCTCACCCCTTCCTTGTGTGCTCTCGCTTTATCATGTGATCAAAGTCCAATCCCCTTGTTGTGTTTGCCCTTGATCTAATGTCTGCATATGAGGGAGAACATATGATCTTTGGTCTTTTGGGCCAGGCTAACCTCATTCTTCACGGCTGCATAAAATTCCATTGTGTATAGATACATTTTCTTAATCCATTCGTCAGTGGTGGGGCATCTTGGCTGTTTCTATAACTTGGCTATTGTGAATAGTGCCGCAATAAATATGGGTGTGCAGGTGCCTCTGGAGTAACCTGTGTCACAGTCTTTTGGGTATATCCCCAAGAGTGGGATTGCTGGATCAAATGGTAGATCAATGTCTAGCTTTTTAAGTAGCCTCCAAATTTTTTTCCAGAGTGGTTGTACTAGTTGAGAATTCAGAAATAGATATGAAAGTAAGTGGTTACTGACTAAGACATAAGAAATACCATTTTATTTTAAAGAGGACACTGCTGATCACAGTTTTAAGTAAGAGAGATTGCTCAATTTCAGCAGGTTTTTATGTAGGCAGAACAACATGTGGCCCCCATATCCAGGGGATTCTCAATGTAATTTTATATCTATATGCTTTATCTCAGTTTTGAAAGAAAGCTAGCCATCCAGAATTTCTGATTTCAAATAAGGAAGGGATTTTGAACTTTTGGCTTCTGGCTGGAGAAGTTAAACAAGACTTGTATTACTGGCTTCTTAAAGGAGCGAGAACGTGGTAGTCACTTGAATGACTGTCCAAGATCCCATGGACAAAAGAGGTGAACTTCATAAGTGAACTCTCTATTCATGATGATTTAAAAAATACCAACATCTGTATGAAATGACTGACCAATTGATTTTATTATATTCCCTCCTTCCATCAGTTTTTTTAGCTGACTTCTGAATTGTGTCAATTGCCTTTCAAGAAAAGATTTACCAATGCTCTCGTGCTGGGTTGACATTGACACTTATATTCTTTTGTAGGATTAACTGTGAATGGATATTTTATTAGGAAATAGCTCATTATTGATAGATGCCCAAGCTTTGTAGTCCATAAAATAAACTAAGATGAGATATATAGTGTCTGTTTCATGTTAAACAAATGTGTCTTGCTATTTCTCAGGTGGGCAAATTGTTCATTCTTTCATGCTTAGTTATAATTATTTAATTGTAAGTACCATTGGATGATGGCATGTCACTTGCAGGTTATGAATTGTGAAAGTTGGTCTTTACAGATCTTTAGCCTCTGAACCTCTATATTTGAGTAAGTGAAAACCCAGAATGCATGGTGATTAGGTCACCAGAGTCACCAGGACAAGAACAGTCTCTGGGCTCCTCATTCAGGTCTCTTCTCAGGCATCTTACTATTGCTCTTTGACAAGCTTTACTGTCTAGGTGAGAGGGGCTGAGAGCCAGTGGCTATGGGGCCCAGTCATGGAGTTGGACTTCCCTTATCAACATTGTCATACTCCGCTTCATGGACGGTGTTTATAGATCAATGTTGACATTGACAGAAGTGCAGGGATGAGGAAGCCCCAATCTGGGGGTATATTATAGATTCTGCAAGTCCCATTTAAATCTTTCTGATGGAAAACACCACTTCTCCTTGCTGCTTGGTTTCTGGATTGCATTCCACAGTCTGTTACTGTGACAAGACTGTGGATAAGACTTATGGGGTAACAGGATCCCCTATAAAGGGCTGTCCCTTCCTATGTAAATAGGGCTCTGAGTGACAAGATAAAAGAGCCTCTGCACTGTGTGACTGCTGTGTTCTTTGGCCTAGGGACCGTCACTGCACCTCTTGAAGCTTTCTCTTCCTGGGACACGTCATTCTGATGTGCCTTGGGGGAAAGCAAATTGATTTCCAAGAGTTCTGGTTCAAACATGCAAATCACCTAGGACCTTGTTAAAATGCAGATTCTGACCAGTGCACTCTGGGGCGGAGCCTGGGGTCTGCATCTCTAGCAGGTTTCCCAGTGTGCTGCAATCCACAGGTCCCTTTGAGCGGCACAACCTTAATTGCGAGACTTGGTTTCTATCTCCAGCTGTTCCTGTGCTGCCTGTGTTTTAATCTAATGTGGTGCCTGAGAGAGAATTGAAATAATTTCTTCTGAGAACTCTCTCTCTTTTTTTCCTGGCTGCATCATTTGTGCTTTTAATGAGCTGCATGCCAGAATGCCTCACAGTTCTGTTTCCTGTGGCTCTATTTCTTTTTGGTGTCATGAAAGCTGTAATAGGAATTCTGCTTTAACTCCAGATTATATTTCTTCACCATTTTGAATGTAGGGGGTAAATCTATTACCAATTCATATTAAGAGCAGTTTAAGAAAAAAAAAAAACAGGGTAGGAGTTTAACAAATGTTTATCATAGTTATTCCTTTGGATACCTTCTTTTATTTAAAATAAAAATACAAATCAACTTTCTAAAGTGAGTACATAGAGAGGTGAAATATTGGGACACTGCACATAGGTTGTTGATGCATGCAAAGGTATATGTGAGAGAGAACCGATGTATTTTTAAGAACACTAGGTTATTTTTCTGGAGTTTTTCTCTTTTTTGGTGGGACTGGGGTTTGAACTCAGGGCTTCACACTTGCACAGCAGGCATTCTATGGCTTGAGCCACACCTCCTGCCCATTTTGCTCTGGTTACTTTAGAGATGGGGTCTTGTGAACTATTCACCTGGGCTGGCCTTGAACTGCGATCCTCTTGATCTCAGTCTCCCAAGTAGCTAGGATTATGGGGGCATGAGTCACCAGTGCCTGGCTATCTGCTTGTGGCTGGTTCTTGAGGAGTTGGGGGTTGTGCAAAGATAGAACCCAGCATCTCGTAAAGCCATCGGCACTTCTGCTGCATTAGGATATGGCACATACTATAATATGCCTGTCTGTGGCTTTACGAGATGCCAGGTCACAGACCAGGATGCTTGCATGCCTCAGGAGGAAACCTGTTCTGAGGGAGTCTCAGAGAGCAGGATTTGTGCTTTCAGTATCAGCAAAGCTGTATCAGCAAGAGTTGGTCAGTTGTCTGCAGAATCATGAAGATGTCTCAGTTTCTAAGGAGAGAGTGGTTGAGAAAACAGTAAGAAGGGGAGAACAGCTGGTCATCATTGTGAGTAAATAAAAATGCATTCTCTTTTTATGGTTCGGAGGTTTGGACTCAGGGCCTTGTGCTTGGCAGGCAGGAGCTCTACCACTTGAGCCACACCCCCATTCCTTTTTGTTTTAGCTGTTTTTGGGATAGGGTCTTGCCTTATACCTGGACCTCCATTCTCCTCTTAATGCTTCTTGCGTAGCTGGGATGACAGGCAGCTACCCCAGCTTTTTATTGGTTGAGATGGGGTGTCTCAGACTTTTTACCCTATCTTTACTTCCTGAGAAGGTAGGATTACAGGGCAAGTCACCACACCTGGCTAAAAATGCATATTTTGAGGACATTCCCTGAGGTATTGCACCTTTCCTCAAGATCATGGCTAGGGATTGGCACGGTTCATAAAATGAAAGTCTTCAGGAGATCCTGAAGTGAAGTGAAGGTGGGTCTGTCACCTTTAGACTGCTGCCAACAGACACACCCAGGGGTGTTATGCAAGTAACAGAAAAGGCTTTGGATGTCTGGAACTTACGGCTTGGGTACTTGACAAAAGTCACATTTCTATCAAAGTCAAGAAATGACTTTCGTCATTTGTAATGATACGTAGGCAAATACCATCCATGTAGGAATCAGGAAGGGAAGAGGGTCTCTCTTGACTCCCCATCTGGATAATTTTCTAGTGAATCCAGAGGCACTAATGTGAATATGGATGGTTGTTTTGGAAATGACTAGGTATTGGCTTTTGTCATCCAAATGGGTAGAGTGAATAACAAAATGCATCTTAAAAATATTTAAGCTTCCCCTCGAATCTATAGGCCTCAGCTCAGAGAAGTCTTCCCTTTGAGATGAGGAAGACACGCCTACCCTCTGCAAACAGACTCTACCCACGTTTGTGGATGTCTGTATTTCTGAGATTTCATCAAAACATGAAACTGACCCTTTTTTATTCCTAAGTTTCTAGAAACTGGTTCATAGCGGGGAAGGGCTGTGTTCACCCTGGACTGAACCCTGATTGAAGGCTGCTGACAGGGAGGGAAGGAGGGAGCAAACCTAAAGTGCTTTTAAAAATTAATTCTGCGCATATATTAAGTCTTTTGTCAATGCCCACTTGGGCCTTAGGTTTTGAAATACTCTTTTCAACTGCATTAGTGCAAGTGAAAATTTATAACTCCACTCGCAGGACAACGTCTTTTCTTCCGAGAAAGCTGACTTCAGAATCTCAAAGCTAAATCTATTTCCATTATCTTTTAAACAGTTTTCTTCTTGAATGAACTGTAGATCTCCAACGGCGATTATCTGTGCTTGTTGATATGTGGACTGGCTATTGGTCATCAAATGAAACCTTGGGGAACAAATTATCCTTGGTTGTTAAAGCCACTGCCCCCCTGCTTCCCTGGGAGCAGATTCTGTCCTGGTATGGGTTCACATTGTCATACAAATAATGTGACAAACTCCAAGCACAAACCATGCGGCCTGTCACAGCTCTGCTTCTCATTCATGTCCAAAGTGTGAAAAAAAAAAAGTATTTAATTGGCTCTAGCAGCCTTGGCAATTATTTATTCCATATTACAAGAAGGAAGCAGAAATTCAGTAACAAGGATTTCACCTACAGGTATGCAAGTTATATACTGCTCCAGATTTCTGTATTTTATTTGAAAGATGACAAAATGTAGCAAAGCAACTCAGAACAAAGAACTGGAATTCTTCTTGTACATAAGTTCAAAGTTTTCATTAGGAAAAACAATGAATCAGAAGCAAGGATGACTGAGTCTTAGGCTGGACAGTGCTGGGCTCTGTGCTTTGCTTGAGCAAAGGGCTGTGAGTGGAGAGGCCCACTAAGTCACAGTCCTGCTTACACAGTACCACCTCTTGGGATGGGGACCACATGAGGACTCCTAGGAAGCTGTGTAGGTGCACGAAATGTACAGTGACGGTGGGTCCAACCATTGTGGTCAGTTACTGTGTGTAGAGGATCGAGTCCATTTGTTTTCACTGAAACGCATTGTTCTTATCTGTAACATGGGCCTAAAAAGCCACTCACCCCACTTTATATGGTCACTGTCAAGATGAAATCATGCATTGAAAGTATTTTGACAATGAAAGTTATTTACTCATGTAAGGGAACATTACTTTTGTCTGTATCCTTTCCAGCTTTCTAAAAGTGAAATTCCCAAGTAGATGACAGGACCATTTTTAGCTTGTTCTAAGGAGGATTTTCAAAGAGATTCAGCTCATCTTCCACGTTTAAAGTAACTGCACCCCACGTTTCACATGGATTTTTAAGCAAATTTATATTTTAAAAAAAGATTTCATGGTCGCTCCTAGGCAAAAACTCAACTGTAGCGCCAAGACACGGGCCCATCTTCGGACATTTCTGAATAGTTCACACACAGCATAAAGAATCAATCAAAGACCTCAAAGTGTGAGGCAGTTTATTATTTACTTATTTCTGATGATCACACAGTGACTTTCCTCTGAAAAGTGTGTGCTGGTGAGTCAAAAGCTTCATCTAGATGTTTCTGCAGCATTAGTCACATAGGTAAGGACCCAAAGCCTGATTTGCCATCAAAGGTGACACCCCCTGGCATTTCCAGGGGGTGGCTGCAGGGATTCCCTGGGGAGAACTCATACCCAGGGATTCCTACAAGGGTCTTTTAAAGCGAGGAGTCAAAAAAAAAATGATGCCTTGTCATTTGGATGGCTTTGTGGTCTCCTGAGTGCCCCTGCTGCTCAGTGACACGGAGCTGTAAGAGATACTGCTGTGAGATTTGATGACACTCAAAAGTGCTGTGCAGCCCAGCATGGTGGGGCATGCCTGTAGTCCCAGCTATTCTGGAGGTTGAGGCAGGAAGATTGCTTGTGCCCAGGAGTTCAAGACTAACATGGGCCACTTAGAGAGATCCTGTCCTAAAAACAAAGAAAAAGAAAATATAGTACAGTAGGAAAAGTGAGAAGTGGTTTTCATTCTCCTGGGATTCTCATACCATTCCTGTAGCACAAGAATGAGGCCAAAATGAATACTGTGACTTGCAGGAGTCACTGGTTCTGCCATCAACAGAGAGATCACCATGGCAACGGGTACCACCGGCTTGCCCTGCACTTAGCCGGCCTCACGTGACAGAGGCTAATGATTGAAATGATTGTCAGGCTCAGACAACCCTGAGGGAAATGTGGAGATGTCTAAGTGTCTGTCAGGTGGGGCAGGGGTTGGAGAGTGGGCTGTCTAGAAGGAAGGATGTGACAGGTTCCTAACCTTAGTGAGATTCAAAATCTATTGGAAGGGCAGAAGCAAAAGGTGGAAAGAGAGGTGGAGGAATATTGACAGTGAGAAGGCTGGAAACAAAAGTCCCAAAGCTGGATGTGTGTGTCCCTTCTGATTTGTCAACAGAGGAGTTTCAGAGAGCAATAATCCTCCTTAGGAAAGAGCAGGAGGCTGGAGGGAAGGCAGCCCAGATGTGTGCATCCAACACATAAAGCAGTCTGCATCACCAGGGATCTGGTTGCCTGATCTGGGAAGGGGAAGCTCTGCGGGGAGTCAAACCCCAGCACCTCCACTTCCAGCCATTTCCATGGCGTTTTGCTCTTGATCATTTTTGTACTGCGGCTGAGCCCTGGGAGCCCATTTCCTCAACACTCTTCAGAGCTCAAGCCTGCCTGATCTGTTCTTCCAGGGATGTGGAAAGGCTGGGGCAACTTAAGCCAGTCTCTAGGCTGCTTTCAGACTCTTAGATGAAACTAGTTAAAAATCTCCCTGCCGCTTCAGGCATCGGTGGCTCACATCTGTATTCCAGATTAGGCGAATCCAGGTTCGAAGTCAGCCTGGGCAAAGAGTTCCAGTAGATCCTTTTTCAAACACCCAACCCAAAAAGGGCTGGTGGACTGGTTTAAGTGGTAAAATGCCTGTCTAGCAAGCATGAGGCCCTGAGTTCAAACCCCAGTCCAACGGGAAAAAAAGAAAAAGAAAAATAAGAAAATTTCTAGAAAGAGAATGAGGATTAAATTTTTCTAAAAGTTAATTTTGTTCAACTTGATGGAAATGAATTGGAAAAACTAGATTCAATGCATGAATTTCTAGAAAGATGCAAAGTAAGAGAAATGATCCTAGATGAGAAAGTCTAATTAGACCAATTATTATAAAAAGAATTGAGAAAGTTGTCAAAGAGCTACTCCTACAGAAAATGACAGCTTGAAGTGGTTGTATGGGATGGCATTTTGTTCAGGTGAAATGTACAATCTGGCCTTTGTCACTCAGTGTGGGTTGGGAGCCATCAGAAGGGGCATGGGCTGGGAGTTGGTTAGAAACGCAGGATCTGGGATCCTATTTCTGATCCATTGCTTCACTGATTTCCCCCAGGAGATTCTAAGCACATTAGCGTTTGAATGGCACCTGTTTGGATCATTTCCCATCTTGGACACTGATAGAGAAGTCCAGCCTGGAGTGAGAGTGAGGCAGAAAGATAGGAAAGTACACAATGGTCAGGAGGGGGTGGAGACTGATCGGACAAAATGTCATAGAAGTTCCACTTAGGACATGTTCCCTTTAGGAAGCATCTGGCTGAGAATGTCCTTGGAATCCCCTAATCGTGGTCCTCTCAGTGGCTGCTGCATCATAGGGAAGAGTTTGCACAGAAGGAAGGGTCCTGGAACTAGTACACGTGCTGAGGGTTGGGGAGCCTGCCTTTTAGATGACTCTTTGAGACACCACCCTCCTTAAAGCCTCAGACAAAAGGACTGCATCTCATGCGTGGAATTATAACAGAATGCATTATGGGTAGGAACACGCATAGTCAAAAATAATGTATACAACAGCCTCCTGTCAGTCAAAGCTGTGGTTCATAAAAACACACTCCTCTCAAGTCCCCCTTCAGACCCCTTCAGCTCCAGCTTCAGCCTTAAATTGTAACACAAACAAGAGAGTCAGGGCCTTGAATTTCTTCACTCAGGCCTGCTCGGTCATCTGTGGGACTGTATTTTCACTTTCAATCTATGCTTTGTCTGTTACCTCTGTGCATTTTGTCCAGTTCTTTGTTCAACTCAGCAAGAACCTGGATCACTCACACCTAGCAAGTGCCCAGACTCCCTGGATGGTAACAATGGGTGTTCCAGGCAATTATTAATTATGTATATTTGCACATAGACGTCAGTTCCAATAAAAGTGACTGGAATTCTTTTTTTTTTTTTTTTTGGTGGCACTGGGGTTTAAATTCAGGGCCTCATGCTTGATAGGCAGGCATTCTACCAGTCACTCCACCAGCCCTTTTTTTGTGATGAGTTTTTTCAAGACTTTTGAATTATCTGCCTGGGGCTGACTTTGAACTACCATCCTCCTGATCTCCGCCTCCTGAGTAGCTAGGATTACAGGCGTGAGCCACCAGAACCCTGCTGTGATTGGAATTCTTAATTCACATGGGAAAAATAAATGTGCAAGACGGAGGGGAAAAGTCCCACCAATGCGATCAAAGGGAATTAGCTCTATTGAGAGATTAAATGCAGTTGTGAAAGCTCAGGGATTTCCCCAGCCTGCTCTTGTTTCACCAAGAGTCAGACCAGGGGTCGAGACAGCTCAGATATGAAGGCAATTTAGAAAATGATATGGACATAGGGAGGGAGACTCAGCCAGGGGTTCTGGGACAAGGGTTGGCCATTGAGGGAAAAAAAAGTTGGATTCTTACCTGACTCCTTCCACCAAAATAAATTTCCAGTGGAGTCAATATGTAGATCTTAATAATAAAACATTAGATAGAAGAAGGAATAATTCTTAGAGTAAGTTCTGCTTGGAGAAGGTATGACACAATAACAAAATCTATAAAAACACTCTGCTTTTCACCATGCAAATTTTAGAAACTTTTGCATGGGAGAAAGAACCCATAAATCAAAATATTGAGATCGAACTGAGAAAACATCCAAATATGTTGTATTAAAATACTAATTCACTTAATATGCAAAGAGCCCTAACCCTAACCCTAGCCCTAGATCTAACCCTAGCCAGAGATGCCATATACCCTAGCCCTAGCCTAAGGCCGTTACAAGCTCTAGTCCTAGCCATAAACCTAACCCTAACCCTAACCCTAACTCTAATCCCAACCATATCCCTAGCCCTAGCCTTAGTCTGAGTCCCAACACTAACCCAACTCTAAACCTAAAAAAAATCAATTCGTAAATGACAAACAAATCAATAGGAAAAATATATCAATAATTCTTTGAGCAAAGACTATAATAAACAGGCACCTCCCGGGAAATAAATACAATGTATACACATGTACAAAGATGCTTAATTTCACCCATGATTGACGAAAATACAAATTAAAGTAACAGTATTTTATTTTTGAAATAAAATAGCACATTTCAGAAGAACATAATGGTGCACTGTGTTGGAGAGGGTGTGGGATAAAAGGTCCTTATATATTGTTGTCATTTGTGATGTATCATTGGAGGATAATTTGTAATAGCTATCAAAATAAAAAATACAAGTGTCCTTTAATCCAAAAATAGTGTACGAAACTATTTACTGTGGAAACATTATAGAAACAAAAGATGAGGTATAATAAAAATGATCATTAGATAAAAAGTCTATAACTACTATTACAGCTGACTTCAGATACACAAATATGCTTGGTGCTTTTGTGGGAAAAGCAGAATTTGAAACATCTGCAGGAAAGTGGACATTAGCAAATGGAGGAGGATGAGTTCTTTTTACCCTTGACTGAATATGTCCTGCCTTTGTTACTCAAGAGGGAAAATGACAAATAAGATAACAGAAAGAGTAAGTACAAGAGATAAAACCCATTAATCACGCAATATTAGCACAAGGATGAGAAAAGATATCTGCTCAGAAAAAAAAAGATTACTTTTAAGTGTCTGCAGGTGGTAAAGAAAGCCAACCACCAGCTTGTATTTATGAGAGACACTGACGAGATCTGTGCAGTTTTTAAATGTTCATCATATCCATAACTCTTTTGCACATGAAGATATAAAAATATTTTAACTTCAGATGGCAGAGAGAAAATCTGGAATACGGGCAGGAAATTGATTCATTAAAAATCATAGCAATAGAGGTAAAATGTATTGAGAGATCAAATGCACTATTTCTTCGAGTGGTAAAGAGTCTGAGCAGAAATATTCTGGAATCTGACGGGGGCATTAGGCCACTACGTTGACTATCCCAAGTACCGTTTTCAATCAGGTCCTCACTCATCTGGGAGAGCATCCACGCTCCCAAGAGGGCTGTGTTTTCCACCACTGTGGGAACCTGATTGAACCCAATGTATGAGTTTGGCCCTCAGCACTGGGTTCCTAACACACCCTGACCTTGGCTCTGGACACAAGGAGAATTAAACCTTTCTCCTGGCTCTTCATCTTGCTTTTTGATTTTTCATGTCACACCCACTTCCCTGTCAGGGTGGGTTGAGGATTCCTGGTAAGGGCCTCAGTATCAGATGTGGAACAGCCTTAGGGCTGGAAGCCAGATAGCTCAGGATTGCAGTGACAAAAATGAATCCACTTACCAGCCTCCTCCAGAGGCCAGTACTGTGTGGGTACAGTGCACAGTGCTCTATGTCACGCCATACCACCTGCTGTGAATCAGTACCGAGGTGCCATCTTTGTAAGTGGAGCGCTGCGTCCTCAAGTGCCTGGCCTATTTTAACAAGGAAAAGAACCTGGGATGGAGCCTTTGGTCTATAGCATAAATCACAAATGTGATAAAACACCGCGGGCTCCACACGAGCACCCTGGGAAGCAGCTTGTGCACAGTCTGTAGTCGTTCTGGAGTGCAAAAATGGGTGGCAGCAGACTCTTGGCTTCCTCTGCTCTGTGTTTGTTTTGTTTCCATGGTTCACAGTCTCCTTCTTCCTGCAAGTCCTTGCCACTCCAAGGAAGTGATATTCTCAAATTTGACAGAGACAAGGGCCCACAATTGTGAGAGGCGAGGCTTGGCCCCTTCCTGGTGTCCTGAGACCCCTGAAATAAAGCAGAACTCCGAGGTGGGGGGGCTCCTTTTTTTTTTTTAACCCAGTAACTATTGTCCTAAAAGGATTCCTAACGGCCATATAATGAGTGGTTTAGAGTTAGACTATACTTTATTATTGAAGGGGTTTGAAAAACTAGGCAAGAAAACAGGTTAACCTAAGTTTCTAGTGGAGCACAGTTGTTATTAAGTGAATTCAACTTAAATCAGGCTATGGAAAAATTTCATCAGTTTCCCATATAAAATACACATTCTTCTACCCCCAAATTCCGATCACGGGGGACCACTTTCACTTCTTTTTCTTTGCCATAGCCACAGTGTGTTTTATTTACTTATTTGCACCAAGTTGACTCAGATTTTTATTTAAATAAATGCAATGATAGGACCTTACATCGCTCCTGAGTAATCCTATTGTCTGGTAAGGCTTTGACCTGCTCTCTGTTTAAATTACAAGGTGAGTAGGTGTGAAAGGAAGGTCAGAACCAAACGGAGACTTTAGTTTTAACAAAACCAGAAGGGCTGAAAAGAGAAAGGAGTAGGAAATAACGTTTTTATTCTGCTATATAATGCCATTTCTATTTTCTGTTCCGTAATGGTTTGGCAACTCCTGTCAAGGCCACCATGTTGCACAGTTCCTGGAACCACAGTCTGAGAGGCTACAGTCTCTCAGAATTATGTAATACACAGCCTGACCAACTATAAACGTCTCTCACTTTGGAGAACATTGACAGAGCCCTGAGGACATTGGAGAGGTAATGAACAGCCCAGTATTGTTAGGCAGAGAAAAAGCAAGGGCTGGTGGAATGACTCAAGTGGTAGAGTACCTGCCTAGTAAGCCTGAGGCCCTGAGTTCAAATCCCAGCACTGCTAAAGAGAAAAGCATCTTCTCACCTGAAGTGAGCATACCTTAGAATTTGTTTTCTATTTTTATCATTTGGTATGATCTAAGACATAAACCAGAAATGTATGGGAACAGAAAGATCACAAGACTTTCAAAAGTAGATGTCTTGATTGCTAATTTCTGTTGTAACACCCAGTTTCTGCAAAACAAATTATACTGGAAGCAGCCTGAATTGGGTGGCCCTGGCAGAGGCCTTTGTCACGAAGGTGCATGCTTTGTTTTAAAAAATGTACACACTTCATTTTGAAGCAGCATCTTTCCCCAATATTCTTTGGATTAAGTTTGCAGAAATTTAAGACATTGAATAATAACTTGAAATCTTCCTTAAATGAAGCCGCTACCTGGGATACAGCACATGCTGTGTGGACAGCCTCCATCAGAACCGCTCAGTCTGGCCCCTGACTGCACATTTTTTTCATTTTTCCAATTGCAAAAGCTCTTCACATCTAGCTGGAAACCTCCTCTGAACCCAGGAGAGCGCGAGAGTGTTCTTAAGAATGGGTCAGAGGAGCCCTGTTCTTGAACACGCTTACTGCTACAGCCTTTGTGATTTCACAACTCAGATCCATCCTTCTTTCTTTCTTTTCTTCCTTCCTTCCTTCCTTCCTTCCTTCCTTCCTTCCTTCCTTCCTTCCTTCCTTCCTTCCTTCCTTCCTTCCTTCCTTCCTTCCTCCTCTCTCTCTCCTTCCCCCCCTCCCTCCTTCCTTCTCTCCCTCTCTCTCTTTCTCCTTCCCTCCCTCTCTCCCTTCCTTTTTTGGTGGCACTTGTGGGGTTGAGCCCAGGACCTTGCATTTGCTAAGCAAGCACTCTACCACTTGAGCCACACCCCCCACCCTACTTTGGTTATTTTTGAGATAGGGTCTTCCTTTATGCCTGGGCTGGCCTGGACTGTGATCCTCCTATTTGTGCTTCCCTGAGTAGCTGTGGATGACAGACACATACCACCTGGCCCAACCATTGATTGAGATGGCGGTCTCTCATACTTTGTGCCTGGGTTGGACTTGAACCTCGATCATCCTGATCTCCACCTCCTGAGTAGCTAGGATTACAGGCTGAGTCACTAGCACCTGGACAAGGATTTGCTTTAATCACTCAGAAGAGCAAGCTGCATGCCCAGACCTTGTAAATGCTCCCCAGGTAATACTGAAGAGCGCAGGGAAGGAGATCTCATTAGATTCGTGCCTCCAAACTTTCCCAGGTAAGTCACCTGGGAATTCTGCTAAAATGAGGTGCTGACTCAGTGCCCCCAGCGTGGGGCTGAGACCCCTCATCTCTAACCACCATCCTAGGGATCCAAGGCTGTCAGGTGAACTCCACACTTTCCAGGGCACTTGGTGAAATAATCTGATCCTAATGTCCTCAGATCAAGCGAGGGATCACCTTTATTCTCTTTCTGTCCCAACCAACACCAACCTCACATTATTCACAAGACAAAAAATGGAATTTATGTGTACACACTGTTTGTTTCTGAATATCTGATACCAAAATTTCTTACTCTTTTCAAACGTGAAACATTACCTGAAACCTGCAAAACCCTTGACACAGAATTCTGAATGCTGACTGTGGGCTCATAGAAAGGTTGAGGACCCCCTAAGTGCCCTGGAACTGGTAGAATAACTATTTCAAATGGGAGATATTTATGTCCAACAGATACATAAAAAGAAAGATACCCATAAAGAAACCTTACTGGCACCTCTCTTATCTGTTAAGAGGCAGAGAAAACAAGGTTTCCATGTCTTCCTCTTGGAGGTGGTTTTCTCCAAGAAAGACCAAGAGAAAAATCTAGCATAAATCCCCTTCCCTGGAAAGTTTTATAGTTATGAAGGAGAGATAAACACCCCTCCGGGCTACAGGACAAGAATTAGCCTAACTATCCTCATCTCTCCTTTATTCTGGAAACTCAGGTATTCTTATTTACGCCTCTCCACCCCCACCCCATCCTACTTTTCCATGGTCTTTTTTTTTTTTTTGATGGTACTAGGGTTTGAACTCCTGCCGCAGCCTAAGTGCTACAATTACAGGTGTGCCCCACCACACTTGGCTTGAATTTTAATTTGGGCATTGAATACTAACAGAAATGTTTTCTAAACTGCATACATTTTTTTATGAATCACTCAGAAGGAAGCTGTCATGTATTTTTTTTTTTTGATACATGAACTGAAAATGTTTGGTTCCTATTTCCTGTTTCGCAAACCTTAAAAAGCAAACAATTGGCTAATTAAGTCCTAATGAATATGAGTTCATCTTGGCCCCAGACATTTCTAGATGGCTGAATCCAGTTTCTCAGTGACTGAGTGACCACATATGCTCAGAGCCTCCCCCAGTGTCTTCCTGCTGCAGCCCAGAGAGAATGTGTGTACTTCAAAGACCATTCATGAGCTCGCTCTGTCTTGCATTTGGAGGAATTTACTGGAGAAATCTTCCTTGGTGGCCTTGACTTAGGTCTTTTCTCCCATCGTATTTTCACCTTCCCTTTCTTCCTTCAGCAGGAGGAGAGCTTTCTTTGTTCACACAGCCCATGAGGGAAGCCGGCCTGCTGCATGTCCCTAACAATGTACATCAAAGGGAGATTTTATGCTGGCCTTGGCACACTGGGCCCTCACAATGTTATAGGACCCCGTGTACAAGGAACAAAGTGTCCTGTTTAGTGTGTAAATGAGTTATTCTGCCTATAGGGAGATTTTGGCTTCTTTCTGAGCCTCACAAAGCTTCCAGGCTCAGTCCTAGCAAGAGTCACAATAGCCAGGGCTGCACCAAAGCCAGTGAATACCCGAGCAGGGCTGGAATGCGATTAAAGCAATCAAGACACACTGTTGTATGATGAATGGTTACAAATGACAAGTCCGAGTGGGGGAGGGGATTTGGAAGCTTTTCAGAGCACACTGTGTGTCATACAATAACCACGATGGCTATCAATATTATAAGAGTTAAGTGTTTTAAAAGCTTGCTATGTGTCTAGGACTGGGCTAAGCATCGTAAACACATCATCTTCGACGGAATTGTGTGAATTAAGTCTTCTCATTCCCCATTTTAGGAGTGAGGAAACTGAGGCACAAGGTTAGAGAAGCTGCAGGTGAGAGACAGCAAAGGTTGAGCGTCTACACTTTACCACCCATGGCCTCCCACTTTCTTCTCTTCCTGTCTTAAATGTCAGCTGGATTCCACGTTGCTTGGAGACCATTAAAGGTTAGGTTTGGAGGTCACTGAGTGATTTATGCCCCACTTCTTTCCCTTATGGGTGAAAATGACTGGAGTCGCCCACAGTCAGTGGAAATGCAGTGTAATGGGCTCTCCACCACTCAGTGTTACAGGGATGTGGGATTTTCATCCAATTAATTTTTCATTCACTTGAGCCCCGAGCTTTCAAATCACATGTTTTGTCCCTTGCAGAAATGGAACCACATCCAGTGAGTTTTGTAAATTTATAAATGCACCTCTTAAAGACTCGGAGGCCTGCAGTCTTAATGGATTCAATGCAGAGTTGGGGATAAGTCTCAGTACTTTTTTGGGTAAATTTCTTCTTCTGGTATGAGAATATGGACTCTGGCTGCAGAACAGTGAGAAAGCAAAGGCGAGGAAGTGATTTGATCAAATCACCTCACAGTCATATTGCAAATGGTGATCTGGGTCTCTCTCTCTCTCTCTCTCTCTCTCTCATACACACACCCACGCTGATTTTGAATCATGATCCTCCTTATCTCTTCCTCCTGAGTAGATGGGATTACACATGTGGACCCCTGCACCCAGCCTGAGCATCTCATAATGTAACATAAACAGAGTCTATATTCTTGCATTCTTTACCTTTGACGGCTCTACTCCTGGCTTTAAGCAAGAACGATAGCTGTGACCTTTGCGTCCTGCATAGATGCTAAGCTCAGTGTTGAGAACTATTGGCCAACATGTTCCTTGTGCTCTTTCTTAATCTTCAGCGACACTGCCAGTGAGGTTCTGCTATCAACCCATTTTACAGATAAGGAAACTGAGGTTTAAATAAAATAATGGCCCAAGATGGTTTTGGACTTTACCTGAATCCAGGTGATCTAGGTGCCAGGGGTCAGTGGCTGACGACATCGGGGAAAGCGTCAGTGGGGAGGCTCCGCAGTTGGACTCCACCAGCTCGCCCTGGATGTGGACGTGGGCGGAGGCGTTTGTCTGCCTCAAGGCAGCCTTGAGCGGGGCGATGTGGTTGAACTGGACTCTGGAGAGGCAGCCTGTGAACCCAGGGGTGTTGTATCTGTGAATTTCTTGGTCAATCTTCCCTGTTTCTAAAAGGGAAAGAGAGAAAATAAGAATGTGAGCCCAGCCAGGGATTCCAACTGGAAAATGGGCCTGTCCTGGAACGCTTGTGCCCAAGGCTCACTCTTAGATTTCAGCTTGGGATGTCATGTCTTGTAGATGACATATTAATGACGCACTAAGCCTTCAGGCTGCAGACTTTGTGTTAATAGAATCTCATGGAAACGGAGAACATGCAAGGCCAAGGATAAGTCTGCATTTGAGAAAACACAATGATTCATAATTACCTTTCAGATACAGAGATATGGCCGAAACTAACACACACTTCCTGGTTCTCGTAGGTTTTTGTCCTGCTCTTTTCTGATCTTTCCTGACTCTTTTAGACATGATACACAGGCACCTGCCCAGTCCTCCTGTTCTGTTTTATACTTCTTTCTTATTTTCTCCTTCCGAATTCTTTATTAAGAACAAAGCAACATAAAGAATTCCCATAGCTTATAATTAGACACATCCTTTCTTTGGTATCCAAGCTCCTTGGAATGCTGAGATTTACAGAATCCTGCTGGTATGTGATGGAGGGTTTGGAAATCAGGAAACTCTCCTAATTCAATCACAGCACCCAAGTGCATTTATGCATCACCCCCCCTTAGTCTGTAAGGTCACAGCCTCCCATACTAACTCCCCGTTCAAGTATAAGTCTGGGTAGAGGCGTTCCCAGGATACCTGTGTGAAAAAAGCCATCTGTTATTGTACCACTTACAGCACTGAGTGTCTTTTCTACCTTTGCCCACAGTTTTACAGCCTCACAAACCAATGCTGAAAGTGTCCTTAAATGTTTATGATGGCCTGGCTAGTGGCCAGGGCCAATGAACCCAGAGCCTCTTACCAAGTATGATTTTTGGAGCAGAGAAACAAACCTTGTATTTGGTAACAGTGTCAAATTCTATGGTAAACCAGGAAAGTAAGTTTTCCCAGGGTTCTGGAATGTGGTCCAAGAGAGGTAGCACCAAAATTAGCTTTTGAGGATGAAAGGAAAAAGAACTTCAGACTACTTTGTCATATAAGTAAATGATGGCAGTAGGCTGGCGCTGATGGCAGGAGCAAGCCTGGGAGTGATATGCTGGTACTTTCCATTCCCTTTGGGGCTCTTTCTTCAGCTTTTCTTCTTTCTGTGTTTTCTCCCTGTTGTCCTTTCCCTGAAAGGTGACCAGGTCACAAAAACAAGGACACTGATGCCCAGGAAAGCAGATGCAGTATTTCCAAATTCAATGTCATTTCAAGTCTGGTAGACATGCCTGTTTCCTTCATTCCCAGGTGTCTTTGCCTGTTCCCTCCTGGCTGGGAACAGTTCCTGTGCTGCTCTTGCTGCTTCAGACCTGATAGTTCCAATGTGGACCGTGGGATGGTCATGGTATCAGAGCATCTGCTTTCCACCCAGGCCAGTCCTTGGATCGGGGACTGGCTGGTTTTAGTCAGTGTTTCAGCAAGTCTCACGACCCTGCTAGAGTTTACATCTGGAATGGCCAAGGCCCTCAGATTAGAAGCTTGGTCCCCAGCTGTGGCACTATTGGAAGGGGAAGCAATCTTTAGAAGGTAGGGAGGAAGTTGAGTCATTGGGGGTGTTCCCTTGAAGAGAAATAGTGGAATGTTGGCCTTCCTCCCTCCTTCCCTTCCTCTCCTCCTCTTCTTCCTCCTTCTTCTTCTCTTTCTTCCTCCTCCTCTCTTTTCCCTCTCCCTCCACCTCTTCCCAGTTGCCATCTACATGCTACTGTCATGATATCCTGTGGCACCACAGGTTGAAAGCAACAGAGCCAAGTGACAATGTACTGAAAACGTGAGCTGATGTAAGCCTTTCTTCCTTTTAAACTGATTTATCTCAGGTATTTGTTATAGTGACAGAAAGCTGATTGACAAACCCTCTGAGCTGGGTGGGATTAGCCCCACTTCACAAATGAGCAAATAGAGGCCCATTTTAGTTTCTAGTTCAAGGCTTTGCCAATGAATAAATGTTTATGTCTCATATAACAGCATGGAAGGCAAATGTTTTGTATTAGTCTCAATTAAAGGCCTATATTATGTTGTTCTTATATTCATGTTGGTTTTTGGCATTTCTAGTCAGGGGCTCTATAAAAATGACATAATGAGGTTTTTAGAAAAAAATCTTGATGGCTATGAATGCTGCTGTAAGACCACGTTTCATTAGAACCACAGCCAACAATATGGTTTTCAAAAATGCGGTGAGCTGATGTCAAAGCTTGGCTAGCATTGTTGAAAGTGCCAGTGAGCTCTGTACATGCTCGCCGGGAACAAGATTTCACATTTCTTAAGAACATCTACAGAAGGAATTCCAAGATGGTGGCTAGAGGGAGGAAGCAGAAAGCGACCCTCCTATAGTGAAATCTTGGAGAGACACTGGAGACACACTTTGCAGGCATAATCACTGAGAAAAGGCATAACTTTGACTCCTCCACATCTCCAGCTGGTGCAGAGAATCTCCACTTCACCTTAAACGGAGAACCGAGGAGGCCCCCGGGGCCGCCAGTGGCCGGCGCCCATACAGCTTGGGAAGACGCAGACCAGCTTACTGTCGACTAGCACACTAACACTCCCTGTTTATACCTTTGAAACTCTCTTGTCTGATACCTTGTTCTGCTTTCTCCCTCTTGTCTGTATATTTGTTTCCCCCTTTTCTTTAACTTCTTGCTTTCCATCTCAGCTCACTCTTCCATTCTCAATATTACCATTGTTATTATTACAAGCTAGAAAATACTTAATTACACACAGTACAGGGACAGTAACAACACCAAGGACAATGACGGGAAGACAGAAAAAACAGGGAAACCAGTTTCCCCACAGCAAAAAATTAGTAAAGGAACCAGAGGGGAATGAAGAAAACAGAAACTCAGATCCAGACTCCAACAAAATGAAGATTAAACTATGCCAAAGGACCCAATGAAGCCCACAAGAATAATTTAAAAGAAGACATACTACAAGTACTCAATGAGAATTTTATAGAGATGATACTGGATAGGGTCAACCAAAATGTACAGGAGACACTCAAGAAATTCCAACACAATAAAAATAGAGAATTTGAAAAAGCAAAAGAAGAAATAAAGGAAACCATAGAAGCACTGTATAAACACCAAAGTGAAAGAGAGAACACAATGAATAAATGGATAAATGAACTCAGGACAAAAATAGACAACAATAAAGAAGAAAACTGCCAGGATATGGAAAACCTCAGAAAAAAGAACGAAACAGAACTGCAAAACAAAACGGAAGGTCAATCCAGCAGAATAGAACAAACAGAAGACAGAATCTCAGAACTTGAAGATGAAATGGTAATTAAAGGAAAAACCGAAGAACTATTAATTAAACAACTCAAGACCTGTGAAAAGAAAATGCAAGAACTCACTGACTCCATCAAAAGACCAAACTTGAGAATCATGGGCATCGAAGAAGGAGAAGAGGTGCAAGCGAAGGGAATGCGTAATATATTCAACAAAATAATAACGGAAAATTTCCCAAATCTAGAGAAAGATATTCCCATACAAATGCAAGAGGCCTCCAGGACACCAAACAGACCAGATCAAAATAGAACTACTCCACGACATATCATCATTAAAACAACAAGTTCAGAAACTAAGGAAAGAATATTGAAGGCTGTAAGAGAGAAAAAACAAGTAACATACAAAGGTAAACCCATCAAAATCACAGCAGACTTCTCAACAGAAACATTAAAAGCAAGAAGAGCGTGGGGTGAGATCTTCCGGGCACTGAATGAAAATAACTTCAACCCCAGGATACTCTACCCAGCAAAGCTATCATTCAAAATAGATGGAGCAATAAAAGTCTTCCATGATAAGCAGAAACTAAACCAATATGTGACCACAAAGCCACCACTACAAAAGATTCTTCAAGGGATTCTGCACACAGAAAGTGACACCCAACTTAACCATGAAAAGGCAGGCAGCACCAAACCACAGGATAAGAAAAAGCAAGACAGTAGAGAGTAACATCAAGTTAGGTACACACAATCAAACCTTCAAACAACTAAGATAACTAAATGGCAGGAATCACCACATACCTATCAGTACTAACGCTTAATGTTAACAGACTTAATTCACCCATCAAAAGACACCATTTGACAAAATGGATTAAAAAAGAAGATCCAACAATTTGTTGCTTACAGGAGACTCATCTCACCGACAGAAATAAGCATATGCTTAGGATGAAAGGCTGGAAGAAGATTTACCAAGCCAATGGCCCCCGAAAACAAGCAGGAGTAGCAATATTTATCTCTGACAAAGTAGACTTCAAACCTACATTGATCAAATGAGATAAAGAAGGACATTCCATACTAATAAAAGGGGAAATAGACCAAAAGGAAATAATAATCATCAATCTGTACGCACCCAATGTCAACGCACCCAATTTCATCAAACATACCCTGAAAGACCTAAAAGCATATATAAACGCCAACACAGTGGTTGTGGGAGACTTTAACACTCCATTATCATCAATAGATAGGTCATCCAAACAAAAACTCAATAAAGAAATCCAAGATCTAAAATATGCAATAGATCAAGTGGACCTAGTAGATGTCTACTGAACATTTCATCCAACCTCTACACAATATACATTCTTCTCAGCAGCCCATTGAACCTTCTTCAAAATAGATCATATCCTAGGGCACAAAGCAAGCCTCAGCAAATATAAGAAAATAGAAATAATACCGTGCATACTATCTGACCACAATGCAGTAAAAGTAGAACTCAACAACAAAAGTAAAGACAAAAAACATGCAAACAGCTGGAAACTAAATAACTCATTACTTAATGAAGAATGGATCATCGATGCAATAAAAGAGGAAATTAAAAAGTTCCTGGAAGTCAATGAAAATGAAAACACAACCTACCGGAACCTATGGGACACAGCTAAGGCAGTCTTGAGAGGAAAGTTTATAGCCATGAGTGCATATATTAAAAAGATTGAAAGATCCCAAATCAATGACCTAATGATACATCTCAAACTCCTAGAAAAACAAGAACAAGCAAATCCCAAAACAAATAGAAGGAGAGAAATAATAAAAATAAGAGCTGAAATCAACGAAATAGAAACCAAAAAAACCATACAAAGAAGTAATGAAACAAAAAGTTGGTTCTTTGAAAAAATAAACAAGATCGATAGACCCCTGGCAAACCTGACGAAAATGAGGAGAGAAAAAACCCAAATTAGTAGAATTAGGAATGCAAAAGGGGAGATAACAACAAATACCATGGAAGTCCAGGAAATCATCAGAGACTACTTTGAGAAGCTATATTCAAATAAATTTGAAAATCTAAAAGAAATGGACAGATTTCTAGATACATATGATCATCCAAAACTGAACCAAGAGGAAATTAATCACCTGAATAGACCTATAACACAAAATGAAATTGAAGCAGCAATCAAGAGTCTCCCCAAAAAGAAAAGTCCAGGACCTGATGGATTCTCTGCTGAATTCTATCAGACCTTTAAAGAAGAACTGATACCAACCCTCCTTAAACTGTTCCATGAAATAGAAAGGGAAGGAAAACTGCCAAACACATTTTATGAAGCCACTATTACACTTATCCCCAAACCAGGCAAAGACACCTCCAAAAAGGAGAACTATAGGCCAATCTCCTTAATGAACATTGACGCAAAAATCCTCAACAAAATAATGGCAAATCGAATTCAGCAACACATCAAAAAGATTATTCACCACGACCAGGTAGGCTTCATCCCAGGGATGCAGGGGTGGTTCAACATACGAAAATCAATAAACGTAATAAACCACATTAACAGAAGCAAAGACAAAAACCACTTGATCATCTCAATAGATGCAGAAAAAGCCTTTGATAAGATCCAACATCATTTCATGATAAAAGCTCTAAGAAAACTAGGAATAGAAGGAAAGTTCCTCAACATTATAAAAGCTATATATGACAAACCTACAGCCAGCATTATACTTAACGGAGAAAAATTAAAACCATTCCCTCTAAAATCAGGAACCAGACAAGGATGCCCACTATCTCCACTCCTATTCAACATAGTACTGGAATTCCTAGCCAGAGCAATTAGGCAAGAAGAAGGAATAAAAGGAATACAAATAGGTAAAGAAACTGTCAAAATATCCCTATTTGCAGACGACATGATCCTATACCTTAAAGACCCAAAAAACTCTACTCAGAAGCTTCTAGACATCATCAATAGCTATAGCAAGGTAGCAGGATATAAAATCAACATAGAAAAATCATTAGCATTTCTATACACTAACAATGAGCAAACGGAAAAAGAATGTATGAAAACAATTCCATTTACAATAGCCTCAAAAAAAATCAAATACCTAGGTGTAAACCTAACAAAAGATGTGAAAGACCTCTACAAGGAAAACTGTAAACTTCTGAAGAAAGAGATTGAGGAAGACTATAGAAAGTGGAGAGATCTCCCATGCTCATGGATTGGTAGAATCAACATAGTAAAAATGTCTATAGTTCCAAAAGTAATCTACATGTTTAATGCAATTCCCATCAAAATTCCAATGACATTCATTAAAGAGTTTGAAAAATCTACTGTGAAATTTATATGGAAACACAAGAGGCCACGAATAGCCAAGGCAATACTCAGTCAAAAGAACAATGCAGGAGGTATCACAATACCTGACTTCAAACTATATTACAAAGCAATAACAATAAAAACAGCACGGTACTGGCACAAAAACAGACATGAAGACCAGTGGAACAGAATAGAGGATCCAGATATGAAGCCACACAACTATGAGCAACTTATCTTTGACAAAGGAGCTAAAAATATATGATGGAGAAATAGCAGCCTCTTCAACAAAAACTGCTGGGAAAACTGGTTAGTAGTCTGCAAAAAACTGAAACTAGATCCATGTATATCACCCTATACCAAGATTAACTCAAAATGGATCAAGGATCTTAATATCAGACCCCAAACTCTTAAGTTGATACAAGAAAGAGTAGGAAATACTCTGGAGTTAGTAGGTATAGGTAAGAACTTTCTCAATGAAACCCCAGCAGCACAGCAACTAAGAGATAGCATAGATAAATGGGACCTCATAAAACTAAAAAGCTTCTGTTCATCAAAAGAAATGGTCTCTAAACTGAAGAGAACACCCACAGAGTGGGAGAAAATATTTGCCAGCTACACATCAGACAAAGGACTGATAACCAGAATATACAGGGAACTTAAAAAACTAAATTCTCCCAAAACTAATGAACCAATAAAGAAATGGGCACGTGAACTAAACAGAACTTTCTCAAAAGAAGAAATTCAAATGGCCAAAAAACACATGAAAAAATGCTCACCATCTCTAGCAATAAAGGAAATGCAAATTAAAACCACACTAAGATTCCACCTCACCCCTGTTAGAATAGCCATCATCAGCAACACCACCAACAACAGGTGTTGGCAAGGATGCGGGGAAAAAGGAACCCTCTTACACTGTTGGTGGGAATGTAGACTAGTACAACCACTTTGGAAAAAAATTTGGAGGCTACTTAAAAAGCTGGACATCGATCTACCATTTGATCCAGCAATACCACTCTTGGGGATATACCCAAAAGACTGTTACTCCAGAGGCACCTGCACATCCATGTTTATTGCGGCACTATTCACAATAGCCAAGTTATGGAAACAGCCAAGATGCCCCAGCACTGACAAATGGATTAAGAAAATGTGGTATCTATACACAATGGAATTTTATGCAGCCATGAAGAAGAACGAAATGTTATCATTCGCTGGTAAATGGATGGAATTGGAGAACATCATTCTGAGTGAGGTTAGCCTGGCCCAAAAGACCAAAAATCGTATGTTCTCCCTCATATGTGGACATTAGATCAAGGGCAAACACAACAAGGGGATTGGACTTTGAGCACATGATAAAAGCGAGAGCACACAAGGGAGGGGTGAAGATAGGTAAGACACCTAAAAAACTAGCTAGCATTTGTTGCCCTTAATGCAGAGAAACTAAAGCAGATACCTTAAAGCAACTGAGGCCAATAGGAAAAGGGGACCAGAAACTAGAGAAAAGGTGAAATCAAAAAGAATTAACCTAGAAGGTAACACCCACGCACAGGAAATCAATGTGAGTCAATGCCCTGTATAGCTATCCTTATCTCAACCAGCAAAAACCCTTGTTCCTTCCTATTATTGCTTATACTCTCTCTACAACAAAATTAGAGATAAGGGCAAAATAGTTTCTGCTGGGTATTGGGGAGGGGAGCGGGAGGGGGTGGAGTGGGTGGTAAGGGAGGGGGTGGGGGCAGTGGGGAGAAATGAACAAAGCCTTGTATGCACATATGAATAATAAAAGAAAAATGAAAAAAAAAAAAGAACATCTACAAAGGATAGTGCGTTATTATCTATCATTTCAGTGCATTTGAGTTTCTTACAATTAAACTGTTTTATATTAACCTGCAAACTCGGTTGGAAGTCTCTTGTTGAAACCAAACATGGTAATACCATTTACTGTTAGACACGGCTGTCTGCTGGCAATGTCTTGGCCAAGGCATACTTGCTGTACAGAAAGCTGGTTTTAGAACTATAGTTCTGACTTCTGAAACGCAATTCTCAAGCTGCAATTAGTTCTTTCATGACTTCTGTCCGCAGTGATGTGGGTTATGGAGAACAGTCCACTTGCATTCCCAGCACCATTGTGGGTAAAATCTAAGGTGAACCGTTCATGACAGTCCTTGGAGAGGCGGCAGTGGCATTTGTGAAGCATTAGCAAGCTCTTATTCAGTAACTGCCTATCAAGTGACAGGCAGGAGTGTCATGAGAAGTGAAAAGAGAAAGGAACCCCTGAATAAGGAACACTGGGGCAGAAAGGCAGCTCTGAGGAGAACAGATTAGTGCTGGGGCCTTGGCCACCTGTGCCAGCACCTCCCCAGCAAACAAATGCCTGTTTCTCACGAGAAACTTCTCATTTTCCTTTGAGAGAATTGAAATTCACCTACACATTCTTCTTGGTTATCCTTTGGGACCTACTCACCAGCTGATCTTGTTAGCTTTTATTCATTTTGGTTTCCTATCACTATTTTTTTTTTTGAGGGAAGGATGTGAATATTATGAAATATAAAATATCATTGCAAACTTGTTTACTTTTTGGGAAACAGAGCCAAAAGATCTTAGTATGCCAAGGAAATCTGACTATTGGTAAACATCCATTGTGTGGTCTTTTCTGTGCTAGGGGCTTTGGAAGTCACCTTTCTTAGGATCTGTGGGGTCCATAGAGATGGCCAGCCATGGTCCCAGCCCTAATGGGGCCCACCATTGCCCTGCAGAGACTGTGGTACATTTGGCCCCAGAGTTCTGTCCACCCTTCTGTTCCTTCCTTCTCAAGGGTGGAGTGTGTCCCACTGTGACACCAGGGTTTGTTTTAGATAAGTCACAGACTGGGAGATAAGTGACATCCAATCACAGGGTGAGGATGTTATTCTCTCTCTAGTTCCCTTTCAATCATTCAAAGACAGGGTCCCAGGTCAGCTCAGTGGGGGTTGGGCTGCCCTTTTCACTATGTTAATACTTGCTATTTTCCCTTTTGAACAGAGAGAGCAGACCTCAGACCTGGATGCTTCAGCAAGCCACATGTCAAATTTCACCACTAGCTTAGGACAGCAAGCAACACTGGTATGTCATTTCATGGTAGTATTACATGACTTCCCTTTAACATAAACTTTTTCCTTTTTATTTAAGTAAAAATAGTTGTATTACTTTTCTCATCTCTATGGCAAAATAACTTAAAAGAGGAAAGACTTATTTAGCTTACAGTTTCCAAAGTTAAATTCCATCGTAGTGGGGAGGTTAAGGCACAGCAGAGAAGTTCACATCATGGTGGCAGGGAGAAGAGCAAAAGGAATCCAGGAAGGGGCCAGGACAAGGTATAGTCCCCAAGGACATGCCCCCCCCACTTCCTCTGACTCTTGACTTCCTCCTGATAATGCTATCATATTATGGATCCATCAAGGGATTAATCCATTGATTAGGTCAGCTAGCAACCAAGCCCCAGTATGCGAGTCCATGGGCGATATTTCACAGCCAAACCATAACAATGGTGAATTCATTTAAAGGAAAATAGTAAGCAACAGTAAAGCAGGTCACTGGAAATGGCACCAAGTATAACAAGCAACAGCAAAAGTGGTGACATTGGTCCTCAACTGACAATTCTGATGGGACATTGTTGGGAGTAGCTTGTTGGTCCTCCAAACACCTTGAGATTCTGCCTTAAGACCCCATTCCATTCTCATGGAATCCCTCCTCCCTTCCTCCACCCTGGGTACCAGCCATTACCTATCACTTTAGAACACCAGGGCCCCCAACTCTGCAGAAGGAGAACTTGAAGTGGCTTCCTCCTGGATTGTGCTCCCACTCTAACTGGGCCAGGTGTGTTCTTCCCTCTTCCGATGGGCCAGACGCCTGCATTCGTGTCTACTAGACTTAAAGCTTCCTTGGTAGCCAGGACTGAATGCTACTTCTGTGTTCCCCAGTGTCTAAAATAATAACTTGCATAAAGTAGCCACCCAATTTTAGCATATGTCACAGTTATACAGTCTGCCACTGGGGGTTTGGTTGTGTGGATGGGACCAAGTATTGTGAAAGTACAGTTATAGCCCAGCTTCTGGTGGTCAAAATTTGTTTTTCAGACCCATGAGGAAAATAGGTGGACACGGCCTTGAAAGGAGAGGAAACAATATATCTAGACACAATTGACAATTGTACAGTATTTCCAGAAATACTGTTACCTGGAACTCTCACTGACAATAGACTTACCTTTTATAACATTGTTGTGCTGCTCTGAGATGACACCATCTATTAATGCTGGGTGTTTATTGATATCTACACCTCCACAGGCCTTAAACCTGGAGCAATGGTTTTATGACACCTAATGCAACAAGTAGGGTATGGATTTGAAATTGCTGCCTGGGTGAAGTTTTAAATAGCTCTTGTAAAATCAGACTGAAATGAGATTGTCAGATGGTCCTCTGATGCGCACTTGCAGTTGTGGTGAGGTGTTGCTAAGCTGGTCCCTCCCGCACTGTGGCACCCTGTGTTAGGGCTGAGCACATAAGCCACAGACAAACAGCTGCATGTGAGCTCTTCAGTTTTTCCATTCTCCTTGCTTGGTTATAGTTGTATGGATAAGAGCCTGAACGGGTCCATGGAATGAAAGTATAGAAATAACCACAATTCACTCCAAAGCCAAGAGCATTCTTGAGCATTCAAAAAGGCAAAACAATAAAGTCAAATAAATTTCATTCCTTCACTGTAATGTGGTCAGATGCTAAGTAGTAGGCAGGGCATGGAAATGTTGGTATCTAGTTTCCATGTCAGTCTCTACTCTTTTGTATTTTATCATTTTTACATTTACTTACACGTGTAATGTGTATACATTGTTTGTGGGCCCCCCCCCCTCCCTGCGCCGCTTCCAGGCTGTGAAAGTCCCTGCTCTTGAAAGACTATAGCTGTGGGGGGAGAAATGACCCAACAACATATGCACATGTGAATAAATAAATAGTGATAATAAAAAGACTATAGCTTTTTTTTTTTTTGTGGGACTGGGGTTTGAACTCAGGGCTTTGCATTTGCAAAGGAAGTACTCTACTGCTTGAACCACACTCCCAGTCCATTTTGCTCTGGTTATTTTGGGAACAGAGAGTCTTGAATTATTCGTCTGGGGCTGGCCTTGATCCTCTATCCTCTGGATGTCATCTTCCCAAGTAGCTAGAATTACAGGCCTGAGCCACCAGTGCCCAGTTCAGGCTACAGCTCTTAATCAATGATGTCTTACCAACCAGCTTCCAAAAGCTGTGTGAATAGAATTAAATCCATGTACATAATTGATGTATACCATTGTACACTATGACATTTTATTAATCCTTTAAAAGAGACACTGAAGAAATTTGATTGTCATTATAGGATGCTTTTCTCTCTTATGAAGGAAGGCGGGACTAAAATATGCAGGTATATTTTAAACAGTTTGCGACATACGAACTGTACTAATGACAAGGACACAGATGCTAGGAGCAACAGAATCTTTGTCCCTTGAGCACTTGTCTGCTACAGTTTAACTCGTAAATCTTTTTCTAAGGATTGATTAAAAAATACATTTTTTTAAGAGAAACATTAAAAAGAAATGCACGCCTTAGTGTGAAGATACTCATTTACTCTGCTAGTCTTGCAGAAATGTCAAAGATGACATTTTTATTTGTATCCACTTATGGTCTTGAGCTTCTGGGGACACTAAACAGATTGAAATTGCTATTTCCATTTCTAAAATCTGAAAAGAGAACGCTTGTTATGATCTCTGGTTAGTCTCATAATATAGTTGTAATTATATAGTATCAAAAGCATTGCTCTAAAGGAGAAGATAGAGTAGGTGTTTCCAAAACACTAGACATTTGGCATGTGTACAGTGCACGTCGGAAAGATGAGCTTTATACCTTTTTCTGAATATTTCAATTTGTCAGACATAAGCTAGAAAAGTCTGGAAGGGCTACTGCCCTGTGCTGCAGCCTTGGGAGTGCCCTGTTACCTTGCAGGGCCGTTCAGGATCTGCTGGAAGTAACATGACCTTTCAGAAAAATGTATGTGCCTATCAGTCTCAGTGCCGTGTGCTTGACTGACTTCCTCAGACAGACAGGGCCGATTAACCCTCTTAGAGTCTTGTAAGTGCATGCTTGGCTACTTGCTCGTGCAAACCAGAGTGCCAAGTGCTGTGAGGTGGGCGGATCTGCTTCTTGCTCACTGGGGTTTAGTCCACGTTTGCTTTTGCATTTAAAAAATTTCAGCATCAGAAACAATATCCTATGAACAACATTGTCAAACTGAAATGAAATGTAATATGAAAAATAATTTCTTTCTGTATGTGCCCTGCTTCTGCTGAAACGTTTTCTTTGTTGTGTTTTAGGTGTCGAAAAGCCATATTAAGCTGTAGCTGACAACATAAGGAGAATAAGTTTCAGTTGTTAAGTTGTTTTTTCCTTTGCTCCTGTCCCACCCACTGATGGGTACTTCAGCCAGGATGAGCAGAGAGTCATTTAAAGCAAACTCCCCGAGGAGCAGATACTTCGGGGACAAGGGGAAAGGAGGCGAGGAGGGTGTTGACCTCACACATTTCAGGAGCAGCATGAAGAAGGGTGAGCTAGGACAACCATGTCGGCAAGTTAATGTCAATTTGAATAATGCAATAAAATAAAAAATGGTTCCCTTCCTTTGTTCTCATTTGTCTTACAATTTTTGTCCCAGGAGGCCTCTGCAGCCTCTTTACCGAAGAGAAAAACCTTGGAGAACTAAGACAGCATCAAAGTGCAAACACCAAGTGTTAGGAACTGGATGTTGAGGTTGGAGTCAAAAGCAATGACTCTCCCAGGGGGATGAGATCTATCAGGTACACATAGCAACAGGGGGAGAACTGTTTCCAAAAGTGTACTGGGGGGGGAGGTTCACCTTAATTCGCAATTCATGTTACATAATTAGCGCAAGAACATATTCAAATCTTGGGACCTTGCCATATGAAATGATGTTCAGAAGACAGACCCTAAATACTTGAGCTTGAACCTGAAGCCAAGGTGGATCATCACACGAATGTGGACGTTACAGTTGCAGCCACCCCAGATGCAAGGAATGAGGTCCAGAGATGCGCTGGTAGGGCTTTGGGGACATAAAAGTGTGTTCTCCCACAATACGGTTTCCTCTGTTTCCAAAATCAATGTGTTGTTCAGATCGTCCCCTGCTAGGTTGGGAGACACTGACAGAGGCCATCTAAACCAGCAAAGCAGTTTGTGATGTTTTTGTGGCCAAGACAGAGAAATGTGAGCTTGCAATAATATTAGTGTTTTAAAGGTAGGTACGTTATGAGATGAACAGCACGGGGAGAGGATTTGGCTATGGTGGAAATCTGTTTCTCAGAGAATTTCAGTCTACATTTTATTATTTTATTTATTTATTGTTTACATTGACCCATGTATCATGACATTTAATGGAAAGGAGTGGCTATCCAGGGAATGACAGGATTATACGCTCAAGGGACTGTGAAAGGTTGAAATGGCCTAGATCTGACTAGTTAAAAGTTCAGCAGAAACAAATATTTAAATTTTATAATTGGAAATATACCTCACCCTCCCCTCCCCTGAATACTAAATTGTATATGACACATCTGTTAACAGCATGTGAACTTCTCCACTCCCAGGATTAGGGTATTTCAGTTATTATAATTGATTTGGGAGTTAAGAGTGAGGTGTGGTTGAATCAAGGAAGGGACAGAAAGCTGGGCCTGGTGGTGCACACTTATAATCCCAGCTCTGGGAGGCTAAGGAAGGAGGATCTTGAGTTTGATGCCAGCCTGGGCTACTCTTAAAAAGTTAAAAAAATAAAAGGGAGGGGGGCAGGGTTGGTGTCTCGATCATAACTGGAAAGTGTTCTCTGAGATGGTCCCCTGAGTGGTCAGATTAAGTTCAGAGTAGTGTTTGCCTAGTCCATTAACCACCAGCAAGGTGGTTACCCTGAACCACCACACTTAAAACTATGTCCTGTGACGAGAGAGGAAGGTATACTAACATTTAGTATGGAGAAGAGGTGATGCGGGAAGCACACGCTCTCTGCTGTCAAACACTGGAATGACTGTCGTAGGGTTCAGGGTCAGATTTGTTCTGGGAGGTAATGACAGCCAACCAGACTGTGGGCCCAGAGGGTAAATATGAGATCAGGCCTTGGGGAGAGTCCTGGAAGCAAAGGTGTGTTGAGTGGAGCATGGATGTCATCTCAGCTGGGAGGGGTGATGGCGGAAAACTTGGGGGCCAGAAGGGGATCAATTCATCTGAAGGAAAAAGCAAGCCCTCAATTCTGGGTGGCACTGTGAGGAAGGGGACGGTTTCCTGACTCCACCCTGTGTGCCGGACATGATCCTTTATCTAAATCCCCACAAACAATCGGTAAGATGGCTTGAATGGCCTTCTGTATCCACACAAGGGCACTAAGCATGAGGGGTTGAGCAGTAGGAACCTGTGGATTGACCTGACCCTGCTGCTGTGTGGAAGGATTGGGAGTAGGAATGACTAAGCTTCAGCCACCTAAGACCAGAGCTCCTATTTTGGGCCCAGCCACGGAAACACCAGTCACAAAGATGGGGGAGGCAGAGACTTATCAGGGATCCAGACATCCTTGAATATAGATATCCTATATCCTGCAAGTTCCCACTAGAACGGCGATGGGGCTGTAAGAGGGACAGGGAGGTGGGGGTAGGAGCGAGGTAAATCACTTTGTGGGATCTTCCCCTTCAGAGTTAGCTGTTCCCACACTTATTATTTTTCATCAACTTATATTCAAATCATGGGCTCCCAAATGAGATTTAGAGACAGCCTGGCACGTCTTTACATTTCTTGGAGATTAAAGCTTTTCTTTCATAGAATTCAGAATCCTCTAAATAGGATGCTATAAAACTAAGGGAATTAATAATAACCTTCACTTAAAATTAGATTCTGGATGGTCCAGTGACATGGTAGAAAATTGCTCGAATCAGCTAAAGCCTACGAAAGGAATTTTCAGAAGTGGGAGACATCTAAATGCAAAGGCCAGAGTTTGAACAAGCCTGTCTGAGCCCCTGCTTCCTTCTGGCAATTCTTGTCCCTTTCTGCTATTTTTTTTTCTCTTGTTGCTACTGGAGTTTGAACTCAGGGCCTCATACTTGCTGGGCAGGTGCTCTACTACTTGCACCACTCCACTAGTCCTCTGCTATTTTTAAACATGAATGTCATCTCAGAGCGAAAGTAACAGTAACAACGACAACCACGACACCAAGGAGCAGCATCGTTTCTCACACACCTGCGACCTGATATTCAGCAGGTGTGCTGTTAGGACTTGGCTCTCCAGGTCTTGGCTTAAATAAATACTTAACAACAGTAGTGGCTAAAGATTCACTAAGTTATTGCCATAGGTCAGATGCACATTTAACGCTGTAAATAAAGGGTCTTAGTGATATTCACAGCAGCTTGCTGTGACAGGTACAATTTGGGACCCATTTTAACTGATGCTTTCTGGAATTAAGGAACATGCCAGAATCTCTTGGGCTAGGAGTTGCTGGCAAGTGAACAGGACTGTGGCTCTGATGCTCCCTGTCTTAACCCCCGTTTTGCCATCTGCTTAGAGAGCCAAGGAAGCCTCTGGAACGTTTGTTTGGGAGTTCTTCCAGGAGCTTCCTAGGGTTGTGAAACCCCTCCCAATATTTGCATTAAATACCTGCTACCCAACCATCCCAATTTTCAGACATCCTACTTTAACTGGAGGTCTGTTCCCTTGCCACTTATCAATTAGTCCTTGGAGCAGCCAATGTACAAAAGACAAGGAAGAACAAAGCTGATCTGAGCCAGACCTGGAACTGCAGCCGTCTCCATCTCTAATTTACCTAAATTGAGTGCTTCAAGGGGGTGAGTTAGAGCACTCTGGGTTGTCATTTTACTTTCAGCAGAAGAGAGAGGCCCTTTCTGAAATGTTTGCTTGGGGCCTTCATTTTTGGCTCCCATGGTGTCTACTGCCTGCTATTTCCTGAGCCAGGCCCCTGCTCTGGTCCTTTCATTATCTGACTCCTCTAGCTGTCCGAGCATGTTGACAGAGCTTCAGTTTTCTCTGCAGAAGGTGCAAATTACAGTGGCTGCTGCGCCTTGAAGGAAGTACATTTTCTCAGCCCTGATCATCATTTTCTCTTGGTGTCAGATTGAGTGCCTTCTTTCTGAGCAGCTCAGAGCCATCAATATTTTTGTGTGGAAAGTGCATTATTCTCTTTTCTAAAATATGTTACTGTAACTCGTAGGCATCTTGGGGAAGTGACTGCACCTGGCAAAGACATTTTTCTGGATAAGTGAGGGCTTAATTCTTTGGCATAAGTACATTTTGGTATTTTAGCTGAATATCTGTCTAGAATCCTTTCTGAAACAAACAAGACCCAGCACATCAGGGTCACATGACACTTTTACAGGCCCTATAAAATTCTGCTTTCAAGGGCTTCTTCCTCCACTAAAAAAGTATTAAAAATGGTATCTGAGGACTGTGTTGGTATAATATTAACTACTAAAACATGCTCTCATCTACCTAACAGTTTATTTTTTACTTCTAATTTTAAAAGAAATTAAAATTGCAGTAGGCCCTCCTCACACTGTGTTTACTGAGCCTAATGGATATGTCTGCCTCTGTCAAATATAGCTGAAGGCTTTTCTTTTCTTGTTTTGGAGGTACTGGGGTTTAAACTCAGGACCTAGGCTTGCTAGGCAGGTGCTCTACCATTTGAGTCATTCTGCCAGTCTTGATGTTTTGATCGGGTATATTGTTTTATCATGCTATGGAGACAGCTGGGAAGCAGGCTTGGATCTTGCATTAAAAAAAAAATGGGCTAAAGTCACTTTTCTTTTGCGTGACTTGCTCTTGTCTTATATAGATGGTAAAAATCCTGCTAGTGTGATCTACAAAATGGCTGCCTTCTGCAAGAGGAACCAGAAATCACAAATCATGAGACAATTGCTCACTCTTGAAAACCATCTTTTGTCACCTCGACCAGTGTCCTTAATTTGTGAGCAATTTTAAAGGTGAAATCATCACCATCTTTAAAAGAGCAGGTTTGCTCAGCTAGCCATGGCTAGCTACCATTTGTACAAGTCCTTCTTAATGTTTGGCCTGAGGTAAGATCCCAGGGAAAAATCAGGCATTTAATTTTTTAGCTAGATGAAATAAAAGCCTTACCCAAATCAACTTCTTATGGAATCTCATCCATTCATTCACATATCCATACAAAGATTTATTGAATGGCTACTATTTACCAGGTGGTGGGGATTTACTACTGAAAAAGACACAGTTCCTACCTGCAAGGACTATGTAATCTAACCTAACCTAACCTAACCTAACCTACTATTTCATATTCTGAAAAAATACTGGACAATAATATTGTTTGTTGAATAAATTAATAACTGAGTGAATTAGTGAAAGAAAAGAAAGAAAACAGTTTAAAAAACCCAACATAGCAGCAAACAAAACATCCATCCTTTCTTTAGGGAAATCCTAGCACTCTGGAATGGTATTTTAAAATTTTTATTTGTATAAATTAATTGTACATAGGGGTTTCCTTGTGATATTAACATACATACATACAGTGTACTTTGATCATATTCAGTGAAATGGTTTTTCACTATGAAGATAAAAGTAGAGAAGGGTGGGAGTGAGAGCAAGCAACTTTTCAGGTAGGAGCAGGGAAGATCACTGCAGAAAATACGTTTGAGTTCCTACTCTACTGAAGGGAGGCCATGGGTTTATAGAGGGAAAAAGTGCCTTAGACAGAAGATAAAGTAACTGCAAAGGTCTGGGGGAAATACATATTTAATTTTATAGCTAGATGAAATGCATATTTCTGCGTCCAGGTTTTCCCTTAAAAACTGTATTTGAGGCTGGAATGAGTATGGGTCCTGCTTACCCAGGTGTAGACTGGTCCACTTTCAACCTTCCTCAACTTGCTATCCAAGTGCTCAGGCATCCGTCTGAAGACAGTGACACCTGTCTGTGGGTGGAGCTGAGGCAGTGCTGCAATCAGCCCAGGCATAGCAAGGATGGGAAATAGTTGGAGCTATGCCCTTTAGTAGACCACAGCAGACATCCGCCAAAGCCACAGCACCTCAGCAGACACAAGTGACACCACCAGACCAGCCCAGGCACTGGAGCAAAGACCAGGAAGGGTCCTCTTGTGCGTTGAGTTGTGTCCTTCAAAAAGAACTGTTGAAGTCCTAACCCTCAGTATCTGTGTTGAAATAGGGTCTTTGCAGGTGTAATGAAGTTAAGATGCGGCCCTATTCGATTAGGGTGGGACCTACTCTGACTTCTGGTGTCCTTATAAGCAGAGGGGAGGAGACACAGACGTATGCAGGGAGAAGGATGTGAAGTCAGAGACAAATAATGGAGTGAGACTGCCACAAACCAAGACTGCCAAAGTATGCCAGCAACTGCCCAGCAGCTGGAAGAGAACAGTTTCTCCCTGAGTCCCCAGGAAGGACCCATGTGTGCAAAATGAAACCTTCACCATAACAATAACTGACGTCTTGATCACATGCTTTATGCTGGGCTGAAACCCAGGGAAAACCCAGACAAGCCCTCTGGCTTCACTTGCTTTAGTTGACTTTTTAAAAATCACTAATTTTGGTGTTCACAAAGCTGAGCGATATATTATAGCCTCCCACTAGCTTTGCTACTACACACAACGCCTCTGACTTGGTGGTCATGATTTCTAGGTTATTTTCAGGAACTGACAGCTACTTTTGTCGAAACCACCATCTCTTTACTTAGGCCTATTCAGGTGTCAACGAGCAAACTTTTGATGTCAGAGCCCAAAGCTCCACCCTCAGGTCACGCTCATGTGTCCATTTTCTGAACATGTCTCTCATGACAAACTGTGAAGAGCGATCACACGATTGATTGCCATCATTACTTCATTTCCTCGCACCTTTCCCCAGCCTCAGACCACCCTGAGACCACCCTGTTTCTTTATCACACAAATATCCCCAAACCCTACTCTCGGCAAGTAAATTTGAGACTTGGATATCCCACCGCCATGCTTGGTCATTTTGTAAATAAACTCTTCTGTAAAACTCAGTGACTGGCATATTGTGAGGTGGGCAAAACAGGCCTGGTTCAGTAACAGGGCCTCATGCTGAGTGATTCATAGGAAGTTCAGGTGCTAGCATTACTGCCTTTCTCATCTGACTGAGGCCTGCAGAAGTTCAGTAACCTCACCCTCCTCTGTTACTCTGCTCCTAGCTGCTGTGCTCCAAGGCATGCTGGATCATGTCTTGAAAGTGGAATACCAAAAGCTGAATGATAAACATAGTATAAGGAAGGCCAATTATATTTCCAGAAAATTAAAGAAAATTTTGTGTCCCCTAATTTTGTTTTCCACAAGTGGTGCTACTCTCTAGCCTGGACCACCTACTAAGTGGATGTGAACTCTCCAGTGGATGCTCCTGATGGGAGGAGGGTCAATCTAGCCAATCCCTGCCCCAAGATCTGTGCCTCTAACACACTCAGCCTCTAAATTCTCAAATACTCCTCTCTCTCCCATTTTCATCTAGGCTTGCTCCACTTCATGTCTGAGTTCTGGCGATAGCCTTTCACTGCTGCCATTTTGCTTTCCTTCCCACCATTTCCTCTTGCACCCTGCCCCTAGGAGTGTTTCTAAAACTCATTCCCCTGCCATGGCTACTTCTAGAAGAAAGCACACGATTCTCAAACTGACCAGGAAGCCTCTCTGTGCTCTAACCCTGTCTCTTTCTGCCTCTTGGTCTGTGTGTCCCCTTACTTCTTCCATTCATCTGGGTCCACCCACCATGGCTACCTCCAGGCTGCCTCACATGCTTCCTTTCCAGCCTCCCCAAAGCAATTAGGAGCAACGGGGCTCACTCAGTAAATTGTGTGATCGCATGATTTCTCTCTTACTAGACTAGAAGCTTCTCAAAGGAGATGCCATGGCTTCTTGCAACTTTATCACACGGTGTACATGGTGCACAGGTCATGAGTGAAGGAAGATATGTTTTTTTTTCCAATTTATGTAACTTCCTGCTTGTCTGAATACTTGTTTTGAATTTTCTACATGCAAACATACACACACTGACTACAAAGTAATTGTTTTGCTTCCATATGTGTACATTTAATCACATCTGCTATGTGTGCAAACATTTAGTTGAAATCAGGACAACCACTAATACTTTCTAGATTAAAAAGCCCTGTGCCTTGGCACTGTGAGGCATAGAGAATCAGGTAAACTATAACTGTTGCAGGGATTTTATAGTCTGTATAAACATTAGCCCAGGCAAAACAAGATAAAGGCCATGATACACATTCATGCAAGAGAGCTACTGATTGAGACTGGGCCAGAGGACCAAGGGAAGCCCACAGGGCGTAAGTGACATCCGAAATGATCATTGGAACCAGGCTACAGTTGGAAAGGACAAGAGGAAGAGCGAGAGAGATGGCTCCATATCAAAGAAAACAAATGGGCAGATTGCCAGAGACAGTGCTGGATGGAGCTGGGCAGTATCCTCAGATATGTGCTGTGCACAGCCTCAGGTCTCAAGTCAGTTTATACTGCACGTGGCAAACACTGGGGCCTCTCTGAAAGAATTTAAAATGTGTTGTTTTTTTTAAAAAGAATTTGCTAACATGGGAAAAATTTAATCAGAGATGTGTGTCAGTCAGTGCCACTTGGTATTGGTGAGTGAGCTAGATTAGACAAAGGAAGTGGAGGGTCAAGCTAGGAGACTGTTACAGGGGTCCTGAGTGAGGGGGATGAGGGTCTGAGCCTGATGCAAGGGACAGAAGGGAAGGTAGTGACTCAGCAGAGACTTTACTTATAAATGGACATACTTTTAAAATATGGCTTTTAGTTTGTTGAATAGGAGGAGATGTGGCTAAACGCCAGGAAAATACAAGATGTGGAAAACACAATAAAAGATAGTGCTTGTTTAATAGGCAATAAACACTGGTGCTTTCCCAAGGGGCACTGGTACTTCCATGTTCACCTCTTGGGTCTTGGTTAAGCTGGAAGTCAGCCAAGGGTCTCCAGCTCTCAGGAGCCTGTCACAGGCAGGATGATCAGCATGGACCCATGGCTTTCCATGTGTGCTGTTCATTTTGATGATGGAACTCTCAGTGGCTGTCACTGTGTGTCAGTGAGTTCATGGGATGAAGAAAGCTTGGGAATTTGGAGGGCACATGACATTTTTGGTATGATACACACCTCATAACTTCCATCCTTCAAGGCTAATTTTATGAGTGCAAGAAAAGGTCATGGGCTGAGGGAGATGGAAAAAGTCGGGGCTGTCTAAAAATTCAGTGGGAAGTTTTAAAAAGATAATGCTGTGAACACTAATAAATGCAAGAGTTGTTATAGTCTATGTGTGCATGTAACTACATATACACACAGTTGTCTTTTCAAAATAAAGTCGTAATGGTGGCAGGCATTACATCTTCCATCTTGTAGATGAGGATACCAAAGCCCAGTTAGGTAGACTGGCACAATGCTTAGAGATGGCAGAACCAAAGTCACTGGTACCTACCGTTGGTTCTGAGAGGCCTGGGCTTCTCCATAGCTACAGTCCTGCCCTGGAGTCTTTCCCTGTTAGCTGAACAATGCAGCGCGTTGCTGTCAATGAATGTAAGACTTCTGGAGGACAGGTGACCCGACTCCGGGTAAATCCACCTTGCTTTGTGGCAAGGGAATTAGAAAGTCTGAGAATTTACCTGTAGGATCCAACTATGGCAAGTCTGTTCTGGCTTATTTCATGTTATGCCACTTAGGTTTGGGAGCAGATGGACAAGTGGCATGCTTCCTTCTCAGGAAAGGAAGAGCACTGGCATGGGATTGTACTGTGTCACAGACATTGGCGTTAACTTGACAAATGATTAACGCTTAGGGTGGAAGGCAGAAAAGATGCCTAGAACGTCCTTTGGGACAGCCCTTAGACTGCTGATCTGATCCAGGACATGACATGAAAACTGAGACCTACTCAGCCTTTGGAGACAGCCAGCCTTCCTTCCTCCATGTCACTCCCCAGGAACTATGCTCACAAGTCCAAAAGAAGAGGGAGCCTCTGCTGGCCCCATGGCCTAAAATGTGTCCCTTCCCTGGGACAGTTTCCCACTCCTCCAAAATCAGATACCCAAGTTCTCAAAATAGTCTACTTTTTTCTTATGCCCAGTTCTTGCCAGAATTACCAGCCCAGCTGACTGATGAATAACACAGATCCCCAGCTTGGATGAGCTTTTGGTCAAACATGAGCAAACCCTGCCCTGCACTTGCCTTACTGGCCCTGGCTCCATGCTCACATGGGGATTTCAATGCCACACTGACTGAAAGGCAGAAATGACATTATCAACAAAACAAAGAGGGAGACTCCATAAAGTATTTAGCAGCTATGTGCTCACCATGTCTACAATTTTTCTGCAGAAAACATTCAAAGAAGACTGCCTTCGTTATCAAGAGGGACCAGAAAAATGTAACAGAAAAGAAATACTGAGAACTAAGACTGCCTTAAAAATATTGGGTGCTAGTATTTGTGTGACAGGCTTAAAAGAAACTTTTTCCTTGTTTATAAAAAGGAAATAGTCTCCTTGATGACTTATCAGCACCTGCAGACTCCACTGGCTGCTTTGATTTCGTGGGTTTATCTGCATTTTCAAATTGTGCAAGAGCGTGCGTTTACAACCCTGCTGTTTTGAGGTGTGCATTGCTTTTATCTCAAAATAATATGGAGTTTGGGTTAAAAGTTAATTTTCTGGCCAAACTTTAGTCCCAGGATCTGAAGCTTTTGATGCTAACAGCTCTGTTCCATTCTGATTATACTCAAAAAAAAATCCTTGGTAATAACACTACAGGTGCTGGGAACACAAAGATTATTAGTGGAGTGTAAAATTGGAATTTTTAGCTAATCTTTGTCATTTTGAATCCACTTCTCTGGGGAGTCATTGGTATGCAAAACTGAACTTGTTTTAAATGTCCAGTTTGATGAGTTTTGGCAAATACGTCCATTTGCATAGTAACCAACCCAATTGAGATATAAAACATTTAAACGTGAAGTTTGTACAAACGTCTTTTTGTTTCCTGGTGTATGTGTGTGTGTGTAAATGAAGACAATTAAAAGAAACTTTCACCTTAGTGCAAGGCTGTTGATGATAATTCTGAGATTTTTAGTAGTGTTGTCATTTGGATAAGGAAATTTACAGAACAATCTAGCATTGTGCTTAAAACCTAATCATGTTGATTTGCAGACGAGTTTTTGACCCAGTGTTTCTGTTTTTTAAACATCTCTTCTGAGACAAAAGGGAGTATTTGAGTGGTTTCTGGCAATGAGGCAGCATGTCATACTCAGTTTCCAGGCTTGGGGGTGGAGGGGTTTGAACTGCTTCAGAATCCATCCTTTTGCATAACCAATGAGGAGCCCATGGCTATGTAAAAGTGCATTTGCTGTAGCTTGCCAGTCCTCATTGGCTCACCCCCTCTTCCATCTTATTTCCTCCCATCTCCCACCCACAGTGTTCTCAGAGGGGGGGACCACTCCAATGCATTCTTACGGGACTCACCAATTCCCCGAAGGTGTGAAAATGGCCCTAATAATCACTGGGGACCTGTCCTGTTGACTGTGGGCTCAGATCAGGGTCCTGGGGCTCCAGCACCAGGCTTTCCAGTGGGTCTTTAACATTGACTTTCACAGTGCATATTGTCTTTGGTGGTACTAGAATTTGAACTCAGAGCCTTTTGCTAGTCAGGTGCTCTACCACTTGAGCCAAGCCCTCAGTGTTCATATTGCCTTTGAGCCAGTTTCTTCTTTATTATTAGTTTTTAATTTTTATTTTTTGTGTTGCTGGGGATCAAACCCAAGGCCTTGCACATTTTTTTTTTTTTGAGACATGGTCTTACTATGTAGCCCAGGCTGGGCTTGAACTTGGGATTTTCCCATCTCAGCCTCCTGATTGCTGGAATTACAGGTATGTACCACCACACCCAGCTTCAACCAACATCTTTAAACAGCAAAACATTTCAGCAAACTTGAGTTACAGTCCCTCCAAATTACCTTACCTACTCTTGGAATCTGGACAGTTCCTGCTGAGGAGAGAAGGTAACTGATGAAAGGTGTGAGATACAGGGCAGTGACTCTGGAGAGAGGTAAAGAAGGGAATGTCTGTGATTGGCCATGTGTGATGCAGGAGGAAGCCCTGGATCCAGGATGCTCTTCCTGGATGTGAGCTGAGAGGGCTACTACCTACAGGTGATCTTGGGCAAGCTACTTATCTCCCCCTCACTACTCCTGGGACCAGTTTCTCCACCTGTGAATCAGATGAGCTCCAAGTAGCCTCCAAATTTTTTCTGAGGCAGACTAAATTAGGGAAAGATCAGGGCTCATGGAAAAAAATATTCCATCTTAGATCCACCGTGCTCTGGTTCAGGAACCTCGCTCACCTGGCCAGGAACCACCCATGCCCTCCCCACTCGTTGATTATTGGATGGGAATCACCTGGCTCTTTTAAAAGAGTTTTAAAAGCACCTGAAGGGCAGAAACTCTCTTGGCTGGCAGACTCCCCCTGGGTGTCACTGTATTTTCCTTCCCTAACGCTTAATAAACTCCCTTTGTACCCACGTGTCCTGCCATAGATTCTTCCTGGTGGGATACAAAGAATTTGGAAGTCTTCTGATCACAGACTGCACCAGCGCTGTTAACACAGGGTCCTCTGGCTCTGGCATCTGGAGAGACTGGGCCACCACGGGGTCTACCTGCTAGGTGCTTCCGTGTGCTTTCTAGGTTCCTAAGAAGCTAGGGGTCCCCACAAGTAAAACCGGGTCTGTTTGGCCGCACACTCACACTGGACAGTCCCGTCCATGTTCTATGGGAAACAACCCCTTAAATCTGCTCGTCTGTAAGTGGCCCATGTAGGACTTCCCATGGTGTAGAGCAACACTGACTCTTCACCCTCTGTCTCTTGAAATAACTCAGTAAAGCTGTAACTGATAGCTGGCAGCTAGACATAAGCAGTGGCCATAAGAGAAGACAAGGAAATTATATTATTTTAATAAATATTTACTGACATTGGAACAAGAAGAGTCAGGGCAGCTGGCTCCCTCCCATCTTTTAGATGCTAAGTTATAAAAACTGGGAGATGAAGAGGAGCTACCTGCTTCTGCTTTTCTCTTTGAGATGTTAGGAAGCTGCAAGTATCCATGGATGGGTGGAGAATAATAATGTCTAGGAAAGGAAGTTCTAAAGCATCCTATTGGATTTAGGGTGTGATTTGGGAGGGTGACCCCTCCCTGTCAGCCACCTCAGCCACCAGGACCCATTATCTTTGACCATGTGTATTTCTCCAGTTCTTCAGTATAAAACTAGGAGTTGGGGACCACCATTTTGAGTCTTTGCTCCCATTTCCTGTGTGGGAACAGCTTTACTGTTACTTTTACTAAATCTTTGCATCTTGCTTGAATTCTTTTCCTGCCAGATGCAAGAATCAAGGTAATTTTCAGGACCATTTTTTCCAGTAACAGTAACTTTAGTTCATGTCTCAGTCTGTTCAACTTCTCCTTCTCACCCATTCTCCACACAGCAGCTACAGTATTCTTTTAAAAACACTAATCACTTGAGCATGGTGGCACAGACCTGTAATCCCAGCACCCGGGAGGCTGAGGCAGGAGGATTTCGAGTTGGAAGCCAGCCTGGGCGACATAGTGAGGCCCTATCTCAAAACAACAATAACAACAACAAAAAAAATAAAACAGAAGTAAAATTCAAACATCTTCATACATCTTTCTGTGGTCCATATGGCTCTAAATGACCCGTTTCCCACATACTTATCTGATTTGATCTCTTTTTACTTTTTGGAGCCACAATGGTCCCCTTTGTATCACTGTGTGTACCAAGTAGGGCAGAGATGCCATTTGTCCCCTAATATCTGCTCTTCCCAGCTGACAAAATTTTTACCTGGACCCATGACCACTTCTCCCAGTGTCTTGTACAACTAGGTGTGTTTGTGAACTAAGTTCTGCCTGAGGGGATGAGGTGAAAAAGGTAAGCACATATTCTGGGAATCATGGCTTGGGGAAAAGGAGCAGGCATGCCATCTCTTCCCATCTCCTTCTGAACGACTGGAAGGTAGTTGTGATGGCTAGAGTGGAGAAGCCTTCTTGGGCTATGAGGAAAAGATCACATATGGAGGGTCACATTTGAGAACAAAGGAGAGCAAGACAGCAGAGTCTGAGTCCCAAGGATTGTAAAGCTATTCCATCAGTTTGGAACTATTCATCTAGATTGTTAAATGAGATAGAAACACACTTCTATTTTTCTCAAACTCCTGTGAGTTTGGACTTCTTTTATATCAGTAAATAGATTTTTTTTTTTGAAGTACTGAGATTTTAAAATTTGGGGCCTTGCACTTGCGAGGCAAACACTGTACCACTGGATGATGAATGCCCCAGTCCTAGCTGCTTTTAATCTATTTTTCAGATACAGTCTCAAGATTTTTACCTGGGCTGGCCTTGGACTGCAGTCCTCCTACCACCACCTCCTAAGTAGCTGGTATTACAGGAGTGTACCACCATGCCCAGCTCTCAGCCAAGAGGATTCTAATGAACATATCAGCACTGTCTTTCCTTAGTGCTTTGTTCTTACTGTTCCCACTTCCTGGGAGGCATTTCCCCAGCAACTCTGTGGCTGTTTTGTTTGCATTTTTTGGGCCTCTTGCCTAAGTGTCAAGTCCTGAAGGAGACCTTCAATGGCCAACTTAACCTCAGTGCAGCAATCCAGTTTCTCTCCATTTCTCTCATCCATCCATTGACCTTTACAGAGTTACTGACACCTGTGATGACCCCGTTTGTCCATGCACCATGGCCCCGGAGGTAGAAACCTTGCCTCTCTTGCTCACTGTACCTCTCCAATGCCCACAGCAGTGCCTGGCACATCCTGGAACTCTGGATATTTATGCAATGAACAAATGTGGCACAGCAGGGTCCATATTTCTAGGTGTTTCCCCCCTCCCCTTCTTTGAGTTCTTGGATCTGGTATAAAAGGGCTGAGTTCAGAGGAGAAGGGAATCCTTTGAAATTACTTAGCAAGTCAGCTAGAGGACAGACCTGGATTCCTAGCATTTGCAGTCCACAGAAAGATTTCAAAGACCAGCCTGTCTACAAACACCAATTCAACGAAACTGGGACGCTTGCTACAGTTGCAGACAGACTGGCTCTGTGACCTGTTACCATAAGTCAAACTTACGGTTTGACTAGGAAATACTAGTTCTGAAAGTAAGACAAGCTTTGAGAAGATTGGGTTGAAGTGGAGTTTGTGATTACAAATACCCGGAGACAGCTTCTCCCCCTAGTGGATACAATGAGTATTGCATAACGACCACGGGCTGATCAGTTGAATGGATGTTACGTGGAATCTGGGCCATACAACCTCAAAGATGCAACAGATCAACAGGGAGGGCTTAACATTCCTTTTTCCGGTCTTCAGACGAGTCAGGCATCATTGTGCGAGAACGAGAAGTTACTTTGGGTTGACAGCTGGATTGGAGCCTGAGCTCTGCCGGGCTCAACAACACAATCAGGAACACACTTGCAGTGCTGGGGATTGAACCCAGGGCCTCCCGCCTGCTAGGCAAGCGCTCTGCCACTCGAGCTCCACTCCCAGCCCTTGTGTTTGAACTTCCTGCCTCTGCCTCCTGAGTAGCTGGAATTATAGGCCTGTACCAACACACCTGGTTTCTTAATCTCTTTGAGCCTCAGTTTCAACAACAACAACAACAAAAAAACGGAATTTGTGACTCTCTTCTCTACACTCTCCACATTAATCCATCAGCAGCTACACCTCCAAAATGCATCTTAATTTGCTCATTTTTGTCCATCTCCATGAATTACCCTTCACCCTCCAGCCACTGAATCTCGCCAGTGGATTCCCATAGTGACCTTCTTTCTGGCCTTTCTGCCTCCACTCATGCTCTGACTGCCATCCATTAACGACACAGAGGCCACAAGATATTCTGAAACCCTTCATTGATTTCCCTTCAACTCATGATAAAGTCCAAACTACTCACATGGCAGTTTCTTTAGAAACCTCTGCTGCCTCTGTTTGGACCTCAGCCTCCTCACTAACCAGGAAACTGATTTCCTTCTGTTCAGGGAAACACCAGCCTTGTCTGGCCTCAGGGTCTTTGCTTCTGCTGTTCCTGTTAACTGGAACACCCTGTCCTCACATCTCTGAGGAATCTCACCTCCTGCTTTGATCACTCTCCACCGTCCCACTGGTCTTGTTTTCTTCACAGCATTTAAATTATTTATGCATTTATTCACTCCTGTTTGCTCTTTTATCTATCACCAAGTCAGCTGCAGGAGAGCAGGGACTTGGAATCTTTCTTCACTGACAAAGAGGCTTGAATCAATGAGGGAGCATAACTTTCTCTGACTGATCTGTCTGCAAGAGGAGCAATCAGACTTAGAGGTCAAGTTCTTGGGACGGAGGAGCAGGGCTACTAGTTGAAAAATAATATTTCCCGAGACAATCCCTCAGAGTTTCGCAAGGAAACACACAGAGATTTGCTGAAGTTCATGCCTGACTCAGACGTACTGGGTAACGCAGAAAAATAAAGGAGGGGTGGGAAGAGAGTGAAATTTGAATGATGCAAACTCCAGCCTTAGCAGGCAGAAGCTCTGGGAGGTACAGAGAAGGTTTGTGCAACATGGGTCCACCTGCCTTTCCAGTGCATCCTGGCTGGGTGTCAGCCCCATCACTACCGTTAATGAACAGGTTCGGGTTCCCACTTTCTTTCTCTAGCTCTACTTGGGGATGCTGTCTGAACTTCTCTCATTTCACCCTTGTCATCACATCCAGTGAACTCTGCCTCCGCATGGTGTTTTGTGATGGTTTTAGGATACTGAGATCACTTTAAGTCCACATTCACTGCACTCATCTAGGTAACAGATACAGTTTGGGCCTGGGGAAGTACTAATTTATTTCCTTGGTGTGTTCTGAGAGCCAGACAACCAAAATAACGGGTGCCTTGTGGAAAAAAGTGTGACAATCTTACCTGCTTTGAGCAGGTGTCTGCTTAGGTGGTATGGAAGTGGAGCACAAGTAATAGGAAAAGACCTTGCTGTGGTGAATTCTTGTACAACTGGGAGGGTCTCTATCCTTTTTTTTTTTTTAGGTTTCTTTCTTTCTTTTTTTTTTTTTTTTGGCAGTACTGGGGATTGAACCCAGGGTCTCCCACTTGCTAGACAAGTGCTCTACCACTTGAGCCACCTCGTCCCACCTCCAGACCCCTACGCACGTTTCTAGAAACCTGGGTCTGCCCAGGTTTTGTTCTCCTTGCTTGTTCAACTTCTCTGAAAGCCCCACCGAGATAGTTTTCTATCGGTGTTTCTTGGATGGCTGATTTTTTTCCCCTCTCCCTCATGTTTGGGAGAGAAATAGGTTAAAACACAGGTTTCTATAAAACCTGGAGCCAGTAAATTAAAGGGGACCATTTGGTGTGATTGGACATATAGATAAGTGGAATATTGTGCCCTGGGAATCAGACTTCCTTCATTTAAATATGTTTTTAATCACATGAGTAAACCTAATCTTTTTACATTTTATATTAAAAAGGGAACTAACTAGACTTTTCATATATTCTGAAAAAGCTAAAGTTCTGAAGTGTAGAAAAGAGAATGAAGGGACGCCTTGTAAAAACGTGTCCAGGCTGCATTTTTAAGTTGTTCTTCCATTATTTTGGCTACGATGTGGTCGCACTGTACTTGGGTCCTCTAGGGATGGCTTGGACTGATGAACCTCACATAAAAATGGTCAAGGAGTGGCCACATGGATTCACAGTGCAGAGTGATGACAGAGTTCAGGGGGCTTTCACAGTGTCAATGCTGTCACGCTCGGAGTTCCCCAAGCACAGGTTGATACGAAAGGGAGACCCCACACCATTACTTCATGAGCACTAACAACAGACACCCCAAAACCCGGCAGATTTCAAACAGTGGGCGCTAAGTGTGCTGAGTATTTCAGTTGAATGTCAGACCGAGTAGAAAATGAACCAATCGGAGCAGGGTGAAGGTATCGAAGGCAGACAAGTAACGTTAGAGCTGAGTGGACAAAGACTGCTGGCTCAGCTTCCACCCGAAGCCAGGATTCTGCTTTACAGATTTCACCTCTGTGCCCCTTACCTCTGGTGACAGTGTGCCCGGGACACACCCAGACTAGGGTTACCGGTCTGAGCTCCAGTCGTTCTCCTAACCTAGGATGGAAATCTCCCTCCCTCCCCATACCCGGTTGTTATAACCGATCCCCAACACACACAAGCTCTTCTCCATGTGAGCACCCGCGGAAGGCTACAGGACGCACCCACCTCCCTAGGGCCATGCCTCCAGTTCCTCCACTCTTCCCCAGTGTTACCCTCCACCTGCCACTTTCTGCTTTTGCAATGTCCACCGCCCAGCATGGCCCCTCTAAGTGATGACATTACAAGGATGCCCAGTGTTGGCTCATCCACAGGACAGTGTGCTGGCCTGGCAGCCCTAGGGTCGTTGTCTGTCGGCTGCATTGTTGGGTGGATGGACAGTGCTCAAGCCTTCTTGATTTTCCTTTGATTTTTGAGCCTAAATGCACGCACTTGTATTTAGCCTTGGTGATTTCATTTTATTGGTTTTGGTTTAGATTTACTAGTCACTTAAAATAACGATAATAGCTGGCATTTAATTCTAATTCTCCAATTATCAAAGTACTGTCACAATGCTGTTATTGTGTGCCATGTTCACTATTCCTTCTAACTTTCTGTCACCTGGACATTTGATTAGCAGGAATGACATCAATTGCCACTGGAAAACATATTGAAGAACAAGGAACAGGAGGCCCAGCCCTGTGAGCCGCCTCGCCTATTCTCACCGCATTCTAAGGAAGCAGACAATAGACCATGTGTGAAAGCTGCACAAATCAGGTAACTGCAAAGAGTGAGAAGTGGGGCCAAGAAAAACACAACAGTGCTAGGGAAGAGAAAACACCTGAGCAAGGTGACTTTAGAGTGAGGAGGTCGGCGAATTCTCTGAGCGGATCCGAGTGAGGAGGGGGCAGGCCATGCACCCAGAGAGACAGGGATTCACACCAGTCAATCTTCTGACCTCCTGCAGCTCCAAAGAGATTTTCAGACGATCAATTTCTGACTTGGTTTTGTTCTCCTTACTATCGACTAGCTCAGAATTTGCTTCTGTGCCACAAACACTGGTGAAGCATCAACCACAATTGGCACCTGATGCACATTTGAAATATTTGTTGAATAAGTGGAAAAACATGCCACGGCAGATTGTTTCAGGTACATGGAGATCAAGAAATGCTCCATCAAGCCCTGATAAGGCTTTATGACATTTGCTTTGTGACACCACTGTCACCTCTGGTTCTCTGACCAATCGGCTTTAGGCCATATGTGCTGTTTCTGGAATTTGAGCTACAACTTCAGACTGGTCAGGACACACCACGGAGTTGCAAATTTCTATTGCTACGTGTTCCTCACCTCACTGATCTTTTTATGCTTACGTATAAAAAAGAAATATGGTTCACATGAGATGGCTTGATTCTGGGGAACTCGGGTTGTGTTGTACAAGTCTCACATTCCCTGTTTCCTAATGTACTCCAGATTTTTGTCATCGTTTTACCAGTCTATGCTTTTTAAAAACTACTTTTTTGTTTAAAAAATTGTATTTGAAAGCGGGAGTGTCCTTGTCTCCTTTAAAAAACAGCCTTGCAGATGTACAAAGCTTTCCCAGATAATCATCTATCAGTCATATCTACAAATTCTCTGAGCATTCTGAGGTGTGATTTGTGTAAACCTGGGGGAAGAAATTCTTGAAATTATCTTCAGTATGTGTCAACTTACAGAGCATCGACTGTGTACTAGGACACACTCATAGAAGAAAGGGAGGTGACCAGGGAAAAGATTCAAAGATGAGTGTGCCCAGTCCCTGTGCTGAGGACGGAACATAGATGACATACACTGACACATACCGAAATAAACAAGACTCTGAGAAGAGCTGCAAAACTGGCAGGAAGTGCTCAGTGAACACAGGAATAGAGGCCACTTTTTGCTGGGTACAGTAAGGTCACTGAGCACTGAAGGTTAGACAACCAGTGTGGAGCGGTAGAGAACTGGGGAAGAAGGTGGTTGGGAAATTGGGATGTGATAGTGGGTGGCCAAGAATGGAGGGGAGACTTTGGGAACTTCCCTGGACAGCCCAGCCAGTGGTCAGTCCCTGCAAGCTCTCAGGAGGGAGAGGTTTGGTGGCTCAGAGTGTCTGCCCAGTAAATTCACACGGTGGAGAATGAATTAGAGATGAAGCTGGGTGTGGTGGAGGCTTTCTCATCCCCACCTTTCCAGAGGGAGTTTTTCTCTATACTTTTCAAATTTCAACGTAATTTTCCATTGTAAAGAAATTCAGTCTTTCTTTTGTAAAGCAACAGATTTACCTGGAGAAGTTTAGGAATAGCTTTTTGATGGAAATAGATCCCCCACCCATACTGGATTTTCCTATGTAGCCTTAAACTCATTAAACTCATACGCCTCCTGCCTCTGCCTCTTGAGTGCTGGGATTACAGGTATGCACCACCACACCTGGGCTGAAATAGTTTTTGTTTCTAAAAGTGCTCACTCACCTTCCCTTTTCTTCTACTATTGCATGATATTAGCCACAGTGTTTGTGTCTTTCTATGGCTGTATCACTTCCATATGAGCAAAAGATGACTAATGGAGCTGGCAGTACAAAAGCAATGTATTTTGACAATGATTATTTGTAAAAAAAAAAGAAAAGAAAAAGAAATCAGTACAATCATGAATTACTTATGCACAGATATATGAAGATGTTTGAATGAAAAATGGATAACAATAAAGACTATGCTTAAAATCCTCTGACATTACATAACTATGCCTTAACAAAAATTAACCAGAAAGAATGCTTCAGGATACATTAGAATAAGAAAAATTTAAATATTAGGGGATCTTTGTTTTTTGACACAAGATCTCACTATGTTGCCCAGGCTGGTCTCGAACCGATAGGCTCAAGTAGCTGGGACTACAGGTGTGTCTCACTATTCCTGGCTATTAAGGAATTTTTTAAAGGTTGAGATGTGCTGGCCGTCAGCTAGCCTTTCACTTCCCAGTCAATCTGTTGGGTTATATAAAAAGAAATTGGAGGCCAGTTTTCATGAACACAGATTTTTTAAGTGACAAAAATGGAGGAAGGGTTGTTACTTTTTGTTGAGGATAAAAATTTTACACTTGTGTGGTCCTGTTGGAAGTCTGGTGAATAGTCAGTTTTGCAGCCATTGGGAAGACCTGTCTGTGGGGGCCCAACTTCTCTCCAAATAAATAGGTGGGGGCTTGGTGGATTCTACCAAGGAGAAGAAATTAAATCTAAAATACTCTTCCCTTTCAGATGAGGTGGTTAAGCAACTCCATGAAGACCCGGTTTCCGCTCCAGTCCCATAGTGCACAGTACCATGGTCTTGGGAAGAGAAGAGACTCCCTTTCTGGGGAGCCCAGAGGCCCTCTCTTCTTGCCTCTTCCCATCCCTCTCCATTGTTCCATCTCACTAAATAAGAGACTTAAGATGGAGACTTTGCTGTTAGAGTTTCTGGGAGCTGGTGCTCGCTGGCAGTGCAGAAAGGTTTCATATGATTCCTATGCCTTCTGTCCAAGCTGCTGTCTACCTCTTCTTTAGGGAACATCAAAGCCACTCGATTTATTTTAAATTTATCTTGCCCAGAAGTCTTGGGAATGTGAAGGTTAGGGGTCTAGTGTAATACAGAAAGACCCCCTGTTTAGGGATCAGGCTGACCTGGCTTCTCTCCCTCTTAGAAGGTGCTAAGCCTCAGTTTCCCGATCTGTAAGATGGGGGTAACTCTTAAGAACAGGTTGAGAAGCCACAGAGACAATACCACAGAGCTATCAAGAGAGGCAATGGTAAACACCAGACTTTTGAGAAATGGTCGTTGTCACTAGTTCTCTTACTGATTTTCAGCAGCCAAAGATTTAATGGCAGCCAGCAGCTACACGTGAAAGAGTCTTTCAATTACACTATTATGGACTGGGGCTAGGTGGCACAGCTCAGATATTGATTTAAAAAGCAAGAAATCCTCCTGGACAGATGAAATGAAGTGAACCTCTAACCTGAACATTTCATATCCTGGCTAGGGATGCTACTGGAGGAGCCTTCCCCAAGCAAGGTTCCTGCTCCTTTGGATCCCAGACACTTCTTCAGGATGTGATGTGTGCACTGAATTCCTGGATCAGCCGTGACTGAGGGCCAGAATTCAGAGCTTGGCTGGAAGACTAATTCAGAGGAAATGACCCAGGGCTGTCCAGTGAGCGCTTAGGAGACTCCTTTTATGAGGATCTCACACTTTGGTTCTGGAAAGTGTAAGATGAACCTGGAGAAGCAGTAATTATACCTCCTGCTCTCTGTTACCCCGCCACTCTTTTAAACACAGCATAGGTCAGGCAGAGAACCCTTTAAATAACCTGAAGGAATCCATAATTTTCTAATTCCTGGGTTTCTCAATCAAAAGCACAGCTTCCTTTCGGGAGTTAATGATGTAACGCAATAGAGGAAGGGGAAGAAATAACACCATTGGAGAAAGCTGTGAACTTCTGAAGTGTTAATGGTGATGACAGGTATTGTGCAAAGAAAAAGCGGGAATCATTCTATTCTCTACCGATTACCAGTGGGACTCAGACAACGCAGAGGAGAAAAAGCAAGTCCTGAGCTGTCTGTCAGGGAGGGTGAAAGATTAAAGATGCCTTCAGGGATAACCGAACAAGGTGATGCTAAGTTTCAAAAGGAGAAAACCAACTGGGTAATTCAATGCTATTAAAAAAAAAAGGTGAAATAAACTGAGTCAATTACTTTAAATTTAATGCAACAATCTTAGCAACCTGTATGCTTCATCTTCCTTCAAGCTATTAATTATACCGTTTTACTTAGAAGATAATATATTTTACAGGAGTGTGAAAGCATGCTTCTTTTGGATGGTACTTTACAGCTTGGTGTGTATGTGTGTGTGTTTCTAGACTTACAGAAAGCACTTATTATTATTATTGCTATTATTTATTAGCATCTTTGTTATGGCAACAAACTAATTTGTTCTAAATTAAACATGTATAAAAATCCTAAAACATTTAACAATCCGTACCCACCTTAACTCTCAGCTTTGCTTACACACACACACACACACACACACACACACACACACACACACACACTCTGCAGGAAGCAATTCTCCACCAGTTTTTCCTTCACGCTCTCTCTGCTTGGTGACCCTGAGGGGTACATCTGGTAGTGCTGTAATGCAAAGCCAAACACTCAAAGTGTTTTGTCCCATGGTGTTTCTGTGCCCCAAAGAACACCAATGGTGCAGAGACCAGATAAGGAATCTCCTAACCAAAAGCAAGCTTTGCAGAAGTGGTCAAACCCAGCCTCAGTACCCTGGTCTATCACACCGATTCATCCTCTCACCCCTGGACTGGAGCCGCGCACCCTTCCACAGAGACAGCAGCTCCAAGTGCGAGCCTGCCTGCTGGCTGGCCGGCCATACTTGCCTTTTCCTGTCAGCCCTGGTTCAGGTGTGCCCCTCGCCTTTGTGATGCAGGTGGAATTCCCACTGGCCGAGTCAGACTTCAGAGGCTCCTACTACCGTCCTTTGTCGCCTGTCGCTGGAATCCTGCTCCAGCCACTAGCAGGATCAAACTCTGGGTTGACTGAAAGGCAGGTGAAGGGAGGATGGAAAACACGGAGTGGAATCCTCGGGCTGTGGCAGCAGATCTGACTGTATAGAGGCTGCCACATTACAGTATCCAAAGAGAAGCCTAATACATGGAGTGGATTCTTTTAAAGTATAATTTTACTTGTGGCCTCCGGCAATGCACACAGTATATGAGTGAATGTGCCTCTTCTGTCCTTTGACCGTCGGGTGATATGAGGGTCAGTACCCTCTGATACTGCTGACATTCCAGGAGGGCTCTGAGATCTTGGCCTTTGGGAAGAAACTGTTCACAGCTCAGTCTTCACTTCTTTGAAGATGCTGTCCTGTCTAGCTATGGATGACATTAGTTGTGGGATTAGTGGGGAAGCGGCTGCTAGGCTTGAAAACGGAAAGACACAGACACTGGTTCTGTAGGGATTTTTTCCAAATGGAACACCCAGGACTCTGGAGTAGGGGAAAAATAAAATGCTTGCTGATTTTCTGTCTCCCAGTTTTGGTTAGGCCTGTTGTCTGCTGGAGAGAGATGATCATTTGCTTTTGCTCAGAGAGAGGCCAGGTCACCTTCTGTCTAAGACTCACTTTCTGATTGTGTGAAAGCCCTTCCTGCTGTTTTGGTTTTTTCCTTCTTCTTTTCCTACATCTTCCTCTACTGTGTTGGGGGAAGGGTCAAGGTCGAGGTCAAATGTCTCATACTTTCCAGGAACATCTGAATATTCTGTTATCCTGTAAAACAATTCTCTTCCTGTGATCTGAAGGTTGCTACTCAAAGAAAGGTGAAGCAGGGGTAATAGGGAAGAAGCAAGAAGATGCTTCCTAGGCTGGTGGTATGGCCCAAGTGGTAGAGTGCCTCATGCACATGCACTCATGAGGTCCCAAGTTCAAACCCCAGTCTGCTCCCCCTGCCCCCAAAAAAGATGCTTTTTCTGGGCAAGGCACTCTGCAAGCAGCAATAGCTTCTTCCCCTGCCCTTCCCCAAATCACTGGGGAAAGATCAGAGATCAGAGTTTGCAAAGGGTAGTGGGTGATGTGGGAGGGTAGGTGGGGGAGGAAAAGTTTGGTACAATGTATTATATGTGTCCATTAATACAATATCCTGCACTTGATCTTAGCCAAAAGACCAAGATTTGGGAAAAAAACCAAATCCATAGGGACAGTGACTCCCAGGGGCCTGAGAGAACAGAGGGAGGGGCTGATTACAGGGGTGTAAGGGAGATGTTTGGGGATGGTGGGATTATTCTGTGTGTTGATTAGGGTGGTGGCTACTTGAATATACGTATTTGTCAAAATTCACTAAAAAAACCATGAAGCCATGATATAGATGAAATGTGATCATTTGCTCTTCTTTCTCCTTCGTCTCATAAGGTTGTGCAGGAAGTGTGCTTACCAGCTTATTCACTGGGGAGAAACACCAGCCATGAACTTGAATTTAACAGGGAAATGCCCATAAAGTCCAATGCACTGAACAGACTGTATGCATCAGGGCCAAGAGCTGGCTAGCCGTGTGTAAAACCCATTGATCATTCTCTGCAGCAAAGAGTAGGGATTTCTACACAGGTGAGTAGAAAAACCTGTAGCAAAGCTACAGAGAGATGGACCAGAAGACAGCCCAGTCAAGGGGAATGCCTGCTGATGAGAAGAACTAACAAAATATACCTGGTGGCTAAAAGCGGTGATTTCCAAACCTGGCTTCACGTAGTCATCACTGGGCGCCCAGCAGGTCCAGGATTGGGTCAGAGAATCTGACTGCCCAATGCCACTGCTGGGGATGTGGGTTTGGAGGTCACCAACCCCAGAGTGACATATCATTTCCTAGGGGGGAAAAATTCTACAACTATTCCTTGTCAAGAGAGTGCTTGGATTTGTGGGCAGAGGGCTTTCCCTGGAGACTGGAGTCAAGTGCCCTGGAGACTTGGGCAGCATAGGAGAGGGAGTGTGTCCATCAGGGACCTTGCCAGGTTTAGTGAGCTGATAGGTTGCCATGTCAGGGAAGAATGAGGGGGACATGCCAATGGTCCCCCTGTGCTATTTGCCAGCATCTCTGGTGCACTAGTACAGTGCCTGGGCACCACAGCCAATGAAGGAGTATTTCTTGAATGAATGAATGAGTGAAGAAATGATTACTTGTCAGTCAGGCTCCCTCTTGGGTTACCTAATTTGACCCTTAGGGCCACCTGTGGGAGGGAGTTTGGGGCATCTTCAAAGATCAGAGAGGGAAATGATTTACTCAGATTCTCACAGTTCACGGGGCAAAGATGAGCGAAGAAAGTCCAGTACATTTCTTTCTTTCCTACTGGAATTCCAGCAATGAACTTGTGTCTTTTATACATGAAAACAGGAAAGAATGATTTCCTAGTGAAAGATAAAAATTTAAGGTCAAACAGTAACTTTTAAATGTTTACCAAGAATTATGAGTGCATCTGTTTTGGATCCAGGTTCTATGGCAGTAAGATCCTCAACGGTGGCTTCTGATTGCGGAACCACAAAAAACTTGGTCTGCATTTTCCTGTCTCTGGGACTTGAGCAAATGACTTCACGCTTGTTTGGAATCTGCCTATCATTTTTTACTCTTTTCTTTTTCATCAACCAAGCAGGAAGTGTGGATTACACAAAGTCCAGTTAGTACTTGCAGACTTCCCATTGGATAATCTCTTCTTAAAAGTAATTGACACACCCTCCCTAAAAAAAAATATATCACCACTAGCACTTACTAATAAAAGAGGCACTTTAGCCTTGATGCATTTGCAACCTTCTTCCACTAAATGTGGGCTTATCATTTCTTTTTGTTCTTTCTTCCATATTTTTGTAGATGAAACTAGATTAAAGGATATCTTATAATTTCACAAGTATCATCATTTTATTGAATAAAGACTGAAATTAGCCTAACATCTTACATAAAACTTCATTTATAGGCTAAGTTCATTAAACCCTTATCTCAGGGGTATGAAATTAGAACCAATTAGGGAGAATCCTAACAAAGAATTCAAATTGATATTGATATTCTTTTTTCTTTCTTTTGTTCTTTTTTTTGGGTGGAACTGGGGTTTGAACTCAGGGCTTTGGTCTTGCTGGGCAGATGCTCTAACACTTGAGCCATGCCCCAACACTTGATAATCATTAAGTTGAAGAATGAATGAACAAATAAATGAATTTAGTTTCATAACGGAAGGCAGATATATAAATCAAACACGAGAGTGACGCCTGGATAGACAGCTGTTAGGGCAGGAAGATAGACATTGATACCTCCAGGCAAGTGGGGCGGTGGGAGGCAGGTGACCACACTCATGAAATAAGAGGAGTCTCATGGAAGGAGAACTGAACACTAGTTTGTTAAAGTCATGAAAATAGAAATGGTAAAATAATTGAAAATTTTAGAGATTGGAGTTGAATGTATCAAAAGGTTTAACATTAATAATGCTAGCCAATAGTCTTTCAATGCAAACATGAGCCATCAGAGGGAAGGAAATGGTCAATGAAATTCACTCATTTTCTTTTAGAAGGAGAGTAGCTCTTGGGGTTACTAATTTCTGTCTTATTTTCCTCTTCCTGACACACAATCAGAAGCTAGGTGTGTGTGTGTGGTGTGTGGTGTGTGTGATACAGCAGCTGGTTTTGCTTCTTCCTGGTGTCTGGCAGGTCTCTTGTCCCTGCTGGAAGGCAGGACATCAATCAGGTGTCTGCTCCTGATGATGGTGTGACAGTGATTGGCAGAACTCAGCAGCAGGAGACGGGGAATTGTCACTGAGGTCTGCTAGACCCACCCCCTACCCTTGCTCCTTGGGGCCATAGGTGCTTTTTAACAGCCCAATGGACCAGGTCTCATGGCCTTTTCCTTTTTTTTCATTGTAGGGCCACTGTGGGATTAGAGGAGAGTGGCCTTTCCTCGGCTCTGACGTCACCTTGCACTGCGGGAGCCCTTTCCTTCTGGACTTTTCCCATGGGCTTTTTGGAGCCTGGCAGCCGTGTTAATTATATTTTCCCTTGGTTGGCAGAATACAAATCAGCTTAGTCATGCTTCTATTTCCTCCAGACACAATGCAGCCCATGGGGAATGTGGCCGGGTGCAGACACAAAGAGGAGGCGCCTGGCTCCTGATGCCTCACCTTTCCCTACTCAGACAAGGCCAAGGGGAAGTTTCCAGCTGAAAACACTGGCTGAGGGTGAAATGAGAACCGTGCTCTCACTAAAGCAGCTTTTCCCTGCTGTGTCTTTTCAGGACATCCCTCCCATTCTCCCAAAGTCTCCCCTGGTGATTGCTGGGGTCTTCAGCCAAGACCTCTCATGGGGAGCCCCCTCTTCTAGCAGAAATCATTTGTGGATCTCTTTCTCCTTGGGTATCACACAGCTGGAGCCCTTCTGGGCCTGGCCAAGGCGAGCTGGCCCTGTGGCTCTGGGCTGGTGTTGAGGACTTGAGCCTGGACCCTATCTGCTGTCACAGCAGAACTCGGCAGAGCAGCATGGACTAGTTCCCTATGACATGAGCCAACTTCTCCCCGCCTTTCCTGGTGTTGCTTACCAAGGTCTACTGTGCTCCTGAGGTTCCGTGGCCCTGCCCAGGTACTGGGAAGTGAATCTTGATTTGGGTTTGTAGCCACTTTCCCTGGGACTTAATCCCTACATGTGACATCACTTGATTGGCAGTCACTATGCTTCCTTCAGTCTAAGAACGAGCTGAGCTTCTCATCTTGCCCCTCTCCTCCCTTGCAGTTCTTCCCAAGAGACCCTGGGCACAGATCCAGAGCTTTCCTTTTCCCATACAACCTGATCCTGGGTTAGAGTTCAAAGTAGAATTTCTAGTAAATAACAACACTGATCATGGTCACATCACTGCCATTCTTCAGAACAGGAGTGTCCAATGACTTTGGAAAGTCACTAGAATGTCTTGTGAGATCCAATATTATGAAAATTCACAAACATCAGCGAACACAATGCTGACGGAATACCTGAACAACCTTCCTTTGAGGATGAGAAGACGGATGCAGTAAGGAGTGTTCTGGGGTAGACATCAGGATCAACTTAAACACTGACCAGTCATAGGAGTGAAACCAGTCAGATTCTTTTCAGGTCCCCGTTTCCTCATGTGTAGAGTGAAGGTTTTGACTCAGTGGCCTCACAGGTCTCTGCCTGTTCCTATGAGCACATGCCTGTGCCCGTGGTGAGGGGAACGTGGTTCTCATGGCCCCTCGCCACCTGCCTTCCTCACTGTACTGCACACCAGGTAAGCACGCATTTCTTCTGGCTGCAGGGAAACCTTTTTTTTTCTTGTTTGGATCAATGTATTTACAGCAGTCACAATACATATCACTTTCCACCAGTCTGCCGAACTCAGTGACATTGTTGAACTGAATTCCTGGAGTTAAGGTTGAATTTCTCCTTGCAGGTGATGTTGTTTGAGGTTTCTTGACACTTCTGATAACTTTTACACAGTGTGAGCTTACATCATGCCTTCTATTCAAATTCCAGTAGTGGGAGAAGGCACCAAATTGTCCCATTCAGTCCTCCCAGTCTCTGGACCTCACCTGAAAAATGAGTGGCTTGATGGCATGGCCTGTAACATCTGTGTTCTGGGACAAATACAAGGTCAGGAGGTGGAGTACAACACGTGTGCTCAGAATGTACACACGCACACACACACACACACACACACACACACACACACATGTGCACACAGTGACAGCGAACACGGCTCTAGGGCATTCAGAACAGGAGTTAGGACCTGGACTCTGGTCAGAGGCCTGGCATCGATCATTGCTTTACCCTCCAAGCCTCGGCCTCTTTCAGGCTCGTGTGAAACTGAGGTCCTCTTTATTTCTACCATTCTGAATTTCCTTGATTTTAGAATATGACCACATACTCTTTTCTTCACATTGCCCAGACTTTTTTTCACGTTACTGCTCTCCTACCATTCTAGGCTGCCCCACCCCTTCAAACAAAGCAGAGAGAGATGCCAGTCACGGTGACAATTACAAAACAACATGAAACACCCAGCAAACGCACAGAGATAAAAGGTTGAGGAAGTGACGTCCACCTGACTGGCTATTGTATTGTACAGCTGCGAAAAATATCAAAGAGTGTGAAAGACTAATAGCAGGCTGGCCACCTCCTAATTCATCCACTTAGCAGGCATTTCTTGGGCACTGTTGTATGCCAGGTGATTTGTGCGGTCCCCAGTACAATACTGAGCAAAGCAGAGTCCCTGTCATATGGAGCTTACGGAATGCTCCTCTGTACTGCTTCACGGGCTGAAAGCACCACACACTTTATTATGTTTAATTCTCTCAAGTGTCCAGCCAACTGGTCTATTAACAGTCCATATTTTATGGATGTGGACACCAGGAACACAAAGCCAGTAAGTGACAGACAGATTTCAACCCAGGGTTATGTGACCCCTATAAATCCACTCTGTTCCGTCAGCTCTTTTAACAGTTTCATTCAATTTTTTTTTTAAGAAACACATTAAACTTCATTAATGACAGACGCACAATCTTGCAAAGGTGCTCTTAGGAGGTTCTCTAATCTTATTTCATGCTGGATCTAGGCCCTGTTTCTTTTTTCTGCAGGTTCATTGTAAAACAATTATGCTAACAAACTGTTTGACGGCTCCTCTCCCTGTGTCTGGTACAATGTCCTGGGGCAACATCGAAAAAGACCAAGAGCCTGAGAGCAGACCAACTGATGGCCTGGCTTATTCCAAATGACGTGAATCATGGTGCTTCTGTCTCTTCCCCCAGGAATTCACTTCAATGTCTGGTTGACAATCATGGGAGATATTTTTCTTGTTTATCAAGGAGAATTAGTGTGTTTTAGTATCTAGAATGCAGCATTGTATGTTGCTACTAGCTAGGTCTAATTTAAAATATATTACCATCTGCAAACGTGTTAGGAATTCAGAAAAGCCTTACTCTGGACCAGGATTTTACAAAATAAAGGCAGGGCACAGAGGCTCACACTTGCAATCCCATCTACTTGAGGGGCAGAGATCAGGAGGATTGCAGTTCAAGGCCAGCTCAGGCAAAAACTTAGTGGTACCCCATCTCAACAAATAAGCTAGGCATGCTGGTCACATCTATAATCCAAGCTAAGTAAGAGGATTGCAATCCCAGCTGGTTGAAGCAAAAATGTAAGTCCTTACCACAGCACAAAATGGGTTGGGAGCATGGCTCAAGTGATACAGCACCTGCCTACCAAGCCAAAGAGTTTATGGGGATCCAGTTAATTTTTCTAGAACATCCTGAGGCCCTAGCCCTATTGAACAAGTAATCCCTTCTCTCTGAACTGCCTGCTCACAGTCATGCTCCCTCTGCTTGTGAGTGAAGCATTGCAGAGGAAAAATATGAAGGTAGGACATTAAAAAAACTGGAATTTTGTGTGCGGAGGGGAGGCGAGAGAGCAGAGTTGCGTTGGATCTGAAGTTGTGGTAGAAGTGCTCAAAGGATGTACCAGGCAGGGAGGCTGGGAGGCCGGGAGGCTGGGAGGCAGGCTGGTCCGTGTTTCCCTCCTGCCTTCCTACCCATCATCAAAGGCTGTCACATGCTGGCAGTGTGGTAGCTGTAAGGAATTTGTGTCTCCTGAGCGTTTCGGGTGGGCCTTTGCCTGACTAGGGAAAGCTTCCTGGGTGGGGAGGTGTCTAGTCACCTGGAAGATGGGTCAAGTGTGAATCAGGATGAGGAGCTTTCCAGATAAGGGCTCAGACACCACGTGAGAGAGTGAGCACCGCCAGTACTGTGACTGTTAGTGTTTTTGACCCTGTAATTCGGTGGAGCTGCTTAGAGGGCCTACTGATCAGAACCAAAGCCACTGAGAGCCTCACCCTCAACCCTCACCCTTCATGTCCTTTCCCAGGTCCCTTTGGGACCAGTGTACCCTGGACTCTCAACTCTTGCATCCTGGGGCCATCTCCAACCCCTGTCTCCCTGTGGTACCAGGACCCACTGCCTGCATGATCATTCCTGTTCCATTTCCCAGGTCTTCTTCATCACAACAGTGGGAGACCGTTTGCCACTTGTCACTGTGCCTGGCTCACAGTGGGTGCTCAATTTTTGTCCGTGAATGAATAAAGCACGAAGCTGCTTAAACTATGCAGGTACTTCCTGACAGTCCTAACTTCCTTCTAACAATTTTCTTAAGTTTCTGGTACTTTTGAAGTCTCTCTTCCTCTCTTCCAATTGAGGCTATACAAAAAGGAAGCATAATTTTAAAAACCAAAAACCAAAAACTGACTAGCCAGTAATTTAGAAATGGCCACTGGAAGCTTCCAGTGGTTTCCAGAAACACTAGAGGATCTCCATCAGTCAGAATCTGTGGTCCTAGGGACCCTGTGGGTGGACCCAGGGTTGAGAGCAAATTCTCTAATTCTGCAGTAATCTTTGAGTTTCTAGGCTGCTATGGTTTGGCTATGTGTTCCCCCAAGGGTCCATGTGGCCCATATGATACAGACTTGGTCCTCAGGGTGGTGCTATTGGGTAGTGGTAGTGTCCTTAGGGGCTGGGACCTTATGGGAAGTCACTGGGACATGCCCCTGAAGGGACTGTGGCAGCCCAGTTTCTTGTTTGCTTCCTGGCCATGAAGTGAGCAATTTGTTTGGATCCATGTTCTTTACCATTGACACCTGGCCCAAAGGATCTTGGGTTGTGAGCTCAAATAAACTTTTTTTCTTTATAAGTAACTCATCTTAGGTGTTTCATTATACATGAAAAGCTGACTAACACAGACACGAGAAGCCTGACATGGACTTTGAGAAGCAATAAATACAAAATATTCTACCCAGGCCAGGTGCAAGTTGCCAAATGAAAGCAAATGCAGTGAACAGCTATTCTAATGGCAGTTCTAGGAGACACACAAGGCCTTTGGGGTTGGGGTCATGGGAACACCTGGACATGGTATCTGGAGGGTTGCATTTTTTGTCTGTTGATGTGCAGGTGTGATTTGACTGGTCATGGAATATTGGAGCAAGAGGCAATTTATAACAGGGCTTTACTGAACAAAGCACATTAAATTTCACTTTATAGTTTTGTTCTCTCATTCCATGGGAATAACTTAGTGAGAACGTTGGATATGTTGTGTGCCAAGAGGAGGCTACAGGGAAGCAGGTGGCAAAACTCAAGGGGAGATCTTCAAGCACTTGAGTGGAATTTTGAGATGCTAAAAGTGATCCTCCTTGGAAGTCAGTAGGTAAGGGTTGTTTTATGCTGAGTCTCCACTTAAGGCAGAGAGTGAAGCATTCACACAAGGCATCTCAAAGTTGGTCACACAGGTCAGCTCAGCTGCCCAAGCTCCCACCACAGCATTCCCTATAGAGAGGGCAACTGCTCTCTTCCGTGGTCTCATTATTTTCAGTGTTAGTGCTTCCTTCATAAGTGTCAATGGAAGATGTTTGGGATACAGCAATGTCCATGACAGACACACAGCAAACCTGGCTCCCCAGGGGTGTTCACAGATAGGGGTAGAAGGAAGCTGCCTTGTTTCCTGGGGTATAAACTCTAAAATTGCAGTCCACACCAGCCATACCTCAACATGGCGCTATAGGGCCTTCTTCCCTTTATTTTCCTTTGCAAAAAGCTGCTCCCCCTGTTTCAAATCCTTTCGAGAAGAGACTAGTTTAGGAATGCTGGTTAGTTTGGTTCACAAGGTTGGGAGTGGGGAAGCAAGATAGCAGTGAAGATGGTTAGGAAGTGAGGCCCAAAAAGGACAAGGACAATTATATGTGGAGAAAAGTCTTCTGTTGGAGAGGATGGAAGAAAAGGAAGATGATGACATCAGGTTCCTGTGCTGAGCGCCCAGAGCCTACATCCAACTTCACTCTGGATGACAGAAAAGGTCCCTGGAAGATGGTCCCCAGCCCCAAGTTCACTCGCCTAAAGCATCCCAGACACAGAGATAGACTTGTGGGATTAGTGTGATGTTTCTCATTGCTTGCTGTTCCTTATGGTCACTAAGATAACTTTAACGACGACTGGAATGCCTGGGTCCCATTGAAACAGGCTCTCTTCAGGTGCACTTGGGCCTCTGTAGGTGTTTTAAAGTTCTCCAGGTGGCAGCAATATCCACCAAGGGAGAGAGTCTCTTGGATGTAGTTGGGAAGTCTGGAAACCAAAGATGGGTAAGTAGAGGCTCCTTCTCCTTAGGGTGCTCTTAGACAATGAGTCGAAGTTACTAGTAGTTGTATGAATTCTTGGTAAGGCATGTCTACAAGCCTCTCTTCTTCACATACAATCAAGGAAGAGGTAATTCTGCAATCAGAGCTGAATATGACAATGATGATTTGTCTACGGATCAAAAGAGGAGCTCAAGACATGGCAACAAATGACAGGAATGCAGTTCACTTCAATTTCTCCAATATTAACCAGGGACTTTCTCTGGGGTCAACAAAGTGAGAAGTAGGCACTGTGGGGCAATGAGGAAACCATTGAAAAAAAATTACCACCTCTCAGAACCACACACAAAGCAGATTTGATAAGCAATAATGAAAACCAATTCAAGAATGGGGAGCCATATGGCACAGAAGAAGGACCATGGATGGCCGGCCAGTAGGTACTGGGTTTGAACCATGATTGTCTCTATCATTTGGCAGCTATGTGACCTGGACAAGTTATTTAACCTTTCTTGGTTTCTTCATCTATAAAATGGGGATGATAGAACAGGACTGAATGGAAAAGAAATAACATGGGTAGGGTACCTAACGATGACACAAACATCGTGGTGGGGATAATACAGTGATATTCTTAGTAGTCACATGGATGCCACCAACAATGTGACTTATAAGTCTCAGAGATGGGAGAGAGCAGGACGATTTGGTACAGTTTCAGGGGGTTTCAGGAAGAATATAAGCTTAAGCCTGAACTTTGAAGGACAGGTAGACTTTAAAAAAAGAGAAATTTGAAGGTAAAGGAAAAAAATACACTCATTTAGGCAAGAGCTAGGAGACCAGCTTGGACAGAAGGTTTTGGAGAAAGGAGTAAGGGTGGATGAATTGATGTATCATGAAGTCATGGAAACCTCAAATGAATGTCAGCAGATGTTGTAGCAACCAGTCACTTTCTTGATCCCAGACAAAACCATAAGGTACACACCTAAGAACAATTTTGAGAGAAGGCCGTTCCTTTGACATCCAGTTTTGGAATTATAATAAAATTGTCTCCAATTATCCTAGAGCAGTTAGCCTTAAGCATGTATGTGCTTACGTCTAGAAGTGGGTTTCTATTATTATTCTCCAAACTCTTGTTGCCATGATCCATCAGGACTATAACTATTGCTGTTATTTTTGCAGTATTGGGGTTTGAACTCAGGGCCTTGCACTTGCTAGGCAGGCACCCTATCACTTGAGTGGTTTGCCTGGGGCCAGCCTCATACTGTGATCCTCCTACCTATGGCTTCCCCATAGGTTTAAGTGTTCTTTTGTAAGAATATCAAGAATTTGCAGTTCTGCTGAGCCTTGCCTAGGGTTCCATTGTGGTTCATACATGTTCACACATCTGTTCTTCCTCTGCTTCTTTCCTCTTTCTCTGTTTATTATATATTATAAAGTAATGTGTCTAGAGTGAGATGCTGTATCTACAAACTTGGTAAGTTTATTCTCCGATAACACTAAGGGACTATTTGCCTGCAGATTGAGTTGAACACATTCTGTAAATGAATCCCCTCCACCTAGGATATCAAGAAATGTTGCTCATTTGCTGGGAGAATGGGTCCAACTTATGCACTGGGCCAGCTCTGCTCTGCAGAACTATTTTGGATACAGTGTATGTATCTCTTCCTTTAAATGGGAGATAATTGAGGTCTTGAAAAGTAATCTTGTTTGATAAATCTGACCGTGATGATGTGCTAGGTTGAAAATCATCTTCTTTTACTCCGTTAAAGTTTTGGGAAAGCTCCACTCTGTCTCTTCAATCTGTCCCTGTGCTACTGGTCTCTGTCCATCCGCAGCCCAGTTTCCTGAAGGCTGCCCTTGAATCCCCCTGACACTACTGCCACAGAGGGCTAGGTCAGAGCCAAACTCCTTCCTTGCTGTTTCTATGGGCTTCTTTGTCTGGACTCTGAATTCTAAAACCTCACTGACTGGAATTCCCGACTTGCTTCTGCCAAGTGTCCTTCTAGCCTACTTGCTCTCTGCTGCTTGGAAAAGTTTCATCAGCCCCACTGCCTACCTCAGCCCAGGACTTCATGCCTTTGGATGGAGGAGAACAGGATGGTCTACTCTGGGTTAGTCTATATTATATAGAACCACAGCTTTAAGGCTGTGCTTAGCCTTGACTTACTCCATTTTGTAAAGCAACAGTTTTGACCTAAACCATTCCATTCTGAATATAAGTGCCAAAACAGGATGACTCTACATCTTGTTTATACAAGTAAACAACTACTATCTGTCAACACACCATAAGGCACATGGTGATAAATAATTTTTTTGTCTGAATAAACAAAAAATCTTCAAATATATCAAGTTATATCAGAAACACCAGACCTACGAATTTATCAATCACACCATGAATAACCCCCTCACATGGGACTGTAAAGGAGGAGCATCCCAAGACTGAAATGTGGCAGGCACACTGATCCACCATTGGCCATGTGTCACAAGTCTTGTACAGGAAAACTGCCAGCAAAGGGACTCTGCTTGTCTAGCTCGAGCACCATTTCTTCTGCCTGCAACACACTGTCTACTTCAAATTGACAAATGGCTTGTGTCCCTCCCCTATTTGACAACTCTGATCCTTGAACAGTTCTGCACCTGTGGTTTGTAAAAATTCTTAGCTGGTCCCCTACAGAAACTTTTCTCGTTTTACATCAACTCTATGCCTTTGTCTCCAGCACAGTCCTCTCAACTCTGCAGCCTTGTTAACCCTTATTAACATTCTGTAACCTTTATATTGTTGTGTGAAGTGCAATGTATGAGCTGAGAGCTAATATTAGTAAAGAAGATTGGAATAAAAGAACTTGTGTTGCCAATGGCTCATGGCTACCAAGTGAACTCAGTAATACTTGGTGAATTAATACCAACAAAATTGATGTAGTTTGTGAATTTGTTATTTAATAAATTCTGACATTGTGGAAAGATACAACATGTCTGTCTAGTTTGTGATATGGCTTACTTATGACATACTTGGATCTTACCCTTCTCTCCACCCTCAGTGCACCATCTATACCTATGCTCCCTACTCAGCGGTGCTTCTGGTTTTCTCAGGTAGTTTCCTGTGCCTCTGGCCATATGTTCTGCCCAATATTAGAGGAAACCTCTGTTTATTCAGAAGCTAGATATATTGTCAATTCTTCAGGTTCTCCTCTCATTGACACCTGGTCTACATTGATGTAGAATCTTAGGTCATCAATTCTTCAGTAATAGCTTACAATGCAGGCATAGGTAGCTTTCTGTGAGGAAGTTGTTCAAACAAACTGTTCTTGCTTTCTACAAATATTCAATCAATTTTAGCACTTGTCTTAGTCTAGATTGCAAATGCTTTAGTGGTAATTGCATGTCTGATTCACCTTTGTTGTTGCTGAGAGCCTAGCACAAGTGTGGTGGAGGGAAGGAATCAATCATTTGTTTGATCTCAGCTTTCCAATTTGGATCCATCACTACCTGTGCTACCCATGGTTCAGGGCCAAAGGAAAGAAGAAAAGAGTCAAGCAAGAATTCTAGACAGAATGAAGTGTATCCATTCTGCAAGGTCTGACAGTGGCCTCCTAAGCACTGGTGGAAATTGCAGATCTGCCCCTGGGAGGGTGGCAGGATCACAAGTTTGTGGAATGCAGCTGCATTGGAGAAAAACAGAGGCTGCAGTTGGAGAATGAAGACAAAGCCGTCATCCTCTCCAGAAGAAAAAGGAATGTGTTCCTTTAAATGTATATCACAAAAGTACAGTTCTACCTAGCAGATTGACTCCACTCCTGAGGCTTTGTTTTTATTTTTTATGGTGCTGGGAATCAAACCCAAAGTCTCATGTGTTGAGGCAAGCATTCTACCATGAACTACACCCCCAGCCTTTACTCATGAGACCCTCAAGATGAAGAAACAAACTCTGGAGACACCAAAAACCCAAAGGGTTTTGATATCATGATCATTTTTGTATTGGGAAAGTTATAAAAATTTCCTTCAAATTCACTTTCCTGACAGAGATGTGAATATGGCCTTGATCTATTTTGCCAAAATGGAATATACAAGAGTCTTAATGAAATATGAAGGAAGACATAGGTCTTCATTAAGGAGTGTATTTTCCATACATTGTTGCTGTCGAGCATGTTACTAAAACCAAAGTCAATTTAATTGATAAGCCTTGTCCATGGTAATAGCCAATTCATCAGTGTCTGCACTCATTCACCAATGCCCTACATTGACAAATAGGATCTTGGATTATAAATTCCTTGAGAATAGCTTATAATGCAATCAAGAGCATCACCCTATTGGGAACTTGTTAAAACAAGCCCTACAAGAGACGAGGTTATGGTAAGTACTTTCCCAAAGTCTTGGTTACTGAGAACTTAGAAAATGTAGGTCAGCTTCTGTAAGCTGAGTAAATATGAGAGTGGTTTTATTCTTTTGATTTATTTTTTTCCCCTGACCATTATTCCATTCCAGAGAAAGAGAGCAATATGCCTCTTTCCCTCCACTGTCTTGTCAGAAAGCCCTCTTGCCATACAGAGATTCAAACTCAAGAGTGGGGTGTAGAATGTTGATGAGTTTGTAACTCCTAATGGAAAGAAATACACAATTAGTCATTCAGACCATGAAGCTCATTTGCAAAGGTTAACGGTATTCTGACAATCTTACAAGCCAGGCCATCTGCTATATCAAAACCATGCCTAATTTGAATGCTTTCAGGTAGGTAGGACTACGGAGGGTCCTCAATGGCCAAACATTAAGGTAGGCACACCCAAACGAGCTTCAGAAGGTTCTGGCCCTTTCAGAGTCACTGAATAATACAGCCCACACTCTGCTTGTCTTTTGTTTTCTCAGATGTCTCCAGATAGTAGCTTTCTCCTTGTTTACTGCCAATCGCTAGATTTATTAGGAAAAAAAATCACTCGAGCTACACAGATGGGTTATGTTCATTAACACCCATCATCTTCACATTGAAGGGTGGGACACTCACACTGCTAATGAAAGGAGAATGGGGATGGGCAGCGTGAGGCACCAGCAGGTGACAGCAGGGGGACTGCACTGCAGGAAGCAGATCTTTGTGACAGTTGGATGGTTGTAGAATGTGAACCGACTAGCTCAGGTATCTTTCATACAACCCACTGGCCTGCAGAAAACTCCTGACCCTCAGGTTCCACAGGAGCCTGGCTCTCAGAGGACGGCCATCTCTGCCACTCTCTTGAGAAAAGCATCCAGAAGGTGAAGGTGTCTATGAGACTTTGATAGAGGAACCATCGTTCCTGGACGAGACGCATTCTTCACATTACCTTGAATGAAGATGGATTTAGCAATGAACTTAGGGAAACCAACATTTTATTTATTGTTACAAAGAATCTGTGCTGTAAATGCCAAGAGTGTTGAGTCCCAACTGGGTGCAAACATGTTTTAACACCACGATCAGTAACAGAACTGAACTCTACCACACTCGAAGACCGATTCTTGTTTTCCATAGAACCGTCACTGGGAGCATGACACCATGATTGTATAATTGCTGCTCCTTCCCTCTCCTGTGGGGAGAAGGTGTCGATTACACATTGATTGGGATCAGTGGAGTCCTTTAATAACCCTATCTTGGTTTCAGAAAAAAAAAAAAACATGGCTGCCAAATGAGGCAGAACTACTTCAGATAAATAGATTTCCCCATTATAAGGGAGAGGTAACTCTTAAGCCTCCTGAACCCTTGGGCAGCCATTTGGATGGGAATGGCTGCCCCAATTTTTGTTTGTTTATTTGCTGTCCTAGGGTGCACTGTCTTTTCTGATGATGTTTTAATAACACAGGCACGGGTGCCTCCAGAGCTCTATAGGCTCTTTGCTCCCTGGAAAATGAGTTTGCAATAGGGTTTTGCCTTTTTGTAACTTCCTGCTTATTTGCTTTCTTGCCCATGTGTACCTATTGTTCCTGCCTCTAGTATTCTCTGAACAGTCTTTTACTTTGTGTTGGATCACGCAAGTCATGGGAAACCAGACAATGGTTTCCATCAGGGCTTCACATAAAGTGTAAATAGTGCATGTCGTCTGTGCCTGCCTCCTTTCTACCTATGAAATTGTCACCTCTCCACTAAACACCACATAAATGAGTAATGCCATCCTAGAGCCTGCTACCAATTATGGCCTGGGGCAGTGGGGGGTTTCCTTGCTGCTGCTGGTCACACTCAGATCTGCTCTGCATGACCTGCAGCCTAGGACCCGCTTCCCATCTGTAGTCCAGCTGCTCTGCATAGATTAACCTTTTTATTCCTAAAGCCCTTCTTCTTGGGACTGGGCTCCTGCCAGATTCTTACCACCGATGTGTCTCTCCACATTTTCTTCCTCCCCAGCAGTGAACGATCTTCTTCCTTTAACGACGGATGCCCCAGGGGGAAAAGTCGGTGTTGTCGGGTGAGGATGCAGAATCTCGATGCATGTTTGTAACATGAAAACTCAGATAATAAACATAAGTGTACTTTTGCCTAGCAGGACTTTCAGAAGTCACATGCTGTGGAAGGAACACTTTTCCCATAAAAAAATGGGCTTTTATATGTAAAAGTCTGTACTGAATTTACTTTGGTGGGAGGCAAAGTAGCTTCATAAAACCCAGTGCATTTATGAAAACCCAAATTTCCAAGAATGGTACTTCATCAAGGCATTTTCATTTGGCTGGAAAGATAACAGAAAGGTTTAAAATATTTTTAAAAAGACAAAATTCATGAATTTCCTCATTCCATCTACTGTTCCATCTTCCATGAGAGAGGTTAACATTTGCATCTCAACTGAAGGTTTTAGGTCAAATCAAATGGAAGGGTAATAAGATTAAGTGCTGGGCAGGCAGGACCACTGTGAAATGAGTTGCAGTAGGCCTGTCCCTCTTCAGCAAACAAATATGCTTAAAGAATAAGTGTGCCTAAACCCATTACTGCAGTGCTCCCCTTTGTGTAGCAGAAGTCTTCCAGAAAACTCAGTCATATATATCAAACTTTGAAAACTGGATCTATTCAGAAATGTTCATTTAAAAATGAAACAGCTGTGTGCAGTGGCTCATGCCTATAATCCCAGCTACTTGGGAAGCAGAGATTGAGAGGATCATGGTCCAAGGCCAGCCAGGTGTGGTGGTGTGCACCTGTCTTCCCAGTTACCAGGCAGGCAAAGGAAGGGTTATAGTTCTAGGTGGCTGTAGGCACAAAAGTGAGACCCCATCTGAAAAGCAATTAAAGCAAAGAAAAGGGCCCTGAGTTCAAACCCAATACCACTGGAGGAAAAGAGATACAGAAGCATGGAGGTCCAGTATTTTTTTTACTATGTGTGCACAAATGAACAATGCACCAAGCTGTAAAGTTTTGTGATTGTCGAGAATGCAAGTGATTTTTCTTTTCTTTTGAAACAGGGTTTCAGTTTGTAGCCAAGACTGGCCTGAAACTTGCTATGTGGCCTAGGCTGGCCTCAAACTCATGATCTCTCTGCCTCTGCCTCTTGAGTGTTGTGATTATAGGTATGTGTCACCATGCCCAGCTCCCTAAACAGGTGTCTTTTAAAAATTAAAAAGAATAATTAAAATTTTTTATCATTAATATTACAAGGGAATTGCACTGTGAAAATTTCACAGATGCTACAGTGTACTTGGAACAAGCTCACCCCATTATATTCCCATAGTCCCCTTCCTTCCTCCTAGCCCCCCTTTCAAACTGTTTGGTGTGTTTCATGATGCTATTTTCATAGAATACAGGTGATTTTAAAGCTTCTGTTGTACTTTTTATTTTCCCAAGTTTTCTGCAATGAAGATGCAATAATTTTACAGTTATTTATAATTATAATTTAAACCTAATTATAATTCATACACAATAATTCACATAATTAATATACAACTATATATATTTTTATGTTCTTTTCTGAGCTTCCTACTTAAAGCAAGAAGAAAGTTTACTGTGGGGACGAAAGAGAGGTCACGTAGTTTTAAAACATGAAATTTGTCTTCATAATAAATCAGTTCACCATTTGAAAAAAAAATTTTTGTTAATTAAAATTCTTTAATTAACCAATTAACTCTTTTGAAAAGAAAGCTAAAAATAAGGTTACATGTCTAGTTTGAATACATCAGAATATTTTCAAATGGGTCTTTTCAATGTACACCTCAGACTTCTCCTACCTAAAGCAGAAGTGCTGGAGGCGGCCAGCTGGACAGTGGGTTGACAACATTCTTTCGTCATGGTTTCCCTGTCAGCCCATATAAAGGAGGGTAAAGTGTTAGCATCCATGAAAACCTAAGGAGGAAGACAGCAGAATTGTCTGGAGTGGCTGTGTCTCTAAACATACAGATGCCCAAGTCTTGCTGGAGAGAGTGGAGCAGAGCCCAGAGTGCACTGCACTGCAGAAGCCCCAAAGTCAAGCAACTGTCACCAATGCTTGTGTGACCAATGACAAGAGTCACCCTTGTCCATGGGTGGGAATGTGGAGAAAGTCATTGGGCTTTTGTTAAGAATGGTTTTGTTAAGAATGGTTATGTACCCAGATGCCCACCCGAGACAACTGGCCTTCCCTCACTCTGGCTTAAGATGAAAGATTAATTTTCTGGAAAGGACCTAACAGTTTTCCAACTGGAGGACTCCAGCCTAAGGAAGGCAGGGGTTCTATACTGAAAACAGGGACATTAAATCAAGTTTACACATGGAATATTGAAACCCCAGCCATCTGTGTCAGAAAAATGGCAGCCAGGTAAAAGAGTAGAAAATTCTTGTCTGAAACATTTGTTCAACCCATGAGAAAAACTCAGTGATGCTGATGTCAAGGCATCCCCAGTGAAGCCCACAGGTGACGGCCTCATCCGTGTGCAGAGAATGCCTGGTGCTATTTTTAGTGTCTCAGTCTTAAATGTGGGTGCCAACTAAAAGGTCAATGGCCACTAGAGGAAATGTCTCAAACACAGGAGGAGCCCAAAGACAAACAGACTTGCATACAACAGTACCAAAAAACAAACAAAACATCTACACAGCTACTCAAAGAGAGGCTAAGGAAGAGACACTTGGAAGAAAACCACCATTAATATCTTCTGAGAAATAGCATATTGGTTCCATGAAATAGGAAACAAAAAGGGGCATTTCAAAGAACACAAATGGAGGGCTTGGAAAATCAGGATGTAAGAAAAGAAACTGAAAACTCAATGAGAGTTTTCAAAATGTAAATTTGAGGACATGGCTCAGAAGTTGGGGGAAACAACAGACCAAGAAATTGAACAAATGAGAGGAAGAAAGAAGGAAATTAGAGGATCAGTCCATGGGGATCTGACATCTGGATAATGAAAGTTCTGGAAAAAGAACAGAAAATGAAATAGAGCAAATTGTCCCCCAAAGTACAAAGGGTCAAAATAGACCCACACCAAATAATACTCATGAGATTTCAGGAAATGAGGAAGAAGAAGTGCTGACACACTTCCAGAGAGAGACACTGTGTTCAAGAGAAGAATCAAGAATTAGAAAGGTGCTGGACTTGTCAAGACCAATCCTACCAACAATGAATAAAAAAATCCTCAGAATTGGGAAGGGAAATGATTTTCACCCAAGAATTCTACACTCAGTCTGACCTCAATTAAGTATGAGGGGAAAGAAAGACATGTTTAGACTTGTAATGTTTCAGAAACTTATAACTCCCCGAGCCCTTTCTCAGGAAACCACAGAAATATGGCTCCACTTAATGAAAAGGGACTAAAGGTGGAAAGAGGAGCTCATGAGATTCAGGAGAGCAGGACTCTCACAATCCAAGGGCCAAGGAACTCATGATGAAGAAGATGTAACAATGACAGTGGCTCATCCTGTCAGAATGCTCTGGGATGAGGTTCCCAAGAACATGAAAAGGACCGATTGTCTTATACACGTGGAAATATGTTGAATGAGTTTAACGATGGAGAAAATTTGAATTCATAATCAGTGCGTAGACTAGTAAGCAATGGAAAAGCAAGATAATGATTACCTCCAAGGAAAATAAAAGCTTGTGCAAGAAAGGAAATGTCATTCTATTATATGGGTCAGCTATCAGTAGCACACATAAAGTCATGACAGTGTGAACACTGATATCGAACTAACCAAAGTTAGTCACCCATCTTACTGGAAAGATGGCGGTACAGGAAGCATGTGGAGGAAGGGGTGCTGCCAAGGGGAGTTGTTGGCTGGGGAAGAGCCTAATCCTTATCTGTCATAGTAAGAAGCCAGATGACAGTGACTGACTAAAAATGGAAATTCAAGGAATAGCACAGGGATCAGTAAACTATGGCTCACAGACCAGTTGCCTGTGTTTGTAAATAAAGTTTTATTGGAACACAGCCATGGCCATTTGTTTACACTGCTCCTTTCATGCTATACCACCAGAGTTGAATAATTGCAACAGAGACCATATGGCTCTCAGAGCTAAAATATTTGCTGTTTCACTCTTTAGTGGAAATGTTTTCTGATGTCTCCAGTAGCAAGTGAACAACTTTAAAGTTTTGGAGATTGACACAAAGGGGAGACAAAAAAGAATCTGAAAATTGAGTGACTATTTTTCCGAACACGCTAAATAGAACTAGTTGACACCCTAAACAAGGTATTTGTATTACTTTGATAAAATGAAAGCAAAATGAAAAAAGAAGTGTTAATATGAATTATCAGAAGTGCTAGAGAATTTTTTTCCAGGTTAATGATAAAAATGTTAAAAATTACTCTGTTCTTTGATGTCCCCTTTTGCAATTTTTTTGGATCACCCATTTATTCATACTCCAACTTCTTTCTTTGAGTCAATTTTACTCTTCTTTTGCCTTTTTGGTTTTGATTTTGCTAAGGTTCTAAATGACTTCTCTTCTACACTCTGAATATGTCTGGGAAGAGGCGGTGGCAGATTCCCGAAAATCTACAACTACAAGTTAGCCAAGCACATTTCATTTTGCTCAACCCAAAGTGATCTCCAATTTTCTACAAACCTCAACTTACTTATCTTAAAAGAAGGCAGCCAAGACTCACATCGCATCCATTGATCACAGTTGGTGACATGCTTCCTTCCTAACATAATCTTGAAATAGTTGAGCATCCATAATTAATCTGGAAGTGAGCTGTCTTAGCCATTAGAAGGGTTTCCAATTTAGTAACACTTTGGGCATTGTCCCAGCAAACTTAAAGGTCATTTTCTGTCTTCCACTTCAAGAAAAACAATAAGGACGCTTTCCGGAAAGTGTGCTTTTCTTGTATGCACCATGTCTGATAATAGATTGATATTATACTGTAGAGGTGATGACATATATTTCTGTACTTGGATTTGGGATGTGAAAAAGAAGGCGCCACTTTCACTATTATAGTCTCAAGTTAATATTTATGACTGCTCTCAGCAGAAATTTAAGTTGCAACACTGCCAATTACTAAAGTTTATAGGCCCAGAGGGACTTGTGTGCTTGGAGAGCTAGGCTGAGTCAGCAGACAGCTCTTCTGGCTCTTGAAAAGGGACACTTCTGGTACCCACCAGAAGTGAGTTGGGTCATCCACCTCCTTTCTCTGCCTGGCTATGTCACTTAAGTGTATTTAGCAGGAATTTATTGAGTACCTACTATGTGCTTAGCTCTGTGTGACCCCCCTGTGAAGAAGACAAAGATGGAAAGATGCCAACATGCTGGGAAGATATGAAATTGTCAGATGACAACACAAGGCTACAAAGGAGCCTGCAAAAGCATGAGTGGCTGAGAGAGACGTGCTATCACAGTTAGCAGTGGCTAGGGAACGAGATGGACCCTAGTGTGGGAGTTGAAGCACAGGCCAAGCCTGTTTGGCTAGGTAGCGAGAAGGGGGAGGGTGTTTTTCATTGGAGAATTGAGATACAGGGGCAGTGGTGAACACAGGTCATGTGTGAAGGTCTACAAATCATGACTGGGGAAGGAGGCCTGGAATTATAACTACAGTGATTTAACAGTAGATACTGTGGTCTGAAGGTTTGTGTTTCCCAAAATTTGTACACTGAGCACCTAACCCCCACTGTGATGGTGTTAGGAGTTTGGGTCTTTAGGAGGTGATGAGGTCATTAGCCCTCATGAACAGGATTAGTGCTTTTATAAGAGGCCTGAGAGACCTCCCCAACCCTTCCTCTTATACTGTGTGAGGACATAGCAATAAGTGCCATCTGTGAGGAAGTGGGCCTCACCAGGCAGGGAGTCATCAGGTTCCTTGACCTTGGAATTCTCAGCCTCCAGAAGTGTGAGAAGCAAATTTCTGTTGATCATCAGGCTCCATGTCTACATAGGTTATTTTGTTACAGCAGCCTGAATGCACTAAACTGGTGAGATTAGGCTTTTCCTCCAAATTCCATGACCAGTGCTAGAATTTGAACTCTAATCAAGGTTCACTCTCTGTAATATAGTTTTCCACATGGAAGACAGAACTGTTAACAGATCTGTGTTACTTCTGATAGTAATGCTCATTGGCCTCAGAAGTTTGCAATTGATACATGGGATTATCTCAAAGTCCAGTTAAGTATTTGGTACCTAACAGTCCACGTATGCATTGAAAAATCTGACTTTGTTTATGCAGAATTTGCAGATAATTCAAGAACATGCAAATGGTTCTTCCAAGGGCATAATGGTAGGAAGTCTATGAGGTTGAGCTGTTATTGCATCCTCTTGGCATCAGAGTTTAGAAGAATGCAAGACAGAAATGCCTACACAAGATCAGAACTAGAGATTTTTTTCTGAGAGCAGGATGGCCAGCTTATAGGTCTTGTAAGGAAGAGGAAAGTCCCAGCAATGTGTGCAAGCAGAAAGGACTGCTGAAAACCACAAGGAAGAAAAGGAAAATTTGTGAGGGGGCCACCACATGTCCTGTGCTGTACAACATTTTTCCTTTAATCCTCACAACACTTTGGCAAGATGTACTTTATTATCTTCATTTGAATAAACAAATTAGGAAACCAAAACTTGGAAAAGCTAAGCAAATGGCTTAGGGCTTCACCAGGTATGACACCTGAAGCTGCATTGGAATTCCACTCAGGCTTGCCATAAAGACATTTTCATTTACATTACTCAGTGTGGCCTTTCAAGTTGGCAGGCAAAAGGTGAGTCCTGTGAGATGAGGACAAAGGAGCTTTCCATGTATAGGGAGGCAGGAAGTGGCTGGGGCCACTAGTAAAAGTGATTTCCCAGGAATTGTGCAGGGAAAGGGGAGAGAGCCCAGGAGGGCTCATGGTCAGGCTAGCAGAAGAGGATTCTGGGAAGAGACTGGGAAGGGTAGTCAAAGAGAGGTAGAGAAATCCGAGAAGTCCAAGGAGAGGGTATTTTCAAGATGGACAGAGGTTCAGCCAGAGTTTATCCAGGGCTGAAGAGAGGCAAAGATAAGAAAATATGGAAGGTGTCCATTTGGGTTAGTAATTCTAAGGTCACTGGGGACATTAATGGGGGCAATTTGAGTGGAGCTGTGGGGGAAAGATTGAGAAGGAGTGACTGGGAACAAAGCAAGCATAGATATTCTCATAGAACAGTGCTCGAGGGGGAGGGGAGGCAGGGATCAGAAACAGCTTTGTGATGTAGAACCATCTGGGGTGCAGAGACTTGGTGAGAGGTGCTGCAGGGCATGGGTGGGAATGAGGACCTTCTATCCTGAGGACTTGATGGAAAAGGTCACAGGTAAAAACTGTCCAAGGAATTTCTGGTGAAAGAATTTCTTCTTTCTGTGAGAAAAAGTAGATCACGTCATCTGATGAAGTTGGGGGGAGGGGAGGCAGTTATGGGAAAAGGGGTTGAGGGAAAAGCCAAAAGCATGAGTCAGCCATGGAAGGACTGGACAGGGAGGAGAGCAGGAATATCAAAGACAAGCTGGGGCTGACCTGAAGGACTTATCTGGATTGGTGGTGGTGGTGGTGGGGGGGGGGATTGTGGGGTGGAAAAAAGACTGTGCACAAGTGTCAAGTGCCCAGAGAGTTAATTAACTAATTAAGGTCAGGTACAGCATGTTGACAGCCAGATGCCATGAATCTCAAAAGAGGAGGTTTTAAAAAATTATTATTAGCATACATTAATAGTCCAAGGGAGTTTTACTGTGGTAAGTCCATAGAGGCACACAGTGTACTTAGAACATCGTCCCCTGTTCTTTTCCCTTTCACCCCTCTTACCTTTTTCAAGTAGTATTTGGTGGGTTTCATTATGCTGTCTTTATATATATGTGTGTGTGTGTGTGTGCTTGTGCGCGTGCATGTGTGTACACTCTTTGGCCATTGTCAGTGTTGCTGCTGCCAACAGGGGTTTATAACTGGTGTGCAAAAAAGCCTGGGACATTTAATGAGTTTCTTTTCCTGATGATCATAGGGTCTTCCACAGAATAAAAATTGAGAAAAAAAAGTTGAAAAGCCTGCCCCCAATCTTGCTGGAGACAGATTTAAGCCCATGAAACAAAAAGACTTTAGTTTATATGCTGATGTTCTCCAAATACAGTCAATATTTAACCAAAACACCCCACTAGTATGAAAGTATGGATTTTCTCCCCCCTCCCCCATCTTCCTCCATTCCATGGAGCAGAAATTCTGCTAATTTCTCCCTAATGGAAGGTTTTCAATGAAACTGTCAGGTATTTAAAAATCCAAGGTCAAGGATTTCCTCTGCAAATCCCACTCAGCACCATCCTGCTGGATTACAGAAGGAGGACAAGTCAGCAGAAACACTAGGCTTGGCCTTCCCCTTTTCTGCTTCTGTACACTCTTTTTCTCTAGAGAGATCTGTCTTTGAAAAAATCCTTTATTCTTGTGCAATCGTCTCAAGGTGGATTCAAGGACAGATGCCTTTCAGTATGAGCATTCAGTTTAGGGGAATTTTTTTTTTGCTTCCTTACAGCTTATGGTTAGCATGGAGTCAAGGCCCCCAAAGGACCTAATCTTTCTTAGTTAATAAGTGGAAAAGTGGCCTCTGCCATTGCTTACAATGACTTCTGTGTTTATCAGGAACTTGTTAAGCTTAAAAAATACTGATAAAGATGAATAATTATTTTGTGGGTTTCCGCAGCACTTAAAACTTTTCAAATCATGTCTCACATCTAATGTTTCTTTGGATCTGTGAACCAATTTCATCATGGCCAGAAGGTCAATGGAACTAGCCAGAAACCAGTCTGCAGGAAGTGATGTGTCCAGGGTCGTATACAAAGGTGCTTGCCTCAGTGTGTGGTCAGAAAACACTGCTGATTGCATTTGTGTGCATTTTACCATAAACTGTCTAACACACATGGTTGCCAGAGGAACTTCCAGTCCTGTGTGGAGTCACTGTGCAGGCCCATCTACTCTGCCTGTATTTCGGGCTCAGCATGCTTTACTATGGTCCAGGCAAAATGGCTTCCTTTAGACCTAATGCAACCTGCTGTCCCCTTTCCTTTCCTTCTTCACTTGGCTACATCTACTTATTCAAAAACTTTTTTTAGGAGTTTGACTTTTAATGTTTCCACCAAAGTTAAGCATGTAAGCATCTTTTCAAGGATGGTCAGTAATAGTTCACATCTGCTCTGCCCTCCCACTTCTCTCCCCAGAAGCATTTTCCCTCCCTCCCTTTCCCCTTTTCTCCCTCTCTCCCTTCCTTCTTTTTTGCCTGTTTTTTTTCTCCTATAAAGTTAGCAGTGACTTTTTGGTTATCTGATTAGATTTGTTCTGTGGTGAAAAAATTTTTTAATCTACCAATGTCTATTCCCATGGTCCAGCACCTTGAGTGTTTTATTTCTCTCTCTCTTTCAATCTTAGGTTTGAGTCATGCTACCAGCCCCCAACCCCCCCCCCCACCCCCCCCGTCTTTTTTGGCTTTAGTTATTTTTGAATAGGGTCTTACATTTATGCCCCAGGCTGGTCTGGACTGCAATCCTTCAATTTACACTTCCAGCCTAGCTGGGATGACAGGCCTGTACCACCACATCTAGCTTTTTTACATTGAGATGGGGTTCTGTGAACTTTTTTGGCCAGGCTGGCCTCAAACTGTGATCCTCCCAATCTTAGTCCCCCAAATTGCTAGGATTACAGGTGTGAGTCATTGGCTCTGGCTTATTGAGTAGCTCTATTGTAGTTACATTAGGAATTGAACCCAGGGCCTCACACTTGAGCTATACCACCAGAAACTTTGGTTTCTGTTCTTTTTTTGGTTTTTGAGATAGGATCTTGATAACTTTGTCTGATCTAGCCTTGAACTTGTTATCTTCCTGACTCTGCTTTCTAAGTAGCTGTATTGAATAACTTAAATTCTTTACATCTAGTACCATTATTTGATAACAAGCTCTTATAACCCAGAGACACAGCCATATGCCCGAGGTCACTGTACTAGTCAACTTGCCAGTCAAGTCAAGTGCTATCTATCTTTAGCACTGCTTTCAATGTCACAGAGAAAAATAGCACATTAAAGAGGATTTGTGTGTGTGAGTGTACATGTATGAAGACAAAAGCTGAAGTATTAGAAGAATGAATTCAAGTTCAGTGAGCAGATTTTGGTCATTTTATCTTAAATATTTTTGTCAATCATAGTGGCTATACAACTGTGTTCCTTTCAAAAAGTCTACTCACCACGATTTAACACTGGGAGAAATTTTACTCAGATACAAAAAAAGGGAAAGTTTGCCAGTGCAGGAGTCTCAGGCAATCAGAGCCACCTGTTGCTAGCTAGCACGACTAGCCCCATCTGTTGCAAGGCTCAGAATGACTAAGAGGGGACCTCAGTGTAGTGTAGATGAAGTTGCTGAGATGCGATTTGGGGGTGGAGGGGAGGATGGGAAGTGGCCAGATTATTTCTTATGGCCCCTCATTTTGGTGGTCTGCAGGAGGTGGCTTGTATACCCTCTCATTGCTTGGTTCAGCCTTAGATGGAGTTGAATCTTCCAGGGGAAGTGAAGACTCCCATAAAAGGTGGAGTAATACCAGTGACTAACCTGAGTTTGGGAACCAATATCTCTCCCTCTCTCTGGGCTCAATGCACTGAATAGCTCTTTATTTTTTGGAGCCAGTTATTACTTGTTTATTTACTTATTGGTTGATTTTTTTTTGTCACCTACGTTGTACTAGTGGCTCTGACATGCTTTGCACTATAACTCTAGCATTCAAATGTATCACTGCAAACCATTTTTATCTGACACACATTTCATCAGTGGAAACCTATGAGTTTTAACTTATCTTAGATGTCAAGTGAAATGCCAAACGTGTAGAAAGCTGGTGTTTTCTACATGGTGTCCAGAATTATTCTGAATAGCTACATTAGTATAAAAACAATCTTCCTAGCAGTTTTATCCTGTTCCACAAGTAAACTTCATTTCCTCCTAATTGTCTAGTTTGGCATATTTTTCTTTGTTCTTCTGGGAAGCTGTCTTACATAGGGAATTTGGAAAACTTTCTTTTGTGAAAACCTGCTTTTTTTTTTTTTGTAAGAAAATAATATTGCTTCTGTGTTTCTTGCTTTAAGCTCTTGTCAAACTGGGCTTATTCTTTCCTTTTCTTTTAGGGCTGAAATATGGAATGGTCTAGTGAACTGCGGTTAGCATTTGATTCACTACCCAGGCACTGCCCCATGGAAACCAGTAGAATGAAATAAAACAAATCACTGCTGCTTCTGAGAGGTCAAAAGCTGGGGTCCTTTCTTTCTTTTTTGTGCCTTTTCCCTGGTCTTTGTGATTCTCTACTGAACTCAAGGTTATTTCCTGAGTTCTTTAATTTTTTTTACACTAACAAGTAAAAATTATATATATGGTGGACAACATGAAGTTTTGATGTATGCATAGATTGTGGAATGGTCAGATCAAGCCAGTTAACCCAGGCATAACACCACAGATTTATCAGTTACACAGTTCTTTTATGACTGCTAGCTCCCTTACACTAATCTAGCATTGGACTGAGTAAGTCTGGCCTCTTATTATCCAGCTGCAGCAAATTGCATATTGTGGAGATCTCAAAACACAGGACACCTCAAATCCTCAGCTCTGCAGGACTCTGCACCTCTGAATACCAAGGGCCCAGGATCCACATTCCGATGCATAGCAGCTGTGTTCATGAAAAGAAGCTCAAAGAGGTACCATGGACACCCTTTCACAAAGAGCATTCCAAGCAATAATTCGGCCCCACAGGTATAAACTGAGAAAGCTACTGGAGAAGGTTCTCTGAACTTCAGCGACTGATGGTCCTCAGAGAACAGAAGATGGAGAGACAGGAGAACACTGGCTGGCTGCTCACTGTGCTAGAGGTGTGACAGCAGCAGGAAGAAGCCCTGTGGAGGAGCCGGCCTGAAAGCTGGGCTGAGTGATGGCTTTGACATAAAAGGCTGAATTGGAAGACCTAATTGCAGTGTGAAATGAACACGTGCTTTAATAAATCTGCAGCAGTAATTTAATGCCATCAGCATCATCTTTATGCAAGTTAGAAGGTGGTGGTAGTGGGGCTGTCGCGCTCACTTGTGGAATGCATGATTTAAAATCTGATCACTATTCATTCTTAAATGTTAGCATAAAGAAAATGAAGATGAATTTTCATCTGCAGAAATTGGATTTAGTTTTTGTATCTCTGACCTTCACAATGGGAATCAAAATAAAGAGAGCATTTCAAATTATAAAATCTGTTTTGCAGACATATTTGCTTTCTCGAAGCATTATAGAGATGTGTTCTAGGGTTAGAATTTGCACAGCACGGAGCTAATGAACTTGGTCTGACTCTTCTCTGCCACGTGATGGGGGGGCTCTGAGTTCTAAAAGTGGAGGTGAAAACTCTATGTACAATGATTTTTTTTAAAGCAAAAGTTTTATTTCAGATAAAAGATTTTTATTGCTTTTTCTTCTAGTTTTATTTTAAGCTTAAATTTTACATTCTATCCTCTGAAACACTAAAATCAGACATATCAGACTACAGTACTACTCACTTATGTTGCTGTTACAAAATCCAGAATGCCATGAGCACCTAAATATTACATGCTTTCCCTACTGATTGAGAAAATAAATTCATCAATATTCCACATATAACACCAAAACGGATTCTGATTCTGTCACAATTTATATTCACGGCACCTCAATGTCCATCGTTATTAAAGAACCTGTTTTAAAAATAATTTGGTTTTGATCAATGGGTCATTGATGAAATAAAAGAGGAAATTAAAAGGTTCCTGGAAGTGAATGAAAATGAAGACATGACCTACCGGAACCTATGGGACACAGCAAAGGCAGTCCTAAGAGGAAAGTTTATAGTCATGAGTGCATATATTAAAAAGGTCAGAAAGATCTCAAATAAATGACCTAATGTTACATCTCAAACTCCTAGAAAAACAAGAACAAGCAAATCTCAAAACAAATAGAAGGAGAGAAATAATAAAAATAAGGGCTGAAATCAATGAAATAGAAACAAAAAGAATCATACAAAGAATCAATGAAATAAAAAGCTGGTTCTTTGAAAAAATAAGTAAGATTGACAGACCCCTGGCAAACCTGACTAAAATGAAGAGAGAAAAAACCCAAATCAGTAAAATCAGAAATGCAAAAGGGGAGATAACAACAAACATCACAGAAATCCAGGAAATCATCAGAGACTACTTTGAAAACCTATATTCTAAAAAATTTGAAAATCTTGAAGAAATGGACAGATTTCTAGATATGTATGACCATCCAAAACTGAACCAAGAGGAAATTAATCACCAGAATAGATCTATAACACAAAATGAAACTGAAGCAGCAATCAAGAGTCTCTCCAAAAAGAAAAGTCCAGGACCTGATGGATTCTCTGCTGAATTCTATCAGATGTTTAAAGAAGAACTAATACCAACCCTCCTTAAATTGTTCCATGAAACAGAAAGGGAAGGAACAGTGCCTAACTCATTTTATGAAGCCAGTATTATACTCATCCCCAAAACAGACAAAGACACCTCCAAAAAGGAGAACTATAGGCCAAATTCCTTAATGAACAGTGATGCAAAATCCTCAATAAAATAATGGCAAACCAAATCCAACAACACATCAGAAAGATTATTCACCACGACCAAGTAGGCTTCATCCTAGGGATGCAGGAGGCAGGGGTGGTTCAACATATGCAAATCTATAAACGTAATACAGCACATTGATAGAAGCAAAGACAAAAACCACTTGGTCATCTCAATAGATGCAGAGAAAGCCTTTGATAAGATTCAACACCACTTCATGAAAAAAGCACTAAGAAAACTAGGAAAAGAAAGAATGTACCTCAACATTGTAAAGGGTATATATGACAAACCTATAGCCAACATCATACTTAATGGTGAAAAACTAAAACCATTTCCCCTAAAATCAGGAATGAGACAAGGATGCCTACTATCTCCACTCCTATTCAACATAGTACTGGAATTCCTAGCCACAGCAATTAGGAAGAAGAAGAAATAAAAGGAATACAAATAGGTAAAGAAACTGTCAAAATATCCCTATTTGCAGATGATATGATCCTATACCTTAAAGACCCAAAAAACTCTACCCAAAAACTCGTAGACACCATCAATAGCTATAGAAAGGTGGCAGGATACAAAATCAACTTACAAATATCATTAGCTTTTCTATACACCAACAACGAACAAACTGAGAAGGAAAATATGGAAACAATTCCACTGACAATAGCCTCAAAAAAAAAAATCAAATACCTAGGAGTAAACTTAACAAAGGATGTGAATGACCTCTACAAGGAGAACTACAACCCCTGAAGAAAGAGATTGAGGAAAACTACCAAAGATGGAAAGAACTCCCATGCTCATGGATTGGTAGAATTAACATAGTAAAAATGACTATACTAACAAAAGGAATCTATGTGTTTAATGCAATTCTCATCCAAATCCCAATGACTTTCATCACAGAGATTGAAAAATCTACCCTAAAGTTCATTTGGAAACACAAGAGACTGTGAATAGTCAAGGCAATACTCAGCAAAAAGAACAATGTTGGAGGTATCAAAATACCTGACTTCAAACTATATTACAAAGCAATAGCAATAAAAACAGCATGGTACTGGCACAAAGTAGACATGAAGACCAGTGGAACAGAATACAGGACCTGGATATGAATCCACACAACCATACCCACTTTATTTTTGACAAAGTTACCAAAAATATACAATGGAGAAAAGACAGCCTCTTCAACAAATGTTGCTGGGAAAAGTGGTTATCCATCTGCAAGAAACTGAAATTAGATCCATGTCTATCAACCTGTACTAGTATCAACTCAAAATGGATCAAGAACCTAAATATCAGACCTGAAACTCTGAAGTTACTACAGGAAGGAGCAGGAAACACTCTGGAAGTAATAGGTATAAGCAAGGACTTCCTCAATAGAACCCCAGCAGCCCAGCAACTAAGAGAAAGGATGGACAAATGGGACTTCATAAAATTAAAAAGTTCTGCACAATAAAAAAAATGGTCTCTAAACTGAAGAGACCATCCACAGAGTGGGAGAAAATATTTACCAGCTATACATCAGACAAAGGACTGATAACCAGAATACACAGGGAATTTAAGAAACTAAACTCTCCCCAAATCAATAAACCAATAAGAAATGGGCAACTGATCTAAACAGAACTTTCTCAAAAGAGGAAATTCAAATGGCCAAAAAACATGAAAAAATGCTCACCATCTCTAGCCGTAAAGGAAATGCAAATTAAAACCACACTGAGATTCCACCTCACCCCTGTTAGAATAGCCATCATCAAAAACACCACCACCAACATGTGTTGGCGAGGATGTGGGGAAAAAGGAACCATAATCCATTGCTGGTGGGAATGCAAGCTAGCGCAACCACTCTGGAAAAAAATTTGGAGGTTTCTTAAAAGTCTAAACATAGATCTACCATATCCAGCAATCCCACTCCTGGGGATATACCCAAAGGAATGCGACACAGGCTACTCCAAAGGCACCTGCACACCCATGTTTATTGCAGCGCTATTCACAATAGCCAAGTTATGGAAACAGCCAAGATGCCCCACCACTGATCAATGGATCAAGAAAACATGGTATTTATACACAATGAATTTTACTCAGCCATGAAGAAGAATGAAATCTTATCATTTGCAAGTAAATGGATACAACTGGAGAACATCATTCTGAGCGAGGTTAGCCAGGCTCAGAAGACCAAAATTCGTATGTTCTCCTTCATATGCGGACTTTAGATCAAAGGCAAATGCAGCAATGTGGTTGGACTTGGGTCACATGACAAGGGGAGAGCACATACGGGAGGTATGGGGATAGGTAGGAAACCCAAAACATGAAAGTGTTTGATGTCCCCACTGCAGAGGAACTAATACAGAAACCTTAAAGCAACAGAGGTCAACATGAGAAGGGGATCAGGAACCAGTGTAAAGATCAGTTAGAGATGAATCAACTTGGGTTGTAACACATTTGTGCATGGAAGCAATGCTAGGAATCTCTCTGTATAGCTGTCCTTAACTCAACTAGCAAAATCGCTTTGTCTTTCTTATTATGCTTATGCCTTCTCTCCAACAAAATTAGAGATAAGGGCAGAACAGGTTCTGCCTGGAAGTGAGGCGGGGCTGGGGGGAGAAGGTGGGGGTGTGGGGTGGGAGGAGAAATGACCCAAACAATGTATGCACATGTGAATAAATAAATAAAAAAAATTTGGTTTGTCACCAAAGGAAGAAATTTCTGAAAAAAAAAAACATGCTTTAAAATGCTCATGTGACAATGAGTGTGGGGTCCACAGATGATTCTGTTGGTGACACCGTAGGTATGGCAGAGGGAATGTCTGTTCTCCATTGGCACCTTCCCCAGCCTTTGTCTCAATGTGCCTTGTCCTTTAGAGAGGGCAGAGACCAAGCTGGGCAGAGGAGCCTGCCAACATCAAAGGAACCTGACCTGTGGAATCTGTCCCACGAGCCCCCAGGGAAGATATCAGCTGGCCGAGGTGCTGTGTTTGCTGAGAGTGATCCTGTTCCCTCCGCCTTTCCATGGTGTGTGTGTTTGTTCATTTAATTCATCATTTTGATTCTTAGGCACAGGAGGAAAGGAATGAGTGGAAGCGAAACAAACCTACAGCGGGTCAGGATTTTATGAGGGTGAAGAAGAGTGAAGACAGCCATCTTTGCTAGATGATGAGTCTCTAGTTGAGGACTCTTTAGACCTGTCTGCTATTTCACTCTGGAGTAGGATTACCAGGACTGTACTTATGCACGTGTCCCAATGACAAATAGACTGCCATTCAGTTTATCTTTTGTGTGGAGCCCAAATTTGTCCTGCTCTTGAAAGCTCAGTTTGGGGTCAACATGCCCCTTTCCACCCCAACCTTCAGATTGACTTCAGGGTGACTTCTTTTCACAAAAAACACTGTCTCCCCTCCAAATCTGCCCACAATGGCACTTTCAGTACTACTCTGAGGGTCCCTGTGACCTTCTAAGGGCTTAGGGATAAATGAGACATCTGAAAGTATTGCATTTTCAGGGTCCTATTATGGAGCCTGCATGGGAAACCTACACTCTTAGAAGATTGGGGTGATCAAAGGGAGGCAGGACTTCAAGAGAGGATTCTATCCTGAGGTTCATTCTCTTTTTTTGTGTTCAAAATTCAATGTATGCAACCGGTCTTCCTCCCTCCTTCCCTCCTCCTCTCCCTCTTTCCCTCTTTTCTCCTTTCCTTCCTTCCTCTTGCTTTTTCTACTCCTCTTCCTCCTCCTTATTTTTTGCAAAAGAAGATATTTTAAGCCTTTTTTATTAAAACATCAAAATAAAGTGAACAGGAAGTTTAAAACCAGGTCCTCAAGCCAACCTCAAGCATATAGTGGTTCTCTAAGAGGTGTTTGCTAAATTGAATTGAATTGTGGCTTGTGAGTCACTTCTGCAAACTTAAAAGCCTTGTTGGAAAGGTTTTGAGCTACCTCAGATGAACTGGTGATGCTCGACTCTTCTGGAAATAATTGCAATGATTTTCTAAAAGGTAAGGACTCGAAGGTGACATAGTCTGAAGAGACCCTCAGAATTCACAAAACCAAGTTAGTTATTACTGTGCTTTCTCCCCCATAGGTTAATTTCACAGTGTTAAATTATCTTAAAGAGGGCATATGCATATTTGCTAAAAACAGTGGCTTTGGGATTAAGGTGATTATTTGAATCAGGAAGAGGCCCAAAAGCAATCATAGCATGAATGCAAGTCACTGAGTTGGAGCCACCAGCCGCCGTTAATGTCAACCAAGGAGCCTGTGAGGTCATTGGTTGGCAGTGGCATAAGCAATTCTTCTCTTTATTGTCATCCACCTTTTTCTGTAATAGTGGTTCAAACTTAGTTTCCTGATTTTTTTCTCCTCGGAAAAATAAAGCTGCAATATTACTTAGCAATAAAAAGAAAAGTGCTATTAGGCCACAAAAAGATGTGGAAGAAACTTGACACGTGTTGGTAAGTGAAAGGAGCCAATTTGAAAAGGTTCCATCTTCTGTCATTCCACCTGTATGGCATTACTGGGAATCGTGACACTACAGAGACAGTAAAAAGATCGGAGGAGGCCTGGGGGTTGGGGGCAAGGATGACTGGCTGGGGCACAGATTTTTACACAGTGTCTCTCTTCTTTGTGAGACTGGAGTGGTGGATATATGTCATTATACATTTGGCCAACCCATAGAAAGTACATCCAGAGATTACAGTTGTACAATGTGACCAGTTTGTAACATCCAAAATAGCTGTGATGTGGCAAGATATTCCTGATAGGATAAGCCATATTTGTCTGTAAGGACATATTTTTTTTTTTCTGTAAACCTGAAACTGCTGTAACATATAAAGTCAATGAGTTAAAAATCTTAAAAAAAAAAATAAACCTTCAAACTTCTAGGGTCACTTTGTTTTAAACTAATAACATGATTCTGTTTGTACCATATGTTACAACTGACTTAATTAAATTTAATTCAACAACCTTAATATCTTTAAAAGAACAAAAATAGCTTATGTATTTTAGAGTTTGAGTCATCTGACCAATAATAAGAAAAATCTATTAAAACTCACAGCATTTTGAAAAATAGTAGTTAGGCTACAAAAATTAAATTTATGCCTGTGATTTGCCCTGATCTCGTCCTTACTGTTTGATTCCTCTTTCTCTCTACTTCTGATTGCATTTCCCATCTTAACTTCGATGTGGTGTTTTGGAGATGGGGTCTCACTATGTATTCTAGGCTTGCCCTCGGCTTGCAATACTGCTGTCTCAGCCTCCCGAGTGCTGGTACTACAGGTGTGATCACCACACCCAGCATTTTATTAGGATTTTGGAGCCCAGGCTGCCACTATTCCAGGGTTCCAGAAGCCTAGCTTCCTTAGATAAATACATTTTATTGTTCTTAACACCTTTGTGTAAAAGCGGAAAAACATCTTCTTAGATCCTGGAGTCTGTCTTATTTTCAGAGTGCAGAGGTGTCACATTTGAAGTCTGACCATGCTTGCTGCTAGAAAAATACACACAGCTATTGTAAACACTTAATATTTTTTTAATGACAGGATTGTTCACACTCTATAGGTTTTAAAGAGCTGAATGAATCTTATAAGTAAACATGGTTTTTATATGGCTACTCGGTTCCTCCTTCAAATTGGGGACGCACTGGTCTTCCGAGACATGCCACAGCCATGTCATTCAAGCACTGACTCACCGGGCAGAGTCCGTCTACCTCCTCACTGTGTTTCTACTTTGTCCTTCAGAGTACTGTAAGGAAGGTTGATCTGACTTCTTTCCACATCAATTTGTTAACCTTCACTGTCCCCAAGGTTTAAATTCTAACAAGATTATGCAAAGGGTCTTTGTAGCCCAGACTCTGTTCCCTCAAACATTCCATGTACTCCTTCCTTGGACCTAAGATGCAGTGGCACCGAGTGACAGCCCATCTTTGTGCTATAGGAGGCACCATGAGATGTCACAAGCCAGGGACTCAGATTCTAAATGGGGACCTTGGATGTACTTGTCATTCTACTTTGTTGGCCCGTAATGATTCTCCATTTAGCCCCATGGGTATCAGATGCAATAATGACTATGGATGGGCCTTTAAACATAAAGTAATTATATAAATTTAATGTATCATCATATTTATGTTAAGGAGTTAAAACCAATGTAGGCAATTGTTATTATTTGCAGTAGCTACGTTCCAGGTAGCTGCTCTGAACTCTGAATCAGAGAGTGCTGAATATTGCGCCTAAAGGAAATACAGGATTAGGTTCCTGAAAGCCACTGGTCATAACATTTCACCAACCAGTCAATATATAACTTGGCTCTATGGGTGTTTCTGTTTAAAGGCACCTTATGCAATCTACAGTATTGATTCAACATTGAGCTCATAATCAACTATAATTCATGGTAGAGCAGAGCTCATTAACACACGTACCTTCTTCCCAAGGCACAACACAGTTTTCTTGTACTTAGTGACAGGAGACAACATTTCAGTTCTCCACTGAGGGACATTTTAAACAAGGAAATCACCAATGAAAAGCATGAAAAAATGCAAAAAACATGGCACTAAACTGATTACAAAGATGACACTGTTTATAGTATGAGAACTGAAGCAGGAAGGCAGAGGGTGACCTTGTGTGACCTCAGCTGAGAATGTGCACATTGGTGACAAATTCTTTGCTACTCTGTGCATGTCTGAAAATGATTACAAAACCACCACATGTCCTACTGTTGTGGTTATAGATAATCTTTAGTAAGTAGGCAAACTCACAAATAAGAAATCCAGAATAATGACCAACTGTGTGCACATAAAAAAATGTAAGAGTTTTCCATGTTCTGGAATATTTCTGGATAGTATAATAAAAGGAATTTTGGCTTCTTTTTATTTTTTTGGAAATAATTGAGTATATAATGTGTGCTGTGTGTCAAAGACAGGTAGGCTAAAGATTTGTTTTTGACAATCTGGTTTAACCAAATACCAAAAATGTTATTGAAGCATTTTAATAATGAATGCCTTTTTTGGTATGCTTCTGTTAGTGAAAGATCATTTAATTTTGGAAAACAAGGTGGAGAGATGATGGTGCCAATTTATTTTCAGTGGAAAGTTTCCTAAGATTTTCATTGTTTGTTTCTTTTTTTATATGAGTGGTCCAATATTGGGGTCAGCCCTTCCTTTATTTGTGTAAGTTAAAAGTCAAAGGTTTATCCAGGCATGGTGGCTCATGCCTGTAATCTTAGCTACATGAAAAGCTGAGATTGGAAGGACTGTGGTTTCAGGCTGGCCCTGGCAAAAAGTTCAAGAGACCCCCCATCTTGACAGAAAAAACCTGGGTGTGATGGCATACACCTGTCATCACAGCTATAGTGAGAGGCCTGAATAGGGGGATTGTGGTCCAGGCTGACCTGGGAAAAGATGTGAGACCTTGTCCCCAAAATAACTGGAAGAAAAAAGAGCTGGAGGTGTGGCTCAAGGGGCAGAGTGCCTGCCTAGCAGGTGGGAAGCCCTGAGAACTACCACCACTAAGAACGATGATGACGATGAAAGGCTAAAGGTTTGATACAAGATGCAATGATACTGAAGCTGAAGAATGAGCCACTCATCCTGAACCTGGCAGTGTTTGTCCTGATTCTGTTTTGCCTCATTCCCCACATAATTAATGGGTAAAGCCAGCCTTGACTGAAAAGAAGAAAAAGGAAAAATGCCCAAGAACAATGCCAGTTGTACACCTCGCGATCAGGAACCAAGAATGTCTGGACCACCTGGTGACCATGGTCAACGTTGAAACCATGTCAGAGAATTGATTACTGCAAAAATTAAAGACCATTCCAGTATCTACCTGGCTATGGTTAAAATTGGACACCCCCCAAAACTCCATATAAACTTTGGCAAGCTGGAATGTGGTGGAAGCCTTCTATCTTCCACCGGCCAGCTTGTGACGTAAAGCCCTTTCTTCTCCTGTCACTCTGACTCTTGAGTTACTGGCTTCATCAAGTGGCCTCAGAGCCAGCCCTTTCACTGGTACCACACTACTTAAGATGTTTTGAACACTCACTGTGTGCCAGGTACCGTGATACCGTTTTTCACCTTCACAACAAAGCTGTGACATTGGCACTACTGCGCTTCACATTTCACAGGTACAAAACCTGAAACTCAAGATATGAAAAAGACCTGTTGAGGCTCCTTTGGCAGGCAGGGCAGTTGGAATTCCAGGCAGCCTGACACAGAGCTTGGCTTGAGTCCAACCCTCAATTTACACAATTTTGCCTCCCATGTAAACTTTATGGAAAGATTTGCATTTGCTGTTGTTTTATCAAGATGTTGAGTGTTTTTAGGCCATGTCGTGTAATTATTAATACTTGCTAAAGATACAGTTGGGTGACAAGGAAAAATTGTCATGATAGTGACAGTGTGTCATAGAAGAGACAATACTGAAATGCTGGCTGTGTGAACTTGGCTCCATATTGTAACATTTAGTTATAATATGAAGGGTTGCAATAAATTGTTTCTTAGGCCTCTTAGGATTCCATGAGGGGATAATAATAATAATCATAACCAATAAATTTCTGAAGGTGAAAGTCAATGCAATTAAAAAAGAATGAGAAGCCAACCTTGATTGATAAATTGCTGGGTGGATTCTTTCTAAACAGAATTCCTTCCACCTGGAGAAGATTTTGGATGCAAAGACTATGCTATATTTTCTTTGGGATGCATAATTTCCATCATAATTTCTCCTCCTCTATCTTAATGTTATTTCCTACCTATCACTTAAATAAAATTTCCCATCAGTTTTTTTACTACTGTTTTGTCATTATAATAAAATCCAAAGGCAACTGACCAGAAATTTCAATTAACTATTTGCCATGTGTTCATCAATTTTGCTGCCTTCCCCTCTCAGGAAGGAGAGATAAATCAGCAGGCAGTGTGTCGCCACCAGGGTCCTTGGAAGCAGGAGCAGGCAGTTCAATCTGCCACATTTTCCCCATCTCCATTTGTAGAGCTATATTAATCATTTTCTTCAATAACAAATCAAAAAGAACTACAAGTTCTAAATTGTAAGGGAACATTTAAGCCCTGTGAATTTCCTAATCTCTAGGGCTAAAGCAGGAAAGTAAAGAGTGATTGGGGCGGCTATGGTGTCTCCGTCATTCTGTGTTCATTTCCTTGTCTGTCATACTCCCCTGGTGTCTTGGGCACTCACCCCCAGGAGACACTTGCTAGATACGTCCCATGCAGAAATGACCCCATGGGATAGTGTGGGCTAGAGCTTCTCTTACTAACTTTACCTTTTCTAATTGAATTTTTTATTAGGGAGATTGTGGAATTCTATGCAGCTGTAAGAAGTCATACACATGCCTTGCATGTTTTCCCACTTTTCCCCTCCCCCATGGAAACATTTCAAAAATTTATAGTGAGCTATTACAATCAAACTGATCTTATTCAGACTTTGTGCTCGTTTGAGTGTATGTATTTAATTCTGTACAGTTTTGTCCCTTAGGTAGGTTTGTGTATCCACCGCCACAGTCAAGGTGTGAACGATTCTGTAAGATCCCTTGTGTTGCCCTCCTGCTCTGGTCACTCACCCAGGGCAACCACTGATCTGTCCTGCATTTCTAAAATGTTCTCATTTCAAAACCGCTACATGAATGGAATTCTTAGGTATGTCATCTTTTGGAACAGGCTGTTGCTTTCCTCGACAGAATTCTCTAGATTGACCCAAGTTGTTTTGGGTATCGCTAGTTTGTTCCTTTTTTATTACTGAGTACTATTCCATGGTATAGATGTACCACTTGTGTGTCTATAGTGGAACTATTCCCAGAAACCTATTGAAACACATTTCTCTTTTGATTTTTCTGAGTAAGGAGCAATGTCATAGTCAACCTAGACATTCATCACCTCAGAGGGAGAGAGGGAAAGAGAGGGGAGAAGGGATGATTTCTTACAGATGGCCCTACAGAACTATTTATCCATCAATGGAATAATGTCAAATGTGTCCAAAAAGGAATTCTTTCTTTTTTGTCTTTTTTTTTGGGTGATGTACTGGGGTTTTAACTCAGGACCTTGCACTTGCTAAACAGATGTTCTACTACCCCACTCCCAAAAAGGAAACCTTAATTTTTATCCCCCAGTCCCTAAACTGCTCCTCTTCAAGGGTTCCTTATCTCAGCAAGTAGCACTGCCCTTTACCCGGCTATTCAGGACAAACCCATGGGAAATCATTTTTGATTACTCTTTCTTTCTCTCACTGCATCCAAGTGATCAAAACCCCTGGGCTCTCGCTTTCCAAGTTTTTCTCTATCACCACCACTGCGATTGCTTTGGCATGAGCACCACTAGCTCTCATCTCGACTCCACCTGCATTTTAACTGGTCTTCGGTGTCCATCTTGCCCTTATATCTGTCCAGGCCTTCAGTAGTTAGGCAGAATAAGCAGCTGGCATATTCTTTCTAATACACAAATCAGATCAAGTCATGTATGTGACATAGGGAGTCTGGTTGCTATTAACCTGTAACTTCCTGTCCCCTCTCACTCTGTCCCTTGATCACTGGATTCCAGTCACCTTGGCCTCTTACTGTTCCTAAACAAGCCAAGCGTGTCTCTACCTCACAGGCATTTGATTGCCATTCACTACTTCTTCTTCTTCTTTTCTTTTTTTTTATACTGGAGTTTGAACTCAGGGCCTCATGCTTCCTAGGCAGGTGTTCAACCACTTGAGCCATGCCCCCAGATAGGGGGCTATATCTGTTTTATTCATTGTTCTCTCTCGTTGCTGGTACAAATAAGCACCCAACCTATTTTTTGAGTGAATAAATGATTTCCCTGAATTCTTTTACTCCCATTTTGCAATACATCAAGGACCAAGCTTGGAGGACCCAGGTCATAGAATTCTCTTGTGATATAGACAGAACTTATCCTTCTGCCTAACGTGGAGAAGACATGAGGTGTCACTCAGCTGTATAAGAATTTGATGACAGCGAAGTATAGTAGCTTGCAGGAATGGCACCACTTCCTCACTCTCTCTGAATCTGTGCCTTTTTCTGTGAGACTTTGTTGTTCCTCCCATGGAAAACCCTGAGTATATTTCTCATCTCCTTGTCTGGATTTGGTCACATGACTCATTTTGGACAATGGGATGTTAGTCAGTGTGACAAGACCCCAAGCTCAATAAATGCTTGTATGAATGAGTTCATAGTCTGCACAGTAGCACACTGGATCCTTGGCCATCCCCTGGTTAGCAAGAAACATGTAAGCATTGTTTTAAACCACCAAGTTTTAGAGCTATTTGTTAACTACTTCTTCTTCTTCTTCTTCTTCTTCTTCTTCTTCTTCTTCTTCTTCTTCTTCTTCTTCTTCTTCTTCTTCTTCTTCTTCTCCTTCTTCTTCTTCTTCCTCCTCCTCCTCCTCCTCCTCCTCCTCCTTCTTCTTCTTCTTCTTCTTCCTGTCAATAGCTAGCCAATAGAGAAAGTAAAAGCAAAGCTCTCTTCCTACTCCTTCCCTTCCCTTAAAGCCCAAGAGGACTATGGGAAAAAGAAGAGGCACAGCAGATCAGAGGAGAGCTTAGCTTTGGCCAGAGAGCAGGAAATGTGTTTATACGTGGTGGGGAAGAAGGACTGAGGGCCTAGGGTTCTTTTTGCTTTGCTTCCCGCACTGGGGCTTTAGGGGAGACCACTGTGTAGAGGACCTTGTGTCAGTAGGTAGCCCAGCTATGTGATGAGAGAGAGAGCCATGGAGAGGATGAGGATGTGACAGAGACTCATGGGTCTGTTTCCAGTGAGCGCTAAAGACAGCAGCAAGCACAGGGGGTGAGGGCAGATGCTCTATGTGATGTTAAGTCCATGCACTGCAGGTTTTAACTTCCAAGGCCAAAAGAGCTTCCAGTGACAAGGCAGACCCAGGATGGTCTGGGGGCCAGAAGCCAAGCCATGCAAACTCAGGGTCAGCATGGATCCAGGTTCCTCCCTGTCCATGATGCTTTGTGAACACATAAGTACTTCTCACTGCCTGTTGCCCTGTCTTCTACATACCAGGTCGCCATCTTATAGAAAGAAGCAAGGGGTGGGGAAGACCACTTGAAAGATTGGACATTTTTTATTCAAGGACAGAGCACAACCAGAAGGGACGCTTAAATAATCAAGTCAGAGTCGCCTTTAAACCAGATCACACTAGTCACTTGTCACTATTATCATCATAGACAAAGACATTGCAAATTTCCTCTGCATATCTACATTGTTTTGTGCATTCCAATGTGTGACTTTGTTATAACCATAGCAACCCCTAATTCGGTCTCCCTGCGCCTCTCTCTCCCTGTTATGCATTTCCACTCTGCAGATGGTGTTATTCGTGTACAGTGTTGATCTGATCATGTGATTCTCTTGATAAAACAGATCCTTCCTTTATTCCCCTTCACCCTCCAGATAACATTAAAACCTTCTTATGGCTTATAAACAAATCCATAATACAGAAACCATTGCCAGTGCCCTGCAATCTCCTTGGTCTGGCTCCAAAAAGCATGGACTCTTCAGGTTCTTCTGGCCTTGGGAATGTGTTGGGTGGGGATGGAGGGTAAGCCCCTCCCAGGCAGTGGTCACCATTGTGGGATGGAGAGGAGGTGGAGCAACACCCTGGCTTCCTCTTGCCTCTGTGAGACCTGCGCAGATGCGATCTGCACCATCTTCCAGGGCTCCCTCTTGGAATTGTGTTTCAGTGGTGCACGTGGTGAAAGTGTGCCAATGATCCCTTCCTTAACATTTCATTTCTCTACTTCACTACTTATTTTTTTGTGGGTTCAACTCCCAGACCGACTTCTGGTATTCAAATTCAATTCTCAAGGGTTTCTCTTGGGGGAGCCCAGGACAAGATAAGTGAGCACACAATGTGTCATCTCAGGCAGGGCCACATTTTTAGGGGGCAGTGAGCACTACTGAGAATCTCCTGTCCTGGCAGGAGTAAGGGCGACTGTTCCTGGCAATTCAGGAAGCATTGAGAGGCTGCCTTGGTGCGAGCCCCACTCTCTGCTCTTATTCATTGTCACTTGCCTCTTCACATCCCAGTTTTGACCATTTGGAATGAAAATTGTGGGTACTCAAGTTTCCCACATGGCAGATTATGTCTCCAAAGATGGCCACAACCATCCCCCCACCACATGTTCTTTTGCAATGTGGTCTTGTCACCATGCTGTTGAGAGGGACAGTCTTCTCCTTTTTACTCAAATATGGGATGGAGCTCAGGTTTTAGCCAAGAGCCAGCAGCAAAAGTGGTGTGAGTAACTTCTGAGGCTGGTTTTAGAGACCTCCAGTTGCCACCTTTGCTTTTTGGTGCACTCAACCTCTACGCTGGAGGGCAGTCCAAGCAGCTGGGATGTGGGGCCCTTGGGAGAGAACCAAGCCCCCTTGCTGGCAGCCCCTACTAAACTATTGGGCAGCTGGCACTTGCTGCTGGCCTTGAGTGACGTCACTGTGGACCACCCAGTTGTCCTTAAGTCTCAGCTGAACCCAAACAAAGCAGAGGGGCCACCCTGTCAGCCTACAGAACTGAGAAATAGTAGGTATTGTTTCGAGCCACATTGTCAGCAATAGATTACTGAGAGCCACCTCCTCTTCCTGTCCCCCACCCCACTTATTCCTTTGCCCATGTGATTTGAACTTATCATTCAATAAGTTCAATTCTCTAATACACTTCTCTCATTTCTTGTCTGGGATAAGTGCCCTTCCTACTTGCTTGCAAGGAACCCTATTGTGTAGGTTCAGCTTGGTATGACGACAGCCATATTGAGCCACTGTCGCCATGATTGCCCCCACAGTAACCCTGGACAGTTTTTCCTGGACAGTTCCCAGTAAAGTATAAATAGAAAAAGCCATTAGCATGGTGTTGTGTGGAGCTTTACAACTGGTCCCTGGCATCAGAAATGTACCTGACTTTCTGATATTAGCTTAGAATAAACCAGGTACATTCTGACTTGAATGAAGTCACTTATGTTTTAACTTCCTGATTCAACCTGTTTCTGCCACTCAGGACCATGCTTCTGTCAGTAAGTACTCCCACTTCAAACTTGCACTGTGCAATCCTAGACCTGGCAGCCTCTTTTCTTTGCTCTCACAGCACTTTATGGCTGCTTTTCTTACACTAGGGCTGAGTTGTTCTGGAATGTCTACATTTCCATCTTCCATTTGTCCTGCCATTGTTTTTCTACTTCCCATGCCTTTCCATTGTGCTTTCTTCCATCTGGAACCTCCAAAAGTAGAAACTGTGGCAGTCTTGGTTACAATTGCTACTCCAGTGAGTTGTGCAATGCATGGCACCTGACATGATGAACATACACTTGTTTAATTATGATGAACAGTTGGAAGTTCCTGGCTTATGCCTGTAATCCTGGCTACTTGGGAGGCTGAGATTGGGAGATGATGGTTCGAGGCCAACACAAGACCCCATCTCCAAAATAACCAGAGCAAAATGGACTGGAGATGTAGCTCAAGCAGTTGAGCACCTGCCTAGCAATTGTGAAGCCCTGAGTTCAAATCCCAGTGCTGCCAAAAAACAAAACAAAAACAATAATTATCACGGACACACACACATACACACACACACATACACACACACACTATGTGATAGCTACTGTGCTGCCTGTCACATATGTATTAAATTACTGAATCTTATGAAGTAAGGGCTATTACTATTTCTATTTCATACATGAGAAAACAGACACACAAGAGGAGAATGACGTGCTAGATCATATAGTGACAGAACAGGACCCGAAACTCAAGGGTAGTGAAGTTCCTTCTCAGTTGCAATCTTATGTATCAGTCAGGACAAGCAAGGTTGTGCCACTGTAACAAACAGTCCTATAGTTTGGGGGCAAGGGGCTTAACAAAGCAAAGAATTTTTTTCTTTTCATGCCAGGAGTAAACAGGGTTCTCTATTCACCGTGGTCACAGAGGGACCCAGATGGATGGAACAACCACTGTCTGAGGTTTCCCAAGCAACATGACAAAATGATAAAAGAGCACTTGAGGGTCCTGCATCAGTCATTAAATGTATAACCCTGAAGTTACATGTGCTTTTTCTACTCATTGGTCCTTGGTCAGAAACATTCAGTGAGCAGAGTAATGCCTATTACAATTGTCCACTTTACCAACGAATGAAGGGCTAAACATGTCACTTCTTGCCATGTGAGGCTTTGTCAAAGTTCTGGAAGGTTTTGGGAAGCCCTGGAAGAAGGATTTCTTATCAACAGAAAGTACCACAGGATCATAGCATTCACAATGGAAGTTGTAAAACAGCTACTAATAGATATATGTCCTGTGAGAGTTGCTGTGGAGAATGAGGTAGCCAGGCCTATATTAGGATCCAGGTCCTGTATGACTTACGAATTACATTAAATTGAATGGATACAAGGTTACTTTTAATTTTACCACCCCTCCCTGCCACTGAAAAGTAGTAATTGTCAGTTAAGTAACACTGACTCTGCATTCGTAGCTGACTTCTTTCCAAGCACAGCCTCGTACTCATTCACAGAAGAGTTACTGCCTTTTAATAATAGAACAGATCTACTTCATTATGGTTTAATATTACTGTGAGTTATGACAATGGCACAAATAGTTAATTTGAAAAAAATTACTTAGAGGGCTCAGTAATAACTTTCTAAAATGACAATGAATACTGTCATCCTGAACATGTCGGTTACCTATTTAATGACACAGAATGTACAGTGATGTGATGAGCAGTATATATTGACATTCTTCTAAATTCATGTCTGTGATACAGCCATACAGTGTATGACACCAAGGAACCCTGAATATAATTATCCTTTCAGATTTCAAATGGAATAGGAGATCCTTTTGTACTTTAATATTATTTTTCTCAAACTTTTAAAAAAGAAAATTACTTATACCATGTGTCTTAAAGTTTCTGGTGTATGTAGACTTCATCAAATGTAGATTCACTCTATCCAGAAAGTCCCTTAGTGTGGAGAACCAATTTCCATCTAGCATTTGTTGAGTATCCTCAATAATGGAGGCCACTCATATGTGACAAGCTCTCATTCTTAAGAAGCTCTTCCTTAGTTGTATCTGAAGTTTTCCTCTTCACACCTTGTATTACTGGCTCACTTTGGTCCTGCTGAGGAGGCCTTGACAAGTTAAATCCTTGTTTCGGAGAGCAGTCATCAAGGACTAGAAACTGTTTCACGTTCTCTAGATCCTGCCCTTTTCTGGATACATATTCCCAGGCCTTTTGATTTTTCTTTTATGGGTCTGTGTCTGTCAGGTCTTCTTAGATTAGTAGTAATCTTGGCTCTGGGCATGATTTTCCTATTAACGTAGCTCAGTTTTAGACTCATTTCAGGATCAGTCACTATGAAACACTAGTTCATGTCAAACCTTCCCTCAGACCAACCTCCTGAGATTTTCCTGACACCAGGAATCTCCCATCTTCTACTTAGTGCATTTTTTTTGGTTTAAGTGCAGGAATTAAGTTTGTGTCTGTTATATTTTATCTCATTTTTGTCCCATCTTTCTATCTTGTCAAGATACTTTTGAAGTGATTTTTATCGTCCAACATATTAAACCACCCTTCTCAGCTCCGTGTCATTCTCAAACTTACTAAAGCTATTCACATATATACATACATATACATAGATATATATTTGGCAGTACTGGTGTTTGAGCTCAGGGTCTCATGCTTGCTAGGCAGGTGCTCTACTACTTGAAACACTCCATCAGCCCTGTTTTTGTATTGGGTATTTTAGAGATGGGGTCTCAAAAACTATTTGGCTGGACTGGCCTCGAACCCAAGTAGTTAGGATTACAGGTGTGAACCACCAGCGCCTGCCTCACTTTTCTTTCTGCGCTGTATTTCCTCCATTAGCTTTATGGAGCTCATGCTTGTCCTCTGCAAGGTGCTCTCTCTTCCATCCTTTGTGTGACTCCCTTTGCAAGCAGTGCTCATTAAGAAATCAGTGTGACATCATATTATTTATTTACACCCATCTCCTCCTTCTCTTATGGGATCAGTTTCTGATTAGCAGTTTACCTAGCCAAGCAACAACTGGGAGCATCCATCTCTAGAGGATATCGAAATGTGACTGAAGCACATGAGAGCTCTGCTACAAGTTCTATTCATCTTTCTTGATGAATACTTCCATCTCTGAGGAACACAAATGGCTTGCTTCTCACTGAAGTATATGTCACTTTCAAAGGGAAATAAAAAAATGATCCTCCCCAATTCTGCCTGCATTAAATGATCAAACACTTAAGGATTATTAGCTTGAAGGGGTGGTAAATGACTAGCCTCCGCAGACACAACCATCAGTGGTATTTTTTTTTTTTTTTGCTCCTCACTGTGATTTCTTTCATTACATTAATGGAATTATATCTTAGAGAGCTGATGTCTTCTTTTCTTCCTCCTTGTTGTGAAAGATACAGGTGTTATCAGGAAGCAAAGCTTAGGTTCCAGCGTCACATATTGTGTTCTTCAGTGACCTAGCTGGGTGACTTTAAGCCAGTGATTCTCAGCTGGTGGTGATTTTGCCCTCCCCAGGACATCTGGCAATATCTGAATTTTTTTGGTTGTCACACTTAAGGGTGCCACTTGTGTCTAGTGAGTGAAGGCTCGGAGTGATGCTCTGCACTCCGAGACCCAAAGGAAAGAATTTTCTGACCCAAAATGTCAATCTTATCACTGTTGGGACACCCTGCTATACGCAAACCAAAACCAAAACCAAAATACATATATATGTGAGATCACTGTTGACCCACCACAAAATTTTAGAATGGACTCTTACATAACTCTTAGTCTTTCTAGCAGGAAGTCAGGACCACGAGAAATCAGCAAAGATTTATTTTATTTTATTGATGGCAGTGGGATTTGAACTCAGGGCCTTATGCTTGCTAGGTAGGCACTCTACCACTTGAGCCACTCTCCCAGCCCAGATGGTAATTATTTTCATTATTTGTTTATCAGGCTTTGTGTTGGATAAGTCCTAAGATGTTGTTAGCTTAATACTATAAGAGTAGTTTATCTACTCCACGACTTTCTTTTTTTTGCAGTGCTGGTGATCAAACTCAGTGCCTTGCACTAGAGCTCTACCATTGAGCTACATCCTACAAATATTTTTTGAACACTTTCTATATGCTAGACACTAATTTTACTGCTGCAAATAGATTAGTTAAAAAAAAAAGATGACAGTTGCTACCTTTGGGGACTAACAACTCACAAGTAGGTGTTTGTGTCTCCATCTTACATCTGAGGAAACCCAGACTCTGAGAGGCTAAAGTAACAAAGCAGAAAAGTAACGGCCCAGGATTTCAACGGAGACAGCACGGACTCAAGCCGAACCTGCCCTGCCTGCATTCCTTCTATTCCATTATTGCTAGATCCTTGACAATTAATTTAAAAAGACAAACAAGCAAACAAAGTAAGCTGCAAGATAGGTGAGAACTGTAGAATGGTGGTCTTTTTTTCATTACTTTTTATTAATTCAACAAATATTTATTTAATGCTTGCTCCTTTTAGGATATAGAGGACCGATGAGATATTCTTTTGATCTAGCGGGGAGTCACTGGCTGTGAGGAGGAAAGTCAGTCTCTGCTGTAGCAGGAGCCCTAACCTTGTCTTGTGTGAATGGCGCCATCTCCGTCCCAGGACTGGGGATTTCCTTACTGGTGTTTAGATAGCCTTTCCATGACTCGTTGCTACTCACATGACTAGTTTTTGTGCATAGCAACATTTTCCTTTGGTGTACAGAAAATTCTAGGTGTGGTAGCCATGCATCCGAGGCTCATGTCACACTTGGCTTGACACAGATTTATAGCACAGTAAATTCTTAGTTGTGGATGATGCTGCTTTTACAGTGCTATTTGCTCATGATCTTGAAGGGCCATGCCATGTTGTCTGCTGCAATTTTGTGGAAGTGTACATTTAGTCTTATGACTTGAACTATTGACGAGGCAGTGCTACTTAGAGTAAGGGAATCTAGCACTCAGCTAACATTCCTGTCAAACGTGACTGTGGATCTCACGAACTAATAAAGCCCATTGTTTTAGGTTCGTTCCTGGTTGATGATGCCTTCGGGACAGTACAGTGTGACATGCTTAGAAATCGCAGTAGAGTTTATTCTGCTGGGATTATAGCTCTGAAGGAACACCTAACACTTTCAATTATTCTTGGCTGAATTGTGGGAATACATATGGTGATATATGGGCACCACTGTCTCAGGATATAGGACCCATAAGCCAAGGCCCTAATTCACTAAACCTTTTGTCTCTAATTGTTGGAATCGCTCAACTTTCACAGCATCCCTTCTCTGGAGCTTGACCATGAATGAGTGAGAAGGCTTCTGTCCTTCCTTTCTTCCTTCTTTCCTTCCTTCCATCCTTCCTTCCTTCCTTCCTCCCTCTCTCCTTCCATCTCTCTCTCCTTCCCTCCCTCTCTCCCTTCCTTCCTTCCAAACAGTACTGGGGATGGAACCCAGGGCTTTGTAAATGCTATGTAAGAGCTTTCCACTTGAGCCATGTTCCCAGCCCTTTTGTTTTAGTTTTGTTTCTGAGATGGGGTTTTGCTAACTTGCCCAGGCTGGCCTTAAATTCACAACCCTCATGTTTCTACCTCCCAAGCAGCTGGGATTACAGACGTGCATTGCCATGTGTGGCGGAGAAGCTCTTCTGATCTATAGGACTATGGACTCCTCAGAGAGACCTCACTTCACAACTGCTCTACAACGTATTAATTGAGTAACCTTTGTCTTGACCTCCCTCAGCTTCAGTTTCCTCATCTGTAAAATGGGGATAGTAAAATAGGTCTTGTTTCAGTGGACAGTTAGTTGTCATATTTATACACATAACAGGTAAGGCCATACAGTCTCTGTTTTCTATTCTTGTTACAGATAATTAAAATAAGGATAAGATCTTTAAAATACAGCACCATAGGAAATGTTGGAGAAAATTCAAGACTACATTTGGGACCATACTTGGGTGCTAGTTTTAGGATGCAAGGGATTCAGGAATAGCTATTTAATTGTCCTTTCTTATTATACATTGTCTAAGGCTCAATGGTCAATAAAATTTAGCACTCATTTTTTTCCCAATGCTACCATTTGATCAATGAATTGCCACCCCCTACTGACTTACCTTTGGAGTTCAGGGTCTTTTCTTCTGGGGTTTTATGCATAGGTCTATTGCTTGCTGTCTTCCCAATTCCTCACTCACAAGAGGACTGAGGTGTCCTGGTTCCAAGCCCAGGTTCATGTCTACTTTCTGGCATGTGAGATAAACCTTATCCCTCAGTTGGCCAATTTCACTTACATCTCCTGACTAAGCCTTCCTCTCTGTCTTTCTCCTTTTCATTTTTGTGTTTACCATCTCAGAGATGAAGGACAGTAGTTAAGAACTGCCTTGGTATCTGACTGCCTGGGTTCACGGCTCGGTTCGGCCCCTTGTTAGCTTGGTGAACTTGGGTGAGTTACTTACCTCTTTGTACTTCAGTATTCTCATTTGTAAAGTGGAGACAGTAATGCCAACTACCTCACGGAGTTGTGACAAGGGTTAAACGAGCAAATATCTCAAGTCCTTAAAATGGAGATTGAGTAAGTGTACACGATTATTTGTATGATAGCTTCACTTTCCTGTTCCCTCCACATTTTCCACGACCATACAATCTTCTTAAATGAGTGCTTTTTTTTAATCATTAATGCTCTTCTGATCACTGTAACTGAGTTTCCACAATGAATTTAGTAAATTCTTTTCTCTTTTTAGAGGCTTGAATTGTTCTCTTCCTCTAGTTAAAGTTTAAATCTCAAAAAAGCAAATTCTTTCTTTAGAACCCTGGAGAAACCTGAATAATCCTCTCCCTTCACTTGCTTTTAGTTTTAGTTACATGCTTTCTTCATTGGTTTTAGCAGTAAAGTAAAAGACCCCCCCCACCCCCCCAAAGAGACTTTACTATAAATTATACTTCTGACTATGGTTGGTTATCTTAGTACCAGTTGTTTAAGTGTTTTTTAGGGATTTGGAGATTGTCTTATCTAGCACAAACTGGTTGAAGCCACTGACCTCTTCATTTGGGCATGCACAAGTGACTGACATCAGAGGAGCACAACCTACTCCTACAAACCACATTAACACTGCCATTTTCTGATCGCAAGTCCTATGAAGAGTCATGAAGGTTGATTATGTGAGCAGACCACAGATTACTTCACTATTCTTTACCTTCAATCACCTTTTTCCCTACCTCAGACCACCTGGTTCTTTATTCCATAAACATCCTTAAACCATATCCTCAGGAAGGTGGATTTGGCCTGGGGCTATTCCCGCCTTACATTTGGCCACTTCGTGAATAAACTCGGCCTTGGAAGACTGTGGCTACAGTGATTAGCAAACCACACAGGGGCAAAGCAAGTCCTCTGAGGATTCCACTACCCACTGGACACAGAATAACCCCCCTCTGAGCCTACACATGGCCACCATCTTACTATTTTCATCTTGGGTTCACAATATACATTCTCATATTAAAGAGAAATTTCATTGGCTTCGCATTAAACCTTTAAAAATTCTTAACCAGTCACATCTGCATTTCCATCCTAGATTCAGTCACACATATGGGAAGGGTTTTCTAATTCCTATCGGCCTCTAATTTGCAATAATATCAGGTACCTTTCTTGTGAGTGAGAGGAAGAGAGAATCATGAAATTAAAGTAAATATTGCTTGTGAGGTCTTTGATAAACCAAAGAGCAAAGTTTACATACAGAAGCTGGGAGCAGGTAATTGTGTCCTGGTTTATGTTATACAACAAATATCTCAGTCCCATTTTAGTCAGACTTAGAAGCCTGCAGCACCTATTGCTGTGTGTTTCAAAGGTGAATTAATAGCTTTAGAATGTGTCACCTGAGCAATCACGCCAAAGAGGATTTGACAACACCTCTACTATGTGTATCAACCAGAACCACCACACAGCTTTTCTTGTATGGGTGAGATATTTGTGACTGACCCCAGTGAAAGTTCACCTGGCAATTAAAAATTCAAATTCACATTACCTAATGTAATTGGGTACCATGTGCACTCTGAACACACACTTAGACCTATAGAACCAAATCTTACCTATAACTTTTCCAAGAAAGAGCGACTTGGGAGAATTGAAGAGTGTGTCAGATGAGCTTGGTAGGTGGTAACTCACAGAAGGATAATGATCGAGCTGCAGGAAGAAAACAAGGGACACAGTTAGAAGAATGTCGTTACCTGCCCTGGAACCAAATCTTCCCTGGGGGATAGCATAACGCTTTGAACTTTGGTTTCCAGAAAACTTACTTCACCAAGCACTGACTGAAATCCAGCCCCAGGAAACGAAGGCCCACGTCTTGCCTTTCAGGGTTTTTTGAAAACAATTTGAGCTTGGTAAGTGAAGCTCTTTTTTGAATTGCTCTCCAGCAGTGCATATTTTCTGTGCTTAACTTGTTGCTGGATTAAGATTCTTGCTATTTTAATGGAGAAAAACCCGCTTGCTCTAATCTCTAGCGCTGACCTCTGGATAGACAATGTCACACCTACAGAGTTGAGTTTTCTTAAAGATTCTCTTGCTGACCTGTTGACTTCACTTTTTGGTACTGTCTGCTTCACACACACACACACACACACACACACACATACGAAATGCTGCAATTCAGCATTGTTTTCTTGCCTGCCACTGGCAGGGTCAATGGGGCCTGGGAATTCAAAGGTGGGTGTAGTCTGCTGCACTGCTCATCCTGAATACAGGGCAGCTGGCAGCAGAGGGAGGGAAACGGAGCAGTGCCCGATAATGACTGCTGGAGCAATGCACACTTCTGGTCACGTTTTCCAAGTGTAAAGTGCAAATGGTGGAGCCAGGTACTGCAGCTTTGACGTGTCCTTGTGTCCCTACTTGGTGGCTTTTAAAAACAGATGCAGTCTAGTTGTGCTTTCCCAGCTATGAACTCCTAGAGCCTTCTGGGTTTTTCTGGTTCACCTGTGCAAAATCTTCCTTGGATCCACTCATTCTTGGGAAGCGAGCTCCACAGCAGCTCAGGGCAACAGAAGGAAAAGTGGGGGTCATCAGAAAGCAGGCCTGGGAACCACGTGGACTGAACAGAGGAAGGAGCCAGAACAAGCAGCGACTTGTTGAAGGTGGCTGCACAGAGTCAAAAAACTGGACCCTTCATCCTTGCTAATGACTGGGACTGATGAGGTGAAAATCCCCCTGGGGGGCAAAGATACAGGAAGCCAGTTGGGTTTGGAGGAAGGTGAGGGGGTCAGGGAAGAAAGAGTGAGGGAAAGTGAGGGAATTTCACCCACTGTGTTCAGACCTAGTGACTTTGATGAATGATTATTAATTACGAATGACTATCTAGAACTGAATTGTGAAACTGCTTGTTAGGAAAACACTACTGAACAGTCAGGATGAAGTTGTTAAGGAGTCCTCTCTTTCTTCCTCGCTCAGTTTTGAGCGTTTGACCTGCAGAACTGTTAGTTTTTGTGTGTGAATAGCACTGTAACAAAAGTAACAAAACAAAGAACCAGAAAAAAAAAAAAACCTATTGAAGCAAACATACACGTTTGACTATCATTTCGAAAAATGTTCTATACTGCAGAATGCATCATTAACAAAATGCTTATTCTACTCAGAGAACCTTAAGTATTTTAAATCTGATAAAATTTCTTTGGAGCAAAGGCTATTCCATTTCTGCTGCTAAAAATTAACTGGCTGCTTTGGCGCCATCTTATGGCGCACATGTGTAACTGCCGCTGCGTTGTTAGCTGTTGTCAAATTGCTAACTAGGAACGCCAGTGTTAGAAAAGTCCACTTTACAAAGCCTCTCGGTGACGGTCTCCCCCTAAATACTTAATTTAATATATTTAGTTAAAATAGATATAAGCAATAAATAGTCATCATAGAAAAATAATAATTTAGATTTGCAGGAAAAACACCAGCTGGTGATACTTAGGCTAATTTTCTATGAATATTCTTTCGTTTGCACAAAAAAGTGGATGGAACCCAACTAACACATTGATTTATTTTTTAATTTAATGATGTATTATGAAATTTTCTGTGCCAATAAATACACAACTGAATTATCTGTCAACTGGGCAATGATAAATAATTCTAACCCAAATTAGCTTTTTCAGTGAGGGAAATGTTTTCTCACAATGGAAAACAGGACAAACGCAAAGCTATACAGAACTTCTTCAACAGTCACAGTACTAGCTGAGGCAGGAGGACATTCTGTAAGGGAGGGAAGAGGATTCTGTTAGCTTCTCCTTGTCCCCATGCTTGGTCACCCATGCTCTCTTGTCACCTCCCTGCCTCCTAGACAGGGCTGTGAACAGATAGGGATGGTGTGGGATGGTGGAGAAGAGGAATTGAAGTGGACAGGACAGGGGGAAGGGACGGCAACTCTGAGGGGACCCATTAATTTGGATTTCCCATGAGGTGATGGTGTTTTCCTCTGAGCATGAAGAACTTCTCAGCATAGCAGCATCAGTTGAGGCTTTTCCATGACATGGTCGGCTTGGCATGAGGACCACTCTGGAATTATGCCTGAACAGAGATGAAGTGGGCAGACAAATGGTCTCTAAAGATATCCACATCCTCACTCCCAGAAGCTGGGAGTATGTCACCTTACTCAGCAAGAAGGACTTTCTACATGTGATTGAGATGAGGATCTGAGAGAAGGAGATTACTCTGGATTGCTAGATGGGCTTCCTGGAGCCACAAGAGTCCCTGTGGGAGGGAGGCAGGAGGGTCAGAAGGAAGAGAAGGAGACGGGACAGTGGAACCAGCAGTGGGAAGGATACGGCGAAGGGCTGAGGTATGCAGGTGGCTTCTCAAGACTGAGCAAGGCAAGGAATGGGCTTGCCTCTCAGCCTCCAGCAGGAACTGACCCCTGATTCGACTTCAGTCTGTTCACACTGGTCCTGGACTTTTGATCTCCAGTTGTAAGCTAATAATTTGGGTTGCTTTAAGCCTCTAAGTTTGTGCTAATTTATTACAGCAACAGTAAGAAACTTATAGAAGAAAAATAAAGCTGGAGGAGTGGGTCAAGTAGTAGAGCACCTGCCGAGCAAATGTGAGGCCCTGAGTTCAACCCCTAGTACTGCTTAAAAAAATAAAGGAAAAATGAAGACTCTGTGCAACCTCAAACGTAGGCAAACACCTTAGCAGTTTGCTCAGTAATGACCCAGGGCCCATCTCACCTGCTTCCTAGATACAATTTATTAAGACCCAGTTGCTGAATTGCCCCTGTTTTCAGAGAGCGGAGACCCTTCTCCTGGAACCCTCCCACTACCACCACCACCGGCCTGAATACTAAAGTAAAGTCTCCCTGAGTGCCTCCTGCAGAGATGCCCCCAATGTAAGGCATACGGGACCTTTGTGTCCACGACCATTTTACTGCCTCGTGGCTCCAATGCACCCTGCAGCACAGCAATGCTCTGTTATAAGCAACGAGCACACATTGGGCATGCTCAGTAGAGGGCACTGGAGGGACATCACAGGGGAAAGGAAATTCCCAGTGCAGGCTTGGGAAGAGGAGTCTGGGAAGCAGAGGCCCTGCAAAGGGCCTGAGGACATCCAGTGGAGCCTGTCCAGCCACAGGTCAGAGCGCGAGTCTCTGTGAATCTGTATTCTTCTGACCCTGCAGACAGGCGACAACTTGTCTAGGGCTCTCTTGACAAGGAATCTGAGGGATGTTTGGCCTTTGAGGCCCACTTGCTTGTGCAAGCTCTGTGGCCCTTCACATCTGGGTGCTGCTTGCCTGCTCTCTCTTACACCCCAGGGTGGCCTGTTTTCCCTAGGCAACTCCAGACCAGCTCCTGCCTGGTCAAACTGGGGAACTTTTCTCTGGCAGGTTCAGAAGACACTACTCCAAAAGGGGTGACATATTGATAGCTCCGAGCTAGAGGTACATAAAGAGCAATGGAAGCAGGAAGGACACTGGTTCCTCTCCCTTTGTTGTGGAAGGCAGGTGACCACCTTCCTTGTGAAAGATGTGCTCCCTACTCTGCCCTCAACGGGAGGGAGAGAGCACTGTTATTCTGGAAATGAGGAGCTGAGGCAAGACGAACCTGTGTGACAGACCTCATCGAAACAGCCTTCGGTTCCCCATTCACAGTCTCTCCTCTGTCCAACCTATGTACAAGCTCTGAAGCCTGACCGCTTTGGGGGGCTTCACCTTCCGAGGAAGGCTCTTCATGTATGTGTGAAACTTCCCTGTGAATTTGTTTTAGGTCAGCTTACTCCTCAGGCCCAACAAGGGTAAAGGAAAAGTTTTGTGCTTTACAGTTGCAAACTCTCCAAGTTTGTCCTTCCTGGGAGCATACGGACAAGTGAAATGAGAACCAAAACAAGCTAGAAAAATTGCTCAGACTGCAAGATTAAACACTGTACTTAAAAAAAAAAAAAGCAAGCAAATACATTCCTTTTTTCTGCCCAATCACCACCCCATTAAGTGGAATATACAATAGAGATAATTTTTCTGACTTTACCTCAGATGTGCCCCAAATTTGAAAAAAAATGCCTGGGATAGCAAGTCTTTTGATCAAGAGTGTTCACAAAAGTTATAAGAAACGAATACCCATGTCACAAGACCCTTTAATTACTAAGATCACCTTGGACCGACCCAAGGTTTCCACGCTTTGGTGACATTTTTGCAATAACAAAATGATTGAATGTTACCTGGTACTTAGTATAAGGAACACACTCATCTGGAGGAAAGTTAAAGCAAGACTCCCTAACCTATGTTAGTTAGTGTGGACAGCCCCAGTGGAAGAGCCACAAACATCTTTTCACCAGCACTCCAAGACCAACTGTGTTCCTCTCTTTTCCCTTCTCACGGCCTTGTATTACCTGCCTAAAAAAATCTTTGCCCACTTCCTGCTTTTGTTGACAGATTCGAGAGCCTGGAATGAAGGACAGTCAGGGGCTTTTCTGTCATTAAGATCCTCCTGGACCTCCCTTTCCAGTGACACTGGGTTACACGCCCTCAGCCCTGGGTGCCTGTGGGAAACTATAGCATGTCCCTATATCTGACAGTTGCCTTTTATCACAGTTCCTTCTTAAATTTACACCTCGTGTTTAATTGACTGTATGGAGTCTGTCTCTGAACTCAGCCTGTTGCTCCACTCACTCGGCAAGTGATAAACCCATCTTTTTTTGATGGAAGACATAGCTCTGGTGGGCTTTGCTGGGTGGTACCACTGACAGGACAAAAAGGTGCAAGGATTTAGAAATTGCTATGTCCAAGGCTTTGTGCTGGCCTTTACATACTTTGCTTTATTTAACAGATGTTCAATAGGTATTATCTTTACTTCCTTGCTCTTATTTTTAAAAAGTCCAGAATCACCAAGAGGGGCAGGATTGGCATTCTTAACCAGCCACATCTGACTATAGAGACAGACTGGTCCGCTGTGGTGACAGTTTCCTGAATTGAACCAGCCTGGTCTTGTCACTCAGGAAAGGGAGAGGGTTAGTTGCATATTAAGTATTTACATTCAAAGAAGAATATGCATTAAATCAGTTAAGCAAGAAGACTGAACCTGAAAGTCTCAGGAAGTGACACATTACATCATCCACTCAGATTGCCATGTGCCATCTCTTCTCAAATGAATCCTGGTGCATTTGCCACGGTTAAGTGTAATAATTTCAAGGTAATTTCTTTGGGGTCCAAGTGAGCTATTTGACTGAACATTTAGCTGGTGGTCATTTCACTGATAGTTAAGAGGTGATAAGAGATTGTGTAATAGGGTCTCATTAAAATTAAAGACTGTGACTCCATGTGCCCAGGACAACCTTAAGGGGACACTAATTTGTTCAACATTTACCATTAAGCCATTAAAAGCATACTAATGCCGGCTGGGCCTCGTGTCTTACACACTGAGTTTAAGGCTTTAATGCCGTTCAGGTATTATTTTGCAATTTCAGTTCTTTTCTATTTGAAGTCATAGTTTGCATCGGCAGAGTTTGAAGGGGTATCATCAGTCTGTTTCTGTTTGGGGGATGAAATGGAGAAGCTAGAGAAGGAACAACGAAGAAATATCTATGTGAATTATTTGGATCCACGGAGAGGCCAGGCCCCCTGTCCTGAAATGGAAGGAAACAAGTTCACAGCAGGCCTTGTCCCTGTTGTGGGGAAGTATTTCTGGGGCTCTAGACAAAGGTTTGAGATTTCTTGCAGCTTTTCCTAATTTTGAGTAATGCTTGGAATTAGCTAAGAGGCACTGAGTTTCAAACATTTCATTTTAATGAATGTTTTTATTCCATGTTGAACTCAAAGTTTGAACAGCCACAGCACACAGAGAGGTTAGGTATGAGAAGTATATCAGTTTAACTCACATCCTTCATCCATGTCTATCTGTCCTTCCCAAACCTGAAACTACTACAGACTGCGGAGAAGAGATGGTTGGCAGAGCTCAGACCATCTCTTCTCTCTCATCTCAATTTCCACTCCACCTGGGGCCAGCAGATGGTGGATCCTGCAGGCTTAGTGCCATTCACAATGGAATCTCTGCCTTAGGGTCAAGGATAAATGTACCTAAATGTTTTCTGCTTCTTTCTGACTCCGGAACCACTGTCTCATTCACAGAGAGGATACAGAATAATGGTAGATGAGAATGGAAGACAAAAAAGTGAAGTTGGTGGTGGGTCTGGAACTAGTCGTGGTATTGCACCCCTTCTCTTCCCCTCCCTTGGTGTTTGTAACTCTGCGAAAACAAAATACTCAGTTACAGGACATCCTTGTTAAGCATGGGTCAATGGGCTGAGTAGGCAGAGACTCTGGGAGCCTTTTTTCTTTCTTTCTTTTCTTTTCCTCCCTTCCTTTCTTTCTTTCTTTTCTTTCTCTCCTTCCCGCCCTCTTTCCTTTCCTCCCTCCCTCCTTCCTTTCTTTCTATTTTTTTGGTGGTCCTGGGGCTTGAACTCAAGAGCTCATGCTTGCTAGGCAAGCACTCTACCACTTGAGCCACAGCAATTTTTGTGTTGGGTATTTTAAAGATAGGGTCTTTCGAACTATTTGTCCAGGCTGGCCTTGAATCATGATCCTCCTTATCTCTATTCCTGAGTAGCTAGGGTTACAGGTGCAAGGCACTGGCACTGGGCTATTTTTTTTCCTGCAGCATCATCTGTCAATTTATGATCCATGTGAAATGGGTGGGCCTGTAACATGTTAGGGCTCACATAACACTTATGAAACGAGTCATCACTGGCTGAGCTACATTAGTGTGTATATCTGTGCAGGAGATCATTTGAGTAAGCTTTAGGAAGCCAAGTTATTACTTCCATTATAGCTTCTGTTCTGCAGGGAGAGCGCTCTATAAGTGACCCAGTTGGCTGAAGCCCTCATAGACTCAATGGTCATTGGGTTTGGGTGAGTAAACCTGATTCATTAAAGACTGCACGAAGGAGTTGACCAAGTGGTAATCTGTACTCTTTCTGCCAAGGACATTCCCCATTGTTCCCAGAGTCTTCAGCACAGCCAAACCCATTCCTGGGACCACGTAGCTGAAAACCCCAAGCCCATCACTGCGGGGACAGCATGTTAGCCTGACCCACTTGAATTCAAGCCAGATGGCCATTCATCTAGTGAAAAGAATGACCAAGGATGCAGACAATGGGTCTCCACTTGGAGGCTGACCAAGTGAGAGCTCACATTGCCTTCTACCTAGAAAAGGTTTTGGCCTAAGCTACTCACAAGCCTTGACTTACAGAGACAGTGAAGGAGAAGAAAGAGACCAAGAAACACATTCTCCTATGGCAAAACTGGAACAAGTAAGAAATAGCCAGACCTTTGTGATTTAGTTAGTAAAGAAGGCCTATGAGGGAGCTGCCTGAATGTGTAACATGGTGCCTACCTCCATGCATGGGCAACTCACTGAATACTGCAGTTAACCGTGGAAGACACGTTGGGGAAATGCGGGCTCTTCGGGGGAGATTAAGTGGTCCTGGGGTACCAGAGAAGTGGCATCTTCCTAGAGTGAGGAGAAGCAAGAGCACAGAACCTTTTCTCCTCTTCCCCTGATTCCTGCCTGACCTACCCAGTAGCTTCATTTTCTGGATGCACCATGTTCTGAAGCAAGCTTTGACGTGTTGTAAATACAATTATATATGCTTGCTTTGGGAATTATTATCTAAGCTATTCACTTTATGACTAGCACAAAGCTCAGCTAAATCTCATGGAAGATTTGGATTTAATTACTTTTGAGTGAGGCCAGAGGTAGCCTCCCTTGAGCCCAAACAGAGTTCATCTCCTGAGTCTCCTTCCCTAAGTCTACACCTGGGTCTGGGGACTTTCCATTCTAAGACCAAGGAGAGGAGACTTTGCCTCTACAGCTAGCAAAGATTCATGGAATTTGCCAGGTCTCCCACTCTAGTACCCATTGCCTTTCTAGGACAGAAAATACCTTGCAAAAATGGAGGCTGGAGTCTCTCTCCAAACCTGGTTGTGAAAAGAAGTGGTAAATCTCAATCTATGATTCCTCTTGTCACTACTATACAATCCTGTAGCAAAGATGGCTTGATAGGACCTCGGTCCCTTTCTTGGAAAGTATGGGCAGGACTTTTGTGTCTTCTTGCTGTCTTTGTGAAGGTTATTAGGGGCCTCTTGCAAACCAGCTCCAAGATGTCCAGTGTAACCCAGGAGGGGAGTGGGGGGGCAAGGGCAGCAAGGAGAACCCTGGTTCTGCCAATGAACTGGCATGTGACATTAACAAGTCAGGAAGCTAGCTTGGATTTCACTTTCCTCATTTACAAAACAGGAAGGTGGGTCAGATAAGGTTTAAAGGTTTATGAAGATCAGGAGTAATATTTCAAGACTCCTGGGGCTTTGAGCAAAGACTCTTCCTCTGCCAGCCTAAGGGTGCCACTTAGAGTCCTTTCAGGACGTACTCCCATAGCAGCCAACCAGTGATGGGTGGAGGTTGAAGAGGAGTCACTGTCCCACTTGAATGGAGTTCTTCCACTTTCAGTTTTGAAACCCAGATCATATCACAAGTGTCGTCTTTGCAATGTGTACCTAAATATCTCAGCAAATTTAGCTCCGAGTACTTGGTCATAAGGAAATGCTTACATAAAAGTCAGGTTTAATCAGGGATTTTCAAGTAGAGAGGGGCCTTAGAGACAACTAGCTTAGCACTTTTTCACAAGTGTAGAAGAGGCAGAGTCTCAGAGAGAATTAGTGATCCACCCAGATTCCCAGAGCAGATGCAGTAAGATTAGCCTTGACCCGGTATCAAACTCCCAAGAGGATAGGTGTAAAGTTTTGGAAATAAAGGATTTAGGAGACAGATCTTTCTTTGTTAGACACGTGCACAATTTCTCTTTCAGAGATGCCTGGAGGCCTTGAGTATGGTCTGATAAGCAATTTTTAAATGAGAGGAATTATAAGTACTCATTACTATTGTCATTGTGCCATCATTATTATGGTAATGTAATCAGTAAAATATATCTGCCTCTTAAAGTCTAGTGCAACTGGAATCCTGCCATATTGAGGCAATTAAAAGAATTTGTGAACCCATTAGGTGATTTATGTTTTATATCAAAAATTTCCCAAAATAGTAGAAAGAAAAAAATTAGCCTTACACATAGGCTTCCACTGTCTCTGGTCTAATATGCCACCTACTGGAAAAACACCAAATACTACTTACAGTGCAAGATTTAAAAAAAAAAACCAAAAAAACTGATTTTGTATCAATAGAATTGTATACTTCTACATAAACATCAGTGAACGAGTGGAGAAAGTCTCACTTTACAGCCTGTTATAGCATTTCCTTGATGGTAACTTCAAAGACAGTGACAGCACAAATGGCTCAAACCCTGTGTCATGGTTTCAAAGAATCTAGTCAGAAAAAACTAAACACTTTTTGTGTCTTTGGTATGCAAAGAAATCTTAGAAGATGCTTAAAAAGCATCAAAAAACAATGTCTGAACTAGTATGTAGATATTCTATTTCAAACTGCCTTCTTAGAGATCTAGAATGAGACTAGCTCATGGTTTTAATATACTTTTATATTTAAAATCGTTTTAAGAACCATCACCTGTAATCATCACACATAGTATTTAGATAGTAATTTACATAATAAGCATCATGAATTATTTTTATGGCATATTTTCCCTGAAGAGCTCAAGGCGAAACACATTTTGGTAACTTGTAATGTGACTTTCTAGGAATTAGAAAGGGGAAGAGGAGGAAGAAAACAAAGAAGAGGAATAGAAATAAAAAGAATTGCATAACATGATAGCTTAATCTTTTATGAATTAGATGAAAAGAAGAAAAAACATTTGCATGAGAACAATGTTAGAAAGAATGTAGACTCCACAAATACAATTTCTTGTTTAGTCTTTCTTGGTCTCTGTCATTTTGATTTACCTGGCACATTTCCAGAGGTGACATTTGGTTCCTGGTGAATTCCTGGGTGAGCTGTGTGTGAGAGGGAGCTTTGGGGCCATCAGTAAAGGTGAACTATGTGCAGGGAGTGTGGTTGAGGTCTCATTGTTCACTGGCTGAGGTTAGGACTGGCTACTCTGATTGTCAAATCCTGAATGCAGGGTCCTTGCTGGGACTGGTCTAGCCACAAGGACTTAACTGAAGATGTGCCCTTCATGGGAGTATATGATTACTTAAATCTGGGGAGGCAAGCAAGTTGTTGCACCAGCTTGGGATCTGCTGTGTGCAATCCTGAGAAGGTTATATCTGTCCACTGGTGCATCTGTCCCACTGGCCACCCAGAACATAGGTGAGTGATTATCACAGGGTGACCTGACTGCTGGGCATGCGGAGGTTGGCTTAAGATTCAGGAGGTCCCTCTGACTGCATCTCCAAGTTAACAGCCTTTCAATAAACATGACTCCTGATGCCTCCTCATGGCATATCAGGATTTTCATGTGATTGTGCTGTCCAGCTACTGGTGACCTAGCGCTGGAGTTAAGCTGATGGTGTGCTTGAGAGTATGGTCCAAGCTGGGTTCAAGGTGTAAGATTCTTTTTGGGGAAATGACTTATGAAACAATTGGGGAGTTATATTATAAAACAGTATGTGAAAATTGACTATAAAATATCACCCCAAATTCTAAAATGTATGATGCAGAGGATAACTAACTGCCTCCTGTTTCAGCACTTACATTGGTAGAGGGGAAGCATTTTGAAGAAGGAACACAAAAACCAATTCTAACTAAAGGAATGGAGACAGGCAACCTCATTGTACCTTGGCCCATACTTTGGAAAGAAATGGGAGAAGGCAAAGGAAGGTAAATAGAAGATAGAGCGTGGAGGACTTGCAATGCCTGGGTGTGAAGTTTGGATTTGGTTCATAAATGGCCGGGGTTACAGGATTTTTTGTCTATGTATGTATGTATGTACATATGTATGTATCGATCTGTCTATCTATTACATGTCTATCTATCATCAATTTATCATCTAGGTATCTCAGTTATCTACTTATCTATTTTCTATCACTTCTATAGATATCCATCCATCCATCCATCATTCTGGGGTAGCATAACCACCAACTTTTTATTGTTGTCATTTGTAACCATAACTTTTTTTTTTGGCAGTACTGGGATTTGAACTCTTGCTTGCTAAGCAGATGCTCTACCCCTTAAGCCACACCCTAAACTCTTACATTCTTTATAATCAAACTGTGACTGTAAGCATAGGGTTTTCCTAACTTCTGAAAGTCATTCTAGCACCAGTGAAGACCTCTGTAGCCAGCTGGTCATAAGTGAGGGTGGTCTGGAGACCTCCCAGCTTGAACCTGGAGTCTGAAGTGAGGACAGCCTTGCGCCATTATGATGTGAAGTCTGGCCTAACTCCAGGTATGAGGTTCTAGAAGTCTTACAGAGGGTAGCTAGTAATAGAGCAAACATAAAAAAGTTACAAATATCTGACAAGCTGTGCTTGAAATGAATGAGATTCAACACAGTTGGGTTTAGGTTCCAAACAAGTAGGGTGTGTCACTTGGGGTCAAAACTGGAAAGAGAAAATTCACTCAAGCCCTGTTAGAGAGAACAGTTATTAATGGAAGATCTGTCTACCAAGAACTGGGAAATGTAGGGAACGATCAAGGTTGGCTGACAGTCAGGGACCAGTGTTGGTGGGAAGGCTTCATTATCCTCAGACCTGCTAGAGCAAGGGGGTAGAAATGTGATGGCAGGGCCAGCTGATGGAGTGGTAGCTGTAGGCAGAGAGACAGAGATGTGGCCAGGCAGAAAGGAAGTAGGAGAACCTCTTTTACCTCTCACTGCCATTTTCCTGGCAGAGATTCACCGGCTGTATTCAAACGGAAGCCAGTGGCCAGAGAGCCAAGAGGGCGGCCTCCAGACGCAGAGAAGAGTGATAATGACATTGTCAGCCAATGCAGGATGACAGACTCTCTCTGGTGGGAGGAAATTTGCTTGTGAGCATATCATGTGAGAAGCAATCTATAGTAATATGGACTCATTTATTCACTCACTAAATCCTTCTTGAGTTTCTATTAAGTGCCTTGCACTGTTCTTTGTATTTGGAACACATCAGTGAACAGAAATTCTCACATCCTTGCCCTCACTAGGTTCTTTCCTAGCATGGGGTGACAACAAAAATACTTATATGATATCCTATGTCAGAAGGTGATACATGCTGTGTCAGTGAGGAGTCACACGACAGCAAAGACAGAGGGACCTGGAGTGTCAGACTGTTATCTGAAATACGGTCAGGGCAACCTCACTTAGCAAAGGAGCTTTGAGCAAAGACTTGCAGAGAAAGAACGGGCAGACAGACCTGAAGGAGCCTTCTTGGCATGAAGCCAAGGAGCCTGAAGTAGAAGTAGGGAAGAGCTGTGTGAGGGGAGGCCAGAGGACAGACATGGGGCAAATTCTTGTGGGGTGTTGCTGGTCATTGCAAAGACATTGGCTTTTCTTCAGAGAAATGAAGACCACTAGTGGACTCCGAGTGGAGGAATCACGGGATCTGACTCATTTAAGCAGGTGGGTAGCTGATGTGTAGAGAAGGCACTGTAAGGACTAGGGGGAGCCCAGGGCCCAGTCAGGAGATGTCTACTGAACATGATGGCGGCTCAGGCCTGTGAGGCAGCTGTTTACACAGCGAGACTGGTTAGAATTGGGATGTCTTCAGAGCCAACACAATTTCCTGACAGAGTGGATGTGAAAGAAGGGACCAATCAGCAAAAGGAAAACAAGAAGAGTGTTCAGCGAGCCAAGAAACCACCCATGCCAGATATTGCCTTTAAGTAATATGAAAACTGGAAATCAGCCACTGGGGTTAGCTCACTGATGATCTTGAGAGAGACTGGAGGGGACTGGTGGGTGGAAGTCTGAGGTGGGGTAGGAAATGGGGAAATGGAGGTGACAATATTCACAGTCCATGCACCTGACAAAGGAATTGTAGTCATAATATATGAAGAACTCATGTCACTTAATAACGGGAAAGCAAGCAACCCAATAAAAAGAAAGGGGACAAAGATGCTTTTCAAAAGAGGATGTACCATTAATCAATGAGCACATGAAAAGTTGTTCAGGATCACTAATCATCAGAAAAATGATGTTAAAGCCAAAATGAGATGCTCCTACATAACCACTAGGGTTACAATGAAAAAAATTGACAGTAGCAGGTATTGGTGGATACGTGGAGCAACTGAAATTCTCTGCTTTGCTGAAGGGAATATAAAATAATAAGAAGTTTTGATCAAGTTAAAGATACACCTGCCATATAACCCATAAATTCCATACCTAAATACTTACTGGAAAAGAAAGAATGCTTCGACAATATACAAATGCATGCAAATACTTATAATGAGTTTACTCATAACATCCCTAGCTTGGATCAAAAGGATCAGATGGTGGTGTAATTTATAAATGTAATATTACCTAGTGTTTTTTTCTTTTTTTTCCATGGGACTGGGGTTTGAACTCAGTGCGAAGCAGGTACAGTATTGCTTGAGTCACACCTCTGGTCTATTTTGAAGATGGGGTCTTATGAACGATTTACCTCCAAATCCCATCCTCAGCCTCCCAAATAGCTAGGATTACAGCCATAAACCACTGGTGCTGGCACTACCCAGGAATTTAGAAAGTCATAGTATATACATGACAAAGATGAGTCTTAGAATCATTACGCAGATAAAATGACCGAGGCAGAAGATGACATACTCTATGAGTTCATTCATGTGAAGCTACCTAGCAGGTAAAAGTAATTCATGGTTTTATGGAAACAGAAATTTGCTCAGTGGCTGGCTGGGGCCAATGCTTGCATGGATTGATGGGAAAGAGGCCTGAGGGAAATGTTCTAATTTGGCTGTGGTGGAGAGAGTCACATGGGTGTGTATGTTTGTCACACTCATCGACCTGTACACTTTAAGCATGCACATGTAAACTGCATGTAACTTATACTTCAATAAAGATGATTGAAAAAAGAGAATGGGAGAAGCTGACTTCAAACAGCAAGCAGAGCCGGGGCAGGCTGAGCAGCTGCCTAGCTAGAGTCAGGCCCTGAGTTCAAACCTTTGGTACTGCAAACAAAACCAAGCAAAACAAAACAAAATTGCCCTCTCCCCAAAACCCTAAAACCCCAAAAAAGCATAGGCAAGTATTTCCAGGAGTATAATTGCAAAGTAAAACAAAGAAATGGGGAAAGGTAAGAAAACGTCTCCACATTAGTGTGCCAGCAGAATTGCTGCCCAGAGAACTGCTCTAGCAATGTCCTCAAGTCGGCGAGATTGGGGGAGGTCAGGAGTCCTTTCCTGAGCTTACCTGAGTGAATGCCTTTAATCCTATAATAGGAAAAGTACAGTGTGTGTGTGTTAGCAGGATTGAACACAGGGTCTCACACGCAAGGCCAGTGCTCCACCACAGAGCTAACATCCCCAGCCCTTTTACTTTACTTTGAGACAAAGTCACACTAAGTTCCCAGTTTGGCCTCAAAGTTATGATCCTCCTGCCTCAGCCTCCCCAGTAGCTGGGATTGTAGGCCTGACTCTAAATGGTATTTTAAAAAGGAAGAATAGTTTTTCCTGTATCTCGTGATGGAAGTGGGGACTGACTATTCAGGGATGGGAGTCGTGGCCAATCAGGGTCATTCTGATTCTAACATTATTCTAAGTACATATTCTGACGAAAGTTTGCAATTTACATTGTCATTTGTGAGGAGGACTTTGAAGGTTTGTGGCAATCATCTTGGCTCTCATAAACATGGAAGGGACTGGAAATGGATATCAGAATGAAATATGAGGAATGAGGCATACGGAGGTTTGAGTCAAATCCAAGTCCATGCAGTCAGTGGTCAATATTCAGTTTAACACACATCACTGTGTGCAAGGTTTCACGCTAAGTCAGTTAGAAAGGAGATTTCTTACTGCCTAGTGGGCCAAGATTTCCCCTTCACTACAGCCTCAGCTCGTGTTTGTTATTTCTAAAGAAACGAAAGTTCACTTTTTATCACTGCCATGCCCTTAACTCTGGGAACTAACGGTTTCTTTAACTAATCAGTACTCATCGATCAAGGAGTCCATGCCAGATGAGTTTTTAAAGTACCAGGAGGAAGTTTAAGTGCACCATGTGTAATCAGGCTCAAAAATTAAGGACTCTATGGTTCTAACCCTGTTTAATGAAATGCCTTTTCTTCTCTAGTCGCTGGTCTTTCAGGTTTATTGGTTTGTTCCAATTGTGACTGTAGAATGATTGTCGTATGTGGGGTGTTTCAGTTCAGCAACCCCAGGTATTTTCACTTTATTGATCTTTTAATGTACTGGCTTCAGTATTTAAATGAGTTTGTCTCTTCAATGGTCTTTCAATAAAGCTTAAATTGACCTGGTTCCTTTGGCAACCACAGCACTGTAATGGCAGAAAAAGACTAATAATAAAAATGAACTAGTTTATGTGGTTGAAAAGGTTACATTTCTATCGATTTAAACTGTAATATAGTTAAAGTCCTTGATGTTAAAAAAACAACTCCTCAAACACATCTTTTTTTAGTTCAGCGGCTCTATCGATATCACTTTGCCATTGGTTTTGGCAGCCTGGAGTCTAAAACTGGCACTAGCAGAGGACAGATAACCACACCCTTCAGTTCTGTTTGGGGTGACAGGGTGGAAGGCGCTTCAGAAGCCCTATCTATAGGAGTGGCTTCAGGATCAGAGGAAAGTGCCGTGGTCTGGGCTCCATCTGATGACTGGTTCTGTTGACTCTACAAGGCAGCAAAGCTCCATTCCTGGAAATGCTGAAGATTTTACCACTGTGTCTGGAATCCGTTCCAAAAGTGGAATGTGAGGAGGACTGGGAGATTTTAGCAAAGATGGTGAGGAATGGAAAATAGAAAAAGCCAGGAGAAGTGATGAAAGAGAGAGAAGAGGGGCACTTGCTCCATGCATATGTGTGAGTGTGCATGTGTAAAAGCTATAACGAAATGGGCTAAGATGAAATCCTATTAGATTTGGCTTTGGGCTTCATTGTGTGTTCAAATCTACTCCAGAAAGGGCATGGGTGAGTGAAGAACCTCACGGTGACCCCAGACCTGCTCTTCACCTTGCCCACACCCTGGCTCCTCTTCAACTAGTCTTGTAGAGACGGGCTTGACATTCTGCCTGGACTCCGTCAGCACCTCAGGAAGAAAGGACATGAAGTTGAAAGGCCTTGGGAGAAGGAGAACTAGTGCAGAGAATATTCCAGAAGAAGAAAAAAGTTTGGTCTTCCTCCCCAACACTACCAGCATCTACCTACTTTCTCTCTCTCTTGGGGATCGAACTCTGGGTCTCTTATACACGCTGGCGCATGTACCCAGTCCTTTCTCTTTCAGTTCATGTTTTAGATAGGGTCTTGTGATTTTTCCCAGGCCAGCCTCAGACCAAGAACCTCCTATCTCTGCTTCCCAAGCAGTTGGGATTACAGGTGTGGTACACCATGCACGGCTCATTTACCATTTCTTGAAGGTCAACTCCAGGTCACATCTCACCTGAGGAATTTAACACTTATCATTTCAATTAATCTGCACAAAACTCTGTGGGCACCTACTCTTACTAGCCCCATTTTACAGTTGAGGAAACTCAGGCACAGAGGTTAACTTACTAAACTGCTGGATAGGACACTGTGCAGCCTGGATCCTGCACCAGTGAGGAGCTAGGCCAGCACAGTGTCCTTGGCGTGGGCACAGGATAATTCTGGAAATGGGTGGAGAGCAGGGACACCAGCATTGTCCCTGGCATGTGTCTTCCTCTTCCTCATTTTCACTACATTTCCTTCTATTGACCTTCTGACTTCATGACCTCTGTCCTTTCCATTTCCAGTAGCTGGGGCAGGTTTTCAGAGATGACAAGGAAGTTGGAGGTTGCAGAAACCTGTTGACTGTTTCAATGCTACTGCTAACATGCATTTATGGGGTTCAGTTTTGGGGGTTAAGCACACAGCACTGGCAGAAGCATGGCATTGATAATCCTGCATTTAAGGTCTCTTCATAGGGGATCAGGAGTCAGCTAACTGTACTGAAGTTCTGCTGGTGGCCCTGGGTGACTATAGCAGGAAGGATGCTTGAACAGAGAGGCAGTTATTTACTCAGTTTTGTTAATTCCACATCCTTTTGGATGTCTTTCCTTTATCTTTTCTCTTGAACCATCCCCTCTCTTGTACCCAAAAAGACTTAAAAAATTACCACTCCCTCCAACATGTTGATTATGTTTCTTCTTCTTACTATTAGAGAAGGGGCGATTCTTTCGTTTGTTCAGTGAGGACTGGGGAGGGAAGCAGAAAGGATCCACCTGCCCTCAGATGGGCCAAGCTGGCGGTGTGTGATCAGAATCCATTACTCGTGGACTGGCTCCACTCATTTACCCAATCGGTCAGCAACCACTTCTTGAGTCTCGGGGACAAAGAAGTGTAAGAAAATAAGAAAACTCCCTGGGAATTTTTCTTTGAACACACTGCAAACTTCCATTTATGTAAGCAATACAATATCCTACTGCAATCATAGCATTTCACTATGCAAAAAACCCAGGGTCTGGGTTGGGGAGCCTCTGTCCGAAACCAGGTTAAGAGAGCTTCACAAGGCAGCTTCCCTTCCTCAGGCTCGCCGGCTATGGCTGTTGACCACTAGAGGGCGCGTTAACTCTCTAGCTCAGGCCCTGCCCCAGGAGTCAGTCCATCAAAGTCCTCACACAATACCAGTGTGCAGCCTTCTCCTTCCCCTGAGTGGAAGGGCAGCATGCAACCCTTCAGAAGCTTGGACTGCATGCTGAGATACATTTCCTTTTCGGGGAGGAGATAAATTTAGGTGAGATAGAAACTTGCTTTCAGTTACCTGTGCATAAGAAACAACCCGCTCTGCCTATTGTACTAAAAAATAGCTTGGAGAACTACAATCTTTGGGAGTGATTTTAGTGCACTGCAGATGGATATAACAATATAATGCTTCACAGATTGGACTTTAGTTTTCATGCTAGACAAAATAGAAATCCAGGAACCCTATCTTCTTTCTTGAGAGATGATTTATGTACTTAATGTGCTTGGGGAAGAAAAATGAACTCCCCAACCTTGGGCTTATAAGCTTTGGTCGTGTTCTGGAGAAGGAAAGAGATCTGACATCTCAGACCTTAAACTGGATTGGAAATTGCATTGCAACTGCCTTCCCACCGAGCTGTAAGAAATGTAAAGCGAAGTAAACACATTTTTCTGGAGTGTAGACTGGAGGTCCCGTCTAGCCCTGTAGTATATAATTCCTTTGCAGATGAAATTGCTTTAGAAAAGAAGTGAAAAACTTGCAAGTGCTGACATATTCATTATAAGTCTTTTTCTGTTTCAGATTGGATGGGTTTGATGGGTTAGACTTTCTTTTTTCTAATGTTCTTGGTATAATTGTTATGAATTACAGAACAGCACATATTGCATCTGGTAGAAAAAGATAAGTAAGACGAGGTGGTCTTTTTGTACTTGGACTGGCGCTTGCTTCCTGCCTGTGTGACTGGTGGTCTCTGCACTGGGTGGGCCCCCTGGAGGAGCAGCCATGCTGTGCACTGTGACTCCATTAGGTGTCAAGTACCGGCAGGATGGTTGCACTACAGATCAATGAACGGGACATGAGGCCTTGGACACCCTGTTGATAATGACCCTGACAGCTTCTTAGGTGTTGCTTTTAAGAAAAAGGAGGAATTGGGAGGGAAGGAAGGAAACCAGCATTGTGTTGGGCCATAGACTATACTAGATGCTTTGTGTGTGTATTTTCATTTAGCACACACAAACCTCATGAAAAGAGGTAGCTTTAATCCTATTTTACCAATAAGGAAACATGGATTTCAGTAACTTGCTAGAGATCACAGAGGTATTAAGTGGAGGAGCCCATTAAAAAGGATTCTTTTTAAATTTATATCTTAATAACAATTTCTGGATTTAACAACTGCAACCCATGGGGTGGTCTCTGCTGGGCTTCCGATCATTCTTAAAGGGAAATCTTGCTTTATGTGCTATGGTCTTATTGCCAGCTCAAATTGCTAATATTCTCTTGAGCTATATTTCCTTTCTATTATTTACACAGTGAAAAGGAGACCAACATGTTAAAGTCTCTCTACTGTCTGAAGAAAAGCATATCAAGTGTGTAAACTTCTTTTCTCCCCTTCCAGAATACAAACTGTGAGGGTAAAATACACACTTTGTAAATCATCCCTTCACGACTTCCTTGCCCACCCACTCATCTTTGTCTACTCAAACTTCTTTCAGATAGTAGATACTCAGCACAGAGCTGTTCTCCTCAAATTTATTTTGGTCAAATTTGAATTAATTTTAATTGTACTTCACATCAGTAAGTGGTTTTATGAAATGATATTGGCAGCCATCAAATTTTATTTGAGTCAGGCTTAAAAAATGGTTGCTGTTTGGAACTTTCCGGCATGCTGTAGGCTAGATGGTAAACAGGAGTAAGAGATAACGTTAATTAGATGCTGTCCTGTTAAAATCTTTTTGATCCTCATTTTTTTTTTTTGTCTTGGGGATTGAACACAGGGCTTTGCACATGCGAGGCAAACACTCCACCCTGGCTACGTCCCCAGCATCATATGGTTTTAAACAGGAGGAAAGTGCATTATTCATGGAATAGTCTTGAACCATCTTGAGAACATCTCTTGAAAAACGGGATCTTTGTCAGACACCTGCACTGCTGGCCTGGAGCTGCCCTGCGCCCTTGCCACCCACACCTCTGAGTGCAGGGTGGTCTGAATTTAAAGTGGCAAGCCGGTTTGTAGATACAGGCAAAGAGAGGAATCTAAGGCTCTGATAGTTGGGCCTCTTTCCCCCTTTTCACCAAACAGTCCTACTTTCTGCTTGAACCAAATAATGACAACTTGCCAAAACACCCTCCCAAGGGTCAAGGACCCCATAGCCCAACCTAGTGCTGGGGGAGACATGACAGAAGCTAATGAGATCAGGAGCCTTACTTAGAACAAGCTACGCTGGGCACATAGAAGTGTGGAAGCAAAACTGAACTTGGACTCATACACAGAGCAAATTGGTAGTTACTTTTCCAACACAAATATCCCTCTTTCTTCCCTTCCCCGATGTCTTCTGTAGAATCAAACCATTGTAATGATTTAAGGAACTAATAAAATATTGACCTATGCTCTCCATAGAATTAAGTGTAAGTCTGTCTTCCATTAAAGTGGGAAGCTAAGTAGCAATGTACTTGCTGGAACCCTGTAGACAGCCTGTGAGTGGGTAAAGTGCCCTGGGAAGGAGAAGCCAGAGTTCAAAAGGCTGACCGTTACTCTTTCAGTCATCTCCCTTCTGTCAAGCATGCTTCTAGTGCACAGCCAAGGAGGCACGTTTATCATCCAGACTAGATAAAAGACTAGATTAGCCGAGGGGAAGAAGCTACAGTAAATATAATTTCAAGAGCAAGGCCCTAGGCTAGCTAGGTCAACTTTATTTGTTCTGACATCCCTAAAAGGACCTAATGCTTCCAAACAGTGTTATTTTCTTTGAACAACCTCTGATATTAAAATTTCCAGGAGTGTTTGTATCTCTATGCTTTTTGGTATTGTTCTTTATTAGCAAAAAGTTCAAGGGCACACAGTTTTGAATGATTCAGCAGCACTCCAGTGTCTGATTTCAGTTGGGGTCCCAAGAAGGATGCTAAAATGGAAAGATGGGCGGTTATGCGCCTGTCTGTTTAAAGAACTCAGATGAAACTTTCACAGTCTCAGATGAGACTGTGTGCCACGATAGCACTTGCTTCAAGATAAACCTCTTAGTTTGCTTTGACTCTGGAAGTTAGGATTTTATTAACTTACTTGGTCATTTCTTTTAATGCTTGTGTTTTCCTCCATCGAGTTATTTTTTTCTAAGGAGGCTATTGCCTAATTTAGTATGTTGTAGATGAATGTAAATTTCACCATTTGTAGTAGGCTACATATCTTATCTCTTGTTTAGCATGAACACTGTGCATGGTTTGTTTGAAAGGTTTATATCATTTGTTTTACAAAACTGAGATCTTGGTTGTGCATGGTGATACATGTCTATAATCCCAACTATGTGGGAGATGGAGATGGGAGGACTGTGACTTCAGGGTCAGTCCTGGATAAAAAATGAGACCCAGGCTGGAGACTTGGCCCAAGTCGTAAAGTGTAGCCTAACAAGTGCAAAGCCTTGAGTTCAAGCCCTAGAACCACTCAACCCCTCAAAAGCCCAAAAAACAATCCCCAAAACAAACCAAAACAAAAAACCAAAACAAAAGTGAGACTCTATCAGAAAAATAAACTAAAAGCAAAAAGTCTTTGGGGGTGTGGTTCAAGTGGTATAGTGTTTGCATAGCAAGAGCAAGGCCCTGAGTTCAAATCCTGTACCACCAAAACAAAACAAAACAAAACACTGAGATGATATTGATATACTTTCCTTTTCAACACATTTTGTTATCCAGTAATACTGTGTGTAATTGTTAGGTCAGCTTTCTAACTTAGTTTCCTATTAGCCTTCTAGAGGAAGGATTCTCCATGACCAGGCCAGGTGAGCCATGTTCAACTTAAAACCAGGCATAGCAGTATATATACAACATGCAATATTATTTAGCTATAAAGAGGGGTGAAATCCCGTCATTTGTGATGACATGGATGAAACTGGAGGACATCATGTCAACTGAAATAAGCCAGACATGTACTACATGTTTTTCTTCATATGTAAAAATAAAAAAAGTTGACTTGAATGTGAAACAGTGTTATTTGAAGGTGGAGAAGTTGAGGGGAGGGAGAGTGAATAAACAGAGACTGGATTTTATTCGTGTACATCATATGCATGCATTGAAATACCACATCAAAGCTTTTTAATATGCTCAAAGAACATGTGTTAATCAAAAATAAAAACAAAGGACTGGGGGTGTAGCTCAGTGGTAGAGCACATGCTAACCAGGCATGAGGCCCCTGTTCAATCCCCAGCATCCCTTCAAAAAAAATAAGAAAAGATTCTTCCTTAGAAGGATGTAAGATTTAGCATACATCTATTAAGTAAAGGTTGATTATTAAAAAAGTAATTTACATACTACCAAAACCCAAAGCAAAACAAAACAAAAACTACGTGTAGTGCAGTGTTTCTGGTGTGTGGGCTTGAACATCAGGAAGACTTGGGTTTGTGCTTCAACCTTACCCCTTCTTGACTTCTCAGTCTCTGTTTCCATATCTGTAAAGTAGGAAGTAGTTAGTACCTTCCTTGTAAGAGTGTGATTTGCATGAAGTACAGATCACAGAGCATGAAGAGGAGACTGGTGCACAGTGCAACCAAGAATGACTGGTTGTTATTAACACAATTGCACTACTGATGTTGTAACTAGTACCATTGCTATTGTCTTGGTAGGGCTTAGGTTGAGGAGAAATTCCTGGTATCTTTATTAATATTCTCAAGAAAAAAAATTAAGAAAAGAATCTTTATTAGCAGATCAAATAACGTTTGAAAAGCTGCTCTACCAACTCCTTTTTCTAAAGATAGTGATATGTTCTTTAGCCTTCTGATGACAGGTGGCATTCTCTGAGCCACACATAAGTCTAGTCTGTCTTATCATCTTCCAGATTGATTTCATCACCTTTCCTATCTCTGAACAAAGGCAAAGTCAAATAGTTTATCAGAACAAGAATGTTGTTCAGTATCCCCCCCGCTACCTTAGGAAATTCCAGAGAAAGTGTTAACCCCCTAAGACTCTCTTTTATGGAAACCTTGACGTTTCTGAGGCAAGCCAGCAGGAGTGAGCTTAGTTCTCTTGCCTGTTCGTATGACTGCAAAGTGTCCACTAGGAAAGAAGACTGATTTCCTGGGTCCAGAGGAGATTCTGTCCTTTGTGAGTCCTTGGTCATGACGACTCTGCTGAGCTTTTGACTTGTTGTTGCTCTTCTGTGGAACGGGGCTGATAGCACCAGCCGTTCCCAGTTCATTATGCCAAGGGATCAGTGTATAAAAGCATCACACTGTATGAAAGCATATGAGCACTACATACCAGGGTTACGAAGGCCCTCCCGACTGCAGAGGGCTGTTCTTCTGGTTGAGGAGTTCACTTGAAACGCCTTACAGTTGAACACTTCCACATGCAGAAAGCCATGGACCAGTTCTCTCCTGCCCATTGGTACATTACCCTCTACCACTTGAGCCATGCTGAGTCCTTCTGCTTCTAAGATGCTTTTCAGATAAGGTCTCATGCTTTTGCCTGGACTGAACTTGGACTTTAACACTCCTATCTCTGCTTGAGTGGCTGGGACCACAGATGTGCACCACTGCACCTGACCAGGTAAACTTTTTATGGCATCTTCCCCAGGGGTGATCTTTTCTACTCATTGGGTAGAAAGAAGGTTAAGCCTGTGAAGTAGTCACTCTACTAGGATCTTACTTTAACATTATTTTCTTTTTTTGGCACATACATACTTCCATTCCTGCCCATAATAAATGCCCTCCTATGTCCTCACTTGACTCCACATATCAATATGTACCCTTCTTTCAAGACCTTGAAGTTAGAGCACTAAATGACTATCTTTAACTCTGTATTTCTGGGCATTAGTATTAAATTCCTTTTATCAGTCTATTTATATATTGTGTGTGGTTTTCTCCATTAGTTACTGCCAAGCCTCACTAAGTATATCATTGTGTAGAGGAAACTTCTTTCCGACAAGGGACAATGCATTGAAGTGTTAGGTGGGTGAGAAAGGAAGTTATTTGTATTAAGTCTCTGATTTTTTTCTGTTGTTACAGCAGTAACTATAACCCAGTACACAAATTGGTATCTTGAAGTAGAGCATTGATATAACAGAAACCAATTTTAATTGGCTTTGTGGTCAGGTAGCAGGTGGTGGAGAGACGGATATGAAAGGCTAGAAAGATGGAGAGTGATGGTGCATTAGTCCTCCCTTGTCCATGGTTTTGCTTTTCATGGTTTAATTTACCAGGTCAATCAAGGTTCAAAAAATTATCAACTAGAAAATTCCAGAAGTAAATAACTCATAAGTTCATAATCATGTGCCATTCTGAGTAACATGATAAACTGTTGTGCTGTTCACTCAATCCTACCCAGCATGTGAATCATCCCTTGTCCAGTGTATTCACATTTTTTTTTTTTGTGGTACTGGGGTTTGAATTAAGGGCCTATACCTTCAGTCACGCCACCAGCCCTTTTTTGTGACGGGTTTTTTCGAGATGGGGTCTCACAAACTATTTGCCTGTGCTGACTTCGAAACATGATCCTTCTGATCTCTGCCTCCTGAGTAGCTAGGATTACAGGCATGAGCCACCGGTGCCCAGCTCAGTGTATCCACATTTTATGTGCTACCCACTCATTCGTCACTCAGGAGCCCTCTTGGTCATCAGATTGGGTTATCGCATGCTTGTGTTTAATCCTTACATAGTAGCTTACACAATGCTTACGTCATTCATCTCACCACCTAAACATTCATTGTATCATCTAACATCGTCATGAAGAGAATGAGAATAGTAAAGTATTTTGAGAGAGGTGGAGAGACAGAGAGATATATGGAGACCACATTTATACTTTATTACCATATATTGCTATAAGTGTTCTATTTTATTATTAGATATTATTAATCTCTTACTGTGCCTAATTTATAAATTAAACTTTATCATAGGTATGTATGTGTAGGAAAAAATAGTATATATAGGGTTTGGTACTCTCTGGGGTTTCAGAATTCACTAGGAGTCTTGGAGCATCTCTTGTGTGGAGAAACTAGAACCAATTTCACCTCATGTCACCTGCAGGGCAGACTAATTATGACCTGTAGCTTTAGGGAAAGAACTTTGAAAGAGATGAAATAGTAATGGTGTCAGTCACTTCTTGCTGACTATGTCAAAGAAGAGATGAATTCAGGAAAGAATCGACCAGTTTCCAAATATTAGTTGAAAGCAAATAGAGCAAATCCAGACATATAGAACTTTACACAAAAGAGTATGAAATAAAACTGCAAAAAGATTTGAGTGATAAAGGTACAGTAAGATTCCTCAGTTCAGTAGACTGACTTAGCCCTAAGAGTAAGCCCTATCAGTCAGGTGGCCTCAAGGTAGCTACTCTTACCTTGAGAGAGAGAAAGGCATGGGCACCTGCAAGTGATTAGGTTGTATAAGATCCATGTCTAGGAAAGAGCTTAGGGTGTGTTTACAGGCACATGAAACTGACTGGAAACAAATAATTCAGAAGCCAACTCAGGTTTTGGGGAGTTGTATTGGCAAAAAAACTGCAGGTCTGTTCTACCATAGGCTTATGCATATGAAACAATCCGTAGTGTGAATTGTACCTGTAGGAAGTAGAACCTAAAGCTGTAAGGAACCCAGCTGCAATCCTCAGGACTTGATTCAGTGCTGGTCATGACAGATCCCAGACAAGGAAGAGCCTCCCAGAGGGTGAGCCATGGGTCACCATGAGAGTAATGGGCAGATGCCTATCCAGCATGTCTTCATCACTGCTGAAGACCAAAAGACTTTCCTTTTTTTTTTTTTTATAAACTAAAGTCTGTTGATTCACAATATAGAAAAGAAAGAAATGTTCAAGACATAGAGCAAAACACCTGTTAACTGGCAATTCTTTTTTTTTTTTTTCATTTTTCTTTTATTATTCATATGTGCATACAAGGCTTGGTTCATTTCTCCCCCCTGCCCCCACCCCCTACCTTACCACCCACTCCCCCCCCTCCCGCTCCCCCCCCTCAATACCCAGCAGAAACTATTTTGCCCTTATCTCTAATTTTGTTGTAGAGAGAGTATAAGCAATAATAGGAAGGAACAAGGGGTTTTGCTGGTTGAGATAAGGATAGCTATACAGGGCATTGACTCACATTGATTTCCTGTGTGTGGGTGTTACCTTCTAGGTTAATTCTTTTTGATCTAACCTTTTCTCTAGTTCCTGGTCCCCTTTTCCTATTGGCCTCAGTTGCTTTAAGGTATCTGCTTTAGTTTCTCTGCATTAAGGGCAACAAATGCTATGTGATAGACTTTAATTGAGTAAGCCATTGAGATTTTGAGGTTGATTTGTTACACTAATTAGTGTTATTCTAACATTTGTATCTTTCCTTTTATCTGGGCATTTAGCACATACTATTTGTTGATAATGTTTTGAACACGTTTTTAGGGAACAATTTTTGATATTCATATTAATAAATAGCTCAATTAGCAATTGATTCAACTGTTTTTACATAATTTTGTTGAAATTCTGATAATAGCAGGAAAGAAATTATAAACTTTATTTAAAAAAATAGAGTTCAGTGATATTTTTTGAACATTTGTTTTGAAAATTCCTAGTGAAAATAACCAAAGTCATGTTCCTTGTGGTATAATAACCTAGTCACTACTTGTTCCTGAGGACCTAGAGCTAGTTTTTAAGAAAGGTCTTATTTTGCTTGCAGGAAATTTATTAACTTCATCTTGGCAGACATAGGGTGACTCTCCAGCTAGGTGAAAGCCAAAATGACACATCCTTCCCATCTGGTCCATTGATCTTGAGAGAATATGGATTCTGGGTATTTGTGCTACAAATATATCCCTGAACTCTCTGCTAACTTCCATCAAAACTCAAAAATATGTGATAGTTATGGACAGTTATTGGTAAGAACATGGAGTTTACTAATTTTTGTTTTCTAGCTGGTTTTAGTCTTGGATCAGGTCAGAATAGCAGAAAGCTGCTTCATATCCACTCTTGCCCCCCTCATCCTACACCATCCTTTCCCAAACCACTCACTACAGAGTTCTTTGAATATAATTCCATCTTGAAGTTATGCTCAACTTTCCTAAGAAGATGTTGTATCAACAGTCTTGGAAAAACCATATTTCCTGCCGCCATGTTGAAGGCTTTGTCCACTGTTTTTCTCAGGGCCTATTGATACAACAAGATGACAAAGAGCCTTCAACTATCCCTGCATTAAAAAAAGTCAAATATAAAGAACTGTCAAAATCTATAATATTTGGATGGGATGTACATAGGTACGTGTTTTATAATTCTATGGGATTTTGCATATTTTAAGCTATTTTATAGCAACAACGATAATGAAAATATTACTCAATGTCTTACCAGCTAGAGGATCCACTTTCCAAATTTTGTGGCTATCCTTTCAGACATCTTTCTATTCAGTCACAGTCAAGTCCATGTGCACATCTTGAAGCATGACAGACTCAGTTCAACCTATGCTTTTTTGGGGGTGGTGTACTGGGGTTTGGAACTTAGGGCCTCACGCTTGCTAGGCAGGTATTCTACCATGTGAGCCACTCCACCAGCCCTTTTTTTGTGTTGTGTATTTTTGAGATAAACTCTTCAGAACTATTTGCCTGAGCTGGCTTCAAACTGCGATCTTCCTGATCTCTGCCTCCTGAGTAGATAGGATTATAGGTGTGAGCCACTGCCACCTGGCCAACTTATGCATTTGTCATTTATTGCTCTCTAACTTTGGATGGGTCACATCACAGTTTCTGACCTTTAGTTTCAACATCTCTAAAATGGGGATAATAATGGTACATAGTCAGAAGGCTTTTGTGAGGATTAAATGAGAAAGTGTGTGTGACATGCTTAGCACAGTGTCTAGAACACAGGAAACCTCCACACACATGAGCTGTTTTCATGGATGTAATGTCACACACATGGACTATGCTCTGGGCAGTTTTCTGTTAGTATAACCCATGGTATTATAAGAGAGAATGCAATAGTAGGAAAATGTTTAGAGGAAACTAAGAGGAATTGATGCATTTTTATCCTTTCTGGCTGTGCACTTCTGGCTGAAGAAGCTTAGAGTCACTTCTGTGCAAGGGGGTAAGCTATTGTGATCTGAATAACATCTCACTGTTTCCTCCTTGTCGTGGGGCTGTTCTTTTCATGACTTTATTTCCCTATTTCATTCACTTCACTTCCTGTAAACCTCCTTTGAGCCCTGTACAATGAGGTTGGGAGGAGAGAAAGGAGAGAAGTAGAAGGAAAACATTGCAGATGGCAGGCAAGAAGGAAAGAATGCGGAAAACATGCATCACACAGAAATTGTTGGCTGTAATGTTTGATTTTGGATCCCTGCTAATTGGCCTGATTTCTCATTACAGACAGACTCTTTCAGGTGTCTCTGCCTGCTCCAGCTTTGTTTACATTTTGACTGGCATTAAGCCTTAAGCTGTTATCCCTGATGCAACTGTGAGTTTTCATAAATGACGCCACTTGAGGCTTGTCATGGGTTCTCGTTCGCTTTGGTCTCTGGTAACTGTTAGCGCCAGTTCTTCATTATCTATGTGGAGATTGGCCACTTTATTTTTCAGCAGCAAATGTTTCATCCAAGGTCAATTTCTCTCAAGTACTAAGCACCACTTCAGACCGTGTATGCCCAGGGAGTGCAAATTAATTTGATGTTAGCTTTAGCCCAACCCAACTAGGAAAGTAAACCTGATTTTTAAAACACTCTAAACACTGATAAACATCATCTAAATCATATGATATGATGTTTGAGCATGTACAAATGTGCAAAGTTCACCTTAATTCCAAAAGCATCGTATATAGCACTTTTAAACTTAGAAGCAAATTTTAATTAAAATTAATTATCTTTGCCATTATATTTTATTATAACTGGGGGCTACAGGAGAGGTTGAGGAGGTGTACACATTTCATATTTCTGTTTGATTATAAAAATGCAACACATGCTCTTGGAAAATGTGGAAATCCAGAAAACTCCAGGGTAAACAGGGCTATCCCCAATCCCTTTAGCCAGAAGTAATCTCTACGAGCGTTTCATTATAGCTCTTCGCACACATTGCTAAGGTTTTAGAAGTTCTCAACATGGATTTGCAGATTGTTTTAAGAAAAGGACCAGAGAGCTTTAGGGATTCTAAAGGTACCCTAAGAATTACTGCCAGGCTGTGCAGAATTACTCCCTAACTGAGCATAAGTAGAGTCTTTCTGTGGGACCCATTTTCCATGAGGAGGGGTCCTGTCTTTTCTTCCTCCACCATTTTCTACCTTTCCTTCCTTCTTCCCTCAGGGAGGCCAGGGCTTTTGGGGAAGACCCTGGGCTGGGGGAGACTGGGCTGAGAGAGACTGGAGGTCCCCAGACCAGGCTTCCCTGCCATGTTCAAACAAGCTTTCTAAACCCAGCAACTATATTACATCCTAGGATAGGAGATGCAGAGTGGCAGGGTTTCTCAGCACCTGTGGGTGCCATTGCTGTGCAGAATTCCTCCCTGCTGGTCCCTTGCCCATCATCCCTCCCTCCTTTTACAGGAACTGTGCTCTATTCTCTTGAGGGAGACTCCCCAGTTCCTAGGATTTGATGAGGGACTGTTGGTCATTGTCCTCCCCAGCAGGATGAGCACATGGCTAATGTCAAGCCAAGCAGAGATTTTCTGGGGGCTTAAAATGAGAATCAAGAAGGTAGGACCCTATGTAGAAGGAGCCTGCAGTACAGGTAGTTAGCCCAGGTCTCTCAGAGAGCTAAGGAAGGAAGGATGGAGTAGGTTGGCAAGGAGGGGGAGGAAGGTGCAGGGAGAGAGCGAGTGAGAGAGAGAGAGAGAGAGAGAGAGAGAGAGAGAGAAAGAGAGAGAAAGAGATAGAGAGAAAGAGAGAGAGAGAGCAAAAGAGAGAGAGAAAGAGAAAGAGAGAGAGACAGAGAGAGAGAAACTGGCTCAACAGTATTCTGATCCACAGCTTTAATCTTCCAGGTTTCCTGGATTCTTTTCACAAGTTTTGGTTTTCTCTTTTGTCCTTCCCTTCCCTTTCCTTTTTCTTTCCTTTCCTCTCTCCTTTCCTTCCTTTCTTTCATTTTCTTTTTTGTGGTATTGAGGTTTGAACTCTGGACCTTGTAATTGCTAGGCAAGAGTTCTATTTTACTCATGCTCCCAGCTCTTTTTTGCTTTAGTTATTTTTTTGGATAGGGTCCTGTGTTTCCCCAGAGCTGTCCTTGGAATACAACTCTATCTTCACTTCCTGAGTAGCAGGGGTTTACAGGCATGTGCCACGGTGCTTGGCGCCCAGTTTTCTTTCTGAATTTCTACAATTCTTTGATTTTCCTCTAGGAATTTTACTCAAACAAATTAGTTCCTAACTGATTTTTTTTTTTTTTGGTCATTTTCACCCAAAAGAAGCCAGAGCAACAGAACCAGACCTCCTGGCCTCCTGACTCTCTGGATCCTCTTCTGTTCTCTGGCCTTCAGTCATGGAGCTCTTGGACTATGCCTCAAAAGCCCAAGCTCATAAACCGTCCAGCCCAGTGCCTTTCTCAAGGCCACTGTCTCATCCATTGTGGCAGAGAGTGAGGTCAACCTGATAAAATGCTAGGGCCATGGGGGTGTCCTCTGTTATACTGTCTCTAATGACCGTTGCCCAGCTCTGCTTAACTTTGAACATTATTTTACAATGGAGAACAGCAAGATGAGTCACTTTCTTTAAAAGAGGTGACAGATTGGGTGTTTAGAATAATTTAGAATAATCTAATTAAATGTGAATGAATACATTCTCCATAAAATGGCACAAAACCACTTCTTTCCTGGACTTGTGGGTTTTTCTGAATAAAGCTCAAGCCATGGTTAGAGATGACCTTGGTCTGTTCAACAAACAAGTGATGTGCCAGGTCCTAGGCTCAGAGAGTAAGTTGGTCACAATGAGATAACCCTACTTATGCCATGTTTGATAGATGGCAGAACAAGCTGGAACAGCACGCTGTCACTTTTCCCAAGGAAGACTTCCCCTAAAAATGCCCTCTAGTTGGGCACTGGTGGCTCATGCCTGTAATCCCAGCTATTCAGGAGGCAGAGATCAGGAGGATCATGGTTCAAAGCCAGCCCAGGCAAATAGTTCGCCAGACCCTAACTTGAAAAAGCCCATCATAAAAAAGGGCTGGTAGAGTGACTCAAGGTGTGGGCCCTGTGTTCAAACTCCAGTACTGGGGAAAAAAAATGCCCTCTAGCATTTACTGCTAAAGGTCATGTGCAAACTCCACATCAAGTTATGAATTTGACAGCCACCAGTGCTCAGAGGAGACAGGGCTTGGTGCCTTTTCTTTGCAGTGCAAACTTCCCCAGTAGCCAGCCGAATTGGAATGAGGTCTGAGAGGCTGCTGAGTCCCTGCCAGCAGTGCTCCAATTCCTGACAAAACAGCGTCCTCCTGCTGTTCTTTGTCCTGACAGGTATCTATTTTGAACTCCTTCTAGAGAATGCAGTGACAGCTCCCTCCTTGATCTTTTGGCTTCATTCCCGGGGAGACCTCCTCATGTCATGTTTTATTCATGGTGTCTCCCTGACTGGTTTTTTCATTGTAAAAATTGGTGGTAGGGGTAGGGACAATAAAAGAACCTGAAATAAAACTTGAATGTTGTAATAAAACCATCCCTTTGTATACTGAAAACCTCTAGCTAGAGTCAGAGATTTTGGGGAAAGACTACACTTTGAGGATTTTTAAGGCAAAGCCTCCACAGAGGAAAAAAAAAATGTAGTAGTTCAGATAAACCAAAATAACCTTTGCTGAGAAACACAATAAACTTCAGACATCTGAGACCATGGCCAGGAAAGACGATGCAGTGGTTGAACATAGTAGCCTGATAGATACTGGAATAATAGATAGTTCTAAAAGCAGGAAAGCCACAAAGAAAGTACAGAGGAAATATTTATTCTGCATCTTCCTAAACATTGCTTTATCATTAACTTCGTCATTGCCTTTTCTGTAAGAATTGAAGACGACCCTCCATACCTATGGCTTTTGCATTGCTGGATTCAACCGATCACTGATTGAGAATATTTGAAAATAAAATTGCATCTGTACTCAGCACACAGAGACATTTTTCCTTATCATTATTCATCAAATAATACAGTATAGCAACTGTTTACATGGCATTTACATTGTATTAGGTATTGTAAGTAATCTCAACATGACTTACGGTAGACTGTGTATAGAGTCTATGAAAATACCGTGCCATATATAAGGTACATAAGTGTCCTCAGATTTTGATATCCACGGGATCCTGGAGCTAATCCTCCATGTATACCAAGGGACAACTCTATGTATCTTTTTACTTCACTGAACACTTACAGTAAAAGTTGTAAGTATTCTAGCTGCCCCAACTTCCCAATAGAAAACCAACGAATGGCCAAGTATTACCAGGCATAAAGAGTGTAACATTACATTACTGCTGCATATGTAATTTATATGTGCTCATGCATACCTTGAGAATTATGGTCTTCTCATGACGGGTGATGTTGACACTGTGGGGTTGTCCATTGACCATGTTCCTGTGGTCTACGTCAATATTGTATGGCTCTCTTGTGCCTCCCAGGTTGTACCGAATCTGTAAGCTTCCTATATTAGAAAAAGAAAAGAAACCCAATAATTTCTTTTCAATGTCACTCCTCCCCACTCCTGCAGCTTAGGTTTTGATCACACTCTGCTCCTTCCACTGATGTCCATTGATAACACTCCAGTTTTAGATTTAGACTTATTACCCAGAAACCTACTGATCCAGAAGGGTTAACAGCATCAAGCTTACACGTATCTGCAATCTGCCAGCAATGAATCTCCAATGACCATTGTCACAAAGTTGAAGCAGCAAATGTTATAAATGTATCAAGTTGGGGTCATGCCTGGGATTAAAGAATGAAAACATACACAATATAGTTCTGTGGAGATGCCTGAAGCCCCCAGGAGAAACTATGTGAAATAAAAAATAAATGCATACTGCAGGGATGGCTTTACTCCATCAGTAAATTGTGACATTAGGCATATAAAAGAATCATGAGCATCCAATATTAAAAAATAAAGAAAATTTGCAAAAGATTAATACTGGGATTTTGGGTGGCCTCACTGAGACCAAGAAAACAATAGCAATGAATTTTCTTGTAGGTCAGAGACTAACCAAATGCAAATGAAAGGAAAAGATAGATGCCCCCCAGTTCCCCTGAGATGCCCCCCTCTCCAATGACAGTTCACTTTGCCTCCTTAATTTTTTCTTTTTTTTCCTTGCTTCTCAGCAATTATAAATAATATTCAAAAAGGCAAATAGCACATTTTAGATCCTGCTTTTAGTTAATTGGCCTAGCAAACATAACTTTTATCTTGTATTTATGATTTTTAAAAGACATACATTTTTGATATCCCTTTTTATTCAAATTGGAATTTTCAAACTGTTCATAGCACTTGATACTCAGCTTAAATGTGGGGTCAACAATCTCAAGCAAGAGTTTGACCAACTGTACATCACCTAAGGAATTTTCTGACATCTTTTTCATTCTACTTCTTGAGGAACAAAACCGATATTCTGATTTTAAGTTTTAAGATAAAACATGATACTCAAGACTGAGAAAGTAACCGACATGAATAAATATAAAAGAAAGTCATAGGAAAGTCCACCATTGAGAGAGATCTACTCTAAACAGTTGGGCAGTCCTCCTATCAGACATTTCCCATGTGCACACACATGTGCAGAAATAAATGCACTGCCTTTGCACATGCTCATTGTGCATTAGGCATTCTAGCATTGCATATGTCGTTCAAAATGTAACACCATGTTCTTGGAGTTGAGACAAACATTTGTGAAGATAATCAGAAATTAATTGTATATCCTATTTTTGCTTTCTGAACAAAATTCAACAAACCTTCATTCACTATTTTTGACTTTCACACTAGCATTTTAATTTAGGTTTATTTTGCTTATAGAATTTCTACCAAGCATTTTGTTATTTTTGTTTCTTAAATGTATCAGAATTCACCCATTCTTCTCCATCTCAGAAGCCACATTACTGCCATCAGAGATGTGTCCAGTGTCTTCCCTACCCACCATGACTCTCTACTTGCATTTCCATCTTTTGATTTCACCATGGCTGTTGTAGCTGGGGTCATGATGACTTCTGGAGAGACAGGACACAGAATCCAAGTTCTACACTTGGCTTCCAGAAAACACTCCTTGGTGTTTTCCTTCTTGATCTTTTTTCCTCATTTATGGACACCTTACTCTTGCAGCCCCCAAGGCTCATTCCTTCACCATCGTTTCTTCTGCACTCATGTAAAAGGCTTGCCTCCACGGTGAGCCTTTTCAGTGTTAGGTTTTGATTAAAGTGCTTGAACAGCACACCCCAAGTTTGTATACCTGTCAGACTTCTCTCTTGAACCCTGACTCATTCCATAAACTACAGCATTTCTGTTTGGATGTCTTATAGACACCTTAAGAATAACATATACATCATAACATTGATGTTCTACCCCAGAAAATCCTCCATCACAGTTTTGTGCATTTTGGTTAATGGCCACTTTGTGCTTCCAGTAATTCTTGCCAAAAGCCTTAGGCTTCCTAATATTTTTTGTATATTTTGTATGCTATCTGTCAGAAAACATTCTGACATACCTACAAATAGATCCCAAATCTTATTGCTTTTCCTCACTACCATTCCTACTCCCGGACCACATCACCATCATCTTTTGCCTGGATTATTTCAGTAACCTTCTACATGGAGTTCCTTGCTGCTGCTCCTACCCTATCTTCCCCTAACCCCAATCTTTCCTCTGCCCCTCACACACCATTTCCATATGATGGTTCAAGTGACCCTTTGCTCACAATGCTCTAATGCCTTCTTATCAATCAGAGGAAAAAAAGCAAGGTCCTTACAATGCCTCCCCAACCTTATCAGGCTTCCTCCATCCTCTCTCACCTAATTCTTCATTTTTCTCCTCCTGGCTCACCCCTTACCAATCTACATTGGCCTCCTTCCTGCCTCAGGACCCTTGTACTTGAGGTTCTGTTTAGGATGTTCAATTCCAAGTTATCTGCATGGCTGACCCTTCACTCATTCAGATATTTGCTCTTAGGTCATCTTCTCAATGATGATTTCAGTGACTGTCCCAACAAAAGTGGAATATACCCACTCCATTTCCTTGGCTAGGCCCTCCCTTCTCTGTCTTGCATTTTTCCTGTATCAGTTCTTACCATACTATAGATTGCACTTAATTAATTTGCTTGTCTGTCTTCTCTTGTTCAAATGCAAGCTCCATGAGAACAAGAATTTTTGTCTATATTCCTTATGACTTTATAGCCCCTGCTTTGAAGGGTGTCTGCTCCACAGTAGGTGCTTAATGAATATTTGTTGAATAAATTTATGAATGGTTTCCTTGCATTCGTGCTCTTTTCTCAATGTTTCTTTGCAAAGCAGAGAGATCTTTTCAAGATGCATAATTGATTATCTCACTGGTTCATTTAAAATCCTTCAAAGCCTTCTGGTTGCTCACAGGATGAAGACATACATTCTTAACGTATCCATGATGCCCTGTCTGCTTGCTACTTTTTATTCAAATTATGTCACTCTCCCTCTTGCTTTTAACATACACGCTACCTTGGATGTCTCCCATTCTTTAGAAAATCCTATTCTCCTTTTACTTCAGGGTCTTGGAAGACAGTGCTCCCTACCCCTGAATGGTTTCTCTCCCCACCCCTCAGTGCTCCCTTGAGTTTTCTCTTTTCCTTGATAGCATTAAAAAAAATCATGCTTGCAAATGAAGATGATTAGGTCAATGTCTGGCAACATGCGGAAAAAAACAAGTTGATTTTGTTATGTTTTTCTTTTTAATTCTTGGACATCTATAATGACAAATACATAGTGGTAGTGTTTCGTCATTCACGTACTCATTTCTTTAGAACACATTTAGAACACTCATTTCTTTAATGAGTGGGCTGTCTGTCTGGTTACAAGTGAGAATCCACTTTTAATGCAACAACCATCCTTGATCTCCAAGCATGGGCCAGGTGCAGGGCATGGATCTGGGGATACAAGGACAAGTAAGAGAATGGTCTGCACCACTGAGGGCTGGAGGCCAGAGGACCTAGTGGCTATGCAAAACCTGGACACATCCTCCTTACTTTCTCTTTGTCACAGATCCTGTTAGGCTCTCTCGCTCTGTCACAATCAGCATTAAGTTGTTTTCATTATTTTCTCTCTTTTCTGGCTTTTTTGGGTTTTGCAAATATGATTTAAAATTCCCATAAGTTCTCCACTTTAATGGTAACAGAAATTATTTGCTTTGAGAAGAAAAAGATGAGCTGGAACTTTAAATTTATATATAGTGATGATCTGTAAACAATAATGGTGATATTCTTGAATAACAACATTTAACTGATGTATTTTATCCCTTTGAAATAATAGCAGAAAGGGATCACTAAATGATGGCAGGGAGATTGTTGCTATTTACCCATTAAGGTAAAATATTATTTAAATAGAGAGCTACTTCATTTCTTCTATCTCATGTTCATCTCCCGAGTGAATTAAAGCAGTTAGAAGGGACCACTCTTTCATCAGCTGCAGCACATAAAGTGCTTAAGAGATTTATACTCTCCTGGATGTCATCAGCAAACACTTATAGGGCACCTACTGTAGGCAGGAGATGGAGGGCTAGGACCATTTCATCTCTCTGGGAAGACGGGGCATATTTATAACAGAGATAGATAACAATACGGTACATTAAATGCCAAACAAATGACATTGAAAATAAATGTAATTAGAGTTTAAAGCCAGGAGAAGTCATTGAGAGGAGGTGAGGCTTTGTCTAGGCCTAAGGTGAAAGGCAGGTATAGACACAGGAGGAAGGTGGAAGGTGTTCAGGTTAGGGACACAGAATGCTTGTTAGCCAAGCCACAGAATGCTTGGCTAGCATGAGTTTCTTGAAAATGAAGAGTAGCAGATAAAGAGTAGGTGACAAAATGTAGATTGTGTCAGTGGACTTGCCAGAGTCCACTCATCTATTGTTAGTCCTCATCTATTCTCATTGCATGTGTACACTATGTAGCACCTTCTTTTTATTTCTTTTGCAGTACTGGGTTTTGAACTCAGGGCTTCATGCTTGCTAGGTAGGTGCTTCGCCACTTAAGCCACACTGGCAGCCCACTATGTAGCACCTTAGATTCAATAACTTGATTCGCATGATAGTCCAGTGAGGGAGGCACTTTTACCTATCAGGAAACTGAGGCATGGAGCAGCTGATTGTTCAAGGGAAAAGACAGAAGCAGAATTTAAACCCACATAGTCTGGGCTTTTCCTCATGAGGTTATTGGGTCTTGATTGGAAGGTCATGGGAGTGGGGATTGCTCCTGTTTTACTCTGTGGGGCACCATTAAGTATTTACCATGGGTGTTATACAATATCACGACTTTACAATACCCATATGAAAGAGGGCCACTCTGGCTGTGGTAGAAAGGGTGAGGCAGAAGCAACCAGAAGCAGAGAGATAGATGGGGGCTGAATCCCCAGTGACATGCTATGCCCCAGTGAGTGATAGGGTGTGAGGGGTGTGACTCCCCACCATCTGGGAGTCAGAGAGCTGGAGTCTCTGGTAGGAGTCTCCAAATACAACCCCTTTCCTTTACCAACAGATCGTTCGGCTGTAGGGACAGTATAAACAACATCGGGAAGCACTGAATTATAGGATGTTGCCTTGTACAGTAGCAGTGGGGAACAAAAGGTCACAATGAAAGTAGAATCTAGAGGACTTCCTTGCCTGGATGGCCCACAGGAGTGGAAAGGCGGGAGTATTCATGAACCGAAATGCAAGTGTCGGAGAGGTGGTCAGAAGAAGGAGAACCTGAGGGATGCCAGTTCTGGGGAACAGTGACAAGAGCTTTCAACATGTGAAGTGTGGATGGCAGGATATTTAGTTAAGACTTTCTAGTTTTTCAGTTTAGTTTCTTTTTTTTTCCTGGTATTTTGTCATCGACAGACCTGATTGATGTTTTTCCCTGAATGAATTTCTCAAATTTACTTGTAACTTTAAATTTCAATTAATATAAACAAATACAATATGTAGAATGTGAAAAGCCTAAATTTCTACCAGCAGTTTGAGAATGGACTTGTGACAATGAGAAAGAAACTGGCCAGCTCTGCTTTCCAAATGCATTGAGCATGTTCCTGAGATGCCTGAGATGGAGGCAGACATTGGAGGTCAGGTACCTGGTGTGCATGAACCCCAGCTTTGCTCTTTACCAGCTGAGCCTGCAAGCCACTTAACCTCCATGTAGTAAGGGATAAGAATAGCACCTACCTCTTAGCGTTCTGTGGCTCATAGGAATCAATGCACCTCAGACACTTAGGACAGTGCTGAGCACAAGTGAGGTGAGCACCACTAATCAGTAGTCATTTCTACAGAATCCACTCATCAAAGCCTTGCATACAACTTGAGCAGTTGTGGGTGTAGGCAGTGAGAATGTAGTCACCGAATATGGCTGGGCCAAATCTTAATGTGGCAGTGATCGAGAAGGATGCATGCTCACCCAATTCTTCACATGGGAAGTCACAGGGCTATCTGCCTGCATGGAGGCTGGTACATGCAAATTAAATAATCCGTTGAACTTGGTCTAGGAGAAATAAACTTCTGAAGAGCAGGGGTTACCTGCTTTTCCACCATGCACTTATACTTTCTGATTTTAGTTACTATTTTTGATTAGAAAAGTGACACATGCTCAACATGAGCATCTGATATACACAGAAGAGTATGACCTGAGAGAATCAAATCATCCACCATCCAGTCAAACACTTGGTGTTCACACTATTGCTTTTGATTTTCGTCCATATTTGTTTTACAGAACTAAGTTGATATGATAGGTTCAAGTCTGTATCTTGCTTTCCTTTTTTGTAGTTTACATAAAATTTCCCTATATCATTATTCTTCATAAATACTATTTTAATGGATACATATTATTCCATGAGATGGTGGGCCTTTTCTTTTTAAACTATTTTAATTCTATGTTTTTTTTCCCAATTTTTATTTCATGAACAACAGGATGGTAAACATGTTCATGCTGAAATCATGTCTGATTTTTGGCTTCTTTTCTTTAGGAATAATTTCTGAAAGGGAAAAATTCTAGGAAATATATTTCTCTCTTATTTTTAAACTAACAGTGCTTTGCCCAAGAGAGGGAGTTTAAACTTTTACACTATTTTTGGCTTCTATGGAAGAAAATATTGATCTTTAAGATGCTAAAGCATTGGAATAGTCATTGAAGAACTGGATCATGGGAGAGCTCATACAATCTCTATTAGAAGTGTGATAGAGAAAAATCTTTCCCTTCATACGCTTAAAATATTTTTATTCATCAACAGTGATCTTCCTAAAACTTTAACCATGTGTGAATTCAAGTTTTCAGAGAGGAAATGGATTCCTCCAAGGGCAGCATATTCATACACTTTAGGCCTGGCTAGACTCCTCTCAGAGGTCATTGTTGAAGGTCAAAGACCATTTGCATATCCTTACCAGGATCCTCACTGGCTCATTGCAACTGATGGATCAAAATGGCCCTGGAAATTTTATAGTGAAAATGGACCTCTGCTTTCAGCAACACTTGTTTCAGGGATTTATTTTGTGCATGTAAAATTCTGAGCGGGTTTAGGCTGGAAACATCTTTGATTTACTATTTCTATCAAAAGTTCATGTGTTCTATTGGAATCTACAGATACACTATTGTAAATCAGGATAATTCACTGACTGATAGGAAGTTAATTTCACTACTTCAAAGCTCATCCCTATTTAGTACAGTGGTGAACAAAAAATAATCATTATACCTATGAAACCATCTCATATTCATGTCATAGTGTTCTCAAACTTGACATACTTCATCAGTATTAGTACTGTAACAAGTTGTTTTCCTGATTTTAATACAGAGAAATGAGGTTCAAAGAAGTTAGCTGACTTGCTGAGTGTTCTATGGGGATAAGAAGAGGCCAAGAACAGACTCTTTCTAGCACATTCTGTCTGCTAAGTGGTGGAAGGCAAGACATCCTTGTCCTCACCGGTGGGTTTGACAAGCACTGCCAGGAAGTCCGTGGTGAGGGAGCTGACGTAGAGGAGGATGCAGGGCGCCTTGGTGGTGCTGAAGCTGAAGTGGATCTGCTCCTGGGCCAGGTCAGGGACCAAGTGCTGCTGGTCTGCAGAATTCTCCGCCCTGCTGCCCGAGTCTCTGGCACTGACTGTGGGCACCTGGAAGTTGTACCGCAGCCACACGCCCTCTTCAAAAAACGCACCCACATCTGTTGGAAAGGAAAGACAAAATTGAAAAGTGAGGAGAGGTTTGATCCGATACTGGCAATATTTTGCAGATGGGTGGACTGTTGACTTCACAATGGCCTTGAGGGCAGACGCTGGACCCAGGAAGGGGGTTGATCAGGTTGAGTCAACTTCTGTGCAGGTGGATGCTATTTCATGAACACAAATACTCCATCAAAAGAAAAAAACCATGTAACAGAGTATGAAAATATGTAAAATTAAAAACTAGTAAAAAACTAAGAAACTTTTATCATGTATAGTACTCAGACCCAATAGTTAACTTTTTGGTTGAAGAGCTATGCTGAAAATAAAGGTAGAATTATCACATAGCTCCTTGATTGAAGGAACCCATAAGGTGTATCCTCTTTGGAATTAGATTTGATTTGGATCTTCATGTAGGAAAAAACTTTGATAAGTCCTAAGCCTGGTAAGCTGTATGGAAGAGTTTCAAATCACAAGGTGGGAACTTAGACTTGGGTTCAAATTCAACTCTGTGGTTAGTTAGCTATGTGGCCTTAGGATAATTGTAAAACCGATTTTGCTAGGCCTAAGTATTTCATCTTGGAGGTAGAGATTAATTAGCATCCAGTAAATAGTACCTATAGTTATTATTGTTGTTCTTGAGAAATTAGAAGAAATGGCCCTAACCTTTCCTGCATCAGCCTGTTCCTATAGCTTAATCAGTGCTAATTAGTGTTTAATCACTTTCTGGCAGACAAGTTCCTGCTGTAGATTCCCCACTGTCTGCCCACCAATGTTCTGAGATCATCCCTAACTCACTGTGAGAAGCTGGGCCACCCTCTGAAGACACCATTGATCTTCAAGTTACTGTTGCATGGCCCTCTACACATGTTTTCTGAAAGTACTTCTCAAACTTCTCACCCAGGGAACCCATTATTCTTACACCACTCGACACCCCACTACATTAACACTAAGCAGAATACATTTTGCAAAAACACTGCTCTATGTTATAATTAATAGGATAGGATGGTTTTTAGTGGGAGTCTTCATCTGGGAATTGTGATATTGATTCTTGCTGAAAAAATCTACACAGAGCAGTGGAGTCAGGTGCTTGGGATGGACTCTCGGCCTTGTCAAAAGTCAGCTGTGGCGACTTGGGTCAAGGGCTTAAAACTCTCCTGCTCCAGTTTTCAGAGAAGGAGGCGTGGATGTGAGGATTAAATAAACCATGTATAACACTGAGCTGAGTGGCTGGAATATATTTGTGCTCAGTGAAGATTAGCTAAGTGTTATGTCAGATGAGATTGGGCACTTTCAGGGTGGGATGGCCATAGATGTCAACTACTGCTCAAAGTCAGCTTACTGTTATCTGCCAAGGTAGAATGCTCTTCCTACTCCTTACCTGTGTCACTGCACATGTGGTACTCCAGTAGCAATACATGTGGCACTGCTATGGACTCCGCTCAGTGTTTCTCACTGAGTTGTGACGAAGAGCTCAGAGGATTATCAGTTCTTTGCTATGGGTAGTACTATTTGTCTCTAGGACTTTTGTAAGTGTGTGTGTGTGTGTGTGTGTGTGTAGTCATTAAAATGATTCGAGGGATGCAAATGTTATCTAGTGGGCAGGGATAAGGACAGCAGAATTTCCTGCAAACTGGGTGCTTTCTTACACAGTTAAAAGTTGTCCTGCTCAAAATCCCAAAGGTGTCCTGGTTGGGAAACACAGGCTTGAACATGTACCTAGTCCATGCTAGTTGCTGCATGCTTACTAGAATGTGAAGATGAGCAAATGTGGTCCCTGTCTGCGGGGACATTTCTGTATGGCAGTGCAGTGTGCATGAGGGGAGACCCATCAGCCGCTGACCGCGGTGGGTGTTATCGTGCTCACTCGTGGGTACGGGATGAGAACCCTGTCTAACTGCTTGGATTAGCTTGCCGTTCTTTCAGCAAACATCTACTGAGCACGAACTATGTCACAGTCCTTGCCCTTGATCCAGAGAAGGGTTTAGACAAACATGATTAGGATGTAACCACTGTACCCAGAATCAGGTGTATTTAGGAGTCTCTGGAACAGAGGGGCATCAGCTCTGAGTCTGGGGCAAAGGAAGACTTTCTGTTCCTAAAGACGTGGAGGTTGGGATCCAAAGAACTAGCGGTAACAGTCTTGCAAAAGTGGGTAACTGAGGTGAGCCTTCCAGGTGAGGAGCAGGGTACAAAGCCAGTAGCTGCTGAGAGAGCCTGCAGGCTGATAGCACACCACTGCCACGAAACCCATGCGCTCCTTCTGCGCCAGTCATTCCTTCAAGACTTCTGAGGCTCCCAGCCCATCTTAGGCTGGCTTTGGGGATAATGACTTCTCTCAGGAGTTCCGAGTCTCTGGAACAGATAGACACTTCTAGGATGGTCCTCTGGACTCACGTCTAGCAGAGCAGAGAAGCAGGGCAGGGGTTCACTTTACCACAGAGAGCTTCTACCAGAGAACATGGGGGTTATCCTTGGGGCCACATGGGAGAGAAGAGGTGGGACTTGGAAGATGAGAGGAAGGGAGGTCAGAGGATTCAACCAAATCAGAGGCCAGCAGATAGTGAATCTGTATAGGCAAAAGCCAACACACCAGGCACTTGAGATTCAAGACTGAAAGCATGGAACGTGGTCTAGGGATGGAGGGGTCTGGGCAGCAGAGGCCGATCCAGCAGGGAAGCCACCAAGGCCCAGAGGCACCTGAGTTGCAGGTGCAGTGTGTCCCCTTAGACACCCTGAGCTTCCAGGGGCCTGGCTCTCCCCAGGTATTCCACTCCCAGAGCCAGAACTGGAGTGAGAAAATGAGCAGAATGGAGTCCTTGATATGGCTCAGACCACCTGTGAGGGGCCTATTAAAATCCTGGTCCTCAGGCCTGGTCCTCACTTAGCTCAGAAGTTCTGACTCAGAAGGGCTTGACAATCAGCTCCCTGATGGCACCCACACAGTGTCTGAGACCCTTGGAGTCAAATATGAGGCAGGAGCAGGTAGGCCAGGGTCACCCTGCCAGGGTAAGGTATGATGCAGTTATACATACTATTGTAAGGCAGATCATGAAGGGAAATTCAGAAATTAACGATTTTAGATAAACAATCCAAGACTATGCCTCAGAGAATACTTTTGGTGCATTTTAGACTCATCATTAAAAAGCTTTATGGATTGACGTCACTTTTGGAGGAAGGGATATACCATGCTTAAATGTGTTATTTTGAAACCACACCATAAACCAACTGTTAAACTGAGGCCTGGGATCGATGTGAATCATTTAAGGTTCCAAGTGGCAGATTTACAGCTGTCATTTCATTGCTTTAAGGAAATGCCAAGCCAAGGTACTGTACTATCTTTTAGGAAGTAACACCTTCATCTCTGCCAAATAAATAACTAAAATAGCACTAATTTAACAAGACCCAAATAACATAACTTCTTTCATAAATGATCAAGTATTGATTTAGAATGCTTGACTTAAAATTTTATACTAATAAGAGATAGTCTAAGTTTTATAGTATTCACTTTTGATTGAAAAAGGATAAATTTTGGATCTAAGTATTCTAAGATGTATTATGAAAGATATTTGTTGAATTATGTCACATTTCTAAAAGGCTTGAAGTACTTTACACTATCTGTAGACTTAGGACCTCAAAGGTGACCATAATGTTTTTTGGGGAGGTTCTGGTTATTGTTTTTATTTTACATTTTAAAAATTATCATATTATTGTGGTACTGGAGGTACACTGTGACATTTACAAAAGTTCTTAAAATAGATCATAGTTGAAATCACCCCCTCTATCATTCTCCTTTATCCTCAACCCCATTCCTGGAATAGTTTCAATAGGTCTCATTTTTCCACTTTCATACATGAGTACATTTCCATTATTGTACCATCCTATACACTTTCCTTACATCTTTCCCCTCCCACTGGTACCAACTCTCAGACAGGACCTGTTTGACAATAATCTTAAAATAGACAAGTGACCTTGTTTTAACTATTTCTTAGTCCTCGACACAGGTCATATTTCCTGATGGAGGAAAAGAGGTTTGCAAATGTTTGAAATAAAATCCACAAATCATTCCCCCCAAGAATAACACCATAAAGAGATTCATCCCCTTGTCCAGCAAAATCTCTAAGGCTTACAACACCCCTCTTCAACAGCTGGCACCCACTCCCATAATTAAATTACTTCTCATCTTTTTCTTCTCAGAGTTAAACAATTCTGTTCCTTTTGCCTTTTCACTTAGAATATATTTTGCAACCTATATTTCAAAAGCTGATATGATTATTTTGTTCTCTAATTTCCTTGGGGACCCAGAACTGAAAATTCCCAACTTACAAATGGGCTCTTTTCCAAAAGCTTATTTTAAAGCTAGTAAGTTGCAGCTTGGAAATATTCCCCTGCAGACATGATGTGTTAAATGATGGTGGGTTTGCCAGGGGAGTCCACAAATGCTGAGCGACTCTGGATGTGCAATAAAAGATAATTGAAGAGTGCCACTGTGCATTAGCAATTAAAGCCGAAAAGCCACAACAGAAGATGCTGAGGCTTATTTTCCTTCATGTAAGGACTCCAGGGATCTGTTCCCACAAGGATTTCGTCTAACAGGTCTAGTGGTGGGTTGGTAAGTGTTGCATGATTGGCTCTGTGAGAGGGAGAAGCCCTGATTAGTATTTTTTGCCTGTTCCCCTAGTGTAAATACTGCTACCTTGTTTGATTTCAAGCTGCTGACATGGCATCCCTAAGTCGAGAGGAGAGGTCTACAGACTGCAGATGGCTTCCAGACCAGGATTTTCTATCCACGCCACAGCTACCAGCCTAGCCATTCAAGTGAACCACTTTTATCAAGCCCCCATCGTGGTGGGCTTCCTTCCTTTTACTTTCTGCTATAAACAAAACCTTTAATATTTAATTCCTTCTTCCTGTCCCCTAAAGTCTTCTCTGCTTCTTCCCAGCTACCCCAGATTGTCACAGCCATTCACAGCTTCTGCTCAAATCTAGGGGGAGCTTCTGGAAAATCAGGGTGTACAGAGGAAGCACAGGCCTGGTCATTAGGTTCCTTCATGGCTGAATTCCATTGCCTGGAATAATCACTCCCATTAACTGCTTTTTAATTAGCCATCTAGTAAAAGACTTAAGTGAATTTTATGCAGTTCTGCTCCTAGGGACCTTGGACATTGCCCTCTGTGTGCATCATGCTTCTGTGCTGTCTTGGTCCTTCTGGATAATCTGCACAGCACAGCTCTGTCAAAACTTGGTTCCGGCAGCCCTCCAAGGCCCCGCTAGCCTGAAACCCTACTAGTTTCTCTCCTTGCTTTACATTGGTAAGATCTGCTTAGCCCCTCAAGTGTACCACTCAATTTCCCTCCTGAATTTTTTATTCTGTTTGTTTGATGTTTTCTTCAATTTCCTAAAATAATTTTGGACTGAAAATATTGGATACGTAATGTTCACCTCTACTGGTTCTGTGTCCCCAGGTGAATTTGTATCTGTTGTAACCAATTTCCCATCTCTAGGCCAGTTCTGTGTGGTAAGTTTTAAGTGTCTGAATGTATACAATGAGGAAAAATACTAAAGAAACATCTGTCAAGTTGAGTCTGAATGGCATGTTGCTGAGGAAGAGCCTGGAGGCCTTCCTGATTGGAATTGAAGACAAAAGTTCCAAGCAACTTTAATAGGATCTCAAACAGGAAGACAGTTTGCATCTAGAATTTCCGGGGTCCTGTTCCGTGTTGGTTATTATGGGCATATTTTGGAGATCGCCAAGTTAGGATGCTTTGAGGAGAGCAAGTGAGGTGAAGGCTGTGCTATAACAAACCTCATCAGAGAAATTTAATTAAGGATTCATGTGGTACATGTGGAGGCAGGAATCAAAAGATGAGGGTTTTAGCCTTGGCCTTGCCACCAATTAGCTGTGTGACCTTGGTCAGGCAATCATTCAGTTGCCAAGGGCTTCAAATAATTCCCATCTTAAGGACACTGTCACTTGAACCTATATCTGCCTCTGGTTAGCATTCAGTCTTTTCCTTTCTTCAAATGCTTAGTAAGTGCCTTCTATGAGCCACAAGCTGTTAGGGGTTTAGCAGGCAGTAAATGACATTTAAATTAATAGCTGAAGGTGAGGGAGGTTTAACTGGGGTGGGGGTAGGGAAAGCATTCCAGGAAGAGCACAGCACGTGCAAGGGCTTGAGGAAGGAGGGGATAAGAGGGGATATTGAGGACCGATGCAAAGAAGGCCATGATGGCTAAATTCAGGGAAGAGTGGTAGGAAGTGAGGCCAGCAAAGACATGGCATTTTTGAGGATTTTGGTCTTTACACAGAAAGCAATGGGTAACTCCTGAAGGATGTGAAAGAAAGGTGACAAAATCTGATTTTGCTTTGAAAGATCCTTTTGGGCCAGGCATGAAAGCACATGCCTGGAATCCCAGCACTTGGGAGGCTGAGGTAGAAAGACTGTGAGTTCAAAGCCAACCTGGGCTACATAGCTTCCATGTCTCAAAACGAAACAAAAGTCATTCTGGTTGTATTCTGGATGAATAGATGAGAGAGAGACATACTAGACCACTGAGGAAGCCACTGCAGTGGGACAGAGTGACTTTGGTGATGATTTGGACTAGTAGTTAGAATAAGAGACACTTAGGGTGGTGGGAACAGAGCTTGATGGTTAAGAAGTGGGGCAGTAAAGGGGTGAGTTTTAAGGAAGACTCTTGGATTTCTGGGTAGATGGTGGTGACTATCCCTGAGCTCGGGGACACAGAGGGGGTCCGAGAGGCTGGGATGTGGTCAGTACCAGTAGTTCAGCTGAGAGCAGGCAAATTTGGAGGCAACAGGAGACGTCAAAGAGACTGGACTGCAAATGTTCATTCACTCAAGTCATTGTTATGCATAGTATCCAGCACCCCAAGCATGGGTGGGGTCTTCTAGGAAAAGGGGCTATGGAGGGAGCAAAGGGAGATTAGGACCACCTTGGAAATCGGTGTTGTCCAGGTGGGAAAGCAGAAAGAGCTTGCACAGGAGAGAAGGAGAGAAAGGACTCAGGGCAAGGGGGAACACCTAGGACGCGGGGTGCTCGTGAGGCCAAGGGAAGAGGGGGCTTTCAAGAGAGAGGAACTGGTCAATAGGTCAGAATGCTGTTCTAAGATACAGTCTTATTTTCTTTCAAAGGGAAAAGTTTAGAAGTCCCCCATCTCTGCATTTTTATTTCCTAAATGAATGGCTTTAGTCCACTTCCTTGTCCTGGCTGAGATGGCCATGGATTTTTCCATTACCAAAGTGAAAGGACCACTTCTGCCCTTTGATGTGCTCTGTGGTTTTCCTTTTGCCTCTTTTTCCTCATCAGCCGTCTGCACCTGGGCATACCTGACCATGCTTTTGCTCCAGGCCTTTCATTCTGTCATTTCATTCTGTCTCTATCTAAACCCACACCAGCAGACAGCTTCCATTCCACCACCTCACCCTGCAGCCTCTCACAGGGAGACTACCTCCTTCTGCCTGGGAAACTCAACTACAGTGGGGTTCACCACTTCCGGCAAGTCCATTCCTCTCCCTGCATTTCCTACTCTGGAGAATGACAACCGCGTCCATGTGGTCACTTGAAGATAGAAAGCTCAAGTCACTCTGAATCTCTTCTCCTTGGTGTCTCTCTGTTATGCCTCCAATTTAGGAACTCAGGTCTCACTTTGACAATTGCAATGACTTCTCAAGTGGTGTCCTCTCATGGCCTTACCTCTTGTAATGCATCCTTCATACTCTTTCACTGATGGTCCTTATATTCTAGTCTGAGTGTGTCAGTTCTAAACTGAAATTCATTCCTCTTAAAATTTTGCTTATCGTTTTGGGGCAGAGGTCACTGGACATACGTAAAATAAAAAAGCAAACATTAATTTACTATTCCTTTAGAAATGATTCACTGAGAAGTTTCTTTGTGCTAGCTCTGGGTAAGGTGCTGATTCTACTTCCAGAATGACTAAAGGCCTTTCCTTACCATCGTCACCTGGACTTGAACGTTCTCAGTTTTATTCCCATTCTCCTCTATGCCCTCTGCATGTGGTCCAGCCACATAGGGCTGCTTGCTCTTCCCTCTTCTGCTTCCTTCTGTCTCCCACCGCCCTTCTAGTCTCCTTATTCACACTTTAATTCTGTGTAAGCACTGTCTTCTTCCCTAAGTGCACACCTAGGGGAAAAAACTCCTTCAGGGTCCCCAGAGCAGGCCTTGTAACTCTGCTCTGGCAGCCACAACCGTGTTTGCATTTAATTTAGCAAACATTTCTTGGAATGCCACCAGGCTGCTAGCAAAGACATACACAACAGGGATGGAACCTTTTCCTAAAGTGGCTCATGGTTGGCTGCGGGATGGGCAAACTCATCATACTTCGTGTGGGAGTGAGGGAGCTGCCTCTGTGCAGCAGTGGGAGGCTGTGGGGAGGGCTTCACGAGGAAAGTGACTTCTGGGTTGGAGGCGTGGCTCAAGTGGTAAGAGAGCCACACCTTTTGTACTTAGCAAGCACAAAAACCCTAAGTTTGAACCCTAGAACCACCAAAACAAACAAACAAAGCAAACTAACCAACCAAACAAAACAAAAAAACCCAAGTGACTCCTGATTGGCACTGACAGGCAATTGGTTTCTGCAAGACAGATGAGGTGGCACGGAAAGAGTGTGCACAGAGGTATGGAGGAGTGACAGCCAGCTGTTTGGGGACATTACAATGCCCAGCAGCTCAACCTTGGCTGTATCTCCACAGCTAAGGTTGTGGAGTGAACTCCCAGGTTCTGATCCTGCTGGTCAGGGGTAGGGTCGAAGTGGGCACAGGCCTATTCTAAACTGTGGCCCTGGGGAGTGGGATTTGACTCCATGCTCCAGGAAGGGCTGTGGGAGGCAGGAAGGAGACCATCAAGGTTTTGGTTCCGTTTCCTAAGCTTCAGAACAGTGGTGCACTTTAAATTACTTTGAACTTACAGAATAGTTACACATCCTCCATGTCTAAATTCCCCTTTGCAGTGCTGGGGATCAAATCCAGGGCCTGCCAGGCTGGTCAGTGCTGTACCACTGAGCTCCCCTGGCCTTACAGGTCCTAACTTCACATTTAGCTGTGTTTGTTTTCTCTCTCCATCTTGCTTTAATATTAAATGCAGTATATTTAATAATACAAATAATATTTTATACTAAGTATTTAAATATATTTAATACAACATAATATTTAATGCAAATATATTAGATTATAATAGAAATAAATTGAATTTAACATTATTTATAAAGTCTCATATTATATGATTAATATACTATATAATCTGTATATTATATAATAGACATAATCTATAGCTATATATTATATTATATGTAATATAGTTCAAATGGTTCAGGAATTTTGTATATATAATATATAACAATGCACAATACATAAAACATATTTCATATATAATATTCAATATATTACATTGAATATATTATATTACACATAATAAAATATATTATGTAACAGATATTTAATGTATAATAAATATGCATTATATATTTATATATGCAAAATAATATATAATCATTATATAAACATATAATGTTAATTATCTATTAATTAATTATCACCATTATTATTAATAATGTAAAAATATAATATATTTATATTTTATATAGTACATAGAATATAATAATATATAATTCATCTATATATTATTTATAAATATGTATTATGTAACATATTTATGTGTATATATGTAAGTATATTTATATGTAAATATATGTTTATTATAGGTTCATAATAATAAAGATGTATAAAATGTATTATATACATACATGCATACAAAATTCCTGAACCATTTGACTATAAGTAGGAGTCATAAAACCATTGTTAACACAACACTATTTTCTCACTTCTGGAAACAATACACACAAATATAAATATTTGTATGTACACATAAGTAATTTTAGAAGCCATTTTGAGGCTATATATTTATATACATACATAGTATATCACACAGGAAGTCTTTTGCAAGTCAGCAGGCACCTGGAGGGCCCATCACTGCCTTCCATAGGGGAAGGGCAGGGCAGGGCCTGGAAGGAAGCAGGAAGTCAGATGTTGAATAAGTATGGCTATGTGTGCACCCAGCTTTTCCTAGAACCTCTGAGGGGGAGAACTGTGTCTTGTGAGTTCAGCCAGCCTCTGGTCTCACACAGATATGCAACAAATTATTTGATGAACTGAGCAGGAAGGAATTTGAATTTCTTCCTATTTCAATGTGTTGGCCCTTGTTACCTTTCTTAGATGAAAAATTTCAGTTTCAATTCCTTTGGAAAGTGGGCTTCTTAAGAGAAATGTCATTCCACCAGCTTCTATATCATCATTAATTAAAAGAGCAGTTTATTCATGAAAATGTTAAAAGATGCATTTAGAATAAAATATCCACAGGAATCAAATGACTTACAGCTTCACGGATGATCTTAATTTCCAGTGCCTTTTCTTCAACGTTGGCTCATGAAGGTGGAGCATATTTAGACAGAGCTCAGTCAGTCACTTGAACAGCTTCACCCAGTGAAGTTGTTCACAGTCTAGTGTCTGCCCCTCTTCACCTCTGCTCTGCTAACTTCACAGCTTGCCATTACTATACTGCTTTTAGGAATTATATTTTTTGCTTATTTGTAGACTAACTTAATCACATAATTTGTGCCTGTTCCACTTGCCTGGTGTTGGTGTCCACTTTGTTGGAAAGTAGCAAGTTGCTTCACCTTTGCTCTGTGCTTGACACTGACAAGTCCATATTCCCTCTCTTGCTTGTCTGATCTGCCTGAGCCAAATGGGATTCTTGACTATAAAGTTTTCAAGGACCAGTGCCATGCTTAACCCAATGGTGTCACCCAGTCGGTCCGAGGAGGCATTCACTGAGTTTTCTTACTCATGAGATTTGAGTTGGAGCTGGATACACTTTCCATCCTATAAGGAAATGAGTGACACCAAGATGGTAGATTGCTGATAGACCCCAGAACACCAAGTCATCAAAGCCTGAAACCTTAGGTTTGTGGCAGCAAGGGTAGGTGGTCTGGCTAGTTTGTTAAATAAGAGGTTGGCAATATATAGGCAGACCTGTCTATAGGTCTGTAACGACCAACCTCTCTCTGTTTTTTAAGTTTTCATTTAATTTTTAATTGTCATATTACTGTTGACTGGGGATACATTTCTACACCTACAAAAGTGTTTACAATATATCTTAGTTAAATTCATCCCCTTTGTCATTTTCCTTTATTCCCCTCCCCCTGTTCTTTGAATAGTTTCAACAGATTTCATTTTTCCATTTTTCCATGCGTATATAATATTTCCACTATGTTTGGCTTCCTATACACTTTCTTATATCCTTCCCTCCCACTAGTACCAACCCCAAGACAGGACCTCTTATACCTTTCTGCCCTCTGTTTTTGAAAAACAGACATTTTTGTTTGTTTAAGATATCTATACAGAGTTTCATTATGATATTTCCATGTATATATATGTATTGTATCCCGAATTGGTTCATCTGTTGGTTTTTCTCCTTTCTATCTTAGTCCTCTTCTTATGGTGGTTCAACAAGTTTAAAAATTATATACTCATTCTTGTATAGAAAGTGCATCAGCCATATTCACCTTCTTTACTTCCTTCTTTTACCCTAGCCCTCTCCATAGTACCCTTCCCTTAGCGTGATCTGTTTTTCATTCTTGTCCTTCATTGTTTAGGTGTCTGTTTGTTGGTCAGTGGGATTTTTGCTTTGGTATTATATCTGTACATGCATTGTGCTTAAGTCAACATAGCCCCCCTCCACTGTATTTTCTCAACTTTTCCCCCATCCTGTGTGGTTTAACAGTTTTCATGTGTTTCCTTATATCTTGTTACTACACAGATGTGATGTATTTCATTATTATTTGCTATCTTTATCTTTCTTTCCTCTTTTCCTCCTCCCTTAGTCTCTTCTACCCATTTTTGTGTCCCACTTTTGGGTACATGCTCTGTATATATTTCTATGTATATATAATACTGCTTGTATTTGTATTAGATCTACATTCCACATATGAGAGAAAACATGAAGTCTTTGGTTTTCTGAGCCTAGCTAACATCACTTAAGAGGATGTTTGCCAGTTCTATCCCTTTACCTGCAAAGGACAAAATTTCATTCTTTATGACTGAATAAATTCCATTATATGTTAGCGTCACATTTTCTTAATCCATTCATCAGTTGGGGGCATCTTTGCTGCTATTTCCATAGCTTGGTTATTGTGAATAATGCTGCAATAAATGTGAGTGTACAAGTGTCTTTATTGTAACCTGACTTAACATTCCTTGGAGTTACCCTTAGGAGTGGTATTGCTTCATCAAAGGGTGGCTCTAATTTCAGTTTTTTGAGGAGACATCATACTGTTTTCCATAGTGGTTGTACTAACTCACATTCTTAACAACAGTGCATGAAGGTTCCTTCCCCCACATCCTCACCAGCATTTGTTGCTATTTGTGTTCTTGATGATAGACATTCCAACAGGGGTGAGGAAGAGTCTTAATGTGATTTGATTTCCACTTCCTTTATGGTCAGGGATGTTGAACATTTTTTTCATGATTTTTTTTTTTTTTTGGTCATTTGGACTTCTTCCCTTGAAAAAACTCTGTTCAGTTCACTTGCCCATTTCTTCAAAAATGACAAAATGGCAGGAGTTACCACATACCTGTCAGCTATGCATCTGACAAGGGATTAATAACCAGAATTTACAGGGAGCTCAAAAAACTAAATTCCTAAAGAACCAATGACCTAATGAAGAAATGGGCAAATGAGCTTAAGAGAGATTTTTCAAAGGAAGAAGTACAAATGACCAGAAAAACACATGAAGAAATACTCAACATCACTGGCCACAAAGGAAATACAAATGAAAATCACACTAAGATTCTACCTCACTCCTGTCAGAATGGCTATCATCAAGAACACAAACAACAACAAATGTTGGCAAGGATGTAAGGAAAAAGCAACCCTCATATGCTGCCGGTGGGAATGCAAATTAGTACAGCAACTGTGGAAAACAGTATGGAAGCTCCTCAAAAAACTAAAAGTGGAACTGTCATCTGATCCAGCGATTCCACTCCCAGGCATATACGTGAAGGGATGTAAGTAAATCAGGATACAATCAAGGTACCTGAACACATATGTTTATTGCAGCATTGTTCACAATAACCACGCTATGGAAATAGCAAAGATGCCTTACAACTGATGAATGGATTAAGAAAATGTGGTATTTATATACAATGGAATTTTATTCAGCCACAAAGAAGAATGACATTTTGTCATTTGCAGGTAAATGGATGGAACTGGCAAACATTCTCTTAAGTGGAGTTAGCCAGGTTCAGAAAGACAAAGATTGTTTCACTCACATATGGAAGATAGATACAATGCAAATACAAACATTATCATATATACAAATAAGCATATACAGCACATGTACCCAAAAGTGGGAATGTCAGAGGAGGCTGAGGGAGGAGGAAAAGAAGAAAAGAATAATAGTGGATAGTAATGAAATAAATCACATCGGTGTGGGAATAAGACACAAGACACTGAAAACTACTGAACAATGCAGGGTAGTGGGAAAGGGTGAGAAGACTAGCATTGGGGTTAGACTGATTAAGCACAGGCAAAATTCCCAATGAACAACAGACGGACACAATGAATGACTAGAATATAAAACAGGTCGTGTTAAGGGGAGGGCACGAGTAGTAGGAGGGGAAGGGTAAATGAAGAGGGTAAAGGAGGGTGAATCTGGCTGGTGTACTTTCTGTACATGTATGAATTCAAAACATGGAAAAAAGGACTATGACACTTAGAAAAAAGAAGAAAATGGGCAGCTACGGAGTTCCCACTGCACTTGTCGCGTTGTCTTGCTTAACTGAAGTACTCCACGGCAACACTAAGGCAGATGCTATCATCCCTGTTTTGTAGATGAGGTCACCCAGGCTTAGAGGAGTCATTTGTCCATGGTTACCCAGCAAGCAGAGAGTCTAAGTCAAATGCAAGCCTTTGAAACTCGAGCTGTTTCCACAGAATCTCATGGAGTGATTTGTTTACTAGTTTCTTCCTTGAGAATTAAATATAAGGCTGGATACCACTGATTGTCATCCATAAACCAAAATACAATTGATTTTTTTCCCTTTTGGTGGTACTAGGGTTTGAACTCAGGATCTTGTGGTTGGCAGGCAGGAGCTTTGCTTTTGAGGCACACCCTTTTAGTTTTACCTTTACCAGATAGGGTCTCTTACTTTTTGGCCCAGGCCAAACTCATGCAAACATCCTCTTGCTTGTGTCTCCTGTGCATCTGGGATTACAGGTATGAACTACCATTCCTAGCTTGTTTGTTGAGATGGGAGGCTATCCCTAAGTTTTTGCCTGGACTGGCCTTAAACCTCAATCTCTACCTCCTGAGTATCTGGGATTACAGAGGTGAGCCATCAGGCCTGACCTACAACTGATTCTTTAAAGTGATAAAATTTTATCTTTTCCATTAGCAAAGTTTTTTTTTTAATGGGGTGAACAGTACTATGGTTTGAAGCCAGGATCTTGTGCTTGCTGGGCAGGCACCCTACCACTCGACCCACACTTGCAACCCCAACCCTTCCATCAGCAAAGTTCTTAACAGAAACAACCAGAAAATCTACAAATGCCCTATTACTTGTGGCAAACTTCTATTACTATTAAAATGATTTATATTTTGATTTTAAAAAGTCACACTTGGAAGTCATGGCTGATTGTGAGATTTGAGACAATCACATATATTTCCTGAAATTGAATGGCATTTCATATCTGATTATTATAACAAAAGCAGGGCCTATCTTTTGCAGGAAGGCATTGGCTTTGCTCAAGGAAGGTAAATAATGGTAGACCATAACTTTTATCATTATTTTTCCTTGTCTCTGCTATTTTGTCTATGTGACTACTTTAGTTGGTATATCAATTAAGCCTGCGATTGTTGAAAGGATCTAACCCAGTACTGACCTATGCTTCCATCAGCACAAACTGTCTTCAAAACTTCTTCCATCTTTGGAAGACATGCCACATGGTTCAGGCAGCTTGAGGGTGGCAGAACCATCAGAGCAGGGGCTCACGCTTCAAATGGGAAATAGACTCATGAGGATAATCTTGACAGTTATGTGATTTAATGAAATCCTAGGCAGTTTCTTCTGAATTAGGAGCTGATGGTGTTCTCCTGCAGGCAACCCAAGAGCTTGGTTATTTTCCACTAATGTTACCTGTGGCCTCACAGGGTTTCTGGAGTCTTCGTAGGGAGGTCTTTCCTATGACTCTGAGAGTCATAATGCCAGGCAGGGTCCAAGCAGTGGACAGGCCAAGGGACACTGGACTTCCCTGGCCAGGTGCTGTCTCCACACCGAGTCTTCCTATCCCAGCACTAGTCTTCGTTTCTGTTTACAATGACCCACCTTTTTACACTGGTTACCATGTGTTACCACTAGAAATGAAGCATTCACTCTCCTATGAAATAAATTCAACATCCAATCCTTTCAAAGTCTTTCTCACACTGACTATAATTGGGAGTTTACATATATATTTGCTGACCACCACCAGTTCCTTGAGCGCAAACACTGGATTTTATTTGGCTTTCATTCAAACTCTGGGCACATATTAGATATTAAATGTACACTTCTTGAATGCATAAACATTAATTAATATTTAATGCAATTAAACATTAAATGGAGCAATTTGGCAATATTCATATTTTTTCATAGTCATTGGTCCTCCCTCCATCCCGAGAAAGAAAAAGTCAAAAAGATCTTAACAATGTATTTTTATCACTGTGTATAATTTTTTGAAGGTAGTTTCTACAAAAAAGATAAAATATGGGGCAAAAAGTAAAAGCTAATCTCAAAGAACTCAAGATACAGTAAGCCATTAGCACGTTTGGGGAAAGTAAGTTCAGGATTATGAATTATCAAGATTTCCTGAAAATGAGATTTTTCAGGAAAGTTATTATACTTTGCCTTTTGGTAAAAGAAAGAGAAAGGAAGTAAAAATGAGAAGAGGAGAGAGGAAAAAGAAGAAAATGAATTTTGGTCCCTCTTTATTGTATATGCTGCTTTGAAAATTGCACTCTTTAAATTTTTTTTATTACAAACATTAATTGTAGAGAAGGGGGGTTTCATTGTGATGAAAATTGACCTTTTTGAGGCCTCAACAAAGTGGTACCCCTCTTGTATTTTCATGGATGACATGTGTGTTTGGGGGAAATTAACAGGCTGGGGCATTTGGCAGTTTCCCTTTTCCTTCTACTTCAGTGAAGACAAGATTTATTACTATGATTATTATTTTTATTATTTTTGCAGTACTGGGGATTGAACTCAGGGCTACATGCTTGCTAGGCAAGTGCTTTACCACTTGAGCTACGCCTTCAGTCCAAAACCAACATTTTTAAATGAGGAGACAGTTTTAATTACAGAACTGACAACTAAGAGTTTAATTTAATATTTTTTCCCTGTGTCAGGAGCCTTTCTTTCTCTGTAGATTCTTTAAACATGCCCCTCTTTTTTGTACCACATCTTTAGAAAGAATTGATGGACTCATTTCTCTAAGAAATAAATTAAAAATACTTGGACTGGAGGCGTGGCTCAAGTGGTAGAGTGCCTGCCTAGCAAGCATGGATCCCTGAGATCAACCCCCAGTACCACAAAAAATAAACCAAAAACCAGCCAGCTAAACAAACAAAAAACAAAGATGGGGGTCTTAAAAATACAACAGGCTTTTTACATGCCTTTACCACCCTCTCTCCCCACATCCCTCAAGATGGTGTTCTGGAACATGTATGTAGAATTTCCAGCAAATATGTGTGTGTACATATGTATATATTATTTTCCACCAGAAATTATATGTATGTGTACACAGACATACTCACATGTACACTTCTGTAATACTTCTAAATGGTTCCCAGGAAGCCATCATGCTTAGTGACATGCTAACCTTAGTAGGGTTTGCTCTCTGACCTGACCTTTGACACAAAGGAAATTGTAAAAGCAACTTCCAGTGGCAGAGAGAGGCTGAGGCAGGAATGAAGACCTGACTTCATAAAGGGAAGGTTCTCAAAAAGGCTGTCTGCTGTTTTTAGAACTCAAAGCAACAGCCTAAAGCACAGGTTTTTGTCTGATCTAGAGGCAGCTGGCTCAGGAAGTGAGATTGTCTTTCTTCCCAGATGACTCATTTGCATTTTCTGCATGTGACATCCCCACAGAAGCCTATGGTTCCTACATAAGATGAATTTGAAACTTTCCACATCTTGAATACCAATACACCATGAACCTTTAACCATCTACTAAGATACAGGTAAAGTTGGAATGTTCTTGTGAACGTTCAGGTGCCTACCAAGGACATATCCAAAAAGATGGCCAAAGGAGTATGTAGAAGTAACAACAAAGTGTCCTCAAAGACTTAGTATGGTATGGTATGTACCACTTATGTACATAGGTGGAAGGAAATCTGTCATCATGATTTCATAGCAGGGATTCAGTAATTCCAGGGTGGGAGATTTTAACTGGTCTGTGGCAGATTTTTAGTTCTCTGGGTCCTCAGGTAAAAATTCCAAGAAAGCACCAAGAGAAAGAGTCACTTTAATGCATTTTAGGCAATTAGTGACTTACACCAGAAAATTGAGTTAAAAAGCACACAGGCCACGTGCTCACAGTCACCATTGTCCTTTATAAAACGCTGATGGAATTTTTACTTCTTGGGCCATGCCCTATTGCCAAACCTGTTGCCTCCAAGACAAATTGTTGTGAGCTGCCTGTCCCTAAACTGAAGCTTCAAGAGGAACAAAGAGAAGCTGTGATTTGCCTCTGGGCTAGAGGCTCCAAGTAGCTGGCAGGGCTCTGGTTAGTACAGGCTTGGGTAAGTGGTCCCCTTTTGAACTCAACTGCGATCCACTTGCTCCCTTAATACAGTCTCACTTTACAGTTTCCATCAGGTCGAGATTTGTGTGTGGGACAGGCTCTGTGCATTCAGGCGCCCAGGGCTCCAGCTGGAAATAAACCTCTTGGAGTTTACAGGAGAGCTGAAAGGAAGACCACACGAACAGAGCTTAAAGAAGTTAAGCGCACGATGGGGACCCTTTGAGACATGACTGATGGGGACCCTATCTTTGAGGTTTCGATATTTGAGTGGCTTCGGGGCCTCTTCTTCCTATTAGATTTGGCATCAAAAGGCAGCAACTGGGTGATGAAAAATGAGGCGCTGTCAGAGGCTTAGGAAGAAAATGAAATGCTTTAATTGAACTGAATTTCTCTCTCTCTCTCTCTCTGTGTTTTGTTGAGATAATCAGAAAAAGAAATTTTTGTCCTGAGTGAGATGCTCTCTGGCACTAGCAGCAGCTTGGACCATTTGAACTTCAATGCCTGTTTCATGCATTGTGTTGCTGCAAGAAATGTTCAAAAGAATGGATCAACACTTTGGCTTTGTTTCTGGCATTCGAAAGAATATTCTAGAGAGAATTTCTCTTGCTGGGTGACCGTTTTTTCCTTGGGTACTGCCGCAGGCTTTTCAAAGGCTCTTTATTTTGTTTGTGTGCAATGTATGGTTTCAGGAACATCGAGGGTCTCGCTTGGCATCTTTTCCATGGTGTTGTCCGTGTGTGGATCAGTAATTTACAATAAGGAGGAAGAACTCTAGGAAACTGGGTTCTAGAGTAAGACATTCTGGTAAACGTCAAAATAAAACTAAACCTAAATTATTTAAACGACACGTATTTTTGTTCAGGGATGAGAACTTCCAGAGCTAGTATGAGTGACGGCTACTTGAGGTGAATTTATGGTAAGTTTTTGGTGTAAAAGAATGGTTTTTCTCTTTGTGTATGTTTTATGACATACATTAATGCAGTAGTATATGCACAAAATTTATAACTAAATACATAAATAAAAGCACCTAAGTTGGGGTTCACATCTAACAGTTTTTGGTTCCTCTTAGGAGTCTGCACTCAGGAAGTGAGGGTCTGCTGCCTGGACTGAGGGTCTAGCTCTAGGGGCTTCTCCCCAGGCCCGTCTTGAGCCTGGAACCTGGAGCTAGACTTTCCACATCAGGTGTCTGAGTATTTCCTGTTCTCCTGCCACCTGAAAGGAGGCTTGTCCCCTCTGGGGAGTGCAATAGCTCAGTGGCGAAGGGTGTAGGTGCTACAGTAAGATTGTCTAAGTTCAAATCCTTGCTCTGCTGCTTTGATGGGTCACTTTGAACAAGCTACTTAACTTTCTTATCTCTCAGTTGTCATTTTAGCGAACTGGGCTGAATAAAATTCTCCCTCTTTGGCTTTTTGTTGCAGTGTATGGGCTGATAACACATAGAAAGAAGGCTTAGGCAAGTGCCAGTAACTGAGGTCACCATGGGACTTCCCTGGCCCTGGCTGTAAGCTGGCCAGTCAGTTTGCGAAGGTCAGTCTGCTTTCTCTACTGTCAGCTGTGGTGTGGCTGAAAATTCCCCTCCTCATTCCCACACTCATTCTAGTGATTCAGTGAATTCCTAGACCTAGCTGCCATCCCAGGTCATCCTAATCCCACTGCAGTGGACTACTCCATTCAAGGCCACCCAAAGAACTAGAGAAGTCTAATTGATGGTGATTTATTTCATTTGGGGTGAAGAGGTGAAACACTGGAGCTATCACTGAAGGTGAACTTACACTTGCAGGTCTTAACAATAAAAAAAAAATTAGATATGGTGGATCAAACCTGTCATCCCAGCTATGTTGGGAAGTGTAAAACAAGAAGATTGGACTAGAGGTGTGGCTCAACTGGTAGAGTGCCTGCTTTGCAAGCATGAAGCCCTGAGTTCAAATCCCAGGTTCACCACCTTCCTCCCCCCCCAAAAAAAGAAAAAAACCGAAAACAAACTAAGAGAATTGCATCTAGGTCACTACTGCCATTTTTTTTTTTTTTTGGGAATTTCATTTGTGATTGTTCCTTGGAATCAGTAGTCAATTTTGATCCTTAAATCAATCAGCCCTGGGGAAAAATTAATCTATGTATGTACAGTGGGATTTTTCCCTAGAAGCTCTTTCAAAATGCTGTTTGTGTGTTAGCTTTTAATCAGTATTTGCAAAGCTAATAGTGACTGAGTGCAATGATCAAAATAACACTGATTAGATCTGAGAGGTCAGTGTTGACTCAAATACTTTTTTTGTAGGCATTTCTAAATTTCCACTAACATTTTGCAGATCAGTAGGATGCATTTGTTAAGAACATGTGCTGAATGCCTGAGCAACCCCCTTCCCCTCTCCAAGTCTTTGTTGTGGTTCAACTGCTCAGGAAATATTAGTGATTTCTCAGAAAAGTGATGCTTTGGACAGCAAAAAAGAGAAAAATAAGAGTGATCTTCAAATGCTTGGAACAATTTATAAAAGCATCTCAATTATAGGATATATTAAATTCTGCTTTAATAGTTGATGAGTATCACAGATTTGGAGTCACTTCATCACTCTGTGTTTTTAAAATTTGAAAAAACTATAAAAAAAAGCATCAAAGCAAAAGATAGAAAAAAACTTTGCAGTATTTCATTTCCCAAAGATACAAACTAAAATAAGATTTGTCATATTTAAATGGAATGCTTGAATAATGTAAGAAACTAGTTATAGTTTAGGTTGTGAATTTAATGCTACAGAGAAGAAATTTAATGATTCAGGAAAGGTCGACTAAAAATTCTATGGAAATAACTTGCATCAACCTCATTTTGTTTTTGAGGTGGTTTTCTGTTTTCTGTTTCCTATTTTTTCCAGTGACAATGAACTCACATTAAAAAGTTATTTCCAGAATAAGAAATTCAGTTCAGAATAAGAAATGCTTATTTATTAAATATTTACTATACACCTTCTTTGTAGCAGGTTCTGCACCAGGGACTGGGGTATGCGGATGGGAAGATTACAACCCCTTGGCCTAGAAGGAAATTAGAGTCAGGTAGTATGAGAGTCGTCACAGAGAGTGTAAATGTAAGAAGGATAAGGGAAGACCAGGCCTATTTCACAGGCCCAGAAAAGGTAGTGCTTGACCTCATTATTGCACGGGAGCTGTGGGAGACTTCTGCCAGCCAGCAGGGAGCAGAAGACATGGCTTCTGTTACATTTAATTTTATGTATCAACTCGACTGGGCTAAGTGATGTACAGATAATTGGCAAGTATTATTTTGTGTGTGTCTGTGAGGGTGTTCCTGGAAGAGATTAGCAGCAGTTGAGACAGCAGATTGAGCAAAGAAAATCCACATTCATCAGTGTGGGTGGCACCATCGATCCACTAAGAGCCAGGCAGAAGAAAAGATGGAGGAAGGGTGATGTCTCTCTGTCTTCTTGCCCTGGGACCCCTACTTCCACCCACTAGTTCTTAGGCCTTTGATTCCACACTGGGAATTACATCATCAGCTACCCTCGTTCTCAGGGCTTCAGACTCAGACTTCATCAAACGACAAGCTTTCCTGGTTCTGCATGTCACAAGTGGCAGATCGTGGGACTTCTTTATCACCTCCATAACCGTATGAGTCAATCCCTGCAATAAATCCTCTCTCTCTCCATATATGGATTTTATTAATATATTTATATGGGTCTTATTAATACAGTTAAACAGATATAATAGAATATATTTAAGACATATAATAATAAAAATAAACATGTAACATATCATATAAACATTACATAATAACACAATATATAATGTAATAATATATAATAAAGACATGTATATTTAACATATATCTTATTGGTTCTGTTTCTCTGGAGGACCCTTACTAGTACAACTTCTGTCCTCAAGGACCTTCTGAAGTAACTGGGGAGAGAAAACAAAGCTATATAATGTGAATATGAACTAGATAAGCTTGTTCATTACTGGATGTGAAATGCTTTGATACAAACAATAGATCACTCAAGGCTGGAGTAGCCATAAGAAGTATATTCAAAAAAGTGACATTGAGACAAAGCCTTTGGGGGAGGAAGTTACTTTTGAGCAGGCAGAGGAAATGGGAAGGACAGTCCACATGGTCAGAAGGGTGAGAGTGAGAACCAGGCTGTGAATGACCAATGGTGGGCTTGGAATTACAAGAGGATCACTGAGCTAGGATGGAGTAGGTGTGTGTTGGATAATGTGAAATAAGCCTGGACTTACCTAACCAGAGCAGCAGCACACATACACATCCTGACTAGTGGCCAGTGCTAGGGTAAAGGGTGGGCAAGTTGATGAGGATGTTGAACAGCTAAAAGAAGACTGGCAAGGTGGAAAGCAAGGCGGGGCATGGGTTAGGAGACTTGAGTTTTGGTCTAGGTTCTGCCACCTCCACCTACAGGAAGCTTTTCAAGTCTCAGAGTCCTCATTAGGGCCACACTAGGACTTCCATGGCACCCAGCACATTTGCCTTTGTTGCTCCTTTTCTCCATAAAAAAATTGTGATGTACTTAACCAGTACATTGTATAAAGAACAACATATTGATATTCTATATGAAAACAGTTTTTTTAAATTCCAAAGGTCATTTTTTTCTTCTTATTTTAAAAGAAATTTTAGCACAATTTTGGGGTCTGTAAAGTGTGGTGGACACTGAGTTCCTGCTACCTGGTGCTAAGCTGGCTTTGGCCAACTTCTGTGCCAGGGGCAGATAGGAGCTGGACCCTCATACCTTGCCCCCTCTACAGGTCTAAAAGGCTTGAGCATCAGCCCCCTCAGTCTGCTCAGTGTGGCCACACTGAACAGTCAACACTTTAATATTTGATCTGAAAACAATGGTAGGGAAAAATATTTTGCACCAAAGAATTTTAGCTCACTCAGTGAAAATCCTCTTTACACTCCCTCCAACGTATTCATTTTGAGAGAAAAAAAATCTTTTTTTTTTTTAAAGAACAAATAGATAGATTTTTAAAAAGATACCTGTGGTCATTATAAAAAATGCAAGTAGACCAAAAGATGAAAAGAATTTACAATCTCCCATGGTACTTTTATAGAAACAAAATAAAGTCATATTTCATGAGAAAGTAGTAGGAAGAAGAAATTGAAGTAGGAGAAAAGGAATTGCTGAACTTTGAGCATAGTTAAGAAAACAAGTCTATCCTCTAATTCTGACCTAAATTTCAGAAGAGTTGGCATGCATTTTTTGTACTCATTTCCTTCTTTTTATATCAGGTGGCTTTGAGAGAGGGTAATAAAATGACTTTATTATTTTTATTTGCATTTTCTAGAAATCATTTTAATGAGGTATTTGTCAACTTTTATGGATGTTATGACAAGCACAGTCTAAGTGTTTCTATAAGACTTAAAAAACACAATAGAAGCCCTCCCTCTTGCCTTCCCCACTTCCCACTCCTCGAAAGTCCAACATCCAGAGAACCTGGAGTTCTGAAGTGTGAGTGCAAGAGAAGTGAGTCCCAGCTCTGGGAGAGAGAGCCGGGGAGGTTGCCTTTCCTTTCCCCTTTTGTTCTATCTGAGCCCTCAGCTGATTGGTACCTGACCATGTGGAGGGCAGATCTTACTTCATCAGTCCACTGAGAGTCAGTGAGTTCTTTTCTGGAGAAATACTCAGATATACCCAGAAATTATACTTTACCAGTTATCTAAAAATCCCTTAACCCAGTCAAGTTGATACCTACAAGTAACTTTTTTGTTTGTTTTTGGTCTTTGTTGAATCAGAGACTTGGATCAAATGATGATGATGCCTGCAAGTGAGGTGCTGCATGCTGGCTAGCAGCTCCTGGATGGACTTGCCTTGTGTGTCTTCTGGCTTTCTCTCTAGCACTGACCATTCCCCCTAAAGGGATCCTCTAGTCTTCCTCTCAGGAGATTTGCAGCCAGGAATCCAGAAGCCAGCCTGAGACTGTTTGCTGGATTCCCATGATGCTAGAGGGCATCCCCACCATGGGTTGCCCTGGAGTCCAGAGAGTAAGCTTCTAGTCTTCTGGTCTGCATGGCCAGGGCAGCTGCTGACTGCAGGGTGGTGGGGGAGGAGAGGATCAGATCCGTAGAGAAACTTCTGTTTGAAGCTCACCTTTCCGAGGTATCCAGGCCCTCCCATTTCTCAGCCTTCTCAGGAGACGGAAGCAGTGCCTTCCTCAGCCAACTGAGGATTCAGCATCTTTTTGTCTACTAAGTGTGTTATTCTTCCCTTTGCTTGCTGTTTTTCTAAATGTTTCTGTTGTCTATCCTCTTTATTCAGGTTGACTTGCATCTTAATTTTTTTAAAAAAAGTCCTTTTCCAGGGATTTTGGGAGAACCAAAGATAGATAAGCATGGCCAATTCATGCTTAATTAGAACGGGAACTTCTAATAGCTTAAAAAAATGAATAGCTCATCAGACAAATATGCTCCAAGAGCATAAAAGGGCAATTTATAACAGGTAGAATTAAAACAATAAGGAAATTAAAAACAGTTAGTTTTATTGTTGTTTGATGGAATAGGGCAAAGGTGAAGTGCCCACCCTTTTCTTCATTTGGAAATAGGAAAAAGATGACCCTTAGAGAGTTAAAATGGGCTTTCTTTTCCAATAAGTAGAAGACAGAGAATCAATCAGAATCAAACTCTGTGACACCCTGGACCCCTAACATGTGGAAAGTCTACCCAGTCCCAGTAAGTGCTGCCTCAAGAAAAGTGGCACGCATTTCTCCCCACTGGCCGGTTTCAAAGCTGCCCACATTAACCTGCAGACCCAACGGGTGAGCAACATGGGCCACACGCAACTCCCCTACCCACCCTGGGAACCTAATCCAGTGCAGACCCTGGGCAGACTGAAGCCCCTCTGAACTGAACTGAAAGGTGTAAACAGCAAACTGTAATCTAACACTGACAGCGGGTGTGGGGTGGAACACAAATCTGCCTTGGAGGATGGGGGTGGGGCAAGGGGAAAAAACTTTGAGCAAACAGCCAGGACAAAATAACAAAGGCTGAGAGTGGGGGTGGGGTGGGGCAACAAGCCAGCCTCCCAAAACAGAGCCATGGTGGATCCCTGAGCTAATCTCCGGGGACTGAGGGTGGTACTCAAAACAGGACGGCCCCACATTGCTGGGGGAGGAGCTGAGCTGACAGAGTTGCAGCAGTAGGGCAACACAACTGCTGCCTGGCACAAACAACAGATCTGACCACCATGCACAAATTGGCAGTGAGTTATCTCAGGTCCCAATTGCAATTTGGACAGAAGGAACCAAGTACTGCTCACTGTTAGGTCGACGCTGATGGGAAGGCCAAATTGGAGCCAAATAACAAAGCAAGCAGGCTTTAAGCAGGGCTTTATTGAGAGCGCGCTCTTGGGCGAGGTTCATCGTCCCCAAAGAGCAGGGCCAGAGAAGTCGCGCCGGAGAAATGGCAGCCCAGTTTTTATATCCTGGGTGAAGTTAAGAGCTTAAGGTATTATGGGGCATCGGGATAGGTCGAGGTTTGGTGGGGAGGAGCTCGGGGTAATATGGATCTGTAGGAGAGGTCAGGACCCATTGCCTGCCAGCAGGAGTTGCCATGGTAATCATGAAGGGAAGGAGGGAATGGAGTGGAAAGTGAGCAGAGTCCCTGATCGCCATGGGGTGGCTGCCCACCGGCCAGACACTCACAAGACAGTGACCTGGTGAGATCACTTCAGAGCTCCCACTTGTAACAGATGGCCCATAAGACCAAGGAAAGCAGAATGAAAAAAACCCCTAAAAACCCTTCAGCTGTCTCCCACTTGAGCTGTCTGACAAGAGGGCAGCTCCCTTCCCCATAAAGCCTAGAATACTAAGAGCCAATAACAGGATTTGATGCCAAAGGAATAAATCCAGAACTTTTACTGAGCAGACTGAACTTCTTGTTGTTGTTGTACCTGTTTTTTTGTATTATTACCTTTTCCATAGCTATTTTCTTATCCCTATTCTTACCCCCTTCACTTTCCCTCCTTTTCTTGTACTACAATCCATTGTTCTTCCTCCCAACTACTCTTTATGCTTCTTTTCTCCACTCTTTCCCCTGTCTTCGGCTCCCCTTCCTATCCTTCCCCAACCTGTCACCACACAACCCCTCCATCCTACACACTCACCACCCACTGACTAGTCTACACACCCCCAGCCCCATGAAATCCCTGACAAAAGCACCCTCCACTACAACGTCAGAAATACACCCAAACACACACAAGGGCTACAAAACCATGCAGCCCCCCTACTCCTCCCCCATCTCTCCTTCCTGTCCCCCTTTTAGTGCCACCTTTACCAATTACCCAAGTTTCTATCTCTAGTCAAACAGCCATTAGCCCCTAACTCCCACGGTTTATAAATATTACCACCAAGGGGTTTTCTATGTAAGATGTAAACAACTGGTCTGGCATTGAACCTGTGAATATCCTATTGCTAGTTTACACCTCCAGGCCAGGGACACAAATAGCACATGAACTTAGCTAACAGCCAAGTCAGTCACAACACAAAAATTAAATCAGGGGAAAGGAAACAGGTAATTAAAACCACCAACAAGCCAATCAAGAACATAGTTGCACAGTCCAGTACCTGACGGATTCTCTGCTGAATTCTACAAGACCTTTAAAGAAGAACTAACACCAATACTCCTTAAACTTTTCCACAAAATAGAAGGGGAAGGAAGACTGCCCAACTCATTCTATGAAGCCAGTAAAACACTCATCACAAAACTGGACAAGGACACATCCAAAAAGGAGAACTACAGGCCAATCTCCTTAATGAACATCGATGTAAAAATCCTCAATAAAATAATGGCAAACTGAATCCAACAACATATCAGAAAGAAGTTGGCTTCATCCCAGGGATGCAGCCAACATACACAAATAAATGGCTCAACATACACAAATCAATAAATGTAATACAGCACATTAATAAAAGGAAAGACAAAAACCACTTGATCATCTCAATAGATGCAGAAAAAGCCTTTGATAAGATTCAACACCACTTCATGATAAAAGCTCTAAGAAAACTAGGAATAGAAGGAAAGTTCCTCTACATTATAAAGACTATATATGACAAACTTATAGCTAGCATCATACTTAATGGGGAAAAATTGAAACCATTTCCCCTTAAGTCAGGAATGAGACAAGGGTGCACACTCTCCCCACTCTTATTCAACATAGTCCTGGAATTCCTAGCCAGAGCTAGGAAGCAAGAAGAAGAAATAAAAGGAATACAAATAGGTAAAGAAACCGTCAAAATATTCCTATTCATAGATGACATGATCTTATACCTTAAAGACCCAAAAAAACTCCACCCAAAAACTCCTAGACACTTTAAACAGCTTCAGCAAAGTAGTAGGATATGAAATCAACTTACAACAATCAGTAGTCCTTCTATACACCAACAATGAACAAATTGAGAAAGAACATAGGAAAACAATTCCATTTACAATAGCCTCAAAAAAAAAAATCAAATACCTAGGAATAAACTTAACAAAGATATAAATGACCTCCATAAGGAGAACTACAAACCACTGAAGAAAGAGATTGAGGAAGACTACAGAAGGTGGAGAGATCTCCCATGCTCATGGATTGGTAGAATCAACATAGTAAAAATGTCTATACTCCTAAAAGTAATCTACATGTTTAATGCAATTCCCATCAAAATTCCAATGACATTCATTAAAGAGATTGAAAAATCTACCTTAAAGCTCATTTGGAAACACAAAAGAGTATGAGTAGCCAAGGTAATAGTGAGCAAAAAGAGCAATGCTGAAGGTATTACAATGCCTGACTTCAAATGATCCTACAGAGCCATAGCAATAAAAACAGCATGGTACTGGCACAAAAACAGACATGAAGATCAGTGGAACAGAATAGAGGACCCGGATATGAATTCATGCAGATATGCACCCTAATCTTCGACAACAGTGCCAAAAACATGATTGAGAAAAGACAGCCTCTTCAACAAATGTTGTTGGGAAAAGTAGTTTTCTGCCTGTGGAAAACTGAAACTAGATCCATGCCTGTCACTCTGTACTATCATCTCAAAGTGGATTAAGGACCTTAATATCAGACCGGAGACCTTGAAGCCAGTACAGGAAAGAGCACGGAATACACTGGAAGCAATGGGCATAGGCAAGGACTTCCTCAGTAGAACTCAAGTAGCTCAGCAACTAAGAGAAATGATTGACAAATTGGACTATATGAAATTAAAATGCTTCTGCACAACAAAAGAAGTGGTGTCTAAATTGAAGACTCTCACAGAGTGGGAGAAAATCTTTGCTGTCTATACATTAGACAAGGAACTGATAACCAGAATATACAGGGAGCTCAAAAGACTAAACTCCCCCAAAATCAATGACCCAATAAAGAAATGGGCAACTGAATTAAACAGAACTTTTTCAAAGGAAGAAGTCCAAACAGTTAAAAAAAAAAACCACATGAAAAAATATTCACCATCCCTGGCCATAAAGGAAATGCAAATCAAAACCATTCTTCACTCCTGTTAGAATTGGTACCATCAAGAACACCATCATGTTGGTGATGATGCAGGGAAAAAGGAACTCTCATACACTGCTGGTGGAATGTAAGCTAGTACAACCACTTTGAAAAATAATATGGAGGCTTCTTAAAAAACTAAAAATAGATCTGCCATATGATCCAGCAATACCACTCCTAGGGATATACCCGAAGGAATGTGACCCAGGTTATTTCAAAGGTTCCTGCACACCCAGCACTATTGCAGCACTATTCAAAATAGCCAAGCTATGGAAACAGCCAAGATGCCCCACTACTGATGAATGGATTAAAATGAGGTATTTATACACAATGGAATTTTATTCAGCCCTAAAGAAGAATGAAATTTTGTCATTCTCAGGTAAATGGATGGAATTGGAGAACATCATCTTAAGTGAAGTTAGCCAGGCTCAGAAGGCCAAAAATCACATTTTCTCCCTCATATGCAGATTATAGACCTAAAACAAATGCAGTAATATTATTGGACATGGGTCACACTAAGGGGAGACTGTGCACGAGAGAGATAGGAAAGAGAAGGAAACCTCTCTACAGTGATGTGCTCACTGTAGAGGAACAAATATAGTAATCTTAAACTGGCAGAGGCCACCATGGGAAGGGGACTAGGAAGTATTGAAGAGGTCTGGTAGAGATGAACAAATCTGAGTGGCAATACACATGTGCATGGAAACAACACAAGGAATCTCCCTGCATAGCTGTCTTTATCTCAAACTAGCAAAAATGCCATGTTTTTCTTACAACCTTTTATGCTTTTTCTCCAACAGAATTGGAGAACAAGATAATGGAATAGGTTCTGTCCAGAGCGGGGAGGTGGCCAAAAGAATGTACACATATGTAAGTAAATGAAAAAACGATAAAATAAAATTTAAAAAAAGTTAAAATGGAATAACTGGATTAAAAAGTGACAGGAGAATTTACATTTCGATTTATGATATCCCGTTGACTCTAGAATCTCATTTTTATACTACCTCTTAGGAATTCTGCCAGCATCAAAAATCCCAATTCCTGTGTACTCTGGAACATCGTCAAATGACCCTTTGGAGCTGGAAGTTGACTTCACTGTCATGATGTGACCCTGGGAAGGTTCTGTGTGGGCTTTTCCCAGTGACACATCAATCTCGCCAGAACTTCCCTTTGAATTTCCCCCCCAGGACTTAAAGAAATACAAGTTAAAATGGTAAAGAACCATTTTGGCTTACTATTTTCATAAAAAAGGAAAATGCTGATCACGTGCAGAGAGGTGGGCTTTCTCAGGGCCTAGTGTGCACACTGGGGTTGCATATTGAGAAGCTGGATTGGTTCTACATTTTGCACCCTCTAACTTGCCCCTCCTCATCTGCCCATCCACACTAAGTAAATAATGCAAAACACTGATAGGACATTTACAGAAAATATTATGGAAGTATTATTTACAATAAAAAATTGGAAACAATTTCAACAACCAAAATTGAAATCACCATTTTCTTATTTTGAGGGAAACAGGGATTAATATCAAATTCATAGTAATAATCATTCACTATTTAGTTGAAATAAGTTTGGTAAGCCCACTGGATGAAATATTAAACAGTAGTTTTAGATTATGGGCGTGAAGATCAAGTTACTTCAAGGAGAAGTGTTCTTGCTCCATACTCTGCACGTAACAAAAGCTAGCACATTACAGTAGTAAGAGTTAGTTTGAGGAACTCAGAGTACATTTTCCTATGGTACAATATTCTAACATGGATCAATAACTGAAGACGTTTATGTGACTGTAACTAAGATATAGCACTAACTGAATTAGTTTGGATTCTGGTTCTTAGTAGCAAGGGAAACTTCTCGAAGGAGGGAAGTTTCTCCTCTTTGCCAGCACAAGACCAAGGAGGGGAGAGAGGGCATCTTTGCCTGACTGTCCCATGGCCCTTCCGGCCTCTTGTGAGTGAGCCTCCACTGTCAGTCCTCACAGAAGTCACCTTAATGCTGTCTTTGAAGCCTTCCCAATGTTTTCCTCACTCCTAAGTTGCTCTTGGCTCCTCCTCCTGGCACAGGCCCATCCTTTAAACAGCAGCTGTGGTAAGGGCTCAGCCTCATTGGCTAACCCATGGTCAAGTTTCCAAGAGCTATGGCCTCTCCATCCTCCCTAGACCTGGTTCTACTGATGCAGTTGATACTAATTAGTAGAATAAGAGGGAGGAAGTGAACATGTACTACAGTTCAAGGGAAACAATTTTGGGTGCAGAGTAGCTGGTTTCTGAGTGCATTCCTTAAACTAACCTGCTTGCCCACAATTTCTTCCATCTGAACTCACAGACTCTCTAAATTTCAATTAAAACAAGTCACTGATTCCCTTGCATTGCAATGGTGATGGACATCTTTGGTTGTGTTTGTGTGTGTGTGTGTGTGTGTGTGTGTGTGTGTACATGTGTGTGTGCATGCTGGGGCCTAGGATGGGTGGGGGTGAGTTGGGCAGGGGTAGCTCTTCATTCATATAGCTTAGTCTTTCACATAGGGAAGTATGCTTGCTCTAGATTTCAGTAGTCTTGTTGGCTAGGTCTTGATTTGTGATTTCTTTTAATTTGTCTAGAGGATAAATATTTCATTCCTGTCATAATTTTTACATTATCCTTTGGCTAGAGGAAGGAAAGCTCACGCTGCGATCAAAGCGCCCCTGTGTAAGCTCAGCCCTAGACAGAATTCCCTTTTGTAACAGTTGGGCAACAGCTGAGCAGACAACAGCCCATCTTCTTGTAAAAGTGGATATTGAGATTTATTTTGACCGTTTCCATGTTTTGTTTGGATTTTGGAATTTCAATCATCAGAAGCTCATTCCACATAGCATTGTCTCCAGACTAGAACAGACATATTGCAATCCTTGAGCGGCCACCAATCAGTGATTCAATGCATGAATTTCATCAATAAGAAAACTCACAGGGCCTGGCCTGTATTTACCTTGCAAATCACCTTTTCTGTTATAAAGCAATCTAAAGTGCTCTCTGGTGTCAGAAGAATTTATTTGGTCAGATTCTTCATGTCTCTCCTTTCATTCCTCTCTTCATGCATTTGGAGTGAAAAGTAACCCAAACTCAAGAAGATTGTGTGTGGTGGTGACCTCAACTACACAAAGAAATATCTCCTTATCTGAGACCTATAGTTAGAAACCTACAAGGGGAGTCAACGTCTGTCTCTGCTCTGGGGTGTGTGTGTGTGTGTGTGTGTGTGTGTGTGTCCCCTTGCTCAGCCACACACTGAGAGCCCAGGTGAGGAAGGCAAAGAAAGGAAGGAAGGAAGGAAGGAAAGAAAAGAAAGAAAGAAGGAAAAAAGAGAAAAAGAAAAGAAAAAGAAAGAAAGCGAGAGAGAAAAGAAACTTACCCAGAGCAAGGCCTGCCCTTGTTGGGATGATATGATAGAAAAATAAGGAGAAAGAGGATATGCTCTATTACCTAATATTCACAGAACTCACCATTATTCATCGACAACAAGGGACAATATTTCTTGAACCCCTTCTGGGCATTGGAAGAGTAGTAATTGCAGATGGGAGCAGTGACTAGGTATCATCTTTTTCCTGAACATATTAGTTTTAGGGTCCACTTAGGTTTTGATAAAGGAAAGAGTATGGAATTGATTAACTATTAAATATCTCTTATGTGTGAAATATCTCTTATATGTCTCGTGGATACTCTTGTCTCCTTAAATTGGGGATTTTGGAGATGCAGGCACAGCAATCTGAATTTACTCTTTCTTCATGAAGGCATTCTCTACTTTAACAGAGACAATGGGCAAACTCTGCAGTGGTCAGAAATGTTTCAATGTGGAGTGAGCTGTCCCATGTGGTTCTGAGTTCTTTGTTAACACAGTTTGGGTTTGACCCAAGAGGGTATTCCAGTGAGGACTCCATGTTGCTGTGCATTCTGGGAATAGCACCAGGCTTGGTGTCAGGGCCCAGGATTCTAATCCCAATCTACCATTTACTAACTATGTGATTTTGGTAAAAAACTTAACCTCTAGAAGTCTCGGTGTTTTCATTTTCAAAATAGAGGTGATAATACCTATATCTTGAAATTGCTTTGAGAACTAAATAAAGTAAGACATGTGAACATACTTACTTCAGAGTCTGGCATAAAAGAAGGTGTTCAACAAAATGTCAGCTGAATACAAAAGAATGTAATATCCTTTTCAACCATGAGGTACTTTGATTTTGTGACAAAAAGAGCGTTGTGAGCTCTTAACAACTTAGAGTAACTGAAGAAGTGTTGAAATAAGTAACCCAGTAACATTTGAACATTAGGGCAAAAGATGAAAGTTTGAAGAACAGTAAATTCATTATAGTTACTGAAGTAAAACATTTTGAAATAGTCTTTGATATTTTTAAAGAAATTATGAAGTACTATAATCACTACATGTGGTTTATGATACAGGAGGATATTGTAAGAAGCCACGGAAAATAACATTTTAGCTTAGTGGAGAAGAACTAGCGACTTGTTTGAAATTTATAACTTGGTCTACTGTTTTAATTTGATTTACATGACCTAACCTATAGTTTTAACTGAATTTGTAAGATTTTTATTGTAAGACATTTACTAAGGAAAGATAAAAATCAGTGGGCCAAAATAGACCTATTTTAAAGGATTTAACTTAGATTACTTCAATAGTAAAATTTTAGAAGGCATTTTTACTTACAGTCTTATTAATTTCTGACTCTGAAAATGAAGAGGTGACTAGCTATGGACTTGTGCAATATTTAGGCTATGTTTGGCTTAGATACAGAAAAATCTAGACCCATTAATCTGAACTGAAGTTGTCACCCTTAATAATGGGGTAGAGGAAGCAGAGAGACTATTCATCATTTGGGATAAGAGGAAAATCTAGATGAGGTTTCTAGAACACAGCTTCACTTTTTATTTTCAGAATCTCTGCAAGATAGTCAAAGGACCAGTATTATTTGCTAAAGATCTCAATAATAACTCCAAGAGGATGCCTCAGAACCCATTCTTATTTCATCTCAAGTGTGTTTGCCGATTTAATGATACTCCAGGCCAAATGATTGATGGCCATTTCCACGACAGAGGCAGGCATGTGATCAGGGCCACACCATCCAGTGTTGTCATGAGTTGTGCAAGCAGAGGCCACAGTCACGCTGTGCTCTGATAATGCCTCTTCGCTGCTGTATCCTCAGAAAGAGGGAGGGTCCAGGTTTTTCTGCCAGCTCTAGCAATGCTACCGATCTGAATAGAAAAGTCCTGTGCTGGATGTCTTGGAGGCTTTTGAATGACAACGTGTTAGTTCTTCTTTAAAGGACTCTCAAGGAGAGCCTTAGCTCCAGAACCTCTGAGGCAGAGACGAATTACCTTAATACTAACTGTGCTTCACAGCATTAATGCTTTCCAGAGCCCTGTCGCAGGTGTCAGCTCCTGGATCCTTAGTCCTGTAAATAATGCATCTCATATAATTGATGCAATGTATAACGAAACTGAACACCAAGGTACACCACTGTCCACTTTTGTTTCCAAAAATGTTGAGAATGGAATTCAAGAGAATTCTACAGAACCGCAGCCTCCTTCTTTCACTGGAATAAACTCAAAAAGTACAAGTTTCTCTTTCCTAAAAAACAAAACTAGTTTAGAATAGAGTTGTTTGTGTTGCTGGTCAAAGGGTGGAAGACCAACAGAAGAGTTGAAAGAATACTTTGGTACCTAGAATTTGGGATCCTTTTGTAAATTGTACTTGACCCAATTTCCTGGGGAGAAACACAGGTAGTAAAATTGGTCCCTAGGGTGGATGAAAGGTAGGAGAGGAAGCAAATTTGCATTACTTAAATGAATTTCAGAATGTTAAAATCATATCTTCCAATGTTAAAATCCATATGATGAAGTTTTTAGATTACCTTAAAAAAATAAGCAAGGATAGCCTGTTATTTACATATCAATTTGTTGATCTATCTTTGAATCATTATCTTTAAAACTTAAGTACTCAAAGAGAGGGGGCTGCTAGGTTCACATAAAATTCTCTGGCAGTCAGGGGAAGGGCAGAAACTGTCAAAAAGGACACTATTACAGTACAATTCCGGAAAAACAGAAAAACAATTCCTGTTGTTTTACATCAGAAATTTTAGAGAAAGTCTCATGATTTTGTGACTGGTGGGGCAAGAGTTGAAAAAGTTTAAATCTTAAAAAATTTTATTCACTATTAATTTTCTAAAGCAACCCAATTTGTAATATTAAGAGCAAACAAATACTGTATCAATTGCATTATTTCAGGGACAATCTTTTAAATTTGGAAAGTTTAAGAAGTTTTGTCTTTGGGTTTGAATGACAAATCTTTAAGTGGTTTTTATGTTTGTATGCTTGAGGTTCATAGGGCTTCTTGCGTCCTTAGGCTTGAGATTCTTTCATGACAAATGCTTTTTCTGGGGGAGGAGACTGGGGTTTGAACTCAGAGCTTTGCACTTGCAAAACAGCTGCTTTACTGCCACACCTCCAGGCCATTTTGCTGTGGTCATTTTGGAGATGGGGTCTTATGAACTATTTGTCACGGCTGGCCTCAAGCCTCAATCCTCCTGATTTCAGCCTCCCAAGTAGCTAGGATTATAAACATGAGTCACCAGTGCCCAGCAGAAAAACGCTTTTCAAAGGGTCTTCTGGCCTAAGCAAAATCTTGTCCCAGCATAGGGGCACCCAGCTCTCTGAGACCTGCTACCCTTACACCCATCTGTGAAACCTGCCTGTCAGGATCTTCAGGGTGAGGGCTCCATGTCTGGCCTCACTCACACTCTGTCTCTTGTTGCCTTCATCCTGCAGCTGGTTTACCCCCCCACTTCACTTGAAACTTCCTCTAACCTATCTTGACCTTCTCCCTTGGCAACCCATTGCTTCCCACGGAACAGCCTGCAGCAAATGTTCCAGAAATGAAATTATTATTAATGACCAAGCTGCTTCATCTTCCTTCATTCGTATAGAACACAGTTACGTCTACTGTTGCTGCCAGTTATTCAGCTGAATGGGGCTTAGATAATTCAGAAGCTCCCTTCTCTTTAGTACGTTCATCCTTCGGAAGAGAAAGCTATAGAATATTGTGAGGTCAACTTAAACATGTCACTGTGCTCTGTGCCCAGTCCTCATGAGAATATAAGACAGTACATAAGCATGCCAAGTGAAGAGGCCAGCGAGCACAATTTGAATCTAATAAGTTTTCTTTTCTCAAGGCTTTTTTTTTTTTGGTATGGTACTAGAGTTTGAATTTAGGGAACACTCTACCACTTGAGCCAGGCCTGCCAGCCCTCTTTGCTTTAGTTTGATTTGCAGACAGGATCTTGTGATTTTTGCCTGGCTGGCCTTGAATTGTGATCCTCCTACCTCTGTCTCCTGAGTAGCTGGGATTACAGATGTGAGCCACCACACCTAGCTTACTTTTTGAGATAGGGTCTTGCTAACTTTTTGCTTGGGCTTGCTTGCAACTGTGATCCTACAATCTCTGCCTCTCAAGTAGCTCAGGATTTGGATTTAACAGGGACAAAAAAAGAAACAAAATGTCTACTTATCTAAATCAACCACAATTATAATCAGTAGAAGTAAAATATGTGAATGAATCTGAAGCTCGATTGATGTATAAAATGGACTGTCAGATATTTGAAAAGTTGATCCAAAGACTCTTGGACTTGATTGTTTAAGAAAGAAATTACCTGTAGCCAAGGGATGCCTAGGGCCAGCCTGACAGCTAAAGCCAGAGCTGCCTGCTGGAAATGATGATCCCACAAAACCATAGTGGAGTGGAGAAACTGCACGTCCAAGGCAGGCTTCACAGCCCATATTTGATGAAGCACTGACGGGCAACATGGACACTGGTGAGCATGCCTGCTTGCAGGGGAGCCCAAAATGTAAGCAACTTAAAAGCAAAGTCGTCAGGACAATTTATGGCTCAGTCAGACTCACAGGAAAAAAAAAAAAAAAAGAAATGTAGAGGGTTTTCAGCTGCAGTCATGGAGCTAACATGAGAAAAGACAGACTGTTGTTTTTCTAAACTTCACAATGTGTAGAGTTCTGATCCTTGTTGAAGAATGAGAAATAAAAACAGTTAACACACATAAAACACACACACACACACATACACACACACATACACACAAAATAGTCAGTTGCATCCAAACCTGGTAGGGATTAGAAAAAAGTATACATTTTAAAAAAAGGTTGTTTATCTTACAATCAAAGCAAACTCTAAAACCTTTGTCCTCTATTACATTTAGAAAGATTTTACAAAGGACTTGCTTTTTTACCCACTGCCATTTTAAATCCTTTCTTCTGAGAAGGTTAATTGAGCAGGCTTTCCTTAACCAGGGACCCCAAGGAAAGCCCCAGGAGAGGGGGAATGTTATTTTACCACTACAAAACTCTACAATAAAGTCATCAAGAACTTGTCAGTTATTTCTGCAGCTTTGAATTTTTGGAATCAAGTCAAAGTATTTTCTTTTATCCATCAGTATGTGTGGATTTTTCCACGTGTTACCATGATACTTTTAAGTTGTGTCCTAAGGTCTGAAGATTTAAGAAACACCTTCATAGAGAAGGGATATTTTCCCTTTTTGAATAACCCTAAGAGGAAAAAGAAAATGATTTTTTCTTGCTCTTTCGGCCTCCTTCCAAGTCTATCAAACCTCCTGTTCCAATTGGAAATGAAAAATAAGCCCATGAAACCACTTTCTCTGTACTGGTGTTAAACCGTCTTCCAAGCTGTGATTGTTAAGACCAGGTAGGTAGATCTGAGAAAAAAACAATCATTGTTGCCAACAGCTTAGCTAGTTTCATACAGGGACGAGATTCTAAGACGTATAATGCAAATATTTCTCTTCCCTTTCTCCTTCACTTTTTTTTTTACAATATTTTATATTAATTAGTTTTACTTAAAATGTTTTAAACTCACTCTAACAGGGTGCACTGGATTTACTGTGATCTCTGTGCTCTATACCTGGAGCAGTGGAGAAGCAGAATTTGTACAGTCTTGGGCAAAACCATCTAACATGAAATGTTCCACTAGGAGGGAAGATAGAATGTCCTCTCCCTTACAGGGGATTCAACCTGGACTTGAGGCTAAGGATCCCATTAGTCTAAAAGGAGGGGATGTGGGAGTTGCTATGGTAACCCAACTTGGCTTTTGGTGGGGATGAACACTGCACCAGGAAGTGTACTACTGGATGTGACCCCTGGGATGTGGTGGGTGATGTCTCTAGTTACATCTTCCAGAATCTTTAAATGTTCCTCACTCCATCAGGGTGTGGAGACTTCATGTGCCCTTAAGAATACTATTGCTGGGACCTAAATCAGGTAGAGATGACATTTTATGATACTTTCATTGCTTCTGAAGTACCACAGTGATCACCCAGAACTCAGGGGCCACTGTAATCGTGCCAGTTAGGCATCTGGCATCAAAGCTGTTAGGGAAGGGTTAAAGGATGGCATTATTTAAAGTAAAAAACAAAATGTAAACAAAAAAGTTAAGAAGTACTGAGAATGGAAAGTGACCTTTGCTATTGAACTGGCATGTACTAGGCTCTCTATTTGGGAATTTGTTCACTGTATTCCACATGACCTCTACAGTAGCCTTAAGAAGTAGGTATCATGTATTCCTGAAGACGAGTCTCAGTGATGTTGAATGACTTTTCTCATTACAGACCAGGTAAGGGAGGAAGTTGGGTTCGAAGCCACATGTAATCTCACCATCTATTTTCTAAGTAGGGAGTTGAATTGACCCTATTAATTACATAGGTGACAAAATCTTAGTCAGTGTCACGAAACTCAGAGGGATAGAAGAGAAGAAGGGCTGGGCCACAGCGCAGTGAGGTGGAGGACTATAAACGATGATTAACATCGCAGTGATTGAACCACCACCCATCACTCTTAGTCTCTCAGAAGTACTGAGGCCTTGATCCTTTAATTTGGCCTTTATCTAAGCAACAAACTAATGAATGCTGGAGAATAATATGGAACTTTCTAGAGTCAGAAAATGGTTTTAAAGTGTTTAAAGGTAAGTTATTTGCAACTGTGGTCTGTCTGGAACATTTTTATATGAAAAAAAGTGTAAACAAGTGAACTAAGGGATATTTTTGTGCCTCTTGATGGTAAGTTCTTGATAAACTTGGCTCAGTGAAGGGATCATAATGAAGAACTGTTTTCAGCTGTCAGAGTGACATGGAATTCATATGTATTGCTACCACACACTCCAGATTTTTTCATACATTTCTGATTTTGTATCTGTAAATCATTACATTTCATGTGGTCAGACTCAACTACAATAGTCAAGGCTTGTGGGAAGATTAAGTCTTTGCTCTGACTTGACTGTTCTTCTAAGTTCTTGTGTTGGAAACTCAATGCCCAATGCAACAGTGTTGAGAGGAGGAAACAAAAGAAGTGATTAGGTTTCAGGGAGTCTGCTCTCCTGAATGGGTTAACACTGTCAATTCTGAATGGGTTAATTATCTCAGGGTGGTTCTGATGGAAGGATGAGTTTCATCCCCTTTCCTCTTCTTGCCCTTGCACCTTCTACCATGGGATGATACAGCTCTCACCAGATAGGCGATCTTTGATATTGAACTTTCTAGCTTCCAGAACTGTGAATCAAATGACTTTCTTTTCTTTACAAATTACTCAATCTCTGATATTCTTCTGTAGCAACACAAAATGGACTGATGGTTAAATAAATGAGTCAATGAAAAAATACACCTAAATGTGGCAAAAAGGAGTCTTATATCTTACCTTGTATTATGATAAATTCTACACAATCACAATAACTAAAAAATTCTTCAAGACTAGGAACTATGGTTTTACATAATCAAAGTAGATACATAATTAAAGGAAAGCAAGTGTTGTTAATTATTTGTATGTGAACCTCAGGACAAGTTACTCAACTCATATATCTTAGTTTCATTCTCTGAGAAAAGGGGAAAATAATAATAATAATAATAGTAATAATAGCAACAGTCTCATTAGGTCATGGTGAGAATTAAATGATCCTAGCACAATAGAAAGCTTAGCAGACTGCCACCCACTTCATAAATTCTCAGTGAAATGTGAACTGTCATCACTGAGAAGAGAGGAATTAAGAAGACTAAGAGTGAGGGGGATTCCAAGATGGCAGCTAGAGGGAGGAAGCAGAAAGCGAGCCTCTTACAGTGAAATCTTGGAGAGATGCTGGAGATACACCTTGCAGGCAAAACAACCAAGAAGAGGCAAAACTTTGACCCCTCCACACCTCCAGGCTGCACAGAGCATCTCCACTTCACATTGAACAGAGAAACCAGGGGGGCCCCTGGGCAGCCAGACGCCTGTGCTCAGATGGCTTGGGAAGACGTGGACAAGGTGAGCTAAGCGGCATGCGGTACTTCCACAGACAACCCTGGGCCAGATTAGCATAGCCCTCTGGATAGACCGACCCCCACCCGGGGAAAAAAGAGAAACTGGGTAATAAGCAATAAGAACAATAAAGACACCTAGCAAAGAGGGTGGGGCACCCTGAGCTCCAAAGAGGGGGGAGGGGAATCCCTCCTGGAACTGTAAATTAACAAGCCGGGCCTGGCCGGAGAGGGCGGGAGCGGGGGCGTGTGCCCAGCAACCAGGAGTGGGAAAGCTTGTGAGAGTGGCGGAGGGAGGAAAACTCCACAGGAGAGGGGGGAAGACCCACCTCCCACATGAGCTGTAAACAAACACGGCAACTGGCAGGAGCAGCAGCACTGCCCAGCAACCAGGAGCGGGAAAGCTTGTAAAAGTGGCGGTGGGAGGAAAAACTACACAGGAGAGGGGGGAAGACCCACCTCCCACGTGAACTGTAAATAAACACGCAGGCCTGACAACGCGGGTGCAGTGTCACCTTCCCTAGTGTGCTTGGAAAGGGGAAAGCTTGTAGCAGAGGCTCACACACAGGAGAACTCTGAGTAAACAAAGCCTGCAGGGCCAGGTGAGTGTTAAGCTCACCCCTGAGATCTGCATAAATAACACCTCCAGCAACAGCAGGCTGACAGCAGCGGGCAGGCAAGCCACAGCCACAGATACCATTCACAGACCTGTCTCCAGACTCTTTTTTTTCTCTCTCCCTACCTTTGATGAGAAAACAACCAAACTACACCTGCATACTGAAAAACTTACTGAAACTGTATTGCATTTGAACTTGGGAAACTTTGTGGGCTTTTTTTTTTTTGTTCAGTTTTGTTCTACTTTCTGCATCCCCTTTGATGAGACAACTACAGAACAACATCTGAGGCACCATCTCCAGGATTGCAGGCTGAGGGAAGAACACCAAAATTATTAAGACTGAAATTTCATTGCATTTGAAATTGGAGGTTTTTTTTTTATTTTGTTTTGTTTTATTTTATTTTATATATACATTTTTTCTTTTATTTACTTATTTTTTTACTTTTATTCTTATCTTTACTTTTTTTATTTTTTATTTTCAATCCTCTCTCTGTCTCTCTAATGTCTTTTCAGCTTACGGTTGATTAGTACACTGTCTCTCCCTGTTTATATCTTTGAAATTTTTTTTGTTTGTTTCTTTGGTTTTTTTTCTACTTGATTATTTGTTTTTCCCTTTTCCTTTAACTTCTTTGCTTTCCTTCCCCTCTCACCGTTCCATTCTAAATATCACTAGTGCTATTATTACAAGCCAGAAAATATTTAATTGCACACAGTACAGGGACAATAACAATATCAAGGGCAATGATGGGAAGACAAAAAAAACAAGGAATCCAGTTTCCCCACAGCAAAAAAGTAGTACAGGAACCAGAGGGAAATGAAGAAAACAGACACTCAGATCCACACTCCAACAAAATGAAGATAAACTATGCCAAAGAACCCAATGAAGCCCACAAGAATAATTTAAAAGAAGACATACTACAGGTGCTCAATGAGAATTTTATAGAGATCATACTGGATATGGTCAACCAAAATGTACAGGAGACACTCAAGAAATTCCAAGACAACAAAAATAGAGAACTTGAAAAAGCCAAAGAAGAAATAAAGGAAACCATAGAAGCACTGTATAAACACCAAAGTGAAACAGAGAACACGATTAATAAACAGATAAATGAACTCAGGACAAAAATAGACAACATTACAGAGGAAACCACCCAGAATATGGAAAACCTCAGAAAAAAGAACAAAACAGAATTGCAAAACAAAACGGAAGGCCAATCCAGCAGAATAGAACAAACAGAAGACAGAATCTCAGAACTCAAAGATGAAATGGTAATTAAAAGAAAAACTGAAGATCTATTAATTAAACAACTCAAGACCTATGAAAAGAAAATGCAAGGACACACCGACTCCATCAAAAGATCAAACTTGAGAATCATGGGCATCGAAGGAGAAGAGGTACAAGCAAAGGGAATGCGTAATATATTCAACAAAATAATAACAGAAAATTTCCCAAATCTAGAGAAATCTATTCCCATACAGATGCAAGAGGCCTCCAGGACACCAAACAGACCAGATCAAAATAGAACTACCCCACAACATATCATCATTAAAACAACAAGTTCAGAAACTAAGGAAAGAATATTGAAGGCTGTAAGAGAGAAAAAACAAATAACATACAAAGGTAAACCCATCAAAATCACAGCAGACTTCCAGCAAAGCTATCATTCAAAATAGATGGAGCAATAAAAGTCTTCCATGATAAGCAGAAACTAAAACAATATGTGACCACAAAGCCACCACTACAAAAGATTCTGCAAGGGATTCTGCACACAGAAAGTGAAACCCAACTTAACCATGAAAAGATAGGCAGCACCAAACCACAGGAAAAGAAAAAGCAAGACAGTAGAGAGTAACCTCAACTTAGGTACACACAATCAAACCTTCAAACAACTAAGACAACTAAATGACAGGAATCACCACATACCTATCAGTACTAATGCTTAATGTTAACGGACTTAATTCACCCATCAAAAGGCACCGCTTGACGAAATGGATTAAAAAGGAAGATCCAACAATTTGTTGCTTACAGGAGACCCATCTGACTGACAGAAATAAGCATAGGCTTAGGATGAAAGGCTGGAAGAAGATTTACCAAGCCAATGGCCCCCGAAAACAGGCAGGAGTAGCAATACTTATCTCTGACAAAGTAGACTTCAAACCTACATTGATCAAACGAGATAAAGAAGGACATTCCATACTGATAAAAGGGGAAATAGACCAAAAGGAAATAATAATCATCAACCTGTATGCACCCAATGTCAATGCATCCAATTTCATCAAACATACCCTGAAAGACCTAAAAGCATATATAAATGCCACACAGTGGTTGTGGGAGACTTTAACACCCCATTATCATCAGTACATAGGTCATCCAAACAAAAAATCAATGAAACCCCAGCAACACAGCAACTAAGAGATAGCATAGATAAATGGGACCTCATAAAACTAAAAAGCTTTGTTCATCAAAAGAAATGGTCTCTAAACTGAAGAGAACACCCACAGAGTGGGAGAAAATATTTGCCAGCTACACATCAGACAAAGGACTGATAACCAGAATATATAGGGAACTTAAAAAATTAAATTCTCCTAAAACTAATGAACCAATAAAGAAATGGGCAAGTGAACTAAACAGAACTTTCTCAAAAGAAGAAATTCAAATGGCCAGAAAACACATGAAAAAATGCTCACCATCTCTAGTAATAAAGGAAATGCAAATTAAAACCACACTAAGATTCCACCTCACCCCTGTTAGAATAGCTATCATTAGCAACACCACCAACAACAGGTGTTGGCGAGGATGTGGGGAAAAAGGAACCCTCTTACACTGTTGGTGGGAATGTAAACTAGTACAACCACTCTGGAAAAAAATTTGGAGGCTACTTAAAAAGCTAGACATTGATCTACCATTTGATCCAGCAATACCACTCTTGGGGATATACCCAAAAGACTGTGACACAGGTTACTCCAGAGGCACCTGCACACCCATGTTTATTGCGGCACTATTCACAATAGCCAAGTTATGGAAACAGCCAAGATGCCCCACCACTGACGAATGGATTAAGAAAATGTGGTATCTATACACAATGGAATTTTATGCAGCCATGAAGAAGAACGAAATGTTATCATTTGCTGGTAAATGGATGGAATTGGAGAACATCATTCTGAGTGAGGTTAGCCTGGCCCAAAAGACCAAAAATCATATGTTCTCCCTCATATGTGGACATTAGATCAAGGGCAAACACAACAATGGGATTGGACTTTGAGCACATGATAAAAGCGAGAGCACACAAGGGAGGGGTGAGGATAGGTAAGACACCTAAAAAATTAGCTAGCATTTGTTGCCCTTAACGCAGAGAAACTAAAGCAGATACCTTAAAAGCAACTGAGGCCAATAGGAGAGGGGGACCAGGAACTAGAGAAAAGGTGAGATCAAGAAGAATTAACCTAGAAGGTAACACACACGCACAGGAAATCAATGCACATTAACTCCCTGTATAGCTACCCTTATCTCAACCAGCAAAAACCCTTGTTCCTTCCTATTATTGCTTATACTCTCTCTTCAACAAAATTAGAGATAAGGGCAAAATAGTTTCTGCTGGGCATTGAGGTGGTTGGGGGGAGAGGGAGGGGCGGAGTGGGTGGTAAGGGAGGGGGTGGGGGCAGTGGGGAGAAATGACCCAAGCCTTGTATGCACATATGAATAATAAAGCAATAAAAAAAAGAAGACTAAGAGTTTTTTGTTAGCACTTGTATTATTTTTCTAGGGCTTCATAACAAAGTATTACAAACTCAGTGACTTAAAAAGACCAGAAATGCGTTCTCCCAAGTTAGGGAGGTTGGGAGTCTGAAATCAACGTGCTGCTTTTCATTTCCTTCCTATGGATTCTTCCTTGCCTCTTCCATCCTTTGGTGGCCTTCAGCAGCCAGTGACTAGTGTGTGGTAGCATCACTCCAATCCCTGCCTCTGTCATCACATGGCCTTCTTTCCATGCTATGTGCATCTCTGTGTCCTCTCCTTTTCTTGTAAAGACACACTCCTGGGATTCAACACAGCCTTACCTTAACTTAATTACATCTGCAGAGATCTGGTGTATAAGCAAGGTTACAATGTAAGGTTCCAGGTGGACATGACTTTTGGGAGACACTATTCAACCATAATTGTATTCAACCACAAAAATCAAACTAGAAATTGCCTTAGGCACTAATGCTCCATTATTGTCTTGTTTTAAAAACACAGAAAAGACAGAGGAGTATGCTCAAACTATGCTGCTAATAAAACTATGCTGGTTGCTATTAAAATGATTTTGCTAATCATAAAGTTCTTGAATGTTTGGGGTTTGACTATGCAAGAAGGAATAGGTTTAATAAGAGAAAACTGTCTTTGACAACTATCCATTTGGTTCTCAATGGAGGTCCTTAATAATCCTGGGGATGACAGACTCACAGGTTAGTTTTCCTTGAAGGCTGGGTGATCCATCCTTCTAGGAGTGTCCACAGCCTCCACCAATGGGTTGCCAAGGAATTTGGGTGGGTGGACCAGTCTCAGCTGAATTTACTGGCTGCTGGTTGATAAGCATTCTGAGAAGATGGGAGACTGCACAATTTTATGTAGACAGATGAAATGACTGGCTATGAGGTCTAGTCACAGGACTTCCAGAATGCCCTTGGATTATCTCTGAACTATGAAATGTTTTCCAGTCAGCACGCCTGTTTAAGATGCAAATAGCCCTGAGAGAGCTAACACCTTAACTGGCGATCAAATCTTTATGGATCTATTTGAAACAGGCTCTGGGAGTTTTTGCTAAGAGGTTAGGCAGGAATTTTTTTTTTTTTTGTGCTGATGGGGAACAGACTATATGTGCATCATCTTCAAAGCAGAAGAGACTCATACTGAGGGACCTGCTTGAATCTAGCCCTGTCTTCTCCCAACTTCACTAATGGGCAGCACAAGCCAGCATGACTTCTGAATTCAGCCATGTACCCAAGCAAAGGAGATAGGGAAAGTAGGTGTGGAATGAGAGAGGAAGGACTGAGCTAGGGGTAGATGCAGAAATAAAGGGTGTGCTGATAGATGGGTCAGAGAGAGAGGAGAAGGGGCAAAAGGAGGAGGAAGAGGAAAGACAAAGGAGAGAATTTAAATAGTGTGGGCTGTTTGCTCGCCATTGCACCAGATGGGCTAATGTCACTGAGAGACCTGGCAGGCCCCTTGGACCATGTGGGATCCCAAGCCTGTCCTAGTGTGACCCTGACACATGGCTGAGTGAGACACAAGTGTCTCAGGTTTTCGTTTTCATACAGCCTGGCCCCAATAAGGCCCATTTGAAGAGTGATGATTTTGGATGGTTGTAGAAAAGCAGGCTCTGTTAAATGCATTAGGAGATAGATTTTCAAGGGTAACTTAATTATATGCAATTTTTACCCAACATGCTAGTCCAATTCCAGATAGGATGTCTAGATGGTACAGTGATTTCTAGCTAATAGGTAGACATTTTCTCACCAGAGACAGTTAACTATTAAATGCCTGGAGGAAGAACTGTGTCTCCCTACTATTGTTTTTCCCAAGAAGAAGAAAACAATACAGGTAAGGAAAAAATAGAGTTCTAAAAATACTATTATTTTCACGCTTCTGCAAAACAAAGAGTTAAAGTTCTGTTGTGTATTCTCAGGTTGTTTTCCTCACTCCTGTGTGTGGATACATGCATGTGTGCTTTCGTTTTTGTATAAACATATGCAGGTTGGGACCTGCTTTACTCATTTAGCAAAATATGGACATTTTTCTGCCTCCACTAGCTTAGACCTGTGCTATCAAAGGAAGGCCAGAGAAAGATTTTCCCAGAGCTCATTCTTTAGCTGATGGGAGGGATCCCGTCATCTGCACATGAAGCTCTCTCTTGGAAGGTTTCGTGACTACACTACACTGGCACCATTTTCACCTTTCCCAAGTCCAGGAGATTCTTGTCTTGACTCAAAATGATGTGCACAAATGTATTTTGTAGTTTTTAATTTTGTTTGTTTTGGTTAAAGCCACTAGTTGAATCAAATGTAAATTTATCCTACTAAATAGATATTAAGAGATTATTGAGTTGTCATTTGTGTAAACCCTTTGAGATAATGTCAAACAAAGAGGCCTCAATTACCTTTATCTCTGATATTGGTTAAATGGAAAGGTCTATGTGCCTTCATGAATATTGCTATTAACTCCCAGAGGTGTTGTGTGATCTGCTGTGTTTAACCTAACTCTCCAAAAAATAAGGGGATCGTGATTTTCTTTCACTTTTTACTTATATCGTGGAATGTCTCAGGCATTAGTGCTTACTTGATTGCATTCAGACATTGCTTTGGCAAGGAAATGACTGTATTAAATTAGCATCAAGCACAATGAATGGTAATTGCAAGACTGTCATTTCTACAAGTGCAAAATTAATGTGTTCTGCAAGCCCATTTCATTGTATGTCATAGGAAAATCATGGAACCGTGTTGTTCTGAGCAGAAAAATGCAGTAGAATAGCACTGGTAATGTGTGGTGGTATTATTCAGCAATGGTGTTCCTTTCCACTTTTGCTATTGTCTGACATTCATTCTTCAAACCCTGTCTGATCTAATTTGTATGCTTATCTTCCAGCCCTGCCAAACAGAAGCCTGGATGTACAGCAAATGTTGTGGAACAATTCCTTCTTCTGTGTATGGCACAAGTGAATGATGCCAGCCTAAACAACCCTCCTTCTATTCATGAGAGTATGAATTGGCTACTTATGTAAAGCTTCTTAGTAAGAGACACACAGACTGCTTACAGAAAACTTTACCCAAATGCTATACATTCATTTGGAAAGAGAAGAGTGATTTACAGGTATTTCTATTGTAGCTTAGAAGTATCAGTTGCTACTCTCTTTACCCCTCTAGTTTACATATGGGAAATTAAGCCACAGACCAATTGAATGAATTTCTTCCACCCTTGCAGGATCACAGGGTTTATCATGAAGAAAACGTGAATATGCATTGGATTCTTACACACTACTCATTGGCTCTATGGAATTTCTTTGGAATTCTGGGACACATTTAAGGCTAGAATAACACAGTTATATCAGCTGCTCTAAGCTGACCCATTAGATGTGCTGTTTCAGCATCCCTGTCCTGTAGCTCAGGCTGAGAACTACTCATAAAGACATCCTGATTAGATCATAGTGACAATGACTGACTGAAGGAGCTTTCTTGCCAGGATAGTTTGAGTACAGTCTTAGCAATTGGTGGTAGTGGGGTTTACCAAAACCCAATTGCACCAATTGCATTGGCTGACTCACATCAGTGATCGATCAGTCAGTTGACTGATTGGAGATCCCAGTGTGGGAAGATCAGGCTTGCGTACTCTTTCTTTCACTTACTTTGTCACATACCACTAAGATGTGATGAGGCTCTTTGCTTTGTAATATTCCAGTCAGTGCTGGAATCTGGGAAATTTTGTATGATGCTCAAATCTCTCATTAAACAGCACAGGCCAGGACATGATTTGGGGCACCTCCTACCTCAGGTGGGAGAGGAGTTTTGAACACCTCACCCTCAGGATAAAACACACTTGTTTTCAGCAGAAAAACCATTAGATAGATGATTTGGGCTTAGACGGATGTGTAAGAATAGGACCGGAAGTGGTTTTGGCCTTACCTTTGTTGCAGAAAGTCCCATCATAGGCCGTGTGAGAGCAATCGCAGGAGTAGCCATGGTATTTCTCTATGCATTTGCCTCCATTTTCACAGTTGGTGCCATAGCTGGTGCAATGGCCTGAACATCCAGATTTGAAGCCGGATGTGACCTTTGCTCTTTCCTCCAGGTCAAGGGTCACCCCATTCATCCTCAAGGAACGGATGCAGCCCAGGAAGCCCTGCTGGCCTCCAGCACCACCTGGGAACAACAGAAGGCATGGAGTTCAGATGAAACATGCTCTTCTATTGCTGCTTTCACTCACCACGTTTTGAACAAATGAGGTAGGAGATGAGGCAGTAAGCGCTTCTACACTCAACACTTTCAAGTTGTCTTGTCTAAACAGAAAACATTGGAGCTTTTCCCTTAGGCTATAATGCCTAATTAAAAGGCTGTCTTCTGAGAAACAATTCATTTGCTACAGAAAAATGTTTGAAGATACACAAAAATGGTTTAATCTGGTTTCCTACAGAAAAGAGGTTTATAGAAATCTTTAGTTTCTTTGCTCTTCAATCTTACAACATTCAGTTCTATAGCATTATCATTGAAAGAAATATAAAGGCAGACAGACATGAATATATTAGCATAGTGAACAAGTCAATTAGTCGGAAGGCATAAATCTATCTGAAATGTGATTGTAGGACTTGATTCTTGTCCCACAAAATGCCTTGCTGTGAAGTTCACATTAAGGATTCCCAAAGCTTCCTGTCTGGGGGAGGCTGGAAGTTGGAATTGATCATTTTATACCAAAGTCAGCTACATCATATTTATTACCAGGTGAGGTTAGATTTCATTGCTTTTGTCTAAATGTCATTGCAAGACATACATCACAAAAAAGCACGTTCATTGTGACTTTTGGAGTATGTTATAGCATCAGACTGAGATTCATGAGCATGGAAACGTTGAAATATTCCTCACAAAGTTCATAGAAGGATTCATTTAAGCATAAAGTCACAAGTGGATTTAATTGTGTGTGTAATAGCCTTAGCTATGGTTTTCAAAGTAGCTGGAACTCAAATTTATATACATGTCTGTATCTTCAAGTAGCATCTTTTCTAGAAACCAATGCGTAGCAAATAGTAGGTAAAATTTTAGGAAGAAATACCTGATGATGATTTAGAGAAAAGATACCATTAGTAAAAGTAAAACCCAAGTTACTCTTTTATTAACAGTTATGTACTAGGTACATTACTAAGCACCTGATATAAATTCACCTGATCTTCACAACACCCCTCGAGGTTGATGTTATCGTCATTAATCCCACTGTACAGATGAGGAAACTGAGGCTCAGCTCCCAAGTGGCAAAGCTGTATTAATTCTGTCTGTCCCAGGCCTATGGTCTTAATTGACCACCTAATATCAAGAAGGACACTTTGGGTCAATGTTCTCATAGATGTACATGTTTCTGAGATATAGATGTGGATGTCTTTAAAAATGAAGCCCTCAGTAGGGTTGTTAGAGTTTGGGTGAGATTGTTAGGCTGGGGATTGATGCTGATCGCTGAGCCTGAGGGAAAAGTGCACAACCCAGGGGACTCTGCAGACAGACAGGTGGAACAAAGGCTTCAGGGGCAGGATGGACTAGTGCCTGCTTATGCCTGTAAGTCCTTATGGGGGATGTGGAAAGTGAATTGTTCCATTGTCATTTTAAACCCAAGCCCTGCAATGCTCTCATTGGGCAGTGCATTGATTTGAATATTGATTCTCCAGGGAGCATTTTATTTAAAAAAAAATCTTGACTAGCAGATTAATTGAAGAGAGTGCAGTACCTTCTTGGATCAAAGCTATGAGACAGTAGATGGAAAAGAAGTTATTAAAAGCCACCACTTTGAAGAAGTTCCCATTTTGCCATCTGCTTGTCCGCTTAGCTTCACACCTCTGTGCTGAAGAGAATTAGGGCTTCTGCCTGATTTGGAAGAATTTCAAACTTGCAGTCACTCTTTGTGTGTTAGAATTTCAACTTGGCGTCTGTCAGTTTAACCACTGTGGCTTTTGTTCTTGCAATGTGGGTTTTCAAGGGCCTTTATTACATAAATGCAGAGCTATTTGAATTTTCATCACTAGTTCATTTAGACAATTATATCCTATCAAAACCACCTCAAATTTTAAGTCATTGTTTTTAGCTATCCCCCCTCTCCTTTTGCCCGAATGCCAGTGTAATGGCTTTTTCATTGTGGAAACCATAAACATGCCGATAAGCAAAATACCGAAAAGAACTGTAATGCTATTCGGGTATAACTACTTTTTCCTTCTAGGGAACAATGTTTTCTACTTTTATCTATGAACATACATAGGTATAAAAAATAAAAGAAAGGAAGAGATGGGATCATAAGACCCACAGTGTTCTATTTGCTTTTGGCACTCAATGTGTCATGAAACACATTGAGTTTCAAGTGATACGTGTATAACTAGAACATCTGGCTTAATATCTGCCAAACATCCTCTTTTCAGAAGGTGCTAGCACTTACTTTGCTATTCCATTACTGATGGACTTTAATGCCTTTCCCAATTTTCACTTTGTATGATATCGTAATAATATGATCCTTGTAAAATCTTAGCACCCTGCCTAGTTCTTTCCTTAAAATCTGTCCTTTGAAATTAATTATTTCTAATTGCTGGGTACAAAGACATATACATTTTAAAGACATTTGAAATACAATTTCCTCTAAGAAGAACTTACCAATTTAGATTTCACCAGTAGAATGAGACGGACATCTTCTCCACACCAATTCTAACACTGGGTCATATCCTCTAAAATGTATGCCAATCCAATTGAATTGAGGGGGGGAGGGAGAGTTCACTGTTTTAACTCGCATTGCTTCAAGTACTGAGAGTTGGGTCATGTTTGTTATTTCCCTGTTTTTATTTTAAATTGCTGCTTCATGCTCTGCATTTTTTTGAGGGGGTGCAAGTAAGAGAAAGTGTATTTCTCATTGATTGATAATAGTGTTTTGAACTGTTCAGCTATTTCCTTCCAGTTTGTATCTTTGACTTATATTCAGTGCCTCTTTTTCACCCTGACAGTTTTGGACGGTTGTGTAGCCACATTCATTTATCTTATTTGCATGATTTCTGCCTTTGGTATGAGGCTTATAAAGATCTCTAACCTAAATTAGTATAACTATCCAACTATATTTTCTTATACTATTTAGGAGATTTTACTTCTCTCAACATTTTAACCTTTAATTTGTCTGGAATATATTTTAATAGGGAAACTGTTTATATTTAATGGTTCTTCAGCAATGACTGAGTTTGAAGGGATTTAAGAAAGACTAAGTAAATGTTACTATAACAAAGAATGGAGATTTAAAAAAGGGCCAATTAGCAGAGCAAATTGATTTATGCTAGATCATATTTTGTTATATCATTAAGCCATAAACAGTAGAGTATAGTGTAGTATAGTATACTTATTTATTTATATACTTAAATTATATATATCTATATGGACATATATGCTCATTCCAGAAGGAATGTTAACGCAAAGTTTTCTTGCCCTCTGCCTCTGACATGGGGCTTTCTGAGATTCCATATCTATGTCTCTCTTTCTGCTTTTGTGCTGTGTATCCCTCCCAATCAGGATTGTCAGCTGCCCTAGTTAGTTGTGTGGTTTTCATCAGATCACTCCATCTCTTCCAGTGTTAGTTTGCCCATCCATTAAAAAGGAGATTCGGCCAGATGACGTTCAGTTCCTCCAGCTCCAAATTGCCCTGGCCTATGATTGATAATGCTTACCTTTGTGCTCATGTATCTATCTCTCTGTATTTCAGAAAATAACTGTTTCTTAAACTTCTTTTGCTTTTCATTTTCCTTTCTTGTGATGTTGATTTTTTTCTTCTCCTTTTAAACTACCCTTAACATATGACTATAGTTTAATTTCTATTTGTTCCATTCATTAAGTTTTTTTTTTACCACTTCTTAATTTATAAAGCAGGTGAGTGAAATGCCATTTCACTCCAAACTAAATAAGTTAATCTCCTTTCTTTCTTACGTGATTTATTTAAATGGATCAGTGAGCTGGAAATTACTTTTCCTGATCTACTTGATATGAAGAAAAATCTTTTATCCTGAAAATGGTCCTTATATATTATGCAAAAGATGTTAATGTACCAGAACCAGTGAAAGTTATTTGAATTCAACTTATTGCTTTGTAGAAATCTTTCTTGGTGACAAATGTCATAGTTTAAATTATAGGTCTTCAAGCAAAAATGCTACTTAACCTTTGTTAATTAGAAAATCAACACATTGTCATTGGAGAGAGCCCCCTGCCATGCAAGGGCTTCATGCACATTAGTCAGACCTGTGATAATTAACTAAGGTGAGATGTGGGTTTAATTTGTATAGCATTTTTCATGTGAAATGATATGCAAGTATTGCAATTAAAGATTAATTATGAAAATGCTGTAACTACTTATAATGAATAATACAACCATCAAATGCACAGAGGATTGTGACAAAATAATCAGGTATTGCATTAAAAAAGGGGCAGAAATAATGACAGAGGAGTTTTAAAGAGTATACTGTCCTCAAGTTGAGAGCTTAGCAGTGTCTTGAGGAGATAAGTTTGATTCCAGAGCACCTTTGACCAGTCAGAATGACTACTTATTTGCCACAGAAAGAAATCACACCAAAGCCCACACTGTTCAACCAGGCCTTTTTTGATATGTTTTGTATGTTTACTTCATTACTGTAAAAGTCTGTGCTCTCGTAAAGCATATACTCTTACAGGGAGAGGGAGAAATTTAACTATAAACTCAGTAAGTAAACTAATTATGTCATGTTTTAGAAGGTGGTAATCACCATGGGGAAAATAGTTAGATGGACTCGAATTGGAGTGGGGAGGTTGTGACTTTAAGTGGGGCAGTTAGGATGGGCTCCCCCCACCCTGGCCCAGGAGGGAACAGAAAGAGAACAGATGGACATGTCTATGAAGAGAGGCTCCAGAACAAAAAGGAAAGAGGCCTCTGCCCTGCAGGTGGAGGTAGGTGGACAGGGAAGGAGGGATGGGATTGCCACAGCTGCAGGATGCTCAGAAGAGCAAAGCCACCAGTCAGTTTCACAAGCTTTGTAAGGTGCTGGGAAGGCATTTCTGAAATGACAAATGAGGACATGCTTCTTGCCTGCAGGCTAACATTAGTGCTGATCACAAGTAGTCACACTCTGATGCCAGGCACGATTCACCATATGGGAGGCAGCAAGCAGGGATGAGGAAAGCTCGAACTGTGGTCCGAAAGATCTTTGTCTACATATTGGTTTTGCAGCTCACTGGCTGTGTGACTTTCCCAGGGCCTCCTTGGGGCTCAGATTCCTTACATGTAACACCAGCATGACAATATGCACCTTGCAAGGGCACGTTAATAACAAGTAATAATGCACCTCTTTGCACTGAAGCTCAGATAATGTTAGGTGTTATAATTGCTACTATTATGGAGCAGAAGCAAAATTCTACAGAAACATAGGGCTGAAATAAGTTAATACAGCTAAGAGATGAGAGCACATAAATCTGACGTCAGAGGTATCATGAGTGCTGTGGACTGAATTGTGCTTCCCGCATTCCCTAGTTCATCTGTTGAGCTCTTAAGCCCCAGTATGAATTAGACTGCACTTAGACTGTAGAGGGTCTTTAAAAAGGTATCAAGGTTAGACAAGGTCATAAGGATGAGGCCCTAATTGAATGCAACTGGTTTCCTTACAAGAAGTAACACCAATGATGCTCCCACAGAGAAAAGGCCTCACAGCAAAAAGATGGTGGTCTGAAAGTCAAGGAGAGGGACCTTGAATGGAGGCAATCCTACTGCCACCTTGATCTTGGACTTCCAGTCCCCAAAACTGTGAGAGAATAAATTTCTGTTGTTCAAGCTATCAAGTCTATGGCATTTTGCTATGGCATCCTTGGCAGACAAAGACAATGAGTAAAGGGTCAATCTAGCCTACCTGACGCAATGACCTTAGAACCTGTCTTGAAACTGCACTGCTTCCTTGGAAAGCCCAGAGTTCAAATGGGTACTTTCTCTGTCTTGTCTGCTGTGTGGACTCTATCTGGGATTGGGGGAGCTGTGAGTTGACAGGTCTTGAACCTGTCACTGAAATGATATGAAAGTATAGTGGGAAACAGAGCTATGATTTCTCTGTGTCCAGGTAACCCCCTCAGACCTTGGCTCTTCTGCATGGCAGCCATACCTGTTCAAGGTAGGTAAGAGGACAAAAGCTTCTATGTGCTTTCAGAGCTGCAGATGCTGTTCTGTGTGCTACCATTGGGTCTTAGGTCTTAGTTATCAGTTTGAACCCATAAAAAGCCCATGGTGCCAGTGCAGATGTGCAAAATAAAAACCCAGTTATCTGCTTAAGCTGAGAACCTCAGAATGGCGACAGTCTTCAGTGGTGGAGGGAGTTAAAAGAAACAGCTCCTCATTCTTTAGCACAGAGATGACAAGTGTTGATCACTGATGCCTCTCTGAGCTAGATATTGAAGGCAGACACAGAAAAATCTCTTATACTCTCGGAACTGGGGTTTGAGAATTGCATTTTCAGATGATGTGCATTCATAATTTCATTCAATAGGATGGATTTTTTTTGTCATTATTACTGCATGGATTTTCTGATGTCCTCAGAGTAAGGGACATGCAGAATATGTGACTTCAAGTAGGAAGAAATTTCAAAATAAAGATGGAAGGAATACTGAATTTCCAATCACATGTATCTAAATGTGAATTCTGCAATGGGGATGGGGCTAAGAGGTTCTGGAGGTAGGACAAATATGATCAAATAGTAGGTATCTCAAAAACTAATACTGATCAAATACTAGCTATACCAGGTGCTATCACAAAACTTCACATATCTCAACTCTCAGACACAGGTGTTATTATGATTCCCATTTTACAGATGAGGAAACTGAGCCCAAGAGAGCTACTTTGCTCTGTTACATAGCTAGTCACTGACGAGGTTCACAGCTGGTTATGAGCCCTGCTCTGCCTATGCTGCAGCTGCCACTGGGATTTGGGGGCTTGCATCATACGAGTCTCTTTCTTTTCCTACATCTCAGGTGGGTTTAGGCATTGCTGTGCTTACGAATAGAAAATGCTGACAGAGTGATTCATACTTGAGACATGCCATTCACCTATTGCCGGAACATTGTCCCCGAAGTCACAAAAATAGTTTAAACAAAAAGGGGAGATGAATGCTCATACTTCATGTCAGAAATGCAGATGTTTGAACAGATCTCCTGTCAAAAAGGGGATATTTCTTTGATGCCATCGCTGAATTTGTTTTTCTAAAGGCAAATCTTAATATCATCATTTTGAAGCCAAAGCAGATGAAGGATTTGGCTCCTGGAGGGTGAGTGACTGATACACTTTCTATATTCAGAAAAACAGCACTGGTTTCAGAGGGCACTGCTCTGTAGTAGGTCCTATAGTTTAAGTCCCTCACGGAAGTGGGGAGATGATCAAGGACAGTGCTAAAAATCACTTCCTACTCAGATCCAAATTTTAGAGTCTTAATGTTATTTTAGTAAACTTCAATGCAAACTCAAACTTCAAAGACCCCAGCTAAGAACTCTATACATTATATTTTTAAACAACTACCTGTATGTTGTGCACATTGTGTGTCTTGCTGGTGAGTTCTCACCTTTAATCAAAACAAGTTTCTTCTTTTTGCTGATGTTAACATTTCTCATGTCTCTCCCTCTGTCTCTGGTTCTCTCTGTCTGTATGACTTGTCTTTTACAGTATTTGTTTTAAAAACAGAAGCTTATGTAGTCTCTTTCAATCCCAAGACTCTCCAGTGTTGTCATTCACAGAGTACCTAGTTCTTTTTACCCCCAGAGTCCAGACTTCATATGAATCTGCAGATATCAGTCCAAGGTCAAGGCTGAATTAGTGGAGTTGGGAGTAATCAGCACAGATCTGATGACCAACTCTCATGGATGTATGGGTTTTGTACGGTTGAGAAGTTAGAAGAAAAAACCAGAATCTTGGGGATTGAAAAGAAGGTGGGGGGGTTAGCAGAGAGAATGAGAGAAAAGAATGCTTTGGGGTCAGGATTTACAGGAGTATGAGGTTATAAATATTAAGTTATAATATTTATACAAGGGAAAAGAATGAAATAAGACAACTGTCTTATTTGGCTATTGGATTCGGTTATTTTAGAGATGGACAATGTAGTAATAATTTACTTCCTAAAGAGGGATAGTGAGAGAATAGATTTAGCTGATTTAGATATACCATTGGTTTAAGAATTAAAAAGAGAAAAGAGTAAACACAAACAAGGAACTACTTGAATAAACAATAATCCAACATTTTCTAGAATATGGCTGCCCCAGCCTGAGTAGAAGTAAGGGACTTTGAAGTTGTGTATTATGGAGGGGGGTGAGGGACACTTGGTGTGGGGACAAGAAAGGGTTGAGACAGATGGCAACAACTGCCATTCCAGGTCCCGAGACAGGAGTTTTATCTATACCCTTACTTTTTTGGAGGAGCACACTTCTGACCCTGAGCTCTTGTTTCTGCCCAGAGGTGGACAATAGTAGAGAAGGCGTTTGGTAATCTCAAGGGAATGAACCTGAGCTCACAAGGAAACATGGTCACTCCTATGAGGACAGGAAGTGCTATGAGAGAAGAGCAACACTCAGCATCACCTGTACCAGCAGAGAATCATATCATTGCCATAACAGACGTCTTAATTACGGTGCAGATGTGAAGAAGCAGTAAAGCAAAATTAGCATAATGATACCTTCATGATACTGGAAACATGGATGATGACAAACTATTATGAATAAGGACTGGTGGGGTGTACAGAAATGAAAAACATTGTAATTACTGAAATAATTTCCTGGAGAGGTTGAATAGCAAAAGAGAGACAGAGCTGACGAGTGTTTTAGTGGGTTGGAATATTGAGTCAAAAACTCTCCCTGAAGGCAACAGAAAAGGGGTGAGATTAAAAAAATGAGAGAATTATGGTGCGTAAAAAATGGAAGAGTCAACATCTGTATAACAACAGCCTTATAAAAAGAGAAAAGAGTAAACACAAATAAGGAACTACTTGAATAAACAATAATCCGAAATTTTCTAGAAGAAGCAATGTTGGACTTTTGATTCAGTGACCCAAAAAGTCCTAAATGGTATAGATTAAAAAAAAAAAAAAACACCAAAAAACAAACCCAAACAATACCCACAGCTGTAAGCCATGGATCTTAACCTGAGATCCATGACCACAGGGCTGCTAATGCAGCACTCAGAATTTCTGGGAAGGTGGGTGGGGAACCTTACATTTTTACATTCACTAACTTGTAAAAGAAATTTAGCATTTTCTATCAATTAGAAATGCAGGGAAAACCTCAGTGACATTATTATTGACATTATGAAGGTATTAGAGATACTGTTGCCAATGGATATAAAAGGTATTTTCATATTCCATTACAACTGTGTCTTTAAAAATATCATTTATGAAGATGATTAATTTGATATTCTGGTAGCTATTGGACTTGACACTAGGTCTTATTACTTTAAGCACCTAATACTAACAAACACATATGATTACTGTATCACAAATTTGACATCTTTAACATTTCAATAATTTTATTTCAATTATATTTGCTTTATTTTGTAATTTTGCATATTTTGTTTTATTCATACAAAACATTATTCTAGAAAGAGATATAGGCCTCTCCAGGTTGCCATGACCCCAAGAGGGCTACAAACTCCTGTATTCTAGTGACATCAAGAAACATGAAAGAAAAAAGAAGTCTCTAAAGAACTGGAATAAAATGTGACCTATGTCAAAATTCTCAGTAGCAATACTGGTCATAAAAGATAACCAACTACTGTCTTCAGGTCGTTGATTCAAATATGGGAGCTGGTGAAGACGTGTAGGCAGCAAGTTCTCAGAAGGATTTACCTGTGAAGTTTTCCATTTATTTACTTATTCATTTATTTACTTATTCATTTATTTCCTTTAGGCAGTGCTGGGCATCAAACCAAGTAAAAAGAGAAATAAATACAAGAGGACATAAGAAGATTTGGGAAATAAGAGTCAGTGAAAAGAGAGACTTAAATACTATTTTTTTTTGTTTTGTTTTGCAGTACTGGAGATTGAACCCAGGAAATCTGCATGCTAGGTAGGCACTCTACCTCTTGAGCCATGCCCCCAGCCCAAAATACTAGTGTTTTTACATAAGCAGTTGTGAATCATTGTACTCATAATAGTCTACACTTAAAACTATAGATGGCATTGACCTGCCAGTAGTGTGGTAGGGAAGGAGTCAGTGTGTGTTTGGGCTCCCATTTTATTCAGAAGAACAACACGCATGCTGATACATCTTAGTGGATGATAGGGGAAAAAAGCTTAAGTATGAGCTGGGTATGGTAGTGCACCCTGTAATCCCAGCACTAGGGAGGTTGAGGCAGGAGGATTGCAAGTATGAGGTCAGTCTGGGATACACAATGAGTTTGAGGACAACTTGGGCTACATAGTAAGATCCTGTTTCAAAACAAACCCCCAAAATGCATAAGCACGACTCTTAATACTTTAGGGAGGCATCACTGCTAGAGAAATGAAAGTAGAAATTTCAACTTCCAAATCAGTAGGGTAATATTCAATTCATTAATGGAAAGTAGAGTGGGGTGGAGAGTGTGCAAACAAACAAAACATGGTAAATAAAAACACAAGTAATGCAAAAATGCAGAAGTACATCCTAATATAATATAGAAAGACATTTTCAAATTGGATTTTTAAAAGATTCAGCAATTTGATAACTAAGAGACCCATTTAGACTAAAATACAGATGTTTGTCCAAAACTACCAGGAAAATATTAACAAGAAAGCTTATATGGCTGTTTCCAGAGTAGAACCAAAACTGAGATAAAAAGCATCGTACTGAAAATGATACACTGGTACAAGGAGCAAATAATCAAGAAGAACAAGCACACATCTAACTAGCAAATTACCTGGAGTTATAGAAAGCTGCCATCAGTAGAACTATTGATAGAAATTCGATGAACGGGGTTTGAGATTTGTGCTAGGAAGTGGGAGGTTCAAGAGCACCCCTTAGTGAAATCGGGCACACACATAATCTATGATTTGGTAATTCTCCTGGACATCGCCCCACACACATGAGAGACTCTCACTCAGGTGATGTGTAAATCCACTCACTGAAGGGTTATTTGTGGTAGCAGGGTTGGGGGGCATGTAATAAATGAGGTGTAGGATGTGTGCATGAAGGACCCCTGTGCACACAACACTCATAGGACTACACAGATAAATCCTCTTACACAACATAAGGTGGAGTGAAAAGAGTAAGAAAAACAGAATGAGATTTGTAGCACGATAGTTTACATAACCCATGGCACGCAAAAGGCAGTGCTAAGCATTTTCAAGAACACACACATATTTTGAACAGAGGGTGGAGTTAGAAGGCTGTACATAAAACACACTGAAGGGTGCCAGTAATAGTGAGAGGATGATGTGGAGCGAATGGTTAAAAGGAGAAAGGAGGAAAAAGAGTAAAGTAAAATTAAAACCAGTGGAACACTGATCAACGAGGCTCAAGAAAGGAGATGGAAGGAGGGAAGTTTTGATGGGAAACAATCCTGTTTGTCTGAAGGCAGGACTAACAAAAGCAGTGTCTTCTCTCTTCTTTCCTTAGTGCACCACAGGAGAAACTATGGGGCACCTACTCCAATATTTCTGTTACTGATCCTATTTTCTTTTCTGTTTTTGTTGTAATGGGATTTGAACTCAGGGCCTTGAGCTTGCTAGGCAGGCACTCTATTACTTGAGCCACACCTCCAGTTCTTTTTGCTTTAGTTATTTTTGACGAGGGTTTTCGTTTTTGCCTGAGCTGGCCTGGATTGCGATCTTCCTACTTATGCTTCCTGGCTAGCTGGGATCACAGTTATCTATCACTATGCCCAGTTTATTGATTGAGATGGATCTTACTAACATTTTTCTTTTCCTGCTCTCAAATTGTGATTCTTCCCATCTCTGCCTCTCAGTAGCTGGGATTACAGATGTGAACACCATGTGCAGCCCTATAATCCTTTTCTACTTGACAGCTGCCATTTATTATCATGAGTTGAGTTGCTAAGTCCTTACTGAAAGAATTAAAAAAAAAACCCTGCATCATTAATGATTTGCTAAACTTGTTGAAATCTTTTCCCATATTAACAAAATCGATCCCTTTATATTAAATGCCTTCTCTGGGTCAGATCATTGCTGTTGCTGTCAGACAACTGCCTGGAAGAGCGGAGTCCCTGAAGCATTTTCTCTGTAGCATGTGAGCTACTTTACACTGAAGGTGACTTGAAGGTGAACCTCATACCAGGTTAAAAATATTTCTGTAACAATTTCTATCCACATAATCTCAGGCCTAGAAATGAGTAGCTCAGCACCTGTGGTAACAGGTAGTCACAGTTTACCTTCTGGTTGAGGCTCAGAAGTTCAAAGAACACTATCAATTTGATTGTGTTAGGACCACATGAAAAAAAGAGTAAAAATCATTTCATATGTTAAAATTCTAACTGGAAAACAGAGCTTGAGTTGTAAAAGTTAATGAGTTTTGATCACTAATGCACATGTGAACTGTTGGTAGAGACGGGCTGTCCCTGTCTGCAGCAGCTGGTTAGGGACTTCTGTAGAGAAGAGGGCAGCTGATGCAGGTCACAGCCTGACAGAGCTCTGTGAAGGGTGAACAGGACAAGAAAGGAATCAGAGTGTCAGAACCTCGTGGTGAACAGCTGTGACGTATAAGGAATATTCCATGGAGGAACTTCTGCAATTCATTTGCATTTTTGCTTTGCATTGAGTTTATTGACAATTTTATTTTCTTACCAGATTTTATCTAGCACATCATTTTATGTTTTCTCTTGCAGCAATGGTCTAACCATGACATCATTCCCTGTCTCTATCTGGGAGTGAACCAGAGACCTGTCATCCAGGTTTGAGGCAGAGGCTAAGCATTAAGGTCTCAGCTACAGCCAAATAAGCAGGACCTCAATTTGATATCAAGGAGATTGAAAACTATATTCAAGGTCTAGACTGATCTGAGATGCTGTCTTTCTCAATATTCTTTCTCTGTGACTTTTTTTTTTTAGCTTCTGTCATGCTTGATTTCAGTCTGTGATACTTAGTGAAAAAGGTATTTCCAAAGATGGAAGTATCATCAGAATTTAAGAAAAGAGTTTGGAGAAAAATTATCTAGAAAAATATCTTCTTGAATTAGAAATGACATGATCTGGTTTTGAATATGAATATTAACTCAGAGAAGTAGCAAAAAATGCAATTCATGTTTCATTCATTCATACAAATATTCATTGGGAAACTACTGCCCAGTGCTTGCTTGGATCCTAGTACCTTAAGCTCTGCTGTCATGTAGCTTCCCTTCCCTTCCTTCTAGTAGGAAGACACAAAAACAAATCCCAAGTTCTCAGGAGAACTGAAAATGGTGAATGGCTGGCTGCATTAGGTGGTGTGGTCAGGAAGTTCTCCATAAGGAGGTAACAGAAGCGAGAAAAGAATGACAAGAAGAAGCCAGCCTCGCCAATGATGGAGCAGTATCTCAGGTAGTGAGAACACCCAGTGCAAAGCCTCCAAGGAAGGAATAAGTTTTGTATGTGCAAGCAGAGTCCCACAACCATGGAGACCAGTTAGGCACCAGTTGCAGTGGTCCAAGCAGGAAACAATGCGACTTTGATGAAGGTGGGACTTGTGGCAATATTGGGCAGTGACTGCAACTGTGGCACAGCCTAGAGGTAGAGTTCCATGACTTACTATTGGATGTTGAGGGAAAGAAAAGGAAGAGGGGAATCAAGACTAAGTCCAAATTTTGGACTTGAGCAAAAATGGGTGGATGGGGATGCAATTTACAGACAGGGGGAAGGTTGGTGGAGGAACAGGCTTGGGGTTGGCATGAAGATTCCTTCTGCAGTGTTTATGCTCAGAGTCCTTCAGATGTCCAAGTTGAGATGTCAGTTGGATAAGTGGATCTAGAGTTCCTAAGAAGAGTGAGGTCAGGAAATTTAAATTAAAGGGTCATTGGCGTATAAGGAGCAATGAAAGCCCTGGACATTGGGCTGGATGAGACCATCAGGACAATGGATAGATCAAGAAGAGAAGAAGGGTCTGTGTGGAAGAGAATGCAGGAGAGAGTAAAGTAGGGACCTGTGAGGTAGGAGGAAAAGCAGGAGTGTGTATATGCAGCCACAGAAGGGAAGGGAAGCAAGAATTTCCAGGAGGGCACATGGAATGCTGATGAGAGACATGGGAAGAAGATCTGAAGAATGTGATCCAGATTTGAGATGCTTCAATGATCTTTGTAAAGGCTTTATCGTTAGAGATGGAAAGAAAAGGAAGAAAGGTGGGGAGGAAGGAAGGGAGGGAGGGAGGAAAGAAGGGAGGGAGGAAGGGAGGAAGGGAGGAAGGGAGGCAGGGCATATTCCCATGTTATATAGACTCTTAAATGAGGTTTCTCATTTCCGATGAAGACAAGAGTGAGTTTTCATGAAACTCTCATGCTAATTCATACCTCTGTGCCTGACAGCGATCCTCTTGCCTGCCTTGATCTTTTCCCACCAGAGACCTCATAATCCACAGAATACCTGCCAGGGCTGACTTGTGCCTGGCTCGACCTCCACTTCCGATAAATTACGTTCTCCTACCATGGACTCCATAAGCAAGAGCAATGCTTCCCAGTGGGGGCACTGCTGTCATTTGGGGTGTGGCAATTTTGATTGGGATGGATTCTTCTGTGCATTGCTGGGAGCCAGCCAAATAGCTTATAGTTGAAAGTAGCACCCAACGTCACCACACTTTTCCAAATGCTCCTTGGACCACAGTGTCATCCCAGATGAGATGCCCTCACATAGACTGACCAAGATGACTTAAATATTCTCCTTCAGTTGACTGAATTTTAGACAGGTTTTCTTCCTGATCTGAGATCCCTGACATCTATTTTAAGAGCATTTACTTTAGAAAACTTGCACAGTAATTATTAATTCATTTTCTTATCCCCTTGAGATGTGAATCTTTTAAAAGGCCCTTGAGAAGAGTGTTACAACCTAGGGGTGTATTCCTGGGACCTGGCAGTCACTTCTTGAAATGTAAACATCAAAGGAGATAGAGCTCCATCTTCCAGTCTCTGTGGGAGGGTGGGACCTGATTTCCCCAGGCTGCCTTTGCTCCAAATTGTAAAAGTACCTCCTCTCAGGAAGATGAGCACATGAAGATTGAGTGAAGACAATTAGCAAACAGATATGAACTCTCCTGCTATAGCTCTTAAAAATTTTCCCATGTGTATTTTAACACAATGAAAAACAAAAACCAATCAACCAAACAAATAACTCTCCTGCTCTTGGTTGAAGTGGATTTGACTTTGGACTGAGCTCTGGTCTCTTTCCCCTGTTGCAATGGCCTTGGGTAAAAGTCTCCTGGCCTGTTCCTCTTTGCCAGGTAAACTCTGCTTTGACAAGATGAACAGCTAAGTGCTGGGTCTCTGGAATCAGACAGCTAGGGGTCAAATTCCTTCCTGTCTCTTACTAGGGGCATGACCTTGGGTGAGTGAACTAATCTTTAGCTTCAGTTTCTTACCTGTGAAAATAAAACAGGAAGTAGCAATAGTATTCCCTTCTTAGGGTTCTGGTGTGGATTGAATGACATAAAGCATATAATATACTTGGCCTTGAGGTATCATCCTAGACCTCTTTGATAGGACTCATGTTGCTATTGAGCCAGGCTTGCAGAGAATGGGAGCAAGTGCTTATTTTCTGTTACAACTCCTGTAATTTGGATTGTAGATTTTTTACTGAAAACTTTTCAGATAGGAGAAATGATCATTTTGTTCATCTACAGATTTGGGAACACTTCATGACTGGAATTCCAGTTTCTCCCCTTGCACATAAATGTTGACTTTCTCTTTGCTCTCTGAATTACTTAGCATTTCAGATGGTGCTGAAGTTATCCATCCATGATTTTTTTGGAACTTGGAGGGTTTAAGGAGCAGCTGACTAAACAAGCCATATTATTGAGTTGGAAGAAACTGGGCTCTTTTAAGAGTCTGCCAACCAAGCTTGGCTCAGAGAATGGTCCCCCACTCTAGTCTTCATTTACTTGTAAGTCCATTTAATAAATGTCAGCTCTTCCACAGACTCAGGTTGTTACCTAGGTGAGAAATGTCTCTGCTAGACAAACTGTCAGAGGAGGGAGGGGTACCTACAGAAGACAGTGGTTCTCCCACTGAGTCTCCCATTGGGCTTCTCACCCAACACAAAAGGACTGAAGGATTGAGGATGATTTTTTAACTCCTTTCTATATTCAGGGGCCAGAAGAGATGGCCCCTTCAACATCCAAAGAGATTTCAGAAACTGTCAGAGTCAAGTGGGCTGAACCTGGACATTTGTTATTAGTTAAGATGATTTCATCTTTCCCTCTCAAGGAACCACTTAGGACCAGGACATATCCTGAAGCTATCCGAAGCAGTCCGAGATCTTTGAACTCTGAACTCCTCCTTAAATGACAGTCATCAAGAGACACAGGCTCTGCCCTGTGTCTAGCTTGCTGTAAGCTGACTTGTTCCAATGTCTGCCCTGAAAAACTTGCCAGGCTCCTGGGCTGGGGACCCAACAGACACTGTCTTCTTCACAGGATGCCATTGAGGCCCCAGCTGCCAGGACTCTGGAGTCCCTGGTATATCTCTGTGCCAGAGGGCTTTGGCTCAGGCCAGCCTGGTGTTCACATGCTTAGATAATGACTACAAGCCTGTCTGCCGCTCTCTACCCCCTAAGAAAAATCCAGTCCATGGCTTCCATGGGTCCTGGGATCTAAGCACCTGGGCTGGCTGAGGTCCAGCTCACCATGTGGTATGTGTGCTTCTGTCAGGCCATCCAGGGAACTTGTCATATGCTAATTCCTCATTTTGGACCAAAAATGGAAAAAAAGTTTCCTACACCATTCAGACAAATACCAGTAACTGCTTTTTCCTTCTTGTGTCAGTTGTAATTTTTACATTTATTTGTTATTTTTCTACTAGATCAGAATTATAGCTGGAATCTTATTACTTCCAAATGATTTTGATTAGCCCTTTTTGGATGACAGCTTCTAGTTATATTTTAGATGTAAAGTGAGAATGATGTCTTCTCTGTTTTTTTCAGTTACTTTAGAAAAGGAGATAGGGGTCTGGCCTTGCTAACACAGGGAATGGTGAAGGCTGGCCCTTCCTGGAGGCCACTCTGTGTGCAAAGCCAAGAACTCCCTTCAGACTGGTGTGTCCTTAAGTTGTGTTGAAGCTCTTCCTTCTTTGGAACCTCTGTGGAACTCATGGGCATCTCTGCCCCATGTCTCAGCTGCTGGCAGTGAGCTGATGTGATGTTTTCTGATGGACTCTTGCCTGCTTTCTTGGCTGATGGGAGAAACCCCTGGGTCCTTGCTGGCTGCTCTGTAGCCACTGTGGTCAGTAAGTGAAGAACTTGAGAGAAATTTTTGCATGTGGGGTGAAGTTATCACATTGTAGGTTAGTATTTTGAGAAGGAAGAAATGAGTCAGTCGGAAGAGGTTTCTTTAGGAGAGAGTGAATATTAAGTGGGAGAGAAGAAAGAAAAGGGACTGAAAAGTAAAGGATATGAAGAAAAATAGGTCACATTTAATGAGTATTGTCTCTATGCTAAGTACTGAGTGCTTTGTATGGAATACCTTATTTAATTCCAAGATACACGAACTGTCTTTCAATTTAACTCAGACACATGAAGGGATTTGTCAGTGGTCTCCAAGTTGGCAAGTAATAGAGGGCATTCAAGGCCCATGTTGGTAGCCACATAACCCTGGGGAAAAGTTGGCCACTTGGCTACCCAGGTCTCATTCAACCATTACTGAGCTTATAATCATAAACGTCTAAAGATGGAAGAAATTTGGGAGAGTCACTACTCTAGCTTTTTTACTAGACAGGTGAGAAAATTGTTCAGAGAGAGAACTCTTTATTTGGTCAATAACAAACTTTCATTAGAGCTGAGCTGAGACCAATGACCCCAGTTGTCTGTATCCTTATTGAATGGTTTTGGGATAACTGGCTTTAGGACTTCAAAGCTGTTGAACTTGTCTTATTGTGGAAACAATGCTCCTCTCCACTTATCCTGGGGTAGACTTCTTCTGCCAAACAATATTTCTCAGCTTGGATAGACTAGTTTTTGTCAGGGAGATGTGCATCCTGCCCACTTCTAAGATAACAGGAAATTGGAAACTGGAACTTGAGACTTTCCTTTTTAGTATCAATAGAAAAGAAGTTGCTGACTCATCATTGTCAGTCTACTATCTAGAAACTTCTGTTTCCAAGGTCATCAATGATTTCACAGTTGCTAAATGTAAAGAATATTTTTCTAGATTTTTAAAAATTTATGGCTCTTGATATTATTTGCTACTATCTTGTTCATAAAATGCTCTTTTCCTGCTCCTAATTTTCTTTCATTTACTCCATTCTTCGTTTGCTCCATTTCTTCCTGAGATGTACTTTTTGTGTCTAGTCCTTAAATTTCACTGCTCTGTAGAATTCTGACTTCAGCTCTCTGTTTTCTTTTTTATAAGTTACTCTCTGGTAATTTTCCATTACTTCAAGGACCATAATAAATACTTCTCCTATCCCTTTTCATATTACAACCTCACTAGTCTCCCAAATTCTCCTAGACAACTATAGTAAGTAGGGAGAAATGGCTAAAACTGAATTTGGACTCTACATCCAGGGGTAAGGTCAGGAAAATGATCAATTGAGCCAAAGTCGCCTGTTATGATGAAAACCAAGCTGAATATGCCAAGCATGTTTGAGATTAGCAGAATTTAGTCTATGGCCATACCACCCTGAACACGCCCGATCTCATAAGCTAAGCAGGGTTGGGCCTGGTTAGTACTTGGATGGGAGATTAGCAGAATTTAGGAAGATATTTGTCAAAGGTAATTTGGGCAAGACATATTGATGAAGTGGAGTTTATTCATCATGACCACCAGGAATCAATGAACCCAATATTTAGCTAATATAAAACAATGTATAATTTTGTGACCTATCACTTGAGGGAAGGATTTGGAAAGGGCTGGTTTCTCATTGAGGTTGGGGAGTATTTTATTTCAAAACCTGTAACTCTTTCCCTGGTCCCTGGCTGATGTGACTTGTTAGCAAGTCATTCTCTCTTTCAAGGCTCACTGACTAGCATGTTGTTCTGTAGTCTGCTCCCATCACACAAAGGAGTAGATACTGAATCTACGTTGCCATTTTAATGTTCTTCAAGCATCCCAACATAACTATGAAAGGCACTGTGGAGACTGGCTCTCGTTAACATTAATTGACCCTTAGTGAGCCTCTACCACAAGGGAAGAGCTCAGGTGGCAGGTGTAATGAGTTGAATAGCAAACAGGTCACAACTAGTTTTGCTTGGTGGGAGACTGCCACAATTGACTGAATTGATCGATGAACCCTGGGAACCAGGGGGTGGGGTGGGGTGGCGGGGTGGGGTCCTTTTTATCCAATGAAGGAAAGATTTTTAATTTCCTAAAATATGAATTTTATTAGAACAAAAAATTCAGCTAGCCATGGAAACAGGTATTACTTTGAAATAATTTTGGGTTAATTCAGAATATGTCAATAGCAAAAATATTGATGAAGAAGATGACTGTGTGACTGGATCCAATTCTTTCAAAGGTTAGTTTTCAGCTGTGCTCAAATGTCTTTTCAGTGCTGAGCTCTTTCCCGTATAGAGGGATACTATGTCAGGCAAATCTGTATTTTTCTCTGCCTAGACTTGAGCATGGGCAGAGAAAGGAATGGATGTCTATTTATCATTTCAGGCAAATCTCAACTTAGCCCATTTCCTTCTTCTCACCCTCCTCCTATTTATCATTTCAAGCAAACTTGAGCTTAGTCCATCCATCTCCCTTCATTCTTCTCTTCTCCCTCTACTCCTTTCTTCCTTCTTTACAGTTATAAGTATGCTAAGTGAGCAAATAATTTTATATAGCTTTAAGACCTTAAACCAAAATATCAGAGAGCCCTGCGAGATGTCCCTACAGTCTGATTTTGTAGCAGAGAATCATAGGACTTGAGTTTTTCCCCCATTCCATTCTGTCTTAGAAATGATTAAGAGGCCTAGACATTTATTTTGGAAGGCTCTCTATGAAACCCTCCATAGACTCCTTTTTTACATTGTGAAGGTTCTTAAAGCAACAGAGGGAAGTCACGATTCCCTTCCCATTACTCACCAACAAACAGCTGACTGTAGAGTTCCAGGCGGGTGTGCCCTTCTGTTGGGGCCTTGCGGATCTGCTGGGGCAGCCGATCCACCTGTAGACTGGCTTGCTTGACATTTCTCTCTGCCATGACCCTGTGCCACTGGTCATCGTTGAGAGGGGAGGGTGACCTCACTACAATCTCCACGGGCCCATTTCCAACATCAAATGAAAAGGACACCTCTGTGGAAGCTGGAAGAACAGAAAGCATGAAAGATGTGTGAGTATATTTCTCTTAGATATCAAACACCAGTGAATTCTGGAGGAAAACAAAACAGGGAGAGAAAAATAGTCTAACCCAGGAATTTGCTGCAAAGGTCCATGGCAAAATCGTTGGAGAAAGGATAAACATCAGTCCATTACTCACCATTGCTAACCAAAGGGAGGAACATACATTTCTACTGGGAGTCTGTGTGCCAGGTAGTAACTGATTTCTCTATTTAATCTAAAGAAGCCTTCCAAGAAGTTACCATAATTGACTCATTCCAGATAAGGAAACTGAAGCCCAGAGAAGTTAAATTGACAGTGAGAAACACATATTGAGTATTTAGATTGAGTTAGTGCAGGCAGGATCCAAACCCGGGTTTGTCAGATTTCAGAGCTTTGACTGCATCTGGCTCTTCAGTAACTCTAAGGCAGTGACATTTGGTCATCTGGACAGATTTTGAAATGCCTGGGTCCAGAGATGTTGACTGAGTTAGTCTGGAGTGGGCACTAGTATTTCCAAACGTTCTCTAGGAGATGCTCCTGGGTGGCTAGAAGTGAGGACTACTGCTTTGGAGGAGGTTTTTTTTTTTTTGGTGAGGCTGGGGTTTGAACTGAACTGAGGACTCTGCTTACAAAGCAGGCGCTCTACTGCTTGAGCTACACCTCTAGTCCATTTTGCTCTAGTCACTATGGAGATGGGGGGGGGTCCCATAAACTACCTTCCTGGGCTGGCCTTCAACTGTGATCCAGCCTCCTGATCTCAGCCTTCCAAGTAGCTAGCATTACAGGCAAGAGCCACCGGCACCTGACCTGACCACAAAGTATTCTTGTGTTTACCCATCTCCTCCAAATTAACTCCTTTGTGCAGTAAATCACCTCCAACAATAGGCAAATGGGTTTGATAGTTGCTTGTTTCACATTTTAAGTTTCATGGGAAGTTCCTCAGTGTCGCCCAGTGCTTTATAAAACCTTTTTAAAAAACGTATATTTTTCTTGCAACTGGCAGGAGAGGTAACTTCCTGCCGAAGCAGCACGCACATCCTGACTTCCCTCAGGCTTGGTGAATTCTTTTCAACATTAAAGGCGTGGAACACTAGTGAATTTCCTGACTCTGCTTATAAAGATATTCAGCCCTCTATCCATCAATAAGTCTTCTGCCTAATCTCTAAGCAGTTTAATTAAATATCTGTCATTTTTTCCAGGGCTAATGGAAAATTCAGTTTCTTTGGGCTGGTACTATTTTGAGACGGTGTCGCAAGCAATCAAACTTGTAATTTAAAAACCACAGTGGGCCACGTTCACTCAGGACCTCCACTGTTCCCTGCCTCTGTGTCGGGCCCCACTGAAAGCGGCATTAACTTTATTGAGCTACAGGGATATTAAACACAGAACTCAATTTAATCAACCTAATTGTACCAAGGAATTTTGATCCTTCATGTCATTAGAGAGAGAACTTCAATTTTAACACCTGCGGTGATTCCAGACATACTCTAGTAAAAGATTTTATCCAAATTCGGACCCTCTGCCTCCAGAGGTCATCAGGACAGGACTGAACTTGCAGGCCCGTGACCTGCATCATGGTTTCCATGGAAGTGGAAATGCAGATTTCCATGGATCAGAAAATGCAGGTAGACCTGCAGACTGATGGAGCTTTCTCTGCAGTTCTGATACAATCAAGGGGGATTATGGCCTTGGCTTAGCATTAAGTCCGTGCTGTTCTTGTAGCTCTGCATCTCAGTAGGTGCACTTTTAAATGCAAGTTGCCAAAACAGCAGGAGAACACAGGCTCCTGAGCTAAGTAGGAGGGATCCTTTCGTTTTAAAGGCATGGCCTGACATCGAGGAAATAGAATTTAGGGGTAAATTGAGTTTAACCCTGAGGTTCAGCTGGAAGGGAGAAATGCTGCTGGTCTAATTTCCTCTGCTACTGTCCTTCTGCTATGATGGATCCTTGTCTGGGTCTTTTAACTGTCACCATTTGGAGAAATACTGAGCACTAGCAGTCACTCACTAGAAAATAGCCACACTTTTCTCTGTTTGTACAATGGACCCCAACCTCTTTCTCTTGGCTGAGGTGCTCTTTTCAGAAATATTTTTCTCTAAAGAAAGAATGTAAGTTGCCAGGACCCTGCTGTAGCTCAGAGCCTCTCGCCCCAAGGGGTGCAACAAGAGGGACTCGAGGTAAGGGCCAACCTGAGCAACTTCCTCCTCTTAGCAGTCTCCATTCTGGCTCTGCTGGAAAAGGATTCACAAACTCAGGACCTCCCTCTTCTCTTCCGTTTCTTCCTAAGGAAGGGGCTGCAAGGCAGGGTGTGAGAGGGAAGGGAAAGACTCCTTTTTCTCAGTCACTCAATGTCAGTTCCCTGACATCGCTAAGGGATGCCTTTGAGAAATCCTGTCTCCTAGGCAGACAGCCAATGTGTTTTAAAAGCTTCTGAAGTTCAGTTTGTGGCTGATTGCACTTGGTCTTCTGGGTGAGAGCAACTGACATTTTAAAAGAGATAATTATAGAGAGAGTCAGTGAGCGAGTAAAAGGGAGGCAGCATAAGAGACACCAGAGCCGATGACGGTGTCTTCACTTAATGTGAGTCTCCACTTGGAGCCTGAAGTCTTGCTTCGTTTCTGCCTGTAGAGAAGAAATTTCTTATATACTAAAAGTTTTCTTCCTTCCAGAAATAAATGTTTGAGAATTGGGTGTAAATAGCCTGGCTCACTGGAAAGAACACTGCAGCAACACAAATGGTTGCCTTTCTAAAGGTATTGGGAACAGGGACGGGTCTGAGATTTCACCCCACTTGCAAGCTAACCCCACTTGGAGCTGGTGGAGGACATGAGGCTCCTGGGTCAGAGACAAAGGACTTTCATACTCTAGCAGGTATCACAAGATTCATATTTATTTGAGCTTCCCTTGCCCTGTCCCTCGAGTCCCTGGGGGTGACATGGAGCAGCCTGGGAGGATGCTGCAGATGCAGTAAGTTTGCTTCACAACTGAGGAACCTTGAACTTAGATTCTCAGTCTTTTAAAGGAGATACTACCAAAACTCCTCAAATTTTGTCCTGGAGAGAGACATTGTTGTTATTATCTTGGTCAGGATACACATGACCCTCAGCTTTGGAAGAAGACACATTTCTGTTCTCTAAGGATGCCATACATCCTTAAAGAGGTGAGAGCGAAGCTGCCAATGCCTCCTGCTCAGAAGATAAGCAGAAATGGGAGAAACCATGGACAATCATCTCCACCAAATCAGTCAGTCCCCTCTTTTCTCTGGTGAGCTGACTTGACTTTGCTCAGGAATGGCAGTGGTGACAGAGTCTCATCCTTCTGGTTCATGAGTACAGGTTCCATCCCAGATCCTGAGGGTAAACCTGTGTCTCCCTAAGTCAAGCAAGGCCATTTCACACTTCTTGCCACAGCCCACATGTTCTTTCCTGGTCAAGGAGACATGGGTGGAGTCTTTTGGTGGCCTTTTGGGAATTTCTTAGCTCATAAGAGACACAGGATAATTTAGTCCCTTTTTTGCCCCTTGACCTTTGGTGGGAGACTGGTTTGTAATGCTGCTGGAACTATTTTATAAACATCAGGCATACTTAGGAGAATAGAAAGGGCAATGGGATGAACTAGGGTCCTTGGTGACATTGTTCAACTTTTGGATTAGTCACCTGAAGTCACCTACCTCAAGACTTCTTATATGAGATATTATTATGGTTTAAGCCATTTTTATTGTACCGTTTAAGAATCAGTACACATGAGTTCTACACTTAGTTTTCCCTTTTCATTTTCCTCGGTTTACTGGTGTTTGAAGTGAGACTATATCTATAGTTTTCCAAGATGTGATTGAAATTACTGAACTAGATTCCCTCTAAGGTCCTTTCAAATTGCAACATTCTATAGCCTAAGTTCCAAGAAATTGTAAGAGAAATAACAAATGAAATATAGCTAGTCTTCATGGTAGTTTTAGATATTGAATTATTATAGAGAGAAAAGAAAAAAACATTAAAAGGTAAGTGCACAAAGTAGCACACTGGCACGAGAAAACAGTATAGATGTCAGAAATGCTGCTGAATGAAGCTGGATCCTGCTTTCTGGGCGCCTTTACAATGAAGAGAATGAAACCATGGACAGCTCTTGCTACTGTCCCCCCTTGGTGAATCTAATTCCAGCAGGTGGCACTATGTACTGTCATTCTAAATCATGAGTTTCCTCAAAGAAATCACTGCAGGCTTGATGTACTGAGTGATAAATTTAACAACTGACCAGAGAGCAGACTTTTTGGCTCTGAGTGCTCCCAGCAGGTGAGGTAACATTTAGACATCAGACCCCGAGTGCCAGTTGGAGATAGCAGGACATCTTTGGCCACTCAACATGGAGAAAAGACAAGGAAAGGGGTCATAGTGAGTAAGCATGAAGAGCGGAACAGCTACCACTGGTGCAGTTTGGGCAGTGATTTCTTTCTTCTGTTCTAAGATGAAGTTTAAGAGATGGTGATTCCCAAAGGGCTCTTCTGTGCGAAACCTCACTTGACTCATTCAACAAAACTGACCATTGGCAGGATAGGTATCTCAGCTTCACTTTCCAGCGGGGAGTGCTTTGAATATTGTGATTCTTTTTTCTCGGAAAGATGTCAGAAGACAAAAGAATTTATATAACATGAGAGAGTCATGAGAAGAGACAGGAAGGCTGAAAATAAGTTCACTGTGGGAATCAGAGAGCTGAAGAGGAGAAAGAGATGAACGAGGATGTCTGTGCTCCTGCCTCAGGCTTCACATGCTTCTGGATGCCTTCCCTTCAGCATCCCAAGTAGCTAGGCTTATAGGCATGAGCCACTGGTGCCTGGCTTAATTTTGCTTTACCCATTCTTGTTGATTCCATGTCTTGGCTATTGTGAATAACGCTGTGATAAGCATGGGTGTGCAGGTGCCTCTATTGTATGCTGACTTTGATTCCTTCAGGTATAAACCCAAGGACAGAAGAGCAGAATCACACAGTAGTTCTGTTTTTAGCTTTTTGAGGAATCTCCACAGTGATTTCCATAGTAACTGCACTAATTTACATTCCCACTAACAGTGTATGAAGGTCCCCTCTCCCCCTTCTATATCCATACCAGGATTTGTTGTTACTCGTTTTCTTGGTGATAACCATTTTGACTGGGATGAGATGGAGTGTCAATTTAGTCTTGATTTGCATTTTCCTGATAGCTCAGGATATTGAACAGTTCTTTATGTATTTGTTGGCCAACACATTACTTGAAATAAATATTCCTAAATGCTGTTCCCAAACACTTGATGTTTGATGTTGGAGAACAACAACTTGCTCAGGATAAACTCATAAACTCAGTAGTGGAATCAGAGACAGACTTTCCTCCTTTTGGAACATCTCATGGTGTGTTTCACTCTATTTTTAGGAATAAGGAACTTAGATCATAATTACATTTCTCAGATTTTGACCTGCATAAAACAACTGCCAAAGGAATGTGTTTAAAATGAATATTCCTAGGCTCATTTGCAGAGAATCTAATTTGATAAGTTTGAGGTTGGAAGTCTCCACTTTGTTAGTGTCAGGTGACTGGTGCGGGTGGTCCTGGGATTCTACTTTAAGATATGCTAGGATTTCCAAGTTTCCTCCCATAATAAACTATAGGGGAATCTCTTGCTTCCTTGTCTTCAACAGAAAAATTTTCAAAACTGTGTGGGAAAGAATTTGACCTTGCCCCTCATAGAAGCAGAGAATAGAATAGTGCTTACTAGCAATGGAAAGATGTGGGAAGGATGGGTAGACGATGACTAATAATTAACGGGGCAAAATTAGACAGGAGGAATAGCTTGTAATGTTCTTCAGCACAGCAGGGTAACTATGGCTGACAACGACTACTTGAGTATTTCAAAATAGACAGTAGAGTGGACTTTAATATTCCCACACATAATGACTGAGGTGGCAGATATGTGTACTACTCTGATCTGATAATTGTGCATTATATATATGTATTGAAATGGTCACACTGTACCCCATAAATATGTATCACTACTATGTGTTAATTATTTTTTTAATTAAAAAACTTAAACTTGCCTCCAAGAGTTCTGGCCTTTGCCTGGGCTTTAGGAAGGTGCTATCTATGCCCTTGGAATGATCTTGCCTAGGAGGAGTTTGTTTGTCTTGGTACCTTGGGTCACACCAAATAGTGTAGCAATATGACTTGGAGTCTGGCCACAAATAATGTTTAGGATAGGGGCTGACCATGCCAGATAGATAAAAAATTCAGTGTAGGATAAATGCTCTGGGTTACATAATTTCACCCCCTGACAGGCTGGAAACTGAGTCATGGGACCCGTCTACCATTTTGACATAAAGAAGCCTCAGAAAAGATTCTGCAACAGACACTCGGGGACCTTTCTTGGTTGTCATTACCTCACACATATTGTCACAATCAGCTCTAGAGGAGAGCCTGATGCCACAGGGTGACTGGGTAACTGGGAGCTTGCCGTCGGTACTTTCTCTAGACTTTGCCCTCTGTGCCTTTTCCTCTTTCACCTGTGTACTTTCTCTGCAGTAACTGTAACCATGTGCACAGCAGCCATCAGTGCTTCTGGAGAATTATTGAAACTTGCTAGTGGTGTCAGAAGTGTGTGTAGTGTTAGAGGAACTGTGGTCTCTGTAATTTTGCAGTTGGTTGGAATTCAGCAAAATCAGAGATCTTCCAACACTTTGGTTTAGAAGTATGCTGTGAACCTGACGATGCTAAGACCTAAAGATTTCAGAGAATGGCATTCAACTGCCAAAGCATCCACACTGCCCAGACAAGGAAATTGAGGCTGTGAGAAGTGATAATTCAGTATGAAGCTTTTCTTGTCCTAACTATGTTGTGTTACCATTCATATTGTGAGACATAAAAAAACTTTTTTTCTTTTAGCAGAGTCTTGCTTTGTGAATGTAGAGATTTTTATCTCATTTTTCATACCAGAAAACTGAGTGTTAAGCACATCTGAAAATGAATCTGGCCAGGGAAAATTCATTAAAAATTTTTTTTTTAAATTCTTCAAGGAAATGTCCAAAGCTTAAGAATCAATGTTATTAACTCATTTGAAAATCTCTGGTATCTTGATAACCTCTTGAGTCTGAGAAATATTTCTCTTCATGCGTTTTGACCTTTAAGCTTTTTATTATGGTTAAAAAAATAACTTCACCCACAAAGGTTTCCACAGAGAAAAGGGAGCAAAAGGGAAGTCCTATTGGCCAGGCAAAGGCAGAGTGCCTCTTCAAAATGCAAAGCCTTTCTAATTTTAGTTTTCTCCATGCATTTAACCACCTCTGAGAATAACTTCTTGAATATTAATGGATGGATTAAAAAGGAAAAAGACAAAAATCATTCTAAAATGATATGTGGCTTGAAACAATACCCTGTACCCCATGTAGGACTTGCAATTGGGTTTTGAATGGCCTCCCAGTTGGAGTCAGCGACACTTAAGTGCTGGGCAGAGAGGGCCCAGTTTTAAAAGAATAGATGGAAGTCCCAGATGGTGACTTGGGGACTATTTGTGATAAAAGGAGATGTTGAAACTTCTTTAGAGAACTGTGAAACCGAAATGCTTAGAAATTCCCCCAGAGATGCAGAAAAGTGCAAAGTGAGGAGAGATGGATTTCAGTAAAGCTTTCCTCTTGACTATGTTAAGGTTTTGCAGCAAAATGAGGCAAACACATTGAAGTGCATGTGCTTTGTTAGAGGACCAGGGTGATTTGTGAAATTGTTTTCAGGTGATGTCAGAAACACCAGGTTCATTGAGGTGTATGGCTTTGAAAAGTTCTAGAAGAGGGAATCATGGGATTTGAGGCCCAAAAGATGTCACCCAACTGATAAAACAAAACAAAAAAAACCCAAACCTAACAAACCAGGAAAAAGCACTGATGAGTGTGAAGTTGGCCCAAGCTGAAGCTTGTGAGGAAACAATCTACCAGTCAATGAATCGATTATAACTTCTAAGTGACCGAGGTGTGGATGGCAGTCCTGATGGAGACATTGATAAGGAGGAGAACTGAAAGAAGAGGTCCCAGGATGAGAGGATGAGGATGTAGAAGGAGATGCCTGCTGGGGTAGCTGTGGAAAAGTCTATCAGAAGGAGGGTTTCCTGGTTGCTGTGGACTGAGTTTGCATACAGCCTGTAGTTTACCTTTGTTTTGTAGCAATTTTTTTCCTTTCTAGAAAATTCTTTTCAGTGTACCTCAATATAACTGCAGACAAGATCTCTCTAAGAAAAATTTAAAAAATATACCAAATGAAGACGCCTGTTCTGCATGCTATGGACTCACAATTTAAAAAGAGATTCCCCTTCCCTGCTCCTTATAAACCAATGCACTTCTGACACAGTGTATTTGCAGTATTGGACTACCAGTGAAAGAAAAGTAAAACCATGGTGCAGGCCACGGAAACTTTCAGTGGGAATGGCGAAGTGTGTGAGAGGAAAGGAGAACCACTTTGTACATAATGGGCTTTCTTAAAGTGTGAAAGACTTCTTAAAAAGTTCCTTTTGCTTCAGAACCTTTGCTAAAGATGTATTACTGATCTAAATTATTTTATGAGTTTTTCTCTAGCTACAGTTGGCTTAATTTGTTCTTTATTTCCTATTAGTAATGAATAGTAGAGAAATCTAAGAGTTGAGTATTAAAAATGTTGGATGTCAAGATGTCAGGGTTGGAAGTTTCTTAGAATAAAGGCTCCGTTAAAGCTGTAGAAGAGTTAGTAGACCCTTGAGGGCATATATTTTCCCGTCTGAAACCGAAAGCATTTCCTGGGGTCCCTTATGGTTGCTTCAACCAAATTTTACTTGAACAAAGCATTTTTTTGAAATGGATGATGTTAAATAATAATAACAATGATTTGTCACAACATATGCATCTCATTGTTTCTGATTGTAACTGCTGAAAATATAACTTTCCTGTATATATTACATAAATAACTACTTTGCCTCTCTGAAGTCTGCACATATAAAACATGTAAGAACTCTTTTAGGACCAGTTTGTGCAATGTTCAAATAACCACATTTACTTTTCTCGTGATTTAGTAGATGAGGGGAACATGATTTCTCTCTAGGATAGTTCCTTTGAGAACAGCTGCAGGTCTGGTTAAGCTACTCACCAGCCTCTACCTCAGGATGACTTGATACTCTTTCAACAAGGGCACCGATGGGGACAGATTTGGAAATCAGTAACCCATTAGCAGTCCTGTCCTGTTGGTCAAATCCTTGCTTGACCTTTCCAAATGAGGTCCTCCAGTTTCTTCATTTAGCTTGACCTCCTGCTTGTTGCTGTACTGTATGAGGAAGTCTGAAAAAGCATAGGATGCTACATACGATATGTAGCATGCTATTGTGTGGTATGGTGGGGAATCAGTAACGAGAAACAAGTAGATAAAAATCTGTGAAAACCTTTTTAAAGTGAAGCCTAACAATAAGGGCTTGTTGGTAAAAGAGAGCACTTGGCAGTTGAGTTATTGCATTCCAGAATCTTTTTAAATCCATGCTCCCGTTTTTGAAGTAATGATCTAATTATCCTGTCAGATGTTGATACACCCCTTGTAGGAGGCTGACAAAAAATATAACAAAATTCTGAAAAACTTCAGGTAAACATCTTACCAGCCATCAGGAATTCTTGTGCTTTTAAAAAATAACGTCTGTTGGTTTTGCTTCTTAAATATAAAATTGTATTTTTCAAACTATTCATGCCCTCTTGAGAATTCTAATGTGTTCCTTGCCTGCAGTTAGAGTAAATTGCTGGTGTGGCATTTTAAAAAAAATGTCAGGGAAATCTGTTTTAAAAATATTATATACAAAAGTAGGTTACAAAACAGTACGTGCCATATGATCTCATTTTTGTCAACAATTATATATACATGATAGAAAATATTTGGGAATGCCGACACGAAAATGGTAACATATATATTGGAATATAGGAATATAGCTAATGTTTTTGTTTTATTCCTTTGCTTCTCTGGATCTTTAAATCATTCAACAATAAGGAAACAATATTTGCATAATTTTAAAGTTACAATCTGATAATTTCTACTTCTCTTTGCAAAGATTGGTGACATTTCAAGCGACTCTATCCTATAATTTTAACAAGCACTTAATCAGAAGGATTAGTTAATCAAAATGCAGAGAACAAGATTAATTTCAATACAAAAATTAGAGGAACTTTAAAATATTTCTCTTTACTTATTTCCAGTTTTTAGAAATTTGAGATTATTTTTTAAAAAAGAGTGGTCACATTTTGCCAGAAAATAATTTTGAATCAGAGATGAAGTTTTTTTCTATTAAAATGGTTAAAATTAAGGACATGCTATTTTTCAAAGTAAAATCCTCACAGGTCTGAAGTGCCAGCATGTTCCAATGTTTAAACTAATGTATACAGGAATCAGAATGCAAGGTGAGCATAATTCAGTGTTATAATTACACTTGACAGATATATACTGCTTCTATTGTTCATTGGTTCTGGTCACAGTTACCCAGAAAGACTCTACAGAATACTAAATATCAACCACACTTCATGAGAAGTCATTTGGCATTCCCATCAGTTCTCATCAGAGGAATCAAATTCAGAGATGCAGAAAACCGAATTTGATCATTTTAACATCATCCACAAAGGCAAGTAAAATGAGTAATTTCCTAAGATGCCTTTAGTCCAACTAGCTTTCCTTTGTCAAGCTAGTGCAGATATATGGTGGGTCATTTCTTTAAAGAAAAAGGTCTTTTAACTGTTCCTTGGACTTTATATGTGATATCTAACTGCCAAAGCGCTCCATGACTTTCCTCTTCTACTTGCATTACCTACATTGTTTCCTCTCTGGAAAAAAATACCTTTATCTTGTCTGTATGTGCCTGTCATCCTTCGATGAAAATCAAGTGCTGTGTCTTCTACTTTCTCCAGGTGAGGCAAAAGCTCACTGCTTCATTAACATAGTACCTGTGATTGTCGTTATTATAAAGCTTATTTTCCCTTTCCATCGTCAGCCCTGTAAAGCTGCCATCCATCCTGGAGCTGCAGTTTTTGGTCTCCATGCATCTAGATGGAGTCATGTGACTTCTCACCAGTGGGTTGAGAGCAGAGGAATGTTTGTCACTTTGAGCTATACTGGTTAAGAACAGGGAATGCTTCTCTATCTGCCCTTTCTCTGTCATAGCCCGGGCTTGAGGAGATGGTGGAATTATAGAACAAAAGGTTCAGGGATCTCTAAATAACCTCGAGAAAGGTCTTTTCGGATCAGAACATGCATGCATGGACTCTCATACAGCTACAGAACCCTGGGGTTTTGTTTGTTAAGGCAGCTTATCTTATTCCTAAATAAGAATATATCTTACTCCTGAATCTCTTATGATATCATCATATTTTCCCCACTTTCTATAAGATCAAAACAATTTTGACTAGAGAATCATGCTCCATAAAGGGATAGGTTGTGGTGTAATGATTATTTTCAACACCCAGCTCTGTATCAGAACATGGTAATATTTTAAAAATGTGTAAGTTGTAACATCATATTTAACTGAATTAATGACATTCTCTAATTCACAGACATTGAAGAGCAAAGAGGAGTGAGTGGGAGCCATGTGGGAGTCCTTGAGACAGGTATTTGTTCCTGCACTTGTCTGAGATGACTCCAGTGCTTGAAGGACTATTCTTTGAATATCATAAGGGCACATGGAAGCTTTCCTTAGTGACAAGTGAGTCATGGATAAACTCAACATTCAGAAATATGGAAAACAATTCCATTTGTTCTTCAGCATTTCAATTCTAGATCATATGGTCTCCAGACTCTAGGACCCAGACCTCTAGCTGGCCCACGCAGCTTGAAACAAGTTAAACAGCAATAATAAGGCTCTTTGTGGCTCACTGTAGGAAATGATTGCCACGTGCAATGTTGTGTCTGCCCTCTCAGAAACCTCTACAATGCAGTCCTTTTGCAAACCAAAGTACCTAAACGAGAAAACGAAAAAATAAAAAAAGGTAAAATAGGAATATGGTAAAAGTAGAAACAGCTCTTTTTTCTTTAAGTATTTAAGATGAATGTGTTTTAGCTGTGACCTTAGTCCTATGTAAGACTCCAGGTAAGAATTTATGTTCTCTTTTTCTCTTATCTTGATTGCTATTAAGAATTACCTTATAATTATAGTAAACTGGGTCTCTTAAAAAAGATTACTTTCTGAATTTTTCATCTGTACAAAACTTTTTCTAGGCTTTCTGATTGACATCCAGTTGGTCAGTGTTTTCTTTTTACATGATTTTAATTACACAGTGTTTGTCTGGTGGCTTGTAACAACCTAGCATTGTTATACTTTCAGCAAGTTGTCTTTAGCCCTTTGAGATATTTCTGGTTTCAAGTAATCTACTCTAGTCACTCACTATATTTAAATGAAGCTCCATTCCTTGACTTGTTGTATCTTCTATTTTTTTAAAAAACCAGCTTTGAATTAATTGGTCCCAAGTGTCATCCTTAGTTGCATCAGTTCTCCAGCCTTAATAACACATACTAACTGGCTATGACACCAATGCTTTCCTTGAAGCTTTTGTTTTTATGAAAATATTGAGCCTGCAGAGGCACTGCTAATTTCTAGAATGGCAGATGGAAGGTCTCTAACCTTATTATAACTTAAAATTCATATATGTATAGTTCTACTTTCTCACTAACCCATGTGTTTATTATTGAGCAATGATAGCACACTCTTTCTCTGGTTTCTGTCTCAGAATGTGTGAATTCAAGCTTCTTTGAGTTGTTCTCTTCTTTAGGTCTCTGATCTTCCAGCTGGTCATAGGCAGGCTGATTCTTGTGAGTCTTTTTGACTCTATAACATGTCATCTTTTTTTGAAGGGCAAGATTTTGTCAACTATTATGCAATAAATAATGCAGAAAGCATTAGAATCAGAGCCAGTGAAATAGAAGAAAAATCCTATCAGAATATGTTTGTGCAACTTCAACATTTCTCTATAGTAATGACATACAGCTTATCCTGTATTCAGTCAAACACTCGTGAAGACACTCATTAATAAGGATGCCTGTTATTTTCCAGGCAATACACCAAATTAACTGTCTTACAAAAATTTTGATACTTTTAGGAAAATGAAGATTTCTGCCTTATTTATATCTTATATTTCGAATCAAGATGCAGAAAAATCTTTTGCATAGGCAGAATTTCAATGGAAGGAGAGAATTCCAGAATAGATGAAGACACAGTGAGTTTTAGGAAAGTGTGGGGGTGTCCAGAAGATATCAGTAGTGGGTGGTTGACTAAAGTCAGGCACAGTGATGTGTGCCTAGCAAGTAGGCTATGGGGAAGGTTTGTATGGAGTGCAAAGAAGCCTTGGTAAGCCTTGAAACACTTATCAATTATACTCATTTGAACTTGGTCTCACAAGACATTGAGAAACCATTGTAGTCTGTAAGGAAAGAAATAATAGGAACAGATTTGTAGAAATTTGGCCTCACTGGGGAGGGCACATGTCAGGAGAAAGGGACTGGAGTGAGTAAGACAAATTATGGGCCTGTTTCAATCAAGAATCCAGGGATTTCAACTTGCAAAGCCATCATGGGAGATTTCATTATCTTTGTATCTATGTTCTATTTGCTTATTAAAACAAGTTGGAATTGACACTGTTTCTGGGATTGTTCTGGTATGATGGCTTACAGGAAGAATGGTATTTTTGTATATTAAAAATACAGCATTCTATGAAAAGAAACAGTCTGTTCAAAATGTGGAGGGTAGTGAAACATAAATATGGCTTTGACTTTTCAAATGGATAATGAGTAGTAGCTAAGGTGAGGAGCACAGGAGAGGGCTTTTGGGGAGACAGTGGATTTCAGCTTTGATGTGTTAAGATTGCGGCCCATTCTGATGGATCATTAACAGCATTTACAACCAAGTGTCAATGATTTTAGGAAATGTCCCAATTACGTCCAGTTTAAGCATGCCTGTACATTGAAATTATTGGAAGTTGACATCATTAGTTCTGCTAAAGCCCTGCTCCTATCCTCTCCAGGAGCACTGAGAGCTATGGCATGAAAATGGAAGGTTTCCATGAAAATGGAAAATTATGAGTTCACTTAGGACTGGAGGGGGTAAACTGCACTTGAAGCCAATGACCTCTGACAGGTTTGCAGAGTTGCTAATGCTGGGGGAGACCTTAACAATGGCCTAATTTAAACTCCTTGTTCTACAAGTGACCATGCCGTGGTCTGGAGACATTCAGGGACGGGCCCTGGGTTCATCAGTTCAGAATCTTGGTCTCTATCTCTCTTTCTGAAAAACCAAGTGTTTTATTAACTTTTTGTCCTTTGATATTTTCTCACAGCAGGATTTTTCTTTTTCCATTGAAGTATATTTTGTGTGCAATAAAATGTGCAAGTCTTAAGCATGTAGCTAGATAAATTTTTATTCATTCCTTGGATCAAAATAAAGACTATTTCTACCACTTCAGAAATTTCCCTTTGTACCCCCTCTATGTCAATACCCCCGGGGTGGTCACTATTCTGATTTCTATCTCTGTAGATTATTTTGGCTTATTCTTGAATATTAGATAAAAGAAATCAATCAGTATGTACATGGAATGTCAGAAGAAGAACTCCTGCTTCTTGACTCTAGTTATCTTAAAATGACTTTAATTTGGCCATGTAAATAAGCTGGAGTTTAATAGGAGATTCTAAGGCACACCAGACCTGTAATAAGATCTTGGGGAGCCTGTGTCCTGGACTCTATCCTACTTCCAAGCAGAAGTTGAGCCCCCAAAGGAGGATGGACAAGCTATATCATTGGATGTGATTGGAAGGGTCGTACCCTTGGGTACTCAGAATCTGAGCTAGAGGCAAAGGAATTGTTACCATGAAGGTGAGTGTAACTTTAAAAGGAAGAGTCTTTACTTGTATTAGAAAGTACAAGAAGAGTGAGTTTACCATCTCCATGAGGGAGAAGAATGGAGGAGGCTGAGTGGCAGGGGTTGCAGGGTACTTATAAGAACCACCAGGAGAGCAGGAGAGAGGTTGGTCAAGAGTTGGGTGGTCTTCCAACGTTGTATCTTTCTGTAGAAATAGGTAACTCTGATCAACTTAGGAGGAATATCCAGCCCTAGCTTGGAAATTCCAGATCAGCAGACATAGGTAGATTAATAAATGCTAAGAGAATTTAGGATATTTTCATATCCAGGTGATATCCTGTTCTGAAGTCCATTGTTACCATTTGAGGGTGCTTAATATATGTTTAAAGAACTGTCCCTTCAGTGGGAATTGGCAATAAAATCTGGATAAACCTATTTATTGATTGACTAATTATAAATATTTTAATACTTAATAAAATGCAAATGGCTAATAGCCTTAATATAGCATGAGTTTCATCCTTAATTTAAATGTATAAACCATTTTGTCTGTAATCCAAATTAAAAAGTTTAAATCAAGAAGTTAGAGAAATTTAAAAAATATTAAATGCTGCTATTAGATATTCCTATCTTTCAAATTTTTTCTTTCTGATGGGGTAACTCTTTTTCTTATGAACAAGTCAACCAAGAATCATTCTTCAGATTTCAAATCTTGAATCCAAATTGATACCACAGTTAAGACTTGCAAAGTTAGAAGCATTAAGACTTTTCCTAAATCCATGTTGATAACCTGAGTTGGCTTGGATAATTAAAAGGAAAAATCCAGGTGCTAATACCTGACTTATATTAATAAAAACCCCTAGTATTTTAAAAAGCACCCTAAATAACACCCCACAACACTGCAGCACAGTTAAGAGAAATTCCGCATCCCTCATGTCTACCCGAGTGAAGCTTTTTTAATATAAAAACTTGTTCCAATTTGGAAATGGTGGGAGATAAATTGCTACTAATTTAGTTCTTCTGATTCATCAGTTTCTATATATTGCAGAGTATTTGCTTCTGTGACTTTCTTGAGTACGTATATTGCAGAAAGCTACATCTTGGAAATGAACATTTTTTTTCTTTAATACTTTTCCTCAGATTGGTAGGATGTTAGACTGCTGCTTTCACATTTTTGGGGAGATATGCCTGCTAATGCTAAATGCAGACATTTTCTCTGAGTCATCCTGATCTCTAAAACAGCTCAAACTTGGCCAACGTGGAGGCTTATGCTAATATATTACCAATTTCTGGTTGCTTTCTGAGTCAATAAATATTCCCTTTGAAATTTCCTCCCAAATCCCTTTTACAAATTTCTTCTGAAATTTCTTTTAACTTGTTAAAAAAAAAAAAGATCCTACCATCACTGTTTCTCATCAAACACTTTCAAGCACTTCTATCCTCTGATTGCTGTCTACCTTAAGGGGACCAGAATGTGCAACCATCAGCATTGCAATCCCTTTCCACAGTGGTCCATACGTTTGCACCAGGAAAACATTTCAAGTCTCAGATCTGATTCTAAATATATGGTGATGTAAATACTCAACCCATACTTATTGAATAGCCACTACAAATATGCAAAAAGGAACATAAGAAAAATAAGATATAGCATCCAAGAAGCATGCCCAATTTAGTGGAAGACGCAGTCTCTACTGTAAGGAAATACTAAGTCTTAGTGCTCCTGCCACTGCGTGGCAGCAGAGTCTTCTTTCAACAGTGTGTCTTCTGGTAATGCACCCTCTCCCAGTTCTTACCACTGTCATTGTTTGAACCTCGGGACTGTAACATTTCGCTCCCAGGTTCCTTTTTGCTGCCACCACTAGAGACCACAGCAGCGATACGTGGATGACCACGTACACTTGGGCCTTCTCATGTCCCAACATTTTCTGCAGCCTTTGCATGCAACCTAGCATTCCATTTGATAGCTAGGTTATGCATCTTAGCTCTTCTCTTCACCCAAATTGCTTTCCTGTGAAATCATAAATTCCAACAGTTCACCAACTATGTTCTATCCTTGTACCTTTGAATGCATTTCTTGTCTTCCTTTTGATCACCAGTTCTTCAACTGTGATCTCCACCTAGTTTTCCATGGTTCTTTAGACTAACATCTCATTCATTCATTTTATTCCACAAATGCTTATTTAGTACTGATTGTGCTAGGCATTGCTGTGGCCCTGGAGATGTGACATAAACAGTGTTCCTCCACCCTCTCAGCATTGGTATATGATGGAGCCACACCTGCCTGATGTCTCATGCCACACAGGATGGCATCTTGAGTCCAAATGCCACCTTTTTGAGGCTCTGTTAAAATGATATCACCTCTAAGAAAGCTTTCTTATTCTCTGGTCAGAAGTAACGGTTGCCTTATCTGGTAACCATGGCTATTGCTTACACTTCTAACATCTGTTTTCACTCTGTCCAATGCACTGCTTCCTAACAACAGAGACTTCAAGGGTCTTCCACTAGATTGGGCGTGCCTCTTGGATGCTATGTCTTATTTTTCTTATGTTCCTTTTCATATACATAGTAGAGAGACTTGCCTAAATATCTCCACCATCTGCATCAGATGTCACACTCTAAAATACCAAGTGCTTGTTGTTTCCAGAGTAGCTGTCCTGTTCTCCATTCATGTGCTCTTGTTGTGCTGTCTGCTCCACACTTCCTCCTGTACTCCTTCATCTAGCTGACTTCCCTGCCTATTCTTTGTGACTCCACTTGGGTACTGCCTCATCTTCATATTCAGGGGAGGAGTACGTAACTAATCCAGAGAATGATTAGAAATCCTTATTCTTATCGCTATAATTGACTTAGTGGATTTTAATGATCAAAATACCTGTATAACACCTGTATAACTTGTGTGCCTCAGTTTATTTTATCTGTAAAATGTGGATAAAACTTGTGAAACCTGAAAGTGTTAATATCTATAAAAGTTTTAGAACAGAGCCTAGTACTTTGAAAACTTTCAGGAAAATTCTGTGTCTATATTGACACGAGTGAGCTCTTCTCCTTCCCCAGGGGAGGCAGTCAGATTTTCTTGTCCTCACCCTACAGTCTCCTGCATGGCTCCCGGTACCCTGATGTAGCAGGTGCTTAGGCGGTGATAGGCTGATGTTGGAACCATGGTAATGATTCCTGTCATGGTCATAGAAGGGATCTAGAGAAGTCAACTTATTCCCTTAGGAGGAACTCTGGAAAAATAAATGCATAGCCACGATTGTTAGTGAACCTGGGGTTTCTGACATGTTATCCAGTAGATTTTTTTTTCCTCAACCATCTCAAAAATACTGACAAGTGAGCAACAAAGCTGACTTGGAAAGGGACTTTCTGGTTTGGTAGCTTGTGCTTTCCCCCTTGCTTTGGCCTATTTTCTCTGCCCTTTCAACTGTCCTGACACTGGGTCTCACTCATCCTCACTTCCTTGGGACTCCACTCTTTCAGTTAATCCTTCTCTCCTGTGTCTCCAGTCTTTCCTCTACCATAATACGTATACATACTCATGTCTATACCATCTTAAAACAACAAGAACAATAAATAAAAATCACTTCAACTCCCTGCCTTTTTTAGTGGTACTGGGGATTGAACTCATGGCTTTGCACTTGCTAAATAAGTCCTCTATGACCTGATCCACACCTTCTAGTTCTTTTGCTTTTAGTTTGTTTTTCAGATTGAGTCTCATGCTACCCTTGCACAGACTGGCCTTGAATTGTGATCCTCCTACCTCTGCCTCCTGAATAAGTGAGATTACAGGTCCATTTTTACCACAGCTGATATTTAAAACCACCTTCCCTTGATCTGCAAGTCCACTTCCACTCACCCCAGTGACTGCCTTACTTTAACATTTAAAAAAAATTGTTTCATTTATTTGTGCTGTGCTGGGTGTCCAACCCAGGATTTGGTACATGCTAGGCAAGTGCTCTACCACTGAGCTCTCTCCGTGTTAAATCTGATAATCACTTTGTGTCCTTGTTTCAATGACATCTCAGCATCATCTGAGACTCTTTCATTCTTCCTGAATTCCCTTTTCACTGGTCTGTGAGATGCCATTGTCTTCCTACATCTCTGGCTTTTTGCCTACCAGCTGTTTCCCTCCTAGCCCTTGAATGGGGCTTGCATTCTTGTACGCCTTTTTCCTTTCTCTATACATTTATTTTGGACAATTTCATCCATGCTGAGTGCATCCAATTCTTAGCTCCTGATGATTCTCAAGTGATAACTCCTAAACTGCATATGTAACTCGGACCTCTCTATTGGGTCAGTACTCTCAAGATAACGTCCACTTGTTTAGATATTTCTAAATCCTATAGAGGCTCACACCCAAATATCCAGGATGCATTTGTAATTTGCTGTTGAGTGTCCCACTCCCTGTGAAAGGTGTGCCCCACACACATCAAAGCCAAAAACATCAGTTTCCTTCTAGAAAATCTGATTTAGCCTCATTGCTATTTTGTTAAAAATCTGGAATTTATCCCTGGGCATCGGTCATATCCGTATCCTGTATTGCTGCCTTTTCTCCCATTATATTCTGCCACTGAATTAAGAAAGACCTGCTTTGCTTCTTCCTGGTGCTATGGTTTGGGTGTGTTTCATCCTCCAAAATTTCATGTGTGGAAGGCCTAGCTCTCAGTGGCAGCGGGAAATGGTGTGGGATTTTTAAGAGGTAGGGCCTAGGGGAGGTCGTTAGGTCACTGAAGGTGAGCCTGAGGAAGGGAGTGCTGATCTCCTGGAGGGAGTGCTCGTGAGATCCAGTTGCTATTAGAGCTTGAGCATGACCTTGAGTCTCTGACTTCCTGCTTGGCTGTGTGATCACTCACTTCTGCATGTGTTGCCACCATTGCATCCATTGTGAGCTTACGTAGATAAGAGGTCCTCACAAAAGCCTGAGCTAAATCATTTGGACTTTCACCATTCAAAACTGTGATCTAGGTAAATCTCTTATAAAATCAGCCTGCTTCAGGTATTTCATTATAGTGGAAGAAAAATGGATTAATATACCTGTTGTCTAATCTTTTTTCTGGTGAATGCAAATCTGACCATGTCACATCCCAGCTCATCATAGCATTCAGGGTCAAGCGAAGTCACTGCTTTCCCACACAGAGAGCACTGGGTGCCCAACCTGCCTGCCTTCTAGCTCCTACACTGCCTCTCCCAATGCATGGGGGGGAAATCCCTCTGTACCTATGTCCTCCTGAATCCTTCGGTTCAGTCCCCAATACTGTCTCTCCTTCAGTGCTATTCTGAAACAACCTTCCTTTCCTGATTTCTACTCTTCCCTCATCTTCTTTACCTTACTGACTCCTGCTCATCCATCAAAATTTAATTAAAGTATTACATTCCCTGGGAAGTGCTCCTTGTCACTCAGATCAGGTTTGAATATTCCCCCTCGGTGTGCTCTTAGTCACGCTCACTGTCTGTCGTGGTAGGCAGTGTTCTTTCCAGCACAGAAATGATGCTGGGACAAAATGTTCGGGTCAAACCCCAGCTCTTCACTTCTTGTTGTATGGCCTAACCAGGCAACTTCCTCACCCCATGCCTCAGTTTCCTCATTTGTAAAATGGAGATATGAAGGTAGTGTTTACTTCAGAGTGTGGGGAGGACAGTGAGATGTAAATTCATGTAAAATGCCTGGAATGAGGTCTGAGACACAAGAACCTGACAAAGCTTAGCTATTATGTTGATGTCACAGCCTCCGTTTTCTGTTTTACAAAATATGTATACCTTTGAGGGAAAGAACCCATGTTTGATTTGACTATGTTCCCTCAGCACCCAGCATAGTACCTGGGACAGGGTAGACACTCAGTAACTACTCATTGAATGAAGGAATAAAAAATAATGCTAAATTAGTGAACAAAACAGATTTAAAATTTCACCTTTAAAGTATGCTAATGAGTAAGACTGCCCTCATTGTACGTTCTGTGTTTTTCTACTTGCACATATGATGTTGATGGCATCTCATTAACTTATCGTACACAGGCTCACTGTTAGAGAGAGTCAAGAATCTTCCACTCTTGACAGAAGGGGACAATGTAGTTAATTAACAGGACTGCTGTTCTGGAAAGCAATGTGTAAGCATGCACGGTGAAAAATTCCTTTGAGACACGCACAGAGAAGCAAAATTTGAATTCCTACGAGAAAGACAGAAAGCCTAACAAACCAAAGGGACGGAAGCAGAGAGAGTTTGACAAAGTTTGCAGAAATCACCTTTCCTGAGCCCTCCAGTAGCCAGCCAGTGAGCAGATTCTGTATCACTGCCTTAGGAATCCTGACAGTGAAGTGTGGAAATGAAAAACTGTGATCAGAGGGGTGGCGGCAAGTGTCAATCTTGCCATTCTTCATGTTGTTTGTGGAAGAACAAAGTAGATTGAGGCAACCCCAAAACATAAGGCCCAGAGGACATGAGAGCTGAGGTTTCAGCCACTTCAACCTCAGAGAACTCTGGATCCTGTGCAGAGGTGCAGTCTTCCCCAGTACCTTGCCCAAAGTCATTGCGTTCTGTAGTTTACATGCTGAGAGCATGTAAACTACGTTTCATTAGAACGTGGCATTCCAAAACTATAGCGAGCCACCAGGGTTGTCCTTTCTCCTTGGAAAATAACCACATAAAAAAGAATTTTACATATATTTGCTTTCCTCCTGCTTGCCAGGGAGTATAGTCTCTCACTTTCCTTGATGACTCAGTTTGGGAATCTCTGCCTGCACCTGTTTCCTTGGGAGCATCCTGAGGACAGGAGTGCAGGTCTACATATCTACCTTCTAGTCCTGTTCCAATTACAGGACTCTACATAACCCAGTATAGGACCAGCTTAAAGTGAAAAAGATGGTTGAGTGGATAGAGAACCAGTACTCACTCTTCAGCTCCAGCTTGATGAAATCCGTATTCCCCAGATTTTCAAGAAAGACTCCCCGGGGGATTAACGTCTTGAAGTAGAAAGAAATGTCAGCACTTGTTTCCCCTTGGAAAGTAGAAAAATGCAGGTAGGATGATGGATTTGGGAAAGAGGCGGCGTTCCAGTAATTCCCTGTGGGAAGAAAAGAAAAACAAGATTAATTTACACTGTGATTAGGGTAATTACACAAAAGACACCCATTTCTTCAGTTTCATCAACCTGAATTGCCAGTAGGGACTTTCTTCTCCTGTTGAATGACCCTATTCTAAATCCTCACAAATATATCTTTGGCTTTCTGAAAGTTACTTGTATGTATATGTAAAATATTTTACTTATGCATGTTTATTTTACATAGATTATTTAAATATCTACATACAAATTCATACACAATGAATAGATTATTAAGGGCAGTTCTGGGGTAGGACGGTGGATTAGAAGTTTCTTCCATGCAATTCTGTGAATGAAAAGAATTGGGGTGACAAGGAAATGCTGTACTCCAAGGAAGGGAAGAGGGGAAGAGTATCAGGAAGCAAGAAACAGGTGACAGGACAGCTTAAAAACAGGGAGAAATGGAAGGTGATGCAGACAAAAGTAGAAACAGCCCCAGCGTCAACCTTGGCCCGTGGTGGGGGAGCCAAAGCTGAAGCCACAACTGCAAGGTAAGCCAGACAGCTCTGGTGACATCAGACTGAAGTTCTAGCTGCAGAGTCAGTCCACAGTTCTCAAAAACCTTAAATCCAGTGGGAGGACATGGTGTGACAGTGACCCCTCCTGCATGACAGGCTACCTTTGGAGAAGAAATCCATTTTTGTCAGTCTCTATATCTTGGAGAGCTATCGCCAAGCACCATCTTCAGAGGGGGCCTATTATTTGAGACAGAACTACTCTGGGGACCTGAAAACAAGGAACAATCGTCCAAGCCGAGGAGTCTCCGGAATACTCCGCCACAATGTCTGGGTGGGAGATGGCCACAAGAGGCAGTCATGGGAGGTTTGGAAACAGACCTGTAAAGACGCTTAAGCAGGGGGGTGCTTGGGCTGTGAAGGGAACTGTGGTTGGTAGCCCCAGCCTCCATGGTGAGGGGTGAGACCCATCACCTGTGGATTACTGCAGAAGCTGAGAGCTCTGAGCCCATGGCCGTGGAGTGCTCAGCCACTGGATCTGCCCCTTGTAGTTTGCTGCTGGGTGGGGCTGAGAGCTCTGAGCCAAGATCTCTGGATTTCCACAGCCCTTCCTTCCTATAGGGTGGTTTAATGCTGATTGGGATCCAAAAGCAATTGGAGTGGCAGACAGAGTGCCAGTTTCCCTCTGGTCTCCCCCTCCAGTGCAGAACTTGGTACTCTGTTGCTCCCCCCACTCTCTGACATACTCAGAGGACACCCCTAGGCTTAGACATTTGCTGACCCTGGATGCACAAATTGGAAGCCTTCTAGAATGAGCAGGAACCTGCCGGCCCACAGGCAGCAAAACTTGGGGTCAGTGGTGGCTTCTGGTACACAAAGAAGGGAAACTTCTAAAGTGAAAATAGCCCTGATACTGACACTATACCTCTGGTCAGCCAGGTCCTCATCCCACATACAGCACCAGTGTACAGTGGGTACCTAGAGGAACCACAAAAGACTGTAGCTGTAACCCACCATGCTCCCCACACCCTGACTGCTCTAGCATTAGAGGGTCCTGGCAGAAGCTTCTCCAATTCTTTGCCTTAAAAAAATAAAAAACCCCCAAAAAATCAACAAAAAACCCCACTTTTCTCCTTTTACTATATCTTTTGTGTTGTTTTTTATTTTTATATAATCTTTTACACTTCTGTTTTTACATTTTTACTTGTTTCTTTCCTGTATCTAATTTTATTTACATGTTTTCTCTTTATTTTGTAATCACATTTTTAATCTCTTTTCATTTCTTCTTATTTTTATTTTCTTATATTTAAACTTGCTTCTTTCTTTTTTTCCATTTCCCTGCGCTCTCCTTTGATTCTTTTGTCATTATCACTGTCACCTTTATTAATTTATAATGCCATAGTTTATTCTACACTATTTTTGCCACTTTTTTCTGTTGTTTCAGTGGTGTAATAGTTGTTTTTAATTGATTTTTATTGTGTTTGGTGTGTTTTGGTTTTGTGTTTGCAGAAAGTTTTCTCCTTTCTGAGCAATACTGGGGAGTGAGCTCACAGAGAAGGCTGCTCACTAAGAAGACTTACCTGTAACCTTGGAAGAGCTGTCTATCTACCTGAGGGATATTCCTCAGCTTGGGGATACACTGCCCATGGGTACACAGACTGGGGCTGGGGGCTCTGCACTCAACAGAAATCTGCCCAGGCCCCAGGTTCAAAGCTCTTTGAGGCCAGCAACAGTTTATGGTCACAAAGAAGGGAGCTTCTGAAATGAACACAGCTCCAATGCCAACAGCATTTCCCTGGTCATCCCACACTAGCTTGACCAGCCCTGTGGTGTATATGTATGTGACTGAATATTAATAAAGGAACAGTCCACCAGGAAGGTCTATATGTACTGAATATCGATGTATCCAATTTCATAAAGCAAACATACAGGCACAGACAGGGCGAGATATGATGATAATGGGGACTTCAATACCCTATTCTCAGCAATAGATAAATCATCCAGACCTCCCTAAAATCAGCAAAAGACTTTGGCTTTAAATTGCATCATAGTCAAATGAACCTAACCGACATCTATAGCGCATTCCATCCGACACTGACAAAATACACATTCTTCTCAGCAGCCCAGGACATTTCTCCAAATAGATCTCATTCAAGGCCATAAAGCCAGTCTTAACAGATACAAAATATTGAAACAATTTCTTTATTTTATCAGATCATCATGGAAAAATCCCCTAGAAAGAAACAGCCAGAGAAACCACAGTAAAGTTATAAGCACATGGAGATTGAACAATATGCTTTTCACTCACCAGTGGGTCATTGAAGAAATAAGGGGAGAAATTCATTCAAAGTGAATTCAAATGGAATTAAATGAAAACAAAAGACAAGTTACCAGAACCTCTGGGCTATCGCAGAGGCAGTTTTAAGAGGGAAGTTTATAGCTATGAGTGTCTATGTTAAACAGCCAGAGATCTCAAATAAATGACCTAATGATGCACCTCAAGATCTTAGAAAAACAAGAATAAGCCAAACTCAAAATTAATAAATTCAAAGAAATAATAAAGATTAGAGTGGAAATTTATGAAATGGGGATGAAAAAACCAATACAAAGGATCAATGAAACTAAGAACCGGCTTTTTGAAAAGATAAACAAGATAGAGAAACCCTTAGCCAAACTAACCAAAAGAAAGAGGAAGATCCAAATGAATAAAATAAGAGATGAAAAATGGGATACCACTGAAGTCCAGAGGATCATTAGTGAATATTTTGAAAACTTACATTACATACCCCAATAAATTAGAAATGGATTAGTTTCTAGATATGACCTACCAAAATTGAACCAAGAGACTATAAAGAACCTAAACAGAGCAATGTCAAGCAATGAGATTGAAACAATCATAAGGTCTTACAACAAAGAAAAGTCCAGGACTGGATGGATTCACTGTAAGTTCTGTAAGACCTTTAATGGAGAACTAATATCAGTGCTTCTTAGGTTATTCAATAAAATAGAAAAGGAAGGAACTCATTCTATGAAACCAGTATTACATGGATACCAAAGCCAGATAAGGACACACACACAAAAAAGAAAATGATAAACCAATTTCCTTGGTGAACATTGACACAAAAATCCTCAATAAAAATTTTCATACTGAATTCAACAGCACATTAAAAAGATCACACACCATGATCAAGCGCTGCAAGGATGCTTCACATATAAATCAATCAATTTAATAAAAAATAAAATCAGCTGGGTGCAGGTGGTTCACACTTGCAATCATAGCTACTCAGGAGGCAGAGATCAGGAGGATCGTGGTTCAAAGCCAGCCCAAGCAAATAGTTCACAAGACCCTATCTTGAAAAACTCTTCACAAAAATAGGGCTGGTGGAGTGGCTCAAGGTGAAGACCCTGAGTTCAAACTCCAGTACTGAAAAAAAAAGTAGAATCAAGGACAAAAATCACATGATCATCTCAACAGATGCACTGAAAAGACTTTGACAAAATTCAACGTCCTTTTATGATAAAAGTCCTGAAGAAACTAGAAATAGAGGGATCATACCTCAATACTATAATAGCTTTAATAGCCAAAAACCTAATAGCCAACATTATCCTGAATGGGGAAAACTGAAAGCATTGACTTTAAACTCAGGAATGAGACAAGGGTGTCTACTCTCTCCACTCTTACTCAATGCAGTGTTTGAATTCCTAGTTGGAGCAATAAGGCAAAAGAAAGAAATAAAAGAGATTTGAATAGGAAAGGATGAAATCAAATTATCCCTACTGTACACAATATGATCCTATACTTAAAAGACCAGAATATTCTTAGATCAGATAAACACTTTTGGCAAAGTGGCAGGATACAAAGTCAACATAAAAAATCAGTAGCTTTTCTGTACACAATGATGAACAGTCTGAGAAAGAAATCAGGAAAACAACATACTTCACCATAGGAAAGAAAGGGAAGCGAAAGAAAGAAAGAAGCAAAGAGAGAGAGAAGGAAAGAAATAGGAATAAATTCAACCAAGGAGATGAAAGGTCTTTATAATGAAAACTGTTGCACACTGAAGAAAGAAGCTGCAGATGACCCTAGAAGTTGGGAAGACCTCCCATGTTCATGGGTTGGCAGAATTAATATTGTGAAAATGGCCATCTTTTTGAAAGTGACCTATAGAGCCAATGCAATACCCATAAAAATGCCAATAATATTCTTCATAGAACTAGAAAAAACCACACTAAACTTCATATGAAATCACAACAGACTCTGACTAGCCAAAGCAATTCTGAGTAGAAAGAATAATGTTGGAGGTATCACCACATTTGACTTTTCAAACTGTACTACAGAGCTGTAGTAACAAAAACAGCATGGCAATGACACAAAAGCAGCCATGTACACCAATGCAATAAAATCGAGAAACTAGAAATAAATTTGCAGAGCTACAACCATGTAAAAAAAATGGAAAAATATCTCTTGGAGAAAAGACAGTCTCTTTTAAAAAATGGTGCTGGAAAGATGCATGGAAGACTAAAATTAGATCCCTGTCTCTCATCCTGTACAAAAATCAACTCAAAGACCATAATTTAACATCAAAACCTTTGAAACTACTAGAGGAAAATGTAGAGAAAACACTTCAAGATGTAGGCATAGGCAAAGACTTTCTGTCTAGGACTCCAGTAGCTCAGGAAATAATAGAAATAATTGACAAATGGGATTGCATTGAATCAAAAGGCTTCTGTACAGCAAAGGAAACAATTATCAAATGAAGAGACAGCCTGCAGAATGGGAGAAAGTTTCTGCCAGCTAGTCATCTGACAGGGGACTAATATCCATAATATATAAAGAACTCAAAAAATTAAATGCCAAAAGGTCAAATAATCCAACAAATAAATGGGCAAATGAATTGAAAAGAGTTCTCAAAAGACGTACATGAGAAATTGCTCTACATCCTAGCCATCAGGGAAATGCCAATCAAAACCACAGAAAGATTCCATCCCACCCTAACAGCCATTGTCAAGAAAACTAACAACAAATGCTGATGAGTTGTGGGGTCAAGGAACACTTCTGACTGTTGATAGGAGTGTAAATCAGTGCAGCCACAGTGGAGATCAACGTAGAGCTTCCTCACAAGACTGAAAATAGAGTTAGCATATGATCCTGCTATACTAGTCCTAGGTATACTGGAGGGAATCAAGATCAGCATGCAATAGAGATACCAGTTCACCCATGTTTATTGCAGCACTATTCACAAGGACCAAGTTATGAGGTCATCCCATTGGCCCATCACAGATGAATGGATAAAGAAAACATGGCATATATACATAATAGAGCATTATGCAGCCATAAAGAAAGGAAGAATGAAATCATGTTTATAAGAAAAAGGGATGGAACTGGAGATCATGTTAAGTGAAATAAGCTAAACTCAGAAAGTCAAATATTGCATGTTTTCTCTCACGTGTGAAATATAGATAAAAAGACATGAAAGTAGAAAGGGGACTATTTGGGAAGAGGAAGAGGACCAGCAGGAGGAGGAAGAAGAGATGAGAGAAGGTAATGGGAGGGGAGGAGTAAACATCATCAAAATACATTGTATACATGGATGAAAATGTCACAATGAAACCCATTATTTTGCACAATTATTATATACAAATAAAAAGGAAAACAAACACCCTATTAATATAAAATGTATATAAAACACTTTGTTCAAGATTGATAGTTGGCATTCCTACCAAGGATAGTCCTGGAAGACTCTAAGGAGTCAATACCAAGAGGGGTGAAAATTGAGGACCCCAGATGCTCATGTATGTGGCTGGGTGGGAGTTGTTCCAAACTTGTGCCTGTGTACTGGTGTCCTGGGTGTGGTACTGAAGCATCTGTGCTAAATCAATCTAAGGACAACAAAAGAGGAAAATGGGGTGTTTGGTGTTCTGTTCTTGCTTCTCACCCACCTTTGCCTTGGAATAACCAGTGGCTGCTCCTGCAGGAGCAGGTGCTCAGACACCTGGCGTCCGGGCTTCAGGAATGCAGTGGAGAGCACAGAAGTCCTGCAGAAATGAGTTGCTGAGGAAAAGTGGGAGCTCATCTGAAAGGGCTGGGATGCTTTCCTCCCATCTGGGCCAAGCCACAGAAGTGAGTTGCCATGTGGACAGTGTCTCCAGGGAGGCTGAGATTGGGTGGATAATAGTTTGAAGCTGGCCTGGGCAAGTAGTTCTTGAGACTCCATCTCCAAAATAACCAGAACAAAATGGACTGGAGGCATGGCTCAAGTGGTAGAGCACTTGTTTTGCAAGTGCAAAGTCCTGAGTTCAAACCTCACCACCACCACCACCAAAAAAATAAATAAACAAATAAAAAAGACAGCATCTTTTCCCTAAGTGTCCCCTCCCTGTGAACTCCAGGGAAAGTTCTGATCTTGGGGCATTCTTTGTGGGTGGAGAGTGATGAGCTGAGCCCACCCAAGGGCTCTCAGTCAGTCTCTACCCTAGACCTCCTGGAAATACACAATGGGACCCACCATCCCTCCCCTTCCCGCCATTGCACAGCAGTGAAGCCAGTGTCCCCAGGAGAAAAGCAATTCATAGGACAAATAAAAATATCAGACTAGAGTACTCAGAGTCCACTGGGATGGACAGACCAATAACTTAATATGGAATCATGACTTGGCTCTCAAACTTACCTCCAGAGAAGAAATTCCTTTTAATGCGCACATTTCTGAATGTATTTACTATCACAGCTTAAGACTAAAATACTTTTATGAAAATTATGTAATATGCACTATTAAACCCAACTACTCTTCTTAAATAAGGGTAACTTGGCATTGGCACTGCTATAGTTAAGCTATAATTTTAAACATATAATATTGCTGTACCATGAGATATTAAATACCTTCTTATTTAATAATGCTATTTATTTTTTGTTTTTGACGACATCTAGAATATAGTGACATCCTGATGAGTGTATGGACTCTGCCAAGGTAAATACATGGCACATAGGCACATTAAAATTTTAAATAGATTTGCTTGAGCCTCCGGTGATTCCTGAATAAAGTAGCCCCAAAGTAGTGGTTGAGTGCCCACTAGCTGAGGGGAGCAAGAAAGGAAGCTTCTATTAGGTGTTTGTGGGAGGAAGATAAGGAAAATAGAGTCCTTCCTCAGAATCCTGGGGGAATTGCTTCCATGACTCCCAGTGGATATCAAAACCCACAGATGCCCAACTCCCTTATGTCCAATGGAGAAACATTTGTATATAATCTAGGCATCTCCTTCTATATACATTAAATTATTTCCAGATTACTTATAATACCAATACCAAGTAAATGCTGTGAAAATAATTGCTATATTCTTATGTAGGCAATGATGACAAAAAAAGTTGGTACATGTTCAGTACAGACACGATTGCTAACGAATTCAGCCCATCTCAGTTGCTAAGTCTGTAGAGACAGAACCCAAGGATACTGAAGACCATGCTATATTTGATTGAGAAGTCCAGAGTTAAAGGTCAGATGGTGGTTTCTGACTGGTGAAACTTGTTTTCTTCTACTATTTACAATGAATTGAATTTTGGTTTCTGAGGAATTTTTTTTTCAGCTATGTTGTTGAATTTGTGACCATGAGGTAGTTCAAAATATTTCCTGAGGCTCTGGAGTTGTCCCAGTTCCCCTATTAATTATTTTACAAGTAATACATTAACCAGTAGGTCAGTGTAAAATGTCAGTAAACGTCTCAATTAAGGTAAAAGTGGTGTGGGGGGTGGAGGATTGACTGTTACTAAGGTGTTCCAAAAGCCTTACTGCAATTTTTTTTTTTAACTGCAAAATCATGGCTTTCACTAGGAGAAAATAGGATAGTTTCTTTTGGGGAAGAAGAATATTCTATGATATTGGGTAGGATAATTCTGGAAAAGAATTATCTTTACTAGCCTTGTAGCTGCCATCACCTGAAGTCTGAGCCTCCTGGGTGAACATCTGGCGTTCTGTACAGGGAGCGAACTGCAAGTTCACCTCTACCAGCTGCCTGGAAGTGAAGGACTCTTGAGAAAACCCAAATCAAAGGAGCAACCATCTCACCTATGGAAGTCTCCAAGTTGAGAGGGAACAAAGATGGGTCGCCTGGGGCCAGGAGGATTGGGTTCATCCTAATTGGGTGAGAGTCCTTTAACAGCCCCGAGAACCTGCACAGATCAAAGTCCCCCGTGGTTCTTCAGCCTTAAGCAAAGCAATTCTGTCTCTTTAGGCTGAATCCCCAGGATAGGAATGTAATTAACATTTTGAAGTTTCAATCCAATCGAGCTCATTCTTGTTTTCTGAAGTGGCGATGTATTAACAGAAGGGAGATTGTCTAAAATGATTTTAGAAAATCAGAAAGCTAAATGTAAAACATGTCAGTATTTATTTGAGGTCCCGCACCGGTTATTCAGACAGAAATGTCCCCCCCCCCCCCCCCCCGAGAGAAGGGCAGTTCAAACCGTTATTCTAGCTTGATGAAACATCTCTATAGACCACAGTTTCATTTATTCTAATTCTATGCTCACTAAGCAACTTCAGTCTCATTTGGGCTCTTGTATGGGCTTATTCTCAGGGAAATCAGGCCTGTACAAATGGTGTTTACCAGGATCCTGGAACTGTATGGATTGTCACATGCTACCTCTGGACTTGTCACTTGCGAGCTGTCCCAAATCTCTGGACAAATTTATTAAATCCAGATTGATGACCAACCATGGTGAGGCCTCTACTCTGTACTGGACTGGCTGGTATCACACAGTTGAGATGATACTCTTGAGCTCCTGTAGTTGGCCCACTGGGGCATAGGTGGAGGACCTTAGAATGTCATCTGTATTATGTATCTTTAAAAGCTCATCCTTCCAAGTATTTATTATAGTGATACTGAATAATATATACAATATATGAATGTAGTGGTATACAGAAATTTATAAGAAAACATGCTTAGTGAGATATGGGCTTACTTTTAATCAGTAGTGCATAAAGAAAAAAGTTTAGGGGTCAGCTGTGGTGGTACACATCTGTAATCCCTGCCTCTCAGGAGTGTAGGTAGGAGGATTGCAGTCCGAGGCCCACACTGGGCAAGAGCATGAGATTCTAGCTAAAAAATAACTAAAGCAAAAAAGGAGTAGGGATGTGACTCCAGTGGTGGAGCATCTGCCTAGTAATCGTGAGGCCCTGAGTTCAAACCCCAGTACCTCCGGGGGCGGGGGATAGTGGGGGAGGACAAATTTTGGATGTTATTGCTCCAGGGCCTGTTACTGTCTCTGAGTCTCATTTGAAGTGTCCATTGCCTGGCCGCTGGGATTTGGGGTTACAGCAAAATAACATGAGCGCACTCTCCAGTCTCATTGCACTTCATGAAGCAGCGAGCGTGGAGCGTTGTTATTGTCTGTTTATATTGCTCCCAATTGACTAAAAGCTCCATGAAAGCTTGGATAAAACCATTTCAGCTCTGCAACCTCTGGACTCAGAACTCAATAAATGATTGTTAAATAAATGGATATGTGATTAGTTTCTCCTCTTATTTGTGTCCGGTACTACTTCATATGCAAGTCCTTATTGAACAAAATGAGTTTTATGGCAACCTGAGTATTGAGGATGCTAACTAACTATAAATAAAAGCTACTGGTGCTTTAGCACCTGAAGACAACTGGACACTGGACACTGCTTCCCCTAGCACACCATAATTTTCTTCATCCATGACTTTATTTTCATTTTTCCCTATAAACTTCAGTGAACCATGCCATACATTTGCAAGACTGATGGTCTCATAACCTAAGGTTATTGAAGTCACTGCAATTTGTACTTGCTATCAAGGTCAGTGTTATGGAGGGTTAAGCCAGTGGATGAGAATGCCAAGTTAGAAAGAAGAACCTCAGTGGGTGGCAGAAATTGGACAGTATGGACAGGCAAACTTAGAAGCTGAGAGGGAAGGTAGGCAGGAGTCAGCACAGAATGAACATCTGAGGATGGAAGGGTCAGTCAACAGTCACAGAAGAAGGGTGGCAGGAACAGGTCAGGGACCCAGCTGTACTCATCAGCAATTTGGCACAATGGTTGGGATGACATTGAAGGTTCTTCAAGCTTAAAAGCGAGTCAATCATGTGAGGAGCTTTTTAAATACATGGTGGACAAGGCCAGGCTTATCACCTGTGTCAAGAGGGACCAGGGAGACACCTCCAGTCAAGTGACTGAGTGGATTGGGACAGCAAGCCAGGCATTGTGCGTATTCAGCATCACCACAAACCTTAGTCGATCATTGGTGGAAAACACAGTATCTTCAACACCATTTACTTTAATCCAGCCAATGAGCATTTGGTATGGGATCCCAACTTCAAAATTTCTAAGGGTTTTCCCCCCAAATCTAGCAGCCCTGTTTTTGTCCTCCGTAGGAGGCATCCTCCATGTCTCTCTGTTCCCATGTGGACGGGTTCTTCTCAGGGTTGCTGCAGAGTTCTGTCCTGGAACATACCTCTCGTTTTCCAAGGGGCTTCCTTTTGCCACTCTGGTATTCATTCTATCCCTTAATTTCAGGATCCTGTGACATCCTCTTTCTGGATCTGCAGCTTCTTTTCCTGGAGCATATTCTCAGTTAAGCTTCTTGAGGAAAGGAGTATTAGAGGTTAACTTTCCAAGCCCTTGTTCTTTTGAAGGGTCATTATTCTACTTTCACACCTAATTGAGAAACTCCAGAAAGAAACTTGTCAAGCTGTCAGGGTTTCTCTTAAGAAAGCTAATGCTTTCTGATTGCCATGCCTGGTATGTCACACACACACACACACACACACTTTCTGTCTCTGAAAACGTTCAGGATCTTTTCTTTAATAGTCTTAACTGAAGTTTCACATGATTGTCTTGGTGTGGATCTTTCCCCACATCAAGTCTGGAACTTTAATAATGCCTCTGATTCTTCTTCTCAAATACCCATTAATTTTAGATTTATCTTTATTTCTCTGGCTCATTTTCATTTCAAATTATGATCTTTTTTCTTTGTGTTCTACTTCTTTGGGTGTTACTTCAGCATTATTTTCAGTCCCGCTATTGTGTTTCAATTTCAGTCACCATATTTTTAATTTCCAAGTATAATTTCTTGTTTTCCAATAGTTCTCTTTTCATAGTATCCTGTTCTAGTTAACTGTGAAAATATTGATTTAGTTGTCTGAGGTGGTCTTCTGTTTCCTGCATTGCCTGTTTCTCCCAAGATCCTCTACTTGCTCTTCTGACATCACCTTGTGTGGTTGGTGAACCTCTCTACCCATAAATGCTGACCTCAATGTCTGACATGTGTGGATTTGTTGGTGGAGTGGTGGTAGATTTACTGGTTATAGGGCCTCTCAACAATATGGAGAGCTCTCTGTCTCAATTGAAAGTCCCCAAATGTCAGTGTGACATTTATCTCTAACCTTTATTTGGCCACAGATTATTCAATTTCTTGGGAATCTTTTAATTTTCTCATGAGGAATCTGTGTCTTGTGGTGAGAGTTCTGAGAGTTGGGAGGAGGGAGGCTAAGTGAAGCACTTAACCTTACAATATTTCTACACTTTTACTGTTCGCATTGAGGTGCTTGTTATGGTTTGGATATGAAATGTCCTTTCAAAAGGATCATGTGTTGAAGACTTGGTTCCCAAGTCACCATGCTCAGAGGTGGGGCTTCTGGAAAATGAGTAGAACAGGATGGCTCTGACCTAATTGATGAGTTAATCAATTGATGGGTTTATAATTGAATGGACTATGGTAGAAACAGTGGAAGATGGTGCCTAATTTCAGGAAGTAAGTCACTGGGTATCTTTGAAGCATATAACTTAACTCCAGCTTCTTCTCTGTCATTCTCTTCTTCCTGGCTGCCATGAGGTAAACAGCCTCCTGTGCCACACACTCCTGCCATCATGATGTTCTGCCCCAGCACAGACTCACGGTGATAGATTCCACCAACCATGGACTGAGACTGTGAACCAAAATAAACCCTTCCTCCTTTAAGTTGTTTTTCTTAGGTATTTTGTCACAGTGATGAAAAGTTAACCCAGTGTTTCACCCCAGTTTCTTGGTGCCTGGTGTCTGGAGCATCAAACCTCCCATTCCTGCTTGAGTAGAGTAAGACAGTAACCAACTGGTCAGAGGAAGAGAGCTGGCCATCTGAGCGAGTCCTGAAGGAAGGGAGTGCTGAAACCATCTTAAAGATGGCGATTGAGGAAGTGCAACAAGTCATCTTCTGCCCAGAAGGCCTTGCACAGGTGGCTATGCCACTCCCCAAGCTGTGCCCAGCTCATGGACTTCACGTGAACAAGAGGCCAGAGCCAGTCAGTGGCTGGCAGTTGTGGCAGTAGGACAACCTTGTGAGACCAACCCAGGGCCCAGTGGGGAGACAGGGAGGAGCAGGGGGAGGATATCATCAGGTCTATAGAAAGGGAAATCACTGGATGCCTTGGTGGACTACTGGTTTCCAGTCCACTTCTCTGCCTCTGCTGAGAGGCTTTTACTTTTGCTTTTCAATAAACTACTTGCTCACTTTCACCTTTGTTCCTATCTTTAATTCTTTAAAGCACTAGAGAACAAGAACCCACGTCAGCTGAGCAAGACCACAGCTGCACCCTCATGCATCACCCCCACGCAGGCTTTCTTAACCTCGCCCTTGCCCAGTTCTTTGCAGGCCCTAGCTCCTGAACATTTCAGAGTTTTATAGCTTGCTTCTCACCTGCCTGTCAGCAATCTGGACTTACAGGTTTTCCTTTACTGCCTGTGATGAAGAAGATGAAGTTGTTATGTGCTGAAGTCCCTCATGGAGGAGGAAGAGGGTGATCACCATCCATGTGTGGAAGCCACATAAGAACCCCAATAGGAAGTGTGGGGAGTGGAGGAGATGATGTGTTGGGAAGGATGGCGGTAAGTGAGTTTCCAGAGCTGCTCTGGCCTGTCACTTGGTAAGGCTGCTGTGTACTGGTTCCATGTGTAGCTCTGGAATTGGATGGTCCAGTTCCCATTCTGGCTCTTCTATGTCAACACTAGGTGACTTTGGGCAGATGACATGACCTTCCTAAATCTCAGTTTCCTCATTTATACAACAGAATGACAATGGAACCTGTTTTAAAGGGTGTGGTGAGAATCACAGATGATCCATAAAATGCACTGAGTACACTTTTGACAGCTGTTATCAGTCACTGAATCGATACCCTGGAGAAGGGTGCTGAGTACCCCCTGTTTCTTCATCTTCTCCAAGATTATTTAAAAAAACTTCCACTCAGGTCATACAAATGGGAGGTAGGCTACAGGGCCAAAAAAGTGGCACATGTTTTTTAGAGTAGCCATTAAATAAAAATCTGATGAGAAGAAGAAGAAGGCAGAGTTAGTCCAATCATGGAAATAATTTCATTTGAATAGTGGCTTTCAAGAAATAACTGCAGAGCAGAGTAGCCAGCAGAGATGTGCCTGGGCCCTGCCATCTTTTTTCCCCTCAAAGGGTAGTGGTAACTGGGAGAAGGGTGAGGCAGTGGTGTCAGGCAGTGGTGACAGGAGAGGCATGCGTAAGGCTTTCTGGACAGTCTGGTGAGGTGTGGGAGGGCTGTGATGATTCCGGCTGCTAATAGTCCTCTCCATCTTCTCTGAGTTATTTCCCGAGGCTACCAAATGACCAGTACTTGACCCTCACTGAGAAGTGTGTCCATAAATTCTGCTTTCAATGGCAAGCACTTTCCAATGTGAATACCAGCTTTGAAGAGACTAATTACTCTGAAAATTATTATTGACCCAAAGGTTAGAATTTGAGTATTCATTGTGTTATGCAATGAGCTTTCCATTGTTGACTATGGGTTGGGTGCTATTTATAATAAACAGATGGCTTCATTTGCATGCAGATTTGAGTTTATTTGTAGAGATTTCCTTATGGATAGAAAAAAAATTACTTCCTTAAACTTTTTTGTACATATAGGTTAGGTATGTAGCTTTGTTGAGCATAAGTCTTTTTTGTGGGCAAGCTAACTGCAGAATGGAGGGTTGCAAGTAAAGATGGCAACTTGAAACAGTTGCTGTCTCTGCAGCATTTCCCCTCTCTGGCAAGACCTTTCCATGACTGTAACGCAAAAGAATGACCTTTGTGGGAGGAGTCAACAGTATAACTCTTTTCCATGTCTCTCAGCATCTCTCTGTGACTGAGCTCTTTGGGGCTAGCATGGGGCAGAGTCCCACAGAAAAGAAGAATATGATGGTTAAACCCTGAAGGTCATTTGGTGCTCCGCATATTTTCTGCATTGCGATTTGGATAAAACAGGTGTGTTCCTAATTAGTCATGGTAACTATTACATGTCGGGTCTGTTAATGGTGCATTTAAATAAAAATGGTAGATAAGAGGTACTTTTAGTTTATTTTGAATGCTTGAAACACTTCTGTGTACTTGGATGTTGGGAAAGTGGGGAGAAAAATCTAAATTTTCTTATAAAGCTCTTCAGACTGTCCATCTTAAGTCCCTAAATTTCCTCAAGATTTCCTTATTGGTGTCATTAGTTATGCGTCAGCAATCTTAGGTCTGTTGGAGTTCAAAGTTGACAATTAATGACCAGAAGAGGAGAAACAAGTAACTACTTGTAATGGAAACTTTTTGGGTTTCTTATTCATTTAAATTTTTGTCTTGTGTAAGCCCTGAAGTATTTTATGTGATTGATTCCAAGAAAGGAGAGACTGCAGTATGAATGATCTCACACCCCAGTAACCAGGGGACTGGAGGAAGAGCCGCTTGATTTTGCAAAACCAAAACTTTGTAATATGTCTCCTGTGTGGAGGTTTGTATTCTCCCCTCCCAGGCTGATTAAAAAATATTTCACAAGTGGTCTAGAATCTGGAGTGGCCATGGGAGGGTGACTCTGAGGACTGTGTAGCTTTTAAGTACTGAATGACCCAGAGATGAATACTTTTGCTTTTCTCTTTTCCTGAGCAATTTTATGATTTCTAGTACTGAGAATAGGCCACTGACTTTCAAATTTATGCAGTTTGAGCTCTACTATGAGTTTAAGGTTGAAATATGCATGCCTTGCTAAATAGATTTATCTTGATGACTTACAGGAAGACCAAACTGTAAATGCCTGAAAGTGAACATATTTTTCTTCCAGATGAACTCTGTCTGCAGTATTCTCCCTGTCAGGAGGTAGAGATTTCCTCCACTCTGTCACTCACCCCAGAGACCTGGGGTCATTCCTTGCATCCCGTTCAGCCCCACAGCCTGCAATCTGTACCTTCTAAGACTTCTGCAGTGCATCCCTTCCTGCCCATTCTTCCTACAGCCTTGACTATGGCCATCATCTCTTGCCTGTATGCTGAAGCAGTCTCCTAACTTCTGCTTCCTGTGTTGTTCATTCTAAATGCATCCTTTGCAAAGCCATCAAAAGAATCTATTTAAATTGTAGCAGTGACCACTTTGCTCTAGTGCATGAAACCCTAATGGTCCCAAAATTGCCTGAAGTGTATGGAGCAAACTCCTTGAAGCAGCCTAGTAAGCCGTGGCACATTTTCTCAGCCTGTTTTCCTCATCCCTTGCTCCTCCCACATGGTCCTGCTCTTGTTCCCACTACCCACAATGCTGTTTGTGGACGCCATGTCTTTATTTGTATTGCGTCCATTTTTTGGATCATTTCTTTCTTTACCTTCCTCTTACTTTACCTTCTCAGCCCACACATTTCATCTGGCCTGATTTCTACTTAGTCTTTAAGGCTTACTTCAGGTGCCACCTCTTCCAGAGGGTTTTCTGACCCCTCTCTGCTCAGGGAACACTGTTCTTTCTGTGTGCTCCTAAGGAAATCTTGCCTCTCTCAGCACTTCTAATTACTGTGTTATTACAATACCTTTCATGTGTCCCTCTCCTCTGCTAGGCTGTGTGTTTCAGTGAGCAGAGATTATATTTTCTTTTTTAAAACATTTTTGCTAGTATAAAGTAGTTGTACGGCGGGCTTCATTGTGACATTTCCATGTACGCTTACCTTGGTTAGGTTCATCCCTCCATAATTCTCCCTCATCCCCCTCCCCCCTAGGTAAAATGATTGTGACAAGTTTTATTGTTCTATTTTCATACACGTATATAAAGTACCTCAATCATATTCACCCTCCTTTACCCTCTCCATTCCCCCTCTCCCTCCCACTAGCACCCACCCTCTAACAGGATCTATTTTTCCTTCCTGTGAAATTACGTCTTCCTACCAGTAATAGTGAGGTGGACACACAGGTATCTAACGTGTTTTTTGAATAAGTAACAAAACATGTTTAAAAATGTGAACTGTTGGTAATCTCACTACCAATCAATGTTATTTATTGACATGACCATCTGCAAAACCTACTTTTGACAGTTTCACAATTACAGTTATTTAGTCCATAAGGACAGAAACTTTTCTAGATTTGTTTTTATTCATATCAACTTTTGACACATTCATTATTTCCCTTCTCAGAGATCTAATATGCTGGCTATCCTCCTATTCAAGTGTCCTCAGTGGATTGACAGTGACAACGGTGGGCACTGGGAATGCCCTGTGGCCAATCCTGTAGATTTCACTTCTGTCCTAATAGCAATATCTACTTCCTCCTATCTTTTCCTCTCTTCATATGATTGTAATTCATGGTCTAATGTCATCAAGTTCCCATTTTATTGTCTGCCCTGTGGTAATGAAGAATGGTCAGAGCTGGCTTATAAAAGTTGCATTCAGCTACCCTCAGCAGCTGCTCAGGGAAGGCGTGCTGTAATGTGAGGCACCTTTGATAGACCACAAAACCTCCAGAGCCCCACATCCATAGAAAAACAGATTTTATATCAAATCCATTAGGTGAGTAAAACGTGGGAAAAAGTCGCCCATTTCAGCAGAATGATGGAGGTGAAAATCAGAAACTGCTCGACATGCACGCAGGGTAACAGATCGGTCTGATCCATAGTAATTATGTTACACAAATCAAAGTTTCCTTCTTGTGCTCTTTTCATTACAAGAAATAAAAAGATTCACACTTCCTGCTCGTGGATACTGTCATTTTCCTAAAGAAACGGTAACATGGAGCCCATGTCCTGGGGTGGACCAGTGGAGCAGGGAGACAACTCACAGTGCAAAGAGCATCAGATGAGGAAAGAGATTTGAGCTTTTCAAACCCGTCTCTTTATTTGTAAATAGGAAAAATAAGTCCTTTTCATAGAGTTGTTGTAATGACATAAAGCAGCAGCATCTTCTAGAAGCATTTAGAAATACCAAAGAACTGAGAAAATGCCCACCTCTATTTGTTAATAACAAAGGCCTCTATGTATGCTGAGAGAGTTGGGAGTTTTATATAACATGCTGCAGTGTCTTTGTGACTCTTGTTTAATCCTGAAGAAGGGGATGCTTTTGAGAGCAAGCTGAAAAACGGTTCCACTCAACAGCTAAGTGAAAATAATTTCTGATACAAAAATAAGGAGTGGTTCATAATAGATGCTTGAACTTTAAGGACTGAAGAGCCAATTGAGGGTACAATTGGAAAGTGGAATTGCTCTCCTTTGTTGTGGGTTTGTTGTGTGAAGCAGTGGAGCTGAGAAACATGATGCCTTGTTTGCCCACCCTGGGGCAAGGACTGAAATGTGGAGTTCAAGGTATCGAAGAGGATGCCTGTGATTCTGTAAGACTAGTAGGAGTTTTAGCACTCTGTGTTCCCTAATCAAAACAAGTGTGTGACTGGAATGACATCCAACATGTTGATTTAAAGCACTTGTAATTTCAAGGGGACCTGAGAATCAGCATAAGGCTAGGACAGAGGGCTTGAATAGTGCTCGTTGTGGGACGGCCTTGGGTAGCAAATGATGTGCTCCACAGAAGTGCTGCTGGGTGGGTGGTGATCACAGTGCCGTAGACCCTGACAACTGCGTTGACCACACAACGAGGGGCTTATGGGTCACAGCTGTGAAGAATTTCCCTGTATGAAGAGGTGCTGCTGCTCCCCCCAAATGGCAGAACCTCACCCATTTCCTGAGGACGGACAATGAAATATGGAGCAAATATTACAATGAACTTTGGGAGGCCACACCACTTTATGTTTTGACTTCTCTTTCCTGCCTCAAAATTTCAAGTTGTAACTAGAAGTTTGGTCTTTTCATCTTGTTGAGAACAATGGGGAAGACTGAACATCCAAAGTCAAGCTCTCTGAGCTTTTCAATTAAGCTGAATTTCGATGATAACAAAAGCAAAAGTTAAAGTTGCAACCGCAACAGTATGGTGCTGCAGGTTGTGCTAATTTGAAACTGAGTGGATTGGTGGCACAATCTGAGTTTTGAAAGCAATGATTTTCAGCAGTCTGGCAGCCACCCAGGGCACAGAGGTTTTGAAACACATTGCTTTGTGACCTTTCCCAGACTAGGGGATCTGGAGAATGGAGGGCTTTAAAATTCAGAGTGAAGGTGCACACACTAAGCTCTGAATGGGTTCTGATGGAGCCAATCACATCTTGCCTCTGCAAAACTTTATGGGAAGTTTATGGGAATTTATTGTTTCAAGAACAGAAGGACATTTACCTACAGATGCAGGGCAATAAATTTCAAGTAGGTTTAGTGTTGGAGGATGGTCGCTTTATTGCTGATTTCAATCCACTTGACTTTCTCCTTAATCTTCTACCTCCATTTAACACCACGGGCACATATACCACACATACACGCACACACCACACTCATAAACAGCGTACACCACACACACACTATACACACCACACACAATACACCACACACACACCACACACAATACATTACATACCATACTCACACCACAGCATACACCACACATAAACTATATACCTCACACACAATATATCACACACACTACACACCACACACAATATATCACAAACACATCATGCACATACCACACACATACCTTCTTATTCTGGTATGAATGATTTAGTCTGGTACTTCAGTGATTTGGGTGATTTATAAAAGTTTGAAGAGTTTTTAATAGTAAACAAATGGAAACAAGCACACTATGTAAATCTATTATGGCATATATTTGAATAAAAATATTTGTTTGAATGAAAACAAATGTAGTAAAATGTGGCATAAGCCATAAAATACTTCTACATGAATTGTCAATTGCATATTATTAAGTATACATAAAGTGCATTATATATGTGTCTGATACACACACATACACACACACAGATGTTGTGTATTTGTTTAAGCACATAGTAAAGGATAAAAGTCTAGGAAGAGTCATTTCAAATTTTCTACTTTTGTGGATGGTAATTAATGGAGAATTTACTTAGGTGTTTTTTTATTTTGGATGTGTGTGTGTGTGTGTGTGTGCGCACCTGCACACACATACACATGGGAAAGTAGAAAGAACAAAAGAAAAGGGAAAGAAGAAGGAGAAGGAAAAGCAAGAGTCTAGGAAGAACAGGAGGGGGATAGGGAAGGGTTTGGACCGGGTGGGCAGGTATGGAATCAGACAGAGAAGGCTGGAGCATTAGAACAGGAAAAAGAAAATTTCACAGGGTGGTACACTTTGCAGTAAATGGCCTCTAATGGTCCTGGTGAGTGACACACACAGGTCAGATTCATTTTTGCTGCTTTTGGTTACTGGACTGTGATTTTTGAAGAGAAGGCCCTTCCTGTGACTGTAGAGGAGACCTCAGCTTTTACGTTGGGATCATAGGTCCAAGGGCCTCACTCTCAATCTATACTGGAGCTGCAGTGTGAACAAAGGCATCCTCACTGAGAATCGATTCCTCAGGCCACACCATCCTCAAGAGAGGCCAGAGGCCTGGGTACCACTGATGTGTTCCTGTGTTGCCAACTGCCCATCTGCTACACACCAACCAACTAACCAACAACCAACCAACCAACAACAAAGCAACCATTCAGCCAACCAATCAACCAACCAACCAATCACCAACAAACCAACAACAAAACAACCATCCCACCAGCCAACCATCAACTAACTAGTAAACCAACCAATCAACAACCAACCACCAATGATGTTAGGAAGCTTTCTTCTTACAATGAATCCTTACTGGCTCTAAGTAAATTTTTCTGTACTTCACAGAGATACCTACAGTAGCTAGAAAGTAGCTAGAATCTACAGATTCTGGGCAGGGTTTAAACACAGGTGTTATTGTAGGCAAGCCTCACCTCACTTGGAGTGCTACTGCTTCTTCATTTCTCACACAAGGAAAATGGCAAACATTTAGAGTTTCATTTTAAACCTAGGTCTCATGACTTCAGTGCTTCTCATCTTTACAAAGCAATTCCCTCCTCTCCCCCACTGTCCTTGGTGATTCTCATGGAGTAGTAACCCTTAAACAATGGAGCTGATGGTAGATGGACCCAGAAGCCGATGCAACCATGTCTTTCAAATCTTCATTTCTTGGCTTCCCTGAGCAGGCTACTTCACCCCTTTCTTTAAATTTCAGCTGAACAGACTGCTCTGTAAGGTTCAGTAGGCCTGGGGAGAAGCCAGCTGTGCTGTCTCATGTCTTTACTAAGGACCACGCACAGCCCCAGACTTCACAGAAGACCTAGTATCAAGGGAACTCCTGGTTGCGTCTCTGCCACACAGGCTGTAGTACGAGTAGGAGAATCAGACCTTGGAGAGCTGGATGGAATGTGAGAGGGGAAGGGTAGCTTCCACGATGTTCTGCCTCTTGTAGCCATGATCTCCCCACCATATCCCCAGTTTTACCCCTTCCCTTCCTTCTCTCTGCTGCTTATCAAGCAAGCCTTCATGAGGTGGTGTCTTATAAGGGCTTAGTCACTACTCACTCTCCTTTTATTATTTGTATGAGATTCTTGAAGCTTGAAATGTCTTCAACATCTGAATTAATCAATCTCTAATGGTATGGTTCCAGGTATCAACACAGAGCGAGCACTAATATTTCAATGTTCATTGTCTATATCTGTACTTATAATAATTATCCAGTACCTAGCTTTCATGCAGAGCCTGTTTCACTGCTGTATTCACACACACACACACACAGAGAGAGAGAGAGAGAGAGAGAGAGAGAGAGAGAGATCCACAGACAGACAGAGGGGCAGACAGAGGGGCAGACAGAGGGGCAGACAGAGAGACAGAGAGAGAAATGTTCAGTTATACTACTCTGGGGCATATACCTGAAGAAATCAAGTCAGGATCCCATAGAGATATCTGCACACTCATGTTTATTGTGACACTATTCACATAAACAAGTTATGGAATCAGTTGAGGTGCCCAGATAAATGGATAAAGAAAAAAATGTGCTATATTTACACATTGGAGTATTATTCAGCACAAAGAATAAATCAGGTCAGGCATGGTGGCAAACACCTGTAATCCCAGCTAGTTGGGGGGCAGAAGTAGTAGGATCTCACTCCAAGGCTGGCCTGGATGGGGAGGGGTAGTGCAGACACTTATTTGAAAATAAACTGAAGCAAAAAGAAGGGAGGCATGGCTCAAGTGCTAGAGAAACTGCCTAGCAAGCTTAAGGCACCCAGTCCAAATTCTAGCACCACCTGAAACAAAATTACACTATAAAACCTGAAATCATGTGGTCTGCGGGAAAATGGATAGAAATAGATTGTAAACAAAATGAGCTGACTTAGAAAGAAAAGTATCACAAGTTTTTTTCTCATATGTAGAATTTAAAAAAAAAGACATGAAAGTAGAACAGAGCTACTAGGTGTAAGGAGAGAGAGAGGGGAGTGTGGGTAGCGGTGGGTAGATATGGTCAAAGCACCTTATGTACATGTATGAAAATGAAAATGTCATAATGTGCAATTAACACGCACTAATAACAAAAAGAATGAGGATACAATGTTAGAATAACACAGCAGAACATACACTACTCATTTTCTCCCCTAGTGGAAATCCAGTGATCATTTCCAAAGTTTATATGTGCCAATGAATTTGAGCATTGGCATTTTAAAGAAGGAAAAAAGGATCAACTTTAATACTTAAGAAAAATGAAGTATAAACTGAAAAGTGCTTAAGTAAAAATAAAAGGGTGATATTAGCCTATCACATCTTGTGATGGGGGGGGACCCTATTTCAGGACTTTTCCTTCAAATGCTAAATTTCAAAAATCCCTTTCTTTGACGGAAATACATAGGAAGTTGAGCGCCAGCTCTACTTGGCTGACTTGAAGTACAGAAAGCATCCCGGTATGTGTTAATCAGAAAACCCAGGGCAGGGAGGGAGAAGCCCTCCAGTAAAAGAATTTGGAAGGTGAGAAACTAGACCAGATTAGTTTTCACACCGTAGCAATTCTGCTAAGGGTTATTTACCACGGCGGGGGGTGGCAGGGGGGGTATGGGGGGGTGTAAGGTAGTATTTCCTCCCCATTATTTTTTCCCAGGTGTGCTGTTCTTGGGGAGTTCCAGTCTGACATCCTCTTCTTTTGGAACGAGGGGTCAAGGTGAAGATCCTCCTTACCTGCTTCTGAGCCACAGCTCCGCGGGTTCCAATCCCTCAGCCTGAGCCCAGAAATCTGGGCTCCTCTTGGCTTCTGAGTTGCTTTGCAAACTGCTTTGCAGTCCACGCTCCACTCAGATGGCTATTAGAAGCCTGGCTGATTTCGAAGTGCTGTTATTTGGAAGTTTGTAAAGGGTAAACATGACATTCGCTCTTATTGGTGGTGCAGCCAGATCAGAGGCTTCCCACGGAGCGCAGGTGGGCGCGGGGCCAGGGACACTTGCCAAGCTCCGCAGTGGCTCAGGCAACATCGCCTCCTTCACCAGGGACAGGGCGGGAGGGAGCCGGGCTTGGGTCCATCCGCAGTCTTGGAGGACGGGCCGTCTGTGTTCTTGATGTCTACACTTGTTTATTGGGCACTCGTGACTTTAGTCTCGCTTGTTCCCTTGCTACCTCTTTCTTCTGGGTCACTTCGTTGGTTCGATTGTCCTCATCCCCCTTAAGTATTTCTGTCCCTCAGAGCCTTCTCTGCTCTTCCCTGTCTGCATCGTCTCTGCAGGATCTCCACCATATTTCCCTTGAAGTCCGCATCCATGTGGCTGGCACCCACATTGGGCCAGAGTTCTGGAGCAACATGCCAAAATCCCATAAGGACACACGTCCATCCACCAAATTTCCCACCCAAAGCTTCAGAGCAAATATAAAACCAGACTCACTGGCCTCAGCCCAAGGCTGGCCTCTCCTGTGGCCTTCACCTCGGTGACATCACTGCTCATGTTTTGAAGCTCCAGAGTCTATTGTGAGGCTTTCAGTGTAAAGTCAGATGTCACATTCTGTCAGCCTCTGCTAGAGTCCCTCAAGGCACCTCCCCTCTTCTTCCTGTGCTCCTGTCTCAAATCCTCTTCCACAGCTTCCAGAACAGGGTTCTGATCGCAGAACAACTTAGAAACAGGCTCAGGAATCTTGTCCATGCCATCACCTCCTATGCTGGCAATGATGTCGGGCTTTTGTACTCCTTCTTTCCTTCTTAGGTAACAAAATGCTACCATTTGCAAAGAAAATGGTGATAACATAGAAGAGGTAACATTTATGGCAGCTTACGTGTCATACTCTGTGCTTGGCACTTCTGTGTTATTATACTTGGCTTTCACAAACCCCTAAGAAACAGGTGCTGTTATTATTTGCCCAGAGACAGAGAGAGCAAGAGAGAGAGAGAGAGAGAGAGAGAGAGAGAGAGAGAGAGGGAGAGAGAGAGGAGGGGGAGGGAGAGGGGGAAGGAGAGGGGGAGGGAGAGGGGGAGGGAGAGGGAGATAACTTGTTCAAGCCCACCTAGGCAATCGAGGGACTCAGGATTGGAACACAAACCCTGCCTTTTAGTCACCTGTCTCTACTGCCTATCTCTCTGCAATTTAAATAACCCTCCTGAGAGCATTCCCACTGCACACATTTAGAATACTCTACATGTTGAGAGTGGAAAATACTGAAAAGTACAAGCCAATCTACCTACAGTCTGGCTGTCAGTGTGGCCTGTTGAATTGGGTAAGTGTGTCACTTATGTTGCTTGTAAGATGAAGGCATGGGCAGGCCTGGTGGGCCATACCTACAATCCCAGCAACAAGGGAGGTGGAAATGAATGGAAGATTGAAGTTTGAGGCCAGCTTGGGCAAAGAAGTTAGTAAGACCCTATCTCAAAAACAAGATGGGCATGGTATTAAACAGCTGTAATACCAGCTACGTGGGACGTAAAGTGGGAGGATCACAGTTCGAAGCTGGCTTTGAACATAAAGCATGAGACTATCTGAAAAATAAACTGAAGTATAAAGGGCTGGAGGTGTTGCTCAAGTGATAGAGCCCTTGCCTAGCATATGTAAAGCCCTAAATTCAAACCCCAGTCACACACACACACACACACACACACACACACACACACACACACAAGCGCACACACACACACAGAAGAGGATAAAACCAATAACCAATGCCCCCAACTTCTTGACATCATACCTTCCTTCTTATGCCAACCGACTTCCAGTATCTTAGCTGTTAATGACTGGGGACTTTGAACTCTGTGTAGATTGACTAGTTAAATGCTTTCCAAATACACTCAACAGAAGACTGATTTCAGAGGAAATGCCAATGGTCATCATATCAAAAAAAGGTTCTTACTGTCAACTGTGCATGGAAAAGGCTGGATTAAAAACGTTAAACAGGTTTCTGTGCAGCAGGACCCATGGTACCTCGTGACTCTCTGAAAGAAGTAGACAGCAGGTGCCAGCAGGTGCTGACACACACATGTGACCAGAGCTGCTTTTTTCTTTAGTTTTCTTTTCTTTCAACAGAGTTCTGAGATACATCTATTTGGGAAATGCATATCAAAAGTGCCGCCTGGTACTTCTGTTCTCGCAGAGTTGGTCTTTGTATTGAGACATGTGAGCAGTGCCATTTACTTTTATGTAGACCCCATGTGTGTGATTAGTGAGTATCACCATGCTTTATTCTATTTGGAAATTCTGATAACCAGAGCAAATTGCTATGTTTAGGAGGAAAATGTGGACAATTATCAATTAGACTGTTGAGCTGTGTTGTCTGGAGTTGGACACATGAACCAAAGCTTGGCTGTTTTTTTGAGATGGTTGTCTTTTTTTTTTATTGTTTTATTATTCATATGTGCATACAATGCTTGGGTCATTTCTCCCCTCTGCCCCCACCCCCTCTCTTACCACCCACACCACCCCCTCTCTCCTCCCCCCACCCCCTCGATACCCGGCAGAAACTATTTTGCCCTTATTTCTAATTTTGTTGTAGAGAGAGTATAAGCAATAATAGGAAGGAACAAGGGTTTTTGCTGGTTGAGATAAGGATAGCTATACAGAGAGTTGACTCACATTAATTTCCTGTGCGTGTGTGTTACCTTCTAGGTTAATTCTTTTTGATCTAACCTTTTCTCTAGCTCCTGGTCCCCTTTTTCTATTGGCCTCAGTTGCTTTTAAGGTATCTGCTTTAGTTTCTCTGCGTTGAGGGCAACAAATGCTAGCTAGTTTTTTAGGTGTCTTACCTATCCTCACCCCTCCCTTGTGTGCTCTCGCTTTTGTCATGTGCTCAAAGTCCTGAGTGAGGTTAGCCTGGCCCAAAAGACCAAAAATCGTATGTTCTCCCTCATATGTGGACATTAGATCAAGGGCAAACAGAACAACAGGATTGGACTTTGAGACAGTTGTTTTTCTTCTTCGCAACTCTTAGCATATCTAACACGCTGTCCACAGCCTTGCAAATGCGGCCTTCCCCTGGCAGGGATGGAACCGAACCAGCTTCTCCCACTGCAATCAAAGTGTTTACAGAACTGGGCACAGAAAACGTTCAATGTATTCTTCATAAGAAGAGTGAACAAAGTCAAATATTTTGATAGAAAAATACTGTCTTATGGGGAGTGAATTCAACTATGAGATATTGTAAGAACTTTGTAAATGTCACAATGTACCCCAGCATAACAATAAAAAGAGGAAGAAAATTGTCTTAATGGTCAAATGAAACCACATTCTTTGAGAAAAGTAGGTTATAGCAATATATATTCCTTTATGGGAAAATCACTGTGAATTTATGACATTAAAACAATATGTACTCGACACCTCCGTCATTAAATATTTGGACTTCAATATTATTCTTTACTATGCTCTACTACTCACAGTGGGTAGGGGTCCACATTTTGGAGCAATCAAACAAAACGAAGTGGAATGGATCTGGAGCATTTTATTACTGCCGGAAAGAAAACATTTTTAAGAATGTAGGCAGTGGTACTAACATACTGAAAAGATGGGAAGAGCCAAATTTTGTTGATTTAGGAGAGAGGGTGTGTGGGTGCGATATAGTACGGTAAAAAAAGTGAAATGTAGCCTATGAAGAAAGAGCATGAGATTATAATGATTCATAGCAGAGAAAAGCTAACATAGCCGTATAAAAAGTGTTATACAAAGAAGGGCAAACAGAATAGTGTGCTTAGTACAGGGGTGGTTAACATATGTGGGCATTTCATTTCATCTGGAAACAAATTTATATTCCTGACTGTAAGTGAGATCAGAAGGACTCACCTGTGGCTGAACCCCCACAAGAGAACTAGATGGGAACCAAGAGTCACAGTTCGTTAGTAGCAGTGACCACAGCTCGAGGCGTCTACTATAACAATGTGACCCTACAAATCTTAATAAAACACTAAATAAAACTCCTAACAAGGTGTTTTCACAGACCAAGCCACTGTTGTAATCTCTCCAATCCACAGGAAATATGTTCCAAGACCTTAAGTGGTGCTTGAAAATGCTGAACCATATCTATAGTATGTTTTTCATATATATATATATATATATATATATATATATGTATATGTATATATGCACACCTATAATGAAGCTTAATTTATAAATTAGGTACACTAAGAGGTCAAAAGTAATAACTAGTAAAAAATGGAACAAGCATAATTATGTTTTTCATATATATAGTATTTACATACACTTACAATAAAATTTATATATATACACACATCTAATGGGGTTTAATTTATAAGTTCAGCACATGAAGTCATCAAAAGCAGTAACTGATAATAAACAGAGCAATCATAATGATACACTAACACTGAGACACTCAATCTGATAACTGAGAGGGCTGTTAAGTGACTAATGGGCAGGTAACGTATACACCATAGATACGCTGGATGAAGAATAACTCACATCCCAGAGGAACAGGTGAGACACCATACTCCAAATGGTGTGAAATTAAAAACTTATGAGTTATTTCTGGAATTTTCCATTTAATATTTTTGGACCACAGTTGACTATGGACAACTGAAACCATAAAAATGAAACCATGGGTAAGTGGGGACAGTGTACATCACAATAATGGGATAATAAACAAGATTTTTGATGACTGCCAAATCAGATGTGGGGAATCATTTTCATAAAAATAAAACAACTCAGGGAAGATCAGGGAGGTCACTAGGGACAGCTGTGACGATGAGGTCAGGGAAGTGAAGATCACTGGCTGGGTGTAAATCTCCCTAGAAAGCAGGATCTGTGTCCTTACCAAGAACCCAGGCCCCATGACTTCTGGCTGCTCTAAGGTGGTTGGTTGTTCATTTGGCGATGGTAATATTTTTAGACCATGGGAAGCTACAAAAATAGTAAAATAGCTGATATCTTAAGATTATAGCCAAGAAGACCAAGAACAAAAATGTGAATCTGAACAAGGATAAAAAACAAATATAAGTTCACTATATTAGCAAGTCTGCAACTGATTTTAATCTGAAAATACTGATTACCTTTACATTTATAAAAATTTTGAGAGAGTTTTGTATATTGGGAAGACATTTAAAATATTTCAGAAAACTATATAGTTTTTGTTTCCATTAAGTGCTAAGTGCTTAGAAACATTTGATTAAATAACTTTGTAATCAATGCTTGAGAAATTTAATTTGTTAAATCCTCAAGTTTTGATTGTTTTTTATTTAAGAAAACAAGTAATCTATAGCGACTTTGGAAGTGTTGATAATTTTATTTAAATAAATGCACATTATTTAATTAATGAAACTAAAATGTGATTATTAAAAAGCACAAAGAGAAATAAATGTTTCTTTCTAAAGAAAGAGTCTAACACCCCTGTGACATTAAGGTGTCAATTATTCAAAATAGAGCTTCCAATTGTCAACAATCCAGGCCGTGGTACATTCAAGGTTGGGCAAATTAAACTCCTTGACCCTTTTTATTTTTCTTTTCAGCATTGCATCTGAAGGTTGTCTCAGGACCAAATGAGACAATGGCTAATGATTTAATAGAGGCAGAATCAGGCTTAGAACTGGTAACTCAATAAATGCAATAGTAGAAAGGCAATTTATTGAAAATTAAATGTGACAGAAAAATAGCCATCTGTGTCATGTTATTTCCTTTCCATTTCTTTTTTTATCTTAGTCTCAAAGGTTTACTGACCAGAGAACAAAAATACCAGTGACAATTTAGATCTGAGGCAATCATCTTTACATAGGTCTATCCAGTCTTTAACAATTTACAGAACACTTTCTTCTCACTTGGTTCTTACAAAAGCCCTAATAGGGAGCCAGGCTAGACTTGTGCCCATTTTCCAGATGAGGACACAGACTCAGAAGACAAGCAACTCGCTCAAAGTGCTTATAACGACTGCACTTTCCGAAATGCTTCCACAGACAACCATTCATTTACAGGGGCACAGCTGGGCTTAGGAGAGTCCTGAAGAGAGCAGGCTGGGCTCTGAGGTCACATGTGGTGCATTTTTGTCCTGTTTGAGCCAAGAATTCCACCCGACTCAGCAGTCTGTAGTGAGCCCTCCCTTGCTCTGTCGTCTTCATTAGTCCAGCTGTCCTGTGTTTTCTTATAGTTTTCTGACTTGTTATTTCCTTTCTTAAAAGAGTGACTGGAAAGCTGGGTCTTGGTGGTCTGTGATTGCTTTGTCAAGAGAGTTTATGGCCTTTTGGTTTCAAAGGACTACAGCCATCTGAGTTTCCTGAGGGGAGACTGGGTGTGGTGCATATGCTCGATAGAGTCAACTAGTCACTCAATTTCGTGCAACTGCTTCCCAACTAGATTGTGCCCCCGAATTCTCCCTCTCCACACAGATTCAGAGGAGTGACTAGGGACATCAGTGACAATGAGGCCCTAAGGAAGTATAAGACCCTTCAATCGTCTCTCCCCTGCATCTTCCTCCCTTTCTGCCTCCACATAGTGGGAAATGACTGTGTTGATGCCCTGCCCACCTCTGTGAACTGTGGGGTGTGTGGGGGGTGGGAGGTTGGCCAGATCGCCTTTGTCTTAGCAAGAGCAGCAACAGGAAGCACTTTGAAGTCAGGTCTCAACTTTGCTTCTCTTCTTGTCACTCCAGTGCATCCTGGCTTGTTTGCTCCGGAGCAGCACCCATCGGGGAGCTCCGCACAGGTGGAGCCCACCACCCGACATCTGGAGCCCTACACCCCGTCGTCCCAAGTGTGTTGTGTGTCTGTCCGTATTCATGATGTGTGTCTGTCCGTATCCATGATGTGTGTCTGTCCATATCCATGATGGACATCCTTTGCCTTCCTCCTTCCCATCACTTGCTTCCCCATAACACCTGGGAGACACAGCCCAGGTGTGGTGAACACAACTTTGTGTTTAAAGAAAGTGTTTCATTTTAGTGGTTCTAAGATTGTGAAAAAATTATGAAATGAATGAAAATTTGATTAAAAGTTGAGAAATCCCAGTGCTAACTGTTCATTTTTCCTTTGGGGAGTTGAAAAGCACTGGCATTCTTTTAAAATGACCTCAGATATCACACTTACAGCAGAGAGGTTAGTCAATTACTAACATTTGCATTGGTATTTTTAGTAAAGGAGATTTTTTTCCAAGGCCTTCTATCTTGTGAGAATAAAAAGCTATTTTTGAAAAGCAATGATGTTTAATAACCCAATCTATATCCTTATAAAAATATGAAAATCACATTTGGAGCTCAGTCCTGAGGAATCACTATTTTCCTCACAAAGTGTTCTTAGCTTTTTGTGATAGTCGTAGACGGGATGATATCTGACTTACATAAATAATCCAAAGAGAAATGGGTTGTTTCTAACAGCTTTACTTAGTTTTCCATATATGTAGGTTATAATCTAGTCTTAGTTAATATTACATTTAGTAATGGCTGTTAAATGTAAATTGAGTGTGTGCCTGGGAACTTTAATATGTAGACGTCTCCTCTCGGAATTTGGAGCATCAAGACTGCTCTCCTATTACTCAAACTTTTATCACTGGCCTGGAATTGACTGACTAAATGACTGCTGTGGGTAACAAATAATGCCGTAAAGCTGAGCACTGACTTACTACAGAATAAAAAGCTGGAGGGATCATTGGCGTGTTTAATATCAGGCTTGTTTCCCCATTTCACTTGAAGAAGAGCCAAACCAGCTGAAGGAAACTCTGTTAAACAAAACCATGTCGTTTCTATATATGTCTGCTCCTGTAGGAGTGGGTGGAACATTTATGATCATAATAAAAGCATTTCCAAGCCCTCTCCCCACAATTCCTCTGCATAAGAACTCAGAGGAGTGAAATGTAAATCACCTGTCATATGGTTAAATTGTCATTGCAGCGAGTTAATGCAATTAAGCAACTAATATGATTTTAATGAGTTTTTTTACATTAAGACACCTGTCCATTCCTACCCCCCCCCCCCGTGGAATGCATAAGAAGAGAAAGGAAGAAAGAGAAAAGGGAGAACAAATAGCAATTTTAAAGAATTTAAGGGAAAGAATTACATTGAAGCCTGAGAGCCACAGGAGCCTAAAGATAAAAGAAGAAAAATGCCATGGGCGTCCAACATGTGACATTCTGCACAGTCTGGGGGCAGGGAACCAAGCTTCTGCCTTTCGCCACCAGGCTGTTTAATGGAAAGATCTGCTCTTTGATCACTGTGTGGGACCTGGTGACTGAGGAGAGTCCTGGCTCCCTTCTGATCCACCATCTCATTCTCCCAAGGGTTCCACCAGGTGGCACCAGGAAATCAGGTTTGTCTGCAGATTGGCGTCCTGGGTCACAGTACTGTATTGAAGGAGAAAAGTCTCCCTGTCTTGTGAGAATTCATATTAAGAAACATTGCCTTAGGAAAATAAAGCGTCCGGTGGATGTTTCTCAATTGTGAGTTGTTGCAGCGAAAGGGAAAGGTCAGCTCGCAGATTAGCTCTCAGCCAAATGTGACCTTGTGGACTATGTTGACCTGTGATACGACATCTGGTGCCACCCAGGGAGTTTCAGACTCCAGCTTAAATGCTAGGTTATACCACTGATGAATGGATTAAGAAAATGTGGTATATATACACAATGGAGTTTTATTCAGCCATAAAGAATGAAATTTTGTCATTTGTAGGTAAATGGATGGAACTGGAGAACATCATCTTAAGAGAAGTTAGCCAGGCTGAGAAGGCCACAGGCCGCACATTTTCTCTCAGATGTGGAATATAGACCCAATACAAATACAAGCAGTATTCTGAAAAGCATGTTATACTAAGGGGAGATCACATACAAGAGAGGGAGGGTGAAAGGAGGAAGTAAAGAAGGTGTACTCTTTATACAAGAACAAAGAATTTTCAAACCTGCTGAAATCACCATAAGAAGCAGACACAAGTAGAAAGGAGAAAAATAGAGGGGATGAACCAATTCAGGCTATAATACATATATACAAGGAAATGTCACAATGAAACTCCATGTGTTGCTATCTTAAACAAACAAAAATGTTTTTTTTCTTTTTTACAAAAACAGAGAACAGGAAGGTAAATCAGGTTCTATCTGGGGGTTGGTACCAGTGGGAGGGAGGAGGATGTAAGGAAAGGGTGAAGGAGGGTGAATGTGGTGGAAATATAAAGTACTCAATATGAAAATGGAAAAATGAGACCTGTTGAAACTGTTCCTGGAATGGGGGAGGGGGGATAAAAGAGAATGACGGAGGGAGTGGATTCAAGTCTGATAAACTTTTGTAAATGTCACAGTGTACCCCAGTGCATAATAAAAATAAAAATAATATTAATAATAAAAGTAAATTTTAAAAAAGTGCTGTATTAAATGACAAGCTAAGGAAAGAAGATAATTTGCTTCTTTTTGGAGAGAGAGTGTAACTGAGGGAGACTCTTAGTTATAACTTGACTCCCTTGTGTTATTTTTTAGACTCTCACAGTCCACATATGCAGAAAGATGTACAATTACTTAATGAATAGTCACATTTCTGCACTTTTGCTAAAGACTTCGGAGAGCCTCCAGAGACAGCAGTCACATAAATACCAGGCTTGGATGTTTGAAGATGTAAACACGAGCAGCCCTTTCCTTCAAATGCAGGTGTTTTGTTTCATGCATGGGAGGGAGGGAATCAGAGCGTTCAAACATTTCTGCTGTTGGTGGAGAAGAGGCTATGGTGAGCCTCTCAGGGTACAGAACATGTAGACTCTGCCATTTTCTTCCATTGCTAACCTTCTTGTGAAGCCTAATTCCTGCTGTGCTTTCAGTGTGTCCTCCAATATTGCATGTGCTGAAAACTTAACCCTCAACTCATATGTTAATGGTTGTTGGAGGTGGGGCTTCGGGAGCACTTAGGGCTAAATGAGGTCAGGGAGTTCTCCCCATTTCCCCTCCCCATGGCATTAGTGGCACTATTAGAAGAGGAAGAGACCCGAGCTAACACACTGACTCTGCCTTGCCATGGTATGCTGTCGTTCATTTTATTGTGCAGCAGAAAAAGAACAAGAGATGTCAATGCCATGCTTTTGGACTTCTTGGACTTCCCAGCTTTCAGACTGTGATGCAAATGAACCTCTATGCTTTATAAATTATCCAGTCTGCGGTACTCAGTTATAGCAACAGCAAACACACTAAGACAATTCCCCACTCCCACTCTTAGTGTTTGCTATATGACCTCCCTGCTATAAAGGAAAGAGCAGAAGAACCCCCCTCCCCATCCCTAACTCTGTCAGTTTACAACATTTCTCTTGTTATTGTGAATGTACATGGGAAAATGTCAATATCAACCATAAATTCTTGTGTGAATTTAAGAAAGTCATTATTTTTGACCATCTTCTTTGCACTTTCAGATGGCTCCTCTCTTTACAACACTCAACAAAACAACTGGCTATGTCTACTGTGTCCCCAAGGCCCGTTCTCTTCTTCATCCCCCTGATCTGGAATGGGTAATACAGATCAAAGTCTCGCACATCCCTTTGGTGTATTTCTCCCTGACACTTTATAATTTGGATTTTCCAAAATCTAATGAAAGGCTTTTTCTAAAACCACCAGGAAAATCTCCAGAACTTCAAGTCCAATGGCTTTTTCTTGGTCCTCATTCTCTCGCTCTATGGATCCCTACCTCCATGAAGCACCACCTCTCTTGACTTTCATACTATGAGTGTCCTGATTCTTCTGTTTCCTTTGTTTACCTCAGTTTCCTTTGATGACTTTTGCTTCTCTGACCACATCACCTCCTCCATCTCTTTCCCGGGTCTTGCCTAATGTGCCTTTGCTGTGGATATTACAAAAGATTCAGCCAATAACTCTTTCCTTCAAGTTGTCCCTTCCATAAGTCATGAGAGAAAAATGCCACAAGCTTTGATTTTTCTTGGGGGCTTTGTCCCAGCCTCCTTGATTGTTGAGTGTTCATTGGATGCTGTCCGGTTCTTGCCATGTGGGCTGAGACACCATTATTATTTTAGTCCTGATGTAACCCTTCAGCCTTTCAGCAACCACATTGTGAGTTTGTTTTTAAGTGACTGACACGTTTTTTTCATTCATTCACTTATTCAGTCATTCAGCTCCTCCTCCCATTCTACTCCTTCTGCCCTCCTTTTTTTTCTTTCTATTGGCCTGGGCTCATACTGGCTCCTCCAATCCAGTTACCACAGGCCCATTTTCCCATGTACATTCGTGCATATGTCATCCCAAATCACAACTGTTTAACATATGCTTGGGAAAAAATTCTGTCCCTCTAAGGTCTCAGTTTCCTTTCTTTTTGAGGGGATTGAACTCAGCACCTCATGCACACTAGGCAAGTGCTCTACCACTGAGCTACACTCGCAGCCCCCAGTTTCCTTGAGATGTCACTTTTCTCCTTGTCACGCATCTTCTGAGACTTAGCTCCAATGCCATCTGCCCCAGTGTCCCCTCATCCAATCAAAATCACACTTTGGGGTGTAACAGCTCCTACTGCTGCAACACACAGGGGCCTGTTATTAATAGCATCATTTTGCTGAAGATACTAACCTCTTCACACATTTCTTTATCTTGTCCTGGAGAGTTTACATTTCTTCAGGGAAGGCCTTTCTTCTCACTTCCACCACAGAGGTCAGCACATCATGACACACACACTCACGCTGTAAATATGTCTCATATGTGTCCATGGAGACTCTCCATGCCTGACTCCCCTTTATTCCTCCCCCCATCGCCAGCACACATTTTCTTGTAGAAGAATACAAGAAAAATAGCATGTTGATATTTGACGGTTTGCTTCTGCCTTCTTTCTCTGCTCTAGAATTTTCATCACTGATATCAACGAAAGTATTCCTGGACAAAACATTGTTCGTACAGTGAAGGTTTAAAGTAAATAGCTCTTGGGTCACTGCCACTCTCTAAGGAGACACGGGTACAGTTATTTGAAATTGTCATCTCAGGCTTTACCTAATTCCTTGAAAACATTTATTCCCAAAGCGGAATGGCTAAATTTATCAGTCACGATGAGCAGGGGTTTGCTGCAGAACAAGCAATCCTGATATCTCAGTGGCTTAACATAGGTCCTGCTTATTGCTTGTGTCTGCCATATGCTCACTGCTGTTTAGTTCCTCACTCTGAAATGCAGGATGAGGCTGACAGCACCTCTCAGTCACCTTGGGAGTTTACCGTGATGGCTGATACAGAGGGAGGAGCCCTGCTGAACGGAAACTGGCTCTTAAAGACTTTAGCCTGAAATAGACACACGTTACTTTTGCTTCAACATCATGGACCAAAGCAAGTTGCATGGGCACAATGAGCTTCAGTTCAACCCAGAAGGAACTGCAATCCAAACATGTGATTGGAGGATGAACCAGAAATTGGTGACAAAGAAACAGGGAGAAATAGTCAAAGTGTAGACAACACAGCCCAATCACAGGGAAAAATTGTCCATCTCTTTATTTTTCCCTTCTCCAAACACTGATATTTGCTGGATAAAACTATTTTTCCTTGAGAAAGCGAATACATATCGAAATCTAGATTTTAAGCATTTACCATTTTTTTTTAAAAAGTAGTCTAATATTTTCTTCGTGGAAAGCCAAGTTAATAATGATAAAAGTAAGTCTTTAAAAGTCTTTCTATATTTTTTTTGGGTTGAATGAAATGGAGGGCAGGTAGATTATGCTTATAAAATATCAATGATCATATTTTAGGCAACTGAAAGTATATTCTGTCAAAGAATGTAATAATTAAATCCAACTCTACTAATTCTGTGCAGGTTTTGTCTCAGTTTTGTATGTGAAGGAATTTATTCTGGCAATAAAACTTATAAGGAAAGAAGATCAGAGTAAATCATCTATGGCTTGTTAAATTTTATTTTAAAATAAATTATAGTCTACATCAACTCATGGGGAGCTTGCATGTGTGTAACATGATTTAAAACACTTGGATAAAGCACTTGTTTATTTTCTATTTTAGGCTAATTCTAATGAGATGCAATTAGCCAGGTGATACTTTTATTGATGATATAATTCAGTCAAAAGGTGTAATTGTGCTACTTCCATTTAGTCTCGGGCATGTAGTTTTATATCTGGAGAAAAGAAAGATTTTAAACAAATAATGTGAAAATTCTGGCCTGTGAGGCACTGAAATGGGTCATTTTGAATCTATTCATTTTCCCAGTGCTTCTCAAAATGGAAAGAGCTGACGATTATGGTCTCTGAGATGCAGTTCTTGAGAGCAGAACAAACATGATTGGGGGGGACAGAAATGAAGATCCATAAAAATTAGGGTAATCTTTTTAGAACCAAAGACATTTGTGGGATCATGTGTTTATGTAACTAACTACTAACTGAGAACTTTCATACTGTTAACATATTTCTCATGCAGGAAGAAACATTGTACAGTGTGGTTCTGTTCTGGATACAGAGTTTTGGTAAAACCTTATCCATAAGAAATCTTGTTTCAATTGTATCACTAGCATTTCCTACACTTACTAATATTTGGTAGGAGGCTAGACCTACTGTGGTGGTGGAAAGGGAAAGGAGACACAGGGAGATGGTGATCACAGTTGACTTACTTATCAGAACTGTCATGGGTCTGCACCAGGGTTTCTCTGTTTTGTCATTGTTGACAAATGGGCTCAAGAAAATTCTTTGTTATGAGGCTTTTCCTGTGCATGTAGATGTTTAGGAGCATCCCAGCCTCTACTCCTTAGATGGCATCAACACACCCTACTGTCCCAGTTGTAACGAGCAAAAATGTGTCCAGTCACTGGCAAATGTCCCTCCAGTTGAAAACTGTTGGACTTCACTGAGAGTATCTGTCACCCACTCTTGACTCTGTACTGCTGACTCTAAGAAATTTCTTTTTAACCTTTGATTTAATTCTAGATTTTCTATAACAACCTAAAATTCCATTAACTCAAACTATGTAACTGATTTATCAATATTTATTCTTACAGCCCACATTTTATAGATAAACATAGTAGTCTCTGTTACCCATGAGGCATATGTTTGAAGACCCCTCCCCACCATAGATGCTTGAAACTCTACCAAACCGTATGTCTAAATCTCTCTCTCTCTTTCTCTGTCTCTCTCTGTTTTTTCTTATATGCTCTATGGTATTGCCATATAGAAGCAGATTTAATCTCCTTCCATGATTTATGCCCTGGTGCCTCCTTTGCATCATTATTTACTCTTGGGATTTAGGGCCATTGTTAAATGAGATAAATGTTGGCTACTCTGTAACTTATGAGAGGGTACGGGATACAGTGTGGATACACTGGACCAAATGGGATGGAGTAGGATGCTGTGAGATTTCGTCATGTTCCTCAGAACATCATGCAATTTAAAACTTATGAATTATTTATTTCTAGAATTTTTACTTAATATTTTCAGACTGTGGTAAAATTGTACTCTAAAATGAGCACTAAGAGATTCTTTATACCAATAATTAATTTAAAGCTGGCGTAGAAAAGGGTAGAGAAGAACACAAACACTAGCTTTCAGACATCATGGCAGAGAAACATCTGTTATGTGTCTTCAGCCTTAGTAACTGCCTAAGAAGGTAAGAGTCGACTTCTCACATTGGAAGGAAAGTTGGAGATAGGGAAAATTCATGTGGGAAGATGATTTCTATAAACTAATTTAGGTTCTTAATTTAGTATAAATTATGTACCCTTAGGCTCCCAACTTGCCATTGAGGTGTGCTGGTCAAAGAGATGAAATCTTTTCATAAATTACCACATTTATCCCTATAGCCAGACCAAGCACCTATGTGATGGACTGGGTGTGAAGTGGTGAAAGAAGAGGCATGGGAAAGGAATTTAGAAAGAAATAAATGGTGAGCATGCTGACTCTTAAACTCAAAGTAGGTATTTTACCTAAACATTCTAGCCTTACCTAAGGAGCTGCTTTAAGCCTAGGATTTCCTCAGTGGTCTGAGTGTCAAAGTCCTACTATCTTTTCGATCTCAGAAGCAAGAGAAACCTATGGCTGTGTTTCAGGTGATGCAGGATACAGGGCTACACAACCCATTGGCTCATCTCTTGTATTGCGTGTTGTAAACTTTCAGTGTATTGGACCAGTCACTCTCAGCCAAGGTTCTTTTCATTCCCAAAGTTCACTCGCCAATGTCTAGAACTACTGGAGTTGTCACACTGGGAGGGGGAGTACTAATGTTATCTGGTAGATGGAGGCAAGTAATAATGCCCACATCTTAATACACAAGACAGAGCACAAGCCCAGCGACAAGGACTTATTCAGTCCAAGGTCATGGTGCTAAGGGTGAGAAACCTGTATGAGACATCTTGCTAATCCTTTAGATGAGGGATTGACAACCTGCGGCCCACAGCCAAGGGCAGTGTTTCTGCCTGGCCCACAGGCTAAGAAGAGTGTCATCCTTTCAAATGGCTGAAGAAGAGATTTTTTAAAAAAAGACTTTCCTAATGTGAAATTTCCATAAGATTAAAATTTTTAAGTGTCTATAGAAAAAATGTTATTGGAACACAGCCCCATCTGTTCTTTTAGACAGATTGTCCATGTGTACTTCCACAGTATACCAACAAAAGTTGAATAGCTGTGACAGAGACCACATGGCTTGAAAAGGCTGAAATATTTACTGTTTAGCCTTTTACAAAGAAAGTTTGCCAACCCCTGCTCTGGACAGATATCAAATGAGTCGTTAATATGGGAAGGTGATATGACACACATTAGCTCAGCTCGTGGAAGATTCCTTTTCCAAACTCAAGGATAAGAGTGGGAGGAGGGCTAGGAGGAAACTGAAAAACAGCTGCAAGCAGGCTGTGACAATAAATAGGAACCCAGGGAGGGGGTCAGGGGGACATGCCACATGTTATTGCCATCCGAGAAGAAAGGTAATTGTTTACCTGATTACCTAATATGCCCTTCTGATAATGAGTATGCAAAGCCGTTTGTCAGGAAGTGTTTATGACGGTTCCATGAGCACCTTACAACCTTGAAGACTGAAGTACACATGAATTTTCAAGTGAGGGCTCCAGCTTCTCATTTTCAAAAAATAAATAAGCCTCAAGGAGGTGGTGGTGAATTAAAGACTTGTATATGGCATTTATAAAACTTATTGACAGAGGAGATTGTGGAGGAGTTTCACAAGGTGAGTATTTATGGGGAAAGGATCAAAACCCACAATTCATTCCTTTAGAAGTGGTGTTAACATTATTACTCTCTTCCCATAGGAGAGTTGTTGATGGCCCTGAAGGGCCATGCTGCCTGGGAGACTGTCCTGTCAGGCCTTGCCCTGTTCTGGAAAGTTCTGGAGAGTGTTTACACATGTCCTCGCCTTCCCAGGACATGCCTTTTCCACACACTAGATGTTTTCTCCACGTTCCAAGTGTGATCCTTCCGGAGACACATGGCACGTGGAGACCTGCTCTTGGCCTCACACCTTTAGGATGGGGCTATGGGAACAGTGAAGACCCATCAAAAAGGCTAGTCGACATCGGCTCAATGAAAAGCTTGCAAAGAATGGTGTTGAAAATACTTTGCTTTTGAAATAGAAGGGGCCAAATTCTATTTCAGCCATTGAGGAGAGAATTTTGAGAAGAGGGGGAGAGGAAGAAGAGGGTGAAGAGGAGAGAGAGAAAGAGAAAGAGAGAGAGAGAGAAAGAGAGAGAGAGAGAGAGAGAGAGAGAGAGAGAGAAAGAGAGAAAGAGAGAAAGAAGGGAAGGCAGACTCTATGGGATTTAAAAATGTATTGCTGTCACCATATTGGTGACATGAGAAGGTTGACCAGTAAGTTGTCCTAATTCAAATCATTCCTAATTTATTTGTCCGACATTGTTTCTGAAAAACAAACTCTATTTCTGCCAGGTAATGTGTGTAGTGTCAATGTCAGAGAATCACTCAAATACAGAACTGTAGTTTAAAAAAAAAATAGAAATACTTGAAAAATATAACAAGTCTTAACAGAAAGTTTTTTTTTTTTGTATTTTTAAAAATTTTATTATTCATGCGTGCATACAAGGCTTGGGTCATTTCTCCCCCCTGCCCCCACCCCCTCCCTTACCACCCACTCACCCCCCTCCCTCTCCCCCCCACCCCCTCAATACCCAGCAGAAACTATTTAAACTATTTTGCCCTTATTTCCAATTTTGTTATAGAGAGAGTATAAGCAACAATAGGAAGGAACAAGGGTTTTTGCTGGTTGAGATAAGGATAGCTATACAGGGAGTTGACTCACATTAATTTCCTGTGCGTGTGTGTTACTTTCTAGGTTAATTCTTTTTTATCTAACCTTTTCTCTAGTTCCTGGTCCCCTTTTCCTATTGGACTCAGTTGCTTTTAAGGTATCTGCTTTAGTTTCTCTGCATTGAGGGCAACAAATGTTAGCTAATTTTTTAGGTGTCTTACCTATCCTCACCCCTCCCTTGTGTGCTCTCGCTTTTATCATGTGCTCAAAGTCCAATCCCATTGTTGTGTTTGCCCTTGATCTAATGTCTACATTTGAGGGAGAACATACGATTTTTGGTCTTTTGGGCCAGGCTAACCTCACTCAGAATGATGTTCTCCAATTCCATCCATTTACCAGAGAATGATAACATTTCGTTCTTCTTCATGGCTGCATAAAATTCCATTGTGTATAGAAACCACATTTTCTTAATCCATTCGTCAGTGGTGGGGCATCTTGGTTGTTTCCATAACTTGGCTATTGTGAATAGTGCTGCAATAAACAGGGGTGTGCAGGTACCTCTGGAGTAACCTGTGTCACAGTCTTTTGAGTATATCCCCAAGAGTGGTATTGCTGGATCAAATGGTAGATCGATGTCCAGCTTTTTAAGTAGCCTCCAAATTTTTTTCCAGAGTGGTTGTACTAGTCTACATTCCCACCAACAGTGTAAGAGGGTTCCTTTTTCCCCGCATCCTCGCCAACACCTGTTGTTGGTGGTGTTGCTGATGATGGCTATTCTAACAGGGGTGAGGTGGAATCTTAGTGTGGTTTTAATTTGCATTTCCTTTATTGCTAGAGATGGTGAGCATTTTTTCATGTGTTTTTTGGCCATTTGAATTTCTTCTTTTGAGAAAGTTCTGTTTAGTTCACTTACCCATTTCTTTATTGGTTCATTAGTTTTGGGAGAATTTAGTTTTTTAAGTTCCCTATATATTCTGGTTATCAGTCCTTTGTCTGATGTGTAGCTGGCAAATATTTTCTCCCACTCTGTGGGTGTTCTCTTCAGTTTAGAGACCATTTCTTTTGATGAACAGAAGCTTTTTAGCTTTATGAGGTCCCATTTATCTATGCTATCTCTTAGTTGCTGTGCTGCTGGGGTTTCATTGAGAAAGTTCTTAACTATACCTACTAACTCCAGACTATTTCCTACTGTTTCCTGTATAGACTTTAGAGTTTGTGGTCTGATATTAAGATCCTTGATCCATTTTGAGTTAATCTTGGTATAGGGTGATATACATGGATCTAGTTTCAGCTTTTTGCAGACTGTTAACCAGTTTTCCCAGCAGTTTTTGTTGAAGAGGCCGTCTTTTCTCCATTGTATATTTTTAGCGCCTTTGTAAAAGACAAGTTGGTTATAGTCGTGTGGCTTCATATCTGAGTCCTCTATTCTGTTCCACTGGTTTTCATGTCTGTTTTTGGGCCAGTACCATGCTGTTTTTATTGTTATTGCTTTGTAATATAGTTTGAAGTCGGATATTGTGATACCTCCTGCATTGTTCTTTTGACTGAGTATTGCCTTGGCTATTCGTGGCCTCTTGTGTTTCCATATAAATTTCACAGTAGATTTTTCAATCTCTTTAATGAATGTCATTGGAATTTTGATGGGAATTGCATTAAATATGTAGATTACTTTTGGAACTATAGACATTTTTACTATGTTGATTCTACCAATCCATGAGCATGGGAGATCTCTCCACTTTCTATAGTCTTCCTCAATCTCTTTCTTCAGAAGTTTATAGTTTTCCTTATAGAGGTCTTTCACATCTTTTGTTAGGTTTACACCTAGGTATTTGATTTTGTTTGAGGCTATTGTAAATGGAATTGTTTTCATACATTCTTTTTCCGTTTGCTCATTGTTAGTGTATAGAAATGCTAATAATTTTTCTATGTTGATTTTATATCCTGCTACCTTGCTATAGCTACTGATGATGTCTAGAAGCTTCTGAGTAGAGTTTTTTGGGTCTTTAAGGTATAGGATCATGTCGTCTGCAAATAGGGATATTTTGACAGTTCCTTTACCTATTTGTATTCCTTTTATTCCTTCTTCTTGCCTAATTGCTCTGGCTAGGAATTCCAGTACTATGTTGACTAGGAGTGGAGATAGTGGGCATCCTTGTCTGGTTCCTGATTTCAGAGGGAATGGTTTCAGTTTTTCTCCATTAAGTATAATGCTGGCTGTAGGTTTGCCATATATAGCTTTTATAATGTTGAGGAACTTTCCTTCTATTCCTAGTTTTCTTAGAACTTTTATCATGAAGTGTTGTTGGATCTTATCAAAGGCTTTTTCTGCATCTATTGAGATGATCAAGTGGTTTTTGTCTTTGCTTCTGTTGATGTGGTTTATTACGTTTATTGATTTTCGTATGTTGAACCACCCCTGCATCCCTGGGATGAAGCCTACTTGGTCGTGGTGAATAATCTTTTTGATGTGCTGCTGAATTCGGTTTGCCATTATTTTGTTGAGGATTTTTGCGTCAATGTTCATTAAGGAGATTGGCCTATAGTTCTCCTTTTTGGAGGTGTCTTTGCCTGGTTGTGGGATAAGTATAATACTGGCTTCATAAAATGTGTTTGGCAGTTTTCTTTCCATTTCTATTTTATGGAACAGTTTCAGGAGGGTTGGTATCAGTTCTTCTTTAAAGGTCTGATAGAATTCAGCAGAGAATCCATCAGGTCCCGGACTTTTCTTTTTGGGGAGACTCTTGATTGCTGCTTCAATTTCATTTTGTGTTATAGGTCTATTCAGGTGATTAATTTCCTCTTGGTTCAGTTTTGGATGATCATATGTATCTAGAAATCTGTCCATTTCTTTAAGATTTTCAAATATTTGAATATAGGTTCTCAAAGTAGTCTCTGATGATTTCCTGGACTTCCATGGTATTTGTTGTTATCTCCCCTTTTGCATTCCTGATTCTACTAATTTGGGTTCTTTCTCTCCTCATTTTTGTCAGGTTTGCCAGGGGTCTATCGATCTTGTTTATTTTTTCAAAGAACCAACTTTTTGTTTCATTAATTCTTTGTATGGTTTTTTTGGTTTCTATTTTGTTGATTTCAGCTCTTATTTTTATTATTTCTCTCCTTCTATTTGTTTTGGGATTTGCTTGTTCTTAACAGAAAGTTCTTAATAGAGGTTCAAGTTTTTTTTTTTTAATGATTCCCTGATTTGAACTTTTATTCCTTAATGTGCCAGTGATAAACTTCTCAGAGCAATGTCTGTATCTGGGGATTTCATCTCCTTGCTTGCCTTAACAGATCACTAGAGCATCTGTCTCATGTATATGGGAGATCTTCAATTCAACATTTACGATCTACTTTTTAATATTTGTGGACTTTAAACCAGAGAGCTAAACTTGATGACTGAAATATAACAGTAATATAACTTAGTAGTGATAGAATCTGGATCAAAATCTGAGCCACGATATTTCCCAGCTATTGGATTATGGGTAATATGCTTACCTTTTTTTGATCTGTATAATGGGAATAAAAATAACTTATTTTATGGAGTTCTCTGAGAATTAAATAAGTCTGTATATGTAAAGTGCTTACAGTGACTGGCACATTGCAAGTGAGATAATATTTAGGATATAATTTTTAGAGCAGGGGTTACAAAATTTCCACTGAATTCTGTTTGGGGTTTAGTGTCAGAGGATCTTAACAATGGGATCTCTGTCTCCTTTCTCTTTTTGGTTTCCTATGCATCTCTTTATCATCTTCTCCAGGGGTCATTTCTTAGGATTTCTTAGGCACAGAAACACTACCCTTTTCTTCCCTGTCTCTGCTAGGAGTAGTTGTTGAAAGTTAATCCTTAAGGCTCAAGAGCTAAACTGACACCCAGGAAGAAAGAATGTATCTATACACTTAAGAATTTCTTATAAAAGTATATATTTTAACTAGCTAAGCACTTAAAAGCCACAGATTTTAAAAACTTTTTCTTCCAGTCAAGATGGTGCAGGAGGAATCTAATTTGCTCCTGTGTGAAATATCTAAAAATCTGGAGAAAATGTATGACAGACATGGACTCAGTGCAGGGCAGCTGTGCCTGAGGGAGGGGAGGGGCACACGCCCTGTGGGTCTGAGGTTCTGAGGTTGCTTTAGCTGTTGCCTGGGGAGGTTTTCTGGGCCTCGGTGGGGGGGGGGGGAAGGACACTGGGGAACCTGTCAAGCTCTCTGACTTGAGGAGGCAGGGTACTAGTGAGGTCCACAAGATGAATCCGGGACAGGAGAGAGGCTCAGGAGTGATTCAACAGAAGCTCTGTGGAATTTTCCACTGACTACAAACAAATGTGTTCATGTGTGCGAGGGAGCTCTCTGGTCCTTCCACCCTCCCTCCCTCCTTTCCTCCCTGCTTTTCTCCCTCCCTTCCTTCCAGTCTCTGGGGCTTGAACTCATGGCCTTGCACTTACTAGGCAGGCACTTGAGCTAAAGTTCCAGCTCCTTTGCTTTAGGTTATTTTTCAAACAGGGCCTTGAATTTTTACCCTGACCAACCTCAGGCAGTGATCCTCCTACCTATGCTGCTCATGTAGCTGGCATTATAGACGTGCTTCACCTTCCTAGTTCATTTGTTGAAATTGGTGTCTTGGCTAACTTTTTGCCCTGACTGGCCTGGAAACTCGATCCTTCTGATCTCTACCTCTGAGTAGCTTGGGATTGCAAGAGTGATTACCCTGTTTGGCTTTTTGGGTTTAAAGTCTATATTACCTAGTATTGTTATAGTTATCCAGTTGTACTTTTAATTACCGTTAAGTTTTCTTTTTGTCTATACTAGGATTTGAACTCAGGGCTTCGCAAGGCAGGTGCTGTACTGCCTGAATCACACCACCAACCTGAATTGTTGTTATTGTTATTATTATTAATTTTTTTGTGTGTGTGGAACTGGGACTTGATCTTAGGCCCTTCACCTTGAGCCATACTGCCAGCCTTTTTTTGGGTATTTTTGAGATAGGGTCTTGTGAACTGTTTGCCTGGGCTGGCTTCGAATCTTGATCCTCCTGATCTCTGACTCCTGAGTAGCTAGGATTACAGGCATGAGCCACCAGTGCCCGTCTATTATTATTGTTTTTGGATGTACTGGGGATGGAACTCAGGGATTTGTGCTTGCTAGGCAAGTGCTCTACCACTTGAGCCACACTCCCTGTCCTAGTTATTATCTATTTGTCATGTCTCTTTCCATCCTTTCATAGACTTTCTGAGTCCTCAAATTTTAGACAGGTCCCATAAAAACCATTAACTTCCTTTTAATCTGACCCAACAAGACCTTTCACTAGTATATTTACCTCAATGACTTGAATAATATATATAATATATATCTTTTAAAAAATGCATATTTATAAAAGAATTGTTTCTTCTGTCTTATATAGCTTTCCCTGGATTTTCTATGGTTTGTTATTTTTTATTTCTGCTCTCTTATTTTTGTTTGTTTTCTTATTCTGTTTTTACTCCCATTCTGGTTTTGTAGTTATATATTTGTAATAATTGAGCATCTTTGGAATTTCACCACTCACCCTTAAGAAAGTCTAGAACTAATCAGCTTTTTTATTTTCTTTCCATGCTTTTAAAATGCAAAGAACTTAGAAAACCTTCACTTACTCACAGGCCTCATTTTTAATTGTTTCATTTGCTCCCTCCTTTAAAACATGCTAATTTAGACATCAATATTTCAGTAGACTGTTTGTAAAATTTTTTACCTATCCATTCTCCAATTTCTTTGAGCATCACTTCTTATATCTGAAGGATTTATTCTTCAATTCATTTTTCATAGAACTTAAATCCTTTAGAAGTTGCCTTAATAAAAATATTTTGGTTTCAAGTTCTCTCAATGTCTGTTCATCCTTCTCTTGACACTTTGGAGATTTCATTCTGCAGTCTTGTCTTTCAGCTGTTGCTTTTGAGACTTCCGTCTTCACTTTTTTGTCTCTGACAGAATTTCAGTCTCTCTCTTCCCCTTTGGTGCTCAGGCCTGGTAAGAGCAGAGCTGACTTAAAACCCTTGTGCGGAGCACTGAGTCCACACTTACTCATGTTATAATAGTCCCAAGGCTCTGCAGCAAAAGGCATAGCATACCCCACTTTTAAAGCCTTAATTTTTTTATTAGCATATAATAGTTGTACAGGGGATACACTGTAGTATTTGCATATGTGTTTACAATGTATCCCTGAGCCTTCATTTTTTTTAATTATTAAACTTTTTTTTTTAGTGGTACTGGGGTTTGAACTCAGGGCTTCACGTTTGCAAAGCAGGTGTGTTTTACTACTTGAGCTACACCTCCAATCCTAAGCCTTAATTTTTAAACAATAAATACAGAACACATCAAAATAAGCTGATTTTGCCCTGCTTACTAACCAATAAAATATACATATGTGCAAGCCAAATAATTGGTTTTAACTGTAAGATATTTTTGTGACAGAAATTACCATGTTGATTTTTCTCAATAAAAACAATAAATGCTTGATGCCTAGAAATTCTATTACTATAGGATAAAGGAGTTTGAGATATGAATTACGAATTTTATTGAGAACTTGAAAAATGTCCAGTTTTCTAAAGTCAATATAGACTTGCAATTGCCTCTTTTATCAGAATTGGTCAAATGATCTAGCTCCTTGTTTGACTCTTCATGTCCTATTGCCTAAAACATATTTAAGAAATCTCTTAAAAATGACCAGGACTATGGTTATGCTTAAGGCATGAATATAAAACATTTATTTTAAATCATCTCATACTGTTTTAAGATTACAAACATTTTTTATTTCATGCAAAGCTTATTTTAAATGACTTTTACACATGGCCATGTCTGTGTTCATAAAGTGAGTATACGTTGTTGTCAATGGAGCAAAACTGGTGATGCCAGTCAATACTGTGGTTGGCGTGTTTTGTTGGCACAAAGTGAGTGCTATGGAAGTCCTGTGTGGTGATGGCTTGGGTGTTCAAATACTCTGGAAGACATGCTGGAAAGGATGTGATGAATGGATGAGGAGCCAGTGTTGCTGGGAGGTATTGTAAAATAGACCCCGAGAGTGCTCACCACACAGGACATCGCCAGAGCTTCCACGGCAGTTACATTCTTAACAGCTTTAAAAATTCAGTGTATTTCAGTAGCACACAAATACTAATTTCTACTGAATATATACCAAGGTTTAGGCATTCCTCCTTTGTCTAAATATTACCTCTAAGTTTCTTTGGAGAGGAGAGTATGTCTTTTACTTCCTATTTTTTTAAATGGAAAAATAAACATGAAAATATGCATAGAACATAAATACGTAGGTGGATAAATTTCCATAAAGTTGACCCAGACATGTAATTTGAACCAATCAAGAAACAACGTGCTGGGTGTCTGTGGCTCATGCCTGTAATCTTAGCTACTTAGGAGGCAGAGAGCGGGAAGATTCAGGTTCGAAGTCAGCCCAGGCAAATAGTTCTTGAGACCATAGCTTGGGGAAAAAAAAAAAAAACCATCACAAAAAGGGGCTGGTGGAGTGACTCAAGTGTAAGAGCACCTGACTAGCAAGTGTGAGGCCCTGAGTTCAAACCCCAGTGCTGCAAAAAAAAAAAGAAACCTTACCAGTAGGCCAGTAGCCCTTTGTGGCCTTTTCTGTTCACTACTGTTTCTGCAGGGGAATGACCACATTGACTTCTAATAACTGGACCATTCCGGGGATGCTGTTTAGCCATTGGGAATACAGCTTTGAAGGAAGATTTTAAGGAAATTAAAATTTGGATGAAGTCATGCCCTTGTTTCTGTTTACTGTGGATTTACATTGTATCCACACCAGTTGGAAAATCTGACAGTCCCTCTGCACCCTCTTAGTCAAGTGACACTATTTGGGAGGAAGTGACCTAGAGAGGGCAGCTGTGCAGACCTGGTGTGCGCACCCTATTTTAGCCCAGTGTTTTCTGTGTGCAGAGAATAGAAGGTGGGAAAATAAGAGCCACATAGTCAGGTATCTCAGGTGAATCACACCCTGTCTCTGAACTGCTCCTGGTGTGGTCACTTCAGGCTGTATCGTTGTCATCTGCAAGCCACCCAGGATAATCCCAGGCCGAGAGAGAACCTGTGGAGTGAGGGTGCACACTGAACTGTGTAACCATGTGTGGAGGGGTGGTGTCTCCCCTTCCTAAAAGCATACACTTTTGGGGAGGGGGCTCACACTTGCATTTGCTTATTCCCTCTGCTCTGGGAGAGACAGAGCACCGATAACGCCGGTTCTTTAGGGAAATTTGCTACTAGTGATGCAGCATGAAAAGCCACTTTACCTGAATTGTACAATTAAACACAGTATAGCTAGCTCTTGCTATATTAAGATGTGTTGTGAACATACTCTAGAAAGCATATATTTAACTTGCTTTATGAGTTGCTCATTTTTGGTTTGAGCATGCCTCAGCAGGATTATACGAATAAACTCGACTCTGTTATTCACTACGACATAGCTTTCATGCTTTGCAATAGCTGATCATGTATTTCTAGACTTGCTGCAATAATAATAATGTTACTATTTTCACAGCTTACTTACGTTAAGTTACAGAAGCAGATATTTTCAGATAAAATGCACAATTTAAGGACTTTGTTTTTTGGGGGTACTGAGGGGGTTTGAATTCAAGGCCTTGTGCTGGCTATGCAGGCACTCTATTACTTGGGTCATGCCTCCAGCCTTTTTTGCTTTTATTTTTCAGATAGCATCTTATGCTTTTTACCCAGCCTTGGGCCATTATCCACTTGCCTTTGCATCCTGCCTAATTGGGATTACAGGAATTAGCCATCATGTCTGACTTTTTTTCCCCGCGCCCCATGTTGTGGTTTGAACTCAGAGCTTTGAGCTTGGTAGTCAGGTGCTCTCCCACTTGAGCCATATCCCAAGCCCTGGCTTGTTTTTTGAGATAGAGTCTCACTAACTTTTACATCTGGGCTGGTCTGGAACTTCAATCTTCTCATTTCCATCTCTGCACAGCTGGAATTACAGATGTTCACTACCATGTCCGGGCAGGACGATTTTGTTTTCCACATTTTCCTTTAGTGATACAATATATTGCTTTTGTTTTAAAGTTGTGACCATGTGGATAAGAACCATCCATTCATTGAGTACCTTCAAGGTACTCAATTAGATGCTATGTTATCTAATTTAATTCTTACAAAACATTTTTGGCAAGGAATTTGAGACCAGAGAGGTTAAGCAACTTCTCCAAGGTCATATAGACAGTGAGTGACAGAATTCTAACTTGCATTGAAAACACTAATGATTGATATTAATGGCCTTGCAATCTTTAGTTCCTTCAGTAAATTTTAACTGAGTATAAGGAGAAAACTTTCACTGCTTTTACTGGATACTGGTCAATTGCTATCCGGAAGGCCATTAAATGAATTTTACAATTTCAAACAACCATCTTTGGCAGGTGGCCTACAAAACTCAGTTGCTTTAAATCCAGTGAGGCCTTCAAAGATGCTTATTCATTTATAATGAATAATGAATAATTATAATGAATAATGAGTTGGACATTATTCACCTCGCTAACCTGGGCAAGCTTACCTTGTCTCTATAGCACTAGAAACCAGGTATTACTCAAGAATTTTACTGATGTCAATTGTTTTCTGTCCATGACTTGCAATTTGCCAGACCTAGTTTTGAAAGTTTTCTCCACATAGGATGAAGCATCTCACTGGCCCTGTGGACATGTGCAGGAGTGGGTCTCCATCCATATCTTAAAGAAAAAGGGTTGGTCTTTCCCATATGGCACAGTTGTAGTTAGGAACACAGAGTTATTTTCCAAAAACTTAGGAGTGTTTGCTTACAGCACAACCTTTATAACAACTTAAAATGCTAGTGTTCTAGTTTCCTTTTAAGAATAAAATTCTAAGCTCTTTACTATCTGGCTTTGTAAAAATGGCCACCAAGAGAAGTCATATTGATGGATTCTTCAAGGACAGTATAGTGCAGTCCCATTTTGTGATTAAATCAGGTTTCTTAGACACACACATATTGGAATCCTTCTTATTTTACAGACGAAGAGGCTTTGCCTCAGAGAAATTGTCTACAATCCCAGACTTAATAAGGAGAGGAATTAAAGACTCACGCCCAGCGTTCCTGGCTCCTAGCTCAGCCCTTTCCATCTTCCACACTGCAACAGTGATATATCTCAAAGCAGCAAGAAGAAAACTCTCTCAATGTCTGAAGATTTTTAGCTTTCAGTATTTTTAAAGAAAATTCATCACCATTCTCATTATTAGCTGGCAACCCGTAAATTGTAGTCTTTTCTATAGTCCTAATATAATCATAAAATTTGGAGTGATAAAAAGAAAATACACATCCTTTGGAAATAAGACCTGAGCATTTATTAAAAATATTCTTTATGGCAATATAATAAATAATTCACAAGCATAGTGGTTATAAAAAGTCATAATAAAAGCAAAAATGCCCCAGATTTTCTCTGGTATTTATTGGTCACTTAATCAGCTTCCTCTTCTGTCATCTGTCCTTAGCCAAAGCACATGAAGTGCAGTTGAAATATTTGTTCATTATACTACAAACAAAAGTTCAGAAAATCAGTTCAAATCTTTGCAAAATTGGCATGATTTTTGGCTTTGAAAAGGCACAGTGATGGCTGAGGATATAGCAATGTTTAAAAGGACACAGTATTACTAGGAAGAAAATTAAGATTTACAAAATAATTTAATAGAATGTTAAATATTCAGTTTGATTGTCTTGACAGACTTCCTCTTATTGTATAAAAAAGTCAAAATATCAGATTAAAGGAGAAAAGGTAGTGAGGGTTTACAGTTTTAAAAGTATATGAATAATATATGTTGTATAATAGTTGAAATACATAGATAAGAAAAATAGTTTTCATAAACTCACTGACAAGAAATAATCTGTTAATATTTCTCAATTTTTATATTTTTTACTTATTTCCAGTTATATGTAAATATGTGAAAATACATATTTGTAAAACTAGAACAATATTATACCAATTTTCTATCATGATTTATTATTGAAATTATACTATTATCATATTTCCATGGAACAGTCTTCAAAAATATTTTTAGGACATTATATGACTAGGCTTAAATATATTCAATCTTTTCTCCCCTTCGGTGGGACAGATATCATTGATTTACATTTTTCACAGCTATCTATAGTAACTTGGGATTCCACAATATGTAAAAAAACTTGCATGTGACCTGTAATTATTTCCTTGGGATATAATTTTAGAAGTGAAAAATCCTTGTTCAAGAACTACAGAAGTTCTAAGGATTATCGATCTGTTTGAAAAATTGTTTGTCAGAAATGATCTGTTCTTTGTTTATTAAATGGAAACAAAACAAAATGCAATATTATATTCTTATTTTTGTTCGAATTTCTTTGATTGGAAAGGACCTAAACATTTTTATACATTTACTGAACAATTCTGGATGTGTTTTTGTTATCTGGTTGGCCACTATCTTTTACTTTTTGTAGTGATTTTTTTTCTTAAAGTTTTAAAAACTGTTTTACATGTCTGCTTTTGTTGTCAATATTGCAAATACTTTTCTAGTTTATTATTTAATGTGATTATATTTTTACTTACACAAAATCTTAATTGTTATATTGTCAACACCTCTCTTGTTTCTTTTACCTTTATGCTTACAAAATCTTGTTTTCATTTACAGATCAGAAAAATACTTGGAACACTGAAATCTTTAATTCCTTGGAACTGATCTTACTATCTAATGTGAAGTAGAAACTTTAGTGCTTTTTAATACAATAGTCACACAATTAGCACAATTGCTTTGCTGCACTCATTTGAATTGCTTTAGAGTGCAGCAATTCTTATGAAAGCCTGTTTCGACATTCTAGTCTGTCCAGTGATCCTTCTGTGTGGGCTTGTATTAGTGACATACTATTTTAGCTGTGACAAAAGAACTGCATTTCTCTACAATGGATCAGCTGGGGTAGTTTCTGTGCTTTCATTCTAATGAAATTTTTAAGAAGGAAGAAAGGAAGGAAAGAAGGAAGGAAGGAAGAGAGAAAAAGAGAGAGAGAGAGAGAGAGAGAGGAAGCAGCCACATTGCGTATCTTTTGGATAGCTACAGAACAATCAAGTAGTGTTGAACAGAAGTGCTCTAATTTCTGTTTTTATTCCCTGCCAAATGTTACCTTTTGTTCAATTTTGTTCACCTATTCAGAAAAGAACATATACCAATTTAATACAGAAATGATATTTTGGCTTTTGATGGGAAAGGTTTGGTTGTAGTTTAATCAGAAGAAAGTAGTGACAAAACTGAGTTACCAAGAACACGGTTATATAGTATTGGTTAAAGAAATTTGAAATGAGTTACATCACAATAGCTCTCTTGATTAGCTTAAGAAGTTTGCATCTGGGATTCTTTTTGTACAGATTTAATTGGTATTTTAATGACATTAGGTCAACACTGAGACTCCATAATAATTTTTCCCTTTTAAAGGTGCCCATAAATGACTCAAATTTTAAAATTCCAAAGACAAAAAATGTAATGTTAACTTCATGCCATGATCATGTTATTGATGTAACCGCGTTTTTTAAAGTTGTTAATTTGCTAATAAGCTCGATTTGTTCTCTCAAGAACATATAAGGAAGCTGGGTACTGTAAGTGCCTGCCTAATATCCCAGCACCTAGGAGACCGAGGCAGGAGGATTGTAAGTTTGAGGCCAGCCTGGGATAGTGAGTCCCTTTTTCAAAAAAGCAAAGGTTAAGAATATAGCTCAGTGATAGAGTGCTTGTTTAGCATTTATGAAGCCTTTGGTTCAATCCTTAGAATATACATCCCGGCTTCTATTAACTTCTTAAGCTAGTAGATCTATAAGATTTTTGTTTTAGGACACATAAAACCTATGTTCTGGCCACTGAGCCAGCTCTACTCTAAGACTCACATCAAAGAGAGCCTGTGAGAGCAGCAACTGCTGCCCAGTCGCCGGCCAAAGCATTGCTTTTGGTTTTTATGTTTTCATCTCCCAGACTGTTCCTGGTTCTAGCTTCCTCCATCAGCTCTCAGCACAATGGTACAATGTTTGCCTGTTTGCAGTCATTCACTCAGATTTCCCCTCTACCTCTTTGCTCATCTTTGCACATTCTTTGATTCCAGAGATCCCTGAGTGCTTGGTAAGAGACATCCCCTTTACATGCCCCAGCTCATGGGTTCCCTGCCCTCGGGCTGACACTGGCCCTCATCTAGTCCTCCTGCCATTGACTGAATTCCACGAGGAAATGGCAAAGACATGCACATCACCTTCTTGTAAATGGTTTACAAGAGGGAGGATGGAGGGGGAGGAACGGTGACGGAGATGGGGGGAACTTTTCATTTCTTAAGTGAACATTTATCAAAGACTTAATTGGTATAAAACACAATCCTCCAAAAGATGAATGGTACAGAATGCAGTGTACCCTTGAATTGACCATGTCCCTGTCCAATGCACTGTTAGAAGCAGGACACCCAGCCCACAGAAGATGCTCAGTAAAAGTCAGTTGCCTTCTTCCACCAATCCTGAGTTGACTTATAGCTTTTATGAGGATGACACTGTCAATCCTCCTTTTTGTGGGCTCCATGTTGATGATCTGACTAACTTGCTAAAATTTATTTGTAATACTCAAGTCAACATTTTCCATAGTCTCATGACCATTTGAAGACACATATATGTGCACAGTGGCAAACATTTGAGCCACCTGACATGCATGTTCCCAGCTACAGTAGAACAAGGTGCCAATCTTCCTTCTTGTTTCAGTTCATGCTGCAAACAAGTGTCCTTTTCACAGTCTATTCAATGCCATTTTTTGTGCTTTTTATTGATGATGTCCCATTTATGGACATTTCTCACAAAACAAATTATGGCTAAATCAAGCCCTTTTAATTAAATTTATGCTTGATGATTCTGCCCAACTTAAATGTCTCCAAGCTTGAATTTAGGTTATCATGACTTCTTGAGTGTCTTGAAAGATCATGGTGGCCTACAATGATGTTTTCATCTGAGCCTCCTATAAGAAGGATACCTGGAACTGTACAGTTCCTATTGGTTCAGCACACCACTTTAATATATTACATAATGCTCAGGTGCTCATTTTACAACTTTCCTTCTGAGCTTCTCGGTGGGAGAGATCATGTTTTATCTGGTCCCGTTGCATTAAAAATACTTAATGAAGTACAATTGTGCACTGGCAAGTCCTAAATTCATATTTATGCAATAGAATTAAATGCTGTCAACAGAAACGTTAACTTTATTTACTAAGCAAGTCTCATTTAGAGACTACTTATGGATTCTTTATATTTTCCATAAAAATTGGTTCTTCCTATGTGATTTCATTGGTATAAATATGAAAACCAGTCATATTACTCTATGGTGACATCTTACTATGTATAGAGCAAGGGGACACTGCTTTAGGATAAGAACTCTGATGCCTAGAGGGTAGAGATAACTTTCTTTGTAGCCTCAAAATTAATCAGATGTGACAGAACTCTAAACTTATTATTGAATAGGAATTTGCCAATTATTAATTCTTTATAGTTTTTAGAACTTGATTATATCATTTTCGCATGGACTGTCCCTTTTCCTGGAAGTCCACAGTACGGTATAGTGCAACGGTTAGATTATCATGGGTTTGGTGTCTACCACTTGCTAAGCTTACTTGTCTACAACATAGGCCTTCCTTGTCATGATCATAGTGTCATTGGTAGGACAGTTTTGAGGGTTAAATAAGATAATGCATTTATTAAGCATTCAATGAAAGGTAGCCTTGATAATTATGTTGATTTTGACTATATGTCTATGCCTTTGTGGGTATATTTTGAATATATATTGAATCATGTAAAAACATTGTTATGGAGTAATTACTGTTACTACCTGCTTTTAAGGAGGAAATTAAGTCTTAGGTACACCAACAATTTGCCAGACTCAGTGAGATAGATGGCTCTCCTATTTAACTTCAAGGTAACTTCCTTAGGGAGTTTTGCTTAGTGGTTAAGACAGACACCCTGCAGACAAATTGCCTGCATTTCAAAACTCTGGCCTTACTACTTACTATGTACCCTTGAGGACTGCTTGACTGGCCTGTGACTTCATTTCTTCTTTCTCTGAAATGTCAATGAGGACGGAACCTAGCTCATTGAAGTACTGTGAGGCCAAAGAACTTAAATAACACAGTTATCACAGGGCCTAATGGATCTTCAGTAAATTTGGCTACTCCATGTTTGTGTCCTCCAGATTCATATGTGGAAATCTGATCCTCAGTGTGATGGCATTATGGGGGGCACTTAGGAGAAAATTGGGTCATGAGGGTGGACCACCCCTTGAATGGGATTATAGCCTTCACAAGAGAACCCAGAGAGCTCTAGCACTTTCTTTCTGCCATGGAAGAATATGACAGAATTCAGAAGTTGGCCATCTGGAAGAGGGCCCTCCCCAGAACCAACTATGCTGCCACCCTGATCTTGGACTTCCCTCCTCTATAGCTGTGAGAAATAAATCTCTGTTGTTTACTTAATCTACAGAGTTCTCACGTAGTAGCCTGACTAAGAGAGCTACTATTTATTTCTGGTTTTTACAAAGTGAAATACCGTAGCTAGATTTTTTTCTGCTTACAATGTAGTGAGTTCTGATAATTTTATGATGTCTTGGCATCCATTCTGAATATAAGTTGGACTTTCACATACCAGAAACAGGCTCACTGGCTTTTGACATTGCCTCGTCCTAGTTCTTAAGGTGGGTGGTCCTGAAATCTGTCCTACACATCATCTCCTGGAGACCACCTCCCTAAGGGATGGCTAGATACAGCCTACTTACCTTGCCCACAGATGCTCCTCCAACCCCCACAGGGACTGCACAAATACATTGCAAGGGACCTTCCAGTCACAGTGGAACACAGGAAACTCCTGCCTGTCTGCAATGAGTTCATCAATGAGAACTCCCTAAGGGAGCCCTGCGCTGTGACACCGTGGACTCTGACATGTTCTTATGTTCTCAGGGGGCTCATTCTCTCTCTTGTTCCCACCTTCTGTGATGCGTGTCCTGGTTTGATACCCTTCTTGCTGGCCCTGGGAGGTGTATTGCCCTTGTCTCCCTGGGATCTGGGGATCACACACTGGTTCTGTTACTGCCTATGTTTTGCAGTGCTGACTCCTCTGTCTCTCCCTGAACCACACACCTGAACCTGACTGTCCTCCTGGTCAAGGCTCTCTTAGACAGTGGTTGTCTTGGGAGGAATAAACTGATCAGACAAGAGCCATGTCTTAATCCAAGTTGGACTGCTGTAACAAAATACTTTAGACTACATATAACAACAGAAATTTATTGCTCACAGTTCTGGAGGCTGGAAAGTCCATAATCCCAAAAGCAAAAGACCTGATGTTCTCTGCTCACTCTGCTCATAGATGGTACCTTTGAATTGTCCCCACAAAGCAACAGGGTGAACAAGCTCTGATCTCATGACTTAATCATCTCCCAAAGACCCCCAGTTTCTACTACTAACATATTTGGGTATCAGGTTTCAATTGTGAATTTTGGAGACACAAAAAACTCAGATTATATAGCAAGCCTCAAGGATGTCTGCTAGTATTTCCTGCCCACAGGAAATACCGTGTTCCAGGTGGTCCCACTTAGAAGTACTGTCAAAGAGGCACACTGTAAACACCCACCACTTCCTCCCCTGGAGCACTATCATATCAGGACTAGAAGTAACAAGGCTCAAGACTAAATTAGAAGGAAAAAACTATAAGACAACTATAACCAGTAAGGTATTCATTGGCTGAGTTGGATTTGAACTCAGATCCACATGGTCTCAAGCTTGTGAGTTTCATTTTTGCTGTGCAAAATCCCTATGCTTTTTGTTGGTTGCTTGATTGTTTTATTTTTTTAAATACAAATCTACTATGGGTCATTTTCATATCTGTTGCAAGTTCAAGTGCAACATATCTTTAACCCTATTGGACATGAAAAGCACCTTATGTATTACAAAGTCAAATATTCCACCAAGAAACCACTTATACCCTAGTGCAACAGGGGCGATGTGAAGAAATCAGGTAAAGACCTGAAAGGAGCTATGAAAATATGTAGAGAATCCCAGGGAAGTCAAGATAAGTATTAGTCAAAAGGATATTGGTGAAAGAAGGCTACAGAAGATTCTTTAGGTAAGGAAAGAATAATTAACACAGTGGTCTTGGTAACACGCAGAAACAACACAAAGCAAAACAGAAACACTGGGGATGCCAGGCACATTTGGCCTGGTGTCTCCTTCTTTCTGTAACCAGCAAGTAAACAGGAAGAAAGGAAAACCAGGAAGAGAAGTAGACAGAAATGTTCAGGTAAAAACTAGTTTTTTAACTACAAAGCAGAAACAAAGGTTTCTTTTCCTTTGCAAGACATCCTCTAATATTGTACAGTCAAGGCAATGGGCAGTGATTTTTTTCCCTTAAGTCAGTCATTGAAGCCTTTGCTTGCTGTGTGAAAGCAAGGAGCCGTTCCTAGTAAATTGAAGACGCAGAGGAAAATGGGGAGGTTCCCTGTGGGCTTCTTGTATCAAGTATAAGTATTTGCAGCTTGGGAAGTCATAAAAATCAGTGTCTTTGTTACATCTATTTATCATAGTACATGATTTTAGAATGGTGAATATAATGGAATCAGGGGTATGCTGGTTATTTGCCTTCCTGGGGGTAATTGTCAGGCAGGCTTTATGTGCTTTGCAAGGGCTATGAAGTGGTTTAGCGACATGCTTAATTCTGAGTTAGTGACACTATGACTCTCTGGGAGGTGGCAATGTATCAGACTGATGGAATGCATAGCACGTCAAAATGTCAGAGATGTAGTGTCAGAGTATAAATAGATGCTTTTAGCAGGTAGGTCTTGCATCAATGCTGGTATTTACAATTATCTAGAGAGCATTTAAATTTGCACATAGTTCTCAATAATACTTTGTAGGACATTTTGTGTGATTTACGATCAGCAATGCCCTGGAGGCCAAGGTTCTCACATTCTGGCTAGGGAACCACAACATTTTTGAGATTGCTCTTGGTTTCAATTCACGTTTTACTTCCTACTTCCTGGAATGTAAAGAAGGGTGGGGTTTTAAGCAATTTTCCAAAACATAGTGATTATTGCTGCTAATTTGGAAGAAAAGAATGGGTATACATTATTGAGGACACTGCGTGTAGCCCAGCTGGGTCAGTCATGGTTAACGCTGTGACCTGTCTGTGACAAGCAGGAAACACTGAGTTTGGCAGAGTAGATATAAAATGAAGAGGAAAATGGGGAAGGAAGAACAAATCCAAGTCAGTGGAAGCTGGGTGTAGGCAGAACCAGGGATCCTCTGAATCACATAGAAGCCACCTCCAGAACCAGAGTTGGATCAGTCAGGGCAGTGAAAGGTGGTCATCATGTCCAAAAACAGAAGCAGAAGCCAAATGGAAGACTGAGACTTTAAAAGAAATCAGATATCAGTTCCTCATTTCCTACACCACGGAAACCACTATTCTACTTTCTATGCCCACACACATGGATGGATACTCTTGGTATTTCCCATCAGTGACTGTTGCTTACTGGGCATACAACTTCGACTTTTGTTCAAGATGGAAATGTGGTGATCGGTTGCACACCAATGTGACTCTACTTACCACCACTGAACTGTACACATAAAAATGGTTAAGATGGTGAATTTTGTGTTATGTGTTTTTTTTTCTACTATTGAAACAAAGAAAGAAATTGGGCAACATGGGATGGAGCAGCTGTGAGGGGACATAGGCCTTTTGTAATTTGACTTGACCTTTCAATATCACCAGCTCCAACCTAGACAAAGGTTTCCTGCATGATACATTTGAAGCCTGCAGCTTATTCCAGAATGTCTGGACAGAAGGGCTTCCCCAGTTATTCTCCAGATGTTTTTCATAATTTGTAACTGTATACATCCAACAAGGGTTGAGTCTCAGTCTACCTTTTTGACCTTGGCATCTGCCATAATACCTGCACAAAAGTGAGGTCTCTGTAGAGACTTGCAGATCAACAGTATGACTGACTATTTTAACCTTAAGATAATTTATTTGAAACAACACTAATGAATTCCTCTGAAATTGCTCGTAATCTAGGTTTCATTATGCAGTTGCATGGGCTTTGGTGAATCATCATCTGATACAAAAAAAGAAAGTACTAACTACCAGAAAGAATCTTGCATTTTAGGAAAGATATTTTACCCTCTGTGTGTTTTTTTTTTTTTAAAACCCTTTGGTAGCAGCAGCAAATGGAAGCCCTAGATTAATCTAGGGTTTTGATTTGATGGTTCTCTCTTCTTGCCTCCCTCCATTCCAAATGGACACCACGTTCGTGGTCCACCATAGCTTTTGATGTCTTTCTAGTTGGCGTATTATCTGAGTTCTGTGTTACTTCTCTTGTCACATCTCTGGGCACATAAGGGTCACTCCTTCCATCAAGGATTTGGAGGTTTGCTGTCATACTGCCCCAGCTGTTTCTTGTTAATTGCAGTTGTGGGCTCCCTTTCTCTGCAAGACACGTTTTTACCAGAGATCTTTATTTGTTTGCCTAGGATTTTTGAAGGCTGATTGTCCTGAAAACAAAATTGTTTAAATAAGTATGAATGTCCTTTCCACTACAACGTGATCACAGTGATGTCAATTTTGTTTTCAGACAGAAAATAAGACAGGCCAGCAGGGTTGTGGGGGTCACACAAGGCTTTCTGAGAAGGTGTTTTTTTTTTTTTTGTAAGGAATTGTTTCTATTTATTTATGTTGTACATCCACAAACCATAAAGAGAAATTATGGTGGAAAATGGAAGTAGAGGATGTAATTATCTTAAAAGTTTCTATCTTTTATCTCTTTCTCACACATATTATATAAGCCAATTTAGAATCTAGTGGCAGTGCAAAGAAAGATCCCAACTGTGAGCAAAGCAGAAATTACCTCTTAAAAAAAAAAAAGTTCTGGTTTTCCATTTTCTCCAAGAGTTGATCTCATTTCCAAGCTCCATGTTCTTCACACCAAGACTTCTCGGGGTCAGAAACAGTTTATTTGTGTTTAACATGATGATTGAGCAAATAAGCACATTATTGACATCTTGTGTGCATGCAAGTCTTAGGGAAAGGGAGGGGTTTAGGTAGGAGTAGAGAGCCCTATGGTCGACACCTATTTGAACAGGGTCTGAAAGTTGCTCATGTGGGTTTCTTTTCTTTCTTTCTTTTTAAAATTTTGTTAGCATATAATAGTTGTACGGGGAGATACATTGTGATATTTACATATGTGCTTACATTTACCCCTCTATCGTTCTCCCTCTTTCCCGTTTCCCCCCTTCTTAGAACAATTTCAAGAGGTTTCATTCTTCTATTTTCATATAGGGATACAAAATACATCCACCATATTCACCCTCATTCCTTCTTTCCTTATGTCCACCCTCCTTTCCATTGATACCCCCAGAAAAGACCTATTTTACCATTCTGCTCTCTATTTTTTAAAAAAGTGTATATTGATAGTCCAAGTCCAAGGGGTTTCACTTGGTACTTCAGGCCTGTATATATTGTGATTTAATCAAATTAATCCTCCATTACTTACTCATTCTCTATCACTATGTTCCCCTAATATTCAACAGCTCACAGTACAGTGAAGTATATTATACTCATATATAGCTTGTTTCAATATTTTTCATTCTCTAGCATTTTCTTTCCCTCTCCTGCCTCTCAGAGCCCTTCAGACAGACTCACTAATACAATTTTGTTCTCTCTCACTACATATGTATGTGATATATATATCTATATGATCATATATTTATCTATATACTAGCTTTCATGTGGATTTCTTAATCCTAGTTACATATCAGAGTCACCTGGGAAACTCATAAATGCTGATGCTGGACTCTGTTCCAGAGAAATTACAGCAGGACACCTGAAGGTGGGTCTTGGAAGGAAAATTACGTGGAATGGAGTTGTAGCTGAGGTAATTTCTTGCTTTTTCTCTAAGGCTTTAAGGAAGAATTTCTCCACGATCATAGGTTTATCTTGAGCATACAATATTTTTTAAGCTAGTACAGAAAGTTAAAGCATTATCATCTTAATACTTTCACTTATTTTGGAAGATTTTCCATTATTTGGCTTATTTTTTCTCTGAGCTTATTTTGGACACAGAGTTTCATTTTAGAAATTTAAACATTCGCTTTAAGCTACATGTGAATTTAAAGAGCAACAAGTGAATTTTAAGTAGGTGAAAACCTCAAGAGAAAGAGCCAGCATCTGAAGCCAAAGCAAAAACATCCTTATTTATACAGAGTTGGCTCTCTCACCAATTCAGAGAGAGGAGGGATGTTTTGTTTATGCCCAAGGAATAAAGCTGCTTTGGTGGAAAGAACAGAGAATCCTTCCTAATAAAGTCTTGTTTAGTAATTCAGGAGGCAGCCGCCACTGCAAAATTTCTTGAATTGGTTTGTTTGTGAGGAAACATTTTAGAAATATAAATGATCTTTCAGCTTCTATACCATTGCTTTGTTAACTGTAAGACTCTTTCAGAGGAGAGAGAGAGAGAGAGAGAGAGAGAGAGAAAGAATCCTTCCATGTGACCACTGGAGGCCATGTGTGCTCTTATGAGAGCTGCTTTAACTGCAGAGTATCATAAATGTGGGCTCCCAGGTTCCTTAGCTTGTCATTATGTCCCCACTTTTCCGGGGATGTTGTGTAATTGACAGTGCAGCGTTTGAGTCTGGGTACTGAAGAGCGGAGTGACAGGTCCTGGTCAGGCCACTGATTGGCCCACAGCCTTGAGGAAAATCACTGATCCTCTCTGGTGCTCAGTGTCAACTTGAGTTTGGGTATCAACTTGACTGGTTTAAAAAATATTTAGAGCTGGTAAAGTGCCCTTTCTAGGTGTTTCTGTGAGGCTGCATGTGACTCTGTGGACTAAGTGGGGAAGATCTGCCCTTATTGTGGGGTAGGTACTAGCCAACCCTCAGGGACTAAGATAGACCAAAGGCATAAGAAAAATGAATTTTTCTCCTCTTCCTCTTTCTCATTCTTCTTCCTCTTCTCTCTCTCTCTTTCTCTCCCTTCCTCTCTCTCCCTTCATTCCTCCCTCTTTCTCCTTCCCCTCGAGCAGAGACATGACTCCTCTCCTGCCCTTGTACATCATTACTCATGGCTTTCTGTTTTTTGACTGTTTAACTGCGTCACGGTGCCTTGGATTCTCAGGCCTTCAGCCTGGGGCTGAGAGCTACACCATTGGCTTCCTTTGCTCTGAGGATTTCAAACTGGAAATGCTACCAACATCCCAGAATTTCCAGCTTACAGATGGCCTATTACAGGACTCGTCAGCCTCCAAATACAGGGGACTCAATTCCCCTTCTCTCTCTCTCTCTCTCTCTCTCTCTCTCTCATCTATCTATTATCTGTCTGGCTCTCCATCTGTTTTATCTAATCTATCTGTTCGTCCATATACTCATTCTGTCTGCCTTTCTGGAGAACATAACTAATATAGTTGTCTTACTTGCTCCAATAAAATTAGTTACACATACTTATTCATCCGCTTAATGAGGTTTCTATGAGCATAAAATGAAATAATGGAAAATGCTCTTAAGTTTGTATATAAATCCAATTCAAGAGACATTTAATAGGAATCAAATGTTGGAAGGGTAGGTTAAACTCTCAGGATACAGGCTATAATGGAGTGACCCTTGGCTTATTCTAGCAATTCACCTTTGGGAAGGGAGACATACCAAAGAAGGTATGAGAGTGAAAAAGCTTCGAATAAAAGTGTGAGTGAGGTGCTCAGGATCTTTAATGAAAAGGGAACAATGGACTGCTGTGGTGGGAGGAGGGAAAGAGAAGTACTGAAGAGGTTCTTCAGGACCCCACGTAGCTAACTGAGTTCTAAAGGGTCAGTGGGCAGAGGACGCTAGGAGGGGGATGGGTGTAAACAGTGTTCAAGGGAGGCCTGTTGCTGCAGCGATTCTCATCTGAGTTTGAAGGGAAGCAATGCCCATGCATGGGATTGGGTGGAAGGCTGAGGCTTCAGACCGTCGACCGACTTGAAGATCATGGTCTATGGATCAGAGTATATTTCCTACTAAATGAGAAGATAGGAAAAGCTTTTGAAGTAGGAGAATGCCATGATCAAATCTTTACATATCTGAACTGTAGTGATTCTTTGGGTTTATGAGGATAGACCAATTTTTATTTTCCTCTTTCTCCAATTACATTTTGAAGTCCTTAAAATTGTATTTATATTTTAATACAGATTTTATGGGAGTTGGAACATTAGCAGCTAAGCTTAATAGTTCAGTGAGTTGAATGATAACTGTGCACATTTTTTAATTACTGACCTAGATATAACCCATTAAAATTTATCCTAAGCCCAGAAAAGCACCAGGTGGGTACATAAAGATTCCAGAGTGCATGGGAGTATGGATGAGGTAGATTTTATGGAAGTTCTTTTGGAAGAAAAGCTGGTTCAGGAAGGGCCCACACAAGGGCAACAAATAGAAGTCATTTCCCATGTCTAGCTTTTAGTCCTGGTAAGAATTCCAAATATTCCTCCTGAGTAAGGAAATAAGAACAAAGAACGACACACCTCCCTAGAACAGAACCAGGCTTCTGCTCAAAGGCAGTTGTTACGGCTACTGGAATATCACCTGGAAAAAAACTCTGCAGGAAATGAAGAATGAGGTTTCCATCCACTTCTACGAATGGTATCGCCATGGAAGAAGTTTCCAGATGTACAGTTTTTTTCCCCTCATAGAATTTTAGAGGAATAAGTTGGTTTCATCTCCTTCTTCCTTCTTTTTCTTTGACACAGGGCCTCATTATGTATCTCAGGCTGACCTAGAACTAGAACTCACCTCATAGCCCAGGCTGGCCTTGAACTTGTGATCCTCCTGCTTTGGCATGCTGAGTGCTGGAATTGTATGCATGTGTACTACACCCAGCTCATTTCCTTCTTTCATATAAGACTATGCTGAGATACTCTAAAAAGAGAACTGGTGCTTATCCTTTAAAGCTCCCTAGGAGGCTTGGTCACCTCTTCTCCCAAAGAAGGAATCTCAAGCATTTCAGAATTGTCATTCCTGATAAATAATACCAGAACTCTTTGCTGTAATCAACTCTATTCCTTATCCTTCTGAGAGATGGTATTAGTATAGGTTCTAAACACACACACACACACACACACACACACACACAGCCTATTGGATTATGGAGGCTGAGAAGTCCCAAGACCTGCAGTCATCAGCAAGCTGAAGACTCAGGAGAGCTGATGTGTAGCTGCAGTCTAAAACATGACATACTCAAGAGGGAGAGCAATAGAGGGGATGAACTAAACCGGAGTACATTAATATGCATATATGGAAAAGTCACAATGAAATCTCCTGTACAAGTGTTATAAAGTAATAAAAATGTTTTTTTTTTAAAGAGCCATGGAGAGGCTATGTTCTGTTGCAGTCTGAAGGCAGCAACAGACCAATCTCTAAGCTAAGCGCTCAGCCAGGAGGCACTCGCTCTTACTGAGCCTTTGTCTTTGTCCAAGTCTTCAGGTGAGTGGATGGAGCAGACCACATCAGGGAAGACAATCCACCTCACCCATCTGGTTACCACCTCAAATGTTAATGCCACCAGATATACCTGATGACACCCTCAGAGCAAACAACTCTCATCGTGTGCTCTGCAGTGCCGCCATGACAGCTTTTCTACATCTCTTCCCCATGGCCTCCCAGGCATCCACAGCAGAGCCTGTGTAGGTGGCAACTCAGAAGATGAGAAGCCAGGGACTGGACAAGTCCCAGCAAAAGTCTGATATGTACATAAGATAAGAATCTGCCTTGAAATTTCTTACTATCATGTCCCATCAGAAGCACAAGAGTGCTCCTTTTCATGTACTTCTTCATCCAAAGGACACCATTTTGGACAGATCATGATGCAATATGGGTGCTACGAGCAAGGTATGAGGGACTTCTGCTTTCCAAACACTCACAAGACAAGACCTTGGTGATGTCTTCAAATACTCGAGTGCTAGCCTACCTATCTTTTGAAACATTGGTCAGTGGATAATACTAGATGCTGAACTCAAGGAAAAATAATTGGGACATATTAAGGCCTTCATGTGAACTTCCTAGGATACATTTTTAGAAGGCCTACCAAATCATCTCAAAATAGTACTAAATTTGAAAAAATGAGAATTTTTATGACAGATTGTTATATGTTGGTATTTGTAGGTAAGCAGGTCAAATTTACATCTAAAAGACACAGCAACTGACCTTGCGGATTCTACATGTTTCCTCTGTTGAGCTTTGGAATTGCTTCTATCGCCACGTGTCTCCATCCATCTTAAGATGTTAGGTGATGGTAGAAATCTCATAGAACTGGAAATTAGGAATCTGTGTTCTTATTTTGGTTCAGCAGCTAATATGTTAAATGATTATGGGTGAATCAAGTAAGGAAGATGAATTTACCTTAAATCGCATCCTTTTATGAACTGTAATTTGAGTGCTACATATCAGAAATTTTATTGCTTATTTCTTTACTACTTTTTTCTACATTAATCTAATGGATGCAACATCATTTATCTGTTCCTCTGATAATAATGATACCAGGGAAAGGTTTGTCAGCATTGCTCACTGAAGAGAAGTTTTCTTCTCATTCTTCCTTTATCTTTGTGTATTCAGAGTTTTTTTTTTCTTTTTAAAAAGTTCTTTTTTATTCCCCTATCATGGTGAATGCTTTTGTCTAATGTTTGATAATCCATGGCTCTCTGTTCCCCCAGGATTGACTTCTTCAATTTTTCCTACTTGGAAAGCAAGTAGGCTGAGAATAAGCAATATGTTTGGTTGCTGGTGTTCTGGGAGCGAAGGGGGCCGACAGACTTTCAGTGAGCCCCCTCATTTCCAGTCCTGTGCCTCACTCTTGGCCACATCTGGGCCCAATATCCCTAAGTCTTGGGTCTTCTATACAGGTTCTTCCCATGTTAGCAGGTCCATATTCTAGGAGACATCCTGGTTGCTGGTTATATGGGATGAGATTTGGGCATCTGATAGTACTACACAGTGATCTTTAACCAGTCTTTGTTCAGTAGTTGTCTACAACCCACCTCCAAAGTGTCCAGTGGCTCCATCTCCAGAGCCTTTGGGGTGAAGAGTCAACTGACTCCTCTTTTGTCACACCTTCTACTGGCTCTTTCTGTCACAGTATCCTGAATCTTGCTAAGCCTTCTACCTCCAACTTCAGCTTCCCATCTTCCAAAAGTGAGATGAAATCTCTGATCTACTTTTATATCTCACTTGTTCATTTTGCCCTTGTGGGTTTATGGGTATTTTTATTCTTTTACTATCATCTTAACAGAGGCTGCCAAGGGAGATTTAAACAGATGTATGCAATCCACTGTCTTTAACTCAAAGTCCCTCTGTATAGATAAAGCACAGTCATAAAAAATGCAACCTGACACAATTAATGGAGAAGTTAATAACAAAAGCAAATTAAGAGGTTAAGATTTCACACTATTTTTCAAAACAAGGAAATGTGTTTAAAAATTAGGTAGCAGATTAAAATATTCTGAGACATGGACACATTCCTGAATGACACCATCTTTCTCAGACCCCAGTGGTAAAAATATCTCTCTGCAAGTTGAGAGTGGAATAGGAGAAAAGCCTGAGTGAAACAGATCTTATAAAGTATGAAGAATTCCTTATTAATTTTATCTTACCATAATATATGTAGACAGTAGTATTTTAAAATTCTTTTAACATGAGACAGAAGAGGAAGGAAGGCTGGCAGGTGAGCACGTACAGATATGGAGGCATCCTCGCTTCTAGTAGTTCTATACTATTTAACATATATTTCATGTATAAGCCACTGCTAGGTTCAGCTGGGTGTTTATTCTAGGACACTGGGGAGCTTGGTAAATGGGACCCAGTGGTCCCATTCACTGTGGTCACAGAACTTGGCTGACATCCATCACTGGGCCCTCCGTGCTGTTATGAATTCATGGACTACAGTGGAGTTAAATGGTGGAAATGAATTCAGGTCAAACTTCTGGGCCAGTAGTATGGGATCTCTTCATTAAAGATTAGGCGTTGTGTGGAGGCAGCATTTATCAGAGCAGTATTAACTCAGGAACCCCCTAAAACTGGTGAGCAGTCCCATGTTGGCCATGCGGAGCAGCTCCCCAGTGGCCCTCTTTCCTGCCCAATAACTATGTTCTTCTGCTTCTATAAGTGGTGGTGTCCATTTTGAAGATGAGAAGAAAGGCGAGGGTGCTGGACGTGTCTTTGATTTTGGAGATGTTCTGCTAACAAGGTGCCACGTCTGGCCCTTGTATGGTTCTCTTGGGTACCTCCTCCCAGAGGTCACTTCTCCTGTAAGTTTTGTTCAACTGTTTTCTGACCTTGAGAGATGTGAGCAGAGGGAGTATGAATTACCTTGATCCTTCTTCTAGACTCTATCACAGGAGCTCCCTCTGGTCATCTCTTCCTTGTAACCTGTTCTTGTTCTCATTGACCACACTTGGCACTGCACATGCACTGAGGTCATGATGTCAAGCAATGTGGATAGCCCTACAGCTTGGTCTGAGGAATCACCTGAGCTTGCTGGCTTCACTATTTTCTCTAAATGTTAGCTTCCCAGGAGGCCCTGTGGATCTCACTAAGACCTTTGGGTGAGATTTACATGGACTGTCAGTGTCTCCTTTTGACAGAGCGTGACCACCACCAGAGAGGGATGATGATTGTGCGTCCCAGAAGCTTGAGAACTTCCTTAGCATTAAGGTGGGTGGGAAAGGAGTCACGTTAGTTCTTTCAGGCTCCTAGGGAAGCATCTGGGGCTGAGCTGTTGCAGTCACACAGTCAGCATAGACAGATGGGAGGTGGTTTGTCGACTTGCAACAATAAAGCTGACAATGTTACCCCAGAGAGCTGCAGGTGCTGAATGAGCTCTGCTAAGTAGCTAACTTAGTTCTGGGGAGCAACACAGCCCTAGGGAATGATGCTTATTGTGATATCAGGAAAAGGCAATTAATGCTCCTTTTGCCTTAGTCTCCTTGCCAATAAATCAAGGATAAAAATATTCCCTTTATTTTGGAGAGGCTGAGTATAGCCTGGAAGAGTGGTAGAGAGGTGCTCTGTAAACGGAGTGCTTAGAAAAGCTTTGTATGTTCTGTGACCACAGCTTGCCTCACTGCTGAAGGCTACTTCACTGGGTGACACCACTGACCCAGGCTAGAGTATATCACCACGTCTTGCTTCTAGCTGATGCTACTAGGACTTCCATTAAGTACTGTTATACCACTTCTGTTTCTGTTGCATATCATGAATGTGCTTGCTGTTAGGTAGCACTCAACACTACGTCTGCTCCTACTAAATACTAAGGACAATTTGTAAAGTGTATGTAAGGTATCATGATACAATGATACAGGCACCAGCTACCTACCCCCCTAATCTTAGGAAAATGGATGTCAGCGTTACCTGTGAAGTCTCCTGTTGGTCAAGGAGGCCTTCACGTTCCCCTCGGCTTGACTGAATTTAGACAGTTTTCTTCCTGACGCTTGGCCTGTGACCTCTCTTCTCTTAGAGCATTTACTTTAGAGAACTTGCAGTTATAAATTCTTATTCTGACCTTCAAGATGTAAATCTTCTACAACGCAGGACCGTCTTGCCAGTGTAATCTTTAGAAAGATAGGCTCCTCTCTCCCAGTTTCTATTTAAAGGCAGGAGCTTAACCTGTGTCAAGCAGTGTGACTGGAAGTCCCAGTTACGTTGTCTGAACATCCTACACTACATGTTCACTAGCTCAACCTAGTGCTAAAAACTCTCCAGACTTTGGTGTTAACAGACAGAGGCGCATAAATCTCTCTCCCCAGTACTATATTCTTAACCCACACGCCACAGTCCTGCACAATCCGCATTGCTATTTTTAACAAGTCTCTGGTATGATTTTTTTTTTATACTGTGTTCTTGGAATGGATTTGAGGGTTTATGATTTTCTGTATTTCCTTTATAGTTGACCACATGTTGTAGCACTAAACCATTTAATTGTGTTGATTTTTGTATGTGTGTTTTTGAACTTCATGTAAATGAAAATACAGTGTACAGTTTATTTCAAACTATGAGAATAAGCTTTGCCATCTGTTGAGAAAAGAGTTGGATAGGAAAAATCATTGCCAGAGTAACCATGGTTTTTATAACTCTACAAATAAACAAAGGAGACAAGAGTCAGGAAAAACAGGAGAATGAGGGTTAAAAAAACCCCATGGAATTCCTAATCCTCTAACTCTTTGTGTAATGATATTTTCCTCAAGCAGACAGTATTCGTTAACATTGGATTTCTGTACCACTTATATTCAGTATTTCCACTGGCAGATTACCGCAACTATTAAAGATAATCAAATTTTTAACTCTATGCTCACAGAAAACATATTAAGTACATCAACAATTCCCCTTTCCTTTAATTAGATTCTAAAATTTGTCCTGTACAACAGTACAATGTATGCAACCGTTAAAAACTCTAATTGGAACTCTGGTATCTGCTTTTCTTGAGGTCTAGCTGTGAAAGCTTTATGTATGACGTAGAATAATTGAAATTGGAGAGGTCAAAAGAGGATTGAGGAAAACTCCAGAAGGGCCAGTATGACTTGCTAATTGGGCTGGGCTCTAGCAGATGGAAAACAACACAGGCAAATACAATGCTGTTAGAAGGCATTGTTTCCAGGCATATGCAAATGCCAGAAGTTACACACGGCCATTCACCAGTGACCATCCTCTGAGGATTTCTAATTCAAAGATGTTATGATGGTAACCAGTCATCAATTCTTGGGTATGAAAATAATTTCCAGCGCTTAGAACTTCTCCCTCTTCCTCCCTACCACAGTTCTGCCGAACACAAATGGCACCCCTTGGGAGTTGTTTGTGGTAACTGATCTTATTTTCATATTTGGTCAAGGCAAAAACTCCTCAACTTTTAACATCAAACAGTTGGGTAAGCTGGGTGCTGGTGGCTCATGTCTATAATCCTAGCTACTCAGAGGCAGAGGCAGTGGTTCAAAGCCATCTCAGACAAATAGTTTATGAGACCCTATCTTGAAAATACCCAATACAAAAAAGGGGCTGGTGGAATGGTTCAAGTGCTAGAGCTCCTGCCTAGCAAACATGAGGCTCTGAGTTCAAATCCTAGCACCACAAAAAAAGAACAGTTGGGTAGTCTTCACAGTACCAGCTACTCAAAAATTTTTATGCAAACTTATACTTAGTGAAATAAAACAAGACCACATATTCTCTGAGACTATAGTCAAGACAGGGTATTATTCTTACATTTGCAGGTTTAAATTTTTAATTAAAATACAGTACAGATGCTGTACTGATATTTATGGAAACCATCAATTGCAGAGTGGAAAGAGTATCCATAACCCAAAGTGTTTTTAGAGTGTGTATGTAGAGAGAATGTTGTTATATATTTTCATTTCAGCAGACACATAACTTTTAGCTATTCACAACATTAAAAATGTTATGCAACCTTCTTCATTTCTCTAGAATGTCCCAGCTGGAAGTCAGACCTATATATTTTCTGCAAGTATAACAAGAAAGATTCATATCTATTGTTGGGGTAATTAACGAACTTTACCAAAGGAAAAAAAGTACCATATTTTCTGCAGCATAATGCCTCTAAGACTAATTAGAATATTTTTATTATAGCTGCTTTTCTAGCTACTTAGTGAAATTTATAACTGACATTAAGCATAGAACTTTGAGTTGTATCTGGGTTTTCTTTGCTGAGCTCACCATTACCTGACCAGAATAATCAAAAAGGCAAATTTACTAATGCAGTAGATAGAAGGACAAAGACCCACTTGAATTAATGACTTTTAAAAAGTTTAAGTGGGTCACCCAAAAGGAGATCCAAATCTTCCTGGCAGAGGAGGCTCTGTCTCAATGACTGCCTGAATATAATATAATTTTAGTAATAAAAACTGGAGCTATGTACAAAATGTGATTGACATTTTATTTGGGACAATGTCAAAGCGAACATATCAGTTTTCCTTAATTGTCATGTGATTGTGATTCTTTTCCCAAAAATTTAAAACTGAAGATTTGTTATCTAGGAATATAGAAAGGTCAAGAGTTTCACAGCTTCAGGATAAGGAATGAACTGGGGAGACCATGTCCTTTCCAAATGTGTCCTGCCCTGATGCCTTAGAGGTTGACATGGTTAAACTTGACCTTGGGATGCACAGGATTGACCTACTTGGTGGGAAGTAGATCACCCTTGCCCTGCCAGGGATCTAAGGGTGGTCTGAGGATAGTCCAGAGAACTTTTCTCCCACAGTCCTGGAATCAATGGGACAATGGAAGCAACCGGGACACTAGACCCACCCAGTGGTAACCATGATTACCAGATCTCAGTGGTGACCTTGATTAGCAGATCTTACTCTTGCAAACAACACTTTTCAGGAACATCCTGATCTCCCTAGAGGAGCATGAATTCATTCTTGAGGGAATCAGTCCTTCTCGTTGGCTTCCTGTAGCTTTCTGATGACTGTAAATTGGTGAAAGTTGTTTTAGGGTATATTCCACCTTAGTCAACATAATTTTATGACTCTGATCTTGTCTGTGTGAAAAGAACAGAGCACCATTACATTCATTTTTGAACGTACCAAAGCTTTAGTTGAGGTGGGCAACTAAACTAATCTTTTGTGAAGATTGAGAACTTATTTCATATTTTAAGAATGAGAGAATGCTCATGAGTGTGAAGGAATCTCCCATTTTTTTTTCCTATGTCTGGGTTGCTAAATCCATTTCAAATATAATATACTTATTAATTTAATGTGCCCAACACTATGCCAGGCACAAGGATGACAGAAGTTAAATACAATAGCTGTTGCCAAGAAGGTAATATTAGTGACAGCTTATTCACTTACAAAAACAGAAGTGATGTTTTTGTTGAAGCAAGGACAATTTGTCCAGAAAGGTGACCAACTGTATTGTAAGAGTATCAAAGCATTGCATTCTCCTCCTGAGGAAGACTACAAAACCTGTAAGGCTAACACTTTTCAGGAGCCATACAGCTAGACAACTTCATATTCATGAGTACTTTATTTTTTTTTCTTTTATTATTCATATGTGCATACAAAGTTTGGTTCATTTCTCCCCCCTGCCCCCACCCCCTCCCTTACCACCCACTCCGCCCCCTCCCTCTCCCCCCCTCAATACCCAGCAGAAACTATTTTGCCCTTATTTCTAATTTTGTTGTAGAGAGAGTATAAGCAATAATAGGAAGGAACAAGGGGTTTTGCTGGTTGAGATAAGGATAGCTATACAGGGCATTGACTCACATTGATTTCCTGTGCGTGGGTGTTACCTTCTAGGTTAATTCTTCTTGAACTAACCTTTTCTCTAGTACCTGTTTGCTGGACATCTGTCACAGAATGTTGCTGAGGTTGGAAAGTGTAGAAGGTGGCTGCTGGATTAGTGGAAAATAACTGCTGACATTCTGGGCTCAGCAAAGTTGAGAGTTTTGGAAGATGAGAGGCCCAAGTGTTTTAGCCTCAGGAATAATTTCCAATTTCTGTTTTATAATTGATATGTATCTGCTAACTCTTTTAGGCCATAATCCTGTTAAGGCTATGAACTCTTTTCTTCCTTCCAAAATGAACAACCTTATACAAATGGAAATCGTGAGATTAGGTCAGTGTAGATGATTGGCTTGCAAGTTTGTCAAAAACAGAATTGTTTGGGGTGAAAACTAAGTTATCTGGCAATAGTTTTCACTGATAAACAGGGAAATAAGAGACTGACTCATAGAAGTTCTTCTAATTATAACATTGCATGAATCTATAATCGTTGTCCATAGTAGATGCCTGCCTTAAAAACAGACCTACCATACCATCCTGGCATGTACCCAAAGCAGTGTAAACCAGGATACAAGAAAGACACACGCACACCCATGTTATTGCAGCAATGGTCCAATATTTGGAAACCACCCAGATGCCCTAAAACTGATGAATGGATAAGAAAATGTGGCATATATACACAATGGAGTTTTATTCATCCATAAAGAAGAATGAAGTTATGTTGTTTGCAGGTAAATGGATGGAACTGGAAATCATGTTAAGCAAAGTAAGCCTGGATCAGAAAGACAAAGGTCATATGTCTTTTCTCATATGTGGAAGCTAGACCTATAAGATAAATGTATACATAAATACCTATACAATCTTATACACACACACACATACACACACAGAGAGAGAGAGTGAGAGAGTGAGGGAGAATATGATTGTAATAGTAGGGATGTCTGTGAGGGCTAGGTGGAGGTTTGAGAGGAAAACAAAATGATAGAGAGTGAATAATATTGAAATTCACTACATCTATTTTTGAAGATGGCATGATGAAATGCACTGTAAGTTACTGGATAATAGGGAAGCAGGGGGATAAAGAATAAACAATAGAGGAGGTTAATCTGATTAAGGTGAAATATATGCATGTCTGAAATACCGTGGTGAAACCCCCTTGAACAATCAATATACACTTAAAAAAAAAAGGACAGGAAGGTAAAACAGGTCCTGTGAGGGGGAGGGTACTAGTGGAAGGGGAAGAGTAAATGGAGATGGTGAAGGAGGGCAAATATGGTTGATGTACTTTGTATACGTGTATGAAAATGGGACAATGAAATCTGTTGAAATCATTCTAAGAATGGGGAAAGGAGGGTTGATGGAAAGGGTGAGTTTACTTAACATACATTATAAGCACATATGTAAGTGCCACATTGAAACTCCCTTGTACAACTAATATATGCTAATAAAAATGCAAAATGAAAGAATTTAACAAAACCAAAAAAATGTAAAGGGAGAAACCTTTCCTTGACTATACTAACAAAAATCTTTTGAAGGCTGGATTTGAGAGAAAGAAGAATAAGAAAAAATTGTAGATAGCAAGGGAAGCCTAAAAGTGCTACCTAGGTTCCCCTGGCTAAACTTTTCACACAGTTACCATGACAACTTTCATATATACTCCCTGTAATGTGGAGAAAATTAGATATTAGTGTGGATAGGCCTTTGGAGATAGAACTCTTTCAGACAGAAATGCTGACCTAGGTTGTTTCCTGGACCACACACCTAATGCTTTAATCAGTTCTTGCAGTGGGCCCCACTAAGATGAAACCTTTCCCTTCTCACACAGTCATGTGGAAACCCTGGAGAAGAACTGGGCTAGAGTGAGATCTATCAGCTCAAAATCCCCTCTATTAATATGTGGGAAATCTCAAGAAACAGTGAAGGTTGCCTCTGCTCGGAGGAAGTGATTTTACATTGGTGCTGTGGGATAGGGATATTTATGACGGATTTCTGAGCAGTTTGGTTTTGAGAACACAGGATTTGTGAACTCTTCCAAGCCTGTTGCAAGGTGATTAAGATCCTAAGTGTCACTGAATGCAGCAGTTGTAAACATTAGTCTCTCAGCCATTTTGAGCTGTTTAAGAGGTGGAAAGATATCTGAAATTTGAATTTAAAAATGAGGAATCTAAAGCCCAGAGAATGTAAACAACTTTCCCAGTATGCAAAGGTTGTTAGACTCAATGACAATCCTATTTACTCTTTTCACTACAAATTCGATGCCCATGATTTTGCTTAAGCTGTTCTCCACTGTGTTGTCCTTCACTGAATGCATTCAGTGACTTTTCTTTACTGAAATAAAATACATATTTTCCCTATTTTTTGACGTAAATCACCATTTCCCAGAAGGCATAGATGGACACCTATCGCTCTGTCCTAAGGGCCAAGGGCCTCCAGCTCAACCCTTGCCTTACCTCTTCTTCCTAGGTTAGAAAGTCCTATCCAGCTGTGGTGAACAAACAATCCAATGCTATAACTCTCAGGAGATTGTCACATATAGTCCTATGCTAGTTAGGCTCCAGACACATTAGAATCTGTCATAAAGCCACATAGGCATTTTAATATAATTTCCAGAAATATTTGCTTTCAAACATCCCTTTATGGAAAGGATGCCGCAGTTTTCTCTCATTAGGGATAATTATAAACCCTCATTCATTAGCATTAAAATGAGGTAGAATGGATTTGGGGGGAGGTTACTCACAATTCAACTACAACCTGCAGGCTATTGCAGAGAATGACAAGTAACTGAAAATCAGGCAGGAGACATTAAATAATCTGTGCCCCTAGATTGTTTTGGGTAATAAGGCAACAGGAAGTATTGGTTTCCCTTTCTGGCTGCTTTAAAGACATAAAGTTGAGCCTTGGAATCCAGAGGAACGAGTTCCATGAGCATGGCTGATGGTGTGGCCTAGGAAAAGGATGGTTGCTTGTGAAGGACTTCCTGTATCTTGAAGAAAGATAACTAAATAATATCCCACATGGGATATTATGATTCTCACCCTCATTAAAAGCTTGTAACATGCTATAACAGAATTATATTAGATTAGATTATAATATCCATGTCTGGGGCCAAATAATGTAGAGAAAACCATGCAACCGTTAGAAGCATGGTAATAATATGTTCGATGGTCACTGTTACAACATTTTGAAGAGGAGGGAGAGTTGGTCTCTAGGAAAATATGCATCCTTTCCGAACACTCTGGAGAATCCCTGATAATGTTGGGAACCAAGCTGGATTTCCTACAGAAAGGTGTCATGGAAGATTGTAGCACTTTATGTAGATGTTAACAGAGAGAATCGCCTCCAAATTTGGAGGCTCTATGGGTTCAGTATCGTGCATAGATGCTTTCACGTCTAGAGGCAAGGATATGCCATACTTTGATTGTGGCTGGAGGAGGAAGGAGGAAAGCTGAACAACCTGCTTGGCTGTTGTGGAGGTTACACTTTCCGAATTAACTCATTTGCCCATGGAGCAAAGCTCCATTCTTGGTATCTGGAATTTTTCATTCTACATCGAACTGGCTCTCCAAATATTAGTTCCCAGTCTATTATTAAAGTATGTGGTACATTGTAAGGGTTGAACTGTGTGGGTGATTCCTATTTGGACGAAGTATGGAGGAAACTATTTGGAAATTGCACTTTTCAAGATTCACCTTAAAAAAAAGGCAGTGTTCTCCATCATATGGTCAGGAAGTATCTAGCACCAGCATCATCTGAATTTGAGGGAATTTAGGGTTCTGTTATGAAAGTTCTCATTAAATCACTCTTATGGCTTTTCTTTTTTTCGCCATCAATGCAATTTTGATGTCTAGAGGAAAATGGTTACACAATTCCATAAAATAGAATCCTGGAATTCCCACCTGAAAATTTAAATAAAAAATTCACATAAAAGAGGGAAGACTTGCAAGGGCTTGGTACTAAAAGATTAATGTATGGATTTTAGAGGAAGGCCTTCATACAGCTGTACCCAACTGAGGCAGAATACCCGGGTAAGGTGACAGGGAAATTAGAAAATATATAAAAAACTAAACCAGGTTCAAGAGTTGAGACAGAACCAGGAAATAAGGCTGAAAAACCACTAGAACAGCAAGAAATTAAATAAGCTACTTATGAATATATTAACCCACATTTTCCCATCACCCCTCCTTCTTTTTCATATGTTAAAGAGATACATTGACCCTAGAAATGTAATTAGGTCTGAGAGAAGAAAGAGTCTGCTTTTTTTGGAAATCTGGGACCAGGAAGAATATCTAAAAAAGGACAATGTAGAACAGACACACATGTCACAAGACCCCTCCATTGTAAAATCAACGCATACCTTTTATCTTCAGTCTTGAATGATAATGTCAAAACAGAATAATTGGGAAGTTAACAGGTAACTATACTGCCAGGTGACTAGTTCTGAGCTGGAAATTCCCAGTTCATTTAGAGGACATAAACACCCTGGGGTGAAGACTGCCCATTGAGCCCTCTGCTGTCTCCTCCTTCATATCATTTGGCAATACGGGGGATTGAACTCAGGGCCTTGTTCTTCTAGGCAGATGCCCCACCATTTGAGCCATGCCCCCAGGTCTTTTCTCCTTTAATTATTTTTCAGGTAGAGTCTCTCTTTTTGGATCAGGGCTGGCCTCAGATGGTGATATGCTTCTACCTATGGCCTCCTTCATGGCTGGGATCTCAGGCATGTGCAACCATGCCTGACTTATTGATTGAAATGGAATCTTGCTAATTTTTTGCTGGAGCTGGCCTTGAACAATGATCCTCCTGATCTTTACTTCCTGAGAAGCTGGGATTACAGGCATGAGCTACCACATCCAGTCTTCTGATCTTAGCTTGTTCTATCTCTTTCCTTGCACCCTGCTTTCTCATCCTACGTTAAATAAATCTGCTGGCCTGCTACCTTGTGTGCCTCCTTTGTGGATTACTTCAAATTTTGTTTCATTGTTATTCCAAGTTCCTGGGAAAGTCACAGTGGGCTTGAAAAATAGAGTAGTGAGTTCCCCCTCTGTTGGAGAAATCTCTTTCCAAATACCCTCCCAAGACACAACCTCATCCATTTGCCACAAATCAGAAAACTGACCTTCATATGACATCTGAGTCCATTGAGACATCTCACCAGAGGAATGAGGATGGTGCAGGTGTGTGTACATTTGGCAGTGTGAAATGTGGTGTCTACTGCCTCATCTTCCCTAATCTTCCACAGCCTGGGTGAGTTGCTATCTAGAGTGGCATTGTCATTTCTCTCCAAATTCAGGCAAATATCTTCCAACCAAACAAAAGGGAACCATCAGGGGAAATAGAAATAAGAAGAAACACAGAGATTCATCATAACAAAAACAACAGATGAATATTTAAACTAATTTAAGTATGACCAATGAGCTGCATAAACTGTATCATTAATCACCCTGGCACACACGAGCATGCTTTCTGGGCTAAAAATTACGCCATTAAAATTCAGTAAAACTTAGTCACAGTGCATCTCTCTCTACTGAACATGGTTAATGCTGATTATTCCCAAGTTTGATGTATTTTGTGCATTACTCAGCAGATGTTTGTTTCTTCTCCTCACTTGTGGGTAGAGAAATGGCGGGAATATTGAGAATGGATAATTTCAGAGGAACAATGGAGCTGAGGTGTCATTTCTAGCGACTTGTCTTAGCTTCCTTGCATGTGTATGATATGATGGTCACGATGGCAGTGCTGTGTGATGATGTTGTTGATGGCAGTGATGGAGGTGGCTACAAGAGAAACCACAATACTCCCTGCCAATGCCACCCATGGATATGTAATGGTACTGCCTAGGCAGGGTCATGGTTCCACACTTTTGGGAAGTCTGTTTTATGGTCAGCTTTGAAACGTGAAGAAGCTGTTCCTGCCCATCAGGATTCAATGTGACTGTTCTCTTCATCATTTCCCTAATATCAGTGATCTGGTAGACAGCTGGAAGGACAGAAGACACATGGGCTCAAGGTGAAGACAGAGCATTACCAGAGTTCATTTAAATAAAACAAAAAGGACTGAAGCACTCCATGAGCAGAAATAAAGGCTTAAAAAATGCACACACTAATAAAGAGTAAAACAACATAGAGCCCACTGACAGCACCCAAATATCCCCATAGTCACAGTCCTTAGGGTTGCTAGAGATAATGACTGTAGATCCAGTTATTATGGTGTCCTTTACAGATTTCTTATATGTAACTATACAATTAGTAACATGTAATTTCTTATTTTACAGCTTATAACTTGTCATTTATTATTATTTTTAAAAAGCCTCTTTGCTATCATTAAAGAGGCCCTAATTTAAAGAACCCTAACACCAAGTTTTCATATAAACTTGGTATTTATATTAACACCAGGTCAGGTTGGGGCAGAGGCACCTGGAGAGGGAGAGGCAGGAGAGGTTGCAGGAATGGAAAGAAGGTGTGGAAGGAGCAGACAGCAGGGGAGGTGTAAGGTCAGAGCCCTGGGGAGGGTGGCATTCTCTGCTCCCATCCCCCCCCACACAAGGGAGCCAAGGCACTGGAGCAGGGACCCTCATGATACCTGAACAGGGAGGATATGGGACAAGTGCACAAGTCTGATTCTTTCTTCCTGTCTCTCTGCCTCTGTTTTTGCCCTGCTTCTGTACGACCTTGAGAAGTCCCCTGACTCTTTGGGAAGATTGAACTGACTTTTCAGGCCTTGCAGATGCCCTTTTTTGCACTGTGACTGTACTTGTTGGTCCCCCATCTGTGTTCTCTAGTCTAAGCCCTCTGAGGGCACCTGTGATTTTGCAGCTCACCACCACATTCTGGGGCTGGCTTGTCCACTCGTGGGTAGAAATGCTCACACTGACCAATGGTATGAGGCTGTTAGTTCTTCACGAGTCGGGGTTTTCTCTGCCACTGGCATTCTGGAAGTGCCTGTCGTCTTTCACGGCTCTGTGTCAGGGTGTCTGGGAAGCTGTATCTGGTGTCTCCCCACTAGTACAGACTGACCAGGGTCTCCTCTGGACCTGCACTGACTTCCAGCATAGTGCAGCTTATGTTTCATTTCACCTACCTGTTTACAAGATTGTGTCTTCCTTCTAGATAATCTACCCCTTTAGGGTACAGAGCATGTCTTATTGTTATTTTTTGGTCCTAACTCCTAGCTGGCTCTCTGGAGCTCAATAGGTACTTCATATGTGTTTAATAAGTTTCATTGAGTTGACATGGGGGAGGCTGAGTAAACAAAAATAAACAAGTCACCCAACCTTGATTTTGAAACAGCTTGTCTAACCATCTTAGCGTTAGTTTTCTTCCTAATTTCATTATTAGAAATTCACCCAACAGTCTACAGAAGGTGGGGAAATAAAACAAGTGCTAATTGAAAGGTGGTGCATTCCTACAAGGTGGAGAAGAAGTAATGGAAGAAATTAGTCTACAACTAGTTCAGTGATTGACGGTCTCAGTGCAGAATGGTGACACCTGTTCTCAGGCCTTGCCTCGGATTTACCCCATGCTTGTCTTTGACCTTTCCATGTTTCTTTAATTACGGTAGCATTCAGTCATGCTGGGTGTCTTTTCCATGCTCACCTCAGGAGACAAACACACTCTATGTTACAACAAAGTACTTTGAAAGAAGGTAATTAAAGGTGTTTAGCTTAAGCCTTATTTTATGGTTTAAAGGCAAATAAACATAGTGAAAGAAAAAGTACTGTTTAACTGAACCTGTGGGGTATACAACCATAGACTCACTCTTTTATTCACTTAGTCCTTCCAATGTAAAAAAAATAAATAAATAAGATTATCTAAGTGGCTTTCACTTGTACATTCTCTACCAAAATAAATACGAATTTTCAAAGACAATTTTTTGGTAGAGTGAGAAAATGATGATAAAAGTTCAAAAGTCCAGTCATTTATTTTCACAAATCACAACTTGTACTTTCGTTTTGCTCTTTTATATATTTTGGGGAAAATATGCCTGCCTTGACTACATAGATATGGAGCAAACTTGGAAATGCAGTTAATCAGAGACTAGTGATAAAAACAAAATGAATTATTCTTGCTTTTCTTTGTTTTTAGTACAAAGTACAGAACTTTTCTTTCCTTATTTTAGCGAGCTAGGTGCTGGTAAAGATTTACAGCAGAAAAGATGTATTATCCAGCGTGGGAAATGAAGATAGACTGCTAATTATGACACAAGCCTTGATGACATGGCAGCTAAAGGTGCAGTGATGTCCTTTGTTCCTGGCTTCTCAGAATTCTCTGAATAGAGGATACCAAGGGGGAGGCATTGAAGACTCAGGAAGACTTAGCACGCAAGAAGAGGAAAGAAGGACTGGGGATGTGGTTCAAGTGGTAGAGTGCCTACTTGGCAAACATAAGGCCCTGAATCCCTGACTACCACCATAAAAAAAAAAAGGAAAGAACATTCACTAACTGCAAGCAGGAAGGAGGAATGTGAATGCCATGCTAAAGAAAACAGTGGCAATTCTTTATAAAATTTTTATACCAATAAAGGATCAGTGGTGACACCTGAGTTTGAACCCAGTAGATACTCAGAGCCCCACTCTGATGCAGACCACACTAGGGTGTGTATGGAGAAAGTGAGGAAAGGAGCCAACAGAGGAACAGACAGTGGTTACCAAAATAATACCAAAGGTCTTGGTGAGTGATTTCACAAAACTGTAAGGTTGGAAGGGACCTTGAGCTCACCGGTCTTCAGAATTTTAGGAAGACCTAAAATGATTAAGAGGCAAAATGATCCTATGGGCCACTTCCCTTCAGGAAAATGGACTAAACAAATGCACTTAGTTAGGTGGAAGCCAGCCTGTGACATTGTGGAAGCCTTTGTCTTGTGAACTAAGCTCTCTTAATGACCCAGAAGAACACATGGGGCACACATACACATGGCAAAGGCCTGGGTTGGAAACCATAGTGAAGGGTGCTTCTGGACACCTGTGGCCCTTGATCTCCATCAGGCACCGAGTAAACAGGTGCCTGCTCTCAACGCTCAGTGTGACTTCAACCCCTCAAACTCTCATCTTCTCCTCTCCCATTTTGTTCCTTAGTTCATATGATTCTGGTTCATTGTATGATTAACTTTAACTGTGAGCACTTGGTTCTTAAAATGTGTTCTTGAAAATTCAACCAATATGCTTACATATACTGTCATCCTTTCAAAATGAATTTTATTCCCCAGCTCAAATAATCACTTGATTCTATTTTATAATCATAAATATTACAAATAAATAAACCGACACTAAGGAATTATGGGAACTTGCCCATTACCATCATCAGCCTGTATTTACAGTGGCCTCATAAACTACCTGGTCCTAAGCTCAATAAATCAATACTTAGCAGCAGTTTCAATTACACTCTGGGTCCCTTGTAGATATTCATAAAGTCACCGAGATGAGATGCAAGATTGGTGTCAGAAATTGCAGGTACCAATCATGTTATTTTGCCCAATATGATGAAAAGCACAGTTTCTAGGGCCAGATCCCCTGGCAGGCTCTGACAGAGTCTCAGGATTTGTGTACATGTCCCTTTGTGTGCGTGTCCCTTTAGTCCTTCCAGGAGTTTGAACAGGAAACATTTGTGTCTTACAAAATCTTGCACAGGATGATTAAAAGCATCAATAACCGTCCTTTACAAAAACAAAACAAAAAAGCTTAGGCCATTAGAATTGAGGGTAATAAATCTTCCTTGACCAGGTATTCTTTTACCTGTGAACAAGCACATTTTTCAAAAACACCGTGTATATTTGAAAGAGGGTTAAAAGAACTACAATTTATGTCATTCACTGAACTAGAATCTACCATGATCAATTTTAAAATCAGTCTAACACAGATGGACACTTCTCATTAACTTCTTTTGTTTTTTTCTGGGACTGGGGATTGAACTAGGGTTCCCTGCTTTGCTAGGTAAGTGCTCTACACTTGAGTCACATCCCCCTTGTTAACTTCTATAGTAGAAAATCTTGACAGCATGCCTTTCAAATTGAGTGGCTTTAGAATGTCAACGAGTTTAGACTCTTTGTGTACTAGTCACTGGTTAAATTCTAGTTAGATTCTAAAACTAGAATATGTTTAAAATACAGATTTTAGCCAAGTTTTATAGTTTGAGGAATCAACTCAATTTTATTTTAATTTATATTATGAATATTCCTTTGATCTTGTTTAGCTGCTGTCAATTTTTAACACAAGTCACTTTTTATACGATAGCATGAAACATTTTAATGATTCTAAATCCTATAAAAATGTGTAATTTTATTATCTCTGTAGTATCTGTTTTACTTTGAAATATTTACCGGAATGCAGTTTCCTTGTTTGCCAGATGAACTGTGATAAGCGCTGTTAGTCTCACAACATAGTGACAGATTCATTCTGTATGTTTCAGTGACCACATTGGGCGGTCTTATGTAGATGAGATGCGTCCCCAGGAGCTTAGGATAGGGCTGCTGAGCTGATGTCACCAGAGTCTTTTTTTTTTTTTTTTGATTGTCTACCAAGAGATCTTGTACTTGTGATCAGCATTGTTAGGATGCATGAGAAATGAACTAGGTTTGAAGAAATACCTTTCTTGAATATGTCTCTTCAAATGCAAAATGAGTAAGACTTGCCTTTCTTGAGAATTGAGGTAGGGTAGGCTGATGCTCTATTCTTATTGGCTATTAGTCATAAAATCTGAATAATTCAATAAAGCTGCTGAAGAAGAGGAATGAGTGATATTCCAGAGATACTGTCATTCTGAGAAATCTCTCATTTAAATGCTGTGTCTTAGGACGTAAGGACATTTAATAATCTCTGAGGTTATCCAGATGTAGTAGGCCTGACCTGCAATCCCAGTGCTCGGGAGTCAGAGGCAGGAGGATGAAGAGTTCAGGGGCAGCCTGGGCTACATAGTGAGACCCGGTCTCAATCCTCTCCTCCCTTCTTTCAAAAGCTATGTGATTGGAAAAAAGCACCTTCTTTCTTGCCACCCAGAAATTCCCAAATACCCCAAAATGTGACCTGTGTAGTATCATCACAATAACTTTCTTATTTGAAACTCTGTTTTCCAAAATTTTGACAAGGAGTATGTCTGACTCTTGCAATCAGAAAAGAAATTCTTTTTAGGAAGCAGTTTCTTGTAACGCTGTGTGATTTTTGCCTTTCTCCTTTATCACTCCACCTGTGCCTCTCTTCAGTCGCCTTCCCCAGACAAGCTCGACCTGCACAGTGTGATGTGAACGCTGCTGAAGAGCGATAATGTGCTGGAGCTCGGTCCCTGGAGCACCCACGTGACACCCACGTAGCGAGATAGCACTGGGAGGCCGCAGGGGGAAGCGGCACTTGTGGCAAGTTCACGTCAAAGCCATCAAGAGTTCAAACGACAAACGACACAAATCAGGCACCGGGGCAGGCACCATCTCCACGTGGAAGCCTGGTGTCTGCAGTGTCTGTCCCTTCCTTAGGAAGGGACCAGTCAGTTGATCCCGTTTCTTTTGGAGAGGACATGGAGAAACACAAACAGTGTTTGCTTGCTTATTTAATTTTATGTTTGGGGCTCAAAATAAATGGACCTGTATGAATCAGGTACAGGGCTTGGAAATTTTCTTGGCTTTAGAAAACCTTCTAAAAGGAGATGTAAGGAGAGATGGGAGAGAAGCAATGGCCCCTTTCATTAGGCTCTGATGTCACAGTGTTAGACAGGGTGAGTTCGTGAACTGAAAAGAATCAGAATCTGATTCCTAAAATACTGAAAATAGGTATTCTAATTCACCAGATCAGCAAAACAGCATTGAACTCTCTCACCAGGAAACTGCTTATTAATCACTTTGTATTGTGGATTGAAATCCTGAAAACAAAAAAGATCAATTTTCCTGCTAGCATCAAGACAGAACACACGTAGACAGAACTGTCTCTGAAAGTAATGTGTATCTAGATCTCCAGATGTTCAAGCAAAACTTGGAAAGGGGGTCTAACGTTTTCTGGTCGAATAGTACCTGGGCCACAAATTAAGTGATGCTAAATAGTGTGGAGGTCCAAACTTATTTAAATGTGTGTCCTGTGATCATTTGCACAGAACAACAGCAGCAAAAAGGCCCCTTCTCTGTGATCCTGGTCCCAAGGGTTCCCCCCCACCACTGAGGTGTTATTAACTGGTGCTCCTCTGTCTTTGGATTTATGAGCAGAGTCCACTGTACCACCGTCACTGCAGGAGAGCTGTTCTGTTTGTTAAGTTGAATGTGACACAAAGACAGCCTCAGGGAGCCAGGGAGAGCCAGCTCAGCACTGGGACACCAGCCCTTACACATCTGGCACACTAAAAATTCCATTAAAGCTCTTTCACAGCAAAGAGCAAGGGTTCTGTTTGCATCTTAAAAACAAAATACGCTCTGATGTTCTACAAATTAAAGGTTCTGGTGTTCTACGATCTGTGGGTTTCTTTCAAGCTAATGGACAGGAATTTTTCCTTCAGACATCTCAGTGGCCCTGTTTTTAACAAGGCTGTGGCAAATAAGTGTTTACAACCTTAGAAAAGAAATGCTACCTGGATTTGTAAACACTCAAGGGCATGTTTGTGAGGCTTAATGTTAATAAATAATAACAGATAGTATTTGGTCCTAACAGCTTTCTCACAAGAACTTCACATAAAAATAAAACCACCCCTAATTTTCTTTACTGAAATCTTTCTCAGCTGGGCTTCTGTCAATTTTGGGAACAGACATCAGCCTGTGGTCTGCCCTAATTCCAGCACAGTGCTGCAGCCTGCAGTTGGTTGCTATTTCCTGGTTGGTTGCTTGCCTTCCTTTAAGCAGGAGAGCTTTTCTTCTTTAATTAGGACCTCTGTGAAGATCTTCAAGCTGTGCTGAGTAGATTCTTAGTGTTTCACTAATGGATTTCAAAAACATTTGCTCCCCAATCACTTTATACTCCCAGCGGTGACTCAAGTTCAAAGAGGAATTGTGGGAGATGACCACTTCCATGCTTGGGAGTCATTTGGGGAGAAAAAGTTCTGTCCTTCTTGGTCAAGGTATTCCATTTTATCAGTAGAATTTCATATGTGGATTTAGGGAACTAGCCAAACTTATGGCAGTGGTGATTAGGCTCCTTGCTAGATGTCCAGTAAGTAACTCTACAATAATGAATGGTCGAGTTGCCCTGTGTCTCAGTGAATGTGTATGAAGTTTTTGTTGTTGTGTCTGTGGAAGGAAATGATTCCATTCCTAAAGCATAAACACATCAGAGAGTGGGATTCTTTCATATTGACTTGTTTATATTTCTTTTTAAAATTCATGCACAAGTATCACATTTAAAATTGTAACTCTGGGTAGTCCCCTGCAGGTGAATGGGTTCTGCTCCACATTTTCATTTGTGAACTTGTCCTTTAGAATTCAGAACTCATGTTCCTATAGGTGTTAAAGTGATTGAGCTCCAAATAAGGGCCTTTGGTACCAACTAAGAGAAAATGAAATAATACATTCAGGGGACTCAGTGTTGCAATCATTCAGGATACTGCATTTGATAAAAGAAAAATTCTGAGATATCCTAAATTTAATTACAAAGGCTGTTAATCAGTTAACAGTTATAGGCGAAATCCACCAAAAGAATGTTGTACATTATTGTATGTGTTCTAACATCTGACTTTAAGCCCCCTGTGGCTTAAAGGCCACACTGCCTCCTGCTTATGTACAGGCCGTTGATGGCTAAGCCAACCAATTCATTTACAATAAACGCCTCCCAGTAGGGCCTCTTTTCCTATCAGCAAATGTCCCCTGCTTCATGTTAACCTTCCCCTTTTATCTATAGCCAATGGGTGTTCAGTGTAAACAACCTGTGCTTCCCCCACGGTTTCTGTAAGAGTGCTCTTGGTTCTTAGATACAATGCACATTTTTTCTACTTGCCATCTAACTTTGCTGCAGGTGGTTGGGGAAACTTGTCTCCAGCGGTTCTTCTCTTGCTAGCATCTATCTATAATGCCCCAATAAACTCTTTTATTTCAAAGACCCCTCAGCCTCAAGAGTTTTGGTTTAACATATTGTTCCGTCTGCTCCTAAGTATTATCATGTATGTGGCTCAAAAACTAAACCATGGCTTATTTCCTGGTATCAAGCTGTATCAGTCAACACTATTTTATTTCTGCCATCAGAGTCCTTCATTTTGCAATGGTTTTTAAACTTTGTCCAGGAAGTGCCACCAAAAAATTCCACATAAATCTGTATTAATCATGTTACTTAACTCTATCACAGGTAATACCATCAACATATCTTCCATCTGCATCACACTCTATTGTGTACCCCATGGAAGTTAGGAGCACAAATTAAGCTCAGATCTAAGGCAATTGGGTAAATTCTATTAATCACATCAATGATTGATTGACTTAGGGGTTGACATGCAACGCAATGAATCAATCCTAGTCAATGATACCCACAAGGGGGATCCATTTGGAGAAAATGGTTTTTTCCTCTTTAAACATAGAGATACCATTAAGTAATGATCTCTTTCCTTTTGCTAGTAATTCTCTTCCATCCCCACATGATGCCCAGGACTGTGGCAGCCATTTTGGAAGAATGGGGTTTTAAGGAATATGCTTGTCAGTGCAAGATTTTTGGCTTCTGTCAAGTATAATGAGAGCTAATACCTCTATTACTGAAGTTCTTATAGTGTGGAAATATGGGGCACTCACTGCTGATAGCAAGTAATCTGCTTACTTAGAGGTTTAGTGATACTTTACTTCCACTCTTTATTCTGCGTGGAGGACAGTCCTTGAAGCCAACACACTGGAACAATACCTCTCTTACCTTGAATAAGGTCAGTTTGAGAATGAGTTTCTGTCGTCAGCATGTTGGGATGGTGGTGGAAAAAAGGAAGTGTTTTTCACAAGTTTCTTCTGAAATTCATCTACACGACACCCTCTCATCACTGTGAGCTTCTCCAGGTGAACTCATTCATTCATTTAACTGGGTTAATACTTGACACACACACACATTAAGAGAGAAGAAAATTTAAAATATTCTGAGATGCCATTTTCCCCAGGTTATCAAAGACTTGGAGCATGATGGAGCACTGTGAGTGAGAGTGTGGAGAAACAGGCATTGCCCCAGTTTGCTTCAGGAAGGTTGGGTAGATGTGACTTCAAAGTTAGAAACTTATAATCTCTTTCCTTTCCCCAGCAATTCCACTTCTGCTAACATTTTCTATGGGTGTGCTCCACTTACACACAAGTACATGCAACAGTATTATTGTAGTGTTTTTTCACATTGGCAAAGAGGCACTTATAATTGTCTGATATTCAAAGATAACATTACTTTTGCCTCTGGAAGTCAGATATCAGGAGCTTGGAGATCATGAAAGAAAAATTAAAGCCTAACTCTTGATGACTTAATTGAGAGGGATGAGGGCGAATGCTTTACACAGATATTTATGATCAAAGTCATATACTTCACCAGGTGACTATGAACTCATGAATGAGATTTTGTTTGTATCCAGAGAAATAGTCTTCAGATCTTTAAAAATTTCTATTGTGATAAGAACCTTTAATGTAAGATTTACACACTCAGAAAATTACTAAGTGCACAAAGTCTTGTTAACCATAAGCATAGCGAGCAGACCTCAAGAACCCATTTATCTGGCATAACTGGATCTTTGCACCTGTCCAACCCTTCTACCCCCACAGCCTAGGCAATGATCATTCTACTCTGTGTTTAGACCCAGTACTTAGAGGCGATATAATCACTTTCTATTTCTGGATTATTAGCAGAAAATCTCTGTAGTAATTCCTAAAATGCTGTATAAAAAATAATAAGCAGCCAGGTGTGGCGGTGCACACTTGTAATCCCAGCTACTTGGGAGGTGAAGATATGAGGATCTCCAGTTTGAGGTCAGCCTGGGAAAAGTTAGAGAGAACCTATTTCAAAAATAAAATGCAAACAAAAAGGCTGGGGGCATGTGGTAGAATGCCTGCCTCACATATGCAAGGCCCTGGCTTCAGTTCAGAGCATTGTATAGGATAATGCACAGCTGAGTGAGAAAGCAAGGGACACCCCAAAGGTGGGAAAAGAACATCATAGGGGTGAGCTGGCTCTGATGGGGGACTTTTCCTTATCTTGGAAAGCAAGAGGATTGAGTTGTACTGCCTTCCAGGAAAAGGAGAATTCCTTGGGAGCCACAGGTGAGGGGTGGAAGTTAGGTACTCCCAGGACTGGGACCTGGAAGGCTTTGTCTTCAGTGACAGGTGGGCTGAGAAACACAGCTGACTGCTATTGGCCCCAATGAACCAGCAGCGACACCATCCATCCCCACCAGGTATTAAATAAGCAAAAAACTATCCCCAGATAACTCATGAGCACAGGCCTGTCCTCAGTTTTAATTTACATTGTTTGAGTATCCAGGAAATTAACAAAAACCTGACCCAGGTTATGTATCAAAGCAGTTGACAGAAACAAACTCAAAATCTCTGAGGACAAGATCAGTATCAACCCAAGGTCACCATACAAATTGAGAAGAACAAAGGATGAACAATAAGATAAAAAGGAAAAGAACAAATGAGGAAGAAAATCCTGTGAAAATGTGCCAGGAAAAAAATTCATAGACCCTCAAGTTAATGAAATAATTATAAACAAAATATAAAATAAATACACTTCAAATGCTTGAGAAATAACTGAAAACTTAAGAAAACAATAAAAAGTTGGGCAGAACCTAATGGAAATTCTAGAACACAAACATTCTATTAGTAATAACCTAAAACTGGAATTTGGCTTTCTGAATTTCGATGTAGTTATACAAAGGACTATTTCACATCAATAAAAATAAATGGTTAAATACACACATTTGAAGTAATCTCGAAAACAAAATATTGAGTGGAAGAGGCTAAATACAAAGAATTCATACTATATGATTATAGATAATATGTATTTCAAAAACACATAGAAGCTATTGATTTACAAACTTTGAGACTGATTCTGTATAGATACATATATGTTAGTTATATCTCAAGCTATCAAAATTGCACTTTTATAACCTAGCAGTTATTAGAAATTATAATTTACTGAGGCTACTTGCAATAGCAAAATGTGCATGAATCTTAGAAATTTTGAGAGCTTTAATAAAGTCAGTGATGTGGGAGACAATCAGATATCAAGCTCCAGTGTAACTATGTATAATTACCACTGCATGAAACTCATGTAGCATTGATCACATGACCAATGGAACAGAATCAAAAGCCCAAAAGAGGCCTCTGGGTGTGTAAGAACTTGATGTACGTTGATAATGGGGGAGCTTGTGCAGATGGAGCCAGGGATGAATGAGAAATCTCTTTTTTTCCTGATCATTTTGATATGAATCTAAAACTGCCTTAAGAAATAAGGCTTAAAAAACACTTGATGTATGACAGAGGTAGCTTTACAGGTCAGTAGAGAAAGGATTCCATTTCCCCTTGTTTGATGATGAAAAATTTGACTGTGCATATGTCAAAAGCAAGAAACTGGATCTTTCTCTTACACTACATAAAAAGATGAGCTCCATATATAATAATGACCTAAATATAGAAAAAAGTGAAGGCTTTTAGAAGAAAAAAATGACATAATTTCTATACATGAAGCACTAGAGAATATTTTTTGTGATGAGAGACACAAAATGTAAACTAAAAAGAAAAAATCAATATATTCTATTATATTCAAACTAAAATCTCCTATATATCAAAAAGCATCATAATTCAAATGAAAAGACTGATGGAAATGATAATGCTGTAATATATATAAGTTAGAAGCATTTATACCAATAATAACTATATCAATAATAACTTTATATCAACAATAATTATTTATATCAATTAATATATGTCAATATAACTACAGACATGTAAATATTTCACATCTTCAGAAACATGAAAATATACTCAATTCGCCCATCAATCAAAGAAAATTCAGATAAGGGCTGGGGGCTTAAGTGGTAGAGCACCTGCCTAGCAAGCATGATACCCTGAATTCAAAAATTCAGATGAAATTAGCTTATCTTCATAGTTTATATGATCACATTGGTGAAATTAAATTTTCCAGTGCTGATTATTAAGGATCAAATTGAGCCAATACATTTTTTTTAAACTTCCTTGGAAGTATACATTGGTGGAATGTTTTGAAAATAAGTTTTAAAACCTCATAATTCCATGCCTAGATATGGTTACCTTAGAGAAATTCTTGTACATAACTCCAAGGAAGCAGTAAGTGAATTCTCAGAAGAGTAATATTTGCAATAATAAAAAAACTGGAAGCAATATAAATTTTCATAAAAGAATATATAAATAATTTGAAGTACAGTCATGTGGATGGAATACCATAAAACAGAAAAATGTAATGACCTACAGTTGCTTGTATGAATATGGATAGCTCTTGAAATATATTGTGAATGAAAAAAGTAAATTAGTAAAAAGACATGTAGTATATGATGGTATTTATTTAAATTTTAGTAATGTGTGAAACACGTACATATCTATGCATGTGTGCAAACACATGGAGGCAGGCCTTGCTTTGTACAGTTCTCATATGTACAAATTTCAGTTATATGGGTTTGTTAAATACACCAGTGTCCTAATTTGATTTAAATTTCAGATTATTAATGGAAAGGTATATTAAGTATGAGTAATTTGCATAATTTACAAATTTCTTTGGGGGGGGTAGTACTAGGGCTTGAACTCAGGGACTTGCGCTTGCTAGGCAGGCGCTCTACCTCTTGAGCCACTCTCTCAGCCCTTACAAATTTCTTTATAAGCATAATGTTTGAGTTTCATTGCTAGCTCTTCTGTCCACAACTGCATACATAACAGGTGGGCATTGTGACCAGTGACCAGTATAAGTCACTCTTTTTGCAGTCTCTTGATGATTGGCAGCTATGCATCTGTTATTTTTTTCCAGCATAGGCAGCAAAGCTTGTTGTAGTGCTGCCTAGTTTCCCAGCAATGGGTCTCTATGACATCTCACAAAAATGGATACTAGAAAGAGGAAATTGCCCAGCTAAAGGGAAAGTGATCAAGAAAAAAGTGATCATGATGGCCGTGAAATGTGAGTTGACCATAAATGGTGCTGTAGGAGAAATGGGTCACCATGATGTCGTTTGAAACACTCTGGATGGGGCCAGAGGAACTCAGTGAGCTGACCCATGCTAATGAGAAGAACAGTTGTGATGAAGAAAGGGTGACAATGTCCCAGAGTAAGTGACACTGCACAACACTACATAACAAAGGAACCCTGTTGACACCAAAAGTACAAAGGATAAAATGCTGGAAGCTAATCCAAACTTAGAAGCAGAGTAGGCATTAGATCCATGTTGTAAGCCACACAACACAAGGAGGAGGAGCTCCATTTCAACTGCTGATGACTTTTTTTCCAATACTGGGACTTGAACTCAGGGCCTCACACTTTCTAGGCAAGCACTTTACCACTTGAGCCACTCCACCAGTTTCTTTTTGGTGTGTATATTTTCAAGATAGGGTCTTGCAAACTATTTTCCTGGGCTGGCTTTGAATGGTGATCCTCCTGATCTCTGCCTCCTGAGTAGCTAGGATTACAGATGTGAGTCACCAGTTCCTGACCTCCTGTGTCCTGATGGGTTTTTACAAAGAAGTAAAACATGAATCTCCCCATTTCTAATGCTTTGAAATACAGTATTACTCACTGTAGTTCTACTAATTTTTCTCATGTAAATTCATCAACAGTAAGAGTTTTAATATTTTGACAAAATTATAAAGATCATGGAACCAGTGCATTTTTTGCTATTGATTATTTTATAGTGCTTTTAATGGTTTCAACTTGCACATCCATTTTTATGTCCTTCTATAAAGCAAAGACTTTGCATGTATATATATATATGTAGAGAGAGAGAGATATATTTGTATATATATGTATGCATATATATGTGCATTGCCTATACAGTATATGTACATATATATATACATATGTACACATTGTGCATATATACATACATGTAGGTATATGTGTATATATATATGCATGATAAATATAATAAAAATGTGAAGGTATGCATGTGATGATAAATAGTAACTTCAGTCTGTTGTATTCCCTTTGAAATAAATGGAAGAGAAAGTATGATTGAGAACAGGTACATGGAGGGCTTCAACTGTATTTGTAATTTTTTCAGTGTTTTATCTGGTAGTGAAGGTGCTTTGAAAATTATTTTATTACCTTTTGCCTTTTTGTAAGTCAACTATTTTACTAGAAGGAAAAAATAATAACCATGTCACCAGAGAAATAATGCTTTTCTAGAAAATGAAAGTGGTAACAGGAACCCTGGAAAATATAACTAGCCCCTTATGACAGGTTGTCTGTCAGTCTTATAGATACAGTGCAAATTCTTTAAGGAAAAATATGAGCTTCTAGACAGCTGATTGTTTCTTTGATTATAAGTTGCTAATAGTGGAGAAATAAAACTGTACATGTTCACCTAACCCCTTCTATTCAACTTATAGGCTGTTACGTGATTTCAAGAACTAACTCTCTAGTTGAGCTCAGAGGCAGTCACCAAGCACATCAGACTTTATGGTCTCTAAGATGTTTGCTATGAAGGAAGATCCTGCGAGGGCAGTAGACAGAGATTGTGCTCTGCTGCTGAGTCACAGGAACGTGTAAAGGCATCTCAGTCACGAGAAACAAAACACACCTTTCTAGCTCTAAAACTTCTCCATCGATGCACTAGCAGTGACAAGGCCCACTTTTCTGAGAAATATTTTAGCATGGTTCTTTTCTTAGGGATCTGGTAGAACAAATTGTTGGACCTTGTAATCTTTACCTATGACTGCTGCTACAAATTACCATAAACTTAGGGTCTTTAAACAGCACACCTTTCTCATCTGTTCTAGAGATAAGAAGTCTGACATGGGTCTCAGAATTAAGGTGCTTGCAGAGCTGCATCCTCTAGGGGCCCTAGAGAAGAACCCATTTCCTTGCCTTTTCAGCATGGAGGTCACCTGCATTGGTTGGCTTCTGGATCCTTTGCTCCATCTTCAAAGCAAGCAGAGTGAGTTGAGTGTCCACATACCTCTCTCTGACCTTCTCTCTTCTACTTCTAAGGATCAAGTGATTAGATTTGACCTACCAGGCTAATCAGGAAAAAATATCCCCATTTAAAGATCTGTAATTTAATCACATCTGCTAAAAACCCTTTTGCTACATAAGGTAGTATATTCCCAGGTTCTGAAGAGTAAGACGTGGACATCTTCAGGTGAAGGGCATTATTCTGCTTACCACAAAGATCTCGGAGTCCAGGACCGAGACAGGAATTCAAAATCCTAGAATAATACCCGGACATTTTATTGTGTTATGTATTCACTAAGTGTGGAATTCAAGTAAACTCAGGGCTGGAAATCACTCTCACAAACTTTCTTCGGAGTTTTGAGTGATGTTACAAAGTAAGTTGGAATCTTACCCTGGAACAAAGTACTTAGAGCAGCACAATCATAAACATCACATTCCTGCCACCAATATAATCAACCTGAGAGCACAAACTCATCAGGTCTCTTGGTCTGATCTTACGCACTTGGTCCATACTGAGGGAAGGATGAAATTTTTGTGTGATAAAAGCCAGCCTCAAACCTATGGTTCCAGAGATGTGGGGAGAGGTTTCATTTTCACATTTCAATATTATTTTCAGCCAGAAGTACACATAACTCTATAGTCTCAGAGCTTTACATGGAGTCTAACTGATAATGAGACAGATTATTTCCATAACATCAATGTAAACAACTGTTTACCATGGAGAATACAATGTTTCCTAGCCAAGGAACAAAATGCATCTATCTGAACTTTAAAGATTATGGTATTTCTACTCTAAGTAGACTATTGTGGCAATTGAAGGAATTCCCCAAGTTCAGTGAACAGCTCTATATTTTCTAAATTTACTCTGTTTTGTTGACAGCACTTGGATGTCTTTTGAGATGTGTTTACTCCATAAAAGACAAAGCACAAATTTCTGTGGATAAACTCACAAGGAATAGAGATTAAATAATGAGCGTGTAGAGCACGTGTGCTGTACACTGTTGTTGTCAACGGAGAGAACAGCTGCGTGGTGTGGTTCAAGTTTTTCTGCAAAAAATGTTCTCAGAAGTGACCGACTCCCTCTGCTTACATAAGGCAAATCAGAGCTGCAGATGAGTCTTCGTGAATGTGTGAGCAAAAGATTTAATAGCTTAAGAAATGTCCTATACATTCCTGTGAGGCTGAAGAGTGGGCGCTCGATGAAGCTTAGTCCTTGCATGAATGTGCCAATTACCATGATCATCTTCCGAGAAAATCGAGTGAAATTATTTGAACTGCCCACTTTTGTGAAAGAACAGAGTATGATTTAAAGATTTCTCCCATCAATTGGTTTTCTTTTTCCTCTGAGTAGATGTTAAAACAAAGACAAAAAATTGTTCTCATTAGCCTTTTGGTATCAAGTCTGAGTTTAACCCAGACCTTCTGTCCTCTGGGACATGACAGTTAGCCTATTGACATAAAGAATAGACTACTTCTCATACATGAGCCTTTGTTTGATGTTCCAGTTGGTCCAATCAACATTCTTGTTTTCTGGGGTTAACAGCACTTTTTGTCCCTTCCTGGCCCAACCCCATGTTTTCATAAGGCTCTGTGCCCAACAATAGGATTTCCATACAATGAATATTGGCAATTTGTTAGGAATGGGTTCATCTTTTTTTATGCTCTGTATGATGTTCATTTTTTACCTCAAGATCACAAAGATGTGTGGGATTTTAAAAACTGGTACAGACTTCAAATCATTACCACCTGGAAGAGTCACAGACTCTCGTGAGAACATATGGAGGGCAGGTAATGGTTTCCCTGGGACTATGAATCCCAGGAAGAAACCCCTATGGATTCTACCTAAAGTGCAGATACTCAGGCTAAACCTTTTTAGAGAACATTGGGAATTGAATCAAAACAAAGGTCTCTTTAATAACTAAGCAACAATACACTAAATTGTGTTGGACTACTGACACAGGAAAACACCATGCTCAGTGGAAAACGAGGGCCCTCCCTAGCCATTGTCTTTTTCAGATCAGTTTATGATAAAGTCCTACAGGAATCACATATTCTTAAAATAGGATGAAGTTTTCTGAGAAAGACTTTTGCATGACACTGCTTCACCTTTAGCCCCAATTTTTCTGTTTACGACAACTGCACATGTTTCATGGTGCCATTTAGCTATTCCAACACCCTTTAGCTTCTTCCCCTGTGACAGGGCACAGGTTTGGTGAACAGCTACGCAGTAGGGCTTTGGGAAGAGAGAACAGTGGTGCTCGTTTCTGCTTTATAGATGCCACAATAAGATGACATGAGGATTCTGTGAAGTCCTCACAACAGCCTTTATTCTCTACTGCTGTGGCTCCAATGTTTGTGTTGTCTCATATTCATATGTGGAAACCTCAATCCCTGATGCAATGATATTAAGAAGTAGAGCTTTTGGGAGGTGATTAGGTCATGAAGGTGGAGCCCTTACCAGTGGAATTAGTGCCCTTAAAAAAAAGGAGCTGAAGAGAATTCTTATTTTTAGTGCTATGTGAGGATACAAGAAGAGCTTGGCAGTCTGCAACGCAGAAGAGAGAACTCACCAGAACTGACCAGGTTAGCACATTGATCTCTGACTTCCAGCCTCCAGAACTGTGAGATATAAATTTCTGTTATTTATGAACCACCTAGCCTATGGTATTTTGCTATAGCAGTCTAAAATGAGAACGACAGGAAGTTACCAAGAAAATCTGCAGTCCTTAACCTGGGGGTGGCTCATGGGGAAGAAGAACTCATCCATTTAGGAACGTTCTTGCTTCAGGATGAACAAGTAGGAGTCAGCACCTTGATTTATTTTGCAATTTTCACATACTCGCTTCATCAACTGTCTGGATTAGCTAACAAAGAGGAGATAGATGTTCAATTAAAAAGTCTTCCTTGGGACATGCTGACAGGTACACTTTCTCCCTGTCTGAAGCACTGAGAAAAACTTGAGTTCTATTTAAAAATCTAGCCAAACTATAACTAATAATGAGGCTAAGAGGTTAGAATGTAAAACATTGCTATGATGAAAGATGAAGCATTTTAATTAAGCATTAAGGAACAAGGGCTAGGAAAGAAGATTTATTTGTTTATGTTTTGACTAGATACTCTACTGGGTCGTTGATTGGTTTATGAGAGCTTGCCGGGAGGGGTTCTACATGAAAGGATAAGAAAAAACAACCAATGTAGGAAACTAGGGAACCTGTGTCTAAGGGCAAAAGAGCAAAGTTTCTTGTAGTTCCTGAAAGGTACTCATGCTCACTGCAAACTTTGCACAAGTCCTGCCAGAGTGAACATGAAGTACTGCTAGTTGTTTTTGCATAATTGAGCTTTTCGAATTCATTTTTTTAGGTGGTACTGGGGGTTAAACTCAGGGCCTTGTGTATGCTAGCCACACTTGAGCTACTCTGCCAGCTCTTTTTGTGTTGGTTATTTTTGAGATAGGGTCTCACTTTATGCCCAGGTCTAGCTAGACCGCAATCCTCCTATTTGTGCTTCCACACATAGCTGGGATGACAGACACCTCAATTATGTGCCTCCATGGAGTCTCAAGAATTCCATCAAGGCCAGGCTGGCCTCAACTGTGGTTCTCCCAATCTCCTCCTCCCAAGTAGCTAGTATTACACGCTTGAGCTACTGCACCCAGCTCTTGTTAATGCTTTTCAGATTTTAAAGGCTATTTTAATTCTATCACAAGTCTAAAAAATTTCTGTGGTAGTAATTCAAATTTACAACTATCTAATTTATGGAAAGCAATCAATAGAGAAATACCTTTTAAAATATAAGACAGTCATATCTTAGAAGGTTTGCTATAATGCTCAAAGAATTTGGAATATTGGAATATTTTCTTCATCATGGTTGAAAAATGCTTGTTAAATTGGAAATACACGAACACATGCAGAGAGATCTTGTACACTCATTAGAAGTCAGAAAATTGTCTATAAGCTATGTAACATTTTATTTGCTTTGTTTATAATTTACTCTTTTTAAAATGATTAGCATAAATTAATGGTACAATGGGATTTCGTTGTGATATTTGCATACATGCATATAATGTACTTTGTTAAAATTCCCCTCAACTATGTTACTCTTTCTTAGCCCTCCTTTCTACTTTAACAGTTTTTAGTGGGTTCCATTATGTTATTTTCATAATATATATTTCTAATTTACTCTAACAATGATGAAAATTTTTGTTATACTTCTTATTGAATGAATTTTTGTTAAGTTACCATATATCCTTTTTCAAACCAACTAATAAATCACTTATACTGTAATAGATAATTTTGTTATCTATTACATTTCATTCAAGAAATATACAGGTAATAATCTTGACTGAGTACAATATTTATGATGGAGTTTGAGATACAGAGATAAATAGGTCATCATTTTTTATTGTCAAGGTGCTAATTATCTATTTATCTTAATTAGTGAAAGCTTTAAGAATGAACTACTAATTGAACAAGGGGGAGAAATTATTGTCTTCATCCATTTGGTGCTACTATCATAGAAAACCACATACTGGGTAATTTGTGAAGAAATTAAATTTATTTTGTCTAGAGACAAAAAAGTCCAAGGTTAAGTGTTCTGCATCTGGTGAAGGACTTCTTGCTGCGTCATGCCATGGTGGAAGATGGAAGGGCAAGAGTACAAGAGAGCAAGAGGGGGCCAACTTTGTTTTTATAACAAGCATCTCTTGATAAGCAACTAACTCACCATATAATGGCATAATCCACTCATGAAAGCTGAGCCCTTATGACCTGGTCTCATCTTAAAGTCCCATATCTCAACACTGTTGCATTGGGGATTAATTTTCCAACTGTGAAAATAAAAAGAGAATTGTGATGAAAGCATTGAAAGACATATTCAAAATGGAATCCAGACGCCATCAGGAAATGGAATGTGGGGAGCGGATTAGAGCCTATGAGAACTGGACACAAGCATGGCACATGAGTTAATTGCTTTTGCTTTTACTTGTAGACCGAGATAGGCACAGCCCCCGCCCTGCACAAAACAGGGAAAGGCAGAACAGCTGCATCTCCTAAGTTGTGTTCAGAGAAGCAAGGACAGGTTTCTCCTGTTGCAATGTCATGCCCCTCCTTGTGGCTCCACCCTGTTTGCTGCTATAAAAGACCTCTGAAGGAGGAAGAGGGGCTTTTTGCCTTTTGCTTTTTGCTTTTGGGGCCTTACTTTGGGCTTTTTGATGTGGGAAGCTTTTGGAAGGGAAAAGAATTATTGAAGGGGAAAATGCTAAAGAGGGGTTGATAGAAAGTCTGCACCAAGACCTTTAACATAGGCTCCAGAAAGCAAAGCTGAGAAAGAACTTCATACACAGGTCTTAGGCAAGCTAATGCTAAAGAAAAGCCAAAGAGAACACAGGACAGTGCACAGTGCAAGTCTAAGGATGGTGACCTTAAGAGTTGTGCATATGAAGGTTGTAGGTGAGGCTGCTGGTTTGCAAGTTTGAGCACGGAGTCTTCCAGAGAGCTGACGAGATGGGACAGGGCAAGCCTGGGGCAAAAGACTTTAAGAACAATTAAGCTAAAGATAAGCTGAGAGCAAACATGGGACAGTGTGAGCCTAAAGAAAGAGGTTTTAAAGAAGACTTTAGAAGCAAGGTTTTAAAGAACTGCAAGGAGCAAGGCCTTAAAGAATCAAGATAGAGAAAAGAAGCAACGAGGATTGGGTGTCCCCAGCTGAGCGTGGAACACACCTGACCCCAAATTTCTGTCTGTCTATCCTACATCTTCTCTAAAATCTCCAGTCACCTCCAACTCAGCCCAGTTAGGTCCAGTAATAACCAAGGAGCAAGAGAGAAACCTTGCTCCAGCAAGGGAGGGAGTTCGAGAAACAGCACCCCCCACCAGTGGAGATCATGCACAATTCCAGATTCAGCTTTGGGTGTGAACTTGACTGGCCTTTGACTGCAGCTGAACGTGGAAAGGTTTTGAAGTCATGTTTTATGGATATTTATATCCTGTTTGTATTTTTTCTTATCTTCCATTTGCCACACAGCTCCCGTTCCTTCCCAGCAGATAAGCCGCCACTGTTTCTGCCTTCCTCTGAACCCAGGTCTCCCAAACCGTAATTCCTCAGACAACTGATAATGTCCTTTTACTTTTTCAATTTCTGAGTTTGAACTGATCGATAGAACACATCAACTTTGGGGGGACACATTCAAACTATAGCAATTATCTAAAGAATAAATCATGGAAATTTTATGAAGGAGAGTGGCTAGCCATATGAAGCAATTTTTTTTTTACATCAGGTTTCTACATCTACTTATCTCATGGGATTGACAATAGGAACAGTCCTAGGGAAAGGTGGAGCGTCCTTCATTCATCCTTCTTCCCAGTTGCAATCAACGCTTGCTATCCTTGCCAATTCACAGTGGCAATCCCTCCTCCAACTTTGCCTTCTCAATACTTGTCATTAGTGGAATCAGAAATGAGACTTGCTCACTTTTGTATTTTTTGTGACTAAATTTAGGGTGCATAAATTGCAGTCAGTATATTACTAAAACATTTTTTCTCTAATGTTAGAATGAGAACCTATGTTAGAGGGATTTTTGGTATTAGAAAGCTGGTAGGAAGTATCAGGGTCTCAGAGAAGCGCCTGTAGCCTGCTTGCAAACCAGTCCCAGTAGTCCTGCTCTCAGCCCTTCTGGGGACTGGGCTGAGACGTGATTGGCAGCAGCCATGCATTTTATACTGCGCTTCTCCAGTCTGGGGGGCCATTGCCTCCATGGAAAAGACACACACAGGCTGAATCTCCTGGGACACCCTTCTTAGGAGCTACAGAGCATTGTGTCTTCTCTACTTGCTTCTGCCATATTGTAGAAAGTTCCAGTCAATGCAAAGGTTTTTAACTCCCATCCACGCCCTTCATATACAAGCAAAGGGCAGGCTCCTTGGAGCTTCTACCATGCTTAAGGCAAATGACCTTCACCTGTGTTTCAACACAATGGCTTTGTTGGTAGCATGCACTTACATCTTAATATGCATGCAAAGTAATCATTTCTAATTTTTAAGGTCAAAGAACAAGAATGAGAGTCATGGTGGATGGGAGTTCCCTTCATGCTTGAACCATGCTACTATACTTGGCGTTGGGGAGATGCTGATGAGCGAGACCCACTTCCACCCAAAACCCTGAGATGCCAGTGAAGGACCTGCAGTTACACAGGAAACCCCAGCAGTGACTAAGTGTGAGAATTTTCACCTGTAACACTGTGCTTTTTATAGTAAGTTTTTCTAAAAATCAACATTTTGGGTCAAATTAATTGTATCATTTAATTGAATTTTGCTGTCTAATTAAAGTATTTTTTAAATCAATGATTACCTATTATAGTAAATGTCCATCTTCAAAGTGGCATTCTTTTGGGGAACTATGTATGGCCTTTAGGATGTTTTAGATCTCGCTGAAATTGTATGCAAAATTTTGTGTTCCTACGAAAATGCGCATTTTTCCAGCAATAGGGATCAGAGATAAGGGAAATCACAACTCAAGAAAAGGCAAAGAACCATTGAAAAGCTTGTTCTACATGTGTATTCAGTCTGTCAAAGTGTTAAGAAATTCTTGATGAATATTTTGCTGTCATTTTTAAAAAGCATATGCTTCTCATCTTCTCTAAATGAAAAGACATGTAGCCGGGAGTAGATGTAGGAAGTGAAGGAGAAAACATAGCTAAACTATCAAATTACAAGTATTTTATAGACATTTCAAGATGCTCTGCTTTTCTCATAATAATTGACCGCACATGCAGTTAATTAAGGTGCAGAAAGATAGCATCAAGCCATGAAGAGAGAATTTGTGAACTTAGTGGTCTTTTTTAAGTAGTAGCAAGATCATTTTTTTTTTCCAGGAATAGACTTTACAGGCATAAAATGACTTAGGCTTAATAAAATGTACAGACGTAGAAAATGCCATCCATTTGGAAAGTCATGGAATACAAGGTGAGCATAAATTGGTGAATAATGAGGCTTATTTCTGAGCAGACGGTAACGGATGAGACTTACTTAACAGCTGAACTGTAAAAAAGAACCAATTTGAAAAAAAAATAAACCTGAGAATCTTACAGAAATATTTTTGTAACTTTTCTATAGGCTGCAATAAAAACATTTTATTTAGAAAGTCTTTCTCACAACCAGTACCTAGACAGATGGCTTAACAAATACACTGCTTATCAAAAGAGAGAAAAATGCCATAGGTTCAGATACATGTTAATATATAGGTTTCCTCACTGCCTGTGTCTAATTCCTCCTTTGGCTTTGTGTCTGACTTCAATATAATAGCTGTGAGTCAGCTATGTTGTTGAACCACTAATTAGTTACTCTTTATTGTTGGCTACTATGTCATGTATGGTTATACCACAATGTATTCACCTTCTGACCATTTGGTTTGTTTCCTGTTTCCGGCTATTATGAAAAAAGGTGTTATGGGTTTTCTTATGTTAAGTCTTTGTGTGGACATATGGATTTATTCCTCTTGGGGGAAATACCTGAGAGTCACATTGCTAAATCATATGATAAGTGTAATTTAACTTTATTGACACTGTGAAGTTGTTTTTCCAAAGTGACCATATCCTTTTACACTCTTACCAGCAATGGATGAGAACTTCAGTTGTCTTACATCCAAATTACTTGCCAAATTTTGCTATTATTGGTGCTTATGGAATGGCATGTTGTTGGATTTTGATGTGCATTTCCTTGATGCCTAATTTTGAATAGCTTTCATGTATCATTATTGTCATTGGTATGCAACGCCATACCAGACACAAAGTACTTAGCACAGTGTCTGTCCCTATATACATTTTTCTATAGTTCTTTATTCTCTCTCTCTCTTTCTATCTATCTATCTATCTATCTATCTATCTATCTATCTATCTATATATACACACATTCTTTTCTATAGTCATATATAAAAAACTCCTAACTTACCTTCATATATAACTTTTTTTTTGTGGGACTGGGGTTTAAACTCAGGGCTTTGTTCTTGCAAAGCAGGTGCTTTATTGCTTGAGTCACATTCCAGTCCATTTTGCTCTGGCTATTTTGGAGATAGGTTCTCATGAATGATTTACCTGAGTCTCAAACTGTGATCCTCCTGATTTCAGTCTCCCAAGTGGCTAGGATTACAGGCGTGAGCCACTGGTGCCTGGCTCATACATATAACTCTTAATTTACCATCATGTATAAAGTACCGCAAGCAAGAGGAAACTCAATTCTTTAACTGGCTATTCTAATTACTGCAGTTATGACCTCAACTACCAAGAGTTCTTACATTTCATAACACGCTGATCACAAGATACTAAAACTTGACTTTAATAAAATAATGAACATGGATTAGCAATGACAACAATGTGATCGGTCTTCCTGCTGGGTTGCTTAGAACTGCTGCTGAGTGAGTCACTCCCATGACGTCTGTTCAACATCACATAGACCATGGAATTTGTGCTGAGAACCTGGCGAGGAGGTCCGAGAGTTACAGTCCTGGGACTCAAGGAGTGGAGAGTTTCTCCAGTACATTCTCTCTTCTGCTGAATGTGAGAGATGGTTTTGGCCATTGTAGCAGGTGGAATAGCACCCTCACCTCCCAAATTCATGTCCACACAGAACCTCAGAGTGTGACCTGATCTGCAAAGATTATCTTTGCAGATCAAGATGAGCTCATGCTGAATTTAAGTGGGCCCTCATTCAACGACAGTTTCCTTGTAAGAGAGAGAGACAGACCCACAGACACAGAATGAGGAAGGCCATGTGAAGACAGAGGCAGAGACTGGAGTTCCACTGCCACAGCTAAGGATTGCCATGTGCTTGGGAAATCTGGAGAAGTCAAGGCAAGATCCTCCCGAGGAACTGCATGTAGCTGTTACCTTTTCGCATGTTTGCAGGTCCTAAGCTCTCAACAAGGCTCAACTCTGGAGTCCGCTGGACCATGGCCAGGGAATTAGTTGTTATGCAAAAGACTAGATCTTGCTGGCTTAGGTCTGGTGCAAAGGCTGAGAGTATGAGCTCAGGAGCTGGTCCACTGGGTTAGAGCCCACCTCTGTCATTCACTAGATACTAGAGTAAATTGCTGGATCTGTAGTGCTTTTTTCCATCTGCAACATAGGCAACAATATTACCTTCTTAGAATATTTGTGAGCATGAAACAAGTTAATCTGTAAAGTGCTTAAATACACCTGACACAGGGTGGACATGCAATAATTATTAGCATGCAATTATTAACATGACTATTGTTATCACAATCATTCCAGGATCTTACCACTCTCTGTACAGCAGATACAGGGGAGTTCTATTAATCTTCATTTCCATCACTACAATGAACTACCTGAGGCTGTGTAAATTATGAAGAAAAAAGTTTAGTTCACATTGTGGGGGTTCAAGGGTATGACACCTGCTTCTGCTTGGCTCTGGTGAAGGTCTCATGGCAGATGGCCTCACAACGGCAGGAGCACGTGCAAGAGGGAGATCAGGCGGAGTCACAGGAAGTCATATAGAGGGGTGTGGCTATCTTGCTGCTTTTATGACAACCTTCTTGTGAGAACTAACTCAGGGTCCATGAGAGCTACATCAGTTCCATCTGAGGGTACCGCCTGTGACCTAAGGACCTCCCCCTGGGCCCAGTTCTTCTCTTATCTTACCTTCATTAATGATTTTGCTAACATGCTCCCTTATTTTAGTTTGGATTAACATGTAATATACATATATATTTTGGCAAAGCAGGTGCTCTACCACCTGAGCCACACCTCTACTCCATTTTGCTCTGGTTATTTTGGAGATGGGAGTCTCTGGGACTATTTGACTGGACTGGCCTTGAACCACGATCCTCCTGATCTTAGCCACCCAAATAGCTAGGATTACAGGTGTGAGTCACTGGCACCTGGCTAATTGTAAATATTGGTAGAGTTAAGTGTGATATTCCTCCACACTCATGCCACATACACTGATCAAATCCAGCCTCTCTTTATTCCTTCTTGAGCCATACATTCTTCTCTATTAATCACTATTCTACTTTCACGTCAACTGTTTGTAGCTTCCACATATGAGAGAGAATCTGTGGTACTTGACTGTGTCTGGCTTGTTTTTCTTAACGTATCTTCTAGTTTCATCCATTTTGCTGTAAATGTCAGGATTTCACTCTTCTTTATGGCTGAATAATATTTTAATGTGTGTATATATAACACATTTTCTTCATTCATCTGTTGATGGGAACCGAGGCTGGTTCCAAATCTTGTGCAGGTATCTCTTTGGTGTGCTGATTTCATTTCCTTTGGATCCATACTCAGAAGCGGGATTGCTGGATCCATGTACAGATCTATTTTAGTTTTTGAGGAACCTTCATATTGTCCTTCACAGTGGCCCTACTAATTTGTATGCCTATCAACAGTGTATAAGGTTTCTTTTTCTCCGCTTTCTCTAGGCCCCACTTCTAAAGCTCTCACCACCTCTCATGTCACCACCACACTGGGGAACCAGCCTTCCAGCTCAGGAACCTTGAGGGGTAAACCACATCTGAGCCATGGCAGTAGGCAAGCCCTTCGCACAGGGGAGCACCCGGAAGGGACCTGGACTGTCTGTGAGGAGAACTCCCTCTTCCTTGCAAAGGCACCATTCTGTTCTGTGTGTGTGTTTGGGGAGGGGGCTGAGGGTTATTTTCTTCTTTCCCCTGTCAACAATTCTTTGTTCTTTATATAACAAAGGCCTCTCCTTTTGGGCTTGATGAGACCACCAGAATTATGCTTCTGTTTTCTCTGGTTAGGTAGTGACTATATTAGATTTCCAGTTGCTGCTTTAATAAAGTGCCACAGACTAAGTGGCTCCAAACAACAGAGAGTTATTCTCCCACAGTGTTGGGGTTAGAAGTCCCAAATCCAGACGTTGGCAGGGCTGGTTCTTCATGGAGGGTCTGAGGCAGCAACCATTCATCACTTCTCTCCTGACCTATGTGGTCAGGAGAGATCCTTCTCATTCCTTGGCTTAAGTCAGGGAACTCCACTTTCTACCCTCATCTTCACAAGCCCTTCTCCCTGTGTGTGTCTGTATCTCTGCTTTCTATTCTTATAAGGTCACCAGTCATATAAGATTAGAGCCCACTTGAAACCAGTGTGACCTCATCTTGACTTGGCTGTATCTGTAAAGACACCATATTTCAAATAAGGTTATATTCACAGGCACCAGGGGTTGGAATTTCAACATATTTTGGGGGGGAACACAATTTAACCCATGACAATGACCATATATAAGTGAAACACAGTAGAAAATCCAGCAGTCATTGGTAATTTTATGGTTCTATTAAAAATTGTACAATGCTATCTTTTCTGAGTTTCACACAATTAAGAAAGGCTTTGCTGTGGCTTGAATGATCCCGCTATAATCCATCCTGAAATTTAATCTCCATTGTGAGGAATTTGGAGGGCAGAAGCTTAATCCCCATGTGGTATTTGGAGGTGGGACCTTTGGGAGCTAATTAAGGGTAAATGAAGCCATAAGGATGGGTCCCTATTCCAATGAGAGTAGGGTTTTATAAGAAAAGGAGGCAAGATCTGAGCTAGGATGTTCTGGCTTGTCACACCCTGAGCAGCCTTGGGACTCTGAAGAGAGTCCCCACCAATAAGAAGGAGGTGAGGCCACCCCATCTTGAACGTCCCAGTGTCAGGATCTTGAGCTGAGCATTTATTCTTCATAAATGTTTTAGTTTAGGCATTCAGTTATAGCAACAGAAAATGAACCAAGATATCTTGTTTAAACTTAGTAGCTTAAAGACTTAAAAGGAAAGATTTCTATTATGAAAATCCAACAAGAAGTTTTAAATGTGTGTTTACATTATACCATTGTTTGGTTTGGACCTATTGTGACTCCTTGATTGAAGTTAGCTCATTGTCTCTATTAGCAATGTTCCTTTTATTTTTTAAAACACATATTAGAGAAAGATAAATGGCATGAACATAAAGCCTTGCAATTAAGCATAAATGAAGAGCTGTATTTTAATTAAATTAAGCCTTAAAAGATTGCCCACACAACCTCTTTTTTTTCTGGCTCACAAGCTCTCCTCTGGATACAGAATATATCAGCTCTGGCTTAGCATTTGTACTTTTCTACATTTAAATATTTATCTGGATGTATATTTTTCTAAAGGAAACTTTTGTTCCATCTGCTTAAGCTAATCGTTGTCTAGTATTCTTCAGCTCAGAACTTCTTCTCACCCCACCAATCCCTTTGTTCATTCTTCCCTCCATCCCTCCCTCTCAGTGTTGCTAAAAGAGATAACATGGTTCCTTCCTTCCAAAGAGATGCACCTTTCCTACCTTATTCTGAACTAGATTCTAAATTCCTTGATTGCAGGAATCACTGGTCAGGCCTCTATATCTTCAGTCTGTCAAATGCCTGTATACAATTGCTGCTTGTCTTTGTTTGTATTGCTATAACAAAGTACCATAAACTGGGTGCTCTATCAGCAACAGGAGTTTATTTCTTGTAGTTCTAGAGGCTGAGAAATCTAAAATGAAGGCAGATATTGCTCATAGATGGGGCCTCTTGCTAGGTCCTTACATGACAGAAGACATGAATGAATTCTTGACAGACTCTTTCACAAGGACACTAGCCCATTCATGAGGGTGTTAAGCAACCAAAGACCCCATCTCCTAATCATATTGGTGATTTGGTGTATTAATTTGCTGGGGACCCACATATTCAGAGCATAAAAAGTACTCAAAATGCTTGCCATTGATAATTGATTCTTTTGTGCCCTTGAGATTATAGTTCATTATTTCTGAATGACTTTAATTTGACAGAAATAATTATGGCTGACTTTAGCAATTTATATTGTAGCTTAATACATCTAGCTTTACAAAGCTGCTTCTTTAAGGAAGTTTTACTCTTTTGTATACTATTTATAACTACCAGTGTTGAGAACTTATTGCACCAGTCACTGTTTTAAGCTCTTTACATACATTTGTCTCATTTTATTCCCATAGCAACCTTTTGTACTAAGCATAATTATGTCTGTTTTTACACTTGAGGAAATTGAAACTTAGTGAAGTTAAATAACTTCTCAATGTCACGCTGCTGATAAGTGGAGATTTGTGTGAAGGTCTGTCTGCCCCTGAATGTTGTGTTCTTAGCCAAAGTTTCTATAATTTCCTGGTCATAAAACTCTTCCTGAAAACATCTTAAAAACACAGGCCTGAGCTCCACTCTGGAGAATAGAAATCAAAATGTCTGAGGTAGGGGACTAGGAATCTTCACACTGACAAATACCCTGGGGAATTTTTGTGATCAGACAAGTTTAGGGAACACTCAACAATATGGTATGGTTTTCCAGTATTTATAAGCCACTGTTGTGTTCAACATCCTCTCATAAATAGTTTGATCTTTATCACATGCGTGTTCCTTGAGGCTCAAACCTACCAGAGAAATAAGACTACAGACTCACTTCTCACAGGTCTGCCACAACCAGAGTTGTCTGTGCACTTTCATGAGCTCATAAGAGTATGGGTGCGTCACCTGTGCTGGGTTAAAATGGTCCCACACTTGGCTCAGTTGTCCGCTTTGAAATTTATAACACATTTTAAAATAAGTACTGAATTTTCATCTTCACTGGGTTTTGTAAATTATGTAGCTGGTCTGTGATGTGGCAGAAACTCCAGGTCAGGAGGTACAAATGATTGGTTCAAGGGAAGGTGGCACAATAGTCGTTCTCCTTTCAGGGTTTGAAGATTTTGGGAAAGTGTTGTTTGAAGTGGAGAGAAATCAAAGAGTGAAGTAGAATATGAAGCAGGGTGGTATGAAGTTCTAGATGTGGACATGGGATCAGACTCCTGCAGAAGGAACGCCAAAGAGAAAAGGTCCTGAATGTGTAGAATGTTCAGGAAGAACAAGAGCAGCTTCCTGTGCTAGAGGCTGTTCTGGGGCTGGGAACATAAATTTCAGTGGAGCTAAGTGATTAATGAGTGCCTCTCTGGGCCTGTTTATGTGGTTTGCATTGAACACCTGCTTTCCTTCTAGGGGTTTGGGATTTGGGTGCACGCCAGGCAGGGGCTGTCATGTGATGAGCACCCAATAAAAATGCTGTGTGCTGAGAGGACAGTTCACATGTGTTGTCAAAACTTTTTGTTGGGGGAATTAAGGATGTCTGTCTGACTCTACTAAGTTGGGGCTCTTGGGAGCATGTGCCTGGTTTCCTCTGGACTTGTCACTCTACACCTTTTCCCTCTGTTGACTTTGCTTTGTGTCCTTCTGCTGTAGTTAGTCATACCCAACAGTAAGCTACATGCTCAATCCTGTGAGTCATAGGACCTGGGCTGGGCATGGGGACCTCAACAGGAATCCCTATCTTATTTATTCCAACCTTCTCACAATTGACTTGGACTTGTCCTAAATAGCTATACTTGTATACGACTATCTCATACTTCCTCCATCTGATAAATTAACATTTAGACCTAAATTATAAATGATTAATATGTAGCTGGTAGAATGGCAATGAGACATGGATATGCATGACAGAAAAAAGATTTGGGGGTGGTGAACACAAGGGTAAAAGAAGCATAGAAACAGGAAAAGTTGACATGAGTAGCACATTTCACCTACTTTGCAGTTCTCACTGCTAAATGCAGGTCTGGGGAGGGTGCTCATGAAGCCGTGCATTTGGTTTAACTGAGAATTCTTAGGCTCCCATTTTATTTTTATTTTGTAATGTGTATACCTGTTGCCTTAAGAGGCAAAGCAACTATACCCATTCATTGTTTAATGATAGTGACACTTCTGAGAAATGTGCCATTAGGTGTTTTTTGTCGTTGTGCAAACATCCTGGAGTGCACTTCACAAACTTAGATTGTGCAGGTCAGTTGGTCAAGGTGGTCTCTTTATGCCATCAGGAGATGTGGCAAGCACTATATGTGCGTTTGCTGCTGGGACGACAGGGCGTACTGTCTACAGTAAGCTTTCATATAAGTACAAGGAGCACATTCTAAAATAGCAATAAAAAGCACAGTGTGGCAAACACGTAAATCAGGAACACGCTCGTTCATCATTAAGTCTTGAATACTATGCATAACTGGATGTGTTATGCTTTTCCATAGCTGACAGTACAGTCGGTGTCCACGCCATTATCACCACAAACATGGATTATGTATTGTGTGACCATGTTAGGATGACTATGATGTCATTAGGTAACAGGAATTTTTCAGCTCCATTGTAATCTGTGTTCCTTGGGGCTAGGGTAGGTATTGAACCTAGGGCTTCTCACATGCTAGGCATGCATTCTACCACTGAGCTACATCCCCAGCCCCACTCCGTTATGATCTTTTGGGACTGCTGTACTGTATATGATCTGTCATTGCTGGAAACATTGTTATGTGGTGTGTGACTGTGTATCTCTTTCCAAAATATTATTGTTTTTGCTATTTTCTAGTGTGTAAAATTGACGCTGAATTTCAAAATACATTCAAAAGCAAAAAAAATTTATAGAGGATAAACCTGATCAGTAAGCTTCTAGACACATTCCAACAGGTAGCAAGTCATTACAAGAGTAGAATCCATAAGTGAAATGAAACGGCTGATCATAGAAAATGCTTGTTCTTTTCCTCCACCCTTCTGTTGTTATAAAAAGAATTCTATGGAGTAGCTGAGAAAATCCTTTGTATACGTTCTACGTAGTAAAATTTGTCCCAGGTATGTTTAGACTGTTTTTGACACTGGGTTTAGTCCCTAAGGCAAAGTTCTACCTTCCCTCTTCCTTCAGCTTTAATCTCTTCTTCCTTCAGAAAGGACTAGAATAAGTGAATCTGTAGTCACAAGTGGGAGTCACATCCAGGTGGGGACAGATGTATAGTTTTCTGAAGTGGCCTCATCCTTTTACTGTAGAGCTGTGTAGTTCACCAGGGTGGCTACAAAACACAAGTAACTGTTTAAACTTAAAACAGTTGGAAAAAAAAATCCAATTCTCAATCACAGTAAGTCACATTGCAAGTGCTCAGTGGCCACACGTGTCTGGTGGCTGCCGTATGGATGCCACAGGGTTACAGGACACCCATTGTCACACAAAACTCTGTTGGGCAGCTCTTCTTCAGAGCCAGAACCAACACAAGAAGGCAAAGTTCTGGGTCACCCCCAGTGCAGAGCAGGTTGCAGAGATGAGGGCTGTGCTTTCACTTCTTAACAGTTTTTGGGTGAAATGACATGAAATGTTTTTTGCAAGCACCACACAAAAGGCCATAGATTCAAATTTGATATGGAGTTCTCTTAAGCAAGTAACTTCTAAATGAGAAAGGTGATTTTCCCTTTCTTGGGACAAAGACTTCCAGCCCAGGTTGGATCTAGACAGACTGAGTCACAGTGCTTTCCATTGTCCTGTACCTGCCAGCACTCCTGAGACAGAGGGGCTTGGATTTCTCATTTCCTCTGCCTTCTTTCCCACATCTGATGGACGCTCTTCCAACCACACTGCTCTCAAGAGTTTGAAGACTTCAGTTGTGGTTACTTGGGTTAAAGTAGGTTTAGGATTGAATTGACTATCAGAACAGTAATGATGAATGTTAAATTCTGAAGGTGACAGAATTTGTGTGTGTGTAGAGACTATAATATTTTATTCTAAAAATAAGCGCCATCCACTTTTTTTTTCGTTTATTCATATGTGCATACAATGTTTGGGTCATTTCTCCCAGCTACCCCCCAACCCCTCCCTTTCCCTCCCCTGCCCCCTCCCTCTTCCTCCACCCCCTCCCTTCCAGGTAGAAACTGTTCTGCCCTTATCTCTAATTTTGTTGAAGAGAGAGAATAAACAATAATAAGAAGGACAAAGCATGTTTGCTGTTGAGATAAGGATAGCTATACAGGGAGATTCCTAGCATTGCTTCCATGTACATATGTGTTACATTCTAAGTTAATTCTTCTCAAACTGACCTTTTCTCTAGTTCCTGATCCCCTTCTCCTGTTGGCCTCTGTTGCTTTAAAGTTTCTGCATTAATTCCTTTGCATTGAGGACATCAAATACTATCATGTTTTTTGGGTTTCTTACCTATCCTCATGCCTCCTGTGTGTGCGCTCACCTTTTCATGTGACCAAAGTCCAATCACCTTGCTGTATTTGCCTTTGATCTAAAGTCCACATATGAGGGAAAACATACGATTATTAGTCTTCTGAGCCTGGCTAACCTCACTCAGGATGATGTTCTCCAGTTCCATCCATTTGCTTGCAAATGATAAGATTTCATTCTTCTTCATGGCTGAATAGAATTCCATTGTGTATAGATACCACATTTTCTAATCCATTTGTCAGTAGTGGGGCATCCTGGCTGTTTCCATAACTTGGCTATTGTGAATAGTGCTGCAATAAACATGGGTGTGCAGGTGGCTCTGGAGTAACCTGTGGTTGCATTCCTTTGGGTATATCCCCAGGAGTGGGGTTACTGGATCATATGGCAGGCCTATGTTTAGATTTTTAGGAAGACTCCAAATTTTTTCCAGAGTGGTTGCACTAGCTTGCATTCCCACCAGCAGTGTACAAGGGTTCCTTTTTCCCCACATCCTCACCAACACCTGTTGTTGGTGGTGTTTCTCCATCCACTTTTCTTGATTCCATAATAGCTGATCCTTGTAGATGGAGAAGTGAGCAGTAGGAAGGAGGCCCAGTTGATGGAGTTATGTAGCCAGAAGTGTTAGAAGAGTAGCATGGGCAGTTTTTTTTTTTTCAAATATAAAGTCTTGGGGATCAATATTCCAAACTGAGATACTTTTGATGGCTTCTCTTTTTATAACAACATATCTCACTGATCATAAAGTCATAAGACAAAGTATGGGTTATGAAACCCACACAGAAATGGCCAATGTCAAAGCCAAACAAACTCTCCATTCTGTAGGCAAAGCTAATTTTAGTGCATCTGCTTGCCCATTGTATTTAAACAATAATAGATGAATGTTTCACACATAAATTTGAAGAATTAAGATGAAGACTGTTTCTCAGAAACACATAAGTAAAGAATAAAGACATTTAAGTGAAGAAATAAAACACATCAGAGTATTTTCCCAGCTCTAACGCTTGGGTCATTTTCTCTTTTCACAAATTCAATTCCTAGGTGTTGAGTTATTTAATAAAAAGTGAAGTTTTTTCTTTTTTGCATAAAGAAAAATGAGGCAGTTTGAGACAATTTGGTATCTTTATCCAAATTAAAAGAGAGTAAACCATGCACCCATAGAAATAGAGTCATCCCAGAGCAATCCTGGTTTCTTGAGCCCATGATATTATTTTCTCAGGACAACCATGGGAAAACCAGAGCAGACTATTTGTGACATATATATCTCATTTTCATTAAATAACAAACCATATTTTAAGTTCAAGTCTTAATTTGCATCCAATTCAGTATAATGAAATGAAATTCTAAAGGGCTAACTACCATAAAACAAAAATTGATTAGGGTAATCTACTAGAACTGAATTAAGGAATACTTACAGAATTAGACATGGGGATTATAGGAAAGATTGTTGAATCATCTCATTGTCTAAATCTTAAGTCCATAAAACCCTGAACAGAGGAGGGCATGGCTAGACTCTTAATGCGAATAGGACAATCCTTCATCAAAAACCAAGCAGGCCTTGCTCACTTTGGCTTTTTTATCCATACTTAGGGACTGAGAGAAATTCTTGATGATGTGTTGGTCTAACAATTGCTATTTCTTCCCTTTTCCCTGTTAGGTCAGCTTGAAGATATTGACCCTTGGACTTACTCAAAGATAAGATGTATGAGTAGGACAAGGAGTCCCCCTTCTTCTTAATTTGGGAATGGACACCCATTCCAAAGAGCAGCTTATTCCACCAATAGGTGGGCACAAGTTCAAACGAACCATTTCCTATGTACATACATTTTGTAAATTTTGAATTAGGATTTATTTTAAAGAGAGTAATACACATCTTATGTAATGTTCACCATGGTTTAGAACATTTTCTTTTATCCCAGTGTTAATAAGATTGCAACTTCAGGACTGTCAGCAAACTTCATGCAGAGGGTTACTTTTAAAGTTTTCTTCAGTGAAATTCCCAAGTTTCCCAGGAAACTTGGAACTTCTTTTCACACAGGATTGTGAGAAGAAGCTTTATGCGAAACCAAGTAGGTATCATAAAATAGGTGAACTGGAACACAGTTTTAATTATGCCAGAGTGAGGTAGTTTATAGCTCTCAGCTTAGCACTCAGACAATAGGTTTAAAGTACTGACTAATTGTAATTTTGTCAGTAATAACCTTGAGAGATGGATAAACAAAAGTGTGGAGCACTCACTTGGGTCTCTGAAGGGCCAGGAGGGTTAATCTAATTTAGAATAAACAATGGGTTCTATAAATTTAATACTTCGTGTGCATCTTAATTTAGAATTGCCCATAAAAGTATGAAAACAGAAAAAGGTTTTTATAAATCCTCAATTTGAAGATAATCATCAGATTCAAGGGATTTTCAAGGTACAAAGAGTAAGTTTTCATTTACTGAAGATGAATAAATGTGCAAACCTTGTAGAGGTTAAAAATAGTTGTGCATATAAATCAAGTGATAGCTGCTCTCATGGACCCTTATAACAAGTACTGTCTGTGCAAATTTGCTGAAATTTATCATGACACGCCTCACTGCACTGCCTCCATTGTTAATCTGCAATGCTTATTTAAATCTTTTGTGGTTCTTTAATCATTCGTGTTTATTTAATGGACACATTGGAGTGCCTCCACGTGGTAAGCATGGTCCTTGGCTCTGGGATATAGACTTCTGCCTGAGGATCCCAGCAGCTGCTGATAATAATGCAACCAGACAAAGGATATTGATGCATAATAAATAGTTTATCTGGCCTTTGACCTTGTAAAACCCTGGAGGTTAAGTGTAACCACACGACCAATGCTTCAGCGAGCCATGTGCATGTAATGAAATCCCAGTAAAAACCATGGACAGCTGAAGCTGAAGAGGGCTTTACTTGTTATGGATGCATATTGAAGTGACAGGAGGGAGACATATTCTCACTCCATGGGAAGAGGATATAGAAACTCCTCATTTGAAACTCTCAGACCTTGCTCTATGCCTCTCTTCATTTGTGAGTCTTGATTTGTGTGTTTTATAATGTAACTCAGTATAGCACGTTCTTAGGTCTGTTAATCGTTCCAGTGAATCACTGACCCTGAAGGGATGGTGGGCACCCACGATGTGTTAATTAGACTCCTCATAATTGAAACAGGTACTTGAGAGAACACTTAAAGGAGGGGAGATTTAATTTTGCTCATAGTTTCAGTCCAAGGCTGGCCAGATCTTTTGCTTAGGGCCTGAGGCAAGGCAGAACATCATGGTGGCAAGAGTCTGAGATGCAGACTGGTAATCATAGCAGTAGGGAAGCAGAGAAAGAAAGAGAAAGGGGCAGAAGACAAGATGTATCTTTCCAGGGCACACACCCGTAACCTTTCTCCAACTAAGCTCTACTCTGACTTTTAACCACCTTCTAATCATGCCATCATATCGTGAATCCATCAGGGGATTAATCCATTGATTAGGTCAGAGCCCTCAGATCCAATCACTTTCCAAAACCCAGCAGCTGGCAACTAAGCCTCTAGTACATGAGCCTGTGGAGGCCATCTCATATTAAAACCAAGACACCCAAATTTGTAGTCAGTTAGTCAAAATGTGAGTAGCTTTCAGTTGGTTTCTGAAGTAAAGGCAGTGTTGTTGGGGACTGTGACCTTAATTTGTGAAATTAAGAACTATGCTGTGTTTTGCAAAGATAATTTCAGACAGTTGCAAGTTCTATGAAGAAAGCCAAAAGGGCAGTGGTGAGGTGTGGGTGACTGTGTCAGCTGGGTGGGTGGAGAAGTCCTTTTAGAAATCCTTAAAAGCTACTTTTCTGAGAAACACTGACTCCTTACTAGGGCCCACAAATTAACTAAAGATAGGATAAAAGCTAGGCAACAAGGCCCCATTGTGCACCTGTGTCCTTTGCTCTCAGCCAGTCTCTCCTGCAGTAATTTTGCAGCCATCCTAGAATCCAGGAAGGACCAGATCCAATGACTTACTTCAATAAGGAACCACCTGACCAATCCTAAGACAATGAGCTGCCAGACCACTGGTGACTACCACCTACCACCTACCACCATCAGTACCCACCTGCAACTTTTTAAATACGCATACCTCTCACTCTTCTCCCATTTCCTCCTATTTAAACTGTTGGAAGAAGATGGCTGAAGATGTGTTGAAATGCTACCTTTCCTCTTACCACTGGCCATGCCTTGTAATAAAATTCTTCCTCTGTCCATCGCCACTACTAATCTTTTGTAACTAGTGTGTAGGGGAGAGTGGCCAACCTGACCTATGAATTCAGGAGTTTGGGCCAGGGCCCAACATAACAGAATAGCTAACATCAAAGATGACACCTTTATGATGGGAGGAACCAGCCCAGGTGAGACCTGGGTGCAGAAGGTTCCAGGTAGAGGGGATCACTAGTAAAAGTTCTTTAGGTATCAACAAACATAGCATGTTGAAGGAGTAACATGCAGGTGAAATGGGGGAGCAGGGCAGGACTAGTGAGCAGAGCCTGGGATGGGGGCTTATGTTCTAAGAGTGATGAGAAGCCATTGGGCAGTTATAAGAATAAAAAGGACTGTTATTAATTTATAGCTCGGAAAATGCTCATTGGATACCCAGTGGAAAAACCAGCATGCTGGTGAACATGACATTCGGTCTGGGGTGCTTACAGGTCTTTTTTCTTTTCTTCTTTGAAACAGAGGTTTGTTCCATAACTCAGGTAGGCCTTGAACTCCTGTCTCAGTCTCCTGAGTGCTGGGATTACAAGGCATGCAGCATACCTCGCTAGCGCTTATGTTTTGATGGACAACTTTCCCTGCAGTTTCCATGAGGCAGGAAGTGCCTTTCTATATTCACACAGTGCCTCAGATCAATGCTGAGTGTATGGAAAGTTCTCCACACATCTAGGCTGAAATATGAGCATGCATGGGGAAAGATAAGAATATAGCTGAAGGGGAAGTGAATCCTTGTGCAATATATAACGGTGGTTGAAATATAACGGTACTATGACTGAGTTAAAAAAAAAACAGATAAAGATCTACATTAAAACCGCAAAAAATCCTGGAATTAATTCTATACATTTTCCAAATTCTATACATTTTTTCCCCCAAGTTTCCCAAAGCTTGTTAAATATCTAGATCAGAGGGCAGCAAACTATAAGCCTCAGAGCAAATTCAGGCTGGTATCTATCTGTTCATGCAATGAAATTTTATTGGAATCTAGCCATGCCCATTAGTTTACATATTTTCGATGGCAGCTCTTGAATGACAGGGCTGAGCAGTTGTGACAGACAGCATTGGCCCAGAAAGCCTACAATATTTCCTACTGCTTCCTTAGGGAAAACGTTTGCTGATCCCTGCTCTAGAAGATATGCTGCTTTTCGTGGCTGTCACTGGGGTTGGGGAACACTATCCACTTTATGAGATGTGTTCTGTAGGGTCCTCCGGGTTCTTTCAGGAAAGTTATAAAAATAGCAGCAAAGAGGAGGGGATACATGTAGAGTGAGCAAAGGAGAAGCTAAAGAAAGTGGGGGATTGTTTGCATGGAAGGGCATAGTCCCTGGGAGTCATCAAATGTGGCTGAGCTTTAAACAGGTATTGTCAATACAACTTCTGAGTTAGGGGGAGAAATGACTGGCTGCCAGCTCTCAGCTAGGACTCTAGATGAGGCATTTCCAAGAGTAAGTAGAAAGAGAAAGGTAAAGGACACAGATGGGAGAATATATGACATGGAGATGGACAAGGCTTTTCAGATGTCAGACCTGCCATTCTTTACACAAGGAGTGAATGTGACAATGATGATGTCACTAACATTTAGAGAGTACTGAGCACATGTGAGCTTGCTAACAATTAGGCTGTATTAGAGTAACAATTAGAGTGACAATATTCCCACCTCCCTGATAGGAGGCTGTGGCGGGGGAGGTAGAGGCCTAGACAAGATAAGGAGTAGTCAAAGGCACAAGGTGTTTGGAGGGAGTTGGGGTGTGGACCCAGGAGTGTAAGACTCCAAAGCCTGTGCTCTTCACATTGCCTTGTGCATTTGCTACTCTGAGTGAGGTAGCTCCAGACATCTCAAGTCCGGCCTCAGACTGCCTTAATTGGAATCTGCATATTTTTTCCTTTCTGACATTTTTTCCCCAGCACCTGCTACACACATGCCTTAGAGGCATGTGCCACCACTTATGGCTTACAATCTGCATTTTGACGACATCCCAGGTGATTTCTAAGAAGTCTGAAGCTGAACAGCACTATTGTGTAAGGCCTCCTGGCTTTACACTCAGACTCCCACTAGGAATCCAAGCTTCCATCCTCACCTCCTATGCCTAGTTAAAAATTTCATCTGCACTCTAACAGAAATGTATCCAGGATGGGGTCAGACTGCATTTTTTCCTAGTAAAGGCTCTTAGGTTGAACTTGATTCCAGGAGTGCATACTGAGAAGCTAGTGCCTCTCTCTTGCAAGTACACTCTACACCAGGACATTTTAGAATCAATAGACCAAGCTTTACTCTTGTCTGTAAGTAGTGGTAGAGTTCTCCTGTAGTTTCCCATAGGAACCCTACTATGGGGATTGATTTACAGGAAAATTATTCCCTACTGTATCTGGGTGTATTGTCACTTCTGTGAGGAGTGCCAAGATCAGAAAGGGATGGTGCCCAGGGAGAGGACAGGAAGTAGATGGACTCACCTATGAACAGATGTGCAGAGTGAAGCCTCACCTTGACCACCTCCTTGGTGTGTTGTACTTTTTCCAAATACAAGTAGTATTTGACAGGATATATAAGAAATTCACTTATACTCACACAACTCCCATATAACTGTGAAACAAATACCTTTCCTCAAAGTGTAATTAATATTATATCCCCTTTCAGTAGTGAATTTGCAGCAAAAGTTGAATGGCTATATGATCTTAAAGAGCTGATTACTCCTGAGGGAATTGCCAATCTCTTCTGATTGTTTAAAGTCACTGAAGCCTGGAAGATAAAAGGGAAAGGGTTCTTCTACTTAAAGTTGCTGCCTTTGTAATTGGATCTGACCTCAGATGTGCCCACAGGCTCAGTCCTTTAATGGGAATTAGCTTAGGTTGTGATCCCCAAAATGTCACCATTTCTGCTTATTCCTGGAACCACTCTTGTTCTCCAGTTGTTACTGGCCTATGGCAATAGCAACCAAAACTGGGACATTAAGAAAAAAATAGAGGTTAATGTTCTCGACACATCACTCCAGGTTCCTCTCCTCCACATTACCCTCTGCCTTTTATTATCAGCTAACTGGAAGAATTAGAAGTAAAAGTAAAAAACACAGTTCCCTCTTTTCTGTCCCTGATCCCTCACCCCTGTGGTGGCAGGTTGTCTAGCAAGGTTTGCAGATTGCTGAGCTCAAAGTGGGGTAGGATCAGCAGTTGATAGGGACCCACGCTCAGAGTGCCAGCCCAAGTTTCCTCCTGTGTCTCAGCATTCATCTTTGGCCTGGGTGTCTGCAAACTCTTTGTTCATGTGCTTTGCCATAAACCAGCTGCGAGACCCCAGGATGGTCTTTTAACTTGCTGAGCCCCAACCTCTTCAACTGTAAAACAAGACTTTTGCACTGGCTGATCTCTGTGGCTCTCCCACCCCCTAAGGCTGTGTTCTTGGTTTGAATGATCCTTAAGGCAAGTATACACTACATTTTATGGGGAGAAGTGGAGATAGGAAAAGAACTTGGAGCATCTTCTCAGCAGTTTCTAATAGTGATCGAATGTTAGCCATTCTGGGATTTGTGGTGGTCTTGTTTCCTCTGATGATGTAAAAGCCACAGAGGGGAAAGACCAAGTCCATGTAAATGACATTTAGCTAATGGCCAGGTTGGGGGTGGAAAGGGAGAGAAAATGATCTTTCATGTTGGTAAGACCATAGACTGTCCACACTTCTTCAAGATTGCCTTTGCCCAATCAGGCATTCTTTAGGGTTCATGTTACACATTTTAGGATGAATTAGTCCAGTTAGACTGTCAAGTATGACCTAACTCAATTTAATTGCCATGAGGCAGCTGAAGTTTTACTGTTGAGGGGGAACATTTGAGATGATTTGGGAACATGTAGCATTCTGAGGCTGGCATGGGGGCAGATAGGGTGGGTTTCCTGCTGGGATCTGGCCAAGCAGGCAGCTAGGAGAGAATCTTAGACACATGGGTAGCTGGCAAAGGTTTCAAGGGTGGACAGAAAGGGGGAGATTGCCTTAAGTTAATGTATCTTTCTTAGCAAATGTTTAGACAGTCACCTTTGAGAGCCTAGAAGAGTTTTCTTCCTCTCTTACTCTGATCCTAACACTGGCTCCCATGGAGTGGAATAGAAGCAAAGGCTCTGGAAGGAAACACTTGAACCTTTCTGGCCCCAAGTCTGAAGTGTATTTGCAAACCTCTTAGTAACAGTGTTGTTTCTGTTTCTTCCTGGGTAGCTGGAGTCAGACACTACCTCATGGGGGGTGGTCCAGAGAACCAAAGGCCTTGGTTTAGAACCCTTTCCTTTTCTTGTCACTTGCAAGCCTGAAGCAGCAAAGTGAACTGCAGGTAAACAAAATCTCTACACCTTTCAGTAGCCTGGGCAGCTGCTGCCTCATCACAAATGAAAACTATTTCCCACCCCAGCTAAGCCAGCACCGCTCCTTCTCCGTGTCCGGTCTTCATCCTCTGCTCAGAGCACGGCAGTCAGCAGATTGCAGAGAGCTGGTGGACCTGTGCGTGCTCATGGGGACATTTTGGGTGAGTCAGACTCATCTGCACTCTGAAGATGTTTTATCCAAGGAGAACCATATGTAGACACAGGTGCCATACTGCCGCTCTTGGGAAGGGAATGGCAAGTAACGGTTCTGCTTTGTAAAATTCTTGCACTTAAGAGAGCATGACTTTTCTATTACTCTGGCACAGAGGATCACTTTCCCAAATCACAAACGTCCACTGTCATTTGGATACAACTCCATCACCATCTTTCTTTCTTTTCCACTCGCCTTGGTCTCTGCCCTCTGCGTGCTCCTGACTTAGATGTGTTGCCTGCCTTGCCTTCTCTTCTTTGCCTCCAGTCACCTCTGCAGCTCTGAGAAATTGGATTTACATCTTAAACCTCCACTGTGACTTGAGTGTTCTGCCTGTCAGCTCTGATATCCAGAGCCTGTTTCTGGGGTGAACGAGCTCTGATATCCAGAGCCTATGTCTGGGGTGAACGCGGAAGCAGGCACCGAGTAACACATTTTCCTAAATTGTTTCTACCTTGGCTTGTTGAAAAACACTTGCTTTTGCAGCAAACTTTCTCCTAATTAATTGTTTAAAGTCTGTATCCCTAGAGGCGAGATGGTAAATCTTTACTTCATATGGCTGTGAACAAAACAATTATCCAGCAAACACTACATTCTGACAATTAATTAGTCTCCATATACAGTACAAATCAGATTTCTGCCTTTAAAACTTGAAATCTTTTATTCCATGGAAGTTTAGCAGCCACCTCCAGGAGTGATCACACATTTAAATTTGAAAACAATGCCTACTTTATTATTGCTTTTTTTCCTTTCTAAACAGTCCCTTTGTTTCTTCCTAGGTGAGCTCATGTAGTTTAAGAGAGGGATGTGTAATTTCTCTGCACTTTTTTTTTAATCTTAGTAAACCATCTATCACTAGTCACACTTCCGGTTTCATTTAGATTGGAGTGTTCCACGTGGATGCATTTAAAAAAAAGGAAGCCAGGGGATGTACATTTTATAGGCTTATGAGGGACTGCAGCAGCTCTGGAAGAACCCACTGATTTCTTTAGCATTTTGATTATATGGGTCTATGAGTTCAGATGAATCAAAGTTAAAATGAAACTCAGCAGGCATGAGGAAATCAACCGAAACCAGTGAAAGGTTGGGCAGAGCCCACAAAAATGGTTTCATTCTCTGAAACTAGAGGATGGGAGTAGGGCTTAATTCAAGAGACACCTTCTGAGAGCTGCCATCAGTCAGTCAGCTTCTCAACGGAGAAAGAGACATTGTTCAACAATGGAATTGGATTTTCTAAACTGTAGTTCTGAACAGACTTCAGTAAATAGCATAAGTAAGTTAATCTCTGTAAAAAACTGGGATAACTGGGCTATATGACTTTTTAAATTTTATAAATTTAATCCCTCCAGCATTCATGCTATGTTGGTAACTGATGTGAGTGGGTGGGGCTCGTGGTGGAAAAAGATCCAGGTAAAATATGCTTAAGATACTTTAACTTAACCAGCCATTGACAGAGGGAACAGAGGGGAGACAGGAAAATAAGGCTGGCCCTGAGGTTCTATTTTCTGCTCCACCTTTACTCTGGGAGCCTGAAAGGGTACTCAGAAATTTGCTGTGTAAATGCCACTTTCAGAGAAGCATTTTGTTCATTTGTACAACAGAAATGTTAATATTTGCCTTACCCATCTCACTCGGGGCTGTGGGTATCCAAGGAGACCAGACATGCATAAAAACTGGGGAAAAAAATACCATCAATGTGGAAGATTCCATCACTGCTGCATCCATAGGAGAATATTCTTAAAGGGAATGTGAGTCTGACTGCTGACAGTACCCGGCAGGTCAAGTTCAAGGTATAATTCACGTTCCCAGTAGTCTGGGAAAAGGGAAGATGTAGTTTTCTCTTCCACAAACACAAATGTATTCCACATAATTGCAATTAAATATCAGCTTTTCTTTTCATGAACTACCAGGTAAAATGCAATTGAAAAATGTGTTTCTCAAGTTATAGTACCCTAAGTATGTTGAGATGGAGGCAGGAGAGATAGAACGAGGAAACAGAGAAATTTAAAATAGTAAAAAATGTTAAGAAAAGCTAGATTCAGGAGTTAAGATAATCAGAAGGAAAGCTGAAAATCACTAAGAGCAGCAAGCATTCCTTCCATCACCCTCCTTTTTTCAGATGTTAAATAAGTTGCAATCTCTGTGAATGGGTAAAGAGACACAGAAAAAAAGACACATCTGATACATGGATTTATTATTATTATTATTTTAGCAAAAAGGAACCTCTAAATTCCTTGAAGACACAAATTGTCTTCATGTTTTGACTAAAACACATATCCTAGATCCATTTTCTCTGTGTTCAAGTGATAACAAAAACAGAAACCTAAAATGATTAGGGGTTGCTAGGTTACCACTTGACTAAGGGGGTGATCAAGATGGAATCCCTCAGCTCATCAGGTATACAAAATCCCTGGACAAGGACTGGCATCTTGAACCTCTCTGCTCCCACCTCCAGTGTGTTGGGCAGTGGGTGCTCCTCTTTCCCTTTTCTATTTTTGTCCTATTGTACTAAATAAACTTGGCTTGCCTTCTATGTGAGTGTTTCCTTTTTCAGAAATTCCTCAAAATGTTTTTTGCCTTGGTTTTCAAAGACCACGATTGCATTGGAATTGGGAAGTTGAATTGAGACGTTCTGCCTCCTTCCCTTATCAGAGATTGTGTTTGCTCCTTTCCTTTCTCTAGTGCCAAGACCATGTAGGGCCCACAAACGAGGTAGCTGTTTGAATTCTTAATGTGTCCTAAAAATGTTTCTAAAAACAACAGCCTTGGACTAGAAATGCAGATGAACAGTGCCCATTATATTTTTCCTGTTTTCTCTTTTAAAAAAAAGTCTACCTGAAATACACCTTTTCTCACTCCTTTCTTGTGTACCACCTGCAATACTTTTATATCAGAAAATCTAATATTAAATTCTAATCCATTTTGTGTTTTCCATGTGAATTTCTCACACTTGGTTTGAACTCCTTTTTCTTATTCCCAGAATAACTAGCAGAGTGATAGAAAACAGACCCATGATAAATTCTTCTGAGGACTGATTTATTGATTAGGAGCAAAATGACCTAATGTCAACTATTAACAATACACTACAACATATACTATTTAATGTTGCTAGAAACTTCTCTTTAGGAATGGTAATACAGGTTTGCAGAAATGGGATTTGTATAAGTATATTAATCAGTTACTTAATGGGTGGGTTCCTTTTCTTTAATTCAAAGCTAACTTCAGAATTAGCATTAATAAGCTAGAACCATTTCATCTTAATATGCTAACAAGTAATTATATGAAAATAATAACAAGTAATAATATGAAAATTGACTTTTATTCTTTGACATATGAGAGCCTAATTTTATTTTATTTTTATTATTGTGCTTGGGTACACTGTGGCATTTACAAAAGTTCTTACAATATATCAAATATATCATACTTGAATTAACCCCCTCCACCATTCTCCTTTATCCCTCCTTTCCTCATTCCTGGAATGGTTTCAAGAGGTTTCATTTTTCTATTTACTGTGTACAGATGTGTACACAGTGTTTGTACCATATTCACCCTCCTGCACCCTTTCCCCAAATTCCTCCCTCACTGGTACCAACACCCCAGACAGGACCTGTTCTGCCCTCCTGTTCTCCGATTTTGTAAAAGAAAAAAACTTGACATTTTTGTAGCTGTACAGGGACTTTCCTTGTGACATTTCTATGTATATATGTATTATAACTTGAACTGGTTCATTTCCTCTGTTTTTCTCTTTTCTATCTTAGTCCTCTTCTTATGGTGATTTCAACAGGTTTAAAAAATTCTATATTCATTCTTGTATAGAAAGTACATAAGCCATATTTGCCTTCTTAACTTCCTTTTACCCTCCCTCTCTCCTATGTGACCTCCCCTTTAGTGTGACCTGTTTTTCATAATATTACTGTATTTGTAGTTGGTCTATATTCCACGTACAAGAGAAAATATGTGCAGAACCTAATTTTAGAGAACACTTTAGTCCACCTCTTAGCATATTTGTTTAAAAATGCATATTGATTATTATTTTATGTTGATATTTTTTCTCAGTTAAATTTCTTACTGCATAGTTCTACTAAGTGTGACCAGATAAATGAAATATTATTGTTGAATAAATGCATGATAACGATCTTTTTGACCAGCATCAATTCTACAGGTAGCATTTTCATTTTCCTGACACAAGGAGAGAAAAATCAGTACAAACTCCATCTCTTTTGGATTATCGTTCCATTGCCTAATTGCTGACAGCGCTGATTTACTAAGTAGTAGACGGTCAAGCACGGATCATTACATCCCTTAGGACACCTCTTTGAGGGAATGCAAGTTTATTATCAAGTAGGTCTAATTCTTCCTTGATTTACAGAGGTAGTGTTCTCATTACCACAGTTGAGAAAATGGAGAGTCTTGCCTGAGGTCCCTGGGCAAGCCAGTTTTCGGGGAGTAGAATCTAGGTCTCCCGATGCCTAGCGCACGATCACAAAAGCATAGAACTCCCAGGCGAATTTTCCAAATCACATGTGCAGAAAAGAGAAGGAAAATGATGCCCAGGATGGTCTTTGCAGAAGCCCCATAGCAGCCATTGACTGCCTCCCTCCCACTGCACATAAAGCACACCGAAGGGTATCAGACAACATAAAATCCTAACGGTGCCCTTAATTAGGGGACCATCGCTCTAACTTCCTTACCTCCCACTGGCCAAGCTAGCAGCCCCAAATTCCTCTTTACGGTGCCTAATCCTAAAAGCAGGACACAGTTACAGAAACAATCTTCAGCTTTCAAGGGACCATCAAGCTTTGATGATGATGAAGTTTGATAGCAATAATGTCAAACTTTATATGACCATAATCCAAGTTTACAATGATACATTAAGCCATAATGCGACTATTTATATCACCATAAACTCCGTAATGGCGTTAGCAGCAGCACTCAGTGGAATCCCAGCTGTTGAGTGGTGCTTTAATGCTGTTAGCATTGCTATTTACATTACTATAAACTTAGGTAGTCACACTTGCTCCACATGAATATACAAGGAAGATGGATATCCGCATTTTCTGCCTGCATCTTGGCTCCTGAACTGGAGAGTTGATGCTGGTTTCTCTCGTCTGTGAATGAATGTCTGTCTGGTTCACCGTGTGGGTCTGCTTATGTTGCGTGATGTTCCTATAGGGGAAGAGGATCCTCCTAGGATCCTGGAAACGCTACTTAAACGTACAGGAAAGTGCAAGCCACAGCTGCTGGGAAAACTTACTGTCTCCTTGGCAGCGCAGGGGACCCACGCTCAGTTTGGCTTCTGAGCCTTGCCGGTCAGTATCTCCGAGCACCACTTGGCTCACTGGCAGGTGATCTTTGTAGGACAAGAAGCCAGCATCCTTCCTCCTGAATTGCGGGGAGACAGAAAGACCAGGAGGCGGAGTTAGCGTCGTGCACGTTCCGATCATTGCTCATGTTGGCTAATAACTGATGACACCAGTAATTGTTCAGTGATTCATAGAGTAAAACCCTGGTTGCGTTGTTTTTGCTCCTCCATGGGTGATCTCACAGCATAGGGCTCAGAAGCAACTCTGGCATCTTCGTCTTCTCAAAAACTCAACTGACAACCTGACAACCTGATTTCCAGAATTCATAACCAACATGCTGCATGCTATTTTAGGTTGACAGTAGACCAGAGCGCATGCCAAACACCCAGTGCACATGAAGGGTTAATGGAAAGTTCAACAGAGCACCTGAATAATGTATAAAACAAAGCCATGTAAAAACCCTTTTATCTCCTTAATGCCTTCGAAGAACTTCCCTTAGGAGCGTTCTTCCCTGCTGTGTATCAGCTAAATAAGGCACATCTTTTGTTTCCTGGTCTCATCTTGTTTACTTTAACAACTGAAATAGTTCATGGAAGTTTCCAACATAAAACAGGTGCTCAGTAAGTATTTATTTCCATCTCTAATGAGGAGTGAAGCTGTGATTCAAGCCCGGTTTGGTTTTCTTGTTTAGGTGCATTGTGTTTACCTACACTTATCTTGTTTCAGGTCTCCCAACTCTACCTCATACCTATCCTAAATGAAAGAAGAGGACAAGGCTAGATGCAAAGTATTGCTTTTAGGATGAAGCAGAGTAGCCTAAGAAATTTTCTTGGGATTGGATTTAGCACTGTACTTATGGTTTTGTGCAGGAGGGATTTCACCTTAGTGGGAAATCATTGCTTCTTCCCTTCCCCCAACATTTTTTTTTCTGCTACTGTGGCTGAGGAATCCCCTCCTTTGGGGCTGGATAGGTGGGAGGCACAAATAGTGGGAAATCATTCTGCAAAGGTACCCTTTTAGATGATTTTTTACACAGTTCCCAGTCTGAAAATAATAACAGCTTTGAAAACCGATTTTGGATAATGGGAGAATGAGAGAGCTGACTCAATGTTGAGGTTAGCAATTACTCATTCACATCTCTTAGTACACAGTATAGGGAATTGGGGGTAACCAACCTGGAAGTGCATCTTAAAAACACTGTCACTTTCCCCTCCTACCTCCTAGGATGTCAGTGAACATACACTCCCTCATGTATCAGAATACAAGCCCAGGAAAGAGGTACAGAATGTGGTCAGTGGGCCTCAAAAACGTATTTTACATTGTCTTAGTTATTTCATTGTTTTCTGTTTTCCTAAGGAAAGGTTTTCTAAAACATTGTTTATCAAATTAGAATTAACAGCATGCAGAAAAGCACAGTGATTCTTATTGACGCTTTACTATTGGCTGGGCCTCAAGTATCTCAGTAAAAATTTTGCAAACTTACGTTCTTTTATTCAAAGTTCCATGAATTAAAGTCAATGAGGGCACAAAGTCTTTGATATTAAACTTGACATTTAGTGTTCCTTAATGGAACAGTAAATGAAGGCACCCTTAACTGCATACCATAACTGGACAACCTACCAGAAATGATGTTTTGTCTTCCTGTGGAATATTGGGCTGAGATCCTCTACAAACTGAAAATCACAGAATTACATGACTCTCAGTCATGGTTCTGCAAATGAGTCCTGGGAACTGAATTCCTCCTGTCACCTGTTTTTGTATGACTCAGTAGTTAAGATTGATATTGTGTTTTTAAATGGTTGGGGAAAAAAGCAAAAGACGTGAAAACGATATGAAATTTATTGTCAGTGTCCATAACAGTTTTACTGAGATACAGCCACTTTTTAAGCATATTGTCTTTGGCTGTTTGCTACAACATTGAGGGTGACCGAGACCATCTGGCCATCAAAGTGTAAAATGATTATTATTTAACCCTTTATGGGAAAGTTTGCTAATTCCTGCTCTAAATCATCTCTATTTTTCCTCTAGAACTTTGTCAAGAAGATATTCTCCTGATGGTTCATAAGGCATGAACAATCATTGCCTTATGCAAGTCGAGTGTGATAAAATTATGGAAGAGGGCAAAGAAAGGGGCAAGAACATGAAATGAGAATAAATGGAAAAAAATCATTTAAACATTGATTAATTTGAGAAATACCTTAAATTGAATTATAATTGAGTATACACTGTCTGGCCAGCAGTCATGTGTCAGATTTGGTACCATAGATACCTATTCTTAGGAAGAGTGGATGCTGCATTGTGTGTACTCTTATAGCTTACTCCAACACCTGTAAGATAGCATGGAATATTTCATAAAAGCAGATCTTTCTATAATGAAATGAGTAATGATCATGAAAACCAAAAAGTATATAGTTAAATGAATTTTTACATATGTGTATATCGTTCATATGTGTACTTGTGCTATCATGACTTAGGTACTGGTTTAGAATACCTCCAGCACCCTAGAAGCACCTCTCCTTCTCCTTCCCAGTAGTCGGTACACCCCCTAAAGGTAATTACCATTTAATTTAAACATTCAAAAACACTCAAATATTCAAAAGCATGTTGAATAAAAGACTGTGCTTTGTTAAGGAAAATGACCTACAAGAAAATGAAAATCACAATCCTCTGCTGCCATCTGGTTGTCTCTAGAGTCTGGCTCTTGTGAACAAAGCTGTCATGAACTTTCTTATGGGTGTACTACTTACTAGCATTCACTTATGCCAGGCATTTAGCTCAAATTGGAAACGTTGGGACACAAAGTATGGTTAGCTCTACTGGGGAATTTCAAACAATTTCCCCAAGAGCTTGTACCGATTTACTGTTCCACCAGCAATGTATGAGAATCCAGGTTGCTCAAATCCTTGCCAGTTATGATGAGTGATAAAGTAACTACCTTATAATGAAACTTGGGCTAAAGTAAGAGTATTTTCAAAACAAAAGTTTGGAAATACTCCAATCACTATGTAATTTTATTGCCCAAATTAGTATGTACATAACCTTATAAGAAATCACGCATCTACACACTTTCATAACTTGGAAATTTGATTTTAAATCTTTATAATATTATAAATATAGAATTCCAATAGATTTGAACTTTTTTTTGCAGTAGTGAGGTTTGAACTCAGGGCCTCACATTTGGTAGGCAGGTGCTCTATCACTTGAGCCACTCTGTCAATCCTTTTTTGTGTTGGGTAATTTTGAAATAGGGTCTCACAAACTATTTGCCTGGGCTGGCCTTGATCCTCCTGATTTCTGCCTCCCAATTAGCTAGGATTACAGGTGTGAGCCACTGGTGCCCAGATACATTTGAACTATTTAAATACTAAAATTGTACACTATCCAGTTATTTTATAAGAAAAACTGACTAACACCAGGGATAGATGATAGAAATTTACAAGCTAGCCAGACATGATGGTGGACACTTGTAATCCCAGTAGTCAAGAGGCTAAGATAGGAGTATTAAGAGTTCCAAGTCAGCCTGGGTTACATGGTAAGACCCTGTCTCAAAATAACCAAAAAAAGTCACATTTTATCAATATGATCAATCTTGTATTATTAGTCAATGCAAATGGAAAATTAAAATTATGTTTCATTAGGTTTGCTCAGCAATGTACATTTTTATACCCATTATACTAACAACAAGAATGAGAACTGGATAATTTATTTTGGCCATGTTCACCAGCTCATAAGTACTAGAATCAAGACTCAAATTGAGACTATCTGGATCCCATTGTGGGACTTTCTAGAAAAAAAAAGTGAAATAATAACCTCCCTGCCCCCAAACCACTGTTAATTAAAAGTCTTTTAATTTTCAGTTATTGATGAGGTGAAGAAAAAGGACATTAAAGCAAAAGGGGAACTACTAAGGATGTGAATTGGCAAGAGGGGAGAGGATGGAGGTAAGAGTCAGGGGATAAATATAGTCAAAGTACATTATATGCATATATGGAAATGTCATAGGGAAACCCTGAAATCCTTAACTTGTAAAATTAATATGTGCTAATAAAAATGAAAGAAGGAAAAACACATATAGCTAGTTTTAAATGTTGAAGTTACATGTAAGTCATAAGTTCAACGATATCTGTATTGTTTTATTTATACTTGCCCCTACTCCAAGCCAAAGGTTATAGAAATACCTTCTGCCCAAATCCACCACTCGTTCAAACGATATGTGGAAGTTTTAATAAGGTGCACTACACAAATACTTATAATATTCTGACATCCCTTACCAAACCAGAAAACATTAAGAAAAAATTGTCAACTGAGACAAGAAGAAAAAGTTACTCTCTCAATCATTTTTTGGTTAAAGATCTAAGTAGGACTCAAGAAAATTTAAAGTTGCAAATGGATGAGTATGAAACCCACAGGGCAGTGGACTCCACATTGGTTCTGTGAACACACTCGTGATGGCAGTAAAATGGTTGGAGTAGCTCTAGGTTTCTGATGTGACTGTGCAGGACAGTCTACTGTGCAACAGTCTGAGAAGTGCAGAGAGACCCTTGGACCCTCCGAAATACCTAGGCAGGGTCTTAGGACCTTGTATGAGTTGGTTTTTTTCAGCATGCAAAACAAGATTTTGTTGAAAGTTATGATCTTTAGAGCTTGAGGTCAATTTAACTTAGGGAGATATTCAGTAACTATCTGTCATGTTAGCATAATAAGCTGATTACATCCGACAGTGGGGTTGTTCCTTAGAAAAATTCTGCCATCCATTTCAAATAGGCTCTGAGCTCACTCTTGCCTGCTTTCCAGTTACTACAGTAACACCTGATTCCTTGTCTCTGATTTGGCATTATTTTGCTTTACTGTTGTTTTCCTGGGGGTTCTGTCCTACTCCACTATTCTTCTCCTGCCTCCTGAGAAAATAAACAAGCTTCCAGGTAGTTGAGTATTGCCCTCAGCTTAGTGAAAAAGTAAAAATTATTTTAAAAAGCCTAAAAAAAAATCTGGGGTTTCTACTATTGTAAAACTGCTTTTCTACCAGATGTTATTTATTTATTTTATTCATATGTGCATACAAAGTTTGGATCATTTCTCCCCCCTTCCCCACCCCCTCCCTTACCACCCCGCTCCCTCCCTCTCCCCACAACCCCTTCAATACCCAGCAGAAACTATTTTGCCCTTATCTTTAATTTTGTTGAAGAGAGAGTATAAGCAATAATAGGAAGGAACAAGGGTTTTTTCTAGTTGAGTTAAGGATAGCTATACAGGGAGTTGACTCACATTAATTTCCTGTGCATGTGTGTTACCTTCTAAGTTAATTCTTCTTGATCTAACCTTTTCTCTAGTTCTTGGTCCCCTTCTCCTATTGGCCTCAGTTGCTTTAAAGTATCTGCTTTAGTTTCTCTGCATTGAGGGCAACAAATGCTAGCTAGTTTTTTAGGTGTCTTACCTATCCTCACCCCTCCCTTGTGTGCTCTCGTTATCATGTGATGAAAGTCCAATCCCCTTGTTGTGTTTGTCCTTGATCTAATGTCCACATGTGAGGGAGAACATACAATTTTTGGTGTTTTGGGCCAGGCTAACCTCACACAGAATGATGTCCTCCAATTCCATCCATTTATCAGCGAATGATAACATTTCGTTCTTCTTCATGGCTGTATAAAATTCCATTGTGAATAGATACCACATTTTCTTTTTTTTTTTCTTTTATCTGCATGTTTTTATTTCAACTTCATTCTTACATGATATTTTCATTGGATATAAAATTCTGAGTTGACAGTTGCCTTCCCTCAATACTTTATTTTTTTTATTTTTTATTTATTTATTTATTTATTTTTTCATTTTTCTTTTATTATTCATATGTGCATACAAGGCTTGGTTCATTTCTCCCCCCTGCCCCCACCCCCTCCCTTACCACCCACTCCACCCCCTCCCGCTCCCCCCCCCAATATCCAGCAGAAACTATTTTGCCCTTATTTCTAATTTGGTTGTAGAGAGAGTATAAGCAATAATAGGAAGGAACAAGGGTTTTTGCTGGTTGAGATAAGATAGCTATACAGGGCATTGACTCACATTGATTTCCTGTGTGTGGGTGTTACCTTCTAGGTTAATTCTTTTTGATCTAACCTTTTCTCTAGTTCCTGGTCCCCTTTTCCTATTGGCCTCAGTTGCTTTAAGGTATCTGCTTTAGTTTCTCTGCATTAAGGGCAACAAATGCTAGCTAGTTTTTTAGGTGTCTTACCTATCCTCACCCCTCCCTTGTGTGCTCTCGCTTTTATCATGTGCTCATAGTCCAATCCCCTTGTTGTGTTTGCCCTTGATCTAATGTCCACATATGAGGGAGAACATACGATTTTTGGTCTTTTGGGCCAGGCTAACCTCACTCAGAATGATGTTCTCCAGTTCCATCCATTTACCAGCAAATGATAACATTTCGTTCTTCTTCATGGCTGCATAGAATTCCATTGTGTATAGGTACCACATTTTCTTAATCCATTCGTCAGTGTTGGGGCATCTTGGCTGTTTCCATAACTTGGCTATTGTGAATAGTGCCGCAATAAACATGGGTGTGCAGGTGCCTCTGGAGTAACCTGTGTCACAGTCTTTTGGGTATATCCCCAAGAGTGGGATTGCTGGATCAAATGGTAGATCGATGTCCAGCTTTTTAAGTAGCCTCCAAATTTTTTTCCAGAGTGGTTGTACTAGTCTACATTCCCACCAACAGTGTAAGAGGGTTCCTTTTTCCCCGCATCCTCGCCAACACCTGTTGTTGGTGGTGTTGCTGATGATGGCTATTCTAACAGGGGTGAGGTGGAATCTTAGTGTGGTTTTAATTTGCATTTCCTTTATTGCTAGAGATGGTGAGCATTTTTTCATGTGTTTTCTGGCCATTTGAATTTCTTCTTTTGAGAAAGTTCTGTTTAGTTCACATGCCCATTTCTTTATTGGTTCATTAGTTTTGGGAGAATTTAATTTTTTAAGTTCCCTGTATATTCTGGTTATCAGTCCTTTGTCTGATGTATAATTGGCAAATATTTTCTCCCACTCTGTGGGTGTTCTCTTCAGTTTAGAGACCATTTCTTTTGATGAACAGAAGCTTTTTAGTTTTATGAGGTCCCATTTATCTATGCTATCTCTTAGTTGCTGTGCTGCTGGGGTTTCATTGAGAAAGTTCTTACCTATACCTACTAACTCCAGAGTATTTCCTACTCTTTCTTGTATCAACTTAAGAGTTTGGGGTCTGATATTAAGATCCTTGATCCATTTTGAGTTAATCTTGGTATAGGGTGATATACATGGATCTAGTTTCAGTTTTTTGCAGACTGCTAACCAGTTTTCCCAGCAGTTTTTGTTGAAGAGGCTGCTATTGCTCCATTGTATATTTTTAGCTCCTTTGTCAAAGATAAGTTGCTCATAGTTGTGTGGCTTCATATCTGGATCCTCTATTCTGTTCCACTGGTCTTCATGTCTGCTTTTGTGCCAGTACCATGCTGTTTTTATTGTTATTGCTTTGTAATATAGTTTGAAGTCAGGTATTGTGATACCTCCAGCACTGTTCTTTTGACTGAGTATTGCCTTGGCTATTCGTGGCCTCTTGTGTTTCCATATAAATTTCACGGTAGATTTTTCAATCTCTTTAATGAATGTCATTGGAATTTTGATGGGAATTGCATTAAACATGTAGATTACTTTGGGGAGTATCGACATTTTTACTATGTTGATTCTACCAATCCATGAGCATGGGAGATCTCTCCACTTTCTATAGTCTTCCTCAATCTCTTTCTTCAGAAGTGTATAGTTTTCCTTGTAGAGGTCTTTCACATCTTTTGTTAGGTTTACACCTAGGTATTTGATTTGTTTTGAGGCTATTGTAAATGGAATTGTTTTCATACATTCTTTTTCCGTTTGCTCATTGTTAGTGTATAGAAATGTTAATGATTTTTCTATGTTGATTTTATATCCTGCTACCTTGCTATAGCTATTGATGATGTCTAGAAGCTTCTGAGTAGAGTTTTTTTGGGTCTTTAAGGTATAGGATCATGTCGTCTGAAAATAGGGATATTTTGACAGTTTCTTTACCTATTTGTATTCCTTTTATTCCTTCTTCTTGCCTAATTGCTCTGACTAGGAATTCCAGTACTATGTTGAATAGGAGTGGAGATAGTGGGCATCCTTGTCTCCTTCCTGATTTTAGAGGGAATGGTTTTAATTTTTCTCCGTTAAGTATAATGCTGGCTGTAGGTTTGCCATATATAGCTTTTATAATGTTGAGGAACTTTCCTTCTATTCCTAGTTTTCTTAGAGCTTTTATCATGAAATGATGTTGGATCTTATCAAAGGCTTTTTCTGCATCTATTGAGATGATCAAGTGGTTTTTGTCTTTGCTTCTGTTAATGTGGTTTATTAAGTTTATTGATTTTCGTATGTTGAACCACCCGTGCATCCGTGGGATGAAGCCTACCTGGTCGTGGTGAATATTCTTTTCGATGTGTTGCTGAATTTGATTTGCCATTATTTTGTTGAGGATTTTTGCATCAATGTTCATTAAGGAGATTGGCCTATAGTTCTCCTTTTTGGAGGTGTCTTTGCCTGGTTTTGGGATAAGTGTAATACTGGCTTCACAAAATGTGTTTGGCAGTTTTCCTTCCCTTTCTATTTCATGGAACAGTTTAAGGAGGGTTGGTATCAGTTCTTCTTTAAAGGTCTGATAGAATTCAGCAGAGAATCCATCAGGTCCTGGACTTTTCTTTTTGGGGAGACTCTTGATTGCTGCTTCAATTTCATTTTGTGTTATAGGTCTATTCAGGTGATTAATTTCCTCTTGGTTCAGTTTTGGATGATCATATGTATCTAGAAATCTGTCCATTTCTTTTAGATTTTCAAATTTATTTGAATATAGCTTCTCAAAGTAGTCTCTGATGATTTCCTGGACTTCCATGGTGTTTGTTGTTATCTCCCCTTTTGCATTCCTGATTCTACTAATTTGGTTTTTTTCTCTCCTCATTTTCATCAGGTTTGCCAGGGGTCTATCGATCTTGTTTATTTTTTCAAAGAACCAACTTTTTGTTTCATTAATTCTTTGTATGGGTTTTTTGGTTTCTATTTCGTTGATTTCAGCTCTTATTTTTATTATTTCTCTCCTTCTATTTGTTTTGGGATTTGCTTGTTCTTGTTTTTCTAGGAGTTTGAGATGTATCATTAGGTCATTGATTTGGGATCTTTCAATCTTTTTAATATATGCACTCATGGCTACAAACTTTCCTCTCAAGACTGCCTTAGCTGTGTCCCATAGGTTCTGGTAGGTTGTGTTTTCATTTTCATTGACTTCTAGGAACTTTTTAATTTCCTCTTTTATTGCATCGATGATCCATTCTTCATTAAGTAATGAGTTATTTAGTTTCCAGCTGTTTGCATGTTTTTTGTCTTTACTTTTGTTGTTGAGTTCTACTTTTACTGCATTGTGGTCAGATAGTATGCACGGTATTATTTCTATTTTCTTATATTTGCTGAGGCTTGCTTTGTGCCCTAGGATATGATCTATTTTGGAGAAGGTTCCATGGGCTGCTGAGAAGAATGTATATTGTGTAGAGGTTGGATGAAGTGTTCTGTAGACATCTACTAGGTCCACTTGATCTATTGCATATTTTAGATCTTGGATTTCTTTATTGAGTTTTTGTTTGGATGACCTATCTATTGATGATAATGGAGTGTCAAAGTCTCCCACAACCACTGTGTTGGCATTTATATATGCTTTTAGGTCTTTCAGGGTATGTTTGATGAAATTGGGTGCGTTGACATTGGGTGCGTACAGATTGATGATTATTATTTCCTTTTGGTCTATTTCCCCTTTTATTAGTATGGAATGTCCTTCTTTATCTCGTTTGATCAATGTAGGTTTGAAGTCTACTTTGTCAGAGATAAGTATTGCTACTCCTGCTTGTTTTCGGGGGCCATTGGCTTGGTAAATCTTCTTCCAGCCTTTCATCCTAAGCATATGCTTATTTCTGTCGGTGAGATGAGTCTCCTGTAAGCAACAAATTGTTGGATCTTCTTTTTTAATCCATTTTGTCAAATGGTGTCTTTTGATGGGTGAATTAAGTCCATTAACATTAAGTGTTAGTACTGATAGGTATGTGGTGATTCCTGCCATTTAGTTATCTTAGTTGTTTGAAGGTTTGATTGTGTGTACCTAACTTGATGTTACTCTCTACTGTCTTGCTTTTTCTTATCCTGTGGTTTGGTGCTGCCTGCCTTTTCATGGTTAAGTCGGGTGTCACTTTCTGTGTGCAGGATCCCTTGCAGAATCTTTTGTAATGGTGGCTTTGTGGTCACATATTGTTTTAGTTTCTGCTTATCATGGAAGACTTTTATTGTTCCATCTATTTTGAATGATAGCTTTGCTGGGTAGAGTATCCTGGGGTTGAAGTTATTTTCATTCAGTGCCCGGAAGATCTCACCCCACGCTCTTCTTGCTTTTAATGTTTCTGTTGAGAAGTCTGCTGTGATTTTGATGGGTTTACCTTTGTATGTTACTTGTTTTTTCTCTCTTACAGCCTTCAATATTCTTTCCTTAGTTTCTGAACTTGTTGTTTTAATGATGATATGTCATGGAGTAGTAGTATTTTGATCTGGTCTGTTTGGTGTCCTGGAGGCCTCTTGCATTTGTATGGGAATATCTTTCTCTAGATTTGGGAAATTTTCCGTTATTATTTTGTTGAATATATTACGCATTCCCTTTGCTTGTACCTCTTCTCCTTCGATGCCCATGATTCTCAAGTTTGATCTTTTGATGGAGTCAGTGAGTTCTTGCATTTTCTTTTCACAGGTCTTGAGTTGTTTAATTAATAGTTCTTCAGTTTTTCCTTTAATTACCATTTCATCTTCAAGTTCTGAGATTCTGTCTTCTGTTTGTTCTATTCTGCTGGATTGGCCTTCCGTTTTGTTTTGCAGTTCTGTTTCATTCTTTTTTCTGAGGTTTTCCATATCCTGGCTGTTTTCTTCTTTATTGTTGTCTATTTTTGTCCTGAGTTCATTTATCTGTTTATTCATTGTGTTCTCTCTTTTACTTTGGTGTTTATACAGTGCTTCTATGGTTTCCTTTATTTCTTCTTTTGCTTTTTCAAATTCTCTATTTTTATTGTCTTGGAATTTCTTGAGTGTCTCCTGTACATTTTGGTTGACCCTATCCAGTATCATCTCTATAAAATTCTCATTGAGTACTTGTACTATGTCTTCTTTTAAATTATTCTTGTGGGCTTCATTGGGTCCTTTGGCATAGTTTATCTTCATTTTGTTGGAGTCTGGATCTGAGTTTCTGTTCTCTTCATTCCCCTCTGGTTCCTGTACTAATTTTTTTGCTGTGGGGAAACTGGTTCCCTTGTTTTTTCTGTCTTCCTGTCATTGTCCTTGGTGTTGTTACTGTCCCTGTACTGTGTGCAATTATGTATTTTCTAGCTTGTAATAATAACAATGGTAATATTGAGAATGGAAGAGTGAGCTGAGATGGAAAGCAAGAAGTTAAAGAAAAGGGGAAAACAAATATACAGACAAGAGGGAGAAAGCAGAACAAGGTATCAGACAAGAGAGTTTCAAAGGTATAAACAGGGAGTGTTAGTGTACTAATCGACAGTAAGCTGAACAGACAATAGAGAGACAGAGAGAGGATTGAAAATCAAAGATAAAAAAATAAAAAATAAGTATATGAAAGTAATATCTATATATAAAAATGAATTAAAATAAAATGGAAAATAGAAAATTAAAAAAAAAAAACCAAAAAACTTCCAAGTTTATATGCAATGCAATTTCAGTCTTAATAATTTGGATGTCCGTCTCAATCTCCAGTCCTGGAGTTGGTGCCTCAGATGTTGTTCTGTAGTTGTCTCATCAAAGGGGATGCATAAAGTAGAACAAAACTACACTACACACACACAGAAGAAAAAAAAAAAAAAAAGCCCCACCAAGTGTCACCAGTTCAAATGCAATACAGTTTCAGTAAGTTTTTCGGCTTGCAGGTGTAATTTGGTTGTTCTCTCATCAAAGGTAGGGAGAAAAGAAAAAAAAGCGTCTGGAGACAGTTCTGAGAGTGGTATCTGCAACTGTGGCTTGCCTGCCTGCTGCTCTCAGCCTGTAGCTGGCGGCATTATTTATGCAGATCTCTGGGGTGAGCTAGCACTCACCTGGTCCCACAGGCTTTGTTTGCTCAGAGTTCTCCTGTGCGGGGGCCTCTGCTACAGGCTTTCCCCTTCCCAAGCACTGGGAAAGGTGCCACTGCCCCGCGTTGTCAGGCCTGGGTGTTTATTTACAGTTCACGTGGGAAGTGGGTCTTCCCTCCTCTCACAAGCGTCCCCGCTCCTGGTTGCTGGGCGTGCCCCGCTCCTGCCAGAGCCTCTCCGGCCTGCCCGGCTTGTTTATTTACAGTCCCGGGAAGGATTCCCTTCCCCCAATCTTCAGCGCTCAGGGCGCCCCACCCTCTTTCCAGCGTGTCTTAACTGTTCTTATTGCTTAGTACTCAGTTTCTCTTTTTTTCCCGGGTGGAGGTCAGTCTGTCCAGGGGGCTATGCTGCTCTGGCCCAGGCTTGTCTGTGGGGCTACCGCAGTACTGCGAAGCTCACCTGGTCCGCGTCTTCCCAAGCCGTATGGGCGCCGGCCACTGGCGGCCCCGGGGGCCTCCTCGGTTCTCCGTTTAACATGAAGTGGAGATGCTCGGCGCTGGCTGGAGATGTGGAGGAGTCAAAGTTATGCCTTTTCTCGGTGATTATGCCTGCAAAGTGTGTCTCCAGCGTCTCTCCAAGATTTCACTATAGGAGGCTCGCTTTCTGCTTCCTACCTCTAGCCGCCATCTTGGAATCTCCCACATTTTCTTAATCCATTCGTCAGTGGTGGGGCATCTTGGCTGTTTCCATAGCTTGGCTATTGTGAATAGTGCCACAATAAACATGGGTGTGCAGGTGCCTCTGGAGTAACCTGTGTCACAGTCTTTTGGGTATATCCCCAAGAGTGATATTGCTGGATCAAATGGTAGATCAATGTTTAGCTTTTTGAGTAGCCTCCAAATTTTTTTCCAGAGTGGTTGTACTAGTTTACATTTCTACCAGCAGTGTAAGAGGGTTCCTTTTTCCCTGCATCCTCACCAACACCTGTTGTTAGTGGTGTTGCTAATGATGGCTATTCTAACAGGGGTGAGGTGGAATCTTAGTGTGGTTTTAATTTGCATTTCCTTTATTGCTAGAGATGGTGAGCATTTTTTCATGTGTTATTTGGCCATTTGAATTTCTTCTTTTGAGAAAGTTTCTACCAGATGTTATGAAAATGAACATACTAGGAGTCTGTCCTATAATTCTAGCAGAGGGAAAGGACTTCTCCTTTGTGAAGTTTTTAGGAGTCTTGGGCACCCTTAAAACAGATATAGTTCACACTTTGTATGTGCATCATAGTGTGGTCACCTGTGATAGGAATTTCTGAAAGGGTGCCAGGATGTCAAAGTTGTAGCTACAGAGGTCGTCTTACAAAGAGATGTGGAAATGTGAAATAAACAAGTGAAGATGCTCAATGTAAGAGTCAGTAGGAAAAATGCAATTAAAAACACCCTGAGATGTTGCTGTAAACCTACCAGAATGGCCATATGCTGTTCTCCCAATAACAACCGTTAAGAAGGATTTGGAGAAACTGGAGCCATCATCCAGCACTGGTGAGCATCTGAAGTGGCCCAGTCACTTTGGAAAGTGATTTGGTGTGTGTGTGTGTTTTAAATAAACACAGATTTACCATATGACTCAATAACTCCACTTTTGGACATTTACCCAGGAAATGAACGTATGTGTCCAAAGATTTTTAAACAAGACTGTGGGGGATGGTGAAATAGAAAGAAAATTTTTGAAAAAGATTTTTAGGTAGATCCTCATGGAAGCTTTCTAAAGTAAAGACAATCAAGGTATTCATCAACTAACAAATGGCTCAACAAAATGTGGCATATCTAAATAATAGAATATTATCCAACAATAAAATGTAATGCAATTGTGGATACATGTCACAATGTGAATAAGCCCCAAAAAATGATGGTAAGTGAAGTCAAGGCTGGTTCCAGTTAACTCTTCTTCAAAATAAATAAGAATCTAAATTTTATTTTATTTTATTATACTTAATACCATCTTTCTGTGTCTCATTTTCTCTGAGGATGTAGTATTCTGCTTTTTCCTCTGTCCTGGTGGTGATTAAAACTCCTAGAGAACAATGTGACAAAACATTTTTTCTACCTATTCTAGTAGAAGCAATGCCTCAATGATATTGTTAAGACAAGTTTGTGGGAGGTCATTGTTTTGGTCTAGGTTCCTGAAGAGCAGACTGAACCAAAATGGAGTCATTGTGCTAAGTGCCAGGTAACCAAACTGAACTTTGACATAGGCCAGTTCTCTTAAAAAAAAAAAAAATCCAGGACATTCACAACAAACAGTCTGAAGTGGCCATTTACCTGAGCAAGCATGAGAAGGAAGTCCCTTCAGCTTAACCCTGTAAAGAGTAACTTTGTCATGACTGATCTGCTTTCTGTTCTCAATTACTACTGTCTTCAGCCAACCTCCTCTGCTCAGCTCATTGGTATCCATTCTGTTTTATAGAATGAGATGTTGCCTGATTCTAAAATTGATAATAAAAGCCAACTAAATGATTAGATTGTTTCTTGTAATTTTGTTTCTTAACATGACAAAGGACTATACCTGGCAATCATATCTCTCTTTATGAATGGTGAAGGCTGGGTTGGAGAGAGGAAGGAGTGTTCCTGGCACCATTGGAAGGACCAGGTGGAGGAGAAAACTATGTGTTCTTTAAAGGCAAGCCCTTCTGTCACCATGGAGCACATTTCCTAGCTTCTCTAGGATAATTTACAAAAAACACTTTTAGATGAGTGGTCAAAACCTATGTTCATAGAACACACAGGGACTCTCATAGCATAGCTGTGTCTTCAGAAGGTGGATCAGACAACAGAGTTGTCTCATACACAATAAAGTAGAACTTTCTAATGGAGTCTTCAGTCACCATTGACTATTGAGCCTTCCTCACTGCCATAAAATAGTCTTTCGTACGAAGCAATTAGAGTAATTAAGAAAACAACCATTACGCTTAGATCTTTGGAATCCAGGCTTATGTCCCCTATGAAATGACAGTAATTACAGATTCAATTAGGTGTTTTCAATGGGGATGGATTAGGTCTTTCATAAATGCTAGGTAATTATTTGTTCAGTTTAGATTAATAGAAAGACCTTGTAACCATTTTGAGATTTTACGCCAAATATTCTTGTTTGATTTGTCTTTCTGGAATGCAAGATCCCTGATGGCAGACATATTGTTTAATGGAACATTATAAAATAAACACAAGTAAGAACTTAAAAGTGGCTGGCTTCATGTGTTTTATGACTGAAAAACTACATAAATAACCACAGTAGTTATCAGTATGTGGGTACTGACAGTAGTGAGAATGAGAAAGAAAGCTTTTCTTATATTTGAGTTCCTTGAGTGTTCTTGAGACACTTATTGTTTATTCTTTCTCTGTAATTCAGAGTTTTTTCTTTAGAAAGTAATATTCAATAAGGAGTTTTATATATATATATATATATATATATATAATTAATATAGCAAAATAAGGCTTAGATCTTAAAGATCTTAAAAATTTGCCATTTTTTAAATGATATGGAAAGTGATTCTTTTTATTATTTTCCTATAGGAAAATTCTCCTGGATTGAAGACCAGTTTGGACTCTTCACATGTTGCTTGGTCCATCTACATTCATATTTTCCCTAAGCAAGAGTTCCTTATATTTTTGTAAATCATGGTTCATAGATTGATGATTGGCAATGAAGGAGTACTTGATGGGTAGCCTCTGTGCCAATTCTATGCATTTTCACTCCTAGCAATTAATAGCCAGCTCCTGGAATCCCAGAAATAGTTGGTGGGAAAACATTCCCTATACTTCTCAGTCTTTACAACATGGGGTGATTAGTCTAGATTTTCTCAGAGCTTTTGAAACTGTTTAACAGCTGAATGCAGCAATTAGAATGCCACATGTACCTGGTTGTTTAGGACTCCTTCCTGCTTTTGCATGGCTCATCTCCCTTCTTGCTCTTGGCTGGATTGCCCTTTGGCAGAATTCTTTAAAGGTTGCTTGTGGCTGACTTACTTTCACCTGTTCTACCTCTTGCTCATAGGGCATAAACAGGCATCCTTCTCTCATAGAAAGGGGAGCTATGGCCAAAACCTCCACCTACCTTCACCTTGAAACTACACAGGGATATTCTAGACTGATATGATTGAGTTGGATTTTATATTTCTCAGGCTACAGAAGATAGGAGTCAAGCTGTCTGATTCATTTTCTCAAAGTTCTTCCTCCTTTCTCCTGATGGTCATAGTGGTCATAGGGGGGTAGTTGTATATCCTGAGAGCTGTGAAAATCTTTCCTACTGGCCTCTCAGACTTCTCCAGCAATGGCTGAACTTCCCTTATATCATCTGAGGAGGGAAACTAGGCAGCACTGGCAGGGCTGGCACTCATATTTGGAATGGAGGGGTACTTGACACATAGTCTAGTTCACAACCCGGAGAAACCCAATTTATGACTTCATCCTGGGATATGAAAAAAATTCTAAACCTAGACAATTTTTATAATATCAAATTTTTATCTTACTTAATCTTTGTGCAAACTATTCCTTTCTGTTTGATAGATCTCTTTAATCACAAAAGATAATAATCAAATGCTCTAGTCCCTAAATTTTTGCTTAAATAACTTGGTCTACTCAATAGAACATTAATCCTGACACATTAGACCTCAGAAGGACAGACAATATGGATTGGGTTTTTCTTCTGTGGATTTGGCCATCCCTAAAAGTTGCTCTTTTCCAGTGATACAAGTTTTCTTCCTTCAATCAAACAGCATTGCTTTTTCTTCCTGTTGCCATTTCTAAAGGCACCTCTGAGTAACACAAATCCATATAAATCATATTGATTGCTGCAATCTTTTTTCTATCAACATCACATCATCTTGGATATACTAGTCATTTGCACTTCATCTCAGCAGGCCACTTTGTTCCCCTAGTGGACACAAAAGACTTTTTTGAAGGTAGTAGTGGTTTCTTTTACTAGGCTCTGAATGATGTGAGGCCCTTAAGATGATTAATATGTGTTTTTTGATATCAATATCTCAATGATGCTGAGGTATGAAGACATCTGAAAAAGGCACACCCTGTGGGGAGTGGATTGAAGCCTATGAGAACTGGACACAAGCAAGGCGAGATGCAGTGATTGCTTTTACCTGTAGGCCGAGCCAAGCACAGCCCCCAGCCCCAAAACAGGGAAAGGCAGAACAGCTGCGTCTCCTAAGTTGTGTTCAGAGAAGCAGGAACGCAGCTTTCTCCTGTTGCAATGTCATATCCCTCCCTGTGGCTCCACCCTGTTTGCTGATATAAAAGACCCTTGAAGGAGGAAAAGGGGCTTTTGCTTTTGCCTTTTGGGGCTTTACTTTGGGCTTTTTGGTGTGGGAAGCTTTTGGAAGGGAAAAGAATTATTGAAGGGAAAAATTGCTGAAGGGAAAAGAATTGTTGAAGGGAAAATGCTAAAGAGGGGTTGATAGAAATTCTGCACGGAGAACTTTAACATAGGCTTCAGAAAGCAAAGCTGAGAAAGAACTTCATGCATAGGCCTTAGGAAAGCTAAACTAAAGAAAAGCCAAAGAGAACACGGGACAGTGCACAGAGTAAGTCTGAGGACGAGACCTTAAGAGTTGTGCATGTGCAGATTGTAGGTGTGGCTCTTTGCAAGTTTGAGCACCGAAGCTTTGAGAGAGCTATAGAGAGGTGGGACAGTGCAAGCCTGGGGCAAAAGACTTTAAGAGCGATTGAGATAAAGATAAGCTGAGAGCAAACATGGGACAGTGTGAGCCTAAGGAAAGAGGTTTTAAAGAAGACTTTAGATTAAGAAAATGTGGTATCTATACACAATGGAATTATATGCAGACATGAAGAAGAACGAAATGTTATCATTCGCTGGTAAATGGATGGAATTGGAGAACATCATTCTGAGTGAGGTTAGCCTGGCCCAAAAGACCAAAAATCGTATGTTCTCCCTCATATGTGGACATTAGATCAAGGGCAAACACAACAATGGGATTGGACTATGAGCACATGATAAAAGCGAGAGCACACGAGGGAGGGGTGAGGATAAGTAAGACACCTAAAAAATTAGCTAGCATTTGTTGCCCTTAACGCAGAGAAACTAAAGCAGATACCTTAAATGCAACTGAGCCCAATAGGAGAAGGGGACCAGGAACTAGAGAAAAGGTTAGATCAAAAAGAATTAACCTAGAAGGTAACACACACGCACAGGAAATCAATGTGAGTCAATGCCTTGTATAGCTATCCTTATCTCAACCAGCAAAAACCCTTGTCCCTTCCTGTTATTGCTTATACTCTCTCTACAACAAAATTAGAAATAAGGGCAAAATAGTTTCTGCTGGGCATTGAGGGGGTGGGGGGGAGAGGGAGGGGGCGGAGTGGGTGGTAAGGGAGGGGGTGGAGCAGGGGGGAGAAATGAACCAAGCCTTGTATGCACATATGAATAATAAAAGAAAAAAAAAAAGAAGACTTTAGAAGCAAGGTTTTAAAGAACTGCAAGGAGCAAGGCCTTAAAGAATCAAGATAGAGAAGCAATGAAGGTTGTGTGTCTCCAGCCTAGCATGCAACACACCTGACCCCAAATTGTTGTCTGTCTGTCTATCCTATATCTCGTCTAAAATCTCCATTCGCCTCCAGTTAAGCCCAGTTAGGTCCAGTAATAACCAAGGAGTGAGAGAACAAACCTTGTTCCAGCAAGGGAGGGAGCAAGATAAACAGCGCCCCCTTCAACATCCTTCAGCTACAATAATGAAAAGTGCTTACCCTTTAGATTTAATTGGCCCAAATAAAAATAAAACTTTGAAATGTATCTCAGAAATGGACTATTGTTGAGTCAGTGGCAGCCGAGGAGAAAATCTTAAGATCTCTATCAGTCTCCAGCCTGAAGGAAGAATGGACCAGGGAAACTGAAAACAAATGATCTAAAATGTAGGAGGGAGATGAATTAGAAATAATATAAACCAAGAGAACAGAAAGATTCTAGGAGAAAAAAGTAGTCAATTCTGTTAAACTTTGTCAATTGTCTGGTATCCAAAAATTAGCTTTCACATCTGGCTTATCATATGGCAGTTGCTGTTGGATATACCACAGGAATTCTGGTGGAGGAATGGAGGAGGAGTTACAGTAGCTCATAGTTAAATGGGAATTGAGAAAGTGGAGATAATGCCTAAACTCTTCTTTTGAAGTCAGAATGAAAAACAGAAGATGCAGTAGGGTAGAAACTAGGAGTTTTTAGCATTAAGATGTTTCATATTAGACTGGGAGCTAAATAAATTCATTACTTTTCCAAGTTTTTCTGTAATCAGCTTACCAACATTATCTTCCAAGCTGGGAGGTAGAAAGTCATGTGTTCCTGTCTTGTGTACATAGACAGTGTGTAGCTTTGTCCAGAGGATACTTAAAGTGGCACATAATTGGGACCACTCTGACTGTGACCAGGGAAAATATAACACTTGTTTCAGATGAGGTGGCAAAGAGCCCCTGGACCTCTTTCTCCAAATCCTAAATAATCAAGAACATTGTTTTCAGAAATAGGATGCCAACATATTTTGGGAAAAGATTCTCAGACCTGTATCATTGAAGAAAATGACTGAAAGAAGAACTAAATGAATCATTTCACAGTGAGGTTCTGAGCTTTGTGGCTAACCACAGCCAGCTGGATCTTTGATCTTTGTTAGGTTTGGAGAAAAACAAAATTCAGTAACCGGCTCAGGGACTTTTTAAAACTTCAGTTAATTAGAATTTGACAAACAAGGTTGTCTCTATTGGCAAGCTTACTTTGCAGTTTTGAGAGTGAACCATTTATGATGTGTCCAGCTTATGTAGATTAAAAGACATATAAACTCTCCCTTCAGAGGAGAGGCAATAAAAATCCATCATTGTTAATTGAAGGCTAGGAAACAACATCAAAGGAGTGGAGGGGCCTGAACCTGTAGGGTTATGCAAATTTGAAACATGCAAAACTCAATTTAGCAACAGCTTTATGGACTGAATGAAGCATGTGAGTGTGTTTTTGTAAATTCATTTTTGTCTTGAGAGGATCTAGAAATGGAAATTGTCACGTTTCTTATAGGGCAGAGAGTATCCAGTTTGCACATAATCTAAAAAAGAAAAGAAATCAATGCGAACAAGACTGTGAAATATTTAGTCATTTTATATGCACATTTTAAGTGTACAAAATTTTGATGACTTATTCTAAATTTACTTAGAGATTGGTATATTAGTCTGCTCCAGCTGCCCTAACAAGCTTTCAGACTTGGTAGCTTAACCACATTTTTCCCCCTCACAGTTCTGAGGGGTAGCAAAGGTTAAGGTGCCATTAGGGTCATTTACTGGTACAGCTTCTTTTTCTAGCTTGTAGATGGCTGCCTTCCCATTGTGTTCGCACATGGCCCGTCCTTTCTGTACATTTAGAGAGAGGGAGAGAGTGAGACAGAGCTTCCTCATGCTTGTTCCTCTTCCAGGAGGGCAAAAGTCCAGCCAGTCATGGTGGTGCGTGACTAATCCCAGTTACAGTGGAGACTGAGATGAGGAGAATAAAAGGTTCAAAAGAACTGGGGGACCAGATCAAGTGATAGAGTGCTTGTCTGGCCTGCATGAATGCATGATGCCCTGGGTTCAATCCCCATTGCTGAAAAAAAGGGGCAATGACCCTGTTGTGTGAGGGCTCTATCCTTATGGGCAAATTTAACCTTAATTACTTCTATAAGAGCACTATCTCCAAATACAGCCACAGTGGCTTCGGGCTTTAATAGATGAATTTTAGGGGTTGTAATTCGGTTCCTGAGAGTTGTATGTAATTTTTTATTTAGGATTTTGAAATATTCGTTGTGGAGTGCTCTAATAAGTTTTCTGAGGGACAGAAAGAGACATTTGACTTCCTAAGTGTGGGAAATGCTATGTATATTCTATCTTTCACTCTTGGAGACCCAAAATGCAAAACTGTATTGTAAAGATGATAAGAAAACTTGCACTGAATAGAATGCCTTCAGCTTGTTTAGCCAGGCATCCTGGAGAAGGACTTTCTGGCACACTTACTAATAGGAATGGAAACGACGTTGTACATTATGCAAGCCTATGAAGCATAGATTTTGGCATCCATTGGCTTCTCCAATACAGCTTTAATGGGAAAACAGCTCCAGATTTTTAGAACGAATAAATGAGGTTAAGAAACAGAAAGGCAGAGAGCACTGGTAAGTCCTTAACATCTTAGCTATGGATCCTGTGCTTGCCACTGTATACTACCCAGCCATAGTATGGCCTAACTCTTGAGTTTCTGTAATAAAATCAGTTAAATTCACCTTCCTTTCTTGAGAAAAAATAGAAGCTACTCAGCTCAGATGTTCATCAATAGAAGAATGGGAAATAATCTGTGATTTATTCATATAATGAATAATAAACAGTAGCAAAATAAAATGTGAAACCATGGACATGCACAAAAGCATAGTGAATCTTTAAAACATAATATTGAGGGGAAAAAAATCAAACACAAAAAAGTCTATCTTCAATGACTCTATTTCCATGATGTTCAAAACTGGGTACAAGTAATCTAAGGTAATAGAAGTTGGAATAGTCGCTATCTTCAGAGGGATTTACTGGAAGGGATTGAAGGGATCAGTTAGGGATCTGATCATGTGACATAGCTTGATTAGAGTGATTTCATGGATAGTCTAATGTTCAAAATGATGGCTGTACATTTTAGACTTCTGTACTTCCCTCTAAGAAAGTTATAGTTCAGAAGGAAAAATCATAGGTGATTTATCGTTACTTTCTAGGACAAAGTATAAATTCCCATAAGTCACTTCATTATAGGATCCCAAGTTACCAACTCAACATTCCACATGTCTGGGGCTTTCAGTCATATACTATCTATTATTGGTCAACCTTGTTTACTTTTGTGTTTTCTTCTGTTTTCATATGTTGCCTTTTCTGGGATGCTCTTTCTCCTTTTCCTGCCTAATGGAACTCGTCCTTGTCTAATTGTCTCTGCTGTGAAGCTTCCCCTGACCCCTCCAAGATCAATTAATTGCTTCATCTTCTGGGCTTCCATAGCACCTTACTTATATAGGTAATATATAATTGTGGTTGATGTAGATTGTGGATTTTCTGGGACCTTGCTGGTGTCATATGTTTACCTCTTTGTCATCATAGTTCATTCCTACTGTGTATCCTTGATTTTGGATTGGGTTATATGACTGGCAAAAATATGACACTCATGATAGAGCAGAGATAGAATCTTATAATTCTCTGTTCTTACTGTAATGTGACCTCCTTGAATAATGGTTATGTCATCTTCATAGCCATTGAGCTTGACCTGGATATTGTAGTAGTAATGCTCTCTTATTTTAAGTAAATTTCACCTTTTTAAAAGCAGGCACTTTGCATTGTGTTTAATTATGGTATATTTTACTGTCACATTTTCATTGACATAATTGTGATTAGAAGGCAAAATTTTGATAATGGGATTTATGACATTCATATTTTTCCTGGGCAGGATAGTAATCATCTTAAGAAAAGTCTGACTGCAAGCTATGTTCAGTTCCTGTATCTTTTTATATTGGCAATTTCCCCATTTAACTCTCAATTTCTTTCCCTGTTGAACATTTCTGGTAAAATTTAAACAACTGTAAATTACTTAGCATTGTGCCTAGCACATGGTAAGTATTTAAGTATTAATTTAAACCATATGAAATTTTCAGTATTCACTTGAGCATTTGACATCCAAAAATTTTAGTTTCACATGGCCCAATCTAATGCTAACTGTTATTAAAATGATCACTTCTTTTTACAATGAATAGCTTATAACCCAATAAATAGTTTATAACTATTTTTGTTATTAATTGGTATGATTAGAATATACATTCAACACTGGTACAAAGAAGGCTAATTCTGTGTTGGGCTACTGCTTTCTCCTGAATGATAAGGAATGGTCTTTCTCTCTAACAGTAAAGAGTTTGCAACTGAGAGGGACAACATAGCAAGTCTCCTGTCCTTCTTCTGAGCTTGGTACAGCTTCACCAACTTCCAAACTGATGTGCAGAGCACACAGACTAACATTCTAATGATGCTCTCATGTTCTAACTGGGTTCAAGTATGGATTTCTTTAATCATTGTAGCTACAAGCTGACTTAGAAAGGGACTCATGAACTTCTGCTATGACTTCCAGACAGAATTTGATTTTTTTATTACAAAAATATTTGTTTAATGTCCAAGGCATTTCCATTGCTCTGGTGGGGATTGCAAAGATTAATAAATCCTACCTTCAATCGTTAAGCAACATATAGCTTATCAAGCATCAGGTTCTTCATGTCTTGTTTATTTTTCCAAAATAATTAAATTAACATTATAATAACTAAATTAATATTATATTTATCCACCACAGCACATTAAGGATCTAGTTTGTGTTTCTTTCATGACTTTTCTGTTACCTTCTCTTATTCTTTATTTACTATTACAATTCTACAATTCTTTAAGAATAAAGCTTACTCCCTTTGAATAATTTTTACCTCCTAATTTTATTCCTTTAATAAAGTTCACATTCATTTAAATAGTTATAAGCATTCTACAGAGAATCATGCATTTTAGTTACAATTAGAGAATGAATATTTGATGACTGAGATTCTGAAATAAAAATTATAATGCTAGTGATGATAACACACACGATCTAGAATCTTTTATTACAGAATTACCAATGAGAATAATCTACCAGGAATAACTAATTTGTTCAAGCTGGTTAAAGCAAGTGCATGGGGAAGTAAATGTTTTAATATTACCCAATAAAAATGTTCTCTTTTATTTAATGTCTTTTACTGGGAAAATTATGGAACATGTTACTGATAATGCCATTCCCGGATCAAGGCCGTTTGAGAAAGAGGACCATGGTATTAGTTCACAGGTCCCAATGTTTAAGATGGAAATCAGCTGTGAGTTAGAACACTCCCTTCTCCCTGTGTATCTTTTGATTAGCTTCTTCATTGTTCCTCTGGGCATCTGCTGAATGACCACAGTAGCTCACTTCAAATGAGCAATCAAGAGGTGGCCCTCTGACTTTTCTCAGAAACATCAAACATCTTGGTACAGAATACATCAAAGAGAAGCACAGCTATTTAGAAGAAGGCAGAGAGTGAGAGAAATGGATCTTTTCACTTATTCTGTCCTAGGGATAAAAAACACATAATGTTGAGTTAGGCAGGAGATACAAGTTCAGTTCAGGGAATATAAAATAATTGTGAGAGGGGAAATACAGACTTTTCAAGAAACCAGGTAGAAGACTTGTATGAATTGTTCTGGTTTGAAAAGAAGATGTAGAATCAAAAGATACTTGGTTCAGAAGTCTGTTTTCAAAAGGGAATACACTGGACTTCTACAATCTATGCACAACTACTCCCGGAATGTAATCTGTGTCTTTAGTTAACCTTACCAACTATGTGTTTTTGTTGTATCAAGAATTATCTGCCAGATATAGTGGTACATGCTTGTAATACCAGAATTTGGGAATATGAAGCAGGAGGATCACTAATTTAAGGTCAGCCTGGGTTACATAGTGAGTTCCAGACCAACTTCACCTATACAGTGAGACCCTAACTCAAGCAAAACAAAACAACAAAATAAAAAACAAAACAAAAAGAATTACCTGCATGTAGCCTGCTACTTTTCACCATATTTCTTGTAAAGAAGGGCAAAACTTATTTTTAGGTCTTCAAAGAAAAGAAAGAAGAGTATAAAGTACTTGGATGTAGCATTTTTTGGCAGAAGGAGTTCCTGGGTCCACCTGGAGAGAAACTTTGCACCAGTGCCCACTGTCCTGTGTACTTTAGGGTGTGGGGCTCGTCTAGTACAAACTGACTTAGGATAAGGCACACAATATTCCAGTTGATGCAGGTTAAATGCTGCCTATGTCACTGTCATACATATTTTTTCCCTTGCCCATCTGGAGCACTTTTATATTTAGCAGGCTAATTTCTGTCAATCCAAGATTTAGATATATATTTAATTGACTATGACCTAAAACAGCACCACTATTACAGCCATCTCATCAATCATTGGGTTTCTTTGCCTTTGTCCTTCAAAATTTGCCGGTGGTGATATCAAGTTCATTCCTTTGTACAACCCTGGCTTATCCTACACATTTACTGGCTAGGATCCCGGTTTATGCATTCCACTGTGCAATTCACCTGCTTCCCCTGGTCTTCAATAAAGACTGGTTGCACTTTCCCCTTAACCCAGCAAGACCACAATATTATAGTATCTGTGGGAACCCCAACTCGAGAGCCTAAACCATGAGCACGCCATGATTCTAGTGGTTCTGCTAGATTTTGGGGGGGGAAGGATGGGTAGAGAGGTGGCAGGTCAAAGCTGTATTTGCATAAAGTAGCCTGCAGTCTTCTGAGCTTAAAGGAAGAAGCAAGCAGGAGGGCTAAAGCTTGTTCCTAGGATAATGGCTGAGGCTTGGGAAAAGCAGCAATTTTGAATGGGATGAGCAGTGATTCACATGGTGTCAAGTTGCTGTTAAGAAGGATGAAAAGAAAATCAGCTTAGGCTATTTGCTTTATTGAAAAGATGGCAGGTACTTGGGCTAGAACTAGTGTTCTGAACATTGGGTACTCTGCATCTGTAACAGACATCCAAACAGCAGCTGGGCCAGGGAAGAAGGTACTGCAGATGTTACAAGGCAATTGGAAAGCCTGTGTTAGTACTCACACACAAGCCAACTTTTGGGAAGTCTGACAGAACTGAATAGAATCTGAGAGCCGCTGAACTTTCTAAGCCAGAATCCAGTTTCCAAGATGGAACCAGAGAAATGCAATTTTTTATGTCATTGTTAAACCAGTGTGGCATGGGAAATTAGTCTCACTTGCCTAAGAGAGGAATGACAAGTTTTTAAAACCTGATTTCTACTTGGGTTTTCAGTAGCACTGTGAAGTGGGGTGTTTTTGTATAGAGTTATTTTTAGTCAGGTTCTTGGAAATGTGTATCAACATTTTTGCTAGAAATGCAGAATTACAGGCAAAGAATCTGCATTTAGCAATGGTCCCAGAAGATTCATGCACACAGGCTGCAGGGAAAGGGAGATTAACTCATGGCCAGGAGGGAATCTGGTCAGCAGACAAAAATAGCATTTTCACTATCTCTCTTTACTTCTTTACAACATATGTCTGAGTCCTGTAGATAATTGAGCTTTGAGTTTTGGTAGTATAATTTAGTGCAGAATATGTTGGAATTTGTATGATACTATTTTAACAAAATGATGCTGTAATCGTCTAGTGAGATTTTGGCTCTAGGTTCATGAATCACCTATAAAAGGAATTCCATGTCCACGAAGAAAGAAGTAAGTACAATTAAATCAATGTCTACACCTATTTCTCAAGTAGTTATTCTCTTTCTCTCTCTTGGTGGGACTGGGGTTTAAACTCAGGGCTTCTTGCACATGCAAAGGGTGTGCTCTACTGCTTGAACCGTACTTCCAGTTCAGTTATTTTCAATCAAAGAGCAAATAAAGATGTTAATCTTCATCTGTGGACCCATGGTGGATCCTGATGTCCTAGAGACTTCTGGAGAGGAAGGAGATACTTGAAATCTGATTTCAGATCAGAGTGATTCTGATACTCCTGCCCTATATTCTCTCCCCATCATTAAATATACATAGATAAAATCAAAGTAATCCCTACAGACAAGTAATTCGTACTTCCAAAATTAAGGAACACGTGCTCTCTAGTATAAGTATAAGAGAGTGTATAGTATATATACTCACATAAGTACATGTTTTGTTTTGGGTGATTATTATAATAAATGAGTTATGCTGAGTAAAGGAAGCAACACATTTCACACAAGGAATGAACTTCTAGATATTCTAATTGAAACTACTCATTACACAGATGAGGAAATAAAGAGTTAGAAAGGTAAAGAATCTTGCTCAAGATTATAGCATCTACTAATACTTCTTCTTTATACTTCTTTAAATCCAATTTGATTGTCTATCACTATCATCTATCATCTTTCTATATGCAGGCATATAACAAGGCTTATGGGATTTACACTTGAATATCAGTAGATCAACTTTAATGATGTAATATGCTGAATTTCTCAGTTAACTAAAACTGTGTATATAGTCATTGCCATTTTGGACCACAATGACCTATGAAAGTCACATTTTCTTGCCCATCTCACTTCTAACTATCTCTTTATTGACTGTATTTCTGTGCCTATTCCCATGGCGATTCCCCTGGTCTGATCATTGTTTTTTCAGAATTTTTTATTTTAATTATCCAACCTCTGACTACTAGCTTTAATTTTCCAGTTCACTTTCTCTTGTTCTCAAATCCACTATTTCTTCTATTGGAATCTTCCCTTAATCAATTCTGCCACGCATTTACTCTCTTTTATCCACTTAACTCGCTTAGATTCCAAGGTCCATTCGGTTTCCACTGCTTTGTAAACAGCAGACAATCTTAGCTCCCTCTACTGCATTTGTCAGGAAAACCCAACTGTATGTAAATCCAACTCTCTGTTAACCCAAGGAATTCTTTTTTAAAAAATTGTTTTATATTAGTATATATTAATTGTACAAAGTAATAGTTTTCATTTTCATGTGTGCATATAATGTACTTAAATCATGTTAACCCCCCTCTATTACCTTTTCTTATTCCTCCTTCCCCTCCTCTTTTCCCCTTCCATATCCCAAAGAGTGTCTCTTTTACTTTCATGTCTCCCCCTTGCCAAATTGCATGTATATGAGAGAAAACATAATATTTGTCTTTGTGAGTTTGGCTTATTTTGCTTAACACGATGATCTCCAGTTCTGTCTTTTCTGCAAATGACAGAATTTCATTCTTCTCTACAGATGATTAAAATTCTAATATATATATATATATATATATATATATATATATATGCCTCAAATTTTCTTATCCTTCAGCCATTGATGGACAACTTGGCTGATTCCATAATTGTGCTATTGTGACTAGTGCTGCATAAACATGGGTGTATGAGTACCTCTATAGTAAGCTGACTTTGATTCTTTTGGGTACATACCTAGGACTGGTGTAGTTGGATCATATGGGAATTCTATTTTTAATTTGTAGAGAAACTTCCACTCTGATTTCCATAGCAGCTAGACTAATGTACATTTTCACAGTGTATATGGTTTTCTTTTTCCTTGCATCTTTGCCAGCATTTGTTGTTTTCCTTTATCTTGATAATAGCTATTCTGACCAGGGTGAGGTGGAATCCCAATGTCATTTTGACTTGCACTTCCCTGACAGCTAAAGATGAACATTTTCCCCATATGTTATTAGTATTTGTACTCCTTTTGAAAGTATTCCTTCAGTTCTTCTGCCATTTATTGATTAGATAATTTAACCTTTTGGTGTTTAATTGTTTTGTGTTCTTTGTGTTCTGGATGTTAATCCCCTGTCAGATGAATAGTTGGTAAAGATTTTCCATTCTATAGGCTTTTCTTCATGTTGTTGATTGTTTCTTTTGCTGTGCAGAAACCTTTTAATTTAATGCAATCCCATTTGCCAGTTCTTGCTGTAATTCCCTGAGCTGTTGGAGTTCTATTCAGAAATTTATTGCTTATGCTTAAATCTTGAGGTGTTTTCCTCTAGCAGTCTCAGTTTCAAGTATAACATTAAGGCCTTTGACCCATTTTGAGCTGTCTTTTATACAGGATGAGAGATAGGCATCTAATTTCAATCTTCTACATGTGGATGTCCATTTTTCTGCCCCTATTATCTTAATCAGCTCTTTGCTCTCATTCTTCAAACCCCAAACACCTCTCTCCCTCCCGTTTCATTAGGTATCATTAACTAGAAAGCAAACTTTGGAAAGCCAGACGTCTATTCTTCATTGTATCTGAGCAGAAAAACTTGGTTGGAGAAAAACAAAGCAAAGGTACTGACCAGTACACTTCACAAGTGGGCCACAAATATTAGCTGAGTCTTCAGTCACACAGTTCATTTCACTACTTCTCTAGTTAATTCTGTCTCCTACTCATTGTCTTTACCTCCAGTGAGGAGCCCTTTTCCTCCATATCTCAGGTTACTAGGAGACTTTATATCTAATTTCTGGAATAAAGACTAGAATCAATGCAAATAGACTTAAGTCTTCTTCTTGCCCCTGAATTTATCTATATGTGTGTTTGTATATGAATATGAACTTTCCCTGATATGATGGACAAGAATGCCCTTCTCCTAATGTGAAAAAACCTGCCAATTTGTTCACTAGACTCAGTTGCCTCTTACTCAATCAAGTTCTTTGCTTTTGTGCACACACTATTTCATTTTCATCTTCATGTTTTCCCTTTTATTGGGTCATTACTCCCAGCATAAAGATATCTTACAAAATTTCTCATCTTAAAAAGAGATACACATTTTCTCAAAGACCTTATTCCTCTGTATTACTTCATTTCTCTGCTATTCATTTTAGGGAAAAAAATTCCTCAGAAGAGCTACATTTTATCAACATTTAATTTTTTGTTAAGAAAACCAAACCAGAATAAAACAATCATTTCTTTCAGTAATGCAAATCTGGCATTCTGCACTAACTTTTCTGCTAAAGGAAGGGATGGAAAAAAAATGTAGATGTGTTTAAGAGCTGGAAAGGTCAGTGGCAGCGAGTTCAACACTCAGGGAGGCTACGAGAAGACAGTGGAGCCCAGGGGCTGTGGTGGACAGTGGGTCTATGGGAGTATATATTTTTGCTCTGACTTAGGAACCTGAAAGCCTGAGCCTCAAATCATCCAAGTCTGAATCTGATTGAGATACTACGTCAACAGTGCAAAGAACTGAGGTCACTAGTGCCACTTTAGCCTTCTCACAGCTCAAATGCCATTGTTACAATGTATTTTCTCTAAACATTCTCCTTTAATGTTTCCCTAAGGGAATAACTGCTAGTGAAAAGTTCTATGATTTTTTTGTTTGCCTAAAAGTGACTATTTCATCATCATTCTTAACACAGAAATAGACAAGTCTAAATTGGCATTTTTTTTTTTGTGGTGGTACCAGGGTTTGAATTCAGGTCTTTGCTCTTGCTAGGCAGGTGCTGTACACTTGAGCCACACCCCAGTCCTTTTTGTTCTGGTTATTTTGGGGATAGGGTCTGGCCTTTTGCCCAGGCCAGCCTGGATCATGATCCTCCTGATCTCAGCTTCCTGTGCAGATTGCAATGACAGGTGTGTGCCACTCCACTGAGCTGGCAACTACTTTCAGCACATTAAATATATTCCTTTGTCATCTGATTTTCATGTTTTGTGCTGGGATACTGTTAATATAATTTTGGTTTCTGTAAAGATAATTTTTGCATTTTTCTAGATCTTTTAAGATAAATTTTTTTTTAGCAGTTTTAACCATTAAGGAGCAGATTCAGAGTACTTTTTGATCCCATGTTGATTTTAGAAAATTCTTTATCAGTTACTCATCAGTAATTGTTCTTACTTTCTCTTTCTGGTACTCCAGTAATACATATATTAGACTTCTTCTTTGTACTGAATCTACAAACGTGATTTAAAGTTTGGGGCTTTCCATACTCACCAACACTTGGCAATACCAATACATACATTTTTATCTTAGCTACTCTGATAGTGGTGTAATCCTGCATTTCAATTCTTTTTCTGTTTCTTTCTCCAGGTAACTCATGTTTATTCGCTTGTGTCTAATTCAGTGTTTCTTAATTATTTTAAAAATAAGATCCTCACCAAGGAGCTTTTTAAGACATTTCTATTGTAAGTATGTACTTGTGGAATTTGAGAGACTGAAACAATCATTTTGGAAGTCTAAAAGACTCATAAATCTATGAAAAGTCACTTAATCTTGTTAGTATTAGGGATATAAAATTCAAACCTCAAAGATGTACCACACAATTATCAGAATGTAAAGTAAAAATATGTATTCGTACATTGATACCACAAAAAAATTGGTGAGTTATGGAGTGGAGGCAGTTTTTGTTTTTTCTCCCCCTTTTGTTGGAGCAAGAGCGTTATTACTGAACCTAACTGGGGCTAACTGGGGGTGATTGGAGATTTAGAAAAGACACAGGATAGACAGACAAAGCAGGATTAGGTGTGTTGGGCACTGGGGTGGTGACGCACGACCCTCATTGCTTCTTTTCTCTATCTTTATTCTTTAAGGCCTTGCTCCTGTGCAGTTCTTTAAAACCTTGCTTAAAACCTCTTTCCTTAGACTCACTCTATCCCATGTTTGCTCTCAGCTTATCTTTAGCTTAATCACTCTTAAAGTCTTTTGCTCCCAGGCTTGCACTGTCCCATCTCTCTTTAGCACTCCCAAAGCCTCTGTGCTCAAACTTGCAAACCAGCAGCCTCGCCTAAAAACTGCATATGCACAACTCTTAAGGTCTCCGTCCTTAGACTTGCTCTGTGCACTGTCCCTTGGTCTCTTTGGCTTTTCTTTAGCTTAGATTTTCTAAGGCCTATCTATAAAGTTCTTTCTTTGGCTTAACTTTTCTAAAGCCTATGTTAAAGTTCTCAGTGTAGATTTTCTATCTGCCCCTCTTTAGCCATTCCCCTTTAGCAATCTTTTTCCCTTCAGCAATCTTTCCCTTCCAAAAGCTTCCCACACTGAAAAGCTGAAAGCAAAAGGCAAAAGCCCAAGGCAAAAGGCAAAAAGCCCCTCTTCCTCCTTCAGGGAGTCTTTTATAAACAGTGGTAAATAGGGTGGAGCAGCAGTTCATGGGGAGGGGAGTGACATTGTAACAGGAGAAACCTGTGTTCCTGGTTCTCTGAACATAGACAACTTAGGAGACGCAGCTGTTCTGTTTTTCCCTGTTTGTGGCCAGGACTGTGCCTGTCTTGGTCTACAAATACAAGCAATTAAGCTGCATCTCATCTTGCTTATGTCCAGTTCTCACAAGCTTCTCATAATCCACTCTCCACAATGGAGCAACAAACTTGAAGTCACTTTTTTAGATTTGTAAATTGGTAAGAGCGATTTAGTAGAGACTGTGAGTCTTTACTAAAAGCTGAAGATTCATAGTCTTTGATCCAGCAATTGTACTCTTAGAAATAGATCCAACAACAAATTGGGTGCCAGTGCATCCAGACCTATGGACAAGATTATTCTCACAATATTATTTTTTAAGCTCAAAACCAGAAACAACCCAAATGCTATGGTCTGAATGTTTGAATCCCCCGAAAATGTGCATGCTGAAATCCTAACCCCTGAGGAGATGGTATTAGGAAGTGGGGCACTTGGGATGTGATTAGATCATGAGGGTGGAGCCACGTACATGGAATCAATACCCTTGTAAAAGAGACCTGAGATCCACCCTTCACACTTCTGCCATGGGATTATACATTGAGAAGGTGCCATCTCTAAGAGCAAGTATAACAGACATCAAATCGATTGGCACCTTGATCTTGGACCACCAGCCTTCAGAAATGTGAGAAATAAATTTGTTTTTTATAAATTAGGTTATAGTATTTTGTGGCAGAAGACTGGTCTAAGATACCAAGCATCCACCAACAGTTTAAATTGAGGCATATTTATACCACAGAACACAGTAACAATGAAAATAGTGAACTTCATATAATAACATGGATGACGCTTGCAAATCTAATATCAAGCAAAAGAAATCCAACAGCTGACATTGCAAGCTTAATTGACGGTGATGGAATTCAGGAGAGTAGAAACCTCAGCAGGAGAGCATCTATGAGGTGTTTATAATGTTCCCGATTCATCTGTGTGTAGTTATAGGAGTGGTTGTATTTTGGAGGAATCATTGAGTTGTACAACAATCATTGAGTTGTTGTACATATATCATTGGTAGTCTCATTTAGATGAAAAAACTTTGCAAAAAGAAATTAATAACAGCCCTCATTGCAGAGAATGATAGTAGAGGTGAGAGAAAGTCTTTCGTTGTATGTACTTTTATAACCTTTGGATTTTGAACCATGTGTTATCCGAATTTTGACAAACACAACAAATTTAACAGTAAACTAAAATCTACATGAGAGTGCTGGGGTCCGTGAGCGTTTCAGGGTCTGAGTAGGAGGGAGGGACATTTTGGTGTGCATCATGCTGGTCTGACCAGTCTTTGACCAAGGGCAGCAGTGGCAGAAGGGAGCACAGTTGGCTTCTCAGACTGACTACAATATTTCATTAGTATATCTGCTACCGACTCCATTCTGATTTAGGAAAAACGAGAGAAAAGACATAAACTTTACTTTTGGGTATTCGAAGAATTTCTATTTTGTGACATGGCACATTTAAACACAACTCAAAAGTAAAAAGAACCTCCAGTGTGTTGTGCTTATTTCACTGAAGTTTCCTCTTTGTTCCCCCTGCCAAAGAAATAATCCTCTTGAGATTTTCCCCAAGAGTCCTTTGGAAAATGTTATTGAAAACACACATGTAAGTATTCACCCATGTATTTTGTGCTCTTTAAAATATTGGAAGTAATCAATTTCTATGCCATAAAACTCAAATTTAATAATGCATATTTACTGTGTTTGTTCAAATATAGTTATATTTATGATAGTTGAAAGAACTGGTATGTATGAGCAGAAGAAGGAGCTAAGTAGGCTAAGTGGGGTATAAATCTTGAATTGTTTTCAAGATTTGCCATGTGCAAACCATGATTTTCACTTTACTATGGAATACTTTTTTGGGAGGAAATATTTTAGTATAAAAGCTTCTCTATTAAATTATAGTCTAAATACAATCAGTAATTCTTGGGTCAAGTCCCTCTGATTGAGAGATGTCCTCCGTGGGCTTTTTGTGCTGAGATCAACACTATGTATCCTGCTTTGCACTTTGATCTGTATCTCAAGATATATGTGTAGTTCTTTGCTCTGTTTGTATCTCATCCTGTGATCCTTGGGCAACTTTCCTTACAACAAAAGGGTTTTCTGGTCCACATGGCCAGGGGCTGAGGTTGAGGGGTAAGCAGACCTCTGATTCTAATCTATCGCATGATTTCCTCTGGAACACAGCAGAAAGTACTAATATAGAAGTTCTCTAACATGGTCTGGGGATAAATGGATATCCTCAGGACCTTTCAGAGAGTCTATGAATTAACTATTGGGTCAAACTATTTTCATAATACTAAGACATTATTTTCCTCTTTACTTCTATTTGCTCATTGATATATAAAAGGCACAATGAACCCCCCCATATAATGAATAAATGCTTATAAAAACAAAAAAAAGGTTAAACAAGGTCCTAAGGGTGGGGCCTCAATCTGATAGGTATATTTGAGAAGCTATACCCAAGAGCTCCCATGCTGTCTTGTCTGCTAACACGCACTGAGGAAAGGCCATGTGAGGATTAAGAGAGAAGTGATGACTACAGGCAAGTCAGGAAGAAAGTTCTCTGAAGAAAGAGAGTTGTCCAGCTCTTGATCTTGGACTTTTAGATTCCTGAACTGTGGTATTTTGTTATGGCAGCATAAGCAGACTAAGCCAAGGTCAAATAGTAGTGTCCTGGTCAGTTCGATCTGCAGTAACAAAAATACCATGGATTGGATGGCTTAAACAACAAATATTTACTTCTCACAAATCTGGACACTGTAAAGTCTGGGCAGTGGGGGGATAGAGAGAGAGAGAGAGAGAATATGAGAGCGAGTTCTGCAAAACTGTGCAGAAATGCCACATGTCATTGATCTTTGTTTTTGGACTGATACTATGCTGTGTTAAAAAGTTTTACTGTTACCACAGAATAATTATTTTAATTGCTTTTGTTATTTTAAAATAAACAAATGTTTCCTACCCAGTTTAAATTTGAATACATTAAATATTGAGATGTCTAATCCCTCTCAAAGTTTTTAAGGTCTGATTTTTTATGACTGTATGAGGATCTGAGGTTAGAAAAAAGCTTGATAATCCTTGCTGTAGATGACTTAATCCTAATCCATACACTTGGTTATACAAGAATGCAAATGGCATTTATTTTGAAGTTTGAGAAGCCATTCTGTCATATCATGTGTGGTGGGAAACCTAGGGACAGAATCACAGCTCTGATTCTGTATGGGGACTCCAAAAGGAAAAAATGTTGGTGTAGTTATTTTATAGGAATCATGGAGACCAGGTTAGGAGAAAATGAAGACAGACATCAGAAAGACCTACACATGATAGTCGCTCTAGAAATCCTCCCTTTGCAAATGTTTTCTGTGCCCAACCCTGTTGGGATTGGCATGCTTTTCTCGTGTCATCACATGTATCAATGTACCAATAAGAGAAGCAGAATTTCTCCTGACTCACCAGAATCTTTACCTACAAGTTATGTAACTATACCTCGACTGTCACGCACAAGGGACAAAATCTAGAAAAAGTCCATACTGTTAAATTTCCCCCATGCTCTGTCACCGTATCCCACTTGGTCCTTTATCATTTCTCTCTTTCAGGCAGAGGAGACCTACTTAGTGTCTAATAATGCCTTGCTTACGTACAAGACCTTATCAAATATCAATGCATATTCATTATCTGAATAAGAGACAAGGGGTGACTCTTGCTACTGGGATGTGCTGTGTTTCAGTAGAAGGCAGAGCCTTATCTAAACTTTCTCCAGACACAAGGGCGACAAACCGCTATGATAAGTGTTCTGTGCTCTTAATATTTGGAGGAACAAGTTCTGTTACTGCTGGATTTTTCAGGTCATCTAATTTGTTGCTGTTATGCATGAGTGTTCAAAGGTGGTTTATGGTACATAGCTTTTTTTTTTTAACTTTTTGATCAAAAAATTTCTCCCCACCAGGATTTTCTATTCACGTCACTCAGGACTTCTGCACTTACAGCAGAGTTTGGGAAACCCAACCTAACGTCACTGAAGGAAACTAACAGGATTTTAGTACTTAGAAATAATATAGTGGCTCGGGGATTTCAGCTTTTCAGTGTTATTAACTCTGCTCAACAATAAGAAGTATACTGGCTAACTAGAACCCTTGTATGCTGACACAGAATTTTACAAAATGGTATTTATCCTTCCAATGTTTGGTGTATTCTGACATTTTATATTCTAGTTGATGGTATTTTAGGACATGTTGGCCACTGGCCACTAAGATTTCACAGTCCAAAACGTTGAAAAACAATGTCTCAGATGATTCATTTAAGGATAGAAATAGGTCACTTTAAGTTACTCATCACCTAGTAGAATGGTCTTGAACAAAATGTGGAACATGATACTAGCTCTGTCTATAGTTAATCGGGACTTGTAAAAAGTAAATAGAAGAAATTGCATAAGTATGTTAGAAGGCACGGACACCTCTCTTATAAATGACTATTATTAATGAAGAGTCCTCTAATCTGTGATACATTTTTAAATCTGATCACTGTAAGTGATCAGACTTAAGACAGCCCAAAGAAACTACAAGAAAAAAGTAGTGTGATATTATCTCATCTTTTTTTTATTGCAATCACCTTTGCTACTAAATCAGCTTTAAACTTTCACTCTGATACAACTCTAGAAGAATTTTCAGCAAAAATATTTATTTTGTTGTGTTGGGCAGGGATGCCTTGTGGCATTTACAAAGGTTCTTACAATATATCAAATATATCATACTTGAATTCACCCCTCCACCATTCTCCTTTACAGCCCAAATATTTTGAGGTCTTTTATTTAACGCAGCTTTCCTGCTTGTCTCCATTCCTGCCCTCTCCCATTGCTCTGAGCTGACACTGAATTGTGGGGGACTATCTATCTATTGATGATCAATTTCCTTTTACACAGCAATATAGAATTACAAAAAATGAAAGCTTTTAGAGGTTCATATTTACAGCAATAATAATGGTAATGTTCAGTTACCAGTATGGTGGATAAGCTATATGATCTTATTTCTATGTAAACTGGCTTTAAAGAGTAAATATATTTCTCATTAAGTAAAATTCATTTAAAAGACTCAATCTTTCCTAAAATAAGTGCACTGTCATGAAAATGATCAATTCCATGCTATCTTTCAATGGCTTTACTTAAAATTAGAGATGAGATGATCATTTCACTATCTCAAGCAATAGTTTCCAAGATTTCATATGATAGAACAACTAGACAATTAATAAGGATAGTAAAAATAGAGATGATTAAAAAGGATTTGATGTAAACAATTTCAAATATTTAAAACATTAAGTATGTTCTTCATTTTAATATCTGTTTTTTTTTTTTTGCTTCCAAGGAAATTTAGGTTGTGTGTAGGGTATGTGATGTTTAAGAAAACTTTCCCCATCTCTTAAGCTTATATAGCTATATTTTTCTTTTGGAACATAAAAAGCTTTTATGTTACGTTTACATTTGGGTTTTTGATGTGCTTGGGATTTGATTTTTATGTATGGTACAGGTAGGGATCTGCTGTGATTTGGGTGAGTAACCTCAAAAGGCCCATGAGTTGAAGGCTTGGTCCCCCACTTACAGCACTATGGGAGGTGCTAGAACCTTCAAGAAGTGGACTTAATGATAAGAAGCAGGTCACTGTGGGTATGTCCTTGAGGGGGATTTGGGGGCCTCTGCCTCTTCCTTTTTATCTTTTTTGCTTCATGCCTGCTATAGAGGTGACAAACTTCCTCTGTCACATATTCCTGCCGTGATATGCTGCCTCACCACAGACCCAAAAGCAATGGGTCAACTGACCAGGGATTAAAACCGCTCAAATTTTATAATCTCAGGTATTTTGTTATAATTATGCAAAGTTGACTAACACAGGATCTTTTCTTTTTTCCCCCAGGGCTCCTGCATGCCCTTCTACAATTTATTTAAAAGGCCACATTTTCTATTTTTCTCACTTGTTTGTCAAGACAATTCTATTAAGATTCAGAAATAAACACACAGGTTTATTTCTGGACTCTTTTTTCTGTTTCTTTTGTGTTTATTTTTCATGATGTTAATATGACCAGATCTCTTCAGTGTGTGTGTGTTAAACACAGTCTACTAAATGAACCAGACCTACTTTTAATATGTAAAGATGCCAATTCTATAAAAATTTTAAAAAACAATAAAGCATAATAGATGTATTTTAAAAATGTAAGCCATAATTAAATATACATATGTATATTATATGTGAATATATTCACGTACACTCAGGATCCTATTTTTCCACCTTTTTCTCTTTATTTGCCAACACTGGGTTTTGAACTCAGGGCCTCACACTTGCTGGGCCAGTGTTCACCCCTTGAGCCACGCCGCTGGTCCTTTTGCTTTAGTTTGTACTCAGATAGGTCTCACGCTTTTTGTCTGGGTTGGCTTTAAGGTGTGACACTCTATCTCTGCCTCCTGAGTAGCTGAGATTACAGCCTGGTTCTATTCTCCATCTTTTAAAAACTATTTTATATGTTTTATACTATACATTCACGTGAATAAAAACTTTCATCAATTCTTCTAGACTTAGACAACATAAGTGGATAGATAAGGAATTATGTCTAACATACTTTATATACTGAATATATATTACTGAATGATTAAATAATTGAATGAGAAGTTATTAAAATGAAATAATGCAAAAATTTGGAAAAAATCAACTATCGTATTGAAAAGCAATTACTGAATTAAAATTATGCTCTTCTGTAATAAAAAAACATAACTAGTTAATATATAGACACATTAAGTGCATGTTCCTGAGTCAATACTCACCATTTTTCAAAAATATATAAAATATTTAAATAATCGTCTTTCAGTAAAGTAAACATGCCACTACTGGCTTTTCTACTTCCTTCTGCATAGTGGTGAGACCGTGGCCAAAATGCAATGATACGTGTTCTCCCCTAATAAAGTTGACATTTAATAAAAGCGTTAGCTTTTATTGTATTTAAAATAATGCTAGGTCACTTTTGAGCTGCTTCCTGCAATAATATATCTGCAATAAACCTAAATCTGACTTGAATAAATCTATGAACTTAAGATTCATAGAGGTCTCTGGATGCAGCACCAAAAGGAAAATGGTGTGTGATCCAAAGCAGAATCTCTCAGTGTCATGTTCACTCATTTTTCCCCCTATTTCTCCATATTTCACTGACCAATCACTCCCCTCCGTGTTCCCCTGAAAATGACTCATTTTTCTCCTTCATGTCTTACTGTCTGTCTCCTTCTACGCCATTTCCCGCTCCATCTCTTTCAGATAAGCTCAGTTTCTTTTTGATGTAGATTGGTTTAGTTTCTATTACTGCATAGGATGTATTCCTCTGAAAGACATTTTCGAGTTCTAATTCCTGCTACTTATGAATGTGACCTTGTTTGGAGTTAGGATCTTTGCAGTTATAATCAAGACAGACTTAATTAAGGTTGGCCCTAATTCAGTGACTGGTTTCCTTATAAGAGGAGGGAAGTTTGGAGAAAGAAGACATAGAAAGAATGCCATTTGAAAATGGAGGTGGGGCCTAGAGTGAGGGGTCTACAAACCAAGGAACATCAGGATTTCTGACAACCCTCAGAAGCTAGAAGAGGGATCACAACCTCTTCAAGATGTTGACATCTTGAGTTCAGACTTTTGGCCTCAGCTGGTGGTTTTTTGGTCCTATAGTCCTGGGGCACTAAAGAGAGCTTGTCTCTGGACTTGTCATTTTTTTCTCAGCTCATTGTTCTGATTATCACAGGCAACACAGCTGATCTTTCTTAGAAGGAAAAAGGGGCATCTATCGCTGCTTTGATACCAATATTTCTGTTCCACTCATACACTTTAGACTACTTGGCTACATGAACATGCTTTTTGGGTCAATTGATATGAATATATCAATATATATCAACTCTCAGGGAACTTTCAGTTCAGGGTGAAGAGAGAGAAGAATACTGGTTAAAATCGAGTCAAATTAGTGCTTTCCATAAACCCAAGAAAATGCAAAGGGATCGAGACAAGTATCCACAGAATAATGCTAATTTCATCAAATTTGAGACATAGAGAAGACCATATATGTAGCTATTCATCTTGAAAATAATGTAGAATTGCAGAGAACTCTTTAGGTCAGAACTTGTAAGACTGGATAGAGCACAGCTTTGCCAACTTACTGTGTGAGTTTGGGACTGTCCCTAACTCGCTAAGTACTTCTGGTACAGAATAAGAAAGTTGGACTAATTATTCCTAAGTAGTGTCTTTTCAGTTAATTGTTTGCGATTCATTAGTATGTGGTACTTCCAACTTGGAGGATCATGAGTAGGGTTAAAAAAGAAATGTAACAGATAAATGAGGCAAAAACTAAGAAATAACAGAGCATTAGATTTTGTATAAAGAATAAGTTTTATTTCATTAAGCTTGAATTTCAGCTGTGTGCATTCATGTGGGGTATTTGTACATATGTAGACATTTACTATTGGTCAACAACATGTAACTTTCTTACTCTGGGTACAGTTTGCATTTTAAAAACACACTGTCCTGAGTTCCCTTTAAGCAACAAACTGCTATCAATCAGTGATAATTAAGCAGTATGACACCAGGTAGAATGCATTATCATAGGCACGCATTTAGTACTTCAGAGACACATGGCCCAGATACTATTATTTAAATACTACAAAAAGGAAAGGTTTAAATGTACCTATTTTTTTGTGGTTACTGGGGTTTGAATTCAGAGTCTCACACTTACTAGGTTGGTGATTTGCCACTTGAGCCACACTCCCAGCCCCAAGTGTACCTGTTTTTAACTGGGATATGAACATACTTTATATTTTGAGCTACAGGAGTGATATTAATTTTGTCAACAACGGTAGATTTTAGGTCTTTCTCTAAATCTTACTTATCTATCTGTGTCAAGCCCAGTATCTAAAATGAGGACCCTGTTATCATGAGTTCTCATAATACTATGTTTGGAGATAAATATTGCTCTAAATATTTGAGTTGCTCTTTGATTTAACAGTTTCTATTATTATTTTGAATTCACCTGCTGTGTCAATTAGCTTTATCTCACTGTAACATAATACCTGCGCCAGGCAACTTAAAGGAGGAATTATTTATTTTGGCTCATGGTTACAAAAATTGTAGTCCATCATGGCAGGGAGGGCATGGTGGAGCTGAGCCTCACATCATGGTGGGCATGCCTGGCTTTCTCCTGTTTTCTTTTTTATTCCATTGGGATCCTCAGACTGTGGGATGGTGCATTCTGTGTGCAGGGTGGGTCTTCTCCACTTAGTAATCCTTTCTGGAAATGCTCTCGGAGACATCCATAAGTGCGTTTTACTCACCTTTTAGGTGGTTCTCAAGTCAATCAAGTTGACAATCAAGATTAACCATGCTTAGAGACAATTTCCCAAACCACAGATATTTATTCCTGACTGTTCTCAACCTTTTAGCCTGAGATTCAATATCTGTTCCTCTTCAGCATCACCCTTTGTAATTTAGTCTAGAATATATATTCTAAGAAGCAGGATATTTATTTTAGTATGCAGAGGTTTGGCCAATCCTCTTTCCACTATACAGTCCATTAATAGTCAGTAATGAATTGTTGATCTGTCCTTTCTTATTACAGAAAAAAAAAATACTCTCCAGAGCATGTTATGACTGTATCTTTCTGTATCGTTTCTTACTATATTGCTGATATGTCCTCATGTTTTCCTTGGGGACACATATAAATGTCTTTCCTTCCTTCTTCATTTCCTGGGTCTGACTGTTCATCTTTCAGGCTCCCAAGCATAGATACAGGGAAAGCAAAACTTTACTTCTGCTCTCTTAGAGTCTCTGGCTAGGTCTGAGCACTAAATTGACATACAACAGATTAGCAAGAGAAAGGCATATAGATCTTTACATTGTCCCCACAGGAAAATTAAGATCCAAAGAAACAAAGCCAAATGCTTACAGACTAAGTTGAACATAAAGGAGTAAATTGTGAAAATATGACATGACGAAGGGGCTTGGACCAGGGCAGCCAACAGTGAAGAAGTGAGTAAGTAGATGAAGGTTAGTTTAGCAAGGTCTGTGCAGAGGTTGCCTGACTCCTCATCTTTGGTGGTAAGAAGGAGATTGTGCTCCTGGAATGTGGAGGATAACATTCTCATGGAGTATCATCTTCTGCTTTTAGGAAGAAAATGGAAGGTCAGAAGGCTTTTTTGTATTTGTTATTTTTAATGTACCTTCAGTTCAACTTAATCCTTATACCAAAGAGACCTGTTTTGGGGTCATGCATTCTTTCCCCTCCAGTGAGCCAGGACAGGATAAACTCAGTGGTGTTGGTCTCTGTGTTTATGCAGATTCTACAATGAGCCAGGATACCTATTTTCCCATGGGGAACTGACTTGGCCCAACGGTGTTATAAGAGTATTAAAACTCAGCTGAAATGTCAACAAACTTTGAGAAAAAGGATTATTTGCAGTACAAATGTGAGGTTTCTGCACTTGTGAAAAGCACAATAACAAAACAGTAAGGGCATTTTTAAAGCCTTTCTGGGTAGATAGCTCAAACTATGATGCAAAAGCCAGTCCTCAGTGGGCTGAAGATCATTTATCACACTTATCTGTGATGCTAGTCATCGACAAGGAGTGCATTGATCATGATGACAGTAACAGCTGGAAACAGTCTTCAGCTTGCAGTTGGTCCTTCCTTTCCTAACTGCACTGGGTGGCCAGCAGCTTTCCAAGGCCTATGCTGGATTCTGGCATGTGAAATACCACTCAGGAGTCTGCAGAGGCCTCTGTGGAACCACTCCTGGCAACAGACTTCCTTTCTCCTCAAGCCAGTGATGGGCAGGTTTGGGCTTGGCAGACAAATGTCACTTGCACTTGGCTTCTGAGAGCAGACCAGTTGGCCCTATACCCAGAGTAAATTACTGTTTTCATTCTTGATTATTACTGTCAACTCAGATCACAGCTCCTTCTTATTTCTCATGGGCGATGAGCAGGTCTTTTCCCTTCCATTGGGACCTCAGTTTGGCCTCCCGTCCCGGGTATAAGCCATTCCTCTCGAAGCTTCATTGGAAGTTCCTGGAATCCTACTTGGGTTTTCTGGATTGAACCAGAGTCAAGTTTCAAGGAGGCCCCACTGGCTTCTCTGGTTTCCATCTGACCTGAGTTTCCCTGACCTTGCCATGCTTTAGGATGTTGCTGAGGTCACTGATATTATTTCTTTTTTAAGAGCCACATTCCCTATGGACTCCCTCATTTGGGAAGAACAACCAGCTGTAGCAAGACTGATTCATTCACATCTGTTTCTGACCAGAAATCCTGAGCTATCTTGAGCTAGCTAGAATATCTATCATTTGTTTGTCTGTCTGTCTATCATTTATCTACCTGCTTATCATCTATAATGTATATGGATATAGTCATCTTATTTTGTAAAATGTGGCTTTTTCCTGCATGTGCTAAAATGAAATCCTAAATTCATTATTGAGGATAGTTAGAGTAAAAGAAAATTTATAAAATATTTTGAATAAACTGTACATTTTGAAAATCTGTACACTCATGACTTTGAGAAAAAGAGTTAACTTTTAAGGCAGGTCTCCCTAGTCTGTGAGGCAAGTAACAAATCCATATGAAATGAAATTTAACTTGGTCACTGGTCAGTAAGTCATGTGAGAACATGTTTTTCTCTTGAAAAGTTGAAAATCTCTAGGGATTATGAAGACCAAATGAATCCAAGTTTATTTTAAAAGTAAATAAGCCATTAAAAAAAAATCGAAGCCCCCGTGGCAGGCCTACCTGAATTTCATTCAATTTCGGCTTGTTGAGCTCTTGCTAAAGGGGATCAAGAACCCCCTTTGCATTCCATGCAGTCAATGTCTTTCACTGTAAATGTGAGGAAGCACCGCAAGCATCCCTTGTGGCCTTGGCATATCCTGGCCGCTCAGATTTTCCTCCCCATACACTCTTGTACCTTACTTTAGCTTCTGTTTTTCTCCAGTAAAACTCAAATTGCTTATGCAGATGGCCAACAAGCAACAGTTAATTCCTCTCTCCTCGTGCTTGATCTGCTACTCCTGAAACTAGCAGAAATGCGGACCACTTCCTGCTAAAATCCTACCCATAGTCTTATGCCATCACTTACGGTAACTGTGATCTGGCTGATCTTTTCCCACGTAAACCAAGCTATGTAGTTAATTTGGCGGATTGACTTGGTACTTAACTTTTTCCTTGTTCTCAGTTTGCAACCTCTCCCATGTCACTGTCTCTTGAGTTTACACTTACACACTTTAATCTTTGCCATAAATTGAGTAGCAGCACAATGTCAAATGGAAGGCCAGCCTTCTGTCCCCCCCGAATCCCAGCTGCTTCACACTGGAATTATGCTAGAAGTTAGGTTTGTGTAACTTGTTGGTTCTGTATTCTGAATGAATGAAAAGAGTCAGTGGTGAGGTTTGTGGACCTCAAAGCTGTGTATTTGTGTAGCATGTTTCGGGGTGGGGGGAAGGTAGAAAAAGATGGGAACTGAAGGTAGGACTTCTGAGTGTGGATTTTAGGTAGCCAGAATGGAAGAGTAAAGAAAACAACTTTCTAAATCATTTTTTGAGTATGCTAGTGACTGGTTATGAAAAAGACTTTTGTCTATTTTCCCTGATAATAAGCTGTGCCTGACCACCCTCTAGATGTTGAGGCATAGTGGCAGGGTTACACATTTCCTTCTCCTGAACCAAACAAAAACCAAACAAAAATCTTCAAAAGAACAAGTGACTCTCTTAGAATACACTTTACTCCACCTTGTACCTTTCCTATTTTGCTCTTTGAAGGATGTATACTTCAAATATAAATAGTCAAAGAAGAAAAACTATTACATTTCAGAGTTGAAAAGATCCAGAAAACTTAATTAACCTTCTTCTTCTCTTCTTTGTTAATTATTCTAAATTAATTTTAAAATCACATCTTACTCAATTTCCTAGAAATTTGAATTTTATGTTAAAAATTTATATTTACAGTCATCACATTTTCTTAGTACCTAATCAGTTAGTCACAAAGAATACAATGGTTGTTTTTTTTTTTTTTTGGAAAATATTTGTTTTAGTCCTATCCAAAGGAAGAAAAATGGAATCATTGCAAAACACTTTTAGTGGAAAATTTTCCATTGTTTTGTTTAGCAATTTTGATACAGCTCTATGCAATCTATTGAAGCTATGCAGTGAAAAGAAATATTATTCATCTCACCTTAATGTATTTTTTCTATGTATTTCAAGAACTGAGCCTGGGCAACATCAAACCTCAGATTATTCTGTAATTGGCAGGCAGCAAATAGCAATTTCCAGTTCTAAGCAGTGCCTAGGCCAAATGGAAGAAGACTTTATGACTGTGCCTAAAAAAAAGGTGTAGCTTGAAGGATTATCTACAAATTGAGCTATAAACATAATGCAGCCAACATTGGAGAAAGAAAAGAGGAGGAACAAGGATTTGTTATCATAAAAGTATTTTACTATCCAAAATAGCTAAGTATCTCTCCTTATACCCTTTGAATGTCTTGTTCTATCACAAACAATGGTTTGGAATGGATGCTGAAGAAATTCACAGAACATTTAAAACAATGGCAGACCAGAATGGTAATTACTGATTTTAATTTTTCCCATTATGAGTTACAGTTGACTGTAAAAGAACTGGCAACACACAGACACTTGTCAGTTTCCCTCAGCTTGGTAAACATGGGCATATGTCTCTTAACATTATTTTTATTTCAATTAAGATTTAAAAAAAAATTGCCCACAGGCAGATGGTCTTGTTGGAAATATACAATGCTGTCTCCTTTATGTGCTGTTATTTTCATGCCTTTTAATTGTTTTTAAATAATAACATCTCTACTTGATATTTCTTGAACACCTTGGAAATTAGGACTTAGTGTAAAACAGTTATCCTAGTTACTCCTGTTGCTTTATATGGTATTTACTAAATATGAGTGCATGTGACTTACACATAGGCAAATTTTAACTTTTTTTCTATTAAATATTTCTTTAAAATAAAGCTGTTATGCTGATTGAATTTTCAAAACAGTAGAAAGAGCAAAAAAGAAAAATGAGAAACCAGTGTGCTTGATTCCTTTAAATACAGATCCCTTAGCATTTGAAAGCAAAAGGTAGGACTTGCCCAGCACTGGTGGCTCACGCCTGTAATCGTAGCTACTGAGGAAGCAGAGATCAGGAGGATCGTGGTTCAAAGCCAGCCCAGGCAAATAGTTCATGAGACCCTATCTCAAAAATACCCATCACACACCAAAAAAAGGGCTGGTGGAGTGGCTCATGGTGAAGGCCCTGAGTTCGAGTCCCAGCAGTGAAAATAAAACCCAAACCCAACAGGTAGGATTTACGGATGAACTTTTAAAAGTTGTTCTGTATGGAGACTGATGCATGACTGTGTATGATTTCAGTACAGAAAAGCATTTAATTGAGTCACTATAATGTCTTTCTCTTATGGGGACATGGCTGAACCATGGGAGGCTAGCTAGTGTACCCTGCACTTAGGGACTGCCGGAGAGGGACTTGCCTTGGTGCACATGCCAAATGCCTGTAGCTGATATTTTTCTTCTCAGTTAGTATATAAGCAACGACTTGGAAGGGAAAGCCGACTCCTGGAGTTTTAAATCTGAGCCAAATGTAGAGGTTTTAATATAGCTTTCAGAGCAAGATTAATATGCTCTAAATAGATGGAAATAATAAAGCGACACGATATAATCCAGCAGGATTAAGTGAAGAATTGCTGGTTTAGATTCAAAGTACTGAACAGAGATAAATGAGTGGACATCATTTCCTGTAAAAATGATTATAAGACTTTACACAAAAATGCTGTCTGCCAGCAGTGAAATAAATAAACTCGTATAAAAATTTAATCTACTACTGGCAAGATTTGAAGAATCTGGTTATCCAAAGCAAAGTGAAACAAGCATAATACTAACAAATTTAGCCTAAGCAGAATATATATGTGTGTATCTAACATAACTATATCTATATCTATCTATCTATACACACACACACACACACACACACACACACACACACACACGTTTCTTTCTGGCTACCATGATCGGGACTTTGACAAATATGATGAAATTCAGGGGAAGGTCAGAGTAAACTGGAGATGTCTTACAGAACACTGGGTAGTAGCTGTCATATTCTTATAGGGCTGGGAAATAAGAAATATATGCTTCCTATATTTTTCCCTGTTTAGGGCAGGATTCTCTAGGTTTATTGGCTCTAAATTAGAGGAAGACAATTGCAACTCAAAGGAAGTATGAAGCCTTTCGCACATCGGTCAGTTTTATTAACTGAGACATGCACGTAGGCTTCCAGAGTGACTGTTGGAAGTCACGGCCAGGCTTCCTGTAAAGGATGGACGTCCAGGTGGGATCAAATTCTCCTTGATTGAATGATCTTGATGGTTTCTCCTCTTGGGAAACTGTCTTAGAGTTATAAGAAAACATTTGCCGTTTTTTAAAGTTTACTTTTCATTTGCTATAGAATGAAAGGTTTAATTCTACAAGGAACATAACTGTTTCAGTATTCTTTGAGATTCCAACATCTCTAGGAAATCCAGCCATGTTATGTTTAGATATGAATTGGTCCCCTCAAAAGTTCATGTGGTGGCAGCTTGGTCCCCAGCTAGTGGTACCATTTCGGAAGGCTCTGAGAACTTCAGCAGGAGGGATCTAGTTGGAAGAAGTAGGTCATGGGGATGGTCCTTGGGGGTATCTTGTACCCAGCCCCTTCCGTCTTTCTGTCTGCTTCATGTACTTGACGAGGGGAAGAAAGTCCTCCACCACAGATTCCCACCACCATGATTCTGCCCAAGTGCATGGGGCCAAGTGACCATGGACTGAGCTCTCTGAAACCATGAGCGAAAGTTTATCATTTTTCCTTACGTGATGTTTCTCTCAGGTATTTGGTCATAGTGATGCAAAAATAGCTAAGACCATCGTGATGGCCGTGCTGACACAGTGATGACTCAGTCAGCCCAGGAGACGGGTGGGTTAAGAGGTGCTGGGTGTGTACTCATCTAGTGCTGTCATCTTTGCATTGGGTTTTGAACTTCTCAGACCACTTTTCTAGAACTGCTCTAAACCCCAATGCACCTTGATGTATAGAACCCCAGATATAACCATGGGGTACTGTGTCCGGTTGGAGAGGTGGTTTGTGTGACACCTGCTTCTGACTTAAAAGCAGATAAGTGATAATAGGGTATTAACTTGGAAAGCCAGCATTCAGCCAAATATGGCTGAAAAAGAAAAGCGATTATTGTGTTCTTCACATGATGAAAGAACTTACACACCTTAAATATGTCAGAGTTGCTGGTTGTGTCTGTAAACGTGCAATAATCCAGCATAATCACTTAAATCCTAAAACTATCTCATCTTTACCAAGAGAAGGTGGTGGTTTTAAAAGTAGCAACAACTGAGCAATAAACGGTACTGACTTTAAATGTCCCTTGTTTGTGGGGACATTTAATCACAACTCATCATTTTATAGCAATTACTGAATCTTAATGTGTCACATTTGGGCTCATTATAAACATACTAATTGCATTCTAATTCTGTAATCAAATTAGAAGCAAACCTGGCAATTGAGCAAGCAAGAACTCTGGTAGACAAGTGACATGTTTGTGTACCCACTGTCATTTACAGGATGATTTGTTTATAATGATACAGTTATTTTCTGTCTTCTCAGCCCTCTGGGGAGAGATGGGTTCTTGGCCATGACAATTTCTGTGAGTGTTGCCAGACATTCGTGTGAGTCATCCATGAAATTTTAGGATAGGCAGGACAGAAGGGAGGGATGACCATTTCCAAAGGAGCTACTGAGAATCCTGGTGTGAGGCACCCTCAACAGCGTTAAGCATTTGGTGATGTGAACTGTCCCCTCTGTCTACTACCATTTTGTTTACCTGGAAAATTCCACACATGCAGACCATCTTAGAAATAAGTCATGGCCTCCGTGCAGCCTTCCAGGTCCCTCTCGTCCACTAGCCAATTTCTCCTTGCAATGTGTCCCTCAAATTCTGTTCCCCTTGTCCCAGGCTCGTGTTCCCTTGGCATAAACCTCTGCTCCAGTCCTCCTCTTAGCTTACTCCTAGTGTCGGTCTGTGAGTGGATGTTAGCACACATCAGAAAATATACATGTTGTTTCTTGTTAGGACACTATTGGGACAATTCCAGCTAATAACATCTCAAAGCCAACTCTGGTGATGATTACTGTTTGACAACAGAAATGTAGGGCAATATATAAACTCCTCTTTTCATTCTGGTTATTTCAAATTGGAACCATTGTTGGGACTTTTAGGTAAATTCTATGGTTATTTCTTTGATGGGTTTTCTAAAAAGATTTTCTTTTATATGTAGAAATTTGCTTGGTGCTGTGGTTTTATGCCTATAATCCCAGCTATTCAGAAGGCAAAGATTGAGAGGATCTTAGTTCAAGGCTTGCCTGGTTGGGAAAATGTTAGTGAGACTCCATCTTAACCAAGAAGCTGGGCATGATGGTGTATCTCTATAATCCTAGCTATTTTAGAAGTATAGGTAGGAGGATTATAGTCCAAGGCTACTCAGGAAAAAAGCAGGAAAGCCTATCTGAAAAATAGCTAAAGCAGAAAGACTGGAGTCATAGCTCGGTATAGCACCTGTCTTAAAAGTGTGAGATCTTGAGTTCAAACTCCAGTGCTGCCCTCCCCCCACAAAAAAACAAACCCCAAAACCAAAACATGAAAAGAAAATGGAACTCATGTTCAGTGAAGGTGGTTTTGAAGGTCATATTGTTCTGTGAGCTTTACTGTGCCTTTTGTTGTCTCCCACCTGAAGGAATAAACCCTGGACACACACACACACACACACACACACACACACACACACAGACACACACACACACACAGCTGTATATATATTATTGGTAAATCTTGGTGTTAAATTGCTTCTTACGACATTTAAGAGGTTCTGATCTTTTCTATTTTGAGTAAATTATGTGGAATAGTGAGAATTGATAGCTTTGAAGGACACTAAGGGCACCTCAGTTTAAACTAAACAACTCAGACTTGAGTGGAAAAAAGGAAGCATTTAGAATGGGGTATTTGTTTTCTTCAGATCCACCGATGTGTGTGTTTCTGGAAGTAAGCACTTCTCTTTACTTCTGATCACATCAAAATACAGTAATATTTATCTCCTTTCATTACTAGTCACAATGCACTTAAACGCCTCCTTTTTGTGTTTGTTGAGTTTCCATGTTTCAGTCACAGGCATGGACCATGGGTTCTTGCTAATGGGATCAGATAGATTTCCTGATATTTTTTTCTACCTCATGAACTTAAAATACATGGTTTGTTAGTTGAAATTGAGTCAGGTATTGTCAGCTCCCCAATTCCCCTTTTTTTTGGTTTCTGATACACATTTAATTATGAGTATATTTTATGCTAATGTCTTTTCTTGATCTCCAAATTGTATATTATGTGTGACAGACAGTGGTTTATTGTACATCCTACGAGTCAGTGGACATTAAAGGTAAATGAGGCCTTGAGCTTGGAAAAATGGGAATATAAAGAGATGAAATCTAATATTCAAAACGTAACTGAAGCTGTGGATCAAAATTGGGATGTTTAGATGTGTGTCTTGGCTCTAGAAGGACTGTAAGATGGGCAGGCAGCTTTCCATCTGTAGTTGCTGGAGTCTGGGGTCAGTCGAGTCTTATATAAAGTGATGGATATTCTTGTGTTCCTTTCTAATAGGAAAATTGCAGGAACATAACGGCTTCAGGTGATCAATGCTTGGTGACAGTCAACAGTGTTAGAATCTGAGTGGGTTTACATTAGACCTACTATTTTTGAAAGCAGCATGTGTACTTTACAAATTGTACAAATTTAGTATAATCTAGAAATAAGAATCCTGCTTTGCTTAATTTACATGATCTTTCCTTATGAATTAAGACCCGCCACACTTACAGTTCAAGGTCTGCATGGAAGTTACCAGGCCCTAGGGCTGTCCTTGCTATGGCAGGGAGCCTCTGTCTCAGCCCCCAGGCTCATCTCTGCAGCACAGGACAGTCCCTCCTCTGTGTTCTCCTGGGAATACAATGCCAGCTAATCACATCCCTGGCCTCTGAGCAAGGGTCCCCACAGGAACAAGAGGAGGACTAGAAGCAGAAAGAAGTTTAATAAAAACATTTTGATGGTTAGAGCACAAATGTGTGGCTGTGAAATGAAAACATCACTTTGAAATTGAAATCTAAACCATTCTGGTCACTTTCTAATTCAGGTTTTGAGTGCTGCCTACCCTTTAATCATCTGTGGGAGTTTCTTACAATGGTTTAGATAATAATCTTTTGTTATCTAATTATCTTCTATTCTGTTATTCCTGCTTTAAATTTACTCAATTTATCTGTGAGAGGAATATTTAAAAATTTCAATGAGGTCAAGTTTATGAATATTTTCTCGATGACTTTCCCCTTGCTACCAAGATGTCATAAAGATATTACCTAGACTTTCCTCTAGTATTTTTAAAGTTTTGTCTTTAATATATTCATATTTCTTTTTCTATGGAGGTCCATAATCCCTCTGAATTTGTTTGTGTGAAGAAGGAGAATCTATTTTATTTTTTCAAATATCGAAATCCAATTAATGCAACATTGTTCACTTTCTTTTCCTCACTAATTTCCCTATAAAGCACAAAGCTTTTTTGTGTGTGGATGAGTTTCTAGTCTCTTTATTCAGCTTAGCAAAGTACTATCTAATTGGTCTTAGTAACACATGCTTTAAATAGTAAGCATATACTAAGTCTTAATACCTGGCAGGGATTTTTTTTTTTTTTTAGTATGCACATTTTGCACCTGGTGAAAGTTGTTTCTGATTTTAGAAGAGGACTTTGATGCAGGAAAAGAAAACAAAACAAGGATGACAGCTCACAGTTACCATCTCTACCCAGGACACCGTGTCATGGAAATAAAATTCATCTGGTGTCAGACATGGGATGAAAATCTATCTGCCAATTTAGAGCTGCAAGAGGAATAGAAAAAAAGTGAGTCTTGCAGAAACTCAGAAAAGGAAACACTCTCCTTACTTTGAGGATTGTCCATGAGGATTTGTTACGATATAGGGCACCTGGTCCCCCCTGGGTGCTTGTCGAGTGGTAACTGCTACTATTATTGTCATCATCGTTATTATTGTTATTACATAGTGTGATTTAAAGATCAATTAGAATCAAATACCATATCCCTCTTATCATATAATGTTTTTGAATTATTAATGTGGAAGGGAGGAAAAGCTAGGAAGTCATTAATACTACAATGGGTCTTAGGAAATGAGTTTGAGATTGCTTTTCAGTCTCACTCAGAACTAGAATGCACACCCTGAGTAGTTGCTTTTATGGAGTGTAGTCAGATCAAATGTGGAAAGAGTGTGAGACTCAACTCCAGGAAGCAGAGAGGCAGAGTGCCATAGCCCATACAGCTCAACAAGGGAATAAGAATGCTGATTGTCTGCAGAAAGAGGTGACAAGAGTCAGGAATAAGGTACCAAATGGGTAGTCTGAGGGTTCAGATGTCCAATATCCTTGGGTGACATGCACTTCTCCAGCCGTACCTGGATGATTATATGGTTTGTGATCCACGTGTTACATGGCTAACAGTTGGAGTCTGGGTGCATATCGCCCAGTATTCATCAAACAGTGGGCAGCCATTGTTCTTTGGAATGTGTTTTGACAGGCAGATGCATATGGGCAGGAAGATGAGAGAGGTAATTTAAAGATCTTTGTGAGAAAGTAGAAAGGGCATGGAAATTTGTTCGACATACTTGAATCAGAACAAATAAATTTTAATGGTAGCTGGTCACAAGAGTCACAAACTGACCAATGTTAGTTTTTTCCTTTGATTTTTCTCACAACCCAGGCAACATGGACTGGACTGTCATGTTCTTCTCCTAAGTCAAGCAGTGAAGGCTCTAAGAATAAAGTTCTGGAGCAAAATCCGGAAGGTGGGCATCGTGTGATGCCAGTGATGGGGGGGTAGTCATTTGGCCACCACAGAAAATACCGGCAAAGACTGAGGCAGACCTCGCTCTGTAATGGATGACTTCCCTGTCCTAGAGCAATGGGTTTCAACTTTATTGATGGCTGCCAAAGCATGTTCTCACTCATTTACTGTTGTCTTCCTCTTCCTCCTCCTCCACGCCATTCCTCTTCCTCCTCTAACTTTTCTTTCTCTGCCTCATTCCAAAGGAGCACAGAGACCTGCAGAGCTCCAGCTATCAGACCAAAGGCATAGAGGGAAGGAAAGAAATCAAAATTGTGATTCTTATTTTGAGCACTGTGTCCCTAAATTGATATGTGTCAAGCATGCTTGATTTAATGAATCTATGTTGGTTTATCAAAGTGAGTGGGGGTGTATCACTGTTCCTATTTGTTTATTTTGTTTCAAGAGTATAGAATGAAGAAAGAAGACGGGACTGAGGAACATGTTATTATGTCCTCCAAATGAGAAAAGAGAGAGACAAATGAACGTATGTAGTCATTTCATGGTTGACTGGAGCAAAACCAACTCTGGGAGGTCCTTTCAACAGCATTCTTTGTCATTCTCCTTAGCATTCATATTCTGGTTTACTGAATACAAACATTCTCCCCTACCAATATCTCACTCTCTATAGTCAGTCTCTCTTGCCTTCAGATTAAGCCATACTTAAGTGACCAAACTGCTAGCAATATCCACTCATCCTCAATGACAGATAAAGATTCGCTGGTCTGTAACAAGTAAGGGTAAAAAGTATCATGTACTGTATGTACACTCCTGGAAAAGACCTGTGTACCCAGGTCCATGATCTAAAAATCTGGATCAGATTTTCAAAGATGTCTTCTTAATTTTGATTTTGGTTTCCCTTAAAAACACCTGTGTTTTAATCTAATGCATTAATATAGATATCCTTATTTTTTGACAATTTTAGTGCAATTATCTTAAAAAGTTGATAGATATTTTAAAGAGGGCAAGACAGGTTATTTTGAGAGTTTGTTCTTATCCTCTCAACGAGTACACTTTGATTCAGTTTTTATAAGAAAGTAGATTTGAGTTAAAAGAAGAGTTTTATGAAGATAAGTGAAGACTGAAAATAAGAGTTTATGGCAAGTGGTATTTTGCAGTGCTTAAAATGGTCTGACACTCCGCATGCCACAGTACACCTATGACTTCTGGACAAACAAATCTCTACTGAGGGGGAAAATAACGAAGTGGACAGGGCAAATGTATGGTAGATAGATGGATTTTCAACAGTTTTGAACAAAAGTCAAATACTCAATATTTTTCCTACTTATTAAATGAAAGATAATATTATTGTAAAGTAAAGCTCCATTTTTACTCCTAAATTACATGACTAGAACAAAAAAGCCAGAGCATTACAAAAGAATCAGTGTTTATAATAGTTCAAAAAATAGCTAAAATATGAGGATATAATTTAATCTATAATCTTGAGTCATACTCAAAATACATTTTCTCAGCCCTGCTTTAACATAATCTTGTATAAAATTTCAGTTACACAATTTGAATTCACACTTGACCAAAAGGTGACATAAAATTCAATTTTGAGTTTATGCAAATAAATAGAGTATTAAATTCAGTCTTAGTATGTTTTAAAGAAGGATTTCAAAAAAACTTTTCAATGAAAAGAATGTCAGTGTAATTTCTATACCTGTGGACAAAGGACATACCTGAAAGTTCTGCCAAAGTCAGCTCTAAAATTCAATGTACATAAAATAATTCACTTAAAGAGTCTTTGTCTTGCAGATTTAAATGCAGCACAAGAAGGGGGAAGCTTTGGCAAATAAACTACAATTTTGAACTGGATAAGTTGCAAATATTTATGTATTTATAGCAGTCAAGTGCATCCATCCCTTGGTATCTGCAGGGGATTGGTTCCAAGACAACTGTGGATACCCAAATCCATGGATGTTCAAGTTTCTTGTATAAAATGGCACAAATAAAATGAACAGATGGAAGTTATTCCAACTGCTTTGTCTCCTCTTTGACGTCTGATTTCACTTGAGTTTTGTCTTTTTCTTAGTCTAAGTTTTGTCAATTTTGTTTTTTTTCTATTAATTTCTTTTATAATCTTTATCACATCCTTCTGCTAACCTTTGATTTCATTTGTGGTTTCATGAGGTGTAGCATTAAGTTATTGATTTGAGATCTTCTTTTCCTTGATGTAGGTGTTCATCACTATAAATTTCTGAGAATTGCTTTTGCTGCACGCCATGGGCTTTAGTATGTTGTATTTTCATTTTCATTTGTCTCAGGTATTTTCTTATGTCTATTTTGATTTGTTCTTTGACCTATTAGTTGCTCAGGAGTGTGTCATTTGGTTTCCACATATTTATTAAATTTCTTCTGCAATTGACTTCCAGTTTCATTCTATGACTGTCAGAAGGAGATGCTTGGCACAATTTCAATCTTAAATCTGTTAAAGATATGTTTTTTGTCCTAACATGCAATCTATCTTGGAGAGTGTTACATGTGTGTTTGAGAAGAATGTGTACTCTGCTGGTGATGAGTGACATACTCTGTGTATGGTCTATTTGTGTATAGCTGCTCAAATATACTGTTTCCTTATTGACTTTTCTATGTGGATGTTTGAATGGAAGTGGGGCATGGGAGTCTCCCACTATTATTATATAGATTTCTATTTCTTCCTGCAGCTCCATCAGTGTTTGTTTTATATATGTAAGTATACTGATGCTAGGTGCATATATTTGTATTTGTTATATATTTGTGATGGATTGACCCTTTTTATCATTCTGTAATTTCCTTTATGCCTCTTATAACAGTTTTGACTTAGTTTATTTTATCTGATATAAGCACATCTACTTCTGCTCTCTTTTGGTTACCACTTGTGTGGAATATTTTTCTTCACCCCATCATTTTCATTCTATGTGTGTGCTTATATTTAAAGCAAGTCCCTGGTAAGCTGCATATAATTGGATCTTGTTTTTTTTAAATCCATATAGTCATTTAGCCATCTAGTCTTTTGATTAATCTATTTACATTTAGAGTAACTATTGACAGAGAAAGACTATTACCATTTTGGTTTATTTGTTTGTCTAGAGTACCACCCATGAATAGTAACAAAATCTAACTGTCTCAGTCACTTTATGTTTCCTTTACACATTATTTCATTTAATTCATAAAATGGCCATGTAAAGGACTTACTGTTTCTAACAACAAACACCTTCTTCCTCATCCCCACCCTGTTGCTTGCCATTCTTCACATTAAGAAATTAAGCTTGGACAAGTTAGATAAATACCCTAAGAAATGCACATTGAATAATGGGTAGAAGGTGCTAGGGTTCCAACCTGGAAAGAGAGACCCCAGAATCAAACTCCTGGTCATTATTCTACTTTCTTCTTGTGAAATTTTCTAAACCAGTCAGTCACATTAGAGGTTTACCAACCTGTCAGAGGAAAAAAAAAAAGTCACTCAAGGAGTATCAGGTGTTATTTCTGAATTGGGAAAGCGCTTTATATATATGTATTTTAAATATTCAAAGTTTATTGGTAAAAAATCTTAATTTACTCCACAAAATTCTGATGCTATTACATGTGTGCAAGACCATGATTTGGGTTTGGAAATTTAAGAAAATGTTATAAATGAAGTCTTTTGTGTGCCAATTCTTTTGAACCTAAAAGCTCTTCCTTATTCCACTGTGTTTGAAATTACATTTTTTGCCTTTTTAAGGCTTATATTAAGTCAAACTTCTTGTTCTAAAACCTAACTACCTAGTCACATCCACAGTACCTGAAGCATTCTAGCTTGAACTTCAGAAGTTTTCTCAGTATGACAGGTAGCAAATGCCACCCACTCAGGTCAGATGTGGTCAAGGAGGGATTTGGTGGACAGAACAATCATGGTTTTGGGGAACAGAATATTTTTCATTTTCTTTGCTTAAAAAAGTTATTTTAAGGAAGTGGAAATCCTTAAAATTTTTTTCTTTATCAATTTAAAACAAAACATAATAAACGCTTTCCTCCTAATATGTATGTTGTTTTATTGTCTTATTGTAGTAAATATTAAACCTTGAAAAATATGTGGCAATTATATAGGAGCTGGCTTTGGAGATGAGTGCCAATTTAAATTGGTTTCTCTGGCATTTATTAGTAATTTGATTTTAGTCTGTGTAATTATGAGATTATAAATAATTCAAACTAAAGAGGAAATATAATCTTCAAACATCTCCAAATCATCAAAACTACTTTTAGATATGTCAACCTCTCTTAAGAATAAAAACCTTCATTGTCTTATTAAAATATTCCTTGTTTACTTCATGTAGTTCCCCTGTGCCATCAGTTTTCCTTCATGAAATCTTTTCTATTTCATTTTTGACATTATTTTAAGTGTTCATAGATAAGCTTTCGTATAAAGATTATAGAGACTTCCCATGGAGTATAATCTGTATATTAGTCAGTCAAACTTTAGAGAGTGAGGAATTTCATGTAGCTCAGAGTAGTTTGATGTATTTAACATGTAAAAAATACTGATTTGATTTTCCTTGAGTTTTGACTATTGGCAATGTCTTTGTTCTCCAAATATCAGATCTTGAACAAATTCAAGGAAATACATGGCAAGGGATTAAAAAGCACAAATCAAACAGATCACATTAATTTCGACAATTTTATGGGTTGCTTTTCACATTTTATTATGGAGTAAAAGGGCATTTTCATTACAACCCTATTATGAACTCATACTTTTAAAGTCTTGATCTCTGAAATCTGCAGCCTTAATGCCATGCTGCACTAAGCTCTGGAGGCTTCATAGAAGTTTCTGTGGTTCCTCCATGACAGTTTAGGCTTGAGGCACACTTGCACGTGGAGGAGGTCCAGACCTTCCTTTCTCTTAAACCCTAAGTGCTCCATTTTAATCTCTCTTTGTATTGGGCTTTCAATTAAGATCTCATTTGAAGAAAGCATACCCAGCTCAAAGAACATCTACATCTGATTTGAACAAGTTCCAAGTAGAGGATAATGAAATATATTTGTTTTCACAATGTCAACATCTCTAAATTCTTCCATGTACAATTTTAAATGTTTCATCATTAAGAAAAAACTTGCTCAATCTGAAAAGTCTTGTACTCCATGATTCCAACTTTACAACATTCTAGAAAAGGCAAAACCACAGAGACAGTAAAAAGATCAGTGGTGGCCAAGGGTTGGGAGTCAGGGGGGTGAAAGGACAGATCATAGAGATTTTGTGGACAGTGAAACTCCTCTGAAGTAGGTTGTCATGGTGGATTCATGTCCTGTGTATTATCAAAGCCCAAAAAGTATACAACATCAAAGGTGAACCCTGAAGTAAGCTATGGATTTGGGATGATACAGACATGGTAATTTAGTGTCCTCACTTATAACAGATGCACTGTGGTGGAGGATCTCGATAGCAAGGGAGGCGGTGTTTGTATGTGTGCTTGGGGTGATCTTTGACCTTCTGCTCAATTTTGCTGTGAACCTAAAACTGCATTGAAAAATATGTCTATTAAAAAAGTTAGCTTATAGTATTACATAAACCACAATTAACTTCTTAGAATTTCTTTTATTTCCAAAAGATTCCTATTAAGTGGTATGACCTATGGTTTAAAAAAGAAGATAGTGGAAATCTGTGATGGTGTAGAGCTCTGAAGTACATATCTAGGGAGCAAGAATAGCTATAGAGTCACCAAGAGGACCTGGTGATATCCCTGGGGGAAACAGGGGACCGGGGCTACTGTTCTAACTAGTGAAGGATGACAGCTCTGCTTATTGAAGTGGAGGTTTTAGTTCTGGCTTCTTCTATGATAACCATGAGTTATAATCAGGCTCCTAGAAGCGGAATGTGTACTCCTCATGGTGACAAAGAAGAACAGGATGGGGACAAGGATCACTAAAATATGAAGGCATGGGAGAAAAGCCCCAGACACAAACTGCAAATCCTGCCTAGTTCTGTGCAGAAAATCCAGGTAAAGGGGAAAGAAGTTCAATAATGTACATACGAATTCAACTAAGATACTGGTGAGCATTCAGGATGCACCATGCAACACCTGTAGGAGGAGAGAACAGAACTGTGGCAGGTGACATGGTGTTATTGTAGAAAATAGACATCATAAATATTTTTCCACTCACTGCAATAACAATGCTGGCACATGGAAGACAGTATAAAGTCAATTTTAAGTATCTTGGATGAACAATAGTTTGGTATTGGGTGATTACTTTGTTTTTATTTATCCTCCCTATTTTTCCTGGAAGCTATCTTGGACATCCCTTGTCAGTCCCAAATTCTACACGTACTCTGTCTTTTTCTGATTTGAGAGGTGTTGATAATTCTCCCTGTCTGCTCTTTGCATAGCTCAGTTCCGATTCTCGAAAGAAGGCTGTGTTTACTTATATCTGCCCTACCTATTTCCAGCTCTCCTAAGCATTGACCAGCTCTCCACAGGAAGTGTAGTACAATGGCCATCAGATTGCATCAGTTCAGCCCATTCATCCTTCATCAATTCTGTGTTCTTGGGCAGTTATTCAACCTCGCTAAGCCTTGGTTCTCCTTCTTACAAAGCTGGACTAATGATGAGAGCTTTTTCAGGGTTGTTGGGAAGACTGCATAAAGAAATGCAATGGAGTGCTGAGGGCAGAGCCCTGGCTTTGAGACCCTCGGCAAATCCCAGAACCCTAACGTGGTGACTGGTTGGCTTAGGGGATCAGAACCACATTAGGAATGTGCAGGCAGAGGCAACCATCTCTTGTATTCACTTCTTGTGGCTGCTATAACATAGAACCATGGTCTAGTGGCTTAACAACAGTCAAATTTTATTTTTCCACACTTCAGAGACCAGAAGTTCAAAATTGAGGTGTTATAGGCCCATGTTCTCTCCAAAGGCTCTGGGGAACATCTGTCTCATGCCTCTCCCTTAGCTTGTGGTGTTGCTGGTAGTTCGTGGCATTCCTTGCAGGTGGACATATCAGTCCAACCTCTGCCTTGACCCCCGACCATGGTGTCTTCCTTGAGTGTGTGTCTTCACTTGGCATCTTCTCCTCTCTATCTGTGTGTCTTTGAGTCTCTTGTAAGGATACCAGTATTATAGGATTAGGGCCTACCCTTAATGATGTCATCTTATCTTGAGTAAATCTGGAAAGACCCTATGTGTAATCAAGGTCACATGAAGACACATGGCTTCCTTTCTTCACCTCTTCTCTTCCCTCTCCTGTCCCCAGTTCTTCTTCGTGCAGAATATCTGTCACAATCCCTGACCTCATTTCCCATATTCTAGTTAGTCAGACTGGATGTAATACTCCAGATTAGATCTAACTGATGTGATCTGGACACTTGACTAAAGTGACACGAAGAGTTTTGTTTTATTTTGTGATGTATCTTGGTGATCACACCGCATGATGCCTCACGCGGAGCATAGAATAAATTGCAATAAATATGCTGAGTTTTGCATCTGCTATGGACTGAATGTGTCCCCTCCAAAATTCTGGTGTTGAAACTTTATGGGTAATGTGATAGCAGTAAGAGACTGGGCTGTCATGAGGTGACTAGGCCACGGGTACTCCTTGGCTTGTGAATGGGATTAAGGCCCTGACAAAGGAGAGTTCACACAGCATTGGACCCTCTTGCCCTTCCACTGTCTGCCCTATGAAGACACAGCATTCAGGGAGCCATCTTGGAAATAAAGACAGTACCCTTGCCAGACAGTGGACTTGCCAGACCTTGACTTTAGACTTCTCAGCCTCTAGAACTGTGAGAAATAAATCTCATTTCCTTATCTGTAATATTTGGTTGTAGCAGTACAAATGGACCAAAGCAGTATCCTTTTTTACTAACTCCTAACTATTTCTCAGGCTTCTTTAGTCTATTTTCCTGGTTCTGCAGGAAGTCTTGAGAGGTAACAGAGATGAGTATGGCCTGAACCACTTTTGGCAGTCATAGGAAATACTGTGCATATTTTGAATAGCCTTTAGACACTAAAGCCTGTATCAATCAGTTTAAACCAAGAACTCTGGGACCAACCCATGGTAGGATGGACCCATCCAACTCTGGGAAATGAGAAAAAAATGAGGATCTACCATCTGCATGTTACTCCAGTCCCTCTAGAGATAAGCTCTTACCACACATAGGCAATCCCTGAAAATCCACTGGCATCTTTATGGAAGACCACAAGGCAATCTAAACCCTTTGTTGGAATAGTGTGAGCCAGTCATGGGGGTTCATGCCTATAATCCCATCTACTTGGGAGGGCAGCGATCAGGAGAATCATAGTTCAAGCCCAGCCTGAGGGAAAGGTCAGACTCTGTCTCAAAAATAAACTGAGCAGGGTGGTTCAAACCTGTAATCCCAGCTAACTCAAAAAATCCTAAAAGCTAAAGGACTAGGGGCATGGTACAAGAGGTAGAACACTTGTCTAGCAAGCACGGGGTCCTCAGTTCAAGCCTCAGTACAGCCAGAGACAGTCAGAGAAGAGAAGAGAGAGATATACTTGTCTAGTGCCCTCTAGAAACTCTTGGCCTGACCTTTTGGGATGTTGCCATGCTAGCTTTAATGATGGATGGTGGATTTCTCCCAATACTACTTTAAATGATGAGCGGGTTGGGGCATAGTGAGAACAAATGAGTTCATTTAGAAACAAGAAGGCTGCTTTTAGCAAGAAAGATTGGCTGGTTCATATCATTGTTTTACTTTTCCTCACCAAATTGCTTAATTTATTTTTCTTCCATCTTCATTTTCCTTCCAATATTTGTAATTTACATTGGCACGCATATTTAAAATGTAACAAGGATTAAATGTGATCATTGAGATGCTTGCTATACTAGAAATATATACCATGGATAGTCCACATTGGAGATAATTTGTATGCAGTTAATTGGAACTTGACAGAATCACTGTTAACAATTTTCAGGGGCTTCTTAGAAGTATTTACAAATTCTCTTTCATTTGCAAAATGTGCACTCTAGAATCCCACATGTCTATGTACAACTTTGTGTTGTCATCATTGGATTCCCTCGCATAATGACACCCAGCTGTTGTGCATAGTAGGCCCTCTCATGTACTTGTGGAGTGTATCTGCCTCCTTCCTAATCTATTTGGTTCCCTGCTCTCTCAATATTAGGCTTACGAACTCCTGAAACACAAAAGTCTAAGAAAAATGATACACATATTGCATAAAAATATGAATTCACAAAATTCTGTGGTAGGTAGTATTTTAAAGCTAGAGAAACTAAGGGGAGGAAAGTTAAGTAATTTCTCAAAGTCATACAGCTAGTAAGTCGGAGAGGTGGCCTTCATCTCTTACTGTCATCTGTCCTGGAAGAGTGCTTGTGCATAACAGGGACACATTGAATAAATGGATTAATGAGTGAAATGAATAACTCTAGAAAAGTCTTCCTAATTGATTATCAAGACCGATAGGAAATAAGATAGCGCCATTCAGTGCAGTAAGCAGGCAACCATACCCTAATAGTAATAACACTAGAAAATAAAGACGCTTATAATTTCCACACACTGTCCCAGCTATGAAACCTCTTTGCTAATAAGGTTGAGGCTGTCTTGTCATGAGGAGTGTTACGCACAGACTGATGCTAGATGAAGAATAGTATGGAATATAGGATGATGGTATCTGCCCCAAATTAAGGCCATTAAAATTGAAAATTCTATCATGTCCATAACATCCCTTGTTAATTTACTTGTCATTATGAAAATAAGACAACGGATGAAACCCTCATTATTCAAGCATTCCTCTATGTATCTATTAAAATAAAAGAAGAAAGGAGCAGAGTTAGATGCATGAAATTGCAACATTGACGGTCAAGGGGATGTGTTCCTAATCTGACTTTCAGCAAGAGATAGCACTAACCACCCCCACCATGTATCTGTGCTTCTGAAGACCACTGGGTAGGGTCTCAAATTTATAGCAGGGACTGAAATGGGCTGAATGATTGGATGTGTAAATGGATGTTTCTGAGTTATAAAAACTGCCAACAGTTTTATACCTTGCATTTGAAGGAGATGTGATTACTGGACAGAACAAGCAACCAGTCATCCTGCCCAGCCAGCAGGCAAAAGGCCCTGACCATTCTACACAGCCTTGGACTCCCCAGCATGGGCAAGCAACGCGTGGGCTGGGACCATGGTGTTGGCCACAAAGCACTTCAAGCACAGATTATTCAAGGTATCTCCAAGGTCATTCTTTCAGTCAACTGCACACTCCACCAACATGAGAGAGGACAAGAAAGTGGTATTTGAGTCTTTTCAATGCATTACCACAGTAGAAAGGGGTTATTGCTGCTACAGCAAATTACCACAAACCAAGTAGCCTAAACAGGGCATATTTTCCTTTTGGTTCCAGGTATTGGAATTCTGAAGTAGGTCTGACTGAACGAGTTGAGGTACTGTCAGGATGGCTTTCCTTTCTGAAATCTCTGTGGGCAATCCCATTTCTTAGCCTTTTCCAGTCGCTATGGGCAGCCTGCATTCCTTGGCTGTGGCCCCTTCCTTCACGGTCAAAGTCAACAAGGCAGCATTTTCACACTGCTTTTAGATCACAGATGGGAAAGTCTCCCCACTTTTAAAGTAGTCGTTTAATTTGTTTGCACCTCCTGGATAACCCAAGTCACTCCCTCGCTCAAGGTCTGTGTTCTGAACTGTGTCCTGCTACATGAGGCAACACAGTCACAGACTCTGGGGATTCAGGTGGGAACATTTGGGGACCATTGTTCTGTTGAAAATACCTAAAGTGAAGGCACACCTTTCCCTGTACAGAAAGGACAGGCAGGTAAGTATCTTCATAGATATTAAGTTTTACAAATTTTTCACACATCTTATGTTTCTTTTCTGCATAAAGATGGTAATATATTTCACCTTAATATAAGGCATTAAATTATTACAACACAACTAGCAGTTTCTAAAAACATTGCTGATCACATAGAGTAATATAGGATGTACATGTATATTTATATATGCACATGTGTATAAATCAAGTAAGTTTGGAAATACATATCAATGCACACATGTAAGCATTTTTAAAACTTTCTTGGTCAAATTGTCTCACTATGTAGTGGACATAACCGTGGAAATAACCTACAGAGGCTAAGGTAGAGGTGTGTGTGCCTTTGTCAGAGTATGTATGACCTATAGCAAAAAGATATAAAAACTGCAAACTAAAAGAAAGAAAGCAATCTGAACTGTGAAAGTGCAACAAGTTTAATTCAAACTACAAATTTGAGAGGCTGCTGAGTGACAGGCAGAGAGGACTTACAAAAACACGAGGCCCCAAAGCTTGGTATCCTGTAGCCTGTAATTTTGAGAGAAGACAGATACCCACAGGTAAATAATTGCAGGTAACAGGGAGGCAGAGACATTGGGAGACTATCTCAAAAGCAAAATACAAACAATAGGACTGGGGGTGTGTGGCCCAAGTGGTAAAGCATGCATGAGGTCCTGGGTTCAATCCCTGGTATCGTGAGAAAAAGAAAAAATGTCAGAAAAATTGCAGGTAAGAGTGACAATAAATTTACAACAATGGTAACTTGCTTGGACAGCCTCAGGAAGGAGGACTTTATCACCTGGACTTGTCTAGACACTGGGTGGGTGAAGGCAGGGCTGTTTCCTCAGGGTTGGGCAGGGTGGGGAACAAAAGAACCTGTCTGCAGGAGGGAAGGTGTGGACACGAGGCAGGCTAAAAGTAGAAAGTTTGGGAGTCATGTAGGATAGGCCAGACCACCCTCACCTGGCTGGGAACTTCCCATGCCCCTCCCCACTCAGTTCATTATTGGGCGCGAACCTGCTGGGCCTGCCCTCCCATGGGGTAGTGTAAGTTTTAAAGGCACCTGAAAAAGAAAATCTCTCTCTCTCTCTGTCAGTGGACTTCACAATGCTCCCATTGTGTCTCAATAAAGCTATCCTACCTGATCCCATCCATGTGCTCTGCTTGGATTTTTCCATTTGGAGCACAAAAACTAGGATCTTAAGATCAGACTGCACCGGCACCGGCACCGTTAACATTTGTGGGAGCCAGCTATGGTAAAGCATAGTGACCCGAGTGTATGCTGGGCGCTGCATCAGCCGGCAACCTCGGTCCAGCAGCCTCCAGCTGAAAAGGCTCCCAGTGCCTGAGCTGGCTGAGGGGAAATGCAAAGGCAGGGCAGCCCCACCTCAGTGGGGAGGCCAGGGGAGCTAAGGGCACCGGGGACAAGGTGGATGAGGCGCCACCTCTGGTGACCAAGGTCCCATGCTAACCAAACCTCCTTCTTCCTATCTGCAACTTTCTCTGTCATCTTTCTCCGATCCACTGTCTTGCCCACCTACTGCCATGCCTGTCTACCCTAGTAACTATCCAAAATCTCGCCCATGCTCACCTTACCCCCATAGCCTACGGGGGTCCCAGAAACGCCCACGCCAAGGTCACACTCCCTTGTCCCAGGGCTAACAAGAACTTGTCTGCCTATCTTAGCCAGAGATTCTAAATTCCATTCAAAGGTAAAATCTAAATTAACATATAGGTTACATCTGTGTCGCTGTGGTGTTAACTGTTGCTGTCCTTAAATGTTAGATGCATTTAAATTCTCTAAAGCATGTTTTCTAAAATTAAAAACAGTGCCATTTAAGGACTTAACATTTGTCACCCATAAAGTATATCTATAATAAGAAAAAAAGCATTGTAACTGATTTAAAATTCATCTACTCTAAAGGCAAAATTAAAAGGGAAAATTTATTAATACAAGGTCATCTTTTTATACCAAAATATAGTGCTAATTAAGGCTGTCCATCATTATTATTCTAAAATGTGATATATAATAAACCTTTAAAAACATCGTAACCTTAACTGTTCTCTACTGATAGTACTAGGCTTACAGTCAAGAGGTTAAAGAAAATGGGTTTTTATATGTGGACATTTTAAATAGACAATTAGAGGTTTTATTCTTTTTTGTGTCTTTTCTTTTTTGGTGCTGGGATCGAACCCAGGGCCTCGCGCATACTAGGCAAGCACTGTACCACTGAGCTACATCCCAGCCCCTGATTTTTTTTAATTAATAAAATTTTATTCTCCATAGCTTAAAGTAGTATGTCAAATTCTAAACTTGTGGATCTGTAAATGGCTGGGTTCCCCAGGGTTTAGATTCTTGGCTTTCTAGGTAATGACAAAAATCATTCATAAGAAAATCCAGGATCTAATTTTAAACACCTGGAGTAAACTGGGTAATAAAACCTTTTAAATCCTACCTTAGCTTGCTTCAATTTATCCGGTCTTTTCATTAGCATGCCTAACTCATGGACACCTGTCTCTCAGAGGGAGATGTCTTTTATTCCTATAACATACTGCTATTTTGAACCTGTATGTTGCATGTAACATGTCTTTGTGTTCCATTTGAGAGACCCATTGGAGGGACCATTTGGTCACAGGAAATGCCACTATGAAGGAGCCACTATGTGTCCAGCACCTGCCACTCCTTAAGAATAGGAAATTCATGGGTGATGCCATCTTGCCTTACTCTAGGAAAATTATAACTGAGTTGTGGTTAAAATTTTCTAGATTAATATAATTTGTATATATGTTTTTACTGCATTAATCTGTTAAGAATTGGGCCAAAAGGAGAGTAATTATGTTAAAGATCTGTTATAAACCACTTAGGAATCTAGCTGATTAATCTAAAAATAATGACAAAGAAATGGTTTAAGAGTACATTCTGAATTCATGTGATTCTGTGTGTTTTCTGTATGTTTTTATCTCCTACCAATTGTGGCCACTTAATATTTACTTTTTTGAGTTCATTACGTGCACTTATATTTTTTGGCATGCCTAGGTTGTAACATCTATGTGTCTGTGTGTGTGCTTTGATGTCTTTAGGATGGTTCTTAAGTACTTTTATAAAGTTAATGTGCACAACTGTCTCAAAGGTTATCTAAAGTTCTAATCCCAATCAGGCCTAATTATTCTCTGCTTTAGGACTACAGAAAATTTTGTAAACAATAATCTCAGTCTGTTTTATTCTACCATGAGTGTAATTTACATTTAACGTTTTTATAATTAGGTTTATTGAGCCATGTGTCCTCATAGGATGCTATTATTAAAAGATGGTTTAATTTAATGGTCTTCCTAAGTCTTTTAAGTTATAAGGTTACTAAAAGCTTTATTTAAAACAGTGTTATTGTTTTTACAAAGGTTATTTCAATATACAAATCAAGGTATTAAAACTTGCAAGTTTATAATTTAAAATTTGCCTAAAAGTTTTCTAAGGTTAAAATTTAAGGTACCAATATGTATTTAAAAATGGGTTTCTGTTTTATAAAAATAACTATCAAGATCTTTTGGTACTATAGACTAATATGAAATTTTACCAAAACCAAACAAAAGCTCACCCTCTAGATATAGTAATATGCTTACCCCTTTATCTCTGTTTCTGTACCTAATTATTTGAGACATTAATCTTAATTGGTTAATTATTAAAAGTTATACATGTTCTCCCATTTTTCTCAGTTTACAGCCTGACTATAACCCCATGGTCTGATATAAGCCCATCACTTGTGGTTAGTTTTTATATCAGTCAAGCTTACTTTGTTCCAATTTGGATTCTGTACTGGTGATAATAACTCTGATGTTTTAATAGTTGGGTCAACATTCAGGATCAACATCCCATCAAAAAACCCTTGTGCCACAAAAACAGACATGAAGACCAGTGGAACAGAATAGAGGACCCAGATATGAAGCCACACAACTATAACCAACTTGTCTTTGACAAAGGCACTAAAAATATATGATGAAGAAATAGCAGCCTCTTCAACAAAAACTGCTGGGAAAACTGGTTAGCAGTCTGCAAAAAAAACTGAAACTAGATCCATGTATATCACCCTATACCAATATTAACTCAAAATGAATCAAGGATCTTAATATCAGACCCCAAACTCTAAAGTTGATACAGGAAACAGTAGGAAATACTCTGGAGTTAGTAGGTATAGGTAAGAACTTTCTCAACGAAACCCTAGCAGCACAGCAACTAAGAGATAGCATAGATAAATGGGACCTCATAAAACTAAAAAGCTTCTGTTCATCAAAAGAAATGGTCTCTAAAAAATCGTATGTTCTCCCTCATATGCAGACATTAGCTCAAGGGCAAACACAACAATGGGATTGGACTTTGAGCACATGATAAAAGCGAGAGCACACAAGGGAGGGGTGAAGATAGGTAAGACACCTAAAAAATTAGCTAGCATTTGTTGCCCTTAACGCAGAGAAACTAAAGCAGATACCTTAAAAGCAATTGAGGCCAATAGGAGAAGGGGACCAGGAACTAGAGAAAAGTTTAGATCAAAAAGAATTAACCTAGAAGGTAACACACATGCACAGGAAATCAATGTGAGTCAACTCCCTGTATAGCTATCCTTATCTCAACCAGCAAAAACCCTTGTTCCTTCCTATTATGGCTTATACTCTCTCTACAACAAAATTAGAAATAAGGGCAAAATAGTTTCTGCTGGGTATTGAGGGGGTGGGGGAGAGATGGGGGGAGTGGGTGGTAAGGGAGGGGGTGGGGGCATGGGGAAAAATGACCCAAGCCTTGTATGCACATATGAATAATAAAACAATAAAAAAAAAAAGAAGGATGTCAACATGTAAAAAAAAAAAAAAAAACCTTGTGCTTGGGTGGATGAGACTGGCCCTTAGGGGAACGGTTGACTTAGAAACAGGGTACCACGCCACTTGCTTGCTCCACAGATGTGTGATGGAAACAGGTTGAAGGGACCTGTGTTGAGGTTTTCAGAAAGTTCAAGAAGGACTCTTTAGGAATGTAGAAAGTTCTCATTTTTCTCTCTCCGAAAGGGCAACTATCCACCTCCTCTGTCCTCTCTCTCACTCTTCACCAGGCAGCACAGGGAATTCCACTCAGGAGCCCTCGTGCAGGGATGGAGGGGTAAATGGATTCTCCCTCTCCCCTTTCTCTCTCCACCAGTCAGCATAGGGAAAGCCAACATAGTCATTTGGCTGTATCCTTAAGTGCTAGGAGATGCTTTGATCCTGGTAACAAAAATAAGATGACTAGTTCTCTTCATTGCCCATTTAAGATCATTTCCTATTCTTTATGTCCCACTTAAATTAGTCTCATGCCAGACACAAAAACCTAAGGTATTTTTCCAATAACAGTAAAGAAACTAAGTTAAACTAAGTAAAATTCCTTAAATGGTTCTAATACTCCTTGAGACTTATACATGCAATTGAATGCCATAAAAATGGTGTACAGAGTTAAAAGTATGTACATAAAAGCAGCTATAGTTCTTTAATCTAAGATACCCTCTAATAAGCTTTTGATATTTCTGCTCTTTATGATAAATGCTAAAAGTTCTATTGTTTAGGCCTGACATGTTTGTCAGCTAAACATTGGTTTACCTGACATTGACTAGATAAACGTTTTATATATATATTGTATATAATTGAGCATCAAAACAGGGGCTATTTAAAATTACTAACATTGCCTTCCCTTAACCATTGGAAAATTTAGGGTTTTTTTATTGTCAGTTCTGACAACCACTAACTTGCTACTTTAACTAACCAAAATTCAAGGTTTAAATTGAAATTAACTGTGAATATAAGTTTTGTCATTATGATTTTGATCCTTCAAAACATTCACAGGCAAGCCCATGAAAAATGACTCTGACAAGTGCTTATCCATCAACCAGGGTGGAAATTCTTAAGTATTGGGTCGTTTTGTATTTTCCTTGTAAAACTTTGCAACTGTTACCTACTAACACTTTACAGCAATTTAAAGCACTCAGCACATCCCCATGGGACAAGCAACTACATTAATTAAATTAATTAAGCCCAGACTAAGAGCCATATATATATATATATATATATATATATATATATATATATATATATCTCTTTCTTGCTTAATTTGGCCAAAAAGTTTGCCTTGGCAGTAACTTCTGATCCGTTTGAGTCTCCCTCCTCTGCGGGACAGAACTGCCAAAGTGGCAAAATCTTCAGAGATGACTATTCAGAGGCACAGTTTAAGAGGACGCAACCCCTGAGTGGTCAGCGTCCCCTAACTTCTCAGAGGAACAAGTGGCATTCAGCCACCGGAGACAGTTCAAAAGGACTGCACAAATGAGGGGACTTCTCCAGATCCTGATGCAGTCAATTATGCCAGACCTCTGAAAGCAACCAAAGCAGAGAGTTTTTAAAAAGTGGGGCTCTTACACATGTGCGTTAATACCTAAGCTTTCTAGGCTTTCAGCAAAAGGCAAACTCATGTCTCTGATGAAGGCCTTCTATTTAAACAAAGGCAATATAACTTGCAAAGTTATCTAACTTCTGCTTAGGGAGGCAGTGAGCCTTCTTTCTGAACGGAACTGACTCATTGATGTTTATTCTCTAATTGGACTCACACCTGGTCCCTAATGTAGTCAGCCTTTAACTACAATCCAAAATACAGGGCCATCCAAGAGTTAAAAATAGCTACAGATATAAACACCTACAGGTAAAGTAAACAAAACTCCCTGTCACTTTTCGGAATTACTTTGTCCTTCCTGCTACACCTTGCAGGGCCCCTTCTGATACTCCTATCAGGGGTAAATGCTTTCTAAATAAGATTTGTCCCTTCCAGAATAAAAGTCTTTAGGATCCTAATCATGAGGCAACAAGGCTATCGAGCTCTACAAATGAGTGAGAGCTCCATGAGCAACCTTAACTATGCCAGACAATAATTCAGACACCTTGTGTCCAAATGAGCCCCAAGGGAAAGAAATAGGAGAGGCAATTTCCCTTTACAGGTAGGGTAAAGGGATCATTTGATGATCCATTTTCATCCCCCTTCAACAACCCCCCCCAAAAAAGAATTTTTTTGGAATATTGTCTCTCAGGGGGAGCTTGAGACAGGCTAGAAGTAGGAAAAGTTTGGGTTCATGTAGGATGCTGGGGATGGGCCAGACCACCCTCACCTGGCTGGGAACTGCCCATTCCTTCCCCACTCAATGCATTATTGGGTGGGAACCTCCTGGCCTGCCCTCCCATGGGGCAGTATAAGTTTTAAAGGCACCTGAAAAAGAAAATCATGCTGTCTCTGCTGGCGGACTCCACCTGTGCCCACCATGCCCTCTGCTGCTTCTTCCCTTTCCTTACCTGTCAGAACAGGTGACTCCCCTTTTCTCAATAAAGCTATCCTACCTCACCCCATCCGTGTGCTCTGCTTGGATTTTTCCATTTGGAGCACAAAAACCGGGATCTTCTGATCATAGACTGCACCAGCACCATTAGCAGACAGGGCAGGCATGGGAAGGGTTGTATAGGTGCGGTTGAAAGGGGAGGGAGCGCTGTCCTCAGAGTAGCACAAATCAGAGTTAGGAGGAGGTGGAGACAGACTTGGGGGCTTCCTTAGACAGCAACAGAAGGAGGGGAACATTTTCTGGTAGGTAGCAGGGAGCAATTGAAGGTGTGTGAACGGGGCATTGGCAGGGTCTCTGAAAGAGCTAACATTTGGGGCAGAGACTCTCAGTTGCCACTTAACTGCTCATTTTCCCTTCTTTGGTAACAAGACCTTTAAGTTTTAGTGAGGGGCATTATGCCCTGTTTTTGCTGCTAGCTATGGTCATTTAGCTAAAGTTCTGCCACATGTAAGCGGTAGTAGTACTCAAAAGGTCATTTTCAGAGGGAGAAGCCACCCTGCCTCCTCTACGTGGGATATGAATGTGATGGCTGGAGCTGCAGAAGCCATATCAGATTCTGAGGCTGGTTTTAAACTTGAAGAAAGTTAGATCAGAGCCAGAGAGAGAATGGACCTCTTTTACATAAAAGGAAAATTAAATTCATCTTGTTTAAATGCTCTTGATTTGCTTTCTTTTTTTATTGAGTGCATGTCAACCTAGTGCTAAATCAGTGGTTTTCAACCCTAAATGCACACTAGAAACTTGAGGAACTGAAGATACTCACAGGAAGCCAGAGATGAGGCTGGTTAGAGACAGAGCTGCGCCATAGGAGTGCTTCCAGGCTTATGTTATTTGGGAAGGTCGTTGAAATAACATTCCTCAGATTTAGGCCCAAAAGAAAGGCTGTGGCCACTTCAGGTGTCTGTGGAGGCGGTGGGGGAGATAGAAGCATGGAAGGAAGTGGAGAAGAATTGGCAATGAGGTTTTATACTGGCAAATGGCCAGGACTGGGCATCTTTGATTTATAGTGGGGAAATTAAGAGGAGGTGGTAGCCTGTAGAAATGTAGAATGAGGAGGCTCAGGTGGAAGGAGTTTAAACCTTGAGGGGGTTTGCAGTCAACAGGAAATCGGCAGCATCCACACAGGCCACAGTTGGGATTTGCTTCAAAATTGCTTCACGTGCTTTAACTCAATGACATGCCTTCCCATTTGATTCTCTATCATGACAGTTTTATGGGGGCAAATGCGACGTTCTTTTCAGAAAATGTAACAGATCCTAGGAAGATGGCTGCAGGAAGGGAACAAGACCTCCTTCCTCAGAGTGCTGTCTTGGATGGTGCTTCTGTTTCTCTTGAGGCCACTACATAATTTATTCTGTTCAAGTCCATCTCACATTCGGTGAGTAGGCAGTGTCTATTTTGGGAACCCCAGTGCTCTCTGAACAGTTGACAGCCTCACACCTGATTAATCTCTCCCTCTTTCCTGTCATCAATATTACTTGGAGCAGTGGTCAAACTGTATTGACACTTCGCTGACATCTTTTCCAGTGCAAAATTACCTTTCTGTCATGGTACAATCCATGAGGTGTCAGGAGGGTTCTATGCCATGCCAAGCAGGTGGGCATCCAAATATCCCTGGGACAGTATATAATATATCATTTTATGATTCTTCTGGAAACTGGGAGAGACATTTCCCTTTTCCTGTTGCCATAGGTCTTTTAACTCACAGCACTGTGGAGACACAGGCGCTGGAGGGAGCAGGACAGTGGAGCGTCCAGCTCTTGCCTGGTGAACCTGGCTGGTGTTTCCCAGTCCATAGGTGGAGATGGGTTCCTATGTGAGACAACCAGCAGCCTGGCCTGAGGCTCAGCTCTGACTCACGCACTGTAAAGCAGGTGCCCTTCTGAAAGAGTTTAGCTGTTCAACTTCCTGTTGAGATGCAAGTTTAGGATGGATGAAATCTGCCTAGTGAACTCCAGGATGAGAAGGAAGTCACATAGGCTATGTGGCCTTCCTGGACACAGCCACAGACCTGTTCTGACTCCCAGACACACATTTTGGGGGCCACACTCTGGGGACACACTCTTTGGGGGCAAACCAGGGTTGAGATGAAGAGCTTCCTCTTCCTCATCCTTTTATTTTCCTTAACAAAGTTTAAGGCGATGCTCATTAAATCAAAAGGGTGTCTCTATTTAAACATCTAAAACAGAAGCATATAATCGATGGCCACCCATTTTAATGGGTACATTTATTTGAATGTCAGCCAGTGTTTAGATCAGTTTAGTGACCCAATAACTATTACTTGTAGTTGATAACAGTAGAACTCATGATCTCACAGTCCTATAAAATACCATTAAGACCAAAGGATGTGTCCTGGGATGTGAAGTGAGGGTGTTATCCCAGGAAGGACCCCAGAGATTTACAAGTGTGAACACGAGTTCCAAAGAGAAAAATGTTTTTGCATATGGTTCCAAGGCCAATGGTATGAATGTACTTAGTTTCACTCAGTGAAATAGGCAGAGAGGAATCCTCCACCTTGCCTAGAAACTCCTTCCAGTCCCCTGGCTGGGAGAACCAGTGACAGGGGCACTGTTTTTGCTTTCTCTTCTTGTTGTTGAAAATTAGTGTCTTTTCTTTTTTTTCTTAATTGAGTAATTTAATACTCTTTTGTTATGTACTAGGATGTTAGTTGGGGTCATTTTTAAAAAAACTTTTAAACAGATTAAAAATATGATCATGGCTGGCCTCAGACCAACATTCTCTTATCTATGTCTCCCAAGTAACTGGGATTACAGAAGTACGCCACCACACCCAGCCTTCAGAGTCACCATCTTTTTGTACAGCTTGCTGATGATCCTACTTTTCTTTGTTTTAAAGTTTTATAACATTTAATAATCTAAAACCCAAAATGGATGTTTATGTTACTTATAGGTTGATTTAAGTTTGGTGTTTGGGCAGATGCAAAAAAAACTGTAAACAAAACCTTAGAAGGTATTATATTTGTTTTTGTTCAGGAGGGTCCATGTCATATGGTAAAGGATGCAGTTACTGAATGTGGCTTCCAGCCCTACTGCCTGGCAGGACATGGAGCCATGTGTAGTTTCTCCATTTCACACATGAAGACAACGAGGCACAGAGAGGCTGGCAATTGGGCACAGATTGTCCGATGACAGCCCAGCTCGCATTCACTTCTCCAGAGTGACCTCTGTCTTGTACTAAAGGGTTTCTCTTTTTCAAGGTGATATCAGAAAGAGGATATCTTTTGACTCTCTTTCTTTCTACTTTTAAAGAGTATAAAACTGACATTATTTTCAAATACCTGTTACCTGGGTTTATTTTTCCTTTCTTTCATTAGATTGCCTGTCATTGGGTCTTAAAATATGAGGCTATAAAAACTGATTTTGTTTGAGGACCAGGTGGGATGAGGTAGTGGTAAGAAGTGATTTTTCATGTTTTGCACTGGGGTGGAGTCTCTAGTTCCTGAGAAATCACTTTGTGACTTTGTATTTGTAGACATATAAGGTAAATACCTCCATGTTGTTCTTACATTTCAGGTCAGTAAATAAAGTTTAATGTTACCTGTGAAGTGTTCTTGTGTTTGACAATATAAATTTAGCAGGACCCTGACTCTCCAGTATTAAAGACTGTTTCCTCTACTCCCAGTGAATCTGGATTTAAGCTGCCCTGTCTCTGAGGACTAGTTTTATTCTCTGATGATATGGCTCCATTTTTGTCTATGTTTCTCCTACATGAACTAGTAGGAGTCGCTTGTGGACTTTACCCTTCTCCATCCCTAGTTAAGGAGAGGTTATGAAATAATAGTAGATTGATAATTGTCACTGCACACATTGGGGTATACTCTGGTCCTATGGAGGGGTCAGCTAAGGCTGACACTTTGATGTGAGGGGTGCACTAAGCATAGCCAGGCCCAGGGAAGAGCCCGGTGATGGCTTGCGTTGGGTGGGATGAGAGACACAGTGCCTCTTGTCTGACTCTGGATGACTCTGATTATTTTCTCCTAAAGGAAATGAATGCGAGTGCAATAAGTCTGAGACACTGTTCTTCCTGTGAGACCCAGGGTGGGGCTGGGCTGGAGGTATACTTCCTGCTCCTCTGTGGTCTGATGGAGGGTCCAGGACACCCCTCAGGAGCGTCATTAGCTAGAGCGGGGCTGACAGCTACAGCTCCCCAGGGCCTGGGACTTGGCATCTTCCTGGTCTCCAAGTGCAGTCATTGTATGAGCACATGTGTTTCTCTATTTCCATTAGCCCCAGGCCTTCAGTCTTGCTGAAAGCCACAGTCTGCTGTCTCTTCATTGGGCATGACTTAAGGAACCCTCTCCCCCTGTTAGAGCATCTGTGACAGTCACAGACTGCAGCAGCAGTGGTCAGCAGGACAAAGGTCTCACCAATCACTGTCAACACAGGGCACTCAGGGCAGGCCAAGGCAGGGGAGCCCTAGAGTGGCTGGAAGCAGGAGGTAACTGGCTCTGTGAATGGCTTAAGGTGAGTTTCCTGGAAATAGCTGATATTACAGTTGTTTTCTGAGCATTACTAGTGAGATGCAGAAGTGTCTTCTCACTTCCAAGCATCCTTTCCTTAAACCTCTTGTCTACCTTATGATGTAGGTGCCTTACAACTATTTCAGTTCTGGGTTTAAGGAAGCAGTCACAGAGAGCTTTTACAACCCACGGAAGGTGGATGAGCTAGCAGTCAAGGAGTCAGGTTATATCTGGAAGATACTTCAAACATACTTATTGTAAAGAACGCTTCTAATATAAAATGAAAGCAGCACGAGATTTGTGAAATGCAAGTAAGGAGCACCAGAGAGGTGTGTAAAAGTAGATAATAAAAAAGAAATTATGGGCCTAGTTTCAACAGTCACTAAAGTATAGGAATAGCCCAAGTGAACACAGCCAGGTGAATGGATAAGCAAATGTAGTCAATCTAAACAATGGAATATTATTCAGCCATCAAAAGAAGTGCTGATGATATACAACATATATGAACTTGAGAGCATTATGCTATGTGAAAGAAGCCACTCACAAGACAAATGCTGTATAGTTCCGTTCACATGAGGTACTTAGAGAAGTCAAAACCGTAGAGACAGAAAGTCACTATGGCAGTGTCTAGGACTGTAGTCAGGGGACTGGTGGGTTGCTATTTAATAGTCTGAAGGAACTGGAGATGAACGGGGTGATGTTTGCACAACAAAATATTACTGAATTATATAATTAAAATGGTTAAGATAGTACATTTTATGCCATTTCTCTTTTATCACAATAAAATAGGGAAATTCCTGTTATACTTACGCACATGTTAAATGTTTGTGCTGAGTTTGTCTTATTGTTTGTAATATCTGAGGATGAGTCTGGGGTTGTCTACTTTGAGTTTAAATCTCTGCTTTATCACTTGTCGGCTGTGTGCTTTTATGGAAGAAATTACCCTCTCTGGGACTTAATTTCCTTATTTGCAAAATGGTGATAAAAGAGCCTTCATCCTAGGGTCAATGAGGAGGATTTAAGTGACATGATACATTTAAGTACCTGGAACAATGCTGCCATGTAATTAACATGCCATCAATTCCTACAAGTATTATTTGATCAATGCGGTGATTGAGGCTGCATATATAAATATTTTACTTTATGTAAAAGGCACTCTAAAAACTTTGTGGAAAAAGACTACTAAGAAGATTAAGTTAAATCATTTTTATAAACAGTGGAGAGTGTATAATGATTACTTTTTAAAATATTTGAGATACTTAGCAATTGATTTTTGGATAGGAAGCTGAGCCAATCAAATGCAAGTTTCTCACTTTGAAACATGGAAGAGATTCTTTGGTTAAACTTCTCTCTACTACCAATAAAAATTGCTCATGGATTATTTCTGGTCCAAGAAGAAAACCCTCTACATTCAGGGTCAATGGAATAGAGCACAAATGGTTAGCATTTGACTGGCCTTTCTAACATCAAGGTGGAATTCATTTACTAATTGTAACACATCTCTTACGTTCCCCCAAGTCTGTGTCATCTTGGTCAGGACACACTGTGGAAATTCTACAATGACAACAGCACAATGAGAGAAGGGTATTGGAGCAAGGCATTCCTTCACTGATAATTCCGTTTTGGAATTGCTAATTTCAGATGCGATGATCTAGCTCATTGAGTCAGGCAGCAAGCGATCAGGAATTACCCAGCGGTGGGCACTTAGCTGAGACCAAAGCTTGCTTAATTAGGATTCTGGCACTGTAGGTGGGAATATTGACTATTGCTGTGAATAGTAAATCATAAATATTAAATTACACTCAATCTCAGAAATAACCCTGCAAAACTTCTCACAGCATAGATAATCAGGTAATTACTGGCATGGTTATAATACTCACAGGCCATTGCAGCTTTGTTGTGAGACCCAATCATCTTCTGAGCTACAATCTCATTTATTCCAGCTCCATTTTTATGTATTTTTCTCTAGTAAATAGGAATAAATGTTCAATCTAAGTTTTAGAGTTCTTTTAAAAAAAAAGGACGTATGACATGTGGTCTATGGTTTAAGCTTTAAATTTAAAACTTATAAATAGCTAGTTAAATCATTACATCTACAAATTGTTTGGAAGATTAAAAACAATGGAAAATTTTTCCTTGATCAAGATATTATAGAAAAGGCCTGGCTGGGGGGGAGCGGGGGGCAGTGGACATGTGGGTCTTTAGTCTTCTTTCTGTTCATTTCCATCGTAATTTTTGGAAAGAAATTTCAATTTTTTGGCCTTAATAGAAAAAATTGTAATGATTTGGGATAGGATTCTAACATTCAAATAATAATAATAATAAACACATCCTACCGTAATTTTAAGCCTGCCTTTATGACAGCAGTCTGCCAAGATCTTTTTTATGACTTGGCTAATGTTTAACTCTATTTTGCTGATAAGAAGTCAACTATCCTCAGGTTTCAGAGAGAGGGAATGGCAGAGGAGAACACAGCACCCATTTTGGTTTTAGTCCATCTTGATCAAATGAATCTTTGTGATTGAGGTAAAATTATTGGACAGGTTTGGAAGAATAGGATTCGACAGGACCATTATTTTTACCCTTGCATCACAATAAATCAGGTTTCCTATTTATGAATTGTACCCGGATGGATGGGCTCCCTTTTCCTTTTGCTGAATCTCTCAGCAATGCTTTATGGTACAAAAAAGAGAACTGAGCAGTGGTTGATCACAGAAATGCACTCTGGGCTGCCTGGAGAGTGTTCCTAGTCAGGAATCAGCACCCAAGTCAGCTTCCAGAGGAGCCATGGCTTCCTTCCTGTGCCTGGAAAGGAAAGACATATATATATATATATGTGTGTGTATTTACCACATATGAGAGAGAACATGTGACCTTTGTCTTTCTGAACCTAGCTTACTTTGCTTAATTTGATGGTCTCTAGTTCCATCCGTTTACTTGCAGAAGACAGTTTCATTCTCTTTACAGTTGAATAACATTTCTGTATATACATATTATACGTAATAATCACATTTTCTTAATCCATTTGTCAGTTGTAGGACATCTGGGCTGTTTCCATAGTTTGGCTATTATGAATAGTGCTGCAATAAACATGGGTGTACAAGTGTCTTTATTGTATCCTGACTTAACATTTCTTCAAGTATGTACCCAGGAGTGGTATCGCTGGATTGTGTGGTAGTTCTGTTTTTAGTTTTTTGAGGAACTTCTATACTACTTTCCACAGTGGTTGTACTAATTTACATTCCCACCAATAATGTATGAGGTTCCTTTCTCCCCTCATCCTTGCCCACATTCATTTTTGTTTATGTTCTTGATGATAGCCATTCGGACTGGAATGGCGTGAAATCTTAATGTGGTTTTTATTTGCTTTTCCTTTATGGCCAGGGATGTTGAGCATTTCTTCATGCATTTATACTTCTTCTTTTAAAAAATTTCTGTTCAGTTCATTTTCCCATTTCTTTATTGGGTTGGTTTTTGGAAGTTTAGTGTTTTGAGCTCCCTGTAAATTCTAGCTGTGAATCCCTTATCAGATATACAGCTAGGAAAGACTTTCTCCCATTCTGTGAGCTGTCTCTTCAGTCTGGTGACTGCTCCTTTGCTGTAGCATCTCTTTCTGAGGGATGATGGGGCTGGGAAGCTGTGAAAAACCTCCTTGGATAATTCCTGATTACCTCGTTTTTCTACAATGCCCTCATCTGTAATACTTGCCGGGTGGAAGAATGGAGGCCTATAGCATCACAGGTCAAGAGCATGAAGTGACGCACTTCCCACAGTTAGGTTTCATTTCTGAGGGCTCATTTGGAACAATGATAAATTGTAATAAGAATTTCGTCATTAAGAAATCCAAATGATGGCACATCTCATGCCATGCAATTTACAGAATGCTTTGTTTTCTCCAGTCTAAGTTTCAAAGAGATTAAAAGCCTCCCCCACAACAGGTGAATCTGGATGTGAAGTTGCCCAGTTCAAGCTATGTTTCCTCCATCACTCTGAGCACCTTGGAAGATGGCCCTAGAAGCAGCCCATTCCTCCCAAGTAGTAAAAGCACCCACACGATGGGTACTTTGTGAGGGGCTAGTGTGTTCATAGACCAATAGATCACTCCAAAAGTTTTCGGTAGTATGCTAAATAGAGAACATTTTAATGGATACTATTATAAACATTCATTCCTTTTCAGTTTGATCAATATATATTGCCTGTGTTATGAGAAATCAGATAAACTTTAAGAAACAAAGGGGTGAGGAGGGTCTTTGTTGCTACTCAGCCAGGAGGGAACAAGAAACCAGCAGTGACAGAGTAAGTAACTATGAAAGGTGACAGTTCCATCAAAGGTTGCCAGAGGAGGCCTGTGAGCAAGGGTGGAATAGGAATGTACAGTAAATCTTCTGTTATGTAATCTGGATTCAGTTCCTTGAAATGTTTCAGAGGAAGTGCATTTCTCCAGTTTGTGTATTTTCCTTACAGTTCCGTTAATGGTAACTTCTGGGTTCCCAAACTTAAACTCATCATTCCCAAAGCAGAACTCATCACACATCTCCTTAGAGAATGGTTACTTGTCCTGTCCTATTGGCCTTTAAGCCACTCCATTTCTAGGTGTTCAATGGAGAGTCTGACTAGACTCCTCTCTTTCTTCTCGCATAGTTATGATTATTAGGTCCTGTATATATCATTTCCTCAAACTCTGATATATTCCCCCCAGTCTCTATAGTCTCACCATCCTGTGCCTAAGATGCTGATGCCTTCCAAGGACTATTTTGATAGCCTCTTGCTGGCTCCTTCTTGCCATCCCTCTCCCTCTTCAAGGAAGCCTTCACAAAGCTGCATTTTGGCCATAACTCCAAACTCCTGAACCCCCCTGAAAAGAAGGAAAGCTCTCATGTTATTCTACCTAACCCTCAGCATTGGCTGGTTCCTCCTTTCTTTCCCACAACACATTCCACAGGCATGGCAGGGACAGCTCTCACACTGGCTGTGCCATCCATGCTTCTCCAAGGTGGTTATGCTAGGGCAAGCAAGATCACTCAGGCAACTGTACTTCATGTTCGAGCACACCTCCTTCCCTGAGGATCTTCTGGCCCTCTCCCTTGCCTCCTGCAGTTAGACTTAAGTTTTCTTCCACCAGTCTCTTGTTACATCCTGCACATAAACACTGAGTGTGTTGTGCTGTTCACATGTGTGTGCAGTTTCTTTCAACTAGTTTGTGAACCCTTTGAGGACAAAAGGCACATTGTGTTGTCATGTATTCCTAGCACTTGGTCTGGGACTGAAAAACATGAGCTTCCTTTGGAGGTATGTACTAGATCTCCTTCCTGCCTCCCTCACCTCTCCTCTTAGGTAGGATAAAGAAGAATTGAACAGTGATGATGGTGGCACTCTGGGTTGCTTGGACAAGTGTTCCCATTTTTCCTAGTTGTGGACATTGAACCAAAGTCAAGGTCAGGGAATAGACAACTGGATCAGAGCATCCTACAGGCTTGCTTAGTGACACATAACTGATGAACAATATTAAGAGCAAGAGGTAGGGCTGGGATTCTTGTTGGTGTCATTTACTGCTTCAGCCTTCCTGGAAGAATCCCTAGAATATAAATGTTCAACCCATATTTGCTGAATAATGCCTGATGGAAAGTAGGACTGACTGACTGCATGAATAAAAGACTCACCAAGGACTGTGGACATGGCACAAATGGTAGAGTGCTTGCCTAGCAAGAGAAAGGCCCTGAGCTCAAGTCCCAGTACCACACAAAGAATAACCTGTCCATTCCCAACTTCTACTCTTTATGTAGTGTGTGTGCGCACACATGTATGGGCACATGTGTAGATAAATCTTTCAAACAAAATTAAAAATTATCATATCTTCTCTTTATAACAAGCCACAGTTAAAGTAGAACAATAGCTGCCTTGTTTTATGTACGTACACTTATAGATTCTAAGCCACTGAAACAGAGAGCCTTTGTAATTTGAAAAAATAAAGTCCTTAAGAAGTAAATAGACATCCTACTGGGAAACCATTCAATTTTGCATTCTCAGAATTAATTTTTTGGGTAATTGGTAGAATGAACTTGTCACATAAATTGTCCTTGCTTGCACATGGCGTGACTCAGGGATAAGAAGGGGCAAACTGGTTGATCGTGTGAGAGATTCAGGGCTCCGCTCCTCAGTGCAGATGTGCAGAGAAGGGAAGAAGCCTGCCATGCCCTCAAAACTTCTAGATTTGCAGGAAGTAGGGGCTAGTTTTGTGCTTCTGGTTTGCAGTCTTCCACCTAAACTTCTGAACCCTGTCTTTTTTACAGAAAATGACAGCTGATTTTATCTTTATCTATGACTGACACCGTCTCAGCCACTCACTGTGAAGCAGGACAAAAGCCAGCAGAGGGATGAAAGCAACCCAAAATAGATCTTTCTCAAACTGATTTGTGTCAGGGTTATAAACAATTCCAGGTAGAAGGAAAGCAGACAGGCTAACATTTGCTGGAGACAAGAGCAAAGAATCATTTTCCTTTTTTCTTTCTGCCTCTTTTTTTGTCCTGGTCTAGATTCTCAAGCATACATGGCGGGAGGCAGCAGCAGCGGCTGGAGAGGATGACCTCCCATGGCTCCTCTCACATGGGGGCACATTGCTTCCTGCCCCAGTCATCCCTCTATTGTTGCAGGGCACATTTTATAATGCAAATCACGGTTGGCAGCATGGCTCATTATTTCCCTCTCTGAATAGGATATGAGCACATCAATTGTGGGTCAGTCTGTTTCTAAATGCATACCCTTGTTGCACTGACCTTTTCTGCTCTTACACTTTTCGGTACGTTCCTGGCATTTGTCAGCTGGGTTAGTTTCCCACCTTTCTCATCTATTACCCTGTGATTTCAGCATGCTTCCAGCTTCCCTTCTATCTAATTGGCTTGACCTGCAGGCACAGGGCAGGTGATCTGGGCACCAGCTCTGGCACTCACCACTGCTTGTAGTCCGCATCACAGTTGCAATAGTATTTGGGGTCTGTGCAGTTACGCTGGATGCCACAGGCACACTTCTGGATTCCTGGCTCTGAACCTCCCCAGTAGTAGTGCTTCTCATTGGCTTTGCCGACCCACCAAGTGTAAGGACTCCCGTCTGCAAGAAAAGGGAAAGCACATTTAGGAAGGGACCTGGATTCCATCATTTTAACGCTACTCTTATACCACCTTCTCCAGGAGATGTATCGTTCACTGACAGAGCAGTGGTCAACTCACTTCCAAGTACATTTAGTCCAATAACAGGAATATTTAATAAAATAATCTGAGGGAATGGTAAAAGCTCAAGCTTTTCTATTGGTACATATACTCTCTCCTTGGAAGAAACTTTGATATTCAGATTCTATAATTTAGGAGTGTAATCAGAAAGTTGGAAGCCCAAATGGGCCAGTCTATATTGAAGGCATAGAGGCTGTGAATGGATTCTATGACATACAGCTAGCATTATGACTGATCATGCTCTTCTGTGTACTGGTAGTCATGGAGATAACAGACTATTAGAGCTAAATATGGACCTTTTTCTTGTCTCTAAGTATGACCTCTTATTTTGTTCAGGAAGCACTTAGGTCTAGAATGGTTAAGGATTTCTTTCAGTCATCCAGCAGATTAGCCTCTACCTCAGAAGCTTGATACTGTATCATGCAACACCTGGTCCAATGCTCTCCACATTGTCACTCTTCTGTATCACAGGTTCTGTCATGATGGAATATAAAACAAAACTGTAGATGGAAAGTAGTTCAAAAATATGTCTATATTTCACATTACAGAATTTTCATCTTCCCCTAAACAATGTAGTGTAATGGCTATTTACATAGAATTTGTATTGTCTTAGGAACTGTAAGTAATCTAGAGATAATTTTAGGGAATTGTACACAGGTGACATGCAAATATTATGCCACTTTAAATAAGGGAGTTGAGTACTCACAGATTTCAGTGTCCATACAGGGTCTTGGAACAAATCCTGCACAGATAACTGAGGGGTAACTGTGCTATATATTATGTTCCTTTATTATGTGGCCTAATACACATTTAATCACTGGCTTTCCATTATGTACAAAATATTATAAGAAACTCAGCAGAAGTGGGACCTGTGATACAATGGATAGTGCATTGACTTCTACTGTGGATGAAATGAAACCCATCAGAAAAACGGAAGAGAAAAGTGCAGAGTGAGAATACAATTTAATAAGTATGAGGAACACAGAGGAGGATGGGTAAGGGAAAGGAGGTCTTGAAGGGTTTTTTTCCCAGAGGAGGTCAACTTTTGAGTTGTGTCCTGAAGGATGAATGGGCATTGCCCAGATGAACAGTGATGTAAGAAAGAGAGGGGCTCCTATGAAGAGGAGCAGGAGGTAAAGATGAAGAGAAAAAAGTTCTATAGTATGTGTAAAATGTGTGTAGAAGTATGCATCAGGTGGAATGGAGCCCAGGAGATGAATTTGGGAGGGTAGCAGTAGTAGATGGTAATAGATAGTAAATGAAAGGCATATCACAAAAGCCTTTGTCCAAATGAGTAGTTGTTTTGCATTGGTGTATTCGTGTATTCTCAGTTTTCAATGCTAATTTTCCCCCAATTTAAGAAGCTTGAACTTTATCCCCCAGATAATGGGAAACCACTAAAGGTTTTGAAGCAAGGAATTCTGGTTAAAGCAAGGTTTTAAAATCAATAGTAGGAGTAAAGACAAATTTATGTGGAATGGAGTTGGGGAGGTCTGATGTGATGCTGCCTTCTTAATATTGGAGAGAAAGAATAAAATATTAGTGAAAAAGAACAGAAAGAGAAAACAAAAGGGATTTTGGAGGTAAAACTGAGACTGTTGGGATTAGGGTAGGATAGATCAGTTCTAGCCTTCTAGTCTGGGGGCTGAGAAGATGTCTGTGTGCTTCATCTGGACAGAGAACAGGGAAGAAGGTCAGGTTTTAGGGAATGGTGGAAAAGGATGATGAACTTGATACATAACCAGCCAATTAGCGGTTGGTATCTGATCTTAGGAACCTTTTGTGAGCTGAAAATCCTGTGTTAGGAGCCAACAAGGAAAAACAGAAAATGTTGGAAGAGGCAAAAATATACTTGGAATCTTTAAGGTTACAACAGAATTTCAAAATAGATGAACACAGTGGAGTTCCAAAAAGAAGGCTGCCAGAGGAGGTGGAGAGAAACTGAGGGAGATTGCAGATGAATGGTGGGAAGAAAATCTGGAGTCAGCAGACAGAGGAAAGAAAGGAAGGGAAGATTGGGAAGGACTTGGCTGCAGAGGAGTTTGTTTTACTTTTGTTGTATTGTGGTGATATCACTTGACTTGGGCGCTCCTCTTAATAACATTCTAAGTGTACAATTCAGTGGTGTTAACTCTAAGTACAGTGTTCTCCAGCAGCTCTCTAGAACTGTTCATCTTGTTTAACTGAAGCCTTTATACCCATTGATTAGCAATGGCTTGGTTCCTGGTAACCACCATCTCACTCTTTGTTTCTATGACTTGACTATTTTTAGTATCTGATATAAGTGGAATCAGTATATACATACATAGAATTTTATCTATCTTTCCTCTTCCTCTTCATCTCTATTACTCTTTAAAAAAGAAGGACATTTTTCAATATGTATCAACATGGATGAATCTTGAGGAAACTGTGCTAAGAGAACAGATGAATCTTGATGGAAGCTGGAATCTAATAATGGAGGTATACTAGTCAGTAAGCCAAACAGGCAAGTACATAAAATCTCTAGGTATATGGGTGAAAGTTCCATTATAATAATTCATCCATCCTTTCAGGATGCTAAATGCACCCTCATATTTGTTAGTGCTCAGAATAGAGATGTTTTGAACTCATCAATTAGTATTTGAACAATCACAACGTCTTAACAAATTATATCATGAGTTTCTAAGGACCACAATGGAACTACGTAAAGACTGCTGTGGTACATTCTCAGATATACCAATAGATCTCCTGAAAAGCAATTTTGTTAAAATGTCCATCACTAAAGATGGACTAGGACTGAGGTTCATGCTCCATGTAGTAAGTTCTCTGATTTTGGAAAGGAGTTATTCAAGTATTCTTCTACTCCATGCAAGTGTACATTTGATTTAATTTGGAAAATATATTACTTTTCTTTGTCATGATCATTTTTGGAAGTTAAAAAATTTTTAATGGACTTGATCTAATGAATACTTGAGAAGGAGATTTCAATACTTGGTTCTGAAGGGAAAAAGAAGCCAGCTTTTTGAAATGAGGGGCCAATCTGGAACTCTGTCTGCTGCCCAGCTGGGCCTTGTCCCAGCATACAGGGTGGCTATGTTTGTGTTCTGCAGTTGTTATTTTGCTTCAAGGTCCCTTCTCTTTCTGACAGGTAAAGGTAAAGCATCAAACTTTTGATTCTTCCCAGTGCTGAAACCATGCCCAATAATAAACTCTTGGTTTCTTTTGATGAAGTTTGGAGTTTTAAAAAAATAAGGCTGGAAAATCCCATTTATGAAAACTATATAACCTGAGCCAATTCAAGAAATGTTCATGTCATCTGGTCCATGAGCTGCCCTAGTCCTCTGTTGATGAGCTTCTGGCCATGTTACAGGAAGAGGACAAAAGTGAATGGTGCCCAACAGATCTTTCAAAAAGCTGACAGGCCTGTCAGACTGAACTTGACCCCAAGACTGTAGAAACATTACCAGATTAGTTATCATTCATTTAGTGCATTGCATCTTTTCAGACTGACCTAACATCAAACGCTTTCTTCCAAAGGAAACTTTGGTTAGTATTTTGGTTAGTTCAACTAGGTGATACTAACACACTAACAAGGGGTGTTGGGGACAAAGGAGACAAGTGTCAAACTGGAGGTAATTGAATTTACTGGCAAGAAACACCTTTGTTCAGCCTGACCCTCAAATGGCCAACAAAGAAGTGTGTGTCTCAGAACCTCAGCTCAACTTCTGATCATTCCTACCAGTTGCAATAGAAAAACCTAACGTCATGTTATATCTTTACTGTAGACAGTGATGGGAATTTACACAACCCAAGAAGCTGTGTTTGGTTCAATAGTCATAAAAATTAGAACAATTCCAGTAAAAGCTGGGTAACAATCAGCTTCTCTTTCAAAATGGGACCAGGAGGAAGGAGCCACACTGCCAGCTCATGCTCACAGCACCGTGGCAGCATCTTCTGGGGCTCACGGAGTTCACAGCCATGCATGGGACCCAGGCTCTGCACTAATGTCATATAGCAGACCCTCTGTCACAGCAGGGATGACTCATAAGACACCAGGATGGGATGCAAGAGGAAGATCTATAGTGACATTTCCTTTGTTAAATGTTAGGAGGTTGGTTTCCCAGTTTCTCCCATCTCCCCAGCCTTTTCCCAAATTACACTACTTTTTTCTTTATATAACTAATGGTCCCACTTAGGGAGATGCAAAATTGATACTATTTTGTTCTCCTTCTTAGGAAAATAAGTCAAGTACTGCACAAAATGCTTAGCTGTTTCCCTATCTGGCACAAGCAAAAGAATACCAATAAGAAAAACATATTCCAGGGAAAAAACAAATTGTACCCTTTGTTATTAGCACTGCCTAATTTGATTAAATCACTATAACAAAAATAAATTATTACCTTGGCATATATTTTATATTTAGCAAGAGGAGAATGGTTCAATTTAGTTTGAGCAAAGAATTGCTTCATTCCAATGTTATGCTAATAAAGTGTATTTTTCACTTTACAAATCATTATTTACCTGTTAATTGGCTTTGGGGAAAAGCAATAAAAATGGAAAGAGTTTTTAAAAGACAAGAAAAAGAAGTTAGTGAGAAAAGAAATAATTATCCTAGAGTTCAAGAACTTCTTTCACCTCAGAGTATGAAGATTTTAGTTCTATACTGAGTAGGTGTAATCACTCAACAAGCTTAGGTAACTAAGTTAACTAGGAGTTAAATTATCAAAGTGTGGCATATTGAATGAAAACAACCACATAAGGATTGAATTAAATGTAATCACTACACTGCTGGTACTCGTTTAAGATTGAGTTGTGTTGCCATGAAGGGTTTGTTATATGTTGGATGATTAAAATAGAAAGGGACAAAGAAGAGAGGCTTCTTGTTTTCCAAGACTTAAAGGAACTAATAAATCTCTGTTATTTTTGCTAATAACAAATTGTTTCAGAAGCACAAGGGCAGAAGCACGGAGGCCTTTGGAAAATGTAGTATATACCCGTGATTTCCAGCATATGTTCTTTGGAACCTCTGGGCTACACAACCTGACTTAATAGGCTGCTTAAGTAGCTATTACCTGTGCGTGAGCCACAGGGCCACTGACTGGGACACCTGAGCTCCATCCCCTCTACTTCTGTAAGATATTAAAAACAATACCTCAGGGCTTCATAGTCTCCAAAATGAAAACCTAGAAACATTGTTTTAGCTTGATGAAAACTAGTTTTTATTATGTCTACGATTGCCAGCTTATCTACAAATTCTGTCAAATCTCAGGGGGCTTTTTAGTCTAGGAAACAGAACAGGTACAATTTGCAACTCCTCCCTGTGGTGCCTAGCGCCTACTGCTGGCTTCTCCTTTGCAGCACAGCCCAGGCTCTGCTCTGGATTATTCTGCATGCTCAAAGCCCCCTGAAGTGAAGAATGCTGCTCCCCCTCCCATTTAAAAAATGTTTTATTGTGTATATTCAAGGTTCACAGTATGCTGTTGTGAGATAGATACCTACAGGTAGCACAGTGGTTACTATAATGAAGTAGAGTGACATCAATCCACACAGGATCCCTTTCTTGGTGACTCCTGCTCTGCAAATTCTCACACCTCCCCTTCCATCCTTAACACCTCATGGACAAATCATTTTCCCTCCACTTCATCAGTGCATTTCAACTTCATCTGATTATGACAATCAATCCATACCAACTTATGAATGATGCTTGTGGACTAGACATACTAAGCAAAGACAACCTTAGTTAGTGTAATTCTCCATTGGACGTGCAGAACGCCCAGAGGAAGGGCCAGTGATGACTAGATCACTGGACACTTAGGAACATCTGTGAAGAAACAGGCCTAGGTGCCTGGATCTCCTTGGGCTACCAACCCAGGACCTTGTTTCATAGATAAGATGTAAAGAGGTGACATAGCTCTTACTGTAGAAACACCTTAATTTAATTCTCACTTTTTTCTCTAAATAATATAGTCATTGTAATGCTTTTCTTTTTGTCCTTTCAAAACCTTGCTCCTGAGTTAAAAATGTTTATATTTTACTATTTAAATTAAGGAACTTTATAAAACTAAAATTAAAAATATATCTTGGCATTCTGTTAGAAAAGCCTATCATCTTGAGCTATCTATGATTTCTGAAAAATCAACTTATTAAGCTGGAGAGTAATATTCTCTTTTGTTTTCCAACCATCTAATTCTATGTTGTTCTATGTACAGATCAAGCCCAAAGAAGGAATAAATTCCTGAAAGTCCTGTGAGTTCATACTGCAGCAATTGATGAGAGGCTGAAAAAACTCACAATTTTGAAGTTGTAATATAAACATTGGATGTGATCGTTAAAGGTGAACATTTGATCTCTCTGTGATTGAATGTCACTAAACTCATCTGATTAGGGAGGGAAGGAAATAAATGCAGTTGATTAGCTGCAGGTTGTATCTTACAGAATTATATTGGATTTTGCTATATTTTATTGGTTTGAATAGGGGCCAAATTTAGAAATGTAGAAGTAAAGTTCAGATTAAAATGGATTTGAACCAAAATGTTAATTAATTAAAAATTAATTTGACTGCATAATATTTAAGTTTATCTTATTGAATTGAACTTAATAGATTTCAATCAAGGACTAATTCCACTGAGCAAAATTTGATGCAGTAGAATCAAATCAGTTTGAATTTGATTCAAACGAATTAGGTTTTATTAATTTGAATGGAATTGAAGTGACAGATTTGATGAGAGTTTGTAATTCCAAGTAGAATGGGTCACTTGCTCCAAGTTACCTTGACTTTGGTTTCTACAGAGGTCACTGTTCCTTAGTAACTTTGCTGGCTTCTTTGCCCCATGGTCCCAGGAATAAATAAGATTCGTACTGCTACCACAGTGATGGGATGGAACTACATGCTATTGTTTCTTTGATTCCTGTTGCTTCTGGTAATTTGCTCAATGACAGCTGTTTCTTCCCTTCCAGCCCTATCCATTCACACCTTCTTTCCCATCCTCCTAATGCAGTAGCCTCGACCCCTGTTCAAAGCTAAATTAAAGTGTCCATGATGGTCTTATGTGCTTCCAAATATAAGGGAAAACCCTTCTTATGGTTAGTCACTAAGTTATGATGTTGATGCCACTTAAAAATATTCATGTTTGCTTCCATTTATCATCTGCTAAAATTTTTTGAACTAGGGATTGATAGTAAATTTTGTTCGATGCTTTCTTCTTACTGAAGTGTAATGCTTCCTTGTAGCATTATACTCTCCAAATGACATTATTTTTAAAATCATCTTTCTTGTGACAATGATAAATCATTACATGTACATATTGTTGGGTTCACTTTATTGTTTTGTTTAGGATTTTTGCCACTATTTTCCCAAAAGTCATTGTACTATAATTTGCCTTTGTTCTTTCATTATATTTTTGGTATCAAGTTAATATTGGCTTCAAAAAAATGGTTGGAGGACTTATAAGATTGGAATTATTTAGCAAACTGGGGATAATATAAATTAAATAATAGATAATTTAATATTAAATTAGTAAGATTATTTTTTGATCCATTTAGGTAAGTTGATATTTCCATATGTCTGTTGTATCCATTTAGATATTATTTTAAATGGATTTTTCCATTGCATCCATACATTTAAAAATATTGGTAAAGACCTTTTTAGTTCTACCATCGTACTTCATCTGTTTTTTTCTGACCAGTCAAGTCAGAAATTTAATTTTATTAGCTCCTTCAAAGAACTAAACTTATTGATCTTTATTTATTGGATGTTTGGTTTCTAGATTGTGCCTTTACATTTATTTTATTTGCTCTTCTTTCTTTGGATATGTTCTAGGTCCTTTTGTTGCATATCTTTAGGAAATTTTTAACTGACATAAAAATTTTGTGTATTTATCATGCTCAACATGATGTAAACATTGTGGAATGGCTAAATTGAGCTAATTATCATATATATTACCTCACATAGTAATTTTTTGTGAAAGCTTGATGATTTTCAGAATTGAGTGTAGCCAACACATTGCATAATAGATCTCTGGAACTTATTCCTCTTTTCTAACAGAAATTTTGCATCCATTTACCAACATCTCCCCCTCCCTCCCACCTCAACTTCCCCAGCCCCTGGGTATACCACCCAGCAGTCTACTTCTATGAGTTTAACTTTTACAAATCCCAAATATAAATGAGATCATGTGCTTCTGTGTCTGGCTTATTTCACTAAATGTAATGTTTTCCAGGTCCATCCATGCTGTTGCAAATGACAGACTTTCTATCTTTTTAAAGACTAATGTATCCCACTGTGACTATCTCTGTCTCTGCAGCTATGTGTCACTGTCTCTGTCTGTCTATCTTTGAGGATACTCGTGCTTGCTAGGCAGGTGTTCTACCCCTTGAGCCATACCTCCAGCCTTTTTTGCTTTAATTATTTTTTGAATAGGGTCTTGCATTTTTGCTTGGACTGGTCTGGACCATAATCCTCTTATTTACACTTCCCGCATAGCTGGGATGATAGGCACTCACCACCATGCCCAGCTTTTGTGGGTTGAAATGGTGTCTCATGAACTTTTTGCCCAGGTTAGCCTTCAATTGAAGTCCTCTCAATTTTTGCCTCCTGAGTAGCTAGGATTAAAGTCATAAGCCAGCACACCAGACCCTATAAAACGTTTTCTTTATCCATTCACCCACTGATGGGTACTTAGTCTGGATTCCGTATCTTGGCTATAATGGATAGTGCCTCTGTAAATATTTTATCATCTAAAATGTATTTATACTTTATAATAGGTGTTTGCTGTGAGTCGTACGTACAAGGTTGATGTTTATTTTCTCACAACAATTTAAAATTATTTTGCTAATACCATTAGGTTTCCATTACACAAATGGAAACGGTCAGTTTATTTCCATTCTTTTGAAGATAGTACATGTTTTTTCTCTGCCTGGCTGGGAAGGTTCTCTCTTTCTTGTTTGGGTCACTGTAACTCCTTCAGGTGAATCTTCATCTGGATCTGCATGTTTTCTTCAGTTCTGGTGAGTTCTTAGCCATGCATCCTAAAATAAACCCTTATCTCCTTATCTCTTTCTACCCAAACTCTAATGAGGGCTGTGTCAGAGTTCCTGATCCATCTCCTCGCTTCTAATTGCTTCTTCACATTTCAGTGCTTTGTCTTGGGCTTATTCCTGGCAAATTTCTTCAGGTTTCTTTTCCCTTTTAGTATGTGCAGTTCAGCAAGGTAGCAACTGCTATGTAAATCCACCATAAACTTTAATTTTATCCATTGCATTTTAATTTCTATAGTTTTTATTTGGCTCTTTTAAAAATGATACTGATTATTTTCAATAGTGTCTTCCTTAACCTTATCTTCAATTTCCCCTTTTTTCAAATAAGAACATTCTGATCCAATAATTTCAATATTTGAAGTTTTTGCTGGGCTGAAAATCCTATTAGTTACTTGTATTGATTCAAAATTATAGTACCTTTTTCCAAATATTTCATGATTTGAATTTCCCTTGAGGTCCTGTTCTTTGGAAATGTACATGTGGGAATTCTTTGAGGTCCAGTTAAAGGTATGTCCCACTAAGATATTTTGCATTTGCTTTTATCAGATACCTGGGGATATTCCCAACCTCTTTAAAGCACATTTTCAGTGCTATTTTTTTCCAGCCATCCAAATAGAAATAGTATGAAGTTATGCTATAAACATACATTAGATGCACCTTTTTGTTATGCAACTTCAAGGGATAATTTCTTTTTATCTTCACCTTGAGCCAAAGTTATGTCAAAATTACTATGCTATCTTCCTTTGCAAAGTGTGTTTCTAGTTTTCAGTTTCATTTCCTTTTGTTTTTCCATCGAGAGTCTAGCCCCTTGGATTCTGTTTTCCATCAAGGAATATTTGATGTAATTCATCACTTGGTATGAACCTTTCTTGCCCATGCAGGCAGCAATATGGTGAGTGGGGGTGGCAGTATAACCTAGTATAGCTCTGCTTTATGCTCATAGTTCATGGTTTTGCTTAATTTTAGGTCTCTAAAGATCTTCCTTACTTTCTTGCAAGCTCAATTACAGATTTTTAAATACTTTTATTCATTTTTAAATGTTTAAAAGTGATTATGGGGATGGGTCTTCATTGTATCAGTTAGGCCTTAATCCTATGGTAGAAGCCTGCTGTCATGTTACTGTGGGTTTTAAAGCAAGTGAGGCAGGGTCAGAAGAATGTTTTAGGATGTGCCATAATGGAAGAGAGACTGGAGGCAGAGGGACCTTTCCACAAGGAGGTGATAGAGCCTTGAGGTGTCATGCGTGCCACAGGCAGAGGTCAATGCACCATAGAAGTCAATGTCAGTAGAATTTGGTGACCAGATAGATCAGCCAGTGGTGCCTCTTTGGTTTTCATATTAGACAAACATGAACATTTTGAGTGAATTTTCATTTTCAGAGGAATGTTTTAATTTTGGGGAAAGATGCCCAGTTTAATTTTATAGAAGGTAAATTTGAGGCAATAAAGGCCTCATTGTGGGCTGGTTCTACCTCTTCAGGCATGATTTGGAAACATTTGTAGGATGCTACTGGTTTTGAGTGGCCAGAGTGCAGGGATCTGTCCTGCACTGTGTGATAGTCCCACAAAACAAGCAAATGTTCCTCCTGCTGTACCTAAAGAATACCTCTTCATAGCACTGTGGAAATGATGGTCAAGTGATAGGATTTATGGGACAGAGAGACAGAGAGACAGAGAGACAGAGACAGAGACATACATGTATATATATATATATATAAGAGGGAGAGAGAGAGAGAGACAGAGAGACAGAGACAGACATACATACATATATATATGTATATCATATATATATATATATGAGAGGGAGGGAGAGAAAGAGAGAGAGAGAGAGAGAGAGAGAGAGAGAGAGAGAGAGAGAGAGAGAGAGAGAGAGAGATCAGGGCTCATTGTTTGAATATGTGCCTCACCCATGGTGATAACTGAAGCCAGAGAGTGGAACAGTGTGTGAGGATGATGGGAACACAGGAGAAGAAGTTAAAGAAAGGCAGTCGTCAAGTGGAAAGGCAGTGTGGTTTAATGAAAGTGCGCTTCTCTGGAATCTGCTCATTTCCATTCCCACCACAGCTGGAGTTGAAGCCCTCTTCCCATTTAGCTGCAGTTTATGCATAATGTAACTATTGCTTTCATGGTCTTATATTGCCCTGGTGTTAGGTGCTCATCTGCCCTACATCTAGATATTATTCTCCAGCTTCCAGCACAGTTGTAGGTACATTGCAGGCAAATGAATACTGAATGTTCTAGAAAGGTGAAGGGTAAAGCTTGACAAATATCACTAGATTTGAGTCAGAAGATCACCCAAAGGATAGACTCATGCTTCAAATGATCACATTGCAAGAGGTCTAGGTGATGAGGACATGAGGAAGCAAATGAGAATGGGTAAGGCAGAAAAGGCACCTGAATATAAATAGGAGAGGAAGAAATTAGCCAAGAGGTGACTGGGGAGAAAGTGTAAGGTCTGCAAGGCAGTGAGATTCTGAGCATTTTTGTAGTCAAAAGGAAAAGAAAGTAACACACAGGAAAAGGTCAAAGCTCTGATGATTGCATCAATATTGATCAATAACTACAACACTATGATGACTCCTATGCTTCTCCCCGACTTGCTGAAGCTCGAATCAATGCCATACTATCTCCGTCTTGGAGAAAATGTCCAGCTGAGATTGTTTTTGCAAACCCATCTTGACAAAGACATGAGCAGGGCATGCATGGAAAAGGACAGGAGAGAAGGATGTGTCTTCATGCTGAGGCATTTTGAAGCAGTCCCTTCTTTTCTACTCTTCAACAAATTAAACAAATCCTGATAACATTAAGATAGCCTTGAGCTTAACCTTATCAAACTTGCTACTCTCGAGCCAGCAACGTGTGACTATCTGTCCTTCAAAGCAGAGCAAGACACTGCTTATGTAGCACAAAACCCACGGCCACATATCATGCCTGATGCTCAGTGGGGGCAGAAACCCTTTGCCATTTGTGAGACAGAAAATTGGCAGAGTCACACATTCTCCATCCCTTACTTGGTTTCCCTCCCAGGAAACTAAGATGCTAACACTTTTTTGCAATGGTACAAGCAGTTAATAAAAGTGGCACAAATTCAAAATCCTCTTATCTCACAGAAGAGAGGTAACATGACAAAAAGTTCAGTAGCAATGATAACTGGCAGATTTTTCAAGTGGGTATAAGGGACTCTGATTTAAACAGTGAAATCACTAAAATTTGCCATTATTCTTTTTTTCCCCTGATAGCAAAAGAATTGAACGCTAAAAGACAGGATAAAAATTTTCCTTGTATGTATTTAACTCAAACTTGTTTTATTAGCCTGTTGATTAACCTGCTGGTGTTAACTGAGATTCTTCAAAGCCCTCCACACGATGTCTGTTGGGCATGTTTTTCTTCTGGTAAGGCAACTGTTTTCAGTCTGAGTATAATGAATGTAACCAATTATACAATGTTCAGATGTTCTTATTGGTGACTGTTGCCTTGGAGCTCTAGATAAATAATTCTATCAAGATGCTTATTAGAAATCAAACTTCCAAACTTATCAAAACCACCTATCTCTCTGACTTTCATTATTCACCTTCATTATAACAACATGTATTTCCCCCTTCTTTATTAAGAACTGACTTCAATGCTGACCTCTTTCTGGATTCAAGGATTTGGTCCAGGCTATGCCAGCCACCCTCTCCTTAGCGCTGTTCCTCAAACACCTCAGGGCTTGGCAGTTGCTATGTGTTTCTGCCTGGAATATTCTGTGCCTAATATCCAGAGGATTCTCTCACCCTCTTCACTTGGATGTTCTTGAATGTCACCTTACTAGGGTAGATTTCTCTTAATAACCTACCTAAAATAGCATCATTTGCTCCCTCTCTAGCCCCTACCCTGCTTTGTTTATTTATTTGCATTTATTATTGCCTGGCTCATACTGTTTAGCTTATGGTTTACTTTGTATTCTACCAGTAGAGTTTAAGATCCATCAGAACCAATCTTTTGCTTTTGGTTACTGATAAATATTAGTATCCATAGCAGATACTCAATAAATATTTCTCAAATAAATGAATACAAGTCCCTATTTTTTTTCTTTTTTCCTACCAAACAAATAAAAAAAGAGCAAAGAAAAAAGATAAAAATCCATACATAGATTCTTGATTCTGGTGTTTCAGTCCTGTCTTGTTTTTATTTTCACTATTTCTTGCTCTGTCCATCAAAAGTTGTTTGTCACGAGGCAACTGGATCATCTCCAATTAGTTCTACTTGGCCTCAGTCAATCCAAGAAATACTACAGTTTGTGCAAAATTTATAGCAGTGATGCCATGTATGTAACCACCTTGGATCCTAGATTTGTAGACTCCAGAAGGATGGATGTTCATAACTGGGGTTACCTTTCCATCAGCCTTCATCCATTAGAAACATTGTTACCTGCACCCCTGGTTTCATATCCTGGCTTTATATGATACCCTACTCTCCTCTCAGTAGTACTGGAATCAAATTTTGATTACATCGAATCTGGCATTTCAAGAAGTGTAATAATCCACCTAGATCTTGCATTGATTTTGAAAGTAAAAGCAGAGACTTGTTTTGACAGTTTACCTGTAGGATGTGATTATGCAGGTTGACCTGAAGAGGTGAAAGTGGTGGCTGAGTTCAGCCTGCAGTCTGCTCGCTAGGCCAGGCGTGACTAATTGATCTGCATAGAGGAGGGGCTGGACTGATAATTTGCACCAAGCTCTTTGTGTTCTGGGGAGACACTGGTGTAGCCCACAGTCAATGGCAATTCAGTACAATTTTCTACACTTGCTATATTTGTCATGCTGTACAGTTATATCAAGATACAGAATCATGACCTGAGGAAAGATAATTTTACTGAAATAAGAAATAAATTTTAAATTGTATGCAGTCTATTAGATTTACAAAAGCAGGCAAATCTTAGTTTAAATAAATAAACAAAAATAAGGTTGCTAAATGTACTTGTTGGAATAAATTGCTTTTCTATCAAACCTTTCATTAACAAGAAATTCACTTTTGAGGACATTGAATTTCCCAGGTCTGTCTTCTACTCTCTGGGTGTTTTAGAGTTTGAGTAATGTATAATTAAGGCAAATACCTTGATAGAGTCTTGGGGAGTTCAGAGACTTGCACCGTGTGGAGGGGGCCAAGCCATGACCGTGTTAAAGGCTGGTTCTTCATCAGAGGCTTGACAAAGGCAGACACATGTGCCTGCCTCTCCTGCCTCCATTTGGTCCTGCAAGATTGACAGTTATAGCTCCAGCATAACATTCTTGCAGATCTGCAAGGAGAATGGTGACATCTCTGGAGACTCACAAGGTCACTGACCTCTGACTGTACACATAGAGGCAGGAACTAAGCATCACCTCATTGAATGAGGCAGCCAATCCTGACACTCACTGCTTGGGAGCAGAGTCCAGGGAATCCCACCCTTCTCACAGGTCATTTCAGGCCCTGCATGCTCCAGCCAATGGAGATGTGTTTAGGAAACAGAGGTCTTCAGGAGGAGGCAAGCATTGAAAGAGGAGTCAATACATTTGGATTCTATTCTACCCCACTGTTACCTGAAGCTTTCATTTCTTCCTTTGTTACATGGGGCATGGACTATGACAATCTCTGTTTCTAGCCTCAGTACTTCATGATTCTACGATTTTTCTGTCCATGTGTTCAGAAGCAACCTACCATATTGAAGCATCCCTATTTTGTACAAATTTTGCATATTTTAGCAACATTACACCCACATTCTCTTACTACCAGAAATAGCTATGTCCTTTCTTTAGCTGGGTTACTACTATTGTTCACATGAAAATCCAATGTTATTTTCCTACTCAAGTTCTGTCTGAGTCTCACAGCAGAGAGGTGCATTTTTCACACAAACTTTGATAAAACTTGTTGTGCTTATGAGAATGACAGCCTGTCATAGCTGACCTTGATTATTAGCTTGGGGGGATGGAGAATCGCCTAGAAGATGAATAAAGTGCACCTCTGACTGTGTCTGTGAGGGCAACTCCAGAGATGGTTAGATTATGAGGACTGTGACCTAACAAATAGATTATTACAGTGATGGGTTCATACTATGATAGCATTATTGGGAGGTGGTGACAAGTTAGAGGTGGGGCCGGACTGGGGGAAGTGGATGACTGGGGTCGTGTTCCTGGGGGCTATATTTTGGCCTGGCCCTTCCTGTGTCCCCTCCCTCTGCTTCCTGTTCACCAGGAAGTGAGCTGCTCCTCCACTATGTGCTTCCACTACCATGATGCTCAGCCTCCCTTGCCCAAAGTAATGGAATCCATTGACCAGACTGAATCCCCTAAAACCATGAGCCAAAATAAATGTTTCTTTCCTCCATCTAAGTTGCTCATGTCAAGTATTTTATCACAGCAGTGCAGAAGTAACTAACAAAGACCCTTGTCATGCTATATCATTGTCACCTGGTGAATCACCAGCTAGGTTCTTGATGAGAGCACACAGGCCAAGTCACCTCACTTTAACCTTTGAGTTCTTTGCACCTCAAAGGTTCAGAATGAGAGTTCTTCACATGTTTATTAACTGACTGAATGAATCCAATCCCATGGCTTCACTACACACCTTTGTTATTGCCACACACGTCTGGCCCCACACTCTCATCTCAACCACAGTCCTGTGTAACTTACATTGTAATGCATTTCTGCCTTTGAAGCTGCTCCACGAACCTCATTCCCACCTACCTTGCAATTTTGCCCTTCCGTGAAACACACGAATCCATTACTGTTTGTGATCTGAGAACTTCCTACTCATTCTTCAACAACTGACCTCAACTTGTAATTCAGATCTCTTATCAACATTTTATGCACAGTGGTGTACCTGCTCTCCTTCCTCCTTGAAACCATCTTTATACTTAACCTGTGTCATGAGACCTTATCCCTGATTCTTCCCACTTCTCTGGTGGTTAGTTTTGTCTCCTGAGTAGGCTTTACACTTCTCTTTCTCTCCTCTTCTCTTTTTTATGCCCACTGTGTAATGTTATTCATACTCAGCGTTTTAACAGGCATGGGTCCTCATTTACATATTTAATTTAGCTCTTTAGCTAAGGATGTAGTTCAGTGGTGGGGATGAAACCTTGGGTTTCATCCCCAGCACTGGAAAAAAAATTAATCCAATCTTCTCCTCTGAGACTCAGACTTATCTGTACAACTGTTGATTTGGCACAGTGACTTGGCTTTCTCAAGCCAGTTCAAATGCATGCAATACTCATGACCCTCCCATTTCAACTTAGTCATTTTTAGGATTTTGGATCTCAGTTACTAACCCAAGCCCACCCACCTTGCTACAAGAGCCATTAAAAATTGTCAAGCACAAAATCTTGTTCGTCATTTCTTTGCCCTTTCTGTCATGGGGCTCATATGCCTGGTGGTGATGAATGGAGTCCTGGAGGAGGTGTGAAGTTCAAGCTTTTCCCCAAGGAAATGCAGACTGCTTCCCAACCCAAAGAACTCTCTTTTCTGCAGTTAGAGGGTCAGAGTGCACAGCAGAGCTATGGGACAGAAAGATTTTTATTGCATCTAGGAGGGGAATATGGGAGAATTGGGATTGCATCACCAGTTTTAATACATTTAAGCCTCATTTTTCACACCATGTTTGAACAAGAGGCATTGGCCTTTCCTCTGTCATTGCCTACCTAAGGAAATATATATTAAGGAAGACACAGTGTCCAGTGTAGTAGTGGCCACCCTCATTTCCATACGTCTCTAGTCAATGGCACCTCCTACCCGATGAGGACCACAGGGACTGTGAAAGTGGGCAAAGCATTTTATTTGCTGCTAAATCTTCTTGTTACCTTAGGGCAGGTGTTTCTCTCCAGATCACTCATCTCAATAATATATAGCTTTGAAGACACAATTTCATGCAGATGCGGGAGAAATAGAACAACAAATTCAGAGCTCCCCTTGCCATCAGTCTTTTGATTAAAGTGCCCTTTGCAGAGAGGTAAACATGACACTTCTCTCAGCCCCTGAATGGACTTCCTGCACAACTAGATTGTTGCATTTTTATTGCAAGGCCGTGCCTGTCCTTGTTTAAAATTGTTTTGACCTTTGCATGAGCACGCATTAAAAAAGTTCCATCTTCTCCAGAATTAGTAAGCCATAATGAAAATGGGAAGGCAGGTTTGTCATATCTGAGAGGCACCTGGCACAGCCACAACAAATACATGCTTAACAGCTTCATTTTGCCCCCGGAAAGAGCTGTGACCTTATGTCTGAATGCCAGCCCCATGGAAATGACACCTTCCCTGTCAGTGTCTGAATGGCGGCCTCTCTGGCTAATGCTTCCTCGTGATTTCGTGTGGCACCACAATCCCAGGAGTGACATTCTGGCTGGAGAAGCAACTGTCTAAAATCCCCAGATGTATCAATTTGCTACTTTGCAGTTGAAAGCACCTAAAAATTACCATGTTCAGAAACATCCATACATTGTATTAGGGTGAACTGCCGAGGATTGTGAAATTGCTGCTTACTACTTATTGAGAACAAGAGGGACTCTTTTCGACGGAAACTATAGCTAGCAATAAACTGACAGAAAGGCTTGTTAGAGTGAAAACAGTAATGGAGTCAGCTCCAAAGAAAGGAAGGCCATCCTGAATACAACTGGAGAGAATATTAACTAACATCTTGATTGAGCCCTGTCAGAAGAAAGCAGGCAAGAGTGATATTAAATAAAACACTGAAACTGAGCCCTAGGGATTCAATTTGGTAAGAATTTATTCAGGAGTATTATGGCCTGTCACTATCAGATGTAAAAGAAACCATCCCATATTGTAGAAAAGGATTTGACATGTACTGCCTTATTCTGTCCAGGATGAGATCAGAGTGATTTAAAAAAATCTAAAATGATCTTTACTTCTTATAAGAAACAAAGAAAAGCTGGGCACAGTTGGCTTATCCCTGTAATCCTGGCTACTTGGGAGGCAGATATTGGGAGGTTGGAGGTTCAAGGCCAGGCTGGAGATTGAGAACTCCATCTCAACCAATAGCTGGGCACAGTGGCTTCCATTGTCATCCAAACTGTGTGGGAAGTGTATAGGAGGATCCCGGTCCAAGACCCAAGCTTCCCTGGCATAAATATGAGTCCTTTTTGGAAAAGCAACTAAAGCAAAAAGGGTTAGAGGCATGGCTCAAGTGGTAAAGTACCTGCCTGCCAAATGCAAAGCCCTGACTTCAAACCCCAGTACTGCCAAAAAAAAAAAATTATAGAGTGACAATAACAAGCCAACTTTAACTCATTAATTGTGAATGAATCATTCTCTATCTAAATCTACAAAAGAATTTGCTTAAAAGCCAGAGATAAAGTTTTTAAATGAGGGAAAACACTCCTTAAAGACCACTATAATTTTGGATAAATATCAAATAGTAAATTCCTACCAAGGAATACAAAAATATCTAAAAAAAAAAAAAAAACCCAAATTCAAATGATTAGAGGGACAATTGATTTGTGGGAAGATCGAGTCAAATACTTCCTGTATCAGGTGCCAGAGAGCAAGAATTAATTTGACATTGTTCTGGATTTGAAGATAATCTCTCCCCACATTAACATTTTATTGAACTTTGACTAAATGCTTAGCTTTGTTTTACACACTAAAGATTATCTCAGATAATCTTTCAGAAACAGCCTAGGAGATATGTATTATTGATGGGGTTCAAGAAATGCTACCCCACAAATGTGGCACCTTTGCTTTCCAGGAAACAGCACAAGCAGGCCACAGAACTGAGAAAGAATTTGCTCCTTCCCACCTGAAGCAAGCCATGAAACCTACCTGAACTTCCCCTGAAAACATCTCATAAGACCCTTGTTCCAAAAGGGTCTTCCCTCTAGCCAGAGGAAGGGATTACTCTTACCTCTGAAGCCACTGCAATGCAGAAAGGAATTTGAGACACACAGACCTTGCTAACCTCCCCCCCCCAGTTACTGCCATTAGGTAACTGCCTATCTTGTTTTCTCACAGCTACCCACTTCATCAGACATAGCATAAAACATACAGTTTTCCCTGCTCTTTTAGGTCTCCTCTTCTGAAGGCTGCCATGTCGCATGTCACATAACACTTTCGTTAAATGAGCGCATGTGCTTTTTTGTTGTTAATCCGTCTTTTGTTATAGGGGTTCCAGCATGAACCTGGTGAAAGAAGAAATCTTCTCTCCCCTACATGATCACCACCATTTTATGGCTGATGACAATGAGGCTGAGAAAGACTTAGTGAAAGGCAGAGCTGGGATCTGACTGATCCCTAAGTCTTTGCTCTTAATAATGGGTAAATATTTCAGAGTTTATGGAGTGGTCAGCAAGATAGGAAAGGGCTATTGTGCAATATATTATGTGCTACAGAAGAGGTTTGCCTGGAGGATATGCTTGGGCTGAATAGCAGCTTTTACCATGTGAAGAAGGAACATGAAGAATGTTATTTTCACAGTGAGAAATTTTATTAAAATATTATTTCACATAGACCTGGGGACAGGTAAGTATTTTCTAAGTAGTAATAAAAGAACTGATTGTGATGATTGTAACACAGATCAATATATTTACTTTTAAGAATCAAAGAATCAAAATGGACAATTTTCTCAAAATTAATGACTGTTGTCTGCCAAGGCATCATTTAAAAAGTGAAAAGTAAGAGTCACATAGTGGCACATGCCTATAATCCCAGCTATTCAAGAGGTGGAAGTGGGAGGAGTATAGTCTGAGTCTGTTCTGGGCAGATAGGCCTGAGCCTTTCTGGAAAAACAAACAAACAAACAAGCACAAAACAGAACTAAAAAGCAAAAGAAATGGTGTGACTCAAGTGGTACAGTGCTTGTCCAGCAAATGCTGGGCTTTGAGTTCAACTCTCAGAACAGCCAAACCAAAAAAAAAAAAAAAGAAAAGAAAAGTCAGCCCCAGACTGAGAGAAGATATTTGTAATACATGTATTTGGCAAAGAACTCCTATCAATAATATATTAAAAATTCATACATCAATAAAAGATTTTCAGCCTAATTAAGAAACAGACAAAACATTTAAATAGACACTGCAAGAAATTACATATGAATGACCGACGAGTATGCTAAAAGGTACTCAGTTTTATTCATTTGGTAAATGTAAATTATAAACGTTAGATACCACTGTACTTCGGTAATATTAAAAACGCTAGCTCACAATCCTGAGTTTTCATGAGGCTGGAGAGGAACAAATCCTCAGGCATTGCTGATAGTTCTCCCAGTCACTGTGAAGAACTATTGGCAGTACCTCACAAACCAGTCCCATGTCTCCTCTTTTTTTTTTTTTAATTTTTATTTTATTCATATGTGCATACAATGTTTGGGTCATTTCTCCCCCCTTCCCCCCACCCCCTCCCTTACCCCCCGCCCCCTCCCTATCCCTCCACCCCCTCGTTACCCAGCAGAAACTATTTTGCCCTTATCTCTAATTTTGTTGAAGAGAGAGCATGTCTCCTCTTTAACCCAGCATTCCTCTCTCTCTCTCTCTCTCTCTCTCTCTCATTCTCCCCAAGATAAATGAATGTCCATGTCCACAAACGACATGTACAAAAATTTTTCATAGAAGCTTTGTTCATAATATCCCTAAAGTGGAAATACTTTTTAATTTCCATCAAAAGAAAGTGAGGTACATTCATGAAAAGGAGCCTCAAGCAATAAAAACACTTATGTACGAATGAATCTCACAGATACAACGGTGTAAAAGGATTGACCAAAGGGCACACACTGCACGACTCAACTCTGTGCATTTCAAGTTCACGTGAAACTAACCTCCAGGGCAGGGGTCAGAGTAGTGGGGGCCTCTGAGGGTATTAACTGGGAAGGGGTACAAGGAACTTCAGGGATGCTGGAAATATTTTACAACTTGATCTGGAAGCTTGGTACACAGGTGTATATAAGGAAATATTTATTGGGCTCTACTTTGAGATTAATGTAACTTATGGTATGTACCTTACTGTAGATATACATAGGAATGCGTGCATGCGTGTATATGAGGATGCAGAGACACACACATCATTTACATCTTAATAAAAATAGAAACAAAATATAAAGATAAGACTATGACACAAAAGTACATTTAATGTATGTATAATATATATAATATATATGCATCATGGCTTTTTTTTATAGTCACTTGGAGACAATGGCTGCTTATTGTATCCTCAACTCTAGGCCACCTCTGATCTGCTACCTTCCCCTGTGGATTTGCCTTTTTTGCTATTTCATATACACGGAATCAAATATGCAACCTTTTGTGTCTGGCTTCTTTCACTTAGCATAACTTTTTTTTCAGTTCATCCATATTGTAGGATGCAACCCATTTAGTTAAATTTTATTATTGAGTAATATTCCACTGTATGGACATAACACAGATTGATCATGGCATTTTCACTATTTTTGGCTATGATTTTTTTTTGTGATACTGGGGCTTGAACTCAGGACCTACACCTTGAGCCTCTCCACCAGCCCTTTTTTTTTTTTTTGTGATGGTTTTTTTCAAAATAGAGTCTCACAAACTATTTGCCCAGGCTGGCTTTGAATCGCGATCCTCCTGATCTCTGCCTCCTGAGTAGCTAGGATAACAGGCCTGAGCCACTGGCACCCGCCTGGCTGTGATTTTTTTTAAAACCTGAAGGTGATTCATTTTTCTTAACAAAACAAATAAAAGATCTTTGTTAGACATTCTATTCTTTAAGATAATAATCGAACAACCCTTCATGTCACTCCACTAAAATGAAAAAGAGGAAAAAACAATCCTAACCTTTGCATATTAACCTCTCCATTGGACAAGTAAAAGATGTAAAAGATGGCTGGAAAACATGACTACCCTCTCTGCACATGGAATCTGCAATTGTGTGGAAACAGTAATGGTGAAAGCCAGGACCTGGCCCTGACCCTGGCTCTGTAACACAGGGTCTAAAATGGCAATTGTCCCTGCTGTGAGCCTGTCAAGGCATCCTGTCAATTTAAAGTTTCTTCTTACCTTAAAGATTAAAAGTACTAAACTAGAGCTTAAACATACAAAACCAAGGACTATACAAAATTTAGCTGCTACATGAGAAAAAAAGAACCAATGCTTTGAAATGATCATTACTAAAAAATAAAAGCACTTGGTGGATGCTTAGATAACAAAAGTTTATCTGTGGAGCAAGAATAATTCAATGAACTACTTATGAAAATTACTTTTCAAAGTACCGGTTTTTAGAGCTATAAATAGCTTTACCAAAGTTTTCTCTTAAAACTTTCTATAAGAATGATGAGCAATGGAATATTTATTTCAACTTCAAGTCTCGGCTAATTATTCCCCAGTTTTTTAAAATGGTTTTTTACATTACTTTTTAAGTTTGGTATTCTGTTATGAGGATTCCTCCATATCATGTTCAAAACGCTGAGATCATTGCTGGGCATAATGGCTATTATTACATGTAGATTGCCTGGAGATAGGAAAGAAAGAAAGTCCATGCACTGACAGTAGTCGGTCAGGCTGTGACAGCAGCAAGGCTCTGGAATATAACACAGTTTCCATGGATATCAGAGTCACTCCACCATCATCACACTAGACAGAAAGACTGCTATCTGTCTGAGCACCAAGAACCCTGTGTGATCACAGAAACAACAGACAGCTCCCTCTTCTGTCTAATAAGAGTGGCTACCATTTTTTTCCCAACAACAAAGAGGCCAATTTTGCACCTCCAGCATTCTGGGAAAAAAGTATTGCCATACACAACAAATTGTATCCACTCCCCAACAGCATGCCGTCCAGAACAAACTTTCATGTTCTTTAAGCCCTCTCTGAAATAGCTCCAACCCAGGCCCCAACCCTGGGATAACATCCCTTCTCAAGGGTCTCTAAAGACACAAGTGGCCCTCACGACTGCTCCCTTCTTGGCTGAGGAAGTCCACACACCAACCTGCCTTTTCTGTGGTCCTGGTGATCTCTGGCTGGTAGGTACCAAAACACTAAACAGTATATAAACAAGAACCTGATTCACACTTTCTCTAAGTATTTTTTCTATTATAGATTGACTTAGCAAAGTGGGGGACAGCTGGCCACCCTAGCTGCTATTTTAATGAACTTTAATTGTGGAGGCAAAGGAAGGTATAGTGACATTTTATAGCTTGATTATCAGGTTTGGTAAAGCATATAATAACTGATATTTATAAGTTTACCTGTTGTCTGGTGTTAGGGAAATAACAGAGGTTAATCCCTTTCTTCTTTAATAGTGGAAAAAATGTCCCCTGCCTGTCTGGTGTAACACACACACATGCAAATTGAATTCACAAATAAACATTATTTTGATCGATAGATATACATATAAATGTTCTAATATTCTTTCAAAATTAAGTAAAAGAAACACAAAGCTTTGCATGACAGCAATAATAAGCAAGAAGAGAAGAAGGAAGACGAGGAGTAAGAAAAAAATAAACTTGCAAATCCTGCCGGTCTTATCGCCTTCCACCCTTAGAAAGAGACTGCAGAGTTTTCAGATGCCTAGCAAGGGCTAAATATGCTTGTCAGTTAAGAAGTAATGATGTCAAAGCGTAAGCAGAAGTTAAATAGCATTTACTCTCCTGTTCACTTCTGTAGTTTTCTCACTAGCACTGGTTGGTATAAGACTACATTGTACCTCCATCCGGTGCTTGGCATCCCAAAGTATCATCAGTTGCTAAGAATAAAAATGACAGAGTTGGATGTGATATGTGAATACGTGAAAGAGAAAAGGTCCACAAAATCTATGTTTGAGAACATCAGAAACCAAGACATTTCAGGAGTCAAAATTGTGCTCGTAACATTTCAATAAATTGGAGTACACAGATTTCCCTCTCCCTAGGGCCTCTGTGATAGGTAGGGTGGGTTGATGGAGGGGTGAGTTCTCGTTCTAGCTCTGCCACTGGCTCTTTTCCCCCTAGGGGTTGTGGTGATTTTAAAATCTTTTTCAATAAAGTGAATGAAAAACTAAAAATGTGTAGAAAACAAAACAAAACACAGGAACATGTCAAAGAAGTTGCCTGGATGCGAATGAGAATTCCGAGGCAAGTGAGAATCGCATTGCTGATGAAGGTCACTGAAACTTGGAAGATAAGGACAGAGACTGCATAGCCAGCTTGATCTCCGGTCTGTGCAGGTGTTGTGCACTAACTCCCTAAAATACTGTAAGATTCACGTAGACTTAAAGGGAGGAACTGCTAATAGGGATGACTGTGTGCCTTGGAGGAGTAATATGGCAGGAATGAACTTTTGAGTGAAGTATTAAAAAATCACAGAGGCTGTTGTTCTGAACTATGCTTCTGCACAAGCCCTAACAGAGCAGACTAAAAGTCAAAATGGAGTTACTCACACTAAAGTTCCATGTACCAATCCAGGACTAAGTTGAAGCCTGATGCACTAAGAAGTCAGGAAAGTAGGAGAGTTTCCCCGACAGACCAGTGGCATGACAGTGAAGTTCCCTTTATTTTAATCCGTACATCCTTTTTTTCTTACAAGAAGTAACTCAAAGTCATATGTTAAGCAATCCAATCTGCTTTCTCCAGCTCTCTTTTGTCTACAAAACCAACTTCCTCTGCTCAGCCTATTGGATCACTTATTCTATTTAGTGGAATGATGTGTGTTGCCTGATTCTACAATTGCAAAATAAAACCAATTAGGATCTTGAAATCATTGTAATGTTGTCCTGTAATAGAAGTCAGGGTGAACGAAGAAACAAACAAAAAGAGAGACTGGGGAGGAGTAATGGAGAAAGATCTGTGCACTTCTTTGGGTAACTCTAGCTATGTGTGTGCTGGCCAGTTGTAATGGCCTTGGTGGAGGCCAGTGACCTTGGTGAGGGTGACAGAGAAAGGGGAGGATTGAAGGAGAGGAAAGAGCCAATGGACCTCCTATGACTCAATGTTGATTGATTCCAGGACACTGAACGGTGAAGTGGCAGTTCATATTACAGTTCAGATGAAATAACACATGTGGAAGTTCTTTAAAAAGCCCAAGAACAACAAAATACCTGGCAAGGAATTATGGGGGAGAAAGAACATGGCATTCAGCTCAGACAGATTTGACTCAAGTCCTGTGCCCACCTGCAGGACTTCAGAGGACTTACTCAATCTCATCGACATTCCTCCCAGCCAAAAGCAAGGCTATGCTGTATAACCTCCTTTCTTGTCTGGGATCAGGTAATAGTAGAGGGCTGGGGAGAAATGGTGGGTTAGCTCTGGGAAAAAGGGGGACCCTGTGGGAAGGACCCCCATCCTCAGACCAGGGGTATAAGAAGAGTCTACCTCCTTTCATCCCCTCATAGCGCCTCTAGGGTGATGTTTCACTACATTCTAGAACATTTCTTTCATTCTCAGGAAAGAGAAGTATGAAGTTTGTCGTGAAGTGGGAAGTTCTGGCTCCGCTACCAACAGAAGTGGACTCCAAGAACGGAAAGAATTTGTGTATCATACTAAAGGTGGCTCCATGTAAAGATTTGTATTTTCTGATTGTGTGTGGATTACAAAGCTCTCTGTGGCATAGTGGTGGCACATACTCACTCTGGCAGAAGGTTTTTGAGTTGGGACCCCAGCTGTGACATCAGTGAAATGGTCTCTTCACACTCCTCTTGCTGGGGACCTGGCTGCCTGACAACCTGGCTGCTCTGAGGCAGGGGCGTGGGACAGGAATATTCAGGAAGGCCCATGCAGATGGACTCCCCACCAGTCTTGCCAGAAAACTTCTGGAACTGCACAAGAGTCTAGGAATTTTGTCCAACCTTTCCTTCCTACCACAGTGGCAGACTTTTGTGGTTTGAGGCTCTCCCAAGTCCCCTGTACACCCCCAACCTGTTTGCATTCACAGACAAACACTATAAATCTTTTGCATGTGTGAGTCTCTCTTGGCAAGTGCTACTTGGAGGTCCCAAACTAACACAGCAGCTCTGCCACTGGCTAGCTCTGTGACCCAGTGCATCCAGCATGCCTTTGCCTCAGTCTTCACATCTATAAAATGTGGTACTAACCAGCCCATCTCGTATGATTGTGTGAACTATTTCTCATGCTTCCCTTGGGACTAGCAAAATGCTTAGCACAGTCTAAACATTTACTGGATACTCAAAAAATAAAATATCAGAAGGATCAATTTAAATGGGTAAAATGATGGGATGCAAAACATTCTAGGCTAAATTATAAGCTGATATGAAACTGTGCTAAGGCAAGAAATACTTAGCACAAATTTATTATCTTCAGTCTATGCTCTCCATCATTTTTAGGCTCTTTTCTCAGGCAGAGAACAGAAAAACAAAACCCTATTGTCATTACTTAGGGAGACTTGTCCATTCCTCTGGATCAAAAGTCAGTCTTTATATTACAGTTTAGTTTTTCACTTCCCTTCCTTCATTATTTTGAAATTACTACCTTCTTGCAAGCTGAAGTTAATAGCCACTTATCATTTTACTTGCTTTCCTTGTCTGTGATGTGCTGATGGAGGCAGTCATCTTTTTCACTTGCATAAATATGGCTCTCTCAGTAGTTTCACTTGAAATTCTCATTCCCTTCACATCTTGTGGTCAACTTAGAGTCTTTCTTTTATCAGATTCTAAAATCACTTTAGAAAGATTTTTTTCTGCTAAATTTGCATTGTTTTTGGATCTAATATGAAAACAAGACCTTATATCAAACTCTGCACTCTCATGCTACTTTATGCATGTGATGTGGACTTTAACAGATGCGTTTTCATTTTGAAAATGACATGGTGATGCAGTAATGACTGAGAATGCTCCATGTCACACGCATAGTAAATTACTCCAAGATCACTGTGGTAGGAACAGTTGTGGAAAGGTTTTTATCTCTTTCTGTAAATTTTCAGCTTTAAGAGAACTGCTGAGGTGACTGCGTTGACACAGAAATATACTTTCTAGAAATGCTCTACAGTTCTAGAAAGTCTCTCTTGTAAATGGAGAATACCTTTGGAAATCAGTTTCTATAGTTGGCTCTGTAGCGTTGTGAATGTCTTGAGCAAGGATTCCTACATTTCTTTATACTGTATGCAACCACTATGTGAGAAACTCCAAACAACAGTGGTGGTCCATGTATTGTTAAAAGTTCTTTTGCTTTATAATTACTAACAAGTAATGTTTTACAATATTAAAACATTAGAAAATGTTTCTCTCTTTCACCAAGGAGCAGCTCCAGAGCTGCTGAATCAACCGATAATTTTATTAATAATTTATTAATCCATGTACCAGCTGAGTACTAACCAGTTGTAAAGCTTTGAAACTGAAACAACCCATCCTAGGAAGTTGACATGTTAGATTATCTCCTGAGCCCCCTCTTTAGTTGAACAAATTCAATAAAGAACCAGATTGTACGAAGTTATTGCAGGTCATAAATTGTTAGGATGAATTATTATGCAGCTAAGAGATGCATGTTACAGCAAACTTATTTTGTGGTTTCAGATGACCCTCATCATATTATCTTGGATACAATACAAGTCAAATGGAATGCTTGGGAGAATGCTGGAGTTCGGATTGAAAGTGATACAAATGATGTTTAACCGGAATTGGTTCTCAGATTTTATAGATCTTTTTATCTATTGTATTTTGAACCTCTGTTTTACTAGTTATGGGAATGCATGAAATATTTGTGACTCACAGTTTGCAAGGCAATATCTTTTCTGATGGTGAGCAAGCCAAAAGGATGATTCTGATTTCCAAAGTTGCTTTGAAGTGATTTTCTCGACGATGTCTCATTGATGATAAAGGTATATCTACAATCTGCATTGTCACAAAATTCCATACTTTCTAACTCCTAGCCTTCCTTGTCTTACTTAGTTTGCATACCACTTTGAGGAAATCTCTTCTGGCACCTGTAGATTGAACTAGTGTCCCAGTTATTCTTTCTCTTATTTTTGGGGGGGGGGATTCACTTCTCATTGCACTTGTGATTTTATAATGCAATTGCTGGTTTAAATGTCTCATTTTCTCAGTTGGATCGTAGGCACTCTGAGGTTGATGACTGTCTAAAACCAGTTCGATTGGTATCATTAGCCTTCAGATCAAAGTTGGCTTATGGTAGATGCCCAATGGATTGTTGAATGCCCAAGTAAGTGAACAACCATGGAGAATTACCTATAATATTATTTTGCATTGATTTGTGCTATTTGTGCTATGAAGCATTTTTTAGGTATAGGATGGATCTTATGTGTGAATCCTCTTTTACATCCAATACACTGCTTCAAATAAAGTAGACATTTGAGAATCTGCTGAAAGAGTAGGCTGATGACCCAGTAACCACCACTGAGTTGAAAAGGCATTGAGTGAGTCCTAGAATCATACGTGTGTTCCCTCCTTAACAGAAGACATCTGTCCTTTGAGGTAGAAACTTAGTGATTCCTTGCAGTAGAGCACTCTTCCATTAGATGAGGTGCAAATCCTTATTGCAAACACAAGAAGCATGGATGACATAGATGAGAACACTTCTGAGGATGCACCTATGGTGATTTTAATGTACAGTTCAGATTAATAGAGCAGTGGGAAAAGGTTGTGATTGGTCTCCTCTGAGAGAAATTTATAAGAAATAAAACAGTGGGTTCACTGCCTCTCAACCCAAGTTGTCACTTGAAATTTCTTTGTTAATCTGTTAAAGACAGTTTGAGAATAGAGATAATAAATATAGGGTTTTGATTCAGATGGAAAAATATATAAAGTCTATATTCTTGTGCAGAATTTGCAAGCATTTAAAGAAATGCATTTTATGAAATAAAGCCAGTTTGTCATCCATCTATCTATCTATCTATCTATCTATCTATCTATCTATCTATCTATCTATCTTATCTACCTAGCATGTATATACATTTATAGTTAGGTGAAAGATATTTACATTTAATGTATCAAATTCATTTCTAAATGGATAATTCTACTATAACTGGTACAAAAGGCAGAGTTTACCATCCACTTTGTTTCATTTGCTTTCTGTGACTTTTGTTGAAAGTTTTACTTGTTCTTGATAATAAGTACCATTGTATTAATGTGTTTTGAGAGACCAATTGTCAAAACGACAGAAAAGATTGAGAGAGTTTAGACTTTACCACTTGGCCTCCCATTATTAAGAAGCATATCAAGATAATGATATTTAAACTCTAGTCATATTTAAAGCAAACTGGCATCAAGAAGAGTCGTCTAATAACATCTTACCCTGTTTCCCAAACAGCTCTTTAGAAAATACAAGTATTAACTTCTTATGAGAAACCCTCCAAACTTGCATTGCTGACTGCACTGCAGAAATGGTGACTTACGTTTTCCTGTCTTATCCTAATCTGGTCAGCACATCATTCATTTGCTATTAAATTACCTGCTTTATAAAGTTTATTTTGTAGCAGAGCATGTGTTCTTCCTTCTCTCCTTAGCAATCTTATGAGACAACAAATTACTATGTAAGATGACGGGTGACTAGAACTTGGCAGATAGAATATTTCTGTTGTTTTCCCTGCTCCCATTGAGATGCTATCAATCCCTAACAGCATTATAAACAGATGGCTAATTGTTACCGACTTACATATTGTTAATGCAGAGACTTGACTATTTCTTGGTAACATATGGCTTAAAAAATAATCACAGGGCACTTATAAGGATAATACCTACTTAAGATTAGTTCTTTAAAAAGTGGAGGACATTCTGACTTACTTGTGTGTCTCGTCTTATAGTCACTTAAGGGTGGAAATTTGGTTTCCTAAGAGAGAAGAATTTGAATATAACCCTGTGTGTTAGTTTCCTAGGGTTGCTATGACAAGTCACCACAGTATGGGTAGCTTAAAGCAACAGAAATTTATGCAGTCACAGTTCTGGAAGTGAGAAGTCTAAAATCAAGGTGCCAGCAGGATCATGCTTTGTCTCTGTGAAGATTCTAGGCGAGAGTACTTCCTGGCCTCTTTCTGACTTCTGGGGTCTGACAGCAATCCTTGGTGCTCCTTGACTCTTTCAGTCTCTGCCTTTGTCCTCACATGGCATCCTTCTTACGTGTCCAAATTTCCTTTTTCTTATAAGGATACCAGTCATTGGATTAGGGGTTGCTCTCCTTCAGTGTGACATCCTGCTAACTTGATTACATCGGCAGCTTGTAAATATGGTCATATCCACAGGTTCAAGAGGTTAGGGATTCAACATACATTTTTGGGAAGAGGGTCATGATACAATTCAACCAATATACCTGGAAATTTCTTAAAAAATATTTCAATAATATCCAGCTTTCTTTTGGTTGAGCTCTTCTGCTCTTAAGAAAGCACTGGAGAGCCATTTCCACACTGAAGTATTTTTGTTTCAATTGAGGTCCATTGAAAGCAATAGCTCATTCAGGTCAGCATACTTGGTTTTTAAAGAATAACATATTGCGTGGTTAGCAGTGGAAAGATTTAGTGCACAGTCAGTGAAGATAATATCACCTATGTTTTTGCTATGACTCACACCTCTTAAACATTGTGCAACAGATGCAAATTACTGACTCTTGAGTATAATTTATATTAGAGTTGAGCATTCGTATCAGAGATTCACTGATTTCTCTTGTGCTGTCTTGCTTTACTCTATTGAAGTTTTTTGGTGTTGTGTCTGAGTTCTATTTCTGAACTTTAGTTTCTACATGGTAAGTGGGCTTTGCTTCTTCGAGGTAAATATTCCTCTGAGTTCTTAAGGGGGCTGCTCTCAACATCAAGCATCAAATGAAATAAGAATTTCTTCTCCTGGTGCCAAGTTCATCAATCTTGCAAATTCTGATATGGAATTTCAAAACATATTCTACTCGGTCTAGTTCTAGTAGCTATCTTGTCCATTTTGGTAATATGATCGGTGAGAATATATAGTTACCTTCATACTAGCTTTATAAGGAGTGAAAAAGTTTTCCAAATTAAGCACATAGCATTTGAAGTCTCTTAACATCAATGCAATATGTTGTATAAATAGTGTGACATTAATATATTAAAAATTTTTTAACCTTAGAGAAGAATGGGGGAAGTTTTTAGAGACTGAATTTCAAACATAGTAATACAATAACATTGACATGATCTTGCACAGAGACAAATGTAAAAATCCCATGTATTGAAAAAATAATGCTCATTACTGTGTCAAAAATGCAAGAAATATTCCTGTTCACCTTTATAAAAGTTTATTTTGGCTATAAACTTGAAGCAAACTAATGAAGATGAAAAGTGCTAAAAATATAATAAACCATTCAGCTTATGATCAAAACTTGGGAAATCCAGTATGGATTATGACAGCATTGTTGGCTGAATGCCATGGATACAATCTAAAATATAATAAACCATTCAGCTTATGATCAAAACTTGGGAAATCCAGTACGGATTATGACAGCATTTTTGGCTGAATGCCATGGATACAATCTGCCATCTTTGTCCTTGCTCCTGTTTTTCCCTTTTTTGTCTTTCATCTTACTTATGTCTGGCTATGACAAATTTTACCTCGAAATCCTGGTACCTGTCCAGTTCTCTTTCCTGAGGACAGTAGGTTTTCTTAGACCTGGGGTACACTCATACCTGTAGACTTTTAAGGATGCTCTGGATTTTCAAATTTTACTGACAAATATTTTCCAAAATTTGGGAAAAAAAATTTCCCCTGGGTTTTTAACTGTGAGAATTTCAGGTATTCTATGTAGTCAATTCTTTGATAGAACCATTTTCCCTATTCCCTGAGAACAAATTAAATTCCAAACTTTCTTTCTAATTTTGACTTATATGAAGAAAGTATTATTTTTAGAGCTGAAAAAACTGCTCAAGACATAATTCTTCCTGTCACCAAATAAGCACTGAGCACAGAATCCGTGTAAACCATTGAGTAATACTGTGGGTAGGTTCCCTTTGCTGTCGTTTTCTCTCTCTCCCTGCCTGGGCACATAAATAGGATGCATTTGTGAGTTTGGGGAGAGTGTTTCAGCCATTTACAGTCTCACTGGTATTCCTTTCACTTTTCACAAGAAAGATGAGCTATATGGTTAGTGAGATGGGCAAAGGGTTGCGTACACATGTGTCCTCTGTTTGACTAACTCATTTTAGGTTCCCTTCGTTGCTATGAAGCTCATGTGGCCTAGGCTCTGAGCCTCATTTTGGTTTATTATTCTAAGGAGATTCCAATATGAAGCAAAAGTTGGGAACTATGGCTGAGCAAGTAGCTGTAAGTAGGTTCCAGCAGGAGCAGGTCAGCAACGTGCCTGGTTATTCCTCGATTTAGCAGTGAAAAGCCTTTACTCTGGGCCTCAAATTAATCAAGCAGAGTCCTGATCTTCTGCAGAGAAAGTGACTCTCTAGGTCCAGGAGAGCTTCTCTGGGGAGCTTGGACTGATGAGGTCACCTCACTGTGGTGAGGTCTCCCCAATTCTCATAGAAGTGGTAAGACCTTTCAAACAGGGGAGATCCTCAAATGGAAATGGGAAGAGTTCCTTTTCAGATATCAGAGACCCAAGCTTTTGGCTTGCTTCCACCAGAATGGGGAAGGAGGCTGAGGATTAGCAAGTGTCTGAGTTTTGTGTTTTTTCTCACCTGGGTTTAAGAGGTAAGTATCCAGAAAGTCATGTGGTACCATCATAGGAAAATGGATGATAAAAGCAGATTTTCATACTGCAACTTTAAGAGTTAATATTAATCAAGCTGAGAGGAAGTAAATGCTTTTAAAAAGCAAGATTTGGAGGGGGAGCATCATGCTAGAACGACACTCAGCTTTCAAACCTTTTGTTTTAGAAGGAGCAGGAGTCTCGCAGCATAAGAACTCTTGATGGGCAATTTTTTCCAATCACGTTCAGGTTCAGAAGTCACTCAGGGACACAACCTGGCCTAGACTAGTCAGCCTCCAGGGAAGCTGAAACCCCAAAGATTTTCCCTTTCTTCCTTCTATTGTCAGTTCACCCTCTTTCCCCCAGAAACAATTAAATCTCCACTGTGGCTTTTATATGCCAGCTAGGCTGTGAGTCCAGATCACTCTCTAATAGAGTGTGTCTAATAGAAATATCATGTGAGCCACGTATGCAATTTAAAATTTTTCTAGCAGTCATGTTAAAAAGGTAAAAAGAAGATGAGTTTGAAAAAAATCACTTTTCATGTTTTACTTATTGAGATATATTATGACAACATACAAACTATTTATTCATGAGCTATATGACTTTTTTTTGGTTCTAGGACTTTAAAATTCTTGTGTATTTTATACTTATAACATATCTCCATTTGGCCACTTCATTCTAATGGGAAATAATTAATCTATAATTAGATTTCATACAATTTGTGATTGAAGAAGTAGATTCACATACCAAGATATTGTGAATAGATTTAAAAGTCTTCCAAGAAATGAACTGAGCACCGATTTAAAAGTTTTGATTTAAATTATTTAAATATGATCAAATTTAATTCCTTTGTCACAACAGCCACCTATTGAGTGCCCACCAGTGATGTGTGGTCAGTAGCTACTGCACTGAACAGCTTGTGACTGGACCTATGCGTGCGGCCCTGAGGATATGACATTGTAGCAGGGTGGGGTTTTTAATATTTTCTCAGCGTTGTGGGTATGCAGTGAGGCTTTCATCCTATCATGCATCCTGCAGACTCTTGAAAAGTAGGATGTGAAAGGCCTCTCTCGGTCCTGGTGAAACACAGTCTGTGCTGTGATGCTTTGATTTCTAGCTGACCCTGCTTCTCTTTTTCAGTTGGTACAGAGAGGTGTGATAAATGATCCAAAGCCAAATCCTTACAAAGTTAAGGATTAAAACAATACACTTCTTCTCTGCTTTAAAAAACTCATAATCTTCATTTTCAATAAGTTTACTCTTTCGTTGCCTATGGAAATGATACTATTATTTCTCAAAGTGAAATACAGGCAACTCTTCTCTGCTAAAAGCCATCTTTCCTTCAGCCAGAGGAAGCATTTTTAAGATACAAATCTTAAACATAAGAATTAGCTCATAAAATAACCAAATTGATTCAGAGGTAGGGATACAAGCAACCAACACATAAACATCCTGCTCAGTGTGTGTAATTGATCTAAACTACTTTTGATTTTTCATTTGAGCCAAGCTTGAATTATGCTCTGAATTTGAAATGTCATTTTAAAACAGTGAGACAGTTCTCCCACAACATGATTTTAGGTTTTCTTCAAGTTGCTTCTGGAGTCTTGTCATCTTACTACTCTAAGTCAAACTGTGCAACTCTCAATGGCTTTTAATCATAAGCACATTCAATAATATCATGTCAAAACATGTAGTGTGCAGTGTTTTGAGCATTAGTATCAGGAGGCACTTTGTACAAGCATATGCTTGATAAATGAAAGTCTCAACTCGTCATACAAAAAGAAAAAGAAAGAAATATTCGAAGAAAAAAGACTTGGTATTTATGGATCACTAGCACCAACCAATGCTAATAGATGCCCTTTACATTTCGTCACAAATAATTCACCCAGAAAATAATCATATTAGATTTCAGATCATGGAACAAGTGTGCCAAACCTGATTCTAGTGTGCACAGTGCAAAGGAGTTTAATTAATGTCCTTTAAACAGAAATATCACATATAATCAGGCTTCTAATTTGGATTCTACTGCATTAGAATTTGTGAAAATTCAGAGGGTTTGGAGTTTGCTTGAGATTTGCTAGGAGAATAAATAAACAGGATTTTAAAAGCGGTGGTTTAATCTATGCCAGAAAACAAGCTATTTTTAAGGATTCAATGCATGTTACTTTCTGCTAATATGCAAGCAAGATGTCTCTATGCTTTAAAATTGGCCCTGTAAGACATTTCTTTAGTAATGACTCTAGTCAGGGTTTTGAATTAAGCTTAGAATTGAATGCAATAAACCTATACTTCTTTTTAAAATAGTACATTGGTGGTTCCTAATTCAGACATGTCTCCTTTCCAATTAATCTTCACTAGGGATTTATGATTGGACATAAATGGAGAGTGACAGTGCTACTCAGGTACTTCAGAAAATAAGTGACATCAGTAGACAATGAGTAGAATTAAAGGGTGGGGTATGGCAGTCTTGCTGCCATCTGTGAGTCATAAAGGGACTATAATGACAAGTCCTTTCTTCTTGGAGAATTTAAATGTGCTGCATGAAGTACAATGTTCCTTCCATCTGTGAGCTATCTTTTCACTTTTTCTTAGTTCTACTTGAACTTTGGGTTAAAGGAGTGAAGGTAGATGGAGGAGGAAAACTAAAAAGTGAGAGAGAATGACAACATCAGGTCCACCGCCTCATAACAGTATACCCCATATGTCTAGGTTCAATAAGAAATCACTCATACCAAGAACCAGGAAGATTTCAAACTGAATGAAAAAGGAAAATCAATAGATGCCAACCCTGAGGTGACAGAGATGTAAGAATTATCTGGCAAAGATTTTTAAGTAGTCATTCTAAAAGTGCTTCAATGAGCAATAACAAACACGCTTGAAAAATAAAATAGTCTCAGGAAAAAATGTGATTCATGAGGAAAGTCTCTAGATAGGCTGTTCAATCTCAATATTTGAGTATTAAAAACGTAATTTTAATGTATCTGAAGTTTTGAATATATTTAAAATTTTGTTAAGCGTCAACATTAAGAAGAATTCTAGAGAAAGATGTACAGGTATGGGTTTGTTCTACTTAATCATCTTGCTAAATCACAAAGTCAGAACTTTACAAAACACCCTAAAACATTTTTGAAATGATACAGAAAATTTCTCATTCACATTTCCTCTATAGTTTTAGATTACAAATTGGAAGGGTAGATGGATGGAAACTCTTAAATGGTAACGATAGGGCTGTATGGCTGTAACTTAGAGAAGTTGTGATGAGTGTGGAGAGCTTGTCTCTGATAAATTAACTAACTGATTAGCTCACTAATTAATACTATAGAAAGATCAGCTGAGTGATAACAACCTGGAGACCATCTTGTCACTCTGGAGTTCTCAAAATGGGTAAGGACTAAAAATCAAGGTGACAATATGGACTTTCTCAAGAAGCTGTTTCATTTTACCCCAAGGCGGGGTAGAGAGTTCTAAAACTATCTATAGTTGCAGCTACAGTGATTGATCTTTTTAGTGTTAAGGATAAGTTTCTGGGAAAAAGGTCAGATTGTTCTCTGGATATTGCCTTAAAAGTCAAAGAAATAATTTATTATTTTTGAAGGGTTTTTGTCAAAAGGTGATTGAAAATGGAAACATTGCTTTGTGCTTAGGTTAATTTAGAATGGTTTTAAAATGTAGCTTCTTTCCATAAACTATCTTTTCCCCAATGATAACTAATAATTAAGATATTTTTGAGAGCTGAAGTACTTTGGCAGTTTGATACCAAAAGTTTCACCTGCTGACTCTTCTAATTTTTTTGTATCTATTTCAGCTGTCTGTCCATTCTATTGCAAAACATATGCCTATTGTTAAAACAGATTCAAATGAAAGCATTGACAGTCTCGTTTGCTTTCTTGACAATGAATATGACCTTGATGATAGAAAAGAGAGGCTGGTCCACAGAGATCCTGCCCTGCTCACAGGTGTGCTCTGGAAAGTGGCTTGCTCAGGGGTTGCTTGCACTGATGGAACAGGCAAGAAAGGCAGAGTTCCTTGGATGTCTCAATTGTACAGTCAGCTGTCATGTGGATGCTTATCAAAATAAAGATGTGGATCACCTTGAGTTCTCTGGCCCTACCTTGATAATGCTGTATAGGGTATTTATTTAATGACAAGATGATCTCAGAATGGAACACTCAGAAACACAGTCTGAACTCTTCAATGAACAAAGAGTAGCAAAACAGATTCTCTGTTAAATGTCTGCATTCCTAAGTGTTACCTCAAAGATGATTAATTTGTTTTTCCCCCCATAAACAATGATGCTGAGAAATCAAATTACTCAATCTGTTGGTAAATTAACATTCATAATTGTGTTTATTGAAACACATGGTCATTTACTTGATGAAAATATGATATTGGCTTTGAGATATTTTCCTCTGTGCAGATTGTCATAATGATATTACTATACGATGCTAATGGTCACTTTACAAAAGTGAAAGTTATAGAATGGCAGCAGAATGTTGCTGTTTTAGGCCATTTTTCCAGTAGAATCTTGATGATATATTAAGTCAATCACATTTACTATACTTCCAGGAGCAATTTCACTGCACAATTATCTTCCTGATTTAATATACTTTTCAGAGGACTTAGCCGGGGCCTGGTGTGACGGATGTGACTCACAATCTTTCATATGGAGCTGGTAAGGATGTTTTGACTCTGACTGCACTATGTTTGAAATACAAAATGAATTAAAATTCCTTCTGAAGTTGCAACAATGCAGTTAGTCACTAAAGGCTTTGTCTTTTGTGTATGAATCATGATCTTTAAATTCAATGAAATTTCATTCTTTGGTACTTAAGCTTTCTCTATGTTTGTATAATTTGGAACTGTTTTGGGACATTAAATGGTTATGTTTCTTACCATTAAATAAAGTTTGAAGTCCAAACGCCTTTTTGAATCCACACAAGCCAAGATTTTAGCAGAAAGATTATTTGAAACAGAGCTGAAATATATAAGTATAAACAGAAGGTATTTTAAAATTACTAAAATCTTCTGTTCTCCTTGTTGTCACAGCTGAGTATACTCACAGCAGTAACTAAATTAGAATCACATTATTATTAAGATAGAATATGTAGAAACAAAAATAATGCTCTGTGTTATCAGGGTGGTTTGTATTACCTATGTGTGCATCTGTAAGTTGCCCTTATTAAAATTGGCTAATCTATAAGTGAATAATTGCTCATGTTCATCTTAATCTTTATGAAGTAGGGGGGTAATGATCGCCTTAATCACAGAGTTGTCACTTACCAGACGTGTGGCCTGTGACATATTACTACATCTGGATGTCTGCTTCCTTATTTATAAAATGGGAATAATCATACATCAACTTCTAATGGTTGTAAAAGGAATTATGAAAGTAAAATACTAAACACATGTGAAGTGAAAATGTTTCTTTTTAATAATAATAAAGAATTGGTGATAAATTTGATCAATACAAGATGGCTTGTGATTTAAACAATCCGTTTGTTCAATACAGGAGGTTTTAGTGATTTTTAAGGTGACGATTTCCTGAAAGGAGGACACAGTTTTATATGGATTAGTAAGGGTTTCTAATTTTTTGCTGTCAATCAGGTCAAATACTTAAAAGCACTTTATCAACACATAAAAATCCTATCTATACATCGTATTTGTGTATAAATTTCTTTTTTGATTTTTCAAAATTTCAGATGCATTGAAATGTCCTTGGTTAGATTTGAATTACCAAGGTTTGAGCGCCTGGAACCTGCCCAAACCTTCTCTTTGTCAAAACCTGGATTACACTTTGGGATTCCTGGCAGTACCTTCCAGCCTGTGTTCCTCGTGTGCAAGAGCAAATCCTGTGAATAACTTTGAGAAACAGGAGCAAAGCAATTCTTTGTAAAACAATCTAAGAACTTTATGCTTTGCTTGAATCCTTAATTGCCTTTACACATGGCATAGCGCCAGCAGTCTCCTGATGACTGACATCTTTGGTCCCCATCTCCTTTCTCTTGTAGTACATGCTTGTGACATTTTATCTGGTCAATTCTCACGCTAAACACTGGATTTGTATACTGACAAATGACTGAATGAAAACAGAAGTTCTGAAAAATGCTAAGATTGTCTGACTGTTGGCCATTGCTCTTCTCAATATTGTTAAAGATCTGACTTTTAAAAATACCCAAATGTACAAATTTGTTATCATTATATAGACTCAGAGAGTAAAGCAAAGCAATGAAATAATTTTCTGGACAATCAGGCTACAGAATTGGCCTCAATTCTTCAATTTGCTTCTTTGTCTCACTTTTTTGCACTTTGCTTGTTGGTGGGGGCATTTACTAAGGGATTCTATTATATTGATTATTTTTATAGCTAGTTTTTTTTTGACAATTTGTTCAAGAAATCTTTGCTGTAGGTCTAATTGAATTCGAAGCCTTGGGCAATACTATTTTTAAATTACACCTTGAATTCACTTAGATTATGCCTAAAAAGCTGTACAGGTAATTTCCCTGAATTTAAGCCTCCAATAATTCATCTCATAGTCATGGGACTTAATTTCCACCTTGAAATTGGAGAATGCTTATGATACTACTTTCTGATTATCCAAGCAAAAGATCAGATGCCATCCTGTACAAAGCTTTGGAGATTTGGAATAAATGCCTCTTGTATCTTCCATTTCTCTCCTGTCCCCACTTATCACAGTTGCCCTGGATCCCGTTCCACTCACCCTGATTCAGAACCCATCCTTCTTATTGGGACCAGTTAGCCCTCATCCCTTTCCTACTTAAACTCCTTTCATTCCTCCTGTATGGTTTCAGAATGGTGCTCCAGACTCCCTGGTTTAACACACAAAAATCTATGAGTGCTCCTCCCCCCACTCTGTGGCCCCACAGTACTTCCCAGTGGAGCCACATGGACCTGCCCTGGCTGCCCAGACATATGCCATACAGGGAGGCCTCTTCCTGGACCCTATGCCCTCCAGGACATCTGGCAATGTTGGGCGGTATTTAGTTGTCACAGTGGCACCTTATGGGAAGAATAACATTCTAAAATGCACAGCATAGACCCTTACAATGAAGAATGATCCAGTCCAAAATGCCAAGAACGAGAAACTCTGCTGTGAGCCAGTCTTGATACCTCTACTTACCCACTTTCTCCTATTTTCCATCTAGGACTTAGCTCAAGAACTCTTCTGCTTCTGGAAATGTCTTTTGACACTGCTTAGTCTCACTGGGATTTACGTTCCCAGTCTTTATTACTACCAGGCAGACCCTACTGTCATATTCATACCATAGTTACCAAGCTTATTATCTTTTTTCTTCCCTTTGGGCTTAAAACACTTTAAACATAATCTTTAGAATCTATTACAAACTTACTGCTTACACAAATGGATAAAGATAATTAGGGTGAATTGGCTTATCTGTGAAGGTGAATGGCAAGGTGAAATGTTACAATGGGCTAGAGTTCCTTTCAGCTGTGCTTATGTACTCATAAAATGCCTTTGGGTCAGAGCAGGAATTCACAGAACAAAAATGAAGACCTTTCTAAAATAAATTAATATTGGAGTTGAGACTGTGCACTGAAAAGGGAACAGCTTTAAGGGTGAATAATGGGTCACAACTCCTTCCAAGGGAAAATATCACCATTCCTTTATTTACCAAATATTTCTAAGTGCCTGCTACATGGCTGGTGCCAGGCCAGCTCTGTAATATAGCAATGACTGAAAGGTTCTGGGCCTGCCTTCATGGGGCCACTGTTCCTCGGACAAGACAGGCTAGTAATCCAGAAAGAACAGAGATGTAGGATTACAAGCAGGGCCATCACTGTGAAGAAGAGGAAAAGCTCTAGGAGAGCTCATAGGACGAAAGGGGGTGCTGATCCATCTTAACTGTGCTCCTGATTTTAGACCCAGGAGAAGGTATGGGAGTCTCAGCCAGGAGGAGTGTAGGAGCCTGTCCCAGGCAGAGGAAGAGGACACCCAGAGGCCTGTGGCAGGAGGGACCTCCCAGATGTAGTTCCTGAGAGTGGACCAGGGTGGCTAAAATACTGAAGAAAGGGGAAGGCTGGGAGGAAATGGAGCTGGGAGGTGGACAGGGCCTTCATATAACGCTAACTGTTTCAAAGGTCTTATGGCCCAAACACTGAGGGTTTTCCTCATCCAAAATTTCAAAGTAGCATAATTTGAGCTATATTTTGTTAAAATAAACTGAATGATAATTATTGGCACAATGAAATTCCTTCCTAGATTGCTTTTTATATTAGAAACTTTCATAATTGTGTTGCTTTTCTCGTGGTGGTGTAACAAATTACCACAAACTCAGTGGCTTTACTTTCACAGTTCTGGGACTGGAAATCTAAAATCAAGGCATCAGCAGGGTCTCTCTCTCTCTCTCTCTCTGGAGCTGTAACAGAGAATGTTCCCAGATTCTTCCAACTCTTGGTGGTTCTGGCAAAAGACCTTCAATTTTGTCTTCCCTCCTCTCTGTGTCTCAAGTATTGTCTCCTTTCTCCCATAAAGACACCAGCCTTTGGATTTAGGGTAGACCTTAAATGTAGGGTGATCTTATGTAGACACCCTAAACTTCATTATGCCTTCAAAGACTACTTCTTTGGAAGGTCACATACACAGGTACCAGGGATTAGAACTTGGATGGATGTATCTTTGGGGGTGTGTGTGGACAGACAATTCAAGTCAGTACAATAATGTTTATTTTGATCTTTACTTAATACTTACAGTTTAATAAATGCGAGTTGTTTAGAGGCAAGTGAGCAAGCAGAGAGAAAAGAAGTTTGTGATTCAGCTGAATTATAATGAAAAAAGCTCTTCCGTGCAGTTTAAGATAAAAGCTGCTTGACAGCACTGTAACGGTATTGAGATAAGCTAAGGGCTCTCCTTTACCCAACAGCAGTATTACTATTAGCTGAGGGCTGGTGTAACAGAGCATAGGTACAGATCAAAAACAGAGGATGAAGAAAGATCCTATCTATTTGTCAAAAAACAGCTAGATTTTCAGCTGTGCAATTTAACTACTAACACTGAACTTTCTGTAGAAAGTGATTCTTTCTCCCTATACCTGGGGTTGGAGTTCATGCAGTGACCAAACTCCCTGGAGTTTAATGAGGATCTCAAAAGTAGGAGATGGAGCCATTCTGCCAATGCAGGTGTGGATGAAAGTCTCAGAAACATTAATCTGACAGCATACCAAAGGAAAAGAAATAATTGAAAAGGAGACATAAAGGGAGAAGAAAGACAGCTACTAAAAAGTTGAATTGTGATAGAATGATGAGGCTATTTTTACAACACTCAATGTATTTTTAGATGTCTTCTTTCATAGATCCCAACACAAAATGCATCACATGAAAGTATAAAAGAGCGATAGTTCTTTTTATAAGATCTTGCCCATAGAAAAAGGAAAAGAAGATTTAGTCAGCAGCAGGAATTTGTTCCACCTAGCTCTAAATGGAAATTACTTTTAAAGCAGTTTTGGAAAAATTTAGCTGGGTTCCCAAACAATATAACTTGTTCAGTGTAAAGGCTGATTCTTAGGGTTTCTGCCAGCAAATCATTATTACTGTGCTGTAAGGGAGGTAGGTGTATTGTTCTCTGTTAAGGGAAGGCCAGGGAGAGAGAACACAACAGTCAGTAGACAAGTTTGAGATTTGATTTACAGATTATATTGACTTGATAGTGTGCAAGGAAAAGCTTTGGCACCTAATCTTTTGATCATTCCTTTGAAGCATCATTCAGATGTGCACCTTCTTCTCCATGACTTCCAACTGTGTCTTCATGCTGTCCGTTTCCTCTTGCTCACCTCATTGCTTTTGTAGTCCCTGATTCCATACCTGAAGTGCCAGACATTTGCCTGTGGCATTCAATACCTGCCTACCTCCTTTGCTGTTTCCCACAGCACAGAGGCTGGCAGAGTGGGAGCATATTACCCAGAGTCCCCTGCCACAGAGTTCTATTTTAGAATCTACCAATGAGAAGCCCAGAGTGAGTGTGGAAGGCAAATCAGAGGCACATGTGTGGAGCGGCCTGTAGATGCACAGAGATCGGGGTCTGAAAAGCTTTTAGTAGCTTCCAGAAGTTTGCCACAGATGCCTTAGGCATCCATGAGCCATGGTGGAGTCTTCTTTCAACTTCCAACTTCTGGGAGTGGAAGCAGTTTCTAATTCCTAGACCAGCAGTGGTTTCCTTCCACCTCAGTTACTCCAGATTTTTCAGCACTTTTGTTAGTACATAATATCTTTCACTAAGTCCCTTCTTCCTGGAAATGTTGAGAGTGGGTTCTACTTCTTTGATGGATTCAGCTTGTCTCCTTAAGCACATTCTCTCCAGCACCTGGAAATCATCTACCAAAGCTCCTGATTTTACGGATAAAGTCCAGAGAGATTAAGTAATTTGATCAAGGTCGCTTGACCTCTTAATTACAGAACCAAAGCTGAGACTCTGTCTTCTCACTTCTAAAAGCTACTTCTTTTTTTTTTTTTTTGTGGTGCTGATGCTCCAGCCCAGGGCCTTGTATATGCTAGGGAAGTACCCCTCCCATTGAGCCATGCCCCAGCTGTCTTCTCACTTCTAGGCTGGCTGTAATCACTGCTGTGGCATTCCTGTCTGCCCTTATAGTCCCCATCCTCATGTTCTTATATCTGTGATGCCAGCTATTGTCGTTATTTTATGAATGAAGAAAAAATACCACTTGATAAACTGACTCAATACATTTTTATCACTTGAAAATTTTGTACTTATTGAAAGATCTCTTTTAGACTTGTTCATGCATTACTCTTTTGTTGTTAATTACACATACCTGATAAGCAAAATAAATTTAAGATATTTCTGAAACTTCTTTTCGTTTAGAGTCTGATTCTTTAATTCGCTTTTTTGACTCAGTCATTATTTTCATTTTTAATATAACAAATTTTAAATATGAATCTTTATGCTCTAAAAGGATAAAGCGACCTAACATTTCCTAAACAAATCTACCCAGCAACTACTCTTCTGTACTGGATTCTTAAGCCACTTGGCTCTGACATAGAACTAGACATCTTTTTTTTTTTAAAACTCGTTTCCAATATGTTGTTAAACACATTTAATATGCCATCTCACCTAACCCCTTTCAAAACAACTATTCCTAGACATCAGGACGACCCCTTATTGCTCTGGGATTTTTCTCCCACAATGCTGGCATGCATTCTCCAGGTGGGGAATATTCCCACGCATTGTCTACTATATCACAACTGTCATTATCTGAAAGTGACTCGAAGATGTTATTGACTCAAATATGCACTCCGTTTTCAGAAATAGTACAATGCAAGAATTCATGGGTCAGAAATTCATTCAAGTCTATTTTATATTTTGGTTCTTTGATAAGGTTGTGCTTTTTGAGGCAGGGTCTCCTTATTGTAGCACAGGCTAGACTTGAGCTCACAATCCTCTACCTCAGCCTCTAAAGGCTGTGAATACACACATGTGACTCCACACTTGAGTTATATGTGTTTTAAAGTACAGTTTGTGTCAGACATGATGATTCATATCTATAATCCCAGCTACTCAGAAGGCAGAGATCTGGAGGATAATGGTTCTGGGTCAGGGGGCAACAAACCAAGTTAGTGAGACCTCATTTCAACACACAAGACAGATGTGGGGTATACAACTGTAATCCCAGCAATGCAAGAGGCATAAGGTCCAGGCTAGCTCTGGGCAAAAATTCAAGGTCCTATCTGAAAAGCAAAAAGGGTTGGGGGCATGACTCAAGCATTAGAGCACCTGCCTAGCAAGTGTGAGGCCCTGAGTTCAAACTCCACTACTGCCAAATAAATAATAAAGAAATAAAGGAAGGAAGGAAGGAGGGAAGGAAGTAGGGAAAGAAGGAAGGAAGGAAAGAAGGAAGGAAGGAGGGAAGGAAGTAGGGAAGAAGGAAGGAAAGAAGGAAGGAAGGAAGGAGGGAAGGAAGTAGGGAGGAAGGAAGGAAGGAAGGAAAGAAGGAAGGAAGGAGGGAAGAAAGGAAGGAGGGAAGGAAGGAATACAGGTACAATTATAGATGGTTAAAAATGATTTTTCCTTTATTAAGGAAATTTCAGTTTCCTTAAAAACTGAAATTTTTATTTTGTGCATACACAATGTTATTGTTATAAAACAATCAGATTATTTCTGATATTTGCTGATTAATTTAATGTCAACAATGCATAATATACACAATTTAATTCATATTTGCACTCAACAGACACGCATTGCCCTCATATTAGTTGCATCTGAAGACATCACTTACTCTCATACTGAATAAGAATTCTTCTACCCTGTGAGGGCTCAAAGACTCCTGGGATATCTATGTATGGGATGCAGAGCTATGATGATGCAATTGGTAAAATTCTGTTTAGTTTGAGGAAATTGAGGCATCAAAGAAGTTAACTTTCTTAAAGGGATCTGCTCTCCATCTCTTCTGAGTTACTTAGAAACTATGGGTTTTTGCTCTGCTGTTCATAACTGGTACCTGCTTCTCAAACATTTGGCTGAGCAGAAAACACAGTCTAGCAGCCAACAGGAGCTTGCTAATAGAGAGGATGTTGTAGGAAAAGAAGTAATGCATAAAGTGTGGCACCTGACAGATGTGTTTCCATCTGTTGCTTTGACTTCTTTTTTCTTTCCTCCAACCAATTACAAGGTCTGCCCAATGCCTGGCAAAGAGTAGATCTGCAATTAATGATGACTCCCTTCTATTTCCCAAGCTTGCACCAAAGTTAGAGCAGGGAAAATGTTTGGGCTGGATTGATTTCTCCTTCACAGTTTGCCTGCAGTTCTGAAGAAAGTGGGAGAAAGAACTGAATGCTCGGGTTGCCACCAAATTCATATGTTGACATACTTGCAAAGATGATGGTATTAGGAAGTAAGACCTTGGGGAGGTGATTAGTTTGGGATTAATGCCCTTATAAGAGACCTCAGAGAGCTTCTTTGTCCTTTCTGTGAGGATATAGCCAGAAGGAGAGCCATCTATGAACCAGGAAACTGTCCTTTACCAGATACCAACTCTACCAACATCTTGATCTTGGACTTCTCAAACTCTAGGACTATGAGAAATAAATTTCTGCTATTTATAAACCACCTAGTTTATGTTTTATGTTTTTTGTTGTAGCAACCTGAGTAGACCAAGGTGGTGGATATTCCAAGTCACCCATACTCTAAGACTCACATATTTGTTGAATGCTGTAACTAGAGGCAAAAATCCATCAGAGTAAGTTTGAACTTGAATGGGTACCTAGGGCTCTTTTGGCCCAAGCTTGCTATGGAGATCATTTCTAGATCAATATGGCTTCAGGATGATGGGAGACTCTAGGGAGAGAGCAAATGGGAGATTCCATGTGATTCGTCAGAGCTCTGCCTGGGGACCCTGTGACCTTCTACTTCACTGGGGATCTTGTGGCTACCATAGCAACTCTGTAGTTCCCAAAAGGATTCAGGCAGGTGTCCCACGACACATTCCAACCATGATAGGCCTATCCTGTTCCTGTGGAAAGGACTTTAGGATTCCTGAACATGGACCATTCCCACCTCTAATTTTTCACATGTGTACATCATCTAACCCTGCAATGTAGTGTAGTAGGTGAGAGGTCATAATTTGTGTAGGTTTTCCAGTGAGACGGTCAAGACCCACTCCTGGTTCTTGTATCTAGAGTCATATGACTTTGATCAATTTACTTAGCACCACTTTTAACAGGGAAAGCTGTCTCATTGGGAGTTTGTGAGGATGGAAAGAGATGTAGGTGAAGTGTTTGGCAGACAATAGCACTAAAAAAAGGGAGCTAGATTATCATTGACAGACATGACATTTTAAGACTCATAATTCAGCATCATTAGCTCATCTGTCTTATTGACACTTAATCAAGACCGCTCCTGGAATGGGAGCCTGTATTTATGTACCCAGTAATTCAATTGTCTACTTCAGTTCACTTTCTTTAACCAAACTGGAACTCACTCCTGTGGCATGATTGATTTTGCCAGAATGATTCTGCATGTACTACCCAGGGTCTTTCCATCTGCTGCTCAACCCCATCTGCTCTTGCCTCCGGCTGATCCAATTTCATATCCAGTTGGTAAAGGGCCACCCGAAAAAAACTCTCCATTATGTTCTGATGTCCTGAAGAAAACTTGTGAAAAATTCAGCATCAAGAGTTCGGTCACTTGGACACACAAACACTTCAGTAAATTATTTCAGGGCAAGTGGGGAACTTGCCATATGGGGTTGTTATTGGTGATGAAATTTGCTCTTATGAAAGTCATATTAAAATTAATATTACCTGGTGCCTAGCAGAGTGCAGAGCACAGCACAAGCTCTCGGTACCCAGGGGTGGGCTTATTCATGTGGTCCTGCTACCAAGCAATGGGACTGCAAGTCCACTGACAGTGTTAAGTACTTCAAAGACACATACTTCATTTTGTTAGGCAAGAGTATCATTTTTACATGAAAATGATGATTCTTATGATGACTGGAGAATTTAAGATTTTAATTACACTTTCATAAAATGTGCCTGGGATGGCATTCATAGGCGCTGGATCACCAGTTAGCACTTACGAGGCAGGGGAAGCTTTTCTGTGCGGTGTGGCACAGTGTCACAACAGCAGTGAGCATTTCCCCCACGATGCTTGCTGCTTATTACATGCCAGATGTTGTGAGATTCACTTGCTTTATTATCTCCATGTATTTCATCAGATTAAGATACCAGTTACTGTATGATGTGCATCATTTTATGTGGCACTCCTAACCTAACAAATGAGAAAATTGAGGCTCACAGACTTTAAATGAAATGTTCAAGCTCCACCTGGCTGGGAAACAAGGTAGCCTGCACTTGAATCCAGTTTTGTCTGCTCCCTAAAACCTGTATTAGCTTTGGGCTTCAATGGTCTTGTCATGCTGTGACTGTAAGTCTCTATGAAATGAGTGTCCATGGTTGTAGTTCTAGAGTGCCTTTTTATAACTAGTGTTGTACTGAGGATGCATACCTTCAAATCTGAACTAAATATACTACACTCACCCTTCCTTCCTTCCTTCCTTCCTTCCTTCCTTCCTTCCTTCCTTCCTTCCTTCCTTCCTTCCTTCCTTCCTCCCTCCCTCCCTTCCTCTCTTCCTCCTTCTCTTCCTTCATTGGTGACCTAAACCTAGAAAAAAATTTCCCAAATAAATCCCTTTTCTTCCTCCTATATGAATTACCTGTCTTGAAAGTATAGCACCCATCACAAACCATAAGAAAAGAAAAAGGTCTTTCTTTAAGAAAATCATAACCTTCTCCTTACTAGAAGGATTTCTATTACTATTGAAATATGCTTTATCTTTGATTAATAATGGACTTAATCCAAGGACATATTTGGGTACTTGCTCTGGAGGGCAATTGGTCAGAAACCTCCCTAGTCTTTCCTAATTCACTTTCTTTTTAACCTCCTTGGGCTCTGTGAGGATATGGTAGGATTGTAGGAGCTATCCATTTATTTTCCCAGAGGATCTAAGTTCCCTAATTTTCAAACCCAAAGCTTGGGGAGAAAAGGAATTCTAAAGATTAAAGGAAGCATATTTCAATCATTTTGCAAATAGTTTTCCTTTTTCCTTTAACAAAAAAAGAGGGAAGCACTTGATAAGTTTTATGATCCAATTTGTTTGGGATAAAAATACTGTATTTAGAGTAAAAATACTTATTTATTCAGTAAATATTTACTGAGTACATACTATGTGCCGGACTCCATGCCGAGCATTTGACGTTTAGTACATTTTATACTCCCGCTACGTAATTGCCAAGGCCACGGAGCTGTGGAGTGCTTGACACAATTCAGAGAGAAACTCCTACTTCGTCTACCTTTCTCCACTAGGGATTGGGCAAACAAGAATCTTGGCAGCAGGATATTTTTCACTGATAGTAAATAAATACTGAAGTTATTCCCAGCAAGGACTTCCGTATTTAAAATTTACTCAGTTTTTACTGAATGGATATCTCTACTTAATGATATATGCCTTGTATTATTTCTGGATGAGACTATAAGGATGACTGAAAGACCCACATAGATTTTCTGAAATTTACCATAATGAGAAATTCTGCCTACTTTTGTAATGTAGATATTACACACACACACACACACACACACACACTTAATTAAGAAAGAAAGACAAGAAATTTCCATTTACCCCAGAGCTCTTTAATTGTCAAAGCTTGCCATTTGTAGTGATTTAGGTTTAAAGTCTCAGTGGTATCTCTGATAAAACACTGGAGTTAAAAACAATAAATGGTGATGAAAGAGTCATATTTGAATTTCATATATCTGTGGATCATACAGCTAGCATGTGCTGTGTCTTTTTAGTTTCCATTCTCTAGCTAATAATATTGAGCTGTAAATTAAGTGGAAATTCTTGATCATGACAAAATTGATTGATTAAGACTTAAGTGAGGCCTCCTGGTGCTTATTATGGGCTGTGTTCTTACACTGACTGCGTAGAAAGAGGAGGAGGCAAAGTAAATCTATCCCATAATCACCTCAGCCCAGGCCCTGTGCCTGGTTGGTATTGTGAATGAGGAGGCATGAGGTAAGAAGAAAAAGAAAGACTTAAGGAAATGTTTAAGTCAGACTAATATCAAATAGGAAACAGAATTCTGGAATTCTTTTAAGTAAGGAATCAGAATTACGGATTCTTAGTTCTGGATACATTACAGGATTATGGCATCACTTTCAAAGTTTCAGTCCTCATTGAAGTAGGCAGAATTCCTTTCATTGTTTCTGTGAAAAACCTCAGGCAACATTCAATTAATTCTTTCATGTTACTATTAAAAGTTTTCTTAATTCCCTTGGCTTTAATATTTTTCTAAATCTGCACATGACTGGCACATTGCTTTTTATGAAATTTATAATATATCCCAGTTGGTAAACCAACTCCTTAGCCTGCTATGAATTACTCCTTTCAACCCGCCTGTGGTGGTTAATTTAATTGGATTGACAAGTGCCGATGAGATTAGTAAAGCACACCTCCGGGTGTGTCCGTGTGGTATTTCCAGAAGGGAATCACTATGCGGATGGGGAGGGAGAACCCACCCCGAAAGTGGGCAATATCTCTCATAAGGTGTGGACCAGAAGGAATAAAGGAGGGAAAAGGAGAAGGCCAAGAGCAGACATTCTCTCTCTGCTTCCTGTCCTCCATGATGTTTGCTGTCCCACTCTGCATGCCTTCCCCACATCATGGACTAGAACCTCTGAAATTGTGAGCTAAAATAAAATTTATTCCTTTTAAATTTGTTGTCTCTTTTGTCATACAGACAAAAAACTAACATAGTACCCTCCTGTTTCTTCTTCTACCTTAAAACCCTCTACCCTCTACAAAACTGAACTAAAGCAATATGGCCTCTTCAAAGTTCCATACCAAACTGCCTTTTCTAAATTTTTTTCTCATATTTTATATCCTACCTTTGGTATCCTCCCCCCTCAATATTATCTCTCCAGAAAACCTTGTTTTCCCAACACATTCCAGAGAGACCTCTGCTGCCTATAGAGTTTGAGAATGCTCCACTTGATTTGAGGTTGCTGGGGTATGCGCACCTTATGAAACATATTGTTCTTGTGTTTGCCCATAGTGAGTTCATGGTGGTCCATGTTGTTCACTATGTCCTGACAAAAATCCCATGATCCTTTCTAATGTTTGCTTTAAATTTTATTAAGGAATCACACTTTAGAGTTTTCTTGAGTAACAATAACCCTAGTTTCTCAAAACACACTTTTTCAACAATGAAAGTCTATTAATAACTTTATTATAAACTTTCTTTAAATTCTGCCCAAACTATACTAATTTAAGTTGTGAAGTAAAGTGTTAGATGCAATTATAATATGAAATGCGTCAATTCCAAGTAGAGCAGCAGGGCTTGTCTCAATAAATTGTTGGGTCAATATTCCACTAACAACCAACTTACTGCTACTAAGAATACTCACGAACGCTCTGCTGGGGGTAACCCCAAAACCGCCAAGACGCACGGAGAGGAATACGCACATATTGGTTGCCTCCTTCAAAGTTAACTGAGCATATGAAGTTGAAACAGGTTATTTTTGTTTCAAAGGATAAAAGTAAATATTATTATTGAATACCAATATTTTACAGCTTTTTAAAACTAAAAATTAAGTAAGTATCAGGCTCAGAAAATACTGGACTTTATTCAAGCAGCATTTTCCTCTTAGCACAATCTGTAGCAAGTTAATTTTCTAGTATTTTCTGTGGCTTATGTCTGACACTTCATGAGTTCACTTTAATCAAAATTTCCTTCATCTTGCCTGCCTTTCCTAACACTGAAAGTGGTGATAGGCATCTCAGAATCACTAGACCACTTCCCTTTTTTCTGGTGTCCCCAAATCAATTACCCAGATTTCTCATTTTCAGACACTGGGTGTCCAGTTACCTCTCTTTCTTCCTAAATATTAATTTGAGGTTCTACAATTTAAAAAATCAAAAAGAGCTGGTGGCTCACACAGTAATCCTAGCTACCCAGGAAGCAGAAATCAGGAGGATCATGATTTGAAGCCAGCCTGGGCAAATAGTTCACAAGACCCAACACGAAAACAAAAAGGGCTGGCAGAGGGACTCAAGTAGTAGAGCACCTGCCTGGCAGGCATGAAGTCCTGAGTTCAAATCCCAGTACCACCAAAAAAAAAAAGTCAAAAAGAAGCAAGCAAGTAAGAAGGGGCTTTTTGGGTGATATTATATTTTGAGTCAAATATTCCAGATATTAAGATTCATTTAATTCTATGACCAGGGGTGGTACAACTGATGTCCAGGGTAGTAATAGTCCAAGGATATCCAAAGATACCTTTTGTGGTACATTGGTGACATGAACATAGTGAAACTTTCCTTCTAACGTGAGATTTGGTGATAGGCATCTCCTCCACCTTGTCTCATTTGGGGCTGCAAAATGAGGAAGTTCTGTAACATTAGGATCCCTCCACCCCTGTCAGACTCATACACAGATGTGTCATGGACTTAATGAACTAGCAAGACTTAGGAGGTTTTCAGGACTTCATCATAGCTGGTTTGGAGGATTGGGCTTCTGGGTCCACATCATACAGAGATGGGACCCCCTGTACTACTGGAAGACAATGAGAAAGGAGGAAATTTTATTCTCTTTGATAGTTTAATCTGAAATGCAAATTTAAGAATTCCAGGACTTTGAAAGACATTATTTCAGTCTTTGGAATAAAGGAGAGACCACACAGTTAAACCTCTGAAGGCTTTGCCAAGCTCCTCAAAGTGAATTCATGCTAAATAGAGTCTTGAGACATTAAACACCCATGCTTGGCATGCAGAATGTCTGAGTACTGAATGAAAGGTTTGCTGGTTTATGTAGATAAGCCATCCCCATACACCTTCTGAATGCCTTCGTGTTTACTCAGACAACAGCACAAACCTTACTCCTGCCAGGGAATCAGCAAAATATCCTCTACTGAATTATTTGCTGCTGTTTATATTTTCTTTTATAATTGCAACAATTGTTGGGCTTTACAAATTAATACCCAAATGCCAAAATAAGTGGAAGAAGACTTTGCTACTTCTTCTATTTTGTGAGTTTTCAGTCTTACCAGTATTCTCTTTGTTTTAAGACATTCACCTGTGTGCACACTGGATTGCTTCAATGATTTTTCAGCCCTTGCTTGCAAGTAATTGGTATTGATTCTTCAGGCTACTTCTAATGTGTTTAGTTCCTAAAAGAAATCTAACTGTACCTTTCTCATACTCACATCCTCAAAAGAAAATAATATTTATGACTTCAAAGCAAAAGGCACCATTTCCCAACTTCCTTAGGAAAAAATTAGGGGTGTTGAATTTCTTCTGGGTGCTTGGCTTTATACCTGAAAGGAGGGGATATGTTTTTAAGCAACCCATTATTTTAGTTCAACGTGCTGATATATATGAAGTGTGGTGGTTAGTGGTAAACACTCCTTATGCCAGAGGAGTAAACAGCATATAAACAGCCTAGGCATCTCATTTAAGAGTAAAGCCCCAGGGAGAAAAGAGGTATAAGTCTCCCTCTTAAATCACCATATTCAACTGGCTAGGTCATTAAAAACATTGGCACTAGTAGCTTCCAGCAGTGGGGCAGATGCTGATTGCAACTAGGTTTCCTGACAGTGTGGCTGCAGAAGGTCTGTAACCTTCCCAGGCAGTGAGCCCTGGGAAAACAAAGATAGAAGGGAAAGCAAAGTTGAATGTGTAAGACTGGGGTCAAAAAGGAGACACAATTTTCCATAATAAACACATCCTTGCATGTCAGTAGGTAGCATAAACAGAGTCAAATAAATAGTTGGAAGTCTATATTTGTGAAGCAAACTTTGCATCTGGAATCAGCTGCAGAAAATGGATGACAGTTGCCTCTGTACCAAATCTTCTCCCTTACCTGGGTGACAAATAGCAATAAAGCAGTAAGAAAAATAACTAAGCTTATGTATTATTATTTTTCATAGATAATAAATCAAACACCTCAGTTTTAAATGCCAGCCATGTATTTGACTGAAAATGTGTATAACTCCTTTAGACAATCATCCGTGTTCAACTTTGAGACACTCATTCGCGGTCCTGTTCGTGAAGGCGTTTGAGTGATCTGGTTTCTCACGATAGTTTTAACAGCTCCGCCTAGGCTGTCCTGCACAGTTCATCAGCTGATGTGAGTAAGCAGGGTAGATAAAGAAGCAGGAGATAGACTTCATAGATGGCCATTGTGAAACCATTTGGTAGGTTAGTGAAATATACAACACTACAAAAATATACTGGGAAGTCAGATCAACAACTTGAGTGGGAACTGGGAATGATAAAACTTCCAACAAGGTAGGATTTCATGTAGAAAGACTCTTTTTGAATGATTTATTCATGAGATTACGAACACCTCTTGTTATGAAGCATAAGGATTTTTAAAACACGTATTTGCTGAACCAACATAGAGCTAGGCCGTTCTGGACACATAGTGTTTCTGTGTTCTTTTTTTGGTAGGATTGGGGTTTTGAATTCAGGGTTTCATGCTTACAAGGCAGTCAGTCTATAGCTTGAGCCACACCTCCAGTCCATTTTGCTCTGGTTATTTTGAAATGGGGTATCTCAAACTACTTGCTTGGGTTGGCCTTAGACCTCAATTCTCCTAATCTCAGCCCTCCAAGTGGCTAGGATTACAGGTGTGAGTCACTAGACCCGGCCATCTCTGTGTTCTTCTTGGCTTTATAGAACTCTTGAAAGAAGTGTCTAAATATTTTTCTCCATTTCTTATTCATGTGTGTGTGTGTGTGTGTATGTGTGTGTGTGTGTGTGTAGGGGGGCAGAATTTAGAATACAGAGAATCCACTCACTTTCTAACCTGTCTCCTGTGGGATCACTACCTAGCTCACAGAGAACTTTTATGCTTGTGTCCAGTGGACATTTCTCTGTCCTTAGCTGAAACAAGTGAGGGGCATTTTCTTCTCTTTCAAACTCTCCTTTCTGGACTTATGTAATTTCAGCTTTTCTTCCTCTCTCACTGTCAATGCCTTTTTAGTCTATTTTTTTCACAACAAAATGAATGCTATTTTGTTTTTTTAAATATAAATCAGATCATTTTACCCTGTGAAAAGCTTTCTAACAACCTTCAATAGATTCTCATTTTAGCTACAATACAATTCAAATTCCACATAATTTCCCATAAAACCCAGCCTGATCCAGCCCCTGCTTTCCTCCAGTTTTGCTCTGTGCCACGCTCACTGTGCTTTACCACCTTGTCCTCCTGTCTGCCTCTCAGCCATTTCTATCCCCATCTTCTTCCTTTGCGCCCCCCCCACACATCAGTGTTCACACCTGAGATCCTTCCTAGCATTCCACTTTCAACTTCTAACTCACCCCTTTAAAGGGCCATCACCAGGACTCCTATCTCAAGTTTACCTTGCCTCTCTTTTTCATATTTCCTCTATTCATAGCACTTACTACATTCTGTAAATATTTTATTTATCACCTATGATTTTTTTCTTCTACCAGAATGTACAAACCATGAAGATAAGGTCAGTTTTGTTCTACATTCCTAGGACTTCACACATTGCTTGATATATGAAAGATATTCAATCAATATTTGTCAAATAAGATATATATTTTAAAAATATAAGGCAAAAAAGTTTAATTTGATTTGAAAATACTATTACAATGAGTTTTAATTTCAAAGTTTTTTGTACTCTAAAAAATAATATATCTTCAATACCACCATTTGTTCTTCTTAAAATTAAATGTTAACTAATGAATGCATTAGCCTATGGTGAAAAGTCTTCTTCACAGTCCTATCTCACATCTGCCCTGTCACTCCATGCCACCTGTAACTACTTTAATTAATGCTTTTAGGACCTTGTATATCCTTGGATGTATGAACTTATGTTATATTTTCTCTTTTTCAGATAAACAATAATAAGCTGTATTTGTTGATCTGTATATGTTCCTCCATTAAACAATCTATTCTGAAGATCTTTCCATATTTGTATATGAAGAATTTACTGTAAAACTCAGTAAATAAGGTACTGCAACACTGTCATAGTGATAGACAAATAGATCTATGGAACAGAATAGATAATTCAGAAATACTCTGAAGTTATATGGTCAATTAATCTTCAGCAAAGTTATTTAAAAATTCAATGGGAAGGAAAAGTCATTTTTAGCTTTCATACAAATGTTTCTTAGATTTCTGAATAACCTTGTAGAAAAAAAACTTGATCCCTACCTCATACCATATACAGAAAATCTTTAAAGCAAATCAATAATTAAATCTAAAAATTAAAAATTATAAAACTGGAAGCAAACAAGGATGCCTTTTGGGAAAAAAGGTTCTTTTAAAAGTTAATACAAAGAAAGCACTAACTCAAAAAATGTTAAATTAGACTTAATTAAAATTAAAAACTTCTTTTCATTAAAATAAAGCACTAAGAAACTAGGTCAAGGACTGGCAAAAGATGTCATTCAAACACACACATACATATGCATACGTCAAAGAACCTATATTCAGAATAGTCTACAGCCATAGATAGTACTCTGAACATGTCTTATCTGATCTTGGAAGCTGAGCAGGGTCAGGTCTCGTTAGTGCTTGGATGGGAGATTCAGAGTAAAGTACATATGTAAGTCAACATAAGCAGTAAAAACTGGCCAAATGACTTGAACAGATACTTAATAAAGAAGATATACAATAGTCCATAAACATACAAAACTTCTCAGCATCATTAATCATCAGGGAAACAGAAATTTAAAATACACTAACATATAATACACACCCACTAAAATGGGTACAATGAAATGACAACAGTGACTGCCATATGTAAGCAAGGGTTGAACAACTGCACTATCTTATTTTGCAGGTGGATATGTACATTGACACAACCCTTTTTGAAACCTCTAGCAGTTTCTCATAAATTCAAACAAAAGTTTAAGGTTAAAGGATAAAATAAATTTAACCTTATGAACCAGTAACTCCACTTCAGGGTGGAATTTTAGTCAAAATCGGTCTACAAAAAAGAATTATACAAGAATGTTCAGAGTAGCATTCTTCATAACAGTCGAAAGCTAGAAATGTCCCCAATTCCCATAAACTGAAACATTGATGAATAAATTGAGGTTCATTTATTCAATCAGATTCTACTTAGCAACATGTAGAATGCTCAGAAATGTTATTGTGAATGTGAAAAGCCAGATCTCAGGGAATGTATTCTAGAATGCTTTACTCTAGTTCCAGAACATTCTCAAACAGGTGAAACTAATCAGTGTAAATGGCAATTAGATCAGTCATTTGCATGCAAAGTGGTGATCACCTAAGAAGAGGCAGGAGAGAACTTTCCAGGCTGATGAGTGTTCCTTTACCACGAGAGGGGTGTAGGGCACACAGGTGTATGCATTTGTGAGGACTGTCTAAGATGCTTCATCTTACCATGTGAAATTACATTTTGGTGAAAAAATAAAGTCAAGTTAAACACTGCATAGCATAAAATAACATTATGACTGAAATGTAAATAAAAGGAAATGAATTTTTTAAATGAGGGTAAAGATCAGGAATGCAGAACTCATTGTGTAGATGGAGGTGGGGAAAGGATGGTAGGGATGCAATGGGCTTGGTGGGGCTGTTGGGTTGCTGATGGGAAAGGCGCCATTAGGACAGCGCAGATTTGCATGTTTCCAATGCTATAGAGCTTACAGCAAAACTTCAGGAGCTTGGCCCATGTATCTGAGATGGAGTTCTTTCCCTATTATTCCACTAATGAGGTTTGTGCCTTCCTTGCTTTCTTATCTCCATGATTAAAATTCTGTAGTGACCTTTAAGTTGAATTATACCTTTTTATCCAGCCATGGAATTAACCAGCACTATATCCAAAGCTTAAATTGCCTGTAAATAAAATTACTTGGTAGAACTGAGTGAGAAGCATAAAAAAAAAAAAAAACCCAAACCCCCCTGGATTCAGTGTCTCTAGAATACTACAAAAATACAGACATGTTCTGCTTGATTTCACGTGTATGGAATTTACCTCAAAGGATATTATTTCACTATCAGCTGTCTTCTCTTCCTCCCCTTTCTATGAACGCAGGAATTATAGCCATAAATAAGAAAATGACAGAGTCTCCTAAGAAAATGAGATTTGATCTCATTTAGCCTTTAAGCCATTTTGTTAATTGCTTTTTTTTAAGTCTGGAAAATGAAATTTAATAAAGGAAAAGGATTATAATTAACCACTGGGAAAAATGTACACAAGTCTTAGAATTAACACTGTTAAATATTGAGGGAAAAGGGGCAAGGATAGCAACAGAATGTCATTTTTTATAGAGACGTGGAAAGCATCCCTCTCTGACAGTGGCCCCACCTGTTTCCAAACAGTGTTGCTGTCTGCACTCCAGCAGACTGCCTTCTCTCAGCTCCTGGGAGGGCAGCGACGTGACTGAGCTGGGCATCCATCTTTTCAGATTCATTAAGTCAGTCCTCTAAGACTGATCACCACACTTCTCTCTAAGGCAGAGCAAATGTGATCAATTATTGCTCCTGTTCCCCTGTTAGTACTCCATTAGCTTCTGCAAACCTTGGAATAGGCTAAGATTGCATACAAATTATATTAGCAGAACTAATATGTTCCTGATTGAAGACTGTCTATTAATGGAAATTTAAAAAAAAATGAGCCTTATCAATTAACATTGGCCCTGAAATACATAGCCTCAAGGAAATTGCACCAGTGCTATCACAAACCAGGGAATTTCAGAGGACAGTACTTAGTGAATCAGAGATGTCTACTCATAAAACTACAGGACAATCACAATAATATTATTCCTCTTTGTCAAGACCAATGGTTTGAAGGTGGACAAGTAGGAAAAGTGATTTAAACTTTTTAAAATGAAAACTCCTGTAACTACCAACTGTCTGAGGAAAGAGAGATTGTATGACAGATTGCCATATACCAATCACTTAAATTCAATATTTTTCAAGGTTTTACCAAATCTGTTTGATTATTTTCCTTTGCTAAAGATCTCTAAAGCAAAATGGCAGCAGTATGTAATCTCATGCGTAAGCAGTGGAGGTTCCAATTCTAAAACCACAGACATTTTCTAACAAGGTAAAAGTGGTATTACCTCATCTACATATTAGCAATAATGACTCATATCATGCCCAGTCCATACTAAAACTTTACTAATTGTCTCAAAATGTTTCCTTTCATAGCTAATATGTTCAAGAAACAAATGTTATATCTGTTAAGATCCCAAGGTTTTTTTTTTCTTTAATCTTGTGCAGTTCTCCTCCTCCTCCGCTCTCCCTCCTTCTGTCCCAACCCATTAACTTTTGGCAGAAGCTGTGTCACTTGTTCTAGGATATGTTTCTCACACTGGGTTTCTCTGTTTGTTTCATTGTTGTGTCATTTAATTATTTCTTTTCCCCTCAGCTTCCTGTTGGCTGGAAACTAATGACAGAGGCTCACTTAGGTTCAGGTTCAACTTCTGACAGCAATACACTACAAACAAGGTGTTATCCTTCATATTACATTGTATCAGAAGGAAAAAAGTCCTGGTGTTCCCACATTTAGTAATACTGAAAACCTTGTCCCTCTGCTATCTTTCCTCTTCAGTATTTCATGAAATGGGTTCAGTCACTGGTGATCACTGACTGAATCAGCTATTTCCTTACCACTGCAGATGGTGACTTTTCATTATTCTTCCACACTTACTAACCAGAGTATTTCTGTAAAGAAGAGCTTTTCTTCATTATTTGGCCATTATGGTTACTGGAAAATACAGTTCTTTCATGTTCAGAGTACTTATATTTTCCTTTAATTATCAATTTTCAAAGAAAGTAATTGGTCTTCTAATCATTTTCAAAGGACTTTTGAAAGAAAATTTCTAAGCAGAAACCAAACCATATACTACTAATCATTTTCATTGTCTTTGAAGTTCTAGTTTAAGATCCAACTTAAACTAGATTTAAGATTTCTATGGCGTACTTTTAGGATAATTCCATCCTAATTTCTATTTCTTTACTCTGAATTTCTTCAGAGTAAAACATATTGATGTGTTTTTATAATTTTATATATTGTCCAAATATATGAAAAAGATGAGCTAATCAATGTTAAACATTAATCTCAGACCACCTCATACCCTTGTTTCCTACCTTTTGCCTTCTTTTCCATCCTCCACCCTCAGAATGTTCCCCTCATTACAACCCCCCCACCCCAGCACAGGACACCTGTGTGATGACATCTCCAGCAGGCAGCGCTGCTGATGTTTCACTGGAACGCTTGAGATGCTAAAATACTCCCTACTCTAGGGCCAAAAGTAGAAAATGAAGCCTGTTTGGGTGAGCAACTCTGTTAAAGTAATCTAAAACACAATTCTTGTGCCAATGCTTTAGACAATGTTAGAGAAACAGATCATTCTGTTTTTACATAAACCCTATTAACTTTTTTTAGCTAGAAATTAAGCGCAAGTCACAACATAGCTTATCAGTGCAGCAGTCAGAGTCTGAGAATATTCAAGCAGAAGGAGCTGATACCTGGGGTGTGTGTCTTTGGAAACAGGATTAGGAACTGTTGAAAGTGAGCACCGAGAAGCTCCACTTTATTTCAGACAGAGGCCACCCCTGAGCTCTGACAGTCATTTTTTGTATACATATTTTTGGGCATACAAACTACTCATAAATTCCAGGTTTGAAGAACAACTATAAGCATGTTGTATTGGTGGATAATGACAACAGTCTTTTAAAAATGTCTATACCCTAATCTCTGAAACCTGCAAAAGTGTTTTGTTTCATGGCAAAAAATGTCCTGTAGATGTAACTGCAGTAATAGACCTTGAAATAGAGACTATCCTGGATTATTTGGGTAGGCGTTATTAAATCACAACAGTTCTTAAAAACAGAATGGTTTTTCATTGGAAGTAAAAGAAGAGTGTGGTAGAATGGAAGATCAAGGAGATTCCACACTTGAAAAGGATTCCGTGCTTGCTAGCTCTGAGATGTATGGGGCCACACTCAAGAACTAGAGAGAGGCCTCTAGCAGGTAAGGCAGCCCCTAGTGTCAGCCATCAAGGACACAGGAACTTCAGTCCTATGACTGCTGGACTTTGCCAAAAACCTGAGTGCACTTAGAAGCAGATTATTCCATAACCTAGCTGGTCAACTGCTTTCAGCTTCCTAACATCCAGAATGAAGAAATCAGTGGAACCAACTCAGACTTCCAATTTACAGAAGTATGAGGTAAAAATTTGGATTATTTTAATCCACTTTGTTAGTGGTCAGTAATAGTTGTGTAAAACAAATCAATGTTGACATCAGGTCTACAAACTACTTCCTAGAAGGGCACCACATTCCCTGATTGATGGATTACCATTTGTCCCTGACTACAGGTGGAATATCTGACCTATGACAATGTAGATGAGGAGCTACCTACCCCTTTCCCTTCCTACCCTCCATGCCCAATGCCCTCGCCATCTTCTTCATCACCTTGTTCCTGATACACAGTTTAGGGTCACTCTTTTAGCTGTTTCTTGGTTATTTTCCCAACTACATCATTACTAACAAAAAATTTTGTATTGCTTTGTTGTTACCTTGAGAAGCCCATCATTTATTAAAAATGGACTATTTTATTCAAAAAATATATATTTAAGATTTGAAACATTGACTTAGCAATGACCTTTTAGAATACCTCTTGTTTGAAAGTTAGGAACTACATGCATTTTACACAGTGATAATATCCCAATGGCATGTGAAAGTGCTATACTAAGTGAAATGAAATTTTTGCATATAAGACTAATTGGTTTCACAATCAGTAAGTTATATGAAACGAAGATTATAAAGGGTAAGGCAAATACTTCCTTTAATTAAATAATGTGCTCTCAAGCTGCTTTCAACAGAGAGAATAGTCAGGAAGGACTATTATTAAACCAAGTTAATTTTGTCCTTTTGTTAATTTTGTCCTTTTGTAGGGAGGGAGAGAGAGAGGAGAGAGATAGAGGGACACACACACACACACCCACACACACACACAGAGAGAGAGAGAGAGAGAGAGAGAGAGAGAGAGAGAGTTGAAGGAATAATGCCAAATACAGCTGCATCATTTTGGTAGAGATAAATTCATAACAAGGTTCATACCTATAGGTAAAAAAGGCCAAAAAGGACCACAAAATAATTTCACAAATGATGAAAATCATGTAACAAAAGCTTTCTAAATGATGGGTTAATGGGATGTTACTAATGTAAATTTTATGCCTTGTTTAACTTTTTCTTCTGGTGGAATTTTCCAGTGTGATACCCATACTTAATATCAGAGTTTCGAGGAAAATAAAAGAACTAGGATAATACTTTGTCTGCATATTCCTTGGAAGATATGTGGAACTGAAATATCAAAGTCACATTAGAAAAAGTAATTAACTTAGATCCCTTTTGGGAAAGGCAAAAAGAAAGTGAATCAGAAATAAAAAAATTATCTTACAGAGAACATTGCAAAAGTGCCGACCAGTAAATGTTAGCTATTGTTCTTGAAGACTTTGTCCTTCTAGCTTGTCGACTTTTTAGTCACAAGGCTCTGCACCATCATATTGCCTAAACAATTTGCATCACAAAGGAATTGTAATATTCTTTTAAAACGAAGAGTGGGTGAATTAATAAGAAACATTATCGTACCAGATTCCTTCAATCTCAACGGAATGGTCAAAAGCTAGCTGGGAAAATTACTTCAGACTTCTTAACTGCTATAATTGAAGTGAGATTTTCCTCCATGCCTACATGTGCAGAATGCAAATATTTTAATTTCACCAGTTCAATGGGTGACATCGCAGGAATGCTATTTCACAAGATTGATGCCGAAAAGTCAATGTAGATTTGGGGAGTGGATTTGATGGAGTTCACGTTTTGCTAAGAGGTTTTGTGAACATATGTCCATTTCTCCTTCTTTCTCCAAAAATGATGGGAATGAACTGTTTTGTAGCCCCAGAAGATAACTGTTGGGTGCTATCAACAACACAATTGTGAAAGTATTAATGGTTATATTTTTATTTTATTTATTTTTTAATTGTTTTATTATTCATATGTGCATACAAGGCTTGGGTCATTTCTCCCCTCTGCCCCCACCCCCTCCTAATGGTTATATTTTAAAAAACTAGCTGCCTTCTGCTTCAAATAGTTTCCTCCCACTAAGTACCTACCCATGAAGGTTTGGAGAGATATGGCTATTGTCTTCCTAAAAGTGCTTTCCTGTTCTTAGTGATTCCATGCATATTCCATTCCTTTGACACTCTTTGGGAGTACCAGCTACCTGAAGGACAATAGTTATGTTTTTTACTTTCTCTGGTAAGAGTAGCACTCAAATAAGGCTGATTTTAGTACAGTTATTACTGTAAAATCAAACTAACTCTTCTCAATCAATTTCCTACCTAAGCATGCTTATTTTTTTTTCAAACCAGTATGGTGAAATTATTTTTCCCCATTGATGGAGGATGGAATGTTCCCATGGATTCTGTAGTTTAATTAATTTCTCCTTGCTCTGTAGGTGCCAGGTGACTATGATATAATTTCATTTATTACCTTATGTTCTGATTTCTTTCATATATCCCATATGTCTATTTCTTAGCATATATTCCTTATGTTAAGTGCATTGTTGTATGTGTATGTGTGTGTGTGTGTGTGTGCATTGTTAATCCATGTTAGTTTGTTCCAGTAGGGCACCTTGATTCATCATGAGAACAGGTATACTTTTGCTTTGTGAGCAAAGAAACTAACTTAAATATAAAATCTCTCATCACTCACTGAAATATGAACTGAAATTCTCCTATTAGACACAATTTTATTTATTTATTTATTTTTATTATTCATATGTGCATACAAGGCTTGGGTCATTTCTCCCCCCTGCCCCCACCCCCTCCCTTACCACCCACTCACCCCCCTCCCTCTCCCCCCCCTCAATACCCAGCAGAAACTATTTTGCCCTTATTTCTAATTTTGTTGTAGAGAGAGTATAAGCAATAATAGGAAGGAACAAGGGTTTTTGCTGGTTGAGATAAGGATAGCTATACAGGGCATTGACTCACATTGATTTCCTTCTAGGTTAATTCTTTTTGATCTAACCTTTTCTCTAGTTCCTGTTCCCCTTTTCCTATTGGCCTCAGTTGCTTTTAAGGTATCTGCTTTAGTTTCTCTGCGTTAAGGGCAAGAAATGCTAGCTAATTTTTTAGGTGTCTTACCTATCCTCACCCCTCCCTTGTGTGCTCTCGCTTTTATCATGTGCTCATAGTCCAATCCCATTGTTGTGTTTGCCCTTGATCTAATGTCCACATATGAGGGAGAACATACAATTTTTGGTCTTTTGGGCCAGGCTAACCTCACTCAGAATGATGTTCTCCAATTCCATCCATTTACCAGCGAATGATAACATTTCGTTCTTCTTCATGGCTGCATAAAATTCCATTGTGTATAGGTACCACATTTTCTTAATCCATTTGTCAGTGCTGGGGCATCTTGGCTGTTTCCATAACTTGGCTATTGTGAATAGTGCCGCAATAAACATGGGTGTGCAGGTGCCTCTGGAGTAACCTGTGTCACAGTCTTTTGGGTATATCCCCAAGAGTGGCATTGCTGGATCAAATGGTAGATCGATAGACACAATTTTTTAAAGAAGAAATATGTTATGCTAATCAGTCATTATCCTTTGGCACTAATCGTGTGTCAGCCCCACTCTACAACTGGCTTGAGCAGAGGCAGGAAACATTAGTACCTTGGGTCCAGTAGGTAAAATGACACGGACAGGCTGGGTAGGGGCAGCTGGAAGCAAACTGAGTGCACATTTTGTATTCATCTAGGGAAAGGCACTCCTAGAACATACTGGTTCTTTTTCATTAACTATTACAGCTTTCTTTCCCTACTTACATAAGAACTCTTCAGTTTAAACATTTTGGGTGATCTGTGCTTCTTCCTGAGAGTGCCTATATCAATGTAAATAACCTTTAAAAGTTAAGTCTAATTTTTGCAAACCAAATACTTTATAGTTTTGTAATAGTTAACTTCTCTAAAGAAAAATATGTTGAATGTGAAATAAAAGAAAGAATAAGTTACAAATTTCCTCCAGGAGCACTGGCTGACTATTTCTACCTGGACTAGCCCAGACACAGTCTTGAGTGGGTCTCGGCACCAATGTCCCCTTGCTTGGGAAGCTCTTCCCCGAGGTCACATGATGCATTTCTGCACCTCTTCCAAGTCTCTTGCAAACGTAGTCTTTCAGTTGTGGGTGGATTAGCCATACTGCTAAGGTCTCACCGTTCTTTGCCCTGCCATTATTTGACTTTTCCTTCTAATATTCTCTGTACTTTGTTGATTGTCATAAGATATACTTCATGCTACTATGTTTAGTATTTATCCATCTGTCTTTTTCTGCTGGAATACAGCACCTACAAAAGAACTCCTCTGTCTATTCCTTCATATGGAATGTGGCCAATACTCAATAAATGGTTTTGAATGAATGGGAAAAAGAATCAAGAAAGATACTTTACATTGAGGACACTGAGATGCATACAAATATAGCCAGAAAGACTCTGATCGAGATGGAAAGTAAAATGTATGTGAAGCATGTGGGTAACTGAAGAGACCAACTGGACAGACCAAAGGGTAAAAACAGTGTACTCAAGGTCCATTCTCCCAAAGTGTTTAAGCGGATTTGAGAATCACACATTTATTTATTGTATAACCCAGAGATGACTTTTAAATATCTTCAACTCTCCTGATGACACTTGGCTTCTCAGGAGACTTCCTGGGCTAAACATAAAGTGTTATCATTTCTGAAATTGCTGAGTTGAAGGTAAATTAAAAAGCAGGGTTTGGCAGCACTGTGAAATGACTCTTTAAAAAGGAAAAAAGATAGTCCACGGCAGATTTGGAAACTGGAGAACAAGATCAACCAAGAGTATGTACCATCTTCTTCAAATCTTCATCAATCAGTCTGGACATATATACCATAAGTGAATGCTTCTTGAACAAGATTGACAGCAATGGACTGGTCCTTATCTTCCTTTGGTGATACAGAACTTGTATCACAAAAGGCAGGAGCTCTAGGTCTGGGGAGTGGATTGGGTGTTGCTTTCCATTAATAGTGGGGACTTCTGTTACTCTTTGTTAAAGATTAATGTAGGCAGAGTATTCAATCAGCCACATATTACTTTCAAATAACTCAGGAAATCAAAACTGGATGTTTTAACCTTACAAGGAGATAAAACTGCATTTGGAATCATGACAATGACTGTAATATTTGAAACAAGTTTTGATTTTAGTAATTTCTTTCACATTTTCTAAAGTTGGAAAGGTACCGGGGTCACTAAGAAAGCATGGTCTGTAATGTTTATTCATTGCAAAAGGATCAAGGCTGGCCAGGAGAGCATAATTTACATGTCATCAGATTACATTCACATTGCTACAAAGTAATTTCCAGCATTTATTCAGATGCATGGCTTAAATAGAGAATCATAGTTAAGATACTATTTTTTTCTTATCTAAAATTCGCACAAAGGGGAGACTACTTTTTTGAATGCCGAAAAATAAAAATGAATGTTAGACTTTCTTGTCCATATTAAATTAGCAAGTACATATTAAGCCCTAGAACATGCAAGAGGTTATCTGACACACATCCTAACTAAGAGAATGTTTCCATGGAAAGAAAATGCCTAGTGATTATGTAACAAGCTCTTTGATGTATGACTCGAGTTCATCCTGGACAAGAGCTCCAGGGGTCTGTGTAATCCTAGCTTCATTACTAGAGGAAACTGAAATAAGGGAGAAAGTAGACTATCATAAGTCTAAACCTCTACCCTCTATTCTGACCACCCACAGGCCCAAGTCCTGTGACTTTCCAAAGTAATATGCTTCTTACATGTGAAAGATAAAATTATATTAAGTTCTAATTGAAGGATTTTTTTGAATATTAAAACTAAATGATATTTAGTTAAGGAGAATTAAAGAATTAGGTGAGGAAGTACTTAGCATTTGTCATGTAGAATAGTACTATAGAAGAAAACATTTTCTCACATCCACAATGACTATTTTTAAGTATGCATTGAATAAAAATATGGAGTCAGTTTAGATGAGTTATGTTTAGTCACATTACACATGTCCACTCAAAACCGTGCCAGAAGTTTCCAGGAAACTCAATACTAAGTTACAGATAAAGCTGAACCTAATAAAAATTCCAAATGTGACCAAGTTGAATCAGAAGCTCCCCAACACCCCATGAACAGTGAAGAAGATATTGTACATTTCAGCAGAAGGAGGAAGTCTCTTCAGTCTGGTCACTACTTTTCAAGTAACAGAGCAAATAGGTTCTGTCTGTGCACCGTAGATTTTCTCATTAGTGAATCATATTGCCTCACATTCACTATACAGATTGTAGTACGACATTGTCAGAATACAATGCAGAGCAAAAATAAATTTGCTAGCCTAGAAGCCAATAACTACAAAACTTCGGCTGAAAACAAAGGCAAAGAAGAAAAAAAACATGATGCAGAAAACCTGCTGTAGGAGAAGGAGAGTACAAGTCACAGATTCTGTTTTGCATCTTTGCAGAAACACAGCAAAGACTAATGGGATTGAGATCTTATCTGGCCTCATGTGAGACAGTACCCATGCGAGATACCCTGCCGAGGAGAGAATTTAGGTAAGTTATTTTTCTTTCCACATTTGATCTTCATTTGATAGGAAGAAATAAAAGGAAATGCACCTTGCAGTATTAGTGTGAGTGTTAGCATTAATCTCTAGCACCAAGCCTGGCATGCAAGTAGACTCTCACTAAATAGTAGAATTGGTTATTTACAAATGAATAAACTGAAGGCCAAAGAGGAAGCATGATTTCCAAGATGGCACAAGTATTTACTGAAATTGAAAAGAAGGGAAGTAAACAGCTTAATCTGAAATATGCCCTGTCAATATTGGAGAGCTTTCTAACCATGTTATACCTCATGTAGGCCTACAGGATGAGACTGTCTGCTCAGGCTGCAAATGGTGGGTGGTAGGATTCCAGAAGGAAAGACATTCTAAATAAGCACTGAACCATTTTTCTTTTTCTCCTACCTGATTGGGAACCATACCTACGAATCAGATCATTCTATTTTGACCTTTGTCAACTCAACAAAAATACATCTCGTTGTATAGAATGGATCCATTGTGATGCTTGAAAATTTAAAAAAAATGAGTAGATTGCCTTCTTGCCTTTGAGCTTTCTATATTATTAGGGAGGTAAACCATGCAAATCCCTAACAATAAGCAAAAGCAGACAGTAAGCTCTATGAATATATTACTATAAATTTTAGAAAGAGAATTTCCTTCTTTAGGATGGTCAATAAAGACTTCATAGAGTTTTTAAATTTTATTTTTGGTAGTACTAGTATTTGAATTCAGGGCCTCACACTTGTTCGGCAGGCACTCTGTCACTTGAGCTGTGCCTTCAGCCCTAAAAGAGTTGATAGATATCAGATTCAACTAGTTTCACATTTCAACTAGAAAAAAGGAATTTCACTTAGATGTTAAATTCTGTTAACAAAGAGGATGTATTCTGACAATATGTTCATTTGTTCTTAAGTTGTACTGTCAAAAAAGTGGTGTCGAAAGCACAGATATTAATTACAGGAAGCCAGGAAAGGAAGGGAGAATTGGATGATGGGGAATGGTTTAAGCACAGAAAGTGTCATCAATATCAAACAATTTATATCACATATAGAGAATAATGCAGATATGCATATGGCAGTTTTTGGTAGGATTGAAAGAATAAGGTAATGTGAGGAGGAGGGAAGGCAGTATCTCCAAAGATAGCCCCAGAAATTCCTTTCCTGCTACCTGCTTGAGAAATGGAATCCATTCTCCTCCCCAAATCTGAGTTGGCCTATGATCTTGTTTGGCCAATACAATGTTGTACAAGTTATGTCCTGCCTGTTCCAGGAGTGGATGTCACGAGTCCTTGTGGCACCTGCTTTTGTATTTCTACATCTCAGCTGAAAAGCTACAAAGAGGTCCAGAATATCTACAGTGTCCTATAAAGAGAGGCCACATGGCTCACAGTGAAGAGACATTACACATAGAGAAGAATTGAGGGACTCTAGGAGAGATAGCAACAAGGTCCCACACACATCCAGTCCACATTTATTTGCAGTCACTCAAAGTCTCAGACACCCCTGCCCTTAAAAAAAACCAAGACAAAAACAACTCTCAAGAATTGCTAAAGAATGAATCCCACATATTTTTGAGCACTCTTATTTGACTAGCATGTGTTAAAGATGTGTTATCAGGCTCTTATCAATAAGAGCCTGATAAGTTCCTTTGGAGAGCAGCACAATATTTCTTTCATGAATTAACACGTAACTCCTTTTTTGTAGTGATAGGTACAGTAAAATTTATTAGGAACCACTTTCAATAGACTGAAAAATGTGTCATCTCAGGAGAGAGAATGAGAATGACCCTAACACTTAACTATTACAGGAACTGTCCTTACTTCCACTTATCAACCAGAGTGTTCAGAGTCCCTCATTTATGTTCCTAAAAATCCTGATATATTCCTCCATCATGTAGAATTCTGTTGGCCAGTCTTACTTACTATACTCAATTTCTTATGCACAGAGATCAAACTTTCATCTTCAATACATAGCAGGTTCCTTCTAAAGAAATATTATCTCTTTAAGCTAAGATTAAGCACTAGGCACTTGATTGATTTATGAGTGGATGGATGGGTGGACAGAATGACTAAGTACTCTGAGAATCAGAAGAGACAGAAAATTCATTCTTTTTAAGCTGCAACTGGTTACTCAGAGTGGCATTGACTTGTTTGTCACTTATGATTGAGGTGAAACTGTTGGAAGGCAAGAATGCAGGAACAAGAAGAGGTTTGGCCCAGAGAAAATCTTAGATCTGGATTTCTATTCTGCTTCAGGGATAACTGGATTATGAAAGGAAGCATTCTGATGTTTACCAATGGAGATTTCTAAGAACAGAGAAAGGCCAACTATGGACAAAATTTGGTGTAGGAGGCTGTAAGTTTACAGAACTGAGCTGAACACTTGGAAAACACCTTGACAGTTTCACCCCAGATCTCTAGCTTTTATTTAGGTGCAATGTGAAGAATGGGAAGTTTTAGGAGGGGAGTAATGTGTAAAATTGTGAATTGTGAGCAACTCACTGCTCCAAAGAGAATCAAGAGAAGACTGGAATTCCCAGTGTGATTCTACACTTCTCAACAGAAATACCCTGGGCAATAACCATGATTGTTATAGCTAACAGATTAAAAAAAAAAGCAATGGGCAGCATGGGTTTCACACAACCTGTTAATTTAGTTGCCAGTTCATGAAAACAGACTGTGATACAGAGAAAGAAAAACCCCAAGCTCTAAGAAATATCAGATGTCTTTATGGTTCTGATAGATGTCCAAGTAAGTGCTGCTGACATTTGTAAAGACCTGGATGCCCAATCAGAAATGAGATTAGATCAGAACTCATCTAAAGTTGGCTGGTAATAAGCTTCCACAGTTCACAGGGGTTGCCACATGCAATGGAAGGATTGCTCATTGTTTTAACACTGTTAAGAACACAGTGGAAACTGCTGTGAGCCACAAAGGGACTTGTATTCATACTCTTTCTTCATCTTAAAAAGACTGACATGTAAATGAGTCAGAGAAATTTAGTTCAGGCAATCAGGGGGATGAATTTGATTTGTTTTGCCTTTGTGGGGAGTGCTGTGCTCCAGATTCCTAGGTCTGGACAACATAGGCTTTCTGTGAGATGAGATGGCTGGCTTTGTGTAGTTCCTGCAGACAAGTGTTCACATTACTACATCCACTTCTCTAAATGACAGTAATTGGCCCCCAGCTAACAGCCTCAAAGCAGTCAAGAAGTGGGAGCAAAATAGAGTGGACAGAAGCAAGAGGATTTCTTCTAGATCAGGTGGGGACTTCCTCTGGCAGCCAGGGTGGAAAGCCAGAGCTTTCCTCTGTTCAGTCATTCCTGCCTTTTAAGAGTTGAAATACGTTATGATCTCCAAAGTCAAAAAAGTGTAACACTCCTGAAGAATGTGAGTGGTGAATCTGCCTGGGACAAATTACTCACTGTCTCTTCTTATACTTGAGGACTGGTTGTGCTAACCTAGAACTCTTCAGGTTCAAAGGCATAATGGCCAGTGTGCCTGGCCTGTCTAATATCCAAGTTGGTTGACTGCATTTCTCTAAATACAAGAGACACTGGTCTATGCAGCTGTACCTCTTCCCTGAGTGCTGACTCAAGCTTGATTGTGGAAACCACTAGGCTCACCCCAGGGCAGAGGTTCCTTTTTGGGGGCACAGATTCTGTGGTAGCTAATCCTTGCTAAGTAAAGTTAAGAACTGAAATCCCATTTCTAAAGGGTGTGTTTTCCTTTTAAACTCTCAGTAAACTTCTCAGCTACACTGGCCATTTTCAAATAACTATAGTATTTTTTCGTACAGCCATTTTGCAGTCTAACTTCACAATCCTAAGACATTTACTCTCTTGTTCATCTTTATTCTATTGGTTCCACTTCCTGTGTCTTTTATTAGATTTAATTTTACTAATTTAAACAATTACTATAATTATTATTACTGCTGCTTCCAAATAGTTATTTTCCTTCCTCTCTGAACTAATGGTTTTAACAAGCAAAGAGTAATTTAAACATGCTACTTGTTAAAACTTTAAGGGGTCAAGTAAATAACACTTCATAGAGGTTACCAAGGGCTGTATATCCATTTAGCATGTAAATATATGTATATGTATAATAATTCCATATTAATATATGTGTTGATATATAATAAAATAATAAATAGTACATAGCATTCTCTATGCATTTGAGAACTCATTTGAGGTCCACACTGGGTGCAAAGCTTTTTAAAGACGTTGTCTGACTAGTACAGTGCACAGTGATTTCAGTCTTCTATAAACTGCTTATGCAATTTTGTCTGTTCTCTATGCAGTAGAACATGCTAAGCTGAGGTGTGATGCTGGCAATTAATGATCTTGGTGACAAGTGGAGGGAAATTCAGACATCCAAATGAAGCATGTTCAAAAGACTCTTAGTAGGAAGTTAGACACTTTTTCTGCTGGGATGCTGTCTTTGCTTAAAATGTGCTATTGTAGTTTTCTTTTTAAGTTGTTTTAAGTTTACAATTCTTATTTTATGCTTCACAGTTTATAGGTTCCAAAAAAATCTCATTTCATACTTGCACTAGTGTTTTAGTCTATAATGACATTCCTTATCCTGATCGGCCACCTTATGTAGCTGACTTTGATACAAATGACTTTGGGAGGGTTCCCAAAATCAAATCTGCCCTCAATGATGAAGATTTGTATCTAGCAGATAGCATACAATAAATATTTGATGACAGAATGATTGAATTTAACACTTCGGAGGATAGTCAAAATTAAGCTGTACTGGCTCAAAAAAATGGAGCACACACACACACACACACACACACACATACGCACAAAATGGCACCAGCAATGGCCTCATCATCTATTACTACTTTATTTAATTTTGGCATTAACTATATATTCATTGTGTAGAGAATTTATGTTTTTTATTTCTTTCATACCCTTCTTCAAGTGTCTGTGGCTAAAGTTTGATTAGTATTTTCTTTTGCTGTGTGTGTATCATACTGTGTGTAATCTCCCCTGCAAGATCAGCAAGGGGAAGAAAAACAGTAGTCTGCTTCAAACTGTAATATGTGGTACCATGTTAATCCCATCATAACTTGTCATGAGCTCCTTTCCTGGATGATTTTCTGCCTCTGTGATATATTGCACTGTGGACACTATCTTTGAACCATAAAAGTTTACCTATAGCTTCCTGAACAAAACTTCTGCTTACTGTGTCAGAACCTTGATTCAGGGTCTTCCCTTTCCCTGAAATTCTTTTCCTCCTGAGCTTTCCTAATGACAACCTTGCATTGTTCTAAATCTTTATTGGTTTTATTGTCTCTTTCATGCATAGTAGTTATTCTTATTTCACAGGAAGACACAAAGCTTGGAATCTCTTTGGGGCTGGGGCTGGGACTGTGCTTCTTCACAATGTTCATCTGGTACCCAGCCTCCTGTGTAAGTATTGAAAATTGCTGAATGATTGCAGGATGAATGAAAATGGATGTCTATTGGACTGTTGATGGTGTCTAAAACTAATGCTCACCCTCTTCCCCCATCCTTTATCCCATTCTTTACTGAGTTTCCAATAATAAAATAAGAACTTCTGCCAACACATTCTGGAAGTAAATGTCTGGTGTTCTTTTCCATCTTTTTACTCACTCTTTCCTGAGGAAAAGCAACCTAGGTAATCACTGAGATAAGAACAAAATTCTCCTCTTGTTACTTCTGGATCTTTCCTTCTTTCTCCTGCTGCCTGGCACATGCATTAGCAGGAGGAGTTGAATTTTCCCACTGGCTGTTTTTGTGTGTGGTAGGCACTACTAGTCTCCATCCTCTTTGCCTGTGACCAAGGTAGATGAATTCGGTATAGAGTTCCCAAAGGAAAATCCTCTTTGACTTCATCAGGAATCCTGTAATAGAGGTAATAGAGTGGCCACTCCTAAGTGGCTATATTCAATATTCGTTCTCTGCATTCCTTTTTCCTTCCCTCCAAACCTATTCCTTCCCAGTAGCTTAGAGAAGATGACTTTATCCCCAACTCCAGGATACTCTGACTTGCCTGTCAATCACGGTGTTTCCATTCCTCTCGTCAGGATTGAGGAATGGGTATGTGACCCCATTTTGGCCAATAAAATGTGAAGGAAAGTCACCAGACATCATCAGGAAAGAGTTGCTTCCTGCTAAATAAGAGTGGAGTCTCTTCTGTCTCTGCTTGTTTTTATGTCTAGATATCACATCTGTAGCCCACACAGCCCTCTTCCTCCCAGCCTTGTTACATGAGATGGTGACTTACCTTGCTCTAAAAACTGGTTGGTGATTTCTGCTCCCTATAGTTAAAATTATGTTAATTGATCTAGTAATAAGGTTGATACTTTGTTTAATTTCCTTATCTGACTCTTGGACCTGTGTCTCAGTTGGTGACATCCATAAAGGAAAATGTTATAATTATATTGTAGGACTTTGCAGTGGCCCATTTTCCAAACCTACTCCAGTTATGCCATTAGCCTTGTTTAAGTGCTCTGAGGACTGTAATGACAGCATATTGGGCAGAACGGTCAAGATTTTCTAAAGGAACACTTTATACATTATATGCCCTATCTACTTATCATTAGTTTTTTAACTTTCTTTGGTCTGAGTAGAAAGATAAGTTACAGCTACATTACCTGGATAGAGTCAGAAACATCAGAAAGGTACTAAAGTAGGAATATAATATTATTTGAAGGGTAATTATTAGCACTCATGGCTTACATAACTTCTTTGATTTATTTGGTGAATAGTTATTGAGCTCTCTTGAAATCAAAGTAAGAAACAAGGTTTAGTCTTCATAGTCCACGTAGAACATTGGTAGAACAATGGTAGAACATTGTTCAAAGGGTTGTCAGAACAATAGTCCTGCTAGCTGTGCACTGAAACAGTTTAGAGGATTATACTAGTATATGTTCTTTTCCAGAGTCCTAAGACACATTAGCTTATTCAGATTTCTGAGAAGTCTTAAAATAAGAAAATTTGTTTCCTTTTAGTTTTTCTTAGTGCTTATCAAACTCATTTTGACAAAAAATCTACTAACATCCCATGTAAATAATATCCTACAGAACATACTGGGGCAAATGCCAGCACGGGGTTATTGTTATCAAATAACTTGAAACTGGAAACATTGCCCCTCCAAAGGAATGACTTCACTGAGTACAAGTGTTAAATTAAATACCTCCTATTATCAAACACCTTCTTGGTGGCCAATAAGGACATGTTTGATTGACCCTAGAGGAATCTAAATTAAAACCATTCAATATAATACACAATCATGAGCAAAATAGATGTTTCATGTAGACACTTTCTGGCAAAAGTAGCTATGGAGATGAAATTGGGGAGCTGGTGTTACCCCAACTAGAATGATGAACAGGGAGCTATGATTTGAATCGTAGTAGCAAATCACAGCAGAGCCTCAAGGCGGGGTTAAGTAAGAACAAGTTGGATGGGACCCATACTCAGCAAATAAGCCTGGAAATACAAATTTCAAGGTATTTCTGGATTTTTGAATCTATTAAATTATTGAAAATATCCTTATGATTTTGATCATTAAATAAGTAGAATATTCAGTTGTTTAAGACCCACTCTACATTAATGGTAGTAAAGAGAATGAAGGAGACAAATGGAGAGGTCATAAAAAGCCTGCACTGTTCCATGAAACACCTGGACCAGGACCATTTATAAAGGCAGCAAGGAAGTGCTGCAGGAGAGCAGCAGCATGGAGCTTTCACTGACTAATCACCTTGGCTCCAGTTGCCCTGTGAGTATCCTTCAGCATCGCTGGGTGCCCTTGCTCAGCTGTGCTCCCTGATACGAGAGCTTGCTTGTTTTTTGTCACCCTTGGTTTTATGTATATTTAATTGTTGATTAGCTGCATGAGGGTTTTCCTTGTTATGGATCATACACAAAACATTAAAAAAAAAGAAATCCCGGGCCAGTTTCTTGCTGTAATCGACACACTGTGTAGCCACATTTTCTACCACTCTGTTCATAAATGCTTAGTGAATGGAAGCTCATTTTAGTACTATCCTAGATAAAATATAATTAGGTAAATAGATCTGTCAAAATCATATTAAAATTCTAAGCCAAATAGAAATGTCTGTGGAATTGTTTGGGCTAAGGCTCCCTTCAATTGTCATTAATAATTAAAGGTGCCCCTCTGTGCTTGTTCTCCTTTTCATTTTAAAATGGGGCTCATTAAAGTAGGGATCATGCCTTCTTGGTACATCATAGCACATAAGCCATCTTTGAAAAAATGCATTCTGTGGACTGTCAATGATAACAGATTTGCTAAAAAACATCTCTTAAAATCATTGGATATGGGTATAGGACTTCACACAAAGCTCATCTTCAAATGAATCATCTTTCATCTTTGATAGCTTGTGGTTGTCAATCACTTTAAAGTTTGTATTTCTTCCTATGCCAAAATCATGGTGATTCATACATAATAGGATAATTTTTGGGCCATTGTCGGTGGTATAGACCAAATAATTATTTTACTATAGTGTGAATCTAGTTAAGTCCTATGTCCCAAAATACTTCAGTCATAGACAAGTGCCTGTTCTAAGAAGCCACACATCTGACTGCCTGGTTCAGTTGCTTATGTATTTAGGGTCATAAAACCACCACATTCCTAGAATTCTAATGTATTGGTGCACAAAGGAGTGCTAAGTCCCATCAAATTCAGCCCTTTCCATTTTACATCTCAGAAAAACCAGGCCAAGAAAGGTCAAGTGACCATCCCATGATCACACAACTAATAGAGTTAGGAGGAGAGCCTGATCTTCCTTCATACTGCCCCACAACTCAGGTGTTGAACCAAACTGACAGGCTTGTGATGAAATGTGCACATATCTACTACAAGGATAACAGAGAATTATGAAATATTTTCTGCATGAAGACCCCAAATTGCGAACTTCTGGTTTAAAACGGGAATAAAGACCTTTCTATGCTTTTCCTCACTATCTGTAATTAGCCAAAGCAAATTAGAAATTTAAAAAAATAAACACTGAAAATTTAGTGCAGGGAACATAACAAAGAAACATAAAAATTAAGATACATACAGAAAACAAGTGGCAGATACAAGTACCAATATATTAATAATAACATTAAATGTGAATGGATTAAGCAATCAAGTCAAAATGCAGAAATTGTCAGACAATACAAAAGTGAGGTCTGTCTACTGTCTATAGGAGGGGCATTTAGATTCAAAGTTATAAGCAGATCCACAGCAGTAACAGGAGGGGAAAGATATATCAATGGCACTTTTAAAGACTGAAAAAGGAGGGTTAAACTAAGCTTTAAGTAAGTATAAGGATAACAATAAGAAAAAATAGAGGTGTTAACAAAATGGAGAACAGAAAATCCACAGAGATAATGAACAAAATCAAAATGTAGTTTTTGAAAAGATTAAAAAAATTGAAAAACTTTGAGCAAGTGTGACCAAGACAAAAAAGAAGACTAAATTCAGGAATGAAATATTAAGCATTACTAGGCACTTCACAGAAATAAAAACTATGAAGGAATATTATGAACAAATGTATGTCAGCAAATTGCTAAGATGCCAAGAATGAAATCCTCAAAGGACACAAACTACAAAGACTGATGCAGGAAGAAACTGATTATCTTTAATAATCAGTAACCTTTAAAGAATAAGAAGAATGAAGTAATCAATTTTTCCCAAAAAATTACCCACAAAGAAAAGTCCAGGCCCTCGGAGCTTCACTGGTGAATTCCACAAAACCTTTAAAGAATAATTATAATAATTTTTACAAATTAATCCATAAAATAGAAGAGGAGAAACTATTTCCCAACTACTTCCCCAAACTATCTCTATATAGCTGGGATTACTCTCATGCTAAAAACAGAAAAGGACATCACCAGAAAACAAAAGCAGAGACCTTTGACTCTTGTGAATTGCTATTCAAGAAAAATCAATGCAATTCTAATAAACCAAATCCAGGAATATATAAAGGGGAGCATACTTCATGAATAAAATAGAGTTACAAGATTGTTTCAACTTTTGTTTATCAATGGATTTAATACATTATGTCAATAGAATGGAACTAAAACCATGTGGGCATCTCAATAAATATAGGAAAAGCACTTGATTAAAAACACTCAATAAGTTAGAAGTAGAAGCGAACTTTTTCATCTCCATAGAGGACACACCTAGAGAATACCCACAACTAATGTTAACAGTAAAAGGCTGAATGCTTTCTCTGAAAGATCAGGAATGTATATGCTTACCACACCCATTGAACATTTTACTGGAGTGTCTAGACACAGAAATTAGGCAAGAAAAGTGAGTAACAAGCACCCAAATTGTAAAGGAATAAGTAAAATTCTATTTAGATAATCATAAAGAATTCACTAAAAACTATTATGAATAATAAGCAAGGTTGTGGGATACAAGACCAATATTTAAAAACCAATTGTATTTCTATACATTTGCTATGAACAATCTAAGCATAAAATTAAGAAAAATTTCATTTACAAAAACATTAAGAAAAATAAGACACTTTAGGAATAAATACAACAAAAGGGTTGTAAAATTTATACTCTGGAAACTACAAAACTTTGTTGAAAGAAAGAAGATTTAAATAAATGGAAAGACATCACATGTTCATGGATCAAATGACTTAGTATTGCTAAGAGAATAATTCTCCCACAAATTGATCTACAATTTGATGCAACTCCTTTTAAATTTTCATCTGGTTTCTTTATGGAAGTTGACAAGTTGATCTTAAATTTCATCTGGAAATTCAAAGGACTCATAATAATCAAAACAATCTTAAGAAAGGGAAATACCTGGAGGACTCACACTTTCCAGTTTCAAAAGCTGCAAAACCATCATAACAAAGACAATATAGATTACAACACTGGAATAAAGACAGACACATAGATCATTGAAACCGATTTTAGAATCCAGAATTAATCCACACATTTATGATAACTTGATTTCAACCAGGGTGCCATGACAATAGTTTTTTTTTTGAATAAATGGAGCTGGGACAATTGGATATACACATGCAAAGAGTAAAATAGAGTCCCTACCTCACACCATGCATTTATGCCTGTGTGTGTTTATGTATATGTATGTATATCAAATAGATTAAAGACATAACTATAATGACACCCGTAGCACATATATAAAAATTCAAATGAATAAAAGGCATAATTGCAATAGTTAAAGCTATTAAACTCTTAGATGAAAACATAGGTATAAATCATCATATCTTTGAATTAGGCAATGGTTTCTTAGATATAATACCTAAAGCACAAGCAACAAAATAAAAAATACATAAATTGAACATCATCACAATTGAAATATTTGTGCTTTAAAAGAAACTGTTGAGAATGTAAAAAAGCCAAACCACAGAAGGGAGAAAAATTGAAAGCTATATATTTGGTAAAGTACTTTATATAGATACATGAAGAACTCGCATAAACCAATAGTCATAAAGACTAATAAACCCAAATTAAAAAGTGGGACAAAGTTCTCAATGGAATTTTTTTCAAGTAAAATATACAAATGACCAATAAGAACATGAAAAAATGCTCTACATCTGTAGTCCTCAGGCTAATGACAATCAAAACTGCAAGTTATACTTTACATCTGCTATGATGGTCATAATAAAAAAGATGGACAATAACAAGTATTGACAAGGATGTAAAGGACTTGGAACCTTAATGCACTATTTGTGGGGATGTGAAATGGTGTACCTAAATTGGAAAATAGTCTGGAAAATCTTCAGAAGATAAGTATGAAATTATTATATAACACAACAATTTGACTCCTTCAAATATGTCCAACAAAACTGAAAGCATACATGTACAGAAATACCTGCATAAAATTAGACCTACAGAAAGTGTGAACTTTCATTGAATACTTACACAAGTTGATAAAGATGAGAATGATATAGGGAATTTATTGAAAAGTAAAAGCAAAGAATTCTGTGGATATCCATAGATCAATACAAGGAGACAAAGAAGGATATCTACAGATTCCCAAGGGAAAAAGGTTGTGACCCAGTAATGATCATATCCAGAAAAACTGTACAGGTTAAGAGTACATATTTCCCAACAAACATGACCCACAGGAATTCAGCACTCATGAGCATTTCTTAAAAATACCATTAAATAATAAACTTCAGTCAACCAAGGGATGGATAAGAAAGCTATGGCAAAAAAAACAGTGTTGAACATTGAGTCTATGAAGGCATAGAGCTGTGTCTAAAGAACTGTGAGACTGAAATTATAAAATGGAATATAAATAATAGTAAGTATAACAACATGTAAATGATATGACTATCACAGTCTGGAGAGTAAAGGAGCAAGAAGTAATATAAGAAACCAGGTTTTCTTATATCAGGGAAGAGAGCCAACTTTTAGAGCTTAAAAATCGAATTTTGTAGAAAGAAATATTAGTCTTTACTCAGCAAATAGTCATGAACCCTACTCTTCCATGCAGGTACACTGAGGTATGTCCTCACTACCAAGGATACAGTAGTGAACAACGCCAAGCTCTTCCTGGCCACATTCTAGTGAGAAAGACAAAAATGAACAGGGAATCTAATGAATAATTTCATCTCATGATATGGATGTTGAAGGACAATCAGCAGGGTGGTAGGGGAGCCAGGGTGGGCTCCTGCATGGTTGAGAAAGGCTACTCTGACCAGATCACACTTAAGCAGGAATTGTAATGACAGACAGAGTGATCAAAGATTTTGGGTAAGAGGAGTCCAGGCAGAGATAAAGGCAAAGGTGAAAGCTTGGAACCTGTAATTTATTTATTTCATGTGCATCTGGTGCACTGGGCCAAGCAGAGATCTCTGGGCAGAGGTGGACAGGAGATCAAGCAAGGAGTCAGAATTTCACCTGAAGGGCAATAGGAAATCACCAGAGAATTGTGAACAGTGGACCAATGGTATTTGTATTTTAGAATTCAAAGTATTCTGACATGTAGTCAGTGGGAAAGACAGCTGAGAGGCAACTAGAGTGGTTGAAGGGGCACACGTGACTTAGACTGTTGTGAGAAGATAGATTGTGATAGAGCTTCAAGTAGACCGTAAGAGGACCTTGTTTCTAACTGTGAAATGATTCATGAGTGTATCAATGAGATGCAGGATAAGAGAAAGGGAATATGCTCTGGGATTTTTACATCAGCAAGAGAATGGCTGGTGGTACCTTTCATGTAGATTGCAAACACCTGGGGTGGGGATGAGTCAGGCCAATGTTGAGATGCTGATAGGGTATCTGAAGACTGGTGTAAAGAGTAAGTTGCAAAGAACCAGCTTTTTGTTTCATTGATTCTTTGTATTTTTTTTTGTTTCTCTCTATTTCATTGATTTCAGCCCTTATTTTAATTATTTCTTTCCTTCTGCTTGTTTTGGGATTTGCTTGTTCTTGTTTTTCTAGGAGTTTGAGCTGTGGTACTAGGTCACTGATTTTAGATCTTTCTGTCCTTTTAATATATGCACTCATGGCTATAAACTTTCCTCTTAGGATTGCCTTTGCTGTGTCCCATAGGTTCTGGTAGGTTGTGCTTTCATTTTCATTAACTTCCAGGAACCTTTTAATTTCCTCTTTTATTTCATCAATGACCCATTCATCATTGAGCAATGTGTTGCTCAGCTTCCAATTGTTTGCATTGCTGTTTTTGTTGTTGATTTCTAGTTTTAATGCATTGTGGTCAGATAGAATGCATGGGATTATTTCTATTTTCTTATATTTGCTGAGGCTTGTTTTGTGCCCTAAGATATGATCAATTTTGGAGAAGGTTCCATGGGCTGCTGAGAAGAATGTATGTTGTGCAGAAGTTGGATGAAATATTCTGTAGACATCAGCTAGGTCCATTTGATCTATGGTGTGATTTAGTTCTAAGAGTTCTTTATTGATTTTTTGTTTGGATGATCTATCTATTGGCGATAGGGGGTTATTAAAGTTTCCCACTACCACTGTGTTGGAGTTAGTATATGCTTTTAGGTCCTTCAGAATATGTTTGATGAGATTTGGAGCATTGATGTTGAGTGCATATAGGTTGATAATTGTTATTTCCTTTTGTTGTATTTCTCCTTTTATTGTATGGAATGCCCTTCTTTATCTCGTTTGATCAATGTAAGTTTGAATTCTACTTTGTCTAAGATAAGTATTGCTACCCCTGTTGTTTTCGGGGACCATTGGCTTGGCAAATCTTCCAGCCTTTCACCCTAAGCCAGTGTTTATTTCTGTCGATGAGGTGGGTCTCCTGTAGGCAGCAGATTGTTGGATCTTCCTTTTTAATCCAGTTTGCCAATCAGTGTCTTTTGATGTGGGACTTTAGTCCATTCATGTTCAGTGTTAGTATTGATAAATATGTGGTGATCCCTGTCATGTAGCTGTCTTAGTTGATTATGGTTTGATTGTGTGTAGTTGAATCAGTGTTACTCTCTACTTTCTTGCCTTTTCTTCTTTTGTGGTTTGGTATTGCCTGCCCTTTCATGGTTTTGTTTGCTTTCATTTTCTGTGTGCAGAATTCCTTGGAGAATCTTTTGTAGTGGTGGCTTGGTGGTCATATTAGTTTTAGTTTCTGCTTATCATGGAAGACTTTTATTGTTCCATCTATTTTGAATGATAGTTTTGCTGAGTAGAGTATCCTAGGATTGAAGTTATTTTCATTCAGTGCCTGGAAAACCTCATTCCATGTTCTTCTTGCTCTTAAGGTTTCCATTGAGAAGTCTGCTGTGATTTTGATGGGTTTACCTTTGTATGTTATTTGTTTTTTCTCTCTTACAGCCTTTAATATTCTTTCTTTAGTCTCTGTACTTGTTTAAATGATAATATGTCATGGGGTAGTTCTATTTTGGTCAGGTCTGTTTGGTGTTCTGGAGGCTTCCTGTACCTGAGTGGACATAGATTTCTCTAAATTTGGGAAATATTCTGTTATTATTTTGATTGACAGACCCCTGGCAAACCTGACTAAAATGAGGAGAGAAAAAACTCAAATCAGTAAAATCAGAAATGGAAAAGAGAAGATAGCACACAAACACCATGGAAACACCATGGAAATCCAGGAAATCATCAGAGACTACTTTGAGAGTCTATATTCTAATAAATTTGAAAATCTTAAATAAATGGACAGATTTCTAGAAACTTATAACCACCCAAAACTGAACCAAGAGGATATAAATCACCTGAATAGATCTATAACACAAAAAGAAATTGAAGCAGCAATAAAATATCTCCCAAAAAAGGAAAGTCCAGGACCTGATGGATTCACTGCTGAATTCTATCACACATTTAAAGAAGAACTAATACCAACTCTCCTTAAACTGTTCCATGAAATAGAAAGGGAAGGAACACTGCCTAACTCATTTTATGAAGCCAATATTACTCTCACCCCAAAACCAGGCAAAGACACCTCCAAAAAGGAGAGCTACAGGCCAATTTCCTTAATGAATATCAATGCAAAAATACTAAATAAAATAATGGCAAACCAAATCCAATCACACATCAGAAAGATCCTACACCATGACCAAGTTGGCTTCATCCCAGGGATGCAGGGGTGGCTAAACATATGCAAATCTATAAATGTAATGCAGCACATCAATGGAAGCAAAGACAAAAACCACTTGATCATCTCAATAGATGCAGAAAAAGCCTTTGACAAGATCCAACAACACTTCATGATAAAAGTTCTAAGAAAACTAGGAATAGAAGGAATGTACCTCAACATTGTGAAGGCTATATATGACAAACCTATAGCCAACATCATACTTAATGGTGAAAAACTGAAACCATTCCCCCTAAAAACAGGAACTAGACAAGGATACCCACTATCCCCAATCCTAGTCAACATAGTACTGGAATTCCTAGCCAGAGCAATTAGGCAAGAAGAAGAAATAAAAGGAATACAAATAGGTAAAGAAACTGTCAAAATATCCTTATTTGTAGACATATGATCCTATACCTTAAAGACCCAAAAAACTCTACCCCAAAACTCTTAGACACCATAAACAGCTACAGAAAGGTGGCAGGATACAAAATCAACTTACAAAAATCATTACCTTTTCTATACACAAGCAACAAACAAACTGAGAAGAAATTGTGGAAACAATTTCATTCACAATAGCCTCAAAAAAAAAAATCAAATACCTAGTAGTAAATTTAACAAAGGATGTGAATGACCTCTACAAGGAGAATTACAAACCCCTGAAGAAAGAGATCCAAGAAGACTACAGAAGATGGAAAGATCTCCTGTGCTCATGGATCAACATAGTAAAAATGGCTATACTACCTAAAGCAATCTACATGTTTAATGCAATTCTCATCCAAATCCCAATGACTTTCATCACAGGGATTGAAAAATTTACCCTACAGTTCATTTGGAAACACAAGAGACCACGAATAGCCAAGGCAATACTCAGCAAAAAAAGCAATGCTGGAGGTATCACAATACCCGACTTCAAACTATATTACAAAGCAATAACAATAAAAACAGCATAATATTGGCACAAAAACAGACATGAAGACCAGTGGAACAGAATAGAGGATCCGGATATGAATCCACACAATTATACCCACCTCATTTTTGACAAAGGTGCCAAAAATATACAATGGAGAAAAGACAGCCTCTTCAACAAATGTTGCTGGGAAAGTGGTTACCCATCTGCAAGAAACTGATACTAGATCCATGTCTATCACCTTGTACTAGTATCAACTCAAAATGGATCAAGGACCTAAATATCAGATCTGAAACTCTGAAGTTACTACAGGAAGGAGCAGGAAACACTCTGGAACTAATAGGTATAGGTAAAGACTTCCTCAATAGAACCCCAGCAGCCCGGCAATTAAGAGAAAGAATGAACAAATGGGACTTCATAAAATTAAAAAGGTTCTGAACAATAAAAGAAATGGTCTCTAAGCTGAAGAGACCATCCACAGAGTGAGAGAAAATACTTGCCAGCTATACATCAGACAAAGGACTGATAACCAGAATATATAGGGAACTTAAGAAACTAAACTCTCCTAAAATAAATGAACCATTTAAGAAACGGGCAACTGAATTAAACAGAACTTTCTCAAAAGAAGAAATTCAAATGGCCAAAAAAACACAAGAAAAAATGCTCACCATCTCTATCCATAAAGGAAATGCAAATCAAAACCACACTAAGATTCCACCTCACCCCTGTTAGAATAGACATCATCAAAAGCACCAACAACAATACGTGTTGGTGAGGACATGGGGAAAAAGGAATCCTGGTCCACTTCTGGTGGGAATGCAAGCTAGTGCAACCACTCTAGAAAAAACTTTGGAGGCTTCTTAAAAATCAAACATAGATCTGCCATATGATCCAGCAATACCACTCCTGGGGATATACCCAAAGAAATACAATACAGATTACTCCAGAGTCACCTGCACACCCATGTTTATTGCATCACTATTCACAATAGCCAAGTTATGGAAACAGCCAAGATGCCCCACTACTGATGAATGGATTAAGAAAATGTGGTATTTATACACAATGGAATTTTACTCAGCCATGAGGAAGAATGAAATCTTATCATTTGCAGGTAAATGGATGGAACTGGAGAACATCATTCTGAGTGAGGTTAGCCAGGCTCAAAAGACCAAAAATCCTATGTTCTCCTTCATATGCAGACTTTAGATCTAGGGCAAATGCAGCAAGGTGGTTGGACTTGGATCACATGACAAGGGGAGAGCACATATGGGAGATATAAGAATAGGTAGAAAACCCAAAACATGAAAGCATTTGATGTCCCCACTCCAGAGGAATTAATACAGAAACCTTAAAGTGACAGGGGTTAACATAAGAAGGGGATCAGGAACCAGTGCAAAGATCAGTTAGAGATGAATCAACCTGGGTTGTCACACATTTGTACATGGAAGCAATGCTAGGAATTTCAACTAGCAAAAATGCTTTGTCTTATTATGCTTATGTCTTTTCTTCAACAAAATTAGTGGTAAGTGCAGAACAGGATCTGCCTGGAAGTGGGGGGAAAGGTGGGGAGTGGGATGGGGGTGAGAAATGACCCAGTGTATGCACATGTGAATAAATGAATAATTAGAAAAAGCATAAGTTGTATATAGAAGTGTTGAGCTCAGGGGAGTGGGTGATGTAGAGAGAGAAATTTGGCATATCAATGGTATTTAAACCTAGGAAATGAAGAAAAAACTACATTGCAATTTACAGTGATATCGCCGAATCATAACTTTTACCATCAAAAAGCATGGATGTCACTAAAATCTGGTCTGCGTATGGGACCTTCATCAGGTCTTTCAACTTCTCTAAGTTAGCTTATCAGGAAAATACATGGTAAATAAACATTCAAGCAATACTTTCCTCTTCACGATTCTGGAAATAGTTGTATTATAATTATCTAAGGTCATAGAAAGTGAGGTCATATATTTTGCGTGCTATAATTGTTGCCTCCTTTCTTTCAGATACTCAGAGGAGTGCAACACTGACCTCACAATACAGGATTCATCAGGGCTGCTCAGTTAAGCACCATCTATACTGAAGTAGATATCTGAAACTCTATACTTGGTGATGGGTTTCTTAATTATACAGCACATAACTCCAGTGATTCAAAATACTGCACAAATTATTTGCAGACAACAACCACCTGCATTCCTGGTGGCAAAGTGTAATGAAAATGAAAGACAACTTGTTCAGAATAAAACTACTCTAGAGCATATGAAGTCAGTCCACCTAAAAATCCAATCCTTTAGGAGCAAACAAATGTGCTTCCAGAAGATGCTTTTTATGTCCATCTTACTTATTATTTTTGGTGAGAGGACTCCAAAACTTATACCTTTTCTCAAGTCATTAATACTTTCATGTGTTCATTACACCAGATGCACTAAATGCTTTAAAATAGGTCAAGTATAATTTCTGTACTAAAAAAGTGATTACTAGATCTCATTATTGCCTGATGGTGGTTGGCTAATCACTTATAAAATTTTAAAAAAGTCTCACTAATGGGAAGTTAATAAGTAGCTTGCTCAGTAGTGTTTTGTTTGTGTGTGTATGTATGTGAAAAATCTGCTAGTTTTCAAGTATATTTTCTTAATACCTTGAACAATTACCATCTCATACGTTCATTTCTGATAACTAGTTCAAATAGGTGAATATTGTCACTTTAAAAAAATTACAGCTCTAGGCTATAACCACATGATATAAAACCAGCAAAAATAATTTTAAAAATTCAAGCCATTAATTAACTATTTTAACTGTGGTATAAAATGACTGTTTTGGAATTCCTTCAATCAGGATTAATATTTGATTTGACTTTATGTCACCTCCCCATCTTTGTTTTTTTTGGTGAAAGTGAATGTACAGAACTGTTTAAAAAATCCAGCTTCTCCTTCTGATATGTCCTATGAGCTGCACCTGCAGAACCTGAGTCGTTCACATCATCCTGTTTTGTCCGGGACCCCTGGGACAACTGTCCCACCAGCTGAATGAGCACATGTGTGGCTACTCATGGCTTCTGTGCTGATGTTTACAATCCTGCTTTCATCACTTGACCTCTCAAGTGAAGCCTTACCCTCAGCATTTACCCTACACTGCACCATCACCTGGGCAGTAGCTCTTGTCCTTGTTCTTTTTGGCCCTTAACCCAGTGCTTGCAAATGAAGTCTTTCCACTGTGCCATTTGAAATCCATTCCAATATATTAAGTATTATGTTCTCTAAAATCTCTTTTCCATTCCCTCTGTCTCTCTCTCTCTCTTTTTGCCTTAAATCCTCTATGCCCAAGATGCACCCTCCCCTACAGCCTTCTTAAGGGGTATCTGCCTCTCTTTTCCATCCCAGGATGCCCAGGTGTGTGATAGAAGTAAGTCAACTTTCTGTTACCATGCCCTTACTTCCCTACCCTTCTACAAAAGTGCTCATAGGATGCTCATGACATCTGTTTTATCCCTGTGTCTGCCTCCTCCTTACGGTTATTTCTGACCTCCCAGACTTCCTATTCATAAAAATAGAGTCTTTGGAGCTGGTTTGGACCTGTCTGTTGTACAATCTGCAGACACATCTAAGAATATGGTTTCTAGTTATTTACTTCCTTCCTTTTAATAATCTTTTCCCCTCCAAAAAGGAGAACTATAGGCCAATCTCCTTAATGAACACTGATGCAAAAGTCCTCAATAAAATAATGGCAAAACGAATTCAACAACACATCAAAAAGATCATTCACCACGACCAAGTAGGCTTCATCCCAGGGATGCAGGGGTGGTTCAACATATGAAAATCACTAAACGTAATAAGCCACATTAACAGAAGCAAAGACAAAAACCACTTGATCATCTCAATAGATGCAGAAAAAGCCTTTGATAAGATCCAACACCATTTCATGATCAAAGCTCTAAGAAAACTAGGAATAGAAGGAAAGTACCTCAACATTATAAAAGCTATATATGACAAACCTACAGCCAGCATTATACTTAATGGAGAGAAACTGAAACCATTCCCTCTAAAATCAGGAACCAGACAAGGATGCCCACTATCTCCACTCCTATTCAACATAGTACTGGAATTCCTAGCCAGAGCAATTAGGCAAGAAGAAGGAATAAAAGGAATACAAATAGGTAAAGAAACTGTCAAAATATCCCTATTTGCAGACGACATGATCCTATACCTTAAAGACCCATAAAACTCCACTCAAAAGCTTCTAGACACCATCAACAGCTATAGCAAGGTAACAGAATATAAAATCAACATAGAAAAATCGTTAGCATTTCTATACACTAATAATAAACAAACTGAGAAAGACTATATGAAAACAATTCCATTTACAATAGTATCAAAAAAAATCAAATACCTAGGATTAAACTTAACAAAGGATGTGAATGACCTCTACAAGGAAAACTATAAACTTCTGAGAAAGAGATAGAGGAAGACTATAGAAAGTGGAGAGATCTCCCATGCTCATGGATTGGTAGAATCAACATAGTAAAAATGTCGATACTCCCAAAAGTAATCTACATGTTTAATGCAATTCCCATCAAAATTCCAATGACATTCATTAAAGAGATTAAAAAAATCTACTGTTAAATTTATATGGAAACACAAGAGGCCATGAATAGCCAAGGCAATACTCAGTCAAAAGAACAATGCAGGAGGTATCACAATACCTGACTTCAAACTATATTACAAAGCAATAGCAATAAAAACAGCATGGTACTGGCACAAAAACAGACATGAAGACCAGTGGAACAGAATAGAGGACCCAGATATGAAGCCAAACAACTATAAGCAACTTATCTTTGACAAAGGAGATAAAAACATATGATGGAGAAAAAGCAGCATCTTCTTCAAAAACTGCTGGGAAAACTGGTTAGCAGTCTGCAAAAAACTGAAACTAGATCCATGTATATCACCCTATACCAATATTAACTCAAAATGGATCAAGGATCTTAATATCAGACCACAAACTCTAAAGTTGATACAGGAAAGAGTAGGAAATACTCTGGAGTTAGTAGGTATAGGTAAGAACTTTCTCAACGAAATCCCAGCAGCACAGCAACTAAGAGATAGCATAGATAAATGGGACTTCATAAAACTAAAAAGCTTCTGTTCATCAAAAGAAATGGTCTCTAAACTGAAGAGAACACCCACAGAGTGGGAGAAAATATTTGCCAGCTACACATCAGACAAAGGACTGATAACCAGAATATATAGGGAACTCAAAACAGTAAATTCTCCCAAAATTAATGAACCAATAAAGAAATGGGCAAATGAACTAAACAGAACTTTCTCAAAAGAAGAAATTCAAATGGCCAAAAAACACATGAAAAAATGCTCACCATCTCTAGCAATAAAGGAAATGCAAATTAAAACCTCACTAAGATTCCACCTTACCCCTGTTAGAATAGCCATCATTAGAAACACCAGCAACAACAGGTGTTGGCAAGGATGCGGGGGAAAAAGGAACCCTCTTACACTGTTGGTGGGAATGTAAACTAGTACAACCACTCTGGAAAAAAATTTGGAGGCTTCTTAAAAATCTAAACATAAATCTGCCATATGATCCAGCAATACCACTCTTGGGGATATACCCAAAAGACTGTGACACAGGTTACTACAGAGGCACCTGCACATCCATGTTTATTGCAGCACTATTCACAATAGCCAAGTTATGGAAACAGCCAAGATGCCCCACCACTGATGAATGGATTAAGAAAATGTGGTATTTATACAGAATGGAATTTTATGCAGCCATGAAGAAGAACGAAATGTTATCATTCGCTGGTCAATGGATGGAATTGGAGAACATCATTCTGAGTGAGGTTAGCCTGGCCCAAAAGACCAAAAATCGTATGTTCTCCCTCATATGTGGACATTCGATCAAGGGCAAACATAACAAGGGGATTGGACTTTGAGCACATGATAAAGTGAGAGCACACAAGGGAGGGGTGAGGATATGCATGAAACCCCCCACCCAAAAAAAAAAACAAGACAGCATTTGATGTCCTCAATGCAAAGGAACTAATGCAGAAACTTTAAAGTGACAGAGGCCAATAGGAAAAGGGGACCAGGAACTAGAGAAAAGGTTAGATCAAAAAGAATTAACCTAGAAGGTAACACACACGCACAGGAAATTAATGTGAGTCAACTCCCTGTATAGCTATCCTTATCTCAACCAAAAACCCTTGTTCCTTCCTATTATTGCTTATACTCTCTCTACAACAAAACTAGAGATAAGGGCAAATGAGTTTCTGCCTAGTAGTCAGGGGGTAGTGGGGGAGAAGGAGGGGGGTGGGGGAAAGGCAGGGGATGGGGGAAAGGGAGGAGAAATGACCCAAATATTGTATGCACATATGAATAAAGAAATACTAAAAAAAAGCAAACAAATAATCTTTTCTGTCCACCCTGGCAATTAATCCATCTTTAAGTCCTTAGTATATCTCATTGACATTGCATTTTCTCCAGCTCAAAATCTGTGATTCAAGCAGCCCTGATCTTGTAACAATGTCCTGTTTCCCAGCTTGTTTGCTCATGTAATCTACTCTTGTTTTACACATTTGCATAGTTTCCAGTCTACTTTGGTCTGGTATTCTCACCGATTATTCCACTCAAATGGTAAGTTTACAGCACCATGGGACTCTGTATCACTCAACTTATTGAGTCCTTCAGTTCTCATCTTACTGGACTTTCAACAACTTTTGGCTCCTCCTCTCCTGGATCACCATCTTTATTGGCTTACTGACTCTAGAGACTCCTGAATTTCTTCTACCTGTTGAAGCATGTTCTTTTGCCTAGGAACTAAATATTGGAGTGTCTCAAAGATCAATTTTAGGAATTTCTCTTCTCACTCTGTTTATTTCCTAAGGTGACAACTGATCCATGACAAGCTACACTCAGATGATCCCAAAATCTCATCAAGACTGAGCTCCAGAGGGTAGTATATACCTTCCTCCTGCTGCATCCATTGGGCTATCACAAACTATATCCAACTCAATATTTTCAAATACAAAATCACAGTTTTCCCTTACAAAATGGTCTTCTTATAGCACTTTTCCTCTCATTTATGTAAGTGAAAATCATTCCTTATGATCCTCTTACCTTTACCACACCCAGTTATAATATCCTGTCCATTTCATCTCCCAAATAGCTACTGAAGGTGTTGGATTCTATCAATAACAGCCATCACCACAGAAGCACAGTCCAGCTGTCATCTCTCAGCTGGGATTCTCAACGGTGTGCCAATCACTCAAACCTGGCTTTAATCAGTTTTCAACATTGCAGTCAGTGTAATCTCTAAATACAAATCCTATCTGCCACATTTCTACTGGAAAGACTTCACTGGTTTTCCATTCTCTTAAAAAACCTTTCATGTAAATCTTTTATCTCTCCACTCTACTCACCCTAGTTTTTTATACCTGAAAGGCTCAAATTTTTATTTATTTATTTTTGGCTTCTTGAATGTGTATATTTCCTTAAGTCTCTGATCTTCTGTACTTGCTCTTCCCTTTTCCTGAAATGTCTGCTTCCCTCTTTACAAAGTTAATGCCTATGTAGACTTCAGTCTCAGCGTAGCATCATCACTCAGAATGGGCTTTACTGTCTGGTCCCCACTTAGCAGTTCCATGAGCGTAAATCCCCCTATCACCAACCCCTGGCTTATTTTGTATCACTGTTCAATCACTGGTTTAAATTTAGTGATATGATTATTTGACAGCTCTCTCTCCTCTAGACTGTAAACTCTATAGGATGGGGACATAGTGTATTTCAGGTCTTGATATTATCTTTAGTACTCAGAACAATAATTAACACTGAAGTGTTCAATAAATATCTACTTTATCCAGTGTAAATATATGAATAACATTTCTATTAATTCAAAATATAATGTTCAAATTCCAGTTCTTTGAGTATAGAATAAATGATTGCATAAACGTAGTCATGGTATTAAGTCACGTACTTTATAAAAATGTCAAAGGTCATCTTCCCATAATATGCTTGGAAAGTTCAACCATAAACCATTTTTTAAGTGTATAGAGAGATATAATCCCCTTTGTACTATTTTTATTAGCATACATTGCTAGTAAAAAGGGGTTTCATACAGTGTACTTTGAACAAGTTCACACCTTTACTATATTCCCTTAACTTCCCTCCCTCTTTCCCATCCTTTGTTTCAAAGTGTTTGGAAGGTTTCATTATGTTTTATCTATCTATCTATCTACACACACATATGCCATCTTTATGGCTTATGCTTTTCTTTTTGTTAGTTTTTTTTAAAAATAAATAAACACTGCTGTAGGCAGTAGTTATATTTTGAAATTCTAATCCCCACTACTCCAGGAAATGTTATTATTTGGAAATAGGATCATTGCAGGTATAATTAGTAAATATGAATTCATTTAATCTAATATAACTGTGTCCTTATTAGAAGAAAAATTCAGATGAAAAAATGGAGAGGAACACAAAGAAAATGCCATGTCAACATGAAAGCAAAACTCAGGGTGGTGTGTCTACACCACACCAGAAAATGTCAGAAAGAAATGCCAGACTGCCAACAGACAGTCAGAAGGTAAGTGTGGAACAGGATTTTCCCTCATGACCTCAGGACTGTTTTAGTCCATTTAGGTCGATATAACAAAATGCCATAAACTGAGTGGATTATGAACAACAGAAGTTTATTTCTTATTCTGGATGCTGGGAAGTCCAAGACATAGACTTGGTGGGTTTGATGTCAAGTGAGGGCCTACTTCTTGGTTCGCAATGGTTGCCTTATCACTGTGTCCTCTCATGGCAGAAGGGGACTAGCTTGCTCTCTGGGATCTCCATTATAAGAGCACTAATGCCATTCATGAGGGCTTCACAAGGGCTTCACCATTCCAACCTGCCGAATCCCCTTTTTAAAGGCTTCACCTCCAAGATCATCACATCGGAGGTTCGGGGTTCAGCATGTGAATTTTGGGGGAATGGAAACCTTCAGTCTATAGCACAGAACTAACTCTGTGGAATTTGGATTTCAGCTTTCTAGCTTTCAGAATGGTGATGTCATGAATTTCTGTTGTTCAAAGCTACCTAGTCTGTGGTACTTTGTTTTGCCAACTTTTGCAAGCTAGTGGTAAGCACCAGCAAGGATATTGAACTCAATTTTTTCATTTGGAGGGAACCAAACAGCTGAGAGGTTAAGGTCATTAGATGCCACACGGAAAATCTTTTACACTTCTTTGGAAGAAATTCTTAAATTAATAACAAAAAATATGTCTGTAAATTCACAAATGACAATCAAATCAAATCTAAACAGAAGCAACTGAACTTTCAGAAAAACCTGTACTTTTAAGGAAAAGCAGTTAAAACATAATTTCACAATTCCCAACTTGCCAAGAGAAATGGACATAATTTAGACTTTGGTATTAATGTCTAACATTATGCATTATTTTCTTGATTACACCCTAAGGGTTTGTTTATGTGCAAACCAAGTTCTTTCTTTTGACAAATGCTTGCTTCGTGTCTGTATTTGGCAAATCCTAGAGTGGCTGCTAATATATTCAGCACAGTATGTGTTTTGAATATTCAGAGATAAAGAAGATGTTGCTTCTAATTATATGGTCCTCTAGCTCCCAACCTGCTTAAAAATGTAATATGGAAATAGTTTAAATTTCAGTGTTCACGTCCAACATTGTATATATTTTTTCTTCTTTTCTTCCTTCTTTCCCCTTCCTCCCTCCCTCCCTCCTTCCCTTATTTTCTCTTTCTCTCCCTCTCTTCCTCCCTCATTTTTTCCTGTCATTTTGTGGTGCTGGGGATTGACCTGAGGGCCTGGTGTATGCTAGGCAGTTCTCTGCCACTGAGCTACATCCCAACCCCTACATATTTTCTTGGTTACATCTTAAGGTGAAAACCAGACATGTTAGCACACATAAAATTACTATAAAGTTGTTTGTAGATGCCTGAGAAGACAGAGTAGGGAGAGACAAAAATGTGTGGGTGAGATGGCAATAATTGAAAGAGGAAATGATATAATCAGACTACTGTGGTTTGAATGTTTGTATCCCCCACACCCAAATCAGGCTTTGAAACCTAATCCCGAAGCACTAGTATTAAGTGTTGCTATCTCGAGGAGATGATTGGATCATGAAGCTCTCTTATAAAAGATATGCCTTGGGGGACCTTGCTCACTGCTTTCACCATGTGAGGATGAAGCAAGAAGGTGACATCTATGAAATAGAGTGAGCCCTAGCCAGACACTAAAGCTGCTAGTGCCTTGATCTTGGAATTCACAGCTACCAAAATTGTGAGTAACACATTTCTATTTCTAAGTGACCCACAAAGTATCCAGTTAAGATATTTTGTTATAGCACTCTAAATAGAGTAAGACAGAGCAAAACATAAGCAGAGTGCTTTGCCTCAAAATATGTTTTCCAAATTTGGGATGAGAGATTTGTGTTTTGCTTTTGCATCTTCTTGATCTTGCAAAAATATTTGAACCTAGAAAAGACATTAGAATTTACTGATCCAAATTTTAAATATATTTTGTTCATCTTAAATTCACTTCCTCAGTGAGATCGGTGTCCAGACTCTTCCAACTGGGTGTTTGATATCACTGGTATAAAGTCATCATTTGGTCTCAGAGAGGACAGGTCATAGTCATCCAAACTCAAATGGAAGATTCTGTCAGATACACACAAAGCTGCATCACCTGTTAAGCTTCTAAGGATGCTGAATCCCTTGTGACTTAGACTCAGTTCTGGTCTCAGAGGGATTCTTTCTTTTAGTAGCTCTGTCCTTTAAAACCATTCATTAAGGATCCCATTGGAGATGCTGGGATTCAGGATTCTCTTCAGGGCTAGCCTGGGAACTGTGTAGACAAACAGTCATTGTCTCCAAAGAGTTGCTTTCCTTGGCAAACCACACTAGCACTATTTGGACTTTTGTCACAGTCACTGCTGGGAGCTGGAAGTCCAATCTCTATTTTTCAAGGGTGAACAATCTGAGCCCAGAAGAGTTAGGTGATTTTCTTTCTTGTCATTTGTACAAACCAAGGTGAAAAAATCTTTTATGGAACCTGGGAAATTATAGATGCTTAATAAATGGCATTCTCTCTTTCTATTCTGACTCAGTCACTCTTGTACACAGAGGGGAGAGAGAGAGAGGGAGAAGAGAGAGAGAGAGAGAGAGAGAGAGAGAGAGAGAGAGAGAGAGAGAGAGAGAGAATGAACTGAACACATCTTGGGAATCATATCCCCAAACCATATAATTTAGCAGACTCTGCTTTCTCTACATCTTTCTCCACTTAGACTTAGAAACTTTGTTTGCTGGGAGAGAAGTAGGGCAGAGCATCAAACGGGCATTGGCAATGAGCTTGTACCGGTGCTCTGTAAGACAACTTGAGGCAAATTCAAATTGAATCACTTGCTTGCTGACAGCAGCAACAAGAGTATTTTCATGCATCTTATTTTTTGGTCCTGGATACCTTTTCAATAATTTAAACTGAAGCCAGCAATTACTCTTAAGGACCAGCAGATTGTAAACTTTATTCCCAGAGTAAATTATATTTGGATTTTTCAGTGGCTAGATGTAAATTTGTATAGGTATAAATATTGACTTCAGAAACATTCTTGCAGTATAAAACTTTTTTTCTAAGTATGATAATGTTTGAATCATTCCCATTGCCTTTTTCAAGTATGCATGTATAAATTAATTAATTGTACACAGTGAAGCAACTGCTGCTGGTTCTACTAGGATGTCTTGCAAATGATTTCTGTCTTCATTTCTGAGCAGTGAGGACCAATATCAAGTCAGGAAAGGCAATTTTGCAGACTGACAATTTGCACCTTCAGAAATGTCTGTGTTTCTCTGTGCTGGTCATTCAGAGCAGCCTCAAAATTAGCTGTCTATATTCTGCCTTATCCTCTAGCACTTTCGTTTACAAATATTTGATGATAAATAATTGTACATGCCAAAAGATCCCTTGAAGATCATTCACAGGAGTCATACAAGGTATATGGAAATATGATTTGGAGGCATAAGGAATTAGAAAAAAATAACTACAATTCCAATCCCTCACCCTGGCTCCACACTCTGCATTGTGATGTTATATGCACCTGTTGCAAGGGAATGGTTTCTGCTTTCAAGGAGGCCTCAATTGTCTCAGAAGTAAAGTGTGATGCTTTTCAGTTCACTGTTTAAAATTCCTAAATAAGGAAACTAGTTGAAGAAAGTAGACTTCTGGTGAACCCTGGTGATTTGGAGGAAATAGGAAGTTTTAAGGCTGTCTCAAAGATTTGTTTTTCAAGACATAGTATTCTGTTGAGACATTTGCTACTCTTTGAGATGTTATAAACTTGTTCTCCACGAAGCAGATCAACTTCCCTTCACTCTGATATTCTCAAAGAATGTGGTAGAAATTTAAACTTGGGTCTTGAGGTCAGAAGGTATGGCTTGGAAAAGACTTGAAAAAATGAAGTGACATGACATAAACTGTGAACTATCAGAAAAAACTTATGGAACCCCTTTACTCATGTAAACATATATGATCAACATGGCAAAGGCTATTGATCTAAAGCATGTGACACTCACATAATACTATTTTTACCAAAACCTCATGTTGACTTAGAAGCACTTTCCCTCTCACCCCCTTCAATCCTAATTAGATGTTCATAAACACTGAGTGAACAGGCCCAGGAAGTTGTGCTCAGCATCCAAGACCAGCTGCAGTGGGATGTGTAATGGGTCTGGAAAATTATAGTGGCTTTCTTTCACCGAATTTTTTATTCACTATTACTTGGAGGATGCACCTTCTTCTAAATGGTTAGATTATTTACAAGAAAAATGGTTCCATGCTAATTCTATAAGAAAAAAATAATAATTTGTGCACTTCTATGAGCCTTTTAAAAAATATTTGAGAATCTCTTCTGTTTTGATTTTAAAATGTAGTGCAACCCATAAATATATGAAGTTCTCAAATTTAATTGAACACCTGACAATAATATGTCCATAAAGCAAACTAAAAAAGCTTGGGTGGTATATCTTTAAGTCTTTGTGTTGATTGTGTATAATTGGAATCTGTAAATGATTCCTTCTCTCCACACAGAGTACTAAGAGGTAGGTGACTGATCTAGTCCTGTGGAGAATTCTTTCTGTGTGTTACAAAAGGAAAAGATATAGTGGCTAATTTGAATACTATTTTTTTTTCCTTTTAGGAACATTTGCAATCAAAGCTTAGTTCTCTCATCAGGAGTCCAGGGCATCTCTGGGTCACCATGGCCTCACTCAAACTATCTCCAACCTGTCAGTAAGGAGCCTAATCTTACCACTGCTGTTCCCCAGATTGGAGTTTTACAGGTAAAATCCCCATTTGTTCAGCCTGGCATAAACATCAAATACTTGTTCCAGAATATAAACTTTGTGAAACCATTTTACATGTTTCTTGGTTTTAATTTCGGTATTCACAGTCCTCCTTTGAGTGTCAAAAGTATGTGAAGAATATAGCATGATGACAACAAACTGTATTTCAGTATTTATACTCAACAAATTATCTTCTCTTTATTTAAAATTATGACTACCATATTAGAAAACTGTTAGACAGCCACTGTTTCTGTTCAGAAAGCATTGGATAAAGGAATTAAAATAATCTGTTTTCAGTGTCACCATAATCAAAGGACTATCACATAGTCAAAAATGAAATAATTGAGTTTGGATATAGAACGGGGACTTTATGCTGAAGCAGGACTCAGGTCAAAGCATTCCTGAACTTCCTATTACCTTCAAACTTCTTTAAAAATAGCCAATCTCATCAAACAAGCAAAAAGGTTTCTGAAAGAGTAAACTGGAACAGAGGAAGAATAAACCCTAGGGATTAAGGTAGGAAGAACGTGTGTATAAATAAGCTCCATGATAGAGATGGGATTAGCATCCACAAATATTTGAAATATATATATCAGAATGAAGATGTGCTATTTAAAACACTGTGATGCACTTAGAGAAAATTGTAGGAAGTAAAATAAATGCCAATGTGCACTGATAGTTGTGAGAAAAAGACTGGTTATTTACCTATGGTTATATGAGATGGGCCTAAAATTCCAACCACCATTTAAAGTAAAAAAGCACAAAAAAAAATGCTTATAATGTGAACATTTACTGTGAGGGAAAACATTAGGCCACTATTAATCTTTAATGCCTTGGTATGGGTTAGAGCATCAGTTTTATTCCCGTCACTTTGACCTTGAGAAAAGTAGAATTGACACAAGTGAGATAGAGAGGATGAGCAGCAGAGCCCAGTGCGCGAGCTGCTGTCCCCTAGTGGGAAGGCCCAGGCGGGAGACTTGAAGCTGGTCCAGGAGGCAAAAGCTGCTGCTTTGCTGAGGACCATTCACTAGGGATGCCATTTGTGTGTGTGTGTCGGGGGGGGGGGGGGAAGGGGCTAGAGACTTTGCAGTGACAAACCTTCAAAAATTTGCCATTCTGAATTATTCTTTAAACCGCTATCTTTTGTTTTCCATGTAAAGGACACGGTAGCCTTATTTTTCCTCTTCTTTAGAACTTAAATTCCATTTTCGGAAATAATATGCTGTCCTCAAAGAGATTTATGTGTTCCGAATGTGACGAGGTTTAGACTTGCCGAATGTAAAGTTTTCTTTTCTCCTTCTCCGTAAGTTCCAACAGCATCGAAACAAATCTGCCTTTGGGTTTAACATGCTATCTTCTCACATATACCTACAAGTTAAGCATGAATACTTACAGACAGCACAGAACTACTCTTAACCCAAGAAACTTAAAATGTGAAGGAATCAAATAAAAATGCAGAAAATGCCCTGTCTGATTTTTAAGGCTAATGTACTTATTCAAGTGTGACCTTTCAAAAGAGAAAAAGAATAGAAAGTATTTCAAAAATAAAGGGAAATATTATAAGAATCAAGAGGAAGAGAAAACAGATAAAAGGATTAGAAGTAAAAGATCATTAGAAAAGACTCAATGAAGAAGGAAATAAGAAGGAAGAAGTATGGTTAAAAACTGGGTAAGATCAAGGAAGAGGTGGTTTTAAAAAAATCTCACTGCTTAGTTGATGATATTAAAAGGGAAAGGTGACAATTATGAATAAGTAAGTTCTACCCAAACCTAGACTCAAAGTTTTGCAAACTTTTAGGTATCTTATCTCATTATCTCTTGAATTTAAGGAAGCCATATTTATTTCCATAATCAGTAATTTGAAATATCATCCTTGAAGGTATTTCTCCAAATGGTTTTCTTTCCCCTTTTATGTGGCATTCTTCAGTGTCTCAGCAGCCAATTAAAAATCAAGGGTTTCAAAAACTGTAGCTGTCTTTCTTGGTGAGTTAAGGCATCAGTTCACATACTCTCAAGGGAGTCACCAAGAATCTAATTTCCCTTGGTGCAGAGTTCCTTCTGGGAAAACCGATCATACTGAAAAAAACTGTAGAGACTTTTGGAGTTTCTTTTCCTTTCCCCTCTCCATTCAGTCTAGTCACCCAAGCCCTTTCTGCTTTTCCTTCTTTTTTACAAGGCAAGGAGAGAACCATCCATTTGCATATAACTGTGGCATACTCATTAAAAAAATGATCCAGTTTTCTGTGTTTATAGATGGGCAGAATCTTTATGGTGGAATGCCTGTTTTAGATCAATGGCGTTAAATCACTTCCCCAAAAGGATGCTGCATATTCTGTGGTGTTTGGTTGGACATTTCCAGTGAATTTCTACACATTTTAACATCTTTTCTAGGGTAAACTTCCAGAGATAACAACTGTAATTGTTCTTACGTTGAATCAAAAAATTTCTTCCCTGCAGTTTTGATGCACAGAGATTGATTTCATACATGGAAAAATACAAAATAAACCTATTCTTTCATCTTTATTTTAGCCCTTCAAAATTCTGAAAACAGCCTCCTGTTCCCATAAGGCTTCATTTCCCTAATTCCTTTTACCTTTTCCCCATCCCTTCAATGTTACCCTGCATGCTAGTCAATAACAACTTAAATATAGGATCCAGGAGTAGGTTAATGTAGGGCACCAGGTGTATGTTCTAACACTGCCAAGTCTAGAGGGACTGAGATCTTTTTGATTTGGATACTTTTCCTCCATTGATTCAGCCTAGGCTCCTAATAGCTTTTTGAGCAGCAGTGTCATGCTATTATATCAGTGCCTTTCAAACATGTCCAGGAAGCAGGCCTCTGGAAAGTCGTGGGACTCTTTGGAATACAATAAAATTCTGAGTAGCATGGATGCCATCTTTTGAGCCAGGATCAATTGGCACTAGCAGAAATACGCCTATATTTAATGTATATGTCCTTCTACAACTCCAAAGGACAGAATTATTTTTAGAGAATTATGGTTCAGTTTTTCCAGTAATCTTACTTTTTTTTCCTTTCTGATCTTTTTATAGGAGTAAGAAAAACTTATTGTCAAAAGCACATATGATTGTAGGAAAAAAATCGTTTAAATACTCCTCTAACATATTGCAAAATGATTATTAACTTTATTGGCAAAACTCCTTGTGTATAGCTTTTTGAAGAAGAAAGTTCCATGGGAGCATGGTTTGAAAACTCTTGACTTACACTGATCACCTATTATGCAGGGGATATACAAGTTAGCAGAGTAAGTGGAGAAAGTACTGAATTGCAACCTGGGCATTGAGTTTAAGTCTGCTCTCTATCGACTTTATGACCTTTGGTAAGTCACTTAACTTCTCCAGCTTCAGTTCCCTTCTCTTTTAAGTAAGGACCTTAGGTTAGATAATTTTTAAATTACATTTCTATCTTAGTCTACCTCACATGCCATAACAAAATAGTCAGGAGTTTCTTTAACAAAATAAATTTACCATTTGTAGTTCTGGAAGCTGAGAAGTTAGATCAAGGTGCTGGCTGATTTGCTTCCTGGAGAGGATTCTCTTTCTGGGATGCACATGGCCACCTTCTGGCTGTGTCTTCACATGGCAGAGAGTGAGTGGGCTCTTTGGCATTTTTAAAAGGGCACTAACCCCATCCATCCTACCCGGTCATAGGTTTTAGAAAATCATTAATAAACAGAATATCCATTTCCTCAAGGGGCTCATACTCCATTGGAGAAGCAGACAATGCCTAAGACTAAACTATATACTAAGCTGCAACCTGGAGCTTAGTATGGATCGTATGGAGGGATCAGACCAAAATGAAGTGGAAATAGTTAGGAGGCATTCAGTATGTGGAGAGGGATGGGGTAAAAGGCTGCTGCCATAGAGCTTGGACCTCTGAGATAGTAATGAAGGTGCTGGGGGGCTGTCCAATTATTCTCAAAGTTTGAAGATTGAGACAGTAGGATTTGTCATTGTTTTGGTCTCTATATTTCTGCCTATGCCTAGAAAATTTATATTCAACTCCAAATATGTTTTCTGATGAATTGGTCATAACTCACTATCTCTAGCTGTCAGTATCTGTAATGAACATGCTTTCTATCCTTACCTAAGGGCTCCCATGGAACCTCAGATGTGCTTTTGTCAGGAATGGACTTCTGCATCAGCACTTGTTACTTCCATGTTTAAAAGACTGACCATGGTAGCTCATGCCTCTAATCCCAGCTACTCAGGAGGCATAGGTAGGAGGATGTCCATCTGAGGCTGGCCATAGGCAAAAGTATGAGACCTTATCTGAAAAACAACCAAAACAAAAAAGGGCTGGGGACATGGCTCAATTGGCAAAGTGCCTACCTAGCAAGTCTGAGGTCCTGAGTCAAACCCCAACACCTCCAAAAAAACCCCTAAAAAACAATACCCAAAGCTGGCCATTCAGCTGCTTACTCATTGAAAAAGCTGCAAAAAGCTGCCATGTGCACTAGGTCTTGTATTAGGCTTCCCAAAGAAATTATGGAAATCTTGTAAGGCTTGGGAATAATCTGCAAGTGGTGGAATGTATTCTGTAATTAAAACATTTTAGGGGAATTTTTGGTTGAACGTGGGACCCCAGGTCAAAGGGGATATGGACATGAACCTGGGAGTGACTGCATCAAGTGTGGAAGCTCTGACTCACGTGCTAAGGATCAGCTTTATTTCATGGACAGAGTGAGAGCCATTGAACGTTCCCATTTGTGGAATGGCTTGGCTGCCATGGTACATAGGAGATGTCCCCAGAAACAGTGCAAGGGACAGTCTGAAAAGTAGAGGCTGGCTAGGGTACTGTCATTTCTGTTCACCGAAAAGGTAGGTGACAGGTGAAGAGAGAAGCGGATGGTATAAGATTTGTCAGAAAGTAATGGCAGCAGAATTGTTTGCTGCATCAAGTATGAGAAAGTGGATTAAGGTGGAGTTAGAGCAGAAGCCTGAACGGCAGCTGAGCACCTCTAGGAACTGAGAAAGAGAAGCCAGAAGGCAGAAAAGAGAAACCCACCCCTTTTTGGTTTGGCTTGGTTTAAGGAAAAACCTTGTCTAGTTTGGGACTTCCAGGTCAGAGTCCCATGTTATTAAATCCCAGTACTAATCAAGAAGTCATATTTCTCTTCTGATTCCAAAATTTCAAGATCACGAGTACTTTCCTATATTGTTGGTAGCAATAAAAGTGCTACATTATATTTAACAGCATAAAGCTACGTATACAATATGACCTACTTATCTCAATCCTAAGAATTTATCTTAAACCTAAAAAGAGAGTTTACCTAAAAATCAACAAATATATCCCTGTAGTTTTTAAATTTCATCCAAGAAGTCTGTACTGAAAATTTTTTGTCAATCAAAAAAGTGAATCGATGATGAGGGGCTGTAGATTAATTAGATTACAATCTAAATAACTGTAATTACCTAATTAGAAATATGTAGGATTGCATTTCAACATGGAAAACCATTGTGCTATAATTTTCAGAGAACACAGAAAAGCAAGATAAGTCTAAATCTAAAGTATGCTACTGCTTAGGCTTGAACAGCAGACATTAAAAAAGATTTTAGGAGCAGAGGAAAAGGGCTAAGGTGGCATTTGACCTGGAGTTTATGCCAGAAAGTTTGAAGTTCTTCTAAAATATCTAGAAAGATAGAAAGAAAAACTGAAAATGAACGACAGCATTGGGAAGGAGAAATAGCACCCTATGTAATGTGAGAACGTGGACAAAATTTCTGCTATGTGCTCTGTCCTGTGGTCTTCCTGTGGGATGCCCACCAGAAACAAAGTGAAGTCCCGGGCTTAACAGAGCAGAAAGGCGCTCTGTTCTTTTAACCCTGACCTCCCTACCACAGAAATGTCATCCCAAATCAACCACAGAGGCGCGCTCAGCCCCCAGCTGGATGAGAGTCTTTGTTAGAGTTATCTATTGCTAATATATTTAATTCTGTGGTTTTTCTTTTAACCTTATTTATGACATCTTTTCATGCACAGAGGTTCTTAAGCTCTTTTCTTTATAATTTGTGCTTTTTTGTGTGTAAGAATATGTTCTAACCTGAGGTTGTTAAGGGTTATTAGGCATTTTTCTTACATTATCCTCTGAAGGCATTGTCGTGCTGCTTTCTACTTTAGTTCTGTGATTGCTTTTTGTATATGATGTGATGTAGTATTCCAGCTTCTGTTTTCACATAATCCCAGAATAATCTATATAAGCAGCATTTTTACTATACTTACTCTCACAGCATTCAAACATCCAGTCTTCCAGTCCATGGAAATGCTGTCTCTCCATTTACTTCGATCTTCTTTTATTGGTCAATAGTTTTACACTTTTTTATCTAATGCATTAGATTATGCAAACTTACTTGGAGTTTATACTATCATAAAGAAATTAAAAAACATTAAATATCATTCTCAATCTGTGATAGCAAATCAAAGAATATTGAAAATATAGAAAGCTACAACGCAACAATACAAATTGTTCTGTGCCTTATCACTTTGTATCTACATTTAAATTCTACAATGACACTTTCAGTTCCTTTGAAATCCTTGTTTATCTTATCCATTTCCATTTCATCATGTCAGGAAGTAGAGGGGGAACTTTGGTGCTGTGTTGCATTTTTGCAATAAGAACTATTAGGCAGAGATGATAGGGACCACTTTTAGTAGCAATTGCAGATTGAACATTGCGATAGACCAATTGTGATCCCTCTGTGACCCAAGCACATAATTGAGGTAGCAAGAGTGTTCATCTTGATGTTGTAGAGCTACTTTAGATGGGCATGAATCAGGAATTGAGCTAGGAATTGAGGTGGAGCTCAATGAGTATTTGACTCATGCCTCCAAAGAACAGGTGTATATAGTTCCTTTACCTTTACACACAAGCTGAGAGCAAATAAATATGTAAAGACACTCCCTTTATGAAAGAAAAACAAACACAAAAACTAATGCAGGCTTAAAATATTAAGAATTAGCATTTCCTGAATGTACACCAAGTTGTTTACATGTACCAGCTCATCCAATCTCAACAACTCTACAAATTAATTATGATCATTATCTTCAAATTGCTACTGAGGAGACTGGGGCACAGAGATGCTTTAAGTGATGGGGGCAAGGTCGCACAGGGCGGAAATGGCAGAGCTGAAATTCAAACCAGACAGCTGGACCTAGCACAAGCTCTGAACCTAATGTTCTCATTCTTCTCTGCTCAAAGCAAGACATGCTACAGAACACAGGAAAGAGAACTTCAACCTGAGGGAGATGTGGAGGAACAGGAGGGTAGGAGGAAAAGCCTCTGGGAAACAATCAGAGTGTCAAAAAGCAAGAAAGGGCACAGGATAGGATGGAAAACAGCAAGAGGGGCAGGGGAAAGCAGGAAAGAAATGGGGATTTCAGAGAAATGAAAAATGTCATTACAGAATTAAAATGCACATTTGAGGGAACTTTTTTTTTTTCATTTTTCTTTTATTATTCATATGTGCATACAAGGATTGGTTCATTTCTCCCCCCTGCCCCCACCCCCCCAATACCCAGCAGAAACTATTTTGCCCTTATTTCTAATTTTGTTGTAGAGAGAGTATAAGCAATAATAGGAAGGAACAAGGGTTTTTGCTGGTTGAGATAAGGATAGCTATACAGGGAGTTGACTCACATTGATTTCCTGTGCGTGGGTGTTACCTTCTAGGTTAATTCTTTTTGATCTAACCTTTTCTCTAGATCCTGGTCCCCTTTTCCTATTGGCCTCAGTTGCTTTAAGGTATCTGCTTTAGTTTCTCTGCGTTAAGGGCAAGAAATGCTAGCTAGTTTTTTGGTGTCTTACCTATCCTCACCCCTCCCTTGTGTGCTCTCGCTTTTATCATGTGCTCATAGTCCAATCCCCTTGTTGTGTTTGCCCTTGATCTAATGTCCACATATCAGGGAGAACATACGATTTTTGGTCTTTTGAGCCAGGCTAACCTCACTCAGAATGATGTTCTCCAATTCCATCCATTTACCAGCGAATGATAACATTTCGTTCTTCTTCATGGCTGCATAAAATTCCATTGTGTATAGAAACCACATTTTCTTAATCCATTCGTCAGTGCTGGGGCATCTTGGCTGTTTCCATAACTTGGCTATTGTGAATAGTGCCGCAATAAACATGGGTGTGCAGGTGCCTCTGGAGTAACAGTCTTTTGGGTATATCCCCAAGAGTGGTATTGCTGGATCAAATGGTAGATCGATGTCCAGCTTTTTAAGTAGCCTCCAGATTTTTTTCCAGAGTGGTTGTACTAGTCTACATTCCCACCAACAGTGTAAGAGGGTTCCTTTTTCCCCGCATCCTTGCCAACACCTGTTGTTGGTGGTATTGCTGATGATGGCTATTCTAACAGGGGTGAGGTGGAATCTTAGCATGGTTTTAATTTGCATTTCCTTTATTGCTAGAGATGGTGAGCATTTTTTCATGTGTTTTCTGGCCATTTGAATTTCTTCTTTTGAGAAAGTTCTGTTTAGTTCACGTGCCCATTTCTTTATTGGTTCATTAGTTTTGGGAGAATTTAGTTTTTTAAGTTCCCTGTATATTCTGGTTATCAGTCCTTTGTCTGATGTATAGTTGGCAAATATTTTCTCCCACTCTGTGGGTGTTCTCTTCAGTTTAGAGACCATTTCTTTTGATGAACAGAAGCTTTTTAGCTTTATGAGGTCCCATTTATCTATGCTATCTCTTAGTTGCTGTGCTGCTGGGGTTTCATTGAGAAAGTTCTTACCTATACCTACTAACTCCAGAGTATTTCCTACTCTTTCCTGTATCAACTTAAGAGTTTGGGGTCTGATATTAAGATCCTTGATCCATTTTGAGTAAATATTGGTATAGGGTGATATACATGGATCTAGTTTCAGTTTTTTGCAGACTGCTAACCAGTTTTCCCAGCAGTTTTTCTTGAAGAGGCTGCTATGTCTCCATCGTATATTTTTAGCTCCTTTGTCAAAGATAAGTTGCTTATAGTTGTGTGGCTTCATATCTGGATCTTCTATTCTGTTCCACTGGTCTTCATGTCTGTTTTTGTGCCAGTACCATGCTGTTTTTATTATTATTGCTTTGTAATATAGTTTGAAGTCAGGTATTGTGATAACTCCTGCATTGTTCTTTTGACTGAGTATTGCCTTGGCTATTCGTGGCCTCTTGTGTTTCCATATAAATTTAACAGTAGATTTTTCAATCTCTTTAATGAATGTCATTGGAATTTTGATGGGAATTGCATTAAATATGTAGATTACTTTGGGGAGTATTGACATTTTTACTATGATGATTCTACCAATCCATGAGCATGGGAGATCTCTCCACTTTCTATAGTCTTCCTCAATCTCTTTCTTCAGAAGTTTATAGTTTTCCTTGTAGAGGTCTTTCACATCTTTTGTTAGGTTTACACCTAGGTATTTGATTTTTTTTGAGGCTATTGTAAATGGAATTGTTTTCATATATTCTTTTTCAGTTTGTTCATTATTAGTGTATAGAAATGCTAATGATTTTTCTATGTTGATTTTATATCCTGCTACCTTGCTATAGCTATTGATGATGTCTAGAAGCTTCTGAGTAGAGTTTTTTGGGTCTTTAAGGTATAGGATCATGTCGTCTGGAAATAGGGATATTTTGACAGTTTCTTTACATATTTGTATTCTTTCATTTCTTCTTCTTGCCTAATTGCTCTGGCTAGGAATTCCAGTACTATGTTGAATAGGAGTGGAGATAGTGGGCATCCTTGTCTGGTTCCTGATTTTAGAGGGAATGGTTTTAATTTTTCTCCATTAAGTATAATGCTGGCTGTAGGTTTGTCATATATAGCTTTTATAATGTTGAGGAACTTTCCTTCTATTCCTAGTTTTCTTAGAGCTTTTATCATGAAATGATGTTGGATCTTATCAAAGGCTTTTTCTGCATCTATTGAGATGATCAAGTGGTTTTTGTCTTTGCTTCTGTTAATGTGGTTGATTACGTTTATTGATTTTCATATGTTGAACCACCCCTGCATCCCTGGGATGAAGCCTACTTGGTCGTGGTGAATAATCTTTTTGATGTGTTGCTGAATTCAGTTTGCCATTATTTTATTGAGGATTTTTGCATCAATGTTCATTAAGGAGATTGGCCTATAGTTCTCCTTTTTGGAGGTGTCTTTGCCTGGTTGTGGGATAAGTGTAATACTGGCTTCATAAAATGTGTTTGGCAGTTTTCCTTCCCTTTCTATTTCATGGAACAGTTTAAGGAGGGTTGGTATCAGTTCTTCTTTAAAGGTCTGATAGAATTCAGCACAGAATCCATCAGGTCCTGGACTTTTCTTTTTTGGGGAGACTCTTGATTGCTGCTTCAATTTCATTTTGTGTTATAGATCTATTCAGCTGATTAATTTCCTCTTGGTTCAGTTTTGGATGATCATATGTATCTAGAAATCTGTCCATTTCTTTAAGATTTTCGAATTTATTTGAATATAGGTTCTCAAAGTAGTCTCTGATGATTTCCTGGACTTCCATGGTGTTTGTTGTTATCTCCCCTTTTGCATTCCTGATTCTACTAATTTGGGTTTTTTCTCTCCTCATTTTAGTCAGGTTTGCCAGGGGTCTATCGATCTTGTTTATTTTTTCAAAGAACCAACTTTTTGTTTCATTAATTCTTTGTATGGTTTTTTTGGTTTCTATTTCATTGATTTCAGCTCTTATTTTTATTATTTCTCTCCTTCTATTTGTTTTGGGATTTGCTTGTTCTTGTTTTTCTAGGAGTTTGAGATGTATCATTAGGTCATTGATTTGGGATCTTTCAGTCTTTTTAATATATGCACTCATGGCTATAAACTTTCCTCTCAGGACTGCCTTAGCTGTGTCCCATAGGTTCCGGTAGGTTGTGTTTTCATTTTCATTGACTTCCAGGAACTTTTTAATTTCCTCTTTTATTGCATCGATGATCCACTCTTCATTAAGTAATGAGTTATTTAGTTTCCAGCTGTTTGCATGTTTTTTGTCTTTACTTTTGTTGTTGAGTTCTACTTTTACTGCATTGTGGTCAGATATTATGCACGGTATTATTTCTATTTTCTTATATTTGCTGAGGCTTGCTTTGTGCCCTAGGATATGATCTATTTTGGAGAAGGTTCCATGGGCTGCTGAGAAGAATGTATATTGTGTAGAGGTTGGATGAAATGTTCTGTAGACATCTACTAGGTCCGCTTGATCTATTGCATATTTTAGATCTTGGATTTCTTTATTGAGTTTTTGTTTGGATGACCTATCTATTGATGATAATGGAGTGTTAAAGTCTCCCACAACCACTGTGTTGGCATTTATATATGCTTTTAGGTCTTTCAGGGTATGTTTGATGAAATTGGGTGCGTTGACATGGGGTGCGTACAGATTGATGATTATTATTTCCTTTTGGTCTATTTCCCCTTTTATTAGTATGGAATGTCCTTCTTTATCTCGTTTGATCAATGTAGGTTTGAAGTCTACTTTGTCAGAGATAAGTATTGCTACTCCTGCTTGTTTTCGGGGGCCATTGGCTTGGGTAAGTCTTCTTCCAGCCTTTCATCCTAAGCATATGCTTATTTCTGTTGGTGAGATGAGTCTCCTGTAAGCAACAAATTGTTGGATCTTCTTTTTTAATCCATTTTGTCAAACGGTGTCTTTTGATGGGTGAATTAAGTCCATTAACATTAAGTGTTAGTACTGATAGGTATGTGGTGATTCCTGCCATTTAGTTGTCTTAGTTATTTGAAGGTTTGATTGTGTGTACCTAACTTGATGTTACTCTCTACTGTCTTGCTTTTTCTTATCCTGTGGTTTGGTGCTGCCTGCCTTTTCATGGTTAAGTTGGGTGTGCAGGATCCCTTGCAGAATCTTTTGTAATGGTGGCTTTGTGGTCACATATTGTTTTAGTTTCTGCTTATCATGGAAGACTTTTATTGCTCCATCTATTTTGAATGATAGCTTTGCTGGGTAGAGTATCCTGGGGTTGAAGTTATTTTCATTCAGTGCCTGGAAGATTTGAGGGAACTTTTTATTACAGAACTTGAAGTTTATATTTTTGCTTTATGACTTTATATTTTCAATTTTTGTAACATGCATAACTATTATAATAATAAAACTTTAAAGTGTTAAATTTTTTCCATACCCTTTCTGCTTCCCTAATATATTCTAAGGGAGTAAGTCAAAGATTATTTATATGGATCTAAGCAATTTATTCCTAAAAATGGAAGATGGAAAAATTCCAACCTCCCAAAATAGAAGACTGTTTAAATACATTGTGGTCTGTTTATATGCCAAACTATTTTATTTATATCAAAACATACATTTTTCAAAAAACATTTATTGGCACAAGGAAGTTATTACCATGTTAAGTGAAAATGAGGGATGAAACATATAATCTCCTTAGTGTTATTGTACTATGTTATAGTGTGTGTGTGTGTGTGTGTGAGAGAGAGAGAGAGAGAGAGAGAGAGAGAGAGAGAGAGAGAGAGAGAGAGACAGGGAGAGAATGCATATTGGATGTGCATACTAGTAAAAGGCTACCTTGAACTACACAAGTTTTTTCCACATTTCTAGTTTTTTCACACACATAGTATACGTGCAAATCTTTAAAAATAATTTGAAAAGGGTAACGGATGATTATGAAGATTTATAATCACGTCTTTTTAAATTCAGACTACTCCTTCATAAGCTGTTCATGTAATGATACATAGCTTACAGACGTTTTCCTTTCATTCTCATGCTCCCTACATTTTCACATCTATATGTGAGCTGCAGGAATTGGCTTTGAATCATTTTTTCTAGTTAATTCTTCTTGAAACAATAGGGCACTGCCTATGCCTTTGTTTTTCTTTCCCGGTGGCAGCCGTTTCCATCAGCAGTGCTGAGGCTCCTAGTGTGATCTGTTCCTTTCTGTCCAAGTCCTCCATGCCAGTGCAAAGTCTGCTTCATCAGTGTGGCTCATTGCCTACTGAAGCCATTTCTTATCATCCTGAGGGCTCTAGGTTGTGCTCAGGGGTCCAGGACTATGATGACTTTATCCCATTTGGGGCCCAGCTTTTATTCCCTAAAACACTCTGCTTTGTTTTTCAAAGTCACAACATTTGATGAGAAGTAAAGATAAATATTCTAGTTCAGTTTCCCAACACTTCCATTTTTTGTGACACTCCAGGCTGTTAAATATCAAATCAGTCATCAACTGCTTGTTTTAGCCTATTCCAAGATGGTCTTAAATTAATCAACTGTAAATAAATGCCATTTTACAGACAATGGGGGAATAAAAATAAATAAATACTTTAATGACAACAGCTCAGAAATCATAGAAAATAAGAAGTATTTTTCTATTTTTTCCATTTGTCTGTCACTCAGCCAGTTTTTGTGTTTTAAACCCTATGACACACCTAGAACTAAAAGAGTGTTTAAAGAGTTTTCATATAAGATATGAATAGATGACTATTAAAAAGTTTGGCTCTGCATGGTGCATTTTAATGAAGTTTTTTCAACCTTATAATTTCTCCCAATTTACTAATTTCCATCTCAGGATCTTATTTCTTCATTGCAATCTAGCAGAACCTATACTCATAGCCTCTGGAAGGAATTTTTGTTACCGCTTAGGGGAGACTGTCTAAAACGAAAGCATAAAAAGACAAATTGAGGAAAAAAACTACCACTGGATTTCCTGGGCTAGATGACTGATATAGGAGAAAGAACAAGATACAAAATTGGGGGAAATAAATCTATGAAACTTGATGCACATTTGCATGCATTAAATTTTCTGTTCCTTTGGGATTTTATATAGCAGAGTGACTCTAATAAGCAGAGACATAGTGCAAATTACTGTAAGCAAAGAGAACCTGTTAGCTCAAATACAAGAAAACTCCAGGATTTGGAGTAAGAATAGCACTGATCAGAGGTACAGAATGATCCAGAAGCTCAAATGATGTCAAGAAATTAGTCTCAATTTCTCTATACCTCTCTGTTCCTCCTCCCTCGTTCTCTTTTCCTCTCTTCTACTCCTATCCTCTGACTATGGGCCCTGATTATAGAAACTCAGTGTAATTATAAATAGCACCTCCTTTCTTAATGTATCCTGGTTTAGATGGTAAGTCGAATGTAAATTCTGGGCATTTGCCTGTGAAGCTGACCTCCAGATTGGAGTGTTATGACTCTTGAGCGTTATCAAGTAAGTCCTTTTCTGGGGTACGTTTGTTGACTAACTGGAGAGCCATGTTTTCAGAACAAATACTTCCTATATTTTAAGTGCTTCTCATGAGAGTTTCTCAAAACAACGCAAATTTCTCTCTGCTTTGGAGAAGGCCCTCTCAGCATAATTGAGCCTTTCTTTGTTTATTTGTGTTGTCTGTGCTGCTTTTCAGATTAAACTACAAATGACTTTGGGCATAGGCTCCAAGCTTCCCTCTTTTTAATTACCTCAGATGAGTTTCTGTTGATTCATTTTTCTCCTTTTGTCTAAGGTGATGAATGAATGTTATTTCAGTGCCTTGTATCTGAGGAACTACAATAAAAACAAATTTACACAAAGTAACTTTCAGAGTTAAGGGTTAGAAGCATGTCACTAATGTGCTAATTTTTACTTTTGAATGAATCACATTTAATATTAAAAATACTAAATGCATCATTATATAGGATAACTTGAGGAACATTTTATAAACATCTGCTTCACTGACACTTTTATTATTCAATGAGTAAGAAGTGGTTTCACTGGCTATATAAAACAATTACACAGTGAGTGGGTTTTTAAGAATTAACTCTGTAGGCTACAATCATTATTCAAGTAATATAAATTGGCACCACTTTAAAAGGACTTTTGTGGTCAATTCTGTCTCCTTCTGGACACCAGAAAACCACTGATTTCCTATCACTATAGATTAGGTTTACCTATCCTGGAATTTCACAGAAATTTAGCTAAGTGTCCACTGTTTTGAGTTTGGGTTCTCTCCTTCATGATGTCAGAGGCTCATCCATGTCGTTATGTGCATGGGTGGTTTGTCCCTCCCTCCTTTTTTGGCTGAGTAGCATTCCATTATATGGAGATATTATAATTTGTTTATCCTTTTGCCTGTTGGTTTGGATTGAAGTTTTGAATTTTTTATAATTTGGGGATATTTTTAATTAAGCAAGTTATTATGTGGATATGTGACTTTATCTCCCTAGGGTGAAAACCTGAGAGTTGAAGCCATGGATCATATGTTCATTGCATACATTAAAAGGAATCACGAACTCCTTGCCAAAGTGTCAGAAACATTTTACATTACAAACGGCAATATGCTGAAGGTCCAGTCGCTCCTAATCCTTGCCGATGCTTGCTGCTGTCCATTTGTATATCTTAATGTTAAACATTCTTAGATGCATAGTGTTAGGTGACTGTGATTCTAGAAAGCATTGCTCTGCTGATTAATTATGTTCAGGGTGTTTTCCCATGGCTTTCCTTAATTTTTTACTTTTAAACTCCTTATAGTGGGTTTCCTAATTATATGTCAATAGTTCAAAGTTCTGACATTATTTTATGACAGACATAAAAATGCAAAAGCAGCAGATAACATTTTCTTGCCCAATGGTTAATTGCCATGCTCACTTATTTTCATTCATTCATTCATTATTCATTCTTTGTGTGATTATTGAATATCTTCTATGTTGGCACTGTGCAAATGGAAGCAGTTCAGAGCAAATATAGCTTGGATTATTTTCTTAATGAGCTCACTTGTACTTTGCAAGCTCTAGATAAACGAATGACACTTTTATTAAGGATGATAAAATTTCATAGTTGCCAAATTTTATGAAGACTCACAGCATATACACATAAATAACAGTATGCTAGTCAGAGGTATGACATGAAATAAATATGCATTTTTAGAAATCCATTCTTGCTCTATTGAAACTGGACTATTTAGATCACCAGTGTACAAAGGACAGACTCTGTAAGCAAAATTAAATTCAACTAGGTTCAGTGGCATAATGCTTATTAGAAATAAATTATCAGAAAAAGCCAGAGAATATAGTCTTATGTTTATACATATTATTCATAAGTCGTTATAAGTTGTGATTTATTTTGAGCAACCAAAGCCATATGGTTTTGTACACTACATTTGCTCTAACTAAACCTTTGGCTTTTAAGTAAGGACCAAGCAGAGGAGAGGTAACCTCTGTTTCTAAAAATTAAGAATTAGTCATACAACCCACCATCTAGGCATTCTGATTTACCTATACTCTCTGTTCAGCAGATTCCAGAGTTTTAGTTGCCAGAATCTACACTGTGCTTAACCTTTTTCAGTGAGTTTTAATGCCATATTACAAAGATATACCAGTGTTAGATTGAGCCATCAACATTTCCAGCACTCAACCTTTTGAATTTATGTATGTTTTTAATGTCTATTTTAATGTTAAAACGACTTTCTGACTTTGGAGCCCTTTTGTCTTTCACTAGGAAATAGGAGGGAGACATATCTGAGAATCCTGGTGATGATGGCAAAGAGAAAACCCACAGCAAGCCATGGCTCTGCTTTGTTGGAGGTTTGGGAACAAGCGAAACTGGGAGACACAGTTTTGAAAGCTAAAGTGTAAGTGAAGGTCAGAGAAAAAAGGCTGGATCCCAGAACTGTGACGTTAGGGTGCAACTGGGAGCTACCCTACCTCCATCTGTCCACCAAGACTGGTTCAGCTCAGAAAACAGAATGTTCTGGAACTTGTCAGTAGATGAGTTGCATGACTCCAGGCAGACAGTTCTGGCTCGCTCCCTGTGGTCTGTTTGGAGGCTTGTGCTGACAGCCCTATAACCAAGAATGATCTCCTGGTTTGAGATTGTTGAGGACCTCCCTACTGATTTCCATAGTGGCTGCACTAATTTGCATTCCCACCCATGTGTAAAAGGGTTCATCTTTCCCATATCCTCTCCAACATTTGTTGCTGTTTGTTTTCTTAATGATTATACTCTCCTGACTGGGGTGGGATGGAATCTCAGTGTAGTTTTGATTTGCATTTCCTTTATGGATGTTGAACATTTCTTTATGTATTTACTGCCTATTTTTATATCTTTGGAGAACTGTCCTGAAGTGGGATTAGCTCCCCACAGCCACTCTGTGTTGGGTTCTGAGACTGGAGAGTGAAGCATTCAGTTGTCTCAAAGCAGTCATGCCTCAGGGAACTACTGAAGCAAGAAGGGCTTGGCTTGTCCTTTCAGTAAATGCCTTTCTGACCTTCTTTCCAGTCTGTAGAACTTGCCACGTGTGATAAGTCTTTAGAGAAACACAAAGCTAACCTTACAAGTGACTGACACCTTTAATGGCTCTGCCTCCCCAGAGAAGAGAACTGCTCTGTCTTGAATCTTACAGCTGCTGCTCTAGTTCCCCACTGGCAGGATGCATGTTGCTATGATGCTCTTCTAATCCCCACTGCCACTTTAGTCTCAGAAAAGAGAAGAGACGTGAGCACAATACCTGATTCACCTCTCCTCATTCCTCCCAACACTGCAGCTTCCACTCTCAAATAGCTTGTATTTCATAACTATAGTTATTCAGCAAGAATGGTCCAATCATCTAATTAGCAACCTGACATTACAGCTGCAGCCAGTGACTGCTCAGACACCACTCCTTTGTTCTTTGTTGTGCTTGTCATGTACTTTTGAGATTCTTAAAGTTGCCCTGCATCTGACCTCATGCCTACAAATAACTGCCTGCCACCACAACAGATATTTCAAACTAGGAATGTTCGAGCAACAACCTAGGTAGAAAAAAATAAAACAAAACAATGTTCCCTTCTTACCTTCCTTCCTTCTTTCTTTCCTTCCCTCCCTTGTTCTACCTATTTACCCATTCTTTAGTTGTATTTTCTTCATATCCTCAATATAATCAAATGTTATTAATTCGTTAAGAGTTTACTGGGTATCTACATTGCCTATAGGTGCTGAAGATACATAAATAGATAATATAGCTCTGGACATGGATCAGCAAGCTTTGTCTCTAATGACTTCCTTCCCAGGAGACTGAGGTGGGTGTGCAGCCAGGCTGGTGCGCTGCACTACAGCCCAGATCCGTAAGTTCACAAATGAGCTCTTCAGCTTTGCCTTCTAGCACGAGCATAATGTCAACAATTATTTCAAAACTCTTCAGGGATTTATGTAATTTACTGTACATAGCCCAGTTTCTTTGGCCTAATATCAATGATCTTCCATGGTGAATTTCCAGCCATACCTTGTGTTAGTATATGCTACTACTAATTTAAAGTATTCCTTGCCATATTGCTGTTATGTAACCCATGATCTTTGAGGCTTTGCTTATGTTATAACTCTTGAACAGAATGGGGTGTGTGTGTGTGTGTGTGTGTGTGTGTGTGTGTGTGAGAGAGAGAGAGAGAGAGAGAGAGAGAGATTTCATAAAGTGATATACTCTTCTTATCATTTACTCAGTGAATATATGCCTCAGCATTAGTGAGTCTGAGATGGAAATCCCAAATCAACTTTTACCTTAGTTCTCTGTGTCTCTCATAAGTTGAGTGTATTGATACTGAGATTGGACCTAACATGAACACGCATGAATTTTTCACAAAGCATAGCAAATAAAGAGAGCTTTTATTTATGGCACTTGACTGAAGAATCTGGTATCTGTTCTAGTATTAGAAAATGTCCCTGTTGTGAATTCATTAGACCATTGTTAACCTGACCTGTGAGTATGCTCATATATTGTGTAGTTTGTGAATTAATTAAAAGGTTTTCAAGTATAACTATAAATATATATATATATATACATATATAATATATATATGTATATATATATATAATTACTGCCTTCTTCTCTGATCTTATATCCAGTGCCTGATAAGTTATAACTTTATTGTGCTATGATTATATTTCTCCTATGAGGTTATAACCTCCTTGAGACCAGGATCTACAACAATAATCCCCCAACCATCTAGTATGGACTTTCTGCAGGGCTGGGCTTGATGCTCAGTAGTTAGATGCATTAATGTCACATATATAAAATGACGACTGTCAAAGCACCGGACGATGCCCAGAAATAGGCACATTGGACATCTAGAAGCACAGATGTACTTTATCCTTTCACATGGTTTCTTCTTTGAAGAAAACTTCTAAAGCTTTACTCTGTGCAAAACCAAACTTGAATCTCTTTTTTGACAACCCATGCCTCCAAAGACATGGAACTTCATGTGCCTGGAGTTGGGCAGAGACCAGGAAAGAGGAAGGTGACCAGACTTAGGAAGGACCTTGAATGGGAAATCTTTTGATTTCAACCTACTGCTTAAAGATTATATTATGCAAAAGAAAAAAAATCATATCACTCTCAGCATGAATTCAGATAGCTTCCAATGTGTGTTGTAGGAGATAAGAGATTTGTCATTTTCTGTCATTTCAGATAACTTTACAATCAGGGCATTAACATTCTTATGTTAGTATTTTCAAAGCAGCTTGAAGTTTATTGATTTCCTATGATATGGGATGATTAATTCCATTCTTCAGGAATCTAGTGCAAATTAATCTAAGCCATGAAGCATAACGCCACCATCTGGAATCCACAATGCAATCTTCTTTTGTTTGCTGTTTATCTTTGTTGAATAACCTCATAAGAATAGTACTACTATAAAAAGTACAGTTCAAAAATTCTTTGGCTTTGCACCATTTGTCATTATTTTAGTGGGATTTGTTTCTCGGTTCTATGAATTTTTTTGTATAGAGGTCAAGACCACAAGGGCAGGATTTTGTTGCTCTGTACCGTGTCCCCTCACCTTCACAGAGCAGGTTTCCAGCAGCAAGCTGCTGAATTAGCAGGTGAGTGTGAGGATACCCATGAGGGGAGCTGTTTTGATTTCAACCAAGAGAGTTGCCTGGAAATTTGGTTTAAAAGGTTTTTATTATCCTATGGATCATAGGGTTAGGCGATATTACCTACATGGCTTGATTTAAAACAGGAAGAACAGTAAAAACAGGTCAAAATGAATTACTAACTCATTCAAAACTTTGTATTCTGCAACTTTAGCACAAATACTTAATTTTCCTAAGTTGATATGGTTTGTTTCCAATTATTTCTCATATGTGAGGGATACATCTTTTTACACTTTGAATGTCTGAGAGTATGAGAATATTAAGACCAACCATGAAGAAAAGATGCTGAGATTAGTAAATTTATCAGTAACCCCAAATCTGACATTTAAAGGAGAAAATCATCTTTAATTCCTTAGATGATAAAAATGACTAGTCAAAGTCCAATCCCATTGTTGTGTTTGCCCTTGATCTAATGTCCACATATGAGGGAGAACATATGATTTTTGGTCTTTTGGGCCAGGCTAACCTCACTCTGAGCACATGATAAAAGCAAGAGCACACAAGGGAGGGGTGAGGATAGGTAAGACACCTAAAAAATTAGCTAACATTTGTTGCCCTTAATGCAGAGAAACTAAAGCAGATACCTTAAAAGCAACTGAGGCCAATAGGAAAAGGGGACCAGGAACTAGAGAAAAGGTTAGATCAAAAAGAACTAACCTAGAAACAGGAAATTAATGTGAGTCAATGCCCTGTATAGCTATCCTTATCTCAACCAGCAAAACCCCTTGTTCCTTCCTATTATGGCTTATACTCTCTCTACAACAAAATTAGAGATAAGGGCAAAATAGTTTCTGCTGGGTATTGAGGGGGTGGGGGGGAGAGGGAGGGGGCGGAGTGGGTGGTAAGGGAGGGGATGGGGGCAGGGGGAGAAATGACCCAAGCCTTGTATGCACATATGAATAATAAAATAAAAAAAAAGACTAGTCATAATGACTGGGAGAAAACTCCTTGAAAGTTTCTGTAGCTCAATGTAGATCACTTGTATAGCTGAGCAAGACCCTGGGTTGAATCCCTAGCACTCAAAAAAATAAATAAATAAATAAATAAATAAAAAGAAAGGTCTAAATGGCTTCAGCCTGGGATAGGTAGAAGGAGTGAAGTCAGGGCCACCTTGGGCATAAACATGAAGCATATTATTGGAAAAATAACTACAGCAAAAAGTGTTTGGGGCATGGCTGAAATGATAACAGTACCCACTAGAAGCATAAGGCTCTGAGTTCAAACTGTAGTACTGCCAAAAAAAGATAAGTTCCTTTAGATTTTTTTTCTCTTGGTGAAGGCCATGTTTTATCAGAGTAGATATTGACACAACTGTCAGATAGTGATTGTGATGGTTTGTGTCTGTGTCATGTGCGTGTGCTTCAAACACATTTAAAAATTCACCATGTAATATCATTTTCTACAGCAATGGGCCTTGGGAATGAAAGGGTTTGCAGTTGGTAGTAACCCAGAATTTCTCCCCTGGGGATGCCAAGAAGAGGAGAGAGGAGAGAGAAATGACCCAGTAAAGAATCCTTGCAAACATGGTAATTAGCCCTCCTGATTTATTTATTAACAGAGAGATAATGAGTCTTTTCTGTGGAGTCCTTTTTGCAGTATGTACCTTTTCTGTCTGGGTTGTTTATAGCAAACAAATGAGTAACCTACTGGTTTGTGGGAGATGACCCATTAGAAAGTGTTAGGTCAGCTATATGATTACCAAAGTATCAAAGGGAATTATTTCATACCAAATAGCTCCCTTACAGAAGTGATGACTGCATTCATTACTTAGGGCCCTCCACCACATTCTCTTGTGGCACACAAGGATTGGGAGCTGTACTAATAATTTCAGATGTTTCTGGACATTGCTTTATCTTCACCTGCAGCCCTCCAATCACAGTAAAGTCTGGTACTTGTAAGAGCTCTGGTTCTTGTGACTGTGAGTTGACAGTCTGGTTTTTGTGTTATCTCAGGTTTAGAAATGATTTTAAATGAGTGACAGGCATTTTTCCAGACAACAAATAGAATTTGATAAAAAGTAAATTTATTATTTCCTCCACATTTAGGTAGCCATTGCAAAGAGCATTGGGCCATCAGGAATTCCTTTGTTTTATTTATCAGAACGTCTAAATTTTCATATTAAAAATATACTCAGAGGAACTGTCTTAAGGGAATCAGAATCCTTTGAGAAGTCTAGACAAACAGGCTACAGGAACCAAATGGATTTCTCTATTTTCATTTAGTATAATTTCTTTCTCAAAAACAATTTCATGTCTATTAGTAACAACCAAGAACTAATCAAAGAACAAAGGCATGATCTACTAACAGAACGGTTTATGTGTTGGAGGAGAGATTGAGCTGTCCTTAGAAATTGTAAGTGACAGTACTTGTAAAAGGAAAATAATAATAACTTTTCCTTTTTCTTCAAGGCTTCATGAATATTTTATTGTATAGAAAACGGTGAATAAGGCAGTAAGAATATCTTACTGTCTTGGTAAGTTGAATTATTTGGAAGCCAAGAGTTCTTTCTGGGAAAGAATCTTAAGGGAAAACACAGCACTGTCATTTGGAATCACCTAAACCAAATGCTGCTGGGTTTTGGAAGTAAAGTAATTAGTTAACTTGTGAAAATCAAGTTCAGGCCTTCAGCTTCAACATCTAAGCTGAACTAGCTCCAGCCAGGATAGGTGTTTGAAACTAAGCTGGAGCCCAGAGGAGAGAAAGGATTCTTCTCCTTCTTGGCTTATAGGCACCTGTGGACTTTTTAGAACTAAAGAAAACAGAGTAGTATTATCAGTAATCTTTGAAGAGATAAATTTTCAGTGCAATAAGTAAAACAGTTATCAGATGTTCCAGTTTTCCAAGAAATAGACTTTGAGCAGATGTTAGGAGAATTAAACTTCCTCATCACATTTTACCTTTATACCAGTTTTGTAATCAGATTTCTGAACCTTTTAAAATTAGGTGTTTCCTGAAGTCTTATGCAGAATAATTTAGCTCTTGGTCTATGTTTGATTCACTTTTCAATTTTGCTTTGCCAGATTCTAAGAGACTAAGAAAGACATACACCTGAATTTTCTATTTTTTTAAATGACAGTACTTTTCTTTCCTAATTATTTTAAGCTAATCTTTCTTTCCAGAGTTATAGGTTTGTTTCTCAATGGAACTTTCTTACCAAGTGCATAAAAAGTTTGTTATAAGCAGTCTTACAATATGCACTACAAGAATAGGTAGCTAAAAGAGCGACCACATTACATCTATAAAACCTGCAGCCTTCTGCTTCTTACAAACAGAATTGCATTTGTCACATGTTAACACATTGGCTTTTGACTTTTTATGATATTTATGAGTCTAAACCCAGCCCTTGGTCCATCAGGTATAATTTTTGAAATCCAGGTTCAATTTTTTTTGTCTAAAGCTCTGAGGAAACAATTGTAAAATATATCTGAAAACACTAGAGACAATTAAGAGAAAAATAAGAGCAGAAAATTTAAATTTTATTGCATTGAAGAAAAGAAAAAAAATAATGATGCATTAATAGATTGTGCTAGTGTACCTGTTGGCTTTCTGTTCTATTTATATGGAAGGATGATAAATTAGGGTACAAATCAAACCTGTAAAGCTTTAAATGCATCCTCTTAGGCAAGATCATGAAACGCCACACAGGACTGGAATGACTGGGAGGAGCTTCAGAGAAAGGTGCCTCTGTCAATCTTTGGGATTCTAATAGACATCAGAATGCAAATTTCCTTCTTTCTGCAAATTTGTTTCACTGAATAATTTAAGGCAATAGCTTATTCAGAAATAAGCATTTTTAAAATAAGGTTGGAGGAGAAGAAAATAAAATAAAATAGATAAATAGAGCACCCTCTTAGGAAAGGTCACATAATCAAGGAATAAGAAGTGGAAAAGCAAAGAACTATTTGGACAAGGGGTTGGTCCCAATGAATGCAGGTATCTTAATTGCAAGTCAGTTTATAGTGGTTGGGTGCTAGTCATGGATGTCTCCTTGCTTATACCCATCTCAAATATTAAAAAGTGGAGGTGATTTTACTAATGTGTGCTGTGTCCACACACAACCAAGGGGTTCCATAACTTATGTCAATCCCACGACCATCTGACTATTGAGTTGATCATCTTTCTTTGTGTCTATTGATGTGAATATTCTGGATCCTTGATATCTCTGGATAAGTTTGATGGATTCAATAAAGGGACAGTGACAAAGTGATTTGAATCCAAAATCTACCCCATAGTTTCATTTACTTCTTGGGGGAAGCTGATGCCCTCTTTACTTAAAGTGACCTGCCTGACATACAGCAGCTGGAAGTGTAAAGTGGTTTCCATGAAGAGAAGAACCAATGGCGAGTTAACAACCTGGCCCCAAATCACAAGCTGATCTGCGGAGGCTCCTTTAGGATATGTCACCTGTGGTATCATCTCACCAACCCCTTGAAACACTGAGGTATCCGCTTCATGACATTTTCTCTTGCCCTATTTAAAATGTCCCTCAAACATTGGTGTGATCTTGGGGGCATGTTTCAACAGGTTCAGTGTATCTATTTACCTTATAACCTAGCACTTCATGACTAGCCTTGTATCCTAGACAAGAGCGCAAACATGGAGAAGTCTCTAAGGATGTATAAAAGAATACTGTTGGAAATGTAAACATTTAGAAACACTCTAACTATCCAATTGAAGGGTTTCTACATCAATTATGGCACATGTATAAAAAAGGAGAGAAATCTATGTGCTAGTCATGATAAAGTGTTTGGGAAGTGGGGGAAGAAACATGGTAAACAGAAATATGCTGTAGAGAAGGGAAGGTTACACTGGGACATCAATGAGAGACTGCTCTCTGGGGTCTGTTTGTAATTTCTTTTTTGGTTCCTTTCTTGAGTGGCAGAGATCACATGAAATCCATCATAGAAATATGAAGGAAGGCTTATGTCTCTGGCTGGAAGGGTGTATCTTTGGAGCAATTAAGTAAAGGCTGCACGTTTTCTCTCATACGTGAAATATAGACTGAATACAAATACAAACAATATTGTGAAAAACAGGTCACACTAAAGGGTGGTCACATATGAGAGAGGGAGGGTAAAAGAAGGAAGTTAAGTAGGTGAATATGGCTGATGTACTTCCTATACAAGAATGAATATAGAATTTTTAAACCTGTCAACATCACCATAAAATGGGATTAAGATGGAAAAGAGAAAAACAAGGGTGAACCAATTCGGATTATAATACATGTATACATGGAAATGTCACAATAAAACACTCTGAATAGCAATCTTAAACAAATGAAAATGTCATCTTTTTTCTTTTACAAAAACAGAGAACAGAAAGGTAAAACAGGTCTTCTCTGGGGGATTGGTATCAGTGGTGGGGGGATATAAGGAAAGGGTGTGGGAGAGTGATTATGGTAGAAATATGTATGTAAATGGAAAAATGAGACCTGTTGAAACTATTCCAGGAATGGGGGGGGGGCAGGAAGGGGACAGTGATGGAGAGGGTGAATTCAACTATGACCTATTGTAAGAACTGTGTAAATGTCACAGTGTACCCCAGTACAACAACAATAATAAACAAACTTGTGATCCAGAAGAGTTGGCATGAAGGGTTCATTTCTAGAAAATAATTTCCTGCTTATACTTATATTATTAACTTCTTAGAAAGTAGTCTCTTCTAGGAACATTTTTTGATATTGAAAGACTTTTGGATTATTTGAGACAATATTTCTTCTTCAAAGTTGCTTTTGGATTTCTTTGTAAATCTGCTTCCAGTGGTGTTAATTTACTCCTCTTTCTTTCTTTAGTGCTCTAAGAGTGTGATTAACTCCAGCCCTGTGACAAGATGTCAGCCATCCTGATCTTCACTACACAAGAGTATGGGCTGCACAATGGCAATAGCTTGTCTGTGTGATTTAGTCAAGTTTTCTACACAATTGGGATAACTGGTGCTTTACTATTAACTGGAAATTAAATTGTTATTAGCTATACAACTATAGATACTAACCCTGGAAGTCTTGCTATATCATACCCTTATTGAAAATATTCCTTTAGTAATAGAGAAAAAAACCATACCAGAAAATATATTTATTTGCATGACAGACTGCCAAAAGGATCCCATATGTTTAGATAGGTTTACCTTTTATTAAGCTCAATGTTTTAGAACTCACAGCATCCACACCTGTTTCTGAAAATTATATTTCAAAACAAAAAAAGCCAATTCTTGATCAAGGTATGCAATCGTGTTTGGAATTTGAATTTTGCTTTTTGAGTGTCAATGTTGTCCCAAGTAATAACATAGTGTTAGAGGTGGTGTTTACTTAGCTGTCCCCCAAAGAGCTGGGAAGTTAAAAAACAAAAGTGCTATTAAGAGACTCTGAAGTGATAAGCATGTCTCCTTTGAGACCATGGATCATAAAGTGAATCAAGTCCATTAAATCTAGTCCCTTTCAATACTTCCATAGCCTACACTTTAACCAGGACTGGCTATTTAATTGCAGGGTACAGTGCAAAGTAAAACTGTGAGGCCCCTTGTTTAAGAATCATTAAGAATAGCAAGATAGCAACAGCAGTGCCCTCAGCCAATGGTGGGAGCCCCTTAAGTGCAGGAAGCTGCATAACTGGGTGGTTGGCATTCTATTGAACTACGGTTTTAACCATAATACTCTTGTTTGCTATTAAATTAACGCTGGTGAAACTTTTAAAAGCAAAATCCAAGTACAACAGATTTGAAATGTGACAAGTCATCAAGGAATATATCTTTTTAAATCTCTCTCATATCTGGCTCACCAAAGACATCGTGCCTAGGAAGATCATTGCTCCAAGTCACTAAACAAAAGTCTCCCTGACAATTCTCATTATTCAGAGAAATTTAAGCTCTCACCATCCAAACTATCAGGGTTAACGTTTCTGCTTGAGGTCACAATTCCCTAGTACTTCCTTTTTCCCCCCATTTCATTCACTATATTCAGAGGCATCTATTTAGAGTTCACAATTTTCTCTTTTATGTAAAGATCCTTGGGAATACTTATAAGTGGGTAGATAATTGCAACTGAAGTTCATTTATTATCTTCCATCATCAATCTTTCTCTGAGTGTGCCTGAACATTGTTTTCATTTAACTTCTAACTTTTTGTTTTGAAAGCTTCTAATCATACAAAAAATAGAAAATATGATCCACATGGATCCATCCCTCAACCTCACCAAGCATTATTTGGCCGTTGTTGTTTGCCTTATCCCTGTGTGTTCTTCCTGCCTTCCCCTTTTTTGGATGAAATACTTGTAGCAAAATTTCAGATATCAAGACATTTACCAGTAGGTACTTCAGTACGCATTTAAATTTTTTTCTTATGTTATATAGTACATTATTGCTTTTACTAAAATTAGTAAAAATATTCCTTATTATCAAATAATACCTAGTCCATATTCAAATTTCCCCTGTTGTCTAAAAATACAGTTCTATAGTTGATCAGGATCCAAAAATTTTTACATATTGTGTTTGATTGTTTTATGTCATTTGTTCCTTGCAAAAAGTCATAACACCCATCTTTACCTTGTAAATTTTTAAATAATTCTATTGATCTCTTGATTAAGTCATAAAAAGTATCCTGTAAAGTTCTCTACCTTAGTCCCCTTCTTACCATATATGTGTATATGTATATGGAAATGTCATATGAAACTCTGTCTTTTTTTCAAAGATGGAGAACAGAAAGGTAAAACAGGTCTTGTCTGGGGGTTGGTACTAGTGGGAAGGAGGAGGATACAAAGAAAGAGTGTAGGAGGATGAATATGGTAGAAATACTATGTACTCATGTATGAAAATGGAAAAATGAGAACTGTTGAAATTCCAGGAATGGAGGATGGGGGAATAAAGGAGAATGATGGAAGGGATGAATTTAATCATGACATATTGTAACAACTTTTGTAAATGCCACAATGAAAAATAGTTTGATAATAAAAAAGAAAAAAAGAAAGAAAAAGTTCTCTACATTCTGCATTGAACTGATTGTCTTGTGGCTGTATCCTCTATCCCTAACATCTTCTAGTCACTTGAATTTAGATACAAAGACTTGGTTACAGTTGCACTTTTTTTCCCTAGATTGCTGCTCAAGTGGAACTTGTGCATTATATCAGGAGCAATATGAAGTCAGAGTGACTTTAGGGGTGCTAGAATAAGCCAGCAGGCCCAGTGGGTTAGCCTGGTAACTTTTCTCTGTGTTCATCTTCACACTTTCACCAATTCTCTACCACTTATTAATGACCTCAAATTCTTTTTTGTTGTTCCTATCATTCCTTCTGTCTTAGACAGTTTCATTCGTCTCCTAAGGTCTTTTGGTTAATCAGAAGCATAAGTCCTACAAGCAGGGCAGAACACATGCCTATCTTTGATATTAGCTATCAGTTTTAAGATTAATTGCTATCTCAGCAACTTCCAATACTGCCCAGTACATTTTGTCTTACTTCTCCATTTTTTTCCCTTCCTTTTTTTTAAATCTCTCATAGTTTTCATTATAGAATCATAATTTGTTTGAATCAATTGCAGCCATTTTTTTGGTGTTCAATTTGTCTTATCCTTTGTCTATGGAACTATAGCAGGGAGGAGGATCAGAAGAAAACAGACAGGTATGAGTTCTGATAAAGTAGCAGGGAGGTAGGGATGGCATAACAGAGAGTTAAAACCTGAGGAATCTGAACATGGAGAGGGTCACATAGCACTGGGGAGGGGGAAAATCACATAACACTAGGTTAAAGTAGCCTATAGAATTGAATATAACCATATATGGATTAGACCTTGCATTTTGCTTCTGTAACCTGCTTTCAAGGGTATGTAAGGTGAGACCTCTTTGTTCTTGGGGCTCAGTCTTTGGACACAAGTCTGCTGGGTCTGTGCCTGCACAATAAAACGTTGCTTCCTGCTAAACTGCCTCAGTGTCCCATATCTCAACTTGAGATTCCTGCCACATTTTTTGGGGACTTGTTGCAGGGATTGTGGAGACAGTGATTTATTACCTCCCTTGTTGCCAGGGTGCATCCCCCAGACTACCAAGAGAAGATCCCACCAGGCACCAGTGAACAGCTTGATCCAGAGGGGGATTCATCCTCCTGGCAAGTTGGGGTGAAGGCCTTGGATGCATAATGGAGCCCAGTGAGGCACAGGAACCAACGAGGGGAGGGAAGCACCACTTGTCAGACTGGTAAGAACACAGGTTTGAATTCAGGCCTGCCTCAGGAGGCAAAAAGGGAGACTGATCACCTCCCAGGGACCCCCCCCAATAATCCTATCTGGTGTGAAACTGGGTCTCTCAGGTTTAGGAAGTAGGGCAACAGTGTGTGAGACACCTCCAGGAATTAGGAATTAGGAAGCTTTTCCCAGGAAATAACCTCAACCAAGGTTAAGGGATGGATAACAAAAAGTTCAGTTCCAAAGAGGGAGACTCCCAAGAGAACAGATGCATCATGCACCACTCCACACATAGCCCTCTAGATATAATTTAAAAGTTTTTTTGTTTTTTGAGAGTGGACTCTAATTTTGTGTGTGTCAATTTGTTTACAACATTGGGCAAAATTTAATTTGCTTCTGGAATTCCAGCTCATCTTATGTGCACTTAAGTTGACATTTTTTCTGGCATATTTAATTTATAAAACTTTTGTGTATTTGTGTGTGTGCATGCATGCACATGTGTGTGTGTGCATGCAAGCATCTTCAAAATGGTTCTTAAACTGCTGTTATAAGGTTTATGTGATACTCAAGGTGCTTGTTTTAAAGATCTTTGTTATAAACTGTTTAGGCTTTTTACACATGAATATGTAAACATCTTGAGGATGGTTCTTATTATAGAGTCAATGTAAAAAAATTATTATTCTATTCTACTGCTACTTTTAAGAAAACAGGTTTTAAACCTTATTTTAATCAGGTCCCACTAGGATGCATGCATTCAGGTATTAACATTTTGGCTCAGACCAGAGGAGAGAAAAAAAAAGGGGCCACAGTCTCCAGCAGGAATCTTAAAATTTGGGTGGTTAAAAATTAACCTTAGCCTGTTTCATTCTGTCATAAATAAAATCTGGGATTTAATTCTCTCTTATAATACACTGGTCTGTTAGCAAATGGGCTTTCTATAAATGTCTTTATACAGAAAATAATTTTAAGGTTGCTTTCTTTCTGTTTTTTTCATATAAATTATAAGGTTCTAAGTTAAAAGGGTTTATGAGTTACTTTCAACAAGTAACATATATTGTTACTTGTTGAAAGTAATACTTTCAACAAGTATTAAGGGTATGGTTTTTAAAACATAAAAGTTGAAATAAATATTTTTAAAATAAAAAGGATAAAGACAAGCTCCCCCAGAAGGAACAATATAAGTTGTCACAAAGGTACACAGTGAGTTGTCATCAAAAGATGGAGCTTATAAGTGCTTATGTAAATGATTAAGTTGACTGAAATCCAGTTACATTAAAGGTTTTGTTAGGTCAAAATTTAATGTACTGATATTAAACTAAAAATTCTCTAAACTCATAACAACAAGGCTAAGTTAAAAATACTGTACTGTTCTTGATAACATTTACAAAAAAAAACTGTCTTAAAAATGGTTTTTGTTTTGTCAAGATAACTGTCAGGAATTTTTGGTGCTACAGGTTAATCCACAAATTTGTTGAGACAACAAGAGTTTATTAAAACACAGGGAGGCAAGAGGCAGCTGAGCACAGGGAGTGCTGCTACACTGATATGAGGGTTAAGACAGATTTACTTATGTAAAGCAAAGTAAAAAAAAAAGCCAAGGTGCACCCTCCATATAAGATTAAAAAAAATTAAAAAAAGAGCACTACACTGGAAGTCAAGACTTCCAGATTTTATTGAAGTCAACAGAGTGGAGATGTTAGTCCTACTTCTTCCACATGTCAACGAGGTTATCTTTTTAGACATCTGCTTTTGTTAGATTTTGTTTGTTTTTTTTCCTTGTCTAAAAGCCCACTGCCTAAGGGCCACTCCTTTTAAGCTTTTTTGTTGCTTAAATTTGGCCAAAAGGGTCTCGTTGGCACTGACTCCCACCTGATCTGCTCGTGGTTTCCCCCTCACTGTGGGACCAAAATCAAACAAACAAACAGAATCCAGGAAAGAGAAGATCCTCATGATGAGGAAAGAAAATGACCAATCAAGAAAGATCTTCAATTATGTCCGTATCACCCTCAGCGTGCCCAATCTCATCTGGTCTCGAAACTAGAGTTGGGCCTGGTTAGTACTTGGATGGGAGACAGATCTTCAGAAGGGACTGCTCAGAGACAAACAGTTTGAAAACAAGGGGGAATGCCATCAAAGTTCAAATGGAGTCACTATAACCAAGGCTGAGAGGATTTAAGAAATGGTTTTTATACATGTGTGGCTATCTGGCATTAAAGCCCTGCCAGATACAAAGTCATATTTTTTTAGATAGGATCTTCTACTTAAATAGAGACAAAATGACTATGTTTACTGGCTCTAAACACGTCCTTTGATACTTACAGATGGTGGTTTTAACTTTTTTTAAACAACATGTTTTCTTGGACATATATACTGATAATATATTGTTGCCATGGTAATTCTACTCAGTTAAAAAAAAAACCCAAAAAACCAAAATTCATTTGGTAAAAGAATAAAATGAAATGTCCAGCCATTAAAACCCCATTGGAGGGGCCCTTTTGTTATCTTGTCTATTCCCACCACAGTTGAAGTAGCAGTGATTGCTCCTTGGATACACCACAGTGGAGTCAAGCCAGCTTCTCTTAAGTGGGAGTGCATCCCTGGTCCAGCTTCACTGTGTAGGATCACCCCCAAAACCTGAGCACCCTCCCTCAGCAGAACTCTTCTTTCCAGGAAACAATAGGGACCAAGAGCAGTGGGACAACTGCCCTGCTCTAGTCACTCCCTGAAGCTGACTGGTCTATGCATGGCAGAAGCTTGAGGAGTCAACTCTCCAATGGGATAAGCAGACTGTTTTCCATTCCAGTTATCTTACTGTAATGTACTGTCACTCCTTATCTGTATCTGTTGCTGTAATTCTCATTCTAGTCTTCACCATAGGTTTGGCGGAAACCACCTCCACGGACTGGACTCACAGCGACTGGACTGGACTTATTAGCTCTCTTCTATCTCTTTTGGGTAGGATGCATAGCTACTGTTTATTGTTACTGATCTGGTTTCTCTTTGCTGCCCCAGAGCCCTCATCCAAGTAGTATGATTACTACTTGGCCAGGGAGTGTTATCACTTTGCTTTTCCATACTTACTATTCTTGTGCAAGCTCTGTCATTGGATCATGCACCCACAACCATACCACCTATCTAGTGTGTTCTCATGTTAATCGGCATATCTACTTCAACCCCACCTACTGCCCTCGGGAGCAATGGCTAGAGATCAGGGCACCCAGGAGTATAGCCCTGATAAACCAGTGTCAATGTTTGCTATTTGAGCCAATCCACCAGCAACCAATGTCAATGTTCTTTGATGCATGTACGGCCAAAGGCCAAGGTGAGTGTGGAGGTATAGGCTGTGGCTCTGGGGGCCTAACTTGAGAAAGAGCCTATATGTCAAACTATAAGTATATGTGCTGGGGAGACAATGCTTGTTCATTGATGATGTGGGTTCTTATTATTGTCTTTATTGGGTTGTGTTTCATGGGCCACATGGCAAAGGGGAAAATACATAGCCCTCCTTCACAAGGGAACAGCTGCCCCTGACTGCACCCCTAGTATCTGTAGCCCTGTAAATTTCACTGTACTTAAGCCATCCAATTGGACAAGGGGATATGTAATTAGTATAAGGATAGATAAAAAAGACCTTGACCGTGGGACCCATGAGAGTTCCTCAGACCAAGTTTTCCACAACTTTTATGAGGAAATGAGGAGTGAATTTTCTTTCTGTACCAAGGCCAAAAACTTGTTCCTCTCTCTGGCTGAGTCTATAGCCCAGACACTGAATGTCACTTCGTGCTATGTGGAGGGACCAACATGGGAGACCCTGGCCTTGGGAAGCCAGGGAGCTGGACCCACAGGAGCCTTTTAATGAGACTGCTTTCCCAAAACACAGGAAAGGAGTCTGGCTCCTAAAAACTTCCACCATTGGAAATTACTGTATCTCCCGCTGAAAAGGCCAGTCTCCACCCCAGTGGGGGACTTAACTTATTTAGGACAGAAATTTTACAATGACACTGCCCAAGAGACCCAGTGGTGGAGAGCTCCAAACCACACACAGAACCCCAGACCCACCCACCAGCCAACTTCTCTAATTTCAGGAAAGCTTGGGACAATCTTACTGCAAACATAGATTGGGGCAACCAGAGGGCTGTATTGGATCTGTGGGAAGCAAGCCTATATGGTACTACCCAGCAGCTGGTTTGGATCTTGCATACTAGGCTCAATCAGACCATCCTTTTTCTTGCTTCCCCTCCGAAAAGATAAAAAAACTGGGAGTCCCCATATATGAAGAATGATTAAGTGGACAAAAATGGAGTGCCTTACAAATTGACAATTGAAAAGATGACAAATGGCCTCCTGAGTGAAACATCCAGTACTATGGTCCTGCTACTTGGGCAGAAGATGGGTCCTGGGGCTATCACACCCCTATATATATGCTCAACTGCATCATCAGGCTGCAGGCTGTTGTTAAAATTATGACTAATGAAACTTCCAGAGCTCTCAATTTGCTGGCAAAACAAAGCACGAAGATGTGCAATGCCATCATCAGAACTGCTTGAATTTAGACTCTCTGCCTCTGAGGGAGGAGTTTGTGGAAAATTTAACCTAAACAACTGCTGCTTAAAGATTGATGATGAAAAAAAGTCATAAAAAAATCACAGACAGAATGAGGAATCTCATCCAGATTTGGAGAGGATGGGATCCCAATAACCTGTTTGGAGGATGGTTCTCTGCCTTGGGCAGATTCAGAACCTGGTAGGGGCGATGGGCCTAATCCTAGAAGCCAGTACTTCCCTGCCTGGTTCCCCTGGTGTTGTAGTCTATCAGAACCATTATCCAGGCCATTATAGAAATAAAAATGGCCACACATGTAATGATGCTGTGGAAATACAAACCTCTAGATTAAGATGATGCTCTTTGACCTTTGGTGGGGCCGAGTATCAGAAGGGGTACTGATGTAGCAGGGAGGAGGATTAGAAGAAAACAGACAGGCTGAGTTCTGATAAAGTAGCAGGGAGGTAGGGATGGCATAACAGAGAGCTAAAACCTGAGGAATCTGAACATGGAGAGGGTCACTAGCACTGGGGAAGGGAAAGTCACATAGCACTAAGGTAAGTAGCCTATAGAATTGAATGTAACCATATATGGATTAGACCTTGCTTTTTGCTTCTGTAACCTGCTGACAAGGTTATATAAGGTAAGACCCTTTGTTCTTGGGGCTCAGACTTTGGACACGAGTCTGCTGTGTGCTAGCACAATAAAATGTTGCTTGCTGCTACACTGCCTCAGTGTCCCGTATCTCAGCTTGAGAGTCCCGCAACAGAACCTCTCTAAGCTGGTTTCTAGGTCTTTTGAGGTGAAATCACTAGACTTGTTTTGTCCTTTGAGTGCAGTGCTGGGCTGTAGTGGTGTCTCTTGCTGCTGGGTTGCTATCGCTTCTTTTGGAAAATGAACATAAATGGAAACAATACACCTGCTTAAGAAAGTGAAAGAAGAAACGGGTTCACACAGCAGATTTTCCACAAAGTTCTAATTACAGAGTAGGCCATTTTTTCTTGACTCCAACTTCATCTCAAATTTGCTTTCTTTTTTTTTTTTTGTGGTTACTGGGGCTTTAACTGAGGGCCTCACACTTGTTGGTGGGCACTATATCACTTGAGCCACTCCATCAGCCCTTTTTTGTGTTGGGTTTTTTCAAGATAGGGTCTCGTGAACTATTTGCCTGGGCTGGGTTTGAACCTTGGTCCTCCTAATTTCTGCTTCCTCAGTAGCTAGGATTACAGGCATAAATTACCAGTTCCTGGCTTCTTTTCTATTTTTTTCACCTAACTTGCAGCTTGCTAAGTCCACAAACTCTGTTCAGACAATTTCATGCTCTTCATCTCCCTTGCAAAGTTCTGAATGAATGTCTAGGTGAAGGTTCCTGAATTAGTTCTAATTCTTTACAATTTATTTTCCTTTTGAAAAAAATTAAGCTTTTCCACTAAATTTCTTTTATTTCAGTGTCAAAAGTACATAGACATGGCACTTAACTCATCAACATTTCCAGTTCTAATTACTCTCATAGTGCATTTACATAATTCATTTTAATTGCATCTACCATAATCGAGTTGCCCTGCCTCAGACTGCATGTAATTTTTAGTATGGGGACTGTCTCCACAATTACTCAGGGCATTACCAGTTGCTGCTTCAGAACGCAGATACCGTCTGGCGCCTCAGAAAGAGAGTATTTCAAAACTAATTCCTCTGCATGGGAATTAGATGCTGTTCCAAGTGACAGGTAGAGTCTCAGAATTAGTTTCAGTCTATTAGAAAAGCTGCCCAAGAAAGACTCCAAGAAGTCTGCCTTGTCCACCTTGATTACACCAGTCTCTTTCTCTGATGGGCAATCAGCTTTTAAATTTAGTTTAAAATAGAAATAAATTAAAGAAGAGGTTCAAATTACAGAAGAGTGGAATACCTCTATATAGAATGGATTATGCATCTAGAGAATAAGAGCATCCTAACCCTTCAAGATTGGTAGATAGCGGAGTGAAAATATAATCTCCTCTGTTCAGTAAACACGACATTTATCTCAGTAGCTAAAACAGAAATTGGTCCATGCGAATCATGGCCGGATGGCAGGACATGGGTACAGTGAATTCTGCTTTTATAAAAACGGGGGAGGCCTTCCTTTATCTGTTAGCCCACATCATGCCTCCAACTGATTTTCATGACACAAAAACACCAGTAGAGAAAATACTATTCAAAATAATGTGGTATTTCAACTGTTTAAAGTAAAAGGAAAACCCTTGCAGATATTTTGATCCCAGGACACATAGCATTTACAAAGACTGGTTCATTATGCTATGATCACACCTGGAACTGGACACCTATGAAAGCTGACCTCAGTAACCAGTATAATTACAAAGCAGCCTGCCACAACTTCAAACATCTACTTTTCAAAACCCAGGTGGACATTTGGAGCTCATTTTTCCCCCACTCATTTTCTAGAGCTTCCCGATGAATTGTCTGCTCCTGCAATTATGGAAGGGCCCTTTCTGTACACATCACACACAGGAGCTGACCCAATTGACCAGGCTCCCAGCTGACTGAATGACAATTCCATTTTCACAGAAGAAATAGGAAAGGGACCAAATGCTTCTTGTCACAATTAAGCTCAATCATCTGTCATCATAACCTCTGGTCGGAGCGATTCATCTTAGTCTTTTCAGATCCTCTATAATCTGCAGACAACAAATTGCTCAAGGAAAATATCTTGAAGATTATCCTTCAGAAAAAAATGTACTCCCAAACAGGGTTACTTTCAGCAGAACAAATTGCTATGTATCCTGAAAAAAGTCCCTTGTGTGAGTCGATAATGTGTTTCTTCCCTGAGTTAAAAAGGAAATCAGTTTTATCTCTGGATTGAAGATATCTAAAGAATAGCTTTAGGTGTTTACTAGACACACCAAGTGAGGTAAGTAATTTCGTATTTTCTCACATGTTCCAAGACAGTCACCTTGCCCCTCATAAAGCAGTGACAGGTCAGCATGTCAAGAACTGGGCATGGTTTGCTCCTCAGAAATGCCCATGTGCAGATCCTAGATGAACAATTCAGGGGACTTGTGAATGCACTTCACTTCTTTGGCCTCGATTTTACCTTCTTCTGTGAGTAAATGGGAGTGACACCATCATCATTGTCAAGTGTGATAATAAATGAAGTTATACAGTTAATCCCAAGGAGAGTGAGTGGTACAACACAGGCCCTCAAAAGGAGGTGTATTTTCTGAGTATTTTGATGGCAAAATTAGGGAAGAAGGATGAATTAGAGAACTATTTGAGTTTGAGCATATGATTCTCTTGGGATAGATGTACTTTGATATCTTTATTTCAATTATTAAAGAGTCAACACTTAGCAATCACACAGCTTGTGTTTGTACACACTGTATCCATATTTATTCTGGCTCTCCATGTGGTACTAAGAGACTCTGGTTGCCTCTCATGATAGAAACTTAAGAGTTATGGCAACAGAGACCTGGTAATTTACAGTAACCAATGGTAGATATGTAAACACATACTTATCTAAAACTATTACAGTTATATTTGACCTTTCAAGGTCATTGTTTCTGCATGATTTAAAAAAAAATTTCCTTTTATTTATTTTTTTTACTGTTTTTCCTTTTAAGATTTTTAGTGACAAGGCTGACCATTTAACTCCTCTAGACCAGCCCCAAATAAATACTTAATCCATAGCAGGTGTTTTCAGATTTGGTTAAAGCTAATAACTATGAGAACATTTTATTTATTTATTTTTATTATTCATTTATTCACATGTGCATACATTGTTTGGGTCCTTTCTCCCTCCTGCCCCTGCCCCCTCCTGCTGTGCCCCTCCCCATTCCCTTCCAGGCACAACCTGTTCTGCACTTTTCTCCAGTTCCGTTAAAGAGTAGAAATAAGTAATAATAAGAAAGACATAGCGTTTTTGCTAGCTGAGATAAGGACAGCTATACAGAGAGATTCCTAGCATTTCTTCCATGCACAAATGTGTTGCAACCCAGGTTGATTCATCTTTAACTGATCTTTACACTGGTTCCTGATCCCCTTCTCATGTTGACCTCTGTTGCTTTAAGGTTTCTGTATTAATTCCTCTGGAGTGGGGACATCAAATGCTGTCATGTTTTGGGTTTTCTATTTAACCCTGTACCTTCTGTGTATGTTCTCCCCTTGTCATGTGACCCAAGTCCTACAACATTGCTGTACTTGCCCTTGATCTAAAGACCACATATGAGGGAGAACATACGATTTTTGGTTAAAGCTAATAACTAAATAGATGGTATATGCCACTTTTACACCACATTCTTCAAGTGTGGGAACTTTCAGAGAATTATTTTACATGTGGGGTTAAAAGGAATAAAATAAACATAGTACTGTTCAATGCCACACTTCAAAGATAGCAGGACTCCAGTCTGTGTCTTCACAGCCTGGAATCCTCTAATTGTTTTAGTCTAACTTCTTTTTTATTATTATTATTCATATGTACATACAAGGCTTGGGTCATTTCTCCCCCCTGCTCCCACCCCCTCCCTTACTATCCACTCCGCCCCCTCCCTCTGCCCCCCAACCCCTCGATACCCAGCAGAAACTATTTTGCCCTTATTTCTAATTTTGTTGTAGAGAGAGTATAAGCCATAATAGGAAGGACCAAGGGTTTTTGCTGATTGAGATAAAGGATAGCTATACAGGGAGTTGACTCACATTAATTTCCTGTGCGTGTGTGTTACCTTCTAGGTTAATTCTTTTTGATCTCACCTTTTCTCTAGTTCCTGCTCCCCTTTTCCTATTGGTCTCAGTTGCTTTTAAGGTATCTGCTTTAGTTTCTCTGCGTTAAGGGCAACAAATGCTAACTAAATTTTTAGGAGTCTTACCTGTCCTCACCCCTCCCTTGTGTGCTAAAGCTTTTATCATGTACTCAAAGTCCAGTCCCCTTGTTGTGTTTGCCCTTGATCTAATGTCCACTTGATCTAATGTCCACATATGAGGGAGAACATACGATTTTTGGTCTTTTGGGCCAGGCTAACCTCACTCAGAATGATGTTCTCCAATTCCATCCATTTACCAGCAAATGATAACATTTCATTCTTCTTCTTGGCTGCATAAAATTCCATTCTGTATAAATACCACATTTTCTTAATCCATTCATCAGAGGTGAGGCATCATGTCTGTTTCCATAACTTGGCTCTTGTGAAAAGTGCTGCAATAAACATGGGTGTGCAGGTGCCTCTGGAGTAACCTGTGTCACACTCTTTTGGGTATATCCCCAAGAGTGGTATTGCTGGATCAAATGGTAGATCAATGTTTAGCTTTTGAAGTAGCCTCCAGATTTTTTTCCAGAGTGGTTGTACTAGTTTACATTCCCACCAGCAGTGTAAGAGGGTTCCTTTTTCCCCGCATCCTTGCCAACACCTGTTGTTCGTGGTGTTGCTGATGATGGCTATTCTAACAGGGGTGAGGTGGAATCTTAGCGTGGTTTTAATTTGCATTTCCTTTATTGCTAGAGATGGTGAGCATTTTTTCATGTGTTTTTTGGCCATTTGAATTTCTTCTTTTGAGAAGTTCACTTGCCCATTTCTTTATTGGTTCATTAGTTTTGGGAGAATTTAGTTTTTTAAGTTCCCTATATATTCTGGTTATCAGTCCTTTGTCTGATGTGTAGCTGGCAAATATTTTCTCCCACTCTGTGGGTGTTCTCTTCAGTTTAGAGACCATTTCTTTTGATGAACAGAAGCTTTTTAGTTTTATGAGGTCCCATTTATGTATGCTATCTCTTAGCTGCTGTGCTGCTGGGGTTTCGTTGAGAAAGTTATTACCTATACCTACTAACTCCAGAGTATTTCCCACTCTTTCCTGTATCAACTTTAGAGTTTGTGGTCTGATATTAAGATCCTTGATCCATTTTGAGTTAGTATTGGTATAGGGTGATATACATGGATCTAGTTTCAGTTTTTTGCAGACTGCTAACCAGTTTTCCCAGCAGTTTTTGTTGAAGAGGCTGCTATTTCTCCATCATATATTTTTAGCTCCTTTATCAAAGACAAGTTGGTTATAGTTGTGTGGCTTCATATCTGGGTTCTCTATTCTGTTCCAGTGGTCTTCATGTCTGTTTTTGTGCCAGTACCATGCTGTTTTTATTGTTATTGCTTTGTAATATAGTTTGAAGTCAGGTATTGTGATAACTCCTGCATTGTTCTTTTGACTGAGTATTGCCTTGGCTATTCGTGGCTTCCTGTGTTTCCATATACATTTCATGGTAGATTTTTTGATCTCTTTAATGAATGTCATTGGAATTTTGATGGGAATTGCATTAAACATGTAGATTACTTTTGGGAGTATCGACATTTTTACTATGTTGATTCTACCAATCCATGAGCATGGGAGATCTCTCCACTTTCTATAGTCTTCCTCAATCTCTTTCTTCAGAAGTGTATAGTTTTCCTTGTAGAGGTCTTTCACATCTTTTGTTAGGTTTACACCTAGGTATTTGATTTTGTTTGAGGCTATTCTAAATGGAATTGTTTTCATACATTCTTTTTCAGTTTGCTCATTGTTAGTGTATAGAAATGCTAATGATTTTTCTATGTTGATTTTATATCCTGCAACTTTGCTATAGCTATTGATGATGTCTAGAAGCTTCTAAGTAGAGTTTTTTGGGTCTTTAAGGTATAGGATCATGTCGTCTGCAAATAGGGATATCTTGACAGTTTCTTTACCTATTTGTATTCCTTTTATTCCTTCTTCTTGCCTAATTGCTCTGGCTAGGAATTCCAGTACTATGTTGACTAGGAGTGGAGACGGTGGGCATCCTTGTCTGGTTCCTGATTTTAGAGGGAATAGTTTCAGTTTTTCTCTGTTAAGTATAATGCTGGCTGTAGGTTTTCATATATAGCTTTTGTAATGTTGAGTACTTTCCTTCTATTCCTAGTTTTCTTAGAGCTTTTATCATGAAATGATGTTGGATCTTATCAAAGGCTTTTTCTGCATCTATTGAGATGATCAAGTGGTTTTTGTCTTTGCTTCTGTTGATGTGGTTTATTACGTTTAGTGATTTTCATATGTTGAACCATCCCTGCATCCCTGGGATGAAGCCTACTTGGTCGTGGTGAATAATCTTTTTGATGTGTTGTTGAATTCAGTTTGCCATTATTTTGTTGAGGATTTTTGCGTCAATGTTCATTAAGGAGATTGGCCTATAGTTCTCCTTTTTGGAGGTGTCTTTGCCTGGTTTTGGGATAAGTGTAATACTGGCTTCATAAAATGTGTTTGGCAGTTTTCCTTCCCTTTCTATTTCGTGGAACAGTTTTAGGAGGGTTGGTATCAGTTCTTCTTTAAAGGTCTGATAGAATTCAGCAGAGAATCCATCAGGTCCTGGAATTTTCGTTTTGGGGAGACTCTTTTTTATTTTATTTTATTTTATTTATTTTTTTTCTTTTATTATTCATATGTGCATACAAGGCTTGGTTTATTTCTCCCCCCTGCCCCCACCCCCTCCCTTACCACCCACTCCACCCCTTCCCGCTCCCCCACTCAATACCCAGCAGAAACTATTTTGCCCTTATCTCTAATTTTGTTGTAGAGAGAGTATAAGCAATAATAGGAAGGAACAAGGGGTTTTGCTGGTTGAGATAAGGATAGCTATACAGGGCATTGACTCACATTGATTTCCTGTGCGTGGGTGTTACCTTCTAGGTTAATTCTTTTTAATCTAACCTTTTCTCTAGTTCCTGGTCCCCTTTTCCTATTGGCCTCAGTTGCTTTAAGGTATCTGCTTTAGTTTCTCTGCATTAAGGGCAACAAATGCTAGCTAGTTTTTTAGGTATCTTACCTATCCTCACCCCTCCCTTGTGTGCTTGGGGAGACTCTTGATTGCTGCTTCAATTTCATTTTGTGTTATAGGTCTATTCAGGTGATTAATTTCCTCTTGGTTCAGTTTTGGATGATCATATGTATCTAGAAATCTGTCCATTTCTTTAAGATTTTCAAATTTATTTGAATATAGGTTCTCAAAGTAGTCTCTGATGATTTCCTGGACTTCCATGGTGTTTGTTGTTATCTCCCCTTTTGCATTCCTGATTCTACTAATTTGGGTTTTTTCTCTCCTCATTTTAGTCAGGTTTGCCAGGGGTCTATCGATCTTGTTTATTTTTTCAAAGAACCAACTTTTTGTTTCATTAATTCTTTGTATGGTTTTTTTGGTTTCTATTTCGTTGATTTCAGCTCTTATTTTTATTATTTCTCTCCTTCTATTTGTTTTGGGATTTGCTTGTTCTTGTTTTTCTAGGAGTTTGAGATGGATCATTAGGTCATTGATTTGGGATCTTTCAGTCTTATTAATATATGCACTCATGGCTATAAACTTTCCTCTCAGGACTGCCTTAGCTCTGTCCCTTAGGTTCCAGTAGGTTGTGTTTTCATTTTCATTGACTTCCAGGAACTTTTTAATTTCCTCTTTTATTTCATAGGTGATCCATTCTTCATTAAGTAATGAGTAATTTAGTTTCCAACTGTTTGCATGTTTTTTGTCTTTACTTTTGTTGTTGAGTTCGACTTTTACTGCATTGTGATCAGATAGTATGCACGGTATAATTTCTATTTTCTTATATTTGCTGAGACTTGCTTTGTGCCCTAGGATATAATCTATTTTGGAGAAGGTTCCATGGGCTGCTGAGAAGAATGTATATTGTGTAGAAGTTGGATGAAATGTTCTGTAGACATCAACTAGGTCCATTTGATCTATTGCATATTTTAGATCTTGGATTTCTTTATTGATTTTTTGTTTGGATGACCTATCTATTGATGATAATGGTGTGTTAAAGTCTACCACAACCACTGTGTTGGTGTTTATATATGCTTTCAGGTCTTTCAGGGTATGTTTGATGAAATTGGGTGCATTGACATTGGGTGCATACAGGTTGATGATTATTATTTCCTTTTGGTCTATTTCCCCTTTTGTTAGTATGGAATGTCCTTCTTTATCTCGTTTGATCAATGTGGGTTTGAAGTCTACTTTGTCAGAGATAAATATTGCTACTCCTGCCTGTTTTTGGGGGCCATTGGCTTGGTAAATCTTCTTCCAGCCTTTCATCCTAAGCCTATGATTATTTCTGTCAGTGAGATGGATCTCCTGTAAGCAAGAAATTGTTGGATCTTCCTTTTTAATCCATTTCGTCAAGTGGTGCCTTTTGATGGGTGAATTAAGTCCATTAACATAAGCGTTAGTACTGATTGGTATGTGGTGATTCCTGTCATTTAGTTGTCTTAGTTGTTTGAAGGTTTGATTGTGTGTACCTAAGTTGAGGTTATTCTCTACTTTCTTGCTTTTTCTTTTCCTGTGGTTTGGTGCTGCCTGTCTTTTCATGGTTAAGTTGGGTTTCACTTTCTGTGTGCAGAATCCCTTGAAGAATCCTTTGTAGTGGTGGCTTTGTGGTCACAAATTGTTTTAGTTTCTGCTTATCATGGAAGACTTTTATTGCTCCATCTATTTTGAATGATAGTTTTGCTGGGTAGAGTATCCTGGGGTTGAAGTTATTTTCATTCAGTGCCCAGAAGATCTCACCCTATGCTCTTCTTGCTTTTAATGTTTCTGTTGAGAAGTCTGCTGTAATTTTGATGTGTTTACCTTTGTATGTTACTTGTTTTTTCTCTCTTACAGCCTTCAATATTCTTTCCCTAGTTTCTGAACTTGTTGTTTTAATGATGATATGTCGTGGGGTAGTTCTATTTTGATGTGGTCTGTTTGGTGTCCTGGAGGCCTCTTGCATCTGTATGGGAATATCTTTCTCTAGATTTCGGAAATTTTCCGTTATTATTTTGTTGAATATATTATGCATTCCCTTCACCTACACCTCTTCTCCTTCTTCGATGCCCATGATTCTCAAGTTTGGTCTTTTGATGGAGTCAGTGAGTTCTTGCATTTTCTTTTCACAGGTCTTGAGTTGTTTAATTAATAGTTCTTCGGTTTTTCCTTTAATTACCATTTCATCTTCAAGTTCAGAGATTCTGTCTTCTGTTTGTTCTATTCTGCTGGATTGGCCTTCCGTTTTGTTTTGCAGTTCTGTTTTGTTCTTTTTTCTGAGGTTTTCCATATCTTGGGTGGTTTCCTCTTTAATGTTGTCTATTTTTGCCCTGAGTTCACTTATCTGTTTATTCATAGTGTTCTCTCTTTCACTTTGGTGTTCATACAGTGCTTTTATGGTTTCCTTTATTTCTTCTTTTGCTTTTTCAAATTCTGTGTTTTTGTTGTCTTGGAATTTCTTGAGTTTCTCCTGTACATTTTGGTTGACCCTATCCAGTATCATCTCTATAAAATTCTCATTGAGTACTTGTAGTATATCTTCTTTTAAATTATTCTTGTGGGCTTTATTGGGTCCTTTGGCATAGTTTATCTTCATTTTGTTGGAGTCTGGATCTGAGTTTCTGTTTTCTTCATTCCCCTCTGGTTCCTGTACTAATTTTTTGCTGTGGGGAAACTGGTTTCCCTGTTTTTTCTGTCTTCCCATCATTGTCTTTGGTGTTGTTACTGTCCCTGTACTGTGTGCAATTAAGTATTTTCTAGCTTGTAATAATAACAATGGTAATATTTAGAATGGAAGGGTGAGCTGAGATGGAAAGCAAGAAGTTAAAGAAATGGCAAAAACAAATAGACTGGGAGGAGAAAACAGAACAAGGTATCAGACAAGAAGTTTTCAAAGGTATAAACAGGGAGCTTTAGTATATTAATCAACAGTAAGCTGAAAAGACATTAGAGAGACAGAGGATTGAAAATCAAAAATAAAAACATAAAGATAAGAACAAAAATAAAAAATAAGTAAATGAAAGAAAAACCCTTATATAAAAATGTATTAAAATAAAATGAAAAAATAGAAAATTTAAAAAAACCAAAAAACCAAAAAACCAGAAAACCTCCAAGTTCAAATGCAGCAATGAAGTTTCAGTCTTAATAATTTTGGTGTCCGTCTCAGTCTCCAATCCTGGATATGGTGCCTCAGATGTTGTTCTGTAGTTGTCTCATCAGAGGGGACACATAAAGTAGAACAAAACTACACACACACGCTAAAAAAAAAACCCCACCAAATGTCCCAAGTTCAAATGCAATACAGTTTCAGTAAATTTTTCAGCTTACAGGTGTAATTCAGTTGTTCTCTCATCAAAGGTAGGGAGACTAAGAAAAAAAAAGTCTGGAGACAGTTCTGAGAATGGCTATCTGCAGCTGTGGCTTGCCTGCCCACTGCTGTCAGCCTGTTGTTGCTGGAGGTGTTATTTATGCAGATCTCTGGGGTGAGCTTAGCACTAACCTTTCCCTGCAGGCTTTGTTTGTTCAGAGTTCTCCTGTGTGGGAACCTCTGCTACAAGCTTTCACCTTTCCAAGCACTGGGAAAGGTGACACTGCACCCGCGTTGTCAGGCCTACGTGTTTATTCACAGTTCATGTGGGACGTGGGTCTTCCCCCCTCTCCTGTGGAGTTTTCCTCCCACCTCTGCTTTCACAAGCTTTCCTGCTCCTGATTACTGGGCGGTGCTGGGGGCTATGCTGCTCTGGCCCAGGCTTGTCTGTGGGAGTACCACGGTACCGTGAAGCTCACCTGGTCTGCATCTTCCTAAGCCTTCTGGGCACCGGGGACTGGCGGCCTGGGGGCCCTCCTGGTTTCTCCGTTTAAAGTGAAGTGGAGATTCTCTGCGCCGGCTGGAGGTGTGGAGGGGGTCAAAGTTATGCCTCTTCTCAGTGATGATGCCTGCAAAGTGTGTCTCCAGTGTCTTTCCAAGATTTCACTAGAGGAGGCACACTTTCTGCTTCCTCCATCTAGCCGCCATGTTGGAATCTCTCTAGTCTAACTTCTTGATCATTCCTTTCCTTTGACCATTTTAGCTGACAGCAGCCACTGACATATGTACCAGGAATCAGTAGACCTTTTTCTTTCCTGCAGCCTTCTGATTCCAAGCCTTTGGGCAAGTCATTTACAAAGTGCAGAGCTTGCTGGAAAAATTCTTACATAATCTAATATTTTTAAATACATAATGTAATCATTAACTTTTTATGCTGATGCAGATAATAAATATCCATATAGAAAATTCAAGCAATAGATAAAAATATAAATAAGAAAACAAAAATCACCAATGTTCACCAAGGGATAACTATAATGCACAGCTGTATTATTGCCATCTTGAATATTTGTGCATGTGTGCACACACTCACAATTTTATATAAATGTGACACTCTTATCCATGCTATTTAATGCCTTGTTCCATTCTTTAATTTAACAAAAATTATAGAAATTATAATCATTACAACTTGGTAAACTTTCTATGCAAAATCTAACTTAATGCTCAAAATAAATTTTATAGAGTTAAGTCACAAAGAAGATATTTGGCAAGGGCACAAAGCTGGTATTTGGTGGGCTTGGGGTGGAGCAAGGTTTCAATGCAGACAATTTCAGCTTAAGACAATCCTTTAGAATGGCTTCATCACATCTACTGGATAAATAATAAATAAATAAATGATTTATTTTGATGGGTTCTTAAAGACTGTCAAGATTTCTGATATTATTAAAACCTTATTGATAAAATTCAAATGTGTTTTTGATTAAATACTTTTTTGGATATATTTACAAACAGAATTTCTGGGTTAAAAAGTACATACCTTCACCTTTGGTATATAAAGTCAGATTGGGTATTAAGACTTTATAGAGCAGTCATCCTCAGCATTGAGTGCTAGCAATATTAAAATAAGTAGATTTGTATCATTAACACAACTCTTTCCTTTGGCTTAGTTACTGAGAATTTAAAATGAACACTTGCTATTTGTTACAGGCTCATTCTTTAAAAGTTAACAAATGATTATTAAGTAATCTTAAGAGTAGGCACTATAGGGAAAACAAGAATGCTTGCTTTATAAATCTCCCAGTCTAATGTCTGAAAACACCCTGTCTCTGGGAGACAGTAGGGATTATTTCACACATTGCTGTGAAAGCATAGTAACATCTGAATACAAAGGTTACCACCTCCACCGGTAGTTTTTCAAGTTCACTCAATAATTTCACTAACAGGATTAAATCTAAGCATAATGGCAAGAGATGCGCTTCTACAATATTTATTTTGTTACTTATGAAAACAAAAATAGGAAATTTAAATATGTAAAATGGACATGGGTTATAAACTATGGTACATCTATTAGATGAGCTGTATTCATTAGAACTTCTATGATATTTGTAGACTAGTATATGCCAGAATGTTCTCACTGTTTGAAACAAAATTGCAATATAGCTATTGAATAATTCTAATTAGTAAACACTATGCTATTTGTATAAAACTGGGAATATTTGCCCAATAGTCTTATAGTGGTTATTAGGCGTTTTTAGTTTCTTCTTTTGATTTCTATGGTTTTACTTGCATTTTTTGTGTGCATATGTGGTACCAGTGTTTGAACTCAAGGCTTTGCACTTGCTAGGCAGGCGTCTATCACTTGAGCTATGCCTTCAGCCTCTTTTGCTCTGCTTATTTTTGAGAAAAGTTTTCACTTTTTGCCCAGCTGGCCTGGACCTTAATTTCTTATTTTAGTTTTCCAACCATAGCTGGAATGGCAGGCACATGCTACCACACCCAGCCTTTTCCATTGTGATAGAGGTCCAGTGAACTTTTTTGCCTGATCCTTCTGCTCTCAGTCTTCCAAGTAGCTGGGATTGCAGGCTTTAGCCACTGTCCTTGGCCAATTGCATTCTCTTTATGCAAACATAAACAAAAACAAACCAACTTCAAAATCCTGTCATTATTCACAGTCCTCACCTAATCCTCACTGCTTATCAGTTTTAGACACCACCTAAGTGACTTACCTAAAAAAAGAAAACTGTCTTGATCACATGTTAATCCTCTCCTGTGGGTTTGTAGAGCATTCTCTTCCTTGCTCCTTCCATTTTGTTTCAGTCTGTCAAGATCCCTTTCCTTTTGGAAATTATTGTTTCTCAATTTCATTTAATATGAGTGATAATTTGAATCAAGGGAGCCCATCTGTCATACTACAGAGTATCCTATCTCTCAGACACAGTGGTGAGTCCAAGGGTGGCATGTGACCCAGATGAGCCCATCAGAGCCTTTGGGTGTAGCAAAGTTTGGGTTCATAAGCTCTGAGATCCAGGGAGGCATGCTGGTAACAAACTTGCACAATCGCAAAGTCAGGAATGACAAGTAGAGGCGAGAGGTGACAGGACAGAAACGTGCCCTTGATGGTAGCATGCACTTTTGCCAAACCAGACTCAGTTATGTGGGCCTGAAAAATCACCTTTTTGCTTAAGCAAGTTTGAAATATATTTCTGTCACTTATTACCCTGAGTACTAATAAAAGTGCCAGCCAAAAGCTGGCATATTAGGATTGCCTTTTAACTCTCATACATAGCACTTTCCATTAATCTGATCTCAATGACGTGCAGAAAAAGAAACATTCTAACTTAAGTTCAGTAAGTTTCTCTTGTGACCCTTTACCTTTCAGTGACTTACTCTATCTTATGTACTTACTTAAAAAGTGTTCTAATGTGCAACTTAACTCATATCTTTATTGAATACCATTGAGATCAAATCTCTGACTGTTCTTTTTCTTAGCTTGTTGTCAAGGTCATTTATATTTATAGCTCCATCCTTCCCACATACCTTGATTCAATCTGCAAATTTAACGAGAGTGTTCTTTTCTATCATGCAAATCATTGGATCTGATTATTGCTCTTGAATGGAAAGCACTCAGCACAGTGCATGCCGTGTTAATGATTGACACCTGCTTGCCCTCCGCTTGGCGCTGTTCCATTCTGGGAATGCATTGGCAAACCTAGGGCCACATGGTGCAAAATAAGCTTTATCTCAAAATGGGCAGGATGGGTCAACACAGTAATTAATTGCTCTCAAGAAAATCTCCTTAAAGCCACAGTAGACTTTAGGTGGTCTCCAGACTGATGAGACAAGGGACATGATGCTCTAATTAAATTGTCAATCACATCAGAAATAAATTTATATAGAGATACAATTTTGCAAGGAGACTTTGGGGTCTTTATGGGATAGATTTGATGAAACTTGGAACTTTGAAAAGATTTCAATGCTGAAGGAACAAAGATAAAGAAGACTGAGGAGGTGCCAGTCTCACGTGATTGGAAATGGAAGGAAAGGGAATGATTGGGACTTTAGAAAAATTGCCAGAACTGAGAAGCTGGGAGGACATCATGAGAAGTAGAGAGAGTCCTAGATGTGCTAAGTAGGGTGTAAATGGGAACTGGGGAGGAGTCTGTGTTTCTGGCACAGACAAGGGGCATGAGAGTGAATTACTATGGGTAGAGTCCAAAGGATCCTGTCTTCCAGAGTTTCAGTTGCAAATAAGTAGAATACTTACAACCAGAAGCCAAATGTGTTGTGGCATATAAAAGCACCATTTCTTTTATATGCACAATCAGCGTCCTGGGGTTGAAGTTAAGATGAACTGGCAAAAAAGTAAAAATAAATAAGTAAAAAAGTAAAAGATCTGAGGCTCTGAAGCCCAAGGCAGCACTCACTGGGAGAACGAAATAGCACAGCTTGGGAAAGGACCGTGTTGCATCCTGTTACCCACATGGAGCATGCAGCTCCGTGCAGCTGCACACGCACCATGACCAGCCCATGCATAGGTTCTAATACTTAACTCTCCACCCACTGCCCATTACATTGAAAAAAAAGTCTGTATTTTAAGGCAGAAGTTTGAGATGGTGTGGTAACCACAGCAGAGATGGTGAAAAAGAAAAGCTGATTCCATTAGGACCAATGAAGAGCTCCTGCCTATATTCTATCCTTGGTGACTGTGAAAGTTTCCCAGCAGAAGAAACGTGATAACTAGGAATACTTTGTATGTGGAGAAAGCTCAGGGACTTGGGAATAGGTATCAGTGTTGGTATAGGGGGTGGACAGGAAAAGGTGGTAGTCAGGGAAGGTTTTCTTTACGATGACCTATAAATATCTTGCCCTCATTCGTGAAGCTTGCCCAGATTCACTCATTCCTTCAGCAAATATTTACTGACTGTCTGTAACACAAGGGCCACAAGAGATAAAAATGCTGTGTTTTGCTGCTGATTACTCCCTGTGTTCAAGTGTAGCTTCAGCTTAACAGTTGGTAGATTTGGTATTTTTCATGAATTAGAGTAGACAAATTGGCGACCAGGGAGCTTTTCTAACAATTTCAGATTTCCTTCTGCTTCATGCTCTAGCTTAATCTTTGTCGTGTCCAGAGACTTGCAGAGAGTGTGTTATTCTGTCATCAAGAAAGGGGCACAGAAAGCTAAGCTATGGACATCACCAACACTATTTACACAAAGGAACTTGCACATTTGACTCTGGGTGCTTCTAATAAGAATCCTCAGAGAATGGGAATGATTTGTTTTCAGTTTTCTTCATATAAAATAACATATGAATTATGCCTGATGAAAAAGAATCCCTTTGAATAATATACAATTCTGATCTGAACATCTGTATTATAGATTTTAAAGATTCCTGCATTTTAAAACTATAAAATCATACATTCAAAATGGAAGGATTTTATGAACTTTAGTTTCATAGAAAAGAATGGTTGGGCCTAGGAACACTTGAATTTATTTATTACATATCCTTGACCTCTTTTACATTCAAGATGCCCACTAACTGTGTATAAAAGTATTAATTTAACTAATATTAATGGTAGTAAAAGGTTTTCTTTTCTTTTCACAAAGTAACTCTGACTTCATTATACTCACACTTCTTTGTTAGTTTCAAAGAAACATACTCTGGCTGTTTGAAATTAAGAGCTGAATGGAAATCACCTCACAGTTTCCTGTCTAGAAATCTGCAATTGCAATAAAGCAATACACACCATAGAATTTCAATAGAAGCGGAATTCAATCGTCTACTAAAGATGCTTTTGATTAGGGGTGTGTTGATAGAGGACGGTGGCTAGTACTTTGAAGTTTTCTCTCTTAATATATTCAAAATCACGTTTAATCATGTGTGGATCATGAAGTCCACATTGTGACATCAAAATACTTTGAAATCATACTGCATAATTGAGCTGGAGATGAAATGGCAAAAATGGTAAAAAATACATCAGGTTCAGCTTTTAGTTGGAAGTCAATGATGAAAATGACAATGTCTTACCCCAGTGAAGCTCTTTTATTTCTAACAACAACTTTGTAAACATTGTTAAGCTTCAGTTGATTCAGTCACAGAGAAGCAGAGTGACTTGAGAAACTGATTTGCTTAAACTACAATTTCTCTGCAGAAGGAAGATGAAGATTAGAACCCAAATGTCCTACTTCTCAGTTTGAGATCTTTGAGATAGGGTAATAAAAGAAGGTTGTTTTTCCTTTCAGCAATGCTTTTATGTTTACTCACAAAGGACGCAGCTCACCTAAAGGCTTATCAAAGTAAACTGTAACTTTCAAATTTCAAATTTCTAATTCTTTGACTAGTATTATGGATGGAATTGTGCCCCTGTTGCTAAATTCATATGTTGAAGACCTAACCCCTAATAGTACTGCATTTGAAGATGGAGCATTTGAGGAAGTAATTAAGGTTAAATAAGATCATAAGGGTGGTATTTTGATCCAATAGGATTTGTGTCCTTATAAAAGGAAGCTCTTTCTACACGTGTGCACAGAGAGAAGGCCACATAAGAACACAGCAAAAAGGCAACTATCTACAAGTCAAAAAGCTCAGTTTCAAAAACATTACCCTAAGGAAAGCTTGATCTTAGACTTCTAGTCTTTAAAACTATGGGTAAATAATTTTTGATACTTAATTCATACCATTTGTGTTATTTTTTTAATGGGAGATCTATTAGACTAATATAAATGGCAAGTTTTCTCAGGGCAGGAATTGACATTCTTGTCTTCTGACCTACTTAATAATCAGTACTTAATAAAAGTACAGTCTATCATAGAATACAGAACAGTTACACATATTTAAAAAGTGAGCTGATGGAATATAAAGTAGGATAACGTCATTATTGCTGGAAGTTTAGGTTGTGTTTCTGTATCAATAAAGAGATGGTATATGGTCAAGTCAATTACAGAGTTGGCATTTTGTAATAATGCCAGCAATTCTGCTTATTGTGCATATTTAAAAATTAGTTTGTGAAAAAAGTAGGTGTCCAGGATCTACTTTATGTTTGTTCACTAAAATCTTCCCACACCAATTGAAGCTCTAGCTTTATGGTTATCTACTTCTAGTCACTAATATTGGTGTGATGATAATTAAGAATGATTAAGTCTTCAGAAACCCTCTGTTAAGCTCCTTGCATTTAACACTTAACATCTACAATACTCTTCTGAGTCAAGCACTAATACCATCTTTTACAAACAAGGAAAATGAGAGTTGGTGAGATTGCATCTTGCTCAAAGTCACATAGGCCGTAAGATGCAGAACTGGGACTTGAAGCCAATCTGTCAGACTCTTTGGTCCTATCAGTACTCTGCTCAATAGCAACCACCACCATGGCAAAGATGGGAGGAAACAGAGGGAGATACCACAGAGCAAAAGGAGAATTCAAGGTTGTGGAATGAAGAGATGAACAGCATTGGGAGAGAAGAGAGAATAGCATTGGGCTGACTAGGAGAAACTAGAAGCCTGAATCAAAGCAGCAGGAAGAAAGAACAAGGCTAACTACTGGAGCCTGGTGACTGTTTGGACAAGTGGGTAAGAGACTGGGCAACCAAATAACCCATAGGTTTTAAGTTTGGGTGCCCAGGAAGGACAGTGATACTAAAACCTGGTAAAAGAAGGAATGAGTCTCTGAGGAGAAAAGAAGAAAAAAGAAGTTTGCTTTGGGGAAATCCAGTTCTGCAACCCTACCCAATCCTTGCCATCTGCACCATTTGATCAGTTTTATGAACTGATCAAAGCTGGACTCTTCTATAACTCATTGATTTAGGGACTCATTGATTTATTGTACCCTGTGACAGTCTATGGAAAAATCAATTCTCACCAGAGTCCCTCTGTCAGCTGTCATTTAATTTTGGGGAAGTTTCTGATAGGGGTTTTTTCTCTAGCAGATGAACTTGGAGAGGTCACCTTGGAGAGCTCATCAGGACCAGGTCATGGAGAAGCATCAGAGGCTAGCCAATCCTGGTGTTGCGTTCCAGTTATGGCAGCTCTGTATATGATTGGCTCTGACTTTAATGTGTATTTAAAACCATACAAAGTCAGGAGTATGTTGGGTTTACTATATTTTTAGTATTTTCTGATGATACATTTTATTACAGAAACATCTGACAGCCAACATTGACTTTTAGCTTGTGGTGAAGCTAGAATTCTCATAGGAACACACACTGTCCAAAATTTCAACTTCTCAAGGCCCCTGACTGTACTGGGACCACATCTGAGATGATTTTCTCTGAAATAAATCCATGAAATTCACAAGGGTATTAGATCTATTAGAGTTTTCATCTTTCTCTTGTTCAATCTTTGAAAATGCTGTTCATTTGTTTTATGTAAATACACTCTGTCTCTTCCTGAAAAGGAGCAAAGTCATAGCCAAGGACTAGTTTAAGATATATTTCCAGAGACAGTGGGAAAAGTTGCATGAAATTCTCAACTTCTGTATGAAAGTTGAATACCCAGAATCCTACTCTACTTGAGCAAAGTCTTATTCAAAGCCTGATTCTTGTTTTAAATAGGACGTACGTTCTGGGAATTTACAGTTCTGCTGAAGAGAGAAAAGAGAAGAAAGATATGTCTCCTTTGGTATACGTGGTATACGTGCAGAAACATATGCTCTGATGCCTGCCACATCCAGTTGAAACACTGCTGACAGATTCCAAATGAACACAGGAGAGAAAGTGCAGAATTAACAAGCAGCTAGGAGACTCTGGTGAATCACTGTTCAAAGAGAAAATGTACTTGGCTATTAAAATAAATGACAAGATATTTTAAGGAAGGGAAATTGCAGGCCAATTCATTCATTTAAATGTTTTCCAACACCTACTATGAGCTGGTACAGTGATGTGTTTTGGATGATCTAATGATGAAATTTACACTGTTTTGCCTTCAAGATCATAAGAATATAAAGAAGGATAAGACGAATACTGTAGAGTCATTTAACAACATGGTATGAGGATAATAAAAAGGATGGAAAGATTAACAAATTACTATTATGAACACTAAAGTGTGAGACTTTTGGGGGCAACTTTCTTATAATAGTACAGCATAATTTGAACAGAATCAAACAATTTGCTGTCAGAATCAGCACTACTCCTTTAGTATTATGTTGTTCTTATAGCTTTATCTTATTATCATGATGGATGTGGTGCACAATTTAATACAAAGGCATATATAAATCATGAGTTAAAAGTTTCAGGAAGAAAAGAGAATATATTACCTACATCTAAACTCTTGTTTTAAGAGACCTAGCATCTTTCACATATTCTATTTCCATATTATGTAAAATTATTTGCTCCTTATGTCACTATGGAAAGCAACACCCAATTTAGCATCTTTCAAGATCTCACTTAAGTAAAAAGGATCACAAACTAAGTGACCCAGCAGCAAATCCTTCTTTTGCAGTACCTATTGTATTTGCCATTATATTCCTGATTATGTTGGCCTTTGTGGACAGGCAAATACAGGAATCCAGTGTTTAAAATGACACAGAGATTTCTAATTTGGACTTGAAGAATAGCTCAAGGCCCATTTGTAATAAACTTAAGTTGTAAATGCTGTGGGGTGATATCCTTTCTACCCAGTTATGAAAATCTGAACCCAGGGAATGCTTCCAATGTGCATCCTTGGTGGACTTCCCTTTGCTTATCAGCACATCCAAAAGCCAGAAATGCCAAGGGCTACCATCTTCCCCACAGCCTGGTAATCATGGCGTGTTGATGAGGGAGAAAGATATCTCAGCTCCTTCACTTTCAGTTGAGACAAATCTGATACTCTAGAAACCCCTGAGGGATTTGTCCACTGTGGTTTCCTGGAGGAGAAGAGCATGCTTTTCCCCCTGCTCCAGCATTGCAGAAAAACCAGTCAGACACCTGGAGCCAAGGGAGAAGGGAAGCCAGAAAACTATGAAGGATGGCATGCCTTGGCAGTATGAATGGTATGAGACAACATAGTCTTATTAGCATGATCCAAACCTACAAGTGCTGAATTAAATATGTATGTATAAACACACATGCACACACAGTACCCACTGATAACAAGATCCCGAGGACTATTGCCTGGTATCTGCCCAGTGCTTTGCTTCCACTCTTTCCCAGTCCTGCTTCCTTTGTTTTCTTACCACTCTATCTTTAATAAATCCCTTGTAGACAAATATTCATCTCTGGATTCTCTTCCAGGGAACCTTATTTATGACAGAATAGCTTCACCATTTAATAATATGGCTGGCATTTTGTCTCTTTCAAAAAAGTTTGAGGGAGTGATATGATGTTTTCCCCTTAGTTCAGACACTTTAGTTGGACAAGGAAACTATAATATACTATGAGGTGAAGTACCAGTTTCTTTCTATTCATAAAGCCTCCCTTGAATTGTCTGAAGTTTATTCTGATCAGCTTCACAGCATACTTTTCAAATAGAAAAACTCAGTAAGCCCACCATTACTCTTGTAGATATCTTATAACCACATTTAATCAGGTCATTTCTAGCACCAAGTCTCGGGGAGACTAAAGGGCAAAGGCAGGGAATGGGTAGTTAGAAGAGCAAGGCATTGTTTCACAAATATTTTCCTTATTAGAACACTTACTTTTACTATTTTTAGTCCATTTCCAAAGTGATAACATTAAGAATCACTTTTGAGTTTGAAATTTCATAGAAACTTAAAAAAATTGCAATCAAAATACTTGCTGCATTTTACATATCAAATTTTCATAAAAATTTTGAATATCCTTCCATTTTACCAGATGGTATCAGAACCACTTTAGCCTCCAAATCAGTATCTCATCTAGTAACTTAACCAATTAGTATATTTCTCTGGCCCACAGATGGGAAGTTGGTATAAGATAAGCCTGAAGCCAACCCTCTGTGGTTACATGGAAGAAGAGACCATTCCCGTTGCGCCTTTCCAGCTCTGCAGAAGCACCAGTCAGGCTACACAGGCACCTGGAGTGGTGGAGCAGAGAGAACCTGTTACCTACCAGTCCAGGAAAGAGGCAAAGAAGCCTGGACTTACCCATACTGTACTCCCCATGAGACACTGAAACCTATAAGACTGCATCATTTAGTATATGGAGCACAAAGCTCTCATGACCTGCCTGGTGCCAGAATCCCAACCTCAAAAATTATGTCAAACATTCCTAGAAAAAAAGTGGTCACAGAACACACTGAACTTAAAGAGTACAATTTTGTACTTTGAATGTCATGGACATATATAAGACTGTATGGCCCATCTCTCTATAAGAATACTAAAAATGGCTGAAGGAGCCAAGACAAAATATTCAATTCTTATCAGTAGAAGCTTGATGTTTTTGTTCCACATGTTAAGACAATATATCATATTTTTATACTTTGATGATGGAAAAGTATCAGAAAACTTGAAACCTGAAAGGAGAGTGAGAATGGATGGGTGTTTTAGCTTTCTGTAGCTATGACAAAATACCTGACATAAACAAATTAAAAGGAGGAAAGATTTATTTTGGCTTATGGGTTCAGTCCATGGTCCATTGGCTCCATTGCTTTTGTACCCATAGTGAGGCAGATTATCACTGTAGGGAACAGAGGGTGGTCATTTCATCGCAATCAGGAAGTGAAAGCATGCATCCAATGATCTCACTTCCTTCCACTTTAGGAGGCTCCACCTCCTGAAGGTTCTCCTACCTCCAATCGCACCACAAGCTGGTGACCAAGCCTGGAAAGCATGAGTCTCTGGGAAACATTTAAGATCCAAACCATAACAATGAGGTTACCTTAAGCAGGAGAAAAATGTTAAAGAAGGGCATTGAAAGGAACAGGGAACACGCACACATGTGCTCACACTGGTGCACGGCACACACACACACACACACACACACACACACACACACACATACACACACAGAAAAATGATACCCCAAACACTTAGATCTGTAATGGCATGAGCTTTTCGCTTACATTTCTCATTTCATTATCACAATTACCCTAAGAAATCAGTGGGATAAGAAGTATTCTCACATTTTACAGAAAACAAAGGTTCAGAAAAATGAAGCAACTAGCCTAAAGAGTAATAGCTGTGCCTTCAAGCAAGCTGGAATCTTGCCAGGTAATAGTATTTTATCTTCCCTTTTTAAGGGGCTGTATTTTTCAATGTGGCATCAAGTGGGCCTGTTTCTTTGGAAATGCTTTAATTCCAAGGGGAGCAGCTAAAATAACAAATCTCAAAATGTGTGCAGTTTGAATTATAAATGGTAAATGATCAGAAGTGCTAATTCAGTAGCCTAAACATTGAAAGTATGTGTCCATGTATTAAATGAAGGCAAATTCAATTTTCATAGCCATAGATACTAATGGTTCCTGTCTTTTTCATTCATTTTTTAAAAACTTAGTGACTACTTAAATTCAGTAGAGATTATGTCAAAATGAATTTGGAAAAGAGCCATTCCATTTAAAGTGCAAGAGGCAAACTTCGCTATCCTCTTTGCTCTGTCTTAAACTTTTCACACTAAAAGTCATGCTCCATGATGGTCCCAGAGTCATCTACCCAGCACATAAACTCATTATGTTGTCCTCTACTTAAAACACCCTCTGGAGTGTTCCTAAAATTTCACCTACCTCATGAGAACAGCACTCGTGGTTTTCTCCAATCACTCAATCACTCGTGATTGGCCATACTGCTTTCCCACCTCATGTTCAAAGCCTCCCTCTTTCACACAGCATCTCAAGAATTCCTAGTTCCTCTGGTCTACACAATTTTTCTGTCTTGTTTGCCTTTCTGTAATCTCTGCTTTTTTTTTCTCTCTCAAAGTGAACACTTTTTAAAAAAACTTAATTCTATGTATTATTTTAAGACTCATCTTGCCTATGGCTCCACCAGAAGACTTGCCTTATTCTGGCCAGTAAACTTAGCAATCTTTTCTTATGCTGTCATTATTGCTACTCATACCTCTGTCCTTGAACCTTCCAATTCTTTCATAACTCTGTGTGTACACACTGTATACACACACACACACACACACACACACACGTGCCATGCACACACACTCTAGTACGTTCCTCACTAGAGTGTAAGATCCTTGACACCAGTAACTACGATGACTTATTCATTTTGGGCTTCCAGCTTGTAGCTAAAGGCCAGCCACAAAGTAGATACTCAATAAATCTCTGGAATTAATGCATATTTTTCTGTGTTGCCTTTGTTTATGTTAAATTCAATTTGTTCTTTTTTTCTGTTAAATCCTCTTCAACCTTTCTCTATCTGCTTCAGTTATCTGCTGGTTTTCTGAACTCTTGGTATAGAAACCAGAATAAAGGACCTGATTGGAGCAGGATCATTCATTTTTCCTCAGCTCTAGGCCCACATGCCAGTTGTGATAGAAAACTAAAAGAACCCACTTTGTTTTCTGAAATGTTCTCAGGTGAATAAGCCCAATCAATTTTCCTTTCCAGAAGGAAAGGAAATTTCTTTCTTGCAGAAAGAAATTGATTAGGTATTGTAGCATAGGGTGCCCACGGAGTTCCTCGATCCTTCTTCCCTTTGCCCTTGCTAATCATGCATAGAGAGCTGACTAGAAACGTGAAGCGAGCCAGACCATCAGCCTCCCTGACTTCACGGTGAAAGAAGTGCACAAGTGCATCACAACAGCATTTTGGGACTGCTCTGACCCCATTTTGTATTTCTGGAAACTGACTGATCTATGTCTCAATACTGTTGTCACTAAGAAAAGGAAATGAACCCCAGTTTCCCTTCTTACAACTTTAAGAATTTAGCTAAAAGACCTCTTTTCTCCAAAATGATATGTGATGTAAATTTCTTGGCTAGTTGAGTCAGATCAACGGCCTCACTGGTTTTATATTTCACTTCATCTGAGAAACAGAATTAAAACTTTTTTTATATCATCTGTCTATCATCTATCTGTCTATCTATCTATCTATCTATCTAATCTATCTCCATCTATCATCTATCTATCTATCATCTATCTGTCTGTCTATCTATCATTATCTATCTATTTATCTACCTGTCTATTTATAATAGCAATAAGCTATTGTCACCTGTAGTCATATATGTTGGTTCACTCACTGGATCTGGTAGAATGTAGCCCTAATGAGGCAAAAGACATGACAGCAAGCCTAAAACAACCTGTTGCATTCCCCAGGGAATAGCATCTGTGGTCTTATTTTTACCACTAGCTGTAGCAAAACACATTACAAAATGCACATGGATGACCACAGGGTGACCAGTGAAATGTTCATCTCCTTGGATAGATGTAATCTATTACTATTATTAGAAAAAATCTGATGTTTATTGCGGCACTATTCACAATAGCCAAGTTATGGAAACAGCCAAGATACCCCACTACTGACGAATGGATTAAGAAAATGTGGTATCTATACACAATGGAATTTTATGCAGCCATGAAGAACGAAATGTTATCATTCCCTGGTAAATGGATGGAATTGGAGAACATCATTCTGAGTGAGGTTAGCCTGGCCCAAAAGACCAAAAATTGTATGTTCTCCCTCATATGTGGACATTAGATCAAGGGCAAACACAACAAGGGGATTGGACTTTGAGCACATGATAAAAGCGAGAGCACACAAGGGAGGGGTGAGGATAGGTAAGACACCTAAAAAAATTAGCTAGCATTTGTTGCCCTTAACGCAGAGAAACTAAAGCAGATACCTTAAAAGCAACTGAGGCCAATAGGAAAAGGGGACCAGGAACTAGAGAAAAGGGTAGATCAAAAAGAATTAACCTAGAAGGTAACACACATGCACAGGAAATTAATGTGAGTGAACTCCCTGTATAGCTATCCTTATCTCAACCAGCAAAAACCCTTGTTCCTTCATATTATTGCTTATACTCTCTCTTCAACAAAATTAGAAATAAGGGCAAAATAGTTTCTGCTGGGTATTGAGGGGGTAGAGGGGAGAGGGAGGGGGCGGAGTGAGTGGTAAGGGAGGGGGTGGGGGCAGGGGGGAGAAATGGCCCAAGCCTTGTATGCACATATGAATAATAAAAAAAAAAGAAAAAATCAGTTCAGATAGTTTTTCTCTGTTTCCCATCCAAGTCCTGCATGATCCTATTATATGATCTCTGAAATAATGTCAAATTATTTGGCAGGGGAAGAAAAAGAACGTGTGCTTTGGAGACAGACTTGTTTTGAGTCTCAGCTATACTCTGCTTCCTCACCTGAACAAGTGTCATAATTGCTACCTCAGCATTTCTGAGAATATTAAAATTGGATACATAAAGTGATTAGCACAGTCTCTAAAGCATAATAAAATTCTCAGCAAATGTTTTCTCTTCCTCATTAGTGCAAAGCAGAAATAATAGCATAATTAAATATGATGAATTGAAATAATCAGATAAAAATCATACCACTGATAGCTAGGCCATCGGATTGAGAGATTAATGACAAATTAACAAACCAGGCCAAAGGTAGTCTTATGTGTAGAAGAAGCAGGGTGAGGTTTCTCTGACCTGTACCTTAAATTAAGTCTCACATTTTACTCTCATAAAGGTATTTCTTTGAGTTGTTTTATTCAAATGGAGATAAGGAACAACATTTACGCAAAATACCTACAAAGTGCCCAGTATATTTATTAGATGTTGGGAAGGCAGGATGAATAACCCAATTACTGCTGACACTCCAGTTGACTGGAGATCAGGTAGATTGGGGAGCACTTATGTGGTTAATCTGATTTTTTTCTTTTCCCAGCCTCACTGAGATGTATTTGGCACATAAATTAACAAACTGGTCTACAAGTATACAATTGATAATTGGTATGCAAATTGATATGTAAATTGCTAAATTGGTATATAAGCATATAATTAATGCATACCAGTTGGTGATTTTGTATGTACATGTACACTCATGTTGCTATCACCATAATCCAAGTAATAAGCATATCTGTCACCTCTAAAAGTTGCCTTTTCTCTGTTTTTCTCCCTTTTTCTCTCTCAGTTTTGATAAGACTGAACATAAGATCCATCCTTCAACCAATTTTGAACTACACAATACCTTATTGATAACTATATGCATGGTGTTTTGTAGCAGATCTCTGGATTTTACTTATCTTGAATAGCTGTAACTTCACACTTATTGACTTATAACTCTCCATACCCCCTTTCCCTATGCCCTGGGAGTCACCATTTATTGTCTACTTCTATACCTTAGACTGTTTTAGATGCTGACTGTAGCTGGGGTGCATGGCTCAAGTGGTAGAGCACAGGTGTGAGCCTTGAGTTCAAACCCCAGAAAGGCCCCCTCCTCCCATAAAATAAAGTAAAATAAAATAAAACAAAAACACATTTAGATGCTTACTATATGAAGTATTATGCAATATTTGCAGAAATCACCTATCTTCTGTTGTCTGCTCATTAAGAGGAAAATGTCTCCTGTGAGGAATAACATATTAAATTTTGCCAGTCAGGGATGATTTAATTTTCATACAACCAGAAACTGGAAGATCTCCACCCTCTAGGTAACTAGTTGACAGAGAGTTAAAGCAGGTGCAAACTTTCCTCAAGTTCATAAAATTGATTTTAACACTAACAGGACAGGAATACAGGAATTCTCATTCCTAACCCTGGGTTGGGCCACTCCTTTTAGCTATGGCTCAGAGGACAGGTATGACCTTTACCTGAAAACCAAGTATACACTGTACTTGGGTTGGTTCCTGCATTGAGGGAAATGAAGGCTGTGTTCACATATGACATTGGACCCAGCCTTCCTTCAGCCTCATTCAGTTGTCAAATCCAAAGTCACAGCTAAGGCTGGATTCCAGAGAGGAGAGGAAAGGTGCCCCTTCCCTCCCTTATGAGATTCCTACTCATTGTGATGTATTTCCCTTTGCTCCCTTCCTAAGGCACATATTTCATATAAAAATTCTGGAAGCTATTTTGATCATAAACAATTTCTAATGCATGAAGGGCACAGGATGGATGTATGAACTACACTTATATCATCTGTGCTTTCTGTCTTTGTTCCTTAAAGGAAAATGACATGAACTCCTCCAAACAAATGATTGGATCTTAATATCTTAATGTTTTCTTTGGTTTGGGTTTTATTGCAATCATGTTATCTCTTTATTTGAATGGGCTTAGAGATTCAAGATGATCTCTATTTTTGCCCTCGGGATAATGATTCTTCAAAACCACCATTAGAGATCATTTGCACTAGGTTCACTTCTAGATTTTTACGATGGAGCAGAAAACAATGAGGGATGTGAGATCCTCTCTCCTTGCTGGAGTAGGAGAGTATCAGAACTACCAGATCTGTAGGGATTATACCCCAACACCATGATCTGCTTTTTTGCTGATCTGAGAGGAGGAAAGATAAGACAGGGTGAAAATCCCATTGACTAAATTAGCCTTAAATGTGCTGCTTGTGGGTTGCGATATGAGGAAAAAGTGGCTACTGGAAAAAGAACTAGGTTTTGCTCTTGTCATCCAATTATATTTACCCTGACATTTACCCTTTTCAAGGACTTTATGATAAGGGCATCTAGCTTGACAGTTTTCTGTTTTTTTCTGCCTTTCTCCTTATGATGGTGTTTTAAAGTTGCATTATCCTTACAAGGAAAATAAGAATATACTTCTAGATCTTAGCTTTTGAAATATAATGTGGGAAGTAGAAGTTAGCCTTCAGCATATTTATCCAGAAGGTTAGGAATTAATTTAATGTTATGATTATCACACACATTATGTACGAATCAGAGAGGATTCCAGTCATGGAAGTTCTCTGAACAGAGATTTAACTAATATCAATACCTCCACAGAGATTGAATCTGGTTGTCACTTAAAGAGGCTGTGTGGATTAGTTTGCAATGGACAGAGACAGACAAGGATATTAGACTGAAAGACAGACTGTGCAACTGTGAGACTGAGGACATCATCCTTTTATAACCAGATGGCCATACCACCTGCCTCATCTGACCAGTGCATCCTTTTATACTCACTACATTCTATTCTATAATTTCTACAAGAAGCCATAGAAACTGGAGAGATAAAAGGCAGCACTGAACATGCAGCTCAAGTGCCTTTATAAATACCAAATGTAGTTCTCAGCCTTTGAACCAGTGTCTAAAGGCAATTTTAAAGCATATGGTGCATGCAACTTAACATTTATTAGTTTGGGTGGGCCTTCTTCTAAGGAAATTCCTGAAGGCTGTAAATAAGGTGATTTGTAGGTCTTTGGCATATACCGAAAAATGTTATGCCCCATTATTTTCTATCAGCAATACTCTTAAAGATCTCAAACTGTATGAAGAATAATGAAAAAATGAAGGGATTGGACAAACAATAGATGAAATGAACAAAAATGCAGAGCAGAGACCAGAGAGAAAACATTCCATGGAGGTTACAGAAACTCTTGAAAATATAGAAAGAAAATCACTTCCTAATGTTGAAGAATGGAAGAGGTAAAGTAAAATGGACCGAAATGCTTGTGACATGAAAAGCTGGCAATATATGAAAAGTAGTTACTTTTGGTAGCAGCGGCAGATGCAGGTCCTTTTTTCATGTATATTAGCATTAGAGTTTGTAAAGAGAGAGACAAAGTCTTCTTCCAGGGTGAAAAAGTCTATCAGTCTATAAAGTGTTCACACCCCCTTCCTTACCAATGTCCCAATGTCAGTGACCTAGTATAGCTGCACATCTCTGGGTCTTATTTCCATTTTTATTAAATTTCTTTCTTGCCCCAAACATTTGAATTTCTTTAGGCTTGTCCTTATTTCATTTCAGCTTTGTAAATCAATGCTAATTTGGTTGTCAGGTGCTATGACACATGCTGTTTTTCATCTCCCTTTGCCTGTTTTCTGACTGTAATATTTTGAAATATTTGTGCACAGTTGAATCTCATTGACCAGACTTACTTGAAAGTATCCCTAACTTAAATAAAAATATAAGAAGGGATTTTCATGGCACAGAGGAGAGATAAGTAGACCAGCTGTGGGAGAGCTGACACCTAGGGTACCTGGTGCTCGTTGCTCACTTCCTGGAAAGTTCCAGAAGTTACTTCATCACTTACACCTTAAGTTTCTTTATGTGCAAAATGAGGGATTGTAGCTGATTTTCTTGTGGGTCCTCCCAGAGCTAGCAATCTTACTCTTTGAGATAAAAATCAATGTCAGCCTGTCAGTCTTTTTTTTCTGACAGAGTAAAACAGTAGCCCACCTACACATTATTCAGAGAATACTAGAATGTTAGACTTATAAGTACCCTGATAATAATTCTAACTCTCCTTTAACTATTGTGTTTTGACATTCGAGGAACTGAGAGAGATGAAATGAGACAGCTTCACAGTAGTAGGTATGGCAGTTTGATATATTACATATTCACCAGTGGTGCTCTGACCTTCTGCAGACTTCAAGGTTTTAGCAACAATGGTGCTCGACAGATCTGTAATTGAGTCATTGACTAGGTGTCTAATTGTTGTGCCATGTTGTAGTCCTCCCATATCCTTGGTTTTGCTTTTCCTGGTTTCAGCTGTCCTCAGTCAGTCATAGTCCAAAAAATATTAAATTAAAAATTCCAGAAATAGACTTCAAATAGTGCAGCATTCTCAGTAGTGTGACGAAGCCATGTGTTGATCCTGCTCTACCCTGTCCAGGACTTGAATCATCCTTTTGTCCAGAGTATCCATGCTGTATGCTTAACCTGCCCTTTAGTCATTTTACAGCCCTTCAATTATCAGATTGACTGTCACAGTACTGTATAAGGGTTCAAGTAACTTTTGTTTTCCTTAATTATGGTCCAAAGCACAAGACTAGTGATTTGAAGGAGGCACAAGGGAATAAGGCATGGAACACAGATTAACTCTGGCACTGTTTCCAAGGTTCCAGGGCCCATAGGAAAGAGCGCAGTACATACAGATTCAGTACTGTCCGTGCTTCCGGGTATCCACTTGAGAATTTGGAACACGTCCCCCAGGGTTAAGGGTTATAGTGCATAAATGTTTATAAATCAGATGATAGGTTATTGAAAAGGACGAAATACGGAATGGGAAACCACAGCAGAAACTACATTTGATAAAAATAGCTGAAGGAGTATGTAAACTGCCTAATATACCACACCCTGTAACTGTGGTCAAATCCCAGAAATATTCTTTGAAAAACATTCATAAAAATCAATGTGCCTTTCAAGAAAATATCAGCTACATAAATCTGACAAGAAAGCCACCCTGAACAATGATTTATGGAAAGTCTGGCTAATGACATTTTAAGTGCTTCTGTAAAAAAGCATACTGTGGTTGATTTTAAATGTTATTTATGTAAGATTAATTGCTATTGCAGAAATGGAACATGTTAGTGATGAATGAAATTAGAAGAATGGTGATCTGCATGAAATCTATAGTCAAAGAGCAAGGAGCTAGTCATGGTAGTGCAATTCTATAATCCCAGCTACTCGGGAGGCAGACATTGGAAGGATCACATTTTGAGGTCAACCTAGGTAAAAAAAAAAAAGTTAGTGAAACACTATCTCAAAAACCAAGCCAGGCATATATCACCAGAAGGGGTACACCTGTGTAATCCCAGCTACGGGGAGTCAGAAGTAGGAGAATCACAGTCCAATGCTTGGCTAGGTAAAAGTGCAAGACTCTTTCTGAAAAATAACTAAAGTAAAAAGAGCAGGGGCTGTGGCTTAAGTGGTAGATCCCAGCAACTGCAAGGTCCTGAGTTTAGACCCCAGGAAAAAAAAAAGAGCAAGGATCAGTCTATCTCTCTGGTACTCTGGCCCTCTCTGTGAGAGGATGTGCTGATGGTATAGAACTGGCTCCAGTTCCTTAAAAATAGATAAGAATGAGAAAGACTATTCATCATTGTACCTGGCAGAAAATCTGTTTAAAATATCTACCCACCTTGTTTGCATTCTCCTCACACTGTGATCTTTTGGACCATGGCTGAACAGATGTGTGGACCAGAAGGGCAAGCCACATCCAAGATGAAGACACCTGGTCTGATGTCCAGTGCTCAGTAATAAACTGAATTGCAGGTAAACAATTGCTCAGCTTTAGGAATCAGCACTCTAGAATTTGTCTCTTGGAAATGTTGGAAGTGTGTAGATTACAGCAGTTAGAGTAAGCAACTCGAGAAACAGTGTTCTTCTCATAAGCGTCCATTTAAACAGGACACCATAAGTCTTCATTTTAATTAATATCTCAGTTTCACATTTGGATTATTTCCTGCACACATTTTCCTTCAGCATTCATTGGGGCAAAGAGGCAACAAAAGTCAAAAAATGTTTAAATGATAGAAGGGTACAGAGGGAGTTGCCTGAAGTAAAGGGTGTGAAGGGGGATAAATTCGAATGAAATGGGAGACAGTAAGGCTCCTCCTAAGTCTGACTCCCATGGACCAACATGAGCCTGGAGGGCACAAAAGAGCCCTCATGTTTCCTCACAGATTTATCACTTCACCTACATTGATAGAAATCTCAACAAGTTTTTTTCACTTAGGAATGGAATTAACAAGGTTAAAAATTATTGAAAATTACAAAGTGTATGCAAACACATTTTTACTTTGCCAGCTGAGTTCAAAACCAAAACACAAATGAACAAAAATGCTATAATAAACATTACTATTCAAATGAAAACAAATAAACCAAAACACAACAAATCAAAACAAAACCCACATTCAACTCAGTGTCAACCCAATCACAGGTTAGGTATGACTGTCCCCTCACTCCCTAGCATTCTGTTTCAGGGAAGAAACCATGTCTTAAGTGATTTATTTTGCTTACTACATAGCAACTATCACATGCTAAGTACAGAGAAAGTACTACATAAGTAATTCTTCAATTGATATAGTAATTAGTAAATCCAGCAGATTTGACAGCTGTTGATAGTTGCCATCATAACCAAATCACCAAGCCATGCCATAACCCATAGGTTGTGGGCCAGGACTCAGTATTTTCATGGGAACCACAGAGACCCTCAAACACCACATTAAAGGTTTGAAAGGATGTGCTCTGTAACATGGCGTACCCATGAATCAAAATATCCTCTTTTTGTTTAGCATGAGCCCACGCTTCAGGTCTATTAGCTTGTCTGGTGATCCTCAACAAAACAGGAAGAAAGGAAATTGGAATATCATGCATGTTACATTAACCTTCCTCAGGGTCTGCTGTTTGCTTTCCAGAAATGATTTTTTAGAACGACTTCTCTCCCATGGACATAATAGTATTATGGCTAGCAGACATGTTTGTAGACTGTTTTTCATAATGGATTTTTCTAACTTTTACTCTTTTCTTAGAAAAAAATTAAGAATTATTTGTATGTCATTTGACATTTGGGGAGTTACAATCCATCAAGTATGTGACTCTCAAGGAGGAGGGACAATGCATACTGAGCACAATAGTTTAAGAAAAAGAGAAGAAAGTGAGTTAAGTTTAGGTGATAAACATGAAGAATACAGGGCCATATGTCTTCATTAAAATATGCAAGAAGGCAAGAACATTAACTTTGATGTGGATGAGGGGAATGTGCAAAGGAGGGGACTTTCAATTACAGTAGTGGTTAAGGACATGGGAAATAAAACCTTGTATGGCAAAGGAAACCTAAAGAGGTGGGTGTTTCAATTACAGAGGAGGTAATGGAAGTTCAAAGACAGAGGAGTACAAGCCATTGTGTGGGTGGCTACAAAAAGAATGCTGGGAAACTAAAGCATGCTTGTATTTCATTCCAGATTTCAATATTACTCAAATATCAAGGAGCTTAGACTTTGTTCTCAATTTGAGGTGAACTTTCATACTACCATAGAGAATTTAGGATTTAAAGTGACAGTCTCAGCCAAACTATACTGTAATCTAGGACAAAACATTCAAATTCATTTCTCATGGTTGCTGTTCTTATTATATTTATGGCCACTGGTAATGGTGAAAAATTCAGAGACATTAAGAGGTCTGTGAACATAAGCCAGAGCGTATGTCCACATTCTACCAAACTGTCATGAAAAATTATAATAAACAAAGTAGCAGCTAGATTAGGATAATTCTAATTAATCTAGTGGCAGGATTTCCTTTTGATTAAATGGACGTCACTTTCTGGAGCTACATCAAGTAGAGTGTGGCAGGTTCCTCAGGTGTATTGAACATGAGTGATCGAGCTGTGTGTACCATCCACTTCCCGCTTTTGGGAGGAGTACATGGAGGTTCCCAAGCATCTCTGTAATAAACTGGCTCAGCAGGAGGCCAAATGAAGGCGGCAGGAACACTCATGTATTTGCAAAGATGAAATGACAACCTCCTTAAATATTACTTTTCATAAAATTTTCCTTTAAGACTACTCCAAAATATTAGCATTTCTTTCTGGCCTTTACGCTTTATTTCTCTTCTAAGAAAAGCTCTATGTTACAGAATTTTTCATGGCTTTCTTTCTTTAAAAATCCTTAAGGGAATGTTATTAAAACACGTGTGACTCACTGCATTAGTAGTACAAAAGCTCTTGAGCTATATCCCAAGCATTATTATTGTACATTGGAAACTTGCATGTGTTTACAAGCACACATGTGTAGTTAGATTATGACGTTATTACGTTGGGCTCCCAAAGTGCTGCCCTGCAACATAAACTCAGCATTTATTTTTGTAAATGGCTATGTGATAAGATTATAAGTAATTACATTTTACAGGAACTAACAGTGACCAGCCCGTGCCATTCTCCACTCATTTGTCTGTTACCAGTGGTGGAAATGTGAAAAAATATCCATTGTGGGTCAGTAAAGCAGTTCTCACCCAAACTGTCTTCAAATCCTGCTTTTTGAACCTCCCATTTCCTATAGTTCAGCTCCAAAGGCTGAAACATATTTTGTTTTTATGAGTCTCACTTTTTAAATGAAATAATTCTTATACAAAAAGTGGAACTAGAAATAAAATAATGGAGTCTGTAAACATCGTGCAGGTTATGGTTTTCTAACATCTTTATATATTTCATTACAAAATTAATTAGGAAGCTGTCAATTAACATTCAGAGTATTTTCATTTACAAAACAGCTGAAGTTATATTAATTGCCCATGTGGTATGTGTTAACACAGATGAAGACTGGGGTTAGTAGTGTTCTGTGTGGCTTTGTACCCTATCTACATGTGAAAACTATTTGAAGCAGTAGTCCATGGTGAGTGCAACTGTCCTCCTATGGTCAAAATAAACTTAATGTGGTAAGGTACATTTAATTATAATTAAACATGCTAACATTAGCATCCAGAAACCAGGCAATATGGTTACAAAAATGACTATTACTTTGTACTTGTTTTCATCCCTGTTCTTCCTATTCAGTTGGGGGGGTAGAAATAGATAAGTCAGCTATAATAAAGAATTATTGGCACGGTTACAGAAGTATGAGTGAATTCAGACTAAAGGAAAACCATACTATTTGTGCTGTCTTTGCACTGCTTTTTTAAAAACATGGGCAAAAGTTTCCTCATCAATCACATGGAAGTGTGTGGTTACACTAAATCTCTCCAGTGAGACCTCAGGGTTACTTTCAGGAGAAGCAGTCTGTGATTTGATACTAATTGAAGTTGCAATATAGGTTCTGTAACTTGCTATAAGTTCTAAATTGGAAGAAATAAAACTCCAAGGGACAGCAGGAGCTACAGATGCAGATACAGATCTGATGTTTTACTCTGCTATATTCATCATCTGAATTTGATTTCCACATCCATGAGGTGGGATATTACCTAACTCCAAGTCAAATTAGGAGACACATGTGAAATTAGGTGAGGATACTGCCAGTAAACGGAGCATAATGTTACTGCTTTTCTCCTAGACCTAATTTTTGGTGACCGTCACGTTAAGTCCTGTAATGCTGTTCCTCTGGGATTCCTATGTGTTCCCTGTAATCTGATCTGTAAATCGGAGTGACCCTGATCAGGCTTACAGTCCCTGGAGCTTCCAGTGTTGTAAAAATATGTTATTTCACTTAAATCATAATTTCCCAGACCTTTAAATACCAACCATAGTGGCTCAATGAAAGGTGAATGATTTTGTGTTCTTCTCTTTCCTTAGAAATCAAAAGGCTTATTTTGCTCAGATTTGGGAAGAAGATCCAAGAATTTTGCTGATATTGATGTCAAAATATTTTTGCAAAGACACGGGAGGATTCTTAGGCATTGCCAAACATATATCTCATGATCTCCTTGCTTGATTAGAGAAGGGAAAGGTACAAATGTGACGCTCACTTCAAACTCAATGCCAGGCAGGTCTTGCTGTGATCACAGAGCATACAAATTCTATTTTGACATCTAAGACATTATGTAGCATAATGTCCAGTTCTTGATTCTAGCAATATGGCATTTTCAAACTTTGAAGAAAGGAGAGTTCAGGAGCCTGCAGACAGATGCCATATAGTGTTACTTACACTCTTTGAGTTTCCCCATCGAAAGGAAATCTGAATAAGACTTAGCATAAGTTGCATTGCACAAAAATAAACATACAATTATACTCGTTTTTTTTTTTAAGCAAAAGCAATTCAATGGAGAAGGTAAGCCTTTTCAATGAATGATGCTGGAACAATTTATAGGCAACAGAAAGTGAATAAAGAAATGAATGTGAAAAATAAACCTTGATGTAAATATCACACCTTATACACAACTCAAAATGAAGCATGGACTTAAATGGGTAATTTATAAAACTTCTAGAAAAAAATAAGAGAAAATATTCAAGACGAAGAACAAACAAAAAACTAAAACTCAATACCAAAAAGAATAGTTGGCAAAAAGAAAAATTAACAAATCTGATTCGGTCAAAATGAAAAATTCTTATACTTATGAAAGATCCTGTTAAGGCTGAAATGACGCACTGCAGACTGGGAGAAAGTACTTGCATATAACTGACAAAAGACAAGTCTCTAAAACATCGATAACTCAAATCTCAAGATTAGAAAAATCTCAAAATCAAAAGACACGAAGAGATGTTTCAATAAAGAAATGACAGCAGACAAGTTAGCACGTGACACTTGGTCAGCATTATGGGAAAAATTCAAATTAAAACTGCAATGAAACATTACTGCACACTATCATAATGACTAAAACAAACAATAGAGATAACACCAAATACTGGCTGGAATAGAAAATGTAACAGTCACTATGGAAAATAGTTTGACAGCTTCCTTGATAATGAAATGGGTAACTGACTTTCCATGTGACCCAGGAATCATGTTCCTGGGCATTTAACCTAAAGAAATGGAGACTTGTTTCTGCAGAAACTGATAAGTGCATGTTCATAGCACTTTTACTCACAATATCCCAAAGCATCAGCTAACTAAATGTCCTTCAGTGGGTGAAAGGTTAAAATGGTGTAGTCACATCATGGAATAATCCTTGGTGATAAAAAGGAAGAACTTTTGGTACATGAAACAACTTGCATAAAGCTCAAAGAAATTATGCTGAGTGAAGAAAAAAAAAAAACCAGTATAAAAAAAGTACTCACACACACACAGAGGCCCAATGGGAGTGTGTGCAAGTGGTAAAATGTTAATAAGCTCTATGGCTTGCACTAATATAAATACCATAAAAACACCCTTCAATTCCTCTTCTCCAAAAACTTTGCTTTTGTTTAATTAACTCAAAAGACTCCAAAGAGAGAACTATATTTCCTAATTAAACAGCCAGCATACTAAACACCCTCTTCAGTCCTCTAGCTCCCCAAAGTCTCTTCCTTATTGTTGTTGCTCCCTACTCTGTCTTTTCTCTCAAGCAAAACTCCAGAAAATAAAAACAGATAAAAATCCTCTTTGTTTCTCCTTTCCTCCTTACCTTCATTTCTACCACTACACTACCCTTTACTTCTCTCAGGTACTGGTCTTTTCTTCTCCAGGACCTCCCTATCTCTGGATTATATATTATGCAGATCATTTGAGCCTATTTTGGATTATTTTAATTTACATCTTCACTTATCATTGGTAGCAGTAAAGAAAAAACAAGCAAACAAATAAGCAACAACATTAAGTAAACAACCTTCGAGAACCTGAATGCAGAGCACAAGAACTGGGGGGAGAGGAGTTGAATATTGACAAGTCAATATAGCTGGGCTTCTTTCATTACCAAATGGCAATGCCACCTACTGCAACCACAAGCTGATTTTGAGTATGAAGTGTCATAGGGAAAGCCTTTTTTTTTTTAAATTCAGTGTTGTGTTGGAGGTACATTGTGACATTTACAAAAGTTCCTACACTATAACAAATACATCATACTTGAATTCAATCCCTCCACCATTCTCCTTTACCCAATCTTCCCCCATTCCTGGAGTAGTTTCGACAGGTATCATTTTTCCATTTACATACACGTGTACACAGTATGTGCACTATATTAACCCTGCCATGCACTTTCCCAACCTTCTCCCCCACTCATACTGGTACCAACCCCTCCCTACCCCAGGCAGGACATGTTCTACCCTCCTGTTCTCTGATTTTGTGGAAGAAAAAAAATGATATTTTTTGCTTGTTTAAGATGGCTATACAGGGAGTTTCCTTATGGCACTTCCATGTACATATGTATTATAACCTGAATTGGTTCATTTCATCTATTTTTCTTCTTTCTACCTTAGCCCATTCTTACTGTGGTTTCAATAGGTTTGAAAATTCTACATTCATTCTTTTATAGAGAGTACATCAGCCATATTCACTTTCTTAACTTCCTCCTTTTACTCTTCCCCTCTTGTATATGACCTCTCCTTACTGGGAAAGCTTTGAGTCTCATGCCTGGCACACAGTAATGCTCAATAAATGGTAGCAGTTAATAATAGGGAGAAATTGGCACACAAATTCTGAAATTTAACAATCCACAAGCAATATTCACTAAGAATCTAATGTATTCTTAGTACTTTGCTACTACGATGAAATAGTCCAAAAATCAGGTTAAGTCAAAGTACAGAACATAAATGAATACACAGAAAGATACTCTATGCCATTGGTCATCAAGAAAACATTAATTACAACCAAAACATGGTACCACTACATATTAGAACGTCTAAGATGTTTTACAACTGCATCTCTCATCTGTTGCTGGTACAAACACAAAACGCTGTAGGCTCTGTAGAAAGCAGTTCCTCATACAGTTAAACACTCTTTTACAAGCAAATTCACTTCTAGGCATTTATCCAAAAGAAATGAAAACTTGTGCTTAAACAAAAATCTGTGAAAATGTTTATGGCCTCTTTATTGGCCTACACTAGAAATTTCCCAAATGTTTCCAACAAGTAAATGTATAAACATACTAACTAGGTATGTCCATAGAATGGATTACTGTTCTGAAACACAAAGGAGTGTGTTCGACTGACATATACAACATGAATGATTGCAAACACATCCAGCCATGAAGAAGAATCTAGATGTGAAAACTTGCACACTATATGGTTCCATAGAGTCCAAAGTATACAGACAGGGATAGACACAAGGAATCCTACAGATTGGAACACTAGTGGTTGCAGGTGGAAGAGGATTAACTGCCAAGGTCACAGGGGAAATATTTGGGGTAATGGAACTGTTCTAGACATTCACTGTGGTGTACAGATGTATGCCTTTCTCAAAACTCAGAAATGTATACCAAAAAGGTAAATTTTATTGCATGAAAACTTCACTTGAATTTTTTAAAAAAGAGAAACATGAACTAAAAGTCAATGGCACATACATAATACAGGAAATCCATCTGACACACATCGATAAAAGAGTTACATATGCTAGGATATAATTTGTTGTTGAGTTATAAGGTTTAAGGAGAGGCACAAATTGAATTGAAAGCAGTCACTGACTACTGCAGAAAGAAATAGTGGGCTTCGATGTCAAACATCAAAAGAGTGGCCAGGACCTGGTTGGGCAGAGAACTGTCAGGGTAATTTTGCCTAAAGGAATGTGAGTAAAAAGCACAGAGCAGGGATAAGAAGACATTGCTGCTTGAAGTTGAGTTTGTGTTGAGAGTAATGACAAATTGATTAGATATAGAGGATGGAGCCAGGAAGGGCCTTAAATTTCATATAGAGCCTGTGATAGGACTAAATACAATTATATTAAGATCTTGTGTGGGGAATGATCAGAAAAAAATAGTATTGTCAGGTGCTGCTACTGGAAGTAGTGTGATCTGTACAGGAGAGGAGACCCTGACACACAGCAAAGGGAAGTCAGTGTGTTACTTGTGCTACAGAATCTAGATTTCTTGTAGCTTTTGAATTGACACCTTCCTTCACGGATTGTGTTAATAATAGATACCCGGCATTAAAAATGGAATCTTTGGATGTGTAGCAAAAGGGGTGCACAGCTGCCTCTAGCACTTTATTTCCATAGCCTCTGGGCATGAGGCATCACATTCAGAAACGACTATCTGGGGCTTTCTGCTAGGCCTGTGGGGACTGCAGCTGTCTGGATTACCACATGCTCAGTTGTTTCTGAGCAGCTCATAAATAATGAGCACTTGGAAACCCTACAGAATGATGCTTCTCTGTATCAGAGTTCAAATGCTTTTGAGTCCTTATATAAATTCCCTAAAAAAAACAGCATCTATTACTACATTGAGAGCTTCAATGTGCATATGGGGCAGTCAGCTTTTAGGCTGCCTTGTTGGTAACTACCTGTTGCCATGACTGCCTTTGTTCTCTCTTCTATGGTTTTAGTTAATTGTCTTGATTTAGAAAGATGTTGCAGGGAAGTGGTAAAGCACAAGAATTTGGGCTTTTGAAATTCAGTATAAGATGCTGGAGAATCTGATAGTATCTTTTGCTGTAGCTTTCTACTCAGGATCCTTACTAAAATGCCTTAGTTGTATGTCAGGTTATCATTTAAATGCTCCCAAACTATTCAAAGAAAAGATTTCAAGATCAATATTCTGAGCACATTGATGTAGGTATGGTCTTGAGCTCCCAGAACTCTCTTAACGAATCTTGGGTTGTGCTGTATTAAGAAAATGTCAAACGTCTTGCTGAGTAGTAAATAGAGAAACCCTACAACAGTTTCAAGTAACAATGAGGCTAATATCAAATGCCCTTCATGTGAGAGTCCTAGAGGCCTTTACAAATGGCACAACATTAATCTGAACATCACTCTAGAGGAGCATCAAATTAATTTCCATTTCGGAAATGGAACCCCTGAGAAAAAAGCATTTCTATGACCACAATTAAACCTACTTCTTAGCATACCGAAGGCCAGTTTCTAACAGCCATCTGTTCCACCAGCTAATTTCAGTTCCTGGGATGAAAGAAGGCAAACAGATGTCAAAATCAGAAACTAACCATTTCCCTTCAACATATTTTGAGCATGGATAGATATGAATTCAATACTGCAGGATTATTATTCTTAAGGAGCCACTGTTAGGAAACACTATAGTAAATATTGTGACAATGTGATTGAGAATACAGTGGAAATAAATGTAGAGGTTAGGAGACCTTCAGTGGATGTCTGAAACCATGGACAGTACTGAATGAACTCTGTATATACTGTGCTTTTTCCTATGGATGATAAAGTTAAATTTATAAATTAGACATTTTAGACTAACGACAACTAGCAATAAAATAAAACATAACAATATACTACAATAAAAGTTATATGCATTTTCTCTCTCTGTGTGTCCCTCTCTGTTCTTTCTCTCTGTGTCTGTCTCTGTCTCTCATTCTTTCATATTTACTGGACAAAGGAATCCTTCACTCCCTGGGTAGGAGAACAGGATGGCATGAGATTTCATCCATGCTACTCAGAAGTGGCAGAAAAATTAAAATTTCTGAACTGTTCATTTCTGGAATTTTCCACTTGGTATTTTCAAACCCTGGGTGACCACAGACAACTGTAACCATAGAAATTGAAACATAGATAGGAAGGGACTACTGTATTGGAGAGAAAAAGAGTAAAACTGGGGAATCAGGGAAAAGGAAGTGGGGCTTAAGCTGAGTTTGGAATGATTATAGGAGTTATCTTTGTGTAAAAGGCAAGAAAAGGAATTTCAGAGAGTTAAAAGAGCATACACAAAGCATGAAGCATTATAATTTCCAGTAACTAGAATAAACAGTTTGTGTGGCTGGTTTCAGCAGAGGCTAAATTGTGATGGGATTTTTGTGCTAAGCTAAAGGGCTTGAAATGCATCCCAAAGGCTTGTGAAGAGGAGAATTCAGTGGTCAGTGCACATATTCACAGGTGAATCCGTGCTCCATCAACAGTAGGATACCAATAAAGAGTTGTAAATGTAATTTACAAGAGCATCAACATGGAGACCTCCTCATAGACACCATTTACCCTTCATGCCTGTTGTACTTTGTAGGATACCAGCTGGTTATTTCTCACAGGAGGAAAAGTAACAAAGTTGGTATACAACTACCCATCTCTGCCTTGGCCTTTGACAAAAGAAGACATCAACTGGACACCCCATGATGAGAAAGGCAACAGATTTCCATGAAAACAAACAGAACTCAGTGATTGGTTGGACATAAAGGGCTAAAGAAAGCAATGACGACTGAACTTTTTTCTGGCAGTACTGAGGCTGGGGGTTTGAACTCAGGATTTTGTACTTGGTAGCATGTACTCTACTGCTTGAACTATGCCTGCAGTCCTTTTTGCTCCAGGTATTTTGGAGATAGGGTCTTGCTTTTTTTTTTCCCTCAGGCTGGTCTGGATCATGATATTCTTATTTTACACTTCTTTGCTATTGCTTGGATGACAGCTGCATATCACAATGCTCAGCATTTTTCTGTTGAGATGGGGGTCTCACAAACTTTTTTGCTTGGGCTAGCCTATAACCACAGTCTTCCTGATCTTAGCCTCCTGTGTAGCTTGGGGTGACAGGTGCAGGCTATTGTGTGCAGATATTGGTTGAGATGGGATCTCCTTAACTTTTTGCCTGGGTTGCCCTGGAACCAACATCCTCCTGATCTCAGCCTCCCAAGTAGCTAGGATTACAGGTGTGAGCCACCAGCACCCAACTTCAACTTTTGATTCTAAATCACTAGGGTTTTGGGGTAAAGATAGGCTTTTGGATGTGTAAAGATAATAGAATAAGAAAATACGTTGTGCTAAAGGTGATAATTCATCTAAAAGCATGGTCAGCTTGAGGTGACAAGGGAACTTCAAGTGAAAAGAGATCTAAGTAAGTACCCAGAGGTATTTGTGTCTGTACGCCATCTCTTTTCCAGTGACCCTAACCTTCACTTCGAGATGTCTCAATATGTATGAGATGCCCAGTCCAGAAGAACAGAGCTTATAGAGGACTGCCTGACGTTGGGTGGGGTGTCCACATTTTGCTTCCACGCTGCTGTCCTCCATATGTCATTTCCACAAAATCTTAGATTTTATAACCCGTTTCTTTATAAAAAAGGAGCTAAGTGAAGTTCATTTCTGCAGGTTTTTTTGTAAGGATGGGCTCTCTGGGAAACTTGCTGAGAGGGAGCTGGGTTTCACTCAGAGTTACAGTGCTTAAAAAAAAGAGCAAGAAGCAGGACAGGCCCTGGGAAGCCAGCAGACCTGACAAAGCCTCTGTCAGTCCCAAGAGGAGTGCCAGAGCTCAGAGAGCCTGATGGAGCCCTGCAGGGCTAGATATGCCTCTGCCTTTGTCTCATCACTCTGGTTAGTTGCTGCTTTAGGACCACCTGGAGAACAGTGTGACCTTGGTTTGAAAGCTGAGACAGACCCTGAAGGAACTAACAGCTGGAGGCATTGGCTGACCCCACTCCTCTTGGCTGGCCAAGCAGTAGAATCTGAGCAGTGCATCTCTGTCTGCCACAGAAGCCATGAAACCTCATTAGGCAGCATCCTTTCTCTGAGACGCCATGGGAAATCTCTCTCAGTAGCAGGACCAGTTATGTGCAGCCTAAATGAGGTGCACGCGCCTGTCCTTTGGATCCCATTATCCATATAGCTGATAGGGTTTTCTCCTATGCATTTGCTGCGAAGTAGCTCAGAGCTAAATTTATAGGGAGCACATAGAATGGCATAAAATGCAGTTAGGATTCAAAAATGAAATCTGTTGTACTATCCTTTCATTTTAACATTTTTTTTCTTACTTAGAAACATAAACTTCATTAGCCAAAGAGTCGACTTTGAAGGGTCTTATCTTTGCAAGATATTGTAATGGATCATGTTACACAAAAGACCACATTGAATTTTTAGCACAGGCCTCCTTTGATCCAAGTCAAAATTGAGAGACAATCATCAGTTACATACTTCAAATACAAGAATAGAAAATATTTCATTTCTCTAGTCTGCAAATACCCAAATTATAAAGTGAATCATTTGTGGAGTGTTAATCTATCTGTGGTCTTAAGTAGAAATTTACCAATGTATCTGAGATTGCATCTCAGCAAATGCCCAGGGTCCATACATAGCTAGTTATTAAAAGCTTGAAGAGGAATAAAATTCTGGAGGCGCTTCACTTCCCTACCTTTTCTGCTAGTACTTTATGGCAAGGAAATAGTCACTCTGAAGTTCACTTCTGCTAGAGGCCAAAACGTAAGGACCACTTCGCAGTCCTCATCTGAGTTATCTCTGTGAAGTCTTGTTATTGCAGTGATCTGGGCATTAGGAAAGCAAATTTTCCTCTCTTTTTGGGAAAGAGGGCTGGTGGTAAGGTTCGGGTATGGACAAGTGGTTAGGAGAGCCACTTTCCTGGACTAAGCTGTAGTGGTCAGAATGGGTCTGCATCAGAACTGAAGAGGACAGGCATGTTATGTGACCCAAGCACAGGTGGCAGCCAGGAAAGCAGACACTTGGTGTCAATCATTGAACTATGTGTGTAAAGGCTAATCATCAAAGGAAAAAGATAAGAATCATAAAATGATACAGAGTGCTGGGTTTTATAGCTACAAGTAGGACTGGCTATGTAATTTGTGGGGTTCATTTTAAAATGAAAATGTCAGGGCTCTATTCAAGAATTACTAAGAATTTCAAGACATTGATGGCAAAGCCTTACAACACTTTGGTGAAACTGGCCCTGGCAGAAAAATCCAAACATTAACTACAAGGGGCAGGAAGCACTTATTTTTTCTGATCACTACTTACTATCCTATTTCTAAACCTGAGAAATTTTTGCTCCTGTGACCTTTCCTTGTCTTACTTGTTGGTTTTCTAAGCTGGGGAGGAACAGGGTTGTCATAGGCAGCAGCAGTTCCAAAACCTGATTCAGTTTCATTTTCCCACAGACAGAAATTAAAAGGTAATCTGTCTACTTTCGAAAAGCCCGTCCTTGTTGAAGCAAAGGTTGGATCATATCTTAACTTACGCATCAAAATTTTGGATTTAGAAATTGGTTTGTGGTCATAATAGATGAAGAAGGGCTAACCATTTCTTATCAGGTAGTTTCATGTGATCAAGACTTTCATTGCTAAAATGGGATATAAACACTTTCTGTAATATAATTGATACATTATCGGTGCAAATGCTTCAACTTCAGCTATGATGATCAAAGTCATAGCCCATAGAACTCTAGTAGATGAAGGCTATCATTTTCCTCAGACAAATTTAACTGGAAACAACCACTTCAAATCCATAAAATCAGAATAGGGCTGGACAAAAGCAGAGAGGTGTGGACAAGTATATTTGGAAAAAAAGAAATCCCCAAATGATATTATGGCCTCCTGACCAATATCTATTGGGAAAGCAGCTGGGAAAGCAGGCACAGACTGGTGCAGTAACACCACATGTGCGCATAGTCAGTTAGGGAGCACTGTATCCAAATCCCAGGTACATTATACCCACGGCAAGGTTCTTCCTACACTACCATGGAATTATTCAGCTGCTACACTCTGAATATCTCAGTGTGGAGATGAAATGATTTTAGACATTGTGTTTTAAGAATGGTCGGACTTTGTGACTACAAATGAAGTTTTCTAAGATGAGTTCTGTGTTAAAGTGAATATACCATGTGTGTCTAGTTGCGGAACTTATGATTCCTGTTAATGAATATTCTATATGACCATAACAAAATGTAGGATTAGGATATAATCCATGATCCTGATAAGACTATTTTAAAAAAATCTGAAGTTTAAAAAATTTAGTATGGACTAATGTAGATTAAGAAAAAAAACTGTTGGGAGGCAAATTTCTCACCTGAAGATAAATGTAATTTAATAAAATGTGTCTATGAGCAAATCATTCAGTGAATTTCTAAAATCTTGAAATACCTATTAGATGATAACATATTTTCATAGCTTTCCATGGGTGGTATTCTCATATGATACTTACAGGTCACATAAAGAATTAACGTTACAGGAAGGCAAGGTTACCCGATACAGTTATCATTAACCACAGCAGCATGTTGACAGATTCCTTCAGCCAGAAACGTGGAACTAGAGAGTACATTTTCCCTGCAAACAAACCAAGCTTTTCCTTTACACGAGGGTCATTTTGCATGAAGGCAAGGGAAGAAAAATATTCAGCTGCAAGGTCCAACATCTAAAATGTCTGAGCTTAAATGAAAGGAGCCTGACATATTGAAAGACCTCACCAGCAAATGCATTGCTAAGGAGTTATGTGAGTAACTGAGGAGAACCACACAGGCTCTGGGAGGAGCCCTCCCAGCAGTGCAGAGACATTTTAAAAATTAAATGATTCCCAGAGGAATGAACTGGACTAACTGCCATCCATCTGCTTAGCTTCAGATTTCACAGCAGAGGAATAGATTTTCCCCAGTACTACTCCCCTTTTCAGAATTAGTCCACGACAGGGAGTCACTCAGAAACAGCACTTCAGTACAAAAGGAGACCCCAAGGGCTAGGTGATGAGAAAGAGTTGTGAGTCAACTATGGTTTGGGGACCATGCTCCTTTCAAGCAATTTCTTGCAAGGAAAACACTTGCTATTGGTCTCACACAAGTCTCACTTCAGCCTTTCATTCTGAGCCTGGCTCTTTCTTCAGCTTAGTGTAGTGGGAGCAATTGTGTCTCTTCATGAAGTGCCAATAATTTTCCAAGTTTCAATCATGTGATGTTTGCTTTCGTGTCTTCCTTCTGATGCTTCTTCAATTTAGCACTAATACTGTGACTCCGTGCTGTCATCTTTTTAGGCATATGTTTTATGGCTTTTATACTTCTTGCCTTCTGAGAATGCAAGTGAAAAATGGTGAGAACAATTTCTGGGGATGGATGTGAAGTATATAGGTGTAAAATTCAGTTGAGCAAAGTAAACCAGCTATAGCCATGAGGGTAACAGCTTGCCTGGTACAGTTATACTCACCTGGCTATGGGTCGCTAGGTAAATGTCTCTCCTAGAGATGTACTAGGGTAGCCCTAGGCCATGTTTTACTAAGTGCTAATAATTCTTAATTATCCATGGATACTTTTCTGAATCATCTTAACCCATAGTGAATTTTACAATCTTCTTACTGATATCATTTCTTATCCTAGGTGTCCTGGTTTCCTTTTTCTGTTGTTTTGATAGGAGGAATTGAAGAAAAAGCTTTTTTAAGGCAAAAATTTCAACCTCATTTAGGCCGAGGCTTGGTTGAAATTTTTGCAGACAGCAAACTACAGAAAGAGCAAGCTGTGTCTGACATCAGTAACACAAAGAAAGAGGGGGTATTTTGCTGCACAAAGGACAGGGAGTCATATTTTGTTAGAAGGTACTTGCACAGCACAAGAAATAATGGTGGTATTTAGAAATGGATTTGAGTCAGTTGCAAATGTACATTATAAACTTTAGGGCAGCTACTAAATAGTACAAAAAATATAATTGATATGCTGAGAAAAGAGTAAAAGCAGAATCACATAAAATGGTCACCCAAAGCAACAAAACACCAAAAAATTATGCAAGACAAAAACAGGAAGAATGAACAAGGCTAACAAATCACAAACAGGAGCAAATAGGGAAATAGAGAAAAACCAGCAAACTCAAAAGCTGGCTCTTTGTAAAGATCAATGGCCTTGATAAGACTAGTCAACCCAACTAAGGGGAAAAAAGAAAAATGAAGTGAAAAATGCAAAGTATTGGGAGTAAAAATGGAGCTGTTACTAGAGACATTAAAAGGATAACAAACGAGTAATAGTAAGAACAACTGTAAACCTACTAATTTGGTGACCTACATGAAATGAAAAGGTTACTTTGAAAAATACAATCTGTCAAAACTACATAATAATTAGATGATTTGAATATTCTTAAGCTTTTTCAAGAAGTGGAATCAATAATTAATGATCTTCCAAAACAAAAAGCAGCAGGCATGGATGTTCACTGGCAGCTTCTACAAACCATTGTAGAAGAAATTAAGCCAATTTTCTGGAATCTCTTTCAGAAGGTAGAAGCAGAAAAATGCTTGTGAACTCACTCTATAAGGCCAGTGCTATCCTGATACCAAAGACAATAAGACTTTATAAGAACAGAAAACAATAGATGAGTACCTCTCCCTGACTATGACACAACAATATTGAAGAATACATCAGCACATTGACTCTTACACACCACAAGCAAGTGGGACTTATTTAGGTATATACAGCTGGTTTAACAACCAAGTCAATTATAGCAATAGGCTAATGAAGAAAATCACATGATTATAACAAGAGATGCAGAAAAATTACTTGACAAAACACAACATGCATTCATTATGAAAAAAAAATACAGCCTTCAACCTAAGAATAGAAGAGAATTTCCTTAGCCTGATAAAGAATTTTTGCAATAAAATCGACAGCTAAGATCATACTTAAAATTGAGAAACTTCAAACTTTCCACAAGGCAAAGATATCCCCTTTCACAACTGGCTTTCAGCATCATAAATCCTAGACAACAGAAAAGAAAAGGAAATAAAAGATGTGTGGATTGGGTAGGAAGAAATAAAACTGCTTTTGTTTGTAGATGGTACATAGAAAATTCAAAAGAATCAACAAAAACATCTTATAATTAATAAGCAATTTTAGTATTTTGCAAGACCCAAGATTAATATATAAAAGTTAATCAGTTTCTCATATATCAGAAATGAGAGGAATTTAGTGAATATGGTTGATGTACTTTCTGTATAAGGTTGAATATAGAATTTTTAAACCTGTTGAAATCATCATAAGAAAGTGACTAAGGCTGAAAGGAAAAAAATAGAGGGGATGAAATAATTTGGGTTATAAAACATATATACATGGAAATGTCATAAGGAAACTCCTTGTAGAGCTACCTTAAACAAACAAAAATGCCTTTTTTATAAACCAGAGAACAGAAAGATAAAGTAGGTCTTATCTGGGGTTGTACCGGGGTGTGTGTGTGTGTGTGTGTGTGTGTGTGTGTGTGTGTGTGTGTGTGATTAAGGACATAAGGAAAGGGTACAGGAGGGTGAATGTAGTGGAAATATTACGTACACATGTATGAAAATGTAAAAATGAATCATTTTGAAACTCTTCCAAGAACTGGAGGAGGAGAGGATAAAAGAGAATGGTGGAGAGGGTAAATTCAACTATAATATATTATAAAAACTTTTATAAATGTCACAATGTGCCCCTAATGCAACAATATGATAATTTAAAAAATAAAACTTATTACTTAAAAAACCGCACACAATCCATTTACATCAGCACCATCCAAAATGATAGACCTACAAAAAATCTGAAAAAATATGTACTACAAAAGGAAAATTATAAAACTTGGATATAATGAATCAAAAAACTAAAATGGAGATATGTTGTATGATCTTAGATCAGATTCAATATTGTCAGGATGTTCATTCTTCTTAAATTGATGTTTAGATTCTATGCAATACCAATCCCAACGCAAGTAAGGTATTGTGAAGATATTGACGAACTACTTCCAAAATGTGTATGTAGAGGCAAAAGTCCTAGAGTAGCCAAGACAAAATTCAAGATCAAAGTTGGAAGACTGTCACTATCCAAGTTCAGAACCTACTATAAAGCTTCACTAATCAGGACAGTGTAGTACTGGCAGAAGGTTAGACAAGTAGATCAGTTTAGAGAATAGTGAACCAAGGAATACACCATAATATAAACAGCCAACTGATTTTTGACAAAGGAGCAAAGGCATTACAATGAATAAAAGATAGATTTTTCAATAAGTGGTGCTAAAACAATTGGCTATCCATTTTTAAAAAAGGAATGTAGACCCAGATTTCTTCATGTTGTATGATCAGTAGTTTGCTTGTTTTTGTTGCAGAGTGGTGTTCCCTAGGATGAATGCGCCACAGTTTGTATATTCAGGGTCTGCCATGGTGGTTCACACCTGCAATTTCAACACTCAGAAGGCTGAGGCAGAGGATTGTGAGTTTGAGGCAGTCTAGGCAATATAGAGAGACCCTGTCTTAATAATGATGTTAATAATAATAATTTGTTTATCCATTCACTTGGTAGACATGTGAGTTGTTTCTGCTTTGGGGCTGTTATGAATAAAGCTATGAACATGACAAAAATAAAAGGAGTTTTTTTAGCTGTAAAGAAGTAAAGCAAAAAGAATGGTGTGTTTCACCTAGGAGAACACTCTACAAAGATGGACATCTGAGATACATCTTGAAATATGAGGCATTTACCTGGTAGATAAGGAAAGAAGAAAGTTATTTGTTTGTTTATTAATTTATTTACTACTGACTGGGTCTCACTATGTAGCCCAGGTTGGCCTTAACTCATGATCCTCTTGCCTCTATCGCTGGACTGCTGGGATTACAGATGTATGCCACTATACCCTGCTGTTAGTTATTTTAGAGAAAGGAACAGCTAGCAAAGAAGGATGAGATTAGTGGAATAGCCTACATCACAGAGAAGACTGTACTGCAGACTAAGGACCTGGAATTCCTCTTGTAAGTCATGGAAAAGAAGTGTCCTCATAATCTTTCTGGAAGCACCCTCTGGAGAGAGTGAGGAAGAAGGGGAGGAAGAGAGTCAGGAAGAGGAGTGTGGGAAGTACTCTGAACTGATTATCTCCAATGTGTTAGTTCCTAATGCTGTCAAATCCAGGAAGAGAAAATAAATGTTATAATTTGCATCAGTCACTAAGCTTGCCTGAGCACTGCCTTTGTCTTAAAGGGAAAATATTGCTGAAGTAAGAGGCAGGTCCAGCTCACCAAGTCCAGCTTCCTCATGCTAGGCTTTCCTCCAGTTTTAAAATTGGTTCGCATTCTTTCTGTGAATATCCTCTTATTCAAATCCTGATCCCTCTAGGGAAACTTAGTCTTCAGTAATCTCAGCCATCCTAATCCTATAGATTTTTATGAACACAGAATTTTTATAGTCAAACTCCTTAATCTACATCCTTAATCTACATCTATATAAACTCCCTGTAGACTTTTGTACCTTCAGAACTGAAGCTGTATTTTTAATTTCTTTTTAAATCACCCATAGTATGTAATAAGATGTTTGGTATAAAAGCTATTTTGAGAAATGTTTTGATCACTGTCTGTAATAAAGCAATAACATGAATATTTGAACAGGTCACTACAGAGGGTAAGGAAGAAAATGAACAAATATTTAAAGAGAAAAACGTTAAAGATAGAAAGTACAACCGGATGCTTCCCTTAAAATTAGTGATAGGTCAAAGCCATTACGAATAATTTGCTTTCAAAAAATTAAAATTGAGTACTCTCTAATAAGAGACAACATTATATTTGATTGAAGTTCTGTCTTCCTCCCAAAGGGTGAATAAGATCCAGAAACTTGGAATTATGCAGCTTGTAATGTAAAATTTAGTTAAATATTTCTTATGACTCCTCTAGCATTGTGCATTTTGATTGGCCCTTTGATGGCATTTTGTTGTTTAAGAAAATCAATAAAGCCTAAAAATATTAAGATGCTGATAGTAGGGAATTCATGAGTGAGTTATTTGGTTAAAAAGGATGCTGATGTGTTTATTTATTTGACCCATATAACTAGGTCAAAGCCATTGCCAGAAAATACAGCCATTCACAAAATTCTTATGAGGCTGCTGTCCTGTTTAATTTGCCATCTTCTCTGAATCATAATATAATCTGTCCTTCCCCAAGATTCATGCCCCAACTGGTTTTAGGTTCAATGATATTTTTACTCTGTCAATCTTAGACTAACATTTGTATACTCTTCTCTTCTATTCCCCTCTTTTAGGGAAAGATAATGTTAAAAGACAAGGGGCTGCCAGGCAAACAGAATCTAAGAGGCACACAAAAATGATCAGCTATGGTTTGTGCCCTGATAGGCTGGGCTTGGAATTGAGCTGTCATACTTAGGAAGAAGTGGAATATGTGAGCTAGGGGGATCAAGTGCAAGGGAGATAAATAGGTAGAAAATGCAAAGTTAGCATGACTTCTGCCATTTGAAAATGTACTCTTCAGGCATTTATATGATTTTATGGGTTTTGATGTTTGTGTTTTTCTATTTTTGGCTTTTTAAGTTTTGCTTTGTGAAATGAGATGTCCCTTTTGGGCTACAGACATTTTATTCTTTAATTATTAGTCTCTCTTCTGCAATTCTCCTTTATCTACCTCTGGCAACATCTGCTGTTTCAAACAGCCAGGCTAGGAATTTTCATAGGTCAAATGGTAAGAAGAGACTTTTAAAAGAAAAGCAAAATATTCAAAGCGAGAGAGTGATAGAATAAGAGTTTGGGGGCTGGGGGAAACTGCACCGTTCTTTCCTCATTGCAATTGCACACATTCTTCCTTTAGTGAGATATGGCTTCTGTCAGTGTACACTACATGCAGAGTGTTCATAATTATGAAGATTCCTCAATATTACAATACCCTAACCCTGCAACATGTGACAGCATGAGTGGAGGAGAATCACTGTTGTGAGACTGGAAACTGCTGTATTGTATCATAACATCTGAATACACAGGTCTTTTCTTCTAAATGAAGAAGTCATCATTGAGAGACAAGAGTTCACTTTTCTTATTACACAAATGTCAGCATTAGAGCTTCCAGCCCACTGGATCAATCATTTTTGCACTCTATTATTTCTCATGCCTTCATTTCTCTCCTCTCTCATAATTTGTCATTACAGTTGTTTATTTGTATATACGTTCATTGCTCCTTTCTCAACTGTGTTGTAATACAGTTGGAGAATTCCAATACAATGGTTGAATTATTTTTTATATCTATGCCAGTCAGAGTGCTTAAAAAAAGAACAGTATGAAGAATGATCATCATGACCAACAAACTTTTGTGAGCCTCTGTTGCCATGTGCCATCCTACACTATACATTGAGTCCAGTCATTCTCTCTCCATGTCTATCGCATAGCTTTGCTTTCTTAAACTTCTACACTTTCTCACTCTCAGCTTCTTATTTCACTAAGAAAATGAAAGAATCAGAAGAGATATTTCAGTGCTTTTATCACAGCATCCATTAGCCGACCTGCAAACAAGTCCTCAGACCTCTCCTATCACTTTTGATCAACTACTCTTGCTTTCATATAGGGCAGTGCATTCTCTTGTGAACCATATCACAAAATTTCTTGAACAGCCAAGGTCTATTCTCTAGAACTTCTTCTTTCTCCATACATCATCATTTATTTTTCCTTCTACTGATTCATTGCAGCAAAAGTAGTGTGATTTCACCCAACTTTAAAAATTCACTGACTGATCTTTCCTTCACTTCTCTTCTGGTTTTTCTCATCTCCATAAGCTATAACTTTTGAGCATCCCAGGACTCAGTCTTCAAACATCAACTTTTTTCTATCTGCATCACTCTTAGTGTTCTTATTGGGACCCATGGGTTTAAATGACAATTTTATACTGAAAATGCTCAAATATACATCTCTAGTCTAGACCGCTCTGAAATCCAGACTTAGATATGTAAATGTCTGTTCAATATTCTCACTTGGATATTTACTTTGAATCTCAAACTTAATGAGTCTAAAACTAATGCTTGGCATTTCCCCTCAAAGCACTTCTTCCTAGATACGCTTTTTATATCTTAGTAAATAGCAATTTGGACCTTGCTCAAGTTGAATACCTTGAAGTTATCATCAACTAATGTTTTTTCTCAGATTTCATATCTAAACCACATGAATTACTAATTGCCTCAAACTTCAGTTCCTTTCTGGAATATTCCATAGTTTCCTAACTGATACCCCTGCTTCTTCTTTTGTCTGTATATAGAAGCTGGAGTGAATTTACACATATATTTTTAAAAATAGTTTCATACTCTGTTGAAGCACCACCAATGGCTCTGTCTCTCTCTCTCTCTCTCTTTCTCTGCTAGTTCCTGGGCCTGGAGCAATCTTCCACTAGGTTTGTACTTCATTCTGTAAACTCCTTCCATTTTTGTTCAAATTTTAACCCTTCAAACCCAATCCTGCATCCACTATTTCTTTTTGGTTTTATTTTTTGTTTTTATAACAATGGTGCAACCTGTCATGCTATATAATTTACATATGTATGTATGCATATTGAGATTGTTTCTGTTTGTTTATTTGTTGTTTGTCTATCTTATCCTGTAGAATATAATATCTGTAAGGCTGTAATTTTCAATGTTGTTCATTGCTTCAGCTGATGTACCAAGGACATCCTGAGCACAGAATAAACATGTATTTCACTAATTGTTGAGTAAATGAAAGAATGAGGCAACTATTGTTTATATCTGAAACATAGTTTAGTTAAAATTAAGAAAATTTACCTAGAACGTCACAGAAGGATCATTTTAGATGATATTTCTGGGAAGTCAAATCAATTCTGTTTATCTTGGAAATCCTTCCAATCACAAGACTGTGGCAAGAATCATTACTGTGTGGTATAAAAATGATTATTTAGCAAGGTGTTAGACTTTGAAGGATATTCCTCAAATTGCTTTCCTTTAGGGCAGGCAGTAAAACAAAACAAAACAGAAATCTCTGCACTCAAGTTCAGGAATGCTAATTTTTGGTATTCAAGTGGCTCAGTTTTAAAGCATAGAGCAAACATACTCGAAAAATTTCTCACACAAGGGGAAACATTTTTGAGATGACAATGACAGGTGAAGGAATGGTATTTCAGATCCTCATATGTCAAGAATATAAACTGAGTGGTATTTCAAAGATATCCTCAATTCTGTTCTTATTCCAGTTGTGTTTATAAAAGCCAAATGGAAAGGAAATGATCAACCTACCCATAAAACTCAGAATCCGCAATGTGTAACAAATAGTCAATGTATTAACAGGGTACCCACTGAAATTTTAGTGGTAAGTTAACTTAGAATATGTTATAACTTCTTCTAATAGCTCCCAGAGATAGCTAATCTATATTTTTTCTTCAGTTAAAAATGCATGGTAAACTCCAACATAGATGTCACAATGATATAATATTTTTATTGCCAATTTGGAATTGAGCATAATGCAGTTAACATTATGGTTTTCCTGAAAATATGTAATAATTTAGAAAGTAGTTCAGGAACATATGCTATCTCAGAGCCATCAATGATCTCTATCAGAACTCGCAAAAGTAACAAATAACTTAAGTGTTTACAACAGATGGCCTATTATAATTATGGTACATTAATAAGGTGACAGGTATTTCAGGAAATCTGGATTTGAAAAGTGAGTATGTGTATCCATGTAATACATTTGTCAATTCTAAGGAGCTCCTACTGAGTCAGATTTTCCTCAATGACTTTTATAGGGAATTGAAACTTAAGACACATAGTTGTATTTATATTTGAAAATGATATTTCCATGAAAGTCAAAAGTTCTTTCTAGAAACTTAAAATGTTTAAGAGAAGAAATGTTTTATGTATTTAAAATCAATGGAGTAAAGTGTACTGATAATCTATAACTGAAGTGGGAAAGGAAGTTAAGACAGATGTGCTGATAAGGGCACATTGAGGGCTGACAGCTCCTCTTGTAATATTTTATTCCAAAATGGCAAACTTGGTTAATATTTCAGAAAGTAGTCCAATTTGTTGAAAAATTGCATCTGTCATGTTTTTCCAAAGTGGTGGTAGTTATAATAGGATTATCTCATTACTACTTTTCTTATGGTTGGAATTAAACATTACTGTAACAGGTTAAAATAGTTCTAAATTTTTTCTCAAAAATTTTAAATCTATGTGATTTTTTTTTATCATCTGTTGGCAGAAACTACAAAGTGTGACAGAATATTCTTTTAATTCATTTATGTTTTTAAAATTTGGATCTGACTACTCTGTTGAAATGTTAATAATTGAATTACCTGTGATTACTAGTGGTCCAAAAATATTACATGGATAATTCTAGAAATAGCTTATAAGTTTTAAATTGCAGGCCATTCTGAGTAGCATGAGGAAATCCTCTCCATCCCACCCACCCAGGCTGTGAAGTATGCCTGTATGCAGTGTATCTGTGCTGTATAGTCTACCAGCTTTACTTAGTGGCCATTTTGGTTTCAGACCCACGGTCATGGTACCACAGTATTTGTGTTCAAGTAACCCTTATTTGTTTAATAATGGCCCCAGAGCACAAGAGAAGTGATGCTAGAAATTTTATTATAGTGTTACAGTTGTTCTCTTTACTGGGAGTTTTTATTGTTAATCTCTTACTGTACCTAATATAAATTAAACTACCATAGGGATATATTTTTGGGGAAAAACAGTCTGTAGAAGGTTTGATACTATGGGAGGGTTCATGCATCAGTCAGAGGTCTTTGAATACATCCCCATGGCTATGCAGGGACTATCGCACTCACTTGTTAACATTAACTGAGTGTCTATTACATGTCATGGGTTTTGGCAGCTATGAAAAACAAGACAGCAAAGAAAGAAGACACATTTGCAGTTCAGTTCAAAAGAGGAGAAAATAGTATTGGATTCTATGTGGCTGTTGTGCTAATTGAATTCAAAAAGAAAAGAACAAGAGGAACACAAAGAAAAAGAAAAACCAACCAGAAAGTTTGAATGTGTACATGTAAGGAGGGACTCCTTTTTAGAATTTACTGTGCATATGCCTGGTTTACTAGTTGGCATGTCTTATGTTCAAAAGATTTTCATCCATTTGTTCAAACTGCTTGGAGAAAACTGGGAAAAGATATAATATGGACAAGGTAATTGTTATTGATGCTAGTATCTTTATACATAAAGATAAAATTAAATTTAACAGAATAGAGTGAACTACACAAAGGCAATATATGGTATTTGAATGTATCAGTAAACATTAGATATTAGAAGAAAGGGAATGTCTAAGGTGTTTTGACATTTGGACAATTCAGTTGAATTAATTTTCTTTTTGTTCTTTTTTCTTTTGGTGAGACTGTGGTTAAACTCAGGACTTCATACTTGCAATGTAGAGGTTTGCAAAGCAGGTACTCTACATGGTGCTTGTCATAAAATGGACATCTCTAGATGTAAACTGTAGAACTAGGTGTAGGAAATAGGGGTACCTTCCCCTCTTTGCCTAATGAGGGATTAAACTGTTATCATGCTCTCTGAATGATCAGCAACATTCCAGAAGTACGTGCTTGGGTATGATGTGTATGAGAAGTAACTGCAAAAGCCCCAATAATTGCTATGTTTACTGATGGGATCTGTCTAACCTATAATTATGCACTAGATGTGTAAGAAGAGTACTTGGTGTAGTTATGATTTGCATGGCACAAAGTATTTTCAAACTTAAAGTCTGCAAGTAATGAGTATAATGAATGTTGCAAACACTTCCTCCTATTTTAACATTAGTTCATGTTCTTATAAAATACCATGCAAATGTAAATTTCACATAATTAGATTGGCTCATCAATCTGTTATTCCCCAATTATATAACAAAATAGCTACTGAATGAGATTTATGGGTAAGGTGCTAGGAAATATTTTTTAGACTCCAGAAACCCTTATTTGCATATTCTAATTAGCAGTTTATTAATCTTAAATGCATGAGGAAATTAACAGCAGCTTAATCTCATAAAATTCATCACTGTAATCCCTTATTACATTGCTTCCATATACATTATTTTTCAGTTTATATATTAAAGTAATGGCTAGAAGAGAATGTTCCACCTCCTATTCCAATTACAGGTCTTTCTCCCCTAACACACACCTACACTACATTAACATTTTATACCTTTGAATAACCTTTGCTTTCAATGAATGTTTAAAATATTTCTTGTGTCTGTCCAATAACCCTTTCTACTTTCTTCCTTCAGATCTCTCCAATATCATGGTTTTCATCACAAGTCTATTATCTATGAAAGCAGAGGCAAGAATAACTTTCTGTTGAGAAGACAGTTTTTTCAGACCAGCAGGTGATAACTTTCATGATGCAAATCATAATTAACGCAGAAAACCTTTATTAAGTCACTTCTACATGTCAGAAACTATGTAAAATAGATAGGAGATAAACTAGAGGAGATCAGTGCTTGGGAGAGTTCTCAGATGGGACCCTGGGAGGAAAGTGTAATTTCTACCAGTTCCATCCTCATCTCACATGGGGGAAATGTAAGGAAATTCTGGCCGTTAGGCTTCTGGGGTTCATATCTTGGCCTTTATACACCAAAGCACAAATGTGGCCATTGAGATTCATTACACCATTTCTCATTGGGATAACTGTGGCCTTCTAGAAGCACCATAGTTGTAACACAGATATGCAAAGTAACCCCTATATGTCAAAAGACTTACAGTGTCTGGGACTTGATGGTGAGAAAGGTTCTTCTCTACACCTCATACCCCTTATTCCCTTACGAAAATGCTGCCCATGGTTGACTTGCTGTGCATATTTCTAGTTCTTATCTTTGCATTTCTCATATAATATTCATATTGCCCATTGCTATTGCGTGGTAATTATATAGAACAACCAGGAATGGGGATTTGGGTGAAGACACTGGTTACAGATCACAGCTTCAGGCAGAGAGGAAGGGATGAAATTTACAATCTTTAGTGAGTAGGATTAAATCAGAAAACAAGACATTCTAACATGACCAACTTGAGTGAGCCCAGCTACAAATGTGACTTTTATACTTTCACCTTGATTGATATTTTTTGCAATCTTAATTTTAGATTTTGTGTTCATTTTGAATGAGTTTTGGGACTACAAGATTATGATCCTAGCCAGGAAACTTCTGAAATTGGCCAAGGTGAACCTAAAAGAAATAATATAATTCCAAAGCAAGACATGAGGGCATTGTTGAAGCAATAGGATTCTTTAGCACCTTGAATGGGGTCCAACAGGGGTACTTAAGAAACCAACTCAAAAGATTTCTTTGGTTCCTTAGACCTAAATCAAGAGATCAAAAATAAAGTCAAGAAACCAAGTATGCAGATAATTAAAGTGTAATTATTTTTTTGGTGAGAAAACAAATACACATTTACAACATGGCATATATTTGAAAACTACTGTGCATTTTCTCTGAGTCCAATTTTAATCTGCTTCATTTCTCAATTATAGCTTTTAGAAAGGAACTTCTAAGAAACTTCAGATATCTTTTTTTCCCTTACTCTCTGTTTATGATTTGTTTGTTAGTTTCTCTGTGGGGAAAGCAAACCAGGAAAAATCAAAATACAAGTGTTATTCAGATGGTTGGCAGAATATTTCCTTTGTGTAAGATATTATAGAAATGGATGTTCCTGAACGAAAACCATAAAAGATCTTTATTATATTTCTGAAAACATTTGTTTCTTTAATTATGTTTTTCCGAGAGCTTTTCTCCTAAATCTTTCAGATAATGGATCACATTGTAAGATGTCACCTCAAGTTACCACACTCATACATCACTCTGCTCTTCACAATGAAACTGATAAAAATGAATAAGTCAACAGAGACGGAATGACATGCTCTCATTAAAAACAGATATACCACAGATTCTTTTGAAAATTCCTCTAAGGTAGGTACACCAGTTGAAAAGCGATTTGAAAAGTAATTTTTAAACAATTCGATTTAATTATGGCAAGGTTCAGTGTGGAGTATTGCTTGGCCCTACATTTTCTGTCAGAAAAGTTCCAAATTTCTTTAGTTTCTCCCATAAGATCATTAGATCATCTCTAATTCAGTTCTTTCTCAGATTCACGTTGATTCTGCAGATTGAATCCATCCTCGTCCTCACCTATAAGTAGTAAAATATGTGTTTTTAATTGCTCTTTTAATTTCATAAGCCAAAATAACATATGTTTGTTTACAAAGATCTAATTAGCACATTTACCTAAATTTGCCTTCATGGTTCTGGAGATACTAAAATTAAAATGTAAATTATAATATGGATATGCAAACTAAGGGAGAATAATTTTAACCAAAGTGCCTGTAGGCAAATGATTCCCCTTGCTCTTAGCTGCCAGGTTTTGGACCCTCCCCTGAGGAAGGAAGGCAGAACCTTTATCTTCAAGTTAGAATTTTTCATTCTGCAGTCACTTAAGACAATAACAACAAACCTGAGATTTGTAAAGGCATATTACTAACATAGCAAAGAATCAACCGGAAATTCAGCATTGATTAACACTACAAATAGAATATGTATCAGGGAAGAGGAAAATTCAATTCTTAGTAGAATAATTCTAGCACTGTTAGTATTATAGTAGATCTGTCCAAAAAGATTTTGTGGATAAGATCCACCTTTTAAACATTTCCAAAACCAACTAAGAGCATGGTCTGGCATGGGGAAAGACTCCTGTGGAGCAATAAGGCATTTGGAGAACAGAGTTTTGCTGAGCTTAACTGAATCACTGAGCTCATGGATCACTCTGAAGAGGTTCATCTACAAAATGGCAGAATTCAGGCAAGTTAGAAAAGAAATACCTGTTGGTGAATACAACTATGACTGGCTACCAATTTTTGGAACATATACATATATGTATATATAGAGAGCATTTGGAAAGACACAAAATTATATCTGTGCATTTATTAATTGTATTGAATAGTCTAAAGAATTATGAAGTCTAGAAAGGAGTGTATGTTCCACGGTTCCTGTAAACCTAGCAGTTTTCAGGAAATTGCTGGTGGTAGTAACTAACACTAAGTACTAAGTGCTGAACAATTTACATGTGGCTTTTCCATTTAATCCTTACAATAATGGTATGAGCAAACATCCTACATTTAGGACCAAATTACTCACAATATTTCTGCTTGTTTTCCATACAGCCACAATGCATGTAACTTTCTCCTTTGTACCTTCTGTGTGAAGAGGAAAGAGGAACTCTATGGAACTGAAGGCAATGGAATTACTTCAACTAGAAAACAGTAGCAATTACCACTTATTACCAAGGCAACTGCACTTACATGCTTAACACATATTATCTCAGAATGTGCGCTAGTTATTCTCTCATACAATATGCATGAAGCAGATATCATAGTGATTATCAAAGTATCAATATCATTATTTTATCAAGGATGAAACCCATGCTTTTTTCTAAGGAATTGTTAATGTTTCCTTAGTAAGAGTGGTAGAACCATGCTTCTTACCTGTTTTGCCTAACTCCAAAAGTCTACTCAAAACCCCTTTTTATGGGTTGAACTGTGTCCTTCCGAAAGATACATCTGAGTTCTAATTCCATGTGATAGTTAATTTTATGTGTGAACTTGACTAGGCTACAGGATGACCTGACAGCTCCTAAAACCGTATTTCTGAGTATGTCCAGGCAGTGTTTCTGGGTATGAGCATCTGGATCAGCACACAGTAAAGAGCACCACTCTCATTGAGATAGGTGGGCATATCCAATCCATTGAGGAATTGAATAAAAAAGAAAAAATGGAACAAGGGTGAATTTGCTTTTGTTCATATTGGGACATTATATTAGTCAGACTTTGCTTCACTGTGACAAAACACCTAACATAAACAACTTAAGGGGATAAAGATTGAATTAGCTCATAGTTTCAATCCATAGTCATTGGCTCCCTTGAATCTGGGCATGTGGAGAGGCAGAATATCATGGAGGTGCAAAGCATGTGACAGAGGCTATTAATCTTGTAGGAGACAGAAAACACAGAGAGAAAGGGATTGTGGGTCAGTTATAACCTTCAAAATCATGTCTCCTGTGACCTACTTCTTTCAGCTAGGCCCCAACTCCTAAAATTTCCAGAATCTTCCAGAATAGTACCACTAGCTGTAGACCAAGCTTTCAACACATGGAAACTTCATATCCAAACCATAATTGACATCCATCTTCTCCTGCCCTCAAGCATAAGTACTTTAGCTTTTCAGGCCTTAGAACCTGGGTCAGGTGTGTGGGGATCTATAGATATTCTGTTGCTTTTGGAAACCCTGATCAATATGCCCCAGTACCTTATTTGGAGATGGAGTCTTTGCAGATATAACTAAATCAAGGAACTCAAAATAAAACCATTCTGAATTTAGATTAAGCCCTAAATTCAATTACTGGTGTCTCTTTAACAAAAGGGGTATTTGAGACATGTGGAGACTCAGGAAACAAGACCTTTGTAAGATTGGGGGAGATATTGGGGATTGGGACACAATCTAAGGAGTGCTTGGAGCCTCCAGAATCTGAAAGTGCCAGGCAAGATTCTTCACTAGAGCTACTGCAGGAAGCTTGTTCCTACCAACACCTAGTATCGAGCTTCTGGCCTTCCTAACTGTGAAAGAAAAAATTCCGATGTTTTAAGACACCAAGTTAGTGCTAATTTATTGTGGCAATCCTAGAAAACTAACACAAACTTCTGTGATGAAGATCTAAGATAACAGCTGACAGACAAATAGAAAAGAGGCTGATCATGTGTATTTTAATAAGACTCATTGAAATTGAGAAAATCTTCAGAAACAAATTAAATGCTACATGAACTTTTTCAACTATTGACCAGAGAATCTCATCTCTAATTGGAAAATCTAGCCTTACTTTACTTGGGAAGAAAAAAGTGACAATCTATGGTTAACATCGTGATAAAAAATGAATTTTATGGACAAGCTCCAACTACTAATGCAAATTTCCTTGGATCTTATCAAGAAGAGGATAATTACTTGAACTCTACCTTATTTATTTATTTTTTCACATCTTATATTGTTCCATTTATAAACTCTACCTTATTTAAACAACTATGTACAATATGTTTTCTCAGAGATTTTGCTTTCTAATATTCAAAACTCAGCAAGGCATACTGAAATTCTATTTATAAGAATGTACTCTATAAATAATATTTTATTGTTATACTGCCCATTTATTTAGAATAGAATGAGAGCTTTCTTTATAAGGGAAACTCTAATACCATGTCTTTTCATTGCCTGCAGCTTTAAACATATTCAGAGGCAGAAACTATAGTAATAGCAGTTTGCAAATGAAGTGGTTTGTAAATCTTAAACTGCAATTTTCTCCCAAACAAAACAACAACAACTAAAAAAAAAGGCCCTCTAAGGAGAGATGAAACTGTGAAGTCTTTTATTTGGCATACAGATGTTGTTAGATGTGTTTTCAACAAAAAATATCCTCCATTGAAGTAGCAATTACATCTGTCCACTAAACTCTTTTCTTCCATGTTATCTGCCCACTATGGGAGAGGGGCTTATGATTTCATACTAGCTGGATGAATTATTCATTCCCTTTCTCCAAATTTATTCCATAGTTTGAAACTTCCACAGTTTGAAAAGTCCTTTAGAATTACAAAAAGTAAATAGTCATACCTACAATGTATTGCTTGCTTATTATACCTCTCCCAAATAGTCAGTGGAGCTAATGATACACCGTTTGCATTTAGTAGTATTCAGACATATTTTGGTATGTGTTTTGTAGTTTATCTCCTAGGACTTGAAGTTTTTCAAAGCTTCAATTGATGATGGTATCATTTAACATGCATCTGAAATTCATTTACTTTGAAAAATCATAAAAATGTGCAGGTAGCCCTTGTTTCCTATCTTGTCAGAAAATGTCCTCGCTTTTTCAATGATTCATTTAAACTCATATTAATAACAGAAAACACAGCCTCATTTTAGTTGGTCTGCAACTAAAAATTTAATGTTGCTGTCTCTAGGCTCAATCATTCTTTCCACTTGTTCTCTAGAACTATGGTTAGTGCCACCTTAGGGTTGCAGCCATCATCAGCAGCAAAACATTTAATTTGGGTTCAACTGGAGCTAAGTAAAGCAGACAGCTAAAGGAAGAAGGACAAGAGAACAGTCAATTCTCAATGCGGTAGTAGAATAATGAGTTTCCCCCCTTGTATAGCTAGGAGGCAGCACACTACGGTGGAAAGGGGGTGAGCTTTAGATTCATTCCAACGTAATACAAACTGCCAATTTGCCCTCTCCATGGATAATTACTTCATTTCTCTGAGCCCCATCTTTTACTTGGCTGAAAAGTGATGATAAAGATGTTACATGGATTAAATGAGATAATGCACACAATAGCACAATGCTCAGAAAGTGAATGATAATCAGCTGTGCGGCAATTACTCCTAACTTACCCACATTCTCCCAGAACTTTTACTCTTTCTTCTTGAAAAGACGATCCCAGCAGCAGGACTGCAGCAGTGTAGCAGAGTAGATATTAAGCTGATAAATCATTCCTCATGTGGAATTTATAGATTGAGAGAAATTTTAAAGACTCAGGCTAGTTGCTTCCTTTGGTAATACTGCCAGTTATTGGCGAATATATAGTAGAATCAGTTCCACCGACTCCTAGTTTGGAATAGGAATCTTTTTCCTATTATGTTTTCATGTTATAAAAATGACTAGTAAGAAAAAGGGAAAAGCTGGCTCTGGTTATGTTTGCTGCATTATCATAAGGCCAACTATGATATTTGGTTGAAGTGAAAATATTTTTGATTTTGAATTCAGGATCAAACTTGGTTTTGGGTAGCCTTGAATCCAGCTGCAACCATATTAAAGCTTGGAGAGTTCTTGAAATGAAAGCAGCACATTGTGAAGGATCAAACAAAAGAAAAATCTCGTGCAAACAGAACAGTCTTGTGATTTTTTTAGCCATGGTGGTGCCTTGGATAATGGCAGGGTCCAGAGTGAATATATACCAAAGCTGAGTAGAATAGCTTCCTCAAAGCAGGAAGGTAATGTTTTGAAGTCTGAAGAGTGTCTAGAAATGTGATATGTGTGATACATTTTACCAGGGAATTCTCCAGAGAAATAAAAGGAAAACTCCTCAAATCACTTTTACTCTGGGTCACTTATATATTAAGTTGCTCCAAAATGATTGCTAAGAATTCAGTCCGAATTTTCTCAAGCAATACTTTCTGAACTTCCTTTTTTAAAAAGGCTAAAAAACAAGTGTGTAATGATAGATTATAAACGTGTCGTTTCCTATGACTTTACTCTCTATTGTGCTATCCTGTCTCAACAATTCAGATTTAGGAAGTTTCAAATCAGTATTTGTGTGCTATTTATGTTTGAATAGGTAGCTGATTCACAGTAGCTTTTTTAAACGTTTGAGCATCAGGAACAGGGTTAGAACTTGTTGTCTCTAGAATACGATGCTTCTCTATAGGGAAAAAAATCAGACTTGACATTTCATTTCCACTTGTAACACCCTGTCCAGGAATATCATCCATCATAATACTGAGGATTCCTTTTAATGATTTTATTCATTATTTTAAAGTTTTTTTTTGGCTGCCCCAATGTGAATTCACCTTGGACCAATATCTGATTTTCCAATACATTCTGATTTCATAAAGGAGGCACAGCCACCCAGAGGGCTACCCTAATTTGGGGTATATGTTGTCTTTTTGATGGTTATCTTCATCTTCACAATATCTACTTTAGTTAATGAATTAAAGATTGAACAGGGGAGGCCCTGTAAATGGGTGTATCCCAGTATAAACACACTCTGCTCTGTTCATTTTAAGGATGTCCCAACTGAATTTACCTGTCCTTTCCTTCAGGTCTTGGAGACAATTAAGGGGTGGGGAGCATAAACCTTGAAGCCAGATTACTTGAGACCCCAGGAGAAATGCCTGGACTTGGGTTTTGTCCATATTGTTCTATGTGCAATTACTGGTTCTTTGGAAACATTTTGGAAAATATCCTGTACTGCATCCAACTTGTAGAAAGCTCAAATACCTATTAGAAAGTCTAAAGAAAACAAGCCAGCTTAGTTATTTTGATGGAGTAACAGTTTTCTCAATGAACATCACTGGACACTAACTTTTCATGAGACTGAGTTTGAAAATTGGAGCTCTTGGGTCTGTTTGCAACTGAACAATGGTTTTCACTGTAGTTGTTCTGAGAGCAGCAGCCTCCCTAAGGAGGTCAGTCCAGGCCTGCACCTGACCGTCTTCCACAGTCCTCACCTGTGGACTCTGGCTGAGTATGTGCTACAGTGGAGGGAAAACGTGGAAGGACAGGCACACATCTGCTGCATTAGGACAAGGGCCCTGAGTCTTGTCAGTACTACCAACGCCGTGTGTTCAGGATTGAGAAGTGGCTTTAGGACTTGATTTTAAGAAACATAATTAAAGACTTATGCAATGATATGGTTAATTGTTTATTAATTGTTAATTAATAAAGGTTTCTGGTAAAATAATGTTTAGAAATGAGCATTTATGGTATATTTATTTATATTGAAAGTTATTCATTGTATTTTGTCAAATGAAATAACACAATGCTGAGTAAAGTCTTATGTATTAAAAATTACAAACGCATAAGAAAGTCTAATAGATTAGAGATGGTTGTAGTTATCATCTCTGGGCACTGGATTTCAGGTGATTTTTAATATGTTATTTCTTTACTTTGAAAACATCTTTTATTTGAGCTTTCAGCTTTATTCCTATAGTTAACATAATAGCTATTTTGAAAAAGATGTTTTCAAAAAGAGCTGTTATCTTACACACTTATGAGAGTTGTTCAAGTGATGCAGGTACATTATCAAGTGTGAGTAAAGAAAAGACATGGGACTCTAACAGTCTGATGGTAGTAATATAAATTTTTACAATGGATACATGAATATACATATATGTATAAATTGTATGTATATATTCTTGGTGAGTGTGTGTGTGTGAGTGTGTATAGAAAATCTCCAAACTGTAAACAACCGAAATATCCCTCTACAGTGAAACAGAAGACAAGTTGAACTATATGTACATCCACAGAAATGAGAACGAACTATATGACATTCAATATAGATGAACCTATCAAAGTTAATATTGAACAAAAGAAGGTGGACCCAAAGAGTGCATACAGTACTTTGTACTCTTATGTAAAGTTCAAAAACAAGAAAACGCATTATTGGTTTCAGAAGTCACACCAGTGGCTACCTTGGGGTGATAGATTATGAAAGGGGTTACATAAGGGATTTTTGGGGGCAATGGCAAAATTTCATTTCTTGGTCTGCGTCCTAGTTACATGAGTGTACTTACTTTGTGAAAGATAATCAAGTTTGTATTTACTATTTTTACATATACATTTATTAGCATTACACTTTAACAAATTTGACTTCAAGAAAAGAACTGGTTTGAGGTTGGGTGCAAGAGAGCTGGGGATCACTGGGCTTCCATACTGTATGGGAGAAAGGCGAGTAACTGACAAAGATATTGTAGTGTACTGATTGAGAGCTCTGGGTTTAGAGCCGTATAGAGCTAGACTTGAATCCCTATTTTGTTGCCGGTGGCTATATAAGCAGCCAGAAGAGTGCTAGAGGAGACCAGAGACAGTTCTGAGCCAGACCACCAAAGACCCTGAAGAGCCAAGATAAGGATTTCAGGCTTTATTGTAATTGTGATTGGAAACCATTTCTGTTAACAGCTTAGATTCAAAGAGACTTCATAGAAATCAAAGAACAACAGAAACTGTACAGTATTGGTAGAGAGGAACAGCAACAAAATCTCAGAATGATTCATTTTGAGTCGCAACTACAATATATCCTGATCTCAAAGGAGAAAAAGACCGAACGATATTCTGAAGATAAATTTCAATTATGACAGAAAAAGCAAAAGGACGCAGGGAAAGTGGCTCTCTACAAACATGAGACAGACTTTTGAGACAGATTTTTTCCATTATATAAGGGGTCGCACACCTAGCAACAGCAAGAGGTGACATTGCTATTTTGGAACGAGAGAAAACACCTATCTCTATCTTTTTTTTGCTCTTCATGTTGGCCTGAAACAAAGTAATAAAAAATATTCCCTCAAAAAGCAAAACAAAACAACCCAACTCATCATCCTATCTCTAATACATACAAATATCCAAACAAAATATTCTCTCTTTCCTGCTGGGACATGCTCTAAAATCATTTAGCACTATTCCTTGGCCAGAAATACACTTAAGACAAATAGAAATTTCTTTGTCATATCCACTTAAAAATAAATTGGATTTTGTAATGTAATCTTGAAAATCAAAATACTGGTAATATGAAATATAATCTCTACAAATATAGTAGAACATGACAGTCATATTTTTTCAACTTTAATATTAACTACAGGGTACTTTTGTTAGTGAACAGCCTGAAAACAATATTATTTTACATGTCATCACAAATAAGAAAGAATATCTTCTTTTACTTTAGAAATGTCCTATGGTATCACCTCACAGAGTGAAGTGTTAGAAACTGAATTGTGCTCCCCTATCAAATCTATACATTGAAGTCTTAAACGGCAGTACCCCAGAATATGACTATATTTGGAGATAGGGCCTTTAAAACAGGTAACTAAGTTAAAATGAAGTCATTAGGGTGGGATCTAATCCAATATGACCTGAGTCTTTTTAAGATGAAGAAATCTGGATGCACACTCACCCAGAAAGAAGACCACAGGAAGACCTAAGGGGTAGACAGCCACGTGTAAGCCAAGGAAAGAAGCCTCAGAATAAAACAACCAACCTTCTTGGACTTTCAGCCTCTAGAACCATGGAGAAATAAATATCTGTTGTTTAAGTTGTAAGGCCGATGATAATTTGTATGGCAGCCCTAGCAAACTGATATATGAAATGACAACTGCTATTCAATTTTTCAGTAACAAGCAATTAAAAATCCTTAGGTGATATTTCACAATGTTACTTTGGAACATGATAATTCACAGAGATTATCAGTGCAGTTTGAGAGAGAGAGAGAGAGAGAGAGAGAGAGAGAGAGAGAGAGAGAGAGATCCAGAATTAAAATGTGGAACCAGCGCTTTGCCAGTTCATATCTGAAGGCACACTACCAGTATGTTAGAGCTCAGCAGAACCTCACTTTTTTGTGAGTCACACTATGACTTACAATACTTATCTCATAATTTGGGGTTTCCTGTTTGTTTGTGCTGGGGTTTCACTATGTAGTCAAGACCATCTTGAAACTTGTTATGGAGTCCAGGCTGGCCTTGAACTTGTAATCCTCCAGTTTTAGCCTCCTAAGTGCTGCAATTACAGCTGTGTGCTACCACGCCTGGCTCCTATTTCATAACACTTTTCAAGCAATAAAACAGACAACACAAGTCAAATAATGTGAAGTTGCCTGGCAAATAATTGATATAATCCAAAAAAAACTTCTTCTTTCCTTTGTGTATGAAAAGAATGTAACGTCGAGTGGTATTAGTTACACAACACTAGGTAGTCTTAGTAACTGGCACTAGTCACAGGGCTTGGAGAAGGATGGTGATTCTTATTCTTGTTTCTTGAAGACTCCTTAGACCTTCAAAGATGTGCCTTTCCCCCATACATTTACTATGAGGATTTGGAATAATCTTGGCGAATCAGTTACATTTTGTTTTGGAAAATATGTCAGTCCACAACAAATCTGTGCTGGCAGCATTGCCTTCAACTATCCCACAGAAATCTCAGGAGTGACCTGGCCCAGTGACACCAGCTGTGTTCTCTGTTGTGGGTGATACACTTCTGGATGTGTCAGACATTCATTTTTGCTTACTCTAAGGTTGGGGGAGGCGGGGAATGTGCCACCTGCAAGCAGTAGCTGAGCTTCAAGAGAGCCCATGGTTTTCCCAAAATAGAGTGAGAATAGTGCAGTACTGTCTGTGTGAGACACATCACTGAATGGGTTTTACCTCCTGCCCCTTAATCATTCAACTGATGTTACAGTGCAGTAATGTTTATGACCATGCTGAAGGTACAGTTCTAAATGCTGAAGTCCTGAACTAGGAAGCTAACAGTCTTGACTCCCAAAACTGATGAGGAAGAAGTCCCAGTCCACAGTTTTGGCTCCTTTGTTAATGCTCCCTTGGTATCCCCAAAAGAAATAATTATCCCACTTGATTGGTTTACCAATGGGTATCTTCTGTATCACTTATAAGCTTTATGATATTTTACTTGTTACCATTAAATAAGTAATTATAGAAAATTGTTTTTACTACATCTAAAATTTTACATATATACACATATATGCATACACATGCATGTGTATTTTATATATATATGCATACATATTTATATGATTACATATGTACATAGGGTAGCTATTCAGTCATATATTATACCACTCAGTAATACTCAGTGATGTTGGTAGAAAAATTAATGAGGTCTAGAATGGATGTGGATAAATAAATCAACAATTGCATATTTTAAAAAGAGCTAAAAGATTTTGGAAGCTGTGTGAGGTGATGGATATATTAATTTCCTTGGCTACCATAATCATTTCACTGTGCATGTCTACATCTGCGTATCATGTTGTGCTGGATGCAGTGGTGTTTGCCTGTAGTGACAGCACTCAGGAGGCAGAGGCGGGAGGACTGCAAGTTCCAGGCCAACCTGGGCAACGTAGTGAGATGCTGTCTCAAAAACCAACCTCTTGTTGTACACTACAAATAGATGCAAAGGAACTGAGTACACAGTCTGCTTTTAGCATTATCCACAATAATGAAGATATGGAATCAGCCTATGCATCAACAGATGACTAGAAGAAGAAAATGTGGTGTAATTACACAATGGAATACTATTAAGCCACAAAAAGGATGAAATCTTGTTGCTTGTGACAAGATGGATAAGCCCGAAGGAGACATTAAATGAAATGTCAGGCATAGAAATACAAGTACTATGTGATCTCACTCATGTGGAATCTAAAAAAGTTATTGCCATAGTTGAGAGTAGCATGTTGGATGCCAGAGGCTAAGAAGGGTAGGGGCAAAGGGAATTGGGACAGGTTAATCAACAGGTGCACAGTGAAAGCTAGGAAGAGGAGTAAGTTCTGGTACTGTGCTGCACAGCAGGGTGACTATAGCTAGCATTCATGTATTATAGTTTTCAAAATATCTCTAAGAGGGGATTTTGAATATTTCTTCACAAAGAAGTGATAAATGTTTGAGGTGATGGATATGATAACTATCCTAATTTGATAATTACACAATGCATCAAATATCATACATTTGTACAATTATTATGCCAATTAAAAATAAAATTAATAGTGCTAAATTATTTTTGTAGAGCAATTTCAAACAGTATAGAAATTTTTTACCATGGGACCACTTCTTGAGGGAGACATAATTGAAACCATTTCCTACAGGCAGCAAATTCTTGACCATCCTGCTTTTAGCAACAAAGATGTTTATTATAGAATTGGAGGGAAATGACACAGTAGCTCATATCTCCTTTGTAAGCTGTCACCCTCTCTGCGCAGTCCATTCCTTGAATCATGAAACTAATTTATTTTTTTCTAGAAGCATTTCAATAAAAGGGTTACTTAGTGATCCACAGGCTCCTTTGGAGTCAGAACATCTGATGGGGACAAAAATCACCTCCTAGACCTGAGTAGCTTTCTCTTTTCTACAAACTAAAATATATCAGAATCTTTAAGAAATATGAAGTTACCAAAAATTGTTAGAGTCCTGCTAAAATAAATCTAATCTGTTCGCTTTCCTTGGTTTTAGATGATTGAAAGTTAGAAGCTGATAGTTGGTTTACACAGATGCTACTGGATTCTTGTAGAACTCTCTTCTTCAATGTAATAACCATACTAGCCCCAGGAAATGGAAGACATAGACATAGTGAACTATTAAGTTATCAAGTTAGCATCAACAGGAATAATTCCTACAACCACATTCGGAGCAGACTACTCTTAAGGTAAGCTTTCATTATTCACAAGGAACCATAGAAGAATACCATCTGCTGCTTGATGGTATTGCTTGTCTCTTTCAAAAAACAAAAAAAAGGAAGCCCTTAGGGATGGTGGACCTGATAACTCTGGTCTAATTATAAGTTAGATAATTATATCTTGCTTAGCTACATTTCCCAAGTAGTTTTATCAGAATTTGCTGCCTAACCCCAACACCTTAATTTTATTTCCTATGCTAACTCGCTGCAATGCACTGCTAATCAGACCCTTGATTTGGGAGCAGATGTAGGGACTGCGCCATCCCATCAGTGGGCTAAATGACTCCTGAAAACACTGGGACATTATCCTTCAGGCTGTGATAGAGATGCAGAGCCTGGAACGTGGTTTGTAAGTACAAAGTATCCTTGAGGAGAGGAGGGTATAAGGGCAAAATAGTTTCTGCTGCGTATTGAGGGGGTGGGGGGGACAGGGAGGGGGCGGAGTGGGTGGTAAGGGAGGGGGTGGGGGCAAGGGGGAGAAATGACCCAAGCCTTGTATGCACATATGAATAATAAAATTAAAAAAACCACAAAAAACAAACACACTTTTAGCATTTCTCTACAAATGTTAAAAAAAAAAAAAAAAAAAAAAAAGCTAGAGCAGAGCTTCCTCTAGATCCAGCAGGGTCTCACCACTATGAAACGGCTGCTCTGCCCCAGACCTCAGAGGGATTCTTTTGGATGATGCAAGCTTGGCTCAAAATGGAGAGTTGGGTTTAAATGAACCAGATTAAATGAAGAGTAGCCAAAACTCTGCTTCTAGAAACAAAAATATATCATGTAAAATCAAAATTTAAGAATTTTAGAAATGCAGAGAACAGGAAGGCAAACCAGGTCCTGTCTGGGGTTGTGGAGATCAGTGGGAGGGAGGATATATAAAGAAAGGGGGTCAGAGGGTAAATGTAGTAGAAATATTCTGTGCACATGTATGTACATGGAAAAATGAGACCTGCTGAAACTGTTCCAGGAATGGGGGAGGAGATAAAGGAGAGCAATGGACCGGATAAATTCAACTATATTAAATTGTAAGAAGTTTTGTAAATATCACAATGTACCCCCAGTACAAAAATAATAAAAAATAAAACAGAAAGTTATGCAGAATAACAGAGTCAATCACTACACAGAATTTCCCTATACAACTTCAGCACATCTAGTAACTGGGGCAATTGCCTGATAAAATGACAACAGAGACTCTCTGCTTGTCATGACAACCAAATTACCCAACACATTTTCCAAAGGATCTCCAGATTGCATACCTAATTAAGAATCACTGCTCTAAATAAATCTTACCATATCTATTTGCTGAAAAAATAGCATTTTAGAAAAGGGCAGTCACAGATAGAAAATGACACCATGTTCTTCAAAAATACTTCAACTATGCAATATGCATTGAGAGTGTTTGAATTCTTGTGACAAATGTAGGGAAAACACTAAAACCACGGCAACTAGGGGTTAGGCTCTTCCGAGCATGATATTCATCACTAGGCAGGAAGAGAGAGCAGGGCACTGCCCAGGAAAGATGCTCAGGGTGGACAGATCAACCAGGATGGCAGACATGATGGCCAGGAGCCTGGTGTAGGCAGTTATATCTGATGAGTGTGGTTTTGGGCTGTAGATGTGTATGTGGAGCAGGATGATGACGACAGGTACAGTGTAGTATGGTTCAGCCTGCCCCTTACTTCCCTCAACACAGTGTATGAGTATATATAATTTTATTTTTCAGTGCTGGAGATCGAACCCAGGACCTTACACATGTGAAGCAAGAAGTCTACCTTTGAGCTACATGCCCAGCCCTGACAAGTATGTTTGGGGTCAATGTTACTCCAGAGGCACACCAGTTTCCCATATCCAACATCTCTGTGAGAAAAAGCTACTTGGAACATCTACTTTAAGGGTCCAGCTCTTAATTCTTTTTTTTTTAACCTATCATACAAATTAGCATAGTATCTCAGAGTAGACGTCAATAAATAGTGGTTCAGAAGATGAATGAATGAATGGGAAATCTTAAAATGGAATGTGAAGGGTTTTAATATGTACAAGGTGATGGATAGAGTGACTGAAATCTTTTTATACTATAATTTAATTAAACAATAAATCTAACATGTCCAGCAACAAAGTATTTCCTGCCTGTGTAGGGAGAGTTTTAAAGGAAGACAACTTAAGTCGTAGGTCTCCAATGGAACTGTGAAAGGAGTAATAAGGAGAGAAAGATCTTTGGATCCTGGGATACCAGAGTGATCTAAAAATCAGAATTCCAAAATGTTTTCCTCTTTGTATTAATGGAGTTGGTCAGAAAACAAGTAAAAGAAGAAGAGGTTTTACATTAAGAAGAAAAAGGTGCAAAATGAGTATATTGAAAGAACAAACTCGTTGTGGGGTACCCTTGTGCAACACAATGGTTTGTGCATAAATTACAGCTGTTTATAGGAGTTTGCCTGGTTCTGAGGAAAATGGCATAACTGCTTTGCACCTATCATAAACAGATATGATACTTTTATACACATGGCATAGGTATAAAGAAGTATCAGTCCCACTGTATTAATTAATTTAAGCATCCTTTTATATTCTGAGGACACCTGGGTAGGCTCTTGAGAAAACTAATGAATCAGAGGAAAGGAAATTGTTATTAATATTTGCAAACACTGAGAACATGTTTGTGTTTTGTTATTTTGTTTTCCACCTCATTTCAGTTTCTTTGTAATTTTCAAAGCAATCTCTCAGGAAAAAACATTATGTAAATGGGGTATCGTGTGAGTCTTTGTACTACATCACCTCATTAGGCAACATCCTGGTAGGTTACAGGAGTTGTTTAAAGTAAAATGCATTCTGTTTTCTCTTTCCCCTCCTCAGGAGTAAGTCTTCTGTCAGTCTTAAATAAATTTAATATATCTGGCTATGAATTAATTGCATTATTCTGTAGTCAATCCCATTTCTTCTGTCTTATTTTTCTTTGTATTGTCGTAAGATAGCTTTCCAATTGTGTTCCATGCAAAAACAGAGGACTTGCATCTCGTATTTTTAACAACAATGCACAGATAGATAATAAAGTTTATTCACCCCAATGGTTTTCTCTATCTTGGCTGTATTTATTATCACAAAACTTCTAGGGAGTAAATGGTTTAACATATCATAAGACATTTTTGCTGAGCAAGTATTTCTTCATCTTCACAGTCAATTTCAAGTTGGAAGCTCTAACAGAAGAAAATGATAAAAAAAAAAAAAGCTACCAAGAAATAAAATAGCATATCTGCATATTCCGTTTGATCCCCATAGGAGACTGAAATTCAAGTATCCTGGCATAGAACACAAACACCTCAATCATTGTCACTTTTTTGCTCTTCTTAGAAATAAGAAAAGATTAAGAGTTTAGTCATATGTAGGCCACATCTTCTGTGCCAACTCAGATTTTCCTTTTCTTTGTTTTTCTTATTATTTGGAAAGGATATTCAGTTATCTTTGTGCAATAATGCAGCATTAAAATTCTTTTTTTTTCGCCACAGAAAGATAGGATTGGAAATCACTTTAAAAAATCATCTCTGTTGTTCTAAACTATGCATGCTGAATTCTAGAAAATAGTGCTCTGTAAATCAAGCTAAAATTTCAACACTTAATGGAAGGACTGGAACAAAATCACTGCAAAGAGTCTACATGGCTCTAGGCCAGCAAGGGTCCATGACAGACTGACTTCATTAACAGAACCAAGGAAAAAGAAACATGAAGCAAGCTGGAAAGGCAGGCCAAGGTGGAAGGAGAAGGATAGTAAAGGTCAACTTTGTGTGCATCTAACTACAGCCTAGAGGAGAGGGCTCCATAGTCCAAAGATAGCCTGTTACCTTTACTCCCAAATCATCTAATTCGTTCCTTGTGATCTTGAGTGCATGTTTAAGAAGTGAGCATCTGATTCAATCTTGGCTCCTTCTTGGTAAGCCCCACAGGGACAGATTTGGCAGGGTAGACAACTCAAGTGTCCAGTTCCTTCAGTGTCACATTTTTTTCATCGCAATTGACATCCAGGTTTATAATTTGGCTCTCCATGTATCTTGCCCACATAGAATGTTCTGGCCAAGTCATTCTAGCCCTTCAGCAGTTACTTATCTTATTTTGAATGAATTTAATGGCATTTTGATTGTAGTTCTCAATCTCATAGACTCTGATTATATTTGAGATCAAACTACAGTGTGCTGATTAATCAAATTCCAGTGAAAGAATCTGACTTTGAATTGTAGGAAACTCATTATGTTAATGTCAGCTAGCTTGAGAGACAGCATCCAAGTCTCTCCATATGATGTAATTTCATTTACTAGAATCTAACGCCGCAAACCAAGTTTCTTTTCTTTCTGAAACTTCTAAGCCCTATGCCCAAGCAAGCATTTCATCTACACTTTTCTAAGAAGTTAGTGCAGATAAAATCTCTGCTAAATCCTTTCTAATATAAGTGAAGCCCAATGCCTTTGTTTTTATCTACTTTCTTGTTAGAAATGAAATTTCCAAGGCAGTTGAACATTATTTTTATTTTCTCAAGGATTCTTTTTTATAGACCTTCCTCCTACATATATAACCCCAATTATATTTTTCTCAAACTGTTCATAACTTAAAAAAATTTCTCTGTACCATGCTTACACATACTTTATACATCTCACCCGAGTGGTATGGTACCTTATCTTGAGATGATACTCAGAGCAAGAGAATAGCAACTCTTAGTTCATAGAAAAAGCAGTTCTTCAAAAACATTGATATGTATTTCCACAATATTCTTATCTTCCCTCATTTTTGTACACATTTAGTCTATGTTTTCTTAGCCCTTTACCTTCCATATTTGACCAAACTCAACCCTTTCCCATTGAATATGTATGTGCTCTTTGTTTAATACTCTGGTTTCAGCTATACCACATCAGTGCTAAATTTGAATTTAAATTTTTCTCTTCAGTGTCACTTTTTATCTCAAATTCATTTTGAGTTCACAATTTAGTGATTTATAATCAACTTTTCATTATCTAGCCTGATTGTTCACCCCACTAGTGCTGTTCTCAAGTTGAATAGCAAACACCTACTGCATGTAAGTCATTGATCTGTTTGCATTTCAATAAGCTCTGTGTCTGTTACCTTTAAGAAATCTGCTCCATACAGTAAGGATTCATCAAGACCAACCAATTTCTTATGTCAGGGATCAATTTTGTAGAATGCTGGTTGGATGGTCCTCCACTATGGAGGGTGCTAGATGTGTGTGTGTATGTGATACTTACATATTTAAAGGACAAATGAACACATTAGGTTATGCTCTGCACTGACACATACTGTAATGGATGATTTCATACACATACATACCCATACCTACTATATATATGTACATACACACACACACATATATATGTACATATATAGGTAAACATATAGATACTATTAGGGTTTGAATATGAAATGCTCCCCAAAAGCCCATGCATGTAGTGAGGCTTTGTCCCAATGTTCAGACATGGAGCCTTGGAGAAGTGATTAGATTATGTGGGCACTTACCTAAGCAGATTAAATCATTGATGGATTCATAACACAATGGATTTGGGGTGCTTTATCATAAAGGGAGCTCTCTTCCCTCTCTCTCTGCTTCTTGGCCATCATGAGGTAAGCAATTTGGCTCTACCACATATGCCCTACCATGATGTTTTGCCCTACCACAGGCCTACATGAAGGGGCCAAGCAACCATGAACTAAAAGCTCTGAAATTCTGACTCAAAATAAATCCTTCCTCCTTTAAATTGATTTTGTCAGGTGTTTTGTCACAAGTACAGAAAGCTGATTAACACAGATCAAGATCCAGATATGAATATAGAAGGTTGGGGCCTTGCTTAATCTGCATCCACTCTCAGATTAGAAGGATAACAAATTGCTCAGGGATAGACAGAAGAAAGAAGCTATTGCCATTGATTGTCTTGTAAGTTCACTGTTAGGCTTAGAGCACAATGTTAGATATTGGAAGAATCTATATTTTAAAAATTCTCTTAAAACACTCCAAAGCTAAATATTTACTTTAAAATCACCTACTATATTAATCTACATGTTGCTATCTTTTGTTAGTTTAATTAATTTGGGTCTAGTTATTCTAAAATTCAAGTCATTTGTGAAATTGATGTGACCTATATGCAATGACTGTCATTTAAAAAGAGTACACTTCTTCCCTGCTTTGGCTGACAACACTTCACTAACATTTCCTATTTTTGTATTAAAGCCTTAAAAATGATTTTACCAGGTCTCTTTGTGCAAACTCATAGCTGTAGTTAATAGAGCTGAAACCTTTGTTTGTCCTTGGTTATGTTCTAAGCTGCTTTTTGGAGACTCGAACATGTCAGAATGTCTGTCTTCTTAATTTTGTTGCTTTGATTACCTTACCATTTTGATGTTTTGAAATAGAAATGAACTGAAAAAATGTGTGGTTTCTACATAGGCTTCAATGGGTGCCTTCTAAAAAGAGAGATGATTTGATTTTGACATTTGAGCCCACTAAGGGAATACGATTGTATAAAAACTGTGATGTAGCCATTGTAATCAGCAGGCTGGCTGGACTCAACTGCAGAGAAGGCCCTGTTCTAGGTATGTCTTTGTCTTCTCTGGCCTGTCTTCCTGCTGGGGCCTCTTTTTTTCTGCTTATGTGCTCAGCATCTGCCACGGAGTGTGGTTCCTCTCCTGGTGCCTTCTCCTTTGTCCTCTCTCCCTCCTACTTACAAGAGTGAACTCAGTAGGGGGATTTTATTCTTTTGATAGGAAACAATTTCTTACTCTAAGCAGAAAAGTTCTCTCTTTTTCTGGTGGTTGAATTCCATGTTACTATTAGTGTCCTGCCACTGGACCCTCAGGTGATGTCTGCACTTAGTCGCCCTGACAAGCTCTGCTCTTCCTGACACTAACAGAATTTCTCGGAAATCTACCCACAGACAATTAATAAGGTCAGAATGCAACACTGAATGTATCATTTATGTTAGGGTTAGTCATGAGAATTTCTGCTAAAAAGATAAAAAAAGAGGAAATATCAACACTTTCCATATTTTATGTCTGAAAAGAAAGGCATAACCTTCTGCAACATTTTTCAATTTCATCCATGTGCAATTTGCATGTTCTATTTAAAATACCTTGTATTAAAAACATGAAAGTCAAGTGCTCTAAAGAAAGAGAGGCATGTTTTTATTTCCTTCACATCAAATATTTTTCAATATGGTTCCAAACAAATTGTCATCTAAGCCATAGCTTGTAATATACTTTTCAGAATCCAAATAGAGAATGTTTGGAATCGAAATGCAAGAATTCAGAAAAAATTTTTTGTAGATTTTATGTCCTTTTTCCTGTTGCTTAACAAATATGTTTGACCTCCATTTTAAGTATTCTAAATCACATATTAGTGCTATAGTCTAGAAGAACTTAAAATTTTTCCAATTGATTACCTTATTTGGTGGCCTCATTTATTTCCCTCCCTCCCACTGTCTTTCTTACCTTTCCTCCTTCCTACCTGCCTTCCTTCCTTCCTCCCTCCCAACTTTATGGTAGAACATATGTGGCTCTAAAGGCACATAAACATGGATTTTAATATTGGTTTGGATTCTCAGCATGGTATTTACTCTTTTTTCTTGGGTGAATTAATGAGTCCCTTTGAAATTATGTTTCTTTGGATATAAAATGGAAATAGTGATATATGATTCAGAGTTTCAAAGTGGTCTGAATGAGCCAGTATAAATAAATCCCTAGGTAAGCAATTGTTAAATACTAATGCCATTTCTTTCCCTTCATTTATATCAAAATCTAATTCAGAAATAATTATTATAAGGCACTGTTTATCCAACTATGTAGGTGACATTTTTTAGCCTGAACTCCAGACCTAATACTAAAAGAATCAAAGTAACTGAACATGTTTCTTAAGGGAATTTAGTATATGGGACAAGAGTCATAGTGGCTATAGTATTCCAAGTCGGTGAACACCAACATTACTCATTGTCCTGTAAAATCTATTTACCCAGCCAGTGGTATTGGTAAATTATAAGCCAACACTATAGTTAATAGAATCCAGACAAGTTTATCATTCATTGGTGGGAAAATAATAACTTGGAAACATATAGTCTCTGAAATAAAATGTATGTATTATTTTGTTAATAGGCACTTCTATAAAAATGATTTCCTTCCATTTTGTGTCTCTGTGTTTCTTTGGCATGCTTTATTTTGCATTGCAGTGAGATCTGAGTCAACTATAAGAGTCTGGGAACAAAACACTACAGAAAAATGTTGGTGGGGTGACAGAGCAACGCTGTAGCTTTCCTCAGATTGTGGATAGAGGGTGTTGTTACTTCTCCCAGTGGAATATTTCCCTTTAGGCAGAATTTGAGGAGAAGTATTGTGTTAATGCCACATCCCTGTGGATACATGCCATCTTGGTTGAAATGTGGAATAGCTTACTTTTGGAAATATTACAAGAAAAAGGAAAGACTTTGTCTTTTCTTTCTGAGTGAAGCTGATCTTTATTCATTCAAATTATGGTTGTTATCACCATATAAAATTATATTTTATTTAGTAATTTGACACAACATGCACCTATACTTTCATCAGAAATGGGAAGGTGTAAGAATAGAAAATCTCTCATTTCCTAACTAGTTGATCTCGCCTGTCTATGCTGATGCACAGAGGTATATGTTCCTCAATTACTATTCAAGAAATGCATTTCACTGAAAAATAATCTTGTACAGTCAATTGACTACAAGTAAGAGATTACTCTTCAGTCGTTGAAAAGACTTCTGAGCAAAGGCGAGACTTCCTTCAGAAGAAATGCTACCGACGGTCAGCATCTGTTGCCTGTGCCTGAGAGTCCCAGCCTGCCCTTTTGGTAGAGTGCACAGCCTGCCTTCTGATATAGTACTCTAGTTTTGGATATGCCTAGCCAGGTCCCAATTCCATAAGTCAATTCCTTGCAGTAAACCTCTGACTGTATTTTTACTGGCTCTACTTGAACTGATAATGCTTGTTAATTGAACCCTAACCCCTATCTCCTTCTACTCATAAGTCTCTCCAAAGAATTCTTATCTTCCCTGTAGGCATAAGCTCTGCAAACAAGGGAAGGAGTGTTACCTGATGTAGGAAGCATAAAATAGGAGGGTCATGGTGCAGCCTGCCTCAGGCAAAAAGTGAGACCCAATCTGAAAAACAGATCCAAAATGGCTGGGGCTCTAGCAGTTGAATGCCAGCCTAGCAAGTGTGAAGCCCTGAGTTCAAACTCCAGTACCACCATAAAAAATGGCTAGGATCTACATTAATCCAGGAAGACGAGAGAAGGTAATTTCCAAAATCTACATAGTGACAGGACAGCCTCACAAAGTTTTCGGTCGGTCCTATTTTCATTATTAAGAAGAATAAGCTATACATATAGGTTATCCCAACATAAAGTGACAGAAATGGCTCAAGCAGGGCACATGCATGTAGTCATTTAGGAGGCAGAGGGAGGAGGATCACGGTCTAGCTCAGGCAAAAGTACGAGATCCTAGCTGAGAAACAAACTAAAAATTGAAAGAACTGGGGCTTGGCTCAAGTGACAAAGTGACAGCACACTTGCCTAGAAATAATGAAGCTCTGAGTTCAATTCTCATTACTACCAAGATAATAATAATGATTTAAAAAAATAAATAAAATGGAAGAAATGAAGAGTTCTCATCACTTTATAAAGGTCAATGTTCTTTAGGTCAAGTTTGCAATTTGAAAGGTCCAGGAGAGAAAAGAGGTCTATATATTCCTTCTCTGTCTTTATTTGTAACCTTGTTCTCTACAAAGCCACCTTCTTAGTCACAATCATTAAAAATGTCAAAACTTTCAAAACTCTGCCTTTCGCTCTGCCTTCTGAGTAAGCAGCTCAGCTCTTCTACTTAAATCATCACTTGCTGTTCCCTTTCTCCATCCATTTCGCAGTGGCCTCCCAAAAGCCGATGCTATGGCTGGCTTCCTCTCTAGGATATTTTAGTATTGGCCACATCTCAGTTTTCTTCAGTATTTCACTGTATTTATCTATCAACACTCATCTCTCTTATCTTCCATGTTCACGGCTTTCCTAATTGGAGTCTCTTCTTACTGCACAGATCACCTCTTTCCAGTCTCTTTATCTGGCTCCATCCTCTCCTTTATTAATCCTCTTCTTTAATTAGTGTGTTCTTTCCTTTTATGTTCTTTCTTGCTTTTCCCATAACTTCTCTGACTCTTCTTATAAAGGTTTTACTGCTGCTCACAGATGTTACTTCATTTTTGCTCCTGGGTACATGGGAAGACTCCATTAGACCCTCTTCTAAAAACAAGGCAAAATATATGACTTGCTTTGGTCCATGAAATGTGGACACATGTTATATGCTTCTTCTTGGCACAATCATGTAATTACCATAGCCAAAGTTTCCAGCCTCTTATGCCCTGGCATTAGCTATCAAATAGGTACCATAAAACCAAAGCAGACCAGGAAGCTGAAACAAAATCCAGAAAGATTTGCATGAGAAAAAAAATTTTATTACATCACTGAGATTGTTCAATCTTGACTGTGTATTTTCTGTCCTTTTAATATAAGAACAGTATTTGGATCCTGGCTATAGTCTTTCTTCTTTCATTCTATTATATTTATTGGGTATATTTAAATTTCAATGAAGGAAAAGAATCTAATTCATTATTTTTTTTTGGTGTGAAAATGATTTTACCCCTTGGGTCTTAACAGATAGACATTTCCACCTATCTTCCTAGTGCTATCACTTCATGCATTGAAGCTAAATGACTACTGACTCTGCAAATTTTCCTTGGTAAGCAACCTTATTGAGGAGTCCTAAGACTGCTGCTCTGTTGGTCCAGTTAGGAACTTGAGCCACCCTCAACTGTTCTCCCTCTTCTAACTTGTATATATAAGCAATCATAAACCCTGTGGATTATCCCATCAAAACTTTAAAATCTTCCTGGTCATACAAGTTTCATGGACACTCCCATGACATTGCACTGAACAGTCTCTTCATACCCCCTTTGCCTTCCTCCATAGCCTTTCCCCTTGTAACAGCTAGAACACCCAAACTGAAGTCATTCCCTATGAAATCCAAAGAGGTTCTTGGACTGATCTCCAGGTTTTTTTCCTACCTCTCTTACCACTCTCAATTTCACTACTCCAGCTATTCTGACCTCTCATGTTTCCTTCAGGGTAACTACTGTGCTCCTTAAATTCCATCACAGAATCAGTTGAGCACTCTGATTTTCTAACCTAGAAGCTCCTACTCCATTTTTTTTCAATCAACATGTATGGATTCTTCTGTGTCAGCTGATATAGCGTGCTTCTTGATAAGAAACTAAAAATATTTGTTAATTCTCCTTCCCATTGGCCAGTGAGACGCTCAGCAACTCCTATCCAAACTACCGAAATAGCTCTAGCCAGTCTCCCTGCTACTTGTTTGCCCCTTTAAACTGCAGGAAGGTTCTTGTTGGCTCAGTGTGGAGCATCACTAGATTTCATTTCAAATTTTATTCTTTAGTTATTGTTATCTGCCTTGCTTGTATCATTTAATTATACCCTCTCATCTTGATGCAGTGATTCTTATAATTAATATTGTGATTAATATGCTGATTAGTCACAATAAATTTTATTTACTGAAAAAAGTCTTTTGTTGTGATCAGGTGATATTTTTACCTATATTTTGTCAAGAGTTAAACATCATGGTTTTTTAAAATTCACAGCACAAACTTGGGAAAAGTGAATTTCTTGATAAGTGTACCAAAGTTTAGGAGTTTTTCCTAAATGTGGGTTATGACTCACCATGCTGGAGTCATGTTTTCTTTTCTTTTGGATGCTACTAAATCACTGTTTAGCATCGTCAAAGTATATTGAATTTTACACAGCTTACTTTATAGGCAAAAATTGTGAGCATAACTCCTTTCAATAGACACAAAATCTAATAGCAAGCTACACAAAAGGATGGATAATTTATATGGTTTCTTTCAACAAAAAAGCAATAAAAGTATGACTTATGAGAACTAGACTACATTGAGAAATTAAAAGAAATGAAATCCTGGAAACCAACACACCAGCACTAAATATAGACAGAAAAATGAAACACAGCAACCTGATACTTTGCAATTAACTAAATCTTTACAAATGTAAGGAATAAATGCTTTAGCAGAAAAGTCTTAATTAGAAAGTAAAAGATGACTACAGTACACAACATGATATATAAATAAGAGCTCTAAAGAAGGCTAATGTACTGCTCAAATATGGAGAAACAATTTGGTCATTTAAAAGTATTTGGACTGTTGACAAAGACTTTACTAAAGTAGGATCTGTTGCAACTTTCAGTGTCTGATTTATTAAATTCAAGTTCTTAAGGTACTTAGTTCAGAAGTGGATTTCATTTTTCAATGATTTTATCTTTCATAACCTCAGATAGTAGTGCACTTGCACTTCTGAGGATATAAATACAAGGCATGTTGACATCCCTTCCTATTGTCATTAATGGTTTTCTGTATTTGGGTAGAACTAATTTGGTCATTCCCAAATTGTCTTAGCCTCATTCTAAACACCTTCTAGATGAAATAAAATAACTTTTATTTCTCTTATTTCTATGTCTTTTATAATGTTGATTAAGAAGAACTGAAGTAAATTATATTGCAAGAATGGATATGCCTATAAAGCAACAAAATCATTATTTTAAAATCAATTCCATTTTAAAATTTTGTAATAACAATAGAGATAATATTGCAAGTTGTATATCATTATCCTTGTAAAAGTTGTAAGAAACCAATAATGAATGTATAACTCTACATTTACTCACTAATGGTATAAGTAAATATTTATCAAAATAAAAATACATATGCTCCATATGCATATCAACTGTTTTACATAGGGATCTTAGAAACTACACAGTCCCCAGTGAACTATGGAGAGTAAAGCTCTTAAAGTAAAGAATAACATTTTAAGTGCATAGCTATTATAGCTGCATTTGATATTCATTTTAATTGCAATGACTATAATGAATATACTTTGTATTCAAACAGATGTCACAAGTACTTCTATACAAGTTCCAATATAATTCAGTCTTAGTTAAGAATGACTAAATGGATATTTAAAATTGAATGTTACCATGAAATAGGAACAAACCAATTACAGCAAACATTAGCTCCTTAAAAGAACACATTAAAGATTTTTATTAAATTGCCTTTTTTTCTTATTTTGACATACACAACACAGTGATGCAGGGAACTTGGTATGTCAACCATTCTTTACCCTTGCATCAGCTGTTCTGCAGATCAGAGCCTGTAAAACAGGAATGGGGAGTGTGTCAAATAACTCCAAAGGCAGGCTGAAATTCATTTTACAATATGTAAAGACTGTTCTATAATACCATTGAACCAATGTATCTTAGCTGAAGAAGTGCTTAATTATGTATTCCATTCTATTGCAGTCAATCAGGAAAGCCCTAATATTCTCTTTAATCTTTTTGCATAAGAACTAACACCTTAGGGTCGACCATAAGTGACCTTCATACTATAAACAGTGTTTCTAATTTATGGCTCACAAGTTACCCATAGATGCTCATTCACAACAACCATTCCTGGCCCAATCGTGTCCTGTCATAGCCTAGGAGTAGGGCCACATGAGGATTCTGATGTCCATACTATGTAGAAACAACTGCCTGAATACTGGATGAGGTAATATATTTATATTAATACTTATTTTATTCAAACCAGCAAATATTTATTAAGAACAGATCCTATATGAAGGAAAGAACTGATACATATAGGTTGACCAAAAAAACTCAGCAAACATATGATAAACTAATTTTTGAAGCACAATGACAATTTACAAATGCCTGGAACTACAATGAAAATAATGTATTTATTGTGAAGATTTAAAAAATAGCAGATCTGTCCAAAAAGAGTATCTTAAGGGTGAAGAGAAGTATGTTTACTTTATATTACAAAATGTAACTAACATACCATTTTAAAACAAGTTAATCTTATAAGCTATAAGTTGAATATACTTGGAAGTCATCTTGTGTTTTTTAGCCACTAGAGCAAAGAGCAATAATTAAAAGTTGACTTTGGAGTTTCATAGATGAAAGGAAGAAAATAAAGCTTTTAGTACCAATAGGTGGTGGGGGGAGTAGAGTCCACCATTTCTTCCATCCCAGGACAGAAGATAATTACGTGAAGTCTGTGAACAGAACCTCAGTAAGGCGTACTCATCAACTCAATCAAGAAATGGAGAAAGACAAAAGCACATGAGATTCATTAATGGCTCCTACTAAGTAGCCTTGCTTTTCCATAGTCCTGACTTCCTAGCATTGGAAACAGGATCCAATAAGAAAAGCTGTGAGATGGAAAGGTCCAAAGAAACACCAGCTGGACTACGGGGACCTCTCAATTTTTCCACAGCAATTACCAAAGAATGTCATCATCACCTGGAAACTCCCTATGTTTATGTTCTCACCTGCCAATCAAAATCCCATAGGCAGGGCAGCTAAGAGATAGAAATTTATTTCCTCATAGTTATGAAGGAAGGAAGCCTGAGGTCAAGGTGCTGCGTGATTCTGGTGAGGGCTCTCTTCCTGGCTTAGAGTTGGCCCCCTTCTTGCTGTGTCCTCACATGGCAGAGAGAGAAAAAGAGACAGCTCTCTCCTTGCTCCTCTTTTAAAAGGCCACAATCCTATGTGGATTAGGACCTCCCCATTACAACCTCATTTAACTTTATTATTTCTTAAAAGCCTTAACTCTGAATACAGTCACTTTGTGGGTTTGGACTTCAGTATAGGAAATCTGGGAGGAACACAACTCAGGCCATAATTACTCATTAGAAATGCAAATTCTCAAGCCTCTCCTCCGACCCACTGAATGAAAACATAAAGGAGTGGAGCCCAGCCGTTTGTGTTTGCCTAATCTTCAGAGGTTATTCTCTAGAATATGAAGGCCCGAGAAGCTCTGGCTCCAGGATGAAGCCTCAGCTTTCAGCACAGCCTTGATGTTCCTCCAAGCCTGGGCTCACTCTCACTTTCCAGCTTTGGACTTCGCACCTGGACTGGAAGGGTCATTCATCTTATACTGTCTTCTGGATCATTTCTGTCAGCAGCCTGGATTGTCTTTCTGACTCTTTAATGGCTTGTTAGCCATATTCATCTCTTCCTCCAAACAGCAGACACCCTAGTGTTCTGAATCAACAATTTTCATATTTTGTTGGTTTTACTTTCTTAGAGTTCATAGAATACACTGTCTATAAGCATAGTGAAAGCTGCACATGGACAGCGCTCAAAACTTCAAAATATTGTACACTATTTTTCTTTTCATTCTTCTTTGTAAGCCACTTCCGACAACGTTGGCTCTAATTCAGTATTGATCCTGGGCATTTAAAAACCCATCGGTCTCTGGCATAACACGATCCAACATTGTTTAATATTTTTAAGAAGTCAACGTACTATTTGCTACCTATGTCCTTAAATATATCAAACTCTGTAAGTGCTTAATATATTACCCCATGATATTTCAAAATCCTTCTGAAACTGTCATGATCTCTACTTGAAAAAACAAAAACATAGAAAGCTAAGGGTTACCATCAACAGATCCATTGTACCACATGGTGACAATAGTCAATGACAATATACTGTGTTCTTGAAAATAGTTAGAGAGTAGAATTTGTGTTCTCACTGTAAAAACACAAGTAATACGTATGCTAATTTGCTTGTTTAGAAATTCCACAATATATACAGGTTTCATTGCACATGACCAATGTTTACAATTTTTATTTATATTTTGTTTTTCTTTTGTGGTACTGGGGATTGAACCTAGAGCCTCACAGATGCTAGGCAAGTAAGTGCTCTACCACTTGAACAAATCCCCAGCCCTACAATTTTTACTTATGAAATAAGATAAATAAACTTGCATAAACACTTCAGTAACTCCTCCAAAGTCACATGCCTGGCTAATTGTAAGACTCAAAATCATGAAGCCAAATTTCCTCAACTCAAAGGTCATGCTTATTTCCACTATGTTATGCTGTAGAAACTCAGGGATATAGTTTTCTGTCCAAATATTAAATTTTGTGTTAAGACCCCTAAAGCACACTGGCTTTTTTTTGCAATAAAGTTATCTGCCATATATCCTTTGTACCTCTTATTCTCTATACCTTAACACATCTTGTGCATACTCTTACACACATGCACACACACTTTGAGGCATTGCTAAATGTAGGCGTCATGAAAAATGATTCAGGCTGAGCTTCTTGAGCTGTTAAATGACTTCAGACAACAAAAACTCCAAATTCTACAACTGTTCTGTAAGTGGTTTACTGGCCAAGAGCCTTTACAGTACTTTCATCTTTTCATTAAACACACCTGAAGAACTCAAAAGGCATTCCTTATAAGTTCTCAGGGCTCTGGCAAAGTTTGCCCTTAGCAACTACTAATAATTAACCATTTGAAGATCTCTCATATATATATATATATATATATATATATATATATGTGTGTGTGTATATGTATATATATACGTATATGTATATATATGTGTATATATATATATGTATACGTATATATATATGTATATGTATATATATATAAACGTAAAATTGAAAAACCAAAAAATTAAAATAATGGAATTTCTTGAAAACTCACACATTCTTACCTTCATTTTCCAGAAAACATAGCCAAGTGATTACATTTCACTTACTTACAGATGTTTGCACACTGAAAACTGGACTATAAGATAATACACTACACCTGTTGGATTGTTTAGGCAATTTCAAGCACCAGCTGAGACAGTAATTAAAAGTAACATTCCGTTCTCAGCCTACCTGGGGTGTTCAACAACCTGGACATCTTGCAGAAGTAGGCGACGTACTGTTCACAGTATTCAGCGCTGCTGGTGATTGCGCTGATCTGATCCATGGAGGCACTGTAAATGAGCTGTGTCACTGAGTATTTTTCTGGGTTGTAGCCCACCACAGTTGTCTGCATCTGTAAGTCGTGAGACACGATGGTCCATACTTTGTCCTCTGTGGGTAGAAGAATGACCGTGACAATGGTTCGTTAGTATGCAAGGGCTTTTCAAATGTACGAAAATAACTGAGCTATAATTTAATTGAACTGGTGTAGAAGAGAGTTGATAAAAATCAGCACAGCAATCACTCCTCTTCTCAGACCTATATTCTTATAGGAACAAACTAGAAAACTAAAATTTTTATTAAAAATAAGTGAAAGATAACTTCCTGAAAATAAACCAAAAGCAGTTGTGTATCTGGTTGGTGTTCTAACATCTGTCAGTCCATTATGTTGAGAGTCCATCCAACTTTGTAACATATCACTCTTCTTCCATTAAAACAGTACCTACTCTTTCCTTAAAGACCTCTGCTGGCTCCAGACGCTGGGTCTCCCCACCTGCTGTTTGCTGTAGTCAGAATATGCATCCTCATCTTGTCAACAAATATTTGTTTCACCTTGTGAACAACTGTTCTTTCCACCCAGACTTTTCAGGCAAAATTAGACATCACATTGTTTTTTATTGACATACTCTGTGCTTGTGGGATAAAGCAAGGCAGTGATTGTCTTGACATTTTGGACCCTGAAAATTTCAGTGCAAGAAAAGTAGAAGCAGTTATAAAATAGACGAGGTTAAATAAAAACTCTCTCTACATTTGACTTTAAATTAGAAACAGCACTAAGAAGAAAGAACAAGCAAATCCCAAAACAAATAGAAGGAGAGAAATAATAAAAATAAGAGCTGAAATCAATGAAATAGAAACCAAAAAAACCATACAAAGAATTAATGAAACAAAAAGTTGGTTCTTTGAAAAAATAAACAAGATCGATAGACCCCTGGCAAACCTGACTGAAATGAGGAGAGAAAAAACCCAAATTAGTAGAATCAGGAATGCAAAAGGGGAGATAACAACAAACACAATGAAAGTCCAGGAAATCATCAGAGACTACTTCGAGAACCTATATTCAAATAAATTTGAAAATCTTAAAGAAATGGACAGATTTCTAGATACTTATGATCATCTAAAACTGAACCAAGAGGAAATTAATCACCTGAATGATTAATTAACACAAAATGAAATTGAAACAGCAATCAAGAGTCTCCCCAAAAAGAAAAGTCCAGGACCTGATGGATTCTCTGCTGAATTCTATCAGACCTTTAAAGAAGAACTGATACCAACCCTCCTGAAACTGTTCCATGAAATAGAAAGGGAAGGAAAATTGCCAAACACATTTTATGAAGGCAGTATTACACTTATCCCAAAATCAGGCAAAGACACCTCCAAAAAGGAGAACTATAGGCTAATCTCCTTAATGAACACTAATGCAAAAATCCTCAACAAAATAATGGCAAACCAAATTCAACAACACATCAAAAAGATTATTCACCACGACCAAGTAGGCTTCATCCCAGGGATGCAGGGGTGGTTCAACATACAAAAATCAATAAACGTAAGAAACCACATTAACAGAAGCAAAGACAAAAACCACTTGATCATCTCAATAGATGCAGAAAAAGCCTTTGATAAGATCCAACATCATTTCATGATAAAAGCTCTAAGAAAACTAGGAATAGAAGGAAAGTACCTCAACATTATAAAAGCTATATATGACAAGCCTACAGCCAGCATTATATTTAACAGAGAAAAACTGAAACCATTCCCTCTAAAATCAGGAACCAGACAAGGATGCCCACTATCTCCACTCCTATTCAACATAGTACTGGAATTCCTAGCCAGAGCAATTAGGCAAGAAGAAGGAATAAAAGGAATACAAATAGGTAAAGAAACTGTCAAAATATCCCTATTTGCAGATGACACGATCCTATACCTTAAAGACCCAAAAAAACTCTACTCAGAAGCTTCTAGACATAATCAATAGCTATAGCAAGGTAGCAGGATATAAAATCAACGTAGAAAAATCATTAGCATTTCTATACACTAAAATGAGCAAACGGAGAAAGAATGTATGAAAACAATTCCATTTACAAAAGCCTCAAAAAAAATCAAATACCTAGGTGTAAACCTAACAAAAGATGTGAAAGACCTCTACAAGGAAAACTATACACTTCTGAAGAAAGAGATTGAGGAAGACTATAGAAAGTGGAGAGATCTCCCATGCTCACGGATTGGTAGAATCAACATAGTAAAAATGTCTATACTCCCAAAAGTAATCTACATGTTTAATGCAATTCCCATCAAAATTCCAATGACATTCATTAAAGAGATTGAAAAATCTACTGTGAAATTTATATGGAACACAGGAAGCCACGAATAGCCAAGGCAATACTCAGTCAAAAGAACAACGCTGGAGGTATCACGATACCCAACTTCAAACTATATTACAAAGGAATAATGATAAAAACAGTATGGTACTGGCACAAAAACAGACATGAAGACCAGTGGAACAGAATAGAAGACCCACATATGAAGCCACACAACTATAACCAACTTGTCTTTGACAAAGGAGCTAAAAACATACGATGGAGAAAAGACAGCCTCTTCAAGAAAACTGCTGGGAAAACTGGTTAGAAGTCTGCAAAAAACTGAAACTAGATCCATGTATATCACCCTATACCAATATTAACTGAAAATGGATCAAGGATCTTAATATCAGACCACAAACTCTAAAGTTGATACAGGAAAGAGTAGGAAATACTCTGGAGTTAGTAGGTATAGGTAAGAACTTTCTCAACAAAATCCCAGCAGCACAGCAACTAAGAGATAGCATAGACAAATGGGACCTCATAAAACTAAAAAGCTTCTGTTCATCAAAAGAAATGGTCTCTAAACTGAAGAGAACACCCACAGAGTGGGAGAAAATATTTGCCAGCTACACATCAGACAAAGGAAAGATAACCAGAATATATAGGGAACTTAAAAGACTAAATTCTCCCAAAACTAGTGAACCAATAAAGAAATGGGCAAGTGAACTAAACAGAACTTTCTCAAAAGAAGAAATTCAAATGGCCAAACAACACATGAAAAAATGCTCACCATCTCTAGCAATAAAGAAAATGCAAATTAAAACCACACTAAGATTCCACCTCACCCCTGTTAGAATAGCCATCATTAGCAACACCACCAACAACAGGTGTTGGCGAGGATGTGGGGAAAAAGGAACCCTCTTACACTGTGGGAATGTAAACTAGTACAACCACTCTGGAAATAAATTTGGAGGCTACTTAAAAAGCTAGACATTGATCTACCATTTGATCCAGCAATACCACTCTTGGGGATATACTCAAGAGACTGTGACACAGGTTACTCCAGAGGCACCTGCACACCCATGTTTATTGCGGCACTATTCACAATAGCCAAGTTATGGAAACAGCCAAGATGCTCCACTACTGACGAATGGTTTAAGAAAATGTGGTATCTATACACAATGGAATTTTATTGCAGCTGTGAAGAAGAACGAAATGTTATTGTTCACTGGTAAATGGATGGAATTGGAGAACATCATTCTGAGTGAGGTTAGCCTGGCCCAAAAGACCAAAAATCGTATATTCTCCTTCATATGCAGACATTAGATCAAGGGCAAACACAACAATGGGATTGGACTTTGAGCACATGATAAAAGTGAGAGCACACAAGGAAGGGGTGAGGATAGGTAAGACACCTAAAAAACTAGATAGCATTTGTTGCCCTTAATGCAGAGAAACTGAAGCAGATACCATAAAAGCAACTGAGGCCAATAGGAAAAGGGGAGCAGGAACTAGAGAAAAGGTGAGATCAAAAAGAATTAATCTAGAAGGTAACACCCATGCACAGGAAATCAATGTGAGTCAACTTCCTGTATAGCTATCCTTATCTCAACCAGCAAAAACCCTTGTTCCTTCCTATTATTGCTTATAGTCTCTCGTCAACAAAATTAGAGATAAGGGCAAAATAGTTTCTGCTGGGTATTGAAGGGGTGGGGGAGAGAAGGAGGGGTGGAGTGGGTGGTAAGAGAGGGCGTGGGGGCAGGAGGGAGAAATGACCCAAGCCTTGTATGCACATATGAATAATAAAACAATAAAAAAAACTCATAAAAAAAAGAAACAGCACTATGAGCCTAAGATGTTATCGCTTTTAAAAATGTAAATATATATTCAAACTCCCTACACTGATAAGTCTCCAAAACAATGCCTAATGTCCAACACAAAATTATCATCATTAAACACCATTTGCCATTAATAGAAAACTAAGGTCACTAATGGAATGACTAGTCCTGGGCTGGAAATGTGCAGAGGAGAGTGGACCCTATCTTTACATCACAGCCTCATAAGCTATTGGAGACTGGGGCAGATCAAAAACCCCTAAAGGTATAAAGGACAACTTTTGACATCAGTAAGAGTTTCCAACAACAGACTAAAACACGCCAAATATCTTTAAGTTTATGAAACTTAAGGTTTAGTTTTGGAAGATGTTGGGCAGCTAATTCATTTTGAATATTAGTAAATACAGGCAAAGACCCAAGCATTTAGCCTATTTTTTCATTAGGACATGTGATGTAGCTAAATATTCTACTTTTGGAAATATTTTAGCTCATACTAGAAGACTAAATGGTAGAATATAATCACTTCCTAAGTTCTAAGTTAATGGGGTCTAAGAAATGATTGCCAGTGGCTGGAAGAGCACCAGCAGAAAAACCAGAGATGGTGTGCCTCCAGGTACCAGTACACAGCTGACGTCACTGGTAAGGTTGTGTCAATACAAATCAAGCACAGAACTGGCCACACTTATAGATCTAACTGCTGATTTCCAGGACATACAGGACAGAGAGAGCATGTTAAATGACCCCAAAGGGAAATAATCTGTAAGATCCATGCACGGACAACTCTACAGATTCATCTCATTTTTTCAACTAATAAATTGCCAACAAAGGTGAGAGGAAGGGAGAAAGGAGAGAGAGTCTTCTTCATTTCAATAAATGACAACTCCATTCTTCCAGTTGCTCAGGACAAAAATCCTGGAATCATTAACTCTTTTCCTTCTACCATCCCCAAACAAGCTGCCAGTGGATCTTGTCTACTTTAGTTTTAATGTGCTCAGTACTTCCTCCTTATTTATAGGGGATAGGTGCTAGAAGCTAGCAAATGCCTGAAGCCATATGCAATATTCAACCCAGTTTACACTGTATTTTATCCTATACATACATATTTATGAAACAGCTAAATTTATAAATTAGGCAAAGAGATTAACTGTTGCAACTAATAATAAAATGGAGCAATACTTTGTAATAAACTGCCAGCCTCACTATTCATGTACTTTGGTGCCTTTATTAAGTGAAATAAGAATTACTTGAACACAAGCACTGCAACATCATGGTAGCTACCAAGTGACTAATGGGTGGGTAGAATATACAGTGTGGATACACTGGATAAGGGTTAATTCATGTCACAGGAAAGATGGAATGGGATGGTACAAGGTTTCATCACACTACTCAGAGTAGCATGTGATTTAAACGTACAAAGTTTTTTTCAGAGTTTTCTATTTTATGTTTTTGGATTACAATTGACCATGGTTAACTGAAACAGTAGAAAGCAAAGTTGCAAATAAAGGGGGACAAGACTACTGTTTTTGGAAACTGAGCACTACTCTCTTTACCCCCACTGCCAGTACTATGGTCAAAGCCATCATTGCCTCTCACTGCATCGTTACCATGACTTGTAACCAGTCATTTGCTTACTACCCCTGCGTTCTCATATCTACCGTCAACACCATAGTCAGGGTGAAATTTTCATGGGATACTGCTCAAAAACCTCCTGTTAACAGGTCTTGATCAAAGCCAAGTCCTGAAAATAGTGAAAGTCCCAACATTATTCATTTCCTCCTTGCATTTATCCTTACTCATCACTACTTCCTCCATGCTCTTCTGGTTGCAGCCCCATTACCTCACAGAGGTCAGGAGCTCCCTGCCTGCCACCTTGACCTTGCACTTTCTTCTGTCTGCAGCCTTCTTTCCTCAGACACCCCGGAGCCCCCTCCATCTTTTCTTCTTGATCTTTGTTCCCAAGGCTTTCCCTTTGCAGCTTACCAGTCCCACAGTGACTTGCCATCAACCTGCCCTGCTCTGTTTTCCTCCTGAGCATTCACTCTGTGTGACCTGTGTGAGTGTTTATCCTGTAGTGTTCATGTCCCCACATTAAGAGGTAAGAAGGCCAGGATAGCACAGGGATTGGCTCAGAGTAGGCCTTCAAAAAATATCAGTTGAATAGAAGAATGGATTAATAAAAAATAAGAGAACAAAAAATAGTTAATCTAGGAACTTTTAAAATCATTTTGGCTTCAGTTCCAGCTCTGAGAGAACTATGAGCACCTCTGCACACCCTTACACTTCAACTTCCTTTCTTCTACAGCCTGTCTACACTGGAAGCCCTTCCTCCTGGAATCAGATAAGAGTAATAGCAATAATAAGAAAACTCAGTGTGGCACCACTCATGGGAATATATTTACCATGGGATAATCATTGTGGCCTGTTTGGAACTGTCTTTCTTTGGTTCCTTTGACTCACAAGACTTACTACCTATTTTATTAATTCTGTCACTTTCTGATGTGACTCCAACAAGTAACTGATTGTCATTTGTATGCAAGCCTTCAGACTTTACCCTTGTATAAGTAAAAGAGCTCTTAATTAAATTATGCTAGTCATTCCCTTGGTTATAAGCAGCCTCTGGCATAGAACGCCAAATGTCTGACACAACTTCTTTCCTTTCTTTTATTTAACAAGTCCCTATTCCTGCCACTCATGATGGACCAGCATTTTAACCTGACCTCTTTTTTTATTGGGTCATAAATCTATTTCCAATCTGCACAAAATAATGTTCATGAGGAAAAGTGTGTTTGTCAGCTTTCTGTTATTACAAAAATACCCGAGATGTTTGACTTAGAAAGGGAAAAGGTTTGTTTTGGCTCACAGTTTTAGAGCTTCCAATCCATGATCAGTTGGCCCTGTTGCTTTGGGCCTGTGGCAGAACATCATGGTGGGAGCTTGTAGTGGAACCAAGCTTCCCATTTCAACACCAGGATGTGAAAGAGAGAAAGAGGAAGGGAATGGAGTCCCACAGCCCCCTAAAAGGGCATGCTCCAATGACCTAATGATCTACTAGCCCCCACTTCTTAACGCTTCTACCCCCTCTTATTAGTACCCTGAACCAGGGACCAAGCCTTGAACACATAGGTCTTTGGAGGACATTTAACATCCAAACTCTAGTAGCAAGTACTATTTTAAACAAGAGGAAAAATTTGGTTATCCATTTTTAGTCTCTGTCCTATACAACTTCAATAACTTTTAAAGCATTTATCAATTTGTGAAGTAGATTTGTAAGCATCCTCTTTGAGAGAGTAATATTTGAGCCAATTTTAGAATAATTTCAAGTTCAGTGGGGAGAACACTCCAGACTGTGCTAATACCAAGGGAAAAGTGTGAGGCAGAAATAACCTGCAGATTAGTTTTGCTAGAATGAAATGGAAGAGGAAAGAGAAGGAAATGATAAGACAAAAAGGCAGAGAGACCAGATATTGTAGCTACTTGTCAGCCATAATGTGGGCTTTGAATTTATTTTAAATGTTATGGAAAACCATGGTCACTTGACTTTAAAAAACTTAAAACAAAATCTTTCTATATGGAAATTTGATGGTAACTGAGACTGTGGATGGTAGCAGTGGAAGTGATGAGAAGCAGAGGTTAAACATATAATTTGAACATAGATCCAACCAGACTCAGTAATGCTTCAGGTAAGATATCCGGGAAAAAATAAGACAAGGGTTGCTGTGAGGATTTTAAATAAAACTTTACCTGGGAAGATGATGTTTTCACTTACTAATATGGGAAAAATTGTGGAGAATAGAAGTCAATAAGGAGACCTAGACTAGGTAGCCAATAAAGTGAAAATGAAATCAGGAAGGGTCACAGGATGAGTTGGTTTCAAGAGCAGGGCAAGAGATGGGTAGATTCTTTTTTTTTTTTTGTAAGATGACGATCATTATACAGTTTTTATAAGCTGATGATCCAGTAAAGATGGATATATATATATGTATATATCTATACATATCTATTTTATAATAATATTTGCCAATTATAGTTTTATAAGAAAGCTGGACCTGTGGTTTATGGAACTTACATTTCACTGCCACAGATATGTTGTGTTATGATTATCATGGGAGAGAGGCACATTAAATCCTACCTAACTCTTAATTTTAGAAACTTCAGTTATATGGGTTTGGCTTATATTAGTAGTGAAAGAATAGTTTAATGTCAAAATTGATTCAATCTAGTATATAATGTTGCATTAAGAAAATGCATTAAAGTAGAGTAACTTTAATAGAATCAACTGTATAGGGATAAATTTTATCTCCCCTCTACTGATGTTAAAATTAAAAAATACCTTAGCAAATCAAAAATGAAAAAAGTTTTGAATATATAAAGAGTGCAAATAATTAGTCATGAACTACTGGAATTCTTTGCTTTCTCAGAGGAAAGAAATGTTATAATCATTTCTATTCAACAATATTTTAGAGCCTTAGACATTACAATAAGTAAAGTAAATCAAAAAAGAATGAATACGTTTTCAAGCCTATTAGAAAAGTCTTGAACTTGATAAAGATTGTTCAATGTAAGCAAAATATACAAAAATCAATTGTATTTCCAATACAAATGATGGGAACATATAATCTAAAAATATAAATTGTAATATGATAAAATACAACCTTTCAAAAGATAAGCAAAAACTTCATGAAGAAAAATTCAGTTTTATACAATATTAAAGAATTACATAAATGAAAAATATTTTATATCCATAGATTGATTGAAAGAGTCAATATCATAAAGACATCTATCCTAAAATTAGTTTATAAATTATATTCATTTTCAATCAAAATCCTAATAATTAGCTCTGGATGTGTGTGTGAATGGAATTGTGCAACTGATTCAACAATGTTAAAACAAAGGCAATCACCAAACCCAGAGCCTTGCCCATCGAGTTAGGCACTCTACACTGAGCTGCATTACCAACCTTCCAAGGCTGTCTTTAAGAGGAACACTGCAGAGAGAATGGCCTATCAGCAACAGTGACTAAGTAAGCTTGGTACAGGCAGAGACAACAGCAATAATAAAACAAAATTTAAAAACTTTAAGCAAAATCTATGGATATATGGAAACTCTAATTAGGGTTGGTATTGATAAATTGCTTATCCGTACTGAAAAAGAAATGAAATTTAACCCCAGCACAAGTTTAACCCTACACAAAAGTTAACCTTACCCAAAAATCTATTCCAAATGGATTAAAGGCTTAGTGGAAAAACATAGATGTAGGTGTAATATTTCTATTATTTTTAAGCAAGGCATGAAGTGAACACATTGTAATAGGAAAGAAGCATGCATATGAATTTGTTAAAATTAAGCTCTTTTTTAAATGAGGATTTCATAAGCTAAGTGAAAGTTAAGCTACAGAGTAGAAGAAATACTTGCAAGATACAGACCTAACAAAGATTAGTAGCCAGATACATTAACAGCATTTGCAAGTAGTAGGAAGAGGAAAAAATCCAAGAGAAAGATAGACGAGGGATATAAATGAGTCAGCAATATATAAATAGCTAAACCAAGTGGCCAACTAACTCATGGAGATGCATCTTCCCTGTAACCAGGGAAATAAAAATTAAAACTACAATGAAATTTTATTTGCTTTTCAGATTGGCAGATAAAAATATCTGGCCGTATCCAGAAGCCTCGAGGATGTAAATATCTAGACTTTTCACACTGGCAACTGCTTTGAAAGCAATGGCAATAACTAATAAAAATTTTGAAGGTGAACATGTCTTACAGTAAAAATTATTTACAAAGAAATTCTTGAACATCTGTGTAGGAAAGTATGTTGTAATTATTGTTTACTATAAAAACAACCTAAAAGTCCAGCCAAAAAAGAGTGAAACAAAAAATGAACGATGGTCATACAATTGAATATTATAAAGTGTTTAAAAAATGAATCAACCAGAAGTATTTTTGCCAATATGGATTATCTCCAAAATCAGGAACTGAATGAAAAATGCAAGCGCGAAGGGTATTTATAGTTTGACGCCATTCTTGGAAAGTTTAAGTCTACAAAATGGCAATAAGATATTCTGAGGATTGAGAAAGGAGACTAGGAACAGAGAAAGGACTTTAATTTTACATTTGTTGTTATTTTTCTTAATTTGTTATATTTCTTAATTTAGGTGTTGGACACAACCCAGAAATATTTCATATTAAAATAAACAAGACATGCCTTACTTCAGGTAAAGTTTCCATCAACTCACGAACTCACAAAAGTAAATAGCAAATATAGGTCACTTTACCAGACCAGTATAAACTTTACTGAGTAGTTTACAAAATGATTTCTTAGTTACCACTCCTAGTTATTTAAAGAATTCATCTCTACAAAACTGTTTGCAAGACACTTGGGTAGAAAAGCTCATCATTAATAATGTTTTTAATGATTTGTAATAGGATTCATTTGAAAGCTTCATTTGTCTTCCAGGTAGAGAACCTCATCTGAAAGTAAATTTATAGGTTATTGAAATAGAATCAGAGTTTAAGCACAAAAATGTTTTCTAAGCAAATATTTGCAATTATAAAATGAAACCATTTATTAAGAGACTAGTTGAGTAAATTAAAAAACAGTCATATAAAGAAACCTTAAGACCACTCAATGGACCATTTAATGTGAGAAGATGTAGTGTGATCTCTGTTAAAATGTGCATGTGTATATGTGTGTATCCTTTATGCATAGATGTATATATATATATAAGAATGTTTGATTGCATGTGTAAATGTAGATATGCATGTGAATACTATACATGCATGCATTTTTAGCAAATACATACATCCAATATTAAAGTATTTAAAGAAACTAAAAGGATTTGTCATAAAAATTTGTAGCTTATTATTTTGTTCAGAAGGTTTTCTCAATAATTATGATACTGCTGACATAATTATTAGAAATTGCTGTTACAGTTTTGTTTTCTCCCCAGACATGCATTGTGTAAGCATTGCACCATGTCTGCAAGCCTGGCCTCTAAAATCCTATCACACAGCAGGCCATGGCAGTTTGGAGCATTCCATAACCCAGCTATGCGTGTTGCTCAGGTGGCATGAGCAGCTTTAATCACGTGTGGAGAAAGAAGGTAGGTAAAGCAGATGGGACTCTGCAGGAAACACAGAGGAAATGAGTGCGGAGTGTAGCTGATGTTTCACAGGTGGTTGGAAAGCTGATTTTTTATTTTTTAAGCTCACAATTCCAACCGAAAGATGGATGACCAATCAAGTGCTGTAAGCAAGCATAAATAATGAGAGCTCATTCTCACCCACCTGAAAAACAAGTCGGAATTTATGTCTTTTTTTCTAGGATGATATTAGCTATTTTCTGGGAAGAATATTTGTTGACATTTTGTTCCATTATGGAGGTGTTAAAATTCTTTTAAATTATAGCTAGAATTAGTGACTACATTTATATCAATACTTAGACAAGCTAATCTTTCCTTTCCTGTTTCTCTCGTACCAGGTAGGGATGCAGTTTGTGACTATTTGGTAGTCAAGAAAGGGGTTTTCTGTCCTGCGTAACAAGGAATGTTACTCTTTTATTCTTGTTGCTTGTAACAATAATTAGGTTTTAATCTTAATTTGAACTTGGAGACTAAAGAAATGCTATCTTTGATCTGTTACTGACCATTCCTGTGGAACTTTAAAGATACCACTCACTATTATTTAAAAATATTTTAATAAGCAATTGCATATACTTGGTTGAAAAAAAAATACACTTCAAATATCAACTCCATCACCTGAGTCATAACTGTGGCTCAAACATGCTAGGTGATCATGTTCTGAGTACTTTGTCTGGATTATTCCCTCCACCTAAAAGGTGACTACTAAGGGAGGTTCCAAGGCTTCCTCCCTCACCTCTCTGTAGTCCTGACTCAGGGCATGTTTTCACTGAGGCCCACCCACCCCATCTGCCTGCCCTATTTAAACTTGTAATACTCTGCTCCTTACTCTTTGTTTCCCCATAGCACACCTCACCACCACCATCGTATATGACTGACTATCACCTTCTAACACGGAACATACATACTTATTTGTGCACCTTATTTTGTGTTGTCTGTCTCCCATGCTGGGGTCAGAATTTCTGTTTTCTTTCTGTACAGTAAGTTGCTGATGAATATCAAATACCTAGAATAGTCTCTATCGGTCAGCACAAGTTCAATGAATATTGTGCCAATAGTATACAGAGCATTTCTGCATTTAGTTTCTAAGAAACCTCTCTCACTAACATCAGTGATTCCCAAACACTCATTTAAAATGCAGTTCATGGGGTTACAGATATCCACCAGAGAGCTCAATACTGTTAAGCTTTAAAAAGCCAAACATTTAGAATCTTTACAGGCAAGCCAACGAAAGTATTTCAAACTTGGTAATAATTTCAAATCCAAATGTTTGAAATCTTATTGAATTTTGTGCATTACTAACAGTATTTGCAAGCTGTCAAACTGCAAGGATTTCTAAAAGAAAACATGAAAATGTGTCTAAGGCACAATATCAACTTAAGGAATCACTCTTTTCTTTCTGAGTTGAACAGTGAGGTAATAATTATCCTGTCTTCAGGGTACACACTTCCTTTTTACATGTAAGTGGAGTCACAAGTATATGAGTTTTCATTTATTGAACAACTTGCTTTATTTCAAGCACTCTTCTAGGCCCTCAGTGTGTGAAGATGAGTTACATACTTTTCATGCTGCCAAAGAGCTAGTGGGAAGAAGGTGTGTGAGACAATGACAGTATAACCTAAAACAGTCAATTTCCAGTGTCAGGAAACTTCCAGAATACTCCAAGAAGTCAGACTTAGCAAATAAATCATAAATTCACCTGTAACTACACTAAACTCTTTAAGATAGGTAGTACTAAAAATTTTTGTATTGCTGTACGTTCTATTTTTTATTGATGTAGAATTTTATTTTCAGTCAGTAGTTAGCTAAACATTAAGTATTAATGAGCTAACCTGAGAAATTACATTTTCTTATTTCCAGCCAAAGAGCTTTGGTATAGCAGAAAACACACAATTGAGGATGACAGCTTGATTTGCTATAACAGCACAGAGCCTCAAAGGATGGCCCTCCTGGTTCACATCACTGTCACCCAACACCCCACCCCAGCTTGAGAAGATGAAACACATGCAAGCGATTGATATCACTGGGGTCCCTGAGAGCTGTGGGCCTAGTGACTTCCCTGGAGAGTAGCTGTGGCTCTTCCTCCCTTCTTCCAACCCAGGTACCAGACTCAATTAAAGATTTCTTGATGAGACGGGTGACATTTTTCACCTTGGGAAACTATCCCCAAATAATCAACTCCTCTAAGTATCTAATTTTCTCTATTAACTCAGTTTCTATCCACTGGAGCAGCCCCCATGGTGAGGAACATTAGCAAGACAGCCTGACAGATTATGTTCCTTAGTGAGGATAATTAGCTAGAAATAACTTTTTAGGGAAAGAAAACCCTTAAGATAGCAGGGTGAACATAGTCAAGGGACTAAAACTGGTGTTATCACTTTAATTATAACGGAAGTACAAATGTATTAGTTACATGATCTCTCTCAGCAAAGGAGGGAGGAAGAAAAGTATCAGTGCCAGATGTACCAGAAAGTCCTTTTTTACCTCAAAGGAAAAAATAACTAGGACTACTAAGTCATGTGTAAAAAACTTAAAACAATTGGAAGATATTTCCATTGAAGATGTGTCAATGTGATAGTCAATAATAATTTCAGTGGATTGAAAGACAGACACAATGCCAAACAAAACTAATGTTTTTTCATTGGTCATCTTTAGACAAAATTAGGAAACAAATTTATTTTGAAACCTTGTAAATAAAAGAAAAGAATCAAACATTTATCCTATCTCTCCTATAAAAACTCAGGATAACCAACTAGTTGAAGAGAGAAAGTTTTCCTTTAAAGAAGTATTCCAAATATTTGAAGAACAAATGATAACACCAAAACATCAAGATTTTACAGCCATTAATGATTAAGCTATTGGCCACCAAGGACTCATAATATCACAAAAGAGACAACCAGAAATTGTGGGTCCCTTGATAGAAGGCCACCCCATCAACTAGGAGATATTATCAAAACCCCAACCCCAGAGGTGTTGATCAAACCTCTACACCACAATACTCAGACAGCCATTAGCAAGACTAGAAAACATAACAGACAAAAGACTGTTGTCTTCCACAAACAAATTGTAAAGAGATTGAGAAAGGAGGAGAAATGATTGCAAACTTAAAATCAGCTTAAGAAACTTTACAACAAGTCATGAGTAGACTTCAGTTGATACTAATCCAATTGTACATAAAACAAGTCTGAGACAATTGAGTATAAATACTAGCTGGATACTTAAAGACATTTGAATGAGCTTTAGATATGAAAATGTGATTGAGGATATACTTCTAACAAAAGAGAAAAATAATCATCTTTAAGAGATACATAATAACTATAATATCTACTGATATCTTAGATTTGCTCCAAATAATTCCATGGTAGGCAGTAGAGAGAAGCAAAATTAGAACAAGTTTGGCTATAAAAGGAAACTAGTTGGAAGTGGGTAATGGGGGTTTATGACTTCATGTTGTATTTTCTACTTTTAGACACTTTTGGAGATTGATTACTCAGGACAGCAAATCTATATTTCTAGTAATAAGCAGATAATTATAATTTACATTTACCCATCAAGGGATTTTCAAGCCTGTTTTCTACTTCTAAATAAAGGAATGACTATCTCTTGATCATCATTATAACCTGTATCATATGTTTCAAATTTTTAAAGAGTGATCAATGTGTAATGACCAAATCTAGTTCAGTGGCAGTGGTTATTTACTTTAGAAGTATAGCAACTGGTGAGGCAGGGAAAGGGAGAGGAGGAAAAGGAGGGGAAAGAAGGGAAGGAGAGAGCTTGGAATACAGTTCTGTGCTGAATGTACTATAAGCCAGAAAGGGAGAGAGGCCAACCAGAGAGAAGGAAAACGACTTGGCAAAAATCAGGAATCTCTGGATTCTCCTCTTGGCACAGGTCTCAAACTATGAATGATTTTAAGAGCTTCAAATAGATGGGAAAATTAAAGAAGAAGAATATCTTATGGCACATAAAAATTATATGAAATTCCCAGTCAGTGCCCAGAGATAAAGTTTTATTAGGAGTTATCCATGCCAATTTGGGTGTGGACTGTCTTTGGCTGTTATTTCACTATAAAGGCAGAATCAGACAGTTCTGATAGAGCAGAGACCATGGGGCCCACAAAGCCTAAATATTTGTTTTCTGGCCCTTAACAAGAAAAGTTTGCTAACCTCTCAACATAAGTGACAAACAAAACAACAAAAAGGAGGAAAAAAAAATGCCTTGGTCTATTGGAATATTTAGGCCACCAACAATGAAACTAAAGAAATGACAGTCTGCTAGGAAAGTGTGACCAAGATATGAGACAGGTCACTGGAGGAGGATGGAGTAGGGCTTTAGTACTCCCGTGACCCCATCTGTTCCAGTTTCTTCCATGAGCAAAAAATGATGATGCAAGCATTAAAGCATTCTCAAACATTGTAGTTTCTTGTGCATGTACAATTAAATTCTCAAGTTTAGTTATTTCATCCATTATTCTGAGTATTAAAGTTTTTAATATATAAAAGCCTAAAACACTATTAAGGTAACACTGGATTATTAAATCCAAGTGAATCTTAATATATTGTGTTAAATAATGTCATCCCCAAAGACATGTCTACCTGGAGCCTGTGAATGTGACCTGATTTGGAAGTAGCATCTTTGCAGGTGTAATCAAACTCAGATGAGGTCCAAGTTTAGGATGAACCCTAATCTAGTGTTAATGTTATTATAATAAGAAGGAAATTTGGACACAGACATATACATAATGACCACCATGTAAATGACAAAATAGACATTAGAGTTGTGCAGCTACATGCCAAGTAAGGACAAGGATTACAGCTATCAAAAGCTGGAAGAAAAATTCTCCCTTATGGCCTTCAGAGAGAACATGGCTCTGTTAAGACTTTGATTTTAGACTTTTATCCCTCAAAACAATGAGAAAACAGATTTCTGTTGATTTAAGTCACCCAGTTGGTGGCACTTTATTGCATCTGTCAAACAACTATGCACCATGGAAGCACTTGACCTCTGTTTTGTATTCTAGGCAAAAGTTGGAAGAAATGGAAAAATTCTCACAACATTGCCTTTACATAGGGACAGTTAATTTTCATTCAAATGGTGGTAAACATAAGAAAAAAGCACAGCAAATGTCTTTAATAGGCTCACAGCGTGGTGCATATGTGTTGATAATCGCAATGTAAGATGATGTTTGGAAGGCCTTGAAACAGGGTCACCAAATACAAAGGGTGTGTAAAAAACCAGGAGCAACATGCTGGGGTTTGGCAGGCCTCTAATGTTTTGTTGCCTATGTTAAATATAGTTAATGATTTTAGAACTCCTCTTCCCCATTCCCCATTCCAAGTGGTTCGCACATTGTCTCTTACTGCCACACAATCCGGGGCAGGTCCCAGCAATCCTGATGTTTGCCTGAGCCATGGCTGCTGCAATGCTGGAGTCCAAAGGCCCTGAGCACTGTTCCTGATCAACACTCCTCTGGGAGAACTATAGGGTGCTACCTGACTGACCAGGACTTGGGTCCCTAGCTCTCTAGAGGGCCCTAGCAGAAGAAAGGACCATTTCAGAAAGGACAAGCATTTCTGAATTGCCAGTGAAAGTCAAATTTGCAAATCCTCATTTCTCACTTTTGTTCACAAGAGCCTCAACTGCTTTTTAGGGAATATGGGTAAATGAAATGCAGTGAGGGGGTTGTAAGACAGGAGATTTAAAATATGGAAACATGCTTCTCAGAAATGAGCTTGTAGTCCTTTCTACTCCACTTATAATAGTGGTGGAAAGTTCATTCATTCATTCACTGAACATGCCCTGCACATTATGGCCTTTAAGCAATTGGCCTATTGTTGGTGAAACAAAGTATTTCTGGTCTTGATTTGCAAAGATTACAATGGAGATGAAAGAGAAAAAATAAGTAAGAATTTGGTGGGATGAGTTGTTTACAGGAAATGAACACAAAACTGGTAAATAGTCACAGAAAAGACTCCCCGAGGGTGCTATGGATGGGTCAGAGCAGCTGATATTTGAACTGATCCTAAAAGATGAAAAGCAAGTGATAGAGAACAGACAAGCAGTGGGAGCAAGGGGCACAAGTGAGCTAAAATAGAGTTCTAGGTAGAGGGAACAGATGACACCTAGGTTCTCAGGTGAAAAAATCTTGTTGGATTTAAAAGAAAAAACAATAGGGTTAAATGGGATGAGGCTCGGACTAAGGTTTTCAAGGAACCATTCTGCACAGAGCTTGAGACTCTGGGGAATGTGAATAAAATGCTGAGTGTGATAGGAAGCATGGAAATGCTTTACGCAGGGAAGTATCAACAATAGAACAACAATAGAATGTCTGCTTTTAAAATAATCTGGCTGTTGTGTGGAAGATAGGTTGGAGGATGGAAAGATAACTTATGGCTTTGAATAGAGGACACAGTAGCTAGAGTTAGGGTGATGCAGTGGGGGTAAGGTGCATGAGTTAGAAAAATATTTGATGTAAGAAAAAATAGAAATTATTGGTGGGTTGAACATGGCAGGTAGTGAGGGTATGAGAGAAGAGAGAGAGAGAGAGAGAGAGAAATAGAGAGAAGAGGGGAGAGGTGTAATATGTGGGATGGCTGTTGTCTTTCTGTTATAAACAAATGAATTAATGGAAAATGGAGGAAGGCATTTTGCTGGTGGAGAGATCAAAAGTTCCACATTTAGCAAGTCAGACAGGCGATGCCTGAGAGACAGTTAAATGCTGGTGCCAACTGAACAATTAGATACAAAAACATCAGGGCTGCTGTGCTGTTGGAGCAGCTGCATTTGATGCCTTGGAAATGAATGAGATAGCCAAGGGGGAAGTACAGGGAAGCGAATAAGAGAAGAAATCCTAGCACAGCCTGGGGAAGTCCAACTTTTAAAGGTCACAAATAGTATTTGGGGGGGAGAGCGGGGGACTTCTTGCAAGATACTGACAGCAAGTCCTGCATGCCTTCCTACATTGTCACTACCCTCTCTCCTACACCCTCAGCAACCACAACTTCTGAGAGGGTCGGGGGCCAGGCAACGAGGTGGGGAGTTAAAAGCACTGCAGGAATTGTCCAGGGAAAGTGCTGTGCATGGAAGTGATTGAGTGCTGGCTGTAATTGGGAAAGTATTTTGAGAAATGAGATAAGGCTGTGAGTTATTACGGAAAGCAAGATGAAGAACACTCTTGACTAGATCATTTGCTTCCATCGAATACATTATTTCAAATGAGATGATGTACACCAGCAGGGGATATTTCAAGCCACCTAACGTTTTTCAAATGTCCCTATAAAAATCCTAAAACTTTTTCAATTCTTAAGTATGAATTACATTTTGGATAGAGGAACATTTATATCCAGACCTGCATGATATTCCAAAAGGGGGCTTTAGAGATTGGAAAATAAGGCATAACAATAGAACTGCATGCGTAAGTTGGTGAATCATTTGAATGCTAAGGTTAAGAGATGGTAAATGCAGATAAGGGCTCCTAAATCTAGATATGAGTCACAAAGTTAAGAAGGCAATTCATAAAAAGTGACTGACTATAGCTGCTACAGGAAAGTAATGGACACAGAAAGAAGAGCGATCATTTATAAGAATATTTATAATGTTTTTAAAGACACTGGTGTTGAACATCTCTCTGATCCTACATTGCTCCCTGACCTCACTCACCAAAAACAGTCTACTTTCTGTCCACACTCTGAATTTTGACAATAAGCAGAAAGTGAGCCAGGGAGGGAACGCACACATCTTGCTTTTTTCTCTTTTCTTTTCTCTCTCATTTTCTTTTCCATGTCAATCTCTTCCATAAAAAAATTTCTTTTTTTCTTTTTTCTGTTTTTTCTTCTCCTCTGCTTCCTCTTGCTTTTCTATTCACCATTAACAGAAAGGTTTTTCTTTGTAATTTGTGATAGGAACTTGTTTTGACCTTGTTCTGTTTTTATCCATGCTTTTTATTGCATGATTTACTTGAGTTAATCTATGCTTTTCACCATGATCCAATGTCACATTAGGAGTTTAAGAAAAATCCACTCTTCACAATTTCTAACTGCTGGGAGTTTGTAAAAGCCTAGACTGAGGTTCAGAGCTGAATCATTTCTTAGTTCCAAGGAATATCTACCTTTCTTTTCCTGGGGTAACTAGATGCAGTCATGGTAATGGCTTGGAAGGGATGAAGAAGTTAATGACCCAGAAAGGAAACAGGTCCAATAGTATCACAAAATGTTTTCTTGGTCCAGCAGCATAACTGACATGTTTTTCTTTCTACTGCTAATTCAGAACTAGATATCCAAGGCCGTCTTCAAGGCCACCTGATTGCTGAATGAAACCTTGTATGGGGTGAATGTATGAGAAAGCAGCCAGAGGCTGGTAGGTATCTCTTCTGCCACCAGGTGCCACTGCCAGCTCCTGAAGTCACAGCCAAGCAGAAGATCAGCATCAGGATACCAGGAGGCTAAATTTTGTCTTGCCTCGCCCCTGTTGGAGTCTAGGATGCTTGAGGAGGTGGTGATAAAATAATAGAGTTTAACACATCTAAATTGGCCCCTGTGTCTGTCTCCTCATCTTTAAAATGGGCTTGGAAGGCTGTGGCTATGGCTTAAGTGGTAGAGTGCTTTCCCAGCAAGTGCAAGTCTCTGAGTTCAAACCCTGGTAGAATACACACCAAAAGAAGATGGGGTATCATAACAAGCAGTAGCTTTTGAACTCATTTCAAGGATTAAATGTGCTAATACATGAAGGCACTTAGGAGAGCACCTGCTTCCAACCAAGCACTCACTGAGTGCTCAAACTTCCTCTTCCTTTGCCAGTTTCTAATGTCCCTAAGAAACAGACGGTTATTCAAGCTGGGCACCCCAAGTGAGTACAAAGCAAATGTGATAAAGTCTCCTCTTTAGGAGCGCTTAAATCTCGATTTCCTAGAATGCCTTACCTCAAAGACTGCGATCACACATAGAATACACAAGAACCACAGCTAACACTAGTGCTATTAATGAACCCAAGTACTGGGACTAACAAGTTCCTCATTGAACCTACAACTTCCACAAGATAGATGCTTTAAAATTAATATTTTATAATTGGGATAATAGAGATTTATAAACACAGTAGAATCAGGGTCTTTCTGACAACAAAGCCTCTAGACAAGGTGAATGACTGAAATTTATAATAGAGCAGAGGCGTGATGCTTTTCTTGCAGTTCATTTCCGATGTCTCCTAGGGGAAAACGAATCAGTGCATTTACCAAATCCCTTGACTTCTCTGGGCTTGAATTCTTACAAGTGAATGAGGCTATTTATACTAGATGATCTATAAGACTCCTTTCATCTCTGAAACTCTACTGTTCAATTATCTAGCCACTGGAATAATCAACAGCTGAAAAAATCAGAAGGAATTCTCCCAGAAACTGTAGCTTTACTGTTTTATTCTTCACTTTAACTTATAATGTTGGCTTCCTTTTGCATTTTTACTAAGTGAAAGTTATTCTGCAAATTTGCCTCAAGGGCAGCGTTCGTTTTGTTAGAGCTGTCAAAAAATAAAAACATGTAGGTAATAATATTTGGTGTGATACAATTTTAATAGAAATAATTTTTGAGTGAGGGTCAGCCTTTCTGAATCTTTGCCTTGTGTCCTGCGGCTTAGCAATGTGTGACTCACTCTCACTTTCATAGCAGCACAAGGAGGGACCATTTGGAAGAGTTTCTCTACTGCAGAAGATAATTTTAAATTGTAGTAACTTGATCAAAGATCAGACTCTGCACTTGTCCTTAGGGCCAGGGCCCAGAGAAGTTATGAAGGGCTTAATGGAAATTTCACAGTGGGTTGGGGAGGCATTTATTCTCTAAGCCTTATATGCATTTTCTTGGTTTCCATAAAAAGTGACTTATAGTTGAACGTAGTTGGTTGAAGATACCATTTTTTAAAATTTCAGAATAATGGAGAGAAGAGTTGGAAGGTTGAGAAAAAGATGGCAAATTTATTAATGGGTAGAGTCATGGCATATTTCCTGCCACTAAGGCTATTTGAAAAAATACAGAAAAATTGAAAAAAGCAATAAATTATGCACACCTTCATAATGTGTAAAATAACCACTTTTCTTTATTTAATAGACACAGAAGTGTCTATTGCTGTGTTTACTTTTAATTTACATGTGTATATATATGTATATATATATACATATTGAGTGTATATATATATATATACTCAATTATATCATATATGCCATTTACAGTTTTTCTCTTAGTTAAAACAAAATGTTGCACGGTTCCTCGGCTCTCGCCCCTCCTTCGCGCTCCCGGGACCATGGCTGATCCTCATGTGAGGCAGATCAAGATCAAGACCGGCGTGGTAAAGCGATTGGTCAAAGAAAAAGTGATGTATGAAAAAGAAGCAAAGCAACAAGAAGAAAAGATTGAAAAAATGAAAGCTGAAGATGGTGAAAATTATGTCATTAAAAAGCAGGCAGAGATCCTGCAGGAGTCCCGGATGATCCCAGGTTGCCATTGCAGGTTGGAGGCAGCCTATACCGACCTGCAGCAGACACTGGAAAGTGAAAAGGACTTGGAAGAAGCTGAGGAATACAAAGAAGCACGTCCAGTCCTGGATTCAGTGAAGTTAGAAGCCTGAACCTTCTATATAGTGTTTTCTGCATTAAATTCTGGGGCCCATTTTACTAGTCATTGTTTTTAACCACTGCTGTGTGTTCAAAGTAGTATAAGAATGTGTTTTTATGATGCTGTTGCATATATTTTTACTTTGTTCAGAATAGGCTAAGCTAGAATCATGATATTGATAAACATAACTGAAAAGAGAAGGACCTTAAGTAAGACATGACATTAAAAGTGGAGAAAAAGCATTAACTTAAAATATATGATTATGAGCTGAGTTGTACCCAATCGAATTCATATAGTGAAATACTAACCCCCACCTCAGAGATTTGCAAGGGGTGATTAAGCAAAAATGAGGCGGTCATGGTGAGCACTAAGCCAATCTTGCCTTTACAAGAAGAAGGTCTTAGAAGACACAGAGGACCATGAGGACCATGTGTACACACAGGGTAAGGCCAGCAAAGGGGCCTTACCCTGTGTGTACAAGCCAGAGAGAGGCTTACAAGAAACCAAACCTACCCACACCTTGATCTTGGACTTACTTCCCCCAGAAGGTAAGAAAATAAATAAAGTTCTGGATTGGCTACCTAGTCTTTGATATTTTGGTATGGCAGCCTTAGCAAACCAATGCTGATATTAGGGAAATAGAAACTAAAGTACCTGATAACTAAATAGAAAAGGCTGAGAAAGAGGCATGGAGACCTGAAGGACTTTGGGAAGGGTGACTGGTTCATAGAAATGCCTTTTCACCAAGTTAGGAAACCCAAGCTGCTTGTAAACAATGAAGCCAGATTGCCAAGCAGGAGTTGGAGTGGCCTGTAGACTATCTGGGAAGAGACATCACCCTGCTTTAGAAAGGTGCGTGTGAAGTTCAGAGTTGCCGCGCAGGTTTTCTTTTTAAATTTATTGAGGCAGTTTCTCCCCTTCCCCCCTCTCCAGAAATGTGCCTTCGTTAAAAATAAGGACTGAGTCTAAGCATCATTCAGTCAGAAAGACCTTCCTGGCCATTCTGTGTAAGTGATCACTTCTCACCACCATCCACTTCCCTTGGTTTGTCTTTAGAAGACCTATCACCATCTGATCATTCCACATTCATTCGTTTACTTTCTGCCTCCTCTGACTAGAATGTAAACTCGGAAGGCAGGGGTGTTAGATTTCATTCATGGACAGAATCCTCAGTATTTGAACAATATATAATACACAGTAGGTGATCAGTTTTTTAATAAATCAAAAAGAAAGAAAATAAAGGAGGAAGAAATGGGGAAGGAAAACTGCATAATCCCACAAGCATGGTTACTTTCATCTGTGAGGAAAAAATTGAGTAGCTGTCACAGAGACTGTATGTGGCCCATAAATCTCAAAATATTTACTTTCTGGAAAGGGAAATCTTAACATCCTCAGATATACAGGATCTTGGTCACTGATTCTGGGAATGCTTGTTGGTGCTACCACTTTGGTTCCCAGTTTGTCACTACTTTCCAATTGCAGGTAGTTTCTTACCTCACAATTCTTGCTGAAAATGTACCCCTGAGAAACTTGTGCATCTGTAGAACAGAAAACACTCAACAGGATATGCATAGCGGCACCTTTCCCAATAGAAACCAACTTACAGACATTCAAAAAGCCTATTAATTGGATAGTGAAAAGATGTTGTGGTATAGGCATACACAACAATATGTATGAGTTCCAGAAATAAAATATTATATCATATAACATGATACATTTTTATAAGCAAAAAGGTATATACATTGCAAAAATACATTTATATGCAGTACAACTATAGAAAGTAGTTAAGAAAAGGTTGCTGGTTACTTTTGGGTGCAGAGTGAGAGGAATGGGGAGGACTATATGTTTAGTATATTATTGCCAAAGTCCTAGGTCCTTGGGGGTTGGAGCTGATGGGTTCATGACCTATTACTACACTGTTGCTAAATAACTGTTCATTAATTATTAATGAATAATGAGAATGACACACACCAAAGATTATGAACAATCTAATTCTGTGCAGGTGAAGTCCAATTAGGGAGTTTGACTTTGAGAAATTTTCATAATTTCTCTGGGCCTTTGTTTCTTAAACAAAATAAAGAGTAAGGACTTGGTTATTCCTTAAGGAAATACTTAATTCTAATGTCTGTGGTTATATAAAATATGGTAGTATTAAGAATATTTTTTAAAAATCACAGTTCAAAGTAAGTGTTTAACAGGAATAAATGGATCATCTAAAGTACAGTGTCATATTTTGGTGGCCAAACATCATCTTAGGGCTTCCAAAGTCAATTGCTGTCTATGAAGTAATCAACTTATCTCCTTACAATGCTGAGCAGTACTCTGGATTTAATGGCTAGTTGTTCTGTCTGTTTCATTATCCCTACAGTTAAAGAAGCTTTACATTAAGGCTGTGAACTACTATAAATGTCTTGACTATGAATAAGTGAGGCGTCTCCTGTCCATAGACCAGCTGCTTGCTGACACTTGTTATGAGGTTGCATGAATTATTGACACCATTCCATGGTTCCCATAAATAGCAGTTGCTGCTGTTCCAGCTGTCCCTCTATTATGACACGAAGTAAAGACCTGCATTGGCACATATGAATAATTTGATTCTAATTATTGCATCAAAACAGAGATGAAAGTATTTATAGGTTGATGATCTTTTTGAGCAGTCAAAAAACTAAAACCTAGGACAATATTTCATTTATATTAAACCTTAAAATTTCTGGGGTGCCAGAACTAGAAGGGGCAAGGAGAGGGCACGTCTGTTGTGATTCTAGCATGTCTGCTCATGGGGTAGCCTGTTTGAAGACTGTCTCTTCCTACTGGAGAGGACATACTAGAGTGCCTAGATCTAGATCACCCTCTGTGATGAGGTTGTAGCTCATTGCCTCTTCTCAGGATGAGAATTTGGATCCAAACTGGGTCAAGTTGATTTTCTCCCCTGGAAATTTGGAATTGGTCTTTGGAATCATCAAGTCTCTGCCAGTACTTAGAATTCTGAGTCTTAAACCTGGCCTGGTATAGGTTAGTCCTTGTGGTTCATAAATACCTTGTGAAATAGTTCTATTTTTCTTTAGTTTGTCTGGCTTTCTAAGACTAAGGAGGGTCTAAATATATACAGTATCTCTTTCTGTCTTTTTGTTTCTTCTTCTCTCTGTATTTCTCTTTCTCTTATATTTCTGCTGGGTGCCTGTGGCTCTTGCCTGTAATCCTAACTACTCAGGAGTCAGAGATGAGGAGGATCACCGTTCAAGGCCAACCCAGATAAATAATTCATGAGACCTCATGTAGAAAATACCCAATATCAAAAAGTGCCAGCAGAGTGGCTCAAATGGTAGAGTGCCTGCCTAGCAAGCCTGAGGTTCTGAGTTCAAACCCCAGTACTGCCAAAAATAAATCATCTTGTTCAATGTTCTTTTATAAATAAGAAATCAAAGTCTCAAAGAAGCAGATTGATTTGTTCATAGACTTACAGTTATCCAGAAAGCGTGGACATATAGTTCAGGATGGTTGTTTCCTGATACTGTATACTTTCAAATAATGTCATTTTCTCCTCTAAATATACAATGATAGAGAAGAAATTCAGAAAAGAAGTGTAAAATATTTAAAAACAAATGCCAGGGTGTTATTCAATGACATTGGGTTCCCTATCATGAGATGGCAAGTGAAATAACACTGTGAGTCTTTTGTCTTTAAAAGATGTCTTATCTTCAGGAGAGAGGTGGATAGAGAAGAATGAACTGGCAGGATTTTGCTGGGTCTCAATAAATGTTTTCTGCTGTTTTCAGATAAATGATTTTTCAGTAGAACACTTCCAACTCTACAAGTGTAGCGTTCAGTAACAGTCTAATGTTACAGCTGAGTAACAGGTTAGGTAATTTTGGGGGTTAAACGAAGTCCAATCGATGTCAAGTTCAAAACTGAAGCTGAGAAATGTAAACTATGCTGTAATACAGGCAGAAGCTGGATGCTTCCTCTCCCTTTCCTAACTCTATGGCGTCTGACTGATGAGGCTGCACGGAGAAAGTTTCACCAACTTCATGCTATGAAAACACAAGGCATAATTTTCTCATGTACATAAATCGTTGCCAGTCCTCTCTGAGCTCTAGACCTGAGTCTTGTTCCCAAATCACTTCAGAATTGAGAAAGTTTTATGAATGTTTTGTTCATGGTACTAATTCACATGATGTAAATCAGATACAAAGCAAGTTCATCTAAGGAGGTGACTGTGGTCCAGGTACTCAGGTGGTCCTGAGCAAGGAGTTAATTCCTTTCAGCTCCACTGACCCCCATGTTCACTGCTTTCCTTGAGATTGGGCATGTCAACTATATTCCTTTGGTTTCTAATGCGGCCCCTGCCTACTGTTCCATCCACCAGAAATGTAGCAAAGTGAGCTGCTTTGCCCTGAGGTTACACTGGATTTCAAACAGGAGTGCCTGGAAAGGGTGATGTTTGCCATGGGTATCATTTGAGACTCTGTTGCTTGGGTTGGACAAGGAATTTTCTATAAAGTGGGTAATAGGTGATCCATATGGTACCTTTGTGTGAATTATAAAATGTGAGCTTTACTCCATAAATACAGAGGTGTTCCAGAGTATGTGGCTTCTGAATGGAGCAGAAACTAAATTCAGCCCTGACTCACTAGTCTGATGGTTCTTGTGCCCAGAACAATCTGCATAACTATATGGCCAGTCCCTTGTACAAGGTATGTACTAGTTATGTTCTGTTGTGATGTGGTGCTTATTTTGGTTTTCTTTCTGCCTCATTCTATACCTACTCCTATTTTCCTTTTTCTCCCTCTCTACATTCTTTTAGAGGGGTAAAACACCAGAGGAATTTCATAAAAAATAATTAAAATTAAGTTGGTGAATAATTTAAAACTTCAATGAAGGGAATTATTTATATTTTCATCTCTAATACCTGGTATTGTTAGATAATGATATTTTATTTATAATATTTTTATTTATAATGTATTTATATACTTAGATTATCTATTTCATATATTATATATATGTATAAGCTTATATGTATATATGTATATATAAAGCTACTCACCATTACTTTATTTCTAACTCATATTAGTAATATTTATCTTCTGTGTGCTTTAAGTAACTAAAGCCATATATGAAAACAATTCAATATATAAAGATATTTGTAAACAAAACAATTTAACTACTTAGCATCTTTAAGTAAGTGAACTATAAACCTATGTCTGTAAGTCTATCTGCCTCTAATTTGGATGGAAATATAGGGCTATGAAATGAAACCAAGGTACAGAAACTCAACTAATGGGAACTGCTTTTTGATTTTATGCAATTGTTTTCATCAAACACAAAGTGCAGACAAAGGCTGTGCGTAGTGCAGAGATGTAAAGAGACTGATATGCCCTGGCAGACCCAGGGTGACTGAGAAAATGCCACCCCCTCCTTAGCACATAAACCAGCATCTCTCCTTGCTGTGTGCCGCAAGAGCTCCCCAAGCCAGGGGGACAGTCTTCCCTGATCCATGGAGTTGGACCTCCACGGGAGGCTTTGTAAGGCTTCCTCATGGAGGCCAACCCAGCAGAGCAGCTGTGCCAGCCTGAAGACTCACGTCTGCTGTAGCTCCTCAGAGGTGGGCCCACTTCCTCCCCAGAGCACCTGCTGGGGTAGAGAGGAAGCAGCAGGAAGCCCTGCTTTTTCATTTAAGAAGTAGCTGCACTGCCAACTATTCTTCTAGGAAATTCCATTTACAGATTTCAGCATTTTATTTTCCTTCCTCATCTATACACATTTGTATTTCTCACTTTATTCACATGCAAACCATATAATGGTTTTGGCTATATGGTAATGAAATGGCTTAGCATACCTCATGAATAAAGGACTTTAATTTTTCCACTTGCTATTTGGGCAGAATTTGAAAATATCACTGAAATGTACTTACTACATCTTTCAGAATAAGGGGACTACCTACTCCAACCCTCCTTCCCTGGGGTGTAAATAAATAAAGACTTGTCCACCTCTAAAATGTTGACTCTTGTGCAGACATTTAAAAAATGTCTAATATATCTCTATAGATGGAATATTACTTAAAATATACATTATATTCCACAATTGAGGAGGTCATGGATTGTACAATACACGCTATTTTATGCACCACTAAGAGAGAAAACAATTAAAGCATATCAAAGGAGCTCTTTAACTCATGCTTAATTATATTGTGTTTGTGCATACTGGAGAGAAAGCGTGAATAAAATGCACTTGTTTGCTAAAAGGTCTTGTCATTCAGAGGTCAGCTCTCCTGAAACACTTTGTAACTCAGAGAACTCACTCGTACTCCACAGAACGGTTCCCTATATCTATAACAGCACTGGCAATTGAGAAATTCTTGAAAGAGTGCTCTTATACTTCCCTGGAACTTTCTGGAAAGGCACCTAATCTGCACATTTTGATATAAATGCCACAGGCTCACAGACACCTGTGTCTCAATGGCTGCTTCGCCAACAGAGATGGTAAGATCAACTCTTACCATCAATAGTGAGCCACATCTTAATTTCAGACAACTTTGAATTACAAAAACCATGTGCATCCCAGAATCAATGAACTATTGTTTTCCCTGAGACACTGACAGCGGACACAATTAATTGCTCTCATTTTGTAATGTTGGCTTATGAAGCATCTTCCCTTAGCAAATATGGTGGAACTACTTTATAGCTCTGTTGTTGAGGAGCGTCCCCAAAATGTGGGTATGTGAGAAATAAAATTCTTTTCAGAGTTAAACTTCAAAATTGACACATGAATCAGATTAGAAAAATGTAAACTAACTAATGTAAGTGTTTAAGAGATGGATTGACTTGCAGATCTGGAAGAGCTAACTTCAGTCTGTTCGATATCATTGATTTGTAAAGAAAGAAATTATCAGAATGGTAATTCATTCAAATGTGGAAGCTTGGAATAATGGAAAATTTGTAGGAACAGTAGTTTTGGTGCCTGTCAAAAAACTATTGAACGAAGAGGGAATTTTTGACAATAGACCAAAATTGCAAAAAAATGCAACAAACAACTTTAGCCTCTTATCGTCAGTTCATGTGACTTATGTGATTCCTTGTGTGCTGATTCCAGGTCTCCACATTGATCTGATTATGTAGAACTATAGCAGAGAGAAGATATGATAGTTATATGAATTTTGAACTTCAGGGCTTCTGGATGATTATTTCTCATAAATTAAATTAATAGGCTTTTTGGTTTTATAAATTAAAATACTGAATTTTAGTTAAGGGGTCACTCTCTTATTCTTCAGTAAGGTCCCCAGATAATGATAATGTCACTGATATCATGAGTATCTCCTTAGGAGAGTTCCTGGGAATCTGTTAGATTTTTCTGCTTACACACTAAATTTTTGAAGAAAATAACCAGGATATCATCATAATGATAGAATAGGCTCAGAAGATTAGAGACAATAGTTAAATTGATGTCAAACTTGTCTTGCATGAAGAAGTCTGGATTAACGTTAGTAACTGTGTGTTTGTTAAAGTTAGTGAGGGATTAGCTCAGAATGAATGGAAGTAGATTGGTTCACATGCTATAAGGGAAAGCATGAAAAGAAGCTTTCACAATTAATAAGGGAAGCTAGTAGTAAGAAAAACCAGGAACTACATTGTTTCCTCTTCTGTTATGATAATTACCACTTACAAACCACGATTGCCACAGAAAATTCCTTTACTAATAAATCCCTGGAAGTAATTGGTTTATTCATTGGAATACTCCCCAGAATGTTGTGCAGATAGCACATGTTCAATGACATGTGTTTTGTGTTTTTCAAAGTGCTATAGTTGTATATCTGCATACTAACATATACAAAACATCTTCATATGTATCACTTGATTTAATCCTGATGGATTAGATTTGATAAACCCGGAGTTTGGAGCATCAACCAACATCTAATCTCTCTTACATCTTCTTGCTGAGAACATAAAGTATGTCAGATTTAGACTTGTTGAAGCGGAGATTACATTTTAGTAAAGGGAACCCATAGTATGGTCAATATCCAGTTTAATGTAATCTCTCAATGTCACGTGCAGTAAGAACATTTGATTTACATGTGCCAGTGTAAACCTGCTCAGGGTGAAGAAGCGAGGCTGCAAAGTTCATTACAGCATCCCAACTCTCATTATTAGAGCTGACTGTCAATTATAGACATTCACTTGTTCAGAACTTGGAGCAATTACAAAATTCTACACAAGTATCTGGCTCTTTGCAAAGAATTTCAACAAACTTCTAGATATTGAACAAGCTAAATTTTTTCTATTTATGCTTTTTGTTCATTTTTTATACCAGCAGGAAAAAATCATAGTCAAATTCTATAATTTTTATCTATCATTTATCTATCTATCTATCTATCTATCTATCTATAATCTATCTATATCTAAATAGTAGTGCTTTGTTACTGTACCTTTTGCAATCTAGCAGAAATATTTATTTTTCTGGGAACATGGTTCAAAGGTGAGACCCCCTCCCCAGTTCAAACATCAGTACCACAAAAAAAAAGAAATATTTACTTATGAGCCCTTACTATGTATAAGTTTTCTGCTTTGCATGCGCTGTATACTTTTATAGCACTCTAAGCACTAGAGACATTTTGTGCTGTTGTTTAATATCTGAGAACCAAGCTGTTGTTACTGTGGAGTTGCTATGGGGTTAGAACTGATGACTATCCATCTGATGTGGATGGGGGAAGGGAAACTCACCCCGTGATGTGCCATACTGCTTTTGCAAGGGGAGTCCTGCAAAACTTCTTTACTGCAAACTGTTTTGTGGGCTTTCCTCTTGGCTGAAGGGGGAGCCTTGTGTTGGCCACATTTCCAGGAGAGAAAACAGCACCAAGTTTACTTACATGCCTGGATCCTCATTCCAGTAACTGTGCCACTGCCAGAAGCAATATGTAGTGTCTTGGCTGGAACCACGCTCATGACTTAGTTGTTTTACATATAAAAGAGAGTAGTTGTTCATCAAAAGCACAATGTCTGGAGCACAGTGTTGCCTAAACATTAGAATTTGTAATTGTCCTTGTTATTCATGGGCTTAAAAATGTAGATCACAAATAAGTATTACATAAATAATATAAATAACATAGCCAAATCCATTTTGCAAGCTGATTGAAATAGAAACAGTAATATAAAATATTTTAGAATGTGTTCAGAAAGTACTACTATTATTGGGATTAGCTGCATGAACATGCTAACCTAATTTGAATATAATTCAACATTTAAGTTGAGAGTATTAAAACATAAGCCTCAATGCTTTCATCTGCAAACTGAGGTGTGACTAAGTGATTACTCTTTAAGGGTTGGTGACACAAGCCTATGAGTCTGAGGTGGAGAGGTAGCGATCATGGGCTGAGGTCAGCCCAGGCCAAAGTGAAAGACCCTGCTGAAAATGCAAACGAAAAGCAAAAGAACTGAGGTATTGTCTCAGGTGGTTGAGTACTTCCCTAGCAAGCATGAGGAATTGGTTAAATTCCTTGCATTGCCCCAAACAAAATAAAGCAAAACAAAACAAAAACACCAAAACCTCTTTATTTCGATATTTTCTGTGGGTATAATAACTTTTACCTGGTTATATATGCAGTCCTATGTATTGTAGGTTTGGTAAGGGCCAAGGCAGAAGGACGGGCCAAGGAGTGTAAGACTGCAAAGAGAAGGATAGGGTAAGGGATGCGGATCATTTTAGAGTGTCTTGGGACAGCTCGTATTCCCTGAGAGAGAAGATACAGGACACAGTAATTGCTCATTAAATATTAAGTCAGTTCTAACTGGAAGGACAGAAGAAGGGGAAAGCCTGAAGGACAGATGTGGGTCATGGAACACACCTGGATTGACATGAATAAACTATTAGCAAAGATCTGATTAGGATTCAATTTAATAATTTATCACCAAATTGCATTTGGGTTTTAAAATGAAGTTCTGCTGAAGACTTCCTTGAATTCAGATAAGATACTTGATTCTGAAAATGTGTGCATTGTACTAGTTACCATTCTTGGGCTATATCCATACATGTTGATAGTTTCACCAAAAGAAAATATCAAATTAGGAGCAAGGTTTGGAAAGACCAGAATTTCTCAAAGTGTGTGCACCATCGATACTTTGAGAAAGATCACTTCAGGTTATACTGTATTATGTAATATGTTTTAATAGCACATTAAGAAATAATATCAAGTGTGTTAAATACAAAATTTTGTAAATATTGTTGCTTAGGATAATAATGTATTTTAAAAACTGAGGCAATTTAAAGAAAAAAATATTAGTTAGTAATTAAACAGGTGGTTTGGGAGCTCAAAGATTTGTGAAGATAGCATATAAATCGCTAAAATTTGGGACTTCCTGGCTTAAGGTAATGAATTATCTGTTAGTAATTGGTAAAAAATAGTACTATAATGAATAACAGCTATAAGTTTTTTCTCCTTCCAATAGTTTATTGTATCTGATGCCAACAACTTTGCCATTGGAATTAAACTTAGTAAATGATTTGAAACAATTTTATACACATTTATAGCAGTCCAGTATGAGATCCATACAATCAGATGTGTGTATAATGTTTGGATTCTCTTCCTAGTATCTGGTACACAATATTCACTCATAAATATTGGTTAAGTAAATAAACAATTTTATAAACCTAAGTAAACTTAGTGAAATCCTAAAAACTATACCCAGGAGATAGGATGAAAACAAGCATTTTATGTGTGTAGAAAATGATTCACACTCTGTTGGATGTCTGATAGAAATCCACTAAGTTATAACTGCCATTAAATTTACTGCTGATCAGAGCATACAGTTTATCAAATTAAAAAAAAGAACATAATGACCAGAATTAGGAAAATATATGCGAACAGGTCAATTAAGGATCTACTAAATTGATGGGAAAGTACACGTGGTAACTTAATGATTATAAGAAACTGATAGGTAACAAAATATCAGAATTGATTCCTTCCTCACATTTATTAAAGATACTCAGCATTTATAAATAACGGTAGTGAGAAACTAGGAAGCTAGAGTTAAGTTGCATTCAAAGGTCAGGAATTTTGTTGAGTTTTCTAAGTTTAGCAAAGGCAAATGATTGAAAGGTTGTATCTAATCTGAAAACAATAATTCTGTAAAATCATTCTAAAGTGTTCAAATGAATGGTTTCTTTTGTAATTTTATTAGGGAAGGGTTGTGTTTGGCATGCTTATGTAACTTCTATGATTTTTATATTTCAGAAATAACTTATATGCTAAATATTTTCCCTCTATGACACAAAAATATCCCTTTTAAAGCAAGAGGACTGTAATGAGGTACCTCTTTAGTAGATTTGCAGTTTGTTAAACACCATGATGTAAGGCTAATGAAAAATGGGGCTGTGGCACGTTGACCTGGTTTCAAACATTTTTTCTTCTTTCCTTTATTTGCACCACCCATTAAAGGGAAAGCAATCGATATGAGTAAGGCCATGTCTGCAGAGCTGAAGGCCAATGGAACCAGCTCCAAAAAGTCCCTCTTAATGACATTACAACAGTGAGACCGGTGCCCGGTGAGGCCATGAGAGTGTCTCCAAATGTGTCAGATGGTCTCTGCCCAACGCTTGAAATGGGAGAAAGAAAATATCAGCAATTTCAATAATAAACCTCCTGAAGATCCAACTTCTTTCTAATCTCCTCTTTTAAGAAGCTAAACCATTATTCCTCCTCTACTTTCTAGTACCAACCAAATATAACTAAACAAAATCGTAATCACCACCACCACCACCACCAACACACCATGCAAGTAGACAGCATAATGAAAAGCAGCATCTGCAGGAGCCTCTGAGCAAGTTTGTTTCTTGCCCACCCCTATAGACACACAGACAGACCCTAAAGTAGCTACAGTCGAGGAAATACTAAATGTGACTAGGAAATTGGAGCATGTTACTTTCATCAATAGGAATAGGAGATCAGGATTTTTAAAATGTTAAAAATGGATATTGTATATAGGAATACTAAATCTTAAGAAATATCAAAAGGAAGACAGAATTTGAGGGAGCAGAGGTAGTAGATACCAGTAGAAAATTCTCTCTCCAGAGGGGGAAGCATCCAGTGATCCAGTGCATAGTGTGGTCTTTTTATACAGCATTTCTATAAAATATGGAAATCAATTTTGTTATCTGATCTTATTTTCCCCCTTGTAGTTGTATATGTCAGATAACTAGGGAGAAAAACAAAACAAAACTTGTTACAAAGTAAATCTTGAAGCAAAAGTAAAAAGAAGTAGTTAATAGAAATAGTGGCTTGCGGTTCCAACACAAGAAAAGCTTCTCATAGGAGAACCTTTAAAAATTGTATGGACTATTATTTTCTGTACATGTAGGAAACAGGGCCATGGATGGGAGTGATTTAGTCGCAACTGAAGTTGCTTCATCTGAAAGGATTGTCTCTCTGTTTTCATATCCTCTGAAATGGAAATACCATTGGGAGAGGGAACATTGATTGTATGTTACACTCATATCAGATCTCCCTTCCATGTAGTGGAAAACACTGGAAGAAGGCTGTAGAACTAAGGATGTGAAAGAAGAAAGAAGTGAAGCAGGCTGCAAGGTAACTTTTTTGAGCTGGTCTGGGATTGGAGTTAATAACTAGCAGGAACAAAACCAAAAGCAGCGTGATTAATAAACTTACAGACATCATCGGTTGGCTCCTGGGACCCAACTCTGCTGGGCTTTGCCATAATTAATCACCACACCAACTCTGCAAATGAAACTATCATTTGCATATAATTTCCAAATTTACTAAGTTATGTTGACATAGTTCCTTGCATAGTTGGTAAAACAATGTGGATAGTTGGACAATTCATATGTTAAGGGATTTGTAAGTTAATTTTTAAAAATATGCACAATGACAGCTTAATATAATTGCATGTGAATTAGATTGAATTGGTCTATATCCAAGGGCTGGGGTAGGTTGTTTAGTCACCTTGAGCAAGAATCTATACCTGATAGGAGTTCATCTGGTACTTTATTGGAAGACTGGATTTCAGAAGTGCCTATTACTGCAAGTGTGTAAGTTATACTTACGACTGTTCAAAACCTGGTATTTTGTTAGCACAATAAATGTGATTGTTGGTTGCATTATGGAAATTGGGTTTTTATTGGTGAAAGAAATTACTGACTTTCATATAAGTTAACTGGTTAACATATTTTAGACTCTCCCTGCTCTTGTATCAAAAGGATAAAAATAATGTGATGAAATAGTGCTGTTTCTGCAATGCTTTCCTATTTGTTATTAAAAAAAAGCATCCGTACAAAGAGCAGGTGGAGCACCAAAAAGAACAGAGAGCTTAGACTTTTGCAAGTCTGTAGAATACATAGCATAGACAACTTTTGAACCTATTGCTCAAATGCTAGAGATGAAGGTAGTAGTCACGTTGCCTCTTATAGAGCCAATAATAAACACTTTAAGAACCATCGTATCGTTTAATGAAAGGAAAATTTAACTAATAGTAAAAAATTGGAGATTTTAATGAATTTTAAAATGCATGTTTTGGAAAACTATTTGGTGCTATCATACTAACTTATAGTATTAAAATGTATAAGGGGTGTCTGAGTTAGAATGGTGAGGAAACACTGCAGGTAACTTTTTTTCCTTTCTAAAAATCTCCACTAAAGCTAGAAAATATGTGATATACATGTATATATGCACTTACATATACCACACATATATCTGTATACATATATCTATTTGTATATATCTGTCTCTCATCTCCCATAAGAACTAAGATAATATAAGTCAACAGTAGTGACAAATTTTGGAGGATGAAAAGCAAATGGATATGTGCTACCTGACTTAGGAGTTAGGGATTCTGAATCAAACTTCACAGTCTGAAAAGATGAGAACCAACCGAACTCACGTCCTTGAAATCCTTAACAGATGAATGAATAAAGTGAGGAGAACAGGGGTAAGACTGTTTGTCAGATAGATCTGTAGGACCGTCCCTAGGCTTGTGACTGACTGATTGTGCTTGCCTCCCTCCAGTAGATAACCAAAGGTTTATTCTCTAATGGTGCCTGTATTGAGAAATACTAGGTATAGTAAAAGACATGCAAACCATGCAAAAAATAGGAACTGACTGTGTTTATACCAAATGCTCCCAGACCTGTTCTTTCAAATGGCTCCAAGGTTGCTGGCAACCACATTTTCCAGCTCCAGGCAAAAAATATAGAAACTTGTCTGGAGAACCTGACAAATGTAAAGTAAATACTTAAAAATGTTGACAAAGGAGAGTCTGAAAACTATACCACTCAAGTCCTTTTACAGGGAAACAATCAACAATTTATTGTCCAAATAAAGACACGGTTGTTAGTAAAGTGGAGAGCTATTCATGATTACATCAGGGCCACTGGAGTAAACTGGGACTCTGCTGGACACCAGTATATATGTATATGTTTGCTCTAATCTAGAGTGAAGTTCAAAGTCAACGAGCCCTTCTTGCTACTAGTAAAGAACACACAGCCAATCACAATCAGGAACTTGATAAAAGCTGTGATGATCAGAAAGAAAAAGAATAAACGGAATGCAGGAACTTAAGGAAAACTAAAGGAGAAGGAACAAAAAACATGTTTATTATCCTTGGAATAAGAGAAAAGCTTTTGTATTCCTAAAGCAATAATAGAATGCTATTGAAAAGGAAGAATAAAGAGCTTTTTGATTTAAAACCACAATAAAACATAATTTTAGAAAGAGAGAACAGAGAAATTGTGAGTCAAAATCAAGAGAATATAAATAAAAAGAAATTGAAGAACACGTGGTGTCCAAGTCAAAGTCAGCACCCAGCAAAGAATGAGAACAGATTTCGTTCAAGTCATGTGAATATGAAATTTCAGAACATCTGGGGCAAGAAAAAGATTCTTCTTACTTTTGGAGAGAAGAAATAGGTCATATAAAAGGATTGAAAAGTTGCCAGAGACGTGCTGTATACAATTAGGGAGTAAAATCAGAACGAAGACTTGGGAATAGAAAGCATGAATTCCAGTACAGGAAGAGATGAGGAAATTCCTGGATGAATGAACACGGGCAGGGTGAAGGGAAATTCCAGGAGGGTGTAAGGCTTGAGAAGCAGAGAGCAAACAGTTCCTGTTGGAGAAAAGTGAAATGTCAACATGATGCCCACTATTACTTTCCAGTCTTGAAACCTGAGTACACTGACCTTGGCGGTGTACTAAGCAACTTCTCAGGGCAGCCAGGTCATCCTTTTTTATTCCTCAACATCACACTGCCTTGTCTAAGTCCTGAAGCTGAGAACTACACAAAGTGAGCTTAGAAACAGAAAGGGCAAAGGTGGGTCTAGAGAAAATAAAAAAATTACATGCACAAAAAAATGAATGATGTCAGTGATGATAAGGAAGATGATGTAGCAAAGTCTTCTCTAGTCTCATCTTTCAATGCTGAATTTGATTCTTCAAAAATATAAACAGAATAGCATATGAGAATAGTAATTATGTGAGGAGAGGTCAGACCTGCCCCACTTGTCTGTACATAAATGCAACATATATTTGACAACTTCACACACAGAGCTGTTCTTTTCCAAAGTTATTTTCTCATCCTTCATTAATGAGACAATTACTCTTCTGCAGCAGTTGTTTATGTGATGAGCCTACAACTTCTACTTTACATTAGTTTTAGGATATGTCATTTCAAATATTTGCCAGTATAGGCAACATATAGCATTGGTGCAATTTATTGTTTAACTTCCTTGGTTGTAGCAATTAGTCAAAGATACAATTCAAAAAGAGAGAGTAGCTTCTTTAAAGTTTTATAAAGTCTCCAGGGACATCTTGTTACTCAGAAGGAGTGAAAGGAGAGCTACAAAACTTAAAGATCCAGGGTTTGGAGAAACAGAAGCATGGTCACTATTGGCCTTAAGTTTAGTCAAAATGTGAAATTACTCCTGTGGTTTTTAGTTCTTGATCAAAAGCAATGAGCTGATCTTAATGGGAATTTCCAAGATGTTTGTTTTTAATTCACCCTGTCTGAACAGTTGATTCTTGTGGAGTAGACAAGAGTTTCAGGTTCCAAACACCAGAAGAAAACAGACAATAGTCCCCAGCCATAGACAAAGGAATGCCATTTTCGTATTTTGACTGGAGCACTTATACTAAAAAAAAGCAGCATATTTAAAAATATTGCTCTGGCAGGTTGCATGAAAATATTTGAAGGTGGTTTCATTTGAATGTGGGTTCAATTTTGAAGGCTCCAGAAGTGAGTCTGGGTGAACTGTTATGGACTGAATACCACCTGATCTTGACTTTACCTGTTGTCTTGCATACCCTCTTCCCAGGTCTGGCCCATGGTGTGGACTACACCAAGCCTCTTATAGTTTTCCTTTCCCTATCTTGATTTCAAGTTTGAAAACCATTTGAGAACTTTTGTAGTATTAACCTCTCACTATGACTGACACACAATGAAGACTTCAAAGAAAGCCTGGCAGGTGGAAGCCATCTATAGAATAAGTGTGAATCTGAAAGAGAGTCTTCAGAGAGTGGGTAATCAGTCATGAAGAAGAGTCCTTTATGGGCTGTGTTTGATCAGTGTGTTGGTTCCTAGATTTTCAATTGAAGCTGTATGAACAGAATTGAATTCAAAGATTTATACTGATTGTGAGGAACTGAAATAGCTGAACATGTGAAGCAGGAGTTGCTGAGCGATTACAAAGGTTTATTACAAAGACAGCTTGCAAGAGGTCGAGAAAGAGGGGAAGATGTGGCTGGAAGAAGACAGGAGAGCAATTGTACGTGTAGGTTAACTATAGAGGAAGTAAACTAGGTTAGGAGACAGAAAGAGCCAAGAAAATGCCTTTGATAAGAAAAAATAGAAATGAGAGGAATAAAATGAAAGAAGCCACTGTTTGAGGCTTATACTTTAGGCCACACACATGTCAGAGAAGTAGCCATGACTTATAGGCACATGAAGGGGTTGGAAGCTCAGTAGTGCCCCAGTTGTGTTAATAAGCCCTATACAGAATTCGAAGGCTCCATGTGTCCTCATTTCTAGCTGGTTTCTTTAAAGAAGGGGAAGAACAAGGCTCTCAAATTACATTAAATATTATGGAAGGCACCCAATATAACTTCATTCCCTCTTGCTATGTTCTCAAACCAGCTTTTGTTAGATTCAGTTTAAGACTTTATATTGAAAAATTAACCAGGTATCAGGGATACAATTTAAATTATCCTAAAGCCTTGGCTCAAAACTTAAGGGATGATTAACCTAAGAACATAGGAAATATATTGGTTGTCCTAAAAAACTCTTAGAAAATTACACTATAGAAAATGCTTCTAGTTGAATTATGAGCTAAAAGTGATAACAGCTACTAATGGTTTACGTAGTGATTTAATTTAAAATGTGTTCTCTGATTAAAAACCCTAAGGCATTAGTTGGACAATTAAGAAGTAAATAGTTTATAGACAAAATACTGTCCAAACCATAGATAATGAATTAGAGCCTTGTAAGAAAGTTTTGATGATTCCAAAAAATACAAATAAGAAGTAATCCTTTCAGAAAACATGTTATAAGTCATACTACAGAATCCCAAAGAGGAGTGCTGTTTACATACACTTGTGAACTTGCACACACAGTTTCTACAAACTGGTTCTCAATTACACAAGCCTGGGTAAAAAGTCAGGCCTCACAATTTACAATATGTGTGACCTACTTAATTTCTCTGAGCTTTGTTTGAACAATGGAAATATTAGTAATATTATCTACCTTATGGAGTTGTGGGCTATTGGAAGAGTTAGAGTGTATGATAGTCTTAGAATGTGATGGGCATTTCGTTTGTCCTTGATAATAATATGTGCAGCTGTAAGTATAAAATAAAGAATTTTTATCACATTTCCTAACAAATCAGTAACTTTCATTTCTAGCTGGTAAACAATTTTGGTTTTGCCTATGTATATTACCCAAATTTCTTTTATTGAACAATATGTTTAAAGAAATGGGACCAACAGCAAACCAATATTTTACAAACTAAACATGGCTCTGTTCTAAACACATAGGAATAAGTGTTCCAGAATCAGGAATGATTGACAGGGAAACACAGACAGGCGCCGTAAGTACTTCATGAGTGCTGGCACCTGGTGGACACACACACAGCGTGTCCTCTCAAGGTGTGACAGACTACAAACATGATGAGAAATCGCTCCTGGAATTGTTCACGTTCTGTGGCACAGGTGAAGAGTTTGCAGATGAAATCAAGGTCTCTAACCCGTTTGCCGTGAGGTAACCAAGTGAGCAGTTATCCCTGGTAGGGACGATGTAACCAGGTGGGCCCTCAGGAGGGTCTGGAAGTCAGAGACATCTGCTGCACAGGCTGAGCAGCAGCTCAGAAGCTCAGAGCAATCCATGATCAACAGTCCTGACAAAAATAGGACCTCAGCCACCAGGAACCCAGTCTACCGACAACTTGAAAGGACTTCTAAGAACATCCCTAGTCTTAGAGGAAATCCCAGCCCTGGCTGACACCTTGCTCTCAGCCTGGTTAGACAGTGAGAAGTTGGGAAATTTGTGTTGTAAATTGCTAAGAAAATGAACACTACAAGGAGAGAACATTTGACTTTGCAGGGATGAGGCTGGGGTGGGTAGGCTGTTAACACTTTCACCAGAGCCAGAGTCGGCCTCGTCAGTGACTCATCTCCCCTGACCCAGACTGCACCACTGAAACTTGTGAGAAGCATAATAATAAGGAAATAATATACCAACTGCAAGTGCTTAGGAACTTGCATAACAAGCTCTCTATAAATATTAGATTAAAAAGATAGGAACAGCTTTTACCTTTATAGAGGATAATAGAATTTGATCAGCTAAATCCCAGGGATTTATAAAGTGCAAATTACGTAAACAAGCTTAATAGCTTTTTGATAAAACACAAAACTAGTGGCAGGAAGAATGCAAGAGATGCTCTCTATTTGGAACTTAAACATCATGCACTAGAGCACAGATGCTTATTTTAAGAATTTAATTTTTAAAAATTATATATGGATGCAAAGAGAGTTCCAGCAGATGGAACATTAAGGAAAACATTGTTTTTGGTTTAGGAATAAGCAGTATGGTTCCAAGGACAATGACTGGATCTAACCTTATTAATTATTGTTATTACTAATCATTGAGCAGGAAGAAGTTAATGAAGTTTTAAATATAAAAGTTCAAAGTTTGATAGGGAGAAGATATTGGTAAATGCCTAAAGAAAATGGAAATAAAAAATGTTAAAAATGTACAATTAAAAGAGGCAAATACTGGAAATATATGATTATATTTTCTTGAAAATTATAACATCAAATCTTCAAAGACAGGATAAGAATTGAGAGGGAAGGTAAGGATAACGATGACCACATTTTACAATGTGGTTTATAATATGAACCAGAAAATCAGGCTTTGGTTTTCTCAGAATGATGAAATCTTCTACAAAGGATTCACTGAAAGTATTTTCTTCCCAATGTCAATTTTGTAGCACTTGAAATGTTCTGTCATTTAGGGCACTCTCTAATTGCCAAGAGATTTACCTCAACCCTGGTTCCCCTGATATATCTATGCAGTATCCTTAGATGGTACATCACTCTGGCAGGACACACTTCTTCAATCCTGGCTGCTGTTATTTGCCATACTTCTGGTGTACCAGCACATCCATGGTACATTTTTGCATCAATTCAAAGTCAACGCCCAGACTCCAAGTACTTTTAATTAATCTCTAGGACCCCAGAAGTCATTGCCATGTGCACATGAATGATCCATTTGTCCCCCAAATTCTCAAGTGCTTTTGGATACTTTTCCTCTTGCATCCTCAACACATATACATAATTATATATATAAAAATACAATAAATATATATTTATGTACATATAAATAAGCAATATATATTTATGTATAACATTTATCTAAATATATGACATATTTATACAATATATTATATTAGTATATTGCATGTATTAATATATAACATTAATTATCTATTATATATAATATAATGTGCGATATATTTACATATAATATACATTTATATTATATATAAATACTATATATTTACATATCTAAATATATGTGCATATATATATATATTTGAGTATTTCATCAACAGAACCTCAACTCTATTGAGTTTCTGAGAGTCATTCTGAAGATTTTTTTTCTCTAGTGATATTATCAATTTTCATATATTCATATGATAGCTTTTAGCACAGTTCTATCTCTAACCCAAATAGACTTTTGGGGCTCATCCAAGTGCAAAATCTGCTTCTCACTCCACATAGTATACAGCACTTCATATTTAACTAGGTCAAAACTGAATTCTTGAGCTACCTCTAAATCTATTTTCCACATGTCCTTAATGATACCCAAGTATTCTATCCATATATTTAAGAGTTAGTGATAACTGTATGTCATTAATGATTCTTATCCAGTCCTTTACCAATGCTGACAACATTGATCTACAATCTCTGTACTTATCATGGACACCGTCACCACCCTTCTCCAAAGAAGCATCATCCCTTTCTTAGACTCTTACCACAGTTTTAGAACATGCTTTTGCTAGCTTTCATTGCACCCCAAGTGGAAGCCATAAATGCAATCAAGATCTTCTCATTCTCCTGCTAAAAAACGTCAGCTGCAATTGTAAAATGGAGCAATAAAAACCACACTTCTCCTGTCCTTCAATCTTGACTGCTGGTCTGCTCTGACTCTCACTCCCTCCCCACTGCATTCGAGCCCCTCCCACAGGGTCATCATGCTTCAGCCACTGGGGTGTCAGTTCCTTGGAATGAACTTCTTTCATGCCTTGTGGCACTAATTTGTAGGCACCCTTTCTCTTCCTCACTGTTTTATCTCCTTTTGATTTTTAGATTTAGAGTGCATATACAAATTTCTCATGACAGAGTGATATATCAAGACTTTACAGAATATATCAGCCTGTCATTTCCTCCTTTCCTTTGATTAATCTCTTGGAAATGGAACTTTCCAAGTCAAGCTTTGTAGCCTCATGCTCTTTTGATGATGGTAGGTCCATGATCTTTCCAGAAGAAGGAAGGGCAAAAGGCTAAAAGGTGCACGTTAACCTACAAGGCAAGATTCCTCAGGGTCACTGGACACACAGATGCTCATAAGTATCTTGAATGGACAGAAGACGAATAGTCTCACTGCAGAAAGTTGTATTGCACTCCTCACTGTTCAGAATGCATGTGAGCGCTTGGGAATGTTGCAGTCACACTCTAGAAGGGAGATAAGGATAAACATGGGATCTGTGTTTCTGAGTGAAGGCTTCAATTCATGGAAAGGCAAGCTCTCCCCAAAGTATTAGTCCTTCATTTTGTGTGTGTATTTGACAAGAGAATTATAAACATTATGGTTTTATTTTTCTAATTCTCTTTTGAGATACATATGGAAAAATAACTGAAGTAAATTCTTAATAATTCATTCCCACACAGGATGCCCTGATTTCTCTTGAGGCTAATAGTTGATCTTAATTGTATTGTGAACTTGAATATAATATGAGAAGCCAAGGTCAAGATTAAGTCAAATTCTCTTAGATTAGATTTGAGCTTTGTAAGATTAAAATGAAGGTCAACAAGAAAAGACCTGAGTTCATTGACAGGGGTACCCATCTGAGAACTCTTAGCTCAAGTTCTCCGACTAGTGAGTTCCTTGTCTGGTGTACACTTTGAGTTCGTGGCATGGAAGGAAATTTTGGCAATGTTAGCCCCTGTTTTACCATCTCTTCATGTCTTCTACACTACACTCATGCTTGGCTTCCTTTTTTTTTATTCATTTATTCATATGTGCATACTTGGCTTCCTGATATTGCTGAATGCTTTCCTCTGGAGTCTGTTTGCCTAAGTATACTTTAGAGTTTTAAGTTCTAGTTGTACAATTCTATTTCCATTTGAGACATACTGAAGTCTTAAGGGGACAACCAAGAAGTTTATGCAGAAAAGAAAAATAAAATTCCAAAATGATTCTGAAGCATAGCCAGGTTTAAGAATCAATGGCCTCCTACAGATTTTTATATGAGTCTTGTTTGTATGATATGGGCAAGTTATTTAACTCTTTAAGCCTTTAAATAATAATAATAATATCTTATTCCCATATAATCTTTTCTGAAAGTTTACTGTTTTAGACAATAGTCTAAGAACTATCTGTGGGTTATCTTATTTTATTCATATAATAGCCTGAGGTAGTTATTATTATTTCACTTTATAGATAAAAATACTAAGCCTTATTTAATTTAGCAAAGTTAATGTACCTCAGATTACACACATGGTGACTAACAGAGCCAGCATACAAGCTCAGGTATCTACGTAAAGAACCGATGGAATCTGAGACATGTACATGGCCACATGTAGCAGTCATCGTCTGAAGCACCATCTTGCTGTTATTGTTAGCATCGCACGCTGGTCCTCCCTGGAGCCAGGAAGGAATGCATGCCTCACACCTTTTTTCTGGCGTTTTGGAGGGTCTGATAGAAAATTTGCTCCTGTCTTAAATATATATACCTCATATATATTGCTGTGGGAGTTCATAAGAGAATACAATCTCATTTCACTGCCCTGAAATTTAATATGGAACTGGCGAAAAACTAGGTTCTCTTCCCAAATAAATTTCAAGAATGTCTCTCAGAATCTTTGCTACTGCCAGGAAGGGATTTCAGTAGACAGAAAGGTTCTTTTTATAACTAAGAAGGCCAGAGGAAGGTCCAGAGTGGTCCAAATCTTCCCCTAGCATGGCAGGGGAGATACAGAGCGCTGGCAGTACAGTTCCCCGTCTAGGTCACTAGGCAACACTACTTCATGGACCAGTTCTTTCTGTGGATTCCAACTTTGCAATTTCACTTTCTGGACTTCTCCCTTATGTATTAATTTTCTTAAATGCAGATTATTAATTGTTCAAGTCAAAGGGAGAGCTTATTAAAAAATCCAACGTCGGAAGGTTTTTATTGCTTTAGAAATACGTTTCACCATTTTACCTAACAAATCCAGGAATATTTAACTACTGAGGTGGTGTGATGAAAATACAGTAAGAAAGAAACAAACTGTCCATGGAACCATTCATTCTCAATATGTAGAAAAGCAATCTTCATAAACCATAAATATGACATAGTTACCTGTCATGTTGCAGTAAACTTTCAGAGGCCCCAGAGGTCCACTGCCATCAGGATCTATCCAGTAGTAATTTGACGTCTGGCCTAGGTGTTTGTATGCTTCACAGGAAGGTTCGTAGATAGCTGAAACAAAAGATCCTGCATGAGCACAGCACAGAACAAATGGCCAGTCTCATATACAGCAGTGGCAAGCCAACATTCAGGTATTACTGCTTGTTAAAATGAACCGTTTTTTTTCCTCAAAATTTAAATTCATCACTTAGCTTTCTTTGCACTTCTGAACTAAAATCCGAGATAGCAAGTTCCTTATACAACTATATAGTTGAGAAACAGACCAAAACAATTGATAACATGATTTTAAAAATGTAATGTTTGTTTTATTGAGGATCATGATCATTAAAAATATTTAATTTATAGTTACCTATAGCTATCCTCTCCTTAGCATAAGGGACTTTATTTTGAAAGGATGTAAATATTTGCTGCTTTATTGAGCTATTAAGTAAGATAGAAAAGAAAAATTTCTCTCTCTTTTTCACTCTCTCTCTCACACACACATGCACACATACACACACCTATATGCACATACACACACACTTTTTACACAGTTAATACAAATTTTCCATAAATAGTATGTGATTTCTAATCTATTATATGAGGAAAAAGGAAAGATGATTTCCTGATTCATTTTATTTGTTACAGGTGTTTTAATTACATCAAATCTAGTTTGTGTAAAAAGCTGACATTCATGTGATTAAAGTATAGTTTCTTTTTCATTATTTTCCTTTCTGTTGCATGCTTGTAACAACTTTTCCTTTACTCAGAAGCAGAAACTGCACCTGTTTTCAGAAATACAAAAGGACGCTTTGCATATCTTCTTTGTAGTGAGACTATCTAAAATATTATGAAGAAAATTTTTTTGCCCAATAGTGTCACAGTGATGAAGAATTTGAAAGATCTCCTCGCAAACTAAGAATTATTTCTGGTTAAAAATTTGTATCCCTGGCCCACAAGTAGTGGAGTATTTTAGTAAAGTGCACTTGAATCATACCCCTAGGATTATAAATGACGAACCTGAGTCTGTAGCTTCCATTTTTTATCTTCTACCAAGTTTTTCCTGCCTTCCCTTAGCTTCCAAAGTTTTCTCTTTCTAAGGATGTTAGATCTTTACTTTTATTTCCTTTTAACAATAGCACACTAGCCTAAAACTTTTCTTAAATTCTTTAATGTACTCATTCCTCCCTCCTTTACTTTCTTCTGGAATAGTCACCAAGAGTCTGTGACGTGTGGGTCAGTGAATCAAGTTCTTCCAATCCAGCTGAGATCAACCCAGACACAAGACTTTGGGGCACAGTTTGGTCAATAATTGCTTGAGTATTTTTTATGCATAAAGTGTGCCACTAGAAGAGAATGTGGCTAGGAAGGTAAGCAAAGCCCATCCATCTTTCACCCCAGTGTAATTACTAATAGGTCCTCTTTAATCTCCAAAGTGTGCAATCTAGATAACAAATTGTATTTTTTCTTTAATTTTGAACACCATACCAAGTAAATTACTTTAATAAAAAGCAGGGGAAAGTATTTTTAAGCTTCCAGCAGGAAGATGCATATGAGGTGTACGATTTAGAAAGAAAATTTTGTGTAGCAAAAGGATTGATTTTAGGGAAGTGACTCACAAGGCAAAGTAGTTGTTGTTGCCATGGACCAGGTAAAAGATGATCAATAATTAAAGCAGTATGATAAAGAAGAAAGTGGATGGAATTAACTCAAGTTTTTCTAAGATCAACAGAATATGGAGACCAACTGGATATAAGAGATTGGAAATAACAGGGTGTTAAGAATGATCTAAACTCACAATCTATGAAAATAAATAAGATACCCTATTAATTGTTTGTAACATCTCTCCAGATTATTAAAAAGTTTGCGTACACTAAGAATAATCTAGAATGTGAGGTTCAAATTTTGAAGTTTTCCTTTTAGTTCCTCCCCATGGGTAATCTGGCATGAAAACCTTTCACCTTCTTTTCTAACATGTAATAATCATTCCTTTTCCTTTCTGCCAAAGCCTTTACTCCTTGTCTTTACCATCTTGTATCTGATTTTCAATAATCACCGTAACAATTGTTTATTGTACCCAACTATTTCTTTAGTTCTCACCAAAGTATGCTTTTTTAAAGTAATGTTAGCTTAGTCATAAAATAACACTTTTTTATGTTCAAATGGGTACAATGTTTCTTCAATATTTGTGATATTATATCATAGATCACTATCTATGAGTGTAAGAATTTTCATATTCCTAACAGGTCTTTCTTGGCTTTAGTAATTTGCCAACGTCAGCCTTGTGCTCTGGTTGGGCAGATTTGCCTTAGCACTCTGCTTAGCTCAGGCTCATCCTTTCTGGGGTTGCCTTAGCTGCAACATCTCACAAACCTCTTTCTCAATCTATATAATCAAAGTTATCAAATAGGTCAGAAATGGTAAGAAACATGGTTCTGCAGTCACACAGACTTGGATTCAAATTCTGACTCCACAAAGTACTAGGTATGCATAATACAGAGTTACCTAATTTCATTTAGCTGTATTATAGTGGTGTCATGAGGACTTGAAGAACTAATCCATATCAATTGCTTACCATACAGTCTGACCCCTGCTAAACTTTGGATGGGGCATTCTTGTCATTTTCATTATTAATCTACAAATTATTATTTAGGTCCCATTAAATTTCCTCTTAAGGAAACTATTCCCGGTCAACATGTCTATCTTTCTGTGTAATTCAGGGTATGTGCTGCTTAATCTGTTCTACTATAATACTTGTTTATAGTTGATTTAGAACTTGATTGACTTTTTTTTTGACTTTCATTAATTAAAATATTATTTCTTATTGGACCGTGAATCATCATAAGAACAAGTTCTATAAAATGGTTTTCTTTTCTACTCCATGTGATCTAACATGGTAGACTTTTGAGAAAATATAGCAGAACCAAATTTAAAATTTATCTGTTCTTTGTCCTATTCTGATTTTGATAAAGGATTAACCAAAAACATATGCATATTAAATGTATGATTAAATGATAAGAAATGTAGATAACCACTCACTGCATTTGCAGGTAAGAATATAGGCATTTTAACAGGGGCTGTCGACCTTTGCCCAAGCAATTAACTAGTACTTGACTGTGGAGTCACGTGGATGTGTGGAATTTTGGTAATCAAAAATCTCTTTTTTTTTCCTTCTTCCAATTGTTGGTTATTCAGCTTGTTTTTAACCTATGACAGGCTGCTTTTGTCTCACCAACACATGTGGAAAGCCAGATTCTTCAATCCAACCTCTTGCATGTGTGAAAATCACCTGGAAATCTTTATAAAATGGGATTTCTGACCTCACCTGGAAGAGCCGGACTTGATAGAGAATTTGCAGTTATAGCAGGCTTTCAAGTGAGGCTGGTGCTTCTGGCCTCAGATTGCATTTTGAGAAACATGGTGCTAATCTTGAAAAGAGAGTAAACTCTAGAAGGATACACTGATTTTTTTATTTATACTTAAATATGCAGGAAAAATAGGTCACTGAAAGGCAATGTAGTAAAAATTAAAATACAATAAGGTTAGAATATTAGAATGCCATGTCACTTCCCTCCAAATATTAAAAAAGAATGAAATATAAATTCTAAATAAAAATATAATGTCAAAAAAATATATACTTGTATGAATGCACAGAAAAAAATGTAGGAAAGAAATACATCTAAGTAGTCACACTGGTTATTTTTGAGCAGTAAGATTCTGGGTGATTTAGAACTATCAAAACTTCTCTGCATTTCCAACTTCACTTTATAATGTGCATGTGTTATTTTATCATTAAAATATACTTTCAAAATGTGGATCTAGATTCATGATTCTGAGATAAAATGGCCAAAATAGCTGTGATATAGTAAAATTTCATTAGTTTTATCATCTCAATAAGGAATCAAGAGGTTTTAGTTTCAAATCTCCTTTCTGTCAATTTCTACTGAATACTCTCCTCAACCTTTAGTTTTCTCAACCATAAAATGAAGACAATAATACCTCCTTCAAAAAGTCAGCAGGGGGGAGAAATGACCCAAGCATTGTATGCACATATGAATAATAAAAAAATAAAAAATAAATTAAAAAATAAAGATAAAAATAAAGGATGTTAAAAACAAGAAAAAAAAAGAAGTTGGAATGATGACGAAATGAAATCACGCACATTGTAAGATAACAAATCATGTGTGTAATTAAGTGATTGCGCAGAGAATGCACTAATGGAAGTATTTAGCTTGGATGTCTCAGCTAGTGAGCTCTCTGCTCACAGTCCTATATGGGTTGTAGGACTTTTACACATTAAACTGCAAGAGGTGATGAACTCAAATGCTAAGGTAGCACTCACTGAAGGAAGAAAAGAGGCAGAACCGTTGTCAATAATCAATGCTGCTTGTCAACTGGTGAAGAGCAGAAAGGTGATGGGGATGATGGCAAAACAAATAGATTCATCAAGCCCATAGATTTATTGGTAAGGGAATTTTTCTCTGCTGCAACTCCAAGTGCCAAGTAAAAGGTCTTATATTATTCTGTATATTCATGAGTGAATCTCAACTGTTCAGAAATACTACTATTGAACACATAAGACTGAATTTCATATCATGTAAAACCAGAAAGGGACAAGCTTTAATTACCTTCCTCATTTTCATGAAACAATGAATGTTTTCTCTGTGACACTATATTAAATACAAAGAAAAATGACAAAGTACTATTATAGTATTAGTGTCCTATGGCCACTATAACAAATGATCACTTATACTTTAAAACAATACAAATTTACTCTCTTACAGAACTGGAGATAGTGACACAGCTTCCTACACACCTGTGCACAGTACTGGAGGAATCCAGTTACAGGATGCCAAAAAGTAATCTTGGTTTTATGCAGACCCTACCCCTGAATGAATAAAGACAAGTTTTTATGTAAAATGTGGGTATACCAGCAAATTAGTTTGTGTGGGGCATTTGGGGGTGGGTGGGGTTTGGTAGAGAATAGTCTTTGGGGTCTTCCTTATTCTGATCCCTTTTTAATTAGAGTCAACTTCTGATCTTAATCTGGCTTTCAAAAAATAAGTTTCTCTATTGGAAAGAGTTGCTTTTCATTTGAAACTATGCAACTGACTTTCCAATCTCAATCAGACTCTAGTGATTTTGGTTACAGAAACTAGCTTTCCCAGAACCTAATTATTCCTGTGAAGGTACCTATTGAGGTTTGTGCAGAGCCAAGATGGAAATCCAGAAAGACAGCAATGACCTTGAGACCTTCCTCTGTGAAAACTCCCTAATCTAAGACCATGCAATTATTTTTAATTAGCAAAATGTAAGCTTCACAATAGCTAAGTCCTCATTAACACTTGCATATTAACCTCATATGTTCTCTGTCTCTTTGGATTTTGTTTTTAAGCCTTGAATGAATGCCCTGAGTATACTACATTATTTCCCATAGGAACTATTGTCTCATTATTGGCACACAACAAATAATGATGGTAGAGAGTGTGGATTAAAAAATGGACATTCTGCATGCTAATACTGCATATGAGATGTTATTCATTATAGCCCCCTTTGAGTTCATTCACCTATCCAAGTCTCAAATGGAGGGGCAATTTAGGAAAAGAAAGAAAGACAAAATTTTGATTTCCTGTTAAAAGAACAATAGCTTACACTTCTCTTTCTTGAAAAATCCTTCAAAAATGAAGGCAAAATCTAGTTTTATTATGTCATTTCTGCTCCCTCCCTTCCCCACATCTATCTGCCTTCTGCCTTTTTTTCATCCACCTCAAGTCTCTCCATTATTTATATTGGCTCCAAGGCATTGCTTTAAAGAAAACAATAATCTGTGCTTTTGCAGTTCTTATCACAAAACTAGAATTTTTTGTCTCTATATTGTGGTGCCATATTTCCTGGTGACATCAATATCTGTTTTTTTGTATTCTTTGATCTTCATCCTATAGAATATTAAATTGTATTTCATAACTAAATCTGAAAAGCTGTACTTGTATTTTATTCATTGTTAGTTTTAGATCGTAGAAGGCTATGAAAGGAAGAAAAAGCCTATAAAACCAAATGGTGATACAACAAACTCATGTTTCCTCATTTTAATAGGTCAAGATAATGGAGCTCAGTCACCCTGTTCATTATTTGCTCAGATGGTGTAAAAGTTGCCTATATAGTATATCTTTGCTCCATCTACTAATCTCCTTTTCCATCTCTAACCTTCTCACTCTCATTTAAGTTGGGTCCCAATATCAAGACTAAGAATATTGATTGGAAATGTGTTAGCATCTATATTTTCTTCCTTTAGCATTACTCTGTGCTAAATAGATCCTTCCATTTCATATTGCTAATTAATTACTAATAACTACTAATATGGTACCAGTGCTATGCCTTCAACTAGAAAATAGAAAAAAATAAATTAGTCATAGAGCCTAGCTTTGGAGAATTTGGTGTCTAATGGATAGAGTAGGCATGCTGACAGGTATGATATTGATTTTAGAATGTATATAAAGTACTCAGAGACTTTAGGTAAAGGATTAGATGTCTTGATATAGGATAGTCTGGAGAGAATTTATTACTGAATCCATTGCAAGCTAAATCTTAAAGGATAAACAGGAGTTTGCAAGGTATAATGATTAAGAATTGGCAATTTAGAGCTCTTTCCTCAAAGGTAAAACTAGGTTTAAATATATTTATTCCTCTTAGTCTCTTAAATGGATAAAAACTTAGATGATTTTGTTAAAACTGGAGTAGCAACATCAGCATTTGTTTAAATTTCTAGTAAAAGACTTCCCTGACAGTGGCTTTCCCCACTTTTGAGATGTAAGGACAGCATTAATGTAGGCTTGATTTATAAGACAGGTCTCAAAAGAATTTCAAAATTATTACCAAGATACTTGAGTGTGACTTTCAAAACTTCCCGATGATTAAGGCCCTGTTAAAATAACTGAGAAACAAATAATGAAATCACTACTCTTCAACATGAGTCATTGTGGTAAGGATTAAAGGGTCAATACTGTCAGCATTCTTCTCATAGCCAAGAATCGTGAAAGCAATAATGTTTTTAAATGTTCCGGAATCTTGAAATATCTGATACTATTGTAGGCACAGTGAAAATTCTGCATTAAACTATTCATATTACTGATAGAACAATAATGTCGCCATTTTATGAATCATCCAAAATGGCAGCCCCACCCTTAAATAAATTCCTGTGCTCTAAGACAGCCCCACCCCTACCAAAGATTACTGAGCGTGCGCTAACTTCCTTCCCCTCCCCCTTCTATAAAAGCCACTGCTTTCCCAGACTCCGGGTTGTGCCATCTTTTCCCCGGCCAGCCTGGCAGTTTGGGCCTGCCATTAAACTTTGCTCTATGGACGTGAGACTTTTCTCGTGAGCTTTCTTTGTGAGTGGCATTTTTCTTAACAATTACAATAGAAGGTTTTGTAGTCCTCATTCTGACTTTACTGATCCTATTACAGTAGGGGGAAAGATAAGGAAAAACATAGATACTACCACCTAGTGGAGTACTTGACTAAGATAATGATGCATATGGAACATTAGGAGAAAGGTAGACTGTTTGTTTTCTCATTTAAAAAGACAGGAGAACCTTTTTGAATAATGTTTTTCTTATTATATGAAAAAAAGACCATGATATCCTTTAAAAGTGTCTCCACCAAACATCTAGTGTCTGACAGAAGAGTTAGTCAAAAAAGCTCATTGGAAAATTCTTTTTATGGAGAATGTCTCATTACTCAGTATTTTCAGATAAATTAGTGGTTTTGTACAGCATTATGATTTGTTCTAAGGAGATTTTTTTTTCATTTTACTGAACAATTTCTAATTTCTGCTTTTACTTGTTAGCTCATATGGAATGTCTGTTGTGTTTATTTAGGGGACAGGGTAGTTTCAGAATGTGATTGTCCAGTGTTACTATTAACTGAATTTGTCCTTCCTTAGGGAAAAAATAAATAGAGTTGGTGCTGCTGCGGAGAATGGGTCCTTTGCCCTAAACCAAGCCCCTACTTTTTCTTCAGTTCAATTTGAGACTTTTTTCCATTCATTTTCAGTTCCTTCAAAAATGAGAACCCAGATAAAAGATGATTACTAAAGTCAAGGGGTACCCTTATATCAGAAATTTCAATCTCTCTTCAAAATGAGTGATTTTTTATAAGGCATTTATTCAGTTAAAAGGGAAAGAATTGGAAGATGGTTGACTCATGGCACCTGACCAATTAATTACTAGCATCTCAGAGCTAAACCTAGAGCTGTTAGAGAGAGTCTACCCTTCAAGGTGGTTGTTGGTGAGAAGGCAGTAGTTTCAATAGCAAACAGATAGAACCTAATATACAAACTAGAGAATTTGGACAAAGAGCAGTGGCCAAGAGAGAGAGCAACAACATCAGTTTGCCAGAGTGAAATACACAGCTGCAGTGTGAGACTGGAGTAAAAGAAACAGAGTCTCAGAAAACATGCAGTGTAATTTCAGTTGTGAGCAGACAGAACATTAAAAAATAAAGAAAAAAATTAGAAAAGGAAATTCAGAGAATGGAACAGAAGGAGAGAAAGAGAGCTCCAGCATGTGGAACTCACAGAATCAGCAACAGAGGGCAGGGTTGAGAGGAAACAAATAAAGAACAACAGATTCAGAAAACTTGTCACTGACCTCCATCTAAGGAGATAGGGGACCTGAAATCTGCATAGCATACTGGCACAGGGAACATTCTCCCTTCTTCACAACACTTGTTTACAGCACCATGCTGGGAAGCCATTTTGAGTGGCTCCTATCGAATTCTGCAGCTTTGGGACTCAATGGTCCCTGCACTGTCCTATCCCTGGGAATTCCCAACAAGGATCTTCCACTGATCTACCAAGTGATGGCCTAGAGAGCTGGTGTAGCTGCAGAGGAAAGATTTTAAATCAGAGATACAGAGACTTCCACACAATAGGAAATTATCCCAGAATCACAGGGGAGAGGAAATCACTTGATTTGAGCTTTCAAGTAGGGAAGCTATTTACAAAGCTCTTGGAGGGGGAAACAAGCAGTTTCAAGTTGCAGGAATTAAATTGTGGAAAGTTAGAGACCTGTGGATCTGAGCCATCATACCCAACTTTGGATATTTAATTTTTAATCCTCTCTTGTTCCTCCCTCTCCTTTCTCCTTACTGTAATCTAAATATACTCTTTTTTCAATTAGATCAGTTTTCTCTCTCTTGTTTCTTCTTCTTTCTCATCTTTACCCCTTTATACATTTTAAAAATTTTTTATTATTTTAATTATTAGTTGGTTTCTTCTTCTTTATTTTATCTTTAGCTGTATATTTCCTATCTGTTTTTTCTTATCTCCCCATTTACTTTTTTCTCTTCTTTATCTTTTCTCTTTTTGCCAGTATTATTCTCTAGTATTATTTTTCTTATTTTTTTTTTGCCTACCCTTATTAACTAACAGCTTCTTTTTTTTTCTTTTATTATTCATATGTGCATAGAAGGCTTGGGTCATTTCTCCCCCCTGCCCCCACCCCCTCCCTTACCACCCACTCCACCCCCTCCCTGTCTTCCCCACCCCCTCAATACCCAGCAGAAACTATTTTGCCCTTATTTCTAATTTTGTTGTAGAGAGAGTATAAGCAATAATAGGAAGGAACAAGGGTTTTTGCTGGTGGAGATAAGGATAGCTATACAGGGTATTGACTCCCACTGATTTCCTGTACGTGTGTGTTACCTTCTAGGTTAATTCTTTTTGATCTAACCTTTTCTCTAGTTCCTGTTCCCCTTTTCCTATTGGCCTCAGTTGCTTTTAAGGTATCTGCTTTAGTTTCTCTGCGTTAAGGGCAACTAATGGTAGCTAATTTTTTAGGTGTCTTACCTATCCTCACCCCTCCCTTGTGTGCTCTCGCTTTTATCATGTGCTCAAAGTCCAATCCCCTTGTTGTGTTTGCCCTTGATCTAATGTCCACATATGAGGGAGAACATACGATTTTTGGTCTTTCGGGCCAGGCTAACCTCACTCAGAATGATGTTCTCCAATTCCATCCAGTTACCAGTGAATGATAACATTTTGTTCTTCTTCATGGCTGCATAAAATTCCATTGTGTACAGATACCACATTTTCTTAATCAGTTCGTCAGTGGTGGGGCATCTTGGCTGTTTCCATAACTTGGCTATTGTGAATAGTGCTGCAATAAACATGGGTGTGCAGGTGCCTCTGGAGTAACAGTCTTTTGGGTATATCCCCAAGAGTGGTATTGCTGGATCAAATGGTAGATCAATGTCTAGCTTTTTAAGTAGCCTCCAAATTATTTTCCAGAGTGGTTGTACTAGTTTACATTCCCACCAACAGTGTAAGAGGGTTCCTTTTTCCCCGCATCCTTGCCAACACCTGTTGTTGGTGGTGTTGCTGATGATGGCTATTCTAACAGGGGTGAGGTGGAATCTTAGCGTGGTTTTAATTTGCATTTCCTTTATTGCTAGAGATGGTGAGCATTTTTTCATGTGTTTTTTGGCCATTTGAATTTCTTCTTTTGAGAATGTTCTAACTAACAGCTTCTTAGTCCACAAAATATTATCTTTGCTTCTTTTCCCCCTAATGTATTTGAAGTTGTGGTGATAATTGTTTATAATTGTTTATTACTAGATTTCCATAGCTGATTTGCTATAGGTGGTAGCTTCACTGAAGCTAGTTTTCTTCTCCATGAGTAATGCTGGGGATTTGACCTGGGCCCATGAGCATGTTGGGTGGTGTAGTGGGGTATTTAGCTACTGAGATGTACCCCTAACCTAGTTGTGAGAAGCCACACCCCAAGTCTGCCATGACCTAGTTACACCCAAACCTTGGTGAATACTTCAAATGAAGGAATCCAGGATATTGAAGCTTCTAACCAATGACTCGGCCCCTGATGCACAAATCCCACTGAAGAATCACATACAATGTGAGGGAAAAAAAAAAAGGCAACATGATCTGTCAATAGTTAAGTAGTGGATAAAACTTCAGACCAAGAATGCAAAAGAATCATTATAAGAATGATTAAGGCCTTGAGTTTAAATCCTTGTAACACACACACACACACACACACACACACACACACACACACAAATCAATGAATTAAATACAACATAAATAAACATTTGAATGAATTAAAAGAGGATAAAAATAAATGGATAAATAAAATAAGGAAGACACTATAGGGTATGAAAGAAGACTTTTGTAAAGGAAGATACTGAAAAAAGTCAAATTGAAATTTTGGAAATGAAAAGCTCAATAAGTCAAATAAAAATACTCAGTTGAAGGCATTGTCAATAGACTGGACCATCTGGAAGACAGAATATCAGGACATGAAGAGAAGCAGAAAAATTAGAAAATTCATTAGTAATAAAGGAAAAATAAAGTATGAAAGGAACATAAAATGCATCTGGGACACCATTAAATGACCAAACTTTTGAGTCAAGGACTTAGACGGAGAAAATTATAAGCTAAAGGCATAGAAGATATATCCAATACAAAGGCAGCAGAAAATTTCTCAAATCTTTAATAAATAGCCTAATGACATACCTCAAAGTTTCAGAGAAACAAGTATAAGCCAATCTGTAATTTAGTACAAAGAAAGAAATGATGTATAGCAGTGCTTAAATTAATGAAATGTAAACTAAAAGAACAATACAAAGGATCAATGAAATAAAGATCAATTTCATTGAAAGAATAAACAAGGTTGATAAACATTTAGCCAAATTAACCAAAAAAGAGTGAAGACACAAACTAATAAAACTAAAGATGAAAAGGATACCAACAAAATTCAAAAGGATCATTAAGGAACAATTTAAAATCATATTCCAATAAATTAAAAAATCTATAATAACTTGATAAATTTCTAGACACATATGACTTGCAAATATTGAACCAAGAAGATATAAAAAAAACAAAACCTGATATTGAGATTGAAGAACTAATAGTCTCCCAGTAAAGAAAAGCCCAGGACTAGACAAATTCACTGTGAATTCTGCCAGATGTTCAAAGAAGAACCAGTACCAATACTCCTTAAAGAATTTTACAAAATAGGAAAAGAAGGAACATTTCCAAATTCATTCTGTAAAGCCAGCATTACCCTGATACCAAAACCAAAAAAACCTACAACAATAGAAAAATTGATAAATGAAAGTATAGATCAATATCCTTAATGAATATAGGTTTAAAATTCCTCAGGAAAATAATTGTAAATGAATTTACCAGCACAATGCATAATTTATATTTCATGATCAAATTTAATTTATTCTAGGAATGCAAGGATAGTTGGCATATGCAAATCAGTAAATATACTAGAGCACATAAATCAAATCAAGAACAAAATTCACATGATTATCTCAATAGTTGCAGAGAAATGCCTAAATCCAACATCACTTCATGATAAAAGCCCTGTAGATGTTAGGAATAGAAGGATACTACCACAATATAATAAAGGCTAAATATGACAAACCAATAGCCAACATTATACTAAATGGGGACAAACAAAACATTTTCTCTAAAACCGGAAATGAGACAGAAGGGGGTGTTTACTCTCTCTACTCTTTTTAATATAGTGCTTGAAATCTTTGCAAGATCAATAGGCAAAAGAAAGAAAGAAAAGGAATACAAATAGGAAAGGAAGATATCCAATTATCTCTATTTGTAGATAACATGTTCTATAATTCTAGACCATAAAATCTACTATTAGACTCTTGGATCTGACAAACACTTTCATCAGAGTATCAAAATAGAAAATAAATGTATGAAAACCAGTATCTTTTCTGTATACCAACAACAAATTTTATGAGAAAGAAACCAGGAAAATAATTCCATTCATAATATTCCTCCCCAATAAAATACCTACAAATAAATATAACCAAAAAAAATACGAAAGACCACTAAAATGAAAACTCTAAAACACTGAAGAGAGGTATTGAAGAAGACACTAGAAGGTGGAAATATATCCTATGTTCATGGATTGACAGAACTACTGTTATAAAAATGGCCATATTACTAAAAGCCTTCCATAGATTCAATGCAATTCTCATCAAAATTCTAATGACATTCTTCAGAGAACTAGAAAAAAAATCTTAAAATTCATACAGAATCACAAAAGACCTATCAAAGAAACCTTGATCAAAGGGAATACTAGGAGTATCATAATACCCAAACTCAAAATTATAATACAGACCCATATGTGACAAAAACAGCATGGTAGTACAAAAATAGATGCCCAGAAATAAATCCACACAGCTATTGTCATGTGGTTTTTGACCAAGGTGCCCAAATTATGCATTGGAGAAAAGACATTGGATCAAGTTTCAGTCTTTAGTGGATTACCAGGGAAAACTGGATATGCACATATTGAAGACTAAAACTAGATCTCTATCACTCACCCTGTAAAAAAATCAACTCAAAATGGATAAGACTATAATGCAAGTACCGTAACACTGAAACTACTAGAAGAAAACCTAAGGGAAACATTTCAAGTAAATATAGGCATGGGAAATAACTTTCTAAATAAGACTCCAATAACTTAAGAAATAATCAGAAGAAGTAACAACTGGGAATTGCATTAAATTGTAAATCTTCTGCACATCAAGGGAAACAACAGAGTGAAGGGACAGCATAAACAGCAGAAAACCTTTGCCAACTATTCATCTGATAGGGGGATTAATATCTAGAGTATATAAAGAACACAAAAATTAAACACCAAAAGGGTAATGTAGTCAGTAAGTTGGCAAATGAACTGAATGAATAAATCAAACTAACCAATAAACACACAAAAAAATACTCTCCATATTTAACTGTCAGGGAACTGCAAATCAAAACTACATTAAGATTCCAAGATGGCAGCTAGAGGGAGGAAGCGGAAAGCATGCACCTGAAAGTAAAATCTTGGAGAGATGCTGGAGATACACCTTACAGGAAAAACCACTGTGAAGAGACAAAACTTTGACACCTCTACACCTCCAACCTATGCATAGCATCTCCACCTCATGTTAAACTAAAACCAGGAGGGCTCCCACACTGCCTCCAAACGGCAGCACCTAGAGGGCTTGGAAAGACACGGACCACAAGGTGAGCTAAGTGGCACTCAGTACTCCCACAGACAATCCTGGGCCAGTTCAGCATAGCACCCTGGACAGACTGACCCCCACCCTGGGAAAAAAAGAAAAAAAACCTGAATAATAAGCAATAACAAAAAAAGACACATAGCAAAGAAGGCAGGGCGCCCTGAGTGTCAAAGAGGGGGGAGAGGACATCCCTCACAACAAGCCGGCTGGAGAAGGCAGGAGTGGCGGCACACCCAGCAACCAGGAGTGGGAAGCTTGTAAAGGTGGCAGAGGGAGGAAAACTCCACAGGAGAGGGGGGAAGACCCAATTCCCATGTGAACTGTAAATAAACATGCAGGCCTGAGAAAGCTGGTGCAATGTCACCTCCCCAAGTGTGCTTGGAAAGGGGAAAGCTTGTAGCAATGGCAGTTGGTTGTGCCCAGGAGAACTCTAAGTAAACATAGCCTGTGGGGTGGGGTGAGTGCTAAGCTCACCCCTGAGATCTGCATAAATAAAGCCTCCAGCAACAGCAGGCTGACAGCAGCGGGCAGGCAAGCCACAGCCTCAGAAGAACTGTCTCCAGACTCTTTTTTTTCTCTCTCCCTACCTTTGATGAGAAAACAACCAAACTACACCTGCATACTGAAAAAACTTAGTGAAAGTGTATTGCATTTGAACTTGGGACACTGTGGGGTTTTTTTTGTTTTGTGTTGTTTTGTTTTTGTTTTTTTCCCCTTTGATGAGACAACTACAGAACTACTTCTGAGACACCATCTCCAGGATTGGTAGCTGAGGAACTAACACTGAAATTATTAAGACTGAAACTTTATTGCATTTGAACTTGGAGGTTTTTTTCATTTATTAATTTTTTATTTTTATTTTATTTTCAATCCACTCTCTGTCTCTCTAATGTCTGTTCAGCTTACTGTTGATTAGTACACTATCTCTCCCTGTTTATATCTTTGAAATTTTTGTTTGTTTTGTTTTTTTACTTCTTTGTTTATTTGTTTTTCCCTTTTTCTTTAACTTCTTTGCTTTCCATCTCCTCTCACCCTTCCATTCTAAATATCACCATTGTTATTATTACAAGCTAGAAAATACTTAATTGCACTCAGTACAGGGACAATAACAACACCAAAGGGCAATAAAGGGAAGACAGAAAAAATAGGGAAACCAGTTTCCCCACACCAAAAAATTAGTACAGGACCCAGAGGGAAATGAAGCAAACAGATACTCAGATCCAGACTCCAACAAAATAAAGATAAACTATGCCAAAGAATCAAATGAAGCCCAAAAGAACAATCTAAAAGAAGACATACTAAAGGTACTCAATGAGAATTTTATAGAGATGATATTGGATAGGGTCAACCAAAATGTACAGGAGACACTCAAGAAATTCCAAGACAACAAAAATAGAGAATTTGAAAAAGCACAAGAACAAATAAAAGAAACCATAGAAGTACTGTATAAACACCAAAGTGAAACAAAGAACATGATTAATAAACAGATAAATGAACTCAGGAAAAAAATAGACAACATTAAAGAGGAACTGACTCAGGATATGGAAAACCTCAGACAAAAGAATGAAACAGAACTGCAAAACAAAATGGAAGGCCAATCCAGCAGAATAGAACAAACAGAAGACAGAATCTCAGAACTTGAAGATAAAATGGTAATTAAAGGAAAAACTGAAGAACTATTAATTAAACAACTCAAGACCTGTGAAAAGAAAATGCAAGAACTCACCAACTCCATCAAAAGACCAAACCTGAGAATCATGGGCATTGAAGAAGGAGAAGAGGTGCAAGCAAAGGAAATGCATAATATATTCAACAAAATAATAACAAAATTTCCCAATTCTAGAGAAATCTATTCCCATACAGATGCAAGAGGCCTCCAGAACACCAAACAGACCTGGCCAAAATAGAACACCCCACGACATATCATCATTAAAACAACAAGTTCAGAAACTGGGGAAAGAATATTGAAGGCTGTAAGAGAGAAAAAACAAGTAACATACAATGGTAAACCCATCAAAATCACAGCAGACTTCTCAACAGACACATTAAAAGCAAGAAGAGCTTGGGGTGAGAACTTCCAGGCAATGAATGAAAATAACTTCAACCCCAGGATACTCTACCCAACAAAACTATCATTCAAAATAGATGGAGCAATAAAAGTCTTCCATGATAAGCAGAAACTAAAACAATATGTGACCACAAAGCCACCACTACAAAAGATTCTGCAAGGGATTCTGCACACAGAAAGTGAAATTCACCATAACCATGAAAGGACAGGCAGCACCAAACTCCAGGAAAAGAAAAAGCAAGAAAGTAGAGAGCAACCTCAACTTAGGTACACACAATCAATCCTTCAAACAACTAAGACAACTAAATGACAGGAATCACCACACACCTATCAGTACTAACACTTAATGTTGATGGACTTAATTCCCCCATCAAAAGGCACTGTTTGATGAAATGGATTAAAAAGGAAGATCCAACAATTTCTTGCTTACAGGAGACCCATCTCACCAAAAGAAATAAGCATAGGCTTGGGATGAAAGTCTGGAAGAAGATTTACCAAGCCAATGGCCCCCGAAAACAGGCAGGATATCTCTGACAAAGTAGACTTCAAACCTACATTGATCAAACGAGATAAAGAAGGACATTCCATATTAATAAAAGTGGAAATAGACCAAAAGGAAATAATAATTATCAACCTATATGAACCCAATGTCAACACACCCAATTTCATCAAACATACCCTGAAGGACCTGAAAGCATATATTAACTCCAACACAGTGGTTGTGGGAGACTTTAACACCCCATTATCATCAATAGATAGGTCATCCAAACAAAAAATCAATAAAGAAATCCTAGATCTAAAATATACAATAGATCAAATGGACCTACTTGATGTTTACAGAACATTTCATCTAACTTCTTACACAATATACATTCTTCTCAGCAGCCCATGGAACCTTCTCCAAAATAGATCATATTCTAGGGCACAAAGCAAGACTCAGCAAATATAAGAAAATAGAAATCATACCATGCATTCTATCTGATCACAATGCAATAAAACTAGAACTCAAAAGTAAAGACAAAAAACATGCAAACAGCTGGGAACTGAATAACTCATTGCTTAATGAACAATGGGTCATTGATGAAATAAAAGAGGAAATTAAAAAGTTCCTGGAAGTCAATGAAAATGAGAACACAACCTACCAGAACCTATGGGACACAGCAAAGGCAGTCCTGAGAGGAAAGTTTATCGCCATGATTGCCTGTATTTAAAAGACTGAAAGATCCCAAATCAGTGACCTAATGATAAATCTCAAACTCCTAGAAAAACAAAAACAAGCAAATCCCAAAACAAATAGAAGGAGAGAAATAATAAAAATAAGAGCTGAAATCAATGAAATAGAAACCAAAAAAACCATACAAAGAATTAATGAAACAAAAAGTTGGTTCTTTGAAAAAATAAACAAAATCGACAGACCCCTGGCAAACCTGACTAAAATGAGGAGAGAAAAAACCCAAATTAGTAGAATCAGGGATGCAAATGGGGAGATAACAACAAACACCACTGAAGGAAATCATCAGAGACTACTTCGAGAACCTATATTCGAGGGGGTGGGGGGGAGAGGGAGGTGCCGGGTCGGTAAGGGAGGAGGTCGGGGAAGTGTGGAGAAATGACCCAAACATTGTATGCACATATGAATAAAACAAACAAACAAACAAAACAAAAAACAAAACAAACAAACAAACAAAACAAACAAACAAAAACAAACAAACAAAACAAAAAACAAAAAACAAAACTACATTAAGATTTCATCCAACCCACTCAAAATGAGTCTCATCAAGAAAACAAACAACAAATGCTGATGAGTTGCTGGTTAAAGGAACTCTTGCATACTGTCGGTGGGAATGTAAATTAGTGCAGCCACTGTGGAAATCAGTGTGGAGATTCACCAGAAAACTAAAAATAGAACTGTCATATGATCCAGCTGTATATCACTTCTAAGAATATATCTGAAGGACTAAAAGTCAGTATACAATAGGGACACCTGGATATCATGTTTATTGTGGCACTATTCACAATAACCAAGTCATGAAATCAGCTCAGGTTCCATCCATGGATGAATGGATAAAGATGCACAATGGAGTAATATTCAGCCATTAAGAAAAATGGAATTATGTCATTTGCAGGAAAATGGATTGAACTATTGAACTGGAGATCTTCATGTTAAGAGAAGTAAGCTAGACTCAGAAAGACAAGTATTTCATGTTTTCTCTCTTATGTAGAATCTCAAAAGAAGACAAGAAAGTAGAAGGAAGCTATTAGGGAGTAGGACAGGGACCAGCTAGAGTGTGGAAAGAAGACTAAGTATGGATAATGGGGGAAAGGTAAATATGACTAAAGCACTTTATACATGCATAAAAAAGTCATAATAAAGACAATTATTTCATACACTATACACTAATAACAGTTATACTTACTAAGGGCCTGTAGTATGCATTTATTTTATATAGTAAAACTTCTAAATCCTTACATAAAAATTTTGTTTTCCTCCTCAGGGGCAATTTCCATAAAAGAAATTTGTTATCAAAAAATAATTTGATACCCTAATAGAAACTCTAATAGAAATGGGCACATTGCTTTACATAGTATGCAATAAAAAAATGGCTCAAATGCAATGTGCCTGTAGTGTGAAGGAGCCATTCTGATTCTAGTGCGTTGATAATGAGAAATGGAGAAAGAAAAGGAAGACACCATGTGCATCATTAGTTGCTTATGTGGAGTACGAATTGCTTTATCAGACACATATTGCCCACAGCTTTCTGTTCCCCAGACTAAACTCTTATTCTAGATACCGCTGTAGTTACTATTTTTCGTAGACTTCAGCAGAGAGCATTGGTCATATGGCATACCTCAAGCATGTATATATACCTGCACTTGAAACCATGGCTGTGATCTGCTACCTTTGGGAAGAAAGGAATTTCTACATTGGCAGAGATCTGGATCATGATGAAACACAGCTGCTACTCCAAATTGGTGGCAAGGAGGAGCATATCTGGAACACAATAGATTGAATATAATGTCTGCTTGTGTTTCTGTGTTCAGCATTAATGGTAAATGGGCAACTGTAGCATCAATGGCTTGTCAAGGGACCAGCTAGATGAAGACCTGTTTCACATAAAGCAAACAAGCAGTTGAAATACCTACCTTTATCTCAAACTAGCGAAAACACTATGTCTTTCTTATTATTGCTTATGTCTTCTCTTCAACAAAATTGGAGAAGAGGGCAGAACAGTTCTGCCTGGAGGTGAGGGGGTGGGGAGAAAGAGAGGGGGTGGAGGACAGGAGGAGAAATGGCCCAAACAATGTATGCACATATGAATAAATGAATAAAACAACAACAACAAAAAGAAATACCAGCTGAAGATGAGGTGGAGGGAAGGCTGTACAATACCAATTACTGCTTTGGATTAAGCTGTCACAATAGATATTTTAGTTTATCTCATAGATATTTGTATTGAGTCTTTTCAGAGATTGCTGGAAAATGGCTTTGTGACATATTAGGTTTAATGGAAAACATGAATATTTATTTTGTGACAATGGACTGTATCACACATTTTTGTATTTCACTTTATATCCCTTTGGCCCTACTTCTTACTCCAGCCACCACTGTGGTAACCAATTCCTTCCAGGATTTGACCAGAGACTCACAATATAGCATCTGTCATGTTCTTTTTGCTTCTTGCTTCGAGGGTTCACTAATGCTACAGAGTAGAGTTCTCCCCAGAAACCTAATGTGTGTCTCATGGATACTTATGCCAGAAATGTGGCAAAGCCAGTGCTCTTGGAACTACCCTTGACCAAAGGAGGATAATCAATTTCATCAGTGTATAGCCCTGGTAAAATGATGCACAATGTGCTTCATGGGACGCCTTAAAATTCCCACAGGATTGAGCACCAGTATCGTACAGCCATATTCAACTGAGTAATGCATCTTTGTATTGACTTTTCTTTTTACTCCATACACTAGCTTCACTCAAGCTCCAAGAGTTTATATTCTCAACTGATCTAACTGTAAAAAGCCTTTGTCTCAGAATTTTCTTCAAGGAGAACCTAGGAATTATAATGTGCAATTAAAGAATCCATTCTTTTTTAATCCTTAAGAGATGATGTTATAATAGTTATATAAACAGTTTTAGTTATGATTTTGTCCCTCAATGTCCATCTTCCCAAAAGGCTAGATTTCCTGGATGTTCCTCACTCAACAAACGTACAATATAGATTAGGCACTTCACATATAGTTTTGATGAATGAGTGAATAATATATATTATTATTAAGCAGTAGGCCACTTAATTTTACCTGATTGAAATTAGTTCCATTTCCCTTTCTTGCTAATCTGAAGATCATACCATACAAGCATAATAATTTGAATGTAAGTATGAAATTACACACAGCAGTAGAATTTTATAGCCACGTCCTCCTTACATCTGTGGTCATGCATTGTCCCTCCCACATTGATTGAGTCCGATCGTGTGACTGGCCTTGGTTAAAGGCTAACCAGTGATGCAACTGTAGGTTTGAAAAGCTCATTGTGCTTGTCTTTTCTTCCTCATGAGAACACTTTTGCTACTATGCAAAGAAACCAGGGTTAGGTTACTAGAGACTCGTGGCTTAGTTGAAGAAAAGACTTACCATCAGACTTGTGTGTGACTGTTGTGGACTGTTCAGCCCTAAGCATGAATATAGATACGTGAATTACCATGAGGGGTGTCTAGCAAGAGAATTATCCTGAAAGTCTTATCCAAAATTGCTAACCCATGTGTTTTAAGACACTGATTTTTAGAGAAGGTTGTTAGATTGCTACAGACAACTGATAGTCAGCCCCCACACTGCAGAAACATTTATTGTCTCTGATTACTCACTAAATTGAGGTCATACTACATATAGTACAATTTATTCAGGGATTGCATTTGAAAGTTGTTACTTTGTGTCTGTCTAGTTTTGCAACTGTCACTGTGCTATTGGAAATATGGCTGAAGTTCTGATCTCCAGTGGACAGATTTCTGAGTGAAGGGTCAGTGATGTCATTAGGCACAGAAGAAATAGGGTCTAGGACTCCAGGAACTTGCAGGGACCCAGGAACTGTTTAAATCTTAATTTCTTTTAAAGTTGAAAGAAAAACCAGTATCGTATTAATGAATCCAGTTTGAGTTATACTTATCTGTATGTGTATGTGGTCATAAATTTCATTTTATATATATACCTACAATATAGACATCCATGTTTTCATTTTCTTCATTTCTTAATGAGGAAAGAAGCCCATGAAAGCAGACATTCCTGGGGCCATGAAAGTCATACTGTGACTCTGAAAAGAGGGCTTGTATTTTATATTTGAAAAAATTTCACGACTGCTTTCTGCAAGCCTGTGACAATTTTCTTATTTGCTAGAAATGGATGAAGGCTCTCCTTAACTCACCACAAACAATAGTAGAAATTGTCCCTCTGATGGGTGTGAAGTGGTAGCTCAGTGCTACTCACTTGCATTTTTCTTAGGGCTGTGGAGAGTAAACTTCTGTAAATCTACTGGCCAATTGGATGTGCCCTTCGTCATTCTTTGCACAGTGTCTATTTCTAAGGACCATCTGCCTCTGTCAAAATGGTTGCAAACATGATTTGACATTTTATTGTTTGTACAGTGACATTACAGACAGCATATTCACCACAGAAAAGGGTCAAGTTTTACTTGTTTTTGATTGTTTGCCTTTGTTGAGATGCCCCAAAGTGTTCTTTGTACATGTAGTCTTTCAAATGTTCTTCAATGGAAATGCCCCCCCACAGACACACATATTAGTCTTTGGCTCTTTTTGAATAAACATTCTGTGATATGAAGAATATTCAGAAATTATTTTCATTTAAAACAAGTAACTTTATGTTTTATTTGGTTTGGTTTTTGTGGAAATGTTGGTTAGTAAACCCAAGGCTTTGTACAAACTAGATGCTCTACCACTGAGCCATATTCCCAGTCCCATACATTTTAAACTTTAAACAAAGAATAAAATTTGTTTACTATCAGAAACCTTAAAAATACTATATAGTGAATTGAACATAGAATGGGAAGAAGAGAAGTATCTATCTTGTTTGTAGTTATTTTCTATTGTAAAATGAGAGAATAAAATGAAATTATGAATTTTCAAGATGGTTCTCACAGAATCCTTGGGTTCATAGTGATTCTATGGAGATTTGTAGAAATGGCAGGAGTAGTCCTCAAACAGTGTAAAATGAAGCTGCATTCAAATTCTGCTTATATATCAAGATCATAGCTATGATTTTATTTGTGGGAGTAAAGGCAAAAACCTGGATTAGAGATTTTTTTAGGTCCTTCTTTTATTATTATGTGATTTTTTAAAAGGAGGAAGAGAAGGTAAAAGAAGGGAATGAAGGAAAGTGGGAAATACCTTCCATATTAACCTTCCAAACTATGGTATGAATACCCTTGTTGCCTTGTAGATCCAGGTTTCTGGGTTTAAAGATAATGTCATTTTGGAAGCTCTCTTTAAGAAATAAAGATACATTCTAGTGCAAATAACAGTATGGATATAAAAATGGAGAGCGAGTATCCTTGGAAGTCATTTCTATGCCAGGATACCTAGCAAAAATATGATAATCTATGAAAATGACTTCAGAGTATATAAATATTACTTCTGCTGTCCTGCACAGACTGCTACTGTCCTACCTGTCTTTCCTGGTGAGACTCACCTTTGAATAATCCAAATGTCTCCCCGAACAAATTCTTTACTTAAAAAATGAAGAAGAATAAAAAAATGAAAAAGATACTTACTTTAAAAGATGAAGTGTGTGATAGGTAGGGAAGCACTCTTAAATGATAAATGAGATTTTAGATAATTAGACTATTATAGTGTTGGCAGCAGCCGTTGTGCCCAGGAATTCTAATTAGACATTGCTGCTGTGAGAAGGCTATTTTGAAAATTAAGTTATCAGTGGAAAGGCACTTGATACTCATCTCAGTCTTAGAATGTCAAGGCTCATGTGAGCCGGAACTACCTGATATTCCAGGAAAGCTTCTTAGGAGATGCTGGGCTGCTGGCTCTTTGTAATGGGTAAGTTGATTATTGGGGCCAGGATTGTATTATCCTGTTTGATTTTCCTATTACCCAATCAGTTGCTGGATGACTTCACCTAAATCCCTACTTACTATGTGAGATAATGTATTTAAAATGTGTAGCATTGTTCCACAGTTTTTCCCTTGGTGAACAGAGAAAGGCCAAACTCATTTGAATCATTAAACATAGTACAAGAGGGAAAGAAAGTATTCTTTTAAAAAGTCCTATGCTTTTGAAGATCAAATGGAAATACATTGAGTGTAACCAAAGGTTTTGAATAATTCATGCTCAGCTCACCTTATCTCATTGGGTACAATAGAAAATTGGCCATATTGATTTAGTGCCCAATGTACAGTGAGTCCTCATTTATCTGACGTCATTTGGGAATGAGCTGCTCATAGAGCCATAGAATTTCTAAGCTGGAGAAGGCCTTTGAGATTAGCTAATCTATCTCCCTCATTGTAAATAATTATAATAATTATAACAACAACAACAGCTGCTGGAGCTCTTCCTGTGTTTCATATTCTGTGCTGAGTGTTTTGTAAGCATTATACCATCTGTTTTCACAGTAATCCTATTAGGTATGTACTTCTCTTTCCATTCTACAATGAAGAAGAGCAAGTCTCAAGGAGATTAAAGTAACAGAAGGTTACATAGCTTAAATGCAATGAAACAGCCCTGGAGTGCAGACCTGTAGCCCCTGCTTTTTAGACAGTATTGTATATTGAGTCACATATGTCCTACGGCCAACTCATTCAAAGTCACTCACTTATTTACTGTCAATTTCCAGACCAGAACTCAACTCTTCTGTTATCATAGTCCTTCTATATCATACAGACTATAATGTAAATGAATCTTTTACATAAATGAACTGTTTTCCTTTCCATAAGCACTAAAGCTCATTTTATTTAAGCATTTTTGTGAAAATCACTCTAAAAGTTATTGCACTTCTCTGCTTCCTTAATCTTACTACATTAAATATAATTGCCATTTCTTGCTGACTCAGGTTTCATAATTATGGGCATCAATCATTGGATTATACTTTACCAACATCATACCCTCACTAAATGATTCCAGAAAACTGTTTTGTCAACCTTCCATTTCCCCTTTTATAAGTGATAAATCCTTATAATGTTGTTACTTGGGATGTCACGTTGCTATTGTACGAATGTTAACTGTACTTCTTGTGTGTGAACACATAGAAATATAAATGACCTGTTATATCTGTCATGGTTGGAAACTGGATAGGCAGGATTAGCTATGTGAGAAACAGAACAAAGGAAAACGAGTCTGAGTTCTAGGATAGGGCTGGTACTGTTAGGAATATTAAGCTGCATTGTGAAGAACAAGGTGGAGGTGGTCAGAAGACAGCAGAGAAAATTCTAGAAAAGAAGAAGGGACAACTGCAAAGCTCAGGGGCCAGAGTATGGTCCTCTTGAATGACATTTGGAGTGACTAGAGCTCATATTGCAAAACAACTACAGAAACCAAGTCCTCAAAGAAAGGGTGCTTTTACTAAACAAACTTGACGTAGTCTGGCAGTGATGGGGAACATTGAAAGGAGTTTAAAGAAGCAGGGTGAGATAATCAATTTTTATTGAACAGAATAATCAAAATAATTTAACTCACCACTGTGTGGGTATTTTTAAAATGCACTTATTTGAAAAACACTTGTAGCAAGTGTGAAAGTGTGATACCCCCTGTTGGGAAGGTAAAAACCATATTTTCCATATTGTGTTTACAAGACTGGTGTGTTTTTTTCTAAGTTTGGGAGACTGTGGACTTAAGTGTTAAGCTATGTATTGTGAAAGATCAGACAAGCAGGTGTCAGTGTGGCCTTGGTGTTTAATGGAATAAATCCTGCAGGAGATTGGATGGATCTTAATAAAAGGGTTGGATTTAGAAAGATAATGAAGAGCAGAGAGAAGAATGTGCATTCTTAGATGTTGGAACAGAGACCTGTCTGGTAAGTGAGACTTGTATGGGACTTTAGAAAGGTTGACATGGTGGGTGGGGAGGATTTATTTCCAGTAATAAGTGAAATGGATTGTTAGGGACCATTTTCAAAGATTGGGAAGGAACACAAGGCATCAGAGTTAATACAGGTCTAGAAAGAGAAGCAAGTGGATCAGGCCTTCTTCAGGACCTTCAGTCTAATTGCAGAGAAGGAGGTAAATAAGAAAGGATGTGACATCAGAGAACACAGTTCTGGTGGACTAGAATGGATAAATGGACCAGGTGGTGGCACCTTGTTTTTCTTCATAAAATCTCTCACTGGGTGAAATATTTATTTGTTTGTCTCACGTCTTTCCATCTAAAGTTGCATGAAAGCAGTATCCTTGTCCGTGTGTATTCACTGCTGCATTCCTGACACCCTGTGCCTGGAGAACACTCAATACGTGTATGATGAGTGACTAAAAATCTGAAAATATCTATGAATTTATATAGATGAAGAACAAATTAGAGAGAAATTTCAAGTGAGAAGCTGATCTTTTGAAATGCTGAGGAAAGAAATGAAGTTTTAGTTGAATCTACTGTGTGTGGTAAGATGCAATAATTTCAAAAGTTGTCTTAGGAAGTCTTAGTTCCTGTCTGGCTGAGTCATACAAAAGCCAAGACTTTCAGAGATCTGTCCCTTCCCCTACTGGGATGAATGTGTGTGAATTTCCCTCTCCCTCATCCTGTCTAGTTATTACCTCCTTTATGTGCAGTGCTACTGTCAGGCTACCAGGGCTGTTCTTGCTATATTAAATAGGAAGATAAAAGAATTCAGAATATCTCTTTCTCTTTGCAAGGCTTCCTTTAAGTCTTTTACTGCCTATTGCTGAAGACTGGAAAGCCTACTTTTGCTGAAAGGGTAACTATTAACCTGTTCCTACTATCTGCATTCTTCTTGTGACAACATCAGCCCCCACTTTTCCCCATCTCCCACCCACAGAAGGATGCTTTGGGCTAAAAGGGGGAAATGGTTCTACACAGAGAAACAGAGGAACTGAGCGCATTAAGATATTTCAGAAAAATTTACCTCCATTACACACTCATAAGATTAGAACTTTAGGGAAAGAAAACCACCCACAGAACACTAAAGAAATTGAAAAATGTTTTAGTAGCAGCCGTCCTAGATTTAAGGAAGTTTTGATTTCTTTTTCCCTTTAGAAATGGTAGAATATTAAAATAGGAAGAAATCCTAGTCTTCATGATTATACTGTCCACTTCCTTATTTTACAAGTAAGGAAATGAAAGCTTTAAGGCAGTGGTAGGTGGCATTGCAGAAAGCCACTCACTCACTAAAGATTTAGATTCCAACTGCATTTTGCAGTGATAAATATTTTTTCACTTAGACTTGCAATCTCTACTTTTTAGTCTAGTTAATCCCGACACAGCTGCTGGCTACCTGTTGTAATTGGTTCATTACCAAGCTTTAGCTCCATTTTTTTTTTTTTCATTTTTCTTTTATTATTCATATGTGCATACAAGGCTTGGTTTATTTCTCCCCCCTGCCCCCACCCCCTCCCTTACCACCCACTCCACCCCCTCCCTTACCACACACTCCACCCCCTCCCGCTCCCCCCCTCAATACCCAGCAGAAACTATTTTGCCCTTATCTCTAATTTTGTTGTAGAGAGAGTATAAGCAATAATAGGAAGGAACAAGGGGTTTTGCTGGTTGAGATAAGGATAGCTATACAGGGCATTGACTCACATTGATTTCCTGTGCGTGGGTGTTACCTTCTAGGTTAATTCTTTTTGATCTAACCTTTTCTCTAGTACCTGGTCCCCTTTTCCTATTGGCCTCAGTTGCTTTAAGGTATCTGCTTTAGTTTCTCTGCATTAAGGGCAACAAATGCTAGCTAGTTTTTTAGGTGTCTTACCTATCCTCACCCCTCCCTTGTGTGCTCTCGCTTTTATCATGTGCTCATAGTCCAATCCCCTTGTTGTGTTTGCCCTTGATCTAATGTCCACATATGAGGGAGAACATACGATTTTTGGTCTTTTGAGCCAGGCTAACCTCACTCAGAATGATGTTCTCCAGTTCCATCCATTTACCAGCGAATGATAACATTTCGTTCTTCTTCATGGCTGCATAAAATTCCATTGTGTATAGATACCACATTTTCTTAATCCATTCATCAGTGCTGGGGCATCTTGGCTGTTTCCATAACTTGGCTATTGTGAATAGTGCCGCAATAAACATGGATGTGCAGGTGCCTCTGGAGTAACAGTCTTTTGGGTATATCCCCAAGAGTGGTATTGCTGGATCAAATGGTAGATCGATGTCCAGCTTTTTAAGTAGCCTCCAAATTTTTTTCCAGAGTGGTTGTACTAGTCTACATTCCCACCAACAGTGTAAGAGGGTTCCTTTTTCCCCGCATCCTCGCCAACACCTGTTGTTGGTGGTGTTGCTGATGATGGCTATTCTAACAGGGGTGAGGTGGAATCTTAGTGTGGTTTTAATTTGCATTTCCTTTATTTTTAGCTCCATTTTTAACCTCTGGATGTTTAAGTGCCAAACATTGGGATGGGGTGTGGAAAGCTGGGAGGGGTTACCATGGTGCTGAAAAGGAGTCAGACATCAGACCCTAGTTTTCTGGTGCCCTCTGGAACTTCCATCACCCAACTGTCGGTACCACTTGAGTTTCTATGAGCAAGGGAAAATCCTTGTCCACAATCAGTGTGCCTAAACATCTTTAGAAATCCATTTCACTGCGTTGTGGAGAGGCATTTGACACATTTCAAGGTGAGACATCAGGGTTAAACTCTTGACACAAATGTGCTTCCCCTTGGCTGTGCGTGTCACAGGGCATTATCACTTGTTATCATCACTCTCCTTCCTTCCCCACCTGGAATAAACTTGTTTGTACTTTTTAAAAGTCCTGCCTTTAAAGTAAAGGTTTAATTTTTATGAAATCCATAGGTTTCTGCATACATAAAAAAGACTCAGGTTAAGAAAAGAAAGGCTTAGGTTTTACTAAATTTCCTGGGACCTATCAAAGATGTCAGTCACTTTTGAAACCATCAACACTTTGGCATTCAGAATAGCAGACTTGCCCTACCTTTGTTCTTTGAAAGGGCATTGCTGCTCTTTTTTCTGCACCCCAAGGAAGGTCAGAGAAAATTGAGCTCAATCTTCTTAACAAGTAAAATTCTAAATAGCATAGCAACTGATTTAAATAAAACATTTCATTAATATTCTGTTTTATGGGCTGATAGTAGGTTTTCCTATCCTCAACACCATCTAGGACTGTAAATTTTTTTGTGTGAGGTTGTGTCCTGTGCTTTTGAGCCTGCTTATTAGCAGCACTTGCCTCTGCCCAGTGCGAGTAGCAACCCAGCCCCACAAATGTGGCAATCACCATGTATCCAGACATTACCAAATATCACTTGGAGAGGGCGCAAAATCACCTGAGGGGAATGAGGCATAAACAGTGCCTAAAAATCAAGGTAAGTCTCCTTGTTGACAGGAAATTGTCTAATTGCATACGCCAGAAAGGTGGCTAACTTAAGCCACCTTTTTTTTAAGTTCTCTAAAACTCCGATTCTTTTATCTATTAATGGTGATAAAAATAAAATGTACAATGTCAGTTATAATGACTACACTCTAACTAGCAATGATAGTTAGCCCTTATTTTGCACTTAAAGTGTTAAAATTGTTAATTATTAGTACCAGTACAAGTCAAGCCAGCATACCTTTGACTAGAACTAGAAGTTCTCTTAGCCACGGAGTAGTGGCCCTATTGGCCTGGGGTCATGGAGGGAATGGGGAAAAAGGATAAATATTTTTTTAAAAAATAAAATTAATTCTTTTCAGCATGAAGCTCAAAAATGTTATCACAATTTTGACTTGTCAACTGACTTCAGAAGTTGTAATTTTATTTTATATAAGAACTCTTTCTTACTAAAGCAGATACCTTAAAAGCAACTGAGGCCAATAGGAGAAGGGGACCAGGAACTAGAAAAAAGTTAGATCAAAAGAATTAACCTAGAAGGTAACACATACACACAGGAAATTAATGTGAGTCAACTCCCTGTACAACTATCCTTATCTCAACCAGCAAAAACCCTTGTTCCTTCCTATTATTGCTTATACTCTCTCTTCAACAAAATTAGAGATAAGGGAAAAGTAGTTTCTGCTGGGTATTGAGGGGGTGAGGGGGAGAGGGAGGGGGATGAGTGGGTGGTAAGGGGCAGGGGGGAGAAATGATCCAAGCAATGTATGCACATATGAATAATAAAACAATTTAAAAAAAGAACTCTTTCTTTTATTTCCAGATAACTAAAGAATATGTATGAGTCTTGGTCCTTTTATCTGGTCTAATTTTCTCATTTTTATTAAGTTTATGAAAATATGTTCTGGGAATAGTATACTCCAAAGATCTCACATTCATGCACATTAGCAAGGGGTGGGGGACAATTCTGTACACATACTCAGGTCATTAAAAATTATGACCTTCTGTAATATTTGGTTGTTAAGGAAATTTTAGGCACAGATATAAGCATTTATTATCTTTGAACTTATAATAAGAATAAAAAAATTTTATTATGACTTTTCATTCTGTTTGCGCTTAAGATCAAAATAAAATAACACAACATCCCCAAACACAAACTGGGTTCACAGTGTGGCTTTACTCTCATCATGCCTGTGATCGTGGAAACTCTTTCACCTGCCGCTCTTGCGGCAGAGGAGTGGTAATCTTTTCTACCCTTGGTGTTTTTCTTTTACTTTTTATGAGAAACAAATGAAGTAGTATATGAGAGACGACTCTAGGAATCCAGTGTTTAATACATTAACAAGGACTTATTTTTGGCATGACCACTACATTGCTACCATTCCTATTATCATAAATAATATGCTGAATATTCTGAATAATATTATTGCTTAAATAAATAGCTTAACATTAATAAGCAGAGAGATAGCCAAACTCTTATCATACAGGGACCTCATCACCCATGGAGGAGAGCTACAATTTACTGGAAGTTGGGATAGTTTTTCAGTGTTCAGGAACAGAATGGATCATTATGGAAATACTTAGGAAAAAATATTTTTACACAGAATACATCATTTTGTGATCTGTTGACAGCAGGTAAACTTATGTCCTTTATGAAATCTCTAATGAGAAAATTGCCGAGGCATGAAATTTTTATTTTATGAAACCTGTAGCTCTAACATGAAAAATATACAAATATACTGTGCTTTAATTAATTAATTTATTTATTTATAATTTTTTTAAACTTTTATTTTATTCATATGTACATACAATGTCTCATCATTTCTCCCCCTTCCCCCTGCTCCCTCTCTGACCCCCCATTCCCCCTCGCTACCAGGCAGAAATTATTCTACCGTTATCTATAATTTTGTTGAAGAGAGAGTATAAGCCATAATAGGAAGGACCAAGGGTTTTTACTGGTTGAGATAAGGATAGCTATACAGGGAGGTGACTCACATTAATTTCCTGTGCATGTGTGTTACCTTCTAGGTTAATTCTTCTCAAACTAACCTTTTCTCTAGCTCCTGGTCCCCTTCTCCTATTGGCCTCAGTTGCTTTTAAGGTATCTGCTTTAGTTTCTCTGTGTTAAGGGCAACTAATGCTAACTAATTTTTGAGGTGTCTTACCTATCCTCACCCCTCCCTTGTGTGCTCTCGCTTTTATCATGTGCTCAAAGTCCAATCCCCTTGTTGTGTTTGCCCTTGATCTAATGTCCACATATGAGGGAGAACATATGATTTTTGGTCTTTTGGGCCAGGCTAACCTCACTCAGAATGATGTTCTCCAATTCCATCCATTTACCAGCGAATGATAACATTTCGTTCTTCTTCACGGCTGCATAGAATTCCATTGTGTATAGATACCACATTTTCTTAATCCATTCGTCAGTGGTGGGGCATCTTGGCTGTTTCCATAACTTGGCTATTGTGAATAGTGATGCAGTAAACATGGGTGTGCAGGTGCATCTGGAGTAACCTGTGTCACAGTCTTTTGGGTATATCCCCAAGAGTGGGACTGCTGGATCAAATGGTAGATCGATGTCTAGTTTTTCAAGTAGCTACCAAATTATTTTCCAGAGTGGTTGTACTAGTCTACATTCCCACCAACAGTGTAAGAGGGTTCCTTTTTCCCCTCATCCTCACCAACACCTGTTGGTGGTGTTGCTGATGATGGCTATTCTAACAGGGGTGAGGTGGAATCTTAGTGTGGTTTTAATTTGCATTTCCTTTATTGCTAGAGATGCTGAGCATTTTCTCATGTGTTTTTTGCCCATTAGAATTTCTTCTTTTGAGAAAATTCTGTTTAGTTCACTTGCCCATTTCTTTATTGGTTCATTAATTTTGGGAGAATTTAGTTTTTTGAATTCCCTGTATATTCTGGTTACCAGTTTTTTGTCTGATGTGTAGCTGGCAAATATTTTCTCCCACTCTGTGGGTGTTCTCTTCAGTTTAGAGACCATTTCTTTTGATGAACAGAAGCTTTTTAGCTTTATGAGGTCCCATTTATCTATGCTATCTTTTAGGTGCTGTGTTGCTGGGGTTCCACTGGGAAAGTTCTTACCTATACCTATTAATTCCAGAGTATTTCCTACTCTTTCCTGTATCAACTTTAGAGTTTGTGGTCTGATATTAAGATCCTTGATCCATTTTGAGTTAATATTGGTATAGGGTGATATACATGGATCTAGTTTCAGTTTTTTGCAGACTGCTAACCAGTTTTCCCAGCAGTTTTTGTTGAAGAGGCTGTCTTTTCTCCATCATATATTTTTAGCGCCTTTGTCAAAGACAAGTTGGTTATAGTTGTGTGGCTTCATATGTGGGTCCTCCATTCTGTTCCACTGGTCTTCATGTCTGTTTTTGTGCCAGTACCATGCTGTTTTTATTGTTACTGCTTTGTAATATAGTTTGAAGTCAGGTATCGTGATACCTCCAGTGTTGTTCTTTTGACTGAGTATTGCCTTGGTTATTCATGGCCTCTTGTGTTTCCATATAAATTTAATGGTAGATTTTTTTCAATCTCTTTAATGAATGTCATTGGAATTTTGATGGGAATTGCATTAAACATATAGATTACTTTTGGGAGTATAGACATTTTTACTTGTTGATTCTACCAGTCCATGAGCATGGGAGTTCTCTCACTTTCTATAGTATTCCTCAATCTCTTTCTTCAGAAGTGTATAGTTTTCCTTCTAGAGGTCTTTCACATCTTTTGTTAGGTTTACACCTAGGTATTTGATTTTTTTTGAGGCTATTCTAAATGGAATTATTTTCATATATTCTTTCTCAGTTTGCTCATTGTTAGTGTATAGAAATGCTAATGGTTTTCCTATGTTGATTTTATATCCTGCTGCCTTGCTATAGCTATTGATGGTGTCTAGGAGCTTTTGAGTAGAGTTTTTTGGGTCTTTAAGGTATAGGATCATGTTGTCTGCAAATAGGGATATTTTGACAGTTTCTTTACCTATTTGTATTCCTTTTATTCCTTCTTCTTCAGTAATTGCTCTGGCTAGGAATTCCAGTACTATGTTGAATAGGAGTGGAGGTAGTGGGCATCCTTGTCGAGTTCCTGATTTTAGAGGGAATGGTTTCAGTTTTTCTCCATTAAGTATAATGCTGACAGTAGGTTTGTCATATATAGCTTTTATAATGTTAAGGTGCTTTCCTTCTATTCCTAGTTTTCTTAGAGCTTTTATCATGAAATGATGTTGGATCTTATCAAAGGCTTTTTCTGCATCTATTGAGATGATCAAGTGGTTTTTGTCTTTGCTTCTGTTAATGTGGTTTATTACATTTAGTGATTTTCGTATGTTGAACCACCCCTGCATCCCTGGGATGAAGCCTACTTGGTCGTGGTGAATAATCTTTTTGATGTGTTGTTGAATTCAGTTGGCCATTATTTTATTGAGGATTTTTGCAACAATGTTCATTAAGGAGATTGGCCTATAGTTCTCCTTTTTGGAGGTGTCTTTGCCTGATTTTGGGATAAGTGTAATACTGGCTTCATAAAATGTGTTAGGCAGTTTTCCTTCCCTTTCTGTTTCATGGCACAGTTTAAGGAGGGTTAGTGTCAGTTCTTCTTTAAAGGTCTGATAGAATTCAGCAGAGAATCCATCAGGTCCTGGACTTTTCTTTTTGGGGAGACTCTTGATTGCTGCTTCAATTTCGTTTTGTTTTATAGATCTGTTCAAGTGATTAATATCCTCTTGGTTCAGTTTTGGATGATCATATGTATGTAAAAATCCGTCCATTTCTTTAAGATTTTCAAATTTGTTTGAATATAGGTTTGATGTAGTCTCTGATGATTTCTTTGACTTCCATTGTGTTTGTTGTTATCTCCCCTTTTGCATTCCTGATTTTACTAATTTGGGTTTTTTTCTCTCCTAATTTTCAGGTTTGCCAGGGTTCTGTCAATCTTGTTTATTGTTTCAAAGAACCAACACTTTGTTTCATTAACTCTTTGTATGGTTTTTTTGGTTTCTATTTCATTGATTTCAGCTCTTATTTTTATTATTTCTCTCCTATTTGTTTTGGGATTTGCTTGTTCTTGTTTTTCTAGAAGTTTGAGATGTATCATTAGGTCATTGATTTGGGATCTTTCAGTCTTTTTAATATATGCAGTCATGGCTATAAACTTTCCTCTCAGGACTGCCTTTGCTATGTCTCATAGGTTCTGGTAGGTTGTGTTTTCATTTTCATTGACTTCCAGGAACCTTTTAATTTCCTCTTTTATTTCATCAATGACCCATTTTTCATTAAGCAATGAGTTGTTCAGTTTCCAGCTGTTTGCATGTTTTTTTGTCTTTACTTTTGTTGTTGAGTTCTAGTTTTATTGCATTGTGATCAGATAGAATGCATGGTATAATTTCTATTTTCTTATATTTGCTGAGGCTTGCTTTTTGCCCTAGGATATGATCTATTTTGGAGAAGGTTCTGTGGGCTGCTGAGAAGAATGTATATTGTGTAGAAATTGGATGAAATGTTCTGTAGACATCAACTAGGTCCATTTCATCTATTATATATTTTAGATCTAGGATTTCTTTTTTGTATTTTGTTTGGGTGACCTATCTATTGATGATAACGGGGTGTTAAAGTGTCCCATGACCTCTGTGTTGGAATTAATATATGCTTTTAGGTCCTTCCATGTATGTTTGATGAATTTGGGTGTGTTGACATTGGGTGCATGTAGGTTGATGATTATTATTTCCTTTTGGTCTGTTTCCACTTTTATTAGTATGGAATGTCCTTCTTTGTCTCATTTGATCAATGTAGGTTTGAAGTCTACTTTGTCAGAGATAACTATTGCTACTCTTGCCTGTTTTCAGGGGCTTCTTCCAGCCTTTCATCCTAAGCTTATGCTTATTTCTGTCAGTGTGATGGGTCTCCTGTAAGCAGAAAATTGTTGGAGCTTCCTTTTTAATACAGTTCATCAAACAGTGCCTTTTGATGGGGGAATTAGTACTGATAGGTATGTGGTGATTCCTGTCATTTAGTTGTCTTAGTTGTTTGAAGGATTGATTGTGTGTACCTAAGTTGAGGTTGCTCTCTACTTTCTTGCTTTTTCTTTTCCTGGAGTTTGGTGCTGCCTGTCCTTTCATGGTTATGGTGAATTTCACTTTCTTTGTGCAGAATCCCTTGCAGAATCTTTTGTAGTGGTGGCTTTGTGGTCACATATTGTTTTAGTTTCTGCTTATCATGGAAGACTTTTATTGCTCCATCTATTTTGAATGATAGTTTTGTTGGGTAGAGTATCCTGGGGTTGAAGTTATTTTCATTCAGTGCCGGGAAGATCTCACCCCAAGCTCTTCTTGCTTTTAATGTTTCTGTTGAGAAGTCTGCTGTGATTTTGATGGGTTTACCTTTGTATGTTATTTGTTTTTCTCTCTTACAGCCTTCAATATTCTTTCTCGAGTCTCTGTACTTGTTGTTTTAATGATAATATTCTGTGGGGTAGATCTATTTTGGTCAGGTCTGTTTGGTGTTCTGGAGGCTTCTTGCACATGTATGGGCATAGATTTCTCTAGATTTGGGAAATTTTCTGTAATTATTTTGTTGAATATATTATGCATTTCCTTTGCTTGCACCTCTTCTCCTTCTTCAATGCCCATGATTCTCAAGTTTGGTCTTTTGATGGAGTAGGTAAGTTCTTGTATTTTCTTTTCACAGGTCTTGAGTTGTTTAATTAATAGTTCTTCAGTTTTTCCTTTAATTAACATTTCATCTTCAAGTTCTGAGATTCTGTCTTCTGTTTGTTCTATTCTGCTGGATTGGCCTCCCATTTTGTTTTGCAGTTCTGTTGCATTCTTTTTTTCTGAGGTTTTCCATACCTGAGTCCCTTCATATTTAATGTTGTCTATTTTCGTCCTGAGTTCATTTATCTCTTTATTAATCATGCTCTCTGTTTCACTTTGGTGTTTATACAGTGCTTCTATGGCTTCTTTTATTTCTTCTTGTGCTTTTTCAAATTCTCTATTTTTGTTGTCTTGGAATTTCTTGAGTGTCTCCTGAAGTTTTGCTTGACCATATCCAATATCATCTCTATAAAATTCTCATTGATTATTTGTAGGATTTCTTCTTTCATATTGTTCTTGTGGGCTTCATTAGGTTCTTTGGCATAGTTTATCTTTGTTTTGTTGGAGTCTGGATCTGAGTATCTGTTTTCTTCATTTCCCTCTGTCTCTTGTACTAATTTTTTGCTGGAGGGAAACTGGTTTCCCTGTTTTTTCCATCTTCCCATCATTGCCCTTGGTATTGTTACTGTCCCTGTACTGTGTGCAATTAAGTATTTTCTAGCTAGTAATAATAACAATTGTGATATTTAGAATGGAAGGGTGAGAGGAGAGGGAAAGCATAGAAGGTAAAGAAAAAGGGAAAAACAAATAAACAAACAAGTAAAAAAATAAGACAAACAAACAAACAAAACAGTGTCAAAGAAATAAACATGGAGAGATAGTGTCCTAATCAACAGTGAGCTAAACAGGCATTAGAGAGAGGATTAAAAAAAATGCCCAAGTTCAAATGCAATAAAGTTGCAGTCTTAATAATTTTGGTGTTAGTCCCTCAGTCTCCAGTCCTGGAGATGGTGTCTCAAAAGTAGTTCTGTTATTGTCTCATCAAAGGGGAAAAAAACAAAAAAAAACCAAAAAGACAAAACACAACAAAGTGTCCCAAGGTCAAGTGCAATACAGTTTCAGTAAGTCTTTCACCATGCAGGTGTAGTTCAGTTGTTGTCTCATCAAAGGAAGACAAAAAAAAAAGAAAAAAAAAGAGTCCAGAGACAGGTCTGTGAATGGCTATCTGCAGCTGTGGCTCACCTGCCCGCTGCTGTCAGCCTGCTGTTGCTGGCGGTGTTATTTATGTAGATCTCAGGGGTGAGCTTAGCACTCACCTGGCCCTCAGGCTTTGTTTACTTGGAGTTCTCCTGGGTGAGATGTCACTGCTACAAGCTTTCCCCTCTCTAAGCACACTGGGGGAGGTGGTGCTACACACGCCTTCTCTGGCCGGCTTGTTTATTTACAGCTCACGTGGGAAGTGGGTCTTCCCCCCTTCCTGTGGAGTTCTCCTCCCTCCACCACTTTTATAAGCTTTCCTGCTCCAAGGTTGCTGGGCGGGGGCTGCCACTCCTGCCTTCTCTGTCTGGCTTGTTCATTTATGGTTCTGTGAGGGATTGCCCCCTCCCCCTTCTTCGGCGCCCCACCCTCTTCGCTACGTATCTTTTTTTGTTGTTATTGTTCAGTTTGTTTTCTTTCTCTTTTTTCTCTGGGTGGGGGTTGGTCTGTCCAGGGGGCTGTGCTGATCTGGCCCAGGGTTTTCTGTGGGAGTACTGAGTGCCGCTTAGCTCACCTGGTGGTCTGCGTCTCTTGAGCTGGTGGGAAATGGCATCTGGCGGCATGAGAGCCCTCCTGGTTTCTCTGTTTACCATGGAGTAGGGATGCTATGTGCGGGCTATGGGTGTGGAGGAGTCAGAGTTTTGCCTCTTCTAGGTGGTTTTTCCTGTAAGATGTATCTCCAGTGTCTCTCCAAGATTTTATTTTAGGAAGCACGCTTTCTGCTTCCTCCCTCTAGTCGTCATCTTGGAATCTCCTGTGCTTTTATTTTTATTAGACATTTACTCCCTTGATTCTCTGGCCTTTGCTTTGGAATAAGTTGAGCTTTTTTCTTTTCTCTTAAAAACACTTACTCTGCTCAGAAAATAGGCTGTGATAGGACTATTTGTTAGAAAAAGACACAATGCTGCAATGTAATCTCCATGTAGTGTTGGAGCAAAGAGGGAAAAGACCTTATTTCTGCTGTTAACTGCTTATTCAGATTGTGTGGCACACTGCCTATGGTACAGTAATATGAATGGATGAATGATGAGAGGAAGGAGGGAAGAAAGGGTGAAAAGCAAGAAGGAAGGAAGCAAAGAGGGAAAGAGGTAGGGAGGCTGATTGTTTTCTGTATAAGGTGCTGAGATTCACTTTGAAAAGCCAGAATGGATCACCAGAATACACACGCACATATTAGTCAAATACATTTGCTAAACTTTATTTGGATTAGGAAAAAGAGATGTGACTTTTTCACTGAGAATTTGTGTACAAAATCAATCCAAATTCTCCAGTATCATTTTTCATGAAGTGGTTCCAGTATACTCAGAGTCTGCATGATCTCAGTAGTACAATGTAGACAGATGATGATAATATGCTTACATTTTTTCCATGATGTCTAATTCTGAAATGGACACAGCTCTTTTCTATTTCACAATTTGCATAACTTTCCCACATATTATTCTACTTCTTGTCATAAAATGCAGATTCACACCCATGACAGTCTCAGTTGTGCTTATCTAAGAGCTTCTAGAGGACTTAGTGTCTTGAATGTTATGTTTTGGGCTCAGGCAATGTGTGCCATTAAAAAAAACACAGAAGATATTCCTATGTACTTGCCTCTTCATTTGGTAATTCCTGTGGGCACCACACAATTAATTTCCACTTCTCTCCTGCATATGGGTCAGCCTGCATCCCTTGACCAAAAATGTAGAATAATTACTCTAAGAGAGATTTAAGTCTTTCCATAATTTGACCAAGAGCATGTAAGATACCAAAGAAAAACAGAAAATACCTGTCTATTTTTGTGTGTGCATATGTGGTGTGTGTAGGAAAGAGGTACCATACCAAGGTAAGCCAAATTAAAGATGAAATAAATGAGAGCCATTTAACATTTCATGTTTTTTCTCAGCCATTCTGTGCTCTTGTGTGTCATGAACCACACCTGCATCTCTGGAAAGCCAAAGTGGCCTTAACACAATGAATGCTATCCACTGGCAGCCAAAACTATCCTGACTAGTCTATCTTCAAATGAGGAAACATAACTTTCTATTTCTTATACCCTTCACACACCTCTGAGTTCAGCTGCAGAAAAGGCTCTCTACTTCAAACACTTGTCTCTCTCCACAAATGCTCTTTGGATTACCAGGAACTAGCTCTGCTGCACACAAGCATAACTGGGAAGTGTGTGAAAGTGAATATCCTTTGAATCACTGGTGTACAGGTGTCCCCAAAAGGTATCTCAGGCTCTGCAATGGGATTTCACCCAGGTGATGTTAGCAGTCACTAACCGTCCATCCACTTCCTACTTTTTCCTGCCAGTCTCCTTGTAGCCGCTCCTCCACTGAGGCTTCCAGAACAATCTCCCGTGTAAACTACCTCCAGTGAAGTCTTTGTCTCAAGATCTGTCTTAAGGAAAATTAAAACTATGACAAAAGCATCTTTCCTGATATGAAAATGTTCATAGAAGGACTAGGTATTTATGTGGCTAACACCTGCCCTTCACTCATGTGTTGTCACAACCCTACCTCATGCCAAAGAGTAAGAAGACTTGAGCCATTAAAATCTAAATTCTGCTATATAACATTAGTCCCAGTGCAACTAACTATGGTTTCATAATCAGTCTCTTGGAATACATTTCACAAATTCAGTGAGAGTTTACTTTATTTGAGGAGGAATTTTATCCAGCCCACATACATTTCCTGGAAAATGCTGTGTGTGTGGCTATCTTTTAGAAAAGGTGGCATAATGGAGAATCTACTGAGAAGACTTAAATTGCATTTCCAATTTTGTAACTTTATAATTTTTAGGACCTGGGTATAATCTCTAGGATTTTGAACCTTGGATTTCTGAGCTATAAATTGTGAAAAGGAATATATACCTTGCATAATTCATAGAAATCAAAAGTTTATAGTGTTCCATTGGCCCAATAGTTGGTGGAGTCTAAGGGATACAGAAATTATAGTTTATGACTTATATTTTAAGGGAATAAATACAAGCACAGATCAAGAAAACAAAAAACAAAAACAGACCAAAGTATTTAGAAATGTCTTCATTCTGTCTCTTAACATTTTGGCATTCTGATGGGAGAATACCAATCCCAAGCACTTGATTCTTTAATCTTCCTGAGCTAGGCTAATTTAATCGACTGTGCTTGAACTCAAGAAGGCTTTTCATTTTCATTTAAAAATTCTAATTGATTGGGTATCCACACTGAGATACATGTTGACCTATATAGTCAAGGTTCTAGCTCTTACTTATGGTTAAGGCAAAAATGAACATTAGCCTTTAATATTATGACCTTGCTAAAAATTGTTCCTTCAAGCAATGAGCACTAAACCATTATTAGAGTGTTCAAGTTGATTATATATTTTTCTTAAATATGTCACTTGTCACTGATTTAATCCTCATGAGTGAAACTTTACCTCGAGCTTCACATCCATATTCAAGACAGGCTGATAATAGCATCTTTTCCATAGACTAGTGAGATATTAGTGCTAGAAGGGATTGCACAGACTACTTAATTTTCTCCTACTTCCTCAGTTCACAAGTACAGAAAGAAAATCAAAGAAATGAAGTTATTTGCTCAAAGTCACATTGTGAAGTAGACAAACAAAAACCATACCAAGGGTCTGGCAATCACTGTAACATTTTCCAGCAACATTTTCTAAAGCATATTTGGTGTAACATTGGTCCTGAGAGAACCTGATAAATTTCCCTACCCCTAAAAAGTTTCTATTCTAAACTAAGTTCAGGAAGCAAAGCATATACTGGAATATTAGAGTCCTGAGATTAATGTAGTTTAAAAGTATGTTTACTGAAGTAACCTGTTGACAGAGTATTTCTTTTCTCCCCATTTAAGACATTAACACAATATTTCTTTATTATGTTAAGTGCAATCCTATTAAATCATAGCCTTCCAGAATATGGGTCAAGTTTGAGTTTATGATACCCAAGATTTTATTTCTAGCTCATGCCTCCCACCAAATCCCCTGCCAGTCATACACATGCTGGAGACATGCCCAACCACTTCGTTTTACCCAAATACCTGCTATTTCACCCTCTTTTCACATATGCTATTTCACTCACTGGAAATGTTTCAATTGTGCTGGGAACTGGTTTGTATCCTCTCTACTCTCTTTTTCTCTACACTGTCTCTTTTTCTCCAAAGCACATACACACCCTCATTCCCAACCCCCCCCCACATCATTTGCCATGTAGACTGTCCTGTCTTAGAAAATATGTATTAAAGATATGCCCCTGATTCTCAAATTAATGATGTATAAGAATGTTCTATAAAAATGAATTTGTTACAAAAAAATTAAGAATAAAGAGAGCTTGTTCTCTGTTTGTTACTCCCAGGCTGACCAAAAATGCCAGTTGAAAAGATCAGTAAGTGTGGCTGCTAATCTCTGGCATTCCTTGCTGTCAGAATTTCACCAACAGCTGATTTCATCATCCTTTCTTTTCCTACTAACAAGCTCTAACAAGCAGTTGTATCCCTTTAGTAGATTTACCCACGTATAAGTGACTGGTTTCAGCTGCAAGAGTTGATGACAATATATATGACAAACAGACAATATTGGTAACTAAACCACTCTGTAAACACCATAGGAAGGATACAAACCTGGGAGTGCAAAGGGAAAAATTAAATTTTTATAGATACTCAAACTCAAGAAAGCCTGGTCCTATGTTTCCACATGGAAGGACTTCAATGAAGGAAGCATTCCTGGTCTCCCTGCATATTCCCCAAATCTTACCTCCATAATCAGTGTTCTCATGGAGTGAAGAGAGACTGGGAATGAGAATTGGAAGAAGAAACTTCTTCCACTAGATGTGTGTTATTCTAAGTATTCCTGGAATGGAAGTGGTTTCATTTGTAGAGAATGCATGGATTTCATGTGAGAGGAATGGAAATTATACTGGAAAGGGTTCACCCATCTCACCTTTTCAGTATAATTTGCAGTTAAGACAGTTATTGAAGTTATCTGATCATAATAGGGGCACTTATTCATTTAATTAAGGAACATTAATTTTTCTGCCACAATTTACCAAACATTGTGCTAGTCATTAGTAACAGAATAGGCATATCTCTTCAAGGGGAGACGTACAAAAAATGTGAACATCAAGACCGAGGTGAATGAAATCACCAATTGACAGAGAACATGAGCACTGAGGATGGAACTTTGGGGACTTTCTAGGGAAAGGAAGGAAACACATTGAAAATGACACATTAGTAGAAAAAACAATAGATACTTCAATGAATTAGAATTTTCTGGATAATTTAAAAATATCTTATAGGAAGCTTATGTTACCCAGCAAAATCCAGAATAAACCCTCTAGCTTCATTTGCTTTTAGTTGATTCTGTAGGGCACAGAAGTAGACAATGCATTATTGGTCTCCACCTAGCTTTGCTCTAGGTAGCATCTCTGCAGTGTGGGTTATGATACTTTTTAGGGACTTAAGGGCTGTTTGCCAAAAACTCACTTAGACCTGCAGATGTCCACAGGATGACTAGAATGAGATGAAAAAGGTTTGATATCTTGGTCTTCACATTGCATCTCTCTGCTTTGTGGCTTTAACCTTTGGGCTACCTGCTTCCATGACCAGAGACACCAGACTACAAAAAGAGCAGAAAGAGGCAGCACTCAAGTTCTTGGAAGATATCTACTTATTCCCAGAAAAGACACGACTATTCCTTCTCTTTATTAAACAATTTTTCTCCCTCATTATTCCTATCCTATATCTGTAACTTCTCAACTCCCCGGAGTGGAGAGGCTGACTTTGAGCAAAGGTTCCTGCTTCTCTATTTTTGGGCAATGAATAATGTCTTTCTTTTTCCATCACTCTGTCTCATGAGTCATTGGTTTTATCACGCTGCAGCAGAATTGAACTCTGTTGCAGGTTACATTTAGAATGCTCACTAGTATAAATTCTCTTGATAAATTCTGGAAACAATAATCCTGTGCTATTTTCTCAGAAATGGCTGCAAAGAGACACCCAATGCAGGTTCTTCCTTTTTGTTCTGGAATTCCTCCTCCTCTTGTAGTTAAATATGAGCCCTTACATCCTAGAAATGTAAGGAAATCACCTTTGCGTGTCATTCACCTGATGGCCAAAGGATGAAGCTGATACCATGAAGAGGGAGGTGTTGTAAACAGCGCACACAGTTGTATCTTCCTTTAAAGTGTGGTGTTTGCCTAGTAAAGTGACCAATAAAACCATTCTTCCAAGAAAAATAATATAGAGTGAGAAGTGTCTATTCCTCTGTTTGATTCAATACTATCAGGGGAGTGGCAAGACAACAATTTATTCCTGTAAATTCTTTATTTTTAGTTTGCAAATAAGTTCCCATTGGAATCTTTGATGCCATGGAGATACATACATTCTAGATGCATCTTTAGCTTCCCTAGGGGCTGCCATGTGTGTGAGTTTCTAAGAATATTTACTGAATTTTCATGCTCTGATTTCTCTAATATTGTGTCCAAAATATAGCAACTAGAGTCTTTGGAAAGCAATGAGGAAAGAAAGCAAATAAGAGGGAGACAAAGAATAATACTATTTCAGAACTAACTTTTCTGATATCAGTGAATTGATCTCTCAATGTCCCACTGGAATTTTCTCTCCTACAAGTGGCCACATTTGCGATTTTTTATGATATTTGTACTTAGTTGTGTTTTCCCAAAAACTCACTACCCATTCAACACACAGTGAAAATGGGACAAGGCCACTCTCCATGCCCATTGTATTACTCCCTCCACTGGGATTCTGCCCTCACAATCAAGGCTGCCTGCCTCTGAAACAATCAGAAATTTTTGTGAATCCTTTCAGGTCCTATTTCACAACTTTCTTTTTGACCATCCCAGCAGCACTGACTCCAAATGTTAATATAATTCATCACATTATGCTTCCTGAATAAAAGATCCTTGTGGGCTGAATCTAGCTATGTGATTCACATAAGCAACTAAACTGAAGGAAACTTCTGAAATTAAAGCCTCAGAGTTTGCAAATTGTAAATAGATTTTTGAGCATCTTTCTTCACTTTTCTATCTTATGGTGTTATGACTAAAACTAATTTGTATACACAGAAATGTAAAAGCCAAAGGCAGAACTTTACACACATGTCATCAGAGCATGGTTATATACTGCAGCTGCATTGCTTTAAGCCAAGTACACTTAAGAAGGTTGGATTTACAAATCAATTTTAAATGTGTTTTGCTTCCCTGACACTTGTAAGTGGAATTTTAATATTGGCCCCTAATAATGTTTTGCAATTAACCGGCATTTTAACACTGAAGTAAGCAGTAAACTAATGCTTTAACACTTTTTAATTGAAAAGATTAAGAGAAAACTAATTAATTTATAAACTGTACATAGTGAATCATTCTGAGCCTATGATTAATTTTGTCTGTGTTTTGTACTATACATGAATAGCTTTAAAATAAAGTACAAAACATACAATTAACACTAGATAATTTTTGTCAGCCCCTGGGAATATTTGTTTATGCAGTTTTTGGAATCATAATAATAATAATAAGGGTTTTATTAATTTTTCTCCTAACACTTGAAACAATTTCTAACCTTTCATTAATTCATCTAGATTTTATAAATCCTCTGATCCTGCATCAATAGAGTCAGACTTTAATTCTCCAGGAAGAAATGATTTGTGTTGTTCATGTTAGGACCTATACTTAAATGCTACTTTGTTTTATAAGTCTCATTCATTATTTTTATTCCATTTTGTAACTGCCATCTTAATATTACCTTCAATTATTTTTCAACTGGAAATATACTGAATTAGCCCTTTGTAGATCTGATTTCAGTCCCTTCTCTCTAGACTGTTTCCTTGCTGTCCCCACACAAAAAAGTTAATTTATTTTATCAAACAAATATTTATTGTTTGGGCACTATGTTAGGTGCCAAGGAGAGAAAAATGAGCAAAACAGGTAAAAATTGCTGAACTCATACATGTAAATTCTAACTGCATGGGACAGGTAATAAGGTAGAGGAGTAAGTCGATTATGTAATATGCAAGAAAGTGATGAATGCTATGAAAAAACACAGCAGACAGGAAGGTAGGGAGAACTGAGGTGAGGTGATGACAGTTTTAAGCATGATGGTCAAGGAAGGTCTCAGAGAGACAGTGACATCTGAGTAGACTTGTTGGAGTTGTGGGAATGTGCCAGGTAGGTAGGTGAGTTGGGAGAACTGCAAATGCAATGGTCCAAGAAGTGAACATAGGTCTGATGTACTTGTAGGACAGCCAAAACATCCACTATGGCTGAAAGTGAGGGAGAAACTGAGTGAGCAAGCAATGGGAAGGGCAACTAGAAGCCAAGACCAGAGTAGTAGAGTTTAGGATCTTAGAGGCCATTGTCTTTGATCTATGTTGAGTGGGAAGTAGATGTTAAAGGGATCACTGTGACTGCTGTGAAGTGTGGCAAGGATGAAAACAGATAGACAACTGTAAAAATAGACAAACAACCATGGCATTAGAACCAGAGTGGTAGTAATGGAGGCAGGGGAAGTGACCTCAGCACTTGGACAAGTGTGCTCCTCCCCTCCTCTATGCGCTATGTGGATGAGTTCTCACTGGGTCGTATGACCTTCACACTTCTCTCAGCATAATGTCTTCATGCTTTGTAGTTCAAATCTCACTTTCTAAGAATCTTAACCTAATTATCCTCATGTTCCTCTAAACTCGCCATTAAATTACATTCCCTGTGAGGGCAGCAAGATTTTTTCTGCAACTTTGTCATGATTAAACTAGTTTTAAGCTTTCTAGCAAATTTATGTTAGAATACTTAAAAAGCATATATATTGGAATCTGCACAGTAGATTTCTTAAAGTAGATTGAAATATTCTATATGAAAAATTAAAATATTCTTAGAAATATACACATGTGTAAAAATATATAAACATATATCTATTTTGCATATATATGAAATGTAGAATATACATATATAAAATCTACCTACATTATTTCTCTTTACATATGTTTGGATCTTCATCTATTAATTAAATTACAATTTATTTAAAAGGATGAATAAAGAAATTTGTCTTGCGTTAGCCTTAGTACCTAACACAGCATTTAAAAAATGATAAAACTTACCATCACTGACTGCGTTTTCCCTCACTTTTTCACATAACATAAGGATAAGTTCCTGCAGTATTTTTCTCAAGAAGATGTAGATTTATGATTTTTTTTAACTTGGTCCCAGTAGATACTTGAGTCAGGATACTAACTCTTAAAGAGCTTTCTGCCTGTGAGAAAGGGATTTGGTGACTGGCCTTCCTATGAGGGTAGGCAAGTGTGATGTGATTTCAGGGGTGTTCACTAAAATGGGAGAACCAAATGACTAGCCTTTGTATTGGTTGAAAACTTCTTGTCTCTGGCATGAATGCAAGTTCTAATAAGTGCCAATTAAAACATATGGTTCTGTTTTTATGAAAATAAAACAGATGAAAGCTGGAGATAGAAAAAGAAGGCGTAGGACCCTTGAGAGAGTCAAGAATCTCTAAAGTGAAGAAGCAGCCACACACGAGCAGCTTGTACTTTCTGCTTCACAACTTTCCTTGGAGCTGTATATGGGAATAGGAATTCAAAACTTTCTTCATGGCTGCTGTGAGTGAAATCATTGTGGTGAAAATAATATTCCTTCTCATACCTGGAGTGTCAACACGTATTCTCCCATTTTAGCATGATAGCAACCCCAGAGAGGCAAGAGAGAGCCGTATGTTTACTTTGTAGATGAGAAAAATGGGTCTCAAAGAGGAAAAGTGACTTAATTAAAGGTATACAATTATTCATTATATATTTACCATGCATCTATAATTTTGTGGGAAGGGAGGCATTAAAAAGCAAGCAATTAACACAGTCAATTTTCATAAGATTATAATCCATTTTGCTATTTGGACAAATAAACAGGTATTTCAAATATGATTAGAGATCTAAAATATAGTAGTACTTAATCTCTTCTCTTTTTATTCCTACTTAATCTTTCTTTGCCACACAATTTTTCACTGAAAGTAAGTTTGTCATTTGTTACAAAAGCAATACATGCTTATTTGCTTCCAACTAAGATAATATATAAAAGTATGAAAAAAATCAAAATAATTGCAATCTCATCACCTGGCAAAAATCACTGTTAAAATTATGATACAGAATTTTATTGCCAGGTGCCAGTGGCACATTCCTGTAATCTTAGCTACTCAAGAAGCAGAGATCAGGAGAATTGCAGTTTGAAGCCAGCCTGGGCAATAGTTCACAAGACCCTATCTTGAAAAAAACCCACCACAAAGAAGGCTGGCAGAGTGGTACAAGTGGTAAGAGCACCTGCCTAGCAAGTGTGAAGCTCTGAGTTCAAACTCCAGTGCTGCCAAAAAAATTATGATATAGCACTTTGTGATTTTTAAGCATACTCATTTTTAAACTAGTTATTATGGTTTTAGCTTTGTTTTTACTATAGGGTGAGATTCTTATGATTTCTATATCAAACAATAAAACTTTGCTTCTTGGCTTTAAGACTTTCCTAGTATATCATCAGGTTATTATTTATTTTACAACATACCTATTTATGGATATTTAAATATCTTCTTATTTTAATAAGTATTGTATATAAATCTTGATAAATATGACTAGTTATTTCCTTGCTTTACAATTCTATGAATAATTGGTGAAGGCTATGCATGTTTATGCTTGCTTCTGGCCATGTGGTACCCACCCATAATCTCAGCAACTCAGAGATGGAGATAGGAGGGTTGCTGTCCAAGTCCAGTCCAGGAAAAAGCAAATAAACCTATTTATAAAACAAAATGAAAACTAAAATGACTCGGAGTGTAGCTCAAGTGGTAGAGTGCTTGCTTTACAAGGATGAGGGCCTGAGTTCAATACCCAGTACTGCCAAAAAATAATGAGTAAATGAATAAATAAAAAGTTGGTTTCTGAAAGGTAAGGATAGATCCTGATGTAAGTCCAATTTATGGTTCCTTAAATGAGGATAAAAATTCTTATCTTTCCTGATGATTAATATGTTTAAGTAATGTTTGAAAAATCTCTGTGATATTATCGTGAATCATAACAACTTTCCTGTTGCTTTGATTTTTTAAGATAGTTCTTATGAAAGCTGAATGTGCCCAGATTCTGGAATAGGTCTCAGGCTTTGACCTGAACTCTGACCTGCAGATAACCCAACTAAATGTCCAAACCACATCAGCAGGCACCACAGGGCAGACATATTTGATCTTTATATATACATTTGTCTTGCATTGCTAATGGAAATATTTAGTATTAAAAGCTTTCACATTAGTAGTTCACACCTGTAATACCAGAACGTGGGAGGCAGAGAGTCAGGGAGGATTATGAGTTTGAGGTCAGCCTAGCTATATGGCAAGACCCTGTCTTAAGATAAAATAGAAAAAAGAAAAAGAAAGAAGAATAAAAGAAAAGGAAAAAAAATTCCTTGGTAATTCCAAAAAATAGCATCTCAAAGAACATACCTGCAAATTAGAGCATGGACGGTTGACTGGATGCTACACGTTAGCTCTGCACGCACCATGCAATTTGAGCTCAGTGGGCACAGTCAGTATGAACGCCTAGCACATGCACTCCTATGTTTATGGTAAAATATCCATTATACATGGAGTCTCATTCTATATATATTTCCTCATCCAACTCATTTCTTCCCTCAAAAATCTGCCTATTTTGCTGGGTTACTGTGGCTCATGCTTATAATTTTAGCTACTTGGAAGGGTGAGATTGTAAGGATCAAGGTTCGAGGCCAGCCCAAGGAAATAGTTTGTGAGACCCCATCTTCAAATTAACCAGAGTTAAATGGACTGCAGGAATGGCTCAAACAGTAGACTGTCTGCTTTGCAAATTCAAAGCCCTAAGTACAAATTCCAATCCCACCAAAAAAAAAAGAAGAAAGAAAAAAGTGTGCCTTTTGTATCTTATAAGACTCCCCAATATAATCTTCTATTAAGACAATCACATACTCTGTAAGACGATTGAGTATGGTTACAACAAACAGACAACTTTTATTTAGGTTTTCAGGGGCACCTGCACCTCTCACTATAGAAAGCACTTACAGTTCCTCTGATTTGTACTTTGTTCATGGAAGATCAAAGAAAATAGGTTATGTCTTAACCAAGGACAAGCAAGGCAGCATGAAAGAAAAGTTTTTCTGGTACCTATCATAGGGATTTATCTCTCATTCTTGTCATTTTGTTGTAAAGAGCTTTCCATGAGCACATTGAGGAGGTATGGCGGGAAGATAGTAAATATTCCCATTAAGCACTTTGGGTGCTATGTGTCTGATTTGGCATCTCATTTTCTCCTTTTTTGCTGGTAAAGACTTTAAAAAAATCAAGTGAGCTTAGTTTAGAAATGTTACATACATATAAGAAATATACACCACATGATACTGGCTCTTGGGTAAAACTCATTAACTTACTATTAGAAAGTTACTAAATTACTTCTTAGTCTCATTACAAAAGGCAAAAAATGTTGGTTTAAGGAATAATTAGCTTTTTCATTAAAAAAGCTTCTTGAGGAAGAAAGAATTCCTTTCTTAAAGGAATGTAGAATTAATAGTGAAATCATTATCCAATGAATTCTTCGTGCTTGTTTCACTTTTAAATAGTGGATGAAGATCAGAACAGAAGGAACAGGTGTTAGGCAGGGTTCAAGGAAGTGCCAGGTTTGTGTTCATAATGTGCCTAATGAATCACCTTTTGTCACTGACATGAAAAGATAGCCAGAGGGTATAAAACGAAAAAGGACTAGAACCATCAGTATGCAGACAGAATGGGCTGCCTCTTACTTGGTCTGGTTTTAGGACAAAAGGAAATGATGTTTCCTTTACCATGTTTTAAAAAGTTGTAAGCATGTTGCTGGAACACTTCTTAAATTTAAAATTGATAAATAAAGTGCTTTAATCAAATTTATAAGCGCTAATAATGTTATAATAGTAATCCACATCTTTTGTACATTGCACAGTGGTTATATTCTTTGGGAATTATAAATGAGTAATTATGTATGGCACTAAAAAAACTGTTAAAACAAACTTTTGGAAATTTAAAATCTCTTCCGTGTTGGCATGAGTTGTCATTCTATTTTTTGGGAAGTTCTTTTCTTGGCACCATTTGTAGAGATCACAAATATGTTTTCAACATAAACACCAAAGAATCTGGAATGAAGGACTCAGAATGTAAGTTTTCTCTTATTTCATTTGTTTGCTGTCCCTGTTGTGAGTGTGAGGACCCCAAAGGACCCCCTTGCCATGGAAGTCCTTTGGCAGTCTGTTCTGCAGGGATCTACATCTCTGTCATGTACTGTATTCTGGTAAGGATGAAATGCTGAAACTCTTAAGGAGAAGGTCATAGGGTTGCAGAAAGCCCATTTGAGGAGTGGCTGAAATGACCTTGCAGGGCTAAGGTAGAACAGGCAGTGAATTTGCTCAGTAAAAGAGCAGTAAAAATGGGCTTCAGCACTCAAAGGTTTGCGTCAAGATGAACATGACATCAACAAAGGGAAAAATGAGAATAAGGAGAGCAGGGTGGCCTAGTACCTACCAAGAGGACATGAGTCACCTGGTTGACAGTCTTCTAGTGACCTCATTAAAATTCAGATGTCCATCTGGTGTTACTCACTCTTGGGAGGCTGCTTAGAAATTCACACATTTACACATATCCTGAGGGGATTGCCAAACTACAATTAGAGAACTACTTGTTCAGAGATAACAGAATCCAAAAGTAGAGAGAGAGACAGCTGGAGGTCTGAAAAGTGGTATCCAAATTTAGTGCTAAAGTTCAAAATTCTCTTCCTTTTGGTTCTAAGAAATGCTTAAGAACTCACTAAACTGTCAGTTAAAACAATCTGCAGAGGAAACTTCAGAACATATACCCAGCAACATAAAAGCATCAAATCTTACACTGAAGAAGAAAATAAGAAGTGAAGTTCCCCGCCAACCGCCTCCACCATGAACTTAGTCTTCACCAAGCTCAGTCAAATAAATAAATTTAAAAATCAGAGGAAATTTTAAAACAAAAATTGTATATTCCCATGCACACAATCTGGCATCTCAGTTGAGGCCCAGAAACTCTCAGTCAGTCCTGGGTTATTGTCAGTTGTGTTGCAATCATCATGGGGTCTACCGAGTGTTTCCCTATGCTTAATTTTGTGAAAATGTGCCTCCACCAAAGCAAGGTAAAAGTTAATTTGCTTAATTTAAGTGACAAACTGAAAATCTGAGATCTGTTGAAAGGCAGCATGTTTTTACTGGAAGTTGGGCAGTGTTACGGGAAAAATTACTCCAGAGTCTGAAGTACAGCACTGAACTCTGCACAACCTGAGCATGTGTGGTTTTTCCTCAGTGGCAGCCTCCTTGGAGTCATGTACCCACAGATACCAAGAGTCTACAGTAAAGATAAGCCAGTTTGACATATAACTGATAGGAACAGTGAACAGGGGCTGAATCCCACTCATACCAAAGAATGTTCGAATATGTTGTGGGTAAGACTCTCCCTTCTTTGATTCAACTGCTTTACTTATAGAAAAAAGTCCTAACAACCAGTAGTTTGGTAGTGTCAGACTAGGCAAGCATAGAGTTTCCATTCATCATTAACAAGCATGTGTTGATACCTACTCATTGGTCCTGCCCTATGATTTGGTGTGAGAAGTCAACTATGTTTCTTTTGACATCATAGCTTAAGTAGCCCAGTAAATCTGCATTTCTCAAAAATACAGTCTGCAGATGTCAAAGTTCTTTCTTTGACAAGGTCTGTGAAGTCTGCTGTGGAAGAACAGTGGCTGGGTCCTGAATCACATGAGGGATGGTAGAACGTCCCCCTCAATGAATGAGAGGAACTGAGTAATGAGGAACACGGCAAAGTTAGTTCACTAGAAAACAAGGAGGAAGAACTGCATTCCCTGCAAAGACATGCACAGAACAGCTCAGGATGTCCACAGCAAAAGGTGTGTGTGAGAAGATGAAACTGTAGAGAGATTGGGGAAGGAGGTGGTGCAACCCTTTGTGACACTAATGTATTCAAACTTTAGATTAATGACTTTGGAGACTTGTGAAGGGCTTAAACAAGAGAAGTATTGGCATCAAGTCCCCACTTTGCAGATATGTACAAGATAACCAAAGGCTCTCAAATCAGGACACGGAAGGTTCCAGAAGTTACTTGGAAGATTGGATCTACTCAGTGACTGAGTAGCTGTGGACAGTTTTCGATCACTGGCTTCCAGGGCCAGTGATTGGTTGGTAATGACCATGCTGCTGTATAGGAAACATAAGAAAAAGAGCAGGCTGGGTGGGATGGGGGAAGAAGATGTTGAATCTCAGTGTGCTGAGATTGTTAAAGAGGCACGATGTGACCTATCCAACATATTCTTACTAAATTTCTACTGTGTGCAGGTCCTAAGAAGTTTAATCAGTGCAGCAGAATGTCGTAGACTAGCAATACATATGCAGAAATCTTCATCTGATAAATGGAATTTGAAACCACAGTTAGAGGCAGTAAGGGGAAATTACAAGGCAAGAGGAAAAGTTTGAGGACAAAGCTGGGAGCACTGATGTTTAAGGGTAAAGTTAAGGCAGGAGTCAAGGGAGGACACTGAGAGCAAATTGAATCCAAGTGAAGAGCTATTGAGTAATAAAAAGCAAATTTCTTTAAGAAAGAAAAATCAACCTAGACAAAAAAACAGTTTCCCCTTGTAAATAAATTGCTGTACGTTTGCTAGTGTGGAGATGACTGGGGAGAATGAAATCAGTGACCTGGGAAGGACAGATAGCACACAGAAGGGACATCTGGCATTGGCAGAGCTGATAACGAGGGATGACCTCTTCAGATTACTTGTGTGTGTTTATGAGAATCTTGTGGGGATAGATTCACAATGTTTAAACACACATTACTCCCATTCCTACCCCATCTCCACACTTGTTTCTAATTTGACTCTCCTTAAGGCCAGTTTTGCTCAATTGACCTATTCATGTACCAGTGCGAATGTGGGACACTTGAGGTTTCCTGAGAGGAGGTCTGGGAAAAGAGTGAGGAAGAGACTATGTAGTCTCTGGGGTCCTGGGAAACAGAAATTCTGATAAAACCAATAGCCACTACTTTTGAGGATCCAGTAGACTCCTGATAATGAACATCTGTTTTGCATCCATTTTAAAGTTTTACAAAAACAATAAACAAAAAAACCAAAAAATATCCAAACAAACGAACAAAACTCCAAAACCAGCAAGACAACTTGCACAGAAAGAACTATCATTTCCATTACACAGAGAGGGAAATGAGGATGAGGGAGGCCAAGTCACCGAGTCTATCTTACTTGTCTTTCTCTGGAACACATTCTCCTTTTAAAATATCACAGAAAAGAAGGAAAAGTTGAACAATTTTTGGAAGAGAGTTGAAAATGCACTCATTCTATGAAGTTTTGCTCATAGCCAGTGTGGGGCAACAAAGACAGTGGGTAGAGGGCGGTAGGTCAGGCAGACAACCCTCCAAACCCAACTTTCTATCCTTAGGTCAGGAAAATCATACCTTCAAGGAAAGAGCATCTAATAGAATTTTAAGTACCATTTTTGAAAGGTCAAAGGGTTGACTCAGTCATTGGAAGAATGTGTCAAAATTTAGAATCTTGAAGGATATGAAGTTTTTGCCAACTATTCTTCAGTTCTTTGTTACTGACAAGTCTTAGGATGGTCTTGATGCTTGGTAATATCAGTCATATCAATCATATTGGCTATTTTGTTTCAAAGGGAGGAAGGTGTGACCAGAGGGCTCTGATCTCTCCTTAACTGAGAACTGGTTTGGTCCTAAATTATCTTTCACCACTATTCACTCCAGTTTCTGGTCATGCTAAGAGATGCAGAAGCAGGTCTCACGAGGCTCCTTCATGACAGGGGAAGGGGATGAGTGACATATTCCCATCACAACATCTGATTCAGTCTTGTTTGGCTCTGAAAGCTGGGCCTGCAAAAGATCCATTTGTAAACTCAGACTTCCCCCCAAAGACACGGCAGGAAAGAAGTGCCAATGATTCTGACATGAAAAAACTTTTACTGAGTGTTAGTTTTATGTCTTTGATGACCTACAACTCTACAGGTTGCAAAATACTTTATGTTAGCTGGAACTACAGTGTTTTAAAGTTGTTTGTTTAGTAATCTATAGCATTACATAAAAAGGAGCCAGAAAAGAGAAAGTAAAATTAAGGATACGGAAACATTTATTCCATTTAAATAAATCTTTTTACTCTTTGGCCCTTAAATCCTCCCAGATTTATAACAGTGTGTTGATAATTGCTGGAAATAGCCACGGATTTTACAGAATAATTGGCCCTATTTTAAGACACTGTTTGAAGTGTATACTACATGGTGTGGCTATAAAGTAATAAAATAGATTTTTGCACACTGTTTCTGGAATTCATTCTCATTATTTCTAGTCACACATTGTGTATATGTGTGAGTGCAGTAACATTTTATACTTAGAAGTTCCCTTATAGTTTTTAGAAGTTACAAAATAATAGAATTAATTGCTTTGAATTTAGTCATTTTGCACTGGGCAAATATTGATTTCTTTCCCAACACCTTTAATTTCTAATGGAGCTTGAAATTAACTTTGGATTTTAATTCTATTTTATTCTGGGTTTGTACATCAGGGCCATTAATAATGTCAGGAGAGTGCTGAGAGAAGTGTTTCTGAGCCAGGATCTCATGGTGAGCTTAGCAGCCTCTGGATTTCCAACCTTTGTAGAAAGAGGGAAGAATGTGTGGATGTATGTCACTGCAGTATTTTCATGAATGAGCAATCGAGTACAAAAGGCTAACTTCTGATCCCTGGCTGGAGATTGCACCTGTATGTGTGCATATACATGCATATTTAATAAGGGTAAGCAAAAAATTGTCAGGCTAGTACAGGACAGCTTTCTACTAATCAAAAAGGTCTGGAAAATGAGCCTTTTTGATTGTGAAAGTAATGTCTAGCTTGTTAAGAAAAAGACAAGGGCCAGGCACATGCCTATAGTCCCAGTTTATTGGTAGACAGAAACAGGAGAGATTGAAGACTAAGGGTGGCCTAGACAAAAACTCAAGGCCCTGTCTGAAAAATAATTCAAGCAAAAAGGTCTGGAGGTATGGCTTTAGGTAGAGCACTTGCCTAGAAAGTGCAAGGCTCTCAGTTCAAACCTTAGTACTGCCAAAAATAAATAAATAAATAAATAAAAAAGAAAGAAAGAAGGAAAGGTGCAAATGCCAGAGAAATCATACAGATACTAATTGTTATGGAAAAATTCTTTTAAAAGGAAATCACTTTTTGGTTGAGTGATGGGAAAAGATTTCACAAAATAGAAATGGATATAACATGGCTCCAGGGAGGTGAAGTTTGTGCCCAAGTAGGGAGAAGAGCATTCTTTTTATTTTATTTTTTTGTAGTACTGGGGCTTGAACTTAGTGCCTACACCTTGAGCCACTCCACCATCCTTTTCTGTGATGGGTATTTTTCGATATGGTGTCTCAGAAACTATTTTCCCAGGCTGGCTTTGAACCACAATCCTCCTGATCTCTGCCTCCTGAGTAGGTAGGATTACAGGCATGAACCATGGGCACCCGAGATGAGAAGAGCATCCTGAGAGGAGACCAAGGATGGCACCAGTGAGGTACAAGGTACACACAGAGCTAAGTATGGGACACAAGATAGGAGCATATTCAGTGTAGTGGGTTGACAGTATCTTGCAAAAACTAACACTCAACCAGAACCCCATGAGGGGTTGTATTTGGAAACAGAATCTTTGCAGATGTAATTTGTTAAAACAAATTTATCCTGGATTAGTGTGAGCTCTAAATCCAATAGTCTTTGTAAGAGAAAAGAGAGGGACCATGACAGAAAGATGAAGAGATACAGAGGAAACAAGGCCACGTGAAGTAGGGAGTAGAAATTGGAGGAATGTGTGTCTAAGTGAAGAAACTCCAGAGCCAGGAACCAGTGGCTCATGCCTTTTTAATCTTAAATCCTTAGGAGGGTGAGCTCCAGAGGACTGCCATTTGAGACTGGCCCAAGGAAAACAAGAGAATGTTAGTGAGACCCCACTGTCAATCAATAGTTGGGCAAAATAACCCCCCTCCCAAACAGGCAGGAGTAGCAATTCTTATATCAGACAAAGTAGACTTCAAACTTACATTGGTCAAATGAGACAAAGAAGGACACTTCATACTAATAAAAGGGGCAATACATCAAAAGGAAAAAACAATTATCAACTTATATGCACCCAATGTCAGTGCACCCAGTTTCATCAAATATACATTAAAGGACTTTTTAAAAGCACATATAGACTCTAACACAGTGGTAGTGGGAGATTTTAATACTCTTCTATCACAAACAGGTCATCCAAACAAAAAGTCAACAAAGAATTCTTAGAATTAAATGACACTATAGATCAAATGGATCTAACTGATATCTACAGAATATTTTGTCCAACAATAAAACAATACACATTCTTCTCAGCAGCCCATGGAACTTTCTCCAAAATAGGTCATATCTTAGGGCACAAGGCAAGCCTTAGCAAATATAAGAAAGTATAAATAACCCCCTGCATTTTATCTGATCACAATGCATTGAATCTAGAACTCAACAACAAAAACAACAGCAGAAAATACATAAATAATTGGAGGCTGAACAACACATTGCTCAACAATCAGTGGATCATAGAAGAAATGAAAGGAAATCAAAAGCTTCCTGGAAGCTAATGAAAATGAAAACACCACCTACCAGAATCTATGGGGCACAGCAAAGGCAGTCCTAAGAGGAAAGTTTATAGCCATGAGTGCATATATTAAAAGGACAGAAAGGTCTCAAATAAATGACCTCATACTACATCTCAAACTCCTAGAAAAGCAAGAATAACCAAAACCCAAAACCAGCAGAAGGAAAGAAATAATAAAAATAGGGACCAAAAAAAACCATACAAAGAATCAATGAAACAAAAAGCTGGTTCTTTGAAAAAATAAGCAAGATTGATAAGCACCTGGCAAATTTGACTAAAATGAGGAGGGAAAAGATCCAAATTGGTAAAATCAGAAAAAAAAAGGGGAGATAACAGCAAACACCAGGGAAATCCAGGGAATCATCAGAGACTACTTTGAGAATCTATATTCCAATACATTGGAAAATCTTGAAGAGATGGATAAATTTCTAGATACTTATGACCATTTAAAACAGAACCATGAAGATATTAACTACCTAAACAGATCTATAACATGTAATGAAATTGAAGCAGCAATAAAGAATCTCCCCAAATAGAAAAGTCCAGGACCTGACAGAGTCTTTGCTAAATTCTACCAGACATTTAAGAAGAACTAACACAAACACTCCTTAAACTTTTCCATGAAACAGAAAGGAAAGGAACACTGCCTAACTTACTCTATGAAGCCAGTATTACACTCATCCCCAAACTGGAAAAGGACACATCCAAAGTGGAGAACTACAGGCCAATCTCTTTACTGAACATCGATGCAAAAATCCTCAATAAAATAATGGCAAACTGAATCTAACAACATATCAGAAAGATCATTCACCATCCAAGTAGACTTTGTCCCAGGGATGCAGGGATGGTTCAACATATGCAAATCAATAATGTAATACAGCACATTAATAGAAGCAAAGACAAAAACAACTTGATCATCTCAATAGATGCAGAAAAAGCCTTTGATAAGATTCAATACCATTTCATGATAAAAGCTATAAGAAAACTATGAATAGAAGGGATGTACTTTAACAATATAAAGGCTATGTATAACAAACCTGCAGCCAACATCACAGTTAAGGGGAAATACTGAAACCATTTCCACTCAAGTCAGGAACAAGACAAGGATGCCCACTCTCCCCACTGCTATTCAACATAGTCCTGGAATTCCTAGCAGAGTAATAAGGCAAGAAGAAAAAATAAAAACAATACAAATAGGTAAAGAAATAGTCAAAATATCTCTATTTGCAGATGACAAGATCCTATACCTCAAAGACCCGAAAAACTCCTAGACACCATAAACAGCTTCAGTAATGTAGCAGGATACAAAATTAACTTAGAAATTCAGTAGCCTTTCTATACACCAATAATGAACAAATTGAGAAAGAATATAGGAAAACAATTCTGTTTACAATAGCCTCAAAAAAATCAAATACCTGGGAATAAACTTAACATAGGATATAAATGACCTCTACAAGGAGAACCTCAAACCACTGAAGAAAGAGACCAAGGAAGATTATAAAAGGTGGAAAGATCTCCCATGCTCATGGATTGGTAGAATCAATATTGTAAAAATGGCTATACTACCAAAAGCAATCTACATGTTTAATGCAGTTCCCATCAAAATCAATGACATTCATCACAGAGATTGAAAAATTTACCCTAAAATTCATTTGGAAACACAAAAGACTGCAAATAGCCAAGGCAATATTGAGCAAAAAGAACAATGCTAGAGGTATCACAATACCCGTCTTCAAACTATATTACAGAAGCAGAGCAATAAAAACAGCATGGTACTGGCATAAAAACAGACATGAAGACCAGTGGAACAGAATAGAGGACCTGGGTATGAATCCACACAGCTATGGCCACCTTGTTTTTGATAAAGTTGCCAAAAACATACAATGGAGAAAAACCAGGCTCTTCAACAAATGTTGCTGGGAAAGTGGTTATCTGCCTGCAGAAAACTAAAGCATGCCTATCACCCTATACTAGTATTGATTCAAAGTGGATTAAGAACCTTAATATCAGACCTGAAACCTTGCAGTTAGTGTAGGAAAGAGCAGGGAATACTCTGAAAGCAATAGGTATAGGCAAGGAATTCCTCAGTAGAACTCAAGCAGCCCAGCAACTACGAGAAAGGATGGACAAATGGGACTACATGAAATTAAAAAGCTTCTGCACAACAAAATAAATGGTCTCTAAATTGAAGAGACCACCCACAGAGTAGCAGAAAATCTTTGCTAGCTTTACATCAGCCAAAGGACTGATAACCAGAATATACAGGGAGCTCAAAAAACTAAACACCCCTAAAATTAATGAACCAATAAAGAACTGGGCAACTGAACTAAACAGAACTTTTTCAAAGGAAGAAATTCAAATGGCCAAAAAGACACCTGAAAAAACACTCACCAACAGTGGCCACAAAGAAATGCAAATCAAAACCACACTAAGATTCTGTCTCACTCTTATTAGAATAGTTATCATCAAGAACACCACCAACAACAAATGTTGGGGAGGATGCAGGCAAAAAGGAGCTCTCATACTCTGCTGGTGGGAATGTAAGCTAGTGCAACCACTTTGGAAAACAATATGGAGGCTTCTTAAAAAAACCTTAACATAGATCTGCCATATGATCCAGCAATACCACTCCTAGGAATATACCCAAAGGAATGAGACTCGGGTTATTACAAAGGCACCTGCATACCCATGTTTATTGCAGCGCTATTCACAATAGCCAAGCTGTGGAAATAGCCAAGATGCCTCACTACTGACAAATGGATTAAGAAAATGTGGTATTTATACACAATGGAATTTTATTCAGCCACAAAGAAGAATGAAATTTTGTCATTTGTAAGTAAATGAATGGAGCTTGAGAACATCACTTTAAGTAAAGTTAGGCTCAGAAGGCCAAAAATTGCATGTTCTCCCTCATGTGCAGATTATAGACCTGAAACAAATGCAGCAATATTATTGGACATGGGTCACACTAAGAGGAGAACACACATGGGAGGAATAGGGAAAGGGAAAAAAAGCTAAAACTTTAATGTTGTTGATGTGCTCACTGTAGAGGAGTGACAACAGTAATCGTACACTGGCTGAAGTGAAAACTTCTGGTAGAGATGAACCAATGAAGGCTGTAATACACAAATGTATGGAAGCAATGCTAGGAATCTCTCTGCATCTCAAACTAGCAAAACCACTATGTCATTTTTATTATCTCTTTTGTTTTCTCTTCAACAAAATCAGAGAACAAGAGGGCAGAACAGGTTCTGCCTGGAAGGAGGAGGGGAGGGAGGTGGCCCAAACAATGTATGCATATGTGAGTAAATGTACAAACAATAAAAAAGAAAGATACTCCCCCAAAGAAAATAGTTGGTCAAAGTGTCCTGCACCTGTCATCCCAGGAATAGTAGGAAGCCTAAAATAGGAGAATCATTATCTAGACTGGTGTGGAGCAAAAAATGCTGGAGGCATGGCTCAAATGGTACAGCACCTGCAAGGCAAATGCAAAGCTCTGAGTTCAAACTCCTGTACTCCCCAAAAAAAGAAAGAGAGAGAGAGAGGGAGAGGAAGAGAGAGAGAGAGAGAGAGAGAGAGAGAGAGAGAGAGAGAGAGAGAGAGAGAGAGAGAGAATGAAAGGAAAGAAAGAGGAAGGAAGGAAAGAAAGAGGGAGGAAGGAAGGAAGGAAGAAAAGGAAGGAAAGAAGGAAGAAATCAATTAAGCAATTCCTGTAATCTACAGAAGCAGCTCAATTGTTGAGAAACAAATTTTTCTAGAATTAACCATCAAAATTGTGGTCATTTGTTAAGTCTGCCTGAGAAAACTATCACCCTAGCATCCCATCTCTTGGAGTCATTAAGGAAAAGAACATGGTACCCCTCCCTCACTACTGCTTTTCCATACCCTTTTGATTGCAAGTAAATTACAGTCCATCCTTCCAAGTTATGTTGAAATTGAAAATCCTTTTCATGCTGTTTTCTAGATTTTCAGCTTCATGGAGACATAATCAACAAAGTTGTCTACTTTTGGAGTGTATAGTGTGATGACTTAATGTTATATTATGAAATGGTTACTGTAATCAAATCAATACTTCATTATCACATGTAAGTTACCTTTCATGTGTGTGACAATACTTATGAACTTAAGATGTACTTTTTTAATTAAAGTTCAAGTTTGCAATCCCATATAAGTTTAAATGCTGTTCATTTAATCCTTAATACTTATTTATTTTACAACTGAAACTTTCCACTCTTTGATCAACATCTCTCCAGTTCTCCTTTCCTCCAAACCACAGCAACCACGATTATATTACTCTGTTTCTATGAGTTTGGCTTTTTTTAAAATCTTTTGTAAGATTGCCTCTATAATTGATACCATACATTATTTATTTTTCTGTGGGTGATTTATTTCTCTTAACATAGTGCCTTCTGCATTCAGTCATGTTGTAACAGGCAGGGTTTCTTTTTGTTTTAATATGGTTGAATAGTATTTGATGGAGCATATGTGTGTGTTTGTGTGTGTGTGAGAGTATAAAATGATCTCTTCTATCCACCAACTAACACTTAGGTTGCTTATTAGCTTAGCTATTGTGAATCATGCCACAATAAAGAAGGGTGGGCAGATATATATTTGATATATGGCTCCATTTTTTTCTGACCTATTCCCAGAATTGGGGTTGCTAGATTATCTGGTTTTTCCATTTTTAATCTTTTGATGAATCTTAAACTGCTTTCCAGAATGACTGTACCAACTAATATTTCCACCGACAATGTTCAGTGTTACTTTTTCCTATCTCCTCAACAACATTTGTTATTTCTTGTCACTTTGGTGGTAGCCATCTTAAAAGATGAAATTATATGTTTTTGTGGTATTGATTTGCATTTCCCTGAAAAATAGCAATGCAGATTTTCATGTATCTCCTCCCATTTGTATATATTCTTTGGACAAGGTCTTTTAGGTCATTTGCCTGTTTTTTCATTTATTTTTGTTGTTATTAAAGTGAATGAGTCTTTGTATATTTTAGGTATTAACTCCTTAAGATATATGGTTGGCAAGTGTTTTCTTCCACTTCATATGTTGTCTTCTCATTCTGCTGATTGTTCTCTTTGCTGTGCAAAAGGTTTTTGACTTGCCCTGGTCCCACTTATATTTTTACTTTTGTTGCCTGCATTTTTATGGTCATATCTAATGAACCATTGTCAAGCCGATGTAAAGAAACTTTTCCCCTATGTGTTCTCTTTTTTTCTCCTTTTATCATTTTTACATTTACTTACATGTGTGTACATTGTTTGTGCTACCTCCCTGCCCACTTCCAGGCAGAACCTGTTCCACCCTCTCTGATTTTGTTGAAGAGAAAACATAAGAGATAATAAGAAAGACATAGTGTTTTTCCTAGTTTGTGATAAAGATAGCTATAGAGAGAGATTCTGCAATGCAAGTGCATTGCTTCCATGCACTTGTGTATTGCAGCCCACATTGGTTCGTTTCTACCCAAACTCTTTGCTGCTTCCTGGTCCCCTTCCCATAGTGGCCTCTGTCAGTTTAAGATTACTCTATTCGCGCCTTAACAGGGAAAAACATCAACCTCATTCAAGTTTTCCTTTCCTTATTTCTTCTGTGTGTGTGTTCTCCCCTTAATGTGTGACCCATGTCCAATAAAATTACTGCATTTGTGTGGTTCTAAGAGATTTGTGGCCTCATATCTTGCATTTAACTCTTTGATCCATTTTGAGTTAATTTTATGTTATTTTGTTTTAGTGCTGGGGATCAAACTGAGGGCCTCATGCATGCTAGACAAGTACTCTCCACTGAGCCCCCAGTCCCATTTAGAGTTAATTTTTGCAAATGATATAAGGTATAGCCCACTTCTATTTATATTTTTTTGCATATGGATATTCAGTTTTTCCAGCATCATTTATTACAGAGACATCATTTCTCCTCCTTGTGCTTATGTGCCCTTGTCAAACATTAGTTAACCATATACTCACAGGTTTATCTCTAGACTTTATAGTCTTCTCTGTTTTTATGTGTGTGTGTTTTATGCCAGTACCATATTGGTTTTTTTCTTTTATTATTCATATGTGCATTCAAGGCTTGGGTCATTTCTCACCCCTGCCCCCACCCCCTCCCTTAGCACCCACTCCACCCCCTCCCTCTCCCCCCCACCCCCTCAATACCCACCAGAAACTATTTTGCCCTCATCTAATTTTGTTGTAGAGAGAGTATAAGCAATAATAGGAAGGAACAAGGGTTTTTGCTGGTTGAGATAAGGATAGCTATACAGGGCATTGACTCACATTGATTTCCTGTGCGTGTGTGTTACCTTCTAGGCTAATTCTTTTTAATCTAACCTTTTCTCTAGTTCCTGGTCCCCTTCTCCTATTGGCCTCAGTTGCTTTTAAAGTATCTGCTTTAGTTTCTCTGCATTAAGGGCAACTAATGCTAACTAATTTTTGAGGTGTCTTACCTATCCTCACCCCTCCCTTGTGTGCTCCTGCTTTTATCATGTGCTCAAAGTCCAATCCCATTGTTGAGTTTGCCCTTGATCTAATATCCACATATGAGGGAGGACATACGATTTTTGGTCTTTTGGGCCAGGCTAACCTCACTCAGAATGATGTTCTCCAATTCCATCCATTTACCAGCGAATGATAACATTTCGTTCTTCTTCATGGGTGCATAAAATTCCATTGTGTACAGATACCACATTTTCTTAATCCAATAGTCAGTGGTGGGGCATCTTGGCTGTTTCGATAACTTGGCTATTGTGAAAAGTGCCGCAATAAACATGGGTGTGCAGGTGCCTCTGGAGTAACCTGTGTCACAGTCTTTTGGGTATATCCCCAAGAGTGGTATTGCTGGATCAAATGGTAGATCAATGTTTAGCTTTTTAAGTAGCCTCCAAATTTTTTTCCAGAATGGTTGTACTAGTTTACATTCTCACCAACAGTGTAAGAGGGTTCTTTTTTCCCCCGCATCCTCGACAACACCTGTTGGTGGTGGTGTTGCTGATGATGGCTATTCTAACAGGGGTGAGGTGGAATCTTAGTGTGGTTTTAATTTGCATTTCCTTTATTGCTAGAGATGCTGAGCATTTTTTCATGTGTTTTTTGGCCATTAGAATTTCTTCTTTTGAAAAAATTCTGTTTAGTTAACTTGCCCATTTCTTTATTGGTTCATTAGTTTTGGGAGAATTTAGTTTTTTAAGTTCCCTACATATTCTGGTTATCAGACCTTTGTCTGATGTATAGCTGGCAAATATTTTCTCCCACTCTGTAGGTGTTCTCTTCAGTTTAGAGACCATTTCTTTTGATGAACAGAAGCTTTTTAGTTTTATGAGGTCCCATTTATCTATGCTATCTTTTAGGTGCTGTGCTGCTGGGGTTTCATTGAGAAAGTTCTTACCTATACCTACTAACTCCAGAGTATTTCCTACTCTTTCCTGTATCAACTTTAGAGTTTGTGGTCTGATATTAAGATCCTTGATCCATTTTGAGTAAATATTGGTATAGGGTGATATACATGGATCTAGTTTCAGTTTTTTGCAGACTGCTAACCAGTTTTCCCAGCAGTTTTTGTTGAAGAGGATGCTTTTTCTCCATTGTATATTTTTAGCTCCTTTGTCAAAGACAAGTTGGTTATAGTTGTGTGGCTTCATATGTGGGTCCTCTATTCTGTTCCACTGGTCTTTATGTCTGTTTTTGTGCCAGTACCATGTTGTTTTTATTGTTATTGCTTTGTAATATAGTTTGAAGTCAGGTATTGTGATACCTCCTGCATTGTTCTTTTGACTGAGTATTGCCTTGGCTATTCGTGGCCTCTTGTGTTTCCATATAAATTTAACGGTAGATTTTTCAATCTCTTTAATGAATGTCATTGGAATTTTGATGGGAATTGCATTAAACAGGTAGATTACTTTTGGGAGTATGGACATTTTTACTATGTTGATTCTACCAATCCATGAGCATGGGAGATCTCTCCACTTTCTATAGTATTCCTCAATCTCTTTCTTCAGAAGTTTACAGTTTTCCTTGTAGAGGTCGTTCACATCTTTTGTTAGGTTTACACCTAGGTATTTGATTTTTTTTGAGGCTATTGTAAGTGGGATTATTTTCATGTATTCTTTTTCAGTTTGCTCATTATTAGTGTATAGAAATGCTAATGATTTTTCTATGTTGATTTTATATCCTGCTATTGCTATTGATGATGTCTAGAAACTTCTGAGTAGAGTTTTTTGGGTCTTTAAGGTATAGGATCATGTCATCTGCAAATAGGGATATTTTGACAGTTTCTTTACCTATTTGTATTCCTTTCCTTTTATTCCTTCTTCTTCAGTAATTGCTCTGGCTAGGAATTCCAGTACTATGTTGACTAGGAATGGAGATAGTGGGCATCCTTGTCTGGTTCCTGATTTTAGAGGGAATGGTTTCAGTTTTTCTCTGTTAAGTATAATGCTGGCTGTAGGTTTGTCATATATAGCTTTTATACTGTTGAAGTTCTTTCCTTCTATTCCTAGTTTTCTTAGAGCTTTGATCATGAAATGGTGTTGGATCTTATCAAAGGCTTTTTCTGCATCTATTGAGATGATCAAGTGGTTTTTGTCTTCACTTCTGTTAATGTGGTTTATTACATTTATTGATTTTCCTATGTTGAACCACCCCTGCATCCCTGGGATGAAGCCTACTTGATCGTGGTGAATGATCTTATTGATGTGTTATTGAATTAGGTTTGCAATTATTTTGTTGAGGATTTTTGCAACAATGTTCATTAAGGAGATAGGCCTATAGTTCCTCTTTTTGGAGGTGTCTTTGCCTGGTTTTGGGATAAGTGTAATACTGGCTTCATAAAATGTGTTTGGCAGTTTTCCTTCCCTTTCTATTTCATGGAACAGTTTAAGGAGGGTTGGTATCAGTTCTTCTTTAAAGGTCTGATAGAATTCAGCAGAGAATCCATCAGGTCCTGGACTTTTCTTTTTGGGGAGACTCTTGATTGCTGCTTCAATTTCATTTTGTGTTATAGGTCTATTCAGGTGATTAATTTCCTCTTGGTTCAGTTTTGGATGATCATATGTATCTAGAAATCTGTCCATTTCTTTAAGATTTTCAAATTTATTTGAATATAGGTTCTCAAAGTAGTCTCTGATGATTTCCTGGACTTCCATGGAGTTTGTTGTTATATCCTCTTTTGCATTCCTGATTTTAGTAATTTGGGTTTTTTCTCTCCTCATTTTAGTCAGGTTTGCCAGGGGTCTATCGATCTTGTTTATTTTTTCAAAGACCAACTTTTTGTTTCACTAATTCTCTGTATGGTTTTTTTGGTTTCTATTACACTGATTTCAGCTCTTATTTTTATTATTTCTCTCCTTCTATTTGTTTTGGGATTTGATTGTTCTTGTTTTTCTAGGAGTTTGAGATGTATTATTAGGTCATTGATTTGGGATCTTTCAGTCTTTTTAATGTATGCACTCATGGCTATAAACTTTCCTCTCAGGACTGCCTTTGCTGTGTCCCATAGGTTCCAGTAGGTTGTGTTTTCATTTTCATTGACTTCCAGGAACTTTTTAATTTCCTCTTTTATTTCATAGGTGATCCATTCTTCATTAAGTAATGAGTTATTTAGTTTCCAGCTGTTTGCATGTTTTTTGTCTTTACTTTTGTTGTTGAGTTCTACTTTTACTGCATTGTGGTCAGATAGTATGTACGGTATTATTTCTATTTTCTTATATTTGCTGAGGCTTGCTTTGTGCCCTAGGATATGATCTATTTTGGAGAAAGTTCCATGGGCTGCTGAGAAGAATGTATATTGTGTAGAAGTTGGATGAAATGTTCTGTAGACATCTACTAGGACCATTTGATCTATTGCATATTTTAGATCTTGGATTTCTTTATTGATTTTTTGTTTGGATGACCTCTCTATTGATGATATGGGATGTTAAAGTCTCCCACAACCACTGTGTGGCATTTATATATGCTTTTACGTCTTTCAGGGTATGTTTGATGAAATTGTGTGTGTTGACATTGGGTGCATTGACATTGGGTGCATACAGGTTGATGATTATTATTTCCTTTTGGTCTATTTCCCCTTTTATTAGTATGGAATGTCCTTCTTTATCTCGTTTGATCAATGTAGGTTTGAAGTCTACTTTGTCAGAGATAAGTATTGCTACTCCTGCCTGCTTTCAGGGGCCATTGGCTTGGTAAATCTTTTTCCAGCCTTTCATCCTAAGCCTATGCTTATTTCTGTCAGTGCAATGGTTCTCTTGTAAGCAACAAATTGTTGGATCTTCCTTTTTAATCCATTTCGTCAAGCAGTGCCTTTTGATGGGTGAATTAAGTCCATTAACATTAAGCGTTAGTACTGATAGGTATGTGGTGATTCCTGTCATTTAGTTGTCTTAGTTGTTTGAACGTTTGATTGTGTGTACCTAAGTTGAGGTTACTCTCTACTGTCTTGCTTTTTCTTTTCCTGTGGTTTGGTGCTGCCTGTCTTTTCATGGTTAAGTTGGGTTTCATTTTCTGTGTGCAGAATCCCTTACAGAATCTTTGTAGTGGTGGCTTTGTGGTCACATACTGTTTTAGTTTCTGCTTATCATGGAAGACTTTTATTGCTCCATCTATTTTGAATGATAGTTTTGCTGGGTAGAGTATCCTGGGGTTGAAGTTATTTTCATTCATTGCCTGGAAGTTCTCACCCCATGCTCTTCTTGCTTTTAATGTGTCTGTTGAGAAGTCTGCTGTGATTTTGATGGGTTTACCATTGTATGTTACTTGTTTTTTCTCTCTTACAGCCTTCAATATTCTTTCCTTAGTTTCTGAACTTGTTGTTTTAATGATGAGATTTCGTGGGGTAGTTCTATTTTGGCCAGGTCTGTTTGGTGTTCTGGAGGCCTCTTGCATCTGTATGGGAATATCTTTCTCTAGATTTGGGAAATTTTCTGTTATTATTTTGTTGAATAGATTACTCACTCCCTTCGCTTGCACCTGTTCTTCTTCTTCGATGCCCATGATTCTCAAGTTTGGTCTTTTGATGGAGTCAGTGAGTTCTTGCATTTTCTTTTCACAGGTCTTGAGTTGTTTAATTAATAGTTCTTTGGTTTTTCCTTTAATTACCATTTCATCTTCAAGTTCTGAGATTCTGTCTTCTGTTTGTTCTATTCTGCTGGATTGGCCTTCCATTTTGTTTTGCAGTTCTGTTTCATTCTTTTTTCTGAGGTTTTCCATATCCTGGGTGGTTTCCTCTTTAATGTTGTCTATTTTTGTCCTGAGTTCATTTATCCGTTTATTTATTGTGTTCTCTGTTTCACTTCGGTGTTTATACAGTGCTTCTATGGTTTCATTTATTTCTTCTTTTGCTTTTTCAAATTCTCTATTTTTGTTGTCTTGGAATTTCTTGAGTGTCTCCTATATACATTTTGGTTGACCCTATCCAGTATCATCTCTATAAAATTCTCATTGAGTACCTGTAGTATGTCTTCTTTTAAATTATTCTTGTGGGTTTCATTGGGTCCTTTGGCATAGTTTATCTTCATTTGTTGGAGTCTGAATCTGAGTTTCTGTTTTCTTCATTCCCCTCTGGTTCCTGTGCTAATTTTTTGCTGTGGGGAAACTGGTTTCCTTGTTTTTTCTGTCTTCCCATCATTGTCTTTTGTGTTGTTACTGTCCCTGTACTGTGTGCAATTATGTATTTTCTAGCTTGTAATAATAACAATGGTAATATTTGGAATGGAAGGGTGAGCTGAGATGGAAAGCAAGAAGTTAAAGAAAAAGGGAAAACAAATACACAGACAAGAAGGAGAAAAAAGAAGAAGGAATCAGACAAGAAAGTTTCAAAGGTATAAACAGGGAGCGTTAGTGTACTAATTGACAGTAAGCTGAACAGACATTAGAGAGACAGAAAGAGGATTGAAAATCAAAAATAAAAAAAAAGATAAGAATAAAAATAAAAATAAGTAAATGAAAGAAATGTCTATATATAAATATGAATTAAAATAAAATGGAAAATAGAAAATTAAAAAAAAAAACCAAAAAAGTAAAAAACCTCCAAGTTCAAATGCTATGAAGTTTCAGTCTTAATAATTTGGGTGTCCATCTCAGTCTCCAATCCTGGAGATGGTGCCTCAGATGTTGTTCTGTAGTTGCCTCATCAAAGGGGACACATAAAGTAGAACAAAACTACACACACACACAAAACACCACCAAGTGTCCCAAGTTCAAATGAAATACAGTTTCAGTAAGTTTTTCACTTGCCGGTGTAATTCAGTTGTTCTCTCATCAAAGGTAGGGAGAAAAAGAAAATAAAAGAGTCTGGAGACAGTTCTGAGAATGGTATTTGTAGCTGAGGCTTGCCTGCCTGCTGCTGTCAGCCTGCTGTTGCTGGCGGCATTATTTATGCATATCTATGTGGGGAGCTTAGCACTCACCTGGCCCTGGTCCCACAGGCTTTGTTTGTTCAGAGTTCTCCTGTGCGGGAGCCTCTGCTACAGGCTTTCCCCTTTCCTAGCACTGGGAAAGGTGACACTGCACCCACGTTGCCAGGCCTGAGTGTTTATTTACAGTTCATGTGGGAAGTGGGTCTTCCCCCCTCTCTTGTGGAGTTTTCCTCCCACCGCCACTTTCACAAGCTTTCCTGCTCCTGATGACTGGGTAGTGCTGCTGCTCCTGCCAGCTGCCATGTTTGTTTACAGTTCATGTGGGAAGTGGGTCTTCCCTCCTCTCCTGTGGAGTTTTCCTCCCTCTGCCACTCTCACAAGCTTCCCCGCTCCTGGTTGCTGGGCGCGTGCCCTGCCCCTGCTCCCGCCAGAGCCTCTCCGGCCCGCCCGGCTTGTTTATTTACAGTCCTGGGAAGGATTCCCTTCCCCCAATCTTCAGCGCTCAGTGCACCCCACCCTCTTTCCCGTGTGTCTTTATTGTTCTTATTGCTTATTACTCAGTTTCCCTTTTTTCCCCGGGTGGAGGTCAGTCTGTCCAGGGGGCTATGCTGCTCTGGCCCAGGCTTGTCTGTGGGAGTACCACGGTACCATGAAGCTCACCTGGTCCATGTCTTCCTAAGACTTCTGGGCACGGGCAACTGGCTGCCTGGGGGCCCTCATGGTTTCTCTGTTTAACGTGATGTGGAGATTCTGTGCACCGGCTGGAGGTTTGGAGGGGTCAAAGTTATGCCTCTTCTCAGTGTTTATGCCTGCAAAGTGTGTCTCTGGCATCTTTCCAAGATTTTACTATAGGAGGCTCACTTTCTGCTTCCTCTCTCTAGCTGCCATCTTGGAATCCCCCCAGACACTCACCATATTGTTTTAATATAACTTTGCAATATAGTCTTAAATTAGATTTCTCTGATTTTTGAGGTCTTTTGTGGTCCATACAAATTTTAGGATTGTTTTTTCTATTTCCGCAAAAAATACCACTAGGATTTGATAGGAATTGCATTGAATCTGGAGATTGGTTTGGGTATTGTGGATATTTTAACAGTATTAAAGCCAAAAACATGGGATAACTTTCCATCAGTTTGTGTCTTCTTCAGTTCTTTCATTATTGGTTAATAGTTTTCAGTGTACAAGTCTCTTACCCCTTGGTTAAATTTGTACTATCTTATTCTTTTCAATGCTGTTATAAATGAGATTTAAAATTTTTTCTTTTCAAAAACTTCATTGTGGATATAAAGAAACACTATTGATTTTTGTATACTGAATTCATTTGTTAGTTTTAACAAATTTTTGGTGGAGTCTTTCAGATTTTCTATACACAGGATTATGTTATCATTAAACAGAGATAATTCAACATCTTTCTTTATGATTCATGTGAGTTCTATTTCTTTCTCTGGTTAGGACTTCAAGAACAAAGTGGGCATCCTTGTCTTATTCTTGATCTCAGAGGAAAAGCTTTTACTGTTGAGTATAATATTGGGTGTGGGCTTTTCATATGTGAGCTTTATTGTATTGAGGTACATTCCTCATATTCCTAATTTGCTGAAGGTAATTTTTATCATGAGAAGTTTTTTAATTTTGTTAAATGCTTTTCTACATCTATTGAAATGGTCATATAATTTCTATGCTTCATTTTGTTAATAGGGCATCATATTCATTGATTTGCTTCTGTGGAAACATCCTTGAGTCCCAGGGATTAATTCCACTTGAGCATAGTATATGATCCTTTAGATGTGCTGTTGAATTTGGTTTGCTAGCATTTTATTGAAGATTTTTGCATGTATGCTTATCAAGGATGCTGATTGCAATTGCTGACCTGCAATTTTCTTTTCTTATAATATTCTTGTCTGGTTTTGATGTTAGAATAAAGCTAAGATGAGTTTCTAAGTGTCAGGATATCTTCCATAGAAGAAAATTTGGCATAATGATAGTATTTGTGTACCAAAGTCAGTAGCATTATAAACTGAAAGGTAAATTCTTCTTTTATTGAGGAACATAAAGGATTTTTAGATGCCATACCCCACAGAAGACCCTCCTGTGTAATGAAGGGCTGCATAAGTTTAGAGCCTGATAAATCTGTATTTTTTATTGTTTGAGAGGTATGGGGTGTATAGGCAATGGCTACAGTTCCATTACTTAAAAATGTAATATTTACCAAGTTCTGAGCAATGAGATAAGCACTTGTGTTCAAAGATGAAAAGTTGTTCAGTTCTTGAATCTTACAATGGTTAGAGGACTTACTTCAATATAAATTGATTTCAGATGACATAGAGGGTTGGATGATGTATACCACAATAAATGTGTATTATATTACTTGATTTTTATTTATCTATCTAATATAAGAGCTGTCAATATGTTTATTTTTATATTGATGGTAATATGTAAGTCTTACAGATCTATTTCATTAATATTGTTCAACATAAAAATACCTGTGCCTTTGTCTTTGACTGGTTTTAATAACTGATGTATAATCTTTCTCATTGTTTCTCATAAATGGAAATGTTTTTCTTCCTAAAGGAGAAAAGAGTAAATGCCAGAGGTAGGTTTTATAGCCTTTAATTCATGTCTTCATGTTTTCATTGGTAGCTATTTCCAAAGAGGATTTGTGAATCATTCCTGCTACAGCCATTTTCTTTAATCTTCTGTGTTTGCTGAGAAAAATACAATTCTTTTGGCTCCAATTTAAAGATACTTTTTGATCCTAAGTGTGTGCCTATCTATCATCTATCTGTCTATCTATCTATCTATCTATCTATCTATCTATCATCTATCATCTATCTATCTATCTATCTATCTATCTATCTATCTATCTATCTATCTATATTTAAAACCAGGATAGGAGATAAATAAACTTGCTTTAAAAATGGGAAAATTTCTACTTGCTCTAGATTATATCTCTGTGACCTTTGGGCTACTTAAAATATACAGAAAGACCTCTGTCTGTCCCCAAGTTACATTTCAGAAAGCAAAGAGCTAGAAACTCTGGTGTACTTGACATTGTAATCCAAAGGTTAAAATATCCTCCTACTGTCCCCAGCCATAGTACCAACTCCTCATCTATACTCTCTCTTCCTACTTCTGAAAGTCTTCCATCTTTGGTTGAAAGACAGTATGCAGTCACTTACTTGAGAAAAGAACCAAGGTAGGATTCAAGAAATTGGGCTTTTTTCAGACCTCTTGGTGGGAAGATTTTAAGAAGTAGCTTTTCATGGGTTCTTCTTAGTTTTAAGGCATACCTGCTGACCTTAATATATGCCTGACATCAATAAGTATTGCAAAATATCTATGAAATTACCACTCCTCAAAGTTTGTATATTTATTCTTATTTTTTAAGTTTTTGGTCAATAAGCTCATTACTCTAACAATCCAAAGTCTAATTTTTGTTCTTTTAAAAAGTAAAGGTTTTCTCAAGTCTCAAATATGATTTTCCATTGGGCTACCTAATTAAGTAAGCATAATGAAAACACAGTTTTCTTAAACTAATGAAATGGAAATACTGCTGGAATCTAGATGATCCCAGCGTGAAAATTACAGTTTGTGTAGATTAAATTTGTTCTTTTGCTTCCCACGTGTGAAATTGACGTTAATTAAGTGTTGGAGTAAACCCATTCCTTGGATAAGCAACAACATATGGTAAAATCCAAGGTCTTTATTCATTTGTCTCATATCAGAGAGGTGGCACATGGGAAGCTTAGGGTGATGACAAGAAGAAGGAAGTACCATTTTGAGAGAAAGTTAAAATCCTAATTCAAAGTCCCTTAGAATTATTTTTCTAGAGAAAATAGATTACATAGGCTTTAAACTCACATAGTTTTTTACTATGTTTGATGTTTTTCAACATCTAATCCATATGTATAAGGGATGTAGGGAATGTGTTCTGGTGTTCTGTTAAACATTTTTCCTTTATTGCTAATAGAAAATCAAAATATTTTCAATAAACTTTCCTTCTACATTATTTCTGGCCTATAAATCAGTTGGTATCATTATTTTTATTTCTTAAATTTGTGTGAGACTCAAAACCTACTTTAGGCTTTAGAAATGAAACTCCATAAATATCATCTCATTTCAGTGGAGTTGTGGCCATGACATTGAGGTAAAGCAAGAGTTGACAGATATGGTTGAGCTCTATTTGATCTGGTAATGGTGGAAACTATCATAACCCATAGCTGTAGTAACGGTGAGAAGACGAGGACTTGTTCTATAACCACTTGTCCATTAGTGATTCAGCTTTTCCTCCCGGTCCCCGATCCTCTTCAGCATCTTTGGGATGATGTCTTATGGCTAACCAACAGCACAGTCAGCAGAAAAGAGAGATTTTTTACAATGATTTAGGGTTTCCTATCAGGTGAAACCTCCTCATCAACACCTAAGCAGCAAGTGTTGCTGCCTGCTGTTTCCCGCTTATCTTATCTAAGAGCGTGAGAGACAATGTGCAATTCTATTCTACTACTCTCTGTAAGACTGCAAGACAGTCAAATAATTAAGAGTCTCCCTCTAGTAGAAGTTCAGGACAATTTCTTTTCCTCTCTCAACATAGTTTAAATCAGCTTAATTTAAAGAATTATTCAAGGGCAAGAGTAGTCCTTTTGGACAATGAATTCATACTTCTTTCAGTGGTCATCTGCCTTCGGGTAGTATAGGGACTTGCAGGCAATCAATATGGCTTGTCCAAATTCAGGTTTTTGTTTTTTTAATTCAGAAAGTCTATACCTATTTCATTCAAGCAATAACAAAGCCTTAATATGCTAGCATTTTCTGAGTTGGGATACCTTTTCCACTGGATGCTCAAATGTTCTCTCAGTGGTATAACTCAGGGGCACATAGCCATATGGTAGAAAAAACACACATAAGCTTTTCTAAAGCTCTGACTTACATTGCTGTCATGTAAGTGGAAAGAATTTTCCTTTCTCTGGCCAAACTACTAGAGGTGTTTCTTTGTTCAGTCCAACTGGATGGCCTCATTTGGTTGTATCTAGCAAAGTGAAAGTTGATCGCATGACTTGGCAAGCAAGACATGTTTAATTGATATTTCAACAGGCTCAAATAATGGCAAAGAATATTATTAGGACATTTTGATGCTTGCTAATGAGCAATGACAGCAATTTTGTAGGTGCCAACATTGTCTGGCATTTAGTGTTTGCATCTGTCATGACAAGAAATGTCTTTGAAGGGAAGGATAGGCATATTTTGCTACTGTGACATCTTTGGGACAAATTTATATGATGAGATCAAGGAACTGCAAGACATTGAATCACTTTACTTGGAAATTAAACTACATTCTTCAGTCAAATCCATATCCATTTATATATTTCACTTTTACTTGGATAAATTAAGTCTTTCAGATCAAATGTTTCACTAAAATTTGAAAGAACCAAGATGTGACAATATCCAAAATGTCAATCATCAAAATTTTTTCTGGAAATTCCTGCACTTTCCTTAGGAAATTTTATTTCTTTATGATATTTATTTATGCTTATTAAATATAATAGGCAGTGCTAATTAGCTGGGAAAATATTTCAGTACAGATTCCAGCAACTCCAAATACATTTTTAAGTGAAGGAGGGAGTGGAAAGGAAGGAGGGAAAAAGAATGCAGTAGTAATAAGCAAATGAATAGAGAAAGGGTTTCATTCAACATGATTTTGTAAAAAGAAGTAAAAAAGCAAAACAGGAAGCCATAATTCACTCTTTAGATTTTATTCATGTGAATGGTAGAAACAAAATGATATTTGTTGCTGAGCAATGGAGAGCTCTTTGCAAACAAATCCAGGTATCTCAATTTCAAGGAATAGAAATGTGACACAATTGAGTCTTGTGCTGGAAGAGATTCCAGAGGGATGAAGCCTCACCTTCTGGCAGTTAGCTTAACCATCACAAAGTAATCTAAAAATTAGTTTTGTTACCTAAAATTAAACTAAAACAAAAAAAAACTTCTATCACTATCAGCAAAGCAAGTGTTGACATTTCAAGAAGTGACTTCAAATAATTCAGATTGTTTTTTCAAAAATGTTGCTTAAGAATCCTTGCTGTTCCTCCTCAGTTCAGAAATAATCAAGAGCCCATGCCTGTTATAGGAAAACATTAATGTCATTTCTTTCTTCTAAAGGATGTAAGTAGTTTTGAGTAAAAATTAGCGATGAAGAATTGCACCCAAAAAGACAGACTTTCATTTTGAGACGTTGAAGCTAACTCAACCTACTGCTCAGCTTTGTACCTAATAATTCTGTAACAGGCCCAATCTCCTTACAGCACAATACAGAAACCAGGCTACACATTTCCACACCATCTGTACTCTTCACGTGATATTGACAGGCATGCATTACTATTCCTGCTTTATTAATAATGAAACAGGGTAGTGGTGTGTTAATGAAGCAGCAATACTAGAACAATCTGGATTTGCAGGGTTGGCCAATTTCCATGGTGTAAATCATCCCACCATGACCTGTTTCAGGTTACCAAGATTTACCAAGTTTCAATAGTCAGTTTACAAAATTCCTGAGTATTTAATAATTAGTTCTGCTTCTCTGGAGAACCCTGAGTTTTTTTCCCTGTTTGACTCCTTCTCCAATTATCCATGTTTCCTCTTTCTCATATTATGTGTATTGTACTAGTGTTTGGCATGTGACTGCTAATATATAACACCTCTTACTTTCTACTAGTATATTAATATTTTCTGCTTATCCTATTTCTTTTTTAGTTAGATTGTCTGCTTCATAAGGAAAAGGGTTTTCATCTACATTTCTTTTTTCACATAGTGTGTTGTATACACAATATACACATGCTATTATTGAATGACTTGGAACATCTATGATTATATATATATCCCCATACGGAATACTTGCAATATAAACTCGGTGACTAAGGTCAATGTAAAAGCAAAACATAACTTGATTTGGGGAAAGTTAAAAGGATCAAAGAAAGGTGTGCATGCTATCTTTCACTCTAATTCTCCTCCCTACCTTTTGAGTAGACACTCCCTGAAGCTCCCTCCTTATCTTTGAATTAAACTTGATTCTTTCCATCAATTATTTTTCCTCATAAGTTGACAAACGTGTAGAGGTGAGTGCTTTCTATTCCTTTTTCTCTCTTCTCAGACCTTGGATAAGACATTCGTTGGTATTCAAACTATAGGGGAGTTTAATGAATAATGCCAACTCCCTCAAGACAGAGGTCTGGCATTTTATAGCCTCTGAGAATTTTGTAGGATTGCAGCCTGACTCTACAGGACATGGCTTGTTAATATGCATTTGAAGATCAACTTTTTTTTTTTTTTTTGCTAAGGCTCAGAGAGAAAGCATATATTTGAAACTATTGAAAAGGTCTTTGTAAAACTGAAATTAAATCCTTTCTTCCTATATTTAATCTTAGCTATAGTTCCAAAGCAAGGAGTGAAAGAAAGGATTAATTTGAAATTTGGGCAGCCTGAGAAATGCAAAGGTCCTTGGGCTGTGTTTCTCCAAATGACCTAAACTATTTTAATCCAATGTAATTTATATGGTTGCTGCTGAAAGATAGAGTGGCCTTTAAATCCCCTTCCAACATTTTTCCACAGGTGGCACTTCCCCATTTCTTTCCATATCACTTTATTTGTAGATGCCAGGTGACAATGTGAGAAAAGGAGCTGCTGGGGTGATTTTTTTTTTTTTGTAATAAGTGTGACTTCAGGAAGTGACACCACTTGTCATTATTTCCCTTTCCTCCCAGTGCTTTAACTCTGGTGAGAAAGTGAGCTTCTGGTTCAGAGAATTCACACAACCAGTCAGGGAACATTAATGTTTTAATTGTGCAGTCTACTGAAAGCTGCAATACCCACAACCATAGATGTTACATTTGCATCTTTCTCACCCTGATTTCTCCTGCTGTCTACTAAGGGAAAAACACACTACAAAATAGAAAGAAAACAATTAGAAACTATGATTTGAAAAAGTAAAACAATTGCTTAAAATTGTAAACCAAAAATGTGATAAAACATTAAGTATTTGGGGCTTTTTCATGTATCAATCTTTATCCACAGTTTGTAAACATGAAACATGAAAAGAAACAAGAATGGAGGTAAGCATATGGTATAATTCATCCATAGTGCACATCTATAAATATGGAAATGAAATATGTTTGTAAGGACTTTGCTACTGCGTATTGAACACAGGGCCTCTGGTCCTTATGTTTTTATCTTGTTTTTGAGACAAGGTATCTGATATTTGCTTGGACTAATCTTAAACTCAAGATCCTCCTGCCTCTGCCTCCTGAGTAGCTGGGATTATAAGGGAACATCGGGACCTTTATTTTTAATGAAATGGCATACTTCTTTGGAAGGGCTATTTGATAGAACATTTTAATATCCTTGCCCTCTTGCTTTCTATGTCCACACTTCAGCATTTGGCTCTTATGTGGAATGGAGTCAGCTTTCACCATATCGATGAGCAATGTCAGGAATACAGGCTCTCAGTGTCCTGTGGTCCTGCATTTCTCTCATAGCCGTTCCTTAATGACAGGGATACACTGAGCATCTGAAGCAGGTCATGGTGTGGGAATGAAAAGGGAAGTAAATTGGTAGAATATGGTAGGTGTTCACTTGATAACTAAGAAGTTGTACCTGGTTACTTAATTTCATGTCTAGATTAAGAAGAACAAATTGTCTCCATGCATATAAGTGGGCCAGTATAGCAATTATATCTGCTAATAAAGGCTTTCATCTTTTCTGACACCATTGGCTTAAATATTGAGACAACCTATGATCTTTTCTTGAGAATCATTGACATGAAAATATGATCTATGTACTGAGTGAAGACTCTATCAATATTAGCACTCATACAATTTTCAATCAGAGAAAAAATTGGCTGGCTGGTTTTTTGAGAACTAGTAGCTTAATAAAAGTTCTTTTAAAATAGGATGTAAAGCTGGCTTGGTGTTAATTGTATCTGTAGTTCTAGCTATTCAGAAGGCTGAAGCAGGAGGATTGTAAGTTTGTGCCCAGCCTGGGCAACATAGCAAAATCCAATCTCAACAACAACAACAAAAGTAGGATTATCTAAATTTATAAAACAGTTTAATAAGCACTATTACACTGAATGCCTGAAAGGAAACTTAAGACAAGAGAGGTTAAATAATTTGTACAAAAACAAAGCCAAGGCAGCAGTGGTGTGGGAAGGAAGAGGGTTAAATCTGAATATTTCTCATTTCTTTGCTGTCAGTGACCTGTGGCAGGTACTGGAAGAGCTGACCTCATCCTTTATGAGGGAAAGTGAAAGCTATTGCAATGTGCCATTAATGTTTGAGGAAACAGAAGATTTTTTAAGGTCTAGAAGAGAGTCACTATCCGAAAACTAAGTTTGATGGAAAAAGTAAGACAGGTTGTTTAGCCTGAGGATCTGAGGATATCATACAAGCACACCTAGTTTCAAGCCCTGCGGGTTTTTTCCTCTATGCAGTTTTTGTAGTAAGGACACACATATGCACACGGTAAATAAAAGGATGGTGGTGCTCATCTTATTCAAATTTGCATTAATTTTTAAAGAAAATGTTTTTAGTCATTTCCTAATCAGTTTGAAAACATATGTACATCTACTTCAAAACAGCTCAAGTAGCTGGCAGCACAGAGCTTTCCTGCACTCTATGATATGTCACTGTTTTTGATGCAACTTACACTGCTACTCTGCATCCCCATGAATTATTTTAACGAATAGTATATGGTCACTTAACATGGCATAGTGTTTTCTTCAAAGATTATTTGAAATGTGTTGGCTTCATTGATGACAATTCTGAACTTCTCCAAATAATTTCTTGTAGTAGTTTATCCTTCCTGGGTCATCTGTGCTGTTATTATTGTCCATTAATCCATATTTGCTTCTTTTTCTTCTTTTATCTGTTTTCACTTTAGTTTTGCCCTTTCTAATTTCATTTCACAAATTTGTATAAAGGGTATTGATTTAAAAAAATAACTTTTAAAAAATCTTCATACATGTATATAAAGTACATCGATAACATTCACCCTTCTTTACCCTCTCCAGTCACTCTCCTCTTCCTGTTAGTGTACGCCCCTGACAGGTCCTATTTTACATTGTCCTTCAGTGTTTAAGTGTATGTTCATTGTTCAGAGGGTTTTTGCAGTGGCATTTCACCTGCAAATATATTGCACTTTAACAAGTCAAACCACCTCTATTTCTCTTTGTCACCCTACTCCCCCTGCCCCTTATGGTTTACCAGCTTTCAGTGCATTTCACTGTGCCTTCTTCCTACACAGATGCAATGTATTTCAATACTATTCACTCTCTATCATTCATTATTTTTTCCTCTCCCTTCTCCAACTAGTTTCCTTAAACTACTGGAAACTTGTTCTGTGCATATATGTTTATATGATCCTACTTACATCTGTGTATATAAAACCAAGCTCTTGATGCTGTTCATGTCCTCTGATATCTGTGCATTCTTTAACTCAGAGTATATTCATGAGCACATATTACCTGCTGTTTTGTGATTATGAGTGTAAAATTGTGGACAAAATCTTGTACCTTCTCCTCCCAGAAATGTATCCAATGGAAGAGACAGACATTGTTTGAGCCTCACAAACAAAAATGCAAGATTGTAGCCATCACAAAAAAGGGAGATGATTCAGAATAAGAGGATTACACAGTCATGGAATGCTTCTGTGAGCTGAGTTCTGAAGGAGGAATAGAAAAGGACAAAGCAAAGCAGAGAGAAGGGATGTACACAAGTCTTGCAGAGGGTAGGGGCCAGTGGCATAGGACAGGAATGGCATCAGAGAGCAGGACATGCATCAAACATTGAAAGGAGGCCAATGAGACTTGGTGGGAGAATTGGAGGAAAGGTATAGTAGAAAACTATATTAAAGACATAGCCCTACCATCTGAGATCCTGAAAACCACTGGAACTTGGAGTTGGGTGATTGAATTCAATTCTGGAAGCCTAAATACCTGATTTTTATTTTAGACACACAATTTATCCAATAACTGTTTGATTTAGTAGTAGTGTTCAAACTCTAAGTTGTCATCATTGATGCCTAAATTGTTTACGTCCCAAATGGACTGAGATGGAGAACCCAGCTTTGTCAGTGCCTGTAACCCTAGGTGTTTGTGCCCTAGGTTAGAGTTACTGCAGCAGGTAGGATCATGTTCTTTCTAAAACTTATTCTTTGAATAAAATTACTTACAGGTATAATAGATCATAGGCTAAATGGTGTATGCTATTGAAGTAGACTTCACTTTTCAGGTGTGCAGTAGTAGGATGCAGTGTAATTTATGGTTTAAAAATTTGTGCACCTAGAGTAACAGCTCCAGACAACAGCATGTAAAGTAGATATAGTTGTCTGTATTTATTTGAAATTTTCTCTGATGTTAGCTAGTAAAATTTTTAAATGTGTGCTGTGTGGCAAAATCATGAACCTGTTTCTTCTCAGTATTTCAGAACTCAGAAGTCTCATAATTTTAAAACTGGAAGCTATCTGTACAAATAATCAGCGTATCTCCTAGTACTAGAAACATGTCTATATATCTGGGTCATGATTTTTCCTTTAATAAAAAATATAGCTGGAAAATATTTTCTATCAGAATACATGTCTGCATTGAAAAATTCTTTAAAGTTACCATGTGAAAATATTGCTCATCTTTTTCGAATTGAGAAATACTGTCCTTTACCCTCTTACTCTTGTTTGGTAGCCAAAAGTTTTTGTGTAACTGAGGATATCCTGGGGAAGTTTTGGGCAATTCTATGCAAGAGTAACCGTATATGGAAGAATGAATGAAATCTAAGAGAGGATCCTGCCGAATATTAAGGAGAAAAAGCACCCATTAAACACCACGATAAGGGATAACTTCTTGAATCTAATTTATGTAAACGAGGGCCATAATTGCAAAAGTGTAAGGAACACATGTGGGAAAAATGAGATAATAATTAGATCCTAAAGAACATTTGGAGTATTGAAAAGAAAGCTTGGAGACAACTAAAAAGTGTTTATACAGCACCACTAAGAGGGAAGACTGTAGCTATAAACATGTTTTGCTCACAAGAAAGACATTCTTACACGTTGAGCGGGAAGTCAGCTCAAGTGACAAACACTAACAAACAAGCAAAGAAGAAAATCAGAAAATATAAAACTGAGTCTTCCTCACTTTACCACTTCTACTCTGAATGCAGTCAGGGACTTAGTAACAACGTGAAATTGTCTCTTCTCTATCACACTTAATGGCACTTATGACATCTGCTTATTTTATGTGCTGTGACAGATGCTCTCCATTTTTAACTAGTCTCCGAGAGTCTGAAGAGATATACCAAATCTTTCAGGTTATTAGGAAGCAAATATCCTTCAATGAACTACAAAGCATATTTTTCAAAACTGAACCTTCTCTCGGATTCTCCAATATGGCCTTGTAACCTCTCTTTATGCACAACTTGATATTCAAAATATTTACCTTATCAAAAGAAAAGACAACAAAAGATCAAGTTTTCATTATTAAAATAATGATTCTACTTTTTTTGAAGCAAAAAAAGGAGCAATGAACCAGTAGAATGGAGACATGACATGAGGTAATTTTCCTCTTTTACATTAGGAGCTGGTCACTTGAACCAAACTTAAACGCTTGGAGGACATTTCTGATACTTGCTTGTTATTGCTCTGAAAAAATAAAACTCAACCGCTTAATTGGTAGCCTTACTGGCTTTTCAATTCTGTATCAAAGAGGTCACCAAAGTAGGAGACCTTGTAACCACCACCAAGTCCTTGCTTTTTGCCTCTAGTTAGCATTTTTATTTATCAGAAACAAAATTTCATGTAATTAAACATGGTGTTTACCATATATCATGTAAATTATGTTGATGAAGTGCAAGTTCTTAGTTTAACCAAAGTTACTTATTTGAGCTATTTTATATAGTGAATATCATATACTGAAACATCAACATTTTGGTGTAGTTGTTAAGAAACAATTTTAGATATAATGCCCTGTTTTCAATCATTTTTTGTTATTTATTTATTAAAATACTTTTCTTTATATAAGGATTTTATAGATGTTGAATCTACTTAAACGTCTTTTGTTTTTGACCCTTTTATACATCTTCCCATTAGTGTTATTTTTCTTGAGTCCCTTCACCTCTATTTTTTTAAATTAATAAGTGAAAAAATAAATCGCAAACACTTTTTCGTAGCTTAGGTCTTACACTGTAAACGTGATTTCTTACTACATGTTACTATAAATAACATTAAGGCAAGGCTCAGAGAACAATGTTAAATTTTACCATCTCTAAGGTTCTGAGAATAATTTGTCATTTCCTAAAAACAGAGGGAAGAAAAATCAATCTGCATAATTGAAGGGCTTAAATATTAGAGTTTCAGTGTTCTAGCATATTTGAAAGGTCAAATGTGTCTTTTTCTCTTTCTTCCTTATACACACACACACACATGCACACATACAACATGTGCACACGTGCACACACACACACACAGTATACAATAGACCCTGTGCTCTCAACTGTATGTTTTCAAAAGTGCTTTGTAAAATGGCAATGAATTTTTGGAAAATTAATGGAACAATTGTAGGGTTAACATCCATTTAAAATATACTTTGAATTTCAAAGTTTAATTTTTATTTAACCTTTCAGGATAAAGTTTTGTAAAACAAGGAACACCTATAATTTACTAGTCAATTTACATGTTACTTTTTACTTTTAATATTTTTAAGACTTTGCTTTCTCATGTTTTTATTTTAGATATACAACTTTGATGGACTTGTTCCACTGTCTCGTTCATCTCTTTGATCTAAAAAATGTGGCCAAAAACTTGAGCTAAAACACGAGGCAACCATTGTCCAGAAACTGAATGTTCAATTTTCTCTTTCCCCTCTCTGATGAATTGGTACCCGAGGGTACAGAGACATCACACTAACAGTTTCCCAAACAATCTCTCTAGACAGACATGGTTTAGACACAGAGATGGGAACCCAAGAGCCACTCCCCAATCTCAAATACAGAACACTGGAATTGTTTCTGTCCTTTTGAGTCATGAAGGAATATATTGTGACAACTAGAACAGTATGTTTTGGAGGAATGACAATGGAATCTGAGTGTTTTGGAACCAAGTGGTTCTGTCTGTGGATAATTCAGGCTGCTAAGCTTTAGAGCCTAGCTGAAGACCTGTGATTCTCATGCAATTACAAGATTAAAGTGAGATAAATTGGCACTCACAGTTGTGGCAGGTGGCCCCGCTGTATCCTGTCTCATCACAAGTGCATTTGAAGCTGTCCCATGTTTGTGAGCACTTCCCCCCATGCTCACAGTGATTGGGCACACATCTGTCAGAAAAAGAGATAAACAGAAATAAACCAACAAACAAATGAGATTTATGAGTGGCCAAAATCCAAGCTGTTTGGGCAATAAATCATTTCAATGCCAGGTTGCCTTACTGAGGCAATTAATCCTTGTTAGTTTAAGCAGATTAATATGATTCATGATGGAAGGTGCCAGACACAAAAAAGATGATGTATCATAGGCCTGGTGTTTCCCATTTTTGCATAAATAGTAGACAGTAGCACACAGTTGAGGATTTCATTTGCATATCTCCTTTTACACAAAGACACAGCTAAGTTTCCTCCTGGTGAGAGATGGAAGATAAGCCATCTTGTTTCTTCTCTTATTTTCCTCTTTATCAAGGCCAATAACAAGTTAGAGAGGGGTAACATTGAGTTTTACACAATGATTTCAGTTATTGAAATTGTGCCATGGAAACAGCAATTAAAATATAGTTGCCTGATAAGGAAAGATTTCCAAGTCTTCCAAATGCCTCCCCCTAAACTGCATGCTGGATAATTAAGGGAGTAAAGGCATGACCAAGGGGAACAAAGGTTTGTGCTCAAATCCACGTCCTTCTATTTATTAATCTACTGTGACTACTTAATTTAATCTTTCTGAACCTCAATTTTCTCATTCAAAAAATTGAATAATTACACCTATCTTACAAATGCTTTAAAAATATATTCTATTTTTAGTTTAAATCAATTTTAAACTGACACATAAAAGCATAAAAATTGTGTATGCTAAAGGATGCCATGTGGTGCTTCCACAAATGTTTACATTACAATGCTTAAATTAGCTTCAAGGGTATCCATCCTCTGAAACTCTACTTATGGTGGAAATATTCAAAATCCTTTCTTTGTGTTTGTAAAAACACAGTACATAGTGGTTGTGTATAATTACCCTACTGTACAATTGCACACCAGGACTTCTCATTCCTATCTGACTGTAATTTAGTGCCACCTAAATTACATCATTGCTGCCACCCCCAGGCTCTGGCAACCTCCATTCTTCTCTCAACTTCTGTGAGATTGACTTTTAGATTCTGTGTGTGAGTGTGATCATTTGGTACTTGTTTTTCTCTGCCTGATTTATTTTAACTAACATAAGATCTCCAGTTCCATGCATGTTGTCACAAAGGACAGAATTTCATTCTTCTTATGGCTTAATAGAATTTCATTGTGCATATGGACCACATTAGGAATGGATGTAATGTTCATGAAGAAGATAACTAATCTCCTTAGGAAAATTAGAGGGTCAATAAATAGGATCAACATGCATTTGGATTATAGTTTCTGGGACACAATTTTATAACTTGACTCTACTCTCCTAGCAGTAGTAAAGTTGACATTTGTTCTGGAACATTCCTGATTCAGTAGCACAAACTTTCCTTTATCTTGGTCCTTAATTCCTCTCTCAAATTCCTCATACCTCACCTTCCTCCCTTCGTCCCTTCCTCCCTTTCTTCCTTTCTTCTCTCTCTCTCTTTCAGTGATACTGTGGTTTGCACACAGGGCCTCATGCAAGCGCTCTACCACTTGAAACACACCCCAGCCTTTTTGCTTGAGATTATTTTTCAGATAAGGTCTCATGTTTTTGCCTGAGTCAGCCTTAGACAGCAATCCTCCCACTGACATCTCCTGCATAGCTGGGATTATAGTTGCTTACCCCCACTCTCAGATTGTTTGTTGAGATAGGATCTTTTTAACTTTTTGCCCAGGATGGCCTGTGACCATGATCCTCCTGATCACTGCATCCCAAGTAGCTAGGATTATAAGCATGCATTATGATGCCCAACCCCTACACCTGCTTCTTTATTATCTGGCCTAAGATGCTCACAGACTTAAATAAGGCATCATTTGTTATGCACAGCACCCACAAACGATGTCTAGGAAACCAGGCCTCCTTTAATAGGAAGCTTGAAACTGTGAAAGTCCTCTCAAATTAAAATAGAATTTATAACATCACATCATAGGTGGTAGATTGAAAAAAAAGAAAAACACTTAGTCATAATGTCCTAGGGGGTTCCTGCTACAAAATCTGATTAAGCTGGTCTCAGAGATTGTACTTCCTGCCCCTGTTCTTGAATTACCATCATCCATGCTTTAAAACCATGTGTAGCCAGTATGACAAGGAGACCTTAATTCTATACAGGTGTTCTATTCCTTTATAGTTCCTCATAAACCTTTACCTCTGCAACAAACATTTACTGAGTGCTTGGTATATGCACAGTACTATGGATAGAAGGTAAATAAGATTATCATTTGAATAAGATTATCATTACAGCCTTTGAAGAATTTAACACTTATGAAAACAGGTACACTGCATATGAAGCTATAATGGAAGACAGATATGAAGATGGCACAATGCAGGGATAAATACAGTCTTATGGAATTTCATGTGAGGGAGAATATGTAGATTTCAGTGCAATTAAAGGCATTCAGGTTGAGCTTTAGTGAGAGGACAAGAGCATATAAGAGAAAAATGAAAGAAGGACCATTATTGGTTGAAGTACAATATAAGCAAGGACAAGATCTCAGAAGAATGGGAAACTGACTCTTCTTTTAATAGATATCTATTTTTCTTGTAATTTGGGCTCAGTTTTATGAAGGCTACAAAGGTGGTCCTCCAAAGACCCTATAACCTAAAGGAGGAGATTGAGGTGGGGAATAGGATTCATGTAAAACATAGTACCAAGAGGAATTTTTTAAGACCTAGAAGAGACAAGACATGCTGCAGAAATTTGGATACTAAAGTAGTTATGAGTGGAAAACAAATACAAGGCTTTGTAAAGTTGGGAGCATTTCAGCTGGGTCTTAAAAGAGAGCCTGCATTTCTATGATTAAATGTGGAAAAATGATCCTTGCAGAGCAAAATGGAAAAGTAATGAGAAAGAAGTAAACCAGTGAGGGGCTGGGACCCCTTCCCACAGCTGCAGAGACCACAGCACACAGACTCCAGCACGGGCGGGAGGTGTTTCTATCCATCCAACAGTCCTCACCCTCCACATCATGGCAGGAAGTAAAGGAACAGACACTCCCAAATTATAGGAAATGAAACATCCTTGATTCTTTAATTTTGAAATTCAGCAAGTATATGGTTTTTTTGTGGAATATTTACTTTGTAAATTATTGTGGGTTAATATTCGCTCAGCCTAATATCCAAAGTCATTTAATCAGCTCATTATATCAATTAATTCAGGGGGAGGTAGTGCATAATGTGCTGAGTAGCAAGGGAAAACCAAGTTGGAATCTAAATGTGCTCTAAATAATGCACCAAGTCGAAAAGCCACATCTCAGTGATGAAAAGATTGTTAGTACTTAAACACACAGCAAGCATGGAGCCTGAGTGAGAAAAACTGAAGGCTGCTAAAGTCAGCATTAGGGATCTCTTTCAAAGTGATGATTCTTATTGAGATGCAATTTTAGTATTTTACTTTTAATGTTTGTTTCTTACAGTTAATATTTTACAAATTGACATCTTTATGTAAATTATTGGCACTCTGACTCTTGACAGTGGGAAATATTTTATTTCCAAATCAATTTGATCCAAATACCATTGAAGCCCCAATATCTTATTATCATATATTTTAACTTTTAGAAACAGTTACAAAGAAGAGCAAAATACAAATTAACCTAGTTTTCCTTCCTAATTATTTGTTCCTTCTCCTGTATTCCCATAGAATCATAGAATCTTTTGTATATAACCAGTACACTCATCACATTCTTAGTAATCATTTTTTTGGGGGGAGGGCATCTGTCTCTAACCTGAGACTTCTTTGGTGAAGTATGTTTATTTTATGCATAACACACACACTCAGAAATGCTTACTGACAGACTCACTGCAGACATTATTAAATGAAAAATTAGAAAGCTATGTTGACAAGGACTCAAAAGTAATTTCAGGAGCAATGATCTCTTCCACCATGAGAAATCTAGATTATTTTTGCCTATGATTTTAATCTTAAAGTCAGACTCTTGTACTAATAAACTGCTTCTTTTAGTTCACCGAGGTTAATGTATAATTTGCCTCATGGCATGTCCTAACTTGAAAGTTTGATTCCCATAAAAAATGAATCAAAATGACTTGACTGCTTCTACTTGAGAAGGGCTTGACCAGGATCAGGAACGTGCAGGGCAGAGCTGGCAAGTGTCAATTTGTTGGATCAAAGGTCTCCAGAAGTGATGCATCCAGTTCCTCTGGCTCCAGACAGACCCGCCATCCTTGCTTCTTTCAGCTCTATCCTTCTGTTATAGCTTTTTCAAATGCTTTAGAATCAAAAGACATCTTTTCAGATAAAACTTATTTGTACCCCAGTACACGAGACAAACAAGCTATTGTGAGAGTTCAAATGGACAACAATTCTTAATATAAAATGAATCATCACAGACAGAGTGGCCCTTTGGACGGATGCAGCAATTCAGTTCAGAGTTATTGAGGATAGTTGCAGTTTTATTTTACCCATAGCGTCTCTTTTATTCCTGAACTTGATTTTAATTGCAAAGCATTGGGAAAATTGGGATTCATGGATGTAAGAAATTGCAAATAGTACCAGATTTGTTTGTTTATAGCAGCTTACTTTGTAGTTTATGGATGCTACCAACTTAACCAAGGATAGCAGAAGAAATTTTATTTCAAACGTAAATGATGTAAGTCTAACAACTGAATACACTGGCAATCTTCAAAGAACTTTGAAGTTTTTTTCGCACTCTATAGTGTTTAAAATTTAAAATAGGGCTGGGAACATAGCTCAGTGGTAGAGTATTTGCCCAGCATGCACAAGGCCCTGACTTCAAACCCTAACTTTGAAAAAAATGTTAAAATAGATATTTTAAAATAAAATGCAGGTAAAATGTTTATGTTACCTTTGCAATTACATTTGGATCTGTTGAACCCAATAGGTTGTTTGCACCAGAGCTCCAGAAATCTATACGGAAATGTGCTCCCGTGGTACTAAATTACAATTAACAGTGGGGTGTCTGTCAGGATGGCTTGTTGTCACTTATTTTCTCTGATCCTCTGACACTCAAAATCACTGCTTCTCAAACTTTTATGTGAGTTCAAATCACTTGAAAGAAGATTCTTGATTCTGGGTTCAAGCTGAGCTTCTGGGGTGTATCAGGTTTCAACGTGATGCTTAGGTGGGTAGTCAGAGAACCTCACTTGGAATAACAAGGCTCTTGAGCATCACAGTTCTCAGCATTTGGACCCCAAAGAGCATGCAGACATGGAGGAAGAAAAGAAAACAGCCCAAGAAGCACAAGGAGGGAGGGAGACAGAATGTTGCATGGGCAAATTTGATGCGTTGTCATTTCTTCTAAGAATTTTTGATGGGTTGGCCTACAGATTTTTATATATATGTCACTTAGAATGACGTATAATAACCTCCTAATCTTATTTAGAAAGTTAAATAATTTCAGAACCTGATTGTAGACTCATATAAGTCATAGAACATATCCACTGCATATAAAGACTGCTTGATTTCACTTCAACAGCTAAGACCTCCCCCGTTCAGTTCTTGTACACATACCAGTGCTAGGATGCTTCATTTGCTTTTACATTCTGCAGATTTTGTACTTACACATTGAATATGGCTTGTTCTAAATGTGATAAAGGAAAAGACTGCTTTTAGGTTGTTGATAAGTTATTTTGTGAATGACTGGAAATTATTTAAAATGACTTAAATGTTACCTTCTCAGTATAGATTATCTTCTGAATTTAAGATTTTTTCCCTTCCCTTAGCACCAAATTTTATTTGTGCTTATTGAAAAGAAATTCACTTAGAATATTTGCATTCTTGATTTCCATTTTTTTTCATCCTCTTGGCTTTAAGAGCTATTCCCATTATCATGGCAGAGTTTTCTTCTGCATTACCTTCTATATTGGTCTCAGCAATATTTTAGCACCTTTATTCTCATACTAATTTTATTTCAATTTTAGTTGAGGGTATATTCTCTATGGAGTATAGTTCACTGCCTTGCATTTCTTCTGTTCAAATGGAAATTATATGGAGAAATACTTATCATTTCAAGGAACAATTTAATATTTCATTACTACAAACTTAATATTATAGAAATGCTAACGTTATATTGATAGTCCTTTTTCAGAAAGCATTTATTTATGGAAAGGCTTAAATGCAGAGATATTTATTATACCTTCTACATTCTACCCAAAATTTACATTAAAAAATAATCAAGCATCTGTGGTCTACATCTACCCAGCCATTACACATTTTCACACTGACTATAATAATCATTAATTTCAGTTTTACAATATGAGCACCTTAACTTGGATTTTCTGCTATATAAATTGTTTTTATTACAATAAACCAGAGATCACTTTATCTTATTTTGTTAATTTACTTAGAGTTGCTCTTTTATAATGTATTCCCCATTGTTTTATGAATAAAACATTTTAAAAGAGGTTGAATGCTCACAGAAGAGGAATATACAAGGTCAGCAACCTCTTCACCTGTCTCCAGGTCAAACTGTATCCAACCTAAATAAATAACAACAAGTTCTTTTAATAAATCAGTTGCCTGCTGCAGGCAAGACACTCTAAAACAAGCTCTGGAAAACCAAAGGAGAAAGGAAGTTTCATCTTCTGGAGACAAAATGTAATTATAAGTCAGGTCTCTATACAATCCTGGTATCTAAAATAATGGTATGGAATTAAGATAACAGACCATCATTGTTTGAAGGTGCTACGGCTTTATGGAAAAGTCAATCTTTGAAAGAATGCTTAGATTTGGGTAGCCTGGAAGAAGGGGGAACAGTTTTCTACCTCGAAGGAAAGAAAGGGCAGTTTCAAAGAGTAACATCATGGCAAGTAGTCCATGACCTGGCTGGAGCAGAAGCTTTACTCAGATGTAAAGGCTATAGTAGAATCATGAAGCCTACCCAACAACCCTTTCCTCTTTCCTCCTGTAACCATCCTGCTGGTGCTCAGGTGTCCTGCCATCTTCATGAGGCCATGTGCCTTTTGAAAGTGAAGATCATCTCAACTTCCAAGGAACAAAAAGCCAAGAGCCATACTTCTTAGTGAAGTTGTAGATTGTTCCCCCATGTCTACATTTCCTTGTACAGGAACAGAATTTATGTTTTGACATAGAGTCACTAGCTAAAGGTAACTTTTCCCAGGTTTTCTTTAAGTAAAGAGCCCTGTGACTAAGTTCAAGGCAATGGAAGTGCTATGTACACTATCTGCATTTTTAGTTGTCTCCCAGTCTCCTTCTGGAAATGAACCTGTGAAGGTGGGAGCTGAGGTAGACATTTCACAAAATAAGATGGTGGCAAAGAGAAATATATCAGGAGTCTGGGTTCCAGACAGCACACCAGTCCTGGGCCACCCACCCAAATGTTTTTATCACATATAAACTTCTATGTGATTTAAGACATTGTTATTTTGAGTCTTCATGGCAGCCATAAATACATCCTAACCAAAACAGAGCTGCAGTTGCTCCAACTTGATGTTGACTTACATCTGGCTTTCTTATTATAAAATCATGCAGTTGGTGACTGCTGTTATTAAAGTCATTATGTATTATATTACTTGCCACTGAAAACATCTGAACTAATAGATATGAAATTTAAGGATTCAGGGTGAATTCACATTACAGAACTGTTTATTGTTTCATTAAGACTTTTCCTAGAAAATGTAGATTTATTTATTCATTCAATATATATTTTTTGAGTACCTATTCTGTATAGTAAGTCATGTCATTTGACTTAAGCTTTTTTCTACCATGAAGTCTAATTGTAAGAAAGAATATATCTGGAAAATTGTGTGATGATGTGTATTCACTCCTCAAGAGATTTGAACTTACCCACAGAAAAAATAAAGCCAGATCACCCAAGGAATATGCAGTGCTGTTTTATTATATTGACCCCAAATAGAATGGCTTTAAATAATTGGGATCTATAACATATTTTCTCATTAGTGAAAATACATTAGTTAGTCTTTAAAATTAAAATGACCTGACAAGCACATATTTTAAGATGTTAGGAATGAAATATGTACAGAATAGACTGAATTAGCAAAACTAAAGGCAAGGACAAATAAATAGCTATTTTAATGCTCCATGCAGGAGATCATAGAAATCTGTAGTGCATGAGACTCCTTCAGATTTTATGTGGTTAGGAATTAGTAATAACTGGTAACATTCCCAGTATGAGCTAATAACTTTTTAAATATAACATGGAAATTTTAAACTTTATCAAAACTTTTAGGACAGTAAATTTAAAGTCATAATTTTCTTTTCCCAAAATGAGTTCAATTTAGAATAGCTATAAACTATGCTCCTCCAAATAAAATTTAGTGAGGGTGGAAGGGATAGAAGATGACAGAGAAAGAGATACAAGAAAATGTGATACTTGTACACAATGGAATTTTACTCAGCCATGAAGAAGAATGAAATCTTATCTTTTGCAGGTAAATGGATGGAACTAGAGAACATCATTCCAAGTGAGGTCAGCCAAACTCAGAAGACCAAAAATCGTATGTTCTCCCTCATATGCGGACTTCAGATCTAGGGCAAATGCAGCAATGTGGTTGGACTTGGATCACATGATAAGGGGAGAGCACATTTCGATGATATAGAAATAGGTAGAAAACCCAAAACATGAAAGTGTTTGATGTCCCCACTCCAGAGGAACTAATACAGAAACCTTAAAGCAGCAGAGGTTATCATGAGAAAGGGATCAGTAACCAGGGTAAAGATCAGCTAGAGATGAATCAACATGGGTCATAACACATGTACACGAAAGCAATGCTAGGAATATTTCTGTATAGCTACCCTCAACTCAATGAGCAAAAACGTTTTGTCTTCCTTATTAGGCTTGTCTCTTTTCTTCAACAAAACTAGTGATAAAGGCAGAACAGGACCTGCCTGGAACGGAGTGGGGCAGGGGGGAGAAATGACCCAAACAATGCATATTGAATATACATTGTTTGTGAATAAAAGAATAATAATAAAAAACAAGAATTGCTAACTGAAAAAGGTAAATTATTTGAAATTCACAGTAATTCATCTCAAGGACCTACACCTTCTTTAAGTATACAGTGTAAATTATATACATCTTACCTATGGATATCTGTATTGCACCATTACCTGTTGGGTCTTTGATTACTAACTGCAGGGCCAGATTGGGAAAAATTCAGGTTAGGCACAAAGTAGGAGAGAAAGAGAATGTCTAGGGAAATGACATTGGAAAGGAGGAAGATGAGAGATAGAAGGAAGATAAAAAATAGCCAAGGACCTATTTCTTTTTTGGGAGAACACAGCCACAAACATTACTAATTGGAAATTAGAAAAAACTTGATGAATTCAAAGGTTTATTTGCAAAAAATAAACACAGAGGTGAAGACCACTCTGAAATTGGACTGTAATGAGATAAGATTATTTTTAGTACATAATAAAATAATTAAGTCTGCATTAAATACAAGCTAACACTGGGATCTTAAAGACAGAGAGACCAATGGAATTGAATTCAAAATTTAGAAATAAATTCAAAGGCATATATGAGTGAAATGTTAAGAGTGGACTGTTGTCAGTGGAGAAAACAGATTACTTAGTAAGTGGTATGGAAGGCGACCAGCTATTTGTCTGAGAAAGAGTAGAGTGAGTTTTCCTCCTTCATTCTCAAAGATAAAAAGTCCATATGTATAAAATATTTAAGCATAAGTAATGGTAAAGTATAGAGCAATACTTTTTCAGTCTGTTAATTAAATGGTATTTCTAATAAGGATGCAAAATCCAGGAACCATAAATTCCAGCTTGATTCATAAATTCACCACCTAATTTTTAAAAAACTATTGAATGGCCAAATATAATTAAATCCAAAATTAGTGGCAAATTGGGGAGCATTTTTTAACATGGCAAACAAAGGATTAATTTTGTTATGCTATACAGAATACTAAATAATCAATAAAAATAATTCTGTTGAAATATGAGTAAAAGACATACAAGCAAATGGCATAAATAGGGAAGTTCACATAAAGACATTTGTCTGACTTCTAAACATGAATAATATTCAATGCTATTCATAATTAAAGAAGGACAAGTTAAACTTCAACAAGATTTTATTGAGCCTCTCTAAAATTTAATGGAAAAGTTCTTTTTACCCATTCTTGAGTAGAGTGCACACTGTTTGGAGGGCAAATTGATAATGACGATTAATTTAAAATTTGCATATATGTTGTGACCCAGCCATTTTTATGTCTAAGGATTTATCTTACAAGTATACTAGAGCACCTTCACAAAATCACATTTAAAATGTATTTATTGCAGCATTGTTTGTATCAGCCAAAAACTGGGGGAAATATTCATTGGTTAGAAACACAGTAATAAATTAAGGCAGTCTGCACAACGGAGCCCCTGACAGCCATTAAGGAGGCAAGGCAGATCTATGCGTACTGATAAGGCACCATCTCTCAGATATATTGCCAGGGAAAGACCTTAAGATGTACAGATCCGTGTTTACAGTATGCCTCCTTTTGTTTTAAATGGTGTTTGTTCTAGCTGTTCTATGAAGAATAAATTGATTGTGGTGATGTATGAAGGTCAGACACTTCCATTTGCCCCTCCAAAAACCATTTTTCATCTTTGCCCTTTTGCTCTGGGTCCCATGAGGCAGATTTCATGGATGGAACCCAAATTCTCTGATTTCACACTAGACTTAGCCAATGGGAAACTGGGAAGAGCCTGGCAAGAGGGAGAAAACCAGAACCTTTATTTTCCCAGTTCTCTCTTTGTGTGGCAGCTTCTGTTTGGCTGTGCCCTTGAACAGGAAGTCACTTTGCTTCTCAAGGTTACCCTGTTCTGTGACACTTTGTCTGTCTTTTTTATGTAAAATGTATTGATTGTCTCAGAACATCTTTTCAAAAAATATCATTCTACACCATACTTCCGAATTTTCTAATCTTTTCCTTCTCTCAGACCCTTCTAGGAAGGGGGCATTGCCAGGTCTGTGGCTGCTTGTGTTGGACCTCAGCATTATTGCTGCAAGGCACTTTTACACTTTAAGTGACCCACGTTTAAGTAAGTCTTCTTTAAATCATTTGAATGTAAGGGGTGAGATATTTCCTTTCAGGACTGACTGAAACAAGAAGAAATGAAGATTCTATTTTGTATCTATAACAGTGTGTTCTGTGGATGGACCTAAGGTGGAAGGAAGCTAGTATTTTACTGTATTTTCTTTTTTATTTTTAAAAACAATTACTTAAAGATAATAAACAAGGAAGGTGATTTGGGTCACCCGTATCATAACACAACAAGAGCAAGGAAATACTCCAGGTGTCTGTCACTATATGAAAGGACCATATCTGTGTGCGTATGTTCTGAATCCTCTCTGCCCTGTCTTTTTCAAATACATACATACCCCATTCAGCCATGATTACCCTCAGAATTACCAACTTTTGCCTCCTCCTGGAGTAGTCTCTCAATAAAGAGTCATTTTCTCATCTAAAGTGAGTAACAAAACTCTCCTTTTTGGCTCCATGTTCACATCCAGTTTCTAACCCAATTCGCAGATCCCTACCACAGTCAAACTTCTTGAAAGGTTTTTGTTTACACAAGCCCTTTCCACCTCAGTCAACTTCAATCCACTTTTACTTCTCCACAAAAGCTCCTTTTGTCAAAGGTATGTGTAACCTTAGTTTTCCCAGCAACATGAGTGCACTTGAACTTATAACATTAGTCTGAGTTTATCTCTATTTCCTGGTCTTTTCTTGAACTGCCCTAATGCTAAGTATTAGGGCTCAGTCTTTGGCTCTATCTATGAAAACTCCAAACTTCTATTTCTAGTTGAGACTTCCTTTAAGAGCTTCTAACTAGTATACCTTGGATATACCAGTGGGATACCAAAGTAAACATGAGTAAACACCTTTTTACAGTAGTCCCTAATTTTGTTACTCCTTGTGCTCATTTCATTGAATAACACCACCATCTATCCAGTTATTCATGTCTAGAAACTGGAAGTCATTATTTAAATCCCTCCTTGTCTCACTTCTACACTAATCATTAACAAAGCTCTGTGAGTGAAGCTGTGGGCATTTGTTTTATATCTGCCCACTTTTCTGTGCCTCAACCACCCCAGTTCAACACCCCATCTTTTTCTCCCTGGATCCCAAAGTTCCCTTTCTGGGGTTTTCCTCTTCCTTCATGTCTTTGCTTTAATTCATTCTTAACAAAGTACCAGAGTGATCTTTATTATGTCATGTTAAAAGCTTTAGATGGATTCTCACTTCACTTAGGAAAAATATGAGCATCTGAGCACGCCTGCCTCCTCCACTGCCAGCCTCTCTTCTTCCCCTCAGTGAGATCTAGTGGTATCTACTTTCCTTTCATATCTCCAGGTTCTCATTTCATACCTCCTGGGTTCTTTGTTTACTGTCAGCCTTCTTCATTGAACTATACTTTCCATGATAGAGGGACTTCTCTACTTCCTTGCTATTCCTTCTCCATTACCAACCATTCTGTCTGGCATTGCATAGGTTCTTAATGGATAATTGTCCAATGGATTTGAAAAAGTGAGTATTGATTTGTTTGAGAAGTGGTTATTGATTAGAACCTTTTGCTAGCCTATTAATTTATAGAAGTAGAGAATGTCTCAGGCTTCTGCATTTCAAATGAGTTTTGGATTATTCATTCCTTTCTCTCAAATCTATCATTCAACTCAAGTTGATTATAGATATCATGTTTGTGATACAATTACACAGTTAAGTCAAATTGTCTAAGGATTTACATAACTTCTCCATCTACCAGAATGTTATTCCTTTTATAAAGACAAAATCACTTTTCTAACATAAATTTATTTATCTGAAAATTAGTGACAGCTTTATATATTGATGCAAGTATGTGAATAGCAAGATGAGACTTGGAGAAACCATTCAATTAAGCAAAGACCTACTTTCGTAAGTTAATCAAATATAAAAAGAATAACAACAGCTATAGAAGAATTAAACCCTCATAGATTTACAGGTATCCTTTATTAAAGAAAATAGCAATGTGGGTAGTTTTTATTGGATACTGTATGATTGTATTTTATTAAAAAAGATTAATTGATTAAGTATTTAAAAGAAAATAATATTATTATTAAAATTACTGTGAATAAATGGCCAATTTTTTAAGGAATGATTCTTTCAAAGGCTATAAACAGAGTTATTTAAATACAGAACTGTTGTAAGTTTAGTGAATTAGGAAAAATTAGATAAAATTTTATTCTTTGAAGTCAAATTAATTGGTTCACCATTTATTAAAACCCTGAAATCCAGCTGAAACATTGCTTTGATAGGCATCATTGTATTTTGCTTCCCCAAATATTTGCTAATGAAGAACAAATGGAGATGTCCTATTTCCAGTGTGATTGCACTTTAAAAGGATGTTACATGCCGAAACCAGTATTCTGAAAAATAGGGAGACATAAATGGTTTCTAAAATCCTGCATAGGGTGTATTAACTTAAAAAAAATTCACCCAAAGCAAAATATGTACTTAACATCTCCTTGTTTTCTAGATGTCAATACAGCAATGTTTTCACTTAAGCTACACAACACACAACACATACACACACACACAAACACACACATACACACATACACACACTCACTTCCCCACACCACACCACACATAAGCTAGATAGGATTAACTCCTTTAAAATGCCCACTTGATGTTGACATTGTATTCAGGAGACACAGTAAGGCTTGCTTCCAATTAAAGTAAAAATAAAAAGAGCAACCAGTGAAGAACTGAACCAAACAAGAGATTCCATTAGTAAATGATTCACTAAATTAAGCTTCTTATAATGTTAGGATATAGGAGGACTTTCCTAAGATGCATAGACAGTCAGTTGAAGACTTTAAAAACTGGAACTGATCAGATCAAATCTGATGTCCTGAATAATTTTAAAATGATAGAGCTCAAATATTGGAAATAAATATTTTACTTTATTCTTGAGTTGAACAATTTCTAGAGACACTTTCTAAATTTCTTTAAGTCAACAGTCTAGATATGAAGTCATGTCTGTCTATAAGAATAAACTATTTGTGTGTGTAAAATGAATTTTACATAAGTTCGGAGGGACTACTGATAACCACTATAATTTCTAAGACTCATAGATAGAGAAAATCTCAAGTGAAATGCGTATGAAGAGATCATTATTGCAACTGAATCCCCTGGCGATGGGGTCATTGGTATATAATGCTTTACTCACTTCTACTAATATGGTGGAAGATCTTTTAATTTTTATTCCAGACTGTAGGTTAATAGGAAATTAAGATGATGCCGACATGAAATTATCATAGTGTGTGTGTGCATATGTGTGTTGCCCATTTTTGTAATTTTTTTGTGTTAAAATTCACATATGTTTACTTCTTCTGAGTATTTCAATGACCAGGCTAGAGCAGCAAAGTTCAGAACCAGGAAGAATTATAAAGTTTCTTATTTAATCCCTTTATTGTACAGACTAAGAAACTAAAAATTGTGGCAATTCAGTGTAATTAAGTGTTCCCAATGCCCCACACTTGATGTTTTGGTGCAGACAGGACTTGAGCTTGTGTACTACTTTTTAATTCTTCAAAATTGCAATAAGTCATGATAGAGAATTATACCTGCACACTAGACATATTTGGAAATCTCTAGGAAGCCAGAAGGTGGATTAGCAGTGCTGTGACATAGGGTTTTGTTTTATCCTATAATTATTTTACTGTCTTACTTATAAATTTCTTTATGAGAGTTATCTGTTCATGCCTGGCTCTGCACATAGCAGATCCTCAAGAAATTCCTGTTAATAAATTAATGGATTAAAGAAAACAGCTGAAGGAACTCATCTGTTAGAGATGTTCTAGCTTAACATTATCAAAGAACTTTAGGGCTGTCAAAATTTTTAAAACCATCTGTTCAGATTACTTCCTGAAGAGGTTATGAGCGAACACACTCAGTGGTTTTCCAAAGGTCTTACAGCTCATTGTTGCCAGAAATAAAAGTTGGGATTAATGTATCTTTAATCCTTGTCATCTAGGGTCCTTCATACTTGTTCCTTTTTTGTGTGTTAGAGGTAGATGAGCCCAGTTCACAAATCTGATCTTATAAAAGTCAATAGTCAGATTTACACATCGTAACAGTTCTTCCATCATAATTTAGGCCTAATTTTAGTAAACATTTAACATAGCTTGTTTAATAATGTGTTAATTCAAGCAAAATATTTTTACTTTTTTGTATCCAAGCATGTTCAAAAAAAAGTATGACTACTGTAACTTTCCTTTTTTTTTTTTTGGTGGTACTGGGGCTTAAACATAGGGCCTCCACCTTGAGACACTCCACCAGCCCTTTTTTTTTCATGATAGGGTCTTGAGAACTATTTGCCTTGGCTGGCTTTGAACCGTGATCCTCTTGATCTCTGCCTCCTGAGATTATTACAGGCATAAGCCACTGGCACCCAGCTATAACTTTCCTTCTTGCTAGGAGACAGTGTCTGGTTACCCACTGTTATCACTACTTATGATAATTGTTGGCTAAGCAAGAGTTCATAGAAATAAATTATTTCAAATTCATTGTCTTTTAAGCCTTTTAATTCATTTATGGAAATCTTGGTACATACTTATTAACTTGATTATGGCTCTACTTCAATTGCTAACTGTGCTTCTATTTATCTTTGTATGGAATTGAATGAACTGAGATCTTTAGAGCTTTATTGAGGCTTTACATTTATACAAAAAAAAAAAGAAACTGACAATAAAAGTAAGTTGACTAACATTATTAGGGGTTAGAAAAGAAATGCTTTCCAGAGAAGATGTTTTTAAAGTCTACTGAAGACATGTCTGATGAGAAATGAGCAGTTTTTCACCTGTCTGTAAATGATGCAAATATTTATTGAGTGCCTATAATGTTCTGTGTGGTGTACAAAGCATGGGAATGGGTAAAACAATTTGGTAAAATCAATGCACTAAGTGTTATCACAGAGACTTGGGCAGGATGCTGGGGGGGGCACTTGGGGTGCATATATATAGGATGCAATGGTGGGGGTGGGATGGGAGTTATCATGGATGTGATTTAGGGTGCGTAAGGATTAAGAACACTTCTGGGTCATGAGAACATCATGATCAAGATTAACTATAAAGGCTTCTACTAGCATGGTGAATTCCACGTCAGGATTATATTATTGCTTGGACTCTACAGGTAAAACGGAGAGAGTAAGAGATACTTTAATTATTTTCACATATAATATTAAATGTTACACAGATGTTACCTTGTTCACATTTATATAAATTAACTCTACATTCATGTAATGTTGCTTTTTTTCTAGTTAGGATTCTAATCTCTAATTCTAGTTTCAAGTAAAGAAATCAAGAGTACACCAATGATTTGACAGATGTATAGTGTAGTTATGGTTATATAATATATATGCACATTAAAATTGTTACTATAAACTCATTATTCAACTATTCATCCCTTTACTAAAAGGAAAAAAAATATATAATAGGTCAAAGAACAGTTTTTTTTAAAGCCCATAATAGTTAAATCTCAGAATCCCCCAATACTGGACCACTTTCAAGAAAATAATTCATCTCAAATGGAAATAATTTTAAGGAAAGTAATAACAATGAAAACCTAACTGTTTTATTAACAGGCGCTTGACTTTATGAATGGTCATGAAATGATTTGGCATGTTTAATTTTAATTATAAACAGCTCATTTCTGCAGATTTATTATCCTACATAAAACGGGACTGACTGCCCTATAGAAAAGAGGATGCACTGTAATTTGCTTCTGGTTAGAGGATCTTAGTCCTGCTATTATTCTGTTCAAGTTATTACAACTTTAGCATTTATATTGGAACAGTTGAGCTTTTCTCAATGTTTTAGGTAATTCATAAACTTGGCTTCTTGGGACTTATACCTTAGTGATAAAAGTGTACTCCCAAATGCAATTACTTGTATCTAAACTTGAGTTTATTGCCAAATATTTTGCTATACAAGAGTTGACAGTTAGCCAGGGGCTAGTGGCTCACGCTTGTAATCCTTGCTACTTTGGAGGCTAGAATTGGGAGAATCATGGTTTGAGGCTAGCCTGGGCAAATAGTATGAGAGAATCCATCTCCAAAATAACCACAACAAGATAGACTGGAGGCAGGGCTCAAGCAACTGAGTGCTTGCTTTGCAAGCTTGAAACCCTGCTCCTGTCCCACCAAAAAACAAAAAAAAAGGAAGAGTGATTGTTTTGTCAATACTGGAAGACAGGTCCCATTTATAAATACTTCTCTTTCAAGTATGAGAGATGTCAATTATATGTGTCTATATTAAAAGTCAAGTAAAAGGTAGGAATTGATTCTGGTTTGTCATGCTGACTCAATGTTTTGCATCATAATAGAATCCTCTGATACCCTCCCAAATATATTCAGCCAAATGATTGACTGAATTGTTGTTTGAATTCCCCAACTACATCTACAACAGAAGGGTCAAAACTCAATTCCACAGCCCAAGTACACCAAATTGCCCTGATGGGTTTGTCAGGAAGTATAACTATTAATGCCAAGAACAGTCTTCTGTGTTAGTTCAGCTTTCTGCTGCTGTGACAAAATACCTGAGAAAATCAACCTAAAAGGAAGAAAGGTTTACTTTGGCTTGTGGTTTCAGAGATTTCAGTCCATGGGCACCTGGTCCCACTGCTTTGGGCCTGTGGCCAGGTTGAACATCATGGTGGGGAGTGTATGATGGAGGAAATCTGTTCACAGTAAAGAGGAAACAACAAGGGTCTCACAATTCCCTTCAAGTGCACACCCCCCAGTGACCTTACTCCATTAAGACAGGCCCCATCTCCTGAAAGTCCCACCACCTTCCAGGAGAGCCATTCATTGGGACCAAACCTTTAACACATGAGCTTCTGAGGGACCATTAAGATCCAAACTACAACATCTTCCAAATAACTAATTTTCTTTTAGGTAAAACTCACACAGGGAATGAAACTGAAAAAGACAAAGAATCTTTCTGTGAATAATAAATACCTAGAACCTTCTCTAATGAGGCAAATCTGACCTGCCATAGGTATACCCAAAGGCCAATTTCAAAATGATTGACTTCCAAAATAAACTTGGTTTAAGAAAAAAACTAAAACAAAGCATAAAACTAAGCAGCAATTTCAAAGATGCCTTTCTTCATATAGTCATAGGTCTGGGTGAAGATGGGGTAGAAAGGTTGCAGTTCTGCCCATTCCTAGTGGAGAGCAGCTTGTCCTACACCCTAACAGTTGCATCAGTAGACGCTGACACATGTTTGAGAAGGTGACAAGGATAATTAATCCTCTTGATGAAGAGGCTGAGGTCTCAGAGGGCACAGTGAGCATCAGTGGTATGAAATAAGTCTGCAGGTGCCTTTCCACTTGGCCTGTACTTGAGTCCTGGCCTGGCTCTGAAAAGCATGTGCACAGACCTAGCTGTTGCACCTAAGATTCATGCATGGGGCACAAAGAGCCCAAGAGCTTTTCCAGGGCAGTGTACTACTTTCCTATGGCTGCTATAACGAATCACCACAAACTTAATGGATTAAGAGAACACAAATTTATTATCTTACAGCTCTGGAGACCAGAAGTCTGAAGTGTGTCCATAGTACTGCAGAAGTAGCTTTTGGAATCTATAGGGGAGAAATTGTTTCTCGCCCTCCTACTTTGGAAAGGCAGCTCCCATTCCTTGATTCAGAGTCCAATTCTTCTATCCTCAAAGCTAGAAGCAACCTCTATTTTCTTCTCTAATCTTCATTCTGTCTTTATGTCTATAGACCCTCTCCCAATCTGTAACCCTACTGCCTCCTTTTCATGAGGACTGATAAGCATACTTGTATTTGAATTGAATCCACCAAGATAATCAAAGATTCTCTCTCCATCTCTAGACCCTCAACTTACCCATACCTGCAAAGTCTCTTTTGTCATGAAAGTTGCAGGTTTCAGAGATGGAAACTATCATTCTGCCATAGGTATTTGGCTGCTCTTTGTATCTGTGTCCACAGGGAGATTTTGGAATTGGAGGAGCCAGCAGCTTCTGTTGTGTTCGGGCAGAATACAGAGAGATTGATGAAATGCCCAAATGGATTGTTGTGCCCCAGGGCTGTGCAATCCCACTAGCCAAATGCAAGTATTTAATTTGAAATTTAAGTTAGTAAAAATTAAAATTTTATTTTCTTCATTCACTTGTGCCAGCCACATCTCAAGTTCTCAACACTCACATGTGGCTAGCGACTAGCAGACTGGGCAGGGCAGATGTAGAATAGCTCCATCATTGCTGCCAGTTCTGCCAGACTCAGAGTAACACTCTAGGGTTAAAAAACCATAGTACAGCAGCACAGTGGGAAAAGAATGCATTTTCTTGACTGAACACCAATGCAATTCCTTTCTCTTTTTGTTTCATGCATGTAAAATACATATGAGAAATGAAATCGAAGTGTTTGGCTATATTCAGCTCATAAAATGTGCCAGCTATACTTTTTGTCCTGTTTGAATTTATTTTGGAGACCAATTCATGTTCCTAAAGTGATCTTCATTTCAGGAAAATGTGAAGTTCTATTGGTACTGGGAAGCCTCATTCAGGGAAGAAATGAGATTCCAGTTGCTCCAGCTGCCTATTTTACAGGATGTTACAGGCTTAGGCCACGCAGCAGGGGGCATGGTGTGTGGTACCTTGTGAGGATTGCCATGGTAATGGGTTCTTCATGTATGGTTGCTTTTCATGGCACTGCTCTTATATTTACTGGAAAGTGACATCATTGCCCTCGCAGTTTTCTAGAAGAAGCTTTTCAAGTGATGGTTCTGCGTTCCCCTCTTCGCTGGTGGGAGGAGGCCAAGTTCATAAGGTAGGAAGGAGCAACAGGAAAGTTAAGAATGTTCTCAATGAGTAGGTATCTGTGCTCTGATGCCATTAATGGAAACATTATATTAGTTATTAGCCATTATCAACATTATTAATTAATGAAGTGATGATCACTTTCCTACAGTGAAAAAAACAACAAACCACAGAGGGCTTTGAGACTGAACAAATGTGTGGGTTTAAATGGCAAAAGGAGAAATGTCCTAATACAAATAGAAAGGTCTGGAGAAGATGTGCCCTCATCCCAAGTCTAATCATTGTCTCCCTTTTGAGTAACCAATGACCTTCAGGAATTAACTAAACAGTGGAATATTTTTATTTTTTATGTTTTTGAAAAACCTATGCAGCACAGATTGTTTATTATATTTTTGAAGGGAAAATGCTCCAAGATGCTTTCACTTTTCAAAGTTGTCTCAACTTTAAGATATAGTTGTGAGAATTTGTAGGGTACTTTTACTAGGGCGTGCTCAATCATTAATTTGTTCATTTATTTATTCACACAATGGAAGATGCCTGTTATGTGTCAGATAAATATTTTAGACTCTCAAATGCAATAGTGAAGGGGGAGAAGAAAAACAGGGGGAAAGTATTTTGTCTCATGAACTTGTCATCTAGTGGGAGAAGACAAGTGACAAATAACTAAATACATGTTAGGTGAGTGCTATGGTGGAAGGAAGTCCAGGGGAAGTGGAGCGGCAGGATCTGAGCTTCTCTGATGATGTGGCATTTGACCAAGTGTTCAGTATGAAGGAGAACCCCTGGCTGAGAATTGTAACTTAAAGGGCTCAACATGAGAGCGTATTTGGTTGAAGGAGACTGCATCACATTCTTGATGTCTGGTGGGCATTATTTTCCATTTTTCACCTGGTGAGTGGTGGAAAAAAGCCTGGAGACCTCCTTCAACTTCCAGCATTACGGTTTCATCTCTTTTCCTTTCTTCTCCACCTTTTCATCTCTCCTCCCTCAACAAGATAAAGTGAAACTAGGGCATTTTTATGTGGCTTTTCAGGATAGATGGGTGAACAAAGGAACATATGGGAGAAGGAAAAGTACCTGCTCAGACAGCCTTAATTTCATATGTGAGGGCTGTCTGCTAATTTTTGAATGCCTTAGGGCAAGAGATAAGAACAGGTAGATTGCTTAGTGGAATTATTCTTGACCTGGATCTCCATCGTGCTGCTTGTACTGGTGACTCTACTCCATCCCCAAGTAGGTCTACAGACTTCTGTCCATATTCTCTCTCAGCTCAGTAATCCACTGTTTTCTGCAATGTCTGATTTCAACCTTTAGGATGACTAGACCTTGTACATATCTCCTATTTTGTCCTGTCTTTTCAGGTTCTCAGCACACCTTAACTGTATTTTTTTCTGTGATTTGCTTTTTTCAGGTTCTCAGCACACCTTAACTGTATGTTTTTCTGTGATTAATATTTCTGAAGTACCACCAGTCTTCAAGCACCATTCTTCACAGTAACCATCTTCTTTTTACCATCTAGGGTTATCCGTTGAGTTTTGTCCTCTTCTCTTCTTTTTTCTGCTGAGACACAAAATCTCATGCTTCCTATGCATACATCACACTTGTTCCCACATCCCAAATGAGAGAAAAATTCTTGAAAACCACTATTATCCGAAATTGTAACAAAGCTTTATATTCTCCGCCATTATGTCTTTAAAATGGATAGTGTGTAGTTACATCTAAGTTATTGGTTTCTATATGTGAAAGTTATACCTTGCTGCTTGATTAAATTATCACTGTATCTAGTAATTGTTTCATTGATTTTTAATCAGTTTTTCAGATAAATAATCATATCATGGTCAAAGAGAAGCAATTCTGTCTCTTTCCAAGGCATTGGATTCTAATTGCCTTCTTTGCCCTACATCTCCATTGTAATGTAAGTTATAGTAAAATTAGTGGGAAACCCCATTTTGTTCTCCTGAGAATGCCTTTATAAAGGTGCTGGCTAGATGCTGACTTTTCGAACATCTGTGTGGATGTGTATATAGTCACGTTAAAGTACTCATCAATTCATCTTTAAAGAACCGCCATCAAATTTTGTGAAATCTCTCTTCAACAATTCCTGAGATAATCATTATTTTTCTTATTAGTTTTAATAATAAGATGAATGATATCATTAACATCCTAAAATTGAATTACCTTGTTTTCCACAAGAATTTCCACTTGTTCATGATATAATAGTATTTTAATGTGTTGTTGGATTTTGTTTATTTTTTTTAGAGTTATTTGTTATTTTATTTAGAGTTTTGCATTAATACTCATCAGCAAGAGTTTCTATTTTTGCTTTGCTTTGGTTACGTCTTAGTAAAAATTTTCAGTGAAATTTTTTCATTGCTTCATAAAATTACTTCATAAAAAGAATTTGGAAGTTGTCTCTTATATCCATGGTAAGCAATAGTTTGCATTTAGAGTTCTTTATTCCACAATGTCATTCTAGCTTCCAAAAAGGAATTTGTTCATTTAAATTGATTTAAACTGAGATGATGGGGCAGAAATGTAGACACACATCTTAGGTCCTGGAAAAAGCATGAAGTTTGAAACTAGTGATCTGCAAGGGGTGAATTCTGACACCATTATTTATCACCTGTGTTAACTTGAGCAAATTACTTAAGCTTTTAAAGTCTTTGTTCATGCCATAATAAATAGGAGTTAAAATACTCCAAGCTAAGTTTCCAGTGATAATTATTACTTATATTCTTCTAATAGACAACACAATATTTCAAATTGTATATCATCAATTCCAAAATTCAGGGTGCTTCTATCTACAAAATGTTTAAGAGAGATTGGGGGACAAAAATGCAAATAAATGGAATAGAAGTTTTGGTGAGTCAAATATACTTTTTCAGTATTAAATCCCGTCCACTTTTAGATAGAAAGCATTTAGTATTAGTGAGATGGGTGATCAGAAAGTCAAAAGTTGAGGCCAGGGAAGCATATCTATTGCTAGAGAAAATTATTTCTTCAGGTCCTTAGAATGCACAAGTTGCTGACTACAGCTCCTCCCAGCTGCACACTCAACTCCTGTACACCAAAAATAAGATTAAAGATCACGATCCTCTCAAGTGGGGGAGTTGGTTTCTCAAGTGGAATTATAAAGCACAGATCCTCTACCATGAGCACTGGCAGCCCCAGTGCTATTAAGGGTCGTCAGGATCTGTTTTCTTAAAGTTGCAGTGTTGGCAGCTTTATCACAAGCCCTGACCTTTCAGGTATATCTGCTGCATGACTTTTATTAAAATCCTGTTCACCTTACTCATGTCGGGAGAGAAAGGCGAAGGCTTCCTGAAGGTTAATGGGCTCTGGGAGAAGCCTTTCTTAGATGTGTCAGTGCTCAGTTCATAAACTACCCAGCACACCCCAATCCTGCTTAGATTTTAGCCTATAAATTCAATTTTGTTGTTCTCTTGAAGTTAGAGGGCAAATACTCAGAAATCATAGCCCTGCTGGGAAACTGTTTTAGTAATGTTAATATGCTTGTGATTTTACTCATATATAAAACCATAAAGTGAAGATTTGTCCTGTATTGTAATCATTACACAGAATAAAGAAAATCACAAAATATATAATTCAATAGAAAGAGGAAAGTCTTGTATAAATAGCGACAATTCCTAAAGGAGATGATGTGCAGCCCTGGCTGAACAAAGTTTACTTAAACTAGATATCCTATTGCAAAATCAACAAAATCTAAGATTGGAAAAAAAATCCCCAAAGAAAATTAATTTATATTTGAATTTAAATTCTATGGCAAGGAAAAACATTTTAGCAAAATAAACTCAGGTAAAAGTAAACAGAGCCAGTGGTTAGCACATGTAGGTAGGGAAGATTTGTTTAATTAACATATGGAAGAACACACCAAAAATTCACCAACCCTTTGTTGACATAAGTTACATGCCTGATCTAAGTGCAATGCTTTGAATTATATAATTGTTTAAATTTATTGTGCCCCCAGTAACAAATAAGGGACCATAACACATCTCAGGTTCCTGCTTCATAAATTAACATATAATAAATATGCAGGAAGAATACAGTTCTGAAAGAATTCATAATAAAAGCAAGCATGTTTTAATCTTATTTTTACTTCTCATGTTAAGACATACTGAAGGGTTTTTTCATGGTTCTTTTCTTTCATTCTTGGAATTACTCTCGATTCTAGATCTCATCGGGAAGAACTAAAGAATTATTTTCAGGTGTACGTAGATTACTGGCACAGGCCAAGTCGTTTAAATAATTTGAATCTAGGTTCACTCTCTTGTAAAATGAGGAATGTAATGCCTAACTCACATGGTTAGTTTGTGAGGATAGCATATGGCAATTCAATGAATTACTGAGTGCTTCCTATGAACCAAGCCCTCTTCCAGGCCCTAGAATGACACCATTTTTGGCTTGTAAATCAACTTCTAATGTGGCAGTACACAAGAGTCAAGCAATAGCTGCAGAAGATGGAGACAGGTGTCCTGACCATTGCTCTGCCCTTAACTCACTGAAAAGGAAGAGAACCACAGGAGAAGGAGGAAGATGTCTCTGAGTTTTCCTGAGGTATGGAGACTGGGAAGAGCATCACTGCTTTTGAATTTTTATCAGTGAATAGTTTATCAAGACAAAAACTGTTGGGGAGGACAGGAAACCTTAAGACTTAAAGATCATTGCCTGCCTGGGACAAGTCTTTCACACAGACTGGGTAAGAGAGTGAGTGGCATGCCTTCCTTTCATTTCTCTTTTCTATTTTCTACTTCCTCATTTCTACCCTCCTTTTCTCTCCCTCCTCCTTTGTCCCCCTCCCTCTTTTCCTACCTATTCCTTCTCTATTTTTCTATTTCTTATCTTTAGTTCTCATTTCTTATCTTTCTGTCTTCTCCTTCCTGCCCATGCTTTACTTCTTTACCTCCTTATAGCTCAATTCTATAATATTTCTTGCACATTTATGTATCAAGCATCATGCTAGAAGACACCTGATCTTCACTATAATCTAGGTAATAACAGTGTCATACAATTAGCAGATTATGGCAGGTTAAATCCTGATTGTATTCTGTCAAGACCAGGTACCATTTGAGATTAAAAATGATTTATATAGGATACTAATTAAAACCACTAAAGAATTAGGTGGTCTGTATTCACCTAACTTGAACAGAGGTGATGTAAATAACTATCTATTTATCTATCTATCTATCTATCAATCACCATCTATCATCTATCTTGTTTATTCAAATAAAGTAGTTCTTTACAATCCTTTTTATTTGTAGTCTGCAACATTAGTAACCAAAAGCCTAACTCAACACACTTGATACCATTTCATGATTTTTCCACCTCCCATTTGACTACTGGCTTAGTCCCTTTGGTGCTGGCACACCAGAGTACCTGAGACTGGGTAACTTATAATGAACAGTTCTGGAGGCTGAAGTCTACAATTAAGGGGCTGACATCTTTCTGCATCATTCTGTGGTGGAAGGTGGAAGGGTAAGAGAGGGTGTGAGGAAGCCAAACTCACCCTTTTATAATGGCACTCATCTAACCCTTGGGGGTAGAGCCATCATGCCTAAGACATTTAAAGGTCCTACCTCTTAATATTTCTACAATAGCCATTAACTTTCAGAATGAATTTTAGGAGGCACAAAGATTTAAATTATAATGATTCTGCGATTGACCACCCCCCTGAAGTCATGCCCTTCCTCTTATGCAAAATATATTTATTTTATATCAAAACCTTCAAAATTATTAATTCATTCTAGCATCAACTCAAAAGTCCAAACTTCATATTTGCATATAAATCAGATAAGGGTGGAGTCCAAAGCACAATCCGTCTTAAGGCCAACTCCTGTTTAGCTGTGAACCTGTGAAATCAAAACAAGTTATGTGCTTGCCAAATGCAATGTGGGACACGCACGCGACAGATCCTCCCATAGCATACTGGAGATACAGGTAATTGGCCCCAAATAAGTCCACAACCCAGCAGAGCAAACAGAATAAGTCTCCAGAATAATCATCCTTGTCTTCATGTGCCACCTTCTGGACACACTGGGTAGGGGTTAGATCTCCAAGGTCTCAGAACGAGTGGTGCTTTCACAGCTTTGGAGAAATTGTTTTCTACTTCCAAGCTAATTCAGATTGTTGGAAAAATTCGGTTTTTTTCTGGGTATAACACTAAGGGTGAATTTCAGCCAGGGATACCTTCTGCGCCTAGAGGCTCCCCACATGCATCCTCCTGCAGTCCTCTCCACCTTGTCCCTGTGATGGTAAGTTGAGTTCTTCATCAGCACGAAAAAGTTCTTGAGTCATCTGATTACATTTGGCCCATTTGAGTAATCTTAAGTCAGTGTTCCCTATCATAGGACATGATCAGGGAAGTGATATCCAAGGTCTGGAGACCAAGAAGAACAGCCTTGGCTGGGGGCTTTTAAGAAATTCTGCTAACCTTAGTGGCTGAAGTGAGCAGGGCATTCTGGACACTGTTGAAAGGTATGTTCTCTAAGTGGAGAACACAGAAGGAAAAATAGGTATATACACAATATCCATTAGATACAGAGTTAATGTGATTGGTTGACAGATTGAATGTTGAGAACTCAAAGCTATATAGAAGAAGGAATGATTAATATTTCAAGTCTAAATTCCTAAAACAGCTTTAGAGACAAAAAGAAGAAAATCATTAAGTCATTAGGTATGGAGGAAGAGTCTCCATTAATATCTTTAGCTTTAGTCTAAGAATCAATTTTTTTTCTCATTTTCAATCAAATTATCTGGATGATCATGTGTCTATTTCAATTTATACTTCCTTACCTGAATTTTTATTACCTATGTCTTTAATCTAAGACTTCCCTCCGAGAAAATGTCATTTGCATTTGACTTCTCTAACTCTTGATATGTAGTTTGCCTCCTGCTTTCCACCTCTAATCAGAAAATACTACATAGTCTACTTATGAAAGAGGATGGCTCAATCCAGCCAGGATAACCATCATGGTCAGCTGACAACACAGGACAAAAGGTAGAAGATTGTCAAGAAGGCCTAGGGTGGCTCATATGCATAGTTGATGTCCCAGGCTAGGTGAGAAGTCAAAGTCATTTTGCAAAGTCAAGGGATGCAGGACATACTTCCTCAGTAATGCTTTGCAATTGATACTCACATTTCTTTTTGGAAAAAATGGCTGATTACAGATGGATTGCAGATTTTTGCTGCATTTACACCCTGCCAAGACTTCCTCTTGCAGACAATTTAGATAGCCAGAGATGATATATTCATATTTGATGGGTTATCCTTTCAATAAGTTTATGTGTGTTTGACACAAAAAATTACTTACCTTATTTGTCCATTAGGATTCTCTACTCTGGTGAAACCAAAGGAAAAGTGCTTCTAAAGAAATTTCTGGTTCATTAGCTTTTTATAGCATTGTAAAATCTTAGTATTTTCACAATTTAGCACAATTTACAAAATGATGATCAGGGTGCTTTTCTATTTGAGTGCATTATCAAAGATATTTATACATATATGTATATATGTGTATTCCACACATACACACACATCTATAACTACAAATGATACAGAACAAATTAACATAACTATAAATTCCAGTGAAAAGTTATTCAATGTGGCAGAAACCACACCTATTACATAGCCATAGAGAGCTAAACCTCAATAAAGTTTTAAAAAGCAATTTAACTTTATTTTCGTCACTTAATAAACTTTCATAAATATTAATTTTCAGATGGTAATCACTCACCATGTTGAGTGAGTTCATGATGCCTCTATCCTGTCCTTAGTGTTATAGAATTATTTGTGCACATATAGAATATGTATATGACTTAAAATAGAGAAATGTTTCCTTTGTAATTAGAACATTTTATATTTATCATCATAGATATTAATTAAGAGAAGACCAAGAACCAAAATTTCCGTCAATTGCTTGCTGTCTATTATTCAGGATTTCTAATAAGATCGATTATTTGATACTAAGCAATGGGACTACAATACATAGATAGACCTTTGGTTTCAATGGAGGACTCATTATAGGAACTCCTGCTAAAACTAAAATAGGCAGATCCTCACATTCCTTGTATATAACTGCATAGAACCTACGCCCATCTCCCACACACTCTGCATCATCTCAGTACGACTCATAATACCTAATGCCATGTTAAATGGTTGCTACACAGTGTGGTTTGGGGAATAATGACAAAAAGTCTGCACATATTCAGTACAGACACAATTTTTAAAAGTATTTTAAGTCAGTGGTTGATTAGATCCAAGGGTACATATGTGGAACTGACAGATATGAAGGGTTATTTATAACCAGTCTGTTTTTACATACAATTAGTTCATTCTTATGCAGCAGTCTACCCTTAAATAAGAAGAAAGTTCTTTTATGCCACCATTTCTTTTGCAGACAGATAATCTAGCAGAAGAAATATTGTTAAAATTAAAGAAGAAAATTTCTCTAGTTGTAAAAATTTAAATTTAATTGGAAGTCTTAATTGATTCTAATCTAGCATTTTGGAGATAAACCCTCTTAAACATTATTGTTTTAAAAGCAAAAACTGCAAAAATGTTAAGAAGACATTATTTGCACTTTCTAAAACAGAGAACTTACTCAAAGTACAATGTGTACACTATGGCTTTGTCACAAAGAAACCCCTGCATGGTTAATGTGTGTTAATAAGAACAATGGAAAGATGCAGAGATGGTAACACTGCACAAACAGCACATTGTATTTGCAGGCCACCAATAATCATTTCATTTCAAACAGTCATATTATTGAATTCTAGTGTCATTTATGACAAGGACATTCAATTAAATTTACCTTGTTATTTACTACTACCTTCCTATTTTTAAGAGATATGTGTTATTCATGGGCAAACTGAGATCCTACAACACAAGTATTTGTCTTTTTAAATACTACTTTTTATGTTAAAAGCACATCACATTGGAATAATTGTCACTATCAATATTCTAATTAATTACCCTAAAACCTCATAAAGTGTCATCAACACATCAATGCAAAAGGTGTTGCATTTTTACACCTTTTCCCCTATTTCCATAAATAATATATATGTATATGTATATACTGTATACATATGTATATTTTCACAGAGGTATTCACATGTAGAAGAACAAAAGCACAAGAACGTTCTACCTATTTACATATGCATTCTCCAAAACTGCTCTAAAACAGTCCACCTGTCTCTATCTACTGGCTCTATCATGGTTGAAATAATGAGCATTCCTTATTTGGTCCACAGCTAAATCTGTCTGTCTTTGAACCTGTTCTTTAAATAGGAGCCATGGTGGTTTTTAAAAAGGAAAGCCTGATTGTGTCAATTTCCTGCTTCCACTTTCTCTTAACTTCTCTTGCACTTAGGATAAAGTGGAGAGTCTTGCCATCCCTGCCACATCTTCAGCATTAAGCCACCCACTCGTCCTTTTGCTCTCTCTTGTCAAGTCACACTAACCTTGCTTTTCTCTCCAGACACCCTAATAACCTTTTGATTCCACTTTTTTCCTGCAGAGGGCACAAGATTTGTCTCAGATTATAATTAATATTATAATATTCATGTAATGTATAATATTATAAGGTAATATTTTAAAAATGTAATATTTTAAAATTTTCCTGTGATAGATCTTGTCTTCACTGTGAGTCTCTGCCAAGTGGGTAAGAATTTAAACTAAATAATTTAATTAATACTTTACAATTGAAGTTTAGGCTAATTCAATAATTTCCACAGTCTCTGAAGGTAGCATTCTTAGGAAAAATTGTAGTTTTCATTGTCTCATTGAAAGGAAGAGATGGTGTTGTTACATTTGCCTACAGTCATGTTTATCGATAGCGACAGACCCGGTGGTTGCTCTCAGGTCTCTTACTTCCTCAGTTCACTCTACTGAGGTTTCATCACTGACAGCAGGGATAAATTATATTTTTAGTATTTATGATTCACATAACTCCCAAACTTTGTTTTCAACCAGTAAAATAAGCATCAAATATCTTATTAAGAAGAAATACCATTAAGTTGCAGAACTCTCTCGGTTAACAGTGGAAGAAATGAGCCCTGTTTCATTTGAATCCAAACCGCTACGTACAGGGTGGCACAAGTGGAATTTTAAGCATGTCAACAGGAGGAAGATTACTACCTTGGCACCTAGAAAACAAGACCCGGAGGCTCAAAATAGAAAGTGTTGAGAGAGTTCTGAGAGAGAGAGAGAGAGAGAGAGAGAGAGAGAGAGAGAGAAAGAGAGAGACTAGCGGGTAGGGGGAAAAGTAGAGTAGGTGTGCCTTGCTCTGATGATTGTGTCCCCAGTCCTCTGGGCACTGCTCTGTCACGATGCAGGGCCTGGAGTGGTTATGGTTTATCAGACTCTTCAGAGCTCAAATAAAATATCTTCTTCAACTACTCAGATCCATAGTTCTACTTTTTTGTTTTTTAAAAAATCTCATTTAAGAATCATCTCAAAATTAATGCAGCTTACTAGTTATTTTGATATGCTGAACAGAATATTCTAAAAATAAAATAATTCTGGACTCCTTTAAGTGTACATTTCATAAGCTAATAAACCAACATATTCCTATTGAGAATTTAAATAAAACTAAGAATGACAACTAATATTTGTTGACATCTTTGTATCAAGTGCAATGTTGTAACACTTTTCACCTTAAAACTGAGGATAAGTACATCTTTTTGGTCTGCAACCACCAATAGAGCAACTGAATTTTTTCCCTGCCCTCGCTCATCCCTGGCTTTTCTTTGGCTCTTGCCCAATAATTCCTCTTTCCTAGTTGGTGTGGAATTTTCTGAGAAACATTTATTGTTAAGGGATCTTGGTAGGGCAACCCTTAGGAGAAGCTAGAATGTGATTTTAGTAGCCTAAAACAATGGTGTATTCCACTTCACTCTTAAGGACTGTGGAAAATGATATCAGTAAAAATGAGAAAATTAAAAGAAACAGAATCATGAGATTTTTTAAAGCAAGCAAATTCCTTCTTACATAAAACACAAAAAAGTATATTGTAAGAGTTGGAATTCTGTAGCTAGTTTCTTAAATATGTTTATTGCTTTCCATTTTGGGGAGGATAATTGTTTGTAGAAAATTATTTTAAACCTGTGCCAAGACCACCTCATTCCATCCAGTGCTGGTGTCTGTTTTGTTGATCTTTTGAGATCTACATTGCCACTGTCTTCTGCTAGTAGTTATGTAACAAGGAGGAGGACCAGAAAAGAAAGACAAGTTTGTGTTCTGATAATGAGGCAGGGAGAAGGGATGGCAAAGCAGAGAGATAAAACTTAAAGAATTAAAACATGAAGTCACATAGCACTGGGGGAATGAAGTAGCCCATAAAGTCACATGTAGCCATGTGTGGGCTGAGCTTTGCTTTTTGCTTCTGTAACCTGCTTGCCAGGTATATAAGGTGAGACCCCTTTGTTCTCGGGGCTCAGCCTTTGGACATGAGTCTGCTGGGTCTGTGCAGGCACAACAAAATGTTCCTTCCTGCTAAACTGCCTCCGTGTCCTGTATCACAGCTTGAGATTCCTGCAACATTTCCTCTACTTTTCTTTGCTTGGAAGGTGATAAGGTTAACAATGACAAGGTTTTCCTAGCCATGTTTCTAATCTAGCAATTCTGTCCTTTTCAGGGTGGAATGGATTCAGCACCAAACACATAAATAATAATTTCCCAGGGAACTTCAAAAACATGATTGATATCCTTGATTTTGGGTATTTTGTCTTCTAAGTGACTGATGGGAACAAAACCAAGATGATACAAAAACCTTTTCACTGGGAATACCCCATGTGAATAGTGGGTGGGGGACTGAGATCCAAAGAAGAAACACAGACAGCAATCTGAAATTAGGAGCAAACAAATGTTGCTGGTGAGGCTCTGCTTCCTGGAGGCAATGGTCTTCCTAGAATAGAAGCACAGCCTTGCTACCAAATAATGGTGTGCTTATATTGTGCTTGTAGGATTGGAGGATCTGAAATTGCATATTAAAGGAAACAGGGAGCCAAAAACATATCTGTAGGTGTATTTACTTATGTCTCTAAGGTCAACACAGGGATTTAATTCTTAAAATGTTGCCATGTGCTAGGATGCCAGAATCCAAAAAGAGTAGAGAAAGAAAGTTACAAGATAACTCTAAAGTTTGAGGCCCAGGGAATATATGTTAGCTAAATGAAAAACAAAACAAAACAAAAAAACAAGAACCTGGTGTAACTGATTCCTTAAAACAAATCAAGTAAATAGTGACTAGAGTATTAGAGGAATGAAAAAAAAAAATTGACTCTAACAAAATACCAAAAAGAACCATGAAAAACAACTTAAAGAAAAGAAAAAACAAAGTTCTGTAATTTTTCCTATGATAACTTTATTCACCTTTTGATTCTGAGTGGAATATTAACTCAGAATTTAGAGCTAAGTTTGTCAAAAGGAAGCTTTCTGAAACTTAAATGAGATCATGGTGGACATGAGAATTTGATTGTGTGTTGAATGATTTATTTTAGACATGTATTGCTGGTAAACCTATCATATCTCCTAGTCAAATCACACATTCTGTTTCCATACTTATCTGGTTTTACATTTGTGACATGGAAAAATTGTGTTTTCAGTGATTTATCAAACACACTCACAAATCAACAACCAAAATAGCACTAACAAAAAGACGTGTTAATGGTAGACAGAGGGGATCTAGTAATGATTTCTTCTTTGTCTGGCATTGTCCAGGGAGTGGGACCCATGATACACAGATATATTAGAGTAGAAAGAATTATCTCTAATCTATAAGAGCTAGAAGAAATATTCAGAAACAGCTAAATGGCTTTGTTTTCAGTCTAGCAAACAATTGATTACTAATTCGGAATCTGTGACTCTTAGCAAAATAAACAAAGTAAGGCTGCAGTAGAAGGATGTAGGTACAAGTTTGAACTTGAATTTAAAAGGTTCTGAGAATAAAAATAAGTAAAGGAATGACCTTAAGTAAAAGAAAGGAAAAGTCACTTGGCACCTAAGGTTAACAGACCAGGCTGTGACATTCAGGAGAATTATTTGCTTTCCAGTGTAATACAATGCACAATTGCTGTGTGTGTGTGTGTGTGTGTGTGTGTGTGTGTGTGTGCACTTAAAATCTACCTTTATAGAGAATCTCAAGCATTCTCTATTATTAACTATAGTCACCATGGTGTCCAATAGATCTTTAGGACTTCAGTCATCTTATAACAGAAAGTTTGTACCCTTTGACTAATATCTCCCATTTCCCACAGCCTTCAGACCCAATCCATCTGTGCTCTGTTCCTGTAAGTTTGATTTTTAAGATTCTATACACAATTGAGATCAAGCAGTATTTGTCTTTCCATGTTTGGCTTATTTTGCTTAGCATATGTTCTCCAGCTTCATCCATGTTGTTATAAATGGCAGGTTTCCATGTAGCTGCAATGAGAATGGGAGGCAAATTATTTCTTTGAATTACTGATTTCACTTCCTTTGGATATCCTAATGTGGGATTGCTGTATCATTTGATAGTTCTATTTTTACATTTTAAAAATTTTATTGTTTTTACATTTACTTACATGTTTATATATTGTTTGTGCCACCTCCCCCCAACCCCGTCCTACTTCTAAGCTGAACCTATTCTGCCCTCTTCTTCTCCAATTTTGTTGAAGAGAAAACATAAGAGATAATAAGAAAGACATATAGTTTTTGCTAGTTTGGGATAAAGATAGCTATCCAGAGAGATGCCTAACATTGTTTCCATGCACTGTGTATCACAACCCACATTGGTTCATTTCTATCAGATGTTTTCACTACTTCCTGGTCCCCTTCCCATAGTGGCCTCTGCCAATTTAAGATTACTTTATTCACTCCTCAATAGGGAGCACATCAACCACATTCCAGTTTTAGGTTTCCTTTCCTTTCCATATTTCTCCTGTGTGTATATTCTCCCCTTAGTGTGTGACCCATGTGCAATAATATTACTGCATTTTTTTTGAGTCAATACTCCACATATGAGGGAGAACATGCGATTTTTGGCCTTCTAAACCCAGATAACTTTGCTTAAGATGAAGTTCTCCAGTTCCATCCATTTACTTGCAAATGGAAAAATTTTATTCTCCTTTGTGGCTGAGTAAAATTCCATGGTGGATGAGTACCACAATTTTTGATCCATTTGTTGGTAGTGGGGCATCTTGGCTGTTTCCATAACTTGGCTATTGTGAATAGTGGTGCAATAAACATGGGTGTGCTGGTGCCTTTGGAACAACCGGAGTCACATTCCTTTGAGTATATTCCTAGGAGTGGGATTGCTGGATCATATGGCAGATCTGTGTTCAGTTTTTTAAGAAGCCTCCATATTGTTTTCCAAAGTGGTTGTACTAGCTTACATTCCCACCAGCAGAGTATGAGGATTCCTTTTTTCCACATCCTTCCCAGCATTTGTTATTGTTGGTGTTCTTGATGATAGCCATTCTAACAGGGGTGAGGTGGAATCTTAGTGTGGTTTTGATTTGCATTTCCTTTATTGCTAGAGATGGTGAGCATTTTTCATGTGGTTTTTGGACATTTGGATTTTCTCCTTAGAAAAAATTCTGTTTAGTCCAGTTGCCCACTTCTTTATTGGCTCATTGATTTTAGGGGAGTTTAGTTTTTTGAGCTCCCTGTATATTTTGGTTATCAGTCCTTTGGCTGATGTAGAGCTAGCAAAATTTTCTCCCACTCTGTGGGTTGTCTCTTCAATTTAGAGACCATTTCTTTTGTTGTGCAGAAGCTATTTAATTTCATGTAGTCCCATTTGTCCATCCTTTCTCTTAGTTGCTGGGCTGCTGGGGTTCTACTGAGGAAGTCCTTACCTATGCAGGGTAGTCCTTGCTCTTATGTGTACTAACTGCAAGCTTTTGGGTCTGATATTAAGCTCCTTAATCCACTTTGAGTTGGTAAGAGCACAGGGTGACAGACATGGATCTAGTTTCAGTTTTCTGCAGGCAGATAATCACATTTTCCAGCAACATTTGTTGAAAATGCTGTCTTTTCTCCATTGTATGTTTTTGGTAACCTTGTTAAAAATAAGGTAGACATAGCTGTGTGGATTCATATCCAGGTCCTCTATTCTGTTCCACTGGCCTTCATGTCTGTTTTTGTGCCAGTACCATGCTGTTTTTATTGCTATAGCTCTGTAGCATACTTTTGAAGTCGGGTGTTGTGATATCTCCAGCATTGCTCTTTTTACTCAGTATTGCCTTGGCTATCCACAGTCTTATGTGTTTCCAAATGAACTTTAGGGTTGATTTTTCAATCTCTGTGATGAATGTCATTGGGATTTTGATGGGAATTGTGTTGAACATGTAGATAGCTTTTGGTACTATAGCCGTTTTTACTATGTTGATTCTGCCAATCCATGAGCATGGAATTTCCATGCTATTTTCCATAGTAATTATGCCAATTTACATTCCCACCAACAGCATGCACATGTTCCCTTTCTCCATATCCTGGCCAACACTTGCTATGTTTTCTCTTTTGGTAATGGCTTTCCTTATGGGAGTTAGGTGATATTTCCTGGTACTTTGATTTGTCTTTCCCTGATAATTAGTCACGTCAAGAATCTTTTCAATGTACCTGCTGGCTTTTTTGTGTGGCTTCTTTTGGAGCAGGTGTATTCAAGGATTTTGGCCATTTTTAAAATTATGTTTCTTGGTTTTTTGTTACTGAGTTGTATGAATTCCTCATGCCTTGGATTAATGCCTTATTGGCTGTGTAGTTGCCAAATATTTTCTCCCATTCCATGGCTGCTTTTTCATTTTATTGATTACCTCCTTTCAGGACAGAGGAGATATATTTAATTTGATATAGTCCTACCTTTCTATTCTTGATGTTGTTGCCTGTGCTTTTGATGTCATATCTACAAATCATCATCAACACCAATATCAAAGGGGCTTTGCCTTCTCTGAAGAGATTTACAGTTTCAGATCTTATTTTTAAATCTTCAATCCATTTTTGGCTGATCGTTGTATATGGTAAAATAATCCAGTTTCATTCCTTTGTATAAGGATATCCAGTTTCTGAACATCATTTATTGAAGAAGCAATTTTTTCCCCATTGTGCATTCTTGGAAACCTTGTCAAAGATTAGTTGATGATATGTATGTGGGTTTATGTTTGGGCTCTCTATTTTGTCTCATGGGGTCTGTTATTATGCCAATGCCATACTATTTTGATTATTATAGTTTTGTAATATAATTTGAAATTAGGAAATATGATGATTCCACCTTTGTTCTTTTTAGTAATTGCATATTCTGCCTTTTGTAGTTCCATATGAACTTCAGCATTTTTTTCCATTTCTATGAAAAATGGCATTAGAATTTTGATAGAGGTTGCATTGAACTTGTAGATTTCTTTGGGTAGTATGGGCTGTTTAAGAATAATAGCTCTTCCAATCTGTGAACACAGGATACCTTTTTACGTATTTTTGTCTTTTAACATGATTTTTAGTTTTCAGCATATAGAAAGATAGATATAGATACAAATATATATCTAAAAAGAACAAAATTGGAATAGATTTAACTGAGGAATTAAAAGATAGATAGATAGATCTATCTATCAATCATCTATCATCTCTTTCACTTCCTCAGTTAAGTTTTTTCCTATTTTGTTCTTTTTAGTGCTATTATTAATGGGATTTATAGGTTTTTGTTTGTTGATTTTGTGTACTCCAATTTTCTCCTGCATATTTATTAGCTCTAGAAGGTTTTTTGAAAAATCTTTATGTTTTTCTATATGTAAGATTATGTCAACTACAATTTGATTTCTTCCCTTATGATTTGTGTTCCTCTTATCACCTATTCTTGCCTATTTGTTCTGGTTAGGCTGATTTTCTCAGATCAAACTGTACTAATGTAAAATACCAATAATGTTAGAATATCATTAACTTAAAAGTTGTGAATTTAAAAATTCTTAAAAATACTTGTTTTATATTTCTTTAAAAACCAACCAACAAGAATAACTCCTGTCAGTGTTTTTTCATGAAGAAAGTTCTCTGTTGCCAATAAGGCAATCTGATCTGTTTGGCATGTGAGAATTTTCCTTTAGTGCAGAATAAATTATCCAACAGCTAGATGAAACACTGAAATCAGAACTCCAATTTTCAGTTGCTGCTAGTCTTATTTCAGTTGCCCAGGTGGGGCTCCTCTGAAGAATTATGCTGGTGAGGGGTGCCATGTCTACTCTGGTTCCCTTTGTTTCAGACATAGTTTACCTGTTACAAGCAAATTGGCATATTTAAACAGTAATATGTGAACCTTTAATCCCCATACAGAACAAAAATAAAATAAAAAATGTAAATAAAAAATGAGGAGGAGGAAGAAAGCTCATAATTATTTAAATTTAGTCATCTCTCAGTATCTATGAAGGATTGGTTCCAAACTCTCCAACAGATACCAAAATTCATTGATATTCAAGGCCCTTTTATAAATTGTTAGCATTTACATATAACCTGTATATATTCTCCCTCAGAGTTTAAATCATTTCTAGATTACTTCTACTACCTAACATAGTAGCAATATATTATACAGTATTGCTTAGGGGATAATAACAAGAAAAATGTCTGGACATGGACAGTGCAGATTAGGTGCAATTTGTCTGAACTCTTTCTGTGTGGTTGATTAAATCCACAGATATCAAGGATATCAAGGACTGGCTGTACTTACAACATGTCAGACATTGTTTCAAATGCATTTTATGTGTTCTTTCAAGCATCCTAATAGTTATATTGAAGATAGGTGCTATTATTTCCATTCTAGACAAGGAAGCCATGGTCCAAAGAATGTAACTTACATAAGTGACAGATGGGATTGGGTACCTGGTGTGAGTTCAGCTCCACACCCAACATTTTTAATTGTCACAGTACTGTAGCCTTAGACTTGAAACCTGTAGACATTATATATGAGAAGATATGAGAAAAATGAACAGAAGAAAGCAAAATATACAACAGCAGTTAAAATGTCAAGGTCTCCAATAAGAGCCTTCCTAAGTCACAAATATCCTTGTGTGTGAAGGAATGAAATGTTTCCGCTTCTTGCTGAAATCTCTGTACACTTGGTCGCAAATCCTAATGCCTAAGATGGTGGTTCTCAAAGTGTGGCTGTTATTTGTTCATATATCAGAAATGCCATCCTCCTACTGAATCTAAACCTTTAGGGTTGAACCTAGTAATGTCTTATCAAGCTCTCTAGTGATTCCAATGCTTGCTCAAGGTTTTCAAGATTCCCTGGTCTAAAGAGGACTTTCTGAGAGAGTCTGTATCCTTGCTAGAAAGGGTCCCTGCGGTTGCTCTCATACATGTAGAATTATTATCTTACTAATACTTTGTAGTGACTCAAGTGTTGTCGTAAAACTTGTAGGAATTATACTTTCTGAACAAAATTTCTTCATAGAAACCAAGAAACCTTCACTTCAAGATATTGGCATTTCCTGAGTTGCCTAGAGCAGGCTGCTATGGTTTGCATGTGTTCTTCAAAAGTTCATGTGTTCAAAATTTAATTCCCAAACTCTCATGTTAATGATAGTTGGAGGTGGGGTCTTTGGAAGATAATCAAAGTTAAGGAGGTCATAGAGCAGTGGGGATGGTGGCATTACTGGCTTTATATGAAGAAGAAAAGAGACTGGACACAGTGGCTCACACTTGAAACCTCAACTGGGCAAAAGACTGATCAGGAAGATCAAGGTTTGAGGGAGATCTGAGTAAAATGTAAGAGAGACACCACTTCAACAAATATGCCATGTGTAGTGGTATACAACTTTAATCTGAGCTATGTGAGGGGTTGTAGGTAGGAGTTCTAAAGCAAACCCTAAACAAAAAACCACAGACCTTACTCAAAATGTAACTAAATAAAAAAAGGTCTGGGAGTGTGGCTCAAGTGATAGAGTGCTAGGAAGGTCAAGGTCCTGAGTTCAACTCTCAGTACTGTCAAGAAGCAGCAGCAGCAGCAGCAGAAGCAGCAGAAAGACAGACCGATGCTAGCATACTTGCTCAGGGCCCCTTACCATGTCATGACACAGTAGAAGGGCTCGCTCCACATCTGGAGCAGATGCCACTGCTGGGCTCCTGGGATTCCCAGCTGAGAACTGAGCCAAATGAGCTTCTATTCTTTGTAAATTACTTAGTCTCAGGTATTTTGTTAGAATAACAAAAAACAAAAAACACTGAGACACAAGCCTTACCAAAATAACTTCTTTCAGAACTTGATCTTGGACAAACCAATAAAATCATCACTACAGAATGAATATCAAAGTACTGAGAAAATTTTCAATAATTCATAATATATCTCCTACTTCACATTCACCCCACACCATATACCTGAACTACAAGTTAGACTAGATGTGGTAATGTACGGATTAGGTATTAAAAAAGAAACCAATGTTTTTAGGTTATTTCCAAGAGTCAGTGTACCTGCCCAGAACCCCAGAGTTTGGTTACATAGCATAACATACACCATGGCTAATTTAGCTGAAGGGCTGTGACTTCCCAGACTAGCAAAAGCATTGTGTGTGACTGAAGCCACAAAATAAAGTTATATCATTGTCCAGTGTTTAGGCAAACAAAACCAGCTTTCCAACCTGTCCTCATTAACTTAGAAAAATGAATTTTATGCAGAGCAAGCATTCTATGTTCTTAATTTACAAATTCTTAATTTGTAAATATTTGTTAAAAGTCCATATACAAGCATTTGCTGATAAAAGGTAATATGAACATTTAAATATGAATATATTATCATCATCATTATTACTATGATTTTTTTCCTTGGAAATCTGCTAGGCAATTTTATCTCTCAATATAGAAATTAAAAGATAAACTTCAAGCATTAAGGTATACTAGATATATAGTGTCTGAATATCTTGCAAGGCAACATTCAATTTGATTTTAAAATAATCTAAGACTTTTAAAATACTTCTTATTATAATTGAGAAGTATTATAACCTTGTTACCTTTCTATCATTGGACTCTATTTTCATTTAGTTAATTTAAATGAACATATAAGAGACAGCATAATTATTACTTAGATGGGGAAAACAGTTGCTTAAGGTATTAAACTTAACCGTTAAGCACATGATGCTACATCTATTGAAAAACAGAGAAAGCACATAACCTTGAACTGATTGAATAGTCACCAGGAACATATTTTTCCATTCTCTACTCTTTAGTTCCAAGCTTGCAGGTTCTGTGACCTTCAACAAAGCTCAATATCACTCCTTTTTTTCTGTTAGGTCTGCATTATATCAGTGGACTCAGAATAAGTATAGGCATAGAGTATAAAAGTTTTCCAATAGTTCAAATGCATGTGTTATTCAAACTGACAACAAAGCATTGCCATTTGCTAAGTTCATGGTTCTGAGATATTTGAACATGTCAGAATTTACCATTGTTCCCACCTAGATCATAAAGCATGAAGACATATCAAAGAAAATAAGTTGATTTTAGATTTTGATGTTTCAACTCTATTAGACAGTCACAGATATTAACACAGTTCTCTCTACCCACTGGCAGTTTGAAAACACCCAGAGGCACATGCCATTTTATTATAGTTTGTAGGACGTGGAGGAGAAAACCAGTTTATAACAACTCTCAGTTGCTGTGAAAATATGAAAATTTTAATACACGTTGAAATTTTCATAGTGCCATTAAATTCCATACTAAAATTCACAACTTGACGTTCCAGAACAAGTGTCAAAATCAGTCCTCAACATTCTGCCTGAAAGGTCTCTACCTATTGATTCACAAAGCAAATATGGAGCGTCACACTTTTCACCAAAGAATCATCTCAGGGCACTTTGGAGACCACAACCCTTTTCCAGAACAATCCAAAAGTAAAACAAGAACTATGACCAAGTCACCTACTACAAATTTCCCTATATCCCAACTCCCATTAGCTGCAGTAGAATTTTCCTTCTACTACCCATGTCATTTGTGGGATAGAGTACAATAACGTAATTTATTTGCTTAAAGGCATTTGTCTTAAATGGAGTGCAACATATTCATCTTAGAAACTTAACCACTCTGAGTACTTTGGAAGATAATGGTGGATGATATAAAAATTTGATATACAGAAAGAGATATGGAATGCAGAAAAAGTTCTGCTTTTTGTGGATGTCAGGCTATCAAGGACTTTGTGGGCACAATGCTAACCTCAAATATCCTATGCTGCTGGAGAGCCAGGTAGCAGCCCAGGTACCTCGTAGTTACCTATTTTTCTATCTTAAGTTGAATCATATTGCTGCTGCAAGGCATTAATGTTTTAGACTTTGTACTCTATATACTATTGGGCATAATAAATATCATTCAAATAATCATATCAGTGCATATTTAATAATAAATTTAAGTAAGTTCAGGCAAAGTGAAAGAGCTTACCTCTGAGAGAGCAAGTAAAAGCAAATGTGACTTTGGGAATTCAGAGAAAGCCCCCCTTGGGTGAACCCAAGCTATGTTCTAAAATAAGAAAATTTGCTGAATGAAAGGCTTGAGTCACTTGCCAGGACAACCCTGGGTGACACTGAGTGACATGAAGACCATATGACTGTAAGAAACAGTGCCAAGGTAGTTTGGAGATGAAGAGGAAGAAGAGAAATGATTTGGGAAAGGCTGGAGGTGTCAGGACCAAATGTAGTTTTTAGTTCTTACTGGACAAACCTTTGCCCTGGCAAATTTTGTAAAGCATGTTTTTACTACTTCATGAAGTTTAACATGTAGCTGATACTGGACAACATGCTAACTAGGTCAACAATGGCATCACCAATGGTGAAATGATGGTGGTTCATAGGCAATGCTTAGTATATTATTCATTACAGGCATACAATTGAACTGAGAATTCACCTGCCAGGTTTCATAGTTTCCTTCCTTAAATCTTTTGTTCAAGATGATTTCTGTAGTTTAGGAGGATAGCATGGTTCTCTATCTGGTCTGATTTGAACTCTCCTACCCCGCCCACGGCATTTCAGAAGATTCTTCGCAATGACTGGACATAATTGGTTCCTTACAACTGGAAGGGGTACTACCGCCTAGAGGGTCCAGGCCAGGGCTGAGGTTGAAACATTCTGCAATACACAAGTGAGACCCCACAACACAGAGTGATCAAGTCCTAAATATCCATGGTGCTGAAGTTGAGAAAGGCAGCTCTGAAGTGTTTTCCAAGGCTTCTTGACCTAAAGTTCAGAATAGATGTTTATGTATTCTCCTACCTAGGAAACAAGGCAAACAGGCCAGAGTTCAGGATACAAGGAATGAGAAATACATTTGCAGTGCTTGTTAAACAAACCCAGATGCTTTAAAGTACAGGCATCAAAGGAGATGTAAGCTTGGGAGCTGGTAGAATGTGCAGAAATTGAATCCATGAGTGAGGTTGTCTAGTTGAAGGAATATGAATAATAAGAGAAAGCTTATACAGAGTCTTCAGGAGCCCCTCATTTTCCCACTGGGTAAGGAGGAGCCTATAAAAGGAAATTAACAAAACAGCCAGGATCCAAAAAGACAGGAGAAAAATAATAGCACTATGTCATAGAAATCAATGGAAGACATTGTTTCAAGAGAGAAAAATTGATTTATGTACCAAATGTATCCAAGAGGAGAACTGAGGAAAGGAAAGAAAGTTCATTGTACTAAGAGACTTGGAGGTCATTAGTGACCTTTGAGGAGAGCTGTCTTGGTTCAGCGATGGAGATAAAAGCCAGATTGGAGTGGTCCAGGATTCAGTGGCAGTGTGGCGCTAGAGATAACCCTTCTGCAAGTTTTCATTATAAAAGGAAGCAGAGGTTGTAGGGGCATATGTGTGCAATGAAGATTCATATGGGACAGACCTAAGAATGCTTAAAGGTTAATCTCAGTGATTTAGTTAGAAGCTAGCAGTACAAAATGTAGAACAAAGTTTATAGTTTGTAGTTTCTCTGAAGGTATGAGCATAGGATCCAAAAGAGATAGAAAGATATGACTTCTGTTGTTCCAGGAGAGAAAATCAATAAATTATTGATTAGTTTACACGACATTTATACAATGTATGTGTCCAGTTGTGTGGGAAGAAACATTTCTTTTCCAAATAAAACATCAATGATGAATGGTTATTACTGGTATCTTTTTAGTTGCTTGAAGCAAGTCCGTCACAGGAAATGGCTCCCACTTTCTCTAGTCTGCTATTGCCTGTGCTGTTTCTTCCACCCCAAGGATCCCACCTATTTTGTGTCTTCTGGGATGACTTTTTTGCACTCTCAGATACAAGCAAGTCGCTCCCTCCTCTATGTCCTAGTTGGGCTTATCATCCTGTACTGTAATTATTTTGTTGCCTATTTTGTGTCTTCAGTAGATCTGGAACTGATCCAAGGCATGGTCACATCATGTACACAGGACACCAATGCCCAGTGCTTGCTTGGCACTTGCTGGTTGACTGGTAAGTGCTCACTGAGGGAATGAGCTTTCCTCTTTATTTTTCACGTAAATATCTCCCCAAGGAACGCTATCTAGTGTGGACAAAATGGTGCATCTTAAAAACTATACACTGAACTTACATGTGCACATTAATGTATATATCTGAAAATACCACTGAAAAACCTTTTAGAATACAGGCTTCTGTGCTCTAAGTTGATTTACTGGAGATGGGGTTAATCCTGAAATAATTAGAAAGTCCAGTTAAATAGGAATTCTATTATCTGAAAGCCTATATTTTATATCCAAGCCAATTAATGAGAAGAAAGAATCTTTCTTCCCAGAATGTGACAAGATGGAAATAAGACCTCTTTCTAGTAAAATATAAAATATATTTAACAAAATGATTATTGAAAAAATACTTATACTAGACTCATACTGATTTAGAGGGAAAATAAATGGGTCAGGAAGACAAAAATAAATATAAGAATCTATTCTCCACTTTCATCTCTAACAGACAATGAAATCAAACACAACCTTAAAAGAGCAGATATCACATAAATAGGAAATGAAGCAATGGGGGTTGGGTTCTTCTTAATTTTTTATCTCTCTAAAACATGAATCTATATTTTATGTGAGTATTGACAGTCTAAAAAGAGGAGAATGTCTGAGTGAGGTTAGCCTGGCCCAAAAGACCAAAAATTGTATGTTCTCCCTCATATGTGGACATTAGATCAAGGGCAAACACAACAAGGTGATTGGACTTTGAGCACATGATAAAAGTGAGAGCACACAAGGGAGGGGTGAGGATAGGTAAGACACCTAAAAAACTAGCTAGCATTTGTTGCCCTTAATGCAGAGAAACTAAAGCAGATACCTTAAAAGCAACTGAGGCCAATAGGAAAAGGGGACCAGGAACTAGAGAAAAGGTGAGATCAAAAAGAATTAACCTAGAAGGTAACACACATGCACAGGAAATTAATGTGAGTCAACTCCCTGTACAGCTATCCTTATCTCAACCAGCAAAAACCCTTGTTCCTTCCTATTATGGCTTATATTCTCTCTACAACAAAATTAGAAATAAGGGCAAAATAGTTTCTGCTGGGTATTGAGGGGGTGGGGGGGAGGGGAGGGGGCGGAGTGGGTGGTAAGGGAGGGGGTGGAGGCAGGGGGGAGAAATGACCCAAGCCTTGTATGCACATATGAATAATAAAATAAAAAAATTAAAAAAAAGGAGAATGCAACTTACAAATGGGCTCTAGAATCCTCCATAAAGTGTTAGCTCACATAGAATGAACTGAATAATAGATGATAACTAACTTTGAAAAGAAATTATCTACTATAATTTGAATTCTGTATTCTGGAGTAGGATAAGGTAGCAATCCAATTCATTGTAACTTATGTAATGCTAATTGTATTGCCAATTTTAATCATTAAGAGAGAAGAAAGTGATTCAAGAAAAATATAAGGAATTTGCCTTATGTTATATAACTGAATTATTAAGATATCAAATAAAAATAAATAGCAGTTTCATTATTAATTGCAAATATATGGGTTATGTTAGTAAGAGTAAAGTTATTTAGCAGATGTTTGTTGAGTAGATTAAAAGGTTCAAGTCTTGGGTGAGGTCCAGAGAGTTCATTGTGGATTTAGAATATTCTGAGAAGTATTCCTGCAGGAATTTACCGCAGAAGTAAACTGAGCTACGCTGTTTGTGGTTTCAGGTCCCCTACTTACCAATTGTCCAATAATAAATTAAGCCATACCCTTACTATTGAGTATTTCTTTTAATGTGAAACAATTAAATCAATATTTAACTAGATTTATTTGTACTTTTCTTTGCAATTGAATATTTTTCCATTTGAAAATAATTTTATCAATAATTTTTATTTAACTGCAACTTTTAATATGCCATATTTCCCATCTTATGTCCTCTTTTTCAGCATCCTCTGCTAAAGATTATATATTTAAGTTTGCGTATAAATAGTGAAAGACATTTGTGAGCAGAACAATTGGGGTATTCTTTTCTTTGATGAAGCTTTAACCTCGCCCTCTTCCTAAAGCACAGAAAAGATAAAGGTTGGTTGCCTGGAGCCCTCCATGAAAATGAATCACAGCAGAAAGTGCATGTACTTGCATTTGTGAGTAGTAAAAAGCATCCCTGAAAGATGCCTATTTTCTATTAGTCCCTCTCTTCATGTACCTTCTTGTGACTGCCATTGAATTCTATGAGTTTAAAGTGAATATTATATTCTTCATATACTCCCTGTTGTTTCCCCTATTGGAGACCTATTCAATAAAATGACTGATTTCTGACTTAGCGTTCAAACTTTCCATAATGTGGGCATGATGGTTTTCTTTCTGTATTTTAGCCAAACTATTGTTTGACTTCCTCAAACATGTCCTGCATTCTCCCTGCTTGTTGCCTTTGCCTCTGTTTGCTCTGATAGGAATTACATTGTCTGTATCCCTTTATCTTATCTCTGTATGTTGAAAGAATCCATCTTCCATAGAGCCTTTCTAGACACTCCCAGTGTAGACTAATTTCTGCCTCATCTGAAATTTTGTGTGTGTGGTTATTTCTATGGTTTGAATGATGGTGATGTTGTTTTTCCCAAAATTCATGTTGGAACTTAACAGTATTAAGAGGCATGGCCTTTGTGAAGTGATAAAGTCATTAAACTCCACCCCCCAAAATAGGATTGGCTCTCTTATAAAAAGGTTTGAGGATTAAGCTAGCCTCCTGCTTTTCCAGGAAGACACAGCACTCTTTCCTTCAGAGGATGTAGCAAGAAGATGCCATCTTGTATGGAACTGATAAGAAAGATGACAAAGGTTTTCACAGTATAGAAATATTTTCAGTAAACATGCACATTTTTCATCATCTGAAAACCAAAACAATTTCTAAATAAAAATTTTATTTGTAAAGCTTTTGGCTTTTATATCAAATGAGATGAAAACATTTCATTTCAATATATTGCTCTAGCTGCTACACTGAAATTTGACTATTGGGGAAAGGGCAAAGGTGAAAGCAGGAAGATCAACTGGAGATTATCACAGAAACCATGTAATTGGTGTCCCAGAAATGGAAATGGTGTAGGTCATGAGCAGTGATTGAATTTTAGATAGATATTAAGGGTACAGCCTTTGATAGTAAGTTAGATTTTAGATGTAAGGAGAGGGAGGATGTGACAAAGATGAAACTAAGGTTTGTAATCTGAGAAAATACATAAATAGAGCTAACATTTACATAGAGAAAATTAAAGGATAAATGTTTATTTTTTTTACAATTTTATTAGTATATCTTAGTTGTACAGAATGGTTTCATTGTGGCATTTACATATGTGCTTATGATGTCTCTTAACTAGATTCACCCCTTCATCATTCTCCTTTTCATCCCTTCTTAGAAAAACTTCAGCAGGTATCATTATTCTATTTTAATATACATATATAAAGTATATCTACCATATTTGTGCTCTCCATCTCTATTTATCCTTCCATCAGTATCCATCCTCAGACAGCATGTTTTACCTTCCCGTCTTTCTTTTTTGAAAGTGCATATTCATTGTTCAAGGAGGTTTCACCTTGGTATTTCACACACACACACACACACACACACACACACACACACACACACACACATAGTACTTTAATCAGATTACCCCCCTCTACTATTTAATCTTTCTGTATTACCTGTTCCCCTATTATTCAATGGTATTCAGTACATTTTAGTGGTAGTTTAATTTCAGAAATTAAGAGTTTGAGTTGTTTATTAGACTGGGATAACTGAGCAAGCAGTTAAGGGCAAGACCTATAACTTAATAGAATGTACAAACGAGAGAGTATAAGTCTGTGTCATAAGCAGGTAGAATGAACATGAACTTGAATGAGATCTCTTTGTGAGCAGGTTCAGGTAGAAAAAGAAGTCTAAGGACTGAAACCTGGGGCTGTGTACTGCTTATAGACGAGGAAAATGGAAAGGAATGGAGATGAGGAGTAATACACTTACTAGTGAGAGAGCTGAGAGAACAGAGAGAGAGAGAGAGAGAGAGAGAGAGAGAGAACAAGAAAATGTTTCAGGAAAGAAGAAACAGTCAGTGTAAATGCTGCTGGTGAGTCAAGGTGAAGGCTCAGAGTTTTGCACTGGATTCAGCAATATGAAAACTGTTGATGACTTAGCAGAACTTGTTCAAGTAGGGATGAAAACTTTTTTGCAATGATTATTGCTACTTTAAAAGAGAGAGAACTGGAGTATTTTAATGAATTGGGAAACAAAATCAGCTGAGGGAGAGAACAAATGAAAGGTATGGAGGGGAAGAGGGAGGAGAAGATGGTACAGGATGATGAAGTATTGGAGCACCAGGATCCTATTTGCAGTTAGGGGCCAAAAATTGGCAAGTGTGTCCAGTCAGCATAGGTGAGTGGTTTTCCAAGCCAATGCCATCCCCCCTGGGGAGACTGGAAGCACTTGGAAAATTACACTTGACTAGCATCAGTATTGTTTTGGGCAAGTGTTATGGAAGGTGAGCAGGACAAGGAAATTGAGGGTGACTGCAAGAGTGCCATCATGATGACGGAATATGGAACTCAAGGTAGATGGAAGGGAAGTGAGGACACAAGAAAAGATAGTAGAGGAAAAATGTGGTTTTCCTATGGTTAACATAGGGAACTTGAGGAAATGGGCAGCAAAGTTGGGGAGTGGCTATAATTAATGATGTTTCAGGTGCAAGGGATGATCTTAGAAGTGAAGGGTTTAGACAAATTGGAGAAAGGTATCAATGGAAGTGAGGATAATTAAAAGATGGGTTCATTGAAAGAAGAGCTGGTAGGTAATGGAAGTTCCAAAGAACATGACAGGACAGTAATTGGAACATGAAGCACTGAACCACGTATTAAAACCTGCAAGGGAAAAACAATAGGGGGGTGGGGGTCTATAAATTTCCAAGAGGGGACGTTTAGGAAATTGCTTCTTCATTAAATGTATATAACACTTCAAAAATGTAAGTAATATGTCCTCAATAATTATTAATATTATTAAAGATATGTTCACAATATGAATTATTTTAATCAGATTTTTCTTTGGGCATATAAATTAATGCTTGGTTGATTCCATGATCTTTGGGACAAAATCAGCCTAGTAAAGCTAGCTTAATTAAAGGACTCCAGAGAATTAAATTCTATCACTTCACATCAACTACAGACTTTTTGCAAAAACTTAATTTAGGGAATTGGGAGAAGGACTGAAAGGGTAGTCAGAGTGCACTTTTTATATTTCATCATACTTTTTATAATTTAGAAGAGACCATAGTCAAAATATCTACATATCTCAACTTGTTGTACTGGACCTCCCTTCAAAGCCTTAGCCACTGCTTTCAATGCAAGTACCTGCTTGCATTACATTTCTGGTTAGAAAAGTCACTCAATTCATCCTTATCTTAAAATGATCTTTTAAAAAGAACATAAAATTAGGGATTTTTATAAGCTGATATACAGTAAACTTACGCTTAAGAATTGCCATTAGATATTTTGAAATGGGAAAATTGTATTTTAAAGCAATAGTGAAGAAGAATTTGATGAGTTTACAAAAAGTATGTTGAAATATTTAAATTGCTTTGGGAAACTATGTTGATTGCAAATATGATCCAGAGGAGGTAATTCTGATATATTTATCACATCCATCTCTGTGGACTTAAAATTGATTTCCTAAGTAAAGAAGATATTCATATCCAAGTGTCATTAAGTGTACTTAATTATCTTTGACTATTTTCTGTTCAGCTGGAGTCAGCGTTAGTGATCCTGCTTAACCTTCCCTTCAGTAAGTGAATGAAGACTTACTGGGACTGCCTGTGCCAAGGTCAAAACAGTGTCTAAACATCCCAGGAAAGAGGTATGTGCTTGCTTTATCATTGTTATTATTATGAAAGGTTATAAACTCAGGATGCTATCAGGATAAAAGCTACATAGTATATAGTTTTTGAATACTACATAGTATGTAGTATATACACTTTTGGTTATATATACTTAGTACTATATGATATGTCAAATTATACATAATCAGCAGTGTATATTTTTATGTGCATATGTATCTCTATATATCAACATATATATATGTTGATATATATACATATATAATGTATATGTACATTATATATACATATATAATGTATGTGTATATATACACATACCAGGGCATATGAGATAGTCATATATTTTAATTGTGCAATTCAGATGATGTGGGTAAATAGCCAAATATTGAAGTATTTGTACTTCAATATTTTAAAATAGATGCTGTAAGTATATTTAGAAGAGTTAGAAATTCTGGTAATCCTCCAATTTAACAGTTCTATAAAGAAAAAAACTCTATAATGTCTATGAAATTGCATCACAGAGGTTGTCCCTATTTCTGCAATTTCAATATTCATTTTCTGTACATGGATGAGTTTACTAGCAGAAACATGGTTGTTAGAACATCCTCTTGGTGCAAATGAACCTTTAGAATAGCATTTAAGATGATGTTAAACAGTACTTTTCAGAACTCCTACTCATTTGTTAGCTGCTAAACTAACAATGAGGCAGTAATAGCTTAATTCAAAACAGTGATGATATATAATTCATAAAGGTGAAAGCCAAACTCTTCGGGTAGAGACTCCATCCGCATTCCTCCTAAGCACATTTCTGTTCTCCAGAGACAGGCATTTTGTGCAGTTTACATTGCAATAATTTCCAATGATTATTTTATTATGATCCTCAAATGGGGATGAACACCGAGAAAATAACTCCTTGCCTCCTACTTTGTCATGAATTTTGTATTCTCAGAGGACTAGATTACAAATATTGATATAATTTCAGAGAAATTACCTGGAAATCCATGTTTACCACTGAGTTAACATATTTGCTTGCTCTAAGAAATTATTAACATAATATTTATTAATTATACTTTCTAATGTCAATCATATGTTATGTAAAATTGATTTTAAAAATGAACCCAATATTCGGTTTTCACAATTTCTTTGAAATGCACCAATTTAAATAATTCTTGGGCAGATGACTTTCATGTATGTATCCCTGCATTCCTACTGTTGTGAAGAATGACAGTCAGTCCATGACTGTGAACAGCTTTTGCTGTATCTATTATACTACCTCTCCTTATTGCTGAGTGAATAAATTTATTCTCTGCAAATAATCCAGAGGCAGTGTCATCGCATTTCTAACTTCATTTTGCTCTCTCATTTGCTTCCTCTGAATAGCAATATACTACTTACTGTAAAAAACTCACTTCAATATCACCAATTCTTGTATTCAATAGTACCTTGGTTATTTTGTATTTAGATCACCAAAGAATACTTCTAAAAACTTATGCTTGATACTTTAAAACGACTGGATGCTGCTGGAAGAATTTGTTTTCAACACTTTTCAATAGAGATGACATTTTGACATACAGCCCTCCCATTAGATTGGACTTCAATAGTAAGTGGAGATTACTGCTTTCAAGTCTAACAGTATGCACTTGGTGAGTAGAGCAATCTATGCCATTAGCAAGTTTAAGTTTTCCTCTTATTTGAACAGTTAACATTGACATTATCCCCAGTGATTAATTTGTACCTTTGCATATCTCTGCTTCTAAGGTTCATTCAATGAGATGTCTGGGTAGGGAAGAATATAGGAACTCCTTTTTTTTCTTTTATGCAGTACTGGGGCTTGAACTGAGAGCCTTCACCTTGAGCCACCTCTACCAGCCCTACTTTTGTGAAGGGTTATTCGAAGTAGGGTATTTGCCCAGGGTGGCTTCCAACCATGATCCTCCTGATCTCTGCCTCCTGAGTACCTAGGATTACAGGTATGAGCCACTGGTGCCTGGCTTGGAGTCCTTTTGTCAGTGTTCCATCTGGTAGCACAGGTGGCAGAGCAAATACTCAGAAGAACTGATGGCACCCAGATTGGAAACTTTTTTGGAGGGACCCTGGCTACTTTTTGGGGACTTTGACTCAGCATATCCTACAGGCTCACATACTTCCTACGTTTCATTTGACACCAGGTCAAGAAGAATGTCATTGAATTTTGCATAGTGATACTGGTAATATATATTGAGCAATACCCACAAAAATGCTGGTGGACAAACTCACAGGCCAACTCTGGCTGGGAGTGTTTGCTAACCTTGTACTTCCAACAAGTACAACAAAGCTTCCAAGAAAATTCAAGCCAAATTTCAAACCCAAGCACAGGAAATACATTAACTTCTGTCTTTTTCTTTTCCCTTGGCTTCATTTTTAATCTTAATTGGAGAGAGGCAATTTGTAAATAAAGTCATTAAGTAAAAATAAGTCATCTTGCCAGACAGTGTGTTACGGTGTAGAACACAGAGTTCATTTTCTGCCCTTTTTAGTATTCCAAGTAAATATCAAGAAAAAATGTTTCCCACCACTCTGGCCATGAATCTGCAGCTCTGTGGCCCACACAGCTGCAAATGCTGCCAGGAGCAGTGGGGGCCCTCATCAGGTGGTAAGCAGGCACTCCTGTGATGCCCCATTTCATTTGGAAAGCTTGTGCTGGCCGTGAAGGTAAGCCACAGGGAACTTGTCTGCAGTCTAGAAGAAGGCAGAGCAGGCAGGGGGTAGACTAAAGACAGAAGGGCAAGGATCCTCCCTGGGAAATAAACACTCAAGAGTCTGTTTATTGGAATGACTCTGTATTCACTTGCTCACATCTTTCTCATTTGCCGGTTACCAATTCAATGTTTGAAAGCTGTTAGAAATTTTTGGTAACACTGGTGTTGAAAATCTTTCTTTATTGGCTAAATATGTTTTACTTCTAGGAAACATGTTATAAAAAACAGTATTTCTGAACCTATCTAATAAGGAGTACTTTTATCTGGATTTAGCAGAATTTTGATTCACCATCTGCTATGCTTTAAACAAGGGCCCACAGAGGAAAGGCTTGGTTGGCAGTGTGTGGCAACCACTATTGGGAGGTGGTGGAAACTTTAGGTGGTGGGGCATAGTGAAAGGAAGTGAGGCCATTAGGGGCATGAACCTTCCTCTCTCTTTCTTTGCCTCCCAGCTACCCTAAGTTCAGCAGTTTCCTTTGCTATGCATTCCCAATGTGACATACTGATCACAATAGGCCCAAAGCAATAGCCAGGCATTCTGCCACAGTGATGAAAAGCTGACTATCAAATGCAGTAGTCACGAAAGCTCCTTTAGACTTCATTCTGCACTGTGAATACAGTTGGTGCTTCCAGGCTGGGGAGGCATTGCCTGTCATTGTTTACTTACCTTTGGACACTGTCCTCACTTACAGTAAAGTAGATAATGGTTTATTTTTCCCACTTTATATTTGAAAGATTGTGACTTTTCTTCTTTGAATGAGCTATACTTGACTATTGACAGATGACTGTGGAAGAGTCCATTTGCTAGTCAAAGCATAGTATGGGTTTCAAATTACATTTGCCCATCTGGTATAAAAATATGCTGAAAGTGAACTTTTTCCCTAAATCAGCCCACAAACCTAGTCCTAACTATCAGACACTGATACCTAAATATCAGACACCACAGGGGAAATGTGGTGGACTTTTCACCACTTAGTGATGACCTCCAAATAAGAAATTATGTCAGCAGGTTTCTCCAGAGGCACCTGCACACCCATGTTTATTGCGGCACTATTCACAATAGCCAAGTTATGGAAACAGCCAAGATGCCCCACCACTGATGAATGGATTAAGAAAATGTGGTATCTATACACAATGGAATTTTATGCAGCCATGAAGAAGAACGAAATGTTATCATTCGCTGGTAAATGGATGGAATTGGAGAACATCATGCTGAATGAGGTTAGCCTGGCCCAAAAGACCAAAAATTGTATGTTCTCCCTCATATGTGGACATTAGATCAAGGGCAAACACAACAATGGGATTGGACTTTGAGCACATGATAAAAGTGAGAGCACACAAGGGAGGGGTGAGGATAGGTAAGACACCTAAAAAAAAATTAGCTAGCATTTGTTGCCCTTAATGCAGAGAAACTAAAGCAGATACCTTAAAAGCAACTGAGGCCAATAGGAAAAGGGGACCAGGAACTAGAGAAAAGGTGAGATCAAAAAGAATTAACCTAGAAGGTAACACCCACGCACAGGAAATCAATGTGAGTCAACTCCCTGTATAGCTATCCTTATCTCAACCAGCAAAACCCTTGTTCCTTCCTATTATTGCTTATACTCTCTCTACAACAAAATCAGACATAAGGGCAAAATAGTTTCTGCTGGGTATTGAGGGGGTGGGGGGGAGAGGGAGGGGGCAGAGTAGGTGGTAGGGGAGGGGGTGGGGGCAGGGGGGAGAAATGACCCAAGCCTTGTATGCACATATGAATAATAAAATAAAAAAAAAGAAATTGTGTCAGATGGATAAAGTCAGATACCTTTGGACATGCTTGACTTGAATAAATTCCTCTGTATCAATGTTAGAGAAGAAAGACTGTGGTTCAGATGTTCTGAATTGGGGAATAAAAGTCAATTGTGGAAGTCAAAAAAGAACTTTCCTAACATTGCTGGCACAGAGTGTTAATCAAGCTTTCAACTGGAGCCTCCTGCTCAGTAAAACTTCAGCTTTCTCCCTTTTATTAGAATTAAAGCACCAGAAATGCAATTTTCTGATTTTATACCAATGAAACTTTCATTGTGAAAATCATCAGGATTGGGTTTTAGAGGAATATTATTCATTTTAGAAAATAAATAAACACCATAAAATTATGCCTTTCATCACCTTGTGAAACAGTGGATATTGATATGTAATTATTATGCAGTTATAAGTGACTTTTATGGAACAAAGAAAATACCTACAGCACTATGAATTAACTCTTCTTTCACTGTTCCTAATTGACTTCTCTTATTCATCAAACCAGTTTGATGGCAAACATTTCATAATAATTGCATTAACTTTTATGCAAACTTTAAATGGCACCCTTAAAAAAATCTTTCTCTAGATTTTAATTAATCTTGAATATTTAATATGCTTTTGCATAACTTAAGCAATAGCTTATCTTTTTTTCTTGCCTAGGGCTCCTTGAACTTTAATTAGTATGCATCACATCTTACCAAATTTTGGTTTTGCTTTTAAAGAGCAATAATTTTGATTCATTTAAACTAACCATCATCAGATATGGGCTCAATATAATAATAATTACATTGCAAAGGGATTAATAAAAATGAGAAAAGAAAGTTTTCCAAAATTTAAATTTAACTTTTTCTTAACAAAAAGGTGAGTTTCAGACTGTATGTTTATATTCCTCCAAATTTGATGTATTGAAACTTATTCCCCACAGTGATACTAATTGAAGATGAGACTTTTGGAGCTAATTAGGCTTTGACAATTCTGCTATGTGAGGACACAGTGAGAAGGTGGTCACCTTTGAACCAGAAACTGAATCACAGACACTAAATCTGCCAGTGTTATGGTTTCTTATTTTCCAGCTTCCTGAACTGTGAGAAATAAATTTCTGTTGTTTATTTATAAGCCACTTGGTATCTGATATTCTGTTATAGTAACCCCAAATACTGAAGATAATGAGTGACAGTATTTCTAAGTCCATGTAATATATAATTCAGTGATTGAGTTGAAATAGTAAAAAAAGCAAAGCTGATAATAAATATAGAGTATTAAATTCAATTTTATATGGTACCAAACCTGTCCTACTTGTTCATACATGGAAGGGAGCCTGATACAAATCTTAGAGGGGACAACCACTCTCCTGCCTAGCCTCAATGGTTGATTTAGGGCTGGTACCTATCTCAGCAGCCAGATCATAAGCTGGCCAACAACTCATTTCTAGGTCCTGGTGAGAAAAGATAAATTGAGCCAAAATAACATTCTAACATTTGTCCAGTTGACAATGATGGCTGACACAAAGGTGCTTATTGAGAGAGTGGTAGGACCAGACATGGCATAGAAAACTGAAGTTGTATAGTTGAGACAGTTCCCTTTGTAAGCAACAGGAAAGCCAACTGTGTCTACCTTCACAAGAAAGGAAATGTAGTGGCTCAAATGAATGAAAAGTATTTAGCTGGGTTTAAGCTTGATCCAGTGGCTCAATAGCCACCAGGAGATTGGCTTATTTCTCTTTCCAAATGGGTTCTTTACTTTGTCTTCAGCACATGGCTGTCCACTTGTGATCGCACTTGGGTTTCAGGATGGCTGGCCTCAGTCATGTGGATGGCCCTAAAGCAGCCCCTGTGGCCACAGCTGAAACATTGATTGAGACTGAGGAAAAATCAACTGTGCTAAAGGGCTGTGGTACAGGCCCACAAGAGATGTATTGCTGAGAAAGATAGCAGCAGTCACACGCCACAGAATTTTCAAGAGTACAAAAACTATAAAGAGAGGAGACTGCTTTAGGTACAACAAAAACACCTCAGACCTGTTGATGCAGATGTGGTATTTGGCAGAAGCTCCATGAATTCACACCTTAAAACTATCCTTGATCAAGAACTTCACGTAATTCGCCGCAAAGATGGACACCTTGTAAGAGTGAAAGGATTGCAACCAGATACAACTTTGTCCTACATTGGACACCTTGAGATGCAAGATCGCCTTACTTGCCAGGTGTGGGCCCTCCTGAACTCGCTTCTTTCACTCTCAAAGGATGCCCAACATTGTGATAAATTACATGGCCATCTTATTATGGTATCTACTTTTGAATTTCCACAAGTGTTTTTTTTTTCATAATCATTTGCTGTGCAGCTTTATATATTGTCTTTGGTTGGACTAGTTTGAGTTGATCTCTGTGGAAGACATTTCTGTTAGGAGGAAATGCCAAGATAGGTGGGAGGCAGCTAGGAAGACTGAGATGGGACAGCTAGAGGAAGAGTCCTGTAAGAGATATAAGTATAGCCAATTTCATGGTCCTATCTGAAACAGTATTCTGAAGGAGGCACATAAGATGAAGGGTCACTGAGTTTATGCCAAGTGGCTGAGGGCAAGTCTGGAATATTTTGTTCTGGGGACAGGCTTTTCTTTGTCCTCCTTTCCATGCCTTCCATTAATTCTGAGCTAGAGAATTACAATTCTTCTTATATCTACCAGAGTTTTACTTTCATCTTTTTCCAGTGTTGTGTGATTATATCCAAGAACTCTGTTCTTTGCGATGAAAGGATAAAATTTAAAGAAGTTGCTGATAAGAGAAACAAGAAATGAGTGAGTTAGTAAGTATTAAAAGTTACAAATTTAGATAGTATGTTATATTGTTGGCCCTCTTCTACATAAAGTGAATTATTGAAAAACAGTTTTCTGTTTTCTTTTTTAATAGTAACATAAGACCTGGCATTCTAAAGAGAACAGGTGATGCAGGTGAGAAACAGAAGTAATTAGAGTTTTGAGAAAATGCTAATTAGTTCCTGTAGTGATTCAAGCACCATGCCAGGCTATCTCAGTTGATTTCAACATCATCTGCTTTGATTAATTTTCCCTGGAAATGGTAGTGACAATAGACTTTCTTATTTTATCAGCACAATGTTTCAAAGTCCCACACTACTGACCTTGTTCATTACCACAGGGGCTGCATTTTCTACGCATCTAGCAGCCAAGATACAGAGGTTAGAACTTTGACATCTTCACAGTGTGGTCCATGAGCCAGAAGGAGCAGCAGCATCTTAGAGCTTGTTAGAAATGCAGAATGTCCGTACTCATGTCAGGTCCACCGAATAGGATCTGGTTTTTAATAAGTTCCCAGATGACTTCTATGCACACAAGACATTGAAAAGTATGCTCTCCAACTTGATTTATTTTCCTCAGACTTTTTTCTCTCCATCCCATGTTCACCTGCTTATCATAAGCTTCTATCTCCAGCCAGTCCCTTTATCACTCAACTTTGTTATTCAAAGTACTCTCTGGCTCCCATATTTGCCATGTGCATAACTTAAGGACTCTTGTTTTCACAACGATCTGTATCAACTGCTATGCAACTTTCCCATCAATCCTTCCAGGGGTTCTGTAGAGAGATGGCTTAGAGGAACTGTAGTCATATTGTAGCAAGTTATTTTTCACCGTGAACACTGTTATGTAACATTTTTATTTGCTTATGTTACCTGAGATTCAGTTTCTCCAAAATGAAAACATTCTGTAGTAAGTATTTGAATAGAAACCGCTCCTTTCTCTACCCTACTCATTAGAAAAATAGAAGGGTTTAGAACATTCCTTGATTATAACCCATTAGTTAAAAAATATTTCCAGTAAACTCTTCACACCCACTTTTAGGATGTACCTGCTTTTACCACTGATTTGAAGAAGATGGGTGAGGAAGACAGAAAAGAACTGAGCATGAGAAAATTAAAGTAGGAGCTTCTTCTAATGAGTCAGATCTGGCAATAATTCCTCTGAAAAGCACACTCTTAAACACATGTGCACATTCCAGGAGGGAATGGCCTCTTTGGACTGGAGTCTAAAGCACAACTTCTTAGGATTTCAGACATTTTAAAAATTTAGGGAAACTTCCTGCTTGAGCCATGTCACATATCTTAGTTTTTGTGGTCCATTTTTTCAAGACAGCTTTGCCCCTCATTGTTTCTGTCCAATAAGGACCAGTTTTAATGCATTTCTTCCTTACCTATTGCTGATTCCTCAATTTGGAATTATTCTTTTGCTTCTTTATAATTTGAAAGGCCTTCCTGTACTATTATCAAATTCATCCCTTCATTGGATCTTCCAACAACCTGTGTAGAGGTGTCGGAAGTGCTTAGAGGTGTTTGCAGGTCAGGTACTGCAGCTGCAGTGGGGAGCAGGTTCAGTGTACTTCTCATCCTTATGAAGTTCAGTGTCTCTGAGAAGGGACAGAGATATAATCACAGCCTGTAGTAGATAATTACAAACAACTTAAAAGGAACCTAAGCCCAGTCATAGAGAATCTGGGATGACTTCTCTAAAGAAGCTACCTACGAATTGTAGTCTGAAGGATAAGAAAGAAAGACAGTGATGAATTGTAGGTGGAGCAATGCGAGACCAAGAGAACAGTTCAGGCAAGAGCACCATGGAAACACATGCCAGGCCCTGACCACAGGCCACTGTGGTTAGAGAAAGTAGATGAGGAAAGTGTGAGGTGAAACCTGTAAACTGGACAAAGGCTAGAACACAAGGGGCTTAGAGATCACTGTACTTTTATGTATCTGGGTCACTTGAGGTCCATGAGAAGTTGTTGATGAATTTCAAGTAGGGGATCAGTACTGGAACTCTGCTACTCTATTATGAATTTTTTGAAGATATGAGGCTATGCCTAATTTTCTCTTTTTTTCTAGTTTTACTTCATTGAATGTTTTCGGGGGACTTATTTCTTTATTGTTGTGCAGGGTGGGGTACATTGTGGCATTTACAAAGGTTCTTACAATGTATCAAGGTTATCATACTTGAATTCACCCCCTCTGCCCCTGGAATACTCCAAAATATCCAATACCTAAACCTGAAGTTTGATGAACATAGTGTTTTGAGCTGCTCAAGGAAAATATAAAATATATGACTTGAAGAAATTTATGATTACTGTAATAATTTCTTTATGGAAGCATTCATTTAACTGTTTTTAAGTTTTTGAGATACTAACTATTCTATTCTATTACATATTTTCCTCTTCCTCTTCAGTAACAATCAGTAGCCCCATTACCACCTAGAGTGAGATTGTAATGCTCAAGCTACCTTGCAACTTGTGGTTAACTTTTACCCATGAGATGCAACTGCAAGTGTTGTAGGGGATTTCTGGGAAGGTTAGTAGAAAGTGGACCCTTCTATTATCTTCATTAAAATTAGACGGAATGTCTGGAGTTCTGTTGGCCATCTTGTCACTAGGGGAATGGAAACCATGAGCTAAGAGGTTGGAGCAGAATGTTAGAGTTAGGGTCTTGGATTGCTTTTAGGAATTACCATAGAAGATGCAGATGTTCTATTCAGACCTTTTGCATGTACAATAGTAAATTTAAAATTCACTTAAGAACCTATAATTGGGCCTCTGTTTCTAACAGCTGGAAAGCAATTTCTTATTGAGACCCAAACTTTAACCACAAAGATATTGCCTTACATATAGAGAGTTGTGTAACTGACAGATATTTTAGTGAATGAAATTAATCTTTGAACCAGGAAGTTCTAACTTGTGCTCAATTAAAATATCATCTACTTGATTTAGGCCTCATTTTTTTCCATTGAATAATTCTTACTTTATTTTTAATGAATAGGGAAGTAATATTCCAGGAGAAAGCCAACACATCTGGCTTCTAAATCAGTAAAGATATTCAAAAAAAAATTCTGAAGGACAATTTGCTGAGTTCTATCAGAAGCATTATGAATTTTTTAAATCACTTGTGGACAAGACCAATAAAGAAACTAAAGAGTCCTTTGTTGCCACATTCTATCCAACTGAAAACATCCAGAGGAAGATTCTAGACCAGCACTGCCCCCAGTAACACGATATACCCTACATGTCATATGTAATTTTAAGTAGGATGATAACTACATTAAAACATGAAAAGATAGAGGCAAATTAATTTTAATAATATATTTTATTTAACATCTAATAAATCCATATAAAAATTGTTAATGGGATATGTTTATTTGTATTAAGCATTCAGAAGCTGTTGTGTATTTTATACTTCAACACATCTCAATTAGAAGAAGCTCCTTATCAAGGATCTAATAGTTACATGTGCCTGTGGGCTGCCATATTGAACAATAGAGCACTCGCCATCTCCTGCCTGCTGTTTAATTCACTGTCTTATTACCTGCACTTCTAACCCACTCTGCATCATCAATCTGAGTTCTCTTTCTTCTACATCTCCCACCCACTGCTTAGTTGTTGCAATTGGTTTACCTCATTTTCCAGAAGTTGTTGATGAATTTCAAGTACGAGATCAGTACTAGATCTTCTTCAATAAAATCGTATTCAAACAGATAAACTCATTACTAAAGAAATATTTGCTTAAGCCATTGTTCAGGGACTAGTGAAAACATCACTTAGTCTTCCATTGAAATCTTTTCTAACCCTGATACAGTTTTCCTTCTCTGCTACTGTATGCCCTACCTCCACACTCAACAAGATCTCCTCAGTCAATTTGCTCACCTTATTGGCTCCCCAATCCAAATCCTTTGGATTTACATTTTTTCCATCTGTTTTTATTGCCACTATAATTGTTCAGCTCCTACTATCTCTGCACAAGGCATCAGACCAGATGTTAATAGTGTCAAATTTACATTATTACTTATGGTTTAGAGGATATTTGCAGTCTTTTTAGTAAACCAAAGCCACAGAAGGCCCTTTTGCATTTGGTTCTCCCTAATTTTCTGGCCTCACATCTTCCTCATTGGATATGCCAATATCTGGAAGAAGCCACGGTAACTACTTGAGTTTACTGCATGTACCCAAGTCATTGGTGGCATGTCCCTCTGCCATGCTACCTCGAATGTCTCACTGCTGCCTTGAATGACCTTTCATGTGCTTATGACCTGTTCCCTTGTGAACCCCTCCATCCTAATGTGGATCCCAGGCAGAATTAGAAATGCTGTCCTTATACATTCTTCAATTTTGCCATTTGCCTTTTTTCTTTATTGTTGTCATGGGTGGGGGTACATTGTAGCAGTTATACAGGTTCTTACATAAATAGTGTGTCTCTTTCACTAGTTACTATGGAAGAAGTTTCCAAAAGTTTATATCTTTTTCATCAAGACTAACACTATCCTTGGTAGGTAATCAAGGTGTGACTGTGGAACAAATAGATAAATGAATGAATGAAAAACAACATTCCAGCGTTTCCATGTCTGCCCTACTCAAGTTTTCTGCTGTACTTTAAGTGGTCTCTTGACTGTGTTAGAAATACAATGTGGTCATCCATGCCTCTATACTTTGCTTATGTCTTTTCTTCTTCCTGGCGTGCTCCTCCTGTCTTTCACATCTGAGGCTGAAGTTCCTCTAAAGCTAAAGCAACTTCCTTTATGAAGCATTTGTAGCTCACAGTGATTTTCTGTTCACTGATTTCCAATAGAAGTGATGGTCTATCATGACTAACAAGCACATGTTTTTAAGAATAGTTGTAACTACTTCTTATGAATGGTTTCTGTTTCCTTCTCTGAATTTGAACATTTCCTGGAAGAAGAGATCCTGTTCTAAACCTTGTGATTTTCTCATTGTGGGCTAGTACCAGTGCCTTGACCTTCACAGGTGATTAACAAATGTCCCATGAGTTAATGAAATATAATAACCTTGTGAAAGGAACTTGCCTCTGTGTGTATGGTGTTTCTATGTAACTTCAAAAATGTCAGTTTTTCTCCTATAATTTTCAAATGCCTGAAGTTTCAAGGGAAATAAAAGGCAATTTGTTTTGATGTCATGTCTGTCTATTCACCCAGAGGGGTCCTTACTGAAGTGTGTCCATGAAAATCATTTTCATGTTGATGAAGTCTTCCTTCCTGGGATTCTGCCAAAGCAGCAAAGATCATTAAACTACTAGTCAGAGTGTAGCCAGCCCCACTTGAAGGAAAACAAAGTTAATCCTATAAGCAAATGTTGTATGGTACATAAAGGGCTTACTCCCATCATAGGGGGTAGATAAGATATGCTTACTGATTAAGAGTCCCATACCAGGTATTGTGATTTGTTTGTTAAAAATTATGCAGGCTCAATTTTGAACACTATTCCAAAGGTGCACATACACATTTATCACCCTTTCCATCTGCACTTTTCTCTTCTTCATGCAAAATTCTTTTTGATGTACATTAGATTTGGTAAACTAAATGAGATTCAGGCTCTAATAAGTTCCTCATTGAATTCATAGGCACAGACAATGAAGTACTTCTAATAGGGCAACAGGTGCTTTCAGAAATTTAGAGAATGCAATTTAAAAAAACTAAGTGTACAGCTCACCTAAGACTAGTTTCTGCACAGAACAGATATAACTGCACAAAAGGGACGTACCTGTGTTCAATTAACAAGCAAAAGAAAAATGATTGCAAGCCCCAAGTCTCTATAAAGCTGATATTTTTAGCAAAGAAAAAACTTCTAAACAAAATGTCATTTTAAAACTGCTATAATAAACACTATTTTAAATTTTTATCCCTGATTTTTATTTTAATGAAAGTGAGAAGTGTTCCATTGTGATGAACTAGAGAGCAATATGACTCCATAGTCCCTTCTCTCATTCCTGTCCCTCTCTCTTTCTCTCTGCTTCTCTCTCTCTGTTCCCATTACTGGGAATGTAAAGACATTTCAAATAAAGAAATCAACGCAAAAAGTGACCTTCACTTTTCTTTTTATTCAGAAAACAGTACAAATCTTTAATATGTTGGGTTTAACAAAATCCAGTCAAAGAAAGAAGACACATACTCTAGCTGAAAACCCTACATCATGTATAGTCAATGAATCATCTATTGGATCCAATCCACCAACCTTTCTGGTGAGGCATGATCAATGAGTCACTCTCAATGTTTGTTTTGGTTGGTTCCTTAAAGTGTATTGAAAACTGAAGCCACCAAGGAATCTGAATGAGTGTGTCTCAATTTTTACAAATCTCTGCAGTTGCCTTGTCCACATCTATGTGTTTTGTTTTGGGCTACTTGTCTTTCTAAAACTTTTCATTTTGGTTTTACTGAACATGATTTTCTGTCTCTATTCATTAATTATGAAAATATAATTAGTATCTAATTAAACCATGCATTTATGCTAAAAAGTATGACTTCATATTTAGAGGCCTGGCATGGTGGCTCCTGTCTGTAAACCAAGCTACTTGGGAGGCAGAAATCAGAAAGACTGCAGTTCAAGAACATCAGGGGAAAAAAGTGGGATCTCATCTTAATCAATCAGCTGGGTATGGTGGACCTCACCTTTGATCTTAGCTACTATGGAAGGTTTTGGTAGGAATATTTCCATCTGAAAATGGCTCAGAAAAAGTGTGAGACCCTACCTGAAAAATAACTCAAGCAAAAAAGGTTGGAGATGTGGCCTAAGTGGGAGAGCACCTGCCTAGTAAGTGCAATATCCTGAGTTCAATCCCCAATACGTCAAACAACAAATGTCTTCCACACAACATGGAGGCAGTTCATGGTTGGTGAAGAAAGATGGTTTACCAGCTCCCATGCCTCATCCATCAAGCTGTGGGTATCCATCCTGTATTTCACAGAAGGAATGGGGAGTGTCCACTCTATGAAGCTGGCTTAGCAGAATTCTTACTGTACGATCAAATTTTTGCAATGCATCCACACCCCTGACAAAAGTAATTATCATAAGAAGAAATTATTTGCTAAGAATGATATGTTAAGTGTTTTGAAATTATTTCCTATTGTTTTTATGTTTTTATTGTTTTCAGGTAATGTAATATCAAAAGCAGGAAACAAACTGGATGACTTACCTAAATCTTTCAGTAGATGATTTAGCTACATGTTAAATTTACTTATGTTTTTCATTTTTACTTATCTTCAAACACATGACTGTTTTTTTGACATTACTTTCATGCACTAGGCCTTGGGATTTAAATGTCAAAGCACAGCTATATGCCACACAGAAAGCAAATATAGTTTTCCTTTGTCCTAATACATGCAATATATCAAAGAAAAATTGGGCTGCTGTTGAATCCTAAAATGGTTAATTCAACTTTTTTCTTTTTCTCCCCTCCACCGTCCGCCCCCTAGAGAGTTATCCCCTATGATATTTCTCTTTTTAAAAAAATAATAAAATTTTTGCTACTCTAGTTCTTAAAAATAAAATCGCTTTGAAATCACTTTAGAGAGGCAACTGACTTGAACAAAGGGTTTGCTGGATAGGTGATACTTTTTTAGGTCATTGAACTGAATATCTGTGTTCCAGACAGATGACCATGATTTAAAGGTTTTAGTCTAAACAGGAAACTCCTCTCTGGATCCCTCCTGAAAGAAACCCAATGGTCATAGTGGGAAGCCTGAAGTTAGCATGAAAGGCCCTGAAAGATTATATGGTGATCCATGCATCTAAGACTAGAAATAATTTTGATCCAGAAGGAGGAAATAGGGCTTACCATATACCTACTAGAAGTTTGATTTGTCCTGAATGAAGAAAGAATTCAGTTACTCACAAAATAAAATCTATGATTCAAGATAAGGTGAGCATATTTCGATTAAGGAATCACGTGTGAATTGTCCTGTGAGAAAATAAAAGTTGGGCTATATAAGTAGCTCTTTTTAATTTCTTTGTTTTAAGCTGGTAATTTGGTTTTAGGACCTTGAACAACTTCTGTCTTAAAGGCATTTTTGAAAGCTGTTTCTCACAGGGAAATCCAGTTTCACTCCTGGAAAATTTCTTGTTGACTCAACTTCTTCCAGAATTAGTTCCAGCTAACCTGTTTCTGCTGCTTTGGAGTTAGATGGGGTCAAAGTAACAATGGTGTCAGGACTGAACTGATACAAAGTTTCAAATAAGGTAAAGTTGACCTGAGACACTTTCTGCCTCTTGAGCCATGGTGCATAACTATCAGGAATTGAAAATAAAATATCCCCAGAAGCCTGACTTGTGAGTAATGAAGTAAATACCTAACGGTAAGACAAAACATTTCCCTTGTAAAAGATGGGCTGGCACAGGTGGACACCTGCCTAACTTATGACATTAACATTTCTAGAGAAAGAAAGGGAGGAGGTGGTTAGCCTGGGGATGTAGAAAAAAGACCAGGAAGTATCAGACAGTTTAGAATCAGCCAGATTCACACGAAAGAGAAAGAGAATCTGCCGTAAATATTGTCATTATAAAAATATTCATGTTTACTGTAGCAGAAACAGTTTTAAGACATTTATTGCTGATGGGCCATTTCCTTAAAAGGAAAGCATTTAAAAAATTGTAATCTGTATTGTTATATTTTTTACATTTAAAGAATTTATTTAATTTTTAAATTAACATATTTTGTATATAATATATTGTTGTAAAATATGTATATATTGTGAAATAACTACATTGAGCAAATTAATCTATATATTACTTCACATAATTTGTTTGAGGTGAGAACATTTAAAACCTACTCTCAGCAATTTTCAAAAATAGAATACAAAGCCTAGCATGATAGTGTGCACTTGACTATTCTTAGCCACTCAAGTGGTTCAGGTTCGATGATCACTTGAGCTCAGTTCAGAGCCAGTATGGGTAACATAGCGAGACTGTCTCAAAAAAAACAACAACAAAAAAAACACCACTACCACCACCAACAAAGCTATGCATTGTTATATTAACCATAGTCACCTTGTATAAATGATCATTGCTTGAACTTATTCTTATCTAACTAAAATTTCTAATGCTAGACCAATATTTCCCTAACCCTTACTATGTGGAAGTCTAGTGACCACCCTTTTACACTCTCCTTCTATGAGTTCAACTTTTTTGTATTCCAAATACAAATTGGATGATATGATATTTGTCTTTCTGTGGCTCATTTATTGCACACATAATATTTTGGTTAAGTTTAGGTTTAATCAGATATTTTTGTGTAGTTGCAGACCACCAAGTGGATTAATAACATTTGTCACAGGGAGTGGGGCTAGTAGAGATCAGCCCTATATTCTGGAGTAGAACAGAATTTAATAGAGGTATGTATGTAATTTTGGAAAGGTAGCCTAGTGACAAGGCACTTTGAATTTGAAAGAGCTAGAGCTAGGTCATTGAGAGCAAATAAAAGGTCCCTTAAGTATTAAGTATAAGGTACAACAGTGTTAAGACACTGTAAAGCCTGACCAATGGCCCTCCCTTCTATGATCTCAGCATTATGACCCAATTTGCTGTGATCTTCACTGAGTATGTTCTGACTGGATGAATCTCCATTTGAGATGGAGGACTATGGGAATGATAGCTTTTAAAACTGACATGTGCAGAGTTTCTCATGCCAGCCGAGGATAACTGAGGTTCAGGTAATAGGGAGGTATGGCTTGCTGAGGCAGATAGGGAACCAAAGAGCGGTGTCCCCAACTTCTAACCACTGCTCCCCCACATGCCATAATTTCAGCTTGTATATAGTCTGAAAGAGACACAGAAGTCACCTCATGTCCTTACGGGGTCTATAAAAAAGCTTACATGACTAGTAGACCAGATAACAGAGTTGGAAGAGGAAAGCATACACCTAGAGTCATGGACCTCCCTGGTTTACCCAGAGTTGAGGGGTTTCTGCAGATATGGGATTCTCAGCACAAAATTAATACAGCCCCAGACAAACTGAAACTAGTCATACAGGTCCAGCTAGCCAAGTCATGTCCCAAAGGCAATAGGAACAGTTAGTTGGCAAAGCAGAGGGCAGTAGGAGTGGCCACACATTGTATCTATCTAAACCTCATTTAGATAATCACACCAATTAATATACTTCCATTATTATTATGAGTAGTTATAGTACTAGTATTTTGGTATTACTGGGGTTTGAACTCTGCCTCACACTTACTAGGCAGGTGCTTTACCACTTGAACCACTCCCCTGGCCTTTTTTGCTATAGTTATTTTTTGGGGACAATCTAGCGTTTTTGCCTGGTGTTGGCCTTAAACTGCAGTCCTCCTGCCTATGCCTCTTACATAGCTGGGGTTACAGACATACATCACCACACCTGGTTTGTTGGTTAAGCTGTGGTCTTCATAACTTTTTACCCAGGCTGACCTGGAAATGTAATCCTCCTGATCTCCATCTCCCGAGAAGCTAGGATTACAGATGTGTACTACCATGCCCAGCCCCTCATAGACTTATTCTTGCCTTTCAAGGAAAAACAAATAAAACTGGGTAGATATTCTTGAAAAGAAAGCATTGAATTAAAGCATAAATACTGGGTATGTGACTAGGCTTTTCCACCCAAGAATATAATGAAGACTTAATTACTAACTCAGGAACAGGATCCAGTCTATTCACCACTTCTCAGGGGGTAATTTGCAGGCAGTATTTCAGTTGGGGCATTTATTTATCCTTTCTTATTTATTTTCTGTGCTGTTCAGAATATTTACTGGTTTATTTCCTAGTAAATTTACAAGCCAGATGCACTGAAAAGAGCAAATACTGTAATTCTAATGATCTGCTATTACTAGGTTTTTTAAGTACTGCTAAAAGACAGGTGCAGTTTGAAAAAAATATGAATTTACTTTGGCTTCTATATGACTTTTTAGTCACATAAATTCCCATCTTTATGGAGTATCAATTGAGTGTAACTTAATGTATTCTAAGACAAAGTCACCCTCTTTGCTTCTAAGCCATTTTCATACTTGGGAGTTTGTCCCCCCATATTCTAACAAAATGGTGGCACTGGGTTGATTTTGGAAGAAGTTTTTGGCTTCAAAACAATAAAACTTGATTCATATTGATGTAAATAAACAAGAATTAAGGATCTTCATACAGAATAATTTAGAAGCAACTTCTTGATCTATAGTTTCCTGATGCACAGCTCTTGGCTTCATGAGAGTTTTAAACAAGAATGGTGGAGGGGACAAAGCCACATCAGTGTTAGAAAAACACTTAACTTTCCCAAGAACTCCATTATAAGACTTCTGCTTATCTCCAGTCACCAGAACTGTGTCGCATGTCTGCTCCTGCCATGATGAAATGAGAGACATCCCACTGGCAGCTAAGCTATGAAGGCTGGCATGAGGCTTGAAATAGAAACGACATCTTGCAAAATGGACTTCACTGTTACTTACAAAACAGATTCATCTTGCCAAGCCAAGCATGCTCACCACCTACTTAAGCTCAATGGTTTTAACACCAGCTTCTTCCTGCCCATCTGTCCTGGATAAGAACACAGAAAACAAATCAAGCAACTCCACTAGGGTTCACACTTCTAAGGGCAACAACTCTCTAGCTTTCAAATTCTGATCAGTGCCTGCCAGAACGTTCCATGACTCACTACAGCTCCTATTCACCCTTCTCACTAGTCACTGACTCCCACCCTTCTGGTTCCCCAAATGGAGCTGTCCCACGGTTCTGTGTTTCTCCCTGGTTGGAGGAAGTGAATTTGCCTAACTTCAGCTGCAGGAGTGTTGCTGTAGGTGTTTACTCTCAGGTTTCCACACCTGGGAAGTGGTTAGAGAGAAAGTGGTTGAGAACAAGATTGGATCAGATACCTAAAGATATTTGCTAACAGAGCCAATGATGCAAGGGCTCTAGGAGTGAATAAAGATGTTAATGATGCAAGGCAAAACAGTATTACCTCCTGTAATTCTTATCTTTATCAGAGAATTTTTAGCAACTGAGGGCTAGATGAAAGTTCTGAGAGATGAAAGGCAGAAGATTACACTATCAGGAGAGATTCCTACCACCATCCACCTCCTCCCTCTAGTTCCATGACTGCTCATGAGATGTATCTGAAGTTACCAATGACCTGCCTTAGTTAAATATGGTGGTCAGTCAGGCAAAAAGGCCTATTTTGTAACCCCAAGATATATGCTTGTTGTTTTTATTTATTCAACTGTTTTCTTGGTGTTCCTACTTAGATTTCCAATACATGTTTCTACTAGCATCCAACACTGAATTTCTGATTTTTTACTTCACCCATTTGACTACTCTGTAATGCTAGCTTTCTCCATAGGAAAAAATGGAAACTCCTTCCTTCCAATTGGTCTTTTCAAATAATTTGAATGGATTCTTATTTGTTCTCTTTCTCTCACACCCTACATGGAATCCATCAGGGAATCTAACTGACTCTACCTTCTAAATAAACGTGGAATTGACCACATCTTACTTCCTCTCCTGCCAGCTTCCTGGTCCAGGTTACCAGTGTCTCTCAGTTAGGCTCACTGATTCTACCTTTCCTCTTTCCACAGCCAGATTAAGTTTTTAAAAATGCAAACTACATCACGTTGTGACTCTCCACAGTTCCCTGCAGAGGTTCTGTAGTCCTCTAAGAAAAAAATCAAAAAAACAATCTTTACAATAGCCTACCAGTTCCCCAGTGCTCTGGTCTCCTCTCCTGGTTCCCTTCCTGACTTGCAAACTTTCCAACTTGGATTCCTTGCTGATCCTTGGTCATAATAGGTAGCCTCTTTACATTGACTCTTTTCTCTGTCTGGGATGCTTTTTCCCCAAATTGGAAAATTCTGTTACTATTTTTCAGGTCCTGCTCCAATATTATCTTTTCGATGTTCTGACCATCACCTTGATCTCCTAGCATGCTAGACATCCTTTCTTAGATCCACTTGCCTCTTATTTTCCCATGGCATTTAGTCCTTCTGACTTACTCCTTTACTTAATTTTTAAATTATATTTGTAGTTTATCACCTGACTTTTTTTCCCTTCCCCCATAATAAGAGCTTCTTTGTTGAATGATTTATCTCCAGTGCCTAGGAAGGTGACATCTCATATGCTCAGAAAATAAGTATCAAGCATGTAATTCTGCAGCCTGGCATACTTTCTCTTTTCTTGATTCAATGCTCTGTTCAGAAAACAAGTAAGTAATCCAGGCATGGTGGTACAAGTCTGTAATCCTTGCTACTCAGGAGGCAGAGGCAGAAGGATCAAGGTTTGAGGCCAGTTCTGGCAAGGTTAGCAAGACCTTGGCTCAAAACCAAATGAAAATAAAAAGAGCTGGTAGCATGGTTCTAAAGATAGAGTGCTGGCCTAACAAACTCAAGGTCCTGGATTCATTCCCCAGTGTCACCAAGAAATGGAATAAAAATATTAAAGAAATAAATAAACAAAAATGTCACATGCAAATGCACACAATAAGAAAGATAAGTAGAAATAGGGAGGCATTTTAGTGTAATACGCAGAAAACCTTCTCATAGTCATCTCCCCCATCTGTTTTCCAAAGATCTTTTTATCAGATCATTACAGCTATTCCTATTTATTCCTAATAGGAACCTGGTAGGCCTGTTGTAGCAGTTCTGTTTGTTTACTCTATGTTCCCATTTATCATTTTCCCCTCAAGAAAACCTCTCAAACCAAGCTGGAATTTGAAAGAAGAAAAAGAAAAGAGTGAGTATGTGCTTCCTTAGGGAATATTTGGGTAACTTGAAGAAAAAGTGGTAGATATTGGCAGTTGTAAAGCTTTAGTTAGTAAGGATGTGCTCAGGATGCATTCTTAAAAAATTATTGCCAAGGGTCACTGCTAAAATTTCCAGCAGGCTCACCTAGAGACACAGATGAAGAGTGATATCATTCAGCTCTGCAACAGATTCCATCCAAGTGAATAAACTGGTGTATCACGTGTGTAAAAACACAACACTTCATAGTTAAGATTTTGAATTGGGAGCATTTCGGGTGGATAAAGAAATCTATTTCACCTACTGGTATTTAATGTGCAGGACTTTTTGACCAACAAAAATAATACAAGCAGAAAATGGTTTCCATGATGTGTCTGGAGAATCTGTGGAGATGTGCCAAAGGTGACTACTTCCCCATAGCTAATCCAGGTTTCATCTTAAAAGATAGGCAGGTCCTCCTTGTTTTGCCCATTATAGGAAACTTAGCAACATGGGACATTGGGACTGGCCCATTGGGCAAAAGAATATGCTGTGCACTCCAATATCTGCCAAAAATTGAAATTTGTGTTCTCTGTTCTACACATTCCTCACGTTGGTTTCCCACAAGGGGTCTCATCTTGTATTTTCTCAATTTATCAAAACCTCATTGCCTCTTTGGGGGCCAGTTTATCATCCTGCTGTCTTCATTAGTGTAAAACATTAAAATCTCAACATCATCTGTACTTCTTTGGTAACAAACAATTTAAATATAATGGCTAGGAAACGTGGTGTTTGAAGTGAAACACCAATACACCATCCAGCCTGTTTACAAAGCTGAATGAGGTGACGGGAGTATAAACGCAGAAATTACTGTCTCATTAAAGCTACTGACATGGAAAGAAGACTAAGTACTAAAAATCTTCAATACATTGTGCAATTGTTTATGAAGAAACAAAATGTGTCTGCATAGAAAACGATTGTTAAAATATGTAGATAAATACCTAAAATTTCAGAAAAGAATTGATCTCTAAAGCATTTGTCTCTCAGCTGTTCTGATTATGGCTTCAGGCAGAGACAATAGATAATACATTGTTCATGACTCTAAAATTAAGATTACATTCTATTAAAATTGTGATTCTGTTTAAATATAAGCTGTTAGATTTGTAGTACCATACCTGTAATAGAAATAAATGATATTTTTTCTCTTTGTCTTATTACAAATATATTCAGGCTTTACAAAGTTATATTCTAGAGCCACTATAAACTTTAATATACCATTCACACAAATGCCAAATTTACTTTAACACAGATTAATTTATACATTGGTAACATTCATCAGAAGTCTTTGAATGACTCCCGAATGATATCTACTTTAATTAAGTAAGTTTGTTAAAGTCTGCATTTTGAGAGGTAACACTGAGGTAAGAGCACTATCTTTTTTCAAAATTAAAAACAATTCAACAAATTTTTTATCTTCCAACATATAAAATCAGTAATTATTTTTCAGAGTATGATAGCCCTTCTCAAAAGATTTGTAGCAAGTCATTTTCATTCATCAGGCTGACGACAGCTAATAGGTATAGTTTGTTTCTGAACAAAACATCTCAAAATTAAATATTTCAACATTATAATGAACGATTTTCTAGAAGTATGTTAAGGTAGTGTATGCAATACTGGTATAATATTTCACATGAAAGTCATATTTTTCTACTCTGCGAAAACTCAGTAAGGCTTTAGGAAAAGCTGCTTCCAAGATTTCCAAAACTAATATTCTATTTTGTAATCTTTCTATATGTACATTTTGCAAGCAGAATCAATTTTGCTAAATTGTCTGTGTCATTACTTCCCCATTTGCCCACTGACACCTTGTAATGTTTCTGTTTCTTCAAAACAGGTCTTTAGAGAGGACAGAGCATTCTGAGGTGGAGTCATGACCAAGACAAGGGAAGGACACTTCTGTTTGGGGGCATAGAAAGCAAAACTAAAATTAAACTGTCAGAGTTCCACTATCACTCAGCCGTTGCCTACAAAACAACTTGCATAAAGCCCACATTCTCTGCAGGAGACTGATGGACTGAGGTGATTCCACAGACTCTTCTATAATACATATATATAAGGTCCCCAGACAAATGTCACTGCTAATGTCACAAGAACATTGCAATAAGCACTACAAATAGCTACACCTGACTAGGCCCCCCCCTTTTTTTTCATCTTTGGATTTGTTTTTCTTTGGGGTATTTCACTTGTTCTACAACAGAAACAGGAATTTGAAAGTCTGGACAAGTTGAGGTAGGACAGACAGACTACTTACCTGTCTATGATGGCACACATGTCAATGCTGACATTTGCAAAACTTCCCGGCTTCCTTTGTGCCACATCATATAGATTTACAAGTTGATCATCCACTTGAATGAGCTGCATGCATCCTTGGAATGAAGGCTGAAGGACAGACTGACTAGAGTTATTCATCGAGTTCAGAAAACCTGTGAAACACAAGATGGGAATGGGGCAATCAGTGTCACATACTTTGTTAGTGTTCTTGTGGATGTTGTACCTGACCACAGCCTGTGTGTCTCGTGAGGGGCTACCAGATGAACATCTGTTTCTGGGATGTGCTATCATTCCCGTTTTCTCTTTTGACATCTTTCTTACTCTGGAAATCTCTCTGTCCCTCTGCTGTCTAATGCTGATTGTTACAGTTCTTCACTTAGCCAGTGCTTAGACATGAAAGTCTAAAACTTTAGACCTTTCTCTTCTGCCTTTAATATTGTTGTTTGAGACAGGGTCTGCTTTACAGCACAGGCTGCCCTTGAACTCACTATGTATCCCAGGCTGGCTTTAGCCTCCTCCTTTTAGCCCCCTAGTGCTGGGATTGGGTGTGTACTATCACACCCAGCCAATAAGTTTCTCTTTTCAGAGCTAGAGATCAAACCCAGAGTCTCATGCATGCTAGCCAAGTGGTCTACTACTGAGCTAGATTCCCCAGTATGTGACTTTAAAATTCACTTCTATTTTCTTAGCAGGTCTAAACCTTTTATTTGGAAATCAAATTGAAGGGGATTTCTTTTAGAGATCAATGTTAAACTCAAACCAAAGAGATGCTTTGAATTAAAAATACTTGATTTATAAAATTCAAAGGAGCAATATAAAGGATAAAACTCTGGCATAAAAGTCACACCTTGCTTTGAGTATCTATTGTATAGAAGCTAGCTAATATGGTTGCTAAATAAATAATAAGAGATGGAACTAATATTAAAAGGAAAGCGAATAACATGACAAAAAATTTCACACTAAATACTGCTAATTCTATTAGGGAATAAAATATACAAGCTTGAAATCAGACAGAAATAATTTTATTTGCTAAATGACTTTAAAATAGTACCTCCAATCAATTTACTATTGTGCTTTTCAGTAGAAAAAATGATAATTCTTATTATGCATATGGTGTTTGTGGCCATAAGGGAATGGTGTTGCTAATTTCCATAAGGCATCTTCTGGTTCCAAAACTTCTAATTTGCGTGTTAGTCCCTATATCAAATATGCCGGTTGGGAAAATATGAATTGTACTTATTAGTCTGTTTGCAATTCTGAAGTTATTTATAAATTCACTTCATCTAATATTATATCTGCAGCAAAAATAATGTATATACAGAATTGATGAGCACTAACTTATGCCATTAAATAAGTAAAAGTGAATTTTCAATAAAAAAGATATTGATCATTAAGTGATTTTTAAAAATGATCTGTTCTCTTCAACTCATAATAATAGCTTAGTGTAATAAGCCATATTTCTCACTTCATTCACAGGGTACAGACAGTATCATCTAATAACAGTTATTTGGATGGTTGATTTAAGCTGGCCACAGTAAGTCTGTTTTATTCACAGATTTATTATATGTGGTTTTGACCAAATACAGTCTAAATAAATAAGTAAAACGCAAAAGAAATCTCCAAGACAAAAAAAAATTTAATTCCCATGTGGGCGTTGCCACAGCTCAGTGATCACAGAGACGCTGTCAGTCAGTCCTGCATTATTGTCAGTTGTGTTTACATTGTTGTGTGATCTGCTGAGTGTTTCCTGGTCTTTAGTTCCGTGAAAATCTGTCTCCCAAAGAGCAAGTGGTGCCTAAAAAGTGAGGCAAAATTTATGGTAATCCTTAAAGGCCAAAAAAGGACACATAATGCACTTAAATGATAAAGTGAAAATTTTAGATTTGTTAAAAGAAATTGGGTGACATTATTGGAAAAATGAGTCAAGCATCTGCAGTATTCAAAATAAGATACAGTTTTTGGTGAGCAGAGTTAATCTGTACGATAGTGACAGCAATATAGCCTACTCCATAATTTCAAGTTATGAATCCTCACAACTACTGTACACATAGTACAGATAAATTCTTATCATGCTGAACTCTATGCATTTTGAGCATTCATTGTTTTTCCTCGGTTACTGTCTCTTTGGAACCATATCCCTTTTGATACTGAGGGATTGCTGTATTGTGTTCTATCAAGGTAGTACTCTATAAAAACAGCATTATATTTAAATTAACTTCTTGACTTAAAAATTAGAGGCTCTAAGTCAATATCAATATATGTACACATGTATGTAGACATGTACGTATGTTATTTAAGTCATTTTTTTGTTTTTTGCTATTTGCATTGACTTAGCCCCATTTGGAAAATGCTGATCTTAGATATGTGATCTATTTAGAATAGTTGTACACACATGTGATTTTCAGTTGTCTAATCAAGATAAAATTCAATGGGGTTTAATGTCTAAACTTAGCAGAGAGAACACCCACCTGCATCTTTATTGGCAGACTATCATTTGGTTCTGCTTTTGTGAATACTTGGGAGTCTCTAAATATTCCTACTAACTTTGAAAGATTTCCAAATGAGTAGGTCTAATTGTGAGAGTAAGAGCTTCTCTGATCCAATGCAGCTGCATAAACACTGATCAGTCCAGAGTGGGTAAAATTAAGCTCATAAAACAAGACTTCATCAGCCACTTATAACAATTTCTGTTTGGTCTTGATAGTTTTGAAGTTTGAAATTGTCAAGTCCTTTCATTTTCCTACATGAGATATATTTTAGGAGAAGATAATTATAGAACAAAATACCACATATCCATTAGAATTCAGACATTTTACTCTTTCTATCATCCTTAAGGTCTCTAAGAGGGAACCCATGAATCCTTGCCAATAGGTGTTTGCGCTCTTTTGTAGTCTCCTTCCATCTTGAATTAGGCTGACTCCTACGGACAATAGAAAACTGTACAAGTGGTGGCAGTTTGTGACTTCCAAGACTGGTTTTCCACTTGGCCTCTGTAAGTACTCACTCTGGAAAACTAACATTATGCAATCAAGCAGTGTTGTGGGGAGGCCTGTGAGAGGTAATAAAAGATTATCATGTTTGCAAATTTATTTCTGAAGGTGATTTGTTATGTAACAATAGGTACTAAATAAATAACTTGGTACTAGAAGTAAATTATAACAAAAACCTAAATGTTAGGCACTGATTTAGAGATTGGAATATGCAAATAAGCTGGGTAGACCTTAAAAGAACTATTGGCCAAAAGCCTAATGACTCTCAAGGTGGTTGTCAGCAGTGGCTTAACATAAGGTAAGGAGAAGCTACTGGAAATGGCAACACATTGGATCCTTGCTATGCTGTGTGCGTAAGTTTAGCAACATCACTGACTGTGAGAGTATGGAAAGAAAAAGATACATTCAGTAAACTGTAAACTGGCCAAGGACATTTCCAGGATGAGTTCTGAAAGGTGTTATCTGGTATTGTGGTAGTTAATCTTGATTGGATTGAGAGGCATGCCTCTGACTGTGTTGTGAGGGGCATTTCCACAGATGTTATTTAAGGACAGAAGACCCTGCCTGAATGATGTCACAAGTACCATCCCATAGGCTGAAGGCCTGAAGAGAGTAAAATAGGAAACAAGAAAAACCTGATATTGCAGGCATTCTCTGCCTCTGTCTCTGTCTCTGTCTCTCTGTCTTTCTCTCATCTCTGCTTCCCTCTAACATGAGGCAAGCTGCTCTGCTCCACCATACACTTCCTGCCATGACGAACTGAAATCTCGGGAATTGTGAACCACGTAAATCTTTCTTCCCTTAAGTTGCTTTGCTGAGGTATGTTACTCCAGCAATAAAAAACTGATTAACATAGATATCTTCTTTCTTTTTATAACAAGAGAGAAAAAGAAGAGAAAAAAGCTAAAGAAGAACTGTTAAATATAAAGAAGCCAGAGCTGGATGGAGTTCTCTCAATTCCAACCTATTCAGATGGTGAACTATGCAGGAATTAAGAAATTCCTTCCAGGCAAAGACCACATACCAGGAAAACATGATCTAATGATGACAAGACAATATGACTGAATAGTCCATGTTACAACCTCAGAATGACCTTCGGTGATATGTCAGAAGAAATTCAGTGAGAAACGGGACATGGTATACCTTATAGGTCTCAGTTAAATGATACAAATTCTACTAATCTGAGGGCCATTTTCCTTCAGTAGGTCATGAGTCTAAGGGTGTAGAGGGAGTAGCTTATCTTTGTGAGAGTATGAGTGTGCCTTTGATTAGTGGAGTGAATATGAAAAACATTTATAGGAATACCATCCATTTTTAAGAGAACTATATTGGCAGTAACACCACCAGCTTATACTGAAAGGGGCAGAGGTGGTGCAAAATGGAAAGAAACTTTTAGATCCCCAAACCTCTATGAGTAAGAAACTACAAAACTGAAAACACAGACTACCTTTCATTAAAAAAAGAGAGATCACTCAGAGTGGCAAAACTAAGAACCTGAAGAGAAAAATTAAGTCACGGAGAATTAAAAAGAAATAACAGGACTAAATCCTAATCAAGAAATTACTAATACGTGCCTGACTTGGTTTTAGAAGTAGTATATAGACCAATGACTTCTTCTTGACTCTTATTTCCACATTTGGAACCAGAGAATCTAAACTAGTTTCTCTGGGTATATCCTAACATTTGCATATTAGGTTCATGGTTGGTGTAAAACTTGTTCACAAGTCTTCAGATTATGAGGAGCCATATTTGCATCACTACAAGAAAACAGCTTTATTTTTGCTTGGAATTTCTTAGGAACCTCATTGTTATCTGATTGGACTTGGATTTTAAGCAGATAATCTAATGGAACAAGACTTTGGATAACTTTTGGTGATAGGTATGCTTTGTACATGGGAAAGACATGAATCTTTGTGGACTAGAAGGTATAATTTGTCAAGCCTTCCAGATGGCCACAAATCTTCCCATTGAAATTATGTTTCTCTAAAGACCTCCTAGAGTTTATGGACTAGTGTAATCCCCTCCCACACTGAGGCAATGCTAACCTGTGTAATGAACAGAATGTTGCAGAAGTCACAGTGTTTCGACTTCTATAGATAAATAATAAGTGGCATTATAGATTTCACTTTGGTCTTTTGATCACTCTCTGGGGAGGTGAGGTCTTGTGCTGTGAGCACCCTCAAGTCTTCCGAGGGGGAGGGATGTGCAGAGGAAGTACACTGCAGCCAGCATCAACTTGCCAGCCATGTAAGAATGTCACCTTGAAACAGAACCTCAGTCCTAGTCAGATCATCAGATTGTGGCTTCAGAAAAGAGCTTACTTCAGTCTCATAAGAAACTATAGCCCAGTGAAGCTGCTCTTTGATTACTGGCTTTGTACAGAAAAGTTAAAGGTAATAAATGATATACCGTGTTAAGTCACTAAGTTTTGAGGCAATTTGTTATGCAGCAATAGATAAATAACATAGATTACAATGGACCAATCTGATACAACTTTCTTCAATAGTTTTTAAGAATAAGAACCCAAATAGTCACAAAAATATAACTTCTGCAAAGAACTGCAAAACAAATTGACTGGTAGAATGCAGACAATTTCCTTTTAGCTAACAATGAGCTAAAGACACTGGGTCTTTGATACTGAAATTCTTAGTGATCTAACACCTTTTGAAGAAGAGAGCATATTTCTTATTTTCTCTTGTTTCCTTTAAGGACAAATATAATTTCAGTAAAAATACTAGTGTAGTGGTATCTGTGTGTGATGGTTAATCTCGAATGTCAACTTGACTGGATTGAGAGAAGCCTAGGAGATTGGTAAAGCACACTTCTAGCTGTGTCTGTGAGGGTGTTTCCCACCACATAGGACAGTAACTGAAGGGAATAAACCAGAATGTGGGCAGTACTAACCAATAGGCCCTATGGAATAAAACTGGAAAAAGGAGGAAGCCAAGCTGCACATGTGAACTTTACTTTTCCTAAGTGGGTGCATCTTGTGTGCTGCCCCTTGTCCCGTGGACATCAGACCCCGGCCTCTACAGCCTTTCCAGGGGGAATCACACCATCTGATCTCTAGGGAGCTTCCAGGCCTTCAGACTCAAGTTGGGACTACATCCCTGATCTCCTTGTCCTGAGGCTTCTGTTTCTTAGACACCTCCAGGGTTCGCTGGGACTCCAGAATGCACTGGGCAATTGTTGGACTATCCAGCCTGCAATCGTGCAAGCCAATCTAATAAATCCCCTTTCAGGGACTACTCCAAAGCTCAGGCTTTGAAGATCAATTGTAGGATTGTTTTCAGATATAAATTTACAGGTAGGATTTTTGAGAGTCAGAAATGAATAGACATAAAATGGAAACAAAGGCAAAGTTAACTTAAAAACTGTCAAGTTAGTAGAAAGGTGATATAGATTAAAGAGACAAAGCTTTTGTACATTTTGATTTAGGGCTTTCCACTCTATGAATATTTACACCCATGAATTCAGAACAGCAAATACAGTATTTATATTTGGTTTGTTGTTAATGGGCTCTACCAGCTGACAATGTGTTATCGGAACCACAGCAAATTGTAGCCATGATAGTCTCAATAGCACACCACTATCAGTCACTGTGAACCACCCTTTTGTATGGGATCATTGTGATTATGTTACTTTACTGTCATGTTTGAGATTTCTGTTCTAAGACTTATCATATAAAAACACCATATCTGATTTTAACTCCACTCAGTATATTATTTTTTTTGCTGACAAAAGGATTCCATGCATTTCCAGGTTTTAAAATTTTAATTCAGAAATACATCAGTGAGAAAACATGCTGACATTTGTTCTGACACTAGATTGCCATCCTAAAGTGTTGTAAATTATAATGTTAATCTGATGGAACATAAAAAGCAAACAACAGGCACCGGACTTGAAAACTTACATGTCTTAAAACCATGTGTACATAAGGCTTCACTATTTGCAGTTATCTTAAAGTTAGAAAATTTTAGAGGTCAGAGAGAGGGTAATGGAATTCTGTAAAGATGTGTAAAATAATTTAGTGTCTTCCTTCCAATTTAATCTTGGAAGACTGTGTGCCTACTATCTCTATTGTTTTCCCAACCTTCCTGACTCATTCAGTCAAAAAAAGCATTGAGCAGGAGCAGAAAAAGAGTCTCATGGGGACAGGGAACTAAGCAAGCAGGGAGTTAGGACCAAAAGCGAGCCCAGTGGTGGCTGGGGCCTGTGGATTAAGGACAACCACACAGGAAACCCATCCAGTGTGGTTGGGAGAATGGTGACATTACAGGTTAATTGAGCAAATAAGTACATACATGAAGGCTGGTAAGAGCCAGGGCACAATGTCAGAGAAAGAAGGTACAAATATGGAATGTGGGAAAGACTGGATGAACAGAGTAGACTTTGGTGGGAATTTACTCCGTAAGTGAAAATTTGTGACTTTCTATACAAGTGTATAGAAATATGTCCATCTATATCCATGTAGATGGAATTGTGCATATGTTCAATATACAGTTGGTTCCTATCATTTACTGAGGAAAGTCTGGGAGCAGGGTCACCCCAGAAGTAATGAATCCTCCCAGAGTCCAGATCTTGGTATCTCTAATGTATAAAACCCAGAGATACATTAGAGAAATGGTAGAGTGCAAGACTGGGTTAAGACTAGTATAGCATGAGTCTGAAATATTTTGTTATATCATAAAGAAATGCTAGGAACAAAATGCCAGAAAGATAGGTCCTTGCCAGAATGACTCAGGAACCAGCCTGAAATGACTTCTGCTGCCCAAATTCTATACAATGTGAGTAAGTATGTTTGGGTATGAGCAGAAAGATGGAAAGTGAAAGTAAGAAAAATTGTTGCAGATCTGTCCTGTAAAGTAAGACTCCATGAGCCTTTCTATACAAAAGTAAATACTTAAATGGGGAAAACAGAAGTTCTGCTAACTAGTAAGTACAAAAGGAATATTGGAATTAGAAAATTACCATTTGGCAATCATCTTTGTTAGCCAGATTTATACACAGAGGCATCCTAAACCCTAACAATGCTAAGATACATGCAGTCTTTCCCTGGATTTAAAAATTTAAGCAATATTAATCAAACAAATTGTACTCAAGTTTTATTTCTCTCACACTATACACTGTAAAATGTGTCACTTCTAGAAAAGGTTCACTATATTTCCACATGTCTAGTTTGCCGGGTTTCTTAGTGTTCGGGATGTCTACCCTTGATCACTGTGTTTCAGCCTCATTCCTCTCTTCCCTTGACCTCAGGAAAACCAAACCCTGTCTGCCTGGAATTTTCTTTTCCCTGTACTTTTTCACTGCTGCCATCCCGTGACTCAGGTCAGTTCAAAAGTCACTTTCCTCTTGAGACCTTCCTAGATCACTCTATTTAAAATTATTTGATCAATTTCTTGTTACAGAATTTGTTCCAACTTAGAATTATCTGAATTTGTTCACTTATTTACTTACATATGTGTGTTAAAAATATGCTTTTCTCTTCTTTTATTGTATTAATTTCATATGATCAGGGACTCCCTACATATCACTCCATCTCAATCAATAAAAGCTAGGCAGGGAGGAGCATGCCTGCCGTCCCAGTTAGACAGAAAGTGTAAATAGGAGGATATAGTCCAAGCTGATCCAGGCATAAAGTGAGACCCTATCTCAAAAATAACCAATCAAAAAGGCATGGGGGTGTGTCTCAAAGTGGCAAAGCACCTGCTTAGGAAGTGTGAGGCCCAGAGTTCAACTCCTAGTGCCACCAAAAAAGAAAAGAACAAAAATATTTGTTGGGATAAAATGTACTTATCTTAAAGATCTCTGCCTTACTTATTTTAAAACAATCCATGGGATATATGGGAGCTGTTTGAGGTACAACGTGTCAATTAAATCTAGAAACAATGTATCTAGATAACAATATGTCCTTTACAGTATAATCTATATCAGTCTCCAGACCTTATGGACTCCTCTACTTTTTTAAAGAGTTAATATAGTGGATAAGAAAGGAAATGTAAAATCTGATTATGAACAAGTCTTCAATATCTGCAGAGTAGCCAGGATGGTAACCCTGCCATATGTTACCTGTGTGGCCCTGACAAACTCACCCACATTGTTTTCACTTCAATTTTTTCACCTGTAAGGCAGGAATTAATAATATCCAAATTCTTAGGGTTTTCATAAACCCTAAGTAAGATGGTGTATGAAAATCACCCAGTAGGGTGACTGGAACTCAGTGTCTGCTCAGCACTGTCAGATCTACAATGGTCCTAGAGTCTGCTTGAATTGCACAGCTTGGACTGAATAACAGGATAGATTCTCATATTTAAAAATACTTCGTATTTGAGAGATTTGTTTTTCACTCTATTTAAAGGAAGTTACAAAAAAGCTTCTTAGCTTCATAAATATTGTCATTTTGAAAGCCTACATATTTTCTGACTACTTTGGGGATGACACTGCTTTTTAAAACTAGCATATTTTATAAGAAAGGAAATGTAAAATCTGAATATAAATGGAGACTACCAATGTCTGCATTAAGATGGTAGAGAAAATCCAAACTAGCAGAAAATCAAGCACAATTTCTTTTTGACTTGAGATGCTTCTAAATATTACTACATCTCTTGATGCTCTTAAAATTAACTTCAAATCAGTAAGAAAGCCAGACTGTGAAGCTCTGTCTCAGAATAAGGGTTGAATTAGCTAGGTAGATATGCTTTTGTATTGACTGCACACATGCAGAACACATTTTCTCTCCCTTCTTTGGCTTTGAAACTTGGGAGGATGCTTGGCTTAAATTAGCTGCCCTCCTCCTTTGTTATGATTCTTGTTGTCATTTTTCTTCTTATTCTCACTCTTGTGCTGTACTGGTATGAAGAAGATGCTTTTCTTGTGTTGTAAAAATGTTTCCATGTTACTTCATGTAGTGTGACTCTAGGGTTTGAAGGTAGCAAGCTGCAAGAGCACCAACAAATCTTACTAATCATAAAACTATTCAGTAATACTTTTTAATATATTTTCCCAAAATACTGACATTGCCTATTCTTTTATTATTTATTTAGTTATGTATTTATTTATTCATATTATCATATTATTGTTGTACTGGGGGTCCACTGTGACATTTACAAAAATTCTTACAACAATATATCATATTTAATTTAACCCCCTCCATCATTCTCCTTTATCTCCCCCTCCCCTCAATCCTAGAATAGTTTCAACAGGTCTCATTTTTCCATTTACATACATGAGTACTTAATACGTCCACCATATTCACTCTCCCACACCCTTCCCCTATATCCTCTCCCCTCCCACTGGTATCAATCCCCCAGACAGGACCTGTTTGGCTTTCCTGTTCTCCATTTTTGAAAGACTTTTTTTTTGTTTAAGATAGTTATGGATATTTATGAACAAAAACATTTTTTTATTTTATTTTTCATATGTGCATACAAGGCTTGGTTCATTTCTCCTCCGTGCCCCCACCCCCTCCCTTACCACCCACTCCGCCCCCTCCCTCTCCCCCCCCTCAATACCCAGCAGAAACTATTTTGCCCTTATTTCTAATTTTGTTGTAGAGAGAGTATAAGCAATAATAGGAAGGAACAAGGGTTTTTGCTGGTTGAGATAAGGATAGCTATACAGGGAATTGACTTACATTAATTTCCTGTGTGTGTGTGTTACCTTCTAGGTGAATTCTTTTTGATCTCACCTTTTCTCTAGTTCCTGGTCCCCTTTTCCTATTGGCCTGAGTTGCTTTTAAGGTATCTGCTTTAGTTTCTCTGCATTTTAAATGTGAACTTTTTATCAAAAGTTTTCTGATAGGAGATAATTAATTTTAACATTCAATAAAATTGTGTTTTAGAATATGTAGGAAAGAGACAGAAATAATCACTAAAGCATTTGATTTCCCATGACATGGTGATGTGACAGCTTGGAAATGTTTCTGTTTGAAACATCTGGAGATGTTAGATAAAATGTAGCATGGATACTTTAAATTATGTATCTGAACATTCAATAAGGAGGATACACTTACAGATATCAAGGAAAAAGAGACGGGTAAAACTGGGTGTTAAATGATGCTGAGCTGTTATTATTTTGAAGAATTTTAAAGGCCAAGTAGAACTAGAAATGAAGTGATGGGCTTGTGTAAGGAGTGGGAAAAACCACCATCCTCAACACCACATAAAAGCTAGAATCACTAAATACTCAGTGAAAGAGATACTGGAGGAAATTTTACTAGTCAGCAAAGAAGTATGATGGGAAAATTTGGCTTTTTTTCCTGACCTATAGAAAAAAAAGAAAAAAAAATTCCCCAAGAATGTATAAGCTAGAGTGTACCTGAATTAAGTATTAGATTATAGCTTTCAATTTACTGACTATAGGATATAGTACTAGATTCAAGAAATTAAAATGGAAAAATGAGGTTCCAAGCTATTATATTTGGAAATGAAGTATAAATTCTCTCTGAATTGACTTTGGAACTGCAGAATTCCTGATGACAAAATCCTGAGAAATTTAAGCTCACAATCCAAAATTTCACAACACAAGAGAGGAGGTCTAGGTAGCCACCTACTTAAGACAGTTTGATTTATGATTTTTAGACTTCACAATGGTACAAAAATAGGATGTTCGCTGGGGACTATGCTTCAAAGTTTGCATTGTTAACTTCCTAAGCCTAACAGTATGATGTTTGAGACTCTTTTGTGCTGCTGGACAAGGGTGGGTAGCTGCTGCCCCCTGGCACCCATGGGATCACAGTATGGGTCTCCCTCCTCTACAGTGTGCTGTGTTGCTAAGCTCCTATACTCTGTAGGTTAGGTGTATTTAATGAATTTCCTATTTACAATATCTTCAATTTATGATGGGTTTATCAGGATGTAAATAGAGGGACATCTGTATAATGAACAAGAGTCAGCAGAAATACCACAGAGAAAAATTTGGCCCTCATAAATTTCAGATAGATGTTAGCATTAAAAGTATAGTAAAGCATTCAGAAATTAAAAAAGTATATTCAAATATATAAGAAAATAATGAGATAATATTAAAAAGACCTAGTCAGATTCGAGAGAAAAACCTCCAGGAATGAAAAAATACACTATCACAATCAAAAACACATTAGTCATCCTAAGCAGATGAGACCGAATGCCCAGGATATAGTCCCAGAAATAAAAGGTGATTACAAATATTAAGTATAAAATTTGAAACATGGGAGATGAAAATGAGTTTCAAGATATATTTTGTTGAAATTTCAAAAAGAGAGAGTATAAGAAGTACTTAGAAATGCCTTTTTGCTATAAGGCATTGACTCCGTATTTGAGTCCACATGTGTCCACAAGGTAACTGAAAGCAAGAATAAAGTTTGTAACTCTGTCTCCATTTTGTAACTGCCTTATTGGCTCACCTGCATTCACCCTGGGTTCAGGAAGTGCAGGACTGATCAATAACACCTTCATGATAAGGGAATGACACTATTCCCCAGGAAAGGAACAACAGAGCCTCTCAGAACAGACCACCCCAAATGAAGATTTTACCATAATGAGGACATGTATTAGTACCCTGGAACAGGAGTAATCATTGGCAAACCAGACTAGTCCCCTCAAGTGATGACAGCAGTAACTTCTCCAGAACCAGAGCTGAGATAATGATCAACCAGTCACCACACTTTGCCTAGGACTCTCTAGTAATTATGAAACCTCTTACCCCCACCCCAATTCTTCCCCTATTTAAACCTAAAGCTTATGTCTGTAAGCAAAAGATGGACTGAAGGGCTTATTTCACCTCTTCCCACAGAGTACCCATGTGATAGAATAAATCTCCTTTTTCTGCTGTTCACCACTGTGCATCTCTTTATACGGTATACTGGGGCAAGTGGTCAGACAGGACACATTACAACCCCTGGTGTGGGGTCTCTGGCCTAGAACTCTGTTTACAAGAAATGACAGAATGATGGAGAAGCACTGAAAGGACATAATGTTTGAAAAAATTCTAGGACTGTTAAAAATTTACATTTAGAGAGAATGATAATTCTCAACCCAAAAATATTTTAAAAGCCACCTAATACTAGAGACAGCATAGTGAAACAGAAAACTACCCAGGGGAATAAAAGCAGCAAGAGAGAAAGGAGAAATTATTCCTAGGGAACAATTCTAAGGTAGATGGAAAACCTTTAGAGAGTAGTGAAAACAGGTTGAAGGTATTTCTGACAACTGAAATAAAATAAGACTTTCAATCCAGAATTTTATATCAAAGTGAATCAACAAAAAGCAAAATGAAATTAAGACATTATCTGACAGAATATGAAAACTTGTAGATTAAAAACTTAAGAAACAGAAGCAATTTACCATCAACACATCTCCTTTAAAAATCATCTAAGTGAAACACTCTTGAACTATCAATATACACTTTAAAAAATGAAGGACAGGAAGGTAAAACAGGTCTTTTTAGGAGTGGGTACTAGTTGGGGGATAAGGGCATCAGGAAAGGCTGATGAGGGTGAATATGGTGGGTATATTTTGTATTCATATATGAAAATAGAATAATGAAAACTGTTGAAGTTGTTCTAAGAAGTAGGTGAGGAAAATGAAAGAAAATGATGGAGGGGGTAAATCTAACTCAAAAGAGATTTTGGTAAGCACAGATGTATGTATCCTCTTGTATACCTGTTATATGGTAATATAAAAAAATCTAAGCTAAAATAATATGTAATGAAAAAGAAAGGAACTATGTTCAGAGAGGAAAGAAATACAAGACATAGAGAAGAAACTGGCAGTCGTTTTAAAAATGCATTGTCTACAGTAACTTTAATTATAAAAATGATAAAGATGGATACAAAAATTAAACAGCTAGACCTAAAATGCAGGACAAAAGTAGGATCCAGAATGATAGAGTATAGTTAGAACTAGTTTAGGGAAAAGATCAAGATAGTAAGCTGTATTGGAACTTGGTAAGTGCATATAAAAATAAAGGTGGAGTACGTGGATTTCAAAGCAATAATGGGGACTAGATTTTAAAATTTTGATCAATCAAAAAGAGAGAGAAAGGTAGGAATTAAAAGAACAAAAACAGAACAAATAGCAAAATGAAATGGTTGAAATATAAAGTATAACAATAGCTAAAAATCAATGATTATCACACTATTGTACTATTGGATTTGTTTTTAATCCAGCTACAAACCATTTCTTAAAAAATGTTTAAAACACAGAAAACAAGAAAAATTGAAAGTAAAAGAACTAAAAAATGGTGCCTTCAAAAAGTTTGAAATGATAAAAAAGGCAAATATAAACTTAACAGAGAAAGTTATAATGGTATTATATACCATTCTTAGTGATGTAGAACAAATATAATTTATAATTTATAGAGGACAATATAATTTATAACATCAGTATCTGTATAACCATACAGAGAACTTGGGTGACTGTATTTGATCCGGCATGTTCTGGTTTACCAGTTGTGGGTTTCAATAAATTACCTAAAAATTTGACTCACAGTTTTTTCTTATTTCTAAAATAGAGAGAATAGCAGTATCCATCACGTTATATTATTTTGAGGATGCATTGAGTAAAGAAATGTAAGATTATTGGACATACAGTCTGGTGTGCAATAACATTTTTACTGAGAAGTATGAAGTAATAAAACATTTTAAGGGAAAACCAAACACAAACAAAGAAAAACAAACAATGGATAAGGAAGGTTAACATACAATGACAGAAGGAAAAATACATCAGAAATTTATAACAATTTTAAACATGTCTGTACTTAGGAACATGGTATACAAACAAAGTAGATTTTCTATAATTCGGGTATTACATAATCAAGGATACCTTCCCTGATCACTGCCCCCAAATCCCACATCGCTCCATAAGTGTGTCAGCAGCACTCACTTCATAAGTTACAGACAGCCTCCTATCACACCAGATTCCAATTCCTTGTTTTCCATTTCTTTTCTTCTGCCATATGCCATGAGCTCACTGAGCACTGGTACTGCCCTTGGTACTCAGTACTGAGTTACCAACAGGATACATAATGAAAATGTATATGACTGGCGGTTGGAAAATAAATGCATTTGAAAGAGAAAATTTAAAATACTACTTTTAATCTTTTCAAAAGAAACATTAAATTCCTAAATGTATAAGGAAATGTCTATGCAGTGCTTTTCTGAACATCCATAGATGTTATCCTCTACCTCACTACAGTGCAGAATATCATAGGTGTATTTCTCTGGGAGGTGATAGAAGCATCCATCAATTCCTCATAAGTATCTGTGAATCAAAAATATACAAGGACTCCTGCATCTGGGGATTTTGGTTGTACTTCCTGTGCCTCTGAAACTCACAAAAATGACGGGAAAGTGACAATGAAGTATAAATTCTGAAATACCGAGAAACTAAGGGCACAATGGTGGGTGAGAGATTTCCACAATGATTTATAAGACAATGAAATAGATGAGGAGTGTGAAAATAGAAACATTGAAAAAGTACCTTAGTACTTATGAAGAGAAATCCCTGCAAGAAGTGAGGCAGGCTCCACTGCTCAACCACAGCAAGGCTCTGAGTTAAGAAGTTCAATGTATGGTGAAAGAGGGGCAGTGTTCCCCATTGAACATGGTGAACTGACCAAAATCCCCGACACCGTCTAAAATAACCTCCTCCTCCCCTAAAAGGCTGCAAAAGTAATATTCCAAGAAGCTACAACAGGGAATCTGAGTTGGATTCCAGCACTGGTGGGGAAAGGTTTGTCTGAAATTGCGTAAGAGTGGGACTAGGATAGTTAGAATTACTGCATACTGGGCAATGAAATCCCAAGCTTGTTCCCCTCCTGTGCTTCCAGAGCACAGAACCACCAAATCTCTCAATGAAAGATGTCAGGGTGCACTGTAAGGCCATGCCTCAGTCCCAGATCATAGTCCCAGTCATAGTTCAAAATGCTCCAGTCTAACACTGTTGCTAATGCAAACTGTATGATCACATAGAGATAATGATCCAAACCCTTGCTTCAAATTGTTAAAACAAACATAATCAAACCACTGTTTTCAGATGAAAGAAACGGTGAGCAAGATTTGAAGATGTAAATTTAAATTGGGGTGAGGAAAAATACACGTATCCATAGAAGCCTGTAAATAAATTACTTTTACCATGTAGCAGTGGGAAGTCATGTTGAGAATGGGAAAGTTGCCATTTAGACATTTGTTATAAAGTCCTAAAGGTCTAAATTCCATCATAAGAAAGCTGTAACATTAGTAAGTTTTTACCTCCCCTGTCATAAATTTGGAAAATGAGCATAAAAATGTACACAATGTTTGAGTGAGGGAAAAAACAATAAAATTTGAATTACAGTCTGAAAGTTTGTTTAGTTTCCAAGCTGCATGCAGTTCTCTTGGAATATTAGAAATTCATCTCTGCGAATGAGTTTTATTATGAGTATGGCTTTCCATTATTTAGACTAAACTTCTACCACCTGCTAGAAAGACACATAAAACAAATGGATTTGCAGGCTATGTTTGCATACATTCTGACAAATAGATATGTCCCAAGTCATTTTTTTGGAAGTGTTAGGAAAACATTTGCAGCTTATATTTTTAAAAAATTTATTCTCTCTTCACTGTACATCTTCTTCTCTATGTTCCAAAGAAAATATAATTCTTTACCAAGCTAAAAACCCAAAACAAAAAAACTGGGTTTGGGTATAATAAACTAAAATGCTCCCTAACCCAGTTTTCAGAGACCTGTACTTCACATAAAGACTAGTAAATTCAGTTTTTGTCCACTTTTCCGTCTATTTACTGCCTATACATAGATGTTTCTTTCATAAAAAAACTCTCAAATGATATTTCAACACTATAATAGTCAAATATTAAAATAATAAGATACATTCTTGCATTTGGGTTTAGCTTACCAAAATAATAAACCAATAAAAGTAATTCGTCTACATTTGTATGACAAGATTACTTCAAAAAGTTCAGAATTATAAGTTATTTGTGCCCCTACCTCTAATGGTAGTTAAAAATGTAATAATTAATATTGCAATGACTTTTCCTGATTAAAAAATTCTAATATTATATAGTTGTTTGAGAACAAGAGTTGCAGGAAGCATATCAGCCACTTTGACCTGGGTCATTTAGAATGCCATGAAAATGCATCCTGGGTTGCAAACATTAGAGTTAGGAAGCATGTGTCTTTTCTCGGTGATCCATCTCTAAATAGAAAAAAAAAAACTGCCAACAAGAATACATGGGTATTCCCCATGAAACTCTAAACAAATGTGAGTTTCCATTGAAAAGTAATTTAAAAATAGCAATCACTAATTAGAATAGTCCTATCTTGGAGGGACAGAATGTGTTCTAGGACAGGAAGATCCATTTGCTTTGAATGATCTGTTTAGATATTCAGTCTCTATAAGGAAGAATGTGAACAAATGGGGGCATGGTCAGAAAAGGAAACACATAAAAAAGGGGATCCCCAGACAGAAAAAGGGTGAGATAGCACCCAGACCCAGGGAGCCTTGAAGGAAGTTGAGCAGAGCTCCATTGGCTGGACCATCACTGATGTGCATGTGACTGGACCATCACAGATGGAGCTAATTCACTCATGTGTGCTGGTCCCACTGGCAATGAGGAGGTGCATATTAGCCCCTGTGACTTGATGCTTTTAAAAAAAATCATCTAGTTGGCTAAAGCTTTCTTCCCATTAACTTTCAGAGAAGACAAAGCCTATTTGAATTAATTCTGCCATTCAAAACAAATTCAGAGTAAATTCCATAATGTATAAAAGCTTTAGTATTGAGTGCTCTTGAACTACTTAATAACGAAGACTGACCTGCTCCTTTTGACTTCCAAAAATTCCTGGAATAGAGTTCAAGAATGTACAATTGAATGTAACAACTTCAATGGAGGAAAACTGATAGGGGCCAACAGATAGGAAGAAAAATGAAAGGTTTCTAAATAAAACTGCCAAAAGAAACATTAAAATACGACTCAAAGCAATTTCTCAAGGCTATATTCGTCATCTTACAGCTGTGGTTACCTTACACCATGGAAGCTGTTTTCACTCTGAGAGGCTTGGAAAATTCATTCTGTCAGCCTCTCAAGGCTGGATTTATCTCTCAGAGGTAAGAGCACATTAGCTGAGTTTAGAGGAGAGTTTGTTTATTCATGTATTAAAATGAGAACTGTTTCTGTAACATGGATGGACAACCTGAGCAAAATGCTTTCTCCTACTAGGCTGTGAAGACATTTCAATGTTTCATCCAACTGTCAACTGTGTTGATTGTTCTGTGGAAATGCTGTGACACAGACCTGAACCCTCTCTCAAACACCTTGCAGTGCCAAGGTACCTGCTAACCCCTGCAGACCATTGTGAGGTGAGGTTTTAGGGACAATGTTTACAGAACCTTATTCATGTTTGTGCACTACAGAAAGTTCATCTCCTCCATATATAAGTACACACATACATAATAATATGTAATTATATTTTATTAACATATATAATAAATTACGTACATCCTTTGGCAGAGAATTTGCACACACTAGTGAGAGAGATGGGAAAGGATGTGTGAGAGGGGAAATTAGTCATGAATTTGTATTTTTTTGTGGTGCTGGGGTTGGAACTTGGAGCCTCATGCAAGCTAAGCAAGTGCTCTGCCACTGAGCTATACCCCAGCACTCCATAAGCCTACATACCTTAACCCAACAAATTAGCCACACTCAAGTTTAGCAGTTAACCATCAATGATAAAATATTTTCCACTAAATATGGTAACATAATATTTATTAATAATATATTGTTGGTTTGCAGAAAGAATTTAGTTAGGTGTGGTGTTTTGCAATTGTAACTCCAGCTACTCTGGATACAGAGATAGGGAGGATCAGTTTTCAAGGCCAGGTAGGGCAAGAAAGTTAGTGAGGCCCATCTTAACCAGTAATCGAAGGGTGGTGGCACACTCTTATCATCCCAGCCATGGGGAGGCAAAGGTAAGAGGATGTGATCTGGGGCATATCCCTGGTAAAATTGTAATGCCCTATTAAAAAACAACTAAATCAAAAAGGGATAAGGGCATGTCATTTACACATATTTAATGCATTTAATGCATATCTGAAAGTATCTATGAAAACAGAACTCTGACATTACCAGGCATACCCTTCAAGCTGACAGTCCCTGCTCTGTGAGTTCAGAAGAACTCTGTAAACCGTAGGCCCTGTGACATCATAGAGACTACATCCAGCCAAGAGGAAAGGCCCATCAAACTGGAAAAATAAATGGTCAAGAAATAAAGTCAATTTTCATGAATATCAAAGCAAATAAAAAGTACAAGTCTCCTCTACACAGCCAAAGCAAAGCCTTAAAATTCCAGCAAATGTAGGAAATATTTTTTATTATTCACTAGGCTATGTGTTGTATATAAAAATGAAGAAAAGCTCTACATAAAATAACTATCTTAGAAAATCAAATGGTGCCACTATAAGACTGTCATCCTCAGAAAATTATAGAGATTAGATTCCATGTTTTTATCTATCACCATAAGAGATATATAAAGCAGATAATTGGGTGACCTGCTTTTATAGATCTCTAATATATGTGTATCTAAATATAAATGTTATATTACTAACATAGATGGATGTGATTTTTTAAAAAAATTATTTACTAATATCTTATTTGAGATAGTAGTAGGAGGGCATTTCATTTGAATTAAATTCCCTTTGTTATTTGAAGATACTGTGTTAAAATTCAAAGCATCTGTAGATATTTTTTAATACCCATTCATTGATTCAAAAAAATTATAGCCAATTGTTAATGCATAGAAGAATTCTGGGACACAATCAAATAACTAAACCTAGGAATTCAAGAGGTGGAAGAAGGAGCTGACATACAAACTAAAGGCTTAGGAAACATATTAAATAAAATCACAGCAGAAAATTTCCCAACTCTGTGTAATGACACCGACATTCATGTACAGGAGGCAATTCAAACTCCAAATAGACATGACCAGAAAATAACAACTCTGTGTCTACTATAATTAAAATACCAAAACTAGAGAACAAAGAAAGGACACTGAAAGTTGTGAGAAAAATGTCAGCTTACATGCAAAGGTAAACACCTAAGAATCACCTCAGATCTCTCAAAACCAGTCCTTCCAGAAAGGAGGGCTGGCAGTAGTGGGAGTGGGGGGAGGTTGTGGGGAAAGAGGGTGAGAGGGTGAATACAGTGCAAAGAATGTGTACACATGTATGTAAATGCAAAAATGATACCTGTTGAAAGTACTCCAGTCTGGACTGAGGGATAGAGGAGAACGGTGAGAGGGTGAATTCATGTATATTTGATACATTGTAAGAACCTGTGTAAATGCCACATGAACCCTCACTCAGTGCAACAATAAAGGAAAAATGATTACAACTTTTTAAAAAGTGATGCAAGGATGATAAAATGCATGCAAACCAATAAACATAACACATCACATAAACAGAATCAAGGACAAAGACTATAATAGATTCAGAAAAAGCCTTCAACAAAATCACACATCCTTTCATGATAAAAGATCTGAAATAACCAGGAATAGGAGGACCATAATTCAACATTATAAAAACCATACATGGCAAACCTATAGCCAGCATCATACTAAATGGAGAAAAACTGAAACCATTTTCTCTAAAGTCAGGAACAGACAAGGGCATCTGCTTTTTCCACTCTTAGTCAATATAATACTGAAGTTCCTAGCCAAGACGATAAGACAGGAGAAAGAAATACAAGAGATTCAAGTAGGGAAGGACAGGTCAAATTATCCCCATTTGCAAAAAGCATGATCTGATACCTAAAAGGCCCTAAAACCTCAACAAAAGAATACTTAGAGCTCATAAATAAATTCAGAAATTTAGCAGGATAAAAAGTGAACAGGCAAAAACTGGTAGCCTTTCTATATATCAACAATGAACATTCCGAGGAAGAAATCAGTAAAACAATAATGTTCACAGTAGCATCAAAATTTAAAATATCTAGTAATAAACTTAATGGAGGAATAAAAAAAACCTATGCAACAAAAACTATAAATCACTGAAGAAAGAAATTAAAAAAAGATGGAAGGATATTCCATGCTTGTGGATTGATAGAATCAATATTATGAAAATGACTATACTACCGAAAGCAATCAATACATTCAATGCAATCCTTACCAAAATTCCAGCAACATTCTTCACAGAGATATAAAAAGCAATCCTAAAGTTCATATGGAGGCAAAAAGACCACAAATACCCAAAAATACTCCGAGCAAAAGAAGCAGTGTTGAGGTATCAAAATACCTGATTTTAAACTATCTTACAGAGAGATAGTAATAAAATCAGCATGATACTGCTAGAAAAACAGACGTGAAGATGAATGGAACATAATAGAGTCCCCCCAGACACAAACCTACACAGTTATAATCATTTTATTTTTGATAAAGGAGTCCACAACATGAGTTAGAGAAAAGTAGCCTCTGCAACAAACGGTGCTGGGCAAACTGGATTATCTGCCTGTAGGAGACTGAAAGTAGATCCCAGTCTCTGATCTTGTACAATTCAAAGTGGATTAAAGACCCCAATGAAAGGTCTGAAACTATGAAACTACTACAGGAAAAAATAGGTCAAACACTGGAACATATGGGCATAGCAATAACTTCCTGCATAGAACTCCAAGAGCTCAGCAATTAAGAGCAAGGATTGACGAATGAGAATGCATCACACTAAAAAGCTTCTGCACAGCAAAGAAAACGGTCACCATACTCAAGAGGCAGCCCACAGAATGGAGGAAACCTTTGCTATCTCAGTATCTCTCGTCATAAAGGAATTGCAAATTGAAACAACACTGAGATTTCACCTCACACCAGTTAGAATGGGTATCTTCAATAACACAAACAACAAATGCTGGTGAGGATGTGAGAAAAAGGAGCACTTACATGATCTTATACACACATGTATACCCACACATAAATTTCTGTATATATCTACGAATGTATATAGATATATATTATCTCTATATATATATATCTAAAGAGGGGGGAGAGAGTGAGGGAGAGAGAACATGTTTATAATAGTGGGTCTGTTGGAGGGGACCAGCAGGAGGAGGGAGAGAAAAATAGAATGATAGAGCGTGGATAATATTGAAATAAATTGTATCTGTGTATGAAGATGGCACAATGACATGCACTGAGATCTGATGAATAATGGGAATAGAGCAACAGAGAAAGAGTACTGTGGGGGTAATCTGATTAAAGTACAATACATAGATGCTTGAAATACCATGGCAACGCCCACTGAGCAATCAATATGTACTTAAACAAATGAAGGATAGGGATGGGTACCAGTGGGAGGGGGTGGGTAAATGGAGAGGGGGATGGAGGGTGAATATGGTCAATGGATTTTTTATATGTATATAAAAATAGGATGATGAATCCTGTTGAAATTGTTCTTAGAAGGTAGGGAGGGAGAGAATGAAGAAGGGGTGAATCTAAGTAAGACATTATGAGCAACTATGTAAACATCACAATGAGGATGCCTCTGGGCAGCTAATATGTCCTAATAAAAATGTAAAAAGAAGGATATGGACAAAAATTTGTATCACATATACTTTATCTATTTTCCAGTGGTATTTGTGATAAACAACAAACAGAAAAGCAAAAAATCATAAAGAGCATTTTATAATCAAGGGCCCCAGGCAAAGTCCTAATTAAAATCTCAACTAAGCATAATAAAAGTTAAGACTTACATGTAAATTTTTCAAAACTTTCTCAATACATATTTAACTTCTAATAAAACCATGTGGCAATCTCTCTACCAAAATAAGATTCGATATGAAGCTATTTTTTTTTATCTTATCCACTAAACACTTGTAAGATAGTAATTAGAAATTGCTTTCAGGCCTCTAAAATAGTCTAATGAATATTTAGTTATGTATCTATTTATTGGCTATTAGGCATACCATCTTTTATAGCTGTTGATCAATTTTTTAAAAGTCCAATGGTGTGCTGGTCAATCAGCTCTCCAAAATAAAATACAACAAATCCTAAAAATATCCTGTGTTGTAGTATTTGACATTTTTGGTGTGAAGACTCTGACCATGGTTGGTTCCGGTCTATCTACAATTTAATAAGTGACACACACAATTTAACCATTAGTTTCTTGTGTGGCATGATGAGCCAGCTCAAGCACACCACTGCAAGTGATGGACAACAAAATCTCTATTTTGTGAAAAATGACTAACCCTGAGGACATGTGAAAGTACTTTAGAAAATGGGATTGTCTTAAAAAATGACTAAGAATTTACCAACTAAATATGCATAGAACAGCTTTGGCACACCAAGGCTACAACTGTAACTATCTAGGAAGTATGGTGGAATATGTCGTGTTTGAGCAGAGGCAAGTAATGCAATAGCTGGGGACCAAAGAACGTAACAACATGAGCTAGAATGATAAGCAGAGTCCAAATCAGTAGGATTGACTCTGTGTACTACGATTAAAAAAAAAGTCAGCTTCGTAATGAGCATCAGTTTCTTTTCATATAGCCAGTACTGGTTAGAGTTACTGCTTATACAATAAACATGACGGTGAGATTCTATAGCAGGAGGACTGAAGACTGGAAGGTCAATTGAGATATATTGCAATATTGATCCAGAAGAAAGTTGAGGAGGGACTAAACTATGGATGAGTGACTATGTTCCAAATGTGGAACTCAGCCATGCTCTCTCACCTACATATATGTCCATGGCTTCTTCTGTTCTACAATGGCAGAGCTGAATAGTTTTGACGGAGACCATATGGACTGCAAATCTGGGAATATTTACTATCTGTCTCTTTAGAGAAAACAGTTTGTTGATCTTTGTCTTCAAGTAGTGGAACTAGAAAGGTGGAATTGTTTAGAGAAATAATTTACTATAATTTTCTGTATTTGCTGTTTGATGTGTATAAGGAAGCGAAAGAGTGAAGTCTTATCAATGACCCTTGGTTTCTCTTTTGTTAACTAGGATTATAGTGATATTCGTAACTTGCAGAGGAAACAAATGAGAAAGATCTGGTTTGGAGGAGACCTATCATGAGTTCGGTTCTGGATATGTTCAATTTGAAGGGCTGTGGAATGTTCAAAAGAAGTCAGTTGCATGCTGGAAAGAAAGTCATGGTGAGGAGGGAACAAGATTAACCAATGCTAGTAAATATTACTATTATTTACAAATTAAAGAGCATGGCTATAAGGAATCAAAAGTTTCCCAGGACTTTTTCTCTTATATATACTACTATCCAAAATTTCTTAAACAAATCAGGTAATTGTGTATATCCCTAATTGTAACAAATTACCCCTGCTTGTGCTACTTCTGTGCCCTTCACACGTTTTGTACTTTAATGCAATGATTTACATTTCAATGCCTGCATCACTACTGTGAGCCCCCTGAAGGAGGAACTGTGACCTATTCATTTTGGCATCTCATACATAGTAGGTGTTTATTAATTGTTTTTAATTAAGTTGAATGGACTGAGGGAGATACCAGTTCTGTTTTAGTTGGGTGCTTCAGCAAAATGAAAACTAGAGCACTCCTATAGCTAAAGAGACTGGGACAGGAGAGGTAAAAGCAATCGGAAGAGAATTACTTTTCAAAACCTTTGTGGTGTACATACATGCACATGACATTATTTTCTTACATACTCCAATACTAAAGAGGTTGAGTGATTTGCCCAGAGATTCACAGCCAGGCTCAAGTAGGTGCTCCATCCAGCTCTGGCCAGGCAAAGAGTAGAATAGGAGGGCAGAGGGAAAAAAGTGAGAGTGTTAGTCATGTCTTCTATAAGATTTTCAGAATAGGGCTTCAATTATTGCACTGTCTCAAATAACAGATAACCCTATATTTAAAATAAGAACAAAAGTGCCATTGAAGAGCAAGGTAAAAGATTCTAGTTTAGCTATTATTTGCATTAAAGAAAAGAAAAATTCTTAAAACAAAATATCAATGTTCTGTGTGCATATCCTGCTCACTGTTGACTCAAGAAATGGTCTCTGTCTTCTGCCACGCAACAGAGCATGTCCATTTGGCAGAATGCTCAGGCTTCCTTGTCCAGCCTTGGACAATGTTAGTGACCAGTGCGCAAGATGGAATCCTAACTGAAGTAAAGTCTCTGAGTGATTCTGGGAGTATATTTCTCACTAATGGAGTTTGTGTGTGTGCATATATGTGTGTGTGAGGGAGAAAGAGACAGGCCCAGAAAGACATTCATTACCCATAGTCTCTTTCACGTTTTGTGTGCAGTTGTGTGAGAATAATCATGTCTGGAATGATCTAGCCACACAGCCCAGAAAGTTAAGGATGACAGAGTGGAAATTAAAGTGCCTACTGCCAGTGGACCATGGAATTAGCCAAATCTGGAACTCATTCCCTAACAGGCTTCTCATTCAATGAAATTATGATAATTTTAAAAGATCATTATTGTTTATTCTTCTATTCATCAAGCCAGTAGCATGGTAGTCACCACAGTAATTCTGGAATTGAATGATTCCAATTCATTTGGTTCATGCAAGATAAACTAGGCAAGTACATTCTTTCATTCTCTGAATGCATTTTGTATTTTCTGTTATGGGGATGAGTCACAAGAAAGCAAGAGAAAATTTTCCTACTTCTGTCTTCTGCCTACTTAAAATTATGTCCTTTAATTATGTATTGTGTCATGCTGGGACCGCCTTAGAACCATTTCTGTAGTTCTTTTTTTGCAGAATCAATTAGAACTTCTATTTCTAGACACTCCAGATCCCATGGCCATCTGGTCATACAACTTTTCCAATATCTTTACCCTGCTGTGATTCTATAGAACAGCCACAGGCAGAGGAAACAGTAGCAGCCAAACATCCATTTTGTTGAACTAGTTCCTGCTTTTCTGCCAATGGAGAGGTACAGCTTAGAACTGGGAATTCCCTGCAATAATATGTGACCATATTTCTCTCCAAATATGCCTCTTGTCAATGAAATAAAGTATATTTAATTTTCTGAAAGGGGAAAGTTGGATGGAAAGGTTAAAACAATGAGCTGGAGAAGGTTTGACATGCAATGTGTATATGTAATATACATGTCATATTTTAATAGATTGTCTAATCCTATAATAATAAATAAATTTGACATCTGGTTCAAGATCTAAAAATACATAAATAATTCTTCATTCAGCTTTAGAGAACAAAATGTCCCGTCTAAAAATATGGAATGATTATAAGTTGGCTACATGTTGAACCTTAGTGAAAGTTTCTCTATAAATTTCCAAGAATTAATTACTCTAATTATAATGCAATTATATTAGAAATCACTAATAAACATATATACATATAGAAAAATTTTAAATACTACTTTCAAATAACACATAAACTAATGAAACATCGTCATTGATATTAAAAGTTACTGGACATAACCAAATAACAATGAAAGTTAACAAAATATAATAAAGTTACCAATATATAATGAAATATAACAACACTTGTGAGATGCAGTTACTGAGAGTGTTAAGTGAAATTTATACCTTTAAATGCTAACATAAAAACAATGAATAAAATATTAGGTAGGAATTCATCTTAAGAAGTTACAAAAACAGGAAAATAAATACAAACAAGGTAGAAAGAAGGGAATTATGAAAACAAGTTACAGTCTATTGAAATAGAAAGCAGAAGAGAAGGGCTGGAGAGTGATTCAAGTGGGAGGGTACCTGCCTACCAAACGTAAAAGCCTGAATTTAAACCCAAGTACTACCAAGAAAAAAATGCAGAGGAAGAGAATTCGCTAATCTAAGAACTTGTTGTCTTGACGTCTAAGAACTTGTTCTTTGTCCCAATGGAAAAAAATTTCTACTGAAACAGATGAAGAGAAAGTATGGAGATAAGTTAATAAATGAATTGGCACATTATAAGTTTCACTATATGTAACATGAAAGTGAAATAGGATACTACAAGATAGCATCTGTTACAATTCTTCATAAAATATAGGAAGAAACTGAGTCCCTCTTAACATCAGAAATGGTAAAATATAAAATGTCATAATCATGTTGACAGCTTACATATAATTATATATGTATGTACATATATGAGTTTGTATATATAAATGTCCAATTATTCATGTACATGTGAGGAGAGAGGATTATGGAAAGCCTATAATCTAAGCAAGGCGAGATGCGGCTTAATTGCTTTTACCTGTAGGTCGAGATAGGCACAGCTCTGGACACGAAACAGAAAAAAGCAGCAAAGCTGTGTCTCCTAAATTTGCTTTCAGAGAAGCAGGAAAGCAGGTTTCTCCTGTTACAATGCCACGCCCCTCCCCAGAGCCTCTGTTCCACCCTGGTTACCACTATTTATAAAAGGGCGCCTGAAGGAGGGCTGGGGGTTTTGCTTTTTGCCTTTGGCTTTTACTTTGGGCTTTGGCTTGGGTTTTTTGCTTTGGGCTTTTTGGTATGGGAAGATTTTGGAAGGGAAAAGAATTACTAAAGAGAAAAGAATTGCTAAAGGGAAATTGCTGAAGGGAAAAGAATGGCTACAGAGGGATTGATAGAAAGCCTGCACCGAGAACTTTATACATAGGCCTTAGAAAGCTAAGCCCAAAAAAGAACTTTAATGTAGGTTTTAGAAGCTAAAGAAAAGCAAAAGAGAACACAGAACAGTGCAAGATAGAGGACTGAGACTTTGCAAGTCTGAGCACGGAGGCTTTAGGAAAGCTAGAGAGAGAATGAAGAAAAGCTGCAAGCCTGGGGCCTAAACACTTAAAGAGCAATTAGGTTAAAGATAAGCTAAGAGAAAACATGGACAGTGCAGTCTAAGGAAAGAGGTTTTAAGCAAGATTTTAAAGAACTACAGGGAGAAAGGCCTTAAAGAATTAAGATAGAGAAAAGAAGCAATGAGACTTGGGCGTCTCTATCCGAGGGCCCAACACACCTGACCCTACTTTCTGCCTGTCTGTCTATCCTGTGTCTTTTCTGAATCTCCAGTCACCCCCAGTTAAGTCCAGTTAGGTTCGGTAATAACCAGGAGCGAGAGAGACAGCTCATAATAACGAGGGAGGGAGTGAGAAAACAGCGCCCCCTCCATACATACTACAGTTGGAAATATACTATGACACTTATTTCTAATTAATATTTATTATTTACTAATAGGATCTTAATCCACATCTCCTCTACAGCACGAAGACTAGTAGTAGAAGAAGCTAATAAAAGAAGCTGAGGCAAGCTCTCAACCTGATTATTTGACAGGACAGATGTCTGTATGATTATCAGCTGAGAGGGTGAGCAAAACTACTAGAATCCCATTTTTTGTGCATTTGTTTCCTCCAGCATGTCTCCTACTCAGTGGCCTTCTACAAATCGTTAAATCATATGAACAATGCAGGCATCTATCACCTAGTGACAGCAATGGGCAAAGTCTGTACAAAAGAAAAAGCTTATTTAAACATTTATGTATTTTCAGTGTTAGAAAAAAGCACATCCGATGTGAAATCAACCCTTTGAATATCCATGTGCTAGAACCAGTTTTCAGAAGGCTGACATTGGAAAAATTGTGCCTAAATGTATGAAGAATTACTGGTACATTCACATTCTTATATATCATTTCCTAAAACCCTATGAATAATACAAAAGAAAATGCAGACATTAATAAAAAGTAGAAAAATAAATAAACAACCTGATTGGAAATGATTCAAAGACTGGGCAAAATAATATGTTCTGTGAAGACTAGTCACAGAATTGATATAGATTCACAAATTTGGGATTCAAATAAAACAAGAGAATACCTCTGAAGAAGAATCAAAGTGGTGCAAAAAAATCATACCCCAGACCAAGTGCAGTCAGAAAAGCAGGCAAATAGTCATCAAACTATGTAAATTCTTAATATGCAGTGGGAAATAACAGTTAAATTTTCTTTACAAACAGATGTCTCACATAATACCATAGCCCAATGACATTGACTATTTACAAACATTTAATTCTCACTATGTAGAGGCTTAGAAAGTTCAATATCAGGTCACTGGCAGACCCAGTGTTTGGTGAGGACCCATATTCTGGCTGGCAGATAGCGTCATCTCCCTATATTCTTACATGGCAACGATAAGGCTCTCCAGTCTTTCTCTTCTTATATGGGCCCTCATCGCATCATGAGACCTTAACCTCATGACTTCACATATACACAATTCCCTCCCAAAAGTCACTCCTCCTGGTATCATCCCGTTGAGCATTAGGGTTTCAACATGAGTTAGGGGTGGCGGGATACAAATGTGCAGTCCCTGACAATGTGTCTGTTACTATGCTAGTTGAACCATCAGGAAAGAGCATTCCTTGTGCCCATGGAAGATGCGGCAATTTTACACGACAGCTGCATATAAGAGTTGTGGCATCTGAGAATGTTTGTGATTATTGTGACTGATAGAGCATGGGTAATGGAGGGAACAATATGGGACTCCCAAGGCGAGTATGTAAAAGAATGTCACTTACTCCTTTCCCGGAAACTCATTCCTAAAGCCCTGATCTGTTATGTAAAGCATCTGACCACCCTGATACTTCAGGTAGAGAAGCCACACATGGTGGTGGCTCTGACTCACATCCTGTGTCTGTCCCAGCCCAGGTACCAGACATTGGAGTGAAGAGCTGTCAGATGATTCCACCTCCAGCTTTGAGACTTGAGTTACCAATGTTAGCCAGCTGAGCCTCAGGAGAGCAGGGACAAGCCATTTTTACTGCCCTCTAAATTCCTGCCTTCCAGATTCTGTGATCATGAAATAAAATGTGGTAGTCTTACAATACATTTTGTGGTTGCTTATGTCTAAGTAATATATGTAACCAGAACAAGTAACTATGTGCTAAAAGATGAAACTAATCTTGGAACAATTTATTATTAGTGGGAAGATAAAGTATGCTTCTTGCTTAGCAATATGACATAAAATTTAAACAATAAAGGGTATAGATTGGATTCTAAGAGCTCCATGGATAAGCAAGAAGAAGGACAGATCAAATAATGGAACACTTTGATGAAAACTGCAAAATGTGCACATGAAGCTGGATAGAATAACCTAACATTAAATTAGTAGTGTTCATATGGCAAGAGCCTATAAAATTCACTGTTGTCAAAAATCACGGACACTGTTAGCTTAAAAAACTTTTCAGAGTTGAGGAAAATGTATTAGAATCTAAAAAGATCTTGTACCCTAGAGGACATTTTCCTAGGTATTTTCCAAATTGATTCCCATTGAATAGTTGTAGTCCTTAGACTTCTAGGTTTTTGTTAATTCATTTTTTGTTTTTTCCTAAATTTTAGTTTTAATTTTTGTTTTTTTAAATTACCAGTGTCATCATTTGACATTTCCTGCCTTCCCACAATCTTCAGCCTTTATCTCTGTGACCTTGTATACCCCTCAATGTTTGACATAATACAACCTTTGCTGTTTGGGGATTCTTGACCCATAGTTGGAAACCCTTCTGGTTGATAAATTCAATCCCTTGATAATTTTTAAACAAATCACTTATCTTCTCTGATTCTTCTGCCCTCACCTACCCACTTTTCATAGAATTTTGTTACCTTACCCTTAATCTTTTCTTTGCAAGTTTCATTTTGGAAGGCAGCTAAGAATTCATTAGGGTTTCCAGTTATTATACAAGATTGATATACTGGTCACAGAAATAAAAGAGAACCACAATAACATCCACAGAGCTCTTACTTTCTTACAGTAAAGGAATTATTACTGATGAAAGCAAATCTGATAAACTGAGGATATGCTAACAATGAAAATGGCTCCATCTGCCTCTAAATAAAGACATTTTAGGCGATAGAATTATCAGTTAAGGAAGAAAAGAATTCATTGTTATCAATTACAGATACTTAAGGCATATTTAAAACAGCTATATTTTTGAAGACAAGGGAGGACATGGTCAGCACACTATTGGAGAAGGAATTAAAAATTAGTTTCCTAACATGGAAGTCATAGGAGAAACTCATGGGAAAATCAGAAAGTAAGACCACAACATTCAACTTCAGGAGATATTAGAATTTTGAACTCAAATAAAACCAATTATTATTTATGTGGACTAAAAATCACTGCCGAACCATGACAGTGAGGACTCAGGATCAAAGCTAAGGATTCAGATGAGGGTTTTGAGGGCTAAATGACTACAGGAATATTTCTAAATAAATTGGTATAAAGGCTTTAAGGTATGTATGGAGCAGCTGTTTGAGATATTATTAGTGGTAAATCCTAATAGTCTAAGGTTATGATGAAACTTAGAAAGAGTCATCTCTAATATATAGTAGTCTCTGAGTTCCAAGCACTCATTTAAGGTACAAAGTACTCATTAGGATATGGTATTTAGCAAAATGGGTGAAATTCTTCAAACTTTCAAGGTTTATATTCTAGTGTAGGAGAGATAATCAACAAATAGATGAAGAATATATCATGCTAGAGTACATGGGAGTTTGGGATAAAAATAGATATATAGTTACGAACTGGGCATAGAGAGTAGAGGAGTCAGGGGAAGCAGCCATCTCCCCTCTAAATAGGGCAGTCAGGAGAGTTTTTATAAAGAAAGCAACATTTGAATAAAGTCTTAAGGAGAGGAGATGGGTACCAGGTAAGTGCTTTTGTCAAGAAGGACAAGAACATTCCAGGCAGAGGGCACAGCAAATAGACAGGTCCTGGGACAATATTACTACTATCTTGCTAAAAGAATAGATAGCTGAAGCAAAGACAGTGAAGGAAAGTTAGTAGAAAGTGGCCAAAGAGATGCCAAGATCCATTATGTAAGGAATTAAAGACTGCTTCAAGGACACAGCTTCTTCTATAGTAACATGGGTAACCTTGACAGGTTGTGAGAAGGGACTGATGTCTTGTTTGCATTTGAGAAACATGAGTCTGACCATTGTGTTGAGAGCAAGCTACCTGGAAGTGAAGGTGGAAAAGGTTTGAAGGTTAACTTGTTGACCAATGTGAGAGAGCAGGGGCTCACAACAGTAGATATACACATATCTTTTAAAAAAATTCTTTATTGTTGTGCTGGGGGTACCAATTTGGATTATGATACATATATACATAGAAATGTCCATATCTTTTATGGCCAGCAGGATTTGTTGACAGATTAAGTTGAAGAGAAAGAGGGATCAAAGGATAACTCCATGTTTTACAGTCTACGTCATCAGAAGAATAGAGTTGCTATTTAGGAAAATGGGAGAGGCTGAATGGAAGCAGATTTGTGAGGAAATTTCAAGAGCTCAGTTTTGAGTGACTGTCATTAGGCAGCAGTGTGAGATGAAAAAGAGCAAGTCCTACATTGAGCTTGGGCAGGGGTAACTAAAGCATAGGTTTTCAGAGATAAGGCAGGTTGTATAAATGGGGTGACCAGGACAGGCATGGGATGATTACTCATGAGGAAGATGTGCACTAAAATCTCTTTAGAATATACTGTGGTGCCCAAACACAGTATTTCTGCTGGCCAGTTTTGGCTTTCAAGTCCCATACTGCCAAAGAATAAGCAGGTGGTAACAAGTGAGACCATTCTGTACATCTATGCTTAGAGGTTGAATGAATGAGCTTTCAGAATTGAGGCCTTAAGGCAATTTCTATACTTTCAGGGAATGTTTCTTGAGGATTGGCTACATGATTCAAATAGTCATACAGTTTTATAAAACTGTTAGAAGGCAAAATTTTATTGAGATGAATAAAATTTGCTTTTTGTTCTTGGGGGACTATTCTATATGTTCACTTTTAGGTGTATTGAAGTCCTCCATTGACTAATACCAACAGTCACCATCTACCATTTATTTTAATTATAATAGATGCCATAAATCACATACAGACAGAAGCTAAAGATCTTCTTAACATTGGACAGGTTGTGTTAAATTTGAATGCACGCTATCACACAGTTCTGTTTATTCAATAAGTAGTAAGAATGTTTTCCAGAGGAAAGACTTAAAGGTCATATAGTTATTATAGCATATTTTGATTAAAATATGTAACGGTTTAATGGGTAAAAGTTATTTGTAGACAAAAGGAAAATAGTAATACCACCCAAAAGAGTTTTGCTTAAAAAGAACAGTTAAATTTTCAAGGATATCTGAAGTGTTTGTCAAGATGTATTCCTATGAAAATAGGACCAGTTTACTAGAAAATCAGCAAAAAAGGGATTTGAAAATATAAAGCATTATTTAGAGGAAAGGTCAAATTTCAAGTTATATTTACCCTTGCTACCTTTGTTTACTGATTTTTAAATTGACTAATTCTTTGAGAAAGTTTTTAGTTTCCAGTTTATTACATAAATCATGCTGGAGTCTTCACAGAAGCAACCATTAGGGAGCTTAGTGTTATTTCCATTATTGTGTATAAAGCATAGATGTGGACACAAGAGAAGCTGTAAATCTACTTTATGTTTTTCATTCTCAATAACATTTACACAGCAGGCAACTGGTTAAGTATCTCTCAGGGGTCTTTAAAATAAAAGTGGAAGCTTTATTAACTCATTTCCCACTGTTCAGATCGAAAAAACACAGAAAACAAAAAACATATCTTGAAATCCAGCAAGTGTTTAGCAGTATGAAGTTCTAGAAGGAGCAAATTATAAGAAGAAAGTGTCAACTACATGCACAGTGCCATGGGGAAAACTGATTGAAAGTCTCCTGAGCCAGACTATAAAAGAAGATTTGTACCCAGGAAAATAAATAATGATATGGACAGAGTACGGCTTTGCTGGGTCATTTAGTCGGCAGGTGCTAATTAAAAGCCAGAAGATTAAAAAATATTGTCTGGAATCACTAAACCAGAAAAAGAAAGGGAAAAAGGACTAAAATCTTACTCTTCATAGTCCTGGCTGCTGCTGGTCTACAATAAAAAAGAACCATAACCTTAAATAACTATATCACCTTAAATAATTTGACATTGCTGAGACTTCCTATGAGCAGGTAGTAAGCCTCTGGGAGATGAGAGAAATGCTTTTTGTAAAACTTTCTCTAAAGTTAGAACAAAGAATCCTGTGTTGGTGGAAGAGTATGGCTCAAAAGCTGGGCTCAGCTTCTTCTGGACTCAGTCTAGATTCAGGCATACTGAATGCAAAGATTTCCAAAGAGGGAAGTAGAGTATCAAGGCAAAGTTTTTGTAGTTAGGCTCCAGATTCATTTACCAGATCTCCAAAAAGTATCTGGGTGATAATGGGGAAGACACCAATAGAATGATCATAGTACGTTTGTCATGGAAGTTTTGTAAGGATTAATTGAACTAACCCACAGAAACAACACAAGAGAATATTACCTCTTGCAGTCATCAAAGATAAGAGAGGTTGGTGAATCCGTTACAGTCAGAAAGATAGAGCTGAGAATCTGAAAGAAAGTCAAGAATATAATCTCCAATGGTATTAGGAGAGCTCCTCATATAGAAAATAACTCTCCACATGTCACTGCTGACTAGTGGACATCCAGTCTCAGGTTGGCTCCTACTTGCAGCAAAACAATTCAAGACAGCCTTAAGAGGAGAGCTTTTTATAGTTTTGAGTGAGGAAAATGCAATGAAAGTACTGTTAATTATTTTTGTATTGCTGAGACAAAATACCTGACATAAACAATTTAAGGGAGCAAGGATTTAATTTGCTCCTGGTTTCAGAGGTTTTACTCCATCATGACAGGGAGAGTGCAGCAGGGCAACGCAGCTCACATCATGGCAGACAGGAAACAGCAAGACAGAAAGAGGTCAGGGCAGGATATGCCCTTAAATAGTAAAGCCCCAGTGGCCTACTTCCTCAAACCCAGCACCCCCTTCCATTGTTTCACCACCTCACAATAGTCTGTTCAAATTTTGAATCCATCAGTGGATTAAAACGTTGATTAGGTCAGAGTCTTCATGATCTAAACATCTCTGGAAATGCCCTCACAGTCACTCCCAGAGGTATGCTTTACTAATTTTATAGGTATCTCTTAATGTATTCAAATTGACACTCAAAATGAGCTATCACATCTACCTTCCACTTCATTAAAAATACCAATCTAAATTAGGAAATTATGTTCTTTCATTAAAAAGTGCTCAATTTTTCATATACTCATTATGGGGTACAAAGTGTTTTTTTACGAATCGTTTCCTGTAGTCCTACTGTGGGTATGGCTTTTCATAGACTATGGTACCACCTGAGTTCTTAAAAAGCTCCAATGTTAGAGTCATAGATTAATATTTTATCTATTGCATTAAGCTGTGCAAAGTTAACTACTGATGGGATGCTGTTATTTAGGGCGACTAATATCCATATTACCCATTTATCTATTGCCAAAGTTATGACAGTGTTTCCATGTGGAGAAAATATACTTTTATCTTTGAAATAGAGTAATTTACAAATAGGCAATGTGGCAGGCAGAGTAAATTGGAAATAAGAGTTCTCCCATGGCCCAGGGTCTCATGTTTTTAACAGAGGACAGCTGTATTGAGTCAACGAAGCTGTTTGAGAGTGTCAGTACCATAAAGTGTACCACCAATTAGCACCTGCATATAACTCATGACGTCGTTGATTAGCTTCTAAAATCTGTAGAGCTAGCCCCAAATTTTATTAAAGCAAAGACCTTTAACTCAAATGATGAAATGAAAGCAACATTTATTTAGTATATCATGTAAATAATGGTGATGAGGTGTAGATGAGAGAAATACCTATCTTAAATCAAGGGCAGTTAATTAAAATTATGGCTTAAAATAAAATGTACATTATGAATCCTGAAGGAAGCAAGATCCTCTGCCATGCCTCAGAAGTGGTGAGGTACACTTGACACAGAGCACAGTGGTATAAATCATTTCCATTTGTGTTACATTATAGTTATTGCAGAGAGGGTGAGTGACACTCGCTGAATTTCCTTTGTAAAATCCACCGTCATCACTATGCCATCGATCCTATACATATTCTTTTCAAATTCCTTGATTTGCTTTCTCCATGCCCGTTATGATATTTCTGAGGGCTGAGGAATCTGGGAATATAATATAAAAATTAACCTAAAGCAACAGGCAGACCAGATGACATTTGCTGAGGTTACATATTCATATTTTTTTCTCATCAGCTGATTGATTCAAAGGAAAATAATTTGCCATCCATCACTGACAAATTGGCATATTTTATTTACTGAACATCACTTAATATCCTTAAAGGGGATTTATGCGTGGCTTTTGAAAGAAGACTTTCACCTTAAATTACATGTTGCCTAACCACTTGCCTATTTGTCCTTAATTTATAGAACTCCTTGTCTTGAGAATCAGATTTATATAGTCCTTATCTGCTTTTCAGATACCACTGAAGATTTACTTTTGATGCTTTTGTTTTAATAATTCTTTGTGATAGAACACTCTGAGTGCCTGCCTAGAAGTCTAGTATATCAGTGCAAATTACTGGTTGACTGATTTATAAAAGAGGGGACAAAATCATGAGTTTAGAAATGGATGAACAAGGTTAAGCTTGTTTGGTAACTTATATATTATTAATTAGAACTTCAGACTATAATAAATATGTGTATTTAACATGGTTCTCCAGAGAGAGAAGGTAATTACCGAAACACGAAATAACCTTGCTATATATAATAATATAGACATAATATACTGCTTGAAATAATTTGTCATTATCTGAACTTTGTTTGAGTTATGGCTGTGAAATTCCCATGTTGTCCAAATGAATTTTTCTCTTTTCTTTCCTTCCTTCTCCCCTTCCATGTATTTCATAAATTGTGCTTTGATCCAGGTTACTCCAGGAATTGTGTATAAAAAAAGAATCAGACTTGGTCCATACTTCCAGGAAGCTATAGTCAGTGTTTATTACAGTTAGGAATTACTATAATATGTGTAATATTTATACATTCACATGTTTTATTTTACATATAATTATGTACAAAACTGGTCTAGTGCTCAGATAATAAAGAAATAAATTAATATATTCCATGCCTGACATATTATAGAAACATTTGAAGCTGAAGAACATTGATTCAACCAAATAAATAGGAAAACGCTACAAATAATAAAAATTTCTGAAGCTTTAGGTACAGAGCCAAAGTTAAATGATAGCTCTGATTCATGATTACTCAAAATGTGTTGGTTTACTTAAAATCAAATATATTTTTAATTACTTTAAAAGGCTTAGCCCAAGCACATTGACTAAGGACCAATATTTTCTATTTCCAATGCAGAGAATTGTAGCAGTCTATTTTTTAAAGCAACAATAAAAAGAATGCTTAGTGTGACATATGAATTTTCTTATTTATGGAATGTATATTTATGCAAATAATACAGTACTGTAAGGCAGCAGTGGAGTGAAGAAACTAATGTACAACAGTAGAAAACCTTTGTGATTTCACAAATATCAGGAAAATGACTAAGTCACAACATGTTAAAGAACTAGACAGTAAGGATTTCAATGGAAACAAATCTCATTTTGAGTTCACAGAATTTCACTTTCCTAAATTGAGGGTTGAATATTTCTCAGTCTTGTGAAAGAATCATGCATTATTTGTGGTAAATAATATATCAAGTATATAAAAGTATACTTATCAATACTCACTATCCACTTTGAGGGCTAGTCTATGGTACTTTAAATAGGAAAGTGTAAGTCAATCAACCATAAACCATTTCACTTTATGAATCAACACATTCTATTGTAGGTGAATTTCTAACTTCTGCCTTGTTTTCACATAAGAGAGAAGAAATTAGAAAATACACTTGAGAATTCTATATAAAATTTTATTTTCTTATTTTATTCAAGTCTTTAAGAATATATTGATTGTGAGGACATAGAGAAGTATAGAAGCTTATACTATATTTACTTTGCTAGTCCTGCACATATTTTTTCAAATATTTGTAATCCAGGTAATAGACTCTGCATTTGCAAAGATTACCCTAATAAGAAGACTATGAAATTAGGAATTGCTAGTTTGTTACATTTACTTAAACATTTCTAAACTTCTGAGATCCTAGGCCTGTGAGGGTTCTGCCTCATTTCTCAATACGTATCTTAAAGATGTCTATGATTTAGTAGGATTTAACTCATTAAAGTTTACCCAACTTTCAATTTGTGAAAGATCTGGGGTAGCACAAAATGTTTGCAGAGAGGTTTAAAAATCATTAAATTATTAAATCAGTTCAGTGTTCGTATAGGAATAATGGCAGAAAAGCAAATGAGAGGGAGCTATTATACAAAATCAAAAGGCAAGATATCTGGACTCTGTGGTATTCTTTGATTTTGCAAATTACTTAACCTTCAAGAATTAATATTTTTATTATTTAAGTTGGATTGTGGAATATTATGTATTTTTTCTGTCTACCTCAAAAGGTTATAATGAAACCTAGTTGCTCTAAGGTTAACAAAAAGCCATCCTACAAAATATCATCATTATCATTAGAATAAAAAAAAATCACAAGTAAGTAAAAAGTTTTTTTTTAACTATTGAAAAGCGTGCTTCTGAAGTTAAAAATATCTCAAGTGGCTTTATCTAATTTGGCTTTTCAAACATTCAGGTAACTTCATATTTGGAAGCTGAGTGACTTTCAATCATTTAGCTATTTCTGAGTATTTCAATGGTATTTGTATTAGCTAGGACTCTTTTGCACATCTGTAATAAATACCATGACAAGTTGGGTTGAACATTAAGAACATTTATCCCTCACAGCATAAGAACTCCAAAGGTGGTGGTCTCAGGTGCCATGGGTGTCCTATGACATCCTACTTCTTTGCAGTTCTTACTGTCTTCAGTGTGTTTTGCCCTCACACAGACTCTCTTTTAGGACTGCAAACGTTCCATTGACCAAAGATGGCTCAAAGTACCTGCTTCATCCACTTCTCAGTAAGGAGAAAAGGATTTCCACAATTTCTCAATGTTACTTCAAAGATGCAATGGATCAATGGAGTAAGTGGGAAATAAAGTTTGAAAGGTAAGTTTGAAACAGGCAACATAAAGTTTTCACTCTAGGGAGTTGCGATTTGTCATATAAGCATGAATCATGCTGATTTTTAATATTGTATAGAAACCTTTATTATTTTTTTTTCTGAAAATGGCTGTTTGTTGATCGTCACTCTCTGAAAGTAGATGTTTCGTTTTGTACTTTAGTGACTTCCCTCTGTAATTACATTTCTCCCACTAGACTATAAGCTCCATCAACAAGTTATGTTTTTTTTTTCATTTTTATATCCTCAGGACCTAAGTATGCATTTTGTTCATAAAAGTATGATGAATTAATTAATTAATGCTTTTTAGGACAGCAGTAGTGAACATCATCTAAGTAAAGATAAGAATAATATGTATGAGAAAAATGTAACAGTGTTATTTCAATGGTGCAATAGATCAATGAACCAAATGGGAAATAAGGTTTGAAAGATAAATTTGTAACAGACTACATAAAGTTTTCAGTCTAGAAATTTAAAAATTTATTACATAGCTGTAGTCCCTGTGGTTTTAGTGTTGAGATTGATATGATAGAATATATGTTATATCCTAATATTCCTTTTGCACATCCACAGAACTCCTGTTCATATATATTCCTTATGTATTTACCATTTTTTATCTGAAAGGCAACAGTTGATGGATATGGTCAGAAGAAAAAGTGAACAATAGGTTATGAATGAATTTTGATGCTTGGAAACCCTCAGATATAAGACACAAGCAAAAACAAGCCTGGAATGTTATTTATAATATTACAATGTTATAATGTTAAACTAGCTTTCCTAGTTTATATAATGATTTCATAGCAATCACAAAAACTTTTTCAAGGTTCTTAAAATTAATGGGAAGAAAATGAATCTATAAGGTTTTGGCTCATTAATTAACTAAGCTTGTGCAATACGCATGTAGAAATGAAGAAAACTTTGGACAAGATTTAGCATTCTTAAAACTTCCTCCTCTTTCAGAGCCTCTGCTAGTTCATCTTTAGAATAACTGTATATGAGCCTGTCTTTCCCCTGGAATTAAAACTAGGAATTTCAGTGAGAAATTTAAATGAACTCCAAAATATGATGGATAATTTGAATACAGTTCATCTACAGTTAACTTTTCTGAAGGCAGAGAAGTAAAAAGGCAGGAAGCATATATTGTCTTTAATGGGATAGAAAGAACTATCACTGACCTGTTTCTTTGAACATCAGTTTTTAAATAGGCACCTTATCTTCAGCAAACACATGTTAGCCAAGCGTTTTAGCCCAGTAATGTACTCTTGCAGTGGGGTGAAAATGAAACCACTACTTTTTGCATGCCATTTAATTGAATATATAACATTCACTTCACAAATTCTGAAAAAATGTAAGGGAACATATCTACAAATGAGAAGATATATGTTTGATACAAACAAAGAAGCAAAATGTTAATAGAAGGACATTCATTCCATAATCACCTATGTGTGACTAAAGAATGCCGTTTTCAGGCAACTAACTACTACAAAGGGAATTTATGTAAGCTTTCACATAAAGTTATAATGGTTTAAAATTATCTTATTAAAACAGATTCAATCAAATTATTTTTTCTGCCATCAAATGAGTATAAATAAAAGTGACATAATTTTGTGGATTTAATATACCACCCACTCATACTATACTAGTTTTTACTCTTATCAGTCAGCTTTATAATTTAATATAAATAGATGTCTCTGTATGTATGTACTCCACTGGGAAATTTCAGATGCATTATAAATGTTGGCTCAGGAATCCATTGCACATACATAAATTTTATGTACACCTGAAAAAATGTATATTAAACCAAACGGGCCAAATTAGAAAAAAACATACTTTTCCCGAAATTTTATTATGAGTCTTTAGATAATGAGAAAATTAAATTATAATTAAAAAATGATAAGCTACATAGCCTATGTAAAGAGAAGAGATGTTAACCCGGGACTGCAGGGTGACATTCCAGTAAATACAGGATCCTCACTGTGAGGTCAACAGAAGAGTCAGAAGTTAGGTACAATATTTGGATTCTATATGTAGGTTTAATGGAAGATATCTTCCCTATAATTTTCAAAAATATTAGTAGTAATAATATCATTGAGAATGTGTTTTCTTAATACTTAAATAAAACAAGTAAAGGAAAGCTAATTTCATGTACACAAATAAAATGGGGTTCAAAAAGTGAACAATCTCTTATATAATGCTGAAGAATCTCTGAGAGCGTGATCATGAGTGTGTTAGTTACTTTTGTGCAGCTGTGACCAAATGCCTGACAGAAACAACTAAAGGGGAAAAGGTCTTTTTTGGCTCATGCCTTCAGAGGGTCAGCCTGTGGATGCTTGGCTCCATACACTTGGGCAGAACATCAAGACAGTGGGAGTGTGTGGCAGAGGCTATTCTTGACTTTTTAGTGGACAGGAAGCAGACAGAGGGAAGACACTGAGAATTGTCTAACGTTTATAGGAAGCCTCCTGTGACCTACTTCTTCCCGCTAAGCTCCATCTCCCCAAGTTTCCACAACTTCCCCAAACAGCGCCTCCAGCTGGGGATCAAGGGTCCAACAAATGAGCCTGTGAGGACACTTCAATTTCAAATTGTAACAATGAGCTTTTATATGTGGAGCTCTCACTAGCACTTTTATCCGATATCTTTTAAATCATTCAGTCATTTAACAGTCCTGTACCACACAAGCTTCTCGGAAAAGCAGTCATAACAAGAGCCTAGAGAATAACTGTTTAACAGTTTTGTAATTTTCAAACCGTTTTTGTGATTTTTTTTTTCTTTGTGGTATCCAAGCTTTTTTTTTTTTTCCCTAATGTTATCGCTGTCTCATCAGCTAACTCAATTATACTCTAGGGTTTTGGTCAGCCTAAGAAGAAAAGGCCTGACTCACATATCTTTTAGTGCTGTCACCCAGCTGTATCTTGTCTGCATTTTAATAGTGTTTGAATCCTGAGGTAGAATAAGTGAGCTATGGGGGTAAAGGCTGTGTAATGGCCAGGGGTGAGAGAAAGTGTGGTGAGGCAGATTGATGGCTTGGACAGTTGACATTGGCACTAGCACTGACTGTAATGTTGTGTAGCTAATGCTTTTTTTTGGTTTTTAAATGTGTGAGTTTATAAATACTAAAATGCTTTTTCAGAAAGACTTTTTCACAAGAAGAAACATTTTCCATGTTTTTATTTGTTAAGGATACTGGTAGGCTCCCCCATCAACCCATCCATGATCTCTTTTTTAAAGGCTTTTTCTAACAACACACATTTCTTTTGAAAAGCTCATTGCTTCTCACTGTTGAAATGTTACCTTTACCTTGAGTGAACAGTTCAGGCTCCCACACTGCTATAGTTTGGGTTTTGAATGGCCCCAAAGGCCTGGTTAAAGACTTGGTTCCCAGGTGGTGCTATTGGAAGGAGGTGGAACTCTTAAGAGGTGGAGCCCTGTGGGAGGTCCCTAGGTCCTTGTGTACATACTCGGGAGTGAACTGTGGCACCTGGGCTCCTTCTTCTTTCTCTTTTTGCTCAGCTGCTTGCTTCCACCATGATGTGCTGCCTCCCCAAAGGCCCAAAACAATGGGGCCAATTGACCACAGACCAGAATTTCTAAAACTGTCAGCCTATTTAAACCTCTCCCCTTTATGTTAATTGCCTTAGGTATTTCATTATAGTGACTGAAAGCTATCTAATTTACCCACAGACCCCCAAAACTTAATTCTAGGCAGAATATTCTGCCAGATTTCTTTTAACCTTCAAGCATTTTAATGCAGAAAAAAAAGGGGGGTTAGTGTTTTAGAAGCACAGTCCTGGGATTCAGTCTCGTCATTGACGTTTTTAGCAACATCTTTGCAAAGTCACTTGGCCTCCCTTAGTGTTAGAAAATTATCTTTAGATATGGACACTAGTGTTGATTTGAAGAGTTAGTGAGGGAACCTGCAGCAGATCTGATATCTGCTGGCAAGTAATAGGTGATAATTACCCTTTGTCTCCAAATGACAGGTGTAGTCACCGTAGAAGTACAGAGCTTGAAATTTGGGTCTGTAGTTTGGATGCCCCCATTCATATGCTTGCAGTGATCTAGACACCCACACTCTTACAAGCACAATGAGGAGAGAATTAATCTAGAGAACAGAAATGAGTGAGTTCCTGTGAATACACCCACCAGCTTTGGCTAAAATACAGAGTACCGGGTTTGAAATCAGTATTATTATTGTAGCACAGTGTGACTTTGGCTATACAAACTCATTAATAAAAGTAAAACTTTCCCAAAATTAGAACTAATTTAACACTTAGTAAAGTACTTGGTGTATTTCAGAGCAACAAAATTAATGCTAGGATATAAAATAAATAAAGGCTTTCTGTAGCATACCAGGACATGCCCAAAGTAAAATTAAATATTAAAATGAGGCCCTGAGATAGTAGGCAATTTGTCTTTTTTGTCCACATGCTCTACTTGCAAAGCCGTATCTTATTGCCTGGAGAAGACACAGAGCTTTATGGGGCGGGGAGTGGGAATAGTCAATTGCATTCTCACTGCTAACACCACTACATCTTTAAAAAGTAAGCTACTTATTGGAATTATACGTCATGAATGATATATTTACCACTAGACTGAGATTATGGCTGGTATAACTATATTTCCTGTTGGAAAAAGAAAACATGCAAAGCTAAATTTTACTATTAACTCACACAGCAAAGAGAGTAGTCTATTTTACCTTCCTTTTCTTTAGTTGAACTGCTGAGCATTTAGTTGAACTGTCTGATTGCAGTTGGTATACTTCTATCCTGGCTTAAAGCTTCGAAGCAAGTCACAAAGGTAGATTGATCACAAATCTTGTGCAAGATTTGGCAATGGTAATCAATGTAAGAATCAAAGATGCCTAACGCTCCAACAGATTAGAATGGGAGACAGATGTACCATTACCATAAGAAATGTTATGGCCAGTGCAAAAAATGATCTCTATATACACACTGCATGCATGAATGACTCCTTAACTCCTAACGTGTCCTTCAACTTTGGGAACAACCTTAAGTTTTCTATTGTTTGGTTTTTCTTTTCCTTTCTCAGTTATTATTTAATTTCAGAGGGTCAACATACATTGATATTTTCAGGGTCACATTTTATTGTTGTTCTGTAGTGACTTGTATTTCTTATTGTCTCTTTTTGTTCCTGTTACTCTCAGGTAAACAAGTTATTTATATTTTCTTATGCCACCTGGGTTAAATCCTAAAACTTAATTTTGTTCTTGGATGAGCACAGTTGAAATTGCTATAGTTTTCACTGAGTTGCTGTGCTGGAGTAAATACGTGTTTCATGTGTAACCACATGTAAGGATAGAATCTTCTTTTAAAAACCAAATACAAACATACGCTTGGAAACATTTCTGACATTAAGATGGCTGGTGGTTGTAAGATCAGATAATGTATGTGAAATTACCTTGAAAAGGACAAAAAGTAGCATGGATATTATGTAACATTATTAAGGTGAAATGGTAGATTGTGAACAAATGTTTCTATAGCTTGCATTTATTTATAGATAATTTCTCTTTGTATAAACAAAACTCAAAGAAACAAGACTATAAATTACATAACATAAAAACCTTATAAGTTACAAAATACTGTGCACTTAACTATCATTATTTTTGTTCTTCTCTTGCTAAGGACTGAATGTTTGTTTCTTCCCCAAATTCAAATGTTGAAACCCTAAGCCAAATGTGATATTCGGAGATAGAAGATTTGGGAGGTGATTAGGTTGGGAGAGTGGGGCCTCATGATGGGCCCCAGGAGAGAGTTTCCAGCCTTTCAGACATATGAAGATACAGTGCAAGCTGGCTGTCTGAAAACCAGGAAAAGGATATTTACCAAGAGCCCCTCCTATGCTGCCATGCTGGCTCCTTGACCTCAGATTTCTAGTCTCCATAATTTTAAGAAATAAATATTTTTTCTTCAAGCCACCTAATGCATGGTAATACAACACAGCCTGAGCTAAGATACCTGTCAGTGCATAGACGTTCTATAACTCAGCTTTTCAGGTGAATAAAAGTTTTCTTCTATTTAAATGTGATGTAGTGGTTATATGTATATATGAATGCATGTGTGTGTTAGCATAAATCAGGAACTGGTTGGGTTTGCAGTTGGGTGTTGTATGGCTTTTTTTTTAATCAGTTAACAACTTAGCTGATACCAGATATTTTCTGAATCCAGAATTTCAGGCTTCTCACCAATAACTTTATTTTACCAACTTCATTATGTGCAACTAACTATGCATGGTGGCTCATACCTGTAATCATAGCTACTCAGGAGGCAGAGATAGGGAGGATTGCAGTTCAAAGCCATCCCAGGCAAAATGTTCATGTGACCCCTTCTGAACCGATGACTGGAGCCGGTGGTGAGTCATCTCAGCTATGCAGGACAGCACAAATAGGAGAACTGCTGTCCAGGTCTGCCTGGCATAAAGTGAGACCCTATCTCAAAAACTAACCAAAGCAAAAAGTGCTGCTGGAGTGGCTTAAGTGGTAGAGCACCTGCCTAGCAAGACCAAGACCCTTAGTTCCAACTTCAGTGTTGCCAAATACACACACACACACACACACACACACACACACACACACACACACACTTGTGTGTAACTATGAATAAAGACCAAAAATAATTCATCCAACTTCTCGATTTCACTTTTTACTCGATCCATTCATTCTCCATAAAGCTTTTGGCTGGCCACAGTGGACCAGATACTCCCCTGAGAAGCCAGAGCGGCATGTTGACTGTGTTGGAGGAGACAGCAATAAATGCATTAGCAGAAGTAAGACACATTCTAATCCAAACACGGAGCAAGGATTATTTAATAGTGAAGGCTGAGGAGAGTTGGGGAGAGAGAGGGCTTATGGAAGTGAGCTAATTAAACCACATTGGTAGATAAATAGGAGGCCATTCCAGACAGAGCAAACAGTATTTGCACAACAGTAAAGAGGGTGATTGTCTGTTATATATATTATTTCACAGGTGGACTATTGATCATATGAAGGGTGTGTAGGAAAATAGTGTGAAATGATGGCTTAAACTTTGTCCAAATTTAAATATTTGAAAGGAAATGAATAATTGCTATTACCTACTATAGTGACAGAATGGGTGAGAACATGTGACATGTCAGTGGAATGCAAGATGACCTTCAGACTCAGAGTTGAATTTCCTAGAACATTCTAAGATGTTCTTAAAATGGGCAATTTTATTTTGAGAATATGCAAAGCAAGTTACATTCATTGGACTTAGTGTTTGATTTTTTAAAAATGAGTAAAACTTATAAAGAATCCCATTCAATTATAATTATCACACTTGAAGGAAAAATACTTTTCATCTTGATAAAATGCAGCTAGCTTTCTGCATATACTGATCATTTTATTTTTAATAGCAATAGTCATAGCTTACATGTAAATTCATCAGTTGTCAAGGCAAGAGTTTCAATGATAATGAAATTATGTATATGAAACACTTCATATTTCTTGGTGGGGGATAAAAGAAAACACATTTGTTGTAGAAAGTACCTTATTTTGGAAAGAGGATTTTGTTTATTAATTTTTAATTGAACAGGTGGCACATGAAAAAAGATTCACACAATACAGAAGAATGAAGGGTATACCTGCCCCTGCCCCTGCCCCTTACCACACTTTCTCTCTTGTTGCTTGCTGTGTGGCCTGTATCCTTCTACACTCTATATTCTACATACACAGATAGGTACACGTTAGCAAATGCTAATGCTTGCAGATTATTTGATCTTTACTCAATGAAAATTAAATTTCTGATGCTTTTTCCCCTTTCCTTAGCTGAAAGGCTAATTTAAAATGTTGCATTATGGAAAATGTGGTGTTAGGATGCTTTAGTTACTCTTGATAACATTTTCACTTCAAATTAGACGTGAAACCTTACTATTAAAAATTTGAAAAGGTGTATGCTGATCCAATAGGCTTTAATAATATACTACTTAAGTCTAACAGTTAACTGCCTGAAAAAACCATCTCTTTTGTTAACAATCAAAAGGGCATTTGTTAACAATAGGATAAAGAATATTCTTTCTTCTTATATTCTACATCTGTCTTTTTTTTTTAATAAGAGTGGATTTTCCCTTGCTCCTGAAAAGGGAGGAAGAAAATCACCCTAATCTTATTTGATTCTGTGAATTTTTAGAGTGAAGAAAAGAAATATTTAGATTGAAAATTCCAAGTTGTCCTCTGTACAAAAATCACACCAGAGTTGGTTTTACTATTGGCCCCTGCTCTATGTTAATGAATTCTAAATTAGTTTAGCATCTTGTTTTGAGGTTGGAATCACAGTGAGCACCTTGTGAGCTAGGCAGAGTTTTGAAAATCATATGACAGTGGTGGCCATCCATTCCAGCTTTTGACACACATCCAAGAAGACAGTGACCTGGATGGGATTCAGGGGCACACTTGTCAGAAGGTAAAAGATGAAGTATGTAGCCTGATTTTCATTTCCAGACTAAAGATAACATCACAACCCAAATATTAACCCCTGAGAAGTGTGACCAGCTTCCTCAAATGTCATCAGGCAAGGCCAGTTCTCTTGACATGCAGCTCTAGAAATTGCATCACTAGGGTCAAGGTCAATTATTTTCAAACATGTACTAATAACCGGAGTTATTTTTCTTTTACTTCAATGCTCAAAGTGGACATTAATTGGAGCCAATCACCAGCTTTGAATTCTGAAGTAAGACTGAAAGCACAATGACCATGCTTATTCTAGAGGGGCTGGGGGGTTCCCATATGGATCTGAGAGAAGAACCTATGACAGGAGAATTGAAGGATTCCAATAGAGTGTGTGATATGTTATGATGACAAATTATAAACAGACCCTAGAACTATTCCTTTTTATGGGTAGAACTTATTTTCTGAAGACAGTCTTATTTAAAATATTGGTCTCCAGATGATTTTTAGATTGTGCACCCTAACTTAAGTACACACACACACACACACACAAATGTATGCACCACTGCAGGACAGGTTTCCAGACTCCATCCCTCTTAGAATTAGGCATCCAGCAATGCTTTAGCCAAGCAATTCCAGTGCCCCCATGTTAAGAAAACCCATGGCAATTTGTACTTTGGAGGTCCCTCAGTTGGGGTACAACACAGACCAGTATGCACAGGTAAGACTCTATCTGCCCTGGCTCACTAGGAATGTTAGGCTTCTGTGGTTTCTTGCTTCCTGTCTATTGAAAGTAAGATTACCTTATTTAAGGCATTGTGTGAAATGAAGAAAGAGAGGCACATAAAATAGAGTGAATTTAGTCCTAATTCCCAGAACTTTTATTTTCTCTGATTCTAAATGAAAACTGAAAAGTTGAGAAAAAATAATATAGTATCAGAATTCCCTGTACACAGGGAATTTTCCTTAGCCTGTCTTACTCACCCAGACTGCTGCTGTCATATGCTACTATTTGTGATTCTTCCCTCTTTGACTAGCATAATGTGATCAAGCTGCTGATTTTTATATTTTCCATCTTAGATTTGTGTAGCAATGACCTTTGGATACAAAACTTTAAGTTACATGTTGGGAGCAATAAAGCTTAATTTAGTAATAATGAAGCAGAGTAATTCATGCTGTGAAATCTAAAATGTTATGACATCATGGAGATGCTAGGTTTGACATCTAAGAGAAACAGGTATTACAAAGGAAAAGTGACCCTCAGCTAAATTAGTAATTTATTTTTATTTTAAATTGGTTGCTTTGATCAGGAGATATTACCAGCCACTGTTTCCCTGTAAATGCTCAGATTAAAGCTTCTCACAGCTATTCTTTTGTTCAATCATTTATTTTCTTTAGGGGCTCAAGAACTCCTGATGATTTTGGTTTTTTTTGTGATAGTGGATTCTTTTTTTACTTCCATGCTGGAAGCCAAAACTTAATCCTTTGGAATCTCAATGAATAAACTAATTAGTAACTTTCTAAAAATGAAACAGTTAATTATGTGCAATTTCTCTATAAAGATCAAATGACAGGCAAATCACTTTCCTAAAGCTATTCTATTTGTAGCATAAATGAGAAAAACAGAAATCAAATAAGGTTTTTACTGGTGTTGATAGCACCAAATAAAATAATAGATTTCTAGGTTATTCTATTAGAAGCATCTGCTCAACATGAGCCAATCCTTATATATTACCATGTAACACTGTACCTACCCTGGAAAAGAATTGCTGAATACACTGGCAAGCCAATTCACTAAAATGCATGCTGGCTTTCAGGGTAAGTAAATTCTACCCATTTAAATTGAGTATTTACTAAATACTAGGCATTACAAATTCTTGCCTTAACATTTACTAGTTCTGTAAGCCTTGGCAAATCACTTAACTTCGCTAAGCTTCAATGTCCTCATCCTTAGCATATGGATCATAATATGCAGTACTTTTATAATTAATGTTAAGATAAAATGAGGCTTTGAAATAACAAGTATTCAAGAACCTTTTTTAAACTAAATAACCTGCTTTGTAAGGGAGGTAGACATGGGCCATACAAATATAATCCTATGCATCTCTGTATCTAGTTTTACTTGAATGTCGTCAACCCAACCCTCCCCTGGTTTCACACATGCCTAATTGTTGCATGCATTTCATTCGGTTGGTTAGGTTAGATGGAGACTTGGTGCCACAGTGGGGAGTCATATCATAGAGGGTGTTGACTTCTACCATTTTACAGATACCTTTGTAGCTTCCCCTCTCTGCTACTCCTTTCCTCTAGGATTACCTGGCTCATCTCCAAATCATGCAGGTCATGCCTCCAAAGGAACATAGGCAAACCCATCAAGAGTTTTCAGAAGGAAAAGCCTGTCATGAAATAGGTTTCACCTTTTATAGACAGTATTGATGGTTATCAATAGCACTTTCTTCTTGCGGTTCCATTGTTTTTCTTATGAGATGGTACTAAGAGCCAAAACCCAGTGTGCTAAACAACAAATGGTCAGCAAAGGAGTGTAGGCAATATTGACCAAAAGTTTTACCTATTAAGTGAAGAAAGAGACAAACTTAATGTGGAGGAAAGGCAAGATCAGAAGATGACTGGGGATAATTTGGGGTTTGCATATTTATGGAATTGAAGCAACCAGAATGCATTTAAAGTTGAAGGAGGAAACAACTAGGTTAATTACAAATGATTGTTTAATGTCTCAGAGGGGAGAAAAGGATGTTAGATTAAGTGAAGTTATTGGCTTTGGGAATTCCAGAATTAGACATGTCTTCATTTTATACAGAGCTAAAGATAGGAGTAGGAATTAAAATGTAGAAATTTTTCTAAAATTCAATATCCATTTTGCTATGAAGAACACAATGACACCATTTTCTTCCAGAGAAAGCATTCCTCGTGAAAATCATATATTTGGAGAAGGTTAAGATTCCATCTAAAATTGTGTCTCTGTTGTCCTAATTTCCTGGTATTTTTATGTTTAAAAAGTTTAAAGTAAGCATGATAATTTTGTAGATGATGACTCACCAATAAACTACTGATACTTTTTAAAACACAGAAATTCTTACAGGGAATCAACTTTGGGGAATTCAAGTACATAGCTCTTTGAAAGCTTTTCATAGAATTGGATTAGGTAAAACAATTGCGTCTCATCTTAGACCCAAGTCTGCTTTGGCATAAAGAGCCTTGTTTTGCCTCTGTTCGCATAGCCAAATACACCTAGACTGATGACTTGGGGGCTAAAATTGTTATCTGTGCTTAACAGTTATGACTACACTGTAGTCAATGGGCTGCCTATGTCCTACCATTTTCTAGCAGCTAAAAATCACCAACTCAGACTGGGGGTGTTGCTTAGTGGTAGAGCACTTGCCTACCATGTTGAGGCACTGAGATGGACAACCAAGTATGTCAAAACCAAATCAAAACAAAAATCACCACTTGTGGCATTGTTTATTGAAATTAATGAATGAACATTTTCACATGGGTCTCTAAGTAACTAACAATCAGGATAAATATATTAATGATTATGAAAAATTAGAAAATACTTAAATTAAGAAAACTTCTCTATGCATTATTTCTAGTTCAATTATAGTTATTTGGTAATCTAGCCAAAGTGAGTAAATAAAACATTTCAAAACTTTTAGTAAATTTTTGTTATTTTCAATAGTATTGTGGTTCTTTTATTATTGAAAACTGTTATTAAAAAAGGACTCCTTTCCTGTAGTCACCTCTCAAGCAAATGCTATCTAATCATTTGCATTCTATGTCAATTTACTTAATTTTTATTTGATTTTTTCAATGCAAAATGTGTTCTGTGAGTTTTCTGTGATTGCTCATTATGCCTTAAGTGTGTTTGACTTACATACATCCATACAAATAAATCTAAAAGTGTGAATGTGCTAAATGAAAAGTAGAATCGCAAGGAGGTTCAGGATCTCATGTTGCTCTTCACCCGTATTCCCTGGCTCTCCATTCGTCCCATTTGTCCCCTCTTTTCCGTCTGCAGTTGATCTTACCTGTTAATGTCAACCCAATCTGCTTTCCACAGTAATGCCCTTCGAGCACACACCCTTCTATACAGATGAAGTCATCCATTACTTAAGATCTGATCAAGCTTTGCCTTTCATCAATTAGCCCTCTCCCTGGTCACCAATACTTCCTCTTGCTGTCTCTACGAGAACTTTATGTTGTATTAGACAATAATTCCCATCTATGTGGTGGTTTGTTTTGGCTCTTCTTCCTCTGCCCTATCCATACTTCCTACACCAGTTTCCTGGTATGTATTTTTGGGAGCACTGCTGCTTCAAGTCCATGAAGGGATGAATGAATCTGGGGAACTGTGTCACTTGCTCATTGATGATTGGGTTGACATTAACAGGTAAGATCAACTGCAGAGGGAAAAGAGGGGACAAATGGGATGAATGAAGAGCCAGGGAATATGGGTGAAGAGCAACATGAGATCCTGAACCTCCTTGTGATTCTACTTTTCATTTAGCACATTCACAGTTTTAGATTTCCCTTGTTCCTTCCTATTATTGCTTATACTCTCTCTACAACAAAATTAGAAATAAGGGCAAAATAGTTTCTGCTGGGTATTGAGGGGGGGAAGAGGGAGGGGGCGGAGTGGGTGGTAAGGGAGGGGGTGGGGGCAGGGGGGAGAAATGAACCAAGCCTTGTATGCACATATGAATAATAAAAGAAAAAGGAAAAAAAAAAGAAATATGGGCTCTGTTCAGCCAATATTTTCCAAATCTCCATGTCCATGGAAAATTGCAAAGATTCTAACAAAATACATAAATAAAAGAAAACCTACAAACCTATATTGATAATTACTGTACTAGCATTATTTTTCTGTTAATTTTTTTTTCTTTTCTGTCAGGTGGGACCTTTGAATAATTTTTGTTTGTTTATTTGTTTTGTTTTGTGGTGCTAGGGATGGAACCCAGGACTTTGTACATGCTAGGTAAGTGTTTTATCACTGAGCTATACATCCATCTCTTGTCGTTTTTGATCTCTTGTAGGCAGTGCTCATGACTTGACATTAGGTATTTACTGAGTAGTATGTGGAATAAGCCATATATGTAGGAAGGACAAGTAAAGCAGAAGTGAGCCTTTCTTTCTGAAAACTTTGTTCATTTGGTTGTTATCAGGGATAATTTTGTTATCCATGGTAACAAGCAGAAAAAATTACAGAATATTTTCCATTTTGTCCTTTTGTTGATATGTTCAAATGAATTAATTTTCTTAAATCTGGCACCCAAAATACAACATATTAGAATGGAAATAGTTGAAACCAGTGTAGAGGTAAACACAGTTACTCTTTCCTATGGTCTTGACTCTCATCCACCAGTGCAGGCAAAGACCATCTGAATGACGATCATCAGTCTCCAGATAGACATTTACCTTGGAGCAAATAACAATGTTCTCCTTTTTTACTAGAATTTCCACATTGGCTATTGCCAATCTACATCATGGTGGACATCAATAAAGAGGGAGCAGCTGAGAACAGCTTTCCACAAGCATGTCAGTCTGATGATCAAAGCCAAGCCAGCAGAGCCCTGGGAACTTTGTTGAATGCCGAGGTCCCTTCTCAGTGAGGATGGCCTTAGAAAAGTCTTGAAGAGACCTGAGCTAGTGATTAAAGAAATATTATTTGAATCTTAAGAAGGAACCACAGGTCAAAACTGGGATCTGAAGTTTTGAGGAGACATGTTGGGAAGGTTCACAAGAGCCACACCTCTGACTCTCTGCACCCTGTTCACAGGTGCACCATGCACCACACCTGTAACATGAGCTCTGCATTCCAGCAAGCATATTTCTGTTATAAGCGGCCAACTCTCTGCTTGCATTGATTACTATCCCTCCTTAAGATGGAACGGCTTCAAAGACAATTTTTACCCTTATTCCATAAAAATAGACCTTTTGTAGTTCTTATAGTTCATTTATTTTCAGTTGAAGATACTCAGATCGACTGTGTCCTCCATGGTGGAGGTAGAGAATGTGGTTATGTGTACCTATGTGTGCATGTGAGGGTGTTTGAGGGACAATGGTGCTGTGCAATTGCTTAGCATTGATCCACAAGGGCTTATTGTGTTTTCTTAGACTATTGCTTTTCTATTTTTGTTTGTCCTCACATTTCTAGGGTGTGAGAGGCATGGAAGGTAAGGAGTGATGCCCTTACTTTGTAAAAGCAACATCTTCCTTCAGCTTTCCTCTTGTCTATATCTATTTAACTTGGTGTCAAAATTGCATGTTGAAGAAACAGACTAGTAAAAATTGATTAGAGGTTTAAAGTTCAACTCCAGATCTTGCTGCAAGAGTTTCTCCAAAGGCCTGGATGAATATCAAGTCAACATAAGGGTGTCAGTCCAGCTCTCAACCATTTTTGCCTTTAGAGAGTTTAGGGGCATAGCACATACTTGCGGGCTGGCCTAGTTCAGTAGACACTTGGCAATGGTGCATATGTGTGTGAGGTGGGGGCTTCCCTCTGGTGATTTTCCCTTGTCAGTGAAAGTCACTTGATTTTTCAAACTGCCGATCCTATTTTTTAAAAATGTCTTGAATAAATGTCTTAGTGAAACTCGTGATTACTCATGAATCACTACATGTTGATAAACAATCAGTTTAATAATTTTGTAATTTTTCTAGAGTTTAAAGTCAGGTTTATATGAACCTGTGGTTTATTTTTTCTCCCCTCTCTCCGTTCGTAGATGGTCTCTGCCATGGCACATTGTCACCTGAAATCATACACTTTAACTATAGACCTGAGCACCTGTACTGACCCTAATGTCTGTAGATTCAAAAAGCATGAGCCATTACTTCTAGCTGTATTAGTTGTTAAATTCATAGAATATATGGTTTTGCTTTTCACAGCTTGTTAAAATTTCTATCACTGACTTGCATCTTTTACTATCAGCTCTTTTTACAAAGTTAGAGGCTTTCTCCTTCTATCCTCCCGTGGTGGATTCCAGAGTCCTTTCTCTGATTTTTGTTTTCTATTTCCATTAGAGGCCCATTTTCTTTGGGAAGAACACTGAAGGAACATAAGCAAAGATGACCAGAGTATCCCACTTTTCTTTCCTATCCTCCTTAAAATGAAGAGTTCTCTCCACAGGGCCAACCTGATATAACTTTTATTCTAACATGTTTTTTATTCTAAAACATGACTCTAGATATTTTTCATGAGCTCCATTTTATTCTTGCCTACTAGGCCATCTGACATTTTTCTTAAAGTCAGTGCTCTCAAGAACTTTGTCTTCTGATCAACCAATTCCTGCTAAGGTGTTGATGGCTGATAATGGCTTAATGTGTCAACCCTTTAGAAGAGTGTTTTCATTTTTGCAAGTCTTTTTAATTCCTTACCCCCAGAAGAGCAAGATATGAGAATTTCAAGTATTCTTGCTGAGGTGATAAGGAAAGAACTTTGGATAGAACAGAGTTTTACTAAAGCCCCACTAGTCACAGAATGGATATTTTAAAGTATTTATCTCTACAAAGCTACTCATTCTTATAAAAAACATGAGAAAGGAGCCTTTGTCCCATGTGAGATAAGGTACACATTTGTCATTGCAGACTTCAGTTATAAAATGGAAGAACCATTTCTTCATGTCTTTAGAGGTTTCCCAAATAGAGCTGATCTGACTTTTCTACTTTTTTATTCTGGTCTGATCTAATGAATTTGATTAAGTTTCAGTGCTTTGTGGATCACTTAGAGCAGTAATTACAATTTAACCTGGAAAGTAATTAAGGAAATGCCAACTAAATGCAGGCATTCTAATGAGCAATGTCTTATATTGGTTAGAGTTTGGTGTGTAGAGTCAGAAAAGCCTAGAGTCACATCCTGACCCTGGCTCTTAGGAACTGATGAGCCTTAGGCTGTTCGATGGGCATAATAATAGCCAGCTGGTTGGGGGATGGTGAGGATCAGTGAGATCTGTGAAGTAAAATTCTCAGAATAGTTCCAATGACATAGTAAAAAGACAATGAATAGTGCTACTGTCAGCATGAATGTTTTTCAGAAGAAAAATATGGCAAGCTCTTCAAATCAGCTTTGAGAGTTTTGGGTTCCTAGAGAGTCCCACAGCTTACCTGATCAACAAAAGAAAAAATAGTGATTATTTCTACTAGATTGTATGATGCACTAGTCTGTACATTCATTCATTAATTTTTCTTACATCCTTTTATTCATGTGGGTGTCCATCCCACATGTATTAAGTACATAGCATACTAGAAATTGAAAGCCAGTGGTAAACAATACCAATGGACATTCTCCCTGCATTCAAAGAACTTATAGTCCTCATTGCAGGAACTAAATGCTGAATGTGAAAATCATATATATGAGGAAAAAAACACATTTACTTCAACATAATTTCACCCATTTATTAAAGAAATCAACCACTTTAAATCATTTGTGTCCTAATATAGTTATGTGTATCCCAAAATAGTAAGTGTTGGTGAGAATATTAAGAAATTGGAACACTTACACTGCTGGTAGGATTGTAACATGGTACAGGTATTATGGAAAACAATATGGCTGTCCCTCAAAAAATTAAAAGGATATTACCAAGTGATCTAGCAATTCCACTACTGGGTTGATACCCAAAAGAAATAAAAACAAGGACCCAGCTATATATGTGTACATCATTTTTACATGAATTATTTACAATAGCCAAAAAGCAGAAACAGCCCAAATGTCCATCAATAGAGAAATAAGTAAGCAAAATATGGAACACATGTTCAGTGGGATGTCATTTAACCATAAAAAGAGTGAAATTCTGAGCATATAAGTAAGTGAAAGTAGCCAGACAGAAAAGGACAAATAGTGCATGATTTCACTTATATGCATCACCTAGAGTAGTCAAATTCAGATTTAAAAAGTAGAACAGCGGTTATCAGAAGCTGGGGAGGAAGGCAATGGGAATTAATGTTTAAGAGGTAAAGGGCTTCAGCTTGGAATGATGAAAAAGTTCTGAAGATCAACAGTAGTGATGGTTACGGAACGAGAATGTGAATGTATACTTCATGCTGCTGACTTGTATACTCTAACACTGATAAAATGGTAATTTCATGCATATTTTACCAAAATTTTAAAATGCATACATTATGTGAATTAAATAGATAACAAAGCTGGATATTGTTAGTAGAGTATTTTTCCCAGTATTATATAGGGAGTCTCAGCTGTGATGTAAAATAAATTAATATTCAAAAGCAATAGCAGAGGATGTGTTCTCTTTTTCTGTTCTTTATAAGTGACTTCCCTCATTCTCAGACACGTCTTCTGAGGTATTTTATTCTCTCAGCTCTCCAGAGACACAAGGGTGGTAGCAGTGGCTACAAAAGGGTAAACCTGACAGTGTGGTTTGACAGGACACATGACATTTGGAAATATTAAGTAAAACTCGTGCACTCCCTGAGTGAGTTATGTTTAGTGATATTTAAGCATCATAACTTTATTTCTCCAAAACCACTTTGAAATGCTGCTGTCTCGTCTGACTCTTGTTGCATCATCTGCAGGTGTGTACAGAACTCTAATGGTGTCTTTTCCCCTTGTTACCCCATGCCATTTCAAACAAAGATCCGGCTGAGGTGTGTCTTTGTTTAGCTTCTCAGTGACAGGGAAAATTAATAGGGCACATAAAAACATGGCTTTATTTTTTAATATTAAATAAGCTTACAATATTTTTCTCTGCAAAACAAATGATAAAACAGAAAATGTACCTTCCCAAGGGACAATATAAGATTAATACAAAAAGTCTGAGAAAGATTTAATGATGTTCACATGAGGAAACACTGGAGATATTTATTAAGAATTAAACTAACATCTAGGGGAAAAGTGCATCTTTTTACAAATTATACTTTAGTGTTACAGTCAGAGGAAAAAATAGTTTGAATGGATTATATATGTGATGAGGTGTGGTGTGTCTTGGACTTTTTTAAGAACAAGATTGCACAAAAAGTATTTAAATCACACACATTGCTGACTTCTTGAATAAAATAAACATTTCTAATAGAATAGTTTTTAAGGTCTGGTTAATTGCCCTTATTAATGCGTTGAGCAAATGTTTGATGAGTACCTTGCATGCACCAGTCCCCGGAATATATATTGGAATACTGAGATGAACAAAGTCAAGATGAGTTCCTGTTCTTCTGGATGGCATTACTCTCCAGTCTCCCACCTGACACAGGTCACCTCTTTATAAAGATATTCCCACATTCCAAAGCCAAAACTTTTCCTGGTCTCTTACTTTTCTGTTTCCCACAGTAAATTATCATGATAACTTTTCTTACTTTTCTTATGTTTTCACAATATGGAAACTAAAAACTCTATAGTTTTAGAAAAAAAGACCATAGCTAACAATTTTAAAAGATTTTAATGCTTTTCTCTCTTAATTGAAATTATTGAATTAGGATTTTTGTGGAGAATGAAAATATAATTGGGAATGACCAAGAGATATAAATACATGATTGGAGAATAGTCTATCACTTTTTAAAAGCAATTTAACTTTACCACTCTAAATTATTTATTGTAAAAATCTCTAGGCTAAGTGATGGATAATTGAAAACTTGAAAAAAAGAAATGAACCCACTTAAATGAATCCCCCAAACTCAATATCCATAGGTTAAACAACCATATACAGATTTTCAAAGTTTACCCAAGCAGCCAGTAAATATTGAATGTCATTTTAATATGTAAAATTGGACACACAGATTATAATCAAACTGAAAGATATTATCAACTGTTTAATATTAAATATAGGAGTTCTCACAGGACTGCTAATTAGCCTCCCATATTTGTTTTTCCCCTTTGCACAGATATAGACATTTACCTGGACCCTTGGTCACTCTATCATCTTACCTGGACCCTTGGTCACTCTATCATCCTTGAAGTCATGTGACTAATTTCCAGTCAATGTGGTTTGTCCCTAAGTGTTCCATGAGACTTATAGGGAGTAACCTTAAAGGGAGAGGGCCAGCCCTGCTTTGTTCACTGGATATAATATCTGGGGCTTTAATTGCCATTAGGAAACACAAAGTGAGTAGTAACTGTTGAGGATGTTTGAACAGAAAGAGGAAGCATAGCTTTCTGACTCCACAGAACACATCAGCTTTGAACATACAACTGTCCATACTCTTTTGTGAAAGAAAGAAAGAAATCTCTATCCTATTAATTTCCGTTTCTGTCATTCAGAGCTGAAACTAATCTTAACTAATGCCAGGATGCTATGCATGACAAAAACCTAAAAAAATTATGGAATTGACTGTGGCAGGCGTGAGGCCATGAAGACTTGGTTTTTTACTGATTTTGAAATCTAGGACTTTTGTTACACAATAGAAAAATATTTGCTCAGGTTGCCAACTGTTGTTCTTGGAAGACAAACCAAGGGCCAACTGAAACTTTTAATATGAGGGGAAATGTTTGGAAATAATGAAATGCTGATGTGAACTGGCTCCTTGCTGTGTTCAGCAAAGTCTCCAAGACAGATGAACTCAATCTAGAACTAGCCAACTTGCAGGCTGAAATGGAAGGTACTATCTGTTTTCGTTGATGATCTAAAATAATGGAGAATACTCCAATTTAGGAGCTTGAACACATTTAAAAAATATCCGGTACCCTAAGTGCAAATATGGTAATTATAAGCCATGGCGGTCAAGAGGTAGTCTTAGAAGGAAATATGACTAAGGCCACGAAGATACCTTTTACTACATTCAGATAACTCTTGCCTACCAGATATTGGGACACTCTTGTATCTATGATGAAATTAAGAATATTACCATCCAACTAAGGATTATTCTTTATCAGAACTTCAAGATAACTTACTATCAAGTTGGAAGATGAGGAGGACAAGGAAGATACAGAAAGTTCTCTTGAGGGGAGATTGAAGCAGTATACCTCCGTTGGGAATTGGCAGAGCACATAGGCACATATGTGTAAGCACAGAGTCACCGGGCTTCAAACTATATCAAGACCAGATATTTGGATGTGATCACTTGCATGTAGAACTGTCTGGATAAGAAGGCTAAATATTCTGAGGAATTATGTTGACAAAGAACCCACAAGCATGGCCTACAAAAATCTATGATAAATGCAACGCCAAGGAACCTAAGTCTGTATCAATAGGAGATCAACTATGAAAGCATGCACCCCACAATACAGGGATGGTCTGAATACCCCTATCAGACATGGACACTTGGGGCAATGGACAAGGAGGGACCCATCAGAGTGAAGCCATGGGTCACAGGGGCCTCAGAGAAGTAGCTGTATTGCTTGTCCTCTCTGAAAAGACTGGAAAATAGCCCTAGTCTTGTGCCTTGCACATTTATTTGTAAAAGAATGTGTATTTCAATTATCAGCTCTTTCACTTACAAACCACTGGACCACAAGGAAACAATCGTGACCTGTTGTAGAGGTGTATACATCGGTCAGAGGTGAATTGAGTTGGACACAGTAACTAATGAGATTTTGGGTTGGTTGAAAAAATATACACATATGGAGAGGTGAAAATGGGTATTTTGTGTATTAGTGGAGGTACATACTGCCAGTTTTCTTCATTATCTATTTTAGTAGTCTTTTTTAATATTAAAACTGCTTCTTGTTAGCTGGGTACATGCGTGTCTAGAAGAATTGCTTTTCCCACCCACCTCTGCCATTAGGTTCTGGCTGAGTGCTGGCTGGCAGGATGCATGAAGAATCTTGAGCTCCTTTAGGAAGTACCCTGAGAGGAGACCTTCATGTATCTCTTTCCTTTTTTCCTTTCTACTGTCTGGAATGGGATGTAGTCACTGGTACTTAAGAAGACTTTTTGATCCGTGAATTAGATGTAATGTGTTAAATATGACAGAGAAACAAGATAGACTTAAAATGTATTTATGTCCCAATAAACCCATTCTAAATTGAAAATAAAATATCTTAAGGCAGCTAGGCTCCTGTGGCTCATGCCTGTAATCCTAGCTACCTGGGAGGCTGAGACAGAGAGGATCATGGTTTGAGGCCAGCCTGGGCAAAGAGTTCACAAGGGCCCACCTCCAAAATAATCAAAGCAAAATGGACTGAAGGTGTGGCTCAAGTGGTAGAGTGAATGGTTTGCAAGCATACAGCCCTGGTTTCAAACTCTAGTCCTACCAAAAAGAAAATATTGTCAAGTAAAAAATGGATTTAATACACCTAACCTCTTGAAGATCCCAGCTAAGCAATACAATGCTCTGCGGAGCGTTGATGGCCCACCCTTCCGATCCTGTGGCTGACTGTGGTTTGTTGTCACTGCCCAGAATTTTAAGAGTATCATGCCAGGGAGAGACTAAAAATTAAAATTTGAAGTGTGGTTTCTACCAGATGTATGTCACTTTTGCAACATTGTCAAGTCCAAAAATGATGATTTGAACTCATCAGGAACCATCTGTAGTCGTCTTGGGCTGAAGAGCATTTTAGACAGAAGAAAAGTAATGTGCAGAGAACCCTGTGACAGTAGCTGACACTCCAGCAGCTTAGGAAGTCCAATGTTGGAGCAGGAGGAAGAAAGAGGGGACTGTGAATGATGTGGGTAGTACAGAATGGAGATGCCAAGGCAGGGTCATCAGGGTGCTGGTTATGTGTGTTTACCGCTACCACGAGAGTCACAGGAAGTCATGGAAGGATTGAGGGTGGTGAAAAGACAGGGTAACTGACAAAACCAGCATGGAAGATAGATTGAAGAGGGACTAGAAGAACTGCAGTTCTTAGAGTACAAGTCAGGAAGCCATTCTGTATGTCAGGAGAGACTCGCAGCGTGGTCTTCATTGTGGCAGTGAAACAGGTGAGAGACAGATGGGTTATACAGCTGGTTATGAGGGCAATAGTTAATAGTTGGTCAATACTTACACACATAAATGGAGAGGATTGGGGAAGGCTTGGATATGCTGCATGAAGATTAAACAGCCAAGACTGGCCAAGGCCATTCAGTTCCTGGATGGAGGCTAACAGCACACATCCACTGATAAGGTTTAGGAGAAAGAAATAATGAAGTCATACTGTACAGAAATATTTTAGTAAAGGCTTCTTATTAGCATTTTCTCACAGCATTTAATATTATTCAAGATTATGACTTTTGGTGACTGCTTAATGCTCCACCATGTAGACTTGCTATTTAGTTGCTTCTAATTATTGACAACTATTTGTGAGGTTGTAATAAACATTGTTGTATTTATATTCTGTGATCACGAAATCATAACCACTAGTTACGCTCCTTCAGTCACTCTTCCCCACTACAACACCTGGTTTTGCATGGGATCTTACACCCGTTATGATGGTCCTGGATTAAAGTCTTCATTAATATTCGTTAATAAATATCATTGAAAAATTATTTCTTTTTACTCACTTTTTGGGAGTGAAGCAATTTTAACATCAACTTTATAATTAAGTGGTATTAATGTTCCCCAAGCAATTGCTTGACACATATAACATATTTGCCACAAGTATATATATACTTATATATGTATATATAAAAATTTCGCCAGCTTTTTAAAAAATTTACTTAGGCTAGAGAAAATATTTTCTAAAAGATCTACATATAAAAATCATATTTAACTCAGTGTCTTTAGAATTATCTACACTACTTCCACTGTCAGAATGTTATACTCTTTTATGTTAGTGATTTTAAAATAACCAAGCAAATATGTAAAGAAAAGAAAGCAGAGATCAGTAGCAAATGGCAAATGATAAGACTAATTCTTGAAAGCTTTTATAATTTCATGTTTTTTTGGAATCGTTGTGAAATTTTGCCTTAAATCTTAGTGCTGCTAATGCAAGCCAGTTGTAAGAGCAGAGAAGGGCGAAGGCATGTATAATCTCACAATAATTCTAATGATAATTAGTCCAAATCATTCTGCTAATCAAATTTTACTTCTGGGAGCTATAAAAGAAGTCTTGGGACTCTTAGGCTACATAATGAATTCTTTCCTGTCTCCAAGCAGAAAAATGGTGTCTGCTTAGGTGAGTACATTCAGCTCATTGTGCAATTCCCTTTCTCTTCTCTGTGTCTTCCCTTATACATATAATGAGAAAACAAACAAACAAAAACAATAAAATCAAACCAAAACTTTTGTGAATGTGATTGAAAAAAATCTATCTCTGGGGGGAAATTTGCATGGAAAAACAAATATATATATATAGGGGGTGGCAGTACTGGGATTTGAACTCAGGGCCCAACACTTGCAAGGCATTTGCTCTACTTCTTGAACCATTCCACCAGCCCTTTTTTGGGCTGGGTATTTTTGAGATACGGTCTTATGAACCGTTTGCCTGGGGCTGGCTTTGTGAACTGTGAGCCTCCCGATCTCTGCCTCCTGAGTAGCTAGCGTGAGCCCCTGTCACCCAAATTGTAAAAGCAAATAGTGATTCAAACATTTTCATGAGCAAATAGTTGTTTTGTTCCATCAAATCCTGTTTAAGGAATAATTGAGAAAGATGTTTTAGGCTCTCATTTCAATTAAGGAAGGACCAAAAAGGGGGAAAAAAATCACATTTAATAAAGGATTGGCTGAGTGAAATATTAGAAGTGCACATGCACACACACACACACACACACACACACACACATACACACACACACACACACCAAAACAAAACTAAGAACAAAATTTTAACTGATAGCTTTGGAAGCAGTAAAGAAAAATGAATTCCACTGTTATATATTGTTAGTCAATTTAAATTAAATAAACCATTAACAATTTATATATATTTTCCTCACTGTGTTATCATGAATAATATTTCCAGGCTGGCAGCAAATACTTAGATATGAACTGGGTTTGAATCCTGGCTCTACTGCTTTTTAGTAGTACATTTAGAACTTAGACAAACCTTTGTATCTGATGTAACACAGAATTACTTTTATTTTTAAGAGTAGGTCCTGTGCAGAGGAGTGGGTTGGCATCAGTGGGAAGGGGAGGTGTCAGGGAAAGAGGGTAGGAGGTGAATACAGTGCAAACGTGTTCACATGCATGTAATTGCAATAATGATACCTGTTGTAACTATTCCATGAATGGGGGGAGGAAAAAAGGGGAGCATTAGAAGGGATGAATTCAAGTATGATATATTTGATACGTTGTAAGAACCTTTGTAAATGCCACACTGTACCCCCATCCAGCAGAACAATAAAGGGGAGAAAAGAGCAAGCAAAGTTATATAGTGGTAGTAGTATAATAAAGAAATACCAGTGAGTCTTGCCATCCGTTGGGCATGTTATCATTACCTATACCCATGGGGAAGGTTGATTAATTTAGTCAATGAATAAATGCATTTTAAGAACCTATTATGTTTCAGACACTTTCCGCACTTGAGATACATCATAACACACAGAAGACCAGTATCTTGATTCTTGCATTCTAAAGGGTTCCAACAATAGACAATTGATATAATAAATAATGAAAAGGGATGTTGTAAGTGAGTAAGTGCTTGTGTCAAGGGAGGCAGGAAACTGAGGCAGGACTCGAGGCCCAGGGCAGCTGGAGGGGAGGCTGGAGCCTGAGGTGGAGGGCCAGGCAGTGACCCTGGGGAAGCTGACAGTTGGCAAAGTCCTACAGCAGGGAGCGCACTAGGGAGAGCTATGTGGTGGAGTAGACCAGAGAAGCCAAACGACAAACATAAATGCTACATGGTGGGAGTATCTAGATAAAGAGCTGTGCAGTGGCAGAAGAAAACACATCAGTGGTTGCCTGGGAACAGAATAAGTGGGAATGCACACAGTGGGGCAGGAGGGAAGGCCGGCGTTAGGGAGATACCTAAAGCTGGACTGTAGTGATGGCTGCATTGCTGTGCACATTCACAGAACTGTACACTTAGAATACAAAGGTGTTAGAATGCATATATGCTAGCTTAGTAAAAGTGTTAAAAGAGAGAGGAAATAGAAGCAGCAAAATTATAAAACATAAAATGGAACAATAAGCATTTTTTTTATTTGATGTCACAAATTCAGGGAATACAAAAGTACTCACTGAGGGTAATTTGATGTGCAACTTGAAAAGGCTTTGGTATACAACCCATCCTATAACACATTAACTTGGAGGTGGCTGTGAGAGTATTTTGCAATTGTGCTTAGCATCTATTATCAGGTGACTTTAAGAAAAGGAGATTTTTCTAACAACATAGATGAGCCCCATCCAATCAGTTGAAACATCTTAAGAGCAAAATAAAGTTTTCCCCACATGAAGTTTATAGCTGATACACATTAAAAGAAGGAATTTAAGAAGGTGAATGTGGTTGATGTAATTCCAATATAAAAGTTTTAAACTTGTTGAAATCACCATAAGAAGGGGACTAAAGTAGAAAGGGGAAAAATAGAGAGGATGAACCAATTTGGCTTATAATACATATATGCATAGAAATGTCACAATAAAATACCCTAGATAGCTATCTTAAACAAACAAAAATGTCATATTTTTTTTTACAAAAAGGAAACCAGGAAGTCAAAACAGGTCCTGTCTAGGGTATTGGTACAAGTGGGAGGAAGGGTGTAGAAGGTGAATATGGTGGAAATGTTGTGTACACATGTATGTAAATGGAAAATGAGACCTGTTGGAACTGTTCCAGGAATGGGGGGTGAGAGGATAAAGAAGAATGAGGGAGAGGGTGAATTTAACATTTATCATAAGAACTTCTGTAAATGTCACAATGTATCCTTAGAACAATAATAACAAAAAATAAAATTAGAAAAAAGTAAACAAGTAATGCACAATGATAAGTTTACAAAGGAGAAACACATGAAGGTATGAGAGTAAAGCCCATAAATTCTGTGAGGATAGAGATTACACTTTCTTCTTTTTGTCATGCTGGATAGCCAGCTTCTTGTATGATATATGCTCTATGCTTGGGCTCCATAATCCCTTTGTATACAAATGAATGAAAGTAGACTTCAGTTCTATAATAGAAAAGCTAAATGGAAAAAAAGGAACATCAAAGAATATTTGGAAGCAAAGTCTAAGGATTTGGGAAAGCAGGCTTAGAAAAAGATAAAAAGAGTGACTATTATTTCAACTAGAGAGAGAAAATTGAACACTGATCTAATTACAGAGTTGAAGGACTTAATTCTCAAGGCACTAAACACATTTGTTTTCTTTTGGTGGTCTTTCTTGTGAGAACCCTTTCTGTGCGACACAGCAAATTTACCAAGCATTTATAGGACAAGTGTGGGAGAACTTCTTACTGCCAGTAAGGAATACACAGTCATGAGGTGCCTGCCAGGTTGTCCCATTCAGCTTTTTCTGGACAATTCTCTAAGAAGACCTGGCATCTCTCTATGACTTCAAGCCCATGCTTGAAGTAGATGTGCACCTACTGAACCACTGTTCCAGGATGAGTGGAGCATGTCATAGGGATGACTTAAATCTTAATCCTGTTATTTTGGGAAGGATGGTAAATGCTAAAGAGAGATGAGAGAGACCTTCAGAGCACTCCCATGTGTGCATGTCAGTGTGAGTTTGTCTTGTTAGCATTATTATTATCTACTGATAAATTCTCTAATGCTTTTATTTCTTTGGTACTGCTAGCTTCTCATTGCACTGAAACTCTAAGTCAAATTCAAAATTTCAAGAAAATTTCCAGATAAACAAAAGCAAAGAAGGCAGATTCTCTCTCTCCCCTCACTCTGAAGCCCTGTCCCTCTCTGTGCTGGCTGACTGAAAGTCTTCACTGTGCTGTGTATTCTTTTTCTCTCACTCCAAGTGTCTGTTCCTTACACGAGGCTGTGCTTTCATAGCAACCACGTCTTTTCCTATTTTTTCTGTTTTCTTTGCACACAAGGTTTCTAACATTTATCAGAGATAAGTTCTCACTCTCCTTTATGTGTGTGGACATAGAATACACTCAGATTATTTTTTATTGATTTCCTTGCAATTCTATATCCATCCAGTCTTAATTCCAGGACACAAAATTTTACACTTGGTCAATAGCAGCATTTTCACCCAATGTGCTCTGTGCTTTAGTTTTTGCTGTTTGCTTGAATAGCTCTAACCTTAAATTACCCACATTTTCTCCAATTTATGTTTGACTTAACTCCCATAAGGTCTGGCTTTGAAAATGAATAATATAAAATTAGAAATCTCAAATCTCCTTTATGAAGTATGCAAGTATGCTAGCTTGCAATTGGAGGGAGTTATGAAACAAACCACATACACCTCATCATGGGTTAGATTAAATCTTCCAAAAAGATATGTTGAAGTTTTAGCCACAGAACCTGTGAAAGTGGCCTAACTTGTAAATAGGGCTCACGCAGAAGTAATCAATGATGAAGAGATGATAATGAGAGGGGTGGTCCTTAACTCTATGGGTGGTATCCCTATCAGAAGAGGGAAATTTGGACACAAAGACTCAAGGGGAGAAGATGGAAGTAGAGAATGAAGCAATGCATACACCAGCCAAGAAATGTTCAGGACTGTTGGCAAGTGGCAGAAGCTACAAGTAGAGTGAGAGGGTCTTCCCTTCCCCCCATCCTGCAAACAGAGCATGGACCTGCTGACACAATACCTTGCTTCCAGACTTCTGACCCCCCAGAAATGTCAGAGATGAATTTCCATTGCTTTAAGTCACTCAGTTTGTGGTACTTTGTTAAGGTGGCCTTGGAAAACTAATATACACTACAAAGAAGGATTCCATTTGTAGATCACTGAGAAGATACATCTTACACATCATATCATTTGATAAAATATTTTTTGCTTCATTTGTTTTCAAGAGCTGCCATTAGATATGAGCAGTGGTGTGAATTTCCCAACCTTTCTTAGAAAACATGATCTCTGAATGGGTTTCTTTTTTAAGACTTAAGATAAATTGGAAAGCAGTCAGCGTTTAGTATCCCATAAGGCCAGAGTCTGGATTTCACAGGATTTTCTATGCAATGTTCACAAAAACAAATTATATTGCCTTAATCTTTTTTTTTCTTTATTTAAAAGAGCATCCTTTCATTATATGTAAGACCATTTAATAGTTGTAGGAAGTAAGATAAAGTAACACAAATTATTAAAGAACCTGAGTAAACTATGATACAAATCAGGTGTACAGAACTCTTAAGCTTGGGTTTTAGAGCAAGGTCAATTCTTTTTTCCGCTTTACTGGCATTTCTTAAGCTTTGTTCATGAGAACATCTGCAATTGGCTTAAAAACTTTCAGCACAGTGTGAAGTTGCACATATGTGAGTGCATGTGCCTGTGTGTCACAGCCAAACATAGAATTCAGAGGCAGCTCACATGATAATTGGAAGCCACATGCCACAGGTGGTCATAATAGTTAGATCAGAAACATTGTACCCACTTCAGAGGTAGCTACTCCAAGACTTCTGCTATTTATTCATCTCATCAACTAATTGAATGTCAAATTGGATTTTCTTTTGTGAAATGAGTAGTCTGTTAATTAGTATAAATGTGAGATAAATGCTAGAAAGAAGACCTCAATGGTGAAATTAAATGTACTTAAGGATATGGCACTTGCAAAATGTCTTTTAGAGACACCCCAGCCTTATATGAAGATGATCTGAGAATCCAGGGAGGGTTAGAAATGGCTCTAAATTTGAGATCACTTAGAGATTCTGTGCTGGGGTTTTCTGATGAGGTTTTCTATTGTTTTGCACAGGCTACAAGGGTAGCTGAATCCCACTGTCTGGCATCACTGCTTCAAGAGAACATTTTATTCAAGGTGTAATAAGTCCGAGAGTTGAGCAAGGACTTTGATGAGCTTAAAAAGCAGCTTGTATTCACAGTGTTGTGTTCTTGTTAATAAATGTGTGCCTAAAAACGTCTGCACTTTTACAAGAACTTAGCTTATGACTTCCTTTCATTGCTCTCTGGTGGCAAAGGTGTTGATTTCATCAAAAAGAAAGAAAGAAGCTATATATGAAAATTGGTTAAGGTAGATAAATTTAATCCTGTCCTTCTGATCATTCATATTAGAATTACTTGAGACTGAGAATTTTCTGGGTATCTTCACCTTAAAGTTCTAGGAATAATACCTGAGAACCTTAATTGTAACCAATTTCTCAGTGATACTTCTACATTCAGCCAATGAGGATATAATCAAAAAAGTGTCACAATCATTTGCTGACATATCCAAAGGCAGACCAAAGACCCAAGAGGAAGTCAATATCCTCCTGACTGCTAGATTAGAAAATCAAAATCTGTAAAGTAATAATACAGAGCACACCCCAAAGCCCTCACATCCTGTCAACTCTATGCCTCACTTGTGTGGAGACAGTTATTTGCCCATCCATCTACATCAAGATGGATGGAAACTGCCTTAGGCCTTTGAGGAGTCAACCATGGCCAAAAAAGATTCCAGTCAAGAGATGAGTGGGAACTGTCAGTACCTTTCTACCTGACAACTGTGATCTATTTACTATCACAACAATGAGAATTCTTGGCCAAAAACCCGTTATGTTGAATGCACTTTTAAAGGGAAATGAGTTTGGCTATTGAGTTGTTTTTTTCTTGTATCAAACAGCCCCAGTTCATTTACTCTGAAGACACCTTGTCTGACTTTCATCTACTCATCAAATATTTATTGAGAACCTTTTAAAAGTCGTGCTGTCTAAACTTCTAACAAACATCATGGAAGATTAAAGGAGGACTGTTGGAGACTTTGGATTTAAGTTATTCTTCGTCAGAAAGGGAAAATGCTTGTGTAGGAGTCAAGGGAAGGAGCTGGCCTCACATTCAGTGGAATGTGAGTAAACTCCAGTGGAGTGTGTTTTTTTCTAGACAATGAAGAAAATGCTTTCTTGCCTCTTTTACAGAATTTACTAATTCATTCATAAATATTTATTCCAAGAATAAATATTCCAAGAAATTTTTGAGGACCTTGGGGAGTAGAGCAGGAAATAACACAGACAAGGTAATTGGTCTTATGTAGGCTTACTCTAATAACTAGAAAAAAACCGAAGATGCATAAAGTGATATAGAAATATATGTATTTATATAAACAAATAACTAGATATGTGAACATTATTAATAAAAATATTTTCAGAGGCAAATCATATATGCATATATATTTAAAAACTTAAAGCTTTTTCTAAGGGTATGATAAATGTTTTTAGATTTTGCACTGCAGGATTTTCAATAAGAATATAATCTAATGGAAAGATATATTGATCTACATACATACTTTAATAAAATATATTCCCATCATGCATTCATGATAAAAATTCATTTTTTGGCAGTATGCATTTCTCTGCTTAGAAAATATGCCAGGTCCTTGCTACAATGCTCTTTTATCCATAGTAGAATTTCTCATTGAGATTCTTCCTTTATTAACTTTTTCATTACTTAAGAACCAAGATATTTGTGAAAGGTGTTTTCTGGGATAAGGTAAGCTGTGGTAGGCAGTTCCTTAAGTGGCCCCAATAATCCTTGACTCTTGGCATTGACACCCTTGTGTAATGTCCTTCTTTTACATATGAGATGAATATAGTGACTCATTTCTTCATTCTGTCTCTCTCTCTCTCACTCTCTTTCTCTCTCTCTAGTCACTGATAGAAGGAAGCAGACTACCTGAAGGACCCCTGGCAACAGTTAGATTTCCATCACTATAACAAATACCTGAACAGATTTATTTTAACTCACAATTTGAGAAGTGTTTATGATTGGGCAGGCCCACAGCTCTTTGACCTCTAGTGGTGGGGCTGAAGTGGGGATGACAAGCTGAATGGCACAGCACAGCGTGTATGGTGGAGAAAATCACTCATTTTTGTGGTCAGGAAGTAAAAGAGGAAAGAAGCAGGGTCTGGGTCCTATAAACCTCCTGAAGGGCACAGCCCGATGGCCTAAGGACCTCTCAGTAGGGTCCATTTCTTAATGATTTTACCACTTTCCACCACCCTGAGTACCAAAATTTAACCCACAGACATTTGCTGACATTCAAAAACCAAACTAGAGCAGAACACACAGTTTTATGGGAGCATTGCCTCGAGCTTCAACAAGGCCTCAGACAATGTAGCCTCAGGCAGCAGGTAACTGTAACCTCAGGAGAGTCCCTGATTAAAATCAAGCAGCTGAGCCATGCCTGAATTCCTGATATGGAGAAACCATGAAATAGGTACTTGTTATTCTAAGCAACTAAGGTTTAGGGTAACTTGTAATACAAAGCATGTATCAATATGTAATCTGAGAACCTGAATCTTATGGACAGTAGTATAAGAATGAATGAATTCAGAATTTCATGTCTTCAATAGTTTAAAGATTTGAACTGAATAGAAGAATATGGTGATATCACATTGATAACACTGTAGTGAAGAAACAAAAAATTCTCAGCTCTTTATCTCTGTAGAATTATAGTCTACTTATTTTTGAGATTTACTGAACTCATTATATTAAATACATACTCATCCTCAGACTTCACTGAAATTTCATTTTTTAGCAAAGTATTAGCCAATCAACAATGGCATTCTTACCTCCAAAGAAGTACTTCTCGCCAGTTTTGACCTGAAGAGGACTATTTGTCCGGACTGCTGACGCTTCATCTCCATCAATGGTGAGGATAGCAAAGTTCTCCTTGGCTAGGAAACGAACCTCGTGCCATTGTCCATCATTCAACCCAGAACCTGGCAGGTACACAATAAAAGTCAGCTTCTTCACATGGGTCAACTGATCACAGATTTATACATATAGCATCAGTTGACAAGTCATAATTGTATTACTCTTATGGAGTACAAGTTGGTATTTTGATATATGTATCCAATGTAGAGTGATTCGACCAATTTAACTATCTATCACCTCACTTATTTGGGTGATATAGTTGAAATTTACTCAATTTTGGAATATATGATACATTACTATTGATTATTGTCACCCAAGTTGTCCTTGGTTTTAGGGCACACAGTTTCAACTAGACAGAAGAAATAAACACAACATTTTAATATCAACATTAGTGTTTTAGAAGAAAAAGTTATATACTTTCATCTAGGAAAATGCAGTGCTGTCTATAATTTGTATCATCTGATGTTTCTTTAACATCATAACTCGTTCCATCCTCCACTGGATTGCATAAGACATAGCATAACCCAATCAGGTAGAGAAAGAGACTTCTAATGGCGCTTCTAATGGTGATTGGGGGGTTGTGGTTTGAATGAAGTCATTTAGGAGATGGTGATGATGAACTATTGAATTTAATAGCTTATTTGGGGTTAGATTTGCTAGAATCCACTGTGAGGTAAGAAAGTAGATTCCCAGTTTTCACCTGATGTCTCTATTTTTAAATCTTTCTTATATTGTTTATTTTCTCTCAATACTCACATCTGGCAAGTACAGTTTATAGAAATTAAGTACTGAAGAAAAACGTGTGAGTATGTGCACTTATATGTGCAAATTAACACTAATGATCATGGAGAATAGTGACTATGATCTCATCATTTATAAATAAGACATCATTATAATGGAGTAGGGTATAGTTCAACAAATAAAAACCAATGAAAGAAACCAGCGATGTCTACCTCCACAAGCCAAATTTCCTTGCTTTCTAACAAGCTATTTGTAAACAGATGTTCTATTGACTCCTCCACTAAGCAGACAAAAGCTTAAAGTTTTTGTTACTTTGTGTTCATCTTACAAAGAATAATTAGAAAATTAAGAGAGAAGCCATTGAACATTAGTATCAGGAGAGAGTCTAGGAAACACTTAAAGAGAAGTTGGAAAGAGTCAGAGTGGTTTTATTTCTGAGACCTAAGCTATGAAAAAGGCAAAAGGGCATCTACTCCAGATGCAAAACCTAGAATGCACAGGTACAAGTACCTTAAGGATACACTTCAGTTTCACAAAACAAAGAAATTAGCAAATGCAGATATCTAAAAACAGAACCAGAGTATTATCTGTGAAACACAGATGAAGAATTGAAACTCCTAAAAAGTGTTTACTGGGAGTGGACAAACCATAGTCTGTAGGCTTATCCAGCTTGCAGCTTGATCAACTGTGAGGTAAGAATGTTTTTTTACATTATTAAACAGCCAAAAGAAACCATAAAAGGAATAATAGTGAAATGTAAGAATTTTATAAATCCAAATGTTAGTGTGTATAAGAAGTTTTATGGAAATACAGTTGAGCTCACCTGTTTACATGTTGTCTGCCCTACAGCAACCATGTCAAATGCATGTACCAACTTCATGTGATCAAGAAACCAGAGTACATACTATGTGAGTCTTTTCAGAAAAAAAGCATTACTTAATGATTGGCTTGTACTATTAAACAAAAGATTCTAGTTTAAAGAAAAAGATTGAAACCTGTTAGAGCTTAGAAGGTAGTCATTTGTAGTGTTTCCTCATAATGTATTAAATATCATTAGAAATAATTATACCTCAGGCATTTCTTTAGGATTTTCAATTTTTATTTTACAATAGTGAACACATTTTATTTCAGCCAAGGACAATGTAAACCATCCTAGAGTAATCAATAGAAAATAATTCCCAAATTGTTAGATAATACATATGAGTGTATATGTATATGCATATATATACATACACACACACATGCATTCTATATATATAAAGAGAAAGAGAGACACTGAATATTTATGGTATGAGAAATTCCAAATCTAGGTATGGCAGCTCAGGAAACTCAGCAGGTCTATAGGCAGATATCAGGAGAATTGCTGTTGGAGGCACACCTGAACAAAAAGTTAGTGAGCCATCCATCTCAACAAACAAGCTGCTCATGGTGGTTCTTGTCTGTAATCCCAGCTATGCTTAAATCACAGGCAGGAGAATCAAGGTCCCAGCCCAGCCCTCGGCAAATGTGAGATCCCACCTGAAAAATAACAACTAAAGCAAAAAGGACTGGGAACATTGCCCAAATGGTAGAGCATCTGCTTAGCAAGTGTGAGGCTCTAAGTTCAAACCCCGTTACTGTAAAAAAAAATTACAATCACTTGTGCTCCACTAAAATCTTTGGTCTAGACTATTTCAATGGACAGCTAACTGGCTTCCCTGCTTCTGTTGTTTCCGTGTATAGTCTATTCTTCCCATGAAAGTAGTAGTATCTTTTTTTTCTTTAATGCGATTAGCACCACAGTATTTATCTTTCAACAGTTTTTTCTGTTGCTTCTCAACTCACTAAGGACTAGCCAAAGGTCTTATGGTGACTAAGAAATATCACGTGGCTGTTCCCTTCTGTGAATTGTTACAGTGGCTTTCTCTCTCCCTCAGGACTCTGTGCAAATGTCATTTCACCCGAGGCACCTCTGGAGCACAGCCTGTGAAGTATGATTTCGTCTTTTCTCATGAGCTGTGGTTTTTCTCATAAAATCTCTCATTACTGCCTCAATTGTACATTCATTTACTAATTTATTTCCTACCACTTGATTATAAGCTGTCTGAAGTTGGGAGTTTGTCTATTTTATAGCCTAGTACTTGTAAGAGTGCGTGCACACAGTAGGTGTCAAGAAGTGAATGAGACTGAGTTTCACAGATGGCCAAGGTGATGATGGTGCATTATAAGACAGCAGAAAGGAGAGAAGTGACAATGTTCACCTTGGCCTTCTGTAATGGAAATGGTCATGTGCCATGGATCAACTCTAAAGGGTAACAAATACGTTGTCTATGAAACTTTTATTCTTGTTAAGTTTACTTTAAATTAATGCAATAGATCTTTCTGGAAATCTGTCCCATCTTAAACACATCCATGGTTGACTTTCCCCATTACTGAGTTATTCAGAGAGGCACATTCTCCCAGGTTGCGAGTTGCTGCAACCCCCATGCATTGCAGTGGCTTCAATGATCCAGGAAATGGGGCTGGCTAGGGCTCAGTTTCTCAGAAAGTCTCCAAGGGAATGAGCCTAGTTAGCCACAGTAACAAACTGAATTAAAGACCTGGTTTTTGTGGCTTTCTGCCCTTCCTTCCTTGTCCTAACTTCCTTTCTTCCCTTTTACTCATTGGACAGATGTAAAATAAACCATATGTTTCCAAATTCCTATATTTGGGTCTGCTTTTCGTACTTGTGGTGTGCTTTGTGAGACAATTCTTCATTGCAAAAGAAAAATGCTTAGCTCTAATCCATGTTTTTTTTGTGTGATAAGACTATCTTTACCAAGTCATTTAATCTCAGGTTTTTTTTTCCTGTCTATACAAAAATTGACAAATAATTCTTTAATTCTTTTCTTTCTTGCCTTTCAAATATGCATGAAGAACAATGCAAATAAAATCCTCTGTACTGTAAAATTACTATGCAAATGCAGTCTTACTCTCAAATTAAAATCAGTTAGCTGTCAGATAAGCAATAGTATATACTGAAATACTTCCTTCCTAAGCAGGTCCCCTTGGGTTTTCCCACAGAATCGATGTATCAAAGAATATATTTTCACCATAACATTTTCCTTTAAGGCACAAAACTGGAGTTATTATTGATTAACAGTGCATGATTTTGATTTTTGGTTTTGTTTTTACACTTTGATGAACACTGCCCTGAAGTACAGTTCTGTGACATAGATCTCAAGGACATCAATATTATAAATATCCAATCCCCAAATTCTAAACATAATCCTAAAGAATCATGCATGTAGAAGAAATCTATCAGCCATTCTAAATGGTAGGCTAGAAAGCTTTGCAGAAAATCCCTGTGAAAATTTCTTCATCACAAAATTGATTTATAAATGGAACATCATCACCTTTATTGTTCCCAGCAAAAGGTCTATTATTCTAATCAGATTAAAATTAAAAGGTTATCCTATTTTTTTCAAGGAACTTAATTACCAGAGAAATTGGACACCAGATTAAAGGAGCCTTGTTGACAGCAACGTCTGCCATGGCTGGGCTTAAATTCTGATTTCTATTCATTTTAATTCCAGCTGTTACTTTGAACAGTTAATGTTAATCATTAGTAAGTTTTGTCCGCAATCTGTGATGGAAATAGGACCCAAATATAATGAAGTTCATTCCTAATGCTGCAAGGATGACCAAATTCCTCAACAGAAAATATGCTTCTACTTCCATATTTTCTTTGTCCACATGTTATAAAAAATAACGGCCTGACGGCTCTCTCCAGAGAAAAATCCATTTATTATCTCTCCATATGTGAGTATTTACAGATACACTATGCTCAGGTCTATGTACTAGCCACTCTGATAAGTACTTCACTTTCATTTAACTCATTTATACTTCATAGAAAAAATTTAAATATTACTCTCTCCAATATGTGGGAGAGAGTCTGACTCTGATAAAATGTAAGCATCTCCACTGGAACTCATATTTCTGGTCCCAGAGACTGAATTTTTATAAAACCAAACAAAAAAATAAAACAAGAAACAGCAACAAAACATGTTCTATAGCTCCTGCACATCTGCAGTGAGAGTTATCACACACACACGCACGCACACACGCACACACGCGCACACACACACACACACACACACACACACACACACTTTCATTTGCCACCATTTCAACCCAATTTTTGGGATAGACTTGTGTCCTATAGGATTAGGGCTGGATAAAAATTAAGATACCATCTGTTTTTATCTGCCAACTGTCTATCATTTACGTTCTTGCATTTTTGTTGTGTGGAATAGCACGCATACTATTTAATATTTTCTTACATTGATGTTTTTACTTTAAAATTGTGCTTTGAATAGAAATTCTAGGAATTTTTCCCCTAGGCACATTTAATTAAGCCCCTGAGCATTCATTTAAATCCTCTCCATACTTTGTGGAACTCTGAGCAAAGAGAACTTTGTATTTACCCTTCCCAATTTATAATGAGTGAATCAGTGACCTTGACCATGCTGTCTTGTTGTTAGCTTGTAGAGCTAAGATACTCATCCAGACCTTTGACACCCAAGCAGTAGTCTTTCCAACTACTCAGAACTCAGCCACCCAATGTCCTTGTGAGAGTAGAGAGGGTGTCAGAGATTAATTTCATGTCTTCTCTGCCTGTGTCCAATCTTTCTGCTGCAAGCGAGACCCAGACAACTTTGTATGAAACGTGGACTAAAAGAAAAGTATGTGAGTGACCTCTCCTCTTGCTCCACAATGTGTTCTGTCTTTACCCTTTCCTGGTCCATCTGTCACTTGAGGAAGTAATACAAAATTATTCTGCTTCAGAGGAACTGTAACAAATGGACTTTTAAAGACATTTAAAAGCTAACAATATTGTTTAAAAATTTTCAGTTCTTATGCCATGAAATATTATTGAAATTAAGAGCTTTTGGAAGTCAGTATATGAAATTCATTCAGAATACCACAGTTGACTAGATTAGCATCCTAAGGTCCATACTTAAAATAAATACCAATAAGTCTATTCAGGGAAAAATTTCCAATGTATCATTATTGCAAGTCTTAATAAAAATTTCATAAGTTATATACAGCAAAAAATATGTCACCAAAATGACAACAGGATCCATTCTCATTCACTGTTAAAGACATTGCTCTTCTACCCACCAGTCTACTGCTAACAAGTGTCTTGGGAATGAAGGGACTCACCAAGGACCCAAATCCCCAGATGCAGTGGGACCTGGTGCCTGGACGGTGACTTAGAAGCAGACTGATAAAGAAGGATGCTGGCTACTGATATCTAAACATAGAGACCATTTCTCATTTCCCAAGAACCTCACAGGTGTTTGGCACCATCTACACACACTGTCTACCCCCCACCCCTGCACAGACCCTGTAATGAGAAGCAGCAAGACAGCGGAAGGGCAGGCAACAGATTGTGGGAGTTCGTAAGCCTCTTCCTGAGCCTGGCAGCTTGTGTGCACTCTGTGCCTCAATAATCCAAGCAACTCTTAATATTTCTGTGCCTCCGACTTGTCTTCCCTACTTCAGAGGCTTGCTTTTAGCAGAGGAATTACCATTTATATCACAGGGGGCAGTATATCCTCATCTATGTCAGCTGGCCAAAAAAATAAAGAAACTGACGAGTTTCATTTTATACAGAAGGAAACTTAGACTAAATATTAATAATTGTTTTGGAGGTTAATAGCTCACAATTGCAAATATTGGAGAAATGATAAGTTTTCCAAACAAGAAAACCATATATTAAATCTTCACAGTGTGGAGTACATGAACACACACATACAGGCTAAATGAAAAAGAATAAAATATTCTGACAGGTGCTTGCAACTTGGGAATTTCTACTGGGATGACATTAGATATGGGGGAAAACATTTCTGTATCTCAAACAAGGAAGTGGTGAAGATTTGTTCCATGAAAATGTGATAGATGACTCACAAAGACATGACAAAGACACCAATGTTAACACTGCATGTGAAGAAATTAGAAAAAAATTATTTCTAAAAAGTGAGAATGGGAAAATGAACTTTCTGAATTATTTTATGTATGTATTCCTTAAAAGCCACAGTAAATATTATAGATATTTCATACATAGCCCCAAAAGTTTATGTACGCAAGTTAATAAAAATATACTTAGTTATCTTAGGGAAATGGGGCGTTGTTTTACATTTGAGGTCATATTTGTGATGTTGAGGCACACATGTAGTATACTCCATAAGAGACAGAGATAAGACTACAGCCTAGGGCTGTCTGATTTACAGTCCCACCTTCAGAGGGAGAACCATGTAATAGGCAAGAACATGGACTCTGAAGTCAGACTTTCTGAATACAAGGTTCATTTCTGTTCACCCAATCGTTGGATCTTCTGCAAGTTAACCTCTTTATGCCTCAGTTTACCCTTCTATGAAATAGTAATAGTGAGAGTTTCTGTTTCATAGGACTGTTGGGACAACTAAGTATACAGATGGTCCTTAATTTGGTGGTTCAACTGAGAACGTTATGACTAATGAAATTAAGAGAAATTTCTTTATGAATAAATTCCCTTTTCCCTCATATAAATCCAATAGTGCAAAGTCAGTGGTAAGGAATTTGGAGATTTGGGAAGGTATTTAAACATATTTCTGCTAATATTGAGGTCAATAATTTCTAAAGCTGATTTGAGCAATACAATAAAATCAATCTCCTTTATTTCTCTTCTCACAAAAATGTGCTTTTTCAACTAGATTATTCAAAAAATGTAGTCATGATGCCTGTGAAATATTTCCAAAATGCAATTCAACTCCAAAGAAGGACTTCTTATGGTGGTTAACTATGAGGAGACTGCTATAAACTGGAGCACATATTTTTCAAAGTGCCATTCCTTCAAAATATATATACAACTGCCACAATTTGAATTTAATTTTACAATTAAAGATTGCTTATTTGAAGTCATTTTATACTAAATAGCTCTAGTTATTCACTTATTTATAATGATAAAAGAAAACATTATTCTTACAAAGAGGTTTTTAGCTTAAATCCAACATTTTAAAGCCATATTTCAACTTCTGTTTTTATTTTTTCCATAACAAAATTGTTTTAGAATATTTTCTCTAACATCTCCATAACTTATAATTGTTAGAAAAACTTGTTTCATATGTAAATGTAAAATGTTAATGAGGCATATTCTATCCATGCTGACTTTGTTATGGTATTATTTTTAAAGTAAGACTCTCGAGGTGGTTGCTTTGATTGAACAAGGAGAAACAGATGTTGCTCTTATTAGAGACAAGAAGAAAATACTGGTTTAATGAATGTTGAAAAAAAAGAAAGTATTTAAAATATAGTAGCAAACTGCAATGGAACATCTGTTGGAAGATGCTTGAAATAAGATTACAGTGACTGGAGTTTTTTCCTTTTGCTTAATATTCAGTCTTGAGAGAAACATTTCCTAGAGTACGAATCCATCTTTATGCAGTTACACTGTTCTCGGAGGGTGATAATGTTGCAGACCATCGTTTATGTGTCATAACTTACAAAGTATTTATTCATTCAGTAAAAAAGGAGAAGACATTTCTATATATGTCATGCACTACTTCCTGTATTATCTGTATGAATTCTGCAGCACAAAGAAACTGATCCAATTAATTTGTCCTCATTTCCATGTGCCAATCTAAACCACTTTATTAAAAAAAGACTCTAATGAAGCCGAGCAACACATGTACTGAAGAGTTTGGACAGGCACAAGATAATTTTTAAAGCTAAAGATAGAACATCCAAATGCTTTCCTATATAGGAAAAAGGCAGGAAGTCACTTGGAACACATCTTTTTTTGAAAGATCTACTTGAATAGAACCTTTAAAAGATAACACACCAGAGATCACAGTGCAAGTGACACTTTTGAGCCATCAGTATACCTACCTAGTGCAGAGACTTAGGGATGGAGTAATCTCTTTTGACAGGCACTCAGGTCTTCTGAGAAAGGAAGGACTTAGGTTAGTGGTTCTTATGTTTTCTATACATAAGAGTCACTCACATGGAGAGTCTTTAAGGTTCCTCACTGACACCTCCAAGTCATTACTGAGAGAAAATAAAGGCAAAATGAAGGAGAAATATACCATGAAATGCAAATCAAAATCCTAATACTAGTCCTTGCAGAAATAGAGGTTTCTAAATTTATTTTTTAAATGAAAAAAGCTTTTAAATATTCAAAATAGTAATGAAAGAAAAACAAAATTAGGGAACTCTTCACTTGATTTCAAGATTTATTATAAAATTCTATTAATTCTCAGAGATAAGAAATGGATTCACATTGTAGTCATTTGTTTTTGGACAAAACACTAAGGCCATTCAAAAGAAGAAGAAAAGTGTTAGTTTTGTTTGCTTGTTTGTTTTCAAAAATGGTTTTGGAACAACTGTTTAAATATGGGGAAAAGCATATGTTGATTTCTACTTTAAACAATACCTATGGAAAATTCTAGATGAATTTTAGACCTAAACACAAAAGCCCAAATTATAAAGTTTCTAAAAGTAAACAGACTACATTCTGGACTTTAGATTCACAGAAATTTCCCAGACGGTGTAAATTCACTTGATAAATTGGGTATTATCCAAAGTGAAAACTTTTACTTATCAGTTAACATGGCTACAAAGGGAAGATAGAAACTAGAAGGAAATATTTGCAACACATATATCTGAAAATAGTATATACCAACATAAAGTAAAAGTGCTTAGAAATCAATAGTTAAAAGACAGAAAGACACAGAGTCATATCACAAATTAACACCCATAAACATATGGAAAAAGTAATTGGTAGCATTCATGGTCAGGGAAATTAAGATAATTTATACAATTTTACATCCATTTCAGTAACCAAAAATTAAAAGAATTGAGTGGGCTATGGGGCAGTTTGAACTTTCACACATTTCTGGCTGGAGCAGAAAATTTTACAACCATTTTAGAATTCTGCAGGCCGAATGAAGCAGTATTGCAAACAAAGTTAAATGTGTGTTGATCCTGCAACTCCATATTTCCTCTTCTAAGTATTTACCCATGAAAATAAAAATGCATGCTGTGACAACACTTACACGAGATTGTTTAAACAGCTTTATTCATAACAGTCCCCAAATGGAAATAATCCTATATCCATATAGTATATATTCAAACAAGGAAATGTTGTTATTCAATGAAAAGAATGAACTAGTGATATAAGCAACAGAATAGGTGAATTTTTAAAAGCAGTGTGCTGCATAAAAATGTATACAAGAAATAACACACTATATACACATCTTTTTGTATGAAAGTCCAGAATGGCAAAACTAACTTATGGTGATCAAAATCACAACAGTGGTTGTCCATGTTGCCCATGCATTGTGTGTATAAGGAGAGTAGATACAAATGAGAGAAGGCTGTACTTTGGCCTGGATAACTTCCTGAGCTGATGAAAATGCTCTATATTTTGCTTGTTGAGGGGATGGGATGTTTGCCTAAGTATGTATATTTATCAAATTCAAGGAATTGTATTTTTAAGATCTATGCATTTGCCATACAGTTGATCCTCATTATTTGTAGATTCAGTATTTTTGAATTAGCTTACTTGCTAAAATTAATTGGAAACTCCAAAATCTCTATCTGTGGGGTTTTCAGGGTTGTTCACAGACATGCAAATACAGAGTAGTGAAAACTTTGAGTTACTTAATGTGCAAGTTTCCAGCTGAGGTGAAACAAAACAATGCTTTGCTCTCTTGTTTCAACTCTCATCTTATAAACAAGTGGTTCTTTCTTCCTCTATGTATTTAGTCATGCTGTGTGCTTTTTGTGGATTTCGCCACTAAAAGTGATTCCTAAGTCTAGTACTGAAGAGCTATTTAGTGTGTCTGAGTGTAAGAAGTCTATGATGGGCCTTTCACAGAGGAAAATGTGTGGCAGATACACTTCTTTCAGAAATGTTAAAATGCTGTTGTCCATGAATTCAATGTTTATAAATCAATGGTGCATGTTAAATATGGTAACCTTAAACAGAAACACACATAAAACAAGGTTATGCATTGGTTGGTAGATGCAAACGTTGTAACTAAAGAAAAGCATCAACCTAACCATGTATTTCCCATAGGAGAAATGGTTAATGTTCACTAAATCAGGTTTCACAGTGACTGTATAGAACAAAAATATACACTGATTAATGAAAATGGACAATGTGTAATTTTTTTCTTGAACTATGTAAATATTTTAAATTGAATTAAAATAAGGGTGCTATTAACTTTTAAATTCAACAAAATTTTATCCATGCCCATTTTATGCTTTTTTTTATATTATCAGTATTGGAAATCTAATAGATAACACGATACCATTTGCTATTAAACAAGGGAAACCCAGTTAGACTCTATGTTGAGCAATATTTTAAGATGTTAAAAAGTTAAATAACTGCCCTAAGACTAAATTTACAAGAAAAATTCTAATAATTTTTCCAATCACAGTGGTATTGCCAGACAAACCCAAATATCATTGCAATTCAAAGTCTCCAACTCACAGCTTTAAGATTATTCTGCTAATGACCCCTCTCTTCTCTTGAATATTTTCCAAAGCAACTAACTTTAATAGGAAAAAGTTTATGCAAAAAGTCATTTCAATCTTACCAACCCAGGGCTCCAGTTAGGGACCACTCTGGCAAATTTGCTTTCTCTCTCTCTCTGTCTTTCATTGCTTTTGTCTCTCTCTTTTTTTCTTTCCAGCATTTGTGTCTTTCTTGAACATAGCATGTGATATAAGTTTCCATGAATAAGAAGTAATTGCTAATTTCCAAGGATGGTTCTAATTAGTACAACTGTTTATCAATACATGCATATACTTAAGACCTAAGATATGGTGGTGACATAGTTAAGAATCTGGTTGTCATTTATATGACTTCAGTGACAATCACTCTCCTCTCTTCACTGTATGTTGAATGCCTTCTATTTCTCAGGTGCTATGCTAGCACTGAAGATTCAAAGCTAAATCATAACTGTGTGCAGTTATTAAACCACTTTGTTACCTGGTTCCCTCAGTTCTGGAGGAAAACTCAACGCATGAGTCAATGCATGTGAAACACTTGCTACTACTGAATGGTAGCAACTTTTATGTTACCATTACTATTATGTCATATTTATAAAGATAAGTACCTCTATGTATAAAGAGAAGGCACTTTAGAGCTTTTACAGAAGGAAAACATCTCATTTTATTTGTGGTATGTGAGGTCATAGGGCAAATAAAGAAATCATAGAGGGTGGAACAAGCTCTGGCCTGAAGTGGGGAAGGAAGGGAAGGAGGACGGGGGAGGTGGTCCAGACAATGTATACACATGTAAGTAGTGTAAAAATGATAAAATAAAAGAAAGAAAAAAGAAAAAGAAAAAATAGAGGAAATAAAAAAAGAAATCACAGAGGAATGGTATTTGAGATAGTTTTCTGGTTATAGGTAAAGAATATTTTAAAATACCACTCTTTCATCCACAAAGTAATATTTATTGTCAAAAACTGGGCTGAGGAATTATACCAGAGAAAAGATTCATATCACAAAAAGACTTCACACTTAATATCTGACATGTTTTATTTTAGCTTTTGTCAACTGCAAGCCATTTGACTACTTTGATAATTAAAGAAAAATTTTGAAAAAGCATGAAAGAATGAGGCAATCATGTTCCTTATCTAGTGAGTGTTCTGATTTCTTCTACTGGGGTGATTTGGAAGTCTTGAGTTTTCAACTTTTGAAACTGTAAAGAGAATAACCAGGGATTTACCTCCACCTCAAGATCTTTTAGAGTTGTACTTGGGAGACCGTATTCAGTCTCTTACTCATATATTGCCTCATTTTTTGATCTCTGACCATGTGACTGGACTGACTTGAGGTGTCATGATGGAACAGTGCAGTCAGACAAAGTCCCAGGCCTCATGAAGTTTACATTCTTATGTGCAAATAACTAATGGCTGACAGGTACAATTTCAGGTGGTGATAACAAAATGCTTTGTAGTGGAGTATCGAGAGGACTAGGTAAGACTGATTGCCAAATGGATAGTGCTTCCCAAGAAGGTGACAGTAATCGAAGACCTAAAGAACAAGAGGAGACCATCATGTGATGATTTTGAGAGAGGGGCAAAACCAGCTAAGTTATAAGGTATAGAATTTGGAAGCAGCAGCAGTCTTGACACATAAATACACTCACAAAAACAAACAAACCAAAAACTGTTAGACTGGGAATGTGACAATCTTTTATCATGAAACTCAGTGCTTTGCTGGGTGTGGTGGTGCACACATATAATTCCAGCTATTCAGGAGGCAGAAGGAGAAATATCTTAGAATTGGAAGCCACCTTGGGCAAAGATTAGCAAGACCCTGTCTCTAAAACAAAATACAAACAAAAGGGACTAGGGGCATGACACAAGTGGGAGAGTGCTCGCCTCGCCTAGGCTGGTGAAGTTCTGGGTTCAATCTCCAGCATTGCAGAGAAGAGAGAGGGAGAGGATAGGGAGAGGGAGAGAGGGAGAGGAGGAGTGAGAGAAGGAGAGGGGGAGGGGGAGAAAAAGGAGGAGGGAGAGAGAGAGGGGGAGGAAAAGGGAGAAGAGAAGGGAGAGGAGGAGGGAGAGAGGGAGGGGAGAGGGAGAGTGGGACAGGGAGAGATGGAAGAAGAGGAGAAGAGAAATTGAAGGAAAAAAATCTACCTCTCTGACTTCTCTTAAGCTAGAGCATACCATATCCATAAGGAAGAACCCTTGGCTCTTGGTAACCTTGGCTTCATTATCATAGTAAATGAGTCACTGAGACTTTCTCTGTGTGGCAAAGCCTGAGAAGCTGTTGCCATGTGACGAGGAAGACAGTGTTGTACCCCTGACTGAGGAAAGGGAAAAAGGGGGTCTCCCGCTAACTCTTCTACAGGACCCACAGGTCTGTGGAAACTGATGCAAAGGTCCTGAGAGGAAGCATGGCTGTTGGGTAAGAAAACCAGATCCTGAAATGCCCACAGTGGCTACAGCTCAAGGGGAAAGGCCTGAGGAGATAATTGAGTGTAAAGAATAAGCCAAGGTCTGTGAAGAAAGGGCCTCTGAGCTGTGATTAGAAGACTGAATTTTCACTGTGATAGAAATTTTTGTGTGCAGAAAGTGACATAATGTATTTTATCATATACTCTGAATTCTGGGAAGCGAGTGGATTTTGGAGGGCAGAGTGAAAGAAGAGAAACCTGTTATGAAGCTCTCCTAGTCTAGTTGTTGTGGAGGCTGAGATGGAGGACAGAACTCAGAAAAACAGTTGGATTGTCCTATGTTTGTGGGACATCCATGACAGGTCTTGCTTTCTGAATGACTACTAAAGGTTTTGAAAACTCAGCTGCAATGAATGGCATTTGCCCAGGTGATGAGAGACAGAGTGGGAGCTGGTGTTGAGTACATTTATTACTAAGTAAGTAGAGAAACCAGGCAGGCAGTTAGATATTTGAATCTGGAGCTCAAGAACGAAGGAAGATATAGAGATAGAAATTTTACGTCATGGGCACAAATTATGGCACTAGACAAGGTCACCTTCAAGAAAGTTGAGCTAGTGAAGAGCTTAGGCAGAGCCCTGGCATGCTCCAAACTTCAGAAGTTGGGAAGAGAATGAGGAAGTGAGTGACAAAGATTGTTGCAGGCTCTGACTCTCTTAAGTCCATCTGTGTACTTCTTTGTAAAGTGCAGTTTAAGCAAATAACCTTTTTTTTTCTGGGTGTGTGTGTGTGTGCGGTACTGAGGCTTACACTCAGGACTTTGTACTTGCTATGCATGTACTCTACTGCTTGAGCCAGATCTTGGCTCTTTTTGGTCTGATTATCTTTGAGATAGGGTCTCACTTTTTTGCCAGGCCAGCCTGAACCACAAACCTCCTATTTTGAGCTTCCTGCTGTGTCTGGAATGACAGGCATGTGCCTTGGGGCCCAGATTCTTTTCTGTTGAGATGGGTCTCTTGAACTTTACTCCCCCTGGAACCTTGATTCTCTCAATTTCAGTCTTCCATGTTGCTTGGGATGACAGGTGTGCACACCACATCCAACTACTGGTTGAGATGGAGTCTCATTAACTTTAGGTGGGGCTGGCCTAGAACCATGATCCTCCTCATCTCAACCTCTGAAAGTAACTAGGAGTGCAGGTATGAGACACTGGTACATGGTTAAAAGCAACTTTTCTAAGCCAGTTAACCGAGAACTCCCAACCCATAATATCTTCAGATGACCTGATATTCTGGTATTTGATCAGATTCCTTATCCTCTGCCATCCCCCAGGTGGTGTCTGATCACCTTGGCTTACCTCCAGCAAGCATCCTGTTAGATTACTTGAGTCAGAATTGACCTGACTCCTGATATTTCCACTTAGCAATTTTACTGCTACTAACCCCCATCCTGCTCTGTGGCTATAAATTCCTATATGCCTGTGGTGTGTAATCACAGTTAAGCCCCATCTCTCCTCTCCACTGCACAATTCCATTATTGTAGTCCCTGCATCTATCACAATGGTCCAGAATAAAGTCTTTCGTACTACGCTTTAACAATTGTCATTGCATATTTATTTTAAACAACACAAGATCTGAGAAAGAGCCGGCAGTAAAGTAGGAAGGAAATCAGAATATGACATTAAGGATGAGGTTGTTTCAATGAGGAGGGATGAGTGGACTCTTTTAAGTGTATCTGAGATAGCAGATAAAGTAAAGACAAGAAGCAGATTACATTTAGGAATGTGGAATGATGATGGAGCGCAGTGAGGAGAAAATAGCAGGTGAGGAAAGGAAGCAGAAGATATGATCCTTGAGTAGTTTAATACATGGGGAAAGAATTCTGAGTCATGATCTACATTGAAAACTATGAATCTCACCCTAAGAAAAATTCTTTTTCATATGTAGCCCACATTTGTATATAATTTCAGTAGTACATCTTCTCTCTGGCTAGAACCCTGGTTTATATAACCCATCATCCTTTAATTGTATCACTTGATTTTGCTATGCAATGAGAATCCAACTATTTTACTTGTGGCTTTTTGATGAGTTTTCTTACATTCTGTGTTTTTTCAATTTAAAGGCTTAAAGATTATATTTTTTTCCTTAATTTTTAAAATAAATATGCCAGTTAATTGGTTTTAAACATCAATATTCGTTATTATTATTCACATTTACTGTTTTGTTTCTGTTTGGCACAGAAATTTATTGTTGTAAACTTGTTATCATACCATTTCAGAAAAAGATGTTTTTATTGCTGTTAATATTACAATTCATTTTTAAGCCAGAATTGACCAAGTTACTTTCAGTCCTCTATCTTTGTCCCACATATGTCTCAGATAAATACAATATCTTAGAATTTTCTCTAAGGGAACAAAAGCATCCTCATATATAGGAAATAGCGACAGTCTGAATGGCACATTCCAGTCAATTCTTCTACTCTTTCTGAGGACATCCTCTGTAAATATAAAAATGAGCGTGGTGATTCTGACCTCAAGAAGTTTCCCTTATTGAGCATGGTAAAGACATTCAGTATTATTATATGTATCTTTGTAATTTTTATAAAACATTTATAATTTATTGTAACTTTATAATTTATTTTATAAATTAAAGCTACAGGAGTCAGGAATGAATGAAAAATAAATGGGGAAGTCACAATGAAACTGGAACGATTTTGGTTTCCAAATGTGTATCTGACAAGAAGTCATCCTAAAGGTAGGCATTTGCTCACTTTCTATAGCCTAATGATAACATGAGACTGAAGCTCTTTGGGTTCCCTGTCTTCAAGGCTGGGCATACCCTTGCTAGAGAAAGGAATATTACTGTGATTACAGAGTATCTTAGTGCTTTCCCTTGTCCCAAAGTCACATCATTTCTGTGTGACACATTAAAGAGAAATTAGAGTAATGCAATGCTACTGGTCAATGACTATTTCTCAATCTTGTGAGATTAGCAATGCAAAAAGAATATCTTAAAGAAAGAATTATACAAATACTGCAAATGAAGATATAGCACTTGAAATAATGCAAATTATTTGAACACTGCAAATGAAGATAATAATAAGTAAGCCTAGATTAATTCTGCAATCCATTCTCTCATTTTTTCTAAAATTTTATTAAAAAGTTTAAAAGCTTAAAATTAACAATTGCCAGAGTTTGAAGACTGGCTTTTTTGCAAAATACTATATATTATGAAATTCCCTCTATTGTTTAAATGTTTTTCAAATTCTTGGCTTTGTAATAAACACACACAACTGCAAATTTAAATGGTTTCTATTAAAATAGAGCCCTTTATGACTGTGTGTGCTGGGTAACTCCAACGAGAGAAGTATTTTAACTTATACAGGTCATCTGACCACTTGGGACCAGTAATTCCCAAGTTAAGAGAATCACTATGATCAGAGCTCTACCACACTGGAAAAGATATCTTCAAATGCTATGTTCAGGTACAATGTTTTACGATTTAAATAGAAATCGTTATTTTAAGATTACATTACAAAATGCCTAATAAAACCATAGTTTCTCATTTCAGGTAATTCTGTAGTATTTTCCTTTAGTAAAACTCTATTTTTATACCTGATACTGAATGATTTTCATCTTTTACTCAAAGGCAATGCCCAGATAATGTAGATATAGACAAAAAATTCACTCCTTATCTTTTACATGTGATAATTTTTGTGCCAATCTCTCTACTGTTTGTTCTTATAGTTACTTCTAGCATGCCAGGCAGCGTCTGTGAATTTCAAGTCAATGTCATTTCCTCCAACTGTGCCATTAATGAGACCTGAACCATGAAGGTCACATCTCCAGGTTTTTATGAGCTACACTCTCCTGCAATCTTCAAGTCAACAACAATCTTCTTGAGAGTCACCTGCCCTTTTGACAGTTTTTCTTACTCTTAGTGGCAAAACATGAGTGGGAAAAATGCTAAATGTGAGCACATTAAAACAACATTTATAAGACTGAAGTTTCGTAAACAGGTAAGTTATAAATATATTTTTTCTAGTCCTTCTCATAGATTTTCTTTTTCTACTCTGTATTTATTTTGGCGGTATTGGGTTTGAACTCAGGCCTTGTGCTTGGTAGGCAGGAATTCTCCCACTTGAGCCACACCTCAGTCCTTTTTGCTTTAGTTAGCCTTCAAATAGGGTCTTGTGTTTTTGCCCAGAGCTAGCCTCAGACCATGATTCTCCTACCTAAGCCTCTTGCATACTTGGTATTACAGGTGTTTACCACCATGCTGGCTTTTTCTGTGGATTTTAACCAAATAAGGTAATATTTTGTGAAAGGTTAAAAATTAAAACAATTATTTTAAAATTCAGATGTTCTCTTTTTACTAATTTAAGAATACTGATTTATTAACTATGAATTCATAACTGGCATGTTCTCAAGCTGTGTGTATTTGTATGGAGAGATATGTGGTATTCACTGCAGGACACATAAAGTAGGAGAGTGGTATGGATCTAGATTAGAAGAGATTAGTACAGATGATACTGTCATGTTAATAAATCTTTATACCTTTCTGGTCAGCAATTCTCATTAACAAAATGAATGATTCATGCCAGTTGAATTACACAATTCTTTCCAGTATCAAACACTTAGAACAAGACTGAAATACAGTCATGTGTTGAAGAGGGAAATAGACCAATGACAATGTATCAATTTGAGACAAGCAGTGTTATACAGAGCACACCAAAAGAAATATCTATTTAATGGAAATTGGACATTTAACGATGTAGATGTGTACTTGCCTTCTGGAAAATTCTGAACATTAAACACAATAGACACAGAACACCCAAATAAATGAAAGAGATTTCACTAGAGACAAAAAGGGAAGAACCCATGCTGGATTATAGGAATAGTCACTTAAGTCATGTATCTTAGTAGAGAGGAGGTGGGAATTCCTGGTAGCTTCATAGAATCCTAAAAGTAAATAAATAGCAGATCAACTTGAGGGAGAGAGAGTTGGTACCATAGAAAGAACTGCCTTTTTTTACAAGTCCAAGTCTGATTGGGAAGTCTTGGCCACTTCTAAGATTTAACTTAAGTAGTGGAGTCTTAAAAAATACTAGAAAATTTAATTTACAAGAACATTTGTCCTTTACTAAAGACATTCTCTTGAACATTAACAAATGGTTATGAAACTATCACCCAGCAGTATCCCATAAAATCTGAGGAAATTTGTTGAAGGCTAGATGACTTATAGCAGTCAAATTCTATGATGTAAATGAATATCTGTCATTTTCATATTCATAGGACATGACTTACATGACAAAATAATAGATTACCATATGGAGTTTCCTTATTATACAACAAAATTACAACATATTTTTAGTAGCTATTTATCAAACATTGCTAAGAGTTCTTTGCTGGATGGGCAAAAATATAGTAAAAGAAATAAATGATTGTACTTAGATTTAATCTGGGGTGATGGTAATGTTCCATTTGTTGATCAAGGTGTTATATAGCTGTGTTCATTTTTTAAAATTTATTGAGTTACACAATTATGGTATGCACATTTGATGTACATATATTGTCCTTTGATAAAAATAAAATAATGGATCAAGTCAAGAGTGTCATTAATGTAAAATCTGACAAAATACCTTAAACAGGAGGAAAATATTGGAGTCATTGTTATCTCTGAAGAGTCATGAGGTAAATTTGTAGAAAAGTCATCAACAATGTATAAAGTTTGCAAATACTTGTAGGATATTAAAACACTACTAATTCAACAAAAATGATAGCTATCACTCTCATTAATTTGATTTGAATTGTGACATATAAGAGAAAAAGAAGATATTGATGGAAAAATTCTGAAAGAGACTTTAGAACACTTTCAAGGGCTTTACAAGGTGATGTCATTTAAAAATTATGTTTAATTTCATTTCTGAACTTAAGAGACTTCCTTTCTTTGATTAACTTATCAACCATGATTAAGGGTCTTTTATGTCTCACAGATACAAGGAATGCAAAGTAATTTAAATCATAAGGAAGAAAATACTTCAATATAAAATTAATCACTATTTTTTTTGGTCTCTCTAAATCACATAGAATGTAATCTTCCTTTTTTTTAAACTTTTCTTTCTGAGTCTCTCTCTCTCTCTTTCTCCCTCTCCCTCTCTCTCTCTCTCTCTCTCTCTCTGTGTGTGTCTCTTTCAGTACTGGGAATAGAACCCAGGGCCTTGGGCATGCTAGTCAAGTGCTCTACCACTACTGAGCCACACTCCCAGCTCTCATCTCTAGTCTTAAGGTTTCCATCTCTGGATCTCTCAGAATAAAAGGTATAAACAGATGATTCAAGTACCGTAATGTTCATTCCTTGCCATCTCACCACTGTCATAACCCAATGAGCTTGAAGTTTCTCAATTATTTTTCTACTCTAAACTACCTTAAACATAATGATTTCTTCAGAAGCCATGGTTCATAATGACAGTGACTCCTATGATAGGTTAACCATTAGGTGACTGGTTGGAAGTTTGAAAAAGTACATATGATTGAGGAAGGATATACATGTGGCTAGTCCTACATCTAATTTATATAGATCACACTCTTAAACTAATGGCTAGAACTAGTGTCCATTTTGTATCTAACTTAGATTTTCACAAAAGTCCTAAGAATTTAAACCCACTAACAAATTACAGTCCACTAAGAATTTGTACCCACTAACAGATAAAGCCACAATATCTGAAAAGCAAGGATTGAGAAGGCACAGAATTCAGGGAAAAGACAGAGAAATAGTTAGCCAAAGTGTGCTAATTAAGTAACTCTTGGTCTGACATAGGTCTTCCCTTTTGATCTCTCTCCCCGCAAGATGGTGGTCCTGTCAATCTTTCTCAGAATCCACAGGGTGCACCTGAGTCCCAGGCTTGAGGCCAGTGACCTCCCACAGCCAGTAGCCTACTTGCTAGCTTCTCTTCAAAGAAATCATAAAAACCCATTCTCTAAAAGTGGATTGACCAAAAATATTTCTCAAAAAAAATCAATTGACAAATGTATCAAATATACCAATTTATCAGGTAATTATGTTAAGCAATATTCTTCTTGAATATAGTCAATGAATATGAATAACATTATTGCTTTTATGAATATATTCATGAATATATTTCTTTTAAATATATTCAATAAATGTGAATGTATTAGTAATATTTTAAGTATTGTTCAATTTATCAAAAACTAAGGGTTGCAGGTTTAGCCTTTTAATGAATACATTTATGAAAACATATTCATGAGAATGCAGTTCTAAACTAAATCATCCCTTCCATAAAGTGAAGGGAGATACAGTCACTGAATTCTTTCACTCATTCATCCAAAACTATGTATCAGGAAAAACTCTAGACCTTAGAATCATACCTCAAACAAAGATGCTGACTTCATAGAGCAGAGATTCATATGTCCATTGTCTTTACAGAAGAGTATTATTGAAAATAAGTTTCTGGCAAGTTGTTTTTCTAAATCCAGTAAATTTGCCTGTCTCAAAGGGAATATCCATAAGGGATCTTGGTGACTGCTAATTAAGTACTGAAGATTCATTACACAAATCTTGTGTGAACATTTTGTTATGCTGGTCTTTATCAGTCTTTATTTGCTGTGAACTTTAAAAGAAAATTACATGTGAACATTACAAATCCAGTAGCAGTTCACCCAGTGAAGTAGCCAGGGTTACTTCTAGGGTTCATTTTGAAAATGAACAAATGAATAAATCAAGATTCACAGTTAGGAGACTTGCCAATATCAGCTAGTAAGTTACAAACCTGGCAATAAGGTCCAGATTTGTGGAATTCTAATCAAAAGTATTTTCTCACTTTCCAAAGCTACAACTTTCTGATCAGTATTATAATTTTGTGGTTCCCAAACCTTAAGATGATGATGGGTAGGCTTAACACTATTAACTTAAATTTCTAAAACAGCAACAAAAAAGATATCATACTTTTTATATGTCATTAGATTTATATTTCAGGAGCTTTATTTTTAAAACCAAATTATGGTAGAAATTCTACTACATCAGAGAAACTTGTATATTAAAGCATGAAAGTAAGCTTAATGTGAATGTAACAGTTGTTGCTAATTCTTATTTTTATTAAGGCATGAATAGCATCATTAAGTAATACATTAGTCTTTTTTGTTAGCTTCAAGGGATAGAGAACAATGAGACACTTGAGCTAAACTTTGTGTGGCTATTAAAAGGCAAAATGTTTTCTCCTCCCAAAGGGCATTACAAATAAAAAAAAATCTAAGTTGAACGTTGTTATTCTCTGAGAAAGTCATCAAATCAAATAAAAATGTTGGCATTTCAGTAGACAAGTTCCCATTTTATTGAGAGTGACTTGGACCAGATATTTTTGTGATTGTAAGAGATGCCTGAATATGAAGCAGATTTGCTAGAGGGTGGATGACCCCTGTTTTGTCTCTGAACTGTACAAAGACAGAAAAAGACTTCTTTTATTGCTTTTCTGTATGTACTTCAGTTATTTATTTTATATATTTCCAATCAGGTCTCAATGGAAACTCAAGCAAACAAAAACAGCACAGGAGATATCTCTTTTCACTGTGGATTTTCTTACTTGTTTAAATGAAAGCTTTACAACTATGGCAATGTCAGGCAATACTTACGGGAGCCCAGGAAATAGTTTACAATTAGCTCTGCATATTTGCAAAACAATCGACATTATTCATATTATAAAAGGAGAGGGATGAGTCTGAGTATGCTAGAATTCACTGTAAGACTAGTTTTCATGTGGACTCAAGTTCATTCTCCATACAGATAAACTTTAAGAATTAATCCCATCCTTCCATTTAGGGTTTGTCCCCACACCTCATGAGAGATCAGTTTACCAACTTGTAAGCATGTGACAGATCTCTTTCATTTCTTCCTGGCATCTTGTGAATATGAACCTTTTCCACTCAGGTAGTTGAAGCTGAATATTACTTCAAACAGGATGTGCTTAGAGTGTTTAGCATTTGTACTGGTTTATTTCAATGACAATCTTGTGATCCTGTGGAAACATGGAGATCTGACCCAGGTTGTAACAGTGCCTGGTGGATGGTGTATTGGTGGATCATCTTGATATGAGTCTACAGAGCAACAGTAAGAGCCTAACTAGGATGATTTTCTTCTTTAACTAAGTGCTAATAATCAGTACTGTAACTTACCTCTTACTATGTCAAGATAATGTGATGATATTGAAGTAGGTAGACAAAAGACCCTGCTTCATGGAAGTTAGGTGCAAGATGAACATGTGTTATGACTGTTACGTCCTACTGGCATACACATAAAGAATACTTCTGATGGAAGTGTGGAGACTTGTCTAATTTCGTCAACTAGATCCTGAGGCCCTGTTGTGAGAGCAACACTCCTTCTCAGCAAGATTTATTGTCTCTGGATTAAGTCAAAGCTTTAGGAACAAAATAGTTTCACCACAAACCTACCCTCCAAATTAAATGATAATATCTTACCTTGTCATTTGGGAAGATTATTTTTAACTAAGACAATGATGTATTTAAAAAATATTCCTTTTATGAAGAACTTAATTTAAGCCTATTTTTACTAATAAATTCATGTAGATTATAACAATATATTAAAAATTACATAAGTATTACTAATATATTTGGTTTAATATTATAAAGATAGATAAGGTTCAGAGTGAATGTTTAGAGTTAAGATATTTAATTGTCATTGTAATTAATATTTCAGGTATTATATATGTTGGGGGGGTTTTTGGTGGTAGTGGTGTTACTGGGGTTTGAACTCAGGGTTTCACACTTGTGAGACAGGCTCTCTACCACTTGAGCCACTCCACCAGTCCTTCAAGTACATAAATTTGGATGTATCTAGCAGATTATGTATAATCTATATTTAGGACAGAAACAAATTTTTATTTATTTAATTTTATAATAAAAAACATAAGTTCCATTTTGTTAAGTGAAAAATGATAAAATGTTATAATTGATGAAAAATTATAAATCTCATTTATAATTTTAGTCATTTCTAAAAAAATTATTATGTGAGCTTTTATTTCTTAACATTTTTTAAAAAGATAAAATAATTTTAAAGAATTAAGAGACTATATCAATAATAAGTACATTTTAGCTATATAATGGATAAGTTTATAATGTCTACTTATTTTCAATGAAAACTTTTTATTTTTCTTTATAAAAGTGAACATTTTGTTCCATATAAAATTATACAAAATATGTTGTGAATCATTTCAAATTAGCTTTTGTTTTCATTTCAATCATTTAATGCTTTGATTTGTATCCACTGTGGTCATGAAGGAGAGAAAAGATAATTTTTTTTCTTCAATCTTTATAAGAAGGTAAATGGGTAAAGGGAAATAAGAGTGATTTTCTCCCCAAATGAATTTGAATGATTTCATTTACTTGACAGATGGATGCACAAATGTGTTCTTTTGAGGAGACAGAGAAGGCTTCATGGATGTTTGCATTTATAGAATTGGACAGAGAGCCTATTGAAATGAGGGAATTGTCAAGAACTAAGGAAATTTAGGAGGTAATTTTGTTTGCATGGTTTCCAACTCTTCTCATCTCTTTGAATAAATAACATAATGTACATAGCTTGTGTACATTCCTCTTTGAATCCCCAGTTGTAAATGCTCGAGACATGGATGTTGGATGAACAAGGAGGCTAAGTCATGGTCCTGTGAGACACTTTGCATGTCACACACTTGTGGGAGATCACATGAGAGGTGTGGGTTGAAACTAGATCATAAAGCATTTGGAATTCAAATGAAGAAATATGAATTCATTCAATTAGAAATTTATGGAGTAAAACAGTGACATAATTTTAGATTTCTCAAGAGGATTACTCTAGTAGCTGTCAACTATAAAATAAGTACAAAAATGTAAACTCCTTCTTTACAATAGCTCTACAAAGAAATGTCTATAATGTGTGTGTACAAATTTTAAGGTAAATGTATAGACAATATTATGCTTAGAAACATGAATTATCTCTATTCAACATTCAGAAATTAGAAGAAAAATTGCTTAACTCAGAAGTTCAAATAGGCTTAAATTAAGAATGTTTTACTCTCATATTGATAATTTTTTCTCTGATTTGTTTTGGCAAAATAAAATTTATACATTCTTATCTTTAGCTTTGTAACACTATGGTTCTTTTATTTTGGGTTCACTTTTAGTTTTTACTCCTTTTTTGAGTTCTCTGACATTCACCTAAGCCTCATTATTACATATACCTGAACTCTCTTGCTATGACTATATAAATTGAAAATTCAATCTGACTTTAAGACAGTCTTAAATGTTCCTATTTATATTTCAGCTACTCATGCATGAACTTGATTACAAATTATGTGTACATAGCTATGGTTACTGAATCCCCAAAACATATTGCAAGCACACCATATTTCACTTGCAGGAAAAACAGAACACTAGCTGCCACTTGTGTTTTATGAAGATAAATTATTGAACCACAAAAGTCATGAGATGAATTGTAACACAACACTTGCATTTTATCCCTGAAGGTATCGTGGCACTGTCAGTTAAATGCTGCTGAACACAACTTAGCTTTCATATCTAACAGTATTATTGTTAGTATTGACAATTCTACCCATCATAGGGAAAGTGGGTACTTTCCAGTAAACCCCCAGGGCTAAATCACATTGCACATTCTGTTCTTAGTCTCAGCATCTGTGCTTCAATTATAGTGATTTTGGTGATAGGAGTCAACTGAACTCAGCATTTGAGAGAATAATTTCTCATAAACACAATTGCATATATAAAAGTATCTGGGTAAGAAAAAAACCTAACATAATCATTAATATAACCATATCTGTTCCCCAAACACAAGAGTTTAATAAGCTCCACAAAAAAGCTTATATTAATGAAATAAAATCCTATGCTGTCACAGTAAAAAACAACATTTCAATCTAATCAGGATACAAACAGAAATTGGGTTTGTATTAAGGCCATGGCATTCTAATACAAATTCCAAATTTGGCTCCAAAGTCGTCTGTTCATTCGTTTTTTATAAGCTCTGGTATCTGTAACATCAAGAAGGCATCCACTGTTGCCCTAAGTCAAGTGGCAATTTATACTGTGCCAGGGATAAAGAACAGATATTTAATTCAACTCATACACATTTTGTTGGTCTTAATTGGGTTTAGAAATGTGTACTTGGATTACAGTTCCATTTAAAGATTGTTTATGGCTATGAATGACTTAAAGCTTTATGACCAAAGCACTCTACTGCAATTGTTCACTTTCAAATAATAAAAATGGTACCATCACAGCAATGTAACAACACAATCCAAACTCGGAAGCACCTAACCTAGTTTACTTAGGCCAGGTATGATATGATAGTGAGGTCCAGTCCTGCTTTTCCGTTCAGGTGCTGTCAGGGCTTCTGCAGGCTGTGCGTGCCAGCAAGCACAATACAGGATGTTAAAGTCAGTGCCGGTAGTAACTGAAACCCATTTAGTCCAAAGCTAGTCAGGGGTCACAGCAACATTTGAGGAAGAGCAGCTACAAATAGGTTTGTTCTTAAGGCCCTTTCTCCTAGGTCTACAAACCACAAATCTTTTTTACTGTCCTTCCAATCCCAGAGAGCCTCATTTAACAAAAAACCAGATTGAGACAAGTCACCCAGATGGACTTCATTCCATTCCATTCCATATAAAGGAAACTAAGAAACTGGGCACAGATGGCAAGAGAAAGTGAGTATATGGCAGTTATCTTCAAGTAGCTGCTTTGGTGACATAGCAAAGACAATATGAATTGAACTTCATCCCTGTCCTCCAAAGCTCACTTATGAGGAATAAATAGACACATATGAATAACTTAAATTAAAATTCTGCACTAAACAGTTAAGTGAGATGACTCTATCTAAGGAAGCAGAGGAAGTAGGTATGAGAGAGGATGAGTATAAGTTTGTTAGATGTAGAAGAGCTACATGAACCTAGGATGAGAAATAGTAATTTCAAGTGACTGGTGGTAGGGCGTGCTTCGGAACAAGTGTAGTTTGGCTGGTGTTTAGATGCCTGGAGCAGAGGGGTACTGCGCTGTAATGCTGAACTCACATTTGGGCCAGGCTCTGAGAGTCTTTGCACACCATAGAAAGACATTTGGGCATTATGTGGGAGAAAGTGAGAAAATTTCAGAGATTACTTGAATTTATTTAATGAAATCAATAATCCCCATAAAGCTAGAGTTAAATGGTGAGAGGGGGAAAAAATACTCTTATTCCTGCTGTTTTTCAAATGAATGATATTTTAAAGGAACATTGACTTACTTAGCAGCTAAGACAAGGATCTATTCAATTTAACAAGGTGTTATCATGATCAAGACAAGTTGTTCTTTCATGAAACTACTTATATTTTCATTTTAAAAACTTAAGTTTTACATGGGAAAATGTTACTGAAAATGTAATGAGCTAGCAGAGGTTTGGGTCTTCTACAAATCCATTATAAAGCTGACTGCTGAAAAATCGAGCTATGAAAAACAGTTCTACTTCTCATTATTGCTAAGGGCTTCCTAAGAGGAAGAGGCAAGGCATGGAATAGAAGTAATCTTCCAATCCTTAAGGAAGCAAATTCAGAACCAGTATGTCAAACCAGTCCATGCACGAGTAGCCAGACTACATTTATGTGGCTATGACATGGGTCCACCTGGGCACAAACTCTCCCTTTTGGGTGAACGCCTTTCCTGTGAGGGAATCTGGGAACTCAGATAACAATTTCACTGAAAAATGAAAGTCTCTGACAGACCTATAAATAAAAGTTTGTATTTATAGTTGTTATTTGTAGGGCTGGTGATCAAACCCAGGGCCTTTGCTCTGCTACTGAGCTACATCCTCAGCCCCATATTTATAGCTGCCTGGTTTACCAGTATCATTTGACTATTTAGGCAGGCAATAAAAATAAAATTTTTCTTAGATTCTGGAAAGACTGGTGTTATTGTTATTAATAGTCCTTGAAATAAGGGCTAATTAAAGAGTTTATTTGAAGAGAACAACTACAAATATCCATGACTATAAAAATGCTTTAGTGAAGACTTAGGGAGATGCCTTAACTGCACTACTTTGGTAATTGGAAATAAATGTTTTTGAAAAGAAGACAAAAAGCATAGGGAGGCACGTGTTGATCTCTGTGCCTATCCAGCCCTGTCCCTTTCTGAACAGATCACCCAGAGCTTGTGCTGAGGGGCAGCTATAAGTGACTTTGCTTTTACCATGTGAACCTGTGCTCCACAGGACCAGAATTGAGTCCCACAGTCAGCACTTCTGGATCTGGCAAACAGGCTCACTAAGCTGTGGGATGTGAAGATAGTGGCACTTTTATTTTTTTGGTCCTGTTTAGATGATCTCCCTGGAGTTAAGTATGTCATAGTCTGGGCTTCCATGACAGTCGTCCTACTGGCAAATAATTACCACAAATGATTTGACACCTAAAACTGTCCCAGCATGAACAAATTACTGGAATCCAACTAGATTCAAAGACACAGCCTATCAAAGACTGGACATGGAGTCAGATGTCTACAATATGGAATACTCAACCTGAACCCTGAGAGTTTCATACAGCTGGGTGCCAATGAGCATTGCTGGAACTACATGGGCTAAGAGAGATACATTGCAAGTCACAAAAACAAACCACATGTGAAATTTAGAATGTTCTACTAGCCACATTTAATTAAAAAAAAAAAAAAGCAACGAGTGACTTAATTTTAATTATATATTTCATCAAACACAATATATCTCAAATAATGTTTGATCATACAATCCATATGAAAGCGTTACTAATGAGATATCCTGTCTCTTTATTTTCCTATAGTCTTTTACATACCGGAAGCACTTGTCAGGGGCAGCAGTTCTCAATTTGAAAAACCACATTGTGAGTGGTCCACAGGCACTGTCACTGTGTGGACAGCACAGATATGGAGAGATGAGTCATGACGTGTTTTCACACAACTACTGGGAATTCTAAGCCAGCCTCAGGTTTGAGCTTCCATGCTACACTGGCCTTTTATTCTTGTTTTTTTACCTCCTGGACTGAAAATCTGTATCTCTCTTCCCTTCTAATTTTACCTAGCAAATTCCTCCTCATGGTTAAATCTCAGCTCAACTATAACTTATTCAGGAAAATCTGAATTGCCCCAATCCCATCCCCAAAACACCACCCCAGAGCACAATGAACGTTCAGCAAATATATAAGCAAAATTCCACGTTCCCTTGTCATATGTGCCCAGACTTATCACTCCTCTCATGTCTGACAGTTGCCAACTCACGGATTTGTGTGACTGATATTACTGACCAGCTCCTGGTCTGTGAGGGAAGTACCGAATGTGCATCCATCAAAGCCTCTGGATTACCACATGTGTTCATAACAATTATGTCAAGCGAGGGAGTGAATTTCTACCTCCCCAACTGAGCTTGTCTCTCTACTTAAACTAGCTTGAGAGAATCTTTTTAGCCAAAAAGCCCGAATAGAATTGTTTTTCTACTGAAAGTTACCCTCGCTACATAAAAAGCAGAAATGGGATGGAATTGTCTCTTGGAACATGTTTGTATCTGTCTACACAAAAGATAGTTCATTTTCTAAGTTTAAAGACCAATCAGAGGGGAATTAGCTGTGAATCTCATGAAACTCAAACTCAGGACCCATCAGGTACAATAATTCCCTTGTGGGTTAGGTTTCACTATAAGTATTTCTGAAATCACAAGGAGCTCAAGCTTCCAAGACACCAGTAATTTGTTGCACAGTTTTACCCATCCTAACTAATGATTCTACTTTTAATTCATTTTTATTTGCAATTTTGTATTTTTTTAAAAGGTCCTTCCACCTCCAATTTGTCTAAAGAAAGGTCTCACAAAGCCTGGATCTACTCCTGTAGAGAACATAAAAGTTTTCCTCCTTTTATCATTTTATGTACTGAGCAAAAATAATTAAATAATTAAAAATAATAAATAAATTAAATAATTAAAAATAATTAAATTTTCCAAACTTGAGATTGCAATTCTTATATGTTTCACTTCCTTGTCAAGTTGAAGGGATTAGCACAAAGTCAGTTGCAAACAGGTTAATGGTGCCAGATTTCAGGTCCTGGTGAAAGGGAGTGTGGTGGGGGTGGGGTGGGGTGAGGATGGGGACGTGAAGGCCACTGCTGCTTATTACAACCCCAAACACAGTTCTGTAAAGGCTGGAACCATGTCAGCCTTCCTCTGGGTAAACTGGACTCTGCTTCATTAAGCTAACCTCATTCATTTGGGCAGAATCTAGTAGGAGTAGGAAAATGAAAAACTAGAAGTCACACAAACTTGAAGGTTTTTAGAATTTAAAGCACATAAAGAAATATAAAGTTCATAGCATACTGAAAAAGTTTAAGTGCAAATTCTATGGCCATTCATTCATTCTTCTGACTAACAAATGGATACTTGCTCCTTCCAAACAGAAGTAGATAAGTACTGAAGGTGAAAGAGAGAGCAGGTGGATCCTGTTCTCACCCTTACAAGTCCACATTTGATAGATGGCGATATTACTGTAGGAATTCAGAGAAAAAGCATACTAGGAAATACTTTATAGACAGGGTCATCTTGAAATTGAATTTCATGGAGAGGAAGGCTGTGTATAGTACACTGAAAAGAAACAGAATCCCAGGAATGGCCATTCCCATCGAGCTGCATTAAGAAGACAATCCTACTTTCTTCCCCATCACTGAGTTTCAAACAAGAACATTTAGCCACAAGACACATGGAATAATTTCTCTATTACTTTTAGTATTATCTTTTGAATTCTACGGTTTTTATTAGTTTATTTGTTGAAAGTGTTGAAGCATTACAGGGTTATGCAGGGTACCTAGGCATGTGAATCAGTGAGTAAAACTTTTACAGGAATGATATGAAAGCATGCCACAAGGAACGAGTTTATTCTAACTGTTCTTCCTCTGTCTGTCCTTCTGGCCTGAGGATCAGAAACCTGGATTGAACTGAACAAGAAAGCCAGGAGGCCATGGAAAATCCTCTAGTGTAAATGAATCCTGAGTGTAGATGGGTTTGATATGAAGACTTTCATGCCTGTTAATCCTCACTGTTAAGTGGCTTTAATTTCTAATCATTTCTCCTTTTTGCCATTTAAACATAATGCTGTCATGGAGTGCTAAATAGCTTTTGCAGAGAATGAAAGAACTATTCTATAACGCTTAAAGATGCAAAACGGGAATACACAATACGCTAAGAAAAAGATAAGTTAGAAACTTAAATAAAGCACCAAGGTCAGAGACTGAATTTTGCTTATGATAAATGACTTAATAAAAGAGATTAAAAAACAAAAGGTTATAACTATTCCTGTACCCCCAGTTCTGCCATAAAAATAGTGATTAAATCCAACAATAGGCTCAAAATCCCATTTTATTCACTGTAATAATAGATAGAGTTTTAAAGTCATTTTTATGAAAGCACAAGTTTCTCCATGAATGGAATGCTGCAGAATTTCTTTAGACTGCAAAACAGGACTTTGCTCTTTGTGGCATGCATCTCGGAGCAGGGAGATCCTTGGAGTATCTCAAGCGTGGAGAAGGCCATACATGGAAGATCCCAATGCTGCTCCACCTATCCAGGTCCCCAAGGGTGATGCATCTTGGAGGACTATGACTGAATCAGGGCTGCTTCTACAGCTTTATGCAAATTAGAAAATTTAAAGCAGGTGGTTTCTATGGCCCCATGGCTTAATGTGTTTACATCTTTGTGTACATTAAAAAGTAGTGTTTCCTCCTCTAGGTGTACAAAGCCTACTTGGCAGGGGTTGGAATTGAACTCTAACTCATCCCTTGCTTGGGTCCCTATGTAGCTATGAGGTGACTGTAGCCTCGAATCCTAAAAGAAGGGGCCCTTCCCACCAACCCCAAGACTTATCTCCTCCAAAGTCTACTGAATGGTGTAGAATTGTAATAAGCCATTCGTCCCTACCCCCTACCAATTTAAAAGTTAAATTTGTGTGGAAAATATAGCTTTGCTTTTTTCATTTTTCTGAAACTCAAGATATTTTGTGAACTCCACCTCAAATGGTTCACAGGTGCTCAGGATGGTGGTGCAATTAAACGGGGACCATTGTTGACTCTGTTGCTCCTTCAAAGTTCTTGTTGATGCTCTGACCTGCCATGACTCATCTTACCAGGCCTGACATTGCACTAACAGTGTGCACCGTTCTCATGGTGGCTCCTGAGTGAATTCTTGCAGCTAAGTGTCCTGCCGCACCTGCTCTTAGCTGCCCAATGCAGGAGTCTCGCCGGTATGAGGCTGTGGGTCTCACACGCTGGTAAACGTGGGCCCTGCAGGGTCCAGAAAGTGACCTCTGCTTCTTCTCAGCTCAGTCTCTCCAGTTCAACTTTGTCACTTCCCTCCCTTCTAGAAATGTTCTTCTCTACCTTACACTGTTACTGCATTCTATCTTATTTCTTTTATAGAGGAGAAGTTGTCTAAAAACTCTTTTGTGCTATTTATTTGCATCTCAAAAGATGCTAAAATACTTCTTACAATAAATAAATATCTACTTGAAATTAGCAGGCTCTCTAGGGAAATCTTTCGGATGAGAGATTTCTTGGGAATCTCATAATTTAAAAGCCAGAGTTGGTTCAGGCTCTGCACAAGGTGTGGCTTACTTTGTGTAATCATTTTCCCTGTTTCTTTTTCTTTTGCTTCTGTTTTCCTCAACTTCATCTGATCTTGTGAAAATGTAGTATATTTATACCCATATCTGTCTATCACTGCCAAAAATGGCAATCAAATAAAGCGAATTCATTGCTTCCATCCACAGAACTGCCTAGATTGGACTCTGAAGTCCTTCACTGACTGCTGGGAAAATGCAAAACCACTCTGAATTGCGAGCTTCCTGTGAGATGCCATGTCTTCAGATTCAAATATACACATTTGAGTATGTCTCTCTCTGCTGTATGTCTAACTTTACAACTTGCTTTTACATTTATTCCAAGAGATTCTCGAAAGAGCAGAACTGGTTTTTAATTATTTAGGGTATGGAGAAATGAGACAGCAGTCATATTTAAATATCAAAGTATCCATATGTATGAGTCAATTTCTATGTATGATTTCTATGTATGATTTCTATAGGAGCGGCATGGGTCCCCCTTAGCCCAATTCACTCCATCTGGGGTATGGTGCCTTCAGAGTATGAAAGATAAAAAGATAGTGAAAAAAAATAGCATAACCTCACTCAAACATTAGTTCTCATATATAACTCAAAGAATTTCAGGCAAATCTTTGATCTGGCCCAAAGAGACACAGTAGATAAATTACAGTGGAATACTGAGATACGCCTGTAGTCCATGTAATTCTTCAGAAAGAGCAATATTTACTTAGACCTGTGCTTAAAAACATGGCACTTGTTATGCAAATATCATTGTTTTTGGCCACATTGGGAATTGAACCCAGGACCTTATGCATAGTAGGCATGTGTTCTGTCACTTGAGCCACTAACCCAGTACTTTTGTTTGTATTTGGTTTTTGAGATGGGATCTCACTAACTTGGCCCTTGCCTGCCTCAAAGTGGAGATCCTCCTGCATCTGCCTCCTGAGTAGGTGGGATTACACTACACACCACCAAGCCCAGCTTAATTTACACTTCTTTAAAGGCCCTGAATGCAAAGATAGTCACATCCTGAGTTCCTGTGGATTAAGACCTGACATGTGAGTTGATAAGTGACTCACAGCACATCTTATATTAGCTCATTTTTAACATTTCTCCACTCTCTCAGGGAAATCACTGCAGTTTTAATAAACATTTCAAACTGTGCTACAAGCTCCTTCCCCATAGTACACATTCACTTTTACTGCCCTCTGCTGAATTGAATTTATGTCTTACACATGACTTTTTAAAACATTTCTTTTATTCATGTGTGCATACAATGTTTGGGTCATTTCTCCCCCCTTCCCTCTGCCCCCTCCCTTTCCCCCTTTCCCCCCTTGCTACCAGACAGAAACCATTTTGCCCTTATCTCTAATTTTGTTGTAGAGAGAGTATAAGCAATAATAGGAAGGACCAAGGGTTTTTGCTGGTTGAGATAAGGACAGCTATTCATGGAGTTTACTCGCATTGCTTTCCTGTACATGTACACATGCCTTTTAAATTGTGGTCCTAAGAGCAGGCTACATTTCCTTAAAAACGATTATTATCTATAATGGAAGGGGTGAAATATTCAAAGCACACTGTATATAGGGTACTTTCACAATGAAATTATTTTGTACCATTAATGATTCCTAACATAATAAAAAAATTAAAATTGTTACTTTGTAACTTTTACATGGCTCCTAAACCAGTTCCTGGCTCACAGTAAGCAACTGAAGACTCGTCTTTGGATGCCTATGCTGAGAAATGATACTATTGTATGCTGTCATGCTAATAAGTGCTATAATTTTAACATATACACAACTTACTCTTCATCATGACTCTCAAATTATCTCTTGCTTTGTCAACACAAAACCAATCATTTTTATTTGAGCAGATGCTTGCCAATCTAATGACACAGCAAAACATGTAAGTAACTAAGATTCCCAAACTTGAAGATTTAAAGCAGTCAGCACAGCCAACCATGGTGACTCACACCTGTAATGTTAGCTACTCCAGTGATGGAGAGGAAGATCATGGTTAAAGGCCAAATTCTGGAGACCCCGTTTTACTCAATAAAAGTTGGGCATGGTGGTGCATATCTGTAATCTCAGCTATGCAGAATGAGTAAATACAGGATCACAGCCCAGGCCAGTTCCAGCGTGAATGGGAGACCTTATTAGAAAAATAATGACACGCAAAAGGGCTGGGGGCATGGCTCAAGTCGTAGACCACTTGTCTGGTAAGCACAAGGCCCTGACACCAAACCCCAATACTTCAGATAAGAAACAAAAACCAAAATAAACAGCAACAAAAAAACCCCACAACCAACCCAGCAGTCAGATCCCATCAGTACTTAGACAGTTTTCATATCAGCTTCAGCTAACCATTTTATATCACTTAATACTTATGGGTTAGTTTTCCTTTTTTTTCCAGTGAAAATGAATTTAAAATGGAACTTGAAAATCATTTTTGCTGAAAGACTACTTTTCCGATCTATAAATCAAAAAATGTAATTGGTGAAGGGTATGGAGGTAGACACTTGTAATCTCAGCTCTTGGGAGGGTGAGGCAGATGATAACGAGTTCTAGGTTAGTTTGTGCTATGCATTTATACCCTCAAAAACAAAAAAACAAAACAAAACCAACCAGATAAACAAAAATCAGCAATAGGTGAACCTTTTCTGGGTAACAGTAGGATTTTTTTCCTTATTTCCTTATCACTTGACAGGAGAGAACATGGAGAGATTTCGTCTCTAGAGTTTCCAAATATTGGATCCAGCACTAGCTGCACAACATAGAATTATTCCTGGAGCCTTGAGGAATGCAAAAAACCAAGAAGTATTTTGGACATTCTGAATCAGAATCTTTTGGGGTAGAAAGTATGTTATGGAAGTTGAACTGGTACTTTGTGTTAAGTCAGAGCTGTGAACTTTGCCTAATGAAGAAACAGTCCCTCCATTGGAAATGGCTATGGAGTCTTAGATGTGCTACCTGGGTTTTACCCCACTGCCTGGGCAGCAGGATTTTAGGAACTGCCCAGGTGATCCTAATGTACAACAAAAGGATAAAGTGATGAGAAATTAGAAGGCCACTGCTAATCATAATTTTTAAAAACAAATAATTTAAATGTTAAAAACATAGCATTAGGGCTAAGTCTAATGGCCCATGTTTATTGCATGGAGTATGGACTGCCAGAGGCTGTGAACATGGGCACATATGTTTCTGGTCATGTCTTCAGTTGTGCCATAGTCCATAGCCTGAAAGTCTAGCTGTACAATAATCCCTAGAAGGATTTATTATAGCACAGACTGTTGGGTCCATGAACAGAGTTTCTCATTCAGTTGTGTTGTATCCCAAGAATTTATATTTTTCCAAGTTTTGAGGCAATGCTGATGTTGCTAGTCCAGCCACTGCACTTTAAGAAACATTGACATTGTTTCCACATCCACTGAAAGGCAGATATTCTCTCATGGAGGTGGGGCTATTTGTCACAGCTCACAGTTAAATAATTGAGAAACCTAATGGTTCCAAGGTATATGCACCTGCCTTCAAAGAACACTGCGCAATGAGCACTCTAAGGTCTTCTGACAGAATTCTATATGCTTTCTAAGATCATAGTGTGAAACTGAATGAGACAGACTCTATGGTATCCCTCAGTATGACTTTTCAATTCTTTGAAATATACTAAGTGTGGTAAATTAAAATATGGATGGTATACATTTAATTTCCAGTTATCATGCTCTCTTGATATTCAGACATTTTCTTTCTATTCCAGTTGTAATGACTATTTCAAATTAATTTGAAACTGCTAAAGATAATATAGAAAATAAAATATTTTATCTTTTGATTTTTCATCATAATGTTACAGCTTTTTTGACTTTAACACTCAGAGCTGTTGGCTTCCATATTGTTTCATTAAGGCCATGTGTCTTGGAGTCTTGAAATAGAAAAAATGCTTAGGTTGTCTTAACTTATTAAATCCTACTTCAGCCATGCCAGAAAATATCTCTTTAGTCCCTTCCCACAATAATGGGGCGCATTTTCTTAGATCTGCCCAAAAGAAATGTAAAGTTCTATTGCAAACTAGAAAACTGTGCTTTCTAGACTTTCTATCATTGTACATATTCAGTGGTCTATGCTGTTCAGTGACCCGTGCTGTTGACTCCATGTGCTATGGGACCACTGCCTGTCTCCTTCCCATCCTCCCTCAAAGCAGCATGTCTGTTATTGACGTTCAGATGGCAGACTCATTTGTGATATTTTTCCTCCTCCTGTAACTTTAGGTGGTTAGTCAGTGTGCTCATTTCTCCCTTTCAAATCTATTTTCTCCCTCCCCTTTGTCTTTGTTCTCATTACTACCACTTAGTCCAGGTCATTGCTCTGACTCCCAGTCTGCCTTCTTGACTCCAGTGCCTTTTAATATCCTGTGTACTGAGACAACATTTATCATCCCTAAATCACTTATCATGCCACTTTTATGCTCAGTGACCTATGCTAATATGACAAAGAGAACTGTACTGTTTTATGTCCATAGACAAATGCAAGGACCCTTTTCAAGTGTAGTTATCTCTTCAAATAATCTTTTTGGATTTTACAACACAAAGACAACAGGACCCATCTTTCTCTTTCATGCTGGAAGTCAGAGATCTCATTCTCTCTATCTAGGTCACAAGACTTCTTCCACTCCAACCACAGGGCCTGTAATTTTATCATGTCAAGAGAATGAGGTGCGATACTCACCTGGCTACTTGGTAGGGAGAATCTACCTTCTTTGATACCGATCAAAGTATTTTATGTATGTAATAAAATATTATTTTTCCCATACTGATTGATTGTATGGTCTTATTTTTCAAGGCCCCATGCCACACATTCTTTTCCCTATTAAAATTCTGCCCATGATTTTCATGCAAACAAAAGGAAGAGTGGTCTTAATATAAAATATGCTCTGATTTTGTTATTCTATTTCCTTTTGATATGGCCTAGTGACTTTACCTCAAGACTTGTAAAATTACAGAATAAGTTCAAAGTTAAACATAATTAACTTACATCTTGAAAATATGTAATACTTAAGGCATAACATATATTAACAGTCAACACTGAATGCAAACAGTGGTATAGAAAAAGAAAACCAGACAAAAAGGCAAAAATCCATACTACTGCTATAGACATTTAATATGCCTACGCCAATAAACGTATATATAAATAAATATAATCCCCTTTACTTGGCAAAAAATTGGTGTCTGTGCATACTTCTTTCGTTGTTGCAGGTTTTTTCCATCATAATTTTATGTCTAAATTATTCACATGGCTGCCAATACCTGATTGCAATTATAATTTAAAAATAAAGGCAATTCTATGTTTTGTCCTTTTCCGAGCAAGATAATTATATTTCTTTGGAATATAAATTGCCACCATTTTTAGAGTTAGAAATTCTTCAAAGAACAATTAAGTCTTTGCTGAAACATGAAATAGAAGATAGTTCTACAGAAGATTACAGCGTTTCAATTCAGTGCCTCCAATGAGAATAAAGTGACTTCATTGTTGCCTGAAGTCAATACCTCAGATTCTAAGATGTCAATCCCTATATTTTGAGTCAGCTTAAATATATTCAGCAGTAGAAGCAATCCTTGTAAACTCTAAAGTTATTCAAGTGAATCAAGTGTTATCTTCTAGATATTATCAACTATTAGGAAGAATGGCTATGACAAACTTTTAAGTAAAACTTTAAGATATTTTTTCATCATCTCATTTCCTTTACAGAAAGGACTTATTTAGAGTTCTCTTAGAAAGGAATAAAAAAATCCCTCATTTATTTCTAAATACTAATTAAAAATCATGAGTTTTAGAGTAGAATTATCAGAGAATTTCATCTATTTTCCCTTTCTAGTCCTGCAGTCCTTTATGGGTATTAGATCTATGTTTCTGTTGTTCTGATGTACTTGTGAGTACTGCATTATGGGAAAACTTATAGACCTTATATTGGAGGAAAAGACAGCAGCAGCAGCCTTCAGGTGATGAGAGGGCCTTCTGAAAGGAATGAAGTCTCTATTGAGTTCCAGGGAGAACAGCCCATGTCCTACATTCTGAGGGATATCCCTCATTCCCACAAAAAAGGCCCCATAGAGGGGAGAAAACACAGCCCTTGGCACAGCACTGGCATCATATGAAAGGAATAAAATGCCACAGATTAAAAAGCCAGGAGTTCAGAGTTATACGAATTCAAAGAAGCAGACACTACTATGGAATGAGAGGTTTAGAAGAAGGAATCGGATTTCCCTAATTAACCGTGTGGTTGGAGCAAGTTCCTGAAGAAGCAGTGCATCATTACATCAATAAAATAGGAGAAATGCTTGTACCATAAAATTGAGACCTGCCAATAAGACACTCTGCCAGCAGAGTTTGACACAGCAGAACCACTGAAAAAATAATACTCTCAAGTACACAGTATCTAGTACCACTGTATGTGGGTGTGAAATGACCAGAGTCAGGTGGTGTCAGGCTGGCAGCAAGTGAGGGGAAATCGAACTCTCTTCACTTGATGTCTGTGCCTGCAAGCAGGAAGTCAACTTAGAGGATCTTAAAGTTGAAGACACAGACTTGCTGGCTATAGTATTGTTTTCATTATTTATACTTGATCATTATTCCTATCTCACTGTCAATGTCCTCTCAGACCTCTGGTTTCCCATCTCCAACCTGGGTCCTTTCATACTCAAACTACTTGAGAAAGTGATTTCTCTTTTTTTAAACCTCAAGGAAATGGCAGAGGCCCTAAAAACTATGAAGATGTCTTTCATTTGGGTAGAAATTATTTTCCCTACTTTACAGATGAAACAATTGAAATCAAGAAAGTTAAAACTATTTACTAAAAGTGAATAAAAGGAAGAAAAAAGTAATTTAGTGAAAGGAGACTAGAAGCTGAGAAAAAAAAATTTGTCCATAAACCTGTGGTGGGGTAGAAGTGTTTGACAACAAGTAGTTGACAATGTGTAATTCACAGTCTTTGAAAAGTAGACTTCTGATAAAACATTTGAGCAAATTTCTAATGGACTCTCATGATCCTTTCTGGGAAGAACTACTCAGCTGACCATAAATTCTGGAACTTGTCTACATCTTTAATCCATTTTTGACTTGCCTAATAATATTTCATCAGACATTTATTTATTGTATCACCTCTCTCACATACACACACAGCAAATGTATCTATCACAAGGGCATCTTTGAGCTTGGCTTATTCAGCAATCTCTCATCCAATAGCATGTTTGAGACAAAACCCATGATGGGAGCTCATAATCATCTCATGTGAGAAATCTTTGAATATGTACATATTTCCCAACTTAATAAAGCCATCTCTCTTGCATTCCCAGTGATTCTTACTCCTGCTGTTTTCTTGTTAATCCTAAAAACTCATAGACCCATTGAATTAAAACTGGAAGCAATATTAGGGACCAACTGTTCCAACTTTCTTGATTTAAAATATCTGCGTCATTCCCGTTGCAGATATGGAGATTAAATCTGCCATAGTCATCATTATCATTTCTGTGGGCACAGTTTTTCTATTTACAGCCGGTTCATTTTATTTATACATGCAATATTCATTTCTTTGTTGGTTGCCTCTCTCCTTCTACCCAGGCTCTAAGCAAAAGTAATAGGAAAGGCTTTAAATACAAACAACAAACAAAACCACAAAGCAACCCTAAGTTGGAAAGAGAAGCTCAAGAGAAAACAGGATATAGCCAGTGCTTCTCAAATCTTAATCTGTGCCAGAATCGGGGCACTTATTAAGACAGAGCTCTCTGGGACCCAGCCTCAGAATTCTGATTCTATAAGGGGCTGAGAGTGAGGCATATGAGTCTGCATTTCTAACATGTTGCCAGGTGATGCAGATGTCAGCTAAAAACCATAGAGAGGGTCATTGGGATAAATTTCTTCTATGGCAATTTCCATTATGACCATAGCCTTCAGGACAGACATCTTTTCCCTCCTTCTCTTCCATACTCCAAGACCCTCCCTCCACCTGGGAGAGGGTGAACTAAGAAAGTCTGATGATCTAACACAGGATTCTTTTGTGTGTGTTGGGAAAAAAAAACAACGCCACACACACACACACACACACACTCATACACATGCTGAATTTGGAAATCATGAATCCACAACAAGAGCTACAGTGCTTTCATCCTCTTATTCAAAGCCTGTTTTGGTTTGAAGTCTATTTTGTTTGGTATTAGGATTATAAACTTTTACTTTCTCATTGTTTCCATTTATTTGCTAAATCTTTGTTTATCCTTTTTTGACTTAGAATAATTTTTATCTTTCTTGTCTATTAAAATGTTTGAGTACATTATTTGTACCGTTAGGGGTTTCATTGGAAATTTCCATACATGCATATAAAGTAAACTTTGATCATATTCACTTGATCTTGAATGCAGAAGAGTTTTAAAGTTTGCAGCAGACAGTAGGTGGAAAACAATGTCACAGTAGTTTCTTGTATTTCAGTGGGAATTTTCCCATGAATATCAGGGAGGTATTTCAGAGGCTGAGAAGCCTCTTTGAATCTCTACTGTCCAGTACTTTGCTATGAAGGTTGGATTATATCAGTTTAAACTGGACAAAGCAAAGTTATTGAGCACTTTTCAAGACTTTTCAGGAAAGCAAGGTGCTTTTTGCTCTTTAAGCAACAGCTATCTTCCAGAGAAGAGGTGAAGAGACAGAGAAGTTTATACTTAGCCATTAAATTGTGTGCGGTGATTCCTAATATTCAGAGACTCCTTCTTCTACCTAGCTCTCTGAAAGTCTGTTCAATAGAAGACAGGGATGTGGTTGGGGTTGGGGATGGGGATGGAGATGTTTGTAACACTTATTCCCTTATATCCTGCATTGGTTGATTTTCCATCTTTGTAACAAATACCTAAAATAAATCAATTTAAGGAGGAAGGGTTTATTTTGGCTCACAGTTTTCACAGTTTTAGGTGTTTCAGTCCATGGTTCCTGGACCTCATGACTTCTCGGTCTCTGGCAGGACAGAGCATCACAGTGGGCAGTGTGCAGTGGACGAAACTGCTTTCCTCATGGTGGCCAAGAGGCAAAGAGAGAAAAGGGCCGCATCGCAACATCCTGTTCTAGGGCACCCCTCCAATGACCTAACTTCCTACTCCAGGTCTTGCGTCTTGCCTAGAGGAAGGTTCCAGAACCTCCCAAATAATGCCACACAGGGGTGACCAAGCCTTTAACACATGGGCCTTTGGGGGGACATTCCAGATCCAAACCATCATATCCTCCATTTTTTCCTCCCTATATTTACTAATATAGCTCTATTCCTCTCCCCTTCTTCCTATAACACCTATTAGCATATTTGGAGACATTTACATCTGTGTTCTTAGCCTCAGCTAGCTGACACTACCATTGCATGGGGGATTGAAGAGCCAACAAGACCAGGACTCTACTCTGAAACTATAGTACCATAACTGCAGCCTTGGTCTGCAATTAGAATTTTAAAAGTCCCGTGGGTGATTCTGGTGTGTTCCCTAAGCAAAATGAAAGGGAAAAATGTTTTAACCAAATAACCAGTTTGAGCTGCCTTTAATTTGGATAGTGAACAAATGCCTAAACCACAGACCAATATGGGCAGCATGAAAGCTGCAAGAGGATTCTGTGTGTGTGGAAAAGGAAATAGCAGCAGATTGTGGGACAGTGCTGCAGAAAATGAATCACCATTGAAGACCAGGGGACTCTGGCAGGAAGCACTCAGTGCTTTACTAAAATTGCTATCCAAAGTCACTAACAGCCTCAATTGGTCATGATCTTTTGACAAGTCTGAAGAGTACAAATCTTGGTTTACCCAAGTCAGCTGTATTTCCAATGTACGGGTCTGAATCTGTAGTGGGATGAGGGGAAGTTTGAAAACAGATGTGTAAACCTTCTTTTACCTCTGATCTCTGCTTTTATTATAGAAGAAAGCTTATGTTACTCAGAGGACTTCCCCAATCGTGCTTTCTTTATAACCAGTGGACAGTAGGTGGGGCACTTGGATCATATCAAGAGGGCAATAGATACATTGCATAAGATGAAGTTTTTTTGACTTGATCAAGAAAATTGTGGTTGGAATGCCTTCCAGAGGGGAATGGGAGGCATTGATAGTAAATTTGATAACTTGTGACTCTTATGTGGTGAAGAGAACACAAATTTGAAATATTTGGTTAATACCTAAGAAACAGCTATTTATTTTCTACAGCTTTTCTTCTGTCTTGCTGTTTTTAACTATTGATTCAAAGAATTCCCTCAAAGTTTCTAGAAAATGGGTGTCTTTTTTTTTTCCTTTTTCTTTTATTATTCATATGTGCATACAAGGCTTGGTTCGTTTCTCCCCCCTGCCCCCACCCCCTCCCTTACCACCCACTCCACCCCCTCCCGCTCCCCCCCCTCAATACCCAGCAGAAACTATTTTGCCCTTATCTCTAATTTTGTTGTAGAGAGAGTATAAGCAATAATAGGAAGGAACAAGGGGTTTTGCTGGTTGAGATAAGGATAGCTATACAGAGCATTGACTCACATTGATTTCCTGTGCATGGGTGTTACCTTCTAGGTTAATTCCAATAAAGAAATGGGCATGTGAACTAAACAGAACTTTCTCAAAAGAAGAAATTCAAATGGCCAGAAAACACATGAAAAAATGCTCACCATCTCTAGCAATAAAGGAAATGCAAATTAAAACCACACTAAGATTCCACCTCACCCCTGTTAGAATAGCCATCATCAGCAACACCACCACCAACAGGTGTTGGCGAGGATGCGGGGAAAAAGGAACCCTCTTACACTGTTGGTGGGAATGTAGACTAGTACAACCACTCTGGAAAAAAATTTGGAGGCTACTTAAAAAGCTGGACATCGATCTACTATTTGATCCAGCAATACCACTCTTGGGGATATACCCAAAAGACTATTACTCCAGAGGCACCTGCACACCCATGTTTATTGCGGCACTATTCACAATAGCCAAGTTATGGAAACAGCCAAGATGCCTCAGCACAGACGAATGGATTAAGAAAATGTGGTATCTATACACAATGGAATTCTATGCAGCCATGAAGAAGAACGAAATGTTATCATTCGCTGGTAAATGGATGGAACTGGAGAACATCATTCTGAGTGAGGTTAGCCTGGCCCAAAAGACCAAAAATCGTATGTTCTCCCTCATATGTGGACATTAGATCAAGGGCAAACACAACAAGGGGATTGGACTATGAGCACATGATAAAAGCGAGAGCACACAAGGGAGGGGTGAGGATAGGTAAGACACCTAAAAAACTAGCTAGCATTTGTTGCCCTTAATGCAGAGAAACTAAAGCAGATACCTTAAAGCAACTGAGGCCAATAGGAAAAGGGGAACAGGTACTAGAGAAAAGGTTAGATCGAAAATGGGTGTCTTGAATGTGTAATGCTTAAGTATTTCCCTTAACTCTGCACAAGGTTTCTGTGCATACAGTTTCATTGTACTTTCAAGTAATTCAGTTGGACAGAATTTTCCTTCCATCTCTGATATTCAGAAATTGTGGTGTGTGTGCGTGTGTATTATGTTTTCTCCCAATAATTAATTATCAAGTGTCCTTTATCTTTTTCCACAGAGTGGATCATTAAAGCCAGAAGTGTTTGCAAAATGACATCACTGTGCTTAGTCATGACTCTTAGGAGCTATTTGGAATCTTTACGTTGAGCTTCTCTCATCACCTTCTCTACAATCTTATCTTCCCTTTTTGCTCATGTTCAAAACCCTGTAGATATCACAAGTTTCACCCCATTAAATCTGAATTCCAGTCCTAGGCATTCAGAATCTGTCTCCTGTCAACACAAGTCTTATTTCTCATAATACTTATTGGGGTGTTCTTCTCGTTTCTTAAACATCAGGACCACGTGCTGGCTACTTACACCTCATGACTTCATTACGTTGTTCGACAACAGGGCGTGGTCTCTACGTTTCTTCATGGTGACAAATGGCTGCCATGGCAACCACCAGGCCCATTACAAAAAAAGAAATCACCTCATCCACCCACTCGTTCCAGAATACTGCTGTACAAAGAAGACACTACTACCCCGAACCTAGAACAACCCTTCTATATTTGACTGTTCCTAAACTGTCTACCTGTGCCCTTGAAGTCAACTAAAGACTGTCCACTGCAGACTAATTAGGAGGTCCCATAGTCCAAAAGAAGGAACTCTGAGAGAAGGGTTTCCAATCTCACACTGTACTCCTCTTAACCACATAAAACTTACCATCCTTGCTAATATGTTTGAACATCTGTTGACATAAAAGTAACATCAAATTTCATGTAAATTGCCCTTTACAATTGTGTCTCAAACTCAGTTTTGTCTTTGACACAGCTATTTAAATCCTATAAACTTTTCAGAAGCAGTTTGGGTTTCATCATCTCTATGGTTATCCAGCACTCAATTACCTTTTTCATATGGTGTTGGCCTTCTGCACCCCCGATAAACTAACCCTCTTCCACACAGGCATTAGGAAATACGGTGGTCTGCCCTCCATCTCTTATCAGTGGTCTGGCTTGCTGTGGTTTCAGTTGCTCATGGTCGACCTCAGCCTGAAAATGTTAAATAGAAACTCCAGAAATAAACAATTTGTGTTTGAATTCACTTTTATAATAGTGTATTGTTTTGATTGTTCTACTAGTTATTATTGTGATTCTGTTAAGGTGCCCAATTTATAAATTAAACTTTGTCACAGATATGTATTGTAGGACAAAAAATGGGGTCTATATTTGAAATTTTGGTCATCCACTTGGGTCTTGAAATATATCTTCTGAGGATGGGGGTGGGGTTGCTGCTGTACTTTCATCACCCTCTCCCTGTCTTCCCTTTCTACTTTCTCTTTCTTTTAAAAATGTCCATGTGTCTTAAAACTAAAGCTGAGCATAAGGCACAAGATATGTCCTCAAGCAAATGTTGTTGAAAGTGTTATATTCACCTCTCAGGGCAACCAGAGCAGAGCAGCCCAAATTATTTTGCTATTTTCCATAGAACACATTTAGCCACTGTACAGAATTTTTAATAGCACTTTGATATTAGAAAAAATGTCAGTATTACAAACCATAAGCAATTTATTATTAAAAAAACCTTAAAAGGATAGATTAAATCTTGAAGGTTTTTATAAAACAATACTTCTGCCCGTTCTTGTAATTGCTCCGTCTTTACCCTCGCTGTTTGAATACTATTAATAAATGCATGGTTCATATTAAGTTCTGGTAAATACCTTTGAATGAATCCATACGTGAACAAGGAAAAGACTGAAGAAATATCCATAGAATATGTGTTTTATATGAAAGAATCTCATAGGAGAAAGTATAGGAATTTGAGAGAAGAAATAAAAAATTGAATTGAGCACAGATCACGGCCATTGTTCTATGGTGCTACAGATCAGTGTCTCTAGTTGTTTTTGATGGCATTACACTTAATGCTAGCCAGCTGCAAAGGTGATAATCGAGTGCTATTGCTTAGCCATCGTCCTGTCAGTAATAGAATGTGAGTCAGACACAGTGGTTCATGCTTGCCATCCCAGCTACTTGGAAGGTGTAGGTAGGAGGATCACAGTCTGAGGCTGGGCCCAGGCCAACACAACACCCTATCTGAAAAATAACAAAAGAAAATTTTAAGAAAGGTCTGGAGGCATGGCTGAAGTGATAGAGTACCTGCCTACCAAGCACAAGGGCCTGAATGCAAAGCTCAGTAGTGCCGAAAAAAGAACAAAATTGATATGAAATATCATTATAATAATATCTAGAAAATATGTTCAGCTAGATTATTAATTTCAAAAAGTAGAAACACTGTGACCAAATATTTCCAGCTCACGATATTACCTTGTTTGGTACTGGGCACACAGCAGGGACTGGAAAGAGCTTTGCTGAATCCAGCGATCGAGTGAATGAAAACCCCTTGCCACTTCCGCTTAGTGACTGGTTCTCAGAAACTCTTGGTTGGGATTAGATTATGTTTTTTACTCTACTTTTGCAAAATGAATTGCCTTTCTTTCATTGTCCTTTTTTCATTTTTCACACATTTTTAGTGACTAATTCCAGTGTCACTATATTTCAATAGAAGCAGTGTGATGATGAGCTTTAATGTGTCAAATTGGCTGTGCCATGCATTCTGGATATTTCTGTGAGGTCGTCTCTGGGTAAGATTATCATTTAAATCGCTGGACTGTGAGTAAAATTAGGTTGCTTCTGCTATGGTCTGAATGTCTGCGTCACTCCCAAAATGTGTATTTTGAAGTCCAATCACTAAAGTGATGATCTTATTAGGGCAAAACCTGTGTAAGGTAATTAGGTCATGAGGGCAAAACCCTCCCGAATGGAATCAGTGCCTATGTTAAAGAAGTCCACGGTTTCCCCATCTCTCCTGTCATTCGAGAACACAGCAATAAGACAATTAATCAGGAATCAGCCCCTTGCTGTGCACAAAATTTGATGTCACTTCAACTTGGACTTCCCAACATCCAATACTGTGAAAAATAATTTTCTGTTGTTTATAAGCTATCCTGGTATGGCATTTTGTTCTAGCAGCCTTAACAGATGAAGACACCTTCGGTAATACTGCAGGGGTGGGGGGAGGGAGGTCATCCAGCCATTTGGAAGCCTAGATGTAAGAAAGGATGGTCCTCCCTGAGCAAGAAGTAATTCATTCCATGGCCTTTGTATTTGATTTCAGCATTACTCTCTTCTCTGTGTCTCCAGTGTACTTACCCACTCTGAAAATTTTGGATATACCAAATTCCATAATCATGTGATCCAATTCCTAAACTAATAAATCTCATGTATGTTCATATATTTCATACATACACACATGCACGCACACACACACTATTAGCTCTGTGTTTCTGGAGAATCCTCACCAATATGATGATCAAAGTTTGAAAATAAAAGCTGGAGTAGTTGGATTCTATTCTAACTTGAAGTTTTATTTGAGATCTAGATTATTTGACAAAAGCGGGGTTCCTCTCAAGTGCTTCCTTCAGTTGACTGGCAGTGCTGCCTGTACCATCCCTGGGTAAGAAAGCTGGGGAGGCAAAAGAGGGGATCAGATGATGTTCCCACAGGCAGGAGAGGAGACAGTGGAGCCACCTTGGTGCTTATCTGTCTTCCCAGAAGGAGGCAGTCCCCCATCATCTGATAATACCTACAGGAAAATCATTTTGTGCACAGTGTTTCCGCTAGAGTGTAAAGATTCATACAGAGGTTTTTAAAAGAAAATAGATATTTTTGTCTATTCAATGCCAGAATTTACATAATTTTATTCCCAAAGTGAGAATAATATTTTGAGAGCCAGCAAGAGGAAAGAAGAGTAATAAATTCACTGTTCTGGACAAAAACAAAATTGTTCTTGAAACCTCCTGGGATTTCAGGAAATTGCAAAATTAAATCCCCCAAGACAGAAGACGTTTTCCTTTGTTCCTGCTAAGTCTTCTGATAATTTTACTTCAGTGGATTTTGGTGTCCACATAATAAGGGTTTTCCTATCCTGGTTTTGTTTGTGTAGATTTACTTTCTAGAGCAATTTCCTTTTCTTGGATGCTTGTACCTCATTAAAATGAGTAGCACTAAGAAATCTAAGAAAGAAGTATCTTCCGTAAGAGGAACCTGAGAACTACCTCTTCAAGTTATTTTAAAATAAGTGGCCAAGAATAGGAAGTGATGGTTTCATCTTATCACTCTGATACCATAAAATGAAAACCTGTATTCATTCAGGTCTTGACTCACAGACACTTATATGATCACTCTTATAAAACCATTCTCCCTACACCTATCCTGCTTTATGATATCATCTACCTATTGTTGCATGTGTACCTCCTCCACTAACAGCTAAGCTCTCAGTGAACTAATACTTTGCTTTTCTGGTTTCTTGATGTATCATTAGGACCTAAAATAGTACTTGGTAATAACATGAATGAAATATTTGCCTAATGAGTTGGTTAATAGATTATGCTTTAAATGTTTGTTCTTATCAGCTTTATATTACCATGTCAAAATACCTGAGATCAAAAGAAGGAATGTTTTATTTTGGCTCACAATTTCAGAAGTCTCATCTCATATTTGCTTGACCCTCTTGCTTTTGGGCCTGGGGCAAGGCACTATATTATGATAGGGAGCCCATGGTATAGCAAGATGCATGGTGATCAGGAAGCAAACAGAGTAAGAGGAAGAGGCTGGGTTTTCAATAGTCCCTTCTTGGTCAAGCCTTCAATGACCTAACTTTCTTCCAATATGCCCCACCTCTTAAGGTCCAATCAGCTCCCCAAAATATCACAGACTCGACACCAAACCTTCTACACCTGGGCCTTTGGAGGACACATATAAAAAGCATTAACAATATTTGACTAACCATTAATTGGAAATTATTAGGAATCTGAGACTGATATGAACATTTTGGAGACAAAAGGTAATAGTTACTAAGTCAATTCTTTTAACAGATAAGCTTCTACTAAAGTCTATTCTTTGCAAATAAACATCTTCACTCTTTTTTTAAAATTGAGTTATGGGTGATGCCTGACCTTTGATCTGCCAGTGGGAACTGATAAAGGTAAAAAGTTGAAAAGAGTCTTTTTTCTCCCTCACCTTTTCTGAGTATATGGGGATTGGACTGGGTTCCTGTTTGTTGCTACACTTCTTGTAGGTTTGGAACTGGTCCTTCCAGACACATGGTGGAATGCATTCAGAGCAAAGGTAGGAAAAGTAGCCATCTTTTTTGAGATAATGTGTCACAAAGCTTAGCAGTGGGAGATAAAGTTGGAAATGAAGACTGGAGCCAAAGAAAGAAGGGTTTTGGTAGAGGATAGGGGCTAAGGACTTTAGATTTCTTAAATCAAAAATAAAGTCCCTACTTCAAACAGGAATGAATGAGGAAAATAGGAAAAGTATGATTGATTATATGTAGAAAAGTAAAATCACAAAACTAAAACCTCTGTGTATTTATTAATAAGATTTATTTTTTTTCTTTGAGGGAGATAACCACAACTATAAGTTATCATTTCTATCTGTGTTTGGTGCGGACTAGAGAGTAACACTATTAAGTTTAAAAAGAAAAAAAAAAATCCTTTGTTCATGGCAGCCGTTTCAGCACTAAACACCTAATATTTTGTAATACGTTAAACAGGAAATAAAGATGTGAAGCAAAAATACAAATATTTTTGCAATGGTTTATAGAATAGTCAGTGGGTTTCACCTGATACTTTTATGTAGAAATTTTGTATCAGCAAGCAACTACCATGGTCACTGTTGAAAGTCAGAAAATAAGCAATAATTTTCTAAAGCCATCACCTAAATATAATAAAGTTGAATCATAGGTCAGCTCTTTAGGGACACACCCACTATTTCCTTTTATTTTTTATGATCATAAGTAGATGAATGACCTAAACTCTCTACTCAAATAATAAGAAGCATCAATTTGGAAAGCTAGAAAGTCATGTGGGAGATATGGGAATGAGGGAGACATGGGAGGAGTAAAGCTTATGTACAAGTCTAGAAAATGTTGTCTTCAACAGAAAAATGAAAGAAAGGATGAGCAGAAGGATTGCAACATGCAACATTTAAAAAGGAAGCATAATGAAGAATATCACATTTTGTGTTGATAATATTCATGGATTTGTCATACAATGATAAATATACCTTGACATGATCTGCTAAGGGAAATGGAAAAATATACAATATTTCAGAAAAAATTTCAAATGAGTTTCAGTGTCATCAGCTAAAAATAAACTTTGCTTTTAGAGGGGATAGTTCTCAGTTATATAGGGAAATTATTCCTTAGTAAAGCCCGATAAGTAAAAAATCACTATACTATCTAGGACCTATCACATCTTGGAGTCTATGTTAATGTCATGTGTAATCCCTTTTTAAAAATATTTTGCTTGAGAACTTTTAAAATTAGGACGCAATTGTATGGAATAAGATTATCATCTATTTTGTGCAAACATACACCATTCAACATTGGGTATCTTAAGATGGTATATACAGTGCTCTCAGCAGGCCTATTAGATAAGGGTTATTATCTTCATTATGAAGGAAGAAAAAAACTTATAAAAGTCATTCAAAATGTCAAAAGTGAAAAAGCCACAACTTCATTCAGACCTATTCTCTTTTCATTGCGTTATGATTATTCCATTAATTAGGAATATGGTAAGAGTTAAGATATGAAATAATAGCTTGGCAAAAGAATTGGTTAATAAAAAAATATTTATAAGTGACTGAAAAGAATGAACAACTTAATGTGAAGGAAGGAAGCCTTGGCATTTAGTGTTTGAAGGAAGGTGGAACAAATTAAACCAGGGGTTGTTAGATAAATGCTAAGAGAACTTCTAATAAGGCAGCCCTGTTTTTAGACAATTCTGGTGAAATAACGATAGAGGATATGAACAGTCAAGGAAGAAACAAATGGAAGAATCTGACTTAGTTTTGATCCAAAGAGGGTTGAGGAAATCTTGGAATATAGGGAGGGAAAATGAGCAAGATACTTGTCTTTAAAAAATTGGTAGTGGTGTGGGTGTAAAATGATTTGGAAAAGGGGAAAGCTAGAAAAATCTACAAGCCTAATGGACATTGGTCTTTCTATCATAGAATCACAGATTGCAAGGAATGACACAAGTATTCTGATTTAAACAAGAAATATATAATGGGACACAGAATTTGACACATATAAAGAAAAAAAAAGAGCAAAGAATTTCAAAATTTCTAAAAGAACCTCAGAATTTTGGGTGCACAGAATAGAGTGGTAATCTTGTCTTTAACGTGGTCTAAACTTCTCAAACAGGACATCAGTAGAATGATGATCTTGTGTTGCTAAAGATGTGAAACTTCTTTAATAAACTCCATAGCTGTCATTTAGATGAAATACAGTAGTCATAAATATTTTGGAATTGTTACTTTTTGCTGGAAAGGATGGATGGTGAAAGTAAAGATATTAGGTATCAAAAAAAAAAGACGTAGCACATTGATAAAGTCAATTGTGTTGTAAAGAGGAGATAAAAGTCAATGCAGGAAAATATTATGAGGCAATTGAAAACCAGAAAAACAAGTAAATTCCAACAAATAAGGACAGATGCAGAACTCATGTGTTTTTATACAAGTTTGTTCTGCTTTATTAAGATATTTGAATAATTAGAGATGAGATTAGGCTTGTCAGAATTAACAAATAAAAACACAAGACCCACAGCCAAACGTGAATTGCAATATTTATACTAAAACACCAGGGTTTTTTGAAATTCAGATTTAACTGAGAATCCTGTATTTTATCTGGCAGTCCTGGATCATTTTCACCAAGATGTTAGCATAGTTGTTTGCACATTGGAAAGAAAAGTTGCAAAAGCAGGGCAACAAAAGAAGTTTAGAAGCATAGAAAATAAGGAAGAAAAAAATGAGAACAATTTTCTGAGACATAATTAGTGCATGTAGCTAGCATGGGCTGGAGGTTCTGCTGCTTTGGTACAAGGAACTCAGGGAGCATAATCCAGAATTCCAATGAAGAGAAAATTATGTTTGTCCTTACCCTTAAAGATGGAGAACTCTGCATCCAAGACAAAGGTGATCTTTGTTTAAAGATAGACTGCTACATCTTCAGGATTTGAAGCCACAGCTGGTCCTGATTATTCAGTTAAATCTCAACATCTCAAGACAAACTTGATAGTCTGTAGGCACTGATGCTGTTCTACTTGACAGGGCTAGCCATTGCACCTGCCTTACGATGTTTATTCAGTCATGCAAATAAATGTAGACCATTTAATTTTGCAAGATTAAGAAAGCAGATGACACTGTTTTCCTGATCTTGTGAAATTAAAGTTACTTACTCACCCCTATAAAATAAGGTAAATGAAGGCTCAAATAGATTTTCTTTTTGATACCAAATAGTCTTGTGTTTTTAGATGGGTGGAATCACACAATACAGAAATAATACCCTTCTGTGCAGAATTTAAATATATACCGTCAGTGTTTGTTTTCTTCTTCCACAAATATGTAAGTAAGCAAAGAGATATTGCGACAGGAAATGTGATGCTGCTAACTTTGCCCTTGGCCAAAGCTGAACATCAGCTAGACCTACGTGATGGTGCTGGCTTAGAACTGTGCATACAGGGTCCCCTGCAGTGAAAATGCTCAGACAAGGAGAAAGGTGACCTACTGAGCATGCTGGAACACCAGAGGATGTGGGGGCTCAGTGCTGCATCAAAGTGTAGGGAATGGAAAATCGCTGTAAGTAATTAGCTTAATTGTTTACTCAAAATTGGAAGTGAAACTCCTGGGGTTTGGAAGGGAAGGCAGGAAAATAGACATATTTTCTTTATGTAGACCTGTAGTGAGCTAATGGTCCTTTTTTGTGGAGACTTTAATACCTAGTTTACCTGTATTTGCTCATTTCCATGATTTTGGAAATAAGTATTATTTGTGCCCTCATTTTGTAGATTAAGAAAACAAAACTGAGGCATAAAAGACTTTACTCAGCTCATTCAAAATCATTTGGCTAGGAAGAGGCAGATGAAATAGAAAGGCATCGGGACTTGGAGCTTGTACCTGCTGAATCGCTCCTTTACCTGGCATTGGAGAAAATGCTTTAGATTGCTAAAAAGAGAATGCCAGTGTCTATAAAATGGGTGTGGTATGGCTGCAGTTCCATGGAAAATGGAGTTTGCAGGTATTTTGTGCTGTTTAGTTAACTTCTACAAAAAGCAATAGAAACCTAAAACATCAACCACATTCACCAGATCACACTGTATTACATGTCCAATATAAACACAATCATTTCCTATAGGCACCCTTCTTGTCCAGTACATTCAGTGGTTATTGACTTTAAATTTGTAAGTGCAATTATGAATGCATACCAACAAAGTGGTCAAATTTTGAGAAGACTAAGATATGCATAAGCATTTTTGTGATGTTTTCATCAATCAGAGTTCTATACACCATCTATCTAATGACTATCAGATGTTTTAGTTCTTAAGAAGAATTTGCACCCTTTTACCTTTCTTCTCCTTCTGATTCCTTATATATTAAACTGCATTGAATTACAACCAGCTTAAGAATATTTGTATTAAATCTCTTCTAGGCTACCCTGAGGTAAGATTCAACAGTGGATATTGAAACAGGAAATAATTTGAACAAGTCTTAGAAGTAACTCTTCTACAAAGCACAGTGACTTACTGGGCTGAATAATGCTTTTTACAGCAATTGTTATTAACAAGAAATTAATAGTTGATTCTGATCTGGGAACTGAACAAGGGGGAATAAATGGTTAAGAAGTGGAAATATACAACAACTTAAATGTATTTCTAATTATTGGGAAATAAATCCAAGTAAGAAATAGTAATTGGACAAGATGTCAAGCAGCTAGCGTGGTCATGTAATCAGGCTACACTGGCACAGACGATACGAGAGAAAAATGTATTCTCCATGGCCGGGCTTAGCAGACGAGTTTGCCAACATTTATTGATTTCAATAAAAAAGAAAAGCAAAATGAAAAATTTTGATGGCATTCCATTCAAACCATCACCTTCTTCTTCATCATGCTTCTTTCTTCATCAGGGTTAAGATGACCTTTCAGAAAGGATTAAACCCTGAAGATCAGTTAGAGATGAATCAACATGGGTCATAACACATGTACACAAAAGCAATGCTAGGAGTGTTTCTGTATAGCTATCCTCAACTCAACTAACACAAACACTTTGTCTTCCTCAAAAAAAAGAAAAAAAGAAAGAATTAAAGCAACCAGGAAATATCTATGCATAAGGCTGTGTGTGTGTGAACTTTGACCTATAGATCTCATGACAATCAAAATTTAGTGTTTTCTAGTATGCTATGGACAGCACTTTCCTATGGAGTTAGATTTCTAGACCTTATATTAATTTTTTATTTATTTTTAAAGTGACAAAAAAGGTTTGTGCAGGACTATTTAATAAACACAGAAAGTTATAACTCATATACTTATTCTTAAAGAGTTTGGTATTTGTACAAATGCCAGCAGAATTGCTCATTCCATGCCAAGAATGAATTCAGCCGTTGTTCACTGAGGTCCTACTCCTTGACAATAGGAACTTGAAACGCACACGTGAAAAGATATGACTCCTGACCTTAAGAAACTTGTGCTTTGTTGGAAAGATAAGCATTCAAATAAGCATTTATAACACGAAGCGAAATGAGCCAAAATGGAATTGCAGGTAGTTTACACTTTTCAAAGAGGAGCCTGCACTTTAACTAGAGAAGAGAGGGTACGCTGAGTGTGTGCAGAAATATGCCAAATATGTGTTTGGCAAACCACAGAGCCTGTGAATAGCTACAAGGCGATTTACCAAGAGGTAAAGCTAAGGAAGGTAGCATGATATGTGGCTCATGAAAGAGGAAGGAAATGGCCAAACCATTATGCTATCAATGATGAAAGTGATGTGGATTTTATCTTAAGCCTTTAAAGAACTTTGGGCATGGCACTCAGTGTAAGCTTCTCTGTTAAATCCCTCTTCGGCTCTATGGAAGATGGACAGTAGAGACTGATTTAGGACAGTTGTGAGGATTTTAGGAAGTTAAGTTGGAAGAACTGAGTAATTGTGGGAATAAGAGAATAAGAGAATGGTAAACTAAAGACTCAGGTTTCTTGTATCAAATGAAAGTAAATAACCCAGCATAGTCTTTATTGTTGAGCATTTCCCCAACTCCTCCCAGAAGAAAATAAAAACTGACTTTTAGAAAAACCAAGATTTTCACAGGTTGTGATTAACAAAGGACAAACACACACCCCACCACCACCACCACCAAGCAGACAGGAGAATGCTACAATAAGTGGGAATTAGTAAGAACAAGAAACAGAATTTTGATAGGAATTAGTATTGTGTGAATTCGTTTATCATATATAAAAACAAGTAGAAAGTAGAGAGTTAATATTGATGCTAACATGTGTGTGTTGTATCAACCTATTTGCCTACATACAGATGTACACAGGTTCCTTTGCTCTGTCCACAGAGAGGATCTTGAGGCAGCACCACCACAAGAGTAATGAGCTTACCAGTCACCTAGAGCCTGGCTTCTGAAAATCTTTGTATAAGATGATTTGGGACAGCTATTCCTGCCAAAAAACAGGAAGCTCAAAACATGATGTTGCCATGTGGAAAAGATACAGACACCAGCTGAATCTGAGCTTCAATATGAAAAGCTAAAAATAACAATAGGTTTTCAAATAAAATAGGAAATCATTAAGCCCTACTAATAAAAGTAAATAAAGAAATATATCAAAGATTTGACTAGGAAAGGGTATTTATATGTTTCAAAGAACCTCTAAAGTACCTACTAATTACAAATGGAAAATTGGAAGAATCTGGTGTTCAACGTCCTAGTCAAGATTTTCCAGAGAAACAGAACCAAAACTATGTGTGTGTATTATCATACGTACATATACAGTTAGGTGGATTTAGAGAGCTAGATGTCTTCATGTACCTCTCATGGCATTTATTTACATATAAATACATAAAATTCTCTCAATATAAATATTTGGAAAGCTTTTTATTATAAGGAATAAGCTCATGTGATCATGGGTACTGGGGAGTCCCAGTACCTGCCAGGTGGGAGGGTAGGCTGGAGACCCAGGAGAACCCATGGTTTTGCTTGAGTTTGAGTATGAAGACAGGAAAACAGACAATATCCAAGTCTCAAGATTTTCATACAGGAAGAATTTTGTATTCAGATGTTTGAAAGACTGGATGAGGTCCACCTAGTCTAATAATTCAAATGTCCATCTCATCCAGACATACCCTCATAGACACACCCAGAATATTTTCACAAATGTATAAAATTAACCACAATGCAGAATGGAGGTGTGGGTCAATATGTGCAATCCCTGCTTTGCAATCCGGAAGCCTTGAGTTCAAACCCTAGTCCCACCCCACCCCCACCAAAAAAACCCATGAAGCCACATGCATCAAATGATCAAAATAAATGGACACCTGAACTGTGCATCACCTTACAAGTACGCGATGGAATGATGCCATTGCTCCTGTGCTGTTCCCACCTATCATGTGTGACCTGAACCTACTCCTAAGATTAACTCAAATGGCAACAAAGTCTATAAAATGAATGACCACTTGCCCATAAGACATCAAAGTGCTCAGTGTCATAGAAAGACTGCAAAGTTTTCCAGGTGAATGAAGCTAAAGAGCAATGAAACTCAATGGATGTCCACTATCATTTGTTTACAAAGAACATTATTGGGACACCTGATAAAACTAGAGTGGAATCTGGATTAGAACGAAAAAGTGAAATGATGCTAATGTCTTGATTTTGACAATCGGATTGTAGAAAGATAGAAGAATGTCCTTGTTTGTGGAAAACAGACACTTAAGTACTGAAAGATGGCAGGTGGCAAGGAGGTAGTCAACTTACTCTCAAATGACTCAGGAGGAAAAAATCCTTTGGAATTTACAACTTTTCTATGAGCTTGAGATTGTTTTAAAAAAATGAATAAAACATTAATTAGGCTGTCTGTTGAGTACTATTATTATTTTTCATGATCTTTAACATGTTAATTTGTATTTTGAATTTCCAAGAGAGAAATACAATGCACAGCATTTCTGATAGATTTTTGTACACAAAAGATTGCCTGAGAAACTTAAGTATTTAAAAGCAGAACCTGGAGAACCTGGCTAGCTCAGTCAGTAGAGTAGCAGATGCTTATAAACTCTTATATTCCATTAAAGATAATAAGAACCAGATGTAGTGGTAAATGCATGTGATCCTAGCTACCCAGGAAGATTGTAGGAAGATCATGGTTGAAGGCAAAAGCATGAAACCCTGCCTGAAGAACACTAAAAGCAAAAGGGGCTGGAGGCCTGGTTCAAGCGGTAGAGCACTTGCCTAGTATGCACGGGGCTCTGAGATCAGCCCCAGTATTGCAAATAAATAATAATAATATATGCTAAAGAATCTAAATTGAGTAATTATGCAATTAACTACTATCATATAAATAGCAAATATGGCAAGATTTTTATAAAAAGCCGTTGACTAAAGGAGGACATTATTAAAGATTATATAAGATTAATTTTCTTTACTTTTAGCATAAATTTTTATTAATTGATTTTTTTTATATAGGATACTTTTTTCTTTTTTCTTTTTGTTTTTGACATAGAGTCTCCTAATTGAATCTCTGCATAATTTTCAAAACATATGTTGAGTGTGGGTATATAATAATTACTTTAGAGAGAAGCAGGCAATCATCAGGCTTCTATACTTTTATGGGGGTGGGAGATGATGCTAGGAATTGAACCCAGGGCCTCATGCTTCCAGGGCGTCATGCTTATTAGGCACAAGCTCTACCACTGAGCTACACCTCCAGCCATATTTATTTTAATTTTGTGTTTTTTTGGTCAACATTTTTCAGTTGTCTCACTACAATACTTTGATAAAAACTTTTCATGGTACTCTGTGTTGAGTCCTTACATGTGATTATGTGGGTATTCACAGAGTAAATTTATTTAGTTTATATGTCACATTTTATGGGGTAATGTAAGAATTATTGAAGTAAAGCAGAAAGTTAAGATGGCTTCTGTCTGATGTAAGAGCACAAATACCGCAGAGACTTGGTGAGCCCAGGTTCAGTGGGCAGAGTGGCCGCTTTGCACAGGTGTTCAGGAAGCAGCCTATCGGGAAAGCTCCACTTTGTCATGGAGTTGGGCACTGCTCTCTGCAGGGAATGGTGAAGAGTTCATCCACCCCAAAAGGTCATCTAAGAATTTCCACCATTTTTTTAAACCCCATCGTTTCTGTTTATTTCAGCTTGTTTATAAAGTCACCACACTGGTTTTGTGATGGATGAGAGTGAATGAGTGACTGACTGGGACATTTAAACCTAACTTAAACATGGCTCCTGTTCTTGGGAGGGTGACAATCTGGAAGTCAATGCCCACCCACAGATTAGAGGGAGGGCACCTCTCCTCTCATTTGTTCATAAATATACAAACAGCAAAACTCATTTTTAAATTTGGAATATTTTAGTAATATTATTATTGAATCACATTTACCACAGCCATCATCTATAAACTGATTTTGTTCACTTGCTAGTTACAAATCATATATAAATGGAGGTGTCAGTAGCTGTTTATGGAAATAGGAAAGGAAAACTTATCCAGAGCAATCCTTTCCAAGGTCAATGTCAAAGAGTTTTTCCTGTTCCAGGAAAATTTTTGTATATGCTATAAAACAAGGGTCCAATTTCATTCTTTTCAGGAGTATCTAGTTCTCCTTATATCATTTATTGAAGAGATTACTATTTTCCCATTGTGTATTCACCTAGGTACAGAATAGGTGACAATTTATCTATCTATCTATCTACCTGTCATCTATCTATCCAGATCAACCCTCCCAGTGCTCTATTCATCTATGTGTCTGTTTTTATGTTGATATCATACTGTGCCGATGACAATAGTTGTGTAATATAGTTTGAAAACAGGGAGTGTGAAACCTCCAGCTTTGCCCTTCTTTCTGAAAATCACTTTGGCCATTCAGGGTCTTTCGTTGTTCTACACAAGTTTTAGGATTCCTTTTTCTATCTCTGTCATAAATGCTGTTAGAATTTTGATACAGACAGTATTGAAAATTACTTTAACATGGAATTTTAACAGTATTCATTTATTCCATGCAAATGGGTTATTTGCATTTGCTTGTGTTTTTCAATTTCTCTCCTTAATGTCTTATAGTTTTTAGTGTACAGATACCTCACTTTTCTTGCTTAAATTTATTCCTAAACATTTTATTCTTTTTTGTGCAACTATAAATTTTCTTAGTTTCTTCTACAGATAATTTGTTGTTAATGTACAGAAATGTAAATGATTTTTTTCATGTTCATTTTGTATCTTGTAAGCAAAAGCACAGGTGAGAAATTCCCCCTTATCTTTTTAGCAGAATTTGTATTTAATACTTAGGAAGATGTTTTAAAGTTGTGAAATGTAAAGCATTTAGACAGTTAAGGATTAGGTATTTTACAATTTTTCTCTCAAACATGAATGGATTTATTTGTAACTTAATCATGCTGCAGTTTGAGGTCTTACCTATGTATACTGCAACAGCAGAAAAAAGATTAAAAAAATAATTTCCCTTTACAAGCTTCATTTGATGCCTTTGTCTACATAGAGAAGTACATTTTAAATTCAATGGTAAGTGTAAAAGTATTGATTACTGCCCAGGAGTTTCTGCTAAGCCTGAGTAAAACATTGTCCACAACTGTAATTCCATTAACCCAACATGATAAAATATGAATGGCCTTTTCCACCAAGTTCATTTGAAAACCTGTCATTGTGTTTGCCGGAACACTTGTGGGTACCGACTGAAACACTCTCTAAGTTTCAGACTGGAGGTTTTGTTTTGACATGTGCAAGCACTTTCTTTTTGTCAGGTCAGAGGTGGTATTGTGGCTCCCATGGAGATAACAGAGCTTTTCCAATCTGACCGCCCACCTGCTCAAATGCCACATCTTCGAAGGATGTATTGATTCTAAACCAAAGGAGTTTTAAAACAGCTGAGTTAAAAGTTTGACTGAAATTAATTTGATTCTGACGGCAATTTTAAAGAGAGTTCAATTCAAGCTGGGTCTTGTTTTTGAGTGACACTATAGATCCCAGTTAACAATGAATGAGCTCATTTACAAACTGGAGTTGCTGGAGGCTCTGCCAGACACCAGGGAAGGAATGAGCACTGTGTGGCTTCTAAACAGGGAGCATAAGTGGGGCCTGCAGCTAGCCTGGGTAACGCATGTCCAGCCACTTGCAAAGTTCAAAATGGACTTGCAGATCCTCATGGGAAATTTTCAGCTTGAATTTGTTGAAATAATCTGAGTGGACTATTCTAATTAAATGGGACCATTTGTTTGTTTATCTATTTTTGAATCTTCGTTTAATGTTTTTATTAGCATAAAATAGTCACACAGTGTGTTTCATTGTGACATTTTCATGTGTTCTTATATTGTACTCCAGTTTGGTTCATCTTCTCCATTATTTTCCCTCTTCCCCTGCATCCACTCCCCCCTCCTTTTTTTTTTTTTTTTGGCAGTACTGAGGCCTTGTTTTTTCCAGGTAGGCCCTCAACCACTTGATCCAACCCACCGCACCCCACTCCCCTTCCTAAAATGACTTAAACAGGCTCAATGTTCCATATTCATACATGTTTAGAAAGTACATCAAACACATTCACCCTCCTTCACCCTTTTCATTTACCCTTCCCTCCCTTAAGTATGATCAGCTTTACATGCATGGCTTTCATTGTTTAAGTGTCTGTTCATTGTTCAGTGGGGATTTTGCCCTGTTATTTTACCTGTAAATACATCGGACTTTATTCAGTCTAATCCCCTCTGAGTCTTACTCAAACTTTTCCCCCTACCCTGCATTGTTCAACAGTTTTCAGTGTGTTTTTGTTGTGTCTTTTTCCTATACTGTTGTGATGTATTTCCATATTATTCACTCACTATCTTTCTTTTCTTCTTTTCCTTCTCCCTTAATCTCTTCTAGCAGCGCCACTTTTGCAAAGATGTCATGTATGTGTGTACGTATACACAATGGAATTATATATACATATATATAACATTTTCTCTTAAAAAATGAATTCCTACACATGCCCTCTAAATCTCACTTTTTGCAGTGCACTTATGTTTTTCAGTAAAGACACAATTTACTTTTCTAAAAATTTTCAGTCTTCAGTTGGTTGAATCCTTGGATGCAGAACCTGCAGGTAGGGAGGACCCTACCTACATTTGCTTCACTTTTCTTATTCTCCCTCACAACCCACTCCTCCTCTTTTTTTCCCTTTATTGTTGTGCTGGGTGGGGGTACATTGTGGCATTTACATTTAAAAAGGTTCTTACTATATAACAAATATAAATACAGATTTTCCTAGAAAGTCTAAGAGAGCTGGTACATCTATCCATTCAGCTGTTCTCAGCCTTTCCCTTGTTAACAGATCAACTGGCTGTGCTTTTAATTCCTGTGCTCTTGTGCACAGGTAGGGTCCCTACCTGCTCTAAGATCTTTCTTCAGCAGTTTCCCCTTCTCTGGTGCATTAGCAACTATTGATTTATTTCCATTATTATAAAATTTTTTTTATCTATTACAAAAACATCTTAACTCCATTTCTCTGTTCCCTTTGGCTGCTTAACTCATTAGAAATATATAAGGATCTGAATTCTTTCATTATAACCTAAAACTACTGAAAACAAAGGCACCTCCTGGTGCTAGGGGCCATGATGGGCTCGACCCCCCAGCAGCATTTGACCTCCTGATCAGCCAATGTTCCTTGAGCCGACTTCAACGGTAGGCTCCTTTAGTCTCACAAAGTCAACTATCATTGTCTGTGGTGGGTTCTCCCTGTTTCACATCCCAGCCACACAGCATCCCTAATTCCAGATTGGAATGTTCAATGCCAGTTCACCATCTTCCCTGGAATGCTGAGTAAACAGCTCAAACTCATGAACCTCAAATCTCACTCCTGACATGGCATCCCAAAGTGCTTGGTTACAATCTTTTCCATCTCAATTTATAGCAGCTCTGAACTTTCAACTACTCTGGCCAAACAACTTTGTGCTACCCATGAACCACTCCTCCATTCCCTGGTATCCATGTGTTACCATGTCACAACCAGAATCCAACTACTTCCTACCAATGACATCACTGCATAATTGTACTGACTTCCTACCTGGTCTGCCTGCTTCTCCCCTGCTTCCCTGAAGTCCATTTTTACAGTAGTAGTTAGAATGAACCTTTGAAAATCACAAGTCAGATCATGTTGGCGTGTTCTAGACCCTCAGATGCTCCCCATATCACTCAGAGTAAAGGCCAACCTTTTTAGTAGCTTACAAGAATCTACATATCTCCATCTGCCACCACCTTGCTCCTAGTCATCTGACTTTATGTCCTCTAGTCTAACCACACTGGCATCCTTAGTCTTTTCAGACAAAGCAGGTCATTTTTCTGATTCAGAGCCCTTGTACCTTCAGTTCCTCTCCCTGGATGGCTTTCTCCCTTCATATTCACCTGACTTGTACCTTTGATGATCCTATTCAATTTCCACTGTCTAGGTGAAGTTGTTTGTGACCATTGTTTAAGATTGTTGCTCTCTATTTCCTGGTCTGTTTTATCCTCTTTCTTTTCCTTATTTCTTCTCACAGAATTTATCCCCTTCTAATATATACATTTTATGTGTGTATATTCATTAATTGTCTGTGCCCTCCAACCAAAATCATAGCTCTATGAAGGCAGACATTTTTTGTGAGATTTGTTTTCCATTGCATATGCAACAGCAACAATAGAGATAGGTTCTAAATAAGTATTTGCTAAGTTTTTAGCTAATCTTTGTTGAGTTTTAGCTAATAAGTTCTGAGTTAAGTATATGAATCTATGAAAATTGGGAAGAGACAGTGAAAGGGCACAAGACTGATTTATTGGTACACAACGAGTGCAGAGGAAAAATTTGAGAAAACCTCTGGAAAAGGCAATTTGTAAAGCTGTGTAGTGAGACATGGTGATGAAGACTGAAGAGTGTGATGCAATTCTCTTTAAAGCTTTCCTTGATCTTAATATTTTCTGTCAGAGATATATGGATTTCAAAGTAATCATGGGTGAGAAAAGGAAAGCCTTCTGCACTGATTTTTAATACAGTACTGATTTTTGTTTTGTTCTGTGTTGTTTTGCACTTTCTTGGATTCTAATTTTCCTCAATGACCTCCAGCCACTCCCAGTAGAGCTCAGTGCCATATGTCCATAATTTATTTCCAAGTCATGGTCTGAACCTATAACTTAGGTTCCAATTATGGATCAAGTCCTAACATGGAATGTTGTTGTTAGGCCAGTTTCCCTGACAAATTACTTTATTTTCCTGATGATTGACTAGGAAGAAAAACATGATCTCTTGGAGCAAGATGTAGGTATAGGTTTGAGCACAGCAATTCACAACTAATCCAAGATACTTGGGAGCCAGAGAGCAGAAGAACTGCAACTGGAAGCCAGCCTGGGCAATAAGTTTGTCAACCCCTATCTCAACAAATAAGCTGGATGTGTTGGTGCACACCTGTAATCCAGCTATGCAGGAGGCATAGGTAGGAGTATCTCAGTCCCAGGCCAACCTGGGGAAAAAGCAAGACCATACCTAAACAACAACAATATTAATAACAGAAAGCAAAAAGGACTGGAAATGTGGCTTAAGAGGCAGAGCACTTAAAGGATCTGAGTTCAATCCCAGTATTACCAAAAAAAAAAAAAAAAAAAAAAAAGGTCAATTAAAACCTTGATCAGATTGCAACAGTACCATTACTACCTAGCATTTATTGAGATGTTCTTGGGACAATTAAATTAGATAAACTATTTCTGATCTTAATAAGAGCAGTGCAAAGAAGGTACAGTAATACTTCTTCAGACATGACCACTGGGGCTTAGTTAATTAACTAGTAAGAAATGTTAAGAGGTTATTACTGTTAAGATTCAAATCTCCATTAGAATGTTTGCATGTCCATTCTGTTGTACACAACATGAACATTTCTTTTTTTTCACTTCAAGAATTTTGCAGGGTAGAAAGAATTCCATTCTCCAATACTGGGCCACTAAGGAGATGTAGCTGTAAGCCAAAGAAAGTACAGTATTCTAATGTTGTTTTATTTGATATAAATGTAAGCCAATATAGTGTGTTCTTAAACTGCTGGATGTGTCACTGAGCAGTGTGATAAAATATGGCGTGGGAATGGAGCCTTCCAGAGAGGGAAGGTCAAACTGCAAGAGAACTAAACACATAATTATAAACAAGACAACATTATTCAGGTGGAGTGATGTATATTCCGGTTGCAGAAGTCACTTTCTCTAGGTGTTATGTTTGTTCCTTGCACATTTTTGAGCTAGTAAGAGCATATAAGAACCAGGTAATCATATCAAAAGCATATAAAACCATAAAACAAAGGCAACTCAAAAACCATTTCCACTTCACTTACAAGATGGCGCATTTGTGAAGTTTTGTAGATCCACAAGTGGCTTGTGGTAATTGAATTTGTAATTGGCAGTTGTACTTTATAGTGAACAATGTGGCACCATATTTATTTCTGTAATTATTTTAGAACTTTTAAATTGTGGCTTCTATTTGAAATCTTTATCAAATGTCTATCCTGTCCTTGCTACAACTAGAAGGTTTAAAAAATGCATATGAGACAGAGTTGCCTCTGTGTTTAAAAATACATTGGAAAAAGCATTAGAGAGCTTGGTAAGAGGGTTCAGGAAAAAAGGGCTATTCACCAAAACGTAAATAAAATAGAAACCAATACCAACACTTTGTTGTTAAGTAAGTAATGAGAATAGTTAATATATTTAATCTTAGGGGGTATCACTGGCTGCTGTGAATTTGTGTGTGTGCATGAGTGTGTGTGTGTGCGTGTGTGTGTTTGCAAGAGATGAGAGAGAAAGAGAGAGAGAGAAAAAAAGCTAAGTATATCCAGATGGTAAGACAAACATCATTATTTGTGGTAGCAACTATGAAGGCATTTCAGGAAGAGATTAGCATTAGAACAAACTGGGTAAAGAAGTGGATTGGCATCCTCAAATCCTCTGAGCACCAGAACAAAACAAAGACACAGGACAAATTTGCTTCTGTCTGAGCTGGGACATCCATCTTCCTGGCCTGCCTTGGGACATGGGGTGCCAGTTCTCCTGGTTCTCAGACCTTCAGACCTGGACTGAATGACACCAGTCACCAGTGGCTTCCCTGCTTCTCCAGCCTATAGACAGTAGGTGTTGGGAATTCTCAGCCTTTGTAATCATGTGAGCCAATTCCTATAACAGATCTCCATTTCTATGTATGCACATATAATATAAATATAAATATTCTTGTGCAGATAAGTATGAATTTTCTTCATTCTGTTTTTCTGGAGAACCCTGATTAATACTTTTTTTAATGAAATTCTAAGTGCCTTAGAGTATATTTATTTAACATCCTCATGTCAGAGAAAATGCATCTAAAAACATACTTGGAAATTGAGAATTCATTTTAATGTGTATTATCTTGCAGAATTCACATTGTTGTATTTAAGAACTGTTAATACTTAAACTATGAAATATGTTTAATTCATTATATCTGTTGTTAATGCCACATGTGGACTTTAAACAGAATACAGGCAAAAGGAAACAACTCTAGTATTTATACCCCAAACTCACTTCTTGGAAGTATTATATTTCTCAAAGAATGGATTATACATCCAACTTATATATAGGGAGCATTATTCAATTCAGGAATTAGAACACCAATCTTTGGACAGTCTGGGCCAATTTGCTCAATTTGTAGTTGTGCTAATTCTTTTGTAGATCACATTGTTTCCACCTTCAATTTTATCCACATAGTAATGCATATATTGGAAACATTTGTAAATATATGTGTGCATATGTATACCTTTGCAACCTTTGTAAGATGCCCATATTTGTGATGTTTAAGCTCAAGTCCAGAGTTTGTATGGCCTCTTGGTCCATTTTGTGCAGCTATAGCAGAGTAAGTTTTACAGTTCTGGAGGCTGGGAAGTCCAAGCTAAGTTGCTGCCCCTAGTGAGTGACTCCTTGCTGTGTCATACCGTGGTGGAAGGGCAAGAGATTTAAGTACGTGCCAGTGTGCATGGGTGGGCAGGAGACAAGGGAACAAAAGCAGTTCCCAGTAAGAATATTAATACGTTCATGAGAGCTGAGACCCTATGACCTTGTCTCCTCTTTAAGGCCCAATGACTCAACTCGCTGCTTTGGGGATTAAGTTTCTAGCACATGAACTTTGAGGGACACATTCAAACCATAGAAGCCTCTTTACTTTTTAATGCTTTTTTAAATCTTCATGATGTAGACTTAATAGTCACTGAGGACCTTATATAAAACCTTTTTTCAGTAATTTCTCCATGATCCTCCAGACTAGACTTTTTATCTTTGCTTAGAAATAATCTATTCTTCCCATCCTTCAGTGAACTGCTGTGTTTAAACACTCTTCTCTGACCTTTAAACATGTTTTTTAAAGCTGAAATCAAGGAAAAGAGGAATAATAAATAAATTTTGAGCTAAGGTTAGCTCAAATTACAGACTGGAATTCTGTCTAGTTATGAATTTGAAACAAAATAAAGCCAAGTTAAACCACCTTAGGCAATGTAGAACTGAGAGAGAGAGTAATTGAGAATCATCATCTTCTGCAGCCCCTCAGAGTGAGACTCTAGGGCAAATAATTGCACTCCAATAAAATAGTTTCTCAGACAACAATTAAGAACTTGGTGTGAACAGTTTGCAGAGGAGAGTGACATTCTCAAATACTTTTTGTGTTTTTCTTATTTTTAAAACAGTGACTGCTTATTAAAGGTTTGTTCTGCCAACAATAGCCTGTGGCATCCACCCTGATGAAGGACCAGATAGTAAAGGGTAGATCTTGAAGGACAAATTCAAGTATGTTTAGTGAAAAGCAACTTTATTCTTCTATTGTCATGGACATTCGGAACACATTTTTTATTTTGTGGTTTTCAAGTTAATGAGATCTTTGGTTAGCAGGTGATTAAAAAAACTAGCCATAAACATTTTGTTTGCTTTCAAACCCTAGAATTTATTTTAACAGTATCTACAGCTAGAATGTCTGGCAACATTACTGAACAGTGTACTACTTTAGAGTACTGATTCAAATTACACTAAACTAAAAAATAAACCTCACAATATCGCATTAATCTAAAAATCTTAATTGCCTTAAGCGACCCTTATTTTTTTTTGCAACCTCACTACTAAGATAAAATTTTAGTACCATGTCTGCAATACCTAATTTTGCATTTATAAAAACTTTAGCTCCTCTTTGAAGTTAGATGTGTATAGAATTGTGCCATACATGAGAATGTAGGACTGTATTACATCTACTGTTTAAAAACAGGAGATAATTAATTAATGGAATGAATGCCATCTTACTTCACTGAAGCATGACGATGCATGATTTCTGATGTATTGTAAAATGTTATATTTATTGGCAATATAATCTCATTATATAAATATTATAATGTGCTAAAACTGTTGCCCTCTGTGAAGTATTGGCATTTATATTGTTGACTTATTTTCCTGCTGTTATATAAGAATTCAGGTCAATTATCCTGTTCCACCCAAACCAGCCTCCTCTCTCACACATACATGTCATTGTTCTGCTTCTTTTTCAGTTTTTGGGGGGTAATACTGGAGTTTGAGCTCAGGGTCTTGTGCTTGCTTGGCACGTACTCTACCTCTTGGGCCACACCATCAGCCTTTTTTGCTTTAGTCATTTTTCAGATCAGATAGGATCTCAAGATTCTGCTGGTGTGGGTTTCAGACTAGGTCCTCCTATTTATGCCTCCTGGGTACCTGAGATCAGTGTGGGCCACAGCATCCAGTGTCATTAAAACTCTGGAAACCTGGGAACTATGTTTCCTGGCCTCTCAGGCAGTGTATTTTCCACTACATTCTGCCAATGAGAAGGCATGTCAGCAGAATTTAGAGGTAGGAGGGGAGTAGAAGTTATTACAAATTGAGCACCTCTAAGTCAAAACTCCAAAGTTAGTAGTGCTCCAAGAACCAAAACTCTCTTAGTGTCAATGTGATGCCACAAGCAGAAAACTCCCCACCATGAAACTTTCTTTCATGCGCAAAATTACTAAAAATATTGTATAACGGTAACTTTAGACTATGTGTATAAGGTATATAAGAAGCATTTATGAATTTTGTGATTGGACTTGCAAGTTACACACCCAAGATATCTATCTCATTGTGGATATGCAAATATTTTGAAATCCAAAAAAAATTGAAATCCAAAACATTCTAGTCTCAATCATTTCATATTAGGAGTATTGAATCAGTAGTATATTGTTCTTGGCACGACAGAGGGAAGATGTGTCAACCCACTGCCTTGGTACAGATAGGTCATCATCAAGAGAAGTTTTCTGCACTCTCCCAACTTCTGGTTTTCTAAAATAAGTGGCAATTACCCTCACCTTTGCTCTCTGAGTTGTTCAATGATTTTGTAATCCTCTGAGTCTCTGTATTCTATTTTATTCTTATTATAAAATACCTAGAGGAGTTTCTGATCTTCTGACAAAATCCCAACTGTAATAGTCATAAATAAAGCCATGTAATCTAATTTCTGTTTCCTTCTCATGGCTGTTTTCATGGGACATATTTTTTTAATGATAGGGTAAGAGGCATAGATCTTTTAAAGGTTTCTGAAATATATTGCCAAAGAGCCTCCAGAAAATGTGTGGTAGCTTCATTAACATTACAGGATTTGAAAATATCCTTCTGTGTGTTAATGTCACCATGTATCTTTGTTAAATGTCTTTGGTAATTTAATGTTTTAAAACAGGGCAATTTATTTGTGCATTTCTTTCATGCTGGTGAGATTAATGATTTTCTTATTTTGGCAATTTCTATTCGCTGCTGTAAATGAGTTTTTTAAGTGTTCGCTATTAACATTTTCTAACATATAGAATGGATCTTTAATTTTAGATCAGTTTTAGATTTAAAGTGTACTGTGCATAGTTTCCCCTATTACTAAGATATATTTGGTACAATTAATGAGCTAAAACCCAAACATGAATTTTACCTGGAAAATCCTGAATAAAATTAATTGTGATGGTTAGTCTTGATTCTAAACCTGATTAGATTGGGAAGCACCTAGGACATTAGTCCCTCTAAGTGTGTCTGTGAGGGCGCTTACAGAAAGGATTCACTAAGTGGGGAGGAAGCCCTTGCCTGAATCTGGGTGTCATCATCTGATAGAATTGGATGCCAGAGGGAAGAAAAGGGGAAGCAAGAGGAAACCGGTCAGCATGCAGGCATTCTCCCTGTTCTCTGCCTGGCCTTCATGAGGTGCGCAGGGTCTGTCACATGCTCTTACAACCATGCTGTTCCGGTCACAAGCTTAAAATACTGGAACCAGTTACGCATGGATAGAAACCTTTGAAACTGTGAGGAAAATAGACCTTTCCTTCTTTAAATTGCTCTTGGTATTTGTCACAGTGATGAAGAGTCTGACTAGAACAGTCATTAACACTAGGAACATACACACTCAAACTGAGGAACGTTGATTCACGGTTTCTTAAAAAAATCTCTCTAAAATATTTTTAAAATTGATTTTATGTTTACTTGTTCCTTTTGTGACTTCTATTGTTTGTTTTATGTAAAAATTAGGTTCTTCTATTAGAAATATTTATTAAGTTTATTTCATAATTTCTTTATAGATGCATCTTTGATCTATTTGTTATATTTTTAGAAAACTGAGTTGAAAAAAATCTAAATTCACCTTCCCTTCACAGTAAAATATCCTTTTCTTTTTTCCCCTCAGGATAATGTATTGAATAATCGAGTAATTGATTTAAATGCAACATTTTCTGAAACACTTGTGGATTCTAATTTATCTTATGGATAATTTCTATTTTTGTTTTGACCCTTTATTGGTACAGCGATTGAAATAGATTTTAATAGACTGGTGTAAACAACTCAATATTTTTTCTTCCTGAATAATCTTTTTCATGGTAATCATTGTTCTTCTACCTTAACTATGAATTCACACTGAGTTCAAAAAATGTTTTTAAGAATTACATTAAACATAATTATTTTGTGGCAAGTTAAGAGCTTTGCTCTGTATACTTCTAGGATATTACCTTTCTTCTTGATGTTTAAAGCCCATTTTTATGTCCCAGTCATTCTCATGGGGACATTCTCATATCCCATTCCTTTTGCATTTTTCCTAGACTTAGTTTATTAGCTGGTGCTGTCATCAAGGATCTTTTATTCCTTTGTTTCCTAGCTGGTTACTGATAGTATAGAGCTCAAAGCTTAGCAGGAAAAATTTTGGCATAACATTGCAATTTGAGACATATACAAAACACACAAATACAGTTTTTCAGCTTCCATATAATTTACAAAGATAAATTCTATTGCTCTCTAATTTTCCTGTATGTTAGCTTATTTTGACACCAATGGTGATATGAACACAAAAGCAAATATTTTACAATATTCACTTTATAATAATGTAGTTTTAAATTATATTAAGAATGTATGTGGGTGTGATAGAATTATTCTGGGAAATTCATTTTGGAATATTTTCATGAAGTCTCTCATTAGTTATAATACTTTGAAAACTAAAAACTATATTTTTACTTTTCTAAAAACTAGAGTCCCATATTTTCCTTTTGTCTTTTCTAATTTCATTAGCTTAAATTCCAGAATGATATTATTAATATTGGTTGTGGAGTTCTTGGTTTGAAATTTAATGAGAATATCTCTAATATTTTAATACTTAACATGCATTAATCATTGAATTGAGAGCAAAATTGGTTTTTCAGGTTGAGAAAGTATGAGTTACTAAAAATTTTTAAAAAATGGATATTGAACTTGTCAAATAACTTCTCAGTGCTAATTTAAATATTTATAACACTAAGTTTTCCTACAAATATTTTGTGGTATATTCCTTCACAATTCAACTTAATTTGCTTTCCTTTTATTTCAAGTTTTATACCTGAGGTCATAAATAAGGTTGGCTTGAAATTGTTTTCTTTTGTTCACAATTTTATCAAGTGTAAGAATCAGAATCATGGAGCATTTGAACATGAATAAGAACTTTTCATTTGTTTATGGTCTAGAAAATTGTCTGTGACAAAATATTGATCTTTTCCACTAAAGATTTATAAAACTTGCCTGCAAACTTTCAAGGCTTACCTTAAAACCTTTCAGAGCAGGTCAAGTTTTAGATCCATGCTTATTGATTGAACAGTTTGAGATTTTATCCTTTTTCATCCATTTTTTAGTTTTCCTTTGGCAACCTGTGTTCCCTTCACAATAATTTTCTCTACTATTTTCAGTTTTATTAAAGCATTATACGTGATACTCTCCTATTTGTTTTCATTTTTTCCTCAAACTGTGTCTCATTTTTATCCTTACTGTTTTAGGTTGCATGACCTTTATCCATTTATCTTAAATCAGACAGGCTAGATGTTGGACTATTGTGGTTTTTTTCTGAGATTATTATCTTTTGTGTGTATTAATTAATTTTCTTTTTCTGGTTTTAATCCATTAATGTCTGCTTTTATCTTTACTATTTTCGTTTTTCTCCTTTTTAAGAATTTTCTTACCATACTTGATAAAATACTTATTTTCATCTTTTCTTCAAATAGTACAAATATTTGTGACTATAAATTAGTAGTAGTCCATATTGCAAGGTCATTTGTTTTTATCGTGTAAGTTCTAAGCCACTATTTCTTACTTTTTCTGTCATGAATTTTCTTGGTTTAGCCACAAAAGAAATATCTTATTCTTCTCCATTTTTAATATATTACTTTGATATATGAAGCCCTGTTTGTATTTCACCATCCCTTTTTGTCTAAAAAACAATAAGCATACAATACAAAAATGCAACTATATTTGCATCTTGTGAACCACCGGAGTGAAACAAACCCCAAGCTCTGCTCCTCACGGACTCTCTTCCCTAACCAGTCAAGTCAGTGCAGCTCTGAGTGCATCTTCTAATTAATTTCCACCAAGGTGCTATGGGGGGGAGGCAGCAAGTGGTGCTGGAGCTGGATTGTCCCTCATCTGTCCTGTGCATTGACAAGTTTTCTCCTCACTACAGTCTATGCAGGAGGGTGACATCAACATCTCTTATGTCAGTGTGACAGCACAAACCAGGGTAAAGAATGTCTGAAGAAAACAATATCTGACTATGAAATCACAGAGCATTTGTAGGAACCTTTGTAAATGCCACAGTGTACCCCCACTCAGCACAACAATAAAGGGGGAAAAAAAACCCATACAGCCTAAGAGTTTTAAAAATATAGTTTCTAGTGTCATCATCCCCACTGTTTTGAGTAGTAAAACTTTTATGCCTTCAAATACCAGAAACTAAAACAGGGCTACTTTGATTGCTGTTCTTCACTGATAAAGTGTATAATAAAGATTAAAAATCACTGAAGAAGTCCAAAGAAGTTGTTCAGAACTCCCCGTGAGGAGAGTAAGCACACCTGTCATCATGTTCACTGTTCAGGAAATGCTTCAGGTAGCGTGTGGGGCACTGGCGTCTATGCTATCATTTTAGAGGAGAGGCCTTTGAACTTCCAAATCCTGCTGCTCATGCTGGCTGAGACTGAAACCACGTTCGCATCAGGATTTAGTCTTCACTGAATGTAAATTCCCCTGTGAAGATGAGGATTTAAGCCAGAGTTTGTCCATCAAGTCCATCTCCACTCTTCTAACATATGTAAACATTAAAAGCAGCCCCATAACCCTCCATCGAGAGTACTTCAATCATAGACACACCTTAACCATTCACTGTTGTGAACTTTATATTTCACAGATAATTTTGTTAAAATACAAGAATTTTTTTCTTCCCCATACAAATGTGAAATTACATAAATCAACTCAATAGTTATAGAATGTCCCATTTTGACCCACACTCATGGAGTCATATGCCTGCTGTCCTTCCTGTGCAGGGAGGCAGAGATTACTTGTGGTTCAGGACTTTGTTTTCTAGGATGTTTGTACAGTGCGCAGCCTTGGAGAGTAGAGCTCATGGCATCTGACTGCACAGGATGAATGAAAGGGGGCTCGTTGTCTCCTTTGGAGCATATGTCAGTCAGGTTTGCTTGTGGTGCTTTATGAAAGCTGGGGGTTTCCTCAGCATGAAACATACCCCAGGGTGTGCATAGACTCTGTGGGAATTAGAGCCCAAGGAATTTAGGTAAATTCTGACACTCTAGCCCATGCTGGTGTTATAAACCATCCTTTGTCTCTGACCCAGAAGACTTGTCCTCTGCCAGCAACCTTGAAGTGTGGTGGGCTAAGGTACAGTTAAGTCTCAGGCCTCTGCAGTTCTAGGGAGCCTCTACAGCAGGGTTAAAGAGCCACTCATCTAGATCCTGTTTCCGCCTCTTCTTGAGACCTGGGAGCTGCTGAGGGGCCACAAAAGAAGATGCAGGAGGTAAATCACACAGGGTACCAGCAAAGAGCACAGCAGGTGGGGTAACAGAGAGGGAGAGTGGATAAGGGGAAAGAGAAGGGGAGAGAGAAGAGTAGGAGAGGGGCTTGTAGCTCTGAAAACCACCTGGATTCATTTCCAGTAATGCCTGGGACCCATCCTGCTGTCTTCTCTCAATTCTGCCATGACCGTTCCAATGAGTTTGGGTGAAGGTGACTGGCTTAGGTCCTGTTAGCATTTATTTTCATTAATTCTTATAGAAATCCCCTCTTTCACATTAAAAGGGAGGCAGCCATCTGTAACTAATTCTACATTACTTGTGTTGATTAAATAGGAGGTTTTTAATAAAGAGACTTTGGAACTCATTTCCTAACTTCTCAGTATTCAGGCTTCCCTAGATGTTTGGATATATCCTGTTTTCCTCAAGAAAGCATGCCAATGTAGTTGCTATGAACTTTGTTTCCTTAAAGATTTTCAGTATTCATTCCCATATTCTCAGGAACATTTTCAGCTAGCAGTGACACACATACACACACACACACACACACACACACACACACACACCCCTCACACGCACACATTCAATCTTCAAAAGCATTTGATTCAATCAAAACTTAGAAAAGACTTTAATTGACAAAAAAGAACATAATGTAAAGAACAACCCATTTAAAAATCAGCAGGAGATTGTTATGTGTTTGAAAAATTACCAAATGAATTTGAAACAGAATATACTATTAGCTTTCATAGAATATAACCTGAAAATGAAAGTTTTACATTTCTTAATGTCTACCCTTGATTTGAATTTATTTTCATGGGACTTCTTGCTGTGAAATCTTAACACTCTTAATTACAGAGATTAACTACCCTTAGTTCATAAGAAAATCTATATTTGCCTTTAATTCATGAAAAGATGCTAATACCTTGATTAGCTAGCCAGGGTGCAATATTCCAAGTTATTGGGCTTTCTGGTTAAATTCTGACTCAGTTCTGGTTAGTCAGAACTACCCATTTGTTTCTTCATTTGGTTTCCCATTTGGCTTTCCATGTGGTTTCTTCTTGTAACAAAGTTATTGCAATGAATTTTAAGGAGTCTTTCTCAATAAATAGGGATTAAACTAATTATCCTTACTCTAAATTATCATTGGAAATTACTATAAATGTATAAAGCATACAGGATTGAGTAGTTTCTTAGTCAGCTCCCAGAATAAAAGCTTAAAATTTGTTTTGTAAACAACAGAAAGGCAGCCATGGTGATATCTACAGATTGCAATGTATCTTTTTCTCCATTTAAAAAATATCCTTTAATAAAGGATACTAGAAACTTATTAGGCTATTATTATGGTTTGCCAAGTTTTACAGCTTTTCTTTAGGTGATATGGAAATATGTTTTATCATTTATTTTATGAGTAGGTTTTTACAAAGTAGATATTTTAAGAGCAAAATAGATTATAACAGGTATTTGTATGAATAGCTTTTAAAATCATGTTTTCCATTTGTCTTTAAGCAATTATTATAGACTTTTAAATAAGTATTTTTAAAGAATAATTGTAATTTTAAAGCATTTAGTCATAAAGTATTATATTTCCCAGATTCTGGAATAGCTCTTGCTTAAATAAAGTCTTTTAAAATAACAAAAAGCTTTCTGCAAACATTTATAACTTAGAGCCTGAACTGTTTTTTGACAATTTGAAAGTAAAAATACCAAATCACTTCAACTTAAAAGCAATATTTAGAAACAGCCATGGCAGCATTAAAGTAAGTTTTTTTAGTATCCTTAAACATAATGCTTATTTGTTGCAAGAGTTGGGCAAATTATGCACATGCCCCAAATTTCTTCATCACACCAAATTTTCTACTTCCTGTAGTGTTACTAGATATTCTAAATCTAAAAGCCCTCCATTGGTTTGCCAATATTAAGGTAGATGGGCAAATCACATACTTCCTTTCCTCCCACTTCTTTCTTCCTCCAGAAAGAGAAGTCTCTCGTATTAATATTAATAATAAGCATGTGTTTATAAATGTTATAAAGAGAATTATTTTACTCTTATCTCTCCTGCCCAGGGACAGGAATAATGCCGATGAGGAAGTCACCTGCAACAACAAATCCTGAGGTCAGCAATGGACCCTCTGCACCTGAGTTCCTTAGTCTCCTGTGGGATTTTCTTGCCTATTTCCAGCTGTGAATTCTCTGTGTCGTTCAGTAGTTGCTCTTTCATACTTGTTCCCTTCTCTAATGTGTGATACTGCAGGAAAGTGACAGAGGAAGTTGTTTCTGCTGGTAACTTTAAGGATGGTCAGTTCCAGATGACTGATTCTCAAGTGGACATGAAGGGCTGTCAGGAGACCTAAGAAGAGTTTTAACCCTTTGTGCTCAGGTAGGGGCACACATTTGCACTCCACTCAACATGAGATTTAAACTGAAGACCATGTTGAGTTTAATGCAGTGCTCTTTCATCCTAAGGCTTCAAATGCTTTTATCATACTAATTCTTCCTCCACAGAAGCCCGTGGTAAAGGTGAGATGTCTTTGTTTTATCATTCTTATAAAAGTAAGAGAAGAAAACATGATCCTGGAATGACTACTCCTAGCTAACATTTTGCAAATTCAGCACACAAAGTCTCCCTAGAACACAGCACTATTTTAATTGTAGGCAGTAGTCATTAGTTTAAAACATGAGAAATTTAACATCTCTGTAGTTCTCCTGGGATGCCCTACCAAAGTCCCATGGCTGGCCTGGGTTGCTTAAACAACTCTGTGTATTTTCTTATAATTTTTGAGGATGGAAGTCTGAGATCAAGATGTCAGGACTGAAGTTGTAGCTGAAGTGGTAGAGCTCCTGCTTTCCCTGAGTTCAAACCCCAGTCCCACCAAAAACAACAATAACAAAAATTGTCAGCGGTATTGGTTCTTCTAGGGTCTGTCTGGCTGGCTCCTCTAGTGTCCTCAAATGGTCTTCTCTCTATGTGAGTTGCATTCTAATCTCTTTTCATAAGAACCCTAGTTGTACTGGATTAGGACTATTTACAGGATCCCATGTTAATGTCATTGCTTCTGTAATGACCTCGTGTCAAAATGCAGTCACATTCTGAGGTACTGGGCAGCTGAAGTCTTCAACACTCCTTCCATATAAATTTGGGAAGGCAGACACAATTCGGCTCATAAAAGTTTAAATCCAGATAACTGTCAACTCCTAAAATAACAGAATACAGTGTGGTGCTCAGCATTCACTCCTTTCACTTCTCAAACCCACTCTCCACTTCATTACACTCATGATCATTCTAAATCTCATTCTTTTGCTAAGCTTACTGCCAGCCTCCTCTGCTCCCTTCTGGGTAGAATCCAGCTATATAGCAGGCCATGGGTGGTAATGGTGGTAGGGTCCTATCGTTTTGCCTCTGCCTGTTTCTGCATTTATCTCACTCATGCTGTTCTTTTTGCCTAGTATGTCCTTTCCCACAATCCCTTAATTCAATTTATTTCCTAACTGAGTCTTGTTTTTCTATCAGACTGTATTGTTATTGCTTCTAGGAAGGCCTCCATGAGCTTTCTAACCCAGGATAAGCACCCAGTACAATCTCATGCTTCCTGAGAACTCTGGAGGTCTCTCTAAATCATGGATCTTAAAAAAATTTACTGAAATGATAAGTTATTTGTCATGCTACAGGAATGTGACTCCCTTAGAACCATATCCATCTTCTCTGTGTTCTCAGAGCCTCTATCAGCGTACCCCAAAAGTAAGAGCTTAACAAATATGTTTTAATTAATCAATAAATATGTGAATGTACATGACAACCTTTCCCAGTAGGTAACATCAGCAACCTAATAAAGGCTTAGACAGACCTTGGTTTGAAATCCAGCCCACTGCCAATTTTTAGCTACATTAATTGGACAAGTTCTTTAATACTTTTAAACTTCTATAACTTTATCTAAAATTTGGCATTAAACACATCTCATTAGGTTTTTGTAAGAGTTAGAGAGAAAAACACATGAATAAACCTAAGGAAAAATTGTTGCTGTTATTCTTGTCACATATTAGAGGAGCCATGATCATGGCAGTGGCTGTCCAGCTACCATACATTTCTCATACTTTTTTTCTAGGATGCTTGATGAAATAGTTGGTATATTGAGAAAATACCAAGTTAGACCATTGGCTGGTTCTACTAGAGTCAAATAGAACTGAAAAGAAGAATTTGACAATCCATATATCACAGTATATCCCCAACTTCAAACAGCCTTGTAAATCTGGCAAGAACCAAGATCAATCCAATTGTGTAATTACTCAAAATGTAAAATGGTACTGATTATAACCAGTGGGTTGAAAAATAAATATAACTAGAAAAAGAAAGGAGAATAAGTAAGCTGGAGAACTTTACAATTAAGGGAAAGGGCAAAATACGGGATGAAGTCCAAGGCCGTGGGTATAATCTTTTTAAAGATGGAGTACATTAGATCTGTGTTTCTCAAGAGGTAGACTGCTTTAGAGTCTCTAGGGAGGACTCGGTACAAACACTGATTCCTGGGCTCAACCCCAGAGTTTCTGTGGCTGGAGAATTTGTATTTCTCATAAGTTTCCAGGTAATGCTGATGCTGCAGATTGGAGAAAGAAACTCAGCACTGCTGAGTTAGAACACAGGTAGAATGGTTTGGATGTAGTTGTACCTTGAGAGGCTATTTGCTGGAGATTTGGTCACTAATCTGGTGCTGTTGAGGTGGTAGAACTTTTAAGTGGTGGGGCCTCATGGAATATTATTAAGTCATGGAGGCATTGCCTTCAGAAGGGGTTAATAGTGGTCCCAGCCAATTGGGGTAGCTCGCATGACAGTGGATTGCTGTGAAAAAGGAAGCCTGGATCTGAATCTCCCCTGGATTCTGGTTTCTTCCTGTGATCCCTTCCCCTTACACACACTTCCACTGGGTTGCCATCTTCCCTGTTGTAACACAGCCAAGGACACCCTTGCAAAGACTGAGAAAACAGGGACTTTTAGCCACCAAAACTATTAGCTAAATGAAACCCTTTAGTTTATAAAACATATAGCAACAAAATGAACTAAGATATGGGGAGTGAGATGCTTAGGAGAAAGAGGGTATGATTGTTGAGGGAGAGTTCATGGGTTCTCCCTTGCACAAGTGAGAGAAGACATGTAATATTCATTTTTCTGAATCTGGCTTATTTCACTTACCGTGATGATCTCCAGTTCCATTCATTTTCCAGCAAATGACATAGTTTCATTCTTTATGGCTGATTAAAACTCCATTGTGTATATGTACCACATTTCTAACCAAAAAATCAAAGTCATGAATGTAAAAGGGGGACTACGAGAGAGGTGGATGGGAAAAGGAAAAGGGGGAGACAAGAGGAAGGGATAAGAAAGAGTAATAGAGGGTCAGGTGCAGTGGCTCACAGCTGTAATCCCAGCTATGTGGGAGATAGGGATAGGAAGATTGAGATTTGAAGTCAGCCTGGGCAAAAGCACAAGATCCCATTTGGGAAATGATGAAAGCCAAAAGATTTAGGGTCATGGCTAAAGTGGTAGAGTGTTTACCATGCAAGGACAAGGCCCTGAGCTCAAATACCAGTACTGCCAAAAAAAAGAGAGTAAAGGGGAAGAGTATTAAAGGGGAAATCCCAAGTATTTTATATTGCTTTATATTGCTAGAAGAGAACTGTCATGGTGAAACTCCTTCCTATGTGTAATTTAATATACACCAATAAAAATATATGAAAAGATAAATAAATAAATGGACTTAAAAGATAACAGGCCTCAGGGTCAGAGGTTCAGTGGGACTTGGTTAAAAGATGTTGCAGAAGTCCCAGGCATCTGGGGAAGTGTGTCAGCCGGGCAGGGGTGGGGGCACTGATTCTTTCGTGCTTCAGCTATTTTCAAGAATGTACCTAAGATCAAAGCACTACTCACCTCTGTCTTCAAATTCGTCATGTAGTTACTTAAATGACCTCTCAGAAATGGTGGGTCATTTGCAATTTCTTCTTTCCTGATAGGAAAGAAGAAGATCTTGTGGAATAAAATTGAGGTTCTGTTTTTAAAAACAGATTTCTCCTGCTCTTGTTATCTTATTTACACTTTTCTATCTGTAGGAGTGTTATTTAAATGGAGTAAAGAAATTTCATGTGTTTGGGGAGTTTTAAATTGCTACTAGTTGTGGAGACAGACATGGAGTTCTTTTGAGCTGATCAGAAACCTTAAATGCAAATAAAAAACAAAGAACAGACAGAGAGAAGGAAAGAAAGAAAAAAAGAAAGAGAAAACCTAGAATGAACTGGATTGTTCCTTTCTCCTCTAGTAAAAGGATTTTTCACTGCCTTATGTATAAACATCTTTCATAGAACAGAACAGATAAAACCTCCAGAATCTCAAATTGATAGGCAGAACTTCCAGAGATCTAAGACATGACTATCTCTTTCCACTAAAATTGTGGCTCGGCACACAGGCTCTTGGGAAATGGTCTTGTCTCCTCCTAGCAGAGGCTATGGGCTTTGTGAGCCAAGAAAACCAAGTTGAGGAACTTTGCCTTTACACAGGGCTGTTTACTTTACTTCAGGATTCAGTTTTCTGTTCAAATAAAGGTGGTATACAACTTTAATTTTAATGCAAATTTTATGGAAATCTATCTTTAGACTACTCCCTGATTTAAGTTTAATTTGGGTGCTAATGGAAATACACTATATGAAGGGGCTAGGGGCCTGTCACTTCCTACTTTGTTGCCTTGGGCTAGACATCTCCAGACTGTTTTCCTGTCCGCAAAATCACAGGGACAGAAGATACCAGTAGATGAGCTTCCCGACTCTTCAGCTCCACCAGAGTTTCTCCCACTCTGGCTATTTTAGAATGTACACCAATTCAGCTCATGTCTCCTTTTCTTTCTCATTTAAAACATTGCATCTGATATGTATGTATATTTTTAAATATTCCAGGTTAGAGTCTTGCTTATCTTATTTGAATTTAGTCACTTCAAAAGTATAATGGGCTTAAAACCAGAAAAGTGACAAAAATCAGCCCAAGTATTATATCGCAACCATTTTTCTGTCTTCTGAGATTGGTTCAGTTAACATATCTACTTCACAGAGCACTTTATGTAAGTATAATACTACAGTGCGTTTAATCCTGCTAACAGTGCCATAGTTTAATGCTTCATAAGCCCTTGAGTTTGCCAGGCAACTAAATGCTGCAAAAGAACTGACAAGGTGATGGGTACCTCATTGCCCATGGTGATTTATGCAGAATGATTATCATTAATTATTTTCTTTAGGAATTGTCATGACTAGAATGCATACTGGTATCTCCAGCCCTCAAGCCAACACGATCGCCATGTTAATGTCACATTCCCTGCTCACTGCCATGGAAATTATATGCAGTTGATGTGTGATAATGACCCAAAGGACAACTGATCAAAATTTCCCACTTTGACATTCTCATAGCCAGAATATTGCCATATACATTCTACCCAGAGAAACTCATTTTGCCCCTGGTTCTCGTTCACAGCAGGATTAAAGCATTAACAACATTCCTATTTCGCTTTATGAGCTCATCAAGTAAACAAGTTTTGATATTGGCATAAATCTTCCTAAGAACTTACTTCAGACCCCTTAAATGAAAAAAAAATTACATAAGTAGTGATTCTTTTGAAATGTTTCTACGATGTCATGACTAGGAAAACGGTGTCTTCTTTTTGTAGCCTGTCCCATAGTCAGTGTTCATAATGAAAATGTTCTTGTTTCTAGGATACAGAAAAGGATTCGTGTATCTCTGTGTGTGACAGCCAATGTTCCACACAATGTACTGAAATACTTAGGAATACAAATACCTTTAGGACGTAGTGTGGTGAAAGCATGGAAACCATGGAGTATAGAGGAGACTTAAAATTTAGTTTATTTTCTAAAATATTTCTCAAAGTTATTAATCAACCATTTCTGATCCTTTGTCAATTGGTGTTAATAGATGTATCTATACCTACAGACGTTTGTACCTGGCTATGTATGGTTATATTTTATAAAATTTAGAAAATTATCTAAATGTCTGCATAAATTAGGAACATTTAGTTGTGTGGCAACTGCCTAGTTTTATGACCTGATTCCTAGGCTTTTGAAGGAGAGAGTGGTGTCTTTATTGTACATCTGTTCCATGCTGTAGCCTTAATGCTTCTAATTTTCTTTGCTGTTTTCATAAATCAGAAACTATTGAAGTCTTATTATATTGTTTTCTTTGGAGAGGAAATATGGTAAGAAGTGAAAATCTATTAGTGTTGTTCTGAAATATGATTAATATGATATTTTCTCTTGTATGAAAAAATATCAGGAAAATTTTTCTAGGAGTGCTAAGTATAAAACTTTGTTCTTTGGACTTTTTCAATAGTTTGTGCATTTGTTTATTTGGCTTAGGAGAGCAATTTCACCTATAGTATGCATAGGGTGTGACATGCTAAAGGTAATGGTAAAATGAAAAAGAACGGGAGGGCCTCACAGGGGGTTGACTGTGCTCTGTTCTTGTCACAAGCAAGTGACTCACTGTACAAGTGAGTCCACTTGGGGTGACTGGGAATGGTAATTGATCATTGCGCAATTATTTGGACTACTTTCACTGGCAAAACAAAGCTTTGGTTAATTTTTTGATGCTATGCCCTAAAAAGAACTTTGCATTAAAGCAATATTAAAATGAATTATCTCTGAATTATTATTCAGATTGTTTTCTCTACCGCCTATCACTCATACTAAAATTTTCCTCTCCATCCCATAACACAAACACCACCACACATGGCAGCTGGTTTTTACTTTCATGAAGTTTACCTAATGTCATTGTGATGAACTTCTGCACTTGAAAATATCTTGTACTTGAACTATCTCCTTTTTCTTTTTACTTGCTACTTTGAGGGACAATTGAAACAAAACCAAACCAAATCTTCCACTATCACTCTTAGCCTTTTTTGCCATCTTGCATTTTACTTTTACAGAAGTCCAATACAGTCTAGTCTCTCAGAAATAAAAGAGGATAATTCACCCCATCATTCTTTTCAGCAACATGGGGCTAGTCAATTTCATAGCTCTCCTTTTTCTATCAGTATTATGTCCTTCCTGTTACCTACCAATAATACATGTGTGGGAAGACCCTCATAAACTGCAGCAAAACATCCTCCTTGCCAGGCTGCAAACTTCTCAACCTGCTGCTGTTCTCTGGACAGTCCTCTACGTTTCTTTCACCACATCCCTTACCACATCCTGTCCTTGTCTTGTCTTGCCCTGTTCTGTTAACACACTCTGTAATCCTTAAGTCCTTGTCTCCTGGACATGCTCAGTATTTCCTTGGGACATTCATTTCTTTCCTAATGCCCTAATCTAATGAAACTGGTCCATCCCGAACAGGTCCTCCCTTTGCCCCCATCAACTCTGCCAGAAGGACTAGGCCTTCTGTTACCAGCTCAACTTCCTCTAAATCCTCATTTTCCTTCCTTGTTTCAACTCCCAAAGATGCTTATTCAGTTTTTTCTTGGGAGTTTGCATATATTGTCATACCTCATGCTTCTCATCTAGAAAAACAACAAAATGAAAAAAACACCCACAGACATCAACCACCAATGCAATCAACATTTCCGATATCTTTAGGTTGAAGGGTCCCACTGTGAACTTTTCCACTACAGCTTTTTAGTGCTCTGTGCACTGTTGTTCCTCATACTTCCTGATCTTCCCATTTATCTCTCTTCTGAACCCAGCCAATACAATATGGCGACAACTGAACTGATATGGTCATTAGAACTCTATAGTCCCTCCTCTTCTAGACATTCTTTTGCACATGAGAAAATGCAACCAACCATTCCGTAATGTTTTTACTTCCATTCTAGGAATTCTCACCAATTGTTATGGACTGGGGCAAAAATGCTGAGTGATTCCAAACAAATGCTATCAGCTGACCTCAGCTGCATTTATACTCCTTATCAACAACCCTTTTCTCTCTCTATTCGATCCTCTAATATAGTGTCCATGTGACATTTCAACCTTACTATCAAAAATCAACAAATTACCTTTATGAAAATCACCCTGGCTCCCAACACCTGAGCATATTTAAAGGAAAAATACACATTATAAGGGGTTATTTGACTTCACACTCTAATTAACAGCTATTCGTACCTTCTCTGGTGTCCTAGCTACTTTGAGTGAAGAACCATCAGCCAAGCAGCTATTTGGACTGCACTCATGCCAGCACTGGCTGCTTTGAACACTCCATGGATGTCTTGAGGAAGCTACTTGGCAGCCACAGTTGCTTGCAGCCACAGCACAAGTTTAGGTCCTAAAGACACTGTCCTAGCCATGATTATTTCAAACAACTTGCACCAGACCTCTTGCCATCACAAGTCTCAGTGAACTCTACATGACCCTGTAGCTATTTCCACCCAGGCCAGAGGGGAAGCATGTACATTGGTGCAGTTACCCTTGGCATATCCCCTTTCTGGTTGTATAAACAGGTTGTCCCTTAGCTCTCAGTTTGAGTCTGCCAGCACAGCCTCTGAAAGGCCAAGCACTGCCACTAGTGGAAGAGCTTATTCTTGCCTATCCACAATTCCTATCCAGGTACAGAAAAAAAAACCCTAGTCAGCTGATTGGTAATAGTTCTACTCTTTGCTCAGTACCTTTAGGAGGGGACTGAGCACCTCTCTGTCCTTAGACCCAAATGGATATATTATAATTTCTGTCACTAGACTACAGAAGTTCCTTTTAGATGCAATGCTCTCTGTCTTACGCCTATTTCAGACCTACTTGGGCTCCTGCAGTGGCTCACTTGGGCTCTCCATATTCAGTTTTTTTCCCCAGTCTGTCCTCCAACAGCACTGATATTCTAGAAGCAATTCTCTTCATTTCCTATACATGGAGAATCACATTTTAAAGTGTGACTTCCACTTGGGCATTTGTGAGAAATGCAAGGCCATTGGCTCCACTAGGACCTATTACATCAATAGTTATCAGGATGGGCCCAGTGATCCATGGGTAACAAGTCTGTGATTCCAAGGCACAAAAAAGTTTAAGAGCTACTGGCCAATCTTCAAAAAATTAAGATCAAGTGCTTTCTCCATCTCAGTAAAACACACCTTTTCATCCTCAACAGTCTCCTTCCTCTGCTCATTTCATTCTGCATTTCCCCTGCTCCAGCCATACCAAATGCCCACCATTCTCTCATTTTCCAGGGGCTTCCCTCTCTCCACATCTTTACAAAGACAATTTCCACTGGGTGAAACAACTTTTCTACCTTCTCTTTGTCTTTGGGTACTCAGTATGATATTTAAAAGAAGGGGCTTTAGATCCACAGAGTAACGGCCATGACCCTAGCTATGTCATCCCAACTACATCTCTTGGTGTCTTTAAGTTTCATTTTCCTCACTATTAAAATGAAGAAAATAATAACTATCTCCAAAGTTTGTTGCACAGTTAAAGAGGTAATTTACATAAAGTGCAAAACAGAAAAGATGTATATCCCTAAGCATATTTTATTGCACACCACTTGATACACACACAAGACACTTTGTAATGAATAGGTTATGTAGCCTACCAGTCAAACACTCTTGAATGTATCACTCAACATGAGAACTCAAATATGAGTATTGATTGCTGCTGCCTGTGTTTCCCCTTCCCATCTCATTCACCTCCACCCAGAAACATCTACCCTGGAATCTACCCTGGAATTTACCCTTTCCGCTTCCCTTTTAAAACATAGTGGTAACATTTGCATATGGACTAAAATGTATTGCTTCAATGTGCAATTTAATATATATTGAGATTGATCCAGTCTCTTCAGAGACACAGTTCCCGCTTCACTTGAGTAAAAAAGAAGCAGGGAGGTCATTCTTAAACATCTTTGAATAGCACATGTTTGCCTTGGAGGTGAAGAATGTAGGAGTCAGGCATCCTCAGCCCATTCTTCAGGAACTCAAGCTTATCAATCCTGACTCTGGAAATTCAGTCCCTCCTCCATCCAATGATTATTTAATTGGTAGGAAAACATCTTATTTTTATCTCCTGTAAAAGATAATATTCCTGTGATGGAGTTTTAGACAAACAGCCCACATATTCTCCATAACGTATAGAAAAACAATGCATTTCTGATTATTACTTCCAGATTATCCTACAGCTTTATATAAGAATAAAAACTAATTGCTCTTGACAGTATTTTATTGGGTAAGTACCATATTCTAGCCACAATAAGAGGAAGCAACAGTTCTATGAGGCAGAGGTTACCATTCTGTTCTACAGCTCAGGAAGTAATCTTCATTTAGACACCATTTTGCCTGGCTATGTCATCACCATGAGGCATGGGAAGGATGATAACTGAGCCATGGCCAAAGCCAAAGTTCATACTGTTGAATTCTCTGCACCAAGTGCCAGCCTAAGAAAGCGAAGAAATTGGTGAATAGTGCCCTTACCCCCTTCTTTCATATAAATAGTTTCAATATCTTACTGAACTTCTGTGAAAAAATATTCTTATTTAATAAATTGCTTGAACTTGCCAATGAACAGCTCTGGCATTCTGGAAAGACAAATCACGGAAATGAAGTCCAACTGGCCATCTGTGTCATGGAGTGGCTGGACAGGATGACATAATGAACCCTTCCAAATCTGAGATTGGTTGTATAATTTAACTTTCTAATTATGAATTTTAATTAGGCTTTACTAGCTTGCAAATCGTACTGATTTATGGTTAATCTCTTTTTAAATTGTTAGCCAGTGCCTACTTCTGTGAGGTTTTCAAAACATAATGATGACTTGAATTAGAACATCCAAGGTAGAATTTTGTTTTAAATTACAAACAGAATGTAAAAGTATTTTTCAATTTGAATTCAGATGAGAAATACTTAAATGTGACCTGATATGGAGGGTCACATCTATAATTGCAGCAATTCAGGAGGCAGAGGTTAAGAGGATTGTAGTCTGAGACTGGCCCTGGCAAAAGTACAAGACCCTATCAAAGAAAAAGAAAGGTAGGTGTGGTAGAGGACTTGCCTAGAAGGCACAAGGCCCTAAACTCAATCCCCAGTACTGAAAAGAAATTTAGATGTTTCTCTTGATATTTAAGCCCATTCACTGTTATAGATTGAAAGTTATCCAAGCCCATTCTCAGCTGCTAGCTTGTTAGGGTGACTATGGCTAGGTAACACATTAACAAGAACTACTGAAACATTTAAGAAACTTCAATGATTAAAAACTAAATGAAAATGAACCATTTATGATTTTCAAAACTCATTTATAGCTGTTATTATATTTATTTTTAGAATGCCCCAGGATATAAATTCATCATATAACTGACTGAATAGTAAAAATACTTCTAGCAATAGGTATGAATACAAGTAACTAAATTATGTCCACCTGTATGTACTGAATACACACTGCTTTCACAAACACTAAAATTATTCCAATTCCGTGATACAGAAAATGAGGTACTGGGCTCCAGTAAATATGATTACAAGATTGCAGAAATGATAAAAGAATAAAGTTTAGGAACAATGCAGGGAGAATTGCCACTCAAAACAGTGAGGTTCATAGCAGGAGTGGTGGCCCAGGCCTGTAATCCTGGTACTCAAGAGGTAGACACAAGAGGGTCAAGAGTACAGGCTGGCCTGGGCTGCACATAGTGAATTTCAGGACAGTCTGAGCTATGAAACCCCACCTCAAAAATGATATTTAAGGTTCAATACAGAACAATTAGTAGAGTTTAGAATAGAAGAGAAAGTAATTGTGGAAAACTTAACAACAGGAACAAATCAAAAATAAGATTCAACAGTGAAACTCATGCTACGTATAGGGTAAGTAAAATTACAGATAGTATTTTGCCCATGGAAAATAATGTACTGTATACTGTACCATTTCGGGGGCAATATACTAACTGAACTCTTTCTAATAAAGGTTTTTTTTTTTTGATAGAGAAACACAATCTTTACTAGTATTTACACTCATCACAGAATAGGTTGCTTAGGACTGAAAAATTGAATATAGTGGTACATGCCTGTAATCTCAGCAGGCAGGGAGCACGAGGCAGGAGAGTTAAGAGGCCAGGATGGAGACTGTCTTAAAAAAATTAAAGCAGGCATTAACATTTAGGTTCAAGTGGCAAATTTGTGAAAAGTGAATTAAGCATTACCATGTGTGCAAAACAAGGGCAAGGGCTGGTGGAATGGCCCAAGAGGCACAGCATCTGCCCAGAAAATAGAAAGGCAGAGTAAGAAAGTAATTCAGATAATTTGATCAAAGAACTTTATATGCATGTATGGAAATCACAGTGAAACCCCTTTTGCACAATGTAGGCTAAAGGAAAAAAAAAGTTAGACATAGCACTAAGCAGCTAGTGGGAGGCCATCATTACTAGTGAAGAGATGTCAGTTATGTATGGAGGTGATGGAGCCAGGGGCCATATAATCAATCCTATAATCTCAGCTTTTAAGAAGGCTGAACCTGCCTAGGCAATTTGGTGAGACAGGACTGGGGATATAGCTCAGTGCTGGAGCATCTGCCTTATGCAGAAAGTCCTGGGTTCCATCTCTAGTATAAGAAAAAAAAATCAGTTTCCAAAAAAATCAGGACTAGGAAGTCTCCTGCACTTTTTGGTGGGACTGGGGTTTGAACTCTGGACTCTATCTACCCCTTGAGCCATACGTAGTCTTGTCTGGTTATTCTGGAGATGGAGATCCTCCTGATCTCAGCCTCCCAAGTGGCTAGGATTACAGTCATGACCCAATGACTGAGTAAGAAGTACAGCACTATGAGTGAAGCCGTGGATGTCAGGGATATTCACCTTGGTGCTGGCTGTCTTCAATGGTCACAGCAGTCCTTCCTTCTCTCCCTGGTGCAGGCTTGGTGGAAGGGGCCTGGGGAATGCAGCTTCTTACCTCAACTGGGTCATGTGTCAATCACATTCTCATCCTCCAGAGCAAGCTCAGATAGGGCACAGTGAATTTTAAGCCTATGATCTTCCTAATAATACCACAAACAAGTTCAATGAACACTGAAGTCACGAGTGGGAATTTGCTGCAATGTGGCTGCTTTTTTCAAAGGGTGCTAATAAAGGTTCTTTAAAAGATAAATGTGACACAATAATACAAGGACTCCAAAAAGTACCAAGACAAAGAGAAGGTAACATAGATTTTTCTCCTTGTTTAATGGAGTGAACCATCACAGCTCTGAAGTCTGGTTAATTAGTCTTCCTTCTTAATTCTCCTGTTTAATGTAGAAGCTGCCATTGAAGGCATATATGGCTTTAGTAATGAAAAATAAAAGCTATGTTGGATTTGTAATTTTCAGTTCTCCTTTAAAAATTGCTTCATAATATTTTATAACACTTTGTGAAAGGATGGACTGTGAATGCCTTCTTGAAATTCTGACAACTGAGATTGTGAAGAGAGCATTTTGATAAACTTCTTAATGAAATAAACTTTCTTCTTAGTCATATCAATGAAATGTTCTATAGGTTTACAAGTAACACTTTTAATCTCCTTAAAGCTGTAATATTTAGTACTTAAAGAAATATAGATGTGGCCAGTCTCCAAACTTGAAGCAGGTTTTAAGTAACTTTGCCTTAAGAAGTTTAACACTTAAAAAAAATGTATTCCAATAAAATGACACATTTACGTTTCTAATGCTTAAATTATGTGCTGAGCCTCACAACCTTTAAGAAAGAACTGTTTCAGATATGATTCTCTGCTTATTGCCTGTCCTTAGAAATATCAGTAACAAAACCAGAAATAAACAAATGGCAGACTCCTCCCATCATTCTGCTTCAGATGAGTGTGTTTGACAGTGTTACTAAGAAACTCCATTGCACTGCAATTACATCATAAGTCTTTGAGTTACAAAATAAAAAATAAGTAAGTACAATGTAATTTCCAGTTCAAACAATATATCAACTGGAATCCTGTAAAAGATAAAGGGACTTGAGAGAAGAATTGTAATTTTAAATGCAGAATTCTGAAGGTTCATTTTAATTGGTTAGGAGTGTACTTTGATAAACTAAATGGCAAATTTTAATCATATAAAAACAAATCAAGTGAACAACACAAAAATGAGAATTGTGATAGAATTGATAGTGAACCACCAGGGAAAATAGCCGTATTGTCGTCAGATTTTGAGCATGATATAATGCTTTCTGCTGAGTTTGGGAAACTAATGAGTCACAATTAGATATATAGTGAATCTTATAAATTTTAAAAAAGTATTTATTTAATTTAAACACTTAAAAATTATGCATACCTTAACCAAATGTTTAAAATATTTACATATATTTATAATATTGTTTATATATATTTATAATATTGTTTTATTATCCTTATTAATCACCTATCATGTTTGTTATTATTCATCTATTTAAAAGACTAATTTCAGTTAGGGCAAAGACTTGATCAGATAACTAACTACCTCAATGTCTCATGCAAAATGAGCATAGAGACAAGAATTTAATATATAATTACTACATATTAAAATTATGCTCCTTTAAAAAAAACCAACTTCCTTAGATATGCTCCAGCAATCTTACTACTGGGTATAGATGCAAAGAAAGGAAGATAAACACATGCTCATTGCGGCATTATTCATGATAGTCAAGATATGAAGTCAACCCATGTCCATCAATAAGTGAATTCATAAGGAACGTGTAGAACACCCTAGAACATAACCAGTCTGTGACGGAAGTTTGTCCTGCCATTTGTGACATCATGGATGAAACTGGAAGACATTATGTCAAGTGAAATAGGCACAGAAAGACAAATCCTGCATGACCTCACTAGTTTGGTCTGTTAAAAAGTACAACCTACAAAGGCAGAGATCAAATGCTTTTGATTTGAGAAAGTTTCACAGTTCTACAAAGTAATGTTATTTGTGTCATTGCCTTTGATCTTCATAATTCTGGCATGCCATTGTATGACCCACATTTAACAGAAATGAAAGCAGGCAAAAACCTGCTTACATCTAAACTGAAGATAGGATCAGTCAATAACACTGAAATTCAAAGACAGGGTTGAAAAATTTACTATAGAAACATGTATTCAGCCACTGAAGAAGAAAATTATAAAAGCACATTTATGCAATACTAATGTTTTTAAAATTAATTAATAGACAAAAAATGCCATTGGGCAATTAAAAAAGATTAAGTTATTTATTTCTATTATAAATTAAAATGTTAATTTATACAGCATTCCCTGAATACCCAGCAGTATTTGGTAATTATTCAAAAGGAAATGCAATATTTCTAATAGAATTAATATTTAATTCAATATTTTATACTTGTATTTTTAAAAGTAATTGGTTGACATAATTACAAGTTAAAACAAGGCAAAGTAAAAATATTACTTCAACTGAAGTTAGAGAAATGGTTTTAGAGCCTTTCTGCCATAAATTCTAGAAACCATCATAGGAGCAAATATCTATACTACATGTTCCTGAAAGGAACATTGGAGGTAGGGGAGTAGAGAGGCTATAATATGGACTCATAGGTTTTCCTAGTATCTAATATCAAAACTGAATATGTACTAAATTATAGTTGTGGTATACTCAGAAGTATATTCAAATAGCAAAAGTAATTTCCAATAAAACACAATGTACAGATTGCACATACTTTTTGATTAGTTGGTCCAAAAGGGGTCTGATTACCAGATAGTGAAAAGCTCTAGAGTTTTACATTTGTAGTAATAGTATGGGAAAACCTCAAACTACAAATTGGAAGAAAATTAAAGAATTCTCTTGTTTCCTTGAAGAAATGAGCACAGGTGATGGGGGCTAGAGAGTTCTGCGATTGTGTGTTCCTGGTGACTCTCCTTAGTTGGTAGCACCTATTTCCTAAGGACTCAGGCTTCCTCCTGGACTGTTCCTGGATAATTTCAGCAGGTCTACATTTGCATGTTGATCCATCAATCTGGCACCTCAGGTCCTGACATCCTATCTTCCAACCACCCTATCTTCTAATCTATCCCCAGCACATGTTCAAAGACCCCAGAATAGGCCTTTGTCATAACCCCAAACAGAAGTCCATCTGCATCTTGATTTCAAACATGCCATTCAAACATTCTTCCAGATCATGTATGCAAGTAAACCCATTGCTATCATTATCAGAACCAAGTAGAGTTTTGTTTAATTGAATCTATCCCCTTCCCCCACTTGCCAGCTTTCTCTCATTTTATCTCTCTCTTCATCCAGCTTAGACTCTGTTGTTTAGTTATCAACCACTTCCCAAGATTTTCATCTTTTTTGCCCATACTTTCACCATTCATACTTACAAACTAATGCTCTCCTGGTTTCTTTTACTGGTGAAAAAATCACCAATTAGCCAACTGGTTTTACTTTGAGTATATGACCAGGCATTTCAGTCAGTCATCACTACTGAAGAAGGCCACTTAGTCTTACTTTATAAAATGACTAATTCTTTTCTCTCTTTTCAAATCACGTTCCTTGTTTTCCCCCCTTGCTGCTGGTTGTACCCTCTCAGGTTCTTTTGCTATTGTGCTAAATATTTTATGTTAGTTCAAGGATTAGTCCTGTTCCTCTTTTTCTTTCTCTCTATATTTTTCTCTGGGTCTTTTCATTCACAGTCATGCAGATTATCCTTCTGCTATGGGTTACCCACTTGGTATCTCTACCCTTCATAACTGCTCTGATTTGTATATCTTCCTGCTGCCCTGACATTTCTAGCAGGAGAATTTTCCTCAAAGCCTCCTAAGGATACCACCGCTTCTTACCTGAGACTTTCACAGTCTTTCTGAAAACCCCTTGGGACCTCCAAGACCACTCCAATAGCTAATGACTCATGATTATCTCCTGTCAAGGCATGAGGACAAAACCTCAGCTGAGCTCTGGCAGTATCTATTCTGATCAGATGGTACCTATGCCCTATTGAATGCTAAATATTTTGAACGTCATTGCTTGATCATGGGTATCTCTCAACTCAAAGAGGAATTTGATTCCATCTCTCCTTCAAACCTCTTTGGTTATTCATTTTTCTCCTCCTTTTTCGTAGTGGGTTATAAACATGTACCAAAGTTAGAAACCAGGAAGTTGTTCTCAATGTCCGCTTTCCCTAAGTCCCTACAACTTACATTCTGGCAATTTCTGCTTGACTTATGTCTAAGCTCTATTTACAATCTGTTCACTTCTTTCCATGTCCACTAAACCTTAGCTCAAAAACAGCTCCCTAAAATTGTCATTCTCAAAGTTGTCCTCTTCAAAACTACTCTTGCCAAAGCACCCCAAGTGTTTGTGTGTTTGCTTTTTTAAGCATAATTGTTTTCATACTATTTCCTTGTTTAAAAGAGTTCATGGTTTTCCACTGCATTGAGGACAAAGCTGAAACTTCTCATCACAACCTAATTTCTGCCTGATCTATACATTGCTCAGTTTTTCAGACTAATTTATGTCATTTCACTTGAGCTCCAAGCTTGGAGGTTTGGGTCACCCATTGGTCCCTGGAATATGACCAATGGTCTCATTTTAGCAACTTTGTAGCTGAAGGTACAGTTTAGTGGTAGAGCATTAGCCTAGAACATTCCTGTCTCTCCTGCTTCTGTGTGGAGTATTCTCCCTTCCACGTTTGCAAGGCTGGGCATTTCTAATCTATAGTATTGTCTTGTTATACTATTATCTCCTTGGAGAGGACTTCCCTCACCACTCCCAAATACAATCACAATCTACATCAGGAGGTATTTTTTTGGAGGGGCATGGAAATATTTAATATAGAGCATGATAAAAATTGACATATAATTCAAAAGCACAACTAGTCTTAATTTGGAGAAGTACAGAGAAGTTAAGGTATTGAGTTAGTAAGCTAAATTTCTTCATCCATAGTTATTGTAATAGCAATGATAACACTGACAAATAGCATTGAGCACTTATCACAAGTGAATTTTGTGACAAGCAGTTTTTATATATATAATATATATATATATGTCTCATTTGAGACTTTTTCATAAAAAGGATATTAGCAATCATGTATTCTGAACATGCTCTTTAGCTTTTTGTTGCTCTTATTTTTTTTCAAAATACTTTGTTAAATGTGATGTCTACCAGTATCTCCATTTAATACCATACAGGGCACAGACTGAAAAGAGAAGGAGTAAAGCAGAGTAGATGAGGGATACAATGCCCTGAATAAATCTTTGGGTCTCTTTCCAAAGCAGACCCTGAACTCAGGGCTACTTCATGACTGTCCTATGCAAAAGTTATCTCAGATTTCCCAAATAGTCTGATAGTTTTCCCAAGAAAGCCCCACTTAAAGATTCCTACATTTATAATGTTGAAATGCTTAAATATTGAATCATTCTTATTGAAAACTTTTGAATAGTAAATAAAAAAGATCTGTAAGTTGTTGCTACCTTATTAGCCCTAGTTTACAATTAGCCCTGGTACATGTTTACGTCCTTTGCTCTGAAAGCAATTCCTGATCGCAGATAATGTATTTTCTGTTTTGTTCTTAACACTGCTTTTTAAAATTATTTTTTCTTTTTTTTATTGTTGTGCTGGAGGTACATGTAGCATTTGCAAAAGTTCTTACAGTATATATTATACTTGAATTCACCCCCTTCACCGTTCTCCTTATCCCGCCCTCTCCCTATTCCTGGAATAGCTCCAACAGGTCTCAGTTTTCCATTTGCACACATGTATACACAGTATTTGCACCATATTCACTCTCCTAACCCTTTCCCCGCCCCTTTCACACTGATAGCAATACAGTTGGAGTTTTAATACCTCATATTTTTGTTTCTCCCAATAGATGAATCCTTTGGTTGTTTTACCAGTCCTGATGTAGAACTTTCTCCTATATAATTACTGAAAGACCTAATGAATTTATTAAAATTATAGGCATGGAGATCTGGAAGAGACTGAACAAGGCATTTAACATAGTACTTTTAATTACCAAGTCAGATGGAAGGTCAGATGACAGTCAAAGACGACCACCCTGAAGTTGGGACAAGTGCTCTCTTGACTTCTTAACTCCAGTACATTAAACTGCAAGGACTCTTACTTTATTTGGGGTCCTTAAAGTTACCAGAGTCAGCCTCTGACTATGGATTTGCCAAATGAAATGGAACATGCTAACAATGCTAAAAATAAAAATGATAATATCCTGTGTGTGGTGGCTTGTGTCCATTATCCTAGCTACTTGGGAGGCTGAGATTAGGAGGATCATGGTTCCAGGCCTGTATGGTCATAAAGTTTGAGAGACACCATCTCAATCAAATGCTAGGCATGGTGGAGCAAGCCTGCTATCCCAGCTACATGGAGAACCACAAATGAAATGATCATGGTCCAATTTGGGTATGAAGTGAGGCCTTGTCTCCAAAATAGCTAACACAAAATGGGTTGGCAGAGTGGCTCAAGTAGTAAAAGTCCCTGCCTAGCAAGCACCAGGTGCACAAGTTAATCCCTAGTTCTGCCAAAAAAAAAAAAAAAAGAAAAAAGAAAAAAGAAAAAAAGGATACCATAACCATGGCCACATTCAGGGAGATATTTTTTTCTAATTAAAAAGTTGATTATCTCTACACTGAGGAATTAAAAATTCCTTCACTTTGTAGTAAAACAGAGCAGCCAAAAATACCTATCACCCTCAGTTTTTCTCCCACATTTCAGGGGCCCAAACAAGTCACTAATGGGAAAGTAGGGACAGCAGCTGCTGGCGCGTGGACAGTATTTGGATATAGGTGGAAGACTACTGTGATGTTCACATGTCCTAGCTTTAAATATCCCTAAAAACTTAAATTCTGGAGTATTTCCAGTGCACTCATTTTTAATAACTGCTATCAAAAAGTTGCCATGAATTCAGTGGTTTAAAGAAGTACAAATTTGTTGTTATCTATCCATTTTTGAGGTCAGAATCCAGCACAAGACTCTCTGAAAATCAAGGTGTATGCAGGACTGTGTCCTTTCTGGAGGCTCTGCGGAGGATGCAGTTTTCTTGGTTCCACTTGCTTCAAGAGGTGGTCCCTATTCTTTGGCTCTCAGGTGCCTTCATCTATCTACAAATTAGCAACAAAGGGGTGGTGTCCTTCTCATGCTTCAGATTTCTCTTGCCTCCTCTTCCTTTGTTCCATTTTATGACCACAGCCAGCAAAGGGTATTTACCTTTAAGGTCTTCCCCTTTGATTACATTGGGCTCCTCTGGAAAAACAATAAATAGGTCTGTCTCCTTAACCACATTTGCCAAGTCCCCCTTCCCTCCCATCAGAGGTAACATGTTCACATGTTATGGGCAGTAGGACAAGGACATCTTTGGGGGTGATGGATGCTATTCTGATTTTTTACAGATGGAGTGGAAGGGTAGGATAGAATTTAGTGCATTCTCCATATTATAAATCTTTATTATCAAGTTGGTGATCAGAATAATATATTTTGGATAGCGAGTATTTTCAATTTCTTATAGGAATGGAGTCAAAAGCAAAAGCAAAAGATCCCACCTCAGTTATCCAAGGTTAAACTAAGTGGTGGTTTTTAGATATTAGAATTGAAATAAGAGCTATGTGCATTGACATACTTGTGTACCTTGCCAGACTTAATATGCCAAAAGTGGAAAGCTACTTGGCCTTCCAACAAACATCCCAAGTCCATGTAGCTCCCCACATGTTTTTGATTGAAGAATGAGGTCAAATATGTCCTTATTTTCAATGAGGGGAAGAGAATATTATTGTAAAGTTTTAGAAGAAAATTATATATCCAGAAATCATTAAGTTTAGGATCTAGAAGCAATTGTTATACAGTGCTTGCTGACCTCAGCAGGACTAAAGAAGACAGTCTTAGTGAAGAAGAAAGATGACATAAGAAGAGACAGACTGAGAGGCAAAGATATCAATATACTGCAAAGACAAATATGTGTATATGTATGTAAGTATGTATGTACTCATGAAGATGAGCCATCACCTATCCTGTTCATTTCACACAGCTACTGAGAGGCAGACTGGGGAAAGCAGGAATAATACATGTAATATGCAACACATTATCAAATTTTTTATTTTTAACAATGTAAATATTTTGACTTATGAAAATTATTGGATATCCACCTAGCATAATTCATGAACTATAATAAATTCTTAGTAAATGCTTGTTTAGTGTTTAATGTAATTACAAAGACCAATAACAGGAAACTGTATATTAAAAACGTATTAACTATATAAGTTTACCATTAATTATACAATACTACATGAATTACTATAGCTCTGAAGAAAATGAATTTATAATTTTATATTAAGAAATACTACTTTTCCAAGAGATGGAGTAAGTGGATCTTCAATTTCTACTCACTTATGTTTTGGAGTTAATACAGAGTAGACTTTCTGATCCCAGAGTCCAATATCTATGGAAGTTCCTCATTGGACTGAATCGCCCTGTGAGTGGCCCCTTCATATTTATAAGTAGGAAACCAGCCAAATACTTAAAGTAGCCACATGAAGAACCTATAGGATCTCATCTAAAGTAGTGGCATAAAAATGTCTCCTTCAGTCCACATGACTGACAATCAGTATCTGACACAGGGTGCATCTGACCTGTAATCGGAGCAGATACTCAGCATGTCATCTTGATTAGTTAGTGAAAGAAGGTGGGAAAGATTTAGTAGAGACTGGCAAAACAACATTCACACTGAATATAGACTGAGATAAATTACTATACTAGTGCTGACTGCTAGAGGATCTTACGCAATTTTATCTTCTAGAACCATTGTGAACATAAATCCAGAAAAGCTAAACCATTCTATTGTGTGTGCTCCCACTCAGGAACGCTCTAGAGGTGTGTGAGGTAAAGGGAACATTCTGCATCCTCCTTTGAATCCATCCTGTGATACTAAGTTATATCTGTGATATTATTTCTTTCTTTGGGGTTCTTGGTGTCATTGGGGAGGAGTGGTCAAGTCTGCATTGAAAGGGAGACTTTTCTATAAATGTATAAAAATTCTATGATAAGAAATGTATAAATGGTTTCAAATAAAAATGTGGTAGCATCTAACAGGCTATCCCTTGCTCATTATCTAATGAATATTTAAGGTAAGTTTAAAGACTGCTGATGAAGTACTTCTAGCTAGACTAGTCCTTAATAGTTTAAAGTATTGAATGGGTTAAAAGAAGGATAATTTGAAGGATCAGTGGGAGGCTGAGGTTAAAAAAAGGAGTAGAAACATCACATATTTTACTTAGGTGGAACTGATTAAACAAAATCCTTGATCTTAGAAGGTTTAATCCTAGCTGCTTTAAGATAGATCTGAGAATTAATATTTAGTTCTCAATAAGTGGCTAATAAATTTCAGCTGTTAATCTACCCATCCCACACAGTGCTGGCCAGCAATATGCCTTCTCCGTCACAGGTTGGGGGCACAAGTGTCTTGTCTTTCTCCTCATTATAGTACATTTGACTGGATTCAGTGATCTCTGAGAATTTCTTCCTTGTGATGGAGTCAGAAATGTTGAGAGAACATTAGGGTTTTCATCCTTATTGTATTTTATAGTGTAATTCATGGAAAAAGATATACTTTCTAATATTTTCCCAGAGGGCTATAATATACTTATTTGTCTATTGTTTCTATTGTGAATTAAAAGATACTAATTGTGGGAGACCAGTAACTAAATAGACTGAGAAGAAACTTTGACATGTGCAAGGCTATGTCAAAGTCCTTTGTGTTGAGAAGGCAAGGCCCCGGCATGAAGGAGGCAAGCAAGGTTCAGCAAGGCTGCCTTGCAAGAGGGGAGACTGAGGCAGTGGAAGTAACCTTGGCATGAGCACGGCTCTGTCAAAGGGCCTCTTGGCTGATAGGCATGGACCCAGGCAAGGGGAAGCAAGGTTCAGCAAATCTGCCTTACAGCGAAAACAGGACATGCTGACAGAGTCAGGCTAGTCTGCAGTAAATAATAACATACCACAGCTGCACTGTTCCTGCCTCCTACACGACTGGACCCATGAGAACCCGACCTGCACCTCACCCTGCTTTCCCATACCTGCTGTATAAATAAATGCACTTGGAGGTGGAGGGGGTCACCAGCATCTCTCATCAGGAGTGTGGGACCCACCTGATCCTAGCTTTTCTATATGTCTGTCTTCTTGTCTTTTTTCTCAATCCCCAGTCGCTCCCCGTCAGGTCAAGGGACCTGCTCACGCTGGCTGTGAGAACTAATAATCACATTCTTTCCTGATTATCACAAAAATAAAGTCTTTGATCCTTCCTCTGTCCCTCCTTCCCTTCCTTTTTTTCTTATGTCCCACCTTTCTTTCTTTCCTTGATTCCACAAACAATGTAGTTCTTTGTTTTGCCAAAATGTCTTCTGTAACAATCTATATATGTGATGTCAGTACTTGATATCAGCATGTGTATAGGTGTGTGTGTGTGTGTGTGTGTGTGTGTGAGAGAGAGAGAGAGAGAGAGGGAGAGAGAGAGATATGCATTTTTTTAAGGAGTTGGCAAGCAACCACATAAAATTACCAACTCAGTTTCTGAGATAGAATGACTGCAATAGGTTGCTGCCATTCACAGGAATGAGGAGAATGGCAACACGAATTGTGGTTTTTCAGGTTTGTTGTGCTGCTTGGGAATTCTGAGAATACAGTTCAGAGGAAGGAGGACAGAGGACCATCTCTTGTTTTAGGCACAGTTATTCTCTACGTCTGCTATTGATTCCTTGAGTTAAGGGTATTGTATATAATTCTATATTATTTTATGGTTATCAAGCTGTACTTAAGACTAGATCTCCATATATACTTACTCCATGATCAGGGACAGTTGTAAGTGATGGCATGACAAATCACAACTTCCAGGCTTTACAGTTGTCAAAAGTCCCTCAATTCCACTGCAGTCAGCAGTTGTGTGCTCAAGTTCCCTGCTTCCTGTGATGCAGGGTCCCTCTTGCTACATCTCCAACCTGATATTACTTCCATTCATTTGTATTTTCTCTGTAATTTGGAAGAAGGTTCTATTTTGCATAGAAATTCACTTATGACTACTTCAAAAAAAATCAACATCCACCAGATGAATGACTATCCCATTTTATGGCTGATGCAGACCAATATTTGTCTTTCTGTATCAATTTTATTAAGATATTTTCTCTAAATAATTACACACTTTAAAGAAGCCAAAGAATATAGGTATTGTTGTGCCTGCCCCTGTCCTTAAGGACAGAGGAGGAAAAAGCTACTGGAAGGAGTTTGCACATAGGAGACAAATGTTAAATCACAAAGTTTTCAGTTCATTTCATATTTTAGATGTCTGAGGTCAGATTCAAGATAACTTACTAGTCTCATTTTTCTGTTGGAATTTTTCACCTGGAAAGGTTTGATTTTTTAAGGTAGATAACTACTTTATCTTTGTGTATAATCATACATGATTGTGTGAATGACGGATTACCTTGCAAAGTGTATATTGATATGAATTAAGAAATTTTAAGAATGGAGTTTCTTGTAACTTTGAAAAATATCTGATCCAATTAAATATTAACATCAAAATCAAAAAGTAAGTAAATATATGGCACTGATTCTACTGAACAACAGAATGAGCTTCAAAATCAATGTATTTATTAACCAGTATGTTAAGTGGAAAGAAGATGCATAATTCATCATTCTCTACTTACCATTCATTCAATTCAATATTGCCCTACAGAGAATTTTCCTCTTCCTTTGACATTTTTAAAGTTAAATATTGCCCATTTGGAATAAATTTGATTTAGGTAACCTTTTATGGAGCACAGGAACATAGGATGTTATAAATGTCAAGGAAAAAATAAACCTTTGTCTCTTTATTCAGAAATAACAAAAATAAAGGCATTATTGGTACAGGTAGATAGTCACAGGGAACGTATGCTTGTCTTGAAAATCATCAACTGAGAACAGCTTCATTAAGAAAGATAATAAAAGTAGAAATTAAAATGAACCAATATGAGTAAGGACCATACTCAGAGAGGATAGGGATGTCATGGTAACCACCCCTGTGTTCCCAGCAGTGTCTAGCATAATATCTTAAAAATTCTGGGCACTTAGTATTGAGTTAATGGCATTTTGAGTTATTTAATTGCAGGCATTCACATTTTTTCATGGAACATATTTCAATGGCAAATTCATGATCATAATGTAATACCCAGTGTATGTGTATATATATATATATATATATATATATATATATATATATATATATATATATATATACATAGCTGGAAAAGGCAGAAATGGAGTAACACAAAATTTTCATTATACCATCTATCCTGAGTCAATTACATGATTTAAGCTACAAAGAACCACTGTGCCTATAAATTGAATCTACCAGCTAGAGGTATGCAAACTGATTTCTATACCATCTGGTTGGCCAATAGATTCTGATGTAACTGTTCTATTTTGATTTCTTTAGCAGGAATGTGTGCTGACCAGGTTTCTATTAGTTTTCTTTCTTTTTAAGCTAAGACTTCAAGTTTAGGCAAAGATCTGTGATTCAATAATAAATACTCAGCCAGCCTCAGATCTGTGTTTCCTTAAACTGAGATGGCTTCATTAGAGTCGTATAAAGCAGCACAAAACCGGTGTTTGAACCCCAATTTACACATATATGGTCCATGATCACTACACATTGGGTAGGGTTACCTGAAAGAGTGAGCATAATCCCACCTTACTGGAATAAGTTTCATTGTTTGTTCTGAGCCCAATACACTGAGTTGATCCTATAAAGTCCGTGGTTTGCTTTATTGTCAAGAGTGACCAGCTCCATCAACATACCATTTATGACACAGACTGCTGCTCCTCAAAGGAAACAATATTTTTAGAAGAGCTGTAGGTCAGGGAATAAATCAAATTGATAGCTTATAATTTATGTGGAATCATCTCGAAAAATGTCAACTATCTTAAAATTATTTTCTCACTAACAATTAGGGAAAAGACATTAGTTTTTAAAGTTTATTAAATATATAACTTAAATTTTATTTTTCTACTAGTAGCAATGAAAGCAGAGCCTACAACATAAGGGAAACGGAATTCCAATATCGCACAGTAAACTCTTTCAAAGGTTCACATGCACTTTGTGCTCTCTCAGTAAAGCATGCAACTGCTCAGACAGTTTAGAAGTAAACTTAAATCAAACATAACCTTTATCATATGGGATTATTATGAAGGTTATAAATACTTACATACCAAAGGCAATTTAGGGAAAATTAGGCAATTAGTAATATTCTTCATGTCTGAAGTGATTAGGAAAAAATTCTTATTTACCATAGCAGCTACTTCCATTTAAAAGTGTCTGACATACAGACATCTTAAAATAACCTCAATAACTCTTATCTGTCATTTTAACGTCTACATTTGACATTATATGTTGGTGTCACTTAAAACATATTTTTAAATACAGCTTCACAGGTGTATTTTGGAGTTTGCGGTAAGTTTCACGATTGTACCATCTTATCAAGAAACTAGGTGTTTATAAATGTTAGAGAAAAATCAACACCATCATTAAAAGTTTGCCATTTAATATTAGATGTAAAGTGTAACACCACTGTTTTGGGAATCTGAGCAACGGATATGATGACTGTTGCATGTGAAAGCATAATAGATATGAAGGTAATAACAATTAATGATATTGACCACATATTATAAAAACCCAGGGTGTATGGGTGAAACTTGCTGAGAAAAGAAAATACCACATTCCATTTTTTATCAGGGATTGGCCAAAAGGACAAAGATTTTTAATAAAATGAAAATAAAAAAGCAGCCTTACAGTGGTAGGACAATTCTAGATATAGTAACAAAATCACCTCTAGGTATGTATTAAAAACTTGGCAAATGACTTTACCCTAGGGTCAATTTCCCTTGGTTTTGAAGCAAGGATGTTGGACTTGATCAGGAGTTTTAAAACAGGAATCCATATCAGAATCCCTTGTGGGAACTTCAGTAATGTGTAGCTTGAGACTCCACCTTAACTGACCTCCTTGGAACTGCTACACCACATAACTATCCAGTAAGATTTACCTTTTCCCTGGCAAGTGTCTTGGGTAATGGCATTAGGAATATAAGGAAGCTCTTTCCCATGGAAGGAAATCTAAATGATTCCTAAAATGCTAAATCTTCTTAGCAAGTCTTAGATTTAGTGTGCAGTTGTTAAAGTAGCCAGAAAAGAGCCAGCCTGAAGCGTGAAAGGGCAAAACTAAGGAAGGGCCAATGTAGCCCAAAGTAAGTGGTGTCCCTTTAATCCAAAAAGGATAATTAAAGTAACGATCAATAACATGGGGAAGGGAATAAAGTTTAAACTGAGAAACTAATCTGTTAGACCTTCTGGACTTCAATTTTCTAATATTCAGAATGGAGAGTGGCAGATAACTGGCCTTCAATTTCACTCCCACTTCTAAAAATCTGTTAGAGGAAAATGTTACATAATACTCTCTTTTACATCTACCTCTTACAGTTAAGAACAAATTTAACTATTATGTTAGTAAGTAGTTTAAAATATAAAATAAAATAAAATCATATTTGGATGAGAACTTTGTACTTCATATAAGTCTTTTTAACCACACTTGATTCAGAGCCTAACTACTTGGTTTATCCAGGTAAAACAAATTACTTTGTACCTGCAGCAGCTGCAGGTACAGTATCTCACAATGAATAACTCAGTCCTATTTGGTACGGGCAATTCTTACACTTGGCATTCAAACTATGAGAAATAGTTTCAAACAGTCCCCTCACTGTGTCTTAAGTTACTAAAATATGGAAGCTAAATAACTGTCTTTCAATTATGCTTTTGCTTTTTTCTACATGAGCATGGAAGGATCACTTGAGAATAAAGTCTTCCATTATCAGTGGAACTGTTCAGGCAGAAACACCTGTCATGTATGTTTCTGCTAGCAGAAAACTCAATATATATCTCTCTAGTTGTAGAGGGATTTACAGTCAAACAGATTTTCATTTTCTCCTTGCAATTTGCTTTATCTTGGTTTTAGAATCCATCTTATTTTTGTAAATTCTACCTTGTATAATTGAATGTCAGACTCTGGGAAAAGCTAAAACAACTTTGTTCATGAATAGCAAATGGGAAAAAGAGAGGGGTAAGGAACTGACAGTGTTCTGCTGTGTGAGTGTCCAATTTAGAAATCTCCCAGAAGTTCATACTTCTCATTGATATTGGACATATTTATCTAGGGAAGTTTTGTCAACGCCTAGCTGCAAAGCTTTGTTCCAGACACTGTAGATACACTGCCTACTCCAGAGAAAGGTACAGTTTTTTGAATAATGAGATAATTGTATAAAAAGTCCATAGCAAGATGAAGCATAAATTATAAGTGAGAATAATATAGATTGTATAAGACAGTAGTTCTCCTTCTACCTTAGGAGACTAAGGAATATTTCAGAAGGCAAAATTGGTTGAGTACCTTGAAATAAAAGAGATAATATTAAGACCTACTAAATTTCTTACAAATATTTTAAGTTAACTAAAATACAAAAAAGCTATGTCACATGTCTTTTTTAAGATATAAAAAGTGCTGCATTCCATTGTTAAAAGATATTTAATGCTGTATTACTTTCACCTGTTTGATAGGCAGGTTTCTAAATCTTTTCAGATAATTTAAATATCATGGTTTTTTTCATTTATGCTGAGCTTGGTCATCCTCTGTTTTCTGACTTGCATGACTTAAGACTCATGGTCCTCTCCTCCTGGCTCTTGCCACCATCAGCTAACACTGAGGCACCCATTAGCTTCTCTTGGATTCTGTGGATGTGGCTTTTTAGGGGACACTTCTGTATCCTAAGTCTAGCTTCCCTTACCTTTCCCTAGTTTCAAGACAATAATTCGTGCAATTTGGCATAGGATGTTGTTTATTGTCACCATGACAAAAGCAGACCCAGGGAAGCCACTAGTGGCAGGATGAGATACACAAGGAACTGACCCTTACTTAATCCCAGTAGTTGCAAAAGCCCATTAGTGAGAAAAGCAAGTCTCTGCTGCTGGAAGCCAGGTGGTTCATGCGGCATGACTGTAATTAACATGTATGCTTATGGCAGAAAGTGGGTGGCTCTTCTTTTCCTGAAAGCCACACGTTTGCATGCTTACTAAGCCCAGCTGGCTCACATTTGCCAAAATTACAGAAGCTTGTGCATGGAGATGTGCTTTAAAGGTGCTTGTTAACTATTACAATAGCTCTCAAATTTGACACCTTATCCAGCCCACACACTGGCCTGACTGATGAAATAGAGAAAAGTAAAGTAGCCAGTAAGAACAGTCCAAAAGGCCTATTCTAGCCAAAGATACCCAACACAATTACATCCCTAGAAGACATTTTCAAGTTTTAAGCTTACACCTGTTGACATTCATGCATGACACATGGTGGAAATGCTGGGCTGCTTTTTTCACCCATGATGGATTAACTAATTATTAACAGATTAGAAGCAAGAACAACATATCATCCTATGAAAAGAGAGTTTTTCTCTTATTCTGTACTGTACACTATTCATAACAATAGTTAAAAGACAAATTACTTTTTTCTTCTACTAAAGATTAAATTTTAAGCAATGATGTATAAAGTCACATAAACACCAGGTACATAAGAATACAGATGGGTCTTCCAGGAGACCAGTCATAAATGGGAGTTCCCTTGTGCACCAGAATACTGATAAACTTTTACTACTGAGAGAAAACACTGTAAGTGTTCAAAAGGGAAGCAAATAATTACCAAAGATGTTTTTACTTAATAGGGACAAGAAACTGGGTATGGTTTTTGTATTGATTTGTTTTAAAGCAACATATTTTATTTGCATATATGCGTTGGTAACAAAGAAGGGGAAAATCAACATTCCTAATGAAATACATGATAAAATCTACACACCTTTCCTGTGTTCTCCTTTTATTTTGGAGCACAGAGGTCAAAGCAGGTGACAAGTAGAAAACAGAGACAGTTTAAAGTTCCTCTTGATGAGAAAGGAGTAAAGACTCATTAAATGAATCTTGAAGGATTATTTTGAGATAAAAAACATCTATACAATAATGTATAAATAAGGGCAGTTTAGAATGCATAGACTCACAGGAAGGGATTGCAAATTTGAGTAAAGCAGAAATACCTCTGCAAATTGAGGACAGAGGTTCCAGTGAAGGAGAAAACAGATCCTCCCATGAAAAGGCCAATGTTCCCATGAGAGAGAAAGTGGGAAGCAATCAACTCTCTTCTTTTAAACTGGACTTGGCATAAAACTTCTGCCAAGATACTCAGAAAAATCCCTCCTAAGGAAAAATGCTGGGTATCTTCAAATATAGTCAACACATTGGTGTTGCTCCTACTATGTGCTAGCCTCTGTACTCTCTTTAAAGATATAGTGGTAAACAGATACCTGTGACTTATATACACATGAAAGCACACACTTCTCACATACACATAGGTGCTCAAAAGATAGCCCAACTGAACAGCATTTTCCAGGATATAAACCATTAACAAGAGGAGGCATACTTCTCCTTACCCAGCATCTCAAAGAGAATCATATTCTCCTAATCATATTTATTACAAGTCTGAATTGGACATTCAACTGCTACTTTAACCTGCATGTCTTAAGGCAAATTCGTCACCTCCATGCTTCTGTTTCTTTTTCTGGATTTTCTGTCTCTGTCGTTATCAGTATATTCATCAAGCCACACAGTCATCGGCTTCACCTTTTTTGCTCACATATAGCATCTAATTGGTCACCACCTCCTTTCATACGTACCTGCTTCCAGTCTCTTGAATGTCCCTTTCTCACCATTTCTGCTGGGGCTGCTGACAACAAAATTCTATGTAACTACCCCAAATCCTTTCATAATTTCCAATGTTTTATGAAGTTATTAATATTTCTTTATTCCACATACAAAATTCTTCATGGCCAGCTCTTTATTTACCCAACAGACGCATCACCTCTACTTTCTCCTCTCGGACTTTTGAGTATGACATCAACTCTGAATTTGAACACTCTGTCCCCACTAACAGCATGACTTTTCCTGCTTCCTTCCTCTATGCTTACACATTTCTGCGTTAAATAGCACTTCCTCAACAACAATAAGCGTGAGTTGTCTTGGCTCTTAAGATTTACTTACCTTTCTAAACTCATACAGATATCATGGCATTTATACTGCTATTGCATATCTTTGTTAAGTTCTGAACTCTCTTGGGGTTTTACATCTCTACATTTCCTTTGGTGAGCTTATTGTATGCAATGAAGTTGCTGGTTTTCAAAAATATATCCTTAGTTAAGAAAAATAGGTAATTAGAATGTAGCTATAATCATTTAAAAATAAAATCTTTGCAGGGACAGAAGCATCCAGCAGTATGGTTTTTAATTTGTATAAAAATTCTGCAATTATAAACCCCAAGTAACCTTTTCTCTTCTGAGTCAGAGGTTAACTGGGTTATTTTATTCCATATATCCATAATCTAATAATCAAATTTGGTTCCCTAGTACATGAAAATGAACAGAAATGAAATGTCCTGGATATAACAACTGGTAAGTATTCATTAACATTGCTTATATTAAGGGTCTGTATACTGATTATTTTTATATCAATTGAAATTATCTTAGAAACTCTACTTTTATGATAGCATTTAAGAAACAAACATATTGGCTTACAATTGCTCGTGATATTGACAAACCAATTTGTTAGTCACATTGGTTCAGAGGCTGGATAGCTAAACATGATGTTAAACTTATCCAAGCAAATCTTTTGTGTTTCTAGGGTTTTAGAAATTATACTGTTTGAACGACTGGTGTCAAGTAACCACAACCTTTGGACAGTTTGTATCACGTTTATTTTGCAGGCTCTGTACTAAAAATCTTTGTTCATACCCCATCAGAAAGCATGACTCCTGGGTGGATAATAGACACCTCCGTAGTTTACGTGCACAGTTGTGTGGTAATCTGCCCTTATCACATACTCTGAGTTGTGAAGCATGACTACTGGGTTAGTCAACTCAAAATGATGATGGGTCATTAGATGCACAATAATTGTGGTTTATTTGCATACCTGGGTCATACTGTACAAATAAATTATTTGTGTAAAAAATTATGCATAGCTCAGACATGGATTCTGGTGTTCAGAAAGTATGGCTATGAATAAAAAGAACTGATGATACTTTGGCATTTTAAAAGTATTAATATGAAACCTGATAAATTTTTAAAAATTGAAAAATGAGTAAATTTGATAGTATGTTTAAAAATAAAAGGTTCTAGAGTACCTGCCTAGCAAGCATGAGGTCCCAAGTTCAAACCCTAATACCAACAAAAATAACCTACAAAACTAAAAAGAAAATTAAATGTTCTTTCTTGAAAAGTTTTGTCCAAATCAAAAAGTATCTGAGCACCATGAATGAACAGGTATAGTTGACATTCTGAATGCTGAATTTGCCTATTTTTCATCTTATTTCAACTCTAATTCTATGTATGGATATCTTTGTGGTTCATATACCTTTAAAAAATTGGAGACATCAGTTAAACAAAAATCACACTACTGAAAAGAAATTTGGTTACATGCTTCTAGGAGCTACCCACAGAGTAAAATGTAAATTCTCTAAAACATACACGACTTCCCAACTATAATTAGCATAAGCGATTTCTTCTCCTTTTCCTTAGGATTATCATATTCCAGACACCCACATTGTTTCCCCAAGTCACTTTGTGATTTCAGACCTGTAAACTCAGTTCCCTTTGTCTGATTAGAACTGCATCCCTTGCCCAAATCCAGAACCCTTTCCTTAGATCAAATGTTACTTCCTTTGCCAGACCTCCACTAAATCCTCAGGGAAGCAAGTTACTCTTTTCTTTATACATAAAACAACTTTTATACATCACTTTTATGGAATTTATTATATTGCATTGTAATTTTTTGTTGAGATCTGTTTCCTCCTTTAGAGAAAGAAGTCTCCCTGCTTAGGGAGCCTGTTTTATGCCTCTCTATATCTTCTAAGTGCATTGGCCTCCAGAAGCAGCTCACCAGGGACATAATTCAGTCTGGCACATATAGGAAGGGAGAATGATAGAGATGGAAAACTCCATCATTCAGCTTTTGCTGTAGATTAGCACTGGCAATGCTTTTTAATATCGCAGAAAGAAATGACTTGGATATATTGAGACCTACTTTTTATTTTCAGATGCCTGCTTTAAATTGCATTTTATGTTGCATCTTACACACAACTAATGAGCAGGTTAATTGTGCTGACTTTCAGGTCTGCAGAATAAGACTCAACTTAACTTAGCAGAGTAAAAGCAGATTCTTTTCGTAAATACACTTAGGGCAGGTTCCTGTTGTCTCTGTAATTCATGATGCAGAATAGAACTGCCGAGGAGCTGTTATCATAAATAGCGTTACTAGTGATGAGGTGAACTTAATTTTTCAAGCTATAATTCAAAATGGATTTAGGAAAACATTAAAGGTCTTTAAAGTTTGGTGGAAACTTGCTCCATTAGAAGCTGATGTGGTTATTATTAGATGCTTCCCTATGACTGTTTTCAAAAGGCCCATGAAATTTTAATTTACTTGAATAACTAAAATGCAGAGTTATTTGTTTTGACATGTTTAATCACTTTTCCATTTTAAAGCTAAAGATGAGAAATCACTGGGGGAAGTAAGAGAGAAGACAGTGTCAATATGAGCACAAAGAAATGAGAGATTTATAAATGAAACTTCACACTATTAAATTGTCATTTAGCTGTGGTGTTTTTATTACTTCTTTAGAGTGGGAGAGGCATACAAATTGTTTTTCTTATTGCTGATTTAATGTGAAGTTATTAAAGCACTTTTTAAAATATCAACATAATGTCCCACTATGTGCTACTAATTGAATTACTGATAACAAAAACCTCAATAAGAAATGTGGGAAGCTGAATTAAAATTTAATAATTTATCACATTTTTTTCTGATAAATGAAGCACATTTCACTTGGATGGAATACTAGTATACGAATCTCATTCACACAATTTATTCATTCATCTGTTCTCTCACCTACCCAAGTGTGTTATTCATGTACCTCTGTGTCAGGCTTGAAGCTGGACTCCTGCAAACAATGAGGAACCAGGGATGTGGAATGTGATTTCTCAAAGAGCTTGTATTAGTGGTTGAGATAAACAAGAAACATGAAAATTGGGCAAAACTGCATGTTATTGAAAATCAACAATAAAGGAAATAAAGAGTACAATAAGAGAATAGAAGTTGGCCTTAAGTCGACAAGCATGCTGAGGAAGAGTGTCTTTGAGGAAGTGCCTCAAACCCTGTGGATGAGAGCAACAGGAGCTCTGCAAAAGAGCACCTATGGCAAGGCACTGGCCTCTGTCCAGCAGTTATATTTACTTACAGTTAGGCTGTCTTCTCCCTTTCCAGTAGCCACTTGTCCCTCATCCTTTCTTGTGCAACATTTACTTCAAAACTGGGACTTGGGAAGAATGAGAAATTTCTTCCGGAAGTATTTGCATTTGAACAAAGGTCAAAACTTTTTCCTCACCAAAGGAAGAAATAGTCTGTAATGTTGATGACTCTGGACTGATGAGCTCAGTGTAATTTGGGGATCTGATGGGGTGTAGTAGGAATGCCTTTCTTGGCCATCCAGAAATGATACTAATGAGGCTCTTACTGAAGTTCAGCTATTTTTTTCTTTGGCTAGCAAGACATCAAAAAGGTAAGTCTGGAGACAGATGCAGAGTAGAGCTGGGCCTGTTTATGACAGACTTTCGGGCTTCATGAGTTTAATGGAATGAAAGAATAAAGCATAGTTATTTTCTTTCCCTGTGATTTCCAACTATGGCCCAGAGTTGTGTGATGGGTTCAAAGTGGCATGTGGTTGTATTTATGCTAGCATGAAAATAAAATGCAAGGTCTTCTGAGGGATGCTGTACCTTAATTACTTCCTTAAAATATTTCAGTGAAACTCTCAAGTGACACACAATAGGACGATGCCACTTACATAATCAGTTCAATGACAGAGGCTGAATATCTGGAGAACTGTAAGGGTTATCTGATCCAAGAACAGAAGCCTTTGTTCCATGTCCTTGAAAATTCTTGGTATGTCCTTGTGTTGCCCTCCTGCACAGACCTATTCTCCTTGACTCTCAAGATTTTTTTCAAGCCTGGGATGAAATGCCATCCCATAAAAGCACTTTGACGGGTTTAAAGCATAATGTGTGCACATAGAGTATATGCAATACAACAAACCCGAGACAAGTCAGGTGAGAATTACTTAGAGAAAGAATATATTCCACAGTTTTGGATTGATTTTTTTCTGGGAAAGAAAGGGAAGCATTTATGAGACTTGTTTAAATGTCAGAGATGAGAAAAAAACATTTAGTTCTGTGTTTATTCAGTGCATTTTCCCCTTGTATGTAAGCACACAATATTTTCCAGGTTCACCAATTTGTTTAATATCAAAAATGGCAACCCAACATGATTTTTAGCTTTCAATAGGCCAAAATACATATATGACAATTTTAGTCAAAGCTATCAAAAAAGCATTGTCTCTCAGCTCAGAACCCTTCCTTCCATACTTTTCTTTATGCTGTTGGATTTTGTGGCTCTGAAAATTACATTTCTTCTTCCAGTGAGTTCTACTGTTAGAATCTATAATTCCAATGCTAGAGAAAGCCTATACAACTGAGGAAAAAGAAGAGATTGTCCCTTTCTGCTTATTTCTTGTTCTTGTCAATCTGACTCCAAATGGTCCTTGAATCTATGTACCTAGAGTTGGTACCAGTAGCTTCTAGTTCCCATTTGCAGATTTTCCCTTATTTAGGACTACACAGGCAGACAGCTGCATTCAGAACTGACCGCAGCTTCTCTGGGTCCCTCTTCCAGGCTCTCAAGGTTCCAGCACCAACCAGGCAACATGACCCTGCCAGAGGTGCCTTTCCCCACATACGTTTATAGTACTATGTATGACACACGTCATATAGTATATGGTATGTGTTGGCATATGTACAGATCATACTAAAAGGCATGTGTACATAATTTTTTTCTTTTTTTTAACATCAAATGAAACTTTAAAAATGTTTTTATTGTATTCATATGTGCATACAATGTTTGGGTCATTTCTCCCCCATTCCCCCCCTCCTTTACCCGACCACCCCAATCCCTCCCTTACCTCCCCTTACCCCACACTACCAGGCCAAACTGTTCTTCCCTTATCTCTAATTTTGTTGTAGAGAGAGTATAAGCAATAATAGGAAGGAACAAGGGTTTTTGCTAGTTGAGATAAGGATAGCTGTACAGAGAGTTGACTCACATTAATTTCCTGTGCATGTGTGTTACCTTCTAGGTTAATTCTTCTTGATCGAAACTTTTCTCTAGTTCCTGGTCCCCTTTTCCTATTGGCCTCAGTTGCTTTTAAGGTATCTGCTTTAGTTTCTCTGTGTTGAAGGCAACAAATGCAATCTAGTTTTTTAGGTGTCTTACCTATCTTCACCCCTCCCTTGTGTGCTCTCGCTTTTATCATGTGCTCATAGTCCAATCCCCTTGTTGTGTTTGCCCTTGATCTAATGTCCACATATGAGGGAGAACATACGACTTTTGGTCTTTTGGGAGAAGCTAACCTCACTCAGAATGATGTTTTCCAATTCCATCCATTTACCAGCGAATGATAACATTTCGTTCATTTTCATAGCTGCATAAAATTCCATTGTGTATAGATACCACATTTTCTTCATCCATTCATCAGTGTTGGGGCATCTTGGCTGTTTCCATACTTGGCTATTGTGAATAGTGCTGCAATAAACATGGGTGTGCAGGTGCCTCTGGAGTAACCTGTGTCACAGTCTTTTGGGTATATCCCCAAGAGTGGTATTGCTGGATCAAATGGTAGATCAATGTTTAGATTTTTAAGTAGTCTCCAAATTTTTTTCCAGAGAGGTTGTACTAGTTTACATTCCCACCAGCAGTGTAAGAGGGTTCCTTTTTCCCCGCATCCTCGCCAACACCTGGTGTTACTAATGATGGCTATTCTAACAGGGGTGAGGTGGAATCTTAGTGTGGTTTTAATTTGCATTTCCTTTATTGCTAGAGATGGTGAGCATATTTTCATGTGTTTTTTGGCCATTTGAATTTCTTCTTTTGAGAAAGTTCTGTTTAGTTCACTTGCCCATTTTTTTATTGGTTCATTAGTTTTGGGAGAATTTAGTTTTTTAAGTTCCCTGTATATTCTGGTTATCAGTCCTTTGTCTGATGTGTAGTTGGCAAATATTTTCTCCCACTCTGTGGGTGTTCTCTTCAGTTTAGAGACCATTTCTTTTGATGAGCAGAAACTTTTTAGTTTTATGAAGTCCCATTTATCTATGCTATCTCTTAGTTGCTGTGCTGCTGGGGTTCTATTGAGAAAGTTCTTGCCTATACTTATTAATTCCAGAGTTTTTCCTACTCTTTCCTGTATCAACTTTAGAGTTTGTGGTCTGACATTAAGATCTTTGATCCATTTTGAGTTAATTAGGTGTAGGGTGATATACATGGATCTAGTTTCAGTTTTTTGCAGACTGCTAACCAGTTTTCCCAGCAGTTTTTGTTGAAGAGGCTGCTATTTCTCCATCGTATATTTTTAGCTCCTTTGTCAAAGACAAGTTGGTTATAGTTGTGTGGCTTCATATCTGGATCCTCTATTCTGTTCCACTGGTCTTCATGTCTGTTTTTGTGCCAGTACCATGCTGTTTTTATTGCTATTGCTTTGTAATATAGTTTGAAGTCAGGTATCGTGATACCTCCAGCATTGTTCTTTTGACTGAGTATTGCCTTGGCTATTCGTGGCCTCTTGTGTTTCCATATAAATTTAACAGTAGATTTTTCAATCTCTTTAATGAATGTCATTGGAATTTTGATGGGAATTGCATTAAACATGTAGATTACTTTTGGGAGTATGGACATTTTTACTATGTTGATTCTACCAATCCATGAGCATGGGAGATCTCTCCACTTTCTATAGTCTTCCTCAATCTCTTTCTTCAGAAGTGTATAGTTTTCCTTGTAGAGGTCTTTCACATCTTTTGTTAGGTTTACACCTAGGTATTTGATTTTTTTTGAGGCTATTGTAAATGGAATTGTTTTCATACATTCTTTTTCAGTTTGCTCATTGTTAGTGTATAGAAATGATAATGATTTTTCTATGTTGATTTTATATTCTGCTGCCTTGCTATAGGTATTGATGATGTCTAGAAGCTTCTGAGTAGAGTTTTTTGGGTCTTTAAGGTATAGGATCATGTCATCTGCAAATAGGGATATTTTGACAGTTTCTTTACCTATTTGTATTCCTTTCATTCTTTCTTCTTGCCTAATTGCTCTGGCTAGGAATTCCAGTGCTATGTTGAATAGGAATGGAGATAGTGGGCATCCTTGTCTGGTTCCTGATTTTAGAGGGAATGGTTTCAGTTTTTCTCCGTTAAGTATAATGCTGGCTGTAGGTTTGCCATATATAGCTTTTATAATGTTGAGGTACTTTCCTTCTATTCCTAGTTTTCTTAGAGCTTTTATCATGAAATAGGGTGGGATCTTATCAAACACTTTTTCTGCATCTATTGAGATGATCAAGTGGTTTTTGTCTTTGCTTCTGTTAATGTGGTTTATTACATTTATTGATTTTTGTATGTTGAACCACCCCTGCACTCCTGGGATGAAATCTACTTGGTCGTGGTGAATGATCTTTTTGATGTGTTGTTGAATTCAGTTTGCCTTTATTTTGTTGATGATTTTTGCATCAATGTTCATTAAGGAGATTGGCCTATAGTTCTCCTTTTTGGAAGTGTCTTTGCCTGGTTTTGGGATAAGTGTAATACTGGCTTCATAAAATGTGTTCGGCAGTTTTCCTTCCCTTTCTATTTCGTGGAACAGTTTAAGGAGGGTTAGTGTCAGTTCTTCTTTAAAGGTCTGATAGAATTCAGCAGAGAATCCATCAGGTCCTGGACTTTTCTTTTTGGGGAGACTCTTGATTGCTGCTTCAATTTCATTTTGTGTTATGGGTCTATTCAGGTGAGTAATTTCCTCTTGGTTCAGTTTTGGATGATCATATATATCTAGAAATCTGTCCATTCCTTTAAAATTTTCAAATTTAATTGAATATAGGTTCTCAAAGTAGTCTCTGATGATTTCCTGGACTTCCATGGAGTTTGTTGTTATCTCCCCTTTTGCATTCCTGAATCTACTAATTTGGGTTTTTCTCTCCTCATTTTAGTCAGGTTTGCCAGGGGTGTATCAATCTTGTTTATTTTTTTGAAGAATGAACTTTTTGTTTCATTAATTCTTTGTATGGTTTTTTTGGTTTCTATTTGTTTTGGGATTTGCTTGTTCTTGTTTTTCTAGGAGTTTGAGATGTATCATTAGGTCATTGATTTGGGATCTTTCAGTCTTTTTAATATATGCACTCATGGCTATAAACTTTCCTCTCAGGACTGCCTTAGCTGTGTCCCATAGGTTCCGGTAGGTTGTGTTTTCATTTTCATTGACTTCCAGGAACTTTTTAATTTCCTCTTTTATTTCATCGATGATCCATTCTTCATTAGGTAATGAGTTATTTAGTTTCCAGCTGTTTGCATGTTTCTTGTCTTTACTTTTGTTGTTGAGTTCTACTTTTACTGCATTGTGGTCAGATAGTATGCATGGTATGATTTCTATTTTCTTATATTTGCTGAGACTTGTTTGTGCCCTAGGATATTATCTATTTTGGAGAAGGTTCCATGGGCTGCTGAGAAGAATGTATATTGTGTAGAAGTTGGATGAAATGTTCTGTAGACATCTACTAGGTCCATTTAATCTATTGCATATTTTAGATCTTGGATTTCTTTATTGGTTTTTTGTTTGGATGACCTATCTATTGATGATAATGGGGTGTTAAAGTCTCCCACAACCACTGGGTTGGTGTTTATATATGCTTTTAGTCTTTCAGGGTATGTTTGATGAAATTGGGTGCATTGATATTGGGTGCATACAGATTGATGATTATTATTTCCTTTTGGTCTATTTCCCCTTATATTAGTATGGAACGTCCTTCTTTATCTCATTTGATCAATGTAGGTTTGAAGTCTACTTTGTCAGGGATAAGTATTGCTACTCCTGCCTGTTTTCGGGGACCATTGGCTTGGTAAATCCTCTTCCAGCCTTTCATCCTAAGCCTATGCTTATTTCTGTCAGTGAGATGAGTCTCCTGTAAGCAACAAATTGTTGAATCTCCTTTTTAATCCATTTCGTCAAGCAGTGCCTTTTGATGGGTAAATTAAGTCCATTAACATTAAGTGTTAGTACTGATAGGTATGTGGTGATTCCTGTCATTTAGTTGTCTTAGTTGTTTGAAGGTTTGATTGTGTGTACCTAAGTTGAGGTTACTCTCTACTTTCTTGCTTTTTTTTTTCCTGTAGTTTGGTGCAGCCTGTCCTTTCATGGTTATATTGGGTTTCACTTTCTGTGTGCAGAATCCCTTGCAGAATCTTTTGTAGTGGTGGCTTTGTGGTCACATATTGTTTTAGTTTCTGCTTATCATGGGAGACTTTTATTGCTCCATCTATTTTGAATGATAGTTTTGCTGGGTAGAGTATCCTGGAGTTGAAGTTATTTTCATTCAGTGCCTGAAAAATCTCACCCCACACTCTTCTTGCTTTTAATATTTCTGTTGAGAAGTCTGCTGTGATTTTGATGGGTTTACCTTTGTATGTAATTTGTTTTTTCTCTCTTACAGCCTTCAATATTCTTTCTCTAGTTTCTGAACTTGTTGTTTTAATGATGATATGTCGTGGGGTAGTTCTATTTTGATCTGGTCTGTTTGGTGTCTTGGAGGCCTCTTGCATCTGTATGGGAATATCTTTCTCTAGATTTGGGAAATTTTCCGTTAATATTTTGTTGAATAGATTACGCATTCCCTTTGCTTGCACCTCTTCTCCTTCTTTGATGCCCATGATTCTCAAGTTTGGTCTTTTGATGGAGTCGGTGAGTTCTTGAATTTTCTTTTCACAGGTCTTGAGTTGTTTAATTAATAGTTCTTCAGTTTTTCCTTTAATTACCATTTCATCTTCAAGTTCTGAGATTCTGTCTTCTGTTTGTTCTATTCTACTGGATTGGCCTTCCATTTTGTTTTGCAGTTCTGTTTCGTTCTTTTTTCTGAGGATTTCCATATCCTGGCTGTTTTCTTCTTTAATGTTGTCTATTTTTGTCCTGAGTTCATTTATCCGGTTATTCATCATGTTCTCTCTTTCACTTTGGTGTTTATACAGTGCTTGTATGGTTTCCTTTATTTCTTCTTTGCTTTTTCAAATTCTGTATTTTTGTTGTCTTGGAATTTCTTGAGTGTCTCCTGTACATTTTGGTTGACCCTGTCCAATATCATCACTATAAAATTCTCATTGAGTACTTGTAGTATGTCTTCTTTTAAATTATTCCTGTGGGCTTCATTGGGTCCTTAGGCATAGTTTATCTTCATTTTGTTGGTGTCTGGATCTTAGTTTCTGTTTTCTTCATTCCCCTCTGGTTCCTGTACTAATTTTTTGCTGTGGGAAAACTGGTTTCCCTGTTTTTTCTGTCTTCCCGTCATTGTCTTTGGTGTTGTTACTGTCCCTGTACTGTGTGCAATTAAGTATTTTCTAGCTTGTAATAATAACAATGGTAATATTTAGAATGGAAGGGTGAGCTGAGATGGAAAGCAAGAAGTTAAAGCAAAGGAGAAAACAAATACACAGACAAGCGGGATAAAGCAGAACAAGGTTTCAGACAAGAAAGTTTCAAAGGTATAAACATGGAGTGTTATTGACAGTAAGCTGAACAGACATTAGAGGGACAGAGATAGGATTGAAAATCAAAAATAAAAAAAAATTAAGATAGGAATAAAATGAAAAAATAAGGAAATGAAAGAAATATCTATATATTAAAAATGAATTAAAATAAAATGGAAAATAGAAAATTAAAAAAAAAACACAAAAAACCCTCCAAGTTCAAATGCAATGAAGTTTCAGTCTTAATAATTTGGGTGTCTGTCTCAGTCTCCAGTCCTGGAGATGGTGCCTCAGATGTTGTTCTGTAGTTGTCTCATCAAAGGGGACGGATAAAGTAGAACAAAACTACATACCACCGCTCAAAAAAAAAAAAAAACCCACCAAGTGTCCCAAGTTCAAATGCAATATATTTTTAGTAAGTTTTTCCACTTGCAGGTGTAATTCGGTTGTTCTCTCATCAAAGGTAGGGAGAAAAAGAAAAAAAAGACTTTGGAGACAGTTCTGAGAATGGTATCTGCAGCTGTGGCTTGCCTGCCCACTGCTGTCAGCCTGCTGTTGCTGGAGGCATTAATTATGCAGATCTCTGGGGTAAGCTTAGCACTCACCTGGCCCTGTAGGCTTTGTTTGTTCAGAGTTCTCCTGTGCGTGAGCCTCTGCTACAAGCTTTCCCCTTTCCAAGCACTGGGAAAGGTGACACTGCACCCGCGTTGTCAGGCCTGCGTGTTTATTTACAGTTCATGTGGGAGGTGGGTCTTCCCCCCCTTCCTGTGCCGTTTTCCTCCCACTGTCACTTTCACAAGCTTTCCTGCTCCTGCTTACTGGGCAGTACTGCTGCTCCTGCCAGTCGCCATGTTTGTTTACAGTTCATGTGGGAAGTGGGTCTTCCCTCCTCTCCTGTGGAGTTTTCCTCCCTCTGCCACTCTCACAAGCTTCCCCGCTCCTGGTTGCTGGGCACGCGCCCCGCCCCCACTCCTGCCAGAGCCTCTGCGGCCCGCCCGGCTTGTTTATTTACAGTCCTCGGAAGGATTCCCTTCCCCCAATCTTCAGTGCTCAGGGTGCCCCACCCTCTTTCCTGCATGTCTTATTTGTTCTTATTGCTTATTACTCAGTTTCTCTTTTTTCCCCAGATGGAGATCAGTCTGTCCAGGGGGCTATGCTGCTCTGGCTCAGGCTTGTCTGTGGGAGTACCGCAGTACCACAAAGCTCACCTTGTGTGCGTCTTCCCAAGCCGTCTGGGCGCCAGCGACTGGCGGCCCCGGGGCCCTCCTGGTTTCTCTGTTTAACGTGACGTGGAGATTCTCTGCGCTGGCTGGAGGTGTGGAGGGGTCAAAGTTATGCCTTTTCTCAGTGATTATGCCTGCAAAGTGTGTCTCTGGCATCTCTCCAAGATTTCACTATAAGAGGCTCGCTTTCTGCTTCCTCCCTCTAGCCGCCATCTTGGAATCCCTCCTATGCTTATTTCTGTCAGTGAGATGGGTCTCCTGTAAGCAACAAATTGTTGGACTTCCTTTTTAATACAGTTCGTCAAACAGTGCCTTTTGATGGGGGAATTAAGTCCATTAACATTAAGTGTTAGTACTGATAGGTATGTGGTGATTCCTGCCATTTAGTTGTCTTAGTTGTTTGAAGGTTTGATTGTGTGTACCTAAGTTGAGGTTACTCTCTACTGTCTTGCTTTTTCTTTTCCTGTAGTTTGGTGCTGCCTGTCTTTTCATGGTTATGTTGGGTTTCACTTTCTGTGTGCAGATTCCCTTGAAGAATCTTTTGTAGTGGTGGCTTTGTGGTCACATATTGTTTTAGTTTCTGCTTATCGTGGAAGACTTTTATTGCTCCATCTATTTTGAATGATAGTTTTGCTGGGGTTGAAGTTATTTTCCTTCAGTGCCTGAAAAATCTCACCCCACACTCTTCTTGCTTTTAATGTTTCTGTTGAGAAGTCTGCTGTGATTTTGATGGGTTTACCTTTGTATGTAATTTGTTTTTTCTCTCTTACAGCCTTCAATATTCTTTCTGAGGTCTGTACTTGTTGTTTTAATGATAATATGATGTGGGGTAGTTCTATTTTGGTGAGGTCTGTTTGGTGTTCTGGAGGCTTCTTGTATCTTTATGGGAATAGATTTTTCTAGATTTGGGAAATTTTTTGTTATTATTTTGTTGAATATGTTACACATTCCCTTTGCTTGCACCTCTTCTCCTTCTTTGATGCCCATGATTCTCAGGTTTGGTCTTTTGATGGAGTCAGTGAATTCTTGCATTTTCTTTTTACAGGTCTTGAGTTGTTTAACTAATAGTTCTTCAGTTTTTCCTTTAATTACCATTTCAGAATCAAGTTCTGAGATTCTGTCTGTTGTTTGTTCTATTCTACTGGATTGGCCTTCCATTTTGTTTTGGAATTCTGTTTCGTTCTTTTTTCTGAGATTTTTCATACCTGAGTCTCTCCTCTTTAATGTTGTCTATTTTCATCCTGAGTTCATTTATCTCTTTATTAGTCGTGTTCTTTGTTTCACTTTGGTGTTTATACAGTGCTTCTATGGTTTCTTTTATTTTTTCTTGTGCTTCCTCAAATTCTCTATTTTTGTTGTCTTGGAGTTCTTGACTGTCTCCTGTACATTTTGGTTGACCATATCCAGTATCATCTCTATAAAATTTTCATAGATTACCTGTAGGATTTCTTCTTTTAGATTATTCTTGTTGGCTTCACTGAGTTTTTTTGCATTGTTTATCTTTGTTTTGTTGAAATCTGGATCTGGGCATCTGTTTTCTTCATTTCCCTCTGGTTCCTGTACTAATTTATTATTGGGTAAAATGGTTTCTCTCTTTTTTCCATCTTCCCATCATTCCCCTTGCTACTGTTAGTGTCCCTGTACTGTGTGTAATTCAGTATTGTCTATCTTATAATAGTAACGATGGTGATATCTAGAATGGAAGTGTGAGAAGAGAGTGAGAACAAAGAAGGTAAAGAAAAAGGGAAAAACAAATAAACAAGTAACAGAACAAAACAAACAAAATTTTCAAAGATATAAACAGAGAGAGATAGTGTATTAATCAACAGTAAGCCAAACAGGGATTAGAGAGACAAAGAGAAGATTGAAAAATAAAAATAATAATAATAATAAATCTCCAAGTTCAAATGCAATAAAGTTTCAGTCTTAATAATTTTGGTGTTAGTCCCTCAGCCTCCAATCGTGGAGATGGTGTCTCAGAAGTAGTTCTGTCCTTGTCTCATAAAAGGGGAAAACCCCCCAAAAAAACAACTCCAAAAAACCAAAATGCTACAAAGTATCCCAAGTTCAAATGCAATATAGTTTTAGTAAGTTTTTCAGCATGCAGCTGTAGTTTGGTTGTTGTCTCATCAAAGGAAGAGAGAAAAAAAAGAATCTGGGGACAGCTTTGTGAATGTCTATCTGAGGCTGTGTCTCACCTGCCTGCTGCTGTCAGCCTGCTGTTGCTTGAGGCTTTATTTATGCAGATCTCAGGGGTGAGCTTAGCACTCACCTGGCCCCTCAGGTTTTGTTTATTTAGAATTCTAATGGGTGTAACCGCCACTGTTACAAGCTTTCCCCTTTCCAAGCACACTGGGGGAGGTGAGGCTACACCTGCTTTCTCAGGCTGGCATGTTTACGTGGGAAGTGGGCCTTCCCCCCTCTCCTGTGGCGTTTTCCTCCCACCGCCACTTTTACAAGCTTTCCTGCTTATGGTTGCTGAGCGTGTGCTGCCGCTCCTGCCTTGTCTGGCTGGTGTGTTTATTTGCAGTTCCATGGGGGATTGCCCCTCCCCGCTCTTTGGTGCTCAGGCTTATTATTCAGTTTTTTTTTCTTTTTTCCCTGGGTGGGGGTCAGTCTGTCCAGGGGGCTATGCTGATCTGGCTCAGGGTTGTCTGTGGGAGTACCATGTGCTGCTTAGCTCACCTTGTGGTCTGCGTCCTCCCAAGCTGTCTAGGCGCTGGCATCTGGCAGCACAGGAGCCCTCCTGGTTTCTTCATTTAATGTGAAGTGGGGATGCTATGTGCAGGCTGGAGGTGTGGAGGAGTCAAAGTTTTGCCTCTTCTAGGTGGTTTCTCCTGTAAGGTGTATCTCCAGTGTCTCTCCAAGATTTTACTTTAGCAAGCACACTTCTGCTTCTTCCCTCTAGCCACCATCTTGGAATCTCCTCCACGTTATTCTTTACAGCAGTTAATACATACTATCTATTAGGCTTAATTATACCTAATGTTATTGTCTCCATGAATATTCATTACTAATGATTATTTTTACATTTACATAGGGCATTGCATTTTTAGTTGTGAATAGTGCATTCTATTAGTTAGATCCTTATCAATATTCATATCCCCTATGTAGAAGCCTGGATTTCAGTTTTATGTTCCAAGTTCTTAAAGTTCTTTGTTCCTCTAGTGATTATGATACCTGTTGTCTTAGTCTGTTCAGGCTACTGTCATGAAATACCAGAGTCTGAGTACTTTACAAATAATAGGAATCTATTTCTTATAGTACAGAGTCTGGAAAATTGAAAATCAAGGCATCAGCAGATTCCATTTCTGGTGAGGACATTTTTCCTCTTAGATGGCTACCTTCTTGTGTCTTCCCATGCCAGGAGAGGCAGGGGTCTGTCTGAGATCTCTTTTATAACAGCACTAAGCCCATTCATGAGGACTCTGCCCACAGTACCTAATCACCTCCTAAAGGCACCATCTCTCATAATCACTTTGGGGATGGGTTTTCAACACTTGTCTTCAGACCATCGCACTCATTGTACCTCTTTTGCTTTTCTGGTCTGCCAGGATGTATTTCACCATTTTTCTGCATTAAATACCTGGGTGTTTCTGTTTCCCTGACTAGACTCTGACTTTTACAACAGTAGATAATGAACCTTATGGCATAACCTAACTACATGGTTTTGTTTCATTTTTTCTTATCAAAAAACCAATCCACAGTTATGTACTTACCTAGAATTATATGATAATTAGGGCATCCATTAAGTAGTGGTTTGAAGGCTTCTTGGAAAAGCCAATTTCAGTTCAGTGACTGTTATTGGAGGCAGTTGACAGCAGAGCTCCAGATTTTGGTGCACTGTGTGCACTTCAATTTGTCAAAAGTGGTGGTGAGAAATAGTACAGAGTAGGTATTTCTTAGTGATTAGAATACACTAATACCTAACATATAAAATGGCAGGTTATTTAAAGTTGATGTTATTAGTATGGTAGCTACTTATAATTGTTTAAGATAAAATAATCAACACAACTAAATTAAATTAGTTTTTTTGAATCAAGGTGAAAATGAACACTTCCCTTAAACAAGTTTTTACTCCAATTCAGAAGAGGTTGAAAGCGCCCCATAATTTTCACAACCTGCTGATCATGGAATGACCAAAAAAAAAAAACCAAAACATTTTTTTTCTGGTTTTCTACCACTTGAGGTACTCTTCTCTGGCCCTGTTTTGTGTTGGGTATTTTGGTAATGGGGTACCATGAACTATTTACCCAGGCTGACTTTGAACTGTGATCCTCCTGATCTTTGCCTCTGGAGTAGCGAGGATTATAGGAGTGAGCTGAGGTACTCAGTTCTTTAGTTCCTTTTGACTGAGAAAAAAGCTTCTCATTCCAAACTTCCCTTCCAGCTACTCATTTTTGATGCACAATTTCTTGTATAGAATGGTTTGACTCACATCCCTCCATCCTCTGATCTTGCTTATCTTCTTTTCTAATTAAAAGCACTTTATCCATGTGTCACTCTACCACTCCACAGAAACTGCTTTCTCTTATCAAGGTCACTCTAGATTTTATTACATCTGATGGTTAATTCTCAGTCCTTATGGCTTTTGGCATCTCAGTGGTATCATACCTTCTCTTTGATAGAATTTTCTTCTTGAATACCCACTTCTTTTTAAAAAGAGCTACCCTTGCCTCTCCTACACAGTATATCTAGCCAATCAGGAAATGGACCTCACAATATATCCAGAATGCAACCACTTCTCAACACTTCAACTCTTTGACTACCACACAATCAGCTCTCATCCAGATTTAACAATGTTCTCCATTACTATTCTTGGATTCTAAAATCTACTCTTCAATACACAGCTGTCAGAATGACCTCTAAAGGTGAAGAAATGATGTCATTCCTCTGCTCAAAACAAATTTGTTGCCTCCTATTTCCCTCAGAGGAATTGGCAAAGTCTTTGAGGTGAGTGCTCTGCCTTGACTAAGCTGGTTTCCTATTACTGCAGCTTTGTTCTCCTGCCATCTGTGCTACTTTCTGGACATATTGACTTCTTTGCTTTGCTTCAAATACTCAAGGCATGCTCCTATCTTTACATCTTTGTTTTGGCTTCTTTTCTTCCTAGAATGCCCTTTCCCCAGATATCCACTTGGATAAATTCTTCGCTTTGAAATTCTTTCACCTATCTTCTAAGGTCTGATGTATTTTATACTGTGATGTGCCCAACCCACCCACACTTCAAATCTCTCTTATCCTTCTCCTTCCTTTGCCCTAGCACTCTGCATTTATAATCTTCTAATATGCTATATATTTATATATGTTTTTTATATTTTGTGACTCTAAGCTATTATTTGTCATTTTCTACCAATATTTTAGCTCCACACATTAGGAAATCTTTGTTTATATATCAAGTGTATAGAGCACAGAAAGCTTGGCATTATGGTTTGGATGTAGTTTGTCCTCCAAAGGTTCATGTGTCAGAAGCCAGGTCCCTAGCACGGCAATGTTGAGAGGTGGTAGTAAGAGGTAGGGCTTAGTGGGAGCTGGTCCAGTGAGTATGGTCATGCCTGCAAAATGGATTAAAAGAGTTCTCATGGGGCCTACTTCCCACTAGAGAGGTTGCAATAAAAGAGCAAGTCTGATCTTTCTCCCCAACTTTTTGGTTTCCTGCTTGCTATCTCCCTCCCTCATTCAGTCCCCCATGATCCCATTCACTATCAGGACCTCACCAGAGACTGAACAAATGACAGCGACATAGTTTTGGACTTTCAGTCTCTGAAATTGTGACCTAAATAAAGCTCTTTTCCTTATAAAGTATATAGTTTCAAATATTTTGTGAAAGCAACAGATATGGATAACTCCACTTATCATGGAGTAAATGTTTCAATAAGTATGTGTTATATAACAATAAAAATGTACATAACTCAATACTTTCTGTTTCCCTCAAACAGCTTCTTACTGATCTGTGGAGGAGACACCAGCATACCAATACTGAAAATTTCTCTTCCTTTGCCTAGGTGAATTGCAAAAGTACTCCAAAGCTCTACTCAAATCCTTCATGCTTGGTACACTCTTCCCTGATCCCCAGTGATTTTGAAATGATCTCCTTGCTCTTGATTTGGAAAGCTAACATAGAACAATGGTAAAAGTCCCAGAATGAATGTCATATACCTGACTTACCTTTGGATGAGAACAGAGTTGACACACAGTTATACAACTTTAGACTGGCCTCTTCACAGTTGAAACCCAATTTTCTCATGTTTAATGAAGCAAAGGGATCATCTGTTTTGTAAGATTTCTTTTGGTTCTGATTTTGTATAACTTAAATATAATTTAAGCACACTGTTTATCTATATATTTGTCTGCTGATTAAGCATTATAAATGTATGATTTCACTATTAAACTTAGTAATGTTTTCAAAACTCATAAAAGTTCAATGTTCATTTATTTACTCATCTCCTTCACTGTATTATAAACTTCTTGAAGTATTGATTCTCTCTTCTGTGTTTTCATGCTACTAGGTGAGTAATGATAATACAATTAAAATGGGACAGCCTAATGTTTCCAAGAGCCAATTGCTCTTCTAAACACTTTAAACTTTATTCTCATGTCTAGGCTGAGAGGTAGATAGCAATTGCACAAACATCATGCCATCTTACAGATGAAAAACCCATGACAGAGAGAAAAATGGCGAACAGGTATTTCAATAAAAGGTAGATTTGAACCCAGGCATTCAGAATGTACTCCCTTCATCTAAAAATCAATACATTTTAGTTCTTTAGGTGAGTAGAAGGCAGGAAACAGGACCAGTGAAAGGTAAGGCACATTTTTCTGTTATAAAACTATTGGATGTGACTTTATTAACCTGTAGTTTCCTGAAGCAGAGTTCATCTCCTATGTGAGTCACTATGCTGTAAACTGTTATGCCAGGTGCTATCCAGTAGTGTTATTGATCACTAAAGTCAAGGTAGATATTGTAGCAGCATGAGTCATGGTGCCTCTTCCTACCACTCCCCATTGGCAAAGTACAGGGTAGCACAGCTTTTCCTGGCTGCATTAAGAAAAAGGACTTTGGATGCATAAGGACATCCAAAATTCAAAATTAACAAAGAAAGCTTCCCAAAGACAGTTTCATTTCCCAATTACTTCATGAAAGCCAAAGATGGGCCCAGCTGCTCTGCCCAGTACTGGGCTCTGGGAGTGACTGTTTAGCAGCAGTGGAAACATATGGGAGCAACACGTTGAAAAAAATTCCCTGAAAGGAACCATCATCTTTTGGATTAGCTAACAAAACAGACTGCCAAGTCCATGCTGAATGAAAGTTGTGTTTTATGTGTGCATGGTTTTTGTTTTTACCCTTTAGAAAATGTTTTCCATAAAATTGTTGGCAAAGAAACAAAACAATTGTGTTTACCCAGTACCCAGGTGAAAGTGAAATAAAGAATGGAAGTACTAAACTTAGGCCACTAAATTAGGCTTTTGCCTGAGGCATACAGACAACATGGGAATATTTGAATTGTCCTCAATAAGTAGTTATTTCAAGAGATTAGTTGAAAAAAGGTATAGTTTGTATTTAGTTCTCTTTTGCCATTTATTATTCAACAGCCTGTGGACTAGATATATGACTTTATTAACATTTTATCTATGCCTAACCTTACAGAAGAGTAACTGTACTCACACTCATATTTTCCTTACACGAGTTCTTTCTTGTTTATCCTGGCATTTACTTGGTTATCTTAACATTTTCTCTAGTCTTGGAACAGTTCCTACTTCTTTGTCATTTTTCACTGGCATGGGTTTAGGAATAGAGCCAAATTTATTTCAAGTGCCAACTCTGGCACTGTAGAACTTGGAGAATTTGTATGACCTTTATACACACGTTGGCTTCTTATTTACAAAAGGATGATCGCACACATTTTAGGATTTGCTATGATAATTCTGTGAGGCAAAATTTTTCTAGCTTAATGCTGAGCAAGCCTAAGGCCCTGAGTTCAGGCCCTGGTCCCACGCCAAAATAATAATTCGAAACATATCCAGCACCTAAGATTTCTCACAGAGTACTCTTACTAGATGTTAGTTCTCTACTTCATATTTGTCAAGGTGATTTTTAGAAAAAAAAAGTCTGTATTGTCTTTGTGGTACTTTTTGGTTCCTTTCAGGCTTTGCTTTCTTCTCTCATCTCCCATCAATGTTCATTCCAAATATTTTTGATTCATTTTCCTTATGATACCTTCACTCTGATTATTTACCTATTTTAATTTTTTTTTAGTCTTTCACCATTTCAAGCAAACTTATTGTGTCATCTCCTAGGAAGTGGGAAGAAAGTGGTTGAATGAGTAGATAGGAAGTCAATATTGATAGTCATGAATACATAACAATACTTTCTAGTTTTCAAATAGCATTAGCCTAGGTTTCTCTATCCAGTGAAAATGGCTTTTTTTTTTTTTTGAGCTTTCCCCCAAATCAGTAAGCACATGTTGGTATAGAATACTCATACGCATGCTGGGCTTAGTGGTACATTTCTATAATCTCAGCTACTTGGAGAGTGGAGGCAGGAGAATTGTGGATTTGAGGCTGTCCAATCAAAGTTTGTGAAGCCTTAACACAAAAACAAAATATGAAACAAGGCTTGGAGTGTAGCTCACATGGTACAGTATTTAGTAACAGTAGTGCAAGGCCCGGGTTTCATCCCTACTACTCAGGGAAAAAACAAACAAGCAAGAACACCTGAATTCTCATAGCACTCAGCATTCTGCCTCTATGTTGCACTAGACAAGTTTTCTAAATATTTCATTTGTACCATGTACAAATGCTGTACATTCTTAGGTTTCTTCCATTTTCCCTTTTAACAATAGCTAAACAATTGTTCCTAAGGAACCATTCTCTTGCAAATTTCAGGATATTAAAACTCTTTTCTTCTTGTTTAATTGTCCATCTTCTGTCTTCTTGTTTGCTTTTCTTCCTCTTTCCAAATTCCAAGAGACAAAGTTCCTACAGGCTTGGTGTGGTGCTCTTTTTTGTCTCCCTGTTGTTACTCAGCAAAATCTGTCCTATGGCTACCAGTCCTTACCCTGTGCTGGTGAAGCCCAAGTACCTCCATCTTGACTCCAGCCTCACATCCCTCACTGATAACTTATCCACAGAAATATCAAACAGGAATCTAAAATGTAACATGTCCCAAACAGTGGTGGATGTTCTCGAAATGCTGTTTCTCACCCTTTCCCACATCAGCCAACAGGACTACCCTCTCTTCAGTGCATCACGTGAGGAACCTGCAATCTGAAGTCTTGATTCTTACCTTTCTTTCACACTTTATAGAGATGCTATTGCCTGGTGGTGATGGTTCTACCTTTCAATATCTTTCAAAGCTTTCAAGTGTGGTTCATCTCCAGTTAAAACTACCATGGATTACACCTAGACTATGAACTAGTTTTCACCTTTTTCCATTCTTGCCTGTGTATAATCCCACTCTATAATCTATTATCTGATCTACCTATCATTTGTCTATTGTCTATCTCTTAATACATCCTATTATCCATGCAGGAGGGAGAGAGATCATTGAAAAATTAAGTATTGTCAGTTCCTTGAGAAGATTTTCTCCAATGGGTTTTAATTCTAACTTCTTACTTACTTCATATATCTTATATCCTTCCACCATCTGAATTCTACTACTTCACATTCATTTCTTTTTCTTCCCCCCTTCTTTCTTACATGCCTTGAGCTGTCAAGCACTTTCAAGTCATTGGCCTCTCTAGGTTTTTTCTAGCACATTGTATCAATTTCTTCTTATATTTTATGTTTCAGTCTAAATTGAATGCCCGCTATTCTAAACCAAATACTTTTGTGTTTTTCCTTCTTAGCTTATATTGTAATGTAAATATTTCACAAATTTATTGAACACAGTAAGGGATGGTCCTCAGTGCTTAACATTCTACTTACTCAATATGTGACTATGATGATTGAGTGTGATTGTGGGCTGTGTGTGTGTGTGTGTGTGTGTGTAACTGCAGAAAAAACTGAAATCATATAGATAAGAGGATTGTCATGAAGTACCATAATTTTTCCACTTCTTGTTTATAATTTTTCTCTCTGTGTTATGACTCTCACACATTGCTATGTAAATTTTTTGTAGAGATCAAAGACTGTCAGAATAAAGGGTAAGAAAGGGAAGTGAAGGTAGGAGGCAGAGTGGCCTCTGTTGGACATCTGTGGAAGGAGAGCAGCATCTCAGGAGTAATGATAGCGATGAGAGAAGTGGAGCACTTAGGCTCTGGTTATAGGAAGGAAGATGGAGGACAGTCTAAGCTGATTACCTAGGGAAGAGGAGACAATTTTGTACTCCTTCATGCAGAAGAAGCTGGCCGTGGAAGGACAAGGTGCTCCCCCATTCCTGCTGCATCATGACCTTAGCTATCTTGCTTCTGCCTTTCCTCTTAGAGCTTTAAGGAACACACTTTGAAAACACACAGATTCTAGTTAAGGTTCTTTTTTTTCTCTAAAATTCTATATTCCTCTTACCATTAATTTAGTGAATTAATTTTTCATAACATTTGAATCTAATATGGAAAATCCAATGTTCTGGATAGACAAGTATTTGTTGTCTCTTGCTGAGCTCATACACAGACATGTGATTTTTTTTTTTTGTGCCTATTGCTGACAAAAATAGAAAGATCAAGTTATAATGAGGCAAGGTTCAAGAGAGGTAAAATATTTAGAAAACTAGAGCTCAGAATTTGTAGAAAAAGCAAAAACTCTGATTTAAAATAATGCATGAGTGTTTATTACAAAAACTATCCCATAGTCAGGTTAGCTCTGACCGCCATGGAAAAGGAACAGCAAAGTCTCCTCATTGTTTTTAAGAACAAAACTTCCACAAAGAAAGCAAAAGTGAAATAAAAGAGAGGACTCTGGGATTTTTGTTTTTCAATGCACAAATGGTGGGAAGTGGAAGCAAGGAAGTCAAGCAACATAGAACAAAATGATAGCAGAATAAAACTCTCAACAGACTTAAAAGGGACCTCAGAAATCAGCTTGCATAAGCTTATGAACTTGTTAGATCCTGTGGGAGATATGGAAATATGGGAGGGTAACCTGGCCTTCTGTTTACAGGCTGCACTGCTCAGCTTTGGAATAGAAATGGAGAGCTCCCTCAGATCAGATCAGGGTTCTCAGACTCAGTATTATTGACATTGGGAGCAAAATCAATCTTTGAAGGAAGGGTAGAGGGTTTTTTTCCCATAATCTTTGTGGGCTATTTAGTGAGATACTTTGCCTTTGCCCACTAGAGATCAGTAGTATCCCAAGTGACAGCCAATTCTGACAGTCAAAGATATTTCCAGATATTTCCAAATATACTGTGGGGTTCAAAATCATGCTTAGTTGAAAACCATTGAAAGAGTGGGCTTGTCTCTCAAGACTTCTTTTCCCCTTTCTCTGAATTACTTGTCATGGTTTAATTAAGAGTAAAGGAGTACATTAGGAGTAGAAATCATTATTAAAGGTTTGGTTTTTTTTTTAAGTGTGCATAGACATGTACACACACCCACGTAATCATAGTACCTATCAGCCAGGTAATATTGCTAGGGAAGCATTCATTCAGAGTAATAAAGCCCATATTCTTCACTTTTCTCAATAGTGATGCCACTGGCTGTTTTATTTGATAAATTGCATGGTGTGTTGCAAAACTGCTCCAGGCAGTAAAACAATAGCTACACAGCACCCTCTCTTTCTCTCAGTTTTCTAAGAAAAATAATTCTTACAGCTATTTATTTCCCTCATCAAGCACTTATGAACAAACTATTTTCTATGTATGCCATTCTTAACTAATTGCCCTGCACGAAATAGGATCCACTAGTTTTTGTGGTAGGAAAGGTTGAGCGCTTAACTGACAGTGGATCAACATATATGACCCAAATTTCATATTTCTCTGTACAATTCTGCATTATAAACACCGTGGGAAAAAGTAGAGAATTTATTACCTCTGTTCTTCCCACTTTAGCTAAATAAAGTCTGCTAGAATTGTGATAAGGATATGTTGTAGTCTCCTGTGGACCTAGAATAAATGAGTCTGGATGGAAGAATGGGGAAGGTGAGATTTACTCCTCCATGTGCACATAAACTGTTTCCTATGAAGTTACCGTGAAGTTCGTTTTATTGTTTAGTTACCTAAACAATAATGTTATTGCCTGGAGTTACCAAATGAAGAAAGTCAGAAACAACATGATTTGATCATCCAGAATAACATTTCTCTTGACAAGACAGGTCACACGAGGCTCTCAAAACAAATGGACAGACTGTTTTAACCAAGTACACAACTGACTAGAAATCAGGACTCACAGCAAAGGTAGAACAAACCTTTATCCCCTAATTTTTCCCTGGAGTTGTCATGTTGAATGCTTTCCCAAAACTGAAGAAGAGAATAAAGCTAAATTAATTTTAATCATGCACAACTCTCTTTTGTATTCTGTGTGAAAATATAAATGCAAAGGGAATAAGGCTAATTTCAAGGTTTTACTTCATGTCATTCTCCTGAGAATACATTTGCTAGCAAATGTATATATACTTTTATTTTATTCATAAAATAGTTTACCCAGTACAGCTCTAGGCTTCAATATCATTTAAAAAAAAACTTCTTACTATAAAAGTCTCAAATAAAAATTCAGGTTGGATCAATTTCACACACGTTAGCCTCCCACAGTTAAGCAATTATTTCTCTGAGATACTAGCTCATTCCTTTCACAAGGAATTTGGTTCCTATAAATTGATGAAGACAACAGAATTAGGAAGTTACAGTTTATAACAACTTAGTATTAGTTCATGGAAAAAAGTCAATCAACGAATATTTGGAAACACACCACAGGTAAAACATCATGCTAGGCTTAGAGGCAGACAGACAAAAGAAAAGCAAGGTTACTGTCTTTTAAGCTTTAGGAAAATGAATCTTTTCAAACACAGTAGTCAAATGTCTAAACAATGTAATACATCAAACAAGTGAAAACAATAAGAGCAATTTACAATTTTGGAAGGAGTTGTGATCACCATGAGATGAATTTTGGGCTTTTTGTGGAGGACACATGAGACTTAATCGTTAAGGCTGAGAGCTTTCTGGGAGATTGCGGAGTAAGAACATTACAGAAGAGAATCAGTCATTCTAGAATCTCAATCACATGGGACTGAGTGGAAAGGTCTTGTTTAGAGAGGCAGGAGCAGAGAGAAGAGCAAGGAAACTCTGCAATAGTCCACATGTAAATCCAACAAGACAGAGCAAAGATGAAAGTATTGATTGCCTATTTTCTGGCAAGGGTAGTAAGTGTTAGGCGTACAGATGAGTGAGACATGGAGGTCAAGTGGCTTGCAATTTAGAATGGGACAAAGAGAAATCATTATTATTCAAGATATGAAGTGCTGTTCTAGGTTGGTAGATTGTTCCCTGGGGTTTAAAGACAAAAATGATACTAAAATTGGACTTTGAAAGATGACAGGGAGTTTGCAAAAATGCAATACAGAGGAAGGAACTTGTGGAAGCTAATGGAAAGTAATCAGAATACATGGCAGAAAACAGGAAAAATGAGCCCCAACATTCTAGCTGGGCTCAGTTTGTATGTGCTCTTGTTGTGGGATGCTAAAAAAAAAAATCAGGACTTATCCTTCAAGTAAAGGGAAATAATTGAAGTCTTTTCTTTGCATTTTAGAAATTTAAACTGGAATAATCTGAGAGAGGAATGAGAAATAATAAGAAAGATGATTTAGGAGTTTCCTATGATAATCCCAATGAGACAGGGTAAAGGCATCTTTGCTGTTAGGTGCTGCCTTGGATAAGAATTGCAGATATGTCATGTACAACATGACCTGATTCTGTGTGAATGAAGACTAAAGTTGAATACCTGTGAGAGTCAGGACTACAGAGTGGCCAAGAATGTTGACTTCAGATGTAATTTCTCCAGAAACTTTCGGAGGCTCTGTAACACATTGGCTGGAACCTGGATAAATTATTTTATGCCTGTTTCTTCTTCCACCAAATGATTCGCAGATAAAACTGGTCTTTCTCCTGTGCCATTGCTGAAAGATTTAATTGACTTACAATATTTGTGCAATTTTCTTTGTTTACAGTAATTAGAACAGAGGAAGAACTCAGTCAGTACTAGCCAGTGGGCTCCAGAGCCCAGGCTCCTAACTACTGTGCCATAATAAATAGGTCAATGATTAAAAAGAAACATTCTTTTCTGGAAATTAAGTGGTCTTGATTATCTTTTTAAGCAATGCATTTTTGAATGAACAGAATGATGGATGGCTGAGGCACTTCAAAAGAACTGGTGGTAATTGCAAAATCATTACATGTGCCAGGCAAAGATGGAGGATAAAATTAGATTTTTCTCATGGTTTTGAACTGGGGTCATTAGAAGAATGATTTTACTCTTGATATTGATGAGTTACAGAGAAGGTTTCTCAATACTATGAAAACTACAAGGTTATTGGAGCCTTTAGCAAGATAGTGTAAAGGACAGTGATAGGCATAGATGGTATGGTCATTCAAGAGCATCCTCTATGTTGCTAGATGATAGGATAGGGACCCGCATTGATCTCAGAATGAGAGACACACTGGGTGACTGGACAAGACTCCTTTCCTCCAACCTTTTAGTAGCTCAGTAGAGCTGGCTGAGCAAGTCTACATAAGCACAATGGAGGAGTTGGCTGATACCAGCCTCTGGGCTCTGGGGGATCACCTTTTCTAAAGAGGCAACTTCATGGTTCCTGGTCCTAAGATAATGCTGCCTTGCCACTGGAATATTGACTGTGGTGTCAGCTATGCTCAACCAAAATTAAAAGTTTCAGAGCTTATGTATACTTTATTACTTCCCTGCTTGTAGTTTTCTACCTAATAAACTACATGTTGTATACATCTTTATTTCTATCTCCTGTATCTTGAACTCATCTATCTTTATCTATCTATCTCTAATCTATCTGTATCTATCATCTGTCCATCTATCTATCTATTTGTCATCCATCTATACTATGTAGCAAGAAACAAAAGGGATTTGGTGAGTGAGAAGACAGTGGGGAGGTAGAAATTTGGCCTGGATGTATGCAGGGATTGATAGAGCCATTTCCGGTTGGGAGATGCTTAAAATTCATGCTCCTAGAGGTAAGCAATATTCATGCACAACAAGAGGTTGCAGCTGAAGCTCGAGTCAGCAATGAGAAGATTAAAAATAAAATGGCAGGGAATCAGAGTGAGGGAGAGGAAGGATCTCGGGAAATCAGGGGTAGGCCACACTCTAGTGCCCAGACAGAGAACTGCAGCAGGGTAATTGGTCTAAGAATAGCAAGAGCCAGGCCTGCAGAGAAGTACCACAGTAGGGAAGCGATCTCTGAAAAGATCCCCAAAAGGCTTGATATATTACAAGAAAGACAGAAAGAGCTTGTAGAAATAGTTAAAAAAATGGGTATTAATAAGTGCTATAGCAAAAATCAGGGCAGAATTTTAATTGCAAAAATTGGATTATGGGGAGAGGAAAAATGTAATAGTTGAATAGGAGAAAGAAGACTCAGAAGTAATACAGAAATTCAGTTATCAAAGGAGGTGCTCGGGTTAGAAAAGTCTCAAGGGAAGTGTGTTGTAAAAAAATAAATCATGGGACCAACTCATGATTAAAGATGGCGTCAGATGCAAGTATTTCCTAATGCAAAGTTTGTCAGAGGCAGCTACTTTTCTAGCAATACTGTATGCCTCCCACACCCACCAAATTTTCTTGCAATAGGTGTATATTAACAGAGAAAGAGACTAGGACCTAAATGTGGATAAACCCCATATTTGCCTCCAGAGGAAACATTCTTTCGCTACTCTCATCATTTTCAGAGGTTCCTAAGTAGTTTCACCAGAATATGTAAGGACTCCACAGACATACACATACTCACAATACACCATGAAACTTGTTTAAACAAGTGATTATAACCAAGCAACAGATAACTCAATCAGCCTACATTCTTCACAAATTATTTAAAATTCATGAAACATGGTCAATGATTACAGATGCTACTATGTCACAGTCTGAATTTCCTAGTCAAGTGAATTGCTCTGGGGTAGTGAGGTTCACCAGTTAAGAGGGCAGTGGAGAGCAGGGTTATGGAGATTCCAATCCAAAGGCTTCCCTTTTTGTTCTGTTTATTGAGATCAATAACCCCTGATTGTTTCAGGCTCACACACTATGTATTTTGATATTCTTTGAAAGAAAAACTACATACTTAATAGGAAAATACCTAAATATGACTTAGATATCTTTCCTTTATATATATCTGTGTTTTTCAAGTTCACCAACAGTTCTTATCAGTTGACAAAGTTTCAGACCTTATATCTTAATGGAAAGGAGAGAAGAAAGCATTTTAAGGAAATCTTCATTTGCTTCTGTGCCTTTCTGTGTTCTTGTTTTGGAAGCCCTTTCAGTTGCGTACCTGTGTATACTAACTTTGGAGTTTCTGGGATATGCTCTTTGTTGATTTTTTTTAATTCCATAGTTTTACTAGGGATACATTACTTTTCTTTTTTATTAGTTATTTGTATAATAAACTAAAACTTCTAAAACATGGCCTGGTTCCAATTGTTTTTACCTCTGTTTTACCCATCAAAGTTTACTAAAATTTTATCCTCTGTGCGATTTTTAAAAATTATCAGACATACACACACACATATATAATCATGTTTTATTCATCTTCCCTGAAAAAGGCAAAGGACATTTTAAAGCCCCAGAAATACCATAGAAAGTAGAATTTATGTGGTATCCTGGAGTATGATTACAAATTAAAGACTCCCTTTTGCTTCCTAAAGAATAAGTCAATACCTAATATTGCAAAACTACCCTCAAGCCTTTTTTACTTTCTCTCTTTCATCTTGGAATATAATGCACCTATTGTGAAAAGTGCACCAGCATGCACTGAAGTATAATTAAAAGTAGATTTCCATTCGACTCGCATGGTGAGAGTACAGCCACTGTGGGAATAGAAATATAATAAAAGTAAGCTGGGTGAAGCTACCCAGGGGCAACATACCATTCACTCAAATGCTTTCAATCTGGTACCCTGTGGCTCTCATTGCAAGACTATTTGTGAATTTGGGATAATAAATTCAGCACAATGTGTTGTGCATATATCCAAGAATATCTACCTCTATAGATCTAGAAATGTATCCTAGGATTCTAATTACAAGGAGCATAGTGCTCTGTCAATCAACCTTTCTTCGGTTCTGTCTTCCCTTCCAGATTCTAGAGCTACATTTTATCTTCAGCATCTGAAAATGATAGTTTGGAGTTTTGTTGGAGCTTCTTAGAAGCCTTATAAGCTCATCAAAAAGAAGGAAAAGCTAAAACTCAATGTTTAGCCACTTTTGTGCAGAATTATATTTCATAGATTATTTGGATACAAAGACATTTGATCATCGATATACCATTAAGAGAGAAAAATAAACATGTTGTTTCCTGAATGCTGCCAATAGTTTAAGGGAAAATGCCTTCATATGTGTACGTGTCTATCTATGTTGAAAAATAGTTTAAAAATTACATGGAAGATGTGGCATTTGTTCAAACTTAGTTATGCCTATTTTAAAATAAGAGGCTACAGATGCAATGCTCAAATTTCTTCATTTGAATGTAAAATTTTCTGCTTATTATTTAAACACTGCTAAGGAAATGAAGTTGGGGCTTATTGTTTAAGGTCAAACTTCTTAAAAATTGACTTCATTCGCTTCTGAATAAGTAGGGAACTTACTCTATATTATTTCTTCTCATAATGGTAAGCATTGTACTTTTCAGAAATATAATTGTATTCCCAACTATTTTATAGTATACTTATTTTTAACAATAATTGATGTTAACTATGAAAATTGAGATATTAGGAAAAATGTATTAAGAAATGAATAAAATGGACTGATGACGCCCCCAATTATAGGTAACCACCATTAATATTATTCAGATTTGTTTTCTTCTCTTCTTCTAGCTAACAATATATTCATAAAATAACATCAGAGCCATATCCTGCTTACTACTTTGTTTTGTTTTGGTTTTGGAAACAGAGTCTTGCCCAAGCTGGCCTTTGTGGGTGTTTACTGCCATGCCAGCCCCTACAGCTTTGTAACACTCTTACGCACGGTACTGTATTTTCCCATGGTGTGTAATGTTATTTGATTAATATTGATATAATAGTACTCCACATAAGGACACTTGTTCATTTTGAATTACTTTTATTATTGCAAACATGCCCAGGTAAATATCTCTGTGTACTTCTTTATTTTTAAGAAGAAAAATGACCCAAATGTAATTCATTAAAGGGAACAACATTTTTAAGGATTCTAATATTTGTGACTTAAACTTGAATAAGCATTGCTAAATAGTTGAATTATTAAATATTTGAATTACTAAACATTTGAAATATGCAAAGTAATGTCTTGTTATACATTATTTAGCTTTTGAGTTTGGGACATTTGTTTAAGGAATCGTGAAGCAGTGTCAGAAGGTTGAAATCAGAGTGGTAAAACCACTTCCCAGTAGACAATTAAAGCCCAAAACGCTATCCTAAAAGAGAAGGAAAGGGCATCTCACCATACAAGTTACCACTGAACTTTGGAAACTGGTATGAATTAATTCTTTTATAAAAATTAGTGTACTGATTACTTCTTGTTTATATCACTTTGTTTTGTTGAGACAGGGTCTTGGGCTGGCCTCAAAGTCATGATCCTTCTGCCCCAGCAGCCTGAGTGCTGGGATTACAGATGTGAACCACCATGCCCAGCTAACTTTTTTAAATGTTCACAGAATCAAGAGAAGGGGTTTTCTATTGTTTAGGATACAGAGTGCCAAGCAAATACATCTGCCCAGGCTGAACTGGGAGCTTAACCATATTTATTTCCCAGGGTACTCTCTGACCGCACACCAACCAACCACACATCTACTTCCCCCAACATACCCAGCTGGAACTCAAAGATTTCCAAAGAAATTTTATTAAAGGGAAAAGGAAATCAAATAAGGCCACAAAAGATTTTCTTTGGAGATGAAAATACCAGCAAGATGATCTTTGATGAGTTCAGGTTTCTTAGGCAGTGTGGATGATGGACCACCATTCAAAACTGAAGCAAAATCCACGTAAACAAAGCAAGCAGGCTCAAATACTCCAGCTTAGCCAAAGTATTGGTACAGGAGAGGGCATATTAAGAATGACTTTTCCAAAAGGCTTTGTTTATGCATGGATGGAAATTGATATATTTTTCCGAAATGTGAGAGAAGTCATTAATAGAAATCACTTCTTTCCATTATGTCTTTGCTGAATTGCACGCTTAGTACCTTATTAAAATGGGCACACCACAACATTGTATTGTTCTAAATAGTTGTTACATTTAGTGCATAAAATTGAATCATTTTGTAATAAAAACCTTCTCTAGAGGGTTGGTAGTTCTTTTTTGTTGTACACCAGTTAGTAACACATATTAATGCCTATTCCATTATAACCTTAAAATATTACTAGAAGACCCATTTAGTTTTCCAAATGGAATAACAGAGAAAATAACCTCAGTCAACTAGAAATTTAAAAAATTCCAACTCTTCAAATAAGAAGAAAAAATGTTTATGTCAGTGCTTGCCAAACTGTTTTTAGGGCCTGAAATCATTGCAGGGAGTCATGTCAATGTTTCTAATGAGTTAATAAAAGAAAATATCAAAATTAGCACAGTGCATTTAAAATACCAAGTTAAATTTTATTTTATGAAACATTGTGTCAGTAGGCATTGGGTGGGACATACGACTTCTCCTTACCATGTTTTGATCAAAAACTGTTCAGAAAGCTTAACTCTAGGTCTCCTTTTCCCAAGGGAATGGCTGCTGATCTTAGACCCTTCCTAGTTCCTGGTATTTTTTTAAATCCCTTTACCACTTATTCCTAAAAGTAGTGCATAAATAAGTATTCTCACATCATTAAGTTCTGCTCTAAAAAAAGAAATATGGTATAACTTTTAAATTGATTTTGCAGCTTAGAAAATATTTTCAGAGAAAGAAGACTCACTCTGCAAACTCAAGTTTACTTAGTGTTTGACTAAATTTAGTAAGTTGAGTCTCCTGTCAATGACTAATGAGGTGATTGAAAAGAAATCTCAACTTTAAGGGAAAGGTGCCAAGAAAGCATGTGAGAGACGCATTGAATATTCTCTTTTTATAAGATTTTCTCACATTAATCACTGAGGACAATGTCACCCAAGACAGAACCAAAGGTTTTATATCAATTGTGTTACCTTCATCTTGCAACAAAGATCATGTTAACTGAAAGTCAAGACCAAGTTACAAGTGTATCCAAAGAATACCTGATAGTCTCTATGGACCTTTCAGTGCTGTACTTTGTGTGTATTCAACAAAATGTTACCAGTAGATATTTTCCTCTTTTATATTTTTGGCATTTTCAATATTCTCGAGACCAAGGTGTTTCCAAAGACAAGTAAAACATATTAGTGCTCTTCAATGTTCATGTTGGTAAGAGCAAATACACACAATATACATATATTTCCTTTTGTTAAAGCAAACAGTGTCTTGGGCAAAGTATTTTCTCAGTGTTGTTACTTGAATTGGTATTTATTTAATTGATTTTCCTGAAAGCAGATGAAATTGTCTTCTATGAACTCCATATGCATATTAGGAATGAATGGATGAATATAAAATGCTGCATTTTTAAATAGATGTGTTCCTATCTGTTTATACTAATCTTTCTCCAATGTGAGCATTGTTAACTAATGAGTTAACATTTCTACTATGTGTACAAGAGAAACATATTTGAAACAATGAGACCATCTAAGAGTAGACTTTAGAAATGTTTAGATTTCCTATCAGTTTCCTTTAGTTTACACAGATCTACTAAATTGACAAATATTCTAAAGTCTATTTTCATCATCCTTAGGCAAATCTTAAAGGTGAATTAGTTTTCACATATTTGATTCATTTGTTTATTATTTCTTTTGTTTATTTAAAACACAGTTTAAATTAGATAAGGATATCTTGGAGTCCTAAATTAAATCAAATTAATAAATGCTTATTAATCTCTATGTTCAAAATCATATCATTTCAAAAATAGTGGTTCTAGTCACATGGAAACCTGCCAGCAAGTTGGGTTTGCTCAGAAAATGGCAGGAGGGAGGCTTTTGTATTAATGTTTTATATGTTTAGTTATTAGGAAAAAACCTTTAATCCTAACAGTAGGGAGCTTTTCAACTGTGTAAATCTTTTATGTCTATTTGTTTTATCTTATTTTGATCTTTACAGATATTTTCTACTTTGTAAATCTCCCCAGGTGAGCTTATACAGGAAAGAAATGACAAAATATGGTTTCTCAATCATTCTGACTGAACATTCAGGGAAAAAGCAAAACAAAAACAGAGAAAGTGAGTATCAAGGTATTTCACAGTAGCTTTAGATTTCAATAATCCAGATACACTTCTGGCAGAACAGTTCTTATATCTTCCTTGAATCCTTTTCAGTTACAGTCCACATACAGAAACACAAAGTCCATTTTATAAGAAAATGAACATCCTTCAGCAGGACATGCACTGTGATTGATTCAAAGGACAACAGCATCGAACTTGACAAACATTCTTAAGGTACCTCTTCTAATGCTGTTATAAAAGCTAGAGAAAGAAAAAAAATCAGGGTTTCTGCTCTTAAGGAGCTTCAAGCCTAGGCAGGAAATGAGGTGGACAGAATAATACAATGAGTTAGAAATAGTGTCCAGTGTGTGCCTAGCAGACCAGGAGGAAATGTGGCATATTTAGAAATCAGAACCTGCAGTAATATACCTTTGCTCTCTGCCATGGCCTCCTCTCTCGGTACATGGTATATCTATCTGTAATATAAACTCAGTAAATGTTGGTTTTCTTTCTGTATCCTATTCACTGTTCTTCACCAACTAAATGAGACTGTTGCAAAGAATACCTGGGAAAATTGAATGAAAATTTTTGCTATTTATCAATCCCACCTTGTTCCAAATTTTTCTTCATGCATAGCACCTTAGTTTGCACTATCAATCATCCTTAAATCACATTAATCAAACAATATTCCAACACTAAGTCTCAACCAGCAATGTTACCTTAGCCTTAGTTTACCCTATCACTACAGTGCCAAGTTTAAAAAGTACCCTATTTATTCAAGTCAAGGGACCCTCAGTTGCTATATGCATTTTTTCATTTCACCTTGCATTACCCTCTTCTTACTTTTTGCTGACAATTCACATAATTTTAGCAGGATCACTTTGCAGTTATGATTCAGGCAGTTCAATATTCCTATAAACTTATAATCCAATGAATATCATTTTGTTAGTAACAGTAAAAGGTATTCTAGTGTCCATAAATCAAAGCACCAGCTAGTGCTATGTTATTACAAGCATTCTTTATACTTAGAAGACCAGAAATTTGTCTATTAATATAAAATAACATGTTTAATGGATTTGACGATTTTGTTGCTTTTAGTCAAATCTCAACAACCTTTCTTCCTTGACCCCATCTCACCCTTTCAGTAATTTTCTGTTTTCCTTATTCAATTAGTACACTGTCCAACCAAGCGAGTGTCTCAGAAATCTGAATTAAAGTACAATCATAGGCCTGGAACACCAATAAAACAAAGCAGAACAAAACACAGGGAAACTTTATCTTTGGGAATGAAAATAATAGCTTCAAAAGCAATTGTCTGATAGATTTCACTGACCTGAGGAAATGTCAATTTGGCTCATCTTGGTCTGCGTGATGTTGATGTGCGCACCCACTTTGCTCTCTGTGAGGTCAATCTCCACGCTGCCCAAGTTATCTGCAAAGTGACTGAAGAGCAGAAGGCCATTGGGGTTCCAAGTCCTGAACTGGAAACTGACTGACAACAGGTCCTGGTTAAGACGTCCCGGCACCTCCAGGTAACTTGTAGCATTAAAGAATACAGGCACTGTGTAGGGCTCCAAACAAGAGAAACTCAAATTTCCCTACAAAAAAGAGAGGCATCCTTTGAGGAAAAAAGGAATAAAATAAACATTCATGCAAGACTGTTGGCAGAGTGACAGTTCTACGAATATTGAGAGACTGAGCCTGTGCCCAGCTTAACATGCAGCATCACAGCACATGAATGGATGCATCCTAGCCAATCTCCTGGGAGTGTTAGGCCCATCATCTCACAGCAGCTGGTCAGCTGACTGAGGATGTGACAAGCAACCCTATCACAGTGTTGGCCTCCTGTCAGTCTGATGTGATGGGCCAAACATAGGATGCAGTGTGTATGCCTGTGCCTTGGCCTTCAGTGGGGACCACGGGGCCTTCTGAAGACAGCAGTGCTGCTGCTGGTCAAACACAGGCCAATGCGAGCTGTGCCCTGCCCTCCGCTGCAGCCTAAGCTCGTCTCATTAACACATGACTAACTCAGGTCTCCGGGAATGAGGGCTATTTGCCTACTGTACGTTAAACTGGTATTTTAGGAAAAATATCCTTGGGTTTTATCTGCTTAGCTAATACAGGTGAATTAATATTGATAACTGGACATTATTGTCACTGTGATTATTTCAGATTATTTTATTATCCAACTCAAAACCCTATTTAAATCCTCATGAAGTGAGTTTATATCAAAATACATTGAATCTTATAGAACAAGTAAAATAAATGCATTTTGGTATAAACATGTAAGTTTGATTTACAATTTATATACACTGAATAATATTTTCTAGCATCTAAGTAACTTCCCTTTAAAGATTTGAAAATCTGCATTGGTTTCCCACATTTTGATCCTGTCATATTTTAAGGAATGTAATTTTATAACGTCTTCATCAGTTCTCTCTTTCTCACGTTTATATATATATATATATGCATATATGTATATATGTTTGTAAATATTATGTTCATGATGCATATATACAATATTTTGTGTATATATTACAATACTGTGATATATCCCTGATTCAGTTCAGCATATTAGCCATTGAATTTAATGCAGGTTGTCTTTCTCAGTTAATATTCAAATTAAATTTGCTCCGCACTTTTGCAGATCGTTTCTTAATAGATGTTTTTACTAAGGCAAAGAACTGCCTATGCCTAATAACTAAGATGTCATCATTGATTGCATGCCTGTGTTGTGGGCATCATCTCTCAGCAAAAGTAGACTCTTCCTGGGTAATGGTACTGACTCTGAAGCTGAGGACTTGGAGGTGTGGCAAGAGGGGATCAGCTGAGTGCTTGACTGAATTTCACTGAAATATCAATACCTCACATGTGGAAAGCAAATTTCTTATAGAAACATTTGACTCTATAGGGCTGCTTGCAAAATGTTCTATTTTTTTCCACTCTACCTAAAATTTTCAGTAGCTGTGTATATTTTGTTGCAAAAGTTTATTCTATTATTCTATGTCTGCCCATACAATTATTGAAGACAGACTATATTTATAGATCATTATGCTTTATAAAATATTTTGGCTGCCCCTCTTTGAAAAAGGATTTATAAACATAACACACTTTGAGGTTAAAGTTAATTTGGGAATGAGTTCCCAGAGTACAATGCTCTGCAGTTTGTGTACAGAATGGTGACATCTCAGAACCAAAAATGAGGATTGGGCAGAAATCAGACTTTCTTTCTTCTTAAAGGGTACAAATAATGGCAACATTATTCAGATGATTTTGATTCTGTATCTTTGCATTTCAGAAATAACATAGTGTGGGAGAACACTATATATTTGGAAGTCACATATTGTGAGTCCAGAATTTATACCCATCATTCACAGTTACCTTGGAAAGTTATTATTCCAGGTTAAATCTTAATGCTCACATCTACAAAATGTTTCTATTTTTTCTTGCAGTATTGCTCTCAGATTACCACAATTACGTGTAATACCTGTAATAATAATAATAATACAGGTAATAATGTAGTACCTGTTGCCTACAAATGAAGATATTGCTATTTTTCACTATGGTTAATATACTTTATGAGAAAATTTCATCATGGTTCAATTTTTACTGATTAGTATAAACTCCTTATTATTCTTAAGGAAAATGTTAGTGGTGTAGTCTATTTTATAGGTTTTTATTTCCAACATGAACTGTGTTTACTCATTTAAGGAAATTCACTTTTCACTTTTCCAATCTTTTTTTTTTTTTGTGGTCATTTTTAACCATAGGCTCAAATTTGAGGCAAAAAGACTCTCCAAGTTCTTTCAAAACACAGTGCGAGCACTTGTGATATTAACTATTTCAGTGACTTTTGAATGTGTGGCTCTCTCGAACCCTGGGCACTTCTGAGATGACACAGCATGACTGGGTTGAAACAGCTTCTGGTCATGCAGAACCATAGGGAGCCTCTATTTGAATGTTTAAGTTAATACCTCTGAGGAATACTCAGCAGTGACATGGGAAGGTATAAATGCCAGGGCATCCTCTCATTCTTGCTCTTCTCCCTGAAGTCTAATGGGAACTGGATCCAGCTTACTCAAGAGCCAAAAGAAAACCACCTTGAGCTTTTATGGCACATTTTTGCCACCCAATGACAAACTTTATTTGCTTGAATAATATTGAGTATGGTTCAAGCTGAAACAAAAGGGTATTTATTTACACTCTTTAACAAATCATATTTAGAAGCAGAAAAGTGAGTATCATAAAGTTCCTAGTTTAAGAATCTTTAAAATATTAAAGCCATAAAGAAGAAAAATGAGCATACTTAATTAGACATTTGAAAATATGATACTGCCATATGAGTCTGCCAGGATGAAATGTGTGCTAAAGTTTAAAGGTAGCCCAGAAACCCAGACTCTAAGACTCTGTGCCCTGATTGAAGGAAACCTATCATATATTTCAAGCTAGTTTAACTCAAAGGGAATTATCTATTCTAAGAGTATATCAGGTATCCATACAATGTTGGGTAAGTAACATTTATTTTGCATTATTAAACTCAATACAAACAGAATAAAAAATGCTATGATTTGATGCTTGTTGTTTAATACCCCACAAAGTCAAAAAAGTTCTTTTGAGTTTTTAATAGAGCAATATTTGGCAGAATTCAAGTTATTACCACATTTGATGGTTCTAATTTCTTCCTTCTGGCAAGGTCAGTGATGTTGATGCCATTGTAGTTAACGCTTTCCATGCAACCTTTGAAATTCTTCCTACTACTGGAGCTTGGCTTGCCAGAGAAAGGTATGCCTCCAAAGGTTATCTTTGAGAAAAACAATTAAGTATGAACATTAACACTGTAGTAAAATAAACTAAAAAAATTATGAACAGAGTCAAGGTCAGGTATATTTACTTCAATCAAAATATATAGACATTATAATGTTTTTCCTACAAAAATCTTTGCATATTACATTATGTTTTTATTGAAGTATATATGGAATCATTGATTCTGGTAATTAGGTTATAACTTGAACAATAAAATAGCAACCATCCCTCATGTTTTTGCTACCCCAAAGGCATTTTATGAATTTTCCTGAGAATGTTTTAAAAGATTTTATCCAGCAAATTTCCTCTATCAAGTAATTTTACAAATACATTTTTCATGTTTATTATTCAAAGATGTATTATCAATAAAGCTGCTAGAAGTCTCAGGATAACCAGGACTAATGAATTGATAAAACTGCAGGCCAAAGCAAGAAATAACATGTTTATTTTTTGTAAACTTTCTGTAGTCAAAAATTTACTAGACTTGTTTTGAGTACAAAAATAGCTAATAAATACCATTAACATACTGGTTAGGCACTTCTTAAGACTTGGGGGCTGTAAGTTGAGCAGTATAAACTTGAAGATTTTGTAAGTTCTTTCTTCCTTTCTTTCTTTCCTTCCTTCCTTCCTTCCTTGCTTCCTTCCTTCCTTCTTTCTTCCTTCTTTCCTTTTCCCCTCCCTCTTTCCCTTCCCTTCTCCCTCTCTTTCTCCCTCCCTCTTTCCCTCCACTCCTTCCTTCCTTCCTTCATCCTTCCTTCCTTTCTTCCTTCTTTCCTTCCTTCTTTTTTGGCAGGACCAATCTTCATGCTTGCAAAGCAGTCACCCTAATGCTTGAACCATACCACCAGTCCATCTTTAAGTCTGATTAGTTTGGAAATAGGGTCTTGTGGACTATTTGCCGGGGCTGACCTTGAGCCATTATCTTCCTGATCTAGCCTCCCAAGTAGCTAGGATTTCAGAGGTGAGCCACCGGCACTCAAGCAGGTCTTTTGAATCTTAAGGAATGTGGCCATTATTTTAATGTGTTCCTTTGTATACTACTGATTATAGGAGATGTATATTTTTCCATATATCTTTCATCAATTTATATAATTATAGTATTAAATACATATATCATTGATTACACTCAGTATCTGTGTTACTAGGGATGACCTTTACTAATAGTGTATTAGTAAATAAATCTAAGACACATAACTCAGATGTCATTTTTCCTTTATTTCAATGTTATCATTATCAATTGTCTGGTCATATTTTTAGAAATAAAAGCCATATTTGAGACATATTTAAAAAGTCAGAACTTCATAATTGAAACAAGACTAGAGGCTTTGTGGTACGAGGTTCCTGAGTAAATGATGTACCATTATTTGGTGTCATGGCATTTGAATGTTTAATTAGTTTTGGGGACAAAAGACAAATTAACGATGGCATATAATATAGCATTTTTAAAAAAGCCTCACTTAAAATAAAATTAGTTACTATTAATCTTGGTTAGTTGAATATATATCATTGGCCACTGAGTTCATTTATGGGGAGAAAAGAAGAAAGTTGAGAAAAAATAAAAAAACACATAATAAAAAAGTATTACAAAACTACAAAGGGAAAAATAGAGTATTCTAAAATGATAGAATTATTGGGAAAATATTTTCAAGTTACACTGAAATGACTTTATTAGGTGTCATATATTGTATCTGATACCAATGGTAATAATTATTGAAACTAAAATTGACTGTTGTATTTCCTGTTCGCACTTTCTTTTATCAACTTTTTCAACAATGGGTACTAATAAAATCTATGCCTGATGACATACAGCATCATATTTTTAGTACTGTTACTCAGTACTAAGTTTAAGGCAGTGCTCCACCTCTCTGTGCGCATGGTTTCTCTAACTTTGAACTTTGATTTTTCTTTGGAAAGAGGATACAAATACGCCTCATAGTTGTTCTGCTTTCAATAAACTGTAGGCCTATGTGACCACTGAAGGTGCATCACAGGCCCAAGTTAGCAGATTCTAACAAGTCAGTGGGTTCTAACCTCAATTCCTTTTATAAATAATCATATAATCACAGGTAGTCACATGCTATTTTTAGGTATGTATTGTGATTTGTAAAAGGAAGTAGGTGTACCAGAAAATATTTTTGGATATTCTAATTATTCTGACAGTAAAAAATTGCTGCTGTTGTCCAATTAAAGTCAAGTTTGTGCAGCTCTCGTGAGAATCTTACGAACAATATTTCATTCACAATTTTACTGGCTACAAAGTTCTTGAAAATTATGACAGTGACTCCAAGGTACCTTTGAATATGCTTTCTCCCACTTTCTTTTGGGATATGCAGTACCTACATGAATGTGTGTGTATAAGTGTGTGTGTGTGTGTGTATATGTGTATACACATATAATATATATCAGTTAGGATACATGCACATACATGTAAATTTCTTTCTATTATGTCCTGTTGCTTCCTCACATAACCCTAGGAGAGATATAATATTATTTTCATATTTTATTTGGGGAATATGAATTACCCATTGTCATATAGCCAATAAGAGTCAAAAAGAGATTCAAACCCAGGCTTCCAATACTACTAGAACCTATGTGACTGATTTTCTTTATAATCCTTGTCAGTTTATGGTTTTATGATGGACAAGGGAGAGTCATTCCCCTTTCCACAGCAGAGCTGTATTGCAAAAAACAATAGTTTAAAATACTCAAAGTAGTATCTCCTAGCGTTTCACTGAAGTACAGACAGGGCGCAGGCCACATACCAATTTATTGTCCTTCCCTTTGGTTTAATAGGTTCAGAGGAGAAAAAAGAAGCAAAGGAAATCTGTATATCACACACCCACTCCAGGCTACCATGTAGCTAGCAGCGTGACAGCAAATTGTGACTGACCCCCTTGGTGGTATAATATGACCATAGAGAGGATTTACACATTGATAGATGTCAGCGGTGTAAAGATATACACCCTGCTTCTTTCTAAGTGTACATCTCTGGGAATGGTGATGGGTCCACTTGATCTACCTGTGTTAGTGCTATACTGAATCCTGCTCATACTAGCTTATGAGAAATGACTTTAAACAGAGCCATCACTGAAACTCAAATTATATAAGGTTCAAGTTAAATGACATTAAAGAGAAAATTAATATCTACTCTGAATTCATCTCTACATCTACTGTCTGGTATGAAGTTTTCACACTTACTGTGTGCCTTTCATGTATGTACTAGATAATGGTGTGTTAATGGGTCCCTGTTTCCAACTCCTTGCTCAATGTTGTCAAGTTGGTAGCATGAAATAAACATGGTGGGTATTTACATCATGATAATCAAGGAATGTTAAAAATCAGTGCATTGCTCTCCTTTTACCATGGAAGGGGCACATCCCTGTGCCCTTGGACCATTCTGGAAGAACAGAACCAGTGTGATTTCAGGGAAGCAGAACACAGCATCTTTAGTCTTTGTGCAACAAAGAGGACCTGGTTTCTTTTTGTAGGCTATACTTAAAATACTTCAGTATGTCGGTTTTAATTTGTATTATCTGGGGGTTGAGGCTAAGTTTCATTCAGCATATGAGGTTTGAGTCTGGTTGCTACATGAATGCAAAAGAGACATGAGGAACACACTGAGAGACTGACTCTAACATAGTCTTGCTTTCTTTAAACAAATAAACAAAGGTAGATACTTTACATTAAGATAAATGTACAGGAATACAAAGATGGGCTCAACCACTTTCCTTATAGCTCGGGCCAATGGCCACCATATCTAGGAGAGTGGCCAGCCAGTAGCATTACAAAGAGAAATAACAAGTCTATCCTTATTCTTTCTCAGTAAATTTAAATTTCTCCCTAGTGTCTTTCTCTATCAAATATGTCTCAGGCATTTTTTCTACAACTGAGGTTGCCAAACATGGTATTGTGAAAGGCGAGTTTCAAAGTGCCCATAAAAATGGTGACCATGTATAGAAAGTGCTGTGAGCATGAATATTCATAGACCTCATCACAAACTCAACGGGGTTTACGACCTCACATTTTTAATTCTGTTTTTTGAAAATTGGAATTGTGTTTGCCCATTGCTAATGTGCCAGGATTGCTCACCTCTTCTACAGCACTTCAAAGTTTCTTAATGCAGGATGAATAATTCATCTTCGAGTTCTCTCATGCAGTGGGACTTAAGTTATAAGAGCCAAGGCTTGCACTACTTATAGAAATTTCTTAGATTTTCACATTCTTTCAAAATCATTTCATATTGGATATATTTAGTTGGTAATTATTTATGAGTAACCTTAAATTTATTTAATGTTAATAAAGTCTCCATCACGGTTTATAGAGCATATATAACTTTCTATCTAGGAATATATGTAATACATCAATATTGTACAAAAACTTAGAAACTATTTGAACATATAAGGAAGATAACAAAGGATCCATGAATTCTAATTTTTTCACTAATATTACAGTATGGCAAGCATATTCTGCATTCTTAAATATTTTGTAGAGATATAAGGAGCACACATAAATGAGCACATATATATCTACATTCTCAGTCTGATGGCCCAGGAACACAAAGGTGGCACACCAAACTCCTAGGGGTGCCACAATATATTTAAAAATTTTAAAGGAATCACAACACTTAACATCCCTTGGATACTGTATAAAATGTATACTTGAGGGTCTTATTAGTCCAATGTTAGATTGTGCTGCATTCCTCATCATGATTTCTAGTCTTTATGAGGTTGGGCTTATAGTTGTCTCTTTGATTAAAAACAGAGTATAATATATAGTAAAAAATGAAAAAGTAAATGACAATGGCAATGTTAAATTTGACTCCAAAATCTGAGAAGGTGTCCAGGGAAAGTACACTCATTCCATTGCTAAATAATTATACTGTTATTTGAGAATGAAATAAAAATATATTTTCACTTTCTTCAAGTGGTTACCAAATTATTAGGACATAATATTTATTTGGACCTGTTAGCCTAGTACTGCTATAGAAAAATCAAAACACTCAGGGCTCCATGAACTAAGAAAGTATGGAAACTTTGGCTGAATAATATTTCATTCTTATTTTAGTGCTTTGGTGCATTTGTACACCTAGTGTTATCTTCTTTTTTCATTGATAAAATGAAATATGAATATCTTCATATATATGAAGATATATGAATATCTATAATGAATATCTTCTTAAAGAATTTTATCTCCATATACTATAAATAGTTTTGATAGACAGCTTAAGGTTAACTTGTCCTCCAAATAATTTATTGAAAAAAATCTAATATATCTCCTAGAATGTTATGAGTATATACATATCCCACACCAAGGTAATCACTGGTTATTTTTAATCTATGGTTGTTTTAAACACAAAACATATCTTTATTTATGGACAATCTCCAAAATAGTCTGTATTTTACTCCATTTATTTTGTGACAATTATAGCTAATAAAATGGAACTTATCTAAAGATATGTCTATATTCTGGATTCATAAAAGAAAACATAAACCAGAAATGAGGATTTCTTATTTAATACTTTGTAATAAATATAAGACATCCTTCTGTATAAAGGAATAGGTAATATAATTAGCTACCAATTGTTAATATTTAGATGGCGAGACTCCATATGGAAAGAATTTGGCCTCAAAGTGGGGGTATTAGACGGTGCTGTGGATCTTTGAGAGGTAGAGCTTGGTGGGAAGCACTGAGGTCATTGGGGGTGTCTTCAAAAGGGACTGAAGGACTCTGGTCTCTCTCTATTAGTCTCAGTTTCAGTTCAGGGTTGACCATTTGTTCCCACATTCTCTCGTGCCATGAAGTTCTACCATATATACCCTCAGCGAAGGCCAAATCAATCAGATCACTTGATCTTAGACTTTGAACTTCTGACACTATGAACTGAATAACCTTTTTTTCTTTATATAGTTAGTTGCCTTGGGTATTCATTGCAATAATACAAAGCTGATCAATACATCACTAGAAATATTACAACTTAAATTTATTCTGATCTTATTAAATGGCCCTGATAGCATAGTCCCTCTCTTCAAATTATTAGTTTGTTACTATAATTTTAAAAATACTCAAGTATCCATGATTAAGAAATTTGAAATTAAGAAATGTATAATATCTGTACCTATACATGTATTCGTATATATGCATAACTTAGGTTTAAAGACATAAGTTACCCCCTCTGGAGAAGAAAATGAAAATGGTATAGGCAGGTTTGTGATCAACAACAGCACACAATGACACCTGAGACTCAGGCCACCACGCTGTCATGCGTACCTCATAGTCCAAGTCTAGGTAGTCAAACTCTCCGTTGGTGCGGAAGTGCTGCATGGCCCTGTCCAGGGTGAGGTTAATTGTCCGTCCCTGCCGCTCGATGACCACAGAGTGCCAGTGGTGGTCATCCAGCAGACTTCCTGTCGTTACAGAAGTGTGGCCATAGATTGGGCCAAGCTGGTTGCTTCCTGAGTCATGGGAGGGAAGAAGAAAGAGACTGATGACTCCCAGCCCACTCCTCAGTGGTCAGTCTTTCCTTACAACATTGAGAAGCTAAAGTCCTGCCAAAGCTCTACCCACTGAAGTTAGTCTAAGAGAACCAGTTGTTAACTTTACTTAAAAACTTTTTTCCCCTATGGTACTGGAGCTTGAACTCAGTGCCTACACCTTGAGCCACTCCACCAGCCCTCTTTTTGTGATTCTTTTTTAAGATAGTGTCTCACGAACTATTTGCCCAGGCTGGCTTCAAACCATGACCCACCTGATCTCCTCCTCCTGCTGAGTAGCTAGGATTTACAGGCATGAACCACCAGCTCCCAGCTTAAAAACACTATTAGGTTTCAAGTACATAAAAGTTGTTTAGCATGGGAAAAGTTCTGCTCCCTTAGCTGGGCATGGTGGTGCACACCTGTAATTCCAACACTTGAGAAGCTAAGGCGGAGGATTGCAAGTTCAAGGTCTATTTAAGAAAAACAAAAGAAAGCAAGCACAAGTTACTCTCATAAAAATGAGCAGTTTTTGACTGTGCTGTAAATTCTGTTAAATGTTGATATGTTTCCTATGAAGTCAGTGTCACACAGGCCTGAAGCCAGATGACCTGGTCTGTTCCCACCATTAGCCTGCAATCCAAGCAGGGGCAAGTTGATGACTGCTCTGGTTCTGTTTCCTCACTCATAACATGGAGAGTAATTATTGTTTCTTCACTTGTGATGAAATCAAATGCTGATGTGTGATGATGATTCTGAGTACGTGTGTGTTTGTGTATGCGTGTGTATGTGCCTGTGTGTGTGTGTGTTTCTCCATGAGACAGGAAGGAGAGGGACAAGAAAAAGAAGAGAAGAACCAGGTACTGTGGCTCATGTCTGTAATCCTAGATACTTTGGAGGCTGAGAGTGGGAGGATTGTGGTTTCAGTCCAGCAAATAGATGGTGAGACCCCATCTTTAAAGTAGCCTCGGTAAAGTGGACTGGAAGTGTGGCATGAATTACAGACTTCAAACCTCAGTCCCATAAAAAATGAAAAATAAAACAAGAGGAGAGAAGAATAAATCTAAGATACATGGCTGCATTGAGTTTCATGGCTTTAAATGCTCATACTAGGAGCTGGAGGATTTGCCTGACACTGAGGTAATGCCCTGAAGAGTGACAGAGGGTATTTGAGTGAATCTATGTCTGTGCCTGTCATACATTCAAGTCAGTCAATAAAACCCTATAAGTAAACTGTTTTCATGAAAAAGTAATGATCTTCTCTTTGTGAGGTCATATAACCAGTTACTTGTTTTGGAAAGGTAATGTCACACCTGTATAAACTACAGTTGATTTTGAAAGGTTATTCTGCATGCTTCATTTGTGAAAAAAATAGATGAAGAAAGGTTAGAAAAACTAAATATCTTTGACGTAATCCAATTCCTGTGCGTGTACACACATACCCAGGCAGACATACATTTTGCAGAAATACTTATAATTTGATTCCAGTTTCTGTCCTTTAACCCTTCCCTCTTTCCTTCACTGGGTCTTAATTCAACCATAATTTCAAGCTATTTTCCAGGTAGCACAATGTATTTATGTTTATTATTATAAGTAGTGACTATGATGAAGACCCAAGTCGAACAAAATACAAAATTATTTGCACCACTGAAAATAGTTTGACCTGTTTTCTTCCAGATGTTTATCCACACCCATACATAAAATTATAAATATTTATATGTGCATGTGTGTTTTCATGTGTATACTTAAGTGTATATATACTTAATGTGAAAACAGAGATGTCATTTTATTTATATTTTATATAATATGATTTTCATCTAATATTCTATAGTATTTCCCTGTCTAATAAAAAATTAGCACAGATATTTTAAATGCCATCAATGTATTTCCATATATTTAACTTTTCTAATTTTTGACATTGTTATTAATACCCTCTTTTTTTAATTTCTCATTTTTCCTAAGGATTATTGAATTATTAGGATTATTAAAATACAGAAGCTATTTTAAATACACAAAGATACATTGTAAAACTACTTTCCTAAATATATCTTCTTACTGACAGAATAGCCCAAAAGATTCTTTTATCATATACTCACCAACACTGATATTGTCATTTAAAGACTTATTTGCTTGATGAAAATTAAAACCTTTCATTTTATTTGGCATTTTTATAGCTGGTGTGGCTGAAGATTTGGTGTTTGTAGAATGTTCTTTTTTTTCTCGCATGAGTGATCTTTTATATCCAGTACTTACATTTTCTTTTAACATCTTGGTATTATTATGGAGTGGCAGGATTTCTTATTCGTAAATGACATTAAAATTCCATATTTGACACTTTCATTTTCCTCATGCTTTTTAAATTATTTTAATGCAAAAAAAATTAACATTTTTCTCTGAGTGATCTAGATTTTGTGTGATCTTTTTTTCTTATAGAAGCTATTTCTTCAAATTAGAGTTTGAATGTGGAGTTCTATACAATAAAGAATATATGTTTAAGATAATGTATTATTGCATACAAAAAAACCAAGTAAACTTGCATTTTTAGTAGAATATTGACTTTCAAAATAATAAAATTTATATAGGATAGATGCCACATTCAGGAATGCTTGGACATACACAATGGTAATTGGTAAGGAAGTCATATAGGGTCTCTTTTTTGCATTATAATCTTCAGTTTCATAGTTTTCTAGTGGGATGTATTTAGCATGTGAATTTTATATATTCATGCATTTTAAAGTATAAATTTTTATAGAATTCTATGTCATCACGAAATAAAAATTTATGGAACACATGATTCCTTGAAACAGCTTTGCCTAGAACCTAGAATTTTTATTCAAGTACAAGAAAAAGATCTCAATGTTTTGCATTATTTGTAGCTTTGAAAGCTAGTTCTAGTGTGTAGATCTTTTCTTGACCTTTTAGTGGATCCTAGCTATATTATCAACATTCAAAGATCCACTAATGTTGTCCACTTAGGAACAATAAAAACCCAAACAAAACAGTAACTTCTGTGAGTCACCTCCTTCTCCAGCCAACATTTCACTTCTCTGCTTCCTTCATTTCTAGTTTGACTGTATTCATAATATTTATTTCCATATTTTTTATTCTTTCTTTACCTGTAAAGAAGTCAATAAAACTGTACCTTCTATTCCACTGAGAGCACCAACAATCACCTCATTGGCAAAGGCAATATTCACTTCTGTGTCTTCATCTTTGTCCACATTTTAGATGAATCAACATCATTGGTCACTTCTCTCTTTTCCTTGGTCTCTGTGCCTCTGTACATCCTTTATTTTCCCCTACTCACTGTCCATGTCTTCTTAATCTCTATTTTATCACCTTCTTCTCTCATACTCACACTTGCAATTTTATAGTAAAATCTCTATTGCTATGTGCAATAGAGAGCTCAAATACATTATCTTCTAATAGATCTCTGACTTGTCTTCTGTTTTTAACATCCATTTGGTGCATGAGCCCAAATCATAGGAACCATTCTTTATTTCTACATTTTTCTTCTTATGTCATATGCAATTCATCTCAAGTCATGCCGAATTTACCACTAAAATAATTTCCCTAATAAACTAATTTCTCTGCATTGCCCCTGAAAGCTGTCTCAGGCAAGTCATCTCCATCTCTCCCCAAACTATAGAGAAGTCTTGCTTTGACTTTCATGCCAACACAAGTAATTCTTCTTAGATAAATCTTGATGCACTTGTAACATGCAGACCATCCAGACCCCCCCATACAGGCAATGCCATGCAGATTAAAGTTTCCAATGGCTATCCATTTTTAAAATAATATCATTGTTCTGTGGGATTTTGACAATTTCCATGTCCTGGATTTTGTCTCTTATCCAAAGGACTCACTGCATTTTATCCGCCCCAGCCTCTTTTCTTGAACATACCAGTTCATTGCTTGTAATGGCCCCTTCCTAAGAAGTCCTCTTTCCCTGATATTTTCATGGTTAGTTGTTTTTTTTCTTTGCACCATGTATATCTCAGCTTGAATACTGTATTTTCTCTTCAGAGGACTTTCTTCACATTGCAGTCTAGTGTTGACCCCACTGCCTTAGAAATGGGCATTTAAACCTATGCCCCTTACTGTGTTTCCCTATTTAACTGATTTCATCATAACACTTACTACCTGAAGTCATTTAGTTGTTTCTAAGTAATGATAATAGTAATTAATAATAATAATAAACTGTCTGAATCCCACATTAGGTTGAAACTTCTTAAGTTTAAGCATATCTTCCCTAATATATGCTACTGGGTAGTATAATGCCTTGTATATTGTAAGTGGTTGATAAGATATTTTGAATGAATAGTGTTATGGTTTGAATCTGAAATGTTCCACCCCAAAGGCTCCTGAATTGAAGGGTTGGTTATCAACTGATAGGAATTTGGGAGAGTGAGAATATCATGAGGGTTCTGACTTTATCAATGGATTGATCTCTTGATGGACTCATAATTTGATGGTCTATTGAAAGATGATGGAAGTAAGAGGTAGGCCTTGGCTAGAAGAGTCACTTGAGATGTCTATGAAGGGTAGTTTGTAGTCCCTTCTACTCATTCTACTTCCTGGCAACCATGTGGTAAGCAGCTTTGTTCCATCATGTCCTTCTGCCATGATAGTTTACTTCTACATAAGGCCACATTTATGGGGCCACGGACTGAAACCTCTTGAGTGGTGAACCAAAATAAATCCTTCTTTAAATGGTTTTCTTGGGTGTTTTGTTACGGCAATGGAAATGTGACTAACACAAATAGGAGTATCAATATATGTCAACCACTATGGATTGAGAATGAATTTCAACATTTTAAGAACTCTTCCAGAGTCCACAAATGAAAGGTTTGAGTAACATTGACCTCACGGGAATATTAATAAGTGAAAAAAAAATGGTATATTCTCAGAACAAACCTAAGTTTAAACTGAGGACCAGCTTGGCTTTTTTCAATTCCAAGGTAATGTAATCTCCTTGCTGTCCTTCTCCATGCAGAATCACCCCTTCATTCTCAGAGGTTTTAAATTTCAAGGCAATGACGTCTTTCAGGGTTTTCATCTTCTTGTTTCTGAATCTATATGGTAACACAACATGGCCATCGAAGTTGATGACATCAGCCCCTAAGAGAAGAAGGAAATGGCACATTAGTTTAGTTATTATACATCACCATCCACTTCAGATGGGTGCCTACACAGAAGAAATGAGAATTAAAGAAGTGTTTTTCTCTGAGAGGCCCAGAGTCCTGGTCCTCATTCCATACATCCTGCTGATTTACTGTGTGTTCTAAAGTGAATTTTATGGGGAGTGTTAATAAAGAATGGCCATATTTCTATTAATGCAAGTTTTTATTTCAATTATAATAAAAACCATAAACTCAATGTTATATGTACTTCTAATTTTAACTTTCAAATCTAGCGTTTACCTTAAAATGTATTTTTTTATCTCTTAAGAAATTACAAACTTAATATTTTCCTTCTTAAGAAGGATACTTCTTCATGATTTCTGTATACACTTTACTCTTTGTTTGGACATAAGAATGCAGAAATTTTGAATGCAGTGTTAGATGGTATAGTCATTTTTTCTAATTGTTTTTATTTTCTACTACATTTTTAGTAAATTTGGTATAAAATTCTGAGTTTATAACATAGTGATCTTTCGGGAGTTTCTCAGCATTTGCTCTTAAGGTCACATCTGCTTAATTCCTTATTAGCTCCTCACATTCGGCATGGAGAATCCAGCACCAATGCTTTTTAAATCCAATAAGCAATGATATTCTCACCCAAATTGAGTTAGAAAAGATCTAGCATACCACATACCCAGCAGATCTAACTTGAATTTACAGGATTACATTAAAATAATAGAAGCATATAAACTCTATAGAAGAATGGACAGTTTTGTTATCATTCTCAGAAACAAATGATTGTACAAATTATATGTTAATGTTAGCTTCATAAGTGCTACTTACTCACACCAGAAATTTTCAAAATGGGATGATGATATTTATTATGCACTATTGGTTAGTGGGCATCCAGTTCACAGAGTGGTTCACAGGAGAATTACAGTAATTCAGCCTAAACATTTGTACAAATAGCAGTTTAGTTACCATCATCAGAATATTTTCAAAATTCTTTTCCTATTATCTGTTAATTTTGAAATCATGGAAAACCTAGTAAATCTGGACAACTCTAATTTCTTGGGAATTATAACTCTGGACAAAGTCAGCCTTTAGGCTTTGGGTAAGGTCTGGCTGAAAGACTCCACAGGGAGATACTAGGGAAAAATAATAGCAAGTGTAAAGCCTGCCTGAGAAGCCCTGTCTCATTGTACATCCTGCTTCTCTGGCACTTGTTACTTCAGTGAACACGGCAACCAGTTTGGTTTGCCTGGTTAGTAGAGCATTCCACCAGCCAAGTTCCAGCATGGTGGCAAGTAAGGTGATGACCACCACCACCGTTCACTCTGCTTTGAGCACTAGTTACCATGCCAGGCTTTTGGGCTTACTTAATTTTAAAAAGCAAATTGTGAATATAGTTATTTCAAACATTGTTAAAATTAAACCTATGCTTTCGAATCATCAATTTGCTTTTATATGCTTAAAAATATTATCTAAGTACTTTAAATATTGACATTTTAAACTGATACTTTGGACAATGTTACATTATAAAAACTTCTGAAAGAAAGACTTAACTTTGAACTTCAAGTTTTCTTATATTCAGTTCTGTAACTGCCCATAAAAAGATTTTCTTAATCAACAAACTTCTATTCTCTGAGTTTTGAATCACAGAGATTTATTTTAATTCGGGGGTGGGAGGAATCAACCACTAAATTTTGGTTTCTGCTAACACTGCAAAGCCAATTAGACTTTAGCTTAATCATCTGTACTGTCATTGCTGAATTCCAGTGGCAGTGACTTTATCATCCATGATGAGAGTAAAAAAATGGAACCCAATACTCATATTCTAGGCTGAATTGATAACCCTGCAGTTGGTAGAAATTTGTTTTTTTCTGAAAAGTGAACAAATGAAAACAGAAGGAGGGAGTCAACACTGACCTCTGGATAGTAATTTTGCTGTCAACTTCATATCAGTGACAGTAGAATAATAGAAATGTCATGGTTTTATACACCTTCAATACATACTAATTGACACAAAGTATTTCTCATTCAGCTCTCAAGATGCTAATGTACCTGAGTCTCAGATAGAGAAAACAATCACCACTCTCATATTTTCTCCTAAGTAGAAATAAACATTCACTTCCAGGTACAGAATAGTTACTTCTGCAAGTGTTGGCACTTTCCTGCCCTACTTTTAGGGCAATAAGAAAATGTGATAGTAAGGATGAGTAAGGTTTTTGTTTTCCAACAGCCCTAAGATATTAATAAGTAATAAAGGAAAGCTATTCATGTGACCAAGTTTCATTTAACCTGTGGTAAGTCATCAGTACTCATCCAGTAAATTGTTGAAGTGTTCTGAAAGCCAGCTTTTCCACATGGCAAAATCAGTGCCTCCCCATGAATGGGTTAAAACAGTTCCACACAATGTCAGTACATTGTCTTGTGTGTGTTATCTCACAGTCAGCTTGAAAATGATAAAATTCCTGAAATAATCTGTGCTATGTGATTTATACTTAAACACACATAATACACTTTTAAAAGAGTCTGGGCTATTGTATGATAATGCAAATAATACTCACCAGAGTTTAGTTATATTTCCTTAAAAATGCATTAAGATTTTATTTGACACTTAATAACATGTTATGCTTATTTTAGGAATAGTCACTTTTGTTTCTATTATTCTGATTATGTATCACTCCCTAGAATTAAGCCTTCTATGCAGTGATTAAATATGTGTGGTTGAACTGTTTAAGCAATCTGAAAAACAATAATGGCTAGTCAAAAAAGTGAATTCAAAATCACAATGTTTCTGCAATTTTGTTTCTAACAATAACTCTGAGCTGGAAACATGCCCAATTCATCAAATCATCCTGGTTCAAGAGACCGGTCTTATTTTTGCTTTTTAAAATTTTATTGTAAGTCTTTACTTCCTGAATTTGTGTAAAATGTTTAGGAGAAGTGTTTACCATGTGAATAATTTAGTACTTAAAATATCTTCATATTTTTAGTATATTTTTGTTAAAAAATTAAAGAACACAAAAATATTGAAAGGAAAAGTGATCCCAAATACAAGAGGTCACCACTGTTAATGGCAAAGAGTTTAGTGTATATCATAGATTTACCTACTAATCTGTCTATCTACCTAATATGTAGAATAATCCATACATTCTAGAATGTATACATAAAATAATGTATGCATTACATATATATATGTGGATATACATATATACATATATGTCCATTATATATGGACAAATAAAATAATGTATTAATTATTCCATACATTATACAAATGATACATGCATCTAATATGTATATATTTTATATCTAAACCTATATATTTAACAAAATTTCTGCAAATAAACCAAATCACTTCAAGGGTTTGAAATACGTTTCTGAAACTAAAGTTTAAAAATACAAAGTGGAATAAGCTTAGTTTTGTAAATTTTATATAAATATAAATACCCATATTCTTTTTTTAATTCATGTAACAACATTTTAGAACGCTGCTTATCTTTCCAAAATAGTATGACTGCTATCTTCATTACCCCTTATTCACTCAGATTTATTTTTTCTTAACAAGTAATTCCACTTGATTTGTTGATGTGTTTGTCTGTTAGTAGCTTATCTCCTCCAACAATCAATGAATCAGAGATTTTGTTTTGTTCACCTTCAACTCTGAACCTAAAGCAATGCCTAAAAAGCAGTCAATGTTCATGAAATATTTGTTGAATGATTATTGTCAGTCATATTTTATGAAGACGTGCTAAAGTATTATATATATAATATGTTATAATATTATATTAATATATAATATTATATATTGAAAATAAGACAATAGATTGGAACAAACTTCTAATTTGGTGCCACAGTTACAGATTGTCAAGAAAAATGGCAACATTTTGGGTGTTGTAGTGGGGAGTGATAATGCATTTCATTATTTTTAATTGGCTAAATCTTTAGAGTAGACATAAATTCAGACGTAGTCTCTCATTTCATCTGCAGTACACATTTGGATTTGGTTACTTTCTTACAACCTATTGTCTTTTTTCTCAACGTTACTGTGGCTTAAGCCTAAATTACAGAATAGAATCTCTCTATTGGGAAAGATGAAGTGAAAGAGTAATCTCAAAGTCTCATTCATGAAAACCAGTATCTCATATTTTGTGAAATACTTTTCCTTAGTACATGTTGTTTTGCCATAATGCTCAAGAGCACTCACTGTAATTACAACAATATCACAGGAGTCTGGTTGTATATTTCATACAATTTTTACTTATTTTTATTAAGGCATATTGATTATGTAAATTAATGACCTTCACTATGGTATCCCTATGTATTCATTTATCATGCATCAAACATGCCCATCCACACTTCTGCCCAGAAAACCCTGGCTTATTTTTAGGTTTTGGAGTTTTCTCTCCAAAGAGATATTTCTGAATATTTGGAAAGTCTTCACCTATTAGTTTGTGAAGTAGCATTTCAATGCATTTCCCCTTTTCTTCACTTTCTGGAATTCCCACAATTAATATTTTTGGTGCTGGATTATGTCTCTTAAACTCCACAGGCTTTCTTTATTCTTTTTAATTTGTCTTCTTTCCCTTTCTTTCCTTCTTTTCTTTCATTTCTTTCTTTCTTTCTTTTTTCTTTCTTTTGTTCTTTCCCTTCCTTGCCTCCCTCCCCCTCTTCCTTCCTTCCTTTCTTCCTTCCTTCCTTCCTTCCCCCCTTCCTCTCTCCCTCCTTCCTTTGTTTTGTTTTATTATATCAATTAATTTGGTGTTCATATTTCCAAAGTCTTCCTTCTACTTGATCTAATCTGCCATGGAGACTATAATATTTTTCAATTATTGAAGTTTTATTCTCAGATTTATGCTTAATTCTTTTCAGTGAATTTCATGTTCATATCTTGCATTGCTCTTCTCATTGTTTCAAATTATTTATCGGTTTTCTCTTGCATCTCACTGAATTTCATTAGGATCATTATTTTACATTTTTTTCAAGACTCTAATAGATTTCCTTCATGTTGGGATCTATTTCTGGAGAATTGCCTTATATTGATGTCTACATAGCTGGTGTGATGTTCATTCATTATCATTTTAAGAAGTGGAACTGTGGAGCTGAAAAACATGGATGGGCCCTTCCCTTGGTCCCCAAGGACAAACTTGAGGGATGCCAAGGATTTCTGCTCCAACAGTTGCAGTACCAAGGTTTAGGGCTGATTAAGCAACTTTACCTAGATTCCACCAGTGGTGAACAGGTGTTGGAGTTCCTAATTGCTGGGTTTGTAAGGCTACAAGGCTCAGCCAAGGGCCCTCTCATCCCCAAATTTACAATGTAGGTAAGACAGGTATCTTGCCACATTGTCCACTACTCCTAGACTGTGGGGAGTGACCACTCCCTCAGATTATACCAGGAAGCACAGACACTGGCAAGTCCCAGGGCAAGTTCTGTTGGATCTCAGGTTTGTGGCTTCAGCAGATGCTGGTCTTGAAATTGCAGGATAACTATGGAGTTGGTTTTTTCACCCAGTGACAAGTCTTCTGGTGGGATCCAGCACTACCTGCCATCCCTTAAGCCAAGATAGTAGCTAGCAGTGGTTATCATGGGAGTTTGCACTCTGGGGGTTGGGAAAAGTCCAGAGTGAGTACCTTCTTTGGAAGAGAGTATTCATTTTTAGACTGAATCTCCAAATTATGTTTAAAGTTTGTAAGGATTGAAGATTTCTCCTGTACTTAAGACTGCCAGTCTCTTTTTGTTGTTGGATTGATTGCAACTTCCATCTTAGTTTATAGTTGCCCTATTGGTTTCTCACTTTTGACTAGGAGACACAGTTGGAGTTACAAAATTACTTTATTTCCTCTGTGTTGCCTTTTCCACTCTTAGTTTTTTTTTTTACAGTACCCATCACTTCTTTATTGGTTCCTGATTTTTTCCTCCCTCTCAATTCTCAAAATACAATTTTGTCTTTGTTGCTGTACCTCTTCTGTCTTTCAATCACAAGGAGAATGCTTCTATTCAACCATCTTTACCTTCTCTGCTACATAAAATTTAGACTGTAATATCCAATTGCCTGAAAGATTAATCTGCATGGGTATTCCATAAGATTACCTCCCTCTACATGTCCACAGGCATATCTAGCTCACATAATTCTTCCTCTGAGCCAGGTCTCATTGCTCTTGCTCTCTTATACAATAGCTAGTTGCTCAGGCCAAAGGAGGACTGCCTTGAGTTCCTTCTTTTCTTACCCATCTGCATCCAGCCACTTCCATGTCCTGGGAAATTTAGCACTGCTGAATTATTCAAGTTCATGGCTAATTTTTGCATGCCACCAGGTGGCCATCGCTTCTGATGTTGTCTATTGCATTAACATCCTCCAATGAACAATTTGCATCTTGTGGTTTGATTTCTCTACCTGGATTGTCTAGAAAGAAGCTAGAAACATCTTTCTGAGAAATCCTACTCCCTACAAAATGGTCAAAATCCAAGCTATGCAATGTAGCCTACAACACTTGTACTGGTAATAGCTTCTGCCTTCCCCACAGCCTCATAATGTCTTGCCATTTTTTTCTTTATGTGCTAATGATGTTAAACCAACAGTTCTCTTGCTGACTTTAGTTAGTGACTTTCCTTAGGCACTGGTTAAATTTCAAGCATCTTCCAACCTTAGAAATGCCTCATGTATCAGAAAGCTTCGCTGTGTGAAGCAGCTGTGGAGTCCTACCCCACTGCACCTTGCATACCTTTAGCATGCCTTTTTATGAGCCTGGGCTCCTTCATGGATTTTAGGCTCTTCTGAGGTACACTTTGAAGTGTTCCATTTTACATTATTGTTAAAATTAAACCTTCTTAAATTAGGCTCAACAAAATGTTTTGAATAAGATCTACTTGTCTTGTTTGAAACAATAAGGCAAAAGAATTCCACTATGTTGTTATTTCCCTGCGAACCAAAAGTCTATCATGGAGCTGATTTTCTAAGAGCCCATAGATTTGTATATTATGCAGTGGGATGCATTCATCTACGTATTATAACCATATGCGTCTGGTATGAATAAATATTTAAAACATGAAATGTTATTATACTGATGTTAGAATTATTTGTTTATAAGTCAAAGTCTCAATCATTTAACTGCTCAATGAGTTTTCTTTTCATTCAACACATTTATGAAAAACTTGCCTGTTCTAAGGTTAAGGTTACTAAGTTGTAAATATTTGTTTAGCACAGTTATTTTGTACTAACCCAAAATAAATGTCTTGGTATTTAGAATCAAGATAAATTTATTCCTGTATATATATTTTTAATCATTGAATTGCTTCATGAAAAACCACAATGTACAATGATTCATGAATAGTTTAATTATATAGCTGGTTTGCTTGAATTAAAGCAGACACAAGAAATTGTTAGTAATTTTTGAAATAATACTATTAAAATTTTATTATTCAATATTGAAAGACAAAAAATAAACCTTAAATGCTCTAATTCACTATGGTCATTAACACACATGCCCAGAATTGCACATACCCATATTCTGCACTCCCACTGACAGAACATCAGAAAAGCAGAGCAATCTACTTCTAAGCATGGTCAGAGCTCTAATATATCTGATAATGCATAAATAAAAAGCCATTCTGAAAATTAGCATAAAATCTATTTGTTGGAAATCCATGTGGAAGCTATTTTGTTTATTTTTGTAAATCAGAAAGTCAAACAAATTAGACTTGTCTTCTTCATGATAATATTCCTATTTACTGAAAATTGTTCTACAGCTTTGAACATCAAAATCTATTTTTCTGCTTGGAAAAGACTATCTAAAATTATTGATTCTAAATAAATATTACAAAGGTGAGCAAATGAACCAGAATCAAGTAACTCCTCCGAGAGACTTTTGGTTTAAATCATTCCTACCATTAATTGCAAATTTCATATTCTAAAATCACTAGACATACTTAAAACATCTTTGCCAGAGTATAGGGTGTAGCAGTAGTAGCTACCTAGTCTTTTCTTCAAGCTGCTGTGGTGGATATCCAATATCCCTTCTGCCTTAACCATGTTTTATTTTCTGTGTTCCAGTGCTCTGACATCTGTGGTCTATGGTGATCCTAGAAAACCATCCTTGCCAGGATTAGCTAACTCCTAGTAATTGTAAACAATTTACCTGCAAATTCACTTTCCAAACACAAAAGTTAATCCATAGTCCACAACCCAACCACCTCTTTTATCTAGCTTCACTTTCTGAGCCAGTATTCATTTGCCATAATCACCCCAGGGTCCATTGCCAGGTAACTTGACATCACTCTTATGCTTTAGAACCCATTAAAATTATTCAAGCCAGCCAAACCCAAGCTTGCATACCGTGTCCCACCTATTTCTTCCTGTAAAAGACAAGAAAATCTTTTGTCCACATTCCCCTCTCTCCCTTTGCCTCTCAACAGGTCTTGGTGATTCCCTGTGTTTCCTGTCTGGCACCATCCTGTACCATGGCTTAACTCCACTCGCAGGAATTGTGGAGTAATAAATCTTTTCATTGGTAATTTCCTGGAATGTTATCATACTACATCTCAAATTTTCTACTAATGTATTTTAAAACACCATGGACAGAAAATCCTCATACCATAGTTTATAAAAGAGAAGAAAATTCAAGTTTTGATGAAGGAAGAAAAGAATTGTCAAGAAGTCATTTCATAGATCTGTAAAAAAACTCTTTGAAAGTAAAGTTTAGAAACCATTTTTAAATATTTGGTACCAAGCAACATTTATTGAAACATCTACAGCCATAACCTTGAGACAAACTCCAAGGTTGCTGAAGTAAAAGGGTGAGTTTCAAGAAAGAATTAACAGATGAGCTGCCCTGTGAAAAAAGAATCAAGACCAAGTAAGGGAAATTCAGACAGATGGTAGAACAGGATATCCCATTATTTTAGAGCGCTCAGTTCTAAAAATTCAGGGGAGTTGTAATCAGAAGAAGGATGTGGTACTCTGCATGGAAGATATATGCTTGTGGGCAGTAATAGTATTTTAAGGCACATGGTCAGATTTGCACTTTGGAAAGATAACTTCTGTGCTGGTATGCAAGGTTAGGAATGGTGGGTGGTAGTACAGAGGCAAAGACTTGAAAGAACTAGTCTCAAAGAAGCTGACATTTGTAGTACAGATACTGGCTGCACAAAGCAAGATTCTGGAGATACCTGTGTCACTAAAGAAGGCAAAACTTTTTGATGATGCATTTTTGCTACCCAGAATGTCAAAGCAGGTAAGGTTTTTATAGTGTTTGAAGATTTACAGATGAATATTTATAGTCATAATTTTGTCTAGTAGTAGGAAAAATTCAATACCATAAAAGCATTAAGACTTTTCATGGAATTGAATCCACCCTAAAAAATGTCACAAATTGTTATTCAAAACATATTAAATATTTGAATTTACTTATATTCACCATCTTAATTTTTAGACAGAATTTCCAAGTGTCTCATGTCTTAGCTGCCTGACATTTCTATGCTCTATGTTGGCTTCTTATAAAATGCTGACCCAAAACTGCAAATAAAACCATCCCTTTAAAAAATATAAGCTCAATACTGTTCCAGACTGTATATCCTTCACCAACATCTCCTACGAAGTTTCAAAAAAAAAAGTAGAAATATGCAAGAATTTCACTTTTATTTACTTTACTTTCTGTTTTCCTGGAAGCTAAATGAGTTGGTAACAAACAATTTGCACTTATTTGCAAGAGACTGGAACATATGCTCAGGACATCTTGAGTTTGTTCCTATGGTATAGTACATCACAGCTATGCTTTCTTTTTGGTTTCATTTCACATACCTTTGGGTGAATCTTATCTCAACCATAAAATAGGTTTAATAAAGCTGAGAAGGTACACATGTTGTGAAATAATGTGCTCTATGGTCTCCACTAGGTCAGTCGGGTCCTGCCTGGTAAAATACTAAATGGTTCTCTGCGGCGTCATCCGCACACCTCGGTGACTTGGGCACTGGAGGAGGTCTGATTCACTGTGAACTTGGGTGTTGTTTATTACTCCATGACACCTTTACACTCACTGGGGCCTTGGTGAACAGGCTGAATTGATTTATTCCTCTAAATTAGCAATGTTCTTACAAATACTTACTCAGAGAACCAGCCCTGGTGAGGAAAAAATGAGTTGAAGCTGCTGAATTAGAAGTCATTACTTTAATGCTCAGAGGGAACAAGTAGTTCATACAAATGAGCGATGCTGCTTTGTTGTTAAAATCATATAGTTCCATTGATCTGTGTTATCCCTTCTCACTTTTGATCAAGATATGGGCAGCAGAGATGTATTTCTTCCTGACCAGGGAAAAGATGCTAATTAATAGTGAACAAACTTGGGCATTCTGGTGGAGAATAGGGAGGGTTTGAGATGTGTTAAGCACGTGAGGAGGCAATCTCCACCCACCCATAGGTAACTGATGCTTTGTGTCGATGCCGGCATTCTTGAAACATTCAGTTTTAAAGAAAGGTCAGAAATCCTAACATTTACTGAAAGCTCCCTAGTTTTAAATGATTTGGTTTGCCTTCAGCAGAGGCCATAAGCTACTGGCTCACAGGTATGTTTTTTGGACAAAACATCTCTTTAGACTCGGATACTGTCAAAATATAAGACTATGCTGGTCATAACAGTTCTGTTAAAACTAAAGTTAACACCCCGATAGCATTATTTGCCTGTAAATAACTGTGGAACGTGCGAACAGTGATTTTAACTTCTCAAAAGGCAAATTCAAAAGGAAACAAGGTAATTCATTCTAAATCAATAAAAGTGAATGGTTAAGAAAAACAGATTTTAATGCAAATAAGATAAGGTACATTTCTTTCTTTTAGGAGGGGTCTAAAGGATCCATGTGTAAGAGGTCATATGAAGGAGAAGCTGTCTATTTTGTTGCTAAAAGAGAGTGCAAACTTCACGGGAAAAAGAATCTCCGTATTTCAGACAGGAGATATTAATCATTCAATTAATGATTGTTTATTAAATGTTAGTAGCAACTAAGTACACCAGCAACAAACTTTGGGAAGATGCACTGAAAAAGAATGGATCATTGTTGTTTTTGAGACAGTCTCACTATGCAGCCCAGGCTGGCCTAGAAATCACAGTCCTCCTGCCTCTGCCTTCCAAATGCTGGGATTACATGCGTGTGCCAGAAAACAACAAATGCTTTTTTACCTCCTTATTTTCTGTAGCCCCAGAGAGTCCTGTTTTGCCCATTTCTATCATGTGAGAACACAGTGAACTTATCAGCTGGGAAACAGAAAACAGATCCCCCCACACACGTTTTATTTGACCACTTCTCTCTCTCTCTCTCATTTTAAAATTTACATTAAATTTATTTTTAAGTGATACATAAAAACAAAGCTGTATGTGCTAACAGGGTGGCATGTGGTGCTTTAATTCATGAGTACATTGTGTAATATTTAAATCAGGGTAGACAATATGCCTTACTTACTTTAGGTGAAGCTTTCATATCACTTTCTTCTGTTTTTGTGAAATGTGAAGTTCAGGATTATTGCCTAGCGTTACCTGATCTAACTGCAGTATACCAGAGCTTCTTGATTGACTACAAATCTCTTTAAGCTTAGATACTGCCAAAATATAAGACTGTACAGATCATAAGTCTGAAAAATTAAATTTATCTTGGACTCCCAATCTCCAGAACTGGGAGAAGTAAATTTCTGTTGTTTATAAATGACCCAGTTTATGGGATTTTGTTATAGCCACCTGAATTAAGAATTAAGATGAAATATTGGTGCTGGGTGTGGGGTCTTGCTGTAGCAAGACAAATACTAAAAATGTGGAAACACCTTTAAAACTACATAAAGTATAGAGGCTGGAAGACTTTTTTAAGTTCTTGCTAAAAAAAGCCTGCATTGCTCTGAATGAACCATTAAAGCAACTTTTTGTGAGGGCCTAGAAAGAAGAGAGAACCTCTTGGTTCACAGCCTAATGCGCTAAACAATTGTGGTTGGTACATTCTCTATACAAGAATGAATATAGAATTTTTAAACTGGCTGAAACCACCCTAAGAAAGGGACTAAACGGAGTGGAAAAAGATAGAGGAGATGAACCAATTGGGGTTATAATACATATATACATAGAAATATCACAAGGAAACTCCCTGTGTAGATACCCTTATCACAAACAAGCAAAAAATGTCATTTTTTTTCTTTTTTCCTCTATAACATCAGAGAACAGGAGGGTGGAATAGGTCCTGGCTGGGGTACTGGTACCAGTGGGAGGGGGAGGGGGAGGGAAAAGGGGGTAGGAAGGTGACTAGGGTGCAAATACTGTGTACACATGTATGTAAATGCAAAAATAATACCTGTTGAAACTATTCCAGGAATGGGGGCAGGGAGGAGCATAAAGGAGAGTGGTGGAGGAGGTGAGTCCAAGTGTGTTATATTTGATATATTGTAAGAACTTTTGTAACTGCCACAATGTACCCCCACCTAACAAAACAATAAAAACCACTTAATGAAATATTTGTGAACATGAAAGAAAAATAAAGCCTCAATCGCTTTAAAGTTTAACTAAGTGATTGTTAAAAATGTTGGCTAGGAATGGGTGAGAAAGCCCATTCTGATGAGGTCTCAGAAACAGAGAACATGTTGCTGGAAACTGGAGGAAGAGAAAGTTGTTATAAAATGGCAAAGAACTTGCCTGACTTGTGTTTGTACTCTAGTGTTTTGTGGAAGGTAGAACTTGTAAGGAAATAAGATATTTAACCCAGGAACTTCTACACAAAGTGTTGAGTGTGGCTTGGCTTCTCTTCGTCTCTCTCTGTCTCTCTCTCTCCTTTTAGCAGTACTGGGGATTCAACCCAGGACCAGGACCAGGTGTATGCTATGCTAAGCAAGTGCTTAGTACTTGAGCTATGCTCTCAACTTTTTTTGTTTTCTTCTATTCTGTTTTTGAGGTGGGGTCTTACTACCTTGTGCTCAAGCTGTTCAAGAACTTGAGATCCTTCTACCTATATTGTACAAGCACCTGGAATTACAGTAATGCACCATCACACCCAGCTGCTAGGCTTCCCTTGAGTAAATATAGGAAAATGCAAGAGAAAGCGATGACTTAAAGAAGAAATTATTAAAAAGGAAACAGAACATGAAAATTTAGAAAACCTGCATTCTGTCCATATTGGCAAACTAAATGAAACATGTTTGGAGGAGAATAAGGATGTGACTAAACAACTATTTGATAAGAACATTGGTAAGGATTATCCACCTCCAGGGAAGCCAGGACCTATTGTCCAAGTCAATTTAAGAATTACTGTGGAAATGTTTTAGCGTTTATCACAGATCAGCTGCCCCATCTTACCATAGGCCCAGAGTGTGTCTGCAGGGGACAGCACAATTTCAAGGGAAGACTATGGATTCCTGTGGGATGCTTCTGCTCCCTGCATTGCACTCCCACCTTCCTCAGTTGCCCCAGGTTGGCTCCAGCATGTTTTGCACCTAATACAGCTGCTGGCGTATGTATAGCTGGCTCCTCCTAGATTTAGATGGATGACCCAAGGAGCTGCAGAACTCAAGAAAAGAGCAGTTGTGGGGTAAGTCCTCATGGAGACCCTCCTCTAGGTGAATGTGATGTGCTGCAGGGTCACCATTCTAATGGATCCTGAGGTTGGGTCCTGCCCAGTGGATATGGAAGACCGAGTAGCTACCCAAAGAAGAATATTATCAAGCCTGGGGACTTGTCACTTGGGACATGTTACCCCTCTTTTTACTGCTTTTCTTTTTGGGGAATAGGAATGTCTTTCCTATGCCTATTCCACCTTGTATTTTGGAAATACATAATTTGTTTGACTTCATAAGTTCACAGCTACAGAACGGTTTGCCTCAAATGAATCACATCTTTGGTCTCATTCATATCCAATTTAGAGAATATTGAGTTGAGATTTTGGATTTAAAACTTAATGGTGATGGAATGACTTAAGACTTTTAGACTATTGGGTGGACCAAATACGTTTGCATGTGAGAAGTACATGAATGATAGGGTTTAGGGCAGAATACTCTATTTTGAGTGCTTGTGGCATTCCAAAAATATATGTAGAAACTTAATTACCAATGTGATAATATTAGCAGGTAGGGTCTTTGGGAGGTGGTTAGGTCCTGGGGCAGAACTCAGGGTTGGGATTCATGTCCCTATAAAGAGGCTCCCAGCTAGAAGACACCTTGCATAATCCAGGAAATTCCCACCAGTCACCAAATCTGCCAGTATCTTGATCTTGGACAGTATTCCAAAACTGTTAGAAATAATTTTTTCTTTCTTTAACAAATTATCCCAGTTTGTGGTATTATGTTATTTATAGCACTGCAAACTAAGATATCAACTTACAGAAATATCCAGTCCTTCATTACTTATAGAATCTATATTTGAAAATTTGCTAAATTGCTGAAAAGCTTATTTGAAACTCTACCAACCCTTGTGGCACATTGGCATCATTTGTACCTATGTACAAAGTTCATAGCTAATATTTGATTAGCTATGAGTTCAGTGTTAATAAATCAATATCTAGTAAGTAAGGAGTCTCTAAACAGAAACATGCATAAAGCATGGTGCTGTGTAGATTGCTTGACAAAAATGTAGAGGAGAAGATCACAGGAACCTAACTTTGTATTTCCCCTAGGAGCATTGGTTCAATATTTGTTAATTCAGTTTTTGTGGAAAGTTTATTTCACATAACTACTATGAATAGTGAGGACAGACTACATTTACACATTTGTTTTTAAATAAGAAAGTAAAAAACCATTTCAAATGACACATCTGTCTCAGTTAAAATATAATAAAGAAATATTGAAATGAACCTTGAAGAAAATGATCAAGGAACTACAGAGCTGTTCATAAACGTATGTAAAGACACATTGGTATCATTTGGCAAAATACTCCTTTTGTTCCCTTTATTTCTTTTCACTGTATGTATATGCATCTTAGATGTGTCTTACAAGTACAGCGTAGGGACACAAATCTCTCATTCCGCCTCACAGGCTTCCTGTCAAGAAACTCTGGTTTACACTTTAATTATTACAACTCATTCCACACTTTATAAATAGCAAATTCAGTTTTAATAATATAAGTGTATGTTCAATTTAGAACTCTCAGAGAAGTGCAGAATCTGTATCACATCCTCCGTTTTTATGGGGTCTTACTATGTAGCACAAAATAACATTGAACTCACCATCCTCCTCCCTCAACCTCCCAAGTGCTGGGATTGTAGCATGTACCACAAAACCAGGCTCAGAATTTTCATTTTTATTTAGCTATTTTATTATAATAAATTTTATTATAATAAAGCCTGCTTTTCCTGATTTTAGAGGAGGCCGTCTGCTTTAAATTTATGACATAAAAGCATAGATTTTTTATTTCCTATAGTAGAAGGGGAACATTAATCAGTACCTTTGTAAGCTCTAAATTATTTTAAGACTGTATATGACTTGAGTTTGATGTCTTAGCTTCTAAGAACTTTACATGCTCTCTTGTATAATTTATACTTTGATTAGTTTTCTTCCTAACATAAATCAAGGGTTTATCTTGAAGAGACTTGTCATTTTCTTTTGAATAAAGATTTGAGCTATTAGAAATATTACAAATCTATTGATAAAATTACAAAAATCTGAAGCTTCAAGAAGGATCATTTTGAATTCAGAAAACATAAAGGCAACAAATGTCATAAAAGCACATTAACTTTAGAAAAGTTGTTGAGATTTTTGGGTTTTTTTGAGTATTTTTAGGAAAAAACTGAATTTGGAAATAAGACACATTTTGATACAGTGCCCCCACATCTTATTTTCAATTTTTGAAATTTGACATTTTTTTTACAGTCTAGGTCAATCCTAACAATTTATGCACTTCCCAAGGCATGACATATAATACTGTTACAAGTGCTATTTATAGTAGGCCAATGAAGTCCTTAAAATGTCAATGGTTGAGTTTTTGTTGATGGAGACCTAGAAGCACAGCACATGCATTAGTTCTGGGGATGAACAGCTTGCTGAGGCAGGACATTTATCAGAAAATTAAAGCGATGCCAGCTTTCTCATGACCTAGAAGTAAGCATGTGTCGCGGCAGCATCATGTCCACCCATCAGGTTACAGGGCAGCCCTGTTTTTCAGCCCAGAGACTGGGATGTAGCCCTGGCCAATTTGACCTTGGAAAAGTGAGTCTATCCTCCTGGGACTGTAAAATGAAGATAGGAAACAAGTCATCTCTTCGTTTCTTTCAGCTCCCAGATTAAGTATTTCTTATTCTGGGTATCTTGGCCAAGCTTAAAAGATCTAACCATTTATTTTTATTTTGGATTTGAAGTTGGGTTTTAAAATGGAAGAATTCAGGATTTCAGGGTATATTCAAATTTCCTGATTATTTTAGCACACTATCAATTGGAGTTTCCTCAAGTCAATTTTAAAATGTAAAATTCACATAGAAACAAATTTTTGGATGAGTACTTTGGACACTAAAGTGCCAAACATTGAAAACTGAAGTAAAAATATTATATATTAAATACTACATCATTTTATTAAAAGAAAACAAATGTTAAGCCTTTATTATATTGACATTATTAGAAGTAGGATCTAACTAAATGACATGATGAATCATTTGTTTATATTCCTAGAGCCTCATTTATGTTTAAAAGGTACAAAATTAGTAAGATGGAGTTAATTTAATTCTAGAATATGGGAAAAATTAATCTGAGTAAATTAAGGAAAATACTCATGGCTGCAATTACTTGAGGTCAGAATAAATGTATGAACTTGAGCAAATATTTAATTTTCATTAAATATCTAATCCCATTCAGCTAACACACATCAGATTTCTTTTCTTTTGTGCATTATATTTATCCTAACACAATGGTACAGCTCTTGTTGTAACTATCAGAGAATTGTTTTATATATATATATATGTGTGTATATATATATATATATATACATAATTCATACCTGTCTTTTTAATAAATCAAGATCACACTGAAGTGAGGGACTTTGTATGTATCATTCTTGTTACTGACCCTTGTTCCCTGTAGCTAGAACAGAGACCCAGAAGATTGGCTAAAATTGCCTGGATTCTAATTCTACCTTGCCATTTGTTCTCCATGTGACCTTCAGAAAGTTGCAAAACTGCATTGAGTATCTTGTGCTTCAGAGAATTGTGAAGTTGGAGTGAGGTAATGAATGTGAAACACTTAAAACTACCTGATACATTGTAAGCTGTTAACAAATATTAGCTGTTACTGCTATCATATATTACATTTTTGTTTAATTGATTTAAAATTATGAATATTCTAATTCACCCATTTGGCAACATTGACTGAGGCCTGGGAAGTGAACTGGGTCAGGTTATTGCCTCAGCATTAATGCTTTTAGGACAAATTGGGGTGTCATCCATGGTGACCATGTGACCTGTTTACTGTTTCATATTTCTGCTGACTCTTCTGATGGTGTATTTCTTTCCAAATGAGAAAGGTAGTGAAATACAGAGAAGTAAATTGAAAAGGAAATATGCAATCCAGTTTACTGTTTGCTATTCAGTGTACTGAAAAAAACTTCAGGACACCAGTAATTTGGAGATTTTCCCGCAAAACGTCTCACTGTACCTGAGAAACCTGTGGTGTGAGGGGAGGGTTGGCAGGCAGCAGTTGAGAGTTGGCAGTGTGTGAAAAAAACACTTCAAGAAAGAGAATGCATTTCAACAATATTGAAATACATCGCATCTGTGTGGGTAGAGGACAGTACAGGTGTACTGAGAGCTGTTGGAAAATTGGGGGTAGGAGGAAAAGGGGAAGAGAGAGTAATAGAGGGTTGAAGTGACCAAAGCACAGTATATTCACAGCTGGGATACATCTGAACACTAATTTTGGAATTAAAAATGAAGGACAAGACTGTAAATTAGGTATCATGGGGGGATATTTTTGGGAGGGAAGAGAGTGAATGGGAGGGTGAATGGAGAAGATGAAGGTGATATGGTTGAAGGGCTTCATACACATCATGAAATACAACCATGAAATTTTTGCAAACTATGAAACCTCAAGCAGGCAGGGAGGGGATGAGGGGGAGATGCTGGGGTGATCTAGCCAACTGACAGTGTAAGGTCATTTGCAACTGTCAAAATGAATCACCCCTGTACAATGAATATATGCTAATAAAAATGAAAATTAAATGGAATAAAAGTGCGTTACATTAGACATTTTAAAGAGAAAAAAAGAGAAAAGATTCAAAAGGAGACTCAGACTTAAGTCTCTCATCTGGGATTTTATCCACATCAACATTCATAGCTTATGAATTTGCTATCCAGAAAACCCCTAATACTTAATGACCACGGGAATTCACTATCATGACATCTGGTTGAGTGTATGTATTCAACAGAGCCATTTTTTATATATAACTTTACCAACTTAGTTAAGTCCAACCCAAAGCCTAGATTTAAAACCAAAAGGCATCCATTTTTTTATTTTATGACTAAATTTGATAAGATTCTGAAAAGTTTAAGAGAAAGAAAATGTCTCAATTGCTAAGTCACAGTGCTATAATTAAGAATATATTAGCTAAATCAAGTGAAAAAAAGAGTATAAAGTTTTATGTGTGCAGAGGGTTGGGGGACAGACAAAATTGGTTTTCTTCGTGTCTCTATAGAAGTGGTGGTGGGTGCTATTTATAAGATTTTAGACACAGTGTGAGAGACTGATAAAGAGCATTTATAGAGATTAACAAACAGAACTGTGAAGTTGAGATGGGGAGACATTAAAGGGAGTACAGCAGGACTCTGATCACTTTAAAGGACAAAGCTAGTGGAGCTGCTACAGGGTGTTGAAGAGGTGGGACACCTCTTCTCAGAACAAGCTGTTCTTGAAATCTAGGAAGGTTTTAGAATGTGAACTACAAAAATGAAGATCAGTGTTAGGGAGATTCATTAATGTAAACAAAAGAAGAAAGAAGAGAAAGAGTACAAAAAAAAAAGTACTTTTGTGCAGTCCAAACCCTGCTCTAAAAAAAGCTCTACCCTACAGTTAAAGGATGTCCACACCCTTTGGATGGGTCTTCCTACTGAATCAAACACAGACAGTCCTTGTTAGGGATCTCAGAAGTTTTCTGTTGAAATGGTTCTACTAGGAATGAAGATAAAATGTTGAATCTGTGGTGTCCATTTTATGGCAACGTCCATTAAAATAAAATAGAAAGTATCCTTAGACTAGGAGATAATTTTAATTGGGCTAAATAAACAAATAAACTGTCTGAGTGAGGAGAAATAGTTACTTATTAATATATATATACTACATATAAATTCACCTCTCTTCTGTCACACTAAAACACAAATGTTTACAGGTGCCTAACAAACTGCTCTTGTATCATTTAAATGCATCTCTGCTGGGGCTAGTCCTTTCTTGGGGGAATAAAAGGAAAAGAATGCTGCTTTTTGGTGTCCTCTTATTCCTTGTCCACATACCCTCGCTTATTCCACATGCCCTCAGCTAACAAACACACTGGAATCCACTGGAAGAACTCATATTAAGTATGAGTTAAAATATGTAAAATATGTAATATTTAATATCATACTCATATTAAGTATGATATTAAATATGTAACAGGCTTAATTAAGACATTAAGGGAAATGGTACTGAACTGACAGGGAAGAAGTGCTACAGAGTGAAACTGAGGCACCAGAAAATAATGAAAGGAGGTTTGACTGAGAGAAGAGGCGGTGGAGTCCATAGAGTTCCACAGAGCGCTTGCAGTATGTGAGACTGCAAGCCTAGTTACCCTGACTGATGTCCATTTTCCTCCAAATCGCATCTCTTCAATCACAACGGAGGCAAGAAGAAAATTTTTACAGCATGAGAGGATAACAGAGGCAAAACAGAACCTTATCTTTAGTTTTTTGATGCTCTGTACTATAGTTTTCCCTTGCTCCACTTTGACAAAAATTTTATTCTACAAAAGATAGAAACAGTTGTTTCCCAGACAAACACTGTTTGATGGAGTTAGAGAAAGTGCTGTGGGTTATGTGAGGGAAGAATTCCAGGATGAATTTTTTTTATCTGTGGATATAGCAAAAAAAATTATAAACAAACATTAAATTGCTTTATGTTCTCTTACCAGTTTCACTCTTTTGCTTCTCTGAATGAATTTGTTTTCCTGTTTGTTCCTTACAAGTTCAAACTTGTTTTCCAAAATTCTTCTCTTTCAAAAGTCATCAATCCCAAAGATAGCCCTTTCTTTCCTTTTTGAATGTGATTCAATATTTTCATGATATTCTTACTAAAATACCCTTTAATAATGTCTTGCTTAAATTTTTCTTAGAATTCATGCCACTGATTAGCATTAAAGTTGAAAATACTTTAATGAATTTTTCTCAGAACTTCTGGAAGAAACTGCTCTTGGTGATAGGCCTCACTGGAGTTGCTACCATTTCAAGTTACGCTATAATGAGGCCCTGGGGGGTACAGGCAAATTTATTTGAGAAAAACGACACACTTACAGAGTGAGTGTGTGTGCACATGCGTGCTATATAATTTCTACAGAAACACAAAGGACATTCGGGTGGTAGCTGCAATGACCTGCTCACTGCTGTTAATCATTTGTATCTCAGGGTCACTGAATCGTGGAATGACTTATAAAAGAGCTTCTGAATGTCATAAAAGGAAACCACACACTCATGAAATGATTAGATAGAAAGAGAATTTAAAATTATACAATGATCAGCTGTGAAGGGAGGACCAGATGACATGCTGTAAAATGTTTACAATTATATTTAAGAAAGAGTTCATCTATGAGCCCGGCATGGTGGCTCAGTCCCTAATCCCAGCCCTCAGAAGCTGAGACAGGACAATCTGGAATTCAAGGCCAGCCTGGTTACATACTGAGATCCTGTCTAAAAAATATACGTAAGTATACATGTATTTATTATGTATGCATGTATAAAAATAGTAGATTAAAACTCATCAAAAACTATAAAATAAAGGATGGATGGGGACAAAAAAAGAGTCATAGAGGGATGAATTGGATCAAATAAAATAAATGCATTATGGAACTATCAAAAGCAAACCTCTTTTTATAATGAATACATCACGAAAACTTCTTAAGTCTACATATTCTACATCTTAAACAGTAACGTAAGGTTTTAAGAGAAGTATCACCTATAGTATTGTTTTCTGGCCTAGACTAAAAGTATTCAGACAAACAGCAATACTAAGAGGGGTAACAAAGTCTTTAAAATGCTAGTATTTTCAGTGTGATCTTCCTTAGCAAATTACTTATCTTTCTCCATCAAAAGACACCAACTCAGAATCATGCAATTTTTTTTATTAAAAACAAAACTAAAATACTGCCTTAACTTTAACAAAGAAATTAACTTAATTTCATATTTGTAGGTATTCAGGTTTCTTAGGATTAAAGCACAGCAAGGGATTTCATCATAATTAACGAAATTCAAAGAACAAAAACTATATCCTTCTGTGGTACCACAGCTACAGGAAATACAGAAACTTGGTTAAAAATAAGTGTCATCTTTTGGCACCACAGGTTTTTTAATCCCATTTGCTGACTATAGGAAACCACTGTCTACATAAAGATGACTTTTTTCTATTTTTTTCATACATGCATAATTAGCTTCTTGGTTGTTTGACTTATTCACTTAGCCTACATTTATTGAGCTCCTCCTATATACCAGGGTAAATGCTGGGGGTTAAGATGAGTAGAACGTGTAACACAGATCTAAAGTACAAAGATTGAATCTATGTAATTTTCAAACAACTGATGTGTTCACCTTAAATAAACATTCTTTTGTTCCCACAGTGGGGTCTTGCCTGGAAACACTCTTTCCCTTATACCTCATTGTCCCAAGCATAGGGACAGCGGAAATTTTCAAATATGCACAAATGCAAATTATCAAGTTCATCACAAACAACAAGAGAACAAAGAGGGATTTAGTTGTACTGGCTCCTGACTGATTAGTGAGATATTTGACAGCTTGCTGGATAAATCTCAAGTTTATCAGACCTGTTTTCACACTAAAATATTCTAAATGACTAATTAACAGAAATCATATAGCAATACAAAAATTTGATGTTAACTTTTGATTCTACTACTAAGTTGGTAGCCTTTTATAAGAAATGACACTCTTCTATGTCCCAGTTTAATAAAATAATTTATTGCTGGTGGCTCATCAGGGTAACTGAGGTGTTATAGACAATGTGAAAGACAAACACATGGTGGTTTTTTAAAAACTAGCAGCTAACCCAGCTACTCCAGAGTCAGAGACAGTAGGATTGTGGTTTGAGGCCAGCCCAGAAAAAGTTAGTAAGGGAGGCTATCTGAAAAACAAACTAAAAGTAAAAAGACTGGGGGTGTGGCTCAAGTGGTAGAGAGCTTGTAGCTGTATAATTGTTTTTTGATATAGTTATTATTTTCAACATCAATGTCATTCCATGTTTTGTGTGTTAAATGATTCCTATCTGGTAACCCAAAGACACAGGATGTGTGTAATTAAGGAGCACCAAGGCTGTGGTTCTTTTTTGAATACCCATTTGTCACTGGAGCTGTCCATCCATCTCAAAGAGCATGTCCCACCATGTCTGCTGTGTATATGGTATGTGGCTTGGCCCCTGGGCCCTAATTCTAGAGTCTCTAGGCTCATGGCTGAGTCCTAAACCTTTCCAGCTCTTTGATCTCAAAGACAGATTCCATGGCCTCAATTTCCTCATCTATTTTGTGGGAATAATAACATCTATCTCAAAGCAAAATAAGAATTAAGTGAATCAAAACGTGAAGTCTTAAGCTAATCATTAGAAGACATCATGAATCCACACATGCTAGTTTTGTTTTATTACAAAGTGTAGCACTGAGTAAATTAAGATTCAGCATCAAACTACCTGAGACAAGTAAAGAAGAGGATAGTATATTATAAGTTAGACTAGGTACTGAAACGTTTTTCAAATGAAGGGAAATTTGTGTGTACTTGGGAGGGGGAGGAGGGTGCAGGGGGCACAGAAAAGGTTCTGAGCTTTAATCCTTCACAGCCAAGGGAACTACAGCTTCTCTCTGGATCACAGCCAGAAGGGAACCTACCGACATCAAGCAAGATCTGTTAAGAAGGAAAGAACACCAAGGTGATCGAGCTTTTAAAAATCTGTGCTTTCAACAGCTTCTGAATTCCCTGTCTAATCAGTAACAGCTTATCAAGCATGAGATGGGAGAAAAGCAATCATCAGGCTCCAGATGGAAATGTTTAATGCATATGCAGTTTACGGGATGAATATAAATTGCGAACATGGTGGGTTTTGGTTAATCTGCTGAATAAAAAAATATTGAATTTGTTCTACTTTAATTAATGAGTAACTGAATATTTGACACAACAGCATGCTTAACTCTTTCACAGAAAGTCAACTGCAGGTGATTTGGTAGATAAAGTTGGCCTTGTCAGTGTTATTTTCCTGATTCGTGTAATTCTTTTAGAGTCTGGTAACAGAGGTGAATTCTTACATAAATTGTAATCTATTCACTCTGCACTGATGAAAAAATGTGTCAATTTACTTAATTATGTAGCATATACTAGCAAAGAATGTAAGTATCATTTAAAACGTTTAGCACTCCTTGAACAAAGAAAGAAAGATAAATCAGATGTCATGGGCAAGAGAAATGATGGTACCCACTGGAGAGCAAAAAGAAGCCTGAGAATACAAGCGATAACAACGAGGCGTGGCTAAGGTGGTATTTCTTTCTCTAACTATAATCTGTGCATCTTGCAGTCTGATTTTAATTGTGCACAAATTCCACTTACATGGCACTTACTATGTGTTCCAAGACCTTTGCAACATGGACTCATCTAATCTTCCTGACAGCCCTTGTGATGTGGGAACTAGTGTTACTCCCATTTGATAGCCAGGTGAACTGAGGCACAGAGAGGATCAGAAACTTGCTCAAAGCTGGAAGAAAATGTCAGTGCTGGGATGCGACTTTGGTCTGGCTTCAGAGTTGTACATTTGAGAGAGGGCTGCCTATCTCAACAGGAGCCAAAATGGAACCATTTTGGAAATGGAAGCATATAAAATGTATGCTTTTGGTAAACATTCATTGACAATAGTGACAAAAGACAGGAGGAAAGACAGAAAATATTTTACTATTCGATGACTTTTCAGAAAATAGGGTAATTTTGCTTCACTCTAAGAAAATGAAATTGCCCATCAGTGCTGATGCTTTGAGTCTTTCTTTTTGTGAAATTGAGGGGAAAACTCCATCTTCTATTTTTCACTGAATAAAATGTGCAAATAAAAAATTGCATGTTTAGTCAATCACAAGTACAATTAGTTTTTTTTTCTGTCTTGGTTTTAGTTTTGGTGTTAGTACTGAACCCAAGGCCTCATGCATGCTAAACCCTAGTGTTCTACCACTGAACTACACCTCCAGCTCCATGTTAGTTCCCTTCAAACACTCGAGAAGGAATTAAGGCCACCAGTGATTGATTATACAACTACAGATGCAAACTTGGATAAGAAAGGAGAAAAAATGTTCATTTAAAACAACTAGCTTATTTTAGCTTTCAAAAGAGAATAAAACCTGAGCTATAGAAACAATGGAAAACAATGAAAAATGTATTTGAGTGAGAAAATACTTTCTGTTTTCTTAGGTTGAAGTTAGTTTTGTCGTTTTAAGAACCCAAATGGGAAAATATTTTCCAAGTAATTCATTTAAAACATCTACTGCCATAGTATCCTTGGAGGAAAAGGAGCAGTTGTGTTTTGAAGAAACTCATGAAACTAACATAGTTTTCCTTATTTGCTAGCTGATGGGTCATTGCTACACACTTGTAGTGTCTACTGTTAGAAGAGATCTAGCTATGTAAAAATGGAAATGGCTACTTTGACCTTGATAGTGCCGTCTTTCTTATTTATCTTGTTTTCTAAATTATAAATTTTACATTCTCTTCAGTAGTAAAGCCAGATCTTCTATTAAAGCAGAAACCATAAATAGCCTAAATAGTGCATCTTATTCATTGGTATCACCCATACTGTCAATGAAATTTACACCGACAAGGATGGGTAAAAAAACGTCACCCAGAAGTGAGGTTGAGTTTCATGATTAAAAACTACATACTTTTCTTCAGCAATGTAAATGTAGCAGATTCAAAATTGCTTTCAAAGTTAGAACTCATCCCACTTAGAAATTGGTTTATTTAAAAACTCATATTAAAACTTTATGGTGTCCCTACATTCATCCACCATCATCATTTTTCCTTAGTGCTTCATAGATATAATCTTTATTAAGTCTCCCTAAATGAAGAAAGGCCAGAATTTAGGGAGGGGGGGCGAGGGGAAGGGGGGAGAAATGGCCCAAACAATGTATGCACATATGAATAAATGAATAAAGAAAAAGGAAGAAAAACTTTTGCACTGGTGGAACTGGGAGATGAAATGCACTATTGTAGAGTCTGCAGTGCATGCGCCCACTGCCAAAAGAATTTTGTAAGTTTTAGACAAACAAGTATATGAAAGCAAAGAGAGTTGCAGCAATGTGGAGTCAAGAACACAGGCCTTATTGTTTAATCGACAGACAGCAGAAGAATAAAATTCATGTTCCAACCCATTTCTTTCAACTAATGTACAATCAAATATTGTTTTCACAAAATACATATTGATTTATAAAATTCAACATCTTTATTTAAAATCGAACTTGTGAGTGGTTTTATATTCATTCCCTTCTATAATTTATATTAATCTCCCTTATATAAGAAACTCCAAAGACTCATAATTGTGAAAGATCATTTTAGAAACTGGTCTATATTCAATAATCAGAGAATAATGTTTCTGGGTACACTGATGGCACACAAAAACTTTCTAAAATGTCTAGACATCTACATTTTTATCTCAATTTTAAAACATATTAACAATGTTTTAAATATGTTTAAATAGCTGGATTATAAATGTAGCGTCTTCAGACACAGAGATTTTTAAAAAACGCTTCATAACAATCAAACTCTCTTTAGATGTTCCAAGCTCTGTTATTACAACAATTCTAGCCTTAAAATCTCACACTTGCTGGTTTGGAGAATTCTTGAATGTAATCTCACTTTTGGTGGAAACCAACTCACAATTAAGTGACGCAAAATACAAACCTCCTGATTTACAACGCAATTTTATTTCAATAAACCATAATATCATTAAAAAGAATAATTTTGCCTTTAATTTGATTTATATTTTGACTTATCCTGTTGTACTGGCACATTTCCATTTATTTATATCACTGCATTTATAAGGCATTTGGAATGAAGGCAGGACATAAAAGTAAGAATTCTTTATCTGATGCAGCTTTTAAATTATGAACAACACGAAGAAATGCCATATGCAGACAGGAGAAAATGAGGAAGTATTTCCTGTAGCCAAATGATACACAACACCAGTAAGGGGGCAAAGAGAGTGCCTGTTCAAACCCATAGGAAAGGCCAACCAAGTACAGCATCCAAGAATATCAGGCAGATGATAAATGGAGCAGCAGATGGAGGTCATTGCGAACAACAAAAGAACGGAAGCAGTATGATTTTCAGGGAGACATGTTGGTTTTGGGAGAATGCCATGGAAATGTTGGATCTTAATTCAAGTTCTTCCTTTGGGGTGAAAGTATATGGAATAGAATAGCTTGTACAGTGTCATACATTGGGAAATAATGAAAGATTAATCAGCTCTCTTGCTTCCAAAAGCAAGCTCATCTACATGAACAAATTAAGTGCCTGGTGCTTCCTTTATTAAACAACACTGTTTACCTTGGAAATGGCACTCAGTGCTTTCTGAGTCAGTCTCTTAAATTCACACACATTCCTCAACTCACACCACTCATCACTTCAGTAAACAATCTATGCAAAGGCTTCCATCGACTTCAGTTTTACTAATTTGGTAGGCAGTATTTTAGTCCTCGTCCTACATGTTCTCAATATCATCCACCACTGGGCCCACTTCCCCTCCAGCAGACACATTCCTCTATTCCTCTTCTGGACGTCATTCCCCCACCTGCCACTGATTCCATCCCCTTTGAAGCTTATGTTCTGTTACTCAGCCATTGGACTTGGATCTGTCAAGAACACGTCTTGGATACTCTGCCCTTCTTAACTTACACTTGTTCGTTATGTGAAACCGTACATATGTGGCTTCCATTATCTGCTGTGTGCACAGCTAATCACAGAACCTGTCACTAGCCCTGTCTAACTAAGTTCTGGACCATTTTATTCAGTTGTCTACTAGACACTTTGTGGGTTCTATAAATGTACTTCAAATTCAACATTTTTAAACGGCAGCTTTGCTATCTTTCCCTCACACCTGATTCTCTACCATCTGTTCCCAGTGTTGCATGTGCCGTTGCCTAAGAGTGGCTCAGGCCAGACGGGCATCTGGGAGTCATCTCCAGTACTTTTTCCCACCAAAGTTCTTACTCAGTCCATCACCAAGTCTTGAAGATTTTATTTTCTAATACTTCTTAAATCTACTTATCCCTACTCTGCCTTCACCATCCTGATTCAAGCTGCTACCTCTCCCCTGGACTATTACCATATCCCACTGATGGTTGCTCTGAGCCCTCTCTTGCTGCCCTAAGATCCATCCTCTACATTGCAACCACAGCCAGCCTCACACAGAGCAGATATGATTGTGCTATGCTTTATCCATGCCTGTCACCCCAACACACAGAAACTGTTGGCTTCGGGCACTTCCCTGGCACCTCTCTGGGTTTCTGATGGAATTAAAGCCTGAAATGGTAGCATGGCTAATAAAGCAAGATTGGCAAGATCTCCCCAGCTCTCCATTCTCTTTCAAACCACCCTCCCTCCCCTCTGTGTTGCAGCCACAGCAGTCTTTCCTTTATGTCCTTTGGCTTTGCATATGCTCTCCTGTTTATCTGGAATGTGATCCTTGTTCCTACCTTCTCTGTCTCCCAAAGCTTAATCTACCCATGGCCTTCTAGGGGAAGTCTCCCTTAACTTCTACAGAAGTTGTATTTTGAAGGAGGTCTGTTACCCTCAGCACAACACAGTTGCAAAGCTACTTCCATCAAGTGCATCCTAATGTTGACATCTCTCATGAAGATACGGCTTGGTGTTTCTTCTCACTGTGATGCCATGGACCTATCTCCAGCCCTTAGCACACATTTGTTTCTCAATAACTTTCACTGACTAAAGGAATATTTGGACCAAACAAAAGTTCTTAATACAGATGACCAGGACTCCCCAAAATGACCTGAAACCAAATATTAGAGTCCCAGTCTAGCACAATGACCAGTAGTATTTTTCATTCATTCATTCATTCACTAACTTGCTGGTTCACAGATTCCATGTTACTTTCCCAGACCTAACTATCCTTGTCTTCTTTTAGCACGTGTCATTCTTACTTATTGTATAGATCTCAGCTGAAATGTCACTTTCTGTGTATGGCCAGGGAATATTTGTTAAATGAATGATGACCTTATTAAGCATTTATTGATTGCTATAATTAGTTGCCAGGCAGCATACTGGGGCCTGGGTTACAAAAATTGATATGAAACTTTCTCTGCCATGAGGAACTCATTTCATATTTGGAGATTGCAGTCATGTAGAGAGATAATTAAAGCATAATATAAATGGCACAACAGAGGGATGCACCTCCTGCTTGTTGGATGATTCAGGAGAGAGTCCTGCTGTTGTGATGACAGTGTGGTTGGAAGAAAACACACATTCCGTCTTTCAGGATAATCTGCTTTTATCTGGTAGCTGTATGTAACTTTGACCATATCATCTAATTACTTGTTAGAAAGAAGAAAAATCCTCTATTTTAATACATTGTTGGAGACCTGCTCTTATGGAGAAAATCTAACTAAACTCTTTGAAGGACCATTTACAGATGAAATGAGAGGCCCCAAAGCAGCAGTTACAAGGCCTAGTAGAATTGCATTACACAGAAAAATGGAAAGAATGTGGTTATGGTGGAACAGCTGGAGGAAGTCCAGCACAGGGTCCAGAGAGATGAAGACATGGAGGGAGATATAATGAGCCCCTGAGAGAAAACAGAGGCTGATCCATGCACTGCAAGCCTGGGCCTGAGGAAAAACAGACACACAAATAGACACACACACACACACACACACACAGAGCCAGTACTAAATTTTCTTTGGTTATATTCCTTTTGAAATAGAGTTATTTGCTCTTTAGTTTTAAATTGCTTTGTTCTGATGTAAATCTATCCTAAATGGGAATCCTTTTCATATTATTCCTCAAGCTCTTCTGCCCCAGTATGAGTATATGCAAGGGAAATCTGTACAGCCTACAGTTGTCAGATATGCATTCCGGCTCTAAGAAGGGATCACCAGCATGGGGGCTGATCATCCTTCTCAGCCCTTGCAGCCTTGTCCTCTCTATTCTCTGAAAGACTATGACTCTGCAATTTCAAGTTCCCAGAGTCACCTTACAGCAGAACCTCACGCAGACTATGTAGAAATCAAGGACTAAATCTTAGCATTGGGGGACCTCTGTGTTACATCAGTTGTTACCTCTGAGCTCTCTAGGATGAACATTTAGCTAGACTCCCACTTTGCAAATTTCAGAATTCCATGGATATATGTGATTAATATGATGACATTTCTCAGAGTATTTGAAACTTGAAAATAGGCTATCAATGCATGTTTTAGAAATGGCAGGTTATTTTTTCCAGTAGCTATGTGATTTTTCTGTGTCTGTATGCATGTTTGCTTACATTTTTTTTATTATTCCAGGTAAATCTAGTTCCTTTCAAAAGATGGTAGTTTCAGTGCAAAAAAGAGACTGTGATATACTTAATTTCTGTCTCTGTGTGTAGCTAAGCAAAATGTATTTTCTTCAAGGTGAAAAGCAAAGCACATGAAATTGCAATATCTGAAAAACATAGTATTGAACTGGTCTGTTTTATTTCAGGTTAAAAGGAGATTTTCAGATAAATTGTTTATTGGGTTCATTTAATAAAACAAATGCTGAAACTGCAGACATACCACAGGTCTTATTTATAGTCAAGGCTGTCAAGATTCCTATAAAAGTCCTTCTGGGACAGGGAGATTATTCTTCTATGGCTATGCTATCTAATATTACAGCCACAAAATGAATGTATACATTTAAATTTAAATTACTTAAAGTTAAATAAAATAGGGCTGGTTGTGATGGTGCCACCTGTAATGGCAGAACTGAGAGTTTAAGGCCAGCTTGCCCTACATAGTGAGACACTTTCTCAAAAAACAAAAATAAAAATTATTGTACAGCATGCACAACTCCCTGGGTTTCATCCTGGTTTTGCAAAAACAACAAAAAATAAAATTATTCAATTTTTGATTCACATTAGCTACATTTTAAGTTAGTATCTACAAATGTCTATAGCTACTGTTTTGGACAATGCAGATGTAGACATTTTCCCTGCTCTAAATATTTATACAGAAGAGGATTAGAGTAAGCAAACAACTTTGAGATTAGCCATAACAAGTTTTGGGGCACTAGATCTACAATGATCAACATGGATCACCCTTTGAAATCTTTGGTTACCTTCCATCTGATATAAAACTTTAATTCCATTATTTATGTCACTCTCCCTTCCTTTTCCTATCTGCTATATGTTCTTCCTCTCCTATCCTAGAAAATCTTATTGTTGGTTTCTCCATTGAATAGAATTTTCTGGAAAAATAAAAGAAAACGAATAGATGGATAAACTGGGTGCCAGTGGCTCATGCCTATAATTCTACCTACTCGGGAGGCAGAAATCAGATCTTTGTTTAAAGCCAGCCCCAGGCAAATAGTTTGTGAGACCCTATCTTGAAGAAATTCATCATAAAAAAGGGTTGGTGGAGCATCTTAAAGTGTAGGCCCTGAGTTCAAAAAAGTTGGACAATGTGTAGAAAGCAGGGTTCTGAGATGGCCCTCAAAAGTCCCTGATTGTGGTATAAGTGACCTATATAGCTTCCTTCTCACAAGTGTAGGCAAGACCTGTGAGCATCATGGCCAGTCCATTCTCCTGATCATGGTTATGTGACACGTCAAAGTGAGGGAATTCTGTGGAGGCAATAAAGTCCTGTGTCAGCAAGGGATCTACTAGAGAAACAGAATGTTAAGATCTATCAATATGCATATGATATGTATTACAGGTGCTGAGGCAAGTTTAAAATCCACAGGACAGGTGGTTAGGAAGGATAAACTAGACATGCTTGGGCAGAAGCCCTGTCCACAGGCAGGATGTTTTCTTTCTCAGAGGAACCTCATCTCTTTCCTTAAGACTTTAACTGACTGGATGGGGACCTTCCAGATTATTGTGATGAACTTCTTTACTAAAAGTCATCCATTAATGAGGTTAAGCTTGTCTATAAACACATTTATAGTAACACCTACATTAATATTTGACAGGCTAACTGGAGATTTATGTGTCCAGGGAACACATAAAAGTGACACTCCCAGTCAGTTCATTTTATTACACAAAGGGATATAGCCATCCTGGCTGGACCTGATTCAAGTGGGTGGTGAGTCCTTTAAAAAAGAAGGTAGAGATTTGTGAGTTGAAGCAACAGAGACTCTCTCCTGTTGTGCCTGAAGAAGCAGCCACCATGAGTTCGACAGCTACATGAGATGCATGCTGCCAGCAATCATGTGCTAAGTCTCAGATGACACTACAATCTGGATTGCTCTTCATTTGTGGCACTGCGAGACCCTTCACAGAAGGATCAGCAAAGCCACCCCCAAAGGCCTCATCAGTGAAATGATAAATGCAAAACTCAAACCATAAGTTTGTGATAATTTTCAATACAACATAAGAAAGTAATAAAGACTAGAACAGGAAAAGAGCATAAAGTATGAGCTGAAAGTGGAGTCAATGGATGAGCTGAACATAGCACTGAGCTTAAGAGATATAATTATTTCAAATAAATGCATGTTATTATTCTCTTTGACAACTGACAGCACTTTTTTTTCTTCTTTAAGGATGATGAAGGTGAAGTTCAAAAACTAAGAAATTTTCCCAAAGTGAAGTAGGACCTAGTGAATCCAAGGCTTGTATTCTATAGCAAGTTCATGTTCTCTCTTCTTATGGACACATGAATTATGTAGGGTAGAGGGGTTTTGTGATTAGTCCCTGTTACCTTATAAATATTGTAGCTTAGTAATGAAAAAGAGTTATGATAAAATATTATTCATTGTGACAATAATATATAGTTAATGGCTTCTGGTGATCCAGTCTGCTATGGACTGAATGTTTGTGTCCTATCTCAAAAATCTTATATTGAAATCTAATCCCTGGTTAATGGTATTTGGAGGTATGGCTTTGATGAGGTAATTAGGCCATGAGGGGAGGGGAAATTCCTCATAAATTGGATTAGGCCAGAAAACTAGCTTGTTCTCTTTCCACCATATTAGGGTATAGGAAGTTGGCAGTGTATAACCTAGAAGAGGTTCCTCTCTAGAACAATGCTGACACCTGATTTCAAGTTCCATCCTCCAATACTGTGAAAAACAAAGTTCTGTTATTTATATAAGCCACCCACTCTATGGCATTTGTTATATAGGTGCAGACTGTCAAAGACACAATCATAACATGTGGTCTTCTAAATAAAAAAGGAAATATCCACCATAGTTGAAGTTAGGAACAGTGAACCTATTTAATCATGCCAATTTTCCATCTTAACTATTTTCCTACTATTAAGCTTGTACACTTGGCTCAAATTAATTTTCTCAGTAAGAAAAACTAGTTAGAGCCTGTGTGAATATAAGCACCTAGTGGTCTATAACTGCAACTGAACACAGCAAGAATTTTAGTAAAGCCTGAATCTCCTGCATAGTTGAAAGAAAATTTATGAAATGTAATGCATAATAAATTTATACCATATATACAAGGCAAAAACAACTTTCAACATGACTTGCTGGTGAGCTTTTAGTAAGCACAGCTCATCTATGTGGCAACTCCAGCTGACCACGTGCACTGTGGGGCGGCCACCTGTAGTATTCCCTGCATTGTTTTCATCCTGATTTTGGCGACTAAAGGTGGGATTTTAAGTCCTCCAATACCTTGGCTGAACTACTAGCAAAACTGAATGAAATAACCTCAGAACTGGCAACCACCTGCTAGAAGTTTCAGCCTACAGACATCATTAGTTTAGTTTAAAGAACTGTTATGGATCATCGAGGACGTTTTTCTCTCCTCTTCTTAGGTAACAGACAACTGTGACCTTCATTGCCTGATAGTGTTTGTACGTCAAGCTCCAGCTGCTGGTGTCAAGGGTTTGTTCTTTGACTGCAGGACTGACTTGCAATGCGCTCCTTTATAAATCTGCCTTTCCCACCAGACTCATGCTTTTAGAGTTTGGAAAGTAGTGGGGAATAAAAATAATGAACCAAGATTCCAAGAACAATTACCTTCTCTGTTTCCTTATAGACTCCTGTCTGTAATATCTGCTAAACTTTAAGTGAAACCAGAAATTGATAATAGACTCATAGAGCATACTGGTAAAGATAATTAACTACTCATAAAATCTTAAAATACAGGTCAAGATGAACATAAAACAATGTGATTTGGAAAATCATCTACCCAATAGAAATACAAGTTCAATTCTGTGTCTGCCACTAACCAGCTATTTGGCAACTGACAAATGACAGCCACTTTGGATTTCTCTTATCTAGGGTTTAAATATGAGAATTGAAGATCATCTTAAATTGTTTAGGCAAATCATACTTTCTCAATTTTTTATATAACTGAAACTAATAGGATCATATGTATATCATAAGTTTGTCTAGAATTTTTTTTCCAGTTTCAGCCCATACATTAAATTTAGAACACAAAATAGTCTCTCAGTGAAGATTTGGGTGGCTGCCATTTATTTAATAACTACTGTGGGCACAACATTCTGTATTACACTCTTCAATTAATACTTAGGAAAATCAAAGAATAGCTATTATCCAATGCACCTTACAAATAGGAAAGTCAGAAAGGAACAGTTGACTTGTCTAAGGCTTCATGGCTAACTGGGAATGGTTTGGAATCTAGACAAGGCTCCATATTATAGTAGGCTTTCCCCTCATTCATGCCAACCTCATCTACGGAAATTTCAATATGAAGCAGAATTTAGAAGAAAAAAAACTTATAGGACAGATGTACTTAATTTCAGAGACATTCAATGACTCAGTATTATATTTTTTATTTTGTCAGATTAAACACTGCCATTGGCATGCTTTATAAAGAATTTGAACTCTGGAAATCTTGCAAATTTGGTATGGGATTTACAGAACTTTAGTTATAAAATATTTTGCCTGTCTATATTGAAATAAGGTCAATCAAAGGAATAATGGATTTGTTAGATACAGTTATATTGGAGTGAGAAGAATCATTTTCCACTAATTACAGACTTTTCTTATTCATTTTGTTTCACTTAAGGATATATTGACATTCAATAGGCTCCTCTCTAACCATGGATTTTGTAACTATTTATGGAAAATTATAAGAACTGTTGGCTGGAGATGGAAAAGAGAGTAGGGGAGGAGAGAGAGGAGGCTTGTGTGCATTCAAGAGAATCCAAGTAACACCTGCCTTCCGTGAAGAATGCTGTGCAAAGCACAGGGAAAATGTCAACCCTCTACAGAATGGGGTGGTCCGTTGAAAGCATTCTTTCACATCAGTGAGCACGGAGATGCTACCCTTTTATCAAATAGCCCACAGCCTTTTATTACACAGCAGAGAAGTTTTTATGGTAGAATACAGACTTCAAAGCAGTATATGGAGTGTGTGAGTGTAAGGGTATTATTTTTTCTTTGTCTTAGAGTGTGTAACAATTTCATGACTATTTGTCATATCTTATACATAAATTTAGTTAATCTTATTAATCTTATGTTTCTGTTCATTCAATCCATCATTTATAAAAAAAATACACAATTAGTAATTATAATGACACATTACCAAAAAAACCCATTTGGCCATGGAAAAGAATGAAATCTTATGATCTGTAGCAACATGGGTGAAACTGGAGGACATTATATTAAATGAAATAAGCCCAGCACAGAAAAATAAATATCACATGTTCTCATATATCTGAGAAATCTAAAAAGACAAAGAAATAAACAACTAAAAACCCAGTTTTCCCCTAGAAGAAGAGAGTAGAATGGTGGTTCCCAGAGGCCAGGGTGTTTGGTGAGGTAATGTTGATGAAAGATATATGGTACACATATAAGGAATAGGTTCAAGGGATCTATTATGCAGCATGGTGACTATAATAAGTAGTCACCATATTGGAAAGTACATATACTTTCCAATGCAAAATGCAAAGACAGTGGATGTTACATGTTCTCACCATGAAAATGGTAACTGTGTGAAGGACTGCATTTGTTAAAGTTTTAACCATTCCACCATATACTTACATGTCAAAACTTCATGTTGTCCATGATCTGTGTATATAATTTTATCTGTCCACTTAAATAAATTAATAAAATTTAATAAAAAAGAAATGTGTACATACAGGCTTCCTTTAACATAACACAATAGAAAGAGACTGGGATATGTACTAAACCAGAGCCAAGGTGGTTCAAGTACTCCTTCATTGTGGGGTCCTCTCATTGAGGCTAGTTTAGCTCATTCAAGGAGTTGTCAGTTCTTTTTCTGCAAATTGAAGGGCTGGGTGAAGTAATATCTGAGGACCTCAACATCATTAAACATTAAGCATTTCCTGGCTTCATGACCTCTGTCTTCTGCTCTTCTTTGAAGTCAGTCATCACAACTTCTTTATAAGTATGGTAAATTATTTCTAGAAGGCAGCTCCTCCTAGAAAGTTATTGTTACTCTGTTAGCATCAAGATCTTGTTTTGGGTGCTTAATTAATGTTTAAAATGTGTTTTCTTATAGGGCTAAGAACAGATGTTGGATAATAAAATTCATCTCAGAGTTGGGGATATTGGAAATAATTACTTAATAATCTTATGTGTCACTGAAGCAAAGAATCAGAAAGTGTGAACAGCAGCAACAATAATGATGGCTAATATGTATGAGTGTTTATCTTCAACCAGACATTGTGCTGAGCACCTTACATTTAGTATTAATTTAATCCCCATGACAAATCTGTGGAGTAAGCATCATTGCCCCAATTGTGAGTTGGCAGAAATGGGGATTAGGAAAGCTTAAGCCACCATCTCAAACCACATATTAAATAAATGTGCATTTACTTTGCATCTAAACCCAAAGGAGCATATATTTTGTATCATATCACTTACAAAGGATAATGTTACATTTCAAAGTAGGGCTAACACAAGTAATCCCTGTATATATATATAATCTGTTCAAAACTAAACACTGACGTTGTGAGCCAAATTTTTCCACATAGATTCTGTAGATGTCTGTGACACAGGAAACCATACGTGGCTCTATTAGAGACTGATGAATTCCCAATTACTTCTTTTGAAAATTGATAGGAAATAAGAAAAGTATCATTTTGCTTAAGATGTACTCTATATTGTTTTGGTTCAAAGAGCATTTTTATATTGTTTTCTCACTATGAACAACATGATCATCAAATTATTACTATTCTAAGCATACTATATAATATTGAAATAGGTAAATCATGATATATAAATCAGAATAATATAGAAATACTCTACTGCTGCTCTCCTTAGAGCATTTCAAGAAGACTGTTAGTTATTGACATCTGAATACTAAACTAGTCTATGCACGTAGCTTCATATTTTCTCTTTAAATAAAGTAACTGGTTGCTGTTTTCAGATGACTATTTATAGGTGGGCCATTGACAGGTTCCCAAATGGTTTAAGTATCCAAGTTAGTTAGAGAAGCAGGAGGGAATGATTGGGACGCTGTAAGTATCAGGTCCAGTCTTTGTGGACAGGTAACTGTGTATACACAATGATGTACACACCTGCAATAGCACCAAGATTATGTTTCCTAAAAGAAGAGCAAGATGGAAACATGAAATCAAAAATTTTGGTAAAGACATGAGGACTTTTGTATACATGTGAACTTGTAAACTGAGATTCCAATCTTACATATATTTGAAAACTGCATTTTATTAGTAAGTTATATAACATTTATTTCTTCAATACTTTGCACTTCAAGCTAATCATATTAAAGTGAATGTTTTATTGTTGGAAGAACACAACATGAGCTCTAGCTAATTAACATATTTTCAAGTGTCTAATACTTCATTTTGCTTAGAGGCACAGTATTGTACAGAAGATTTCTATAGTTTCTTCATCTTCTTTAACTAAAACTTTGCCTGTTGGTTAGTAATTCCTCATACCTCCCTCCTGACCACTCCCTAGCAACCACCATTCCACTCCTTGATTCTATGAATTTGACTATTTTAGATAATACATATAAGTGGAATCCTGCAATATTTGTATTTCTGGGATTCTGGTGATTTTGAATATTAATGATCTGTGTCATTATTAATGCAAAAGGATGAAAAATGAAGATTATCCATAATGCAACATCTGGAGATAAATATAGCTAATAGTTTTGTGAGTTTTTGCACTTTTCTTTGAGGTTTCTACATGGAAGAACTACTGCACTGTCCCAACAATTTTATACTCTGCTTCTCTCTACATAATATATATCATGGTCACTGTTGTCATGATTAAAAGATCTTCAAATAATTTATTATGACTGTTCAACCTAATGTATTCAACATTTACTTCCCTTTTTCTTACAACTTTCAACTAACCACCCTTAGGAAAAATTTTAACTTAGTTATACTGTGCTTCACTCAGGCTGGAGGAAATTTTCCTTTTTGATTATTGTCTAGGAAGCATTTGAGAAAGGCAACCAATATACAAGCAAGTGCATCATCGTGCTGGTTTATCACTCACTGCTGAATGCAATAGCAAAAATGTGTTTAGTCCTTAAGTTTCTCATTGGCGAAATGGCAATAAAAGTTCCTAAATGGCAGCAGTAATATGAGATGTCAATCAGGTGCTTAGGCCAAAATCTGGCACACAATCAATGCTTAATATGTGCTGGGTATTACCTTATGGCAATAATGTGGTACTTATTGCAACCATCCTTACTATGAGTCTCTCGTGCTCTGACTCGAGTTGGTCTGTAGAAGGCAACAGGCTTTGCTGAAAGCAAAAGTTAAAGTAGTATTACTTAATGTGAGGGTAAGTCACTTCTTCAACTTTGGAATTCTCATTTGTAAAACAGGGATGTAACAATCTTTTTTTGCAGAGATTTTTTTTTTAAGGATGTAAGGCATAGAAGCTAAGAACACCCAATAAATGCTTGTTATTACTCTAATTCCAGTGTTTCCCAGCACATATATTTCTAATTCAACCTAGTGAGAACTAGATTAGTTAACCAAACCATCCTTAATTTCCTAAATTAAAAGCAAGTATAGGATGAGTATTATACTTAATTTTGAAGTGTGATCCCAGAATGTAACTAGATATATGATTACACTCAAGAGCATTTATTTTCCTTGCCTGCCAAAAACACAAAAATAAGCAACCCTCCAAATTGCCAAACTTCACCTCTAATTTTGTGCCCAATGTTATTAATAAGGTGATTCATGCCTGTAATCATGCCTATAATCCCAGCTACTTGGGAGGCAGAGATCAGGACAATCATGATTTGAAGGCATCCTAGACAAAAAGTTAGCAAGACGCCATCTCAGAAATAAGCTGGCTGTGGTGGGATAGCTCTATCATCCAAGTTATTTGTGAGGCATATGTAGTCTACCGCTGGCCTTGAGCAAAAATTGTTAAGACCCTATCCAAAAAAAAAAAAAAAACTAAAATAAAAAAGAGCAGAGGTGTGTCTCAAGTACTGAAGTGCCTGCTTAGAGGCTCTGAGTTCAAACCCCAGTAGTGTCAAGCCAAACAACAAACAAACTCTGTTAGAAAGTAACTTGGTCATCTGAAGCATATAGAGACTGTTTACAATTATCCACATAGCTCTTTCGTTTGGCCACTTCAATTTAAAAGCAATGAAAACATCAGGTAAACCAACTTAATTGCATCAAACAGTAAAGTAATTGCCTGAACTTTATAAAGCACATATTTTGACACTCTATACAATATTCTCTGCTTTGTGTATATTTGAACAGACACAGTTAAGATAATACAGTGATTCTGTCCTCAAAATCTGTATGGCATTCATTGTATCATTCTGGGTTTTGCCATGAACCTTTGAGGTGAGGGGTGAGGATTTGTCTTGTCTGAAAGATTTGCCTGAGATCAATGAGCACATTCAACACGTCCTGTGGTGCTATGTAGCTTTACACGACTAGTGGAAGGGTTATTAAAAATGCATGGAGGAATATTTGGGGGGGGAGGGTAAATGGACTAGATGAAGGTGAGAGAATATGGTTGATGGTCTTCACATACATATATGAAATAAAACAATGAAACCTTTTGCAACTGTTTTAAGTGGAGTAGGGAGTGGGCTGAGGGGGTAGATGGTATGGGTCACCTAACCGATGACCAATTTAAGGCCATCCAGAATTGTCACAATGAATTGCCCCCCCATACAATGAATATATGTTAATAAAAATAAAATAAAAATTTTTTTCTGAAAAAAATGTAAACATGCAAAACCACGCTTATCTCCTTCCCATAGTTAATAGGTAAGGGGCCCTTCGAACAGGAAGCAATGAGGTAGGATGAAGCTATTGCAGTTGTTTATTTGCTCTGTTTTAGATGAAATCAGTCTTCATGCTAAACGTTAAGTTTTATGTTTCTTAGATGGGAATAGAGTACATTGAATTATAGTCTCTTAGCAAAGTACATTCTATAATAATCCATTGTTTTCATTGCAGAAGCACACTAAGTAAATATATATAGAACTGTATATAAAGTAACACGATGAAACTCATCAAAGCCTATGAAAAGGAGGGGTGAGATGGGGTGAATTTGATCAAAGAACATTGGATGCATTTTGTAAATATCACCACTAAACCCCTTTACAACTATAGTTTATGCTAATAGAAATAAAAAACTAAAATAACTTTCACAAAAGGGGACAATTATTTATCATTTTAAACTGTCTATTGGTGAAATTGAATAGCAAAGAAGCAAGTATATAAATAATCCTCAGCCTATATGTGAAGGATTCAGTCAAGCCCAAACTTTAACTCAAAAAAAAGGAAAATGTAAAATTAACCAAAAGAAAGTATAGATTTGAATTGGTCCCAGTTGAAAAGATAATAAAGGATGACAATATTTAAGATAAAATAGCTTATACTAAAATTTTTGGAGAAATGGTGCATTGGTCTCAATAATTAAGTTCCTATTGTATATACATACACAGCTTTTGGCATACTTTAGTACCACAACTGCTATCTATATAAAGCCCACGTATATCTCAGCCTAACATTTATATTTTCTACACCTAGCAGGTACTAATGTGTACATCAAATAAATATTGAATCAATTCTTCCAGTGTGTCCATTTTCTTTCTTTTATAGTGCCTAACAAGACAGTGAGCCAATTACCTCCTGACACTTGGACATCACCTGTACTAGCAGTGTTTGCAATTCTGACCCCCAGGAGATATTTGGCAATATCTGGGATTGAGTTTGTTTGTACAGCTGAGGAGATGTGATGTTCTATGGCATCCTATGGGGAGGGGCCAGGGATGCTCCAAAGATGCTGCAGTCCACAGGACAACATCTTCCTGCCACAATAAGGAATTATCTGCTGAAAATATCAACAGTGTCAAGGAAAACAAAGCTTGATCTGTACTGACATCCACCTTTGGCCAAAGCATAAAATATAATTTGTTCATCTATTTTATTTAATTTTTTGATTTATTGGCATAAACTATGTCTATTGTGTGTTCTTATAAACCTGTGTCCTTAACCATTTCTAACTTACAATGCAACTTGCATATTTGCACTATTTGCTTTCTCTTCTGCAAATTTGACTAGAGATTTATTAACATTAATCATTTCAAACAACAAATTTTAGTGTTCTTACTCTATTTTCAGTAACTTTTATGTTTCTCCCTGTTTTTGAGATTTGCTCATCTCTTCTACATTTCTTGGGTACTCAGTCCATTGACTTTTAAACTGTCTTCTTTTTTAAAATGTATATGTCTCAGACTAAAAAAGTCCTTTGTGCGTTGTTTTAATTGTATCACACAAGATTTGACAGGTGATGGTTTCATTGTCATTAATTAAAATATTCTGGGCTCCATTATACTATTTTAAAATCTATAATTTATGTAATTGTCTATATATTTTGGGTAAATTCATTTTAAAAATAAATAAATAAATAAATAAATAAATAAACATTTATTCATATACTTTAAAAAAAGAAGGTATAAGAACAAGAAAAACTGACAAAAAAAAACCAGAATGAGTGGTATAAATTATTTTTTAAAAATCAGGAGCAAATGAGGTGATCTCTAGTCATATAGACCTAGGAAAGGCCATGAGAGAGATGAAAGAAGCAGGTTCTACTCTCAGGCTAAGCAATTTGTGGACAAGTCCTTCTGGGTCTACACTTTTGATTGACAAGAGAGAAAACACATTGCATTCACCACTCATCTCATGGTCTTAAAGCAGAGGACTTTCTTTACAGGAGCTGTGAAATAGATTATCTCAGAGTCACATTCAGATAGCAGGAGGATGTAGTATTTTCACCCTGGATTTGAAAAATAGAAAAAAAAGCTTTGTGAAATAATTTGGGAAGAGTAACTATCTTTTCTGTGAAAACATAATGTTAGCAAAGGTAGGTACTTTTCACCCAATAAAAACCATTTGTATTTCAAAGTAAGTTCAAGAATCTACTTGTTCATTCTTTAGATTAGATTTGAATGATACATGATTATGGTTAATATTGCAAGTTTAAAATAACACAAACAGCATGATGAAAAGTAGGCTGGTAGAGGTCTTTGCCTGTTGTTGATTTGACTAAAGCTAGTAATAACATAATCTATGCAGGCATATTAGATTTCCACAAATGAAAGGTCTTATCTACAGCCGAACATCCTCAATAACTTGGGAACATGAGAAGTGAAGAGGCTGGGCTATGAGAGCTAAAAGTGAGGCTTAGCCTGTGTGCCTTAACACCTGGGGAAAGACAGGGTCCCAGCTGGCCTCACTGCAAGCTCCCTCCTAACTCTGCTTCCGTGATGAACCATCTAATCAAAAATTCTCTTTTCTCAGGGACAGGACACAGCTCCTGCTTAACCCTGAGTCATGGTGTCAGTTCTCTGCCACCCAACAGTCCGTCAAAAAGCCCATCACATCCTCACACCCTCCTCAGAGCCCTGGGTCTGACCACTATCCTGGTAGCATAAAGCCTGTCTTCCAGAGCCCCTGGTTATTCCCTCTGCACAGCGCACAAGTCTCTGCACAGCAGCTTCAGTTAGGTTTTGAAGCATCTCTGTTTAATTCCTCAAGGATCACCTACCCCATGAGCTATGTTCCAGGGTGCCTTGAGATAGTAAATATGTTGACATAAACATCCTAAGACAGGGTATCAGTTCAAAACATTTTATAGATAAGGTCTTCTCTCCTAGAGAAGATCGGTACTGGGACACAGCTTGAGAATATAGTGCTTATAATGCTAAAATATTAGTGCCTTCCCTTCTTCTGGGATTATTCCCCAATAGTTGGACATGAAATGGAACATAGGGTGTTTTCTTTACTGCCAGTGCACCAAAACCAGCATAAAAGCCTGAAAAAGCTAACATGACAGTATTTTGAGCATGAAAAAATGTTACATACATGTTCCACTTAAAAGTATTAAAATTTAATACAAGTCTAAATATAAGAGATCTGATACTATTCTAATAGGGATAAAATTATTTAATGCTTTAAAATGACTGCTAATTCAAATGATTTAGATTGCTTGACATTTAAAAAGTCAGCATACTAAATAATTGTATTATTATACTATTACTTTTAATTCATGTGGGTGATAACTGCTATCTTAAATATTTGCCCTTTCCTCTAGCTAAGCTAATTTAAATAGGTGATCATTAAGACTAACAACTCAAGAATAAATGCTAATAAAAGAATCTCTTATATATATTTTCAGTGTTTTAAATTTTACTTCTTTCCTTCCATTAAATAGGGATTATAGGTGAAATGTTTGTGAACTGCTTTGCTGTAACTTCAACTTTAATACCCTTGCAATCACCTAATGTAAATAAGGGTTGGCCTGTGTATAAAAAGTAGTTAAAATATCTCAGGAGGTAGGATTACCAAGGAAAAGTTCTGATAGAGCTGATAAATTTTCTGCTCCCAATATACAATGAAAGCCTGACTGGTGTTTATCTGCAAACTGTCCTTAAATGGGTGCCTTATGAAAAGATCGGTCATTTAAATTTTCCTCTTGGACACAAAAAATGTGCAATACTATGGAGATATTTTTCTTGCTGAATATCCCCTCCTGTATATTCTGATAGTGAGAACTGATGGGCCAATTTGTGTACTCATTAGTATCACCCGAATAATATTTTCTGTTGGTCATTACTGATACCATAAAAAGTCCTTATGGGTGGGAAAGAGGAAAAGAAGAGTTTTAAGCAGAAGAAAGAGGTTATCAAATGTCAGAGAAAGAGAGAGAGAAAGAGAGAGAGAGAGAGAGAAAGAGAGAGAGAGAGAGAGAGAGAGAGAGAGAGAGAGAGAGAGAGAGAGAGAGAGATGTGCCTGAGATTCTTATGCTGGATTTGTAGGTCTGCAGTTAACTCTCTTACGCAAGTCACACAACCCTGTGGGTTTTGGTTTCCTCATTAGTGAAAGAAGGTATTGGGTTGGAAGGTCTTTGGGGAATCTTTCCTGTAGACTACACAGACAGCTCCTTTTCATATTAATCAAAACATCTTATTTATAAATCATGTTAAGTACAGCTATCTTTCATAATTTTATTCTTCTCTTCAACTGACAATCATATGATTTGTTTCTGTTTGCATTTCTGTTTTAATGTTTACTTTTCTTGGAAAAATAATTACATGGAAAGGATTTCTGCACAAAAGTGTACAATAAAAATACTAACCATCTCTAATGCCACTGTTAGTCAGAACTCAGAACTGCAAAGATGGGTTTAATTGCATGTTATTTTCTCCTGGTAATTTTAGTTCTCTTTTAAATCAGTCCTGTTGATTTTAGCAGACAAGTTAGCTTTGAAAGTTCTTGAGTGTAAATTTACATTTAGACTTTGCAGTAAGTAATGTAATGTCAAGGTGAATTCAACTTTCAATCAGTGACATACTAAACAGGTCTCCACACTGTGAACCAGTATCCATTTGTGAATGCCTTATGCAGAAGTAGAAAGTTATGCTCTCTATGTTTCCTCATTCAAAAGATTCAATGGTAACTATTTTTCAAATAAACAAATTAATGCTTAAAATTTAATTAAATGTGAATTGCATCTATCACCATAGATACGAAAAATTAGGCTATAACATTGCCTGCTTATTTTTTCAATTCAAATGGCTTCTCCAAATGACAGATTTTCATGTTGAGCTACACTAGCAAAACGCCTTACAAATAGTAGGATTTAGTTAATGTCCATCACATTGATGAGTCTTTGTCACAAATATATTAGTCCTCTAAGCAGTATTAAAATAGTTCATTTTAGCTATGCACACAGATATAAAAAAACTAACTTTAATTATGGAATAACTCACACTATTACCTCTGGGTCTTTATGGCTTTACAAAAGCTATTTCTTATCTGGAATGTTCATTTGCCTTAATTTTTGTCTTTGTTTAACATGAGTGATGCTGTATTCTACCACCAATGCTGATTAATTTCTCTTCTCCTCTGAGATAGCATTGACCATAGACTATTACTTGTCCATCTCTTCTTCCAAAATTTATTCTCCTAGAGGGCAGGCACTATGCTTTAAGTCTTTTTAAAGTAGCTGAATAGAGTAGAGTCTAAATAAATGTCCACTGAATAAAATGAGAAATCTTCAAATACAATTTGTGAATACAAGTGTCAGAGTTCTTTCTACACAATACAAAATCAAACATCTAATTTGAGCGAGACTACATGGGTTAACTTCTACAACTATTCACTTCTCTGTCCAACTAAACTAAACTAAATATAAAATCTTACCTTTTAATAATATATATTCAATGCATTGAATAGTACACCCTTCCCCCCAAGTTAATAGCTACTCAGAACCTTACAAAATAAAGTTGTTTGGAGATTGGGTCATTGCCTATATAATATATGTTAAGACAACGTCATATCTGATTATAGTGGGCCCTAAATCCAATGACTGATATCCTTATAAGAAGGCCATAAGAAGCCAGAGACAGAGGTTAGAATGAAGAAGTTATAAGCCAAGGAATCTGGAGGTTGCTGAATGACAACACAAGCTTGGGGAAAAACATGGAACAGACTTTCTCTCCAAGCCTCTGAAAGGAATTGACTTTGTTAGTATATTAAGTTAGAATGTCTGCCCACCGGAGCTATGAGAGAATAAATTTTTTTTTTATGATGCACTGTTTGTAGAAATTTGTTACAGAGACCCTAGGAAACCAATTCCTGCATATAGCGCAGCATCTCTTGCCCATGCAGCATGCAGGGATGGATGTCAGCTAGGGTCCCTGGAAGAAGTCACTCGCTGGAGAAGGCAGATGTGCCATGAAACCAACACTGCCACTATATTTTGCTTGGCCTGCAATGACTCTTCTACCACGACTTTTGCATTGTGTAATCTATCTAGGCCTTATTAATACTTTATCCAAACTGAGGTACAGGGGTAGCCAGAAAACCCAAAGCATGAAAGTATTTGATGTCCCCACTCCAGAGGAACTAATACAGAGACCTTAAAATGACAGAGGTCAACCCAAGAAGGGGATCAGGAACCAGTGTAAAGATCAGTTAGAGATAATCAACCTGAGTTGTAACACTTTTGTACAGAAAAGCAATGCTAGGAATCTCTCTGTGTAGCTGTCCTTATCTCAACTAGCAAAAATACTATATCTTTCTTATTATTGCTTATTTCTACTCTTCAATGTAACTGAAGAAAAGTGCAGAACAGGTTCTGCCTGGAAGCGAGATGGTAGGGGGAGAGGGGGTGGAGGCAGGGGCAGGAGGGATAGATGAACCAAACAATGTATTCACATGTGAATAAATGAATAATAATAATAAAAAGTGACAAAGGGAAAAATAATAATTTATCCAAACTGAAGGCATATGTAAAAGTTACTATACTTGTTTGTACCCTGCTTTCTCAAGGTGCTAGTCTTACTCTTACGAAGGCTTGGGGTAAAAGCTAATTTTGTATCTGCCATCAAAAATTATCACTACCTTAATCAATATACTGTGTCTGATTTTATAGAATGGATACTTAGGTAATGCAGTCATAAAGGATTTTTAAAAATGATTAAACTGTGATTTTTCCCTTTGACTTCATAAAGTCTTTCCAGGATGGGACAGGAAGATTAGCATCAGTGCTGTGGGAGATGACTTCTGCAGTCAAGAGACATGGAGCATATCACTAAATCTGTAATATAAAGGCATGATCTTGTCTCAACTAAACTGGAGGGAACACCAATGGAGAGGGAGAAGAGTAATTTAAAATGACTTCGATTTATTGAAATTGGAATTCATGTTTTATTTAAGATAAGTCAAGAAACAAAAACAATGCAAGCCCTAAAGACTTCCAAGCAGTGACCTGGAACTAAACTTCTCCACCTGGAATAGAGTGGAATTCTTATTTTCAACCTTGAGAAGACCTAATTTCTCAGATGACAAAGTGCTCATGGAAGAAGTGTACAAAGAAAAGGTGAACACAAGGGGAAATACATTAGGCACACACTTATACAGAATGGTGCTTACACTGAGATTCCTCCCTCTCTAGCTCTTCTAGCAAATATGAAAGGAAAAAAAGAGTACCAGCCCCATTCCATGGCCTGCAGGTTGCAGACAGATCCTGACAACTCTCAAAGGGATTTCTGGAAAGATGAGAGAATCCATCTCTCTCTTCCCTAGGAGTAATCAAAGTCAAGTTTCTCCTGACTGAGACCCTAAAGCACACAACCAAGATCTTACTGAAGTAGGAGGGCGGGTATGATCTTCATGTGCTCACTCAAAGACTGATTTCCTTTTCTCACTGAAAAATCAAAGAAGACCCTTGAGAAAACAGACAGTTAAGTTCAAGAAAAGTAGAGGGTCATCCCATGGTCCATTCTAGTGTGAATTTCAGTATGGATAAATTTAAACTGCCATTGTTTCAGCCAGTTCTCTCTAACAAATATGTGCAACACATTATTTTCTTATTATAAAAGTGTGTGTATTTCTTGGTAAAGAAATACACATAATTTTCATTTTTAAAAAACAGACAAAAAAGAATCTGATATGTACATCTGAAGTAGTTAGGGAGATGGACTAATCATTACATTTTTGACAGTAAAGACAGTTTCCAGAATTATTAAATTGTTGTTTTCCAAACCAAGAAATGTAATTTAGATACTTTCATTTAAAAAGTAAATGTTGTTGGTTGTTTAGATTATAAAAGTGTATGGAAGGAAAATATCAAGAAGTAGATGACTTGGTTTTTGTAGCTGTACTCTCCAATATGGTAGCTGGTAGTCACAATATTTAAATTCAAAAGCTATTAAATTAAAATTGATTAAAATTTAGTTCTTCAATTTCTTAGCTGCATTTCAAGTCCTTTATATATACTTGTGGCTAGTGGCTAGCACTGGTTGACGACATTTACATCTTTGTAGAGAGTTACATTGGAGAGGGTTACTGTAAAGCTTATTTTGTGTTCTTTATAAAAGTGTTACTTTCTGAAATGATATTGATCCTTGTATTGGTTTACTGTTGCTGCTATGACAAATCATCACAACTGTAGTGGTTTAAAGCTATAGGAATATATTGTCACACAGTTTGGTAGGCCAAAAGTCCCAAATCAGTCTCATGGGACTGAAACCAATCTGTGGATGGTACCCTACTCTATCCAGAGGTTCCAAGGTAGAGTCTGCTGCTCCTTTGCCTCTTCCAGGTTCTGGTGGCCACAGCATTACTTGATTTATAGTCACATCAGTCCAACCTCTGTCTCCATGGTCACATTGTCTCCTCCTTTCCTACCTGTGGGATTCCCCTTTTTTCTCTTTCTCTTTGGCAGTACTGGGATTTGACTTTAGGGCCCACACTCACTAGGCCCATTCTATTAATTGACCCACATCTCCAGCCCTTTGTTGCTTTAGTTATTTCTCAGGTAGATTCTCAGGGTTTTGCCTTATGCTTCCCATGTAGAGAAGGTCACAGATGCATATCACAACAATGGTTTTGTTGGTTGAGATTGAGTCTCACTAACTTTTTGCCCAGGATTATTCAAACCTTGATCTTCCTGCTCTCCAACTCCCCAGGAGTCACTCCCCACACATATATCTTATAAGTATATAAATAACGGAACTGGATAATGCACGTTACACTTCCCATGTCTACCTACAAACTCTTCATCTTACACAGGAATTAGGCTCTGATGTCTCTGGGGGGTATTGTCTAACCTAAGACTACCTAGAACAATGCTGTTTTAAATTTTCTACATTGTTTTATGTTGCTATGTTATTATTTACTCCACTAGCATCTACCATCAATTGGTATAAATGCTACTACGGTCTCCAAAACCTGCATGTCTTTCTCCCATGGAGGTGTATACACTAGAAAAGTCTGGCTTCTTATTTTGCTTCACTTATTTCTTATGTAATTGTCATAAGACCAGGCTTGATGGAAAACTCATGAGAGCACTGAATCTCAACTTTACAAATCTAGTTGCAGTGATTTTAAAACATGTTATATTATAAACCACACCTGTGTAGAACATTTGCCTTTTCTCAGGCTGTTTTTGTCCTTTACTATGGATTATTGACAATGTTGGCTTTAAAATTATTTTTTTAAAGAAGGCCAAATCATGTCTAGAGATTATAATGAAGGTGTGTGTGTGTATGTGTGTGTGTGTGTGTGTGTGAGAGAGAGAGAGAGAGAAAGGGAAAGGGAAAGAGAGAGAGAGAGAGAGAGAAAGGGAAAGGGGAAGAGAGAGAGAGAGAGAGAGAGAGAGAGAGAGAGAGAGAGAGAGAGAGAGAGAGAGAAAGGGAAAGGGAAAGAGAGAGAGAGAGAGAGAGAGAGAGAGAGAGAGAGAGAGAGAGAGAGAGAGAGAGAGAATGCTAGTTGGCTTTAAAACTACTCCAAAAGATTTTTTTTTAATGAGTAAATAAAAACCTGTAGAAGAATGGGTAATATTCTTGAACAAACTCTCCAAAAAAAAAAAGCAAAGTTACAAATGACCAATAAGCCTAGCCTCTTTTTAAAATCTAGAAAATGTTCTTAAAATTTAAATGAGAGATAATGAACAACCATTAGAATGGGTAAAGTTTTAAAAACCATACAACATGAATGAATTTGTGGAGAAATGAGAATTCTTTGACACACTGTGAGAATCTAAACTGACACAATCACTTTGCAAAATTTTTGTCATGATTGGCAAAAATTAAACTTATGTATTTGATAGTATGAGATCACCTCTTCCTGGTCTGTACCCTTCTAAAACCTCTGTATCAATTCTGTACAAGTAGCCGGAAACTGAAAACAAGTAATGAACCAATAACGGTAGATATTCACACTATAGAATAACATGACTAATATCTCAAATAACAAATGGGACTTTTCACAAATATTTTAATAAAAGAAATAAAATGTGCAAGATGCATATTTTATATTTCCATCTATATAATTTTTCAAAAGGAAAATTAACCTATAGTGATACAAAGCTGGTAAATTTTTACCTTTAAGAAACAGTAGTAAGTTAGAGCAGAAATTAATGAATAGATTTTAAAAAGCCTATAAATAATTAATGAAACAAAAGTTGGCTATTTGAATAGTAAGACTGATAAATTCTTAGCCAATCTGTCTAAAAGGAGAAGGGAAAAGACCCAAATACAACAAAGAACAATGAAATCCAGAGGATCATGAGGAAATAATTTGAAAACCTACATTCAAAGAAACTGGAAAATCTAGAAGAAATGGATAAATTCTTTGATGCAATTAACCTATTAAAATCAAACCAAGAAGATATAAGCTACTTAAATAGATAAATAATAGGCAACACAATTGAAGCAGTAATAAATAAAAAGTGTCCCCAAAAAAGAAAAGGTTAGGACAGAATGGATTTCCTGCCAAATTCTACCAGTGCTTTAAAGAAGAACTAACACCAATACTTCTCAAACTTTTCCATGAAATAGAAAGGGAAGGCACACTACCAAATTCATTCTACGGAGTCAGTATTATCTAAAATCAGACAAGGACACAAAAGAGAGAGAGACAGAGACAGTCAGGGACAGAGAGAGAAACAAAGAGAGAATTACAGTCTAATCTCTTTGATGAACATAGACACAAAAATTTTCCATAAAACAGAATCAATGACAAAAATCACATGATCAGCTCCATTGATGCAGAAAAATCTTTTGACAAATTTAATGTCCTTTCATGCACACTCATGTTTACTAATGGTGTCTTTACAATAGCCAAACTGTTAAAAACAGCCAAGGTACCAACAACCAGTGAATGTACAAAGAAAATATGATATATAAATATAAATGAGTGTGTATATGATGTATAATATATATATATATATATAATACATATGATGGAATATTTCTCAGCCACAAAGAAAAATGAAATTATGCCATTTTCAAGAAAATGGAGGTAACTGGAGATCAGCATGCTGAGTGAGATAAGCCATTCTCAAAAGGCCAAATATTACATTTGTGGAAATGAGATCTAAAATAATGATGAGGATAACAGTAACTTGACATGAATGTAAGTGGGGAGTTGTCTGGCGGGAATCAGTGGGAGGGGCTAGGGAAAAGGAAAAGGATATGATTATATATATGAATATATATATGACACAGAATAATGAAACTTGACAAACACTGCAATGGGGCAGAGAATGAAGGAGGAAAGGGAAATATAATAGAGAGGTTGAACTTGTTTAAGGTACACTGTACACAGGGACAGAATTGTCACAATGAAATCCCCTTGTATCATTAATATATGCTTATTCACAAATAAAATAATTGTTTTTTAAAAAAAAGAAGTAGTAGTAGTAGCTAGAAGGGACATGATCAGTGCTTCCCTGTGTTAATAGGGTCCTTTAACTGAACTGGGAGTTGTCATATGGTTGTTCACTTTGCTGGTATTGAGGAGTAGGGAAACAGCCAGGAAGCAAGCTGTGGCAGTGTCCCAGACCAATTACCTTCCTTTTCAGTTTTATCACTCAGACTCTGTGCCCTTGGAAAAAATTTAACTGTTAATGTTTTTACAGTAAGTAATGCCACTAGATGAACTATCTAAATTCATCTCTCAAAAACTACAGTTTTCTTATTCACTGTGGTATTATTAACATTTGTTATATTTCATGACACCTGAAATTACTCAGCATTCTATTTGTACTAAAAAATCACATTTGCATATGGTTCATGTCTTAAAATTGAAACATGCTTCTTATAACATTTGTCATGTTGATAAAATACCACATTCTGTCCTGGATTCTCTAGGACAGATAGCTGGAATACAAATGAAGACACTGCACTGTAAGTGTGAATTCCAGACCACACAGTAGCAAGGATCCTAATTTATGTTGGAGTTCTTCTCAGGCTTCTCCTACTCCCTCAATCCTGCCTTTGAAGAGCAACACTCTCTTGAAGACTTAAATCTGTCTTTTGCTATAATAATATGAATCAGATAAAATGAACACCTTCAGAATTTAAAAATAATCCTGGTGGCTCCCTTATTATACCCAGCTCAGTTTTCATGTAACAATTTTGCCTATAAACTAATAAAAAATTACTCAGTTACCATTTCCAGTTAGTATTTTCACCAATCTTTACAACTAAATTCATACAGATGCGATAACTTCATTTTTTTCATAAAATATTAAGTGTTTCATTAATTTTATGAAGCTTGTCTAAAAGGAGAATTTTCCATTTTTTGATTATAGTGTATATGGGTCTATCAGAGAGGGTGGGAAAAAGTCTAATGGAATACTTGCAGATAGCTGATATCTCAGTTCCTCTCCCTGTCTATACCCAAGATTCCTCTTTCCTTGGCTAGTCAGCAAAACAAGGAAAAAATGCTTTGTGACAAGAAAAATATGTTACTGGAATTTTAATATTAGAAAGTCAGGGTTTGCAAATTATGTGTTTGCAGATTGAATTTACATTATCTAATGGTTTCTTTAAAGTAATTCTGTGTTGGTATTGCCTTCACAGAAGAAAACAGTAAAGAAAAATCCTCCCTAGGATAAGCTACCATCAACTTTGTTCTGAAAGAAGGTCTACAGATAATTTTTTTAAAGAAATTGAGGTTACAGTCAAGGTGTATAAATAGAAAGATGTAGATGGAAACACAGGTGGATAACAAGGGCAAAAAGTAAGAAGGGGTAAGAGATGGAGAAAAAGTGGGAGAGGGAGAGGAAGAGAAAGAAAAAGAGGAAGAAGAAAAGTACTGTTACCCTTCTCTTGACAGCTGTTCAGCTTCCAGAAACCAACTATTTTCTGCAAATATTAAAAAGGAAATTCCAGAAACAACAAATTCAATATTTTATGGTATATTGCTACAATTATTCTATTTCATTATTAGTCTTTGTCAATCCCTTATTTTGTGTAATTCATAAATTAAATTTTATCATAGGTATGCATATATAAGAAAAGCATGGCATATGCGGAGTTTACTACATCAGCATCCACTGAGGGTGTAGGAACAGACCCGGTTGGACAAAGGATGACTACAAACAAACAGAAGCACAGGCAGCAGATGGCAGAATTGGAATCCTCCCAAATCCATACATTGTAATCATTAGATAAAGTTATAATGTATCTTTGAAATTTTAAAAGGGGACACTTAAAATATTACTTAATGAAACTTTTTAAGTGAGTAAACAGATGAGAGAAGAATATTAAACTTGCATAAGTACACAGTCTAACTGATATCAAAATTCAGTGGTTGGCTTTCAAAATAAGAAATCTCAAATATGCCTTGGTGAACAGCAAGAAGTTTTTCAGGATATACCTAAAACCCATCACCAAGAGCCAAAAAAGTGGTTAATAATACAGATTTCTTATTTTTAACTCATTCCTAAGACTTCAGTGAATTTAATTAATAAGCTTTGTTGTTTTAATCCGCTGGACAAAAAATAGTCACTCTCTAAATCCTTTACTTAATCTAGTTGGACTTGTCGTGTTTGTGTGCATGTGCAATATGCATTTATAACAAAAATAGAGAAAAAACAAATCTTATGTTTTCTTTATATGTAAAAATGAAGGTAGCTCATTTTGAGGGAAAGTAAGTAATGTTGGCTAAAGGCAGACCATGGTTTAAACGCGGATGACAGGACCGGTGCCCACTTGCAGCCCCGACACTCACAGTAGGCGCAGCCGTAGACTTCCACCCGGAGCCCGATGCGCCCTTCCCCGTGCCAGTCCAGGGGCACCACGCGCACGTGGCGCGCTATGACCGGGTGCTGCAAGTCGTGCCGGACCACGCTGTCCGAGTTGGTGTTCCCAGGAAACGCCTGCAAAAAGAAATGGTATTTAAAATTCTTTGAAAAACACCAAAAGCAGCATATTCTCTCTCATATGTGGAATATAGACCTAATAGAAATGCAGCAATATTATGACACACTGGTCACACTACAGGGGAGGTCAAGCACGGGAGGGAGAGGGTAAAAGAAGGGACCTGAGAGTTTGAATATGGATAATAAACTCTCTATGCAAGAATGAATATAGAAATCTTAAACTGGCTGAAATCATGATAAGAAGGGGACAAAGGAAGAATGAAGAAAATTAGAGGAGTAAAACAATTGGGGTTATAATACATATATATAATACATGGAAAAAGCACAAGGAAACTCCCTGTGTAGCTAACTTTCATCTCAAACATGCAAAAATGTCATTTTTTTCTTTTTTCCCTTACAAAATAGGAACAGGTCCTGCCCAGGGGGGAAGGCTGGGAAAAGGGTGTAGTAGGGTGAATATGATGCAAAAAATGTGTACACATATGTAAATGCAAAAATGATACCTGTTGAAACTATTCCAGGAATGTGGGGATAAAGGAGAGCTGTGGAGGGGGAGAATTCAAGATAATATATTTGATACCTTGCAAAAATCTTTGTAAATGCTACAATGTACCCCCACCCAGCACAACAATAAAGGAGAAAGAAAAAGAAGAAGAAAAAACACTTTAGAAACAACCAGGCTCTCTACCTGTCAAAGTAAACTCAAAGTTTCTTATCCAGAGATGGGGTTTTATATTCACACTATAAAAAAATTTGTAAAAGTAAAAAAAAAAAAGTTCACTTCTTTTATTTGAAAACAAGTTGTTTTACATGGGAAATGGGCCAAAGTTGCTATCAGTCCTTTTATGTATGTAAATATATTCATATGTTAAGAGAATGAAGCACTATATTGCACCACTATACTGTCCAATAAATATTTAAACTGGAGTCGTAATGTTTTGCATTAAAATTACACAATAAACAATTTTGATAAAATCCAACTATGTTTATTGCTTAAAGAAATCTTTCCTCCCTTCCTTCCCATGTCAGCCCTAGAAATCTGAAGACAGTATTTTAGCATCATTTAGGATAAAAAAGCATAACTGAGCAAGTGGAGAGGTCAAAGACTTCTAGCAATTATTGGAAAAAAAATATTTAGGGAGTTTTTCCAGTGAGTCAGAAATGCTAATTCTATTTTTCTCATTATTGCAGATTCCATCAAAAGAGTGATGCTCCCTGGATTTTGTATATTAAAAATTCATATTTTTGTAAGCAGAGAAAAAAATGGATTTCCTTTGCAGCACAGATAACATTCATTCAACAACCATTGATAAGATACCTATTGCATAATAAATATATAGCAAGAAGGCCACAGGGATTATGTTTGGAAACATAAACTCTATCCTCATAAAGATTACAACCTAATAAGGAAAGTCTCAGCATTGAATGATTATACCAGGATGTAAAAAAAATATAAGAAAGCTAATTCTATATTAAACATCAGATGTTTTAACTCCATGTATTCTTTCTAGTTTTCCCTGCACTAGATAACTTGAGTTTTTAAAAGCTTTTGCATAAGATTCTTATTTATATTGTGTAAAATATCTTAAGCATAGAAACAAAAATGTTAAAATGAAAGCTATTTTAATCATTTAAGTATTTTACATAGTACTATATTATAATGATAATGTTTCATTTTATCTACCTAAGGAATTAAATTTGCTTTTATATAAACCCAGGAATTTTATCTTTTTAAAATTCTCTTTTATAACCAATCAAAGACACGCTTTTAATAAAATGTATACAGTAGGTTTGAACTGGAAGGTTCTGGTTTATGTTCACACAAACACCATGACGGCACATTTATGGTGTTAGGCTTTTTGCTCAATGCACACTCTTCAGTCATGCATATGTGTAGCATAACACCTAGTATTTAAGTGAGGTATGGTGGTGCTCCCTTGTGATCCCAGAACTTGGGAGGTTGAGGCAGAAAGACCAGGAGCTCCATAACAGCTGGGCTACATAGTGAGACTCCATCTCAAAATAAAAGCCTGGCAATTCTAAGGATTGAGTGAGACTATTTCCTCCAGAATAAATGCTTTTATATAAATGTTAGATGATTCCAGCAATCTGCCTGAGGAGTAAAATTTTGTCTGTAACGTGCAATTCTGATTTGAAAATTGGGATGCTGCTTAGTGATGACTCCTGTTGTGACTTTGTTTTGCTCAATGAGTCACATTCTACCACCACTGCCTTTTAAAACAATTGCATCCTTCTTCAATCCTTCCTCAGACAGAACTATTCCAGCAGGTCTTGAATTTTAACACTTAGTAGAGCAGCCTCTTTGCACTTCACTGATAAAATTTCTTTAAGAAAAACATTAAGAAAGATTTTTCCTTTCAGGTCCTGTTTTAGCCAGTTTGGGCTTTACAAAGAACACACAAATCTAAGTATTTTATTCATCAGGTCTGTATAGTAATATCTATATTAGGATTTCTGTCTTCAAATACAAGAACAATAAGAATCCCTGACCTAAATTACCTGCATCAAATCCATGATTACATGTGGATTAATATAAAATTTACCATCTAAATAAAACTGCACAAAAGTTACACATTTTAAATTGAAGGCAAATGCTGTGCTTAGCACGTTAAGAACAACAACAAAACTTCTTTGGAACTCTGTTTCTGAGACATTTTCAGGTGTCTGAGGTGTAAAACAAAATCTGAAAAGGTAGTGCAAAAAGCAATATTAAGGAGCCCTACCAATGAGCATGATATAGTTGGCAATTTCACAATATTTGGAGTTCTGTGAAGGCCATATAATGAGGCAAACTCTACAGAGTAGGAGCTCAGCTGCCTAGGAGTTCAGAGTGGTGTTGGAGGGAGAAAAAAAGGCAGAGTATAGTTGGGAAGAAGATAAGCCTGGCAGAAAAAGGAATTCAAACCAAGGGTTCCAGTTACCTCAAGTTAAGTTCTGCTGAAGTTTTGCTCTGTATGGATAACATCTCTAAACCTCAGTGCTTTTTATTCCTTCTCCCTGTACATTCTCCAGAAAGCCATGGCTAGCTGATTCGTAAAATTCATTTTGGTACCAAAATTGTGAATCCTCTGAAAAGATTAACCAAAGCATGCTGAGGAATAAGCAATAAGGCCAAATGTCTGACTGGAAGAAAATGTCTGTGTATTCACAAGTTCTGTCTAATTAGGGACAAAACATTCCAGAATTTGTTTTTTAAAGAAATGACACAAAAGCCATATTCATGAAATTATGGGTGCTGGGATATCCGATCCAGGCAAGAAGACTACCAACAAAAAACTGAAAATCAATGTCAATGGGGTGCTATGGGAAAAAAAAGAAAATAAGGGACAGATACAATATTTTAAAAGATCTATTCACATTTTGCAAGAGAGGAGTAGGAAAGAAGATATGAACCAAACTATTGAAGTTATAAGTGTACAGGAATTCATGACAGAAAAATGAATTGCGAGTAACATGGTCAACATCTCTTCTTCCCTTTCTCAGCAACCTCTTCTCTTTCTTTGAGTCATAGCATCTAGGTTTTCTTTAAAAATTTCACTGTGAATGTTCCACTCTTAACCCACAAGATTCTGGAGAGACAGACACAACTTTGTAGCACAGGAGATGTGGACATGTAACTAGTAGAGATTCATTTTTAGCACTTCTGCTGAAGCAATTCATTTATGCATTTATCTATTCTCACATTCACTCATTCATCCAAGAGAAATTTGAGTGCCTCCTATATATCTGATAGTGTTCAAATCACTGGTGATACAGTAATAAACAAAATGTACATAGAGATGCTGTTTTCATGGCTTTTTTGTTATTAAAGTACAAAGACAGGCAAAGTAGGGCAGATGATAATGTATATATGTGTATTACTTCATAGGTTTTCATGATATCTATATTATTGACACCTTTTATAATGTGCATATATCATTACATACAATGTATGAAATTACATATATAGCACATGCACAGCCCATAAAGGCAAAGGCCTTGAGTCTTCTGGGCATCATTTAAGGCAGGAAGGAAGCCAGTGTTGCCAGAGCAGAGTGAAGCAAGAAAGGGTGGGGAGAAGATGAAGCAGTGGGAGCCAGAGAAAAGAGAGACCAGAGGCCATGATAAAGTTGTGTGTTTCATTTTAAGTGTGCTAAAGGAAATCCCCTGGAGAGTTTTAAGCAAGGAAGTAATACATCTTATAATTTTTAAGATTGAAGGCACTAAAATCCTTAAAGGGAATTTCCTGGACAAACAGGTAAAGACTGTAACATAATACAAAATGTAGATTAACAGCATGGTCTGATAACAAAGATTTCATATTTAGAGAGATGAGTGCAACAGTGGAGTGTGAGTGAATGTTAAAGAATAGCATGAATTCTGCTCAAAAGGGACCAAAGACTTCAATGTCAGGCCTGAAACCCTGTAACTACTACAGGAAACACTGGAAGATGAGGCATAGGCAAGGACACACTGAATAGGACTCTGACAGATCAATGATAGATCAAGATCAAGAATTGACAAATGAGATTGCATAAATTGCAAAGTTTCTGCACAGCAAAGGAAGCAACTACCAGAGTGAAGAGACAGCCTGTTGAAGAAGAAAAAATATCTGACAAAGGATGAATATCCAGAACATATAAAGAGCTCAAAAATTAACCACCAAAAGGATAAATGACCCAACCAATAAATGGACACATGAACCAAACAGTTTACAAAAGAAGAGTAAATGGTTAATAAATACATGGAATAAAAGTACACATGGGAAATAAGTACATGAAAAAAATCTTTAACATCCTTAGCTATTAGGGAAATGTAAATTAAAACTACATCTCAGTCAGAATGGCTATCATCAACAACACAACAACGAATGCTGGTCAACGTCAAAACAAGTAACACTTACACATTGTTGGTGGGAATGTAAATTATACCAGATCATTTGTGTCATGGTTTTTGCCTACATCAGCAATGCCAATGTAATGTATAGATATTAAAAACAACATATTATGTTATATTGCATACTGTAGGTTGAAAAAACATTAATAAGAACAGAGAGTGATGTGAGTATTAAGCTTTACATTTTTCAAACTTGCACGTAAGACTGTTGGTGGGAATGTGAACCAGTGTAGCCACAATGGAAATTAGTATGGAGGCTCCTCAAAAAATCACCCTGGTATACAACTCCTGGGTATATACCTGAAGAAATGTAAGTCAGCCTACAGTAGAGATACCAGAACACCTATATCTACTGCAGCCATAGAGAAGAAAGAAATTATGTCATGTGCAGGAAATTTTAATAAACTGGAGATCATAAAGTTTAGAGAAAAAAGCCAAACTAATTAAGTCAAATAGTGAATGTCTTCTGTAAAGTGTTGAATTCTGATGTTTAAAAAAATAGTCATAAAAAGTACAAGGGTGACTAATTTGGGAGGGTGAAACAGCAGGAGGGGAGGGATACAAAATAGAGTGACAGGAGAGTAAATACAATCTAAGCATATTGTGTACATGAATGAAGATGTCATAACAAAAGACATTGTTTTGTACAATTAATCTATACTACTAAACAAAGACACCGGCCCTGGTGTGTGAGAGAAGTTAACCACAGGAATGGAGGTTTTCTTCCCAATGAGTTTCAATAGGCTCCTTTGCCATTACAAAGGAATGAATGACAGAGAAAGAAGAAGCAAATACAACTATGATTACCATTTTGCCCATTTGCAGACCAGAGGTTAGATGCTCAGGTAACCTATGGGATTTTTGATTATCTGATGTTTTCTCCATTTTCTTTTCAAGTAACTGAAAGACTATTTTAAAGTACAAAGATATTTGAAGGGAAGATGATTAGTGAAGGTCTACATATTTGAGATTTCACCATCAAATGCAATTTTGAAAGAGAATTTGAAAAGTTTAGGAAGACAGTTTTATTTAAATTTAGCATTCTGAAAGGATACATTTATTATTTATGAACAAATGCAAACAACATAATATTTTATTCAGCATCCACAGCATTGGTAGATTGTGCCTTTCATATTTTGAGATTAAGACATTATCCTATACAATGATCAAGTCAGTTTCATTCCAGGCATGCAAGGATGGTTCAACATATGTAAATCCATAAATGTAATACAACATATAAACAGATGCAAGGACAAAAACCACATGATCTTCTCAATAGACATAGAAAAGGCCTTTGACAAAAATCCAACACCCTTTCATGATAAAATCTCTGAAGAAACTAGGAACAGAAGGAACATTCCTCACCATAATAAAGCCTATAGATGACAGATCTAGAACCAACATCATATTAAATGGAGAACAACTGAAACCATTCCCCTTGAAGTCAGGAATGAGATAGGGCTATCTACATTCTCCATTCCTGTTCAATATAGTTTTGGAATTCCTAGCCAAAGCAATAAGACAAGGGAAAGAAATAAAAGGGATTCAAATAGGGAAGAAAGAAGTTAAATATTCCTATTTACTGATGACATGATCCTATACCTAAGATACCCAAAAGCTCTGCCAAGAAACTACTGGAAATCATAAAGTGTTTTGGCAAAGTAGCAGGATAGGAAATTAACATACAGAAATCAGTAGCTTTTCTATATACCAACAACACACAGACTGAGAAAGAAATCAGGGAAACAATCCCATTTACAACAGCCTTAAAAACAATAAAGTACCTTGAAATAAATTTAACAAAAGAAACCAAAGACCTTTTTAATGAAAACTATGAACCATTGAAGAAGACTTCAGAAGATGGAAATTCCTTCCATGCTTATTGATTGGTAGAATCAGTACTGTGAAAATGGACATACTACAGAAAGCAATCTACATGTTCAATGTAATCCCTATCAAAATCCCAATGATATTCTGCACAGAAATAGAAAAGGCAATTGTAAAGTACATATGGAAACAAAAAAGACCTCAAATAGCCAAAATAATTCTGACCAAAAAGTCCAATGCTGAAGGCATCACAATACCCAACTTCAAACTATACTATAGAGCCATAACAATAAAAACAGCTTAGTATTGGCATAAAAACAGACAGGAAGACCAATGGATCAGAATAGAAGATCCATACATAAACCAACACTTCTATAGCCAACTGATCTTTGACAAAGGAGCCCAAAACACAAGATGGAGAAAAAGAGCCTCTTCAACCAGTGCTGCTGGAAAACTGGATATCCGCATGCAGAAGATTGAAACTAGATCCCTGTCTTTCACCCTGTACCAAAATTAATTGAAAGTGGATCAAAGACCTTAATATAAGGTCTGAAACTTTGAAACAACTTCAAGAAGCAGTAGAAAATACACTAGAACAGATAGGTATAGGGAATAACTTCCTAAACAGAACTCAAAAGGCTCAGCATCTAAGAGAAACAATGAAAAAATGGGACTACCTTAAACTAAAGAGCTTCTGCACTGCAAAGGAAACAATCACCAGACTTAAGAGGCAGCCTACAGTATGGGAGAAAGTCTGCCAGCTACTCATCTAACAAGGGACTAATATCCACAATCTACAGGGAAAAAAAGAAAAAAAGCTCAGCCCCCAAAGAATCAACACCCCAATGAAGAAATGAGCACATGAATTAAACAGGAATTTTTCAAAGGAAGAGGTACAAATGGCCAGTAAATACATGAAAAACTGTTCAACTTCTCTGGTTATAAAAGAGATGCAAATTGAAACAACACTTAGGTTTCATCTCAGGCCAGTTAGAAAGGCCAGAGTCAAGAGTAGAAACAACAACAAATTCTTGCCAGGATGTGGTGAAACAGGAACCTTTATACACTGCTGGTGGGATTGTAGATTAGTACAACCTCTATGAAAACAGAATGGAGATTCCTCAAAAAACTGGAGATAGAACTACCACATGATCCAGTGATACTTGTCCTGGGCATCTATCCAAAAGAATGTAAAACAGGATACAGTAGAGACACCTGTACACTGATGTTCATCACAGCACTATTCATAATAGCTAAGCTCTGAAAATAACCCAGGTGCCCTATAACTGATGAATGGATTATGAAATTATGGTATAAATACACAATGGAGTTTTACTCAGGCACAAGGAACAATAACATGGGATTTGAATATAAATGGATGCAATGGAGGATATCATGTTACGTGAAATTAGCTAGGATCAGAAACATAAAAGATGCGTGTTTTCTTTCATATGTGGAAGATAGATCCAAAGATAAACATATACACAAAAACAAGCATGATCATAAATACACTCAGTTGTAGAACATGTTTGGAATAGTGTAACTACTCTATGGAACTCAGGGAAAGAGAGAAAGGAACAGAGAACGATAGAGTGACATAATATCCCATACCACAAAATGCAATGGTAGAGGGTATAAGAAAGTGTATTGAAAGATGTTGAAAACTGGGGGTGTGGTAGGTAAAGGGATAAGAGAGAGTATTTGAGGGGATTGAACAGACCAAAGTAAAGCATACACACAGAGGGCATATGTTGAGACATCCCTTTGGATGTGAACTAAAATATTAATTATGAAAACCAGGACTGTAAAAGAGGAACAGTGTGTGCGTTGGTGGAGGGGGGTTAACTAATGGCAGGGAGAGGGTGAACTAAGGAGATTAAGGTGAGTGTATATGGTAGATGGACTTCATATACCTATGTGAAAAAGAACTAGAAAACCTCTTGCAATTGCTTTAATTGAGGTGGGGAAGAGGTTGATGGGGAATGATAATGGGGCAATGTAACTAATGTACAATATAAATGTAATTGGAAAAGTCACTATGAACCCCCCTGTATCATGAATATATCCTAATACAAATTTACTTTTTAAAAAAAGACATGATCTTAATTGAAGTTTTAAACAAAGCACAGAATGGTGTGTGTTACCGTTCATTCTCTTGAATAAAAGGTTGTCAACATATATTAAAACATCTTTTTTGATGTAAACAGTATTTGAGAATTTTTCAAAACATACAGGAGGAACAGGCAAAGATTTAATAAAAACAATATCTAATATTTGTGTATCATTCCCTTATCTAAGTACACTCTGCATTGTGTGAGCCCCACTGAAAACTTTAAATTTGGTAAGGATGCCATTTCTTCAGATCAGAATGTTGATAGCAAATGGTGTTTTCAGAAGACGTTGGTTCTTGTGTTCCAGCATGGAAGAATCTAACCAGAATGCTTGAGTGTAAATGGGCTTATTAAAAGTTGGGGAAAGGGTGGGCAGGCAGAGATAGCATTTCTTTTTCGGGTGCTTTTAGAACCTATGCAAACCCATAGGAAGGGAGACCCAGGAGATTCGCACCCAGTAATGAACGAGTCGGGAGGAGCATTGACCATTCCCAGACAGCTGAGGGTGGTCTGGGTCATCTCTGGGTAACCAACATGAGCCCCAAGCTTTTCCTCCTTCTAGCCTGCCTCAAGAACATTTGGAGTCAGAGAATTTTTACAGCTGAATGCTGAAAATCTAGTAAGGGTAAACCAGCAACAAAGGACCAAGATCTCCACTCCTTGTATGTGAAAATCAAAAAAATCAGCTGGCGATAAAAGATATATTTCATTTAGGAACAAGACAGTTTCCCTTTGATACTGAATGTTACATATTTGAATATCAAATTTAAAATTTGATTGCTACTTTTCATCACACCACATGTTGGTTATATATTTGACTTCTGGCCTATATATTAGGTGGTTCACTTTGCCAGTATATTTTACTTCTCTCTTCTTTTTACTTTCACAGATTTGCCAAAATCATTGTCTTTACTCTTACCCTTTCCCCAAACATGGTGCTGTTGTGGTCATTACGCCCAATATTCCCCTGAAGTTTGGAGGTCAGTAATTTAAAACTTTGAATGCTACTGTTGACTAAAAGGAAAGGAAGTCTGGTCATCAGGCAAAGACTACACTGTCTTTGGCCTTGAAAAGGAGTTTATATTCATATAATTTGACTCTTTCACAGGCACTTGCAGTTTGTCATACAGGTGTGAAAAAGGAGGAAATAAGACAAAAGGGTGATTTTTTAGATCTTTGTTAACCTTTATAAACCTTGAAGCATATAATTAATCTGACTGGAAGAAACATATAAAGATTTGAGAGTATGCTATGTGTGATGCATGAACTAACATTTCTCTCCAAACTTACTACTGTTGAGTCTGAAGTATAACTTATAACATATTTTATGAAGAGATAAGTGCACGTAGTCCTTACTAAAACCTCATTTTTCAAGAGAACGAATATGAAAGATCACAATGTCTTGTAGCAAATTATTGCAACTCTGTATCTTAGTACAAAGATTTGTCTTGACTAAAAAATGTGTCTAAAACCCTTAGCTATTGTGTAAGAAAATCTAGGAAGACTTTTTATTGTCACTGAAAAAAGTCTCAGCAAGAAAAATTGTGGCAGGAAAACAACAACAAATGTACCTTTTATAACTTGAGATATTGTACTTAAATTATAAAATGTTTATACTAGAATAGAAACATATTGACTATTGTTTTACACTGATGTCATGAATCTGTGATCACTTTACTTACTTTTCCTTAAGTGAAATTTCATTTCTTGATGGATTTTAGATTGTTTTTCTAAATTTTAAATCTCATTTCTAACACAAAATTTTGTTTCTAAAATTCTAAATTCACAATTCATATCAAAATTTCAGAATAGATTTTTCTCTTTAGTAGTCTTGCTATGAGTTTCCAGGCCTAGTTATTCTCCATACTGAGGCAGGAAGAATAAAAGGTCCTCCACAGAGCACTGCATCTTTCACATTACAGGTCTGGCCTTTTCCCCACAGTCTCTATTCATCACTTTTGTCTGGCTGGACATACACATCCTTCAGGCTCAGCTCTGACAGCAATTTCTGGCAGTAGGAAACCTCTGGCAGCCATTCCTCAGTCCCCAGATGTACTGAAGGTGCCTCACAGAGCCCTACACTCTTCAGCCCCTTACTTCCTTTATGATCACTTCATCATGTTTTTGATTATTCATCTGACCATTTCAGAAATAAATAGGTCATCTATGAAGTCTGAGATTGTCCTTCTATATTGTATAATATATCTATATATTAGCACTTCTATATCGGATGACCTTAGTACAGTGGTTGTTGATCACTAACTATTTGTTTACTCTTGATTAAATGATTGAAAATGTGCATTTCCCAAGTATGAGCCATATAAGTTTCATAGGCTCTCATTATTTCCATTTGACATTTATGGTTAACAAACCATAAGTTTGATATTATCCAACAAGAAAAAAATAGAGCATGTTAGTTTGACTCAAGAAGATACAGGGCAATAAATAAAATTTTTCTAGATTTATAATATAGCATTATAATTGTGCAAAGTGACAGGACAAATTCCAAATGGTTCCATCTATATATGGATAGCAGTACTTTCTTTGAACACTATTTTCAACCCACTTGAATACAGCTTTTTATCTTGTTAATTTTGAAACAATATGAAAACATTTAAAAATAATTTTTACCAGAAGCATTAATTAAGAAATGAATTATTTTGTAGGAACAATAATTTGATGTAGGAATTCAAAGAGGTAAAATCTAAACAAATCTATTCCTTTATTCTTTCATTATTTCTTATTGCGATCATGTGATGATATTCTACAGATTTATTCTTTGTGCTCATCTGCTCTCAGTCCACTCAACAGGTGGGCTCAGCCTTACTGATGGATTTGTTTCTTCTTATAGTTTATTCCTCCACAACCTAATGTTCCAGTATAAGAATCTTAGATTCTTCCTGTTTCTTTTTCTTCCCTTTCATTCTCTTCCCTTCCTCCCAGTGGTTTAATACAATACATGATTACATCTGGCTTATATCACAGATCAGTATGGGAAGAAAGGGGCAGAGAGCTCAACATAGTCATTCAGTGACTCAGACTCAATTTCACCAATATCAGTTTTTCAAGAATACTACAGAACTAGAAGAGAAAATATGAATGAATGTACACAGGATATAAATAAAAACATTCCATTAGTCATGTGTCATACTGGCATAAACCATAGTATACAAGAGATTTGAATTTATAGCATAAAAAGGAAGTGAAACAGGTTTGATAAATATACTGGGGTTTAAGTTATGTGTTTATCTACATTACAAAACTCATCATAGTGAATAATAAAATTATATATGCTCCCTTTTATATATGGCCTACCAATGAAACTGCAAACTGTATAGGATGCAAAATGCCTTTTCAAAACAAGATAATAATTTTAATATTGTTAACTACCAGACATGGTAGCACTAGTGGACACAGGAGGATCACAAACTTGAGACAAGCCTAAGCAAAGTTAGGGAGATCCTGTCTTGAAAACAAAAACAATTCAAAGTAAAAACAAAAGGGTGAGGACATACCTTGCTACCTTTGCACAAGATTATGCATGCATGTATACATACATATATATGGCAAATGAAAAGATCGTAGTGAATAGTTTTGAGAAATGCATTGCCTGTGCAATCCCTATATCTTACCAATATAAAAACCATTCCATTACCTCAATAATTTCCCTTTAGATCACCTTAATACCCTTCTTGGTTGATACCACTCCCCACCCCATGAAACCATTGTTCTAACATATCACTGCTGATCAACTTTGCCTTTTCTTGAACTTCACATCAAAGAACTCACCACTGACTTTTTCTCTCACAATAATTTTGTTCATATTTTCCCTGTGTGTTAATTGATAGTTCATTTTTGTCCCAAGTAATATTTAATTGTATAATCAATAGAGATATAAGTATGCAAGGAGAGTGAAACAGGACAGGGAGGAATTGGAAAGGATATTATTGGTTTTCAAATTAAATTATTTCTGTACTAACTGATTAAAGTAGGTATTCAGAAGAGGTAGGCATGATGTCCAATTAAAATTGTCCTCCATCTTGAGCCCATCAATGAAAAGAATCAGGTAACAAAGGAGAAACTATATTCTGAAAAGAGAGAGGAAGAGCACTGGGAATCACAAAAGAGATGGCAGGACAGGAGAAAAGCATGGAAAAACAGGCAGCAGAGGTAATCTGCTGGGCAAGGTGTGAAATCACTGAACCTGCATCCAGAAACTGCATCTTGGTATATGTTTCTGACCAGGGAGGACTAAGGGCCTACAGTGCTGACCCTCTGAATCACATAAATTCCACAGCCTCCTTCCCCCAATAAGAAAGTGAAAAAACAAGGCAAAATGACTCTCCAAGACTCAACAACTTCACAGCAACAAACACTAATGATACTGAAGTGGATGAAATATCAAAGAATTTTTAGTAATGATTATAAGAATGATCAATGAAATTAAGGAGACCATGAATAAATGCCTGAATGAATTCCCTAGAAAACTCAAATAAAGAGCTGAATAAAATAAAGAAGACAACACAGAACATGAAAGAGGCATTCTGAAAACCCATCAAATAACAGCAAACTTCTTAATAGAAATTTTTTACAAAAGAGGAGGGAATGGAATGGCACATTCAAAGCCCTGAAAGAGAATAGCTTCCAACATAGATTACTGTACCCAGAAAAGTAATCCTTTACAAACAATAAATAAAAATCTTCCATTATAAACAAAAGTTAAAGCAATCCATGGCCACCAAATCAGCACTGCAAAAGATACTTAAAGGAATCCTACACACATGGGTGGATGATAAATAGAACCATGAAAGTATATGAAGGAATACAGCTCATAAAATGAGCAAATGAGGATTAAGGAAGAATCAAACATTACAAATTCAATAAAATAGTAGGCATTGCTATCTACCTACAAATAATAATTCTGAATGATGCTTGTTTCAATAACCCAAATCAAAAGACACAGACTATCAGATTGGATGGAAAAACATGATCCATCCTTTTATCACTTATAAGAAATACATCTCACTGACTAAGACAAACACAGGCTTGAAATGAAAGGAACATAAAAGATCAATTCAAAGAATCAGTGAAACAAGGTCTGGTTCTTTGAAAACATAAAATAATTGATAAACCTTTAGCAAAATGAACCAAAAGAAAGAAGGGGGTGAAAATTAATACAATTAGTTATTAGAAAGGGGCCATCACAGTAAACATCAAAATAATACAGAGAACAGGGAATATTTCAAAAACATATTCTAAGACAGAGAAATCTAGAAGAAATGAATAAATTTCTAGATGCATTTTTACCTATCAAAGTTGAGCTGAGAAAATAAAAAGCATTTGTACAGATATGTAACAAGCCACAAAATGGAAGCACTAATAAAAGTCTTTCAAGAAAAAATAAGCCCAGCACTGATGGATTTATTGCTAAGCTGTATCAGCTCTTTAAAGAAGAACTAACATGAACACTCCTCAAACAATTCTACAAAATATAAATGAAAGGAACACTACTGAATGCATTCTGTAAAGCCAGTATTACCATGATACCAAAACTGGGCAAGGACATAACAAAAAAAGACAGAAAGTTATAGATCAATTTCCTTCATGAATGTAGACACAAAAGTTATTCTTAACAAAATAAGTCAAGCCTCAGCAAATATGAGAAAATAGAAATAACCCCTGCATTCTCTCTGATCACAATGCATTCAAGCCAGAACCCAACAACAGCAGAAAATATGCAAATAATTGGAGACTGAATAACACATTGCTCAAACATTAGTAATAGAAGAAATAAGAGTGGAAATCAAAAGGTTTCTGGAAGTTAATGAAAATGAAAATATAACCTACCAGAACCTATGGAACACAGCAAAGGCAGTCCTAAGAGGAAAGTTTATAGCTATGAGTACATATATTAAAAGGACAGAAATATCTCAAATAAGTGAGCTAATACTACATCTTAAACTCTTAGAAAAACAAGAACAAGCAAATCCCAAAACAAGCAGAGGGAGAGAAATAATAAAAATAAGGGCCTAAATTAATGAAAAAGAGACCAAAAAAACTGTGCAAAGAGTCAACAAAACAAAAAGCTGGTTCTTTGGGAACCTCCCCCCCCAAAAAAACCAAAAAAACAAGATTGACAGTCCCCTGGCAAATCTGACTAAAATGAGGAGGGAAGAGAACCAAAATCAGAAACAAAAAAGGGGAGATAACAACAAACACCAAGGAAATCCAGGGAATCATTAGAGAATAGTTTGAGAACCTATATTCTAATAAATTGAAAAATCTTGAAGAAATGGACAAATTTCTATCTAGATACTTATGACTATCCAAAACTGAACCAAGTGGACATTAACCACATAAGCAGACTTATAACATGTAATGAAATTGAAGTAGCAAAAAGAGTCTCCCAAAAAGGAAAAGTCCAGGACCTGACAGATTCTCTGTGGAATTCTACTAGACCTTTAAAGAAGAGCTAATACCAAACTCCTTAAATTTTTCCATGAAATAGAAAGGGAAGGAGCACTGCCTAATTCATTTTATGAAGCCAGTATTACATTCATCCCCAAACTAGACAAGGACACCTCCAAAAAGAAGAACTACAGGCCAATCTCCTTAATGAATAGTGACACAAAAATCCTCAATAAAATAATGGCAAACCAAATCCAACAATGATCAGAAAGATCATTTACCATCCAAGTAGACTTTGTTCCAGGGATGCAGGGGTAGTTCAATATGCACAAATCAATAAATGTAATACAACACATTAATAGAAGCAAAGACAAAAACCACTTGATGATCTCAATAGATGTAGAAAAAGCTTTTGATAAGATTCAAAACCATTTCATGATAAAAGCTCTAAGAAAACTAGGAATAGAAGGCATACACCTCAACATTATAAAAGCTGTATATGACAAACCTACAGCCAACATCATACTTAATTGTGAAAAACTGAAACCATTTCCCCTAAAATCAGGAATGAGACAAGAATGCCCGTTATCCCCACTGCTATTCAACACAGTACTGGAATTCCTAGTCAGAGCAATTAGGCAAGAAGAAGAAATAAAAGGAATACAAATAGGTAAAGAAACTGTCAAAATATCCCTATTTGCAGACAATATTATCCTATACCTTAAAGATTCAAAAAACTCTACCCAAAAACTCCTAGACACCATAAACAGTGATAGCAAGGTGGCAGGATACAAAATCAACTTACAAAAATCATTAGTTTTTCTATACACCAACAAAGAACACACTGAGAAGGAATATATGGAAACAATTGCACTGATAATAGCCTCAAAAAAAAATCAAATACCTAGGAGTAAACTAAACAAAGGATGTGAATGACCTCTATAAGGAGAACTACAAACCACTGAAGAAAGAGATCAAAGAAGACTACAGAAGGTGGAAAGATCTCCCATGCTCATGAATTGACAGAACATAGTAAAAATGGCTATCCTACCAAAAGCAATCTACATATGAATCCACACAGCTATGCCCACCTTATTTTTTGACAAAGGTGACAAAAACATGCAATGGAGAAAAGAGAGCCTCTTCAACAAATGCTATTGGGAAAAGTGGTTATCTGCCTGAAGAAAACTGAAACTAGTTCCATGATTTGAGTTTTTACCAACTCAAAGTGGATTAAGGACCTTAATATCAGACCTGAAACCTTGCAGTTAGTACAGGAAAGAGCAGGGAATACTTGGGAAGCAATAGGTATAGGGCAGGACTTCCTCAGTAGAACTCCACAGTCCAGCACCTAAGAGAAAGGATGGACAAATGGGACTACATGAAATTAAAAAGCTGCTGCACAACAAAAGAAATGGTCTCTAAATTGAAGAGACCACACACAGAATGGGAGAAAATATTCACCAGCTATACATCAGGCAAAGGACTGATAACCAGAATATAGAGGGAGCTCAAAAAACTAAACTCTCCTCCAAATCAATGGCCAATAAAGAAGTGGGCAGCTGAACTCTAAACAGAACTTTTCCAAAGGAAGAATTCCAAATGGCCAAAAATCATAAGAAAAAGTGCAAATCAAAACCACACTAAGATGCTACCTCACTCCTGTTAGAATAGCCATCAACAAAAACACTACCAACAACAAATGTTAGGGATGATGTGTGGGAAAAGGAACCTCCTACACTGCTGTTGGGAATGTACATTAGTACAACCACTTTGGAAAACAATATGGAGGCTTCTTAAAAAACTAAACATAGATCTGCCATATGGTCCAGCAATACCACTCCTAGGGATATACCTGAAGGAATGCAACTCAGGTTATTCCAGAGGCACCTGCACACCCATGTTTGGTGCAGCACTATTCACAACAGCCAAGCTAAAGAAACAGCCAAGATGACCCACTACTGATGAATGGATTAAGAAAATGTCATATTTATACACAATGGAATTTTATTCAACCACAAAGAAGAGTGAAATTTTTTCATTTGCCAGCAAATGGACAGAACTGGAGAACATCATCTAAGTGAAGTTAGGCAGGCTCAGAAGGCCATAAGTTGCATGTTTTCTCTCATATGTGGATTATAAGCCTAAAACAAATGAAGTAATATTATCGGACATGAGTCACACACTAAGGGGAGAATGTACATGGGAGGAATAGGGAAAGGGAAGGAAACCTAAAACTTGAATGTGGTTGATGTACTCTCTGTATAGAAGAGAATATAGTAATCTTAAATAGATAGGTCACTATGGGATGGGGACTAGGAAGTAGTGTAGAGGTCTGATAAAGATGAACCAATGTGGGTTGCAATACACTTGTGCATGGAAGCAATACTAGGAATCTCTCTGTATAGCTACCTTTATCTCAAAGTAGAAAAAGCACTACATCTTTCTTTTTATCTCTTATGTTTTCTCTTCAACAAAATTGGATAACAAGAGGGTGTAATAGGTTCTGCCAGGAAGTAGGGGCAGGGGAGAGGGAGAGAAGGGAGGAGATGGTCCAAACAATGTATACACATATGAGTAAATGTAAAAATGATAAAATAAACACACACACACAAATAAAGTGAGAAACATTCCTGGCTGGGCAGGGGAGACTGAATTCAATAACACATTAAAAAAATCATATACTATTTTTTTTTGTTTCTTTCCAGGAATGCAAGTATGTTTAAACATATGCAAATCAATAAATGTAATACAGCACATAAACAGAATGAAAGACAAAAAAATTACATGATTATCTCAAAAGGCTAGAAAATACCTTTGTTAAAATTCATCTTCCCTTCATGATAAAATCCCTGAAGAAACAAGGATATAAGGAGCAATAAATGCTATAAATCAATTAAATAAAGGTATATAGGTTAAACTTATAGCTAACATTGTAGTAAAATGGAGAAAAACTGAAACTATTTCCTCTAGAGTCAGGGAGGAGTCTCTCTACTCTAATTCAATATAACGTTTGAGTTTTTAGCCAAAGCAATAAGACAAGAAAAAGGGAAAAAAAATGATAGAAATAAGAAAGGAAGAAGTTATATTTTCCTTATTTGTGTATATGATAGTGTATTTAAAAGACTCTAAAACTCTACCATAAAATACTTAGGTCTGAATAATACATTCAGTAAAATAGCTGGATAAAAAAATCCAACAAACAAAATTCAGTAACATTTCTATGTACTGATAATGAACAGGTTGAGAAAGAAAAGAAATCAGGACAATAATTCCATTCACAATAGCCTCAAAAAATCAAATACCTAGGAATAACCACAACTAAGGAAGTAAAAGATGTCTAAAATGAACACTATAAAATCCTGAAGAAAGAAATTGAAAACATTAGTAGATGAAAAGAATTTCTATGTTCATAGATCAGCAGAATTGCTATTGTGAAAATGGATATGTTATTAAAAGCAATGTATAGACCCCAAATAGCCAAAGCAATCCTGAACAGAATGAGTAATGCTGGAGGTATCACAATATCTGACTTCAAATTATACTAGAGTCATAGTTTTAAACAATACAATGGTACTTGTACAAAAACAGTCAATCAGACACATAGAACAGTGGGACAGAATAGAAGACCCATAAATAAACCTACACAACTACAGCCATCTGCATTTTGACAAAAGTACCAGAAACTTATGTTGGAGAAAAGACATCCTCATCAAAAAAAAAAAAAAAAGTGCTGGGAAAACTGGATATCCACATGTACAAGACTAAAACTAGACTCTTCTCACCCTATACAAAAAATTATTTCAAAATACATTAAAGATCAAATATAACACCTGAAACTTTGAAATTACTTAGGGAAAACACTTGAAGTTATAGGCATAGCTAATTTCTTTCTGAAAAGACTTTAATTGTGCAGGAAATAAGGGTGAGAATTGACAAATATAAGTGTATCAAATTAAAAAGTTTCTATATAGCATGGGAAACAATTTCCAGAATCAAAAGAAACCTGTAGAATTGGAAAGAATCTTTGTTACCTATTCATCTGATAAAGAATTAACATCCAGAACATGTAAAGTATTCCAAAAATAAAATTTTGGAAAAATTTTATTTTTTCTCTAAAAGAAAAAATAATTCAATTTTCCAAAATAAAATTTTGGAAAAATTTTATTTGTTCTCTAAAAGAAAAAATAATTCAATTAATAAATAGGTAAAGTCAGTTCTCAAAAGAAGCATAAATGGCCAATACATGAACAAATCTTTGTTAGTCTTAGTAATGAAAGAAATGTAAATCAAAAATGACAGTGATATTCTGTCTCACCCAATCAGAATGCCAATCAATAAGAAAACAAAAACCAAAACATGCTGGAGAGGCTGTTCGAAAAATGGAACCCGTATACATTGTTAAGGGAAATCTAAATTAGTGTAACCACTATGGAAATCAGTATAGAGGGTCTCAGAAAACTAAACAGAGAACTACCATATGAACCTGTTGTTATACCATTCCTGGGCATAAATACAAAGGAATATGAGTCAGCATACAGTAGGGATGTCTACATATCTAAATTTATAGCAGCAGTATTCACAATAGCCAAACTATGGAATCAGCCTAGGTGCCCATCCACAGATGAACAGATAAAGCAAATTGGGTCTATATTCACAATGATGTATTATTCAGTCATAAAGAGTAAAATCATGCCATTTGTAGGAATATGTATGGAACTGTAAATCATCCCATTAAGCACAATAAGCCAAACTGAGAAAGAGAAATGTCACATGTTCTCTCTCATATCCAGAATCTAGACCTAAAAAAAGACAGGAATGACATAAGTGTAAATGGGGATTGATTAGGGGTGAGAACCAGCAGTCGGAGATGAGAAAGGGAGGGATGAAGGGGGTGATTGAATATGATCAAAGTATTTCATATGCACATGTGAAAATAGAGTAATGAAATTCCTTAAAAATTGTTTTAAAAAGTGGACTTGGAGGGGATAAGAAGTGAGTGAATTTGAATTTGATCAAAGTATGCTATATGCATGTATGGGAAATGTCTCAGTGAAATGCTTTTGTACAATTAATATACACTAATAAAACTATTTTCAAAAAAGTAGTTATTCATATACTACTTTGATAAAAAATATTAAAAACAAGCATTTGTGTGTGTTTGTGTCTAAAAAAATTGGCTTTAAGATTTTGCAATACCCCACAGGGAGACTCAATCAGATGAAAGATTCATCTTATGTAAAATAAAACTTATCAGTTGCTTAAAGAGCATACTACTTCTGGTACTGAGTCCAGAAAAAAATATCTCAAATCCTCATGTAAAAGAAATTATGCTATCACAGGAACAAAATGTTCAACAAAATCTTTATAGAAAGACAGCAACAAATTTCATAGGGAGTTTCTTCTGTTTTCCCTCAATGAAGCCCCATGGAAAAATTCCAATACTCAATTTAGTAAACACAATTCACAGTGGTAACCAAAATTTTCAATGCAGATATTCAACCCTTGCCTGTCTGGGGAATGGATAGACTACATTGTCTTCAGATTACCCTCCAAAATATTGCTTTTCTGGAGTATTTGATAAATATTGATGCCAGAGAACATGAGAATATGCCCTTTAGAAAATAAATCTCTTTCTGAAAGCACAACTAAATGTTTTCATAAGCATGCGAGCAATAAAGCAGTCAGCTTTATTGAGGGTGAGAATTAGTGACAGCTAAGTAAAGTATCTGTTTTAAATTTTGTCTTCATTTGGATAGTTTTGTGCCATGAGAAGTAACTAGTTCTAACACTAAATGTACTGTCTGTTTTAACATTAATCACGACTTTATCCTTTTTCAGTTTAATGTAAATGCCTATCCAATTTATATATTCTATTACATGGTTAATATTTGGTAAAGTTCCTTTGAGATAAAGACAAAATAACATTTCCTAGATTTACAGAAGCTAATTTTTCCCATAAATTTGGATCTCATTTTTTCAAGGAAAAAAACAAACTCTAGGTTTTTTACATCCTATTCTTCCATTCCCACTGGCCCTAGTTTTCTGCTCCCTTCTCCTGGAAATCTTCTCAAATAAATGTTCTTTGTTGCTTTTCCTTCTTCTTCTTTTTTCTCTTTCAGCTTCAGGAATATGGTTCTTGGTGTACTATCTTTTGAAACAGAAACCGGAAAGATCACTGATGATAACACAGTCGTCTTTTTCTCACTTACTTGATTTTTGTCTTGTGTATTTTCCATCATTGACCATCTCATTCTAGGATCTGTCTTATTCAAGGATGTTTCAGTTTTGCAGATTCCTATTTGATCTACAGTCACTTCTTCAATATCTTCATTGAATAGTTTGAATTTTTCTATGGATTATTTATGATCATGCTTTCTTTCACTCTTTCATGAGTGAGAAGATACACTTTCTTACCTTCAAACATACTTTCTACAACTATGTTTTGCTATCAGTTTGTTTCCATAGAAACTAGCCATACTTATTTGCTGACCTCTTGGGGAGTTGGGTAAGGTTGGAGTTGGCTTCCATCGGTTAGAGTACTTAGGCTCCTTTCAGCTTTGACACTGGAGTGTATTCTCTATTGGGCCAAGCCAATGGGCAGCTAGCTTCTCTTGATCAGTCCCTCTTCCATGGTCCTCAGCTCTCACTGGTCTTTGATAATAATATTGATTATTTTCTTTTATTCTGTAAGCCCTAGGTGTGATGATGGCTGGTCATTGTAGTTCATGAGTGTCTGTCATTTCTTGGTTTCCTTAAACATGGCCACATTTCCATTAATTATTCCTTCACTGATTTCTATTTAGGTAAATCCTTTTCAATGTGTTATCTGTTTCTGGCCAGAATGCTGACAGTTAATATATGTACAAAACCTCAATTATAATTGTAATCTTTCAACTTTATTTCCAAGTATTCTTAAAATACATCCAGTTGGAAATACAGCTGCCTAAAGTGTCATTTTTTTAGCATTCATGTTTTTCTAAAACCTTTGACTCCATTTACTTTACCTTTCACTGAGTTTTTCATTATCAAATCCTAATTACAGCTCTTGGCATCATTAGCCATTAGATAAATTAAAATAAGATACCACTACCTAGTAAAATTGTTAAATTTAAAAAAAACTAAAACATAAATAAAAACAAAATAGCCTGAAAATCGAGTACTGATAAAAATGCTTTTCAATGGAACTCTTGTACATTGCTCTTAGAAATGTAAAATAGCACAGCCAGCATGGAGAACACTTTGGTAGTACCTTAGACATACTCAGCAGTCCCATTTCCCAAGAAAAAAATGAAAATCTATTTTTACGTAAAATATGCATGTGGATTCTATATTAGCTTTATTCATATTCACCCCAATGTAGAGGTGACCCAAATGTATATCAGCTGAGAAGTGAATAAACAAAATGGGCTCATCCTCAATCTACTACCCAACCTGCTTCTTTCTGAGCCCACCAGGGGCAAGTCCTACTGGTCCTACCAGTCCCACTGGTACCGTCTTCTCTCTTCTCATTCACTCTACTCTCCCTGCTTCCTTATTTATATATGTTCTAATTCTTTTCTTACAAACTCTGTCTGCCTCAATTCTTTTAATGAAAAAAAAATCAAGCACACTGATTTTTTTGAAAGTAAAAAAGAAAAATACCAAAATCAAATTTCTTTTAACTGTTTACTTTGTCGTTTACAATATCATATTCTCCTTTTGGATCTGCCAAACTTCTTGAAGCAACAAATTCACAACAATCTTCTAAGGATGTAGGACTCCTTAACTACTTTCTACTTGCCTCCTCCCATTAATCTCCTACACTAATAAGGTGAAACACAAGTCTCCTTTTACACCTTGCCCTATGTGACCACTTTGAAGCACTTGATAAACTTACAGCACCTTTTCTTCCTGGGATTGCAGTCTCATTTTGCTTCTAGGACAAGGATCACACCTGCTGTTCTTTGTCTCTTGCTTCTCTCACTCTCTCTCCAGCAGTCTCATTCTAATCCAAATATCAGAAATTGATTCTCAAGACATCATATCTCCAGCCCTAAGTTGGATTTTGAGATCTAGTCCACAATTTCCAATTATCTATCAGACATCTTTATTTCAATAGATGGGAGATGTTTCATACTGAAAATTTTTTTTTAAAGACCGCTTTTGGAACACTCAAACATACTCCATTTCCTACTTTTTTCTACAACGTTTACTGATATTTCCATCTTCCCTGTCCTTCAAGCTGGGATCCTCTGTCACATCTGTGACTCATCATCTTCTTCTCCTATGTCCACCATGGTGTTCTCCCTCTCCTGTGACAGCGTCCCACTTCTGGGACCCACTGCTCTTTGTCAAATCATCCTTTTCCCCTGAGAGCTGTCTGGGTATTCTCCTGTTGTTCGGTCTCCTTCTTTAGTTCACTTTTTGTTTACCTTAGGGGAATCTTCATTAAAATCTGTGAGAACTTAATTACTTTACCCAAAGTATAGACACAGGTTGTCTTTATTCACATGTTGTCAACTCAGTAAGTTGAAAAGAATTATTTGCACAATTATCACCCTTTGTTTTGTTTATAGGATGCTAAATGATTCACTTAACAGATTCCTTTCAACAAATTAGTAGAATTGACTTAGCTGAACAAACAGATTTGTTTTATTGTTGTCCTACATATACAACTATAGAGTTCGTTTTAGTTAGAACCTGAAATAAGTAGCCCCTTTCAGTCTCTGATTTATAGAAAATCTATATCGCAGTTCCTACCTTTAACGCTTTCTTTTATAGTGAGAGATTATGCATTTGTTGTGCATTGTGATAGGTATTTCTAGAAGGATACTACATAAAAATTTTATTCCCCTTCTGAATTGAATTATTTAAAACTTCAAATAGATGAGCAACATTTTAACTTCTGAGCACATTTCCTAAACTAACCAGGGGGTCAGGAAGATGACACATAGAATACAAGGCACATTAAAGGTAAGTGAGTCTTCTGATATGAAGATATCGTAGTAAAATGGTATCAGAACACTTTTTTGAAATCTCTGGAGCAATTGGATGTGAGAGAGATAATTCATGCTTGCATTAATTTTATGGATTTTTTTAGCACTGATGTCAAGCTAATAAGCAATGTGTTTTCTTAGCCAATTATACACAAACAAAAGTCCTATGGAAAAATAAATTAGAATTTATTTTGGACCCCTCCTTTTGAGTGAGTGTCAGAAGAAAGAAAGAGAAAGCGAAAGACAGAAAGAAGAAAGACAGAAAGAAAGAAAGAAAGAAAGAAAGAAAGAAAGAAAGAAAGAAAGAAAGAAAGGAAGGAAGGAAGAGAAAGCAAGCTTTAATTGCTACTCAGTTATTTAAGAATAAAATGGTGCTATTCAAGTCTAGCTTATTCAACAGGTCTTTGGAAAATTTACTGTGGAACTATTCAGGGGAAAAGTAGTGAGTATAACAGCATCCTGGGAGAAGATAAAATGAGAATGAGATCAAAGCTCTAACAGTAATAAAACACTATGTGAATAAGTCAAATATTATTTGAAACTGTGGATTAATCTCTCTCTTTAAGCATTACTGTAAATATGAAGAAACACAAAATTAAATTAAAGGAACAAACATGTCATTCCCAATGTGTTTTTCAGAGGTACTTAGATTTGGCAAGATTGTATTAATGTAATAATAAACATACAATCATACTTTCCACTCCTGCCATCTTATTTGCATAGCTTCAATATTAGTATTCTACTAGCATTTCTTTCTACTCAGAAGCAATCTATTTATGTTCCAGAAAGATATTCATATATTATAATGCTTTCATGTATATCTTAGGAGCCTAACTTCATTTTTATATTCATCAAGAATTTTCACCTGGTGCATGTGGCTCATGCCTGTAATTCCAGCTACTTGGAAGGCTGAGATTGGGAGGATCGTGGTTTGAGACCAGCCTGTGCAAATAGTTTGCAAGACCTTACCTCCAAATTAAACAAACAAAAAAAAAATGGGTGGGAGGTGTGGTTCAAGTGGTAGAGTGCCTGCTTTGCAAGCATAATGCAAAAATTTTCAAGCAAGAATTTACAATTTAGAAACATTTAGGTTTTCAACCACAAAAACTATGTCAAGCAAGCATATGTATTGTTGAGGTCCCAGAGATATCTACATGTATTATATGCACACCTACAGAATGAGAGATGTTGGGACTTTAAATCACATGGCAATATGTAATTTTGACATTATTTGTCTTTAACTTTTATTTTGAAACAATTTTAGATTCAGAAAGTGGTTGCAAAGAAACATAGAGTTCTTATGTACATTTCCCTTGAAACCCAATGATAACATTCTACACAATTACAACATAGCCATCAAACCCACAAAATTGACCTTGGAACACTATTACTACCTGAATTACTGTGCTAATGCCAATTTTACTAAATTCATGTTATTTTGGCATATTAGTGTTTTGCCACTTGTATTTTTGTGTGACCGCCTAGAGCACAATTGTGGTCTGGAGATTTGTGGTAGAAAGGCTGCATCATCTGAAAGTAATTTTTCTCCAATTTTAATTTTAACAGTACAAAGTCGTAGAATGTGCTTAGAAAATCTGGTTTGTCTTTCATTTATGAATTTAGTTCTTGCTATAGTGTACTTTACTTGATTTCCCACCACTGATGGTATGATTTGTGATTGCCATTAGATTAGATATTGGACAGTGTTAATAAAAAGCACAGAAAGAAAACAAAAGAGGCTGTATCCACCTTGTATGAAGACTCCGATTAACTTCTAAGTAAGACAGTGTGTTCCTAGCTAAGTTTAAGTAGGGACCAGAATAGCATAGTTGGAGAAATAAAGAGTTTATCAACAGCTCAGCCACAAGATTCTGTGCTCCCATTTCCTGGGCGGGGAGCAGGAAATGTTGCTCCCTTTTCCTCCCATTTTCCCTCATTTTTATCCCATTAAACTAAATTTCTTTTTTAATAAACTTTACTGTTACTTTTACTAAAAAAAATTAAAAAAAAACAGCTCAGTTATATGCACACTAGGGAGCAAAATAGGTGAGGGATGAGAGGACAAAACTCTTGTTGGATTAAGTTTTATTTCTTTAATCATGCTAATTTGAAAACCAAACAGCTTGGCACCATGAGGACTCAGGTGCAGTCTAGTGATGATTAGTTGTGCACAGAAGGCAGCTGACAGGAAACATGATACTCAAGGAGGCAGAATTCATCATGGCGGTTGCCTACGTTGTGTAGTGGGAGAGGCAGCTCTAGCTAAACAGACTGAGTAAGGAGTAGAAACTCTGGCTTAGGAATACAAAAGGTCAGTGGCTGCTAGGGGTTAAGGAGGAGAGGGGTAGAAGAGAATCAGATGTGGTTATAAAACAGCATGAGGGATCCTTGTGGCGATGGAAATATTGGGTAGTCTTACTGTATCAGGGTCAACATCCTGTCTGTGATATTGAACTTGTTTTACAAGATGACTTTGAAGAAAACTGGATATGTGAGAATACATAATAATATCTCTCTTCAGTTTTCTTAAAAATACAGGCTACTCTACATTTTATCTCCTGATAAAATTTAATTTAAAAGATTGTTAAGCATCATAAATTGCTTCTTTTACTATCAGAATCTGCATTTCATAGTAGATGAAACAAAATTTCATTTTGTTTTGAGATGATATAAACTTTCTAAACAAATGTTGGCACATGTAGGGAGGAGAAACAAATATTAAATTGTATACTCTCTCTTCAGTGGGAGAGAGTACCCTAAAGCTGAATGTGATGATAAACCTGCAAAGGTTTACCATAAGACAAGGGGTTCAGCACTGTGCACAACCAAAGCTGGGCATATTGATGAGTTTATTTAAACCATCTCCACAAATTAAATACCAGTTATGATTAATGATTCTCAGTTCTGTAGATAACAAACTAGTGTACTCTGTTTTAAAGAGTAGAGTCATAGAATGCAGGAAATGCAAAGTAACCATCACTATGACATTTGATGAATGAGATAATGTATTTTGATTGAAAAAATTAATAAATGTCCAAAAGTAGCCCCTTATCTGTTGTTTCCAATTTGAAGAAAAAAATTGTATGCTTGTTTTGGCAGCTCATATACTAAAACTGGGACAATACAGAGAAGATTAGCAAGGACCCTTCCAAAGATGATCCTCAAATTCATGAAGCAGAAAAATTGCAAAGGACCACAAAAATTATATGCAAATCAATGTTAAATTAATGTAAGTATTTTGTTATGGATGGAACAATAAACAGGTTTATTGGACATTTTCATTTTGGTGCTGAAGATAGAACCCAGGCCTTTGCACATGTTAGGCAAAAGTGCTCCACCACTGACTCCATTTCCAGCCTTACTGTGTGCTCGTAGTCAACCCTAAGCACTCAATATTGTGAAAATCCAAGCCAATGGGAAATTTTTGCTATGAAATGTGGATTTGGAGACGTGAAAAACAAAGGCTAATTTCCTTGTATGGTTGGAGATGCAGCTGTCCAAACTTGTATTTCTGGAGTAGTGGGCTTGTAAAAGCTGAGGACAGATCTGGAGGTCACCTAGATTATTTCTGGCAGGCAATGACTCACTGAGCTATTGCAGTGAAGCCAGAGCAAAGAAATGGAATGGGAGCCCCATTCCTTTGCAGTAAAAGACAGTGGCTGAGGCACTATTTGCAATTCTGGTCACCAATCTGCAATAAAGAAGTAACAGAACTCGATGACATAGATAGCACTGACAGGGCAGTTAATATGGTCAAAGGATTACAGAATCTTTGCACAAAATAAGGGAACTTAAAAAATATAAAATTCAATTCAAATAACAGAAAAATAAGAGAAAATAGGGTGCACAACCATACCCAAAAAATATTCATTTATATATCAAAATCAAGTGGATGGGTGTTCCCATGGTATGCTGGAGAGTGTTTCTCTTCAAAGCTCAAAAATTCAGGTATGTTTGATGAAGGCAAATTGTAATCAGTTTTTAAATAGATAGGTAGCTTAGGAGAATAATAAAATTTCAAATATTTGAATTTCAATATTCAAATATTGCCTGAAGCAATATTTGAAGATGAAAAAAATTATAAGGAGGAAAAAAAATCTAACACTATTCAGTGTAGTAAATACAAGCATATATATATATGTATATATATATATACAATTTCCACAGTGACTGAAACCAATAACATTTTAGGAGGGAAGGCCATCTTGAGTTGAAAACACTTAAGGTTTTTTTCCTTTAACCCCAATTTACTGTGAATATAAAGTGAGACGTGACAAAATTACCTTGACTTTAGAATGAATTATTAGGAAGAATGTTCATGCTGGGGAAGTGACATCCTTGCTGCATTTCATATTGTGATGTTTTTTGTCAGCCCATGATTGTGGTGGTCTGACGAAAACATGTCATGCAAAGAATTCACTATAAACAGGCCCAGTATTGTGACTCACACTTGTAATGCTACCTACTCAGTAGTGGGGATTGGAAGAATCATGATTTGAGACATCTCAGGCAAAAAGTTCATGAGATCCCATGGTGTTTGTGTATACCTGTCATCCTAGCTACACTGGGAAACACAAATAAGAGAATTGAGATCCAGGCCAGTCCAGGCATAAAGCAGGAACCTATCTCAAAAACAACCAATGCCAAAAGCACTGATGGAGTGGCACATGTGGAAGAGAGTTTGCATAGCAAGTTGAGGCCTCGAGTTCAGCCCCCGTAATCTCACACACACACACACACAATTGGCTCTAAACAACAACAAAACATTTAAATAAGCATTAGTCAATGGTCAAAATTTTAATTAGTCCTTTTAAATAATTGTCTCTATAGAACATGGAATTTAAAGGCATCACAGGGGTATGAATGTTCTAGAACTTTCAGGTCCTTGGTAATCTTGAGTGACACCCTAATCATGTAATCATTTCAAGATTTTTGTCAAGGTTTGCATCTGTGAACCTGAGGAATGGAACAGACTCCCTGGTTGTCTCATTAATGTTAATTACAAAAGGCTGAACAATGTAACATAAGATGGATTTTAATGATGTTATTTCCAAGAACAAGGAACCACATTTTCCTTTGTCACCCAAGATTGGCATGTTTTGACTGACCTGCATTTGCTTTTCTGTTTTCCAGGATCAATGCTAGAGTAAACGAGACACTTACCTGATTTCTGAAGGTAGGTTCCACAGGCACAGGTCCTGGCACAGTTATAAAATTATTTTTTAAAGAAATTTCGTTTAGAGAAGTTGGTATGGTGACACAATACTCAAGGGTCATTGCATGAAACAAGAATTCTACTGTGCTACCCTCATGTTCTGTACTTCTCATCAAATTGAGCCTCTCTGGGTATTTGTGAAAAATAACACATGCAACAAAGATGCAGTACATTACAGCAGACCGGCTGTCTTCTCCAGATGACAGCTTTAAGTGGGCCAGCTCAAATAAATGAGAACTCTACATAACCAGGAAACCCAGTCCAGTGGCCCTGTGAGATGCACAGTGCTTCAATAAAACAATTTAATCGTCAAGGTCACAGCATACCTTTCCCACATCTGTCATTCCTAAGCAGACACCTTTAACTCCATTAACTTGCTATTGTGTTGTTACATTCATCCTAATTAGGCATTCAAACACCAGTTTCATATTCCAATGAAGTCTACAGATCAACAGAAAAGTGTTTCATAATAGATCACGTAAAATATTCTAGAACAGGTTACATTAATATTTAAAAACCTTCCTTGATGCTGATTGCATTAAGTGTGATAAAAACTCTTCCTAGGATTCAGGATCTTCCTGAACAGGTGAAAAGCCTATTTCTTCCAATAATCTACTGTCACCTAGAGGCACTGTTTCATCTATACTACATAACTCCATTGTCTTAATCCTAATCGTTTTACATTCACTCAATCCTTTTTTCATTCTATTTGCCAGACTTACAATGTTTGCCTCTTAAATCTTTTCCTAACTAAATGCTAACTATCACTGATGTACACCAACAATTACCTCCCTTTCAACTCTATTTTGACTAAAACTAATTAGTGTGAGCACTTCTGGCTGTGAATTACCTTTATTGCACCAAGTACATTCTACTATGCACTATGAGATTCCTCACACTTACTGCCTTATTATATGTAAGTCATGTTGAGTAGATGTCAACTATTTCTATGTATCTCTATTCCTTCAATCCAGATTTTTGCCTTACACTTGATAGGCAAAATGGTCATTGAGTGTAAAATAAAGTAATAAACAAAATAATAAGCTAAAACCAACACCATGATGACTTTTCTATTATTAGCAACTTTGCCTGTTACACCAAACACATTTGAAATTTAACATTTAAAGAAAGCCCTTTGACAAAAGTTGTATAGATACTGATTCCAGTCTTCTTTTAATTGGAGTTTGTTTCGTGTTTTGTTTGCTTTTGTTGTGAATTTTTTGATAGTATCCCCAATTTGTGAGAAATTTAGAGAATAGAGACATCCATCCTAATGAACATTCAGTCAACCACAATAGGCCTGTGTTGAGTGTTAGAAGATCAAACAGCACGTTAAGACAAGCCCAAGGAGATAGGATCACACAAGAGAACAGGAACAAATAGAGGTGTGTTTTGACACTCACCTGAACTGGCTGTGCTCGATAGAAAATAATTACTTCCTTACTGGCACATTTTTAAAGTATTACAAATACTTTAAAAGTTTAAAATGTAAATTTGCAATTGGTCAACAAATTCTCAGTGCTACTTAGGAAACAAGGTTACTGTTACAGTGATAAAGATTTGCATGGATTTTGTTTTTTTACCCTTTGATTATTTATTCAGGAATGATTTTAATAATACTCACTGAAAATAAATTTGTAGTATAAAGTACACATAACATTGGGTCACTCAAAAAAAACAACAATAGCAAAAAAGGCAGCTGATTTTTAGTTGGTAATCACACAAATTATCTGTGAAATCTTAATGTCTTTTCTGCCCAATTGTGATTCTCAAGACAAGACCTCAAAATCCTTTTTAGAAAGGGTTCTTATTGGTCAAAGGAACTGAAAACTCTTGTAGAGTATTCTGCCTTTGGCTTATGAAAATTTGCAAAGTACCTGCTCCTTGTTTAATTTCCTCAGTATCTTGTTATTGACACAATGCTTAATTAGTTTAATCAGCTTACACAGCTGATTTTTAAGAAGTAATCTTTGAAAGTATATGTGACCTTGAATTTACAAGTCCAAAGATTTTCATATTTTCTGAAGTAATGGAACTCGTGTTTACAAAGGGAAATGTGAGTATATTTTCAATTTGTCAATCAAAATAATGTCTCAAAGTAAAGGAAAAGGTTTCTATTTGTTCCTTCTCTTTTCCATTTAAAACAGTCGTCACTTTAAAACTCCAGTGAGTGGCACAAAATGGCTACAAACCATTACACAAAGTAAACAAACATGAATGGCAAGTGATCTGGTCATACGGCATGGTGGACTCAGGGAGGGAAAATATTTGACTTTACTAGTTATAGATTATTGCCTGGTAGAGCATTAGTCAAACAATGTTGTTTTCAACAAACTTAGAAATCTTATTCCAACCTTCTTTCTTACATTGATCATATATATTTTCTCTTGTATCTTAATTTTCCAGCCAGTTCTAGCATCTTGCTGGTCTCCTCACTATAAATCCTCTTCCTCATAAATCTTGGATTATTATTATTTGTACAAGAATCATATTTTAACATTTTTGAAATTTATATTTGGTGTGCATTGTGAAAAAAACTTTTCAGTGGAAATAAATGTTTGCTGCTCTTTGCTGAGTATTTCCTAAGTCTTGACTTAGGATGTCAAACATTTTATCTAAAAAAGAAAAAAAGTTGAATTCAGATGTTAGAAACTTAATTTGAATAGAATCCAAATTTTACTTAAAATATTTTTACTAAGCGTGTAAAGTAAGCAATTACAGCATGAAGAGGAAAATGTATCATAATAAAATCATTACAATAACTAGGTCCAAAACCTTAGTACAGAAGGTATTTTTAAATGATCTATTACAACAAAGGACATCCCACTACCATTACATTTTATGAAAGAGCATGCTTTCTGTTTGTTAATGTGTGTGTGGAGTGGAAGAATGTAATATGAAACAGTGATGGGGAGGAAGATTGCAGGAGAATGGAGGAAAGGGACATAAGGTGAAGAGGACAGTGTGATGGAAGAAGTGGAAATGGAGGACCTGAAAGAGGAGAAAGAGATTAGCACTTTTTAAGTGTATCAGTACAAATTTAATTAAAAGAGGAAAAGAATCCTTTAAACCAATTTTTTACTATGTTAAATTACCGAGGTATTATGCAGAATAAATCTGGCTAAATTTTTTTGAGCATCTCAAATACCAGTTTTCCTTCTTTTAGCATCCTAGCCCCCAGCTTGCCTCTGGGCTGGACATATATTTTCTCTGTGGAATAATAGCAGGCCTGCCTTTGTGTGCAGTGTCCTAGGTAACAGGCTTTTCCCAATTATCTCTATAAGAACCACTATATCATTTCTGTGGACCTCTTGCTTAAACCCTTATTCTTCATTACAAATCAGCCAGCTACTCTGATGTTACTGTGTATGTTATTCATCTAAATTTTTCTATGAAGAGGAAACATGGGCCTGTCCAAAGCAAATTCATAATGAATTTGAAAACTGAATTTCAGGAACTCTGGCAAATCCAGGAAAAAATAGTTTTGTTAAGGTGGAAAAATCAATGATAACACACTCAAGATTTTTCTATGTGCCCTTTACATGGAACCTATCTTACTAAGAATCCCTGGGGAGATGTCCTTTGTGTGGATTTATGATCATTCAAAACATAGACTTTATTATATGGTTTTAAATTGTATGGTTTAAATTCTGCTACTTCACAGATTACCTACACTGGACTTTATAATGGGAAAGAGGAGAGATTTGAATAAAGAAAGATCAGATTTCTCAAGTCCAAGGAAGTCTCTGCTGTTGAGTGTTCTTGCCATGTTTTAACTACAGGAGCATGTCTAAGTTGAACTCAGAACAAAGACTTTTGCCTTTCATCTTTGTCACTCCTAGACAAGAAATCACTCTACAATATTTCTGGTCTTTTACCTTTCTCAAAGTCAAAAGAACACAGTTTTCATAAAAGATGAGGCACATAAAATATACATACACATATAAAAACAACTCAATGGCTCAAATTCATTTTATCAGCAAACATGAAGAATTGTTACAACCTGCTCATTACCATGACATCACGGAGCTGCTCCTTCAAACAGTCACAACCATGGAAACTGCATTATCTCAGTAACCTCTCCTTAAAGAAAAGGCAGCTTTAGATGTTATAGGACATGGTGTTTTCAAGTTCATGACTTAAAAAAATAGAATTCACTTTTGTGGATGATGCCAATATTTTGGATCTTAAAAAATCTGTTGGGTTTGAAGTCAAAAAAATGCAATGTAACTTACAATAAGAGTTAAAGATGTCCTGAGATCTTCGTGTTTCCTCAGTGCTTCCAGCCACTTTGGTATGCCCAATTTGCCCGAGACCCAGTGCTGTAACACTGCCCACAAAGCCATTTTGCAAGTAGTTCCTACTCCCTTTAACCTTGGTCTGTGTGCTGAGTCAGACAAATTTTACTTTGTCTTGTATTTTCTATACTGTCTAAAAAAGTGAATACCATGAGAGAGATACCGAGAGAGAAAAAAAAAACAACCATCAACATTCCTTGAGCACAATTAACAGATTTTCTGAAATGATTTTAGAACCTAATTCCTTAGTGTTTACAACTTTTGCATGATATTTTAGAATAAGATTTATAATCTTAAAATTACATATTAATTTGTCAGTCATCTCAATCAGAACAATCAACAAAAACAATCATATATAAGCATGTGTTCCTTAACACTGTATACAAAGAGCTGAAGAATGTCCAGGACTGATTATAAAAAGGGGCATATTATTGAGGCCTCTTTCTATCTTGTTTTCTTGTTGCTAAGACTTGAGACCTTTCACTACTGATTAATCCTCTTTCCACCAAACACTAAACAAGGAGGGAGCTGCATACTGTGAGTGTCAACTGATGCTTTTGGTTTGGGGAGCTGGCAGCTGCAGTGGAGTGACTGGTGGCAGTGGGAAGCCAGGCTTTCAGAACGAAACATGATGTTCAACCAAAAAGGAAATGGTGAATATCTGAGTTATGGCATCATATGTGAATTCCTTTTGTCTATGTTAGATATTTTACTCTGAAGAAATAAATAATGCTCCCCTTATTTATTTCTGGATATTTAACCTATTTATTAATTTATTGTTGAAGAGAGTAGAAATAGTTGCCATGGTTACTGATGAAATATTTTTATACCAGTGAATATAAAATAGGGCATCATTTGGCACTGTTCATAGAACAAACCAATGTGTTTGGTATGGGTACTATTTTGGAAAATCAGGGAATAGACTATAAAAATATGTTTAAATTAGAAAAAAATAACCTACCAGAAACTCATATGGTACAAAGTATATTATGTTACTCCTTGAGTTGGAATTCCTGCTGGGAAAATGTATTTGTTGAGAAATATAGAATAACTTACATTAAATGAGCAAAGATAGCACACAGATTATTTCAGTGACTTCATTCACTGATATCTAAGGGCTAGTCTAAGGAAACAGCACAAAAATCTCCTTGTTGAAGTCATTATTACTCATCTGATAACATGCCACAAACATTCCTTTTTCCATTCATAATTTATTTTGCTCCTAAAACACACAAATTAACTGATAGACATTCAAATTCTTAGCTTGTACCTAGCATCAATTCATCAATTTGTCCAAAATCTCACCTAAAAACAAAAATACTACACAAAAAGTATTATTAGTTTTTTGTCTGATTTTAACAGTGAATATAAATGGGATTCCTCTTCCCAGAGCCTCACATTCCATTGGGAAAATACAGATAGATTTGAAGAGTAAGATGTGATGTCTTAGGTAGCAGTGATTACCTGTTGAATCAATTATGCTAACAACATGTGCCAGGTGTATTCAGTGGAGGTAGACAGAAATGGGTGGACAGTTTTAGGGCGATTCCATGAAGAAGGAGGAAACAGAACTAGACCATAAAGATAAGTAGAGGGTGAGGGAATGAAAAGAATTTTAGCTGGAAGATCAGCTAGTGTCAAAGTGTTTATATGAAGACAGAGTACTTCTGAATGGTATATGTGGTTAGAGTTTGGATGTAATAGACACTCAATTTAGGGAAAGTGGAGTTAAAAGAAATTGTCATCAGACAGAGGAAATCACTTAACACAACATCAAAGGATTAGTCCTTACTCTATCTGAAGACAAAAGGAAATTTCAGTATTTCTTCCACTTCCCTCTAGGTCTAGGACTTTCCTTCTTGAGATTGAATAACTGTAACTGCAGAGCATTCCAGGAATATTCTCAGTGACTCAAAAAACAGCTGGCTCATTATGTTCAAATCATCTTGACCTTTCTGAACCCATCAAGAAGTAGAAACCATGACTACAGAAAAATCTATTTTAATCACTCCATAACATATGTCTGTTATGTAATTGATATGAAGTAAGATATCAATAAAACATAGTGAATTATTTTCTTTGCATTATTCACACTATGGTTGTTTGCCGTTTTATCACCAAAAATGATTTTGAAAGGAGTTTTTAAAATATTGACCCATTAATTTAATTCTTACCATCTACAAGAGACCTCAATCTTCTGTAAAATGGGATTTCATTTTAAATGTTCTTGCCAAAATTACTACAAAAATATGTCTACACTGGCTCCAACACTGACAGATAGACGAAGGCTCTAGTAGTTAAGTCTATCTACACAGTTTTGGGAAAGCTTTGTAATCTTGTTTTCACAATCAATTCTTTATCCTTCTAATTATTTTGTTATTTTTGAGATACTTCTAAACTTATACAAAAATCACAAGAATGCTTCAAAGAACTTTTTGAAAGCAAGTTAAAAATAAGCTTCTGGCAGACTTTTCACTCATCCACAAGAATTTCAGTATGCAATTTCTACAAATAAGGATATACAAAGAGGAAAACTTCAGAATTATGATGTTATATTAATTCCTAACCTCTAATATACCAATCTTACTTAGACTTCACCAAATATTCCTCTATTCTTCTGTATAGGAACGAGATCCAGTTCAGAGTCATGCAGTTTTATGCCTCTTTCAACTAAGAATGGCGGCTTGTTCTTTCCTTTGCCCTCATGACCTTGACACTTTTATACTCAAGGCAGTGATTCTGTAGACTGTCCATCAATTTATGCTTATCTTTTGATTCCTCAGGATGAAATTTAGGTTAGGTATCTTGGCAGGAATATCACAGAAGTAGAGCTCATAAACAGTGCATGATATTACTTTGTCCCATTTCTGAGGATACTAACTTTTGATCACTTGCCAGATTCTTGACTGGGAAGTTACCATTTTTAACCTATGATTGGTAATAATTCTGAGAAGAGGTACCTTTAGATGATGCAAATATTCTACTCCTTATCAAGTTTTCACCTACAAGTTTTGCATTCATTATATTTCTTAGCAATCGTGCTCAGTGCTATAGCTGTTGCCATATGGTGATTTTCTGATTCCATCATTTCTCCTACAATAATTAATTGGGATTACTTGCTTTGCAGGAAAAACTTTCTCTTCTGTCCATTTTTTTACTGCTTTCATTCACAATAGTATAAAATGCAAGATTTCTATGTTACTAAAGGAGTTACAATCTGATAATATCATTATATATTTTTATTCTCAAATTGTTATTGATTTGGCCAATGGGATCCTCTTTAGACTCATTCTTATATACATTGGACATATTAACATCATTCTTGAGCACATTCTGGCAGTTTGGCAAAAACAGGTATTGCAGATTCATGTTGTACTTTTCTTATGTTAGTCCTGAAATTCATAATTTTTTCTAAAAAGCCACAGTCCATCCATTAGTAGACTAGTGTACAGAAAACAATTGCCAGGTGTCTGGTGTGCACAATGCTATTGGATTATTGATGCTCTTAGTCTCTTTCATTGCACAGTTACATCAGTGCTTTCTATAATCAAATGCATGCACTGAAAACTAAAAAGTGTGCAGCTTCTAAAGAAAATTCAAATTGATTTTGTGAAAGTCACACCTGAAATTCACACTGATGACTTCTTCCTCTCATTTCTTGAACTTAGAGGTTTTGCCTTTAAGTCTCTCATTAATACTGGGCATTAGACTGAAAAGTATTCTGCTCGAGGTTGAGTTAAGTTATTCTCTAGTGTACTTTCCCCCATGGAAACAAAAGCCTTGCTTTGTGTCTGAAGTGATCCATATTTAAATATATTTTCTTCCATCAATTGAATTGCAAATTCAGGAAAAACACAGCTTGAAAAGTCCACTGGCTACAAATGACACCCGTTCCAAGGGGAATTATTAATTCAGCAAAACTCCAAAGGAAATAAATACACAGTTCTGCAGCCAAGGTAAGCACATGTATTGGACAAATTCTCAACAAAACTTGTTCTTTGTCCAAATTCTGCCAAATGATAAGTCCTAATTTTGTTAGAAATTACATGGTTTGATTTTTTTTTAAATCAGTGCTTTCCTCAGTTAGACACTGTGTTTTTGTAAAATCTGGCATTTTATAAGAATAATAATAAAAACCATTTGGTGATTATCAGAACATAGATCTTGTTGTATTTTCCTCCCATCAGTAAGTGGTAAGACACACATGGTAAGCAAGAGGTGTTATACAATACAGACTTGTGGTGGTGATAATGGTTATGCCACTGTGTCTTATGCTACCCTATTCTAGACTAGTTCTGTATTGCAAACTGACATCTGTAAAGTTATTCTTTATTTTTCCCCTTTGCTCAGTGTTGTGAATTCTAAGGAAAATCTACTTTAAATAGCTGAGTCACTAATTGCTGGAGCCAGCTACTCCAGGAAAAGGAACTAGAAAATACTTGTCCTAAGAGCTTCTAATTAATTTTTCTTTATTCTTTCAGAGTCTGGAAGTCTGGTGGTCTTCAGATAAAATCAAACAGTGGGCCAAGGACTTTTTGCTAAACCCAGTTTCCTTCCAACCAACTCTTGTGTCCTGGGTACTAGTTTTTAAGCAGTGAGAAGACAAACTTTTGTTTGTCTCACAGCTATGCTTGACATGGAGACTTGTGCTACTTGTATGTGTATTCGTGCGTGTGTATATTCCTGTAATATGTAATCTAGGTTTTCACAAGACATTTGAATAATTTTTTCACTTTGTTATGAACAGATTCTGAATAATGTCACCCTAAGATAACCCACATTATTCTGAGCTGAAGGCAATTGAAAGAAAGCAGACTCAGGACAGCTTCTCTGTCTACTCCCTTTCTATCTGAAAACAGATAATAAATTTCCTCCTATGATGGTATTCCCCTCTCTATCCACCCCTCTCTCAACTCCTATGGCAGAAAGAGGATAACAGTTTTATTACCAGAGACAAATGGTACTGAGAAATAGTCATTACAAACAAACCTTAATAACTGGCCTTATCACCTTAGTTTCCCCATCTATCTTAAATTCTCACCATTTGCTGCTCCTAGAAGCTCACAGTTCTTTACTTTTGTCTTCTCACTTACCTACAAAATTATTTTTTAAGATACTCTATAAGCCCAAATTCTAATCACTCAAGTTACTTATAATGGAATACTTACATGTTTATGCATCGTGTAGCATATTTCTGTTTGCTCTTGTTCTTAATCTTATCTTTTGTGAGTCTAATTTGCATGAGATGAAGAGAGAAAAAATAACTTTATTTTCTTCCTTCAGACTGGGAACAACTTTGCCTTTGAAACACTCAATAGGCTCTAAAACCAAATTTTGTAAAATAAAAAATAAACAGCAAACTTTAAAAAGGAATCATAATAATAGCCTATCTCTTCTTCAGTTGCTGTCACATAAAGCCCTCAAATTATAGTTCACTCTTTCTCTCTCTATATATGAGAAATGATGGAAGATTTAGAGCCAATCGGCTCTCATTATATCTGCTCCTTACTTGAGTAGGTCACTTGAATGCTTACACCCAGGATTAACAAGTCTCAGTCCTTCCTTATCACTAACATGATGACTGTTCAGAACACTTTTCTGATGAATCCCAAGTCAAAATGGATAGCAGAAAGTTAAGGTGTGGCACATTTGCATTTATTGAAATGGTGAGGCAATCCCAAATAAGGTGTCTCCATAGTGAGTATGGGTGAGCTGACCTTGCTACCCATTAAAGTATTTAATAGATACCTGCTATAATTTTAGTAAGAAGCAGGAATGTGAACCTGCAATTATTTTTTTCATTAGAAGTTTAGCTTTTCTTTCAATTAATGATGGGGGAGAGAAGTACATTTATTTTATTGCCATATATTTTATTTTGTGTAAAGTCTTTGATGATAATAAGTATTTTCAGAAATGTACTCAATGTTGTGAGCATGATTTTTCTCCTTTGCTGGTATGATTGAAAGTGATTTGTGAAGTATTTGAACTAGAAAGTAGAAAATAAACGTACTCAAATATTTTAAGATATCCAAATGAAAGTTACATTTATATTATTTATATAATAGAATTTCTTTAGCTTTATCAGATTAAATTAGGTAATTTATTCTATTCAATTAATGAAAAAAGCCAGGAAAACATAGTTGTCTTAATATTTTTATATACCTTGATAAATTATTATGTTTACCTGAGTAAAGAAAAGCATCACAGGGCAATATAATCAAGATGATGGAAACACTCTTGGCTATTATTAAAATATTCAACACCATGTCACCTTCTCCAAGTAAAATTTTATGAAAAACATAATATTTTACTTCTTCCTTATAAGTGAGATTATTAGAAGTGTATGAAAGGAAATTTTTGCTAAGGTATTTTTCCATATTATCATGAATTTTAAGACTCAAAATACATAGGAGATTTAGTTTAGAGAAAATAAATTGAATTATTCTATGTGACAGAGGATTTCTCTTAAGAATGTTGTATCATTTATTTAATTTGTCTATTTATATTGAATAGTATCAGAACATACCACTGTAAAATATGGCAATTTATCATATGAATTATTTTGAGGTAAAGGCCACTGACAAACTGCAGATACTGGTTAAAAGTAAAGCTTTAAACACAGAACACAAATTTTTCATTTGCAAGAAAAGTTTACATTAATAAAGAAAATTTCTATCGGCAAAAGGGACTACTGTTAGTAATTCTTGATAAGAAGACACCTGCTTCAGAATAACCTCACTAAATAATGTTTGTTAACCACATGTTCCCTGGTTACATCATCACTTACCTCCCCTTCTCAGAAGCCCAGAAACCGTTCCGTTAAGCCTGACTTCCTTAAACCTTCTTGAGTTAGCAAAACTTCTGTTTTTTTTTTTTATCTTATTAACCCATCTTTTGCCAGTGCAACATAAAGGGTGCCAGCCAGAGAATCTAGGATTGGAAGAGGACATACCACATGACACTGCAGGAGACCACAGTATGCCACCTCAAAATATACCTCTTTAGCATAAGGGTTATTTTAAATTAATTATTGAATTACTTTGAAAAAATAGAGACACGGGAAATAGAAGAGAAGTTACTCTTTTGTAGGGGAAAGAAGGATGACTAAATGATTAGAGACTTGCCAATGGAGTGGGCACTGTCTTAAATCTTCAGAACAAACACAACTTTTGTTTACTATGCTTTTCCTTTTTATCATCACTGTCCCCTTTTTTTTCTTTCTTTCACTTGAAGTTGGTATTTCAGCCTGATCTCTCAGCCCCTTCTTTGAGATTAACTTACTTCCCTTGGTAGCTTCTAAGTACATATGAAAAGAGTATGTATATAATATATTATAAATATTAATATGTATAATATACTTAAGATATATAATATATTAAAGATATGTATATCTTCTAAATATACCTGTTGATTTGTTTTCATTCTCTTTTTTAATTTGCCTTTTTTTTTACAGTGGTCTGTCTTAGCTGAGAACTCAGAAGGGCAAAAAAATGGCTGCTTTTTCTCTTTGACATTTTTCTGTCATATGCTGAAAATATGGGTGCTTGTATATGGATTATTTTTAAAAAATGGGTTGTTGTCAGGAAAATCATCTGTAAGACTAATGATGAGATAACTTAATGAATTAATAACTACTTTTACTACCTTTTTAAAGTTATGAAATGTCCCATCATAAGTAGAGAGAATCATGCAAAAAGATCTTTGATACATTGCTATATACATTTATCACAATCTATGTGGCACTTTACAAATTTTTATTTTTCACTCGATAATCAGTTTTCAAGTATAATCCATGCCATTTACCTAATCTATTCATTTACACAGAAGTGTTAATAAGTCAGGTAACTTGGGGAAGCTCACTAAATTCTGTGTGCTTCAATTTTCTTTTCTATGTAATGAAGACAACAAAAGGTGTGGGTTGTAATTATTAGAACAGTGAATGTGGAATTAAGTAAGACTCTTAATATAAGTATCACTGTCTCAAAATTTTTGCCTACAAGTTGGATTGTTGAATCAGTGAGAAAGAACACTTTCAACCTTACTTTGCAATGGAAAATTATTTCTCAGATTATACCAAAGTGGGCTCTTCAGTGTATGAGGAAGAGGTTCTCATCCCAACCTACTGTAATTGTTGTCACTCTCTTGCTAGTTGTTCTTTGCAGAGTTATTTCTCCTCCATTTGTTCTAAATTCTAAAGAAAACCTGTACCCAAACTTACCAAGGTGTTAACTGATCAATAGTTTTTCTTTAGACTATCTGGTGACCTTCAGATTATATCAGAATGTGTAAGATACTGCTTAATTTACAGAAAAGGAATGTATTTGTCTGAAGAATTATAGGAAGTAGCCTCAGGAGGTCATGATAAATTGTGATCGTCTGGTCAAAGTAAGGCACATGCCCTGGATGGCAAAGAGTGCATCAATGCAAGGTCTTCCTGTCCATGTTCGGTTCCACTGCACCCTCTTTCCCTCATGACTGACCATTTCCTGTACTTGAGTTAGGGATGACAGCTCCTTCCACTTCTCAGTGTGATACCCCTTGAACAAACCTGATTCCCTTTCCACCAACTCTTGACCCCCACATATTCTAATCTGTTAAGCAGGGTACAGATGGACATGGTCCAGTAACACAAGTAGGAAATATTTGATATCGCAGTAGTTTATTATTTTACCAATCTACTCAAATTGAAATATTATCTTGTTTTTTTAATTACTATTTCCCTATATTTATTAGACACTTGAATTTTCTCTTTTATTAAAATCTTTTGCTAATTTTTCTACAAGACCATTTTTTCTTATTGGCTTTTATGATTTCATATATTCTGAAAAAATAATGCTTTGTTCATTATTTGCATTTTTGTTTTATTTATTTATTATATATTTATTTATAGTCCTGGTAATAGAACTCAGTGCCTCATGCATGCTATCACTGAGCTGTAAAACTCTAGCTCTTATTGTGTGAATTTGAAATATATTCTCTAAATCTATATCATGACTTTTTTGTTGTTCTTGGTTTACTTTTATATTAGTTCTAAATTTTAATATAATATTGCATTCATTTTATTTTTAATATTTTTTATTTTATATTATAATGAAGAAATTCTCTCTTGCCAAATAGCATGAAAACATATTTATATATTTACTTATATATTAAAATTCAATTAAATTTTAACTGATGCATAAAAACATGAAGTTTATTTATATTTAAAGGCTACTATATGATGTTTCCATACATGTATACATTGAGAACTAGTTAATCAGGTTAAACATACCTATCTCCACCAACCTCATTTTCTCTTTGTACTGTAAGGGGAGCAATGGCAGAGGTGACTTCATTTTGGATGAGAGAGGCACTTTAGAAACAGACATATAAAAGGGGTATGAGAAACAATAGGTTTCTCACAAAAATAACAAGTCTCTAACCAAAATAACCAAACACTGATGCAAGATGTGGGCCCCAAGGCCAGGGCAAGCTGACCAGACATCCTTAGACTGTTCAGTTCAATAAGAAGAGGGACTGACAGGTAGATTCAGTGCCAACCCATCACAAATACAATTTCAAGGTAGAACAGTGGGATCTAAGCCAGTTAATGTTCTGTATCATCTCCTAGACTTCAGCCATTGTTTGGCTTAGTTCTTTCACGGAGTCCCATCCGTCTGTGTGTTTTTCTATCCTTTCAATAAACTTGTGCTTGCTTTTCTCTTAACAACTCGTCTGTGGCATGAACTTGCTTTAACTCTTAACTGCTTGTCCGGGGCCTTCATACAGCACCAGGACACCAACCCGGGGAACAACAATCCAGTCGGTATCACTACCACTAAGCTACTTCCTCAACCACTGTGTCATTACTTTAGATAAAATTTAACCATTGATATTTTCCCTAGTCCTAGTTTCTTATCATTATCAGTGTAAATATACTTCCCTTTTGGTTAAGCAATATTAATATTTTCATGAACATGGACTTGCAAGCATTTTTAAAGTCTAGCACTGTAGTGTACCATAATTAGGCATCTTTTCTTACTTTTTTTGGTTTTCCAAAACTTTTGAAAATATTAAAAGAATCTTCCTCTTCCTTCCTTCCTCCTTTCCTTCCTTCTTCCTTTTTGAGAGACTTAACTGTTCTCATATAATACTTTTGGTAATCTCTTATCATAATTACTGACCACATCTATCACATAATGCAATCCACCCCAACAAAAGGAAAATCCTTTTAGTGAGCCAACTTTTCTTCCATCTACATTGTTTGAGATAAAAGAGCAGTCACCATTGGACTTTCATTTGCTGTCATCCTCAAAATTCAATTTGCCTTTTATTTGTGTTGCATTTCCTTTTTCGCTCTCTTCTGTATTTCTTTGTTTGAAGGAGCAAATCTATCAGAAGCTTTTCCACGTTTAAAAAAAAAAAAGGTGGTGTAATCACAGGAGACATGGTAAGGACAGAACTCAACATGCTGGTTTTTGAATTCTCCAACCTAATTTAGTGTTCTTTCTTACTCACGACAGTGGTCTCCTTGGAAATTCCTTTCCTTGCCCTGCTAAGGATTCTTCTCTGTGAAATCTCTGATTTTCTGAATCTTTACCTTGATTTTTACATTTAGATTCTTACTGCAGAGGACATTTCAAAACATATTCTGAATATTTGTGTGCCTTCACCAAATTTGGATGTTGAAATCCTAGCCCCCAATGTGATGCCGTTGTCATGTGGGCAGGGTACTTACAGTTGGTTTCAGTGCCTTTGAGAAGGTACCCAAGACAGCAAGGTGCTGTCGTACACCTACCTGAGGACACAGCTAGAAGATGCTGTCTATAACCAGAGAGTAGTTCCTCACCAGACAACATATCTGCTGCCGCCTTGATTTTGGACTTCCCAGACTCCAGAACTGTGACAAGTGATTTCCATTGTTTACAAAGTACCCTATTTACAATATTTCATGATCGTAACCCAAATGGACACAGAAACAGTCCTCTAGTGGCTTCATTACTTGCTTGGCATGAAAGCAAATGAGGTAACTATTTTGACCCTCAGCATGTCTGAAAATATTTGTGTTTACTTGCACATCACTTTAATAATTTGTTGGCATAGTTCCAGAGGGTGGGGAGAGTAAGGGCGATTATATGTCAGAGAGAGGTTTTGGGGTTCTGTTGCACAACAAAATGAGTACAGATAGTGAATACATTTCTTAAAACCTAAAAAAAATGATTTTGAATAGTTTCAGTCTAAGGAAATGGTAATTGAGGGACTAGACAAGATTACCCAGATTTAAACATTCTGTGACACATTACATGTACCAAACATCACATCATATGTTACATATTAACTATGGACAATTTTTATGCATCAATAAATTTCTTAAAAATTAGATAAAAAGAAATATGTGGCTATAAATTACATTTGAAGCTTTCTTCAGAATTTTATGAGCCTTATTCAATTATCTTCCCACTTTCAGTGTTTCTGCTGAGTTGTACAGAGCCATTTTGATAACATGATTTTTTGTATGTGATGTAATTTTCATTTGTCTTGTCACAAGTGTAGAGTATTCATTTTATGCTGATTATTTGAAGTTTCATAATTACATATCTTAATGTGGGTATATTTTCACTCATTTGGTTGTACATTCTGTTTTGCCCTTTCATTCTGAAGATAGAGTCCACGGTTAAGAAAAAATATTTTGCAAATATTCTATAGATAAGTCTATCCCTTTTACTTTTCCTTTCTGGGATTTCCATTATTCAATATTTACCTTTTTCATTTTATTTGAGCTATTTGTTTTTTTCTACTTACTATTTTTATTTTACTATCTGGTAAAATATTTCCTTCCTCAAATTCATTTCTCAAAATTTACCAAACTTTTAAAAATTTTTTGTGATTATAATTTTTAATTAGAAAGAACATTTTTAATTTTTAATTAAAAACACCATTGGGTATAGCAGTTCATACTTGTTAATGGATAAATAACTTTTTCTGATTTATGTATAAATATTAATAAGTATTTTTAAGCTTCCCCTTGGATAGTTTCTATTTCTTCCAAGCTGTTTTTTCTTTTCTTTGACTAGTTGTGTTTGCTTGTTTCCTCATCAATGTTACAAGCTTTCCCCAGATCCCTGGCAAGTTGTGTTGCAGAGGAATCTGGATTTCAAAATCTTTGTAAATCTCTCAGTGGGGTGGTAAACTTTCTAGAGTCCTCTGTATACCATAATTTAACATGAGTCTTAAATTTCATGAAGTCATGGATACAGATAAAAAATTGTTGAGTCATCAGTGTTTACAAGACATTCACAGTTATGTAGTGAATAAAGTTGTCTTGGAGCTGAATGGAAGAAGGAAAGAAGGAAGGAAGGAAGGAAGGAAGGAAGGAAGGAAGGAAGGAAGGAAGGAAGGAAGGAAGGAAGGAAGGAAGTCCTAGCACCAATCTTTCATTTTAGGTAAGCCAAAACTAAGATTTTCTATATATTTTTATCTCTGATGGTTTCTTTCCATCAACATTTTTTTCACCTTAAATCAATTCACATTTAATTATTATATTTATCTGCAAAATCATTAGGAAATGATTGTGTTTTAAGTGCTCCAACTAAAGGCATTTAATGGAAAAAAAATATTATAAACAGTCACCCCCTCAAATTACAATGATAAAAATTACATATAAAATTATTATATTAATAAAGTGAACAAATTCCATTGATACTCATAAATGTGACACCTCAGATTTGTAAAATTGAAAATTTATAACTGTGTACCTGCAAAAAAATCGAAGCTAAATAGTCACTAACTATTTTCTTGGTATGGAAGAAAACAGCTGCATGGTATAATGGCAAAACAGTGAAATAAGAGAACCCAAATCATATTACATTAGTTACTCGTTTAGCAGAAACCATCCCCAAATTTGCTGCAAAGTGTATTACTATTTTTCATGTGATTGTCACTATAAAATTGAAATTGTATACAGCTAGAAAAATTGCTGCTCTAATTATCCCTAAATTATACTCAAGAATTCATCAGATCTTTAAAATTACGATTTGAAAAGGAAATGAGAGCTTTCTAATAGAACTTTAACAGTAGTCTTCAAAATAGGAACAATAGCACTGAGCCATGCCTAACACAATCCACCAAATTACTCTCTGTGGAGGGGAGGTAGGGTGCAGCAGCAGATACTTCAAGTAAGATTACTTGCATTGTGCCTGAGAAAAATAGTGAACAGATGTAAAACTGGTTGCTAAAGATAAATCAAAATCCACCTCCCTTAATACTTTCTAGTAGAGACCGGCAGTGTCATTATTCCTGCCGTTTAACCTTTACTACGACTTGAATGTGGTTTACATCCCCCAAGGGTCAATGTGTTGGGGGCTTGGTCCTCGGTGTGTCAATGTGAGAAGTGGCAGAACCTCCAAGAAGTAGAACCTTCTTCGAGTGCATGAGAATTGGGTCTCTGAGGGTACTGCCCTTGAAAGCAATTGACATAGTTCTCCTGGGACATTGGCTAGTTCTTATAAGAAGGTTCTTATGAACCAGTAAGGTTGGCTTCTTCCCGGTGTCTCTGGCTACATAGTTCTTCCATAATGGATTCTAGCACAAACACTTCCAAGGGAGTTGTGTGTGTACCTAACAGTAGCATTTCTCAGCTGGAGTCTTTTGCTTGATGTAACACCAAAACCTTGAAATGAATAGTGTTTGCTGAGTAGAGAAAAGAGACAAACACACAGCTATCATCATTCAAGCAGGAACAATGCATTTATTCTGAAGCAGTAATTTCTTCCTAGTGAACTCTTACAAAGGCATTCAGCAATGCATAATCATTTATCCCTCGTGCCATCCTGTCTCACATGATCAGTTTTGTATACCCTCCTGCTTGGATGGATCTGCCATTAGGCCCTTACTAGAGACTGAAGAGATTGGCACCACACAATTTGAACTCTCAATTGCCAAACCTGTGAGCTAAATAAACCTCTTTTCAAATAAAATACACAACCTCAGATATTTCATTACAGCAATGAGAAATGGACTAATGAAAAATTAGTTCTTTTCTTCCTTTAGCAGCACTGGAGTTTGAACTCAGGGCCTCATGCTTGCTAGGTAGGAACTCTATCACTTGAGCCACTCCACCAGTTCACAAAATTAAACTTTATATTAAATTATTTCCCTATTGCATACTATTAGTCTTCAACAGGAAGACTATTGTGTCTAAAATGCATTATTTGCTTAGCATTAAAAATGTTGATAATATATATTAATAATACATATTAGAGGACAGAGTAGATTAGCAGCCAAAAAAATTCAAGTTTAGTTAAGGTTTTATAACATGTCAAAATGGCACTGGTTGGACCTGGATAATATTTAGCATTCCCAGAAATTGTTAATTATCAATTTAGATTTGTTTTTTCATCTAGAAAATGAAATCGTGACCTTTAAGATGATAGTAGAAATCAAGATAAAATAGTAGATTGTAGCATGAATTTCTTACAGCTCATTAATGACATATGATTAACATATAGACAGTTATATGAATCTGGGCAGCACAGAAGATTTAACATGTAGGCACATTCAATCACTAATATGTAAAATTGTGGTTAACAACCTGCTATAATGTGAGGAATACTTAGATAATGAGGAAATAAAATCTCAATTCTTAAAATATCTCTTAAAATTTTAGAGGGCAAAATCATAGCAAGGACTTAGTTTAAAACCCAAGTCATTATTACATTTGTGCAATTTTGCTTCTAAACACTGGAATCCCTATTAGAATAGTTGATTCTAACAAAGGATCCTACCTAGCATGCCACATTTTCTTTATATGTGTTATATTTTATGATGTTTGTCTTAGCAACAGGGCAAATGGGTCCAAAGTGCAAAATCATTCTTTGTTGTCTTTACAAATGCTTGTGAGAAAGATTCTACCTTTGAATTAAAAATATGGTCCCACTGATTTTATTCTTCTTTCACATGAACACACAACAATGCACATACAAAGGCATTCATGTTTCTAAGTACACTTATCTAAAAGACACTATCAGCCATTCAGGCTACATGGTCCTTCCATAGCATCGATTCATAGCACAAACACTTCCAAGGCAGTTGTGTGTGTACATAACAGTAGCATTTCTCAGCTGGAGTCTTTTGCTTGATGTAACACCAAAACCTTGAAATGAATAGTGTTTGCTGAGTAGAGAAAAGAGACAAACACACAGCTATCATCATTCAAGCAGGAACAATACATTTATTCTGAAGCAGTAATTTCTTCCTAGTGAACTCTTACAAAGGCATTCAGCAATGCATAATCATTTATCCCTCCTGCCATTCATACTGTTAGGCTCTGAATGCACAAATCACCATAACAACATGGAAAATGAAGAAATATGATCATTTTGAGTTTTGTTGTTCAACCATCTCAGCATTTTTCTGATTCAATATGTGCCCAATTGTTCCTATAAGCAAAATTGAATAATTTCCACCATTATGTTGCACTTTGTTCTTTAAAAGAACTTAGCTCAAGTCTCCAGGGAGGCCTGTGTATCCCTAGAATTTTTGAATATTCTCCCTTATTGGTTTTAAAACTTTCTTTCATGAAATCTGAATTTGATGGGAGCCATTCTGTTCATATCTTCTTTCTTCCTTAATAACCTTGAAAAATTTCACTAGGTTTCAAGGTGTTCCCTCCCATGGCAGTAACATTCTGATCACTTTGGGGTGGTACTCTTGTGGGTTCTATGAAGTCATCATCTCTTTCTCTTTGCCTAATTCTGACCTGTTTAATGGCACTGAAGTGCCAACTGCATTTTAGGTGTCCTTCCTTCTACAATTAAATTATCTGTTCATATTATGAACCAACTTTCAACCCCAATATCTTTTAGAATTATAAATATTCTAAGTTAAATGATTGACACACGCATATTATCTCTGATATTCTGATCAAATTTCAACTACAATTATTATTCAATTCAGATTTGATAAGATTGAATTTCTTTTTTCCCCTGAATATATATAGTCTTCTTGAGCTTATTTTTCTTTAAAAATATTAACCTTACTTTTTTATGTATGTTATACTTTCCTAGTAGTATAAAACTCCTTAAGAGTAGAAAAATTTACCACTGGAGCACTGGAAATTTGACTATAGAATGCAAAATAGAAAAATAAAGGCAGAGGGTTTCACACATGAAGGAATTTTTGGGAGCTGCTCTTTTCTTCCAGAATCCTTTGAGTGCAGCACCACATTCAGCTAAACCAAATCTCCTTTGGCTATTCTCACCTCATTTGTGGTCCCTTCTGAGACTACTATGGTGATCTGAGACAATCATTTATCATTTGATTTAATCAATGAAATTTTCATGATAGTTTAAAATTAAATCATTCCTAGTCACAGAGCAAAAAACTAAAAAAAATATGTTTGGCAATCAAAAGGCAAATATCTAAAAATAATACCAGTATGACAGAATCCCATCACTCCTTTGAATGTACAGTTCCCCTCAGGATTCAAACTTGAAGTTAGAAATGTTTAATTATGAAGGAAGTTTTCCTTGGTGAAACCCTAGTTGTAGCTCAGAGGAAGAGAATATGTCAGAGCAAAGTCAGCATAGGTATGCTCTTATCTAACAAATCTAAATGAAAGATAACAATGACTAGGTATTTACTTGCAGTTGTAAATAGAGAATAAACTGAGAAAAGAAAGTAAAGGAACTGAAATACAATTGTCATTTCACATCCTTACAAGGCAGATGCATGATCAGATCCCTTTGAAATGGAAGTGGGTTTGTTAATACATTTGAAAGTTTCAAATCCACAGAACCAAGTTTGTAAAACATTTGTCCATGTGTATTTTTCATAATAAATTCAACTAAGTGTCTTAGGCTGCCCACTAACTCAGTGATTAAGACTCACACGGATAATGCCAAACTTTTGACTTTTCATACATCAAAATTTCAGGTTCACTCACAGGAATAAATACATGCATGGAAGTTCAGATATCATTATATATAAGATCTCTGTAAATATAGCTTATTTCACATTTCATCCTCTGACTTTTTTTCCTTTCAAGTTCCTAAGTAAAAATCATATAGTAAAAATGTGGCTTATTGTACATATGATCTCTGTGAATGTAGTTAACACAAGCCAAATTAGACATATTTTATTTAAGGAGGGAAAACAGAAGAGCAGTTTTAGAAACAATGAATGTTTCAATGTTGCACACAATAAGTAACAATGGAAATCAATGGTACCAAAAAAGTAAAACTTGTGCTTGTAATAATGAGGCTATCACAGCTACGTAGTTCAGACTGCTGTTGCAATTGAATTATAAAATAAGAAACTTGTATCTTATACTGTTTCCAATGGAGAGCCAATGAGAGTTATTGACTGCTGGAAGCATTTTGAGAGGTTGAGCAATATAAAGGATAAGGAAGATATTGGGTAAACCAGTAGCATTTGAAAAATTCTACTTATCTATAAGTACCTATATGTTAGGAAGTATAAGTTCCTAGTATGGTGGTATGGTGACAAGATTAGATTTGAATTTTTTTTCATGGAGAAAACATGGCCTGACCATATTTTTATTTTTTTTTTCAGGAAAATGCAGTAGACTGTTACATTCCGACCAAGTATTTCTTCATGACTGAAGGGCTTATTTCCACTTTGAAATTTCCTTAAGTAAAGGAAATCAATTTCCTAAACATCACTTCTCTTTTCCTGTGACAGCTGGCGTGTGCTTCTGGGCCAAGGTGGAGCCACAGTCCTAGGCGCATCTCCCTAGCTCAGGCCAATGCTGGAGGGGCAACTGCTCATGAGAACTGCTAACTAGGCCCACTGAGGGCTTGAGAAAAATACATTGTACTCCAAAATTCTTTCTCTTCATAGTCTTCCCTTCTCTCCTTCATTTCCTTTCCACAGAGAGTGATCCCAAGAGAACCCCCAGCAAGTGTCCACCACACTAACCTCCAACTCAGAGCCAAACCCAATCAGTAAGAGAATCAAAGACGATTCTGAGCTCTCATTCTTCAATGGAAAGAAAATTGTGACAGTATGAACCAACTCATAACAGCAAGAAGAGATGGTATGTGAGAAAGAAATTTGGAGAATAAGTGGTTTTCAGGATGTTAGAATTGAGGTGATTGGGATACAGAATAAGAATGTCCAGAGGGCATTATAAGGTCCAATTTTGGGTACTAGTTCACAACAACAGATACTCATGTTTGTGTTATTCAGAGAGAAGATAGTTCAACTCCTATTTTGAGCAGTACTATTGCCACCCCTGCTTTTGTTATTCTGTGAGGAAATCCAAATAGCCTAATATCCATTATATGATTGTTGATAAGATTTCTTTTAAACTAAATTCTTTTGGGTCCATGTATTAGTCATGTGTTCAAATAGTGTAGCTGAAGATTTAGATCAAAATCTTGGACAAGTTTTGAGCAATGTTAAACCATTTCATCTGCTCAAGGATAACAATAACTGCTTTTTGTTAAAGCTCCCAACAAGATAAGAAATACCCCCTACCCAAATAAGTCATTTTAGTCATGGACAATAAAGAACTTAGTGAAGCAAGTTCTTGAATTTTAACAAAGAGTTCAAGCCTTTCAAAGGATATCAGGCTATCAGGACTCAAACAGATCCTTTGGGAGTGATTTAATGTGTTTTTTTCTGCCTCTGTGGAAAATGACACCTACATGATGCTTAACTATGATCTGAAAATAAGATAGAAAGTATATCCTAAATCTCTATGTACAGATCACACCTATTTTCTTATTCTGAGCACTTATGAAAAGCCATTTTAACCAGTTTTTGTGTTCCCCCCACCGTGGGAAGTTAGGTTCCAGAATTCAAAAATATTTTATTTCACGTTAAAATTTTATTCAATTTATGTGATTTTGAGTTTTATTTTTGTGCATTAAGAGATATTTCTTCATATGGAACTATGATAACATGTAAATTATAAAGTGAACTCTGCAGAAGATATGTTGATTTATTCATTTTCTCATGTATTACTTGAACTAAAAGCAAAACCATAGGATTTCAGGAAATAAGAGTCCTTTAGTGATGAATGAAATGAAGACTTTAGGAACATAATAGATTTTGGGGCATTTGGCAGGAACTAAAACTTAAAAAGTACATTCTACATATCTGTCATTGTGCTATGCTAGGTTCTTTAACAAATAGTAATGTTATATAAATCCTTATAATCATTCATTGTTATAGAATAGCTACAACCATTTTATGGTTATTCATTGCCCTAATTAATGAAATTAAGACCAAAAGAAGTTATGTGACTCACAGATTACATCATTAGAAATAATTTTCCAGTTGCCCCTGCTATTTTCCATGAGTGTGTGAAATCCTTTAGTGAGTTATTTTGAAGGAATATTATGAGAAATACACAAAATGACTCAGTTTATTTCCATGATAATATCAAAATGATGCATCTGTCCTCAAAGATTATCAATAAAGAGAGAATGAGGCAAGAAGAGTTTCCCCATTTTAGATTTGGATTTTTTCAAATTAGCCTATCAAAGTTGCAATGATGGTGATATTATTAACTTGATTATCAGCATTTGCTCAGTTTCAAAGTATACAAAATGTCAACAGGAATATTGACATGGTTAGAGCCAAATATTGTCAGTTTTATTTACTTATATTCACCATTTACTACAAAAGTATAGGTTTATCCTACAGGAATGAAAGTACTTGCAATGGGTATTAAATGATGCATTTCTTAAAAATAAACATTTTAAAATAAAATAATTTAGAAAATTGTCATTCCAATCCAGCATTCAATAAAAAGACTGACACCAAAAACATTCTTTGGGACACTTCTCACAAGAATGAAACATTTGGGGAGTTTTACTAACTTGTATTATTCTTAGGCATTGGCTTTGCTAAGCACCAAAATCACAGTTTTAATTTTTTGAATTTATTGAGCTCTTTTTATATGTCAGGCTTCTTGTTAAAAACCTAATAAATACTACCTTGTATAATTTTCCAAAATTATTTTTTGATAGGCAATACTATGCCCATTACATAAAATATTGAAACCTCAAGTGTATAGCAAGTTGCTCAAGATCCCTGCTGGTAAAAATATACAACTCCAAACCATCTGACCTCAATGCCTTTGCTCTCCACAAGCAAGGCTAGAATTTACTGTTTGTGTCTCAAGTAACACACTGCAAACTCTTAGTGGAAAATGATGAGCTCATCACTGGACTCACTTGGCATGTATGGATCCCAGCATCGGCATCACTGGACATGAAAGAAGCAGATCTTCTCTGACCTCTCCAGTCCTTTCAGATTAGGGAGGTGGCCTGGAAGTTGTGCTTTCAGAACCTCTCTAGGTGATTTTGATACAGTCTAAATATCAAGCACTAGGGCTTGATAAAGCTTAGTTTATAATTTAAACACTGTTTACTTTCCTCAAATAAAACAATAAACAAAAAGGAATGTAATTTTTTTCAATTAGTTTCCTGTTTATTCTGTAATAGAAACAACTTTATGCACAATAATTGCTAATTGCCAATTGCAAATAAAAACCAATCATAAGAATGATGTAATATAAGCCACAAATGTCCTAAAATTATTTCATTAAAACTTGTAAGCTGATGGTCTCCAGAAAAAGATTTATAAAAGAATTAACCAAGATCTTTAATGGACTTTAAATATCTAAATGTTTTGGAAAAAGTGATGTATGTATATATATTTTAATGAGCCAGGTTTTGTACACTTTTGGCATGTGATGGTTGGCTTTTGGCATTGTTTAATAGCTTTAATATTGTCCCAAAGAAATATTAAATATTTAAAATCTAAAGCTCATATTCCTACACATGGTTTCTCAATTTCAAATGAAAAAGAGAAATATTAAGGGAAATCTTATTGACGCTGCTGGTGGTTAATTTTACTGAAGATGATTGTTTGAATTGAATAACAAATTACTTAAAAATGCAAGTTAAGAATAATCATAACAGAAAGCATCAGACATTCCCCACAAGCACTTTTCCATTTTTAGGTACTTTGTGTGCTTTTGATATATCACTATTAATATTTTTAAAAATGTAACAATGGGCTAGAGTTCCAGATCACTGTCCCACTCTTATTGGTGACACTTCACAGAATAATTAAGGAAGCCTGGTGTCTATGCCCTCTCTTCATAGCCACTTTCATCATTGTGAGTTACATTAAGAGTACTGAGTCTTACTATAACCACATGGAACCGATTCAAACCAGTATGAAAGCTTTTGTCTAGAATAGTGTGTTTTTGTGGCAAAAGGTTAATTTCACTATATTCATTCCATTAGAACTCAAAGAAGGCAATTTCACTCAGATGTTGGAACACATGAATTGGGACTGTCAAATGCAAATTCCACTGAAATTAAATGCCTACTTAAAAAGAATTGTGCTTGCATTTCAAAAGCGTTACATTTAGCTGATGGCATGCAAAATTGTCAGAAAGTAATACTGATTTATAGAATTTCCACTACCAGCCAACTTTGGGGAAAATGGGAGAATGAGAGGAACTCAAAAGAAACCTGATCTTTTCATGAAGAAAAAGAAATGAAAGTCAGAGAAATATTACAAAAATAAACTTACTTTGGTTGTGAACTGTTTAAATGAATCATGCCATTGGGAGAGGGAGAAATCCCAGCTATGGAGCTGCAGCGCCCCATCTCTCCTCTATGACTATCTTGTCATTTTAGTGGCTGGATGTGTTGTTAGCTCTCTAAAATGGCATTTCATTCAGCCATGCATGAGCGAGAAGCCTTGTTTCATTACAGGAGAGTATGAAGTAGAAAGATGAATGAGGAGAGAATACAAAAGACTGGAGAAAATAAGACAGAACCAGGAAAGGGGACAGGGTGAAGGAAATGAAGGAAAAAAGCAAGCTAAGAAATTTAAAACTGCAATGAAAGTGAAGGAGAGGAAGAACAAGAATGAAAAATAATACAAAGAACAAAAGAGCCTATTCAAATGTGCCATTTACTCATTACTCATTATTCATTGTATTTGGTAAAATACAATGGATATCAAAGTAGGTCCTATTCCTTATGGGTATTTAAAACCTTTCAGGGACAAATAATCAGTTTTATTATTCCTTTTTAGCAGTTAATTTATTGAACTTTTGAGCTCTTTCTATGTGCCAAGCTCCTTGATAAGAACCTAATAAATACTGTCTTCTATAATTTTCAAGTCATTTTCTGATAGGCAATAATGTAACACTCATTATATATCAGTTCCTGCACTATGCTGAGTATAAATATATTTCCTTCCCAACTCTTCAGCTGTTCAAGAGGATATTTGCTACAGTAAACTTGAAAAGCGTGCTCCAAACTGTTCCAATGAAGACGTCAGTAACAGACTGAGGAGAAAGCAGAGCACTTGTCAACTTGCCCTAGGGGACATGAATTGAAGCTGTGATGCTTGTTACGGGCTCATCATACATACTGCACTTTTCCTGGAGAAAGAGAGCCCAGTCGTGTATGGAGCTTAGAGGGCAGTTGTGTGGAGATGTAGAGGGAAAGGGGTGTGGAAGTAATTCATTAATGCAGGACTAATTTCAGCTTTGTGTCCAGCATTGTAGTTTGGGTTTTTTTGTCTGTGATTTCTACACTTTTGTGTTTTTTGCAAGCACAGATTGCAGGGTGTGTGAAATTTTTTGAGCAGAAGATTGGGGAAAGCAATGGGTGCTCTTCTTCTAGGTAAGAGGGCAAAAGAAATTTGAGAGTTAATCCAACTTGAAAAATGAGTGCATTCTTTCCTAGGTTTCAAACAACTACCTCAGTTTACGATGACCTTTCAACAGAAAACAAAAATTTTAAAGAAATTTCTAGGAGCTATTTTCCCAGAAATGATTAATTAGTAACTGCAGACTTGAAAGTTGACATAGACTGTTGAAAGTCTTCTCTTATGGTTATAATTTATAGAGCTATTATTTGAAGTGAGTAATTATCAAATACAACTGTTAGTGTACATTATGTTAACAGGGTACTTTTAATACCATAGTTTAACAAGGAAGCCCGCACAGAATATTTTCTACTCTTTTCTTTTTTCTTTTTACAATCTATGCAAATAACCCTTAGATAGGAATATGTACTGGGGTTCACAAGTTAAGCAAGACAAAGGATTGGAATGGGCATTTATTTTCAATGCTGTTAATCCAAACACAGAGGTAGAGCTGTCTTCTTTTGGACCTTGTGACTTTTGCAGCCACACATTCTGCATTTTACCCTGTTATTTCTGATACTGGAAATGAAACGCTGTGCCTGATCTGAAGCAGCAAGCATGAAGCCAAGCAGAAGCTATGTAAGTATCTTCTGGTTCATTGCCCATAGTGATTGAGCCTGTGGTATCGCAAAGGAGGATGGAGGGTCTGACACACAACATCATCTTTCCATCCTAACCTTGCACGTATGTCAAAATGTGTGCACATAAACAAATGCCCTTCTTCCTCTGGTGGCCAAAAATTGCCTAAATGAGCATTGGAGCCTCCAAAGAGACCTAAACACGAGTAGGATTGAACACTTCCCCTCCTCTGGACTATCTGAGGATAAATCCCTATAGTTTTATTCATGCAAATAATGAAAACAAATTCACAAAAACAGCATCAATGTTTACACTAAAATTTTTATGTAGTCCATCACAACACCTTACATTTCATGTACTTCAAATCTATATTTTATTAATTTCTATTCTAAATGAGATTGTACAATATAGCTCTACGTTTGTTTTAATTTTTTTTTCTTCTGACAGCACTGAGATTGATCTCAGGGCCTCACACTTGGTGGGCATTGCTTTACCATTTGAGCCACATACCCCTTCCTTTTGTGCTTTAGTATTTTTCAGATAGGGCCTCAAATTTTTGCCTGGGTTAGCTTTGAATTGCAGACATCCCAATTTCTGCTTCAAAGCAGCTGGAATTACAGGCTTGGTGAGCAATCATACCTGGCCCCTATTGTGTTTTAATTTTAATTACTGTATATAAAAAGGGGTACATGAACTATAGTCTGGGGGCCAAATACAGTCCACTACCTATTTTTGAATAGCTCATTTTTATTTTTAAGTGGTGAAAAAAATCAAAAAAGGAATGCTACATAACATAGAAATTATATGAAATTGAAATTCCAATGGCAATTAATGAAGTTCTATTGGAAAGCATTAACACTCACTGGCTGATGTATTGTCATTTGTATCTATTTCTGCTTCAGTGATGTAATGACAGAGTGAATAGTTGTGACACAGATCATATGTATACTATAAATTCTAAAAGGTTTGCTGTCAGGCTCTTTTCAATAAAATGTTATCTCTAAATTTATACCATGTTCACCTATTTCAATTAAACTGGAAATGATCAAGTTGAGTCTAATAGTTTTGTTAAAGCCCTTTTCAGATATATTCTCTTCCACAAGTTAATTCTTAACTCAATAATTTATGAACGCCAAAGTCTTCTCTGGTTCTTTCTCCACCTGAAATCTCTATTGAAATGATAATATTTTTTGTTGTGTTCTAAACCAGAGCATATGTTGCTTTTCCAGTAATGAAACTGAAATATGCTTTCTAGATTAAAAAGAGTAGAAAAGAATACAAAGAAGAATATGTGATTTTGATCACATGAACTGTTTTTAAAGTCTAGATTTTTAAAGGCTATATTTCACACCAAGACACATTTACATACAAGTGGTCCCATCCAACCTACAGTGACTTTTATTGGGAGCGGGGGAAACTCATGCAAGTGCTTGCAATCTGAAAACACAAGCATAAACATATCAGTGAAGGGTGTTTGCATGTTCCCTAGCTAAGTCACATGTAAGGAATGATTTTGCATTGTTTTCACCTGTTTTTATATCACAAAACTAAAATGACTAAATCAGAAATGGTTTTGAACTAACATAATTTATGTGCAAATCTTATCTGTTTTAATAAATTATAACTTTTTGAGAACAGGCATAATATGCTATAGAACCTTGTATTTCTAAACAATCCATCAATACTTATGAAGTGAAAATGACCTAGTCGTGCAAATTTCTCCATCGTACGAGAAGATGCATTGTTTTCCTCATTATCTGTACTTCTCTTTCATAATAAAGATCCATTGCCAGTATGCAGTTGTCCATCCCTTGATAACGTTTTTAGAGTCTCCTGCATAGATTTGGAGTCTTTACTTCTACCAAGAAACTATAGGCAGAAGTAATGTGTGTTATTTTTAGGTTACTGGGCTTAAAAAGTAGTCGAGCTTTCTCTTTTCTTTTCTGCACTAGCAGATCGTAGAGAACTCTGGGGCTCTAGAATATATGAGAGCCTTCTGTAAACCACAACAACTGCTTTGGATTGTGCTGTGCGAGAGAAGGAAACTTCCATTGGGTAAAGTTCTGTCATTCAGAATTTCTTTGTTATAGCAGCTTGAGTTACACTAATAAACAACAGCTGCCCTCTACATGCTGTCGCTAGATGTAAAGGATCCATACAACTGTATTAGTCCTTCCATAGCACTCATAGTGAAGGTCACCTGCCCTCCTTTGAAGTCTCTCTTAAGTTTGTCTTTGACTTCGTTCTATATAACTCTCACCATCACTTGGGTGTTCCCTTACCTCTTAGGCTTTCCATCAATCCTAGATTCTTTTCATCTTTGGTTAGTTCCTCTATTTCAAAGTTCATACCCTCCAAAATCTCTTCCCTGGGCCCTTTTCTTTCACTGGGCAATATCAAGGACTTCAAACCTACTGGAAGAATCATCACTCACCATTGACAGCCCTCACCTGAGAGGCAGGTGACATTTTGTGACTTGGGTTAACCTATTTTAAGTGCTTAGGAAACATAAAAATGTTATACCTGCCTAATATGATTTATATCTTACTATTCTCTTTTAAAGTAAAGAAGTTGGTAAGATAGAGACTTCAGCTCATGTGAACATTTTTTTCTTCCTTTTACAAATATGTCTTCCTTGGTGCCCTCAAACTAGAATACACAGGTAGATATTACTTTACCTGATGTACAACATATGGGAAGCAGAATTATTTACTGCTTCACCCAAAACTGTTAAAGAACTTTTTGTGGCTTGATATTGCACAGAGTATTAGAGAGAGAACTGAAAAGAAGAGAGAAAAACCTAGTTTTCCTGGAGCTTCTTTGAAGAGGAAGATAGAGTAATTTCAGACTGAGACAAAGGCCATAAAGACCATGAGTTGTAATCATGAATACACACAGACAAAATGCGATGAGATGAGGGTTGCAATTCACTTATCAGCAGAGTACTCCCTAGGAGGCAACCTCACATGAGGACTCACCCATACACATATCCAGCCGCCCATACCTGTGGTCATAGCTAATCAAGAGGTAGAGATAGGAAGACTGCCATCTGAGGCCAGCCCTGGCAAAAGCTCAAGACCCTATATGAAGTACAACCTCAAAACCAAAAGAACTGGGGCTGTGGCTCAAGTGACACAAGCCCTGAGTTCAAATCTTGGTTCTGACAAAAGCAAAAACAAACACACAAAATTCTAGGCAGTATTTCAGAGAGAGGGGAAATCAAGTACAATCAACTTAGTTTGAAAAAGTGGAAGACAGAGTGGCTAGAGTAGACAGTAAACGAAAAAGCTAGGGAAGATAAAACAGAAGTAGTGGTAATTTAAAATTTAGATGTTCAAAATATATTAGGCAACATAGAGAGGGAAGAGTCAGGAAGACCTTCAGGTCTTCACCCCAAATGTGACCAATGACCTTGGGAAAGTCACCTGATTTCTCAGGTTTTTTGACCACTTTTGCAAAACATGGGGATTGGAATGAATAGATATGAATGTTTTGTCTGGATCTAGAAAATCATTAACAGAATCAATAAGGTCAACAGAACTTTCACAGGGCAGATACCCACCGCATAAATAAGCTTTAGGCAAAATACTAGAATTTTCTGGATGATGCTTCTATATTTTTAATTATAATAATTTTAGTCATACTCTTGCCTTAATACTATACTGTAATTTATTTTTCCTTATTTTTTCTCATATAGAGGACTATTTGCAAAGTTGGCTACCTTCTTATTTATTTTGGAGTCTTTAAAGATTAGCATGTATTATTCATTCAATAGTTATATTTTTAACAAATTAGTGAGTTTTAGCATATGTTACAAACCAAAGATTTCATAAGTTCCCCCCACTGCCGTTTTTAAACTCTTTTTATAGCTGTGTTCTCAAGAGTAAAGTTGGAATCACAGTGGCTCATATTTTACTTAGAAGAAATTTTGAAGGCTGTGTAGCTTGATATTATTATTTTATACATAAGAAAGTTATCCCCAGTCTGCTTGGTCCAGCTAATGTCTGGGACAGGACAGGCTTTCCTGGTATCATCAGAAGGTGTCTGTGGCTTGGGACAGGCAACCTGTGCCCTCAGTGTGGAGACTGGCACAGTGCAGGAGTGAGGTCAGGCCCATGGACCTGGACCTTGGTTGCTCATTCACACAGGACCAGCACTGTCACTTTTAGTGCTTGGTTGAAATGGCAAACCTTGCACATGAAAGAGCTGCTTTGACATTGCAAAGGTAAGTGCATTTTTGAAAAGTCAAATTCTCTGATTTTCATAGATTCTCAATTCCTTATTTGAACGAAGTAGGATTTAATGAATAGTTTGGGGAGTTGTGAAAGTCTCTGTCCATGGCCAATAGCCTGACTGGAGATGTGGTTGTACAGGAAGAAACAGCAAAAGGGACGTCCTTTCTGCTTCACTGCCTTAAGTCATTTACTACTTTTCTATACTTCCTCCTATCTTATCTTTTTAAAAACTCAATTTCTTTGCACAGTGTTCAATCTTTAAAAAAAAATAATAAAGCCCTATCTATGCATGTGGAACCACAGGGATCTTTATGCTGGAGTTCTGTTTACTTAATCCTCCTCCACATCAACCCACACACTTCGACAGGATCACTCATTTGGCCTTCGGAAGATCTAAAACACTGACCAGCACAAAGGCAAGTCCCTTGAAAACACTGGCAACTGAAGCTTTCAGAGTTCCCCAATTTATGTGGGAGCATTTGAAAATTAAAAAAATAGAAAGTGTAATATCTAGAAGAACATTCCACTTAAGCTGCCAATTCTGCAATGCTGATTATTTGACAGTTTACTTAAAACTCCATCTAATAAGGAGGACCATGACATTGGCTTCCATGACTGGGTACCTGGCAATTTGAGGTTTGTTCTAGCTTTGTCCCTGTCGTCCTTCACAGCAGACACTACTGTTCATGTGTACATAAAATACTAGAAAGTCATCACAGTTGGGATGCCACCTGAGAGCATTCTGAACCCATGCCACATGTGACCACTAACTAACTATGTCTGTACACGCTATTCTAGACTCTCTTTTGGTTGTTTTGTTTTGATTTTTACTGGAATTGGAGTATGAACTTGACCTACATGCTTACAAATTATGTGGTCTACATTTTCAGCCCATTTTTTGCTTTAGACTGTTTTTCTGATAGGATCTCCCAGTTTTGCCGGGGCTGACATCTGACCATGATCCTCCTATGCCTATCCTGTAGTTATGATTACAGGTTTAATCATGAACTCACTCCTGCTCCCAGCTGCCCTCTCACAGTATTGAGAGATGTTCATGCAGGTGAATTCTGAGTCATGGCTCTCTTCTCCTTGGTGTATCACCACATCCAATTTATTTGTTGAAATGGAGTCTTGCTAATTTCTTCTGCCCCTAACTGCAATGCTCTTGATCTCCACCTCCTGATTATCTGGGATTATAGGCACATACCACCATGCCCAACCCCTCCACTCATTCTTAAGGCAAGTTCACATATGGATAGCTATTTACCATGTTTTTACTGTGTCACAAACAATAATTTCTTCTTCTCTGGTTTTTGTCATTTTTTAGATCACCTCATCAGTTGACACTTGAACTACCAATCTCCAATGAAATTGGCCCTATATTTTAAATCATACCTATTTTCAGATTTTCTACTGGCTGTGTCTTTAATTCTGCCTAAATAATTATGTACAAATTTCTTAACTCATCACCATTAGAACTTAAGAGGTTGACTCTGTGCCATGAAAGGTAAGAAATTCATCCCACACTATTGCCATCTGCATGCTCCCCTAACATTTCTCTGAGTTTTGTGATAACAATACTATTTTATTCCTTTGTTTATGGTAATATATCTCTAGTACATTTTGAACTTCTATTTCTCAATATATATGCTTTCTTAAAACACATAAAAAGTTTACCTATGATGACTTAGAATTCCTAATGTGTAACTGGTACCTTAAAATAAATCCTGCCTAATTTTGGCACTTGGATATAATCTCTGGTTTCATCTTGAATTTTCACCTCTATTACTATCTGTGTGTGCCTGTGGTTGGAGGGGTAAAGTGCCATAACAACTGCTCCATTTGTGTCCTTTAAACATCCCTAATTATTTGATTACTTGTCTCAAAAGAAGAAATACAAATGGCCAATAAAAAGATGACAAAATGTTTATCATCTTTAGCCATTAGGGAAATGCAAATCAAAACTTCATTGAATTCTATCTTGCCCAAGTCAGAATGGCTATTATCAAAAGAAAAGGAAGAACAACAAAAACAAACAGGATGTGAAGAAAAAGGAACTCTTACGTTGTGTTGGCAAGCATGCAAATTAGTACAACCACTAAGGTAAACAATCCTTGTGGAGGATTGTCAAAAGCTAGGATGGAGTTGACATATGATCCAGGTACACCATTCCTAGGCATGTACCAGAAGGAGATGAAGTCAACATACAGTAGAGACACCTGTATATTTTTATTGTGACACTATTCACAATAGCCAAGAAATGGAATCAGCCTGGATGCCTGTCAACAGACGAATGAATGAAAAAAAATATTGTATGTATGAAAACTTAGATTATCCTCTTAAGCAAAATTAGCCAAATACAGAAAGACAGGTATCATATGTTTTTTCCCATATGTGGAAACTAAAAACAAAAGAAAAGAAAAGGACCTGAAAATAGGTGAATCATTAGTGAAAAAGAAAAGGGTGGGGGGAAGGGAGAGAGAGGGAAGAAAAAGAGAGGTTAGTGAGGAGGGTATAGGTTTGCATGGGAATATCAAAACAAAGCCCATTGATTTGTATAATTATTATGAATGAATAATTATACTAAAATATTAAAAAATAATAAAGCTCTGATTACAATCCCAAGCTCACTCCTGCTTCAGGCTGCCATTCGCAGCATTAAATGGTATTTCAGGAGGTGAATTCTGAGCCCTGGCTCCATTCTCTCTGGATTATCTCTCCTTGTGATTCCATTAAAATCTGTCTTTCTGATCTCGCCTAAATCTGTAGCTCAATCTTAATCTAGAAACTCCAAACAACCATTTATGACGTTAATAGACACTGGAACAGGTGAATAATACATCTTATTCCTGTTTTCTACAAGTAAGTCTGTTTTTAATTTTTTTCAATTTATTGTTTAGATGTAGCAAAATCTACCTTTAATAAACTAAAGATGCTATTCAAATAACATTACTACTTGCCAATTTGCAAAGAGATATTTTTCCTTAGAAGCCCTCAAATAAGAGGGCTTGAATATTAGAAAAATTTTGACTTGACTTAAAAAAATCCAACTCAAAATTTAACTTCTACAAATGCAGTAAAATAATTCACGGAGAAGGTCAGTGTGGTGTGAAGAGTGGCTTTATCAGGACTTAATTCGATTTTTTCCATCTTCAGTTAGCTAGCATCTTTCATAGTAGTAATGGTGACTACTATTCTGGGCCTAAGTCCACACACCAAAGGATCCAGAAAAAATGAGAATTGATCTCCCACAATCCTAAAACAAAATTGGTGAACTTGACTTCATTTAAATCCAATTAGGCCTTTAGCACCAGTGAATCACCTGGCAGAAAGGGAGGAAGGTGATGTAGGTAGGCCTGAATTAAATTTCTATTCATGAACCTATCATTGTGGCAAGGAAGATGGGATTATGAAAATTTCTTTTAGAGAAGTGGAATTTATTATCAAGAAGCTGCAGGGATGAAACCAACAGGGGAGAAGATGGGAAGGATTCCAGGAAATTAACTCATCATGTCTACACTTCAGACTGCAATAAACATACATTAACCTTAAGTTTTATTAAGCTATAAGTATTCAAATACTATGGAATTTTGCTTCTCTCTCTTTCTTTTCTTCCTACAAGGAGATTTTACTATGTTGCCCAGGCTGACCTGGAACTCCCAAGTTTAAGCAATCCTCCTGCCTCAGCTTACCTAGTACCTGGGACTACAGATATGCACCACCATGCCCAAATATCATACTAATCAGAATTAGAGTTTCCATAAAATTTCTCACAGTGGGTTATTGGAATATTTTTCATGACAGTATTGATCAAATGATCAAATCAGGAAAACCTCAACCTAGGCTTACTGTCTTAAACACTTTTTTTCTTGAGGTACTGAGGATTGAAATCTGGGCTTTGAGCTTGCTAGGTAAGTATTCTACCACTTGAATCCATATCCCCAGTCCTTTTGCATTTAGTTTATTTTCCAAATGGGTTTCCTCCTACCTTTCCCAGGGTTGGGGTGACCTCAGCCCACAATCCTCCTCATCTACCTCCTGAGTACCAGGGACCACAGGTGGACACCACCATGTTAGGCTCCCCAAGTGTTTTCTAAATAATAAATTTTTCACTGGTGACATTGCATTGCACTCATTGTCTTTTGGCTAAATATAAATGCAGAGGAGAAGTTATTTTATGCCTTACAGTGGCAGCGTTCAGTAGAATTTTCAGTGATAAAAGAGATGTTGTGTCCATATTTGCATGGGTCAGGAGCTGTTACTAACTGTATGTGGCTGTTGAGTGCTTGAAATATGGCCAATGTGATTGAGAAATTAAATTCTTGATTTAATTTAAATTTAAATAACCACAGGTGGCTAGTTGCTACTGAATGAGGAACTCTTATATTTGGATCCAATATGACTATTTTTAAGTTCATTAATAAAAACTTTTCAAAGATTAAACTTCTCTCAGGGAAGCATTCTGAATGATGCACACAGAGGAAGTATGTACATATACTTTATGTGTAACTAAGCTACAAGACTCAAAGCAGCTAAACATTAGAGACAGGCTTTGCTCATGGGCGCAAAGGCAGCCTCAACCTATAATACTTTTATTTTATGTAATAAAGTAAAATTCTTTTATTTTAATAAAAGCATTTAAAATACTTTTAAATTAAAGTATTTTAAATACTTTTTGTGGAAAAGTTGTTTATATCACTGTAGTTTGTGCAAATCAAAAGCTCATATTACTTGCTTTATAGGGGCCTGATGTTATTTGGGTTGATACATAGGTAATAAATCAATCTTTTGTGTTATGTTTTCCATTTTGTAAATATGATGCAATTTACTTGAAGATAAACATGTTAATTAAAATATAAGACTACAATGAGACCTGCCGAAATTGTTCTAAGAAGGGAAAAGGGGGATAAGAGAGAACGTTGATGATGGAGAGGGTGGACCTATCAAGGTACATGGTAAGCACATTTGTAAATGTCACAATGAAACCCTTTGTACAACTAATATATGCTAGTAAAAATGTTAAAAGAAATAAGAAATAATGTGAAGAACTAAGACCAATAATAAATTTAGTGACTTAAATATTTTAGGAAGATAAGCATTCTTCCATATTGATTTTAATTCCAGGACATAATTCTGTTTACAATGAAATATACAGGCTACTTACACATGTGCATAGTATGTAATATCACCAGTAAAATCTTCATGAATAAAAATTGTTCAAATTATTTAAGAATTAAAAAATTCATAATATTTTATGATATCACTGAGTACCTATTTATCTCTTTTTGATGATTGTTAGTTTTAGATTATTAATTATTCAAACTTCAAGAGAACCTTTTTAATAAGCATATATGCCATACCTACATATTGAGGAAACTTAAGTAGAGATAGAGTTCAAATGCAAGATAAAGGAAAAGGCATGAGGTTTAAAATGTATAATTCTAGTTACAACATCAAAATAGATGCACGATATGAATCTTTTGACACTAAAATAGAGCACTCCATAAGAGCAAACATATCTCTTTTTAATGGTCTGAATGCTAATGTCTCCCTAAATTCATGTTTTGAAATCCTAACTGAATTTGTGATAATAAAAGTAGGGTTTTTTGGAGGTGATTAAGTGTCCTTGTAAAATTGGTTGGAGAGAGACTTCTTGCCTCTCTTCCCATGTGAGGATGCAGTGGGAAGCTGGCAGATGGCAATAGGATCTTCATTAGTACCTAATGGTGCTGGCATCCTGACCTTGGACTTTCCAGCCTTCAGAAATATGGGATGGGGGATTCCAAGATGGTGGCTAGAGAGAGGAAGCAGAAAGTGAGCCTCCTATAGTGAAATCTTGGAGAGACACTGGAGACACACTTTGCAGGCATAATCACTGAGAAAAGGCATAACTTTGACCCCTCCACACCTCCAGCCGGCGCAGAGCATCTCCACTTCATGTTAAACGGAGAAACAAGGAGGGTCCCCAGGGCCACCAGTGGCCGGCACCCATACGGCTTGGGAAGATGCAGACCAGGTGAGCTTTGCGGTACCACAGTACCCCCACAGACAAGCCTGGGCCAGAGCAGCATAGCCCCCTGGACAGATTGACCACCACCTGGGGGAAAAAAAAGAAACTGAGTAATAAGCAATAAGAACAATTAAGACACGCTGGAAAGAGGGTGGGGTGCCCTGAGCGCTGAAGATTGGGGGAAGGGAATCCTTCCCGGGACTGTAAATAAACAAGCCAGGCAGGCCAGAGAGCCTCTGGAGGGAGCAGGGTGCGCACCCAGCAACCAGGAGCGGGGAAGCTTGTGAGAGTGGTGGAGAGGAGGGAAGACCCACTTCCCACGTGAACTGTAAATAAACATGGCGGCTGGCAGGAGCAGCAGCACCGCCCAGTAAGCAGGAGCAGGAAAGCTTGTGAAAGTGGCAGTGGGAGGAAAACTGCACAGGAGAGGGGGGAAGACCCACCTCCCACATGAACTGTAAATAAACATGCAAGCCTGACAATGCGGGTGCAGTGTCACCTTTCCCAGCGCTTGGAAAGGGGAAATCCTGTAGCAGAGGCTCCTGCACAGGAGAACTCTGAACAAACAAAGCCTGTGGGACCAGGTGAGTGCTAAGTTCACCACAGAGATCTGCATAAATAACTCCACCAGCTACAGCAGGCTGAGAGCAGCAGGCAGGCAAGCCACAGCCGCAGATACCACTCTCAGAACTGTCTCTAGACTCTTTTTTTTTCTTTTTCTCCCTACCTTTGATGAGAGAACAATCGAATTACACCTGCAAGCCAAAAAACTTACTGAAACTGAATTGTATTTGAACTTGGGACACTTGGTGGGGCTTTTGTGTGTGTGTGTGTGTGTGTGTGTGTGTGTGTGTGTGTGTAGTTTTGTTCTACTTTATGCATCCCCTTTGATGAGACAACTACAGAACATCTGAGGCACCAACTCCAGGGCTGGAGATTGAGACGGACACCCAAATTATTAAGACTGAAACTGCATTGCATATAAACTTGGAAGTTTTTTGTTTTTGTTTTGTTTTTTTAATTTTCTATTTTCCATTTTATTTTAATTCATTTTTATATATAGATATTTCTTTCATTTACTTAGTTTTTATTTTTTTATCTTTGATTTTCAATCCTCTCTCTGAATCTCTAATGTCTGTTCAGCTTACTTTCGATTAGTACACTAACACTTCCTGTTTATACCTTAGAAACTTTCTAGTCTTATACCTTGTTCTGCTTTCTCCCTCTTGTCTGTATATTTGTTTTCCCCTTTTCTTTAACTTCTTGCTTTCCATCTCAGCTCACCCTTCCATTCTAAATATTACCATTGTTATTATTACAAGCTAGAAAATACTTAATTACACACAGTACAGGGACAGTAACAACACCAAAGACAATGACGGAAAGACAGAAAAAACAGGGAAACCAGTTTCCCCACAGCAAAAAATTAGTACAGGAACCAGAGGGGAATGAAGAGAACAGAAACTCAGATCCAGACTCCAACAAAATGAAGATAAACTATGCCAAAGGACCCAATGAAGCCCACAAGAATAATTTAAAAGAAAACATACTACAAGTACTCAATGAGAATTTTATAGAGATGATAATGGATAAGGTCAACCAAAATGTACAGGAGACACTCAAGAAATTCCAAGACAACAAAAATAGAGAATTTGAAAAAGCAAAAGAAGAAATAAAGGAAACCATAGAAGCACTGTATAAACACCAATGTGAAAGAGAGAACACAATGAATAAACAGATAAATGAACTCAGGACAAAAATAGACAACATTAAAGAGGAAAACTGTCAGGATATGGAAAACCTCAGAAAAAAGAATGAAACAGAACTGCAAAACAAAACGGAAGGCCAATCCAGCAGAATAGAACAAACAGAAGACAGAATCTCAGAACTTGAAGATGAAATGGTAATTAAAGGAAAAACCAAAGAACTATTAATTAAACAACTCAAGACCTGTGAAAAGAAAATGCAAGAACTCACTAACTCCATCAAAAGACCAAACTTGAGAATCATGGGCATCAAAGAAGGAGAAGAGGTGCAAGCAAAGGGAATGCGTAATATATTCAACAAAATAATAACGGAAAATTTCCCAAATCTAGAGAAAGATATTCCTATACAGATGCAAGAGGCCTCCAGGACACCAAACAGACCAGATCAAAATAGAACTACTCCACAACATATCATCATTAAAACAACAAGTTCAAAAACTAAGGAAAGAATATTGAAGGCTGTAAGAGAGAAAAAACAAGTAACATACAAAGGTAAACCCATCAAAATCACAGCAGACTTCTCAACAGAAACATTAAAAGCAAGAAGAGCGTGGGGTGAGATCTTCCGGGCACTGAATGAAAATAACTTCAATCCCAGGATACTCTACCCAGCAAAGCTATCATTCAAAATACATGGAGCAATAAAAGTCTTCCATGATAAGCAGAAACTAAAACAATATGTGACCACAAAGCCACCATTACAAAAGATTCTGCAAGGGATTCTGCACACAGAAAGTGAAACCCAACTTAACCATGAAAAGGCAGGCAGCACCAAACCACAGGAAAAGAAAAAGCAAGACAGTAGAGAGTAACATCAAGTTAGGTACACACAATCAAACCTTCAAACAACTAAGACAACTAAATGACAGGAATCATCACGTACCTATCAGTACTAACACTTAATGTTAATGGACTTAATTCACCCATCAAAAGACACTGTTTGACAAAATGGATTAAAAAGAAGACCCAACAATTTGTTGCTTACAGGAGACTCATCTCACCAACAGAAATAAGCATATGCTTAGGATGAAAGGCTGGAAGAAGATTTACCAAGCCAATGGCCCCCGAAAACAGGCAGGAGTAGCAATACTTATCTCTGACAAAGTAGACTTCAAACCTACATTGATTAAATGAGATAAAGAAGGACATTCCATACTAATAAAAGGGGAAATAGACCAAAAGGAAATAATAATCGTCAATCTGTACGCACCCAATGTCAACTCACCCAATTTCATCAAACATACCCTGAAAGACCTAAAAGCATATATAAATGCCAACACAGTGGTTGTGGGAGACTTTAACACCCCATTATCATCAATAGATAGGTCATTCAAACAAAAAAATCAATAAAGAAATCCTAGATCTAAAATATGCAATAGATCAAATGGACCTACTTGATGTCTACAGAACATTTCATCCAACCTCTACACAATATACATTCTTCTCAGCAGCCCATGGAACCTTCTCCAAAATAGATCATATCCTAGGGCACAAAGCAAGCCTCAGAAAATATAAGAAAATATAAATTATACCATGCACACTATCTGATCACAATGCAGTAAAAGTAGAACTCAACAACAAAAGTAAAGACAAAAAACATGCAAACAGCTGGAAACTAAATAACTCATTACTTAATGAAGAGTGGATCATCTATGAAATAAAAGAGGAAATTAAAAAGTTCCTGGAAGTCAATGAAAATGAAAACACAACCTACCGGAACCTATGGGACACAGCTAAAGCAGTCCTGAGAGGAAAGTTTATAGCCATGAATGCATATATTAAAAAGACTGAAAGAACCCAAATCAATGACCTAATGATACATCTCAAACTCCTAGAAAAATAAGAACAAGCAAATCCCAAAACAAATAGAAGGAGAGAAATAATAAAAATAAGAGCTGAAATCAATGAAATAGAAACCAAAAAAACCATACAAAGAATTAATGAAACAAAAAGTTGGTTCTTTGAAAAAATAAACAAGATCGATAGACCCCTGGCAACCTGATTAAAATGAGGAGAGAAAAAAACCCAAATTAGTAGAATTAGGAATGCAAAAGGGGAGATAACAACAAACACTATGGAAGTCCAGGAAATCATCAGAGACTACTTTGAGAACCTATATTCAAATAAATTTGAAAATCTAAAAGAAATGGACAGATTTCTAGATACATATAATCATCCAAAACTGAACCAAGAGGAAATTACTCACCTGAATAGACCTATAACACAAAATGAAATTGCAGCAGCAATCAAGAGTCTCCCCAAAAAGAAAAGTCCAGGACCTGATGGATTCTCTGCTGAATTCTACCAGACATTTAAAGAAGAACTGATACCATCCCTCCTTAAACTGTTCCATGAAATAGAAAGGGAAGGAAAACTGCCAAACACATTTTATGAAGCCAGTATTGCACTTATCCCAAAACCAGGCAAAGACACCTCCAAAAAAGGAGAACTATAGGCCAATCTCCTTAATGAACATTGATGCAAAAATCCTCAACAAAATAATGGCAAACCGAATTCAACAACACATTGAAAAGATTATTCACCACGACCAAGTAGGCTTCATCCCAGGGATGCAGGGGTGGTTCAACATACGAAAATCAATAAACATAATAAAGCACATTAACAGAAGCAAAGACAAAAACCACTTGATCATCTCAATAGATGCAGAAAAAGCCTTTGATAAGATCCAACATCATTTCATGATAAAAGCTCTAAGAAAACTAGGAATAGAAGGAAAGTTCCTCAACATTATAAAAGCTATATATGACAAACGTACAGCCAGCATTATACTTAATGGAGAAAAACTGAAACCATTCCCTCTAAAATCAGGAACCAGACAAGGATTCCCACTATCTCCACTCCTATTCAACATAGTACTGGAATTCCTAGCCAGAGCAATTAGGCAAGAAGAAGGAATAAAAGGAATACAAATAGGTAAAGAAACTGTCAAAATACCCCTATTTGCAGATGACATGATCCTATACCTTAAAGACCCAAAAAACTCTACTCAGAAGCTTCTAGACATCATCAATAGCTATAGCAAGGTAGCAGGATATAAAATCAACATAGAAAAATCATTAGCATTTCTATACACTAACAATGAGCAAACAGAAAAAGAATGTATGAAAACAATTCCATTTACAATAGCCTCAAAAATAATCAAATACCTAGGTGTAAACCTAACAAAAGATGTGAAAGACCTCTACAAGGAAAACTATACACTTCTGAAGAAAGAGATTGAGGAAGATTATAAAAAGTGGAGAGATCTCCCATGCTCATGGATTGGTAGAATCAACATAGTAAAAATGTCAATGCTCCCAAAAGTAATCTACATGTTTAATGCAATTCCCATCAAAATTCCAATGACATTCATTAAAGAGATTGAAAAATCTACTGTTAAATTTATATGGAAACACAAGAGGCCACGAATAGCCAAGGCAATACTCAGTCAAAAGAACAATGCAGGAGGTATCACAATACCTGACTTCAAACTATATTACAAAGCAATAACAATAAAAACAGCATGGTACTGGCACAAAAACAGACATGAAGACCAGTGGAACAGAATAGAGGACCCAGATGTGAAGCCACACAACTATAAGCAACTTATCTTTGACAAAGGAGCTAAAAATATATGATGGAGAAATAGCAGCCTCTTCAACAAAAACTGCTGGGAAAACTGGTTAGCAGTATGCAAAAAACTGAAACTAGATCCATGTATATCACCCTACACCTAATTAACTCAAAATGGATCAAGGATCTTAATATCAGACCACAAACTCTAAAGTTGATACAGGAAAGACTAGGAAATACTCTGGAGTTAGTAGGTATAGGTAAGAACTTTCTCAATGAAACCCCAGCAGCACAGCAACTAAGAGATAGCATAGATAAATGGGACCTCATAAAGCTAAAAAGCTTCTGTTCATCAAAAGAAATGGTCTCTAAACTGAAGAGAACACCCTGAAGAGTGGGAGAAAATATTTGCCAACTACACATCAGACAAAGGACTGATAACCAGAATATATAGGGAACATAAAAAACTAAATTCTCCCAAAACTAATGAACCAATAAAGAAATGGGCAAGTGAACTAATCAGAACTTTCTCAAAAGAAGAAATTCAAATGGCCAGAAAACACATGAAAAAATGCTCACCATCTCTAGCAATAAAGTAAATGCAAATTAAAACCATGCTAAGATTCCACCTCACCCGTTAGAATAGCCATCATTAGCAACACCACCAACAACAGGTGTTGGTGAGGATGCGGGGAAAAAGGAACCCTCTTACACTGTTGGTGGGGATGTAGACTAGTACAACCACTCTGGAAAAAAAATTAGAGGCTACTTAAAAAGCTAGACATCGATCTACTATTTGATCTAGCAATACCATTCTTGGGGATATACCCAAGAGACTGTGACACAGGTTACTCCAGAGGCACCTGCACACCCATGTTTATTATGGCACTATTTACAATAGCCAAGTTATGGAAACAGCCAAGATGCCCCACCACTGATGAATGGATTAAGAAAATGTGGTATCTATACACAATGGAATTTTATGCAGCCATGAAGAAGAACAAAATGTTATCATTCGCTGGTAAATGGATGGAATTGGAGAACATCATTCTGAGTGAGGTTAGCCTGGCCCAAAAGACCAAAAATCGTATGTTCTCCCTCATATGTGGACATTAGATCAAGGGCAAACACAACAAGGGGATTGGACTATAAGCACATGATAAAAGGGAGAGCACACAGGGGAGGGGTGAGGATAGGTAAGACACCTAAAAAACTAGCTAGCATTTGTTGCCCTTAACGAGAGAAACTAAAGCAGATACCTTAACAGCAACTGAGGCCAATAGGAAAAGGGGAACAGGTACTAGAGAAAAGGTTAGATCAAAAAGAATTAACCTAGAAGGTAACACACATGCACAGGAAATTAATGTGAGTCAACTCCCTGTACAGCTATCCTTATCTCAACCAGCAAAAACCCTTGTTCCTTCCTATTATTGCTTATACTCTCTCTACAACAAAATTAGAAATAAGGGCAAAATAGTTTCTGCTGGGTATTGAGGGGGTGGGGGGAGAGGGAGGGGGCGGAGTGGGTGGTAAGGGAGGGGGTGGGGGCAGGGGGGAGTAATGAACCAAGCCTTGTATGCACATATGAATAATAAAAGAAAAAGGAAAAAAAATAACAAAAGAAGGAAAATAAGTCTACTTATTCAACCAGTTGTCAACAGATTAAACAATGAAGTCAAGAGATGTCCAAAGAGCCACCTTTATCTGGCATTCACATATAACGAAACTATGATTTAGAAAGCTTAGGAAAATAATTCTGTCAAATTTTTATTTTGTTATGAAATGTTTGCATGTGCAGATGAATGCAAGAGTAGGGAGAAAAGAAGAGATATACAAGACATCCAGAAATCACTGATAATGATGTTAACATCAAGAAGTTTAGAAATAAAGAAATAAAGTTCAAAAAAAAAAAGAAATACGAGATGTACATTCTGTTATTTATAAACTGCTCAGACTAAGGTATTATGTTTTAACAGTCCAACAGATATCCTTTTGTGATAGCCTTGCATTTTTTTCAGATACACCTATCTATCATGCATTTCTCCCTCGTCTGATGACAAGAAGAATTCCTTTTCATTTTCTCCCACAAGAAAATTTTTCCAATTTTCAGGACATAATAAATATTTTTGGTGGAATAAAACTGTGGTCAGAAGTATTTATTTATGTATTTTTAATTTATTGATTTTATTTTACTGGAGTTTGAACACAGGACATTGAACTCTGTAGGCAGGGCCTCTAACACTTGAGCCAAGACCTCAGCTCTTTTTTGCTTTAGTTATTTTTCTGATGGAATCTTGTGTTTTTGCCCAGGGCCTTGGACTGTGATCCTCCTACCTATGCCGCCAGAGTAACTGGGATTGCAAGCAGGAGCCACAGTGCCCAGCCTGCTCAGAAGTTGTTTAGTTATCCAAAAAACACTTCTTCAGAGCCTCCTCAAAGCTACTGAAGCAGCTTGCAGTTAACAGGTCACGGAAGAGTCACTTCATAACATGGAAAATGGGAAACATGCCTGCATTTCAATTTGAGCTCTTTCATTCTCTAGTTTTGTTACTTTTTTAACCTGCAATTTCCTCCTCTGTAAGATGAGGATGATAGTGTTAAATCTGCAAGACTCTTAGAAGGTTTTAACAAACAAAAGCTGCCAAATAGACTGGCACACAGCAGTTGCTCAGCCCATGGTAGCTAATATATTTTTATTTTGGCATAAATCACAATTGCTTTTAAGTTACAAAATACTTTGTTTCACATAAGATCATAGTGAGGATTAAATGGAATACTGGCTACATAATAATAAATGTGAAAACATTTAGCAAGGTGTTTGACACAAGATCCAGATCACTAAGCATCAATACCACAGACAATTAAACATTTCTTCCACTCCTTTTACCCAAGCAGCTTCCACTTGTGTGGCTTTCTAACCTGGAGCAGAACATTTCGTACAGGACGCCTGTGCTCCATGTGCAGATAATGAAACTTTCTTTGCTATTGTGTTTTATGTGACTGTGAATTTATCTTAATTTATATCACTCAAAACTTTTTACTGTTTCTAAGATACTCCAAAAAAAAAATAAGATACTCCTTCACATTATCTAATGTGTGAATTTACTATTTAAACTGAATTAGATACTGAGTCTAGAAATTGCTAAGGCAAGAGTGTAGAAAAGTCTTTTCTTGTTACCATTTGTGTTCCGGTTGATCTGGGGCTCATACCTACTGGGGAGCCATTAGGCACTGCCTCTTCCTGGATGTATTTACAGGGTAGAACTGGATGGTTTTGTTCCCTCCTAACACTGACCAGATGTATTGCTTATAATCTTGTAATCTTGTATTGCGTATAATCTTTAGCACAGAGAAAGAAATAAAAAGCATTCCTCTATGGGAAAAAAAAATGGGTAAGATGGAAAGCTTCATGATGGCTCAAATGCATAATTACTTGCCTGCTGGACTAAGTAGCCCCTAACAGAGGCCAAATTGCAGGAAATTTCATTCATGGTGTTTGAACAGATGAACCACACTCAACATCACCACACACATCAGACAGGACAGCAGGGCACGGCCTAACCACCTGGGCAGGATGGACTCTCCTTGGTAGGAAACATTTGTATTCCATATAAATCTGTGTGTAAAAGTGTGTGTACAAGTGAAAAAAGCTACACAGATAAATGTGATAAACCTTGGGCCACAGATAATTTGTCCTCTTGATCAAGCATACATGGAAGGGTGGAAAATTCCCCTTTCAGGTCATCAGAATTCTTCCTGTTTACCTCCGTATAGGCTACACTAAGCCCAGAGAGAGTAGGAATGGGATTGATAAGTCTTAGGGCAGAAGTTTTGTACAGCAATAATGACAATCCCAAATACAGCTGCCTCTATCACTAGTCTAATACAAACAGCTCCAGGAAGCCCTTTCTTGAGGCTCTCAGAAATGATAAAGCCCAGCTAGAAAAGCCACATGTTCTTCTATTTCATTGAAAGAAGTGGTTTGTGAGGACCTGAACTGATGTAAGGAATTGCTTCTGAACAAACATAACAATATTTTGGTGGAGGTACCTGGAAGACTGAAACTTTTGCTGGCCCAGTGAATGGTCTCTTAAATTCATTTTGATGTGTGTATTCATGCAAAGGGAGCTGCATTTGCACTAAAAAAATATGGGTTCCCTGACATACCTATGTTTCCATCCTTTTATCTAATTGTTCTTTGCATTCTCCTTCTGAATAAAACTTGGTCAAGCTCTGTCTAGTGGTTCTCTGTAGCCAGAACACAGCAGATTCATCTCCCCAAATTATCACATTAATCATTTTGCTCTATATTCAAAAATTCTTAAGGATTCTTTCTTACTTTCTAACTAAAACTCATATATCTTATATTCAAAATTTCCCAATGTTTGCTTGTATCCAACAATTTCAACTTTTCTTGCTATTTTTAACAATGAAATAGTGGTGTTTAGTTAAGCTATAGTAGATGTCATTCAAGGAAAATACACATTGTCTGAGTGCCTTACAGACAGCACGGTATTGTACAAAATCCTGTGAGATCTGAAGGAAGAAAAACCTACATGTGAATCCTGACCATTCATCTGCTCAAGATGCAGCTGATCTTCTCTCTCTGTAAGACTGCAATGTGAATATTTACTCAGCAATCGGGGAAAGGTCAACTGACTCAGGGACCATGATATGGGTAGTGGAAACACTGCTCTACTATGGTTCCATTATGCTATTTTCCTCACAGGGTGGTCTTTCCATCCATCCAGATGCTGTTCAAGAGCTTTCTGTGCCTGCCATGCTTCCCCAGCTTTTAATGATTCCTTCTCCCCTTCAGCCACTGTCTGATGACTTATCACATGCCATACTCCCTTATATATATTCCTGGCTTAATTCTTATTAAAGTTTCTATATATGAACTTATTTGGTTTATATCATCTTGTAAATTTCTTGAGGGGGTAGCAGTGGTTCTGTTTTTTGTTTTTCTTTTTTTTTTTTAAACTTCATCTCCTAATCTAACATCACATATTAGAACACTATGGCCCTCAGACCAAATCCAGCCAATCACCTGTTTTTGTAAATAACATTTTGCTGCGAGACAGCCATGCATGCTTTTCTGTGGATGTCCAGGATGTCTTCTGTGCTAGGATGGCAGAGTGGAGTACAGAGACTAAATCTGATTATCTGACTGCTGAAGTCTGTATTATTTATATTTGGTCCTTTCTAGAAGGTTTGTGATCAGTTTCATGGTAAGAAAACATTCTTGGTCACAGCCAAGGAACTAAACTGTTTTTGGGATTAAGAAGTTGGCAAATACTGTACACCTTTGTTTTAGGATTTCACTTTCTTCTTAAAGACATCTGGGAATTTAAATTTAAATAAAGCAGTTGTAAAGACAACCCAGAAGAAAGCTTAATTGCTGGCTATTCTTCTGCAGAAACAGATACCTCATTTGGTTAATGACAATGTTATAAGAAATTCTGCATGTTTTACTAACACTTTGCAGTAAGCCTCATTGTTTCACACGTGTTCACTAAAGTTTGGCTCTTGATTGAGATGACAGTATTCACAATAAAACCACTAACAAGTTATTTTAATTCAAGAATAGTGAGATGGGGCTGTGGAGAAAGTTTCCAATTCTAATTTGGATTTCAAATGGGACCTTAATAAATCAAGATGAAACTCATGGATTTTCTCACTTACTGCCTCCTCTGCTGGTGATCAGGAAAATAGGCTGGCTTGGTGTTCAGAGGCCTCTAGCTCAGAATTTTCTAATCTTCCAACAGTCAACCACTCAACATAAAAAATCATCCTGTCTTGCCTAATACAGGGAAATAAATAAACCAATGTCTCCCACCTATGAAGATGAGCTTTCAGATTGTTTCTTTGCAAATCAGAACCCTGCTGTGTAGAGCTATTCAGATTTCATAGACTGTAAAATATCCCAGGTAGCTCTACTCAGATAGCAGTGTATTAATTGCTTTGCAATGCCTCAGGATGCTAGGAAACCATTTCTAAAAATCTAAATAAATATTAGACAATAAATGAATTTTTCAATAATATGCTGTTCTTTTCATATTTAGTTTTTTAACCTACCCTGTTTTAAGCCTGGCTGATTGTATTTAGCCTCTATACATTGTGCGGGCAAGAAATCTGGATTAATCACATTAGTGTTTAAGATAATGTATTTTATTCTCTAAGGAACTAAATAAAAAGGGGATAATACAATGTTAGTCTAATAAGTGAGATATAAGGAAGAGTTGGTTCTAAAAGGAAATTATAGAAGCACATCTTGAGAATTAGAAGGTGAAATAAATAATGCACACATTTTTTTCTTTCTTCCTGTAAATATTTTCTAAGACTCTCTAAATTTCATTGCCTTAAGCAGAAGTAGATGCATGCTATTAGAGATAAAATATTCCTTTTGAACAAAGAAAAGTAAAAGTCAATGTGTGATTCATAGTAATTTAGCTAATTATCAAATAAAAAATAGGAATATGGCTGAGCATGGTGGCTCCTGCCTATAATGCAAGTTACTTAGCAGTTGGATATCAGAAGGAATGCAGTTCAAGTCCAGCTTGGACAAAAAGTTAGTGAGACTCCATCTCAACCGACAAGCCATGTGTGGTGTACAAATCTGTAATCCCTAATACATGAAATGATAAGCAGGGGACCATGATCTAGACTACCATCCAGGTATAGGTGAAAAAAGTGAGAACCTATCTGAATAATACTTACAGCAAAAGAGCTGGGAATGTGGCACAAGTGGTAGAGAACAAACACCAACGTAGTCAAAATACTAAATGAATAAATTAAACAAGTGCTAGGAATTGATGCATTTTAGAAAACTTCTAGCCAACTATCATTCTTTTACTTTTGTTTCATTTTATTTCTTTATTTAGAAGTCAACTTGAATTTTGTGATAGCCAAACTCTTCATGAGGAATTTTTGCATGGATTCCCCTCTGGTCAGGTATCAAGTACTCTTTCCTGCCCTGGGTTCCTCCCCCACTCCATCACCTTGCACAGTACAACTGTTTCCTGGAAGTCATCATTAAGTCCAGTTTTCATGCTCACCTTTTGAATTTGAGGAATACACCTGTCGTCCTCTGAAAGATGAAAAAGCTCTTGATGGTGAGATGTTTAGTAGCTCCTGATTTGAGGAGATCAGTTGGGGGTGAGTCTGAAATGCCAGATTCAATTTTCTTTAAGATGTCCTTAATTAAACATCCCATAATGTTAGCACCCATTTCACTGTAGTCTTTGGTTTTAGCTTATCTTCACTGCACCAAGGGCAGCTGTCTGCAGACTACATTATTGGCAAATTTTAAAACTCCAAGCCCACATAATCTCAAGCATTTCTTGCTCAGCCAGAAGGAGGTTTTTATTCTTAGAATTGAGCTCAGGTTGCCAGGCAAATTTTGACAACACCATGGTCAGCAATCACAAAGATTTTTTTCTTGATAAACAAAAAAAAGTCAGAGATTCGCAGTCACTCATTCTTTCACTTGCTAAACAATTATTTTATTCACTAAGCAATCTATCATGGGGTGTCATTGGAAATCTAGAGAAGAAATAAAATATAAGCCCCTATCTTCAAAATTTTCACAATACTAAGGATCAAGTTCATATTAACAGATAAATTATACTGAAAAATAATTTTATAAAATCTAACTAAGAGGAATATAGTGCTTAAAGTTATCCAAACAGATTCCATAAGCAACCCTCCATAACTGGAGTTTAATTCCAGTTTAATCTTGACCAAGAAAATAAACATTCATTGTCTTTGCTTGTCTAAGTCTCTTTGTGACCTCAGTTACCTCATTGGCTATTCCAAGTCTGAGGCAGGGTCAGAGACTGTAATACAAGGCCCCATCGTGATTTCGGGACTGAAATTTAGCCATTCCCTAAGGAATGGCTCATTTTTCATTTTCAGATGGTTGAGATCATGTTGCAGCTTCCTAATAGACCATGAGCACCTGGAAGACTGAGTCCTGGGCCTTGCATTTCTCTGTTCCCAGGACCCCTGGCTCTGCTTATCATTCTGAGAAGTTCCTCCCTCAACAACAGCCGCCTGCCACTCCACCATTACAACACTGTTTGTGGTTTTCTTTCTCATTAAGTTCTCCAGGGAGAGGAATCATGAGCCATATCACATAGTATATTGAAATGAGATACAGGAGCAGTAGCTACACAGGAAGACAGCTTTCAGGGTGGTAGGTGTAAAAACAAAAGAATTATGCCCTTTGAGGGAGAATGGGAAAGTTCCAATGACAAACATGTCACCTCTTACAGTTCTATTTTCTTCTAATTCTACCTTTGTCACTCAAATATAGGTTGCAGAGGTTGTTACTCACATGGTTACACCCATCACCTTGACAGACGTAACTTAGGTTTCTACAGCTATGCTAGTGGTCACATTCATTATTGGTGTGTAGGGGACCTGCCCCAGAGGCACTGTTCCGTGGGACTTGGTGGTGGCTGTGTCTGCAGAGGTCACTCCTCACTAAGAACTGACAATGGGCTTGACTGCTGCTGCCAACAAGGAAATGAAAACGTAAATGGGTTCCCAGGTCACTTTATATCAAGTGGAAAATGAATAATAGTTTTGTTCCTGTGGGCTGAAGAAAACCATGCATCATTGATTCCCTCAAGGATTAATTTCTCATGATAAATGCAATTGTCTAAAATAATAGTGGGAAAAACCAATCATTCTAAATGCGAAGTGGGTGAGAGCTGCCTATTTTAAAAGGAGAAAAATTTCTAAAGGAGTGGTGAAGGATGCCCTCTAGCACATGGCAATCAATTGCTCTCCAAAACCTAGTGATGAACCTCTCACAAGTGGAGATCAAGAAAAGTAAAGGAGGAGCTGAGCACTGGTGGCTCACCCCTGGAATCCTAGCTATTCAGGAGGCAGAGATCAGGAAGATCATGGTTTGGAGCAGGCCTGGGCAAAAAGTTCAAGAGACTGTATCTCAAAAATACCCAACACGTAAAAGGGCTGGTGGTGTGACTCAAGTGGTAAAATGCCTGTCTAGCAAGTATGAAACCCTGAGTTCAAACCCCAAAAACACATAGATGGGGCTCTCCATAAACAGTATGCTTGTGATAGGGCTGTAAAACATCCTGGCACAACTATACTAAGGTGTGAGTCCGTAGGTTTCTCTCTTCGGCCTCACCTTTAACCTCAGCATGACAATTGGACTCTGACTTTCTGCACATCTGACCTTAGCTTTCTTTAAGCTTTTCAAATTTTGGAAACTAGGAGACTGGCATTGGCTGAGATTTAAATAATTGAACAGAGGGATTTTCTGAGGGTTTGGAGGGAAAAATGGTGCATTTCCTGCAGGTAGGGATTTATCTTTTGTTTGTGGTGACATATAGAATAACTATTCTTTTCACTGAATTTCTCATCTATGGGCCTCAGATTGTTGATAAGTCTTTGAATAACCACCAAGTGACATAATTGCTATAGCCTTAAAAAAATAAATTCACAATCTACAGTTAAGAAAGCAAATTTTTTCTGAATGCTGCATCATATTTTAAAAGAACACTAAGAATTCTGGTCATAGTTTCATCAGTCCATGCACTGCACAGACAAGTACGGTGAACTTGGGCTGCCAGAGGACTTTTTGTTTGACTGACTGGTCTCTCTCTCTCAGAGTCAGCTGCCAAGGACCAAACAGAAAATATGAATATTTCCAGAAAAAAATGATGAGAATGTTTCAGGAAAACATAGCAACTATTTGCAAGGAGAAGGATTTGGAAGGGGTTTTATATGCTGTGTATATGCTTTGGAGAGGTGTTCTCCTGGGAAGGTGTGTAGGTCAGGAGCGTGGTCTGTGACAGGAAGGGAGGGCGAAGGCACACAGGTACACAGGAGCGAGGTGCAGCCAGCAAGCCTAGTGGGCAAAGAACAGATGCACTGCACGAACCTTCGAGAAGCTGATTCCTGGAGAAAGCAGTGCTGTGATTCTAAATGCTTACCACGACAGCAAAATATCCAGAGGGATGACACAGGGATGTTTGGGAGTGGACAACCTGCAATCCAGGGTCAGTGTTGTAGAAAATGCCTCCTCTGAGAGTCATGTCTGATTTCCTGCTGACACCTCCACATTTCTGAGGTGTGAATCCCAAGATCTCAGTCACCATACACCTTTAACGTCAGCTTGGCAATTAGACTCCCACATTCTCCACATCTGACCTTATCCTTCTTAAAGCCTTTGCTCTCCCTCCATTATGATAGCACTTTTTTACACTAGCCTGGAATATGATCCAAGATTATACTTCTTTCTTTTATTAAAATAGCTTTGCATTGTTATCATGACTGGGGGCTGTATATCTGACTTTACACAGAGACACCTCAATAAGAGAAAGATCTGAGTCTTTTCTCTCTATAGGTTATAAAAGTTATGGTCCTGGTTCAAAGAACTGTAGAAAGCATGTGGAAAGACATAAAGTGTGATGGGAAAAAAGCATGCTTATCAGTGCTGAGTTAAAGTAAGAAAAATGATGAGAGAGGGATTCTAAAAATAACTCAGATTAAGAAGAATAACGAAAAGAAGCTTTCTCTTAGTCACTCATTCAATTAATTTTAACTCGTTAACTACTGTGTGTCAGACAACAGTATAAATGGGGAATAGATATTAAATGAAAATATGAGGTAAATAATTTAAAATTCTCAAAAATGTACTATGAAAATCAGTATATAATTTAAAAAATCTTGAGATGCACTATCCATGTCCCTCTGTGTTTTGTCCATGATGTTTGAAAACAGAAGTACATCAAACATTTTTTAAAATTTTGCTATTTGTCTATCTGGATAATTTCTACTGTGTTTCTGGAGAAGATCAAACATGATTCTTTCCACTCCTATGCTGTACAAGGTTGGGTGCAACTTAATGAGGTACCTACGCAAAACTCTGGCACATGTTTGAAGTCCAGTAATTGTGAGTTTGTGCTTCCTCCTTAATTCTTCTCTTACTGTATCAGGCAGTTAGAGCCCAATGAATAGACTGTTTCAATAATGCACTCAAACAGTGAAGTTGTATCTTTCGTTCTGGTTAAGTTTAATGACCATGCCTAGGTGCAAACTGTGGCTACCCGAATCATTCCTGATAGTTCCATTAACACACACACCATATATGAGATGCTATAACATGGCTTCAAATGAACACAAACAAATCCACCACTGTTTTTTATCAGTTATTCCAGTTTCTTCTTACAGATGTTCTACGACTCTCAGTCTCTCACTTTCTACCCCAAGAATGACATTAGTGCTGTCCTTTTTACTGCTGACTAAAAATGTAATTTACCTTCTCATCTATGGCTTGAAAACCTTTAAAGTTATTTTGCATTTATTTCCTACCATCGTGTATAGTTGGCGATAAGGTTTCCAGACTTTCTTGCATTTACTCTTGGTGTGCTGGCTTACAGATTTCAATAGGTGCTTATGGAATGGGATGGATGGTAAGATGGTCTCTACTGCTTAGAGTAAGCATGTTTTCTTTCCCACTTTTCTCTTAGTGATCATGTATTTAAGTTAGCTGAAGTTCATTGCTCCTGTGAGGTAACTCCCTTGTGCTATTCTTGTTCCATTATCTTCCAAATTCATTTATCTAGTGTTCATATTTATATTTACCCCAAACATGATAGTCTAGTAAAATAAAATATCAAGTATTTAGCTGCTTACAAGGGAGGAGAATCATATTTCTTCATTTTGCAAAGGGATATAGCTGCACAGAAACCTATGTCTCCAAAAGGGAAGTACTGGAAATTTCCCTGAGTTGATAGTACAATGAATATATTAAGTATTTGTAATTTTTTCTATTTTGTGATTCCATGATCTTTTGGTAGGGTATATTTTAAATTTGTTCTCTTTGCCTGAATAAGCAGGAAAGGGGGATAATTGCATATTGCAATGTGTGATTGGCTGTAAGCCCAGTTGAAACTGTGTGGAAGGAAGCGCTTTTTCTTTCTTTAAGGTAGACCTGTATTATATTCTTGGATTCAAGAGGAGGAACCAGGCAAAGTGATGGGTAAACAAGATATTTCCAGTGGGTGGAGAGAAGCAAGTTGGTGGTTTATGAGTGCTTTCACAGCCATCTTATCACACTGTGGTAATATATACAATAAATTCTAATGAATGGCAATGAGGAACATTTTTGTAGATGTTAGGAACTGAGTTGCTTGTCTTCAACTTCATTTTTTAATGTCAAGTCTGTACATAAAACAAAAACAAACAAAAGGAAATTTAGAAAGTACTTTATTCTAAAACAAAACAAAATCCCAAATTTGTATTGCAACTTTACCTGAGTGAGAATTTTAAACAATTCCCTTGTCCATAACAATACTGTTTTCTTTGACTGTTTTCAGGGGAACACTAGTGATCATAGTTCAAGTGGCCCAAACTTGTTCTAAAATGATTTTCTGATTGGAGCACAAGAGATTTTTACCCTGGTGTTTTCTTTCTTCCCTGTGATCAGGACACTAAGTGAACTTAACTTTTTCAGAGATTATTATGTAACATATAGGGAGCAATCTGTGCCAAGAGCATTATAAAAAACTGTTGGAGGGAAAATGTTCCAACTATGTGGACAAACAGTGCTAAGTCTTCTTGAATACAGGTAAGATTTAGCTAAAGTAAGTACATCTTACTAACCACTAACTTCCATATCTCTTGTCAATAATTCTGAACGGTCTAGAGTTGGGTGGGTGTCAGCAGAGTAAGAGACACCATGGCGTCCAGAATAATCGTAGAAGATAGGAATAAAATGATATTAACCACTTTGCTCAAGTGGGTCCCAGCTACATTTTGTCAGGGTAAGGAATCACTTATAATTCATTTAATGCCAAAGATAACATGGAAAATGTAACATGTCAGATGAGGTGGTAGATATACTCACAGAAATGGAAGAATTCTCAGTAAAGGTTAAGCTACAAAGAGTTTCAAATTCTTCATTATGTTTGTTTCTACAAAAGATCATAAACTACCTTCACTCTCTTTGGACTAATCCTGGGGACCTTTGCATGGACAAAAGTGGCATTACATAGCAGCAAAGAGTAACAAACAATTTGACAAATGTTTCTGGGACAATTGGATATATATAGAAAAAATAAAACCACATCTGTATTTTACATTATATACTAAATACATTTGGGTGAATTAAAGTTGTATAACTGGTAGTTTTTATATTGTAAAAGAAAATCTGAATATGATATTTGAATACCGAATAATTTTTCTTGTCTTCAGTAAAAACATATCAAAGAAAATATTGGTTTATTAAAGTTAAAGAATTTTACATGGAAGCCAGAAAGATGAACCAGTGTGTGCATGGAAGCAATGCTAGGAATCTCTCTGTATAACTATCTTTAACCTCAAACTAGCAAAAACGCTATGTCTTTCTCATTATCTCTTATGTTTTCTCTTCAACAAAATTGGAGAAGAGGCTGGAACAGGTTCTGCCTGAAGTAAATGTAAAAACAATAAAATTAAATAAAAAAAAAAGAAAATTCACAACAGAGATTAGGAAAACAATATTTAGAAGTACACCAGATCTTTCAATTACAAAATTGCTTTCACTGACGGCTGGTGAGTTCCTGATTTATTGAACAATTTTCTTCCAGAAGTAAGAATTTTTATACCTTCCTTTCTTTTATACACATAGTTTTTGCTGCTTTCAGTTACTTGAAAACATATGCAAAGACTTTTTTAATGGGCCATTAGTGTTGTATTTCCATTACACAGATCACACTCATTTTGCTAGAGCAAAGCACACATTCCAAAATGTAAAATGTGCCCACTGTGTGTTCATTCAATGCTGCATCCTAATTTAGGGGTGGAAAGTAGCAGTTACCCTTAATGCTATTTTATAAGAAAAAAGTCATTATGCATTAAATTGTAAGTTAATGCAATTTCATTGCTAAGACATAGAAATGAATGAAATAAACCTTCAAAGGAAGAAATAACATTTCAAAACCTCTTCCTATCTATAAAGCAATTTAAGTAGAACTAATAAAATGAGTTAGTTTTATCTGGATATTTCATACCAGAGGTATGAAATATGACAGTACCCTAGCAATAACAGTTGATTTTATACAACGGTCAGGCAAAACTAGAAACAATATTTAGGTGGACCCTACTGGCCTTCAATTTTACATTTCAGCATCTATAACACTAAAAAATCCAGGAGTGATCCACCTACCACTGTTCATAACCCTTCTGTTCAACATGACAGTGTCATGCTTATGGCTTACAATAATTTTAAATGTTCAAATTTTGGAACTTTTTTATAAAAATAAATAAGATTTATAAAAATAAATAAGAAATTTTTCTAGTCCTCAAGATCTCCTTTGAATGGGCTTTTCTTTGACTGAAAGCCCAAACAAATAGTTGGTCAGTCACCTTGACCATCTCTATACAGATACTTACATTTTGCTTAACATTTGGAAGCATTGGGTTTGGGAAATAAGATTTGTAGCTTAATTACTACTTTCTTTTTTTCTTTATTTTTATTTTTTGGCATTGCTAGGGGTTGAACTCAGGGTCTTGTGCTTTCTAGGCAGGTACTCTACCACTCTAACCAGTCAGGCAGCCATTTTGGCATTAATTATTTTTGAGATAAGGTCTTGCTTTGCACCTGGAGAAGCCTGGACTCCCATCCTTCTATTTGTATTTCTTAGCATAGCTGGGTTGACAGATGCATGCCATTGTGTCCAGCCACTTATTGACATGGGATTTTGGGAAATTTCTTTTCCTGGACTGGCCTTGAACCATGCATCCTCCCAATCTCTGCCTCCTAAGTAGCTAGGATTACAGGCTTCAGACATTGGTGCCCAACCTTTCTATTGTATCTTGACATTGACTTTTTCAATGTCAGTTTTCTGCTATGTGAAGATTTTAACATTAGAGTAGGATTGTTCATTTATTCTTCATTTTTTAGCTTTGCCTCAAAAACTGTACTAAGCATGGAAATTAAAATGAGGAACTTGATGTCTCAATATTTGGCAAGTCCACAGCTGCTTTGAGGGGCAGTGATTAAGATTTGAAAATGGAATTTTTTTTTTATTCAGAATGGAATTTGATGTTTGATCACATATGGAAATGGCATTGTCTTTTACTCATTGTAAACTGGGTAATTTGTAATCTTCATTACAAGTTTACACACAAGTTATTATCCCCTATTTTCCAGAAGAAGACAACTAATAGCCATTCTCTATTGAGTGAATACCAATGCCAGGACCTTATGCAAAACTTTGTGTCTTGTGGTGCTTTATTTATTCCACAGTCCCCTGAGATAGGGTTGCCATCATCTTCTCATTAAATATGAGGCAACTAGTGTAAACTACTCCAAGTCACACACCTAGTGACAAATACACAAGAGATTTCAACACAAGTGCACTTCATACAATATTGTGGTGATTCTAATATTTAAAGTAATATTAGCCCTCCATGATTTATACCTTCCTGGACAACAAAATGTCACATAAGGCCATTTCTCATTAACTTTTCTTTATTCATTATTACTTGCTGTTGATTGTTCAAATCCAAAATAGCATTGACCATCAATAACATCTCATTCTATCTAGATTCTGTCTTAGTTCAAGCCAACATTGAGAGCTGAAAAATCCTGAAGTTCATTCATTTACTTTCAGGAAATTCCATAGATGTAATTTCATATCCCATAAACTACTATTTGAACCATCAACATAGATCAACCAACATCTCAGAGTACTGCCAGTGATAATAAACATGTGCCTGCATTTCCTTTAAAAGGGTGGTATGATAATAAATATTTTTAAGTTCAAAAATTCTGAATATTCCACATAAGGAAAATTTGTAGTAAAGGAATGAAAAAAAAAAGTATATGATGCTGGCTCCAAACCTGCTTGGGAGACATTTGGCAGACCAAACATATGAGTGCCAACCATCACATGATTTTCCCCTTGCCACCACTGATATAAATCACCACAGCCCCCTGGGCAGACTGACCCTCCCTTAAAAAAAAATTGAATAAACAATGAACTGAAAACTAACACACAGCGGAGGGGGCAGGAACTCTGAAAGTGCACTGGAGAAAGGGGGAGGGAAGGAGCTGATCTCCATGTAAACTTTAAGTAAACAAAGACTGGAAAGGCAGAAGGGCCATCAGCAGGTGGATGATAAGCCACTGCCTAAAGTGGTGAAGGTAGTGGTCCACAAAGCTCATCTCCTGAGCCAGTGAGCAACATCCAAAGTCAAACAACACTGCAAAATTGAAAAACAAACAGCAAACCATCACAACACACTGACAGCAGGGGTACAGCTGACAGATCACTGATCTTGCCCCAGAGAAGGGGGTGAGGCAAAGAAACAAGCCCCCAGTTATCAAGCACAGTGACAATCCAACTTCAAAGCAGGACAGCTCTGGTGGGCTACAGAGCTGATTCCAGAACCTGAGGAAAATATGCAAACTTAAACTGCCGCACCCCAGTGAGGGAGGAGCTGATCAAGCAGCTGCCTCTGAAAGACAGAAAAAAAAACAAACAAACATTACACAACCAACCTGGCAAGACTATGACAGAGCTTCTGCTTAAATACCAACACAAGAACTGGATGCTGGAGGAGTAACATCAGAACTTAACTAAGACTGAAATTCTATTATTCCTGAACTAGGAAGTTTTGTTTATTTGTTTGTTTTGTTTCTTCTTTGTTCATTTCTCCCCATGGATTTCTATAGAGTTTTTTGTTTTTTTGTTTAGTTCTACTATTGTGAATTAGCTAATACTAAATTACACTCAGACCAGGGACAGAAAAAGCACACACACACTTAGCTAAAAACCCAATACAGCCACAAAACAAAAATTAAATCAAGGGAAAGAATACAGGTGATTGAAACCACGACCTAGCCTATCAAGAACATAGTTGCACAGTACCAAATAGAGTGATGGGAAGAAGAAAAAGGGATGGAAACCATTCTCCCCCAAAAATAATTTAATACAGGATTCAGAGGGAAATGAAGAAAACAGATATCCAGTTTCAGACTCCAACAGCACAAAGAAAAATGACACCAAAGAACCCAACCTTGTCCACAGGAATAACCTCAGAGAAGAAATGCTGCAAGTAATCACTAAGAACTTCAAGGACATGATACTAGACATGGTTAGCCAGAGTGTGTAAGAGGCACTCAAGAAATTGCAAGACACCAAAAATAAAAATTTCGAGAAGACACAGAAACAAATAAGTGAACTCATAGGAGACCTAAATAAACACCAAAATGAAACAGAGAACACTGTAAATATAGAGATAAGTGAATTAAAGATGAAAATAGACAATATTAAAGAGGAAGTGACTATGAAAAACCTCAGAAAAAGAATGAGATAGAAATACAAAACACAATGGAAGGCTGCTCCAGCAGACTAGAAGAAGCAGAACAGAGAAGATAATATGGAAATTAAAGAAAAAACTGAAGAGCTATTAGTCAAACAACTCAAGTCCTGTGAAAGCAATATGCAAGAACTCACCAACTCCATAAAAAGACCAAACTTGAGAAGTGTGGGTGTTGAAGAAGGAGAAGAGTTCCAAGCAAATGGGATTCATAATATATTCAACAAAATAAATACAGAATATTTTCCAAACCTAGAGAAAGCAATGCCCATTCAGATACGGGAAGCCTCCTGGAAACCCAACAGACTTGACCAAAATAGAACTTCCCCAAGACATATTGTCATTAAAACAACAAGCACAGAGAATCGAGAAAGAATATTGAAGGCTGTAAGAGAGAAAAAACAAATAACATACAAAGGTAAACCCATCAAAATCACAGCAGATTTCTCAATGGAAACCTTAAAAGCAAGAAGGGCATGGAGTGAGGTATTCTGGGCACGGAATGAAAACAACTTCAACCCTAGGATACTCTACACAGCAAAACTATCATTCAAAATAGATGGAGCAATAAAAGTCTTCCATGACAAGCAGAAACTAAAACAATATATGGCCAGCAAGCCACCACTACAAAAGATTCTTCAAGGAATTCTGCACACAGAAAATGAAAGCAAACAAAACCATGAGACGACAGTCAGCATCAAACCACAGGAGAAGAAAAGACAAGGAATCAGAGAGTAACATTGATTCAGCTGCACACAATCAAATCCTTAAACAACAAAAACAACTAAATGACAGGAATCACCACATACCTATCAATATTATCACTGAATATTAACTAACTCCCCCTATCATAAGACACAGTTTGGAAAACTGGATTAAAAAGGAAGATCCAACAATCTGTTGTTTACAGGAGACCCATCTCATTGACAGAAATAAGCACTGGATTAGGGTGAAAGGCTGGAAGAAGATTTACCAAGCCAATGCCCCCTAAAAACAGGCAGGAGTAGCAATACCTATTTCGGAAAGTAGACTTCAAACTAACATTGATCAAATGAGATAAAGAAAGTCACTCCATACTAATAAAAGGGGAAATACACCAAAAGGAAATGACAATTACTCTGAAGGAACTAAAAGGATATATAGACTCCATTGGTAGTGGGCGACTTCACTATCCACCTATCACCAATAGGTAGGTCATCCAAACAAAAAATTAATAAAGAAATTCTAGAACTATGTCACATGTTAGATCAAATGGACCTAGCTAATGTCTACAGAATATTTCATCCAGCTTCCGTACAATATACATTGTTCTCAGCAGCCCATGGAACTTTCTCCAAAATTGATCATATCATAGGGCACAAAACAAGCCTCAGCAAATATAAGAAAATAGAAATAATCCCATGCATTCTATCTGATCACAATGCATTAAAACTAGAACTCAACAACAAAAACAACAGCAGAAAATATGCAAACAATTGGAAGCTGGACAACACATTGCTTAATGATCAGTGGGTCATTGATGAAATAAAATAGGAAATTAAAAGGTTCCTGGAAATTAATGGAAATGAAAACACTACCTACCAGAACCTATGGGACACAGTAAAGGCAGTCCTAAGAGGAAAGTTTATAGCCATGAGTGCATATATAAAAAGGACAGAAAGATCTCAAATCAACAATCTCACACTACATCTCAAACTCCTAGAAAAACAAGAACAAGCAAAATGCAAAACAAGCAGAAAGAGAGAAACAATAAAAATAAGGGCCAAAATAAATGAAGTAGAAACCAAAAAAAAACCACCAAAGAATCAACAAAACAAAAAGTTGGTTCTTTTAAAAAGTAAACAAGATTGGCAGACCTCTGGCAATCATGATTAAAGTGAGGAGATAAAAAACCCAAATAAGGAAAATCAGAAATACAAAAGGGGAAATAACAACAAGCATCACAGAAATCCAGAGAATCATCAGAGACTACTTTGAGAACTTATTTCCAATAAATTTGAAAATCTTAAAGAAATGGACAAATACCTAGATACTATGACCGTCCAAAATGGAACCAAGAGACTATTAATCACCTAAATAGATATATAACACAAAATGAAATTGAAGTAGCAATAAGAGCCTCCCAAAAAAACAAAAGTCCAGGACTTGATGGATTCTCTGCTGAATTCTATCAGACCTTTAAGAAAAAACTAATACCAACTCTCCTTAAACTTTCCATGAAATAGAAAGGGAAGGAACACTACCTAACTCATTTTATGAAGCCAGTATTGCACTCATTCCAAAACCAGACAAAAATACCTCCAAAAAGGAGAACTATAAGCCAATCTCCTTAATGAACATTGATTCAAAAATCCTCAATAGAATAATTGCAAACTGAATCCAACAACACATCAAAAAGATCATTCACCACAACCAAGTCAGCTTCATCCCAGGGATGGAAGGGTGGCTCAACATATGCAAATCTATAAATGTAATACAGCACATTAATAGAAGCAAAGACAAAAACCACTTGATAATCTCAGTAGATGCAGAAAAAGCCTTTTATAAGATCCAACACCACTTTATGATAAAAGCTCTAAGAAAACTTGAAATAGAAGGAATGTACTTCAACCATTGTATAGCCTATATATGACAAACCTAGAGCCAACATTATACATAATGGAGAAAAACTGAAATCATTTCCCTTACAATCAGGAATGAGACAAAGGTGCCCACTATCCTCACTCCTATTCAACATAGTCTTGAAATTCCTAGCCAGAGCAATTAGGGAAGAAGAAGAAATAAAAGAAATACAAATAGGTAAATAAACTGTCAAAATATCCCTATTCACAGATGACATGATCCTATATCTTAAAGCCCCAAAAAGTCTACCCAAAATCTCCTACACACCATAAACAGCTATAGCAAGGTGGCAGGATACAAAATCAACATACAAAAATTAGTAGCTTTTCTATACACCAACAATGAATAAATTGAGAAAGTATATGGAAACAAGTCCATTTACAATAGCCTCAAAAAAAAATGAAGAACTTAGGAGTAAACTTAATGAAAATGTGAATGATCTCTATAAGGAGAACTACAAACCCCTGAAGAAAGAGATTAGGAACACTGCAGAAGGTGGAAAGATCTCCTGTGCTAATGGACTGGTAGAATCAACATAGTAAAAATGGCTATACTACCAAAAGCAATCTACATGTTTAATGCAGTTCCCATCAAAATCCAAGTGACATTCATCACAGAGATTGAAAAATCTACCCTAAAGTTGATTAGGAAACACAACAGACTGCGAATAGCCAAGGCAATACTCAGCAAAAACAGCAATGCTGGAGGTATCACAATACCTGACTTCAAACTATATTACAAGGCAGTAGCAATAAAAACAACATGGTACTGGCAGAAAAACAGACATGAAGACCAGTGGAAGAGAATACAGGACCTGGATATGAGTCCACACAGCTATCCCCACCTTATTTTTGACAAAGACACCAAAAACATATGATGGAGAAAAGACAGCCTCTTCAAAAATTGTTGCTAGGAAAGGTGGTTATCTGTCTGCAAGAAACTGAAACTAGATCCGTGTTTATCACCCTGTACTAGTATCAACTGAAAATGGATCAAGGACCTTAATATCAGACCCAAAACTCTGAAGTTAGTAGAGGAAAGAGCAGGTAATACTCTGGAAGAAATAGGTATAGGCAAAGAGCCCAGCAGCTCAGCAATGAAGAGAAAAGAAGGACAAATGGGACTACATAAAATTAAAAAGCTTCTGCACAACAAAAGAAATGGTGTCTAAACTGAAGCGACTATCCACAGAGTGGGAGAAAATATTTGCCAGCTATACATCAGATAAAGGACTGATAACCAGAATATACAGGGAGCTCAAAAAACTAAGCTCTCCCCAAATCAATGAACCAATAAAGAAATGGGCAACTGAACCAAATAGAACTTTTTCAAAAGAAGAAATTTAAATGGTTGAAAAACACATGAAAAAAATACTCATCATCTCTGGCCATAAAGGAAATGCAAATCAAAACCACACTAAGATTCCACCTCATCCCTGTTAGAATAGCCATCATCAGCAACACCACCAACAACAGGTGTTGGCAAGAATGTGGGGAAAAAGGAAAACTGCTGGTGGGAATGCAAGCTTGCGCAACCACTGTGGAAAACAATACAAAAGCTAAACATAGATCTGCCATATGATCCAGCAATCCCACTCCTGGGGATATACCCAAAGGAATGTGACACAGGTTACACCAGAGGCACCTGCACACCCATATTTACTGCAGCGCTATTCACAATAGCCAAGTTATGGAAACAGCCAAGATGCCCCACTACTGATGAATGGATTAAGAAAATGTGGCATTTATACACAATGGAATTTTACTCGCTATGAAGAAGAATGAAATATTATCATTCTCAAATAAATGGATGGAACTGGAGAACATTATCTTCACCGAAGTTAGCCTGGCTTAGAAGAACAAAAATCGTCTGTTCTCCCTCATATCCAGACTCTTTAGATCTAAGGCAAAGGCTGTAATGTTGTTGGACTTGGGTCACACGCTAAGGGTCACAGCACATATGGGAGGAATGGGGATAGGTAGGAAACCCAAAACTTTTTTTTTTCATTTTTCTTTTATTATTCATATGTGTATACAAGGCTTGGTTCATTTCTCCCCCCTGCCCCCACCCCCTCCCTTACCACCCACTCCGCCCCCTCCCTCTCCCCCCACCAATACCCAGCAGAAACTATTTTGCCCTTATTTCTAATTTGGTTGTAGAGAGAGTATAAGCAATAATAGGAAGGAACAAGGGTTTTTGCTGGTTGAGATAAGGATAGCTATACAGGGCATTGGGCTGGGGATTTAGCTCAGTGGAAGAGCGCTTGCCTGGTAAGTGTAAGGCCCTGAGTTAGGTCCCAGCACAGAAAAAAAAAAAAAAAAAAGAAAAAATAGAAACCCAAAAACTTGAAAGTGTTTGATGTCCCCACTGCAGAGGAGCTAATACAGTAACCTTAAAGTGACAGAGGTCAATATGGGAAGGTGACCAGGAAGTAGTGAAGAGGTCAGGTAGAGATGAATCAATTCGGGTTGTAATACACTTGTGCATGGAAGCAATGCTAGGAATCTCCCTGTATAGCTATCCTTATCTCAACTAGCAAAAACACTATGTCTTTCTTAGTATTGCTTATGTCTTCTCTTCAACAAAACTGAATAAAGGGCAGAACAGATTCTGCCTGGAAGAGAGGGGGTCGGGGTGTGGAAGGGTGGGGATGGGTCCGGGGGGAGAAATGACCCAATCAATGTAGGCACATATGAATATATGAATATGTGAATAAAGAAAAAAAGATTGTGCATATCCTTTTGATTTTTTAAAGCATATGTGTATCTACATTAATAAGCATTACATTAATAATTATACTATTATTCCTGTTTGGTGTCTTTTTTCATTCAAAATTATTCTAGTATGAAAAACATTCATTTGTTACCATATTTGAAGCTATGTTTTACTGTAAAGTTTCAAGCAAATCTGTAATAATGAATACTCTCTAATTTTTTATTATGACGAATTATGTGACAATGAAAATTTTTTGATGCCCTTAAAGAGCTTGCTTCAAACTTTTCCAATGATTGCTAGAATAATTAGGTCAAAGTTTATGCCTATTCCAGTGTTGATATGGCAAAACTGTTTCTGAGAAAGTTGCCCAAGTAGCATGAGCATAAGCAGTTCTCACAAACTCACTAGCATGGGCACTATACATAATTTCCTTTTTCTCAGTCAATAAACAATTGTGTCATTTCATGTAGAATATTTATTATACATAAGTTGAATACATATTTTTTAATTGGTTATTTCTTCCATTACAGTTGACATTTTTACTATTAATTATACAAATTATTTATGTTTTTTAAAGTAACATGTAATTTTGTCAAAACACTTCTACACATTTTAAGAACTTTGAAATATTTTCTGTCTTTAACCACTTTCTCTTGGTAGTTCCGTCTCTCTCCTCGTCTGTCCAATCTCCTTTTATTCCCCACCTCTTATTTAGGCCAGCCACACTCTGGAAATTTATTTGAATTTCATGGGAACATTCGCATACTCTATTCTCTCTGTTGGTGGGATGAGTAAATAAGTAAATTGTTTTGCTTTGTTTTTTGGTGCATGCTCTTTACCTAACCCCATATTTCATGGAGAGTGTTGCTATATAAAGAAGCTTACACTGGTGTTCTTCTGTCACAGAATTTTGAAGGTTTCCTTCACTGCACTGTTTTTGAAATAGTAATACTACAATGTCCTCTATTGAGCAAGAGAGCCTACTGTTACTGTCAACTTGATTAAACTTTAGACAGGCTTCTTCCTGACTGTATGCCTCTGATCTGGCTTTATTTAAAGCATTTACTTTAGGCAATTTTTAAAAAATCTTCTCTGCTCCTCAGAAATACAAATCTTTCTGAAAGTTTTTTGACAGTTATATAAACCAAAACTGTCTTCCTCAAGAACTACATCTCCAAAATGCAGACAACAGGAGAACTATCACCCCAATCTTCAGCTTCCTGTGAGAGGAGAACAGCCCGACTTTGATCGGATCCTTGCTCCAAGATGTGAAGACACTTCCTGTGAGGAAGATAGGAGTGTTCACTCTTCCTTTGGCTCAAGGCAATTAACAAACATAGATGGAATAAACACAAACCCAGATGCACTCTAGCTCTTAAAAACTCCCATCCCTTAATTTTTGTGAACTAGAGCTGAAACAGTGTTCTGCCTTGTATACTGCTGCACTAACCTTAAATAATGTCTTTCTGTTCTACTCACCTTTTCCAGTACAATTTTTGCTTGATAGTATGTTTTGTTCTATATTTAATTTATATTTGAGTTTTTGAATATTCAAAAATGTTCCTTTAATTCACACACACACTCTCTTTCACTTTACAGTGCCTATGCTCCTTTGAACATTATGGTTGAATAGTTTCTTAAACAGACTTTTAACTAATACTCCTGTGTTCAACTTCTTCCCTATTTCTGTTTACCCTTGTTCTGTTGGTTGCAAACCCTAAAATCCTCAGGTAAGGGATAACATGACTAATGTCCATAATTATTGCCTACTTTTTCCTTTGTAGCCTTCGTAGACCTTTCTCAGTTCATTTAGGTCACTTGTAAACACAAATACAATACAAATTAAATACAGACAAATGCAAATACTTTTTGCCTATAAAAATTTGATGGAGGGCAAAGCCAGATGTCAGAGGAGGATACTCCAGTGTTTACCTCTCCATAGAAGTGTCAATTTAACATTTTCTGAGTACGATAATACAGTCACAAGAGGTAAGAAAACCATGTGTGAGATCACAGTACCTGGTAGTAATAGCATAATTAGATACGACACATTGAAAAGGGTAGAAAGGACAGTAATATTCTCTCCAAGTTGCCTCTACCTCAACCTCAGTCAGCACAGATCAGAGAGAGACAGGGTCTACTTAGGAATAAACAGGGAAATCTGGCACAATACTGCTTTGAACCTCAGCATTGAGCCTATTAGAGTAAAGTTCAGCACTGGGACAACCTCTTACAGTCAGGTTGATACATACATGCTGAGCTTCTAGTCTATCAGTAGTATTAGGTAAAAACATATAACATCAGGCTTGAGGCAGATTTACTTTCTAGACTACACATCTGCTCAGCTTAGACTCTGAAGCCCACAGCAGGTGGCCTCAGCAGCTGCTTGCTTCTGCCACACACTAGCTGTACATACCCAAGTCTTTTGGCTTGTCCCAGTGCCATGCATGCTGCAGTACACCTTGGTTTCTGCCAGCACTCACAGCTGCTCTTAGCTTCCAGTTGCCCTAGCACTGTGCCCACAACAGGGATTTCATAGACAAAGTCTGCCATTAGACACTGAAATAAATCCCTATTTCTTCAAATGTACAGATATTGTCACATGACCACAAAGGTCAAGAACAACTGGGAAACTCTGTTATCATCATATAGACAAAATAGGGTATCAGCATTGAATGTTAAGGACACATATGAACCTTTTAACAAAGAATTCAAATAACTGTTTTAAGAAAGATCATGAACTTTTAGAATATACGAGAAACAATTTAGTAAAATGAGGAAAACAATAAACACAAGAATGAAAAATTTAATACTGTTCAAAATAATTTTAAAAATCAAACAGGAATCTTGGAGTTGAAAAATGCAATGAGCAAAGTAAAAATGCAATAGAAAGCATGAATTGAAGAATTGATCAAGTGGAAGAAATAATTTGTGAACTTATGGATATTTGAAAATACATAGGCAGAGGAAAAAGTTTAAAAAAGAGTGACAAGGATTGAAGACAATTTACAAGATATGAGACAACATTAAAATAATAAATGTTGAGACACTGGTGTTAAAGAGGGAGAAGAACTTGTTTAAAAAAGTAATAACCAAAAACTTTGCAGACGTGGAGAAAAATTTAAAGATACAGATACAGAAACATCAATGGTCTTCAATTTGATTGAATCTAAATATGATTACACCAAAACATATTATAATTGATTTATTAAAATTAAAGACAAAGAGAGAATTCTAAAGGCAATAAGAGAAAAGAAAAAAAAGTAAGGAGTGCCAATATTACTAGTAGTAGACTTCACAACAGAAACCTTACAGACTGGGAGAGATAGGATGATATATTTAAAGTGCTGAGAGAAAAAAAAATGCTATCCATGAATATTGTACCCAACAAAATATTCCTTTTAAAATGAAAGAAAGATAAAGGATTTTCCCATGCAAAAGCTGAATGAGTTTATACCCACCAAGTGTGTTTTATAAGAAATGCTAAAACAAATTCTGAATTTCCTAAAACAAATTCAGAAAAGGATGCTAATAAGTAACACAAAATCATCTGAAAATATAATGCTCACTGGTAAAAGTGAGTAGTGCAATCAAAAACACTTTTATACTGTCAGGGTATATATAAACAACTTACCTTAGTATAAAGATTAAAAAATAAAACCATTAATGTGAACAGCTACCATAATTTGTTAAGGTATATGCAATAAAAGTATGTAAAAAGTGAAATAAAAATTCAAAATGGGAGGAGAAATAAAAGCAAAATTTTTGAGGTTTTTTTTTTCAATAAGAGATGTTATCTTAAAATAAACTGCATAGCATCATAATGTACCCTAGAGAAAAATCACTTAGCCACAAAGAAATATAGCAAGAGTAGAAACAAAATGAAGACTAGAAAATAGTGAACAATGTGTCAGCAGTAAGTCCTTCTCTGTCAATAATGACTTGAAGGTAACTTGAAAGTAAGTTCTCCAATCAGAATACACAGAGTGGCTAATGGGACATTATAAAGACTCAGCTACGTGCTGACTATAAGGACTCAATTCACCTGTGAGAATTCACTTAGACTAAAAGTGAAGAGATAGAAACGATATCCCATGCAAATGAAGACCAAAAGGAAGCCTAAGTGGTAATATTAAAAAAAGTGGACTTTAAGTCCTGAATTGTTAAAAGACATAACTGACGTTATATAATGATAAAGAGTTCAATGCATCAAGAAGATACAACAATTGAAATGTACATGTGCTCAACAGCAGATATATATATATCTATATATATAGATATATAGATAATAATATATAAAGCAAATACTAGCAGATCAGAAGGGAGCGACATTGCATTTTAATTCTGGTAGGGGACTTCAGCATCCCACTTTAAGCAATGGGCAGATGATACAAATGGGAAGTCAACAAGGAAACACTGAACTTATACTACTCTCTAGATCAAAGGAATCTAACAGTCATATGAATATTGTATTCAGCAACTGAAGGAAACAATGTCTTAACTATATATGAAAAATTCTCTAGGCTAGAACATGTTCAGCCACAAAGCAAGTCTCAATAAATTTGAAAATATTAAAATTATGTGAAGTAACTTTTCTAACTTCAAGATATATAGATAGATAGATAGATATACAGATATAGATGTAGATATAGAAGAAACTTTGGAAAATTCACAAATAAATAAAAATTAAATAACATGCTTCCAAACAGCATATAAGTCAATGAAAAAGTTAAAATTGTTCTTGAAACAAATGAAACTGGAAACACATATACAAAATCTTATTGGATACAGAAAAGGCAGTTTTATAAGGGATGCATATAGCAATAAAAACCTATATAAAAATAATAAGATTTTAAATAAAACTAACATTGTGCCTCAAGGACCTGGAAAAATAAGAACAAACTAAGCCTAAGTGGAAAGAAGGAAATAAGAAAATCAAAGCAGAGAATAAATGAAATAGAGAACAGAAAAATATTAAAAATATCAACAAATGTAAGAGCTGTTTTTCTGAAAAGATAAAATTGCCAAGCATTTAGCTTGACTACAAGTTTGAAGTCTGCTATAAGAATAGTGCTATGAGTCCACAGTAAGCCAAAAATAATCAAAGCAATTACAACAAACCATCAAACACTGGATATGTTATGGAAGAATTTCAAGTACTGAACAGCATAATTTTTAATGCATTTTAGTTTCCTTTGGTCTTCCATTTTTCTTGAATTGCTTTGTTTTTCCTTCAGTGCTAAAATGACCAAGTCTTTACTCAAAATGAAACTAACTCTGGTTTTTATAATTGTCAAATTGGTCCAGTCTTGAGACACTCGGCTGCTTTCTTTATAGGTACATTAAAAAAAAAAAAACAAAAAAAAAAAAACAACTGGGGTTAAGGATCAACTACTATCAGGGGAAAAAGTATCAAATAACCTAAAAGGTTCTCTCTCTCTTGGGGATGCTGAAATTCTGGTGGTAAAAGGCAATCACATTCCCATAGCTTTGCCATGCTGCTGAATAGATTATCATTTCAAACCATTTCTTTCAGTGGAAGAGATATTTCAGAGAAAGAAGTGAAAAAGAATGAACTTTTAAATGTACCCTTTGTTATTTATGTGTTGCTCACAGACAGATGAGAGACAATTTTGAATTTGCTGCAGACACATTTGCTATATTGAATTCTGTATCTGCTAGTTATAGCTGCAGACAAATGGATATGTAATGGATTCCCCAAGTGGAAAATGACCCACACAGAAGAATTCAAACTGAGCCCTGTTTTGAAATTCAGAACTACATTGCAAAGGAAGAAGGAAAATTGGAGACTAGGTCTTCCTTAGACCTACAAATGCTGACCCATACAGAAGAAAACAGTTTCTCTCAATTGGGCTTATATTTCATTACTGTGTTTCTTACAAGTAGTAATTTGTTATATTCTCTGTTCTTTCCTGTATTGTTTATGCTAAATATTGGTGACCTAGCTACATTTCTAAATATTATTTTCTTACAAATGTCAAGTTTCCACTTGTCCTATACTAAAGGCTAGCCTGTACTGACAGTGTTCTGTACTCAGTCTTACTCAGGACAATGATGAGTCTATAAATTAACCTTCAATATTCATTTAAATTCTGAGGTCACCAATGTTCAACACTTGAATTGGAATATAGTTAGCTCAATAAATGTTTGGGTTTCATTTTGCTTTGTATTTTGATAGTACTGAGGATTGCATTCAAGGCCTCATGTTTGCTAGGAAAGCATTCTGCCAAATTGAGCCACTCCTTAGTCTTTTGCTTTTAGTTTGTTTTTCAGGTGAGGTCTCACACTTTTGGCCAAGTTGGCCACGGAACTCGGTCTTTCTGCCTCCACTGATATTAGGTGTGTGTACTCCCATTCCTGGTTGATAAATATTTGTAGAATGGTGAATGAGACAATAGATTGAGCAACGAGGACTAAAAAAATAATTGCATGTTTCTGATCCTCAACAAACTTGTGAGACAATGAGGAATGTACAAAAATAATGAAATTTATATGACAAGTTTCAAAAATGCTTTAGAAGACTAATAAGCAAAAGTTTTACATGTAAAATGGAACAAAATAAAACCTAATTTTGTGAATTACACAGAATCTAAACTTTAGTAAATACATGAGAAATGGCTTATGACAACATAGAGGTGGTATGATTTTGATTGGGCAAAGCTATACTTAGGAGCACAATGTCATATACTAAGAAATACCTTATATTTGTAACATTGTGACATTTTATAATTAAATGTTTTAAATATGTCTAAAGTGTATGATAATGTTTTCAACATTGCTTCTCTTTCATGTGTGTTTTGCCTTTTCACACCTGCTCCAGCTACTCCTGAGAAGTCAAAATAAGCTACATAAATCCAGGCAAATGAAGCTCAATGGAAAGCTCACTGGCATTCCTTCACCCACAAACAGATTGTGTCTCCTAAATAGAAAAATTCTTCATTTTGATAGTGTACAGATTTTAACAGTTGACCTTCACCTCTTGATGTGATAACATTTTTTGAGATGTCCTAAATATAACTTTCAAAGAAATTAAATGCGGCTTTTTCTAATCTTACAAAACTGCTGTAAACAGCCTCGCATTCAGTTTTCATAAGTACCTTTCATATCAAAAGTTTCTTCATATCAAAAGTTTCATCATTGAAACTTTTGTTCTTTATTGAGGTGGCATTTTTTCAGCCTAAAGTACTGTGAACTCTGTAGTCATACTGTCTATCTTTGCATAGTAAGAGGCAAAGTCTACTAATTACATATTTCACTTCCCAGCACTGAACTTGAATTGTTCATAAGTTAGCAAAAATAATGTTTACTCTTTGGGAATGTGAATAAATTTAAAGAATAGCATTGCCCATTTTGTTCTCTTTATAAGTATCAATATATATCTAGTGTTGAAAATGTGAAAATTATAGTGTTGATAAGTGATGAAATAAAAGATCCTATGAACCTAACTAACTTCCACTACTAAAAATTTTTGGTATATAATTATACTTATATCAACAGTATTTAGAAAATAATTTTATATATGATGGTTTACAAATATCATTAAGAAGAGCAACTTAAATACTAACAATGGGGATTTATAGCAAAAATTATGTCATAACAATGCAGCTGAGTATTATTCATTCAGTGAAAAATGTGAAACTTTTAAATAGCATCACTTGACCTGCAGAAGAAAGCGGGAGACTAAACAGAGCCCATAAATGCTTTGGAAATTCACCTAATGAAAGAAGGAGGCCTTGTTTGTTTGATTTGGTCTTTAAGGCAAAAGAGTCTTTGTACCAAGTGTAAAGAGATTACCTAGGAAAAACTAAAGTCAACAAAATAGATCCTGGAAAACACAGATTGAGTAGTGACTGGTTTAGTAGAGCAGAAAATGCTTAAAGCTAAAGCCGTGCTTTGAGTTGCACTGGTGGGTAATAAAGGACAAAAAAAATGAAGTCTGTTTGTACTGCAAATTCTGCTAAATCTGAAAGTCACAGAGAATCAAGGAAAGAAGAACCTGTGGAAGTCAAGGAGTGGATGAAACAGGAAAGAATGTTTCAATTCCAATATAAGAAGGGTTACATTCTCCCTGGACAACAACTCTCCCTATGGTGAAAAAGTAAAGACTTACTTTTTGGGGAGGCTGGAGAAAATTTAAGCCTGGAATACCAGGGACCAGAGATGATGGCAACCCTGTCTGCTACCATCCAGCCTCCAGAATGCTGCAACCAGTATTTACAAAACAGTAATAGATTGAGAGCTTTGAATGCAAAGGTTACAAAAAACTTACCTTTAATATGCATTTTTTCCAAACTACTGAAGAACATATGCCACTAAAAGGAAAAAAAATAATTAAAAGAAGACGGTGACATAAAATTTAAGAAATATGGAGTCCAAAATGTTTCTGGAAAGTTGACAGATGTGAAGGCAATACAGAGGACAATGGCAAAGGGAAATCTTCAGACTGGCTAGTACAGGAAGTGGGTGGTCTAGTGGTCTAGGTAGGAGGAGGAGGGTTAAGGTTATAGGAAGGGCATTTCAGAGAAGGATATTGAGAGGAGAGAGGAGAGAGAGAGGGAGATGGCTTTATAAATTTGATCATACCGTGAAAGGTTTAAAACTCTGTCGGTGAGTTTGGAAAAAGTTGCTAAAAGAAAACTAAGCAACGCCATAAGACAATAAAAGTTAAATTTCAAGGACATAAATGATTTTCATAAAGGAAATATAGTTATTTTATTTACTGTGTGGCTCAGATGTAAAAAAATTCTCAAAATCCTATAACACAAAAGTTTCATCTGTTTACATGTTTTGTGAAGAGGTAGTATAAAAGGAAGCCAAGAAAAACTATTTTAAACTGAAAAAACAAGAAAACACAAATAATTATACATATATATGAACAAGTATATTTAAAAATCAGACAGCAGAATTGCAAGTGATTATTTCCTTATTCCATGAGTAATATTATTTATCTGAATATAAATAAGACTTTATACTATGTCTTAAAATTAATCTGATAAGCCAGGTGTATTGGTTCGCACCTGGAATCTCAGCCAGTTAGGAGGCAGAGGCAAGATCTCAAGTTCCCAGGTCAGGCAAAGCTAGTAAGATCTTATTTCAAAAACAAAATGCAAGCAAAAGGTTGGGGCCTTGCCTTAAGCAGTAGAGTACTTGGACACCAAGTGAAAGCCCTGGGGTTCAATCCTCAGTTTTGTAAAAAAAAAAAAAAAAAGGGAAAGAAAGAATTTTTTTTATTAAAAATAAACATCCATTAGATACATACCTTATTTGCAAAATAAGTTTCGCAAGATGGATATCATTATATATGTTCTTAATTCTAGAAATATTGCAGAAGCTTTGAATTAGATTTACTCAATCATAGCTAAATCGTTGGGTTATGGTCAGTGATAGATAGGCACACCTTGGTAAGAAAACTCAGTCTCTTCTCAACAACTAGTTTTTAACATTGAGAAAATAAAAACCATTTTTCTATAATACATTTTAACAAATGTGAAAACTTTTCTGTTTCAAGGATGCAATCAGTCCATCCTTGAAACTATTAAAATACGTGTCTGAACCTCCCAATGAGCAGATTTAGAAAGTGAGTGTTTTGTGACATAAAAATGAGTGAGACGCTATTGAAATAGTGCAGCAGGTGGTCTTCCAGGATTGCCTCTTTATCTCAGTGAGCAAAGGCAGGGCTGACCCAGTACTCTCCTCAAGTGCTTCTTTGTACCAAAAATTTTAAGAAGTTCTTGTTCATAGAAAATGTGGCTTTTGGGATCAAGAATTATTTTCAAGGCTGAATCTAAGGTTTTTTTTTTTTTAATTTCTTATTTTCTTTCCATATATGGTGAGCAATAGTAGTCAAAAACATTAAATCCTTTCAGTCATGTATCTTCTTATCTCAGAACTGGAATTGAACACAGGGCTTTGTGCATGCCAAGCAAGAGCCCCACAACTCAAGTTACACCCCCAGCCATTTTGTTTTATTTGTTTTTGAGAGAGGGTCTTTAATTTCCTCCTGGCTGACAATCCTCTTCCCCTGCCTCCACAGTAGCTGGATTACAGGTGTGCACCACCTTGATTATGTGTCTTCCAACAATGAAAAATTACTTCTGTTTTATAATTTATACAGGTACTGCTTTGTTTGTTTTGTTTTAGAAAGAGTCTGCTTTTAATGAAAGCAATTAGTTTTTTTGCTATTTTTGAAAATTGTTTTGGTTGCATAAAGTTTGAAAGCTACAAAAATATTCTGCAGAATAGAATATTGCACACGTTGGTCCTAATTCAGTGGATCCCTAGCTTGATGGGCACATATGCTCCCTGTTTTCCAGATCCAAGGTCACCTCTTTCTGAGGTGACTCCTGACCACAGTCATCAAACAATAGCTCTCCAGTCACTGGCACATATGGGTTTGTTCTCCAATGTATTTTTTTTTTTTTTTTAGGATTTTTGACATCTTTTCTTGCCTGGAAAAATTGTGTTTATTGTTTCAACCCAACAGATTTCCATAACACAGAATTTTAAGGAGAGTTTCTTCCTTCCCATAAGACTCTAAAACTCTGCAAATCCATCCCTTCCCTTCCCTGCAATAGTCTGTGGATCATTGAGTATGTGAACAGTCTTCCTAAGGTCACATTGGTAGAATCTAGTGGCATATAATTGACCTGAGAAGTGTATAAAATAATGAGACAGGATAGAGGGAATTTTTGACCTAGGATGCCATAGTCGCTATGGCCTTTGTACGGTTTCCTCTTCTTTGCCTAAAAGTATGACTTGTATTTTGTACTCGAGTTGAGAGTAACATTTATAATAAGAACTAGAAAAACTTGCCATTGTTAGAATAAGGGAGGGAGTGAGGAATTAAATTTAAAATTCCCTTTCTTTCTACCTGGTGTATATATAAATTGGTTGTTATATAAAAGTGTTAATCAAGCAATTATTTTATTATTAATGTCTTTACTTGGCTTGGCTAGTACTTTTCCCTCTGCATGGAGAAGAGAGTAGACTGGTTAAATAATTAATAAAATTTGGCTTCTTAAGCTACTCATATTATTAATTTGTCAAATGTAATCTAGTTCTCACAGAGAAATAACTAATTTTTTAACTTTCAATTTAATATAAGATATTATTATAAAAGCTAATAATATGTAGGATTTGTTTTAATAAATGCAAGACTGTTATTCTGCAAATTACAAAGGAAACAAGTAGAGGAAACATATTTTGGACTCACAGGTTTAATAATTTTCTAACATTTTAGGATTAAAAGTGATTGCAAGTTTCTGATGATTTTCAGATGGATATAATTTAGGACTAGGCATTGGAATTATTATAATTTCTTTAGAGAGTCCATATGTATTGCCAAAACTGTATTTCCACAGTCTTGAATCTTATAATATGGACCTTACTAAGTATGCTCAGATTTAGGCACTTTCTTATCTAACTGGTTCATGAGTATTTATGAGCATTAATTAAAGAAACTGATTTTTTGTTGTTATTTTACAGCAATGGATCTGAGAATCAGAAATCAGGTAGGAATTAGCACAATGAAACTCAAGAAGTTGAAGGGAGTTTAAGAAAGGAACCATTTAAGAAGGTGTGGGGCAGGACTTAGGAAGACCATATGGTGTAACATACACTCCAGGGATTCTGTTATTTCAGTCCAGCAGAGGCTGTAGGGAAGTGGATGTTGAAGACTTGACAGGAGCAATCAAAGGTCATCTTTGTTCAAGAGACTTAACCAACCTGTAGCCTTTCTGCAGAGAGGGGACCAGGGAAAAGTACTCCAAACTAACACGCTCCCTTTTCCAATGTCCTGCCATCTTTCTCACGGGCAGAAAACAGCTAAAAGGTAAAGGGCAAAGGAATGCAGGTTATTGAGTATTTTCTGATTTCTTTGGCAAGCACCACATGTGGCTACAATGCTATTGTTAAGTAGCTCATTTAGTCATCTCAAACAAGTCTAAGAGTCTGTAGGAGCAGAAGTTGGAAAGAGAGACCACATTTTCCACATGACATTACAGATGTGGTTTGCATTATGATAGATTAATTTGGCCAGGTCATTGATTTTAGGCTCAATGATGAGGTCAGAGTCGGGGCATCTGTCTTGCGGTTGAAGATTGTGGTGGAGGTATAGTATGGGTCCAATTCGGTAAAAATGGCAACAACTTATTGAAAACTGGGGAAGCAGTAGCTCCTTTCAGGACCTGTTGTATACTTTGGGGAGACAATATTTAAAGGTTGCCTTAAAGCATTTTTCTGCAGTTCTGCCAGTTGGGTAGTTATATACCTTGATAATCTAATTTTTTCCTACAATACTTGCAATGGTTTCTGTCATCTGCAACTGAGATTCTCAGATAATACGGCACCTTTAAACACAGCAGTGAAAGATTTTTCATTCTGGCAGGGGGCTGACAGAATATTCTCATCACTTTCAACCTTCTACACAGAACTCATTTTGACGCTTACCCTCTCTGAAAGCAGGAAATAAAGGTTCCACTTATGTATGTGACAAGAAAATTACAAGATATTAACCTTTCCATTTATTTCAAAGGTAGATATAAGCATTATTTTCAGAAAAAATATAAGTAAATGTAATAGATGCTTATCATAATCTCTATGCAAAACAGACAAGTTTTTGAAAAGGCAGGCAATGTGTTCTTTCTCTAGAACTTACAACTATCCACAAAGTTGTCTGTGAGGCTCATTCATTGCAATTCTTAAGACAATTTGAACATCTGGGGAAATAAAAAATGACACACTAAACAGAAAGCGTATTTTTAAAAATGTTACTCTTTTTTGCATGACATTCTACTCCTGCATACAATCAAAATTATTGACATGTCAAGACTTAACTTTAGTGTTTGAAGTTGAAACACTTGTATATCAAAAGATTTATAGAATAATTCACATTTATGAGGTTTAAGTTAGTGTACACACAAGTGTGCACACACATAATTCAAATAAAGAAACATAAAGCTCTCCACATTATTAAATAAGATCTATGAGTTAGATTGGTAGAATTTGTTTTTAAATAATTGTGACATTAAACATTCAGGTTAGATAATCTGATTTTCTACTCTCATGAGTTGAAAGTGACATATTTGCTTCACAATTTCTCTATATATTACCTTACATTTCCATCTTCAAATACAGCGGCTGGCCCTCAAATCTTTTTAAGAGAAAGCATGAATGAATTTCCAAGAAGCCTCCTGTAATGTCCTCCATACATAAGTTAACCATCCTCTGAGTGTCTCCCACCGATTAATTATAAACATTACAAATCTATCACATTTCACTACACATTTTGTGATGTGTGAATACAGAGAGGGAGGCTGAGAGGACTCTATGCCTAACTCAGGACAGAACAAAAGACTAGAATTCAATTGCATAGAGCCTAGAATCCTCCAGGCAGAAATAGCCAAAACAATTTGTGGTGCAAAATTAGACTTCTAGATAATCAAGATCTACTCTCTTGTAAAACAGGGGAATTGTTAAAATTCTATACGTTGAAATGTTAACCTGAAAATGTCAAAAATTTGTCTTGAGAAGAGAGAGTCGACAAGCCTCAGCTTGCACTTTGTGGATCCCACTGTGGAAAGAACACATAGAGGGGAGGGATTGTTCCATTAAAGTAATTCACCCAGCTCAGGTTCTACACCTTATTCCAAGAATCTCAGTAGGAATAAAAATATTAAGAGACAGGTTGCAGCTGGGAGAAGCTACTAAAGTGGAAGTTCTCAAAGGTTTGTGCGTACCTGCAGCAGTCTTTAGAATCCCCTAGAGGGCTTGGGAGCACAGACTCTGTGCTCCATCCTCAGAGTTCCCCATAAATAGATCTAGGTTGGGGGCCAAGAATGCTCATTTCTCACAAGTGCTGATTCTGTGACTCTGTGGACTACACCTTGAAAACCAATATAATATGTATGTGGGTTTGGTGCTTAAAGATGGAGAGGCATCCTCATTAAATTAGAGAATCTACTTGGTGGTTGGGTGGGAAGTAATGTTGATGACCAATACGACATTAACAAGGAGAAATTCTTGCAGTAAGAGTGAACAATAAAAGCATCCAAAACATAATCACCAAAGAAATAAATAGTCACCAAAGAATAAGGTTTCTCCCTTCCCTGGAGCATTTCTACATTTTTGTTTCTTCATATTCTTTTGGCATTAGAAAGGAGGTATGTGTCCTTATCATTATGGTTACTTAATTGAAAAATGTTTCTGAGCGCATATATTCTGACGACTGTGCCAGGCAATGAGAACACAGAGAATAAACTCCATCTCTTCCCTGTGGAGATCAGTCAATTATTAAAATAGTAAATTCTATGGTGGCAGAAACAAGGCCTTGCACACGTCGGCATTCCTTACAGTGCCGTGTGCAGTGCGTATATGCTGAGTAAATGTTCCATTCACTAACATGCCAGTACCAGCAGCAGTCTGTCAACGCCTACATTTATTCAAGGTGCTAGGCCCTCTGCTAAGCCTCCTCTCTTTAACGTCTTACAACCACCGCCTAAAAGAAGTAATTCTTTATTCCAATTACACAGAGGGGAAACTGAGCTTTAGAGATTATGCACCTTGCTCCAGATCATACAGCTGAACGTGTCAAAACTTGAATTTAAGCCCTGATCTCTGACTTCAAAGTGCTTTTTATGTCAGCTTTGCTGTCTTGAAAAGTGATTGAAAATATTTTTTTCCTTATGTTGGCAAGCATGCAATTCTGTGATCTTCACTCTAGTCATGCATTGAAGAAATTAATATTTTTATATTGCTTATTCAGTTTTTTCAATTATTTACTATAGAGAACAATGTCAGATACATTTTAATGAGATATCCCAATGTGCTATTCTAAGTGATAATAAGAATTACTAGTTAATATGTTCCAGGCGATGTCAAATGTATGTCTCATTTTAGTTTCAAGAAGAAACCCTGTAAGTATTACTTTTACTCCCACTTCACAAATGAGAAGCTAGAATCAGAGAAATTGAGTCACATTTTTAGTCAGTGAGGACCAGGTCTGGAGTTTCAGTTCTGTTTTCCCTAGCTTTGGGATTCCCACAGAGCCCCACTGTTTCACACTGCCTCTCTTCAGTTCTCCCTTACTTCTAGTCAGTCTACCATTAAAATATTTATCTTTGTGCTTTCTCTTTTACCTTCCTATTTAAGAAAAGTGATTAATTAACCTGCCAAAATAGCCACATGACTGTCTCAGGAGTACAGGGAGCCACTCAAAAACATCCTGGAACTTGACTTACCCCCATGTTCAGGACAGAGGAGACTTTTGTGCATTTTGTATAAGGGTCAATCAACTGCTAATGTCTATAGCTGGGACATAAATTTGACACAATTTTTATGATGTCAATAAAATCAAATTCAATGTGGTTTCAAAAGGAAAATTGAAAAGGATGCAAGTGTTATTTATTTTTCCTTTACTAAGTATTTTCTTCAAACATAATATATATCCTGTGAAGTTATTATGGGGGAGATGTATATTTAATACATATCAACTCTAGCTAGAAAGGTGACAAATATATCATTATTGTTTTGTATATCAAGAACGATAATACTTAGATAGAAAATACACCATTATTACTGGGTGGATCACATCTGATGTCTGTCATCATGAATGGGGACATTAAATGAAATTTTCAATTATGGGTAGGAGTGGCATTGAGGGGCCACATCCATTCAACTGATGTTTGTCTTTTTTTTTTTTTTTTCTGGTTTCTCTCGTCTATACCTCCTCTGGTTCAGGGCTAAGACCTTCTTTACAGAAATCTCTGTGAGCATTAGTACTGTGTCCATATCAGGTTCCCCTTGCTGCCAGATCCGTTGCTCCCCACTCTTGCCCCCTTAGCAAGCCCTATCACCCTTCCCTTTTGTTCTTCAAATAAGCCAAGAAGGTCCTGCTCAGCCCCTGGCAGACCCTTTTATCTGGGACTCATTTCAATATCAGCTCACATGTCCTATCCTTTTTATTGACTTATCTTATTATGATTTATGTAGAGTAAAAATGTACCACTTTCAATGACAATTCTGCAAGTTTTGACAAATGCAGTAAATCATAAAATCACTACCACAATCAGGAACTAGAGCAGTTGTAGCCCCCACAAAAATTATTGTGACCCTTTGTAGTCAACCTAATCTTCCAAACCTTAGACTCTAGAAGGCAATGATCTGCTTTCTGTCCTCACGGCTTTTCCTTTTGTGTGTAATGCGCACAGAATCATATCATATCATATGATTTTTGCTTGAATATCTATTTTTCACTGTTTACATATAATGTCGCCCTTCAATTTGCTATCTTCCATTAATTACTTTATTTTATTTATACCACTTATTTTTATCTGAACATGTCATTTTAGGCTTGTGTGTTAATTATCTGTTTTCTTTGCTCAGAGTTGCAACAGCTAGCATATATGACATTCTGTGAAAATTAGAAAATAAACACTTCATGTTTATCCAGAAATTATGTACTTAAACAAAATCCCATCTGCAAAGGCATTTCAGAGGTACACAAGATTGGTAGAAGCTTTCAATAATCCAAGTGGAGACTTCAACATTTGATGAGACCAGGCAAATACAGACGCTACATATTATAAGTAAAACAGTAAAACACAAAACATGAAAGTTTGAGTTGTACACTATATAAAAATTTATTTTATGAATCTTTTGTTGTCTAGATAATTTATTATCGATAGAGTTAAAGATAAAAAGCAAAAATAATACTTGTCTCTTGTAAATACTGATGTGGAACGCAGATTCCCATAAATGGCAAATCAGTGAGAAGTATTTATGCCTACATGCAGAAGTCAACCCAAAATAGATTAAAAATGTAAAATCTCCAAACTCTGCCAGTACCAGAAGAAACACAGGGGGAAAATTCCATAACATTGGTCTGGATGATAATTTTTTAGATATGACAACAGTAGCACAGAAAACAAACACAAAAATAGACAAATGGGATTATAGCTAACCAAATGCTTCTGTACAGTGAAGAGAACAATTAAGAGAGTGAAAAGATAACCTACAAAATGGGAGAAAATATTTGTAAATTATAATCTGATAAAGTGTCAATATCCAAAATATTTAAGGAACTTAAATCAACAAGAAGAAAACAAGTAACTTGATTAGAAAATGAGCAAAGGAACCAGTTACACATTTCTCCAAAGAAGATATATAAATGACCAATAGGAGCTGGACACTGTTGGCTCCCACCTGTAATCCTAGCTACATAGGATGCAGAGATCAGGAGGATTGCAGTTTGAAGCAAGCCTGGGCAAATAGTTTGTGAGACCCTATTTCAAAAACACCCTTCACTATAAAGGGCTGGTGGAGTGGCTCAAGTGGTAAAAGCACCTGCTTAGCAAGTGAGAGGTGAGGTCCTGAGTTCAAACCTTAGAACCACCAAACAACAAAAATGGCCAACAGGTATATGAAAACATGGTGCATGTACACACTGGCACACAATTCAGGCACAAAAAGAATGGAATCCTTTCAGCCACTACCACATGGCTGGAACAAGTTGTCATTCATTGTGCCATATGAAATAAGTCAGGAACTGAAAAACAAATAGCACATGATCTCACTCATGGATGCAATATAAAAATTTGACCTCACAGAAGTTGAATTTAGGGTCATGTTTACCAGTGACCGGGGAGAGTAGAAGTGAAAGAGGGATGGGGAAAAGATGATGGATGGGCACTAAGCTAAAGATAGAAACAAGAAGTTCTCATGTGCTATGTGTGGAGTGGCTGCAATAATGTACTGCACATTTGAATAGCAGGAAGGATTTTGAAAGTTGTGATCATAAGGAAATAATAAATGTTATAGCAGATAAACATGCCTAACTTGATATGAACATTATACAATGTATACAGTAGCACATTGGTATGAACAATTTTATGTTCTGATGTGTCAATTAAAAATAAATTCAAAATTTAAAGTAGGATTAGGATGTTCCTTGAAGTTTAAGGTGAAAGTTAGAAACAAAGCATGGCTGTGGGACTAAAGATATTTCAGTATAATTTGGCATTCATAGGATAGTCCCAAAACATGAATTTAAAACAAAATATGAGACTCCAGGAAACTTCATATCATTTCACAGCTAACATAGCATTTTTGACAAAAATTATAGTATTGATTTCTTTTTCCTCATATTATAGATGTTGCCTGGCATACAGTTTTTCAATTAATAGACATGTGATACACACAGACATAAGACTCTATTAGTATTACTATGTGTATTTATGAGAAAAAGAAAACTTGTTTAACTTAACAGGTACAGAGACAACAAAGCTATATTTTCTAAAAGTATTGTGGTTTCATCTATTTTTAATGCATTGAAAGCACCTGTCAGCAAGAACACCTGCATCCTAATAGTCTATTTTAAGAAAATTTAAATCATCGCTATGCTGACAAATACAGTCATATTCCAAATATGTGTGTATCATACAGCTAATACATATTCAGTGACTCATTAAAATCAAACATTTAAAAACATCATGATTCGGAACTCAATACATATTTTAAAAATACCACCATTTTCCTAATGAAAGGATTGCATACTGTATGCTTTGCAAATATTTATCTCATTTAATAATGATAATCATTATAAAAATGGCTCTTAATTAAAGCAATCATTATACCATGTGTTTCAGCACAGTTATTTATTCTTCTCTATGAAATTCAATGTGAGATTCTTGAGAATTATGATATATCAAATGTGTAATAGTTTTCATGCTCTTGAAGACTATAAGCCAAATTTATTGTTTTTAGTACATGTTAAAAATTGTTGTAGTTCTCATTTCTCTGAAATAATAACACCCATTGATTTGTCATCTTATGCCCATTAGGCCCCCCTGATTCAGAGGAGGCCAAATGACAGCTATAAAGCAAAGTCGTTTATCTGTCATATTGGATTTCTTTGAGTCTCTGCATGAAAAATGCCTGGTAAGCTAGTCTTTGTGAGAGATAAAAGTAGTTTCTGAGTTCCATGAGCTCCCTTCAAAAATCAAGAGTTAGCCTTGGCTAACGCTGATCAAAGAATTTATTTCAAGCCTTTGCTATAACAAACTAAGGAACGGATGAAAGAAGAACTCCTTTCAAATAGGAAGAGAAAGTGGAAAGAATTCTGTATCAGAGAAACCGAAGGTGAAGAAATGAGAATGAGTCCCTATGAGTCCAGTTTCCCCAGTTGCCCACCTTTTAGGCAGAAAGTTGTGTAGGGAGAAGGTAAAACTATTAAATCCTTGAAGAATTCTTTATTTCCCTTAAAGGTGGAGGAAGAATCTAAAACCTTCTAGAATGATTCACATCTCTCCCTTCCAGGGAATTTTGGCAATGTTGGGAGGCTTTGGGAGGCATTGTTGTTGTATTGTGCATGTGTGTGTTAGTCAGAGCTGCTACTAGTATCTACAATGTAGAGGACGATCCTCCAGGATAAAGACTCATGTGGTTCAAAATGCTAGCAATGCTCTAGGCTGGTGTTCAGTTTCACTACCACATTCAGTATAGGACCATGTGAGGTATATGGCAAAGGGACTTTCCTAAACATATTAGTTTGAGATGTTGTTCTTGGTTCTCTTCTCTCTGCTCACTTATGCAATGGTTCCAAAGTTGGGTGTGCATCTAAATTAGTGACCAGTGTAATAAAGTCTGTGGTCAGCTGTAAGAGCTGAAGCCCAGCCTCCTACTATTATAAATTATTCTGTTCAAAAAGTTTGAGTGTTTACTCAAATCTTCCTAATACTGCCTACCCATGAAGGGTATACTATTTATGAATTTGTTACATTTGATGGATGAGCACAGAGATAAAGTACTACAGATGGGTGGTCTTCCAAAGTATTTCTTTAGGGACATTGTCTTACAAGTTAATATGCATCCAAGGAAAAGGTACAGCAAATATAAAGTTCCTGAGCAGAGAAGTGGTTTTTGTTTGATTGAGGAACACTCAGTGAATGGAGCAGAGTGAACTAGAAGAGGGCTATTGACCTTGCTTATAGGTGAAAACTAATGAAAGAATTGTGGGCTATTGTAAGGAGTTGGGATGATTTAGTAAGTTACATGAGAAACAGTGAAGGGTTTTGAGCACTGAAAGAGCATACTCTACAGTCCACATTTAAATGACCCCTTTGCCTACACTTCACAAAGATAGGGATATGCTGGAATTAGACCAGGGTGGTAGTGGAAGATCAGACTCTTGAGGGATTCAGTAATTTGGCATGAATAAAGGAACAGTGTTGTCATTTGCAAGATAAGGGAGATGGGAGGAACAAGTTTCAGTTTCCCTTTGCTTTGTTGGGGGTCAGATATTTGGATTATAACTAAGTTTGAGATGCTTATTGCATTCAAATGGCATTGTTGAGAGAAAAGTTGGCTAAAGTCATTTGGAGGTCAAGAGAGAGAACCAAGCTGGAGTTACTAGTTTCAAAGTTTTCAGCATATTGATGATATTTATAGATATCAAATAAGTGATATATCTAAGGCATTGATGCTCAAATTACTTGTGTGTAAAGCAGGATTTTTGTAAATTTCTTGGGATTATTTGATAACGTTGTGCATGGCCAGCATGTATTCTGCACGTGAGCATTTGTTATCACCCAAACTGGACTGGATCCTGCTTAATGATGTAAGACCACTGATTGCAATGCTGCAATGTGACATTGAGAAAAATGTTTCCAAACCCTTAGTTCCAGGGAGTCATCCAGAAGTAATCTATGTGCTACATGTGGAACAGCACTGAGTTAGGGAGTCATCATAACTAAAGAGGGAAAGAGGGTACAGTGACACAATAAAATGTATTGAACATGTTGTTTTTTTGACCTTATAGCAGGAAGGAAAACCCATGCCATTGATGGGGCCCATTGGCTGTGCCATTGACACAGATCTCATCTCACTGTCCTGAGGTTAATGGTGACCCCAATAACCCTCCTTATCAGTGAAGGGAAGAGAATGAGAAGCAGTCCATAGGATGGGGCATTTACGACAAAGGGCCTGAGTTGTCTTAGATGACACTTTTGTACACCAGAAGAGACCAGGCTAACTCTAACTGGCTAGTTCGAACTGTCTCTGCTGTTCTTGGAAACAGAGCTGGTTAGCTTAGATGAAGAAAAAGTGAAGCAAGTCAGAGGTTTTTGTTCTACATATAAATGGGGTGCATAAATTTTTCACTCTATGCTCTAACTGCATGCTCTTTCTAAAATTTCCTCATGTAGGATTAAAATATGTTAGAGACTTGCCCTACCTATTTTCTCATTATAGCAGAATTGATTTTGTCCCAGGTGGCATATAAGTTCTGGTTATTTAAGTACTAAAAGAAATGTATTTTACTATAATACAGTGTCTTTGAAACATGGAAGAAGAAACAAAGTATATTTCAAAGGCACTACCTTCTTGAGATTCAGAAGATATATTAGAAATTGTAAATTAGAAAGGTATTTTTATTGAACTTGTTCAGGGGAGCATATGATGAAAGCAGAGATGGTCTCCTCTCTACCATCAGCCATATGCTCCAGTGGCAGCTTTTATCTGTTTTAGCATCTTAAATTTTTGGTGGTCACCAATATAATTCAGTGAGTATTTCTTGGACTTTCAATGTATCTATCACAAACAAAGTAGGAAAATTAGTCCATATAAACTGTACTTTTGATTTCTTTCTAGTTCCAGTGCTTCATGATTATATTTCTTCTTTAATGACCTTCAATAATCTTGAATTGCCTTCTTAGATCTTAATTCTTCTCAGTTTTACATAGTATCTATTAACTTCCTCTTGAGAAGGATTTTCTACCCATTCCTCTAACATTTCCTTTTTCTTTTATATCCTGCTCTCTGGTAGGCATATGTCACATTCTATCTGTAATGACACCTTTGCCCATACTCAACTCAAAACGTTTTTAAAAAATCAGTAAAGCCAATGTATTTCTGGGATTATATTTTACCTCTCTTACTTGATTTGCTCTCTGTCTCCCTTAGTGAATATCAGCTCCACAAAGCAGGAATTTTGTGTATTTGCATGTTTTTGTCTTGATGTTGTATTCCCAAAGACTAGACTGGGAATTAGTAGCAGTTAATAAAAATTTTAAATGAATAGATTTTGTACTTAATTACTTTTTGATGTAGAACTGGATTAATATAACTCATAATCTTGATTTTTTTATGTAAAGTAGCATATTTTGAGTTGTGGAAAATAATTAAATGCATAATCAAAAATTATGTATTTGCCCATATTTACACATAGATGCACTTATTTTAGCAAAATGGGTTAACATGATACACACCATATTAAAAGTGCTGAAGAAAGAGGAATTGGACAGGAAGTAACAGACTCAGGAGATCCAAATTTATAGGAGAAAAAAATTTGAGTCTATTAATTAGACCAACTGCTAGAATTACCTTAAATGCAAAAGGATTATGGAGAAACAAAAAGTGAAAAATATTATATGCAAAAAAAATTAAAGGCACCAAAGAAATACAAATACATTTCCTCAGAGTTCATATCATTAAAAATAGGTGAATAAATATGATTGTTTTCAAAATAATTGTTTACAGAACACCGATATTTTTTCAAGCCTCTAAAACAACCAACTTTGCCTGTCTTATCATTTTCATAATCCAATCAAGGAAGTACTGACCTCTTACTTAGAATTCTAATGTAAATATTGAATATTTACATGTAAAATTTTCCTATTGCCAATTCCATAATGGATTTAGAACTGAGGTACAGTTTCAGAAAGCTCGTTGTTTTTTTATCATCTCTTTTGGCTTTTACTTTATTTTCCTGTTTTAAGTCAGACTTCATGTTCTAGAACATATATTGCATGTTTCATTATTTACAATACTGATAAACTGTAATGCTATTCATTCTTTCTCTGTGTACTTATCCATGCGTTACAAACATCGAAGAAACTTGATAAAGGTATTTTTAATTGCTTTTCCTGTTTTTGTGAGATCAGATTATGGGTGTATATAGATATTTTATTCTTAGCAAACATCTGGAAAGAATTTTTTATTGTTTCCTATGGAAATATACAATGTCATTGTGCATATGGCTTTTACTCAGCAGTAATTGTTGAGGCTTGGGTGAATTAAGCACAATAGAGAATTAGTTTCTCTGTATTATGTTCTGTTTATATTTTGATAAGTAGCTGCTATTTGCACTAAATGAATTTTTCCTGTCTTTAGTCTGATATCTTTAAAACTAGTTTCTTATTCTACCAGTGTTCATATCCTAGGTCCACAGATAAGGAAGTTTCATTAGTTACTATTACTAGTATTTTAATCAGAATAGCATTTATTTGTTTCTATCTTTTCTGAAACATAAGTTTATAACGTAAAATGAAGTACTTTTTGTGAGGATTCACTTGTTCATTGAATAATGAACTAGTATTTTTATGTATGTACTAGAGAAGGGAATTATGCTAGCACTGGAAGACTAGGACAGCCTAGATCCCTGAGAGTGTCAGGACAGTTAGAAGAAAGGGCCAGGTGAGCATATGAGTGCGATGAAATTGAATTCATGTTGTGTCCTTGATAGCAGTATGAGTATAGCACTCTGTGAGTTCCTAATGAGGTTCAGAGAAAGCTGACAGAGGCACTGCCTCATGGCAGCCTGAAAGGGAACAGGAGTTAAACAGATGGACGGGGATGTGTAGGGGTAAAATGGACCATGAAGCAGGAATAGGGAAATTGGAGTGGATGAGACTGGAAAGGCAGGTAAGAGCTTGACTGTTTTAGAGTGGCCGAGGATAGGGTGTAGCTAGGGAGTAGAAGGATGGTTATGTAAGTAGATTTCCATTTTGAAAAACTTTCTAATGGAGAATTTAGACTTGTAAAAGCAGGAAAGTTATTTAGAAAATTATTGGACCATTTGAGTTAGATCTTTGCAAGTTTAAAGTTAAACAGAAAGATAAAGAACATTAAATCTATCATACAGATGTTATGATGACAGAACTGAATAAAATTTGGGATTGATTATGTTGTGGCATAATACTGAAAACTCTCCTGACCAGATAGCTCATGACAGTACAATAGTAAACTTCCTTTGTGCGTTTTAAGAAGCCATTTTAGACATGTAATTATAAACGAGTGGTAGTGAAATTATGGTTTGAAAATTTATGCTTTAGTGAAAAATGATTAAATACTAAATGTACATATAATTTTTAATTGGTAGAAAGTAAACCCAAAAAATATATTCAACTTACTGTGTTCCTGTAATCCCACACCCCCGCCACCTCCACTGCAAGCATGTTCATCTTTAAAGGATTAAATGCTGGTTAATATCCAAGAGCTCCCATAAGCAGGACCATTTTACTCTTATCATAATGCACTATTACAAAGAGCTGGTTATTAAGAACTTGCTATGGGTGCTTGATTCTGATAAAGATTCGATTGCTGTCATCTATCTGTTCCTGAGCTAACCCTGTGACTTCTCTGGAAGCATACTGATAGACAGTACTAAGGCAGAGAAAAAATGCCACCCTGTTCTATCCCTTAGCTTTCCTGTCTGGTTCCTATCAGCCTATCCATCTGGAGCTATTGAAGACTCCAGATGCTTATATGTGGAGAGCAGAACTCAGCTATAGACCACTGTGCATTCTCTACTTCAATTTGCCCTATTTTATTGGCCACTACTGGGTAAAAATAAAGTGAAAGTCCAATGCAAATTGAAAAGAAGAACTGCAGACTATGGGCTCAATGGAGGGACAGCATGAGAAAGAGATGTGAGAATGAATCTTGATTTCTGGCTTTGGCAACTGGATGTTCTACTTCCAAGTTTTCAATATGGACTAGGAACCCACTCAGGAGTCTAGGCTGGGTACATGCAGAGATCAGTGAATTCCATTTTAGAATTCTGGTTTCATGAACACAAAGTAAAATTTAAAGTTGTATTGTAGGAAGTTGAGTAATGAGTTCCGGAGCTGAGTTCTGGATGGCAATGGACATGGAATTTGGGAAGTCAGCAAAGTGTGATTGGAGCCATAGACCTTAGGGAGGACATCTGTAATGAAAAGGTAAAGCAGAGGCTGGATCTATGAGAATAACAAAGTCCTTTCAAAGGTGGTGCTTTACAATGGAGGTCAAGAAAAGACAAACAAAGACAAAGTTTGGGAAGATATTATAAAATAAAACATTTTATGAATATGAGACTGAAGAAGAGTGCCAAGCACTCCATGAAGATCAAATAAATTATGCACTTACATGGTTATGTTGAATCTATAACTAGGACATAACAGATGGCTTTAAGAAAAACACTTTCCAGAGACTTTGTGATGCAAGCAAGAAGGGAAAGATAACAAATGAAAGGAATGGAAAAAAAAGTGTCAGATTGGGTTCCATCCCCAACATCACACACGCGCGCGGCCACACACACACACACACACACACACACACACACACACACACACGGAGATCAAATACTATAATAAAACAAGGGAGAATTTAAATTGTTAATTATTATACAGTATCTTAGAAGACAATCCTCAAAACAACATTGCAATGCTGATAAAACTGATTTCTAATGGAATATCAGTAAATCTGGGACTTTTGAGGAAAATAGTATATTTCAGTTATTGTTGCATAAGAAACTAAAAATTTAGAAACTTAAAATTACAACCATTTTGTCTCTTATGATTCTGTGAGTCAGGAATTCCGATGCCAACTTAGTAGTATTGGATTATCCAAAATGGTAGTATATTTTTAGTACTTTGGTAGGCATGTCTGTCTTTATAGATTCTCCTTCATGTGTCTGCAACAGAGGATTCAAATTTTTATAAAGGCTCTCAGGGAGCTTAAAAACACAAAGCTGAAGGTGCCAGAGCTTGTTAGAGGTCAGTTTGGAAGGGGCAGTGTCACATTCTCCTGCATGTATTCCACTGATTAAAACAAGTCACAGCATCAGTGCAGGACAGGAGCACATAAGGTCTTGAAGTCTACTATATAACTGGGGCCAGCTGTGAACACTGGCTACCCCAGATATGAAGATTAATGTGTTCTTGTATCTGATTTTTATTTCTAAATGTAACTTTAATTTATACTTAATAAGATCATTTATATATGTGCACATGCAAAGACTACCACCATCACCACCATAGGTTTCATTTCTTTAGCAATAAGGAAATTTTATTTTTAAAATTCAGAGTTGAAAAGTTGATTTGAAGTAAAGTAGTTGAAAATTTCTGTTAATCAAGTAAAGCACTAGTCAGAAAATTCTATGTATGAGCCTTAAATGCTATTCCTGAGTGATGTGATTATTTTTATTTTTCTACTTTTAAAAACCAATTGACAATAATTTTTCAAAAGTTAAAATTGTACTTTCCTGGTCAACTTTAGCCACAGTAGATAGCTTCAATTTTGAATTCCATAAATTCCTAAACTTTCAGAAAATATTGTGTCCTTATGTTAAAACATAAAGTAACATTACTTCTGAATCAGCAATGTTATAGAATGTTTATGGTTAACTTTGCATCTCAATTTTTAATGATCTTTCAAAAAAATTTCACAACTTCCATGTATCTTATTATATGACTAACCTTAAGAACTAAAAAGGAGCTTCAAATTACTTCTTCATGTCAGTGAAATTTTTAGATCACATATGACATTTGCACATGACATTCACTAAATTGTGCCCTTAGGCATTAAATATTCCTTTCTTTTTATTAAATATTTATATCTATGATGAGAAAAATGAGGCATGGTCTACTTTTTCTACTTATTACACAACAAGGAAAATTATAACCATGTTATCCCTCCAGGGAAATATTCACAATTCTTAACAACCAAATAAACAAATAAATTCACTTAACTTACATGAATGTATCTTATATAGAGTTGAATAAATGAATACAACTAGAAAATTTCAATATATAGTCAACTGAATCTATGGGGTGAGGACATGGGACCACTGAATATGAGGTTTTAATAGAAACTGTCACTACTAGTGTATAGTAAGAAAATACAACTTTGTAATGGAAATGTCTGCCTCTGAAAATATTTCTGTAGCAGAGGTGTTCCCTACAGGCCAAGAAAATATATGCCCTGTGAAAATGGTATATAAAATCCAGTTTTACAGACAATCTTTCTAATTATTGGATTTTCCACACAAATCCCAGATAAGTGGCTCTCAGTCTTTATAAACCACAAACAGGCCTGTTTGATCCAGAGTTTTAAAATATTTTAAATTACTGCCAATAATTTCAAATTGTGTAGTGTTACACTAAAATGATCTTATTAGGAGTCTTCTAAAATATTAGACCATTTGTTAGGAGTCAGCTCTGAATTCACATGCTGCTCACTTTATTGGTTTCCCTCAAATGCTTTCTCTTTTCATACTTTTTATTACTTCATTTTTTTATTGTTGTACTGGGTGGGAGTACATTGTGGCATTTCCAGAAGTTCTTACCATAGATCAAATATTTCATACTTGAATTCCCTCCTCCACCATTCTCCTCCATCCCCCTTCCCCACATTCCTGCAACAGTTTTACAGGTCTCATTTTTCCATTTACATACATGTGTACACTTTATTTGCCCCATATCCACCCTCCTTCACCATTTCCCAACTTCAACATGCTGTCCGATGTGTGTTGGCATTTAGATTTGAGATCCTCAACATAAATTCTAAGGAATGTCAGAAAAGTTATCTGAAATTTGAAAATAGGTAACACAAATTACCATATGTTAACTCATTGCAATGGTAAGCTTGGTTTTCTAGTTTTTGTCATTTTTCACTTCTGTAGGGGAACATAGATTTTTTTTTTCCTGGTAGAGATGCTCTTAAAAACTGAGTTAACTTACGTTGGATATGAAACTAATTTCTTTCTTTTCTTTTTTTGTAGTACTGGGGTTTGAACTCAGGGCCTAAACCTTGAGCAACTCCACCAGTAACATTTTACCAGGGGCTGGTTTTGAACCATGGTCCTCCTGATCTCTGCCTCCTGAGTAGCTAGGATTTTAGGTGTGAACCATTTGCACCGGGCATGAAACTTATTCTGTTTAGAGGAATAGATAGCAACAATAGCAACAATATTCATGTTTATTTCTAAGTCAAACACTTCCCAGTACTGTTTCTAGCCCCAAATATTATCCTGCTATTAATTTATCAAATATCTGTGCTTACCTCACTCCTTAACTTCAATTTAGTCCAATTTTTCTATCATAAAATTGTTCTCATTAATAAATTAAATAAAATCTTTGGCAAATGTTTGCTTATATTTGCCTAGAAGTTATAGTTTTGCCATATTAAAATAATGCTTTAGCAGAATAAAAGAAATCAAGCCAACTGACTTAATTATCAGAATCAAGTGAAAGATTGTGTTTTCTTATTGCACTTTATTGTGGTTTAGTTTTATTCTGCCTCATGTTGCTTGATTTATCAATTAATAAGAGACTTTTGTTAATTATGAAGACACCATCTAGCCTTCAATAGTTCAGAGTACTGTGGCTGGGAAATAAAAAGGTAATTATAATGTAATATGATGCACAATGTTAAATGTGGAAATAGATATTCACAATATATTATGGCAAACAGGAGAAAATCATGCACCTAGAATGAGTGTGTGGGGGAGGAGGGAAGCTTCCAGAATCATAAGGATGGGTAGGTGTTATCCAAGTAAAAGAGAAAAAGAGGATGTCTTCCCTGCAAAATGAAAAAGCAGACAGTACCTGGCTGGGTAAGGCTAAGCGAAGAATGTCAGAGGTGGTAATTGGTAATAAAGCTTTCATTTATTACTACAATCACAGAAAACCCAAGACATTAGATTATTTATGTTTGATATGTAAATCAATCACTTTGAATTCCAGTGTGATTTTACAGCATGTTCTCCTACTCTGAAACTTATTTTGTTTCTCAGTCCTTTTAGATGATAATTTATCCAATAAATCACCTTATAAACAAGTAGCTTAAAGAAGTTAGATAAATTATAAATTCCATGACAATGCATTAATGTTAAGCTGAAATTATAGATTTAGAATTTTTTTTTTATTATAGTATAAGAAGTATTGCAGGATAAGAGGGAAAACTTTTGCATATATATAAGATTCCATGCACAATATAAATGCTTAAATATAATAAAGTAGATGTGTGGGAGAATATATAAGCAAAGCAAGAAGTACTCACCTATAAGAACCACCACTGGGGCTAATAGATCCACAGTGTCTTAAAGATATCTTCAGAATTCTTATTAGTTGATTGTTAAAAATTCTTAAGTAAAGGTATCAGCCATCAGCAAACATAATTCATTCATACTTATTGAGCAATAGTTTTATGGTAGCTGAAGGGAATGCAAAGAACCTACATGAAGCAGCACTTTTTCACAGAGTCAGTGCCAGAAAACAAAATTAAGCTTTAAAGAACATTTTATTGTTGTTCCTTTAAAAGTATGTACAAAATAATTTAAAAATGCAGAGTTAAAGGCAAAGTTAACTCAAAAGGATGGATTTGCAGCTCAGTGAAAGTGTTCAACATTATCTCTTTAGATGGAATTATTTTTCCTAACAGCAGCATTCCAAACTTGCAAACTCGTTTGTACCAAAGGTCAAATCATGAGAAAACACAATTAGTTAAGAACATGACAGAAAACAAATTAAAGGTAAAAATTGCTGAACCAGTGAGTGCAATTTGTAGTAGGAGCAGAACATTCATTCATAATGTAAGCAGGGTCTGATGTTGAAGGGTTTTGGTTCCATATTAAAGAACCTGATCTCTATTGTGGTCTGACCCGGGTTAAGGAACAATGGCTTAGAACACTAAAATATCCCAAAGGCATTAATATGGTGTCACTGGGAACTTAGGAGACAAGAAAATTATTGTTAATTTGACAGAATTTCTAGGAAAATAGCATAAGTATTTGAAAGAACTGGTTCAAAATTGCTTGGTGTAGTTTTTGTTGACGCTACCCATCTTTTCCAAACAAATTATCAGCAGATATTTAATTGTTTTAAAAGAGAGCCAAAATAATTGCTTTCCTAAATGTTCATACAACTCAATTGGTACCTGTCTTCCTCAAAATGGAGTGCCACCCTTGGCACCTTCCTACGTCTCCCATTGGGATTTGTTGCTCTAAAGTCAGCCAGTTGTCAGCTAGTGGGAACTTAGTGTACTGATCCTCAGCCCATAGACACATAGTAGCCCCTGAAGGTAGAAATGTAAGACACTTGCCTTCTTTAAAGACCATCTCAAAGAGATGGAGTGCAAGCGGCTACTCTTTGACACTCTTCCCATTAAGTGGAGATTACCATTCTGCTTGTTAAAACTGGGTGGGTTCTGTGATTGCTTTGGCCCACAAAACTATAGGGAAGTGAGAAGGGATGAGGTTCTTGGTTCCAGCTTTAAAAGACTAGCAGCATTCACTTCCTTTATCATGGAAAATTTACACTTGGAACCAGATGTCAAGCTGTCAAAATCTCAGTCACCTATGGAGAGGCCCACATGGAGAGGAGCCAGGGCTTAGATGAGCTCTCTTTCAGCAGAGAGCAGCATCAACTCTCCAGCTATATGAGGTGCCGCATCTTGGAAGAGTCTGCATCAACCCATCTAATTCACCTGATGCAATACTAAGCAAAAAAGTAACTGTTGCCCCAATTTTATGCAAATTATAAATTGAGGAGCCAGATGAATGTTGTTGTAGTTGTTTTAAGCTACTAAGTTTTAGGTGGTTCATTATGTAGCAATATATAGGCAAAAATCTTCTTTTTGCCAAAATATTAATAGGTAGGTACAAATGGCAATGAAATTACAATGTGTATGAGCTTTATGTAAAATTATATCACAAATATTGTCAGCACAACAAAATTGGTGATAGAACAAGGATTAAAAAACAGACACTCGTTTTTGTGCCAACCTCATAGATAAGTTGTGTTTCCTAAAGTGCAATGTTGACAAGGACTGTCAATCTCGCTGGTTCCACTGGGGTAGTGACTGATTGATTAGCTCTATATGCTTGTCAAACTTTTAGCGATTTGCTCATTTTGAGTGTTGTTAAATTCAATTTAGGAGACCTCCAGAACTGCCATTTTACTACAAAAAGAACTCACCAGAAAAATATAAAGGAAAATATTAATATTCAGGTACTTGAACTTGCTAAAACAATATTCAGACTTGATATTTCAGCTATTCTGGGAATTTGTGTGAAATCCTTCTTTGCATAATTTCTTTTTCTCACCAGGGTTACATTGCATGCATCTGTCTTTTAATTCCAGGACTAATACCAATTGGTGATGTCTGACCATAATTCAGGCTTCTACAGCTAGTAGTATGTAACAAGCCCCACACAGTTATTGTCATTGTCAAAATGCTTGAAAAGTATAACAAAATGTTAGAGTTTTGTATGTTGTTGAGGTGCTGGGTATCAAACCCAAGGCATGTGCATGCTAGGCAGCCACTCTCATATTTCTATACCCCCAGCCCTACAAAATTTTACACGTTGCATAGTAGCTAATGTAAATACCAAGATTCATTTCTTTTGATTTGGTTTTTTCAGCTTATTTTTGATAACTTTGGGCTTTTAGTTCAAACTCATCACAAATTCTGATTGCAATTTATACATGCTTGATTAGCAATAGTGGAAAGTTAACTACAAAATGCTAAGTGAGCGTGGTCTGATATAAAAATGTTTCAGAACATGGTATCAAGGTGAAATACACAATATTAAGTGGCAGTTAGTATGGAAAAAAGGTACTATTTCCATGTTCAAAATACAGTAGTTGGAAATGAAGACCAGAATCTAACCTGAATTCTTTATTTTGCATTTAATTATCTGTGGAATTTGAATAAATCATTTTATCACTCCACACCTTTTCTCATTTGACATCAGGACAGTAATACCAGCCTGGACTCACTATTTTTAAGAAAGTGAAATGAAATAATGCACAAAAAATAGCTTAGAGATCTGAAGATTTTCCTATGTATGTGCAGCCATGGAAGAAACAAAAAGGGGGCCATGTCTTTACTAAGTCATGTTTTAATAAAAAAAAGACACAGGTGGTACTTTCATATTTGCTTCCATTGAAAGTTGGAACTTTGTAAGATAAAGGATACAGAGGAATTTGCATATCTGGCTAAGTTGCTGGCTGGCAGCCCTTAATGTGATTTGGCTTTTTATCGCATGAATAGGCCCAGAGTGATAGTCACTTGGCTAGGACTCCTAAGAGTTTCTAATGAGGAACAGGAAGAAAATGTCAGCCTGGAGACTTTCCAATCTCATCAATAAGACTCAAATCCAAATTATAATCCATGAGAGGGGAAAATATTCCAGATAAAATTATGAAGCCAGATATCAAGAAAGACAGGGAGAATGATGAAGAAAGTACAGTCATGACAGACTTGCTTGGTAATTTATACAATAATAAAAAAGGAAGGGCTTCAGAATAACTGTCTATGATTCCTGTATTCTATATATAGAGTGCATGATGAAGAACAAACTATTCTGATTGTAATAAGGGGATACAAACATAAAATGATAGATACAGCCATGACTCAGTGGTTCATATCAACTAGAAAAATGACAGGGGGAATGTATACTTTATCTAAAAAACAGATAATTTAGAATGAAACAGTAGATAAGCAAGTAATGTTTACAAAGACATTTAAACCTTCTCCCTATATAGCTTTATATTTGGGGAGACACAATTATAATTCCCATTGTTTATAGATAAATAATGAGCATGAGAGTAAAAGAGATTCACCCAAGACTACAAGTGCAATAAAGAGTAGGATTTTTAGTCACCCTTCTAAATTCAAATTCTCTATCCTGTCATATTTCTTGTTTTCTCTGTGTTAAAGAATTTACATGCATAATTTCATCCGAGGACTGTGAGGGGAAGATCTAATGGAATATGAAGAAAAGTTATGCTCATGCATTGCTTTGCTAATAATATTTGTTAAAAATGAGAAAAAGTAACTTATCAAAACCTTTTCCAAATCATTTTATGTAGGCATGAAAAAGCTGTACAAATTTAACATATACAACTCAATGAGTTTAGAGTTAAGTATAACAATGAAGACTTCACTACCAAGGCAGTAAGGATACCCATCAACTCCCAAAGGTTATTCATACTCCCTTTATAATAATAATAGTAACAAGATTTCCTGGTAAGAGTACTTACTTTTCCCATACATTTACCCTTTTAGCAGATTTTAAATATACAATATTATATCACTAGCTGTAGTCATTATGCTCTCCAGTACTTGTTCATCTCACACAACTAAAAGTTTATGCACTTGGTTATTACATCCCAATTACCCCTCAGTCACCCTTCTACTCTGCTTTTGTGAGTTTTACTATTTTAGATGCCACATATATAACACCCTTTTATGTCTATACATGTTGTCACAAAAATTTCCTTCTTTTTTAAGATTCCATTGTATGTCTATACCACATAATCTGCACCAAAATTCTTAACAAGATGAATAAATTGGTAGGCAAAATAGAAAGTCCTAGGAAAAGGTGACTTTGATCGTTTTAATCTAAAGTTACCTGATAAGGAAAGCATTAAAAAACAGCCCATTTCAAAAAATTTTAATGAGGAAATATATATATAACATGAAATTTAACTCACAAGTGATAGAAAGTAGGGTAAAATGAAATTGTTAACAATGTATGTATCTATAAAATGCTCTAGTAAGAAAGAAATTTAAAAGTTATAAAACTGAGAAAATTTCAATAGGATTTATTTCAAATGGGTCCTGCCAAAAATTTAAAAATACATTTAATCAAGATTAAGTAACATGGTACCATATTAAAAATAGCATTGTGAAAACAAAATAAATAAATAAATAAATAAATAAACGAACAAACAGTTTCTGCAGATTTTCAGCCTTTGTTTTGAAGAAGAAAATTCTGGTTCTTGAGGTTAATGATATGATATTAACAGATGATAGCTATATTCGTAGTTTATTTCTTCTGTCCAGGAAAGTAAATTCCCAGAAAACATACTGAGAAGATGCAACTAGAGATCAAAGTGATAGAAGATAGCAGAAAAGGACACAGAACAATCCTAAATTGTTTCATATCTCCAAGACTAAAAATGGACACTTTAACACATGGAAGAACTTGCCTTAAAGGTCTAAAGTGATTTCAATCATTTTTGTCTAACAGGATAAGATAACAGAAGAAATACTGAAGTAGTTGAGAAAGGAGCTATGTAGTACATATCTTTGAATATGATCTTAACTAGAATGAAATGCTAAATTTGTACAGTGGTTTCCAAAGTGAATCATATCAAGAGGCTAGCACGAGTCTATAAAGGCCAGACTAAGACTATTTCTTTTCTTTTGTTTGTTTAATTTGTTTTGAGAAGGCGATTAGACTGAGAAAACACAGGGAAGTATAGATAGTATGTCTAGATTTCAATAAGATTCCTTATTGTGTCCTAAACAAATGAAGAAAACTGAATTGCAATGTAAAAGAAAAGCTGATTCAATGGCTTTGTTCATAGAATACTGGTAAGTAATGAAGGCCAGGTTGCAGGATATTCATGAAAAATGACTATGTTCAAATGAGATAATGATAAACCATATACAAATCAAACATAGAGAAAATGAAGATTCTGCGAATCTTTAGACTAATGGAGAAGAAAGTATCTGAGAAAATGAGAAGAGTAAAAAAGGAAAGGGATAAATACACACCCCAAAATAGTTGAGGTTTTTTTCACTCAGCATGATTAGGACTGAACATCAAGGTACACTGCTGATAGGACAGTTTTATTAGCCTAACAAAAGTTATTTAGCCAGAAGACTTGTTTGAAAACAACAAGGAGTTCACAAAAGTTTTGCTACTTGAGTAAATATAAAACATCCACTTGATATTGATTGATATTTTAAATTAATTCATGGCATGTGAGGCTGGACAATATAAACTTAATGTGATGATTATTCAATTTTGCAAAATGTTCTTAGGAGAATTTTATAATTATTTTAAATGGATTCCCATTTAAAATAATCTGAGAATTAATTAATACTGAGAATTAATTGTAAAATTTAAAATTCGTAAGATGAAAAAAATGAAAGGATCAATTTACATGAAAAATTATAATCTACTGGAATATTGGATTAAAATGGAAAATGAATGCTTATGAACAAGGCTTTCCCAATATGCTCCCATGTTACTTTCACCATGTGTGAACGAGGCACACACATGCTTTCGAGACCACATGTGTGAACCATGTGGGTAATGTACCTAAAAGTACTCTATGACCCTGAAATTTGATTTATCTGCTTTAGATTTAAACAATTAAGACAATGGAAAAGTTAGCAGAGCAAATTTTGGCAGCTTTGAGCTTTGAAGTTGGTGATGTTCAGGTGTAAGAAATATTTGTAATGTTTTTAGAAAAGTAGAATGAAAGTAGCTAGCAGAAGTGAGAGCATTAGCAACAGGGATGTTCTGCCTCTATCGTAAGGTGGCATCTGAGAACCATGAAACAAACCCTCCTCTTTCTTCCACTCTAAACTTCCTTTTCAAGGTTGAGGGATGTTTTTAAGACATAATCCTTAAAAAAAAAAAAAATTAGCCTGAGGAACAATTGAGATCACTTTGAAAAAACATGATTCAGAAAAATTTGTACAAGAATTCTTCTATTCTTGGAATCAGGAAACAAGAAAAGTACATACACACATACCCTCATTCATTCAGAGTCAGAATAAAATGAAGCATGGAAGTTTTACCCTGCGAAAAATACACTCAAGGTTTACTGAAATCGTTAGTTTGCAGTTGAGGTTTTAAAGCATCTTTGACTTAAAATGGTGAGTCGCTTGTTAAAATACAAATAAAGCACAGTCTAAGAGAATATGGTAATTAAAAAATGACATAGAGTCACATAAGTCCTCTCTTTGGCTCTTTTCTATCCTTGCTGATCTACATTGCTTTCTTCGCAAAAGGAAGTTCTGAAGGTAATGAGAATAATTGCTAAAGCGTTCAATGTAAGATTAAATTCTTAAATAATTAAAGTTACCCATTTATACTCTCTACAGTTATCATTTACTATTCCTGATTTCTTAGGAGAGCACTAAAGGAAGTGGCTTTATTTAAACAATAGTAGCATATGTACAATTCTTTTATTTATTTATTTGTTTGTTTGTTTGTGTAGGTGTTACTGGGTGTTGAACTCAGGGCCTGGCCCTTACTAGGCAGGTACTCTACTACTTAAGCCACACCTATGACCTTTTTTGCATTGGTTGTTTTTGAAATAGGACCTTGTTTTAGGGCCAGGCTAGCCTACACTGTGGTCCTCCTATTTGTCCTTCTCCACATAGCCTGGATGACAGAAATCACGCCCAGCTATGGGTTGATATGGAAACTCATGAACTTTTTCCTTTGGCCTGGAATCACTACTCTCCAGATCTCTGCCCCCCAAGAGGTTGACATTACAGTCATACATTTCCAGATTATTTCTCTAGATCCATGTTAGATGGACCTTTCCATCAAAAACCATCTTTCCACCAAATCTTTAGAGCCACAGTCCTCTCTCTACGTTGTTAAATGAAAATAGGGACCAAGGGAGAGGATCCAAGATAGGGACTAGGGTGCAGAGCCAGAAAGTGTGAGCTCTGTGACTCCAAAACCTTGCTAAGACACTGAAACTTCACTTAGCAGAAATAAAGCACCAAGGAGAACCAAAACATTGACACCCTGAAACCCAAGCCCTTAGAAAGCTTCTCCATATCACATTATACTGAGAAAATAGGTAGGCTGCTGCCACCGCCACCATCACCACTGCTGCCACCAGTTCCAAACCTGCCTGGGAGACATTTGGCAGACCAACCAGGTGAGTGCCAAGTGTCATGCAGTATTCCCCCAACCTGGGATAAACCAGCATAGCCCCCTGGGCAGACTGACCCCTCCACAAACAAAACAAAACAAAACAAATAAACAAACAAACAAAAAACTGAACAATAAACAATGAACTGAAAACTAGCACATAGGGCAAGGGGTGGGAACCCTGAAAGTGCACCAGAGAAGGTGGGAGGAGCAAGGAGCTAATCTCTTGTGAGCTATTGTAAACAGCTACAAAGGCAGGAAGGCCAACAGTGGGCAGGTGATAAACCACTGTCTGAAGCAGGGCAGGTAGCAGGACACAAAACTCATCTACTGAGCCAGTGAGCAACACTCAAAGTCAAACAGCTCTGCAAAATTGAAAAACAAACATGCAAACTTAAACTGCCACACCTCATTGAGGGAGGAGCTGACCAAGCAACTGCCACGGAAAGACAGAAGAAAAAAACACTATCTACAAACCAACTACCTGGTGAGACTACGACAGAGCTTCTGCTTAAATGCCAACATCAGGACAGGATGCTGGAGGAGTAACACCAGAACTTAAACTAAGACTGAAATTCTCTTCTTCTGGAACCTGGAGTTTGTTTGTTTGTTTTGTTTCTTGTTTGTCCATCTCTCACCATTGATTTTTTTGGGTTTTTGTTGTTGTTGTTGTTGTTGTTATGGTTACTTTTATTACTGTGGGTTGTCTATTTTTACTTTTACTCCTATTATCTTTTATTTCTTTCTACACTATCAACTTTACCATCATCATCCTCTGATCCCTACTCTCACCCCCTTCACTCTCCATCCTTCTACTGTGCTAAAAACCCAGTGCCCCTATCCAACAACTCATTCTGCCCCCTCTTATCCACTCTCTTCCTCCAGCCCTCACCCTCCCCTCCTATTCTCCTCTAACCTGTCACCAGACTATCCTTCCTGCTTTCACATTCATCATCCACTGAACAACTTACTATACCAACTTTACTCCACCCAACCCCTACAATCCCTAATGCAAATAACCTCTTCTACACCAACAGAAAAATACCCAAACACAAGCAAGGACCACAAAAACAACAGCATCCACACTGCTTTTCCCACTCATTCACCCTACCTTTAGTGCCACCTTATCCAACTCCCCAAATTTCTATAGCTAGCATTACAAACATAAATCCCCCAACTCCCATTGCTTATAGATATTACCACCAAGGTATCTTCTATATAACACATAAACTACTGGTCGGGTATTAAACCTGTGAATTAGTTAATACTAAATTGCACCCAGACCAGGGAGAGAAATAGTACACACACACTTAGCTAAAAACACAATACAGTCACAAAACAAATATTAAATCAAGGGAAAGAAAAGAGGTGATTGAAACCACCAACTAGCTTATCAAGAACATAGTTGCACAGTACCAAGTGGAGTGATGGGAAGAAGAAAAGACAAGGACTCAGAGAGTAACATTAATTCAGCTGCACACAATCAAATCCTTAAACAACAAAAACAAATAAATGACAGGAATCACCACATACCTATCAATATTATCACTGAATATTAACTTAACTCCCCCTATCAAAAGACACAGTTTGGAAAACTAGATTAAAAAGGAAGATCCAATAATCTATTGTTTACAGGAGACCCATCTCATTGACAGAAGCAAGCACTAGATTAGGGGGAAAGGCATGTGCATGGTTTTTTAAAATTATTATTCACTTATTCATATGTATATACATTGTTTGGGTCATTTCTTCCTCCTGCCCCTCTCCCCCACCCTTTGCCCCCTCTGCCCTAGCTTCTAAGCAGAACATGTTCCGCCCTTATCTCTAATTTTGTTGAAGAGATGACATAAGCATAATAAGGAAGACAAAGCAGTTCATGTGCATCTTTTTAATACTTCTGTATGACTCATTCATGCACAGCCATTCACAGGTACTCAGTTCCATCCATAAGGCAGAAATTACGATTATTTAATATGTAACTGAGTTATTTTTGTGAAAGCCATTTTCTAATCCTTCAACAGATGAATCAGTCTCAAAGTATGGATTCAACTATCTCTTTTGTATTTAAAGTTTAATTTTTTATAATCACAGATAAGCAGAACATAACTCCATATAATATACTGTCTCTGGATCCTAGGAGTGAAATAAATCAGCTAGAATTATCCTACCACATAAAGACTGCCCCAAATTAGTAAGTTGATAGATGCAGGAAAAAACTATTCACTCTCAGAGTTTCCAGGAGTTCTTCTAGGCTCTAACTTTTGAAGGAGGCTAAAAGGGACCTACCTACAGTCTTTCTCTCCCATGTTTTTGGCAATCTAATATCATTTTAACTCTCATACATCCTCAGTTACCTAATTTTACTTTAATTTTATTGGACATAAAAACAATGGGTCCACAAAAATACGTATTACAATGAGCCTGTTATAGTAAAATAATATTATGGATCAGATGACCTTTTGAACTGAAAATCTGTTTACAGACTGAAGTCATTGGGTATCAGTACCAAGCAATATAGCTAATAAAATATGGCCTTTTACTTTTCAAAGAATTATTTGCTTGTTGGTTTTGTTTTCAACTTATCTTTCTTTTTCTTTTTCCTTTATAGTTGTGCTAGACAAGGGTACATTGTAGCATTTAAGAAGGTTCTTACACTGTAACAAATATATCACACTTGAATTCACCCCCCACCCCCACAGCTCTCCTTTATCCCCTCCCCACTTTGATTCCTGGTGCAGTTTCAACACTATCATTTCTGCATTTACATCTGTGTGTACACATTTTTTCACTGTATTCGTACTCCTAGGCTTTTCACACTACCTTTCTCTCCTACTGGTGCTACCCCTCATTCCCCTCCCCTCCCCAACAAGGACTGTTCTGCCCTCCTGTTCTCCATTTTTTTTTTTTTTTTGCTTTCTTTTTTCTTTTTTGCAGTACTGGGGTTTGAACTCAGGAGCTACACCTTTTAGTGAAGGGTTTTTTCAAGATAGGGTCTCTCTAACTATTTGCCCTGGCTGGTTTCAAACCTCAATCCCCTGATCTCTGCCTCCTCAGTAGCTAGGATTACAGGTGTGAGCCACCACTCTGTTCTCCAATTTTGTTAAAAAAAAAGATAAAAGATAAAAAGAAAAATATGACATTTTTCTCTGTTCGAGATAAAGGTATCCACACAGGGAGTTTCCTTGTGATATTTCCATGTATATATGTATTATAACCCCATTTGTTTTATCTCCTCTAATTTTCTTCATTCTACCCTAATCCCTTTCTTATGGTGAGTTCAGCCAGTCCTAAGATTTCTATCTTCATTCTTGTATAGAGAGTAATATCAACCATATTCAAGTTCTTGGTTTCTTTCTTTTACCCTACCAGAACTATTTGAAATGAAAAATTATACTTTGAATATAGATGGAATTCTTTTACATATTAGCAGCAAACAGAATGACTTATACTAACCTCTTTGATTAATGTTAAAAATATAAAGCTTAAAAATATTTGAAGTAATCTATAAAATGCTATTAGAGGAATTGGAGAAACTATTTTTTATATTAAAATGTGCTTTGATTATTTGTCTTTTTAAGATATATATATATATTATATATATAATGTAGAGAGAGGCCTATATAATTTAAATTTAAACTAATTATCATAATCTTTTTCATTTAAGAAAACTTTAAAATTATTTTCACTTAAATTATTTGTAATACATGCAAGCCATGGATTTAATAGATATATTCATTCTTGTGTTTCTCTTTTGAGAAATACAGATTTAAAGCTGTTGCTTCTAACCATAGTTATTTTGAAGAAACTTTAAGGATATCCAATTTGCTTGCTTTTATTGAACATTCATTTACTTTTATGCATTTCCCATCAGTTTAAATAAAATTTGTGGGGATTTTGTTGTTATTTTTTGAAGATTATGGAATATATTTGTATTTTATTTCACTGTTGGAAGTACATATTGGTTATCTTAGGAATTATTGAATTCAATGTTCCTTTCAAAATTCTGTAGACAGTTCTTCATTATAATTCATCATTTAGTAGTTGGAAAATACTTTTACAGTGTTCTATACTCTTTTACATGTTATTTAGATTTTATACCATCCAGTTTAAATGCTTTTGAATATTGATATTATTTTTAAAAATTTACAAGGATGGTATAGGGTTAGTTTTCTTCATTACATTTTTCTTAAAATCCAGGATCCTTAATAAAGATACTTTTGAATCTGTCTTATCCTAAGGAAAGTCTTCCAAAGTGGAAACATTCCATAGTATCATCACAACCCAGAGTGGCACCAATCACATGGTAAGCACAAAAATTTGACTGATTTATGTACATCTTTGATTAATATTTCTACTCTACATTTTACCCAGCAATGTATTTGAATATCCATTTGCTGTCCTTTACATACATGTGTACACAGTATTTGCACTATATTCACCCTCCTACACCCTTTCCCCACTTCTTCCCCCCTCGCACTGGTACTAGGACCTGTTCTCCCTCCTGTTCTCTGATTTTGTAAAAGGCAGAAAAAAAGAAATGACATTTTTGTTTGTTTAGCTACACAGGGAGTTTCCTGTGGCTCTTCTGTGTATATATGTATTATAATCCAAATTGATTCATTTTCTTCATTTTTCTTCTTTCTACCTTAGTCCCTTTTTTATACTGGTTTCAACAGGTTTAAAAATTCTATATTCATTCTTGAATTACAAGTACATCAACCATATTCACCGTTTTAACACCCTTCTTTTACCTTCCCCCTCTCTTATGTGACCTCCCCAAGTATAAACTGTTTTTCATAATATTGCTATATTTATATTAGGTCTATATTCCACATATAAGAAAAAACATGCAGCTTTTGTTCTTCTGAACCTGGAAAGTCATAATTCTTCAAACACATCTCTGAGGCTATTCTTGAAGGTAGTGAGGCCTTGAAGTTAAGGAAGCTAACACCTCACCCCTGAGCAATTGTAGGCATCCGATTAAAACATAGCTAACCAAATCCTCAGTCTTCTGAGTATGGAGGTTTTAAAACTAACAAAGTAATGTTTTTCTCATTCTGTTAATATATAAATAGAAAACCAAGGATAGTGAAGGTGTTACTTTCATATTAAATTGTGATATTGTGTTAGAAAATATGTTCCTTATGTTTCTTGGCTGGGAGAATGAGAGGGAAAAAAAAGACATGATAGTGGTTTAAAACAAAACAAAACCCCCTCCATATCCATGTCCTAACTCACATCCCAACTTCATTGTTATGTGAGTGTCTCAACTCAGGCAAGTCATTTATTCATATATTTATTTAATTTTTACTTGTTTGCTTTATTTTGGATTAAGCAATAAATATTTATTTCTTAAAGTTTGAGAAAATGGAATTATAAAACAGTGTGCCAGCAAGGTTTGGGTCCTGGCCAGTGTCTTTTCTTGATTTAAAGAGAAGAGCCATCTTGCTTTGTCTCTATATGACAGAGAAGGACAGAAGCAAGCACACCCATGCCTCTACTTATGAGAACACTATTCTTATGATTAGAGCTCCACCCTCACAACCAAATTATCTCCCAAAGATTCCCCATTCCAAACACCATAGCAACAAGTGTCAGGTTTCCACATAAGAGTGGGGGTGAGTGGCACAGACATGCAGTCTATAACAGTTCAGAGATGATCAAGGAAACCCTTCTCTGATGAGATGATATTTTAACTGAACCCTGGAGAATAAGAACTGCCAGGTAGAATGGGCAAGTCAGTGAAGGTTGACTCTAGAATCTGGTGTTGAAGGATCACCTGGCACATCAATGGAAGAGAAAGAAGAAAGGAAGTTCTAACAAGGAGAAGAGTAGGAATAGATACTTAGAGGCATTAACATGGCTGCTGAGGTTGACGAGGGGAGCACTTAACTCTGTTTGGGGGTGTGGGCTGGGGATAAGGATGTGATGGAAGAATACCAAGGTCTGAGTTCCATCCAGTATTTATGAAGCTGTTGCTCTTGATTTTAATGGAAATGGACATGATGTGTTCAAAGGTTACAGCTGAGAGATTATTACTGCTATGCACAGAATAAAGAAAAATTTCTGATCACAGGTAAAGAAGTGACAACAAGTTGCTCCCTCTTTTGAAGAAGACTATGGAGCTACACAGTCTCTGTCAGGTTCTAGAATAGCTCAGCAGCTCCCTTTAACACATGACCCAGGCAAATGCCAGGCAAGTCATTTAAGTTCCCTGTGCCTCAGTTCCCATCTTTTGGAAAATCAGAAGACTAACTTCGCTGAGTGTCATGATAATTTAAAGAGCTAATTCTGGAACACACTTAATATGCATGTCTACAATATGATAAATGCTCAATAAATATTACATGTTTCTATTATTACTATTAGAATCTTGGTATAAAGTACAGGACAATTTATAAAAAGAGAATAATATAAAATTTGTTTAGCATTTTCTCTTGACATTGTATTAAATATAATATCATATTAAAATAACTAAAATACCATTGTCGGTAATGTACATACTGATTTGCTTAATTATAATTTTTAAAAACCTATAATAGTCGTAAAGGCAGAAAAGGGTAGAGGCCAACATCTTGTGATGTTAGTTACCAGAATTAATTGTGAGAAGACAACACTGACTAGGACATCCAGTGGTTGGCAAATGATAGCTGTCACAAGATAGTGGGCAAGTGGCATAGACACTGGCTTAGCAAACCCATGAAGGCATTCGCTTACCATTGAAATGGCAAATACAATGAACAGTTGCCACAAATTTAGCACTAATCTGGGTTGGAAAATGTAATTGCAGCTGAAGTCCTTTCTCCCACAGTGCTAATATTTTGTGGAAGAAGATGGGTATTTAGCAAATGAACAAATGAAGTTCACATGAGGCAAGTGTCATAAAGCAAGCAAAATAGAATAAGGTGTTAGAGAGAGACCAGGGATCCTTTGAAGTGGCCAAAGCTGTTTGAGGCAGTGACATTTGAACAGGAGTTGACAGGGAGAGGGAAGCTTATGAAAACCAGCAGGTGAAGCAGTCTAGAGCAAAGGTCAGGAGGCAGGCAAAAGCTCATCTTCTTTGAGAAATAGCAAGAAAGCGAAAGTACTTAGAGTGCAGTAAGAAGTGGGGAGGGTAGAGGAAGTGGGGTCAGGGGGACAGCCGCCAGCTGATTTATGCCAAGCCTTGTAATGATGAAAAATGTTTGAATTTATTTAGAAGATATAAATTCTGTTAAAAGAACTTTTTAAATGAGAAATTGGCAGCATCTGATTTTTTTTTAAAGATCACTGCTTCCTAACTCCTACTTACATCATCTCTTAACAAGATTTTAGGACTGCTGTACTCTTATTATGAAAACCAGCAATAGTACTTGGGGGAGGAGAATGTACAGGTTTACTCAGGAATTTATATGTGTCAATTCTTCTAAATGACTTGGAAAATGAATTTAGCATTGCAGAAAAAAAAATCCACTGTAACTTTCCTCTCTTCTCCTTTCAATTTTCGACCACTGGTGAAATTTGAGAATAAGCTTAAGGACAAATCAAGTAGTATAATTTAGAGACTTCAGCAGGCAGCTAGATATTAGGGTGAACAATAGTAGATAGTAAGCCTGGAAGAATAAATTAAATACATCTCTCACTTAGATTAAAATGGCAAAGTTGTGTTAACAGATACTAACCTATAGCTGAAATAATTTGTGGACTAGTAGCTGAATACATCACAAACTTCATAATAAAAAGGGTACAATACATGTATAGATGGAAATGTCACAATAAAACTCCCTGTATAACTATCCTATAGTAATAAAAACATTTAAAAAATTAAAATAAATCATCTATATGAGACATTTTAAAATGCAAGAGTACAAGTTCTGAATTCTTTTAAAATGTATTTTATTAAATATTTTATTATGAATTGCCTTACCTAGAAAGTATAAATAAGTACCAAAAATGACATCAGTCCATCTTAAATATATTCTGTGAAGACAAACTATGTGATTTAATTAAAATAATTTGGGTAGAACTGAGAATCTCCTGTAGTAGAAAAACCATCATAGAGGATGACATTGTGAAAGACAATCAGCTCCCACATAATCTTGCTTCATGCTAAGTAAATATCCAACTGGCACTGAAAGCAGTAGAGCTGCTGGAAACTTTAAAGTCCTTTCCTATATTTTCAATCATTGAGATTATTCTTTACTTTCTCCCCGTTAATTTTTGTGTTCCCATCTGAATACAATGCTTTCATCCGCTCTTGTTTGGTCCTCATGTCTTGTTTACACAAAACACAGGATTCTGAGACGCTTTAGTCAAAGTGAGCATCAATGTTATCATTATCTTTCTTATGTATTTTGGGTCATCAATGAAACATCATCAAAATAGTCATTAAAAGCAAAAAGTTATAAATATACCAATAACCCGAATAGTGAAATCTGATGATAAACAAATTTTTTACTGAATCTATTTAATCTCTATTTAAATCAGGGTTAGCACTGGAGTAACATTGCTACATTTTCTCTGTATTCATTTCTGAATTTTTCAGACTCATTGTCAAAAGGACTTTGAGTTGGCATTACCTAACAATGATCTGGAAGGTGATTCTTCAGCCTAAGCATACGTGCTTTAAATTCTATACACCTATGTTAGGATAACTTGTCTTTTTCTTCAAATAAATAGAATTACATACTCAACCCAGCAAATCCACTTTAAAGCAGCAGCCTGTTATGCTTGCTTAACCTGGCTTCCCAGAATGTTAAATGTTAACCTTGCCCTTTACCTATCTACAGTTAGGAGAAGGGGATAGTGTAGCATCAGGGATAAAAACTTGAGCAGGCTTCCTGCTTGGTGTGCATGGTTATCATACCTATGTCATTAGTGTAGCACACTCTTTTGCAGAAGTAAAGTTGTTGTTTTTTTTTGTTGTTGTTGTCGCCTTGCTGACTGACTCCTGAGTCTCATTTCTAACACCAGAAGGTCCTGGTACACATGTAAGGGTTTAATAAATGGATGTTGAATGGATGAATAATGAAAGAAAAAGTATCAAAGCAGCATTGTGAAGCAAAATAATGTTACAATATTTTTAGAAATCTAAGGTTTGACAAGTCAAATGTTCTCCTTAAAGAACATTATTTTGTGACAGCTTTGTTTTCTTCTGTTTATATAATCTCAATTGCTAATTTTTAACCTAAAATCATAATCGTAATAAAGTGTGAATGACATGCTTGCTTTACTAGGGAACTATTTTAAGAGGAAAAGTCAAAACTAAATATCACAAAATGGTTTATGAAATATGACCTAATGTACAGAAGGGAGAAGAACATGTCCTGTGGGGTTTATCAGTGACCTATAAACCAGCAAGTAGAACATAATGGCTGGTTTGATCTTCTACCTGGAAAGGTTTGGGTGATAATGATATAAGGATACACTTTGTGCAGACTTTAGAAAGCCCCTATGAGCCTACATGGATCTGGGTTCTCTGGGTCCTTATCAGATAGGATTATTTTCAAAAGCAAACAATTGTGCCAAAGTTAAACAAGCAAGGAAAGCTAATGCAATCTTGGTGAACCATCGGAACTCAACCTGAGCTGTATCTCACTACAAACACACAGACTGGAGACTTTTTCAAAAATGGGACTAGGATGACTTGAAGATTAGGCTATCTTGTGTTTGCTATTGGCTTTGTCCTAAGGAAAACACATTGTCTCTCATCTTCCAGCTGGAGATAGCATCATGCCTTAGAGACTGGTGTAAAGTTAGGCTCCTGCTGTGCTACAGATGAGTCCCAAGGGTCTCTACCCACATTGATGCTTACATGTCAAAGAGATAGTTCTTAAGTCCTTGGAGAAAGATTGTCTGTGTTTTAAAAGCCAAAAATGCTTTTAAAAAAGATTTACATCTGAAAGGGTCAGGCAAAAGATTTACAATTACTTGCTTTCTAAATTAAGTGCTCTTTTTAAATTAAAGAAGAGTCTAGAGTCTGGAAGAAGCCTCTGAGGGAAGTGTTAGGCATTTTTGTTCAGTTCTTAAGATGTAACCTGGTTGATAGCAGAGGTCCTCTATGTGGGAAAATTGTGTATCTGAATTCCCTCAGTTTGTGCAGATAATACAAATTTAGCTTCTCATGAAAATATGTCTACAATTCCATCGAAAATCTCAGATCCATTCAATCATCTTGTTCTGCCATGTCATATTAGAGTCTGTCTCTGCTTTTCACACCAATATCCCTACTAGTCAGTTATTCACTGCTTATAATGCAAACACATTGTAAATTGAATACATAATGAAATAGCAAATTTTATGGAAAGAGGTCTTTCTAAAGTTAATGACATTAATATAGAGAAGTTCACATCACACGCAAAGAAGTCAGAACAATTCTGGTCAAGAGAAATTGACAAGAATAATTGTAAGGCTGTGGTTTCAAAATAAATGCATTAACTGAGAAAACGGCTAAGATACAACTAATGTCTTTTGTGTGACAATGCAATGAGATAAACAGAAAGTGACTTCATGTTATCAAGCAATCTTATTGGGAGACTCATGCCAAATCTTAGCAGATAATTTATTCCAAGAATAAATTTATTCCAATGATAAATTTCTTTTACACATAAAGTAAACGTTATTTTATTTTTCTAGACAAAGTCCAAATTGGATTCCTGTTTTCACTCTAAGCCATGTCTTGTTGTTTTCTTCTATAAGGAAATTCACTTTAATAGTCTTTTGCTGTAGACCAGCCATCTTCATCAGCTTTTATGCACATGTTCCTATTTTGCCAGCATCAGGTTTCAGCTTTAGATTGGGTATTTCCATCTCCCTCAGTCCAATTCTCCCCAGAATATAAAAGCAACCTTCATTTTGGTGCATTGAGTTGATCCTTTACAAGTAAATTTACTTTTTATTTTTTTACATTTCTGGCCTAATTTGGCATTTCCTACTAATTTTGAACAATCAGAGGTAAAACAGAGCCATATTCCTTTTGAAAAAAGAAACACTGTGATTTATAAATAGTATTTTGAAAGCAATGCCAAAAAGAAAGTCCTACCCACACAACAACTTGTGGTTTTCAGTATTGGCAGTCATTAGAGACTAGTGTTTCAAAATTAGAAGAGAAACATCACTGGAACAGGACATAATCTAGGCAGCACTGTCCCTAGTGGTAGGCATTATGTCTCTGTGCTCCTGCCCTCACTGTGATACAGACTTAGGTCCCTAGGCAAACCACACGTGCAGCTGTCACACACCCCATTTCCATTCCCTCAACCCAATTTTATTTATGATTTAAATCTTCTAGGAGCCCACCTCCTCTCCACAGTGGGTCACTACTTACCTCTGAATTGTTTGCACTTCTAGTCTCACACTTCTAACCTCCATGTCTAATAAACTCCCAGGCACATGGCAAGTAACTAACATACTCATGTCATACAACAGTAATTGCAAAACATAGCATATTCTTTGAAATAGTAAAGTAAGAGCAAGGCCAAGTTGATGAAATGAGTGATTTGTGAAGAAGTGAATTTTGTGAACAAGTTTTCCTGCAGTTGCTCATGTTGACTCTTCCTTTCTAAACAGCAAAATGGATACCCTGACAAATTCCTACTTCATATAAGTGGGGAGGACAGTAACTTTAGTATAAACTAGACATCATTGCAGTACAATTACACAGTCTCACAAGAAAATGCTTTGAAACAACAGCAAGAATTCTTCAGCAGTAGGGATTTAAGTCAATGGCTTCTTTTTTCTTTTTTTTTTTCTTTTATTATTTATATGTGCATACAAGGCTTGGGTCATTTCTCCCCCTTGCCCCCACCCCCTCCCTTACCACCCACTCCGCCCCCTCTCTCTCCTCCCCACCCCCTCAATACCCAGCAGAAACTATTTTGCCCTTATTTCTAATTTTGTTGTAGAGAGAGTATAAGCAATAATAGGAAGGAACAAGGGTTTTTGCTGGTTGAGATAAGGATAGCTATACAGGGAGTTGACTCACATTAATTTCCTGTGCATGGGTGTTACCTTCTAGGTTAATTCTTTTTGATCTCATCTTTTCTCTAGTTCCTGGTCCCCTTCTCCTGTTGGCCTCAGTTGCTTTTAAGGTATCTGCTTTAGTTTCTCTGCGTTAAGGGCAACAAATGCTAGCTAGTTTTTTAGGTGTCTTACCTATCCTCACACTTCCCTGTGTGCTCTCACTTTTATCATGTGCTCAAAGTCCAATCCCATTGTTGTGTGTGCCCTTGATCTAATGTCCACATATGAGGGAGAACATACGATTTTTGGTCTTTTGGGCCAGGCTAACCTCACTCAGAATGATGTTCTCCAATTCCATCCATTTACCAGCGAATGATAACATTTCGTTCTTCTTCATGGCTGCATAAAATTCCATTGTGTATAGATACCACATTTTCTTAATCCATCAATGGCTTCTTAAATGGTAGTATTTAGGAGATACCCAAGGATTAGCAATGAGGGGTCTGCCTTTATTTCTCAGGAGTCAAATAATGGGGAAAATCCAGAAGGTATGCATAAGTAAAAATATTTTATCTATTAGAATAGCTGAGAATAGAGAAAGCACCTAGTTGGAATGCATTTTTGTCCTGACAATGCTCCACAAATAAACAAGCTGAGCTTCTTGTACAGCTATTTGTTAAAAGAGCAAAAGACAATATCCTTAAAACCATCATTTAAGTATCTGAATCTCCCTGAATATTTTATACATACAATTCCTCTTAAATTTAAAGTCTCCTAGCTATTATCTCCTAATGTGGATACAATGCATTCGAAAGTTATTTTGATATGTTTGTGATGCTTTCACGCCTTCCAGCTAAGCATGCACTATCCAATTTGAAGGTCTTAAACAAGTTCTCCGTATTTTTGAGAGCTAATTAAAACTTCATTATTAGTACAACAGCCATACCCTATTATTGGCTTGATAAGTCAATGACAATGTCTTTGAAGGTCTTTCAGCTGACATTTATAATTAAGTTGCGTGGAACTCACTGCCTGCCCTCTTTGAATCTCTCCTTGACAAGAGAAAAAAATAGTTAGCATAAAGCAAAGGATTAATTTATGCCAAAGTTCAGTCCAGGACTGGATTTTGTCACAGACTTTCAAAGTTCCAAACTTTTCTTCTCAGACAAAAAAAAAATAATAATAGGTATAATAATTACATGTGAAACACACTTTTAGTAATTTTACTTTTGAGGGGAAAAGGGGTTCTATATATAGTTAGCTTTTCTTTTTCCTTGTGCTATCTGTTTTCATACAGGTGAATGACAGGTGAATTCTTTGAAGAATTCAATTTATAAAAAAAAAATTGAATGCAGTAATTTCACCAGTCCCAAAGGGGAAAAGGTAAGTACTAATATAATTAACTCTTCCTCGTCTATTGATAAATCCATAACAGCTATTTTTTCATATAAGCTAGCATTGTCCCATGAGCAGCCAACCTCACTTTTATGCAATTTTCATGAAGACATCTTATTGTGTATTATGGAAATGTCAATGAACTTTAATATTATGTAGAACAGAATATAATTAGGATGAAAACTCTTTGGGGAACAGCGATGTGTGTTGTATCAAGTTGCAAAGTAGAAGAGTTATAGTTCTGTGTTATCTGCTTAAACTTTTTATGTGCATAAAACATATTGGAAGCAAAATATCCTAAAATTTCTGTTGTTTTTCATGCAAAGAGATCACATCCACTGGCTAAGGATAACTTTCATGAAATAATAAATTGTATTTATAAAAACCCCAAATATGCCCATATCACTATCTTTTATAAAGCTATTCTATTGCAAATATTATAAGAACATGGATCTCAAAGGTAAACATGAATACTCTGGAAACAGATAACCCAGAAAAGGGATGTAAGCAAGCAAAAGCAGAGTCCTTAAGCTCTTACCTCAAAATATGTCTTTTTTGACTACAACCAAAATAGAATAACTTCTTATATTTTCTTATTCTAGATTAGTGTTGACACCTAAGCTCAAGAAGCTGTCTTTCAAGTCACATGAAAACCCAACATTTGCAAGAATTAAAAGCATGAACCCTATTAAAATTATATAATATTTTCAATTAAAAACTGCTTAACTCATCATGTAGATTCAAAATGACTTGCTAATAGATATGCTCCACTGGGAAATTTTATAATGTATTTCAATCCATTTAACATTCAAGTCTCTAAAAATGAATGAGTTCATCTGTTTCTATGCTTTTAACAAGATAATATACAACTTGGCAATGTGTGAAAATTAGTATTTTTCCCCTCTCAATGAATGTATTGTATAGCTGATTTTTTATATCAGTTGTTTTTCCTCAAACATGTGAACATTCACTATGAGCCTAGAAGTTGATATTTTATTAAGTTTAAATAGTTTACAAGGTTATAATTCTCAAAGTCATTGTTATAGTAAGATAGGTAGATTATAATGACTGACTCAGAACTAAACTTCTACTGTCTTTCATTAATCAGGGCTACTATTATTGACATAATCTCAAAATACTAGTCTTTTTCAAACTTAGAAAAAATAAAAACTTAAAACTATGATCTTTTTAAGGAATATTTTAATTATGCACCTTCAGAATTAGTTTGAGTAAGGAATTAGGAGCCTCTGCCCACAGGGATTTATAAAGTACATATTTAATTACAAAATAAGCTCATTCTCATTGAAAAATTTGAATGTATGTCTATTAATCTTGAAAAGTAGAATCTTATTTAAACCCCTTTAGTTAATGCTCATGGGTTTCTCATATAACTTTCTAAATTTTTGTACACATTGTTCATAATGTCACCTATATTACATATGATATTGCAACTTCTACTGTGGTCCTTATACATATGTCCTGTTAGTTTTCATAAGCTACATTGTTTTCTACCAATGTGTATACTATAACTTATTTTACATATCTTTTTTTTTGCTACTCATTACAAGTAATAGTTTTCTGCATGCAGGAATTAAATTGAAACTGTTTTCCTTTGTTATTTCTCAAGTATGAAATAGTCCAGTAATGTAAAAAGGTTTCTATGCATGTATAAAATAGAATAATAACACCCATTAAAGTTATAAACAAAAAAATGTATAGGTAGGAAAGATAAGAAAGATTTATAGAGAAGAAAAATTTGATAAAAGTATATTACATGTATATTTGAAAACATCACAATGAAATCCCTTTGTACATTTAGTATACATTAATAAAAAAGGAATGTAAAAGGAAAATTATTTTGGAAAATGATGAAAAAATATTTAATTACAGAGATACATATGGAATCATCTAAGGGAATCATCTAAGGGTTTGATGGAATCTTCATTTCCTACTGAAGATTTTCAGTTTTGTCTTGGATTTTTCTTGCATTTATTTACTTCAATACATCAATTTGAAGCCATTCTAATGTCTCAGAACTAAGAGGTAAAACAAGCAAGTGGCAGGGCACTAGAGGAAACCAACAAATTTCTGGAAATGGAAAGTAGCACTAAATCCAGTAGGTAAAATATTTTGTTATGCTCTTGAAACAGCACTTCAGAATGATTACAGAAAGTGTGGCTTTTCTAACAATTACGTATATGGTAAGAAATGTAAGAATGATATGTCACCTAGGGTCATCTGAGAAGCAGACACCAGCACCATTGCCTGTGCAGGAACTTTTTAGGGGAAATGAATGTAGGATTTTTTGCTACATTTATGTATCCTGAATGGACTTTCACAACCATTAGTTTGCCTTTTCATTTTCTTAAATGACATTCTGTGAAGAACAGAAGATTTTAATTTCTGTGAATTATGCTTTCACCAATTTTTCTTTTGCAGGTACATCTTTTTGTGTCATGTTTAATAACTGTCGCCTGTTCCAGGATTATGACTGTTTTCTCCTTTGTACTCGGGAAGTTTAGGTATCTTCGAGCTTGTGTTTAAGAGTACAGTACGACTGCTATCCTGAGTAGCGTGGCTGGGAGGAGATTAATGCTCATTTTCTCCAGATGGACATCATTGCCTAGAGTATCATCTCCCCATCGAATTGTGTTGCCTACTTTGTTAAAAGTCATTTCTCTATACGTGTGTGGAGACTCAGTATTATTAACCTGTACTATTAACCTGTTTGCTTAATTCTACAATTACACGGTAGTGTCCTTTATTATTATAGCTTCTAGTTCTTTCTGAAATTCTTATAATTCTCCAATATTATTCACAATTGTTTTGCATATTATAGATTTTTTTCAGAGCAAGCAAAATTTAAACAATCTTGAAAATTAAAAGAAGGAGTCTGTTAGAACGCTAATAAGGAATGTATCAGATTTACAGATTAATCTGCAGGGAATGGGCAAACTAAAAACAATATGTCTCCCAAAAAATGAACACAGTCTATATCTCCATACAGTTGGAAAGTTTTGATTTTTACACATTTTTAATTTATTCTGTAGAAACGGAGCATAATTCTTACTATATTTGAATCTTTGTATTTTAAGTCTCTTACTACTTTATGTACTTGATGATACTTTAAATAGAACTAATTTTATAAAATAGATAATATAAACAGTGTTAGCACATGAAATTGATCTTTTGTATTAATCATAATACCCTGATATCTTTCTAACTTGAAAACTGTTACTTATAATGATTTTACTTTAAAATTGATTAGGATTCACTAAACTCATTTTTATGTCATCTCTGAACAGAGAATCTCATTTTTCATTTCCAAATCTTTATGCTTCTATTTATTCTCTTCTTATTGCACTGCTAGGATCTCTAGTGTAACAATGAGTAAAAATGTGAAAACAGATTTATTTTCCTAGTTCACAAATCAAAAGGAAAATCTTCTGTTGTTAAATATTAGGTCTTCAACCAGTTTTTAAAGATGTCCATTATCAAGCTGAGGTGTTTTCCTTTCAATATATTTTTATTGAGAGCTTTTTTTTTTGTGATACTGGGATTTGAACTCACAGCTGTTTGCTTGCTAAGCAGGCACTCTACCACTTGAGCCATACAACTAGTCTGAGAGTTATTACTGTTTTTTTAATATTAATGGAAATTGGATTTAGTCAAATGATGTTTTTTCTGTATTGAGATAATCACATGTGGTGATTTGCATTGACTGGCTTTTTAAAATATCGGTCTAACCTTGCTTTCCTGGGATAAACTCCATTTAGTAATAATGTGCTATTTCTATGGAATCACTATTGGATTTTCTTTCTAATTAATTTGTGTGTATATTGATCTGTAATTATTTCTCCATATAATTTTTTATCTGTTGAGGTAAATATTCTATTAAAAAAGATATAAAACATATTGACAGTCATCATATAAGAAAGAAACATACTTTAAATTGCCTAATAGTAACCAAAAATTTTACTCAGAGCTTTTCAATTATAAAATATGTTGAATGAGAAAACACTGAAAAATACTCAATAAATATGGGTCTAAGTACAATATATCATTCAGACATCCAAATAAGGTGGAGCTATTTCTTTTATTAGTATTTCAATTCTGTTACAGGAACTCACATTTTTCCCAACTCTGTTGAAAGGAAATATTAGCTGGTCTTTTATCTTTACATTGTCTTTTAAAATCCTAAATTCCTACCTCTGTGTTTAGGAAATGCTGTTTGCCCAGGAAAGCATCTTTGATTCCTTTCAAGGTTAAATACTTGGTTGGTAAATGTCTAGTAATGGGAGGGGAGGCAAAAAGCATATTCACTAATTAGGATTATATGTATTATATATTTTCATTCAAGTCTGTTAATTCTTCCCTTAATTAACCATCAGTGACTTTTATTGAATCACATTCTGTATTTAATTAGGTTTTTTGAATTGAGGCTATTCCAATTTTGCACATTAGCTGTGGAAATACCTTGTGGACATTTGACTAATATGTTAATTAAGACATAGAGTCATCTGAAAGACACACCTCAGCTATTGATAATTACCCATATCTGTTGAATAAAATTTTTGATAGTATGATTACTTAGTAGCAAATAGGTTTTATAAGCAAATAACTGTTAATAATTTCATTAAACTACTTTTACTCTTTATTCTTATGCTACTTATTGCTTTGTTTGAGAAAAATTTATTTTTCAAACATTCATACATACTTATCACTGAAAGATATGTGTCATATTTTTGAATATGTGAAATTTTCCATCATTGCTCTTCTTAAATATCTTTATTCATTCTTCACTCAATACTTTCACATAATTACTGGTGTAAAGGTTTCTTCAAGTTATAAAAAATTATTTAAAAATATACATTAAGTAGGGCTCCAATTAAAAAGTCCACTAATTATTTCTGTATTTAACATCATTTAAAAAAATGAATATAAATCCAACAAAATAGAAAGTAAGTGAGAATCTGCATTCAAGAAAATTTGCTTAAACATAAGAGTGAACACAGCATGGTTTATTTATGAATTTTTCTGAAACACTTCAATAACTGGAGGCACCAGAACTGCCACTTTATCCCTAGAGTATATGTTGTACCATGAAGCATCATGTGGGTAGATCTAGCTTTCTGTGATGGCTGCAGACAAGTGCAAGGATATGAGCAAAGTGTTTCATGGAGGTTTGAAATCCTAGACACTTTGAGTGCAAGAGAATTTTTATACATAGGTGAAATCTGATTTCTAGAATATGCTTCATACTTTACAAACTCTGCAAAGTCTTGACAGATGGCCAGTAAGATCCTGCCACTCCCCTACAAGGTACAAATTCTGATATTATGAATAAATATTAGTTCTCACTCATGAGGAAGCTGAAGATGTCACAGTGGTATCATTATTTTTAGATAACATGCCCAGATATCATGGGTTTTTGTGGTATTCTTATTACAGAGAAACATAATAAAAAGTGATTCATTATCATTTTATACAGGAAATAACATATAATGACATAAAAGTTCCCCAAATACACAATCTTTTCACTTTAACTGCTCTAGGAAAAGTCTAGATGCCATAGCCCCCCCCCCCCTTTTTCTTTTCTTTTATTATTCATATGTGCATACAAGGCTTGGGTCATTTCTCCTCCCTGCCCCCACCCCCTCCCTTACCACCCATTCTGCCCCCCCTCCCCCCACCCCCTCAATACCCAGCAGATACTATTTTGTCCTTATTTTTAATTTTGCTGTAGAGAGAGTATAAGCAATAATAGGAAGAAACAAGGGTTATTGCTGGTTGAGATAAGGATAGCTATACAGGGCATTGACTCACATTGATTTCCTGTGCATGGGTATTACCTTCTAGGTTAATTCTTTTTGATCTAACCTTTTCTCTAGTTCCTGTTCCCCTTTTCCTATTGGCCTCAGTTGCTTTTAAGGTATCTGCTTTAGTTTCTCTGCGTTAAGGGCAACAAATGCTAGGTAATTTTTTAGGTGTCTTACCTATCCTCACCCCTCCCTTGTGTGCTTTCGCTTTTATCTTGTGATCAAAGTCCCATCCCCTTGTTGTGTTTGCCCTTGATCTAATGTCCACATATGAGGGAGAACATACAATTTTTGGTCTTTTGGGCCAGGCTAGCCTCACTCAGAATGATGTTCTCCAATTCCATCCATTTACCAGCGAATGATAACATTTCGTCGTTCTTCATGGCTGCATAAAATTCCATTGTGTATAGATACCACATTTTCTTAATCCACTCGTCAGTGGTGGGGCATCTTGGCTGTTTCCATAACTTGGCTATTGTGAATAGTGCCGCAATAAACATGGATGTGCAGGTGCCTCTGGAGTAACCTGTGTCACAGTCTTTTGGGTATATCCCCAAGAGTGGTATTGCTGGATCAAATGGTAGATCGATGTCTAGCTTTTTAAGTAGCCTCCAAATTTTTTTCCAGAGTGGTTGTACTAGTTTACATTCCCACCAACAGTGTAAGAGGGTTCCTTTTTCCCCCCATCCTCGCCCCTTTAATGTTACAAAATTTGAGTACAATATTTGGGATGTATCATAAGATTTAAGTAAAGAACTCATCCAACATCTCCCATGCCAACTTTCTTAAATCTTCAAATATGGAAGTAATTTATAAAAGAATAAATTTTTCCAATACAAATATGAATAGTGTGGAGAATTCAAAAGTGTATACTGTCTGAGCTTCTAAATCCTTAACACTATTTTAGACTTTATCCCACATCAATCATTTCACCATAATTTTCCCCCATATACTAACTGATAAAATGAGTATGTTAGCCTTTATCCATCAGAGGATGCTTCACAGGACAAATAATTAAAAGGTTGGCAAGTGTTTTTTAATTAGAGTGGTTACACAATTGCCAATGAATAATAACTTCTTCATTCAAACTCAGATGTCCAGAAGTTAATTGAGCTGCCAAGATTTCAAACATTATCAATACACATCTATATTCAGATTGCTAGATACATTTCTCTTTTAAATATTTATGATACACTGAAGTTCCAAAATCCAAGAAATTATATAGAAGTATTTGCTCTTCATGTAGTCAGATAAAATTTTTCTCTTCATCCATTTCAGTTAGGGAATAAAGCAATGTAATAGAATTCTGACCACCCTAATGTAGAATATCATGACCATAAAATACTTGAGCTGCAATTCATATCTGTACAACAATCACAATGATGTTAATACTGTTCTGATGATGGCTTTTGAATTGGAGGGTGAGTATTATACTAATCCTACACTCAGAGAGAGTGGTACCATCTTCAAGTGTCAGGAATTTAGGCTTAAGTAAAATAAGACTAATAAAAGCCATTATAAGGCATTAGTGTAATACATTATACTTTAGTAAAAGCTTTCTATCAATTCTATCACATAAGGAAATCACACAAAATTGTTGGGTATTTAAGAAAGCAGCTCATTATATAGTAATTATAATACTTTGAATTTTAAAATATGTTTAAGAAAATGAGATATTAAGGAAAATGGTGGAAATAAATTAAGATGAAAATACTTCTAGTGTAAGAACATGCAAACAATGAGGAAACAAACCAATGACACAAAATTTTCCATTTGTGTCCTATCAACAGTAAGTTGAAAACTGGCAGGCAATGGGCAGACGAGATAGAAAAATGATGGATACACTTCATGGTTAATAAACGACTTGCTGTTCAGAGAGCGTTTGCATTGCTGTAGGTTGACTCTATCGTTGAGGCTCTGGAATGTACGTATGTATGTATGTGTGCACATGGTTTTAGCATATTTGACCAACAACAGCAGAATGATAATAAGATAATAATAATGAGGGTTTTTTCTGTTCAAAGAGATATTTCTCACTCATTTGTATAAATACTCTGAATGAAATTAGATGTTTTTATTTAGGCTTAGAAAACATGTTAAACAAATATAGTTGATTAACCTCTGTTAATTTGAGCAGAATTTTCCCCCCAGTTTCTTCTTTTCAGTTTTCACAGGAATGAGCAGAAAGCCAATGGAATGCATTTTCTTTTCATAAAAATGCCCCTAACTAGTTCATGAGCGTGTTCAATTGTAGAGGCTGCTCTAGAACATTCTTACCACTCAGTAGTGTACGGTGTAGTGCCTCACATTGGAGGATCTCTATAAATGGAAATAGACTCATCTTTCCCTTGTCTCCAGCCACAAACTTTTCATTACTCCTCCTCTTATCTATAATCATATTTCATTTTTCCTAAACCATAGGCAAAAAATCAAAACCAAAAAAACCTCTCTAGTCTGATTACCACATGCTGGTTCATTCTCTCTCTCTCTCTCTCTCTCTCTCTCTCTCTCTCTCTCTCACACACACACACACACACACACACACACACACCCCACCCCAAATTAATTTTTAAACCTGTACTTTATAATCACTTTTAATTGCAATTAGCTATAACGCCCATCAGGGTAGGTAGAATTAATGTGTCTTTTACTGCCCATTGTTCATCTGTCCTTTGTACAAAAAAATGCACTTGATAAACTGTTTTTTTTTTTTTGCAGGACTCCTCTGTGCACTATGCTATTTGAAATCTGCTTCAGATTTTGGTTGACTCAACTATAACAGGCAGTCTCTCAAATATCATATTTGTGCAATGATACTTTCTTTCCCCTACATGCTAGTTTTCCCCATATTTCTGACAACATTGGTTTTATTTTTTAGACATTTTTCTCTTTCAAGTTTTCCTAACCTGAGAACTTAATTCAGACACTGTGCATTAATTTACCATTAGCTCTCTTCTCTTTGTCTCCGTTTGCTCACTGAAAAACCACTTGTAATCATTTCCTCTTTAGTTGATCACCGAAGGTTTGTGGCTATTGTCAATTCCATTGGATTAAAGTTGAAGTTGGATTTATAGCCAGGGTAAGTCTCAGACTCAGAGTTCAGGTTACAGGTAGATTTTAGTAACTTTAAAAAATACTGATCTCCTTTAGGGAAAATAGGTATTAATGTATAATGTTATACTGGTATGATTCTGTCAACAAATTTAAATTCAATTTATTAAGGAGACTGAACATATTTTCAGTGCCAATTTCCTGGTTTAGTAATATTCTATAGAAAAAGCTTGATGCTGCCCTCTTTTTCTTTAAGGTTTGACTTTTTTTTTTTATTGAAGCTTCTTAATCTCTGCTGAGGCAGCCTTAAAATCTAGTGCTACATTCTATGAGTTGTCTCAAAATTTTACCTTTATGCTCAATCTCAATTGCTTTGAATAATATTTCAATTATAGGATTTCAGTCAACATACAGTGTCAGCACTGTGGCTTTGCTACAAAGCTTTGGGCATTTTCTGATATGCAAGTGTAAAACCTGTGTAGCTTTAAAGAGTTCACTTTTAGAGCAGCGTGTTCACCTTATCACCTTCCCAGTGCTGTATTCTTCTGGAATCCCAAATGTATCAGGATGGAAAGAAAAGCATGTGTGCTAACATGTATGGCATTGCTTTAAGTGGTAATGTAAACAAATTATAACAGAGAAATATGTGATAGGTTATACTATCATAATGGAAATGTTTAAAAAGTTAAATTGTGTTATTTATAAATATGGCTGATTCCCTGCAGATGATGTTCCTAAAAAGTGGAATAGTTAAGGTTTTTAAGACAGTTCACCATAGAATGGATGAAAGTGTGTCAGATTTGGCAGGGAAATCAGACAACACTAGTGCACGTCCCTTGAAACCAGATGTAGATCTTTTTGTCATTATGGGATGTTCTTTTTGATATCTGAGTAGATGAGAACAAGGGAGAATGTGATCTGCAAGGGAGAATTTGATCTGCAAGTCATATTTGCCCAAGGAGCACCTCCAAGGGACCCTAAGTACTTCCCCATCAGCAGAAACCATTTAGGTCCTCCCTAGACTTGATCTGCCAGTGTAGACCTTGGCAAATTTTCTAGAACAGACAAAATCCACCAAATGACCACTAGACATCTAACACCTCTTCCTACAGATGTTTTCAGTTAATTCATGTCTGTCTTAATTCTGTTCATGTTCAAAGTCACTCTAAGTATGATTGTTGGTGTCTGAGGTTTTTACATTTGAGAGGTTGTTCACAATGTTTAGCTTTCAGAAAGCTGTGGTCACCCCCTTCACCCTACAAATCCTGTTGAACAATGTGCTGTCACAATTTTCAATGTCTTTGAGCATATGAGAGAGAACCAAGCATATGGATATTTTCAGTGTCTTTGAGCATATGAGAGAGAACCAAGCACACAGGTAATATACCAAATGACTACTGTTGTCAACTTAATCAGAACCTAACCTAGGGAGTGCTGTATAATTGATAAATAGTGGTGTGTGTAGTGTGAATTTGTGTGTGTGAATGTCCTTGTGTGTGTACATGTGAGAATGTGCATATCGATATATGTGCTTATATCCTGCTTCTTCTCAATTCAACCTGTGTTGGTTGATTGTTCCCTCATTTTTCATTGCCTCTCATATTTCTTCTCAGTCTTTGCTCTTGGTGCAATTTCTTTTCCTTTTGTCTTATCATATCAAATCTTTAATTTCCTCAGGACATCACCTCACAGCTAGTTACTGGGAAATATCCAATTAAAATTCTAATATAGATTTCATCATTTGTTTAAGATTAATATGTTTGTTTATGCATTCTCATATGGCATCTGGTTTGAAAGAAATCCTTGCTAAAACAAACAAAAACTAATGTGTTGCTAATGCTTTGGAAATTTAAAAACAATTTATTTTAACTCTTGAAATAATGTCACACTTGTAGAAAGATTGTGAGCACAATGTAAGAAACACTTATGTAGCTTTACTTTTTATTCTTGTTCTCCCATTTTGTTCTATGGTGTGGGCTTTATTTCTCTCCCCTTCCTTCTTTATTTCTACACACACACACACAAACACACAAACACACTGTTTTGTAAACAACTTATGAGTGAGTTTCATACTAATGTTCATTTAGCACTGAACACCTTAATGCACATTTCCTAAAAATGAAGACAATAAGATAATTATGATAGTTATCCATTTCTGGGAACTTAACATTGGAATGGCTAATCAATCTTTCATATCCAAATTTTGTCTTATACCATAATAATGTCTTTATAACTTTTTTCCCAGACACATAGGATCCAGCGTAAAATCACATATTCCACATAGATATCAAATCTTCTTAATCTTCTTTTACTATTTTTTTTTTATTATATTGCTATTTTGACAATTTAGTCCCCCTGTCTTTTTTTTTTTTTTTTTTTTTTTAGTAACAAGTTCCTCATAGTATTCCTTTGGGGTTTGACTTGTGTTACTTTGCAATGGGTTACATCCCTGTACATTCCCATGGGATGCTACATATATGATATATACTTCTCAGTCAATCATATCTGGAGATTCATAGACTGTTTCTCATTCATGATTTTTAATTGCATAGTCAAAATGTTGTCTAATATATTTCAGATAATTACTACTTCTTCTCTTAAATCAAGTAATTTGTAAGAGACCAGTCACACAAATATGCCTCACCTAGTCAAAGTCCTCCCTATTTTCTAGTTGTATTATCTGTGATGTCTCCTGCCAGAACTGATATTTAAGAGACGGTTGTAAAATGATGAATTTTCAGTTGCCACATCCCTCCCACATTTGCTAGTCAGAGGCTACCATTCAACTCTAAGCAACGTTCTCCTGTAAGACATTGAGATTGATATGGTCTATAGATTTATAATCTATCCATCTATCTCTATCTATTTATCTATCTTTCTTTCTTTCTATCATCAATCTATGTATCTATCAATCTAATCTCTATCATCTTAAATATTTTAACTTAAATATTTTTTCTAGAAGTTGTAATTCGTCATTGTCCTTAGTTATGTTGGTGCTTAAATTATACAGTTTAGTCCAATACAAATACGTGATGCTTTATACATTAGCCATGTACTTTACACATTAGCCATCCTTTTTTCTATCTGGCATAATAATATGTAACATTGCTTAAGTGTTACATAAGTGGTAATTCCACTTATGTACTCCCTGACCCAAACCTGATGTAATTTCTCTAAGAGGTCTGGTGACTTTGGGAAGATAATGGCATCAATAATTTCTCCCTAGGTGTGCTCATTATCCCAGCAGTGTTATTGTCCCAGACCCATACAGCAGTAGAGAGCTGCTTAGAACATACTGGAACATGTAAGCATGTATACACATTAACAAACTCATTTTCAAGTAGGTTTCCTTCTTGTTTTCCCCTGTTTCACATTTATGTCTCATTTCCTTTATAGTGAGAATGCTTCAACCATTTCTTATTTCTTCTTTCTTATACAAAAAATAGCATGATAAACATTCTTCTCATTTTTCTATTTTCTTTAATAATTCATGCAGGAAATTTGTCCCATATCAAAACACAACACAATAACTTGGTGTAGCTGCAAATTGGTGTACCTATCAGTCCCTTTGTAGGCTTGCTGTACACAGTAATGTCTGCTTACACACACTCATCTCCTTTCAAGACAGAGACAGGGACAGCCAGACACAATGCTTCTTTACAAATGAGTTTGGTCATCAGCACTGTACCCAGAATCCACGGACTAAGTATGAATAGAGCCCTATGTATTTATATCAACACTGAACTTACATCAAGGTTGAAGTAGCTTCCCCATGTGCAGCAAGTATGTTCTGAAGGCCATTTGCTACATGCCTGGTTTCCCTTTCCCCTTGTCCACTGGTTTTCTCTGCAAGTTTTGGAACTAGAGAGCAATTCTGATATTAACTCCTAGCTTCTTTTCCTTCTTGTTGTCTCAGAGATGTACCTTAATTACAGTTTGATTAATTTGTTTTTAACACTTGCTATTGAAATTTAACATATCCAGAGGAAAGTGTAATAATGATGCAGCTTGATGCATTTCCAAAAGTGTAACGAGCCCCAAAAGTTACCAGGGACCCCAAAGCCTCTCTTTGTATCCTCTTCTCCTCTTGGGCTTTCAACAAAAGTAAGCACAATCTTTATTTCTGCTTTTGCATTTTGTACAAATGGAAATGAAGGCTAAATGGAAAGTATTGTTTTTGGAACAGACTTCACACAATGCACATCTATCCTGAAACTCAGCGTTTATGACATTGGCAAGTTTTCCATTCAGTCACTAGACAATCTGCCTGGCCCAGGGTACAACTCAGACTGAAGATTGCCACACATGCCACATGCATGCATACATTTGGCATTAGTCCCTTGACCATTTCACTCAGGATCCCCAAACTGCCTCCAGGTATAAAGGGAGGACCATCTTTGTTGCTGTGCTCAGAGTCAGTATTTACAGTCTCCCTACCACCTCCCAGCTGCAGAAAATCATGCAATACTTCCTTGCCAGTGGAAACCCTGAGCTTTCTGTGTTCTCAAACATGTTTTTGAGTTTAATTTCACCTTCCAAGTGAGGCAAGTGTGTGGAACATTTGCCTGAATTATTAGATAAACACAGATTATCAAAATAAAAATGACCACTTTTATAAATTTTGCACCTCATTATGTCTGCATATTCAAATTCTACTAAATTCCATAATTCAGTCCATCTGTTAACAAGCATATGCTAAACACATTCAATGTCCAAGGCCCTGTCCAAGTTAAGGAAAACTAACATATTGACAAGACAAAATAAATCCCCCAGATAACTTATAAATAATCAAATACTATGAAATCTTTTTAAATGCTCTATGGACAGAGCCAAGACAATGGGAAAATATAATCAAGGACAAAACCTGGTGTCTCATCTTTCAGAAACTAGTAACAGTATTTCAGACATAGTATTTACTATGCATTTCATGAACAAGTGTTAGCAGTGGTATTTGAACTTAGTAAAATTGTCAAACATTTTTGCCCTTCAATTGAATCAACTGAAAAATAGATCTGATTCTATCAAATATCCACTGATTTGATATGATTTGGGAGAAGATGAATAGTTACTTTTTCGTAAAGGTTGAATATTTGTATGTTTTATTTTGCTATCAGTTACCTTAACTCCAAACAAAATATGTTTCTAAATAAAATATGTTTGGTCTTTGATTTTAAAGTTTAAGACAAGCATCATTGTCATTAACTGCCTTTAAAAATTAAAGCTAAAGTGCAATGCCCTATTACTATTCTGGGAATAAAACTGCTACATTATAGGCACTCAATCATACACTGACCTTCTTACTTAATAAACCACGTCAAAAACCTATTATAAATACCCACTTGTATCATAAGCACAAAGTGTGTTCCAAGGGACAGGAAATTTCTCTTATATACATATTTTTTGTTCTGATATCAAACACTTATTTGTGCCCAGCTGAATGTAAACAGTCAAAATAACTTTACAATAAATTCAGTCTTTCTCTGTTGCTCTAGGCTATCATACACAGCTCTATTTTCTAATTTGTGGACTGTAACGAAGCTGAAAACCACACAAATAGGACAGTCACTGTGCGTGGGGAATGAACAATTGGGCTTAGCTTTTGCTGAGTGTAAGAGATGAGTAATGGCTTTGCTCTGGGCAACTTGATTTTTGTATTTGAAATGGAAGGAATGTGTTTCTTAGCCTTTTCTTAGAATCCTGCAAGGGCTAACTAATGAAACCTGCCATTTTTAATAGGTGCTATTATAATCCAAATGGAATTAGCAATTAAATCTCAAAATTTTATTGGAGAAAGCTGTTTCAGTCTTAAGAGAGCTCTTTTTTTTTTTGATAATGGAAGTCACATTGTTTAGAATACATCTTCTCTAGAACCTGATTTTAAATGAATGATAGAGGGCAAAGAATTAAATGTCCCAGATAGTGTCAAATGTTGCTTAATACAGACTAAAGTGCTCTGTGAAATTTGAAACTTGGACATTTTTTAAGACCAAATATTTCTGATGGGATGGGGTAGGTAATATTTTTAGATGTCCTTAGGTTATCAGCCACTCAGAAAAGAATATTCTGAAAATGTTTCTTTGAAGTTTTGTAATCAGTAAATGAATACAGAGAATCACATGTAAGCAGTCATCAGTAAATCTTCCATGTTTGATTCCAGGCATATTTCTTCTTAGAAAGTATTATCTTTAATATAAGAGCATTTCTTATTTTTCCTGACAATGTGCATACTCTCAGCACCTCAGTGGTAGCAAATGGACAGACTGCCATAACTTTATGAAGTACTTTCTTAATAGTTAGGTATTTTTAGGTTGAATTTTGTCAACTTCCAGAACCTCAGAATGGCATTACATTTGGAAATAGGCATATGTTATTATTCAAGTTAATATGAGGTCATACTGGGTTATAGTGGTCCCCTAAGCCAATATAACTATTATACTTGTAAAAGGAATGTCATGTAATAAGACACACATAGGGAAAATTTGATGTCAAGCAACCAGGAAGAGGACAGCCATTAGTGAGTCAAAGTGGGGTGGGGGAGGGCATCAGAAACAGATCATCTCCACCTAGTTCTCAGAGGGAACAAATCCTGCCAAAGTTTTGACTTTGTACTTTTGTGCTCCAAAACTGTGAGAGAATAAATTCCCCTTCTTTAAGCCACCCAGGTTGTGGTACTTGGCAGCCTTAGCAAATTAACACATAGGTACATAGGGTTCTAAAATTGAAAACAACACCACCAATAAGATTTAAGACTTAGATCTTCTACATGCTAAACTCTGGAGTCCTAAGGAATATCCTGAGTCTTAACTTTCAGATTTGAAAATTAGGAAAAATGATACGCACATCCAACGGCTGTTGAGAAGACTAAGAGCATTGACGTAGAATATTCAGCTAATAGCATATGCTAAACAATTCTTTTACGTCTTTAACACTTTAAACGATAGAGCAATTCAATAAAATATCCTGGACTGGAAATTAAAGCTTTCATATCAAGTGATTATTATTATTATTAATTTTTTTATACCAGCATCACATGTGTCATTCAGACCTTTTCCATAACAGTGACTGATTTGCATTGATCATTTCAAGATTGTCCCTCTTGGTTGCATATTAGAATCTTATGGGAGATATTTTTTTAAATGCTAATACCTGAGTTGTACCCCAGAGATTTTAACTTAATTGTGATAGGGTGTTGCCAGCCCTTCAGTTTATACTGTTTAAATTTAAACAGTTTCCCCTTGTGATGTTATATGACAGGGCTGAGAATCACTGATCTATTCACTCTTTTTAACCCAGGGATTGTTTTGATGTACAGTCGGAAATTGTGACCAGGAACAAGTAACTTATTATAATAAACTAATTTACACAGAGACAAAATGACAAAATGTAGCCAGGAAATTAACAAACCCAAAACTGAGGACTTCAGAGAAGTGTCTTTATCTCTCTTGGAAAGCTTTAATGTCAGCACCTCAAAATGTAAATTTGCTTTTTTTGTTGTTGCTTGCAATATACAACACCCTGTACTATCAAAATGCAAAACCATGTACTGTGTGGACATATGTTATACAAACACACTGTATTCATGTATTGAAATATCACATTATCTCATTAATATGTAACTTTTAGCATTTTTATGTGTGGAAAACATAACTTAATAAAATAACTTAATTTTCTGGGTGGTTCATGATGAAAATTCCAGTGTTCGGGAGTCTGAGGCAGGAGGATCAAAAATTCAAGGCCAGATTGGGCTATGTAGTGAGACTCTGTCTCAAAATAATAAATAAGTAATAAAAAGAACTTGGAATATTGTTTAGCAGTAGAGTGTTTGTCTAGACCACAATAAATAAATAAATAAATTAAAAATAATTATACTATTTTGATTTAAAATTTTTTAAAGTTTTGCTCTTGTTCTTATAGCAAAAAGAGAACCTCTTCAAAAAACATGGAGGTCACCAAGCTTGATGAGGACAGTGAAAGAAGTACTGAGGAGGACCAAGTTTCTACCTACAGACTTATTAGTTACAGAGACTTTGTTTCAAATTTCAGCTACACTGTTTGTTCATTTATTTAAGTAAGTATAAAGGTTCAATGTTACAACTCTTACTCTTTTTCCTCTTTGATTCACATATGTGTTGCAAAATGATTCTCAAGAACTAGGTTAGTGTATTGTCTCCCAGGTATGCTGCTATCTCTCCATGTGCTTCTGGAAGTGCACCAACTTCTCCAATCCCCAGTGCCTGCAGCCAAAAAATGGGACTTAATAATAAAATATCACTTCACATATTAATTGTTTTGAAGATTCAATAAGAAAAAACACATAAAACACTTAATAAAACCCCAGTAAATACTGGTGGGCTTTTATTATTTATTCACTGCTGCAGGTGATTTCTGAACTGCTTTGCTAAATCACAGGAGAGAGTTTTCACAGACGTCACTAAAGCTGCATATTAATGCAATTATATACCACTCAAATGCCAATTACTAACTGTCAGATCAAAATATATCACTGAGATTCATGGTATTCATGCAGATATTGATCTTAAACATTCTCTTCATTTGGAAACATGACGCTTTTTTTTCTCTCTAATTGCAGGAGTCTAGGTTCCTTTTTCTAGGCTCCTGAAAATACCTTCATAGTAATGAGTGAGAGCCATTAATACAGCCTATCCACACACCATCTTTTTGCAGAACAGTAATTTCACTGCATTTTGTAATCAATCTAATTTAACTGCAGCAATCCAAATTTATGTCCCAAACAGTTTAGAATTCCATTTGTTCTCTCTCAAAGTCAACATTGACCTAATTGGTGACTTACCAAAACTGTGCACATTAGGGACACACACAGAGCAGACATCTTCACAGTGGTCAGGACATATGCATCCGAAAACTGCACAAGATGACCTGGGATTTTGTTCCAAGTTCTTATCAGGACTGTTACTATTCTTACAGTTACATTATATTATTCTCAAGGGAAAACATGTCACCTACTTTCTTATGTTCTTTGTATCACTTTTAACATAGTGATCTATAATCATAGTCATAGTTATAATAATTCTGATAAATTACTTTTAATTTATTTATTATCATATTTGGTTGTACTGGGGTACATTGTGTTGTCTACGAAAGTGCTTACAATATATCATAGTTGAATTCACCCCCTCCATCATTCTCCTTTATCCCTCCTCCTTCCATTCCTGGTATTCCAGGTCTCATTTTTCCATTTTCATACATGAGTACATAATATTTCCATCATATTCACCCTCCTACACCCTTTCCTTATATTCACTACTGGTATCAACCCCCAGATAGGACTTGTTTTAGCTTCTTGCTCTTTGTTTTAGAAAAAGATGTTTTTCCTTGTTTAAGATAGTCATACGGGTTGTTTCATTTTGACATTTCCATGTATATATGTATTATAACCTGAATTGGTTCATCCCCTCTGTTTTTCTCCTTTCTACCTTAGTACCCTTCTTATGGTGATTTCAAAAGCCTTAAAATTTCTATGATAATATTGATAAATTATTAAAAGGAAGCAAAGCAGGGAGAAGGTGAGAAAAGACTATATATGGCACATTCTCAGCAGTTTACTTTTGATTATTTAATTATCAAAAATATTCCATAAGATAGGGACTTTTATGTCCCTATTACAGCTATGGAATCTAAGGCACATAAAAGGTCACTTTGACATGGTCAAATGTATACCAATAGTATGAGTTGGAGCAGAGTTTTGTTGTTTGAAGTCTAGCTCCAGACCCCTTGCTATATTTTTCTATAAATATTGTATATGCATTCAACATTGTTTTCATTTCGTCAAAATATGAGCATAAATCATTGTAGTAATGGAGATTTTTCTAGAACCAAAAGAAGTATTTGGTCACACACTGAGTAGTGGAGACAATATATCTGGATTTGAGGTTCAGTACATACCATGGTTCTGAGCCTCAGTTCTCTTGCCTTCAGAATGACACACTTCAATTCAGTTGTAAGCTCTTAAATAGCTATCATGTGGTTGGTAGTGAACCCTATGTGATGAATGGTACAAAGATGAAAACATATGTCCTATAAGAATGAATCCAAAGTTCATCAGAAGTTGAGTATTTGTTTATGTTATGCTTTTGAAACATTACTGAGTTAAAGGATATGAGTCCAAAATAATTTTTTTATTTTATGTGTAAGAAAGCCAGGAAAGACATGGTTATTTATAGAGCTTCACTCACCATTGCTACCTACTTAGTAAAGGATTCATCTGCATGTGATGATTTCCAGCTCCTCTTCTCTGCTTGACAACTCCTTACCTGCTCAGCCAACAATACTTAGCTCCTCAGAAAGCCTTTGCTGGCCATGACCCTCAGTCACCCTGAATGAGGTATACTTCCTTGCATTCCCAGAGTCACCCATGCAAGCCTCTACCTATCAAAACACATTGCCATATGATATACTTATAGCTTGGGATGATGGCATGGCTCAAGTGGTAGAGCACCTTCCTAGTAAGTGTGAGGCCCTGAGTTCAAACCCTGGTACCATCCCTGCAATGTGATATACTTACAGCTCTATCTATTTAGCATTACCACAAGTTTTTTTAACTTCTAGGAGGCAGTAGTTATGTTTATTATTGGTTTGTTTATTACTAACCTTCTGTAAATAGGAGTGCTCAGTAAGTGCATCTTTATCAAAATTCATTTTCTTTTCTTGGTAAATCTGTTTGTGATTTGTACTGTGAATTCTTGTTCTAAATCTGCTGTCTCTTTTGAAGATACAAAGGTCAATTCCAATTTCTCTTTCTTCTAAAAGCTCCTGCAATACTGAAACAACATATTCTATTGTATGTTGTGTATGAATCACCTGTGAATACTGCCAAACTACAGATTCTGATTCAGAAGGTCTGGGATTTGCCTGTGAGATTCTGCATTTCTAAAATGTTCCTGGGTGATGTGGAACTTTGCAGGAATTCAGAGTAGCTCCACACTCCTGCTGCAGGCTTTCAATTTTCATGGCTAAGAGCATAAATACAATCTAAGCTTAAGGCTAACACTTATAAGACTATTTTGGAGTCTGCTTATCTTGCATTTCTTAAGTATTCCAAGAAGACATGGAGGGAGGAGTACTAAGGATGCAAATGAAGTATTTATTTTCCTTCATTTCGAAAGTTAGTAAGAGTCACTTGAGTAAGTTAAATCTAATGGACGCACATCATGTCTATATTTTTATAGAAAGCTAAAAAAATGTAAATCAGAAAGAACTGTCCAGACACAATTTGTACTACTATGTACACTCTGTGTGAGAATAGAACTATGATTTCAGTGACAAAATTAAATTCACATTCCTAATTATACTTAAAAAATGAGTTATCATTCTTGTTAGGCTTAGAAGCCCAGATACAAAACACATGCCAATATACTAATAGAGAAAAGCTATTGCAAACTGAAATGCACATGTTGTACTAAATTTTTGAGGACAAAGCCAACACAGTATGCTACATTAATGTATCTGGGAATCTCAAATTTATAAAATTTAACAATAATTGAAACATAAATGTGTATCAGACAATTTCTAAGCTCTTTGCATGGATTAATTTAATATCAATAACCTACATTGATGTAAATATTATTGAGGTAAATAGGGTTGGTATTTTTTTCAGTGGCCCCATTTTACAGATGAGGAAATATAGAGAGAGAAAGATTTAAAAAACCTGCCCAAAGTCAGACCTACGGACTTATGTGACTGAGATCATGGTTAGCCTGTGTGCTCTAATTCAAAGATCACCATTTGATTGCCTGTCCCTGCCTCTCTGCACTCTGCAGCCCACAAGAAGCATGGTTTCCCATGTTCTAAATTCTCCCACTTTGCCACGCTGTTACTGCTCTCACTTCCATGAAATTACTCATTAAGCAGAGCAGAGACATGCATCATAAGTGAGGAAATTGTCATTTTACTTAAAGAGCTACCCATCCACCTATCTACCAGCATGATATAAATTTGCATTTACCTGTAGTCATGTACATACAACCTTGATCTGATCAGAAAAAGAATTGGTATCTTCATTTTCTGAGTCCAATATTAAATAAAACACTCAAGTATACTAATATACTAGATGAAAATCTTTCAGAGTCACCTTCAAGCAATCAATGTACTTTTAAAATTATAACAATAATTACATATGCTTGTTTTTTTACCTCATAGATGAAAATCTGTTAGACTGTAAAAAATTATATATTGTTTATTTAACTGCTTTTAGAAAATGTTATGAGATTATATCATTTTCCTTTATTAAACAACGTATTGCAAAATGTATTAAATATTATTAATTATAAGTTATTTTTGTCTTCCAAATTTTTGGAAAAAAAATTAAACATATAACTATATTTCTTAGAATGGTTCTATCCGGAGAGAATGGGATGTCTCACAATTTGATCCAGGGAGAAACCTCATGACTCCTTAAAATGAAACTCACACAATACAAATGTGTCTTTAGAAAGGGGGTCAAAATTCACTACTTGAGGTGTTACAGTATATGTAAAAGGATATAGAATATCCACTCAACTTATTAAAATTCATGAGACTTCAAAAATATCACCCAGACTAAGATAGGCATAAATGGAAAAATCTATTGCACAGAAATAAGGAGCTTATTTTAAATTCACCTTGGAAATTGTTTTCTTCTATACAAGTCCTGAAGATTTTTACCCTATTATCAAAGATCTTTTTAGAGAGTATTTAATGCAGGTAATTCTGATGTGTTTTATTGCTCAATAAACTATCTATAAAATTATTTTGAGTATTCCTGCTTAGTCCTTTCTCTAAATAACTGATTGCAGCAACAATATACATGTACAGACATACAAGCAAGAATAATTCCCATCTATTCATGAAAAGAATTGCATTAGCGTACTAAGTGAAGTGGAAGTTATTATTGGATGGAAGATTCATGATCAAGTCCACAAGCATGGTTTTCTTCCTTAGTTTTATAAGCAGAAAAAAATTTTATGTTTTCTGACAGGAGATAAGCACATTATTGAATTGAGGCATAGAAGTATTTCTGCTTCACATTTATAATAGGAACAGATTTTTAAGTGATTTGGAAAATTAGTGCAACCACTATAACAAATGGTTGAAAAGACAGGACAGAATAATCCATTCATTTTTAAACAGTGTCCCCTTACATGGCTCATTGCATGCAAGGCCATCATTATGGCAACAAGTAATGTGTTACAAACACTGTGTTGGCACTTGGCACAGAGCGAGGTCACCCAACTTGAGCCACTGTCTCAACCATTTGTGAATTGGAAAATAGACCAGAGATTTGCCTATATTCTATTTCCTGCTTTAAGTCACATTTCCTGTCAGATATTTAAATCATTCATAAGGGTAAATGGAGGCAAATTAGATCTGGAAAGGACAGAGGGGATGAAAATGTTTGAAAATGATCATTACAGCCCATTCTCATTGAAAGGATGCAGTATAATTGAATTGTAGGATGCTTCTATGATTGATAACAAGTGTTTCTAAATCAACATAGCTTGCAAAATGTCTCTACTTATATAATTTTAGTTAAATCTCTCAGTTGATATTCCCATTTTTCAAACTAAGAATTTCAAGCCCAGAAAAATGTCATATCTCCAAGTTTGTAAAAGAAATAGGTGAACCAAGATAGTTAATCCAGACTCTTTTATTCTGTATCTTAATTTCCCCTTGCCAAACAACCATAGGATAATCTAAAAAGATAGGAAACTTTTGTTATATAAATGTCAATTAATGAGATATTTATTTAAAATAAGTATAGATATGTGCTCCAGCTATTGATTTGCTATTCAGAGAGACAATATTTTTAATATATTTATCTGCTAATTACAATATGTGCTTTCCAGATTTTTGGAATGTTTCAAATCTTTTAGAAACAATTAAGTTTTATGTGCATTTGTATAAATTCTTGTGAAAAACACATAAGTAGCAAAGATCCAGGTCTCTAACAGGTCTTGCAAATAAATATTCTGTTACATATATCTTGGATAGTATAAACTTAAATAACTTTATATTCTTGATGAATATCTAACCATGTATTTAAATATGATAAAGTATTTTTCTCCTATAGTAGTCTCCATCTAATGGATGCAGTGGTAACTAATTCTAGTCCGATACCTGCTAGTTTACTATTAACAAAAGTGGTCAAAACTTTTAAAAAAGTAATTAGAAGTATATAAGCATTTTCTTATGATAAAGAAAAAACAATAAAGAAAAAGAAGAACTATATCCACAGAACAATAGAAGTAAATTTGTAGTACATAATCTGCAAAATGATAGGGGTGGGTAAATAAGGTGTTCCAATTTCCTACTTTAGTTCAAAATATCTGCATTGAAACACCAGTAATTTAATTTCCCAAGTGAAAATGAATGCAGCCTTTTAGCAAAAATCTGTTGGAATTCTTGCTTAGCACACTGTTTAATGGACTTTTGATAAGACATAGTTATATAGAAAATTTGTTTCTCCAACAGATAGGAAACCTGAAAACACTGCAGAGAAGTATGCAAATTAGGGTTTGTGGAATATGTAAATGCAATAATTAGGGGGAATTTTACCAACCTGCATGTATTTTTCTTTTATACTGCAAAGGAAATTCTAAATAGAAGAATTTAGAATATCTTCTAAATAGGAAGATATGCCTTATCAATAAAGTGCACAAGATCTTATATTATCCATATTATCAAGGAGGATTTGAAGACTTGGGTAGCTTGGCCAGTAAGTCACATTCCTCTACTTACATCTTTCTTTGCATATTAAATTTTCAGATAAATTATTTTTTGGGAAACATAAAAGAGCCATTTTTATTCCATAATACAAGATTTATCACTTTAAAATCTTGTGAAACTACCATAATTCTCAAACACATGACCTTTCATTGGCTTATTTTAACATAATATACAAAGATGATAAAAAATAACTCAGAATATTCACCTGGACATTAAAAAAATAAAATGTCATGTTATCTGTTTCCCTGACAATTATAGAAAGAATACCCATTGACATTTGCTAAAAGTAGTATTTAACTGCTTGAATTTACATGACTATCTTTTTTTCTCAGGTAATCAATAATTGCAGGAATGGGTAGAAAGGGCAAATTTAAAACTACATCAACTATGAAAACTTCTGACTGTATGAAACTTTTCCTTTTATAAGGTGCTGTCCTTCAAAGAGGTACTTAGTCTGTCTGAAATCTTTTATGTCCAATGTGCATGATATTAAATATGAGTAGATTAAAATAAAATCATATGTTTGTTTTAATGAACTTACACCTAAAAGTATCTTTGATGATGTTGTAGATACTAAATTTTAATCACTTAGTGTTTGTTAAAACAGCTCGACAGTACTCAATAATTGTTAGAAGTCATGAAATTTCTCTTTTAGACTAGATCAAAGCAATGAACTATTTTTCATATTAGTAAGGATTAAAACATCACTATCATAGATTATTAAAATAATACAGCCATTATGTGGCAGGCTTAATGGCACTTAAACATATTTGACAATATTTATATTGCACCTCAAACTTGTTTTGATTTTTAAATTCATAATTAGGTTGCACAGTTTCTTTTAAAAATAATCACTCATCACTCATCACATAGCATGCTAATTTTAATGAGAAACATGTGACTTGAAAGACTCAAAATGAACACCAGAAAAGGTAGAAGGTAATAATTCCCACCAGAAAAGGGTGAGAGCCCTACTGATCCAGCCAGCCTTCACAATATGAGACATGTTCACTGCAGGACAGACTTGTCTGTCTGATTCAACCACTCGTAGTTTATGTATGACCAAAAGAGTCCAAGTCATCTTGGATAATTTCATCCTCTTTGGCCCTTTTAACTTATGAATCTGCATTCATTTACACTATGGCTATCCACAAGTGTTAAACATATATAAAGTAAATTAAAGTTCATTATAGCAGCCACCTTTATTAATACCTTAGTACATTCAGCTAGGAGAGGATTTGAACACTCTTAATTTTAAGGTGAAGACTTAACAAAAAGAAAGATTTGAATGATAGTTTGGAGGGTTGACTTTTAGCCCCTCAAGTAATTTATCAACATGTTAATCTCATTTTAGGTTAGAAGTCACCAAACATTAGAAAACAATGGGTGCTTTGCTGGGAAAACGTGATTAGTTGATTATTTGCTCTCAGTTTGTTGATTGGTCTGCTGTTTGGTTGGATGGTATCCTAGTCTTTCACTTTCTATAAATTATGCCTGAGTCTTTGGATTATCTTAATTGTGTGATGAAGACTTTCTATGAAGAGGCATTTTTCCTACTACTTGCTTCCTTTATGTTACACATTCCAATACATAAACATTCTTGCTATACATTAATGGCTTAAAATGAGTTATTTCTAAAATATTGTTTGGACAGATGCTCTTTTTATTATTCAGGCATTACATCCTTATTTTACCTAATAATGGCTATTATTAGACAATGCTAGGGAAATGACCACCTAGGATAGAATTTCTAAACTCTGGAGACTCACAAAATTACATTTAAAAATACATATGTACCTCAAGAATGAGCCCTGATTGGGTTGAAAATGCCCAATAATCTGACAAGTACCACAAAGGACACAATTTAAAATGTGAATCATTCTCTCCATCTCCATCTTGCTGTCTTTTTGCTTATTGTTATTATTATTATTATTTGTTTATTATTCACAGCTTTACTTGATTTTGGTTATAACCACTTTTTGTAAATAGTCAAACTAAAGTGGCCTCTTTAAAATTTGATATTAAATAATGTATTTAATAATGTAGTGAATATTTGATTGAAATCATGCAACTTTCTAATTTAATTGAGACAGTTTAAGAGTACATGAATTGCACTTTATGTTCTCTCACAGTAAAACAATAAAATAGAAATGTCTTTGTAATAAGGGTTTTGAAACACAGGAAAATTATTTTCTTACAACATATCACTGCTCTTACTTAACTAAATTAGTCTCCTCAGCATTTTCGTATTTTATTTCAATTGAAGATGTCTGTCTTCCAACAAGTTATCAGTGTCATTAAGCATGTTTTCTATTGATATGATTGTGGTTTCACGGTCTGCGTGTGACTAGCACTTCTGTACTTCAAAACTTCTTCAGGTGATTTAAATTCTTAGCCTATATTGAAACCTGTCACCTTAAGCATTAGATAGAAATTATAGCCTATGAAAATTTTCTTCAGTGCACAAAGATAATAAATAAATAAATAGATAGATAAATAAATAGTTTCTCAATGACTTTAACAGATAAATACTGGCAGGTACTTATAGAAAAGAGAATAAGGAATCAGAGTGGTCATATTTTAATGTGTGAGTCCTTTGTCATTCTCACATATTTTCAATGCAATTTCTGTATCTGTGACTCACCCAGATATTCCCATCTTGATGATAGGGTTTCCAGTTTCTCCCCGTGTCACTGTAGAGCATTCGGTATTGAGTCACCCAATCTGAGCTGCTGTATCTTCCTTGGGTTGCAATGGCACTGATCTGCTTTCGATTGCCAAAGTCAACCTGAAGCCACTGATAATGGTCACTGTCTGATGGAGACCATCCTCCAGCACCTGAAGGGGACAGACACAAGAGGGGAAAGCAAATATTTAAGGTTGAATTTTTACAATTGAAAATGGGTTACTTTACTTACCTTAATTGGCCTTGTCAGTGCTATATTTTTAAGATGTATTATGAAGTGTCCTTTACAGATGCCATTGGGACTTCAACTAATATTCTTCCAGCTGGGCAACATTGATTCCTTAACCTCTTTATGGTGTAATTATGTGCTCATTTTCTTCTGAGCAAATGTCTTCATAATTCCTCAATTAGATCTTATTAGCACATGTCAAAGTCTAATTGGCTGAGGGTTGATCAATTTACCATGAACTCTTCAGCTAAAATCACTAGGAAAAAAATATGTAACTAATTCCTTTCCTCCATGTAAGATTTTATCTTTTTGTAAATTATAAATGAAACAAAACACCATTTATATAAAACTCTCAAATATATTTTGCCTTAAGAATTTCAAAGTTCAAAGAATCTTACTATTGTAGTTCTTAAAATGAGAACCAACTTTAAATCCCTGAACTTACAAGGAGTAAGATATACAAGAAATTAGGCAGTGTATATATTTAAAAGATAATAAATAGCCAAAGTTGTTTGATAACTGTATTTCTAGGAAAAAAATTTGAGTTACCAAGCTAAATATCTTTTGATAAAATATGATAATTAATTGGTAAATAGTAAGATGGGAAATATTTATCAGCCCTAACACTGAACACTGAACAAAAAGACTCAGTCTCTAGTAATATTTAACTATGGTTTTACATAAATAAGTGACAGAAAATATAGCATAATGCTTATCACTGAGAGGCATTATAGTTTTAGAGGTGAACTTAGCTACTAATGGGAGGAAATGATAGAAAAATATTCAGCAAACTATCCAATGTACAGCATATCAAAATATATGCACCACTTTTAAGTAAGGAACTTGAAAGCTGTCAAAACAGCTCTCTAAACAACTGCAACACTGAAAAAAGTATGATGTAACTGTTTTTCAGATTGGACAACAGGCAAAATTTGATCACATGAAGAGATAATTAATTAGGTGAGTTGGGCCAGTGTCCTAGCTTTTGGTGGGATTCACTTTCCATATCATGGCACAGAGGACAACAATGTCACTGAGGCACATCAGGATTTAAAACGTTGATAAATCTGAAAATTGTAGGAGAGTCTCATGGAGGGGATAGCTGTCTATAGAGAGCTTTGGAAACCTACATGGGGATCACTGAAGTCTGTGGAATCTGGACTCTGGATCAGGGTTAGCTGTGTAGTTGCTCCTAATCAGATTCCACAAGATTAGGTAATCAGACTCCATAAGAATTGGTAAAAGAAGTTCTGAGCTGAACATCATTTTCTCCACCACTTGGTTCTAGAGTTCTGGGGGTTGCTCTGGGCTGGGAGAATTTGATTTCAATATAGGTAAGTTTGAGAGGCTTCGTTGAACAATCATAGTCATTCAGGAGACAACCCAGGAAGGTCATGCATTAGAAGAAGGGATAATGTAGTCCTAGAATAAGGATTTCTCTGGACATAGCTGAACAAATCTTGCTGGAAAAGGTCAGTCTGATCCACAAATAAATTAAATTCTTGTTCAAACAAGATCCAACACTCCATCAAGCAAGGCTATGAAAGATCAGAAAGTGAACACCATTGAAACCATGATATTCATTATAAAATTTAAAAAATCTAGATCTTTAGCAGGAAAATAGCCCTCATAGCCAATGAAAGAAATCAATCTGCAGAACCAGGCCCCCAAAATAACAGGGATGATGATATTATCAGACAAAGATTTTAAAACAGTGATTATAAATTAGTTTCACCAGAAACAAAAACATACAACTATTTTAAAAAATGCAAAATCTTCATGGAGAAAAAAATAATAAAATAAAACAAAATGGAAACTTTAGAACCTAAAAGTACATCTGACATAAAAACTTTACTTCATGGGCTTTCTCACAGGTTAGATCCTGCTTATAGTTTGGAACTCAAATGACTGCTAAATACCCATATGTTTGACACCTGAGCCCCAGCCTCTGCCACCAGTGGTGCTGTTAGAAGCTTTAAGAGTTGGGGCCTGGCAGGAATCTGGTCGTGGATGGCATGTCCATGTGGGGGAGAGTGGGATGTCAGCCCCTTCCTGTTCAGCTCCCTGGTGTTCAGGAGGTGAATAACTTCACTTCACCATGTTTTTTGTCTTTGTGTGCAGCCAGAGCCCCAAAGCAACAGGGGCAACAAACAATGGACAAAATCTCTAATTGTGAGCCAAAGATAAACCTGTTATCTTTGTATTATTATATGTTATATTACTATGCAGTATATTGTATTATATTATATATTACTATGCATTTGTTATAATAATGACTAACACAGACCTTGAGAAGACAACATCAATATTTAGAACATGAAGTCATGAAGCTGAGCATCCAAACTGAAGCAGAGAGAAACAAAGCCATAAAAATGAATCCAAAGTAACTTGTGGAATGATGAGTGCCCTGACAATTATGTAAATGGAGTTCTAAAAGCAGAGAAGGAAGAGCTTGAGACAGTATGTGTTTGAAGGAATAATGTCTGAAAGATATAAACTCACATAGCTCAGAAGTTTGTTGAATTCCTAGCAGAATAAACACACAGAAAAACATACTAATTCTCTTCATAGTCATACTCATTTGGTAAAACACAATGCTAAAGAGAAAAAAAATCTATAATGTCATGGGGGTGGGGCAGAAATTTCTCAGCAGAAACAATGGAAGTTCTTAGGCAATGGAACCACATCTCTGATGAAAAAAAGGTTTTAAGTAAAATTGTGGATATAGAAATAAAAAAACAAAACATTGTTTAAAAACAAAAATAACATACCTGAACAATATTTAAGACCAAAGCTAGAATGAATTGTTTCTATATGTGAATGCTAAGAATGGTAGCATTTGCAGCTGAAGGGAAATGTTACTGTATTAAGACTTATACCTACCCAGAGAAATAAGGGCTGAAATATAGAACATGACAGTAAATATAAAATACTTGTTCATGCTTTTAAGTTTCTTGAAAAGATAATTGAATATGTAAAACAAACATTGCAACATTGAATTAGAGAGGTCATAGCCAATGAAGAAGTAAAATGTGTGATCACAATAGCACAACGAATGGAATGTATGACATGGAGGTTATCACACTTGAAGGGATTTTTCTTGAAAGTAGCAAACGCTACATCAAGATGAGCCACCGTTTTCTGTAAAGATTGAATACTGAATATTTTAGGCTTCACAGGTTGTGCAATCTCTGTTAGGACTCCCTAATTCTGTTCTAACATGATGTAGTCATAGACAATATATCAAAAAAAAAAAAGGTGTACCTGTGTTCCAATACGAATATCTTGATAAAAACTGGGGGCTAGACAGATGGCTATGGTTTGTCAACTCCTGCTCAATTTCAACCTCTCAAAAAATTGAACATGTCAAATGTTTGCATTTCACTACCTCTAGGTCATTCCTCAAAAACATTTTTAAAAGACTTACATATATGGTATGCATATAGTGCACTGTACTCTGTAGCATTTATGTGTGTAAAATATTTGATAATTACTTTTTCAGTGCATCATCTCCCATCTTCAATTCAGAGTTTCACTGAAATAATCATTCTACCATACTTCATCTGTGCTCAATGCTTTTTAATTGACCTTCATTGCTTGCAGAAATAAGCTAGTCATACCTCCAAACACAGGAAAAAAACCTGCAATACAACCTCTACACATCCCCACATCCTTCCTGAAAATTTAGGAAGCTGGAAAAATTTTAAAGTATCTGTGTAAACACTTCCACTTCAAATTTCACCTCATCAAGTGTTCTGTAGTGAAACCTTCTATCCTTCCTATATACCTGGATGAGTCGCTGGCTCAGCCACTTGGAGCACTGCAGTGGACAATACATAACTGTAATCCCTATTCAGAAATTTCCTGTGTTAGGAAGAGGTCTTTACCCAGGATTAGGGCTCTTCCTGCAGTTGTGCGAGTGTCGTAACTGATTGAACTGGGGAAATTAAGGACCAGCACCCTAGTCCAACTTATGAAACCTCTGAGACTAGGGTCCCTTGCAAGATTGGTGTATGCCTTCATTCAGACTGCATTGTGCCAACTTCTCTCACTATTTTCTGCATAATTCCTTTTCTTTCCTCACCTTTTCATCCCCTAACATTCCTTAACTTCCTACATACTACTCTATATCTCAAAATTTGTTTCCTGGGAAATCAAGTCGGCAAAACCTCCATGAGATCACTTTCCTGGCAATCTTTTCAACAATAGGAGACACTCATCATTTGTGTCTTATCTACAAGCAGAGATTGTGTCCTTCTGCAGTATCTAGTATTCCCTGTAGTCATGTATCCTCCACAAGCCTATTTTGTAGAATTCTGTAAATAAATTTGTAGAGGATCTCAGGTCAGTTTTGAGAATAACAATATACTCAGTCATCAGAAGAGAATAAATATATTTTCGTACCTGTTAGATATACAAACCTTGAAGAAATGTACAGCCAATTGCATCCTATAAAGTTCTATATATATGTTTCCAAAGGCAAGAAAATAATTTTTTCGATGAAGTCAACAAGCAATTAATACAAGGAGGGATTAATACAATAATGGATTGGTGAAATTCAGAATATTTTCCCCAAGTGTTTTGTTAATGAATACTCCTTAATAATTTTTCTTATGTTACCCATTGTTTCAGTAGCAGGTAGTGAAAATGCAGTTTCTTAATCCCACTTAGCTCAATACTTTTACCATGATGGAATTTATTGCCAACTTTAAAGGAAGCAAAAAGCTAAAAGCAGAGAAAAATAACTAAAAACTTACTTTTTACCAGAAGTGTATTTGGACAGAATAGTGATTAACTTCAGGAGGAGAACAAATGCCAGGTTTTCATGAAGAGCATCATGCAAAGATCAATGGAACATTTTCCATTTCTCTTTGATCTACCAAGCACATAATTTGAGGAAGTTGATTACTTTGTTCATTTGGCTTGTGAAATGTGTAACCCCTATCAATCCAAGGATTAAGAATGATACCTCTCATATCAAAAAACCTCTGATAGTGGCATGTGGAGGGTAGAAGTGTTTCCAGTATTTACTAGGGGCTAAAGAGAGTGGACATTGAAGAGACGGTAGAGAAGGGGGAGATATTGACATTGGATCGTCATAAGCCCTTAGATTTTAAGAAGACATAAGAAGGATTCTTATCTAGAGAATAATTATCTAGAGATAATAGAGTGAAAATACACTTATAAGTAGCTATCACATTGTTGGAGTGACATGGAAAGATGTGTTCTTATTACAGAATTCTTTCAATTCCCCAAACAATCAGAATACTTCCCTCAGTCCTTTCTTTTAGCCCTTCTTCTTCTCTCTCTCTCTTCTTTACTCTCTCTCCGTAACACACATTCACACACACACCCACAACCACCACCATTCCTGTGTGTGTGTGTGTGTGATTGTACTGTTAGGTGATGGGATTTCATACTACAGAAGTTCATTCTGCCAGGGTTGTTTGAGTGATAAATTATAAGAAAGAACCTGGAGAAATGTGTGAAACTAGTATTCTCAGTAGATGAAATGGGTACTTTGGTTTTCTATTTGTAAATCAGTACCTCTGAAAGCAGAGAAAACCAAGTATGTCGTTCAAGAGAGGGCATGAGGCCTACTTTACAGTGATTAGTGGTTCTTGAATAAACATGACACTCATGTTGGTGGATGTAATACCACCAGAGAATGTAAGCCTAGATTCTAATTTTGAAGGAAGAGCAAAAAATATTCAATTAAGGAAAGAAGTATCTTTAATAACTGGGTGAGAAATATATATCAGACGAAAAGAATAAATTGGAGACTCCAGGCAAGATAGTATTATGAGTTCAGGCTTTGAGGCCTCCTTCTGCTCCAAATACACAATATTTTTAGATAGGATAGATAAAAAGAAAATTGAAAAGACACAGCCAGGATCAAAAATAAGATAAGCATCTCAAGAAACACAACCAAAATACAATACAGTAAGTAGAGCTGAAACAGAGGTCTGTTGGAGTTGGCCTCTGAGAACACATGGGGGCAGCTGGCTGCTTGGGTCTTTGGGTCATTAGTGAATGTAGGTTTCCTGTGTGTATCAGGTACAGGATGCCTGGGTCAGAGCTGAAGACCAAGACTGGCTGTAACTTGATTGCTAAAAGAAACTGGAAAACCTGCTTTTCAGTTGGAGGTATGGCTTCTCTGAGATTGTATGCTTTAAAAGGTTATTATATGAAGGCACATGGAGGATGAGATAAGGTAAGGTGCCCACTGGCTTGGTGACTGGACTTATAATACCCTAACACTGACAGGCCAAGGCATAGGGCCAGCAATGTAAGATATGGCTTTAGACTGGGGATCCTGGAACCCTGAGTAGAGAGCAATGGAGCAGGGAGAAGGTGGAGAAGAGTAGAGAGAAAAGGAGACAAATGGGGCAGGGACAGAGCAGGGCATTAAATATTTATGTAAAGTGAGAGCAAGAATGTGCAAACCAAAGTTCCAAATCACATGAAAGACAATGCATGTCACAAAGTCAACAAAGCCAAGTCTTCAATATATAATATCTTTATATATAAAATTAATTGAGGACCATAGGACACAAATACAACATGACTTCTCAAAAATTTCAACTTGGTAATGATATCCAAAAAAAGTAGCAGTTATTATCAGATACAACATGGAAAAATAAAACATTTATACACAGACCTAGAAAATAACCAAAAAAGTGATCTTAGAAATAAAAAATTTGCTCATCAACAGGGAAAGCTCATCACAGGAAAATCCACCAAATGTTTATATATGTGCATATACAGATAAATAAACAATGGTAGAATTTTGTTCTCAAAATTGAAAAAAAGTAAAGCTGTCTGATTCCACGAATTGAAAAATTCCTCTGAATATTAAAAAGACTATGTAATGTGAGCATGTTAGGGAAAGTGTACCATGATGTGCAAATGAGAGTTGATCTGAGAAAAGTAAGATTGATGAAGGGTGGCTTTTGAAAAACACAAAGTGTAGACATATAATTGAGAAGTATCTCACTGATAAAGGAAAAATAATAAGCATCTCAGGAAGTGCTAAAGGAGTGTGCTAATGAGCTCAGGTATTATTTATAGCAGGACATAAACAGCTGCAAGGATCTGTGAGAAGATGGATAAATAGGCTTCACACAACTCTGGATGCTTTTTGATCAGAATAGCCAGAGATGGGAGCTGTACCCTTCCATTAATATCTGCCACAAACTAAGGAAAAATAACAATGCCACAAACACTGAAAGTATGTGATAGATTAAGGCTTCTATAAAATAACATTACAACAAAAGATCAGTAAGGCAATTGTGAAGCAAAAGAGCAGAAAGAAGATGTGGTATTATCAGAAATTATTAAAAGACAAGAGACATTATTAAGAGATGTCTACCTTCTCCATCATGGGTAATAGTTTTCAAACTGGTCTTGGAGTAGCAAAAACAAATGAGCACAAGCAAATACCTCCTGAGACAAGTTAGGTCCTAGTACGTGAGAAGTAACTTTGTTGATTTTCTTGAAGCATTCAAATTCAGATTATATCCCAAAAGGCTGCTATTATTCATAAGTGTAATGTAAGCTTCTTTGAATATTTATCAAAACTACTGCTTGAAAAGCAAAGAGAAGCAAAACAACAACAGCAACACAGAAACAAGTCATAAATGTTAAAAAATCAAGGGAACTAGAAAGTCTACAATGTATAGACAAGAAAGACCTTCAAAATCTTGCATGTGCATTGTGAATATTAGCTTAAAAGGGAAATGAAGGTGTGGTAACAGTGGAGGTGGTGTTTGTGTTCATGAAATTTGTTAATTATATAAAGCTAGTAAAAAGGTCTAATAGGATACATAATGGAATTATGATGCAAAATGTTTTTGACAGACTGGAAATCTGAGCCTGTACCAGCACAATTTGTTTGAATATCTTTAATAAACTAAAATACCCATATTAACATCATGCTTAAGGATAAATGATGCTTAGAAATAATTTTCTAACTTTATTTTTCTTTGTATATAATATTGGCATCTATCTACAATAATATGCACGACAATATCCAAAGCATTTTGGACACATTTTATTAGATCTTCATTTATATATATGTATATACATATACATTGATGGATAGACTGTAATCACACCACCAAGATCTATAAAGAAATCATTGCCAGCAACTCACAAGCTTTTCTTGTTTCCTTTTCCAAAAATGGCCACTTCTAAACTCCTCAGTCAATACCCTAAGATTTATCTGCTGGCTACATGTAACAATAATTTGCTGTTTTCTTTGCTGCTTAGAATTATATTGTAAAACAGAATCCTTTGATTCATTCTAGTGTGTATATTTCCAGTTCAGATCTGTTATGAATAATTCTGCTGTCAACATTCTTGTTCACGTTTTAAGCACCTATTTACATATGCATTTCTTTTGGGTAAATGACCAGATGAATAATTGTGTATCCTACAATTTGTGGATTTTCAAATAAATCAATTTTGTAGTTTTCCAACATAGTTTAAATAATGTTGTTCTCCCGGTAGTGATGAGAGACTTTCTGTTGTTCTCCATTCTTGACCAAATTTAGTATTGCTATTTTTCTTAAAAAAAAAAAAACAAGTTCAGTTTTGACACTCTAGATCATTATCAATTTATTTCACATTTCTGTAATAACTACTCTTAGTATGTTGATTTCAAAATTTATTACAGACGTAAAATTAGTGCAGATATAAGGGTTTTTGGATGTAAAGATAGAGAAGAGACCAAATAAAGACAACAGATTCCTTCAACATGCTATGTATATGCAAGTATGTAGCTTGATTTATGACAAAGTTATAATACATTATTTGCAATAATGCATTGAAAGTCATTGGATATTGACATGCTAAAAATTTTCTACACAATACTCAACAGTCAAGTTTAAAATATGCAGATCACAATGTAAAACGTGGAACATTAAACATCTAGAAAATAATGTAGAAGAATGTCATCCTCATTTTGTGGTGGGAAAGACCACAGGACTCACACAGTACTAGCTACAAGAGAAAAGTTAGAAAAATTATTTATATTGAAATTAGAAGCTGTTGATTATGAAAAGGCATTAGTAAATGGGTGAAATGTTTAACTATAAATATGGGGAAGATATTTCTAAACATATCAAAAACAAGATGCTCAGGTCCAACTGTGTAAATAAGTTCTTCAACTCAATCAGAAACATTAAGATAATTCAGTAAAAACTGGGCAAAAGACTTTAACAGGCAATCCATACAAGGAACAAAATGTGTAAAAATGACAAAAGTGATCAAATCTCATGGGATCACCTTTTAAGAAAGGTAATTTAAAAGTTAAGAATGCTCAAGGAGAATAGTCAGAATGGCAAGGGGCATAACCTCACAATAGTGCTCTGAAAAGATGGCTGAGGCTGAGGCTTTGTGACAGTCAGAGGTGATTTAATGTCCACCTTCAATAGAAATATGAAATAGCAATAGAAATATGAAATTTTGCAATAATGAAACAATGTCACCCATCCCCAAAGCATAGGTTTTACATATATGGATCATTCCATTTTGTTTAAGAATTTTAAATTTAAAATTCTGCTTAAATAAGGTAAAAGAAATGCTTCTTGTTTCAATATTGTCAGTTGTGGATTATTAATTCTACTATTACAAGTTGTTTACATTTTTAATTTGACCAAAAAATAAGATTGAATATTAAACTGTTTTGACAAATTTCAAATATTTTGCTAGGGAGAAAATAAAGTTTTCCTTCCTAAATATATATTTTTTTCCTGTAAGGGTTCATCAAACTACACTAAGAAAATTTTCTGGGAGATGTTTCCACAATGCTTATAATATACAGATAGAACTTATATTGTTAAAGTCAGGAAATTTCTTGAAATTAGGTGCTTTTAAAAGCAAATCTGTATAGCTCAGGATTCTATTTATGTATTCTTGATTTCACGGGAAAATCACTGAGTCTCAGTTGTGAAAAACAGAATCACTGGAAGGCAAATTTAGTTTCAGAAATTGAAAAATTATATACACATTGTTTTCAGAGAATTTCACAGAAAAACTATATTTTTAAGATCTTTGATTTAAGGATGTCAACTTTTAAAAATTCCAAATATCAATCTTAAGATTGAAACTATTTCAGGAATGTGGGAGGGAAGATAAAGGAGAATGATGGAGGGGATGAATTCAACTATGATATATTGTAAAAACTTTTGTAAAAGTCACAATGTATCCCCAGCACAACAATAATAATAAAAAAAAGGTTAAAAATAAGTTAATGCATAAAAGTAATTTAAAAAAAGAAAACTGGGAACTAGACACGTCTATTGTTACATAAAACTGCACTAAGATTACACATCGTTTTAATTGTTAATGACTTTGATCACGTCCACTTTTTGCTATGAATAATTCCTCTGGTTCATTCATTAAGCAAATATTTGCAGAGCACTTACATATGTCAGCCATTAAGTGTTTCTTTTGGATTTTTTCATAAGCAAATTTTACTACACTTTTAAAATATAATTGAGAATCCAGTTTACTCATTTGGGGAATGTCCCAAAATAATCTTTTTTTAATATAGATTTTAGCAGATACTTAACATTCTTTAAATGTTTACAGAAATGATGTCCTGTGTGTGAAAAACATGAGAACAAATATAAATCTCATATCTAAGTCTACTCTAGGTCATCGCTGGGATGTTTCTTTAGGGCAGGCAATTGGAGGCTGCTTGCTATTTTCCTCTGTAAGAAAGTCTGAGGAGCTGCAAGCTGCACCTCCCAGTACTCTTTTGTTCATTGCACTTTATAAATGTAGTCAAGGACAGAGTTCATTAGTTTGGGGTAAGCCTCAATGTTTCCAAGAAATTAAAAGTTGTGTAGGCAGAAAGTAAATTTTATGTATGCAAATGTACTGCTTTACTTTGTATTTTTTTTCATCCTTGGCATGTGTTTCTGCTAATCTGTGGAATTTTGAAAATGACATAGATAATTTGAAATAATTTTCCAGCTGCTCAAGCCAAGTAAATGTTCATTCACTAGCATTGTCCAGAAAATGGCATCATTTCCAGGATTTATTCTTCCTGGTTAAAAGAAAGAAGAAAAGTAAAAATGTTCTTGTTCATGCAGATCACAAAGAATATTGCTTGACAGAAATGCAAGTTTTTTAGTTAAAGAGAGTTTCAGAGCTCAACCCTACAATAGTTATTTCTATCAAGTGAATCTGTCTACCATTTCTAGGGAATACTGAAGGAAGGAAATCACCATAGAAACCAAAAAAGGAGTAAATTGTGAGCACAGGTACATGTAAACTCTTATCCAGTCAGTGGTTCTCACTGAATCTTCAGTAAAGAGATAGAAGTTTTTTCTAGGACGTTCACGATATTTTTTCTAGATATTCTTCTTGGCTCAGTGTATATTAAGTGAATATTCTTACTCAAAAATATGTCTAGTTTATTCATAGCATTCATTTGGTAGTCTACATTAATTAAATCTTCAAAAGATTAAGTCTTCAGCCATTACCTTCAAGAAGTGATTGGATTGTACCAAAATTCTAGTACTTGAAGTGGGCAAAACAGGAAAAGAATCATTTTTTTATCATTCAGTTTTAACAAATTGTATCTGGTCTGTAGCTCTCACTCATGAGTCAGTGTCCATCTCCCATCCTGTAAAAATGATCACACTCACTTCCTCAGCGTGTGGGAAAACATCAAGCTATGTTGGATGGGAGAATGATGGGCTGGAATGAGTAAGAAGTTTCTGTTTTCCAGGAGGTGTGGGGAATCTTGGCAATGTCTGCTTCAAAGTGATCTAGGAGACTTGGCTGAATGGATGCACAATTCCAAGTGAAAATTCTAAGAATTTAAATTTAACTCATTACAGGCAAAAACTTCTTCCTTCCATGGTGGGTTTTAGCTAAGTGGTTAATACGTGGTGATTTCCAAGTTAGAGTCACATGTATATTGTTAAACTCAGTCTTCCTCAAGTACTTTGTGCAGAATAAGTTATTTGTTAATGTTTTGCTCACTGAAGAATAAAAATGGTCAAAGGGTCATCAACAAAACAAAAGTGTTCTAACTGGTAACTAAATATAGTTTATTAACAAAATAATTAGAGATGCAAATATCTCCATGCCATCTGTCTCAGGGACTCCTTTTCTGGGGCCTCATTGTTTTCTTTTTGGGGCTGAGGTTTTGCTCTAAAAGAGATGTAAAATAGTAAAAAGGAAATGCACAAGTTCTCTGTGCATTAAAAAAAAATCTGTCATTGTATATACAAAAACATGCCAGTTCTATATGTAAAAACTGTATTCAAAATATAATATATGTAAATTTGCAGACAATACATACAATAATGTAGTCAATTGAGAAATGCAAATTTTATCTATACAGACTTTACATATAACATGTCACATGCAATGACATAAAATTACCAATGTCCTATACAATGATATGTGTAAAATATATACACCATGACTTTCATGATGCAGAGAAAGATGAGGCCATTTTCCAGTGAAATATCACGATAATTGAGACAGATATTCTGACTGACTTGAAATAAGTGGAAAATTGCTTTGTATCTCCAATTTTTATATTCGTACACTCAGTCTCAATGATGCAGTTATTTCAAGTGTGTGAAAACATAGGTTATAAAGACTCTATGCTTTAGTTCCATTTTTCTTTTTCACAAGAACACACAAAGAGGATTATTCTCCAGATCAATATAGTTAAGTATAGTAAACATATCCTTTAAGATCTAACTCAAATGCCTTTTGTGAGTATTCTGATCTCCCCCATAACTCACACCTTGTGAACAACTCTCTTCTCTTAGGTCAGCATTACCTGTGTACATGATTGGCTCTGACCCTAATGACAGTCTCTGGATGGCAGACATTACATCCTTTACAACTTCATTCTAAGAATCCCTGTATGACACACAACAGGCTCTTTCTATAAATATATAATGTAGCTATAGAATCTGTTTAGTAAAGAGGGGAGATTTTTGGCATTCATGTACTGGCAAGATAAAACTATTTTCCCAAAAATGTTGTAGGTGTATTTGACATAAACAGAAGATGTTTAAAGTAGTCCCACATTATAGTATCTAAATCAGTAGGAAAACATCCTGAGGAGATAGTGATTGACACAGATGGGCATTTAAATATAGTACACTCTCTGTTCACAAGTGGTTGAATTCAGGATCCCCCTGTGGAAACAAAACTGCCTATGTATAATCCCCCTGTGGAAACAAAACTGCCTATGTATAATCCCCTTTTGCTTCAAGTAAGCTCCAGAGTACCTACAATACAAACATAAATAGCTTCTACACTGTATTGTTTAGGGGATAATGGCAAGAAAGTAAGTCAGCTTATGTTTAATTTGGATGCATTTTTCCCCAAATATCTTCAGTCTGTGGTTGGTGGAATCCATGGATGTGGATCTCCTAGATACAGAAGGCTGGATGTATACTTACTTTAGTGCAGTGCTTTATAAATGTGATATATCTACTGTATCATATGAACAGTGCAGTCATCAATTCTCCTTATAACAATGTTTTTAATAGGTTTTTCCATAGTGCAAATTTGAGCTGGCCAATATCTCCATGGATTAGAATGACAATTTAGAGAAAATAGCTGATTCTTATCAACCTAAAAGAACAACAACAACAAAAAACCAGCCCTATACTCTTTGTATACCTTGGAGTAGCCACATCTTCTATTGTCATGGAATTTTCTCACATTTTATGACTTCCACATCACTATTTTTGATTCTTCAAAGTAGAATTATATTTACAGTATGAGATTGAGGTAGGAAATTAACAGAAAGCCTACTAGACTAGAATCAGAATTAAGTGGTTCCCAATCTTAGTTATAATAATGTTTGTATTATGTTATGGAATATGGAATCCAAATAATAGACTTAAAATTTTTAATTTGACCATGATAAATACTAAAGGAAAAGAAATGTCATAATAATATTTGTAAATACCCTTTAAGTGAAAGACATAATACCGTTAAAGCAATATTTTTACTAGTGATATACTCACTGCTTTGTTAACTGTCTGGTTTTGAAAAGATCTCATTAGGAAGCACTTAAAACCCAATGACCTTAGGAGGAAAACAGTGAGCACTGTTAAAGACAGGCAAGAGGGGCAAATGTCTAATTAAGTTAAAAAATCTTTGGTTGTATCTATTTTATCCATTATTCTGATGCACAGTGAAGATTAGCAAAAGATTAAGATGTTCACTTGTTAACCAAATAGTTTTCTGATGAATTCGTCAAGAATATAAACTCTAAGTTTGTGTAACCACAGTTCTTATAAAACACATTTGTTACAGGAAATTGAATTTTCACACACTTAGTTGTGAATGAACACCAGCCTTGTGTTAACTAATTTAGCACTATGGCAACTGGAGCAAAGCAATACACACACCTCACCAGACTGAGGGCAGGTGACCTAGTGTTACGTGTGTGACATGTTCTCTTTTAACTCCGAAAGCAGTAGCTGCTCTACATTCCTATGTGAGCATGGCTTGAAATGTCTAGTAATATCTGATCTAGGTGCAATGTTAACTTTATCTCATTGTGTGAAGAAAATTCCATCATAACTGCTAAATCAAGAAGCTAATCTAGGGGGTGGCAGAGTGGCTCAAGTGGTAAAGCACCTGCCTAGCAAGCTTAAGACCCTCAGTTCAAACCCAAGTACCATCAAAAAAAAATTAAAAATCTAAAGAAGACACTCTATGGGACTCCCAAGGCTAACAAATGAAAGTCATAGGTGGTTTGGTTAAGACATTGAAAATGTAATGAAGTGGGTAGATAGGAAAGCAGGAAGGACATAATGATGGAGTGAATTTGAGGATAAGTGTGTGTGGTGGAAAAGAAGGAATCAAGGATAACTTCTAGATGATTTGACTTGAGGATATTAGAGTGTTGATTCCAATCCCAGATATCAAAAGGAAACAATTTGAGGAAGAAAATCAAGAGTGGCATTTCAGCCTTAATCTGAGGTCTTACTCTGTCTTTGAGATATCCAAGTCAAAATTCCAAACTGGTTGAGCCTGGGTCTCCAGAAGAAGTCAGGAGTAGAGATAGATTTCAGAGCCATCAGTTTGTGAATGATACTTAAAGATGAAATTAAATAAAATGATCTGTGGGAGATGTGAGGAGAGTCCAGGACCGGAGGGGATATGACAACATTTGATAACCATTTAGAGGAAGGGGGAAAGAAATTCCAAAGGAGACAAGAAGAAAACCAGGAGAACATGTGGTACTATGATAACTTCTCCTGAAAGTTTTCAAATGAGGAAGTGACCATTATTTATTTTGTGAAACAACATGGTAACACACTCTTCAATACTCAAAATATAGTAGAAATTGCAAACAATTGAATACTTACTTTAAGTTGTTTTAAAATGTGGTTTTGTTTAATGGGGAAACATGAAAAATACATTAAGTGGAAAGGAGTTTGCAAAATACTCTGCATCCAGAAACTAAAAATAAGAGAATTCGATGAGCTACTTAATAGGCAAATCAAATCCTTTTAAAAATTAATGGAGTGTCACTAGTTTAATATTAAAGTAAAGGCTAAAATCATCATGCACCATTAGCAACATTGTCTACTCATATGATTTGAGTTTGGGGTTAAAGATGAGCCATCTTCTCCATCCATTTATGAGAGTATTAAAACTGTCTGGTTCAAGAACAAATATGGATCTTCAAAGTTAATAAGGAACATGAGAAAAAGGCTATTATAAACAAATGATGAAATTCGCAAAATATAGAAAAGCTTAACCACATTACCAATACTTATTTAGCTCTATATTTATATTCTAATTTTTCAAAAATTTTAAATACTAGAAGTCTTTGATATCATTTTTGCATGGAGAACAAGAAATGTCTCTCTCTTTTTCTTCTCCCCTCCCCCGTCTATACTTCATCCAGTTATACTAAAATAAATTCTTGCTAAATCTTCAAAAAATGTAAATACCAAAGTAAACTTACTTTACTTATTTTATTAATCAATATAGTATATTATTTCTCTTGCAAGTTTTTAGTAGCTTATTAATTTTGATTTCAATTTGCAATTTTTCTTTTTTTTCAATATTGGGGTTTGAACTCAGGGCTTTGCATTTGCTAATCAGGCTCTCATTATTTGAGGCATACCCGTATCCTTTTTTTTTATTTATTTATTTTTCAGGTAGGATCTTGCATTTTTTCCCAGAGCAGGCTTTGTATTTCAGTCCTCCTACCTACAGCCTCTTGCTTAGCAGGATGACAGGCACATGGCACCATGCCCAGTTATTGGTTGAGATGGGGTTTCACAAACATTTTTCCTGGACTGGCATTGATCTAGTTATCCTTATCCCTGCCTCCTGGCTATCTGGTATTATAGGCATGAGCCACCACACTTCACCATTAGCTTATCTTTCAATTTTTAGTATGTGACACATTTTGTACAATACTTTTTTCATTTACCTTCTGTCATATCTCTGTGTCAGAGACCCTATCTTCCTTCCATTCTAACAAAGCTTTTTCTATGTGTTAGTATTTCTTCTTCGTTTTCACTTTGAACACTTTCAAATTTTTCTTCTTTCTGTGGACTCAAGTTAAATAATCATGATACAGCATAAACAACAATAGTAATAATCACGATAAGGTTGTATGTGTACCATTAGCTTCTTCTCAGCAACACACTTAGATTCAAAACATTCATCTTTCGGTGCAAGTCATCATTTTTAAAACAATTCTCTGTTTCATCTTGCCTGAACTGTTAACAATAATTCATATCTGGACAATTGCTCAGGTATGCGCCCACTCCAGTAATACAATCAAACTAGTCTCTCACATGATTTATCAATTTATGTACCTTACATATTTAAAGAGTCTTCATTGGTTTCTTCTAATTCTTGCTGAATTAATTTCGAACCACTGGGCTTCAAAGTTTCACATTATGTCACCTTGCATAACTTCAGTTAACAATTGTGATTGTCCTCCACTTGCTCAGCCAGGATGGTGATTTTTGTGCTTAGCACTTTTTCTGTGAGAATGCTCATGTATCATTCCTGATAGTCAGGACACCTGGTTGTTCTTCAAGGTCCAGTTCAATGGGTGTCATCAGATGTTATCTTTATCAGCAATTTGGTTCTCCTTTTGCATACACACACATGAGAAAGAGAGAGTGGGAGAGAGATATCTCTGTCTCCTGCATTCTGATCAGAAGACATTTTTCAATGTCTTAGATTATGGGATGGTCAACTATCCTGGTATGGACAGTGAGTAGGTGGTGGGTTTGATCAGGAATACCTCCACACCTTGTCCCTCTACTGCTGTTGTCCAGTTTTTGAAATGAAAGTTTTCATTCCTCTCCCAATCTGAAATTCTGCTTCCTCTCTACCTCTCTCTGTGTCTGTCACACTATCCTCACAAATAGGCATCCACAACATTCATACTTCTATTTAAACTCTGTGATTTTTCTTGTGTCTTCGCAACCCCTTTGGAGAACATCTACCACAAATGTCAGACATATAAAAAATTATCCTTCAAAATAGATTATATGAGAAGCATGGAGTTCTTTTCAGCATATATTATAAAGTCATTTGTCTTAATAAATTCATGAAGTATTATTTATCAAGTACCAAATTGTGAATACAAAAACTCCTCCTCCTCTCCACATCTTGCTAATATTAATACGTGTGTGTGCATATATATACATGTAGTCTCACTTATTCACATATAGATACATATACGTATGTACATAACTTCTAGTTTGACTTCACTAAAATTAGAGATGAAAAGAACCGTAGGGATCATTTAACAAAATTATGCCATTTTTATCAGTAAATAAAATATGACCATTAAATTTTAGTGATTTTCCAGCGAGGTATAGTGGTATACACCTGTTAGCTCAGCACTAGGGAGGCTGAGACAGAAGGATTGTGAGTTCAAGGCTAGCCTAGTCTACATAGCAAGTTGGTGGCCAGTCTTGGCTACACAGTGAAACCTTGTTTCTAAAAGAAAACAAAATAGTAATTGTCCAATATCACACAGTTATTTAGAAGAAAAAGCAGAGTAAATAACCAACTACAAATATGTGCCACTGGGGAGGAGGTATCATTTTTTTTAAAATAGTATTTTTCATCAGTATGCTGAAATTGTATTTGTATGCAAATATATTAGAATTTCTTTGTGAATGAGTGCATCTTTCATCTACTTTACATCTTGCAATGAACTTTTGGAATTGTTAATACTCCACAATGAAGCAGTGCTGTATTGTGCACTTGCCACTCTTTTCAAAAGGTTAATGAGAAGGTAAGATAAGAAAGTTTGTTCAGTGTTAATTGATAGTGAGGGCATCTGTCATCCTATAAATATGCTTTTAGGGGTTATGAAACTTTGTGGTTTCTATGTAATTATGGATCAATGAATTAGAAGTTGCATATGCAAAAGTGATAAATAAAAGTTAATTTTTCAAAACATGAAGTCAAATTAAAACTTTCACTTATTCATATATTTTATTTTCTTTTTTAATATGTGTTATTAAATCTCAGAAACCACTGCATTCATGTCACACTGATGAGTAGATACATCAATATTTTTTATGGAACAAGGACTTGAGGGAACCCCTCTAGTCAAACCAGAAAGTGCCAGCAATATTTGTCTTGAAGCTGACTTTGCACAGTGAATCCATCATTTCTATTTATATGTATATCATACTTTGGACTTGCTTCAGAATGTTAAAATAATGCATATGACTAAATCTTACATCATCCTATCACTCATCCATCTAGCCACTGTTACTAATTTGAAGTTAATTTTATTTTCAGAGTGCTTGGTGGTTCTCTTTTGATTCTCACATTTACAACAATTTATATAATTACAGAGGAAAATTAATTATCAACTGACCATGTTCTATAGACAGTTTCCATATATTAAATTAATGTGGGATCTAAAAACTTGACATCTAATTTATGCTCTCTTTTGTGGATGTGTTCTGCTATTTAGAGAAAAATGTCAAGAGATTCTCTATATTAACACTTTTGTGTTTAATTTTCTCCATTCATTTAGTATTTATAGGCATTAGCTAAGTAGGTTATATCCTCAATTTTAAGACACAGTCCTAGTTTTACTTTTGAAAGGACATAGTGGTTGCACTAGCTTACATTCCCACCAGCAGTGTATGAGCATTCCTTTTGTCTGGCATCCTTGCCATCAAAATAGATCTGCCATAAGATCCAGCACTACCCACTTCTAGGGATATACCCCAAGGAATGTGAGTTCAGTTACAACAAAGGCACCTGCACACCCATGTTTATTGCAGCGCTATTCGCAATAGCTAAGCTATGGAAACAGTCAACATGCCCTATTACTGATGAATGAATGGATTAAGAAAATGTGGTATCTATACACAATGGAATTTTATTCAGCCACAAAGAAGAATGAAATTTTGTCATTCGCAGGTGAATGGATGGAATTGGAGAACATCGTCTTAAGTGAAATTAGTCAGACTCTGAAGGCCAAAAGCCATATGTTTTCCTTCATATGTGGAAAATACACCTAAAACAAATGCAGCAATATTATGGGACAGAGGTCACAGTAAGGAGAGGCCATGCATGGAAGCAATAGGGCAAGGGAAGGAAACTAAAAATTTGAATGTGGTGGGTGTGCTCACTGTACAGGAATGAATACAGAAATCTTAAACTGGCTGAGGCCACCATGGGAAGGGGACTAGGGAAGAGTAAAGAGGTCTGGTAGGGAAGATCCAATTGAGGTTGTACCACATATATGCATGGAAACAATACAAGAAAACTCCCTCCATAGCTATCTTTGCTTCAAACTAGCAAAAATATCATGGTTCTCTTTTTTCTTTTATTTTTTTTTCTTCTACAAAATTGGAGAACAGGAGGGCAGAACAGTTCTGTGGGAGGGAGGGGGTGTTGGCACCTGTGGGAGGGGGGAGGTGGTGGAGAAAGGGGGCAGGAGGATGAATATGATGGAAATAATGTGTACACATGTATATAAATGCAAAAATGATACCTGTTGAAACTGTTCTAGGAATCAGAGGAAGCAATATGAAAGAGAGGAGTGAAAGGGGTGAATTTAAGTGTGATATATTCAATACATTGAAAGACTCTTTATAAATGCTACAATGTACCTCACCCAACACAACAACTTAAAAAAAGACATAGAGATGGGTAGGGACAAAGCTTAGGTTGAATGTCAGTCTGTTAAAATCTAAACTATGAGTTCAAGAGTGCATCAGTATCATCCAAACTCAGTGCAGATGACTTAGATATATTAGTAATTTCTTTCATTTATATCTGGGTATATCCCAAGAAGAGGTCTTCCTCTTGAAGGGAAAAAAGATTGGCATTAAGATTAAAAATAAAATAATGGAAAGACAATAGAAAAGATCAATGAAATGAAGTTGTCATTTCAAAAAATAAATAAAATTGACAAACCTTTAGCCAATCTAAAAGAGAAAACAAGAAAGCTCATATAAGTAAAAGTACAAATGAAAAGAAGGCATAACAATTTTCACCAAAGGAGCACAAGAAACTACTATGAATAATTATTTACCACTAAATTAAATAATGTAGAAGAAATGGATAAATTCTTAGAAATGGGCAGCCTATCATGATGAAATCATAAAGAAATAGAAAATATGAACAAATTAATAATTAGTAAAGTGATTGATTCAATAATCAAACCATTCCAACAAAACCTAAAACTATATGGAAGCACTGGTGAATTCCACCAAGCAGGAAAGGAAGCTCAATGTCAATCCTTCTCAAATCTTCCTACAATTTGAAAATGGGAATGCTTCCAAACTCAGCTTACATGGCCAATATTACCTTCACACCAAAGCCATATAAGGATGCTATAAGAAAAGGAGCCTATAAGATATTTTTGAGTTAAAAATCCTCAACAAAACACCTCAGTGTTAAATGGAACAGCACATTAAAGGGGTCTACAATATGATCAAGTGGATTTATCCTTGGAATGCAAAGATGGTTCAACATATGCAAATCAATAAATGTGATAGACCACCTTAACAACAAGGAATACAGAATTTTATAATCATTTTATCTGTTCTAGAAAACTTATTTAGTGCAATGCAACAACCTTTAATGATAAAATTTCTCCATAAATTATGTGTAGAAAAAGTGGACTTTAACATAGTGAAGGCATTTTATAACAACCAGAGCTAATATCAGAGTCTATGGTGAAATAACCTCATCTAAGATCAGGATCAATACATGTTCTCCCATTCTTATCAATTCTATTGAATATAGTACTAGAAGTATGAGACACAGAAATCAATAAAAATTATAAAAGGAAGGAAGGAAGGAAAAGAAAAAGAAAAAAACTTTCAAGTTGGAAAGGAAAATTTCTCTCTGCAGAGATATATTTGATATCGATATTGAAAACTTAAACAATCCACCAAAAACTTTTAGAATAAACCAACCCAGGAAAGTAGCAGTATATAAAATTATACTAAATTCAGTTGAAATTAAGAAAATGATCTTATTTAAAATAGCATTAAACAAATACATAATTAGGACTTAAGTTGACTGAGAGGTTAAAGATGTATACATTGAAAACTATGAAATATAGATAAAAGCTTTGGAGACAAATAAAATGGAAATTTAAAAGCAATGATGAGAAAGAAAAATATAAATCTAGAGGTATTACACTCCCTGATTTCAAAGTACAAATTCACCCTAACTGAAACTAAATGATACTAGCATAAAGCAAACACAGACCAATAAAACAAAATAAAGAGCCCAGAAATACACTCCAGAATATATGCTAAAATAGTATTTAATAAGTTCACCAAGAATACACAATGGAGAGAGGAGAATCTCATCATTATATGGTATTAGAAGAACTATGTATCTACATGCAAATGAATGAAATTTGACCCATGTCTTACATAATTTACAAAAATTATCTCAAATGTATTAAAGACTTAATGTAGTGATTAACTTCAGTTAATATGCCCAGAAATTTTGACTTTATTAGCATGAATCAACTTGGAATAAACAAGAAATCTGATTGTATTGTATTATGTAATTGAAAACTTTAGTGTGAATATTGATTACAAAATTTTGATTTTTTTCTAATTTCTAAATATACATTGCAAGACTGTGGGTGTGTTTGTATATGAATACCTCTATATGTGCTTGTGTGAAATATTTCATATTAATTGTTCAAAATGTATGGTTTGATCTTATTAGTAAGCAATTAATATGAAAGCAGTGGATTTTAATAAAGTAATTATATATTTTTCCTCCCCATTTAATGCATGATTGTATGAAGTACATGCTAAAATACAGTGTGTAATATTTAAATTCTTTGAAACTAGGAATAGTCTTTTTAAAGAATGTGACAATGGAATGAGCACTCAGTTGTTTCTTTCAATACTTTACTAACAGATTAAATAAGGAAATTGAAAGAAAAGACTTAAGTGTAAAATCCGAATCTATAAAAAGTCTAGAAGATAACATCAGGGAAAGTTTCCTTAACATTGGTCTTAGCAATGATTTATTGCATAGGATATCAAAAAATAAAAGTAATGAAAGGAAAAATAAGCAGTTAGAGTTGTATCAAACAAACAAGCTTCTGCACAGCAATGGAAACAACAAAATGAAAAGACAGCCTAAGAAATGGGAAAAATATTTTCCATGTGTGTATCTGACAAGGGATTAACGTTGAAAATATATAAGAAATTAATTTAAAATACACACATGCTGAAACACACATGCATACACACAAATAATCTGATTTAAAAATGACCAAAGGAATTGAATAAATATTTTCATAGATGATTGCAATGGCCAACAGGTATATGAAAAAGTGCCAACCATCACTAATCACTGGAAAATACATATCCAAGCCATCACATCATACTTGTCAGGATAGCTCAAATCAAAAAGATAGAGAAAGAGACTATTGATGAGAGTCTAGGAAAAAAGGGAAGCCTTGCACACAGTTGGTGCAAATGTAAATTGGCACAATTATTATGGAACACATGTAGCAGTTTCTAAAAAAATAAAGTGAAACTACCACGTGATTCAGCAATTGCACTTTTAGGAATATGTCCAAAGAAAATGAAATCACTATGTAAAAGACATAGCTGCCAAAAATAAGGTGGGCATAGCTGTGTGGATTCATATTCTGGTTCTCTATTCTGTTCAACTGGTCTTCATATCTATTTTTGGGCCAGTACCATGCTGTTTTTATTGCTATGGGTCTGCACTATAGTTTGAAGTCAGGTATTGTGATACCTCCAGCGTTCCTCTTTTTGCCTTGCCTGTTTGTGGTCTTTGGGTTTCCAAATGAACTTTAGGGTTGATTTTTCAATCTCCTTGATGAATGTGATCGGGATTTTGATGGGAATTGAATTGAAATTGTAGATTCCTTTTGGTAGTATAGCCATTTTAACTATGTTGATTCTGCCAATCCATGATCATGGGAGATCTTTCTACTTTCTGTAGTCTTCCTTGATCTCTTTCTTCAGTGGTTTGTGGTTCTCTCATAGAGGTCAATTACATCCTTTATTAAGTTTATTCCTAGGTATTTGATTTTTTTGAGGCTATTATAAATGGAACTGTTTTCCTATATTCTTTCTCAATTTGCTCATTGTTGGTGTATAAAAAGGCTACTGATTTTTGTAAGTTGATTTTGTATCCTAGTACATTACTGAGGCTGTTTATGGTGTCTAAGAGTTTTTGGATCTTTGAGGTATAGGGTTATGTCATCTGCAAATAGGGATACTTTGGCTATTTCTTTACTTTTTAGTATTTTTTTTATTTCTTCTTCTTGCCTTATTGCTCTAACTAGAAAAAATTCCAGGACTATGTTGAATAGGAGTAGGGAGAGTGGGCACCCTTACCTCTTTCCTGATATTAGGGGAAATGGTTTCAGTTTTTCCCCATTAAAATATGATGTTTGCTATAGTTTTGTAATATATAGTCTTTATAATGTTGAGGTACATTCCTTCTATTCCTAGTTTCCTTAGAAGTTTTATCATGAAGTCGTGTTGAATGTTATCAAAGGCCTTTTCTGCATGTATTGAGGTGATCAAGTGTCTTTGTCTTTGCTTCTCTTAATGTGCTGTACTATATTTATTGATTTGTGTATGTTGAATCATCCCTGCATCCCTGGGATAAATCTGACTTTGTTTTGACAAAGGCAACAAAAACATACAATGGAAAAAAGACAGCCTCTTCAACAAATGTTGCTGGGAAAAGTGGTTATCTGCCTGCAGAAAACTAGATCCACACCTGTTACCCTGTACTAGTATCAACTCAAAGTGGATTAAGGACCTTAATATCAGACCTGAAACCTTGCAATTAGTACAGGAAAGAGGAGAGAATACTCTGGAAGCAATAGGTATAGGCAAGGACATCCTCAGTAGAACTCAAGTGGCCCAGCAACTAAAAGAAATGATGGACAAATGGTACTACATGAAATTAAAAAACTTCTGCACAACAAAATAAATGGTCTCTAAATTGAAAAGACCACACCCAGAGTGGGAGAAAATCTTTGCTAGCTATACATCAACAAAGGACTGCTAACCAGAATACACGAGGTCAAAAAACTAAATTTCCCCCAAATCAGTGAACCAATAAAAAAATGGGCAACTGAATTAAACAGAACTTTTTCAAAGGAAAAAGTCCAAATGGTCAAAAAACCCATGAAAAATGCTCACCATCCCTGGTGATATAGGAAATGCAAATGAAAACCACACTAAGATTCTACCTCATTCCTGTTAGAAAAGCTATCATCAAGAACACCACCAACAACAAGTATTGGTGAGGATAGGGGGGAAAAAGGAACCTGCATACACTGCTGTAAGCTAGTACAAGCATTTTGGAAAACAATATGGAGGCTTCTTAATAAACTAAATGTGAATCCGGCATATGATCCAGCAATACCACTCCTAGGTATATACCTGAAGGTATGTGTCTCAGGTTATTACAATGGCACCTGAACACACATGTTTACTGCAGCCTTATTCACAATAGCCAAGCTATGGAAACAGCCAAGATGTCCCACTTTGAACAAATGCATTAAGAAATGTGGGATTTATACACAATGGAATTTTATTCAGCCACAAAGAAGAATTAAATTTTGTCATTTCCAAGTAAATGGATGGAACTGGAGAACATCATCTGAAAGTTAGCCAGGCTCAGAAGGCCAAAAATCATATGTTCTCCCTCATATGAGGATTACAGACCTAAAACAAATGCAGTAATATTGAACCTGGGTCACACACTAAGGGGACAATACCCATGGGAGGAATAGAGAAAGGCAAGGAAAGCTAAAACTTGAATGTGGCTGATGTGCTCACTGTAGAGGAGTGAATATAGTAATCTTAAACTGGCCAAGGCCACTATGGAAAGGTGACCAGGAAGTAGTGAAGAGGTCAGGTAGAGATGAACCAATGTGGGTTGTAATACACTTGTGCATGGAAGCAATGCTAGGAATCTCTCTGTATGGCTATCTTATCTCAAAGTAGCGAAAACACTATGTCTTTCTTATTATCTTATGTTTTCTCTTCAACAAGTGAGAACAAGAGGGCAGAACAGGTTCTGGGTAGGGGGAGGGATGGCCCAAACAATGTATACACGTTAGTAAATGTAAAAATGATAAATTTTAAAAAGACATAGTTGCACCTCCATATTCCTTGCAGCAGTAGTCACACTGTGTGTGTGTGTGTGTGTTTGTATACAAACTCCATGAAATATTTGTCATAAAATGAATGAAATTCTGTCTTTTGTAACAACATAGAGGAGCCTGGGGGTACTTTGTTAAGTGAAATAAGCCAGATACAGAAATGTAAATATTGCACGATCTCACTTACATGTGGAACCTCAAACACTGAACTCATAGAAACTGAGGTAGAATAGTGATTGCCAGGAACTGGGGATTACAGGGAAACAAGAGGAGCTTATCAAACTGTATAAACTTTCAGTTACAAGATAAACAAATTCTTGGACTTTAATGTATAGCATGAGTGATGATGAATGTGCTAATTAATTTGAGATAATGTCAACACAATTTATACATATATCAAATCACATTGAAATACCTTGAATACATTATCTTTGTCAATTAAATATTTTAAATGAAAATAGTTTTCCTTCTGAAAAATTCACACAGTTAGAAGTGAACAAAATAAACCCAACTGAAGCAGAAACTTGCTATGTCAGGGTTTTTGAAGAACATTTTAGATTGATAAAATTGTCTTTGTTTAAATACATTCTAACCACATTTTACAATCTAGTTTATAGCCTTTATTGTGCTCTTGATCAATACACAAAATCTTGTTATATTGCATGAAATAGAAATTACAAATATATATTGAAGAATTATTTGAAACATATATAATGCTATTGTCTTCAGGGTTTAATTTCATATATTATAAGGAGATGAAAATACAGCCTTAAGGCAAAAACACAATTGTATGCTTCAATAAACAAATTATATTAGAGAATGTGCTTGAGAGATGGCAAGAAGCCTAAGACAGACTGCTTATGTAATAAACCCAGTCTCCCTGGAAAAGTAGCAAACTCTAGCTTGCAGTAACATCTCATCAACAATTTTGCTATTTTTGAAGACATTTCTTAGTTTCGTTCCATCTTTAAAACAATTAAATCTTGAGTTTCTGAGGTTCCCCACTAGGAAGATCACCAGCAAGTATAATAATCCAGAGGAAAGAGTTTAGATATTAAAGTCTGATAGATTGTTAATTATAAAAGAGGAGGTGAGAGAGTTATTACTTTGAAGTTTAAAACAATCTGAATATCGGGAAGAATATAGGTTATGAGGCATTTCCTTTAGCAGCAACTTGGATATGACAAAAAGGATCTAAAGAAGAAAAGACAGAGATTCAAAGAGGTAAAGAGAGAAGAAGAGGATGAGAGGGAGGCATTTTCAGTGAGTGAAAGTAAAATTGAGAGAGTTCATTGGTTTGGAGACTGCAGGTTAGTTAAAGTAAATTTATATTGGTTTAATTTGATTAGGACATCATTGACGAAAATCGTAACTATACTATGAACATAAATTAGCATATTATCTATGGATATAATCTTGTAGATCAATATTTATCAAACAGCTAATATGTTCTTTATCTCAGCAACTTCATTTTCAAGTGCCCTCACTGCCTTCCCTCCCCCAAAAGTGGTCAGACTCTCATAATGAATGTTTATTACACTATTCTAAAAATTACAAAATATGGAACTCATTGAAATATCTAATAATAGGTCATGATCTAACAACGGGAAATCATCTCAAGCTGTCACCATACTGTTAGACTACTTAAAACCATTGCAAATGCATTCATACCAATAAGGAAATAAAATCAGCATATGCAGTTATATTATGATTGTAATTTTGTGAAAAATAGAAAAAACATGGCAAAATGTTATTAATAGTTAATTTCATTGCAAGATTATGGGACCATTTTATTTTCCTTCTTATTCCATTAATCTGAGGACCAAGCAAACACAGTCAACATGCCCCAACCCAGTAAGAGAATGCTCTCACTAGTCACCTCTTCTCTGTCGTGCTGATAACCAACACATACTTTTATTGTTCTCTCCTGAAAACCCAAAACACCCTAATTCCTTCTTTTACTTTTCAACTTCTCTAAGGGGACCAAAGACCTTCTTCCACAAATTCCCTGGCTTTGTGTCTCTAGCCTATGAAATCCAAATCTCTGTTTTTGCTTTTTGTATGACTTCTGTGTTTCCAGTGAAGTGTTCCAACTACTCCAGGTGGTACATTAACAATCAAAGATGGAAGAGAGAATTCTGATTTAAAGAACCATTATAATTGAGAAATGACAATGGCGCCTATGGTATTGAAAGGAAGCTTCCCTGAACTTACTTGAGTGCCAACAAAGGTGGACTATGAATACTGGAAAAGGATGAGGGAGAATGTCATGGAGAATGGGGCTTTGTATGACTCTGACATTGTAAGAATGCTCTTGACAATATGGTTGTTGATATTTTGTGCCAATTAAGTCTCTCTCTAAAATTATATGTTGTACAGTTAAAAATAGTATTAATGGGGCTCTTCAATACAATCTATGTTTCCAGGTGCTGAAAGGGGGATTAACTTAGAGTGCTTTGTAGTATAATGATATTTATATTTACTTAGGTCTTTCCTCATGTAACAAACTGATATGATTAACATAATCACACTTTGAATATTACATAATTTTTGCATCTTTTGCCTGATTATGGTTTTCCATTCAGAAATAAAGCATGCATTCATCTCTTCTTCCTCGTAGATCAAAAGTTCTTGGAGGTCAAGGACTTGTGTCTTACTCATCTTGGCATTTTCCCAGCCCAAATCAGAGTCCAGCCAAAAACAACCTATAATATGTGTGGGGTAACCTGAAGTAAAAATACCATCTTCCTAACAAATAAATCACTATCATCTAAAATTAGGCTTAGTAAATTTTTGGTTTCTGTAACTAAAAGCATAAATAATCACATGATGGCTGGCTATGTCCTTTCCACAGAAGAGGCAGGAATTTTGTCTTTTATTCCTCCCTTCCTGCTTTGCCATCCCACTTCTAAAACTGCACCTGATACATGTACTCAGAAGCTGTACACTGCATCTATGCATTTATCTTAAGTGAAATGGAACAATGCTGAAATCCAAAGGTAGAATTTTTATCTGCAAATTGAAAAACCTTTTTCAAACCTTAGCCTCAAAGAATTAAGCTTTCCTATCACCTATCTCTCATTCTAGGAAGGAAGTACCTTTGAAATCAAAGGGAGCTCTACAAGGAGACAGAGAAACAGGGATGAAGGAATTCAAAAGCTTCAAATTGCATTCAAGCATCATTTGAAAATATGCATCTCACATAAAACTATAGCAAGCCTTTCCTTAGAGCATACATTTTAACACCCATCTGAATATTGTATTGTGCATGCAGGAACACTATTTCTAAATAATTCACTGCCACTTTTACAATTCTTTTAATATTTCATGATTATATCTTCAAAATTATATTTCCAGGAAGTATAATTTACCATGCTTCTTCTAGGCCAATGCCTGGCAATACTGGCTCTTCTTATAGGGACATACCATCTTCTATTATCTGCTTTTCATTTACTGAAATTCAGATTTATTGAGGGCTAATGATATACCATAGATTCAAATATTGCTTTTTTGGATTGGCTCAAAGTTCAAGCCAGAGATCATGCATATTTCAGGACTGTTTCTTACTTCTGATCCCTTCCCTGATCCAGTTTACTCCATGTTTTTACAAATATACTTTCCACATTTTAATATATTTACATTACACTCTCCCATTGAAACTGCAAGGAATGTTTCACTCATATAGTGTGTTCTAATAAAAATCCCTCAGTTCTTATTGAGAACCTTTCAATAAGATCTCTCAGAGAGAGACTGAGACTCTCAGAGTATCTCTCTGAGAGTCACTCAAAGACTTGCTGGACATCTGTGATGCTTGACTTATTTTCTCTCCTTACTGCAATATCTGGGCCCATGATTGACCACTAACTTTCATTAATTTCTCCTGTTTTTAAATGGGTGACATTGGATTTTTGGCAGCCTATCCTCTTCTCAAGGACATGGTCCCTTTGACTCAAAATCAATGGCTTTTCACAGAAATAGGAGCATAGTGAATATCAGTTAAGTGGAGAAAGGACAGGTTATGCCAAGTTTCATATTTTTTCTATTTTTCTTCTTTTCTCATTACTGTTAGTTGTTTGGAACTTTCATGGTCATCCCAATTTAAGTATCATGACATCCTCAATTATCATAATACCTATTTTACCTCACTCAATCCTTGGATTTATTTCCATGAACGGAATTTAGATGTTTTCATTAAGACTTGACTTTTTTTTAACCTGAAGTATCCCAGATTTTCTGCTTTCATCTTCTCAATACAGATAATCACCTTGATTATCTCAGTAACTTTTCTTCATATTACTTGTAGGAGTATAACTTTTAAGTCTGCATCTCAAAATCTAATCCTCTTCCACATTCCAAAGTGGCCTCTTCTAACCTATCTGTGGCTGTCTAAAGACTGCTAATGGGTTGAACTTTTGATAGGGAAAATATTCTGAAGAGCCTAATCTAATAAAACAGGCTGCTAGTAGAGGCAGAAGTTGGAGAAACTCAAAGAATGAGAGAGGTTTGAGGCGAGGTAGTTTCTCCATGTTTAATGAAAACAGAGTCCTGGAGCTGCTAGGAACTGAATCATCAGTAATCTGGCTGAGCTCAAAAGCAGGGTCTTCTTAGAGTCACCGAATAGTCAATTCACCTTCCTTTGTGATACCTGGACCAGAGAATGCAGTCTGGTCCTCCTGGACTTCTGACCTATAGAACTGTGAGCTAACAAATGGATGTTGTCTTTTTTTTTTTTTTTCATTTTTCTTTTATTATTCATATGTGCATACAAGGCTTGGTTCATTTCTCCCCCCTGCCCCCACCCCCTCCCTTACCACCCACTCCGCCCCCTCCCTCTCCCCCCACCAATACCCAGCAGAAACTATTTTGCCCTTATCTCTAATTTTGTTGTAGAGAGAGTATAAGCAATAATAGGAAGGAACAAGGGGTTTTGCTGGTTGAGATAAGGATAGCTATACAGGGCATTGACTCACATTGATTTCCTGTGCGTGGGTGTTACCTTCTAGGTTAATTCTTTTTGATCTAACCTTTTCTCTAGTACCTGTTCCCCTTTTCCTGTTGGCCTCAGTTGCTTTAAGGTATCTGCTTTAGTTTCTCTGCATTAAGGGCAACAAATGCTAGCTAGTTTTTTAGGAGTCTTACCTATCCTCACCCCTCCCTTGTGTGCTCTCGCTTTTATCACGTGCTCATAGTTCAATCCCCTTGTTGTGTTTGCCCTTGATCTAATGTCCACATATAGGGAGAACATACGATTTTTGGTCTTTTGGGCCAGGCTAACCTCACTCAGAATGATGTTGTCTTAAGCCACAAAGTTTGTGGTAATTTGTTATGCAACAATAGAAAATGAATACAATACATTAAGCTCAACACATTTTATCTAAACTCATTAACTTTCCTCTAGAACCTGTTTCCCATCACCTTTCTGCAGATGTGAATAATAGCACAGTCCTCCAAGTATGACCTTGGAGAGACTCATCTGCTTTCTATCCCACATCTGCCTAGCTGCCAACAAGCTTGGAATCTATGTGTCTCCCTCTTAATTTCCATTTTGTTCACTTCTCCCTGGTGCAGTTAAGGATCTTCCTTATCTGATGATTAGCATAATGAACTTGTTTTCCAACTTGTATCATCGCCTTCATTCTATACCACACTGCCAAGGCAGATCTTAACATGTTTCCTTAATCTTGCCAATCGCTACTATGGAAAAACAGCATAAATAATAAAACAAATGTCAAACCTCATGTGATTATTATGACATTTCCCACTGCCTCACCACATTTCTGGATCTAATCAACTTTTTAGCTAAAGTGAACAGCTCATCCTTCTATGGCTATTATCTGTATATTCTCACATGCATTTCTTCAGAAAAATGAAAACTTTTATATCTTGTTCAATCCTTTGATGTTTGGGAAAATTGGATATTTCCATGAAACATACATTATTTAATATTGTCAACATGAAAGGTCCTTAGAAAACATTTGCACAATGACCAAGTATGAACAGATTCTCCTTGGTCCACTGAAAGGAAGGTGTTTCCTTAACACATTCCCTGGGTACTTAATTAACACTTCTCAGACATTCCATGAAGCATAATATAGTCTCTATTATTGAGAGTGTCTTGTTGTTCTCAGTATCCCCCAGTAAATCCTACCAGAGGTTGTATCTAGTAGAGTTTGTTTAATGGTTTTCTAATATGGGGATATAGTTAAGCAGTGGGAACTCCTCTTGGATTTCAGAGCTGATATATCAGCAACAGGTTATCTCTGTCAATTGAACAAGCCCCAGAGAGTTCATATATCAGGAAGTTGATGAATCCTTTTCTGGTTAGCTCTGTGTGCCTGAGAACATCACTGTGACATGGTAGCAACTTTAAATAATCCACATTTGGGGAATCTCAGAAACTCATTTTCTCAGCTTCCCTTTTTCCTAATCTAGAAGCATGAGGCTTAAATTCTGCCCAACAGAAAATCTCAGGACTTCAGTTATATGGAGAAGTATTGGAGGGAGCAGTTGCCATGCAGGATTGACTTTCTGACAAGAGTAGTATATGGGGGCAGGCGGTCCTCCCAGGCCACAGAGGGATCCAGGTTTGAGTGCTCATGTGAGAGCTACCATCTATGACAGTGGTATAGCTATGTTGGATTCTTCAAGGATCCCTGTGGAGGTAGGTGTTGCTTCTACTGGTAGCAGTTCAAATATGACTGTAGCTCTCCACAAGTTTCTGCAACCTTCAAAAAACTTTGCCAAATCTGTTTCTGTTGTAACAACTAGTATGGCTGCTATGGTTTACAACTAAACTCTTGAGTAAAAGGTGCCTAAAAGCTGAAAAATGCTATATTTATTTTAAAAAATCCCATATTAGTGGGATAATTTCAATTGTAGCCTCTGCTACTCAGAATTGGAATTGGTTCCATCTTCACAAACATAGTGTGCAACTATGACAATATTATATACTGTCATTTAACATTGATTTTTAAAACTTTAGCAGATGGTCTTGAATTCCATAATCATAGTCATACTGCAATTATGATAACTCAAAAATTATACTAAGTCATATATACATATTAGCTCATTCAATCTAGAATATATCTCTGTGAGATTTTTTCTTATCAAAATGGTCCCTGTTTTACAAGTGAGGAAATTCAACTCCCAAAATTTAAGTAATTTTCACAATAGTGCACATTCAGTTAATAGCAGGGAAAATTCAGATGTACATAGGCTGACTCCCTGTGCTCTTAACCACTATGGTAATTTCGCGCAAAGGAATCAGATGCTTTTCTTATTACTCGGGTACAATTTGCCTGAGATATAGTCAGATTATTTTTACTCATTGCCTTCTGAAATCTATGAAAATGACTAATCTCAATGCTATTCAGTTTCTTCAGGAATTTGCTTATTTTAATGTGCATAGCACATGTATATGATACAATCATTTGGAAGATACTGAATAAATAGAATTTATGAGCTAGCCCCACATACTTTCATAGCTTCTACTGCCCCCACCCTACAGTCCAGCATGCTTGTGGTCCACTTCTCTTCTTACATTTCATTTTTACCCTTTGCTAATATCTCTGACCAAAGTGCACATTTTCATCTTGTATCTCTTCATGATGCCGAATGTTATCTAAGATATGTTTTCTGTAAAACAAAACTGTCCACTCTTCCATTACAATCAGTCATGTACAATAAAAAGAATGTTTATTTAATGAGAACTTTACTCTGTGCTTTGCTCAGTGCACTTGTCATGTATTAATTCATATAATTGTCATGAGTGGATGAAGTAGTCAACATCACCTCCATTTCACAGATGACAAAGTTGAGCTTCAGTGAAATTAATTACGTTTTTCCACAGTCATTTTGCCTTTGTGTGGCCAAGCTTTGTTTAAATTTGGGAAATCATTTTCTATCCTCTAATCACCTACATTGTTATAACACTCTTACATCGCCGAACTCATTTTCAAAAGCTATTCATCTTCACATCCTGAGTTTCTATTACCATCCTTGCTCCAATCAATACCCAAGCACTTGTTTGAGTCAATGTATTATGAATGAAAACCAGTGTTATGGTTTGAATATGAATGTCCCCCATAAGCTCCTGTGTTAAAGGAGTGGTGTCCAGGCACTTTTTTGGGAGATGCTGGAAACATTGCTGGTCAGTGAGTCATTGGTAAAAGCAGACTGATGGTGTCATGGCTTTGAGGACTGGATCTTCCGTTCTGTCTCTTTTTCTTTCTGGCTACCATGAGGGGAACATCTCTGCTCTGCACCGCCTCACCACAGGCCTAGACACAATGCACCCAGCCAGCACGGACTGAAACCTCTGAAATCACGAATCAAAATAGCTCTTTCTTTAAGTTGTTAAGTCAAGTGCTTAGTGACAGTGATGAAAAATTGATTAATAGAAGAAATCCACAACTCATCTTCTCTCTCCCTTAAGCTGTATAATATGTTTTTCCTTATACACTTTTAATGACTTTTTGAGTGTCCAATACAAGAATAAGCCCACTAACTAATTTAAAAACTGGGGTGTTATCAGCCCCCTTGAGGATCCTGTGTATCTCTTTTTACTGCCACTTCCTCCCTCCAACTTAGGAGCAGCCAGTGTCCTTCACTTTCAGTAGTGAATTTCCTTCCTTTTCTTTATGGACTTACTGCATATGTGTACAAAACAATTAACTGTGTTTTACCTGGTTTTTTAACTTTAAAAAAGTGGAATCATATTGTATATAGTCTTTGAATTATTTTAATCAATTTTATGAATTTGTGTTATTCCTATTTGTAGTGCAATTCATATTTGTAGTGTATCCTCTTTGAAATTTGAATTGTATGTATGTTGTAAACATATATACATAATAAACATACAATTTTATATAAAATATGTATAAATACTATATATATATATATACATTTTTTTGTGGCTTGGAGTTTGAACTCAGGGTTATGCACTTGCACAACAGGTGCTCTACCACTTGAGCCACACCTCCAGTCCATTTTGCTCTGGTTATTTTGCAGATAGGGTCTCATGAACTACTTGCCTGGGCTGGCCCCAAACCACAATCCTTCTGATCTCAGCTTCCTAAGTAGCTAAGATTATAGGCATGCACCACCAGCACCCTGCTTAATTGTATTTCATTACATAAAGTATAGCACAATTTTTCTAGCAGTGATTTCATCGGTGGACAATTAGGTGGTTTCCATTTCAGGCTGTTCTACAAAGTGTTCTATGTACATTTTTACTCATATCTCCTGATACAAATATCAAGCAATTTTCTGAGGTAGTGTTCTGTCATTAGAAACTTAATCAGACAACAGCTCTCACCCGTGTCTTTTAGTCTGCAGACTTCCCTCAGTCTTCCAGAAGCCATCTTGCTAAACATAGAGGAAGGTGAAAATTGGGAAAGCTAAGCAGAATCTGAAAGATTAGGAGACTATGTACCCTAGCGCCTTGCTCCTGTTTCAGACAGCTCTGAGATGTCACTTGTGTCCAGAGCTTCCCTAGGGATGAGAACCATGGTTAACATTGCCTGGGATTTGCCTGGAGACCACACACTGCCTTTGCTCCATCCTGCATCTGACTGTCTTTCTAGTTTTCCCCAAGAACACTCATTTCCACATGAGTTCTCACTTTAGCAATAAAACATCCTTTACTTTTAATTTTTTGTGCCTTGAATTTGTGGGGCAAGGGTGTTCTATGGGAAATGCTAAGTAAAATCAGGGCCAGGAAGGGAACCAGAGAATTACCATAGTGTGAGCTAAACATCAGTGCACAGAACTGAATTATTTACAATGTCAGTGTGGTTCATTATTTTTACAATATTTGTTACTTGTATTCCTGCTCCTTACTAAGCTACGAAGCTATATAATGTAAAAGATTACACTTTTTCATGAAGACTTATGTTTTATCACTAGTATTCAGAGTCAAAGAAGAAATACTTACATTTATATAACCGTATTATGATTGTGAGTAGCATTTTTGCTTTAAAATTTTCCAGTGAACACTGAGAGGCAATGGGTGCCCTTGCGTTCTACTTCTCTATCTCCTTTACCACAGCTGAAGGTTGAGTTCACAGATGCTGAGTTTTAGAGAAGAGCTGGATGGATATATAAAGCATTATGTAATTGACATAGTTTTTTTTTAAGTACACAACACTAAACACTTTAAAAATGGATATTTGAAAGGCCAAATCCTGTTTTGCTTTCTGGATGTGGAAATTATCTTTGGAGTAGACTCTTGTTACTTTGAAACCTTTTTTTTCCTGAATGAATAATTTATATAATACATCATGTCACCTTGGTGTGTTTTGATAGCTTTGAGGTATTCTATATTGTAGGTTGAAACTCATTGTGGATTTTAATCCTGGTTCTAATGCATATAACTGACACTGAAGGAAAATTATTTATCTGTATACAATTTTCCCTATGTGCCAAATCATGTCTACATTATGAACAGTACTTTAATTTCATTTTGGGAGTTTAAATCACAATCTATATCCTTGAGGATCATGTTGTTTATGACACTGATACTTTTCAACAGAGAGAAAATTGAAGAATTTTTATTTTTAATGAGGTACATTATCCTTGCTAAAGAATGCATTCTCTTGTAATTATTAAATAATGTCCTCTTGTCACCCTCTAATCATTCATCCTTGTAAACTTAATAGAAAGTATGTATATGCCATGATTTAGACAAACTTTTTCACTATGGTACTAAACAGAGGATTTCATATAATGTTCAGAATTATGAATACAATACCTCTACATAGCCTGAAGCATTAGGCTACAACAGGATGATTAATATAGGTCCATACAGCGAGGATGGAGCTCATGAAACAGACTGTCCAAAGGCATTTAGTCCAGTCTTCACTGAGAGAATGCTATTCCCTTTAATACTGTAAGTCTATCTAGTTCAGAAGGTATTTGGCTTGACTGGTCCCAACCAAAGCCTCCTAACTCTAACCTCCAACAGGAACAGCAGCAGCTATTCTGTATCTAGAACCTAGAAAAAAAGTTTGGCTGAGCAATTCCCCAATACTGTCTGAAGAAAAATCAGCAGCTTGTAACATGTTCTGGGAAGGAAAAGCACACATATCCCAGGGTCCTGTCTTCTTCCTTATCTTAAATAGTTTCTTCATAAGCACCCTAGAGTTCTGATCTACATACTCCCTACTCTTCATGAGCTCAAAGGCATTTTTTTTTGATAAATCTAATGCTGTTGAACTCCAATGCTGGGCCAGAGATTGCACTTGGTTACCAGCCCACACAATTGTAATAAGGCCAGAGATAATCCTGGGTGCTATAACCCAGACACCCAAGATACAATCCCCAAACTCTTCAGTTTGAAGAATTTCCAATGCTAAATAACTAACTCATTTCTGCCTCTACCTTTATTGTTTTTCTGATAAAATGAAACTGTCCATGTATATTGATGCTAAGCCTGTAGTCTCCTTCTGAGTCTTCCAGTCATTAGAGTTCTGTTGTATCCCAGTCACCACCTGGCTATCACTGAATTCTGACTCTAATCCACAGATTAATGCCACCATATGTGGTCATGTACTGCAAACCCCCAGAGTCACCGTTAATGTAGACCTAGGCTGAGCAACACAGGGGATCCTAATCCCTTGTCATGTGGCTAGAGAGGCTATTATGTCTGAGAAACAGAGGAACTAATTTTTTTCTTTAATTTTAAGTAACTTAAATTTACTTTTAAGATCTGAAACTTGGGCTACTCAGAAGGTGGAAGTAGGAGATCACATTCTAAGGTTAGTCCTGGACAAAAGCTCAAAATCCTCTTTGAAAAACAAAGTAAAAGCCAGAAGGACTAGGGACAAGGATAAAGTGGTAGAGAGCTTGTTAGGCAAGTATGAAGTCCTGAGTTCAATCTCTAATACACCGAAGGAGAAGAAGGAGACGAGGGAGAAGAAGAAGTATATTCAATTCAGTTATTGAAGAGCATTTAAAATAATCTGGAAGCAACTTGATTATGTGAGTCTAGTTTTCCAACTATAAATTTTACAAAATCTAAATATAGATAAAGTACATCTGATAAAAATTTGGCTTCTGAATTGAGATGTACTATAAGTGTAAAGTATATTCAAATTAAAAAAACTAATATGAAAAATGCAAACTATAATATTGATATTTTTATGTTGATTACATATAGAAATGACATCAAAATTATAAAGTAGATTAAACAAAACCTTGCATAAAATATATTTCATCTATTTTGTTTTACTTCTTTTTAAAAATGTATATATTAGGTATCTCAAGATTACCTATATCTTTCCTTATATCTTATCAGAAAGCACCAAGTTAGAACATAATGTGTCAACAAAAACTAGATAGCAAATAACACAAAATTATTGCTGTTTCCAAAACTGGTCTCCTCCATCAAGTACAAGTGCCTCCCCTTTTGATTTATATGCAGATACTGCTTGAACTTCTCCAAATTTGGGGCTGGAAGACACCAATATTCTTCAGACAAAGTGTTCCTTTCCATAGTGATAATCCCGTCTTGAAGTCTTTAGAAATTTCCTTGGCAACTTTCAGATGTTAAAATCTTACATGCAAATGATACTTCAGTGGAGATATATGTTCAGTTCAAGGCATGGTTATTGAATAGCTGGGCTTCTTCATTCCTTCTAATTAAGCCACATTTCAAATCCTATTGTGCTACATCTTCTTACCTACTAAACTTTCAAAGCCTTCAAATGTATTCTTGTTTATTAGAACGAGTTTAGAGGGGCCAGGAATAGTGCATCATGCCTGAAATCCCAAATACTCATGATGCAGAGTTTGGGAAGATCAGGGTTAGAGGGCAGGTCAGACAAAATACTAGTGAGACTCTTTCTCAACAAACAAACTGGGCATGGTGGCACATGCCTATTACCCAAGCTATTCAGGAGGTGTAGATAGGAAAATCATTGTCCAAGGCTAGCCCAGGGCAAAAACTCAAGACCCTATATGAAAAGTAACTAAAGCAAAAAAACGCTGGAGGTGTGGGTCGAATGGGAGAGTGATTGCCCAGCAAGCTCAAGACTGTGTTCAAAACCCAGTACCACCAAAAAAGAAAGAAAGAAAGAGAAAATAACTAGTTTAGAGGGTCATGGTGCTGGAGTGATCAAAGTTGGTACATTATAGTCTTACTCTGATAGAATTGGTCTAACCTATACGTTTAGATTGCTTCTTTGACAATTATTTTGCCTAAAATGTAAAATTTAGATTTACAGGCAGATTTAAAAAACTTTCTTGGTTCCCCCATTTTGATATAAGATTCTTAGTCGTAAAGAAAAAGCAAGAAAGATTGCTAATGTTCTCTCTCAGCTTGAATAACTTAGAGTTACAGAAGTGTTTATGAATAATGAATATCTAATTGAAGTGTCTGAAATATGAATAACTGTACCAGTCCATCGTGCAATGAGATGTAGAATTCTCATTCAGCAACAGGATCTTTATTCCCCTTTTTCTGCCTTCTGTTATTTCCCCTGTTGAGTGTGAAGTAGCACAGATAATGCTTTGGAGCTTCCAAATGAATCGATCTCACTGTTTTCTATTTTAACCAAGCCATCCAAACAAGAAAAGATGACGGGGTGGGGGATCCCCATGAGTTGAGAACAGAGCAACCTTAAATCTAGATTAATCCAATACACAGAAATAAAACCACAGTGTTTTATATTGTAGTCTCAGTGATAAATCTATTTGAATTGAAATTGTTGACATTCAAGGGGCTGATGAACATGTTTCAGGCTGTACCAAAGCATCCTCCTTGCTTATCACTCCTTTATGAATCCTTGCCATATTATTGAAAAATTGCTAAAGAGTACTGATTATTTCCAATTGTATGTCATATCAATCAGAAAAAAGGTACAGAAAGTCCACAAAACACTAATGTGAAACTAAACAAAATAGCAGCCTTCTTTGACTCTGTCTTACCCATTGAAAGCAAGCCTTCTCTGCTCTGTGTCTTCTTTCCCTGTGCAGAAAGGAGCATGGAGTCCTGGTACCATGCCTGCTTCTGTCTGCCCATAGCTCCTCAGTCAGATTCACAGAATGATAAAGACTGGGGTACCCAATGCCTATCCCTAATACCCTCCATAGAAAACACTGACATTATTTTTGTTGAAGTTGCAGCATTTGGACATATCCAATAAACATCTCTAAAACTGGGCCACCTGGCTGTTTCTTCTCAAATCTTAATGGTCACCATTTGAGAAACTGAAACTCAGCTGGGGAAGAGGATAGGGTGATTACAGGTTGCACAGTCTCTCTCTCTTCTTCATGCCTGGTACACAGTGAGTGCTATTCCAAGAAACACTGTTGTTCAAAACACAAACATTTCATTTCAAACCTCTCTTTTTAATTATAGAAATTCTAACACATAGTTTGAATTGAAAACCAAAAGCATTTTGTGGTTCTCTAAAATCTTCCTTAGAAAATCATTCTCCATCATCAAGTCTTATATTATACATAGTAAAAATGATGATAACATTGAAAGAATCAAATGATTCTTTGCTTTATTTTATTTAGAGCTTGATATAAAGAAGTTTCTGCTATCGATATACAAAATGAAGGACAGACGGGTAAACTAAATCTTTTCCAGAGGTGGGTACCAGTGGGAAGGGGGTGGGCATAAGGAAAGGGTGCAATGAAGGTGAACTTGGCGGATGTACTTTGTATTCATACACAAAAATAGAACAATGTAACCTGTTAAAATTGTTCTAAGAATGGAGGAGAGTGATGAGGGAGAACAATGGAGGGGGTAAGTCTAACTAAGATACGTTTAAGTACGTATGTAAATATCACAACATATCTTCCTGTACAACTCTTACATGCTAATAAAACTTTTAAAGATTTGGGGAAAAATTGAATCAATTCCCATGTGAGTTTAATTTTCCAGGAAGTATGGCCATTCTACTAAACAGTAACAAAATGGAAAGCAACATATAGCAATGCTGAATCCTTTATTTGGAATAGAAAAGCATTCAAAGATGGACAATAATCACACAGCAGGATGTTGTCATTATTAATGCTAAGTTATCCCCATCTCACACCAAACATTGATCCAGTTTACAGCATAGCTACAGCTACAAGATCTAAGACAGTTTCTATTTTGTGGTTGCATTTTATTCCTGTTATTCATTCCTCTCACTTTGTACTGACCTACTGCTTTTTTGTCGATGTATGCTTTGAACATAAAGACCACCAGCAACTTGAAAAATATTCCTTCTGTCAGATTCTAGCACATTGGTGCTGCATATCAGTATTTTTTTTCAGTTCTCTTTTGGGAGACAGAATGTTGGCCTCGTTGTTTTGCTTCAATCTTTGCTGTTCTCACATATGTAATATTTCAAGTATAGTTATGTCTCTTTTGCCTCCAACTTCTCATCACACAAACTCAGAAATGAAATTCAGAGTCTGGATTTTGCTAGGAGCTCAATGTAGAGAAAAGAAAGGACAGATCTTTAAAATATATTACTGTATGCAAATATATATAACAGTATATTTTACTTTCTGATTATTTAAAATAAAGATTAAAATTATGCAAATAAATCACAATGGCATTCTGGGTGAAGATCAAGTCAGCATATGCACCCCAGAAATAAAATAGAGAAACATGTTTTTTTTTTCCCAAAACACCAATGAGACAAGTGTAGCTATATCTTACAACCAACTCAAATATTATTCCAATTTTTCCTAAAGAAAATTTCTCAGATAAGTTTGGAAGTCATGTGGATACCAGAATAGCAAGTGATTTTGAAATAAGAAGACTTCATTTCAATTTTTCAACTCTGGTTTCTGTAAGCTATAACCTCAGGTAGAAATGTAAACTTTCTGGGATCCATAATACTGAATTTTGTTACTTCTAAATCATTTCTTAGGCTTTTGTAAATTCCAGATGAAACAATTCATACAGTAAATATTTATGTCAGTGTCTTCGCATATAATTCAATTCTTAGCACCACTCAAGGTATTGAATATGTGTGAAAACATGAGGTAGAGGATAAAACCCACAGAGTCTCATGGGGCCAGACAAATAAGTGTATATTGCAATACTGTATAATAAGTTCTGAGATGGAAAACAAACACAAAAACATGGTGTACATTGAAACAACCAAGGACAATCACCTCATGTAGCCATTGGTGAGGACTTTTTGAAAAAGAGGCACCTGAACTCTCTATTAAAGAACAAAGAAGCTTGAAAATACAGATAATTTGTATATGAACAATGATTTACCCACAAAACAATCTAGGAACAAGTGCCAACTGCTTATAATTTACTACAGCTTGAATGTGACTTGTGGGGGAGGACTGATGATACAGTATAGATGGGGGAGGGAGCAGAGGTCATGCTTTCTGGTTTTCTGTCCTTCCTGGGACTTTGTTATAGTTTGCCAGCCCTTGCACCATGATGAGGGACATCTTTTCTACTGTGTCTTCTTTTTGTTGGAGACAGTTTAGTAATGCTCCTTTTGAGAACCCTATGTGATCCTCTGGGAACACACAGACTTATCGCCTTATCAAAATATTGAAAAAGAGTGTCTATTACTTATGACTCTCCAGTCCAAGAAAACATGTGGTTTCAAATTGTACTCTCTGTAACCCTTATGGAGGAAAAGTAAGGGAATTTGCCATACTTTCAACCACTTTAACAGTGGATCCTATAGGGCTTATCTGGTATTCGAAGCAAAGGGTTGAAAGTAAAAACAAACAAACGAACAAGAAGCAACTACTCATTCAAATACAAAGGTACCAAAAATTGGCTAGGCGAAACCCCCAAAACATGCCTAATTATGCATTATTCATGCATTTGTTCAGGCACATTCTTTCTAATATAAAATATGGACCCTAAAGGCAGAGCTGTCTTCCTAGTTATAGATGTCAAAGTGTGAGATATAATTCAAAAGCATACTTAACTCAAATAAATAGCATTGCTCAACATTTAAAAAGGGAAAACAGAAACAAAATAAAGCCCAGAAGCTGCTGAGAAATAAAAACAATGCAAGATAAAAGCATGCAACATGAATTCCTTACATTGCCAACAAAATAAAAAGAACTACAAAAAACTAAAATAAAAGTGATCTCTGGATGAAAACTTTGGAAACAAAGTTTTCTGCATTTTGTGCTTATGTTTTAATGTTAAAGATGCAAGCACAATAAAAGTAGATAGTCTTAAGTGTCATGGTTTAGTGACAGCAGTATTCCATCAAACATACATCTTGATTTTAAAGGAAGGGGATGAGTAAACAATACTGATTGCTCATTTTCAAAGTATAGAAAAGCAAGCTAACAAAGACTTGGCTTTTTTGAATTGCTAAAGTAACAATATTTTTAGAATTCATTCTAGAATGCATGAACACAAAAGAGAGAGCAGTTCTTTCCCTTTTTCTTCTTTTAAATTCTTCCTAAAGAAAAGGTGTAAAATAGTCATTAATTTGTTAAGGGTATGAAGACAAAAGTATATTAATTCTCGTATGACCTAAGCAGGTTGCTAATATAGGCTTTATTAGATGAAATACTCTTGAATTGCCTTGGAAATAATTTAGCTTGTTTCTTCTCTTGATAAATAAAATACATGAAAGGTGCAAATATTCACGAAAGTATGAAATTTTCTCTAGTTATAGGATAGTAGACATTGAAGGTTGGAGGGTCACTCATTTTGTAGAAAGCAATTGTAACTTCAAGGTTTGAAGTATATTTGTTACATGTGTAGTTGGTTATGCTCTACCTTTGTCTGAAGAATGAACTGTGTTCACTCACTGACTCTTCTTGTGAGCATGCCCTGCTCATTTGTGGCCTTTTTTTCTTCTTATAGGCTATGCTGCTATAACTGGGACACAGAACCCATATCCCATGGGGCAGACCCAGATGTAAATACTAGTGGAATGTGCTCTGTTACCCAAAAGCATGATCAGATTGAAGACCTCGTATATGAAATAAATGTACTGAGGCAAGAGGAACAGGTTTACCAATTCAACGTCACTATTCTCATGGTCCATGTTCTGTAACATTGAAAGCACTGGGACAATGATGATAGCAGGTATCATCTGAGTATTTATTCTACAAACATGAGATTTCATATTTTAAGAAGTCTATACATGACAATTGTGTTTGTTGTTGTGACTTATTCTCTATTATAGTATGGACCCCGATTGGCTATTACAGTGACTAAATAACTATTAAGACAATTTTTTGACACAAGAAGGTATTAGTGAGTGTTCATGCTTAATTTAATAAATAATCTCTATAGAGGAGCAATGAGTATTTGAACTTTAAAATTGGTATGATAATATGTGCAATAAATAATATTCAAAATATTGTTCATTCATTCAGAAAATAATCTTTCAGTATTCACCAGGTGCCTAGTATTGTGTTAAAGTGATTTAAGATTATGTGAATTCTGCTTTAAAGAAAATATTTCTGATATAGCACAAATCAATTATATAAATTTCTTACCTTCTTAGTTTAGATATAAGAAATAATAAAGCTTCTCTATGAATAAACTCAGCATATAGCCAAGGAATAAACATCTAATCTATAGAAGATGCCATTGTCATATGCTTTGAACTTCATTAGGTAAGGATTTTCATCTAAATATCCTATTTTCCATGCCCAGATGGAAATTCAGCCCAGATCACAAAGGCTACAATGACCCAGTCAGATCAAGGCTGCGGAATTATGATCAATCTTAGCTTAGGATGTGAGTGTCCAGACAGACAGGATAGGGTCCTTCATGTCATCTGGTCAATTTCCCAGTACAGAAGCGAGATAATTCAGCAGTTAAACACAGGTAAGAAGTGGACCAAATCTTTCCTGAGGCAAAAGAATCATCTAAATCCAAATCAGTAAATCTACCAGATAATTTACTCTTCACATCTTCTCAAAGTAAATATTTATTTAAATGTATTATTTTTGCTGGTCCAAATGTGAAGCTATCCCACCATTTATATCCTCTTTATAGAGCAAAACAAAAGGAATGGTTTTCAATATTGTGCTTAAACTAAAATTACAAAGCATTTTACTACAGTTGATTATTTACAGGTTTCATCCTTTCTTAGGCAATCAGTTATTTATGTTGTGAAATATGCAGTGTTAGAATTCACATCCCAGAGTCTTTCAAGGCTGGCAGCAGTGGTTTATGTAATATTACCTATTCTGAGCCGGTGGATGATGCTCTCAGTGGTACATATTAAGATATCTAGAATTTAGTGTAACAACAGAAAGATGGAAGCTTCCTAAGCCTATTTAAGTAAAAAAATTCATGATCTCAAATATCCAAAGTCTAAAATTTGTTTCATCAATTAAATCTAGTTTAATCTGCTAATCCCAAATCATCACACTTACTATCAAAAAGTTAGTGTGTTCAGAAATACAGATGTGAACCCATGGGACACAGTTATATTTTCAAGTATATTAAACAAAACTTATTTACAACCCTTGATAGGTGAGTTATTTAGCTCAAATTTCTAAAACTGTCTCCCAAAATGAAAGTGCATTCTGCTGACCTTAAGTAGTCTGTGATTCTCCAGTGGAGGACTACAACACAGTATGAGTCCAGATGATTTGTTTTACAAAATTTGTGTATGTGTGTGTGCACAGTGCATATGTGGCATTCACCTTAGGCAACAGTGCTCTCTGGGAAAATACTGTAAAGCCTAGTCCAGATACCTATGGGGAGAACAAAAGCAAGGTGTTGAAATTCCAACATCATAAAATGTGATCCCATGCATGAAATGTAGCAACATTATTTGCAAAAAAATGGTATTTTCCTCTCCCCTTCAAAATGAATTATCTTATAAATGTGCTTCAAACATTCCATCACTTCTAACAAGTATCAAAAATACAAATATTTCATGTTGTGCATGCTTAATTTTATCAAGTGCTCAGCAAAGTCGAAATGTTGATTTATGTTTGAGAATTAAAGTAAAAAGGAATAAATTAAAATTCACAAGAACTAGATGACAATTCTCTTTTAATTAGAAAGCTGAATATAAGGCAGTGAGGCCTTCAGAAGGAAGCATCTAAAAGTTTTTTTTTTTTTAACAATCAGAAATGATTAGTACTTGGGAATAAAAAGGCAATACTTTTTATTCTTTCTAATGTCCAAAGCAATGCTACGTTTTTCAGAGGATCTTAAAATTAGTATTTGTTTCTGCAAAATCTATATTTTCTAGAAGATCTAATTAAGATAACAAAGTGAAATAAAGTTTAAAAATCACTGACCTAGTCTTTCATTTGAATTGAAAGGGGTTTGAGGTGAAAAGACCTGGGCAAAATTTCAGTTAATCTAAGCTATAGTCCAATTATTATTAGTAGTCAAAATATTTTAATTACTAGTTAAAAATATTTTTTATTTTTCAATTATTATAATAGTATTCAACAACACATTACATATACATATTCTAGGTATAAGTTTTCAGGGACATATTGTTTTTGTAATGATAAGGAAGTATTTCATTTAAAATTTTGATATCTTAGAAATTGTATATTGTTCTTAGAAATTGGATGTAATTAATGGGGAAGAGACTAATATTTCAACACACTTCATATAAATTATTTCCTTTACTCATTACAAGTGCTCTACTAAACTGTATAAAAGATTCCTCTTTAAGATATGAGGTGAACATATCTCCAGGATTATCATAAGTAATTATTAATTACATGCTCTTTCATTGTCAAAAGTTTTTGGTTTGGGTGTTAAATTATATAGCAATCACAGAAATCAGCAAAGTGAAATACAGGAAATTTAAATAATTGACTAACATTATACGCACCCTTGGTCAGTTAACTGTTGGAAATGAGTTATGATGAACACAACCAATTCTCCACTGCTCTGCAGTGCCTTGCAGCAGGCAAAATCAAGAGGTGTTTGCAGAATGGCAATCTGAAGATGAACAAGTAGAACTAGCCAAAATACTATGTCAAATACCTTGCAATGCTGCACAGAAAATCAGCCCTTTGGGTTTTTCTGCTCTCAAGTGTCTACTTGTAAAAGGCAGATGGTGGTGGGAGAGGTAAGGCTTCAATAAGAATTCACACTTGGGTAATAATGAACTATCAGTGAGTGGGAAAAGGCACAGGTTAAGAAAAATAGTAGGTGGGGGGAGGCTGAAGGGAAAATAGTGGAATGAAAGCTGCAGAAACTGGACAGAATCTCATGAATTGGATGCTTTAGTTTACTTCATAATCCCAGTCATCATGTTACATTCTAAGGAAAGACCTTCCTAATATGTGTTAAGAATACAGCCTTTATTATAAGAACAATAACTATTTAGAATACAGAATCTGGAAGACTGGCTGCAGTGAATGGGCCCTAAGGAACAGAGGAAGGGATCAGGGACTGGATACACTGGAAGAGCACAAGCAGGAGGTGCTACTGCCACCATTATGGCTGCTTTCCAAATTTATAGTATGACAGCTACAGTTCGAATTTTGTTTGTTTTGTGAGATCCTGGGGTTTGAACTGAGGACTTCACACTTGCAAAGCAGGCTATTTACTGCTTGAACCACAACTCCAGCCCTTTTTTCCCTTTGGTTATTTTTTGGAGATAGGGTCTAATTTTTCACCCAGGCCTGCCTGGGATGCAATTTTCCTATTTTGAGCTTTTCACCATCACTTGGACAACAGAACACACAATTATACGACTTTCTTGCTATTGAGATGGGGTCTCACAAACCCTTTTTGTCTGATTTCAGCTTCCCACCCAACAGCACCCAGCTTACATTTAAAGCTGAAAGAAGTGAAAGAATAAAACAAAGAGGGAAAGGAAACACTCTGTAAATGTTACAAAGGGTACAGAGAATTGAGGGCAGAATAAAGAGGAAAGAACTTTCTTAGAGCAGTAGAAACACTCAAAAGTAGAGTCAGGTGGAGGTGTTTGCTGAACCTCTGGAATCTGCAGGAGGTGTTTTAGCATGTGCACACACAGACATGGGGACCAGAGAAGAGGCAAGGGTCACCGCTCATTACTAAACTCACTCGGCCAACACGAGGTGGGAGATGACACTAGCTTAAAGAATGATTTGAGTCAGCCGTGGCTTCAAGGCAGAGTGGCAATTATTAACCTCAGCAGTGTCTTTGAAGGGAAGGTCAAAACTGTAGCTCTCCAAAAATCCTATGTTCTCCCTCATATGTGGACATTAGATCAAGGGCAAACACAACAAGGGGATTGGACTATGAGCACATGATAAAAGCGAGAGCACACAAGGAAGGGGTGAGGATAGGTAAGACACCTAAAAAACTAGCTAGCATTTGTTGCCCTTAACGCAGAGAAACTAAAGCAGATACCTTAAAGCAACTGAGGCCAATAGGAAAAGGGGAACAGGTACTAGAGAAAAGGTTAGATCAAAAAGAATTAACCTAGAAGGTAACACCCACGCACAGGAAATCAATGTGAGTCAATGCCCTGTATAGCTATCCTTATCTCAACCAGCAAAAACCCTTGTTCCTTCCTATTATTGCTTATACTCTCTCTACAACAAAATTAGAAATAAGGGCAAAATAGTTTCTGCTGGGTATTGAGGGGGGGGAGAGGGAGGGGGAGGAGTGGGTGGTAAGGGAGGGGGTGGGGGCAGGGGGGAGAAATGAACCAAGCCTTGTATGCACATATGAATAATAAAAGAAAAATGAAAAAAAAACTGTAGCTCTCTTTAGGACAAGTATAGTCTTCAACAGATCCCATCCCTCTACCTTTCCAGATGTCTTTCTCCCAATGCCTTTCTCCCAAAGTTGAGCATTAATTATGTGACCTACAAATGCAAGCTATTTTCCCTGCTGAAGGAAATAAAGTCTAAACAACTTAAAAACAAACACTACCTCTACCTTTCTGTGCTTGGTTTAATAGAGGAAAATGACACAGTCTTAAAATAGGGGAGATTATTCCAAAGCAAGCCTAAAGGAAAACATCCCTGATGTTTGTAGCAATTACCCAATGATCTTAAGAGGCAGTAGGAGGGAAAGAAAGAAAGCCATTCAAGATTGACATAAGTTAGGAAACTGAGATGTCATGATTGGGGTTCTAGGGCTACATATGCATAAGTCAACCTTGACTCAAAGCCTCAACCTCATTTTAGGTTCTACCTTTGGGTGAAATCAAACACAGCACTGATGTTTGGTCCATCCTGTATAATCAAATGTAAAATGTGTGGGTCTGAGTAAGAGTCATGGATTTATGTACCTGTTACTGTTACTGAGCTATTCCACCTCAGAACCTAAAGTGAAGACATTCAGTTAAATTAATTCCAGAGTTCCTATCTTTATTATTTCTAATCCATAAAATGGGGGAAATAGTAATTGTTTTTAATCATGAGTATTTTACTAATTAGGAAGAAAAGTGATTCAAGTTAGCTCAGGCCAAATGTGGTGATTATTAAATTAGAAAGATATTTCTCAGACACTCAAGCAGAAGTCAACCCAGTCTTTACTTGGGTCTTGAGGGAGTCTGAGAACACAGCCAGAGTCATCATTCTTTCTTCTCTACTCAGGTCCACAGAGTTTCCAGTCTTTACTTCAGCCTTGCTTCCCTCTTCTCCCTCTGCCTTTTTTACACATGGCCTCTTCTAGTTTCTCCAGTATTCCCCAACATTTCCAAATCTAATCACATAGCTAGTCAGAGAGACTGTGGTGGCTTTTGTTGTGATCAATTCCTTTCTCTAATTGTCTGTGACTAGATGCTCCACTACTGACGAATGGATCAAGAAAATGTGGTATTTATACACAATGGAATTTTATGCAGCCATGAAGAAGAACGAAGTGTTATCATTCGTTGGTAAATGGATGGAATTGGAGAACATCATTCTGAGTGAGGTTAGCCTGGCCCAAAAGACCAAAAATTGTGTGTTCTCCTTCATATGCGGACATATTAGATCAAGGGCAAACACAACAAGGGGATTGGACTTTGATTACGAGATAAAAGCGAGAGCACACAAGGGAGATATGAGGATAGGTAAGACACCTAAAAAACTAAATAGCATTTGTTGCCCTCAATGCAGAGAAACTAAAGCAGATACTTTAGCAGCAACTGAGGCCAATAGAAGAAGGGGACCAGAAACTAGAGAAATGGTTAGATCAAGAAGAATTAACCTAGAAGGTAACACACATGCACAGGAAATCAATGTGAGTCAACTCCCTGTATAGCTATCCTTATCTCAACCAGCAAAAACTCTTGTTCCTTCCTATTATTGCTTATACTCTCTCTTCAACAAAACTAGAGATAAGGGCAAAATAGTTTCTGCCGGGTACTGAGGGGGTTGGGGGGAGAGGGAGGGGGCAGAGTGGAGGGTAAAGGAGGGGGTGGGGGCAGGGAGGAGAAATGACCCAAACATTGTATGCACATATGAATAAAAAAAAATGTCTGCGGCTAGTAGAGGGAAAAGAGTACTGGGTGGAGAAGGGCTGCCCTCTTGCAGTAGGAGAGGGCTATTCTGCAAAAGTCATGTTAAGCGAAAGACTGGCAGAAGAATTGATTCATGTCTGTTATGGTCTCAATGTGATCCCAAAGCTCGCAGATTGAAAACTTAATCTTTAACCATAACAATGTTGAGCTATGGGACCTTTCAGTTACCAGGTCTTGTGGGCTGTGCCTTTGAGGATAGATTAACGCTTTCATCCTGTGTGTGTGTTCCTGATGAAAGAACAGGTTTGCCCCCTTCTCTTTCTGTCTTATATGCTTGTCTGCCCTTCCACCTTCTGCCTGGGAAAAGACAGCAAGAAGCCCTTTCTGCTAAGAGGATGCCAACACCATGGCCTTGGATTTCCAAGCTTCCAGAACTGTGAGCCAAATAAATTTCTTTTCTTTATAAATTACTTGGTCTTTGGTATTATAATAGACTAAAACAGCATTTCTAACATCATTCTGCCTAAGGAGGTTATCGTGAAAATCTAGAGACCTTTAGAACACACAAGAAAGCATTTTATAATGCTTTGTATAAAACTCTCAAACTTTTAATATTTGTGCTAACCTTGGAAAGAGTAACAAATTTAACTGACATTGACTTTGACACAGATTGGGAAGACATCAATGAGTGAAGAACGTAGAGCTCAATTAAAACACAGGTCACTAGAGTGAGGAATTGTCACAAAGTAAATAAATAAATAATGAACTAAAAGCATGGGTTCCAATGGGCATGATAGAATCACATATGGCTTTCCAATTTAAACATCACATTTGACTTCAGTTTGTTTTGTAAGTCTCTGACATCAATGTTGTAGCAGATGCATTTGAACTACAGGGACCCAAAAGCTAAGCTCAGTATTGTCAATGTGTGAGAGTCTTTCATCTGCAAGTGTATTTGTTTTATGCTCGGATTTTTCTATGTATTTATAAACACACACGTTTTCTCTTTAAGATATATTTGAGGAATATCATTTGAGAAAATGATAAAACAAAGTTATTTTTTATCAACATAATGCTGAACTTAGGTGGTTGTTTTGTATATTTGCATGATTATTAAGTTATAGTATATTTCTATGTTAGTGTATCATTGTCTCAGTTCTTTATGTGCACTTGCACAGTGTACATATACTATGGTTTTGCCATTAGTGAAGAAAGAAAATATGTTGAAGAAGAAAGAGAAAGAAAATATGCAGCAGCATTCCTGACTTTTCTGACCTATATCTGGTTTTCTTTCCTTACTGAGGACTCTCTGTTTCCTTTGTGCCATCTTTCAAATAAACAATATCATGCTGAACTAAAAACATCTGTTTTCATGGTTTGTAAACCTTAACATGAATTTGAGACAAGGATCTTCTCCTGAGGACATTTGCATATAAATTTTTCAAGTGGCATAAAACCTTTGCTGTTTATTAACACAACTATATGTGAATTTCTTTTGAATTTTTTTATGAAGATATAATCCTGTCTGATGCTGGTTTCCTCCACCCACAATGGTGTGATCAGGCTGGGTTAAGGAGAATGCTGACTGTAGATGTCTTCCATGTATATAAACAGGCATTGTGGATGGGGCTAGAGCTAGTTGCTCCCAAGTCTAAAATAATTAGGTAAATAGTGGGGAGATTGAGTTAAATGCAAGTATGCACAGAATATTACTTTGAGAGACAAGAAGTAAGTAATTAAATCTCCAACAGAAAAAAATATTAATAGAATGAGCCACAGTGAAGTATAAATCTGTAACTATAGTGCAGGTGATATTTTCTCCCCCAATACGATTATTTTACTTGGATGTGTGACAATGCATCATATCACTAGCTATAAAGAAAATATAGCCAATGTGCTATGTGTGTATGAAGACAGAAAAATGAAACTTGTTGAAACTGTTCTAAGAATTGTGAGAGGGATGAGGGTGAATGATGGGGGTGTGGATCTAAGATTCATCATAAGCACATATATAAATGTCACAATGCAACCCACCTGTACAACTTTTATATCCCAATAAAAATGTAAAAAAAGAGAGATGAACTATAGGACACATAGTAAGAAAACTACAACTTTTTGAAAATAATTTTTTTGGTTTTGAAAGTATTTTCATTTTTGTGAACATATTCTATCTATCCAACCATCCATCATCTATCTATTCATCCATCTATCATCTATTTATTATCTATATATCTATCATCTATCTATCCTTCATTATCTATCATCTATATATCTAATCTATCATCTAGCTATATGTATATATATATATATATATATTCTATAGACTACAGAGAAAACTAATATAATGAAAGTAAAGATTGTTCTCAATTCCAACCATTAAGGTTAAAAAAAATCTTAAAATTCTAGAAGTTTAATTTCAGCCATTTCATTCTACTTTTATAAGTAGATAGATAAGTAGCTCTAAATAATTTAAAGCGGTATCTTCTACTGCTGTCAATCCAGGAAGTTTTAATGCAATTCTACAGGAATTAAATGAGAACATAGAAGATGTTTTTCCATAAGATAAATTAATTCCTAAAAAAAAATCAGAGACAAAATAAGTGCACACATAGTTTCAGCAGCAAATGGCCACTTACAATGAAAGGTAAGGGGGGCACACGTCTATATAATTCATACAATTTGGGTACATTTATATCTTGCATCTACAAATTTACATTTTGTTCTACAACTGAAATTCCTAAATTGTTTAGCCAGAGGATCTTATATTGAAAAAAGATATAAGCCACAGGATTTACTCATCATTGTCAGTCATGCGGCTATGGTTTCTTTTTCATTTGTGGTACTGGGAATTGAACCTAGTGTTTCAAGTTTGCTAGGCAAGCATTCTCCCTCTTGAGTCTCACTCCAAGCATTTTTGTTTTTATTTTGTTTTTGAGACAGGATCTTGCTAAATTTGCTTGGACTGGCCTCAGACGCGCTATCCTCCTGCCTCCCAAGAAGTTGGGTTATGGGTGTGAGCCACCAGGCCCTTTCACTGTGGTTTCTTGTTTGTTCATTTTCATCTGTCTCATTGGCTAGATGGAATTATTTGTATTCCTGAAGTGTTGCATGCTTAATATGATCTGACTTGCGAAACTCACTGGGCATGTTGTAGTCCCGAGTCATATTTTCTCTCAAAACTTTCATAAGAAACATTTCTCTTAGTCTGCTTCCTCTCATTAAAGTTGCTACAGATCTCAGTATCACGACACCTGTTTTAGAGTGTGCAACATCCTCTTGACATCAGCAACTATGTGTTACCTGCTTCAGCCTCTATGTTTTGTTGGGCAGGTCTGCAGGTCTGCATCATTATTTTTAGTGTATTGCCTATTCCTTATTTCATATTTTCCACTTACACCCAATTTTTGTTGTCATTTCTGGTGATTTTTATGGAAGAGGAATAAATTAAAAGTTCCATTACACTGACATTTTGAAGCAGAAATTTTGATAACTAATAGTAACTTGCCAATCACTTGTGCTCATACTTGATGAATACAGGAGATAAAACCACAAGTTAATTAATACTGCTTTTAAATCAAAAGCAATAAATAAATATATGCCTTTTTGTCATATATTTCCCTCTACTTTGCCTATGTATCTCTTTCTTTCATGAAGTGTTTGTTTTTAAAGGTGATTAAATCGTCTTCCCACCTCTGTGGATTTCTGTATGTCTTATTTTGTGTGCATCATTCTGTCTATTGCCTGATTTCTTTCCCCTTTTTTATATATACTTTTTTCTGTTGCTATTTTACCTTTCTTCTCATTGTCCTTCTTCCTTTTGCCTTTCTTCTTTTACATCTTTGTTAACGGTCCTTCCTTTCTCCCATCCTCCTTCTCTCCTTTTGTTCTTTCCTTCCATACTTATTGAATTGGATATGCTTTAAAATTATTTTGTGAGTTAACATTTCCTATTTCTCAAATGCCATTAAGGTAACATTGAAAAATAACATTTTATGTACTTGTGATATACAATGTATATTTGATATATGTATACATTTATGAAATGATTATCTCAAGTTAATTAATATATTCATTGCCTCCTATAGGTGCAGTTCTTGTGGTGAGAAATCTTAAGCTCTACTCTTAGGAATTCTCAAGTGGACAATACCGTGTTATTAACTATGGTCTCCATGAGGTAAAATGGTCAAACATCGTCATACTTCTCTTCTGTTTCTGTTAACTACCATTTTTGTTTTACTTGTAAAAAGTTATAATCTTTGTTAGTTGATTCACATTTACACATGACAATATTGTTTATTTCCTCTACAATTTTTCATTCTCTGATATTTCTATCAGTGTGCATTTGAAGTAAGAGTTTTATGTTTCTGTCCTCAATTGTGTTACTTTATTCTCTATGAATTGCTGTCAGCTTTGAAATTACCATTAATGAATGAATACTATGGTACAAAAATGAAGTAAATCTATAGCTACTTTTGCACAGTTTTATAACAAAGCTGACTTCTGGGCTCTGGAGGAATAAGTGTAACGACATCATATTTATCCATCCTATGTTTTCAATAGAAAATGTATATTAATAAAAAGAGAATAAAGCAGTGTGTATACAATATTATCTTCATACACTCTACACAAATCAGGAGTTTATTTTTAAATTTAAGTGATTTTGTGATGAATAAGCATTTTTTTGTGAATCAGAATATTTATGTTATTTTGAATTTATTGCCACAGGTGACTCCAAAATTTCTTCCACTTTGGTTTATCATCTCTTAGTTCCAGCCTAAATTTTCCTGTATTTTTACCCAAGTGAGTGTACGAGAAGCTTATAGTATCTGTGGTTCTTCCACTAGAAATGCCAAGAATGGTTTTGGGTACCTGCTAATATTTGTCTTGTGATAGTACACATTTTAAAATGCAGTCATAAATACAGCATGTTTTATTAACACACATATTGGCAAGGGAATTAGAAAGGACTTACCTCCTCGCTTGTTGATCTTGGCATAGCCAGGAGAATAGCTACTGGACATAAAGGAAGAGCTGCTGAAAGCTACATGTGGGAGCCCAGAGACGAGCGGTTCATCACATTTTTCTGGAAAGAAAAGACAGAAAGATCAATGAAGGTCTTGAATAATGATTTGTATGTGCTGATTAAAGTGAGTATTAAATATAGTATGAACTTTAAAATCTATAAAAAAATTTGGCAAAAAGTCAGAATTTAGACAACTCAATTGTACTAATTATAATAAACCACAGGAGCAGTTTAAATGATTTTCTGGTTTTAAAAAGTATAACTGTAGCAAAGTTCAATGTTCCTTCTGGTCTTAACTGGAACCTGTTCAGGCCTGCTCTCTAAGAATCACAAGTAAAGCTGATGCTGTTTGTACAAGTTTTGGTATTAGGCATCACCTGGAAAGCTTCAGGTTTTTGTGTATACAGGGATAGAAGATTAGAAACATTGAGATCAGAATCAAACAACAAGGATGAATCCTATCAAGGGGACAAGAAGTGAGTGTGTACGGAGGTTGCTAATCAACATATACAAAATTTCAGTTACACAAATGAATAAATTCTAGGAATGTGAAGTGCAACATTTTATCAACAGATGATATTACTGTGAAGTATACTTGAAGCAGTAAGAGGGAAGATCTCATGTGAAGTGTTCTTACCATAATAAATAAAAATAAAGAAATAGATGACCATCAGAAAGAACACAGAATAATCATCAACTTGAAAAGTATTGCCATCAGAAAGATTAATCCATTCCCATCATACCCAAACAAACAACTGCACTGGAACTAGGTGTTAGCTCAATTCCATATGAAGCACCTTCTGCACTTGGCTTTCGTAATGCCATTTATAATTCTCCCCCCTGCCACACACACTAGCTGCTGTTCTCTAGTTTCTTTGATGGCTCTTTCTTATTTTCCTAATGTCTAAAGTTTCCAAAAGTGTCTAGGACTCAGCTCTTGTGTTTATTCTCAGTCTGCTTTCCTCTTTGGAGGTTGTATGGGGACTGGGCTTCTCCTGCTTGAGAAATCTATGTCTCACCTCACCTCCATAGCTACAGACCTTGTCCATGCAGCCACTAACCTTCATTGTCGTAAAAGACTGTCCAGCCTTCCTGCCTCCCTCCTTTATCCTCTATCATCATTCTGCATATGTAGCAGCAGAAAGAGACACTTACAAAAGTCTAAGTAGCAATGTATACCAGCTGAATCATAAATTCTACCAATTAATGTGAACATTTTCACTTTGTAGTATAGCTTTGTGGACTGATCCTTTTAAAACAAATTTCTTCATTCTTTTTCATTTAACTCACCAGGGGATACAATCATGCAGACAAGCCACTTTCCCAGAGGCACTTGCAGTGTAACAAAGAAAAAAATAAGAAATGTAATAATATTCTATGAGAATGGATTTGTTCATTTTAATCTCAGATTTGTACACACTTGGGTGGTGAGAAAATTAATAATAATTCATTTCTCCAATATCATTGGGTACTCAACTCCACTTAACTGAATGTTCTAGAAAATGTCAGGATGTGTACTGTCATCTGTTCCCAATTACTTGAATTAATGTTTGAAGCCCTCAAGTGGACTACAGATGCTGCCTCACCTCCTTGTCTATTGTCCACAGAATGGCCTCATTTCTCTTCCTAAAGAGGTAAGTCTGCTCCTACTAGGGGCTTTCCCAATTTCTATTTTGAATGTTATAAATTTCACTGCTCTTCTCCCAGATCTCTGCTCAATGTCATTTTTCATGACTGTAACAACAGACGGGTGTTCTATTCACCTTGCTAAAACATTGTTGCCTTCACCTCTATACTCACATCCTGTTTTATTTTCTTTCACAACACTTAACACCACTATGTTTTTACTCATTTAATTGTTTAGCTGCCTTTCTTTCCCACCAGGCTGTCAACTTTATGGGAATAAAGTCTTTGAAAGTTTGCTCAGTGCTAAACTTCCAGTGACCTGAATAGTGGGTCACTTGGAACACATTCTAGAAACATTTGTAGAATAAATAAATAAATAAATAGAAGGAAGGAAGGATGGAAGGAAGAAAAAAAAGAAATGTAGCAAATAAACCCAGCAAACTTCAGAGTCCAGCAACACAATGTCAAATGGCACCACACTTAACTTTTAGAAAGATAATTTTTAATCCCCAAGAAGTGTTCGCATATGCTCTGAACTCTGTTTAACAGGATACAAAATGGAAAAATCCATTTCAGAATGGTTTCTGTTTCTGATAGTTGTAAACAGAAAAAAAACAGCAGTAGAAAGAATCTAGTTTTAGTGAAAATTCACTTAAGTGGAGCTAAGTCCCTAAAGACACTGGAGAAATAAATTGTTATTCATTATCTCATCATTCAAGTATGGACAAATCTGAAGCTAAAACGAACAAATTCATTCATACAATGTATTGTTAGGTTCCTTACTTTTTGTAGGTGTACTGCAAATGCCTCTGGGAAATACGACAGGTATGTATGACTGTATTCCTCAGAAATTTCAGTGTAAAAGACCAAAAAATGAGCACAAAATGCATGCTCATTACTAAAATCTACAGTTAAATTTACCTACAAATGGGCAAAGATATACACACTTGATGTTTTTCTGTTCTCTGATTCATTTGAGTCTACTTTTTAATTATTTTTGGCCCAACTGCTGTATTTGGTCAGAGCAAGTATTAGTTCTAACCCTTGCATTGTGTTGAAAATTCCTTTTCATCTCATTCATTCAAACAGGTATCAAGCACCTGCTATTGCAGGTGCAGAAGAAGCAGAAGAGGAGTTGAGGATGCCATGCTCTTAGGCAGCTGTGTCTTAGTAGTGAGGAACAGACTGAAAACAAAAAGGTAAAGTCATCGTATAGAATCGTATAGAAAAACACTGAATGTGAAGGAGGAGTCAGGGCCAGGGAGTGGGTGGAGGCAAAGGGAATTTCTGTTCTATGCTGTCTTGTCAGGGAAAGCCTCTTTGATCAGGAAACATCAGAGTATTTATTGATCTGAAGGAGATGAGGAAGCAGCCTGTGTAAGAAGTCAACCAGGTCATGCTGGGAAAACTCATATACATACATATATATATAGTTATATAGTTATATATATATATTTACTTTGAAAGTAACTAAAATGAAGTTGAAAATCAATTGATTAAAATGATCCTTCAGTTAATTGAAAGTTAGAAGTTAAATAGCATTTATAAAGCCTAAAATAGTTTACCCTTAATACATTAATATTGATTTATATGACAATATGTCATCTTAATATCAACCATTAAGTTTTCACTCACTTAAAATTTGGTTAAAATAAAAAATAAAAAGTGTTAAGAATCATGTTGTTCGGAATTACAAAATTAGGATAAATTTGGGATCAGAAAAAATAGAGCATATGAGAAAATATTTTTGCAAATGGTAACTACAAAATTATCAGTATTTTAGCATTAGTATTGGCAAGCTCACATTCTTTTGAATTGAAATATAATGTGTAACAATATAATTAAGAAGGAATAGTGGCATGTTAGCTATATTTTCTCCTGCAGGATATTAAACAAAAATATTTTCTGATATTTTACTGCATGCCTGTACAGTTTTAAAATATCCAGGCCAAAAAAGTTCTGTTTATCTATCCCATTCTTCCATAAGTGGCAATAATTGGTGGACCCACAAGAAGTAATTAAACATGAAATAACAAAAGAATAATACCAATTTATAATTAAATGCTAATTAGAATATAATCAAATACTGAATATAACAAATAAGCTTATGATGCTGGGCGATGTTCAAGTGAGCGGCTTGTTAGACCTGGCTCCATCATAAATGTGTGACCTTGAACATGTCAAGGTCCTACAGGCAATTCCCACACGTTAGTGCACATCCCACCGCAGCCTGAAGGCCACAAGACTCTGGCTTGCTTTTAGTAGTAAATTATTTTATTGGCACACAGTTACACCGAATCATTGATGTCTGTTGCTGCCTCCACACAACACAGAATATTGCAATAGAGATCATATGGCCTTTAAAGCTAAAATCTCTACTGTCTGATTTTTTTATAGAAAAAGTTTTCCAGCCTCTGGTCTAGTTCAACAAATAGTCCAGAGATTCAGGTTACATATGCCAGGTAACATACAAACATGAACAGAACGTGAGGAACTGAAAGACTACAGGTATGTAGAAAGAGGATTAAGTACATCTGAGGAAGACGGCACAGCTCAGGCAACATCAAAGAGGCCACAGAGGGTCTGAAATCTCCCAGAAATAGTGTACCAGCACTCCATGCATGCACACATTGCCATACTGACTGCTACCATGAACTGTCAGTTTTCACTTCTAACTGTAACGATGGTCATTTCATGTGACAACTTTGAAAGACCTGATTGCTCCTCATGCTACAGCATGATCTCAGTATTCTACAGACATCAAGTACTAGGAAATTGGGAGCCCACCTGGAAATGTTAGGATTTTAATATAGTAATAAATAAAGGAGAGAAAGAGAAAGAGAGAGAGAGAGAGAGAGAGAGAGAGAGAGAGAGAGAGAGAGAGAGATTGAGGAAAAGAGAGAAAAAGAAAGTGAGATTGGGGAAGAGAGGGAATGAGAGAGAGAAGAAAGAAAGATTTGAAATAATCTTGCATTACATTTTCCTATACTAGGATGTTTTCTAAAATTACAGCCATGGCAAATATTTGGCCTCCAGTGCACCTCCCTTCCAGAGAATCTTGGATGAAAACTAGAGGAGCAGATGGGTCTTGAGTTTTATTTTCATACAATTTCAGTCAATCAGGAAAGCAGCCTGCCTGGCTGTAAGAATGTTTTACTAACTCAAACTGGAACAGAGGAAATGAGTGGCAAATAGACAGGACAAGGCTGCTGCCCTTTACCTAAAAGAGCACTGTTGAGAGGCCTGTGCTGTCCAGGGTGTGGGCATGAGTTTGCAAGGCTGAAGGACTGCAGAACACACACAATTAACATAGAATATGTAATTCTCATTAAAAATAATGTTGTATGATCAAAGTACATTATATACACATATGAAAAGGACATAATGAAACTCATGAAAATTTATGAAAAAGCTAAAAGGAGGCGGGCAGGAGAGGAGAGAAGAAAGACAGTAGAGGGGATGAATATGATCAAAGTACATATGCATGTGTGGAACTGTCACAGTGAAACTCCACACTTTGAATAAGTGGTATGTACTAATAAAAAAAGTAGTGGCAAAATGTTGGAAAATTTTTACAATGTCTTTTAAAATTACATATCTTAGAATATGCTTTGTAGTACATATTTGTTAACATAAACCTCCTACAGGAAAATAATTAACAACAAAAGACTCCAGAACCAGGTGTGCCTTTCTGGACAGATGTTTTAGTAGTCGCTTTGCCCCTGTGGTAAAAAGGCCATTTGGAAAAACACATTTTCACTGGAGTGCATTACCTGGTGATGCCTTGTGTATGTATTCAGTTCCTAACTTTTGAAGGTGGAGCTGTTTTTCCTCTAGCTGTTCCTTTATCCAACCTAAGTGTTTACGGCTGTTTCTCTCTATAGTCAGGAAAAATTTAAGGGGCCTTGGGCAAGATGTTCTGATGCACTCATGTTCTGCCTTGCTCTTTGAGAACAAAACTATCTTGAGTTATAAGCTGAATGTTGTGCTCGTTCCCTTCTGGCTCTCCAGTAGGGTGGCAGTTTCTTTCAGATGTCTTCTGTTTTCCTCTAATTTTTCTCAAGGTCTGGACTCCCATCTCAGTGGCACTGTTTCTTGCCTCTTATTCCTGAATTTCTCTATACTGTCTTCTTATCCACCTACCTGACCAGTGCTAGTTGCATCCATCAATCTTTGTATGCACTCACCTATGCACCTGCCTAATGCTTACTGTGGTTACCCTGGAGTCTGCTGTTATCTCTCCCCTCATTCATTTACCTGCTTTCCTAGACAAATAGATCAGGCCTTTGGTTACATTGCTTCAAAGACAGTAAAAAATGCCTGGGACAAATGAAGGGTTAGTTCTTGTTTAGCTTATATTTTCAGGATATGGATAAAAAGGCAGCTAAATTTATAACCCTGGCATTTCCTTGAGAATCACTGAGATTAACGCAACACATCAAAGTTTTTATCAAATGTTAGCAGCAGTGTACTAATGGATAAAGGACTTGAATTGTACAGGGACTTTAGATAGAGACTTTATGCCCACAGTTATGAGTCCCTGTCTCCTCAGTTTCTTGGAAGGAAGGAAGGAAGGAAGGAAGGAAGGAAGGAAGGAAGGAAGGAAGGAAGGAAGGAAGGAAGGAAGGAAAGAAGGAAGGAAGGAAGGAAGTTTACATTTAACTCACAGTTTATATTATCTGATATTCAATATGATTTTTTCTTTAGTTAGTGTTATATGGATAGTATAGGAAATAAAACATTACATCCTCTTTCAGTGTTTTTATAATTTGCTTTACAGATCAAGGTAAATTTAAAAATGGAGGCCCAGTTGTTTTAATTTAACATTGTCTAAAAGATATTTTTCTCTTAAGATAGTCATGACTTTCAGAAGTAGCTTAGAATGGTTCCCCAGTATTACTACAGTGGCGGAATAGCTTCTTAATCGAAAGTATAGATTTTATTTCTAGTGACATGAATTTGGGAAACTTGTTTACTCCTGCCATACTCAGAATTTCCTCAGTTTTTCCTGTTTTTTTAAGGTCTTTCCCAGTTTTGAATAAATTCTATGATTTTCTGAAATTATAGCAATAAAGAATAAATGACTCAAAACTGAGCGTTATAAGAGTTTACTAGAAAAATGTTTGTTCCTCCTTAGGGGCAAAAACTCCATTGAATCCTACTCAACCTGCTATTTTTTATATCTTCAATTCCATCATATTTTCTCCCATTTTTATGGTTTATACATTGCTTTTGTGTATCTCTTGCTTCTGCTTCTCTGAACTACTCTGTCACTGGAAATGAGATCCATTTATTCCTGATTTTGTAAATTTCATATATTGCAGAAATAGAAAGGAACCTCATAATACACAAAATTATCACTGCTACTTGTCTTCACATACAGACATACACATATACTACATTTAAGGTAGCACACAGGCACACACATGTGCAAATAAAGTCTCTGAAATATCTATATACTAGTGTAAATATGTATCTCATAATTTTCACAAATAAAAGAATCTTCACAGACAAGAGAATTTATAATCTGGTCTTTAGCATAGTTTTTTATTCAATGGTATGTTTTAGATAATCCCATACAGATATTGCTGCATTTTTATGAATTTTATATCAAGGCCTTTTATTAATTCTGCAAGGCAGAGTTAATTTCTTTGCACAGAAAAATGGAAGAACATCACATTATTGAGAAAGTAGACCTATAATAGGATTGAGAACTAATTATTTTCCAATAAAATCTATAACTTCCATCTCAGCCTTTGCAATTCAGACCATTATGAATGAAGTGGATGCAGAGATCATTAAACAAAAGTCAGTTAATCAATGAATAGCAGTAGCAATCATTTATGGTGCACTTTTGTGATAGGCAATATATTAAATATTTTGAAAGGACTCTCTCATTGAATTATTATAGTAACCCTTTGAGATAGATGTTTTTGTCAAAGCAAGATCTTACAGCTCAAGGGTACTAGAGTCAGGACAAACCTGAGTTGTACCTAATTGTAAATCCTATGCTTTTGAGGTTTACAATTCAAGGATATGCCATCTTTCGAGTAACTTTAGATACAATTTACACATATTGCTTTGGGTTAATGGTCTGCGCAGATCTAATAATACTGAAGTTGGTGGATGGTTCTCCCCATTCCCCATTTTGATTCCAGCAATATATTTGAGGTGAATATTTGTAATATTGGAGAAATTTCAATGTCTTCTATGCTATATTAGACCTCCTTTCAGCTGAAAGGAAGAGGTTCCTACAATTTTAAATAGGTAGTCTCAGTGACACCTATACATAATCACTCATTCAATTGATAAGTCTTCATTTAATATTCCAGCAAAGCCCATGCATGAACTTTATCCCTTTTATCCACTCAGTACATATGTCTTGGGAACTTCTTGCTTGCTTCTTTATTTCTTTACAATCCCTTTTCCTCACTATTGCCAGATGGACCTTTTATGAGTGAAGATGAGATTGTCCCTCACCCTCTTCCCGTCTCCTGTAGCATGAAACAAAAGCTCCGAGGGCCCTGAGGTGGTCTGGCCCTGCAATATCTCCAGTGACATTTGATTTATTCCTCTGGGTTATTAACCTCTAAATTCCTCGCTTTTCTTTTTTCTCCTTTCTCTTGCAGACCTACCTAGGACACTTGCTGCAGTCTTTCTACCCTATTGCCTTTCCAGTCAGAGTCCTCTTAGTCAAGTGAAAAAAAAAGGACTGGCCTGTGTTCCTTCTGCCATCCACTGAAACACCATCTCTTCCTTCCCTCATCAGTTCATCTAAATTCACCAACTCGGCTTCTGCCCTCAAGTCCTCCAGATATTACATACTCTTGGATTACATCAAGTTATTTTATTCAAAGCACCAAATACAATCTGAAATTATCTTGTTTGCTTTTAAACTTGTTAATTTTCTTTTTAAGCATACTGTAAATAACATGTATCTGACTATGTGCCCCATTTTGCCATGGCCCAAGAACCTGGCCAGAAGGACAGAATTTGCAATTATTGAATCAAGGAATCACTGACAATGCTAAGCAATTAAGTTTATCTAATAGCGAGCAAGGCAAGCTACTTCCCATCTTGTCTATTGAGATGTTATTCACCTTATCTGTTTAACTTCTAACTGACATTTTAGTATTTTGCATTTAAAATACTGTATTGCAAAAGAGAGACAGCTTTATATTTTGACATCTGGGTAGATCATCCGGTCTGGAATGTCATCTTTCTGATCTTTATCAAGTTACAATGACATGTAATTTGGAAACTTCAAATTGCATAGAAGTTTGTTTAAATCATTTGTACCTTTTTCTAGAACTTTAAAAAATATTTTTGCTCTAGCTAATGGCTTTTGTGAGAATTGATCTGGATTCTTCTGAGTGAGCTCTTTCATACCTATTTTTACATGGAAATGTCATAATGAAACTCTCTGTATAGATATCTTAAACAACAAAAATGCCTTTTTACAAAAATGGAGGATAGGAAGGTAAAAATGGAAATATGTACTCATGTATGAAAATGAATAAATGAGACCTGTTGAAACTATTGTAAGAATAGGGTGAGGGAGATTAATAGAGGGGGTAAATTTAACTAAGATTCATTGTAAGCACTTTTGTAAATGTCACAATATGTCCCTAAAACAACAATAATATAATTAAAAAAAAGAAAAGAAAAGACTTTTTTTTCTTTGTTTGTTGGGACTGCGGTTTGAGCTCAGGGCTTCACACTTGCAAAGCTGAAACTTTTCAGCTTGAGCCACAACTCCAGTTCATCTGGCTCTGGTTATTGGGAGATAGGACCTTGCAAACTATTTGCCCAGGATCTCCTGAAACCAAGATCCTCCCAATATCAGAATCTCAGCCTCCCAAGTAGAAAGGATTACAGACAAGTACCCAGCATGATGAACCCTCCCGAAGGAAGGGGACTTTTCTTTACCTTCTCAATATGCAGAGTAGAGTACACAGTAGAGGTTCTTTGTGTATGTTGAAAAGCATTGAACGCAAACTATACGATGACTTATTTTCAACATTATTAACTTAAAAATTAGCTCAGATTTAATTTATTTTCCATTTTGTTGGTTGAATATCTATGTTCAGAAAAAAGGACAAAAGTAGTATAGCTAAAAACGACAGTCACGTTTGCAGGTATCATGGTTGTAAATCAAACAGGAAATTGTCTGGTCTGCATGTACCAAGGGCGAATTACTTTGAGACGTAGCTCAAATTTTGCTGGTCATTTAACAGCTGCAGCATATTTCTGACAGATGGTGTAACAGATGAATCAGTTTCAAATTATCTACTAAACTGCTGTATACTATAGAAGAAATAGATTTGTGAGACTTTTAAAAAAACAAGTGAAGATTGTGTCTCCTCAAAACTGATCTAATTTCACAGGAACAATTTACAACATGATATAATAAAAGTTGAATTTTTCTCTTTGTGTAATCTGGAAATGTCTATGAAATTTGTAATTCCCATTGCAAAATAGAAAATGTATTAAAAAATAAAGTCTACACTCGCAAACCAGGCAGGATTTTTAATCTCTAAAACAATAGTAACTGTAGTCTGTTATGGTGTTTTCTTTTTGTAACTCAAATTATGTTGCATAAGGAGGCAGAGATACCCATTATCCATTTGTTTTAATAAACAAATAATTTGGAAACTGTCAAGGTTAATTTCAATATGAGTCAATGAACTTGAGTCCTCTTAACGTTCTGGCAAACAATCTTCCTTTGAATGCTGCTTTTTTGAGATGGGCATTTGCTGGTCTACTTGCAATTTTCACATTTTACTCTCTACCTTCATTAACTAGTTAATTCAAGTCAGTATTTAATGATAACAAACAATGTTCTTATGGACAGCCAAGTCTATCTCCTGAACTACTCACCCCACTTTTATCTTTAAATAATTGACAGAAGTGCTCTAGATAGGCATCTTCCAGCACTCCTGGCTTAAGTCACTTCCTATTATATCACATACCTGACAAATACCTATGTAATAAATTTGAAAATTATTCTATGGATACAATTTATATGATCCCAATTTTATAAAATACATACATATAGACAAAAAAGTCTGCAAGACTATGAAAACCTAAATATTAATATGCTATTATATTTATTAGATTGTTGATCTTTATTTATTTGCTTTGTACAGATTTAAATAGTCTTCCTTAACATACTCATGTCAGAAGATGAAAAACCAGTGATGCTAGATACATAGATGATACACATTCATTTTTGCATTTCATGATAACTTATTGAGTACCTACAGGAAGAGGTCAAACAGAGAACATCACAGCTTTAAATTATAATAAACAATAATAAATGCACAGTGTTTCAGAGTGAGACAATTATTTTAGGGGAAAACAAACCAGGAAAAGAAAAGGGATGATTTTAGTTGGGTGGATGTGAATGCCTTTTCAATTAGAGATTCAGGAGGCTGTCATTGGTAAGGGCCTCATTTTTAGCAGAATCTTTATGGAAAAAAATGAAAAGGCCCTCTAGTTGTCCAAGATCTGTGGAATGTTAGTTCTAGAATAAGAAACTACAGTGAGAGGGTCTAGAAGCAGGAACAGGTGAGCATGTTCTAAAGCTCATGGAGCCTGTGTGGGGGAGCAGGAGAAATGGGTAAACAGCAAGGGAAAAGGTCAGAGAGGATGGGAGTTAGGTAGAGGGCTGGGCTAGGAGGCCATCTTGAAGGGCTTTGTGGGTTGTAAGGAGTTAGGATTTAGTAACATTAAAAAATGAAGCCTTGACAAGAGAACTTGGGATGTTTTACTGAGTTTATTATAAAGGAAGTTTAATATAAATGGTGATAGTTTTCTATGGGGGAAATCATTCTATTTAAATTTCTACATAGGACTGTTACTTGGGGATCATAATTCTAATTTATATCAACCTTTGTTCACCAATGTTTATAGTAAAAATTAAATGGGATAACAATTAGTCCCTTAACATACCTTCATCTTTAGAAAATCTAAGGATTTAATGGCTAATAAATACACAACGTTTTCAACCATAAAGAAAATATAACTCAAAGCTACACTGAAATTCCATCTCGCCCCAGTCAAAATGGGGATCATCGAGAAGACAAACAGCAAAAATGCAGACAAAGATGCACAGAAAAAGGGACTCTCATCCACTGTTGGTGGGAATGTAAACTAGTTCAACCTTTTTGGAAATCAGTATGGAGGCTAATAAAAAAAAACATAGAGAGATATGCTTGAGATACCTTATGATTCTGCCATACTACTCTCAGGCATAAGTCCAAAGAAATGTAAATCAACATACAAGAGAGTTACCTACTCAACCATATTACAGCAGCATTGTTCACAATAGCCAAGGGAAGGAATCAGCCTTCCCTTGATGTGTGTTCAACAACTGACTGATGGATAAAGAAAATGTTGTGTACATATACCAAGGAATATTATTCAGCCATAAAGAAGAATAAACTTTTGTCATTTGCACAAAAATGGATGAAAATGGAGACTATCATGTTGAATGAAATACTGAGCTCAAAAAGTCAAATATGACATGTAAAATGGAGAGCTCACTGGAGGAAGGGGGAATCAGTGAGAGGGGAAGGAGGAAAGCAAAGAATGCTGAGAGATAAAGAGGACCAAAAATGCATCACACACACACACACACACATATATATATGTGGGTGGGTGTAGATATAGCATAATGAAATCCACCAAATACTATTTGAGAAAGAAGAGATGGAGGGGAGGTTAAAGGAATAGAATGGATGAATTATTCAAACACACCTATGGCATTATCACAATAAAATTCCCTTATACTATTAATATATGCTAGTAAAATGTAAGTTTTTATATTAAAATACCACTGTTCCTTTAGTTTCTGTTAACCTATTATTTATGCATTTACTCACATCTACATTGAATCTTTACATTTTGAGTAACATACATCTTTTGAAGTGAAGTGACAACTGAAAAAATATCTCCTGCTTCTCCCAAGGATCAAATATGATTATTCCTCACAGGTGCCTTCAACAACACAGAGACCCTAGGGTTGAGTCAGACAGCTTCCATGAGGGTTCATCCTCTGGTAGAAAAAGAAAATACTCAGTGAATTGTCATAATTGTTGCTGAAAGTACAGAAGTAACATGGAAGCCAGACAAACTTTGTCTGAAAGGGTAAGAACAGTTTGAAGTTTCAATATTTTAAATCACTGTATGGAGTGTTGGCAAGGATGCGGGGAAAAAGGAACCCTCTTACACTGCTGGCGGGAATGTAAACTAGTACAACTACTCTGGGAAAAAATTTGGAGGCTACTTAAAAAGCTAAACATTGATCTACCATTTGATCCAGCAATACCACTCTTGGGGATATACCCAAAAGACTGTGACACAGGTTACTCCAGAGGCACCTGCACACCCATGTTTATTGCGGCACTATTCACAATAGCCAAGTTATGGAAACAGCCAAGATGCCCCACTACTAACGAATGGATCAAGAAAATGTGGTATCGATACACAATGGAATTTTATGCAGCCATGAAGAAGAACGAAATGTTATCATTCGCTGGTAAATGGATGGAATTGGAGAACATCATTCTGAGTGAGATTAGCCTGGTCCAAAAAACCAAAAATTGTATGTTCTCCCTCATATGTGGACATTAGATCAAGGGCAAACACAACAAGGGGATTGGACTTTGAGCACATGATAAAAGCGAGAGCACACAAGGGAGGGGTGAGGATAGGTAAGACACCTAAAAAATTAGCTAGCATTTGCTGACCTTAACACAGAGAAACTAAAGCAGATACTTTAAAGCAACTGAGGCTAATAGGAGAAGGGGACCAGGAACTAGAGAAAAGGTTAGATAAAAAAGAATTAACCTAGAAGGTAACACACATGCACAGGAAGTTAATGTGAGTCAACTCCCTGTATAGCTATCCTTATCTCAACCAGGAACACTTGTTCCTTCCTATTATTGCTTATACTCTCTCTTCAACAAAATTGGAGATAAGGGCAAAATAGTTTCTGCTGGGTATTGAGGGGGTTGGGGGGAGAGGGAGGGGGCAGAGTGGGTGGTAAGGGAGGGGGTGGGGCAGGAGGGAGAAATGACCCAAGCATTGCATGCACATATGAATAAAACAATAAAAATGAAAAAAAATCACTGCATGGAAAATGGCAGTGAAGAACATTCCAAAAAATTCAAACTCAATACAAAAAGGTGTAAATATGGAAATTCATGATATCCTCAAGAAAGACTATGACAGAATAGTAATTATAAAACAATTACCACCATCAAACAAATAAACAAACAAAACCCCAAAACAAAACATGCTTTCCCTGTCTAACATGCTCTTCAATTCTTTTCTGGGTAGTTGGTCATGTCTTAAGTGAAATGCCAGCAGAAATACCCTGCCTCACTCCATCATATCTTAAAGTCAACGTACAATGCCTGTATGTCTTCTCAGAGAACCCATTTCTATTCTTTTGTAGTAATCATGACAAGTAATAATTCTAGACTCTTCTGTATATTTGCATAATGTCTGGTTATATTATGAACTGGTAACTTCACAAGTATAAAGTATCTATTTATCTATCCATCTATCTAATATCTATCTATTGTCTATCATCTACCATCTATCTAGGGTCTTGGTAAGCAGCCCAGGCTGGCTTCAGAATCATGATTCTCCTGCCTTAGCCTTCCAAGTGCTAGGCTTATAGGAAAGTGCCAGCCCTCCAATGTGATATCTGTGTTTTAAAGAAAGCAAGCTTTGGGAGTCAGGCAGAAAAGTTGTTGGAGGTGTGGTCTAGAGACAAGGAGACTCTTAGGCAGCAGGGATTATTAAAAGTGACATGGAGCTGAGTGATAACAGCAGTAGTGGCATGATAAGAGGAGAATGATGCAGGAGAAATTTTGGAAGACAACTGAACTTTGTCTTTATTCACATGTAGCAAGTGATAGAAAGAAGAGCTATAAACATTACTGGTATTTCACATGTGTGTGACTACATGGAATGTGGAGTAACTGATTGAGCAAAGATGATCAAATATAACATTGAGATCACTTGCTTTGGTCATTTATTATAATAGGATATCTAACTTATGTAAGATATATGCTAAGGTTATATCTTCACACTCAATTGATTTCATGCTTTTGACTAAAACTGCAGGTCATAGGTTCTATAATTCATTTGTTGAAATAATTGTTTGCTTAGCTAGGAAATAGAAAGCAAAGGCTGTTGGAACTGTAAAATATCCCTAAGACTTTAAGATGCTCATTGTTCTCCTGTAGCACACAGAGTACCTGTGCCATTTGCTCAACATCCCTCTCACCATTATACTTCACTGTTGAATATGATCCACCAACAGGTAGGGCTCCAGGAACTGGTGTTCTGTTTACCTGGGACCTTGATACATAAGGGGCAACTGAAAAAGAAGATAGCTATATAGTACTCTAATCCTTTCACAACTTCCTCAGACCTCTCACTACTTGTTTTTTCTCTTCTCTTGTTGGTCTTCCCCTTTGCAAAGCCTCTGTCTTCACACACACACACACACACACACACACACACACACACACACACACACACACACATTTTCCTTATTTTAGGAAGATACACTTTTTATCCCACCTCAAGAACTTCACAGAGTCAGCCCTCCTAGAGGAAAAGTTCTGTACTTCACAATGAAAGAAATGCCCCAAAGCATGTTATTTTGATTTTCAGGTATGTATTATATTCTAAAGAAAGTTGCTTGCTTTCACACACACACACACACACACACACACACACACATTGGCTAACAATTAAATTCTTCCCCCCTCTTTTTTTTTGACAGCATTGGGTTCACCACTCCACTAGACTGACATTTGAATTCTAAACGTGTTCTTTTTTTTCTCCAGAAGAATTATATGAAAAGTCAAAACCAGAGCAAATTAAATGAAAACAGAAACAAAATTAGTGTTCTCCAGTTCACACCCACAGGTGTGGAAGGAATACTAACTGGGTTGCTTTTGCCACAGTTCCTGCTCTGTAAGTAGATTGGATAGTGCCTGTGTGCCTGAGGTTTCTAGATGAGCAGACAGGAACTGGAATAAAATTTTGATTTTACATAGAGGAAAGAATAGGACAGAGTCAAGTACAGAAAGATCAGGCAAGGAACGAAAGATCAAAAGGAGAACTAGCTATAGGTAAGCAAACAGGGAAGAGAACCTGGGAGATGTGAAGCTCAGACAGACTGCCAGACTCAAACCCAATCCTGGTGCCCCTCTTTCACATTTTTGGGAATTCACATAGCTAGGTGTGCGCAAAAAGAGAAACACTACGATCTTAGCCATTTTTCATAGTAAAATGAGATTTTTATGCTTTCAATGGATAGGAAGAAGGGAAAAATAAACAAGGCCCAAAATGAGATTAATTAGCATCTACAAAATATAATTTTGATTAATATGCCAGGTAGATTTGGGGAAGTGGTAAGGAAAAGAGATTAAAAGTAGTAGTATGTTGAGCTTTGAAAGCTAGAAGGAAATTTGCAATCTCCTCCAGAAGGGGACGTTAAATGTCTGAACAGAGGAATTACATAACAAAAGTGCAAGCAAACATGTTCTACATCTGAGTTTGTATATGAATATGTATATCTTTTCTATCTGTCTTCCATGTATGAGAAAAAGCATTCAGCCTTTGTGTTTCTGAGCCAGGTTTACTTCACTTTACATGATATCCTCCAATTGCATCCACTGACTTCCAAAACACATATCATTGTTCCTTATGGCTGAGTAATACTCCATTGTGTATATGTACCACATTTTTTTGATCCATTCATCAGTTTTAGGGCATCTGGTTATTTCCAAAGCTGGGCTATTGTGAATAGTGCTGCAATGAACATCAGTGTATGGATGTCTCTACTGTATCCTATCTTACATTCTTTTGGGTAGATGCCCAGAAGTGGGATCACTGGATCATATGGCAGTTCTAGCTCTAGTTTTTTGAGGAACCTCCATACTGCTTTCCATAGTGGTTGTACTAACTTGCATTCCAACCAGCAGTGTATGAGTTCCTGTTTCAGCATATCCTCCACAGCATTTGTTGTTGTTATTATTCTTGATTATAGCCATTCTAATTGGGGTGAGATGAAATCTAAGCTTTGCCTTTTACAGCCAGGGAAGTTGAACACTTCTTTATATATTTATTGGCCACTTGTACTTCTTCCTTTGAGAATTCCCTGTTTAATTTATGTGCCCATTTCTTCATTGGGGTGTTGATTCTTTGGGGGTTGAAGTTTTTGAGTTTCCTGTAGATTCTAGATATTAGACCCTTGTCAGATGAATAGCTGGCAAATATTTTCTCCCATTCTTTGGGCTGTCTCTTGAGTCTGGTGATTGTTTCCATTGCTGTGCAGAAGCTCTTTAGTTTGATGTAGTCCCATTTGTTCATTCTTTCTCTTAGATGCTGAGCCCTTTGAGTTTTATTTAGGAAGATGTTCCCCATACATGTCTCTTGCAGTGTATTTCCTACTGCTTCCTGGAGTTGTTTCAAAATTTCAGGCCTTATATTGAGGTCTTTGATCCTCTTTGAGTTGATTTTGGTACAGAGTGAAAGACAGGGATCTAGTTTCCATCTTCTACATGTGGATATCCAGTTTTCCCAGTACCATTTGTTGAAGAAGCTGTCTTTTCTCCATCGTGTGTTTTGGGCTCCTTTGTTGAAGATCAGTTGGCTGTAGGTGCGTAGATTTATGTCTGGATCTTCTACTCTTATTCATTGGTCTTCTTGTCTGTTTTTCTTCCAGTACCATGCTGTTTTTGTTGTTATGGCTCTGTGATATTATTTGAAGTCAGGTATTGTGATGCCTCCAGCATTGGACTTTTTGCTCAGAATTGTTTTGTAATAGTGAAACTACTCCACGGAAGTCAGGGAAAGAAGGAAAGGCAAAGAGAATGATAGAGCATTGACAATATCATAAAACATAAGACCTGTGAAGGTAGAGGATATAAGGATGTGCATTGAAAGCTGCTGAAAAATATGAGTGAGGGGTTAAGGGCAAAGGGAGAGTAATGGAAGAGGTTGAACCAACCAAAGTAAAGCACACCCACAGTGGGCATACATTAAGAAACTCCTTTGAACATCAACTTAAATATTAAAGAAAAGACAAGACTGTAAAATAGATAGTGTGGTGGGATACTAGTGGGAAGGGTGAGGGTGAATGAAGGAGATTAAGGTGATGGTATATGGTGGATGGACTTCATATAGCTATATGAAATAGAACAAAGAAACTTCTTGAAATTGCTTTAAGTGGGGTGTGGAGGGGGTTGAGAGGGAGAGATGATGGGGGCAATGTAACTTATAAACAACATAAGTCTAATAGGAATTGCCACTATGAATCCCCTTGTATAACTAATATATCCTGATAAAAAGTTTATAACAAATAAATAAAAATAAAATGTTTTTTAAATAACAAAAAAGTGTAAGCAAAGCTATATATAAGAAAAAAAGAAACAAAACAAAAATATTGTCTGCTTTTTAGAGAGGGAAATTCCCTGACAATGAATTCTGGATGGAGAAAGAAAATGTGTATCATGGAAACAAAGCAATCAGAAATAAATGGGAAATGGAGACAACCCAGTTCACTGGTTTCTGCATTCCAAGGTTCATGCATCTACCAAAAGGTGGGGAGAGTTACTATTGCATCTTGAAATAAGAAATGGAGCCATGGCGATGAAAAAGAAGTGAGGGATGTATATCCGTGGCATCTTAATGGAGAAATGGCTGCTGTCTCCTGGAAACAGCTCTGTTGTCTTTCTAACACCTAAATTTTTACCAAAGCTTCAGAGCCTAAAATCTACAAAACTCAAGTTCTAATTTCTACTCAGTCACTGACTCTCTTGAGCAATCCACAAACTCATGTTGAATCTCTATTTCCCCATCTGTAAAGTAAGAGTAACAGACACAAAATCCTGAAGGTGCCTTCCATTGCTGGCATTTCTGGATTTCATAACATCATAAGAAGTTCACAAGAGTACAAAATTTAAAAAACAGCCTGTTCCTTACTAGTAAAAGAAATGTGTACTTTTAGGTTTTTTAGGAGCCTCCACACTGTTTTCCATGGAGGTTGTACTAATTTATACACTGATTTTTGTACTGAATTATCCCACCAGCAGAGTATAAGAGTTCCTTTTCCCTACATCCTCCCCATCATTTGTTTTTGTTCTTGATGATAGATATTTTAATAGGACTGAAGTGGAATATTAACATCCTTTTGATTTGTATTTCCTTTATGGCCAGGGATGTTGACATTCTTCATGTGTTTTTTGGCCATTTGGACTTCTTCCTTTGAATCATACTGTATATTTTTTAAATTCTATTTTGTAGGTGGTACTGAGGTTTGAACTCTGGATTTCAAGCTTCATAGGCTGGTGCTCCACCAGTGAGCCATGAGCACAGCCCAGACTTCTTCCTTTGGAAGAACTTCTGTTCAGTTCTTTCTCCTATTTCCTCATTGGGTAATTGATTTTTTAGGAGTGTTTTTAGTTTTTTGAGTTCCCTGTAAATTCTGTGAGAGGGGAGGAGGTGGGGAAAGGGTGTGGGAGGGAGAATATAGTGCAGATAGTTTGTAAACACCGATAAAAATGGAAAAATGATACCTGTTGAAACTTTTCCAGTAATGGGGGGGGAAGGGATAAAGGAGAATGGTGGAGGGGGTGAATTCAAGTATATTTGATATATTGTAAGAATTTTTGTAAATGCCACAATGTACCCCCACCCAGCACAACAATGAAAAAATAAATAAAACCAACATACAAAATGCTTACTTAATCATCCCTTTAGAATAATTTATGTTTATTGGTTTATTTATTTTCTTTGCTAGGGATTGAACCCAGGACCTAGCACATACTTGGCAAGCATTCTATCCTTGAGCTGCACCTCCAACCCCAACACTTATTTAAAGACAATTACAGAACAGACGTTGTGATGCTGGCATGGATACCTAGCAAAGTGCGGAAAGAGAATTTTGTCATTCCTTTACCTGTTTCCAGACTTGAAGCACTTACTGTTATCTGGTGAACAATCAAAGCAATAGATAACAACACTGCATTCCTTTGTCAATAAAGCACAGGACATACTGCCATCCCCACTCATTTGCACATATCTAGATTTCCAGGAAATTGTCATCCCTTTACTTTATTTAATGAGCACAAGTGGCTCATTGTCTGGTCATGTCATCACAATTGTTCTTTTTCATGAGTAATTCAAAGAGATCTGAATTACTGACTGTAAATGTTCATATTAAGGGGCTTTTTACTACTTAACCTTGAAAAGAATTTTGCTTTACAATTATTATATCACATTCTAAAATGCTGAGTAGATGAACTATGGGGCAGATTAGAAATAACCACATGACAGTGCGTGCCCTGTGACCTGTATTTAGGAAGCAGTTCTGAAAAATTATATACATATATCTATATATATACACATATATGTATATATATATATGCATATATATATGCATGCACATTAAAAACATTGAAATATATGACTTATATAATAATGTTTATATGCTATGAAATCAATAATACTATTTAAATATATTTCTGTATTTATTATTACAGTGCTTTTTGCATTATAGCCCTATAATTTCAAATATGCTAAGAACAGGAAAAGATGGATTCAGAAAATCTTAGAAGGACCTGGTATTCAGAGTTAGGAGACCTGGAATTGCACTCTAGTCTACCCCTGTTCATTATGTATTCTCAGATGCATCTCTTTACATTTTAGAACTTTTCATGTTAGCTTTGGTAAAACAGTAATGAAACCAAAGTCAGTAAAGTCTTACTAAGCATCACCAAGAGGCCTATGATTGCAGATGAAATTTGGGACATAGGAAAGCTGTGCCATTAGTTGATATCTCTCAAGCCAGGGTGTCGTTCAGTGTTAGAGTGCTTATCTGCCAAGTGCAAGGTCCTCCATTAGATTCCCAGGAGTTCGGGAAAACAAAGAAAAAACTTTAAAAAATAAAATCTTTTGCCATATATGATTTTATTTTATTAGGTATCATTATTGTTATTTTAACTATGTGTATTTATGAGGTACAATGTAATAATTTGACGCATGCATGCATGTAAAATGAACTACTCAAATAAAAATCATAAGTAAGGAGGTAGATAGGATTTTAGAGTTCAGGAAGACATATAAACATGAAAAGACACCTAGAAACAGTACTAAATGCTGGAGTAGAAATATAAGTGTCCCAAGAAAGTGTTGTGTGCATCTCTGTGTAGAATAACTGTTTTTACTAGAAGATAACTTTACCAAGCGTACTACTATGCTAATGAAATTGCATACCATGTTTGTTACTTTCATTAATATAAAATAAACAAAATTAAACAAAGTATTTTAAAGATTTCTTGTGGAGCTACTCTAAAGTACTTATTGGGTATGTAAAAATACACAGTTTTTCTAGGTAGTTGACACTATTTTCCTCTTGTCCCTTCATGTAAACTATTGGAATTAATAAGAATTTTCCTTTTATTAATTTTTGTTTTAAATTTCATAGAAAATCCACTTAGATTATACAGTTTTATTGACATTTAACTTGAAATAAGTACATATCAACAAGGAAAGCCTAGAAAATCTCCCCACTTACTGTGCACCTTCTATATGTATTAGTAATCATTTTGTATTTGCTCTGTTGTGGAAAACGCACCATCATAAGGGACATAAGCCTATTATTGAAGCAAAGCAGTCTTTAGTCATTGGGGACCTCAGAGGACAAGAGTTTCTTCTGTAGCAACTATGGGAACATCTATGACACTCTGTTATAAATAGCACTGCCTTATCTGAATGCTCCAATAAATCAGTTTACAGACTCATTCTGTACACTGTTACATTCTTGATACACTTTCTAACCTAAAAAGCTAACCTAAAAAGATTTGAATTATTTGTTTTCTATTTGTTCATCACTTGACATTACATACTTCTGGCTGCTCATAAGGTAAGAGTATGTACATTTATACATTTCTCTAAGTTCCACTTATTGGTTAGTGTTATTTGAAGCACAATATAAAAATGTACTTGACAAGTTATGCTGGAGGTGACACAGCAGTTTGCAAAGAGAAGTATGAACATCATTTATTCATGGCAGAGCAATGTTCTCTTTTTGATTTGAGTTTTCTAATATCTTCAAATGCCACTGTACACCAATAACAATTTATTTTTAGTGGCACAATTGGTGATGTGGAAAATATTTTTCCTGGATGTAAAAAACCACACATATTCACACATACAGTTTTTGTCTATTCTTGTTCAGAATATAATGTCATATAGGTTAAAGACATTTTCTACTGTGTCCAATTCATCTTTGCATTTTTATGGCCAGCAAAGTATCCCACAACACCAATGCTAGCTACACAATTGCTGAGTGATTAAACGTTTGTGTTTACCTCTGCCTCTTAGGATAGGATCTCAGGGGTTTATGAACACAAATTCCAGTCACATGCTGATACAGCAATATTCCCAAAATACTACCAAAGACTGAATTTGGGGCTTAGTCCCTTTATAAATTAGATATGCAACCCAAATGTATTGGGAGTAAGAAAGTCTTTGAGAAAATAGAGGCAGATTTTTTTCTGCACTAGAAACAAATTTAATGTGAATCTCAGTATTTTTTTATTAAGAAATATCCTTTACTTTGAAATGATTAGAGTAAATTTTAAAGGAGAGAAAAGGAAAATGGTTCTGAGAATATGGTGTATGGTTTCCTGAAAATTGCACTTAGAAACACATCACCTAAAAGTATTTCTTTCCTCTGAATCTACAGGTGCAGAATAAATAGCCTCTCTTTCCTAACCCCTGCCTACACCTGATATATTTTTTGGTCCATGAATTCTGCAAAGAACAGCAGAGGTACTATTTGACTCTATAGTGTAGCAATAGAACTATCACACAGAGAGGTCACGGTCAAGGTCAGTGCTACTACTGTGGCCAGTGACATTCAGTAAAAAGGAAAGCAACCACCGGCATTATTTAATTTTCTATCTCATTGTATAAAAACTATGATATGGTGTGTTCAAGATAAATAGTAATCAGGTGAAATATATTTTTGTTCTATTCACATGAATAGCAAAAATTACAAAGAAAGATGAATTGAAATATATTTAACTGTGGGGAAATGGTATATCTCATGTTACTGTTTTATTGCTTATTACAGGCTTAACTATACATGCTACTACATCTATTTGTCTGAGTGTCATCCATTTTTCTTAAAAATTTGATATTGATACTGAAATGTCTATAAGAATAGTGTCATTTGAAGGAGACACTAGCTTCTGAGAATGAAGACTGAAAACAAGTTTTCTCAGCTTGGGACAAACAAAGGGGAATGGTAATCTAAAAGATATTAAACTTTGGGGAAAAAATTTTGTTTCTCGTTTGGAAGAAGGAAACCAGTGTTACTACAGCATTTTTCTTGAAGTAGATATGTCTGCAAAGGACTTCTCCACCTGATCAAAAAGAATTCAAGAATAAATGTAGAGGTAGCTGTATTGTGCTCACATTCATATCTAGAAAAAATATTAAACTGTGCTGTTCTCTTTTTTGGTTGAGTTATCATAGGATAAGATTCCAAACACTTCAATTTACATGAAACATTCCTCTATATCCTACCCACTCTAAGAACGACACCTCAATATCACAAATAACTTTAAATTCAATACCATGGGGAAAACTGATAGCTGAAAACAAAAAATTAAGAGAGCTGGTAAATAAATGCTCTAAAAGATTACATAAACCTTTAATTATAAATGTGGATAAAACTAACTCGAATATCATAGCAATGTATTGCAAGATCATTTAAAAACTCAATTTCTATTTGAAGACCCCTTAGGAATTTATATTGCTTTAGTAATGTGCAAAAGATAAAATTCAACATACCTTCTACGTACTCTGATTATTGTTGCCTAAATTACATATAACTGAATTTAGAATGTTGAAAGTCAGATCATTTCAATATTTCTCTACAATATTTCTGCTCTTGTAGGCCTAGCATTTCAGAATCTTTTGATGTATCTTTTATTTGCAGAGGCTTAAATTCTATGATTCCTAGTCATCATGGAAAATACACAACAAGGTCCAAATATTGGCCATTATTATAGTTTTTAAAAACTATGTGGCATGTAATACAATATCAATAGTATGTTTTTGAAATGAAGAAAAAATGAGTGCTGTGTAGGACACCTCACTTGATCTTTCTTAACCAAAATTATAATCTGAGTGAAAGAAGAAAGCAACAATATTTGCACCAGAATATTTCATAAAATCACATGTATAATCAGAGAATTTCATAGCATGTCTTTGTTAAAAAGGAAAAAAAGTTGCATTGCATAACAAGTTTCCCAATTAGCTTTAGTAACTGACTGTAGAATTTATGCAGATTTGGTGACGAAGACAAAGGCACAGGATGAAGGTTTGGTCAGCCTGTGTTTATGCAACTTTTACATGGGAAAGGCAGATTCTTGGAACCCTGCATTAACCTTTGGCTATAAAGAGAAGAGTCCAGGGAGGATTGTTGACTTTTTATTCACTCTACAATTGTTGTCTAGGCTGGGTTTAACATCTAGATTGAGTCAAGAATCAAGATTCAGTTCATGACTAACTGAGAATATCAAACAAGGGGAATTAAAGAAATTGATTAAATTTAAGGCTTAGCAGGCTCTTTAAAACATAAACATACCATGATACACGTGGGAAAAATATCAGAATTATTTAGTCAAAAACTCATTGCCAGACGGAGGTGTGGCTCAAGTGGCAAAGAGCTGAATTCAAATCCCAGTCCCACCAAAACCAAACTTTTGTTGCTGTGAGGATACAGAACCCCAGAAATGCGAATGACTGAAAATCAAAGTGAGTGTGTTTGTTTTTGTGTAATTTCCCTTCTAATTTAACATGAACACTATAATTCTATAATATATAGATAACTTAAACAATGTGTTATTTATAGTAAGTAACATGCTATTTTTAGGTAAGAATAATGGTAAGTTGGCATAAAAGTAAGATTTTTATTAACTTGAACATGTTAATGCTTCAAAGTTATCCAGATTGTTTGCTTTCAAATTTTTAATATATCTGAGCACCAAAATTAATTTTTTACATTATTAAGATTGAGCTATGAACAATGACCATACACTTAAACGATGAAGAACAGGATTGTAATACAGGTCCTGGGAGGGGGAAGGAGGAGGTAAAGAAGGTGAATGTGGCCAATACATGTGTTTGAAGAGGGACAGTAACACCTGTGGAAATCATCTTGAGGAGGTGGAAGGGAATGAGGGAGAACGCTGGTCGCGATGAAACCAACCAAGGTGCAACATAAACATACTTGGAAATGACACAAAGAAACCTGCTGTACATTGATTATATGCTGACCAATGTTAAGAAAAGCATTGAGATAGTACCACATTAATAATCTAACACTTCCATTATTATAAAATTGTGTGGGATTTACTTCCAAGATAATGCATATGAGTATTTAACTCCCTGTCTTCTTAAAAAACATATTCTTTGAATACAAAATTGAATGGATGAGTAAAAGCACTTACTCATACCTCCTGTGTATTTCTGCCAGCACTATTTTTATATCTTGTGGAGTTGGACTCAGCAACTAATCACTATAGAAATAGGTATTATGGAAGAAAAAGTTTCTGTTACTTAATTTCTCAACTAATATACTGAAAATCCATATAGCTAACTAATTCTTATAAGATAATAACAGATAAAGATGCGATAACTATATAAACTTGTGTTTTTGGTACCCTATTTCCCTATAGTAAGCAAGAAACTGAATTAAATATTAAATTCACTGAGATATTACAGAGGTCAATTTAAAGACTGCCCTTGACAAAACAAAGTCCTTAACAAATGTCCCTGGGTAGGCAATAGTAACCTTCCCACTAGGCATGTCACTCATAGTTGAATCATTAAAGAACTAACCAATTGCATGGCCAAATCTAATTGAAAGGCTTGGACCATAAGACCAAAAACTAAGTTAAAATGATCTACTTTTACTGAATTGGGAAAAGCAAATCCTGCAGTCATGTAGTTAGACTGGAAAGAATACTTGTAGGATGAGGAGCTGAGAATGTAGAAGGCAAGAGACTGCTGAGACATCCAGGTAATGTAGGGATGGAAACATAAAGGGAGGAGATGCTTTAACTTTCAAAGAGGAGAACAAGATCAGACAACAAACAAAGGAACCTCATATTCTCTTCAGAATATAAATAGCACTAACACAACATGGGGCAGGAGACATCCTTTTCCTTATGCTACTTGAAGACGTTTGGTGTCAACAGATGATACCAATCATCATAAACTCCAGGTCCTCACAGTCCTGGAAATGTATTTGAAAAAATGTAAAAGAAAACCCATGAACAATCTTCATGCACCAAGAAACAGCCTTTCACCATCACTGAAAACCACTCATTTGCCTTTCTTTGGGAAGAAGCCAAAGCATTTGTTCAGGTGAGACACAGGGTCAATAACAAGTGTCAGAAAAAGTTCTAAGCTCAAGGCCTTTGTGATGCAAACCGACATGTAAACAGTTTCTCTACTTATGGAGGTGGAAGTACCACAATCCCTATTTGAAATCCATATTCCACATTCAAATGTTTACCAAGTTTGATGAATGTTTTTCTCATTTAGCAGCTTCTTTTAGTATTTTATTCAGGCTTCCTCTGAAGCTTTTTTAACTCATACTTTTATCTTTCTTTTCTGAAATATTTTAAGCTGATAGCTATAGGAGGCACACATTTTAAAAACACATTTTAATAGTTAAGATTCATGAATAGTTATTTTTTGTTGTCTGGTATGGTTTTACTTTGTTTTGTTTGCTTTATATAATAAAATATGATGAATGTCATTGAATCTGATGAGAAAAATCAAAGCCTCTGTGCAAGTTTGTATTTTCATAGGATGATCTAGTTGAGTCCTAGCTTTGCCACTTACCACTTGTGTTAACTTTGGGGTTTAACATACTTTATGTTCACTAATGAAGTATGGATAATAAAAATGTACTTAATAAGGTTGATTCCTCAATAAATATACACATACATGTATGCTGCATGAATTCATATGCATAAATGTATATAAGTAAAGGATGCATATTCATATAGATGCAAATGAAAATACCTTTGTAAATATGTATATATGTAATAATATATGTATATAATCAATTGCAATTCAAAACATATAGATATTTATATGAATAACTATATATAATTATGTTATGTTTAGATGGACACTGAAAAAAGAGGGACTGAAAAAGAACAGATCAGGTTTTATGGTACCTGACCCATTGTATTCCTTCCCTATGCATTAGCCTTATCAAGAGAGCATCATAAAAGTTAAAGGAAATAAACTATTGCTGATTGGTAGTCAAATGGTTGAACTGGCTGAACTTATTGTACAAAAATGACAAACCAGGGGCATATCCACTTAAGAACAAATTAGATTACAGATGATTATATCTTAGAAGTTATCTTCATCAATCATCCCCAATTTGAGAATAAATCCTCTATATTTCTTGATAGATACATTTAATATCTTTGTGGTCATCAAGTTTACTTCTTTTAAGGATTTTTTTTGTTGAACAATTCCATTAAAAATTCCTCCAGTGTATTACAAGTGCTTTCATTATGTTAGAAAAATTAAGAAGTTCAAACCAGTGACAGAAAAGTGGAGTCATAGGATTGGTAAAATTATACATTAGCAGACTTTCAACTTTATCTGTCATAATTCTTTTAATTGCCTTTGGTTTAATGAGAAGCTCTCAGGTCTTCAATAGATAAAATTGGAGTTGAATCCCCAGCAATGACAAATAAAACTCAAGCTATATCATAGTCTTAGATAATATCATCTTTGAAATCAGGATAATAGTTTCTTAGTTAAAAAAGAAAGGAAAATTAAGAAAATGGGTGGGAAAAATAATATGTTTTGTATTGTGTTTATCAAGTATCATAGCTGGCAATTTCAACCACTAAATGTTTTAATGTTTATTCGTATTGGATAGATGTTATCAAACACATTTTCAAAGTTGAAAAAATCCCGATTTCATCAAAGTTCAGTTGATAGTCTACATTTACAAAGCTAAGAAATATTTCATCTTATCTTGAATTGTAATCAAAGACTTCCCTCAGACAAGTTTTTAGGAATCCATATTTGTGGGAATGACTACTGGGTACACCTCAATTTGACATCACTTATGTGGTTCATTTTAAAGAACTAATGAAATTTTCTCTAAGTAAGATATTTAAGTATCACAAATAAGTTGAGTTCAATGTAATATTTTTAGCTCTGCCTTCACTTCTGCTTAAAAATATGAGGAGCCTTTAAAATATGTTGGCATTTATTTTTTATTTAATTTGCATTAAAGTATCTGAAAAAAAACTACATGCTGATGATTAACGAGTGCATTAGGAAGCAAATAAAATATTTCCAACAAGCTCAACACAGGTTTTCACCCAAAAAGTAGCAGCATTATTCACTACAAAGAATAAGATACTCAGGTTATCTCAACTCTTTTTCTGAAATGATGTACATTGCATAGAAACAGGGCACAATGGAACTCCTGCCAATTCAAGTAAGAAGGCGGAATTCCAACCCATATCCTTACTCTCTTTGAGGTTCACTTTCTTTTCCTCTGAAAGGAAATGATCAAAATGTCTGAGTTGTGCATCTTACAAGTATGTTGTAGCTATCAAGTCAATGTGTGTGAATGTTTCATAAAATGAAAATCCATTCAAACATGAAGATTTTTCATTAGATAGCCAAGCAAACAAAACAGCCATACTCTCTCTCAATGTTTCTGACACACTCAAAATGCAAGTTATATCGAGCACGCTAGGTACTATGCCAGGCTCCAGAACTACACAGGTGGATCAAACATGTTCCCTAAGATTTATGTACTGTGTATGAAGAGCTTGAGACATATTCATATTCTTTGATTAGTTAAAGTCATCATTGGGGATTATTTTCTACAAAAATAATTCTTAAAATGGTAAAAGTGATCATATGAAAAAAAATTGTTTCTTCTTTGATTATTTATAACACCAAAAATATTTAAACAATTCAAATATCCAAGAATTAAACATGAAGCTGAACTATATAACTTCATTTTGTCATTGAAATGTTAGAGTTACCAAAATTATAATTTTAAAGTATGTGACTCAAACTGCTCTTGATCTAATAGTAAGTAGAAATAATCAGGATGTAAGGTTGCAAGGTAACTATAATGACAAGCATTTATAAAGTGAAAAATACTGAAGAAATCAATAGTCATTAAGTATTATCCTACTTGGTGAGTAAAACTGCATTTAAAACTCAAAGGAGAGTCCTTATAAATTCATTTTCTAATTTTTGAAAAGATCTATTATTAGTATAATAACTTATATATTAAGATATAATCATGTAATAAGCATTTATCTTAGACACAAATTATATTATGGTTGGATAACATACAATGGGATAAAATATTATCTTATTTGTCATAAATATTGAAAAAAAACTCAAAAATGTCCTACAATTTCATTTGAAATATATAATTCATGCTTTAATTAATATGTCTCAAAGCTGGTAAATAAAAACAAAATGTTTTTCTTATTTCTACTCATTATGTCCCCAACATTAATTTTTAAACTACCCTTCATTTCTTTTACAAAAGTTAACTTTTATGACCAATGAATTTTGTCACGATCAAAGCCTAAATGCTTGAAGAATTAGCCTTGTGCGATAATGAATTAACAAGATCTGAAAAAGATAAAATAAAACACTAAATGATAATAGTTGCCAAAATTTCCTCTCTGCTCCCATATGGAGAATGAGAGAACACTCTTTTATTGAACACCATTATCCTAATGAGAAGATATTCTACATTTGATCATAGCCAAAAAGCTGCAGAAGATCTTATAATGACTTGCTGCCAGTGCTTAATGAAGAGATTTCATAATTATTGAAGCCACATCTGTTTGATTAACGAGTCTCCTCTAAGATCCATGCATTCTCTGCTATTTAGTGGGTGGCAAAATACACAGACATCTTAGTTGATAGGATTCTCTTCTTTGTGAAGAAAAACCTTTTCCACCAAAGCAAATACTGCTGCTCTTGAAGGACTTTTAAGAAGGTGAAGATTATATATTGTTCAACCTTTATTTAAATCAGTGGCCTGAGAAGGTCACTCCATTGCCTTAGTGTCTTTCTCTATAAACATACTGATGCCAAACTTGCAGTGTTGTTAGGATCAAATATGATATCCGACTGAAAGCTCTTCAAAGTCCTTATTTGGCACATGGAAGGATTACCTCTTGGTACCTAGCACTGGAAATGTTTGCAAATAAGATGAAAATTCTTGAATCCACTTTAACCCTTAATATTGTTATCAAGTGTACAGTTTAGTATTCTTGTACACCTGCATTGAGAATATGTGTTTCTATTCATGATGGAATGTACCTACCAGTATTTCAGTGCAGTTTAAGTAACTATTCTGTTACTCTGACTTGCAATGCTCTGGAGTAAGCAGCCTTAAAATTCCAAATTTGTTCTAATGGAGAAAAAACAATTTGCTTAGAGAGTCAAATATTCACAACTTATTATGACAGGTCCATTGTCTTGGATTATGTGATGCAAAGATTCTGTCTACAGAGGACACAGTCCCTGTCATTGTCTTCAACTCTTAAGTTGTGAAGGTAAAGAAAGTAGGACTAACAGAGCCTTAAGTTTTGTGTTCTTGGAAAGTTTTCTACGTGTAAAGTCATACCAGTATTAAAGCCATGTACTCTCTATCTTTATTTCATAGAACCCAGTCACGCAGCTGTGTTCCTCTAGAAATACACTTACTACCATCAAAGTTGAAAATATTCATGCATCCAGTTGGATTTGTCTGAGATGAAAGGTAGTTCGAACATTGGAGGTTTTGAAAAAATGCATTAAAGAAAAGGAGAAAGGTGTTGTTAGCTTCAGAGTTTTGACCTGACAACTCCTTTTTCAGATAATGCAGGCACACTGAGATAGCAATTTGCCTCTTGAAATTTTTCCACAGTGAAGTCACTTGCAAGGTGCTAAGTACACAGTAACTGCTTCATAAACACTTTCTATATAAGGAGCAGTGCGGAGTGAGCCAGAATCAGGTCTTTCTACCAACTTTAAATAATGCGTATGGGAAGAACACATATAAGAACGGAAATCCTTGAAGTTATTTTTGTAAATAAGGTTTACTTCATTGATGGCCATTAGTATTTACATGTCATTACTTGACATTTAGCCAACTTGTCAACTTTCTTATTAAAATGATGTTCGACATTAAATATGTTTTGACTGGGAACACAAATTGCTAATGAAGAAAACTTCAGAACTGTCTTACAAACTTAAGCAAACAATCAAAAAACAAAACCAAAAATATTTGTAATTACTCTCAAGTAATCTCAAGATTAGTGTTGAGGTGAAGAATCCCATGTTTTTGTTTCAGCCTTGTGCTAGGGTTTGGCTTTGTCAGCTGCTGTTCTTCATAGTGTGGTGCTGAAAATTGTCAGGTCTTCTTAATGAGCATCATTCATTAGTGCTACTAATTGAAGGCTGTGTGTTGTCATAGTGCAATTTTATTCGTGTAACTTTACCCCAAGGTTTGTGAATGCATGCTTATGATTTTCATATAAATACTTAAGACATATGTTAAAATAAACCATCACGGATCAGACAAGACAGCAAGAAAACACTGGGTTAAAGTAGAGTTCCCAAAATGAGTGCTTTTCAGCTAAACACAAAAATATACATGCATAATTTGATATAATCATCAGGATATAATAAGATACACTTAAAAATAAATTCCAGGGGTGACAAATGCCTCTAGTAAATAAGGCTATTGTGTCAGTTTCAGAAAAACAGGCCTCTGCCACATCAGCCATCAGGTCCACTGTGGTTTAATTCTAGTGGGGACAAATGTGACACATTGTCAAGTCCCTTGTCATGTAATACTTTGTGTATCCCCTGTACTGTGATATGTGTTCTCCATAATAATAAGAAAGGGAAATTTCACAAGCATTGTTCCTTGCTAATCAATTCCACTTGTCAGGGTTGATAGCATATTGACTGATGTACTAAACTTCATTCTGGATTCTTGGTGACAAAAAGAGGTTACATGAAATACCCATCAGGGTTGCAAGACAGATATCTAAGATAGCTATAGCTTCTACTGTTTTCAGTCAAACACATTCCTCAAAAAATTATCTAATTTCTAAAATGGCTTTTATGTTTTAAAGAGAGGAAAGCTATTCAATTTTTAGAATGTTAGCCTTTTTGATGAACTCTAGATCATGAGAATATGAAAACTCTTAATTGTAAGTTATGCTTATTATCTTCTACTAGTCCTGAAAAGTCATTGTGCCTTTCACAAGTATCACACAACCTGTAGTTCTGTTCCTGAGTATGTTCCAGTCACTTACATATCAGTTCTGTTCTTGAATACGTTCCTTATAGCAGCAGTCATAGCTGGCAACTGTTCTCCACTCCATGCACCCAGCTACTCACCGATTTTTACTCTTCTCTCATGCTTAGCTCTTCTTCTACATCCTCACAGAAATCAATTCACACTTATGCCACTGCACTGCCTTCTGACTTCTCTCTCCTCTGCTAATTTTCCTTTCTTCAGCCTGTCCTAGCCTTTCTTCAGACTTCACACTGGTCTTCCTAAAGTGTTGACTTAGGAGTATCACCTTCTTCTTAGAATTTTATAATGGCTAGCATTATACTTTGTTCTGCTATTGAAGAACTCATATTATCTTAACCTTACCATATTCCACAAGATATGTATGTGAACTTCATGATCTCATCAATCTTATCTTTTCCTCCATAAATCCTGAAGATTAGGGGTGAATATACTGGTGGTTAGTAGTTGTATGTGGGTTACTTTTAAAAGACTACTTCAGTATAATGGGAAATTATACTGGACATCTATTGTCAATACATCTGGCTGCTGCTTTACGGAAATAAATGTTATTTATTTAGGTTACGACAAATAAATAAAAAAGAACAAAACAATTCTAAATAAGCAGTCAGTAAGCCATGGAAGTAAAGGGAGCTGAACAAAAATTTCACAAACTGACTCACTGGAGCACTGCCAAAGGAAACTGAAGGATTTTTTTTTTTTTTTTTAATTTAAAAGGGAGAAGCGAGAGACTGAAAGCTGATAATAATTATTGTTATTATTGTTACAGTACTCTGTTAACAGTTGTTCTGTGAGGAGAGTTGATTATAAGATTGAAAAAGAATCCAACATATCTATCTAAATTAGCTACTTCGTGCCTGGATTATTGCTGTTGCCTCTTGTATGGTTTCTTGCCTCTACTGTCTTCCACATCCTGGGAATCCTCCAACTCCATCCTTCATTTTCTTCCCCATCCCTGTTACTTTGTTGTAGAGTGTGCTGTAATTTCTGACCACTTTCTGTGTCACACTCAACTCTATGCCAGCGCTCACAGCCTTACCTGATAATAAAATTGACCTTATGTCCCCCTCATGAAACTTGTGCTTTCATTACATATATGTGACTTCTCTCCTCCCATCTTCACTGCTACATCAAAGATTTTGTTCATTATATTTTCAGACCTTTCACTATGGATTCATGTTCTCAGTTCTTATTGGACCACCTAATAATAGTCCTTGTGCTCCATCTTTTCTACCTCTGTCTTCCTGTCTTCTCTGTCATATGGATTGATGATATACTGTTATATATGAAATATGGCATAGTTACAATGCTGAAAAATTCTTCTCCAGTGCAATATAAACTTACTGAAGTATGGACTAATTGTACTGTCTTTGCAATTCTCTTACACTCATAAGCATGGTAACAGGCACATAGTCAGTAGTTAAAAATGCCTTGAAATTGTTTTGTAAAGTAACTTGGTAAAACCAGACTCTTGATTTACTTTTAAAATTTGTTACAGCTTCAGGTATATTATGCTCATATTTAAGATTGTTTTATTTTTCAATATACATTGTTTGATTGATTCTTACTGTCATGTAAACTTATGGTTAAAAGCTCCCTCTACTGGTCCCCTTTAACATACATAAAGAAAAGATGTATGTATGTGTGTACATGTGCCATATATATGTACATCTCCAATATATACTTTCTAACAAGTAATCATTAAGAAAAAAATCACAAAACTCAATAATGTGTTAACTTTATTTTTCTTCTATGATTTTATTCATACCTATTTTTGATGAATTTATGCTACTATAGTTCTTCATCTTTTGTTTCTTCAGATAAAACCTTAGAATTTTCTTCTGTCTATAAATTCTAATTTGATTCACCCTGTAGTACTCTGCTGTTTTGGAACTCTCATATTTTCTAAGATTCTAGAATCAGGCTGACTTACTCTGTACACTAGCTCTGCCCTTTAACAACAGCAATTAATGCTCAAGTTACTTAATATCTGCTTACCTTTGTATTCTTATGGAAGAAATGAGGATAGCAATAGAGCTCTCCACATTGTGCTGCTGTAGGTTTTAAACAATTGGGTAAAGTAAATAGTCAGGCAAAGCATTTATCTCAAGTAAATATCAAGCTCTCAGACACACATAGGTCATGTCTAGTGTTCCCTCAAAAGCAGAAAATAATCACACTCCATTCCTCTCTTATCCCAGGGTTTCTGATGACTTATTTTAAAACTCTCTGAACTTGGCCATAATTCTGCTACCAAAGTCTTTTTACCCATCCAATGGTTCCCGATGACATTGATTCACACAACTTTAAGAACCATTGAATTTAATTGCTAACTATCACTAAAACTGACTGATTTTACAAAATTATCAGCCTATTTCTTAAAGGAAGTTAAAGTGAGTAGGCCTGCACTTTGAGTAGAGTATGGTTGTATCAATTTTATTGCATTTTTGTTGAGATCGATGAGCAAGCATCAATGAATACATGTTAATTGAATGATTACTGAATTTCAGCATCACAGCTGCCAAGTAAGGCACATTCACTCAAGTCACACACCATAAATCTAAGAGACTATTTTAGATGTGAAGCTAGGAGTGTGACTCTTGGAAACTGAAACTCTGGTCGTATTATATGATTTTTGTTGATAAAGTTGTGTAACCTTGTGACTCAACTATAAAAATTCATATAATGAAAAATTACTGAACAGCTATCATGTAGCTTAATTCTTATGTGCTATTACATGTACATGTGTAAAGATATTTTCAAATATTTGTGAGCCACATTAAGATATTTATAATATCACATATTGCCATAATGCACGTTTAAATAGAAATGCATTTACACACTGTGTACACATGTATGAAAATGGATAAACGAGACCTGTTGAAACTGTTCCAGGAATGAGGGCTGGGGAGATAAAGAAGAATGATGGAAGGGGTGAATTCAACTATGATATATTGAAAGAACTTTTTGAAATGTCACAGTGTTGCCCCAGTGCAACAATAATAAAAATAAAATAAAATATTTATAATTAAAAAAAACTTTCTTAAATATCTACAACTGATACACAAATATAAATAGAATACTAGTAATGAAAAAAAGTTTTTAAAAGCTTTAATATATAATCATACTGACTTGTGTTTTCCTAAAAATGATATCCCAGGAATTTATATTTGTTACTCAATGGTAAAGTTAAAAAGAAAGATAAATGCTCCTCACATAATTCTAGATTTTTGATATTGCATGCACTGAAGTTCATTTCAAAAGCAATTTTTTTATCTTCATGATATTTTGGAAACATTTCAGGATATTTCCAAAAGACTGTTTCAAATTTAGATTTCATGGTTAAACATCTGGCTTTCTTTCTCGGTCCATTTATCAGCATTTAACATAAACCCTCCACTCCTTCAGAAAATAAAAATAGATTCTGTGTAAAAACAGGTGAAAGATAATAGCATTACATAAAATTAATGGGTTTGGGGAAATTATTTTGGACACACTTAGCTTTAATTTTGGAAAACACATTGAGATCCCTTGAGAAGAGGATATTATGCATATTTGAGCATCAGTATTTAAAGGCAGGTTTTGTAATTATGGAGTACATCTGAAATTCATTTGTTTAATTTAAGAAACAGCATTGATATTTAGCAGTGTTTAGCAGCTAATATTACTTTCTTGTGTTGTATAATAAATATTAGTTCAGTGCTCTTACCTAATACTATGCCATCTTTAATTTATTTTCTTAACAGAGGATATGCTGATTAAAGCAGAATCTGTGCTGTCTACATTTTACAAGTTATGATCTGTCAGCTATATACCCCTCATAAGATAATTTTGCAAATGGATAAATGTAATATAGCATATAAATAAGTAAAAGCAAGGATAAGAATCACAAAATCATCTCAATGGATGGAAAAAAAGCCTTTGACAAATTCTAACATCTCATTAGGAAAACAGCCCTGAAGAAACTAGGACTAGAAGGTTCATACTTCAACATAATAAAGATGATATATAACAGAGCTATAGCTAACAAAGTTCTTAATAGGGAAAACAAAAACATTTCCTCTAAAATCAGGAATGAGACAAGGGTGTCCACTATCGTCACTCTTATTCAACTTAGTGCTTGAATTCTTAGAGCAGAAAGGCAAGAGACAGAAAAGGATAAAAGTAGGAAAAGAAGTCAAAGTATCCCTGTTGCAGATTGCATGATCCTATACTTAAAACCCCTGAGGACTCCATTAGAAGATTTTAGATTTGAAAAACACTTTCAGCAAAGAGCAGGATACAAAATCAGCATACAAAAAAACAGTAGGTTTTCTACACACCAACAACAACCTTAGGAAAGCAACCTCATTCACAATAGCTTCAAAAAAAAATCTAGGCAATTGGAAAATCTTGAAAAAAATGAACAAATTTCTAGATACTTATGATCATCTGATACTGAACCAAGAAGATATTAACCACCTAAAAAGATCTATAATGTGTAATGAAATTGAAGCAGCAATAAAGAATTTCCCAAAAATGGAAAGTCCAGAATCTGACAGATTCTCAGCTGAATTCTACCAGACCTTCAAAGACCTAATATCAACACTCCTCATACTTTTCCATGAAATAGAAAGGGAAGGAACAATGCTTAACTCATTCTACAAAGCCCTTATTACACTCTTCCCCAAAACGGACAAAGAAACATCCAAAAAGGAGAAAAACAGGCCAATCTCCTTAATGAACATCAATGCAAAAATCCTCAATAAAATAATGGCAAACCAAATCCAACAACGTATCAGAAAGATCATTTACCATGACCAAGTTGGCTTCATCCCAGGGATGGTTTGAAAAATCTTCCATGCTCATGGATTGGTAGATTCAACATAGTAAAGATGGCTACACTATGAAAAGCAATCTACATGTTGAATGCAATACCCATCAAAATGTCAATGACATTTATCACAGAGCCTGAGAATTCTACCTTGAAGTTCATTTGGAAACACATAAGACTGTGAATAGCCAAGGCAATATTGAGCAAAAAAAGAAATGCTGGAGTTATCACAATACCTGACTTCAAACTATACTGTAGAGCCATAGCAATAAAAATAGCATGGTACTGGCACACAAACAGATATGAAGACCAATGGATCAGAATAGAGGACCCGGATATGAATCCACACAGCTATGCCCACCTTATTTTTGACAAAGGTACCAAAAACATAAGATGGAAAAAAAGACAGCCTCTTCAACAAATGGTGCTGGTAAAAGTGGCTATCTGCCTGCAGAAAACTAAAACTAGATCCATGCCTGTCACCCTGTACTATCAACTCAAAGTGGATTAAGGACCTTAATATCAGACCCTTACAGTTAGTACATGAAAAGGCAGGGAATACCCTGGAAACAATAGATATAGGCAAAGACTTCCTCAGTAGAACTCCAGCACCCCAGCAACTAAGAGAAAGGATAAACAAATGGATCGACATGAAATTAAAAAGCTTCTGCTCAACAAAGGAAATGGTCTCTAAATTGAAGAGACAACTCACAGAGTGGGAGAAAATATTCACTGGTTATAATCAGACAAAGGACCAGAATATATAGGGAGCTCAAAAAACTAAACTCTCCCAAAATCAATGAACCCATAAAGAAGTGGGCAACTGAACTAAACAGACCTTTTTCTAAGGAAGAACTCCAAATGGCCAAAAAACACATGAAAAAATATTCACCATTCCTGGCCATAAAGGAAATGCAAATCAAAACCACACTAAGATTCCACCTCACCCCTGTTAGAATGGCTATCATCAAAAATACCACTGACAACAAATGTTGGTGAGGATGCATGGAACAAGGAACCCTAATACATTACTGGTGGGAATGTCAACTAGTGGGACCACTTTGGAAAACAATACGGAGCTTCTTAAAAAACTAAACATAGATCTGCCATGTGATCCAACAATATCACTCCTAGGAATATACCCGAGGGAATGTGACTCAGGTTATTGCATAGGCACCTGCACACCCATGTTTATTGCAGCAATATTCACAATAGTCAAGTTATGGAAATAACCAAGATGCCCCAATTACTGACAAACAGATTAAGAAAATGTGGTATCTATACACAATGGAATTTTACTCAGCCACAAAGAAGAGTGAAATTTTGTCATATGTAAGTAAATGGATGGAACTGGAGAACATTATGTTAGTGAAGTTAGCCAGGCTCAGAAGGCCAAAAATTGTATGTTCTCCCTCATATGAGGATTATAGACCTAAAACAAATGCAGTAACATTACTGGACACAGGTCACACGCTAAGGGGAGAACACATACAGAAGGAATAGGGAAAGGTAGGAAACCCAAAACTTGAAAGGGTTTAATGTGCCCACTGGAGAGGAGAGAATATAGTAATCTTAAACTGACAGAGGCCACTATGGGAAGGGGACCAGGAAGTAGTGAAAAGGTCTGGTAGAAATGAACCAAGGTGGGCCACAATACACATGGAAGCAATGCTAGGAATCTCTCTGTATGGCTATCTTTACCTCAAAGTAGCAAAAACGATATGTCTTTCTTATTATCTCTATGTTTTCTCTTTAACCAAAATGTAGAAGAAGAGGGTGGAACAGGTTCTGCATGGAAGCGGAAGGGGGGGTACTGGGGCTGGTGGGGCAGGTAGCACAATGTATAAACATGTAAGTAAATGTAAAAACAATAAAATAAAAGAAGAAAAAGAAGAAAAGTAAATTTTTATTGAGTTTGAAAAAAACTACCTACGCATGAACATAACCAGAGATGTTAAAAACCTCTATAATGAAAACTATAAAGCATTGAAAAAGTAATAGAAGAAGTTACAAAGGATGGGATAACCTCCTATGCTCATGGATCAGCAGAATAAATACTGCTAATATGGGCATACTACTAAAAGCAATGTATAAATTCCATGAAATCATCATCAACATCCCAATGACATCCTTCAAAGAAATAGGAAATAGAGAATCCTAAAATTCATTTGACTACACAAAAGACCCCAAACAACCAAAGTAATCCCTAGCAAAAATGGCAATGCTAGAGACATCACAATACCTAACTTCAAAGGAGAGAAGTAGAGGGCACTAATTCAAGTATAATATATTTAATACATTATAAGAACCTTTGTAAAAGCTACAATGTACCCCCATCCAGCACAACAATAAAAAAAAGAGCTGAAACAAACAAATAAACTGTACTACAGAGCCATAGTGAAAAACAAGTGAACAACAGCAACAACCTCAGCATGCTATTTTTGCAAAAAGACACATGTAGACCAATAGAAGAGAATTGATGACCACAAAATAAGCCCTAGCAAACACTGTCATCTGGTTTTGACAAAGTCACCAAAAATCATATTGGAAAAAAGAGAGTCTCTTTAGAAATAGTGCTGAGAAAACTGAATATCCACATATTGAAGGCTGAAACTGTATTCCTATCCCTCAACATGAGCAAAAAGATCAACTCAAAATGTATCAAAGAACATAATATAACATCTGGAACTTTAAAACAGCTAGATGAAAATATAAGGAAACACTATGTAAGCATAGGCAAAGGCTTTCTGAAAAAAAACTCCAATAGTTCAGGAAATAAAAGTAAGAAATGACAAATGGGGTTGCATAAAATTAAAAAGCTTCAGCACAGCAAGACAAACAACAGAGTGAAAAGACAGCATACAGTGTGGGGAAAAAAATCTTTGCTAAATAGTCATCCAACAGGGGATTAACATCCTAAATAGGTAAATACAATATTAAACAAAATAACAAGTAATTCAGTCAACAAATGGGCAAATGAACTGAACAGCCACTTGAAATGAAGTTCAAATGGCTAATACATGAAACAATATTGAACAGCCTTAGCCACTGAGGAAATGTAAATCAAAACTGAGATTCTACTGCATCTCAGTCAGAAAGGCTATGATTAAGAAAACAACAATTGCTGGGGAGGATGCAGGGATGGAGGGCAGGAAAAGAACTCTTTTTTACTATTGGTATGAATGTAAATTAGTGTAGCCACTATGGAAATCAATATGGAAGGTCCATGAAAAATTATAACAGAACTTCCGTATGACCTAGCTGTACTACTTCCGAGTATATACCCCAAAGAATGAAAGTCAGCTTACTGTGGAGATTACTGTATAACTGTGTTTGTCATGGCACTCTTTACAATAGCCAAATTATGGAATTAGTCTAGGCATGATCAAGTATGAATGGATAAAGAAAATGTGGTGTATATATATAAATGGAGTTTTACTCAGTCATTAAGAAGAAGGAAATTATATTGTTTGCAGGAAAATGGATGGAACTGGAGATGATTATGTTAAATGAAATAAGCCAGTTGTACAAAGATAAGTATCATATTTGCAGAATTTAGGGGAAAACAAACAACAAAAACAATATTATGAAAAGAGAGTTGGGAACTAGAGAGGTGGAAGGTAAAGGGAAAAGGTGGAGCTTTGACAGGATAAGAGGGAGTAATGGAGGGACAAATATGATTAAACTAGATTGTGTGTGTATTTGGAAATGACAAAATGAGACACCTGTGTACAATTAATGTACACCAGCAGAAAAATGATATTTCATCTTACTTATAAATTTTGAATTTTGTTGTCAAATAGTTACAACTTCAATATAATTTATGCCTTTTCTTTATTATTTGGCATTTATTTGCAATAAATTTCAAGCCATATTTTCTCTTTCTCTTATAACCACTAGCATTAGGTTAATTCCTAATATATTTTTGAAAACTTCTAATTTTCTATATTTTATACAAATACATTCACCCAGAGAAGTTTTCCCTTCTTTTGATCAGTATGTCATAGTTTTAAAATTACTTAGCAAATATGTGCCAGATTATCTACCATATTTTATACAACTTGGGTTTCTGTATTTGTATGCTTGCTATGGGAAGCTTTTATAAATGTCCTTGGTTATACTTGGGTTTGACCTATGGTAGCATTAAATGCTAGCTGCTATCATTATTATTACTATTTTGTTTGTTTTGGCAGCGCTAGGGTTTGGACCTAGGGCTTTGTGCTTGCTAGGCAGTACTCTTAGTATGAATTAATACTCTTGCCTTCTCTTAGATGAACATATAATTAGATGATATAAAAAGAGAATAAGTCAATGAGGCAGCAGTAAACAGGTATATAGCTCTATATCATTAAACAGGTCAAATATAGGAAAAACTACACTCTTGCTCTCCTTATCCATGTGTGATGCACACAGCAGGGCAGTGGGTAAAGGTTATTGAGTAGCTGCTGTCCACCCGCCCACAGAGATACCAGTGTGAACTACATTTGTCTTACTTACTCTTCCAAAATTATTCGGGATCACCTTTAGTACTATAGTGCAATGGAGAAATAGTTCTTTTTGTTTAGTGATCAAAACAAAGATGCAGACTACCAGAGTCTTTAGCATTTACTATTATTATTGTGAGAAGGACAATTCCAGGCACATTGGGACTGACTAGTTGAATAGCTATAAGAAATTGATATACTGATATACCTAGAATGTAGGAGAAAATTGCTTAAGGTGAAGGTGAAAAGTTGGGGTTTAGACTTGCACACTCATAAATAAACAACTGAAGGGAACTATGGAAAACTATCAGGCCATGGAAATTATCTGGAGACAGATGTGGTAATAGACAACTCCCTCCCCTTGACTTCGTTCACTCTTATTTCCTCAGTTATTCTACTTCTCTTATTGCTCTTCAAGTCTTATCTGGATTATTCTCCCTCCCTCCCTCCCTTCCTTCCTTCCTTCCTTCCTTTCTTCCTTCCTTCTCCTCCCCTTTCCCACCTCCTCTCCCTCTCCTCCTCCTTCTTCTTTCTTCTTTTCTCCTCTCTCTCTAGATCTCTTTCTTTAGATATGTACATAAAGATATATAGCTAAAGGAGACAAATGGAAATATATATATATGGAGAGAGAGAGTAGCCATTATATATTAAAATATAATTATATAATATAATATCAAGTCCTACATATTTCTATTTCTATTTCACATCTTCATCAGTCATATATAACTATAGTACCAGAAAACAGCAACTTTTTAAAATGTCAATTTATTCACTTTAGCAAGGGTAGCAAAGCTAAATAAAGGTCATTTAATTTTGTTTAGATGAAACCTCACTAGTTCAAAGAGACTAAAAAAATATATATGTGGGTTTAATTCAAAATCAAAAGTTAGATTTTCAAGAGTCTAAAATTTAAATTTAAAATAAATTTAAATATATAAATTTCATTTTATTTCTGCTGAGAGGTTTTTTGCTTTTTGATTATAGTAGTAAATCAGCAATAAAGTCAATAATTATAGTTAAAGAACTAAAGAAAATAATGTTTTCTCTCCAATTACAATGATTCATTTTGGTTTATTTCCTATATAAACACTTATTTTAATGACAATAGGTAAAGTTGACTTTGGTCATTTGTGAGGCTCAAAAATTCAAATTACTAAATATCAATAATTCTGATTATTAAACTGAACAAATGTCTACTCACCATGGGTTCTTTGACAGAATAGCTATTAGTAAAATTAGTCTGTTCAACCCATCAGACTTGTCAGGTATGATAGAATTCCCATTGTGAATTTCAATCAATATTCTTTCCACTTTTTGTTTATGGCTATTTATTACACATTGTATGTTTCTTAATTAGAATACCAACTTTTGAAAATACAAGTTTCTCTTTTAATATCACAAACATTTCTTTTTGTTGTAATGTTCAAGTCAGCATTGAAAGATGATCACCCTGGGCAAGAACAACCTGGGCAATCCTTTACAGTATGCAAGCATCACAGTCATTTCTCTTCCTTGTAAAAGCCAGAGAATTTCATATATAGCCAGAAAAACCGGAAAAGACAATTCCAACAAGAGAGAAAAATACAGTTAAGAAAAGCAGCTGACATGGTATTTTCTTCACTGCCTTACTGGTTAGCAGCCTGGAATGCATGATAAACTCTGACTTTAACTGGAATAGAGGGTGAACTTGTAAGTTGAAATAAAGTCATAACATAGGAATGGAAACAAGTGTTAGGATCTGTGGAATGCATGTTTTTACATAATGAGCTTTTATGTTATCAGTGCTACAAATAAAAATGATACAATACTTGATTTGCAGGATCAAAATAATAAAATTTATACTGCTGGAGGTCTGTTGAAATTAATTTGATACACTTACTACAAAACTGTTTTTAAACCTCCATGATGTTGCAATGCTGATGTCAAATGATCCCAAGGACAAAACAACATCAGACTCGCTGTCAGAGTTTCAGCCACTGTATTGTCTTCTTAAATTTTTTTTTCCCTTTATTCTTGTTCTGGGAGAGAGTACATTGTGGCATTTGCAAAGGTTTTTACAATGTACCAAATATATCATACTTGAATTCACCCCCTCTATAGCTCTTCTTTATCTCTGTCCCCTGACTCCTGGATTAGTTTCAACATGTATCATTTCTATATTTACATAAACATGTGCACATTTTTTTGCACTGTATTCAACCTCCTATCCCCTTTCCCCACACCATCTCCCTCCACTGGTACCAATATCTCTCCCCCACAGGACCTTTCCACCCTCTTTTCTCCAATTTTGTGAAAGAAAAAAAATAAAATATAGAAAGAAAGTCATGACATTTTTGCTTGTTTGAGATAAAGGGGATTTCCTTGTGATATTTCCATGTATATATGTATTATAACCCCAATTGGTTTATCTCCTCTAATTTTCTTCATTTTTACACAGACCATTTCTTATGGTGGTTTCAGCCAGATTAATATTTCTGTATTTATTCTTGTATAGAGTATATAGTTTCCTTCTTTTACCCCATCCCTTCCATGCATGGCCTTCTCTTAGTACTGTGTCTTAATCTACAGATTGATTTCCTAGAGACAGGCTCTCACTGGGAGTGATTTGCAAGTTGGGGAAAATGGTTAGCACTGAATACCACTCTAGGCTCTAAAATATTTGGATGTCCTGATATATGGAAGAAGAAACAAAATGAGATTTTATCAAATATCAAATAAAAAACAAAATGAAAACTAAGAATATAAACCCCACCTACCTTATCCCATCTATCTCATGTCATCTTATCATCTCTTCTAATCTTATCATATCTTCTCTTATGTCATTTTATCTTAATTTACAGCTTGTCTTATCCTGTCCTATCTATTTATCTATCTATCATCTATCCATCTATCTATCCATCTTATCTATCTATTATCTACATCTGTCATCATCTATCTATCTAGCCAAGATATTATTTAATGTTTTCTGGGTTCTAGAAACTGTGATGTGTAATTTCAATGGTAAGCAGAACAGAACCTTTGCCCTTAAAAATAAGAAATAGTAGGCTGGGTGCTGGTGGCTCACTCCTGTAATCCTAGCTACTCAGGAGGCAGAGATCAGGAGGATTATGGTTTGGAGCTAACCTGGGCAAATATTTTGAGTGACGCTGTTTTGAAAAACCCCATCACAAAAAGGGCTGGTGGAGTAGCTCAAGGTGAAGGCCCGGAGTTCAAAACCCAGTGCTGCAAAAAAAGAAAAGAAAAGAAATAGGCACAAATGATAGTTTTCTACTTTACTAATCAATTTGTGTCTGTGCTGTTTAGCTTAATTTTCTTGGATGTTCTGAATTTAAGATTTTCACATATTTCTCAACTGAAAATATTACTTTTCTGGTAGTCAATTTGCTATTGCCAGTTATATTGCTGCAGAGCTTTGGAATTTAGGAAAATTTCTAGATTTATCACCAAAATGCTTAGGTCTTTGAATCCAGATAGCTGAGGCTGTGTTTCACAAATGATTCTTAAACATTGCATTCAGCACCTAGATGGAAATTAGAAACAGTAGGCAATATTCATGGGATTTCATGCTTCTGGGTGAACTGTCTCAAAGTCTGGCAACTCTGATTCCTTTGTCCTGCTTTTTTTCCTAACTTTTCATCCGCCTGCATTGTGAGAAGCAAGCGTCTCTTCCTTCACACCCCCACCATGGTTTTCTAGCTCAGATATTGCCAGGGATCTTGAATAATCTGGGCGTAGCAGAGCCTAGTGGACTTTGGTTTTAGTCTTAGCTGCCAATCACTAGCGATTTGACCTTTAGTAAATCATTTAACCAACAGATGCTCAGTTTTCTCATCTGTAAAATAAAAGTTTATATTAGATGTTCTCTTTAGATAATTCAAGCTGAAAAATGTCATGAGTTTACATGTGCAATAAATATAATGCTCCTGAAATTTTAGCACAGTTTGTTTTTTTGTGGATAGACTATTCTGTTAAAAATAAACTAACATTTCATTCATTCATTGAAAATGAGAATTATTACTTGTCACCATGACAATCATCTAAAACTAAGGTGTGGATAGCAATACTAGGAATGGAAAGTAGTACAAAGAAAAACAATAACTGACAAGGAACAATTAGTTAAGCCAATGAAACAAAGACTAGGAATTCCATTCACTGAAATGTTTAGTCACTCCTTCAAGAAACTGTTACTCTACACCCAAATGCCAAGTGAAGTTCCTGACTCAGATTTCACAACCAGAAATCTGACAGAGCACATCCCAAGATTCATATATTTACATTGTAATCAGGAGGAGTGTAAAGAAGTATATGCAAAAGTGAATGGGGTCATTTAAGGTAGTAATAGCTAGAAAGCTTAAGAAATAAACTAGGTAAAAGCTGGGGGAGGGACAGGGGGTCATTTATCATATAAATGTATAGTATGATAAAACAGGATGAATGTGGAGACTGTAGTGATAAATCAGCCTGTCAATCTGTCCTCGGCAAAGAGTTCTCTAGAAAAAGTGGTGTGCTGACCCTGAAGACCACGAGAGCACCTGCAGGAACCAACTTGAGAGTTAGAAAGAACAATGAAGGCGAGTGCACACCGTGAACCACAGGGAGGGTCTGAGACTTGAGAACAGATGCAGAGGGAATCCAGATTTCCTAAGGAGTAGCAGACTTTTGGCATTTGGTCCTACACTTAGAAACACTTTCAAAGTGACTTTGGAAGTTTTCAAGGAATTTGGTCCACTTTTCTTTTGAAAATATGTTTGGCTGCTGAATAGAGATGAGACCCCAGTGAAAACAAATATGTTCATGAGACATGTTAACATTTTAGAACTATGGTATAGGAAATTTTAGGGAAGGGAGGTAAAATAGTCAATTCAGACACTCATGACTTTATTGGATAAAGCCTAAGGTGAAGTAAACTAGGAAGTGTGTACTGAGAAAGTTCTTATTTTGTGGTATGATCATCTTTGCAAATCAGGGAACTGCTTGTAAAATTGGATTGTGACCAGCAGCTTGTGCTGTTTTTGAATAATGTTTGGGCCTAGATTTCAACTTATTTTATTTTTTAATGCAGGAGGACCAGGCTGAATCAGTTTGCCATAGCACCCTCAGTACAGGTCACGAGTCATGATCTTCAGCCTGCAGTGATGTAGAGGAACAGTACCACTGAGGAAAAAATCCCGAATTCAAGTTGTGAGTTTTTACTCCAAGATAGACAGTGCAAGTTGGGTAATTTAAGGAGTTCAAAACTATTTCCATGGTCTGCTTGGCTAAAGTAAATTTTAAAAAAGTAAAATCAAGATCTATGACCTAACTCTGTCCTTGTGTTTAAGCAAATAATTAAAACTTTTACAACTGCCTGGCTTGCCTTAGACCTCTTTCCCATTATTCATGTGGAAAAAGAGATTACCTATTGTATCTCTTATGTGGTCTGATCATTGACCTCTCTAACAGAAATTCAGATCACAGAGATGATGTAGCAGGGCATGGTGGGAAATTGTCTCTAATCCTGAGCTTCCCAAATCATGGAGAGAAAGTGTCACAATCTCAATTCTTTCCAATTAAATCATAAATATTCATTGAAATGCATATAATGTTATAAGGTGGGAGGAGTAACTGTGAAAGTATGAAAGACATGGGGGCGTAAATTCTAATGGAAAAAGAAGGGACTATCGAGCAATTGAATGATGGTGAAAGTGGATGTGGCATTAAGTAGGAACATTAGTTACAGAGCCAATAATCTTTATTAGAGCAAAAACAGAAAGAACAAACTATGTTTGTCACCAACCAGTCTGAGCAGAGAATGAAAACATTTATTCTGCATGTTAGATATACAGAAGGTTCCTGCTCTACAAGGATTCGATTTAAGATGGTTCAACTTTATAATGGTGAGATAGTGATATGCATTCAGCTGAAAATTCACATTTTGAATTTTGGTCATTTTCATAAATTGCATGCACTATTCAATGCTTTACAGTGTTATTAATAGCTTTATGTCAGATGATTTTGCCCAACTGTAAGCTAAGGCAAGAGCTACCAGCACTGTAAAGGTGAAAGTATTATGTTAGGTGGATTGTATGGTAAATGAATTTTCAACTTAAGATATTTTCAACTAACAAGGGGTTAGAGAAAGTTGTAAGTCAAGTAGCATTTGTATCATTTTCCTGACCAAATTCTCAGAATATTGCTTTTGCATTTTGGTTAGGAATGAGTTGTAAAGAAAATAATCAAGTTATATCATCAGATGATAAATGAAACTTAAACTTGATAGTGCTTCATTGGTTATCTGCAATGCCAAGGTGTTACGGGCTTACAATTAACTGTGCACTGCACAGGAGTGAGGCCATTCTTCCTTGACTGGTGATCATTAACTCCCCAGCCATTAATCATCTAATTGTGAAGATTGATTAACGACCAACTTGTTAGCATTTTAAATTAGCTTTACTGTTCCTCGCCTTTATAAACTATGTAACTGGTCAAAACACATTAGGACTTTGCTTAGAGTTACAACGAGCTGTCCCTTCTTTATTGTCAAACTGAAGATTCTTTCAAAGGGTATTAGAGAAGTGATTCTGCTCACATTTTGCAAACAAAATGGATGCAAACAACAAACAGATGAGAACAACCAAGCTGGTGTAAGGGACCTTCAGACTAAAATCATTAGAAAGGCTGCTAATTTGATGATGCAATCCTGGCTTGGTTTTTAACAGGTCAATATGGGTAGATACATAGGTATAAATGTAGATATATGGAGATAAAATATATATGTGTATATGTCATTATTTGTTGCACACATATGTTAGAAAATAGCTATATAAGGGTGAATAAATGTATATGCATGCAGACATTTGCATATATATGTGTACATTTGTAATTAGACATCCATGTGATTAATTGTTCAATACAAGTTCCACTTATTTTTTGGAGTCTGAAGCAACAGTATAGACATGCCTGTCTCTGAAGTTCCTCTTCTTAGCACACTGATTGAGTGCTGACTGCTGCTGTAACCCCTAACTCACCTCTGTACATGCTTCTCAGATGGGTGCTCCCATGATGCCTCAGTGTTGTCTTTCAAACGCTGGAATCTGCTACTAGGAACCCCTGTTTGAAACTCACTGCTTTAATGCCTACAGTTGAATTCAAAATGCTTGTGTCTCAATGATATCCTATCAGTTTATAATTAGGTAGTCTTTCCTGAATACAGTTTAAAATGGAAAACCCCAGTAGTCTACCCCAATATATTTCCATTGAGAATGATGAGCCAGCCTTAATAGGCCAAAGCAGCATCCTATGTAAGTGGCCCACACAAGAGTGTGCAGTCTGGTTCTGATCATATCTGTAGCTAAGTTCTGCTGCTAGAATATGGTAGCACTTGAACATAAGCCTTTAAGAGCTCCTTAGAATGCCTAAAAAGACACTCTATGTGAATTTTACCTAAGTGTGAATTTTACTTAATTCACAGAACAGATTGTGCAACTGCTTTTTGTCCTGCTAGTTATCGATGTGCAGCAGAACTAGGAGGGATGCTTGTTCATTTATTAATTAATTTATTATATTTTTTCCACTCTATTGAAGAAATAAAATTGCATGTATTTATGGTTAATAATGTAGTGTTCTCATGGTACATATACCTTGAGAAATGATCACCATAAAACTTACTATCATTATCTGTGTAACTATTTGGGAGACACAGATATCTAACCAACAAACATACAAAAAACTAATGACTATGAGTGGCCAGATTGACTTGCATTTTTTGCAGTACACATTGAAGTCTTCCTGTTGCATATTTGATAAAGGTAACACTCACTTGCAAGTCAGAAAGGCTTTCTATGACCCTTCTGTTCATTACCTTGCTCTGCAGCTCTGTGCCATTCATGCTTTCCTTAGACTGTTGTATTATTATTCCATGCATTTTCTCAAGATGTTCCCTTTGCCTAAAACATCCCCCTACCTAACTACTTTTCATCTTGTTCAACTGCATTTAGCTATTGCCTCCCCAGAAAGCATCCCTGTGTGTGCAGTTTCCATTGGTAGACTACCTCTATTCAACAGTTTCCACAGCACTCTCATGCTATCATGGCCACATGTGTTGAGATTGTCTGTTTAGCCCTGGACTCCTTCTTTATTTTGAGAGCAATGTAAAAGCGGGAGCTTTGTCTTTTTCTGAAATACGTAAGTAATACTGAGCAAAATTCTAGATGTCCCAAGAAATATCTACAGTGAAGTATTTCAATGGACATTTGGAAATAAATCATTTTCTTTCTTGTCTCCCTTATCCAAAAATGATGTGCTTTACAATAATAATTTCCTTAAGATGCTGACATACATATTATCAGGGCTAATATAATTATCTTCAGATAATTATTCTACTTACAATTGGATATGCATTTTCATAAATATTAGTGAGTATTTATTTGGTATTATGGTTTTGAAGATATTCTTACACAATATCATGAAAAACGTAACAGTATTTTTTAAGACCTGAATTAATTATGAGAATGACTATCGGAGGATGTCTGGAAACATCTACATGAATAACAATCAGGGTATCCAAATTATTTGATTAAAAAGTGTACAGATAAGTCTGAGTCATAAATTTCTTCTGTGAAGAGAGCAAAATTTTTTTGCCAACTTATGGCTGTGGCTCACAAATGATCTCATCCCTATGTCCTTCCTGTGGCAAGTGGCCCACACTAGGCAGCATTCTGTTGAGTGGAAACAAGTTATTGACTGTGATTATGCTCTAAGGGCAATAAAATCAGCTCCATTAGTACGTGCATTTATATCCCAAACACACCACCTAAGCTTCCGGTGAGTTAGTCACTTCCTGGAAATTACCTGCTGAGTGTACATCATCTGTCTTTTAATCCTTTACGATGAAAGGAACATGGCGCAGAAGGTAATCATTTAGTGGACAATAGCACTTCATGGTGTTTCTCATATTTATGCTATTGATCACCTAAAAACTCCTGATATAGGGCCAACAGTTTCCTATAGAAATTGCTCCTTTATATTTCAACTAGAATCACAAAATAATTCCTCATTCAGGCATTTATGACTTTAGTAGGAACAAAATTGAAAAACAACCTTCAGTTTACCTCTATGGTCCCCTCTACAAGAGAAATCAAAAGAAAATAAAATCCCGAACAATCAGATCTACCTGATTATGTTTAATTAGTATTTATGAGTGGTTTATTTAAAAGTAAAGAAAGAAAAAAGCATGCACTATATGAAAATCTCTGACACAGGCACTTAACTAATATTGAAGATTTCAACCTGACTATGGCATTATGATTATTCAGTCTGCATTTGTAGATGAATAAGCTCAAATATGAGGTCATTCAAATTCCAGGATGTCTCTTATTATTTCACTTCAGTTCTGGAATTATTAGTGAAAGTTTTACTTTTTAAGAATGGCTGTATTCATTGCTTTGGCATTTATTCTACTATAAATCTGGCTGAGAAGATTTACTGATATTTCTTTGGAAAATAAGAGGAATTACACTTTCATGCAAGAATATTAATTTAAATTATTTTAGCATTCAGTTCATTTAATCATGTAAAGAAGAAATTTACATAACTGCTTAGCTCACACTGGTTATACAACTGAAAATTGAATGATACTTTAAAAATAATGAAGTAGTTCAAAATATAGAGATGAAGACCCACAAATAAGGAAAGTTAAAAGAAAAGAGTAACATTTCTATTACGACTTTCCTTACCTTATTTCTTCCTTGACATTGGGAATTCTAGACTCTACACATTATTTGGCAATCAAATCATAAAATGTTTAAATATAGCATTCATGTACTGTTACCTAGTTATTATTTTCCTGAATAGTTTCTAAAATTCTTCTCTACAATTGTTGAACAAAATGCATTAAAGAAACATTTTCATTTCTCTATACCAATGTTACACTGCACAAGATATCTCAAATGTCATAAAATACATATCATCCCAGCTGAAGGTGGTGGCACACACCCGTAATCCCAGTTACTCAGGAGGCACAGATCAGGAGGATCATGGGAGGCAGCCCAGGCAAAAATGTGAGACTCTATTTGGAAAATAGCACAAAAGCCTAGGGACTTGGCCAATTGGTAGAATGCCTGCCTACCAAGTGTAAGGCTCTGAGCTTAAATCCCAGTACACTGAAAAAATAGCTGCATGTCTATCATAAAAAATGTAATTATTGAGGCTCTCAAAATACATGTGAAGTATAGCTACTGGTTATTATATTTATATATATATATATACACAGCAAAATATTTTGAAGACCTAGCCCCTAACATCTGTGAATGAAACCTTGTTTGCTAGTTTTGACACAGGGTCTTTGCTGATGTAATCAAGTTAAAGATGAGGACATACTGGATCCAGGGCCATAATCTTCTTCTAAAAGAAGAGACAAACCACACATAAAGGGGTGGATGCCATCTGAAGATGGAAGTAGAGACGTGATGATGCCTTTATAATTCAAGGGTCACCAAGGCTTGCCAGTACCTGCCAGAAGCCAGGAGAGAGGCATGGAACAGACTTTCTCACAAGGACCAAACCTTGTGAGAACCTGCCAACACATGGATTTTAGACTTCCCTCAGTCTGCTGTCATTTGTGAGTGCAACCTTAGGAAAGCAATCTGCCAGGAACACAAGCTTCCACATTCACAGGCAGAACTTTCCAATACTTTTAAACTCAGATGCTTCATCAGCACTGAACTGGAACCTTACCAACTGAGAACAGAAGAAAAGCAAATCTACCTCTTACAATATTCACAAATAGATTAGACATTGTTAGTGAATCTATGTCTGTGCTCATCTCTTACATCCTTGTTCAAAACACAAGAAAATACTCTGCTAAGCATCTATTCTAGATTTCAAAAAATGTTTTTTCAGTCTAACTCAACATTCGTTGGGGCCTAACTACTCAACAGTAATCATTCTAAAATACATAATGTTTTTTAATCTCCAAAACAGCCCTAAGACTTAAGTACTATAGGTGACTGAAAATTGTTATAGACCCATTGAGATAGCAAACTGGCAATGAGGAACAGTGATTACAGGAATGTGGCCACTTCTAGGTAATGATTCTTTGCTTCCTCATCTTTGGTGTCTTAAACATGACCTTCTGTGCTAGGAATACAGAAGGGACAGTAAAACCTGAGTTCCAGATAATTTTAGCATGTGTCTCAAAGATTGCCTAGGAGATATCTTTATTGAAAATATGTTCAATAAATCCTAGTTTATCTGGGCCTCCTGCATTTTATCTGACAATCCCATTACTATAAGACTTGAGCATTGGGAAAATAAATACATTAGCCTCTAAAGATTTCTCAAGTTGCACAGAGCAGTTCTGGTCATCATTACATACAGATACCAATTTTGTGAGTCACTTCTTACTGGTTCACATACTGCTTTTCCCCACAGGATTTGGGAGATAGTAAATTCAAGAAATGTTATTAAATGAATTGAATTGAACATTTTAATTAATTTCTAATAGCATAAAATACACTCTTCAAGTAACCTTAACAGTCCTTCCTAGGTGAGTCATTAGAAACAATTTGTAGTTTATGACTCAAACCAGTTGATGTGTCACACATCAAGATTTTGGTTCACATCTTTGATTCAATTTGTGAATATAGGTACAATTGTAGTAAGGCTAAGAAAGTAAGTAAGTAGGTAAGGATAAGAAAAACATTACTAACTGCATTAATTTCCTAAGACTTAATGTCACAGTGCACCACGACAGAAATTTACGGGCTCATAGGTCTGACGGTTCAAAGTCTGTGGTCTACTAAATACAGATATTCTTTCAGCTTCTTCCTTGCCTCTTCCAGCTCCTGGGGTTCTAGCTGTTCCCTAGCTGTGACTGCACCACTCCATTCTCTGCCTTCATCGTCACAAGACCACTCTCAAGCTGTTTCCTCACGGCATTTCCTCTCTCATGAGGACACCGGTCAAGTTGAATTAGCACCCAAACCAATTACCTACCTTAATCCTAACTTGGTTACCTCTGCAAAAGCCCTATCTCCAAATAAGTCATAGGTTTCAGAGATCAGGACTTCAATATGTCTTTTTTTTTAAATGAGCTCAACTCAATTCATAAACCTAGCCCATAATATAATTCTGACATGATGCCCAAGATTTTCTAAAAATGGCAGTTTCAAAATTTATTCAACAAATAATATTCCAAATCTCTAATCCCTTGGACCAAGAAGTTCCATCTACATCACCTCATCTCAACAACTAGCACCTGATTGAAAATCCTTAAACATTTAATTCATTGAGAAAGGATTGCTGGTCAACACTTGTATTGATTTCTAGGTTATTAATCTATCCAAATGGAGCAATAATTACCATTACCGTAACATTTTGATTTATTAATGGAGTTATTTATTTATCTTTTCCACCCTACCCTAGGCCTATTGTGTACTGAGGCCATGATCTGTACACCTCAGGAATATCACTAATACAGGATCCATGCCATTCTTCTCAGAAATTGTTCATGTTGTACAACTCAGAAAATAGCGAGTGCCTCATAGTTTGATATATTTGTACAGATTATGTCCATTTTAAATATTACCTTCATAATTATTTTTGTTTTCTATATTTCATGCTCACGCTTTCTACACATTCTATTCATTCATTAATACATGTCATGACAGAAGATTTGAAGAACCAAACCATAGGAAGAGATAAAAACCTACAAAAAAGAATGAATATGTTACACATAGTGGAAATATAAATAAAACACCCCAAATAGCTGTCATTTTTATTTCCATTTTGAGTTCCTTTGAACTTTAGTATTTGTCATGAAAATTACTCAATATTTGCAGTTACCCTAGAAGGATGATTCTTTAATATAAATGTTGCAGTTTTATCCTTGTATCCAGAGCTCAATTTGTATTTATAGGTGACTAAAATTGATTGAGGCCAGCCCCAGCATGAACATAGTATGTAGGCACTTCTCTGTGTGAGCTGATTCTTGTGTCCCTTAAGCATAATAGATAATTGCCTTCTCTAGGGACACTATCAGGGTCTTTTGTAATGTGGAAAGCTGCAACATTAGCAAACTCAGGTATTTTAAAGTGAGCAAGTAAAGAGGTGTGACTCTGAAGAATGATGAATGGGGCTGGAGAAACTGTGCTGACAGTATTTTGGAATAGACAATAGGAACATGAACACCTAACAATAAGAATTGTGCTCTAAATCAGCAGCATGGCACTTTGTGGACAAACTAGATACTTTCTTTCTTATAAAATAGCTAGAAAAAACTTTGCATAATAAAACAAGAAACTACAAAAAACTCAAACTTTTCTTTTCTTTGTAAGTAAATTAAGAAAATCAGTCTGTAATGCCAGAAAAAAAAGCTTGTCTTTTTTATTTATTACTTATTTTTAGGAAGACAAGATATTCAGTCCAGTATGTATTCTGCCTGCATTTCAGGCATTTCAACATTTGAGTAACCACAAGTCTTTAGGTAATGGAAGACACAACCCTGGAGGCTATTGACCAAGACATCCTATAGCAATAATTTGGGAATTAATCTATTTATTGTTTCCCATTCTTCTTTTATACTTGAAACAATAGTATCCTTTGTAAAAGAACAACAAAATCAAAAGGCTACCTTGTTTTAAAAAAAATACTGAGAATGGGTAAAAAAACATGGAAAGGGTAAGGGAGAGAGAGAGGAGACAGAAAGGAAAGAGAGGGAGTGGGAGAAAGAGAGAAAGAGAGAGAGAGAGAGGTTTAAACCATCATATGTCTTTCATGATACAACTTTTCAATAAAAACAATAAGTAAAGATGGCAAAAATTTCAAGGGTAATGAAAAATATGTTTTAAATCTCAGATGTTCTCAGAGACACTAGTGAAATAGTGGTATTTGCCAAAGTGTTTTTGTTAATTTGTTTTAAAAGTTAAACTTTTAAATTGAATTGAAGTGTAGATTTCAACTATAATTTTGATTCATTAATTTAAAATATATAAGAAATGAAAGCAAAACATTGTCTTCTGCTCTTTTATATTTTTTCAATTTCTTCCATTTAAGATTGTTTCAGGGCATCAGTTAGAACTTGCTAAAACTGTACTTTCTCAATTCAGCCCCTTTGTGAAATTTCCCTCTTAGCTTTCTTTCCTCTCATACGTTTTGATGGCGTTATCTTTCTTCATGGTCTCATAAAATATTACCATTGGGCTAACTCACCCAAATAAAGCAGTTGCTGAAACTTGGAATTGAACAAAGCAGAGGGACAAATGAAATGTCAGGAATCCACATCAGATGTGGGTCCCTTTGTTTATTATGAAATGTGTATGAAAAGTGTGAAGACAGGACATTTGAAATCAAAAGGTCAAGGAAAAAATAAAATATGATTGCTTAAGCATTGGGTAGGGGGCAAACTAGGTCCAATTTAACAAAAAAGTAGAGTAGTATTAAGTTTGGTGAGAGAAGTCTTTCTTAATTCAGATTTTTTTTTTTTAGTGCTGGGGATCAATGCTAGACAAGCATTCAACTACTGAGCTACACTGCTAGTCCCTTAAACCTTTCTTTTTTCAGAAGCTAATACAAAGTACAAATCATCTTATAAATATGAAATCTATAGAAGAAAGACATAGTCTACTTTTAATTAGTAAAATCTACATAATTGTAAAAGAAATACATACTACTTTCAAGTAGTGAGTATGAAGACAGAAGATGAATGTTTAACTTTGCCTGTTAGGAACCCCAAGAGCTGTGGGAACAAATAACTGTTAAGGGAACCAAACAATGAAGCAAAGTAAAATTCTTGGAGGAAGAGGCTGTTATTTTTTCTGTAGTTGTGAAATCAAGGTAGAAGGAAAGGGAATCCTGTTAGCTGGTAATTAACTATCAAAAAATAGACCCAATACTGAGAGGAGAAAAACTCTTATGTCCTTAGTCAAGCTGCAGCAATTACAGAATTAAGTTGAATAATAATCAAGAGTGTTAACCAGGGACACAGAGTTATTTATTGCTCCTAAGATGTAAAAGTAAAACTTGCTGTTTTCAATCATTGTACTGCTCTTTAAGTGAGCATAAAATCCAGCCTCCTTCATTTTAATTAAACAGGAATGGTTTAAGGAATAGATGCTTCCATCTCCGAGTGTCATTGCCTTGCCACTTATCAGCCCCAAAACAGCCCTCAGCACCTGCATGCCTAGCTACCCACTAATAGGCAAGATTCTTTTAGTCAATGAGGCCACAAAAAGACATGGAATCCTTTATCCCAGTCTTCATTTTCAAGGACCTTGTTTTTGATGGGAATTAGCCTAAGCTCATCAAGAGAAAGTATAAATTCAATTTATTCCATTGGTGAGAAGGCAACAAATCTTGCAGAATTGGAGGAAAGCTTGGAGATTACTACAATGTGTGATAGTATAAGTGTTTAGTCCAGTCACCATGTGTACTGATGAGTTACTGCTAATGCAGATGGTAAGCAGAATGGACTAGCATATGGAATCTGAAAAAGAACACCTGAAGTCAGAGGATTCTGTAGCAAATTAAGACTATGGTGTCATCTGTAGAGGTTTATTGGTGACACCCTAAAATGTGTTTTCCTTCTGTCACTGATGTGTCAAATGTGGAATAAGTATCAGAGAACAATCTCAAGTGAGCTGCTTAATCATTGAAGGCTATGTCATCCTATTTTGATAGTGTAACTCTGAGCAAACTAGTACCATAGTTAATCCTTAGTTCAATCATGTGTAAAAAGGGCACATCGAGTTAGTGAACTTCTGGGATCACTGGGGTATTTCATGAAGTAGTAAAGTGCTCTGCAGAGTATCTAGGACCAAATATCCTCAAATAATCTCAGTTCCTATCATGTCCTCATCCTTCTCATCATCATCATCATCATTACTCAATGAATAAAGTTAAGGTGAATGAAATAAAAGTAAGTAAAATTTCAATGACAGTTTATAGCTCAATATTTTGTAACCAGCTAAGTATCTTTTGTTGGTTCTCTACCTGTCAATCTAAAGTGGACCACACTCTTTCTTAATACTGGGCAGACACAATGATTTTGAACTTGTATGACTGCATTTAAGGAAAGCCACATCTGCTTATGGGATAAAGAAAATCAATTTTATAACCAGTTCAGGAAAACCATTCATGGAGTTGTTTTGACTTTTGCTGTGTTCTTGACTATGTTTCTACATTTATTTGGGGTCCTCTATTTATTTTAATTTTCTGGATTACTGAAGACATTTTATTATCAAATCCTGTAACTGTGTAATAGAGGTGTGACCTTATTTGTCAGTTATGCAGTCAGCTTCTGCTCAAGCTTCATTCTTCCTCACTAATGAACACTGCTTCCTGTTAACAATTATAAACCATACTCACATATTGATCTTGTGTGATCCTAATAACCACTGCTATCTATAGGTAGGTAATATAATTACAATCCTGAGTAAAGCTGAGAAGCCTGTGACTTCTTCAAGTTTAAGTTACTTATCCTAAATAGCCTAAGTAGTTTTCATATTGATAGATGCCTAAAGTGTTAACAGGATTATCTGGTCAAGGGGTGTCAAACAAAAACCTTTTAAGGGAAAACACAACATAAATGCACATATCAAGCCTAGTATAAGGCATCTGTAGCAAAGATGCTTGTTTTGCAGAGAACACAACTGACTAGTTGCACTGTATTCTAGAAAGACTTTGGGAGGAATTTAAAACTGTTGAACACTTAAAAACTTATCAAGACTAAATATCATTGAAGGGTCTTGAGTTTTTGATGACTGATTGCTATGAACTCTTGCCTTTTTTTTCAGTCCAAGGATGGTAAATCATATGTACAAGTTCACTAGAAATGTACACGTTCAAGTAGCACTAGACATCCTAAGGATTTGGCTTTCTTTCAGCATAGCCAGGACATCAAACCCAAACCTTGTTTTTGCAGACTTAGCTCTATTGCCAACATTCTGCACAAAGCTCAAGGTAGGAGATTCACCTTCAGGCACTATTTAGCAGTAATTACAATACTCTTCTGGCATTTGTTACTTTGTGCCAAAGCCCATTTTCTTTCCATCCGATTCTGCTTTAGTTTAGTGGGCGAGTGATGCAGAGAGCATATTTATGGCTCACTGTAGGTGTTCCTCCTTTTGGTGGTTGATACAGGTAAGTCAGCACCACTTGGGATCCAGTGCTGTGAACAAAGCATCATTAGGAATAGCTTAACACTTGTCCAAAACTCAAATCAAGTCTTGGAGTAAAGAATGGGGATAAGGAGATGGACACGATGATGACAAAACTCCTGCTACCCAAAGGCCATAGCCTGTTGAGGCTGCAGCTAACCTATTTTCCACTGAGTTCTTTAGATTGGCAATTCATTAATCTTCATTACCTTAAAATATTGAAATGTCTATAACTTGGTTTATACCAGTAGTCTTTTCCCAAATAATAACTGCTATAATCCTAGAAAATGTGTTAACAATTCATCAGAAGCAATCATTTTCTGTTCACCAGTTTGGGTGTGTTTATTTTTTCCTTTATTTTCTAGTGGCAAGTGGATTTATATCTAGTATTTGATCTGTGGGGAGTTTTCTCATGAAGCTATATATGAATCCAAACTAGAACCATTAAAATGTGAGACATCCAGCTAGATTAGCTCTGGAAAAGATAAGTGAGTAGAAAAATAATACCAGGTGATGAATGAGGTACTGAGTAAGAGCCTCTCTCACTACACATGCATCAAAGGCTCAGGGTATGCGTGTCTTTCACGGTATTTGCTACTGTATAGTTTTACATACAAAATCCTTACACTTGCATTGTCTCATTTCTTTCTTGTAGACAACATTTAAGGGAACATTATTATCATCTACTTTGCAGAAGAAAAGACTAATATGTAAAGAAGTTAAGCACCTTGCCTCTGATAAGACAAATAATGAGCCTAGACCTAGGGTCCAGATCTTCAAACTTCCAATATAGACCACATGCCACAGTGGGACTCTTTTATTACCCATTTGAAGGCAATAATGCACATCAAATATTTCTGTAAGTATTCATTTGCTTGTAGATCTAGGTATAACTGTTTTCTTTTCAATTTTCATGTCTATGTAATTAGAAATTAGTCATTTTAACATAACTTTAAAATTTTATCTGATTCTATGTTCTTATGGCCATGGCTATTTCTTTTTCCTATGGACACATTCTTGAAAACTTAAGTAGTAAATAATAAATTTTTAACATAATACTTAGAAATAGATCTGCTTATCCTAAATTTACAAGTATACTTCATCTCATCTGAGGTTCATATACGAAGTGATTCTAGTTTCAACCTTGAAAGGATTCCCAGTCTAAAATGGTTCTATATTCACGTGTTAATTCCAATGTTAGAAGCCAATTATTTTGTGTACTGTTTGGGTTTCTTTTTGGATGTATCTAGTCAAAAGCAAGTGGAGTTGTCTAACATGTTCTACACATGAGACAGCTGTGGGAATGTAACAGAGGAACTGATACATTCTGGCAACAGTGCTTCTCCAAGTGTAATAAAGCAATCCCATGTGGAGTACAGTCAAATCCATTAAGAGACCTATAATGAATCAGGTACAAGGGACCGTGATAGAAAAGAGAAGGGCCAATAACTAGGATTGTAGTTCAAGGAAGGCTCTTGTGGCGGGGGTTATGGATGGACAGATCTTAAAGGGAGTCGGTGGAGATAGAGGAAATGAGGTAAATGAGAGCAATAATGGTCACATAATGAGTCAAAATTGTTTGTGACTTACTCTGTGCCACTCATTCAATAAACGTTATTTGAATGTCTTCCAATATCCAGCTAACTTTCAATAAACACAACCTAGTTCATTTTATTCTTACAACAACCCTCTGAACTAGGTATGGATAGGAACCAGAAGTCGAGAAGTAATCACAGATCAAGTGGTAGATAAGCCAGGCATCAATGTGAGTCTACTGAAAGGGTATGAGTTCTAACAAAGTTTTCCTGAACCACTCTCAGTAGTTGGCATACAGGATGAGCAGGAATGACATAGAAGAGAGAAGGTAAATTTGGAAATATAGTCTGGAATCATATTGGAAAGGAATGTGTCATAACTTGAAGGCAACACAAAATCAGATACTAAAGTATTTTACACACAAGAGTCAAAATACATTTCATAGCAATGAAATGAACCATAAATTGGAGGTGAGCCAGTAAAGCAGGAGAAACTCAAATCTAGGGACAAATTCTCAACCTTCTTTAGAGCCAGCATAGCTCACAGACTCTGGCAGGCTTGTGGTTATGAGCAGAATGACAAAGGGGAAGACAAGCTGAATCCTTTCCCATTAAGAAGCAAACTACAAAGCAAATGGCCTGCCAGAGAAGCAAAAGTATTGATTGACCATTTAGTGCAAATGATGGAGCACTAATTAATAACTGAAGCTGTCGGGAAGCAGTGATTGTTTGGCTTCCATATAGATTTCTTCACTTCGCTTTCATTTGCTTTAATGTTCAAAGCTTTGTTTGATGTGAGTTTAATGCTTCCTTTTTCTCGTTCTGTTAATTCTTTGGGTATTTTATACTGTTTCCTTTTGTTTATGTCAGTCTTTATATGCTTTTTTTTTCCATATCTTGTGTTATTAATGTTATATTAAGGGTCCTGAAAGTTTGAGGTTTCTTACACATTTTAGTTTTAAAAACAAATGAAGTATTTAGAGAGGTGAGTGACTCTCGTGGTGACAGCTATCAAGGACATTTCATCTCTGGCAATGACTGTGAAGTGAGGGACACAGGTCAGGTTGGAGAAACCAACATTAAGGAAATGTGCACATGCATTTTTTTATAAATGGAAACTGAACTAATAGTAATAAATCAGATAGAAAAATTGTCTAAAGCATATGGTTATGAAATCATGGTAAAGACTGTTGAATAAAGTGACAGAAAGGAGGAAAGCCTGAAAAACCGACTCCAAAAAGCAAGTAATTATAATATGAAAAAAACCATGCTGTTTATAATCAAATTCAGCTCACATATGTTGTGGATGTTAGCCTACTTATTTTACTTTAAATTTAAAGTGGCAAAAATAAAGCTGATCAGAATGCTAGTGGTAGAGGAAGTGATTTCTTAGAGAAAATAAACAGGAAATGTCAAATATTGATATACTTTTATGGGCAATGTTTAAAGTCAGTTGTTCTGTATCTCCAACTCTTTTCATGACTTTAGGGGGAAAAATTTGCTATTCTTCATAGTCCAGCAGAAACAGACAAAAATAGTCAGGTAGTGGTGTGCCCTATCTGTAATCCTGGCTACCTGGGGAGGCTGAGATTGGGAGGATCACGGTACAAGTTCAGCCCAGTAAAATGGACAGGGCTTTGCAAGCCAAAAGTCATGAGTTCAAACGTCAGTACTGCCACCAAAAAAAAAAAAAAAAAAAAGAAAAAGAAAAACAAGAAACCCCCAAATTATCTTCTTCTTCCTTTATACCTTGATATCAAGCATTTCTTGTTTTCCATTTTCTGCATATTTGCAAAAAATATATACATTTGCAGAATATTAACTTCTCCTTCTAATATATATTATATTAATATATTGCATCTTATATATATTATATAATTATATATGTTAGAAGAGAAAGTTAATTCTTCTAGCTGTGTCCTCCTGAGCATCTGAGCCATGGGGCAGAGAGGAGGCCTTAGGACTGTAGGTTTAGTGAAAGATTAGTGAGCAATAGTACCCAGTCAACTAATGTTTTCCTGAACTTTTTGTCTTGGGTAGTGCTCTGGAATTGGAAGTCAGAGTTTATAACTTGGCTAAGGTATTCCCAGTTCCAAGGTTAGATACACCCGAGTGAGGAGAACTAGAGTACTAGATTCCTATCCTGCAATATCCTGTAGTCCTGGGACATGGTTCTGAACATCTGGAAACGGTAACTGAACACAAGTTAGTAATTACTCAGATGAGGCTAAGCAGCACTTTCCTGGCCCGTGTCTCTGTGTGGCATAACCTGTAAATACAAATATGAAGATTGTATGATGAAATGCACTGTAAGCTGTTGAATAATAGAAGCACAGGGTGATAGAGAGAGTAAGTAATAGAGGGAGGTTAATATGATTAAAGTATGATATAGACATGTATGCAATATCAGGGCAACCCCTCTTGAACAATCCATACACACTTGAAAAAAGGATAGAAAGGTAAAACAGGTGCCATCTGGGTGAGTGCCAGTGGAAAAGGGAGGGTAATCAGAGTTGGTGAAGCAGTGCAAATGTGGTCAATGAACTTCATATACTTCTATGAAGACAGAACAATCAAATTTGTTGATATTGTTCTAAGAAGATGGGTAGGCAGAATGAGAGCGTGTGATGGAGATATGGATATATATAAATGTCTCCCTTGTACAATTACTACATGTTAATAATAAAATTATACAGATGTATGTGTGTGTATATCAAGATTAAATAAAAGAGATCCAAAACCAGAAGTGGACAGGAAAATATACCTCCAAACAGCACTTCAGGGGCCCCTGAAGGAAGTGACTTTGTTGTAAACTGCCTACCCTTCCTTTGCTGTTTAAATCAATGAAATCAAACTAATAAGAGACAAGGACAAGCTACAAGGAGGGGGCTGCAGTTGATTTTTCTTACTGGGTGAGGCTTTTCTGTTTTTGGGAAAGGTACAGGTTCTGATGGTTAATTCCAAACCTCAGTTAAAATCCTGGTTAACAGGAGTGAGGGGATGAGAAGTAGAGAAGAGCCAGGTGCCTTGTCCTGTACTCTTCTATGCAATATTTCAGGTATTGCACTTACGGGATTAGTACCCCACTTTGGGGAAGGTAGCCCTTCAGTTTCTTGGAGTCTAAATTCTGATCTCCACTACATATCTGTTTGTAAACCAGGACTGACTTATTTCTTGTGTTTATGCCCTAATCCCGCACTTCCTAGTTTATGGTCCTAATCCATATCCTTTCTCCTCCTCCCTTGCCCCTCCTACATCCCTTCCTCCTTCAACCTGCATTCCGGTTTTCCGGTTGTGAAGCACACTTCCTGCCTTGGTCTCTGGCCACTTCTTTCTGGACTTGCTGATGGCTCTTAGTCTGACGATCCCTTTCTGATCTTTGCAGTTTATTGCTTGGTGTTGCCAGCCTCACTCTTCTAAGCTCTCAATCGATTGGAAAAATGTTGAGCTTCTCTTATAAAATGTTGAACTTTTTATTTTTCTAAAGCTTGGTACTCAGAGTTAGCTTGCATTTCCTGAGACTGACGGATGTCAACTCTTGGATCTTGAACAGAGTTTGGGAATTAAGAACTTGCTTTTCTGTCTGGCTCTCCTTCATGTCCAAAGCATGTCTCAAGATATACCACACACCCCAAGTTCTTAGTTCCACCAAATTCTAACAATAATTCCTTCCCTCTCAGCCTTATTCTACCATTGTGCGATTTCTTTTTGTAATAAGTAGAGGCTGAAGCAAAGGCTTAAGACATCAAAACTGGAGCCTATGAGAATCACATTTAGAATTATGAGGCACCTCTAAGTTATGCTTTTTTTTCTCATATCATTGTGTCGTTTGGTTAAAGGATTCTCTGATCAGTTACAGCGTCTGTAATTTTGTTTCCACTGAACAACAAACTAGTTAGACCAGACATGACTAAGAGTCTGAGAGAACCAGTCTGTTCTCCTGAGTCAGGTCTTCAAAACTGCTAGCCTGTACTTCTGAATTTAGATGTGAACTTCAATTACTCCTGTATACATGACCTCTCCTCTGTTTTGGGTTTTTCTCTTATGAACATGAGCTGTTATCCTGGATGTGCAGATTTGCAGCCACTTTCCTAATTAAGACCCATGGTTGAGGGAAGTGATAACAGTTTCATCAACATTCCCGGGCTTGCCCCATCTCATCAAGGACTGTAAGTCTGTCCTTATGAACCCTGAATCAGTTTCCTTGTCTTCTAAAAATAGGAAAGAGGGGAGGGGACTAAGACATAGCTCTAAAACAGAGTCTAGATTATGGAAAGCATTTGGTCCACATAATACAATCTTATTTTTGTCTTTACAGACGAAATCACAATTACATTTCTCAGATAAGGGATATTTACAACTGTGGTTGACTTTACCTGTTAATACATAGGAAATAATTCTCTGAAAATCACTGAAAAGATTATGTTTAATTCCCATAATAATTGCAACTCTTTATACCTCTAAAATCTAATTTCTATCTCAAACACCCATAAATCAACCAAGGCATCTGAATAAAAGAAATATACTTTGTTTTTTTCTTAAATAGGGACTGGAGAGCACAAAACTGCCATTTTAATATACAGTAATATAATTTCTGGAAACAGCACTTTAATGTTTCAGGCTAAGAGGCTCATTTATATGTACTAATTAGTGTAATTATTTTAACATTATTTTTAAAGCATTTAACCTTCAGCAAGAGTGTTTCCCAAAAGAGAACCACCAAAAATATGCCAAAAAAAGAGAAAGAAATTGCTAACAAGTGGTTACCTTCAGGATTCTGTTGACATTTCTAGATAATAAATACTTTGTTGAGCCTGTAGTCATTGAAAACCTCCTTGTGGTAGGTCAAAAAGCATACAGTGAAGACAGCTGCATTAGCAAGTAAAGATGACTGCTCTGTAGTTATGGCAGGGGAAGTGCAGGTGTCAAAATTAAATAACACAAGGTAGAAATGAGTAGGGACTCAGATACGGAGACAGACTGTGTTTATTATGTTTATTTCTTTGAAATACAAATTTCAAAAATTTAAAAAGTTTTTTTGTGTTTTTTTTTCCCAGTTGTTTTACTAGGCTGTCACTTCTCAGATCTCAGGTGTAAGTACAGTAGCAATATTTTTGGCTTACAAACTCATCACTCACATAGCAGATACAAACAGGTGCCATAAATCATAGCTGCTGATGCATGCATAATCAAAAGTGTCACTCTGTGTTACTTGTTCCTTGCATGAAATGGCAAAAAAATGTGCTATGCCTCCCCTTCAGCTGTCAACCTCAATTATCAAGACTCAAGCTACACTTTTTGGTTGAGCCTGAAGACTTAACCCTTGAAGACTGAGTTCATATTCTTATTTCTTATTGAGTACATATTCATAATGTAAAAAGCATAGTCCATAAAACCTTCTTTTGTATCAAAAGTTTCCATTAATTGAACATGGAACCTAACAACAGACTTAACAGGAAATATGAAACAGAAACTGGATAAATGGAAGCCTGTCCATTTCAAAGCTTATGTTGAATAAAAATTTAAGGAACAAGGACCTCCTAGCACCATGGAGATAGTATAAGAGAGCCACAAAATTGCTCGGCACTCAGAGTCAGGAATGAAGAGGCTTTGTGGCAGGGAGGGAGATGCCATGAACAGAAGTGGCACCTTGCATTAGTACTCTGCACAAAGGTGGAAGGAAGTGCTCTTTCCACTGAAAGTCCACAGCAAAGAAGATTCTGGAGATATTTCTCTCCCATTCTTAGAGCTCTTCATGTTGTGTGAGCCTTGCTAACAGTGCAAGACTCACTACTCACTTCTTCATATCTTACTACTAGGATATATCACAAAATTTCAGAGGAAAAGCAGTGAGGTTAAACTTATAACACATGTAGCACACAGACTCGTGACCTAATTAAGCAGTTTTTCCAGTGAGTGAAAATGACATACTTGAAAATGGCCCATGTGTGCCAATACCAAATATTATCTATAGGATTGCAATGTGTAAAATGTCTTCACTATTTGACATTTCATTTCTTTCTCTTCAAAGCTGAAACTTTTGCATTAATTAATTTGTTCAAAATCAATTTTAAAATATAATATATTTAATAATTAACATTGATTGGGTGTATGGCCTATAAAAGTCTTTCACTTATAATATTTGAAGATCAATCCATACATGGTGTCTCAGGCTATAATCTCAGCTACTCAGAAGACAGAGGCAGTAGGATCTAGCGTTTAAAGTCAGGCTGAGTAAAGTCAGTAAGACCCTATCTCAAAAACAAAATTAAAAAGAAGGAAGACTAGGGGCATAGCTCAACAAAGCACTGATTTCAAACCCCAGTACTGCCTAACTACATATCTATCTATCTGTCTGTCTGTCTGTCTATCTGTCTTTTCGTATTTGAAGATGAGATATGAGAAAGCATTAATGGAAGGAGTTTATCACAGAGGAAAATATGAGTGAACAGAAAAAGCCTTGGAGCAAAGAAGGGAGGGAGAAATTGAAAGAATGAGTTACTGTCTAAATGTCTGTGTCTTCTTATAATATACATGTTGAAACCAAAACCACAATGAAATGTTATTAAGAGGGGGGCCTTTGGGAATCGATTCGGTCATGAGGATGGATCCCTCAGAATATCATTAGTGCCCTTAAAAACAAGGTCTGAGGGATTTATTTGCTTTGCATCTTCCACCATGTGAGAACATAGTGAGAAGGTGCTTTCCGTAAGAAACAAGCCCCACTAGGCATCGAGTCTGCCTGAACCTGGATCTTGGATTTCTCCAGATGATGAGGAATAAATGCTGTCTGTTTATCAGTGACCCAACTTATGGTATTTTTTCATAGCAGACAAAGACATAAAATGAATTAAAAAAAATAAAATAAAAATGATGACCTGGGGAGGGTAATTAAGACCATAGATAGTTGTTTCTTCATGGGTCTTGGGGATGATAAGTTGAATAGCTCTAAAAACACTCTGATGGTTTGATATCTGCATTCTTTGTACCCAATTGAGTTCTCATACTATGAAGCTATTGCTTGATCAATCATTGCATGGATCCCTCCAGAGAAATGCCTTTTGCTTTTATTTCATCACACTGAGCCCACATGGTTTATTTCAGGATAGTTATTTGTTAGTACAGCTGAAAATAATGGTGTTATTGGTGCTCCTGTTAAGTCTCTAAATGTTAGTGCATAAAAGATACATCGCTGACTTTGCTTCCTCTTCTCTAGCTACAATGAGTTCAGAATTTATTGGGAGGACAACTTGCTTTGTGAGAAAAATCTTTGTTTTTAAAGATCCCTTGAGGATTTGTTTCACACAAAAACAGAAACTATTAATATGCATGTAAGATCGACAGCAGCAATGTTTGCACTGTTGTCATGCATACATACTTGGATGGAATAAATTTGTGTTAACTTTTTAGTTCTCAGCATTGCATGTATGGTCCTTAGCATGCTACAAGTGACTAAAACAAAAATCTGAAATTTAACATGGAAGTCATGACAAAAACACAAGTGTGGAAGTTGTGCCACTATTAATTATCACTCAGAAATACTTCTGCTTAAATACATTTCCACATAACTGAAATTTGTTTCAGTTATGAAATTTAACTAAAATTTAACCTAAAAAACCATGGCTATGCTGTTTACTAAAGTATAGGCACACATGATTATTTAAATCTCAGTTTGTGACAATTAAAAAACAAATGAAATAACAATTCAGTCCCTCCTACATACTAGGTACATTTCCAAGGCTTACTAGCTACATGTGGCTTTGAAAATCATATTTGACTGAAAATATCATCTTTCCATCATGAACGATGTCACACTGGACATTTCTGACTTAGAACATTAAGAATATTTCTAGGAGGAATATTTTCTAAACAATTTTCCAATTTTCTCTCCTTTTAATAAAATAAAAATACTGGTTTTCATCTATTATTAAACACTCCTTCTGATGTACTTAACTACATAGATGTAGGAGTTAATGGATACCATTTAGTGCTGTCCCCAGGATGTGCTTTTAAGAAAAAATATTTGATATAAATGAGAAGGTTTTGTTTTCTTACAATGATGAAGAAAATTTGGCCCTGTCATGCTTTCAAATAAAGTGCAACATAGCTGCATGTTTTGAAAATTACTTTTGTAATAAAAAACTAAAAGTCTTCTCCAAAAGACTCATCTGAGTAAAGCTCATCCCTCTCACTCCCCCTTGTACTAACTTACTTCTATTTTGACATGAAATTCAACACAAATGTTACTTTTCAGGTGGATCATAGCATAGCCTACATTTCGTCCACCAAATCTCAATATATTGTTTATTGATTCAATATCAAAACTGTCTCTTCTCAGGCTGTAAGCTTCATGGAAAGAATATTTTGAGGAGGGCTTACTTTAAAACCTGCAAATACTATCAGAATGTAGCATATTTCAAGGATGATATGGAAGTATTTGCTATATTATTATTCTTCAAACATATTCTACATATATGCAATTAAAATATATATTAAATGGTATAACTGCATGTCCAAGTGCCTAAGGTACTAAAATTTTTATAATATATCCCCTATAAATCATTAAATCCTAAGCAATATCCCTGTTTTACATTAAACCAATAAAAATTTTGAAAGACAAAAAATTTCTTAGTCTGTACCTTTCATGATTTAAAGGTTTAAAGGATGCTATTTACTAAATATAAATAAATATTGCAAATATTTGTAATATTTAGAGTATGGACACTGTCTCACTATAATAAACATGAGTTTCCTAATTAAACACTAATACTCAATATGAGAGTTTAATACTTTAATAATGAGTCAAATCCTACTAAGTGTACCAGCTGAGTACCAGCATTTAACCATGGTTTAGCTAAAGAACACCTTTCCTGCTATCTGATGAAGCATCTGGTCATATTTATTTTTTCACTAAACACAAAATGGTGATAAAATCACTTAGAAAAAAGTGTCCTTGCTTGATCTGTTTTTTCATTTTTTTTGTGTGCTTCAGATCTATATTATTCAGGTAGAAAAGATTAAGTAGAACTTAAATAAAGACCTGTGGTCTTTCTTTTCAGAGTTCATGCAACTCTAACTTCTTTTACATGACTAGCATAATTTCTGTATGATTTTGTCTTTACTCAGATTTTGGGATCTTTATGCAGTGTTGGCTACAGTATTTGACGGACTTTATCTCAGTTTTGCATTGTGCTATAGGAAACTCCCAATGTACTGCAGACTTGGATTTATTGGTATACATTTATTGTGTCCTACCTGCACTCAGAGCTAACAGGAAATTTTGAAATAATCTATAACTGGCAATTTGTAGATTCTTTTCCTTCTCGGGATCACATAGATAATTAAAAGGACATCTCCATATAAATATCTCCTTCAACTCTTTTCATATAAAAACTTTTAATGCCCCACATAAGGTATGTTCACTGCCTAGAGGTTGCTTCTTCATTGTCACAGATAATTTTCATGGAAGTATGGGTTCTAGGCTTTTAGGTACATTTGAGTTTCCTGAAAGTCAGACTTTCAGATGACTAAAGTGTAATTAGCTACTTATATAGGATGATCAGTCTGGTCTGACATGTAAAGAGCTTGGAAATCTTAATTTTGATTTTCACAATAAGAAAACATTTGACTATACTGAGTAGTTCTCTTTAGCAATTTCAGAGAACTAGGTCACAGGACAAACCACTGACTCCAAACCTGATAGACAGTCAAACACAGAGAATGACAACATATCAGAAGCCATCATCACTACTGTCACCACCACCTGGTAAGGAAACTTGAAGGTAGTTGAGTAATTACTGCAAAGAAAATGTGAAGAAGTTTGAGAGAAAATCCTCAAGGCACCCAGCCTAGAAAGCCAGACTCAGACGTTTGTTAATTTTAACTTTAGGAGGGAGACCCTCCATGTTCTGTGGGTAAAGAAAGAAGAAGAATCCCCTTGCTCTTCCATTAGGGGAAAAGGAAAGGTAAGGATTTTGGAACACACCCAGGACATTCCACTCTTGTTAGTAAAGGTCTTTCTTCAAGGAAAACTCATTTCTTAGAGCCCAGTAGACTAGATTCTAACATGACCTAATGAAGCTTAAGAAAATAAACACCCAACTCCAGCTCCCTCTATAGTCTGTGTGGTGTGTGGTAGGAGGAACAAGGAGGGACAAATAGCCTGAGTCACTTGTAGGAGGGTGAGAAGGAGGAGCTGAGTAGCACTGGTGAAGATCACAGCCCAGGGAACCAGGCTCACTGATACTCTGCAATCTCATCACATGACCAGAGTAAGGGAGCCAGATAACTCCTCTATGAAAACTCAGTGACAATGGGATATGATAAGCAAGACCACTGGAGGTAATTTTAATCTTTGTTACACGCAGCCATAACAAACAGAAAAAACAAACACCTGACTCTTAGACAGATGGACATAAAACTTCACTCTAAACTACTATTTACTTCATTTACCTGATACAACATGTCTGGCTTTCAACCAAAATTTACAAGGATGAAAAGGTGAAGGATGCACTCTAAAGAATCGAAGTAAACTTTAGAACTAGTCTCACATAAATCATATTTGTTAATTACTATACTGGCAATTTAAAATAACTATGATTAATGCATAAAGTGCTCAAATCGTATCAGTGGATAACATGTAAGAACAGAGAGACAGAAACTCTAAGAAATAAGTAAAAGGAAATGTTAGAAATAAAAAAGAGAAATGAACCAATTTTTGATGGGCTATTAATAGACTAGATTGAGCGTTGATCCTGAGCACAGGTCAATAAAAACTTCTTAGTATGAAATGTAAAGGCAAATTTGGTATGGGTGAAAGAATGGACTATAGATAAATGGAACACAATAGAAATTCCAGAAATAGATCCACACCAGTATAATGGCTCTTTGACAATGGAGCAAAGCAAGTCAATGGGAAAAAACCTCAGCAATGGTGCAGAAGTTAGTGACCCTCACCATGCAAAATAGTAAATCTAGATATTGGTCATACATTTTCATGAAATGAAGCTATTGTTTATAAATTGCTTTCGTGGGATAGCCTTTTCTCTACTCTTTACAACTGCAACGCTCTTCCTCAGCTTTCCAGGGAAAGAGTTTCAGTTATATCCTCTGCTTTCTTCAGTTCATCACTAACCTTTCTTTTTTTTTTTTTTTTTTTTTTGGGACTGGGGTTTGCACCCAGGGCTTCACACTTGCCTCGCAGGCGCTCTGACACTTGAGCCATGCCACCACCCCTCACCTTTCTAATTTTCTTGTTCAGTTGGGTTCCTTTCCCTCAAAAGAAATATATTTTTTTTAGTTTCATAAGTTCAGATGCAAGTATTCAACCTTATCACCTACAAATTTCTTCTGTCATTTTTGCATGATGCTATTGCCTTTTTAAATTTTTTTATTGTTGTGCTGGGGGTACATTGTGGTATTTACAAAAATTCTTACAATATGTCAAATGTATCATACTTGAATTTACTCCCTCCACCATTCTCCTGTATCTGCCCATCCCCATCCCTGGAATAGTTTCAACAGGTCTCATTTTCTATTTACATACATGTTACACAGCTGTGCTTCATTGTTCAGGATTTCATTTGATGCTTATAGAAGTAGAAACAACAATAACATTACCATTTAGTAGGTGAGGAAACAAGCTCAGAGAGAGGGGTAGCTTTCCAAGAGTCAATATGGTGATAGAATAAGAACCAAACTCATATCTTTAAATACTTTCCCCTATTCTATGGATCCCAAACATGCTTAGTTTGGTAATAATTCATGTCTCAAAACCTTCCAATACAAAGGACACATTTGCATTGAAAAAATTAAGAGACAAAACTGAAAACACATACAGAGATAAAGAGGAAGCAAAGATAATGGTTTTAAAATTTTTAATTGAGTGGCCAGGTGCAGTGGCTTCTTGGCTGTAATCCCAGCTACTCAGGAATGGAGATCTAGAGTATCATGGTTTGAGGCTGGCCATAGGCAAAATATGTCGTACCCTAACTGAAAAACAGCCAAAGCAAAGAAGGGCTAGGTACATGGCTCGACTTGTAGGCACCTACCTAGCAAGTGTGAGGCCCTAAATTCAAATCCTAATTTCCCCACCAAATTTTATTGAATAAATTGCTTTGCTATACATTTTTCCCAATGTCAAACAATAAGACAACTAACTCATAACACTGGAACAAAAATACCTAAAATTGTAGGAAGAAACAAATTTAATTCCTAGAATTAATTTATAGAGGCATTTGGTATATTCAGAGCTAATTTATTAACCTTAACTAAACTGTACTGTCTGATAAATTAATAACAATACTACTTTCATATCATCAAACTCTCCCAATGACCTCATGAAGTAAGTATTGTCTCTATTTTATAGTTAAAATGAGACTTTTTTAGAGATGTTAAATGATTTATTCAAAATCACATGATGAGTAAATGACACAATGAAAATTAAAATTCACTTCCCTTATTTCAAATCCTGGGATCTTTTATAGCATGTGAGAGCTCATTGTAAGGCATGCTGATAAGCATAATGGATGGCGTGTTTAATAGCAGTTTTACACCATGGCGGTCAGTTAAGTGGAGGGAAAAGAGAGGATGGCATTTTGCTAAGCTTTATGCTATAGTGAACATCAGGACTATTATTAGAGTATTACCCCTTATCCAGGAAGGATACATTCCAAGACCTCCGGTGATGCCTAAAACTGCAGATAGTACTCTCATAAATATATGTCATGTTTTAGCCTATAAACACATACTTTCTATAAAGTTTACCATATAAAGTAAGAGGTTAACCACATTACCTAGTAATAAAATAGAATAATTATAACAATATGCTATAATAATTGTTGTGTGACTATGGCCTCTCTCTCAACCTTTCTTATTTTGCTGAACTTGCCCTTGCGATGTGAGATGATGCAATGCTTCTGTGATAAGTTGAAGTGAGGTAAATAGTGTAGGCCTGGTGACCTAGTGTTAGGTTCCTAAAGTAAGAATTACTTGAACATGAACCCTGCAACACTACAACAGTTGATGTGACAACTGAAGCAGACATTGACTAACGAGTAGCATATACACTGTGATTATGCTGAGAAGGCAATGACTCATGTCCTGGTCAGGATGGAGAAGGACAGTGCAAAATTGAATCCTGCTACTCTTAATGGTGCAACATTTAAAATTTGTGCATTACTTATGTCTGTATTTTTTCATACGTATTTTTAGATCATTTACTGCAAGGAGCTGAAACCACGGAAAACAAAATGATGGATAAGGGATAGGTATTGTATTGTAAATAAAAGTCAACAATTATCACTTCCTTGGTGCTTATCACATGACTTACACTGAGTTAGGTGGTTTTAAGATTCTATCTCAGTTACCTACAGCAGTTTTGCCATGAAATCATTATGATCCCATTTTGCAAAAGAGAAAACTGATGTTTATAGTGACTAGGTGATATGTCTAAGGTGAAATTACTAAATATTTGAACTTATGTATATTCTTCAAGAACTCAGTCTTCTGATATATTTTAATTCTTGCTTAACCACCATCAAAATGGTCATTTTCATCCTTTCTATTTTCCCCTTTTACAATAACTTAAAATTGCACGTGCAATTGAACACTTTTTCAGCTTGCTAATTGTGTGCCCAATTGCATGCTCTGGCTGAAAGCACCTACAATTAGCTAGTGCTGATTAGATGCTTATGCAATTTCCAAAAGGGTAACTTTTAGTATGCACAAAAAGGGACCAGCTTTTAAGAAGTTGGCCTTTACTGGTATAAGTTTTGAAGGTTTTAATGTAGGAAAAATGTCAATTCAAATGCAACATGAAACTGCATTTTCGAAATACATTTTAAATGCCTGCAACTGTGACAGGACTCTGTGTAAATGTTTATCATCTGAAAGCATAAACTCTGACAGAAAAGTATTTCTACAAGACAACAGGGAGTGTAGAAGAGTAGATAAAGCTGCACAGATGACATTAACTAAAGATGAAAAACGTAAACGTGCCCATTTTCTCTAGAATCCTGAAAAACACATTCCTTGTTTTCTAGTTATGCTGTCATCTCTGACTAGTTTTAGGCACTTTAAAGTCACTAAGCCTACAAGGATTCCCACACATCACTAGATGTCTCAGCAGATTAGTAATGGGTTTTAAGACCTTAAACTGGTTTGATTCCCACACAAGTCATTGCCATTTAAAGGCCAGGGTTCCAATATTCAATTTAAGTATCCAAAATTAATTTTCTCTTTTCTTACATCTTTAAATACTGTTGAGTCTACACATTAAACCCTTGCATTCATGCCAATTTGACCACAGCATGACACATTGATTGGGGATGAGAAAGAGATGGGGGGGACCACTTGAGGAGGTAGGTGGTACAGATAGAATTCTAGTAAATAGATCTAACATGCTTGCATTCAGGAAAGAAAAAGTAGATACACACAAAACATCTCTTACCATCTTTTATTTACAATGGAAAATACATGCTTTTTTATTGAATATATTGCTTAGAGAAAAATTCAAGCACAAATTACCATTTTAAAAATTATCATTTCTTAGTATTTTCTTAAAGAAGCTGATTGCCCAATGGAAATACTAAGAAAGTGAAAAAACTTCTCTAGTTAAAGTGGTTATCATTAGTATGTAATTAAGAAGCTATCAGCGTACGTATAGATATGCATCATATATCATCATGTGGACATTAATTTGGAAAGACTGCAAGACATAATAAGATGAGGCGTGAATGCATTGTGCATATCCCCAAATTATCACATAATCACAGGTTGGTGAATCCGTGACTAATCATTCACTTTGGAAAATGTGCCAGAAACTAGTTTTCAAGATTCTCTCAGAAATAATTCCATGTTTTGAGCCATAAAAGCTAACATGAACTACTTGTTTCAGAAAATAAATTTCATTTCCTCCTTCACATACAAACATAGAAAAAGAAAAAAATAAAACCTTTAAAAAACATCTGTCTTGATGTATTGCCTCTCTCCTTATATATGCATACAGCAATATAGAAAGCAACCAATTTTCATAGAACTGTCTACTGAAGTCACATAATTTCTAGCAAATACTACTTCACCTTCCTTGTGAAGAGCAGATTCTAGTTACCATATTTATCAAGAATTTCCAAGGGAAGATAATAAAAAGCCAAAAAACTTGTCACTTACACAAAAAGATTTATTTCAATCTGAGGTGATTTTGATTTCACGTCTCTGGAGAAGACAAAACCTGTTAATAATCATGTCTTTGAAAGAGACATGAATATTATGTGTTCTGGGAATGTCGACTGGCCAGAAAGGGCAGGATGGGCTCCTGTCCCAGCATACGCTGATTTACAAATGCACAGTGACGAGTCCTTGGGGAATGTAAAAGAAAAGTGACTGGTACATGATATACATCAACTACTGTTGTGATCTGTGCACTGAAGAAGCAGCAACAGTTTGTATGTGTTTGTAATCACAGTTGAAACCTGAACCCTGTTGCTGAGAGACTGGTATTATTTAAATAGACTGTGATACATTTATTTTTTTGCAGATAGGCATTGTGTAGAGAGATGGCTGCTGATAACTATGTGAAATAGAATCCCTACCAAATTTAGCAGGGTTTTTCATGGGATTGTTTGAAAAAGTGTTATATATGTGAATTAAATATCAATTAAAAACTGTTTTCCTATTTGAAAAGCTGATACTTTCCCACCAACAGTGTAAGAGGGTTCCTTTTTCCCCACATCCTCGCCAACACCTGTTGGTGGTGTTGCTAATGATGGCTATTCTAACAGGGGTGAGCTGCAATCTTAGCGTGGTTTTAATTTGCATTTCCTTTATTGCTAGAGATGGTGAGCCTTTTTTCATGTGGTTTTTGGCCATTTGAATTTCTTTTTTTGAGAAAGTTCTGTTTAGTTCACTTGCCCATTTCGTTATTGGTTCATTAGTTTTGGGAGAATTTAGTTTTTTAAGTTCCCTATATATTCTGGTTATCCGTCCTTTGTCTGATGTGTAGTTGGCAAATATTTTCTCCCACTCTGTGGGTGTTCTCTTCAGTTTAGAGACCATTTCTTTTGATGAATAGAAGCTTTTTAGTTTTATGAGGTCCCATTTATCTATGCTATCTCTCAGTTGCTGTGCTGCTGGGGTTTCATTGAGAAAGTTCTTCCTATACCTACTAACTCCAGAGTATTTCCTACTCTTTCCTGTATCAACTTTAGAGTTTGTGGTCTGATATTAAGATCCTTGATCCATTTTGAGTTAATTTTGGTATAGGATGATATACATGGATCTAGTTTCAGTTTTTTGCAGACTGCTAACCAGTTTTCCCAGCAGTTTTTGTTAAAGAGGATGCTATTTCTCCATCGTATATTTTTAGCTCCTTTGTCAAAGACAAGTTAGTTATAGTGTGTGGCTTCATATCTGGGTCCTCTATTCTGTTCCACTGGTCTTCATGTCTGTTTTTGTGCCAGTACCATGCTGTTTTTATCGTTACTGCTTTGTAATATAGTTTGAAGTCAGGTATTGTGACACCTCCTGCATTGTTCTTTTGACTGAGTATTGCCTTGGCTGCTCGTGGGAATGTAAACTAGTACAACCACTCTGGAAAAAAATTTGGAGGCTACTTAAAAAGCTAGACATTGATCTACCATTTGATCCAGCAATACCACTCTTGGGGATATACCCAAAAGACTGTGACACAGGTTACTCCAGAGGCACCTGCACATCCATGTTTATTGCGGCACTATTCACAATAGCCAAGTTATGGAAACAGCCAAGATGCCCCACCACTGACGAATGGATTAAGAAAATGTGGTATCTATACACAATGGAATTGTGTGCAGCCATGAAGAAGAAAGAAATGTTATCATTCGCTGGTAAATGGATGGAATTGGAGAACATCATTCTGAGTGAGGTTAGCCTGGCCCAAAAGACCAAAAATCGTATGTTCTCCCTCATATGTGGACATTAGATCAAGGGCAAACACAACAATGGGATTGGACTTTGAGCACATGATAAAAGTGAGAGCACACAAGGGAGGGGTGAGGATAGGTAAGACACCTAAAAAATTAGCTAGCATTTGTTGCCCTTAATGCAGAGAAACTAAAGCAGATACCTTAAAAGCAACTGAGGCCAATAGGAAAAGGAGACCAGGAACTAGAGAAAAGATTAGATCAAAAAGAATTAACCTAGAAGGTAACACCCACGCACAGGAAATCAATGTGAGTCAATGCCCTGTATAGCTATCCTTATCTCAACCAGCAAAAACCCTTGTTCCTTCCTGTTATTGCTTATATTCTCTCTTCAACAAAATTAGAAATAAGGGCAAAATAGTTTCTGCTGGGTATTGAGGGGGTGGGGGGGAGCGGGAGGGGGTGGAGTGGGTGGTAAGGGAAGGGGTGGGGGCAGGAGGGAGAAATGACCCAAGCCTTGTATGCACATATGAATAATAAAAGAAAAAAAAGCTGATACTTTAAAAATAGTAGATTGATCTATCCTGCTTGCTCTCTTACTAGACAGACACAAAATGCACAGGATTTCTTCATAATAAACTCTAGTATATTCACGTAGGAGACTCCAGAAGATAATCCAAAATGTGAAATGCTTTTGATTCCCCACAGAAACCAAATATATTCTTCAGTGTACCTCACAACTTCAGCTTCTATCAAATTTTTAAAATAGTGGTACTATTGCTCAATTTGTTATATTTCATCAGTACAAAGGACAAGTTGGACTTTAACATCAACTGTTCATATCTTCTGATAATAAAAAGAAAGTGACAGATATAATTATAAGGCAGCAACAGATAAGTGAAACATTCTCAAGGATGTTGGTAGCCTACTGTTTAGTGCTCGGTACAAATGACCCTGAGAAAATTCCTTTGTATTTTGTCATCCTTCCATCATTCTATCTTCTTTTTCTTCCATTTTAAATTTGCAGAGGGCTCCTATCCTTGGATGAGCTCATGGTCAATAAAAATGGTATACATACAAATATGTACTTATAATAACAATGCAAATGTGATAACAAAAATTTGTATAAGATTATCCTGGCAATGTGGTACTTCATTATGCCTGTGTCACTTGGTTTTCAGATGATAGAATGGGAATTTGGCTCACCATTCGTAGAGAAGAAACTAAGGTCAGTAACATGGAGTGACTTGTTCATAGTTACCTGCTCACAAGAGGACAAGTCAAAAAGCAGGTAATTATATTTTACTGCAAATGCATTTCTAGTGTACAACTGTGTTTCTTAAATTCTGATTGCAAGAAGATCTTCAAGTAAATTCTTGCAAACATTTTCAAGTGCAAAAACTTATATTTATTTAAATTTTTGTGAAACATTTAAGCTATACACATAGAAAGTTTTTGTGAAACAGTAAGCTGTACACATAGAAAGTTTTGATAGCTAAGCATGTTTAATCAGCTAATAAGAATGATAGCTAACTGATGAAGAGTTTTGATTTCCTTCCAGTGTAATTAGCATACACATTAATAGTCTCTTCCTTCTGTCTTTTTATGTCATCTCATAGCAATATTTTCCAATTGGTTTGCAGCAACATGATCACACAATAATTTTCATAGAATCCAAACTAGGACTTGTAGAATAGCTCCTAAGACTAGCATGGCATTATCATATATAAGTTCACTCTGATTAATACCATTAAGGTAAATATCACCGAAATTAACAATGATTGGGGTATTACTTCAAATTAGTGCCAAATTGTAAATGAATCACTTTATAGCAGAAGATGTGTGTAACAAAGTCTGCTTCACACTGCATGCAGGTTTTCCTGTCCATTTTGGGTCAAAAACAACATTGGGAACTAGTAGTATCTGATTGGTAAATTCTTCATCTTAAGACATTTTTAGCCACAGCAATGAAGTTTTTGCATCTATACTCTCTCCACTAGCAAATATAATATTTATTGATTATCATGACAAAAGTTTGTGCTTAAGCAGCATAAAGCCTTGGGCACACACACACACACACAGTCCCCTGTTCTTTCAATGAAACTTTCCCTGATCAGAACACAGTTAGATGTACTTGACTCTTCCTATAAACAGCAGATCTTGTAAAAACTCAGTTCTGTCTCCTCCTTTACCCTCCTTTTGGTATTATTATCTGGCAATTCTTATGTATATGCCTAAAGATATTTTCTAAACTTTCAAGTTTTTTAATGAAAATTTTCATTTTCATTACTTTTTTTACATATCTGAGAAATTATATCTGATGCCTTGATTCTAAAAGAGAAGCCACAATTGTTTATGCAAAGCACAACTCTAATAAATTCAAATCCAAGTACTATAAATTCATCTTTGCATCCTATATTTTAGGACTAACAAATAACAGTACATCTATATGTTCCTCTCACTGCCGTGGTGACACATTACAAAAAAAATCAATGATGATGATATTTACAAATATTTGGTATGTACTTATGCTGACAAGACATTGCCCAAGTACTATCCCACTTAAACCTAACCTTGACCTATGAAGTTCATATAACTTTTGCCGTTCACACTATCTTTTTCAAGTTCACCTATATAGTAAATGTTTGAGCTAGGATTTGATTACAGAAAGTTTAGGAGGGCATGCGCTTTTAACCAATCGTCAATACTCACAGATCTTAAGGACTGTTTTCCTATATTTTATTTTGAGGTGTTTGGGATTGATCCCAGGGCCTGGCACATGTTAGCCAAGGGCTGTACCATTGAACTACATTCCATCCCTGAGGACTGTTTTCAATAAATTCTGTGTTTTTCAAGAACTGAGAATAAGGCATTCTGAGTTCTAGACATATTTAACTCTTGAGAAAGGAAAATTTTCTCAGTGAAAATTCTATGGTTAAATGACATAATTGACAATGTTGGTCTCTCAGGTAAATCATGTACCTCTTTTAGAGAAAGAATGCCAGTCATAAAGAAATTGACATTTTCTAGCCAGTTACTTTAGTTATATAAAAGCAAACTATACTAGAATTCTAGTGTAGAACTGATTCGCTATACAAATGCACATTATGGAATGAAAAATTGAATAAATATAATATATATAATATTCATTTTTGCAATGAGGCATTAGAGTCATTGTAGCTTAAAAGCATCAGCAACAAGGATCTCTCTCATCATTTGTCCCCATGTTTTAACAAACAGTGGTTGAATCAAGTCCAGAGTTTTATAGGACATTACATTGACTGCCTCTTCAGGTAACATCTAGGAATTACACCTGTTATTATAAAGCTTCTGGAGAATGACAGTAGTGAAGTATTTCTTATCCCATAGACTTTCTAAGTCCCAAAAGGAAAGCCAGTGCTTTGCTCTGACAGGACATATGATCTAAGAAGTAATCACATGGGAAGTCATCAGAATAAAGGGAAATTAGAATTCTTAAAACATACTATCTTTTTAATACTCAGTGAGGCAAAGTACAGATTTATGTCCCACAAAATTCATATGTTCTAATCCCCTCAGTCAAATAACATTAAAAGCTAGGGCTTTTCAGAGAAAATTATGTCATGAGAATGGAGACCTCATGGGTAGAATTAGTACAGTTCTCTCACTTTCCTTCTAACATGGGAGGAAACAACGAGAAATAGGCAGTATGCCACCCAGAAGAAAGCTCTCACCAGAGCCCAACCATGCAGGTACTTACCCTTCTCTCAGACTTCAAGTCTGGGAATGCGAGGAATAAATTTTTGTTGTTTGCAAGACACTTGGTCTATGGAACTTTTTAATAGCAGGCTGGATGGACAAAGACCCTAAGCCAGTAAAGCGTGAAAGTTGGCCATCTGCCCATAGGAGTAGAAAGAGCCTTTCAAACTAATTGAAGCTAACTTAAAATATTTTTAAAATTTTATGAATACTTTTTAACCTATCAGAAGATAGGATAAATCTGTTCCCCTGTATCAAAGCATCAGTCTGGCATTGTAGAGAAGTGAATTATTTTCAAATAGTGAAATAATAATAACCAATGATAAGAAATATTAAAATGCATCTGGATACAGAAGAACATATTTACAAAGGAATCACAGAGCACTGAAATTAAAACACCTAGAACTGAGGATTATCTGTGGCTCTGCTTTGTAGAAAATGTTACTTTTTAGTAGAATGTAGAGCAGCAGATCAGGACTGAAATTCTAGAATTACCCATGGAAATATGTTGGACTCTTTCCATGTAGCACACACAAACTAAAAAGGATGCCACCAGTTAATTTTGACTTCAAAGATATTTTGAGGTTTTTAAAAATATACAATTTCCAAGATCAATGTGATGTTGTTATTATGTATTATATTTTACTTCAAGTAGATGAATCAATCAAATACATTGTTAAGTACGAACACCTCCACTGAACATGATTTTAAAGGTTTAGAATGAATGTATTTTTTAGTTCATTTTCACTCATATGAATTGCAAATAATTCCTTTCATTTGGCAGATAATTATTTCAAAGTTTATTAGAAAATATACCAGTAAGTGGAATGGATATATAGATCTCTCAGATGTCAAAAATGTTCTTAATACATGGAGATTTTTAAAAAATAGTCTCTTTTACCTGATGACAGAATAATTATTCCTTCTCGTGCTGTTATTACCACCCAGATTTGTTTTTCATTCAAATTATCTTTATCCAGTGCCTATTATATGTAAAACTTTTTGTGATAATAGATATGGATTCTTTTTTCAGGATTTTCATAGAAGTCAAATACAAGGGAGCAAGTATTTTTTCTGTGTCTTTGCAATTTTACTATAACATGTCAACCAATTTGTACAACTTGACCTCAAGGATCAGCCATACCCTTAAGTATGTAGTGTTCATGCATGTTTGTGTAATTCTGTGTTCTACTCAATAACTGGAAAAAATGTCTTATTCATGGTGGCATCTCAAATACCCTGCCAATCATAAAGCCATCTGTATATAGACCTCTTCCAAGTTTTATATATCCTTCGTTCTTTCACAAGAGATAAAATAACAAAATACCATGCTATCCTTTGAAATTAACCTGACAGTGGGTATAAGTGCTTAAGATGTTGTCATTCTTGTATGTCAGCTTGTTTGGATTTGAGACCTTCCTTCTCCACTATCAAGCAGTGTGATGTCTATACTTTAATTTCTGCCTCTTTAGAAGCAATGTGGAAAACCATCTCTTCATTCTTGCTTGATTTTTATGAGGTTTAAATTACTTGATATTAATTATTATTCACTGTTGCTTTGCAGACCATTATTTTAACAACTTTCTCAATATGTATGTAACATTAAAAAACTCCTTAGCTCACATTGCCTAATTTGCCTATGCTCTATGTTTATATCTATAGTTTCACTTGTCAACATGGTGTGACCATGGAATCCCACTCTTATGGACCCCAGTATGAATGGCACCTCCTGGAGGTGGGTAGTCTGATTCCCTGGAAACAGTCCAATGGGGGAACTAGTATCTTTATCTGAAAATAATGTTCAGTCCTTATCCAATGTTAAATTGGTTTTTTGTTGTTGTTGTTGTTGTTGCTTCTTATTTGTGGTGTTGGAAATAGAACTCAGGGCCTTGGGCATGGTAGGCACACACCCTACCACTGTGCCACAACTCCAGCACAAATGGGTAACACTTTTGTACAAAGTCATAGTCAATAATGAATACAGGTAGAGCCTCTAGACAATGCTGGCTCTATTGCTCAAAGCTGTTCAGAGGGCATCCCTTCTGCCATGGTGATCTTATCACTCTATAAACATTGACACATATCTTTTCCATGTTTATTTGGCCCCAAAGATTTACCTTTGATTAGCTATATATGCCACAGTATTGCAAAGTTCAGAATTTGCAATGATTTAAAAGAACTGAGGATTTTTATTTATTATTTTAATCATGCAAATTTATGGAGAAAGAATGGTGATTTGATATTTGTATAGCATGTATACTGAATAAATCAGGGTAGTTAACATTACTATCTCTTTACACATTTTTTAAAATGTTTATTAACATGTAATAATTGTACATATTAGTGGGATCCGCAATACATGTAAAATATGTATGATCAAATCTGGGAAATATTTCTATCTCCTTACCATAACCTTAAGATTAGAGCCTTCAAGTTTCTCCCTTCTACTTACTCATAAAAATATGTAATAGTGTATTGTGAAATATAGCATAATGTCTCCATTGTTAAAGCTTTTTTTGTGTGTGTGGTGCTAGTGGAGTTTGAACTCACTTGGTAGGCAGGTGCTCTACCCTTTGAGCCATACCTTCAGATCTTTTGGTTTCAGATTCTTCTTCAGATAGGGTTTTCCTTTTTATTCAAGGCCATCCTGGGCCTCAGTCCCACAACCTCATGGCTGACCTTGTAGAATTACAGGTGCATATCACATGTCTTGCTTGTGTTGTGATAGGCTCTTATTAACATCTAACCATGATATTCCCAATCTCTGCTTCTGGAGACTCCTGTACTGTTCTATAGAACACTAGAATGTTACTATATTTAGCTCAAAAATACATAGTTTTGGAGGATACCAATTTTGATTTTTGGCCTATATTTGCTTTTATATGAATATTCTTGTATAAAATGTTCACTACATAGCTGTTTATAAGTAAATGGAAGAAGAGCATTACTGTTTTCTTCTCATCTAGCTCACTGGTAGTAGCTGTTACTAAGCCCGTCCTTGCTCTCAGACTGCCCCACGTTGAGTTCTACTGGTTGGAGAACTGGTCTTATATATTTGTCTGTAGTATGCAAGCCAACATCTTCATTTCAGTGAAGCAAACTCCTGGAACAAGTGGTGCAGTGTAAGGTTTTGTAAAAGGAATTAGGGCTAGTTCAACATTTTTGGCTCAAAGGAGGATCCCATGTCTGACTCTCTTCTTATTCTCTGGACACTGGGTAGAGACTGTCAGCAAGACAAGAGACGCTCTGTCCAAATGAGAGCAAAAAGTTTGGAATGGGAAGGTAGGAAAGGGAACTTGAGGAATTTCCTGAGTTGAGTGAAAAAAGGAACTGTTAAAACTGTTTATAGGATGCCAGAGATTTTAAGAACAAAGAAAAATCATTAGGAGTCCTGAGCCTATAAAATAGTAGGACAATCTTTTTCATAAATCATAACTGCTTGGCTTGTTACTACAACTTTTAACAAAGCATTTAAAAGCATTTTGAAGCCTTTATATTCTCATAGATAAAGTAGGAATTGTGACAATATCTATCTAATCAGATTTAGGGGTCAAAAAAGCAGCAGATATGAAAACAGTGTGTTACCATTGTTCAGTATTCAAATACTTAGTCCTAAGCACGTACAAAAGTATCTAAGACATCATCAGAAGGACATATCCAGCCACACATGTGACAAAGAATCTAAACCCTGTGTAAATTATAAGCAAGTGTCTTGCCGATAGAGCTCATGGCTCATGTAGTAAACTTTAATGTCTCTCAATAGGAGACTCACTTCCCCATTACTTATTCTCATGGTTTTTAATACTATGACTAAACTGTTATATACAATACAATTAGTGGCCCATTTAACCTACATAAAAATGTTCCAATAACCATAATGGCTAAGTAAACCACATATGTATTTGTTTTTAATCTATTTAAAGTCATTTAAAGTTACTTGTAACATAATTAATACCATGTCAAGTGTGGCACAGTGCAGAATTTCTAATGTGTTCTTTATTAAGCTTTAGACTGAGTGCCTTCTGAGAGTTTTAAGGAAAATGATGACCAGTGTAAATACTAAAAGAAAGAAAAACCCATGAGGAGATCTCAAACTATCAGGCACTTTTATTGAAAAATATCAAGCATCAAGAATTCCTAAAGATTTATTTACTGTAATATGTGCACACGGAGATATACACACATAGATAACCATGAAAACATAGAAGTTTTTCCTCATTAGCAAAATAATCTCACCAAGGTAGAATGTCCTCACAACAATTGATATGATAACATCTACCTACTGAACATCATCAGGATTAAATAATCTGTCATGGAATACATCTGATGCAAAAGGACTTCATTAAATGTTAGCTCCATTCTCCCTTTACTTGGAATCTATTCACAGTGTGCATGTATGATGTTTATTTATTTAGCAATGCAAAAATATTTGCCCCAAAATATTGATTGACCAAAACTACTTCTTTTTCTCCTCTTGGTTATATTTTGGCTATTACTTCAACTTTTGTATCTTGTTAACACAAGAGAGTTAGATTTAAATCCTTTGTTTAATGTTTTTCTGTGGTTTACACTGCTTATAAAAAGAGACCTGTCCTCTTGCCAAGTGATGCGATCTGTTATTTTCTCACAGTGATATGCTTGCAACCCAGAAATGAGGGAAGCAATGACTCAATGACTGCACAAAGTGTGCCAGGTATTAGAACTACAGGATAACACTAACACGAAGTTCATTTAGTATCATGTTCTGACTGTTGCCTAGGTAATAAGCCATTGATAGCACTGATTGACACCATCCTTACTATAAATGCTGCCAAAACCCTTTTCCACTGAGCAGTGTTCAAATATTAGTCTGATATATCATCTGCATAGAATGGAAGTTTTTATATTTACATTTTGATTATATATATGTATTTTGTTGTAAGTATATATTTATAGTGGAAATTTCCTAGATCAGAGAGGACTTGCTTTTAAATCAGTATATATGTATATACGTACAGGCATATACACCTATTATCTCTTCACAGTGAGGAAACTAGGTCATCATCTAATTAAATTTTTAATTAGAAGAATTTTGAAGATGAGTAGTGAACATAAAGCTCGCTTTCTCTTTATAGCATCATTTTACCTGGTTGCTCTATAATGAGCAATGGCTCCGTGTCTTAAAACAACCTGATCATATATAATTATATCACTTATCCATGTGTTTTTTCTGATTTCCATCTAAGAATACTTTCAATTGTTTCATTTGAAAACATGAGATATGAAATCATTCAGTTTTGAAATGCTATGTTCATTTCAACTTTTTTTTGTTGTTTTTTAGATAGAACTATGTTTCCAACTCAGGATTTTGTGTTTGCGAAGCGGGTGATCTATGGCTTGAGACATACATCCCCAATCCATTTTGCTTTTGTTATTTTGGAGGTGGGGAGTTTTGTGAACTATTCACCAAGGCTGGCCCCGAAACATGACCAATCTGATTTCAGCCTTCCAAGTAGCTAGGATTACAGACATGAACCACCAGTGCTTGGATTGTTACTATAACTTTTAACAAATCATTGAAAAGCACTTTGAAGTCTTCACATTCCCATAGATATAGTAGGAATTGTGACAAGTTTCTTGTTTATCTAATATGATCTAAGGGTCGAATAAGCAACACATTTTAAAACAGTGTGTTACCATAGTTACACACTGTTATTTACTTACTAAACATACTAAACAAATCAAATACTTACTAAACATCTGATACTACACTTACTCTTAAGCAATTACAAAAATATCTAAGACATCATCAGAGGGACATACCCAGTGAGACTTGTAACAAAGAATCTAAACCCTAGAGAAGTCTTTAATAGAAATCAGGACAGTGAAGGACCATCAAAATGATTTGGATGATAATAAGCAAAGACATGTGATACTATCAATGTGTAGGAAGAAAGAAGAGAGAAGGAAGGAAGGGAGGAAGGGAGGAAGGGAGGAAGGAAGAAAGATAAAAAATCCTAACACATTGATAACCTAACCATCATCCCATGGTTATGGTTAGCTAAGGACAAAGCTCTTATTTGACATTTCCTAAATGAAAGCTAAAAACAATTAACCTGCCCTGACATTCCAACAATGTGTAAGTTTCCAAAATAAGCAAGGAAAGTTGCAAAGAATAAAGTTGAAAGATGTGATCAAAATGCACTTATATTTGGGAAAATTATGAGATTTCACAGTTTGTTACTTTCTACCTCCACAGAGACTGAAGGATATTATAAGCTCATGATATTAAATTCACTTGAATAACTAATTCATTTTTACAAATACTTCATGTATCAATAGTCTGATCAGTCACCTTGAGTCATAAATGAATTATATTTTTTGTTGATTTTAAAGAATTCCTAGCAGTTCAAATTATGTATAAAGTAAAATATGTCAATTTTGCATATCAAAAAATCTTTTTTAGACTTAAACCATTATTTACATATGAGGATAAGTGACAAATAATAACTCATCTAAGCTTGCTAATCTGAATATGTAATAATGATAAATTTTTTTATTAAAAAGATAAAAATTTCCAGTAAACTAGAACAATAATACATGTCATCAACATATGAAATTTGACAGAAATTAGTTTTTAAATAGTTACAATATTTTTGTTTCTCCAAGATTTGAGTATTACAGTAAGTAGCTTCTTATAACTTACTTGAAACCTACTGCAATAATGACTTCCTACTGTTCATATACAGTCATAATCAATTAATTTCCACTTTAACTTCTATGTCTTTATTTTGAATATGAATTGAGAGGGTGAAGGTCAATAATTAGTCTAAAATTGTTAAGCAGTTAAAACAAATTACAATGAACATTGATTGCCTTTAACTTACAAAAAAAGATATTTGCAGTAAGATTAGTCAGTAATGCACAGATCTAGAAAATGTGAGACTTTTGTTTAATAACATTGCAATAGATGGGCAGAAAAAATACCTTTTCACTGCAGGAAATTATACTTTGAAAAGAAAGCTACACTGAGTAGGGGACAATGGAAGGTAACTCACATGTGTAGAGGTCCTAATATTTTTCTGGGGCATGACAGGATTTTAGATACATAATCTTGTAACGGAGAGAAATGAGAAACATAGGTTCTTCAAGAGTCATTTTAGGATCTGCAGGAAATTGTAAGCAGATTGAAACAACTTGCATGCATTGCTATTCTATAGGGCTATACAGTCTATCAAATCATATATAAAATTTTCTTGTGGGTATAATATACCATTACTTTCCTGTGAAATAGTGACAACCACATTTAATAATCTTGCCTGTTGAGAATGGAAGTGCAGAAAATGCAAGTGTGTAGGATTGGGGTGTACGCAGGGCATAGTTTCTCAAAAACCAATGAAAATAGTTTTTATTTTGAGAAGAAAGAACTTTAAGTGGGGAGACCACAATATTCAGGACTTTTAGAAATAAAACTAGGAATTTACCACAATTCATTTTCATTCTACGTACGCAGAGAAAATTTTACATCCAAATGCGATGTATGATATGTACATGCCTATGAACTTAGTAAGGAAGTGATACCTTTCTAAACATTCAAAAATTAACTGCATTATGTACCCAACATGACCATTATCGCAGATGTCTTCTCTTTCTTTAATTCCAACTTTCTCATCTCTTCTCTCAGAAGGCATGCCTCAGCAACCATACAGGAAGTTGCAAAGGTCTCTGAGCATGCCATGGCTTTGTGCACATTGTACCCTCTTATTTCTCTCCTTTCTCTCCCAAACTTTTCTGTGAGTCTTTCTGTGGCCCTCAAGTCCCAATTGTTCACCTCTACCCTCTACTTTAGAATGGTTGGTGGTGGGAATATTTTGAAATCAGTAGCTCTGCTTATTAAAGGACCAGTGTCAACTCAGACCAAATGTTTACGTTCATCTGGCCAGTTTTGATGGGAAGTTCCACAGCAATTCGTATCAACTATAACTCTCTTGTAACCCCTTACCTATTTCCTGTAAAATGAGTCATAAACACAGTGAACCGATGTAAGAATGCTTTTGTTGGCAGCATGACTATTGTCTTTACAGCATGAGTCTCATCAATATGACTGTAACTGCTGCAACTTTGCTGCATGTGGCACTATTGCCATCTGTGTGCTCCGTAAGAGAAAATAGACGTTCTACTAGGTTATAAGCTCAGGAACAGACCTCCAAAAATTCAACTCACACAAACTCGATAGTATAACAGAGGCTTTGAGTATTTATATTTTTCTATAAAATGGACTAAAAATAGTTCAGGTGAAAGATTAAGAATAACCCTTGAGATCATAGAATAAGGGAGGGGCAAGAGAAGCATATCTTCCTTTATATCTTAAGACTCTTTTACAATCATTGCAATAACGCTTTCCCATTATACTATTATTCCCCTCCATTCATCTGCCAGGAAGAAAAGGTGCGTGACAGAGTCTAGAGAGCAGGGTTTAGTTTTTAGATTTTTTGGGGGGTATTGTTTCCTCTTTTGTTGTTGGAATTTTTGTTCTGATTTTATTTTCTTCTGCATAAATAATACAGTGTTGTGTAGTCTATTGCTCACAAATTGACTGGCTGTGGACAAATTAATCTCACTGTGCCTTATTTTCTCATCTATAAAATGGTCACAATAATAAAACTTAACTGGAAAAAATAAGGATAATTAATAATTTATTAATGAGCTTCCAGTATATTCTCATTATCAATCCTTTGTCAGATGTATAGCTGGCACAGATTTTCTCCCATTCTGTGGGGTGCCTGTTCAACCTAGTGACTGTTTCTTTTGCTGTGTAGAAGCTTCTTAGCATCATGAAGTCTTATTTATCAATCCTTTCTCTAAACTGCTGAGGTATTGGAGTTCTCTTCATAAAGTCATTGCTATGCTTGTGTGATCCAGTGTTTCTACCTTTGCTCCTGGAGGAATTTCACCATTTCAGATCTTACACCGTGATTGTTAATCTACCTTGAATTGAACTAGCAAAAGGTGAGAGACTGGAATCTAGTTTCAGTCTTTTACAGAAGATATCCAGTTTTCCCAGCACCATTTATTGAGGTGGCTGTCTTCTCTTCAACACATATTTTGGGCTCCGTTGTCTAAAACCAAATGGCTGTAGCTGCGTGGGTGTATGTCTGTGTCTTCTGTTTCCTGGTCTTCATGTCTGTTTGCGTGCCAGTGCCATGCTGTTTTTAATATTATGGTTCTGTAGTATAGTTTGAAGTCAGGTATTGTGATACCTCCAGCATTGCCCTTTTTGCTCAGGATTGCTTTGGCTATTCACAGTCCTTTTTGCTTCCATATGAACTTTAGGATTGACTTTTCTGTCTCAGTGAACCATGTCATTGGAATTTTGATGGTTGCATTGAACGTATGAGTTGCTTTCTGAAGTATAGCCATTTTCACGACATTGATTGTGCTGATCTATGAGCCGGGAATGTCCTTCCATTTTCTAACATCTTCCTCGATTTCTTTCTTTAGTGATTCATAATTTTCATTGCATGGGTCTTTAACTTCCTTTGTTAAATTTCTTCCTAGGTATTTAAATTTTTTGAAGCTATTGTGGATTGTATCGTTTTCCTGATTTTTTTCCTCAGACTGTTCATTGCTTGTGTATAGAAATAATAGTGATTTTTGTGTATTGATTTTGCATCCAGCTACTTTGGTGAACATGTTTATGAGAGCTGAGATTTTTGGTCAAGGTTTTAGGGTCTTTTAGGTATAGCATCATAGACTGAAAACGGGGACAATTTGACTTCTTCCTTCTCTATTTGTGCAGTCAAACTAGGTCAGATTGAGAAGATAGGTACTACATATCTGACACATGACAGGTACTATATCTTTATTTTAAAAATAAAAATGGATGACACAACTAAGAGTAGGATACATTTTTTATATTTGATTATGACTAGTGGATTTCAAGGTAAAATAACTTTAAAATATTTTAGAATTAATTTGGAATATAAAGATGTATTTGAGAAAATCCCATCAATTTATATCTACTACTATTACAGCATAAATTAAAAATACAGAGTAAAGGGAAATGAAGGAAGAAAGGAAAGAGACTGACAGAGAGAAAAGGGAAGGATAAGGAAATGTGACAAAACAGGGAAGAAGCAGGAAGGGTGAGAGGGAAGGAGAAAGGAAGGAAAATGGTCCCCCTAATATACCTGATAATTAGAGTAAATAAATCAAAGTGCCCAAGTTGACATGACTCTTATAAGTGTCAGGAAAGTCTTCATAAAAATCTAATTTACTTCACTTTCTTCACTGTGAATGTCCACTGAATTTTCAATATTTAATTAGTCTATTTAAAATTTTTTTATTAGTTGTATATAGTTAAAAGGAGGAAAGAATATTGAGGATGTGGTAGTGTTTTTTAATGACTACATTAAATTAGTTATATAATTTTATGAACACTTCATGCAAAGTTTGGTTTCTCTGGAACTGCATAAACTTTAAAAAAATGTATACAACATTAATTTGTGACTTGCTAATATAAATTATTCTAATTGGACCTAATACGGCTTATTGAATATTGTGTAATTATTTCTCACTAAATTAAACATGCAAGTTTTCTACCATGTAAATCAACCTGTTTCTAAGCTACATTAAAATATAAGTAATGATTTTACATTAGTTTTCTTTTTTACATTTGTGTGCTACTTGGTTTTGCTTTAAAATACTCTAAATGAAAATTATAAGCATAACAAATAAGACAATAAACATGACATTTATATTTGCATTAAAGTATTTATAAGCACCTTTAATAATCAAATATCTAAATGTATAGTAGTAGAAAGTCTAGGGCCAATTTATTATATTTTCTACTACATTGGTCAGTGCATTTCTTAAGAAAGTATGTAAAAAATACATGATTTGTACAAACTACTGTGGCATATCCAATCCTTACTTAAGGACAAAATAAATGTTTTTCACAAAATAATATTATAACTAATAATATATAATATAATAATTAATAATATATAATATTATAATTAATAACTATATAATACTATAATTAATAATATATAATACACTACATGCACGCAATACTTCAGGATATGCAGATCATACAATACAACACCAAAAGCAAATTGCAACTGAAGTGTCTCAAGCACTAAATTTTACTTTGAGCTTCCTAATATCTAAGAGAAATAGAAAACTGAATGGATTATATAACTACATTAACTTATAGAAAGTAAGCATGTTGATATAGAAAGCAAACTATTTTTAGTGACTAAATCCATAGCAACAAGTATAGTTAAGGACATTTTGGGAAGGAGGCATAGGTCAGAGGTCGGGCACTTGTCAGCAAATGCAGGGCCCTAGGTTCCTGCACCATGCAGAGAGAGAAAAGACATTATTTTCAACAACCATTCTTATGGCTCATTTACATTAAAACTTATGAAAAGTAAATGTTATAATAAATTACAGGATGTAAAAGGGTGTGTGGAGGGTTACTGCTACATAATAAGAATGGTTCACATTGATTGACTTTTGTGGGTACTCTCGACATACTATCAACTATGTAAACCATACAGCAAACAAAAAATAGGGTCAAACAAATATTTGAATAACCATAATCACTTATCACTCACAAGTAAATAAAACAACAAAAAAACCTCACCATTATCAGAGGTGAAGGAACTGACTGGAGAGGATATGGACTCTAAGGTCACACAGCAAGCGACCAGGTAGAGCCAAGGCTTAAACCCTGTCAGGCCCCTAAACACACAGCAACTGTGCTTCTGAGATACAAATATATATAGTATTGTTCATGAATTCATTTCAAGTGAACAAAAATCTGAATTCTTTCTCACAGAATAGGAAGATACATCATCACCAATAGGAGAAAAAAAGAGAAAGTGGGGAAAAATTCAATTTGGAATGAAAATAATCCCCCAATACAAAAATATCGATTGATTAATTTTCCAGTGTGTGCTTTTCTCAGATAACTACTGTCTACTCTGTGCTATGCAGTATAATTAACACTAGAGATCAGTTGATAAATAAGATGTGATATGTGTCTTTTATGAGCCAAAGTCCTGCTGGCTTTTGTGAACTACATCAAAATATGTCACCTCAAAACATGTCACATTGGCATAAGGAGCATTTTTTTTTATTTGGTGGTTTGAACTCAAGGTCTTATGCTTGCTAGGCAGGCACTCTACCACTTGACCTACTCTGTCAGCCCTGTTTTTCTATGTTGGATACTTTCAAGATACGGTCTAGCAAACTATTTGCCCAGGCTGGCTTCAAACAGTGATCCTCCTGATCTCTGCCTCCCAGTAGTTCAGATTACAAGCATGAGCTCCCAAAACCAGGCTAAGTACTTTGAGCTAAAGGCAACACAAGAGGAAAGAGGAAAAATTTTCTCTGTTCTCGTTTCTGCCTAAAGTCAGGACACAAATTTCCTTTTATAAAGGAAATTTCTATCTGTCAAGGTGTCTTGTTCTCCAATATGAGGAAGAAGAAAACAATTTATTCTGAGATGACTAGGCTGCATAATTGGCCTTGCTAAACAACTCTTATTTTTCATATACTTCCTCCTCACCTGCCCCTAGCCTTCCCTCCCTCCTCATTTTCCTTCATCTAGTGACTTCTCCATTCCTTATCACCATTTCCTAAAGTAGTATGGAAGATCCTGGTCTAACTCCCTCTGATTTTCACGTCTTTTCTGTGTGTGTTTCCCCTTTCTCCTCTTCTTCAATTTATAAAATAAACCTTTACTTGTATTAATCTATCTTTTGTCATTATAACCACACGCCCTAGCCACAGAACCTAAGTGAACATGTTTTTTTTCTCACCCTCACCTACATGGGGTTTGTGAGGAAGGAAAATCAATAATGACATTTCATTGAAGAAAATACAATATTGTCCAAATTCTGTAGGCACTGAAGCATGGAAAGAGAATCTGTTCCATCTTTGAATAGAATTCTCAAAGTTTTAGACAGTCAGTAGTTAATCTATCTATCATCTATATTATCTATCATCTGTCTATCTATATATGTGCACACATATGATTTTAAATTAAGGGGAAATTATTTTTAGTGAATTAAAGAGAAATAAAGCAGTTTTACAAGTCTGGCATAGAAAACAAGGAAAAAAGCAAATGAAAGCAGAGATAAGAAGGAGAAAGAGAGAGAGAGAAAAGAGTGTGTTAAAAATGTAGAGGGGACACTGAATTTTACAGATTTGTTGGATGTATTTATGAAAACATGTCTATTTTAAGCTGCTCCTTTCCACTTTAAATATATACCCTTAACATCCTTTCATTTGATCCTTTGTAATCTTTTCCTTCACAACTAAAATCCTTGTGAGCCTGTAAATACAATAAATTCAATTTCCATCACTTCCCACTTCCTTCCTCTTTATCATGCTCTAATCTAATTTTGTTTCTGTTCCTGCAGTGAGCCACCCCCTCTTGAAGTAAGCAATGCTCACCGTCATGTACAGTAGTAGAGGAACTCTTTCATTCTCTTGACTGTTCCGTTGCCCATGAAAGTGACAATTTCCTTTAAACACCTCCAATATTTTTGATTTATATGTCACTTAATACCACTGGCAATTTTTTTATAGCTTCTGAATTTTGTCTCACAAATGTTAGAAGTTTGACTTCTTAATGTCTTTAAACTTAAAATTTTAATGAATTCTTCCATTCTGTTAGTTTTTTCTACCATTGCTAAATGAATAGTGGAATTTACTTCTGTGTGCTCTTCACTAGCCTGCATCTCTTTGTGACTCTAAGTGCCTACAAATATTCTCCTGCTCTTTCAACACCTCATATCATCTTTGTCCCTGAAGATTTTATCTTCCTTCTTGTTTTTTAGAATCCTAGAGCAGTTTTCTATCACTGCCTTCTCCCTTGTTTTCCTACCTGTAAACTTCGTCTATATCTCTTGCAATTCCATCCAAAATGCTATGATGCATTTATAAGTGTCTTTAACCTTACCTCATTGGGAGAAAACCCAAAAATTAATGATTTATAAGATAAAGCTAAGATTCATGAATGTGTAGTTTTAGGCCCACTCTATCTTAACTTTCATTTGTGGAATTTCTGGTAATTGTGAAAGACTGTTGAACAATTAACATGTCATAATCTCCATTAGTTTCTTTGCAGAATATTAAGCTCAAAATCATAGGACATCTATTGAGTGATGGAGGAAGGGCTCCTCAATAGGTCTGTGTAAAGGCAAACTATGTAAGCAACCTTCTTATGTATTAATCCCTAATTGACACTTCTCTTCATCACTTTTTCATCCCTTTGTCAATCTACAGTTGACTTCAACTTTTTTTTTCCCTTCTCAATGCTTTCATTGTCCTGTGTCAAACTTTCTCCTTTCTCCATATTTCTCTAAAACTATGTATTCCACACCTTCTACAAAACCTAGATCATGCTTACCTTCTTCATGAAAAGTTCTACCTTAAGTAACAATTTTATTTTTATGGTCTGAATCACATAAATATATCCTTTACTATATTCCTTTGTAATATTCCTTAATATCCTGCTAGTATTATCTCTTAGCTGTCAGTTTTGTTTAAATTTCATGAAGGTAAAAAACCATATTTTCCAAATTAACACCTACAATCTGGAGAGGGCACTGGACCAGTTCAAAGGTGTTCGTTGAGTGGGACTGGAATAGTATTCTGTTTCCAAGAATATGTAAAGAAGAATGTGACTTGGGACACAGTGTGCAATGATGGCAACTCTACTAGAGCTGGACATCTCATACTTTCCATCTACCTAAGGGATGCACAGAGAGATAAAGTTAAATTATGAATGAGAAATGAATCATAGAGAACTTACTTTTAAAGATTAAGAGGTTATCTTGGGTTGGATCCTAAAGGAGAAAGGGATGGCAGTGTAAAAACTGAGGAAATGCAAATAAAGTCTGGAATGTCCTTAATAGTAATATAGCAGTAAAGAAGAGTTAAACAACTGTGTGCATCAAAGTGGGGTATTTTGTATCTTTTGTATATCCTACAATGTCTTATTTGGTTGTAATACATAATAGGTTTATTCTGCAGAGCTCTTTATATTAAAATTACTTTTATCTGGTTCATAGCAGAAACAGGAAGTGTCTATTTCACTTCTGGTATAGCTTATTTTAGATAGATTGTAAATTCCTCTCTTATGCATTCTAAACTTACCTTATGTTTGATATATTGTGATTGAACTTTAGTTAAAACTGAAATGAGCATCATAATGAGAAAAATTTATAGACAAGTTATTTTGAAAACAGAATGGATGGCTTACAAATTACTGGAAATAACACAAACCAGAAGAATTCAATGAACACCATTATAGGATTCTAAAGTGAAGGTTATTACTGCATCAAAACCAATGAGGGTCATTTGAATATCAAAAAGATTATGCATAGATCTATGATTCTGAACTAATGTAAGAAGAAAATACTTGCCTAGAATTTGCAGCATTTAATGGAAAAAATTAAGAAATAAATCAACCAGGAAGAATTTTGGTAAGAAAAAAAATTACTGAGTAATAGGCAGTAACTGAAATCAGATAGTTTTATTGCCTTAACACAATTAAGATTCTAAAACAAGCTAAAAGTCATGAAGAATATTGGTTTGATTATAAGAATCTTTGTAAATGCTACAATGTCCTTCTACCCAGCACAACAATTAAATAAAAGAAGTGTTATAATAAATAGAATGTTGGCTCTGTTATCAGAGGAATGAGAATATGTCGACACAATTCTAGTACAGATTTGAGGTTGCAACTATGCATTTTAAAAACACAAACACAGAATAACACTTTGACAGTAATGTGCTATGTATAGTGTGATTGCTTAGTAATTTTATTTCTAAACTCTGCAGCATCACAGTACATTGTATCTACTTGAAAAATACTAAAACCATGGCTCTTATTCTTAGGGAACTTCTAATTATGTTGATGTAATAATAAGATTAGCAATATCATTAATTTAAATTCTTCCCAAAGAGAAAGGTTTAGGTGCTCCCATCTTACATGGCTGTTTATGATATGACTTGCCATCCTTCCCACCCAAAGCCTGTTTGTTCTCCAATCCCTCACACACACCTTTAATCTCCATTGTTCTGTGATTTCCTCTGGCTGAGAAAATTGAGCAGATATAGATGAGGTACTGAATATGTTTCAGGCCTGATCCTCAGGAAACTATACATCTTCTATTCCTACCATCTTGGTGCTCTTTGTTCACAGATCACATAATTGTCTATGTAGAATATTTCCAAGAATCAACAATGATAACAAAAAACTTTCTACAATTAATAAAAGCACGTTTTTTGATGTTTGTATAAGAATAAAAGAAAAAGGAAAGCCATAAAGGTGGTTTCAATGGAGGCAAGTCTACAGAGGAGAATATAATCGCAGGAATTTGGAGTGGTAATGTTTGACCAGGAGAGGAGACAGAGATTTCTTGTGGGTTACACAAGATAGACATAACCAATAGATAAGAACAATAAACTTGAAAAGGTAAAAATATCTTTACTAACGTGGAGGGAGAAACAAAGGATTAAATTTTGGGTAGCTGGGTTTTTACTCTAACTCAAGCATTGTCCTAAAGATTGAACATGAATTATTTTGCCTATTCATTATATGCATTCTTACTTGTTAGAATCCAGCTTTATTAATGGCAACATCAAAGTGTGGACAGGAACGTACAGGAATCATTCTTGTCATAACTCGTAGAATTCCAAATTATAATGACACATTGTGGTTGAGAGTTTGTTCAGCACTAGCAAAAGTTATGTTTTATAGGGTTGCCTCTGTACGAGACTGTGACTGAGCAGGGGAAGAGGGGGATATAGGCATGGACTTGAGTAGTTTAAAGAGTCTGATAGCAAAAATGGAGACTAAAAGTAGCCTGGGTCTTTTTTTCATTCTTATCCTAAGTCTAGGTATATTCATCTTGTCATATTTATTTGAGGAGGTCCTAGAAAACTCTTCAAGTCACTCACAGTGGCATTACACAGAAAGACAGACTAATAACATCGTTGTCCAGAGAAAGGGGAGGATATCAATTTCTTTGCTTTGGGAAGGTTTAAGAAGAACAGCTCTTTACTCCCAAAGAAGACCAGAATGGAGAGAAGGATTTGGAGTTTTGTGCCTCTTAGTTTATTGTGGTCAGACATTCAATGGGGTGTGCCCTATGGAAATTGCTTGTGCTTGTAAAATGGGGCTGTTGAATGAACGCAGGGATGGAAAACACCTCATTAAATGAAATATTAAGGGGATGTGTGTATCTCCTTCAAACTCCAGGCTCTAGGAATGGAATGCTATGGACCACTAGAGTAGAATGGACAGAGCAAGGTTTCATTGCTGCCAGGTCAGAAATGGCAGCTCTGACCACCGTGAGAAGAACCACCTCATTCTGACCCCTCCCTTGCCTGGAAAAGACAGACTGCCTTGCTCTGGTTCTGTATTGTGTAAGTCCTGGGCTTCTTTTATAACTGAGGGTGATGGGATGAAGATGAATCCTGGAATTTCTTACTAATAAGTTAATACATGAGAAAATGTGCATTAAGAGAATGCGCTTCTTATGAGAGTGCTTATGTTCACGTCCCAAGATAGTTGAGAAGCCCTGTCTGTTTTATTGTGATATAAAGCAGTGAAGAAAGTGTATTTCTTCATCACCATGTGTCTACAGATCTGGGAAAATGTCTATACTCCTGTAAGTAGGGCAGAATTTTTTTTTAAACATTTCCTTTGCTAGACTTCACACATTGAGAAGTGAGAGGTTTGTTTTGTCCCTTGGTTTACATTCTAGGAATATCTCTGGCTATGTTTTCATCACTGATGCAGAAATATTGTCCATGGTGTAAGCTGATATGAGTTACAAGCATGACTGCTACAGTTTATCCATAGGCTGACAATTAGTTTCTTCTGGAGGTGACTGTTTCTACAAGTGATACTCAAAGATGGGAGTTTTTAAGAGTCCTGTTATAGAAGATTTGAAAACACTACCTAAGAAATATGTAACTATACCTTGTCCTTAGCATATGTGGTCTACAGAAAAGAAAAAAGGTCTCCCTTTTCAGTAACTCAGAAGGAATTTACTCGGAGTAACAGAATCTGATTCTTCCTAAAATAATATAAAAGCGTAAATAAAATGCAAAACTATACTGAACAAATACACACACTAAAGGATCAAAAGAGAAAGACAGAGGGCCTTATATCTATTCCTTTCAAAGGCCTATTTTAGACTGAATTATCTTTGAACAAAACCTGAATTTATACTCTTTAAAAGATTACAAAATGTTATTTCTATACGTAGGGTTTGAAAGGAAAGATGCAGCAAAAAGCTATGTTTATACAAATTGTCCTCAGAATTTTCAAATAAAAGAGTATGAAAAAGTATCTTAATTACTTGGTGCTGGTGGTTCAAGCCTGTAATTTTAGCTATTCAGGAGGCAAAGATCAGGAGGATCGTGGTTAGAAGGTACCCTGGGCAAATAGTTCAAGAAAAAAGTGCTGGTGGAGTGGCTCAAGGTATAGGTCCTGAGTTCAAACCACAGTACTGCAAAAACAACAATGTAGATAATTAGAAAAGAACTACAAAGTTCCTTTGGGAAAACTTGCAACTCTAGTATTAAATTTAAAGGAACAGGATAGATTAAGGCCCTGGATTTTTTTAAAGTCTTTCAAATACCCATATCTAAATTAGAGGGAGATGGTGTGACTTTTGCATATCTTTCCAATAACTGCATTTTTGAAGTATTATCCATAAAATACTACTGCTTCAGGAGGTTTTAGGTATCTACAGTTTTGTCCAAAACCAAAATCTTCAAAACTTGAAAATATTTAAAAATACTCATTTTTCCAAAGAAGATATTATTAGACCCTTGAAAATGAAATAAAATCTTAAGCATGTAATTCTTTTCCCTTGATTGATATTATGTCAGTCATATTTGAATAAATTATGCTCCTTAGGATTTCCCTTTTCTAAAAATTGCCTAATCTCTTGTTTATTATAAAGGGAGGTGTTCCAACACTGAATTAAGAAATGTAACATTTAATAGCTTTCTTTTTGTTCTGTGTCAAAAGTTATTTCAAAATGTCACCATGATTCGAAGATGCTAATGGTGAACATGGCTGTGGTGGACAAACACTGCCTCTTCTTCAGTCTGTTGACAAAATTAGTCATTTTTGTACTATAAGCATTATTCATCCTTTTACTTATTAGCAGTTCTGCATCAAATATATTGTCAAGAAAGAGTCACTACTTGAGAATTTACCTGTTATTTATAGAAAACTTAAAATCAGAAAAACATACTCATTCAGGCACAAAAGGAACATTACCAAGATAGGCCATATTCTAACATATAAAACACATTTCAGTGGAGTTAAAAAATTAAAATCCTAAGTGTAAACTCTAAAAACAAACAAGTAAAACAGAAATTAATAACTATATGTTTATATGTCCCCCAATTAATGAGAAATTAAAAATTAAAATATAATATTCTAAATAACCCCTGGGTTAAAGAGTTAATCACAGGGAAATTATTGTTTGTAACCAATCAAACTAAGAACACTTAAAAATAGAAGAAACAAATGAAACTAAAAGTTGCTTCTTTGTTACAATCAGCCAGAATAAAGAGAGAAAAAAAGAAATTATCAGTACAGAATTGTAAAGAGATTGTCACAAAAATGATACTCTTATTAAAAGAGTAATAAAAGTTGTGCCCCAAATTAAGCACTTTAGATAAAATGAGCACACATTCTAATATCTAAGGTATTCATATTCCCTCAAGAAGTACTTGAAAGCCTCAGTAGTCTAATATGTTGGAAAGAAATTGAATTATCAATTAAAACTGTTGAAAAAAAATTTAGGCCCAAATGGTTTCATTGGTGAATTCTTTCAAATACTACTTCTATACAAATCCACCAAAAAATAATGAGGAGGAAAACCTTTCTGACACATTTTATGGGCCAGTGTTTCTTTAAAGAAAAACTTGTGGAAAAATTTTATCAAAGGGCACTACAGATTAATATGATCCAGGTACATAAACACGAAAGTGAGAGACACATTAAATCATACCCAGCAATACATAAAAGACTAGTGTATCACACCAAGAGGGGTTTATTCCAGTAATAATTGATTTAATAATAAAAGAAATCAATGTAATTCACAGTATGAACAAAGTAAAATGAAAGAGGATATCATTATCTCTACATATACAGAAAACTTGTCTGACAAACTCACCTTTCATCTGTAATGAAAACTGTCAAACTGGTAATAGAAGGGAGCTTATTTGACATCCTACACAGTATTTATAAAATAGCCTATGCCTAATGTGATGCTTAATGGAGAAAGGTAGAATGCTTTTCTGTAAGGTTGACAATAAGCCTAGGCCCCAATCAGTGCAGTAAGAAAAACAAAATAAACAAATAAGGGCTTGGGGATTAGAAATGAACAAAAATAAAATTCTCTTTATTTGCGATAGAGATGGTAGTAAAAGTAGGAAAATTCCAAAAAAAGTTACTAAAAATAGTGAGTACACCAAGGTCACAACCTAAGAAAAAAATTGTATTTTATAATAGACATGAATAATTGAGAACAGAAATAAAAAAGAAATAGCACCATTTAAAATAGCAATAAACAATGAAAAAAGTTAACAAGGTGTGTACCAAATACAACTATATATTCAAACATATACCCATGTATGCTATAATTAGAAACACTAATGAGCTCGGTTTAAAAATCCCTAAAACATGGGTTATATAATGTGTTTGTGGATCAGAAGGCTCAATATTGCTAAAATAAAAATTCTTCTCCACAGTTAATCAGAGACATAGTACTATCTCCAAAATAATCCAGCAGGGTTTTTAATAGAATCTGACATGCTGATTCTAACATTAAGTGGAAAAGCACAGGATGTAAAATGGGTAAAACAACTTTGAGAAACAATGAAGTAAGACTCACTGCCTGTTTTCTGTACTTCTTACCAAGTTAAGTCATCAAGACAATTTTATGGCAGGAAACGAATATAGGTCAATGAAACAGTCTGGATTATAGACACACAAAACTATAGGACATTGATTTTCCAATAAAGGCACTAAGGTTCTTCAAAATTGTGGCATTTTCAACCAAATACTGTGTAATAATTAGATATTCATGTCTAGTAGAAAAAGACCCTTGATGAACCTAAAGTGGATCAGAGACCTAAGTGCAAAATACAGAACTGTTAAAGCCTTTAACCTGTAAAACTGTGAAACATAAAAGGTCTTTGTGCATGCAAATATTTCTTATCTAGGTCATAAAAAATATGACCCACTAAAGAAAAGCATTGACAAATAAAAACTAAAATTGATTCTCTTTGAAAGATACCATTAATATACTATAAAATCACTGGGCAAAATATTTGCAATAACACACACAATTAAGGAATGTTAAGTATGTGTAATGAGTTCCCACAACTCAATAACAAGACAAACAACCAAAGTAAAAATACCATTTAAAATAGCAATAAGGGTATTCCCTCCTTGTTCATGTACTAACTGCAAGGTTTCAGGTCTGGTATTAAGGTCCTTAATCCACTTTGAGTTGATATTAGCACAGGGTGATAAGCATGGATCTAGTTTTAGTTTTCTGCAGGCAGATAACAACTATTACCAGCACTATTTATGGAAGAGGCTGTCTTTTCTCCATCTTATGTTTTTGGCACCATTGTCAAAAATAAGGTGGGCATAGTTGTGTGGATTCATATCCAGGTCCTCTATTCTGTTCCACTGGTCTTCATATCTGATTTTGTGCCAGTGCCATGCTGTTTTTATTGGTATGGCTCTGTAGTATAGTTTGAAGTCAGGCATTATGATACCTCCAGCATTGCTCTTTTTTCTCAGTATTGCCTTGGCTATTCCCAGTCTTCTGTGTTTCCAAATGAACTTTAGGTAGATTTTTCAATCTCTGTGATGAATGTCATTGCCTTGTTGATGAGAATTGTGTTGAACATGTAGATTTCTTTTGGTAGCATACCGATTTTTACTATGTTGATTCTGCCAATCCATGAGCATGGGAGATCTCTCCACCTTCTACAGTCTTCTTCAGTGGTTTATAGTACTCCTTGTAGAGGCCATTTATATTTTCATTAAATTTTCTCCTAGGTATTTGATTTTTTTGAAGCTATTGTAAATGGAAATGTTTTCCTATATTCTTTCTCTATTTGTTCATTGTTGGTGTAAAGAAAGGCTACTGATTTTTGTAAGTTGATTTTGTATCTTGCTACATTTCTGAAGCTGTTTATGGTGTCTAGAAGTTTCTGGGTGGAGTTTTTTGGGTCTTTGAGATATAGGATATTGTCTGAAAATAGTAATATTTTGACAGTTTCTTTACCTATTTGTATTCCTTTGGGGAATACCCTGGAAACAATAGGTTAGGCAAGGACTTCCTCAGTAGAACTCCTGCACCCCAACAACTAAGAGAAAGGGTGGACAAATGGGACCAAATGAAAGTTAAAAGCTTCTGCACAGCAAAAGAAATGGTCTCTAAATTGAAGAGACCACCCACAGAGTGGGAGAAAATATTTGCTAGCTATTCATCAGACAAAGGACTGATACCCAGAATATACAGGGAGCTCAAAAAACTAAACTCTCCCCAAATCAATGAACCAATAAAGAAGTGGGCAACTGAACTAAACAGAACTTTTTCTAAGGAAGAAATCCAGATGGCCAAAAAAAAAAAAACACATGAAAAATTCTCACCATCCTTGGCCTTAAAGGAAATGCAAATCTAAGATTCCACCTCACCCCTGTTAGAATAGCTATCATCAAGAACACCACCAAAACAATTGTTGGTGAGGATGCAGTAGGGAAAAGGAACTCTTATACACTGCTGGTAGGAATGTAAGCTAGTACAACCACTTTGGAAAACAATGTGGAAGCTTCTTTAAAAATTAAACATATTTCTTCCATATGACCCAGCAATACCACTTCTAAGGATATACCCAAAGGATACAACTCAGGTTATTACAAAAGCACCTGCACACCCATGTTTATTGCAGCACTATTTACAGTAACCAAGCTACGGAAACAGCAAAGCTGCCCCACAACTGACAAATGGATCAAGAAAAATGTGGTATTTATACACAATGGAATTATACTCATCCACAAAGAAGAATGAAATTTCATCATCCACAAGTAAATGGATGGAACTGGAGAACTTCATCTTAAGGGAAGTTAGCCAGGTTCAGAAGGCCAAAAATCATATGTTCTCCCTCATATGTGGATTATAGACACAAAACAAATGCAGTAATATTATTTAACACAGGTCTCACACACAAAGGGGAGGACATGCATGGGAGGAATAGGGAAAGGGAAGGAAACTTAAAACTTGAATGTGGTTGATGAGCTCATGTAGAGGAGCAAATAAAGTAATTTTAAACTGACAGAGGCCACTATGGGAAGGGGACAAGGAAGTAGGGAGAAGGTCTGGTAGAGATGAACCAATGTGGGTTGCAATCCACAAATGCATGGAAACAGCACTAGGAATCTCTCTGTATAACTATCTTTATCTCAAACTAGCAAAAACGATATGTCTTTCTTATCTCTAATGTTTCCTCTTCAACAAAATAGGAGAAAAGAGGAGGGAAGGTGACACAAACAATGTATACACATGTAAATAAATGTAAAAATGAAAAAATAAAAGTAGAAAAGAAAACAATGAAAAGCCTACTGAAGTGTTAAAAGAAAGATTTTATCATAAAAATAATAGCAACAAAAAATGAAAATGAAGAGACTTTAAATTTGAACATTCTATCAAAGAAATAAGGGTGGCAAATGCACACATGAAAAAATTTCAACATCATTACCTATGAGGAAATGTCAGTAAAAGTCAGAGTGAAAAACCCTTACACCTACTAAAATGCATATACCTAGATGATAGATAGACAGATAGACAGACAAACAGGAAAGACATAGATATAACAATACCAAGTGCTGACAAGAACACAAAACAATTATACCTCATGTTTCTATTGGAAATGTAAAATGGCACAACCATAGCTTGTCATTTCTTATACATTTAAACATACCAAAAATATGTACTTGCATACTACCCAGTAATACTTCTAGGTTATTAACCAGCATGGACAAAGCAGCTGTGTTCAAAATTGACAAAACCAAGTGAAAACTGAACTGCTCACCTTCTAGTAAAACGATGCAAAAATTCTGCATAAATAAGCTGAACTACAACGGTGTGATTTTCAGGAAAAAGAGGGGTTCAGAGTATTGGTGCATGCTGTACAACTGTGAATCTCAAAAGCATGTGATAGTCATAAGAAGCAATTACCAATGGGTCACGAACTTTCTGATTCCATTCATATGACATTTCAGAAAAGGGCAAAATATAGAGACAGAAACCAGATCCATGGTTACCCAGGGCTAAGGATTGGGGGGCAGTGTTGACTACAAGTGAACAGGAGGACCCTTTTAGGGGGACTGGAACCTAAATCTAACTTTGGTTTTGGTTATATAACCTCATTTCTTTGCCAAAATTCATAGAATCTTACATCTAAAAAGGATTAATTTTAGTGTATTGAAATATAATTTTGGCTGAACGTGATGATGTATGCTTCTAATTCCAGCACTTTGGAGATGAAGACAGGAGGGTCATGAATTCAAGGCCAGTCTGGGCTACACAGCTAGACCCAATCTCAAAAAAAAAAATGTGTCTGTACAGGTGCTTAAAACTAGACAAATTTCACTAACATAGCAGTGTCTGTGGATATTTGAGCTAAACTGGCAAAGTACCAAATATACAATTTTCTTCAGAAATCAAGATAGGGGAGTGTGTTTTCAAGAGAAACCTTTCTGGGAACCCCAGTCACTGAAAGTGGAATGACAGCTCAGTGTCCCTAGAAGCTGGTCAATCCAGCTTTGGTGATATTGTGAATATCACCAAGCACATCAGAGCTGCCGGATCCCTTCATCCAAATATCAAAACTGGATGGCTCCAATAATTTTTCCCTCCATTTCTCATTCTTATCTTAGTGTTGCAGCCACTTAATCACCATCACTTCACATTTCCAGTCTTAACATCTCAGGATGGTGAGTTGGCTCAGAGCCATGAAATATGAGAAAAGGTTGAGGGAATGAGTGTTCCTAGTTTGTAAAAGAAATGAGGGTCAAAGGCACAACTATGATCTTCAAATATATAAAAGATGTCCAGTAAAAGATAAAATAATCTTAGCCAGGTGCTGGTGGCTTATACCTGTAATCCTAACTACTTGGCAGGCTGAGATGAGGAAGATCGTGGTTCAAGGCCAGCCTAAGAAAATAGTTCTTGAGATCACTATCTCCGAAATAACCAGAGCAAAATAGAGTGGAGGCTCGGCTCAAGTGGTAGACTGCCTGTTTTCTAAGCACAAAGTTCAAATCTCACTCCCCACTACAACAACAAAAATTACACCTGATTATAATAAAGATGAATGGGCTCTAGTTATAGTGAAACTGATACTAGTTTACAATGAAGACAATGTCTCCAAATATGAAAGACATCCAACGTAGAATAATAATAACAACTGCCATTTACTGAGTGTTAGGCACATTATCTCTTTTAACCTTAATACAACAGCTTGAAGTAGACATTTTGCACTATCTTAAAGATAAATGCATTTAATTTTTTCTAGATGATATAAAATATTCAGGTTCATACATCTAATGACCAGCATAATGAAGATTTGAACCTGGTCTTTCTGATGTGGCTCTGCTAATCCTGTCTTGGAGAGGGTTGTACATGTGTATCCTGAGCTGTCCTTCATTGTGCTCAACCCTACTGGGAACATTTGGTGGGAAGTTTTATAGGAAATTGATAATGGGTGAGCTGGATACCAACTACTTGCTACTTAGCTATCATCAAGTTGTAAGATATTATGAGACTCTTTAATAGTGTATTTTCTTATTTGTCTAATGAATATGTACTTTTCCTGCCCTGATTCTTAGATAGAGCCCTTAATGCTTGCTTGGAATATGGATGGGTATTTGTGAGTAAGTCTCAGAATCCTGAAAAAAGCTGAAGAGAAAGACTTAATGTGTGTTTCCTCCTCATGTGCTCATTTTTCTCCCAAGTTATTGAAATGTGTTGAATGGACTTGATTCTTTTTGTTAGTTACCCTTTATGTTTTACATGTTAATTTGTCTACTTTTTCTTTTTTGTTTTAGATGATTATTTGAGAGTCATACAATTGTAAAATTTTAAGGAACTTTACATGTCAATTATCCCTGTACTCCCTACTGCAAGAAGCCCCTCTAGAACATCTCTGAAAAAATGCTATGAAATCTTCTGCACTCACATAATAACAGAGCACAGGATTCTGCCAGGAGGTTATTTTCACAAATTTCATCTCCTAATAAGTTCTATCATCTACTACTCTTTGGAGCAATACAGAACATCTCCACTTTGCCTTTTAAAAGAGTTTCAGTTATTTGTAGATGTGAAGTCTTCCTTCTCCATTTAAGTTGGTTGTCTCTGTATATCATGCATTGACTTCTGTTCCTACAGCAATTTTTCACCCTATTTGGGCTAGATGGTACCTAAATTTTACTTACAATCCTATAATGTTCCCTATGAAAATTTCCTAGATTATTGGGAATCACGACACTAACTCTTCTACAACTCGCTCTCCAAATGGATTTGTTCAGGTTTCAAGGAAAAATTGAAGACCAGAGTAGAAGGCAATGGGTTTCTAGCAGCATTTATGTGTCAACAGACTTAGAAAAGGGGGCTCATGGGTTGGGGTTGTAGCCTAATGGTAGAGCATCTTCCTGGAATGCATGAGGCCCTGGGTTTGGTCCTCAGTATCACAAACACACTCACACACAAACAAAAAGAAATAGAGACTCTTGCAGCATATCCAGAAGAGGTGGAGTCTTGGGCGCAAATTCTCTAAGTAATGCCACTCCTGTTCCTTTCCCCTCATCACATCTCTGCTGTGTTTTAGAGGCATTTGTTTTCCTGATAAAGTAAATGATTACAACACCTTCCATATCCTGCACAGTAATCTAGTTACCCATGTCTAGACCAGCCATGAGAATCTTACTCAGCAGTTGATTCACAAATATTAGGCATTCATTTTTTGAGGGTTTTTTGGTTTATTTATTCATTTATTCATATGTGCATTCATTATTTGGACCATCTCTCCCCCCCTTCTCCCTGCCCCCTCCCTTGCCCTTTCACCCCCGTCAGTTTGCATCATGTCTCTCCTGAGCCTTCTCTTCAATTAGACACTCTCAGCTTATTCAGTATTCCTCATAAAGCATCAATTTCAAATAGCTTGTGTTTCTGATCACCATTCTCATTCTATCTCCTAGAATGTCAATGGCTCCAAAATGGCACATGTAAGAATAAACACAACATTTCAGACATGGTCTAATGACAACAAACATCAAGATAAAAGAAAACTAATATTTCTTTTTATCTGAACAAGCTCTTTCTATTAATGCAAACTTTGCTTGTAATTGCTTTTTGCAAAAATCACATAACATGTAAAAATCATGTTCAAATTTTGTTCAACTGAAAAAACTGTGAGTCAGTCCAGATTGCCAAACTCTCAGGATAATTTCAGTCATTTGTTCTTTTATCTTTCCCATTTGTAAATCAAATAAGCTGCCCTTCCAGGGCTGTCTTTACTCAAGAGACTGATAGAACATAAAATAGGAAATCTCAATTTCCTTTTGAAGTCAGCAATGAAGGAAAATATTCCAAAACTATTTTACCAACTTGTCATATTTCAATCATTGATTCACAGAAGAGATCTGATGGGTAAAGGTTTAGCTCACCTCTCTAAATAGCAGGCACTCTGTGTTCCTCAAACTTGGTACCCCATTGAAGCCACCACAGTCTCTAACTGTTCAGAACACCAAGAATTATCAGTCTGGGAAAGAGAAAAATCTCACCTGGATACTTAAAAGTGGCCCTTTAGTAAGATGTGAAAAAAATTTGCTTTGGTTTTATATTCTGAATCTGACATGGATCAGTGATGATTTTGAACTGTGAGCAGTTTCAGAGTCAAACGTATTGTTTCTAGTTTTGTTTTTAATACACCTGATTACTTTTCTAAGTTGTTATTTCTTGTCCTCAGGATTCAGTGACATGAAAAGTAAAATGGATGGGAGTGAGGATAGAACACAGCTTTGCTAAGTTCCTTGGCCAAGTAAAACCATTTGGAATGCAGAAATGTGTGCTCGATGCTCTTCACAGATAGAAAGGAAAGGGAAGTAAGAAATGCACCTTGGCCTTCCGCCAAAGATCATACCGGTGGAAATATGCAGACCTGGGCAGAATGATCAAAGGGTGTTTTGGTGTTTAACGGGGTTGTGGTTTTACTCAGTGGTTTATCTTTAATGCATGATTCTAAATTACAAATTTTCTAACTCTGCCTGTTTGCCATCTGTTTTTGAGAAATTATATCTGATAATAGACAATCCAAAAGCATGACCTTGACAAGCTTCAGTGGAATCCACCCAAACAAAACCTATCACATTTTTTTCTGATTTTTAGAGAGATATTCAGGGAAGACAGGGAAAGATAATTACAATTAAATCATACACACATTAAAGTTTATTTTATTTAATCAACAGAAAATCATAGATCATTGGTTGTATGAGTATTCTATTTTATAATTTGTAATAATTTCACAAGAGATGATGTTTCTATAAATATTTTTAAAGTATTTAATAGATAAAAGAAAATCAACTAGTAATATACTTCCAATGCTTGTTTGTCAAAAACACCTCCTGCACCAAATTAAAATCATTATTTGTATTTGACTTATTTAAAAATGTAGTATTCAGAATGATCAATCATTTCCCATGTTCACAAGAATTGAATATAACTGGAATTTATGCTTCTAAAAATAAACATAGAATAGAAAAATACTATTGGGGTAACTATTCAAATAATTTATTTGTATAGTAAAAGATAGGGCTTGGTTTGGGACAATTACAGAGATACTGAAATAAAAATATCTTTAAAAAATGTGAGTATTAAAACGACATTTATGTCAAGTACTGTGAACCTATACCTTAAGTATGCTTGGTAAACACTAGTCAGATACATTTTTAATCATGTAATATATAGTTAATATGCTATGTTCACAGATATTATGGATCTTTCACAAATTTGCTTGCTATTGTAAAGTGCATTTGATTTTTATAAGACATAGTCATTAATTTCTTAATTAAAATATCCATAAGTACAATTTGAATTTTTATCTAAGCTCCTAGTAGTCATATAATTTCATAATAATTATGTAAAATTCACATTAGGACTTAAAAGTGGTTTGTGCTTAAAACTCTCAGGTAAACTCAAAAAGATCATAAAAACCCAAAAAGGTCATAAAAACCCTTTTCTACTTTAATCCAAAGTTATTATTTATATAATGTCATACCACAGTCATTTCATTCAAGAAAATGGTCCATTAAAAAACCACAACATAAATATTAAATTATATAACTGAATCAACATACAAGCCTAAATTCAACCAATGTTTCAACTGCAAATTATTTAAATCTAAATTTTTTTTACTCACTCAATGTATTCATTACACAAATCAAATTATTATTAATCCTAATATTTATGTCATTCTATCTTGTAGCAAAGCACTTTCATGTGTATCATATCATTTATCTCTAGGGAGCCAAGATGTTAGGCCATTTGTCTCTCAGTGAAAACATACATTCTAGGATAAGTTACAAGTGCTACAAAACCCACACAACTCAATGTAATGATGCAGACGAGGGAAACCACACACATTCATCAGTGTAAACACAGGTGACCCTAGCATGCCAGGCCATCTATCTGCTTTGAGCTGCCATCCTGCTGAGACTGGTCCAGCTCTCTGACAGTAAATCTTTACACCATTATTTTATCCCGGGTGCTGACAGGACGTCTCATGCTGCGAGTAGCCAAATGTTTATGTACAAGGACATTGCGTCCATTATTGTCATAATGGTCTGTCTCCATGCATGAGCAAGAAATATTAAAGTCCAGATGGGAGAGAGAGAGAGAGACAGAGAGACAGACAGAGAGAGAGAGAGAGATACCCCCAGGCCTCAGCTTTACCAATTGAGCCTGGTTTCTATAAAATATGTGGGGGGATTTATCTTTTTAAAACACACATGGCGCTGTTCTGAGACTCTAATTTCATATCAAGCAGTCAGTCAAGTGCAAACTAAAAACTAAGGAGAGTGCAGCAATGCAGAGAGTCCTCCATCCAGTCCAGGAAGAGTCAAGAGCTGTGATTTCTGTTTCTCCCTTAACCAGTCTTGGGATCTTACTCAGTCCCTCACCATGGTTCTTCCTTCTCCTCTCTTGTTTCTTTCTCTTTTAACAAGAGTCCTCCTTTCAGTCGACAATACATTTAAGGATTAAATGATCAAGGATGCCATGCCCATCTCTTTCTCTTTATATAAATTGTCATGATTGCAATTCTTCCTAACATAATTTCCCCAGGTCTCCATGACGTTAGGGTACTCAGGAAAACTTCTGAATTTTCTCCAGTTGTAATTTTTTTCCTATTCATTGACCAAGGAATTAGCAATCAACTATTGACCAATCTAGTCTGATTCTACATTCAATTTCCCTTTTCCAAAAGACTTTGGGATTTAATATACCCTTCAAATAGTATTTACAAGTGTTGACAAAGGTTAATATGAGTGCTGTATTTCTCTAAAGCAAAGACATACCCTGTGTGTTTAATATTTGCACTAAACATGATAGGGGACTCTACATGAAGACAGTGACCACAGGTGCCTTATTCATCATTATATTTTTGTGTGCTTAGAAAATATCCAGCACACAGTAGGTGCCCAATAAATACTAAAAATGAGCATCATGATTATAAGAAAAGTTACACTGTAAGAACCAAGGAGATAGCTCTGAGGCTCTCATCTGGAAGCAGCAGCTGGCACCCTCAGAGGAATGATGGCAATCCTCTGTGACCTGGAGACCGGGGAAAGTGGAGTTGAACTCCAAACAGGAAAAGTACGAGAGGTGACAAGCTTCTCAGTGTTAACCTTTGCGTCACCTGCAGTCACCTCCTCAGTGTTTCCTGCTGTAGAAGTCATCATGTGTCTTGTAATAAAGCAACTTTTCGTTGGGTTCAAGATATCAGTCTGAGCTTTGCTTCCAGACCATCTAGGGATGGTCAATAGAAAGTGACAGCAAAGAGGGCTCTTTATCTTTTCTCGTCAGAGCTCTCTTCACAGATATTTATATACAGTTGCTTTCTTTCTTCTTTTATATAGAAAATTAGTGTCCGATAGAAATAGTCTGAAATAATCAGTTCCCCCACTCCTTATTTTTGGTGGTACTGGAGTTTGAATTCATAGTCTTGTGATTACTAGACAGGCTTTGGTAATCTATGGCTTGAGCCACACCTACAGTCTTACTCTTTGTTTTACATACTTTTCAGGTATGGCTTCCTGTTTTTAACAGGCTGGCCTGGACTGTCATCTGTCCACTTAGGCCTCCTGCATAGCTGGGATCCCAGATGTTTGCCACTGTGCCTGGCTTATTTCTTGAGATAAGCTCTTGCTAACCTTTTGCCCAGACTGGTCTTGAACCACAGTCATCCAGCCTCTCCCTCTCGAGTATCTGGGATTACAGACATGAGCCATCTGGTCTCACCTAGTTTCTTTTCTTTATTTTACTTCTATACTTTGACTCGTGTCTGTATCTACCTGATCTGCAAATTTCCATTATGTTCAAATACTGTACTTCCCTAGGTACAGTTATTTTAAATCACTGGACTTACTATAAACGAAGTCTATGATATCCTTCTATTTCTCTTCTTTTAAGAATAAGTCATCTCCAGAGGTACAGACAATACATCTCTAGAAGTAAAAATTTTAAAGGGTCATGAGAGCAAAATGTTTCAATAGATTCAAAGTCTAGAATTCCCAGTTACTAATAATACTCATCAGGAAACTTTTGTTCAAAGGCCTCAGAAGAATTCACATATTAATTAATTCTGTTAGCAGCCTGCTAATGTGACCTCATCACAAATAAAAGGTGACGAAGGATGTAGTGCACAGTGAGCCAATCAGAGGACCAGAGGCCTTAGGTCATTTTCCCCAAAGCCACTATGCCATGTTGGTTCTCTGTTCTCCTTTGAGAATGTTCCTCCTGAGAAAAACACATTTTTCCAGAATTAAACTAGTGTGCATTAACTTAGGTGACTTTAAAACTGAGATTATCCTTTGAAACCAAGTTCATATTTTTACTTTCTCATCCTTGCTTTGGTTGCATTTTAGAAATTTCCTTTATCATTGTTCAATTTTTCCTTAGTTCTAGTTTTTATACCTATTTTTGTTTTTCTACTTTATGTTTCTTACTTTCCCTCCTCATTTCTTCTTTTCTAATAGCTCATCGGGACAACCAACCTATCACAATATATGTCCTTCCATCCTGTGTACAACCTCGAATCTGAGGAACTCTGGTGAGGACTTTCTTTCTTAGCGGACCCAAAGTCACTTCACCGTAATAGCCAATCTTCTGAGTTAAAGTGCCTGTGAAAATGCAAAAGGCAAGATGTAGCATTTGTGATGCATTATGTCACAACTGCAAATTAGGTCTGAATGATTTCATTTATTGATTTTGGTAGCTGGTTTCTATTAGAAAGTGATGGCAGTATAAAAATTTGGATGTGGCTTTCACCTATTTTGGTGTTCTACACAAATACCATTGTCGATGTCATACAATACACAGCATGGGGACACACTCTGCAAAGCGTGAAATTTCTGTGTCATAGAGATGTCAATGATCAACTTAGAAGACGAGGCCAAGCTGTTTTCAACAGAGCCCTTGCGCGCACTCCGGAGCAGCGTGTAAGAGTTTCTAAAAGTCCGCATCATCCCAAAGCCGTTCTCACTCCTGTCCTGTGAAGTGGCATCTTGTGTGTGTGGTTACGCTTTCCTGAGGACTAATGACATGGAATGTCATGTCCCATGTCATGACCATTCTTGATTCCTGCCTTGAGCAATACCTGTCAAACTTTCATTTATAGTTTTCCATTTTCTCATACTGGCTCAAATAAATTGTTTATAAAATTTGGATAACAATATCGTATCATTTTTGCTTTCTAATCTTTTGGTTAGAAATAAAAAATTTCATTTCTTGCCTCTAAGCCATTTTCTCTCAAAGCGACTCAAAATTTTCAGTCTTCTGCTCACCAGAAATAAGAAATGTCAGAGAAAGTGGTAAGGAGACTTGGAATTCTCACTAGTTTTTGTAATTTTTGTCATGTATGATAGAAACAAGAGTATCTGCAACTGTTCTATAAAGAACCTCGTTATTTTCTAATGCAAGGAGCCTTCAGAGTAAGTAATGCACTATACTGACAAAATACATAATTATGCATTTCTGCTCTCACCACTGTGATGATTTCTGTTTTGTTTGATACAAATGTAGGTCTTACCATGTATTCTTGCAATCTGATTGTTGAAGGCAAAAGAATCAGATTTTGTGTATTTTTAAGATACGCAAGACTATGATTCAAAGAATAAACATGATGATAAGTACAAACAATGAGAAGAAAGTGCTTTAGAACATTACTATAATAGTCTAAAACACATATTATTTAAGATGATAAAACATCAATGAAGGATCGAAAGAAAGGAACAAAATTAGAAAAAAAGAAATCTGTCCTATTGAGAAAATGTAAGTTTGTATAAAAATTTACTTGTGAAGAGCAGTCATTCATACTAAGAAATGTCCAATATTGGGGATTATTTCCTCTTCTGTTTATTTTGGAACTGCCAGTTGAAAAATCTGACATATTTGAAGCACGAATGACGAACTCGTTTTTTTTCATTGAAATTTGATATTATACCAATATATAGCTATGTAAAATTAATCCTCCAGAACATGTTATGTATTCAGATATATCATAAGTTCTACTTCTTTTCACATTTATTACACCCAAAAAAAGAGAATATGTCAAAGTACACTGCAGACATTGTTCATTGTCACTTTAATAGGGACTGTCACTGATCAGTAAGCTTGGCTCTACCATTGCTCTAGGTGTTCAGCTACAATTATCTGCTAAACTTGCAGCACAAATTCTTGAAAATGGCAATCAATCAATCAATCATATTTATTGGCTTAAATACAGATACCTTTCAAGCTATTATTCTCTAAAACCATAGACTATTCATTGAACAAGTTTTTATTTCAAAATGCAAAGGGCACAGTGTTTCCTTTAAAAGTCCTTATTGGTTTCCATGATCAATTTAGTCATGGTAAATTTATTTATCCTCATGGTATTGTGGCTTTCTTTCTTTTTCTCTCCTCTCTGTTACAAAGCAAAAGTAGTACTCCCCTTTGTCTGTCAGCTAACAATTAGATTTAATCCGGTTAAATTGGGAATTGTCCTGTGAACCACAGTAATCAGCCACTTTCCCCCCTCTGTAGATCTGATTCGTTCCTTTCCTTCTATTTTCATTTTAATAATTCTTTTATCATTTCACATTAATTTGCTTCCAATAAATTAAATTAAATGTGTCATAGAACCTCAAAGCAAATTAAGTTTTTGCTATGTCAGTTCTTAAAGATCCAATATATGATTTTGTTTTTCACTCTGTAGGTTATAAATATGTATTACACATTGGGAAAGAGTACTTTCAAATTAACTTCCCATTGTTTCCAAAATATCCTGGAGTTCTTTCTGGTTAAAGAAACTTTTATCTATAGCCTATTATACCTTCTCAACTTAAAAATCTTTAGTTTATTTTAGAAAATATTAGTTTTATTTTCTAATACAAGGAATGTAACGTGATAAAACATTCACTCACAGATTGAAAATCTGATTTTTATTATGATATTTATCTAGGTAAAGGTTTTTCCTAATTAAATAATTTCCCTAGCTATGTCTTTCAATATTTTATCCTGAATGAACTGTAAAGAGAAGTGTCATTGCCTAATAAAGTTAAAAGCAATTCAATTCTTTCACAATGGTTAAAATGTTTTGTGTCTCTCTATTCTTTTCTATCTTGGAACATTGAAAGGTATAGACATAGATCTTGTTTCCAAGGATCACTGAAGATAATTTGTTTAGCATTCAAAATCTACCTTCTAAAAGATACCAAGCATTGCATGTCAGTCCCTACACTACACTAGGTTACACAGTGTCTAGAAGAGGAAAAACAGGAAAGTATTTTATGAAAAAAGTTTATCCAACCTGTGACATCGAGGTCTTATTTCCCTGCGCAGTGTTAGAGAACCAGTTACAGGGCACCTGTGGTGGAGGTATCTCAGGCTGAGGTCCAGTGTCTGCTCAGGTGAGGTCTGTGGTAGGTTGAGTGATGAACAGGAAAGGTCTGCTGTGAAGTGAAGTGGCCAAAGCAACAGGCAGATGCCTTAGGTTCATTAGCTGTTGAGATTCTCCTACAGTAGGCTTCTTGCTCTGCTCCTCTAGCATATCACTAGGATACCTTTTTCTTTTTACCTGGGAATCATTCTTGGATACACATTACTTAGTAAGTAAAACATTAAGAGAAAACTATTAAAGGGAATATGTAAAAAGGTACACAAGTTTACAGAAGAAAATGATTCCATCTAACATTTGGGACCAAGAAAAGCAAAAATGACATTCGAGCCTTGGTTTCTCTGCCAACTTGTTTCCAAACCAATCCTTATTTTCTTCTTACATTCACTAAATTCAACCAGTTTCTCAAATACTTGTTATTTCACTCCTGTTTCTCTTTTTCATTGTTCATGGGTATATAAGGCAAAAGATCACATCTTTGTGTCTAAAGGCTTTTGCCAATATTTAGCAATTTATATTTCATTAGTTTTTTAAATGGCATAGTAACAAAAGACAGAAAAGAAAAAATTTTCAATATTATAGTTTTTTACTTGTCTTTATAATATAATTCCTCAGACAAGGTTCTTACAGAGATAGTGTTTTTTTTTTCATTAGGGACCAAGAAATAATATAAGATTCTTTCTTCTCTTCCTCTCTCTCTTTCTCTCTCTCTCTCTCTCACACAAAAAGCAGAAAGACCACTTGCTTAGCTTTTGTGGTCATTCCTTTGCAGGGACTGAGATAAGGAGGGAGGCCAGGATGAAGCTCAAAATGAGATCCTGTAAAGTCATTGTAAAGTAGGAAGGGGACTGGATTCAGGCTCAGAAGCTTCAGTGGCACAGGATTCCCTGCTCTGGGAGTAGAAGCAGCTGTGATGTTTTCCCAGCTTCTTGTTATCCCTCATTGACACTGTAGACACTGCCCTCGGCCAGGTCTCTGATAAGATGGGGACATATGTCAGAGAGTCCCTGTCTTCCCGAGGCCAATGATGCTATGTCCTGACTCATAGCCTCTGTGACTGAGGAATAATTGCACATCATTTATCTCCAGTGTGCTCCAGGATTTGCTGGCAGATTTGTCCTGGGGCAAACTAGTTTGCTTTCCATTTTATTCTTATTCCTCTTCCCCAGTCACCAGCACTTTTCCACCAGCTGACTTGTGTGTTGACCTTTCTTTCTGGTATTCTGGTTGCAGGTCACAGAGAGCCCTCGTGCACATGACTGTCACGGTCAGGTTGCATCTCTGAGTGTAACCAGTGACTCAGCATCTGTATGAAATTAGAAACTGATCAGGCAAGAGCATTTCATGTAGATGACAGGATAGCTTTAACAGGGAGTCATAATAGTATTTATGCCAGAAAATTTGAAGACTGTGTCTATAAATAGGAGAACTTTCAAAAAATACTTAGGAATGAATGAACATCCCTTATTTTAACTAAAATATATATTGTATTATCTACATATGATTGCATACTTATCTCTAATGTGAAATATATTACTTCTTGTTATATATTTACATAATTTTATATTATCTATTGCTGTTATTATAAGTATACTAGTCATATATATAGAGAGAGATTCTGAACTGGAAGAATTTACTATAAATTAAAGTAAAAGAGCTTGTTCTAATTTAAGTATGCACACAAATAAAGTCAGGCATGATGATATATGCAGAGATGAGAAAGGTGAGGCAAGAGAATCACAGTTTCAAGGTTAGGTTGGGCTACATAGTAAGAAGTCATTTGAAGAAAATCTTAAGTATATAAACATAAATACATAATGTATGATGTTGTACATAAGCATGGATACATGCATGCTGCTATGACATTTGAGCACAAAACTGTTTGAGCTTCCTTCTGGAACATGTTATTGAACTGCCTTAGTTCCAGTCTGAAATGAGGATTTCTCTTGGCATTGTTTTGCCAGGCTTTTAAACAGTTGTTTTCACTTTTATAAGGATAAAGGAAGCTTACTTAGCACATTGTGAATAAAAGCCTATCAATCATTAATGTGAATTTAGTATTGGAAACCCTTTTTACTGAAAGTTTTAACATGGCAATTCATTTGTCACCTGTAGCAGTGACATATGTGACTTTTCCCATAGCTTAATATGAAATTTCAGGCAGTATCTTCAGATAAAATATAGTTGAGAGAGCTCACAAGAAAAATGCTAACTTTGTGAGGCTATTTCTAACACTTAAAGAGAGAGGGACAGATCTACACGTCCTGGTGTGCTTTTTTCTGCCCCTCCCGCTGCTACACACACACACACACACACACACACACACACACACACACTGGGTAGATTAGCTAAGAGCATATTCCACAGAAGTGATATAGGTCAGGCACACATGACTCTATGAACACAATAAAAACCACTGCTTTGTAGATTTTAAATGGGTCCACTATATGGTTTATGATTCATCAGTCAACTGGTTGTTTATGTAATCGCTATGTTCCTTGATGCTACCCCACATCCCCAGCGAGGCCAAGTCCTCCTCACCTGTTTAGCAAAGGAGCTTTCACTGATCCATAGCCACAGGGACATTCCCTGCCCTCACTTCCCACAAATGTGCACAGGAAGTGTACATTTAGTTCTCTATGGGAACTAAAGACACAGAGGTGCAGAACCCTCTGAGCATAGCAAGGAATGAGGAAGACAGATGGTCAAGGACATTGTAAGAGTAAATTTTCTTTTGCTCTATATGAACAGCAGTGTAGGTATACATTTATGCATATGTACAAGCCTAAAAGTTTTGCTCTGTTATGCATTTCTATTGTCAGTCACAGTTTGTGGGTGACAATAGAAATGCAATAAGCCATGCCACACCAGCTCCTGCCTTCCATTACCCTATAGAACCTTAAATTGAAGAGCAGGAAGAGCTAGAGATAGAAAAAGGGAGAAATAATAATAGCAATGGCAAAGTAAGTGGGAAGCAAGAGAATCCAAAGTGGACAAATGACTACTATTTGTCCTCCTATTCATTATATAATATGGCCAGGATACTATTTAACATAAAATGTGCTCTTCCTTGTACATTATTACAGAGATGTGTTCTGATATTTGGTCTTGTTCTGGAAAAGTCTTATTTTCTTTTCCCTCAAAGACCAAATGATTGGAGGTCTAACTTTGCTTTCTTCCTTGTAGTTATTCACTTGTACACATTTTAGGCATTTTCCCCCAACACAAACATTAATAGATAGGTCCTATTCACCAGATGTTGTCTTCCTTTTGGTTGCTTATTATTCTTTCCACATTACCTTGAACAGTGAGATTTATTTCCTTTTCCTTTTTCTAAGCCTATCTATTATTTTCCTTTGCAGAAAATCAACATCAATTCATCCTTCAAACACTGAGCTTAAAATTCTCCCAGTTAAGAAGCTTTATATTAAAGGAGAGAGAAATCCACCAAACAAGAGCAGATTGCTGCAACTTCAGGGCCACTGGCTCTTTTTCAGGAAGCAATTATAGTAGATGCTCTGGATAACCTTAGCTAGAAAAGAAGATACATGGAAAAACCCTCTTTTAATCAAGTAAAAATCCCCCAAGAGGCACAATAGTCCTCATTAGTCTAATTCGTTCCATTTTCTTTCCTCTGCACACTTTGCCACTCCACTTAGAGAAATGCTTTACACAATGCAAGAAAAAAACAAGAAAAATTGGTGCATCTTCAATGAGGTATCAGACTAATTCACCGAAGATGACCTTCTAGCTCTAAGAAAGTCTTCAGATAATTGATGTACAATGTTCACATTATCAAACAACAGAGCAAATTAGAACCAGCCATCAATTCTCTCACTCTAAGTGATTTCAAGACATTTCAGAACAATAGAGAAGTATATCTCTCCTTTGGGATTCACATCAGTGTTTGGTATAATTTCTTTCTAAACTCCAGATAGAAATATTCCAAAAACAGGAAATAAGAAAACAAAGGCATAAATATAACTATTACTTTATGTTCTTGATATAAAAATGTTTTGCTAAGATATTGCATGAGAAGCTGAGGTTGCTACATTTTTCTGGTTTTCTCTCTCAGTAGCCTTGGAATCAGCAGCAGTAGATAGTCTGCAGGAAGACAGTTGCTAGAGAAGTGTACTTCTTCCATGGTGAATCTAAGACAGTAGGTCTTGGCTGGAGCTGTTCATCTTTCAATAGTTACTTGAACAGACACTGCAGACTCCCTTCCTTCTTGCCCCGACTCTGTCATTGTTTCGTTATCCTGTGCCCATGGACAAAGGCATAACCTTCATAAGCCTCAGCATGCTCTTCTACAAAGGCTGTGACGATTCTATTACCTTACCCATGTCTTGGATAGTTCTGAACACTGCATGAAATGACGACTTAAAGTATTGATCCTAGTTCTTGGCACACAGAAAGTGCTCAGCCGTCTGTGACCATAGTTTTATTACTAGTGTTTACAAGGTTAATCCCGTTCCCCTAAGGAGGGAGCAGGAAATGTGAGATCAAAGCCTCTTATGCAGATGACAAAATTGACAAAGTCTTAGTAAATGGTTCATATAAAGTGGTGGTGAAGGCCAACGAAAAGAGTTTATGCTCAAGCAAACTTTATTTCTACTTCTGAAGTACAGTTCCTCCACCATAAAATGAGGATGAAAAGACAATCCATCTTTCGTGACTCTTAAGGGGATTGCATGAAGTGAGATAATGCTTATGAAGCTGTTAGCATGTACAGGATGTGACACACAGTAAGTGCTCATTGAAAGTTGGTGGTTATGGGCATTTTATTCATAGTAGAGGATGATGTCGTATTCTGATTTTTCCAGTAAAGAATTTTTAGTTTTTATATAGTGGGGATAAGAACAGAACTTTTCACTAGTTTTGTTTTTGTTGTTGGTCTTATGTTCTTTTATTAATTATAAATTTAAGTGCACAAAATTATGTGGTACAGTGTGATAATTATATATATATATAGAGAGAGAGAGAGAGTTCATATAAACTTCAGATCACGGTAGGTTACAATAATCAATTTGTTGTTTCATGAATAACTACAAGATAGGAATTCAAAGGCTACAAGCACCATGTAATGATAAGGAGACAGGGGCATTAATTGCCCCAATTTGGTCAGTGCATATTAAAGACAGAGTAGATAGAGAGCTAGCTGGGCAATTATGTTTATGAAAAATTTTAAAAGCATCTAAGAGATGGAATTATTCCTTAGTTTTTTCCAGGCAGAACAACATGCTTACCTTTCCACTACTAGCCCTAGAATCACCTAAGAAAGATAAGGAACATTGAACTACTGAGCTTCTGAATGGGTCTGTATCTGCAAGCTTGAGACAAAGATTGAGGGAAAGCTCGCATAAAAGAGAGCAAGTAATTTTTAATTTGAGAAAAATCAAGAAAGAGGAGCAAGGGAGCTCCAAGGCTTGGAGAGGACCAAAGTTCAGAACTGAGTTAACACAGCCAAGCATAGGCAGTGGGAGAGGACCTAAGCAAGGGGAAGCATGTGTTAATCATGGGAAGGTAAAGTTCTGGGGAACATAAAGAGGAATTTGGAAAGCTGAAGGCTTCCCAAAAGCATGGATTAGGAATGTTCCTAGACTTGAAGGGTTGGTGGTTTCTTTTTACATTAAGGCTCCACAGCAATATAAACTCGAACTCACACATCCTAATACATCTATAAGTTATTTGAAACTTGCTGGTTAAGCCGGGCGTTTTCTGTATATTTTTGTAAGCCTTGGCCATTCCTCCTTATTTATAAGCAATTAAATTATGTTCATAATTTAAATAATGGCACAAAGACCATTAAATTCAGACTAACCTTGGTACAACATGTTCTTCTACTAACAATAGATGGTATTGTTAGTTGCACATCTTTGGATATCAAGTTTTTCATTGACAAAACAAAAGATATCAGACTAAATAATTAATGTATGTCTGTTAATACTGTATCCAACACTCTTATTTCTCTTCTTTGTAAGGGATTATATGAACAAAATGAGAAGAAATATAACTTGAGAAGAATGACATGAGATAAAAATATACATGTAACAAAACAGAAAAAACATTAGAATATTTGGATATGTATATATGTATTATATGTATTATCAAATGAAATCAAATAACTTATACCTGAGCTTTGTCAAAATTCTTAGGAAAACTCATTGTCAGATCCATGAATATTTTCCATGTTTTTTGATGGACCAGCAGCTAAAATTTCAAGTGAATATTGCCCAAATATATATATCATTGCTGCCTTCACATCCCATCCACCTAGTCCAACACAGTACAGGTCATTTGTCAAAGCTTTCTGGCATTGAACACCTAAGGGATACAAGGGAATTCTTGTAAGTCTTAATAATTTAAGTCATGTCAGTTCTTCCTTTTGGATGTGTTATTATTTGGGAATAAATGTAAAAGTCCCTTTAGTTCAGTAAGTTTCTTTGAACCTTGATATGATCCTATAGATAGAATAATATCCAACTCAAGGAAAGTGTACATATGACTAAAAATAAGTCACTATATGTCCGTTCTGTGACCACATGCATTATAGACAATAATTATCTGGAGGTTCTATACAAGAGTACAAATTTTTACAACTCAGTCTAAATATTAATACTGGCTTCTGTTCTCTTAAAAACCATCAAGAACATAATAAATGTGGTTAGCACTGACTTGAAAAGTTAATCTGATATCTTATTACAGTCTCCCATCTCAGTACTTTGCAATGCCATATACAACTGCCTTTCTAAACCAGTCTGAGTTACACATTGGTAAGGCTAAGGAATTAGGAATTACCCTCTGTGTGAGTCAGAAGCACTTTGCTAATGGATAATACATACCACTGTCTGTTCATCTTATAAAGAGTCTGTTTCTGAGAAAGCAGACATTGGGAAGGATTCAGCAAAGAGTACTTTCTAATAGTGATCATATAATTCAGACAATATTGCAAGAGTACTACACCTGTGTGATCTCTAAGAAAATGGTGGGGAGCTGTCAGCACTTAGTTGTTGGGGCAAAGTGACAGGGAGCCTAGAGCTTTCTATAGAAAAAGTAAAGGAACAAAATGCTGATGAAAACAAAAGGAGACTGAAAAGCAGAACATGTATTACAGTAAGCCTGGCTCCAAAGAATATTTTGGAAGAAACCTTGTCAACCAATGTGAAAAGCCGTAACCCAGCAGGTGACTTTTGAGTCATTTTCATGAGAAATGTGAAACTTAAAAGCCAGTATGCCTTTATGTTTCTGCAATCTCACTGTTTTACAAGGTGTCCTGATTAATGTTTCAGGGAATCTCTTGGTCATAAGGACTTATGGCAGTGCTGCAAGAGTTTATGAAGCATTCCTTTGATCATTTAGAGTGAACCACTCAGCAAAATTTCAATATTTGGTTTTCAGGAATAAACCACCATTTCTTATGAGGTTTTTATTTAATTAAAATTGAAGCTGACATTATTGTCCAAATTGTGGATATTATGCTATATTTTTAAAGTCAGAGATGTGCAATTTATATTCATGGATTCAATAACATGGTGTTAGAAGTTTCCAGCAATGACTGTAGGGTCAATTTCAGCTGTGTATTTGGAATGCAGTTGATACAGAAGGCTATGAGAGGATTTTGAAATTGCAGCTTAGATTTGGCAAAGAGAGTCCTAACATTTTCTATACAAACAAATGAAATGCCAAAGCAGAGTCTCAATGTCAGAGCTTTTGAAAGAAATCTGGTTTGGCTCAACCAAAGTTAGCTGTGTGTGTTGAGACCATTTGACCTAGAAACAAAAATGCTCTCTACAAATAATCAGTGAAGCTGAAAAGAAATTAAAATGATTTTTAGTGGTTGACCTTTGATGCATACAGGACAATTAAGGGAAAGTAACAATTATTATCTGACCATAGATTGTGGAATAATGACCATTGCTAATACAAAGTTGCCAAGTAATTTCAGATTTATTTAGTTATTTAAACACAGAATAATAACAGGCAAAATCTGAAAATATATTGAAAATCTTAGTCCATTTCGGCAATTTTTTTAGATGGGGAGAAACTCAGGTTTATTATCAGACCTTGAATATATTTTAATCTTTACAGTCATAATATAAAAAATTAAGTTAAAGCATAATTTACTTGCCAGAAAGCACACTTTCTTTGATTTATATTTATGTACATTTTCACAAATGCCAGATGGGAAAACACCAGTGCATTCAAGAAAAACTCAGAACAGTCCTATCCCCACATCTTCATCATTCCTCTGGACACATTTGTAGTCAATTCCTTTCCCACTTCTATGTTCTAGAAATCCCTCATCTGTTCCTTGTCTCTCTCACCAATTACTAACCTACATTATAGTAACAGAAAAAAATGTCCCTGTCTATTTTTCAAGATGTTTGGAGAAAGGAATTGCATAAAATATTGCTTATACATTTTATAGGGCTGTTTCCTAAATGTGAACATGTTAACACTTAAGGCTTATCTACTCATTTGCTGTTGAAATTAACCCCTTCTATTCCCTGCCCTAGTGCCTGACTCACGGTTGGAGAAGGGTAATTTGGTGCTCCTGATGGAGTAGTTGGATGCCTCTTCAAACTGGCATTTCAAATATCTACTCAACATTGGTTATATAAATGGCCTAGCACCTGGCCAAGTGCAAAGACAGGAGAGCAAGGCTCTGGAAGGCACAGCAATATCACTTCTGGCATATCCAGAAGCCATGTTCTGAACCAAACAAATACACAACAATCAACCAATAATTCTTGGGTCTCACATGCTTTGCTGTGGGAGGAACAAACAGGAGCTTCTTACCGCTTACTTCAAATGGGTTAACGAAGAATTCCTTTAGTACACCCACCATTCTGTTTTAAGAGGAATTCTGATGAATACAGCTTTCTTTTTCCCTTTCTAATTTCAGGGATGATTTATTGTTCAGTGTCAGGCTCTCTTTTCCCCTAAAGAGATCAATAAGTCATCATAATCCCCCTAGCATTTCAGAGGTCTCGTGGTCTTCCTTAACTACTACAGCATCCTGGCAAGTTGACCAGTTGTTGATCAGTTACTTACTGTAGGTTACTAGGGAGAGGAGGGATGGAAAGAGTGTTCTGAATCTTACAACCTGCATTGACTCTCCAAGAAGCTTCCATATAGAATCAGAGTTTAAATCATGGTTAGATTTTTATATTCTTATAGTATACCAGATTCAGGTGTTTTTCATTTCTTCCTTCATTCATCTAAAATTTATTGTGTAACTGCTGTTTGGAGTCTTGTGCTAGTCTCTGGATCATTTCTTCACCCTCAGAGAGCCCAAGTTAAGTGGAAATAGATTAGTTTTTATAACTGGTTTCAGATCCTATCACTCTTTGTTATTTCCTCTGGAAAATATGTGGGTAGTTTAAGTTCCAGACAGTAGATTTACAAGTAAATGTTGGTTACCCCAAATCTATTTATCAATTTGCAGTTGCTTGCATATTCAAAATGAACAACTAGTCCTCTATTAATCATTAATACGTTCCATTTCTGTTAAATTGAAGTGCCATTACTTTAATTGGAGTGAAGGATGAAAAAGCTGATTGCTATCACTGAATATAGGTTTAAGAATTGCTCTTTTCCCTTGGCACAGATATGTTCCACACAAGATTTTAAAAAAGAAAGAAAAACACTACTATTAAACTCATCTCATTTGCTTCTTCTTTCTCTACTACTTAGAAATGGAAGCTTGTCATCAACATTGCACAATTGGTTGCATTTTAATATTCAGTGTCTAATGACTGGCATGTGATAAATCTGTCATTAAAATATTCATGAATAATCAGATTAAATGTCACATCTCCACAGAAAGATCATCTGATTGGGGGTAACATCAGCTAATTTCTTTATTTGTTTGGAGAGCACTATTAAAGTGGGAGCAATCAGTATGAAAAACCTCTCTACTGGTATATGCATCAGATATGAATTATGTGCTAACTTGCACTTGGAACAGCAGAAAAAACCAGAAAATGTTTTTCCTCTCTTTTAAAGAAAAATAGATCACATCAGTTTTCATTAATGCTCTAATCATTGTTTTTCAGTAATTGACTAGGTTAGTACTGGAGAATTGCGATACCATATTGAAAGTCTTTGCACATAGTTCATCATATGTGTGGCAATGAGCAGTAGGAGACCACTGATATAAAAAAGGTGTAGGTAGAGTTGGTGTCTTCAACAAAGGAAAGTCACACTTTTACGTTGGGAGTTAACAGTGTCTGTATTGGTCCATGCGCCTGCCAGAAGGCATAGGAGGAAATGGAAGAAATGACCATCATCACATTATGACCTGACTCAAAAATTGTACCTCTAGACTACCTACAACTTAGATATCCAATTGCCTCTCAGAATCCAAAGTAAATTGGTTCCAGAACCCACTTGGGCAACAAATTTCCTAGATGTTAAAATCTCTTACATAATGTGACATAGTTTTTGCCTGTAACATATGCACAATCCCCTGTAAACAGTCATTGATCTCTAGTTTACTTACAATACTAAATACAATATAAGTCTTGGGAAAATATGTATTATACTGTATTGTATACTGTATTCCTTAAGGAAAAAAATGACACGAAAGTGTTTACATAGACACAAGACTTCAAACCTGACTATAGAATTTATCAGCCAGCCATGGAGCAGATGATGCTCAAAGATGACCTGGTGAGGCTGAGGATCTGTAAATGGCAGAAGCATAGCAGAGTGAGCCTTCTAGCACTTCATTAGCATAGCTTTGTTGTATTGCTCCATGCATGACAAATTCAAGTTTTCCTTTCTGGAGTTTCCTGACAGTTTGTTTTGTGGCTATTTTAAATTAGTGGTTGATTGAATCTGCAGGTACAAACTGAGGATACAGAGGGCAGGCTAATAACTGTGATGCTCCATCTTCATATAGATTTTTAATCAAGATTTTATATTCATTTTCCTAAAGTTTATTGATACCCAATTTTCCATGTGGTATAGATAATAGCAGCATTTACTCATGCAATTTATTAAGGAATTATCTGATGGCCTCTCATGTAGCTTGTGATTAACTTCACACTACCATCAGAGCCATCTACCCATTTGCTGAGCAAAGCTATCTCCTTAATGTATTCACGGCAGGTTAATCTGTGATTTGGCAGAAATTCTATATTAACAATACCTCTTTTCAGATACTGAATGTTATTTAACAAAAAAAATGTCAACCTTGTTAATTTTCACCCTCATCTCATTCAATGTACAGGGGTCCATTGCTCCCACACCAAAAGGCATCTGCCCCCAAAACTTCTCACTTTAATTAGCTGTGGAAGAATTTGGTGGGCCTTGAGTTTAGAAATATGTCTGCTCTAAGAAGTATCATATACCAAGGTGTGCAGAAAACTTCCTAGGATTAGATGTCCAATCCACTGACAAGGAAGAAGTGTTTATATTCTAATGCTTCTCATTAAAAAGGGATAAATGAAGAAAAGTTACCTTATTTCAGAAAATATATTTTGTCCATGGTATTAATTGTGGAGACTTTGTCCAAATTCAACCATTATTCCAATCATTTTTATTCCATTTTTGTTTGATTACAGATTTCCTTCTCTGTATAGTTACTTAAGTGACCATGTGATTTACACAGTAGTTAACCAAAAATGCTAATTCAAGGAATCAACATATATTTGATTTTAAGTTGCGTTTTAAAGAATTCTAACATGATTTTTAATGACTATGTCATAGATTACAAAGTTATGTTCTTTGGGACTACATGATTGCTTCTTTTACAGTTAAAACAATGTTTCCTGCATGACTATAAATCAAAATTTACTGACAGTCTCTGCAAATTTTAGTTTAAAAGGCAAAGGTTTTTAAAAAGTCTTTTGGATTATAAATATCATTCTGCATTATAGTTGATACTATGTTTCCATTATTGTCTAAAATGTTGACTTTTAAATTATTAACTTAAAAATATTCATATAATAGTCATTGTATATTAGGTCTCAATACTTTTTATACTAAGTCACATATTTTAGAATGCATGCCAAAATCACTTATTGGCATAAGTCTGAACAGTTTTCAATTCCCATTGCTTCTGATCCAACCGTCACTGGAGGAAAACCTATTTTACCATTTTAAGACATTTTATATTTAGTTCTGAAATTTTCATTTGCTGTATAATGCTGCTCACATGTTTCTAACATCATACATTCCTAAATATAAATTAAGAAAACTGTATTTACATGAGCTGAAAATTGCAGTTTCTATTTTTTATTTCAAGCCCTGATCATTTCTGCATAGTTTGGAAAAAAGTTTTGGGACTTTATCAATGGAAAATATGATTACTAAAATTTATCTTAGGTTTACCTATTTATCCAAATTTTTTCTTGTAGATAACCAGTTTCCTTATTCTGTATTTGAGTTAACTGAAGCACATAGCTTGATAGTGACAGGTCAATGATCACTTTCGTGAGTCCATATTCAAGTTTGTCTTATTTGTAGGGTATTACTGCTGCTACTGAGGTCATTGGCACAAGTAATTGCATCATACATATTGACTCAATAAATGATAGAGCACTTATAATCAATTTTTACATGAAAATTTTAAAACTCTTCAAAATTCTGTAAGCCAGCTTTAAATATATAATTCTATGTTAGTAAGACTTGAAAATTTGTATTTGGTGAAACAGTAACACAATAGTGTATTCAAACTTGAAGACAGGTCAAGTGAGTGCCACATTATTTCAAGTAGGTGATTTAAGATGACCATCTCAATTTTCTATTTTCCTTTCAATGTAGTCTTAAAAATTCATATTTTATATCATAGAATGCTCTCTAAACTGAAGAGAACACCCACAGAGTGGGAGAAAATATTTGCCAGATACACATCAGACAAAGGACTGATAACCAGAATATATAGGGAACTTAAAAAACTAAATTCTCCCAAAACTAATGAACCAATAAAGAAATGGGCAAGTGAACTAAACAGAACTTTCTCAAAAGAAGAAATTCAAATGGCCAAAAAACACATGAGAAAATGCTCACCATCTCTAGCAATAAAGGAAATGCAAATTAAAACCACGCTAAGATTCCACCTCACCCCTGTTAGAATAGCCATCATTAGCAACACCACCAACAGGTGTTGGCGAGGATGCGGGGGAAAAATGAACCCTCTTACACTGTTGGTGGGAATGTAAACTAGTACAACCACTCTGGAAAAAAATTTGGAGGCTACTTAAAAAGCTAAACATTGATCTACCATTTGATCCAGCAATACCAGTCTTGGGGATATACCCAAAAGACTGTGACACAGGTTACTCCAGAGGCACCTGCACACCCATTTTTATTGCAGCACTATTCACAATAGCCAAGTTATGGAAACAGCTAAGATGCCCCACCACTGACAAATGGATTAAGAAAATGTGGTATCTATACACAATGGAATTTTATGCAGCCATGAAAAAGAATGAAATGTTATCATTCGCTGGTAAATGGATGGAATTGGAGAACATCATTCTGAGTGAGGTTAGCCTGGCCCAAAAGACCAAAAATTGTATGTTCTCCCTCATATGTGGACATTAGATCAAGGGCAAACACAACAATGGGATTGGACTTTGAGCACATGATAAAAGTGAGAGCACACAAGGGAGGGGAGAGGATAGGTAAGACACCTAAAAAACTAGCTAGCATTTGTTGCCCTTAACGCAGAGAAACTAAAGCAGATACCTTAAAAGCAACTGAGGCCAATAGGTAAAGGGGACCAGGAACTAGAGAAAAGGTTAGATCAAAAAGAATTAACCTAGAAGTTAACACACATGCATAGGAAATTAATGTGAGTCAACTCCCTTTATAGCTATCCTTATCTTAACCTTCAAAAACACTTGTTCCTTCTTGTTATTGCTTATACTCTCTCTTCAACAAAATTAGAGATAAGGGCAAAATAGTTACTGCAGGGTATTGAGGAGGTGGGAGGGAGAGGGAGGGGGTGGAGTGGGTGGTAAGGGAGGGGGTGGGGGCAGGGGGGAGAAATGACCCAAGCCTTTTATGCACATATGAATAATAAAACAATAAAAAGAAAAAAAAGAATTCTATAATTACATGAATGAATTTATTTTTGAAATGAAGTTCCCTGACTATCAACATATACATCATTAAAATATGAAAAATATGAAAGCTAATATATTACAATGTTTATTTCTTCCTAATGAACTCATCAACATAGCATTTCTTTTGTATAAAATTGATTGCAATTTCTATATGAACTTTCCTCAAAAATAATGCTCTAGTTTTCTTCCATTGCTATTTAGTGTGTGTAGAGTACAATGAAACATCATGATTTTCAAACAATAATTTGGAAAAAGTAAATTATTTGTATATACTGAAGTTTTATAGCTCAATTAATTGATAAAACCCTAAAAATACATCTTTGTTGATGATTATCATGATGAATGGACATTTTAATTAATTAGGGGGAAATTTCTCTTCAAGAATTAGAACATGATGAATTTTTATTATAAAATATTCCACTATAAAATATTTTTTGCTATAAAATATTTTGCATACAGCATACTAGAAACACTGTTGACTAACAGACTAAGGAAACCACTGAACTATTAAATTCAACATTTTAAAAAAGGTATACATGTATTTCTGCTGGGTGTTGGTGGATTATGCTTGGAACCCTAGCTACTCAGGAGGCAGAGATTAGGAGGATCATGGTTCAAAGCCAGCCCAGGCAAATAGTTCGCACGACCCTTTCTTGAAAATACCTAACACAAAAAGGGCTGGTGGAGTGGTTCAAGGTGTAGGCCCTGAGTTCAAGCCCTGGGACAGCCAAAAAATACATGTGTGTGTGTGTGTGTGTGTGTGTGTGTGTGTGTGTGTAGTTTGCCAAGCAGACTAAACATTTCAGTGTTGTTGTACCTTTTTTTGATTATTTACTTTACCCTTATTATTTTCTAATCCCTATTCTTATTCCATTTACTTTCTACCCTTTTTTTGTGGTCCATTCCATTGTTTTTCCCCCCAACTACTCTTTCTGCCCTTTTTCATCCACCCTTTCTCCCTGTCTTCACCTCCCTCTCTAATCCTTCCTCAAATTGCAAGCACATTACCACTCGCTCCTATGCAGTCACCACTTGCTGACTAACCTACTTTCCTAACCATACTCACTTACAGCCCCCTGCAATCCCTGACACAAACACCCTCCACAACAACAGCAGAAATACACCCAAACCCACACAAGGGCCACAAAACCTAGTAGCCCTCATTCTTCTTCCCCCATTCCCCAACCCTCTTCTGTCTCCCCTTTGAGACCACTTTTGCCAATTGCCCAAGTTTTTATCTCTAGTCAAACAATCTTTAACCCCCAAACTCCCACTGTTTATAGTTATTATCACCAAGGGGCTTTCTACATAAGATGTAATCAATTGGTCTGGCATTGAATCTGTGAATTTGTTATTACTAATTTACACGTCCAGTCCAGGAACAGAAAGAGCACATCAACTTAACTAATGACTAAATCAGACACAACACAAAAATTAAATCAAGGGAAATAAAACAGGCATTAAAATCACCAACTAGCCTACCAAGAATATAGTTGCACAACACCAACTAGAATGAAGGGGAAAAGAGGTAAGGAAACTGCACTCCCCCAAAAAACAATTCAATAGAGGATTTAGTGGGAAATGAAGAAAATGAATACCAAGTTCCTGACCACAATAAAACAATGAAAATCTCTCAAAGAGGAAATCATAGGCAAGATCAGTGAGAAACTCATGAAGAAGCTATAAAACATGGTAAACCAGAAAGTACAAGATGCACTCAAGAAATTTTAAGACAACGCAAATAAAAAACTTTGGAAGACACAGAAAGAAATAAATGAGCTCAAAGAGGACTTCAACAAACACCAAAGTGAAACAAAAAAGACTATAAAAAGAGATATATGAAATAAAGAAGACAACACAAGCTATGAAAGATGAGTTAAGCAAAGGTTTTAAAACCTCAAGAAAAAGAATAAAACAGAAATCCTGGAAATAAAAAGTCCCTTTAGCTAAAAAAAAAAAAAAAAAAAAAAAACCCACAGTGGAAGGTCACTCAAACAGACTAGAACAAGTGGAAGACAGAATCTCAGAGCCTGAAGATAAAATAGATATTAAAGAAAAAATAGGAGATCTCGTAGTCAAACAACTCAAGAGCCATGAAAGGAAAATGCAAGAGCTCAGAGACTCCATGAAAAGACCAAATGTGAGAATCATGGGTATTGAAGAAGGAGAAGAGGTACAAGCCAAAGGGATTTGTAATATAGTCAACAAAATAATAACAGAAAATTTCCCAAATCTCAAGAAAGGATTGTCCATTCAGGTATAGGAAACCTCCAGGACATCATACAGACTTGATCAAAATAGAATCTTTCCATGATATATTATCAGTAAAACAAGTAGCATAGAGAGCAGAGGAAAAAATATCGAAGGCTGTAAGAGAGAGAAAACAAATGACATATAAAGTTAAACCCATCAAAATCACAGCAGATTTCTCAATAGAAACCTTAAAAACAAGAAGGGCATCGAGTGAGGTATTTTGGGCACTGAATGAAAATAACTGCAGCCCTAGGATATTCTACCCAGCAAAACTATCATTCAAAATTCACAGAAGAATTAAAGTCTTCCAAGATAAACAGAAACTAAAACAATTTATGACCACGAAGCAACCACTCTAGAAGAGTCTACAAGGAATTCTGCACACAGAAAGTAAAAGAAAACAGACCTTGAGAGGATGGGAAGTATTAAACCACAGGAGAAGGAAAGACAAGAAATCAGAGAGTAGCATTGATTCAGCTGCACACACTCAAATCCTTAAATAGGAAAAAAACTAAATGGCAGGAATCACCACATATCTACCAATATTAAAATTAGATGTCAGTGGACCCAACTCCCCCATCAAAAGATACTGTTTGGCAAATTAGATTAAAAAGGATGATCTATTTCAATAGCTTGGCTAATGTGAATTGTACTGCAATAAACATGGGTGTGCAGGTGCCTTTGCAGTAACCTGAGTCACATTCCTTCAGTTATATTCCTAAGAATGGTATTGCTGGATCATATGGCAGATCTATGCTTAGTTTTTAAAAAACCTCAATATTGTTTTCCATAGCTGTTGCACTAGTTTACATTCCCACCACCAGTGTATGAGAGTTCCTTTTTCCTGCATCCTTACCAATATTTGTTGGTGGTGGTGTTCTTTTTTTTCTTTCTTTCTTTTTTTTAAATTAATTAATTAATTTTTAAATTTTATTCATATGTGCATACAATGTTTGGGTCATTTCTTCCCCCTTCCCCTGCCCCCTGTTGTTGGTGTTCTTGATGATAGCTATTTTAACAGGAGGGAGGTGGAATCTTAGTGTGGTTTTAATTTTCATTTCCTTTATGGCCAGGGATGGTGAGCATTTTTTCATGTGAAATTCTTCCTTTGGCTATTTGATCTTCTTCCTTTGAAAAATTTGTATTTAGTTCAATTGCCAACTTCTTTATTGTTTCACTGATTTTTGGGGAGTTTTCTTTCTGAGCTCCCTGCATAACAACCAATATGCCTACTACTAAGAAATGGCTTAAGAAAATATGATATTTATACACAATGGAATTTTATTTAGTCACAAGAAGAATGAAATTTTGTCACTCACAAGTAAATGGATGGAAATGGAAAACATCATTTTAAGCAAAGTCAGGCTTAGAAGGCCAAAAATCATATGTTCTCTTTCAAATACAGATTGTAGATCTAAAATAAATGCATTGGTCATACACTAAGGAGAGAACGTTCATGGGAGGAATAGGGGAAAGTGAAAGAAACCTTAATCTCGAATGTGGTTGATGGGGTCATGATAGAGAAGTGAATATAGTAATCCTAAATTGGCAGAGACCACTATGGGAAGGGGACCAAGAAGTAGTGAAGAAGTCTGGTAGAGATAAAACAATGTGGGTTGTAATAAACATGTGCATGGAAGCAATGCTAGGAATCTCTCTATACAGCTATCTTTATCTCAAAGTAGCAAAAACACTTTCTTATTATCTCTTGTGCTTTCTCTTCAACAAAATCAGAGAACAAGAAGGCAGACCAAGTTCTGCCCCGAAGTGGGGGGGTGATACGGGTGGGTCGGTGTCAGGGAGGTGGCCCAAACAATCTATAAACGTGTGAATAAACATAAAAATAATAAAATAAAAATTGAAAAGGAAGATTTAACAACCTGTTGTTTACAAGAGACCCACTTTATTGACAGAAATGAACACTGGCTTAGGGTGAAAGGCTGGAAGAAGAGTTACCATGTAATGGCCCCCCAAAACAAGCAGGAGTAGCAACACTTATAACAGAAAAAGTAGACTTCAAACTTACATTAAAAGAGACAAAGAAGTTCATTTCATACTAATAAAAGGGGCAATACATCAAAAGGAAATAACAATTATCAAGGTATAGCACCCAATGTCAGTGCATCCAACTTCATCAAACATATAATAAAAGACTTAAAAGCCCATATAGAGTCCAACAAAGTGGTAGTGGGAGATTTTAATACCCCTCTATCACCAATAGATAGGTCATCCAGACAAAAAATCAGCAAAGAAATCCTAGACTTAAATGACACCATAGATCAAATGGACCCAATTGATGTCTACAGAATATTTCACCCTGCAACAGCACAATATACATTCTTCTCAGCAGCCCATGGAACTTTCTCTAAAATAGACTATATTTTAGGGCAAGCAAGACTCAACAAATATAAGAAAATAGAAAAATCCCCTTGCATTCTCTCTGATTACAATGCATTAAAACTGGAATTCAACACTAAAAGCAACAGCAAAAAATACACAATTGGAGATAGAATAACACTTTGCTCAGTGCTCAGTGGGTAATAGAAGACATGAGAGAGGGAATCAAAAGGTTCCTGGAAGTTAATGAAAATGAAAACACAACTATCAGAGCCTATGGGACACAGCAAAGGCAGTCCTAAGAGGAAAGTTTATAGCCATGAGCACACATGTTAAAAGGACAGAAAGATCTCAGATAAATAAGCAACCTAATGCTACATCTCAAACTCCTAGAAAAATAATAACAAGCTGTACCCCAAACAAGCAGATGCAGAAATAATTTTAAAAAGGGCCAAAATTAATGAAATAGACACCAAAAAATGTAAAGAATCAACTAAACAAAAAGCTGGTTCTTTGAAAATAATAAACAGGATTGACAAGTCCCTGGCAAATCTGACTAAAATGAGGAGAGAAAGGACCCAAATTAGTAAAATCAGAAATAAAAAGGGGAGATAACAACAAATACCAAGGAAATTCAGGGAATCATCAGAGACTACTTTGAGAACATATGTTCAAATACATTGGAAAACCTTGAAGAAACAGACAAATTGCTAGATACTTACAACCATTCAAATCTGAACCAAGAGGATATTAACCACCTAAACAGATCTATAACATGTAATGAAATTGAAGCAGCAATAACAAGTCTCTCAAAAAAGAAAAGTTCAGGACTTGACAGATTCTTTCTTGAATTCAACCTGACCTTTAAAGAAGAATTAATACCAACTCTCCTTAAACTTTTCCACAAAATAGAAAGGGAAGAAACACTGCCTAACTCATTTTGTGAAGTCAGTAATATACTCATTGCAAAACCACATAAGGAAACATCCAAAAAGGAGAACTACAGGCCAATCTCCTTCATGAACATTGATGCAAATATCCTCAATAAAGTAATGGCAAACCAAATCCAACAACACATCAGAAAGATCATCCACCATGACCAAGTCGGCTTCATCCCAGGGATGCACGGGTGGTTCAACATACGCAAATCTTTAAAATATAATACAACACGTTAGTAGAAGCAAAGACAAAAACCACTTGATCATCTCAATAAATGCAGAAAAAGCCTTTGATAAGATTCAACACCATTTCATGGTAAAAGCTCTGAGGAAACTAGGAATAGAAAAAGTATACCTCAACATTATAAAGGCTACATATGACAAACTTAGAGCCAACATCATACTTTAGGGGGGAAACTGAGACCACTTCTCCTGAAGTCAGCAATGAAATAAGGGTGCCCACACTCCCCACTCCTGTTCAACAAAGTCCTGGAATTTCTAGTTAGAGCAATAGGCAAGAAGAAGAAATAAAAGGAATACAAATAGGTAAAGAAGTAGTCAAACCATACCTATTTGCAGATGATGTAATCTTATATTTTATAGACCCAAAAAACTCCCCCACAAATCTCCTAGACACCATAAACAGATTCAGCAAAGTAGCAGGATGCAAAATCAACTTACAAAAGTCAGTAGCCTATCTATACACCAAAAATAAGCAGATTGAGAAAAAACTTAGCAAAGAAAAAGTAAATGACCTCTACAAGGAAAACTACAAACCACTGAAGAAAGAGATCAAAGAAGACAACAGAAGGTGGAAAGATCTCCCATGATCATGGATTGTCAAAATCAACATAGCAAAAATGGCTATACTGCCAAAAGCAATCCACATGCTCAATGCAATACTCATCAAAATATCAATGACACTCATTATAGAGATTGAAAAATCTGCCCTAAATTTCATTTGGAAACACAAAAGACTGCAAATAGCCAAGACAATACTCAGCAAAAAGAGCAATGCTGGAGGTATCACAATACCAGACTTCAAACTATACTATAGAACCATAGCAACAAAAATAGCATGGTACTGGCACATAAACAGATATGAAAACCAATGGATCAGAATAGAGGACCCAGATCTGAATCCACACAGCTATGCCCACCTTATTTTTGACAAAGTGTCCAAAAACATAAGATGGAGAAAAGACAGCCTCTTCAACAAATGGTGCTGGGAATAGTGGTTATCTGCCTGCAGAAAACTGAAACTAGATCTATGCCTGTCACCCTGTACTTTTTGAGTAACAACTCAAAGAGGATTAAGGACCTTAATATCAGATATGAAACCTTGAAGCTAGTACATGAAAGATCAGGGTATACACTGGAAGCAATAGGTATACACAAGAACTTTCTCAGTGGAATTCAAGCAACTCAGTAACCAAGAGAAAGAATTGAAAAAGGGAACTACATGAAATTAAAAAGCTTCCACACAACAAAAGAAATGGTATCTAAGTTGATCAGCCACCCACAGAATGGGAGAGTATCTTTGCTAGATATACATCAGACAAGGGACAAATAACAAGAATATACAGGGAGCTCAAAAACTAAACTCCCACAAAATCAATGACCCAATAAGGAAGTGAGCAACTGAACTAAACAGAACTTTTTCAAAGGAAGAAGTCCAAATGGTTAAAAAAAACACATGAAAAAATGCTCACCATCCCTGGTCATAACAGAAATGCAAATCAAAACCACACCAAGATTCTACTTCACTCTACTAAAATAGCTACCATTAACAGCACCACCACCAACAAATGTTGGTGAGGATGTGGGAAAAAAGAACTCTCATACACTGCTGGTAGGAATGTAAGCTAGTACAACCACTTTGGAAAGCAATATGGAGACTTCTTAAAAAACTAAACATAGATTTGCCATATGATCCAGCAATACCACTTTTAGTGATATACTCAAAGGAATGTGACTCAGGTTATTCCAAAGGCACCTGCATACCCATGTTTATTTCAGCACTATTCACAATAGCCAAGTTATGGAAACAGCCAAGATGCCCTACTACTGATGAATGGATTAAGAACATGTGATATTTATACACAATGGAATTTTATTTAGCCTCAAAGAAGAATGAAATTTTGTCATTTGCAAGTAAACAGCTAGGACAGGAGAACATCAACTTAAGCAAAGTTACTCATGCTCAGAAGGCCAAAAATTGCATGTTCTCTCTCATATGTGGATTATAGACCTAAAACAAATGCAGTAATATTATTGGACATGGGTCACACACTAAGGAGAAACTGCTCACAGGAGGAATAGGGAAAGGGAAGGAAACCTAAAACTTGAATGTGGTTGATGTGCTCACTGTACAGGAATAAATACAGTAATCTTACACTAGCAGAGGCCATTATGGGAAAGGGTCTAGGAATAGTGACAAGGTCTGGTACAAATGAACCAATTTGGGTTGCAAAACATGTATGCATAGAAACAACACAAGGAATCTCCCTTCGTAGCTACCTTTATCTCAAACTAGCAAAAATGCCCTGTTTTTTTAAATCATTTTTAATATTTTTTCTTCTACAAAATTGGAGAACAAGAGGGCAGAATAGGTTCTGCTTGGGAGTGGGGATGGAAGGGGGGAGGGGAGAGGTAGCCCAAATAATGTATACATCTAAGTAGATGCAAAAATGATAAAATAAAATAAAAAAGATATGTATATATATTTCCAATAAAATTCACTTTATGTTTTATGAAACCTCATTCAAAACAGAGAAATGCTTGCTTCTTCTAATTTTATCATGGTTATTTTTAAATTTGGTTAACAAATGATATGACAAAGACAGTAAGCCTTTCATGCTTACGTTAACTCTTAAACTTTTAGATAGTGTGACGTTCCTAGTGTGGCTAACAAGAAGTGACAGTGGTAACTCAATAGAGACAGACACAGGACAGTATCTATTTGCCATTCACTATTAAATTATATGCAAATTTCAAGGGCATGACATAGAGCTTTTTAAGGTAGTACATTTCTGAATTATATAGAAAATGGAGGTAAATAATATCAGCCATAAGCATGAAGCGTGACATAAAAGACAAAGTTAAGACAAAGTCAGTATTGTTTCATAGACAGGATTGGAAGCTATCTTTTAGGTATGTGAAAGTTGGAGATCAACAGACATTATGTACCTCTCTGTACAATATGTTATATAGAGTTGAGTAGACTGATTCAGGTCTCCACTTTTACTCCTAAAGGCCAGCCCTCGAAGAGGGAGGGGCAGGCTGGCTCTGGGAGTGCTCATTATTGTCCAGGTGGCTCTTAGTTCTTTGGTCTAGTCTTTGTAGGATTGCTGCTTTTGCTCCATGGCTTTTATTACGAAGTTCCTCTTTGCTTATAAACTTCCTTTTAGTACAATCACTGAATACTTACCCAATTAATTTGACTTGAAAGTTTGGCTCCCTCCAAAGTTGTTTTTAATTTTTAAATTGACACATAAAATTGTATGTGTTTACCATGTATAACAGTGTATGCACATACACTGTTGAATGATTAAACCCAACTAATCAATTCACAAATTATATAAATTAGTATATACTTAACATTTGCTTTCTCAAACTAAAAAGAACAACAAAACTGAGAAAGTAAAACCAAAGTGTAAAACCAACGGAGCTGCATGAAAGAAATTGTAGAAATAATCACAAGTTTGGTTTATCCATAAGGAGAACCCATAGAGTTGAAAAACTTTTAAGTTTTAAAATGCGTTTACATTTTAGGTCTTTTGAACCTTTTGCATTGTGCTTTGTGAGTTTGATGAGAAGCACATTATCACAGTAATTCAAACCATTAGTGATATTAATCACACATGAAAATAACAGTTGCGATCATTGCATATAATCTTTATGTTCCCTGGATTAAAATTATGGTTATACTCTCAGTGGTAGCTAAGTCAGTTTTCTACAAAGTTTTTAAAGAATTGCACATTCTAGGAGAATGAAATGAAGAGGTAATTGTTATAGTCAATATATCTAAAAAATCTGGTGTGGAATTCTTTTAGTCGCTGTTTAAATCCTGGCCAGTGAAGCATTTTTTTCCTAGCTATGGTACAAATTAGCTTTCTTTAGCATAATCAATCAACTTTGATCTGATCAACTACTCAATGAACATGAAGTGATATGCATTTTCATACATAATGCATAAAATGTCAAGCAGCCAATTAAGGAAAGAAACAAAAATGAGCCTGGCAATAGAAAAGCTACACAGACTTGTGGAGTTAGCGGGGACTTGAAGGATTTGTGTTTACCTGTGATTTCCACCTTTAACCTCTGTGGTTATAACAAGCATGCTGTTGAATAATTTAAATTTAAAGAGATGAACACCACAGAAAGTATCACTGGGCATGGTGGACAGATAGCAATGAAACTGAGGTCTTCTAATAGTATAACAGCTATTTAATGGAGGCATTGTCTAAGAAATAAAAATATTTCAATCTGTCTTGTACATTTTTTTATTTTTGGTCTAGTCTTTCATCTGTGATATTTATTTTTGTATGTGCTGTAATCCATGAAGAAATGTAATCTCTGATGTCCAATTCTAGTTAGATATTAATTTATAATCTAGTAAATAATTATTTATACCGGTTTGGATACCTATTTTAATTACATAGTAAGATGTATGATTTCCTGCCATGCTATTTATTTTATATGATTCTTTGTATCTCAGGTCCATTTATCATTGTTTTCTGGAGTACTAGCTTTAGATGTTTCGCACATAACTAAGAAAGATCCTTGTCTTGCTTTCTTTTATTTAACTATGACCTCACTTGCTTCTTTTTGCATAAGAATATTATGGGTTTTTTTGCTTCTTCATTTTGTTGAATTTTGTTTATTTGCATTAAATTTAGTCAGTAAATTAATGACCACTATTGACTCTTAAACCACATGTAACATGTAGAATTCCTGGTAATAATGTACAAAGTGTATAGACATGTATACCTATAATGCAGAATCTAAAGGCACTTTCTTCAAAGTTCTAGAATGTGTTTACTGAAGCATCATTTTTGAACACTGGGCCTCAGGTCATTGCTTCCTCTGGTCTTTTGACCCTGGAGTGTTTGACTATGTTGACGGTATTCCTCCTTTCACTCCTCTGTCCACTTGCTTCTTATGTAATTCCCAGGCAGTTTCATTAGGGAGAAACATCAAGAAGCACTCTTCAAAACAGGAACTTGTAATCTCTTTTTCCCTCTTCATGTTTCACTCACACTCTACAATATAGCCCCTGTTTCTTCTCTGTCTACATGATGCTTGATAAAGGGACCTTTTATTCTTATGGGCTAAATCCCTAAAAAACATTCATAGAAAAATATAGATGACTTTTAGATGCTTTCATAAAAGTGATAAAGAATGTAAAAGCAAAAACAAATTAATAATGATTAATTCTTTCAAACTTCCCAAAGAAGAGTTGTGCTATGTTATTGTATTATTTAGGAAATTTATCTTTGGCTGTTATTTTAGTAATCTGGAATTGTATCCATAGGGCATTTGTGGATACTAATTCTGGCAAAAATTATTTTAAAAAGTGTTAGAGAAGAAGTTTTTAAATGATCTCAAAGAGTGAGCTTCAGGGGTTGGGTGTGGTGGTTTAGCTTCCTAGGATAGAAATGGAGGATCCAGGCTCAAGGTCAGCCTGGGCAAAAAGACAGCAAGACTCTATATCAATCAATAAACCAGAGTGATGGTGTGTACCTGGGATTGCAGCTACACTGGAGGTTGCAGGTAGAAGGATTGTAGTCTGAGACCAGACTGAGGCAAAAAAAGTGAGCCCCTACTTAAACAATAAGTAAAGCAAAAAAGGGCTGGAGGTGAGGTCAAAGTGGTAGAGCATCTGCCCAGCATGACATCGTGTTCAAACTTCAGTATTGCCAAAAAGAAAAAAAAAAACAAGAGTGAGCTTCAAAGGTTTGCAAACAGGTGAAAATACATTTTTAGGGTATGTGTTTTCATGAATTTCAATTGTTTATATACCCACATATGTATGGATACACATATTTAAGAGAATATCTCTACATAACTTAGCAACTTAGGTTGCTCATAAAGGCATTTATGATAAAAAAAAACACCATATGTTTTTCTAAAAGAGCTTTTTCTGGTCTATAATAGTTATGATATTCTCATAAATCTGAGATCTTATTACAGTTTTATGACCAGTATGATTACTCTTAAAGCAATCTTTGATTTTTCATGAATGTCACTCATAATAATGAAATGTTTCAAAAAGCCTAAAAATGAAAGAAGATTAATACTGACAATAAAATATCCATATGTTCACCATTCATTTGTCCTCCCCATCAGCACTGAAAAACCATCAATGGAGAACATAACATGAAGCATACTGAGATTTCATTATCAATATTCATCTTCACATATAAGTCCACAAGCATAATGGGTCTCACCAAAATAGTATTTGAACTATACCCACTTCTTTATTATTAAGTTTAAAATTAATTAATTAATTCTGTCATTACAGTTGATAATGGTATATATCTGAATATAAGCTGGGCAGCATGCACTAAATTTAAAATTTTATTTCATTACTTATGTGTACATGTAAGTCAGCTTTTTCAGGACAGATAATAGATACAGCCACTAGGATTTTATTTGTAAACCAATAGCTCTTATTTTCAGTTCAATATCACTAATTAAGATTTTCTATCTCTTAATGACACAAATATTTGCTTTGAAATAGAATACACTATAATTTCACTTTATAAATAACTGGACAGTTTTAGAAAAGAAAAAACTCATTATTGCTAATGTGTTTCATTGTTTGTATGTATTGCCTTTTAGACATGGCATTTCATATTTTTTGCATTGTGTGTCTGCAAATGTGCACACTACTGTTCCAATTAGATAAAATATCATAAGTATGAAGCCCCAAAACTAGAATTAGAGTTTGAACAAAATACAATTATATCTTTCAGAAGAAATGAGAACTGATTCATCCATATCCTATCCAGTGTTTGGAAGATAAATAACCTCTCATCATTTAATATGTAACACATGAGCTATGTATTGTGAGTATGGTATTGTAGCTAAAAAGATGGGGTTCTTTTGTAGCTTCAAGTTCCCAGCAGCATTCCAGTTTTTGTGAGTACTCTGGGAATAAATCATTCCTTTGTAAGAGAATTCATTACCAGTACTTGATAATTCATGGCTGAATTACTTAAGGGAATTATAGAAATCATATTTTTCTGAAATTAAAAAACAATCTTTTCAAAACCAACCTTTTGTTGGCATGTTAACAAGCAAATAATTGTTTTGGAATATTTACTGCCTCATATGTCTTTGCCAGTCTTCCCTTTCAGTTGCATTTGGAATTAAAAAGAAAAAAAAACTTTTCTATTTGGAAGAAAATACTCCTCAACTTGCTAAATTGAATATGGCTAAATATACAGGATTTTCAAACCACAGACCAACAATAGTCTATTAATTTGAAAACAATTATTTGGGTACAAACACTAAGGCTGTCTCTTCTGTTGAAAATACTCTATGGTATCTTGGTCATTATTTTTCAAGTGTAACTCTTTGGATGGAGTAAAATGCTTTCCTTAACCATTTATTTCTGACCTTACAAATTGAAATTTCTATTCTTTTTTGAAGTATTCTTGTCAAACATCCCACTTCCTTAATATAACTATACCTTCCCCCAAATTATTTCAGTTTTCTAGGATCAGGTCCTTATGCTTTTTTCTCAAGATACTCCTGAATTAAAATAATAAATCACTGCATCCTGAGACTCCTTAATCTCTTACTACATGTAGTTATCTTTAATTTCTATATTGTCTGTTATATTCAAATTACACTCATAACTGATATGAATCAATATTGTGTTCTGATAAATTTCTCATACTTGAAAACTTAATTAGCATAACTCAGATCTTCACATATCTATTTCATCTTAATTTATGCTATCATTTGATGGAGATATTATTTCTTTTTTTGTCTTCTGGAACTTTCTGAATTACCAGATGTACTTGTGGGATAAACATATGTGCTATTAAATAATGGAACCTAATGTCTTTGCTATTTTAAAAGTTAAAAAATAAAGAGTGCTAGAAATATATCCATGTTCCTGGGCGAGGAGAGTAAATCTTATAAAATGTCATTTATTTTCACATTGATATATAGATCAAACACAATCCTAACCAAAATTCCAGCAAGTTTTCTCATAGACATTTGCAAATTGTTACTAACATTAATGTAAGAAGCAAAAATACCTAGACTAGATAATATAATACTAAATAAAAGAACAATGCTGAAGGATTCACCACGAGATTTTGAGGCATAGTATAAAACCATAATAATCAGTTCTGTGAAGTACTGGCAAAAGAACAGACACATCAGTCAATGGAATGGAATGGGAACCCCAGAAATAAACCCTCACAAATGCAATCAATTGATCTTTGGCAAAGGACATTGACTGGAGAATGGATAATCTTTCTTGTTTGGTGAACTGTTGTTACAAAACTAAGGTTTGAGTTCATATGTCAAAAAATAATGCAGATGCAGTCCGTATACCTGACATAAAAATCAACTTGAAATGCATCACAGACCTAAATGCAAAATGAAAATACTATAAACCACTTCAATGAAAACTGAGGATACAATCCATGTATCCTTGGATTTGGATAAGACCTTTAAACACAACTGTGAAAGCATTGTCCATTGAAGTGCAGTCTGAATGAAACTATGTGTAAGACTTATGCTATAGTGTACTCATATTCAAGTTTAAAAAAAGAACACTTAACGCTGAATAAAGGGTAAACAAACAACCCGGTTGATATATTATCTAAACTGACACTTTAATCAATGAAGACATTCAGGTATAAGCACAGATGGGAAGATGCCCAACATCATTTCTCAGTGAGTTAGTGTACATTAAAATAACAAGATGCTACTACAGAGCTGTTGAAGTGGGTAGTGTCCAAAAGATCTGAGAATACTGAATCTGGTGATGATGCAGAACAAGAATTTACATTCATTGTGGTGAGAATGCAAAATGGCATTCTTGGCAAAGAATGCAAAATGGCAACTTGGCAGTTTCTTAGATAGTCTTAGCATGCAATCTCACAATTACATTCCTAACCATTTGCTCAATTGAATTCAAAAAGTATGCAGATACACACATACAGACACATATACATCATATACACACTGCTCACTTGAATGTTGACAACAGCTTTATTTATAATTAGGAAAAACTGGAAGAAAACAAGATGTCCTTCAATAGGTGAACTGATAACAAAACTGTGATGGCAAAATGTACCCTACCCAGCACAACAATAAAAAAAAGAAAAAACTGAGATACAGTTGTAGGATAGATAAAAAATATATATAGCTCAGAAACCATAGTATGATGTAAATGAAATTCACATTGCTGAGCAAAATGAGCTAATTTGAGAAGTCCATATATAATTTATGATTCTATTTATATGACATTCTAAAAAACAAAACTACAGAAAGAATAAACATCAGTAGTTGACAAGGAATGGAAGGGAGTTGGATAGTTAAAACATAGGAGTTTTTTTTAGAACAGTGAAAGTATTCTGTATTGTAATGGTGAATGTATGATGCTATACAGATGTCAACTTCTCAAAAAAACTTTACAGAAGAAAGAGAAAATCTTACTGCATAAAAAGCATTTAAGAATTCCAGGGATAACAGGATGGAATCCACATTGTGGAAAAATAATCTAACCATAATGGAAATGTATGAAACAACCTTACTGACTTGTGGAATATAACTGACATAGGGGACTTTAGAAGTGGATGGAGTACGTAAGGTAAGAGGAATGGTGCATAAATGCTGTACTCAAGCAAATCAATTTATTGCCCATGAGGATATCATTAAAACTTCTGATATTATTATACATGCCTGCTGGAACTAAAAAATTCCCTAAGTTTAAAGTTCATGGGAAGGAACCAGATTCTTACCCTTAGGATGGAGTTTACAAATAAGCAAGAACAGAAGGCTAAAATAACTGACTCGATAAGGACTGTATTTGGAGACATAAGTATGAACCTGTATTTAATGTTGATACAGATGAATACAGACATACAGAAATCCTCAGCTATGCATATGTATAGCTCTGTGAGCTAAAGGGTCTGGAAACAATGACACTCCAATGTCAATAAGCATCCCTAGCACTAGATCTTGGTTTTTGGTACTTGAATAAAAGGTACCAGAATTCCTTGGAGACATAGTTGATTCTAGGAATGCATTAGGAGGTATTCAAGATAAGTCTGATATACCTTAGAGTACCCAAAATAAAGTAATAGTTCAAAAAATATCTGTAGTATTACAGGCTTGTCAAAGGGACACAGAACAACTAAATCATGTCATGATGGTAGAATTATTTGAGCAAGAAAGAAAGTAAGGTAGCATGAGCTGTTACTACAAGTATAAAACCAATATCCATGTTTCTAAGCTGATATAAATGTGATTGAGTAAATAAATGGGAAAACACATTCCTTTTCTTTCATATATAAAACAATTACAAATAATTTACATTTGAGATACGAAATAATTTTTGTCAATATTACCCTCAAAACCATGTGACTAAGTTCCCACTCCTTAAGTCTAGACTGCACAGTTACTTCTAAAGAGTACATTACATGTGGGTCTACTTTACACCAAAAAATACTAGCAAACACTACCTCCACCAGAAAATATAATTCACATCATCAGTGATAAGTCACATTGGTAGTATATACCCTAGAAATAAGGTGATATCTGTGGGCTCCCATTCCAAAATTCACAGTCAATGTAATCACTAGAAAAACATCAGGTTAATCCTATTTGATGTATATTCCACAAAATTCCTGATGATATTCTTCAAAATTTTCAAAACCTAAAAAGCAAATAAAATCTGAGAAAATGCCAATCCAAAAGAATCCAAAGATGACATGATGACTAAATATAATGCAAACTGGATATATTCCTGGAACAAAAATGACTTTAGATTAAACCAAAGAAATCTCAATACAGATTGGAGTTAATGCATAAATATTGATTCATAAATTTTGACAAATTTTAACAAAATAAGGTAAGACGCTAGTAATAGAGGAGACTGTTATATCAGAAATGGGTAATATCAGTAGTACTTTCACCATTGCATAAACCCAAATTCATTATAAAATAAAAATGTATATTGAACAAGAGGGTACAAAATCTTATGGCAGCATATATCAAAATGGAGTGGGGGGACATTGTAACTATGCCTTTTTTAGATTTTACTCTAGATTGACATTTTTTTATTTGTAGAAAATTGAGCCAAAGTCAAGTTCATCATATAGATGTATGTTCCAGTCCACTGTGGCTAAATGGGGAAAATTCTAAAAGAAACAGAATAAGAACTGGTAGTCATTACAGAAGATTAAGTATTTCACATTGTACAGTTATAAGATGATATAAAACATCAGTTTCTTTCTTCTCTTCTTGATATTTGATATTTAAAATTACTCGCTCTTTCAGTTTTTAAATTCTTTTCAACCAAATCACAAGCACGAAGTCAGGTGACAAAGGCAGAAAGAATCCAGTTAATAAAACATGAACAGTATCACACTTCCCAAAATTCTCTACAGGATCGTTAGGATACTCTCCTCTACTAGAAAGTGTAAAATTCCCTGTGTGTTCACAGATGAACATGGCAGAGTATATGTGGGATATATGGGACTCAATTTCAAGCATTTATAAAGGGCTATGAGAATTAGCATGGCATATTTAAACACATTCTCTGCTTTTTATGAAGAACGACATGGGTCCTGGTCGAAACCTCCACCCTTAGACCCCTTGGTAATATCGATTAACCTCCTTCAGCTACTATTTCACACAGGAAGAATAGAAATGCTACGGAATCCCTGAGGGATTCAAGGCCATCATTAGCATTTATGAGAAGAAAGGTGAAGGAGCCAGCTACTAATTACCAATGCACTGCCTTGCTCCACACCTCTGGCAAGAACCTGGCTTTTCAGATCAAATATCATGCTGCACTGTTAGTTGTGAGTCCCCACAGTCACAAGGAGATTAGAAGTCTTGTTGCAATCCAGCATTGTCATTTATTGCAACATCAGGTGCATGAAACATTATTTTAGAGCATTTCCATCATCTTAAATTACTCAAAGTGTTTGCTAAATGAGTACTTTTGTCCATTTTTAGTTACAACAATTTCTTGAACAAAGAATACTATAAGAAATCTTAAGGACTAGAACTGTTCAAAATGAATAAAAATTTACAAATCCCAAATGTGTTTTAAACTATTTGCAAGTCTTTGAATGTTTTTGAAATATTAGTTAACTTGTTGTGACAAGGTAGGTTTATATTTTTCTTAAAATACATTTAGCTCTTTTGTAATTATTACTTGTGTGATTCTAAATCATTATGCATGACTCTCCAGCACTGTGTGGATTCACTTATAAAAATGAAACACACTGTACTCAAAAAGCTACATTGTGCTACATAGTGCTTGATACTTAAATGGATGTTGGCAATGAATGAAGAAAATCAATCAAAAACCAAAATAATTTAGAAGAAAATTGTTGACAAAGTATTTTTTACATAGAAAAAAATCATTTGGGGGAGGAAAATTTTAAGGGCATGTGAAATGCAAATATTATGTATGATTTCATTTCTTCCAATAACTATAACATATGCAATTGATTCACATAGCTGGAATCAGAAAGTCTAAAACTTAATAGAAATCTGCATTTATAACATAAGCACAAATCACTAACAACGACAAAAACATTATTCCTACTATACTTTTTTCAGAAGGAACAGAACCTCAGATAATCTAATTAAAACATAATTCCATACTCTTAATGATTTCTACCTTTACTAAAATAATGAAGATAATCTTCCTCTCTAACATTAAATGAGAGAACCACCCAGTTCAAGAAGGGACAATAACCAAACTCAAAACTGTCTTTCTCCTCTGTTCATTGAAGCAGGTTTTCCCCTACATTAAATGTTGCACAAAACGTAAGGCAACAATATCGAAGAGATTACTTTTCTTCATTTTTCTTCATACTGCATCTTAAGTTTGGGCTTAATCCTCCTCTATGTCCTACAGTTAAAAATTCTATTGTCTACATTAATAAATTAGGCAAAGGTAATTTAAATAATACATACTATTCCTTGTTTAATATAAAGTGAACAATTATACTTTCATGCTATTTTCCTCATAAAAGCTTAAAAATAATACTATTATCTTATTTTAGGAACTCCTCTTGTATTTTTCTGTTTATGTGACATTTGACAGTATGCTAATTGTTCTATGGCTTCAATTTTTTTGCATCAATACTTATATAATTTTTTGAAAAAATTTTGTGGCAAATATTTAGTCTCTTTAAGAATTAGTGTTCCGGAGAAGAGAGCCAAGATGGCGATGGAGACAGAGCTGCAGACCTCCTGAGCTCCTGAACCAGAGACCCTTCTGAGAAGCTGGAGACATGCATCGCCAGGGAGCCAAAACTACGGCACTCTAAACACTAAGATCACGGAAGGCTTCTCCACGTCACGGGCTAGGCCCGCCTCTCAGGCCGTGCCGGACCCACACAGCACCGGGACACTCGCCTTTCAGCCAAGCTGGCCTCCAGCCCTGAACCGGACCCACACCTTGCGGGGATACCCGCAGGATCCCTGACCACTGGGATCCCTGCACCAGACCCCAGCCTGGAGCGAGTCGGGACCCCCACCCCAACGAGCTCACTGCCCTCAGGCCCTGCTGAGCCACAGCTACGCGTGGGACAACCGGACCCCTGCCCCTCGGACTTCACGGCTCATCAGGCCTTGCCAGGTTCCAGCTCCATGTGGAATGACTGGAGTCCGGCCCCACTGGGACTGCACCAGCCTGGCGTGAGACAGCTGCGTCCACCGGCCCTCCATGAGCCTCGCCCCTTAGGGAGCCGGCCCCAGCTCTACAAGCTTTCCAGATAACTGCTCCACCAGGCTCCCCTTGGGACACCACTAGAGGACTCTAGCATGCCTAACAGACACACACAGACTGGACTGGACACTAAAGGAGTAACAACAAGTAAGACTGCAATTCTACTGTTCCAGAACTGGTGATTTTTTTTCTTTTTCTCCCTTCTTTAAGGGTTTGGTAGCCTGGTTTGTTGTTTGATCACCCACCATCTCTCCCATTTTTTTTCTTTTTACTCTCTTCTCTCTTCCTTTTATCTTTCCCTCTCTTTCTCTTTTTCTATCCTTCTCTTACAAATTTGTTAGTATTAATATTATAACCTAGCTAATACTAAATTACACATAGTCCAGGGATGGAAATGGTACCTAGTAGAAATATGGGAAGAAAAAAAAAAGGGATGGAAACCATTTTTCCCTGAAAAATAAAGTAGAACAGGATTTAGATTGAAATGATGAAAACAGATACCCAGACCCAGACTCCAACAAAACAAAGATAAACTATACAAAGGAACCCAACAAAGACCACTAGAACACCCTGAAAGAAGAAATTCTACAAGTAATTAATGAGAATTTCATAAAGATGCTACTAGACATGGTCAACCAAAACATACAGAAGACACTCAAGAAATTCCAAGACAATAAAACTAAAGAATATGAGAAAACACAGAAACAAATAAATGAAATCATAGGAGCCCTAAACAAACACCAAACTGAAACAAAGATCACCATAAACAGAGAGATAAATGAATTAAGGGCAAAAATTGACAATATTAGTGAAGAAGTAACCCACAATATGGAAAACCTCAGAAAAAAGAATGAAACAGAAATACAAAACAAAATGGAAGGCCATTCCAGCAGAATAGAACAAACAGAAAACAGAATCTCAGAACTCAATGATGAAATGGCAATTAAAAGAAAAACTGAAGAACTATTAGTTAAACAACTCAAGACTTGTGAAAAGAAAATGCAAGAACTCACTGACTCCATCAAAAGACCAAACCTGAGAATCATGGGCATTGAGGAAGGAGAAGAGGTGCAAGAAAAAGGAGTGTGTAATATATTCAACAAAATAATTACAGAAAATTTCCCAAATCTAGAGAAAACTGCCCATTCAGGTACAGGAAGCTTCCAGAACACCAAACAGACCAGATCAAAATAGACCTACCACATGACATATTATCATTAAAACAACAAGTACAGAGACTAGAGAAAGAATATTGAAGGTTTCAAGAGAGAAGAAATAACATACAAAGGTAAACCCAACAAAATCACAGCAGACTTCTCAACAGAAACATTAAAAGCAAGAAGAGCTTGGGGTGAGATCTTCCAAGCACTGAATGAAAATAACTTCAATCCTATGATACTTTATCCAGCAAAACTATCATTCAAAACAGATGAAATAATAAAAGTCTTCCATGATAAGCAGAAATTAAAACAATAGATGATCACCAAGCCACCACTACAAAAGATTCTCCAAGGAATTCTGCACACAGATAATGAAAACAAACAAAACCATGAAAGGACAGGCAATACCAAACCACAGGAGAAGAAAAGGGAAGAAAGTAGAGAGTAACATTGATTCAGCTACACACAATCAAACTCTAATCAACAAAGACAACTACATGACAGGGATCACCACATACTTATCAATACTAACACTGAATGTTAGTGGACTAAATTCCCCCATCAAAAGACACTGACTGGCAAACTGGATTTAAAAGGAAGATCCAACAACCTTCTGCCTACAGGAGACCCATGTCATCAATAGGAATAAGCACTGGCTGAAAGTGAAAGGCTGGAAGAAGATTTTCCAAGCCAATGGTCCCTGAAAACAGGCAGGAGTAGCAACACTTATCTTGGACAAAGTAGACTTCAAACCTACATTGATGAAATGAGATAAAGGAGGACATTCCATACTAATAAAAGGGGAAATAGACCAAAAGGAAATAACAATTATCAACCTATATGCAACCAACGTCAATGCTCCCAATTTCATCAAACATACTCCGAAGGACCTAAAAACATATATAAACTCCAACACAGTGATAGTGGGAGGACTTAATACTCCCCTATCACCAGTAGATAAGTCATCCAAACAAAAAATCAATAAAGAAATCCTAGAACTAAATCACACCATAGATCAAATGGACCAACTGATGTCTACAGAATATTTCATCCAACTTCTGCAAAATACACACTCTTCTTAGCAGCCCATGGAACCTTCTCAAAACTTGATCATATCTTAGGGCACAAAGCAAGCCTCAGCAAATATAAGAAAATAGAAATAATCCCATGCATTCTATCTGACCACAATGCATTAAAACTAGAAATCAACAACAAAAACAGCAGTAAAAAACATGCAAACAATTGGAAACTGAACAACACATTGCTCAATGACGAATGGGTCATCAATAAAATAAAAGAGGAAATTAAAAGGTTCCTGGAAGTTAATGAAAATGAAAACATGATCTACCAGAACCTATGGGACACAGCAAACGCAGTTCTAAGAGGAAAGTTTATAGCCATGAGTGCATATATTAAAAGAACAGAAAAATCTCAAATCAATGACCTAATACTACAGCTCCAACTCCTAGAAAAACAAGAACAAACAAATCCCAAAACAAGCAGAAGGAAAGAAATAATTAAAATAAGGGCTGAAGCCAGTGAAATAGAAACAAAGAAAACAATACAAAGAATCAATGAAACAAAAAGCTGGTTATTTGAAAAAAATAAATAAGATTTGACAGACCCCTGGCAAACCTAAGTAAAATGAGGAGAGAAAAAACCCAAATAAGGAAAATCAGAAATGCAAAAGGGGAGATAACTACAAACACCACAGAAATCCAGGGACTCATCAGAGACAACTTTGAGAGCCTATACTCTAATAAATTTGAAAATCTTGAAGAGATGGACAGATTTCTAGAAACTTACAACCACCCAAAACTGAACCAAGAAGACATTAATCACCTGAATAGATCTATAACACAAAATGAAATTGAAGCAGCAATTAAGAGCCTCCCAAAAAAGAAAAGTCCAGGACCTGATGGATTCACTGCTGAATTCTATCAGACATTTAAAGAAGAACTGACACCAACCCTCCTTAAACTGTTCCATGAAATAGAAAGGGAAGGAACACTGCCTAACTCATTTTATGAAGTCAATATTACTCTCATCCCAAAACCAGACAAAGACACCTCTAAAAAGGAGAACTACAGGCCAATTTCCTTAATGAATATGGATGCAAAAATTCTAAATAAAATAATGGCAAACTGAATCTAACAACACATCAGAAAGATCATGTACCATGGCCAAGTCAGCTTCATCCCAGGGACTCAGGGGTGGTTCAACATACACAAATCTATAAACGTAATGCAGCACATCAATAGAAGCAAAGACAAAAACCACTTGATCATCTCAATAGATGCAGAAAAAGCCTTCGACAAGATCCAACATCACTTCATGATAAAAGCTCTAAGAAAACTAGGAATAGAAGGAATGGACCTCAACATTATAAAGACTATATATGACAAACCTACAGTCAACATCATACTTAATGTTGAAAAACTGAAACCATTCCCCCTAAAATCAGGAATGAGGGAAGGGTGCCCACTATCCTCACTCCTATTCAACATTGTGCTGGAATTTCTAGCCAGAGCAATTAGGCAAGAAGAAGAAATAAAAGGAATACAGATAGGTAAAGAAACTGTCAAAATATCCTTATTTGCAGACGATATCCTATACCTTAAAGACCCAAAAAAACTCTACCCAAAAACTCTTAGACACCAGAAACAGCTGCACTAAGGTGGCAGCATACAAAATCAACCTACAAAAATCATTAGCTTTTCTATACACCAGCAATGAACAAACTGAGAAGGAATATATGGAAACAATTCCATTCACAATAGCCTCAAAAAAATCAAATACTTAGGAATAAATTTGACAGAAAATGTGAATGAACTCTAGAAGGAGAATTACAAACTCCTGAAAAAAGAGATCGAGGAAGACAATAGAAGATGGAAAGTTCTCCCGTGCTCATGGATTGGTAGACTCAACATAGTAAAAATGACTATGCTACCGAAAGCAATCTATATGTTTAATGTAATTCTCATCCAAATCCCAATGACTTTCATCACAGAGATTGAAAAATCTACTCTAAAGTTCATTTGGAAACACAAGAGATTGCGAATACAAGGCAATACTCAGCAAAAAAAAAAAAAATGCTGGAGGTATCACAACACCCAACTTCAAACTATATTACAAAGCAATAGCAATAAAAACAACATGGAATGGGCATAAAAACAGACAGATATAAAGACCAGTGGAACAGAAGATCCAGATATGAATCCACACAACTATACCCAACTTATTTTTGACAAAGTTGCTAAAAATATACAATGGAGAAAAGACAGCATCTTCAACAAATATTGCTGGGAAAAGTGGTTATCGTCTGCAAGAAATTCAAACTAGATCCATGTCTATCACCCTGTACTAGTATCAACTCAAAATGGATCAAGGACCTAAATATCAGACCTGAAACTCTGAAGTTAGTACAAGAAAGAGCAGGAACACTCTGGAAATAATGGGCATAGGCCAGGACTTCCTCAATAGAACCCCAGCAGCCCAGCAACTAAGAGATAGCATAGACAAATGGGACCTTATAAAACTAAAAGTCTTCTGCTCAACAAAAGAAAATGGTCTCTAAACTGAAGAGACCACCCACAGAGTGGGAGAAAATATTTGCCAGCTACACATCAGACAAAGGACTGATAACCAGAATATACAGGGAACTCAAAAAACTAAACTCTCCCAAAATTAATGAACCAATAATGAAATGGGCAAGTGAACTAAACAGAACTTTGTCAAAAGAAGAAATTCAAATGGTCTAAAAACACATGAAAAAGTGCTCACCATCTCTGGCCATAAAGGAAATGCACCTCACCCCTGTTAGAATAACCATCATCAAAAACACCACTAACAACATGTGTTGGCAAGAATGTGGGGAAAAGGGAACCCTAATCCACTGCTGGTGGAAAATGCAAGCTGGTACAACCACTCTGGAAAAAAATGTGGAGACTTCTTAAAAATCTAAACATAGACCTGCCATATGATCCAGCAATCCCACTCCTGGGGATATACCCAAAGGAATGCAACACAGGTTACTCCAGAGGCACCTGCACACTCATATTTATTGCAGCGCTATTCACAATAGCCAAGTTATGGAAACAACCAAGATGCCCCAATATTGATGAGTGCATCAAGAAAATGTGGTACTTGTACACAATGGAATTTTACTCAGCTGTGAAGAAGAATGAAATCTTATCATTTGCAGGTAAATAGATGGAACTAGAGAACATCATTCTGAGCTAGGTCAGCCAAGCTCAGAAGACCAAAAATCATATGTTCTCCCTCATATGCAGACTTCAGATCAGGGCAAATGCAGCAATGTGGTAGAACTGGGACCACATGACAAGGGGAGAGCACGTATGGGTGATATAGAAATAGGTAGAAAACCCAAAACATGAAGGCGTTTGATGTCCCCACTCCAGAGGAGCTAGACAGAAACCTTAAAGCAACAGAGGTTATCATGGGAAGGAGATCAGTAACCAGGGTAAAGATCAGTTAGAGATGAATCAACATGGGTCATAACACGTGTACACGAAAGCAATGCTAGGAATATCTCTGTATAGCTATCCTCAACTCAACCAGTAAAAATGCTTTGTCTTCCTTATTAGGCTTGTCTCTTTTCTTCAACAAAATTAGTGATAAAGGCAGAACAGGACCTGCCTGAAACTGAGAGAGGAAGGAGGGAGAGGGTGGGGGAGGTGGGCAGGGGGAGAAATGACCCATACAATATATGCACATGTGAATAAATGAATAATAAAAAATAAATAAATAAAGCAAACCCATGCACTCAAAAAAAAAGTTAAAAAAAGAATTAGTATTCTGCTCTTATTTACAGTAAATATGCTTATGTTTGCAAGTGCAGTGATGATTTGTTGCTCTAGGACAGAATTTTAGAGACGGGCCAATTGTGCTTGGATTTTTGGGAATACATTCATTCATGCACATGAGAACATCCTTCTGGAAAACCTTGGGGGTGTTCCCCTCCTAGATATGATCACAGTGTGTACAGATAAATTATAAGTAAATTAAAAGTGTTATCCTAAAAACAACACATATTGTAACCTCAGTGTGATTTAATGAGTCTTTTTGATAATTCCTGAAATGTAAAATTTGTGAGATTTATCCTAATTGGTGAGTGTTTTGAAAAAAATAGCAGCTATGTAATTCTGGAATAAATTAGTGATTTTTTCTAAATTTAAAGATATTGAACCTTCAGCTCAGCTGAGCAGTGAATCAATGGATAAGAAAGCTCAAAGAATGGTGAACATGGAATAAGCCACGTTTTTACCCAAATTTCATTTATTGTTTTTCTTTTTATTTATCCTAATGACAATTTAAGAAAACAAACTAAATAAAATCCCCACAAAAATACAAATAAATAAATATATTAAATAATACACTGACATTATGAATGAAGTAGAGCTATACTTACCAAAAATATAATGAAAAAAAATATCAATTTGTAAGTAATTCAGCTTAACTTATCATTTTTTATATATTTGCTCCTTTCATTGAGCTATTTTACCTTATTAGGGATCTGAGAAGTCTTATTTTCTAATCTTGAGTTTTATAAGACACTTGAAAGAAAAATAACTTTTGTTTCACCTTAGTCATTACTATGAGTTCTCAAATTTCCAGTCTTACTGATATCATAGAAGTTTTAGTTTATTCTAAAAGTTGATAATACTTTTTGATTTTCAAATAACCTAAACTATTCTTTTATATGTGAACAACTTCATGGATGAAAAAAATATTTTAAATTTATGTGTAACTTTGATATTTATTTAAAAGATTAGATTGTTTCATGAAAATGGCTATTTAAAATGCTATAGAGGTAATCATAGAATTACAAATAAAACAATTTAAAGAAAAGTAACTGCTTAATGTACCACAGTTCAGCAACTCTTAAAATGTTTTTGCATAACAGTCTTTTTTGAGAATCAAACTAAAAACTTTGCATACTTTCCCAGGAAAATATATATCTACAACTTTTTGTACTCAGTTCCAAAATACCTGGAGAAGACCTTTGAAGTTTTATCCTAGACCTACTATGAAATTTGGGGTACTTTTCATGCTTCTCACTTTTTAGATAAAAGAATCTTAGTTCTCAAAGATTAAAAGACTTTACAAGGTTAAATTACAACCAAAAGTAGGACAAGGGTACGTCTTCTGAAGCTAGAACTTTTTCCAGTGTATCTAATATTATAGTGATACTGACTAGAAAGAAATACGCACAATAATGAAGCCAATTTATATCAAATTTAGACATTATTCCATGTAATAAAGTGTGTGTATAACTTCAATTTTTCTTCTTTTATTGCAGGTGATAATTATGTATGATTCTAAATCCTCAATGAGGTTCAATGGTCCCTGATACATAGGAGGCACTGTACAAAATATCTGTTAATTCCTTGTTTTGGAAGGAAAATGAAATGTTAGGTTACCAGAGACGCTAATGCTTCAGTATTAAAATATATTACAAAATATTAAATAAATGTGTAGACAGAGTTGATTACTAAGAGTTTGGAGAGAGAAAGAAGGATGGAGGGAGGGATAGGGAAAGGAGGGTCATAGAGCAATGTTATTTAGACAGGAGCAAGATGTTCTGGTGTGTTAGCTACATCCTAGTGTGATATAGAAAGCAGTAATGAACTGCACATTTCAAAAGGTTGGGAGGATTTTCTCAGAATTCACCATAAAAAATGATAAATGTTTGAGCAGATACTTTTAACCTGACTTAAACATTGCATGTGCCAAAATATCATGAAGTACTCACTGGTATGTACAATTTTATGCTTTTATCATTAGTTAAAACTAAATGTTATAATAAAACATTTGCCCTCTATCAGTTTAATTTATCTTCTTTGATATATATAATATATATATATATTCAAACAATTGTTGTAATTATAGATTAATATAATCCAAATTCATGCCACACACTCTGAGAAATACCATCATCTGAACAACTTCATCAAAGCAGAGGTGAAGTCATGACATGGTCGCTTTACCCTGGTAGGTCATTTTGATTAGACAGTCTATTTTTCAAATCGTTGAAGCATCATTCTCACTGAAAACTACTTACCTGTCCAGATTTTCAACTTGGTCCAATAAATCTAAATAATGAATGTATAGTCTCCTCTTTCTCTCTCTCTCTCTCTCTCTCTCTCTCTCTCTCTCTGTCTCCCTCTCTCTCCCTCTCCCTCGTCCACTCTCCATGAACTGTGGTATTTGAAATTATTCTTTTGCTCATCCAAATTCACAGTAGTTCATTGCAAAATAATTTGTGTTTACATAAACACATTTATCTTACCATGATTCCTGGCTTTCTTTACAAACTATTTTTCTCAGTTTTTTCCCCAGATATGATCCCTCTCTCTCCTTATTTCCTTTATAATTTCCCCTTCCCATTTGTGTGTCATTCCCTAATATGTTTATAGTTTCTTTGTGCTCTCTTTTATATATTCTTCTTCCCTTTCTTACTACATTACAAAATATGCTGGATACACTCCACGAAGCCATGTAAGATGAATATATGAATGTTGAAGTTCCAGCTTCCAGTGCTAGTGTTATGTAAACGGCTCAATTCCCTCAGAATATGTTGGGCAAGTGTGTGAGTGGAAGGAAGTCAATAAGCTCTGTTTCTTAAACAGGTTGTGACTGTGGACACCTGAAGAACTTTGGAACCCAATACTTCTGGAAAACATGGAGAGGCAGCTTATATAATGACTCCCTGCTAGCCCAAGTCAGGATATTTATCCACAAACCTGCCAGGCATTGACTCAGGTCTACTCCAGGTGATACGAACTCCTGGCACTTCTATTTCTCTTTCTGCTGAGCCAGATCTCTTGTCCAGAAAAGTCATGTGAAAGAGTCTCAGGTGCTTCCAGTTAGAGTGTACAGGAATGGTGTGAGGCACTAGCAGCATCTGAGATAATTCATTCCCCTGCTATATTTTTTGTTCTTGCCTAATATTTGTGTGTGACTTTTTCTCTGACACATGTAGACAGTTAGCATCATGTTTCCATATTTATTGATTCATTGAAAGAAACCATTTGTCTCTACTGGTTGGTTCTAGTATGCACACTGGATAGTTGAGTGACTCACAAGATGGCGTATTGATTACATTGGGACATATGCCTTTTAGAAGGCATAAGTGACAAAACTCAGGAGTGAAGATTCTAGTTGTATTCCCCTGGACTGGAAGCAAGATGCAGAACATGGGCTTTACAGTTGTGTAGATATAGTTTTTCAGAATAGCTTCAGTTCATGATTGTAGAGTCCTATACCATTTGCTTATTTTTCTCAGCTAATGGCTTGATCTTTTAAGAGAAAATATTAGCTGTACACCGTTGTGAAAACTAAATAACTAAAGTAAGAGGGTGGAATTTTCCTACCTAGTAGATGCCTTACTCTTCTTGGTTTCCTCTTCACAAAGCAGCAATACTAGTTTATGCAGCACATGGTTTTTAAATAATAACTTTTTCCAGTTATTAAAAGTTTTGTCTTTTAAAAGTCTAATCTTATTTTCTTTCATTATATATACTTTTATAATTTGTGAACTGTGGACACAGGCAGCTAGTTTAGCTGGCTGTGTGAAAATCTAGAAAGAACAATTTAAAACAAATTCTCCATTTTTTCATATGATCATAGTTTAATGGTGTCAATGGTGCTACACTCCAGAACTTCAGAATTTCTAGGTCACACTAGTTTCTGGCATTTTATAACTTCAAAATTGTTACAGTGAGTTGCAAAAGAGCTAGTTTTCTTTTTCAGTGTGACTATACATTATAATGGCAATATTGGCTTTGTTATCTTCTCGTAGGCATTCAAGAAGTCTCCTGAAACATTTTCCCTGCAGGTCTGCATTTAGCTGAACAGTTATATCATTACAGGGTGAATTCCTGGTCCACAGGCACTGCTTCTTCATTGCTGTTTCACCTCTTCTCCCCTGAGAACCAGTCATAGTCCTTAATTCTTTATTCTTGATATTTTTGCTATAGTCAAACCTACCAAGCAGACCTGCCTTCCTCAATTCTTTACTCAAATTTGTCCATGAATTTATATATAAGTAAAATTTATAGTTTGCTACCATTTATGTGAATTTCCTTAACCGTTCATTTATGAAGCACACAGCTTATGAAATAAAGTCTACCCATGAAATACAGTCTGTAGTTAAATCAGTTGTTAGTCAGTTTTTTTATACATGACAAGTTAAATATCTTTCTGAGAGGTGCTCTGAATAATCACCAGAAAATGGAATGTTAACTATAGTAAAAAGTCCAAAATTATACAAATTACTTGACAAGTAAATAAGACTTATAGAACATCACAGTAAAAGTTTAAAAATATTTCAAAAGGTATCAACAAGAGAATACCCATCAAGAAGTAAGAAGTATTATTTGTTGACAATAGAGCAAAGGATCTAATTTGGAAACCCTTTCCAAAACCAGACAACAAACGAGAAGGAAAAATTAATTATTCTTAGTTTTCTTTGATGGCAAAGAGTTTAGGAAGATGTCAACTTTAAAAATTAGAAAATTCTACATTCATTAGAAAAATGTAGAAGCTGAGTTGAAGGGAGACTTAAAAATCTACTCAGTGCTCTTCATTTTGTAATTGTTTCCTGCACAGTCCAGCAGTTACAGTCCACTCTCACTATCATTCAAAATGACAACACATTTTGCAGGTGTAAACTACACCATAAAATTGGAAGTTGGTTGCAAAGAAAAATATGGTCACTATCCTACCAATACCTTTTACAAAGATCATATGTAAATGATATGTGGATACATTGGATTAAATAAAATGTACTAGTGTTTGGTTTTAATTAAATCAAAAGTTACAATGTAAGTCAAATGAACAAACTATACATGCCTTTATCTTGGAGACCTGTTGGCCATTTTCTAAAAGTTTTGAAATAAAGGAAGACATTGGAGGGTGGCTGTCCAAATGCAGTACTATCTTATGAAGTGTCTATCAGAGGCCTTTCTTGTCACTGGTGTACGTGGTCACTATGATATTTGTTTGTGGAAAGTTGTCCAGTAATAACCTAACAAAAACAAACAAGTCTCATTGGGACATCAGAGTTGAAAAACTATTTCATGGAATGAAGATAATGTGCCCCTGCAAAGGTCTGACACCTCTCATAGAGGCCTCTGAGGAAAGAAAAGGACGAATGCTTTTTTCTTTATAGATATTTAGCCTGTTACAAGTTGCTTAAGTTGTCATCATATTTAGACTTATTGCTAGAGAGCAGGAGGAAAGTAATAGAAACAAAACAAAAACCAACCTATGGATAGCTACCAGTTTAGAAGCAGAAACAAGTTTGTGACAATAAATACAGATGTCAGGTATATTGCTCCAAAATTGAGCACAATTGAACAATAACATTCAGTCCTTTTGAATGAGCCTAAGAAGTATCATCATGAAAGTTTGTTGAGTATAATAAAAATGATAAATTATCCATATTAAAGAAAGGTCAAAGTAATGAATAAACATATTTTCCCCACGTGTGGGTAAAGGAGTTTGGATGAGAATAACATAATTTTTAAATGTGTAGTTCAAGCATTTGCTATCTTAATAATCAGTGCTAAGTGTTGAAAATAATCACCTTTTAGAAAATAAAATTGCAATCTACCAAAAAAAAAAAAACCAACTTCTAATCAATGACTTTCTCTTGGAGTGCTCCTTTTTGAACACTGCTGTAATAAATCAGCTAATTAGGGCTGGAGGCATGACTCAAAAGGTAGAATGCCTGCCTAGCAAGTGCAAATCCCTAAGTTGATTTTTTAAAAGAAGAAAAAAAAGGAAATATGATCTGACAAAGAGAATGGACTGTCCTGTAAACTCTAAGCAGATTTCCTTAGGATGCTCCCTTTTCTCTAATTAAACCACTGGTAGAATTTCTTATTACTACATTTTTTTGTAAACGATATTTCTAACATGTCCCTTATCATTTTTATATCTTATGAATTTTATTTATCTAAAAGATGGAAATAGTTGAAATAGTCTTATCTCTTTCACTTTTTTCTGACATAAAGTTAATATTCTTGTGAAGATACTGTTTAAACCGAGAGAAGATCCATGTGAAACTGTGATTGTGTCATTTCATAACATTAAGAATGAAAATTATACATTTAAAATAGTAATAGCTACTTCTGTAACATAATTTTTCTATTTACCAGGGACTATTGTATGCCATTTCCTTTTTAGATTCTATGTTTAATTTTTTACTCACAGGAGTAATACTGAGTTCTATAACTGTCAGCTTAAAAGACATACAAACTAAGTATTAGGTAGATTAAGTACCATCCTGAAACACACTGAAAACACAGCATTTTAAAATGAGATTCCTAGGAATTTTTATTTAAAGAATGGACACTGAAGAGAAACATCCAGTGAAGTAGTGGCTTCTCTGGGAGGTGGTCCTATTTTGACATTTGTGGTTGAAGCAACTGTTCTGAAGAGATAAAAATTAAGCCTGAGGCTGTTAGCTGATGGAATTATAAAATCTTTTATTTTTATTTAGGAAAAGGTTAGATATACATCTGTCCTCTTGACTCATCTGTGAACAAGTATTGTCTTTTGTACATTATGTATCTACGCTCCTAGAACAAGGAAGTTTGAACAAATTCTCTACTGAAAGGTCTGGAAAGTGATTTTAAAAAACAAAACAAAACAAAACAAAACCAGCTGTTTATTATAAATGCTATGCACATCTAATATATCCTGGGGTTCTAGACAGGGTTGGAACATCAAGATAGTCCACGGACACAATATATATGAACAGCTTTACTTTGGTGTAAGAACTGCCTAAAGTTACATCAAAAGATATAATTTAGATTTTGCATTCCATTTCAGTTTTCATCAAAGTTCCTCTTGCTGAAGAGACAAAGAGAATATAAAAGATGAGTTCTTACCATTACGTTAAAGTGTCTGCAGCACAGGAGAGGAATATCTTTCATAGAGTTTAAAATCATACCACGTTCGATGCCTATCTCGGAAACCATGATACTTTACTTTCTTCCCCCACAGATGGTTTTAACTGTACTCCTCAAATATATGGACAGGGGGCAAATTTTAAGAAATGTTAGGTTTTTCTCCCTCAATAGTTCTGCAAATAGCAGAATAAAATAAAATAGTGTTCCAATTAGCACACTTGTAGTTTATTAGCATCAAAGGAAAATAGAAAAATGGCTTTGTTTATAGATTCACAGCTATCATTTTACACTACATAGAATTATTTAAAGTTTTGCTGGCAATTCAGCTTCCATTTCTGATGCACTTTTAGCTTGTTTTAAATTCCACATTCGAATCCCAGAGGTTGGGATTTTCTCATTTGCAGTAATATATTCTCCTTACACATATAAGAGCCTGACTAAATTAATGTATAAACAGCACTGGAGGCACTGAAGGCTCAAGGCAGGAACGTAATTACTCTGGGGATAGAACGTATTCTAATTCAGGTTTATGAACTAATGTGCTAACAGATGACTAGCACTGTTACTAAATCTAGAATAACCACTTAAGTTAATATGTTCAGAGACCAGACTATACATTATAAACAAACAAAACATATTAGGGTCTAGATGTGTACCAATATAAAACAAGATTATTTTTGAGGGAGATAGTAAATAGGAGGAAAATGCTATTATGTCTCAAAAATGGAATATAAAATATTATTGTATTTTCCATTAATAGGATGTTTCAATCAAGTTAACTACTTTCACTAGTACTGAATTTCCTATATTGCTTTCCCTTTGTTCTGACATTTGGTAATACCTATCTGCACAGTATGTTCTAGTGTGGTAGTTGGTATACTTTTAGCATTATCTTATTTCACTGCACACACACATAATAAAAGCCAGTTGAATTCTCCATACTTCTTGTTCTTGCACATTTTATTCTGTCATGCCAACTATTCAAAACTGTTCTCTTTGGACTCCCCATGTTTCTAGCCTTTCCAGTTTCTTGATATCCATATATCCACATAATTTTCCCATGCCCTGCATTCTGCAAGGAGACAACTAACCTGAAAATAAACTCATCTGCAATTGGACATATAAAGTCACATGTTTCCATGTCCATTAATTTAACAAGTGCTATCTGAAGATGATGCATTATTCAATGACAATCAAACTTTCTCAATTTTAGTAGGGTATAGAACCCACTTGAAGACTTTGGGTTAACTGGCCAGAACATCATATGTCTAGCCTTAATATGCATGAAATGCAGGAGGATGGTTGCTTCTATAAGCACAGAAAAAGTTTGGGATGGGGATACTAATTATGTATCTGGTGTGTACCCAAGTAATGTCGATGTTTCTGAACTAAGACGCATGCTTTGAGAACCACTGAACTTAGATGGAACATATCTCCAGATACTTCCTCTATGATCTCTTAGGGTGGACAACTTCTCTAATCAAATGTAGGAAGTCCTATAATGGGTACATAATATGCTATGTATATTATTTTATTGTAGGGTAGAACAAAATTTAGGAATAATTCTGTTTACCTCTATGTATTTCTTAACAAATTACAATGTTCTATTTCTAGACAAACTCCTATTATATGAACAAAATCTCTATAGTATCCGTGAATTTTTTGATATGTAACAAAACTGTACTTGTTAAGACCATCACAGAACTCAAATGTTTTAAATTTATGAAATGAACAGGAAATAGATTATGGTTTACATTTTTAAATATTGAAATAATGGATCAATAATCACAATATTCACAGTGGAATATTTAAACATTGTAATAGGAGGATAACAGATCAGAAATTCTATTTTCACAAGAAAACTTGTAAAATACCTTTTATGAGTGCGGGGCAAAATTCCATCCATCATAAAATTAGAAAATACGAGTTAATACTGCTTCAGACATAGGGTGGTTAAAAGTATAAGAAATGTGTTTACCTTGTCATTAAAAGGCAAAAATAATACCAGTTGACGAACAGAAAAAAAATGCATTTGAGTGTAATATTAGATTCACTTTTTAACTTTTTAATTAACCAAAATAATTGGTACAAAGTTTCAGTTAGGAGGAATAAGCACTAAATATTTTTTGATGAATCTCTTTGCAAAGACATGCAAACCTAACGACTAGTGTGAAGAAATTTAAAAGGAAGTATGGATAAGTAATAAGACTTTTTAGACTTAGTAATAAAACTGACTGATAATTGCCATGACCCCTCCAAGAATAAGTTGTGCTGGAAAACAAGTTTTATGATAGAATTTTTTAGTACAACTTGACTGTTGCCCTTATTCCTCTAACCTAGAAATGTAAATTTTATTTTAGAAGATCTCCAAAGATAAAATAATTTAAATTATTGCTTCAAAAATTAAAATATAATCTGACCAGTTTGGAAGATATATATGCTACATGTTTGTGAGACAGTGAAATTTAAGATGAACTAAAATTGCTGAAAGAAAAGATAGAAAAAGTAGAGATCGAATACATATAAATAAAGTGGAAGTTATTGATAATTTATACCAGAAGCACAATTGGTTAGAAGGAGTGCTAAGAAGCCAAATCAAAATAATTAGTGTAAATCTGAGCAGCACATGTAGATAATTCTTTATGCTTATGCCAATTATTTTGTGAGAGGAAAAAGACATTGTCTCCCAACTCTCTGCAATTGTGTACTCAACAAGGCACTTGATTCTATTAAAAGGAATATGCTTTTCTAAAGTATGCACTCTGTACTGTAATTGTTAACTCAGTGAAAAATTTTACTTTCTTCTGACTGTCTTATGCACACATATTTTTATGCTAGAGGAAACAAATTTGTTTATTCACAATATTAATTCAAATAGATCTATATTATTAAGCGCACTTAACAAATACTGTGTTAACAGTATACACTTGGCTAGCTCTTCTGCCAAATGTGCCTGGAGCCTTGAAGAGTTTTTAAACTTGACAATGAGAATAACATGTTTGCATAGACATCTTCAACAGAACTGTCTTTGCCATTTTAGTGATCCTGAAAGCAGGTGGCAGGAACTAGCAAGAACACGTGTTACTGACATAATCAAGAAAATATAACAGATTGTTTTTAGCTGAACATGAAAGTATGGTGAATATGAAGTTTAGCTCAAATTATTAATGTCTACATCTCCATTATATTAGGTTCTTTTCATCTGTCTATATTTTCTTATTTTATTAAATGTGTCATTTTTTATATAATGAAAAACATCAAATAGCATTTAAGCAAATAAATTTAAGGCAAAACTAAGTGTATGTAGAACATTGGTTAATTTGTAAGATATTTTAAAGTAGACAATGCAAATTTTAGGCTTGGATAATAAATCACGACAAAATACTAAAGCCGTAAGTAATTTAAGCTAAATGATGATGTATCTTTTTCAGGCCATTGAGTTGCATTGTGCCAGCCTGAAGATCCATCCATGTATGGGATGAAAGCAACCCTGTCCAGGGGGTAGAGCTGCAGCTGGTGAAGAGTGCATTCTAGCTACATGGCCAGTATTGATGAAGATAAATCCCAGAGAAACATTTTAAAGATTGAATCTTAGAGAACAATCCATAGAAAATTCTAATCTTATCCAATGTTTGCTTGAAATCAGCTTAAACATGTCAGACTGTTGATGTTTTTATAAATTCTTGTGTTCCTGTAGGACTGTAGGACAGGGAAACCAACATTAATCCAATATTACTTGGAAATGTTTTGAGTTAGAAAGAGGAAAATGTACCTTTGTCTCCTCCTTTCCTAAAAGAAAGAAAACACAAATAGCACTAGGGATTGATTAATTCCTGTAACAGTAAAAGAAAAAAGCCTGTCCTTACCCTGGGCATTTACGGCTTTGCTTAATTTTTATGGCTGCACAAAGAGCATAAAAAGTTGTCAGCATACTTACGTTTAATTTCTGCACTAACGGAGTGAACCCGCGGAAATTTTGACAGCTCCTTGACATTCCTGACACTCACAGACTACTTGTTCACTCATTGAAAGTAAAGGATTGTCAGCTGCCAGAAAGCAAAGGCATGATGCCTGAAACACACGAGATGCTCCTTGGGAAAGATGATCATTTAAAGTGCTCAATCTCAGGCACCTGCTGGTTTTGTTTTATAATTTCTAAATCAAAAATAAGTGGTTTTATTGAATGAAAGGTCCAATTTCTGCTTATTGAATTAAATATTTGAGGTCAAAGAAACAGAATAGAGTCCACAAAATCATGCAATAGGAATAAAACTTAAAAGCAAATTGTGTATGTATACACACACAGACATACATACACAACTATGTTAAACATGGCTAGAGTCAAGCAAAACATGGCAGTATGTCTGATGTTTTTCAGTCTTCCCAGTAGAAAAAAATATTCAAGGACATTTCTTTTTATTCTTTTTTTTATGGGACTGGGGTTTGAACTCAGGGCTTTGCACTTACAAAGCAGGCACTTTATTGCTTGAGCCACACCTGCAGTTCATATTCTTTCTCTGATTATTTGGAGATGAGGTCTCAAAAATTCTTAGCCCAGGCTGGTTTCAACCTGCTCTCCTCCCAATGTCAGCCTCCCAAGTAGCTAGGATTACAGGTGAGACCCACCAGTGCATGGCACAATGATGTTTCTTTATAGATTTTTATGTCATACAATTAGAAAGGGTCTCTCTTGGATACTCAATCAAAAGTAATATTTGTGTAAATTTCTTCAAAATAGTAGAGTTGTATGACTATAAATGTAATCTACATGAATATCTTGATAATTTATGTGAAGTTCCATTTAGAAATTATGTGTATATATATTTTTTCTCTTCTCCATTTTGTTGTTATGTTTGGGGTCAAATAATGTCAATATTGTGTATTTTTTTCTTCTGTAACAAAGAATACACTCAATATGATACAACGTTGGAGAGTAAGAAAACTTGTAATATAGCTCATCTAATTGTCACATTTATATTCATAGACAGAATAGCACTTTATTAATAAAAATTGTATGAACATAGTAAATGTTGGATGCCAATAATGCATTTGGGACTTTAGCAAATTGACAACTACAACCTTATCTACTTCTGAAGATGTATACTTAAATAGCAATGTTCTAAGTAAACCAGAGGTGTACAGTCAGACTGATGTTAAGTGACAAAAACAGCTGGTGTGTGTACTCTACTCATTTCACTGTCCTCAAGTTTTAATTGAAATATTTATGCAAAACAGGATATATATTGGAAACTAAACCAGATTCTATATATTTATAACTCTTGGAAGAAGCCAACTCATGACTTTCAGACTTTTTCAGTAGCATCCATGACCAATAATCACTCACTCTGCCTAATCACCTGCACTATGGATGGATCATATCAATCATTTCACAAGGCCAATTTATATAACTGTGAAGAATTTAATTATTGAACAAAAAGGCATTACATCTCCCACACTCCATTCTAACTTATTTTAGGAAAATCAATAGATAATATAAAAGCATTACGCCACTTAAATGTCACCATTCATGATATGTCACCTTTCAAAATATTTATGAGAACTTGTATAACTCTCTCAGTTCTTCTTGACTAAGTTTGAACACAGTTCAGGATCAAGAGCAAAACTGGAAGGTGGCAAAGATTTTGGCCTCCATAGTCAAATAGTTACATTTGATACAGAAGAAGTTCCTTAGTCTCTGAGTCCATGTCATCATTGGTAAAATGGAAGTCATAATCCTAATGTCAACTGTCTGGTAGTATTAGGATAAGGAATAAGTCCACTCAAACACAAAACATGATGCACAGTTACAAGTCATCCAGAAAGACAAACACAAATAAAGAAATAGATGTAGTTGCTGGTGCAACTTTCATTTTGAAAGGAGATGAAAGAATCACAAGTAACAATGCAAAAAATGTACATATTATTGAGAAGAAATAGCAGCTTTTAGAAGCTTATATGTACTTAATGTATTTTACTAAATTTGATTTACTTGAATATTTCTGTCAGCACAGAATCCCAGGCTTGCTTGAATATGATCTCAAAAGGTTTTAGTTGGGTGCTCTGACTAACTTCTCACACTCAGTGCATTTCCAAATTGAAGATAGTTGCAAGGTTATGTTGTCACATGGGAAAATCTAAAGACATAGAGCATGCAGTGCTAAGAAACCTCTAGAGTGGAATCCCTCTGGTAAATTTTACTGCCACATGTAATTTCCTCCAAAACATTATGCAATCTTTAATATTTCAGATTTGAAGATTTCAAGTCCACACTCTCTTTTCCATATTGTTTGGAACATATTTAATTATAATCCTGCCAGACTGATTCTTAATAAACCTGCATAATGTTTTTTTACCTTCTGTATTGAATTCCTCTATGTATGCATTTCTCATTTAGTGAAATTTTTATTTTAGTTAGTGTAAAGGGCAATGCAATTTGTCAACATGTGACCAAAAATTGGAAATGATATAAAAAATTCAAAGAAAAACTACATTCTTATAATTAATTTCCCATTGAATTTCAAGTACATTTTGAATTCTCTGCATATTTATTTTGGAGCTAACCTTCATATTTTTTCTATCTATAAAATTATATTCACAAAGCCAATTTACTTTAGTTTATGTAAACCTCTGATCGTGGATCTGGGTGTGTAGCTCTGTGCTACTCGCTCATACTTAGCATGTGTGAGGACTTGGGTCGTTCAAGACCCGGAACCAGAACAAAAAACACTCCACTTTGATCTTATTGGAATTTTTCTTGCATAAAAGTTGAGATATGGAGGCAACTTAAACTGTCTTCTTTTATGTTTTCACTTCATTTACTATGTGCACTGATTTTACCTATTTATTTGATTGTATTTCTATTTGTTTCTTTGTACCAGCATCCTATCACTTTGTTTATTGAAACTTTTATCTTTTGTTAATAGTCTTTGTTACTCTTCAACAAAATTGTATTTTTGCACACTTACATTACCATATTCATTGTAAAATAAGCTTCTCTACTTCAAATGCTATTGGTTGATTTATTTCATATTTTAGATTAACTTAAGTACGGATTAAAAAAGGAAAAATTGGCATCCTCATGATATTGATCCTTCCTATCTACAGCTATAGGTGCTCCCAATAAAGAGCTGTGTGCAATGACCTTTTTCCAAACTGAGTATATCAGTAAGATCCTTACAAAAATGGCCTCTTCAAGTCCTGCCTGAATATTTAAGTGGCAAAATAACCATTGTCACACTTGCATAGAAGTTATATCTCTACACCTTATACATTTGAGTGCGAATTCTCTCTATATTTTTGCACATATATGAGTTATCTGCTGTATAAGATTTCAAGCTTTCAGAAAAAAGTTATATTTCCTGAACTGAATTTGGCATGTAATGTAGATTCATGTCATTCTTATCAAAGTTTAATAAAAATAATATCCTATTTGCTTTGCATTTTTCTTCAACCAACCTGCTTCTAAAATTGAGCATATGGGAGAGATATAATAAAGGAAATGGGAAAATTCGTTTATGTTGAAATGTTAAGATTTGTGTCTTGGTAACTTTTAGGTTTTTAGAGTTTAATTATGGTAATGAATATTACAACATCCCAAGAGAGGAGTAATATTCACTACATTTTGATGTTAAATTAAAAACACCACTCCTACTTTGTAAAATTAGTATACCTCTGGTAACAGTTTGTGGAAATTTGACTTAGCAGAACACATTTCAATAAAGGATAATGTAGCATTTATTGACCAGCTATTACTTTTAAGTACTGAAGTAGGTTTTGGAAATGCAGAGAGAAAGAAATAAACTCTACATTTTCTAATGGGGTTCATAGTATGTAGTAATAAATATATAGAAACTCTAAGTATGATATAATATTGAAATATTGTACCTATATAATTACAGGTACAACAAGGTAAAAATTCCATACACATGTACACATGAATATGTATAAGTACAGATGTGAACAAGATACTATGCAGAAATGTTTTAGCGTGTATAACTCTTGCCAGCTCATCTTTTAAAATTCTAATTGCAGGTGCAGAAAAGGAAAAATAAAATAACTTGGGTATAAAATCATTGCTTTATAAAGTCAATCAATTTTATAAATATTTCCTAATTTGGGTACTATTGAGAAGAAAAACTAAGATTAAACACATTTAAGTGGCAATATGAATTAATGTCAAAAATGTAAATTGCATATTTGCAATATGGGAGTTCTAATGAAAAGAAAACGTTCACCTTTCCATGACAGGGTGAGGTCAGGTATTCATAAGTGCCCTAGAATTGGCATGCATTTTCTTCCTCCTGAAAATTGACTCTGTGGAGTGCTGTTAATGAATGGTTGAAAATCAGCTGCACATTTTAATACCTCTTTAATGGAAGTTGTGTGGGAGAAATGAATGTGTCTGTAATACAGGATTGAAAAGAAAAAAATGCTCTTAGAGATAGATGTTAGACCCCTGAAGTATGTTTACGGTTATTTTATTCTCCAGGGAAACATATTTCTGAAATCCTAATGGAAATTAATGGGAAAATATAAATCTCTATAAACCACCATGGTACATATAGTTCTGTAGAAGATCAACATAGAGTATAATTAATTGTTAAAAACATTAATTCACACATTTGTTTAGTGTCTATTGTTTTCCAGGTTTTATAATCACTAGTGATTTAGCAGTAAATAAAAGTTGGGAACTATTTATTTATATCTAAATCTAACTACATTTTTAGGAGGAGGACTCAATTAAGCAACCAAATAATTGACCATAGACTAGGTATTATGAGTGCCAAGGGAATATTAAAAACTACAGGGGGAAAAAGGATCATGAAATTTCAAAAGAAGGAGTCCATATTTATATATAAAGATGATTAAAGAACTGTACCAATTTGGAGTAATATTTGTGAAGAGATAGCAAGGACGAGAGGGAAGAAGACAGGTGGACAGTTCTAGGTTGAGTTGGAACATGCCTAGCAAGGAGTGTAATGTACAATGGGATCAGAGAAAAAAAGGAGGGTGCTGTTCATTTTATAGCAGAAGAAGCCATTGGAAGATCTGAAGGTTTGATTTCTGAACTGCAACTGAAATATTTTGAGTAAGTACAAAGTGGACATACCATTGAAGATGATTCCAGGTAATATACTGACCATGGATTATTAGAGGGCTGCAGGCATGAAAGCAGAGAGGTCAGTTAGCGTGGTGTGATAGACTAGGTAAGGAATGATGCTTTGGCCAATGGTGATAGTGTAAAAGTGCTAGTCAGTGATTAGAATTGAACATTTTGAATGGAAAGACAATTGGATTTGAGAACAGTTATATAGCATTCAAGAAAATAAATAGCTACAACATATTTTTTATGAAAACTAGAAGTTTGGAATTATCAATTGGTAAAATGGGGTACTGCCAAGGCAAAGCTTTGGGGGAGGGGTTGAATGGGAGGAATTCCCATTAAAGGCACATTCCATTGAAGAATTTAAATCACTGAAAAGGAGAAAAATTACTTTGAATTTGAAAATATGATAGTCAAGTAATTCTAAGTAGAGATATTTATTTTTTCTTCCATGTATTGATATTTACAGCCATGATCCTGAGCGAAATTACAGGGAATCTGTTCCAGAGAGAAGATGCGTGTGAATGGGATTCTGGGGCAGGTTACAATTCAGAGAAAAGGAAATTCAGCCAAAGGACAGTAAAGAAGTGTATAAGAAGGGATTCTATAAGCCGAGTGAGGTTATTAAGGAGGTAAACAACTCCATCAAATGAAGCTAATAAGTCCATAAGTGAAATTCACTGGTAAACTTGAGATGACATGAAATAAAATTAGAATAGGTAAGGTACAGACAGTAAGCCCAAAAGCTCTCCAAGAGTTTTACTCTAAAGTAATCCAGAAAAATAGATACTTGAATATCTTATATTACCAAGAGATTTATTATTATTATTATTAATTTGAAATGAAAAATAAAAGCATGTTACAATGACAGTGGAAGCAATAGAGTAAAAAAGTAAATTGGAGAAGCAGGAGTGAGCCAAGACAATGGAGATGTTGATGTCTGCAGTGGTGGGTAAGGATGGCACCCAGAATAAATGGCCCAATATAAAACTAGATGTCACAAATAAAATACAAATGAAACTAGTCATCAAAAATTTTTTTCCAGTCTGGCTTAATTGTCTGCATGACAGAACAGAGTAGGCAGGAACAGCATTTAATAGATGTTGAGGTTTATTGAGGTGGGTGTGACAGAGGAAGAGAGGCGCCCAGCAGTATGTGATTTGAGGGAGATCAAGCAGTCCTAACATGGGAAGGCTGTAGTGTTTTCAGGGAGAAAAAGGAGTCAAAGACGACAAATGAGCAGACAAAAAGAGAAGAGGTGGAGAAGGAGAGGGGATTTTTCTGGTGGCCATGATTTTATGAGAGAATATTTCAGGGTTTGCTTAGTTCTATTGTATTTATTATTGTTTTTCACTAAGATTAATAGTGATAACAATGTAAAATTATCATAACTCTATTTTCTAAAAAAGCATTGATCTAATGATATATTTCTAACTTATTTATAAAGCAATATAAATATGGAAATGGTTCAAACATACTTGTGTTTGTTTTTAAATTACTGAAATAATGTCTTTAATTTACTTGTGGTCAGCATGCTAAGTAAAATTAAAGTGCAGAAAAAAACACAGGACTATGGAACTGTGTGTGAGGATTGTGCAAAACCATCACACGGGTCAAACATTGAATTTTAATGTATGTGTTAATATGCAATTTTAGTTAATACTGTTTAATTGAGGCATATGATTGTGCAAAGTTCATTTATTTCTTAAAATAGCTATTATGTACCATCAAGTATTTACTTCATCTTCACAGTTAACATTGAGATCACTCTCTGTGGATACGTAACCACAGGGTACGTGCACATGGCTATTATAGTTGGCATTCTTATTACAGTAGAGTGTACTAAATAATCCTAAAAATCTTATCCAAATTTACAATTCTATGGTCGTGATTTATGCCCCAAAACAGCTACCAAAGATGAGCCACCTGGTGATGATAATAAAAGGCTAATGATAGTCACTGCCAAAACCTTCGATGAAACTTCTATCAAGAATGCTTTGATAACTTTCTAATAAGAATAAGGTGTTTCTGTGCTGTAGTATCATTTTGATCATCTATCAAGAATGCTTTGATAACTTTCTAATAAGAATAAGGTGTTTCTGTGCTGTAGTATCATTTTGATCATCTCCCTCCAAAGGACTGTGTGCCTTCTTTCATGGTTATTTTTGAAAGTCTTGGACGGTACGGTGAATTCATTCAACCTCAACATTTATTTACTGTGACTTGCTACACTATTTACTAGGCAGTGGGAATGAAGAGAAGCGCTGGCTTTCTGGACCATTTTCATCTTGGTAGGCACAATGCCAGGGACTTTGTATTCTTTCATTTAATCCTCACATGATCCTCATGAAATACGATACCATTTTAATCTGTTTTTCGCATATGAGGAAACAGATATAAAGAGACTGAAGTTCATGCCTAAGGTCACACAAGTTCATATTCAAGTTTATGGTCCCTGGCCCCTGAGCCTGCGTTCCAAAATGCTGAGCTATGGTCATGAGTAAGAGCATCACAGCCCACATAACTCCCTCCCACCAATCCTCACTCCCCACCGAAATGAAGGTGCCCAACACTGTTTAAAACAGCTATTTTATTGTAACTGTAGACACATTTATAAAAAAGCGGTGGTGTTTTCAACCAGCCTCATTGTCTCAGATTCTACGCTCTCTAATCATGATGCTTCTGATTGCGATTATTTGCTCTTCTGCTCCAGCGATTTACCACTTATTCTTACACTCTGCCATGTGGGCAGGCACTATGCTTCTTCGAATCCTTAGAGCAATTAACCAATTTTAATTCCTCATAAATCAGCTGGCTTCCCTTTATCATCCATCTATCTGACATATCCTTGGAATTGTCAAACCAGGATTGCACATGATATTATTACATTCTATTGAGCATAACCTCAAATCTATATGAAAAATACAGAATAAAGAGATTTATAGCTTTATTGTCTCACAAACTTGTGTTTGTTTTGGAGCATGCTGTTACATTGGCAAATGGTCTTAAGCAGAGGATGTTAGCCTACTTCTTATGCAGTCATTTTAATATAATCCATTGACAGTTTTCAGTACAATGGCAATGACATTGTTTTAAAGATATATCATTGATAGCACATTTGCTTTATATACAGGCCTCAGAAACTGTCACTTACTCCTGAACAAGTTTTTTAAAAAGTAGCTATAAATCAGTATCCAGGGAAATCGCAAAGGGCAACTCTACCTCAGTACAAGTTATTCAAAGCAGGTTAGCCAGAACTATGTACAGAAGCAACTTTGAAACATGGATACCAAAATAAAACCCCACTCTACAACCAAGCAGCTTATAGGAAATTTTAAAATATTTGTGGAGACTAGTTTCAGTTGGTAAGAGTTTTGGATGTCTTTGATGCAATGATAACAGGGGGTAGTTTAGGGAAAGCCTGGCAGGTGTTTTGAATATAGGCAATTCAACATCACAATGAGTGGATTCCCACCAACTGCTTCATGAACTGCTTCTATTAAAGGTTGTAAACAATTGTATCACTTATTTAAATTTATAAAGTGCCATTATTTTGGCTTCTGAATTCATAGTCACTGCATAGTTAATATTTTCTTTTATAGAATACTCTTTCAGACCGTCATAATTCTATGTATTAATGCTATTATATATGTGTTATACATGTGTGCCTTTCTTATATATTTATAAAAATAACTAAGATTATTAATATGTTTGTGTACTTATCTTGAAGCATTTTAAAGATTTTATATCTTTAATAATAGTGGAGATTTTAGAGACAAAACTTCATATATCATACATGTAGTATGTTCAGAACATGGATCTGAAATCAATTAATTTAAAAGCTTTGTAAGTCAGTTAATATTCTTGTTAAGTTATTGAGACCAATTATACGTGTGAATGTACTGTAATCCATTCTGCTGGTATGCTGGAGCCAATTTGTACCAGTAGGTGAGAGCTGGTTGTTGAATTTCAGGAATCTATAAGCCATTTGTTAAACATATGCAACAAAACTTGGATTTTACTTGCATCTATGTCCTTGAATTTATTTCCATCTATTTTTTTTCCTCTCTCTTTTATTTTATCATTTTTGCATTTACTCACATGTGTATACATTGTTTGCATGCCTCCTTCTGCCCTCTTGTTCTCTGATTTTATTGAAGAGAAAACATAGCAGACAGTAAGAAAGACATAGCATTTTTGCTAATTTAAGATAAAGATAGCTCTACAGAGAGATTACTAGCATTGCTTCCATGCACATGTGTATTACAACCTGAACTGGTTCATCTCTACCTGACCTCTTTGCTACTTCCTGGTTCCCGTCCCATAGTGGTCTCTGCAAGTTTAAGATTACTTTATTTGCTCCTCTATAGTGAGCGCATCAACCACATCCCAGTTTTAGGTTTCCTTCCCTTTCCCTATTCCTCCCATGCATGTTCTCCCTTTTATATATGACCCATGTCCAATAATGTTATTGCATTTGTTTTAGGTCTATAATCTGCATATGAAGGAGAACATGTGATTTTTGGCCTTCTGAGCCTGGCTAACTTCACTTAAGATGATGTTCTCTGGTTCCATTCCTTTATTTGAGAATGACAAAATTTCATTCTTCTTTGTGGCTGAGTAAAATGTGTGTACGTATCACATTAACTTAATCCATTCATCAGTAGTGGGGCATCTTGGCTGTTTCCATAACTTGGCTATTGTGAATAGCATTGCAATACACATCCATCTATTGTTTCTGTGTGGTTGAGATATTGTATGATGGGTGTCACTGCCCATCTCTTCCCAGTTCCAGCATCAGTGATAGACTGATAATTAGAAATCCATCAGGAGAGGCAGAGGTGAGTATTTACTCCACAATAAGAAAACACTATAAATTGGAACTTAAAAATTATTGAGAGCCAGTTACTAAACATTTATCAGTATATGTAATGCATAACAAATCCATTGTCTACTTGTTGTGATGAATAGGTCAAATATGTGAACACAAATTTGAAGAAGAGTCATATATTTTTCGAGCATCTCTATATTACCACTTGCTACTGAAAAAGTTGGTAAAAGATTTTCCCAGTAATTGACACCATGAAAGTAACTCACAGTTAATGAAATTTGCTTGTAAACATTTCTTTTTAAAAAATTATATTTTTATTAGCATATAATAGTTGTTCAGTAGGATACATTGGGACATTTATATTTGTGCATACAGTGTATCTTAGTTAGATTCAACCCCTCCATCTTTTCTTCTTCATCCAATCTCTTCCCTTTCTTAAAACAATTTCAACAGGTTTCATCATTCTATTTTCATACATGAATACAAAATACATCTGCCATATCTGCCCTTCTTCACCCTTTTCTTATGCCCTCCCTATCCCATTGGTACCCACCCCTGGGAAGAACCTGTTTTAATTTCCTATCTTTTATTTTTGAGTATGTATTCCCTATAAGCAAAATGATTTGTAAGTTGCTGCAATAAAAAGAAAAAGTAATGCAATTTCACAAGGATTCAGATATACAACAACTAAAAGCATGTACATGTGCCTGTAAATACTAGTCAAAAATTAATTTATGCAATAGAATAATAAAGGAGCAAATGATGAATAGCACTACAAATACTAAGAGTATGGCATGATTATTTGCTTGGACTGGACTGGAAGAGCCTGGAAGGTTTCATATGGGAAGTGTCTCTTAAGGTATTTTGAGTGTCAAAGAAAACCAGAGCTGGACAACAGTTAAAGAAATGAAAACATTTTTTATTTAAGATTATTGTAATAATGGAAAAGAGAACTATAGAACTGGGCTCAATTCCAAATACAGCATGAGTAAATAAGAATCTACAGACAGAGACCATGTTTGGGGTCAGTGGTTAGACAATACATAAAAGGAAACATCAAGAGTGAAGGGAATTTTACACAAGCGAACACACCAGGATTCTTGCTGAGGACAGACTATGGTAACAAGATATGATCATCTCAACTTCACCTGAGTGATGGTGGATATATGACCTGATTGGTCATTAGAGGTGGTCAGACATGAATGATAGAGGATTTTGCCTAAGGCAAATAAGAAGGGTCTTTTTGGTAAAATTGGACATTACACACAACTATGGAGGTCCAAAAGTCAGGCCTGGTTGAAAAAGTGTTTGGGGAGCCTAAGTAGAGTTTGGACAATGAGAGAATTTTTGTCAGCTGAGATAAGTAAGATTTCAAAAGGAGGAAAAAGAAGAGAAGACGTTAAAATGCAGAGATATGGTTGTCACATTTTTTGTTATTTCAAACATTTATTGAGCACCCATCACACTGGATCCTGAGGAGACCAGGGAACTGCTGAACTGAACTGTAGAGAGGAAGGATATGGTGAATATGGAAAGGTATACCATTCTAATAAGCAGAATAAATTGTAAAGGGTCTTGAATATCATTCTTTTAAAAGCACCAAAAGAGTTTTGCTCAAAAAACAGGGTTAAGTTTCTTCTATCAGATGCAAGTGATTGTGTTTGTACTTATTTTTCTCCTTAATTCAGCTCATTTTCTCAGCCCTCTCCATCTTTAACAAGGGAGATCCAGAAGAAGGAATGGTTGGGTCAGCACCTCAGAGATGAGGAGAAGTAGTAACAAGCTCCCGGGGAGAGCACTCCACAGGTTACACAGTCAGGAATCAATATGTTCATGTACATATACACATTCATAAAAAATGGAAAATACATTCCTACAGATGAAGAAGAAGGATGAAATTGGAAGAATGGAACTGTGGTAGGGAAAAGCCATGGTCTGGGTTAGTGTGAGTCTGTTTTAAAGGGCAGACTGTCGACTTTCACATACCTAGAAAATCTTTTGAAGTATAAGTTGAATTACCTCATTGATTATAATGTATTTCCAAAAATCTACCAGAAAGTAGAAATGTGGAGGTTTTTTTTCAAATACTAAGATTTATCACTAGAATAGCTGGGTTTGGAAATTGAAGCAACATGTGGCCCATGTGTATGGTCCAGAAGAGATGGGGGCACATACACCAGCAAACTCTAGTTTCTTCATCAATCTGGCAACAGCAGGGAAGGTAGGCAGGTGGCAGTGCATAGTGACAAAGACCTTCCACTCCACCCTAGTCGACATCTTTGTAGCTCTTGTTCTATTTTTTGGAGACTATTTTCTCATGGACATTCTGTCCTGGACATCTATCTCATCTCAGTTGCCAGTGATCCCCAGCCCAGAATGGACTTTCTCTGTAGGAACCTGGACTGTTCCAAGCCATTAGAGATTTTAGAACCTGCTAGTGTGGTACCATCTTTTCCTTCCCATCCAGATTTCCTGAGATCTGGATTTGAATTGGCACATTTGACCAAAGCAAGAATTCTGGGTTCGGGGGTTATGGCTCTTGCTTTTCTTGATTATGGAAAATGTGCCAGAGAAAATGAAAAATAATCCTTTTGTATTGACAACTAGTAGATGGTAATGGAATGAATTATAACAGAAAACTGCAAGAGGCTGAGAAAAGAGAGGAGAATTACCCTGAGTTTAATTTGAGGCAGATTAGGCGCAGATGAATTTATAATATATTTGAATAAAAATCTGCAAAGAAAATGCAGAGTTTGTGCATTATAGGATAAGTGATGCTCTAAGTCCTTGACATCACTTACAAAGAGCTAGTTAAGCACAAAGAAAACAAGGGTAAATACATCTCAGAACAGATAGGCATGAATATTGCATTAGGAAAGAGGATCCAATTAAAAAGACAGAGAAAATATATTTGGAAATGTGGAAAGAAGAAGCATGTTTCTTCTAATAAACAGAAGACAAAAATCATGTTAACTATTCTCTATTCCGTGTATTGACATTCAAGTATGTCAACCAAATAATAAGAATTTTGATCAACATTTTACCTACATGGTGCTAAAATACAGTTCTAATTTATTATGGTCAAATATTCTTGACCATTCTTTAATTATTTTACATATCTTGAAATCCCATGCCCTTGTTTCAGTTCCTCATTTCCAGCCTATTTTGTCCCTTTAAAGTCACAATGATTACTTTGTAGAATCTCTTTGTAGAATCTTTAGTTTTGCTTCTATAGTCAAAGTCTCATATGTGAGAGTACCCTCACTGAGATTTCAGGATTAGAGTTTTGTTGTATTTATTGATTAAGCAAAAAATTTCATAGTCTCGTCTCTTTAGGTGGACAAGGCATGGTCATTGCCACAAAGGGGCTTGCGGTCTACTTGGGGAGGTAGTATTTGTCAAAATTATGATAAAGTAAGTAATACAAAATGTGTTAGGAATAATAACACAAGCCACTGTGTAAGTGTATAGTAACCATCCCTGAAAAAATAAGCATTTAAATTGAATTAAAAATGAAAAATAGAAGTTAGCTGACCAATGTAGGTTCAGTGGAAAGGATTTCTTGCAGATAGAACAACCTGTGTCATGACTTTTTCTAGAAACTGAAAGAACAAAGCCAAAAACAGTTGATGTGGCTAGAACACAGAATGGGACAACAATGGAGGCAGAAGATGCCAGAGAGCTAGGTATTTGTCAAATTGCAGCAGAACACCTTCCTCTACAGACAGTAAGGAGGCTGAGTTCTGGCCAAAGTCATGAGAGTGAAAGTGGTAGCACTTCTAGAACCGGTTCATCAAACTTTGTCTTGTGCTGTGTTACACTCTTTCCCTTCTTTGCCCACTGTCTGGATTCACAGGGTTCATGGGAGAACTCTGGAATCACATAGAAGAGACCTCCTACTAACCTGAGTGAATATTTGAACACGAAATAAATATGCATTGCAGTGTTCCACTATATATTTTAAGACTTGGTTTTTGCAGCAGCTAGTATTGGCCTAGTTGTATGGTAAGCCTACTTCTACTCTATTTCCTTCAGTGTTCTTAAAACAATAAATGTTTTTATGGCATGAAAATATATTATGTTGTATAAAACATTTCAAAGGCTTTCTAGAAATGGAATGAAAGAGCATGTTAGGATATGAATTAAAGGAACAGAAAACATTTAAGGAAATGTTCTGCAGAAATATTACAGTATTCTAAGGAAAGATGAAAGATAAGGAATAAAGTGATCTCTAGGAATTATGGTAAGAAGTTAACTTTATAATTGAATTATGAAGGAATCAAATATTTTAAATCATTACATTAAATCTGCACCACTAATTCTAGCAACTAAAATATCTTTCCTGTTACTAAATAATCACAGCTTCACATCACTTTCTACAACAAGTTTTCAAAAGATTGTTGCTTCAAAATTATATAAAATAACCCATCTGTTCACACTTGTGGCATATTTTCTTTTGATTAAAGGATGTACTTCAAGTAATGCATCAAAGGCTGACATAAAAGTGATAGTTTTAAGCATTTGACCATGACTATACATAAAGGGTTAGCACTTAGTATTCTAAAGATCAATTAGTAGAATTGGAGAAAATTTCCAAATTTATCAACCATATAATAAACATTCAACTCATAATTATCCACCCCATAAATTCATTAATTTAAGATATACTTGTAGCTTTTCTCTATATCTTTAATATTTCAAATAAAAGTTTGGAAATGTGTAACCTCATCCTTAATCAAGCTTTAATAGCTACACTGAAATCTTTACCTACTGAAAATTTCTGGAGTGTGCAGCATCTATCTAGTTCTTTATAATATTCTGTGTAGCAACTCAAAGTTGGATGTACTTAAAGTAATTATTTTTTAATACCATTAATATTTACAAATTCATACACAAATTTTTTTTTTGTAATACTGGAGTTTGAGCTCAAAGAGTCATGCTTTCTAGGCATACATACATAGTTTTAGTCAGGATTCTCCAAAGAAGATTAACCATGATGTAAATATCCCACAAACACAATATGTGTTTCTCATGCACACACATATATGCAATAACCATGTCAGGTGTATGTGGTAGTTTTCACTTTCAATACGGGGCTTTAAAACCCAATAGTATATTTGATCACCTGGCAGGTAATGATGAGGACATACTCTGGTATTCAGAACAATGCAGAACTGTTGAACTAACGGTTGTTCTACACTTGGCCCCTAGAGGTTATGTGCGCAATCTTTTCAGCAGACCCCACGCTTCAGCACTTCACTAAACTAGCAGGATTGTATGAGGTCAGTAAAAGACACTTTGTGGGAGGTTGTAAAAGTGCTCCATAAAATGCTGTGTTAGCAGTGAAAATGAAATTAGATAATGGATAAGGCATACATTTACAACAAAAATAGTGGAGAGAAACCAGCCCAAGTGCAGTTTGGTAACTTTCAGGACCTTTGGTGAGACATAGAAATTGATGACGGTTCATAGCTGAAGGGATGGCTCCCGTGAAGATCAGTGCATCTAACCAAGCCAGATCTTACCTGGCCTAGCTGTTAGTGATCATGTGGTTTTTAGCTAATAAGGGCAAAATCTCTTTCAAATATAACTGGCAGGGTCATTACTTATGATGAGCAAAATTTACTTTGGCATGTTGTAGAATTTTTAAAGCAACAACAAGAATGCCACAAACATTCTTAAGTATTTTCTGTTAAATATAATGGCATCATAGAACATGGCATTGTGTTTTGTTGTTGTGTTATTTTAATAACTCTTCAAGTTTTACATTTTAAGGCATATGATGAAATCAAAGCACTGCTACCAGTTATTATATTTCCTACTACCAAGACTTGATACCACCAAAGAAGATGTATACATAGACTCTCTGTGACAAGAAGAAAACCATTCCTTGCTTGGAGCCTGTGTACTCATGAAACATCTTTTTAATAATACTAATCTTAATATATGACAATTATTAGCTATAAATATTTTCCACTAGACTGTCAGCTCCTGGAGTGTAGAATTTTATTTTACTAATTTCTATATTCTTAAAAAAACTGATTTATCACATATTTGAAGTTTGGGCATCGCTTTGCTTAATAATTTAAAATATTGCTCTTGCTGAAAAGAATAACATTCAGACTAGAAATGCAAACACAAGCGAAAGTGAAAATTAACAGGCAGAATTGGAAGATCTAACATATAATCAGAATCATTTCCTGAAGCTGATGCTCTCCACAAAATATCAGGAAAGTATGAACTGCACAAAGACAGTGTCATTTTCACACACACGTACTTGCACACCTGCACACATTCACTCACTAACTTTGTCTGCTTTTATCGTAACACAAAACAGTGTCCCAGTAGAAGGAGACTTGGTATCATGTAGGTTAGATTATGAGGGAGATATATAGTTTAAAGGGGGCACTGATCCAAATTTCTTGGCCTTGTTACTTTCATTTCTCCTTTGCAACTCTGAATTCCTAAAATGACTTACTACTCAGGAAGAATAATGTAATGAAAGGCATGTAAGAATGCTCCTTGACTTATGAAGGTGCTGCATTTCCCTAAACTCATCATAAGTTGAAAATATCAGAAATCAATAACAATGAAAACACCTAACCAATGGAATATCATAGTTTAGCAACACAGTACACTGCAGAGTATGTGCTGTTCACCCTGATCATCCCATGGCTGACTGGGAGGTGCTGCTCACTGCTGCTGGCCAGCAGCCAAAGACAGTATAATACTGAATATAGCTCAAAATTAAAAATTAGAAGTACAAAGTTTCTCCTAAACCCCCATTACTTCTGTACCAACATACAGCTGAAAAAAATCTTAAGTAGAGCCATCGTAACTTAATCACATGTATAGGTTTTTAAGGCCTTTTCCAAACTTCTCATTTCATTCCATTACCTCATGTAAGTCTCAGGTGCCAAAAGTAGTTCTACAAGAAAAGATACTAAGATATGTGTTAGGCAAGAAATCTCAAGATCATTGATAAATCCTGATCCAGTGCGTGGGCTGTCATCAGCTCAGATGGCTTGCCCTTTGACCTCTCCTTTTGATGTGAAATCAAGACAGGGCACCTATGGCTATCATTCAGATGTCTAATCAGCACCTATCATCCATTCAGGATTTAACTTTGATCTGTTTCATGCCCTTTCCCTACTTCATACAGAGATTCAATGACTCTGTTCAAGAGATAATCCCATCAAGTTTGCAATAATTGGTTAAAGAACATTAGCCAAGAGGCCTATGGCTTTTCCCTAGGCAGAGTATTACTTCAGAAGTGAGCATGTGGCTGAGCTACAGGAGAGGGTTAGGGGTTCCTAGAGAAAGAAGCTTCATTCCTATGACTGACTCTTCCAGGGAATGATGTGTATGACAATGTGAGGTCACCTTTCTGTAACCTGCCGTCATGAAAGCCCTGTGAAAACAAAGCAAGCCTGTGAAGAAATGGACCATTTGGGAAAAGAAACTGGACCTCTTACAATGATTACAAATTTTTCCCAGTTGATCTTCCAAATCAAATTCCTGATTATGTAAGCTTAACATGCATGGGTTTTTTGTTACTTACAACTGAAGGCAACTTTCTGATAGTTTTACTTTATTAGTGTTGTCTAACTTAATTCTTGTTTACTTTATAGATAGAGACACTGAAACTCAGGTGTTAAGAAAAAGCTCCAGAGTGACACAGAAGAGCCTTAATTTTAAAGAAATATGTTTGTTTCTCCATATCCCAAAGTCTATGAGTTAAACGGTTTTACTTTGAAAAAGCTGAAAATAACACCTAACAAATTATTTCAGTGTTCCTACATAGCACTTTTCATGTCTAATTTTGAAAATATTTTGTTGTAAAAAAATAAGTATTGAAAACCAGCTTTTTTCTACCAAAGAACATTTACAATTCTGTATAAATATAGCTCATGATATCATTAGGACATTTTTCTAAATTTAACTTCAAATGGTTGTGTAATTTTAACAAAAAGCAAAGATGAGTAAAGCACATGGGATGAAGTCATTCAAAAGTAATGACAAAAGAAATTGTACTTGTATAAATTGTCTTATTCCTAAGACTAGAAAACATGAATACAGCAAAAACCAGATTAAGCTAGTTATCTTGACTTAAAATATGCTTTTTTCAGTTATTTTATAAATGTTCTCTTACTCTTTCTTGTTATTTGGATTTCTCTCATTTGTCTTAAAAGTAGATCTAGTTATTTACTAACTAATAAAATCTAAACCTTGTCTAACACACCTCAACTGTCTTCTGGTTCCAGGAATTCCTATGCTGTCTTTGTCTCCCTTCTGTCTTCAGAGATTCACCCTCAAATATATCACTCTGCAAAACTTAGACATTATCACCTCTTTCTTTACTAGGCTTGTAGGCAGACTTACCTCTAGCCAAATAATTCAATTGGTCTTTCCAACTGATAAATTTGTCTTCACTGTTTGACTTCTCTCTCTTTCATGACATGTTCTCTTTCCTCCCTTCACTTCTATGACCCTTGACTTCCCAGTTTTCCTCCTGCTGCTTGCTTTCCATTAAAATTTTCATATTTTTTAAGAGTAAGCAGGAGAGTCTATTGAGGCAGAAAAATGTAAAGTGGGAGAATAGAGCCCCCAGAGTTGGGGGTCTGAAAAGAAGGTGCCCCTACAGATTGTTTTTTTGCCTAGATTTCAATGCCAGTTTCTTAAAATTGTGTTCAACATTTTCTTTACCACTCATTTGACATTTCACTGCTGAGGAGTGTTTTCAACTACTCCCATGGTTCTCCTCTCATCTGCATGCTGAAGACCCCAATCCCCTCCATCTAGTTATCACATTTCAACAACTTGTTCCAAGATTACCATCTCCAAGAGAGATAAGAAGCTATGATGGTTCCTGGTTGTCTATTAATCAGTGATAGGAATATCAAATAGATACTCACAAAAGTAACAATAAAACTAAAGAAAATCAATTCCTTTTTCCATTACAGACATGGCTAAATATTCAACCTGCATTATCAAGACATAGTTACACTTGCTCAAATCTCCCCAGAAGAAACACTTCCAGGGCTGTCTGGTCTCTGCATTGCTGAGGGAAATCTTGTACAGCATTATTGTGGTATCTCTATACTGTCACTCTGGATAAGGCTCTCTGGAGTTGCCCATTTGAGAGACATCTTAATCACCAATCAGCACCTGCAACTCCAAGTGTCTGCCCTTGTGACTTTCAGATTGTGCTTTGTACTATAAATCACTGTTTGTTTTCTCTCCCTGTAGCATCATAATGTATATGACACCTCTTTTTTGATCAGCAGTTACATTGTTCTCCAGGATCATAGCCTATGTCTTTGGGGTGTTTTCTAAGGCTATTGAAAGTGACTTTAAATGATAATTCAACCTCTATTTTAAGTCAGGTCATCCAAATTATCTTCTAGAGAAAAATCTATAGTTTTACTTAGGATCCTTCAGAAGAACAGAATCAATAAAATGTATAAATAATTATAACATATTTATTAGCTTGGGCTGCATAATCAGAGGCTAGATAAGTCCCACAATGACTGTCAGCAAGTTGGTGTGACAGAGAAACCAGTAGCTGCTTCGTCCAAGATGCTGCAAGCCTCAGAACTAGCGGGACTAGTGATGCAGACCCAGTTAAGGCTGAAGGCCTGGCAGTTCCTGGCGAGCTGCTACCTGTCATGTGAGTCATCGTTCAAAGACTGTGGCATCTGAAGGCTGATGTTTGCAGGTAATGTCAGCAAAAAAAACTGCACCATTGGAAGAAAAATCAAAATTGCCCATGTTGTAAGCTTCCCTCTTCTGTTTCTGTGTTCCAAGTGTCCAACCTGGCTTGTTGGATGCTGCCTGCTACACATAGGGTGGGTGTCCCATCCAGGAACCTCAGATCCCTGACCCACAAACTGATTGTCACTGGATACACCCTCATAGACACACACAGAAATGTGCTTTATCAATTTTCTAGGCATCTCTCAATCCAGTCAAGTTGACAAGATTAACCATCACACTCAATCAACTGCTTTATGCAACACAGTAATACAGTATATGTACATGTTCTAAAGAAGACCAAAATGTTCTACAAATAAAATCTTACAGCTCCTGGGAAGTTATCAATGATTTTACTATGAGGAAATCTATCCTTGAAGTTAACCAAGAATAGATTCCTTATGATAGATTTCCCATTCTCTAGAAATACAATGAGTGTTAAGGGGCAACCACAAATTTTCCGTTATTGCCAGTCCACTCTTTCATTCATTCCTGTTGTCTTATCATCCTTGCATTAGAGCTATTTGTGCCTATGGCTACATTTCTAGACAAGGAGCCTATCAAGATAAGGAAATTCAACTCTTGCGCATCATCGCGTGTGACAGGAAAGCACTGGAGGAAATCCATGTGAGTTTAGACAGTGTTAGGACTGCTTGCTATCCTTCTGAGATAGCAAGATTTCCTCTTTAGTACCATGTTCAACCATAACAACAAATCTATAAACATCATTTTAATTTTAGATATAAATCCTCCAAGTAAGATAAAATCATAAAATTCAAATAAACCATTTCTTTAGTAAAAAAAGTCATTTTCTTGCTTACTTATAAAATATTGCATTGAACCCTGACAACTATTTTTTATAAACTATGTTGAATAGACCCACATGATTTTCCACGACCTAATTTTTTTCCTCTTCTCTTCAAATAGAATACTTTCCCATATTCTATGACTAGTGAATGAAAATATTATTGTTTTCTTAAAATTCTAATTCTAAATTATAATTTTTCAGCATTGAAAATAGCTCAGCTTTGGCTATTAGAATTTACTATCTAACATTTTTTTACAAATTGAAGCATTGCATATTATTACAATATAGAAAATAAAATGACACTATCTGAGGAGATAGCATATAGTTCTGATTGTGTAAGTGAAGTATAAAATTGTATTTCTTGGATAAAATGCCCCTGTGAATTTCCACTAATACAGAATTATTCTACAGATTAACAAACCAAAAAGCAAAACATTAGTGTTTTGGTTTCAAAAAACACAAGTCATGCTGCTTTCTTACTGCCTCCTGAAAATACACACCTGAAGGACAGGGAATATAATTTGATAGGTAAGGAAGAATGAGTATATTTGGGCTCAATCTTGAACAAGCTTCTTTGACTGGATATAAAATTGGAGACTTAAGCAGTTAACAACAACATGTAAGAATTGCAAAAGAGGATCAGAAAAATGTTTATGAGATGTGGTTTAGAAATGATATAGCTTAGTCCCTAAGATATTGCATAGACTGAGAAACTTTAAGGCAAGCTGTTACTCTCATTGCAATAAAGTATTTTGTATCATGTAATAATGAGGAACCAGAAATTATATCTTATTTTCCTCTCAATGCCATTCATATTGTTCGGTTGCTTGTTAGATTCCTGTGAGGGGCTGTAATTAAACAGCTTGTGCATGAGATAATTTTTAGTCTCTTCCTGGAACCAAATTTGTGAAACGATCAATGATGAACTGCATGTATTTCAATGAGTGAGTCTCCAGTGGGCAGTCAGCAGTGGCGCCTGTCTGACTGAATTGAAAGCGTAAGTGAAGGTTAACGGTCTGCTCAATTTGTGGAGCATCGCAAACACTATTTCCCATAACACTGACTTCTCAGTGGGCTGGATTTTTGGCACACAAAGAGGTGTTTCATATTATGATATTCTCATTAGTCAAAAGCGTGTTTTGTGAAGATTGTTATTATTAATACAATCCATCTTTAAGATTTCTAAGGTGTCTACACACACACACACACACACACACACACACACACATGCACACATGTGTTAATAAATCCTTTCCTACCTTTTCCTCTGTAGAGCTCAACAGGAAAAATGATTTTGAAGAGTAGCTGTTAGAGCTATGTAACACTTGTTTAGAAAATATTTAGCAAACAAGTTTTGAATAAAATCATCCATTGACTTCGTTTGCAAGAGAAATATCTCCAACCTGAAATTCCTCTGTTGATCAAACATGAAATGCAATCATTTAGAAAGAATGATTTCATGCCCTGATAAGCACATTTTTTCAACTGGAATATTTATTTAGTAGATAGGTGAGTAAACATAAAGAAAAAGAGTTTTAGCCATAATTTTGGAGACTCAAGTCTCAAGGGCAAGGATATGTGTTACGCATATTTGATAATTATTTAAAGCCTTTCCCATGTTAGAAAGACATGAAGTCTCCTAGACACAGAAAGAGTTGAAAGGAGAGTTTAAAGATCAGAGATAAAAAATAATACGAGATATTTCTCATTAACTATAATAACTTTTTGTATATTTCCATCTATAAAATGATTATTAAATGGGGATTTGGAGGATGCTTACATAAGCAAGCATACCAAAATTCCCTAACTATGGTAAGTATGGAATAAATGGTATGAGTAGAAATAAAATGCAAGCTTTTGGATACATTGTGAACTTTCTTCTCTCCAAAATAGCACAATGCTACTTAAAACAATTAAATCTCTCATCTGCAAAATAAATCTTGTGTGATTGTTATACACCTTATTAAGAATATGTCTTTTTGAAGTACAGGACAAACAACAGTGATGTCTCTAAGATACAAGGATGAGATCCAAGCGACAAACACTGGACAATGAGAAATTAAACATTCAGCACCTCAAATTTTCACTGAACAAAATTTAATACAGACTCACTAATTAACACTTGGGGAAGTAGAGATTTAATAGTGGCTCTAGGCAAAACTGTCTCACTCAATTAAGATTACACAGTTTAAATTCTAGTTATTGGGTTTAATTTCTACTACCTGGGAAATTAACTTAGCAACATTAATGGACAAAAATTAGAAATATTTTAGAACTATTAAAACTATCAATATTAAAGAAATCAGGCACAAATAATTGAAAGTATTAAAATAATAAATTGTCAGACATAAAATGTTGAAAGTAGAGTCTGTAGAGAAGAGCCCTGTGACGATGTCCACGTAGTGTGAGCTTTGACTGGGTGTGTATCTCGACTGACCACCTGGTGCACTCAGGTGTCTGACCTTTATACAGGTCCTCATCCCTACTTAGCAGTCCTAAGTCAAAAAGCAAATTCAAAACCACAAACCTTAGTCTTTCCAACCCAAAAATAATGAAAAAAATTTACTCAATTTTTACCTCATTCAATATAGCTAAAAATTAAATAAAATATTAATCCATTCCGAGTTTTATTATTTATTTTAAGTCACCAAGGTAAATTACTTTATAAATACAGAGCTTGCTTATAGACTCTGATAGATATTCAATACATATATCCTGATACTGTACTTTTGTAAGTTATTCAAATAGAAAGATACTCTTTTTTTAAGTTGAATTTTCCACATTGATCCCATGCATACTTTAATAAGAAAACAAACATTTAAAAATCAATGTTACATGAAAAACATACTATGTGTTTTTTAATCTCTATTCTCAGACTCTTCACAAGTATTATTGTTATCATCTTCTGTAGTAATAAGAGAAGTAATCTAAATTTTCAACACTTTAACAAATAGAAGTTAGATTTTTGGCATCTAACATTCAAGGAATGCTCAGTTTCTGAAGGAATGTGTATGTTTGTGAGCTAAGATAAAATTTTCTTTGTTAAATTATTAAATGTAGTTTCAACACAATATGTAAAGTTCTTAACTAGAAACAAAACAGAATTCACAGATATGAATTTATACATCTGTGCAAAGTCATAATTTTCCTTTTTTACCTTTATAGGTTAAGGGCTCTTTTTTAACCAGCAAAGACATTCTTGAATCAACTATATATTCTTATTAAGCATTAAATAGAAATGATGTAATAATAATTATTACAGGCTGATTAAATTCAGTAACTAGCATAGATTAAGAATTTCATACTTGCAACAATGAATGTTTACAAATGAGAATATAACCAGACATTAGATGACATTCTTTAAATTTGTAAAGTCCCAATGAAAACCTACTTACAATAGAGCAGCATCTGCAGCTGCCATAATGACGCCATCACCTTTCTTAGGACCTAAAAATTGTAACAATCATCTGAAGATAGAGTTTGTTTAAAACATAGCTATGACTGGATCTTAATTCATGAAAAGTGTAATTAACCATTGATTTATATATAAATATACCTTTTGCAAAATTATCTCTAAAACTTTCATAAAAATGAGTAGAGGACAACAAGTGCTTGTGGTTGATGCTTCAAAGTGCCCAGGTGTCCGTTTTCTACCTTAAAAACAATGTGGGAAAGACAGCTTCCTAATTCTGTGACCTGAAGGATGCTATCATCTTATCAGCACCTATATCAGAAGAGAAAGGGGCAAAATGGTGACTTATTGGTTAAATACAACCAATTAAAGCTCATAAGAATTCATTCCATGACATGTAGAGGAAAAGGAGCGGCAGAATCCTGGAAGTAGCTGTCTGTCCTTCCTTGCCCTGAGACTCAAAGCAAACTTCCTTTGATTCTTCCCCATTGTTTCTCACAAGGACCCTGAAGATAACATAAATTTGAAATTTATATGATGTCCATATCAAGCATAAGGAAAATATTTATCCCTTAAGAGTGTGGAAGATACAACCTAGTTGGGAAAAAACTTTCTTTTAAAATAAACGTTCCTTTAAGAAACCACTTACTAATGTTTGAAGTACAAAACAATGGTTCAGGATGGAAGCTTAAGGGCAACCTAGAAAAAAAACCCTTATCACCTTATTAGACAGAAGTCACATGTCCCAAATTACCCATTCCTTACTAAAGGAAGGGTCCTCTGGATCCGTTTAGTAACTTAACAAGGTTGTATATTCAGTGACAGTGTATAGTTCTTCACTGTCACAGTCTCCCACTGCAAATTACAAGCAGATGTTTACTGCTTTCAAACCAGATGCGAACACACCAGCAGGTGTTGGAGTCTTTTTATTTGTACACAGAATATGCTGCAGCCTTGAATCACAATTAAGGTGTGTCTTCACTTCCTTCCATGTTCACTGCTCTTTCTTTCCATTCTCTTATTTGGAACCCTCTCTATTGACAAGATTTAAGCCATTTCAGTCATTATTGATACTAGAATGTCCCAAAACAAATTGCCAAAATTAACTAACTTATAGGTTGCCAGAAAGTTCTAAACTTACTACATTTTCCCAGCAAGTTTAGAAAGTTTTTATTGCCTTAGAGATATTGGAATTAAATTTTCTTACATTCTTTTCAAACTGTGTCATAAATAATAACATATTTCAGTTTTCAAAGTTGACAATCTGGCTTTTTCCAGCAGTATTAAAACTCTCTCAAGGAGGACTCACCATTGATGTCTGACTTGTTTGAATAATAGAACCAAGTTAATGTATCTGTATAAATGAGATTTACTCAAACATTAATGTACTCATTAGGATGACTTGGGTATTTAATTATTTAATCTCTCCCCAAATAATTACTAATCAAAAATGACCTATAAATATTTACACAAAAGTACAGGTAGTCTTTAAAAAAAAAAGTTTTTCTTCTGAAATCCTAGTGTTTTAAATGTGCCGTTAAAGCTGAAGGAGAAGTGTTGTTATACAGGCTGAGGTAATTTGTCTAAGGTCATAAATACAATGAGAAAAAATCTATTATATCTTAAGGATTTAACACAGAAAAATTTTCCCGTGTCATTTACTTACTTTTTTCATGACTTTGCTAGTTTTCATGCAGTTTTATCTAACACACTGCAATTATAGCCTTATCAACTGTAATGGTAATATATCACCTTTAAGGCTTTCTTTGAAAATGGCCTGTTTGGGGACAATATATTCAGGTCCCCAAGCCTATCCTCCCCCAGGGTACAAAGGAATTTCCGTAAAATAGGCAAATACTTTCACTCCTTCATTAGCTAATTGTTTACTTAGTTTTAATTTGTATTTTGCTTAATAGTAATTTAGTCCATTATGTAACACCAAGTAACAGAAAGAACTCCCTGTCTTATCTAAGCACAGACACCCATAAGTCTGAGGGTCTAGAAGGAAAAGATGGGAGAAGAAGCATTCAAACTAGGGAGGCACTGGTTTTCTCGCTCAACGTCCTTTCCTCTGGAAGTTACCAGGGTTCACCAAAACCAAACAAGTACAGAAGCAAACAAAAGCAGATGTGTTGCTCAAATATGTTCTGAAAATCCTAGATGAAGAAGTATTAGGCTAAATAAGCCTCTGCACTTTTTGAGTTGTCACAAATAATAATAGGCCAATATAAATTTACTTTCTGAGATTGCAATAGAATGAATGCTTATTGTCTAAATTCAAAAAACCACAGAATATTTTCTTTTATCCAAATGTCCCACCGACATCATGTCTCATTAAAAGACTTTGGAAGAATGCTCCAGCAACCACACTGTTTCTTAAAGAACTTCGTATGGAATGAACATTTAGAATTGCTACTGCATCTTTGTTTTAGGTTCAGAATTAATAAAGTTGACATCTTAAAAGCACCCAGAATGAAAAGACCAGTAGAGAGTGAATAACCAGCGAAAAATTGTAATTAATTTATTAAAATCTATGTCTACAAAAAAGACCAGAAAACTATTAAATAGATAAAAGGAAATCTAGTATTTGAATGAAAGCTAATAAACATTAACTCCATTTTTAAGAATGTTGATCTGTGAATAGCATAAATTTTTTTTTACCTAAAAGTTTGCTGAAAACATAGCAAAATACAAGATAAAAATTGTATAAAATGATTAGGCATTCAGCAAATATTTGAGTAAATGTTCACGATGTGAGCAAAAGGGCCCAAGAGCAGGGCAATGGAGTTTACTGTTACAGGTGGCTCCTCGTTCTACTGCTCCCTTAGTGTCTGACACAGTGTCATTTTGAGCATGCCATGACTTGATTCTTCTGCAAATGGTACTTAGTGAAAAAGATTAATACAATGAAGGTGTCAAAATAGTCAAAAATAGCCAAAGTCTCTTTTTTAGCTTTCACAACGTCCATTTCACAACAGAAAACATTTTCTCTTTGTTAATGAAAATAACTTTTTGAAGTATCTAGGATGTCATTAGTGTTTTGGATTTCATGTAACTGAAATCTAAACATCTTAGTATTTGACCAAATGCTGATAAATCAGCCAGAAAATTAATTTTGAATTTTATAACTTAATTCTCATGTATTCCTATGGACTCTTATTTTCTATTCAAATTATTTTTTATATTTGAATATTGAATTATCAATATTTTGACTGAGCATAAACCACTGCTGATAGAGAAATAACTCAAATTTTTGTTAATTTTATTATTAAGGTCAATACACACTATTTTTAGTACAGTATGTCCACATACAGAATCCAAAAAGATAATTTGGTCTTGCAACCTGAGAGAGTCCTTGTCCCAAAAATCTAACTGTGGGTGACTAGAGATGGAGAAAGGACAAAAGATAGAAGGTAAACATGCAGGAATCTGGGGTCAGGTGTGTTGGGTGCTCAGATGGAGACACAGAACAGTCTCATTACTTCTTTTATTTATTTCTCTTACTTTGCTTCTTTTTGCCTCTATGCTTTAGAATCTTACTTCTTTTCTATTATTTAAAGCCTTTAGTTTCTATTCTTTAAAGTCTCAGTCCTTAGACTCACACTGTCCCATGTTTTCTAGAATCTCTCTTAAAGTTTTGGCCCTCAGGCTTGCACTGTCTTATGTTTCCTCTAATCTCTAGCATAACTGCTAAAGTCTCAGTCCTTAGACCTGAAGACACACAACAGCCAGCAGCAGCAGCCTCACAAGCAGCTCCCCCCAGCAGCCACCCCTTGCAAGCAGCCAACTTCACAAGCAGCCTACCAACCTCCTTCCCTGAGTCTTTTGGATATAGTGGCAAACAAGGAGGTGGAGCAACAGTTCTCGGGGAGGGGTGTGACATTGTAACAAGAGAAACCTGCCATAGCAACTCTTTCAACATAAACATCTTAGGAAAAGCAGCCATACACCATTTTGCCCTTGCCCTCTTCTGCAGCTGCGGCAGTGCCAACTCAGCCTGCAGATTATTTGACATAGCTGTGCTTATGTCAAGTTCTCATAGGCCTCTCATGATCTGCTCCCCCTAATTTGGACTCCAAATCTATATTCTAGATGGACACTTAATTTCAGTTTTGGCTTCCAACCTTTAAGGTTTGAAGAGAAAAATGGTAAAGATACACATTGATTATGGAAATCATCAACCAATAGTTAACTGAGATATATATAGCTCCATCAATTTTCAGATGCCTCTAAAAATTCTAAGCTCCAATAATAATTTACATAGTGAAGGAAAACGAATTTCTGATTAAAATAATATTCAATAAATATATAGATATCTATTCAGTAGAATATGAAGCATTATCTTCATATAGTTTGCTTTCCAAATTTAGAATAATAGGGCCAAAAATTCAAAATAGCTTGTTCAATTGTGTTCCGTGCCATTATAGAAACATATATATATATCTTGACATTGTTTACTGTCAGTCTATTACTCCTTGATAATTAAGGAGAGAGTAAGTGAGAGAGCTGTTCTCTGTCTCCATCTCACCACATAGAAGCATCTAAGGTCAAGGTTCACAATGGAAATTTCCTCTGCAATAATGAGTTGTACTTATGTACTAATAGTGTACTAATGGAGCAAAGAGAGCTAGGATAGCTAACCACAGAATGAATTAGGGGGGAAAAAGCATATTTCTTGTCCTTGAAGATCAGTATGGTGACTTGCAAACCTTGATATGTCTTTGGAGGAAAAAAATATATGTCTATAAATGAAGCCCCTGGAATTGGCCTTAGGAGCTCATGCATTTAATCACTGTCAAATCCACAGAAGTCTACAAGGGCTTTTCATAAAATATTCAAATATACAATTTTGAGGCCAACTCATTAACAGATCTTGACACCATCTTGTCAGGTAGAAAAGTTATAACAACACAGATAACATAATACCTGACAATGTCTTGTTGGAAACTCATTTGACCATCTGCTTTCCTGAATATTATGCCATTTGTACTCACAATAACATTCATAAGGAACTACATAAATGCTTATAAGATGACAATGAGCTTTGGGCTATATTATCTACAAAATTCTGTTTACACTGAATTAATGAAAATAAATTTTTTTTTAATAAAAAAGCATGGCAGAGGGTTTGGTGAGATAATAATCAATGCTTCAGGAATTATTAAATTATTTTGTTAAAAAATAAGACACATTTTCAAAAGGATGTCAATGAACAATATGTCAGGAACTGTTCTCCCTTTCTTTTTACTCAAAGTAAGATATAGTAGAAAACACAATTGAATAGGCATGGAAAAGAGAAATGGAAATTCCATACAGGGGACTTGGGACAGAGGATTTTTTTTTATTGTTTTATTATTCATAGGTGCATACAAGGCTTGGGTCATTTCTCCCCCTGCCCCCATCCCCTCCCTTACCACCCACTCCACCTCCTCCCTCTCCCCCCTACCCCCTCAATACCCAGCAGAAACTATTTTGCCCTTATCTCTAATTTTGTTGAAGAGAGAGTATAAGCCATAATAGGAAGGAACAAGGGTTTTTGCTGGTTGACATAAGGATAGTAATACAGGGAGTTTACTCACATTAATTTCCTGTGCATGTGTGTTACCTTGTAGGTTAATTTTTTTTGATCTAACCTTTTCTCTAGTTCCTGGTCCCCTATTCCTATTGGCCTCAGTTGCTTTTAAGGTATCTGCTTTAGTTTCTCTGCATTAAGAGCAACAAATGCTAGCTAATTTTTTAAGTGTCTCACCTATCCTCACCCCTCCCTTGTGTGCTCTCGCTTTTATCATGTACTCAAAGTCCAATCCCCTTGTTGTGTTTGCCCTTGATCTAATGTCCACATATAGGGAGAACATACGATTTTTGGTCTTTTGGGCCAGGCTAACCTCACTCAGAATGATGTTCTCCAATTCCACCCATTTACCAGCGAATGATAACATTTCATTCTTCTGCATGGCTGCATAAAATTCCATTGTGTATAGATACCACATTTTCTTAATCCATTCATCAGTGGTGGGGCATCTTGGCTGTTTCCATAAGTTGGCTATTGTGAATAGTGCTGCAATAAACGTGGGTGTGCAGGTGCCTCTGGAGTAACCTGTGTCACAGTCTATTGGGTATATTCCCAAGAGTGGTATTGATGGATAATATGGTAGATCAATGTTTAGCTTTTTAAGTAGCCTCCAAATTTTTTTCAGAGTGGTTGTACAAGTTTACACTCCCACCAACAGTGTAAGAGGGTTCCTTTTTCCCCACATCCTCGCCAACACCTGTTGTTAGTGGTGTTGCTAATGATGGCTATTCTAACAGGGGTGAGGTGGAATCTTGGTGTGGTTTTAATTTGCATTTCCTTTATTGCTAGAGATGCTGAGCATTTTTTCATGTGTTTTTTGGCCATTTGAATTTCTTCTTTTGAGAAAGTTCTGTTTAGTTCACTTGCCCATTTCTTTATTGGTTCATTAGTTTTGGGAGAATTTAGTTTTTTAAGTTCCCTATATATTCTGGTTATCAGTCCTTTATCTGATGTATAGCTGGCAAATATTTTCTCCCACTCTGTGGGTGTTCTCTTCAGTTTAGAGACCATTTCTTTTGATGAACAGAAGCTTTTTAGTTTTATGAGGTGGGGCAGAGGATTTTTCCATGGTTACTTTCAACCCTGATAGAAACCATAGAGAAAGACAAAGACATAAACTGTTTTAGTGTCTCTGTGACATTAAGGATGTATCCAATTATCTGTGCAGCCAGGAAACTGGTGTCCTGATGGATGTGTCAGAGAAAATGCCAGGATAGGCCAAAGTGGAGGTGCTAAAGTATCTATAGTTATTTAAATGGAATATTCAGAATGAATTTTACATTTCTACATTGTCATATTAGAGAAACACTTTAAGAAAATATCTTTAATTGAAGTCACACATGATTTTACCAAGTTAAGCTTTCAATTACACACTTATCTGTGTATTTGAAAAGTTAATGTCCCAACTTAGTGAGCCTTGTGGAATATCCTTGACACTGCTTAGACTCACAAGGAAAGGATATACAGCTTAATAATATATTGCAAAAATAAGTTAAACTAAATTATCCCAGGGTTTCCACTAAAAGCAAGAAGACAATTTTTAAATTGTGGCATAACATGCTGGCAGAGTGGCTCAAATGGTAGAGGTGCCTGCCCAGCAAGTGTGAGACACTGAGTTCAAATACCAGTACCATCAAAAAAAGAAAAAAGAAAAAGAAAAAATGATTATGGCATAGTAATTAAAACCATCTATTTTTTACTGATACATAGTCAAATATAGTTAAAGTACTTAATATTCAAATCTCAATCTATTTGAGAAATTTGCTTTGAAAGCATTAAGATGGTTTATTAATTATTCTTTTTATTAGACATATGACACTTAGAGATAAAATAGGAAAAAGAAATATATATTGTTATTATGCAGCTTTTTAAAGAACTTTTCAGAAAGAAGAACTCAACATGTCAAGACTGATAATGTATTTTGGATTATAGTCTAGATGATCCGCAAAAACCCTTCTGTGTTCTTATTATAAAAGCGACTGGTATCATTCCTAAATTGTCCCAGAATGGGAGCAGGAATCTTTCTTTAATTTCAGTTTATCACACAATTTCATAGTCTATTCAGAACTGTGTGTTATAACCATTCCATCACTTCAACCAGGACAGAAATAACTAAAGTGCTATACTGAGCATTCTAATCAGTTGCTATAAAGGTAGAGGAAGTAACTTCATAAAAAATATAATGAAATGTGTGTGTGTGTGTGTATGTGGTTGTGTACCTGCATTGGGAGTGGGTATTTTTCTTTTAGCTTTCAACTCAGACATAAGAAAAATATAAAGGCATTCTTATACTATGAAGATCTTAAAATAAATTTGCAAGGAGAGGATTGAAATCCAGTCTGTTTCTTGAAAATGTTCTACTCTTTATCAGAAGAATCCTTCAGGATAATATCCTAAATGTTAGGGAAAGAGAGAGCGAGAGAGAGAGAGAGAGAGGGAGAAGGAGTAGGAGGGAGTGAAGGAGGAAGGGAGAGAGGAAGGAAGGGAGAGAGGAAGGAAGGAAGGAAGGAAGGAAGGAAGGAAGGAAGGAAGGGAAGAAGGAAGGAAAAAAGAAAATTACTATGAGATGTGTTTTATTCTCCTATGAACTAACAAAATACCTTACTATTTCTTTCATGGAAAGTGAAAGATAAGATCTTCATTAAGAGCATAAAAGTTCATCTCCCCCTAGAATTACAGTTGGGAATTGGATAAAAATTTTTATTACTGTATGCTCACTCTCATGATAAATGTTGCACTTTTTTATGGAAGATTACAGTTGCCAGTTAAAGACTGTAGCATCAAGCCATCAAGCATAGTAGGAAAACTATGGCTCAGTCCCCAGGAGCCTACACTGTGACAAGCAGCCTGCCTGGTATGTGCCTGGCCTGAAGAGACTCAATGCAAGTAAGCCATTGCCATTATAGATTTTTTGTGTGATTTGCCAATGAATATGCATGAGCAACTAATTTGCAAGGATTCAGTGCAATGTAAGTGTTTTGATGAGAAAGGCTGAAATAACAAGAAGGGAGGAGTGAGGAAATGGGATAAATATACCATAATCCTTGATTACTCTGCAGATATAGCAGGCACCAAAGTTTATTTTTTCCTTAAAGCTTGCAGATTCACTTCCTTTCATATTTCAAGCATGACATGGGTCACCAAGAAAAGGGAGTCAGAACTACTCACGCAGTTTATTTTAAATGAAAAATGAGCAGTTCATGTGCAGATTTTCTCTAACAACTTAAAAAATCATTTTATGCCTACATTTTTGTTAGCAACAAACCTTTTAACTTACTTATAAATCACAAATGTTATTTTACATCTAATCAGTCTTATTCACCCAGCTTTACCTTGATGTTTTATTAACAAGCAAATCACTTCAAATAGAATAAAAAAAGCACAACAATGTGGGTTACCTTTGATAACTACATAACCCTAAAATTATAGTGTTACTTAATTAAGTCAAACATTTAACACACTTTCTCCTACAAAGTAATCTGTTATTCAACATTAAAGAATAAGAAAATTTCTATGAATACACTTCAAATGAGCACAATGAAATCCCTAAAGAAGTCTTTTTTTATTTCTTTTTCATTGATTTTCTCTAATTTCTACCAATCATTTCAATTAAAAATATGTACCCAGTTCATGAATAAGAAATATAACAACTTCTCTCAAAATATTAGCCATGTATAAGCTGTACGTCTCAGGAAACTTGAAACTACACATTTTGCCGAGAGAGAGAGAGAGTCTATTTAACTTCACAAATATTTGAATCTGGCACTGAAAAAGGCATCTCAAGACATTATAATTGAATGAAAATAAACAGACGCAAGAGTCAAAGAAAAAGCATAGGTTGAATATGGCCCTGGAAGAAACACTAGGTTAAGAATTAGAATACTTAAGTTTAGGTCTTGGATCAATCCTTAGGCATGTGATCTTGAAAATCACTTATTTTCTGTATATCCAATTTCTTGTATCTAAAATATGTATACATTCCTCATAAGGTACTTAGGAAAGATAGAATTCCATACTGTAAACAAATATATTTTGTAAATGTTAAATGCTTTATACTTTTTTCTCAGTAAAATGAAAATAAATAAAAGAGGATCAAATCCTTTCTCCAGCATTGTTAAGAGTTGTGAATTTAATTTTATTTAATTAAAATAATATAATAGGCTAAAGGTATGGGTAAGTTCTAAAGTCAAAAGGAAAGGACAAAATATAGAGGGAGGGTAGAAATATGGAGGAAGGGTAGAGATCAGTATACCAGAGTTCCCATTGTGGGTAAGGGGCAGGAGGAAGTGACATGAAGTAGAAGAAATAGAGGAAAACCTAATTATGATTATGACATGATGGGGGTACAGAATGAATGCTTTATTATTATATTTATCAGTAAAATGATTCTAGAAGAATTATTACTCAATTTAATCTTCAAAAGTAACAATGAGCACTGTCTAATGGTCATCTGAGTTTTGGAGTTATTGGTTCCTCAGTCTCTTTGTGTGTCTCTGATTGGCTTTTATTAGATTTAATCCTCACTTTTTGTCTCTCTTTTCCAATTTTGTTTTTGTTTAGATATATTAAGATTTTAAAATTGTACCATTTGTCCTTATGTATAGTGAATATGTGGAGGTTCACAGTACAGCCTGCCTTCAGCAGGGTGGATGTCACTAAATGTGGCTTCTAGATTCAAAAATATGTTTGACACAGTCAAAAAATCATGACCAATAAGGGTTCAAAGGCTAGCACTGTGAAATCCAAATTAAAGAGTAACCTAAATTGCAGCAGATGTCTGCTTTTATTGGCATAGAGAAAACAAATGTCTCTTAAAGTAAAGAAAGTAGCAAATATAAGATGCCCATTCAATAAAAAAATGTGGAAATCAGCCAGCAATCCATTACATATTGTATTGTATAAGCCCAGAAAACTCAGATGGGTTGTACAAATAAATCTGAAATAAGCTATTGTAAATTATATATATATATATATATATACACACATATATATATTACATTTATTGTAAATTATATGTATATACACATATATGTACTATATATAGTAAATTATATATATAATATACAAATATATTTACATGGTGCTTTATATATTATGTTTATATAGTATCATACATTTGGTACAAATATTGTGTATACATGTATATAAATGATAAAAGGAGAGAGGGATAAATGAGAATGATTGAGTGGGTGAATTTGATTATGATACACGGTAAGAACTTGTGTAACTGTCACAATGTACTCACAGTACAACAATAATAAAACAAAAAAAATCTAATATATATATATGTATATATATATGTATATACTATTTACTGTGTTGCAGGTAGAGAAACAGATACAGATACAGAAACCCATAAAGATACAGAAATAAAGGTTTGGTGAAATTAATTACTTGTCCAAGGTTACAATGAGAGTAGAATTGAATAAGGGGTCATTCACAGGAATCTTGATTCTTAGGCACCATAAAATGTCATTTTCTAAGACAGCTAAGAGGCAAGAGTTCCATTGCTAATCCCTACTTTTGTCTGGGTAACTGGTCTATGTGTTCTCCAAGAGATTCTGCATTCCTTCTGCTACTTCAAAATGTTAGTGAAACTTCTAAATGTTATTCACAATTTCTTTTCAGATATGCTGATCAAATGCTTCCACCTTGCCCCGGCTGATATGTAGAACATACAGAATGCAGGAATTTGACTCATCAGGTAACGCTGGGCATTACAGGTGAAAAGATATTGCCTGGGTGACACCGTTGGCCCAAGATGTAAGGCAGAGCCCTGAGTATCTCCAGGAAAACTCTTCTGAGTTAATGAGGAGGGCAATATTCCATTTACAGGCTTTTGGCTACTCGTCCACAGTTTATGGAGGGAACTGGTAATGTGCGTTAGTGTTTATAATGAATTTGTGAAGGGTGAAGCCCCACAACCTCGCTCACTTTTCTCAAAATTAATTCCTTTGAACTAGTCTTAAGATACTGCTTTGCCTCCCACAATGCCAGCAGATACCATAAGATCAGGATGTTTACTTAAATTCTGTGACCCAAACAGGTTTCTGGCTATATTATATTATCTTAGGCTCTAGGGAAATCAAGATTACTACAAATCTTTACAGGTACTAGAAACTGGTAGTAAGTAAATGTTGATTGAATATTTTCTATGTGGAAATTTCTACAACATGCTCTCTGGAGGATATTTAGAGAGTAGACAAGATAGTCTGCATCTCGAGGATCTGGTGATAATGCAGTGTCCATAATATCTTAAGATGAATGTCTGAGTTTTCAAATGTGAAAGTGCAAAGCACAGTGGTTGCAAGTTTTGAGCGTGCCATTGTCACTGGGTCTTGAAAGATGGGCAGTATTTAAAGGAAAGAAAAGAATGAGACAGTTCAAGTAGGAGGAAATGAAGAATGTCATTGTAGAATTGTTGATGTTGGTCATACTCAGGGAGAGAACAAGGTCAAACTCTAAACAGTGCCCTAAGGAGTCTGAAAAGTGAGAATTAGATGAATTAACTTTTCCATATTTCCTTTAGAGTCACAAAAGTGTGACTTTTAATTCTGTGCCTGCATCTGGCTGCGTTACCTTTGGCAGGTTAATTTCCCTAAAACCCTACTTTCTATTCTCTATATCATAACACTTTCTCATACTATATGACAGTATGTATGTATGATTCTATACATAAATAATCTAAGAGGGACTGGTTTGTCATTTAGGCACCTAAATGGTGTTTTTGAGGTAATAAGAATAATGATAGTAATAATAATATAACAAAATTGGATTCTATCCTCACTAAATTAAATTTTAGCTTTATTTAATTGATTGAATTGTAAAATTCTTTTAGTGCTAAATAAAATGTCTAGAAATTGAAATTCACAGATTTAACAAAAATTATCTTTTAGCAACTGTATTTTTCTCTTCACAATGAAAATGAAAGATAATGGCTATATATTTGACTGAGGCTTTAAGGACATGCAGAGTTGCATTAAAAATAATTGAAGTAATGTTCAATTAGGGTTGTCATTATGTGTTGAGACAAAGGCATGTCTAATAAATTCAACCCATATTCCTAAAGATATCACTACCACATTTCAGCACTTATGCATTTGCCTTTGCATGTGTCACTTTATTCCTTGTTCATTTTAAGCTGTTTTATGAAGTACATTCTTTAAATGGTTATAACATGTACATTTCTATAAATAGTATTTAAAATTGAAGGAATAACATTTTTAATTACTTAGAATGGCTTTAATTGATGGAATTGTTTTCTTATTTTTTAAAAGCCTGTCAAAAAATGAAAACTGCATGCAAAATTATAAGTAAAATGCATTTAATTAATGTCATTTGCCCCTAAAGAAAAAACTCATTTAGATCTAAAAAGACCTATTATGACGTGAAACTGCTTTACATCAGTCTTAAAAAAGCCAGAACAGTTTTATGCTCATTCAAGTTTTCTAAGTAACCAGTAGGAATAAGAGTAGAGAGTTATGAACAAGTTAATGAGATAAATGAAGATACACAAATGTTAATTTTATTAGCTTTAGTCAAATTTTTTTCTGGAATTTTTACATTAATCATCTCTTCATTAGTATTATCTGCTCTGATTAGGTAAGATGACGTTATAAATTGTTTCTGAGAAGAAGCTTTCTGCTTTGACACATGCACCACACTTTTACAATGGCTTATTTCCTGAGCTTGCCAGTATGTTCAGTTCTGGTTATAAAAGTTAAATATTGCCAGGAGCCAGTGCTCACACCTGTAATCCTTGCTATCAGAAGGCAGAGATGGGGAGGATTACAGTTTGAAGCCAGCCCAGTGAGATCCTATCTCAAAGAACTCTATCTATCACAAAAAATTGGGCTGGTGGAGTGGCTCAAGGTAAAGACTCTGAGTTCAAGCCTAGTACTGCACAAAAACAAAAACAAAAACAAACAAACAAACATAAAAAGTTAAATATGGCCCTCAGCAAGTGGTTTAGAAGGCAATTCCCAGGCCTTAATGACAGCGGGGGAGCATCTCCTACAGTCTTTTGAGAAAGTTCCTATTCTTAAATAAAATACAGAAGAGAAGTTTAGAGCACTATTAACAATTACAAAGGCCAGCTGAGAGGTGATGGGCAATGCCACTATGCATTTGATTGTAATGCAGATACATTTAAAGTGTTTGTGTTTTCTTATAACTATGATCTGCACTGGAATTTTGACCTCAGACAATGTCCCAATGAATTCCACATTTAACAAATGCTGAAGATTCACCAGGAACTATTCTGGTCACACAAACATGAGTGCAACAGTGAGTCAACGTCTCTTGAATTGACACAAAACAGGTGGAGGCCAATATGCCATCCAACAGTGACAGCGAATTATCTTGCAATGCTGGGATTGGATAGATACACAGGTGTTTTGGAGTCTAGCAGTGGAGGTGGCTGATGCCTTTTCGGTTAGAAAAAGACAAAAGGAGGTCAGGAACTTTTCTTTAAAGTTGTCAAACATTGATGTCTTAATATGAAGAGTAACAAATTCCAGCCTCTGCTCACTTGACACAGAGGCATCATCTCTTACTCCCAGAGAATACAGGAGGGTGCTGAGGTCCATCCGGGGATGGCCAGTTACCTTGGAGCTATGGTTAATCACTCTGAACAGTTTCAGAAATCACCTGGAAAAAAATGAAGCAATGCCTAGCCATATGAAAAATGCCTACCAGAAACTTTTAGTCAAATGTATATGCCCTTATAATAAACAAGTTTGCTTTTTAAAACCTCCAATTCTTGAGAGCAATTTTTATAATTTCAAAAAATTATAGAAGAAGTCATCAAAAATGATAGCTTATTTAATGCATTTTCCACTTGTGTACATCTTGACTCAGTGGAAATAAGGCAGAATCAGATAACAATCTAATTAGTGTGCAAAGGTATTTAGCTATCAGCAATGGGATTTATATAATAGCCAAATCCTTGCTGGAATTGACTTCAGTGTCTGTGACTGTTTTATTAGAAAATGGAAATATTTCTTCAAGCAAATACAGACTATATAATTCATGAAAGACAATAATTATTCATCTTAAATATTGAAAAAGAAAGACTAGAATTATAATTGGTAAGAAAAAATATTCAATAACAAATGAGGAGATAACTGAATGTGGAGGGAGTAAAGATGGGACAATTAAATGGCTCCTATATTACAATTAAAACATTCTTTTATGTACTGTAACAATTGGACAGCATTCATCAAATGTATGATACTTCTCTGAAATAGAATAAAATGGTCTTTAAAATTATACAAAGCTAGGGGAATTGCTGGTTAACAACAGGCAGAAATATATGCAAAATATAGTCAAATTAGATACTAAACTTATGATATTTTAAAGAATTAAAGAGCACAGAAGGAAACTTTCAGAGGTCATGGATAGGTTAAGGTATAGATTGTGGTGATAATTTCATGGGTTTAACTTTTAATAAACTCATTAAGTTGAATACATTAAATATGTATAGTTTTTTATTATTCCAATTATAAATCAATAAACTGTTAAAAAGACACACACACACACACACACACACACACTCCAGATGTGGTATTACAATCCTTCAAGTGCTCTGATATCTGCTAACCTTCAAAAACATTATCTTCATGAAAGTAGCAATTATTTTTCATTAGTGAATTGTTTCATTAGTGAAGAAAGATGTGGACTTGCTAATATTTTGTGTGGTGGGCCTCTGTCTTACATGAAGCATTCCACACATGCATCGTGCAGTGGGTCAGGTCTGTGCTGCACTGTGGTGCTTCAGACTGTGAATTCCAGAAGACCTATGAGCAGCTACTTCTGGAGGATGTTCTGGCATGATTCCAACCAGATGATAACTAAATCCTGCTGATCAAAAACTGCCATTATCTGTCTAAATAAATCTTTCACGCATGATGCTTGTCTTAAAAAGACAAAAACAAAGCCTGGGGCTTAATTAAACCCAAAGAGTGGATTTTATTGAGTGCTAAGAAGTATATGGAAATGTGCTAGAAGTTGATTTTTGTGATTTGCTCTCCTTTTAACGTGAGATTAGTATGGTTAGGAAATAGAGGAACTCAAACTCTCACCTCTAAAAAAGGCTAGAAAGGGAAATAAGATTGACTTAGATCAATTTGCAAAATAGGCAATCACACAGCACATATGAATATTCAGGTATATCTAACTAGTGAATTAGGAAATAGTCAATTAATAAACATCTGAGAGTGACAAGTCTTCTAGAATGACTATTAACATACTTAGACCCCAATCCACTCTAGTTTTACTTAATGCACAATTTAATATTTCATGTGTATTCTGGACTATGTATTAGGCATCTGTCAGCCCTCAAAATCTATAATTCTATAAATCTTACAAAAATGATTTTAACCCCTTACTGTATACTCTAAAGACAACAGGATTAATTATGAAGGCATAACTTTTACAGAATAACCTTAGAGAATAAAATGAGATTCATCTTCCTCCATTCCTTCCATTGTTTATAATATTACCCAAAAATGTTCACTAAATCAATTTGATGGTCTTTAGGACTTCTTGCCTAGGAGGTAGCAACAGTTCATGTCTTCCCTGATTTCTTTTCCTCAGCATTTTCTTTCATTCTGTTCTTACCTTGTTGTATTTTTTCCTCTTTCATGATCTAAATATCAGAAATTCTTTCCCCTGCCATTCTGCCTTTCACACTTTAATGATGCTGTTGGAAGAAGGGCCAGAATATGATATCAATATTGAAAATAACCATCATTACATGCAGCTACATTAATTTAAATTGCATGTTGCTTTGAAATATCTTATTGTAGCAGTACAGTGATGTCCATGTACCAACTCCAAATATTAATATTTTTGAAATTTTAGAAGGGTTAGTTCTGTTTGTTTAATCAGCCAGAATAATCTAGAAGAAGCTGGTGCTAGGCAGCAAGATGCCTCAGGGTTATTTCTCCTGTATCTCTCATCCTTGTGGAATTAACTGCACTGCAAGATAATTCCTTTCACTGAGGAAAGTGAGATTTACAAAATAGTGCCAGCTCGCCAAAGGTCAAATTCCACCAATTTTCTTATGCTGTCCTCTCTGCTTCTGTACATATTACACTTTGCTTCCTAAACAAACCACAGCAGCCATTCTTAGGGTAGTGTTTGTTTTCAACAAACATCAGTTTTAGTAAAATGATTGGAGTTTTCAACAATCTTGACTTGTCTATATGAATTTTTCTCACTGGCTCTTCTTTAATACCTTAGGATTTTGGTCTTGCTCCTTTTGTTCCTGAAAGTGCTATGTTCAGAAGAACAGGGATGGAGAAGCAAAGCAATGAGAGGAAGGGCAATTAACATTTATTAAGCATCTGTCATAATACAGGAACAATTCTACTTTATTTGCATGTACTATTTTAGCATGCCACCTTTCAGAACTGTAAGGTAATTATTATTTTCCCTATTTTATCAATGATCATGTTAAACCCTAGGTAATTATGTAATATATCTGAAATTGTAAAGCTTGTAAGAGTAGCACCAGAAACTGAAGTCACATCTCTCTGGGATGCATTCCCTGTGTTTAGTACTGGGCTTTGCTATTTCTTCTACCTCTTCCTAAATGCATCATAGAAATACAGTCATTTATAGGTTGCTTTGATATTGGGTAAAAACGTGACTGACATTATACATTAGAAAATACTTTTTAAGTGAGCAATCCTATTTCTTCATGTTTTCAAAGAAAGAATATTTCTTGGACTTGAACCACATTGCTGACATAATATGGTTATATAACATAATATAGTTATACAACAAAGTCACTCCACTCTGTGGTACTGTCTGTTCTACTTCATTGCAGGACACCTTCTCAACCACAGGGAGACTACATTGCGGAGTGAAGAGTAAAGACCCTGTGGTAAGACTATCAGATTTGACCCCTGATGCCATCAGATCTTCTTTGGAAAAAAAATTAACCTTTTTTAGCCCCAGTTTTTTTCATTTGGAAATTGGGGAAAATAATTAGTAGACCCTGGGATGTTAAAGAGGTTGAATGATAAAAACAAGTAAGGGAAATACAATTTGTGGACAAGTGCTACATCAATGTTAATTCCCTGATTTTCATGCTGACTAATTTCTATTTTCTCAAAACTGTCTTGCCTGCTCTTGCTCTGACTTGCCTTGGGGACTCTGGGAAGGGCTGACCACGTGTCTGGGCAGTTGTCTGTGACCAGTCTCTTGTAGGTAGAGTTTAGAGTGAATATTAGCAATAGCTGTTAGTGTTGCTCACCTCAGTGCTGTGTTCACTGCTCTGCAGAAAATCAAAGAAGTCAAACAAACACACCTGAGAGAGCCAGACATCTTTAAAATATTACACCATCCTTCACTCACAGAAAATGGGACAACCAAATAAGAAAAAATAGCAACAATTTCAGAAGTAAGAAAAAAAAAGTTTGTGGGATTTTAAGGAATGTGTGAGAAAAGACATACAAATGAAAAAAATTTTTAAAGATATCTTAATTTTATTAATATGAATGTTTATAAAAATACTTAGCAATAAAAATAGGTTGGCATGGGTTTTATTTCATAGGAGTAAAATAATCTTTAAGAATATGTTTCTTCAATGATGGAGAAGAAGAAGATAAAACAATCCTGTCTAGGGGTTGGTACCAGTAGAATGGGAGAGCAAAAGATGAGTGGGTATAAAAGGTGAATATGATGGAAATATAAAGTACTCATGCATGAAAATGGAAAAATGAGACCTGTTGAAACTGTTCCAGGAATGGAGGGAAGGGTGGATAAAGGTGAATGATGGAGTGAGTGAATTCAACTATGATACAGTGTTAAGAATTTTTGTAAATGTCACAACATCTCCCTAGTACAACAATAATATGGTAATGAGAAGTAAATTTTAAAAAGAAAATATATTTCTAAATAAGCATGAATATTACCAAAGGTTTTGAGTTTGAGAAATAATTCCCACACCAAGGATGAATTACTATTTTTAGAAACCATAGATGCGTATTTACATTTGTGCATGGAAGCAATGCTAGGAATCTCTCTGTATAGCTATCTCTATCTCAACTAGCAAAACCGCTATGTCTTTCTTATTATAGCTTAAGTCTACTCTTCAACAAAATTGGAGAAAAGGGCAGAATAGGTTCTGCCTGGAAGTGAGGGGGCAGAAGGGGGGAGAGGGTGGAGGTGGGGGGCAGAGGGGAGAAATGGCCCAAACAATGTATGCACATATGAATAAATCAATAAAGAAAAAAATAAATAAAAAGGAATGAAATGAGGAAAAAAATCTCACTATTTCAAAGTAAAAGCACTTGTAAATCTATAGATGATGACAAAAGTTCAAAGTGACTCAGCCATCAGAGTGCACCCTAGAAGTGTTTAAGCACAGCTCCAGACGTTCTCATCAGCTTGTGGAAGAGCAGGGGGTGTTGATTTTGCCAGCAAATGGAATACCCAAGGAACAAAGAACAACTGTTAAACTATTTTACACTTGTGTGTGTGTGTGTTCACACACATTGGGCATTCATTTAAATCAAGTCACACAAACACAGTGTTAATGTTGGCAAAGGTGACTAAACCATGTCATTGTAAATCTATCTCATGGAAGCATGCAGATCACAGGAATAAACGGGAAGTTTCTCACTTCTATCACAAAAGCAGTAAGAGCTGACACTGATGAGAACACATTTTTTGAGGTGAAACCTCAGCGTTTCTTACTTTTCCAATGAAATGCTCACTGTGTGATATACCACCTTTTAAAGAGTGCTTAAATGGTATCTTTTTTATAGTAACATAATTTGGACTAACATAAATCTGTTTCCCAATTTAAATAAAATCATAAGTCTAACTTTTAGGAATATTAATTATTTTCTTGACAAGAATGAAAATTGGGCTCACATATTTAAAATTACAAAATAATATGTGCATATAAATAAACCCTTCCTAAATCTGAAGCATTAATATATAAATATGTTTCATTATAGGAGAAATATTTACTTATTTGTTGTATTAGAAATCTTGAAGATGTGTCTAACAACTAAACATTAAATGAGAAATATTCAATACAAATAAAGATACTGATAGAAACAAACTGGTATTGATGTCAGCATTTTCAATTTGGTATCCTCCAAAGAATGATGTAACAGATTAAACAAATATTATATATATATATATATACATATATATATATATATAGCAACAAAATATGTAAAATGTGAAATGTTGGAGCTCTATATGCTTCATACATGTTGAAGTCCAAGAGTAAAGGCAAATGTGTTTTCTAGATCTCTAAATATATATAGAGAGAGAATCAAATATTACCATGCAAACTGTGGACTAATTCCACATATTCTTGTACTTTACAGGTATTTATTGAATATCTACTATGGATTGACTCTGTTTAGTGCAGGGTATGCAAGAGTTAACAGAAGACACTAAAATACTGTCTCCTGGAGTTTGCACTTCAGTTGGGAGAAAATGATAGAATAGTAAAGATGGGGGATATGAAAACATTTTGGAGGGGAGGAGTAAATTTTACAATTTATGGCAAAGCAAGTTTTCCTGGTGGATGGCCCTTTGAGAAATTATAGGAGGTAAGGGAGGGAGCAGATACACACTTCAAGAGAAAGGCTTCCCAGCTGTTGAAACTACAAGGACAGTAACTGTAGGGAAGCTCTCTGGTCAAAGAAAAGCAGGGACCCATGTGGCTAGAACAGAGACCAGAGGAGAGAGGCAGTAGTAAGGAAGTCAGAGCTAACCAAGCAGGGACTTTTGTTTTCATTCTAAGTGATAAGGGAAGCAATTAAAAGGTTTTGAAGAAAGAAGAGCCATGATCTTACTTAATCTTAACAGGACCTTCTGGGTGGCCATATTGTGGTCAATAGAAAAAGAATTTCATTAGAGGTCTTCTGTAACTATCTAGATGAGAAAAGAAGATGGTAGCTTAAATGTGAATGCATAGAAGTGTTCAAACCCAGAATATGGTTTGAAAGTAAAGTTAATGCATCAAATTTAAAAGTAGAAGAGTGCTAATGCATTATGTCTCTCAAAATAGTTAGAAAAGAGGAATTTGAAGTTCTCGCTGTAAAGAAACAATGAGTATGTGAGGTGGTGGATACACTAATTGACCTGAGCTGATTACTACCTAACATGTACATGAATTAGCATCACACTGCACCTCATGTATACGCAGAAATATTACATGTCACTCGAAAAAAGTTTTTATTTTAAGAATGAAAGCAGAGTCAAAGATAGCACCAAGATAACTGAAGAAAAGGAATTGAATTACAGAAAAGTGAGGATAGAGCTGTTAGAAGGAGGGCTTGTAGGAATTTTACCTATGATATAAATTGGCAAAAGAACAAGTTTATTATGGTATTTTTCATAATGTTTTTGTTTCTCATATGAAAATGCACAATAATATTGAGGTATGATAAACAAATAAGTAAAATGTGGAACAAGGGCTGCAAGCCTGCATCAAGCGTGTTTTTCTGCATAGCCTTTAAAATAGTCTAAATTCCACAGAGTGTTATAGGACCTTTCATGACCCCTGTACCTGATTCATGTTTCTATGGAAACATGTACATAAATATTGCAATTATATTAGTAATCTCTAGTGATATTAGCTATATGTCTCAGAAGTGATCACTGAAATCTATTTCTGTGGATAGGTGGAAAAATGGAAGAAGGAGGAAAAGAGGAAGATGGGGAGGACAAAGCGAAGAGTAAGCTTGACTTGTTGTCATATGTTGCTCACTTCAAAACCTTGCTAAAAAGCCTGGCTGTACAGAAATGTCCTGTGGTATCATTCACACATAGACCAGAAAAGAAATAACACCATGCATTTGAAAATGAAAAAAGGCTTTCAATATGCAGTTTCTTTGGACTTCAAATATTTAATATGATTAGGTGTTCTTATTAAAATATGTTTTCTCTTACAATCTTGTTATTTTTGGGTGAAGAATCTCATTCTAACTTCCAACATTATACATTTTCCAGTGATCATTCCTGTTAAGGTGGTATTGTTTATTCTTTTCTTTCTGAAATAAACCTTTTCTTCCCTGACTCTACCAAAATGAATTCTAACCTAGCTTTGAGTGTCATTTATTCCACAAAATACATTCTGATATGTTTCTCTTTAATGGCCTATAGTCCAGATTTTAAATTATCTAAATTGTTCTTAAATATCTGCTCTTATTAACTGATTATTTACTGAATATCCACTACATTCATGCTCTGGTTAGTCACTGAAATAGAAAAGAGAAAGGAAAATAAAAGATGTTTTAATAGGCTCTTGGTCTCGGATCTCCAAATCTCTGAACATTTAACTAGAATATCTGGTGATAATGCGAACATTGTAAGTCTACAAATGCTAGCCATGATAAAAAGGAGGAAGAGTTACCGACGTCTGCGCACACCACACACATGCACATACACACTCTCACATCCACACACTGTGTTTAGGCAGCAACGTTTATACATCAGAAATTCTGCAGTGTTTCCCAAGTACCTGCATTGTCAGAATCACCTGGGTTCATATTAGAAAAAGAACATAGAGTGATGTACTCCATTCCTATGTAGTTGGTCTTGATAACTCTGAGTTGCTGGTCCTGAAATCTCTGTTTTAAATCTCTCATTCTGATGCTTGTTGTAAATTGAATTTGATAACTAGGAAAGTCCCAGGAAAACTGGAACAAGTTGGACACCCTACTGGCACTATGCAGATCAGTGGCTTTTGATATAGTGGGGATAAGGCACTTCTGTCAGCCACACGGTTTGCACATGAGTGTTAAGCACAGAACTGGAGTTCTGTAAGGATACAAGAACCCCCTCACTCTGTCCACACAGACACCCTCATTCTGATCCCTGAATTCTATTAATCTAATTTTGGTGGAACTGGAGTTTGAATTCAGGGCTTTGCATTTGCAAATCAGGCACTCTATCACTTGAACTACACTTCTAGTCCATTTTACTCTGTTCTTTTTTTTTTGAGATGAGATCTCAAAACTATTTGCCCAGGTTGGCCTGGACCCATGATCCTCCTGATCTCAGCCTCTCAAGTGGCTAGGATTATTGATGTGAGCCACCAGTGCCCAACTCTATCACTCTAATTTTAATCCTTTTATTTTTAATCTTTGAAAATTTAGATGTGACTGCTTTTGACTGGAGCTCTTTAGCCTTCTTGCATTCCTTTTTGATCTTTAGTTGATACGGATCTAATTCTTTGAACCTTAGAATACTGGACTAAGGGCAACATCGACACTAAATCAGTAGGACAGCTTTAAGGTCCTCAAAGTGTAAAAGAGGTGATCCTTCTGCATTTTGTGATGTCCTCGGCAGGCATGTGGACATGTGGTGGTGTTATACCTGCACAGGTTACTGCTTCTAATAGCAAGGATTTTCAGCAAATTGCTATTTTAACGATACTATTTCAGTCCTTCACTCTACTCTTTCATGGAAGAGATCAGAGTGTTGTATCCTTCCTTAACATGATACACTTAATATGATTTGTCTGAACTTGCTTAAAATTCACATTACCACTAGTTTATGGAAAATAAAAACCCCTCCCTCTGAAACTCAAATAGTTTTCAAGTAATAAGTTTTTTTTTCAAATCTGTGGGAGAAAGATTGCAAATAGATCTATGATGTACCACTCTCTGATGGGCACAATCAGGGTTCAGGTGGTTTAGCTTGAACTACAAATTGAAATAATTGTTAATGTTTTCTAATAATTTCCAAGGTTTTCAATAATTTGATTAAGATCCAAAACTAATATATTTCTCTTTACAGCACAAATATTCAAAATCCATAATCACATTTTTGTGTGATGATGTCCTCTAATATTGACTCAGCATAATTCAACAAAATACATTTTGCTCTGGTAGACTGAAGTCCAAATTAGAATGTATGTATAACTGAAATACTAAAAATAGCAAAAGCTTATAGTAAAGACATTATATTACAGAATATAATCTGGTATATGATATCAACTTAATAATGTCAATTGTCCTAAGTATATGCTTTATACATTAAAGTGTATAGTGTTAAAAATTCTTATCAAAATGACTTGATAACAGTAATACAAAATGGAGAAAAGATGAATTTCAACAACTGGTATGGGGAAAATGGATATCCACTTGTAAAAGACCAGAAGTTAGAACTTATATTAAACCATACAAAAATCAATTCAAAATAGATTAAGGAATTAAACAGAGAACTAAAACTATAAAACATCTAGAAGAATCCATATGGGAGAAGTTACAAGTTGTTGGTGTTAGCAATGATTTCATAGACATTGCTCTAAAAGCACAGACAACAAAACCAAAAATAGACAAACAGGATTACAAGCTAAAAACTTGCATGTGGCAAAGGACACAACAATATGAAAAGACCACCCATAGAATTGGACAAAAATATTTACATTTTATACATCTGACCAGCGGCTAATTTCCAGAATATATAGGAAACTCTTATAATTGCACATACACACACACACACACATACACAGGCATTTAATGTAAGCTAAGGACTTGAACAGACATTTCTCTAAAGAAGATGTATAAAAGAGCAAAAGATATCTGAAAGAAATGCAAATTAAAACCGTAGAATGTTACCACTTCACACTTTATGAGACTCCTATTGTCAAAAAAGCAAAGGAAAGCCATTGTTAGTGGAATGTGAAGAAATTAGAAATGCAAAACAATGAAACCATGATCCAATAATCCACATCTTGGTATTTATCCGCAAGAACTGAAATCAGGATCTTAAAGAGTTATTGGCAGTCCCACATTCATTGCAGTCCTAGTTACAAAGGCCAAGATAAAGAAGCAACCTAAATGTTTAGTAAATTGATAATGAAAACATGTTATATATATATAAAATATATATAAGTATATATATTTAAAATATATATGCATTAAGAAAAAAGTGATAAAAATTGGAAAAGTTTAAAGTCATGTGAATTAAATTTTAAAATAATAAAGAAGAAAATAAGTACTAAATTCTTCCTTCCTTCCCTCCTTCCTTCCTTCCCTTCATTTTTCTTTCTTTCTTTCTTCCTTTCTTTCTTTCTGTGTGTACAAGATGGAGTCTCATTATGTCACCTAGGCTGCTCTCAAACTCTTGGACTCAAGTGATCCTACTTCAGTTTCCCAAGTAGATAGGACTACAGATGCTGGTCGTGGCACCTTGATGAGTAGTAGATTTTTATATAACACAATTATAAACAATTATAAATATCCTGTACATGAATTCCATGAAATTTGGACAGGCTTGCACTTAGACTAGGCTTAAGGAGCACACTAAGTTCTTATGACCTAAAGGACCTCCTGTTTTTCTTCCTCTTGCATGTAGACACATTAACAAAGATAGCCATTACTATTACAATGACCTGTGCTTAACAATTCTGAGACCAAATATAGTCTCCATGGTGCTCATCAGTAAGGACAGCTCCCTGGGAACAAAGACGATGTCCTTACTCCTCCTGCTCCAAAAAAAGAAAAAGCTAGTATGAGCTAGTTAGAGAATTTAGCTTCAGGATTCAATTCTGGAGTCAACTTTGACCCTGAAATACATGTAGTGTATAAATCCATTTGCCTTCAGATTTTGAAAGTTTTTTCTTTGGTAGCTTATTTTACTGTCCATCCAACAGACCTCCCTAATAATACCGCTTGCATTCTAGAAAATTTGAATACCACATGTAAATAGTCCAACCATATTCTTTTCATCAGGCCATTCTCCTGCACAAGAAGAACCAGAGACTTTCTACAAAACACACACACACATAGACACACACACACACACACACACACACACACACACACACACACACACACACTACTACCTTACATTCTTCATCTAGGAACATTTTACTCCCAATCTCATTCTGTTTCCAAACCTGTGTTTTTTTATGACCGCATTCTCCTTCTTCCATAAGCCCTTCCCTGAATGCCCAAGCTTCTCTAAAGTCCATTTTTAATGAATTCTGATAACAAAGATAGAATGTATCATCATCCATTTCATTATTTATTGTACTTATTACACTTACTCACTGTATCTCTCTGCCAATATTATCAAAAGTCCACTGAATAAATAAGATTTTATATTCTGTGACATGAAGAGGATTTGGAACAATTCAGATTGCTTAATCTAATTCTGACCATGCATACTTCTTAAACAACTATTCTGATGTCTCTCACTCCTTTGAGTCAAAGGCAAATCATTTAAATAAAATACAAGGACTAATGCATCTGATCTCTACCATCTTGACCACCAACTAGCCTCCGAATCTCCTAAATTTTCCCTCCCACACTCTCCTACCTCAGCATCTTTTTGGCCATGATAAACAACTCAAAGATGACTTGAACCTGTGCTCTGTCCTTTTGATTATGTGATTTCTTGTCTAAACACTCAATCCCTTTGCTTTGCTTACTTATTCTAGTTCTTCAGACCTGAGTAAGCTATCATCAACGTCCTCTAATCCTAATGAAAAGAACTTCCTCTATATGATTCTTAGTGCAACAACTGTACTCTTGATTATTTCTACTCAATCTGTTCTATCAGTTGACCTGTCAGTCTTTGGCACTGCTTTGTAATCTGCTTAGCCAAGAATGACATTTTTACTGTGTTCTACTAGAACCAGGTACAATAATTACAATCTGCTTACTGTTGACTTCTTTACAGCATTCTGCTTCTAGATAAAGAGTCACCCTTATCTTGCTCTTTTATTATAAACTCTAATTTCCCATTAAGTTTAAAGCCTAAGTCTTACCTAAGGTTAGGTGAGAAAATCTTCCCAAGAAATAGGGAAAATATAATAATTCTTTATTTCTGTGAGAGGAAAAATGAGAAGAAAAGCAAATTTGCTAGAATTTTAACTAAAAAAACATAATTATTCAAATATTATTCAGGGAAGAGCAGCTATTTTAAGCAGAACATATTACATATGAAAACTAGGATGAAAAAGTAAAATGTCTTAAAATGCTAAGAAAATGACACAGGTAAATGAAGTATGGCTGAACATGGCTAGTGTCAGAAAGACAATAAGGCAGTGGTTGAAGAACTTCTCACTATTCACACTACTTAGCCAAGTATCATAGCCAAGAAGAAAATGGAAGCTCAGTGTAGTTAAACCTATGGTTGAACAAAAGTCAGGGTGCTTCATTACCATTCAGAATTGCACCAGGTTCAAATATTATCAGCTAATTCAATTTCAAAAATAATTCTGTAAGCAATAATGCATAGTTCACACCACACATTTGTAACCTCTGATTATTAAAAGCCAAGGGAAGTTTCATAATCAGATCTGTACTTTTTGAAGAGAAAGACTGTAGTGAAATGTAAAGTAAAGATTTTTAGACTAGGAATTCCCAAAGTTGTTGTTCGTTTGTTTTTGATAAACATATGACTGAATGAATCAGAGAACCTAGGCATAGAGACCAGTCTGGAAAATTAGGCTTAGTCTAGGTAAGGCTTTAGAAGGAATTGAGCTGGGGAAGTGGCAGCAGGAACTGGGGTTTTAGTGATACTTCGAAATTTATAGTTTAATTCATGTTTACTAAGATGTTGGCGAATAATATAAGAAGGATCAATGCAGAGGGTTCAGAAGATGATGAATTTGATCCTAATTATGCCATTAACAAATGTTGTGATCGTGTTGATCTCCTCAACTGGAAGAGGAGAATTGCTTTCCAGAGTTGAAACTCTTTCATTGAAGGTTGATATCTACTGTCGCCTCATCAGTCCTTTTAATCACATCTCCAAGATTTGATTTCACATACGTGAAATTCAAATATGGGCAAAGTTAATTTATGATGATAGGAAGAAAAATTCTTAGCTGTGCCAAGGAATGATGAAGGAGGAATGATAGAATGTCCTTGTGTGTGAGAGGCATCGGGTGACGGTTTCCCGGGTGCTTACATACATCAGAGCTCACAGACATATATACTCACTGTGCATGTATGCTTTCTAAATCAGATATTTATAGCTCAGTTAAAGGAATGTTTTGGGGATAGAGGTCATGTTTTTAACCCAGTGGTTTTCCTGTTTTGTTACACATTAACCTGGACAACCTTTTAAAAATAATTAATTTTAATTGAAAAATTAAAATTCAATATATTTATCTTGTATAATATGACATTTTAAAATGTGTATACTTTGTGGAATGACTAAATAAAAATTGTTAACATATTCATAACCTCATCTCCTTGTCATTTTTGTATCATGAGAACATTTAAAATTATTGTCTCTGCCATTTTTAAGAGTATAACACAATTTTATTACACTAACAATAGATCTTTTGAACTTTTTCCTCTTACATAACTGAAATTTTTGTGTCCTTTGACTAACATCATCCCAGTCCCCACCTCCATAATCCCTTGTAATCATAATTCTAGTCTCCACTTTCATAGAGAGCCTTGTAAAAGTATTCTTAGTTTGAAACCACAGAAATTTTGATTTAATATGTATTTAGAGAAAAGTCCTAGAAGTGAGCCATATGCTCTCACTCATGGTCCTCTCTCATCTTTCCACTATTTCCTTATCAATAGTCAGTGCCTTCTAGCTGAGCTTAAGTAACACCTCATCATACGGAAAGCAAGGTTTATTAGATAACGGTATGGGAGAATGCATAGCAAGGTAACCCAGGGATGTCCCTAAAAGGGAAAATGATTGAAAGGTATTTTTATGGTGGAATTAGTGATGGGATGGGTTTAGTAGGATAGGTGAGAGCTTGTAAAGAATGGTGGAACAGTTGTCTTCATGACATGTCTGTGTTCTGCTGGCTCGGTTTGCCTGGGATCTTCTTTTGGAACATGAAACTCATAAATGAACAGGTACTAATGGAGCTTCAGATCATCTGTGATTGTAGTTTGGGTTAGTGTAATGTATGTGTTTTATAAGTTCCAATGTAGCCCATTTTGTAAATATTGGCTTTGTTTCAACATTCAGCACTCCCCTCAGAGCCTAGCTGTCAGTGGGATTGGTTTTCCTTTTATTGCGTTAAACTACCAGAACAAACACAATTGCCAGAGCTCTTCATCAAAACTGATTTCCAGAAGAACCAAAACAAGACATCAGGGCAGAGAAACCAAATGGTCTTAATTTCCTTGAGAGACCCTGCCTGACTTTCCCTGGCTTCCTGCCACCTTGTTGGTAAGCATACACTTCATCCCACTTTTAAGGGCTAAGACACCCGAGGAAATGCTTATTTTCATGGCTAGATTTAAATAATAACTTCTGCCCCAAGGTGACTGTAATTTTCTGGTATATCAAATTTACAGCTAGTTTTTCTTACTAATAATATTAAATCAGCAATATGGGAAATTGACAATATCCTAGCAGTAAATCATCCAGGGATAGTACACCCAGGCAGGGCAAAGGAGTGCCTTCTGGTGACAAAGTTACTTGGAAGATTTCCTAAAGTCTTTATGTCATGTAAGCCTCTTGTCTTTGTCAGTGACAAGAAGACAAGTATCCATTTGCATGACGGCCACCACAACATCAACATCTTCCCTAGCTATTTATCTTTTACAAATGTCCATCATTCTGTGTTTTCTTGTTGTTGCTAATAGCTTTGCCCTCAGATGCCCAAAATACATGATAGTAAAGCAGAATGACAACTAAACATGGAAAAGCATCAGACCTGGGAGATTCTGCAAATGCAAGAATATTCCTGCAGAGTAAGAATCAAGTGGTAGACACCTTCTGCAAACTTCTATTGTCACACAGCACATTTTTTATTTAATTAGGGACCTTTTGAGCGGTATTTAATACTTCAAAATATGATGATGTTCTCCCAAAGATCTGTGGCCAAAATAAATTATCTTAAAGTATAAAACCACAGACCTAATAGATCTCTTATTACACCTGAAAGAGGAAATGTGGAATGAGGTATTTTTATTTGGCTGGGAGAAGTGCATGCAGGTTAGGAAATCCTTCATGAGACGTGTATTATATCATGATTTCAGAATGCTGTCTTACAAAAACCCTTGACAGGGCAATTACTGGATATGTTGTTTCCCTCACTTCAGAGAAGCAATTCTGTATTCATCCCTTTTTAACTCTGAGATACAAGGAGGTAGAGGTGATAGGCTTTTTCTGTTTCTGTTTCTGAAAAAATGGGGCTGAGAAGGACTGATAATAGAGTTATCTTAGCATAATTTTATTTTCAAGGTTTCTTGACTATAGGAATTATGAGCAGAAATCCAAGTGACAGAGATATACTTTCTATTTGAAGGATCTTTGAAATGTGAAGCTTATTAATTGAGTACCTCCTTGATCAATTAAGAACTTGTAAATTATTCAGCAGTTGAATACTCATACTAACCACATGTTCTGAAATGGCAATCCCCACTCTCAAAATGAGGTAAGCACTTTTCTAATAGTAAGTATGAGTTATGTTCCCTAAAAATAGACTAAACACAGTTGTGCAAGATTCCACACTCACCTTCTACCCTCCAGAAATAGTGCTACATGTCATATTGCTTGTGTCATTTTTCCATTTTGGTCTCCTGGCAGTTTGGGTAACCAACATAGGTAAATTTTTGTCACTTCATCATGTTGGATTCTGCATCTGTGCCCGCAGAAGACCAGAAGAGAAATGGAACAATACAATTACAATTGCAAGGTCATTGAAATATTGCTTTTGGTTCCAATCTTTTATTAGTTATAATGCAATTTCAGTCTCAGTGTTCTGTCACTTCTTGATGTAATGTCTGTCAGGGAATGAGACCTAAGAATCATATAGAACATTGAGACCTGGAGGAAGTATCTGCAAATTTTGTTGAGTTTTTCTTCAAAAATAGGTATTCAACTGAGTATTGAAATTAACACAATTCCCTAGCCCTGTATTAAACAATACACATTGTAATCATTCAACTGCTTACTTCTGAAATACAAGGTCATGAACCTCAAGAACAGTCATTTGTCAAGACTAGGAATGTGTTCATACAAGCACACAAAGACCTCTCTTCCATGGTGTTTACCAATCCGAAGCTATTAGGCTCTCAGCAATGCCGGTCTAACAAGTGCTCTGTCTTGCAAGACTAGCCTTAGAATCACTCAGCACACACCCTGCTTATTTGCAAATGTCCTCCACTGACTTCCATTTGGAGACACTGTTCTGACTAGGTAATATTCTCTTTACTGCAAAAGGCTGAATAAACTTAGCTTGGCCTGTCCAAGAGTTTTTTAAATTTTTCCTTAAGTGTTTTTTTATTTCTTTCTTTGAGCAAACCAACATTCAACACAGTAAACTCTTCCTCACTCTCACTACTAGTGACTTTGAGGACTATTTTATTCTCATGTAAGGAAGAGTACAGCTCCAATCAAAGAAAATTTGAAGTAGAAATTCAATATAAAAACAGAAAAAAAGAATCGTTCTTTATTTGGAGTAGCAATTGGGATCCTCCTTTCCTTCTCTATTCCACATTAATATAGTGTTCTCTAGCATCCTGGTAGAAATCAAGGTTAAAAAAAAATAAAGCAAAGCATACACAGTGCTCTGTAAGATGAACTACTTGGCCCTGCTTTCTTTTCTATCCTGCCAAATCTCCCATAGCCTATGTAATGTTTTCATGTTTCTATTGCAGCTTTGTGTCTCTAGGTAATCATGAATGAATATTTAACTATTTTACCAACATTTTCAGTCTTGCAAAGGTTGAATTCCATTGAACTGGCAGATTGCTTTTTAATTTTCTGCTTGGATGGGTTGTTTTTTTTTGTACTGTAGTTTCCAAGATATTTTATGAGTCTTGATGGAGAGGCTAAAATTCTTGCAAATTTTGCTGATTTCTGCCAAAAGCTGATTAACCCTCCCTCATTCTTCAGAAACCCATGTACAGCAGGCTTAGATTATGTCAGGAACATGATACATGGCTGTAAAACAGTGCTTTCACAAGGGCTGCAATTCCTACCTCCACATAAGCAGTAAGTATATTGATAACTATTCTGTGCAGATTTTTGACTAGTTTTCTGCTTCTGTGGTTAATAGAAACTTTTATGACACTTAGACATATGAAATGCAAGACAGCCAAATATCATCATCCCCTTTACTTTAGCTGACAAACTGTAAATACCAATGTGACTTTTGAAATGGGTTGTACTTATGAATACAGGTATTTTCACTACCCCATGTTATTTGTTTTGAATAGAGCAGTTATTTCATTTCAAGTGATAGTTACCTTGTACTTGATTATCTCCCGTCATTCAGTTGATCAGACCTCTGAAATAAGTCAGGCTTTCTATATCTTCCGGTAGATTTTCAATATAGTGTTTTAATCACTGAATATCACTATCTAATATTATAATATTATGATCAGATTATTAAATGCTATTAATTTTAATATTTTAAGCCTCTTCCACCTATGGTATCTGTTATCTCAAAGAACACTTAGCCCTGTTTTTCTGTTAGCTTAGGACAAAAACTTTGATTTCTTTAGTTTGCAGTATAGTCCTTTTGATTATGGTTTACAATTATAGACTCTCTTTTCGGTCAGAAAAAGAGATGTGGGAGCCCTCCCCGCTAGAGGTCATGCCCTCACCCAGTGGCCATGGGTTGGCGATGTTGCCTCAGGTAATGGAATGTGACCAGCTGTGATTTACTCCTTGTCCTCGTGTAGATTTTAAACAATTTGTCCACTTTGGCCCCTGAAAGCTATGGTGGTTGTGTTTTCCTGGGTGGAGCTGCTTCTCCAGCCTGAAATCTAGACAAATGGTAAACATAGGTTGAGTCAAGCAGCACCAGGCTGACCCTCAGAGGAACAGGTCCACAAGCTGCCTGTGTAATCTGAGCGTAAATCAGATCATGTCACTCCCCTGCTAAAATTCCTCGAGTAACCTCCCCCCACTCAGATTCCAGACAGAATCTTATGAGGTTCGTCTCGGCACTGAAGGCTGACACAGTTTGCCTTCTGCTGTGCTTGCCTCTCTTTTAACTTCATCTGCCAATCTCCCCATGGTCACCTGATCCAAGTCACCAGGGATGTACTGTGACACCTCAACCTGGCCAACTGTGCCTACCTCAGAAGCTTACATTTTTCTTCCCTCTGCCTGAAATGCTGTTCTTTATTCATCTACTAAGTGACATCTTTCTGCATTACCCAACTGAATATCACAATTTCTACCCATTTCCAGAGTCTTTTCCCTCCCCTCCTTGTGTTCTCCCTTTGACACCCACACCATCTGACCTAATATATTTTAACGTATTCATATGCTGACTAAATACTAGATTGAAAGACTTATCATGACAGGGACATTCTTTTTAATTGCTTTTTCTTTTTTTTCTGTACTCCTGAGGCTTGAAATATTGATAACAATTAGTAAGCCAATGAGTTTGTTGATGGATAAAGGAAGGCACTGTATTTTTAGAAGATAGGTGAGGGGCTATAATAGTTTAATAGTTTTTCTTGTGTTTTTCTCAGAGATCACTGACTTTCCCCATTATTTTCAAAATAGCTCTAAAAATTTAACATTTATAATCATAGATAGTAATTCTGTGTCATATTTATCGCCTAAACATATTTTTATGGCTCCAAAATAGAACACATTTTTGAGGCTGATAAGATATAGATGTTGTCATGTACAATTTAGAATCCAATGAAATTTGTCTCCTATACTGTGTCATTGTAGGCATACTTAGAACTCTATATTGTTAGTTTTCTCTCCAAATCCATTCCTTACATTTTTGAATATTGGAAGATTTGAGGTTACAATAGTTCCACTCTCTTAAATGTTAGTGTCTTCCAAGTTACACATTATTAAAAAGTGCTAATTTCATATTTGAGGTTATATTATTGAATGATTTTCAAATATATATATTTGATAGAAATATTGTACTGTGGAAGTATTTACAAAGAAGGAAGTTTCTAAAATGAAAAGGAGTGCCACTCCTTTCCATATGTTTACTAGTGCACTAGAGAAATGAATCATCTGTGGTACACATTCACAGTAACAGTGTCTCAAGAATCACAACTGTGTGTCCTTGACCTTTGCAGTGTGACCGATGTGACCGTGGATATCTTGGATTATTTCATTACACAGCAAATAGATAAATGATACAGGAACGTTATTTTCCTTGCTCTAAATGCACTAGTTTCTTCTTTGCAAGGCTATAAATGATAAGCTTTAAGAAAGACAAGGGTGGGGTGACAAAGCTCGGTGGGCAGTCACTGCCCAGGGCTCCATTTGGTGATCTTCCCTCTTCCCTTTTTACCTCCCTTCCACCTGCTCTCTGCCCCCTTCTTGCTCACCCTCCTCCAGGGCACCTCACACTGTTCTTTCTTTAGACCTAAGTACTTAGTTCTCAAAAAAAAATGCCCAGTTAGAAAGGAAATTCTTATTAATACCCATGTTAGTGATGTGTAAATGATTCCCACTCCTTGTTGCTATCACATGTAGACACGTGTGTGTGTATACACACATATACTTGTATATCTAAGTTGTTGTAGCCATTGCTTCTATCCAGTAAACAATTGCATAAAGAGGAAAAAAAAAACTTAGATTGGCAAAATGCCTGTAATAAATATTGCATGATTGAGTGCAACTCACTATCTTTTGGTAAGCAGCAGCAGAAGTTTAAGTTGGGTGAGGATCCATACCTGTTTGTACTTCCCTAATCATTATAGAATAAAAGAGAAATGGTAACATAACTGTGGTCATCTGGTGATTGCATGAGGTTGAAGCCTATCATTAAACTCATTGAATTCCCAGTGAAGGGAATACCTTTCCTCTTTTAATTTTAATTTTCATCATAGTTCCCCATGGGCATAATTAAATTCCACTACAAATCACTCCATCCATCTACACTGAATAGTCACAAAATAGGGAACCCAATTCATGTGATCATAGATATAAATCATGTGTATATATACATACATCATAGAAAGCATATATTTAGGCATGTCAGTGTCATTTTTATTAGGGTCTTTATGACCATGGTACCATTTTTTAAATTAAGACATTGCAAAGTTGGTAAATGGGAAAGATGTTCATAGTATGCTAAAATGTGTACATCACCTACATAGAATTTTAAAATGTTTTACACAGGCATTTTACTCATGTTGTTTCTTAAAACACTTTTGCCTTATCACTGTGTTAAGTATTATTATTTTTATTTTTATGCCTTAGAAGAAATAAAAAACCTCAAATTCTAATTTCCCAATATAAAAGCAGTTAGTTTCTCAGTTTGGACCCGTGTCTTGAGTGTAAAGCAGACAGTGTAGACAGGCAGGGTGTGTTGATACATTATGGAATTCTACTGGCAATGTCTACATTTTCTTATGCTAAAACCAGGTGTGAACGCTAGCTTTATAATTATGTTGGGCAGCATCTATGTGCATTTTACAGTCTGTGAAGTCAGCTTTACTGCAACTATCTCAGTTGCCAGGAAAGATTAGGTGCCTGTAGTTCTTATTGCCCCTTGTGATTACTGAGTAGACAGTTTAGATAAACAAAACTTTTCTATCTATTGGTACTTTTATCTGGGTCAGACACATTTCTACCACACTCCTTGACAAATTTCTGGCTGTATACATAGTACATTTGCAATTGATAAATGCAGAGACTGTCAAAAATAAAATGCACTCATATTGCATCACTGTTATTTCTATGTCAACCAAGCCTGCATCCTTCACAGATACTGCCAAAGTCTCTGAGGTCTGAGAGGTTTCTGCCACTGGCTTGGCAGTGGACATACTCTACTTCTCTTAACTGTTACAAAAAATTTATGCCCAGAATACAACAGATGTTTCTAAGAAAAAAAAAAATCAAGCTCCATTTTGTTCCTAAGCTTCAATTTTTTTCTTTCTTTTCTTTTCTTTTTTTTTTAACTTTCTACCTGGAAAGTCTCTTTCCCTTAAATGTTCTCCTTTCCCACCTTATTTGGTGCCAGAAGTTCTTTAAATACAAACACAGTCACTTGACCTCCCGTAATCAAAAGGAATCATTGTTTTTACAGGCATCATACATTTAAATACTCTTAGTCTTGAACACATTATAAATTAATTCATGATATATCATCCATACAGCATCTAAAATGAAAGGTGACTTGTGCACTGAATCTTAATTTAGTCCAGATTTTAGCATTAAGATTAGAATTTTACATAGAATCCTTTTGGACTCAGTCATATATTAACACTTACGTCACTATTTTTATTCTTCCAGTAATATCTAGGACATGATCTGTAAATGTTAGACAGTTCTTAAGAAAAAAATCTGGCAATTTTTTTTCTTAGTTTTTAAATATTTTTTATTTTATTTTACTTTTTAAATTTTTATTTATTTATTTATTTTTATTCATATGTGCATACAATGTTTGGGTCATTTCTCCCCTCTCCCCCCACTCCCTTCTTTACCACCTATCCCACTCCTTCCCTCTCCCCTCCACCCCCTCAGTACCCAGTAGAAACTATTTTGCCCTTATCTCTAATTTTGTTGAAGAGAGAGTATAAGCAATAATAGGAAGGAACAAGTGTTCCTGGTTGAGATAAGGATAGCTATACAGGGAGTTGACTCACATTGATTTCCTGTGCATGTGTGTTACCTTCTAGGTTAATTCTTTCTGATCTAACATTTTCTCTAGTTCCTGGTCCTCTTCTCCTATTGGCCTCAGTTGTTTTAAAGTATCTGCTTTAGTTTCTCTGCATTGAGGGCAACAAATGCTACCTAGTTTTTTAGGTGTCTTACCTATCCTCATATCACCCTTGTGTGCTGTCGCTTTTATCTTGTGATCAAAGTCCAATCCCCTTGTTGTGTTTTCCCTTTTTTTTTCTTTTATTATTCATACGTGCATACAAGGCTTGGGTCATTTCTCCCTCCTGCCCCCACCCCCTCCCTTCCCACCCACTCCGCCCCCTCCCTCTCCCCCCCACCCCCTCAATACCCAGCAGAAACTATTTTGCCCTTATTTCTAATTTTGTTGTAGAGAGAGTATAAGCAATAATAGGAAGGAACAAGGGTTTTTGCTGGTTGAGATAAGGATAGCTATACAGGGAGTTGACTCACATTGATTTCCTGTGCGTGTGTTACCTTCTAGGTTAATTCTTTTTGATCTAACCTTTTCTCTAGTACCTGTTCCCCTTTTCTTATTGGCCTCAGTTGCTTTTAAGGTATCTGCTTTAGTTTCTCTGTGTTAAGGGCAACAAATGCTAGCTAATTTTTTAGGTGTCTTACCTATCCTCACCCCTCCCTTGTGTGCTCTCGCTTTTATCATGTGCTCAAAGTCCAATCCCATTGTTGTGTTTGCTCTTGATCTAATGTCCACATGTGAGGGAGAACATACGATTTTTGGTCTTTTGGACCAAGCTAACCTCACTCAGAATGATGTTCTCCAATTCCATCCACTTACCAGCGAATGATAACATTTCGTTCTTCTTCATGGCTGCATAGAATTCCATTGTGTATAGATACCACATTTTCTTAATCCATTCATCAGTGGTGGGGCATCTTGGCTGTTTCCATAACTTGGCTATTGTGAATAGTGCTGCAATAAACATGGGTGTGCAGTTGCCTCTGGAGTAACCGGTGTCACAGTCTTTTGGGTATATCCCCAAGAGTGGCATTGCTGGATCAAATGTTAGATCAATGTTTAGCTTTTTAAGTAGCCTCCAATTTTTTTTCCAGAGTGGTTGTACTAGTTTACATTCCCACCAACAGTGTAAGAGGGTTCCTTTTTCCCGGCATCCTCGCCAACACTTGTTGTTAGTGGTGTTGCTGATGATGGCTATTCTAACAGGGGTGATGTGGAATCTTGGTGTGGTTTTAATTTGCATTTCCTTTATTGCTAGAGATGGTGAGCATTTTTTCATGTGTGTTTTGGCCATTTGAATTTCTTCTTTTGAGAAAGTTCTGTTTAGTTCACTTGCCCATTTCTTTATTGGTTCCTTGATTTTGGGAGAATTTAGTTTTTTAAATTCCATATATATTCTGGTTATCAGTCCTTTGTCTGATGTATAGCTGGCAAATATTTTCTCCCACTCTGTGGGTGGTCTCTTCAATTTAGAGACCATTTCTGGCAATTTTGATATAAACAAGGGTCAAAAAAGATAGAACAAGCAAATCTGGAGATTGTATATAAACTGGTCTGACATAAGAAGGTAGTTTTCCAACTTCTTGGAATCATAACACAGCAAGAGCCTGAGATGGGCTGGAAATAAGGAAATGATATGAGTGGAATTATTGAGAGGATTGTTAAGATGACTGGGGCTATGCTATTGTCTTCATGACTGACTATGCTGCAGGAGTGAATCAGACAAGTCATGGAACACAAATCTAACCTTACTTTCCACCAAGTGCCAGTGTTTACAAGACTTTGTAGTAAATCATTGTCCTACTAGGAACAATCATTTTTTAATTTAAGACAGTAATTTTTCCTTTGGCAATGAACAAGTGAACATTTTCAATAATGTAGATATAAAATTATTTTACAATCCAAAATGTTTACATTTTCAGTGTTTTCCCTTTCATTACTTTGTCTTCCTGTTTTCAAGAGTCTGTTTCCAAATTCTCTTACCTACACATAGCTATAAGGATATGTAAGGATATCCTTTAAGGATATCCTTTAAGGATCCTGCCTGCCTGGACCACTTCCAGTATTCTGAATTTGAACTTAGGTATTCATAAGGTCATATGTTTTTGTAAAATTTGCAAACTTTGACAAAAATGTCATTGATTAAGGTGGCTTTATGACTGATTCTGCTTTGAATTCTCTCTATGACTTCTTCCTTAGTTCAGGTGCTGGTAGAGCAGTTGATATTTCTGGAATATGGTTGAGAGGAAGGTAGACTTTGATGAATTTAGCTTGGGTTAGTAGGAGGAAGTTAAATGGTTCGTCTGTGTAGAATTAAACTACTGATAGCTACTTTGATGTATGAATGGTTTCCTAAAATAGCCGATAGAACATTGTGCCAACAGACTCCAGGTTGTCAAATATAGTTCTAGGGTCAGATGTTATATCCTGGTCCTCACATCACATATAAATGTGTCCTATATTTTAATACTCCCGCTATCAGAACAATGTGGGAAAGAGAGAAAAAAAACTCAGAATGTTCTAAGCCAGAATCTAGTTTGCAGGCAAATCTAATAATCAGCTATGTAAAATTCCAAGAAGAGAATTTGATTTTCGCTGATGAATAATACTTCTTTCCCATAACAACTTTTCGTATTTCATGGTGATCATGCTAATATCAAATTTATTAAAAACTTTTGCAGTTGTGGGCACACCCTGTAGGATACTATGAACATAAAATTCTGATCAACCATACAAAGATACTAAATTGTTTATTTTCTCTACTGAGAATGTTAAATTTTTTGTCTTATTTAAAAGAATCAAAATATAATTTATTTTCATTTTCATTAAACTAAATATTCATTTTTTGCATAATTTTGAAACAATTTTTAAATATTTTCTTAAATGTTGTACAGCTTGTTTTGCTCTAGTTTCAGCCCTTCTTCCTCAAAACTATGATTTTATTTTCCTTTTATCCTTTGACTTCAGACTATCGATACATTTTCAACACATTTCTCACAAACTAGCTCAACTATATTTCAAGTTCATCATTCTCCACTTCAGTAACTAGATGCTTTTCAGCTTCTTTCTACTTCTTACATGCCCAAAAAGTTTATGCTACGTAAACATACCATATATCATCAGCGTTTTTGCAGTATTCTTAGCAATCGTTTTCTTCCAGGCTTCTAATGATTTCTGACGTGATTACTGGTATGATTTTTTTTGCAAGACTGTGCATAATTTCATACATGTGCTTTGCTTTTGCATATAGCTTCCTTAGATGCCCTTAGAAAGCCTCAGCTTTCGTCACCTCTCATACTGCCGTCTTCTCCAGGCCATTTTGCAGTTTCCTGTTGTCCTTCCAGAGTTATTTTCTCTTCTGCAGATAATTTCCTTTCTATCTAATCTTTCAGGATCTGTGGTGTAATATGCTGTTTACCTGATCTGCCCAGGTGAGTTTAGTGATGCTTTTCCCTCATCAGTGGTTTCTGAAGTTTGGATGAGGTTATCATAAATGTTTTTGAGAAGCAGATGATAGCTGTCTATGTACTAACTCCATATAATATTGTGTGATACTCCATCATTTTCCATAAGTAGTCTCAGGAATAGTAACCCTATGTCCTGGACACAGCCATCTTAAAGCTATAAACTGACTATTTTCTCTGCTACTGAGACAGGCATAAAATCATCTCCCAGTTAATAGCAGGTCATTTCTTTAATTTCTTTTACTCTCATACATATACTGTGTTTTCCTCCTTGTATATCATGCGGGAAAATAAAAACATTTACATTGAACAAATCTAAAGTTGGAGAAACTCCCTAATAGGGAGAACACACTACATGCTCTGTTGATAGAAGTCTCCTATAAGAAATGTATAAGAAAAATAAAAATAATAAGCTTCTAACTTTCTATACCTGCTTCCTTTCATGTATGTTTCATTGATTGTATGGCTTTAGCATCATTGCTTTACCATGTACACCAAAAATCCACCTGGTACCATCTCTTTTTGAATATTCACAATATAGTGGTAATTCCCTTTGATTCCTTTCTTAGGTCTTTGTCTTTTGTTTAATTGAGCCTTGCTTCAGCTTCCTGGTGTGTATTTGTATTTTAACTAACTTGTTTGATTCCTGCTCTGTAACATCAGTGTGATGAAGCCAGCATGTAGGATAATTGGGCACTGTCTCTCTTACATCTTCACTCTCTATTTCTCGTACGTTTGACAGGAATTTGCTTATGAAAGGATATGCATTCTCTAGATAATGTTGGCGAGCCTGGGGCTAGTCTCTCATTTCACTTCCTGTATTGTCCATTGATATAGCCACACCAATTTCAAGAACTTTTGTGGCATGCCATATCTTTGAGTAACTCTGAAAAGTGAAATAAAAAATCTTACTGTCCCTTGTCTAATTAGTATACAGAGCATAATAAAAATGTGGGTGATTACTATCCCTATGCCTAGTTAATCACTTATTTTTAATATTGAGTATGAGGTTTCTAGATACTTATATGCTGATAATGTTTATTTATAGGCTTATTTCAAATAGCTGAATCATATTCACAAGGTCCTATTGTGCTAAGGGTGTGTTATTTCATTTCATCTTTTGACAGTCATAGCTATTGTGACGATGCTTTAGAGATAGAAAGCTGAGAGGTAAGAAACAGAGAATAGTGTACAGTATGGAAGAAGCTGGATCCATCTTTCCTACTCTAGAGACAATATTTGACAAATCCTCTATAACCTCGTACACAAATTTTACATCAGTGCATCCCATTTCATGTGATTTATTTCACCACTTTGTGTTCTAGATTGGATTTTTCTTGTAAGGTCCCTACCCTAATTTTTCATGCAGGTTTCATTAAAAAAGGTACAGAATTTCTTGAGTACCTAAGAGGTTTTTGTTTTGTTTTTTTTGGTACCTTCTTTAAGAAGACTCTTTAAGAAAAGTCTGAGAAGGGCATCAACAGAAAACAGATACAAACTGATTTTTTTCCATCTATTCACTTCTCATCATTTAACTACAGCTGTAGCAGATACATTTTTAAAAGCCATAACTGTAACTTAGAGAGTTAAATGAGTTTTCTTTTTTTGGGGGGGGGGTTTCCTTTTTCTTTTTTGTGATACTGAGGACTGAAACTAGGGTTTCATGCAGGCTAAACACACACCTACCCCTGAACTACACCTACTGTCCTCCAAATGAGAATTTTCATTAAGAAAAATCTGTTCCAGACACTATTACTTAAAATGAATCAATCTTTTACAGAAACAAAACTTGAAAAATTAAATTTTAATGATTTAATCACAAATATAAATATGGAGTTTTCAAACATCCAATCAACGCTAACCACTTGTCTAACATTATATCCTTATGATTTCATATTAATGTCTTAAGAAAGGGTCAATGCTAAAGTTTTTAATTTCTCTAGATTCTACCTCGGGTTCTGATATATAGGTTTTCAAGAAATTATATGAAGTAAATAAATTTTAATCCTCAAATGTGGCATGGAGAAAATTCACCTTATTTTTGGCCACATATACCACCTATGATTGCCATTAGAATACAGATGAATTCTACATTATGACATGGAGCCTGACATTGACCTGGTTTTCTGTTTTCTGTCTCATATGGACCTCTCTTTACTTCCTCTAAATTCCCAGAAAATGGGAAAGTACCTATTAGACAACAAGTATTCAATTAAAATTTATTGAATAAATTTGTTGAAGTAAATTTGGTTTCTGAGTTCACCCTCTAGTAGACTACATATAAGTGATTACTTAATTCTTTTTAAAATTGTAAGCTGTATTCTTGGTGGTCTTTGCCTTATTTTATGTCATTTAGATAACACTATTTGTTATATAGTTCTCCTTGGGAAGATGTTGAAGATACATAGACCAGGCCAGTAATTGGAAAAGTTGAATAGGAGCAAATACACTCCCGTAGAGATTTCTCAGAATGTATCCGTGTTGTTAAGTGATGCGTAACTATAGTGATATATTTTGTAAAGGAGTAGAGTGCTTTTTTCTAAAAAAGTATTTTTCATTGTAAAATATGAATTATGTTCATAGTGTAAATTGACACAACCTTTTGTGAAGCAGTTTGTAAATGTATGAAGTAAGTCTTGAAATGTTTAACTTTTCATAAATGTCACTTTTGGAAAGTTAACTTGAAGAAATAAAACAAAATGTTTGAACACTTCAGTCTAGGCTGTCAACTATAAAATTATCCATAGTATCAAACAATTGCAATAACCTAAAAAGAAAATACTAAATACTAAACAAACAGATGACACTAAGCTTGAATACATAACTACACATCATTAAGAATGTTATTCTTAATGTGCATCTATGCACATCAAAAATAAAGAGTTATAAGCAACAACATTTCAGCAATAGTTTTTTTTGTTGGTGAAGCTATGTGTCCTTTTATTAATTACTTTTCTAGTTTTCTTAATATTCCTGCTTTTCCATACATATAAAACAGATCCAATCTGAGGTTGGTACCAGTGGGAGGGGGGAGGATATAAGGAAAGGGTGAAGGAGGGTGAAGGTAGTGGAAATATTAAGCATTCATGCATAAAGATGGGAAAATGAGATCTGTTGAAACTATTTCAGAAACAGGGAGGAGGGGGAATAAAGGAGAATGATGGAGGGGGTGAATTTAACTAAGATATATTGAAAAGAATTTTTGTAAATGTCACAATGTAACCCAAGTACAACAATAATATACTAATCATTTATAAAAAAGAAATCTTTTATTAAAATGAAAGTTTCATGTTTAAGATCTCCCTGTTTATTCCCTCTCTGAGTCTTAAAAGTGACTTCATCCAGGTACCCCACATGTGGGAGTATAATCTACTCTAGAGCTCCAGTGACCTGTCTAAGCAGATACAATGTATGTGTTGTATTTGTTCCATAATTACTAAATCATTAGCAGGAGAGGAAGTGCACTAGTGAAGGGGGTGTTGTCCCAAGATGACACAGTTCAGGCCATGCTACCTGAGTTGTAGCCATTAGTGCCTCAGCTGCCAACACAGTCCCTCTGTGAGTTCTTCATCTGCACCACGAATGCCTTGATAGCTGCCTTTGGAAGACACTGAAGCAACATCGATGGGCAAACATTTTGGCACTGAAGTGCCTATTTCTATTTGCATAGTAAACCCATGCCTACCACAATCAAGACAGATAAATAGATGATAGGTAGCTGAACAGATAGATGACAGATAATAGATAGATAAACGAGAAAGAAAGAAAAAAAGCAAAGAATCATTTTGTCTGTTTTGTCATCATTTCATTACACTCAGCCAAGCATTCATCTCTTTGTCTTATCGTGATACTTATATTTTTGAGGCAGAGCCATGTTGAATTTGGTTTGGAAGCCCATTTTAAATAATTGTCATTTATTTCCACCAATAATTCTCAAATATAAATGTGGCAATATGAACATAAGGTACCATTGCTACTAGTTTTTTTGTTTTTTCATAAACAAAGGACAAGAACAAAACACTTCATTCTTTTCTTTGAAAATCAATGATTTTCATTTTGGTTAAGTAAGTACCAGGAGCAGTAAACTGTGTGCACTGATAGTGTGGGATTAATGAGGGTATGACCTACCACTTCCATTTTACTGAACAACAATCTAATTACAAACCTACTTACTTAAGATTAACTTTTCCCATTATTTTTTTCCTTCAGATAAAGCAAAAACCAGAATCCACTAGCTCCATAATCACTAGCTACATATCCTCATTTTCTCTGTCTGCATCTTTCTGTTTTCACAGGAAAGTTTTGCAATGATAAGCAAACTATAATCTGTAGGGACTCCAGTAAAATAGATTTTGACAGCAAACCCATGACTCTTTCAAATGCTCATTCAGAAGTCAGGATAGCCTCAGATAGTGTCTTCTCAACTACATAACTGATAATTAAATTATCTCAAGTAAACCCCATTTCATGTGATTTTCTCCAGTTTATTTAAGAGGTATCATAACTACAGACATCCTGTATTTTATCATACTCACAACTCTTAAATAGCTCTATTGTTCACATAATTCAAGAGGATGTGTAAGTTCATGAATGACCCTCTGAACTTTTGTCTTCTTTCTGGGGCATTGGAGCTAGAAAGGAGACTATTCCTAGAGAGGACTCTGGCATGAGAATTTTAGTATATTATATTGATTAACTTAAGTTGTTAGGGGAAAAAAAAAGAAGAAATACCAATTGCCATTTTGTTCAGTTGGCACCAAGGAAAATCTTTTTTGAGTCCTAAGACCAGACAGTGAACTGCTATGAATAATGGAAACGCTTCATGCAAATATGCCACTATCACACAAGGGCAAGACACGGAAAAGAATGAAAAATGGTCAAGATGATATCTACCTTGAGACTCTTGTGAATGAGGAATGATGATCCCAGATACTTCTCACTCATTTTTAAACTCTCTAATATGACTTGAGATAAGATAAATAGCAGATATTTTACCAGAGATAAGTAAAAATGATGGGATTACAAATTCATAGCAACTTTTTAAGTGCTCTGAATATTCTTTATGGGCCTCATCTGGGCCATAGGCATAGTGAGTCTATGTTTCAACCAGGCATTTGGCAGACTCATGTTATACTCTTGTGAGCAGAATGGCAAAAAGTTTGGTGGAGTTTTAGTCGCTTTAATAATTATGCCCTGGGATATTGACTAATACATAATATTCACATGTAGCTTAGCTTAGTGGAAGCATGAGAGGGAAATTTCTCTGGACTTTGTCTAATTAATTTTTAATCAACAACTTGGATAGGGGCACAGACTAAACAAGTAAAATTAAATTTCAAGGGAAAATGTGAAATATTCTGTATTTAGGTTGAAAGTTCAATTACACAATTGTAAGACTTAGTGTTCTGTTGACTTGAAAATATGTCAGATTAAAAAATAAATTTGAGGGCTTGGGATGGTGTAAATACTTATAATCCCAGCACTTGGGAGGTGGAGTCAGGAGGATTATGAGTTGGAGACCAACCTAGTCTATCCAGAAAATCCCATGCCAACCAGAGCTATATAAGGAGACCCTGCCTTCAGAAAAAAGGAAGAGAAAAGAAAAAAATTTGTGTTTTTAATTGAAAAAAATTAGAATTAGTCAGTAGTTTTCTAGCTATTAATTAGCTGTTGGAGCTTTTATATTCTGGGACTTTATCAATAGGTATTGGCCATCTAAGGTATAAAACATACTAGAACCACTTTGCCTTCCTCACACTATATTTGCACTATTCTTTATAGCTTTATATGAACTTCCAAAATTACAATAATAAGAGGGAATAGTAAAACTTGCAGTTAAAATATGATTAAAAAGGTGAGAAAGGTTATTTGGAACAAGGTATGACAGAGGTCTCGTGACAAAGCTTAGTTTTATTTAAGTATTTTAAAGGGTGTCAGTGAAGACAATCTAGCCCCTATATGATAAGATAAGGTAAATTACATCTCAGGAGTCACATTTTTTCCCAAATGAAGATTTTTTAATGTAATTATAAAGATAGACTGACTCCTATCTCTGTATGTATTTTATTATTTTTAAGAGGGAGAATCACGAACTCTACACGATAACCAAAGTGTTTAACAAATGAGAATTGAACTGAACTTATACTTATATTGCACAAATATTTGTATGCTGTCTATTCCATTTGAAATAATAAATTATTTTTCATGAAATCATTTCATTGACCCTAAGTCAGATTGGGCCATTTTTAGTCAGTTTTCTTTCCCTATTTTTCCAGATACTGTAATACCTCACATGTTTTCTTGGCAGTTCAAAAGTTAATTTCAACATGACAGTCATCACTGCCTTGATCTCAAGATTTCTATATCATAGGCTGGGGAGTAGATCTCAGGGACAAGTCACTTCCCAGCAGGTATGGAGTCCTGGGATCAATGCCCAGCACTGAAAAAAAATAAAGATTTCTACATGTGTTTTCATTGCTAGACTGGACTGCTCAAAAATACTATCAGAAGATTTGCTCTCCATACACATTTCTGCCATTTCTTTTGGGGTCGTATGATAGAGTTGTCACAAACACTAGCTGTGTATGCCAAGTAATGACACCTGCTTTGATAATGAAATTCAGAGTTCTGACATATTGCACTTTGCTATTTCTATTTGGAAATCTAAACTTTGACATGAGATAACTGAATTTTAATAACATTTGAAAGTTTTTTGTCTCCAGCATGGCAGTGGATTTTATGAACATAGACATTCATAATCTCAGAAAACATTGTTCTGTGTCATCTCTCAAGCAAGAAAGCACTGAAACACTGGATGTGGCAATGTTATCTACTGAAAGCATCTCATTAAACTGCCTTTGGCTTTCAACAAAGAGTGACAGCCTCAGAGTATGGGCAGAGACTAGCTCTTGAAATTCATCACAAAATATTAGGAGGAAGAGGGTACAGTTTTTTCCTTTTTCATTGTGCTATGGTAAATTAAATGACTACGAAAATTGCATTAATTCATTTTTTTTTACTAAAAACAATGAGAATTGTAGTCTTTTGTGTGTTTTACAATTACTGAGAATCATGGCTACAGAATTCTTTTGTACAAAGTATGTGCCAGAGAGAATGGAAGTCTTCTAATATGTTTTAGAAATTTTTTAGTGTAATATTTTCTTTATCAGCACAAGGTTTGGAAGCAGATGATTTAGGTTCAAATTTTAGATTTGCCACTCTTATTCAACTGATCTACTTTATCTTCCTAAATCTGAATTTCTTGATTTGGGAAATAATGGGTGATTATAAGGATTAGGTGAAATATTTGTTGAATCTAACAAATTGGACACTTTCTGGATGTCCAGTGGTCATGGTGTTGCCTGTAGAAATAACTTCGGCATTCAACATTGTGAATAAGGTATTTTTTCTACTATATACTGCTTGTTTTGTGCTGCTAATTTCCTGCTGTGACCTCTAGATTTAAAGCAGCAGTTAACAAAGTCAACAAAGTATGCAAGAGAGGAAATTGAGAGGAAAAATTGCAAATTGTTCTAAGTTGTTTTTGGAAATTCTTGGAAGAGCAAATAGGTTGCTTTATATGTCATAAAGTTTGTACCATAACCATGTCAGCAAACTATGTCCTGCAGGACACCACCTGTTTCATAAGTAAAGTTTTATGGAAACACAGTTCCATTCATTCACTTATATATTGGGTATCCCTGCTTTTGTGACACAGTGGCAGAGTTCAGTAAGTTGTGACCAAACCCTGAAAAGCCTAAAGTATCTACTATTTGGCTTTTTACAAGATCAGGCAAAATAATTGAATTAGGGCCTGGTTTACTGACTTTCTCCTTTGGTCCCAAACTCCACTTGCTCCTGAACTTGGAAAAACAAAGCATCAGAAAAATCAAGTTTTATAGGTGGCTAAACCTCCACATAAATTTGAGGGTGTATTTAGAAAAGAGGGTGTTTATAATAGAGTCTTATTTTGCACTTTAGAAATCAGAAACCGCATGAAAAATCCTAGAGGTCAGCAATGTTCACTTTTCAATCCAATTTAGGTGGGCAGTAAAGTAACAACTGGTTCCTGAAGACATATAGGATAGAATTTCTTTTATTGAATCCTTTTCAAAATGTATCACTGTTTGTCAGATGGCTGTGTGAGATGATAAATTTATTCATTTTATAATATACTGCATCTCTCCACTTAGTTGTGAGAGGAAACATTGCAATTGTATATCTTAACATGTATTCTGAAATTAAAGCCAGTTCTTACAATCCCACGTGAGGAAGCATCCTCATTAATCAATAGGTTAATCTTCGTCCCCCGTGAAGTCTTCCTGATGAAAGGCACCTTGGTTAGGAAGCATCCATCATGATGCCTGTAGCCCCACAGAGCTTTCACTTAGTGCACTCTCTTTTCTTTAGATTTCACATTGTTCTCATCATCTATAAGAGGGTGCAAATTCATGCAATATAATACAGAATACACTTGACAAACACTTACTGTGGTTATTTTTCCCCATGGTGATGGGTATCATTTTTGTTTTCAGAAGTATATGTCTTAGTTTCAAAACTTAAATTCTTATTAACTCAAAATATATATATACATATATACATACACATATATATACACACATATGTATACAACAATGTGCAAATTCTAAATTGTATACATAAGGAAAATGAAAACCAATAAGGTTTGCTTAATTTGATAATGTTACTGCTACTTTAATTATCTTAATATTTTGATTATGCTATTTTCTTCATTAGGGATTTCAAGCCACCAGGGAAGATAAAACATTGTGCTTTTGCTTGCTGGTGCAGCTATGTCAAATTACTGGGGTGTGGGGAGAAGAGAGTAATATTTTTGATATGCTGAGAGTCTCTGAAAAAGAGAGTGAATATATTATGTATATTTTCTAATTATAATTGTATAAAATTTTAGTAGCATCAATTTTAAGGAGTTTTTCTTCCATGAAATTCTTTTAGTTCCTCAGAGAAGTTGCAAAGGTAATGATGCAAAGTATTAATGAAGATAGGTACTGTTATGTTGATACTTAATTCATGAAATTTCATGATTACTGGGTCCACAGACCTGATTATCTATGCTCTATCCAAAGCTAGCTTTCCAGTTTTCCAAGTGTCCTCAGTGAGATGTTTCAGTAAACATCCTCTCCTGTGGATTTAGTTGAATTTGAACTCTTCACTATATTTTTAGATTTCTCCTACATTTCAATTCACTTCTGCAGGTTACCATCAAAAGACTTGTGACAACAGGCTACACAATGGGTTCTCTAAAACCAGAGAAATTTGCTGAACAAGGGTACAGAGGCTGAACCCTGAATGTCAACAATGCCTTGTCTCGTACATTCCATTGTGCTGGTTGACTTTACAGTTTCCCTCTCAGATCACTGAATGAGGTGCTGAACATAACAGAGCTTTTTAAAAATCTATTCTTGGAGATGAAGAATGACAGATCAGTAGATACAAAAACCTCTCGAAAAGATTGTCACTCCATCTACCCTCCCTCATCTACCCTCTGTTTCCAAGCTTCAGATAATAAATGATTTGCCAATAAATTTCTATTTCTGCTAATAGGATTACAAGTAATCTCTTCTTTTTTTGACTTGAAATTTTCCAAACATTTCTTAATACCCAACATTTGGAACACATCATTAACTCCATTGTTACCTGCTAGTGATCAATAACCATATTGATTATGCCACATTAGTTTGTCAGACACTGTACTGGGCGCTTGCATCACAACACAGTAATTTTCCTGAAAGTCCTCATGTTCATATAGAGATGCAGACATGTTTGTCATAGAAACATTAAAAGGATTAAAATAAACTGATACGGCAAGAAAAATTTCACAGGTGTGACACTGATGAATTGAAGAATAATTAGTAGGGTGGCTAGGAAAGTGAAGAAGGGCATCTTACTTGGAGGGCAAACACATGTCACAAAATACCAACCCCACATATGGTTTTGTTTCCCTAACTAGATTATAAACATGGTATAAATCAAGCTTGTGCATAGTGTGCTTTGAAAATTACCCCACCCTCTCTTTCTTGTTCTCCAATGGGGCAAATAATTAAAAACTGATTGAATACCAACCAGAAAAATTTCATAGAACTAAGCTTTTCTTCCAAGTGTATGTGACCTATTCTTTTTATGTCACCATTGATGACCAAAGTGTTTAAATTCTTAGGCACATAAATAATTTCTACTACTATTTTCTGTCCCCTCACAAAAAATATTTGTGTGTGAAAGCAATTATTGCTATCTGCAAAGTTATTTTCTACATGAGGAACTCATTGAAAATTTAGGTGATTAAGAATAAAATTTAACATTTTATTGAACTTACTGAAAGTTAATAGGAATCATAAGAATGGACTGCATTGAAAAAATGTACTGGATGCACAACTTTTTCATTTTATGTTAAGATATAAATTACATAACCCCAAATTTTTATTGGTTTGTTATTCTAATTCTCCTGTGTGATGTGATTATCAAATATCATCTGATTCTCCCAGTTATTCCCGCATTACTTCAGGTTTGCTGTACTTGATTCTAAAAATGTGAATCTGAGAAGTCATAACATTAAACGCTATAACAAATTGAATACATATTTGAAGGATATAGAGAATGATCCATGTTCCTTTACAGCTGTTCTTATTTTAAGAATTAAAATTCTACTGAAACACGATAGTGGTTTAAAAATAAAGGTGGTTAACACTGTCATTCTTTAGTACAACAAGAATACTGCCTTATTCTTTTTTAATGGGTATATACAGGGTATAAGTGTAAAAAAAGCAGTTTGGGAAACAGTGACTTAATTGTAGACACAGAATATTCATTGTACTTTAATGTGTCCTTTGCAATGTTTAAATAAGTCATGGTACATCCATAGAATGGGCTATTAAGCAGCTCAGCTGCTAACTAGCTTCCTAACAATTTTGGGTTCTTCCAAAAAATTCCTAAATCAGACCACTTCTCTCCACCTGCATTACTTCCTCCCTGCTTTCTATTGCTTCCAGCACTCAGTTAAACTAACTGCAGTACCTGGAATGGTCATTGCTTCCTTTCTTGCCCACCAACTAGTCCAGTCTCTATAAATCTGCAAACATATCTTTCATAACACAGGTCAAATTAAACCACCTGACTGCTCCATCTCCTCATTGCTTTCAATTCCTTTTAGAATTAAATCCAATCATATCCTTAAGTGCCCCCATGATCTGTGCCACGCTTACCTTCTTCTCCCTTTCTCCCATTTCCTGTCTATCCCAAGTATAAGCCACATCAATTTTTTTCAGCCATAAAATTTTTTCTATCTTCTTACTTTGTGTTTTGTCTTCCTGGATTGCTTTTCTGCAAGATCAATACCTAGCTAAGTGTTATTCAAGTTTCAGCTGGAATGTCAATATTTCAGAGGAACCTCAACTATCACATCTCACATTGTCCCTATTCTCTAAGTCTCTACACATAATAATTATGTTAATATTTTTACATTGCTCTGTAAAGAAAGAGAAAGAGTTGAGTACATGAAGTTTTCATGGCAAGGCGAACTTGGGGGAAGACTTTCCTGTTCTAGTTATTGCTTCACTTTTAGTCAGACAGAAAACAAGAAGATATTCAAAAGGGAATGTGCCAGTGAGAAAGTAATATGCTACATACATACAACATACAGAAATCAAATATCTCCACAAAATATCCATTTCCACCATGCCAAGGCTACTCTGCTTTAAAACACTCAAAAACTTGGAAACTTCTCACAGGGAAATTCCCTTTATATAACTAAAGTTGATTTTCCATTTTTAATTTAATGACAACAGATATTGGAAGTACTGAAATGTGTATCAATTTCTAAGGTTCCATTCAGGTATAGAAATATGTGTGCAAATGCATGAAAAAGAAAAATAGACAACTTTCCCTTTCTTTCATGACTAGAGAGTCTGTTTCTTTGAGAGCTTTTCCCTATTATTGGCCATGTTGAAGATTCTTCACCTACTTTCTACCTATCATAGCAAGAAGACTCTTGAAAATGCTTTGTCTGTTCCTCCAGCCCCAAGAAGGCTGCCATGACACATTCTTCAGCTATGTTCAATTTGCTGTGGAAATGGGAGTGGTCAGATATAACCATATGTCTGGAAAAATAAGGCTAATAATAAAGTTCACCTATCATAGAAAATATCTGAAGTTATTATAAGTGTATTATGAATTTATATCCCCCTAGTAACTTAATTTTATAAGTATAGCAATTTTGGTGGTATATTGAGATTGGAACTCAAAGAGGTCTTCATAGAATTGTTCAAAAATGATTCCAGGGATTTGCTCTCTACTCTTGAAAAATAAGCCAGCTAGAACTTATCCAGCTCAGACCTCATTATTTGGAGAGATCCCATCCAAACTCATTTTCCTTGCTCTAAAAGTAGGAGTTAAAACTCCTATGAACCAAGGGCTTAGGTACTGGACATCCAGGAAATCCATGCTGACTAGCTATCAAGGCTGTCTTTATTCCTCAATATTTTAGCTTGCTTTTAAGGTTTCCTTTATGAATAGAGAGAGCATCAAAAGGGGCAGGGATCCCCTTTTTCTAGGCTGCCTCTCTGGCAATGTAACATAATCAGGGAATTTGTACAGCGTCTTGCTTTGCTTTTGCTTATAAATTCCCTCGAGAATGTATTCCTTGACTCATGCTGTATAATACTGAAGTGCTTGTTCAAAATCTGATGCATTACACAAATAGCTATAACTAGATAACTTACTTCATATAATAAACTCATCACATACTTTATAAAAGTTTCTTAGTATTGGATTCCTGGTACTTTCAATGTGATATGAAAATCTCCTGTATTATGAAATTAAAGGAAAATCCACCTATTTTCTGTAGACTGTGGTAAAATAGTAAAGTTTATATCAAGGCATATTTTTATCCCTCATGGCACTCCCTGTCTTCTGTTTTTGCCTTTTACCTTTTTTCTAACCATCTTTATTTCCCTAAAGTTTAGTAATGACCTTCAAGAACAGTTCTCAAGCAGGAAGATAATTTCAGATTCAGAATGGTCATGTCCCTGCCTGTGCTATCATTAGTAAGCCTGCCCAATATTTCACTTGAAGAAAGTTCTTGAAATATTCTAAATATATAGTCCCATTTTGATTATACCTTCTTCTTTCCCTTTGGAGAACAGTTGTAAGGAATATAGCTCACTAATCACCTTGGTCAGCTGCCCCTTATGGTAGGGAAGGAAGAACTGAACAAAGAAAGCAACCTGATATTGATCACGACTTCTTGATCAAGTAGGAACCACTTAGCATGTTGAACTGAGGTGGTTTCACCTCTGGAAAATATAATGAGGAAAGTGCCAAGAATGTATGCTGCTACCCCATTTTTCTGTAATGTGCAATAATGAGATAATTTGGGTGGCACTAGGACAAGACTAATCAACTTGAATTTCTACCTGCTTTAGCAAAGTAGTATCTGGAAACATTTCCTATTCTGCAAAGATTTCATTTACCTTTCATTTTCTTACATATATCACTGTTACCTTTAAAATCTTTTCATATACACATTATGGCTTTACTTATGTTTAGATGCCACAGGACACATTTTTTTATATCATAATTCTTAACATAAGCTATTTTTACAATAAGGAAATGAAATAAGATGCAATTGAGATTCAGAAAATAAATACTAAAACAAACTCAGCTTTATCATAGTAAATCTTACAATCATCATTCCAGAAATATATAACCTAGATTTTGATATCTGAAATCATTGTTCACTGTGTATGGAAACATCAACAATAGACCTTAATTTCTTTCTTTCCTGGTAAACTGTGAATTTATTAAAGAAAAGGACTAATCTTCATTTAACTGTGTATCCTTGGTGACAGCTTCAGTGTTTGACAACTGGTTGATAGGCAATGAATGCCCAAAGAATGAATCTCTGTGGAAATAATACCAGCTTATCCCACTGTAAGAATAGAGACAATGTTCTTTTAGTCTTAAATCCTGGTTTTGAGTACATTTGTATATGTTTTGTGATTTTGATGAATTTAGTGGAATGAGCTAATTATTAAATCAGATTATTTGGCAGGGGGGCATTGCTAGGGTTTCAACTCAGGGCTTTGTGGTTGCTAGGCTGGGTTTCTAGTACTTGAGCAATGCCTCTAGTCCTTCATACTAAGATCAGTTTGAAGACAGGGTCTTGTTTTTTGCCCAGACTGGACCAGATCACTATTCCCCTATTGTGCAATTGCTGCTGTAGCTTGGATGTCAGGTACACACCACCATTCCCAGCTATTGGTTGAGATGGGGGGGGGTCTCACTAACCTTTTGCCTGGGATGACTTCAAACCCTGATCCTCCAGATTTCAGTCTCCCAAGTGGCATATAATAGGGAGATCAATTTAGCTGCACTGGAGCAATAATTTTACACAGTGAAAATTATACTAATAGTAATTGAAACTGGGTTGCTTTAAGTTATACTGCTAATTGAAATACCCAAGGAAACCACTAAGAAAACAATTCAAGAAAATATAGTAAAAGGAATATCAAGGGAATTAAAATGTACATTAGTAAATATTCATTTAACACAAAAGGTGATAATGATAGGGGAATACAAACACTCATGAGGCATATAAATAGCAAATAGTAAAATGGCAGGCATAAATCTTACCTTACGATTAGTTACACTATGTGTTGACAATGTAGACATTCTAATAAAAGAGAGATTGATGAAATGGATTAAAAATATTGTCAAACTGTATGCAATCTGCATGAGATATACTTTAAAGAACAAATAGTTTGAAAGTAAAAGTAAGTTGGGTAAGAACAAACAAGGACCTGAAATGGCAATTCTGATGACATAATAAATAGAATTTACAACAAAAATTATTATTAGAGACAAAGGATATTTTATAATGATAAAGAGCAAAACTATATGGAAGATGTAAGTATAAAATTACATATACCTAAAAATAGCTATAAAACAATGAAATAAGAACTGACAGAATTGAAAGGAAGACAGAAACAACTCAGTGATAATTGTTAAAATTTAAATATGTTAACAGTAATATAATATATATAAAGAATAGAAGAAAAGAATCCAGTTTGAATTAATATTAACAAAATTTTGAGTATGTAATGATTTTGGGAACACTGTTAAGTCAGTTTGACCTAACTATATTCTGTAGAATTCAGGCACTAGTGGCTCACACCTGAAATCCTAGCAACTCAGGATGCAGAATACAGGAGGATTGTGATTCAAAGCCAATCCCAGGCAGACAGTTAGGGAGAATCTGGATGATACCCACAACAAGGGGTCGATAGAATGGCTTGAGTGGTAACAGCACCTGCCTAGCAAGCATGAGGCTCTGAGTTCAAACCCCAGTTCTGCCAAAAAAAAAAAAAAAGAGATTTCTATAGAAGTTTCTTGTAACTCATAATAATACACATTATTCTCAAGTATAAATGAAGTAGTCTCCATGAAAGAGCATATTTTAGGCTATGAAACAGTAATCAATGAATGATTGCAATCATTCAAAGCATATTCTCTACCACAATGGGAAGAAATGAGAACTCAGCAAAAGATAATAATTTGTGAAATCCATAAATATGTCAAAATTATTCAATATACTCCTAATTATTCAATGGGCCAAAGAATGTAACAAAGGAAAATTTCCAAAATAACTGTAGATGAATGCAAATCAAAACAACATCCAAGAAGCTATGGAATTCAGTGAAAGCCATGCTTTAGAGGGAATTTATGCTAGTTAATCACATATATTGAAAATGAAAAAGATACAAAAACAATAACTCAATTTTTCACCTCTTGAGCTATAAAAAGAAGAGCATATTAAACCCAAAACAAGCATAAGGAAAAACATAAGAAGAAGTAAAAATAAATGAAAACAATAAAACTCAAAAGATAATAAAATTTAAAATTTTTACCTTGAGAAAGTATATTAATTTTCCAGCACCATGGAACAATTTAACACAAAACAAGCAGCTTAAAATAAACTGAAACTTCTGCCATCACAGTGCTGGAGACCAGAAGTTGGTAGTCAAGATGGCAACATGGCTGTGCTCCCTTGAAAATGTCTAAGAACCTTCCTTTACTTCGTCCAGCTTCTGCTAGAGCTCCAGCCCTTCCTGACACCACTGCATAACTTCAGTTCTGTCTTCATCTCAAAATGGCTTCTCCTCCTGTGCCTTCTCTTCTGTCTGTCTCAGATAACTATCTGCATTTCTCTTTTTTAAAATTTCATTTATTTTTACTCTCTTTATTTTTTCATTCTACTGATTTAGCAGTTTGGTTTTCTTGTTTTTCTAAGCCCTTGAGATGCATCATTAAGTTATTTAATATCTCTTCATTATATCTATTCTTTATGTAGGCACTGATTGATTAAAAACAAAACTTCCCTGTTAGTACTGCTTCACTGTTTTTCATATGTTGTGATATGTTGTCTCTCTATTTTCTTTTGTTTCAGAGAATTTTTAAATATCCCTTGTGATTTCTTCAATGACCCATTGTTTGTTCAAAAGTGTGTTGTTTAATCCCCACGTATTTCTATAATTTCTCTAGTCTGTCTTGCTGTTGACTTCTAGATTCATCCCATTGTGATCCGATAAGATGGAAAAAATTATTTCAGTTTTTAAAATTTGTTAAGACTTGCCTTGTGTCCTAATAAACACTCTATTTTAGAAAAATGTTCCATGTGCTGATGATAAGAATGTGTTCTGGCATGGTTGGGTAGATTATTCTGCAGACATGTGAGTCCATTTGACCTATAGTATAATTTAACTCTGATGCTTTTTTTAAAATTTCTTTTGTTTGCCATGTATGGGGTATTAAAGTCATCTGCTTTTATAACTAGTACTGTTTGTTTTATAAAATTCAGTGTTCTGATGTTTGTTTCCTATATACTCATAATCATTATATCTTCTTTTTTATTTTATTTTATTTATCTTTTTTATTGTTGTGCTGGGTGGGTGCACATTGTGGCACTTACAAAACTTCTTACTATGTATCATACTTGAATTCAGCCTTCCCACTGTAGCAGGGAGGAGGGCCAGAAAAGAAACAGACAGGCTGTGTTCTGAGGAGACAGAGGGAAGGGATGGCAAAGCAGAGAGATAAAACTTAAAGAATTGAAACATGAAGGTCACATAGCACTGGGAAATGAAATAATCAATAATGTCACATGCATCCACAAGTGGGTTGAGCTTTGCTTTTTGTTTCTGTAACCTGCTTGCAAGGGCATATAAGGTAAGACCCCTGTGTTCTCAGGGTTCAGCCTTTGGACACGAGTCCTCTGTGTACATGCTGGCACAATAAAACATTGCTTCCTGCTAAACTGGCTCAATGTCCCATATCTCAGCTTGGGAATTCCCACATTTTTGGGGGGCTCATCCGGGATTGCAGAGATGGTGATTTATCACCTCCTTTATCACCAGGGTGCATCCCCTGGACCACTAGGCAAAGATCCCACCAGGCACCAATGGACAGCTTGATCCAGAGGAGGAATTCCTCCTCCTTGTAAGTCAGGATGAGGGCCTCAGATACACAACAGAACCTGGCAAGGCAGGAACAAAGTAGGGGAGGGGAGCACCATTCATCAGATTGGTAAGAACCTGAGTTTGAATTCAGGCGTGCCTCAGGAGGCAGAAGGGGAGACTGATCACCTCCCAGAGACCCCTTAATAACCCTATTTGGGGTGAAATCAGGTTTCTCAGGTTAAAGGAGCAGGGCAAAAATGTGTGAGACACCTATGAGAGTTAAGGGGGGGGTGAGTTTTTCCTGGGAAATAGTCACAACTGAGGTTAAGTGATGGATAAAAAAACATCAGTTCCAAGTTGGGGAGACTCCCAAGAGAACAGATGCATTATCCACTATTCTACTGGATAGCCCTCTGGGTATAATTTAAACATTTTTTTCTTTTTTTTTGAGTGTGCACTCTAATTGTGTGTGTTTGTGTGTGTGTGTGTGTGTGTGTATTTGTTTAAAGCACTGGGAAAAAATTTAATTTGCTCCTGGAATTCCAGCTCATCTTAGGTGTGCTTAAGTTGAATTTTCCTGGCATACATAATTTATAAAACTTTAATGTGTGTGTGTATGTGTAAGCATCTTGAGGACGGTACTTATTATAAAATAAATGTAAAAATACTATTACCCTGTTCTACTGCTACTTTTATACAATCTTTTTTTTTTTTTGGTGTACTGGGATTTGAACTCAGGGCTTCACACCTACTGCTACTTTTAAGAAAACAGACTTTCAATCTTATTTCAATCAGGTCTCACAAGGATGCACTCATTCAGGGGTTATCACTCTGGCTTAGACCAGATGAGTTAAAAAAAAAAAAAGAAGGATTCAGTCTGCAAAGAAATCTTAAAATTTGGGTAGTTAAAAATGACCTTAGCCTGTTACATTCTGCCATAAATAAAATCTGGGATTTAATTCTCTTTTATAATACATGAGTCTATTAACAAATGGGCTTTCTATAAATTGCTTTTATACAAAAAATAGTTTTCAGATTGCTTTCTTTCTGTTTTTTTTCCATACTAATATAAGAGTCTAAGTTAAAAGTTTTTATGAGTTAATTTCAACAAGTAAAACAATATAATATATATTTATATACGATATTAAAGACACGGTTTTTAAAACAAAAGAATAAAAAATACTCTTAAATAAAAAAAAAAAAGATAAACACAAGCTCCCCCAAGGGATACAAAATAAGTTGTCATAAAAGCATGGAGCTTATAAATGTTTATGTAAGTGATTTAGTTGACTAAAATCCAGTTACATTTAAGGTTTTAGAAGGCCAAAATTTAATGTACTGATGTTAAACTAAAACTTAATTCTCTAAGCTCATAACAACAAGGCTATCTTAAAAATATTATATTGTTCTTGGTAAAATTTACAAAAAAAAAAACTGTCTTAAAATGGTTTTTGTTTTGTCAAGATAACTGTCAAGAATTTTTGGTACTACAAGTTAATCCACAAATTTGTCAAGACAACAAGAGCTTATTAAAAACACAGAAAAGCAGGAGACAATGAGCACATGGAGTACTGCTGCACTGATATGAAAGTTGAGACATATTTACTTATATAAAGCAAAAAAAAAAAAAGCCAAAGTACATCCTCCAGATAAGCTAAAAAATATAAAAACTCAAAAAAAAGCCCTACACTGGAGATCAAGACCTTCAGTTTTTATTGGTGTCAACAGAGCGGAGATGTTACTCCTATTCCTTCCACATGTCAGGCAGAGGGAAGTTTTGGCCTGGGATGGCCAGATTGGGCCTGTTATTTTAGGGGCCTCCACTGACTACAGGTTTGTGGGATACTGTGGCATGTCATGAGCCATTTGTTATGGTCAACAATCTGGGATGTGATCCCTTATCAACATCTCAGCCATGATTCTAGCTCTACACTTAGTCCCCATAAATATTTACCTGTGTTCTCTAATGATTTTTTTGAGATTTAACTACTAAGGTAACTGAGTAATGTTCAATAAAGAGTTGGTTTATGTTGGGGTTAAGAATGAGGACAGCCATGTTAGGACCACACCTCCTACCCCCTTGCAGTTTGCTTACTAGAAACTCCCCACTCAACCCCAAAGACTGACAAAAAGACAATTGTTAACCTTTACCTTCCTGGATGATGCCAAGGACAGTTGGGCAGACCATGACCTAACTACAACTTATCTTTCTTGGCTACCCAGCAACACTGTCCCTTAATGACCTTCCTGGTACTTTTCCACAAGCCCCTTATATCTAGCCCAAGCCTGTGTACGGCAGTGGGCTCTAGCTCTCTCTTGCTGGGGTCCCCATCCACAGGGCTCCTGCCTAAACAATAAACCCTGTACTGGTGTTTGAGCCATCTCTCTGCCTCTCCATGCCTCTTATTTTCTAACAGTTTAAAATTTTCTAAATGACCTCATGGGTAAACAACTTTTGTCTTGGGTGATGCTAATATAGTTGGTACCCTATATGTGTCTGTGACTGGGCTATTTGGGTTTACTAAAACTGTTCTTCCCCCTTACAACTGATAAAAATCTAAGGTTTTACTTCAAGAACAACTAAATTAATATGTATGTATAACCAATGTAGAGCTATGATGCTATTGCTTTTTCCTTATACTAAATATATTTATGTTTTTCAAGTATATCAAGCCTTCTAAAATACAAAGTTTAGATAAACACAGTAACAAAAAGTTAATGGTACTGATATACTGTTCTGTTAGTTGCTAAATTGTCCATCAAAATTTTAACCATGGTTCTTTTAAGTTTTTGTCATTACAGTTCTGATCCTTCTGGGGCATTTACAATCAAGTCCATAAAAAATGACTCTAATAAGTGCTGATGTGTGAACCCAGTTAGCTTTTCAGACATCTGTTTTTGTTGGATTTTGTTTTATATTGTCCTTGTTTAAAAGCCCATTGCCTAAGGGTCACTCCTTCTAAGCTTCTTTGTTGCTTAAATTTGGAAAAGTGTCTAGTTGACACTGATTCCCCCAGATCTGCTCATTATTTTCCCCCCAACATAGGACCAAAACCAAACAAACAAACAAAATCCAGGAAAGAACAAATCCTTACAATGAAGAAAGAAAATAACCAATCAAGAAAGATCTTCAGTCTATGGCCATGCCAGCCTAAACGTGCCCAATTTCATCTGGTCTCAGAAGCTAAGCAGAGTCTGGCTTGATTAGTACTTGGATGGGAGACAAATCTTCAAAAGAGACTGCTCAGAGACAAACACTTTGAAGACAAAGGGGGAATGTCATCAAAGTTCAAATGGAGTCCCTCATGCCAGACCTCGAAAAAATAACCAAGGCCTAGAGGATTGAGGAGTGGTTCTTATACATGTGTGGCCATCTGGCATTAAAGCCCTTCCAGAAACAAATTCATATTTTCAGACAGGGTCTTCTACTTAAATAGAAACAAAATGACTATTTTTACTGGATCTAAACATATCCTTTAATACTTAAAGATGGTGATTTTAACTTTTTTGAAAACTACATGTTTTCTTGGACACATATACACAAAACACAGAAAGAGATGTCTGGCTCTTAAAAACTTCCATCATCAGAAATTGAAAATACAAACTTCTAAATCAAGATGATGCTCTTTGACCCTAGGTAGGTCTGAGCACCAAAGTGGGGAGTAATGTAGCAGGAAAGAGGGCCAGAAAAAAAACAGACAAGCTGGTGTTCTGACAATGAGAGAGAGAGAAGGGATGCCAAAGCAGAGATAAAACTTAAAAAATTGAAATATAAAGGTCACATAGCACTGGGAAATGAAATAGCCAATGAAGTCACATGTAGCCACAAGTGGGTTGAGCTTTGCTTTTTGTTTCTGTAACCTGCTTGCAAGGGTATATAAGGTAAGACTCCTGTGTTCTCAAGGCTCAGCCTTTGGACAAGAGTCCATTGGGTCTGTGCTGGCACAATAAAACCTTGGTTCCTGCTAAACTGCCTCAATGCCCTGTATCTTAGCTTGAGATTCCCAAGACAACACTAAAGACACTTCTGACTGGGTTCAGGCTTTACCTGAATAATCCAGGGTGGTCTCATTGCAAGACCCTTAACCTACTGACATCTGCCATAGTACTTTTTCACAACCACATCACAGTCACAGGTTCTGGTGGTTAGGAATAGACAAACATTACTGAGGTCACTATTCAGACCAGGATAAAAGAGAGAAAACTAAAATGACTGAAATCAAAATTTAAACATAGACATCATCAGAAATACTTGATCACAAAAAGGATTGGAAGAGAATAGTGAATACAACTAGGTGCCAACAAATGAGATAACTTAGGAAAACAGAGCTAATTCTCACAATGATACAAATTATCAAAACTTATTCAAGAACAAAGAAAAAAATCTGAATGTACCTTTAAAAAATACAGACTGAATTTTTAATAAAAAATTCCCACAAAAGAAATTCCAAGCCAAGATAACTTTTCTACTGGACTCTGTCAAATGCTCAAATAATAATTAACACCAATCCTTCACAAATCCTCCCAAATTATTTTGTGTAAAAACTTCCCAACTCAAGCTCTAAGTTCTACATTACTCTAACACCAAAATTAAAGGCAACACACAAAAGTCTAGATTAATAGATATAAAAATCCTAAGCAAAATACTAGCAGACTGAACAACATGGACAGAAATTTATATATAAGGACTAAACTGGATCTATCTCAGGATTGCCAGGATGGTATAAGATATGGAAATAAATCAATGCAGTACACTGTATTAATATCCTTAAAGACAAAAATTTACATGTTCATCTCAACAGACACAAAAATGCATTTGACAAAATTCTAACACCCTTTCATGATAAAAAAAATACCAAATTATAGAAGCAAATTGTTTCATCACAATAAAAGCCAACTATGAAAGCCCATACTTAACATGATACTGAACACTGAAAACCTGAATGCATTTGTTTAGGAGAACAACACAGAAAAGTGCTCTGTACACTTCTGTTTTATATTACATTAGAGTTTCTGGCCAGTGCAATTAGAAAAGAAAATTAAATAAAAGTATCCAAATAAGAAGACATAAGTAAAGCCAGGGATGATTTGATCTTGTATACAGAATCCTAAAGAACTCACACAAAATTGCAATAACTAAATGAATTCAGCCAGATGGCAAGATACATCATTTTACATAAATCACTAACTAGCCTAACTAGCACCAAACAATTAAGAAAACAATTCTGTTTACAATGACATAAAAAAAGAGAAAATGCCAAGAAATAAATTTCCTATACATACACACAGTGTAAGACTTGTACAATGAAAGCTGCAGAACACTGTTGAAAGAAATTACAGAAAATCTAAACAAATGCCATGACATTCCAGATCTATGATATGGAAGAATTATATCAATAGATGATAGTATTCTTCGAATTGACCTACAGATTCAGTATAACTCTATAGACTATTTTTACTAAAATGAAAAGGTAATCTTAAATTTCATATAGAAATTCTAAGTGAAAGAGTTAAAATATGATTTTTGATGAAAATTGGAAGTCTAGTATTTTCCAATGTTAAAATTTCCTAAAAATTGCAGTAATTCAGAGAATATAGTATTGGCAGTGAGGGTGAATTTATGGTTTAGTAGGACAGAACTAAAATTGCAGAAATAAAACCTCATATCTATAGACACTTGATTTGCAATAAGGACATAAGACAGTTTGTTTTAGTCAAATAATGCTCAGAAAACTCAATATTCCCACATATAGCCATCTTCCACAACAAAATAATCAAACATGAAAATGAATTTAAGAGTTACAACTATTAAAAACATATGACAGAGGAACAAATCTTCCTGATAGTGACTTAGGAGTAGTTTTTTTTTAGATATGAACCCAAAAGAACCAGGAAATTAAGAAAAAAAATAGATAAATTTGTTGCAATAAAAACAAATATTTTATGTTAAAATGACACAACAATTTTATGTTAAAAATGACAAAGTGATAGAGTAGTGGAAAATCACATAACTAATAAAGGATTTCTAGGTATAAATATATACATATGTATCTTTGTATGTGTATGCACATAATATTGTTTATAATCTACATTGTGTATGGTAATTATATATAAACTCATATATTTTAGATAAATTATTAAACTTAAGTAAGCAAATAATTTGAATGAATTTTTCCCCAAAAAAGATTTCAAATAGGCAAACTACATTTTAAATTTTGCTTAGCTCCATAAATCTTAAGAAAAATTCAAATCCAAACCACAAGGAAATGTTACTCCACATCGTTTAGGATTCTTATAGTCAAAAGACAAACAAGATGTTGATATCCAGAATATATAAGGAAATTCAAAACTCAATAGTAAAAAACAAATACCCTGATTAAAATAAGCAATGGATCTAAATAGACATTTCTCAAAAGATGACATAAAAGTGGCCAACAGTAGATACTCAATGCTACTTATTCATTAGGGAAACTCAAATCAAAATCACAATTATACATCATCTAACCCCAGTAAGAGTGAGGAGCACAAATTGTCAAGAGAATAAGTGTTATGGGGAAAAGGGAACACTTGAACAATATTGATGGGTATCTAAATTAGTATTGCTGTAATAGAAAACAGTGTAACAAGTTCTTAAAAATATAACTGCCATATGGTACAGCAATCTCACTTCTGGGTACGTATTCAAAGGAAATTAAATCAGAATATTGGACTCCCATGTTCATTGCAGCACTATACATAATAGCCAAAAAAATGGAAACAGTTTGAGTGCCCATGAACTGATGAATGGTTAACAAAAATGTAGTACACAGGCATAAAAAGTACTATTCATTGAAGAGCTTTTGTAAATGCCACAATATATCATCACCCAGCACAATAATAAACAATTAAATTAAATTTTAAAAAGAAAGAAAAATGACTTCCAGGAGAGTGGCACCTAGAGATTTATGAAGAAGAGACACACTTGAAAAAGAACTGGAATTTTTGTGTAAGTGAGTGTCATGGTCAGTAAGCCAACATTTTCTGGTCAAGGTTTTTAGCCATTGTCTTGATCAAATTACAAACCTAAGCCTGATTCAAATTGGTTATTGAAGCAAATGTCAGAAGCTGTTATTCAGTTAATTAAAGTAATAATCAATTTGCAAACAAATGTTTGTTATAAACGTTATTACATATAGACAAATGAGATCTATGTAAAGAAAAGAATTACTTGATTCCATTAAGTTACCTAGTCAACTAAACATTTAATTTAAAGAAAAAAAAGGAATAGTACTGAGTCACTAAAAATAATGAAATACTGTTGTGGCAACATGGGTGGGTCTGGAGATCATTCTGTTAAGTTAAACAAGCCAGGCTAAAAAATACAATGACCCTATGAGTGATAATGGGAAGTCGGGGAGAAAATGAGAGAATAGGGCTGAGGGAGAGATGGGGAAATGTCCATGGGTGGGTACTAACTTACAGGTAGTTAGGAACAAGTTCTGGTGTGCTCTTGCACATTAAGATGACCAGAGATAGCAATGACACATTTCCAAAAGCTGAAGATAGGATTTTTAAAGTTTTCACCAAAAAGAATTGGAAAATGTTTGAGGAGATTATGTCTGTTCAATGTTACCTATATATTATGAAGTATACACAAGTATAGTAACATTATGTGGGATCCCACCAATAAATAACGGTTCTTATGTCTTTAAGTATCAGTTAGAAATAAATTTATAAAAATTAAGAATATGTTTTAAAGACAAAGTACTGGAGAGTTTGTGGAGAAATGGTAATATTTATACATTTCTTATGGGAATATAAAATAGTTCAGCCAAATTGAAAAAATTAGTTGGCCATTTTCTGTAATAGTTAAACCTGGAATTACCATGTAACCCAAACTTTCTGCTAGTATATATGCAAGAGAATTGAAATCATATGTTCACACGAAAAATTGTAAAGAATACACAGAGAAGCATTGCACATTATAGTCCCAGACTAGAACTACTGAAATACTCTCTACCTGGTGAATGGATAAACACAACCTGATGTATCCAGAGAGTGGAATAAACAAAGGAACTACAGATGCATGCCACAGTATTGGTGAATAGCAACAACATTACGATCAGTGAAAGAAGTCAGTCCCAAAACATCACACATTTTATGATCCCTTTATGTGAAATATCCAGAATATCAAATCTGTAAAGAAAAAGTCACAGGAGACTGAGATGGACAGAGTAATGAGGAGTGATTTCTGGTAGGGAAGGTTTTGTTTTTGAGAGGGGTGATGAAAATTTTCCAAAATTAGACATTGGTGATTGTTACACAACTTCCTTAATGTACTTAAAAACTGAAACATATAGTTTATAATGGGGAATTAATGGTATGTGAAATATATCTCAATGAAGATTGTATTTAAATAAACAAAACACCTATCTTCCCTGTGTAGTTTCCCTCAGCAATACACCTCTGTTCCAAAGGAAAAAAGAGCTTTTGTAGGAGATGATGCTGTAAGCAAAAGTGTGTCAATATTATTCCTCAAAGTAATAGCGTTTTAGCAATGTATGCATATTGTTCCGCAAGCTGCAAAACCAAAGGAGATTGCAGCTGAAACATATACACATCATAAAAGTCGGAATAACACATTATGATTCATGTCAATAGACAGATCAGAAAAAATGGCTCAAGTATAAATAATCTGTTTCAGAGAGACCATGGCAAAGTCACAAGTAAGTATTCATGCGGACAGATGAATGAGGAGTGCTTGCTTGAATTATGTGCGTTCATTTGAGTGCAATGTGTGCTTTTATAAAATGTGACATCACACATCATGCTTCCTGATCCTGCACTTTAGCAAATCATGTTAGGTGGATTAGTGCTCTTGACAGAAAAATTACCGTTCTAAGACATTTCTGCAGTCATACTGCAGAACTGTGTTTCTACGCTATTTTCCCTCAACATTGATAGAGGAAACATCTACCAGCAGAAACCTTCTCCCTCTCCAGAAAGTATACACACTGTGGCTTAGAAGGACCCCCAACGAGCTTTGAACTAACAGGATTTTTTACCAATATTCTTCCAACATAACTGTATTTTATTATTATTATTATTATTGTTCACAATGTACATAAATGGATAGAAGAAAAAGGTAGGGCAAAAGAATTGTTGAAAATCAAACTATTTGCAAATGAAAATTTCTAGAGTCTTATTTAATCCAATTTCAGAGTTTGAAAAAAGCTTGTGAGATTTTATGTGCTATGAAATAAATTGGCTTGCCTTCCAATAAATATTTTTCACAAGATTCAGCAAGTCTGGTTTGAAAGCCTTGCTATCTCGGCTTATTTCAACCAGGGCACCTTCCTCTGGAGGAGTTTTGATGTTCTCCATCTGAAGTGACTGGAACTCTGCAGTGAAGGGATCCAAATTCTCCATTGTTTTTCCCCAAATCTCATCCTTTGTGAGAAGGTGTGTATGTGGTCTAAGCAAACTCACACCATAGTTCTTCTTCAGATATTCTTTCTTAGCTTGAAATTTCTAGGCCCTTTATCTTTTAAAAATATTCTGAATTCCAGCTGTACTACAAGGCTGCCCACAATGATCATTAGATGTCAGAATTTTCTGACTCTAAATTCACTGACAAGAATGATCTGAACAAACTGTATCACATTTATACATTCTACCTTTAATTTTCCTAACTAATTTAATTCCATTGGTCTGTTTCTTTACTCCAAGCACAGTATAGTACATTAACTTCAGTGGGTAATCCAAAGTATGTATCTGCTTGTTGAAAAAGTGAACAAGAAATACCATTCAGGAAGGAGAAGTTGAGAACTGGAAATGACAGACTCTTCAATATGAATTAATTTGATAAGACCTATTCTTTGCATTCTGAGAGAGAAAGGTATGAATTTTGGTAGAAAGAAGAAAAGTGCAGGACAAATAAATGTAACATTTACTTAGGAGGAAAAGTTTGGAGGAAAAGTTTATGCAGGTCAAGATGCTGAAAAGTCTAAAATTAAATAGTTTAGCTCTCACAAGAAAGTGTTGCCTACAGGAAGTAGCAAAAATATAAAGATTGGCTCTATTCATGAATAAATAGTAAATGGCAAGTGATGCATTTTGACTAGAAGCATACATTATCTTGTGCTCTTGATAAAATGTATTATAAAAACGATGGTTAAAAATAAACAATATATTCATCAGAAAACTAGTAAAATTCTTTCACAAATTAATTAAATTCCAACTTTTTAAATCTTTAAGATTTTTCCCTTATTAAACATAATTGTAATCAGAATTCAGAAACATGGGAAATACAATGATGAGTTCTCAGACAAGACTGAAGAATGCAGGGAATTGGTTCAGTAATACCGACACAAGAGAAAGAACAGAGGCTAAGATATCATCACTCGGGGCTTCATAGGTACAATTCAAATAGGAAGTTTCTGAATTTCCTCACTTAAAAAGGCAAGTGGTACTAGATTAATTACAATTCAAGTACTGAGAACATATTAGCAGGTGCTCTGTTCTCTGATAATATAACTCTACAGCGTGTGACAAAATTAGGTAGACTTCTTACTTCTATTTCCATTATGTCTGAATGGTTAATGTGTTCATTTGACTGTTATACTCAAAGAACATCTTCTAACAGATGTTAAATCACATGAGGTACACTATAAACTCTGTGAAGTACCAGGCATATATGAGCTTAGTTTTTGATCTTGATATGGGGAGAAGAAACCCTTGGGAGGAGGAAGAGAGATGAAGTAAATGAAAAGTAGGAGGGCAGTGAGCTCTGGACATCTTACCAGATCTGGGAACTCAGAGTTCTTCTGGGAAGAACCCATATTATGGATATCTGAGGAGTCTGGCTGACAGTTACTTGATGTTATTATTACCAGTTGATTGCATTATTATTTATTTACTTAGTTATTTATTGATTTTTATTTTAGTTTCTATTGTCCTCCCTTAAATCTTTTTCTTTTCAATTTTAGAAATGAGATCATATTAACCACCATAAGCCCAGAGGATTGAATTCAATTCATTTACCATCATTGGGTAAAACTGCCACTTAAAAAAGCAAGAAGTTAAGGCCCAAAGCATTGGCCAGGTAAATGGAAAGCTTGTCATTTTCTGATGTTCTCATCCTTAGGCATGTGCCCATTTGCATTCACAATGAGTTTTCGTGAAAGTTGTCTTAGCATCACCACCATAACTAGGGGCCATGGCAGTAGACCATTTAGGCTTGGGAGACAACACTCACTCAAGGACATACGTTTGTGAAAAAAATTGATTTTTTTGCTTTAGTTTGGGTTAGGTTTTGCTTGTTTATTTGTTTTATACCTCATACAAGTGACAAATACTGTCTGATGGAAATATATGTTGAGTGAAGAGCTGTAACAAGGTCCTATTCCAGCACCCATGCTTCCTTGCTTCATTCAGTAGGGGCACCTGTGGGCCATAGCCATGAGGCCAAGGAGGAATCATTTGCACCCTCCTTGTCCAGCTTTTGTTGCTTCACTGATAGAACATTACTGATATTTTTTCCCATTTTAAACTTCTTTTGAAAATTCTGGCAAGGTGGATCTTGAAGTTTATCTCTTGTAAAGATAAAGATGTTCTTATCCTTTGCATCCATAGGATATCTTAGTTTCCTAATTGTTTATATTTCCCCTTACTCTTTTCCAAAATTCCTTCAAGCTAAATACACTTTCTTTACACATGATTATTCTTCAAATATAAGTGAAATTTTAAAAAATACCATTCAATCTCAGAAAAACATGATATACATTTATCACTATGCTATTCTCTTCCTTAGAAATACTATACAAAAGTAAGTTTAATGATTATATTGTAATGTATTTACTAAACAAAAATTAGCATGTTAGAGGTGGTGAGAATCTATAAGTATACCTTCACCCTGCAGAGGGTAAGACAGAACAAGGAAAAAAGTGATTCATACAAGGTCATGAGGTAACAGAATCAAAGCGATGACCTACACAGGAACAGTTCCTCTGACTTCATCCAGTTCCCTTTCCTCCACATCAGCAAGCTCATGAATTTTTATTGTCTCTATTCTGTGGTCAGCTAGAACAAACCTTAACTGGAAACAAGAACACACATGCACAATGACTGTACTGTTTTATGGAAAAGCGATAAGGGTTGTTTTGAGAAAGCTGTTCCTTCCCTTGAATACAGAGACAGGTCAAACATAAGAAAATGTCATTGTAGCTAGGGTCCCGGAGGAGCTGACCTATCTAACCACATCACAGGGTTACCACAGATTTGACAACCTCAGCCAAAATTTTATCAAAAGATGCTCTTTTTGAAAGTTTCCCACAGCGTCTCCTTCAATTTAATCACTTATAAAACTCTATGGCTTCTGTTAAAATGGAAGATAAATTGATTTTATCCTGTGTAGCTGGGAAGCACTAATCTTGTTTAGCTTTTCTGAGAGTTACATGCAGTTGGTAAGTGTACACACGAACATACACTAGGCTTTGAACATATTCCTGAAAGTGCTGATGAATTCCCTTCAGCAGATCATTCATCTAATTATTTTTGAGTGGAAAATAAAAAATTTAATCAAGTTGCCAGCTCAGTAAATGTATTTAAAGACATTATATCTCTTAAAAGGGACATATTTAGGTATGAAGTGAGATAAATGCATTGCAGTATAACAATGAAGCATGGAGTCCCTGAGATTCTCCCTCAGGTTGATTGGCACATGCACTTTGGTCAGCTTAAATAAATTCATAGCAGTCATGCATGCTATCCCATGATTACCAGTTATTTGCATTTTATATTCAAGACCCACCCTGTTCTGATGTCAGGATATCAGTTTTGTAATAGAGGTTTTTTTATTTCTTTTATTCATATGTGCATAAAATGTTTGGGTCATTTCTCCCCCCTTCCCCCAGCCCCCTCCCTTTCTCCCTTTCTGTTCCCTCTCCCTCCCACCCCCTTGCTACCAGGCAGAAACTATTTTGCCCTTATCTCTAATTTTGTGGAAGAGAGAGTATAAGCAATAATAGGAAGGACCAAGGGTTTTTGCTAGTTGAGATAAGGATAGCTATGCAGGGAGTTTACTTGCATTGCTTTCCTGTACATATGTATGTAATAGAGTTTTGAAGATGACATTCTTTTTGTTTTCTGGGAAATTATTCTATTGTTACTTCCTAAGAACTGTTATCTGATATCTTTATATCTTTTATTACTTTATGTGAAGTATTTTTCTCTTGCTAATATACCCTAATTCAATCTTCCATTTTCTATATTGAATTGCATGAGAAATTTTGCAAATAACATTGGGAAAATTTCTCAGATAGAGTACATGTCTATTTTCTCTCTCCTCTTTCCCAATGATGGCCTTATCATGATCGTCTTTTTTAGCAGAAACTCACTTGCAAGGGATTGATGATTTTAGGTGGTAGATAAGAAGATAATGAGGACCTCCCAAGGCTGTCCTAATTGGCTTTTATACCTCTTGCTTGGTATCGATTTTGCAGATGTCGGCCTTTATTCCTTATTTCTCCCAAAAACTTAAGAATGGTATTTTCATTAACAACATTAATGAATGTTATTCTGTCTCCTTTTTCAAGATCCATCCAGACAACGACTAAACAACACCAAAAATACAAACATGATTTTTTAATCCTCTCAGTTTATTTTCAAAACCCTTTAAAGTGACTTAATAAGATACAATGCAAATCTGACCCCAAAACAATATATTAATTTGATAGCTTGTACTCTGGAGCTTCTGGCCTATAGAATATTTCAATCTCTAGATTTTAAACAATATATGCTAGCCAAGAACAGCAAAAATGGCCCATTTGTCAGGGAAAGATTTGACATCATTGAACACAGTCAAAACAGCTCCTTTGCTGTTGCTAAAATCAATTTTGACTGATCCATGTGTACAAACAGGGGTACAGAGATGAAGAGAAAATGTCCTGTGTTCAAGATTGATCTCAAGCTGAGCTCATGCCAAGCAAAGTAAATTAAAAATGCATGCTTCTTTGTACTCCTTTTTTTACAGAGATTATTACTTAAGTATATCTTTCTTAGATTATAGATTTATTATCATAAACATCTTCTTAGATTTCTCAAACATTCATTATATCATTTTGTTTTGTTTAGGTGGTAATAATAAAGGTCTAGTAAATATTTGGAGACTAACCACTTCAAATTAAACCATATCAGATGAGGCAAACATGAGCCATGGTACACATAGCTAAGCACAGGAAGACGAAGCCAGGAACCTCACATGTACTCGTCTGTTTTAGAGTCATTTACAAGGAATTCCTCCAAAAGAATTGGCTTCAAACATGTTTAAAAACAATATTCAAAGATTTCCAAATAGATGTTTAGATAAATAATTCAAAGGGAAAGTCAAACAACTATGGTTAAACACACATTTTTTTAAAGGGCTTCATTAATTCATGATGTCTAACCTAAATAAAATAGCTTACCAGAGACACTCTCATGACTAAAATAAATATGAGGATAATTAGGGCTTTTACAATGTAGCTATCATAAAGGGTACTCATGCTTTTCTTTGCTCCCATCTTCCTTCTTCTGTTCATATTCTCTCTTCCTCCCGCCTTCCCTTTCTTCTCTTGCTTCCTTCCTCCTTCCTTTCTCCCTTTTCTGTTTGGTCTTAGCAAATATTTCCAGTTGACAGTATGACATTGCATTTTACATAGATGAAAACTAGCAAGACAATTTTTTTTTATTTTATTTGATAGTGGTAATTCAAATTCCAATTATCAGGCTTCTAAAGCCATTACATTTCTCAGATACATAAAACCATAGGAGTTTTATACTTGTGAGATCCATCTGAGAACCAAGAAAAGAAAAAGACAATATGCTTTTTCTATTTTTCTAACAGTAATTGCTATTTTCCCATCCTCACGTCTTTAGGTTACAAATCCAGAGTTTCAGTGCAGCACCACCCTGTGAATGCTTACATACAACATTTTACCAGCAGACACATAATAAAACTAGACAGCCACTGTTTTATGAAAATCGTGAGAAATTTTGTTTCAGGAAGAGGTCAAGTCTGACTGTATAATTTCTAATTCACAATATAAAAGTTGATAATGTCCTTACTTCTTTGTATCCAAAGATAAGGGCCATGAGTTCCATCTGAGCTTCTGAATGCAAGTAAGACTCGCTTAACAGCTTTGGGTTTCTAAGCAGGAAGAACGTCCAGGGTACAGACCTGCTCGCAGGACCACCTGGTCTCTCCAGCCAACTCCTCCAATTACGGAAGTGAAGTGAAGTGAAGCTTTCATGTTCATCTTTCATAGCAGAGGCTATCTTATCTCATCCTGTGTGGAGTTCATCTCTTAGGGCTGCAGCTCAGCTATGAATCCCAAAACATGCTAATTTGGGCTGAAAAAGTCCCCATGAGGAAAAATTGAAATATGTTAAAGGAAACAAACCTCACTTTCTGGTTTCTCCTTACTGTGGGATCATTCTTTTACTTAAAAAAGAAGAAGAAAATGATGATACAGTTCCAAGGAGCATTGGTGTTACATGTCAGAGAATTCTGCAGACCCCAAAGCTCATTTAGGTGTGGCTTATGAGGGTCTCTTCTGCAATGGAATCCAGTGAACTGAATGGCACTTCTGCTTTCTTATTTATGTAATCATGTCAGTAGTGCATTGAGAATTTATCTTCATATAAAAGTCTTAAAATAGCTCCTTTTAGGGTTTTTCTTGCATTGCAGAAATCTGAATTTTTTAATCATATAATATACACTCCAGAAACGATACAGATTTAAGTAAGATTGAATCAAATAAAAAGCACCTTTATAGGTAAATGTCTACAGATGTGCATGACATATTTTCCATTGGAGTAATTATGTAACATATAATTATATCATATATCAATAAGGTAATAAATAAATCTGATGCAATAAGATCTCCTTATAATTTTCCAACAATAACACACATTAAAACAAGAGAAAGAAGAATTACAGAAATAGAAAGAAGAAAGAAAGACCTGTGTAACTTTCTAGTTGATTTTCTACATCTTTCCTTTACAATTTTCAATATATTCAAAGGCAAATAAGGAGGCTGAAGGGAATGATGAGATACTAAAGAGCTCTGAGCTAAGAATCACTCAGGGATGAGCTGTTGTTGGGCAGTTGTGGTTAAAATGCACAATGGGGAAAATGGCCCAGAGCTCCTGAGAGTGACCATAACTTGGACAATTACAGAGAAGTGTGGGTCCAGTCTTTTCTGTGAGTTCATTTGCTTGAATTTAAATCTCCATTGTTTCCTGTCCCTAGAAAAATTTCCCAGGGGAGAAATTTTGATTCTCAAACATATTTAAAAGTTATTGTTTTAAGAGAACTCTGTTTTTATGAGAGTGTAGTCCCAATAAGACAGTAGCTTTTAAAAATAAAAATAAACTATGCATCCCAGATATTACAATAAATCCTGTTTTAACATAATTTTATTCATTTCAGTAAAGGTGTCATGTGGCATTCCTAAATAAATCTAATGCAGTGAAGTCCCCTTATAACTTCCCAATAATAACAACCCATATTAAAGCAAGAGAAAGAAGAAACGAAGGAAGGAAGGAAGGGAGGAAGGGAGGGAAGGAGGAAGGCAGAGAGGGAGGGAGAGGGAGAGAGAGGGAGAAAAAATGAAAAAAGAAAGGACAAAGAGAAGGAAGGAGAGCAGGAAGGAAGGAAAACGGGAGGGAAGGAAGAAGCAAGGGAGAGAGAATGGAAAAAGATTCTGTGGCAAATACTTGCCAGGGATTGTGGCAGTGGAAATTCTGCATCTGTGAAAGACACTGAAGAAAGAAGGACAAGCCCTAAGTGGGACCAGGGTTGCACGGACAACGAGAGGGGTAGAAATCAAGGTGTGTTCCTTATTTTCAAAACTTGAGGATTTAGAAATTTGGAAGAACACAAGGTGTCTGGACATCAGGCCACATTGCCTTTCTTTAGTTTTAGTCATTTAGGCTCTTGGTGACACTTTCGGAACCTGTTGAAAATTCTTTAACCTTGTGGTTCCGTTACTGTTAAATCTGCTCCAGATTTGCTTGCGTCTGTCCCTATCGCTACCTTTTCTGTCCCCACCTTAAAACAGTGTTGAGTCTAGGAAAGGTTGTGCATTAATCAGGGTGAATGGGAGCTTGTAAGTACTTTCTCTACTTTCTCACAGCCTTTAAATACCAATGGTGCGTGGCTCTAGCCTCCAGTTTCTTTAATGCACTGCCTCAGTCTACCCTCCCCAGATTTTGTGATGATCACGGATTTTGAATATTAAAGCCTATTCTTTTTTTTTTCTTCCAGTATTGGGGGCTGAAGCTGGGGCCTTGCACTAGACAGGTACTTTAACATTTGAGCCCTGCCATCAGCCTTTTTTGTTTTGTTTATTTTTCAGATAAGTGGAACCTCTTGCCTCTGCTTCCCATATAACTGGGATTGCAGGCACACAGCTTCACATCCAGCCCTAGAATATTTTGAACATCAGCCACTTTGGTGCTAGGAAAATTGATCACCAAGTCCTTTGTCCTCTCTTCACTTTTTGCTCTCAAATGTAACTTATCTAAACTATTTGTATAAGAAAGTAGGACATTAGCATTAAGCTGTAAATCACTCTAATAAGACATAACCATAGCTGCCTTACAAGGCCATTATGCCTTTCCATTTTAAAAAGAGGAGTTTATCAACGACATATTTTTCAATGATTTCATTTCTAAGCATTGTTGCTTAATGGGTACTTCCAGGAATCCTTTGAATGTTTCTATCAACACTCTTCACTTATAAATAAATCCAGAAGAAACTGGGCATTAGTATAACATTTCTAATAAAATTAAGTATCAATCATTGGCACTGAAACAACTTATAATTTACATTTATGACTATCATAATCAGCTTTTGTTACCTTCAAATATAGGAAAAATGAATCAATGACTTATCTCGAGATAATGATTTATATTTATTAATATATAATCAGAGAATGTGGTAATAGTAAACCTTATTCGCTAAAGAAAATTACTATTCTAAGTTTTAAAATATTAGTTTCGTCATGGATCCATGATAACCTCTCCATTTTCACCTGCAATAAAATGGTGCTAAACTGAAGTCCCAGGTTAAAGTCACCATGTAGCTGGGTAAGACGCAATGTTTTCTTAGCAAAAACACTTGGCATCTGGGTGAAGCAAAAACACTTGGCATCTGAGTGAAAGGAATACAGGGAAGAATAATATGTTGGCGCCAAGAACAGATGTGAAAAAATGAGACAGGAGCCTTTTGGGTCTCTGAGGCTTGAGGCAAAATCCCATCTGTCAAGCCCATTCTTGGCGTTCCCAAAAGACCCTGCCTCCAGCTCTGCAGATTGTCCTGGTGATTAAACCTGCTCCAGCCCTGCCACATTCATCATTGCAAACACCCCACAACAGGCTGGTGCTGGCACTCTGAGATCTGCTGTCTTGACGTTTGGCCCATGGCCTTCCAGTGACTCTGGCCCATCTAGGGTTTCTCTGAGTGAGGTTCACATTGTAGCGACAGAGCCAGAACAGAATCCACCTCTAAACACACTCTCCTCTTCCAGACTAGACCAGAGGCAGGTAGTTGAAGGCACCTGTGTCCCAGACCCTTGCTAGCACAGTCCCAGCCTTAGGGTAATGGTCTACACACTTCTTGAACATCAGAAAGAAGCAGATCTGCAGTTTGGTAAAGACTGCCAAGGTTTAGACTTCTATTGCTTAATTGGCTGATTTTTGGCTATCTTGTAGTGAACTTAATTCTAACTGATAGAAAGTAAAGCATACAATCTTAATGTTTAAATGCATCTTTTGAGTTTTTATTATTAGTGTTATTATAATTGTACAGGGAGTACATTGTGAATTTACAGAAGTGCTTACAATATATTTTACTTAGAGTCACCCTCTCCGTCTTCCTCCTTTATCCCCCTTCCCACTTCATAGGACAATCTCAACAGATTTTATTGCCCTGCTTTCATAAATGAATTCAAAATACTTCTATCTTATTTGCCCTTCACCCTTTCTGTTTGCCTTCCCACTGATGCCTGCCCCCAGAAAGGAACTGTTTTACCTCCTTATCCTTTATTAATTTTTATTAGTTTGTGATAGTTATACAGGGTATTTCATTATGACATTTCCATATATATATGCATTTTACCCTGCATTTGTTCTTCCCTTCCTAATTCTCCCTCCTATCTTATTCTATTCTGGTGGTGACTTTAACAGATTTCAATATTCCATTGTCATATCTGTGCAGAAAGTACCTCAACAATATTCAGCCTGTTTACTTTCCTCATTTACCCTCCCCCTTTCCACTAGTTCCTCCCTCTTACGTGACCTGTCCTTCATTGTTTGGGTGTCTGTTCCGTGTTCAGTGGGATGAAAATTAAATTTATGTAAGGATGTATACTATATTATTAAGGTGGCTCCATGGCATTACCTTTCTCTATAAGTTGGACTGCTATCTGGCACTTGACATCCTTCACGGGGATAAGCACACCATCATCATAGGAAAAATGAAGGAAAGAGCATGTAGTCACTAAGGAGACCAATCTGGGCCACTTTCTAGCTCTGCTACTTACCCTAAGTGTACAGCATGAGACGTTTGTTATGCCTCTGACCTTACTTTCCTTGTCTGTCAATGGAAATACCTATCCGTATTTCTTACAGTTTCTGTAAGCATTCAGGGGACACAAAAGGACATGAAGGATATAGCACAGGTGATGAATACATCTTGCTTCCTTCCCTACAACCTGCCTCTCTGACAGGATATCCCTCCAGGAGCAAGTGGTTACTAAAACCTATTTGCTAATAGTAATTTTTTCCAAGCTCTGCTTTATTTATTCATTTTGGTAGCAATAGGGTTTGAACTGAGTCTTATGCTTGCTAAGCAGGTGCTCTATCACTTGAGCAATCTACCAACCCTTTTTGTGTTGGTATTTTTGAGATAGGGTCTCACATTATGCCCAGGTTGGTCTGAATTACAATCCTCCTATTTGTGCTTCCCTACATAGTTGGGAGGACAGGGGCACGGCCACCACGCTCAGGCATTGGTTGAGATGGGGGTTTTGCACTTTTTGCTTGGACTGACTTTGAACCCCTGTCCTCCCAATCTCCACCATCCAAATAGGTAGAATTACAGGTGTAAGCCACCATACCCAGGAAGTCTATTTTATTTTTTAAACAGCGCCATCCTGTATTTTCCATCATTCAAACAAATATTAGTGATTATCAGCTATTCTCCCATTTTTGCCATATATTGCCAAGACTATAAAAACCTAAATTCAGCAAAAAAAGGACAATTATTACCATTTGTAAGGTTACCTGGAACAAGTCAGGACAAAATTCTCCTTCTCTCTCATACATACATACATATTTACATTGTAATGTTCTGAATTAAACACTTTTTTCTTTTACTAGTGTATTCTAATCTACATAATTAATTTCTTAATTACTTTATGACTTTTGGAACAAGAGCAAAGAAAATAAGAAATGATGGCATGGACATCCTGTATCTTAAAAATAAGAATGTAAGACATTCTTTATGTTGGGGGGGTGGGAGAGTGGGGGACAGGGGATGTTGCTGAGTTGAAGACTGATGAATCATTAATGAAAGTTCAAGAGGATATGTGGCCACAGTGAACTGCTACCCAGAGGCATAGGAATGATAGTAACTTAGCTTTTAACAAAGTGCCTGCCTTCCAAACATTAAAACAATGAGGTTTCAAAGAAAATGCACATTTTCTTTTTATTTACTTCAGTAATGCAGTTTCAGAGACAATTATTGTTACAACACCTTTTTATCCTTCATTATTTTCATTCTTATCTAGAGGATTTAACAATACTTTGTGAGCATGCAACATAATGTATTGTTCAGGATAAAGTGATATTTCTGTTATCCTGAAAATCTTACATGTGTAATCTGAAAAATTCAAGACAAAAATTCTACAAAGAATGTAGATCCTAAGTGCTATTTGGTTTTAATACTTAATTTCAGAAAAAATTTATCCTTTTCTTTTTTTAATTTTTATTTTATTCATATGCGCACACAATGTTTGGGTCATTTCTCCCCCTTCCCCCTGCCCCCTCCCTTACCCCTTGCTACCCGGCAGAAACTATTCTTCCCTTATCTCTAGTTTTGTTGAAGGAGAGTACAAGCAATAATAGGAAGGACCAAGGGTTTTTGCTAGTTGAGATAAGGATAGCTATACAGGGAGCTGACTTGCATTGATTTCCTGTACATGTGTGTTATCGTCTAAGTTAATTCTTCTCCAACTAACCTTTTCTCTAGTTCCTGGTCCCCTTCTCCTATTGGCCTTAGTTGCTTTAAAGTATCTACTTTAGTTTTTCTGCGTTGAGGGCAACAAATGCTATCTAGTTTTTTAGGTGTCTTACCTATCCTCACCCCTCCCTTGTGTGCTCTCGCTTTATCATGTGCTCAAAGTCCAATCCCCTTGTTGTGTTTGCCCTTGATCTAATGTCCGCATATGAGGGAGAACATATGATTTTTGGTCTTTCAGTATCATATTTTACAAATTTTATGTCCCAAATTTTGGTAAGTTCAACTATGGTGTGCCCAATGATGGTTCTTTCCTGACAGTATCAGAATGGATTCTGGCAAAGTGATTTCTTCACAGAGCTTTCTAGAGTACATCCTCTAGGTGGTTACAACAGCACGTTGTTTAGCTCTCATCATTTTTCTTGGCCTGTGTGCCAAGCAGTGTTCTTTGAGGAAGGTGAAGGATGCTATGTTCTGGACTTGTTCTCTAATAGCTAAATGCAGAGCTCTCTCATGCACCATTCTCCTTGGGTCCATCTGCCAACAAAAATTAATTAGTAAACAAAGATTCATATGGTAAAGATAATTCCTGGAATTATCTATAAACTAAGTAGGAAATCAGGAACGTTTACATTGAGATCACAATTTTCCTAAATTATGAATCACTTGGAAGCAAAATAGAAGCTTTCAAAATGAGACTGGCACTGAGTAATTCCTTTAGTAAGGTTTATGCCCCATGTTTCTTTCACTATAAAATAGTGTGAGAACACACATGCATCGATGTGCAGTAGTGCCTGGAATTCATCCCTCTCTGCTAAAATCTATTTTTATATATTCAATGACAAATCAAAAATATTATCTTGAAGATATAATAAAGAAGAAATCTTCTTGCCTTAGATGCTGATGTACACTAAATTCTTTCATTCTTAAAAGTTGGCTTTATTTCTGAATCATGAATACACATTGTATCATGTTATATCCATTTCTTCAAGTTAGGTGTTTGTCATATATCTACCCATGGGAGATTGCTGACACTAAAATCCAAGGATGCTTAATATCCATATATAGAAAATATGTCATATTTGCATTAACCTAAACTCCTCCTCCTGAATATTCTTTAAATCATGTCTTAGCTTACTTCTACTACATACTACAATGACAGTGCAATGGAAACTGTTGTTGTGCTGCATTATTTAGGGAATAATGACAAAAAAGTCTCTGCAAGTTCAGCACGGATCCAATCTTTTTCCATCCATCGTTAGTTGAATTCACAGATATAGATACTTACATACACAGCTGTGTATATGTACACGTTTATATGTATGCAAATATACAATATAAAGATGTACTTAATATATAAATTTATATGTACGAACATGATTTACATTTTTTTCACAAGTGCTTTACTTTTCAGCAAGTCCCTTTTCTTTGTTTTTAACTTTTACTTTGCCCCAAGTATCTTGTTTTCCCGTTTGGAGTCTTCCAAAATGAGGACACTAGCTCTTTCCTGCTGGTCTTCCAGTCAGCTTGCCAGTTTCCATGGAGCATCCATTCAGAATCCTGTGACTGTCACTTTGGCTAAATCTCAATCTTCTTCTGATCATTTTTAAGTTATTATGCTTTTATTATTGATTGTTTTACTCATAACAAACTGAGCTTTATATATGGCACTCTGTGAAGTTTAGATTAAAGGTCTTTTCTCCAGAGAAGATTTGTGTGAGTCTCAGATAGTCTTTGGAGGGCACTTTCATTTGTGGTACTTTACAATAAATTCTTGGCAGAATTTTCTCCTCTACTCAAAGTTTAAGTCAAGTAAAGTAATGTACTTTTTCCTCTACACAAGTTACTGCCCCTCCCCCAATAATTTGGCTGCTTCTTCTGGGGTACCCCACTGCATATTGTGATATTTACAACTTTAACCCCGGTTAAAAATGACTAAAATGATAGTCTAGTTTTACCAAGAAGAGCTAAGTATAATTAATTCCACAAGTATATTACTCCAAGCATGAGTAAAAATCACTGCATGTATTTTTGTACGGTACAGAACTTTCACAGTGGTGTCTGAATAACAGCTGAAAATAACAGCCATAATGATTATAATGGTGATGAGGAAGAGGAGGAAAATCACATTTACTGAGCAATTACTGTGTCCTCAAAATTGTGCTAAGTGCACAATCATGGTGTTATTGTGTTCAGTTGTCACAAAACACTGAAGTAGATGATTTTATTTCCATTTTATGATTGAAGAAATTAAAGATAAAAGACAGTGAGTAACTTGCCAAAGATCACAGACATAGTTAATGTGGTGATAAACTTTAGATCTGTTTGATTCTACAGCCACAATGTGTCATCGTCCTGGAAAAATGTCATGCACGTACAAACACTACCAAACATTTCACCAAATGTTAATAATTAAGGAAGATACTAGGACTAGTTAAGAAGAAAAGTTTAAGGAATTGGGAGATACAGAAATTAAATTATAGTATACCCATTTATGTTGCAAGAGTGTTAACTGACTTAGTGTCTTGAAAGGCTCCATAAATAATTTGCTGGAAGTCTTTATGACTAGGTTCCTTACTGGTGGACTTCACATTGAGGTTTCAAAAATGACATTTCATTGGGATACCCAGATTCAAAGAAATTGCTTCACAATCTCAAAACTTATGAAAAGAATAGTAATTGTTTAGTTGGCAGTGGGACCCTTTATCCTGCCAACAGGAACACAGAATGTCTACAATGGAGGAGTACCATCTAGTTCATGAACAGGTCATCTTAAAAGATGAAGTTCTTCAGGGTCTAAAATCACAATAGAAGAATATATAGAAGTTGAACATAATATATATATATATATATATATATATATTTACAAATATAGTAAAGTTTCAGCAACCTTTTGAAATAGGTATCCTTATAAAGCCATGGGGCTGGTTACTTACAGTGAAATCATTCCCTCTTTTACTACCAAATTCTTCTCATGGCTTTTCTTCCAGACTTCAAGTTCATTTCTATTCTTCTATTTGCTTATTTTTTACAAATTTACCTTCCCACATTCTGCATTTCCCAACTATACTGTACTACCTATTTAATATATTATCACAGATTACAATTTAGATAAGAGATCTTGAATTTACTGAAATTATTTGCTATTGCTGGCTAATTCTCATCTGCACCCCAGAAAGTAGTATGTAAATGGATGAAATTTCTTGCCTAAAATCTACACTATATGATTTCTGCCTACTTAATTGCATTCTTCTAAAAATGCTTCACCAAAACAAGCATTTTCTTTAGCTTGTAAAGTTAATTGCTCACTCTGCCTATCATGTTTATAAAGTTATTTGTTCACTCAGTTGATAAATATAATCCTTGTAAATTGTGTATTTAAACACTGAGAAATACAAAACATAGAGAAGTATTTCATTTTTGCATTTTATGCTCTTTAGCATAAGAATAATTTTATTTAGCATATATGTTGTTTTCATAATAAAGTAGCTATTTTAAATTCAAAGTGCTATTATTTGTTTATGTTATTTAGCTAATGCAAGTGCTACTAAATAAAAACTTCAATTGAATGGATATTTATTGTTGGACAGAGCTTTAGAGAAAGAAATATCAAAATATAAAACTGCCTCTAGTAAACCTTTCTCCTGATGAATTTTAGGGATGTGTTTATTGAACAGAGAAACAACTAATAGATAAATAAATCATCTTTATGGGTGTCTGTTGCCACGGTAATATTGCTGCGACATCTTTCTGAGGGAAGATTTTGTTCTAAAAGCAATAATGACTAACATCCTGCATCCTCCATTCAGAAGAAGAGGTGAGTAGGTTGGGCTGATTTCCTAGGAGCAGATGGGAGTGTGGAGTCATGACAATCTCCCTGTCAGAGCCCATCGCCTGCTATTCAGAAATAAACTTATGTAGTCTCTAAACATCACTACTCATTATTTCTCTGCAGGAATATTAAATAAGCAAAATGAAAAAGATTTCTTTTGAGAAAAAGAGAAGAGTAAGTTTACCTTCAATAAATGGCCTTATTTGTTACATCAATTTCTAGGTGGGGTACTTTGTTTTTAACCAATAAGCCATAGAACTATGTTAAGTGAAAACAAAAGACAACTTAGACTACAGCCATTAGTAGAAAACAACCCAAATTACTCAAACTCTTGAATTGTTTGCTTTCAAATGTCCCTAAACCACCCATTAGCACATACATAGCTTTCCGACGTGTATTAGAGGTACTGGCATTTGAACTCAGGGTTTTGCGCTTGCTAAGGAAGCAGTCTATCACTTGGGTCATGCCATCAGTCCTTTTTGCTCTGGTTATTTTACAGATAAGATCCTGCTTTTTGCCCAAGCCTGGACCATGGTCTTCCTATTTCATAATGCATGTAGTATCTGGGATGACAGACTTGTGCCACTGGGCTTACTTATTGGTTAAGAGGGAGTCTCATAAACCTTTTGCCCAGGGTGGCCTCAAAACCACAATCCTCCTGATCTCAGCCTTCCAAGTAGCTAGGATTACAGGTGTGAGCTTCTAATACTTATTCTTTATTTTTTCTTAATATTTGACATGACTGCATGACTGTAAGCATACGTGTGTGTGTGTGTGTGTGTGTGTGTGTATACTGTGGAATGATGGAGGGGTTGATCATCTGTATTTCTGTTCCTGAATAAATAGAAGTTTGTTATGCTATAGATATTAAATGTGGAATTTAGATTGTTCACTGGTTTAGAGAATTTAAAAAATATTTAGTGAAATTAACCTGTCTTTGTGCATATGAGGCTAATACCTGGATCTCATGACAAATCCTACTGAGGGGAGACCAAATCAAAGAGGCTCAGCTTAGAGAATACTTGTATCCACGAGGCAAAAATGTCAAAGCAACTAAGAACTTAATTAGAGCTGAGAAGTATTGATCACTCTCTGCAGAGTTTTGAGTCTTTATTCTCATTCTTTCTTTCTTCCTTTGTCTTTACTTCCTATATTTTTCTTTTTGCCTCCCTGCATTTGTCTTTCCACTGTCTTTATATCTCATGAATTAAGATGAAGAAAGAAAATTCCTAAACTTGGAATAAACTTCTAAACTGTGTCATGGAACTGCCTGAAAGCACTTCCTCACTTGTGATGCTTCTCTAACTAAACTACAAACTGCCTTTCTCAGGGTTACAGAGAGTAGCAGTAATTTTCCTGCCACTCTCACTCTTCCTGGGGCTTCTCTATTCAGTCCTTGTTCTGGGTTATGAGTGACTATGTATGTCTGTGGAGAGCAAGGGGCACATGAACAATCGCTCAATACCCACTCTATCTGGGACTAAACACTTCTCAGTTTCTGCTCCTTAAATCCTTTAATCCTAACATTGCCATCTAAATAAGTATTACTGTTTCCATTTTAAAAAGCAAAGCAAACTTAATCTGTAGACAAGCACATAGTCTCCAAATGATCAATTATTTAATTTCAAATTAATCTCATTCAAAAATCCATGGAATGCTAATCTATAATCCAGAAGCTATGTATGTTTCTAGGTGAATGATTGCAAAAGAATGATTGCTAGAATCTTGGAATAGAGGAATTTTAAGTTAAATCATCAAACATAGTTAAATATATTATTGCAGACAATGAATATTGTTACATTTATAATTTCATAATTAAACATATTATACCAGTTAAATAAAAATAATTAAGATGAATTCAGCACAATTCTATGTATTCTATGAAGACTACATAACAATATGTCTTCATGCCATTCTCTGTGACAAATCTCTGGCAGAAATTTTAAAAGTCACTTGCCATCTTAGCATTTTATCCCCGCCTTTAAAATATATAAAATGGACTCCTCTACTGGGAAAAAAACAAAACTATAATAATTATCCTATTCACATGTCCAGAAAGTAATTGGAATTTTCACTATCAGTTTATGTTTTGCTGGTTTTATTTGTTTTTAAAATTGATGTTAAGAAACAATTGTCTCAAAACCAAGGTCTTGAGTGACAAATTCACTTTCTCAATTTCATATGACTAAGTAATAATACCCTAGTTAATAATAAAACCTGGATTTTCAAATACTGCTTTGTTGCTAATTGACTTGTAACAAATGAAATCATGTTGATTAATTGTAGCTCTTTTTTCTAGGCTCATAGGCAGTGAATTGCATTTTCCCATGAAATCAAATACCTCATTACTCGATGATCCCAGGAAAATAAATAGTTCCTGAAGGGCAACAATAGCGAAAAGTTTAGGTTAAAATTCTTCATGATGAAGCTTTCTAAGAAGTTTTAGCTTGATTCTTTACATTTGCTTAAGTCCATAAAACATTTCTGTCTATAATTCATACATTCCTTGCAATCCTGCTCTTTGAGTAACTCACCAAAAATAATAATAATCATGGAGATTATATTGAGGCAGAGCTCAATAGGACATACTCAATTTTTTTTCTTGAGACTATCATAAACAATTGTTATTTATGTGTCTTGAAATTTACTAGACTTGTCATGGTTAGTCTTCTTTGTATTTTAAAAGAAACAAATCAATTATATCCAGTTGCTTCAAAAACAGAATCTTCATTCTAGGTAGAATCTATATCTATATATCTAGATATCTAGATATATAGATATATATATTAGCAGACATGTTAGGCAATCTTGAGAAAGAAAATATGAAAGCAGGTATTTTTCTACCTACAACTATACCTCAATTCGTAACAAGAAATCTTACCCTCCCTTGAAGTGAAAAATAATGATAATAATTACAGTCATACAAAAAGTAGACAAAGGAAACAAATCCGGTTTTCTTCTGAGAAAATAACTACCAATAGTTAGTGAGGATTCTTTTATTTCCATAGCAGCTATGAATTCTGTAGTATCTTCAGAAATGTAAGCTTGGACAAAAAAGTATGTAATTTTTCTTTTGTTGAAATTTTGGACATGAAATAGATTTGCTAATTATTATGAAATGTTGCAATATTTCTTTGGTGAATATTGTAATTACTTGGCAATACACAACACTTTAAATGCATTCTAAATCATTCTTGTAACTGAACAATAGCCTTGCATTTGTATTTAATGGCAAAGGAGTGAAAAATAATGATGAAGTTCATATTTTTCTTTTATCTGAAATTTATAGCAATATCCAAGTTTATACTAAAGGGTTGCAACCTTAAAGGGAAGTGTCTTTCACAACTTTTGGTCTCAACTACTATGTATATAGAGACAGCTTCTTCGTCAATATCAACTCAGGAGACATCTTACTTGGGCTGTATTCCAATTTAGAATACCTTTAGGATATATTCAGTTTCTCAACCTAAAAAAAAAAACCCCATAAATTTAATTGAAAACCTAAATTCTTCAGTTTCTCAGATACTTTTTCTACTTTTCAGGTCTGATCATGTCAACCCATGACAAGATCATTAGCTCAAACTCCCTGGCCAGAAATATATGGGATATTTTTGGATACTGGGAGGAGTCAAAGAATGATCAAGAACTGTCAGCTACTCATTTGCCATCTATCTCAGACATTCTTATTCTTTTCTATTTCTCCTGTCACCATTGTGATATGGTCCCTTGTCACCTCCTATTTTGATTGCTACGATTGTTTCTCACTGAATTCCTGTCTATTAATCTTTGTCTCTTAAATCTAGACTGCATTCCATTCATTTCCAGAATAATCATGCCAAAACTTTAATCATACACTATCTTGTCCAAAACCACTTTGTGGTTGGCCTTGTCTCTTGCAATCACTGTCTTATCATAAAGGCTCTGTGGTCTAAATATATCTCTCCCTGTTCCCCAATGAAAACAACATTACCCATTTAAGTAAGTCTCCTTTCAACCTCAAATTGTGCTGCAATACATTTTAATGCTGGTTTTCTTCTCAACTTGGACTGCCTTGTTTCCTCTGCCCAACCAATTTATATTCCCTTCTCTCTTTATGATAGAAAACACATCAAGCTTCTTCTAACCACTTCAATGTGAGGTGAACAATGGAAACCTGAACCTAGCAAGCAAAGAACAGCTAGAAAATGTGTTCTATAAAGGAGTATACCCTCAAGTTAATGTGGCATACAAAGCACAAAATAAAAAGTAAATGATATGCATGTGTATTTTCATACACATATGTGCTTATATATGTGTATGAATATGTATATGTGCATGTATATGTATGTGTTTGTGCTTCTATGTGTGCATGTGCATTTTAGGCCATGCACATTTTAGGTTTAGAAAACTATGTTCTTATATAGTCTCACTTCCATAATGTTTCAGGGTAGGAATCTGAGATCCTGAGAATTCAGTGATTTTCCCAGGTCTTCACAAGTGGCAATTAAGTCTAAAACCTGGATCTCTGTTTATGGTGATAAGTAGAGATAAGAATCTGTATTAGATTAAGCAGTCTACCTCTACATGACAAAATGTTAACAACTTTGTTCCCCCAAGTCCTGATAGAGCCTGGCCTAGTTATATGTTTTTAATTGCCTCATTAGTAATCCACTATGATTTTTATGCAAAATAGAATTGCCATAAAATTGATTTAGATGTTCTTACTTTTTTGTATATGTCATCCTAATGGTTATAACTAAGGTAGTGCTATTTTCAGATCAATTGACTATTTATAGCTGATACAAAATCAATAAGTAATCTTTTGGCAACAATGAAGCATTGCTGGTAACTAGAGAAAGATAATTGCATAGAGCATCATCTTCCCTCAGTGCTAAAGAACGAATCATGTACAGAAATGCAGCATCTTCTGTCCTGTGTGGGAAGGACAGATATGGGGACATAGCCACACAGGTAGGTCATGATAAATATAAGTTAAAGTGGAGAAGAAGCCCAACAGGTTCTGAAAAAAGTACTCAAAGCTGTACTGAGAGAAGTGGTAAATCAATATTTCAAGAAAAACGAAAACAATATTATAAACATGTATACATATTATACATAATATGTATTCAGAAAAAAAACCATTTTCTTGGAAAAGCATTGTGATAAATAAAACAAGGCAAATATAAATGTACTTTAAGCTGGAACTATACCTACATAGAAGGACCCAAATATGTTCCAGTATGTCAGGAAAAAGCATCAATTTCATATTGAGAACCCCAAGCACTGTATTCTCATTTCTTTCCAAATCATGATGAAGTCCTTCCCAACCCAGGCTCTGCAAGGATGAGAGGAGTTTACACCTACCAGACCCATTCCAACAGCCTGGGTGACTCAGTGAATGCAAGTGATGATGTCAGCACTAAGGGCACAGTTCTGAGGACTTTTCTCTATGAGACAAAAGAAATTATAGTGCAAAGATAGCCATTTTAAGGATGTGAATATTGGAAGAACAAAGCAATAAGAGGCAGACATGTGGGTCCCAGGAGACTGTATTCTTATGCATCACTGAGCTGAAATGAAAAAAAGAAAAATCAAAGTAGATGTTTAAAGACACAATGCACCAGAAAGACAACTAAATGTTTTAGATTTGAATAATTTTGCTCTCAGAGAGAAAGGATATTAACTAAATAGAGGTAGACCAAAGCAAAAATAGCTTAAGATTAAGGGGGAATCTGCTGAGAAGAATTTACTTAAGTAAGACACAATCTCCAAGAATGAAAGATCAGAAGATCTCAGCCTGCAATGGGGAAATTGTTTAGATTGAATTCAGCTCAAACAACCAATGAAGTATTTGGTTTCCTGATGGACCAGGAAAGGTATAAGAGGAGAGGGATTACTTTCAAAGATTTTATATTAAAGGGTAAATACAGAAAGAAGGAAGAAGAAAAGTAAGAGAAGGAGGGAAGAAAAAAAGACAGGCAAAACATGGAGATAATACATGGACCCCTGGTCTTTAAATGCATTCTGCCTAGAAATCACTGAAGGAGACATGGCACTGAGAGCATTTTTTATCACTCACTGATCACTGTCCTCTCCTTACCATGGTCAGAAACTGAGAGGAACTTGAACCCTCCCTTTCAATGCTAAATTATGGATGACTACTATGACTAGGTTTATGCTCAAATTATCTTTTAATCTCAAATTTCAAATTTCTGCAATATGTATACATACATGTATATATTGTTTTCTCAGTGAATATAATTCTTCCTTATCCTCTCTAAATACCCACAACCGAGCAATTCTGCAAATACTCATGAATACATACATCACATGCTATTCCTCTATTGTTGTATTTCTAATACCACTAGGTTCTATTCTTTTTCATTTAAAATAACAGGACACAAAATTATAGTACATAAAGAATTATAGCCATAAAACATACTCTAAGTTCAAGGAGCAGAACTTTACACCTGTTTGTCAAAATGTGATCTATTGAAACTAATCAGACTCTCAGGTAGGCTGATTAACTTTTTAAAATGTCAATTATGTGACCAAAAAACTTGTTGTTTTTGCAAGAATTATTCTTAATCCTAAAATGGTACAGGAGAAAATACTTGATTTTGAGTGTAATGTGTCTGAATTGTGAGCTACGCTTGGTGACTCACGGAGATAACTCTTGAGAGGAAAAAACAGGGAGGATCAAAGTTCAAGGGCAGCCCAGGTAAAAAGTTAGTGAGACCCAATCTCAACAGACTATCTGGGCATGGTGGTGCACACATGCAATTCTAGGTAAGTGGTAGGCACAGCTAGAAAGATTATGGTTCCAGGCCAGCCTGGGGAAATAAAACAAGACCTTAACCAAAAAATAACCAAAAACAAAAGGTCTATGTGTGGTGCAAGTGGAAAAGCACTTGCTTAACAAGCACAAGGGCTTAAGTTCAAACTCCAGTACTTCCAAAAAGTAGATCTGTATTGTTTTAAGCTCGTATGTATATATTATCGATATTCCCACCGACTGCCTTTATGAAGTCAGTTTACTTTTAAATATTTATAATATGAGTGTTATAGATAATACTAAAATTTTCGATTAATGATGAGTGAAGACACTGAAACAAAATTGATTAGAACATTATGCTCTGAGGTCCTAATGGTTACTCAAGCACAAAATAAGTGCATTGCTTTAACTTTGAGGCTGAATATTACATTTGGTTCAAAAATCAGTTATGTACTTAGAAAGCAATTTTCTATAGCAGAAAAGATGTGATTTTTCTTTAAAACATGGAACATAATAGGTGCAACTATTTGATGCAGGACATACAAAACTTCGCTGTGAGTGGTGCATAAATGTGGCCTCATTTTGCATTGATTTGTGAGCTACGTGTAGCACAACCCTCCAGATCCCTGCATTAGGTACAAATGCATTGACGGGAACCGGATCTTCACGTCTACCCATCGTGAAACAGAATTACCTGAAACACGGCACCTGTGTAACAGTGCATTTACACAATGAAGCTAATGGAAGAATGTTAAATTGAGCTACATAAAATGTTTATGATATTTCTCCAAACCAGAACACCCACGAAAGCTTTTATTTCCACTATTTTGGGGACATTTTCATCCCAAACAGCAAGTCCATTTGGGATTCTTAAGAAATCTAAACTGACAAAAATCTTTTGGAATGTTCTTTAGTCACTCATCAGTGTTAGTTCATTTCCCACAATAAGTGATTGCTGGATTTCAATATCTAATTATTTATTATCTATTGAATCCCTGTATTTCTAAATTATGGGTAATCCCCAACACTGATTTTATAGGAATTGAAATTCAATCCTCTGGATAATTAGAAATGCACCTAAATTAGTTCTTCTAGAAACAATTTTATGTTAAGTATATTTTAGTTACATGATAAAGTCAAGCATAGTTTACTTTACAGAGATTTCATTCTAGCATTTGCTGTTCATTTAGTTTGTCAACATAAATTGGAGGGCATCGTTTGTGAAGAATTATTTCAGCATAAGCACAAGTAGAAATGGAAGAGAAAGGAACACTCATCCTGAGCAAATGTCACAACATTCATTATATTTTTGCCATCAGAAGAGATTTTCAGGTCTGACTGAAGCCAGCAGCTCAACCTCCATCACCAATGTGCAGCTATGATACTTCGAAGCACAGAAGCAGAGAAGCTGCAAGATTTCAAGGCCTAAAAGAAGAGCCCGTTCTCGATGACATCAGAAACTGAAGCTATCTCCAGTAAGAAACCATGACTTACCTAAAATTCAAAGAAGTGACCTCCATGGTTTTTTAAAACTTTTTTATTAGGGTATATTTGTTATACAGAGGGGAATTCATTGTGACAATTCCGAATAAGCTTGCATTGTACACTCTAACCTCAATGTTTTAGGATATGTGGAATACACCAGTGAAAGTCAGGGTCCAGTGCAAAGCAAGACCTCATTTAGCTGATGGTTTCATCAAATTATCTAGTCAATGGGATTTAAAAGTTTATTCAATCCACTCAGCATTGTTTCAATATGATTTATGATTTATCTAAGCTTTTGGGGAAGTTCTACCTAATTCTCATTTTACTGTTTTTCTGTGGATATTAAAATTTGCGAGTTCACTCATGTAAATCTTCTTACAAATAGTCAATTTGATAATTAGGTTCAAGATTCTGAAAGCCAGGCTGGAGACACAATTATATAAAATTCTGTTTCAGCAGGCCTTATTCCTATCTGGCTGTACTATTTAGTAAACTAGACACTTGGAATTCAGAAGATAAAATAAACTGTGGCAATTAGAAAGATAACGAGAAACACTAGCAAGAAGAATTAGGGAAAGCTATCTCGAGAAGTAGAGGTGATATTTGAGCAAGGCAGAAAAAGGAGAGAGAGACCTATCAGGGGTTGTCTGTGCCAAAATTTTTCAAGAATAAGTTTTTCCTTTTTCTGCTCTTCATCAAGGTCTAATTATTTGGTTCTCTCTTTCTTTTTTCTTGTGAGCTCATCTTTTTATTCCTATACAATTTTGGCTGTCTTGCTAACAAAAACAAAACGAAGACTAATATAAACAAACCAATTTCATGTGCATAATTTTCTAATTAAGCCAAATAAAATATGATACTTAGAAATACGTGATGAAGTCCATAAAAGAAAGCACAAGAATAACATGTTTAAAAGCAAATTTGGAGAATATCTGTCTCTGAGTAAGTGGGAATGAGTAGAAACAGACATGCATAATCTTCAGAGGACAGGGCTCTATTCTACTTAAATTGGTGAGTGACATCATGTTTTATGCTTTAAACATTGTCTCAGGGTAGGTTCCTTGTGAAGCAGACTCTGAGATCCAGTTAATGTGGAGAAAAATCTACTGGAGTTTGTTATTGGGTCCCACATTTTTCCAAAGGAGAGGAGGACAGCAGGGTTAGCATAGAGGGTAACTGTGACGCAGGCTTGCCACCTGTAGCAGACACGCACAGACCTCCACAGTGAATTGTGACTTGTCCCAAGTTGACTAGAAATGGCTCAGCATTTATATAGTCCTTCTTCTGCCATTAAATGTGAGGCATGTCTGGGGCAGCTTAGTTTGTCTCTGAAGGGGTCGACAGGTGAAGGATTCTTTCCTCGAACAATTCTTTCCTTGAAGCAAGATCTGCAGAGTGCATATGACTTTGTAACAACACAGTATTCCAGTAAATAGATTTTAAAAATTACTTCAACTTATCAACTTATTGCTTTTAGAACCAGATCACTTCTTTTACTTGACATCAAAGAAAACATGTTTTATACAGTAATCTGCACCTTTTCTCAAAAGCTTTTCAATGAAAACATATTTTCAAATTCTTTCAGTACTTCTAGGCATATTGGCAGTTTCTAGAAAAGAACCTTATTTAATGTGGTTGTGCAATCTCTTATTTGCACTTCATGTCTCTCAGTCTATCATTTCTATTTTCAGGGTTATTTAAACTCTAGTTTCCCAGCCATTTCTCCTCCCATTTAGCATTTCATAAACTTTCTCAACTAGGTTTATTTCTTCCTTGCAATCATTTATGTGTATGTGTGTGTATGTAAGCTGAGCAGATGTTTAGCACTTTTTTATGAGCCACAGAACATCGGCATGACCATTCTTACTGATATTTATCGAATTCAGCTCAATCTGAGAGTCTCTGGACACTTGCTGAGTCTCTTGAGACTGGGTTAGAAGCTGGTTCACCTGGGTTATACAGTGTTTCCATGCAGCCCCAGCCATGGGTTTTTACCACACTGAGCCATCACTGCTGGTTTTCTTCTTTGACTCTGCCAAATTGAATCATTTTGAAGTACTGTTTTGAAATCTTAAATGTCTAAACCTGTTCCTTGCCTTGCCTTTAGATCTCTTCCTCTGCCTTCTATTAAGATTTCTCTTTTATCTCTAGTTTTCCTTTTTCTTTTTAGCTGATTACTAAAGAATATAAATGTATCTTCTATGTGTTTAGTTTGACTCTTGAATATTTTTCCTCCCAAAACAAAATATGTTTGTTAAGTCTATCACTAAATGTAATGTAAACAACTGTTATTACGTTAAACAGCATTTCTTCATGCTGTTCCAAAGTACACTTAATATTTCAGTAACAGAAAAATCTTAAAACTTTGTGCTGAATACTTAATAATTTTATCTAACAAATGTAAATGCACAGTTATTTGAACACTGGATAAAAGTTATTAGAATTAATTGTCTTGCTTGTGATTAAAAGAATTCATATATTTATTTGGGATTTATTTAAATACTTATTTCCCAAGGAAACTCAGTGATTACAAAACAGGAAATTCACCCTCTGACATAATGCGTTTTTATGTTGGCACGAAATGAAGGCAGTTGAAACCACTTAATATGAGAAGGCAATTTCTCTAAAATTGCCCAAATTATTTCCTATGTAGCTTATTGAACATGGTGCTCCAAGAGATAGATGGATAATCTGGTAAAAATGCAGAAAGATCAACTGAAATGACAACCACATTTAACTTTATCAGAAATGACCTAAAAACCCATTTACCATATCCATCTTTTGCATCACCCTGTGTAACAGGGCTTTTAATGAAAAAGACAAGCATAACTTAGCTAATTACTTAGAGACACTGAAATCAATCATGTCAATGATTCTATCACATATACTGTCTTAGTTTTTCTTAGACAAAGTAATTATCAGAAAATTCCACAGATTAAGGAAAAGCAGACCAGATGGTGATAATACATTCGAATGGTATACTTAAAAATGTGTCAAAATTAATGCATTAATTTAAAAATGTTATGGAGATCAGAAATGCAATTTAGGCTACTTGAATCATGAAAGACTTTCATGAATTACCATTTATCAGCATTAAATTATTAAATAACTATCAGTTTTCTAATGAGATCATTATGTAATTTGTATATGTTGAAGAGGAACAAAATAAAAGTAGATTGAGGGAAATTTGAAGAATTTCTTCAAAAATTCCTGAAGAATTATATGAAAATCATATGAATATATCAAAAATATCAACACAATCACCAAAACCATATTTGTCTTCAAAGATACAATAGTGTGCCTAGCACAATAAAGAGTTAAGTGGAAATGTATTACATCTCATCCTCCAGTCTAAGAATTAATTAATTGCCTGTCAAAAGTTCAGCTACTGATCTCATCAAATAGCACTGCCTAGTCATACTTTTCTAAAATAATCAAACTATGCTGATTGGTTTTAGTCATATATTATACTTGAAATGATCAACATTTTATCATGCTTAAAGTGGCTTATAACCTCACAAGCAACATTTCTTGCTGGGACCTAAATAAATCTTGTTGGGGAAAGCTACCCAAGTAGATGAAGAAGGAGTCTTTGCTAAGAATGAAAAGATAGATTACATTTGCTCACTTACATAGAATAATATGCTTCATTAGCACAATTTAGCAAAGTTGACCAATGTTGAGAACTGTTGACAAACTTGTGTTCAGCATGGTCATAGTCCAAGTGCATAACTATTATGGTGGAACTTTGTATAGGCACAAAGAAATATTAAGAAACCTCATACAGAACTCAAATTGTTCTAGAGCTCTAACTAACCCTACCAGAACTTCTTGGAAGGCTGATGTGATTGCATTCCCAGTCACTCACATGGAAGTCAGAGAACCCACTCTTCTTGGGTGCCCTGGCCTGGTACATTCTTCACCAGCATTTAAACAGCTTCTAGTGGGAGGAAGGGGAAGCTGGGAGTCCTAGTCTCCTCACTCAATTTCTTGATACATTGTCCAATTGTTGGTTTGTTGGGAGGAAAAATACAAAACCAGGCAGAAAGCCTTAAATATGTTTGAATCATCATTTTCTCAAGTCTTGGCATACAACCAGCCTATATAGTTTAGCCTACCTTACATATCCCAAACTAGACCCTCAGTGCAGTCAAATGTCTCTAATTTAAATGACTACTTTTCCAGTAAGTAGGAGTTGAATCTTACAATCTTAGTCAAATAATCCTATTAAAAAGCAGAACAAAGAAAGACACATAAAGTCTTATTTTCTAGGCTACCAAAATATTTCCATACATTAACCTGCCCAAGAACATCAGTGTCTAGCCTGGCCCAAAAGATCAAACATCGTATGTTCTTCCTTATATGTGGACATTAGATCAAGGGCAAACACAACAAGGGGATTGGACTTTGAGCACATGATAAAAGTGAGAGCACACAAGAGAGGGGTGAGGATAGGTAAGACACCTAAAAAATTAGCTAGCATTTGTTGCCCTTAACACAGAAAAACTAAAGCAGATACCTTAAAAGCAACTGAGGCCAATAGGAGAAGGGGACCAGGAACTAGAGAAAAGGTGAGATCAAAAAGAATTAACCTAGAAGGTAACACACATGCACAGGAAATCAATGTGAGTCAACGCCCTGTATAGCTATCCTTATCTCAACTAGCAAAAACACTTTGTCCTTCCTATTATTGCTTATACTCTCTCTACAACAAAATTAGAGACAAGGGCAAAATAGTTTCTGCCGGGTATCAAGGGGGTGGGGGGGAGAGGGAGGGAGCGGAGTGGGTGGTAAAGGAGGGGGGGCAGGGGGGAGAAATGACCCAAGCATTGTATGCACATATGAATAATAAAACAATAAAAAAAAGAAGAAGATTCCCAAAATTGAAAAAAAAAAGAGATTGGGATTTCTGCTTTAGTTACAATTGCTTTAGAATCTTTACCAAATCATCTTTTCCAGGTTTTTTTCTCATTATCTGTAAAATGGAGGATGCTCTGACATATAGTTACAGACATGTTGCACAACTTTATGTGTAACTGTCTTATTTGATTTAGAATATCAATAAATTTATTTTATCATGAAAAAAAAGAACATCAGTGTCTAGTCTTGAAGACAATATGAAAAGTCTCAAAATATACAATGTTTAAGTGACTGTCCAGAAGCCTATGAAACATTTAAGTATGACTCCACAATATGAGTCCTTTTGGTTATCCTGTCTAATTTTAATCTGTCTGCCGAGAAAATTGCACAAGCTTTGCATCACAGTGGAAAAGAAAATTCAGCTCCCTACCATTGTCCTTCTAGTCTAGCTTAAGACTATAATAACATGACTGGGGCTGTGATTCAAGGGGTAGAGCACCTGTCTCCACAAAAAGAAATCTGCCTAACCCAAGGTCACAAAGATTACTGGACTTGGTGGCTCACAATTGTAATTCCAGAAACTAAGCCAGGCATGACAGCCACTCCTGTCATCCCAACTAAGAGGAAGGCATAGGTACGAGTAGGAGGCATAGGGATGCAGCCATCCCTAGACAAAAATGTGAGACCCTACTCAAAAAATGAATAAAACACAAAGGACTGGGGACATGGATCAAGTGATAAAATGCTTAACTAGAGGCCTGGGGTCCTGAGTCCAAGCCCCAGTACTGCTAGAAAAACAAAACAAACAAAAAGACTGCAACACCTTGAACCAAAAACTAAAACTCAAATAAAAATCTATGGCTTCCTTTGGATAAGTCTGAGATGCTTCAGCTGCAGATCCCATGGAGACAGAAAAGACGTCAGAAGAGTCCATTCTGCATATAGATACAGACTGCAGAAAGATGGCCCCAAATCTGAAGGAAGCTGATGAGGTCGTTGGACTTCACTAGACAGATGAGGAAATTATTACAATTTAAGAAAGTATTTTCAAATTCATTGCTACTTATCCTGCCAACTTGAAAACCATAAATCCGCAACAGTTACCAAAATTGTTCACAAAGTTTTTTTATCATTGTGTATTAAGTGTGGTGCCAGACTGTTAATTTATCTGCTGGACAATTAAAATAATCCAGGAAGATGAAGTATGTAATATTAAATGCATGAGAGATAACTTCAGAATAAGATTTTCAGTATTAAAATGATGACAAGTTAACAAATATAAATGCAGAGGGATTAATAGTGGAATTGGAGGAGAAGGAAGAAGAGGAAAATGGAGGAATTGCAACCCTATATTCACACACCCATTTCTTCAAAAAGTATATTTGTGCATCTATCCATCTAATAGGTTTTATGGATTTCTTTTAATTAGGTACAGTTTCCACCAGGAAGATCAGTTAACAAATAAGGGTTTTACATCTGTTCTCTAAAATAATTCATTTTAAGAGAATACATTCAATGTGTTTTAATATAAAGGTTTCTTCTGCTATCATGGAAATAATTTCCTTCCAGATTAACATCCTTTTTTCAAGACTCTGATGGATAGAGAGGTAAAATGCAAATCTGCATTAAATGTTTTTACCTATAATTACAGGGATGTGTTTACTATTTACAGAAGGAAGGAAAAAAAACAAAGTCACAGAAACAGAGGGAAGGCATTGATAGACTGATATGATATGTATAAAAAATGAGGTTAAGGAAACTCATCCACTAACAAATTGTCTTTTAGTAATCAAACATAAGCACTGACTTGAAAATACACAAAAACCAAGTTGAGTATTTTAAAATAATGGCAGGAATAAGCATCATTACTTTATAGCTTTGTTTATTGAAACAGAATCTTACTACACAGCCCAGAGTAGTCTCAAACTCTCAATACTCCTGCCTCATCCTTTGTGGTGCTGGGATTACAGGGTGAACCACCACACCTGGCTATAAGAAACCTTGTATATCTATATTTCCTGTCCTGCCCTCATGTTAAGGTGTTCTAGAGCATATCACTTCTCATATTTAGGAACACCTAAATGGTGTTCCACCTAAACAAATATCAACCTTTGTCTGTTCTGGTGTGAGAAACATAAATGAACAGATTTCATTTTAAAAAGTTTTTATAACTTTGTCATAATTACTTTCTTAAAATTTAGCCTTTAATATGCCTATATTAGAATCTAGTACTGATGTCAGTTACTTTAATTATATCAGAATGTATATACACACACATTACATGAATGCTGTGATACTACAGCTGCTTTATTTCATTCACATTTGAGAACAATGTTCTTGACACATGGTTAACCAATATGGCAAAACATTTTAACACCTTCCCTGGGACAGAATAATTTTTCTGTATTGAAGGTGAGATTGTCTTTTCCTTGACTGTGGAACTAATGGGGGTGGCACGTGGGAGAAATGAGGCAGGAAAGAAACAAAAGAACAAAAGAAGAAGGTTGATGGAGATTGGGGAAAATTATTCATAAGTCTGATGAAACTCCTTAATATAACAAATCTCTTGGGACACCTTGGGGTAAACCCATCAAAGACAGGAAGAAGTCCTGAGCATGTGATTTTATTTTACTCTTGGAATTTTTTATTTTTATTTTCATTTGTCTTTATTTTTATTTCTTCTTTTGTTGTCACTCTATACTTCTTCCCATTTATGTCTTAAAAATTCCTCTTCTACACAACATTTAAAAAATTTTTATCCTTCCCCTTACTGCCATGGAGAACTGGAGTGTCTCAGCCTGTCCCCCCCGATAGGGAGGAGGAACAGCCTGTGATGAGATTTGTTCCTCTTCCACCTACCTGGTTTTTTTCTCTAGAGATAGTTCTAGGGAATAGTCACTGAACTTAGAAAGAGTCAAAGAAGTTTTAGAAATATTATCCATATCTGAACTACTTAGAAAGAGACGTTAAGAGAGATACCCAAACTGCTTTTGGAGAACAATAATGTGACCAAATGCTATTTGGTCAATAAACTGTTCCCCACACAAACAGAAAATAAGTTTTTCCCAATGTCAAGAACTTTGTGTGGCCTCATATGTATTTATCTTGTATTCATGGTAGATTTCAGCAAAGTCTCCCTCCCTGATAGCATGGAACACAGGCTACTGTGTGTGCTGTGTTATGACTGGTTCTGAATGGAACACATCTCATGGAAACAGTAAGAACAGTATTATTTTAACAAAGATATTAACTGAGGATCAGCATCTGCCAATGCTCGGAGAAAAACTCATCAAGGTCAGAAGTGAAGACGAGTGTCTGGAAAATAATAAGCTTTCCTTCATCCCCAAAGTTAGAAAGAGGAAAGTGGCCATGCATGGAAACTGGATCATCTGTTTTCCTTATCAGGAGTCTGCATAGGAGTCAGAGCTGGTACATATACTCATTCTCATTCAGATCTCTTCTTGAATAAAGAGAAGAAAAATTGTAAAGGAGCAAGCAAGAAGAAAAGAGAAGTGATAAATTATACAACAAAGCAAGCTTTGCTTTGTAGTTTAAGTAGAGATGAAATGGTTTGTTACACACCAAGATGAATTAACAGACTCAGGTAAGAACAACTGGTGTTATTCTTTTTGGGTCTAAACTATTCTCTGTGCTGTATCAAGCACTTTGGGGAGCACTTCTAGCTTATTCAGGCCTCAGAGTACAAGCCTTTCACTGTGCTAAAAATAAGCATCTGAGATAAAAAACCGTAAGAGAAAATTAGAATATTTCCAATGATGCTTATACTGTATTTAAGAAATAAAAACACATGTTAAGGAGTGGAGAGATTTCTTAGGGAATCAGAGAAATTTATCTTTTGCATTTCTAGTTCATTTTTTAGCCATGACAGAGTACATTGGTATAAAAATAGTCCAACCTAAATTGATTTCCCTTTTTCCAGAATATTGACCTACAAACAATTATATGCAAGGATTATGTGCATTTTAATGTCTTCTAGGTGATGTGCTTAAGTTATCAAGATTCACCTAAACTTTGATTAGTCCTTCCCTGAACATATTCCTTGTCACATTGCACAGACAAGGGACTGAATTCTGACTCTACACCTTACTAGAGTGAAATTTTAAAAATTCACCTATACTTAAGCTAAACACATTTGGCACAGTTTTCTAACATTTTCAGAGATTTCTTTTGTTGAATATCACATTTTAAAAAATTCATATTTTGCAAAGCAATTAACTTAAGGTGTTAAAAGTCATTCTTTCAGTCCCCACCCGAGTTTTGTTAAAACATAATTTTAAGGAATAAAAATTGTATGTGTGTGTGTGTGTGTGTGTGTGTGTGTGCGCACGTGCTATGGTATGCAATATGATGCTTTAATAAATGTGTACTTTGTGGAATGATTAAGTCAAGGAAGGTAACCATTATTTTACAAATAACTTTTGCAGTAAGAATGTTAGTGATCTAAACTCTTAGCAATTATTAAGTATTATTAACTTCAATTACTTTGCCATACAATAAACCTGCAGAACTTATTCATCCTGTCTAATTAAAACTTTGTGCCCTTAAACAACATTACCCATTTTCTTCTCCTAACCTCAGCCTCTTGCAACCACCATTCTACTCTGCACCTATGAGATCAGCCATTTTAAATTCAACAGATGTGTGACATTATATGACACTTGTGTTTCTGAGCCTAGCGTATTTCACTTAACTTAATGTCCTCCTCATTTATCCATGTGTCTCAAATAGCAATAGTTTCTTCTTTCTTAAGGCTGACTGATATTCTATTGCATATATTTCACCGCAATTTCTTTAGACATTCATCCATCAATAGACACCCTGAATATCCAGATTCATTCTATATTAGCTACTGTGAACAAGTGTGCAGTAAACGTAGGAGTGGGATGTCTATTCAACATACTGATGCCATTTATAGTCTCAGAAGAGGATTGCTGGATCATATAGTAGTTCTTTTCTTATTTTTAAAGAAAAGTTCCACAACTCTGCATAGTGACTCTATTAATTTGCTTCCTTACCAATAGTGTGAAAGAATTCCCTTTTTTCCATATCTGCACCAATACTTTGTTAGTAATCTTTTGTTGAAAAAGTAGAATGTGGAACACCTTTTGTTGAGAGCCTGGACTTGATTTTCTCCACAATTTCAAATATTGCATAGAGTCTATCACAGGTGCTATCAACATTCCCCTGACAGTTGGCCAGTTAAGGAATCTGATCTTGTTCTCAATCCCATGCTTAGCCTCCATTTTTGTCCTCTGCTCCACTTCTCACATGTATCTAACTGCTCTTGTTTTCAAATCTCCTCTTAACCTTTTGTGAATTCTTCCCTTTCCTCTTCTAGAAAACTCTTTTTTATACAGATGTCACAATCTATATGTATTATACTCTTGGCCCTTCCTCATATTTTATAGGCTGGTTTACATTTACAAGGAAAAGCTAGCTGCTTTGAGGTAGAGAGAGAACTACCTAAACTATATGGGGTTGATGTTGTGATGTGAATGTTACAAGCAGGTTGCCGTACTTAGGTCTTGGCTGTGTTACTACAAGAATATTAGCTACTTGGAGAGGTGAGGGGAGCCAGTACTGCAGGGGAGGTGCTAAAACATGTGAAAGTTCACACTCTTAAATGAACACATGGTCTAATCTCACCATCCAATCATTTATTTTTCTTTAGCAAATAGGGAAAGGAGTCAGTTCTCATGAAGAACAATTTGATCCTAATATTATTCAAAGAAATCAATTTCATTAGGAAGTTAAAGCCATGGAGGGGGTGCCTTAATTGAAGAAGTCTTGATTTCTTCATTACCTTTTCCAAATCAAAGGAGAATTCAGCAAATTATAACATTTGAATGGAAAATAATCTTGTTGCCTTTTGATGACTAAATATTAGAGTCTGAGACAGTTCTTCAGATCCAAAAGCATTTCATAAGGATCAGGAAAAAAGCATATTTGATGGCATTAACCAGAATTCTCTACAAACACAGAGCCAATAGGATGTTTGTGTATGTGCATATATTTCTCATAAATATGAGGTATAAAATCTAATGTTCTACAAAAATTATTGTAACAAATTAGCCCTTACTGCCTAATTTTCTAGTGTACGTCACAAAATTCCAAAAATAAATTAGGTCTGTGAGGGTGACTAGATCTTTAATTTTGCTAAAGTACATTCTTGGATTAATTATTTATTAGGTGGGATGTTTTAAGTAGTCTTATAAATGTATAATATTAACTTCTTGTTGAATGGTGGTCAGATTTTTTAAAATAATTTCTGCATATTTAAAATGAAAAATATTATTTTGACATATTTTCAGCTTCAAAAATGTAGGTATTATCATAAATATTAGAGCATCCTTGCTGATTAATTTGGTTGTCCTTTGTTTTATTCATGTTGTGAATTCCCTTGATGATAATGCACTGTGCTTCAACTTCTAACACCATCACAACTCCCTCTACTTGATCTACCTTGTATGTTCATTGCTTCTTGTAAAGATCACAGGAGTGTTGAGAATATGAAAATCTAATTCAACACTTCTAAAAATACATCAGTGATTGCAGAGTTGTCTTCAAGGCATTTATCTTAAATTACACTTTGACATTGCATTTAGCAAACGACAAATGAGAAGTCTAATCCTTTTGGGCTTGATATCATAGTGCTTTTCACATGAAAATACAGAAGACTTTCATCTGAATGAGGTCACCAAAATGACCAAAGAGTCATGTGATGATATAATACACTTAGATACTACTGAAAATACATAAAATTGTTCTTGCAAATAAAATGTAGACAGTTGTCTTTGAGACCTAGGATTAGAGATAATTTCTAAGAATTTCCTTCTTTCCAATTTCTTTATGTTGTTTGCAACCTATTCTTTTTTTCATCAGAGCAAAATCATAAGTGGATTGTTGCTCATATAAAGAGCATAAGAGATGAGTCTAAATGCTTATCAAGGCATTTCTGGAGCAAACCCCTATGATCAAAATTAAAGGTGTCCTTTCTGACCTCTTCCAGTCCAGAAGCAGAGAAGACTGCACTTGGCAACCTCATATCCAGAGCCTGTATGGTGAGGCCTTAAAGATAACCAGGGAGATTTGGAGGAAGATTATGTAAAGATTGAAACCCACAAAGAACAAGTCATTCAAGCCTAAACTCTTCTGATTTGAAGAATCTGGAGATTTTAGTTCTATTCTCAGTACCAGCAAGCACTTTGGGAGGATTTATGAGACTCAGAAAAGTTTATATTAAGATAATTCCCCCAGCAGAATAAATTCTCCATGTCTAGGCTTTCAGATTTGGCTGAATCTGCAGCTTTCTGTTCTATTTCCAGTTCCATCAACCCAGTTACACCTGAAACACAGGTAGGCAGGTAGTTCCACAGAGATCTTAGCAGGAATTAAGAGTCTGCCCCATTGTGGTTTGCATTTTCAGGTGACATTGCTGAAAACATTAAAATAAATAAATAAATAGCATATAATTAAGACATCTTACTTCTGATTCTGGAAATCAGCTACATTTGCTTTTCTGGCTTCCAAAGTGAATACATTAGTCTGATAGGATCCAGGAATTCCCATTTTGAAAATCAGTGAGGAATTTCATTTATTAGTCAGTGGAACAATTATATTAAAAGTATAATTTGTTCTCTGTTATTAAGAAAAGAATTCTTCACTAGTGGAAGAAGGAGTGATATGTTTACTTGTGCCGGACCTTATCTTGTTTCATGGTTTAAAGCTAACATAGTGTAACTTTATACACGTATGGCTTAGAATAACTGATCATATATTCTATTTCATTTTTAAGTTACTTTAAGACTTCACTTGTATGATGCTTTATTATTAATTTTTCTCTCACTGGCAGTTGTCTTTAATGAAAATATGAAGAACAATTGATCATTGTTTTCTTCTGCAATAACTTTGCAATCAATGCTAAAAATCTATTGAAATATGAACTATTAATTTTTCTTTTATGACCAGGAAAAATAACAAACTGGATATATTAAATTACTTTTTCTACTATAAAATGAATTTTCATTCCTTATTCTACACAAGGGTTTCTTCTTTACAACATAAGACCAAATGGAATTAAAATCTTGCCCATTCTCTATGAAAGGCGAGAAGGTATAGAAGAACTAAGTTACAAACAAGATAGAATGCTTTCTGTCTCTTTAACCAGATGTTTGACCTCATTCTTATTTCCTATAGACTGAAAAGGCCACAGATACTTGTTTTAAACTGATACATACACTCTGACTTTTGATTTACATAAGCAAGGCTAAAAAATGATATTTTGAAATTGAAAAGAAAAACATGTAGGTATTCAGCCCTGGAAAAATAGAATGATGTGGACTAGAAAGAGAAGACAGTTATAAGGATGCTTCAGTAGGGAAAAGGCAAGGCTAACGTGACTTTTTGAGGTCAAGAATCAAGTTATCTCGGAAACTGTTTTCAAAACAAAGTGTAGTTGCCTTCTATTTTTTTATACTCATTACCTTGAATGCCTCAGTGCTAAGGAGGATGTATAAATGAAGACATTAGAGAATAAAATCATTTGACATGATTACAGACTTAAGGAATCTCTAGAAGTCTCCAGAGTGTGGTAATAGAAGTGGATATAAAAAAGCTCACATTGGGGGCACAAGGAGAGGGATATAACAAAATTGACCTAGGCTGGGCAGCTGTGTTAGGACTGGCTAGTGTTTTATACAGGGAGGTTTCAGAGAAATAAAAGAATTCTAAGGGAAAAATAAATATCATTCTTCCATTAATGATATTTATAAGCTAACATGCATTAATTATGCTAATTTTATTTCTAAATATTTTTCAACCAAACTGTCATTAATCAACGAATGTTATTTTGGTTTAGCATCATTTTGAGAGTTCAACAATTCACCCATTATAATTGCTCTGTGAAAATAATGCATCAGTATATCTAAACTAAACCTGTATTTATTAACCAATTAGAGTCCTCCTTTTAATTGTTCTAAACTAAGTGATAGATTCACATTATCTTCACAGGTTTCTTACTGCATGTTGAAAAAGTTTAAGGATGAGTTATTTAGGTGAAAATCCTAGGTCTGTCTTTCCCAGAGTTCAAGCATCACTGAATTGTAGGTATGTATCTGTTGCTTATTTCAGGTTTAATTGATACACAGAGCTACATATATTCAATATGTAAAATTTGATGAGTTTGAACATGTGAAAACATCACCACAACCAAGACAATAAACACATTTGACACTTCACAAAGTTAAGGATCATGGTACTTACTGACTTATAGCTCATGTTCTGAAAAAATCATTATTTCATATTTTTTATTGGACTTCATGAATTTTTCAGATGAGGATAAATTTGCTCCATACTACACTCATTCTTAGTCCTCTGTTCTGTATCATAAGGAAAACCAAACTAGCCAAGTGGATAAGCCACAGGAAGAAGTGAGGCATTGTCTGCACAAGCAAAGTCTTCTTGGGGCCTCCATCCCAACTACCAGCTTCAAGCAGACAAGTGAATAAATCCATCCCATAACTGTGGAACCACCCAGCCAGATTTTGTCAGAATTCCAGACTTACAAATGATAAAGTCATTATACATCTACATATATGACTTTTTTGAAGCTGAACAGACTTGAGGTGGTTACTATGCAGCAAAAGATAATGTACACCACCATGAGATGTAAATGGAAAGTATTCATATATTTAAATGTTGCGTGTTTTCTTTAAAATGAAATTGGCACTTCATTCAAAGTTATGCTACTTATTTTTAAAAGGAATAATTACAATTGTGTTTGTTGCTTTGTCTTCTAAGAAAATAAAAATAAACAGTATTGGCAAGCACATTGAGAAACCTCCACATTTAATAATGTGAGCATATGTTGAGGAATAGCAAAAATTAAATTCAAATTGTGTGTTTTATATGAAATAGTTTACTGCTGATTACAACCGCACGAATGGATGTCAGTGCTTTCAAAGGTCAATCAGGATGCAATCACTGCCAGTGTCATCTTAAGTTTTCTGAAAATGAGGAACATGGTTCTGAGATGAAGGGACAATGCAGTTTTCTCAAACATCCCCTGATAATAATCTGTAATGTGACAGATTTTACATTGCTGTCACTTAAAGCTTTTGGCATTTAAAAAAAAAGAGGCACTTTAACCAGTTTAATCTTAGAGGTATTTGTGAAATATGCAGAAATCTGTTTGCTGTGTCACCTAAAACAACTTACCATGTTCATTTCCTTACTTTCAGCAATTTCCTATGTCACGTATATGTCAATGGTAGCAAAGCCCTATTGAGGGTTTCCATCACTATTCCAATACGAAAAGTCACATACCTCTCTACTCTTCCTGCTGAAAGCAGCCCAAACCCTTGAAACTCCAAATAAAATACACATAAGAAGAGTAGAAGAGGACAAACTGAGTAGGGACACTGGGACTTAAGGAACAACACAGTTGTGAATTTGCTGTGTTTTCTTTTAGACTCACATATCTCTCACATAGATAAGCCACCGACTCAGAAATACCATCAAGCACAGGGGAAAAAAAATAGGACTTTCAAAAGCCAACTTTCTCCCAGCTAAAGGATCAAGAAATGATCCAGACACAAAGACAAACAAAACAAAGCAAAAAACTTTTGTACAGAAAACAATCTACACCAGCCAAACATGATGGAAAAAGTGACTTCCACTGATATCAGCAAAGGTTAGGTAGTGATTCTAACATTTCACTAAGTATCATCAGGCTTTCTTCCAACCCCCTCTCACCACCATGGTACAGTGGTATCAGGGAAAAGTGGGGATCCTGGACATCCCCTCTCACTACCTTACAAGGTAGTGAGGCACCTTCCCTTCCTCCCATCCAAGATGGTGTCAGCTGAGGCTGGGAGGGGAACCTTAGTGTGGAGCCATGTCTACTATGAAATCATAACAAGGTGATTTCCTCCAACCCATGGCATCAAAGGAAAATACATGTGTCAACTGAACTTTCAGCCCAAGGAACAAGGTAGTGGGATGTCAGAAGAGGCTGCTATAAACTATAATCTAATTAACATTCAATCTCATTGCATAATACCCCAAAATGTTAGAAAGATATCAAAATCTCTCAGTAGACATGAGAAATATCAACTTAATAATGCAGTTAACAAATGCCAACTTGAGACAGCAATAAAATTGGAATTACCTGAGATTTAAGAGTCCATCACAAAAATGCTTGAAGAAGAAATCATAAAAATTCTTGAAAACAAAGTCTCAGCATATTAATAGCAGATATAAAAATAGCCAAATGAAAGAGTTTAAGAATATATATTACAATAGCAAAAGAAAACACTATAAGGATGGGCTAAACAACAGGACAAAGAAGATAGAGCAAAGAGTTGATGAATTAGAAGGCAGAAAAAATTGCTCAAAATGAACAACAGGAAGTGTATAGACTTAAGGAAACGAAAAAAGAGTCACCTCAGGGACCTGGAAAACTTCAACAAAAGATTCAGCAGTCATGTCATGAGAGCACCAGAAAATGACACACAAGGGGGTGGAGTTGAAAGACTATTCCAAGGAAAAATTGCTGAAAGGGATCAAAAGGAAGTCAAGGTTTTGATTTCCAGTGGACTGCCAAGAGTTATTGCATCTAAGGCTAGCAAGGTGGGAGTTTTGGCTATAAAGACATAGTGTGAAGAAAATAAAGGTATTTTCAGAATAGTTTTGGTTCTTGATAGCAGTGGTAGATGAGTTTACTTACATGATAAATTTTACATACATTGTACGAATTGAAGGATACATAGAACCTCTCTGTTCTATCTTTGCACCTTTGTGACTATCCATGGTTATTTTTAAATAAAAGGTTAAAATGTATCTACTATAAGAATCCTGTGTTACCTGTGCCTCTCCTCAGTCTGAAGCAGAGAATAGGAAAAAGAATTTTGAGCTCTGGAGGTAAGGAAATCCAAACACAATTATCACTTCACAGAATAACAAACTATCATCATAAAAAACTGTATTGACTTTTCTGTGCATTAACTTCTTTAAATGTGAATTAAAAAGTTATTGCATGCTGAGGTATCTCTAAATTTATAATTTGGTAATTTTGTGAATGTAAACAGTCAATCATTTCTCCATCATGAAATATATGGAAGTGGTATTAGGAATTCTTCTTAGTCATTTCATGATACATTAAGAAATCTTGTGGATCAAGTTAAACATATAGAACTGGCTTTCTGTCCAGGAAGTGAGATTTAGAGACTCTGAATATCATTATTACTTAATTCTAGAAGCTAATACCATTAATAAAAAGTCACAAATGTATGTCCTTATCTTCTTACATGTCTATATCATGTAAATTCAAAACTGAGATATATAGAAAGAAGGAAATGTGCATATTTAATTGGATAGGATTCAATTTCAATTCTCAGATTAACAAGTAAACTACATTGGTATTTTTTATAGATAATCTATTTGGGGAAGTTTATGAACTCTAACAGTCTTCAATGTGGCATTCGAAGCTCTTCAAATAAGCACTTCTGCGATTACTGCAATTTGAAATATTACACTCTCAAACTGTTAAACCTGAATTTATAGCACAGGTGTTAATGAGGCATGAAAACTTTTCTACCCTGATTTGTGGTTGCACAGTTCTCCTATTTGATAACAGTGCATTTTTGTTTATGTAATGTCAAGGAAAAGTACTGTCTCTGTCCGTATATACTCTAGATTGGATCATTAATCTAATAAAAGTTCAGGGGACAATTCGAAAACACTAAATTGGCTCTAAAATAAAGAAAACAATAGTGAAAATAGACTATTGTGGCCTTTGGGAGGGTCATTCACAGCTTAGGAAACTAATACCATTGCTATCAACTTCAGAAATGCACAGTCTTCTCTCTCATAAAAAAATAGAGTTAGCTCTTAAGACAATAAAATGTCTCTTTTCCTTCACTGAAGTGCTATTCTTGGCATAATTGTGCTATGACATACATTTTCAATTAAGCAATTAAAGTTAAGCCCAGAGCAGCATTTAAAAACCATGTTAGTACATCCATTTGTCCCCTAAATTTTAGATTCAGCATAAATCTAACAGAAGCATATAAATTTAAAATGTGACTTGACTAATATAACATGATCTATTTTTTTAGGCAAACTGACAAGCACATTTATAAGGTACTGCTATTATTAATTTATCTCTTTAAGAAAGATCACTTGTAAAGTCAAATATAAAATAAAATTTATCTTGCTTTATATTGAGAATATAGTTATTGTAAATTGCTTCTTTTTAAATGCCTAAAAATTAGATGCCTAAAATTAATATGCTCTAAAAAGAGCTGTACAGATTCAATTTCATGAACACTCCAGTTCCATATCAGTCTGTTGGGTTTTTATACACACTAAAACATTAAATGAAATGGGGTGTTTTGTTGAACAAGAGCAGGACTCACAGGTGAGGGTACTGTACATTTCAAGTAGGTTTCTCTTCAGTCTTCTTAACAAGAATCTTCAAGAGTTTCTCAAGTGTTCTGTGTGATAATAAATATTGGGAGTTGAAAATAAGTCTGTGTGTGACAAACACATCTGAGAACTGCCTTCACAAACTTCTCACTGTGAATGTACTCAGTGTCTCACAGGTTTCCTTTATTTCTCCCCAGAACTAAATGGCCTTTTTTTTTTTTTTTAGCTCAGTGACCACTGAGTCAAAGAACAATAGGGATTTGTTTTTAAGAATAAAGGTTCACTGACATGAAACTGACAGCACAGAGCTCTAAAGAAAGTTCTAGTGTGGTTGCACATATGATGTCTTTTTATTTCTTTCTGCCACCTGATTTTCTACATTGTAGATTATGATGGAAATTTCTCTAGCTAATTTGGAGCTGAGTGTTACATTAAAGTATTCACAGCCACCATCTTCTGATTTGGCTTGGTCTTTAATAATAGACTAGCAAATGTTATCAAGATTGTTTTCTGAGTTTCACTATGTTTACTTTATACAGTGTCATACTGACATGACTGTTATTAAAGTAAAACAGCTTTTATTTAAAAGGAAGCTCTTTACCTCCATATAGGCTCAGGATTTCAAGTTGAATTCTTCAGGACTATCATGCTTTTGGCAATCTTCACCAATTCACATTCCAAGTCAATGAATTTATTGAGAAAGATCTATGATTCCTTGCAGCTCTAGAGTTAATGTATTTTTTATTTTTCACAATATACCAATCAACAAGAAGCAGCTTGGTCACTTTACCAAGATTGATCCCATATTCTGAGTAATATTGCAGACAATTTTTTTTCCAACAGCTGTCTGCAATAAATATCCAACTCAAGATATTCGAATTCTATTTAACAAGAGCAGATACTTGGTACAACTTCAAGTTAATCTAACATTTATTCAAAGTTTCTACTGTCATTCCTGATGTGAAGTAGGCTTTTCATGAATGTTGTTTCTACAACTCATTCATTCTTTTTAGTACTTCTCCCTATTTGCAAGATTGCTTTCTGTCTTTAATACATACTTTGAAAATGCTGCTAAAATAAAAGCAGAAATTAGAAAATTGTCTAGAAAATGTAAACACAATAACAAGAAAGAAAGTACATAGAGATACATGCAGGGTTACACATACCTTCTCTTCAGTTATTTGATTCTCTCACAAGAATGTTTTGTCTTGAACAAAGGAAAAAATTCTCCCAATCTTATGTTTACTCTGTCAGTAATTGAGAAATACTCTCCAAGAATTCTTTTGTTACCTCCTACAAAACTGATGTTTATAATATATGATATTCTTCTTCAGAGATTAGAGTGCCATTTTCACAGGAAGTTGTAAGCATTTAAAGACCTTGAAAGGAATTTTGACCCTAATTACATTATTCCTTTTTAAATTGCCATGTATTCAACAGTTACTTAGTATATGATTATTTGATGCGATGTTTCCCTATTTACAGTTATAAACATTACCCCAGAAGATTAAAATTACAGTTTTGACTAGAATATTCATTGCAACGTTTCTTTTTTCTTTGGCTACCTCAAGAAGGATGAATTGAATATGTCCTGTGCTTTATTTCTCTCTCAGGGAAAAACTTTGGTGACCTCAGTATAAAATCTGACCCTTTTTGGAAAATGTGCTAATATTCACAAGGAGGAAATTCTTTTTTTTCTGAAATGATTTGAGCAGAATATCTCTGGTATATGATTGCTCATGGTAAATACATTCAGAATCTATGGATTTAAGAAGAACGAGTCCTTGGGTGATGACATATAATCCCTGAATGACCTGAGTGCAGAAATGGAGATGTTTAATAGTCTTGTCTGTGGCAAATAATCTTTACTAAGATGCATCAGCTATTGCTTTTGTCCAAAAAATGCATCCAATGCAGGAAAGAAGGCCCCAGGGTACATATGGAATACCTCTTATCACCTTGTGTTTCACCTCTTTAAATTATTGGTAAAATTTTATACTAATATGTTTCTTAATCATGTATGTGTGGCTCATTTTTACTACCTTCAGGAGGCAGCAATTCACCACAGAGAGCATTAAATGGACTCTGAGGACTTCTCCCAGGTACCTCTACTTCTTTACACCTATGTAACTAATTCACATAATGGTAGAATTAAAAACTTATAGAGTGGTATGGTGGTGCATGTCTACAATCGCAGCATTTAGAAGGCTGAGATAAGAGGATTGTGGATTCAAAGCTAACATGGGCTATATAACAAGACCTCAACTTTAAAAGAAAACCTCGGTAGATAGATATGTTATAGTAAATTTTAATGCAAAATTCTAAAGGCTTCTGGGAGCATTGGAGAAATATTATAAGTAGATATATAGATTGACATAGATATGTAGATAGATAGATATAGCTATTGGTGATATAGATATAGAAATACATAGATATAGTCACATAGTTCTGGAAGGAAGAAGATAAAGACCAGTCTTTGGACAGTCTAAAGGGAAAAGAACTCATGGACACAATTTTATGTAGAGCTATTTCATCACATAAAAATGAGAAATAGGCAATACTTTCTTAGGCATATAGATTTCAAAAATTTCCCACATGTAGAATATACATGCAATACTCTCTTTGAAAATTACTCAGAGGAGGTACTCTGAAAGATAACAAATTATTCCAGAAGAATGAATAATAAGGTAGAAGATGAGAGGGGTGTGCAAATATACTATGGTATCAGTCTTGCTTTGGGAGAAGATGACAACCAAGTTCATAAAGACTTGAGGACAAATTAACAACCTTATTGCACATTTTTATAGTTACATTGTTTCTTCTGTAATCTTCTCAGGAAGGAAGTGATATTGCAAAATAACAATACACATATGATAGTCTCTGGCTTTCTACATCTTTGTCTTGTGGAAGGAGACTAGAGAGTAAGAAAAAGGGAGACAAGGTAGAAGTGGTAAGAGGAAGCACAGAGAGGAGCTCCCTGCTTTCTTTTCAGACAGAATCTTTGTGAAGTAGAAAAAGTCCAGAGAGGAATGGGAGTTTAAAGATCCAGAGTGCCTTCCTCAATAGATCCCAGGAAATCAGAGAGAAGTCAGAGGAAGGGGCTTGCTGGAATTGAGCAGATGGACTCATTCTACAGACAAATCCAGTGGTGTGAAAACCAGAGGATGAGCTCCAGGCAAACACATGAAGTCAGCTGCTGAGTGAGATGGTAAAAAAGGGATGAATGGACAGACAGGAAAGTCTACTACTTGTATCTGTAATTAATGGCCAGATAGGTTGATGCGTGTTCCAGGGAACACCTGCGTAGAGAGATGACTTCATGACAATGTGGATATCTTAGTCTGGCACTGTATGTGTCCTCTAAAACTGAGTCATAACTCCAAGATAAACATTTATTGTGTCAATTCAGAAGAATAAGGGTTGAAAAGATATTTAGTTGCCTTTTATATAAAATTCAAGAACACAGCTGAGTTTTGATTAAAAGTTGTATGTATTTGTTATAGGCAGTTTAATTATCCACCTGATGATTTCATACTGAGGTTAAATAAAGGTTGAAAACATTACTGACTATACATCCTACCATTACCTTTTTGGGTTCTCCAAATTCTTCAGGGGATAAGTGAAATACACCTAAAATTCTGGCTCTTATTTTAGAAGTTTTGTCAATGTACCTTTTAGTTTACATCCAGTAGGAGCTAGAGTGATTGTGAGAAATTTCAAATGTGCAATCAGCTGTCACCATAGGTATTTGGTAATGAAGGCAGCACCTCATTGAACTAGCATCTCTTTGTCTCAAATTCAAATACTGTATTTTTCAGTTAACTGGACAAGATAATGATATGAAATAATAATATCAGAAACCTAAAGATGAATCTATTTATATTACCATAAATGAGGATGATCTCTTTAGGATTATGTTTTTGAAAAATTGAGGCAAAATGTTAAATAATATTAAATAGATTTAGTTCTCACATTATCAATAAACTTTAAAACAATGTGAAATTGTATAATATTTACACACAAACTTTGTTTCAGTGGAGAACTAAATAACTTTCCCTGTAGAGTCTGATAAAAGATAAACACACAGACAGTATATCCAGTGTGACTTAGATCTTCACTTCTCTTCAGACAAGAGATACCTATCTGCTTCATTAAATGTCAGGCTATATTGCTATTTCACAGTCATTATTACAAGACCTTTGATTACAGCCTTTGGATTTTAGATGGAATGTCAAATAGAATTTAGGTTAGAGATAAACATTGTATTGAGACTTTCTTATAAGAAAAGTTAATGGATACATTTTAGCACTTCTTTACACATTTTTGGCTGTAAGATTTAATAAGTTTTTAACTGATCATGCTTTAAATGAAACTCATTCTTATTTAGGTTATGTTCCACAAATTTCTTATTCCTAAGGTTTGAATTTTTAAAATCTATCCAAAAAGTAAAACAACTGATTGAGTAAAAATAGAAATACTTATATTAACAATATAACTGAAAATTTTGAATGTGGGACTATTTATAAACCCAGAACATATGCTTCATTTGTATTTAATTCCAGCAAAGATATTCTAAAAAATAACCCCTCCAAAGTACATAAGCAACTTGGAATCTCTGTGACCAGTAAGAGCTAGTCTTCTCTGAGACATGTGGAAATAAGGAGGAAATCCCTTGTGGTGAACTATAGAAAATGCACACTTTAAATGCAAAGAGGTATGTATGCAGGTGGATGAAGGTAGCACTGTGCTTTAAGGCATCTGGAATTATTACTACTTTTTTTGGTGGTACAGAGTTTGAACTCAGGACTTCATGCTTGCTAAGCAGGCACTCTACCACTTGAGCCACTGCACCAGCCTGGAATTACCTAGTGAGTTGGTGAAATGAAGCCTGAGTGAGACATGTGATTTTAAAATCCTCTAAAGAAGCAGCTCTGGCGCTAGAGGGAAAAAATAAAGACAAATGAAGATTCTGTGCAAGATCCTTGAAGAATGTCTATGTAAAAGAAGGAGTAAACATACTGGCTCTCAAAATGGTTTGAGGATGAAAGCATAGCAATTCTTATTTTTATATCACAGAAGTTGGTGGCTTTTACATCAATCAAGAGGTAAGCCACTCAGCTCTTTAGCAAGCAAAGTATGTTGTAAAAAATGTAATAAAACTTTGGTGTGTGTCCTTGAAACTGAAGAGAAAGTTTTAGGAAAATAAATTTCTTTTAAAAATATCTTTGTAAAAATATTTTGTTCCTTTATTATTTTGTAAGCGAATGCTGGGAATTCTAGAAAAAAACCAAATAAATCAGAGACTTGAAAAACAACAAAGAATAAACAAGACTATCATATCAATGCGAATAACTTAAATATCCAAGCAGGTAAAGGGTGAAAGAAGATATGGTTAAGTGTACAATGGTACAGAAAATAAAAACATGACCAGAGTTTTCAGTGCATTCTAGATATGTACTCTAAAGTTCTAAAGGTATTTCTTTGGGCAAATAAGACCTGGTGTGCACTCCTTTATTTGGTACCTCAAAGTGATTGATCATAACCTAAATAGAATCCTAATGAAGATAAGTTGAGGGAGCATTTAAAATCAGTGTTTCATAAACTGATTCCACTAAACATCACATCAAAGAGATACGAACAGATTCCAGAAAAAAGCAAACAAAAAAAAGCAAGGACAAAGATAAAAGTTTCTCTAGTTAAATTTTAAGAATGGGATTCAAGACAGAAACTTTAAGAATTCCCTTTACTGTATGACATCTAAGAGATTTTAGTATATCATATGCATTATTCATAATTATATGATCAATGTCAGCTTTATTATATTTTTATATTAATCCCTAAGCTCCTAGTCTCTGAATATAATAAAGATTTATTTGTTGTTCACACTACCAATGCATCATAAGATAGCAATGAGGCTCGGTGCCACAAAGACCCCTGGCTGATGGAGACACTGCCATCACTTAGTAATGCAGTCTGCACCATGGGGCTTGCTCTGTTGGAAGCGGAATACAAGGGGAACAAATATAAGTTTAACATCAGAGGCTGGAGAATGGCTCCTGACTTTTCCCAGGGTCTTAGCCTACAGTTGACATAACTTCTGCTTACATTTCATTCACCATAACTGCTCACAGTCTTGAGTGCAAGGGAACTAGAAAAATAACAAGGGAACCAATGGAATGCCTGGTGAGCATCAGTATCTTTATCACAGCAGCCAAGAGGCAGTTTCATTTTTCAAAATTTTTATTAGTGTAAGTTACTTATATGTAAGGGATACATTGTAATAGTTGTAAAACGCATATAATAGACTTTGATTAAATTCAACCCATCTATTGCATTCAGTCTTAAGGGCAGCATTTCTGAAATTTACTTTACTGCATACTTATTTTTAGTGAGGCATTTTATAGAATTGTGTCAATGAAACACAATTTTGGGATATTGATCTAAATGAACTTTTTGTTTGATAAGAAATTTTAAGCAATGTGTTCATAATTCAGATATTAGATTTTGATATAAATATACTGAGCAATGACATATAGACGGTAACACTAGTCCTGACCACCTGAAAGATGAGGCAACATGAAACACAATTATGATTCGAAATGGCATTTATTATTTTATTCCAGTAATATTCTGTTTTCAACTGACACATACACACATGGACTGTGCTTATATCTTTTCCAGAGTAGTTTTATTGTTTGGGACACTTGTTATTGAGACTCCTTTCTCTTCAGTATTTCCAGGGTTTTAGTGTTAACAAGGCCAGTCTTTGACATGGTTTGTCAACACACAATTCTGCTCAGCCCCTCCTCCGTGTTATAGTCTCTATTCTTACATTTCACTGAACACTTGTATATTGTAAATGTACTATGTATCTCATATACTAAATATTTTATGTTGTATTGTTTAAGGACTTCCAAAACCTAATTTTATAGAACCCCCTCCAAATTAGATTCTGAAAATATTTATTAAGTTTTGAAGTTCCATTTTTCAGAGTAGAAATATTCTTCCCTGTGTTTTACGTGCCCTCTAAAATCTTTATTTTTTTTCAGTTTTTCTGTAAATATTTATCATTTTGTTTCATGTTACCCATTGGATTTTTGCAAGTATTCTGAAATGTTTTACATTGAAGGAGTTTTAATGTATACTTATTTTGATGATAAGATACTTGCTTCTTTTTAAAATAAAATATTTTTGCTTTATTTTAAACTTGGAAAATATGCCGCCATAAACTTTTCATAATATTTGTGTATTTCCCAGGTGTACTGTGTGAAGAACTATGAATCCACATTTTCATCAACTTTATTGCAACCTAGATAACCTGTTAACAGTCACCACTGTTAACAATTAAGTTTATTTACTTCTTAATTTCCTGCACTGACATAGCTAATAATATCAAAAACATAAAAGTGTATTTATTTTTGCAGACCTTGTTGGATTGCTAAACTCACTCTACGATTGTCAACTTCCAAAAACATCTTTACTCAGTTCCTTATCACCAAAACAAAACAAAATATTCAAAACAACAGCAATAAAAATATCTTAAAATCTCCAAAATTTTTTGCTGGCCTAGACTTATTATGGTACATCCTGTCCAAGGGTGTATTTCTGAGAGAGACATGAACAAATAACAATAATTGTATCTATTTAGGATGATATGGCTATTCCCTAAACTGTCCAAGTTTCTTGTACAATTAAGCTGCATTGTAGGAGTATATGTTTAATAACTGGAGTACATAGTGGTCATAATGGCTCAATATTGGATGTATGTCTTAGATACATGAAGTGCAGATATACTTCTATTTCTACCATTTCCTAAGTTAACTTTTTAACTTGGAATATCTTGTTGTGATGGGAAGAAATGCCTATCCTCAAACATATCTACACATGAAAGCATTGGATAAAGGGGTTTTCAGTATACATTATGAATAAATTACTAACATGCATGTCATACACATATGTTATTGAGTCTCCTAGAAGCACTAAGCTCTTGTTTGTGTTCTATCTGATTTATTTTCCAAACATTTCTGAAATGCAGGTATTATCAATCCGCCCTTAAGTATAAACCACTTAGGTTAAATAGTTTGATGAGACGTATTCAAGCCAGTAAATGGAGGAGGGCTGGTGGAGTGGTTCAAGCTGTAAGAGCTCCTGCAAGTATGAGATCCTGAGTTCAAACCCCAGTGCTGCGAAAATAAATAAATCTTACAAAGGCAAATACTACTTTCAGTAAAAGTCACAAGAGGCAAACTGAAATGAAAACTCTTCAAATGATGAACACAAGTAAGACCTAGAGGCAACTGCTACCATCATGTTACCGCATATTTTTCTACAAGGATGGAGGCGTGCTTAAAATGATAACTTATGAGAATTGCTTTTAAAACACATGGCATTCTGGGTATAGAGTTTGGAATTAAGTGAAGAAAAATCAGCACAATATCATGCTAAAACACAAAATTTTAAGTCAGACATTCCATCTTAATTCCACATTTTACATGATATTCTCACCAGCTAAGTAGATCAAAGGCAAGTTAATTGGCACTTTAGCCATGATAATCTTTATCCTGTAAAATAATGTCTACCTGCCTCGTACTAGAAATATCTTTCTTTTTTTGGCTGCATTTTCTTTTAAACTCAGGACTTCATACTTGCTAGGCAAGTGCTCTAGACACACCCCCAGCCCTTTTTCCTTTTGGTTATTTTTGATAGGGTCCAAAAATAAAGCACAAGCTTTATGCCTGGGCTGGCCTGTACTGTAATCCTCTCTATGCCTCCTGAATGGCTAGGATTGCATGTGTATACAACAGTGCCCAACTTGTTTGCTGAGGTAGGGGTCCTACTAACTTTTTGCATGGGCTTATCTGAAACCACATTCCTTCTTCCCTGCCTCCTGAGTGGCTAGGATTATAGGAATGAGTCTTTAAAATTATCTTGACTCTAGAAATTTCTTGAAAGAAGAAACTTTACTTCATACACCTTGCAATTTATTTTTCGTCAAACATGGAACTTTCAGAGCCCATTAGTTATATGACAGAGGAAGAAGGTTTATATCACAGCCTCTCTGAATGGCAGCTTTTGGACGTATACACTGTAGAGCCATGCACAGTGACCCTGAGTGACGGATATATTTAGGGATTCTATAAATATGCTGCGATTCGCTCTGAATTGCTATCAGTTTTCTTTTCTATAATTGAATATAAAACAATAAATATCAAATTGTTGACCTACTGAAAAATAACACGACTGGTTATTTTCACATGATTTATATGCTTCCCTACCTAGTATATTGCTGGGATCCATTGCTGAAATAGTTAAGCACGCACTGCATCATCATGACGGCATTATTAACAGCATTGTCTTTTCTCATCATAAATATAATTTGACTCAAGGACTGTTTCCAATGTCACCATTTGCCCAGAAAATTGTGCTCACACCTGCCCTGCAGCATACTCAGTATGTTCTTTTATTTAAAAAACCCAAAAACTTAGATCACAGACATAACTTTTGACTTATGGAACTATAATAAACCACAAGGTAAAAATAATTTCAACTCATGCTTGAAAGTTTCAAATTGCTGTAAAAAGTAGCCCATGAATTCTCAGGATCTCCTCACAACAAGCCTTCATGATGGTATAAAATCTGTGAAAGCAACATTAAAACTCTCGTCACACTAATAAATAACAAAACTAATAAGATTGCCTTTCAAGGATTCCATTGACTACTTTGGCTCTTCATTTTATGCCACTCTATTGAGTAGAACCAATCCAAATGTAACCTCACAGTATAATTCTCTTGAATGCTCTTGCTGGTTTAGATTGGAATGGTATCTGGCCGTAAAAATGGTACTTAAATGCTACAATGAAGGCTCTTCACTAATCCTCATGTATCATTTGTGAAATTTAGCGTCTGTTGGGCAAAAGTAAATGTCCCTTTGCCTTTAAATATTCTGTGGAAATGCAGAGGAGAAGCCATACACTGCCTTTGGCTTCCGGAGGAGAGAATGCAGCTAGAATGTCAGAACCTTATTCTAATTCCAGCAAACAAAAGCATAAGGATTTTCTTCAAGAATAACAGGAGGAGTTTTCAAAGACGTTCACTAGGTTGAGTTCACTGCTCACAGTGTAAGCCCGAACTACTTTTCAAATGATCACATTTGTGCGCACAAGCTCAAGTGGCCCCAGCCTTTGTGGGCTTCTCTCTTCTGCAGCAGGTGATGCCTGGCAGGAGCCCCGAGCTCTTCTCGAAAGGTGTCGGGGTGTATGTGTGTCTCTCCCCAGCACAGCAGGGTGAGGAGCCACACGTGTGGAGACAAGTACATGTCTTGTACTTGCCTTTCCCTCCCTCCACAGTTCTTTACTATGCCAAAAAAAAATGTATAAATACGAGTTTATATTGCGAAAGAAGAACACCTCTTTCAAACTACATCCTCAACCCACCTTCTCCAGAAAGTTTCCGATTGCAGGTTCACTGTGTCTAAGGAGATTTGTCTCCTGCAGCTGCCCTGCTCCTCATTCTTCCAGCATCCCTGCAGAGAGTCACTGAAATGGAGTTTTCAATTAGAACCCATAGGCCTGACCTCAAATAAATTAAGTTAAAAGAGACCACCAGGTAGCTCTTCTGTTTCTAATTATTAATTTGATTTCGTTCTGTGTATACAAAGGCCCCAGTGATCACCTGTAGCAAATATGCTAAATTCAATTTAGCAGAGAGGACATGGATATTGGAATCATTCATCACCCCATGTTCTGGAGCCGCCAAGTCCTTTGTAGTCAAAACAAAAGCAATTACAATAAAGTGCAGGTGTTTGGGGAATGCAAGACACTTCTTAGTGTGGGAATAAAGTTCAGCCACTGCACACAAAATCGTTTGGAGGGTTGAGTTGGCCTTTGTTTTTATTAGCTCTAGTCTCTTCAGAGAAGGGCTCTGCCCATGGATTGATACCGGTTTCATCGGTGCAGTCACAGCCATACCTCGGCAGTGCTCCAAAGTCAATGACATGGGCTCCAATTCATATGAAATCAATAGCTCACTGAATTAAAGGGAATGGAGCTGAGTGAGTTTCAACAGTTGTTTTGGTACAATAAATATGTTTAAGCCAATAATAATGCACTTAACTGCATACCTTCGTCTTATCAAATGAGGAAAAGTGTGAAATAGTGTGGAGGTTGTAGAGTTCCCTCATTTTCTACCTTACTAATAGGACAGACCTACACACTACTGGAAAGAGATTAACTTTTTTCTTTTGCTTTTTGATCATTAAGGATCATCTATATAATTTTTGGTTTCATATCTTCTACATTTATATGTTTTATGATGTGAATTTCCATTTAGAAGAAAAAAAGTATGGCAGATTCCTGAATTAACAACAAACACAGACTTCAACTCACTTACTCTATTGAACTTGCGGTGACAAGAAAATCAACGCCTTAACCTTCTGAGTACATAAAAATAGTGACCATGACTCAAGATGATAACTCATCACGTGTTCTCCGAAAGCTATTAAAGCAAATTTCTTTGTTTAATAATTATTTAACAGAAAATGCCATCTGACTCAGTTTTCTTTTTCCTGAATACGTATTTTTATATCAATGAGTAGCTGAAATCATCATAGTTTGACACTCCACATAACTGTTGAAAAGAAGTTTGGTTTGTTTGCAATAACTTCTTTAAAATGACTATTTTTATAAGAGAACATTACCCAGGGTCTCCTGTTATTAATGACTCTTCATTAGGAACACAAAGTGGAGAAGAGCTAGCCTGGACAACTTTAGTGACTGTGCATTTACTTCTCCTGTGCCGGACACCCTTATAGTGGTGAAAGACAGTGTTGAGACACTAATATTACTTAGACTCCTGAAAAACTCATTTAAAAGAATTTTGCATCATAAGGATGTGATCCAATGGCTAGATATTAAATAAGGCACAAAAATAAATATATCAGTTTAGGGATAGTTAGTGTGGGCTGAAATCCTGTGTCCCTGCTAACTAGCTCTGAGACTTTGTTTCACATATTGAGCCTTGAGCCTTTCTGCAACTTACTACGTGACACTTTATAGCTATTAAATCTTACATTAGCTCGGGTCCTCATTATGAAAATGCAACTAGTAATACAATCTAACTCATAGGTCTGTTACAAAAATTAACTTGTAAATTCACATAAATCATCACAGAATTGTGCCTGACAAGTACTACACATTATTAAAATGCTGCCTATAATAATTATGGTTAGAGACATAGAAATCATGTCAAGCAAAGAATAACTGAAGTGACTACTCAAAATAGAAGCATCTCTGAGAGTTATTCCAAAGGTCAAAGCTAAAATCAACATATAGGAGTTTCAGGACCATAAACTTAAGAGAGATGAAAATATTCTTTAATATTTAGAATTTTTACATGATCCCTGTGTATAAAAGATGCTTTAGAAAAGGATTCCTCCTTCACTTTCAGCAATATTGCAAGATATTTCTATTTAGATTGCTACTAATGAGCATAGTAAGTGCCTTTCCGATCTATAGGTTTCTATGAAATGAATGGGGAAAATCTTACAAGAATATGCATACTATCAGGATTTGGCACTTTTTTTGTTTTGGCAGAAATATTGTCAGCCCTAATGTGCTCATCCTAACCAGCTCCCATCTTCTTATGCAAGATGAAAAGGTATTTTTAAATGCTGCAGCCAAAAGTGAGGATGCCATTATTAGTGGCACTGTTATTATTACTCTTATTGCTATTTGGCATTCCTAGAGATTGAACTCAGACCTTTTTTCTGCCAGTAACAAGGGTTGAACTCAGGAACTTGTGCTCATTAGACAGGCCACTACCACATGAGTCACTCTGCCAGTTCTTTAGGTGCTTGACCATATGACGTTCTAAATGCTTTCATTATTGCAAACAAAAAACAAAGACAATTAGTAATTGGCTTATGCAAGCAGATGGCTTTCAGAAACTTTCAAAACATAAAATTCTTTAGTTCAAAGATAACTGTATTAAGAGGATCAGAGAGAGAGATTGACAACCACTCTGTGCTTTTACTAAGACAATTAATTACTTGTTAGCTGTTTTAGGTGCAAAGATTATCTGAGGGTCAGAAGAACCGAGATATGGAGAGACCATGCTCCTCAGTTGACCTTATACCTTTGGTAAAGTATGTCAGGTCAACAAATTTCACTATGGCTTACATAAAATGTCTGCATTTGCTAATGTATTGATTAACTATTCCCTGCCTACTTCTAAGAAAGATTTAGTATAAATCATGAAATAAAGGAAAGATTATATTATATTTGGTTTAAATTTTTTAAAAAACTGGTTTTACCTTAGAAAATAGTTTAGTGCTGGCAAGAAATTCTAGTCCCAGAAAGATATTTTGGACAATATTATAGATTTTTTTAGAAAAACATAGCATAGTTTCTGTCATTACTTGGGCACATACCTAGCTCAAGGCTTCCTTTTCTTCTTTGGCACTTGTTAATACTCTAAGATATATGTTAGACTATAAAATAATCAGAAAATGAGCTTATACTGTTAGTATTATTCTAGCTATATTTGTTGATTCAGATCCAGAATCCAAAAACTATAGATTTTGGACAAAAGCCTGCCCATTGCTTAAATTTGTAATGTCATGGAGCTAAAAATATATTCTAATAGTCAGTGAAAATTCATATAAGAAGAAGTTGAAGAATGACAAAATTATTTGAAATTCATTTTTTTCCATTTATAAATAAAATGTATTGAAACACAACAACTGCATTTCTGTATTTACATATTACATATTTTCTACAAGGGCAGTGTTGAATAGTTATGACAGAAATATTTAGATACTGAAGTCTAAGATAAGTTTCCTCTCTGGGTCTTTGTAGATCTGTTTGCCTCTGATCCATATGCCATGGGATTGAACCATTTTCACAAAGGAAAATCTTATTACTCATGTCCAAATCCTAAAATAAATATGACATGGAGGTAAAACTTGCAAACCATATACTTAAAGATGTGTGTCTATATGGAATCATTTTAATTATCATGGAGGGTAAGTTTGCTTTCTTTCTGAAAAAGTGTTTCCTTTTCATATATTTAATATGTTTAAGTGCTTTAACTAGAATTTGAATTTTTGTTTTAATTTGTATTGTAGGAGTCAAACTGGAGAATTTTAGATGAATATTAGAAAATAAGCAGGCTTTGTTTTTTTCATTCATTGACAAGCACACTTGTTGATATTTATTGTGTACAAAAACCATGATATTATGATATTTGCATTATGTCATAGATTAAATCATGCTATTTAATAAATGCATTAATAGATGTATCACAAACATATGTTTTGTTGTGAAATCACAAATCTGTTCTCTAAGCACTTTTCAAATACATAACATATTGTTTTTAAATCTAGTCAATATGAAGTACAATGCATCTCTTGAACTTATTCCTTCTGTCTCACTGAAATTTTTTGTCTTTCAAGCATCATCTCCACTATTCCAACACTCCTCAGTCTCTGGTAAGGAGCATTTTAATCTCTGTTTCTATAAGTTTGACTTTTTTACAGCAAAATTAACAGGAACAACCCTTATGTTGCCTCAGTTTTTCCATCCTTAAAGTGTGGCAGATAATCATTATAGTGAAACCTGCCTCACAGGTTCATTTTCAGAATTAAATAAGAAAAGGACTTAGAAGAGTTTGGCACATATTAAATGCTAGTAATGTCAGTCAGTAATTATTCTTGTGGCTGTTGATGTGTCATTTTCTTTCCCCCCATTTAGAAAGGTTGACAGATACATGAAAACACCTTAAGAGACATATCTCCTTGTCAGGCTAGGAAAGCAAGGAGCCATCACCCTGAGTATCTCACTCTGAAATATAGTCATTTAAAAGATAGATGGGGGATAAGCAACTGTAGCCTGGAAGATTTTTCACTTTTTATCTTCTTTATCAATACTGATTGCTCTGAAAATGCCTTTTAGCCAGTTCTTTGTTTTGTTGGAAAAGACTTTGTGTGAGAAAGATGGAGAAAAAGAAGTGGTTATCTGCTAATAAGTAATAATGGCAATAGGTAAAATAATGCAGGCTTTTCTTCTCTTAAAGAAAGTTTTTTTGTGGCTGGAGTGGAGCCTCAAGCCTATAATCCTAGCTACTCTGGAGGCAGACATTGAATGGATCATAGTTCAAGGTCAGCCTGATGCAAAAATTCACAAGCTCCCAACTCAACCAATGGTTGGGCAAAGTGGCTCCCACCTGTCATCCCCAGCCCTATAGGGAAAAATAAATGGAAGGATGGAGGCTGGGCTGGCCAAGAGAATAAAGCAAGATCCTGTCTCAAAAATAATGAACACAAAAAGGACTACAGGCCTAGCTTAAGTTGCACAGCACCTACCTAGCAAGTCCAATGTCCTGAGTTCAAACCTCAGTACTGCCAAAAAAAAAAAAGAAAAAAGAAAGAGATTTTTTGTGATTTACAAATAGCATTTTGATTAATCAAAATAGCACAATAGTAAACTATCAAAAACGTGTTATAGATAAGGGCAAAATAGTTTCTGCTGGGTATTGGGGGGGAGAGGGAGGGGGCGGAGTGGGTGGTAAGGGAGGGGGTGGGGGCAGGGGGGAGAAATGAACCAAGCCTTGTATGCACATATGAATAATAAAAGAAAAATGAAAAAAAAAAAGAAAAGAAAATGTTAAAAAAAATGTGTTATAGAGGGGGGAGGTTGTGGGGAAAGGGAGGAGGTGAATACAGTGAAAATACTGTGTACACATGTATGTAAATGCAAAAATGATGCCTGTTGAAACTATTCCAGGAATCAGGAGAAGGAATGATAAAGGACAGCTGTGCGGGGGGGGGGGTGAATTCAGTATGATATATTTGATATATTGGAGGAACTTTTGTAAATGTTACAATTTACCCCTACCCAGCACAACGAAAAAGGGAAAAAAAGTATCATCAAACATTAAGAAAGCATGAAGATATTCTGTTAACCAAAACCCAATTGCTTTACAAAAACAATTAGAAAGTCATAAATATTGCATTTGGAGATTTAAGAAACAGGTAAAATACACATATATTTGGAGAAGAGAAGCTTTTTGTGTTGTTGCGTTGTTCTGTCTTTGTTACTCCTTTATTCAGTATTGTGATTATACATGCATTGTTTGATCTATTATATTTCCCCTGCTAGACTTGATTTTTCTACTGCTGATTAGTAATAAAATGTATTAAATTGTGAACCACCAATAATTACAAGGCTTAATTTGTAACACTCTTTTCCATATGTCTGAAATTGTATCAGCAAAGGTGTAGAGACAGTATTGTATTTATTGCTCAGGGTAGAACTAGTCTTTGAATGGCATATTTAATATTCATGTTGATTCTAGGCCAGTTGAATGTTTTTGTCAAATTCTTCCATGCTGTTGTTGGATACAATCTATGCAGAAGATAGTTAACTTATAGGCTTGAGACTGTCACACTTACAATGGGCTGCTTGCAAAGATGGCACATGGCTGGATTTCAGGGTGAAATGGTGAACGTTCCCCATGCTGATGTAGAACTCTAAATGACCGGAGGAGTCCACTTTGCCTAAACTGTTCATACCAATTTCCTGCATTGCTTTTGAAAATCTGAAAATCCAGCATGTGCAAGACCGAAGGTACTTAATGACTCACGAGAAAGGCCCTGGACTCTTGGTCCCAGTCAATATTTTCTAGTAGACATTTCACACATGTCATCGCAACTCATCACTGGAAGAATTAATTGCTTCCCTTTCCCTTTCCAGGAGGAGAAGATTCTTAGACGTTTTTTGTCTAATTTTGTCTGGACTTGGCCCCATCCAGTTAGATTTCCCTTGGCTAGTTTTTTGTATCTCTTTGCTATAATAAACCATACCCATTATTATGACTATATAAATTCCTACTGAATCATAGAGAATTGGGTATAGATGTCTTGAGGATCTTAAATACAATAATCTAGCCTATTCATGGATTTATTAGATATGGTTTTTAACCCAACATGGTCAAAATATATAAATAAATAATCAAAAGAAATTTTGAAAACAAAATTTTAAATTCTGGTGCAAGCATTACATAGTTCAATTCATGCAGAAAAGCTCTTGGTCAGTCCTGTGTTATAGTCATTTGATTTTAAACTATTGAGTAACCTGCCATTTCCATGCCTTTAATTTTGTGAACATATGCCTTGCAAAAAGCAAACGGTGCCCACAAAACAAGGTAAAGATTAGGTGCTTAATTTAAGTGATCAGGTGAAAATTTGACATTTAGAAAGATGACATGCCTTTAGGGGAAGTTGGGTAGTAGTTTGGGAAAAATGAACCAAGCTGTCCACAGGAATGTATCCTGAGTATTCATAGTTTCCCTCTATGGTGCTCTCCATTGAACTGTAGACTGGTAGAGACTAAGGGTCTGTTAAACACAATTTAACTTTGTTGGAAATCGGTTGCAGATAAATCCCATGGAGTATAGCTATTCTGAAATTTTGGATGAATATTGACATTGTCTTTATTTTACCACCACAGATTGAATTTGTCATGATATTTTTTTCCCATGTCCTCATTGAGGGAAGTGTGAAATGTAATATTCACTGGATATATATATAGTCTGAGTGATTCAGACATATTACCTCACTTAATACTCAAAAGAATTCTCTGAGAGATAAAACATCATTTCTCTGGCACATATGACAAAACAAATCTCAGAAACATAAGGAACTTGAGTGAGGTGATATTTATAATAGCCGTATTATACAAGTTTAATCGAAGGTTTTCTTCACTTTAAAGCCTGTGCTCTTATTATGCTGTGTAATTTCCCCAGAAAATAGAAGAGAGAAGAGCTGCTTTCTAGAAATCTTTGCTATAACTTCTTTTATGAGTTTAAGTGCTCCTAAGAAAAAGAAGTGTTTAGTACTAAAACGTCCTTCTTCTAAGAGAAGGGCAGCTTGGAGACATAGGAGGACAATAAGCATGATTAGATCATTTAGATAAGTGTTTTGCTCATTCCACTCATATGTCATTGTCACCTATTTTCCCTTAAGGAGAACTGAAAGTTGGGTAGTTGCTAAAAACTAGAACACACATACCCAGAATGTAAGAGGTGCTCAAAAATGGGAAAGAAGGGGAATCCATCACTTTTCTCTAGCCCTCTTTCCTCTCATGTCCACCTGTGAAACCTCTAGCATTTTCCTCTGTGATTTTTAATTCCAACAATTTTATTCGTAGGGTTAAGTAATGATAATGCTATATCCATTAATCTCAAATGATCTGAATGTAAAGAATTAGCATTTAACTTTCAGAGCAACAATTATGATCAAAGTTGCTAAGTAAACAAAGTACACACTCATAATATTTTCTCTCTTCTGTAATTATACCAGGGGTTAAATATTTAAATATTAAATATTAAAAATTTTGAGCTCTTCAGAGTTCAAAATATTATTTCATGTATGGCTATTCTTCCTTCTCGAGAAAGAATAAAGAATGAAACAAAAGTGTGAACGATAAGATGAAATACTTGAAAGAAAGGATATAAAATATACGAGAAGATGAAGTACATCTTAAAAGGTTCTAACTACACCTTTTAAATATTATTAAATGCATTTTTCAGAAAGTCACAACATAATTCTAGCAGTGTGGTAACAGCATCATTTTCTTCATAGAAAATACGACAGTTAGGTCTGGGGTAGTGGCTTAAGCCTATAATCCCAAATACTCCTAAGGATTGATTGTGGTCTGAGGACAGCCTGGACAAAAGTTACCAAGATCCCACCTCAACTAATAAGCCATGCACGGTGACCCACTCTTCTGTCATCCAAGCCATTCAGGAAGTCATAGCTAAAAGAATGATTATCTAAGGGCAGTACCCAACAAAAATGTGAGACTGTACAGGAAAAATAACTAAAAAGCAAGAAGGACTCAGACTAGGGTATGGCTCAAGGGCTGTGTGCCTGCATGAGACCTTGATTTCAAGTTCCCATACCCCCCGATACAAAGAACTAAATACAAAAGTTCCTAAGTGATTTTCACTTATACTTGGTCTCTCATACTTTATGACAAATTATACATAATTCAGATTAGTTAGGCTTTAACTGCTTGTCAAAATATTTAAAAATCAACTTTATTTTTAATGGATATAAACTAGCTTTAAAATAAGCATTTTTATTATAAAAAAATTTTATTAGGATATATTTGCTATATGGGGGGAATTCATAGTGACAATTCCAATTAGGCTTATATTATACATTGGTTAGATCACCCCCATCGTCTCCCTCAACCTCCTCCTCGCTCCATTTAAAGCAACTGCAAGAGGTTTCTTTGCTCTGTTTCATGTAAGTATATGAAGTCCATCAACCATATACCCACACCTTAATCACCTTTGTTCACTCTCCCCCTCCCACTTGTACTCCCCACTCATGTACATGAAGGTAGAAGATACAAGGATGTGTATTGAAACTTGTTGAAAAGTGGGGGGTAGGATGTAAAGGGATAAGGGAGAGTAATATAAGGGGCTGAATGGATAAAAAAAAATAGCATTTTTACTAGTTAGTGGATATTTTGTTATATGCCACAGGCTCTCACAAGCTTTGTGGCTTTGAGTGGTTGCTGGTGTTTCACAGATAGAGGTGAGAAGTGTCAAACAGACAAAACATGCATGGCCTTTCAGGCAGCAGGGGAAAACTTGCAGGTAAAGGAGGACCAACACAGCATAAGGGTCTTTTTTGAAAGTAGAGAACAAAGACCAAAACAGAACTGAAACTTAAGCACCTCACTTTTTTCATATAGTCTTACTTATTAGCAAGAAGATAGTTGTAAAAGGATGTTCATTGCAAGATGGTTTGTAAGAGATATTATATGAATCTCCTCTCAGGAAAGTGATGTGCTTATACTGCTTTTGTTGAAAAGAATGAAGTAGGCTTCTGTGTGCTAATGTGAAAAGATCTCAAACCTCTTAAGTGAAACAAGCATCTATATAGAAATGTCCACTGTATAAAAAAAGTTATTTTTCCATCTATCTGTATTTGCCTATGTGTATACTTATGTATATGTATATAATGGAGAAATTTCAGAAATAATATGAACAAAATTGATAATTTAGCTTCTTCTGTGGACAGAGACCAACTGCTTGGAGTAGAAAGAATAACCACTATACTTTATCTTATCTACATATGTGAAATTTTCAGAACTCAAACATGTGTAATATATATGTATATCTGAAACATATTTATGCACATTATATATGAGTGTATATAGTAGTTTGACTTTTAATAACTTAGATGGTTATACTTATTAATAGTGGTTTGACTTTTGATCATTTAAATGACATTTGCAATATTCTGAAAATTGCTCCCCATTTCAAAATTATATTTAGATCTTCAACTGTATAAGTGACTTAAAATATTTAGAAGATTAATATGTAAAAGGCTATTTAAATATTTAATGATTGTTTTCTGTATTCTGTGCCTTACCTATTTTTTCTAACCTGTACTAAAATTCAATTGTAATTTGAAATAAATTGTTTGCCATAAAATGTTTTTGTGTATGTACACATTAATATTATTCTAACTAGTTATTATAGTCAACCAACATATTAGAAGCTAGATAGCAAGAACCATAGGATTTGGGTTCAAATTTCCCACATGTAGCATTGTATGTCATTATTTCTTAACACCTATTTAATAATACAATTGATAGCAACTTGTGCCATTGGGGTAACTTATTCAAGTCTATGTCAATAGCATGTTGTACATACTTGGGAAAGGAGAGGTGTAGTCAATATTTAGATAAATTCCTGTATAAAGTTTCACTGGTTTAGAAAGAGACATAAAAATGACCATTTTAGAGTATTTTTATAAATTCAAAATTATTTATCTAAGGTGTAATCTTCTTGGCATGATGTCTTTTCCACTTTATGTGATGATTGCCCTTTCATTTTGAAGTCCACTTTCCCCCAACAAATCCCTCCTATACATGCAGAAATCCTTTGTGCAGTGAAAGTAAATAACTATTTCCACAACAGTTAGAAAAGGACCCTCAGCCATCATAAACATGACAGGGTGACATCTTGCATAACTTTTCTTTTTTCTTCTATTCATTAAACCACAAAGATAACTGAGTGGTTATAAATTGCTAGTAGTGTCATTTGGTCAGGAATAAATAAAAACCAATCATAGTTCCTATATTCATGATGTGTCTTATTCTAACACTATCAACATGTTTTATAGAGTCTAAACTAACATAAAATGGGCTAGGGAGTTTTAGGTACTTTTTACCAATGGGAGCATTCACTGGGATCATTGATAATCACCCGTGAGGACTTTTGGAGAGTGGACTTTTATTTGGATGGAAGAGTGAACAATTAAGACCATATTGAAGTGCAATAATATAACTATTTCCTTTTCCTTATTGATTTCCTCTAAATATCTCCCAGATGGCCTGGGATTACAAGAAGCCAAGAAAAAGGTACTTGCTGATCTCCACTTCCTCCTTTCCCAACATTTCTAGAAGACAGGCAAAATTTAGACAGCTCTGTCAAATAAAATTCTCTCTCTCTCTCTCTCTCTTTGTATGTGTGTGTGTGTGTGTGTGTGTGTGTGAAGAACCTTCCAAGGACATTGTGTGGTGTGTACAAATATATTTCTTAAACCCATCCAAAACTTTGCAATTCCATACCAATCCTTCTATTTTGATTTCCAAAAATATTTAAAGTTAGCAATTTGTGGAAAATATGTAGACTGCAGTGATCTTTTAAAGAAAATTAACTTGCACAATAACCTATGTGCAATCTGATGTCACAAATGTAATCATTAATTAATTCCCTGTCACTATTTTTTGTCTGCTAAAAATAACTAGAATTAACCTATATGCATTAGCATATTGTTCCCTGAAGAAGACATAGCCAAATTCAACAAAGTGGGTAACTTACACAAATATACTGTCCTACAGTTCTGAATACTGGAAGTACAGAATCAAGATGTTAATATAATCTATTCCTTGTGAGGATGGAGAGGGAGACTATTTTCTGTGCCTTTTTTCTATCTTCTCATAATTTTGGGCAATTCTTGGCATATAAATGGTGGTCTCCTTCCAGTACTTCACATCGTCTTCTATCTGCACATATCTGTCTCTAGGCCAAAATTTTCTTTTTATAAGAACACTAATAATATTGTTTTAGGAACCATCTCACTTAATACCTCATTTCAGAATCACTTGCAATAGACCCGAATTCCAAGTAAGGTCACACATAGCTACTAGAGTGAGGATTTCAACATCTTTATTGAGGACACAATTGAAATCTTTAACAATATCTAATGGAGGATAGTGTATCATATTACTTTATATAAAATTGGGTTTTGGGGGGTAGCAGGCAAATGGGAAAATAAAGATTTTCCTGTATATATTTCAGAATATTGAGTGCTTAATAATGAAAAAGTCCATATTTATTGTTTACCGATTTAAGAAAAACAACTAGCAAAAAAGTCAATGATTACTAAATTTTCTGTTCATACAACTATTTAGAAAACATACAGTAGAATGCAAAACCAACAGTTGGTAGTAATTACCTCTGGGGAGGGAGATGTAGGCTGTAAAAGAGTGTAGGGAGGTTTCATCTTCTATTTAATTTTCCTCCCTTTCTATTTAAAGATATTTATGATTTAATTTTGAAACCTAAAAATTCTCTTAAAGACTTCCTTTGGGATTCCTTAAGTGAGTTTAAGTTGGTGTAGAATGTGCCCTATAAGTTAACAGCCTCCTGAAGAGTGAAACTGCACCCTGCCAAGTGAGAGTGAATGGTGAGAACGCCACACCACATCACTCAGGCACACAGAGCACCAGCTTGCAGCTTTGGGACCTAGCTAACAGTTGTGATTTTAGTTAGTTCACATTTAAATCAGGAAAGCCATATACTCTTATTTTTTTTTCAAGGATTAGTGTCATGTCTAGCAAGTGTGAGGCCCTGAGTTCAAACTCGAGTGTTAAAGAAAAACAAAAATCAAGGATGAGTATCTAAGAAGTTAAATAACAGAGAAAAGTGGAAACAAATGCTGAGTTTATGTAGTCTGTGCATTTCTGTAAATTCATGCTGTTTGGCTTTCCAGATCATTTTCTTATTGTGTCTTTGCACTGTCCCACTGGAAAGTAAGCAGTTTAGCATGTACACCTCCACACCTTACAGCTAGAGGGGCACCTGTGCCCACTACAGTCTCAGCATCTACACATTAAATGAATGCATGAATGAAACTTCTGGCAAGGATATTTCTGATTGGTTTACTTGAATGCCATTGTAAGTGGTGAATAACTACATGCCATATGTAAGTATGCATAACCTTACATACTCAATTGCCTGTTTGGGCTCCTTTTAAAATTCAGATCTTATTATAACCAATTAGGAATTTCATGACTGACAGCTGCAAACAGGCAAAGTTTTAAAACAATGGACATAATCAAAGAGAGATGATTAAAAATGATTACAAATAATGCTGTTACAGGCAAAAAACAAAACAGAAAATAATAGCTCCAATGGTAAGCAAAGAGTCTATATTTGACTTAAGACAAAGATATAAAGCATTCTTCGTGTTTAACTTGGGTCTGCTTTGGAATTCCAATTGAAACACAAATAGCAGCATAAGCTGTCTCTGAGAGCTCCTCTCACCAGAGAGGCACTTAGCATGCAAATCTGCAACATAAATTCAGTTTACAAATGGCTTTGCACAAAGATTGCTGCTACATCTCATCCTCTAGGCACAATAGATGTGAAAAAGATAACTAGTTAGTGAAATAACTATAATTCAAGTAGAAAACTGACATAAAGTTCCATAAGTGTCACCACATAGCTTTACTTTCTGACAGTACAGAGATTTTCACACAGATAAATCTTTTGGTTCAACGACAGCCTTACTAGAATAAAGGATGGACAAGAATTAAAGTGCCTGAGGGTAGTTAAATATGAGCAGACATAATTAAGAATTCTTTCTCTTCTTCTGTCCCTTAATTCCTAGCAAATGTCAAACCTATTGTACACACGGTAAGTGAGTCTGTTGCATAATATTTTAGGATAGAATCCAAGTTATCCTCACTTAGTGTTGCTAAGATCAGGTGACAGAATGTCATCCAATATTTAAGAAAGAATCAGTCTTCCCATTTGGAACATTTCCATGAGTTGTGCTTTGTTGTATCATTTTTCAGTGCATAATTATTAAATATTTTGAAGACATGATGAAACTGAAGAATTGGTTCTTCCTTGTCTTCACAGTAAAAAGTAGTAAACCATGTAATCAGAACTTAAAGTATGTGGTATTTGAAATGCACTAGAAACACAGCAATTTCTGAATAAAGGCTCTCTGATAAGTAGAGACACAATTCATCTCAAGAGGGTAACCAAAGAAATCCAAGAAGTCTTTTTATTTCTATTAGATTTTATGGCAGTAAGTTGAATGACTGGAAAGTTTGATTTTTATTTGTTTTGAGATTAAGTTGCATAGATATTGCTAAAATAGACATACAATTTGTGTGTGTGTCCTCAACATTTTTATTCTTAATGATTTGTGTTAACATTTACATTCATAGCATTTTAGTGTTGAAAATGCAGTAATAGCGTAGAATTGAAGAATTGGGCTATGATGTGTGGTCGTCTCATCTTAACACCCTTCTTACAGAAATTAAATAAAGATCAGTAAAATATTGTACATGACAGGACATAATATTCTCATTTTTCAAGCCATAATAAATAGTATTGTATAAAATATGACAGATATTTTTTCAGTCTTACTTTGTTACTAACAAGTATTTTTATGTGACTTTGAAAGTAAGTTATTTAATTTTATAAACGATCACACAAATGCCTATTCTGAAGATTAAAAATTGATAGAAAGCTTTGAAATAGTGAAAAATGCCCGTTGAAGTGAATATGCAAACATCATTTTCAACTGGAAGGCAAGTTATTTTGACACCCTAACAAATTAGAGCTATTCATCTTTATATTTTTATCATCTTCTATCATCTACATACATATGTATGTATATATATATATCACCTATACTTTTCCTTTGTATTGAAAATGTAAAAAAGAACACTAAATTAATCAATAGCATGACATTGGTTGCACAAATATTTCATATTTATTTAGAGCTTTCTAAACTTATAAGAAGTAAAAGATGTCGAGATTGTCCTGAGCATCTAAAAAGGATAGCATCATGGTTACAGACATCTTAAACTATGTGGGTCTGATGCAATGGGAACATACAATGGAAATCAGAATGAGTTAAGGTAAGAGTTACAATTTTTAAAGAATTTATTAAACATTACACTTAAATATTTTGGCAATACCATCCAGCAGAATTTCATTTAATTAGCTGTACTTGTAAGTATAAATTACATTTTTATGTATACTTTCCAAATATTTTGAAGTAAAAACACAATGTACTTCCAATTGATTTCAAATATTTTAACAAAACAGTATAAATAACATGAGTATACTTAAACTTGGGAATACTGAAGAAATACAACACAGAATTAATTTTTGAAATCCTCCCTCTTCTTCCAGTGGAGCTACTAGTTTGTTCTGAAGCCGAGTGTTCAACAGGCAGCTAATTTTTCCATGGACTCTGGTGCTTTGTTCCTCATGAACTGAAGCTGTCAGTTGTGATTTTTCCAGTGGAAGCACTGCTAGAAGTAACATGCTTCACTAGGCACACAGAGCTCCCAACATAAGCCGAACAGCCCTCTACCCTTTGCTGCCGAAGGGCTCCCAAGTTATTTTTCCAAGTACTAGTAATTACAGAACACTCTCCAAAATGCCTCTGTAATGCTCCTTCTCTTCTATTCTATTACCTCCAAAGAATTTTACTCATTTCATTCTCTTCAAAATTGCATTTATGAAATGTAAAGCAGGATGGAAAGCCTGCATTAATTTATTCTAGAAAAGTAGAGAAAGATATCTTCTTGAGCATATTGCTGATATCTGCAGAATAAAGGCTTTCTTTTCCTGGCTTCTAGCTTCCTTTAATTCTGCTCCCAGGTCCTGGAAACTACTTTCTCATTTTCCCTGTGGCTGGAGCACCATGTGTAAATACTAGGCTTCTGCAGGCAGCCGCTGAGAGGCCACGCACTTCCAGAGGCCTTTTGCCACAACCCCCAATAAACCTGCTCCGCCATCCCAGTCTTTTCTAGAGAAGGGAAGAAGAAAAAGGATGAGAAGGAGGAGGAAGGGGAGGAGTACTGGAAAAGAGAACAATAGAAGAAGATGGAGGAGAAGGAAGAGAAGATGAAATTAAAATGTGCCACAATTAGATCACCCAAAAAAGATGCTGTGAAATTCTTACAAGATTGAAAATACTTTCAACCTTCACAGCTAATGGAGAGTTTTGTTTATAGTGTTCATTTCCCATAAATAGAAATAACCTGTTTCCAACAATGTGTAATGTCTCTTGATTCAGCTTTTTCCTTCATTTTTCTCAAGACCTAAACTTCTTTTGTAAATTTCCCTTTTCAGGTCTGAGATATGCAGGATAACCCCTTCTCAAGAGACTCCATGTGTCCTGGATGAAAATTAACGTGTCAATTCCAGAGTGAAGATGGCCCTGGCTGGCTACACTCTGAGCTCCTCTCATGAGTTTAGGCTGTGCCTTTCAGTCATTTTTTTTTCTGCATCTTTCATGTGTATTGGGTACACAGAACAGCTGATCATAGAGACTTTTTTCAAGTTATGTTCTAGAGAAATCTCATTCCTTTACCATGATATGGCTATATTTTACTGTATTTTTTAAGTTACTTACAATAAAATTACTCTTTTATTTTCTGCTCTAACACTCAGTTTGTATAGCTTGCTTTTTCACAAAGAAGCTCTTCATTGGTCCTGTTCAAAGTGAGGGGCCTCTCTCAACCATTTGAGAGCTAAAAGTTTATCTGACTAGAAATTTATCCATGTTCATAAGGCACAGATAAAAGTAAAGCATTCATCCCAAAGTGCTGGGTTTACTCTGCGATTAAACTAAAATCCTTCATCTTAAAGCTTTAAGATTTCACAGTTATATTTGAGGAGCCACAGAAAATCCACCAGCTTTATGAACTGGCAAACTCTACTTCTATGTCAGTTGACTATAACCAGTGAATTAATTCTCACCAAGACATCACAGCAACTTACAGCTCCACCTCATAGATAAGGCAGTACTACTTTAATATGCAACTAAAAGAAATTGAAGCAGTAACTTTAAACTTCTTTGCCATCTATCTTTAGTACTTTGGAGGGAAGAATGCTACATAAATCTCACAATTTGTAGAAGGAGCACACAGCTAGAGAAGATACTGTTCACAGTGGAAAGGAAGTCAAATATGTGCCCTTAAGAAACCAAACCTAAGCATGGTTCTGGATTCTCTGACCTGATTTCAATGAATTAAATCAAAAAAGAATTTATCTTCCCGACACTGTTTCACTAATCTTTAGACCTAAATTTATAACATTAACAAACAAAATCTTTCATTGAAAAGACCTTTTCTGGCATGTATACATGTTTTTCTTTCAAGTAAGAGGAAAGCTATTTGTACAAAATTACTTTCTTCTCTAATGGATAAATAAAACAATATATATGTTTATGGTGTCCAGCAGGACATTTGGTGTATGTATACATGTGGGTAAGTCAATATGCATTACCTCACATGCTTTCATTTTTCTTTCCTTTGGTGTGAGAGAATTTTTAAAGCTACTTTATTAGCAGTTTCCAATGGTATGATATATTATTATTATTATTATTAACTAGTCACCAAGAAGTATGACAAATATCTTAAGCTACATAGTTACCATATATGCAGCAGGCTCATTTCAGCATTATTCACCATAGCCAGATGTGAAATTAATGTGCCAATCTACAAATGAATTAATATAGAAAATGGGGTTTAGATATATTATGGTGTACTGTCCAGTCTTTAAAAAAAGAAAACCTGTCATTGTGACCACATGGATGATCAAGAAGGACATTTTGTTACATGAACTAAGTCAGGCACAGAAAGATCAACACTGTATGTTCTCACTTACACATGGAATCCATGAAAAGTCAAGCTCAGAGAAGCAGAAAGTACAATGGGTGGTCACCAGCAACTGGGCAGTTAGAGGGTTTCGGAGATAATGATCGAATGAACAAAATTTCAGCTAGATAGAAGTTAATATATTATGGATAATTTAAAGTGTCCACTGGAGTTCTGATAAAATCAATTTACAGATTAATGGGGTTTGCTTTTGTTTCTCTACTATAAAATTCAGAAAACATTTTCTGTAAATAGCCACATAGCAAGTATTTTGGACATTGAGACCATAGAGGCTCTGTCATGACTAGTAAATTTTGCCCTTGTAGCAAGAAAACATCCAGACTCAATAGTAAGGAAGTAGCAGTGGCTGTGTTCCAATAAAACTTTATTGACAAAAATACAGGTAGAAGATAGAAGAAAGAAGAGGAAAAAAAAAATAAGAGGGATTTCGCTCACAGGTAGTAATTTGCCTGGCATTACTCTAGGGAATAGCGTTGATGATGACATCAAAGTCACTCTGAATGTTTGGCATGACAATACATTTGGAAAGGTCCAGCACAGAGATGAAAGAGAAAAGCAAAATTAGTTGGAAAGAGCACTTTACTACATATATTTATATGGCCCTCCATTGGAAGGCCTCTTCCAGCTCCAACCTTATTACTGATGGGGTGTTCTAAACAGTCATTAGTGTCCTCAGAAGGTAGTGAGGAAAGCAGAGACAGATGATTTCAGAAGGCCCTTCAAAGTAACCTCATCCACCCCTGTGACCTCTGAAATGTCAAAGTTAAGTATGTAAAGAATCTTGATCCATCACCATTTCTGCATAAAATCACCCTGACCCAGGAAGCAGCCTAAAAGCAGCTTGTGAGGATGAAGAGTTGTGGCTCTGGATTACGAACAAAACACCTTCGTGGACAGGAAGGAAGCACTGGAGGTGAACGGGGTGTGGTCATTAATCTTGAGTGCAAGCATGATATTACCTTTGGGAGGAGAGAAAGTTAGAGAAGTTAAAGTTGATATTTAAATATTCTAATTATGACTCAGTTTTGTGATAGGTTTTTATATATCATTCGTATAACACATTGATATGCCTGGGATTTAAAAGACAAGATGTCCAGAAAAGGATAAGTAGTTGAATATTTATTACTTCACACCTTGAATAATTTAATTACTTGTTTTTCCTGTGCTATACAGACCATTCATTGCCAACTATTAAATATTTCCCAATTATTTTAAAACAATTGCCCAGTGCGGTGGCATATGCCTATAATCTCAGCACTCTACAGACTGTGACAGGAGGATTATGAGTTCGAGACCAGCCTGGGCTACAAAGAGCGACAACACATAAAAAAATAAATAAATATTAAACTAAAGTAATTTATTGCTACTAAAGTTCTGTTAAAAATTGCATTTTCTTTTTTAAATAATTCCTTTTTTCCTTAGGTGATTTCAAGTGACTGTTTTGAAGCAATTGTTGTTTATCCATACATTATAAAAATATAACCTCTCAAAACTGCTTATAGCTTAAGCTGAACACAGTGATGCACACCTGTAATTCCAGCACTCAGAAGAATAAGGCAGGAGGATAGACAACTAGATGCCAGCCGAGTATTTTTCTCAAAAAAACAAAACAAACAAAATCAAACAAAGAAAAAGAATAACTGATTTCTCTAGCTGTTTAATATTGATTCTGGAAGAAACCATGTATTGGGTCAAAATTCATATGCCCTTGGAAACAACTTCACAGATGATGAAAAAAAAGTTAAAAAGCAGATAAGCCTGTGAACATTTGAAAAACAAGACAGACCAGCCAAAGGCCAAGGAAGAAACATGGTGAGTCAAAGAATCAGAAAGAAAGTCATCACCTACTACAGCAATTGGAATGAGAAGGGAAGAGCTAAGAACAAAGGCAGAACAGGGCAAGGAGGCTGGAGAGATGAGTGGAGCCTGATTTCTCTGCAGGACCTCTGATACTCCAGGAAGTTAGTCTAAGAGCAAGAGATAACAATCAAATTAAAATCTACTTTACATTTCAAAAGGATTACTCCAGATGAAGAATGAAATTGAATTGGAAGAGCCCAAAGTGAGACACAGAGCTCAGATAGGAGCTCCAATTGGGAATAGACAGTAGACAACAGATCAGTGAGGAGGATCCAATAGTCCAGGTGAGCCTGAACTTGAACTGGGGAGACAGCATCCATGCTGAGTCTGGGAATAGTACACCTGCTAAAAGGGACGACTCAGCAGGATGTGTAGCAGGTGTATTCATTCCCTCCCAAGCCATGATTTGCAGTATCTACTCAGGCCAGGCCCCTGTGCCTGGGTCTGCACACCTGCTCCCCATTCTGTTTTCCCACTCTCCTTCCATCCAACTCAATCCACAAACACTTGTGAGACACTGACACTGTATGAGGAAACCTCCAGTGAAATAAAGGCTCTTCAAAGCATTTGCATTTTGAATTTCCTTATTTTCAAGTCACAGAAATCAAGAGGATATGTTTTTGTTTGTTCTCCTTAAGTCAAAGACTCGAATTATGTTCTCAAGCACAGCGTAATCTGGAAACCCATTATTGTCTCAGTGGAGATGGTGCTAAGTCTTTATTCTAGCCCAAAGTTTATGGAGAAATTGTTTTTAAATTTGCTTAGTCTGGGAACGTTATACAATATTAAGTAGAGCTTAAATATTAAGTAGAGCTTAAACTAGATTGAGACTATTCTTGCTTTGTTTTTTATTACAGGAAGAGTTTTGTTGGTGTTTTTGTGCAGTTTTATGTAAAATCTTTATTTTAAAAATTACTTAGGGCTAAAGACATTTCCAATAATTAATGATTAACACTTTTCCCACAAAAGTAATCATATTAGTTACAAGAAACTCACCAAATTAAAAAGAGTGCAGTTGCATTATTTAAAATAGTGTGTTTCAAAACTTTACTACATACTGAAATAGCCATATGAAAGAAATTCAACTTAATGAAAGTTATATGAATTATGACATCTCATATAAGTATAATAAATCCATTTGTAAAATCACTCAAATTTTGTTGGACTGAGGTATAATCATTGCATCTGAGTGATAATAAATGCCTAGTGGTAATTACTGAATTATCACTCAAATATATAATGGGCATTACTCACATTTTACATTTTATAATGCTGAGAAGGTTGTAATTAATTCTTGAAAAATCCTATAAATAAAACCAAAATGTGAATTACTAAACTCTGTAGTTACATCATTACCAAACATTATAAAATACACATAAAGTGAAAATGCCAAATCTAACTGCCAGTTAAATTTTATTAAAAATCTTAAAATTATTCTTTCAAGTGTGAGTAGATTCCAGAAAGCACACAAATATACAAGTCATACATTTCACTATGCAATGGAATAATTTAAAAAGCACTACTTTAGTAATGCAAATAAAACAGAAAAATTAAAATTATAACCACAAACTGTAATTATAGAATCCAATGATTCATTCAAGGATTTGAATCCATGATGTGTGCAAGGATTTAAATTTTAAAGAAATATTGCTTTATATTAATGACTAAACTTTTAAATGAACTTTTAAATAAAAGGTTTTATTTAAAACCTTCACTCGTTTATCTCCTAAGTGGCTTTTCTTCATTTTTATGTTTTTAAAATACTTTTGTAATTGTTATACTAGGGGTGCGTTATGCCATTTACAAAAGCTCTTACAATACATAATAGGTAAATTCACCCCTTCCATCATTCTCCTTTTTCTCCCCTCTTCCCACTCCTGGAATAGTTTCAACAGGTCTCATTTTTCCATTTACATAGTTAACACATAGAAGCCTTTTATGTCTAAGCAGCTTTCTTACCTTCTAAATGAACAATTCTGACGCTGAGTGTACATTGCACTATGGATATCACGTTGCATTATTCAATGTAGGTAATTACTTCTGTAGATAAGTTTATCTGTAGCACGATTAAGCTATTTTCACAGTTTTGCATCTTATTTCAGAATGATGAAAGAGGACAGTGGCTGTGAGAGATTCTGGACAGTCCCTTCTCAGTCTCAACCCTTGGATCATGCAAGGGGAGAGGGTCTCACTCTTGACCCCTTTGGGTCTGAGAAAAATATGCACTTAACAATGTGCAAAATTCAGATTGCAACTTTAGTTCAAATACACAGGAAACAGATGAAGCACAGACTAAAATCTGCATATTATGGTGCTCTACACAGTACAATATCAATAACATTGTTGGAAATTTGAAGGTTTATTGCAGATAATAACAATATGAAATGAACACACACTCCTATATTAAGAATATAAATGCTGCAGCTGCCCAAAGTGAATTACATAAAAGGTCATTAGATATGATCATATTTCAAGGCAGATCTTCAACTTCTAAGGAAAATTCATTTCTCTATACATTCATAACAGTAACACATATATCATGCCCTCAGTTGAAAATAAACACATTCTCATATTTTATATTTTATGTTTTTGTATTATAGCTGCAAATATAAGAAATACACTTTCTAACTACTAACTTCATGTTATGACCAATTACAGTATGAAATATTGTTTTGCATAAAAGAGAGTGTTTGGGCTGTGTACTTGGCAGGGATGTAATAAACTTTTGTTGGGGGAGATTTTTTAAAAAGAAAAACCCATAAATTACACTATTTTTGTCTAGTTTTGGGGATTTTTAGTAGAAATTCCAATAAACTTAAGTGAGGGAACATACCAAACAGCACTGAACCTGATGTAATTTATTCATTGAACTAAATAAAATATCATCAGAATCTATTATTAAAAATATAAATTAGTGGAAGGTGGAGGGGGAATGAAGGAGATTAAGGTGGCAGTATATGGTTGATGGGCTTCGTATACCTATATGAAACACAACTAAAAACCCTCTTGCTTGGGCTGTGAGGGAGTTAAGAGGGAGAAACAATGGAGGCAATGGAACTAATGTACAATATAAGTCTATTTGGAATTGTCACTATGAATTCCCCCCCATATAATGAATATATTCTAATAAAAAATTTTTAAAAATATATAAATAATACTATTTATTAGCATACATTTTCATATGTGTGAGAAATAAGCATGTGTTTTACTACAATATCAACCACACTACAAATATTTCAAGGAAAAGATATACAGAGCTTCAAATAAATGTCTCATCACAAAATATTGTGCAAGAAAAAGAGTGAAGTGGCTTCTGAGACTCCTACCTGTCCACTCTTCTAGTCACTCACGCCTCCTGCTGCCCTTGTGCTTTGCTGTTTCTTCCTAATCTACTTTCTGTTTTTTTCCATCAGCTCGGTTCCTTATCTTGTCTTTGGCTATGTCAGTCAAAAACAGAGATGATATATTTTAGTCCCTGTTTGCCATCCTGCCTCAGAAATTTTTTTTTAAATTCCTTTTTTATTCTGCAAAGTGATTTCTAGCTACAAGTGATTTCCCAATTAATGGGAAGTAAGAAAATCATATATACTCCAGAAAGCTACAAAATAGTATTTTAAAGTAGTTCCAGGTATGCAGTGGAGTACAAATGATGCTGTTTGTTCTTCTATGGGTCTAATCCTCATTTCTTAATGGCCCATGGAAGATTTTCTAGTTTGTTTATACAATGCCAACTCATCAAACGTATTCCACAGCTTTGAGTTAATGCTGGTTCAAGTAGAAGTCTCAGTTTTTCAGAATCAACTGGTCATCCTTATTAATCCAAGGATTTTTAGACCATTTCTGTAAAGTTGGTCAGATTTCTATGACTAAAATTGCCAAAGTCACCAAGCCTCTGTGCACCTGGAGAGCTGCTTCAAACACTGGCACCCTCACTGCATATTCCTCATGCTGATTTTGCTGAAAACTTACCTTTCCTTGACTTAAACTAATTTAATCCTAAAAAAATAAAATAAAATAAAATTTCAAAGTCTTCAGTCCTTGGACCTTTTTATTTACCCTTAATCCATTTCCTGTGTTCTAATAGTGGTTCTGAGGTCATAGTCATCAAACTAACCTTTAAAGTGGTTTCTACCGACATATGATGTTCAAATTATTTGCTTATTATTCAGGCCAGTTATGTCATGGGCCTTAAAAAACAATCCCTGCTCTCCCACTCTGCACGTTGTATGTGTCCCTTTACTGGCAGTTCTAAGTTGCTGTTCTGCACAAGTGGAAATTTAGTCTTTTTCAAAGATTTCAGTCTGATAGATCTCACAGATCTTGCACTGAATTTCACTTTCTAATGAGGTAGCACCCTCAGAGCTCAATTCAGTTGCCAACAAGACATAATTAAACCAACTCAAACGTGATGAGTATTCCAATGTTTTTGCATCAAGTCCTTTTGTCAGTCTACTTGCTTCACCTGAATGTATTTTGCTATAGTAGAGAAGAATATGTCTACTAATTCAGAAAAAAGTGTTAATAGTTTATTATCTACCAACACTTTCTTCATTCCTAACTTTTGCGAGAATAGTTTTTCTCTCATTAACCTATTGCAAAATGCAGGTCTTTCTTTTTAGAGATTTCACTGAATGGCTCAGTCAAGTATAACATGAGGAAGTTGGTTCACCGTGGAGGCATCTCTACACTGGGGAAGACAAGCAGGAGAGAAACTTCTTGATAGAACTGAATTGTTTTTCTTGTCTCTTCTGGAATTTTGGTTGGCCCTCTACTCAGTTTTCTCTGAAATCCTACATGAGCGCAATAATAATGTTGTTTAAAGGAAAGTAGCCTGTTCTTATAGGGCTACCCCCAAATAAGTAAAGAAATAACACATATTTCTTATAAGGTAAGTGAATCTGAAATACAAATCATAAAAATACTGGGATGAAATTGTATTCTGTAACACTACAATGAACAAGTGAGTCAATGCATATATACTTAATGGAGAGAGAGAAAAAAAAAAAAACAGCTCAAGGCAATCGCACCTGCATAGGTAATTGTAACAGGGTAGAGAATATAAATCTCATTTAAATAATTACCCAAACATTTCAGGGAGAAATTGGTTTTCTAAGATTTTAAATTCATGAGGAAAATACTTAAGTTCAGCCTTTCTGCCCTTGGATGGCCCCAGTGTTTAAAACCCCAAATAATTTTTTTTCAAAGTAATGAGAGATAACTTTTTATATAGAAATGCAGCTAACTTAGTCTTTTGAAGGAAAACTTCAACATTCACAGAATGTAAGACATACTTATTTCTTATTTAGACTTAGGAGATAATTCTCACTTGCCAGCTACTGTTCAGTTTCATGATTTTAGATTCAGAAAAAAATGCAATATGAGTCTAACATGTAAAAACATATAAAATTTGGTATTTAAACTAGTGGATCTCCTGCTACATAAAATATCTTGGTTGTTCCCAACTTTCAAATTTTTTTGTCTTTCTGCTTGGATCTTATATTTTTACAATAGTGGATTATTTTAATTTATACACTGGCATGGCTAGTGTAATTTAAAACTGGGATTGTATGTTAATGAGAAGGTATATGTATTGCCAGACATTTAAAAAAATTCTCATTTCACAATTTCTCAAGGAATTTGGAACATAGGAGCATCAATAATCACAACAACAAACAATCTTAACTCCATAGTTCAGTCATTACTGACAACTTCCTTTTCTATCTTCATTCATGGCACTTTTCAAAAGTAGCATCTGAAAGTTTCATGTGAACCTGACTTATCCTGAGGCTCTATTGGGTTAATTGACCTTAATGTTTCAGTTTCTTGTGCATTAAAATAATAAACAGCCCTATGAGAGACACCTAGGCACTAGGACTGACAAGTTATCAAAGGAATTCTGCTGAAGGAAAGGTATCTATGGATATGAAATGCCCAGAGAGCACTGCTATCAAAAGTGACTGCTTGTAAATGTTTTCTCTGGCAAAAGCATTTATGTAAATTGGCAAAAGAATTTACTTAAAAGGGTCAGAAAAGTAAACTATTTCATCATACTCTGTAGAAGAGTGTAACCCAATCAACATAAAATAGGACCAGAATCAGTTTAAAATATTATTAAAGCCATTGGCTCCAAAATTTTACAGAGAATGAAGCCTCTCTACAGAGAATAGCAAAAAGTCTGTTCATTCTGATAAGAAAGCTAAGTAAGAAAGGTCAGATTAAGGTTCAAAGGTCAAAATTATGCTGAAGTTTGTTATAAATTGTAAGAAATAATACGTTGCTTAAAAGATGCAGCAAACTTATACCTGTCTAAAATAGATTATTAGATAGTTTTTAGATAAAAATGGAAAACATGTTCTTATTTGAGTGTATCAAAGACACATTCTGTAAATTATCACTCTAAGTTAAGCACATAAATATCTTAAATTCTTATTTTATACCAATAAGTTAGAGTTGTCTAGCAAACATTTAAAAAATAAAATATTTTTCTTGTCAGTACTTACCTAGGAGATAAGGCCTGTATTTATGGTAGATATATTTTTTACAATCTCTAATACCAGTAAAACCTCAACATAAAAGTGGCGATTTCTGCCTGGGGTGGTAGCGCAAGCCTGTGATCCCAGCTACTCGGGAGGTGAAGGTATGAGAATCCCAGTCCAAGGCCACCCTGGGCCACAAGTACAATCCACTATATGAAAAAGAAACAAGCAAAAAATGGCTGGAGACATGGTTCAAGTGATAGAGTGCTGTCTAGTGAGCACAAGACCTTGAGGTCAGTACCTTGCACCCTAGCACCACAAGAAAAGATGAATGGACAATTTCTGAAATTTGAGAAAATGTTTTTGCAACAATAATGTTACCTATAATTCTACAACATTGTTATTATCATATTAGCTCTACAAAACATTTTAACTGACTTCATTATTCCCAAAGAAAAAAGGTTCATTTTCTTGTAAGTGCCTAATCAAGTAAACCTTGATTACAATATGCTGTAAGTACCTCTGATAATGTTTTATAATGTTAACCTAGAAATAATGATTTGGTAATACTAATTAAGATTAGAAAATAAAAACCACATGGCTCTTAAAAAACAACAGATGTTTTCTTGTTCAATATCTTATTTTAAAATATCATATAATTAAATTTAAAGTTTTTATTATGCAAAACATACATTTTTCTGAAATAAAACAACATATAATTCATGAAACATTTTCAAAAGTTTTAACAAAACACCCAGAAATTACCTAGGTAGGCATTACTTTCTCAGAAATCCCAGAGATATCATTTAAGATATGTGATAGCACTTCTGAAGACACGGGTGAGGAAAGTATATTAATTGAAGACATATTCAGAGGTATTTACTCATCTAAATCTTGGAGAATACTATCTATCTTACCTATCTAGGTAGTTTAGTTTCATTTTATTTTATATTTTGCCCTGCTACATATTTATCTGTCCTACCTATATCTATAGTCTGTTTTATTTTCGTTTTGTTTCAGACTTTGTTCTGCTACATGTTACATTTATGCTTAGGATGTTATTTATTTACTTATCAGTGTGATTATCTACACTGACAGCAAGTGCTGGGTATCTTGATATACATTTGAAAGATTCTCATCAGAGTTAGAATAATTAACCATGACTGTAAGGACATTATTTGTTCATTTTCTATGGCAATAGTTTCAAGTTGTGTTCTATAAAATATTTAGTGCCTATCCTTAGAGATAAAGAGTATAAAGGGGTAGAGGACAACAGTGATGCCATATGTGATCCTTATCCTCAAAGGAATCCTACCTGAAGAAACTATTTAGCATTATTATAATGTCTTGAGTATATGCCGTGTGCACAGCAATGCCTGTAAGTTCTATGCACAAGAAATGAATGTCATGAATCCAATTCTGGTGCTGTTCTCAATGAGTCAGAATCTCCTCTCCACCTGTGGTATGGTTTGGATATTTTTTGTCCACATATGGTAAGCTCAGTCCTCCTGGTGGTGGTGGTAGGATTTGGTGTAGACTTTTAAGAGGTAAGGACTAGCTAGGCATGATGGATAGTACCTATGATCTTAGCACTTAGGACTGAGACACAAGGATCATGAATTTGAGGCCACCCCGAACTATGTAGAGAGTTACAGAATAGCCTGAGATCCATAGTAAGATCCTATCTTGAAAAACAAAGCAAAAACATATAAGTGAAAAAGAAGTGAGGCCTCCTGGTGTTTCTTGTGCCATCTCTTAGTAGTTCTCACAAGAGAACTACTACACAAGGAGCAAGTCTGTCTTCCCTCTCTCTCTGACGTCCTGTGTGGCAATGTGAGGATTTCTCCACATACTTTCCCACCATGATGTGACCATATCTGCCATTAGGCAGGCATTTACCACAGGCTGAACCAGTGGAGCCACCAGATCTTCAACTTTTAACCTCAGAAAACTATGAGAAAAATAAACCTCTTCTCCTCATAACTAGCTTGTTTCAGTTATTTTGCTATAATGATAAAAAGTTGATCAGTACAAAAGCTTACCAATCTGTGTCTCTCAGATTTCATAGTCATCAAACAGAAGTGATAGAAGTACCAAAAAGTCAGTGTGTAAAACAACTTCTAGTTTTTAGTTGTATAAAGCACTTAGAGCAGTTTCTCATACATAGAATAGGTAATTTTATTATTGGGGGAGAGAAACAACAAATATAATCAAGTAGAAGAAATAACCTTTGAGTTTCAATATTCTCTGTTTATTTCCTTCAACCACTCATTTATTTAACCTTTTGTGAAATGTATACAGGCCAGCCAGAGACAAACATTGGATCTATAAGCAGTAATAAAAAATGAAACGTAGACTTTATAGTTTTCAGAAAACATTCTGTAACTATAATTAAAATGTAGAAGTTAGTCTTATGCACTGATTTGATTTTGTACAATTCAATCCAATTCCTAGTGAACTCTGAGTTCCTGTCTTACCTTCCATGTATCGTTTAAGTCTGGTTTAATAATATTTAAAAACTAGCCTTTCGTTGTCTGCCTACCCCAGAGTACTCTTTTATTTCATGACTATTTCCTTAGCAGACCTCAGTCCTTCTTACGCTTAATTAGGTAACCCAGACAAAATTTCAGGTAAGCTTATCTACACCTGACTAAGAAATGCATGCAACACTAATTCTGGCTACTTCCTCCAAACACAAATTACCATGGGCCAATCAGATCTGCTCAGACACTTCTATCAATTCCTTTGAATAAAGCAACAATGAAGAGGCTTTGACAAGATCTGAAAAACAAAGTCACTAACTGACGACTGTAACATAGAATTCCTGTTAACAATATTTTTTGCTCCTTTGTGGACAAAGGTCAATTTAGGCTACCATTCAATGTTCATTCATTTTTGTACAAAAAGTTCAGACTAAATGCAGACAAATTTAGGTTTCATTGTCTTATTTTTAAATGTTCATATTATATTTGATAAATTTTTGTGAACCTGTCATTCAGAAAAAATAAAAAGAAATTCCTATAAGGCTAACCTGAAAAACAGTACACTGATTAAATGGCATTGTCTGTCATCCACATCTCTGCAGAAACACTCACGACAAGTAGGCAAGGATCAAGAGGTCACAGGCTAAACCACTGTGTCTCCTGCATGGCGCTTTCAGCTACACTGAGGACTGATCCATCCTATGGTAAATTGTGTTAGAGAGGCTCCATTAGTGAATTCCCCAAGTAAACAGACCCAATGCTTCAGGTCTACATCAGCAAATTGTTCATGAAATGCTGTGAAGGCCAACCATGATCCCTTCCCGTAGATTGGTCTATTATCTATTTCAAAAACCTCAGAAAGGAAGACAATATCAAAGCTATGCTAGATTAAATTCATAGGAACGTCTAACATATTAATGCAAACCAGTGTAAAGATTTCTCACTGGTAGATTTGTTTATTTTTCTTTTTATATTATACTGGGAGTACATTGTGACATTTACATAACTTCTTACAATATATCATACTTGAATTTACCTCCTCCATCATTCTCCTTTATCTTCCCTTTCCCTTACTCCTGAAATAGTGTCAACAGGTCTCATTTTTGTATTTTCATACATGAGTACATAATATTCCACCACGTTAACCCTCCTTCACCCTTTCCTTATATTTTCCTCCTCCCAGTGGTACCAACCCCAGACAGAACTTGTTTTACCTTCCTGCTCCCTGTTTTTGAAACAAAGGTATTTTTGTTTGTGTAAGATAGCTTTTCAGAGAATGTCCTTATGACATTTCCATGTACAAAGGTATTATAACTTGAATTGGTTCAAGCCCTCTATTTTTCTCTACCTTAATCCCCTTCTTATGGTGATTTCAATACATTTAAAAATTCCATATTCATTCTTGTATACTCTATACATACCTAATACACCTTTATAATGAAGACTATGAACAAATTCCTATATTTCTGGATGGAAGGATGCTGAAGAATTTTGCCACAGGAAGAATGCTTCCATAGAAAAATTTTAAGGCTCTGAATATTATCTGCCTCATATAGTTACTGGTATTGTGTGGAAGAATTATACCAGCTTATATGTATTAATGATTAGAAGATAATTACAAAAAGGAGCATTTTTCTCTTCAATAAGTTGAAACCTGTCCTTTGGATATTTGGAGGGTGAGCTCATCAATGTACTTGCTTGTCATTTCTTTGGGCACCGTGGTTGCTAGCGACACTGCACTCTTTCTCCTTTTCCTCAACAAATCTCAAATACTTTGCAAAACTGTCTGAGTGCAAATGATTACTCTGCAGTTGCTTTCTCTCAAAATATCTGAAAATGATCAGAAATACTATCCTAAGGCCATTTGCTAAGATCTCCTAGAGGAAAGTGCCATGCTTAATTGCTCTCCAAAGATCCCTTCTTTAGCAATAAGGTCAGTTCCTCAAATCACATGTTTGTGTAATTGTTAAGTAATCATTCTATATTTATGTGAGGTTTTATTAGGAAGGAAGAATATTAATTTTTAAAAGAAGGCCTCATTAACCAAAATGAACATTTAGCTCTAAACAAATAGACACGAATTCCTAACATTTTCTCAAATGTCTTAAATTTCTACTTTCTAGCTCTATATTTCTAACTTAAAAATGAAGCAGCTTTTATTCAAAGGATAAATATGGACTCAGATTTGGTGCAAAATTTAGAAAGTCGTTGATAATTTATTTTCATTCATATTTCTTTACCATTTACATCATTACAATGTACTTTCCTGCTTTCTGGGTTTTATTGGTTTTCTTTAGAGAACTATCTCTATTTGTAATACTTTTCAATAATGTGATAATAATAACAATGATTATTATCTTTATACCAATGGTAGATGTTAATACTGTATTAAGTATTCTTTAATTCTCAGCAATGCCATGAAATCAATCCAACTTTTATTAATATCATTACGAAGTTAAAACAAAAATAAAACAATGAAACAGAAGTGGTGTGCATACCTGTAATCCCAGCTGTACAAGAGACAGAAGCAAGAAGATCATGAGTTCAAGGCCAACCCAGGCAAAGGTAGCAGTGGGACCTTGTCTTAAACAAAAAATTAAAGAGAATAGGGCTCCGGTGATATAGTGCTTGCCTAGCATGCACAAGGTCCTTGGTTTAATCACCAGCAACACATACACACACACATAAAAACCAAAATTAAAAAATTGAAGATTAGGATATACTGTAAACTCCAAGGAAGACTTTAACCCAGTTATCAAATTTTAGGTTATTTTAGCTTACTTTTATATCTAAGTACATATAATTTCTAGATATTACTATAATTTTCTTTTTGTTTGCAATTTAGGTGGATTATTTTATCCACCTAAATTAAGGTTGATTAAGGAGGTATCATTTGAGTTTTATCCTTCAGTTAGGTAAGTTTAAATATACAGCTGATGTATATGATCAAAGCTGGGTCTTTTGAGAGTAAGGCATATTTGTAAAAGAATAAAAATTTGGATTTCTCTTTTACTAAGGTATATTGAACATAAGTGTGTATCTCTTCTCCCTCTTGCAATCCTATAAACTTTATGAGAATGAAATATAAATGCTAAAAGAAAAAGCAAGGGAGACTACAGATGAGAAGTGATGAGACATTTTTTGAAAGGTAAAAGCAGAGAAAGAGTCCGTAGCATAAGTTGAAAATGACCTTCTGCAGGCAACACACAGGCCAACATTCCTCCCTAAGAACCACAATGGACAAGAGAGAAATGAGCGAAACTTTGTGTGGCTATTCCTTATAAACCCAGACCATGTTCCCTGGATTAGTCATTGTCAAGTCTCCTTAATTCTAAAACATTCCTAGTCTGCGTCACATTCTTTATTTCACGACAGGCATGTGTGAAAGGTCCAACAAGGTGCTTTGTAGAATTTTCCACACTCTGAATTTGTCTGATTACACCCTCCTGATTAGATCAGCGTTCACAAAATAATGCTCTGCACTCATGGCCTCTCATCAGACAGACCATTGTGCCAGTATTGCATCACTATGGGTAATGCCAATTTTCTCCACTGAGTTAAGATGATAAACTACTTTTTAATACCTTGCACTTAAAGGTAGAAGAAAATAAAGACAAAAAAAAAACCCAATAAGCAAGTGTAGATGAGGCAAGTAAATAACATGAAAGACAGACTGAAACAAAAGAAAGATGGCACAAAAAGCACATTGGCTATAAAAATATTAAAGCCTATAATCATGTTAAAGAGATAACAAACATCACAGCTATGAACACAGAGCAGCTTGTATAGAAAAGAAGAAGCAAATGACAAGAGAATGCTCTTACATGAAAATAAAAATGACAATATTTAAAAGTAAAATTCTAAGTTGAAGTGAATTTGACAAGATTTAAGCAGAATTTCTAGGAAAGAATAATAAAAGGCAAATACAGAATAAAGGGCAGAAAACATAATAGTACAGAGTAGATCCAGGGAATCCAGAAAGAATTGAGAGATGATTCAGTTAATATAGTGAACAAAAAATTAAAATATGTAGTAGAACTGAAGATCAACAACACTATGTAGTTTTAAACTAAAAATACACATTTTGTCTTTCTTCCGGTTTCTAAGCACATCACATTGCAATCAGAAAACACACCACATGCACACACGCACACACACACCATTTTAACCTTAGATAAGCCTGACATAATATTTTGTCCTAATTGATTGTTGAATCTTTCCCATAACTGATTTCCTAATAAAGATAATTTTGTGCCTGTTTTTCTGTATTGAGGTATAAAAATAAGTCAGGCAATTTTTGGAAATGATTATCCACCACATACAGACCAATTAACTTGAAAATTTGAACATTTCACAGTTTTGCTTTGTTTTGGCTTTAAAGTTTGTGTTACTGGTGTTTGGCAAGACAGCTCTTCTGAAGTACGACTGCCCCACTTTCTGTGTAGCTTTTTACTTTGTTGAAGCTTTTGTCTGTGTCTTCTTTTGATACCAGGTTGAAGGGAGCCACACCAAGGTATATGATCACATCATTTTAAGTGTGAAGGATCAAGAAAAGATTTTAAAAGCTTTTGGATAATTCAGAAACAAAGAACACACACAAGAGATCAGAACTCAAAGCAGGATAGGCCAGCTCAAAAATAAAATAGTAGTAAAATAAAATTATTCTACAGAATAAGTACCTTTTATTTATCAAGGAGGAATCATATTTCTCCTAAACTTTTAATCTGTCAAATATAATCCCATCTACTTGGGAGGCTGAAATCCAGAGAATCATGGTTCCAGGTCAGGCTAGTCAAAAAAATGTTGAGACCCCATCTCAACAGAAAATGTGAGGGCATGCCTGTCATTCCAGCTATGGTGGGAAGGATAAAATAGGAATTATCAAGGTCCAGGACCACCCAGGAAAAACGTCAGACTCTATCTCAAAAGAACAAGAGTAAAAAGGGATGGAGTCATGGCTCAAATGGTAAACCACCTGTGTAGCAAGAGCAAAGCCCTGAGTTCAAACCCTTGAACTATCACAATAATAATAATAATAATAATGACAATGATAAAGAATAAAGGTAACGTAAAGGCATTCTTTCATCTACAAGTCTCAAAATTTTGTCTCCTGCATACTCTTGCATAGGAAGTTAGAGATGCTCCACCAAAATGAGAAATTAAAACAACTGGAATTTTTTAACATTAAAATTTATTTATTTACAAAAGTTCTTGCAATGCATTATAATTGAATTCTCCTTTAGCTCCCCTTCCCCCCCATTAACAGCTAGAATATTGTTGAAAATTTCTTGTTAAAACAAGAGAAATAAGCTCAAAGCCTGATAGAACAATCAAGTACAGAGTGGACCTGGCAGGCAAGCAGGCTGTTTTGAGCATACTATGTAAGGCAGCTGGAGTCATTTCCTCCAGAAATAAGAGCATAGAGGAAAATTAGGTTGCTTCATGAATTTGACCATTTGTGCCACTAAGTTGACAAATGACTAGGAATGCTTATATCCTCTTCCAAGGTCTATCAATCCAGAAGAACAAAAGATAGAAAAAAATGAAGTCACAAAACAAGTTGTGAAAAACCCTTGGTTGCAGGGGCATGGGTATGGGTCATTCTAGGCTTAGTTCCATGAATCACTTAAGCAAGAGGTCACTGACCAGTCTGCTGAGGGAACAAGGATATTCAGCTCTTGTTCTTTTTTACTATTTGCACAAGCTAGATCCTTATAGCCATTCACCCTGTACTCTTTCTCTCTCTGTTTTCTTTTTTTTTTTTTGGCATTCCTGGAGTTTGAACCCTGGACCTCACATGTGCTAGGCAGGTTCTCTACCACTTGAGCCATTCTCCCAAACTTTTTGGCTGTACTTATTTTTTCAGGTGTCTTGTTTTTCACCCAATGCTAAACTCAGACGGTGATCCTCCTACCACCTCCTCTGACATAGCTGGTATTAGAGTTTTATGCCAATGCACTTAACCCACCTTCATTTTTTGAGATACGGGCTCCCTAAACTTTTTGTCTAGGCTGTTATGTGTTATAACACCTGGTGAAAAATACCCCATTTTAAAAAGCAAATAATATCACATATTGCAGATGTCATGAATCTAATTATTCTCAGACTTATTTTGTGATGCTTTTGGAAATTTTGGAAAAGAACACATGCTATGTAGTTCAATGTTAGACAGTGGTGTGTAATCAAAATAATATGAATATTGACTATTTATTTAACTCTGATTTTTATATGATAGGAGACATAGGGAGAGAAGATGAATGAATATTGGGGGACCTTGGAGAGTAGAAAGCAACTGAGTGACTAAAATTTGTTTATTGAGAGATACTAGCAAAAATGTTCTGTTTATAAGTACTGCAAGTGTACACAGAGAACAAAGAATGAAGAAAGTAAAAACTATTGCCCCATTGGCAGGAATTAGATTCTGGGGAAGAATGAGGGCATAGTCTGCTATTTTTTACTATAAGCTTATTGTGATATCATTTGATGTCTTAACTGCTTGCATGTGATATTTTGGTAAAAATAAAATTTCAATAAAAACACATTCGCTCACTTGTTACCTGGAACATGATTTGTATTTCTGCCTGTCTTCTAGATAGCTGAAACACAGTGGCAGCTCATTATGGATACCTCAGCTAAGCAAATACAGACTGGAGTTCACTGGTGAAAAACAGTTAAGAAAATAAATTTTTCCAGCAGAAAGGGCATGGTTTCCAGCTCTTTTATGATTAGGAAATAGGCACCTATGAAACCCCAGGGCACCAGTAATGAGTGAAACTCGTACCCTTTTGCTCTGAGGCAAAGAGAAGAGAAAATACAAGCCCATGCCCAATTATAAGTGGAGTGCAGAAAAGGTGGCCAAATAAATCTCAGATAAATAAATCTTAACCAACCTACACTAGAAAAGACATAACTATTCTTGAGCCTAAATTGTCTTTGATTTTGTTCATAGTTGAAAATGAAAACAATCAGAATATACAATGTAAATTAAGTGTTCTTAGCTTAGTTTTAAATTAAACAATGATTCCTATGTATTACTTTATTTATTACCTGGATTTTTATTGTCATTGTTATCAGTTTTAAAGCCCAGATCATTCTTGGGATCATCTACAGGTAGAAATACCAAAATACTGTACAGAAGTAATTTTACATCCATGGCAGGCCCTTTGGGACTTTTCTAGCGCTGGAAAAACAACAAAATTATAGAAAATAGAAGTAACAAATAGTTGATAATGGTAGAATTAGGAATGTTATAGCTGGAGAGAAACCTAGAGATAGAAAAATGAAATGTAGTGATTTTATACAATTTAAATGGTATACCACAAATAGTATAAGTGAAAAGTGGAATTCAGTTTAGTAAGTCTAAACTATGCAACTTCCAATTAACGAACCTGGTCCAGGGGCTGTGGAAACAAGAATTTACTCAGTCACCAGGTATACTAGAGGCCAGCTATAGTTCTGGCTTTTTTCCAAACACAGGTGTGAAATAGTGTAAAAAATGACTACATTTTCTGTTCCCAAAGATACTTATGGGCAATTGAGTAAATAAACTGTTAAAGTATGGTAATATTGTGGTAGAAGAAGTAAAATTTTCCTCTGTGACTACATTGAAAAGAGACTAACAAGGTCAAGGAACCAAGGACACTTTCAGAGGGAGTAAGCCACAGGAAAAACGTATAGTCTCCGCTTTGTTTCTTGACTGAAGAATGAATACATGTGCATTTTTTATCATTACACTTAGCTGTCACCAGCAGCATATTGCTTAATGACAAAGAAACAGGAAGTGCCTTTCTCTGTGTAAAATTGTGAAATGATAATTGATTCTAAAAGACATGAAGAATAAAGACAGTGGTTTATGTGCACATTTTCAACTACTGAATATATTTAATATTTATAGGGAGAACTGAATTTTGAAGAACTTGTATAATAAGCCATAACTTACAATTACATTAATAAATATTTATTGTCTTAGATTAATCAGAAAGGGTGAAAAGCACCAACTTTTTAGCCTTTCAGCTTGATTTATGCTTTTCATTTCATGACATGGTTGATGTCTTCACTCTTTGATTAAATGTTTCCAGCTAGGAGTTTTGTGCTTTGTTAAACTTTATATTTCAATGAGCAGAAGTATTTTCTGTAGAGCAGTAGTTCTAGCAATAATGAGCAGATGTAGAATGGCATTAGCTCTACTATTTGTCCTGAGAAAAGGAGCACACAATGAATTGCACATGTCATATTTATAATGTCCCTTTTTCTGATATTTACATATCTGTATTTCTAGAGATCATAGGGAATTTCTGAGTTTTCTGTTCTTTTCTCAGTAGGAGATTTTAGATCCTCAGAACTTTGCTTTAGCCAATGTGAAAGCCATGTGAAAGCAAGCCAAGGTTGTTTAGCACATCAATGATGCACCTTTTCATTATAAACAACAAACAGGGGTGAAAGTAAGGTTTGACTGTTCATCAAGAAAGAGTTTCTTAGGTTAGCCAGGCTCAGAAGACCAAAAATCCTATGTTCTCCCTCATATGCGGACTTTAGATCAAAGGCAAATGCAGCAATGTGGTTGGACTTGGGTCACATGACAAGGGGAGAGCACATACAGGAGGTATGGGGATAGGTAGGAAACCCAAAACATGAAAGTGTTTGATGTCCTCGCTGCAGAGGAATTAATACAGAAACTTGAAAGCGACAGAGGTCAACATGAGAAGGGGATCACGAACCAGTGTAAAGATCAGTTAGAGATGAATCAACTTGGGTTGTAACACATTTGTGCATGGAAGTAATGCTAGGAATCTCTCTGTATAGCTGTCCTTAACTCAACTAGCAAAAATTCTTTGTCTTTCTTATTATGCTTATGTCTTCTCTTCAACAAAATTAAACATAAGGGTAGAACAGATTCTGCCCGGAAGTGAGGGGGGTGAGGGGGAGAAGGTGGAGTAGGGGGATGGGGGGGGAGAAAGGACCCAAACAATATACACACATGTGAATAAATGAATAAAAAAAGAAAGAAAGAAAGATAAGTTTCTTTAACTTATATATACAACTTGCTGAGGCTAACACTGAACAAAAGTCAGGATGACTCTAGATCAAACTCTCCAGAAAGATTTCTTCACCTTCATAGTATGTGAAGCTTCGCTTAAAAAAATGAAAAGAAAGTTATCTGCTATATGGTATGTTGCACTTTGTTCAGAACACTCAGGGTGAGAAATTATAAAAAAAAATCATTGTTTAAAAAAAAACAGGAAAGAAGAAATATGATACATGTCAATTTAATTTCCTACCTCTAAACTGGAGAATTTAAATGCATATTTGGAAACTAATATTTTTTATATTTAAAATATGTAGTTATATATTTATTTATTTTATATATAATGTTGCACATATCTATACCATGTGGTGTCCAAGTCCAAGTAGACATATATACCTCCTCAAACATTTATTTTTTTATGTTGAAAACATTCAAATCCCAAATCTTTTTCTTTTAGCTTTAAAAAAATGTACAGCATATTATTCTCATCTATTGTACAACAGCATACTAGACTTCAACATTCCCCACCCTGCTCCTCCTGTCCTTTGATACCTGCAAATATACTCTCAATTCCTATGAGATAGAAATTTTTAGATTCTACCTGAGGGAGATTATGTGGTACGTGTTTTTCTGGGAGTCTGACTTATTTTATTTAACCTAAAGAGCCCTATCCTTTGTTACCATAATTGGTAACATTTTATTATTTTTAAGGCTGAATAAGTATCCCATTGTGAGTATATTTTCTTTATCCATCTGTCAGTTGATAGACACTTAGGCGGCATCCATTTCTGAATTGGACTACAATAAACACGAGGGAGAATGTCTTTTCGACACATTGTTGATATAATGTAAAGTAGTACAACCATTATGAAAAACAGCATGAAAGTAACTCAAAAAGCTAAAATAAAACTATACTGTCTTTCAGCAGTCCTACTACTGGGTGTCTATTTCTAACAAATGAAATCACTATGTTGAAGAGCACTGAAACTAATAATTTTGTCTTGTCTTATTTTATACTAAAGATGAACCTGCTTCAAATAGTATCGTATAATACACAAAGTGTGGCATATTTCAAGTCATGTAGCTGATTTTTAGTGAATAAATAATGTATAAATGCAGAAAACTGTGCCAAATTTGCTAGTTAGTTAATCTGTATTAAAAATGAAGGCAATGACAGGCTCCGGTGTCTCATGTCTATAATTCCAGCTCCTCAGGGGGCAGAGATCAGAATTGTGGTTCGAAGCCTGTCCAGGCAAATAGTTCATGAGACCCTATCTCAAAAAAACCCTTCACAAAACAGGGCTGGTGGAGTGGCTCAAGGTGTAAGCCCTGAGGTCAAACCCCAGTACCACAAAAAAAAAAAAAAAAAGAAAGCAAAAGTCAGCTACTTTGAAGCCTAGTTTGAGGCTCTTTCCAGTATACCAGGTACAACAGCTACACAAATACAGATGATAATTTTTTAGTAATGGTATTAAGTTGATTGGATGAACACATTCTAGCAAGTCATAAGTACACAAAATTGGTCTGTTTTCCTTGAAAGTGGCAGGGTGCATGGCATGTGCTTTTTATATTTCAAAATAAGGAACATCAACCTCTCTGACAATACAGAGCTGTTTCCCAACCATTCCCATTGTTTCCGTAACACTACATCATCACTGAGTTCAGTGAAAATATCTACTATCTGGATGGTGTTAAATCTACAGGGGTTTCCAAAGAATAGGAGAGATTTCTGGAGCACAATATTAGTAAAAGGGGAAACCATGTTTTTAAATTTCAAAGACCTCTATAATTGTTTCAAGTTCTTCCTCTAAAGCTTGCCACAAATATTATATCACTATTTTTCTTCATATTCTGACTACAAAATACATCTTTTGAGGTTCATTGTAATTCAGAGGTGGATAGTTCTGAAAGCATCTAAATGCAGTTTATTGCACTAAGGAGAACTGCTAACTTTATTTAATACAGAGATTGACAATCAAATCTCCATTGTTAAACAGATGAATTATTCTGCTTTACAGCTGTATGCATTTCCAAGTCCAGGTTAGTTTCAAAATCCTTAAATGTTATTCCTCTATTTTATTTGTTAAATTTCTAGATGGAACTATCTGAAAACTAATTTGTGTACTTTGAAGAATATTTATGAAACTTTATTGGTAGTAAGACGGAGTAGCCTAATGAATACTTACACAGTTAAAAAGGTCAGAAATGAGTTTATTTTGAAAAAACCTTCTCTGTCAAAAAAAAGCTATTAATGAATAGCATAGGAAAACATTCAAAAGGTGGACTTTCTCCCCACTACTTCCTTACCTTGGCCTTTCTCCTGATCTACCTCTGCATATTATTGCGATTTTCATCCCTCCAGTAGGTTACCAGCTCGCCTGTTCTGTTTACCATTTACCCTTGATTTTCTCTTTGATTTCATCTGACTTCGCAATGCAAAGGTCATAGTAGTTGAAGTCAAGATGACTGCCTCCCATTCTTTGATCAGCCTTTTATTCCATGCATTTCTTGTGTCATGAGTTTCTGAAAGGTAAAAATCTGACCACACCTTATTTGAGCTGTCCAGAAAAATCTCTGAATATTTGCAATCTTCTTTGATTCTTGACAAAGACAACCTGGAAGAATCCAGGTATTTGAGTCTCCTTTCTTTCTAGTACTTAACCCAGCAAAATGTTTATGTATTTTGTTTACATTTTAGGAGAATATTATGGCATAATCTTAAAGTCTGTACTTCAATTACTTCTGCTTTTTATTATTTCTTTCCTCATACTAACTTTGGATTTAGTTTGTTCTTATTTTCGAGTTCCTCGACATGCAGCAGTAGATAGATTTTTTTTTTTTGAGGATTTTCTACTTTTTTGATGTCGGCATTGATTACTACAGACTTTCCTCTTATACTGCTTTTGCTGTATCCCAAAGTTTTGGAAAATTGTGTCTCTATTTCCATTTGTTTCAAGAAATGTATTAATTTCCTTCTTGGTTTCTTCCTCACATTGATTATTCAAAAGAAAGTTTTGTATTTGTATAGTTTTCAAAGTTTTTATTATTATTAATTTCTACTTATATTGCATTGTAGTAAAAAAAATTCAATATGATGACATTTAAAAAATTATTGAGGCTTGTTTTGTAGTCTATTCATGTGATCTGTCTTAGAGGATGTCCCCTGTGCTGGGACATGTGTGTCCTGAAGCTGTGGTATCCTCATGTCTGTAGGTGTCTGTTACATTAATTTCATCTTGGGCACAATTTAACTCTGCTGTTTCCTTGTTAACATTCTATCTGGATGAACTGTTCACTGCTGAAAGTGGGGTGTGAGAGTCCCCAACTATTATTGAACTGGATTCTATCTCTCCCTTTATGTCTATGAATGTTTACTTCATACGTGTGCATGCTATCGTGTTGACCAGCTGTGTTCTACTTCCACAAATATTTAGAATTTCTATTTCTACTTGCTGAATTGACTCTTTAATCATTGTGTAATGATCTTTTTGTCTGTCTTCATTGCTTTTGGTTTAAAAACTACTTTATCTGATATAATTATAAGTAATCCTGACTTGTTTTGGATTTTATTTGCATGGAACATTATATTCCATCCTTTCATTTTCAATCTATGCATATCCTTAGAGGTGAAGTGACTTTCTTGTAGTCTACATATGCTTGTGTCATATTTTCTTATCCATCCAGACACTTTACATCTTTTAATTGGAGAATTTAACCCATTTACACTTCAGGTAATTATTCATGGATAGGTTAAACAACAAACATTTTGTAACTTATTTTCTGATTTTATTGTAGTTCCTTTCTTTCTCTGTCTCTCTCTCTCTCTAACTAGTATTTCTTATCACCATGTCAAACAAAAGTAGAGTAATAGAAAATGCAAAACAATTTGCAAAAACATTTTGGTATATTGAATATACTGGAAATCTTTTAAATAATGGCTAAGAATAAAAGAAAGTCTTGGTAACTGAACCAAGAATAATAAAAAGACAAAACTAGAGATAGTTTCAATGGTAATTTTATTCATCTTCCCCATTTAAAAGAAGTTGACATAAATTACTTTCAAGAAATTTACATTTTTTCTATTTCTGAAATTCCCATTTAAGAACTCTCCATTTTCCTCATTATTATTTAAGTCCTTCACAGAGACATGATACATAGCAGTTTTACTAATACTGCAAAATACTCAAATAAAAAGCACTACTAAACAGTAATTAAATGTGCTGCATCATTACCTTTTATGGTAGCTATAGGCAATTTGAGTGTAGTTTTTGCAATATACAGAGATATGCTCAGTTTAAAAGCGAAATCATTGTAAGACTGATTGCTCTTAACATTTCCTATGCAGAAATTTAATATATTTTCTCACTCAAGAAGTCAGCATTCTCAGAAAGCACATTAAGTTCAACATATTCAGCTGTTTTTCAGTTACCTGAAAAGGAAAGAAGATGCACTTCCTTTCTCTAGAAAAAAAATGCAGAAAGTCTGTATATAAGTTAAAAATAGCTTACATTTATAACTTCATGCTCTGTAAGTGTTGATTATTCAGTAGGAAACAAATGCTTAGCTAAATTAGAAAGTTACAAAAAATTCTATGATGAATGTGTTTCCCTTTTTTTTTCAAGGCTGACTCCTCATTGTACTTTTTATTCAAAATGTCAAGACGTGACCCAAATTATAGTCCCAAGTGCCTAGCAAAAGAAGAATTTCAAATGATCCTCAAATTTTTATTATCAAACAGAGTAGCAATAGTCAGAAGAGGGTTTTTTTGTAAAGATGGAGTGTCTAGGAAAAGGCCACTTTAGTATTGCTTTCTCATCTAACACATGAAGTGTGAAAATAGAAGCCCTTTTTAATAATAAAGCAATTGAAAATGAACAACATTCCTTTTTTGTGAAATTCCTCAGAAAATCTGAGAACAAGAAAAAAAGGAGCTTCCATGGGTCAAATACCCTATGTAACCGAGTGTTTTTAAGGTCTATATCCAATGCCAGATTTACTTTTTACTTTCTCAAGATCAACCCTTTGACATGGTCTCAGGAATTAGAATTCAAATTTGGGTGAATCCTTATGGTGAGAGTATAAGCAGATATCTTAAGCATGTCTTCCTTTTCACCCTCTGCTAACCTCCCTCACATACATATTCTTAATTGGCCTCTCATGCATGCAGTGGACTACCCACATTATCAGCCCAAGGTACAATTACACCCTCTTCCTAAGCCATTATCTTCTGGTCATCCTGGGAGAGCCTACCAAGGGAAGAGGCACAGAGCTGAACGTTGGTTGGGTCCATTAAGTAGGAAATTCTAAAGTCTTGGGTACCCAGAGCACTGATAAAGCATGGATCTACAGACAAAGACCCCAAGATAGATACATGTGTACTAGATAGACCCCATGTACTCTACGCCATACAGGGTCCAGGCAAAGGAGAGCCAGAGAGGGTCAGAACATGCCCTTCAAAGAACAGGACTCCTATTACTGGCTCTGGTTGCTCCATCTAAGCACAGGAATGCTTGATCGATTGATAATTCTTTCTTTCCCTCATGTTGAGCTTCGACTTTCTCTGATTTCTTGCCTCCTAAGAGGATTACTTTGGCTATTTATATGATATTGGCTTCCTCTGAACAAAGTTTACTACTCAATTTTCCATATTGAGTCCTTTCTAAGGAATATCATATCATTTGATATTTAGAGGGATATTTTAAAAATAACATTAAACTAAATTCTGTTTGCAACTCCTTCCAACATATGTGCTGCCATCACAAGGTAATACTTAAGAGCTTGAAATCATATTGCCTTGGTTTAAGTACTCTTCATAATCTATAGATTGACTGATCTTGAGAAAATTATATACCTTTTCCATGCTTCAGTTACCTCATTAATATGTTTTTATCTTCTTCAAAGAATTCCTATAATGATGAAATAACCTAAAATAAAAAAGCACAATAGTGTACTACAAGGTTGTTGATGTTACTGTCATTATATCATCATCATCTAAGGCAGTGGTTCTTAACCTTGGTGGTACAAGAGAAATAGCTAGGGACATTTTCAAAAAACAGCATTTCAAACCAGCAAAGCCATGTATTGGGACACAACCCAAAAGGAACTTCTAATCTTACAACCAAGAATACAAAGTTCAGTTGTATTTCATTGCCCTATTTTCGACATATATTATTACAGCTGCTGCATTGAATCTCTTATTTATATCAATTATTAGAGGTGTCATTATTACATCTATAACAGCATCTGTTATGGTTAGCCCTACTGTCCTCCATGTCATTCTGTTAATATTTATAAAGGACCTACTGTTCAAGATGGAGCTGGGTCTGGAAGATCAAAATAGGAAGACAGATACACACAGGCCCTCACAGTGGAAAAGGCAGTCAATTAACAAAGGTAATGCTTGAACATAGAAACATCTTATGGAATTCTTATTAAAAATGAATGCTATAATGAGACAGAGGGTAGCTCTGGATAAGGCACAATGATGAAGGAAATTTCCATTTCCTTGTTTCTCATCACCTGGTCATTTCCTGAATGTATTAGAACTCAGACCTCATCTTGGGCCTAATGAATCAGAATCTGCATTTTATGTTAGCCCAAAGTCTACATTCTATAACTATCCACTTAAGGCAAATGTTTCTTTTAACCACTGTGCTGTTTTAAAGAAAATCTTTGACATCATATAAATATTTTAGTATGTATCATTAAAGATAAATATTCTTCTAACCTTTTAATTTGACAACCTGGTAGATGGAGATATAATTTAATAAAATGTGGACAACGGCAAGTGAAAAGGTTGACAAGGGGCAATGGCAGGTTATGATCAAAGGGGAACCAGAGTTATCCTTCAGATGTCATTAACCTTAGCATTGCAGATTCTTATTCAGCAATCCAGTGGACTTGTCAAGCCTGTAGTAGGACACATCCTAGAGATCAGGGTAGCCATTATCCAGAGATAAGCACTCTACACTTGATAGTCATCACTATGTAGGTCACACTTGATGTTATGTAACAAATTTGAAGGAGAAGCTAATAGAAATTGGTAGAATTTTGTTTAATGTCATTTCTAAGATATCCTTCAGACAAATGATGTAAAACATAGAATGCAAATACGGAAAAAGAAATAGCAAACTTTGTTCAGAAGAAAATAGAACCATGAGACAGTCAGCACAATAAGAAGGGAGGAAATAAGAAAAGAATGGGGCTGTTGGGCTAAGAGGGGAGATAGTGTTCAGGAGAGAATTCTCCTTAGTACTGAACGATGTGAAGTAAGTGAGGCCATAACTGAAAGGGAATAGAAGTCAGACTAAGTGGAAAGGCCAGCAGTTTTCCTGTAAGGTTTCATGATTCGACCAATGTGTATCTTACTATACTTGTACATCTATAATAATCTACCCGAGACCAAGTAATTTATAAAGAACAGAAATTTACTTTCTCAGAGTTGTAGAGGCAGAGAATTCCAAGATCAAGGCACCAGCAGGTTTGGTGTCTGGTAAGGTCTGTCTTCTTTCCAAGATGATGTCTTGAATGCTGTGTCGTCTAGTGGGATGTGTAGTATGGCTTCACATGGCAAGAAAGACAGAAGACTAAAAGGGATCCAGTCATGAGTGAGGAATCCTCATGATCTAATTACCCCTAAAACTACAGGTCTTCATACTAATATTTTACATCTTCAGTTCCAACATATATGGATTTTGAGGTGACACATACATTCAAACCATGGTGATCTCTCCAGGTTAGTAATGGAGCATGAGGAAAACACAGAAATTTGCAAATTCTTTTCCTTTTAAAATATAGACTATAAAAAATACCAGTGAGCTGGGTGCCTGTGGCTCACACCTATAATCTTAGCTACTCAGGAAGCAGCTGGGTTTGAAACTAGCCCAGGTAAAAAGTTCCTGAGTCCTTATCTTGAAAAAACCTATCACAGAAAAGGACTCCTGGAGTGGCTCAACTCCAGGAAGAATTCCTGGCTAGGCAGTAAGTGTTCCTGCCTAGCCAGTGTAAGGGAAAAAAAAACAAGAAGAATATATATATATATATATATATATGTATATATATATATATATATATACATATATATATATATATATAAAATATATATATGTAATGAATTCAGATGAAATATGACAAAACTAAAACATATAATTTATATATACATATTATATATATGTATATATATGAATGAATGCAGATGGAATATGACAAAACTAAAATAGGGAACAAAATAATGAGGAAATAACAGAAGAAAATAAACTTAGGGTTTAAGTAGAAGTTATTTTTTTCCCAAACTGCTTCTTTTTGTATGCTTCTTGTTTTGAATGAGAAACACAATCACATGCTATATCCTAAAGGGAGTGGTTATGTAGAGGAGAGATGAGTGAAGAAGAAAAAGAACAGCAGTAACAGATGCATGGAATCTTTAAAACTATAAGAGGCAAGGGGCTCAGAGCACAAGTACAGCAAGTGAATATAGCAGAGTAGCAATGATTATATTTTACTCCCATTGTATCCAGAGATAAAAGGCAAAGAACATGAATCTGTGTCCTGCAAGATCTGTAGATTATGCAGTAGGAAAGTGATGGTAATTGCCTCTTATAGTTTTAATTGTATTGAAATGCCAGAGTAGTCAGCTAAAAAAGCAAAGACCCATCTTACTGGGAAGGGGTAGCAATACTGCTGGACAGTAATGAGGACGAACTTGAGAGCAGACAATCATGAGACTAGTGTGCAATTGGGTCAACCAGGTTGTGAGACTTTCTTCAGCAAAATTCATCTGCTTGACTAAAGCCAAAGGGAAGGTGATTAACCAGGTTAATCCTGTGGGAGATTTTCTTAGGTAATATATTGGTGGACAGAGGATTTGAGAAAATTGGCTTGCAGCAAGTTAGAGGAAATTATAAGAATGCAACCTTACTTAATCTCATCAGAATTATTCATTAGGTCATAAGCAAAATTAAGATCAAATTCCCACCTATGTACTCAAGTCTAAATGAGCTAACTTAAATAGGAAAAATATTTATTGCACTGTTTGGATTACTTTATAAAATTAATCAGATTTCTTCATGAATGCATGAAAGAACTAGGAATAATACTAACTGTGGAGAGTAGGAACTATTAGATTCTTCATGCCTACAAACTTTATTTTTCCATCTGAGGACCATAAGATTGTGATTAAACCCAGCCTCCCATTAGTTGAATGTAATTCACACCACATACAGCAAAAGACACTCGATAATCCCTTGTCCAGCAGGGCTGGTGCAGGAGCCCAGTGTGTGGTCCGGCTGGAAGATTATGGTCATTATGGCGGGGAGTCTGTTCTAATCTCCACAGGTCTCTGCAGATGTCACAGGGGTTTAGTCTGGTAGGAGTCCCTGCCCCTACAGCATGAATGGTGACTGGTGAAGACAAAAAGATGAAGGATTTTCTTTGAACAGGAAAATAAAATCAGTAGTTGAAATAATTAAGAGAAAGACTGGCAATAGAGGAGAAATTAATACATGCATTTTTAAGAAAGTCAAATATTACATGTTTTTTCTCATATGTAGAATTTAATTCTTAAAAATGAATGACAGCAATGTAAAACAAGTACTTTTGGGGTATGAATACCATGGGGATGAGAGACAGTGAGAGGTTGGGGGTGACTAAAGAAGAAGTATCCTATATACCTATGTATGACAATAGAACCATGAAATCTGTTGAATTTGTTCCAAGAAAAGAAAAGGCAGGAAGGCGGGTTGATGGAGAGGATGGGTTTGATCCAGAAATATGATGCACATGTATAGAAATATCACAATAAAATCCCTTTGTACAACAAATATATGCCAATAAAATGAAAAGCAAAAACAAAATAAGGGAAAAAGAAAGTCAAATTAAGGAAATGGTATTGCTTTAGAACATGTGGGCACTTAAGTGAGTTGCAAAACTCTGATTTTAGTTTATTTGTTAAATGCAATACGAAGAAATATGTGTCTCTCTTTTTGGTTCTGTAAGTAGCTAAACTAATATCTGAAATGGCCCTTTGATATATTTTCTCCTCAATCAGACGCTTTTTGTGGTAGTGGGGATTAAGCTCAGGGCCTCATGCTTTCTTGGTGAGCGCGCTACCCTTGAGTAACACCTCTGGTTCCTCTGTGTTTACCTTGTTTTTCACATAGAGTGTCATACTTTTCTGGATGAACCTGGAACCATAGTCTTCTTACTTCTGTCTCAGATTACAGGCATGAGTCTCTATGCTCAGCCCCAGACAGACAAGGCTATAAATATCTGAAAATAACATTTCACAAGAGTAAAAATAACTTCTGAAATTGAACATTAATACATTCAATTGGACATTCTAGTCAGAGCATCATAATATTGTTGAAAAGACCCTCAAAATAAATCAAAGCTACATATATTGAACTCTTTAAACCACATGAAAAGCACCGCTCACAAACAGAGCACGTGCCTCTGTTTGATCATTTTTATATGCTTTTGGAAACACTAAAACCCATTATTTAATTTCCCACATCCCCTCTGACCCTGATAAGGAGTCTGCAATATTTGCTTTATTGCAAGCATTAATTAGAAAGGTTAGAGACATATCGGTTACTCACTTAGTCAGCTACATCAAAGACTCTTTCTAAGCACATGTTCTTCTTTTAAATCTTTCCTCACAGCTAAAGGGACTTTTTAATGATGATGTGGCCTCCTGTGAATATCTTTCTTATATTTTTCTTTCTCTTAACTTTTGTAGTACAAATGTGTAACTTAAGGATAATATGATCATTTAACTGCAATAAGCTACAGCAGAGTTAGTGAGAAGTCATCAAATTCTTCTATGACTATTGAGGTTGCTAATACGTATGAGTGAAGTTCTGAAAAAATCTGCTCATTTCACAAATGTATTAAATTTGGAAGTGATTTACCACTTGTTTTTTGAGGCATTTTAAATTCCTTTTATTATTGCGTCTTTTTAAGTCGGTGGTATTCTTTTCATAGTCGTGCGCATAAGATTGCAAGTTCAAGAAACAGAAATAGAGGCAGCCAATTCTCTAGCCCTGCATCCATTTGCACTAGCCACTCACAGGCACCCAGTCAACTCATCTCCCTCCTCACCTTGCTTTAGAATCTCTTTTTATGAAGTGCATCCACAGAGCAGAAAAAGTGTATACACTTTAAAAGAAATTAAATGACTGGAAACATGTTTAATATATTCTGACATATTTTTGGCCATTTGTCTGAGAACCATTTTCCTTCAAACACTGAAAGTTGCTCTCCACTTGCTTCCAATTTTCAGGATGGAAATTCTTTGTTGTTGATTGTTATTGTTGTGCTGGGTGGGGGTACATTGTGGCATTTACAAAAGTTCTTACAATGTATCAAATATATCATGCTTGAATTGGCCCCCTTCACCATTCTCCTTCCCCCCCCCCCCCCGTTTCAGGATTACTTTCAGCAGATTTCATTCTGGTGTAATCCAAGACAGAGGGCATGCATGTCACCTCTGGACAAAATTCTGGAAGAATTTTGGTTCTTCCCTTTCTTCTCCATTTTTGGGACCCCTTTCAATAATGTTTTAAATCTGAAGACTCAGCTTCTTCAGTGTGGGGATATTTTCTCTGTTATATTTATGAGTTTCTCTCCACCATTTTTTGCCCCCTCTTCTGAGTTCCCTTTTATTTGTTTTTTTTAGATTTCCCATGTTGATGGTCCAAGTTTTGCAAATTTTCATATATTGCGTTCCTTTATCTGTTTGGTCTACTTTGTTTTTTCATAACATTTTTTAATATTTAAAAATAATTCAGTTTTCATACATACAGCATATCATCTCTTGAAGAATAACTAAGTCTCTGCTCTAAACTCCCGCCTAAATACGTGTATTGTGTGTTTTTAAGTTCCTTTTTGTTTTCCTGTTTACAGTTTCTGCCTTTCCTTTTTTGTGAGACAAGGTATTGCTATGTAGCTCAGGCTGCCCTTGAACTCATGATGCTTCTGTTTCTGACACCCAAGTGCTGGGGTTACAGATGTGTAACACACACCTGGCTTGCTTTACTATTTTTGTTTTGTTTTCCTTCTGTTCATTTAAATGATAGCAGATCCGTTATTGTTATTTCTGATACATAGGAAAGCGATTCAATGGCACTGAAAGAGAAGGAATTAGGAATCTGAGTTTCTTTGACTCGTCACTTTCTTCTCTTATCACTTAGTATAAAGATGTGTTTGGTGCAAAAATGGGTCCCAAGAGCCCTGGAAATGAACTTTTAAAAGTGCTTCTTAATGAAGATGAATTTTAACATTTATGCTTTCGGCTTATTCTATTCCCAAATTGTATCTTTTTTCCATTCTCCCTGTGAATATAGTTCATCTTTTCAATTATCTTTATCTTTTTTTGACTTCTGTAACTAGGATAGTGACATATTTGATAGTTATGTACAGAAATATTTTCCAAAAAGGATAAAGAATTAAATTTTGCTAAATATTTAATGTAAGTTAAAATGAACAAATATGTGGATATATCAAAAGGAGAGTAACTTAATAATATCATATGATCCAAAAGATGATTTTCTGTGGGAAAAAGCATGAGGATTTAGTGGCCGGATGTAAGAAAGATTTTTCACTGTATTCCAGTAATGGCAGACGTTTTACCAAGTGCAAATACCATGTTTTAAATGTGTGCCAATGCACAATTGCACTCAAATATTAAAATAATGTTGATAAAGGAAAATAATCTAAAACAAAAGTTAGGTTTGAGAAATATACCCCAGCAAAGAGTGGGGTTGGTCCAGAAAAATGAACAAAAATTTATTGCATGAAGTCTTATATTTGCAAGTGGTGGGAAAAAAATGCCTTTAATATGATGAGAAGGCCATGGTTATATATACATAGCAGTGATAGCAAGATTTTTCTTTAATGTTTCTAATGGAAAAACAATTGTTTGTGGTACTGAGATCTTTCAGTTGGGGAAGGGATGGTGTTTAATGCATTTAATAACACCCTGACATTAGAAAAAGACACAATTTTCAGAAAGCTTTTAAAATATAATATTATTTATTATTTCAAAATTATTTTAGAAAATTTAAAAATGTTTTATGGAGGAATCACATGAAAGATTTCAGGCTTTCTGAGAATACATAGCTTAATACAACGCTATAACTTAGGGTACCTAGAAGTTTGGAAGCATGGTACAGAATTCAAGCAAGCGCCGATGTGCACATTTTTTTCTCCACCAAAGAATGTAACAGCAGTGAATTTAATAATGTACTTTCTGACAATGACTTGGCATGTAGCAATTCTTGTTCCAAGTAAATGCAGAGATTCACAAATCAGCAAAACTGGGGATAGCAGAACAACTTTACTTATGAAAACTGAAGAGCACCTAGGAGGTTTATCTCAGTGAAAGGCAATGTCTTCTTATAGTTGTGTTATGTAAGGTTCACACAGATCCAAAAGCTTTCTAACAAAAACTGATATTTTACTTCTGATGGAAGCAGCAACTTTGAGTAGTAAGGAAAGCTCTTATATGTGTGAAGAAAATGATGTACAATTTGGTCATTGTCACAGGGACAGGTATGAGACAGTCACTGCTAGACACTGGACATTTTCAGACCATATTTGCACTCTTACCTTCACAGCTAATTCATTGACCTTATTGTATCTGTTTCTGAGGGATTTTTCTTTTTTGCATCCAATTGATTTGTTTATGCTATTTATAGGTATCTGTTTTTGATTTTGCTATAATTTGAATACAAAGAAAGCCAAAACTAGAGCAGGACATGCAATAAAGATAACACACCCATCCTCTCTCTACACTCTCCCACACACAACTTGTCTGAATACCCACATCCACACACATAAGTTTTGTGAAGATAGAGTAGAGCCTATATGTATAGTGATTGGGAAAAACAGAGCCATTGAAGATGCAGAAGAGAAAGTGATGTCTGACATTTGGATGTACCTGAGAGCATAATGCAAGAGAAGATTCAGAAATGACAGGTTCAATCTGTGATGGAGGAGAGGAGTTTTTATGCCAGAAAAGAGTATGGACACAAGTAGGAGCAGAGGACTTGGCCTCACGTCTTCACTGTGTTTTAGTTAAAAATTTCGCAACAAACCAATGTTTAGATTCCACTGAATCATGAGTATATGAAAATTCATTTTACTTTATCATATTCTTGTGTTGAGTCATTTATATATATATGTGCATACACATATACATATAATTTTATTAATACTAAAGATATAATGAAAATATCTATTAATTTTAAATTTTTAATAGATTTCAATGCTAGAGAGAAAAAGCAAATTGAGTTATATATAGAATATATTGAAAGGAATAGGTAGCTTAGTCTAGAAAAAACTTAATACAATGAAATTAAATTAAAATCTGTAAAAGAATTTTGCAAGCTATAGCAATCATAAGAGATTTATTATGGCATGTGCACTTGCATTTTCCCATTACTACACTGAGGAAAACCTAATAGTGAAAAGGTTATTCTCAATCTTTCTGTCTCCCACAGTACCTACCTTCATTTGTGCTAAGAGTCATGTGTAGCCTTTTAAACTCTTATATTAAGTAAACAGAGTTTTGTTATATATTAAAGGCTGACATAAGTTTTTCTTTCCTTTTCTGAATCATACTGGCAAAGAATGAAATGTATACTTGAATTGGTTCTGTCATTTACAAATTAAAGGAGTAATTAATACTAATTATTCTATGGAAATCTTTTTTTCTTTTACTTTGTTAAATTTGAGACAGTGTTCTATTCTGTGGTTGAAGCTAGCCACAAACCTGAGATCCTCCTGTCTCAGATGCCTCAGTGCTGGAATTATAGGTTTGTATCACGTCACCACATGGCATTTCTATGAGGATTAGATTTGGTACTTCATATAAAAGTGTAGAACATAGTACTTTCCATAAATGTGAACATCTGTGAGAATTAGTGACCTTGACTAGAGGAAAAACTATACACCCCCCCAAAAACATTGGCAGAGAGGAATATTAGGTTTGTTTCTCCAGCTGTCATACAAGGTAATTTAACTGATAGTTCTCAAAGCATTTATATTTATATACTATATATTTTGAAATTAACTAGTTTTTCAAGAGAAGACATATTTGAGAAAACTATGACAGGTTTCCTTTCAAGATGTGATATAACAAAATGTCCACATCTGTCTAAAAATGATCAAGGGGCTTTCCTCTGAGTTTTGTTATTCTCCAAGAGTACATCTGAGCAGCAAGACTGCACATTCCTGTGAAGTACAACTTCTCTTTTGGAAAGAAAAAGGATGCATCTTGACTCTAAATTGCTTTTCACAATTCTTGCATTCAGTACATGACTGAAATGAAGATCAATTCAGACTCCAGTCTCTTCGGAGATAAATAAATGATGGGTACTATCTGTGAGACAGGTGGAGCTCCTGACTGATGGGCAAGTTGAATACATAAACACACATGAAAGACCAATTTTGAGCACATATCCTAAATCCTGTAGTCTTCTAGGACCTATCATCGGATGTCAAAAATTCCTTTTGGGGATAAATTTTCTTTTGGATTTTAATGGTATTTGTAGGCTTGTTCTTATTAATGGCTAAAAAACAATGACATACACAATTCTTTTCCTGTGGATTCAAAGCAACTGATTTTCCATGTCTAGATATATGGTTTATAAAAACTCATACTATAAGTACTTAATAACTTACACTTAACAAGAAAAAATATTTTCAGAGGTACACTGTTAAATTATAAATTAGTTGACTATTTTGGCATTTAGAAAATTATAGATTGATTGTATGATTGAAAGATTAAGAAAAATTTCACAAGACTAAAATCTTAGTATTGCCTAGGTGATACATCTTGTCACTTTTTATATATATAAATGACTGCTCTCGTATACAGCTATCTATAGCTCTATATCCATTCTCCTTCTTTATCTACCACCTATTATCTTTATCTCCTTAGTCAGATTCAGTTAACTTCACAATGAGAAGAAATTGAAACAAAAACAATAACATGTCATTATCATAGACACTATCAGTGTCAGTATTCCTGTTAAGATACAGTGTTGACTTAGCTTATAAGAATTCTTCCATTCAGGATTACTAGAAATTGGTCTTCTGGGTGCTCAATACAGACTTTGGTTTACAACAATATTGAATGATGACTACTTTGTTCCTGGCTTATGTTTACCCCATTTCAAATAATTATTTTGTAAACTTTCTCTAACTTCAACTTCTTATGAAAGCAGCCTATCTAATTTAGTTTTTGATTAAATTAACAGTTATTTCTTCAGATACAATTATCAACTAGAGGTTTTTTCAGACATTATTGTGAATTACAATTAATCTTGTTATTGATTAAATTATAAAACATAACTGATTCATTTCACCATATTATGGTTCTTATTTTCATTTTTGCACAACCAAGTTCCAAAGTCTTGAACAACCTAAAGCATTTATCTTATAAAATCGTAAACCTAAACAAGTAGTTAAAAACCACTGAAATAAAATTCTATGTATGTTGAATAGTTCAATAAAATAATATTCATTTTGACATTTAGGTACGAACATTAAAGATACTTGCAACAAATCCTTTATGTTCGTACAGAGAGAAATGTAATTATTGTCAGTGTTTTACCCTTGGTTATGCACTTAGTCAATTCAGGAGTGTCATCCTGGAGAGCAGTGGCAGGAATGAGAGAAGGAAAGGGAGAGAGGAAAGTGAGTTGTACTCTTACACTGACCGTCATTTTGAGAGCGAGGTCTTTGACTTTTCTGGAGTTTCTGAGGATTGTTAAGGAGAAACAAAGTCCTTAGAATGTGAGTTCATGTTCTGTCTTGTTGCAGCTGCATTAAGCTGATTAAACTACATGGAACTGGTTAGAAAGGCACACAGGGGCTAGAGTAAAAAAACGCACACGTGAAGTGAAGCATTTTAAACAGTTGTGCAGAGTGGAGAAAAGGGTAAGGAAGATCAATAGAGGAGGTTAGACTGATTAAAATGCACTACGTTTACAGTTGAAATACCAAGACAAAATCCCTGTGAACAATGAACAGACACTTAAACAATTAAGGACAGGAGGGTAAAACAGGTTATGTTAGGGAGAGAGTACTGGTGGGCAGGGCAGGATAAATGAAAAGGGTAAAGATGAGTGAATGAGGTTAATGTATTCTCTACACATGTGTGATCACAGAATATAGAGACTTGCTGAAGCCATTTTAAGACAGAGAGGAGGAAGAGGGAGAATAATGAGGGAATGAACCTACCGCGGTACATTATACACATATCTGGAAATGTCACAGCGAAACCTCTTGTGTAGCTATTATATACTAATAAAAACGTTTGAAAAAAAGAATTTCTTAAAAAAAGTTACGAGAATGTCATATTTACAGGACTGGGTTGAAAACTATACAACAAATAATAAGATTTTCTGAAAGACATATTCTCCTTAAAATATGGAGTTGGGATTGCTTCTTGGTAATGCAGAGTAGTAGTTTATAAATTTGACAGCCATTCTATTAAAAATTTCATTTGCAAATTTCTTATGCTCAGGAGAAATATACATATAAACCTTTGAAAAATTGTCGCTGCTATTTTTAAGTCAGATTTGCTAAATGAATATTTGTTAAGTTGCAAACTATACCTGTGACAAGGAGTTTGTATTGCATAAAAAAAATACAAAAAGTCAGTAGCAAAAACAAAACACAAAACAAAATCCTAAAAACCTGTTAAATAAACAAAGCAATAGACTAAGATAGACATTTGTCATATGAAAAACATGCTCAACCCCATTAATCATTAAAGAAATCAAAATCAGAATGAGATACTACCTTCTTCTATTAAAAATAGTTTTGTGAAAAGACTAAAGATATCCAGTGCTAATGAGGATGTAGCAAAAGATAACTTTTGCATACTGTTGGTAGGAAAGGAAGTCAGTACAGCCACTATGGAAAACAGTATGGAGGTTCCTCAAAAAACTAAAAATGATGCTACTATGTGATTCAGCAATCCTAGTCCTGGGTCTATATCCAAAGGAAATGAAATCAGTTTAAGAGACATCTGAACCCCCATGCTTATCCCAGCACTATTCACGATCTCCAAGACACTCAAACAACCTGTCCAATTGGTGAATGGCTAAAGGAGATATGGCACAGATATATATTCTGGGATATTATTAAGCCAAAAGAAGAATGAGATTCTGTTATTTGTGACCACGTAGCTGGAACTGGAGATTGTTCTGCATGATCTCACTCATAGGTATGATCTGAAATCACTGAACTCAGTGAAGGTGAAAGTAGAACAGTGGTTACCAGAGGCTAGAGAGAGTGAAGCAGGAAAGAGGAGGAACTACATGAATGGGTATGATGTCAAGTCCCAGTCAGATGGGATAAAAACATTCTGATTTGCTATTGCACATACGTAACAACAATGTAGTGTATATTCCAAAGAGCTAGAAAAGAAGATTGAGACAGTTTTCACCATAAAAAATGACAATGGTGGAGGAGATGATATCTTTAACTGGCTTTAAACACTATGCATTGTGTATATGTTTCACAACATTACACAGTATCCTATTTTTATGTACATTTTTACGTGTATATGTATTGGTTAAAAATAAAATTTTAAATAAAGCGAAATCAAAATAAATTGCCTATTCAAATTCTTTTGTTGTACACATGGGTCTAACAAACAGAATTTTCTTTCATCAAACTTTTTCTTATATAATCAAACTCTGTCTAATCACTTTAGCAACTTGAGTAAAAGTTAACTAGATGCTAGGAGCAAACATTATAAAACTAATTGTATATACTTGGACTTCTCAGTAGGAAAATCTGTAGGAGTCATACAAAGTATCCTTTAACTTATTTTTTCTCTTTCTCATGAAACTATTATATCTAATTGTCATGGCATTAATCATTGCAGTTTCATGATCAGAATTAAATTTTCAATCAGTAATATTCATAATTATCAATATTTGCTATAAAATGCTTCCTGCCTCTAACACAATTGAGAAAGTAGATAGATAAGTTGAATGTACACTAGAGTAGAAGCCTGAGACTTCTGCAATCTTGTGCTTTTCCACACTGCAAAGCAGGGGCCCGCTTGCCAACACTGTTCATAACCTTGCATGTGGTAAGCAAACATCCCTCCTCTGCCAGAGGATGAACCTCATATCTCCTTGGCATCCTCTTTTGCTTTGTCAGCTCATGGTCTACAGATTGATCATTTTCACTGTCATTTCTCTTCTACATCCCTAACAGCTCCCTTTTCTGTCATTAGCATACACATGTGGTTTATTTCTCTGGCTTTATCCACATGTGTGTGTTTTTCCTTGATGGCCTATTTCCCTCCAGTTGCATTTTTATTGCACACAAAATTCAAAAGAGGTGTCATATATTTTATCTCACTTTCTTTCTGTTTCATTCTTGATCCCATCTGTCAACTTTCTGTGGTACTATGTGATTAAAAACTTCCTGTTCCAGGGTCATGAACACTTCCCATTCTGTTGCCCAGAAAAGACTCCTATGTTATTTTGCTCAGCCCTCAACAGCATTCATCAGAATTAACTCCTGGTTTTGTCTTAGGACACGCCCCTATTTTTATTCCATATCACATCTCTCTCCTGAGTTTCTTCCTCTTTGGGATCCACTGATTTTCAGTCTCCATTGCTAGTTTTGTTTTGCTACCCATTCTATACAACTGAGGTCACATAGAGCTTAGTCCTCATGTTTTTCCATCTACACGTTCTTACATTAAATACTGTTTGTTCCCACAAGTTTAAGTACCATCTCACAGTGCCTTTGAACAACATTTAAAAGCAGTTCTAGATAAATGTTTGCAGATTTGAAATTCAAGAAATCAGAGATGCTGTCTTTCTCTTCATTGTCTAGTTCTTCACACTTAGTACGTTCTCAAAACTCTGTAAAATAAATAGCAAATGAAGGAATAGGAAAGTAGTTTTTAACCTCAGTATACACTAAAATTTCTCAATAGATATCAAAAAAATATCTTCCCAAAGCAGTAAGATCTTACCCATACCACAAATGGAACCAAAGACACAATCAAGATATGCTGGAAGAGAATTTTCTTGAATTAAAGAAAAGTTGTAGCTCCACGTTGGAAGAATTCAAAAGGAACCAAGAAAACACAAGGCTGTGACTCTGTGTAATGTCGCAAACTATACATTTGAAGTGGTTAAAATGCTAAATTTCATGATATATGTATTATTTTGTTACAATAAAAAAATTTTACCATGAAAAAATAAAAACCCCCATCAAATAACTTAATTTTTAAAACTCAATGAGCGTATTCAAGCAACACAAAAAACCTGAGTCCAAAGAAGGATTCTAGGGTGAAACTCTGCTGTATCTCTTTCTTTTTATTTCTGTATTTTTAATGAATGTAAAAGGAATGACTACTATTTGTGAAATGTTTGTGTAGTGTCATAAATAGTCCATGTTTCTTAACAATGATAGAAGATTCTGCCTTAAGAATGAAACTCAAAATCCAGGTTCTCTCTCTATTTATCTAAGTTTAAATATGCAACACTACCTGATATTCAGCTCCATATTCTTACATTTACTTACTGTTTCTATTACCAGCATTTGTATCTTCTGATCTTCTTCTAATCACAGCTATTATGTCTTTCATTTTTGATGCCTTTGTTAAGTGATGAGATGGAATCTATTTTTCCATCTTAGAATGGGATCCTGTCCTACAGAGAACCACTGAGAGTAATCTACTCCATCAGAGAGCAACAGAACCATCTGAGGCAAATCCAGTCTTCCAGAGCAGCAGGGTACCATTTAGTAATTTACCTCCTTGGGGGCATTAATTGGTACCCTGCAGCCCTGGAAGAGTTAATTTACCTCATACAGTGAGCACTTGAATCCTAGAGAAGTGTACTTAGTTTAGTTCAAAACAAAGCAAATTTGAGACAGAAATTGAAAGTAGCTTAAATCATGGCTATAACACATATTCAAGGGAAAAAAAACAAAACACTGTAGTTAAGATGCTGCTTTTCTTCCACAGAAATTTAAGGAACTTGTAGTTCTTAAGTTCAATGCTCTTTTCTCCTGCTTTGAAACCCAGGATTCTTGCTACAGTATTGACACACTTGCAATTCACATATGGCATTAACACATTCTTAAAGATCGGTGCTGTGTAGAAATTTTTGAGGATAGTCTTCCTGTGCAATTTGACGAAAACCAAAGGAAAAAGAACCGCAAATGTACCTAGCAAGTGCACAGTGTCCAGAGCTTCCTTAGCAGTCTATTTAGCAATGGAGTGAACAGTCACTGTTTCTCTTCAGTGTCCTGGGAACAAGTGCTGTTATAAATTGAGAGGATTCATTCGTTATCGATCAGTTCCCTTGAAAATGAAAAGTCACTTCAAGAATACCTGTTAATGCCATGGTATACAATCATTCCAGAACAAACATCTGTCGTTTCAAACTTTTTTAAAACTTCATTTTTTTCTTTTCACAAGAAAAATGTGGAATTGTTCTGACAGAATTGAACTTGGAGGTCTAAGACCTATTCACTTGGTCGTTGGCCAATCATTCACACATAGCCTGCCAGGGGACCTTTCAGACCTAAAGGTCCTGTGGCCCAATTAAATTTGTAAACTTTCGGCTAGCACAGTATCAAAATGAAATGTTTTCCTACTTCAATAAAGGGGATCACACTTTTGTCTAAACTCCCAGAGCACTTGGATTTCCCATGGAATTTTCTTTGTTATCATTCCACATTTCCTTATTTTCATCCATGGTATTTTTACATAGCAGCAGCAGCACAGGCTCAATAAATACTAGTGAATTGTTAAAATCTTAGTCTCCATTTCTGTGATCAAATGCTGAATTATATTATGAAATAGTAGTAATTTCCTTCATGGAAAGTTACATTTACCCAGCTACAACCTGTAGAAAGAGAAGGTGTTCACTGGCAAGGAGGCAAAAGAAGGGTATTTCTTTCAAAGGAGACAGATATGTAAAGGCTTAACACTAGAGCATTTGAAAGTAGGTCAGACTGGCTGGAGCTTAGATTGTGTCAGGAAGAAAAATGGTATACACAAAGCTTACAGAAACCAACAGAATTCTGGCACTGAAGCTGCTTTTATTCCATGTTCTGTGGTTTGAACGTTATCCTAAGATCACTGGAAATTCTTAAGCATGAAGAGGTCTTTTCACACTTATAAATCAAAGAGATCAGTTAGACTAGAGCACTTCATTCTGGATCAGAAAGGAAGAATATTGAAATCACTGAATTCATTTGAAATAACATTACAACTTCTACCATGGCTGCAAATTTCATATGCTCCCAGGAGTGCATGTGCACAGACACACATGCATACAGGAACTTCTACAGATTATTTCTTATAAAATCACTTGGGGTACATCTAGCAGGATCTAAGTTTATAAAACATACTATATCTTATAACAAGATTAATATCAACATGGTATTTATCAGATCCTATGAAAATTTCACAATATCTTCGCAAAAGAGATATTGGTGCTTCATAACAATACTATGGTTTCTAAACATCTACCAAAAATACAGAAAGCCCTTATATCAGTTTTAACATTCAGTTGAGGGGCAGCTGTGATAATGCATGACAATCTGCCAATGAACAAGAACTTGTCCTAAAGTCATAAGGGACAATATGCTGCTTGTTCATTAGACAGTTCTTTGAGTTAAAAAAATTCGAAAGTTAGATTGTAGCATTATAGTTCCGTTAACCTTACAGATCAGAGAACCCCAGTGAGGCAGGCTAGTAAGAGGGAAGAAAAAAATCTCCCATGGGATTCGACCCTCCTCAGCAAAAGGTCACTCCATGCTGAATTATTTCTTGTCCTTGCCCAGTACCATCATTGGACTTCCCCTCTAATGGCCATTCTATGTTCAGGATTGCAGTTGTAGTTTCTCCAAAAGACAAGGGAGTCTCTGGGTCAGGTCAGGCTGGAAAATGGTGAAGGGAAAGCTGTCCTCAATCTGATCTCTCAGGTAAAGCCCTCAACTTAAGACTTTATGAATACTGGCCACATTACATACATACAATTAAAAACCTGGGAATCAGCACGAGCACATGGTCAGAGTGTCCCATGTCATATACAAGACCTTGTCACTCAAACCTGCAGGTCACCCTAGCCCCTCCCACAAAGACCGCCCAGATTTTTCACTCCATTTGCCTTACAAACTTATAACTTGCCCTTTGAACAAAGTCAATGCTTTTGTACCATCTGGCTATAGCCCATTACTCTTTCTTTTGTGGTACCTATACTTTCCTTTCCCTTTCAATAAAACTTTGCTACTGCTTTGCAATCTGTCTCTGTCCAATCTTTTGTACCAAGGTGCAAGAACCGGAGATGTGCTCTGCCAGGTCTTCTGAGCCCACCCACCAGTGATAACACAGAAGCCTATATAACAATGGATAAAGTGACTGAGTTTCAGGACTGAAAGGAGCCAGTCCACAGACCTGAGAGCACAAGAGATTGCTTTGAAAGCTTTGAGAAATTTCCCTCAAAACTAGAAAATCCACATCCTACCCACCTGGCATGTCTGTGGCTTATGCTGAATTACAATGGCAATGTGCCCAACTTCACATATTCACTCCTAAAAATCCTTATTCTTTCTAAATTATGGGGTCATCACACTGATTTAAGAATTCTTCTTGTAGTATAATCAAAATAAATGGGACCACAGCTTCCTTCAACAATAAAATAGTCTTTTTAATTGAAATCAACCACAACAAAAGGAATATAACAGCAGCTGCTTTCCAGACAAGATTTAGTGACTCACAATCTTTGTTAGTATCATCCTAGTGAGGGAAAGAATAAAGCATCTGATTTCCCTTACCTGTAACAACAACTCCAACCCTTTTTCCCCATTTCCATCCTCCAAGGAGAAGTCTTTTGGCTTCCTCTTACTCATTTGTAGAGTCTGTTTTTTAATCTAAAATCATTTCCAGTTCAGTTTATTTTAAATTCAGTGATTAAATGAGGCATCATTATTTTAGATAGCTTTTTTTTTTAATTATCATACCACTTTTAAAACCAGTTAACATTCCAGATAATGAATTCCAATCAACCATCTTTATCCTGCTGTTATCAAAACTCTCTACACATATTTATGCTATCTTTTTCCGACATTCATAATGCAGCTGCAATGACTTCTTCTGATCTTTCTTTCGTTAGACACAACAGATCTGTAACCTTCAATAACAGCATTGCCTTCCCAAACGAAACCTGAGCGTCTGATCTTTAGTCAAACCGGCTTCTAAAGAACACAGTTTTGCATACATTGACAAGCTATTCTAATAATCTCAGTCATCTCAAGTTGGATGCTGCTGTTTCTATAGAGTTGATGCTGTGGTTGGTAAGGGGAAACCTGGCAGAATTAGTTCCGTGCAGAAGTAGTGACCTGGAGAAGTCATGTGCAGGAGTTTAAAGGAACATTAAAAATAAAATGTTTGAAAAGAGACGTGTGTGAGAGAGAGATAGATAAACAGACTAAGGCAAACAGTGGGAGAGAGAGAAGCAGAGAGGAGAGATAGAGATAGGTAAGAAAGAGAGAGAGAAAGAGAGAGAGAGAGAGAGAGAGAGAGAGAGACTTGCCAACATGTAGTAATTGTTGAAGAACTATATGAGTCAGTGTCATACATAAAACACTGATTCCACTCCTTTGTCCAAACCCTATAGAGAACTCCTAACTGCTCAGTAAGAATGAGCTTCATAAAATGATAAAAATGAAATTGGCACCTGCACATGTATTTTAAACAATTTTCTATCTTAATAGTTATCATTTAATATTTTTCCCGTTCAAATGAGAGGTCAGAGAATTCACTTTGTACTAACATTTATTAATTACTTTTTAGAAATAGCTATTCCAAAAGCTTTCAAAGCACATGAAAATAAGGCAACAAATCTTTCAAATCCTCAATTCATAGTTCCTAGTTCCTTGGATATAATTATTTCTGGCCAGCATAAAAACATTTAATATCTTTTATAGCACCTCATTCAGCAGGGCCTCATAGGCATTGCCTGTAGCCTATACCTATTTTTATTAAGTAAGTGCTTCCAAGACAGAATGCTTCTGTATTTGGAACTAGAAAGAGAAATTAGACACCTCCCACACCTGAAATGAAGAAGGAGGTACCCAGAGGTGCATTAACTTTGCTGAAGCCTTGAGAAAGTAGAAAAGTGGCAAAGTGTCACTTTGATGAACAGATGTTTCTCCTCCTGAAACTTTTCCATGAAAAGATAATAGTTAAAATTTGTTCCATTAAGACCAGAGAGAAAAAATACATTGTAAAGTAAATAGATGTTTGACAAACATATCATGGATTATGTAAGAAGTATGGAATCCACTTTTATGCAAGTTAAATAAAGGAGCTTTAATCAGGGAGCAGAGCTCCCCAATATTCGTTCTTTATGGAAACTCTATCATCTGCATGAGATTTATAGATTATGGAAGAGACTTATAATGATGATGCAGAAACAAAGAACTCTGCACCAGAAGACCATTTTGAAAGGTGTCCAAAACCCATGAGGAACATGGTTAAGTGATTTTTTAAGATGCAGAGCTGCTACCAGAGGGTGCTGTGTGACTTGGATGAAATAACGCTTAGAAGGTTACTCCTGTGTTATTGGAGCCCCATACTGTTAAATAACATTTACTTCAGTCATCTGGCACTATCAGCATTGACCCCCCATTAGACAGCTAATTAGACATAAATCTATTAAATAGAAAGTGACTTCTGTGATCCTGTTATGGCTTAAATCAAGCTTTTGCATATTTAAATTATCATCCCCTTTAAGTTTATGATGCAAAATACATTCTCTTTCTTTTTTTGAATAAAGAAGAATTGAGAAATGGATAGAGAAAAACAAATGGTCAGCAGTGCTAATTTAACTGGATGTGTATAAAAAAATGTTTAAAACTACAAGCACACTTTTACCATACTTATTTTTAGAAATCCCATGTATTCTGAGATTCATTTTGCATTGGACATTTGAACTTGAAACAAAACTGTCATGAATAATCAACTGTATAATCTTATGTCCTGCCAAATTAGACAAACCTGTGGCTAGTGCAAATTCTCTTTCCCAGTGCTCCTCTTCAATACAAATTTATGTCATCCATGTTTCTCATATTTTCCTCCTTATCCCATTGAAATCATGCTACATTTTACTTTATCAGAATGAGCCCCAAGGCACAGTTCAGTTTCTTCCCCCCTCCTTAATGATCTAAACTTACATCTATAAAGAAAGACACCAAGTTATCCACTCAAAGTAAGAACACCATGTGATCCTTTAAGAAAGTAAGAACAAAAGAACAAAATATGCCTGAATCTACTATAAAAACACTTACAATGGCTTATATTTACATAGTTTCAATATATAGTTTTATGTAAATCTTCCAAAGTCCTACAAAGCAAAATCAAGCAGGCAATAGTATATCTATTTCTCACAGCAGGTAAGTGGATTGTCCAAGGTCACATAAGCAAAAACTAGACAAGGACAGATTTTTCTTATTCTTAGTGTTGAACTTTTGTTCTACAATAAGACAGTTGCCCCTCCATACCTACACATTCTGGTCCATGTATTCAATCAGCTTCTGATCAAAAATGTTGAGAGAAAGTTGCCTCTGTACTGAACATGAATAGACTTTTATTTCCTTATAGTTATTCCATAAACAATACCGTGTAAGAACTATTTACACAGTATTTAGGTGTTACAAGTAATGTAGAGATTATTTAAAGTGTATGGGAGTTAGTGTGTAGGTTATATGCAAGTGTTACGCTATTTTATTTGTAAGAGACTTGGGCATCTTCAAATTTTGGAAGCCCTAGGAGTCCTACAACCAATACCTTCTGGATCTGAGGAAACTATGGTTATCTGAATACGCAGCATGGAGTTTTATAGAGCTGTGGGTTTGTTGCATAGAATGTAAATATGTTTCATTCAGCACTGGGGCTTAACTGAGGATGGAATACTCATCAGAAATGTTCTTAACTAGTCTAGAATCGCAGCACTGGGGGTTGAAGGTACTAGGTGGCAGCAAACACCTCTCTCTCTCTCTCTCTCTGTCTCTCTCTGTGTGTCTGTCTGTCTCTGATAGCAGAATGGTTAGAAATCAATAGGTACTAACTACATTACTTTGGGATAGTTACTGAGCTTTTAGGAATAAGTCTCAATTTATCAATTGAAATTGAAGATACATATATAGATAGATAAAACAACACAATTTAGCTTATATTAATAAATGTTATCTATAATGTCCAACAATATTTTTTAAACATACAACATTGGTATCATAACTAAAAACGTACAAATTTAAATTATAAATCAGTTTAAATAAAACTTTTCTTGTCATACATTCTCATTCATGTATACCAAGCAACGCAACTGTCTTATATAAGAGTTTATTACTATTTTTATTTTTAAAGGTCCCGGTACCCTAATAGGTTGCAAAAACAATCCAGCAGATATTTTTTTCAGGAATATGGGTAAAAAAGCCTGCTTTTGAGATGTCATAAATGTCACAGTAATTAAGTTCAGGAAACTTAGATAATGTTTATGGCTTTAGCAAAATAATCTGTGAGCCAAATCATTCACCTTAAAAACTGATTATTTTGAAAAGTCAAGAAAAACAATTTCACAAAACAAACTTCTAGACTAATGTAAATTTTATGTATTTTCACTATTTCCTTAAAATACACATTGTACTTTTTGCATGTTATGTTTTTTTCAGATGGGACAGTTCTGAAATCAAATCCCACTCCAACTACCATTTTTTGTGGTACTCACATTTGAACATTTGAACTCAAAACCTTGCACTTGTTAAGCAATCACTCTACCATTTGATCCATGCCCCCATCTCTCTTCCTTTTGTTTTTTTGCTTTTAGTTTTTTTTTTTTTTTTTTTTGATAGGGTCCTAAGGTTTTTGCCCCTGCTAGTCTTCGTTCCTTCTATCTATATCTCCCGAATATCTGGGATTATAAACAATTTCTTTTCAAGTAAAGCTGTTTAAATTTCTCAGTGATTTTGATCCTAATTCTTCCTTTCATATACATGAAAATTTTCAAGCGTATATAACTTTGAAATTAGCTTTTCCTTTTTTTTCTTCATTATGCCACTTGCATTTCAGGAAAGAAAGTATAGATGAAGATACTATGTGTTGAACAAGACTGTTCTTGAGTTAGTTATTCTGTGACAGAAAGAGTTCTATGAGGAATCCTTGATGGTCAACTCTTGGTACCCACACCTATGTGGAGAACTTTTCCCCACCCACCTTCTACCTTGGCTGCTCATAGAATATGTGATTTATGTTTGAAGAACAGACTTTGGCACTTTAAAAATGTAAATAAGATCCTACATTAACTAATTCTGAAATAATTAGAGGGAAATTATCTTTGATGATCCTCACTTTACCAGGGGAATCCTTTAAACAAAGGCCGAGGCCTTGTGGCAACTTGTTATGCAGCAACAACAAACCAGTGTATTCTGATTTTAAGCTGTGATATTTAAATTTTCTCCATCAGAACAACAATAAAAGATAAGAGAATGGATACAAGACTATTTGAAACTTATGGAACGTAGATTCATTTTGTTATTTGTTTTGTTTTATATTTGAAACTTTCACCTGATATGAGACATACACACATATGTATGTATAACTTATATAATATAGACCTATGTGTATGGAGTTCCTTAAAGTCTTTTCTTGATTAACATCCATTTTGTTTGTTGTTAATAAGATGTAAAAATCAATCTGTCAATATTGCAGGTAATTTCAATATATCAAAGGTGTTCCTAAGTGAAAAACACCTGTGATTTGTAGCTTGAATATATAAAATGACACTTAAGAACACAAATCAAGATGAATGTGCAAGCTGTCCATCTCTGCAACAAACACCTGAGAAGGTTAGTTTTGTCTTTCTGCTTCCCAGGTCTTAATCCATGATTGCTTGGCCTCTTGCCTTGGGCCTGTGGGAGCACAGTGCATCATGGTGGGAGTGACAGAAGAGACCAGTTCACCACCTCGGGGATGGGAAATGAAGAGAGTGAGAGCAGAGCTGGGTTCATGACATTAATTGTAATGCGTTACAGGGTTTTGTTTATTCTCACAAAATATAAATGCCTGCCATCTGGTACTTAGGGTATAGACTCATTAGTGACTCTGAAGAATCCTTATTGTAGATCTATAATGGTTCACCATTAACCAAGGAAGAAAAGCCAATGTTAATTGGAAAACTTAAGAAAGAGAAATCACTTATTGTTACCATTATGAAAAGCTCTGAATTGCCAAACTGGGAGACATAGCCCTGGCTATCTTCCATCACTCAGAGCCTGAGATAATGAAGATTCGGAACCTGACAAGATGACCTCTACAAGACCTTTCAGTTTGGGGGATATGATTCTTGGTGTCAGGTTCAACCAAGTCTTTACCATCAAGGAGCATAGGGCATATGGCAAATCCAGTTTGGACCCGCAATATCTGCTGGTTCTCTAGTCTCTTCTTGCCTTAGTCTTTGTTTGGACATTTTCCCTGTTTCATTCCCATCTTCACAATCTTTATTCCTCACTCATTCTTTTTGTTTATAACGTACAAAATGATTGAAATAAGCATATAAAATGACTAAGACACAGTCTGGATCCCTACCCACACCAATGGCGTTCACTTTTTACATTCGAAAATGGTCTAAAAAATTGCTTCTTCCCAACTGTAGCACTGTTAGACTCCACTTCCACCATGCGGGTCATGATTCTTGTACTAAGATTCTCCTTTCCTTAAAAGGACCCCACAAAATAAATAAATAAATAAAATAAATGCAAACAAATAATACTTCATGCTCTCATTACACAAATGATGACTATGTCCTATCACTCTCTGAACTCAGGCAGTGTTTATTCTTTACTCAGTTTCTTCTTAACTATCTGAAGCTTGCATTAATATTTCCCCCCAGATACCTCATGTAAGAATGGTACTTTTATCTCACTCATTGTTAGAGCATCAGCTCTTAGCTCGTGCTCAGTAAGTCAACACCCATTGGTTATTTACAGTGCTGCATGATGTCATCTACTAGATAAAGCTCGCTTTTTAGGAGAACTGGTAGACTAGTGACTAATTGACATCTTACCTATTGTTCTTGCCCTCCTCCTCTTCCTCTGCTACACTGCTAAGAAAGAATTTCGTTCATCCTTTTAAGTTTATTAGTGTCTACAGCAAAATGTCATTTTTCTTCAGTTTCCTTCTTATACATGTAATAATTAGACATTTTGTGAAATTCTGATGGTTAAAACTGTGATGTTTGAAATTGCTTATTGAATATAGTGTGGAATGGGAAAAGCAAATGATTGGTTTTAAGGCAGCACGCTGGCTTGTCATCAACAAACTTTTGGCATTTTGGTGTTTTGTACTTCTCAGGCTTTGTGTGGGTGTGTGAGTGAGTGGGTGTCTTCTGTCTTTCACAGAGCAGTTCGTGCTGCAAGACAGTGGGAAATGTATACCTGTGCTGCCTTTGTTCACAGGAGTATGGAAATTAGGGAGCAACCTCAACATTCCAGTGACCTTCACCCTTAGCCACATCCCATAATTAAAACACAGGACCTGAACATGCTCTTAAAAACAATTCTTTTTTCATCTCCTTCCTTTCCCATCAGCTCTCCAACCCGACAAAGTACAGGATGAAAAATAACAGAGTTATTTAAAATTGTAAAATGAAAAAAACTTGTCATCTATGTGTTATGAAAATAAAATGATATCACCATTATTTTAATATGGTGCCTCTTCATGGCCCATTTATCAGTCCATATCTTACCATCTAATCCATATGAAGGCAATGGTGGCCAGCTGTGCCAAGCCACTTAAGAATGAATGAATGCCTGCCTTTCTCAAAACTCTTCAAGACCCACTCTTGATAAATTTTCAGTCCATTCCAATCAGCACTAAAAGTGTTAAGCACAAAAATGCAGAAACAGCTGCTCACTGACTTTGCTTTATAACATTTAAATAGCTCCTTCTCTACACGTGCTATCATTTCTTTTTCAAGTTAATTAATACCACACTTTCACATTTCTAATTGTGTGTATTATTTTTGCTCAAAATTTTAGTAATTTTATTGTTTTTTCTTTAAATGCTCCAAAGACATGTAATTGTTGGAATTAATTGCTTAACTGACAGGTAGACAGCAATATTTGTTAAAATACCAGCTTACGATACAGATGAGGACCTCATATTATTTCTATTATTTCTCCTAAGTAATTAGCCTGTACTTTTCTAAATTGTCTTTTACAATACCAAGGATTTTCTTAGGAGGAACTATTTACTTTGCTAAAGATAAATATACTAGACCAAGCAATTCAGCAATATTTAATTGGTCTTTTGCTGTATTGATGTGGAGACATCGTAGAAAATTTCTTCTGTTGAGTATTGTAATGAGGAATTATTACAAAGGAAGTAGTTTAAGAATTTGAAAGACTGGGAATATAGCTCAGTGGCAGAGAGCCTGCCTAGCATGTACAAGGCTTGTGTTAGATCTTCAACATCAAAATAACAATATTGATAGTGATAATAAAAATAATTTGAAAGTTAAGAAGCAGGAAAGCACTACTACTTTTCAAATTCCATATAGTAACATCTGTAGTCTCATCTTATTTTTCATAATTTGTTTCTTATTACTCAAGGAACATGTCTATGAAAGTAATGTTTGAGAACAGAAAAATAATAATAAAGAAGATGTTCATACTGGCTATGATTTCAACAGAATTATTGTACAATTTATATTTTCAAAAACTTTAACCATTTGCCTTTAAAATCTTAGTTTTTAAGAGCTTACAATGTATATTTTAAGTAGTTAACCCCATGTTCCAGTTATACATGGATATAACACAAACCGGCATTGGTCTGAAACTTGTCCTTACTTTCCTCTATTGATAAAAATCATCCATAGTCCAAAAGTATAGCGAGTGAAATATCCAGTTGTCTGCATAACTCAATAATTTAAAAACATGACATTGTCAGAGAGTATATGATAATTCATTCATCTGGGATTGTCTCAAATACTTACATATGTTTTATTTTTTTTAAATGTCAACTATTTAAAATATTACTACAAATTCCTTGCCTCTTTCAAAAAAATTGCTTTTAGTTGATGACTTGCACACTTTTGAAGAATTGAAATTAATTTTCAATTGATAAATAAAAACATTAAGTTGTACCTACTAACAGGATACCATGTGGTACATTGTGCAATGTCTAAATCAGGTCAAACATATCAGTCTCTTCAAAGGCTTTGAAGGCACCATGCAGAGTTTGCCCAAGCAGCTCACACTGACGAATGTAGTGACTTTTAGCCTAGTGAAGATCATGATATCAAAGACGACATGTATTCCTTCTTGTCTTCTTTCCTTTCATTCTCTCTTTATTCCTGACACAGGATCTGGCTGGCTTTGTCCTGGCTGCCCTAACTCAAGATCCTACTGTCTCTGCCTCTGGTGTAGCTGGATTTGTAGGCACGTACCACCACATCTGGCTTAACCCAGTTATTCTTAAGGAAATCCTCATAAGGTATATTGCTCATTTTTTAAGCAATAAGTAGAGAAAATAATCTATTAGGGAGCAAAATCAACAAGAAAAATATATAATCTACTAAGAGGAAAGACAAACATAAAATAATATTGGAAAAATGGAAGACATCTGTGTCTCTAGACCCCAGTTTGGAAAATGCAAATTATTTGTGAATCTATTGCAACTTCATTTTGTGTAGGGTAAAGGAATGCTTGCAAGGGAATTTGACATGGTAATTCAAAAGTTAAATCTGAAAACAATTAACAAGAAACAAAAGCAAAAAGAACTTGATAAAAGTTAAAAAGTCATATCTTACCCTAAAATGTTGCTATAACCATGAACTGAAATATCACACTATTACCACAAGAATCAGAGACAAATAAAATGGGACAAAATAGCTCCAAGCCAAAACTCAGGGCCTTATTTAATTCAGAATTCCTCAAGCCTACGATGTTAGCACTGGGTAAATCCACATGCTGAACGCAATATTGAGAGGCTTTCCAACATCTGGAACATTTATATTCTACATGATGGAAGTATGTCCTTATTTAGTGATAGGTTGTTTTTTATCATGTGCATACATGAGCAAAATGAATCAATAATCCATAATTGCCTCACTTTTAGAGCTATTAATGTTTGTGCTTTTCCACCCAATTATTCTACTCCCTGACCTATAATGAACACCAGTTTTAGTGTACTTTTGAAGGAAAGCCCTCGGTGTGGGCACCTGGAATCTGACTTTGCAATTATGTACAGCTAGTGGTCTTTAGTTTTGACCTGTTGCCGAATATGAGATTCACAACTCCTTTGAGCACTGTCAACCAACTGGCTCGCAGAGTTAAAAGAAAAGAAGGCTCCCCTCGTCTCTGGGCAATGATTTTCCACAGGAACTTGTGTTCTCCACTGTGAAACACTGGCTTGCACAGGCTCAGAGAATGGCCAGCACAGTAGATTCTGAATGAAATACTATGACTTTTAGGATGCATTGCTTGTGAGTAATCCAGTGCCAAAATGAGAGTGTTAAGAGACACCAAGCATTACAGCTGAAAAAATAGGATCTCCATAGCACACTGAAGTAATTTTTGAAAAAAAACAAGTCAGTCTGTATACGAAGAAATGAATCACAATGCCTTCCATACCTTCCTGGAAAGTTGCTTTGAGAATCCAAGCACAAGCCGCACGTACATGATGATTACTGTGAATGTCCAGGCGGTATTATGCACTGCCCTGAGAGCGAACATTTCTTAGACAATTTAGCAAGTCTGCTTTTTCTGGTTTTATATTTTACATTTCTTTTGTTTTTCAAAATTAACTCTAGAATTAAATAATAAAGTTACTTTTCTTCAAGTTGTTCTTCTGCCATTAAAAAAAATTCATTGTCAAAATTCCATGCTTTCCAGTAATATATAAGCAACACTGTTGTTCTCTGTGAGAAAATTGTTTTACTTGTATGCAAAATTGCTTCAACTCATTCCTACCTTACATTTGATATACTAATAGTTTGCATGCATCACTGTTTCATTTGTGCTAACATATATATATGTATATGTACATATATATGTATACACACAAATACATAGATCAACCAAACCTTGTTCTCACTCTTCAGTATCATTGAAAGCACTTACAACTTTCATTTGGTATTTTAATTATAATGAAATAATATTAAAATAATTTGATTAGAACTATGTTGGATTTAAGGCCTATAGTTTCTGCATGATTTACCAAACTTCTTATGAAATTTCCTAGTTAACAAATTTTACATTCTATTATTCAAGTTAATGTTGTTTCATTTATAATTTCATCACTTTGCAAAAACTGATCAGGCTTACCTCAATAATGTAGATAAAATAGGACAGTTAAAATGAAAATAATAATTGGCATATCTTCGAATACTTAACCAAGAGGAAATTTTAATTAACTTTAATCACTGGTGAGCATTGCTAGATGAACATTGAGCCCCTTAAAAAATGGCAGAAGGGAAAATGGAATGATTTACTTATTTCTTGATGATAAAAAGAAGTTCTATAGATAATCTCAAAAGAGGTATTTTCTTCTTGGCACTAATATATAGGTAGATTTTCTGGGAAAATACCAGTCAGTGTCTTTAATTACCTTCTTCAGAATAAAATAATCTTTTATTACAACTTTTATATTATTATAAATAAAATATTAGTGCATAAAATTAAATTTCATTTTTGCAATGATTTGCCTACCCCAATTTCATAAAAAATGACACAGGGCAGCTATGAAACCAATTTATAAGGTTAATATCTGTCAGGGGAAAATAAAAATGTTGTAAGACCCAATTCTTCTTCCTTGGGGTACATGATCATGACTTTCAATCTCTAAAATTTGTAATTATAGGTTGGTCTTTAAAGCATTGCTGGTTGTGACAATGAAAAACACAGAACGTGCATTTAAATTTGAATTTCAAAGAAACAATTTTAAAATTTTTACTCTAAGAGTATCATGGGTACTATTTGATGCCTATTTATGCCTAAAATTTTATCTGAAATTTAAATCAACTGAATGCTTTTTTTTTATCTGAGACCTGTGACTTTGTGTTCTTGATTTCTAAAATGTTATTTCATCTCAAGAATGTGATCATGATGTAATCCATCTGAGAAAACATCCTCAATTTTATTAGCTTATTTCATAACTGACAAACAAATATGAGACAGAGTTGGGAATTCTCAGATGTGTCATAAAAGCCAAATTTACTTAAACAAAAAAGTGTAATTTAGGCCCCATACTTAGAATTGGTTTTCAATATGGTGGTTCTTTTTGTGTATTTTATTTTCTGCATTTGAAAGTGTTATTCTGAGAAGTGGTTGTTTGATTTTGTTGGTATTTTGCTTCATTAGACTGACAATATGACCCATTGCACAAAAAGAGTAACATCTCACCTTGGATTGGTTCTAACCAAGGCTTGAATAAGGGCCTTGTGCTATGTCCTAGGAGTTTCATGATTCTGTTTACATCACTTTCTTACATTCACAGTTACCATGCTCTGCTGGTATACCTGACAGTAAGTCTCTATCTCTCAACTAAGCAAATACATATTTAAAACTTTGATTATCAAAAAGACCTTAATTTAAATATATAGTCCAGAAATAGTGTTAATAGGACATAAGAGTTCAATATGATCAAGAAGAATTAATCTAGAAGGTAACACACATGCACAGGAAATCAATGCAAGTCAACTCCCTGTATAGCTATCCTTATCTCAACTGACAAAAACCCTTGATCCTTCCGATTATTGCTTATACTCTCTCTTCAACAAAATTAGAGATAAGGGCAAAATAGTTTCTGCCAGGTATCGAGGGGGTGGGGGGGAGAGGGAGGGGGCTGAGTGGGTGGTAAGGGAGGGGGTGGGGGGGTAAGGGAAAGGGTGGGGGATAAGGGAGTGAGGGAGAAATGACCCAAACATTGTATGCACATATGAATTAAAAAAAAAAAGAGTTCAATATGCAAACACAATGCACACATGTAACACTCAAAGGTGTTCTGAAACTCCCAAACCCACTGTACCAAGGGAGATACAAAAATTATCTTAGATTATTATTCTTGAATGTGAAAGTCACCTTAAGACACAGCTTTGTGAAATAAACATATCCACTGAAGTTTTTGGCTTGGTCAGATTCAAACAGAATTTTCACATTTTTAAAAATTAGTTAATTGTTTTGGCAGTACTGAAGTTTGAACTCAGGGCCTCTTGCTTGCTAGGCAGGCATTTACCAGTTAAGCCATGCCCCAAGCTTTTTTTACCTTCAGTTATTTTTCATACAGGGTCCCACACTTTTTGTCTGTGCTAGCCTCTGACTTTGTTCCTCCTACCTATGTCCTTTACTTATCTGGGATTGGTGACATGTACCACCATGTCTGGCTTATTTTTGGAGATATGGTCTCACTAAACTTTTATCTAGACTGGCGTTCAACCACTATCCTCCCAATCCCTGTCTCCTCAGGAGTGAGGATTACGTCAAACAATATTTTTAAATAAGAAACTTAAAAGCAAAAAATATTTACCCTATAAGGCATTATACGTATGCATATTATATCCTGTCATGTACATTAACTTAGTGTATGAGAGTTTGTATGTGCATGTGTGCATGCATGCATACAAGATTTTTAGATCCTATGGCTACAAACACAAACAAATCAAAACTTCTACTTATGGAATATTGCTTTAAATATAGGGAAAGAGATAACAAGAGAGAGGGAAAGCAGTACAGTGAGAGAGGTTCTGTCTGGACTCTGCCCAGGACCAGAGGGTAGAGAAAAAGGTGGAACTCTTTTATAAGAGCAGAGCAGCTGAGCAAAACCCTTGGGCTGGAGTTGGATTCATTAAGTCCACCAAAGTGGAGCAGAAACAGAGGAGGAAGGAGAAACATTCTAAGTGAGTACACTCACCTCATTTCCAGAACGTAGTGGACCAGAAATAATCACCTATTGATCTTCTAGGTGCTCCACAATAATTTTACATTCTGTGCTGGCAAGCATCAGAAAAATCACCCTTTCATCAGTACTGATGCTAACTTCAGATATGCTCAAGTTTCCATCCACAGAAGTTAAACGCTCACGTGTAATGCACAGTCTTCAAAAGCTTCATAGCCCTACATCCAGTGGTGGCTTCTTTTTCTCCTTTTCTACCAACTAAAAGCTACAAGTGTGTGTTTTGAACAGGGATTTATTGTAGTTACTTCTGCCTCTCTTCTGTCTCTGTCTCTGTCTCTCTCTGTGTGTGTCTCTCTCTCTTCCTCTCCTCCTCTCTCATCTCAGCAAAGACAGTGAGAGAGAGTTAGCACAGTACCTTAAGGTTACAGGTTAACTAAAAGTGGTCTCATCCTTTCACGGAGCCAACGGCTGTATAATTTCATTTCAGGTATCAAACCCTCTCTCCAGTTTTCACTGCCTAGATGTTTGCTGGCACATTGTTTTGAACCTATTCATGTGTAAAATACCAGTGTGCAGACATGCATGTTCACACACAGGTTATAAATCTTTCCAATAAATATTGGTTAATAGGCCAATCAATAAAATAGCAATCTTGGGCTTTCCAAAGTGAATAATTAATGATGAGTTTTGCCTTAATTATATTGGGATTTAGTCATTCTTAACACTTAGAGTATTTTCTTCTCACTTTTACAAAAGCTTATAAGTAGCTTTTGGATGATATAATGTATTAAAATAATGCACAAATAAAATTATTACAAGACGATAAAATACAAATTAGTTTATATCCCAGAAATAAGAAAACAATGTGTTTTTGTAAGTGGTTACACTTAGGCTTTATTTCTATATATGTTACATTGAAATAATTATACATTCACAGGAAATTTCAACAACAATGAGGGAGGTCCTATGTGCTTTCATACTTAGCTTTGGAGGACACCACTGCAAAGGGCCTTTCCAGGAAAATCTAAGGTTGGGGGCTCCTGATGGTGGAGGATGTAAGGAAGTCACTCCTCTGCTAGAGTTTGACTCTGGTCAGGTCACTAGCAAGAACACCAAAGGAAATTCCCTTTCCACTCACTTAGAATTTTAGTAGATATTTTTAAATTAAATTTAGAGAGATATATAATTTATATACAATAAAATGTATGTATTTTCAATGTTTAGGGGGATGAAGTTGAAAGCTGTATAAACCTCACAACTAACACTGCAATCAACATGATGAGCATAGAATCTTTTTTCATCATTCAAACTTACAAAATTGGAGTTTTTTTTTTAATTTGTTAAATTTTTTTAAATTGTTTTATTATTCATATGTGCATACAACGCTTGGTTCATTTCTCCCCCCTGCCCCCTCCTTCTCCCCCCCCAACCCCCTCAATACCCAGCAGAAACTATTTTGCCCTTAATTCTAATTTTGTTGTAGAGAGAGTATAAGCAATAATAGGAAGGAACAAGGGTTTTTGCTGGTTGAGATAAGGATAGCTATACAGGGAGTTGACTCACATTGATTTCCTGTGCGTGGGTGTTACCTTCTAGGTTAATTCTTTTTGATCTAACCTTTTCTCTAGTTCCTGGTCCCCTTTTCCTATTGGCCTCAGTTGCTTTTAAGGTATCTGCTTTAGTTTCTCTGCGTTAAGGGCAACAAATGCTAGCTAGTTTTTTTGGTGTCTTACTTATCCTCACCCCTCCCTTGTGTGCTCTCACTTTTATCATGTGCTCAAAGTCCAATCCCCTTGTTGTGTTTGCCCTTGATCTAATGTCCACATATGAAGGAGAACATACGATTTTTGGTCTTTTGGGCCAGGCTAACCTCACTCAGAATGATGTTCTCCAATTCCATCCATTTACCAGCGAATGATAACATTCATGGCTGTGTAAAATTCCATTGTGTATAAATACAACATTTTCTTAATCCATTCGTCAGTAGTGGGGCATCTTGGCTGTTTCCATAACTTGGCTATTGTGAATAGTGCCATAATAAACATGGGTGTGCAGGTGCCTCTGGAGTAAACTGTGTCACAGTCTTTTGGGTATATCCCCAAGAGTGGTATTGCTGGATCAAATGGTAGATCAATGTTTAGCTTTTTAAGTAGCCTCCAAATTTTTTTCCAGAGTGGTTGTACTAGTTTACATTCCCACCAACAGTGTAAGAGGGTTCCTTTTTCCCCACATCCTCGCCAACACCTGTTGTTGGTGGTGTTGCTAATGATGGCTATTCTAACAGGGGTGAGGTGGAATTTTAGTGTGGTTTTAATTTGCATTTCCTTTATTGCTAGAGATGGTGAGCATTTTTTCATGTGTTTTTTGGCCATTTGAATTTCTTCTTTTGAGAAAGTTCTGTTTAGTTCACTTGCCCATTTCTTTATTGTTTCATTAGTTTTGGGAGAATTTAGTTTTTTAAGTTCCCTATATATTCTGGTTATCAGTCCTTTGTCTGATGTGTAGCTGGCAAATATTTTCTCCCACTCTGTGGGTGTTCTCTTCAGTTTAGAGACCATTTCTTTTGATGAGCAGAAGCTTTTTAGTTTTATGAGGTCCCATTTATCTATGCTATCTCTTAGTTGCTGTGCTGCTGGGGTTTTGTTGAGAAAGTTTTTACCTATACCTACTAACTCCAGAGTAGTTCCTACTCTTTCCTTTATCAACTTTAGAGTTTGGGGTCTGATATTAAGATCCTTGATCCATTTTAAGTTAATCTTGGTATAGGGTGATATACATGGATCTAGTTTCAGTTTTTTGCAGACTGCTAACCAGTTTTCCCAGCAGTTTTTGTTGAAGAGGCTGCTATTTCTCCATTGTATATTTTTAGCTCCTTTGTCAAAGACAAGTTGGTTATAGTTGTGTGGCTTCATATCTGGGTCCTCCATGCTGTTCCACTGGTCTTCATGTCAGTTTTTGTGACAGTACCATGCTGTTTTTATCGTTATTGCTTTGTAATATAGTTTGAAGTCAGGTATTGTGATACCTCCTGCATTGTTCTTTTGACTGAGTATTGCCTTGGCTCTTTGTGGCCTCTTGTGTTTCCATATAAATTTCACAGTAGATTTTTCAATCTCTTTAATGAATGTCATTGGAATTTTGATGGAAATTGCATTAAACATGTAGATTACTTTTGGGACTATAGACATTTTTACTATGTTGATTCTACCAATCCATGAGCATGGGAGATCTCTCCACTTTCTATAGTCTTCCTCAATCTCTTTCTTCAGAAGTGTATAGTTTTCCTTGTAGAGGTCTTTCACATCTTTTGTTAGGTTTACACCTAGGTATTTGATTTTTTTTTGAGGCTATTGTGTATGGAATTGTTTTTATACATTCTTTTTCAGTTTGCTCATTATTAGTGTATAGAAATGCTAATGATTTTTCTATGTTGATTTTATATCCTGCTACCTTGCTGTAGCTATTGATGATGTCTAGAAGCTTCTGAGTAGAATTTTTTGGGTCTTTAAGGTATAGGATCATGTCATCTGCAAATAGGGATATTTTGACAATTTCTTTACCTATTTGTATTCCTTTTATTCCTTCTTCTTGCCTAATTGCTCTGGCTAGGAATTCCAGTGCTATGTTGAATAGGAGTGGAGAGAGTGGGCATGCTTGTCTGGCTCCTGATTTTAGAGGGAATTGTTTCAGTTTTTCTCCATTAAGTATAATGCTGGTTGTAGGTTTGTCATATATAGCTTTTATAATGTTGAAGTACTTTTCTTCTATTCTTAGTTTTCTCAGAGCTTTTATCATGAAATGGTGTTGGATCTTATCAAAGGCTTTTTCTGCATCTATGGAGATGATCAAGTGGTTTTTGTCTTTGCTTCTGTTAATGAGGTTATTATGTTTATTGATTTTCGTATGCTGAACCACTTCTGCATTCCTGGGATGAAGCCTACTTGGTCGTGGTGAATAATCTTTTTGATGTGTTGTTGAATTCGGTTTGCCATTATTTTGTTGAGGATTTTTGCATCAATGTTCATTAAGGAGATTGGCCTATAGTTCTCCTTTTTGAAGGTGTCTTTGCCTGGTTTTGGGATAAGTGTAATACTGGCTTCATAAAATGTGTTAGGCAATTTTCTTTCCCTTTCTATTTTATGGAACAGTTTAAGGAGGGTTGGTATCAGTTCTTCCTTAAAGGTCTGATAGAATTCAGCATAGAATCCATCAGGTCCTGGACTTTTCTTTTTTGGGAGACTCTTGATTGCTGCTTCAATTTCATTTTGTGTTATAGATCTATTCAGGTGATTAATTTCCTCTCAGTTTAGTTTTTGATGATCATATGTATCTAGAAATCTGTCCATTTCTTTAAGATTTTCAAATTTATTTGAATATAGGTTCTCAAAGTAGTCTCTGATGATTTCCTGGACTTCCATGGTGTTTGTTGTTATCTACCCTTTTGCATTCCTGATTCTACTAATTTGGGTTTTTTCTCTCCTCATTTTAGTCAGGTTTGCCAGGGGTGTATCGATCTTGTTTATTTTTTCAAAGAACCAACTTTTTGTTTCATTAATTCTTTCTATGGTTTTTTTGGTTTCTATTTTGTTGATTTCAGCTTTTACTTTTATTATTTCTCTCCTTCTATTTGTTTTGGGATTTGCTTATTCTTGTTTTTCTAGGAGTTTGAGATGTATCATTAGGTCATTGATTTGGGATCTTTCAGTCTTTTTAATATATGCACTCAGAGATATAAACTTTACTCTCAGGACTGCCTTTGCTGTGTCCCATAGGTTCTGGTAGGTTATGTTTTCATTTTCATTGACTTCCAGGAACTTTTTAATTTCCTCTTTTATTTCATCAATGATCCATTGTTCATTAAGTAATGAGTTATTTAGTTTCCAGTTGTTTGCATGTTTTTTGTCTTTTGTTGTTGAGTTCTACTTTTACTGCATTGTGATCAGATAGTATGCACAGTATAATTTCTATTTTCTTGTATTTGCTGAGACTTGCTTTGTGCCCTAAGATTTGATCTGTTTTGGAGAAGGTCTGTGGGCTCCTGAGAAGAATGTATATTGTTTAGAAGTTGGATGAAATGTTCTGTAGACATCAAGTAGGCCCATTTGATATATTGTATATTTTAGATCTTGGATTTCTTTATTGATTTTTCTGTTTTGATGATAATGGGGTGTTAACGTCTCTTACAACCACTGTGTTGGAGTTAATATATGCTTTTAGGTCTTTCAGGGTGTGTTTGATGAAATTGGGTGCGTTGACATTGGGTGCATACAGGTTGATGATTATTATTTCCTTTTGGTCTATTTCAAAATTGGAGTTTTGATGTGAATTTCAGAGCCAGGTAGTCCAGAGTAGTCAGTGGGAAACTTCAAACTATTTAACAATACTTTTCTAGCACCAGCCATTGCCAGACCTTTTGTCAGGTATTAGGAATACAAAGATGGATGTGCATTAATCTCTGACCTCACACTTCAATGAGAAACGGCCACATTCTGGGTGAGTCACATACAGAGACACTCATTCTGCTACAGGTGATGGAAGAGAAGGGAGCTAAGGATGCCACCCATGAGGGCTGGAACCTATATGACTTTTTAGATGAAAGGAATAGGACATGAGTGATTACATTAGGCGACAAGGCAAGGAAGCTCTTATATGATGTTCTCACACATTTGTGGACCTGCTCATGCCATCACAATTTTCTAGGGAGGAAGAGAAACATTGCTGTCACGGTAGTCCCATCTTTCCTGCCTTGCAGAGAAGGAATGCAAGGGCTGGCATTATCAATAGCCCTAAGGTTCTCTTAGATATGTGGTAGTACATGCCCACATACAACTAAAAGCAAGTGGCACACATAAAATTTACAATCTTTTATTTTTTCAAATCTTTAAGTGCTTGCATGTCTCATGAAAGAGAGAGGATGGGGCAGTCAGCTATGAATAGATTTTTAGCTCTGTCAGAATCCCACAAAATCTTATGATTGCCAGAGCCCAGTGAAAGACTTAATGGAGCCTGCTGCAAGACCTGCCACCTTCTCTCTGCCTCCTGTCTACCTACTTCATTTCATTAGTCTCTGGGTCTTAGATAGAGCAGAGATTTCTGTCTCTACTTGTGGAGGCAGAAACTGCTCATCAGATCCATTTTTATCTTCTTCTCAGGTGTTCATATGGAATAGCATTCTTCAGTTGCTTGACAGTTAGGTGTAACTGTGACTGAGTTAACAGAAGTCCATTTCTTCCAGGAGAGACCCATACAAGCTTTCCATGCATGACTCTATTTCTTCAGTTTCTACAGTCCTAAAAGGCAACTTTGTGACCATAAAAGTCACTGTTGAGGATGGAATGGATGCTAGGAAAATAACCAGGATTCCTGGATTATTGCTTTGAAAGAGTTACCAACCACAAGTACCAGCTTTGTAAATAAGCAAGAAACAATTTTCTATCATATTTGAGCCATGCCACATTTAAGGGCTTATTTTTTAACAGCAGTTGTGCTAAAGAAGACACCTCTTGATCAATATTAACTATGTGGTTACTAAGAAAGAAATGAGACTTAAACTTTGAAAATAGATCTTGAATCCCCTTAAATGGAAAAATACACCGCAGAAAACAAATATTCAGAAAGGAAATAATGTGTATTTTGTTCTAATTTAGGATATACCCTCTTTTTAAGATATAGAGATAAGGCAAGTTTCTATTCTGATAGCCAATATGCTTTAGCAAACACTGACTCCTCTGAGCTGTGTATCTAATAGTTTAAAACAATAAAAAATATTTAAAATTGCAAAAGTAAATCCCAGCCATCACCCAGCTGCACAATAATGTTGGGAGGATAGCTGCTAGTCCTCCACCCTGAAGCAGCTTCATGTTGACATGCCTCTTCCTTTACACTCAGCCTCTCTTCCTCACCCCTCTGGGAGCATTCCAGTATATTTCTCAGTTACCCTTCACAGTATATTTGGGCATATATACCAGTAATACTTCCAGAGTTAGGAAATATTTCACAATTCAAAAGCAAGCAAGAATCCTGAATCCACAGGTAAAAATGAATTCTTCACGTTTAATGATATTTATTATTTGCCTCATAATAAAACATGTTAGTGTATAATTAAATTTCAAGTGATTATTTTCAGCAAATAATGAAAGTTTGTATTCATAATTCCCTTTGACTCTTTTTCAGATGTCGCTTTCCATTTGGAAAGTTCTCTGAGATCTCTTGATAATTCACACTTGGAGATAATGGAAGATGTGACGTTTTGAAGGGTAACTGCTGATTTCTGATTGAGTAGATAAATAAATAAGAAGTTATTAAATAAAATGAACAGTTGGTTCTAAGTTACTGCAACAAAGGACGCACATTTTCAGGGTCATTACTCCTCACAAAATGTTTAACACATTATAATTAATTTAAATTTTCCTTTAGGCAATAGATTTCCTGATGTTTCCAATTTTACTTTGCAGCAGAGATTAACAGTATGAATACATAAGTGTTCATAATAGTTTCCCTCTATTTTCTTTTTAAGTAAATATTTCCAAAATAAAAATCCCATAGTGAAAATATGTATTTGATTATAAGATTAACATTTTGAGTTTCTTAGGTGTTTAGCCAATAAATATCAGCACATTTTTAGAAATTTAAATAGCATATCTACCAATATCTACCAGAGGTATGTATTTTAAATATATGATTAACAACAGCTGAAAACTGAAGCCTAACTTTAAGTTTCTCTATAAAATAATTATTAAATATATCATCACATGTCTTGATTTAGTAAACAAAATATATTTTGACCATGTTTGATTTTTAATAGTAATGACACATGCATATCATCATTATAGTCCAAAATATTACCCTTGTATTCTACATTATCTGTAACCCCCTAACCCTTTCCATAGGGAGATAGGGTCTAACTCCTCTTCCTTGAAACTTGCACCTGCAGTGAAATAGGACACCTAGGATGAGGTCATCAGAGATACTCCAGATTTTTTGGAAGCTTCGTGGAACACTGGCTCTGAGGTAAACCACCCACCAAGAAGAGGTGTGACTGCTCACAATATCATCAGAAGCCATGTGGGAGGGCCTGGAGGATGAGCTGCCCTATGGAGAGAAAAGGGACCCAGTGAGCTCCTGCTACATAAGAATCCTTCTTTGGGGAAACAGGTCCTCCAGCCCTCACTATGCTGCTATTCAAACACTTTTTGACTTGCTTGGGCGACTGAGACAATCAAAAGCCACCCTGGATAATGGGAATATTCTTAATAAGAGTGATAATGTATACAATACTTGCATACTGAGAAACAGCTTCCAATCATTGCTCAAATCTTGTGGTTGAATTGTTCCATTTTAGGTCTTGGAATCATTAAAACATATCATTTTTCCCCAGAAATTAACAACACAATTATATTTGGGCTAATTGAAATGAAAGGATAAAAGTCTACTATTGGCCTGAACATATGATATTACTCCATCATATGCATTTGCTGATTGGTAAGTTAAAAAATTAAAGCTGTATTTAATATTTCCCCACTTTTACTGAAACTCCCCTATTCAAAGCCATGTTCTACTTGCTTTTCTTTTAACAACAAAGTGTACTCCAACTTTGAAGTCTTTGGTCTGACTGTTCTCTTTGAATGGAAAGTTATGTGCTGTCTGATGAAAGTATTACTTTTAGCCACCCACAACATCACCTTCAAAAAGATACAGGAACTTTGCAATATTTTCAAGTTCTCAAACAGTCTTTGAAATATTTTTGATGAATCAAAGAATGAAAAGTTCTATCCGATGCATAGCTATGCAATTGTAAATACATTTGCATAAAAATGTGTAATTAAATTACAAAAGGTGTAAAATCTGAAGCAAAATTACAACTTGGTGCAACAGAAAATAATTGTTACAGAATGCTTGAGCAGGGAGAATCTTCAATGTCTTAGCTGTATATAGAGTGGATACAAGATAGAACTAGAAATGAGGGAAGGAAGTCACCTAGGAAGTATTGTAGTAATAATAGTGTGTTAAGATGAAAGGTTTTCTGTTTATAATTTAACTGACATAAAATATCACTAGATTTTGGCACATATAAGATAGTAGGGACTAGAAACACAGCTTGGGTAGCCCAACACATGTTCAGCAAGCATGAAACTCTGAGCTCAAAACCCAGTTCCACAAAAAAAAAAAAAAGTAGAAGAACTGAAATAAAAAAAAAATCTGAGGTTTTTAAGTAGCGAGATTAGGAAAATGATTGACAAGACACTTGAGGGCATTAAACTAAGAGCCATCAAGTATTTATTTAATACTTGCTATGTACCGTGTACCAAAATTTAAAAATGGCTCAAAATGCAAATGCACAGAAATACTGGGCAAAGACATACATATGAAGTTAGCCTTAATTTGTTTTAGAAGATAACATTAATAAAATGGGAAAGGAAAAACACTTACGGAGAGATGAAGTATTTGGAATATGATGAATTGAATGAAGTTTTTCCTTTTTAATACCTACTCCTATTTAATACCTATTCTGTCAGGATGAAAACATCATGTTAATCTCAATGCAGTAGAAATCAGACCACAACTATGTCTGCAGAAACCTGTTAGGATAGCTGTTATAAAAAGATCAAAAGAGAGCAAAAGTTGGTGAGAATATAGATAAAATGAAGCCCTATTATACTGTTGAAGAGGAGGTAAATTGGTATGTCCATTAAGGAAAACAGTTACAAAATATTCTCAAAAATTAAAGTTAAGATTGCCATATGATCTAAAAATCCAACATCGGTATATATATATATATATATATATATATATATATATATATAGCCAAAGAAAAATTTGCATTTCCAAGTTTATTGTAGTATAGTCTAAAAAGCCAGGACATAAAACAGCAATGTGTCCATTAGCAGATGAATGGGTAAGGGAAATGTGATATATATTTGCAACAGCATTAATGAGCCTTGAGGACATTGTGGTAAGTGAAGAATGCTAGTCATAGGAAGGCAAATGTGGCCTGACATCACTTCCAGGAAGAACCTAAAAATAAGTTGAGCTCATATGTAACAGAAAGTAGAATGGTGATTACAAGAAGGTGAGTGTTGGGGGAAGAGGGGAGACATTTGTCAAAGTATAGACACTTTGATTTACAAGTATATTCTGGAGAGCATGAATACCATGGTGACTAATAACATAGAATATTATATCCTTAAAATTGTCTAACAGCATACGTCTTAAGTGTTTTCACCACAAAAAATAAATGGTAACTGTGTGAGCTTATGGAAATGTTAATTAGTTTGTGGCAATTTCACTATGTGTAAATATATCAAAATATCACTCTGTGTACCTGAAATAAATATATTTTTCCAATGTTACCTTAATCAAGAGAGGGAAAAGAAAATGAAGTATCTTGCAGTTTGGGAAGGCACAGTTTAGATTGAGAACAACTCCTTAGTGGTGTACACACCCTACTATTACAGCAGAATGAAACTCTGATTTTTAATAGACACCACATTATTGTGAGAATCTGTTTAGCAATCCTAAACTCCTTAACTCTCTTTAAATCACCCTTCTATTATTATCAGTGCAATAGTCTTAAATGTTAGGTGCTGCCCAATTTACTTTATGGGATAAAACTCAATCTTTTCATTTAAGGCAGGGCATGCTTAATATTCTTTTTGTTTCTGTATAAAAAGTTCACTTTAGTTAAGAGGCCATTAACTCATTCTTTTTTATTACAAAAGCCACTGAGGATTAATCTAGTTTAAAATTATGTGGCCATAAAAATTGACCTTCAAAATGTATGGAGCATTTATATATAGTCTTCTCGTTTGTTGATAAGCAATGAAAATATGAACAGTCTGATTCTTAGATGAACTGTAAGTCAAAGATGAAGCTTTTGTAAAAACTTAATTTCACTGAAGTATCTCAGAAGTCATAGTGTGTCATAATTTTGAAATTTTGAAAAATGAATAAGATAGAATCTATATTTACCAAAGTTTCATTGTTTCATGTAACTTGATACACAGTTGTTTTTATTACCTAAGTGGTTCCTTCTGCCATCTACCTGATGCAGTTTTTTTCAAAATTAGTGTTTAGCCCACACAGACATTCCATTGTGTACAAAACATATACACATATATATATGTGTATATATATGTGTATATATATATATATATTGTATATAGCACCCTCTCTTATTTGGCTAGCTTAGATTGCTCTTAAATCAAGACTTTGGGTAGGTTTGGCTCAAAGGAATGGAGCCACGGAGACCTATAAATATTAATGTCTTTTTTCCTTTCAAATACCCTTGAAGAATTAAGTTTAGGGAATAAGCAAAATTTCTCCCTTGATCCCTTCATTCCAATGAGATTTTACTGTCTTATTATGACCGTGTCAAATTTTAGCACTTGCAATATAAAATAAGTGGCCTCATAGTGGTGCATAGTGGACAGGGCAGTTGTTCACTGGGTCAAAAAGATACTTCAAACTACTTGTAGGCATAGATGGGCAATATTTTATTCTACACTCTGACATCTAAACAAGAATGTGATCAGTGAAATGTGACTCTCCTTGAGAAAACTGGGCCTCCAATGGACAGCACTGTACCCACAGGCTGAGCCTTACCTTTTACATTGGTTCACATTTCAGATCAAGCTGGTTCAATCATGAAGCAGATAATAAAATAGTTTTGTGAGGGAGTAGGCTGCCAGCAGTGCTGTCCAGGCTGTCATAAGTTAAATACTAAAAATCGCTACCTTTCTAATCCACAGGGCTTTCACTTTTGATTTGTGCATGTATCTACCTCTGTGTCCTATAATAGCTCCTTGTGGCTATGAAGTGTCATCAACATACATAAAATTGAAAATGGGATAATAAGTGCTAAAATCCCTCAATTCACAACAGAACGGGTAATGTGAAAGGCACATGGCAGTCTCACCCAATGTGGATTTATGGTTCTTTGAATTAATTTGCTCTCAGCAAATGATACCATCTTGCACCTGATTCATCACTGCTCTGGTAAGACACAGTCTCTGAAGCATTCAGAGAAGCAGTGGGCAAGGCTGACTCCAAAATTTGGGAAGAGATTGCATTAGTTCTAAGAACTTGGAAAAAACAAACACATAATAATTTGTTGACTTTTTTAGTTATATATGTGAAATGTGTGAAAAAATAACGTAAGGGTCCTTCCACCAGTACCAGTTCAATTATCTGTTTCTCGGGTATCGTTGTGCATACACGTGTATGATCTTGAATAAAAAAATAGGTTTTGAAAAACAAAAGTAGAGTATTTGTTAACTATGTCAGATCTGAGCATTGCCTTGAGCACTTAATTACACAACTTATGGATGATAGCTAATTTAGGAGCATTTAACTAGGATATGACCTCCACAGGTTAATTAACATAATTAAAATAATATCAGGTTTTCCCCATCTGAGCTATTCTTCCAAAGACTGGTAGTCTCAGTGTGTGGCCAGATAAATACCTAGACTACATCTTAATAAGTATGTCTCACATTTTTCCTTAAAGTTAATTATTATTACATGAATTATGATTACATGATCTAGACTGTCAAGCCAATATATAATTTAGAAATTTGTTTTGAAGCTATATTAGGCAGGAAAATTAAGTTCTAAGGAAGTAAAGCTATTTGTTAAACATCCTCCCTGTGCTGGTCCTACCTTATATTCACCCCCATATTCATATTTCATGTTTACGTGAAGGGGTAGGTATCTGTGTGTGTCTGTCTTTCTTTCCCCTCACTCTCTCAACTGGAATTCTAAATAGGAACTCTACAGAAGCTATAAGAATAATTATAAATCGGGGGAAAAGAAGACAGTGTTCCGTAATTCCTGTAGGTCTGATATTCTAGGTCTTCCTTGGCTAGGAAAGCACTTGGATACAAAATGAGGGCGTGTGTGAGATGAGAGTATTTGCTTTAGTTTCACAAAGACAGGACTATTGACCCTTTCATTGCTTCTTAATAGTGTACATTTTAAGACACTTACCTTTAAACTGACTTAAACTCATCAAGATTTTTCTATTTTCTAGTTATGTTTAATGTTTTCCAAATGTGAATTAAAAATATATTTCCATTTGTATTTTGTTTTAACAGTAACAGGCCATGGACGATGATGTCTTATTTTTTTATGTTAACATTGCATGTTAGTACCTGCTTGTTTCCCAGGCTCATTTGTTTTGGTTTTATTTTTGAGCAAACAAGTGTTTTTATATACACGTATGTGCAATTGCCAGTTCAAGTAGTTTATCCCTCTCCCTACCAAACTGTGTTAATTTGTGAAAAAACAAGAGAACAAACCATTGCAAAAGTTTACGTTACCATATAAAAATAGAAAATATATTCATATGAAAAATCAATAGAATGAAATAAAAGAATAAATAAATCAATCGTAATCAACATGTCCAGTCTGGAAGATGATAGGAATACAATACAGAAAAGAACAGATAATCCCCACCATGTCAGCGTTCATAGAACAAAACACTGTGAATGTCTGACTTCAATTTAAGCAGGAAACAAAGGAAATCTTATTTTTTTCTTTTTTAAATGGTACAGGGTATTGAGCTCAGGGCCTCACACATGCAAGGAAGGCACTCTACCACTTGAGCCACACCTCCAGTCCCCTTTTACTTTATTTATATTTCAGATAGGGTCTTGTGTTTTTACCCAGGTCCAACCTTGGAACATGAACCTTATATCTACATCTCCTACCTAGCTTGGAGCACAGGCACCCACCAACCATGCCTGGCTTGCTGGTTGAGTGGGGATCTCATTAACTTTTTGTCTCAGCTGGCCTCAAACCAAGGTCTTCTTGATCTCCACATTCACTAGCTGGGATTACAGATATGAGTCACTGTGTCTGGCCAGGGAATAAACATTTTGTGAGGCTCAATAGGAGTCACAGATCTGCCGATGCTGTGGGTTTCTGTTCATGTATTCTCTTTGTCTGGACTGAATGGGTATACAACTGGTTATGGTGGCCCAGGGTCATCATTACTAAGATCACAGAATATCAGAAACATCAGCTTAAACATTGTTCTCCTTTTGTGGGTATTGTAATTTCAAGTAATTCCTGGAGTGGCAAAGCATGAAGTCACTTTATGTCTTCTGAAAATTAGTTTATCAAAGCATATTCCTTATACATTTCTGTAGGCAAAACTGTGAGAAACAAATACCTGAGACAAAAGAAGGCTAAGAAGACTAGAATTTGCTATGCATCATAGCAAAGATAAACTTCATCAGCTTCATAATTTTATTGGGGTCAATAAAATTTCAAGCAACAAAGCCTTTATTATAAAATAAGGAGTTCTGCATTTTAAGATTCCACTGTACTTAGAGGTTTTAAATTCAAGAATTTAAAACTATTCCTTTGGGCTTATCTTGAATAAACATCCATTTCATCTCTTCTTAGGATTTTGTTTATGTGCTTGGCCTACAGTTTTCTCTTTGAGGCACCCCTGTGAACAATTCCATTTGTGGATCTCTCATGAGTTCATGTTATGGATGGCATTAGGCGCCTATGTATGGATTATTACTCACACATCTATCTGTGCTGTTAAAGAGAGTGATTCGCAGAACAGCACTCTGATGCTCTTAGTTTTGTTCTGTCATTTCCATGCATATGCAGCAAGGAACAATCTCATACATTATGGTCTCAGCCAAAGTCAGCACCACAGCCTCTCTTTGGTCAGCATTGTGCTCTGAGTCTTTTGATCTCAAAAATAAAGATATTGCCTAACACTCAGAGACCAAGATCAAAAGATTTTAGTCCCCTTTCTCCTTATCAATTACACTTTCAAGTGCTAGCTGGAGTTTGGACAAAGAACCTTTATAAGAAGAATAATTAATAAAAAAGAGTAAAACAAAGCATTCTTAGCAAAAACCCTTCAGACATTTCATGATTACATGGAGTAGACTCCTGCTTACCTTGTTTAAGAAGTCTAATCAGGTATTTATTTGATGATTTTTCATGCAAAAGAGAGTTTCTGACATCCTTTGTAGGTCCCACAGAGGGGGTTTCCAAAAGTCTTTCCAGATACAGATGGATCAAGTATGATGTAGAGGAGTCCTTTAGCTCCAAATGCCCAAAGAATCTGGATGTGCTATGTCGTCTAGGGTGTTAGAAAGGCTCGACATAACATTTAGCCAAAAAACTTCTTATTTCTGCTATTTTTTCTAATGGTATCAACTCCTTTCCCATAATAATAAAAGTTAATAAAAGTCTCCTGCTTTCCAATTCATACCCCATTGTAGATATTACAATGGGGAAAACCACACATTGGAAGCAGTTCTATGTTATTTTGCAAATTCTGCATCTTATAGCTACAGAGTCAATAGTCCCCACCTTATCATGAGCTGCCTCCGTGTTAATGGCCTGCTTGTGCTTTCCTTTGTGCTTTCATGTATTCATTCAGCAAACATTGACTGAAGCCCTACCAAGTGTCCACACCCATCATAGGCACTAAGAGCAAAATGAAGAATATAGCAATTTCATGCTATTCAGAGGAAAAATAAGCCCTTGAACATAAAAGAGGACCCAGTAGAGCTCCCAAATTCACACCCATGTATTTCAAATGGAGACTGCACCCATGGATGAGATAATTCCAGAAAGCAAAACATAGTGCTCTAGTTTGGAAGAAACCTTCCCTGAACATTTGAATCACTGTTATATTTCCAAAGGAAACATTATATTTCTAAAAACCACAAAATGTCCCTAAATGTCATGCACATTTTTAATAGGCCAGCTGAGGTCCTACCAAAACTCCCACATAAGAATTTGCTAATTGATAATCTGCTGAAAACTGGAACAGAAAGTTCTTCACTGTGAAGCCAGCCATGTTGACTCCAGTCTTAAGCTCAGTGTTGCCCTAATGGCATCACCCTTGTTCTGGGTCACAGAAAAGTAAAAAATAAAATAAAAAAAACACTGATCCAAACACACGAGCATTTTTGGTAGCCCTAAAATGTGTATAACTTGGATATCACCTCTCTAATATCCAGTACTGTTGGACATAGGCAGTAGGAGAAGCCAGGATTGACTCATGTCAGGCTATTTCCATGTGGCCTTGACCTCTTGAAGATATGGGGGTTTAACAGGACTAAAACAATGGAATAATTTCCTCGTTTCTTTATAAATATTTAAATGATTCTTCTAAAAACTGAAATCCTTTAGATTATAAGAGAAAGGATCGCTATTACAGGAGAATTTCATGTGGTGTATAAAATTGGGGAAAAAATGAACTCACTGCATTAGTCAGCTGTTCAGTAACAATAATGACACTTGACACAGGCTACTTATAAAGTAGAGATTTGGTTAACTCACAGTTTTGGAGGTTAAAAGTCTGATTGGGTGGTCCTGTTTGATTGAAGAGGGCAGGTAATGGTGGCATATTATGGATGGAATGTGAGTAGGAGCAAGTCTCACATCTTAATTACATCAGACATCAGAGAGAAAAGAAAAGCAGAACCAGAATTGCTGCTGTTAACAAAAACCCTCTCTTGAGCACTAACAAGAGGGTTACACAGGAAATACTTCAAGCCGTGATGACCTAAGGACCTTCCACCATGCCCTACCACCCAAAAGTTCCATGGCCTCCCAACAGTACTCTCTGTGCTCCATATCTTTAATCTCAATGGACTCTTCAGGGACACTCAAACCACAAGCATAATCCAACATATACACTGCTCTGCTGTCTCAATATCTTTAAGCCTTGGTTTCATGACCATAGATGATAAGTATTTTTCTTCTTCATGTTTTAAGCACCCACAGTTTGGAGAATACCTTTGAGTGCATACCATATGTGGAGAGCATCACTGTCATGGATTTGTCCAGTGCTCACCTTCCCCATGGCTGGTGTACTTGCCTGGAGCCCTGTGACTTGATTCTGTAGACTGAACTTTAGTCTGCATACCACATTCTGTCATTTTTGGTTTTGAGGCTACTGCAGCCACTTTTTTTATTACACTTTCATTTCAAGGAGTCTATTGGGCAGTACTTAAAAATATGTCAGTAATCAGTATTTCTTGTTTGCATGGAGTGACAAGCTCTGTGAAGTGGTTCTGATGGAAATTCAGATTTTCTAAGTGAGCATCAAGAGGTCACTAAAAAGTAAGAGAAGTAAGAATGTTTCTCTTCTTTAATCATTTCAAAATCCATGTCTGCTTCTATAAGAAATTACTCAAACGGAAATAGAACCACATTTACTTGATAACTTAGGGTTTGTTTTGTTTCATGTGTTTTATGCATGTTTTCACTCTAGTCACCCTGGTATTCTTCTATTCTCTGAATAAATATGTCATCACCCTTAAGGGAAAATATTATCAACTAAAAATTCTAAATTGCCCATAGCTTATAAATTTTTGAAAATTATTTTGTTTGTTCTGTCAGTAAACACTGAAAACTTGATAGAACTCCTAATAAGAATTATAAAACAAACATAATTTTAACAGGATTTTGAACTCAAGACCTTGTGCTTGCTAGGCAAGTATTCTACCATTTGATCCGAAAACACAAGGAGCCTAGCCAGTCTGCATTCTTTGACTCCCTGTCTGACAAATGTAATCTGTCCCTGTTGAGCATGCTCCTGCAGTTGTGATGATGTCTTCTATTGTGCAGAGCCTAGCCAAAGCTGGAGGAATTCCTGTAAATTTTTAGTTCCATGAGCTAAATAACCCTGTTTCCTTTAGAAGAGAGTCAGAATCAGGTATTTCATTAGACTAAAACAACAGACTAGTAAAGCAAGAAAGGACAACCAAGGAACTGAATAATTTGGCTGGTAAAATCAAATGCATGGGTTTGCTTCTTCCTCCCTCTATGTAGCAGTAACAGTGGCCGCATTCGAGGAAGAGGTTCATCTGTCGCTGACAACGCAGTTGTGCCCAAATAATGAAAATTCAGGGAGCACAGCCACCTGCTGCTCTCTTGACCAGCTAATTCTTACCAGCTACACAGGAAATTGTTCTTATTAACACTAAAATAAACAAAGTCAGATTAGTGCCCACTCAACTGATGTGGTGTTAATAGATACCAAAAGACTAATTAATTTAATTTAGGATGGAATAGTCCTAAATATATGCACATATGTTTAGTCTGACTTCACAAAATGTAAATACAATAAAATGAGTTCAAATTTTTAGGAGATACATGCTTTTAATAAACTTTAATGTAATGAGATGAATAGATTCTGTATGATACAATTTTCTAACATTTGCCTAGTTCAATCCAAAACTGTGAAAATCTCTCTGAATTTATAAAAATGTCTTACCTAGATATGTAGATTAAGGCTTTTACTATATTAGTATAACAACTGATGAAATTTGATAATATGACAATTGAAAATTATCAGTATGTAATTTTGAGCAGTCTTTTTTTAAAGCATTTTTGTCATGGAGGACATATGTAAATGACTAAAGATAAAACAGCCTTGACATATTCAAAGTTAAATGTGTGCTGAGGGAAAAGCCATTATTTGAGTCTTAGAGAGATATTAAAAGCCTGAGAAGAGAAAAATTTGTCTGACCAAGAGGTCAGATGATTCTACGAGAACACACCTTACAGGGAAGCAGCCACCGAGTGACGCCTTCACGTTCAGTGCCTTTACGATCATGTTGCCTGGTTTCAACTCCCCGCTTATTACATTTAGACCTGTGACTGTGGGCAGGTTTACCTTTTATGCCTGCATCATCAGATTTGAAAGGAAGCAACCTTCATATATATATGTTCATATATATTTATTATATAATATTATTACATCAGAAAATACACAGACATGTTCAATACTCCCAAATGTGTTACAAAAATTATGTATACTCACTACCCCTGCCTCACCATTACTCCAGTTGAAGTAATTCTTCAATTTACTGCTATGAATGCAGTCTTCATATTTTCTTTCCTGAAATAAGACAATTTTACTCTTTTTTGAATACCTGCAGTTTGCCAGAGGTATGTGATTTCCAAATTTAAAATATTTATAATTAGGGAGAGAAGGTGTAAACATAACCTAAAAATTATTCTGAATATTAAGAAAGAGCTCCACTTTCATTTCATAAAATAATGTTACATTTACAGTGATTTTAGAAATCTGTTATAACTTCTCTAGAAGGGTAGCTGGTGTATGCCTCCTGTCGTTTACTGGCTTACCATACTGGTAGTGAAGCAATATGGCGTTATTAGTGGTATGGGAGTAAGTTTAGAGTGCTATTGAGATGCGAGCTCATGACATAGAGATTTTAGTAGATTTCTAATATGAAAAAATACAATTAAAATAGGACTAAATATTTAAACCCAGGATCTGCCTTGCTACACACTTCATAATCATGATGATAATCATTTTATAACTAGTACTATGATGACAATGTTAAATTCTTTTTCATAGACAAAATACCTCCAAAGACATAGTATGACATTTTTCTGAATGACCTCATTGTACATTCTTCTTCCAGGAAATATGACATGTGCAAATGTTTGCATGAACTGGAAATTCTGTCTGTCAATACGACAGCATCAGCAATTTTATGTGTTGGTCTAACACAGAAGAGCTCATTAAGAAAGAATACTGTACTGGCAAACTGGGTGTGGAAAATGGAGACTTGAGCTCTTGTAGGGGAAAAACAGGGTGGCTGACCATTGAAATGAATTTCTTATATCCACTGTGATCATGTGAACGTTATCTCCTATTACAGGTAGAATTCTGATAGGATTTCTTTTTATGTTTTTTTTTTGTTTGTTTTGTATCCAACTTTCCCTCTTCTGTGTTCTCAATTCCCAGCATTGCATTTTGGATTGTCTTTTATCAAAACAAACAATATTATGCCTGCCTTATCTCTGCTTGACCCATCAGAATCCCCAACAGTGAAAGTCAGTTGGATAGTTCAGGGTACAGCTTTTGCATAAATGGCTCTAATGAGACACTAGGTCTGACCTTGAATAAGTTATTCAATTGGTTATTCTCTCCAACATTCCTTGAGTTCTACAACTCACAAAAAAGCCAAGCACTAAGCATTAGCTGTTTCATTTAAAGATCATGAAAAAATAGAATACAACTCTTATGAAGCAATGAGATATGTAAGAAAAAGTGTAGACTTTAAACTTGCATTATCATTACAAATAATTACAGATCACTTGAGAAACACAAACAATTAATATGGATGCCAAAATGTCTCTAAGTCTAAATGAAATAAAAAGATTAAAAGGCATTGTCTAAAATTAAATCATGAGGCAAATGGCTATATATCTTCTGACTATAATTGTCTTGATTCATAGAACTAAGAAAATAAAGACTTGTGTCTTAAGTTAGAGGCTGTTTATTATTTTAAATGAGCAGCAATTTCTCAAATTATAAACACTTATTGTTTTGTTATTTATAAAAAGAGAAAACAGATGAATTTCTGTCAGGCCCATGTCAATCTATTTCCTTTTGTTACAAGAATTATTACATTGTAAGGCAATTCTAAGTCATGAGAAGCTGTAGTTGTAATAGGAAATTAAATGTACTAATTAACCTAAGGCTATGCAGAATTGATGGCATAAAGCAGTATTCATGGACTGTAGCATCACTAATTAAAAAACAAATGTTTAAGCAAAATGTAAATAAGCATAAGTCAAAAGTGTCCAGCGTCTTAAAGCCTGATAGTAAGATAAAGTTATGGTGCCAAAATCTGGCTATTCTGGGATACTTAAATTCCAAAAACTTTCATCCACTATCCCTCATGGGTAATCACAAGTCTGTAACATTTATCAGCACCTATCATACATGTCTTTTGCAGTAAATTAATGTCAGGAAATTCAGAAATTTGCTCAAGGACTTTGAGATTAAAAAAATAATTCTTACTTAGCTTCTTTTCATTTAGCCCAGATCTTAATATGATCAATAATGTGATTCTGAAGTGCGTGGAGCTTATTTGTTTACCTCATCCTCTTCCTGATCAACTCCAGATAGGCTAGGTCAGAAAATAAAGAATGACACGCAATCTTCTAATTACCATCCTTATAAGAACATACAAGGGATAATACCAACTAGGTTTTGATTAACTCTCGAAGGTAACTGTTTATATGTGATAAATTTATTTTCTTCCTTTTCCTTCCCAGGTTGGTATACATTATAGAATGGACAAAAAGCTATTAGTATATTCTACTCTCCTCCTTACAAAATCTAATAATTTTGGAAAATACAATGCTGACTTATCAATTATTTGGCCACTTTTCTCAACTAAAAATTAATATGTAATTTCTGTTTTAGCTATTTTCTGTCTAGAAAAGAAGTGGTCACCTTTTATTAAGTTACATTAAACTGTAGAAACCCAAACCTGATTTCTTAAAAGTTAGTTTCAGTTGGAGAAATTTGCTTTCCCTCCTTTTGTCTAACTGAAATGATACATACATTTTTGAAGGAGCATAAAGTTTATTCTTAAAATTCAAAATTGCATTTATTAAAATACCAACATAATGCTATGTATTTGCCTTATTGTTTTTATAACAGTATCTATCCTAAAGAAAAAACTTCAGAATCACAATTAATTCATTCATTTAACTTAGAAAAGCAAGGACAATGTAAATCACTGACATTTCTTCATGTTTGACTGTACTGAGTGGTGTTTCCATAGAACCTAAGCTTAAACACACATTTCTGCTAGAATGATTTTTATAAACAATTGTGCGGCATTGTATTGGTTAATAGAATCTGTTAAAATGCCAGCAATTTCTGAATTGCATAGAAAGGGGTTTGTATTGCCAATTGTGAGATAAAAATGCCTAACTAGAGTTAGTTTCAGTGTAAATTCACAGTCTGGATAGATGGATGGATGGATGGATGCACGCACACTCAGATGGATGGAAGAATGGATGGATGGATGGATGGATGCATGCATGCATGGATGGATGGATGGGCGGACAAGGAATGTTACTGCTATACTGATTTTGAGTTGCTACTTTGTAGCAAGTAAGAGTAATCACAATAGCAAAACACAATGGAAGACTAAACAGAGACATTATAGATGAAAAATTAATCTCTGTGCTATCTCAGATATGAAGTTATAAGTCAACATAGAAGGTTTTTAAAACACCAAAATCTCTAAAGAAGCCACCAGGGACAAACCAAGAAAATAATGTGAAATTAGAGTTAAGCTGAAGTACTCAATTTTTACCTCTAACTCTTCAAGGAAGGGAAAAATACACTTTACCTGAACACAATGCAATAATAATTATTCCTTGGCTTTAAAAGAAAAACAGGTAATCAGAAATAGTTCAATCCATAAAAACCACTGATACAAATTCAATCTCAGCCTAATATAGTATTAGAATGATATCAGCATAAATAACAGTTTCTGTGTGGTAGGTAACAATGATAGGTAATTTCATTTTAATTAAAAGTCAGTAGGAAAATTCTATTTATATTCACCATGCTAGCTACATAGACCATGTAGAAAACAAATGCAAACAGCTGTTTGAATGTGGTATTTTCATTCAAAGATATTGAACATGCTGACATTCTGATTAGTGTTTATTCATTTTAGCATTAAAAATACCAAGTTTAATTTTTAACACACTGTGTAGTACTATCAATACGGCCTAAGGTAATCATACAGAAAACAAATTTTTACCAATGACATTGACACAATGGCATTTGCACTAAGACAATGTCACTGTTACCTTTCAATAGCAGTAAAGACATTTTTTAGAACTTAAGTCAAATTGTTAAAATATCTCTCTTTATTACTAGAAATGTGACTTGGGATCAGTATACAGATCAGAAGATTCATGAATGGCTTTGGGTTTGGGTTGCTGCAGCCAGGACTAGGGGCCACTGTGAGGGTTGACTTGCAAAACAGGAAAATGTTTCTCCTGTGCTGCTTCAGGAGTCAGCTTCTGCTGTTTTGGCTTACACACTCTCCCTGAGCTAAGATTCCTTCTTCAAGACATGACCTACACCAGCACATATGGCAGATCGGAGAGTGGTTTTAAAACAGATGGCATATCCTGGAGGCCCAGAAAATCCTCTATCATGGGTGTTTCTAAAGTTAAAACAGGAAATATATCTAAGATTCCAGTGGTCAACAGAGAGGTATCAAAGTTATCTTCACTAAAAATCATTTCCAACCATTGGAAAAGCATTTTCTCTCACTCTAACTCTCTAACCTGTGCCAAGCATTTAAAACTAAGCCCCACAATACAGGTAGAAAAGATAATCTGACTTTGCTGTTTAGTGGGTACACATTTTCAGTTATCTGAGAAATAATTAAAGAGAAAATAATTAGGGGTATGGCAGAAGTGGTAGAATATCTGCTTAAGATATATGAAGCCTTGACTTCAAATTCCTGTATCGCCAAAATAAAATAAAATTTAAAAAGTAGATCTCGTTAAGTGACCTTACTCTAATTAATAATGCATAAAAATATAGAGTGGTTTTTATTTACTTTATTTACTTTAATTCAGGGAGTGTATATGATTTGAAACCAGCAAATTGCTTATAACTGAGATAGTTAAGATGTATGTGTGGGTTTTTAATATTTTTTCTCAATTTTTGTTTATATTTGATAATAAAAAGATTTAGATGTTGAGTTCTAGCTCATATAATGTTCTGTCCTTTCCTGGATGTCCATCTTTCTTGATTCCCTGTGATCCCTTATGCTTTGCTACCGATGCCTCTCACAGTCCACCTATGAAAATACATACACAAATGTAGACTCAGCTGCTCTCATTTCTGAAGGCCCAATGCTATTATTTTAGTCACTATTACTTTCAGTTTAATTATTCACTCACTTATTTATGTATTTGAAGACAAACTCCTGACAGCAAAGCTAGCCAAGAAAAGCAATGTCTGTGATATAATAGAAAATCAGTAACTAATGTTGAATGATGAATTGGTCACAACAAACATATCAATATTGTGCGGGGGACATTTTCACCTGTTTAAATATGAAATGTGTCTCAGAGAAAAATTTCTAGCAGAAATTCATAGAGCATAAGGCTATGACAGCAAAGGAGTAAAAATAACAACCATGATAATAGTGAGTTGATGATAGTAATGAGGTGGTCCACATTTGTGCTCTTTAGGTCAAGAACTGCATGGTTTGTCCCACCTTTTATTCTCAGCTCTAATTCAGAACTCAAAAAACATATGCCATTCTGTAGAGTTCTGTATCTACTGCCTGGCTACCTTTTCAAGTCCTAGCTCCAAAACTTGACAGCTATGACATATTGTGCAAGTTATCTAACTTCTTTGTGCCTCATTTTCCATTCCATAAACTTGGAAGAATAACAGACTTTCTACACGCCTTCTGAAAATTAAATATATTACTACAGATTAGGTTCATAATCCTATGTCAGGAATATAGTAAGTGCCAATAATATTGCTGTTGTATGGCGCACACTTGAGACTTTTGAATAAGTGAATGAATGAGTGAATAAACACATACATAAAATATCTTAACTCACAAGTTGAAAATTTTTGTCATTAAATATTACTTTCCCCATTTGCTGGACACAGTATTTGAGACTATCAAGCAGCTTAAAATTATCTACAGATACCAAAAAACACCAGTAAATCCTGCTGTCTGGGACTAAGAAAACATTGTATTTACAATATATTTCCCTTTTTGTCTTAGCTGTCAGGAAACTCAGCTAATATCAAAGTACAATTATGACAAACTCATCATAGCATTCAAATGACATGCATTTCTTCTGCTGTCTTTTAAAATGTCTATTTTGATTGATGTCTTAATATCTTCTGAGGCCATATGTGTAATAGACAAGTTTTTAAACTGTCTTGTAGCAGCTAAGTGTATTTTAATAACTAAATTTATTGCTTTTTAAATAAATTGATAACTTCAAACTATATGGCCAACCCAAAAAAGTTCTGGTTATTTTTAATCTTAAAAATTAATCAGCTGTACCATTTCTAAAATTAAAAAGATAACATTTTCACACAATATGGTTCCCTGTACTCTGGCTGTTTTTGTAAGCTGTTCTTAAATTTTAATGTAGTGGAACCCTTGAAATTACATCTATTTAGTTTAACGTTCTCTCTCTTAGTGCTTCAATATAGGGTTTATAATTTTTTGCAAGAGCACCAATTTCCCATTGGTTAATCTCAAAAATTGCTTTCAGTTCTATGTCATAGAAAGTGTGTAATTTTTATTAGCCAATCCTTACATACTTCTATACTAAATGGATGATACTTGAATTCAGTTTATGGACATCACCTATTATTTCTTATTTTTTAATCTCTACATGTGAATTTTAATGTATTCTTTGTTCTTTACTTGTAAGTAGTTTTATTTCAGTCAAAATTACTCCATCTTTTTCACCTTATTCTTTGATAATGCTAAGGCCTTCCAATTATCTCAAAAAGAGTCTCTTTGAATTTCACTCCCTCTTGCATAACAAAACTGATTAACTTTTTAAACCACCTGCTTATATTACTTCCATACTTCAAAGTGTATCATGGTTCCTGCTGGCCTGTAATACCGAGCTAAAATGCTTCTGAAGTTTAAGTTCTGCAGGGTACTAGATCCACTCTTCATACCCAGTCTTACTCACTGTCATGACATCTCCACACTTACCTTAAATTCCCATCAGGTAGCTCCCTTCACCACCTTGATGACATGGTCATTCCTACATTTGTGTACGCTGTTCCTCATTTTGAAACCAAGGTTTTGCTTCCTTCTCCTACACAAAAGCTGCGTATTTCTTAAGACCTGTCTTAATTTTTAAACCCTCCACATCTGTGGAATATGGTGGACTCTAAATTCCCATTGGTTTTGAGACGTTTTACTATTTACAGTAATATTGATAATGTTACTATGCAATCGTGTACCAAAGACATTGCTCAGCACACTGTGTGTGATATTTCCTTTAATACTCATACCCAAATTTTGAAGAGAACATTATCATCCATTATGTGCAGGAACTACAGGGAAAAGAAACCTGCCAAGGCTCAGAGGAGGAGGTGACCTGAACCTCAGCTAAGGCCATGCTGGGGCATTCTCATTAACACCTCCTATTCCTTTTGCAATCCCACTTACTCCTTCTCTGCCTGAACTGCTGGAAAAGAATTGTCCGAGACAAAAGCTGTCCGACCCTCTGACTCAGTGTTGAACATGCATTTAGAAACATGCTATAGACAGCTAAACAGCTGTCTTCCTAAGAACATTCTTCCTAGGGTCAAGTATTTCACTGCTGTAAAAACGCAAAAACTCAGTGGCAGCCAGGAATTGGTGGCTCACAACTGTAATCATAGCTACTTGGGAGGCTGAGATCAGGAGGATCATGGTTCAGGGCCACCCATAGCAGGGAGTTTGTGAGACTCCTTCTCAACCAATAGATGGGCACAATGGTCAGCTCCTGTCATTGCAGGCTAATTGGGAAGCTGAGATCTGGAGAACTGTGGTTCAAGGCCAGTCCTGGCAAAAAAGTTTACAAGAACCCATCTCTACTGAGAAAGAAAACTGTGTGTGACAGTGTGCACCTGTAATTCAGGTGACTGAAAGAAACTTAAAATAGTTATTTTAATGATAACCAGAGCAAAAAGGGCTGGAAGTTTGGTTCAAGCAAGTAGAGGGCCTGCCTCACAAGTATGAAGTCCTGAGTTCAAGCCCCAATACAAAAAAACAAAGTAACAACAAAAAACTCTCTTTCTAAGCACTGGTGAACACTGTAGACATCTTGCAGATTTATGAAGTGACATGGAACAATGGCCGTATAACAGCAACACATTCAACTGGCAAGTCCTAGATCATTTGTTTGTGTGTCTGTGTGTGCATGTGTTTGTGTGTACATGTGTGTCACACACATTTACATTAACACTTTAGAGTATGTGTCTATAGCATTCAGCGTGGTAAACCAGGGACCAGATGTATCTTTCATTAGTCCTCTACCTCAGAGAATGTGCTTAATCAAGCAAATACACACACAGAGCATGGAACTACAAATAACCTAAAATCTATCAATAACAATCACTAAAACATTCAAAATAGAAGCATAAAAGTTAAAATACTCTTAGTTATTTCCCAAATATGATCCATTATAATATTAGAATCTGAGATCTTCTAAAGATTTTTCTGTGGGACCTGCCCGTTTCTTTGTCTTTCCAGCACTTGGTCTGCTTTTGTATATGTTCATATACCTTTATTATTACTTCTCTGTGTGCTTACTTTGTTTCTACACTGGTTCATGTCTTCCTCCTGTCTCACTTTTATTTTCTAGGTCTTTATGTTTCTATTTTGTTCACCCATCTGTTTTCTCCCTTTCCTTTCTCTTATCTCCAAAAATGGCTATAAAGTGAAGTTAAAATATATAGCATTTGCTCCTGGGTTTCGGCACCAAAAAAAAAAAAAATTAAACTCAATGTCTTTGATAATAATTTGAAAAATGAGAATATATGCTTTCCTTTATAAAACAACAATACACACAAGATTTGAACATGGACATAGAAACTGACTGACCATCAAACATCAGTTTGGAATGTTTGTAAATTATTATATAAGTATTGAGAAATGTTGAAGTGAGCATGTGATATAAACAGGATACTTTCATCTGAGAAAAAAAATTTTTGAATGAATAGCCCAGGAATTAAAATTACTTTACTAAAGAGTAATGTAAAAGAAATATTACTTCTGTTAATATTAGAATAACATTTAAACACTGTAGAGAGAGGAGAACTGAAGGAACTAATATCTGCTTTATTCTTTATTCTTTGCTCTTTATCCAAAAGAACTCAGTACTTGCTGATCTATTTTCTAAGAATAACTACAGGAGCTATTCAATGTTCTTAAAAATACTGAACTTAAAACTTTCATGTGCCTAACTTTTACAACTTTTAACTGTCCATTCATGCTTGCAAAGCAGGTGCTCTACGGCTTGAGCCATACCTTTGGCCATTTTACCCTGATTATTTTGGAGATAGGGGTCTCATGAAATGAAATATTGGCCCAAGCTGGCCATGAATCACTATTATTATCTCAGCCTCCAAAGTAGTTAGGATTACAAGCATGAACCACTGGTGTCCTGCTCAATTGTCTATTCATTTTTCTTTTTAATCTTATCAGGATCATGGTACTTTCAGTTTAAGTGACAGAATGACAAACAGGCTAATATTTGCAGCTTTATTATCTATACTAAAATATGTGACTAAATTAATTTGTTCTGTTTGCACTGCTAATGGGCACTGGGTTAATTACCAAGCAAAGTGACAGTGTGTGATATAAAGGAGTGAGGGACAATCATGCAATATCCAAATTTATCAGGCAGTAAATTTCCTCACATTAGTATAGAAAATTAAATGTCCTTCCTGAAGTCTGATTCCTAAAATTAGCACAGCATGAGAGAATTTTACATATGCAAAAAAAAAATTTTGCTTTGCTCTGTCAAATAGTCAATAGCAAACAAAAGTTGAACAATATTTTGTGGTCGGTCATTTTTCATTAAAAATTTGTTTCTGTTTTCAGGGCAATGACTGAAACAAGAATTGTGGCTACTTTGTTAATTTTTAGATGTAAATTTACGACTTTCTGTGTTGATTACTAAAATTTGGAATTATTACATAATCCATTAAACTATTTGCCTCTTGGTAGTATAGTATTCATAGATAAGAAAAGTAAAAGGAAAAAGAAAAATCTCTACATCTTATAATTTGATTATTTAATGGCTAATAAACATAAATGAAAAGCATATAATCACTCAACAAATAGGAATTTTTCACCAATAAAAATACTAATGGGCCCAAATTATACTTAAAATTAAGAAATCACACTCAAGGTGGTTGACAATATTCTGGAATTAACACAACACATGGAGATAAACATCAACTATTAAATTCAAATACTTCAAACCTGAGTGTCTGTAATTATCTAAGATTCAGGCTTTGATTATAGATAATAACCTAAAAAGAAATGTCTCAAATGATAAACTCATAAATAAAATTATCTCTATCCATTAGAACCTGAACCAACAGCATCATCAGTGGATGTGCTTATCCTGTTATGTCAGGAAGAAATGGTGAGAAGGTCACGTCTGAAGGACCCCCACAGGTATGGAGTCATACAACTTCGAATTTTTTATAGCTGACAACACAGGATTTCCATAAGTACAAAGCTGGTGGGAGGTGGACCACAGGCACTGGCTTTATTTTATATTATTTTATTTTTTTTATTTTTGTGTGTGTATTCCTTTTTTTTTAATTTTTAATTTTTTATTATTCATATGTGCATACAATTGTTGGGTCATTTCTCCCCCCTGCCCCCCCTTCCCTTACCACCCACTCCACCCCCTCCCTCTCCACCCCACCTCCTCGATACCCGGCAGAAACTATTTTGTCCTTATTTCTAATTTTGTTGAAGAGAGAGTATAAGCAATAATAGGAAGGAACAAGGGTTTTTGCTAGTTGAGATAAGGATAGCTATACAGGGAGTTGACTCACATTAATTTCCTGTACATGTGTGTTACCTTCCAGGTTAATTCTTTTTGATCTAATCTTTTCTCTAGTTCCTGGTCCCCTTCTCCTATTGGCCTCAGTTGCTTTTAAGGTATCTGCTTTAGTTTCTCTGTGTTGAGGGCAATAAATGCTAGCTAATTTTTTAGGTATCTTATCTATCCTCATATCTCCCTTGTGTGCACTTGCTTTTATCTTGTGATCAAAGTTCAATCCCCTTGTTGTGTTTGCCTTTGACCTAAAGTCTGCATATGAGGGAGAAGATATGATTTTTGGTCTTTTGGGCCAGGCTAACCTCACTCAGAATGATGTTCTCCAATTCCATCCATTTACCAGCGTATGATAACATTTCGTTCTTCTTCATGGCTGCATAAAATTCCATTGTGTATAGAACCACATTTTCTTGACCCATTCATTAGTAGTGGGGCATCTTGGCTGTTTCCATAACTTGGCTATTGTGAATAGTGCTGCAGTTAACATGGGTGTGCAGGTGCCTCTGGAATAACCTGTGTCACAGTCTTTTGGGTATATCCCCAAGAGTGGTATTGCTGGATCAAATGGTAGCAACACCACCACCAACAGGTGGGGAAAAAGGAACCCTCTTACACTGTTGGTGGGAATGTAGACTAGTACAACCACTTTGGAAAAAAATTTAGAGGCTACTTAAAAAGCTAAACATTGATCTACCATTTGATCCAGGCACTGGCTTTAAAGTGTGTCTTCTCTCTGCATAGACATTCAGCCTCTTCATTCCCTCTCCTCCTCCAGGCCCAGAGGGCAGTGTCCAGATAGCCTTTCATCTGAGTAATCCTTTTCTGGCCTTAGTAAGCTCTCAGTAAAAGTTATTTGAATTTCTTGGTTCTGAGTAAAGTGTGAAGCTTTCAATAGTTAAGAATGCTTAAGATGGATGGCTAAATGCTTAATTCAATTTTGCTCAAGGCACTAAATTTACAAAGCCATTAACCCATATTTAAAAAGAACTTCTCCACTTTGTTATGTTGTTGAATTGTCAGTCAGCTCTAATCACTAGCCAGAGGGAGCGCCTCCTCCAGAACTCCAGAACGCTTGGGCATGAAGCCAAGTGGCTGAAGGGTCTGAGTTCGCTCATCAAAGGTAAAGTGGAAATCTTCCCAGAAACTATGCCAGTGACCATCCCTAGAACACGTGATCAGCTGCTATATGTGAAAATGTTGAAAGATTGACTTTAATTTAAATGAGAGGCAGGGGAAAAGCTACTTAAAAATAACATTTGCCTTTTGAAAGTTCATCATGTTGATTTCTTTTTTGCCTTTTAAATACTTTTGCATTTATTTTTCCTTTTGTATTTGAGAGTACATCAGAAGTAAATTTTTTTCAAATTAGAAATATTACAGGAATGATAACTCATACTGACCATAAAGAAACAAAATAAAATAAAAGGAACAAAAACACATACCTGAGCCTGCAAAATTTCATGGGCCATGAATGGGGGAGAATGGAATGTATACAAGGTTATTTTTTTCTGAAGGAAATTTCATAGTCCCTAAGCCAAATGTTTTAATTACTTTTTTTTTCTGAGGTACTGGGGCTTGAACTCAAGGCCTACACCTTGAGTCACTGCACCAGCTCTTTTTGTGGTTAGTTTTTTCCTAGTAAGTTCTCTTGGAACTCTTTGCCCAGGTTGGCTTTTAACCATGATCTTCCTGATCTCTGCCTCCTGAGTAGCTAGGATTACAGGTGTGAGCCACTGGCACCCAGCTTAATTACAAAATATTGGTATTATATTGGTTCCAGAAGCAATATCCCCATATGAAGTGGTATTCCTTTAGACTGTTATTTTACTGATATTTTTGTGGGATTAGCCAACTCTGGACTTAATCAGTAAACAGTCGTAAGAGTCAGGTTCAGTCTATCAATTATATAGAGTAATCTTCTTCTCCATTTTTATTAAATGGGATAAAAAATAAGATACCCAGGGAGGTGTAAGCTGAACAATCAGAAAAGGGAAGAGGGGTTGGGGGAGAAACCTGAGGGAGTTTTCACTGAATTTATTCTCCTTAACTTAAGTTTTCTCCTATGAATTTCTAAGTTCACAGAATAATGAATTTTAAAGTAAAGTGATTGTGTTCGTCATTTATGTATGAATTACTTTCATTGTTTCAATGGGACCTTGTTTTATTGACATTTTAAAGATGATAAATTCTTGATTATTTTTACGATAGGAAAATGATCTCAGTGTTTCATACATTCTGTCTTTTCACAAGCAGACCCATGTACCCAGTGCTCACCCTGTCTTCACCTGTTGAGCATGGTTCAGTGAACTTTTTAAAAATATAAGTCCAAGTAACAAATATTTTAAGTTCTGTAAGCCATCTATATCTCTATAGAAGCCACTAGACTCTCTGATCATGGCTATGTTCCAATAAAACTTTGCGGACACTGAGGCATGGACCTTGTGTAGTTTCCATGCATTTTGAAATATTATGCTCCTTTTAATTTTTTAATCATGTAAACATTTAAAAGGCATTTATAGCTTAATAATGTATAAAACAACTCCTGCTTATATTTGGCCCTTGGACTGTAGCTTTCTGACCCCTGATACATGGTTTTAAAAGAGAGGTTTTCTTATATGGTTTCTATTTTTCATGGCAAAATATTACACTATCATAGACCTGTTTCTTAGAAATATAATATCTTAAGGAATTATTGTCAAGTTTGTATTTCACAAAACCATATTCACAATTTGTCATTTCAGTATACTTAGCTCTAAGTTGATGGAACTGATTATAGGAAATGAAGAAAGGCAGAAAAAAATGGAATGTATTTTATGAAGCAAGGAAATTCTATTGAAAGAATAACTATGGTGGTATAAGAAAAATAGTTTTCCAAGTTCAGTCTACTAATATAATCTAGAAAACAAATGTCAGATACTTTGCTGCATGGCTTTGCTAGGACTAAACTTCTTAGCACTGATTCTACAATGAGATATTTGAGTATCCCAGGAAAACACAGGAATGGTACATGTTTTAAATTAAATGTTCAATTCAACTCAGATCTTTAGTCTAAACTTCTACAACATATAAAGAAAACTGAGGCTCACAGTATGGAAGTATAAGAGATATTTAAGTTGCTTTTGCTGAAAAGCACTGACTCCTTAATTAGGCCCATGATTTAACTAAAAGCAGGAGACAAGCTTGGCAAGCCTGTCCCCATTTTGTACCTGTTGTCCTTTGCTCTGAGCTCTTCTTGCCTGCAACCACCTTGGAATCATGGAAGGACAGGAATGATCTACCATCTTTATGACAAGGGACCAAACTATTCCTAATGAACAGAAGAGCCTTGCAGAACAGGTCCAAACCCCAGCAAGTGAGCTCAGTTACCTCATTGAGGCTTTACTGTGGAGCAGGAGCAATCATCTCATGAAAAACAAGTAATGACAGTGATAACTTCTCTGAGAATTTCTCAGAGAACCAAAACTGAGATAATGACCAATCAGGCCACACCTGTTACTGGAACTGTTTATGCATATCTTTTGCCCTATCTATACTAATTCTTCATCTATTTACAGCTACAGCTCATGTCTGTACTCGATAGATGGCTGAAGATAGGCTGAAGTGCTTACTTTCAGTAAGAGTGTCCTGGACGTGTAATAAATCTCCTTTCTCTGCCCTTCACCAAGTCCCTATTTGATTTATAGGACAATGTGGCTGGATCTGACATATGTAAGCCCAGGAGTGTGTTCTTGCTTGGGATCCAAAATTCCAGTTTCAGAAGTAGCTTTCCCAAGAAAGATACAAATAGTTCATACTCACTTTTTGTTTTATTTCAAAATACATGGTCTTCACCCTACAACGGAAAGACTCAAAGTATGGAAATTCATGTATATTTTCTCTGAAATAGGAAACTAAACATCTTAGACTTCAGTTCACAAGCGATTAGTGACAATTTGATTGGAATTTAAATTAACACCAATATAGCTGTGAGTTAGCCAAAGCTTTCCACAAAGCCAGCTGACAAGTGGTAATGCCCTACAGAAGTTCTGTCTTCACAGAAGAGTCTTGTATCTGAAGTTAAGGAAGCAACTCTCAGCTTAGGGTTCAATGGGATTCATGTTCAAGTCGAAGAGTTGAACTAGTTGACTTCTGATGTTCATTGTGATGGTGCCTCTCTAAGGAGTCACTATAGAAACACAGCCCCACACCTCTGCATTTACTTCCTCCCAGCAAACATATGAATTAGGTTAGATCTATAACCACTTACACCTTAAGTATTTTAAGATCTTCATTCCTGCAAAGGATAAGATGCAATTTCTATTTTTATTCCTCTCTGCCAACAATCTTGCATGTTCTATGGGATTAAAAATATTTAGTTTGCTAAAATAATAGTAAGTATAGGAGGAAAAAAGGAATAACTCTATGTTTTACTGCCAAACACAAAATAAGTATTAGAGATATTGAAATACTGTAACTGACAATCCTTGTTTTAGAATAATTGCCACAAAAATATTTTATGGTTGGATGCACCTAACTTCCACATGCTCTGGAATACAAAATGAGCTAATTTTCTATAATGAAATTTCTTTTTTAATAAAATTGATCATGGGTGTGAAATTTTCTTTTTCATAATAAAAGAATAGGTAATAATGAAGACACATCTAAATATTATTTGGAGTATAAGAGGTATAATGCTCTAAAGCTTATTCTGAGTTGTACTTCTTGCTTTTATATGACACCAGTGAATAAAGAAAATTAGTAAAGACACAATTCTCTATATCCTTTTAAAATTTCATTCAAATTTTCAGAGTAATGACTACTCAAGACAGAGAAGTGTAGTATTGATGAGGGAAAAGTAAGCATAAACCATGTTTTCACTGCTTAATTCCCAAGGATGGGTAAAGTAAATCTTTGGTTACATGAAACTTCCTACATCTTATTTCCAACTGAGTTCATATTTTGTTCCACTAATTAATGAATTATGAACATAGATGCATGCCTGCATCATTGGTTCATTTAAGTTTTCTCTTTCAATAACTGATGGGAAAAAATATACTAAGGCAAATGGAAATGAACAACCCTTTTTTCTCATGCTACATCAACTGTCCTTGTTGCAGTGGCTGATGAAGTTTATGCAGAAAATGTATTTATTTCACTCTACTATTTGCCTTTATGCTGTAGGTGGATTGGAACACTGATTAAATGATTCACAATTCGATGAAGTCATTAACACTTACAATCTCCTGTTTTAATGATTTTTAACAGGAAACATTTTGTGTCTCTGGCTATTAAGCAGCTTCATTTACTCAGTCAGTCATCTCAATTTTTTACAGTACGTATTTGAAAATCAGTTAAAATTAATAAAGAGCTCTAAGACTTATATGTGTCCTAATGTTAGAACCAAAAAAAAATAAATATATAGAAATAGATTTTTTAAATTCTAAGACATGGATCAGAATTTAATACATTTTTAAATATTTGGAGACAAGTATTTTTGTACTTGCACTTAATGATTTAAAAACTTTTATAGGGAGATGGGAGTTTGTAGCTCACTTGGGAGACCACTTGCCTAGACTGCACAAGGCCCTGGGTTCAATCCTCAGCACAAAAAAATAAATTATATATCTCTATATATATATCTTTTATACAAGTAAGGTAACAGTAATATTTTACATATGAGTATAATTCTGAGGCTCAAATTTAATTTTTTGTCCTTTCTACATTAATAGCACCTTTCATAGAAGTAACAAGATTCTGGTGAACTTAAAAGTAGCTCTTTGGGATTTGTGTCACATCAACTCCATGTGATCAAATGGATGAACATATAACTTCCCCACTAAGGCAGTATCTGTTTAAGCATATCATGCTGAGTTGGAGGCACTTGTTCTGAAGTCACAAGCCTTAGACACAAAGAGTCTATTAACAGCTCTGTCTCTGGAACATTCAGTTTTTCCTGAGATCAACATGGAAGTAAGACTGAACTGCAAAAGAGAATTACAGAGGGAAAACAAAACAAAACAAAACGTAATGTCTTTAGCTTCAGGAAGTTTGCCTCTGTAGACAATCTTGTTAAATTCAGTGGGCTTAGCTGCCTTTTGGCACCTGCCTAAATTGGCCTCCAGGTTGGCTAAGGGAGCCTTGTAAAACTAATTCAATGCCCCAGGGGGAATACCTACTTTGAAGAGGTATTTTCCAACATAAATTATTAAATCAATCTTGTACCACACAAATTGATCTCACATGAGATTTCAAAGTATGAGATATTTGCTCATCCCCATCTTTAGAAGAGAGATTTTGTTTTCATAAAGTAAAGAAAACAAATCTGAAAACAATTTATCCTTTAGAAAAGGATGGCAACAATGGAAACGCCCCTGTCTCCTGAGAATTTGCTCTAGAGTCACATTACTGCTGCACTGATTTTCACGCGACTCTCAGCAGTACTTGCTGTTGCTTTTCATATTCTTCTGTTTGATCCTGGTGAATGTTCTCATTAACTGATTGTTAATTATGGAGACATCTATTCTATGAACTCATGCCCTGTGATTCCACATAGGCTTGAAAATCTGACTTATGAAGAGTGCAGGACAGATTGCCATCTACAGTGGGAAAGGAACAGCAGCTTTCCATAGAGGTCGAGAGGGACAGACAAGTCAGGCCTTTGAAGTTGCATTAAGGATTTGAACTCTTATCCCAGAAGCAATAGGAAGTCTTTCAAAGATTTTTGATAGGGAATGACACAATCACATTTTTATTTTTAAACGATCACTGTGACTGAATTTGAAGAATGGTGAGTGTGGAAAAAAGTAAAGTTCTTAATGATTTGGGAAATTGCCTGGAGAGACAGCAAAAAAGGGTCGATGGCTTGGTCCAGGCAGACGTTTCTACTGCAGAGACTTATCCAGACCAAGTGGCACTTTCCTTGATGAATTTATCACAGCCTGCCTTGACAGTTAGGAACAATTTAATTGGGCATGATTCGTATGATGGAAGTTTGATGCAAAATCAACAAAATCTCAAAACTAGAAACAAGGAAGTGTTTGTCCTTGTTCTTATCTTACAGATGAAGAAATGAAGATTAAATTTCCAAGCTGACAAAGTTAAAGGTCAAAGTGAGATTCATACTTGTTCCTTCTGAATCCAAACCCAGGCTTTCTCTACCTCAGCATGCAGTCTCTCTATTAAGAAAAGCATTTGTATAAGGACAAGTGTCTCTAGACTTAAGTGTTTGGAAAACCCTAGATTCTTTAAAACAAAACAACCTCAGCATGAATGGGGTTATTTTAGATCTTCTAGGAGAAAAAGCCTTAACAAAGTCAGCATAAGATAAAATCTATTGTATACTTGGACAATCCCACACCTCTCAGAAAGGATAGATTTGTTTTCCCCCATAAAAATCACATTTTATCTAAAAACGGTTGACTTATTACTAAAAAATTTAAAGTATTTTTCTACAGTGTGAAAATTTTATAATTTTTACTAATAGACAATTGATATTAGCCAAATTCTCTATGCCCGATTCAAATGTTTCTGTAAAGTTTTGATCAAGCAGTGCTTATGGTATTTAAGGTTAATTAGCTAGAGATTTATATCACATCTGTTTCCAAAACTCATTGTGTATCATTGTTTTGCATATTAATTTCAATGCCTGTACCAAGTCAATATCTGTAGGGTAAATCACTTCCTGAATGCTATCTTGTTTGAAGTAAAAAGGATAATTCAAAATTTGCTAATTATTCTTCCCTGAATGAACATTAACAGACACTATATATTATAGGGAAATGAGTTAAATACTTCTCATAAAAATTTTCAAGACCTATCTACAGGTCTTAAATTGATATGGGAAGAGCCTCAGAGAATCTGAACATTAGAAAAACAATCGGGTGAACATCACTGGGAAATTAAATATCAAGTACTTGCTAATACAACTCAGAAGTAAGCCATTAACCTACAAGCAGCATCTTAGAACCTTGTCAGTAGGAGGGGAGTGAGATGGAAGGAAAATCATTTTCTAGTCCAATTGGCACAAATGAGTGCCTGCTCAGAAGGTGAGAAGTGTCAGTGCTAAGCCTTCCTATGCCCTGTTCAGTGACAGAGTAGTCAACCCCCATCAGGCTCCCCTCCATTGGACGATTTGATCATCCTTTAAGAAGGTTAATCTCACTGAACAACTGGTGACTTTACTGTCCATATTGTATTGACGTTTCAATTCCTTTTCAAAGGTAGAATCAGAGAACACAAGGATTTTGTTTTGGCATTTTATTGCCAATTAACAAAATTTGGTTTTAGCTAATAGATAATTTGTTTACAACCAAAACTAGAAGATAGAAGGATATAAAATTTGAAATCAAAATATCTAGGATGGAATTATAGCTATTCAGTTTATTTGTATAAGTAATACTCTTTTAAAACTTAGTTTTCTTGTCTCATAAAAATGGGGAAAACAGAATATATTTTACAAGTTAATACATAAAATATTTGAAAGACACTTATAAATTATAAAAGGCACATAAGCATGTTGGCTTTTATAGTAGTAACCAGGTGAAATAATTTGAGCATTATTTTCCCCTGTATCACTTGTGTTAGATTTCTGCCACTGACAGATGCCTGAGATAATCCCCTTTAAAGAAGAAACAGTTGATTTTGGCTCATGGGTTCAGAAGCTCCAGTCCATGGTCCATTGTCTCCACTGCTTAGGGGCCTGCATTAGGCTTAACACCTTGGCAGGTAGTGTGTTGCAGAGCAAGCTACTCATTTCATGACATCAGACGGAAAAAAGAGAGGAAGAACCTGTAGACTGAACATAGTATTAGTAATAATGGATTTATCCCCATATCAAATTGCTTTCTGCCTAATTTTTATCTCTTGGCCAATTTCTTTTTAGATCTGATTAAATCATCATTGATTTTAACTCATAGTGTATCCAGAAAGAGTTTTATTGGGAACTCTAACATTTTCTTGTTGATTACATTTGTAATTTTAGTGTAACATTTATTCTGAGATTACTTTAGAAGAATCTTAAGCCACTTTTAATTTTCATAAAGTTATTAGACAAATAAAAAACATATGTTGTCAACTTTTCTTCCTAAGAAGTATTAGTGCCATATTTAAAATACAACATATGACATATACAGGCGAAATATAGTGACTGACACTCATGCCTATATTAAGGAAGAGTAAAACTTTATTTAAATTTTTCAGATGAAAAAAATTTGAGGATCTCAAATTTTCTATTCATGCTTTGTATTTCTCAATTTGTTAGCACCTTCATTTTTGGAATCATTTCTAACTGAATCTAAGTATTGCTGATAAGACAAAGAAACACATCTTAACTTCTTTGAAAGTATGCAGAGCCATTAATTTTTCATATATTTATTTTCATCCCATTCACAGGTAAAAATAGTAATATTATAAAGAACTGATGAATTAAAATGACTTGAAATCTCCTTATCTGTCTTTTGCATACATAATTTCTGAGACAATATTCACTTGGAACTTTCAAAGACACATTTGATGTTTGTAATGTTCACAATAATACCATATTATAAACCATGACCTTGAACTTATAAAATGTTATCTTAGAAGATATTTATTCTAAATATCATCATACTTAGATATTTGTGTTAACAAAAAGTTAAATTTCATGCAATATGGGATGATCGACATACATGTGTTCATGTATAAAATTTCAGACAGTATCATATGTCTCTTCACAATGGATGCCACTTAGCACTGAGTATCCCATAATTTGAGAATTTGATATTCTAGTTTTATAATCATGTATTATTTAAAAAATTAAAACTTAAATATTAAAAATGGTAATTGGAACCATCTACTAGATTTGATTAAGACACATAAGAGAGAACTCCCAACATTCAGCAATGTATATATCAAATATTTCTGAGATATTTTAATATTTAATGTATTCTCACCTGTTACTGGAACATATTTTATTTTGAGAAAATGGCCACAGTGTCTATTACCCAAAAATATTATACATAGTTCATTTTAAAAGCATACCCTACATGTATCTTTTAGAGAAAGGTTTCTCTGATGGAAATTCTAAATGTATCCAGCACTTATCCCTAAATTGTACCTTATTAATTGGTCTTCCTGAAAATAGTCTGATGGATGATACTCTAAGTTATAACCTCATTTTTGAAGAGTACAATAGTATCAAGTAATATATTAATGTAACTCCCTGAATCATTGTTTGGTGTTTTCTCAGATTGAGGTTGGATTTTACTTAACCATTTTGATTGTCATCCAAAACATGGGTAAGATCAGGAAGTCTCTGCCTCCATTGAATCAGTTCATATCACATGGGGAAACAGACAAGGTCATGGGTACAGTGAGTGTAACTAGGTGTGTAAACAACATCAGTAGCATCAGAGCTGACTTTGCTGTGGAACTAAAGGCATCCCTTTCATTTTCTTAGCAGCCATTTGGGAGTCAGAAGCTGCAAATGGGAGGTCACAGGTTTTACAACCAAGCACAGGGCAGGATCATTCAGAGGCAAGAAGAATTTTCAAGAATCTATGAAAAATTGACTTCTATTCATGATCTACCAGTTATCAAACTTAAAAAATATTGGTGAGTGAAGTAAACACTGGTGAGCATAGTCACATCTAAGGAGATTCCAGTAGCATAGCTAATGCAAGCTTTCCTTTCCCTAGTTCCTTTGTTTTTAAGCCTTAAGATGTTCCATCTTGCAGAAAAAGCCTTCAATAACATTCAACATTATTTTATGATAAAAGCAGTGAGGAAACTAGGAATAGAAGGAATGCATCTCAACATTATAAAGTCTATATATAACAAACCTATAGCCAATATCATCCTTAATGGTGAAAAACTGAAACCATTTCCCCTAAAGTCAGGAATCGGACAAGGTTGCCCACTTTACCCACTTCTATTCAACATAGTCCTAGAATTCCTAGCCCAAGCAATAAGGCAAGAAGAAGATATAAAAGTAATATAAAATAGGTAAAGAAATAATCAAAAGATCCCTATTTGCAGATGACATGATCCTATACCTCAAAGACCCAAAAAACTCTACCCAAAAACTCCTGGATACCATAAGCAGCTTAAGCAATGTAGTAGGATACAAAATCAGCTAACAAAAATCAGTGGCCTATCTATACACCAACAATGAATAAATTGAGAAAGAATATAAGAAAATATCCATTTACAATAGCTGCCAAAAAAATCAAATACCTAGGAATAAACTTAACAAAGGATATAAATGACCTCTACAAGGAGAACTACAAACCACTGAAGAAAGAGAACGAGGAAGACTACAGAAGGTGGAAAGATCTCCCATGCCTATGGATTAGCAGTATCAACATAGCTATACTACCAAAAGCAATCTACATGTTTAATGTAATTCCCATCAAAATCCCAATGACATTCATCACAGAGATTGAAAAATCTACCCTAAAGTGCATTTGGAAACACAAAAGACCATGAATGGCCAAGGCAATACAGAGCAAAAAGAGCAAGGCTAGATGTATCACAATACCTGACTTCAAACTAGACTACAGAGATACAGCAATAAAAACGGCATGGCACTGGCACAAAAACAGATATGAAGAACAGTGGAGCAGAACACAGGACCTGGATATGAATCCACGCAGCTAGACCCACCTTGTTTTTGACAAAGACTCCAAAAACATATGATGGAGAAAAGACAGACTCTTCAACAAATATTGCTGGGAAAAGTGGTTATCTGCCTGCAGAAAACTGAAACTAGGTCCATGCCTATCACCCTGTACTAGTATCAACTCAAAGTGGCTTAAGGACATTAATGTCAGACGTGAAACCTTGAAGCTATTACGAAAAAGAGCAGAAAATACACTGGAAGAAACAGGCATAGTCCAGGACTTCCTCAGTAGAACTCCAGCAGCCCAGCAACTAAAGAGAAAGGATGGACAAATGGGACTATGTGAAACTAAAAAGTTTCTTCACAACAAAACAAATGGCTTCTAAATTGAAGAGGCCACCCACAGAATGAGAGAAAATCTTTGCTAGCTATACATCAGACAAGGGACTGATAACCAGAATACACAGAGACCTCAAAAAACTAAAGTCCTCAAAAATCAATGACCTAATAAAGAAATGGGCTAATGAACTAAACAGAACTTTTTCAAAGGAAGAAATACAAATGGCTTAAAAACACGAAAAAATGCTCACTATCCCTGGCCATAATGGAAATGTAAATTAAAACCACACTAAGATTCCACCTCACTCCTGTTAGAATAGCCACCATCAAGAACATCAGCAACAAATGTTGGTGAGGATGTGGGAAAAAAGAACCCTCACACACTGCTGGTGGGAATGTAAATTAGTATAATCGCTTTGGAAAACAATATGGAGGCTCCTTAAAAAAACTAAACATAAATCTGACATATGATCCAGCAATACCTAGGGATATACCCAAAGGAATGTGACTCAGGTTCTCCAAAGGCACCTGCACACCCATGTTTATTGCAGCAGTATTCACAGTAGCCAAGTTATGGAAACAGTCAAGATGCCCCACTGCTGATGAATGGATTAAGAAAATGTGGTATTTATAAACAATGGAATTTTATTCAGCCCCAAAGAAGAATGGAATTTTGTCATTCACAGATAAATGGATGGAACTGGAGAACATCATCTTAAGCAAAGTTAATCAGGCATTGAAGGCCAAAAATCACATGCTCTCCCTCATATGCAGATTAGAGACCTAAAACAAATGCAGTAATATTATTGGACATGGGTCACACGCTAAGGGGAGAGCAAGCAGGAGGGATAGGACAAGGGAAGGAAACCAAAAACTTGAAGGTGGTTGATATACTCACTGCATAGGAATAAATAGTAATCTTAAACTGGCTGAGGCCAGGAAGGGGAAGGGGACTAGGGAGTTGTGAAGAGGTCTGGTTGAGATTGTAAGAAAAATGATCTTTTCTATCAAAGTATTTATTACCCTCTTGGATTACTTAAAAATTCCTCAGGTCGCCATCTTAGGCGACTTGCACGTTTAAAGGGTCCTTGCTTCTTTCGGATGCCTGTACAACTCCATTGCCTGCCAAACTGCATGCCCTAACCCATCCCCCAAGCCTTTTAGCCAATCAGGAAAGACTGTGAACCTTTGACCTGGACAAATCCCAGGTGAGGGGCATGTACAACTGCATCAGGAATATAAGGAGGAGCCACTGTCAGCCATTTTGTGCCTGTGTGGTTGCTTAGCTGAAGTGAATTTTCAACAATTTTCTCTTCTTGGTCAAGAGAAAATTGCCTTGTCAAGGTTTTCTGGCTCTTGTGTGTCTGTTTTCAGCACCCGAGGGTTATTAATCCTTACAAGATGAACCAATTTGGGTTGTAATACTCATATGCCTGGAAACAACACAAGGAATATCCATATGTCTATCTTTATCTCAAAAATGCCATGTTTTTCTTACTATCTTTTTTGTTTTTTCTTCTACAAAATCAGAGAACAAGAGGATACAACAGCTCTCCCCAGAGGCTAGGTGGGGGGTAGGCGGGTGGTGCCAAAATAATGTATACACATGTAAGTAAATGCAAAAATGATACCTGTTGAGACTTTCAGGAATCAGGGGGGCTAGAGAGGGGTGAAAGAGAGCAATGGGGGGGAGTTCAAATATGATATATTTGATACATTGTAAGCACTTTTGCAAATATTCCATTGTACCCCCACCCACACATAATAATAATAAAGACTCCTCACAACTATACACATGCAGACTATAAACATTCTGGAATATACCTTCTCTGTCTGTGTACAGAAAAATACTTTATTAGGTTTCTTGGTGTACACACAGATACTCCTTATATGTGAACCAAAAATAAAAAGAATCACAGAAGAAAAAAAGAAAGATATTCAGGTTTCTTACTGAGAGGGGCAAAGCACAGAGATATTGTGATATATGTCTCCCTCCAAAACAAAATATAAGGATCTATCTATATTAAGGTTCCAGCCACTGTCTTAAGAAATTTTGTGCACACTATTTCATTTTATGCTCACAATAATCCCATGAGAAATGCATTCTTTTGCAGGTAAGAAAACCTACAGGAATTAAATAATTTAGCTGGAGTCCAATAGGTAGTAAGTGAAAACTAAGACTGAGATATGAACCAGAGTTCTTCTATTTCAATATATTTTTATTAAATGTTGAAATTATACAAAATCAATTTTTATAATGCCAAGAAAAGTACCATCTCTCCTCATCTGTTTGCTGATGCCTGACATTCTACCAAAAAGATTTATTCTTTAGTAGGAAGCTACTCAACCTTTATTAAAATGAAAATACTTCTGACTATAGGATCATATTAAGTCATATCAATTTTTTCCACCTCAGTGTGAAAGAAAGCTATGTTAGTTAGAATGCTCTGAGGTTAACAGAAAATTAAACTTGAACTGACACAGAAAAATACATAGTATTTTGGCTCATGTAACATAAAAATGCAGAAATAGGAATACAGCTAAACATGGCCCATGTCAAATTTGTCTTCTTTTTTTTTGTAATTCTTTTAGATCAGTCTCTTCCCTTGGTAGCCTTCATCTTCAGAGAGGGTGTAGATGCCCATGCTTTTCATGAAGAGTGATTGTCACTTTAGGAAATTTACAAAAAGTGGAAAGGAAGCTTTCAGGAAATCTTTCATGGTGTCTCACTGGCTCAGATGAACCCGTAGCTGGTCACCCACTGATTAGTTTAGAGCTCTCCAACCTTGAAGTGAGAACTGTGGTGAAGAGAATCAGATTAAATTGATAAAAGCAGGTCAGAAATTAGGGAAGATGTCTAGGTCTCCAAACACCATGAGCTTTGGTCATGCCTGTGCTGGACCACATCCCTGAAATATGAAAACAAAATCCAGAGGTAGAGAAGTACATAAAATGAGCAACTGACAACATTTGGAAAAAAATCTGTCCAATTGATGTCAATGTGTCTTCAGAATTGGAGTCACTCTGGCTTATTCTCTGGTACGAGGGTCAGTGTAGTTCCTGATCCATGTGTTCGAAAGATAAAGATAATAGAGGTTAAGTGGCATGAGGAAGAGATAGCAATATTCACCTGACTTCAAGGTCAAAGGGCAAGTATTGACAACAGGAAGAAAGTAAGATGTGGAATTGACCTCCAGAGATCTCTAGAGAGGTGAAGAAATGGCCAGCATCAAGAGGCAGGAAGAAAAAAATACAAAAAAAAATAAGATAGGAAAGAAATTAAAGTGTGTATTGCCTACTTCAATTCAGGCTTATTTGTAATAATAGTACAGATAGCAATCATAAATTCTATTTATATAAATTAGCTTTTAGAAGTATTGTCTCATCTGTTATATTTTGCATATATCAAATTTTAGTTGCATTAGGGAGTTTTTAATTCTCTGATTAATGGCAATTGTTTTTATAGAAAATACAGATATGAATAAACTAATGCAAGTCAAATACAAAATGTCAGATCACATTTAAGTGTATGTTTGCTGCATCATTAATCAAAACCTCATTGGGAATGTTTTTAGTAATTTAATCATATTAGCATAAACATTGCCTGACAGAACATACAGATATATCTAATTGAAACAATGTTGCCTAGTAAAACTAAGATGGGACAATAGTTCTGCAGGATGTTAAATATATTTCAATGGCAATGTTAACAGTGTTGTATTCATGTAAGGATGGCCAGTCAACAGAGTATAATGGAACATATGACAAGAAATGATCCTGACCCAAAATTTCCTACATGACAGGAAAACAGAAAATGCTACAAAAATACAGTTTTGAGCTGTTTGGTACTTTTCTGTTTAAAAAAGTGACTACCTTAAATATACAAAAGCATGTAATTTAGGTTTTTAAAGTTCTTATACTTAATCCTCCAGAGGCTAGCACATTTATATTTTGTTTTATATTCCTCCAGATCTTTCTATTTTTTAGTTATAAAATATTATTTCTTATATTATTTGCACAACTTATGTTTTTGTCTCTTTTTTCCAGGTTGTAGAGATCCAACTAGTTTTTTTAATGATGATAGGTTACTTAAAAGAACATCTGCCCAAATCCTTATTTATCAGCATGGATGTTGTTTACAACTTATCATCCAAAATAATGCAGTAACCCATACCAATGGACAGGTAAATTTGAACTTTCCTACTTCTAAAGTTTAGAAAATAATTATTTTGAGACAAGCAAAGTGCCCAGAGACCACATATTCTTACACGCTTTGTTCCTTTCATTGTGGAAAAGTCAAAATCTTTCAAGAGCAGGGATTTGAAGTCTTTTTAAATGATATATCTTGGACTATAGCTGTGGCTTAAGCAGTAGAGCACCTGCATTGCAAATGCAAAGTCCTAAGTTCAAACCCCAGTCTTACCAAAAAAAAAAAAAAAAAAGATGATCTATCTTTATTCACCACACAAGTTGAGACTCCCAGCTTTGTACCAACTTTGTGATGTTCCTGTCCTGGGCAAACTGACCTGAGTCCGTCTACCAGTGCTGGATGAAATAACTTGGTCTTCATTTCTCCTTCACCATTTTGGTGATGAGTTTTAGCAGTGTAATGAAGGTGAGTGATTTGATTTGACTATGGCTTGACCCCTGAACTCATGCAGTAGTTTAAACCCTAGTCATATACTAATCGCATTAAGGGCAGAGAAAACATAATGGAGCCATGGAGTTTAGAGGTAGGGTCTTTGGAACTGATTAGAATTAGATAAAGTCATTATGGTGTTTCCCCCTACCCCTTGACAGGATCTTGGTGGCTTTATCAGAAGAGGAAGAAAGACCAGAAGGAACATACATGCCAGTTCCCTGTCTCCTGACACGTGATAACCTGAGCTACCCTGGGACTCTGCCAGTAAGAAAGTCATTACCAAATACATTTCCTTGACCTTTAATCTGCAGATCCATGAACAAAAACACTCCCTCCACTTTAAAAAATAAAAGTTTGTCTGAGTACTTAATTATACCAACAGAAAGTGGACTAGCACCAGAAATACGGAACTTCTTCAATTTTCTTATCTTCATTTCATTCTATATTCTGGAATTAGATTTCTGCTTCACCAAAAAAAAGTACGTTAATTAATCACAATTTTCTGCTTTTTGCTCAACGTATGAGGGAAAATGATACTTTCAAAATGCACTAAACTATAATTTATGCAGGCACGATGATGTTCTTTTAACCATCTTGTCATGCTAAGGAGACAGACCAGTCACTGGCACACAGCAGAAACATAACAAATTTGTGACTAACTTAATTAAACAGAAACCACACTATTGCTTTTTAATTGGAGTGAGTGAGGTAGAACATCTCTATTAGATTATTTGAACATAATTTTAAATATTTTCTTTGTCTTTGACTTCTAATCAAATGAGTTCTCTTTACATTGAAGGCACATAAAGGATATTAACTAAGTTTCCATACAATATAATTAAAAAGTTGTATCAGCCTATACTTTAACACATCCATAATTGTGAATGTATGTAGTATTGGAAATTTAGTGAATTAGAGCAGTCGTAGGCAGAGGAGGCAAATTGTAGAAGAATAGAAAATGTATCTTGAGTTAGTAACTTCCAAGTGATCTCATAGGGATAGGATTTAAGTTATAACCTAGAACAATCTCATATTTCTTTGCTATAGAGTTTTCTTTTTACTTTTTATGTATTATTCTATATTTTTATATTGTTTATTATAATTTATATTTATTATATTTATTATAATTTTTATATATTATATTCTCTATAATTTCTTAATATTTAGTTAGTTAAAAAGTACCTATTCAAATATCAAGAAATGCTAGGTGCAATTTAATAATTTCATCCAGGAAATGCTCTATGAAATTTCAAAGTGGACCAAGCAGCCTTCCTTATGTTCCATTAGCATCCTGTATTTGTCTTCTGCTAAAGCACTTACTGATTTTTCTGCAATTTTTGGGGGATATTTTTTCCTAAATGTTACAATTTTAGGAAATAATAGGAACTTTCCTATTAGCATAAGAAAACATAAACCTAGGAAGTGCCTGAGTTTTTTAAAGATAGCATGGAGGGAAGTTACTTCCATAGCTTCAGAATTATCCAAAGAGGGACTCTGTGTATCTTTCCCTAGTACTTAGCCATTGTGATGACACAGCTTCTCTCTAAGATCCAATCGCACCTTTCTGTTATCAGTTACTGGGTCAGGATTTCCCTACAGTCAGTTTTATTTCTCTACTGCAAAATTTCTTGCTTATGCAGTGAACGTTTCCTTTTAACAATCAGCAAGCCATTGCCTTCATGGTTTTTCTTGCATTATATTGCTTCTCACTTAGCATTTATATTAGTTTCCTAGGGCCCCATAACAAATGGCCACAAACTCAGTGCTTAAAACCATAGAAATGTATTTTCTCTCATTTCTGGAAGCCAGAGGTCCAAAATCAAGGGGTTGGCCAAGCCACACTCCCTCTGAAAGCTCTATACCAGGATCCTTTTTCCTTCTTCCAACTTCTCCTAGCTATAAGCATTGCTAGGCTTGTAGCTATATGACTCCAATCCCTGTCTTGGCATCATGGAAACTCTTCCTTTTCTGTCTTATAAGAACACAGGCCATTGATTTAGGATCACCCCATTAACCCAGGATGATGTCATCTCTAAATCCTTCAGTATTGTTATAATAATGTTTTTTCAAATAAGGTCACATTCATAAATTCTAGATGCCTTTTTGGGGCAGGTTACCATTCAAAACATTACAATATTTTTGTAATATCCCTTCAGACTTCATTTCCTTAATATTTTTGCTTAAATACCCAAGAACAGAAATCCAATTTATTACAGTCCATCTTCTTGCTCAGGCTTAGATAACAAGATGCTGCTAGCTCTTGGTTCAGATCCTCTCCACCCAGTCCATTCAATTGTGGCCAAGGCCCAGGTTCAGTAGTACCAAACTTGGCAGCTGAAGCTCAGATTTGCAATCATGGTAATTTCCCTGAGATAGGACTATGGTTTTAGCAGCTTGACATAACTGGTAGAGTTTCCACTTGGTCCAACTCCATACAGAAACATCCTCACAAGTAGGGATTCTTTATGCTTTGTAGTGTTAGTTCTTAAAACAATACCTTGTACATGCTGCAGGTTTAATACAGGTTAATCATACTGGGATGTTTGAGATTCATTCGTTCATGGCTTAAATAAATGGTGTTAGTACACACTACATGCCTTACAAAGCAGTTAGATGCTGTGGTTAAGGTGACGCACATTCAAACACATTTCAAGCACTCACGGAGTTTTAAATGGGGTTCATATACAGTTATACAAATTGTCAATTTTAATTGTGATAAGTTCTACGAAAATTACCTAACCATTTTCTTTAGAACTGATCCTTGGCTAGAAAGTAATTTCTGATTCTAGTTTGGCTTCCTATGTAGCTTTTCTAAAGGGAAAAATATATTATTAGTTGGTATGATTACCTTGCTTCACCTGACAGTCTTGGTTATCACTGCAAATTATTAACATGAATTCAAGTGTACATTAAGTGTTTAAGAAGGGTTTTGCATGGCCACTTTTATCTCCACTACTGCCATTCACATTTCTGCAGAAAAATTCTTAGTTGCAGGAGTTGTCTTGTGCATTGTAGAATATTTAATAGTATCCATGGTCCTGACCTTCTAGAAAGAGTAGCACACACAACCTTCCCTGTGACCCCAAAAAAAGTCTCCAGATAGTAACAAATATTCCCTGAAAATCAAAATCACATCTAATTCAGAAACATTTCTGTCTGAGTAATTCAGACAATGTGAATGATTGAATTAGGTAAGAATGGGCATATAAACAAGAGTCATACAAATGCAGTTACCCACTGACTGTGTGCTCACGCTGCATTCTTGTGGTTGTGAACGGATATATGTCCCTATAAGATGGTAGAGAGGCACATGTAAACCACCACATAACATCCTACAGGATTTGTGGGAAAGGAGACATTAGAGTTTAATACTACTTGTGTGCCAGAAGAACTTGCCTCTTTTTTTGCTTGACTGATAAAAACTTTCTTGAAACTAGAGGATCTTTTGTACCTGTCTAGAAGAAAGGGATTTAAATACAACACACTTTAGGGTTTTCTCTTTGTGCATGGGTTTGAATATGTGCCGTGTGCAGTGTGCACACACACTTGCATTTACTTCAACTTTCAGTTTGAGAAATACTCTGTTACAGAAATACAGAATGATGGCAAATTGCTCAGAAAATATGTTCATCTTATTTCTTACTTACCTCACTCTTTATATCAATAACTTTCTGTTTTCAGGGTTTTGACTCATAGTTAATTTATCATTCTAAATTAAAAAATCTATCTGAAGACAGGAGATCAGGATTTGAATACTCCTTCAATTAGTGTGTGGCCATGTGATTCTTCTTATGTTATTTCTAAAAAGATCTACAATTGAAAGATTGAAAATAAAACACAAGCTAATGAAGTGACTCAAGTGCCTAGCAAGAGTTAGGTCCTGAGTTCAAACCCCAGTGCCAACAAAAAAAATGAATGAATAAAACAGAATCAATTGCAAGTGTCATGAACTTTTGAGATGATAATTATAAGCATGACAAGTGGGTAATGTTGATAGCTATTTCTGTTCAATACTGGATGTGAGACAGAGGACTAGCATTAATGGACACCTCTATCCAGTGTCTGACCCAAATGGATGGTATTTACACATCTCACATTCAGACTGTGTCAAAACAAATCTACATGAATGCCAGGGATTGAACACTACAAAAATATGGCTCAATAAATGTCAAAAGACTAATCACCACCATTTGCAGATGACAGGTGTCCCAGGTGACAGACGACATTTCCCAAAGCATTTCATCAAAGGACTTCAGGGTTAATGCCCTCTCCTACTGTTTAAAATTTTTTTAAAAAACACGAAGAAAAAAAAGAAAACAGCCTGCTCTGTTTAAAATGTAGGTGAACTATTACGGGGAGTGCCTTTCCTTCTGATGACTCATACCTGACCACTAAATCTCTTATATATTTACTAAGAAATGAGTCGGAATTGCACCTGCACTGCATGTTTCTCCCTCATTAAATCCTTTTTCATCCATGGAAAACCAACTGCTGCTTACCCTGCCTCTCTCCTGGATGGTTTGAAGAACTTTAATGGGGTGAAATCACGTAATAACCAAGCATCCCTGGTCTGGTGAACAAGCTGTGCATACTGAACAAATGGGGGCAAATGTTCCTCCAAAGGGCTGATGAGAACATCTGCAGTTTAATTTAAAGCTGCCCCAGGGTAGCAGTGCTGCTTCATCTGGCCTCTGCACGTTTGTGTTACCATACAATCAGATGGATGCCTTCCTTTCAGTCTGAGACTGTGGCTTCTAAGTCACACAAGGATAAAAGCTTCTCCCTGATGTTCTCGTGACAGCTCAGCTTCAGAGTCTCTGGCCTCCACCGCAATTATTGATACCCACTTGTAAAACGTTTGAGAAGGAGCCCTGAGAGACTAACATGGAAGGTATATAACTGAACGACACTGCCCATGGCGACAGAGCTAGCCTAGTATTTGACTTAGAAGAGTGTCATTTTGCTCCTTCAGGTGTTAGGTGTCAGAAGCAGTTGACTGTTTCTATGGGATTTTAAAAATTATTAATTTTTTTCTAGCCTTTATTGAGCAGATATTTTATGTAGGCACCAAGGCTAAGGATTTCAAGAACTCATCATATTACAACTATCATGAGGTAGGCACTATTTATATTAGTCCAACATCTAACATGTGGGTATCAAAGTAACTTTTCTGATTTTTTTTTGCAAATGGTAGTAATTTCCTCAGTTTTAATAGTAGAGTTTTCTTTAGCATTGACATATGTGTTCTATTCTCATTTTAATTAGTGAGAATTAAAGACATTTTAGAAAGGAGGGTACTAAGGCTCAGGAATTTTAAGCTAGGTAGTACAAGTAGAAGAAGCAGCTTTTCTAAAATCTAGACCCACTGACCACAGAAGGAGTCATCTTTCCTCTGCTCTCTCATGAATAGAAGAAAATCTCCTTGACTTCAAAATATGTAATGGTAATTCAAGCAGTAGTCTAAAATACATTGAGAGACACAAAGGCTTGAGCTTGCCAATGTCAACATGTTTATTGATTTATGCTTTAGATCATGGGTTGGCAAATCCATTCTGCTATCTGCTTTTGTAAATAAAGTTTTATTGGAACACAATCACCCCTGTATGTTTAGGTATCATCTGTGACTGATCTTTTGCTACAATTATAATGATATGGTTGAGTTGATGTAACAAAAACCATGTGGCTTACAAAGCCTAAATATTTACCAGCTGGTAATCTTTACAGATAAAGATTACCAACTCCTATTCTAGCCACAAGTACATTCTCTGCTCTTATGTTTCCATGAGTTGTGATTATTAGTAGACCTTTTTTTTAACTATTGAGCAACCTTCGGAGAGTTTCAGGCCTCATAACAAGCTCTGAAGGTGTTGTTTTATGTTTTCATTTTTAGTTTTTGAAAATGAGACATTTATAATTAAAAAAAAAATCATGTCCCAAAGGAGTAATTTGTGACTTTGTCATGGGTTAATTACTCCATCCTTAGCATCCCTCCCTTCTAGTCTTTCTTCCACAGACCAATCTGTAGGAAGTGCCTCTTAGCTCAATGGCACAGATGCTCCTCCACCAGTACTGCAGACTCAGGGCTCGTGCTTCTCAGTGATATTATCACTTTACCCTCTGTCTCCTCTAATTTTTAACATATCGGTTCTTTCAACAAATGTTTGAACAAGTGTGAGTCTCCCCTAATATAAATATGATTCTATGTCCTTTGGTACTTACCATTTTGTTCTCTCTTCTATATTATATCAATAAATGAACCTCAAGGAAGTCTTTTCCACAATTAATGCTTTTATTTACATTTACCATTTTCTCTGATTTCTGTCCATACCACACCACAGGTGTGCATAAATGTGGATGTGGAGGAATATGTGCTACACACATAAGCACAATGGCACATAAAAATCTGTGCAATTTCCCATTATTTCTTTAGGATTCACTCATAAAAGTAGAATTTTTGGGTTAAGGTATGCAACATTTTAGTCTTTCAGAAAAGCTTTGCATACACATCCATGAGCGGTGAGCAAGAGGGTTAACTTCCACTTCATGGCTGGCATTAGCATGTTATCATTTTTAAGAACTTGGAAAATTGGGCAAAGTTTTCCAATAAAATGGTGTTGTAATGTTAGATTAATTTGGTTTTCTTTGATTATACATAAGGTTTTGGGGATTATTCATGAATTTATTGTTAGGGATTTTGCTTGCTAACCATAGCCAGCTTAAGTTGTAAAAGCCATGACTCTCCTGAGTCACCCTGACTGGTTTTCCCTGCAGCTTCCCAGAAAAACATAGAAAAACAAAGCTTTAGAGTGTAAGTGGTGCTTTACCACCAGACCTTATGCCATCAGTGCCAGTAATGTACTGGGTGTAACTGAACTTAGTTTGAGACATGCTGACTTGGGTGGAAGCCACTTTTGTACTGACCACTATATCAGCCTCCTCCTTCTGACCCGGGCCATGGTGGTCCACCAGCCTCGATGCTGCCCTTGACCATGCCTCTGTCAGCAGCTCCTCAGTAAACTGCACTCTGCAGTCCTGCATTTGTCTGCCTTTCTCTCATGGCACCGAGCAAATGGATCTTTCATGCCAGATTCTCCTAGGATGGAGATTTAATTTTCAGTGAAAGTCTTTTAAATATTTTTTCTAATGTAAGCAAATTTTAAGATTAACCAGTATTTTAAGTAATGATAATCATTTGGTTTTAACTCAACTGAAGATGGACATGAATCTGAATAAAAATATTAACTTAAAAATATCACAAAAAACCTTTAAAAGTCAAAAACTAAAGATAACTTTTAACAGAAAACTACAATTCTAGGCCGAGGCTACAGGCTAGTTTGAGTCAGGCTGGGCTGCATAGGGAGACCTTGTCTCAAACAAACTGAACAAAACAATAAAAAAACCAAAAAGCCTCATTGGAATATTTCCTTTTATGTCTCTCCCTGAGGAAAAAAACTAAAAGATAAATTAAAAACTAAAGTAGAATTTTTAACTTAAAACATAGAAAGAATGCTTCTATTTTGTTTCACAATTTCTTCCACTATGTATAATTGCATTAAAAAGCATATCTTTTAAAAAAACTAAAAGCTTATTAAAATGCATTATTTATTAGGGACTTTGAAGCAGAGGAGTTAATGCGATTTAGATAAGAATTAAAATATGACAAGTGGTAAAATTCTTTCCATTATATTGCTAATTAGACATTCTAATTTTAGATACATCAAAACAATATTCTTATGGTGTCTCTGTATACAATACTTATAGCTATATAGGTGTCACTTTTTCACTGCTGAGATGTAAATAGAATTTAAAGCAAAAATTATTAAATCATAGAAACTGGATGGTTTCAGAGTGAAGGTTTCATAATAAATTTGGATATGATGATTAAATATTGCTTAAAAAATCTTGTAAGGAAAGGTGTTAGACTCCTTTTGTGTACCTGTGATATCTGCTAAATTAATTAAAAAGCAAATCACAAGGTAACACATTCTGAGAAAGAAATAACCAGGAAATGCCACTACAGTATGATCCCTGAAGATACCATATCATTTTTCAAGAACAAATGCTTCTACTTGATTCTAAACTAACTTAAGTCTTTTGACTGTTTCTGTTCTCCATTAAAACTTTCATCTTATAACTCTGCATATTTATTTAGCTAGGGTGGGGTCTTGCACATTTCTAGTATTAAAAATAATGATTGTTGAATGTATCTCTCTGTTTTGGCAACTAACTTAAAGCCAGCAAAGTTAACCTTTTCAAGTGTCAAGAAATATGCTTTTCTTCTTTAACAATTAAATAAAATGCTATCATTTAGTTAAATAGTGTGCCTTTTTACAAAACTGTTTTGAAATATATGTCATAATGCTTAAAGTGTCAAAGAATCTTTCACCTTGAAATTCTGCTTACATGAATACATCTTAATGACATAACAAAGATTTATGCAAAAATGATCTAAAACTATATACTTTAGAAATATGAAAAATTATTTAAAATTGTTTTCTTTCATTCTATGCCACAGTCAATATCACTGCTATTATTAATTATTACTAAAGCAATTGACCAAAATGTAAAGGACTATTCAGAATAAGTATGGAATTGAGATTCTAGGTAGAAAAACTTAAGACAATTTCCAAAAACAACAAAAATTCATGTATTTCTCTACACCAGAAATGGTGGAGGATAAACTCAATCGCCCTTTCATTCATAGTACTTTGCACAGTTATTTATTGAGATCTGTGCTGCCATTTTGCCACGTGCTAGGGGACAATAATCATTAATGTATGAGTATGGAGGATCTGTGTGTTTTACCCATGGCTTAGCTTATACTGAAGTCAGAAGCATAGTATGATTAACTTCCTATTTTAAAGAAAGTCAGTATGATGACAACGTAGACGACAGTGTGAGTAATTGGCAGAGAGAGCAAGAAAATCCTGTGAGAAGATTTTTGAAGTGGTCCAAATAATGGTGAAGTGGAAACTCAGAATAAGATGGGAGCCATACACATTGAAAGAGATATAAAGACTAAAGATGATATGTTTTGAGCATCTTGTATTTTGCAAGGACAGCAGCATATAAAAAATAAAATAATATTTTAAACTGGAGAGTGTAGATACAGGTGGCTTTTCTGAGGAAGGTCTGCAGTGATATGGAAGCTGCCATCTTGTTGGCCAGTCCGGTTGCCTCTCATCTTTCAGTTATAGCTTTAATGGTCCATGCCATCCAAGTAGCAAAAGGTAATTTTGTGAATCAGCATGCACAACCGTTGGGATTTGTGGAGTTAGTTGAAAGTAATTATGACTATCAATTAAGTAATTGTTTAAATATGTGTGCCATTTCAGTTGTTACTTTCTTCTCCTTAATACCTAATATCCCAACACAGAACTCAAGAACAAAATATTCTATTATTGTATTATTTTTCTTTATAAATTTTATAACATAATTTGGGATCATTTCCCCCTGCAAAAAAATTAGACAATGGCTTGTAATAAAATTTCAAATTTATAAGAGAACCAGTTGGGTATCCTTTCCTGCCAGGCATTAGTTAGTCAGCCTTATCAACATTGGTACCTATGCCTCCTTACCTAACAATTACCTCACCCCTCTGTAAAATATAATGACTTTTGATTTTCCATTTCCACATTCTGCTGCGGTTCCCCATATGACACCCCTGTGCAGCTGCCTAGGAAGTCTGTCAGGTTAAAGGCTAAATGCTTTGATCACTAGGTAAACACACATGTTCAAATTACACATTTCTTTCACATTGCTTTGTAGAGTTTCACAGCAATTCTTTCCAATGTTACTGTAGCTGTGTCACCCTCCCAACACAGGCGGTTGTTAAGCTGTTTTCTTGTTGTGAATCTTTTGCCCTATCAATCAAATAAGACAGTTCACGTAAATAATGCATGTGCTCCTGGATAATGCAGTGCAATATTCATTTGTCTTTTGTTTCCTCTTGAAAGAACATGAGCTATATTTTTTCTTAATTCTATTCTAACAAAGGAAATAATGAACTCTCTTCATGTGGCTGTCCTTGGGTTACTGTTTCAAAAAGACAGAGCACCTTTACTTGGGAGCTACTTTGGAAGTTGAGATGGAGCAATAAATCCAGATAGAGGTAAGAAGAGAGTCATCAAAGGAAGGTTATTGAACGTAATGGAGAAAGGAGTCTCGCTGCCCCAGGTGAAGACTGGGCTCAGATTTTGCTGTTGTTTGGTTGCATTAAATTCCTATGCCTGGTAAAGATCTATTTGGACTATTTGTGGCACCTTCAATTAGTTTGTTAGCTTATTTTCACAACCATAAAGAATTAAAGAATAGCCATTAAATTCTCTGAGCTTGGGGAGTTCTGCCTAAAGAATCAGGCAGGGTTTCAATAAATGAAGAGAATCAGATTTAGTAACATCACCTTTTAACAGAAAGAACAAAGGCAAAAACAACAGACTAGAGTCATACCTTTCCTGTTTCTGGTTATCATGTCTACTTCTTCAGTATTCACTTAATACTAGGCAGAGTTAAATGTTCTCTCAAAACTGACTAAGTTTGAATTTCATGCTGTTATGTTCAGGCAGAGCTCTGAACAAGTTTGAATATTAACATAATTCTGAGCAAACATTATGGCAGTGTTTTTCACTGAGGTATTACAAAGCAATATAAATAAACCATCTTGCTACAACCATCTCTATGAGGTCAAGGACTGCTGGTTTCTCATATTATACTGGAACATTTGCATATGTTTGTTAGTCAGATGTGATTCCTGTGTCCTAGCTCTTTTTTTGATATCAATGGAATATCTGTGTTATAGAGCTTATGTATACATAGCAGTCTTTTTATCTGAGCCATTGTAACAAAATGCCATAGACCAAGCAGCTTATAAATAACCTAGGACTATAGGATAACAATAGGCCACAGTAATTACGTGTTTCAAAGTAACTCTAGGAGAAGAGTTTGAAGGCATCCACCACATGGAAATAAATGATCATGTTTGAGGAAATAAATGTGCAAATCAGCTTGATTTTGCACTATACATTGTATCCACGTATGGAATTATAATACTACATCCTACATATTAAGTACAAATAGCAGATGCCAATTTAAAAATAAAAATTACAAAATTTATTTCCCATATTTCTGGACACAGAGAGTATGAAATCAAGGTACCAGTGGTTTCCGTGCCTTCAAAGAATGTCTTGGTTCAGAGATGGTGACTTCCCTCTATGTCCACTTGTGGGGGAAACGCAAGGGAGCCCTTAGAGACCTTCTTTATAAGGACAGAAATCCTATGATCTAATCTCATCCTGGTGGCTTCACACCTTAATTCCATCACATGGGGATTAGGGATTTGACATGTGAATTGCTAGGGTCACAAACATACAGGCTATAGAAGTGGTATTTGGTAATTTCTAAATAATAGTTAAGTTTAAAATTCTGACTAAAGTAGCACCTTTGGCATTCTAATCCACACAAAGAATATGATGTAAATATGGAAATTATACATGGACAGAAGTAACTGGCCTTCAGATGGTTACATCTTTCAATCCTTTGCATATCTTGAAGCAAATTTCAGTTTTATGGCATCACCTGTTATAGAAATATAATCAATAAACCACTATAGCAAGTAATGGATTTTGATGTTCATTTGATGAGCAATACGAGGGAGGATCATATTAAACAGTACTAACCATTTCTATGCAAGAAAATCCTAATGAGATATAATTGTCTTCTCTTTTCCTGGTCTTCTTTTCCTCTCTATCACTCTCTCCCCAACTTTCTTTATTATACACAAAGCTATTTCAATTTGCTTAGGCTCTTCCAATTTTGTTTTAAATACCCAAACCATTATCACTTTATATACGTTCAAGTATTAGAAAATCTAATACATTGAAGATAATTTTGTACCCAATTAGAAAAATAATCCAACAATTTGAAGCTTTCTTAGAAGAGTATATATCTGGATGGTTGGAATGCAAACATGGTGTGATTGTGAATAAACAGTATTTTTCATCCTGCCATAACATCTTTCTTATCCCATGTGCAGTTTGAACCTGAGTTACATGTTTTTTCATACCAGCCCTATCAGCTTCTCTTTAGAGCCTTCTTTTCTATTGTCTTGTTTTCTCTGCTTAGCAGTCATTTTACTGCCTTGCAGTCTGCTGCAGGAAGCAATTTAAAATCCTTTTTTCTCTTTAACATTACAACTCACTTATGAATAGAGCTTATAACAAAAACAATTTTTGAAGAGATAGAGAACATCAGTCTCTGAAGTTAAATTTCATTCCAAAAATGAAAAATCAAGTTAGAGTCCCAAACTATATCTTATTTGTGGTGCTTGTCAAGTTTTTTAGTTGCAAGGAGTAGAAACTAAATCTGGAGGATTTGAACAGAAAAGGAATTTCCTGAGAGCTAATTGTGTTACCTTATAGAAGCAGTTGGATGCTTTCAAATACTAGTTCAGAAAACCAGAAGAGACAATGAACAGCTAAACAGCCAAAATCAAGGCCAAAAAAACCAAACCAAAACAAAAATCACTTCACTAAGTGTCTACTGAAGACACTTCTTGCTATCCTTCAGCTCAATGCTGCAGCTTGCACTGCCTCTGTTTCTTAATCTCACTATGAGCTCCTGCACTGAGGGGAGCCTTTGCTAGTCTTCTGGTCTTGCCTCGTTAGTCGTTGGATTGATGGGTACAATTGGCTGAGCTGAGGCCATGAGCTATGACTCTGCCCTTTTTTATCCCCATAAGTAAATGAAGATAATATACATACGCACCATAGAACTTTAATAACTACTTGCAAGGTAGCTTGTGAGAGAGCATTTTTTGTTCTTTTAGTCTACTATAGCCTTCCTAACTCTTATAGCTTGGATCTAAAATATCTCCAAAAGGCCTATGAGTTAAAGGTCTATTCCCTAGCCAATGGGAGGTGATAGAAACTTTAGGAGTTGGGACCTAGTGGAAGGAAGTTAGGTCATTGGGGACATGCCCTGTTCTATGCCACATGCTGCTCTCATGATGTACCCCACAGACCCAAAGCACTGGGAACAAGAGACCGTGGACTGAAACCTCTAAACCATGAGCCTAAATACAACTTTCTTCCTTATAGGTTGACTCTCAGTGATTTTACCACAGCACAGAAAGCTGGCTAAGGAATTAACCACAAACACCCACAGGAAGCTATCCTCCAAACAAGAAGGAGGCTGTCCCAGCCTTAGGGAAGTAAAGATCACGATAACAATGAAAACACTAACTGTCTCATTAACCAACACAAACTTGTGGAAGTGTCCAGTTTGAGTTTGATTAAATTGTTTCTAACTCATTATTTTACATTTTAACATATATTTAAATGATATTTAAAATTTTTTTAAGTGTCTTAAATTGTGGATTCATAATCTTATTGCAAACCAATTTGTAACATACAATTCAATTTTTATAAAATCTTGAATGGTATTGATACATATCATTACATAATTTATTACATATCTGTACTTTATGTGTTATGTAGTATGGAAAGATATACATTCAATGCACACACTGTTAAAGAACTTGGTTTTGAATTCTTAGCCTTCTTAGACAAACACAATGTTTAAATTCAGGCATTATGACTTTATTAGCTTTGGTCTTTTCCACTTATTTCTGGCCTCCCTTGCTCCATCCACCTACAGGAAGAATGGTTGTCACCATTCTTCTTCACAGTTTCCATACTATCTTTTCCACATTTAGTGTGTCATCCATAACTGATATCACTGAATCTCAACTCTCTTGATTTTTCTTTGCTATTTCTTTACTTCACTCGTACTTCTGACCTATATTATTTTAGACATCTCTCCCTGGCATTAGATAATCCCTTGTGCCATTTCTGTTCCTTGTGTATCTTAGGCTAATTTCAAATTTATACCACTCTCCTTCCATCATTATTGCTAAGTATAAATCTGATGGGTTCAGTCTGAATGCATGAAATACCAATTCCACTGAACAGACCAGCAAAATTTATATTTCACACTAATTATATTTTCTTATTCACTCAAAGCCAATTTTTTTCTAAAGATGTTTTAAACTCTTTTTGATGTCTTAATATTGAAAATTCTCGAAGCAAAATCACTTTCTCATTCATTGATTCTCAATCCTGATCCTGAAGCAGAAAAGAACTTCATTAGAGAGATCTTAATGTTCCTTTTAGGGTATAGTTTTTTAAGTCAAAGATGTCAGATGATGCATCTTCCTTCTAGCTCTGTGACCACAGCAAATTGTTTATGTCTATGCTCTCCTCGTTTTGCATAAAATGGCTTCTAACTTACACAACCAATATATTTCTTTTAAGCTTCTTTGGCATCATTCATTTCCCTGTCATATAAACATGGGTGAGTTTTAAGACTTTCCTATCATTACCTAATATTTTCTCTTTAAGTTCTGTCTTCAGTTCTGTTTAGTGATTCCTAATCTGTGCATCCCAACCTCATTCCTGACATACTGTTCTCTTTAAGTGATAAAAATGAAGCCATGCCATGCTCTGTCTTAATGACCAGAATGCTACAAGAGTGAATTTTTACCTGAATAGTTAATCAGGGAGGGCTTTCCAAATTGTAATTTTCCTCTTGAAAATGTAAGTCCTGATCTGCTTATGAGATTAGAAAAAGATGAGTTGCTATGATGAAAGGAAGGAAGGAAAGAAGGAAAGGAAAGGAAAGAATGGAAAGAAAGAGAAAACCCAAAAAACACAAGATAACATTTTTTCTCTGTTATTTTTATCTACTGATTGGTTAGAACAGGAAAAAAGAGGAAATGAGAATAAGGCTAAGAATAAAGAGATAAAGGAAAGGAAGGTTTACAAGTCAACAGAGAAAATTACTTGAAACAGGAGACTTTGATTATTATTTAACTTTACCTTGTTTATATAGTAATATGCATTTCTTTTTTTCCCCAAGCATGCATGTGCCTTGCTGGAATGGCATTTTGTGACAGTCTCAGAAAAAACCTGTTTTCTGCATCCACCTCAACTGTACCTCCACAGAACAAAGAATGCACATGGACCAATGTATTGGGAACAAACTGAGTCAGCAGAACAAGGCAGAGTGAATGTAAGAGTGAGATCCCACCACCAGCACTTTTTAAAAACCTAAGAGAATTCAATAATTTTTTAACAAAGTAGGATGGAAATTTCAGCAATTATTATTGAGGTCTTCAGGAACAGAGAGTTATGGTGATTCCCAAATGTATTCCCAGTGACTTACTGCACGTTTATAAACACATGACTGCTCTTACTTCACATTGAGTATTTCTAAAGCAAAACTGTACTTCTTAAACAATATCCAAATTAGGTGTCTATTATTTTTATTATAGGTATTATAGTAATGGCATCATTTTAAATCTCAACTTCCCCTTATTTTCATGCTGTTTGCTACAAAGCTTCTATGTATTATGAAGCTATTTCAAAAGTGCTTAGCATCAGAAAATCTATTTTCTGTTTGGCAAAGTTTATCATAAAAATAATTGCTGTTGTAATGTTTCCTTGCTTGTTTGTTATGTCAGTAGGAATTGTGATATTTTATATCTTGGGAAAATATTATATACACTGGAAAAGAAAAAACAATCTTTTTTCCGTATCTTGAAAAGCAAAAAAGCTAACACTGGTCAGTTGGGTTTCTGGGATTCTTTAGAAGGAAAGAAATCATCAAGAGTCCTATTAACATTAGTCTTTTTATAAAAAAATGTCAGGTAGGAGAAGACTCCAAAGGAGTCTTCTAACATGTGATGAGAGGCATGGGCTTCACAGTAGGGACAAAGGGGGTCAGCTGAAGTTCTGGTAGTGTCCACAAAGTGCTCTAAAATGGGGCATGCAAGAGGAAAATCATTCTTATAGAAGAGTAGCTGTTTCTTGGACAGTCTGAGTTGATAATGACAGGTGAAAAATAAAAGTACATAGCTAAACTTACATGTGAAAGGGATAAAGTGGAACAGCTGAAGGGCAAGGCAAGGATGGAGCCACTGGAAAACCCCTTGGGTCTGCCACGCTTCCAAGTAGCACAATATCATGCTGATATTCCAACGAACACATACTGAGGATTTTCCTAGCAATTGATTCAGTAGAGTAGTTTAAAAACTCCTCCAATCACTCTGAGGTATCTGCTCCCTAATCAGTCCATTTTATTTTCTCCTAGTCAGAACCATTGGTTTAAAATGTCTTTCAAACATAAAATTCTACCTAAAAACTCCCAGGAAAATATGTGTATATATTATGGAATTCAATTTCCAACTGAGACTACTTATTTTTAAGAAGATGGATTCAGCCTCCCTCAGCTTATGTTTAAGCAAAATAAGTCTGATGTATGGGCTGGATTTCTGATTTCCAAAACTATTTCGCTGTCTTGAAGCATTGACAGAGTACAATATGCCAGTTACTGTGCCTTTTGAGATTTTGCATTGCAGAGAAAAAGAAGCAGATAACCTCAGCATGTTTACAAATGTTGTTGAGTAAACTGACATCAAAGATAGTTTAGGGAAGGAAATTTTAATAATGACTACATATAGAACATGGAGTAAGTTTCTTTTTATTGTTTATTCATTTATTTATATGTGTATGCATTGTGCCATCTCTCTCCCCTGCCACCCACCTACTCCTTCTCCCCACAAACCCCTCACTTCCAGGCAGAACCTGTTCTGTCCTCTTCTCCAATTTTGTTGAAGAGAAGATATAAGCAATAATAAGAAAGACATAGCATTTTTGTTAGTTTGAGATAAAGATAGCTATACAGAGAGATTCCTAGCATTGCTTCGAAAATGGGGTAAGTCAAGTGTAATTGAGTACTTATGGTGTAAATTCTTTTTTTCTTCATAAAACCTTAGTGATTTTTTTATATTATTTCTTAATAATTGCATTTACACATAGGGTGGGAAAGGAATTTAGGAGATAAAATGACTTAAATGACTGTGGTAGAGCCAAGGGAGATAGTTCTATTTGAGTTACATACAAAATCAGAGGGGGGGGATATTTGAGATTAAAATGCCATTCTTGTGATCAAATGAGGTTGCTAGTGATTTGTTAGCTATTAATCTCAGTAACTGTGTTGAAATAATGAAAAAAGCTGTGTTACTCATATTTTCACCACACATCAGTGATAATGGCCTCATAATTTATTCAATGAAACATAACCTGAAATTTTGCCACTGGGAAAACATCAGAAGAGAGCAGCAGGTATAAACAAAGTATTAATATTTGTGTATTGGCAGGCTATTTTACTGTGGGACTACATTTTAAGAGAAACAGTGTAAAGAGTTTATTCCTCCCAAAATAGTCTCACCCTTCATTGATGGTAGCAAGTAAAATTGAGACTTGATTAAAGATAGTTTATACACATACCTTTTTTTTGTAAAGAAAAAACTGTAGTAGATTAAAAAAAAAAACCTCTCAAAACACCAACACTTTTAACTGTTTTAGTTGTTTAACTTTTACTTTCAACATTGCATATCTGGTAAGTATAAATATTTGTGAAAATGAATAAAATATAAAAACATACTATTTGATTTTGTGAAGTTCTGATCATTCTCTTACTTAGATAATTCAATAAAAGAGCAACTTGTTTCAAAAATGTATATTACTTTGAATAATATGCTATGAAGTTTAGAGTCTGAGAATATACGTGGATGGTATTTATTAAGGAATACATTTTTTAAGTAAACAAATTTTTATTTGCTTATACTAAATTTTCAATTAATCTCCTATAGCTCATGAAAAATACCTGTATTATAAAAGCAGTTTAGTTGCACAAAAAGTGCAGTAGTTATATTATGAGCATTTGCCCATCTCCTGTTTTTGAGAACTGCTGTAGCCTATAGCATACATGGTGCTACTCAAAGTGTGGTCCCTGGAGCAATAAAATTACCATAATTTGAGCATTTGTAAATCTGTTTATTAATCCAGCTTCTAGTGATTCTGGTGTGACTAAAATTTAAAATTTCTAGCCTAGGCTAAAGTACTGGGCCTCAGCTTCTGAGTTTATATTCAGTTCAATCTTTCCTGTCCTACTCACAGAATGAAAAACAATCCAATAACAAAACTGAGTAAAATTTTCTTCCTATAGAATTCAATTCAAGTCACCTGAACACTGTAAGTCTGTAAGTATGGAGTATCTCTTGAAGCTGTTAGGTCAGGTGTAACTAGAACAGATGTGCTAGGGCCTTGTGAACAGCAGAGGGTTTTGTTTTATTGGAAGAGGGAGGGAAGTAGAACAAATACATACATGAAAATAGGGGAAAGAGACAGAAAGAGAGAGAAAGAGAAAGAGAGAGAGAGGTTCCTTTGGGTTTTGCCTGTAATCCCAGATATTTGGGGTCTGAGATCTGGAGGATCACAGTTCAAGGCAGGCCTGGGCAAATAGCTCATAGATCCCCATCACAACCAATAGCTGGAAGCCTAAAGTAGGAGGAATGCTGACCTGGGCATAAAGTGGACCCCATCTACAAAATAACCTTTTTACTCTGGTTATTTTGGAGATAGGAAAATAACATTGATCAATTATTGAATGTGGTTGAATGCAATTGATTGGTGGATACAGTTATTTCACTTGTATTTTAAATACAAGAAAAATGCCTGAAGAGACAAGCTAAAGAAAGATTTTAAAGCACTGTGGATAAAAGTTTTCTGTTATTAAGTTAGCAGATGGATGCGAAGTAGAACAGATTCTACTTGTTCTAATTTATATGACTCCCACAATGCCCTAGAAAATTCTGGATGTAGAAATTAAAAAAAAAAAAAACCTCAAAGTTTTTGCCTGCTGCTTAAATTTTATTTTATTTTACACATTTTATTTAACACTTCGGTTCTCAATTCTTTTTTCAGTGTAAGTTGAAGAAAATACCTGTATTGGAGCACTGTGGTGAAACTTTAACAGGAAAGTCTCTTTTCATTTAAAATTTTCCTTATATTAGCATCTCTCTTATATTTTCCTTCATATTCACTTTATTGATACTAGCATGTGTGTTTTGGCTTTGATGCTTCAATTATTATTAGGTTGAACAGTTCATATTCTTTGGTAATATGGGGTTTGAACTCCGTGCTTCTCACTTTCTAGGCAGGTGCTTTACCACTTAGGCTATGTCTCCAGCCCTTTTTGTACTAGTTATTTTTCCAATAGAGTCTCACATTGTTTGCCTGCGCAGCCTGCACATAATCTTTCCATTTATGCCTCCTGTGTAGCTGAAATTACAGGTGTGCGCCCTACATCTAGTGAGATAGGGACCTCACTAACATTTTGCTCAGTCTGGTCTTGAACCCTGATCCTCCTGATCTCTATCTCCTGAATAGCTGGGATTACAGGCATGAGCCACTATACTCAGCTCTGAATGTTTAATATTCTTATTTTTTCTCTTATGTCTTGACTAAAAATATATTTTTCATAGAAGCCCAAAATAATACCGCACCTGTGCTTTGTATTATCAGCAAGTGAAAGTAGAACATAAAAAGTTTCCATTTTCCAGGATTTCTATGGAATTAATCTTATATAAAATTAAGAACACATATCATAGAATAAAAACCCCAAATTGCATCACATCTTATTATATATTCACTTCTGTGTTCATTCATAACAAGTTCAGTAATATAACCTTTATTAATGAAGTGAGAATTTACCTCACAGGCAGTTTTCAGAATTTGGAACTGGAAAGCAGTGCAGTGATGAACCACAAAGCCCACAAGAACGAAAAGGCCAGGAAGTCCAGTTGCCCAAACAAGCTGTGAGGGTTTTTCCTCAGCATATTTTATGCATATACACATTTTTTTCTCCTTGAGTATTTCTAATCACCTCTGTGGTTTCCCTTCTTATCCACAACTGATGCTATTAGCAACAAAATTTATTCTTAGTCAAAACTGAAGACGGTAAGGGAATAAAATAGGAATTCCCCTGAGGTGGTTCATGTTTTTTGGGTTGTTTTCATTCTTCTCCTTCTCTACCAAATTCATGCTTTTTCTCTGATGAATCGAGGCTCCTGTCTTCAAGTGGACTACTCGAACTCCTCCACCAGACTTTCCAGCCATATTGTGCCACACATCTCACAGCTGGTGCCCACATGAAGTCACCTGTGCAGCTGTGTCACTTCTTCCCCTGAATAAAGTTATCACAGTAAGTTTACCTTACTCATCATCCCGGTGTGCATTCCTGAAACCTGTTTCTAAACTTTCTTTACACATTCCCCAAAAGCTCTCTTTCTGAACTCTTTACATGTCTTGCTTCATCGTTTGTCATTGCCAGTGCCTGCTTTTCCTGGTTCAGATCCCAGGCAGGATTCATTACTAAGGAAAGCCAAAGCAATGTATGTCTAAGGTCATCTACTGCCCAGACAGGCTCTCTCTTGCTTGTCACCACTATCGATCCCCTAGGAAGGGACACTAGCTGATAATCCTAAACTTCAGTGTGAAATTTTTGAAATTTTGAAATAAGTCCTTACTAAGTACCACCAAAGGGTCTGGCACTTCAAATAATCTCTTATTCTACACTATTCTCTAAGGACTGCTCATTACTGCTTTTTTACAGGTGAACACACAGAGGCTCCAAGAGGTTTAACCTAAACTCCTCAGGACAAAAGTCCTTGCTATCTAGCCATTTTGTGCGCACAGCACTGCCTCTCTGAAAACCTGAAATCCAGTATGTCCATCCATGTTACTCCACACGTAAGTCACAGAGCTGAGAGCTGATTCCATTTTCTCCATTCTGATCCCCACAACATACCCCACACTTCAACATCATTTTTCCTACTTTCTACTAGAAGCCCTTTGAAATTTGGTGCATATATAATTTTAAAAATAGCCCCAGTTTCTTTATTTTTTAGCAAAACTATCAGCTTGTTTCTCTTCCTTTGAAAGGTACGACAAGCTCTCTAGTTGCCTTGCAGGTGTTCTGCTCATTGGTTCCATATAATCAGTGACCGTAACCTCAGTACTCAACCGGACAAGTCAGTGAATTCCCAGTTCTGGTCACTGCTTTCTCTCTTCATTAACATATGCCGAAAACAGGCTTGCAAGATCTTGGGTTGTCTACTGTGCACTCTATTTTCTGTTTTTACTGTATTCTCACAATGAAGTAAACAAACAAGGGGTAAAAAATATTGACCTGTAGTTCCCTGGTTCTATTCATCTTTTTCTAAAAGACCTTGAATATTTATCTATCCCTATCCCCAGAAATGTGTTATTCATCTGAAGCTATCTAAAAAAAATCACCTTTTAAAATCATGCTACCAAATGTAAATGCTACTCACTCTTTTTCTGCTGACCAAAATGCACATTAACTACTATAAGCATATATCCACAAACTCTTTGAATCTTCTCCCTCCACACATGAAGAAGTTGAGAGTAGACTGAGTGAATTGCTTTGAGTAGTCTAGGTGTATTTCTTTTAACCAATATAGAATGGAATGAAAAATATCAAATTACAGAGGGGATACCTGGCAAACACTACCTTAAACATGTGATCAAGGTAAAAGCTCATGTTGATAGAATAACCTTTGGTATGCAAAGCCTCCATAAACCTAGACAAATCATTAAACATCAGACAGACACAAACTGAAGAATATTAGACAAATGTACTCTTCACATAACAACTATTCACAGAATCTAGTTAAAAGGAACTATCACAAACTGAGGGAGGTTAAGAAGACATGTTATCTAAATTAAAAGTAAATCCAAGAATAAAAAGATATTAGTAGAAAACTGATCAATTAATATCATCTATTGTTTAGTCAGTAGTATCAATATCATAGGATGATAAGCACACAATGTCTGTTTTTGTGTATATTAGGGGAACCTGAGTATCAAAAAACTCTCTTTGTAAATTATGTTCAACTCTTCTCCAAATCTAAAACCATTTCAAAATTATAAAGTTAACCAAACAATATTCCACTTGTACTATGAAGAAGAATCCAATTCTGGAAACCTAGTTCTATCACCCCAGCCATTTGGGGGCTTGTCACACTATAGAGCTTTGATTTGAAATCATCCACCTTAGTTGCAAAAGAGATTTATGGGTTTTTTTCCCTGTTATTCTTGCATTCTAGCTGGAAACAATGCACACTATTGAGAGGTAACTACCGACCATTAATCTCTTAAAATATTGGAAGAACTTTCTTAAAAGTATAGATGTGGAACATAAGTAATTTAATCTCTTTCCAAAACTTTTTGAGAATAGAAGGTTTTTCCCTGAATTACTTACATTGCCAGTCTATTTTAAGAATGTTCGGTCAGCAAGCACTTACACTCTCAGTTTTCTTTCCAGTTTAGACACAGAATTTCAAATGCACTCCTTAGGTCTGTAGCTAATGCAACTCTTTCAGATACTGTCCCCCCACACACCTAATCATGGATATAACATCAATTCAAACTATAGATTTTTCAGTAAAATAATGCCAGCTGTTTTACAAAGCTAACAAAGTAAGCCATAGAATTATTTTCCTCAATACAATCAAGTTAATTTTATGCATTACTGAAGCTTGAGTTTCATTCCAAAATATTTCAAGAAGAGTTTATTATATACAAAAAATTTGCAAAGCTCTTCTCAGTGAGTGTCTACACAGCTATTTTGTTTAGATGCTTGATAGTAACAGCTAAAGGCCCTAATCTAATATTTGCATTTTGTATATTAAAAAGATAGAGTGCCTATGTACTTTTAATTTCCTAGAAATAATTATATATATAAAGAAAATGAAATATTGTATTTGTGATATGCTCACATTTTCATGGTAAAAAATATCCTGATAAAGTGTTTTTCTGCACCTTAATTTTTATGATTAGCCTAGTCAACATCCACTGTTATATCTGATCATATTATATGATTATATCAAATAACGCCAAATGTCTGTTTTGTGTAGAAATTAAACATATTCAGTAATGACTCTATGGCTAATGAGATTTCTATTCAAGGCACAAGTACTATTTCAAACAAATGTAGGAATGCAAAATAAAATAGAAAAAAGTAAGTTCTTTAATGTCGTTGATGAAGACATGAGCAAGCCAAAGAAAGTGCAGCATAGCAGGAAGAGTAAGTAAGTGGTCCTGGAAAGGTGGGAGAAGACATGGAAATGCATAGCAGGAAGAGTAAGTAAGTGGTCCTGGAAAGGTGGGAGAAGACATGGAAATGCAGGAGAGAGATGAATTGTGCCTCATAAGTACCCTCCAATAACTCATGGCCTGTGATTGCATCTAGTAATCAGTCTAGTCTTTAAAGAAGTAATGTGTCTAAGAACATCATTCAAAGGAGAGCCCTCCATGTATGCAGAATCACAGAGGTATTAAATGGTGTAGGAAAATGAGACAGTGGCAAACACTTCTGTGTATCTGATTCACTGTGTGGATCATAGAGGAGTTGACAAGGCATAAGTCAACAGTTAGATTAGGGACACAATATGACACCGTTTTTACAGTACTGTAGTGGTTGAAAGAAAACAATTTTTTGTTCATAATTTGTGGCAAATGTGAAACATCCAGGAAAACATGCAGCATTTACTAGGAAAACAGTAAATGCAAGGAGTGATTTTTCTTGCTATTGCTATTGCTTCTCTTGTTATTTTCATTGCCATGTAACAATAGGACTCTATGGCCCATTTTAAGCAGGAGATATTGTGATAGTATTTCTGATTTGAGTAAGTGTGTATTTATACCAACAACTCTTTATTGTTGACTTTCCATGTGATATCTGTTTAAGAAGATAGGATCATAGAAATCACAAAAATAAATAGCCTAATTCTCACTTGAGAAAGGATGAATATTTTGGAGAAAATGTTTCCTATTCTGGTCTCTATTACATCAGTTCTCCAAGCTTCTTTTTAGGCTCTCCTCTCTCTCTCTCTCTCTCTCTCTCTCTCTCTCTCTCTCTCTCTCTCTCTCTCTCTCTGTCTCGGTATCCTTGATATATACTACATTTTCAAGTCATAACATCTCTTCCTTCTCCACTTTTTCTTCATTTTGTTCTACTCTTTCTACTGCAACCTCTGTTATTTTCCAAAAACAAAATAAAGGATGGTTTTCCACAAGCAGTTCAGTTAAAATATGTTGTTAGTCAGACAGAAGGTGGCATACCTTTGCAGAGAGAAAGAGGTTTATCTGCATAATAGACAATCTTATTGGATAGTTACTGAAATCACGGCTGGATTCTGGTGTGCTGTTAAAATTTGGCTAAGGTATAGGTAGTACACTGTATTGCAGCACCTGACTACACTGTAATGAGAGAGGAGTATGTGTAACCAACCATAATTATGTGAGCTTTCTATGGGAGGAACAAGCATCTGTTTCCCTTGACTTTTGTTTAGTAACATGACATGCTTGGCCAGTGGATAAGAGCTGCCATAATGTTTGCTATGATTAAACAGAAGCTTTGAATGTAATGTTTGTTTTTGGTTCAGTTTCTCTGTCCATCCTCTTAGATCTGCAGCCATGAAAACTACATGACACAGACAGTGATTGCTTCTTTACTCTGGTTCTTGGACTTGGAAGTCAAGTGGAACTAAATCTAGCCAACTTATATTCACCCTAGGAGCAAGAAGTAAGTGTTCCTGAAGACCTGAAACCTCTTTTATCACAGTAAAGAACTTTTCTAGTAATACCAGAATATTTGCTATCTCCATAAATTTCAATCCATGTGAAAATATACAATGCCAAGTCTAAGGCTCTAAGTCATTTATGGGATTTGCATAAGCTTTTTGGAAATCGCAATGAAATATTAAGTTCAAAAAGTTTGCCTAAATTCTCTAGTTACTTCATCCTCTCATCTGTAAGCTCCTCCCAACTCATTTGTCAGAATAGCAATAATAATGTTGGTCAAAATTAGCATCTGCTTTAATTTAGGAACACTTTGAAAGTTAGTGATATAACTTTTTTGTTATATGCAACTAACTTAAAATACTAGTCTACAAAGAAAAATTCTTAATTATTATATGATTCTTAATTCTTAACTACTTCATTATGAAACTAGATGAGGAAAGAGCTACATTAAAATTTCAAATAAAACCATATTTGAACAATGTATCTGTTTGGTTTGTAATTCGGCAACCATATATTATGCCAGGCAAAAAATAATCCTTAAAATTTCCTTGCAATAAACAAATATTAAAGGGCTGGGGGTATAGTTCAAGTGGTAAAGTGCTTGACTAGCAAGTGCAAGGTTCTGGGTTCAATCCCAGTACTGCAAAAAAAAAATTTTAAAGTAATCATCTATTTTATTTATCCAAATAGAACAGAGTTTTTCCAATGTTATGCCATGTGATGAAAGATACAATAAAAATTTTTAAAAGGTGGCATTAAATTTGGGATCTGTCATTTATAATGATAAAGTTGTAAATTTATACAAAATTAAGATGACATAATTTACTTATAGTCACACACATAAAAAAACTCTCTTAAAGGCTAAAGCTTCAATGAGTCAGGATGATTTAATTATATCTTTATGGTTGAAATATTTTAAAAACTTGTTCATCTAATGTGTAAGATTATGTTTTGTATCATTGTGATGTTTCTATATTCTGTGTAATGGATACTCATAAAAACTAGATATAGTATTCTGGTTTATATTACCCACTTATTTCATATTTATTTGTAAGAAATACTCTACTAACCTAGAATGGTTAGATGGAAAAGATTGTCACTAATGCAGACAATGAACTAATGATGCTTACTGTAGCAAAATAAGGTCTGTTTTACACTTGTGTTCAATAAACTATGATTTTGAAGTATTATTGAAAGATACTATGTATAGTAATTTTATATCACTTTTACATACTTACAAAGCTTATTTATATCCCCCAATCTAGAAAGAACACACTGTCTCATAATTTTAGATATTTGAGGGCATCAAATATGATTATCATATAGCAACATAACAACCTATGCATATCCACACCCACTGACTATCACACAAACAACCTGTCATGCTGGAAACCTGGCTAATCAAGTACTTAGCTGAGAGCCACTGACAACGAGCACAGTGATGCCATAAGTAGGAGTCATGGCTGTGAGCGGTCGACATTACAGAGATTGTTATGTTGGCAAAGGAAAAAGAGTAAAGCCATGTGCAAAGTACCACCGTAAAAAAATAGGCCATAGTGAGAAGTCTGACACAAACAAATCTTCCTTGACCTCTCCCTGTGAGACCTTTAGATTGAAATGGTAAGTACAGTCATCCTTTGGTATCCATGGGAGATTGGCTCCAGAACTCAGGTCCCCAACCCTGCCTCACCCTCCACATACAGAATGACATAGAATGTCTCGCCACATGAATTTGTTGCATTTGTAGGTCCCAAATACTTAAACATTAGAAATTTCAGAGTTCAACTTCATGGCAGTACCAGTTATTTTACATATTTTGACTCACACAATTCTCACAACAACTCTCACACGCAGGAAATATTATTTTCAGTCTTTTAATAGCTGCTGAAATTTATTACCTAAAGATGTTACCTATAATTTATAATTGAAGATGTCACCCTAGAATAAGATTTTAGGTTCACTTTGAAGTAGCTTGTTTCTGACATCTAACAAGTTTCACTGTGTAGCTTGTGTTTTTTAGAATGACTGCAGTGTTTTCTACCTTCAAAATAACACAATGACCAGTAGTTTAAAACTGAAATGCAAAGTAAGCCATTGTAAATAATGAAACAACTACCATGCATGGATCTTCGATTCTAGCTGCATTCAAAATTAAAATTCTCTGCTATTTCCTTTTCTTTTTTGCAAAGGAAGATCTATTATTCCTTTTAATAAAAATAAATACAATCTAAATCTTTCTTGACATTTCTAATCTAATGAAGAGACAAGGAAATAAAATGCTCTGTTTCTTGTCATTTTCCCCAAAAGGCTTTGAAATAACTTGTTCAGTGATGACAGCATAATAATGAAAGTGTATGATGAAAACAGCACTCTGACAGGTTTTCAAACACCTGTATGGAAATGAGAACACAGACTGTGCATGAGAGGATGAAATGGACCCAAACCATGGTTAGAAATAAAGAAAATATTATTGGAATAGCACATAGTGAGTGATATTTGTATTAAAAGTGCAGGTGAGTAATTAACAGACTCAAAGCCATAGACTCAAAGCCAAGGAGACATTTCAGCAGGACAGAGATGTGAGTGAGGATGAGGACAGACAAGTCTTTTCCTTATGGCGACTCTAGGAGATATATGACAAATGAAATTTACAACTGATGAGATTCATAGGAAGAGAAATGAAATTTCTTCCATCTGTTAAGAGATATGGAAATAAACAGTAAGTTAGAGAATGTTTTTGAGCAATGAAGTTATGTAAGATACCTTCCAGAGTAGAAACCTGAAGGTCTTCAGAATGTTTAAATGAGTAAGAATGAATATTCCCGATAATTACTCTAATTACATTAACCTTGCACTTACAAGCTCTGTCTTTCCTTTATGATCTGTTTAGGTCTCCCTGTAAACTAATGAGACTAACAACAATCATATTTAAGAGAAAGGTACTTGAGAAAGTTAAGTGATTTGCCCTGGCTAGATTAGTCTTTTTTTTATTGTTTTATTATTCATATGTGCATACAATGCTTGAGTCATTTCTCCCCCCTGTCCCCACTCCCTCCCTTACCACCCACTTCACCACCTCCCTCTCCCCCCTACCCCCTCAATACCCGGCAGAAACTATTTTGCCCTTATCTCTAATTTTGTTGAAGAGAGAGTATAAGCAATAATAGGAAGGAACAAGGGTTTTTTGCTGGTTGAGATAAGGATAGCTATACAGGGAGTTGACTCACATTAATTTCCTATGCTTGTGTGTTACCTTCTAGGTTAATTCTTTTTGATCTAACCTTTTCTCTAGTTTCTGGTCCCCTTTTCCTATTGGCCTCAGTTGCTTTTAAAGTATCTGCTTTAGTTTCTCTGTGTTGAGGGCAACAAATGCTAGCTAATTTTTTAGGTGTCTTACCTATCCTCACACCTCCCTTGTGTGCTCTCACTTTTATCATGTGCTCAAAGTCCAATCCCCTTGTTGTGTTTGCCTTTGATCTTGAAGTGACAAAACTCAAATCTGAACCCACATCTCTGACAGAAATCTATGATTTTTTATATTAAATAGTAATGACTCATATTTGAATGGTAACAAATAATATTTAGAACAAACACCACTACAGGTCCAATATTTTTGAATACTAGAAATATTTTCATTCATTTTTCTTTTTAAAAAAAATCTTATTATTGTTGTACTGGGTATACCTGGTGACATTTGCTAAAGTTCTTATAATATAACACGGTTGAATTCATCCCTCTATCATTCTCCTTTTTTTTTTTGTCTGATTCTATGCTTTAACATTTTTAGCTGTTTATTATTATAATAAATATTTTTTAAAATTTTATCATTTTTACATTTACTCACATGTACATGCATTGTTTGGGCCACCTCCCTCCCCACTTTCGGGCAGAATGTGTTCTGCCCTATTGTTCCAATTTTGTTGAAAACATAAGAGAAAATGAGAAAGAGACATAGTATTTTTGCTAGTTTGAGATAAAGACAGTTGTACAGAGAGATTCCTAGTGTTGCTTCCATGCACTTGTATATTACAACCCACATTCGTTCATCTCTACCAGACCTCTTCACTACTTCCTGGTCCCCTTCCCATAGTGGCCTCTGTCAGTTTAAGATTACTTTATTATTAGCTCCTCTACAGTGAGCACATCAACCATATTCAAGTATTAGGTTTCCTTACCTTTATTTTCCTCTATGCATGTTCTCCCCTTACTGTGTGACCCATGTCCAATAATATTACTGCATTTGTTTTAGGTCTATAATTCGCATATGAGGGAGAACATGTGATGTTTTGCTTTCTGAGCCTGAACACTAACTTCACTTAAGTGATGTTCTCAAGTTCCATTCATTTACTTGCAAGTGACAAAATTTCATTCTTTTTTGTGGCTGAATAAAATTCCATTGTGTATAAATACCACATTTTCTTTTTTTTTTCTTTTATTATTCATATGTGCATACAAGGCTTGGGTCATTTCTCCCCCCTGCCCCCACCCTCTCCCTTACCACCCACCCAGCCCCCTCCCTCTCCCCCCACCCCCTCAATACCCAGCAGAAACTATTTTGCCCTTATCTCTAATTTTGTTGTAGAGAGAGTATAAGCAATAATAGGAAGGAACAAGGGTTTTTGCTGGTTGACATAAGGATAGCTATACAGGGAGTTGACTCACATTAATTTCCTGTGCTTGTGTGTTACCTTCTAGGTTAATTCTTTTTGATCTAAACTTTTCTCTAGTTTCTGGTCCCCTTTTCCTATTGGCCTCAGTTGCTTTTAAGGTATCTGCTTTAGTTTCTCTGCATTAAGGGCAACAAATGCTAGTTAATTTTTTAGGAGTCTTACCTATCCTCACCCCTCCCTTGTGTGCTAAAGCTTTTATCATGTACTCAAAGTCCAGTCCCCTTGTTGTGTTTGCCCTTGATCTAATGTCCACATATGAGGGAGAACATATGATTTTTGGTCTTTTGGGCCAGGCTAACCTCACTCAGAATGATGTTCTCCAATTCCATCCATTTACCAGCGAATGATAACATTTTGTTCTTCTTCATGGCTGCATAAAATTCCATTGTGTATAGATACCACATTTTCTTAATCCATTCGTCAGTGCTGGGGCATCTTGGCTGTTTCCATAACTTGGCTATTGTGAATAGTGCCGCAATAAACATGGGTGTGCAGGTGCCTCTGGAGTAACCTGTGTCACAGTCTTTTGGGTATATCCCCAAGAGTGGTATTGCTGGATCAAATGGTAGATCGATGTCTAGCTTTTTAAGTAGCCTCCAAATTTTTTTCCAGAGTGGTTGTACTAGTTTACATTCCCACCAACAGTGTAAGAGGGTTCCTTTTCCCCTGCATCCTCGCCATTTATTGTTGGTGGTGTTCTTGATGGTAGCTATTCTAGCAGGAGTGAGATGGAAACTTAGTGTGGTTTTGATTTGCGTTTCTTTTATGGCCAGGGATGATGAGCATTTTTTCATGATTTTTAACCATTTGGACTTCTTCCTTTGATAAAGTTCTGTTCAGTTCAGTTGCCCTCTTTATTGGTTCATCAATTTGGAGTGTTTTCAGCTCCTTGTGTATTCTGGTTATCAGTCCTTTGTCTAATGTATAGCTAGCAAAGATTTCTTCCATTCTTTGGGTATTTCTTCAATTTACAGACCATTTGTTTTCTTGTGCAGAAGCTTTTTAATTTCTTCTAGTCTCATTTGTCCATACTTACTCTTAGCTGCTAGTCTCTTGAGTTCTACTGAAAAAGTCCTTGCCTATACTTATTGCTTCCAGAATATTCCCTGCTCTTTCCTAACTGCAAGGTTTCGGGTCTGATATTAAGGTCTGAATACACTTTGAGTTGATACTATTACAGGTTGATAGGCATGGATCTAGTTTCAGTTTTCTGCAAGCAGATAACCACTTTTCCTAGCAATATTTGTTGAAGAGGCTGTCTTTTCTCCATCATATGTTTTTGGAGCCTTTGTCAAAAATAAGGTGGGTCTAGCTGCATGGATTCATATCTGGATCCTCTAGTCTGCTCCACTGGTCTTCATGTCTGTTTTTGTGCCAGTACTATGCTGTTTTTCATTGCTGTGTCTCTGTAGTATAGTTTGAAGTCAGGTATTGTGATAACTCCAGCGTTGCTCTTTTTGCTCAGTATTACCTTGGCTATTCATGGTCTTTTGTGTTTCCAAATGCACGTTAGGGTAGATTTTTCGATCTCTGTGATGAATGTCATTGGGATTTTGATGGCAATTGTGTTGGACATGTAGATTGCCTTTGGTATATAGCCATTTCTACTATGTTGATTCTACCAATGCGTGAGCACAGGAGATCTTTCCACCTTTTGTAGTCTTCTTTGATCTCTTCTTCAGTGGTTTGTAGTTCTCCTTGTAGAGGTCATTTACTTCCTTTTTAAGTTTATTCCTAGCTGTTTGATTTCTTTTGAGGCTAATGTAAATGGAATTGTTTTCTATATTCTTTCTCAATTTGTTCATTGTTGGTGTATAGAAAGGCTACTGATTTTATAAGTTGATTTTGTATCCTGCTACATTGCTTAAGCAGCTTATGGCATCTAGGAAGTTTTGGGTGGAGTTTTTTACATTTTTGAGGTATAGGATCATGTCATCTGCAAATGGGGATACTTTGACTATTTCTTTACCTATTTATATTCCTTTTGTTTCTTTTTCTTGCCTTATTGCTTGGGCTAGGAATTCCAAGACTGTGTTGAATAGGAGTGGAGAGAGTGGGCATCCCTGTCTTGTTCCTGACTTTAGGGGAAATGGTTTCAGTTTTTTGCCATTAAGTATGATGTTGGCTATAAGTTTGTCATATATAGCCTTTATAATGTTGAGGTACATTTTTTTCTATTCCTAGTTTTCTTGGAGCTTTTATCAAGATTCAGTGGTGTTGAATCTTTTCAAAGACTTTTTCTGAATCTATGAGATGAACAAGTGGTTTTTGTTTTGCTTCTATTAATGTGTTGTATTATATTTATTGATTTACATGTGTTGAACCATCCCTGCATCCCTGGGATGAAGCCGACTTGGTCATGATGAATGATCTTTCTTATATGCTATTGGATTCAGTTTGCCATTATTTTTATGGAGGATTCTTGCATCAGTATTCATTAAGGAGAGTGGCCTAGTTCTCCTTTTTAGATGTATCCTTTTCCAATTTGGGGATGAGTGTAATAGTGGCTTCATAGAATAAGTTAGGCAGTGTTCCTTCCATTTCTATTTTGTGGAAAAGTTTAAGGAGTACTAGTATCAGTTCTTCTTCAAAGGTCTGGTAGAATTCAGCAGAGACTCCATCAGGTCCTGGACTTTTCTTTTTTGGGAGACTATTGCTTCAATTTCATTTCATGTTATAGATTTGTTTAGGTAGCTAATAGCCTCTAGGTTCAGTTTTGGATCATCAAGAATATCTAGAAATTTGTCCATTTCTTCAAGATTTTCAAATTTATTGGAATATAGGCTCTCAAAGTAGTCTCTGATGATCCCCTGGATTTCTTGGTGTTTGTTGTTATCTTCCCTTTTTTGTTTCTGATTTTACTAATTTGAGTCTTTTCCCTCCTCATTTTAGTCAGATTTGCCAGGAGTTTGTCAATGTTGTTTATTTTTTCAAAGAACCAGCTTCTTGTTTCATTGATTCTTTGTATGTTTTTTTGTGGGGGGGATCTCTATTTCATTAATTTTGGCCTGTATTTTTATTATTTCTCTCTTTCTGCTTGTTTTGGGTTTTTCTTTTTCTCATTTTTCTAGGAGTTTGAGATGTAGCATTAGGTCATTTATTTGAGATCTTTCTGTCCATCTAATATATGCACCCATGCCTATAAACTGTCTTCTTAGGACTGCCTTTGCTGTGTCCCATAGGTGGTGTTTTTGTTTTCATTAACTTCCAGGAACTTTTTAATTTTCTCTTATTTTCCAATATTTCTCTTTCCAAACCACCTCCTTGGTTAAGTCATACACAACACATGCTCCCTCCCTGTTTTGTAAAAATGTTTTTTAAATTATTTCCTTGCAGATCAGTAAGTACTATCCAAGAGAGAACATTAGCACATATAATATCAAAGTAAAGAAAAAGTCTGGCACCAACTAAGAATGCACAGTGCAGAATTTCATCCTATAATATGTGAAGAATTAATAGAAAAATAAGTGGAATAATAAATCAAAGATTAAAAAATATTGTCATCTGAGCTTTATAGTTCAGAATCAATGATAATCTTGATCTTGCGCAGTTCAGGAACAAAATTTTCATAGATTTGATAATTATATATAACTCATCAAATCATGAAGCAAAAAAGAAGATAGAAATGAATGACTAAACACTCTTCTTGTAAGATTAAAATTAGTGTGGAAAAAAATCACAAATAAAAGGAGGAAAGAATTTAGTTTCATAAAACTGAAACATCTGTCTGACTAAAAACATATAACAAAAAAAGAGACAAGGAATATCAGTTACATAGATTGATATTCTTCAAAATATTTATGTGGATTTTCAAATCATCCAACCATATAATACATAACTACCTTTATCAATCTAAAAACAAAATCACACTCCAAATGAGTTTTTATAAAATATTGTGAAAGAATGAAAGGAAGGAAACATGTAAAATTATTTTATGATAGAATATTTTTATGAACTGTTTTTTATGATGGGCTAATCCATTAATATTTGTATCATGTTACTTCAAATACAAGGTCAGATTAAAGATGATGAATCTCATAACCAAAGCTGATACAAAGCTTTTGAGCAGCTTAACAGTTGTTAATAAGGCCCCAGAGCCTTACTTCACTTTGCAATTCTTAGAAATTAATATTTTGGGGTTATTTTGTTTGTTTTGTTTAGAAAAAACTCAATTCTGATAGATTTTTAATTTGCTTGCCTAGTATCTTTAATTTTATAATCTTAAAGAAGTAAAGCAGAGAATTTTCCTCCTACAAATCTAAAACCATAATTAGCTTCACTATTACATTTGACACAATGAAAGTGTTCTTTAGGATTTGAATTGAATGACATCAGTTTGTCCTCTTTCTATTGGATTCATTTTATTTTTAATACTGTTTTAAAACAATATTCATTATATTTATATATTTATAATTCATTATATTTATAAACTCCATGAAATGGAGTTTACCTTTTACACCTAACATAACCTTTTCTTCCTTGATTTATAATCTTCCAACATTTTAAAGTAATATTTGAATACTATTGGACACTTTCCATAGAATTATTTTTATAATTTTAATAATTCTATAATTATTTTTATAATAATGAAGGCATTCTGCTTTGAGTACTGGTAAGGCTTTATTACAAACAAAACAATGCCTACACTGATTTTGCATGTTCATGAAAAAGACTGTTTCCAAGAATCAGAACTCCTGGTGGTTGTTATAACTCTGAGTGGATCCACAGCAGGTGAAGCTGAAGATAAAAACCAATTATCTTACATTTGGGAAATAACAAATTCAGTTCTATAGTTTGGATGAAATACAGGGATGTACAATGCATAGCACTTGGTAGTTTTTAATATCTTTTCTATACCAACTTTGAGTCACAGTCTAAATAAGAAGAGAAAGACCTTTTCAGAAGTGTTCAAGACGTTTATAGAATTTTTCCATCAGATCCATTTCACAGTTATATACACACCTCTATACAAAGGACACTTATTTCACTTTTAAAACATTCTTCACAGTGAATCATTTTTGCTACTTCCTTAACTCTGATGTCAACAATGCAGCATAAATAACTCCCATTGACCAGAAAGCACTTTATCTTTGTAAACTATAATTTGAGCAATTATTCATCCTGTGCTAAATTCCAGTGGTCAAGGAAGCACTAAACATGACGGGAAAATTAGGCAATTAACATGCCTATCTGCTTTAGGGAAAGGGTTCTCCTGCCTCTGTTAATTCAGATCTTAATTTACCTACAAACACACACACACACACATGCACACACACACACACACATGTATACCCGCACTACACGTGCACACTTATGACACTACTAGATTCTTGCTAAGTCGTAAGTAATAAATGTGAATGGAATTTCTCATCACAAGATATTTTACATTTTATTAGTCAACTCATAAATTACAGGCTTCTTTCCTTATCTAACAATATGAACAGAGAAAAAAAAGCACTAGAGAATATTGAAAGCAAAATAGGAGTGTATGGAAAGGGACAATAAGATCATCCGTCTCATAAATGTCCTTGCCTTTCAGATTTTATCCAAAATTGTTTTTTTTTTAAACACCAGAGAAGGCACCATGAAATAATCTAAAAGCAATTAAGGAGAAAATCCTTCATCTTCTTATGAGAAAATGGTATCTTGAAAATAATAATTACTAAGTGTGTTAAAATGTATAAACAGTAATTGTATTATAGAGGGTGAAGTGTAAATGATCAGAAATTAACCACTGATTGAAAAAGATATATATGTGTTTAGTTACTACTGTGTTAAATTTAGCTAATTTACAGAAGGACAATTTCATATTAGTGCAATATGACATGTTATGAGTCTCTATACTGTCTCCCAATCATTACAGGTGCTGCAATATGACTTTTGACAGTGGCTAAAACATACAAACCTACAAAACATACAAACGCACAAACTAAATTATAGTGAAATATTATGAGTTAATCTCGTTATTATAAGCCTATTTATCCTCAATGATTCATATATTTTTATTTAATTTTATTTATCTATATCAAATCTATTTTTATAGAAAATTATATTGAAACACTATTTTACACTTAGGATTTCTTCAATCAATTTAGCAAATGCTTTTGCTCATGTTTTCTACTTCTAAACTGAGGACAAAAATGGTTAATTTTTACTGAGTGCATTCAAAAACCTTGAATGAAGAATTCTAAAAGCTCTATGAGAAATAATCCTCATACTAACCCCACACAATGCATTCTGCTATTAATCCCCATTTTATAGCTCAATGAACTGACATTCAAAGAAGTTGAGTCATTGTCTCAAAGTCATCTATTTTTAAAATGGTGGGGCAAAATTTCAATCTTATTTTGTGAAATTTCACTGTAAGCAAACTTAATTATATTTCTTTACATTGGGCTTCTATGAAGGACTGGATGCTATTTGAGTTCTTCATGAATTTATTTATAGTTTCCAATTTTAGAAAGGTCATAGAGTCTTCTTAGAGTTATAGGTTGACTTTAGATTTTGATTACTTGGAAATATGTTTCTTGACTTATTATCCAAGGAAAAATTATAGCCTGTGATTCTATTCCATGTATTAGCCATATTTCATAACTTCTTCTGAGATTTGGAAATAGATTTGTGGAAGTCTGTCTTTCCAAAAAATGTCACATTAACATCTCAGGTGTTGTCATGTTATGAATTATTGTTTCTCCTGAACTATCTTTTTAGGTTAGTATTACGAACAGTTTGGTACATTTTTTGAGATTATTTGGTGTCTGGGAGAAAATTTTACTTGCATTTGATTGTGTGGGTTTTTTTTTTTTTTTTGCTTAGTACAGTAATTAACATTGACTGAGTAAGCAGACTTTATTTTTACGTGACGGCCCAAGTAAAATAATTCAGTGTTATCATCATAATTGCTATTTCTACAAGGGAATGGCCTGCCTGAAACTTTGGTTTCTTTTGATGCACCTCATTTGCTGGATTAAAGAGACAGCAGAAGATTTTGAATCTAGCAATGCAGTTAAAAGCCTTTCCTCCTAACATTCTCTTCATACGTTAGCCATAAACCCCCAAGTTTCAGACATACCACTTTATGTTGTGTTAAATAAAAAGCCTTTTGTTGAAATCCTGGAATTGCCTATTTTCTGTTTTCTTATCCTTAATTTAAAAAAAAACCTTTTTTTTCAATATCCTATGGTTATCATGAGATGAGAAAATACAGTTTTACATATACATATATTTTTCATACATAAGTATAAATCATTATCAATTGGCAAATATTGTTATAATTAACACTTTTCATTAGAAGAGTGCTTCTCATTTGAAAAATGACAATGATATTTATTCAAAGTATTTATTTTCTGTACTATACCTAGCTTTTACTAGTTCATAAATGACTTGGAGCCTATTTTGTTCCTTCAGAAATTAACATCATTTGCAATGTTAAAAGTGTAAACAATATAGGAAGGGCAATGAGATGAAATTCTTGTAGTGATATGTGGATGGTTGTCATTTTGGAATGTACTCAATCCTGTCACTCTATCCCAAGGGCATCAAATTATCTTTCTCCTTATTATTTTAAGTCCTTTTTCTCTTTTTTTTTTCCAAAATTCCTGCCTTAATGCTTTCCCTTTAGAAAATTTAACTTAATCATCCATAATACAGTAAAATGAATTCTCTCAAATTCAATTTTGAGCTCTTGCTGACATCTAATTGTTCAACCATAAAACATGTAAAAATTCATCAACTCCCTTCAGAAGCAAGGAAATTCAGCATTCCTTTCTACGAGGCAAAAAAGGAATATATACAAGAATTCAATTAATTAATTAATAATAATCCTATTAACAAAGCTATGTATCCTGGGATAGTTTATACGGGTCCAGCCTGCAGACAGCATGGTAATTATGACCCTGAAGCCTCCCTACTTCCCTGCAGAAGGGAAGGTTTGATTAGCTTGATGAAGTTCCACCCTCACTGGCTAAATGTAAAATTAATATAAACCCTACATTGACAATCCTATAAAAGAAAATCTTCACATCCTGAGACAAAGAGATATTTCCCAGGTTTTTATGAGGACATGGTACAATCTATCCCCATAGTTGTCATGTGTATATTTATTTATTTTTTAAATATGGAAACAAAGCCATTAAAATATGATTGACTATGTACTGTTCTTATTTCAGGGTGGTAGAACAAAGCCCATTATAAAAATCAATCTATATAAGAAAATTTTGTCCATAAATCAGAACTTCTTTTACTTATTTGTATGTTTTAGAGATATATAAAGACTGTTCTCACATTTTCTACTGTTCACAGGAATAAATATTGCATTATTCAGGACATCAACTCATATCTGATAAAAATAAAGAAGTCATACATTTTCTTTACCAGAACAGTGTCATAAGAGAAACTGTCATGATCATTTTGGCTCTTAATTTTAATCAATTCTTGGTGAAATAATTGAGTCAGTACTGAACAGGAAAAACTGAGAATACAGCTAGTATAAAAAGACTGCATGCTGTTAAGTTCACATCAGGTAGCAGTACTATTTTGTGGGATTTCAGTAAAAGGTGACATAGTATAATGACTGAATTTCAAGCTTAGACAAATATGGAGTTATCAGAAATTGACATTTTATAAAAAAATATACCTACACATTCATGGCTAAATTTTCTTATGAACTGTGGAGCAGAAAAAGTTGATGGATAATTAATATGTCAATAATTGAGTATATGAAAAGTTTATATATTAAATCTCTTGTTGATTTGCAGTAGAATTGCAAGGCTCTGCCTACGAGCCCTTGGGGCTTCTCATGGAGGGGCACTCCTAACTTGTACCTGGCTGAAGGTTGCCCCATAGATTATCTTGAGAGCCTGAAAACACTACACACTGGAAGTGCAAAGGAGATAATGAGCCCCAGGAGTTGCAGTCACTACTGGGAATAGAATTATACTGGGTCTTCCTGGTCCCAGAGGAGACAACTTTGACATGGCAGTTTTCCAGAGAACTTTAATTTCCCAGAGGGACTAAGCGAGATACTTATATAGGAAAACTGGCTTGGTAGTATTTATTAACCACCTTTCGTTTTCTCTCTCACATCTCCACTACCCTGCCAAGTAAAGTTCTTAACTTAGAATTCTTTTCTGGCAGCCAGATTCCAGGAGAACCAAATGAAAGTTGCATTCTCTATAGATACCAGCAGTGAGGGACAGGGGACATTCTCTGTGTGACATCTACTTTCCAGAGACTGAAACAGAGAGGAAAGATGAAGTCTGAGACAAGTACTCACAACCTGTGATCCTGAGATTCCTGAAATTTAAAAAGGAGGAAGACAAGTTAGGGAAGGAGGAGAAGGGGGACGGGGAGAACCTCTCAGGACATATTTTATATCTGCAGCCATTTCATTGTGTCTTTGTGAAACTGCATGCCCCCCCTCTCTTTCCTTCATATCTTTCCATTTATACTTCTTCAGCCCTATAAGTGGACTCTTTGGTCCACACTTTAGTCTATGTGTTTCCAGAAGCTTGTTGTGTACAAATCTTACACTCAATGGAATAAGTACAATTCCTCACCAATTTCAATGTGATCACAGACACCAAATCAGAAAGCAAGCAGAACTATTGACTCATTTCCAAATCAGACACTAAAATACTACATTTGATGTTTCATTGTACTCTGTATAAATTGAGAAGTGAGTTTTAAATTCTTGCAGACATTAATCATATGTATCTTATATACCCTGAAGGGTTTCTATTTCTTTTTTTAGAGAATCAATGCTGTATTATGTTTTGGAATAGATAGGACTTACTATCAGGCTTGAAAAGCTTTGACCTGTTCATAATATAATAAGTTTAAGATACTTTTTGCGGTACGTTTTCAGGATACTGACAACTGTTGCCTTTTGAAATGTAAACTCCTAGATCAGCCCATTATGAAAGTCAAATCTATGGAAATAGATTCTCTTTCCCTGAATGCTATTCTTAGGTAAACGTAAAACCATTTTTCTTGGACAGGTTTATTATCTAAACATGTGTCAGTGGTGCTTACAACATTGATTATACTTATTTGATAGGGTTATTTCTAAACATGATGACACAATGAATCAGAATTATATACTATAATATGTAGATTTAGCTCTATACATATAACATCCAAACTGATTACTTTTTATTATCATATAGAAGAGTGAGTTCTGGAGTAATTAATTGGGCTCTTCTCTATCTGCTCCTACTAGAAGGACCAAGTTAGCAAAAGTCATGCTTTCTGTTTTCTCTGTTGGATCCCCAATGTTTTTATAGTGCCAGGCATATAACAAGTACAGAATGAATAAGTTTTTGAATGTATGAATTAATAAAAACATAGAGCCATTAGCAAGATTGGATAGTTTTCAATCAAGTTTATGCCTTGATCTGGAGTACTAATACAAATAATGCAGAATCTTCTTGGTGGGATGAGAGGTATTCATCAAGAGAAGCCTATAAACAATGGATTCTTATAGACCAATATTAGAGACACCAACTCTTACTCCAAAAGATGAAGGATTCTGGTTCAAACTCATAGATCTTTTAGCAGTTGTACCTACAGGCAGATGGACAAAATGTGAATCGTACATGTTTCAGCATGTCAAATTCATCAAGCAGTCCAATAGTTTTTAATTCACTCCTCTACAGTATTTTCACCCTACATATGAAAAATGTATAATTTATACAAAATGAATAGGTTAATAATTGCATATAATTTTATCTGACAATTGAAAATTAAAGTAAGACTGTATACATATATAGGATAAAGGTTTTTTAACTTTAAATTGGTTATTTTTCTTTTATATAATAAGCCTTTTTGGAACTTGGCTCCAGAAGACTTTTCATAAGGAAAGTATCATTTTTAATAAACTTCATTTAAATTTTTTTAGCTGAAGTCCAGTCTTAGTGCTATGGAAAATCTTGAGAGGTGGTAAGACAGATCCTTTTATATGTATTTGAACCTTAATATGTAGGTAAATATCACAACAGAATAGTCACTATTTTAGTTTAAGACTATTGGGGAAAGGTCGGAATATTAGAAAATGAGTGTGCTTGCAAGGTTCTTTCAAGTTTTAAACAACTCACCTACTGAATTAATTCCCACCCATTTTACCTGAGTGGAAAAGAAAGCTATGAGAACATTAAGCTTAATAGTGTATGGGACACATACAATCCCTTTCCAGAATGTCATTTCAGCATAAATGGCTGAAATATGCATATTACCCACCTCTCACCCTCTACACCCCATCTCAATTTGAAATTGAAAAATATGTGTGATTTGAATAGGTGCTGTGATTAAAGTCCCCTGATGATAGATGCTGTGTGTAGTGAACTGCACCTGGACTAGGTATAGCCTGGTCAGCATGTAATCTAGAGGAATAGCTTGGCTCAAAAGACAGCATGGATATTCATTAGATCAATCAGATTTGGTCTTAAGGAGTCCAAATGGGATAAAAAGAATCATTTATCAGGTGGTAAAATCACTAAGCCAAAGAACATAGTTTCTAATAATTATGTGTCAATTATATTTTGTTCTCATTTTCTACATTCATACATCTGTATTGTCTTTTTTCTAGTCAGCAGATATGTGAGCAACTCAATATTGTAAGCAGATTCAAACCTTAGGGTTGGGAATGTAGCTCAGTGGTAGAGCTTAGCATGTGAGGCCCTGGGTTCAATTCCCATTACTGGGGAAGAATATTAATTTTCAAGGCTGAAGGGCTTGGAGGTTGAGGAGACAGGATGCTATAAACAGGAGTGATGGATGCAGAAGTAGAGTAGAAAAGTCACAGTACCAATGGGAAACAGATTCACTCCTATGTCTCACTGAGTATAATTCATGAATAATAGCACTTATCTTTACTTAGCCCCTAGACCAAGACTTTTATTTCTGTGCTTCCATAAATATCTTTAGCAGGGTCAGAATTCCTAGCTTCCTTAATCCACATGTAGCTGCACAATAGTTTCCCTATCACCTTAGACAAGAGTGAACCTGTATCTCTCTTGATCATGGGACCTTAAAGAACTGAATGGATGCCCATAATGTTCCAGATGTTTTATAGAGTCTGTAAGCTATATTAAACACATTAATTTACTAAATACACCAGATATATTAACTTTTTAAATCTTCACAAACACTTTGGCAGATGAGAATTACTTTTCATGACTGTCCATATTTATGTAGACAGCAAATAGTGGGGCCACCATTCAAAGACAGGACTATGTTATTCCAGAGACAAGATATATTCACGATTACAGCCAATTGCTACCATTGATTTAAAAAAAAATTCCATTTACCTGTGTTCTTCAGTTTTCATCCATTCCAAGAAAAAAATAATTTAAAGTATACTTACTGTCTATAGTGTAACCTAATTTAAGGTGCTGATTAACATGGAGAAATGAGACAAGATATTTTCTAGCATCTTCTAACACAGCATGATAGAATTTCTAGACAGATGCCAGATTGGTCTTCAGTCATGAAAATGCTTGCCTTTGAGGTTGTTCAGTGACATTGGTGCTTCCCTGCTCTGTCAGACACTGTTCTGAACTACAGCAGAATCCTTGCTATACCTCTAAGTTAGAACAAAGTCTTAGTGCCAGAAAGATTTGTACCCTCACCTTCTTTTTCTTCTTTTTTTGGGACCTAAGATGCTTTTGGTTTTGTTAATACATCCTTTGGTTTAAAATATGTGCCAATTCTGATAGAATAAGTCAAATCTGAATTTTTATTAGGTCAAAATTCAACAGAATTCTTCATACATTGTAAATAGTCACTTAATCTTTGTTTTCAATGGAGGCCTTCACTTGGATAAATGTCTTTTTTTCCCATGTTTACCATTTTCAAATGTTTATTTCTTCATTTTTGTTGAATCCTGAGGGATATCTTTTGTTTGGTAATTTAGTAAATCATATCAAAAATATTCCTATTTAACCTTTGCTTGCTGAATTAAGTTGAATTTTATTCCTCTTGCGAAAGGGATAAAGAAATGCAGCCATGATTTTCAAAAGTACTGTTTTGTTAAATATATTTAAAAATAGTAACTGCGACCAAACTCACTTAAGTTTTGAATGTATTTGTCTCTTTTTTATTTTTAAATTGAGATCTTTTCTCTAAGTTGAAATTAAAAATCTGAAAAAAGAAAACTCTTACGCATAGAGAGGTTTACTACCAAAGATGAATGTACTATTGTAGTAGTTCCAGGAACTGATATTTCCATGATTGAGACTGAACAAAAAAAGTACCATGTCACAGCATATTCTTTCTCAGTGCATGGAACTCACCAATATATTTCTAGTCGATTACCACCTGTGACCTTCCTACAACCTGCTTCTTTAGTTCTCTCTAAAAGGCAGTTTGGGCTGGGCTGATGTGATTCAGACCTCCACCTGGAGTAGAGGGCTAACAGGGAAAGCCTTCTCACACCACACCCTTAAATGCCCACTGCAGTAGTTAGTTATTTAAGAATTAGACACATGAAGAAGTTTTTCACTGAATAAAAAGTATATGACTTAAAAGACAAACAAAAGTTTATGTGCCACTGGGAAAGACTCTTTGAAGTCTTTTCTAATGTTCTTGTTGTTATACCCCAGAATAGTTCTTCTGCTTTCATGGCCCCCTTTTTATTGGGAAAGAGAAAAAATGTGATAACATGACTATTATCTAAATTTTCTTATCCAGTCCTTCCATTACATAGTGCTCCAATTTGCTAGTCTTTTCTGTTGTTTGTTTCTCTAAGAATGTCTACCCTGGGGAGATAGGCTGAGAGATATATAAGTTTTATATGAATATTAATCTTTTTTAAATCATGTGAAATGGTTCAGTGATCTAATAGATAGAGAGTTTTATTGTACTGATGCATGTGTGATTTGAAAGATAATTACATAAGATTAAACTCCTTTCCTGAGCCAATCAGAAAACAGATCCCATTTATTTTTACGACCCATAATAAACTTTGTGGATGAGAAATTATGCTATTAATCTCAAGCACAATGACAGAAATAAAATATGAATAAAATTTTTCCTTGTGCTTCACAAGCAAAAAAAAAATGGTCTCTATTTACAAGAATCATTAAAATGCTATATTCATTATTTATAGAATAGTGCCATAGAAAAATGGGAGGAAAATGATAAAACAATAAGGAAATTGCATAAAGAGATGAAATGTGAATCACATTTATGTAACAGAAGAATTGATGTTGATAATATTTCCATCAGGAAAAATATGCTAAAGTTCTCACACTGAACAGATTCAATTTTTAGCAAGATCTCTAGTGCTATCCTGTTCATTAAGAGCCTGCTTTGCAGAAATAAAATTATAGTGAAAATTATTTTCCTACATTTACATTGCAGATTGAACTCTACACTTCTCAAAATTCATCCTGTAGAATTCCAGCTCCTCCTACCCAAACAAGTATGCAGGTAGAGGATAGCCCTAGGAACAAGTACCTTGGATGTGCAAAAAGCACCAGAGTTATCACAGATCAATTATCACAGAAGTCTCCTCCCTTTTTGCATAATCCCTGAATATCCCACAATCAAAATCATTTGTCAATTTTATCCTTTTGGTAGTTCTAGCACCTGCTCTCTGCCCTCTGCTGGTAATTTTTATTGATACTTAACTCAGATATTCATCAATATGCTTTTTTAAATAGTTTATACTCAGTTTTGTCATTATCACAAAGAATACTTATTAATTGAGGTAGCTGAATTACAAAAGTGTAAGAAAAACAATACAAATTACTTAGAGTATCAACTAGCGTTAACCCCTGAAGCATTTTGTATACTTTCTTGTAGTTCTGTTTGCTCATTTGTTTTTGCTTCTAGATTCTCTGTCTCCAAACTCATCCTCTATGACTATCTAAACATTGTATATTTTGTAAATTAAGCTCATACTTTAGACAGTTTTGATGGCTGCATTTTTCATCCATTTACATATAAAAAGCTATAGGATAATTCAATGTATATAACTATTTTATGTTTAGCATAACATTTTCTGTAATAATGAAATGAATGTGTGCTTATTGTAGAAATATTTGGAAAATTCAAATGAGTGTAATTCATGATTCCACCATTTCACCATGCCTTAGCCAAAATATTCCCTTCTCATTTCTCATCTAGGCTATATTTTAATTTGCATCCCTGTCTTAATCAGTGTTACCCTCACCTCTCAACCTACCATCCACACTACTTCCAGGATGATTTTCTTTTAATTTCACAAGTAAAATAAAGTCACATTCTTACACTGATGTCATCGAACTTCTGACTTTACAGTACTGTATGAATTATCTCCCCCAAATACCTTCCCATTCACTTAACTTGCTTCATTCCTCAACCAGTAGGAGTGGAAGGAAGTTGTGTGTGAAGTATGGTGAGTAACCTCCAAAGGTCTGATGCTGAATGAGGTCTATGAGGTTGAGTCACTGCAGTGTAGGAGAAAAACATAGAGATACTTCCTGTTTCAGGTCAAGACTGTTGTGCAAGACAGGCTTAATGAACGCCTGTTTGCAATCTAGTCTCATAAACTAAGATTGACTGCAAAGGATGAGACTAGATAATAAAGGACTGAAGAATCCAGAGGACTGAATTTAAGCTAATCCCCAATATCCTAAAGTCTTCTAATATCTTAGAAGGATTTTGACCAGGAAGTAACATAGCAGATTAAATTATACAGGAGTTGATAGATGTTAGGCAGGCAACCCAGTGTACTACAAAATTCTCACACTGTGTGATACGGATAGAGGACAAATTAGGATAGTAGGAAGTTAGATAACATGCATTTCACCTTTGCCCCCAGAGTCAAAGGCTGAGCCTGTGCTGGCATTGCTAATGCCTGCCAACTCCCTGGCATCTGGTAGGCCTACATGAAAGTTTTTCTGAGTTGGGTTTAGTGGCTTAGTTACTCACCCCTGATTCCCAAGTTGAATGCTGGGTCTTAAATGTCTTTGTTTTCTAGGTTTCCCTCTGAAATTGGATTATAAATTGTGAGTCAATGTGACTAGCTCCTGTAATCATAACTATTTGAAAGGACATTTACCATTTTAAAGAATTTATGTACATAAAATAATTTTGCTAGTTAAGAAAATTCTTGACTGCTATACATTTCCTAGTATTTTTCTCCATGTATCTTGTAAATGCAGTCTCAGTTGTTTTTATTTGGTATTATTTGATGCTACTTCTAAGATAAATTTGCATTTAAAAAACTATTGCTAACTAATTTTTGGGGTTATATTTTTATGTTACGTTTTTAGTTCATTGCATTACTGTTGATTTTGTTTAAAAAGATGATTCAGTCTTGAAACATTACTCTAAATCTCTGAAATACTTTTCAGCTATTAAAATTCTTTTTTAAACCTATTTCTTTTTTGAAGTTTTTGCATTTTTTACTTCTTTTTCTCTAGATATAATAAAATTCACTAATGGGATTCCTTATTTTTCTTTTCCAGCCAGAATTTAATTAAGCTATCAATCACCAACACAAAATGTCCCTATTGCAAGGGCACATTTATGAAACTCTATATACTACTAGTCATTTTAAATCCACATGTGGCAAATTATTTTACATCTGATGATGAGGAAACTCTGGAGCCCAAAGTAAAATATGCATGAATTATCTAATTCTTAGTTAAAGAGAAAAAAAGGTTCCTTGATCCAAATAGTTACTTATGACAACACAATCAAATTAAGATTTGACTTAACACAGGGTGTCTATAGTGCATTAAATAAAAGGGTTAATCATAACATTTTATAAGAACAACCAACAGCAATTTCATTCCACTCCTGCCACAAAGCTCTGTGTAATAGACAAGAGACAGAGGTAGCTTTCCTGTGGGACTTGGCTTTCTGGCCCCTTTTACAGAACCAAGAAGCCATATGGACAGCATCCTGACTGTGGTCTGGTAGCATCTGGGACATTAGGAACACCTGCAGCAGACAGCTCCTCAGGTGAGCTTGTGGGCAGGGACTCAGGGCGGATGAGCAATGCTCTGAGCCTGCAGTTCATGGCCTGCAACTCCTTCTGGTGACTGATTCATGCAACAGAATCAGGAGTATTGACTGTTTTTTATTTTACTTGGCATGAACTGGGCAGAGCTAGAGGCCCTCTGGCCACAGTCATGGACTTTCTGAGACTGAATTGTTAGAGTCCCTCCTTACCTTCTGGATACTCACTGGATAGTCCCTGCATGCAGCCCACAGGGTCACAGCGCTGCAGAGCAGATGAGACCTGGACTTTAGGTAAGAACCAGAGGTCGGATACAAGTTCTCAGAGAACCCACCAGACCTCTGTGCGTGGCACCTCCCTGGCTGTGCTTGTGCTTGTCCCACCACTCCCTGGTGGGTATAGGTGGTGCCTCCTGTGGGGATCTCCAGCAAGAGAGGTGGGGACAGCAACTAGGAAAGGAAGGGGTGATCCTTTTCCATTTGACGGAGAACCAGAATTCTTTTATTATTGTGGAAAAGAGCCTAGCACTGGCAGAGGGGTTCTTTTCTGCTTTCGTCTTTCAGGTTTGACTCCTGGAACTGACTATGAAACTTGGAATTTTGAGGTTCGGGAAATTCAGAGAACCTGTTGGCCGAATGTATTAGGAGAAGGGGAATTCCGAGGGCAACATGGCTGATGACATGTTTCTGGAAGTGGGTGGGTGAGCTGACTGGACATTGGGCAGTTGCAGAGATGGTGAGAAAGACTCTTTTCTTGGTTGCACATCTATCACTAATTCTCTCCCCAGAAAGAAAGATTATGACGGGCTGAGGGTGAAGCTAGGTAGAGTGCCTGCCTAGCATTTAAGGGGCCTTAGGTGTGATCCCCAGTACCAAAAAAAAAGATTATGCTAAAGAATAATTTGGAATAAGTCACAAAGTAGGTTTAGGAAGTGTTGGATTTCAGATGAGCATGGCATCTTCCCTGTTATGACCCTGCACTGCAGGATCAATCTGATGAATGTGTGGAGCAAATTGTAGCATGCATATCAAACATGCTCTGAGGAAAAGCAAAGTCTAATATGGGGAAAGATTAAATATTTCTGTTTTCTGAAAAGAGTCACTGTGTATTACATTTTCTATTAAAATGTACTTAATTTTGAAAAAAAAAGTTTTAAAAAAAGGAGATAGAGGTAACTGTCTGGAAGTCAGACCTCACTGTAATCACTGGCATTTATATTTACAATCAGGTGAAAGTTCTGATTATAAATACCTGTTCAGAAAAGAAAATGTAAGGTCCCCAAATAAACCATGAATAAATTCCTGCTTATCTCAAACTATATGCTCAAAAAGACAATTTGTGCTCAAATATATTGTTTTTCCAGCTTCTGATACTAATGGAAAGAACATGCATTTTAAATGGTTAGCAGGTGTCTAATGGCTTTACCATCATCATTACCACACAACCCATTAAATTATGCAAATTAATCTTTGAATTTAAAGCATACATACTTGTTATACTTTACGGTATTTCTATTTGGTCAAATCTCTTAAGTGTAAGAGCTAGGTGTTTATTTTATTAATAAGAATACTTTTGTGTGAAGGTTACCTTATTTACTTCCTTCCCATGTTTTATAGATACTTTATAATAACTGAAATAACAGTGGAATGAGTGAATGCCTTACAGGCCTATTTGTCCAGTATTTCTACCTACACCTTAAAAGATCTTTATTTCTGTATTAGTCTCCAGTTAAGCTTGCCCAAGTTGCAGCATGCCAGCCTTTACCTAGACATTATCCCTGGAGAGTCAGTAAGAAAATCAAAACTTTTATTTTCACTCATTCACCTAGAGGAGACACAGGAATGAGACTGATCTCACCTCTCATGGAAGTCAGTGATCAGGTCCTGGTGTTCCTTCTACTTTCTTAAAATGTCTCTTTAAGGACCTTTCTTTAGTGCCTAGAGCTATTGCATTTCAGATTCTCCTGGAGGCACAAACATCAAAGGTAAGTGTGTGTGTGAGCGTTTTAATTGAGTGAGTTAGTGTGCCCAGATGTTACGCTGGTGCCGGGCATATTGTGAGCACCCTCCAGGCATTACACATAGTTCCTTTTGTTATTATCATCTTGTTCAAGCCCTATGATGTGGTTTTCATGTTTGAATATGGGCAGTATCTCCCAAAGGTCCACATGTGAAAAGCTTGATCCTCAGAGTTGGGCTAGTGGGAGGTGCTGTGATCTTTTAGGAGGTTAGGATTTGTGGGGAGTCATTGTGTCATTGAGGAATGCTCTCAAATGTAATTGTGGGCCACCAAATATCCTCTCAGAGATGTAGCAATTTGTCCTACACATACTCCATGTAGTGATTGCTGCCACCCATCTCACGCACCAGAGACTCAAGCAATCTAGCCCATCTCATCTTCAACTTTGAACCTCCAAAACTGTGAGCTACATAAACTTCTTTTTAGGGCATACATAGCACATGTCTGGTGTTTCATTGTAGTGACAGAACATTGACTAATATACCTCTTCACCCTCATTTTTTCAAGTTACCTTCTCACATCCCACCTCATGTTATAGAAATTCATGTTTACACTTATATACACATATACCTACCCACACAAACAGAGCTTATACTTAAGGCATAGCTGATGAATTAAATATCCAGACAAGCAACCATTGTAGACTCCATGCTACATCCTTCCATTCTCCATTTCTTATTACTGACATACCATTCCTTTAATGCATATGATTAACCTAACTTCTAGAAAGTATTCAAAGTGTAGCTCAAGCAACTTCAAGTTTGTTTTCTCTAATACCATTTTATCAGCCATACAACTTTATGGAAATTATAGAATTTATAGAAATTTGGAAAGTATTCTGTCCTGTTACCAGCCTGTGGATATCTTGGTAATAATTTTGTTTGGGCTATAATCCAAGAAGTATCTGCACATAGTTGCATGTTCAGTATTTCTTGGCAGAATGAATGACTTGCTATTTTCCCACTTTAAGATAACTTAAGCAATAAAAAATGGGTGTTATATTCTGGGTGTGTCAGTACATATGTGTAATGTCAGTACTGAGTAATCTGAGGCAGTAGGATCATGAGTTCAAGGCTACAGTTAGGTACATAGTAAGACCTTGTCTCAAAAAAACAAATAATAATAATAATTATAGTGATGGTAATATAAATGAGTATTATAATAGAAATCAAAAGCCAGTAGTCCTAAATCCAAGTTCTATCTCTCTCTCTTAACATGCTGTTAGAAGCCCTCTTCCTTTCTTCCTTCTGTTCTTCTTCCTAACATAAGCACTTGTTTATGTACCAGGGCTGAGCCTAGTACTAAGGCAATCACTGCATATATGTAAATTACACAGGAATCACTGTATTTTCCTAAATGCAATGAAAATTTAATTTCCAAACCTTTGAACTAAATTGAGAAAAGTATGTTTTACATCTATCAAAATGTAATTCTTTGATAATTCAAAATTTCAAACAGCCCTGGGTGGATATTAAGATTTCTGAATTCTAAGGAAATTTACTGTTTTAAAATGAATAGCATGTTACATATTCTTACAAAACATTAAACTCAGATTACAGTAACTCAAAAATCAGCTATGTATTGATAACTTTCAATGAACTGACAGTTTATTTGATATTATACCTAGCGTTGTACCTATGAGATATTTGGTACATTTTCTGATTGGTAACAAATGTTCAGGAAAGAAAATATGGTCACAATGAACATATTTAATTACAAGAAATTTTTTTTGATAATGTTGTCAATTCTAAAAGAGATTCCAGATGTGAAAAAGTATCACTAACTCTAATATCCTCCCACCTGAAAGTGAAGTTGAAGATCTGAAACTGGGTCTAATTATATCTTTCTTGTATCCATATGAATTGTTTTAGTTATTGAATTATATGTAGGCATCATAAGTTAGCTCACAAAGGAAGACTTGTGAAAGGAAAATCTCAAAGGTGGCAATATCAAAGAGGTGTTTATGGTGAAGAGCTAGAGTTTCTGTGCAGAAGGTTACTTCTCAGTTAGATGCAGAAAGAAGCAAGGTCCAATGGCAATGTCTAACCAAACCTCCAGATGTGTTTCACATTATGTTTCTGTAGTTCTCTCTATGGGGCTAAATTCTGGGAAATATTGAAAGGCCAGGAGGAAGGAAGCAAGAATACTCAGCAAAATTTTATCTGTTGTTCTATGTTCATATCCAAATCTTATTTAATTTAGTTCTATTTTAGGACAAATCTGTTAGCTTCCAGTGATTCTGGATCTCACACAAAATCTCCTCAGAAGCATATATAATGAAGGTTTTTTTTTAATTTTCAAGAAAATTTTATTTCTAAGAAACAGAATTTGTTATAATTATGTGTTATGTGTTATCATTGATTTTTTATTATGTACATTAATTATGTAACAATGAGTCATACTGATTTAAATATGAAAGCATATTTGTGCATGCAAGTATTTATTAAATTTTACTATATATTTATTTTATTCTATATACCAAATATTATACTAGTTGCTTTAGATTCAGTACAACTTTAATCCCTTTATATCAAGAATAAACTAAGCCTTGGGCAGCTAAGGAAGTGGAGTGGCTGAGACTCACAGCTGATCTAATCAAATCCAAGCTTGGGCCTTTCCACAACCATCACACTTTTATAATATACGTGAAAAACACAGAACAATTTCAATATAACTAAGCACAAATTGATGCGCAATTATCTTTAAAATGCCATTAGACACTAGTATGTTTTGAGGTTTCATCCCTAATCTTTCAATATTTTTATCAAAGATGAACATCTTATACCCAGGTTGCTTAACACCAGAGTCACGAAAAATATTTATTTATATAAAATTTTGTCTTGAAAAGCTGTCAATCTTTATAGAATTATGGTGAATAAAAATGGCAATTGAGATATCACTTGAAGAGGCAAAAGTCAGAATTGCAAGATGTATTGATGTTGGCTTACTGACAGCAAGCTTGGGGACTTGGAGACCTGGGATCTCATCTCTGTTCGGCCACTAATTAGGTGTCATAACCTGGAGTAAATCAGTTTGCCTCTCTTGGGCTTTAGTTTCTTTATGTGTAAAATTAAGAGGCAGTATTGGATGTTCTCTAAGGTTTCTTGCATCTTGAAAATTTTGACCCATGATCATTAGAGAGTATTGTTCATATCATTATAACTTCTTTTGTAAAAATAAAGTCAGTCTACCAAGCTGACACCATCATCCAGGACTTGAAAGTAACATTACCAAACGACTGTGACATTATTGGATACTGTGTATTTGAACATTCTTTGGAAAGATATTTTTAGTAATTTAAGGGTGCAAAAAAAAATCACATATAATTATACAAAGTTATGATTCCAGACCTATTTTATTTACCTGAGCATTTTTGAAGTTATTACAGGCAATCTCAGGAAAAGTTGTTGAAGATTCTTTTTTTTTCATTTTTATTGGGATAAATTAATTGCACAATGGTGGGTAATTATGATATTTATACACATGCACATAATGTACTTTGATCAAATTTACCCTGGCTATATTACTGTTTTTTAATCCCACTCCTTCTCCCTCCTTTTTTCAGTTTTTAGTGGGTTTCATTATTAGGTACATGGATAGATAGATGCATGTATATATACATCTATATATATGCATGTATATACACATATGTATGTGTGTGTATGTGTATACAAACACACCCACACATCTTTAATCATTTCAATCCTCAGTCTCCTTTCCTGGTGCCCTGAAGGTCCAATGCTTTCTTTGTCTATCTACACTTCTTCTCATTCATACAAAGATGGACAGGTTTACAATTGTTTTTAAGTAAATTGAAAGCTCTGAAGAGAACACCCACAGAGTGGGAGAAAATATTTGCCAACTATACATCAGACAACTCTATTGATATCTTATCCCAATCCATGCATATCCATTTTATGCTTCTTTTAATAAATAATGTTTAATTTCTTCTCACAAATAGAGATGTTTTGCTTTATTAATAATGACTGTAATGGTAAAGTCCTACAGGAGAGTCATTTGTAGAAAGGGAGGCATGTGGAATTTTTTGGCTTACATCTTTAAATCATAAGAAAGGCAGAGATGGAGCTGCCCTAAAAGAGAGCACCAACTCCACCAGGGCTCGTTTGCCACTACTTATGTCTTACCTTCTGTGGATGTCTGGCTCATTCTCTCAGTCGTGTGATGTTTAATGTGTCCAGGTCCATGGCTATTTGAATTTAAATTATACTGCTCAACTCTGGAGTTGCATGTGTGAGTCACTACTATTTAAATTCTGGAATACTTTCTCCAAACATGAAAGACTTTGAAGCCAGGAGGAAGGGAATGGTTGATGCTTCTACTTACATGCTGTGACAAAAAAAAAATTAAAAAAGGTGGAGGGAGAATTATACATCTTGAAGAGGTGCTTTCACTTCACTGATGATTTTAGGTGTTATCAATGGATGTATTTTGATAAATAAAATGGTATGTAATCTACATAACCATGTGCCTTTTACATTACAACCACCTCAGAAATTATTTCCCTCCTTCCCCTTCCCAATCTCAATCCCCATCTGGTTGCCCTCACCCAGACTATGGTATCTTTCACCAAAGGTTAATTTTGTCTGTGTATACATGTACTTATATATTTATATGTATACAAATACATACACACACACACACATTCCACAAGACAATAAACTGGAACGTTTAAAAGCATAGTTTCTTGTCAAGAAACTTGGGTTTGGTTCCTATCTCTTACTTCAAGGAGTTTTTAAGTTTTCTGAGTCTCAATTTTTCCCTAAATAAGCTAGGGCAAATTTCCCTGCGTCTCAAGGGTATTTTTTTCCCCCTAAATAACTAGGACAATAAGAGCAACTATTTCACAGGATTGACGTGAAGAGTAAGTGAAGCAATGAAAATAAAGAATGGAGTCATAAGTCAATGTGATACTTGAAACAGTACATAAATTTAGCAAATGGTAGCTTTTATTTTGATGCAATTATAAAAGTGTCAAGGCTTTTATTCTATAACTAACCTTTAAACTTCCTTCTATCTATTACAAAAGAATATTTATTTGAATTCTTCTCTGATCCAGTGTGAAGAGGTAAGATATGCCAAGTTCACCGCTACTTTTAAATAAAAAACCAAGGAACACAGAAGGAAAGTAAAAAATGAAAGTCCCTAAAAATCAAATTAAAATGTAGCACTGATGATTCCCATTCTTTTGATAAAATGTGTGAGAGTTATCAAAATTGTTGAAGGGCATAGCTCTGTTTGATGAGCCTTAGAACTTCACAACAACCACTCCTGAAATTTTATTCTGACAGTTTTATGGATGACCCATCACAGCCCTGATCTTCAATGAAACAGTTGATGATAGAAACTGACTTCCTATAAAAACAACTCTAGTACAAATCCCATTTTTGCATAATGCAGTTTAATATAACTGCTATTTTATGGAGTGACAGTCACTGGGTTCCTTGTGATTTCGTGTGTTCACTTCAGAGTGGGAGGCAGTTTTCTTGCTTTGTACTTTGTTTTGAACAAAAAGAAAACAGATTTTTCTGGAGAGTCAAGAAGCATGCAGTCCTGTGAGAGAAGGGCACAATGGGTCTCTGAGGTCAAAACCAGCCTTGGCTTTGGGGTTAGGCTGGGACTGGCCCTATGGGAGAAACACATGAGCAGGAGGAGCGGCAGTGGCTTCTGAACATTGGCCTCAGGGCATGCAAAGGAGGAGGAGGAGGGTGATCTGAGGCTGGTTTTCCAACTAACTATTTAACAGCTGTGTCCAAAATTGTTCTGTCAAAATAAGAAAACAGTTTTTAAAAGCCTGTCTAGTCACTCCTCCAAACTAAGAGAAACCTTAATATTACGAACGGTCAGCAATCGATCACCATGGTAAATGCTAGTTCTTCTCCACTCATATTATACCCACACTTTGGTCACCTTGGTAACCACTGCCTAATTCCTGAAAGGCAGCCAACACCTGGGCTTCTTTTATGTAGGGCTCTCTCTTGTCACTGAAGGTGGCTTTGCTATCTTCATGGTTATCTGGATAGAGGAGCCAGGAAATAAGGACTCCTAAGAGCAGCCTTATAAAAATCATTACCAGATTAGCGAGAGTTGAGGTAGAGATGCCCTGACTGCATGCCCTCCAGGGGGATAGCTCCGAGGGACCTGTTTCAGCTTGGTTCAAGAGTTACCAGTGAAGCCAGAGAATAGATAAATACAATTTGGAGACTGATGAGATAAAATGTCATCAAAATCCTTCCCAGGACATGTCCATTTCAAGAGGCTGGTAAGGTCCTTGACCCCCCCACCACCTTTTTTATGGTTAACTCATTAGCTGCTACATCTTGATAAAAGAACATGTTTAGGCAGAAAGGAAAGTCCTGGAGCTAGCACATGTGCTGAGGGTTGGGAAACTGTCCTCAGATGACCTTTTGAGACATGTGCCCCTCCCCCACCTACTTAAAGCTTCATCCCTAAGAACTACATCTCAAGTATGTATTTATAACAGAATGCATTATGGGTGGGGCATGCACAATCAAAACTAAGTTATATAAAATCCTGTCAATCAAAACTCACAGGAGGGGCGCTCCTTTTAGTCCCCCTCCACCAGTCCCAAACCTGACAGAGAATTCTAGTCTTAGGTGTCTTTGCTCAGGTCAGTTCTGTCTGTGGAAGCATATTCCACTTTCAATGCATCTCTGTTTTGCTTGTTACTTCAATGTGTTTTGTACAATTCTTTGTTCACTTTGCTAAGAACCTGAAACACTCATAACCTGGAAGTGTCCAGACTCCCTCCCCCAGGATGATATCAGCAAGACATAGCTTCAGTTGTCCTTGGCACTTACTGTAGTGACAAGGCACCTTTACTTTGTGTCCTCCCTTCCCCATTTCACAGCCCCACATCCCTGTGGGGTTTCTTTCAACTCCCAAATGGACTACTTGTACTGAATCGTCATCAAAGGATCTGCTTTTTGGAGTACACACACTAAGGTAATCATTACCCAAATGGCAAAATGAAATATCCTATATCAAAGCAAACGTGCTATTTGCTGAAGACAGAGAACAGTGAAAGACTTTGAGAACCACTGTCTCACAAACTCTTCTGGCTTTCTTCACCTGAATGCAGTAAGTTAAACAAACATTTATACAATGTCTTCTACATGTAACACATATTCCCCAGAATTTAAGATTAAAACATACTGATACCACAATTTATTCTATCCTAATTTTACAAATTTCCTTCCAAACATAAGTAAATATTTTCCATTTTCACAAGGAAAATCTTTCCTTGCATGACATTGGTCCTGATCAATTTCTTAAAATGGAATTTTGACTGAATCATTTATCTAGTGATAAGGTTCAATTGTGTAATGATTTTCAGCTTATGATAGTTTCAAATTACCTTAAACTAACCCTGAGATCATGGATGGGTTAATTTTATTTTTGAAAGAGTCCTGAGACAGTGGATGAGTATGTCATTCAATATGTCTTCTTTCTAGGAAATGATGTTTAACTTTTGTAGAGTGATGATTGCTCTTTTGTTAAGATAGTAACTTAAAGGCAAAGGGTTTTTTTGTTTTTTGTTTTTTTGCAGTACTGAGGTTTGAAATAAGGGCTTTGTTCTTGCTGGGCAGGCCCTCTACCACTTAAAGGACAACTCCAGCCCTTTTTGCTCTGGTTATTTTTGAGATACGCTCTCACTTTTTACCTAAGCAGACCTGGACTGCAAATATCCTATTTTAAGGTTCTGGCTGTAGCTGGGTGTGATAGGTGTACACCACCACACCCAGCTTTTGTTGAGATGGGGATCTCAAAGCAAAGGAAAACCAAACAAAAAAAAAGATTTGTTTGTTTGTTTGTTTGTTTGCCCAGGCTGACCTAGAACTGAGATCTTTCTATGGTTCTCAGGCTTCCAAGTGGCTAGGATCACAGGTGTGAGCCACTGCTACCTAGCAAGGGTAAGAACATTTTGAATGCAAAAATATTTTGTTCAAATTTTATTTCCAAGTAAGTTAACAACTGGGTTATTTGAGAGAGACACAATATTTTTTTACATCAATTCCATCTTACTGCCAAAATTTAAGCATGTATTTCAAGTTTACAAGCCAGAAGAGTCTATGCATTTACGGCCAGAAATTTGTTCTCTGTGGACATAATATTTATGTCTCTGTGACATGCATCATTTGATTTGATGTCTGCTTAACAGAAATGTGATGGGTGACATTATCAAACTGAGCAGATTTTCTGTAACCTTAAACTGAATGTTCTTGTGTATATATAGAGTGAGTGTCAAATGGGAAGTGCAGGAAAAGCAGCAGATGCTGTCACCCAGGTTGGTCCAACAGTGTCATTAAAACCCATTTGAGCAGAGCAGATAAGCCAATTAGAAGAGAATAATTACTTATATGAATATTTAATTATATTTTTCTACTAATGCTATTTTCCTAGGGTCCATGCCATATAGTCTGTTTCTTGAAGGAATAGATTTGTAAAGAAAGAGGACTATATAAAATAACTTAAAAGAAAAGACTTTGCAACAAATTAAGACTTAGTTCTTGATATATTATTTTAGAATGAAGGCAAGTATAAGCATAAATTTAATGATTAATTGTATAACCATGGAACAACAGCTTCTTTCAAATCACAATGGTGGTGCTTGATGGATTTCATTTCATAATTCTAATACTATTCTGAAGTGCTACAACATGTGTACTCATTGACTGAAGCAATAAATATTTATTGTCATGCATGTGTCACACACCATATGAATGCCTGGAGTTGAAAGACAAGATAAACACCATTTTTTTCTTTTGGAAATAATGAAAATGGGTGTGTAAATACAAACAATGCTGGGTGGCCATGTAAGGACAATTCCTGTGCAGCATGAGTATTTTTCCCTGCTCTTAATGACTGTGATAATTAGACAAATTTGTATTTATGCACATACTGGTGCCCAGCACTGTGCAGAGAGCTTCATAGGCTTCACTTAAACCCTCAGAGCATCCTTACAAAGTCTGCATAGAAGTAGAGCTGGACTTCGTGAGGCCTTTATAGATCATGAAACCCCTTCTTTAAGAAAAAGAGCATATTAATATTTTATTCAAGAAAACATTAGGAAAACAAATGGCAAGGTGAGCATGCTGTGTGTGCCCTCCCAAATGGAGCCTGAAACTTTCATCTTTCTTAGCTTCACAATGAATCTTCCTTCCAGCATTATTATTTTTACCAACTTTCAGATGAGGAAACTGAGGCCTCGGGACGTAATATAAATTTTACAACAAAGAAAATTTAATGTATGTGAGAATTCAGAAAGTGTATATACTGTTAGGTGGAAGAATTAGTACCATAGGCCAAAGTAATTAAATCTTCTGAATTCCATGGAACAGCAAATGAGGATATCTCATTGGCCAATTTAGTTGAATCAAACATTGGTCAACAGGTGGAATTAAGTTCTTTTTATACTTGCACACAGTATGAAGTATTTGTCTTTACTGCTGACATTTGTCTATGAACCAGAGAACATGACTTAGGAACTAGGAAATTCGAATCTAATGTCACACTATCATTTATAGTAATTCCACTTACAATTTTATAGTGAAATGTGTTCTACAAACCAAAAGTGGGCATAGGGTTTCTTTTTTTCTTTGTTTCTTTTCTTTGGTGGTACTGGGGTTTGAACTTAGGACTTTGTACTTAGTAGGCAGGTGCTCTACCACTCGAGCACCAACCTGTAAATTTCAGCTTTTGTGTTTGAATAAATTAATTTATTATTGCTCAACAGTGTCACATACCCTTAAAGAAAAACTAAAAGTAAACTGACATTCCATTGATTTTTTTTAAGCATCATTAAATAAAGGTAAAATATGAGTGTCTCTGGGTTAAGTAAGGTAAGTTTGACAATTCTGTATATTTATTTCTCAACACTAATGTTTCCATGATATTTAACTCAGCTGCAGAGGACCAAAAGATTGATCAATATCCAAAGTTTAGGCCCAGAAATGTGTACTGAGATTTATGACTACTTTGGAAGCATCATTTAAAATTACAAAGAAAGTTTCTTTTTAATTTTGAGATATGCCAACATAGTTGGACATGCATTGAAATTCCATTTCTTAAAAATGGTACCCTTAGATGCACATAAACAATTCTGCTGAAATGAAATTAGTCCGAGGATGGCAATTTAGATTTATAGAAGCAGGTACTTTAAAAATTAATCAATCATTCCCCAGTCCTTGACAAAACACGGTGTTTCCAAGGGCACTTCGAAAGCAGCGGTCCTGTGGTGCAAGGTACTACACTACTGAGAGCTCTTTAATCTTTTAGACTGACTCACTGAAGAACCAAGACTGCTCTAGCAATCACACCTAATGCTCAAGGTTAAACTCAGTAAGAGAAAGACATTAGCAGGCATCATCAAATAATCAGTTTTAATCACCTAGAAACCAGTATACTAGACAGAAAACAAGTTTCTTCACCTAGAAACCAGTATACTAGACAGAAAACAAGTTTCTTTATTAACTATTAACGGCATTTTGTTTATGTCTATAAAGGCCCATGTACTAGACATGTTAGAGTGACCTAAATGTTTCTGTTTATGCTATACTCTTCTTTCATGATTCTCTTATCTACATTCTCATCACCCTAATGAAGTTCAAATCTTTGCATTATTCAAGGTCAAACTCAAATTCGGTTGCTCTATGCATGGCATATTAGATTAATTCTTTCATTGCTAGAAGAAAATATAACTACTCATGCAAGAACTTGAAAATATTAAGAGAAAAGACTCTGGTCAATTCTAGAAACTCTTTGGTTTAACTAGACTGGTAACCTTGAGTGTCTGGTACTCAAAATCAGAAAAGTCCTAAAGGGTCAAGTGTGATAATCTGCCCAGCTTTGTGACTTTAAGATTGCACATTTTATGGATGCCATTAAAATATTCTTTGGATTTCATGAAACTTTGAGCTTGCTAGGCTAATTTTATACCAATAGGTAGAACATTTATGTATGAGTTGTTAAAATAGACAGAATGAATTGTAAATCTTTTACAACATTCAAAAACAAAATTATAGTCTTCCACAATTTTTATGCTGATACCTAAAATACAAGGGAATTTTTAAAATGAAGATATATGCATCCAAATGTAATTATACAATCAATTGATTAATTCAAAGTGATTTTAGTACAACTTCCATCTATATCATAGGTTTCTTTTAATGAATCAATTCATTCCACTGTTAATACAAATACATAATTGAACAGAAATGATCCAACAAGTCAACGAAAAAGACAAATTTTGAGTGCCATTTCTAAGTTGCTGTGATGAAGAACAAAGCATTTTGGGGCATGAACTTGATAATTGCAAAAAGAAGCAAACTTATTGTACGTGGTCAAACTGGAGAGCACTCCATAAGATGCTTGAAGTTTCTGTTCTCAAATGTACTATTCTCGCCTCCTCTTCATTTCTCCCAGATCAAATCTGTCAGTGTTTTGAAATACCTAAACTTTTCCAATTGATATTTTAAATAAGTCTTGTCAAGAAGATATTGTCAGATTGATGGGCATATGTACTGTGAGGTTATAATATCTCATTTCCAGAATGGTTCCTTGTGATCACTGTGTGAAATTGGGCTGATTACCTATACCTTTTACCCTCTGCATTTCCATCTATACAATGGAATTCACTGTCTTCTTCCTAAGGCTGTGTGAGTCTTGAGGCACACATACTTAAACATAAGGGTGATTTGAGGGGGATATTAAAATGATGTATTTTTATTTTCCCTGAAACATATTCCCCTCCAAGGCATACCCCTTCATGGGCCAACCAGAAAACACTGTCGGAGGAAGGAAAGGACTTTTTCTACTGAGAACAAAGAGAGCATTGATTTGCTTTGATCTTCAAAGTGGATGCCTCAGAGTAATAGCAAGGTCTAGAAAGCCAGGTCTCACCTGTGGAAAATGATTTTCTAAATTCTTTTTGTTGAACATAGCATATCAAATGATAAAAGCTTCCTGATCAGATTATGTAGTCCAGGTTAGAGAAGATACAGAGATACCTTTCTTTCTTTCCTTGGTAGGTCTCCAGGAGAGGGGATCAGAGATAAGGAGATGGAGTGGTAAGAGAATTGTGGTGATATTACTTCATGCTGGAGGCAAGAAGTGGGGAATTAGATGAGTAGAATATACCCTTCACATAGAGGGTATTTCATCTTCTTTCCTGTGTAGGGATCTGGAAGGTAATGCCTTATAACCAAATCCCTGGCTAAAATAGCTATCAGATGGTACAAGTCAGTGAAATAAATTTGTGTAGAAAGAAAGAGTGCCTAAGAAGGCACCAGTGAGCAGTCTGGGGAGCTTTCATAAGGTCATGTGTAGAGTCCCTATAATTCCCTGGGAACACAAAGATGTCAGGAATGTGTTCAGTTGGATGCAAGTGTGACTGGAAATCCCGCAGAAAGATGATCAAGGAAGTGGGAGACTTGGTAGTTGAAAAACACGTACATAAACTGAAAGAGAATGGAGCCATAAGCAGACCTACAGTGCAATCACTGTAGCATGAGTGTGGGGCTCAGATATCAAGGAGAGATTCTCTTATTTGCAGGCTGAGCCTTCCTGGATGCACTATTTATGACTAGAAAATGCAGAATTTCCAGTCACACGCTTGAGCAGCAAATGACAGTAGATAAACCATCATTAGCTCCCAGCAACATCCATGGATCAGATCAGTCACAGCCACTTATCTGGGCTTAAATCTCCCTGATCCTTCCTGTGACAATTCCACACATCCCTTTGAACTTCCTACTGGATGGAGTAAATCTTTGAATATTCAATTCTAAGAGATTTCATACGATCAACACCAATAACATACAGAGAAAGACTCTCCATATTTTAGTAAGTTTATTTGGAATGGCAAAGCATTACAATACAGATAGGAATGCCATGGTAAACTGCAGCTATTTACTGTGATAATCCAGTGAATGTTTACCTGCTTGAATTTGATTTAACCTTCTCCTTCTCCACTTGCTGTCTAAAGAAGAGGAGAAAGGGCTGGAAAGTGAGATTAAATAAACTAAGGGGAAAAAAAAGGAACACACTTTTCATACGGTTTTCCCACACTGGTTACCAGACACCCATACAGTAACTCAAGTAATCTTTATAAATAATAAGATCAGTATGGCTCCCCACAAACCACTGCAGAGATCTGGAGTTTATCAGATTGCATTGAGCCAAAGATAAAGGGCCCAAGTTCTCTGTTACGCTATGAATGTGCTGTGAATGGAGATAAGCCTTAATTTTTCCTTTTCATGTCCTCATGTCATTTGTCTAACTCTGGCTTGTCACCTTATTTCTACAAAATTCATTCAAATGTAAAAATGGTAAATATTTATGGACTAGTCAACTACCCTTATATAAAACCAAGCCCTCCAGGATTTGGCTTACTAGCTGGTATGTTGTATGTGAAAAGAAACCAAGTGGAGGTGAGTATTGTTTGAGGAAAGAAAAAGAATAATAATAGAAAATTTCCTGTTTAGATTTAGATACAGGTCTCATTTAACAAAAACAAATCTTAACTGATAAATAATGCTATAGTCGTTACTATCAAATGATACAAAAAAGAATTATATCAAAAAACGAATCAATTGATTTCAACACAAAAAGTGTATACACCCAATATGTAAATTGCTTAAATATTAAAAAGGCCTGTGCATGAAGTTGACCTCCATTTTGGACATCTGGAAAAATACCTTTTTAATGTAGGAATATGACACTTTCCTCAAGCAATCTTGAAAGAGGTGTAATTTTGTAGTGAAAATAGGAATCTTGAAAAGAAAATCTACCTTTCAAATATCAATCTTAAAGGAATTAGTTTCTTGATGTAAAAATCAATGAACATCACCAGGAAAAAATTAGTAAGTTTTCACTTATTTGTGAAGGTGACATTAGTGTTTTAATGCTGTACTTTCACTGCTGTCTTTTTTGCTTTACAATGTTTTCATTTAGGTGTTTCTATTTTTCCCTAATCCAAATTTTACTAACAGTTCATGTCTTGATGGACTTGTAGTAATTCTTACAACACTTTTAAATGGCTATTACCTCAAACCGTTAGTTCCACAAACTACTTTGATCTCATTGTAGGAGAAAGTTGGGTAGTTACATTGGAGCAGCTTAGTCAATTCAGGATTAGTGGGTCAAATACAAGGAGATTTATAAATCATTTATGTGAAACTAGTAGCATAATTTAAAAATTTTTTATTAACCATGCTGTTGTTTTATTATCACAGCAGGGTTCATTAACGGAAGTGCTAACAATATATCTTAGTTGAATTCACTCCTTCTTTCATTCTCCTTTATCCTCCCTCCCCCATGCTTAGAACAGTTTCAACAAGTCTCATTTTTCCATTTTCATATATAAGTACAGAATATTTCACCATATTCACCCTTCTACACCCTTTCCTTATATCCTTCCTCCTTCTACTGCTACCAATCCCCAGATAAGACCCATTTTATCTTCCTATCTTCCACTTTTGCAAAAAAAAAAAAAAGCCAGGACATTTTCTGAAACTCCCTCTGTAGATATCTGGAACAGGTAAAAATGTCGTGGCTTTATGTTTTTTTTGCAAAAATGGAGGATAGGAAGGTAAAACAGGTCTATCTGGGGGTTGGTAGCAGGAGAAGGGGGAAGGATAGAAGGATACAGAGGGAGCTTCAGTGTACTCACAGAACTACTTCAAGGGAAGAATTTTCAGGGACATGTGTGTATATTACGCATACAATAGAAAATTGTATTGTTTAATGTTAAATTGCATAGTATATAAAGACATAAATTCTACGTATTTTTCAAGTTTATAAATTAAGTATATTAAAATTACAAGTCACAGAATGTGTATAATGATTTGTCTATCCATGCACATATAAATATACACAAATCCATACATCTGTACTCACACCTACTTACACATCTACAATTTTTCTGATTTCTAGAAACTGCTAAAATTATGTCTGATTCATATACTGCAATAATACTCATTAAAATATGTTAAGATTCTTGGAAGAAATCAGTTCTGAAAGCAATAGAGTTTCACTTTTAAAAAAATCAAATATTTTAGCTAAATTATGAAAAATTTATTTGAGAAAACCACCCAGGTAGAAAAGTATCTTTAATAAACCACAAGCTACAGCTGAAACTCAGAGGATATGGTGACTTAAACCTGTCATCGGCTAAAATATCCCCTATGTGAGACACATGGTCACTGGATCAGTTTTCTGAAGTAAAACACGGTGTGGCTGGCTCACTGTAAGAACATGGTGCTGAAGCCTCTTGTAAGGTTCTGTGAAGTAGTTCACTCACTAAGTGGATGTGAGTGGAACTTTAGCCTTCATGTCACTAAAGGTTCAGAATCTGCTAAAAGCAACAAATCGCTTGTCATATGCTTTAACTGGTAATCTGATGCTTCTCCATTTTAACAGGTTGAGCTGTTCACCAGGCACAGAATACTCGGCCCAAGTTAGTATTCTACCTTTAGGTAATGAACTGGTTGATTTTGATGGAGTGATTAATGTTAAATACAAGGTGATTTCAGAATGGTGGATGTCAAGGAAAGATCCAGGTGAAGGATGAGTTTTGTTTGAAACCGGGAGAGTCTCCTGGAATTGGGATCCCCACAGGGTGAAGCTGCAGACTTGCAGGTGACACAGTTTACGTGTCTCCCTTAAACCAGTTCTGATTGTGGCTGGTCTAGAACCAAGAGAATGCTAAAGGCTTCTCTGATTCTATTCCAAGGCTAGCTTGCACTTTTCTCAGACAGCTCATCTATAGCTATTTACATAGTAATAATGTCCCCTGCCAAAAGAGTACCAAAGGACTTAAATTTTAGAAGCCCACTATAAAATCCATTATTCTTCACTAACATACCCAAATAATATAAAAGGCTCAGAGACGCCTAAAGTTTGCTTCAATCATAAAGGACTTTTTTTCATAGCTCTGTGATATCTTTAGAAACTCTTCTACAGGGTGATACCAAACATCTCCGTGGTGCTTTACCTTAGAGAGATCAGTGATGTGCATTTTACATGGAGGCACCATTTAAAAAACTGAGCTATCAAAACAAGCCTGAAGTTTTAGATTCTTGTTTATTAAGGAACTCAGTACACAGTAGCAAGGGCAATGATAAGTTCCAGCCGTAATGGCTCTGTCCCAACTCTGTCCTGGAGTTTCATGTTCCAGGGGCGAATGAATAATTTAATCTTCATGAGCCATCAATTCTACTCCTTCAAAAGTCTGGCAATGGTCCCAGCTAATTTCATTTATGATGTGGATTTTTTTGGAACCATGTGCATTCAGAGTGAGAAAGGGCAACCGTCATCTCATTAAGTGAGTATGTTTCTGTTCTCTTTTTTTCCTTCCAGTAATACTTTATTGATTTATTAATCAGCAACAAATCAAAGGGTAAGGACATGCCATTTCCTAATTAATTAGTCATAGGAACATGCAACACTAATCAGTCTTATTTCAACTATAAATAGTCTTTTTTATTCTCTTGAGAGAGGCGAGTATAGAAATTTTATCATGCAGTACTAAGTATGAGATTCAAACCTTGAGAAATATATAATTAGTAAATAAATTTAATGCTTCAAAGAACTGCTTTGTCATCAACACAATTTGAGGGGGAGATAACCAATTGCCACTTCACCCTCCTCTCCTAAGAAAAGAGTCTACTAAAGTAAGTAATAGGACAGATTTTAGGATTTAAAACATGTCCTATTTATCTGTTTATCAAATTGTGATAACTTGTTCTACATTAAATCAGATTTTTGTTTCAATTATTCAAGTGACCTTCTCTTCCTTATTCATTGGTCCTTCATCAAATATTTATTTGGCAACCAGTATGGGTCCAGCACTGTGCAAGTTACTGCATTTACTTAATAACGTTGTACAAAATGTACATGGTTCTAGAAATTGTGGTCAATCCTTAAAAGGGGTAAAGGAAACACCAACCAAATAAGTATAAAAATAAACACATTACTATAAACTGAGAAAATTTCCAAGATAAAAATCATTCTGCTTCCTAATTCTGAAAAGTTTTGAGGGTTTCAATTACCCTTGTTTCGATCTTTGACAAGTCAGTTGACAATTAAACATATTCCTTCTCACTAAAATACATCCTTTCTGTTTTTTTTTCTTTTCTTTTTTTTTTTGTGGCAGCACTGGAGTTTTGAACTCAGAGCTTGAGCCATACCTCCAGCACTCATCTTTTCTGAAAAGATCTCTGTATTTTTTTACCTTTCATCCAAAAGAGTAAATCATTCATCTAGTTGGCTTTTCACTTTTAAATCCTCATTTTACTTACCATAAAGGGCCTGTGTTTTCCCCCCAGAAAAACTATGTAGTCTGGACTTTTGTTCTAGTCATTATTATGAAAATATCTCTACACACACACACACACACACACACACACACACACACACACACACACACCATCTTTCTCACTCTCTCATGTTTTTGCTGATAATCATGGTACAAAAATGCTCACTGCATGAATGAATTCAAAACGCACTTTTCTATTATTGTTTAAAAATACTTTGTAGACTCAAATTATTGTATTGTCTGACACATGTGGTATAACTGATAAATGAACAGAGGGAGATAGAAGGAAGCCAAATAAAAAGTTGATGGAAACTGAGTATTAACCAAAAGCATTATTTATATAATGTTATTTGAGTGACACTAGCTAAAACTTATGCTAATCTACTATTAACCAAGCATATTATGTTAAAGTACTATTAATCAGCAAACCTTGAACAGAAATCATTTTATTACTCACTTAAATAAAACCAAATTTCCGTGTGAAAAAATAGCTTAGGATTTACGTGAATCACTTCCTTATTTGAAACCCCATTTTTGTCCATTGTAACCTATGACACATCTCACAGTGTTACCAGTAGTAGATTGATCTAAAAACTTTAAAGCAGCATATACATGTAGCTGCTTAGAGTACAATGAATAAATTGTATCTATAAGTTTTGAGGGCTAGCATTGGAGGAGCACAGGCATAGAGGCTGATAAATTATTTTTAATAAGTTATATATTTAATGTTTTTATGTATTGCAATACTTTCACCTTGTTGGACAAAATAATGCTGACCAGAAATAAGTACTGCTTATAAAAAGAGAAATGGTGCATTATATTTCTGACACTTAAAGTCAAGTACTAAAGATGCATTGTATGTTAATGTATCCAATATATCAGCAAGAAGTAACGTCTGCCCTCCCTTTTGGGTCTAGACTATTTCATAAACCTATTTTTACTTTCCTCTGTCTGATTAATAGTGTCCCAGAAATACTCTTTCCTGACAGTACATGAAGACAGTTTTGAATTTATATGAGAATCATGGAGGAACTAATTCTCATTATGCTTGAAATAATGCATCTCAGAAGTTGAAAATAATTTCATGTACAAATTTCACTCAGTACAATGTAATGTTATTTTCTTCTAGGAATGTATTTAAGGCTAAAGATTAATTGTTGCAATTTCATCCAAATTTCCTGAATTAGTTAATAGCTTCTAAAAATTTTGCATGTATCATTTTTAACAGCTATGATTAACATTCACAACAGAATTAGATTTTACAATTTTTGTTATATGGGTCAATGATTTTAACTTGTGAATATGACCTTGAAAAATATATAAACAGTATTTAAATGCTAGAAGAAAAATTAGTTAAAGATGAACACAAATGACAAACTTCATTTCTTCTTCATCTTCTAAGAAATCATTAGATTCTCAATTAATTGATTTGCATGCTATCTTTTTTTGGGGGGAGGCGTTCTTTTCTCTGTGCTAGTGGCTTCATCAGTAATCCTCATGCTCTCCAAGAAAACACAGAGAATACAGCTTCATACACAAATTGTAATTTTAATAACAGAAATAGTATTTCTTAAATATAGTTTCACTCATCTTAAATATTTTGAAATAAGGTCTCTTGAAAGATTTAAGTTTCTATGTTAGACATTTCATCATTATAATCACTATAAATTTTGATCCACTCAAATGTGAAGTTTCACTTGTAATTTACTCTGAAAAACAGGAGTTTTTTCCCCTAGAAACCAATCCTTCCTTGTTAAATACTTTGCTTTATCATCTTAATTTCTTATATTATTTTTTCTAAGTGATTGCTATAGTAACTCATTAAAGGTACTTAAATGCAAAAAGGCAAGAAACTCACAGTGACAGGACACTATCAATTGTTTCCACTCACCCACATGTTGTCATATTTAAATTTTAAAAATCCACTGACTTGTTTAATTTCAAACATTTTGAGGTTTCTAGAATAGTCTCCACTCAGAATTCAAAAATATGTTTATCTAAAGTGGTTCTGCTCAGCAATTTAATAAATTGTGCAATCCACAGGGAATACCATTAATTATGTAAAGACGCGCAGGGATTTATTTACTTGGTTTCTTTCTGAACCACTTGACTTGTCTCTATTTAATTAAACAATAATAAGTGTGATGGTAGGGAGAAATGTGTGCTTCCATGGAACAATATTAAATATGTCCCTGGAATAGAGAATGGAATTTTAGATGTCTTCATATTTAGAGAGAAAATCAGAGAAAGTTAATTGCAAGCACTTGCCCACACCTCTACATCTTACTGACATACATCTTCAATCATATGTTGTTCCAGTTTTGAGTTATGGAGAAGGCAAGGAAGACAAATACCTACTAGTGCAGTAGTACATTCTTTCACTTCATCTCTTGGAAAGCCCATTGGATTTGGGGAAAGGACATTTTATGCATCTGATATGATACTTGCATGTGTTTCTGACTTTCTTCCAAAAGCCCAGAAAACAGGACATTTGTTACATTGCCCATTTTACTTTTTGTTGAAAATTAGAATATCAAAGTGTTGAAATACATGCTACCAAAGAAGAGAGCGGCTAGTTAAATACAAAAACACCTTGTTAAAAAAAGCACATAAAGCATAAATTCAGTTAAAATACATAAGATATTTTAACTTTATACTTAACTTTCAATTTTCTGCTTTATGGGCTTGGGCAGCTTTTATAACCTTTACATTCCTGTTTCCACCTCTGTTGGTTGAGCATAACATACCTGCTTTGGAACAGAAGTAATGTGCATCCCTTCCTAGTTGTAAAACATCCACACCTATGCATATAACAAAATACCAAAAAGTTTAAAACTAGTTAATAAACATATAGACATTACAATCTAGATAGGATCATTAAGGAATCAGTACAAGCAGAGAATATTTTCATTACCTGGAGACAGGATTCACAGATCTCCTAATTCTTTACTGAGTTCATATGTAATCTTTAATTTAGAGTTTATCATTTTGTTCTTTAAGAAATTGTAGGATGCAAGAATCCTAGAATTGATTATTTAGCTCTCTCCTGATATAAAAATATAATGAGATCAATGAAATATGTCATTATATTTTATCATTAAAATCATTATATAGTTATGTCAATTTTATCACTTTATCATTAAAATAAATCTATATAGAGATATAAATTAAAGGTGGCTTAGAACACAGTTTTACAGGATTTTCCCCAAAGATATATTTTAATTTAGCTTAATGAATGTGCTTGAGTTGACAATAAGTCATTATGTGTACATTAAAATTCATGCTATTATGCCTCTATAATTTATTAAATGACTGAAATGTATAAGTAAAAGGCATTAGGTAAATTTGTTATTTAAGGAAACCCCACAAAATCACAGTTGAACTTTATTAGCAATGATTTTTTTTTAAATTTAAGAATTCATCTAGTGGACAAAAGCCTTTTTCATAAGCCAAAGAAAGGTTTACATCCACACACATCAGAAAGTACAATTTTCAAAAAGTTACATTTCTCTCTTTGATAATGAGAAAAATTAGGAAGAAATAGAAACTGATTGGGATGTGGCTCAGTGGTAGAGTGCTGGCGTAGCATCTGTGAGACACTGGGTTCAATCTCCAACACTGAAAACAATAACAAAATATAAAATTGCAATATTAGAAAGAACAGTAATCAATATTTTGATTTAATGATTTCTGCCTCTATAATGTATATTTTATGTAATGTTAGTTGATTTCATTATTTTTGTGTAATTTTTATAAGATAGTAATATAAAATATTATGAACACAATTTTAATTTTATAAAATTTTACAAAACAGTGCAGCTATTTTCATAGCATCTAGTAGACATTTTAAAATTTGTATGTTTTTCTCCATTGTTGAATATTTTGCCTGTTTTAAATAATCTTATGTCAAATATGCACCAGTAAATTGAAGAGGGTGTAGATTTATTTATAATTTGCATTGTCAGAAATGGAAGTACCGGGTCAAAGTTAAGGGACTTCTGGTTTTCAATACTTACTGATATACCAGCACTGAGTTTTAAACAATAAAGTGGGAGTTATATAAAAGTGACATTTTCTTCAATTAAATGCGAGAACTTCATCAAGGGAATGATCTGGCTTCATTCCTCATATGAATCTTAATTGCCAATAAAATTTAGCCATCTTGACTGAAAGCAGGTTATATGGTATATGAATGGTGCTATAAAAACCACTTCTGGGAGTGTGATGATGAGTTTTGCTGTTCCCTCTAAGTTGATGTTCAATCTCCTCTTCTCCCCTCACCCCAGTAATTATTTAATGCCTTAAAAAAAACAATAACAAGAAAAACCCCTACCCCCATCCCCCAAAAAAACCACTTCTGAACTTAACTACATTACTATCTGCAGCAACTTAAACAGGTGTCATGGCATGAGTTCCATGATTTCTGTATCAGGAACCCCTACAGACAAACACAAATAAAAACACTCTGAATAAGAGCAATGTTCTTCATGAACCAATGAAATGCCCAGTCAACATTATCAGGATTATCATGATTCATCCCCTGGTATTCAGAAACCCTGGAAACTATGAATGAGTTTTATTCTTTTCTATTTTTTCCCTCTCCCATATCACCAATCTTTCTATGATTGCTTGAAAGAAAATTGTCAAAATGTATTATTTACTGTTTATTTCTTTACCTTGGGATTTTACGTAGGCAACAAAATTATTTGTGGCTCAAAACAAATTCTGGAATGGAATAGTATGTATTTTATAAGTCATTAACTAAAGCAAAATTAAATATAATTCCAAGCAATTTAACCAATGTCAGATGTCAGTTTTCAGTTCTTTCTGAATAAGCATCCATCCGATTAATCAACAGGCACATGCATGTACACACACGCACACACCTTCATACAGTAACATGGCTGGAAAATCCAGTGGACAGAAAACTTGTTGGAAGAGAGGCTGAGGTATAGATTGCCTTTATTGCAGGAATGATCTCAAACACCCTTCCAGGTTACTGACACTTCATAGCTGTCATTAAACATCTACTGGGTGAGTGGTTTGTTGCCACATGATATTTCTATCTTTTTTAAGGATACCTAAAGCTATTTCCAGATATTTTTGACATGTTCATATAATTAATCACTGTGGTTCTCAGTAAGTGCCATCTTTGGTGATTATTTTGTCTGATACTGTGGTTCTCCATCAGAAAGCTCAGATAAATTTGATTGTTTCATTTCTAAACCTGATCTTTTACCTTTTCTTTAACACAAATATTCTGTGAATTTGAGTTTTCGGTCTCACTGGTACAATGGGAAGAGTTATAATCCCGTTATGAGCAGCCAAAATCTTGTCTTGAGTCCAACTTTAAAAAAATGGAGAGCCCCATTATGCAGGAATTTGATCACATCTCCTCCTGAGTCACAGAAACAGGTATATCATTGGTTTCAGACTTTTGTGATCTCTTTTTATTTAATTATTTTTTGACCCAAATTTGCCCAGGCTTCAAAAAGACTATTCATCAATTCCTTAAAAATCATCTTCTCTTTCAGTGTCAGTGCATGGTGATAGGCCACACTCACTATTATTTAGTACAGTGATAAAGTCTGTGCTTGTGGAGGAGACAATGTATGTACATATATTTAAGGTCATTACAAAATGAACATAGAGGTCATTGTGGTTATTTTGGAAAGATCCCATTTTTGTACCATCAGCAGTTGTCATTCAGAAGTTAACCTATCTTTAGAACATGTTTAAAGACTTTCTTTGGATAAGGTTTTTGAGGAATAGGTTAAAACTTTTTGACTAGCCTTTAATAGCTACTTAGTCCTTATGGTGAGGATAAGTGTGAAAGATTTTTTTCCAAGAATAAGAACATAAATATTAAAAGTTCAGTTCACAATTGACTTTGGGATTCTTAACAAAACACAAGACTGTAAAATAAGCACATTGTATGTGTGTGTGAAAGGGAGGTAATTGTGGGATGGGGGAGGATGAATGGAGATGAAAGTGGGAGAGTATGGTTGATGGCTTCATATACAAATATGAAATAGAACAATGAAATCTCTTGCAATTGCTTTAAGTGGGGCAGGAAGGAGGTGGAGGCAGGTAGATGATTGGGGTAATCCAACCAATGTATAATGTTAGCTTATTCAGAATTGTCACAATGAATTCCCCCTGTACAACGAATATATCTTTACAAAAATTTCAGTTCACAATCTTTCAGGGAAAAAAAGCAATGAGTTTTATGTAATTAATGTTGCATTCTATGATGAATTACACTGTCACCCAGGCTACATCCACTTTCACTCTCCATCAATTTCTTCCTTCTATTTTTTTCTATCTCTCCATAATTCCTATATTGGTCTAGAGCACTGAGGTGCATAGCACCTAAAAAGGTGGAGGGTCAAATGTTTTCACATAGAAAATTCATTCTTAAAATTACTATAGCACTACAAGAAAGGACACAACAGGATATTCTTCCTTGCAGTTTTACACAGTGATAAAAACATAACCCTAATTATTTAATTCATGTTGTAATTGGTTGTGTTTTTCATTTTGATTTGTTATGCTAGTTATTTTCAATTCGGATCTCTTATCTTTCCTACTCTTTTTTTCCTCCTTCCATTTGTCTTCCTGTCCTACTTGAGACAGTTTTGTTTCTGATCATTTCTGTTCTAACCTACCCCTTCAGGACCATTCTATGACCCAGCCCATTGATCTAACTCAAGGTACTTGGTGTGACATCTTGGATCACTGCATTACAATTTATTTGAGGTAACTGATTCTTACCTAGAATTTCCTCACAAATATTCAGATTGATATTTCAGGTCATAATCAAACTCTGTCCTATTTGCTGGGTTCCATCTTTGATGGTAATGTGTCTCCAACAAGTAACAGAGTCACAAATAACAGTGATTAGGACATTCACGTTGGAATCACTCAAATAATCAAATCATATATAGTTAGATATAACTCTTTTAAAATTATCACCATTTTCCAAATCACTAATTTAAAACTGACATTTTATTGCAGACTCTCCTCAGGGAATTCACTGAATTCCCTTCTGTTTCCAAATTGTACCCAATTGGAGTTCATTTCTGAATTGTAAGCAAGAATATTGAAGAAATTACAAAAATCTCAAGAAACCCACTTTTAATTACAGACATACTTCTAAAACTTGAAAAAAATGGTTTGCTATGTGCAATTTAATGCTAGAGCAAGGAAAGGAGTCAACATATTATCAAACTAGATTAGTCATTTTTTCATCTAAAAATGTAAAGCAGATGCATATTTTGAAAAACAAGTCAAGGATTAAATATTATGTTAATATTATACTTAAATCATATGTCTAAAATATCTGGAAACAAATTAATAAGCCTGTAATTAAACCCATAAGCTCTGAGGACATTCAAAAATAGAAACATGAAACAAAATCTATAGGTACTTTCAAAGTTAAGACTCCCAGTTTAGCTTACTGAATTCAAATTCCAATCAACCATCACATCTTAATTAAAAAAGTTCAGCAATTGCATATTTGCCTCTAAGATCAGTTTAACTACCTATCAATCTTTGCAGGAGGCCCTTTGAATTTATTTGATGAAAAGACTTGGCAAATTTTAAACCAGTGCAAATAGATATGGTATAGTATGTTGTTACACATAATTTCTTAGGTTTAACTCTCTTATTTTATTTGCTATAAGGAAGAAAACGTTTAAGAAGGCTGAATCTGTTTGAGTTGCTATATCCTTCTGGCACTGGTACCATTTTAACTATAAAAAATATTTAGGTAACTCTAAGCTACATAGGGAGAAAAGAACTCGAGAAGTCTTGTAGCCCTCTATAATATTCTAAATATTTCCTTCATTTTTTTTAAGTGGAGAACTTTTCCTAAGATAAACAGAGGAGACTCTCTTCAAAAGAAATGCTGTTCTTGAGGAAGTAAAGGAAGCTAACTGGTAAGAATTTCACGCAGCTCTATTCCTCAGTTTTCTAAAGATAAGCATTCTGCAGCTTTAACAGCACAAAAAATGAGAACTTAATCTGTCATAAGTGGAAATAAAAACCAGGTCTTCCAGAGGACTAGGAATGGACAAAGTAAAGGACTTGAGAAATTTCCAAAAACAATGCAATAACTCAAAAAACCTGTCAAATCCTGGTGTATATCTTCCTATGTATACATTTCTATATGAATATGTACTTTTCTATCTGACGTTAAGCAAAAATAGATTTCTTGCTGTTGGTAAATCTTACCCAGATTGCTAAACTACTTGCAAATTCCTATACATGCCACATACAATCTTCTTTTCTACTGGTCTTTCCTGAAGGATTTTTCCTTTGAAAATTAGAAATATTTAGATATAGTGTAGCTTTTCTTGAAAGTATGGGTTTATTTAAGTTGTTAAACCCTGGTAAAGCATTTTTGACGTCCTCTAACCTGAATTAATCTCTCCACTCATTTCATTTTCTTTACCTTCCATTGTAGTTATTAGTGTACACTGCTATTATGATAAGCACATGTTTATATAAGGGTCTATATTCATTTCATTTTCCTCATGAAATAAATAGGGTAATGCCAGGAAAATGTTATTTTTAAACACTCATTTCAATTTGACAAAAAGCATGAGTTATTTGTCAAACAACTTTTAAGATTAATCATTGCTTGTTAATATGCTGCATTACTCACTGTACACTTAAATGCCATAATGGTATGTAGAATTAAATGCAAACTTGTTACTCTTATAGCATTCCAAAAGTTGAAAAATCAGAGGTCAAATTTCCCCAAATCAGAGACCCACAGAATTGGCTCATGGAAGATCAATGCTAGCCTAGAGGAGCCATCACAGTTGATGGCCAAGGGAGGTTTTGCATATGGGGTGGGATTCATGTAATCATTAAGGAAGTGAACATGAAGATGGACAAGCTATAAGTCCCTCAAATCAGCTTCAGAGCAAAGTGCCTGGATGGCTCTGTATTGGCCAGCTGCAGTGGGTGACGCAGTATTTACCTGGCCGGTGGATAAAGTCAGGGATTGGCTGTTAGAATGCTGATGAATGTGCTCTAGCACCATATTGTTTTCAGTTCTGTTAGTCCTTCACTTCAAAAATTTAAAGGAGACCAATGATAACAATCCAATAACAAAAAACTTCACAATACTGTCTACATTTATAATTTAGTGCATCTTTTAAATATCATTGGCAATAAAAAGAAAGATAAATTGCAAACAGTGGGAGCAGGGCAATTGGAAGTTAATAAAGAAGCCAGTGAATGAAAAGTGTTGAAAGGGATGAAACCAATTTTAGACTGTGTCAGTCACTACTTAGTTTATGGTCTCCATGTTAATTCAATATGTGCGCAGTCTCTTCTCATTCTTTTGCTGGGTTTGAATGTGCAGTATTCTTTGCTTTATTTACTGTCTAGTGTTTCTTGTTTGGTGGTACATAAACTACACCTGATTTAATATTTTTAGTGTAAACTTTTTTTTCAAAAAGAAAAAAAGCTATCTTTAAAAAACTGCATCTCTTTTTTCAAGAATCAACTGCATACATAAATACTATAGCAGGCAAAAGACATTTTATCTCTCCAGGACTGAATACTTTTGGAAATGCTTGCAACGTCTGTTTTAGAGAAGAAAGGATAAAATGAGAATGTTTGAAGGTACTTTTGCTGCATTCTATATATCATTCTTTGGAATAATTATCAAATGGTAGTAAAGTGAAAAAGTGGGGTTCGCAAAAACTTCACAGTTTAGTATTTACATTTTTCAATGTCTGTAGTGTATAAGTATAAAAATGGAAACCCCATGTTGGGGAGATGACCAGCAGCACATTTGGGAATCAAAGACTTTTGATCTCCAATCCTACTATGTTTGGTTTTTTGCTTTAGTGAACAGTACTCAGAAGAGACAACAATTTTGATGTTTGTAAGGCTATTTTTAGCACTGCTCAGCATGGTGTATTTACCATAAACTTCTGATGAAAATAATTCTAGGAGTATAGAAATAATTTTGTTATTATTTTCACATACATAAAGCTATGGATAAAATTGAAGCTTGACCTAAAATTAAATTTTTTCTAGTTAATGGTAGAAGGAGTGAATTCAAACATATTTGATATATCACAAGAACTTCTGTAAATGCCACAATGTACCCTAGCACAACAGTAAAAAATAAAATAAACTGTAAAAAAGATTGTAATAAATGTGCCCACATGAATCCAGAATATGGCTGATTGGAAAATAATAATATTCCTGGTTATTATACTTTCTCCCTTAGGATATTTACAACAAAACCAGGGATCAATTATAACATATTTTGGAGGAGACTGACATTTAGTGTGCATTACTACTTAGTCTGTTTTAATTTCATGTGAATACATGTGCATTTTCTCATCACTTGTCTAAATATCCTATGAGCATTAATTATCATTTCACTGAAAAATTAAAGGGGAACCGATGAGAAGTAAAAAAAAAAATTCTAGTTAATCAGGGTTAGAGATGTAGCTCAGTGGAAGAAGGCTGTCTAGCAAGTGCAAGGCCCTGTGTTTTGTCCCGAGCACTGAAAAAAATTTTTTCCCTAAGGATTAGAGTTTGCCAATAAATAGTTAGGTTTCTGACTTAGCAGTATACCATGAAAAGAGGCTAGAAAGCTTTTTTGGCTGGCTGAAATTTTCCTGGTACAAGTATGTACTCTTTTTATGCACTGGAGCCAGGAGATAAATCTGTATTTGAAATGTGTCAAATAAAAATTTTAGTGACCAAAAAAGACTGATATATATACAATGCATACACAATGAACTTTATTAAACTTCCGCAACTGTAGTTGATAAACTGATATTATTAAAGCCTCTCAGACTTCGTTGTGTTGTGATTTTCCATTTATTACATATATACATGTTTATATTTACATATTTCTATCTTGTAAAAAGTACACTGTGTATTTAATGCTTTGATCACTAAATTTTAGGAAATGCATTTTAAAGAAAGTATAAGCAACATTTTCCATGTTCTTAATGATGGAATATCTATTCAGAAGAGAACAGATCAGTCTTTTTCTGTCAGTAAAAAGAAATTTGTCCTTGGATGTGGTCTGTGTCATTTCCAACACTGTGAGCTCAGGATTCCATCACTCTGTGATTCATGAGTGACGCACCTCTTGGAATTTCAGGATGTGTGTGAAAAACTTGCTATACTTTTTGTTATCAGTTTTGAATGCTTCCTCCCCTGATTTATTATTTTTTTAACCAAAAATAAACAGATGAGTCATGTTTATAAGATGGAGAAAGGACCGTGACATCTCTTTCTTCTGCTGAAAAGGGTTTGTTACTACTGAGATGTGGTACATCTTAACAAGGGCCATACCACTGGTAAGACATCCAGCTGCATGGTTTTCAATTGTTCTGGAGCCATGCTACTGCTACAATTACCACAGTCTCAGGTCAATAGCCTCTTCTAAAGCCAAAAAGCACAGTACACCCTTTGCTGAATGTCCACAGTCTTTCTACAGTGATGAAGTAAACTATGACAGGGCTGACTTGGGCGTCTCAGGAAGGAAGCCTAGAACAAGCAATGAGCAGAGCAGTGGGAACCTGCCTACTGCCTAAGTTTGTGGGATGGTCATAACCAGCAGCGCCTTTCCTGAACGCACACAAGGCAGCAGAGATGAATGTTCCATTTTCTAATTAACAAACTCATTCATGAAGTTTGCATCATTTTTCTGAGCTCTTACCAAGGGTAGGCAAGGAAATGAGTGCCTCGAAGTATATCTTTGTTAATACCCTTCACTATAAGTCAGAGTGCTCTCTTTAATGTCTGCGAACATATGTTCTAGGAAGATTAGCCACAAAAATCACAAACTTATATGAGAAAATTACTGCTCCATTAAAGTAATTTATGGGATCATGTGCAGAAGAACCATTAGCTGTGGTATCCACAGTGATTGGACAGTATTTCATATTGTTAAGAGTGTTGTACACGATAAACTCTCATCCAAGCAGCTGTAAATTACTCTCAATTGAAGTGTGATAAGGATCCAAATGATTATATTTTATGAACACAAGTGTTCAAAAAATGCATCTCAATGTTGAAATTCAAATGATTTACCCTAGACTTCAAGGACCCTCACTCAGTCACATCTGGTAATGTCACCTCATTGTCCAACCTCATTCTGTTTCCATTTGCTTTCTAAGTAAAAAGGTAAAATTTGACAATCCACTATTCAACTTCCTGTTTGCCAATGTCTAAATACATAAGCCAGTTTAATTTTTAACTGCTTTATGCATGTCCTCCTCTGTTTCTTTGAGACTCTCTGGGTAGATTTAAACCATTTCATCCTTTGACTAAATCAGCTGTACTCGTAACACGTATTTTAAATTGAGATGTGTATATTACAAGTTGGAATCCTCACTCAAGCCTCTATTAGTTATATGACTTGGAAGCTCTCGAACGTTCAGAGGTTAAAATATTATTAGTCATCATCATTAGAAAGTAAAAACTGAGCATTTTATGTGAACAATGTCAGGCAAATTAAGGTCTGGCTAATTTCATTTCTGCAATTATTTTAAAAAACAAACATTATTATTCTTATTTTTTAAATTGAATGAGAATGGTCCAATGAAGAAAATTCACATTAAGGAATTTAAAAATACTTGGAATTGGTTCATTCCTCTCTAATTTTTATTTTATGACCACAAATAGTTCTAATATCATTTATATTCCAAAGTATTGTGATTAAAGGTAACTTTTCTGATGAAGTTTATCATAAATCCATCATTACTATCACAATTCATTACAAGAAAAACTTTTTACAAATTTATTAAAACTAGATGCTTTCAAAAAACAAGTGTAGGCAGGAATCAGTGGCTCACTCTTTAATCATTGCTATTCAGGCATCCGAGGTGGAGAAGGTCATAGTAGGAAGAATGCCTGGGAAAAGAGTGAGTGAAATCCCATCTCAACAAAAAAGTAGGTGTGGTGGTATATGCTTGTTGTTTTAGCTGTGTGGTAGATGGAGATGGAAAGATCACAGTCTAAGGTCAACTCAGGCAAAAGCCAGACATTACCAGAAAATAACATGAAGCAAAAAACAGCACAGGGCATGACTCAAGTGGTAGAGTGCATGCCTAGCAAGTGCAGGTCCCTAAGTTCAAACCCCAGTATTGCCAAGGGATCTTCTCTCCAGAGATATGATTTAATTTGTGCTCAGGTGTTCTATTGCACAGCCACAGTTTTGCAAACTAACCTAACATGGTAATGCTCATATGGCCTAGAAGTAACAAAATTGAAATCTCAAGTTGATTTTTGCTGTATGAGAGCTCAGTAGCTTCATAGCTTGCTGTGCACTGGACCATTCATGTGATACGAGATGTAAAATAAATGAACTTTGGTTATTCACCTGGCTGTGGGTTGTCTTACTGCAGTTTCCACCATCTCCACTCCCGTCCTGGGAATAATTTTATGTGACTGATATTAGAGATGACATATGACTTTGACATAACAACTTAGTCAGATAAATTCAAGAGGTATCAGTTCCTCCAGAAGACATTAATATATCTAAGTGACAATTGCAGGATACAAAAGACATATTGATAATTTAGAGGAAATTTGCCCCAGAGTCCTTAAATCTGGCATTTTAGTCCAAGTTCTACCACTTTAGCTCAATGCATACAAACTTTGTCTCCTCTAAGCTTCAGTTTCTCCACCTGGAAAATACAAGGATTATGTGATGTGACTGCTGAGGTCTCTGATGGCTTTAACACACTTTGAGTTCTAGGTCAGAGAATGTGTACGGTAATTAGCATTCCCAAAATGGTGAACTGACAAAGGTTCACTGTGCTATTTCAGACCCTCACGTATATCATTCAGCACCCATGCTGACAGACTGAATCAAATGTTAATCACTGCAAGGAATTTTTTCTCTGAAATCTTTTCTTCCCTATGTATCTCCTTCATAATTTCTTCAGATAATTTACTTTTGTCATTTGATATAAAATACTTTATACATATTCTAATGTGGACTCTAAAACATTAAGTCTATAGGTAGAGAAAAGGAATGATGAGTGTTAAAAGTAGCAAAAACTCAGAGGAGTTCTTCTGTTCACCCAGATAATAACAGATGTTGAAGAGCATTGGAACAAGTACGTCCGCAATAGATTCCAAACTATGGAAAGACAGTCCTGCCTCTACTTGTATACATTTCAGATGGGAAGTTTGCATGCTTAGTTCTAGGAACACAGCAAATGTGCCCATGGTGGCATAGATAAGAGAATTCTGCATTGTTGACTGAATTCCTCACCACAAAGATGCTTCTTGAGAAGTTTGTAGAGAAGAGAGGAAGGAAAGGAGAAAGAAAGAGGAAAGGAAAGGAGAAAGAAATATGAATGAGAAAATGAAAGGAAGAGTGATGGAAGGTAAGAAAGAAAATACATTCTAAATAAAGTAGATCATATGGGAAATTCACAGGCAGGATCACAGAAAGTTACAATATTTATAGGATCTGATTTGTGACAGTGAGGTACAGTTTTGAGAATTCCACAGAACTGTCCCAACGAGGTGCTGTGGTTTCCAGCAACCTTGGCACAGCTGCTGCATGCCCTCCTCTTCCTCTCTCATTGGGTTAATGTCATTGCTGCTGATGGTGGCAGAAGCAGCAATTGTGCTGCCCAAGCTGTCTTCTGCCTCCTGCAGGTAGTACCACTGCTGTTAACCCACCTCCCATCAGAATGGAAGGCATAAGAACCAAAGTGGGGCTCATGCTCCAGGGGGCTTTCAGATTCTCATACTTACTAGAGAGGGGTGGATGACATTCTGAGTGACAATTATGCTTTGTAGATTCACTCCACCCTTTATTGACTTCCCTATACAATGTTAGTAACAGATCTCACTAGAAAATATTCTAAGATAAGGTCTAAACTAAGACCTTTTCAACCTGAACAAAGACAGTTGCATTACAGTAAAAGTTTTAAGATAAAGGGCTAGCAAGTAACCAAGAGAGAAAGTAGAAACCAGATAGATACAGGAGACTGATTTCCAGCTGTAGCTATGATATTTATCAAACTCATACAATGCAGGTAAATCATTTGAATATATTGTGCATTCTTTAATTGTAGATGCTATGGAAGAATGAATCACATGGAAACATTCTCTGAAGATTATTCAACTTCAGGAGTAAGGAATGCTATAAACTTTCAGATAGAAGAAACATGCAATCTATCATCCAATGAAAGGAAATCAAATTATTTTTAATTTGTCTCCTACAACATCAGATGCCAGAAGATAACAGAGTTTGGGCAGAGAAAAGAGTGAGACCAAGGATACAACAAACAAATTGTCATTTATACATATAGATGACAAAAGTCAACATTAAATATATAACCTACCAAAGAAACAAACACTCAGAAAATCAAGTTCTTTTTCTTTTGAGTATGAGTGGAGAAATCATGGACTGAACCTGAGACAGCATAGAGTCAATTAACAACAGACTCTAGATTTCAGTAACTATGATTAAAAACTATTTATCAAGGAGCATGAGAATGTTTAATGAGCTCAAATCAAATTTGAAATGTATAATTCTTAAAGGAGGAATGCACAGGAAGAGACATTCAACAGGGAAGAAGATAGAAATATGAGTAAATAAATTTCCCCTACTTTGTGTTATTGTTGGTATTTGGGGCCATGGAGGGAGAAGTAAGATTAAAATAACAGTTATGTCTTCTTCTCTGGAAATAGAATTATGCAAATGAAAATAAGTAAAAATGACAGTAATGTCAGTAATACTCAAAGTAAAAGCCAGTATGCATTGCAGTATTTGGCTTTTGGAGGGTTTAATAAGTAAAAGTTTACCTCATGCTCTGACATACCTATTAAACACTAGTAGTCATTATTGCAAGAAAAATGGAGGGACAATTTTAACTCATCTTTCTTGGTCTGATACATTATGCAAACAAAAACTTGTAGGAGAGGACAAGTGAACAAAATAATTACTGTTTGATCTGATAAAATTCTATCTGAGCACATACTACAGAAAAAGGATATTTATTTTAATTTCAGGTGACCACGAGATTTACAAATGTCACTGTACATTAGGTCCTAGATGGAAACTCAGTATATTTCAAGAGAGAAAATAACACAGTCTTCACTCTCTGAAAATACTATCTAATTATAATTACAATTTTTTCAGCTGAAATGAAATGAGAAAGAACTAGAGGCATTGATTCATCCAAACCACCAAAAGTTTGCTAAGTTTGTTCCCAGCACTTACTGCTTGCCAGGCATGAGCCTGGTCTCTGGAGATAAAATATTCAATGAGTCTCTATCTGCCCTGGGCTCACAGCACTGAGCCACAACCATTATTTACAAAGATTTTCATCTACCTCCTGTTCCTCCTCCAAGTCAGGGCCAGCATTCCCTCACCCCTGCCCCCAAAAGAATCAAGTAGTATTTAAATAGACACAGTCAGCTTTAGTGAATAGGTTATTTTGCTGCTTCACCTCACATTAAACCTACTTTTCAGCCCAGTCCATTGTACTAAAAGCCGTACTTTTTCAATTATGATTTTTTAATTTTTTTTCTAACAATTTCAAAAGGAAAGCTTCCTTCATATATTTTTATTTAAATATGTTAGGCTTAAACTAGACTTAGGCCATATACTAGAGTTATAAAATGATTATGAATTGGTTAGGAAAGATGTCTACCACAGATAATGCTAGTTTTATGATGACCTAAGTTATAGATTCAAAACATGCAAACATGAGTTTTCTGGATATGTTAGTAATGGTATTCTTACATTTTTATTTCTTTAAAATTTAGCAGAATTGACATAGTAAAACATCATTGAATATGGAGAAAAAAGAGAGGGTGACATTTACAAAATGAATAATGTAGCATTTCTGATGCTTATTTCATTCTATTTAAGGTATTTCTATGAACCACTTTATTATAATTATACAGGATTTACATAAATGCTCTAGCCCTCCCCTACTTTCCTTTGAAGTCAATGTTTCAAAACTGTCTTCTTTCAGCTACAAAGGAGGAATACATCAAGATAAGTAAATTATTATTCCAGTGATGAGCCGTTCACTTTTCCTTTGTAAATATTCAGCGATTCCAATCACCCTTCCTGAAGTAGCAATGTCCACCTGGGAAGCTGCAATTCAAGTTTTCAAGAGGAAGTCAGAGCTCAAGACTGAGAGAATAGAGCAGTAGATGAAACCACAAATTGAAACACATTCCATTAACTAATGCTTTCTCTCATATCTCCCATCAATTAATTATCCTTTATGTAATTTTCCATGTTATCATTATATATTTTTTTGATGTTTGTGCATGGTTTATTGGCAGTATATATTCTTTTAATTCCTTTGAGTAGGCTTCAGTGTTTAGAATTATGTACTCTTATTGCTTGGGGTCTATTTAGTTTCAATTATATTCCAATATCCTATGTACAGCTGTTCAAATTATTTTAGAAACCTTGTGCCCCATTTGTGTAGGCCCTATTTAAATTTTTATTCAGTTATATTTAAGACATTTCATCAGTTGACCAAAAATTAATACTTAACATGTAACTTTGCTATGTAAAGTATTCTAAGAATCATAACATAAGAACAAGGCTTAAGTTTCAGCCCATTATTTTTGTGGTTAGGTACATTGAACAGGTGGTATGGTGGGGGATCTGGAGTTACTGTATGTCTGGGATTAAAGAAGTTGAAGCTAGGTGAATGAACGAAAGGGAAAGTCAAATTGGTGGCCTTCACAAAAGAGACCTTAAGAAATAAGAAGTCCAAACATTGAGTCCACAGAGTTCCACACCTGGTTCCAAAAAGCAAAGAACCAGCCAGTGTAGACTGAAAATTGGAGTGAACATTTCAGAATATGAAACCAGAGATTCCTCAAAGTAATGCTAAAACAGTGCAGAGGGAGAGTATTTCACAGAGAGCCTGAATCAGATAGAATTCTAGAAAGAGTATCATGGAGGGCTCTTAGTTGGCTTAGACAAAATGTCAAGACTCCAGTCCAACCCTGAAAGTGACCCAACTCTTCTCCATTCAAATTGGGGAGCTTGTGGACTCTGACAGAATGTGTCTATAGGGAGAAAGGCAATCAGGTTTGTAGTAGGGATTATGGTAATAAATTTTCGTATTGTGAAAATTTCTCTGGACAGTGGTGACAGCAGATCTGTCATAGTACTGACTAACACAGCCTCTTGTTTCCAAGCACAGGTACCTTAGCCACAATTGAGTAGCCATTCACTATGGAGGTCAGTTTCCATCACACAGTAGGGTTCAAGGTAGTGTGTGTGTGTGTGTGTGTGTGTGAAGGGGGGAGTAACCTCAGTGTTATTACCAAATGCTAGTAAAATAAGAAAAGACAAGTTGGAGAGCCATGAACCCTACAGGTATCTTGTAATCAGTGCACTCAGAGTACAGAGTAGGGCCAGCAGATGGTTGAATGCAGTTAATAACCCATACTTAAATGGGCCAAGTGAGGGTTTCCCAATTCTAAAATCCCAGACACCAAGTGTTTGGTGTCTCCCTTGTGCTGTGGGATGCAGGCAGGGCTCTGAAAGGCCTAGTCCCTCTTCAACAGAAGCTAATAATGAGGGTGCATTTATAAAATGGAGCAGAATTCTGAATAAAGTAGGTTTTATGAAATATGGAATGCCCAAAAATACCACTTCAGGAGTTGCACTATATAGAATACTCATAGTTATTGACCAAAAGGATTCTTTTATGGAGGATACACACATTTCAACACCGTAAAACTAATGTAGGAAAGAGCAGAAAAATGGTAATGCACAAAAGAAAAAAGAAAGAAAGAAAATCATGAAGGAGGCAGCATTTAATACAATGTAGAAAACTGAGTGGGAATCAGATAGAAATTGTATTAAGGATGTGACTAAATGATGCTTCCAGAACTGGCTAAATGTTACTTTAAAAGAGGAACATGAGTAAGTGAGACATGAATTTAACATTCTAGAACACGACAAGAGAAAGGTGGATATGTGAGGCTGAATCAGACAAGAGGGGATGTGAAATCAAACAGAATAAAGAGAGATTTGGAAAGGTATTTTTCAACCAATAATTTAGTGGGTAAAGCGGTGTTGAAAATGGATTAACCTGCTGTGCAAGATGGAAACAGAGATTTCCAGAACCCTGTGCAGTCATCCAATGGGGAACAATGGAAACATGTAAGAATGGGGACTGGCATTTGCAGCAAGTTGTGAAAATCAATTCATAAGAAGATGCCTTTTGCTGCTTCGGAAGAACCCATTCTGTGTATTCTTGGAGAAGCATTGTACACTAAAAAGAAAATATTTCTCCTGGTTGCCAATAAATGCACTTACTATTATCCTAAAAATAGAAATATGAATAGTGTGCACACTCACTAAAATTTGTTTAAGTCTCCAAACTATATATCCATTTTCAGAAGGATTCCTCTGGGTATATTGTCAAACATTAGAGGTACAATACATCAGGGTAACAGTAAATCCTAACTAGGCAAAATAAAATAAGAAGTAGCAGCACAACTCCCTTGGTCTCTGGAATCTTTCCTCACACATATTCAGTCTTCCCATTCATATTTGCTCTTCAGTTTGCTCTCAGGGGAAAAAATACAAATATTGGACTTAAATTTTTTTGTGTGTGTTTTAAAATAAATTCTTCAACTTTTTTGCCTCACTTCTGTGAGGCACCAGCTACTATATATTGCAACCATTCTGGTAGTTGGAGTAAGTTGCATTGTAACATGGGCATTAAAATATATTCCGGAAATGATAAAGAATCTTTTAGCTATCTTCGAGGACAAATGAACCTGAGTAGCACACATCAACATGTTGCAGAATATTAAACTGGCTACTAACAAAGAAACATTACTGGGAGTTCCATGCAGTCTACCTGTGTAAGAGTGGAGGTGATCAGCAATTTCCTTTTAAAGCCTGAACCATTTTTATTTTTTGTTTGTGGAACAGGACTTATGAAATGTTCTGATAGTAAAATGTAACATTCACTCATGGTCAAAACATTGTGCTTCAGAAACAAAGGTGCTCTTATTTTCTATTTCTGCATAAATCTTCAATAGAATCCAATATAGTATTCATTTTTAATGATGTTCATCTGAGTGGTGAGAAGTAACTCATTATTCAACACTTCCTATCCTGGTCCTTTCTATAGGGATAAAAGGAATGGAAAGATCTGTTAAGTGCAATATTTATGACCTGCAAAGCATTACTCGGATTTAAACCTTGTGTTACTGTTGTTATAAATAATAAAAACCTAGCACTAAATGTTTCCTGAAATGCTATCTTAGGCTGTCTTTTCATATGACTGATAATGAAACTAAAATCAATAAATATTACCATACTGGTTTCAAATGTCAGACATTCAGTGGAAGAACTGGAAAAAACTGTGTCCTGAGTACAACTTCCTTTGCATCATTTACTTTGGCATCATTAATGTTAAAATAAAGAAAATCAATCACAAATTGGCAAATTTGGGTTTCTCCATCATGGTGTTTTCAAAAGTGCTTAACGTAACCTGAAGATTGTACATTTCCGAGAAGCATATGCTTTCAAAGATGAAGTCATAAAAGTTTCTACTCACTAAAAAAGTGAAGAATGGTTCTTAGAAATGTATAGGCTAAGCCATGGGAGAGTGGAGGGAAGCTATACTTAGTCAGACTGGGAAGAAAAACCCAGGAATGGCATGTATGCCATTCCTCCTCCTGCTGTTCAGTCACTTCTAAAAGGTATGCAACATGGACCTGACTTTGAACTTCAGAAAAAGTGAGTTTTAGTCACAGTAATTCTTCTTATTGGTTGTAAGCCTTGGTAACATCATTTAATTTCTCTGAACCTTATTATTTTATTTTACTACATATACAACTCAAAAGGAATGCAGTGAACATTACATAATGGCAAATAAATAATTTAGCCATAAGTGTGATGGAAAAATGGAGCCTACATCTCTGATTATTTCCTACCATTTCTGCCTCAACAGAGAGAGCAGCTGTGGGTTGAGAAAAAATAGAGAAAGGTTCTCATCAGCTATAGGTTGGATGTATACATTTTAGTATAAAAGGAGGAAAGGAGAATGAAGAATTTAAAAATCACACCAATATTTGGGTTTTAAAAAGCTATTAAGTTTTAAATGAAACTATCTCTAAAACAAGTCAATTTTGATGGAAATTATATATTGTATATATATTGATATTGTATGTATACCTGTATATTTCACCTTAAAATGTAAATACTATCACTACAAATGAAAAGAAAGGCAGGAAATAAAAAAAGAAAATGAAAGAAAAAAAAGAAAAGAAAGGAGAATAAAGGCAGGGAATATCTGATAAATATTCAAAAGGACTTAGTAGCAGGTGAAGGCAACATTTGTAATTGCTAGGCTACTTAAAATGTAAGTATCTAGTCAGAGAAGCTGTGAATGAGCACAATTCTGATATTAAATGGAAAGAGTTACACAAAGTCTCTAAACTTTCCTGAGGGTGTTTTTCCTGTTACTTATTCTTTGTGCCAAGACATCCAACAACATGCAGAATTCAGTGCTTTGGCAATCACTGTTGGAATGTTTGAGTAAAATCTCGTTTAAGTGTGAATGGTTAAGGAGTGGGGGAGAAAGTGTATCACACATACAGAGTGCTGCTGTTTCCTTATTAAAAATAATTTTATAGTGTTTTAAAGGAAATTGTACAAAATAAATGCATGCTATAATTATAATTATAAAAATTGCATTCTATTTTCTTTTTTAAGCATTCACCTGATAATAAGAGCTTATGTTCTTAATGTATTTTCTTTTCATCTTAGTCACTCATGTATTTTTTATAATTATTATTTTTAGAAAAGTTTGATGCATTGAGTCCTCAATTTTGAAAACACTACTTCAGACAGTTTAATTCTGCATGAAAAGGGCTGTTTTACCTGTTTGCTGAAACTTCTGAGCTCCCTTTACCTCACCTACAAAATGAAGAGGCTGGAGAGTAGGACCTCTAGGTACTTTCATGTTTCTGACTTTTAATGGTTCTCTAAATTTTTACCATTTACTTCCATATTCAGGTTTTTTCAGTAGGAGTACATTGCCTAAAATGCACTGGAAACTTTACTAAGGGAAGTACATTAGTTACCATGAATAATTTCTTCTCTTAGTGAACTACATGCTGAAGTTTTCTTCTGTCATGTTAGGTTTTATTTCTTTGCTACCAAAAAATATCAGAGTCCTAGATATTGATGATTATTTTAGGATCAATTCCACCACCATCACTCCTTAGTGCACTGCTTTTAATTATTCTCCATGCTCCCAGTTACTGGTGATAAAAAGATGTCCACCATCACAAACTGCCAAGAACAGACTTGACCCCATCCCTAGACTCTCTTATAATTATAACTTCCCTTACATCCACCAAAAGTATCCATCTCTCTTGCTTTTCCCATCATCTCTCTCTCTGCTGCCTTCCACTTCTCCAATATAGCCAATGGTAAAGCCGGGCGCCGGTGGCTCACACCTGTAATCCTAGCTACTCAGGAGGCAGAGATCAGGAGAATTGTGGTTTGAAGCTAGCTAGCATGGGCAAATAGTTTGTGAGACCACATCTTGAAAAGGCCCATAACAAAAAAGGACTGGTGGAATGGCTCAAGGTATAGGCCCTGATTTCAAACTCCAGTACCGAAAAAAAAAAAAAAAAAATATATATATATATATATATATATATGGCCTATGCTAGCTGGGTGATCAGAAAGGGGCAGGTTAATTAAACTAATTTAAAATTTAAATGAATAACACATTACCTGTTTTATTTCAGTCAGGAAAATTTGCATTTTATAAGAACCTCAGTTATCTTAACTTCTAGATTCATTTATTAATTTATAGCCAGTTTGTGGGGGATAAGGATACCCCCAAATCATATGAAGTTGCAGACCTGTTCAGGGGCTTTAGCCCTGTCTAGGTTTGCCTAAGAAGAAACTGGCCAGTTATCTCAGGCCTTTGTTCTGACCTTAGTTTTTGGGACTGTAAGCTGAACGAACTGTACAAGTAAAGGAACTGAACACAAGGAGTAATTTTGCTTGTTTGTCTTCACACTTACCTTGTCAATGAATCATCTAATTTGTAATAAAATATTTATCATTTCTGAGGAATCATTCTATACAAGTATCAATTTTTCTACATGAAAGTCTAATACCTGAACATTACAAAAATATTACCAAAATGGAAAACTGAAAAATGCTGATCACAGAGGATTGCCTACTGGAACTCTAAGAGTACATCTAGGCAGAAGAAATTCTGAAACCATTAATCAAATATGGCCAAAGTTAATGTATTATATTATACAGAATATAATGAGAAATTAGCAAACTACAACATATTTTATTTTGGGGGAACTTTTTCATAAACCTGATGTATCAAATTTTGCAGTGGCTATGATAAAATTAAAGATTATGTATTTATTATTTATTCATTTGCAGTTCAGGGGATACAATCCAGGGCTTTGTGCATGAGAAAGAACTGGAAGAGAAGGGACCCAATATGGTGAATAGCAAAACAGGGAATATCCCAAGGATTTCTAAGCTATAAATACACATTTTTATATCACAAAAATTACTTTCATTGGGAGACACTGGGAAGTAAACCTTTCAATTTTTCAGCTTGTTTTCATGTCTTAGTATTGACATGGAAGAGAATCCCAGTATCAAATCTAGAAAGGAATACTAACTAAACTTTCACAGCATTCTTTTAGAAGTGATGTCATAGCAGTCGCTCTGGTTCAGTTCAGCAAATGAGATGAACACTCAAAGGAGAAAATTACCTGGCATCACTGGAACGGTCCTGAGAGAATGCCAATCTGTAGAGTTTTGTGTATTTGAGCAATTTGACAGCAGTTCTTTTTGATATGGTGTCTCCTGCCTAGACTATCATGCCTTTGTTGATGCTCAAGACTTTTTAGAACCATGAAGAAAATGAACATTATCCTAGAATTTCTTATACTGAATCAATATAACCAAAGAACTCAGTCCAGCAAAACAAGCTCTTTGGGAGGCCTGGTTGACCTTTGACACGATTCATATCCACAAGTTAGGAAATGTTATAGACTTTGGAGTCATTCAAAATGTACAACTCCTGAATGAGCAGCATGAAGAGACTGCAGAGCAAAACGGAAAGTGATGCATGTTGAGCAGAAGAGACTGGAGTGAAAAACAGCAGAGTCAGGGAAAGGGTAGAAATCCAAAAGGATCTCTAATGCTTCCTAAGGCAAAGAGCCAGGTTAACCATGCCATGCCCAGAACATCCATCTGTGCTATCCTCTCCTGGGTCCTTGTCTTTCCTGACACCTCTGGCATCACGACACCACTTGTGACTATAGCTGAAGGAACAACATCTCCTTTGAATTGTTTTTTTTTTTTTTCTTACAGTAAGTTGTTACTAGATTTTTTTAAAGGCCGATTTATTAATTTAGGACTGACAATGGCAAATATTCTTAAGATTTACCTAGCCATAGGTCAATCTTCACTTCAGAATGTAGGTTTCATGAAGGCCAGTGACTTATTTGAGTCATTTTTATCTGAATTCCCAGCAGATAAAATCATGCTTGGTAAACGGTAGGCATCACAAATATGAGAATGATGAAATGAGCCATGGATACTTTGATAGAACACAGCATGGTAGAGAATTTCTGCAGTTTCTCAAGGAATTAGATTATTTGATTTTCATCCTGTTTATGATAAGCTTAAGTTCCTTTTGCCTGGCTCTCCAAAGGATGTCTAAATTTTCTGTCAACTTGTATCCTAGTGACAGCTAAACTCTTATAATGTACTCCTAAGCTTCTGAAAGAAGATTAGGTTTTTTCCTTCCACCCTTGTTTATATTTCCACCCCCTAAACTTAATTATGTGGCCATTTCTCTGCAGAAACTTATAGGCATTGCAATCCATGTCATGTATGATGAAGGGAATGAGTTGCTCAGGTTTTTTAATCTTCTCATTATCAAACATAAGAGAATCTTCCACATTTGCAAATTTGAAATCAGACTTATCATTGTTGTACCCCAATATGTCATACTTAGAGAATAATTCACAAGTAATTCTTAAACAGTAAGTCATTTCATCCTGCACATCTTCTTCCAATAATGGTTCCTGGGTCCCTGCAGACACCAAAATCCAGTAGCACTCAAGCTCCTTACAGAAAATGGTGAAGAATTTGCACAGAACCCACACACATCCTCGCATATAATTTAAGTCATTTCCAGATTATTTAGAGTAGCTGTTATAATGTAAAGACTATGAAAAAAGTTGTTTTGCTACATTGTGTCGACAATAATAACCAGCGTAAAGTTCTACACCTGTTCAGTACAGACACATTTTTTTCCTCTTTCTTCTGTCTGCAGCTGATCACATCTGTATAAGTAGAACTCACCGATACAGAATGGCCAGCTACACTTGATTTATTCTGAAATGTAGTGCAAAAAGTTAATACGTGTTTTCAAAGCATATATTTGCACATACAGTATGTGCAAAATTTCCTTTGGGTAGCAATGACTGTAGATGTGGAAGTGGGAGTTTCATTAGAAGAGCTGTGATTCACTTTTAGTTTTTCTGAACATTTTTCAGAACTTCCACTAAGGACATAAACCAATGTTGCTAAGTATTTACCGTGTATAATCTTACCATAGGGCTACAGCCAATGAGGCAGGAAGAGAGAGAGAAATACAACAGATGGAGAGGTTCAGAAGAATGGAGTCAAGGAGAGAGAGAGAGAGAGAAGAATCGCAATTATAGTGGTACAGGGGAAGTTCAAACTTAAAACTAAGTGAAGGTCATAATTTAGAGACTAAACATAGCTATTCATATGAATTTAGTAAGATTCACTCACCCAGTAATGCATTTTACACTGAAAGACTCTAAAGTTCCCTTCCCTCCTTCCCCCTCCCTCCCTCTGTCCTTCCCTCTCTCCCTACCTCCTTCTCTCTCTCCTTTCTTTCTTTCCTTCCTTCCTCCCTTCCTTCCTTCCTTCCTTCTCTTTCCTTCCTCTCTCCCTTCTTTCCTTTTCTCTTTCTCCTTTCTTTCTTTCTGCCTTCCTTTTTCCTCCCTCCTTCCCTCCTTTCTCTCTCTTTCTTTCTTCTCTGTTTTTCTCTTTTGTATTATTTTTGTTTTTGTATTGTTTTATGGCTTTTTTTGTAGTACTGGGGAAACAAATCAGGGGCATCAGGGATGCCAGAAACACTGTAATGCTGAGCTACATCTTCGGCTACCGTTTTCTTACTGTTTTCTAATCATTCATAACCATTGGGTTCTCTTTCACTCTTTTTTTTCCAGCAACTCAAATTACTAGTATCTTAAATAAAAACTAGAAAGATCACATTTTCCTGACATCAGGCTTATTTAGTGTATTTCTAGTATATTAAGACGAATCATTAAAAGTTAATTTCATCTCTGGCAGAAAGGCCCATCTCATTCTTTTTCTCACAATATGACCTTGCTAAAGGATTTATTAGGTAGATTCAGAAGCTCACATAAAATATTTTATCCCTCAATTCCTCACAGAATGCTTTGCAGTAGCTTCTCATATTCTGATTCCAAGCCGTGTTACAGGGTCTCCATGTGCTTTGTCCAAGTGCTTCAGCTTCAGTGCCCCACAGTATAAGCACTGTCATCCTCAGGTGAGACTGATCTCCATGTTCACTGAGGCAGTCGTGATGCCGGCATTCCCTGTCCTCACTGTACTGAGTGGGATGCTCTGTCCATTTCTTCCTGAGCAATCTATATACTTCCATCTTGAAACAGCTGGCTTCTGCCCATAGCTCAATGCCTAAAGCACAATAAATTAATGTTTAATGAAGAAAGAATGAATGAATGAGTCATATTCTATCTGTGAAATCTACATTCCATGTCATCCTAGATTTACAGCCCTGCAAAAATTTTAGCAACACCATGATGGAGGAATCAAAGGAACCAAGTGGCATACATAAAGTACTGTGCAGATTTTTAATTTTCCTTGTTAGGGAACATACCATTTACAGATTATTCTCTCCTCAGACTGATTCTTTATACTTATGAATGAATTTTGGTGGTAAGAATTGAATTACTAAGCCCAAAGAAGTAGAGCTCGTGAAAAATCCTACTGTTTTCACTATGAATATTCCTGATTGGGACATTCAGTCCTTTAGAGCTACAGATGGGTAATCAACTACTTTATGGGCATACTTTTACCTACATATAGGTTATATGTTACTCAGAGACAAGAGTCATATCACCTGTTTTCAACTAGTGTATTGAGTATACTTGTATATCAGATATTCTTTCTGTGTGTAATACACACTACAGTATTGAGTGAGTGACAGAGTACCAGTTCCCAAGGAACGTATTATCTGATAAAAGAAAGAAACATTATAATCTATTATTAGTAAAATAAACTAGAAAACTATAAAAATGACAGAAACTTTATAAATTGAAATTAAATTTGTCAACATGTTAGAAAGCATAGAAAGAATATGGCATAGGACATCATAGGTTTGAATTCAACCTTATATACTAAAATGTGCACGTATAGTTACTTAGCATACTGTAAATTACACAGCAAAGACACAAATGTGTTACTGTGTATCTGTGAAAATGAATAAGATTATGCCACTTCTTCCAAAATGTAAATATTTATAGAACAGGAATGGAAGAAAATCAATTATAAAAATGTAGAGAAGAATAAAACTCTATGCATATAAATACACAAATACACAAATACATTCAGTCACCCCTCCATATCAATGGATGATTGGTTCCAGGACATCATGCAGCTACCAACATCTATGGGTGGTCAAGTCCCTTATCTAAAATGGCACAGTACTTACACATAACCTAAGCATACTCTGCCATACAATTTGAACCATGGCTAGATTGTTTGTGATACCTAACACCATGTAAACAATATAGCTAGTTTATATTCTGTACTCTTTAAGTAATAATGACAAGAAAAAGTCTGTTCATGTTCAGTACAGAGGCAATTTTTTAAAAAAATGTCCAATCTGTGGTTGGTTGAATCCTTGAAGGCAGAATTCACATGTATGAAGGCTCTGCTGCAATGTATGTATATCTACATATATTCTATATATAATGTCAATCCTTGATATTCTATTGGATACAAAAAATCAATTCACTCTAATAATATAAAAAGGCTTAAAGTGATTACAAGTCCGCTCAGGGTCACTTATAAATATCATAAGATTTTTTTGAATTATAGATTCAGCCTTTTCCAAAACTGTCAACAATGATCTACCCTTACAGACCATCGTACATGTCTGGTACTCCAAAGAAAATGCATTAGGAAACACTAAAATAGAGCATTTAAATGGAAAGTTTTGAAAGAACCCACTCATTTCTAGCAAATTGTACATTATAATACACTTAGTAGTCAATTCCCTACCAGATTCCTTCACTTATTCACATGGGAAAGTGATGATCATAAATTAATTAATTATTAAGGATCTAGAGTGATGCTGAGAGGTGCCAAAGACAGTGTCCCTCACTCAAATTATAAAACTGTAATTTGAGAAAAATAAACTCAAGAAGGAGAACAGAGAAAATCTGTAATTTTGCCATCATAAAGGAGAATTAATTCAATAAAATAAAGGCAATAAAGAAATCCAGACTGATACTGTGGCTGTGAAAATAAAACCTTCTCACTATTGGGACTATTGACAAGCTGAGCTGGAAAACTTTGTGCTGTTAGTGAATACAAGCATTGAACCTATGATGCTTATACTTAAAGCCAGATTTTCTTAAATGATGAATAGGATATTGTCCAGCTACCTACAATATTTCATTATTTCCTTACCTACTTGTATATATAGTTATCATAGGTGATTCATTTGGTATTTACTCTTCCAGCATCTCTAAACGACTAATATCTAAGAAATAAACTCACTCAAGAAATTAATTTTGAATTTACAAAACTACCAATGGCAAGAAATAAGCAACTACACTACAAAATTCTATTCTGCACCAAGTAGCTTTGTTCTCTCCTTAGGTGTTGCTTGCCTAGGAAGGTTATTTAAGGATGAGGGGAATTTGGGCTTGTCCCCTGACAACTAATCAGGAAGATTTTTAATGGAAAACTTTACTCAATATGGCAGAATATAGTGAAAACAAACCAAATGAATACCCATGAATTTCTTATCAGCAATTTTTAATCTCATAAATTGCCTGTCAGTTTTAATTATTTGCATGGCTTTGAAAACCATCGTTCATATGTTGGTGACACATATACACATTTCTCAATTTTTTTTTAAATTAGTGTTTTTAATTCAAATAAATTTTAAAACTAGTTTTATTATACTTTTGAATTAGCATGCATTAATAATATGAAGGAGATTCATTGTATTACCTAAGTACAGTGTACTTTGAACAAATTTACCACTCGATTTTATCATTATATCCCCATTCCTCTCCTCTCCCCCCCCTTTTTGAATGGCATTTTGTGGACTTCATGATGCATACTTCCCTTTTCCCCTCTCCCTCCTGTCAGTCCCCAGACAGTTCCCCTTTTATATTCATGTACCATCACCATTGTCATCATCAGTAAAATCTCCCTGCCAAGGAAATAATGGAATAAATATTTTTCAATTATCAACATAACAGAAAGTGTTGGAGAGGCTGTGGAGGAAAGGGACTCACCAAATACTATTTGGTGGGACTATAAATTGGTAGAACCATTACTGAACACAATCTGGGAAGTACTAAAACATTAAAAATAGAACGATCATATGATTTAGAAGTCTCACTACTGGGTATAAATATACACAGGATTTGATGTCCTTATCTCAGAGAAATAGCGGCACTACCATATTTGTTGCAGCACTATGAAAAACCTAAGGATCCATCAATAGATAAGTGGAAAAAGAACTTGTGATGTAGTTACAATGGAATATTTTTTAATGTGTAAAAAGGATATTTTGCCATTTGCCTTGACTTGAATGACCGTGGAGGACATTATGCTACATGAAATAAGTTAGACACAGAAAACCAGTTATCATATGATCTAACTGACAGGTATAGCCAAAAAGAACTTGAGCTTACAGAAACAGATTAGACCAATCATTTTCAGCGGTGGTAGGGACATGGAAATATGGTATCATAACTAAAAGGCACAAACTTTCAGCTATAAAGATGAAGTTCTGGGAATCTGATGTACAATATAATACTACAGACAATAATACCATATTGTGTTCTTAAAATGTGCAAGCTTAGTAGGTGAGGTGATGCATGTCAGCTGGATTGCTCTAATCATTTCACAATGGACATACATAACATAACATCATGCTGCATGCAATTTCATTTTCAGTTATACATCAGTAAAACTGGAAAAATATTTGTCAGACTTTTACTATGTGCCATGTATTATTTCAATACTTGACATGTATCAGTGAAATTAAAAAAGAGAGACAAACAATCCTAATATGTGACTTATACTATAGTCACAAAGACAATTTAAAAAATAGTGTATAAATAAGGAAAATTAGAATTAAATATAAAAATGAAAAAAAATTCTGAGGACAGAAAAGTGTTTTGTTGAGGCATATTTTCAAATAGTCTTGGTTCCATTGAAAAGGTAAAGTTTGAGCACATGCTAGAAAATGATGGAAGTGCTAGCATGACCAGGAATCTTAGAGATAAAACAGGCAAAGTCCTAAGACTCCAATGGGGCTGCCACTGGAAGAAAGACAGCATGCTGGAGCTGGGGAAGAAAGAGAAAGGTAGCAGGTGATGAGGACAGAAGTAAGTACATCAGTTCATTTAGGTTACTTAAAATACTCCAGTTTTTATCCAGAGTAAAGCAGACAGTTATTTCAATGTTTTGAGGAGAGGCATTGTATCATTTGACTTTTGCTTAGCAGATCACTCTGGCTGCTGTTGAAGTTCATTCTTAGTTGGGGAAGCCAAGAAGCTGGTAAACAAATGTGAAGGTCATGGTGACAATCCAGGTATGAAATGATAATTGTTTGGAAACAGATAAAGAAGAGGATCCAATGAAAAGTGTTTGAACTCTGGCAAATTTTTAGCTACAGTCAGCAGGATTTTCTTGCCAATTAAATATAGACACCAGAGAAACAAAAGAGTCAAGGATAACTTTAGATTTCGGATTGTACAATTGGGAAAAAAAATAAAACTGCTAAAATCTGTGGTAGGGAAAGCTAAGGATAGAGTGTGCAGAGGTGGGCTGGGAAGATCTCTTTTGAACATTTAGAAAAAATGATAATTTATAGGCTAGAGAATTCCAAAACCAAGAAAGCTTTTCTCTGCATACAGATATGAATTTTTACCTCCAGATATGAATTATGAGCATGCATTCATTTCAAAATCATATTGAATGTTTATTCATGGATAATCCATGCCCCCCTCAAATTTGCTGTGTCTAACAAAGACTCAGCACCTTCCCGCCTGAAAGTGCTCAGTCTCCAGTGTTGCTTATGTCTTTAATGCGGACCAAAAATATAATCATACCAGCGGAATGCCTCAGCATCATCCTAAGCTCCTTCATTTTCTTAATAACACATATCAGTGTTTTAAAGTATATCTTGATCTATGTCTTTCTCTTCATCCTTTTGTGCTAAAGATTAATCCTATATTAATTCTTGCCTGAGTCAGTAGAGGCTCACTATTCACTCAAAACACAACAGCTCAATGTAATTCGCAGGATTAGTTTCTTTTTAAGTTTTGCTGAAAGCTTGTTGAAATCTGAAAGAGTTCATATTCCTCCCAATTTGTTTGAATACTTTTTCTATGTTTGCACAGTATTCTAATATGTGCCCACTGTACTGCTATAAGCAATGATTAGCATCAATTATCTGTCAAATGTCCTGTGGATGAATAATTCATAGTAGAACTAGTATAATTAATCTTGTGATTTATGGATTTGGGGTTTGTTAGTGAGAGTGAAGGTGAATTGAAATGGAACAAATTGCTGGGTAATCAGAGTGCTAGCAATTCCATCCTATTGTGGTTAAGTTCACTTAACAGCTGTTATACAGCCAGGTGTCCCCACCAGCTAAGTTTCCTAAATTCCTGGTCTGGTAAGAAATTTCTCAAGGTGCCAAATTCTTTCCCACTACCTGTCATATGAGAATCTATTTCATCCCATCTCTCTCAGATCACATACTTAGGATTCTGACTTCATTTATTCCCATATACAGACCACCTCTTGTACCAGACTTGAGTTTTGACCAACTGACTTGTGTTTTCAGAGTTCTTGAATGTCCCACCATTAAATTCTAGTCTCCAAATCCCTTCTTTCTTCTACTGGGAGATTTGCTCCACCAGATTTTCACTTCTACCTTGATTCTGATCTTATTTAAGGCAAATAAGTGTCAACAATCCAAGGCATTTGGATTGCACAGAAATGTTATTATTTTTAAAAAGTCTGAGAGTTCACTGGTTTTCAACTTTATTTTCTAATGAATGGTGATTAATAACTAGAATGCAAGTGTTTATTTCTACATTTTAAATGAGTTTTATTTACATCATGATTTATGTAAGACCATGAAATTAGTATGAAATCTTACTGTTATTACTTCTGATTCTACAAGGAAAAGATTTTCAATTTCTAGACAAATTAAGTTTTGGAGTACAGTCTGTTAGAAACTTAAGAATATATTTACCCAAAATGAGAAATGTGTGAATATTGTCTCAAACATCATGTACATACTGTTGTGATTTTACAATGATGCTCATACAAATACATTCAAGTCTTAATCTATCAGTGAAGGTACTGGTTGATGAATCACTGGTTGAAAAACAATTATGACTATTATAGCCTAATTAGCTTCCATAGAAACAATATTGTTAAGTCCAAAGGGAAAATATTTAATATCTCTATATTATTTTGTTTTATGTCATTGAAATTACAAGTGAAATTTTTACTTAATGACATATATGTCCAAAATTAATTCATTTTTATGACATTATGAGGTAGCTATTTTAATTGGAGACATATACATATATATATACATTATATATGATATATAAAAACTGAAAATTGCATTAAATCTATAAGAGTAATATAGCAATTTCAACATAATTTAGGTAGGTCTTAAACTATCAGTTAGTGTACTGGTTGATGAACTGACTCAAGTGTTTAGATGTTACCTATCAAGAGAAAAAATCTTGGATTAGTTTTATATGCTATGCAAAAACTTTAATTTGAAAAAATACATATTATCATAACAGTCTTTTAATAGCATCCCTCTGCTTTTTTCCTACTATAAGTTGGTTTGGTACAAAATATATCTGATGATTCAATCATGCCACCTTTTGGGAACATTATTGATTCATAATAAAATTATCACAACTTTTTTTTCTTTTTTTTTTTGTGGTACTGGAGTTTGAACTCAGGGCCTTCACCTTGAGCCCTTCCACCAGCCCTATTTTTGTGAAGGGTTTTTTCAAGATAGGGTCTCACAAAGTATTTGTCCGGGCTGGTTTCAAACTGTGATCCTCCCGATCTCTGCCTCCTGAGTAACTAGGATTGCAGGCATGAGCCACCAGTGTCTGGCCTCACAAGTGATTTAAATTAAGAAAAACTTCAGTTTCTCTTGTATTGGGGATGAATTAAACATTAACCATTTTCTTTTAAAAACATGTTCTCTGTGCTTTATTGAACACTGCCAAATTCTTTGGAAAATATCTTAGTAATCATATTTTATGTTTATCGAAGATACCAAATAAAAGTTACATAAAACTGAGCTCACCCAAATTATAATTGATTTTTCTACTGCTTCACATTCTAGAATTTAAAGATAATTATTATACATTATAGTTTTGCAAGGGCATCATATTTTAATTTCAAGCTGTGACTATTCACAAAACATATAAAAAGAGCCCAAACACTGTTTTGTAGATTACTAACAATAATTCATTATATACACGTAGGGCTTTAACTTACAGAGTTCTTATAAGACACACATACACACTCACTACCACTTACTCTTTGAGACTCCTAGTAATTGCTCAAAGAAGACTGGTCCCATCTAAAGTTTAGAGATATTATTGTCAGAGAATACCTAGAAAGGTGAGGTCTAAACACAGAACAACTTTGCATGCAATGTAAAGAAATGCAAGATGCACTTAAAATTTATGGAAGTTCATAAAACTATAGGGCAGGAAGATCTGAAAAGCAACTAACGAGGATTCATAAAATGGAATCTGTGCCGAGAGTCATGAAAAAGTGGCCAATGTGTGAGTCTATGCAATAAAGCAGCAAATCGACTTGATTCTGTGGTCAACTGAGACAGAAACTGAGAAGTGACACACTGATCACCTTCGGGTTCATCAGGGCTTGATGTTCATGAAATGGAAGTCAGGTCTTGTCTTCTAAGCATGCAGCAGTATTTACTGCAACAAAAAGACATGAAATAAACTCTGTAGTTTAATTTTACTAGTGGGAACCTGCTGCAAAACACAGTAACAAAAACCAAAAAAACCTCATACATACTTACTTACATAAAAATATTGGATACATACAAACTTTCCTAAATAAAATTTTTAAAAATTTGATTCTTCGAGATCAACTTTTCTTGTAGTAAGGAGATGGGGGAAATATGAACAGATAATACCTGAGTTAAAACTCTTTTTTAAAATGTTTTTAATGAAGTCTTAGATCATCCTGAGTCAGAATAATGTTACTGAATTTATTTCAGAGGAAGTGAACATTATGAAGAAGAGCTTATTCAAGGAATACAGCTATGTTTGAGAAGTGAAATGGGTACTAATTATCAAGTCACCAATTTTAAAAAAGAATTTCATAAAAATTGAGAAAACATGGCAAATACATTTAGAAAAATTATGACTAATTTTACCATGTTTAAAAATATTTCAAAGGGGCAAATGGGGCAGTTACAGAGGTGTGCATGCAGATTTTTATTTCCAAGGAGGAGCAATGATTGTCACAACCTGAAATGTTAGGAGATGACAGTGACATGTGCTCTGAACACTTATTTGGAAAAGAGGCAAGCTGAGTTAGAGGAACTCACCTCCTCCTTGATCCTTCTACTAAACATAAGATATAAGTCTTCAAAAGAAAGCATTCCTGAGCAAAAACTACTTCACATAAATCAGTGAATGACTTCTTTCTTCTGTCTGCTCACTTTTCTACAAGTACGCTAAAGACAGTCTTTCCTTTCAAATGATAAAAGAATTGCCGAAGAATGTAACAAATGAAAGAAGTTCAAAGCTCTTTGCCACTGTCCGTTGCATAAACTTTAGTGCTCTGGTATTATTGTTGAAGAAATGTGCAGAAACACAGATTCTCAGAGTCCCTAAAATTGCTAAAGCTATTAAAGATACATCATATAGATGTTTGGAAATTTCATTTCTCTCACTTTGCCTCCATGTTTTGTTAGCATTTTGTTCCATTTTGTTTTTCATGATGCTATCCTAAGTTACAAGGAGACCAGTATAATGTTAAAATATTAAATGTTGAGCCAAAACACTTGGATTCACTTTATAGTTTTTACATTTTTGTCACCAAGGACCTCTCTGTACCTAAATTTCCTGAGTTTAATCTCTACTGAACGGATGTCAAGGAACAAGAACTCTAATAAGTGATATAAAGCAACAGTTATTTTAAAACCGTAAGTTAAAAAAACATTGCAAGTAAATAACAATAATTTGAAAGCTGGGATCTCTATTTTCCACAAATTGAAAGTTTTTCTTTTTAAGAAATTTTCTATATTTTCCCTTAATATTGAGGAATATTAAGGGAAACAGAGTCACTATGTTTAGATTTGCGACTCCCACATCACATATTTATCTCTGAGAATCCAAACAGGGATTAAAACCTGACAAATAGTACCTTACAATGGAGGGAGTTTCTGTTATAACAAAAGTGAAGAATTCTCCATTCTTTCTATCCTCAGCATGGACACAATACTGTAAGTAGGAGCACAGCAGCCTTTAGATTTTCTCCCATTTGTTTTGAAAAATCAAATTCCTCTGCCAATTTAAGACACGTTCATTATAATCAGGGCTGACCTCAGAACTAAACCAGATATCTTCTCTCCCTGAGGATTTGGGAAGAGAGATCCCTTGGAGCTGACAGCTTGAGTTGTAGGATGATTGACATGGAAGATGGGAATTTTCTGTTCTATAATAAAGCTATTATTTTATGTACTTATGCTTTGCATTCTTTTCTTAACTTCTCTTCCTCACTGCAATGTTTCCAAGACCACATTCTGCAAATTTGGCCAGGCCTCAACAACAAGATTATGACTCAATTTCAATTCAACAAGTATTGCTATACCCAAGACCTCCCAGGGCATCCTTAGTTAAAAGAAACAAAGAGTATGGTATACAAAGGACTCCAGTTTCTGAAATTTACTGTTTAGCAGAGTTAAATTTTGTAATGTAGGTTGCCCAGAAACATCACTTTAATTTGGGATAACATCTGCACAATGCTTTGAGTGACCCAATTTAGATTAAATGCCGTAAGCAATAAGATTAGTAGCAGTGATTTAAGAATAATGGTACATGTTTTTGCTACCTTTCACATATTCTGAGGATGTGGAACCTCCTGAAAGAGTCTGGGCTCCCAGATTAGCTGCACATGGACGAAAATCTCAACCTCTCTGTATCTTTTGAGAGAGATTATTCGTCCTTTCAACGCTTTAGTTTTCTCTTTTGCAAAATGGAAATGCTAAATGGTGTTTACCATAAAAGTCTGTTGCAGAAATTAAAAGTTTATATCTATGAGTGGCCACCAGTTTATAGTAATAGTCAAAAAATATGTTCAGTTCTTGTTTTCATGAGCAGTATGAGTGATCACAGAAGGCAAGGCCACCATATACATTTTCAATATCTGTAATCTGAATCAAAGAAGCTCTCTGAAGAGCATAAAACTTCTGTGCTTTGGGCCAAAAATCCACTTAATTTTTTCTTTTGATCTATACATGCTTCTGTTTTTTTACTAGGTGTACTGCAACAGCCCAACAGGTTTCCAATATGCCTTGGGAACACCCTGAGAAGTGCTCAGTCTACTGATGAGGTGTCCCTGAGAAAGGTGCTCCCCTCCTATGGTTCTCTGAGCCATCAGCTGTAAGACTTCCCTTTCCATGGTTCTATGAATACTCTGAATTCTCAGTGAGACCTTGGGGGCACTAATGGGAACATGGCTCAGACACACTTAACTAATGAGGAATGTTAAAATGCTAGTCATTATCTAAAACTCAATGTTTATTTTCCTGCCATTATTTAAAGAATACCTAAGAGCACAAATGGAAATTTAGTTGTGCCTATTTTCTCACTGTTGTCTGTGCTATTATGAAATTACAGAGCTTTCTGGTCCACGTGATAAAATAAGTCATTGAGTTAGTCTAGGAAGCATAGTCAATCTAAACATGTAGCCTGTTGAATTAAGTCATCAAGGTAAAGTGTTTGGAAACAATCACAAATTTAGAATAAAATCAGAGAGGTGGAAGAGAAAGAAGGAAAGTCACCTTGTCAAGCCATTTTTACATCATTATTATATTTTACTACAGAAAAACTGTTTTCTCATTATTTAGTCATTATTACATTCTTTCTCTAAACCATTCACTTTAAAACTCAGACCAAACTATTTCAGGAAGATTGTAAGATCCTTTTGAAATCATAGTCTGTGTGAACTGATGTGTGGTGAACAAAACATGAAGTGAAATAAGGAGGCAAAATGAAAATGAACAATCAGTGTTTTCCAAATCGCTTCTTTGGTAACTATTCCATCATATTGTAAACAAAAAGGCAGAAAGAACTGAAGAGGCAGAGAAGATCATAAAATAAACCTGGAAGTTTAATAATGTGCTGTTTTGCCTTTAGAAAATATACTTTATGAATACCTAAAACAGTCAGATAATAGAGATTATTGCTGCTATGTATTATTCATGCAGCAATGAATTTTCACAATGCTCCAATATCAAGTATAAGAGCCTAACCACAGGAACTAACTTCAAAGTACATTGTCTCTTAAGTCTCCAAAATAATAAAGATCCAGATGCTTCCCTTTTCAGGAATTTGTTCTGCACAATTTAGAATGTAGTGTCTTTCCTTCATTAGGCCCTCTGTGTGAGCTGCACTGTGAATCAGAAGCTATAGAAAGAGTGACTTCTTTCCACTGATAGAGACAGAAATTTCACTGGTAGACACAGAAGCCTATAGCTGTTCACACAGAGTGGAATGGTAGCATGCTGTCCAACATACCTACTTACTGACGGCTGTTCTCGAGGTTTCCTTCTTGCCTTAGTTTGACTACAATTTCCAGAGAAACAACAATCCAGACATTCCAAAACTAGAACATTAGGGCCTCTGTCCCTAAAAATACAAGCAACTCTTTCTCTTTCAGTCAATACTAAAAAACATACTCCTTTACAGCCTAGCTCAGTACAGCTCTGGTGGGAACATACAGCTGTAATTTTTATTTTTTCACTATTAACATCAGGAAACATTACAAAACGAAAGATTTTTAAATCTAGAATTTTCACATCTTTAAATTTTCTCTTTATAAAGAAGAGACATTGAAAAAATAACAAAGTAAAATCAATGGCATTAAACATTCCCGTGAGTTATGACATGAAGGAGGAAGAATATTTAGCTTGAAAGGAAGACAACAGTAACAAACAGACATACACTTCACTTTTTAAAGAGTAAGACTCCAACTATACATACGAAACTAGTAACAGAGTTACTATGAATTAAGGTAAAAAGCTAGAATGACTGTGGATGGGCTAGAACTTTCTGAGTGTCTCTTACATGAGCTGCAAATGCTTATGTATATGCATGTTTATCTGTATTTTGGGGTGCTAGGGGTTAAACCCAGGACCTTGTGCATGCTAAATATGTGCTTTGTCACTGAGCTACACGTCCAATGCAATACAGTTTTGATGCTTAATCTACTAAAGTATTTTATATACTTAAAAAGGCAAAAAAGATTTAAAAAATCAAGTAGCAAAAAGGCCTTTTGGCCTTTATCTATTTGTAAAACTTTGCAAAAAGATTGGCTTAAGATTTTCTAATTGTCCAGTTAAAATGCATCAAGTCAATCAACTGTTCAAGGGACAGAAGTAGCAGGGATACTTTGCCAACAGCCACAGTGCAGGTGGTTGAGGACAGCAAGTTTAAGGTAGTACCTGGCAACTTGAAACCCAAGGCGGGCTTATTTGGAGACACTGAAATGCAGGGCTAAAGTTCTCCACGTAAAACTGTCCATCTGTGTAACATGAGGTTGAAGTCAAACTCTGCCTTCTTCAGTATGACCTCAGCCTCCCAGATAGGGAAAAGGAATCAGATAAATGAGATGCAGAAGAGTGAAAAAAGTGAGTGAGAGGGTAAGGAACCTATGCCAGTTATTGTAAAACAATTCCTACAAACAAGAATTTTCACCCAAAGTTCACTTACCTTTGGTGGCCCTATTTTGCCTAAGCAGTTGTCTTTTAGTTGTACGTGATAAATATGTACATTTTTAATCTGTCCATTACAAAAGTAAATAAATTAGGAAAAAAATCTTGTCTTTACATTTTGGCTTCTAAGCCCAGTCATTCATTCCTTTTTACTAACTCAGAGTTGTACTACTTCAGTTAAATTAAAAATTAATGCATATAGTAACCAGGTTACAAAGGACTGATGCAGGATAAATGCACTTAAAATAATATACTTTAAAACAATAAACTGTATTATATTAAGAAAAAGTATTGTCTGCTCTTCATTCCTATTTCTCATAAAATAGTTAAAATTATTTTGGCATATATTACATGTAATAAAATTCAAAGACCTTAACTGTATAGTTGGATGAGTTCTGAAAAATACACTTGCCCATGTAACCTTCAGTCAAATAAAAGAAAAACAATATTTAAGTCACTCCTGAAAGTTCCATCAATCAACGGCAGTTTTCGTGAGACAAATCAATTTTTATTGTGCAGAAGTCTTCTTCCTAAACTTCATACCAAGTAGAGAGACATTCTTTTGGATCTGGCTATGTTTGCTTGTACAGTGCTTGAGTTGGCCACTGCATATCAGTGATTGTTGTGTTGTTGAATAATATTCCATTGTATTACTACAGCAGTATTTGGTTATTCTTTCTGGGATTGATGGACTTTTGACTTATTCTCAATTTCTTGCTCTCTGAAAATAGTTGTTTTAAGCATACTTTCACATGTCTATTGGTGAGCATCTTCTTTTATTTCTACTAGGTAAATACTTGGAAGTGAAAAATGATGGGTCGTAGGGTGACTGTGCTTAACTTTATCAGAAACCACACAAGAGACTCTCAAAATTGTATCATTTTTCATTCCCACCAGAAAAGTATGTGAGTCCAGCTACTCTACATCCTCACCAATACTTGATAGTGTCAGTGTTTAACATGTTAGTAATTCCAGTGTGTGTGTACTGATATTTAATTTTGGCTTTTATTTATATATAACCCAGCACTTAGAGCATTAAATACTTTTGTGTGTGTGTCTGTCTTTTACCTTTATAAATAGCAGAAGTCATTTCTGCATTGTATTGTGTTTTTTCTTTTCAATTGATTTGTAGTTCTTCATATACTCTGGATTTAAGTCATCATTTCTCAAATACATGAAAAGTGAACATTTTCTCCCATAAGTTAGCTTTTACATTTCTTCAATGCTTTTGTTCCCCCTAAATAGCAGGGATCTTCTTTGTTGTTGGTTTTGCTTTTAATGAAGTCTAATTCATCTTTTGTTTTCTTATACACCTAATACCATTTCTGCATTTCTATAAAATTGCTGCCTAGCCCAGGTCCCTAAAATATTCTGCCACATTTTCTTCTAAAAACTCCTGAGTTTAAGATTTGATATTTAAAACTCTATGCTATCTAGAATTAATTATTGTTTCTTGTACTATAAGCTAAGGATAAGTACATCTTTTCCATGTGGATATCTAGCTTCTAGGTCTAGTGGCTGAAACAATTTTTTCTTTCTCATTAAACTACATTGTTGCTTTTGTTGAAAACTATTTGGGCATAAATATCTGGATGTATTTCTTGGCTCATTTCTGTCATTTTTGTCTACTGGTTTATCTTCAAGTTGTCCTAATTAATGCAATTTCATATTAAGTCTTTCACAGTCCTGCTGGTGTAGCCACTGTCTCCTTCTAATGATGGACAAATTTAGATAGAAAGTGTTGCTCTCTTTGAAGTTACAAGCTGCTGCTATAAGTTTCAACATACATGAATTGACATAGTTACAGAAACAGCATAATGAATAAGATAAAGCGTTTCAGAGACAAACGGGACACACAAGAAAGATTTTTCTGCTCTTTAAACTTCATTTTCAGCTGAGCTAAAGTGGCTCACACCTGTAATCCTAGCTACTTGGTAAACTGAGATCCAGAGGTCAAGTTTTAAATTACAGGTTAGGCTGGGGTGGGGGCGTGATTTTGTAAGACCCCATCTCATTGGAATGAACTGGGTGAGGTAGCATTTGCCTTCTATCCTGGTGTCAACAGGAAGCCCTAAAAGCACAGGTTGGGCTGGGCACAAAGTGAAACCTTATCTCCAGAATAACTACAGCAAAAAGGGCTGGAGGTGTGGCCCAAGTATAAAGCACAGTCTAGCAAGCAAAACCCTGAATTCACAGTCACAGTATTGGGGGAAAAAAAAAATCCAAAAAACCTAATTTTCACCCACTACTAAAATACAGACCAAATCCATAGTTCTCACAAAATTTTGGAAACGTTAACAAAATATATGCAAAGTACCAGGTGGAGTACCTGACATATATGTAATAAACCACCATAACATATCACAGTTCTGTACTCAGAGGCAGTGAGGACAAAGATTATTTATAGGAAAGTGGAATGTAGAGACAATTTTGAGTGAATGCCCTATTATTTTTTCTCTTTGTTTCAGATTAGTAATTTCTTGTTAGAATATCAATTTTTTTAAATTACTACTTCTTCTTGTCCAAAATAGAAAATTTTATTGCATTTTAACGTGTTACTAATTTGAACGAGTGCTTTATAATATAATTACTCTTATTCATTATTTTCTCATCTTTTTGACAAAAATAAGAACTAAAGTGTTGATGTACATACCTTTTAAATGTTTTCTCTTACTTTAGAATTTTCCAGAATAAAAAAGGATACCAGCACGTACATCTTTATCAAAAGGAAATAAAGCAATGTTATTCAAAGGATTTTCCCAACAGGTTTAATCTTTCATCACTATGTAATTAACCCCACATTGAGAATTCTATCGTGAATACTTCTGCAGCAGCAAATTAAACATTTGACGTGAAGACTATTAAGTTTCTATGAACAGGAGTCATTGGAAAACAAGTGAGCAGTGTAAAGAAGAATTTTTGGTGAAATTTTCAATGAACCCAGATTTACCCTGGGAAAAAATATACATTTATATCTCAAAGGCCGTTGTACAATCTCAAGCACAAAATCCATCAAAATCTAATAAAGTAGCTTCATTAGCATGGTCATCACTTTATTAATAATTTACTGGTTGGCAATGGTGCTGATGGGATTATAATGTGTCATTTCAGACATGAAAGAACATTATTCGGGTGTCCATTAAGGCGAGCACTAAAGAAGGCAAATCAAATTTTATATCCTTAAAAATATATATCAAGCATCTGTTTACTTTTAAAGCATCATCTTATTATACAGCGTATTTTTCTAGGAATCATGAGATCATAGATGAAAATGGCTTCAAGGCAATCATTTTGATACCTTGAAAAGACAAATTTGATCCTGATCAAAAGCTCATACTTAGGAATATTCAATAAAATAACTACTTTAGTAAAACAAGCAAAATTTATCAAAAATCAGGGTCAACATATGATACTAACGTCCTCATCCACAGCAAATGAGAAATATGTTTAGTGTCCACTGCACGTCCATAATCAATTGCACAGGTGGTATATAAAGAACTCAACACAGAAGAGCAGAGCAGAAGCTTGTCCTGAACACTGCTGGATTCACTGCGACTCCAGTGTGACTGGTGAATCACTGATGCTGCCCCACTAAAAGGATTGTTAACAGAATATAGGGCTTGCAGTTCCTAGGTCACTAATTGAAATTTGATCCTGGTGTTGCCTAGGGGGAAATAGAAATGGGTAGACTTCCTAATAATAATCTGCATCACAAAAGCCATTATTTTATGGATGACTGTCCTTCACCTTCCAGTGTAATGCTACTGCAGTCTGAAAAGACAAGCATGAACCAGCCACCCACCTAGGATGGCCCTTCAGAAGACATGTTTTGAAAAACTCACTTACTTGTTTCTGTAAATCTCCTGACAGGCTGTCCTGCAACTTGGCTCCAGCAGGGCTGCTGTAAGTAATTGTACCTTCTGACAGTCTTACTTTATAACTAAAACAACTCCTCAATTAAACAGCTGCATTGTTGTTCCAATGTTTAACTGCAGCATTTTAAACATGAAGAACAATGAGATTCAATTCTAAGTACAAGTTCCTGGCTGTCTGAATCACTCTTCTAGCATTTTGATGAGATACTGAAGTGGTCACTCCAGGGTTGTCATTGTCTGAAGGATAGCCAGTATCCAATGAAGACATACTTTTGTTATTATTATTATTATTATTATTATTATTTAGGATACAAAAGTACGTGAAGCCCACCAAAGAAACTGTGTGCCAGTTTGACAAAAATATTTCACATCTCTTGTGAACCATTCACTAATCAACTTTTTCTCCTTGAAAGAAAATGTAGACTATATAGATCATTTTCTAACCAAAGAAATCTGAACTTTGGATCATATTTCATTTCATAGAAACCACTTAGACAGGCAATTTTTTCTTCCTCTAGAGAAGTTTCACTTATTGTTTAGCTATTAATAAATGTTTATCTATTTCTAAAATTTGATGAACCATGTTTACCAGTTCAATCTTTAAAAACTTTCTATCTCACTACTTTTTTAATATTATCTATCACAGTTATCATTCAGTATCTTCCATTGTGTTGGGGTTTCCACAAAGACAAAGACATGGCTAAAGTATAAAGACACCACTGAAGAGAAGGAATTCCTTTTGAAGTAATGGCTTCAAGGCAAATCATTTGGCAATGTTAACAAGGACAAAATCTATCAATATTGATAATGACTAGCTCTACATTATTGAATTAATGGAGTGGATAAGAGAAAGATCAAAAACAAATTTAGTTGTGTGCGTATTTGTTTCCTCCAGTAAATTGTGAACTTCCTATAGTCAGGACATAAACACTCCACTGTATTAGTTTATCCCATTTTGGGATAGGAGATGCTCACTGAATGTTTGCCCTTAAAATATAATATTGAAATATGTCCTTAGTCACATGTGATAATTGCATATTTAAAATAATCAGAATATTTGCCCAATGTAAAAAATGTTGCTATAATTTTTAATGCAAACTCTTTAAATTCCCTTTTAAAAATAAATAAAACTATGAACGAACTTAAAATGGTCTCACATAAGTAATATATGTTCAACTGAATAGTTTCCTTGTATTCGCCATTAATCTGCAGTTTTTTGAGTTGAGCAATATTCTTAAAAAGAAAATATATAATTTAGAGATTACTAGCTCTAAATTTAATTTTCATTTATTTTTACAACTTTTTTTTTTTTTTGTGGTTCTGGGGTTAGAGCTCAGGCCCTACATGGCCCTTTTTTGTGTGATGGATTTTTTTTGAGATAGGGTCTTGCAAACTATTTGCCCTGGCTGGCTTCAAACTGTGATCCCTCTGATCTCTGCCTCCTGACTAGTTACAAGGATTAAAGCTGAGAGCCACTGGTGCCAGGTTTAGTTTTACAACTTTTTAGCAACAATTGTATTTTCAGAATTATATATTAAGCATGCAAGCAATTCTGTTCTAGACATTGAAAGGTCAAAGCCATGGATAAAAACTCATGGCTGCTCCTGAAGATGAAAGTCTGCTTCTTTGGCCTGCTGTTTGGATAGGTGGACTTGTATTCATCTACCTTCAAAAACTGGGGTACCAAAACACTGTTTTTGGAGAGATGTGAGGTACTTTGGCTTTTTAAATTGTTCTAAAAAGAAAAGAAAATCAGTGTGGAAGACCCTCCTCTATGGGAATTTCTCCCTAGTCTGTTCCTAGAAACAGAACTACTGCTGTGGGATCGTGGTCAGTACAAGGGGACATTATAAATGAGAGCTGCTTACCATGCAGAGAACAAGTCTTAATTTTCCATGCAATCCCATGGGGAAGCTAGTACATGGCAATTTTTCACTCTATCCACTCTACAGCAAGGACACAAAAAGACTTCTGAACTTTTTCTGAATATACCTTTTCTCAAAGGTATTGCTATGAAAATTTTAAAATTAACTTTTAGTTGGTGCATAAAAAACATAAAACTTGCACATATTAATGCAGTAACATATAATGTTTAAATGCATGTATACAATGTGTAACGTTTGTATCTGCTTAAACCCATCTACCTCCTCAGAAATTCACTGCTGCAAAGACGTGATTCTTTTCTTCCTTACTAAAACCATTCTTACTTGGTTTAGGATAGCAATGTGTCCATCTGACATCCAATATGTTCTAGTTTCATTTGAAAATAAGGTGGTCATGTGACAACCTCCTGACATCACTCAGACAAAGATGTTATAAACAGAAGCCACTGGGTAAAGGTTGTCTTGGTTCTCCAAAGGGGACATGACTCCACGTGACTCTTCTTGCCTTGGATGCTCTCTCTCTCTCTCTCTCTCTCTCTCTCTCTCTCTCTCTGTCTCTCTCTTATCATGGACATATGGACTAGAGCAATAGTACCTTTCTATGACAAACTAAAACACCACAAAAGACCAGTAACATCACTACATCTGATTTTCTAAATGTCAACATCATTTTCTCGTGAATTTATTTGACAGGGTCATTGTTTCGGGATTTTTTTGTGATATATAATAAGCACAAAATTTAACTTATAAGAATAAAATTCACCAAATTCATCAAATGAATTGCCCTTCTTCTAGCCCTATCTGTACCCACTACTTGAAGCTTTGAAGTCATGTGGGGACTTTATTACGTCCTTTTCTTTCTTCGTTACTAAGGGCTTTTCATTCATTCCTAAACAGCTTATGGGCATTTCTAACTTAATTTCAACATTCATGCAGCTATACTTATGTCAAAATTGTCAGATAGAAAGATGATGAAAGAATATTAATCACAGGAAAACAAGTAGGATTTATGAGAGGCAGGAAAGAATAAGAGAAAAATATAAAAATCAGGCAAATACTTTACTTTCACCCTATTTCCCTTAGGAAGAGATAGCATGAGACTGTGAGTTTTAGAGTGATGAAGCTTAAGTACTAAAATCAATCACTAACAATAGCTGTAACAACAACCCACCCCAAAATGGCAAAGTGACCTACAGATTTTCAGACACACATACTCACCTATTAACACAAAACAGATTCCAGCCTAAGCCCAGAAAGGCATGCACTAGAACTATAAGTCATAATAAATTTGTGTGGGAAAGGTTGATATAAATAAAGCTAAAAAATATTCTAAAATAAAATTATACTTTAGAAATAGTCAATAAAATGTTAATCTCAGGAAATATGACTACTTTCAGATATTACCTATTGTAAACATTGGAAAGGAAATTTGCAGGGTTTTTTTTTTTAACCATAGGAGGGTTAAATAATGCAAGTTATTTTGAAGAGAATATAAAATTTATACATTTTTGGAGGTTATGTCATTTGGCTAAAAGTAGGTTCATATGAATGACAGTCATAAGACTGGACTTCATTGGGGATTCGACTGAGACAGTATAATTTAAATGTGACACGTTTTTGGAAATGAGGTTTTGTCCTCATTCATAAAAAGCTAAGATCTTAATAACTCAGCATCTAATTTTAGGAATATCATTCATAGAGTCTAATCCATTATCTGTTTTCTAATTTGAGACTTCAGGAGAAAGCGAATCTAAGTTCTCTATTTTCAAAGCCTTTAAAAGTAGTGCGATATGAAAGAAAATTTTAGAAGAAGAAAATATTTTCTTGAGTTTTCAGGTTTTAACCTGCAGAAACATGAAAGAACCTATGGATCAAGGAAGTCATTCTCTGGGTGACACCAACAGGAGCCCTGCACACAATCACAAAGCAAGGTTCACACAGACAACAGGACATCTCAGCAGCCCCTTGTCCTGCAGCCAGATGCCTTGGGTGTGAAAAATCATTGGAGACACTACATTTTATGTAACTCCTAAAAAGAAGAGTAGGGAAATGACAGAATTTTCCAATATAGGACAACTATACTTCAGTTATTCTAATTATTTTATGCTCTTCTTGATATTAGTCTTTATATTCATTCATTCCTTCATTCATCTATTCATTTTCTTTTTTGAGACAGGGTCTCACTATGTAGCATAGACTATCCTTGACTCCTCAATCCTGCTTCAGCCTTTTTAGTGCTAGAATTATAGGTATGAACCATCATACCCAGATTAGATATTATTCTTTATAAAGCAGATTTAAAGAAGGGTTTTTCTTGTTTTGTTTTTAGTTTTGGTGGTACTGGGGTTTGAACTCAGAGCCTCATACTTGCTAGGCAGGTGCTGTACCACTTGAGCCACTCCACCAGCCCAAGAAGTGTTTTTCTTATATTTAAACTTTTCCCAGCCCAAGAAGTGTTTTTCTTATATTTAAACTTTTCCCAAAGTAGTTGTAAAGGCATATTTTGAATTTTAAATAGGTGAAAAATAAGCACTTTCTTTTTATTATTCATTCATTCACATGTGCATACATTGTTGGGGTCATTTCTCCCCCCTGACTTTCCCTCAATATGGGAATAATAGAAATTCGAGGCAGTCATAGTAGGATGCCATCTATGGTCACATACCAAAGGATTTATTAACTCATACAGTTAAAAGAGAAAACCCAATATTATAAAATGCATGTTTACATGGAATATAATCCTATAGCTTGTGGTATAGAGCTTGCTTTCTACTTGCAAGTGGTAGAATGGTACATCTGAAGTTAAAAAACGAAGGACATTAAACTGGCTGTAGCAGATCTTCCTATATTTAATCTCTCCCTTTCAGCTGTTTCTTCTTATATTCTTCCAAACCTTCTTTCATTCCCTCATAACTGTTATTTCTGTGAGTACTTGAGTTATTTAAAATTTTCCCTTGTCTTTCAAAGCCAAAATATTTTTTTCCGGATCTTATGTGCATATACATGTAGTTCATACTTTGAACAAATGTGGCCAACTAAAGAGGTATTTGAAATGTGCTCCACCCTGCCCAAAAAGTTATGAAGGAAAATGACTCCCCAGAGGAAGGGGTCCCCAGAAGGGGTGCAGAAGAGGACCCTCTGCTCACTATTTTTGAACTTTGGAACTACACCTGGCCAGAGTAGGTAGAGACAACATTTTTAAGTTGTATAGATTTCCCACAGTCTAGTAGCAGACCTGGTCTTAAGAGTTTCTACTCACACTGAAAATACTTCTAAGTTATTCAATGTAGTAATTATTGTCAAAATTAATTGTAATACAGCCAAATATGCAATACAGACAATCCAGGAAAAATTTAGTGTGTGCAAAGCTAAGAAGAAACAGCAGAAGGCATAGTAACAGTAGCTCTGAAAAAAGCAATTCAGTATTGAGATCTGTTGAAGATCATTTTTTTCCAGTGGACTGTAATACTAAGAAGTAATGATTCAGAGACTATGAGGATGTAATCATGGCCACTAAATTTCTTCATCTTGAGTTGTGCATTATTTGGATTTTTCATTCGCCTGCATAAAATGAAACATATCCCTGGCATTCATAAGACACAACCTTAGTGAAATTGTGACAATGCACAATAAACTGCAAAATAAAAGGAGTTGGATTATTTATTGTCATTAATAGAGCTTAGAAACATAGTTTTAAAGGTGGGAATGAAACCCTTGTAAAGTCAAGAAAAATAAACTAGAATGATTTTCTTGAAATAGGTAAACTTACAATATAATAAAGAATCCACAAATTAAAGTTTTTAATAACATAATTGATATTTAAAAATAAAACACCTACACAAAATATTAAACATTCCAAGCAAATGAAAACTGTATTTCTCATTTTGTTTCACAATCAACCTAGCTCACTTCTGAGCAGCCAAAAGTCACAAGGCTATCTGCTTACATCAGCAGCTGAGCCACCTGTTGGTGAAGAGAGGCTGGGGTGAAGTACTGCATTTCAGAGCGAGTAGGCAATGCTGTCCTTTGCATTGAGAGCTACAGCCCTTTAAATAAAGACTTTGTGAGAACAGTCTATCTCCCATCCTGAAGATAAAAAGGGACAAATATAAATGAATCAAAAATAAGAGAGCCGTGATGGGATCTCCAAAGTTGGGGTTTTTAACTTTGTCAAGTGTAGTGCCCCTCTTTTGAATAAATAAACATCAGCTAACTTCCTTTTTATATACCTGAAATAAGTCCATGTGACATATAATTTGCCTGCTCAAATTTTTAAACATTAATCATTTCAATACAATAAAAACAACTGATTTATATTGATAATACATATGTATATATTACTACATATATTTATATATTTAGCACTGCCACAAGGGACAACTTAAAAAAGTAGTCAGATGTTTTCCTTGAATATTCTAGCTCCAAATTTAGATGGGCACTAATGTGTTGAATTTGCTCTCAGACACTATGAGCAGCATTGTAATTTGTGACTTTTCTGGAGTGGTAAAAATTCACACTTACGGTTTGAACAAAGTAAAAAGTTTCCTCCATTTCTACACTGTTTGTACTTAGAAAATCAGTGCTTGTTTAAACTCAGAAAGATACTTTGTATTCATATATAAATTCACAATAAATTCTAAATTACAATTTCTAAACAGAATTTTCCATTGCACAAATCCTACAAGAATTGGGTGGTGGGAGTTCTTTGTGGTGGGAATTCTCTGTGTGGTGTGCAGATTGCTAGGGGTTTAAGCAGTTCTAGTTTCCACCCTCAAGCATCGGTAGCCACCACTCACTTCATTATATCCAAGAAACTGCTACACAAACTTCTGAAGTATTTTCTTTGAGAATCTCTCCCTTATGGAGGAGAAAGAGTACCAAAGTTTTTTCCTCCTCGTCACCTTTACGGTTGATGTAGAGAGAATAGATTGTACACTGTGATTAAAGTGATGATCTATTCTCAACAAAAAAGTGGTTGTTCCAATCAAGAACTTTCAGCAGTTATTAATTATCCAAAAGAATTGCATTGGGCGATGATGTCAGTTCTTCAGATTCCTTAACTTAGAGTCAAACACAGAGAATGTATATCTTAAGTCTAAGAATCACGAGAATTAACAAATGAGAATATATTCAAAATTTTCTGTCTTATCTATGTAATCATTTCCCTGACCATCTTAAGGACATGGTTCGGAAACGCACTTTGCCACAAGTAGTAAAGTAGAAGCTGTAAGCCAGAGAAACATAGGGTAAGAGAGAGGAGGTGGGGCAGATGAGTCATGGGTGATCAGAAAGCTGAATGAGGGTACTTGAATCTTTTTTGAAATGGATTTTAAAACAAGTCAAAGAAAAGAAATGGAAAGGAGAGGGAAGTTTGAAAATGTCAAAAACATATTGTTATATTTTGTCAAAAAAAAATTCGATTCTGTCGTCACTTTTCTTTTGTCAAATCCCTCCATGATATTTTTCCCTTCTCCACGCATGACAGAAGAAGATCATGTCTGTGTCTTGCATCATTGACCTAGAAGGAGCCTCTGTCGTCAATCTTGGGATTGTACAAGATTCTTTATACATCCTAGAAACACAGGGTGACACCTCATTTTCTGCTTGCTACTTCATCTGCTATAGTGATGAAAATGAGGCTTTCTTTAGCCACAGGAAAGAGAAAAACCTATTTAGCCATAGTCTGAGACATATAAGCCAGTCACCATATTAAAGTGTAGAAGGGAGACAGGCATGAAAGTGTGGTTCGTTAGGGTGAGACTCCTACAGCTGCAAAGCCAGATGTTCCAACAGAGGGTTTTGGTTGGAGGCTGGAGCTAAAGAATTCTAGACCATGAAACCATTTAGGGATTGCATGTTAATTTTATAGTAAGGTAATGGAAAGAAAACTGACATTTGTTAAATACCTACATTGTGCATTCCTATACTATGTATTTTACACATGTCATCTGGTGGTTGCTTCACAATAAACTCTAGCAGGTGTTATCTCCCCCGTCAATGTAAAAATGAGAAAAGTAACGTTGATAGTCATTCATTAAAAACACTCCTAATTCAACACACTTCTGAAATCTTTTTCATCTTTTTCCTTAGTGGAATCTGGGCAGTCTTACCCAAAGTTCCATTACATTTGTACAACAAATTAGTATTTTAAAAATAACTGACCACTAAATGAAGAAACACTGACAAAACTGAATGATAAATTCACATATAAAATTAGAAATTTTAAAGAAAATTAACCATAAGCATAAAAGAAACTAAAATGTGCAAGATTTTGTTCATATGAAAGCTTAATATCTCTTAACATACAAACACATTTTCCACAATCTTTCTTAATGACTTTTAGGAGTGCTTTTTAATTTATAAGTGACTGTCGAAAAAGAGTCTTAACACAAGTAGAAAATCTAGAAAAGTGGAGTAGTTTCCAGCCATTTAGTCATGAGAAATACAGTTGCACAGAACTGAATGGTCATTCAAATAATAGCTAAATTAGTATATATGATGAGTGCATAAGTCACATCTGAAGTGCAAAGGATTATTTCACATTTTATTCAGATTAAGAAAACATGGAATTTGCAATCTGCTTAGAATTCTGTTTTATAATGATTTTTTATAATGTCATTTCGATGAGGTAAGCTTTGTTCATAAAGGAATTTCAAATATGTGAGCAACAGGTTTCTTCATGGTATAGACTAAAATGTGAACACACACACAATTCTTCAAGAGAGAACTTGAGGACTAAGCATGTTATAAGACACACTGCTGTGTTAGCTAGCTAAACAAAAAATGGACCCTAATATCAAGGTGTTCAAAGATTATTTTTTCATTACTGTATTGCTACTGTTCAATGTATACTCATTTCATGACCATCCATCATTTACAAATTTAACAGCAGAAGTAAAAGATAACTTGTTTGAAAGCTACATTGTGGAGGTGGGGGAAGAAATGGGCCAAACAATGTATGCATATATGAATAAGTGAATAAAGAAAAAAAAAAGAAAACTCCATTGTAACACATTTGGCACACAATGATAACAACAAAAAAGTCATAAATTCATCTCATAAATTTGTGGAGTCCCCCAACATTTCTCCACACCTTCTGTCATTTTAAAGTTCAATGCACAAAGTGCATCCCATTCTGTCACAGAGTAAAGTTGAAAATATCCTTTTGCACTTGTTTCCTCCCAGAATTCCCAGAAGAAAAATGCTAAAATAGCAATATGACATTTGTCCTCAATTTATAGCAAAAGTTTTACAGTTTCAGAACTTGGGAATATTTTGTCTCTTAAAAATTATTTCATACACTATGCTGTATGTCAGGTTTTAATTTAATTATAAGCAAAAAATATAGTTTGCTAAAACAAATTTAACTGAAAAAAGTTTAAGTATAATTTGCAAGAAAATTTTTTAAAATTATGTAGTTGAAATAGTGCTCATCGAGAAATGACTAAATAATGTACCAGTAAACATTTAAAGAATTATAAACTTAAGTGGAAGATGCAATTTCTTTACTCAATTTTTAAAATAAAAATACTGTCATTAAGGGTAAACTTTAATTCCAATTTCCTTTAAAGTTACTGAATTTAATTTATAATTAAGTGTTACACTTCAAAGAATAGTAGTCCTATCTTTGACAAATTTCTAGAGTTCTATCCTGTAAAAAATGAAGATTTTTCTCAAAATAGCTCTTGTATGTTTTTATGAAGTTACAGGGCTTGCTTCAATGAAAAATCACATGTATATTTTCTTCTTTCTTAGGCTCTTAATGATTGTTTTAATAATACAGATTAATCAGGGGGCCCCACATTCCTCTTTCATGTGCTATTTCTTTATGTGTGTCAGAGATGCAAAAGAGCAAGTGAAGCCAAGAACATTTCATCTAAAGAGATAATATTCTACTTTGCTCATAAAGATGGATGGAACATAACTATTTTCATGTTGCTGTAAGGTAAATAGATATTGAAATGGTATATAATATTTCCAAGAGCATTGCTCTGTAATCTGATAATACTTTAAAAAGTATATTTTAAGAACAACTTCAAGACTGGAATACATTCACTCAATGATTTGGTGGTTTTAAGAAAGAATAAAGTTTCAGAGACAATCAAAATATAAAATACGTATCACAATTATAGATGTATATTAACTTACAAGACTTGTCAGAAACCAAAGAAAAGTTAGGTAAAAGTTAACATTGGTGAATAGTTGCACAGTTGACACAAGTAGAGAACGTGCATCTAAATTTTCTCCATTTCAAGGTTAAACAGTTTGGTTTTTTCCTATAGGAATCACTTACAAGAGCCATCATGAGGAATAGCCATGTTGAGCATTTTTATCTTAAATCTCACAACATGGTGGTAAAAAAACATTCCATCTGCTCATGGTGCTGGGAGTGACACAAACTCACCATGAGTAGTGCAAACACAATGCTATTTTGAGATTTAGAAGGGGGCTACAGTCTTGCAAAGCAGTATATACTCAATATTACATGACAGAGCTGGCCCAGAGTACAAACAAGGTAAGTGCCTCACTGCTCCACCTGTTCCCAATTTTAGAGAATTAGCACAGAAGGACATTATTAATAATCTTCAGGAGGCCCCATCTGCTAAAGAACCAAACCAAATCATACCAGATTAAACAACAAACAAACCAATTCTGAATTTCGGTGGAATCAAATCCCATTGGAAAGCACAGCATGAATGTCCTTAAAAACATACTTGCAGCCCCAGGTAACTCCACTAATTTCCCTTCCTTGTCCCAACTCTTCCCTCCTGGCATGCAAAACCTCTTGAGAATAACAAAATGCAAAACATGTTCAATGGTAGTTTCTGAGTCCCTTGTGAGTAGATTTTCCTAGTAAAATATAACCCTGATTGTCTTTTTTAAATTGAAAATCACCACATTGCCATAAAAGCCATGTAATTTATGGAAAACAACCAAGACTATTGGTAGCCATTGATCATGTCCAATGCAATGATTTTCAGCTATATATAATGCAAATATCATGCTCAGTTTCTACTGAGAAGGGCACAGAGTACACAGATCGATATCACTCACCTTGTTAGACTTTTTTCTATACATTTACTCACACGTGGAATTTTTTCCATTTATAGGTAGAAGCAACATATACAAATAATAAGCAATCATTTTGTGTTAGCAAAGAGTGTGTTTTACAAGCACCACATCATATTACTTGGAAAAATTTGCATGTGAGTAAGCTTAATATTTTCACTATAATATTAGAATAAAAATAAACTATATGAGTGCACACTTTATCAAATGTGAAGATGAGTTTCTTTGGTAACTGAGATCAGGTTGATTTGGGTGGGATTTTGCCAGTTTTAACATAGAAAGGCAAGCATTCCTTCCTCCTTTGTATTTACTTGTGATTTTCCATTTACTTGTGATAATCCATAATAATTGACTTTACTTGATGCATATTTGCTATATGTTACCAACCACATAGCAATTTTATTATTACAATATCATCTAGCATATTTCTTGGAAGCTGTATATTTTAGAACAAGTTACCTCACTAGGATTCAATTTTCCTATGCTGTATAATATTATCTATAATTAATATTAATTGAGCACTTATTATTGGTAATTTATTAAGCACTTCATACATGTAATATTATTTAAACTTCAAAAACAACTTTGAAGCTCTATTCCAAGCCCTTCACAAACATAAAAGCAAGAGAGGCTCCAAGAGTCCTTTCCATTCTGGTCCAATACTGAAAACCCTAGAAGACAAGAATAAGACTTGGAAAACTGAAGCGAACCTTAGAGGTGTTTTAGTTCAATTCTTTGGTATTAAAATACAAAAATGTAGAGAGGTTATATAAATTTTCCAGGACTACCCAAGCAGAATGTCTACATGTTTTCCTTTCAAACTGTAGCATGGAATACATGGCTTTTATTTATATCCAAAATATTTACTAATGTGATATCATCATTATGTATTTTTTTCACCTTTCTCCCTTGACACTGTGCTTTATAATTTCATAATAAGTATGAAATTGTTATCCCATCTTTTATTATATATTCTAAGTTTAAACCTTGCAGTGTGTGGTGCAGGGGCCTCCTCAGCACCAGCATCGTATCAAAGTTTGATAGAAATGTATTTTTAGTTTCCCTCCAAACCAACTCAGTCAGAATCTGCCAGACAACTCGTGTGCACATCGACCTGAGAAGTGCTGTGCTGTCATTTCTGCTTCTCAACACCCCAGCCTTCACTACACCAGCTCCAATATAGGCCAGCACTGACTAGTGCTCAATGCCAATAAGCATCTCTGTGACCTCTTCTCGTCCTGCCTTCTAAGCAAAGGGATCATTGGCTTGAAAACATACTTTGCCACAGACTATAATCTGAGATATAGATTATAGTTTGAGATAAAGATATAGAAAATGCATGGGTTTATTACAGATACATAATCATCTAGCACTTGATGTTTAGTTTATTTCACGTCAAATTTGAGGACCAGTAAGCCTTTGATGTAAGATCAATGTTGTAAAGTTAAGCTATAAAGATGTTCAAAGTTTAAAGTATATAGTCAGTTCTATGCTATTCTCTGAAGAAGTGTATTATTCAAATTCTGAAGTTATGATAACACTGTCCTTAAATATAATACTATTTAAGGAATAGCCTTAAAAACAAACAAGTGACATGGAACTCAGGAAGTTTTAGTGCAAGAAGAAAACAAAGAGCACTTGATAACAATCCTTGGATTTGCCAAGCCATGGCAAATGCTTGTACCTCTCTAATAACACCATGTGAAATTATAAATTATTTCTTTGATTATAGAAATCACTTCACTATATGTGAGTATATCAAAGTATTACATGTTATATCTTACATACCAACGACAAAGATAAAAAATAAGCTAAATGAGAATAGAGAAAAACTTTAGTCACCATCCATCCCAATGTATACAAGGAATCCAAATAATTGAAATTCTACTAAAATGAAAAAAAATTTGAAAGAGTAAAATACAGTAATGTCAAAAGTAAATGCTTAAGAATATGGCACAATTACTTTTATTTACATTAAAATAACTATGTAACTTATAACTATTAGTTACAATAATCTCAGCAAATTGATATGTAGATATGTTAAAATAATATAAAATAATATTTACTTTTATGAAGTTGGTTTTACATGATATACTTTGAAATAAAGGCTATTTAGGAAGTTGTCTCTTAGAAATGAATATTGTTTCAATAAGATACATACATGTTAAATGATCAAAGTTATCTGTATGCTTAGCAAAATTCTCTAAGTTAACAATATTTTAATTATTGTGAATATTACTACTGACATTTCTAAATGAGCCTGCAACTATGTCTCATGTAGACAATATCAGTCAAGAATAAAACAAGATTTTCTACATAATGAAACAAATGTCCCTTTCTGAAATTAAGTTTATTTTGGCAATATATAATTGACTATGATATAATTGTAAAAACCGACATAAATTTTTGGAAATCACATATATATGACATAACCATATACTAAAGAACTTAAAATTTCATTTCACATTCCTAGTCATGGACAACAATTAAAATTCGGTTTTACTGAAAGATATTTTGGAATCAGTGTTTGTCAATTGTTCTGAATTTCTTTTGGATTTAAAAGTTTTTTGCATCAATGGATTAAATAATAGACCTAGAAATGAACAAGTGACATTTAACTTCTTTATTCCTAGGTAAGAAGGAAGAGTATTACCTGATATAAGACAGTCATGATATTTTTTTCTGTTGATAATTTTTGGTGTTTGGAGACACCTGGACCAGTGCTTTCTCTTTCATTAGGAAGCCATGTTTCCTTTCACCTAGCCATCTTCCTTTTGATAGAAGTGGGTAGGAAAAGGAAGGCACAAAAAGAAAATGAGAGAAGCAGAGCCAGGAAAACTGCAAGAGGTACTTGAGAGTTATTGAAAATTTCACAGAGGTAGAAAACAGACCACTGTTCTTCATTCTGTCTCTCATCCTTTTTCTACAAATGGAATTTTAATTTCTGCGCTCTTGACTGAAAAGTATATTCAAAAGTTGAGGAGAAGAAAGACCAAGTGTTTCCAAGTTCATTGACTCTGTCCTAAATTTTAAGTACATATTTCTAGGAATTTGAAGCAGTGAAAATAAATATCTGATATACATACTGATCTCAGACAGATATACACCAAGTTGTCTGGAGCAACTGAGGCTGGCTGCAAGGCAGGGTTCATTCAAGGTCTGGTAGGTGAACCTAGAAGCTCTGCTTGAGCTTCAGGAAGCAGAATGGCAATAATGATAATAGAACCATGAAATCTGTTGAAATTATTCTAAGTAGGGGGGAAGGGGAATAAGGAAGAATAATTAACATATTGTAAGCACATATATAAATGTCACAATGTATCCCCCTATGCAACTATTATGTCCTAATAAAAAAATTAAAAAAGAATTGACTGTGACTTAGTGATGGGGCATTGTTTTTTATGATCCTATCATGTCAGATTTATACCTTTCATTATCTATGTAGCAAAATGTAATTGCTAATTTTGCTTGGATCTTTGAAAGAAAAATCATGTAACTTTTAGTACATGAATAGTAGCTTATTGTAAATATTTACTCATAAAGTGATTAAAAAACCCTTCAAGACAGAGACCCCAACTCCAAAGTTTCTGTCATCTTCAGACTTTTCCTCAATGATCTATTTTTTATACCAACTCAAATGCTTTCATCAATAATGAAAAACTCCTGTGAACAATTTTAACAAAACTCCCAATGTTCTTTTGGACACAGATTTTCAGAGACTTAAAATAATATCTACTGTTTGATTTTCTAGCATTCTAATTATTTGGATAGTCAATGTACAAATGAAAAGGAAGTCAAATCTCTGTTTATACTTTCTATCACACTTCAGAAAACAAGCTTTATACCATCTGCACATATGGCGGCTGAATAAGAGTGAAAGTGTTTATGCTTTTGGCATGTGCCTCATGCCCACAGAGCTCTCTAATTTGTAAATGTTGTGGTTTTTCAAACATTCATGAGTAAGGTAATGGAATACCTCTTCACTATAAATAGCCTTTACTAAATACATTAGCCATTTTACAGTTTTTATAATTTTATCATGCTTTATAATAATTGAGTACATATTAACTACTAACATGTCTATGTAAAGTATAGCCATACCATATAGTATTATATGCAAGATTAAATTAATAAATTCAATGAGTATAGAGTATACATGCCTTTCTTTCATTTATTAATTCTTTCTTAATATACATATACCATATAGTTACCAAAATTTTGGGTCATTACATACTATTGTGTGGACATAAAACAATAGATGAATCTTAATTTTGCTAACTGCTTTAACTGTAAGTCCTAGCTTCCCAAATAAATTATTATATGTGCCAGAGGAAATTGAAAATGTTTTGGCAAGATTTATAGATTCTACTCTTGTGTGATACCCAGAGAAGTCACATAATAAATATTTAATGCACTTAAAAACAAAGAAATCACTAAAATTGATCTACCATCATGTATCACCCTCTGCACATTGTGTATTTAATTCTTATAGCCAGCCTGTCATATGGAACTCTTATCTTGTCACTTAATATATTAGAAACCTGGGGCTCAAAAGTGTAATAATTTGTACAAGGTCACTCAGCAACAAGGAAACCCGCCTTCCTAACCTAAAGTCTATGCTGATAACTCACAAGGTGCTTATTCCAAAGAGCTTGCAGAGTACTTTCAGATATCATAAATACTTTTACAAATCAGTGCCAATAATTTCAGCAGGTAATCACTATAAATAAAATTTTGATAAATGACTACAGAATTTTAGATAAAAATGATCTTCATTTTAGGAGTTTCTAGTAGAAGATACCAATTCAAAGTAAAGGATCATTTATTTCTCACAGTTATGGAGATTACCTTTGACAATACAGACTTCTTGCCCCAGATAATTAATGGAGTTGGGCAGTGTACCATAGACAGGATTTCTAATATTTAAAAACTTATAGCTTCTGGAGAAATAAACAAACACATGCATACATTCCTAAAGCACCCATGATATAGCATTTCAATGTTTGTTTGCTGTAAAGAAGTCTGCCTAATAAAATTTTACATTTTATGTTGAACTAAAGTGTATTTTAAACAGTTTCAGTTTATACAGTCATCAGTCATCTATGAAAACAAAAAACCAAAAACAAACCAAAGCAGAGCCAGATATAAATATTTTAAAGACTGAATATACTTTAAAATGGTTATTTAAGACACTATCCCCTCCCTTCACCCAAATCTATGCTGCATATTTCATGCTTTTCTGTTTGGAATTTCTTCCCTGCTGTTTGCTTGTCTGGTTCCTTCTTGTTCTTTAGATTCCAGCTAAAATATCATAATAGGATTTCCTAATACACACTGAAGACCTTACCTAGAGTCTGGAGGAGATGATACTTTCATTTTAATTTCTACTTGATCATGCCTATTCAATAAAAGGGAACTTTAAAGCAACTTACTAAAATCAAATAGTATAGAATGCACACTTAAAGTGATTTCAAAATAAAGTAACTATATGTAGGATCTGTGACTTACAGAAGCATGTTATTAAGTAATTATTAAATAGCATCTCTATTGAAATACTGAAAACTGAAGATGTTATGTGAATAACAAACAAAATAATGGTAAAATGCTTTTATCTGCAGGCTTAGGCCACTGGTCTTTCCCAACCCTGTTGATGCCCAAGGCCTGCTTCCTAGCCCACCCTCCATGACTACTCCTCAGACAACTGCTTCACCCGGCCACTCCAGGAAGCTGGCACTTCCATCACTACCACGGTTTGCCTGGCTCTATCATTCATTCCTTTGTCATTTGAAAATTCAATAGGTAGAAACAAACACAGTATGGAATATGCTCTAAGAACTGTAATTATGACATATAAATGAGCAAACAGCAGATCTGAAAGCCATTTTTTATTTTTTTTTTTTTCATTTTTCTTTTATTATTCATATGTGCATACAAGGCTTGGTTCATTTCTCCCCCCTGCCCCCACCCCCTCCCTTACCACCCACTCCACCCCCTCCCGCTCCCCCCCCAATACCCAGCAGAAACTATTTTGCCCTTATCTCTAATTTTGTTGTAGAGAGAGTATAAGCAATAATAGGAAGGAACAAGGGGTTTTGCTGGTTGAGATAAGGATAGCTATACAGGGCATTGACTCACATTGATTTCCTGTGCGTGGGTGTTACCTTCTAGGTTAATTCTTTTTGATCTAACCTTTTCTCTAGTTCCTGGTCCCCTTTTCCTATTGGCCTCAGTTGCTTTAAGGTATCTGCTTTAGTTTCTCTGCGTTAAGGGCAACAAATGCTAGCTAGTTTTTTAGGTGTCTTACCTATCCTCACCCCTCCCTTGTGTGCTCTCGCTTTTATCATGTGCTCATAGTCCAATCCCCTTGTTGTGTTTGCCCTTGATCTAATGTCCACATATGAGGGAGAACATACGATTTTTGGTCTTTTGAGCCAGGCTAACCTCACTCAGAATGATGTTCTCCAATTCCATCCATTTACCAGCGAATGATAACATTTCGTTCTTCTTCATGGCTGCATAAAATTCCATTGTGTATAGATACCACATTTTCTTAATCCATTCGTCAGTGCTGGGGCATCTTGGCTGTTTCCATAACTTGGCTATTGTGAATAGTGCCGCAATAAACATGGATGTGCAGGTGCCTCTGGAGTAACAGTCTTTTGGGTATATCCCCAAGAGTGGTATTGCTGGATCAAATGGTAGATCGATGTCCAGCTTTTTAAGTAGCCTCCAAATTTTTGAAAGCCATTTTTTAAAAAGACTCTATTGGTGCCAATTTGATAGAAGAAATAATGTCATTTTTGCTACAAGATTATGAAATCTCTTTGAAAGTAGACATGTCATTTCAATTTTGGCTACTATACTCAAAAAATGTGCAGTAATAACACATGTTAAATTTCAAAAATTTACATTTGAGGTGATTATATAGTCTTTGTAAAACTAAAATGATTCAGATCATTCATTGTACACAATAATTGTGTAGCATTAAACAGGTTTTCATGATGTGAAGGCTACTCAAGTTGGAGTAATGTTTTCCTAATATACTTTGGGCAAACAACAGATAATAAATTGAAATTCAGGAATATATTGTATTTCATATTGAGCAAATGGGTAAAAATTATTCCTTAAAATAACTGTAATAAACCTGCTACTTTTGAACGACAGTCCTCTGAAACTGTTTTGGTTTTGATTCATACAGATATATCTGTTTTAAGGAAAGGTTTTTATAATATGAAGACTACTCGTAGATAAAGTTTATTGTAACTAACACAATATTACAATTATATTTCTTCTGGTTATAATGTTTTTAGCTATTAAAAACTAATAAATTTATACTTGTTGCTACAACCTTGCTATATGCACTTAGGGATACAATGTACATACAAACTTCACCCATTTAAATCCAATTCAATTTCCAAATGGATCTACCATCTATCTTTATACCTATCTACCATCTATCTATTATCTATCTATCTATCTATTATCTACCTGTCATCTATTTATCTAAGAGTGTTTTAGGTAATTTGAATGATATAAGTAAATAAAAATCATAATCTTTTATCTTAAGGGATGTATCAATTCCTGTGAATTTAGTTATCAATAAAAATAATAGTGACTCAGTATTAACATTATATTTAATCAGAGTCTAACTATACATATCTGTAAGTATTTTATGACAGTGGATTATTAGGTAAATCTTAAGCTTTTTTTAAAATCTTTAAAAGCCCAACTAGAAATACTGGCTGGAATTTACAGGGATATAAGTTTTGTCAGCCTAAAACAGATCTTGATGCAAGTAAAATGAAAACAATGAGCGTTGATGATCTGATTTGAGCATTCTAATAGAGAGGCAATGAATTAATTTTATATAATGAATTCAATGCAGCCAGTATGGTACCTAGTAGGATGGCAGAGGTTCAGTGAAATTTAGTTCCTATGAAATGACCACATCTTTAAATCTACTAACCCAAGAGTAAATGGAAGTACAAAGCCCAGGCAGACTGTGGACCAACAGGACAGGAAGTATGCTGTGATTTCAATAAGCACAGCTGAGGGAATCATTGTCAAGGGTACAAAATTTGAAGTAGCCTTTGCTAGACTGGCAGATTTTGAAAAGGCTGAGGGGTAGACAGCATGAACAAAGTTGCAAATGTAATGCTTGAGCTAGTTGGAATAAAATATGAATAAAATGAACATAAGTACTACTTTGTACCTGCCATATTATCTTTTGTTATATTAAATATATAAATGAAATTCACTGATACTTCAATATCAACTAATCTGCTGGATTGTTCCACATGAACTATATATAATTAGCAAGTATCTCTGTAACTTCCTAATCATTTATGAGATTTGTGGACATCTCAGCAATCTATTGAAAGAATTCACTAGACACAATCATTATTTTTTGATGCTTGTTTTTTTAATTTGCATGCAGGTCAAAATCTTCCTTTGAAACCATGTGTTTTGGAAAGGGCAGTCATGCTTGATGTTTTAGAAGTCTGATCAACTATGTCTCCTTTGTGAAGCACAGAAACCTCTTCAAAACAGAATCCCATAGGGAAAGAGCTGGAGAAGGTATCAACTTTTCATATTATGACTTCATATTTCCCTGGAAGTGATAGATTCAAATTGATCTGTAAACTAAGATAAACAAACACCCGTGGTGTGTCCTTTAAAAGATATTTGTGCCTTCCTTCTATTTCTTGTCCGCATATAATGTGTCACTAGTATATTAGAGAACTGGAGGTGATTTGAACTATTTGACACTGCTCTGTTCCTTGTTAAATCTAGCTGAGTATTTTGCCTGTGATTAGACGAACTGCCACACGGAGGCGGTAGTAACCCAATCTACTCCAAGTTCCAAGGCTTGTGACATAAATGAATTCACAGTGTAGTAACATAAAAGAAACAGGAAAGTGTGTTTCTAAAGGAGGGAGGAGAAGATAAGAAAGTGTAAGACAAATATGGTTAGCAACAGCATGTTAATTGCAGAACCTGGCAGGACTTCAGTATGGAGAGATCATTAAGTATAAAACATAAAGAGGCAGGAGAAACCCAAAGAGTGAAGTAAGTACTACATTAAGATTTGTGTTTCTTTGCACATTGTTAGCTGAAATGGGAATCAGTAAAGTCATTATGGAAAACAGTATGGCAGTTTCTGAAAAAAAATTAAAAATAGAACTGCCATATGCTCAGAAGTTATCCCACTTCTGGATAAAGAGTTAAAGCAAATGAAATTGGTATACTGAGGAACCTTTTGTGCCTCCTTTTTCATCACACCACTATTGACCATAGCCAAGAAGTGTAAACTACTGATGAACAGATAAAGAAATATAGTACATAAACACAACGAAAGACTATTTGGCCATAAAAAGAAATGGAATCCTGTTATTTGCCACAACATAGATGGAACTAGAGATCATTATGTTAAGTGAAATGAACCAGGTACAGGAAGACAAGTACCACATGTGAAATCTAAAAAAGTTGATTCCTATATTTTGAGAGTAAAATGGTAAGTACTAGAGGCTGGGGAGAGTAAGGGGAAGGAGAAATGTGGAAAGGCTGATCAATGGATATAAGATACAGTAGCAGGAAGTATTGTGCTGTTACACAGTAGGATGACTATAGGTGATAACAGTGCACCTGTTATTTCAAAATTGTGAAGAAAAGATTTTGAAATTGTGCATCATAAAGAAAAGATAAATATTCGAGGAGTCACATATGTTTAATGTGATTTAAACATTACAGAATATACATGTATACAAACATCACACATTATCCTATTCATGTTTTTAGATATCAGTTACCTAAATTTCATTAAAATTTAAAAGTAAATCTTAGGACATAACGAAAATAAAAATGAATATTTGAGAAAGTATTTCTGTCATAGATATCAAAGATAAGGTATAGAGAAATATCAGAATGAGGAAGATATGGTAAGAGGCTACACAGTTATACCTGGAGGGAAAACTGAAAATGCCCACGAGGGTACCACAGCAGGAATGCAGAGCAGGTTGCAGGCAAAAGCAATATTTAACTGTTCAAAATAACAAATATTTTCCCACTGCCATTAGAGTACAAGTTCTTCTCTCAGTAAGATTCTCAAAATAGAAGGTTTATAGACTAGATGCTGCATGAAATGAATATACAAAACAAAGCTTACAGATTAAACAATTATTTTTTAAGTTCAGTCATGGCAATAATATTTACATTTTGAGGTACAGTCTGTAAAACCAGCTCTCAAAACTTTGAGATCTAATTTTAAGACATATTTTATTCATCATACCTGATAAAGCATTTTAATTAATGTTTTACATAGATTTGAATGAATAAATGTTTAAATAATGGTCATGTATGCCTATGACTCCCAAAAGATGTAATTACATTATAAAAACACTATGAGGAAAAAACAAAAAAGACATTTTATATAATACTATATAATTCTCTTCCCATTCAAAGATCTATATTCCTCTGTTTATGTCAAATATATCTTTTTCTGTTTACCAATAAAGTTTTTAAGTCACCCAAACATAAAACAACCTGACTATGGAACAAATATTCAAAATGATCTAAACATTTTGCCAGAAGGATCTTCCCCCTACAATTCCATACAAGCATCAATGCACACTTGAATTGCTGACTAGCTACAAGCTGAGACTCAGTGTGACTTAACAGTGCTCACCCTCAGCTGCTGGTGCTGTGGCTAAAAGCACAGGATCTAGGAAGAGTTCACAGAGGTGGCCTGGGCAAGTTACCTAATTTCTTTGTGTTCCTTGGTTTTCTCACGTGTGAACTGCATCACTGCTGTAAGAACTGAATAGCTTAGCACAGGTAATCAGCCATGCCTGGCCTGAAGTCAACACTCAACAAATATTCTTTTAATTGTTTATACAATACTGGCAAAAACCTTTTAAAGTATAATAATATCTATTCTTGCCAAGATTTCTAGAAATAGACATTTATTGATTCAGAAAATGTTGCTTTTGTAAAACTGTGGAACTCAATGAGGTAACAGTTTATTAAAGAAAAAGATACACATCCATCTGATCCAACTCTACAGTTATACCCATCAGTGTACAGCATATCTGAATAAAGTTGTTTATTTTTGCCTTCTTATTAGTACAAACAATGAAAGTAGCTTAATATGCCACATTCAGATCTTTGACACTGTATTATCTTTAACAATGCACACAATAAAATGTTTATTCTTACTTCCATATTATGGAGAGTCAAAAACAACAAAAACAACTGTACTAGTAACTGCTTGAATTAGTTATGTGACCACTAAATGTTATGTTAAATATTTGACATTGACTACAGAAGTACACAAGGCAGGATGGAATTTTACTACAGGTGATTTCATTACTACCATTATCAAGCACTTCTGTATAAGTTAGGCATAATTTTAAAATACATTCTTTTCATATGAGAACATCTAGAATTCATCAAGTGATTTAAATGACAATGTATACATTTTCTCACTAATAAAAGTTAGCTGAAAAACTGCTGGTTGATGAAATATATATGATGAGTAGAAAGTATGTTTTCTTTTATAGAAGAAATCTGATCAGATTATTCGTGGTTGTCTGGCATATTGTGTCAAGAAGGATTCTGTATCCATATTCAGATTCTCTAAGAAAAATGCCACAATGAATTAGGAGTGTTCGCTTTGATAGTGGAACCAAATCCATGATGGTTATGGGCATTTAGGGCCTAAAGAATATGGAACATGTGTTCTTTGATTGGTTGATATTAAAAATATCAACCTAGTATATTCATTTTACCAACTGAAAAGCTGATATTCTCCAGACTTATTTTGTATGAACTAAAAGTATTTCAAATATACTAAATAAATGTTTAAATTTCAAGTTCAAATTAATTAGTAATTAAATCAAGTAATACTGAACAGGCATTGTCTAATAAGGTATTAATACATTTTAAACAAATTATGCCCCTAAAGTATGCTACAATTTTCCTATATGACATTGTGAGGCTGAACTATTTTTATGTTGTTCTGTTCGTGAATTCTGGCCAATATCTAAAAAAGGTAAATGTGATAAATAAATGCAGATACAATGAACTTATAAGATTTCTTAATAATTTGATTCCCATGAAAAGGTGAATAGCTAAGAAAATAAGTTAACAGAGTCTTATATAAGAGGTACATGTTTTACATTGATTCAAAATAATCACTTGTGTCCACATGGCTCACAGTGACAAGCATATTTAAAATACTATTCTTAAGAATAAAATGAGTATTTTTATTTAGTAAATCATGGCATGTTACCATTTGATAAGCTTTGTGATTAATTCAGAGTGTGCAAATTTCCTTTTTCTATGTATTACTTTCAAATAATAATATGATGGCATGACAAAAAGGATTCTACAATAATAGTAGAAAATTAGGAGTCAGAAAAAACTTTCCATTTTTTAACATATTGTTTCAACATGACATCCTAACATAGTGAGATGAGCAAATTCTTGTTGAATTTAATTATATTCTATATAACTTGATTCAAACTTAGATATATCACCCAGCACCAATTCAGTGAATCTGACAGTGCATATGTAGGTCACACCTCTATTGCCTGTCATTTTTTATGATTCACATCCCAGAGCTAATAAACTACAGGGTGAATGTATGAGAAAAGGAAAAAAAAAACCTCACATGTTTGAGGATATTTTTTCCTGGTAAAAGTATTTCTGGGAACTAATTTTACTACTTTTGTAAGCATGGAAACATTAAAGAATATACCACTATTCATACTTATGAATGTATTTCAAACTTAAATCAGAATCAAAATATAGACTATGGCTCTCAGGACCACTTTTGTATTTCTCCAACAATTTTACAGTATACCAAAAATGTTATCTTCGGCAAGAAAACTCAGAGCCAACACTACATCTTTATTTCCAGATTTCCTACTATCAGGGGAGGTTTTAAAATCTGGAGTGTCATAAAAAAGTCACTTACTTCAAGCTGTTATGAATAGTCTACCACCGAAATGAACGAAATAGGAGTTTAACAAGATCTTTATACAAGTTTACAATTAAGGAAATAATCAATTTTGGTTTCAAATTATGGATGCAGTCTTTGTTTTAGAAATAAACACCTTAAACTACCTGACACTTCATGATTGTGCTGAAGGGAAAGCAACATGGACATGAAGTAACAGCTAACTAAAAACAGGTGCAATTCACCTAATATGTGCATAGAATGGAATTGTCCATGGAAGTACTAATTTACAGCCAGGATATATTGTAAGTGGTAATATTATTCACCACATATAAGGATGTCTGTCTTTGAAATAAATATACTATAAGGACCATGAAAAAATAAAAAAGACAGAATAAACGGGATGGCTTGGAGGGTATATAATAATGCCTATGCAAGGTCAGAAGAAAAAAAGTCTTATTACTGTTTTTTAAAACATGTAGAAACTCATGTGCGTTCAGATCAGTGCTGAATGATCTTATTATTGTTAATTTCAATATTTTGGGGGTTTAATAATTAGTACTTTGCCCTCTGTTTGACTTCTAGATTAGAAAGGTAATCACAGATGAAGAACCAATATTATACTGTATATAATTATTGCTGATAGAGAAGAGCAGGGCTTCACTATGCAGTAACAGTAAAATTCATTAGCCTTATTCTAAAGTTAAAAAACAAGAATCAAGCACAACAAAGTTTGTCACCATATTATTCCTACTGCAGAGGCAAAGCCTAGTTAAACACCTTCAGCAGAATCTTCACCTTCTGCAGAAAGCCCAGAATGAGGAGGAAAGGGATAAGCTTATCTAGGTCCTCTTTCCGATGTCATCTAACAGATGTCACTGTACCTAACATGGGAAGGAATGAAGAAACTGTTATCTTAGAGCCTAAGTAGAGATTCCTCCAGATAAAAGGAGCTAGTAGGATGGAGAAAGAGGCAGCAAATCCATACCCCAACATCTTTAGTTGCTCAGAATTAAACACAGGGATTCTATAGGTCCCAGAAGATGGCAAAAATCCAGTATTTTAATGGAGTAAAAACTATTTTGTAGTTTTTAATTTTTTTTATTTTAAATGTCATCGTTATGCTTACTTTTTAAAAGAGCAAAAATGAGCATATAATTTCTTCCATTAGCCTAATATTATGTATTGCAAAAGTATATCTTCAGTTTTTGGTAGCCACTTAAAGTATCTTTTTGAAAACATTGATTACATCCAATTTCAAGTAATGATGCAAATATAAATGTAGAATTTATTTCATACAGTGCTATAGCGCTGAAGTTTAAATTGTGATTATTACGTACTCTGTTGTTTAACTTTGCAACTAGCAAAAAAGTGATAAAGGAAAGCACTTTTCATATCAGGGCTGACACGGCAAACCTTGGAAGTACAGGTTCTACTTCTTCTTCCAAGTAACATCATTCACTAGACACACAATAAGCATGAGTTTCGTCTCTACATAAGTAGTATTTGTAATGAAAATTGAAATGGAGATTTGAACTACAAATTTCCAATCCCAGTACCTGTTTTTTTCTCTGTATAGCATTTACAAAAATAAAACTTAGCTGTTTTTCCAAAAGAGAAGTTAAGGATAGACACATCACAGTCTTTTATATTTCATTAATAAAAAGGGTATACCAAACAAGAAGGCTTAGTCACTCTTAAATATTACATTTTCTCTACAAGAATTTATAAATTAGGACAATTGGCTCTCAAATGATGTCAGAGTATTATAGAACTTGAAAGTAGGAAGTTGTTACTACTTAAAGAAAAAATGCATTAGAAATGTGTTTTAAAATAGGATGTAAATTAAACAGCATGGAAATCCATGTAAAATGACGTGCCGTATGCTTATAAATGAGTAAACGTTAATAAAAACCTGTATTAAATGTGTGGATCAAGTTCAATATGAAATGACAGCTTTTGCTTTCACACTCAAGTAATGTTATCTATTTAAAAACAACACTTGAGGGAGTATGTGAATTGAAAGGAGAGAAAATCGACCAATACAGTGTTGTTTGATATTATTGTCTTTTTAATTGAAATAACTGTATAGGAGAGACCTAACTATAAACTCATAAACAAATTAAACAACTTAAATGACACGTTAGAAAATATATAAATAAATGTATCTTTTACTTCTAATGAAAAGTTGATATAAATCCTATATAAATACTACCTATCCATATCTATATATTTAAGGAATTTCACCAGTATACATGTATATATACATGTGTGCCATTATATATATGTATATTTTTATGTGTCATATATGTAAAAGCCTATTTGCTAATAATTATTTGAAGCAATGAAAAACACTTTCCCAAATTTAAAAGGCAGTAGAATCATAAGTTAACAGCTACACACAATAACTTAAGTTGGCCTTTATCAGAGAACACTTATTTAAGTAAAAATTCAGTAATATTGAAGAATTGAACTTATGGAGTGCTACTTTAAGCCTGAACTGCGCCATCCGGCTCTTTCTAATATGATCCAATAAATGCTCCTCTGTAGGAGTAGACTGCCCCTTCAAATCTCCCATGTGTGCCCTGTGTACACATTTACAAGAAGGCAAGGTATACGATTCTATCAGCTCAGCAAGAGATTATATTCAAGATCACATGGAAATAGATTATGTTTTTACTTAAAGCAAGACAGAAGCTTCCTTGAAATTTTTCTAGTCAACTTGTGTGAAACATACTACATAGGTGTTCAGAACAGAGAAAAAAGATTCAAGCCACAAGCAATAACTTATTGGAAATCTGTTATGAAATAAAAGAGCAATATTGGTATCTTTTAAAACTGCCCATCATATTAAGAAGAGAGCGGGAAGTTTTAGCATAGTCATCATGCTTTCAAAATGTGAACTAAAAAAAAATGTTACTTCTGGATTTTCATGCTACTTTTTGTCTCATGATGACCTCTCCTGGCTGAGTTGTTCATTATCTTAGACTCGCGTCGTTACTTTTCTTTCCTTCCCTTGAACTGTTTTTAGTATTAAGAACATAGCTCTGATACTCTCCCTCATTGTTATGTATGATGCAAATGAACATTTTCATTATGTGTAAAGCTAAGATTGAAATTTGAAGTACTGAATATATATATGAAGCACATTCTCTTCAGTAAAGTACTATGGTATTCTTATTATTTAATTCATTGTCAGGATCCAGGGCAACTTTTGGTTTTGGTCATACAGTTTAATTTTAAATGAAATGAAAACCCATCTCAATTAAGCATTATGTATTTTAAACAATGGAGAATAAGAGCTAAATATTTTAATAATCAAACAAAGCTGTTAACTATTAAAAGTAACGGTGTTTATGCTCTTCTTTTGCACCAAATTCTAGGCAGTAAAAACCAAGTATATATTCCCAAAAGTACAACTTTTCCATCTTTGAAATATACTAATCCAATGACTGCGTATATCCCACTGTTGACTCATAATGAATATTTCAAATTGCCCCACTGTACTTAAAGTATACAGAAAAATGAACAGAATCCTGGAAAACCATGGAAATTTGAGTCTATAATCAAGGAATTATGCCAAATTAAACTTAATAATGAGCTTATTTTCCAGGAAAAGTGGCAGCAAGTTCTACATATCCAGATCTTGAAATGGAAACGAAAATTTCCTCAGAATAATTTCCCAAAGATATAGGTATATATTTGTAAAATATCTAGATCAACCATTATATCTTTGCAACTTCTGCTTGAACCTATAAAACTGTCATAAATATTGAAAATATATAACTTTGTGTGACTTAATTTGTGTTCCGGAAAAAACTACAAAGTTTTTTTTTTCCAAGTTCATTATGGCTTGGGTTTCCATCTAGTTTTATCTCTATCTTTTGACATCGCAAGAAAAGAAAAGCTACTAGAATACTTGGGAAGTACATCAAAATATTAATAATGATATCATTATGTAGAAGGTGCTTTTCCACAACTTTTAAAGTCCTTTTCAATGCTATTTCATTACTATATAAAAATATAAATATACACAAACACAAGCACATACTGGAATGAGAACATTAATATTGAAATATAGACAAAAGTGCATTCATATTATCCCCAAATCTTTTAAGCACAGATAGGTCTGAATCACATAAGGTTAGTCTAAAAGGTACTGAACTTATTTTCTCCAAATGGAAAACACTTCTTTTTGAACTCTGAGATGCCATACTAAATCTTTACCAACTTACATACTCATTCTCAGAAATGAGTATGTGCTTATGACTGCCAACCCAAGTCCTACAGGCAATCTATTTAACTCTTTCTGAGCCACAGAAGCCATCAGTCGTGCACTTCCTGTCTACAAGCACAGTGTGCACTTCTCAACCAATGCAGAAAATGGGCTGGAATCTTCCATTTCTTCTAAACCTCATGAAGACAGTCTTTTTTTTTTAAAGCCAATTTGAAACACTGAAATATACATTTTGGACAGCACCATTTTTCTGAAAACTCCTTTAAGAAATTTCTTCCTTAGTACATTAACTATGTTATGCACGAACTGTCCCGAGTCCGGGCCTGCATGGGTCTGTTACCTCAAATTACCAAAGAAGTCAACCAATTTCAGTTACAATATTGGAGTCACTGTGTTTCATTTTAATAAGCAAGTACTAAATAGGCATTAACTTTTTAAGTGACAGAGGTGGCTAAACAGAATCTAGAGGTCCCAAACTGTTTAAAATATGCTTCCCTTCTGTCCTCAAATCTGTGCTAGTTTAAGTTAAAACCATAAATAAAAATACGAAACTTCTTTTTGCTGTGGTCTTCAATTTTCATCCAGTGTCCTAAGTAAAAGGCAATGAGTCCCATCTGCACAAACACCTCCCAAGAAGCTGCCTTGTACACTAATCACTGTAAACAAGCAGTTGCCAAGCAATCTCCAAAACTAGGAACAACTTTCCAGAAACATCATCAATGTTAAAAGCTTCTCCCCCAACCCAGGAGCGCGCTGGGTTTGGAGTTCCTCTACTGCAGTGGCTGCAAGTGCGTGACAGCCGAGATACCCACAAATCGGGGGGGGCGAGAACTGCGAATGCACCTGGGAGTTGGTACCCTGGGGTGGAACATCAATGCGGCACTGAAACCGCTCCAGGGCAGAGCGAGCTGGCTGGCGGACAGGACTACTTACGGGACGTGGAGGGAGCCGTCCAGGCTCTGCAGATGAAGCAGCTGACAATCCAGAGCCAAAGTGCTGCTCTGCAGCCGGCTCGCGAAGCCACCAGCATCCTTCGCCTCCCGGCCAGCCGTACTCCAAAAGCTCGCTGCAGAGATGCAGTCCGTCTCGCCGTGGGGTTCTCCATGGGAGCTGTGCAGTCCTCAAACAAGAGAGCCAGCCAAGCCCCTCCTGCTTGCTCCTTCCCCGCGTCACCCCTGCCAGGCTCTGGTTCTTCTGGGTTTGGAACAAACAGCAGGGGAGACTCAGCCTTCCTTTGCTCTCCGTGCGGGTCTGGTCTGGCTTTCTGAGCCAGTGCAATGCTGGGGGAAGAAATTCAAACCAACAAGGAAAAGGAGTGGGGAGAGAGGAGGAGACTGACACCTACCCCGCCCTCTCCTTCTGTAGGAAATTAAAAAAAAAAAAATCACCAAAGGACGTAGGGGAAAATCTGGAGAGCGGAGGTTGCAAAAGAACAAGCGAGAGCGACGGTGATGCTGTTGTCGCCACTGCGGGCGAGCGCTCCTGTCGCCACTGGGCAGCGTGACTCGGAGGGGTTTCCAATCGCCTGGCAGCTCACATGGAGAGACTGTGTGTGCGCGGGGCGCGCAGCGCAGCCGGCGGCGCACGCACGGCCTCAGCGCGGCGCGGCTCCCGCGAGCATCTCGGCGCCCACGGAGCGCGAGCAGCGGCCGTGGCCGGAGAACAGGAGACGCTGCCGCTGCCAGCAGCGCCTGCAAACCCGGGCGAGCCAGGAGGAGGGGAGCCCTCCCTTCTTGTCCCTTGTCGGTCCCCTCCCAGGCTCCTCCTCCTCTTCCTCCTCCTCCTCCTTCTTCTCCTCCCTCTTCTCCTCTTCCTCCTCCTCCTTGTCTTCCTCCTCCTTCCCGCCCTCCTCCTCCTCCTTACCGTACCCCTCTAGCTGTCAAAACCTTTCTGCCCTGCCCTCTCCTCGTTTGGAAGCCAAAGGGAGAAGGAAGAGACCGGCCCGGGTCCATCAGCTGGGGCGGGGGCCAAGGAAGGAGGCGCGCGCCTCTCCCCAGGCTTGAGGTGGTGCTCTAGTTGGAGCTTAGCAGTGCAGTCTTAGAACCCTGCTCCGAACCTGGCTTCAGGAAGGAGAAACTCCTCGCTCAGAGGCCTTCCTTTTTTCCTTCTCTCCTCCCCCTCAGAAAGAGATGGTACAGGCTCCCGGAGCTCCGACCCCCTGGGAACCACAATCAGGCAGGTCTTCCGAGTGGTCCTAACACTAAATGATGGATCTAAACATCCCGACTGACTGGAGCGTCCAGGGAGGGCTGCAGACGCCTCCAATACAGATCCTTTAAATATGTAATTAATTCATACTCATACAAATGCACACTCATACATATGCACACGTACACCAAAACACACGCTGCTGCCAGGAAACTACATGTAGACAAACACATAAGCAGACGCAATCTCACAACTGAAGTGAATAAGCAGGCATATGGAGAAGTACTGCGAGGTCTCCCAGGCTTTGCAAGTTCTGAGAATTGAGAAGGTCTACAGAGACCAAGACCTTCTTTTCACATTGCAATAATAAATCTCCAGCCCTTCTTCTCAGTTCACATCTCTCTACTCTTCTCTATATTTGGTTTCCTACCAGCCAGTCTAGTAAAGTGCTTGGATTCTTATCTTTCCTCAGAACCAACCTTCTGACTGAATTTACTGACACAGTTAAAGAATCATTGGTCTTCTAAATCTCTAATGATGTTTAGGGAGGGCTAAGAAGGAGTGACCATGTCCTTCAATGTTATGCAATGAATAAGCACTTACCATTCAAGATAAATAAAAATTTTATGGAGACTCGCCTACTCCTGAAATAGACTCTGAGTTTTTAATGTTCTGGTTAGGTCTTAGAAAGGTCTACTGTAAACAGTACTGTGTTCACTGCATAATTAGCATGGTGTTAATGGGCCTGATTCAGCACTCTTTATTTGAGCTTTGTTTCTTATTGATTTAAAAGGATGCATTGTCCTACTAAGAACTGCAAATTGAGTAAAATCTGGAAAATGAAGAACCAAACAGATGACCAACAGGGGAAAATCTGCATCCTTGTGCTTGCTATAAACCACTCCTCCTATAAAATAATACTGTGAAGGTATTCTCTTGGATTATAAAATGCCCATTTTTTATTTGAATTCCCCCAACTGTCAAAAGTCAAAGAGCACTTGCCAAAACATTATAGTACAGATCTGCCACCAACCAATTGTAAGAGCTCAAATAAACCAATCATAGGGAAAAATATTGTCTGAAAGCGCAACTTTTTTAGAACAGTCAGTTGTTTGACTGTGTCAAACAATTAAGCCATTGCCTTAAACTCCAGTAAAGTGGTGTTAACGTATTTTTAATAGGAGACAAAAGAGCAACAATTGAAAAGATTACCATTTCAGTACCTCAATGGATGCCTTTCAATGGGTATATCAAGCAGATTTGTAACACTTCTGTTTCTTAGAGTACTGAGCAAGACCTTTAAAAGATATATTGATTTAATTTCTTTTTTATTTATTTATTTATTTTCTAATTATATATATTTTTTCTTTTATTATTCATATGAGCATACAAGCCTTGGGTCATTTCACCCCCCTGCCCCCACCCCATCCCTTACCACCCACTCCGCCCCCTCCCTCTCCCCCCACCCCCTCAATACTCAGCAGAAGCTATTTCGCCCTTATTTCTAATTTTGTTGTAGAGAGAGTATAAGCAATAATAGGAAGGAACAAGGGGTTTTGCTGGTTGAGATAAGGATAGCTATACAGGGCATTGACTCACATTCATTTCCTGTGCGTGGGTGTTACCTTCTAGGTTAATTCTTTTTGATCTAACCTTTTCTCTAGTTCCTGGTCCCCTTTTCCTATTGGCCTCAGTTGCTTTAAGGTATCTGCTTTAGTTTCTCTGCGTTAAGGGCAACAAATGCTAGCTAATTTTTTTAGGTGTCTTACCTATCCTCACCTCTCCCTTGTGTGCTCTCGCTTTTATCATGTGCTCAATGTCCAATCCCCTTGTTGTGTTTGCCCTTGATCTAATGTCCACATATGAGGGAGAACATACGATTTTTGGTCTTTTGGGCCTTAAAAAACTAAATTCTCCCAAAACTAATGAACCAATAAAGAAATGGGCAAGTGAACTAAACAGAATTTTCTCAAAAGAAGAAATTCAAATGGCCAAAAAACACATGAAAAAATGCTCACCATCTCTAGCAATAAAGGAAATGCAAATTAAAACCACGTTAAGATTCCACCTCACCCCTGTTAGAATAGCCATCATCAGCAACACCACCAACAACAGGTGTTGGCGAGGATGCAGGGAAAAAGGAACCCTCTTACACTGTTGGTGGGAATGTAAACTAGTACAACCACTCTGGAAAAAAATTTGGAGGCTACTTAAAAAGCTAGACATCGATCTACCATTTGATCCAGCAATACCACTCTTGGGGATATACCCAAAAGACTGTTACTCCAGAGGCACCTGCACATCCATGTTTATTGCGGCACTATTCACAATAGCCAAGTTATAGAAACAGCCAAGATGCCCCACCACTGACGAATGGATTAAGAAAATGTGGTATCTATACACAATGGAATTTTATGCAGCTGTGAAGAAGAATGAAATGTTATCATTCGCTGGTAAATGGATGGAATTGGAGAACATCATTCTGAGTGAGGTTAGCCTGACCCAAAAGATTTAATTTCTATGTAACAAAAAAGAGCCCATCTGATTTTCTCCAAAAATGATTCTCATCAGTCTCAATGAATAAAAACAAATTGACTACAATGACATAAAAAGCTCTTTATCATGACACATATATATCCACCTGTGCCACCTTTGTGTGTGGTTTCTTTTCTGGTTACTGTAACCTAAGAAGATGGCTCTGTTTTCAATGCACTTAGAGGCACTGGATGAAGGTTTGAAAGTTATGTCACATTATTTGTCATGCAACTACTTTTCTTTCCAATTTGTGCTAACTAGATTCAAACATCTGAGGATGTAGTATAATTAAAGAAATAGGATTTTAATAGAGTCTAATGCTACATATTTCTTACCTACTTCACCATTTTCACCACTAGAAACTTCTTTTTGACTTCAGTTGTAACTACGGTCAGTAGTTAGTGAGAAGGTTGGAATTGATAAGTTTGTTTGGCTTGGTCAAATAAAACTGTGAGCTCATTAAAGTCCCAGTGATGTTCACTAGAAGTGATAAAATGCAACTTCCCATTTCAGAGGTAATTCACTATGGGTATTTGCATTGCATTTGTGTTTGAAAACAACTGAAGATGGCTTATGAGGATCTGAAAATGGTTGGATATAAGGGAATCAAAGATTGAGAGCAGTGAAACTAAGTGGATCAAAGGCACACAGAGAACATGAAAAGCATGATGATGGAGAAAGAAGGTGAGCAAGTTGCATTATTTTGGAAGATCAAATTTGATTTTAAAGATAGAATTTCATCTATCTGAGGGTTTAAAACAAGTTAGAAGTATGTTGCTGAAAAGGACTCCAAGAAATAAAAAAGTTATACTCAAGAAGCCATAAAATATTTTGTAAGTACATTTTAGCTGCATTATTTTTGAATGTTTTAACCACATTGATTTTATGAAGAACGAGTGGATTCTGCAGAAAGCAATTTAGGGTGGGCGGGTCTGGTTCCTTTGTGTATTGAGTCCACACAACTCTGACTGAACTCATCCACACTCTAAATTTCCTCACCTATAAGATCAGAGTAGTGTTTATTCCTATGAAACTGGATTACTTCCAGGATAAAAATCATTTGTATCATTTGATTTAATACTCATAATAATACTATCCCTATAAATGAATACACTAAAATTCTAAATTAAGTCATAGCATCCCAAGTTTCTTTCTCATTATATTCACATGGCAAAATAATTCAGAATGTTTTGTATAAAAATAGAATTTTTAGCTTAGTTGATAGCAGACACTGTAATCCCAGTGCTTGGGAGGCAAGAGGATCACAAGATCAAGGCCAGCCTAGGGCTACATAGTGAGTTCAAGACCAGTCTGGGCTCCATAGTGAGATTGTGACTCAGAACCACCACCTCCATCAAAAAAAGACTTATTAAAACAAAATTATTTGAAATTGTCTGAAAATGAAGAAAAACTCACACATTATTGCTAAAGCTATAGGAAAATTGAAATTCATATTGAAATACAATTTTACAAGTTTTGTTTAGAATTCAACTACACTTTGAGAGAGTGAGGTCTATGGAAGCATTAAGAGACAAGGGTTAGTTAGCACAGGTAAACTAAAGTTTTTTTTATTTTTCAACATTAGATACCTTCTTAGGGAGACAAAAAAAGATATTTCCAATTATTATAATCACTAATGTGCTATCACTGCATTGAAACGAGAACATAGTTAATGGAGGTGTAGATGGTTCTCATCATGAGAAATCCTCATTGTAAAGCAATATTTGTAGAGATGGAGGAGAACATTCTGTTATAGGCTAATGAGTGACAAAGAGAAAGGAAATCAGGCTGTCAGAATTCTAAGTCTGACATGGTTGGTATATTCAAGTTCATGAATGTATTATGTCCTGAAAATTCTGAAGATAAAATTGTTGGCAGTTGATCTAATCAATATGGCTAATCTTATAACAGGCTTCTGGGATTACGAATTTTTACAAATAATAAATTCACAGTTGGCAGTTTATTACTAAAGTTGTGTTTTAGTGCAAAATACAATGAACTGTAACAGGAAGGTTCTTAAGTGCATTTAGAAAGGACAGTCATTTGTGCAAGAGCTTAAACAACTTGAGTTTTAAATACTTGTTCCCTGATTGTACAGTATTAAGCAATTTATCTGAATCACACTGACTAAAGCACAGTTGGGAGAATTACACCTGCAGTTTCAGATTTGAGTAGCCAGACTCTGGAAAGTATTTTAGGCTGAAATTTAGAGATATATGCTGTTACTACTTTTAAGTGGATTACTTGAAGTTTTGTGTGGAGTTTGCTTGACAGTAATACTCTTATACTTTTATGTTTCTAGTGACACCATGATTCTAAGCTTTGCACCACACAAGATAGTGTGTTGAGTGTATTCCCCAGAAAGATACCCTAAGTCCACAGAAAGTATTTGAACTAATAAAAGTCAAGAATTAAATATGTAATTTCATTTTGGGGGTAGGGAGTTAGAAAAATGATAGTAGGATATTCTGGACTAAGATCTACAATAATATCTCTAGTTGACCTGGAGAGAGAAAACTCTTCCATCTAGAAACCTTCATGTAAATGAGGAAGAATCATGCACTCCGGCCATGTTGGATATGAAAGCTGGATAAGATGAGGTCATTTCTGAGGCATAGAGTCTAGCATAATCTTGGATCATCCCGTTATTTTCCACCATTAATGTCTTTCAAGACACTTAGGAGATTGGAGAATACACTGGAGCCCCCAAATCAAATCCTCAGCAGCAGAAAAAACATCAACAATTAAAAAACTTCATCATCTAGCATACAAATTATAAACAAATCAATTTAGGAGATGGTGTTTGTTATTATTCTGTTCGCTCTGCCATAACAAATATTCTGTAAAGTGGGTGGCTTGTGGAAACCTGCCTTAGCATGTTGAGTAGACTGAACAGAATTTATTTTTGCTTTGATAATCCATTAATCTGGTAGTGCCTGCCTTTTTTCACTTTTAATACTACAATTGAGGATATGAGTTTGGACTTATTTCTCACCCTTTCAGAGGCCATGTTGCAGATTTTGTGTCTGGTGAGAGCCTGTTCCTCATGAACCCTTTTGTCATGCTCTGTCTGCACTTGGAGGAATAGCCAGCAAGCTTCTTCAAGGCTCTTTCATTGTCATAAAAATCCTATTCATGTGGGGTCAGCTCTCAGGACCTAACATTTACTAAATATCCTTTTTATTCTATCTGGGAAGATGATCTGATTCAAGTCTCTATACAAATTCATTTCCTGTGTCTTCAGTTTGTGGTGGTAAATGTAGATATTGGAGCAGACTTGGAGGTGATAATTACTGCCTGAAAACTGTAGGCTAGTTTGCGTAGTTACTGCCAAAACATTTAAAGCTAGTTACCACAGTTCACAGTATTCTTTTCATGTAGGGATGCACTGATTCATGGAGCAATAGGAAACAGAAAGACTTCTTTTACTAATGCTGATTTAAAGATAATTATGGAACTCATAGTTAGCCTTTAATATCAACTATGTAAAACCAATAATAAATTCTATTTCAGTTTGAGCTGTGAGATAATTATAAAATGAATTTCAGAGATGGCTTCAACTATATGCTTCAGTATAAATATATTTAATGGTTCTTTAAAAACTTTTTTACTTGGATATAGAAATATTAGAGTTACCCTTTTATAGCAATTCTAACAACCAAGTATCTGCGTTATTACAATTTAATGTTAATAAGGTAGGTTATTTGATGCTATAATAATTGATTATATCTTGGTCTGTTGAACTTCCTGCTTGATTACCATTCTGCCAGGAATGGGGAAGAGAGCAAGAAGATGATTTTCTATTTGTGTCTCGTATAAAAATATTTCTAACACACAGTACTTCACGTACCCGCTTCAGCATGTTGAATAGGCTGAACAGAATTTATTTTTTCTTTGATAATTCAAAGAAAATTAATTAATTTTGTAGTGTATGCCTTTTTCACTTTGTATACTACAATTGAATATATGAATTTGGAATTTTTCTGATTCTAGTGTTAGTGTGATTATTTAAATTTGCTTTAAAAATATCTTTTCTTTATCTTCTTAAATCTCTAAAGGCCTAGGCTTTGAGTGAGACTGAGGTGATTTTTCTCTTATAAGTTAACTCCTCTCTTCCCTAGAGAATCTAATAGGTTTGAGGTTGTGCCTGAGGGAGAGAGAGTGGATTTCAGATCTTTGAGAAAAGCTGATCTTTTCATTTCATTCATCATTTTGCACTTTTTGTCACAGTTGCAGAATTCCATTGGCCAAGATTCAGCTAAAATGCAACATAGTTACAAAGTGAACAGTTATTTTCCTATTTATCCTTGTTTGTTTATATCCCTTTAGGATTAGGCACATATGGTTGTAACTAGTTTATAACCTAAGACTTTATTTGCTGAAGTACCTTCAAGTCATATTATCAATATGTTATTTTACAACTTTTTCTTCCCCCCCTCTTTTTTTTTTGTCAGTACTGGGTTTTCAACTTGGGGTATCACTCTTCCTGGCAAGCACTCTACCACTTGACCTATAGCCCCAGCCCCTTTTTCTTCAGTTTGTTTTCAAATATGGACTTGTACTTTTTGCCCTGACCAGCCTCAGCTCGTGATCCTCCTACCTATATTCCCTACCTCCATCTTTTAAGTAACTGGAATTAAAGTATGCCAGGACCTTTAATACATGTAACTTATGTAACTTCCATAAATACCAAGTTTAGAAGATAATGTTAATTTATGGTGACTTTTGATCACCATAAATTAATTAGTTAATTACTGTTTGTTATTGTAAGGTTTAGTGATAGATCTGTTGTCATTGTCTATCCTTAGAAGTTTCTGGATTCTTTTGTCTCCTCTCATCCTGATAGTTCTTGTAGAGAATAAAAATAATTTAACAGACTTCTATGCCAGGAATCATTGAAACAAATTAGCTATAATTTAATCATTTTCTGATGTAATTAAAAGTGCCAAGATGTGTGGGAGGTGGACATCTTTAACTAAATAGATGAAAGTCACATGTATTCAAGTCATCAGACTACACATATTAGGTTTGTTACTTTATGTATAATCTGTAAATGTGTTTCCTATTTAATTAATTATGAATATGTACATACTTGGTCTCAAGTAGAATCCATTATGCAGCACACATTTCATAGCTGAATAACCATCTACTTTTAACACATTTGAAATACAACAATGGTCATTTTTACAATTTATAATATCTAGAGTCAATGAGAAAATCTTTCTCAATATTACTTTTTAAATTCATGTCCTGCAAAAGTGTTATTCACATTCACATTGGAGTGAGTAGCCAGAAGGATGGGCTCCAGGGAGACTTTTCTGTTCTCTGTTCTGCTGGAATCTATTACTTAATTTCCAGCAGATGCAGAGAGAGATGGATTGGGATGGGAATGGCTTGAACTTGCATTTAGTAGACATTCAATAACTATTCCTGATTGACTGAAATGTTTCTCTTGTTCCAAGCCATTAGTTAGTTCGCACAGATGATCAAAATGCTTTAATAAGAATTCCTTCAATCTTATTAACCAAGGAACTTTACAAACTTTCTTGATGTCTGTTCTTGACATTATCTTCTTATAGGAAAAAGCATAAGGAAACTTTACCTTAGGACAATCAACTTTTTGCTAAATGACCAACTTGCCTAAGATAATCAGCTCTGATGAGTGTCCAGCTCCTCGTGAAAGAGGAAGAGCACGTATAAAATTAAACTGGAAAGTAAAAGGATGTTGGGCGACTTCACAGACCCAAAGTTGTTATACGAAATCTAATCTGTGACTCCTTGCTCTTTTTCAACCTCCTTCCCAAGTTACCATTGCCACATTAAATAAGTGGTACAGTCTGTTGCATCCTTTCTCCCATGTACATTTTCACAACCTTTGAAGGAATTTAATTGTCATTTACCTCTCACCAAGACATGTGATAAAGACAAGAGAAGTAGAAAGAAAAGGCATATGGAAGTGTTTGTACTGGGCTCTTCTCCCACAGAAATGCCACTTGCTCAACTCCCACTTGACCTAAACTATTTCTAACTTACCAGGTTCACAAAAGTTCATTCTTTTATAATTCCAAAAAACTCTAACCTGTGTCAATCAGGTTTTCCATTGCTGTAATAAAAGATAAGGAGATTGGCTCACACTTCAGAGGTTTCAGTTCCTGATTGGCTAGTTCTGTTGTTCCATGCCTAGGATAAGGTAGTACATCTGGTGAAAGGGCAAGGCAGAGAGCAGCTCACCTCATGGAGATCAGTAATCAGAGAGCAGAAGTGTGGAAAGGTCCCAGCACAACTTCCACCGTTCAGCCAGTCATCTACTTCCTCCGACTAGGTTCCACATCCTAACAACCCATTCTATTTATGATTTGGATGAATTAATGTCATCCCACTGATGATGTTAGCACCCTCATGATCCAGTCCCCTCTCAATAGTACTACCAGCTGGGTACCAAGCTTTCAATACATGAGCTTCATTGGGGGATACATCTTATCCAAATCAATAAGCCCCACTGGCTTATTCATCAAACATTTGGTCCTAAGTTGGTGGTGACATTTTGGGAGGTTTGGAATTAGGGTCTAGTTGGAGGATGTAGGTCATTGAGGGCATACCTTTGATGGAAATATCTGGTCAAGTTCCTCATTTCTCTGCCTCCTGTCAACCATTAAGTAAACAACTCCTCCTCCACATGCCTCTGCCATCTTCAGGCTCAGCCCACGCACATGGGGTTGAGCAACCATGGACTGACTTAAATTGTGAGCAAAATAAATCTTTTCTCCCATAAATTGTTTCTGTTAGGTATTTGGTCATAGCTCAGCAAAAGTAGCTGCAACAGATTTCACACACCTAAATTCAAATTTCAAAGCTGAATCAAACTTCCCTACCCTCAATGCTGAGAATATGTCATGTAGCTGCACTACCTAAAGGCTCTGGTGGGGACCCTTAACAATATTCAGCTAAATGACAGGACTATCCATCTTCCTGAGCCATGCAACACAGCCTGTATTAAACTGATTCAGGATTCTCTACATGAAGCGATCTCAATAATTCTTTTCTCAAGTTTAGTTTCTCAACTGAGTTTACTTCCTCTGGTCACTACAATTAAAAATAATTCAAAACTTGACAAAATTCTTTATAATGATGAACAAATTAATTGTCTGCTCCAGACGACTCTGAAAAGAATTATAGAGATAAATTAACCTTGCCCCTCATTTGACTTGAAAGACCACAGAGTATTATAATCCTTATTTTTAGGGAAAAAAAGAGAGAAGAGGGAAGAAGGGAGGGAGAAAAAAATAGTTAGGGGGAAGATTTTAACTTTTTTAAGCATAGAGAAGAAGAAAGTTAGGGGGCAATTATGGAATCAGATATTTTGATTACTTAGTTCTATTGGAGAATATCATCAAAGTAGTTAATTCTCTTTGACCTTCCTCCACTGTGCAGGTATTGCTTATAGTAGAAAAATATTCAAAGATGATGAAAATATTCTATTCCTCATTTTAGAACAAACAACTGTAATAAACAAATAAATCCAAGCAAACAAAATATCATCAGAGTATGAAACAGTTTGTAAAGCTCTAAATCCTGAAACTTTTATTTCTGAATTCAGACTATTAGCTCATATTCACAGTGCTTGTAACATTAAACACCTAAAATCAATGTACTAAAACTGGGTGAAGGAAGGTTACTTTAAAACTTAGTTACTTTTGATTCTAAGAGTAAAAATATCAATTTTAACCATAATCAGAAGTACATCAAATTTGGTTACTATTCTGCACTGTTTTCATTCTGCCCTATTTTCATTCTTCACATAGTTCTGTGAAGGCAGAAAGTGATAAGTTAACTTCAAAGTAACACTTATGAAAACATTGCTGGAAGGAGTTCAAAACCATTAGTATTTAATTCCAAATTTAGAGATTTGAATAAGACTCATTATTGAAAATAATTCTCAGGGAAAGAAGCAAAGGAAGAAGAGAAAAGAAATTAAAACTAAAACTAGGTAATTTATAGCTCATATTTCCATATTGGGAAGGAAATGAGATTATGAACAAAGTGTGAAGGTTGGATTTAGGGGTAGGAACAAGAATGGTTCCTTTCTCTTTAACAGGAAAGACTCGCAAAGATGATGGATATTTTGAAATACCAAACAAAGATTATAAGGCCTAATTAATGAAAAATACATTATTTTCTAGTCAAATTTTCTAGTCAAATTCTTTTTCTTCTTTGTCAGCACTCTGTACTATAACAGACTCCCATACTAGAAAAAGCATATTCATAAATTCAGCATTCATATCCAATCAAAAATAAACTAATTTGATATCATGAAAAATAATATAATTAAATGACAAACTTCGTTGAATGCTATTAGTAACAGCCAGTGAGCTATTAAGAATAAGATTTTCTTATTTACTTACACATTATTTAGGTAATAAGCTTTATTTAATAGAAGAATGACACTAGAAAAGCTTATGATTTCTTTTGTCCACTAAATGCTAATATTTGAGCTTCACAATAGCTGGCAACATGAAGTCTGTATTCCAATTTCTTTCACAAGTACATTTTGCTTAGCATCACTACAGAGTCCATGAAATACATTTAAATAAACCTCATTTCACTCTCAAAACATTATTTCCATTTTCTACTTTTATTGATTTGTTTGAGGAAAAGAAAATTGGAGAAATGATTAATGCAAATATTCCATAAAAGTCTTTATCCATTCATTCGTTTCATTCCATGAGTGTTCCGTGATTTCCTCCCGTAAGCTAGGCATTGTTCTAGGGGTTGGGTATAGACCAAAGAATGAGAATGATAAGATGCCTGATCTGCTACATCTGACATCTTGATGGGATGAGAGGAATTATTACGTACTTGTTAAAAATGACATTAGGGACTGAAAACCTAATGGACTTCCATAGATTGAATAGATAATAAAGATACATGGAGATGACTTTCAAGCTGAAACACAAAGTAAAAGAAGGAATCAGTCATTTGAAAATCTCAAGGAAAAAATGTCTTGCTATTGTTGTTTTACAAAAAGAATAGTCTCTGCATGGCTCAATTCTGAATATTGGACTGAATTAAATGTAATTCTGATGTCAGTGGCTCGCTCTGTGTAGAAGCCAGTTAGCTTGCAGGAAGTAGTAAATGTAGAAGATGTTGAGGGCTTGGGCTTCAAGGTGAATAGGAGTCAAAGAGGGTATCCAAATAAGAAGGAAAGAATTCAATTAGAAGATCACTGTGGAGTCAGACCAGAGATACAGTAGCAGACTGCCATAATTCTAGAGATGAAGAGAAATGGACGTCTTGAGTCAACTATTGGATCTATGATTAGTGGATCTGCTGATGGATTAGCAGATAAAAGAAGTGAAATATGCTTGCTATTTTATGCATTTATGTATTATTTTCAATAATTTTTAACTAATAAAAAGTATTGCACTGAAATGAGACAGAAGAAAATTTGTTTCTTTCTTTTTTTTTTTTTTTTTTGTGGCACTGGAGATTGAACTCAAGGCCTCACACTTGCTAGGCAGGTTCTCTTACCACCTGAACCATTCCACCAACTAGAAGAAGATTTGGAGTGAAATACATTGCTTTCTTTCTTTTGAGCAATTAAAATTTGTGATACATGTGAGAAATTCAGGTTTGGGTTTAGGATATGCAGACACAAATATTGTCCAGAATTTAAGATGGCAATCAGGGTTAGAAATAGAGTACATGAGATCAGCAGAGAAGAATGTGAAGATTGAAAAGCAAAGGGATTAAGAAGTCTTAGAAGACTCCAATATTTAGAAGTTAACCTGGAAGAGAGGTAGCAGAAGTGACTGAGACAAAGTGTCTAGTGGTTTAGAAAAGCAGGAGATGTTTATTTTATTTTATTATTCATTTATTCACACGTGCATACATTGTTTGGGTCATTTCTCCCCCCTCCCCTCCTCCCCCCGTGCTCTCCCTCATTCCTCCCTCAGTTCCAGGCAAAGCAGGAAATTCTTGAAAGAATAAAGAAAAGAAGGAATTTTGGAAATTGAGATGGAACCAATTAAATTTACTTCAGCATGACATTTATCATGCTATATTTTATAAACTTTCTTCTCCTTCCACCACCCAGAAGAACTTCCACCATTATTTAATTCATATTAAAGTTAAGATGATGGTTCAGTAGTGAATGAAGAAGTTACTTTTACTTAGGTACTTAAGGTGACATCACCCTCCAGTCCCAACTGTGCACACAGAGTGCACAACTGAGAGGAAGACACTTCGAGGTAAGGAAACATTTTGCAAGCAAATCCAAAATCTACTGAGTTGGAGAATCTATTGGAAACTCTGCATCTGGTAAGCATTTAGCATTCAAAATATTCAAGGAACTCAATTAAAGAAATCAACCTGATTTAAAAAGAGGCAAAGGACCTACACAGGTACTTCTCAATAGAAAATAAACAAAGGACCAATAGACTCATGAAAAAAAGTTGAGCATCTTAACCTTTAGGAAATGCAAATTAAAGTCACAATGAGATTCCACACCTATTAGAATAACTATTATCAAAATGCACAAAAGTCAAGGATCTTAATGTAAGACCTGAAACTTTGATACTGCCACAGAAAAGCATAGAGAAACCACTTGAATAAATACAGCGGCATAGCAATTATTTTCTGGATGGCACTCCAATTGCCAATAACAGCAAGAATTGACAAATGGTATTGCATCCAATGAAAAAGCTTCTCCACACACAAAAAAACAAGTATCAGAGTGAAAATACAACTCACAGAATGCAAGAAAATCTTCCAAGGTATTCATTGGATAAAGGATTAATATCCAGCATATATAAAGAGCTCAAAAACTAGACACCAAAAGAGCAAACATCTAATTAATAAATGGACAAATATAATGAAGACAGTTTTCAGAAGAAGCACAAATGGCTAATAAATACATGAAGAAATTTTCAACACTCTTAGCCATAAAAAAATTGCAAGTTAAAATGTCACTGAGATACAATTTCAACCAAGCAGAATAGCAATCATGAAGAAAACAAACAACAACAAATGCTAGCCAGAATGCAGAGAAAAAGGAACCCTTATACACTATTGGTGGGAATGTAAAGTATTTGTATAACCACTATGGAAATCAATATGGAGGTTGATCAAAAAGCTAAAAACATAGCTACCTTGTGATCCTCCTATACCACTCTTGGGTATTTATCCAAAGGAGTGTAGTCAACTCACAAAGATATACCTGCATAGCTATCTGTCTGTCTATCTATCTATCTATCTATCTATCTATCTATCTATCTATCTATCTATGTTTTGGATCTGAGATGTTTCCCAAAGGCTCATGTGCTAAAGGCTAAAGGCTTAGTGTTCAATGTAGCAATGTTCAAAGGTGAGGCCTTTGGGTCGTGATTTGATTATGAGAACTCTGACCTCATCAGTGAATTAATCTATTGATGGGTTCATAATTTGATGGGCTATTGGGAGGCAATGGAAACTTATGGGTTGAATCTCCTAGTTTGAAGAATATGTGTTAAACGTAGTTGAAGATAATGGGCTCATAGGGGTATGTCTTTGGGGCTGTATCCTCTCCCTGACCCCTTTACTTTTCTTTCTCTCTTTACCTGTCTGCTGTAAGGTGAGCTGCTATTCTTCACTGCCTGCTTATTTCCGTGGTGTTCTATCTCACCATGGGATGAAAAGCAATGGATCCAAGTCACTATGGACTCAAACCTATGAAATTGTAAACTAAAACTAAATCTTCCCTTCTTACATTGATTTTCTCAAACATTTTGTCACAGTAATGGAAAGGTGACTAAAATATACATCAAAACATCATAATGTACCAAATAAATGTATATGGTTATGATTTCACAGTTAAAATAATATTAATTAATAATTTATTTAATAATCATTAAATTAATATTATTTAAAAAGAAACAGTTTCTGTGCTCATTACTAACACAACATTTGCGCATCAACATAAATCGAAACATAATGGGGTATGTGGTGAGGAGATGTCACATCTGACTCTGGAGGGAAGTAACCCATTGCTGAGAGGAAGCAGCACCCCTGGGGTTGTAGGGCAGGAAGCATCGTCTAATATGACCTTTCTCAATGCATCACCAATTACCTTTCTGGGTAACATGGTAGTTTTTATAGAAATGCACCTCAGATTAGTGTCTTAGCTAGGTTCTACCATACTCCTTAATGATTTTTATAGCAACACTAAATAGTGTAATGTCCTATCCTGAGAGCCTATGAATGTGACTGTATTTGTAGATAGGAGCCTTCAAGCTATAGTGAACATGAAATGAGTTGGTATGAGCCCTAATCTAATATGATTTATGTCCTTAAAAGAGGAGTAAATTTGGACACAAACAGATTCAGAGAGAAGACTATATGAAGAAGAAAGACAGCTATCTATAAGCCAAGGAAAGGGGTTTACAAAGAAACTAACCCTCCTGACACTTTGAACTCGAATATCTGGATTTTGGGACCATGAGAAAATAAATTGCTATGTTCTTTGATACTTTGCTATGGCAACTCTTGCAAGTTAATAGAAGAAAAAGGGATTTTTCTACCTGGATACAGAGGTTAAAGTAAGGAATCACACAAGTTCAATCCTGAATCCTAAAGACAATTTCTTTTCCACCTTTCATGTTTCTCTCGATGTATAAGAATGAGAATCGGATGCAACACAAACTAAGCTATGTCACTTAGTTGAGTAGTCAGGCATAGCCTCCATGGTCAGGAGCTCCATTGCCTTTGTTGCAATAGGTCATATTTGGTTAAGTGTTCAATGAAGCCATTCTTTATTACAGATTGCTCCAGATTGCTGGTATAGAAATATGGAAATGAAGTTAACCCATGTGCAGTCCCAAGAGATCAGTGTAGAACACTACTTATGAACAGAATCCTTTTACTCCATGGTATTCTTCTCCAAAGACAGACCGATATCATGGTTCTCTCTTCAAAAATTTAACCATTCTCAGTGATCCAACATTCAACCATTCCCTTTTAACCTTCTTAGCAGTGGTTCCCTGAGTACATTCACACCATGCACATTCATCAAGATAGAAAACCATATCTATTTTTATTTTCCAGAGATATGTTATACTTCAGTAAACAGTTTACAAATAAAGGAGGTCCAGCATCTAGGAAGAATTTGGGAAATCTGAAGAAATCCTTTGTTGTCACAAGATTTCTAAGTGTTCTGAACTTACTGAGTGAGGGCTGCTGAGCATGGTATATTGCTCACAATATAATTAATAATTACTGAGTGTAGAGCCCAAATTAGCTTTAATACAAATTCAAAGAATTTTCTGCATAGTTTTAAAAGACACTGAATTTTGCAGAAATGCATCTGCAGTGAAACTTGTGAAAACATTTTTTTTTTCAATCCTTACAGAACTTATTGCTATCTACATTTTCACAAAATCCTATCACTGATGGCCACCTTTTCAGGTACTGAAGGTTTACCAGAACTAATCACTGTATCTTAGCTGCCTTTGTGCTTACTCAATCACAGTAACTCTTAGTAAGTGTGAAGCTCTGCAAATGTTATTATGTTTTCTTTCTTGAGTATTAACATAGAAAAATGCATTTCATTAGAAATGATTTTTCTTATGTGACTCACTTATGTAGGAGTTAAGACATTGCATTGATTCTTGGGAAACTGTGTGTTTTAGTGGGTTTCATCACCTATGACCTAGTCTCAGAAAGTATTATGAAATACTTGCTTAAAGTGATTTTGAACCTCTGGGGTTGCCCCTGCTTTATCATGATCATGATTATGGGCTTGCATTTAACTCAATCTTCTTGTCTTTATGTATCTCCAAAACATTAGCACTCAAGGACAAATTCTCCTGCTGTTTAATGTCTAAACTGTTTTTTTTTTAATTTGGCATTACTGCAAGAAAGATAATTTTTATTAAAGGTCTGCAAGAGTAATGGTTTCTATTCAGTGAAGCAACTACTTCAGAAACTTTTAGAGAATGGAAAAAGAACCCCCACTCCAGTGACTGAATTCTCAATATACTTTCATTAGCAGGCACATTTTTTTATTGTTTCAATCTTAGGCCTGAATTTCAGAATAATTAGTGGTTTCTATTTTGGCTGCTCAGAACTGTTTTTTTGCTACCTGGCTAAATTCTATGAAGTTAAGGATTTTGATTTGTTATTTAGCGATTCATATAGCACTTTTAGGAACCATTCTAAAACGTTAAAATATTAACACATTTTATCTTCATAGAAACTGCCTATCACCACTACATAAAAGAAGATATTGAGAAACTGTCAGGTTAATTGCTAAAAGTCACTGATATGCAACAAATCCTGTAGACTTGCCTTCTTCCTGGCCTGGCCTCAGGTTGACAATGGTTGCATTCCATGGTTTGGTCTCTTCTTTTCCTTCACACTTGGGTTTCATCCATCACTCATTGTAACCTTTCTGACTTAGAGTTAAGAATGGTATCCCCAAGTCTTTCCTCTTTGAATGCTTCTCCATGCTCTTCCTTATCTAACTCTTATCTACAACTCTGTAAAAAGAAACTTCATTAATCTCCCCTTATTTATATCTTTTGATGTGAACTGTCTACTTTCTGCCTCAATCTGATAAAATAGTCAAAGGAATGTAGAAATTTTTAAACATTTGAAATATATTGTCACATTATTCTTCAAAATTTAAATATGCCATAAATAATGTATAAGAATTTCTATATCACTGAAACTTTCTAACATTGGATTTATTATTTTTAATTATTTTTGATATGACAGGAAAAAGGCATCATAATACAGCATTCTTTCATTATAATTAGGATAAATGTTAAGTGGCTATATGTTTTCAGATCAAGTAACAATTTAGCAAAGTGTCTGCAAACCACTAACCATGTCCAAATTTCTACTCAAACATAAACCAGTTATGCAAATCAAGGGAAGGTCCATTCTCTTTTAAAACATCTATAAAACTTAATTTAAAAATTATCTATGAGCAAGAGAACAATATTGTCTGAATAATTCAACTTGATTGTACCTGTGTGGTCCCTTCCTGCTGTAAGTCAGAGACGTTACTTGGTCAACTGTAACAAGATGGAAAGGAACTCTGCATAGTTTGATGATGAGTGACTGATAGAAAAAAATCCATTGCATGCACTGAGTTATTGAGTCACTTGTATGGCAATATTTTTTCATTGTATTTTCTGCAAAGGCTGATAAATAATATGGTGTACATTATTTTTCACTGGTATACTTCATCAGATACTTGTTTTTACAATGACATATGAAGTAAACTTAACACCTTAACTATATTGAGTCAGATTCTGTTAACTACAAGCAGCTGTTCTAGTAAGAGAAATAGCTTTTTCAAATATCAATTCACATTTATTATTTATTGCTTTTCTGAACTCCTTTGTTAGAAAATTTCGTTTTGATATTCTTAGGTTATCAAGAAAGGGATAGAAAACTATCTGAAATTAAGGAACTAATTTCATCTAATTCTATAGATCACATTATTTCTCTTAGCAGAGGGAGCCTCATAGGAGTTTAAAAAGGCTGGAGGACTCATGGCATGCAGAGGAAATAGAATATTTCTTGGAATATGAGAAGCATGAACCTCAGCTGTAGCTCATTTGTACCAGAGGTAATGGTGTGAGAGAGAGGTAATGTAAGGGCCTTTGAGAGGTTCAATAAAGTGGAAAACCTAGATAGAGAGCTTACACACTTTCTGCAAATGTGTGAAATTTGCAATATAAGGACTAAACCTGGAAAGATTGCATAGTGGATAATGTGCTTGCTTTGCATATAGGTTTGATGTTATTGACTCACCTTCAACAGGCCATGCGCTTTGAGCTATTGGGGAGATGAATTTACCCTGTTCAGTTTGCCTGTCCTCCAAGAGTAAGAACATAGGTTGGTAAAACATCTGTAATGGGTTAGGAGGGCAGCTGAAAACTGTTGAACAGAATGAAACTAACAGTGTGTGCACAAATTACACTTCTAAGTGTGGTGCCATCAGTGCTATGCTGAAACACTGGGCACCCACATCTGGGGAAGGAAGAGAAAACTCTTTAGGGAGATAGGTAACTTGGAGAGATTAATGAGTATTTCCAAGAATGGAAAATTTGCTAATAATATTTTTATGGATTATTTGAAAGAAAAATAATGTACCCAAATATCATATTTCAAAAGTACAGTCACATGTTTAGACAAGTGCATCTCAGTTCCAATGTTTAGTAAAATAGACTTGAATGGTAAGATGTTTTTCTAACACTTAATAGAGAATGTCATTAAAGCAAACCATCAATGAAATGCCAAAAGAAAAAGAAAAAAAGAAAAAGTGCAAGGGTTGTCCCACAGAAGCCTCAGGTAAGCAAGAGAGGAGAGCAGGCACAGGCTCTGTACTCAGTGGCTGCCAGCCAGCTTAGCCAGAATTGGCCAGAGATCCATGACCCTTTGTCTCTCGTGGGAGAGTGTAAAGTTCTGTCAGCTATCCATTTGGATAATTGGCAGAAGATATTATTTCCCTGCTCCATCTGCTTGCATTTTTCCTAATAATTGGAACACTGAATAATGTTTCTGAGTCCTTCCGTTCTGTCATCACCACTGTGCACATCTCTGTGGGAAGGCTAAGGACTGGGAACATTTAGGACCTTAGTCCTCCTGTTGGAGGGACATGCAAAACCTTAGGACACCACAACCACAATCCAAAGAACATCTGGCAAGGAGTCATGAAGTCTTGAGGACAACATAGAGAGGACATTCTACATTGAAATCTCAGGCAGCTGTCTTGCAAATGCTGAGCTTAGTAACCATGAAGCTTGCATAAAGAGTATAAATCCATGTACTCAATCAGGAGTTAATATTCAGATATGGCCTTATAATGCTGAGTTTGGAAAGATATCTATTTTAAAAATCTCTAATTAACATGGAGGCACAAAAGATACTTAGTAGTGAAAGCCATCTTGGACAAAACGTACAAAGCTGGAGGCATCACTCTGTAGTATGATTTCAAGACATACTACAGAGCCATAGCAGTAACCAAAATAGCATGGTACCGGTATAAAACCAGACACGTAGAACAAGGGAACAGAGTACAGATCCCAGAAATAAACCCATGCATCTACAGCCAGTTGATTTTCCACAAAGAGGCCAAAAGCATACACTGGAAAACTGGATCAAAGCCCTAAATGTAAGATCTGAAAATATGAAAGCACTAGAAGAAAACAGGGAAAACTTTTCAAGATATTGATAGAGGCAATGATTTTTTGGATACGACCCTAAAAGCACAGAGAACAAAAGCAAAAATCAAGAAATGGGATTATATGTCAAACTCAAAAGCTTCTGCAAAGCAAAGGAAAAAAAAATCATCAAAGTAAAAAGACAACCTACAGAATTTTGAGAGTGAGTATTTGTAGCGTATACGTCTGACAAGAATATCACTGAAAATCTTAACAAAAAAAGAAATAATCCAATTAAAAATAGGCAAATGATCTGAACAGACATGTCAAAAGAAGAAATGTAAATGTCCAAGAAATATATGACAAATAATATTATTAGCCATCAGGGAAATACATATCAAAATTACAATAAGATATCATCTCATCACATTTTGGATGGCTTTTATCAAAACCAAAAAAATAAAAATGTGGCAAATATGGAGAACAATGAACTCTCATACAATGTTGGTAGGAACATAAGTTAGTAATTCCCTTATGTAAAACAATACAAAGTTTCCTAAAAAAAAAATAAGCTGAAAGTAGATCTACCTATATCTTGCTATTCTATTTCTGGGTATAGATTCAAAGGAAATAATATCAGAATGGGTCTGCAATACTTCCATGTTCCTTTTAACCATAGCACTACTCAGAAAAGTAAGACATGGAATTAGCATAGGTGCTTGTCAATGGACAACTAGATAAAAAGCATGGTATGTATACACGATGGGAATATTACTCAGACATAAAGAAGAAGGAAATCTTGTCATTTGCAGCAAAATGAAAGGAACTTGATATTATGTTAAGTGACACAGAATGACAAATACTGCATGTTCACTCTCACATGTAGAAGTTAGTTTTTTTTAAATTGACTTCATGTAGAATAATTATTACTAGATTGGGAGCTGGGGAAACAGATAAAGCAATGTTGGATCTGACGGTTTTATGCTGTAAGTATGCATTGAGACATCACACTTGAAATCCGTTGACATTTACAATTAACACATGTTAATAAAAAATTTAAAATTCCAGCTAAAAACAAAAGTTCTTACAGGAATACTCTTCTACATAAAAATTATTAATTTCTCCAGGCAGTGATCAAGCCAGAGCTTTGGCTCTGCACGGTGTCCAGTGCAGCTCAATGCACAATGGCACCCTTAATTAAGTCCAGCAGTCTAGCTGACTGAAAGTGCTTTAAGCCAGCGAAGAGCAGAATTAATCGAAGTAGAGAGAATGTACGTTTGATTTGGAAATGAGTGTTAAATTACTTTTTCATCTGTTAGTCCTTTCTCCCATTTTTTTTCACTTGAAACTGTGAGCTGAATCCCAACACAACTGCATCAAGTCTGCCTCAGCGTACTTGCTTTCAGTGTGTTTTATTGAGTACCTATAATGAGCTAGTGTAAGACATGGTTGATTAATTCCATCTTGTCAAGACAGTCACTGTGATTTTTAAGGAGTGCTCTAATGTATTATCAATATAGATACACTCAAAAGTAAGTTAGGAGCAATTAACATTTGCCTCTAGTTTCTATGACACTTAAAAGATTTTATTGTTAATAAATAATGAGTAGAAAACTAAATTCACTCTCCAGAAGATACGTGACTTTACAGACAATCCACTCTACTGAAGTTATTTTTTTTTTCCTTTAAAGGGCTAATAAGTGATAGGGCTGGAAAAATTACTTAGATTTTCAAATATCTTGTCAGGTGTTTTCTACTATTCTTTCTAACTTGTGTAACATAAGAATGGTGCTACTCTTTACTTCAAAAAGAGAACAATTTTGCATTATAAAAAGTTCCTTTTACATATTGCTTTCATGTTGCAATTAAGATGTGACAGAATTTAGGATAGGAAAAGCTCAGTGTTGCAAAGCAGTTTTGTTGTTCGTAAGAGAAAGTAATGAAAACAAACATGATAAATGCATTTCAGCATCAATTTGAATACTTTATTTACAGAACGATCAATAAATTTAGCCTACTAGAAGAAAAGTAGTATTTTCAGATTTATAATTTGAATTTCAATTCCCTTTAAAATCTAAAATATTATGGAATAGGTCATTTTTATTATAGGATGTAAGAAATTAAATGAATAAAGTTAAGTCACTATGTATTTTATAAGGTATACTAATCTATTTGTTCATTAAATTATCTGAATGTTTTTCTGAATGTATCTTTTTAAATAAAACTTCTGACAATGAATTCAGTGCATTATTGAACTATACTATATGACATCTCAAAATTATTTATGCTTTTTTTAATAAGTTTGAGTGAAAATGACTAATGTCACTGCTTTTTTGCTGCCATTACTTCCATGAGGCAATAACATTAGATTAGATTTTAAAGCTCAAAGTATGAATAAAAATAAAATTATCTAGCACCTCCTGTTGTAGATGAGTATAAAAAAGACTAAAAACTGATGAAAGAGACCAGCATCTCAGAGCTGGACCTTGAAGCTGCTTCTATGGATTTTGCATTATAAAAAGATCCTTTTACACATTAGTTCATCCACTGATAGGCTGTTTGACAGCCATCAACCCAGAGAAAGAGGCTGCAACTGTGGCAAATGCTGATTTCCATGAGGGGAAAGTCCTAGGAAGGCTGAGAACTTCACTGAATGAGGAGTCATCGCAAGGTGATGTTCTGTAGCTTACCACTTAAGTTATTTCCAGCACACTGATGAAACAGACATAAAAGGTAAAACATCAAAAACTGGAAATTGATGAGCTTTGAACATTTATCTTTGTTTTTCATACAAGTTGTTTAATGGAAAATTGGATAATTTAACAATAACTTAGTGACTCATGACATCTAATGCTTGCTGGTTGAGTTGCTCCCAGCACACCACCAACTCACCAAAGAATGGCATGGGTTGAGATATTTCCAATGTGACCCTTGTCAGTTTTTATTTTGTTATTATAAGGACTTGAGTGAGAGGGAAAGGGAGAGGGGAGAACGGAGTGGGAACAGAGAGAAAGAGAGAGAGAGAGAGATTCACCACGAAATAGCTTCATACCTGTATCTTATCTGGTATAAGTAATAGCACAAACTGTGAGAATCCAAATGTTTAAATTCAATGTCATTGAAGTAACATTTCTGAAAAATAGTCACTTTAACATATTTTAAGCTATGTACTACATACATCAGTGTGGATGCATTTCATGTTCCTCATTCCTGGTTCTCTAGAGATTTCCAGCCCTTTTTTAGTCCAGATAAACACTGGCTAGGATTCAATCCAAGATTTTTTTATATAAAAAAAATCCACACAATACTTATACTACATAACCATTTCCACATTAGAATGTGTAAGAGAAGCTGATTACGTTCAATAGTAAATCTGCCTCCATATCGTCATTAATGTCATTAACCCTGTATCACTGTCACTTGATTTAATGAACTTTATAATTTTTCCAGATTCCATTTCATTGTGATTGTTTTGTGCTGAATGAACACATTTATTATGCAGGTTAATATGGTTAAAAATATCTGTGTTCAACAAACTGAGAATGGTATAAGGGATTGGTACAAGTTTTGGGACAAGCAGCTCGTACCAAAGCAGAGAAAAAACAACTTGGAATGATGAAAAATGCCCTTAGAAGAATGAATCATGACAACGACAGGAATGATCCATTTATATCAGGACTCAGAGAAAAAGATTTAATTCAGACTGTGGAGGCATTCTTACCATTCACTCTGCATAGCAAGGCACAGTTGGGTGTCACTGAGGAATTTGTTATTTGAGTCTGTACTATGGTCCAAAGTTATCATCAGATTCAGGGTTGTGGACAGACAGTCCCAAGCAGTCCTGAAAACTCTGGTAGCAGACTGAATGGACCCTTACAATCCTTTATGGCCCTTCAACTCTAATTCCAATGTATTGGTGCTGGTATTATGGTTATGATCTGGGGAGTGTGTCCTTTTGTGGCAGGTCAATGAGACGCCACAGCCATGAGTAGCTCATGAAAACATCACTTGGAAGCTTTCCTGATTGGTGTCAGGAAACCCTGAAAATCCTCAAACAGATGCTTTCTGGTCTCTCAACATGCTTGAATGTTCAATGTTAGAGCTTCTTTTGGGGTTTTGAAAAAGTCCTACAATACAGAGGCAGCACAATCTGTGGAGGATGGAAAGGAAAAAAGAAAATATCCTTAGTTTTTCTCGGCTACCAGCAAAACGGAACTTTCTCTCCACCCAAGTGAGATGAGAGAGAGTGAGTCCTACCCTGCCCCACCTCACATGGGAGACTGGGGCCAGGCATTTAAAGTAAATCTAAGGTTAAGTGATACTCCTAATGTGAAGATAAATATCATTAGGTATTTACAAGGACTGGTCCACTTAGCTGCACAACCTTTAGTTAGTTTGGTCTAGACAAGGAGAGTTTACGTGCATTTGTCAAAGGCATCACTATTCTACATGTACCATGTTCCAATTGTAAAACATATTAGAGACATCATCTTTCTTTTTCTTTTGTTTTTGATGGTACTGTGTCTTGAGTTCATGGCATTGAGTCTTGTGCTTGTGAGGCAAACATTCTAACTCTTGATCCACTCCTCCTTCCCTTTTTGTTTTAGGTTATTTTTCAAATAGAGTCTTGTACTTTTTGTTTTCGTCTGCTGATCTGGGACAGTGACCCTTCTACCCATGTCTCCAAAATAGCTAGGATTGCATTCCTGAACAACCACGAGTGGCTTATTTGTTGAAATGGAAGGGTGTCCTTAACTTTTTGCCCAGGTTAACTTTGAGTCCTTGATCCTCCCTCTCTGCCTCCCAAGTAGCTGCAATTACAGGAATGATCCACTGAGCCCATCTTGATCACAGTGTTAAGCAACATACATGCTCATAGTTTCATTTCATATCATTGAAATTAATGAGTAATTTATATGCACCTCTAGAACAGAATTTTAAAAAACAGAGAGCAAATTACAATGAACATCCACTAGGTGGCGAGTGTGCTATGTAATGTCCAGCCCACCCAGCTAAGGCAGAGCTGTTTCATCCCCTACATCAAGGGATCATATCTGATTGTTTTGAGACCAGATTTCTGAAATAGATTTTAGAAGCCAGATAGGAGCTTCCAATTATTAAAGAGTCACTTACTTTGTGAGTTAGATGCCTTCCCTAAACACTAAGCAGTATGAAGGGCTGCTTCTCAGATCATGAAGTGTTTTTAAAATGCTGGCCATTGCTACCACCTTTCATCTGAATTCTGTTCTTATTACTCTCCCAATACCATGCAATTTGGAGTTAAGAACTCCATCCTGAGCTGTGGTTTCTTTCCTGTAATTTTCCTATGTACCTAAAGACCGTTAATCAACCAAATAGACCTGAGATCCTCTTTCCTTATCACTTCACAAGTCTTTGTTCTCTTTTTATAGTCCTCTTATGTGAAGTACCACCTTTTAGGCACTATACACACAGGATTAATAATTACAGGGTTGAACAAGGGGATCAGCTAATATAGGTTTGTGTGCAGCCATAGTTACTGCAGGATGAGGCTTCTGCCTTAGAAAACCTCTCATTGATGAACCATTTTTCCAGGGGAGGACTAATTTGCTTTAATCTGATGAAGCAATTAGCAAAAGTTTGATAGTAGTCTCGACAGTTTCTTAAGTGTGCATTTTCTTCCTGATTTGACTTGGTTAACACTAATTGCTTTCTTCCCCACTTCTAATGAACTCTAATCATTAATCTTTTCTTGGATAAATTTTTGATTGGTATATAATATTTGAACATGTTTATGAAGTAAAATGATGTCTGATGCTTGTATCCACTGGGTAGTGATCAGATAAATGTAAGTAGTACATTAGTTGCTTTAAACTTTTATCATTTCTTCATGGTGAGTTCAATCAAGATCCTCTCTTCTATTTTGAGATATATAATGTAGTGTATCTTTCATTTTTCTTTAGCTCTTTGATTTTTTATTATATAATAATAAAAATTACACAATGACAATCATGATTGCTATTTGTAATGCTGAAATCTTCACTGAAGTTTCATCAATAATTACTAATCTTCAGTTAAATTAGTCATTGCTCCCTTTCTGAAGTTTGTCAAGATTTTGACAATTGTGATTTCTGATTGAATTTAATTTGTATAGAACATAATAAACCAGTCAAAATATAAAGAAAAAAGAGCATTCGAACCATCAAGACAAGAAAACTATCCATAATCTATGTAAATCAATTATCAAATTAAAGTTAAGCACACATAATTTTGATGAACATCAAATAGACATAAACACACAACTTTCTTAAATCAGTTCCCATAAAAATGCCAGTTCTTCCTGGAGAGTGCTCTGATTTACCTGCCTTTCCTTTTTTGACATCTGTATTCATTTTCTTAAGAAACTTGATATTTTTAAATTGGAAGGTAGTGTGATAACCCACATTGATTTATTAATAATTCATAATCTCCTATTTTTGCTTCTCAGGATTTACTTAGGAATAAAGAAATGCCTTAGAAGGAATTTTTAATTGCAGGCAAAAAATCAAAGCATCCCAAAGTCATCAGTATTCACCACACATTATCTTTTGGAGATTCTTTGTATTGGGGGACTTACACTGGGCTAATGAAGAGAAAGTCACAGAACTCAGGGCCCACTACTTTCCAGCAAAGACTGAAAATGTAATTGTGCAGAACAAAAAACTACTTGTGCAAAAAATAATGGTTTTGCTCAAGTTTGTTAATGTCTTTGACCGCTGCCTCCTGCTTTATTAGAAGGCAGATGATGGAGAATAATAATACCTTGTACAGAGCTAGTGTGGACGTAAAAGAAGGATATGAATTTAATACTATATTTGATATAAAGTAAGGTCCAAATCATAGTTGCATTACTAGTGTTACTACTGTGGCAGAAGATGGACAAGAAAGAGTTCTAAGAGTACTGAAGTAACCAGGTTACTCGTTATTCAGGTTCATCAAAATTTCCAAAGAAAATGTATTTAAAGCAGTTTCAAAAGACTGCATTTCTTAAGTTATTCAGGCTGCGTAAATCCAATTTCAGTGAAGGCTTTTATTCCAGAAGAAGGAAAAATCTTGTCATCAAGTCAATCAATATTAGAAAATAATTCCTAAGGTTACTTAGACAAAATAGTTTTCACAATGTTCTTCCTTCCCCCACAGTGGTCATTGAAGGGTATCTTAGAATTTCAAATCTTAATATCACAAAAATATAATTTAAATGTTAATGACATTTGGAAAAATAAAAAATTTGACATCTTTGAAAAACATGGAAGAATTTTATTGTATTATATAAGATAAATTACATTTTAAAGTGTTAAAAAATCTGTGATCAAATAATATACAAGGTCATAAAGTTAGACCTCTGTTTTTATACTAGATAATATCATGTTAAAAACTTTATCATTTATGAATCATAACATAGAGGACAAAATACACAGCGAGAAACATTCTAGAGACAAATCAGAATTCTTGATTGTCAGTATGTAAATTAATTATCTAATGTAAGTACTTTACATGATTATAAATTTTAAGTTTACCCAGATTTCTTTCCCAAGACCTACCACCTTCCTGTTAATGAATGCTACTTAAAATGAAGCTAAATATTATATTGTATTTCTAAATAAAAGGTTTTTCAACCATAGTTTTTTTCATATTTTGGTAATGTTTCACTTTTAAAATATCACTCAAGAAATTATTATGAACACACACAAAAACATAGCTCAAATCTGTGTAAAATTAACTTGGTTTATAGAATTTATTTCTTAAAATTTTATGACTGTTATAGAGAAATATGATCTGGTATGTATATCCAGAACTGAAATTAAAATTTTTCATTTGCATATCCAGTCCATTGGTTTCTATACTAACTCTGTTTTCTAGGATCATTTAAACATTTGCTGTTTTCTCTGTTCTGCACTAGTGACAGGAAAATCATATATCATGTGATCACTATGACAAATTATACACAAAACTGATCAAAGGTTGGAAGTGTGACTCAAGTTGTAGAGCACCTGCTTTGCAAGAATCAAATCCTGAGTTCAAACCCCAGTCTTACCAAAACAATAAAGATTGAAATAAGTAATCAAGATGTGTATCTACCTAAGATGCCAAAGCTAACCTAAGTGAAATTCCAATGTCTATGAAAAAAATCTTTGGCATTTATACAAATGTCCCCCCAAATAGACATGGATCAGTAAAGCTGAATTTACAGGGAATTATACTTGGGCAATGCTCTGTGGCCTAAAAATAGAACAAATAATCAGTGTGACAAAAGAGTGGTGAAGAGACAATGATCTGAGAAAGTAAATGTTCATCCCTGGTGGCTTTTAAGATCACATTTCCAGTCCTCCAGCAGCTGGTATTTTTCTGTGAAACCACCATCTACCCCAATGGCATATTTCTCTATTTTTTTGCCTCAGCTTATTCAGTTTTTTTATTTGGGGCAAATCAAGTGTAGCAGCTGTATCTTTACTTATTTTTTAATGTTTTTATTAGTATGTAAGGGTTGTACATGGCTTTCTTGTGACATTTCCACATATGTGTACAATGTACCCCGGTTTGGTTCATTCTCTCCATTACTTTTCCTCTTCCCCCTCTTCTCCTTAAGATGACTTTGACAGGTTTCAATGCTGTATAATCATATACGTAGAGCAAATAAATTGACCATATTCAGCCTCCTTTACCCTCTGTTTACCCTCACCTTCCTCCTAGTCCCCTCGCTTTGACATGACTTGTTTCACATTCCTGTCCTTCATTATTAGTCTCTGTTCATTGTTCAGTGAGGCTTTCCCTTGGTATTTTGCCTGTAAAAGTATTGTGCTTTAATCAGTCTGAACTACTCTATTTGTCTTCCTCATCCTTTCCTCCCTCTCTATCCCACATTGTTCAAAAGATTTCAGTGTGTTTTCATTTTACTTAGAATCAATGAATTCAGTATAATTCACTGTCTGACATTGTCTTCTTCTTTCTTTCCTCCTCTAGGCTTGTATAATAGCCCCACTATTGGAGACATGTGATATATATATATCACATGTAATATATATATCTCACATGTTATATATATATATATATATATATAAAGTGCTTGTATTTGTATTTGTATTTGGAGCTATCTTCCATATATGACAGAAAACGTGACCGTTGTCTTTCTGAATCTGATGTACTGAACTTTTTTTGATGTTTGCTAGTTCTATCTATTTCTTTATGAAAGACAAAATTTCATTCTTCGTTATGGCTGAATAACATTCCATTGCTATTCATGTATGTAAGTAGAGAGATAAGTAGATATGGATAACTTTATTTAATTCATTTGTTGTAGGACATCTGGGTTGTTTCCATAGCTTGGCTACATGCCCAAGAGTGGTGTTGCTGGATCCTACGGTAGTTCTGTTTGTAGGTTTTGAGAAATCTCCACATTGCTTTCTAAACTGGTTGTACTAATTTGCATTCCCACCAACAGTGTATAAGGATTTCTTTTTCTCTGCATCCTTGCCAACATTTGTTGATGTTTGTGTCCTTGATGGTATCCATTCAAATAGTGATGAGATGATATCTTAATGTGGCTTCGATGGGCATTTCCATTATGGCCAGGGATGCTGAGCATCTTTCCTGTACTTTTTGATCATTTTTACTTCTTCCTTTGAAATTTTCTATTCTATTCATTTACTCATTTCTTCCTTGGGTCATTGATTCTTGGGAGTTTAGTTTTGTTTGCTCCTTACAGATTCTGCATATTGATCACTTGTTACATGTTTAGCTAGCAAAAATTTCCTCCCATTCTGTGGCCTTTCTCTTTAGATTGTTGATCATTTCCTTTGCTGTGCAGAAGTTTTTAGTTTCATCTAGTTTTGTTTTTCAGTCTTTTCTCTTAATTGCAGTGCTGTTGGAATTATATTTAGGAAGTTACTGCATATGTTTATTTTCCGATGCATTCCCTATTCTTTCTTGCAGAAATTTCAAAGTTCCAGGCCTTACATTAAGGTCTTTGATCTGCTTTGAATTGATATCAGTATATCTTGAAATACAGGGATCTAGTTTCAGTTTTCTACATGTAGATATCCAGTTCTCCCAGCAAAATTTGCTGAAGAGGTTGTCTTTTCTTGATCATATGTTTTGTGCCCTTTGTCAAAAATCAGGGGACTTGTAACTGCATAGATGTATACCTGCATCTTCTGCTCTGCTCCATTGATCTTCATGTCTGTTTTTGTGCAAATACCATGGTTTTTTCAACGTTATGATTACGTACTATAGCTTGAAGTCCAGTATTGTGATACTTCCAGCATTGTTTTTTGCACTCAGCACTGCCTTGTTTATTTGAGGCCTTTTGTGCTTCCATGCAAACTTTAGTGTTGATTTTTCAATCTCTGTGAGGACTGTCATTAGAATTTGGATAGGGAGTGCATTTGATAGTACAGCCATTTCCATGATACTAATTCTGCCAATCCATGAACATGTAAGATCTTCCATCTTTTTCAGTTTCTTTCCTCAGTGATTTATACGTTTCATTATAGAGGTCTTTCACTTTGTTAAATTCATTCCTTGGCATTTTATTTATTTTTTTAATGGTATTGTAAATGAGATTGTTTTCTTGAATATTTTATCAGTCTGTTCATTGTTGGTAATAGGAAAATTATATATATTTATAAAATAATTTTATAAATTTATATTTTTACAATTAATTTATTAATTATAAAATAATTTTATAATTATCTTACTACTTTGCTGAAGGTGTTTATGATCTTTAGGAGACTTTTTTGGTAGAATTTTTAGGATCTTTTAGGCAAAATGGTGATGATTTGGTTTCTTCCTTATGTTCATTCCTTTTATTTTGCTTTCCTGTCTTATTGCTCTGGCTAGGAAAGCCAAAATTATGTTGAATAAGAGTGGGGAGAATAGACACCCTTGTCTTTTTCTTGACTTTAGAGGAAAAGGTTTTAGTTTTTCCCCATTTAATATGATGTTGTCTATAGGTTTGTCATATATAACTTTTAATATATTGAAATACTTTCTTTCTATTCCTAGATTCATGAAGCCTTTATCAAGAAAGGATGATGAATTTTGCCAAAGGCCTTTTCTCCATCTACTGAGGTGATAATGTGAATTTTGTCCTTGCTTCTGTTTATATATAGAATTACATTTATTGATTTGTATGTTGAATCAACCCTGCATCCCTAGAAAGAAACTGACTTGACCATGATATATGATCTTTTTGATGTGTTCTTGAATTCTATTTTCAATATTTTATTGAGAATTTTTGCATATAATTTCATTAAAGAGATTGGACTTAATTCTCTTGTTTTTGATGTTGTACCCTTGTCTGGTTTGGAAATAGTGAATACTGGCTTCATAAAATGACTATGGTAGTGCTCCTTCCCTTTCTATTTCTTGGAATAACTTGATGAGTGTAGGTATTAGTTCTTCTTTAAAGGTCTGATAGAGTTCAGGACTAAATACCTCATGTCCTGGGATTTTCTTTTTTGAGAGATGTTTTATTGCTTCAATTTCATTACAGGTTATTGATCTGTTTAGGTGGTTTATATGCTCTTGATTCAATTCTGTTTAGTCATATGCATTTAAAAATTTATCCATTTCTTCTAAATTTTTCAATTCATTTGAGTACAGGATTTTAAAGTATTACCTAAGAACACCTGGATTTCATTGTTATTTGTTGTGATGGTCCCATTTTCATCACTAATTTTATTAATTTGAATCTTTTCTCTCCTCTTTTTAGTCAGATTGACTAGGGGTTTATCCATCTTATTTATTCTTTCAAGGAGCTTTTTGTTGATTCTGTGTATGGTATTATTTATTTGTTTTGATTTCATTGATTTTGGCTCTTATTGTTTTGTCTTCCTCTTTCTCTTTCTTTGGGTTTGGCTTGTTCTTCTTCTAGAAGTTTGAGATGTACCATTAGTTCATTTATTTGAGATCTTTCTGTGTTTTTAATGTGGCTACTCATAGCTATAAACTTTCCCCTTAGCATTCATTTTACTCTATCCCATAGTTTCTGGTGTTTTCATTTTCATTAGATTCTAGGAACTTTTTGATTTAGTCCCTTATTTCTTCAATGACCCATTGGTCATCCAGCAACATGTTGTTTAGTCTCCATGTGTTTGAATATTTTCTTTAGTTTTTTTGTTTGATTCCCTAGTGGCCAGATATGGTACTGGGAATCATTTCAATTTTCTTATATTTGTTAAGATTTGCTTTGTGTCCTTAAGTATGATCTATTTAGAAGAAAGTTCCATGGCTATTGAAAAGAATGTGTATAGTGCTGCTGCTGGATGGATTATTCTGTAGATATCTATTAATTCTATGTGGTGTATGGTATCATTTAATTCTGAAGTTTCTTTGTTGATTTTTTTTTTTTGTCTGAGAGGCCTATCTATTGGGGTATTGAAGTCTCCCACTATTGTAGGAGTTTATTAGTTTGTAAGTGTTGGCATTTATCTGCACTTTTATGTGCAAAATTGTTTGATTAATGAAATTAGGTGTACCAGCATTGGTCACATGTGGGTTAATAATTGCTATTTCCTCTTGATGTATTTTTCCTTTTATTAGTATGGAATAACCCCCTTTGTCTCTTCTGACTAATTTATATTCAAAGTCTACTTTATTAGATATAACTATAAATGCTCCTGTATGAATTGGCCACCATTTGCCTGAAAAATATTTTTCAACTCCTTCATACTAAGCCATTTTTTTTTTGTCAGTGAGACTGATTTCTTGTAGGCAATGAATCACAGGGTCTTATTTTAATGCAATTGATGTCTTTTGATGGGGAAGTTGAGACTATTAACATTCAGTGTTAATATTGAGAGGTATGTCATCATTCCTGCTCATTTGTTGCTTTTGGGTTATGTGTATCTTTGTGTGTGTGTTTGTGTGTGTGAATGATTCTTTGATACTCTACAATTGCTTATGTGATCATCTGATGAGATTTAATTCTTCCTATCTTTTTATAGCTATATGTATCTTCATCTTCTGTGTGTAAGATACCTTTGGATATTTTCTGGAGCACTGGTTTAGTGATCATAATTTTTGTTTTAGTTTCTGTTTATCAAGAAGTATTTTTATTTATCCTTCAATTATGAATGCTAGCTTTTCTGGGTAGAGTAATGTAGGTGGAAAATTATTTTTTTAATGATTGAATTACTTCATTCCATGCCCTTCTTGGTTTTAAGTTTTCTGTTGAGAAACCTGATGTTATTCTGAGGGCTTTACTGCTGTAGCTGATTTGACATCTGCCATTCAGATTTCAGTATTATTTTAGTGCTTTCTGTACTTACTGCTTTATGTGTAATATAATGGAGAGGTTCTATTTTTGGTCATGTCTATTTGGTGTCCTACAGGTTTCCTCTAACCTGGACTGGCATCTCTTTCTTGAGATTTGGGAAATTTGGTATTTCCTGGTAATAGAAAAGTCAAACTTACCTAAAGATGTCAATTATTTCTGACATTTCTGTGGAATTACTTATATATTTTTAATATTAAACATGCATTAACTTGGATTAATTGCACATAAGAATAAAGATTTATGAAGGGTTTAATTAAATTTCTTAATGGAAATGTTACTGCTAATCACATTGTATATACAGAATTATGTCCAAAAATATTGTTAGAGGTTAGGGATAATAACCAAATTAGCATTAAATAATATATATATTTTTATTTCTTTTATTCATATGTGCATACAATGTTTGGGTCATTTCTCCTCCCTTCCCCCCACCCCCTCCCTTTCACCTGCGCCTCTCTCTCCCCCTTATCATTTTTTTATCCTGGCTCTTTAATGAAAGACATTAATTCATTTCCACTTAATGTGCATAAGCAATGGTTTCAGAATTAAAAGTGGAGAAGATGTTAAAAACAATAAAAAGAAAACTAAGCTCCATAAAATGTAGAAATATTGCAGATAGAAACAATTAATCAACTGTGAAGAAATAATATCATAAACAATCAGCACTAAAATACCTGGCAAGGGAGATACCATGATCACAAAGGTGGTTTCCCCAGGGTGGGGCTTATCCATTGCACTCTGGATGTGCTGATCACTGAGATTTCCCCAAATGTGGGAAACTCAAATGCATAATTTATAGTAATGGGGGACTGTGGTTGTGTTGTCTCCTGAAATTAAAAAAAATATCAACAATAATATGGAATTTTTTTCTGTAGATTAGCCAAGCTTCTCAGTTAAACTGAGTTTGTTTTCACTGCTATGAACATTATGGCATTTAGTTAACACATTACATACAAAGACAATTTTCTTTCTTATGACAATACAAGATAGGTTGGTACACAAGAAAGACTAAAAGAAGAAAATATATATTAACCTGAAGTGGTGTAAGCAGCGATGTAGACTATGTCAACTTGACATTTTTTAGGTACAACATGGCAAGATCATAAGATTTAAATAAGAAAAAAATCTACATAAGAGCCATGATAAAGATAAAACTTGGTAATCAATTATAAATAAATCAAAGATCTATGATTTATAAAATATTTTTTCTCAAGGCATTTGATCTTTATAAACATATCGCATATTTTTAACAGTAGATATTTTACTTGAGGTTATTGAAAGTTCTCTAGTATCACTTAGTTATTGCTCTACAGGACTCTACTCTATTTGATAATCTTCTGTTGGAACACAGACTCCAAGTTCCCCAGTCAGAATTGACATAGTAATTTTGATTGTGTGTTCATCATATGACACTGTTTTGACAAAACATAAATTATTTCATTATAAATAAGTATAATATTGCAGGTAGGTAAATCAGAGACATATTTTTCATCTATATTTGAAAAGTTTTTAAAACTAAGTTCTACAAAACTTACTACCTTAGAAGCTTCAAACATTTAAGCAGTTTATTATTAGAGGGAAGCTACATCAGATATAAGTGATTATTAGTTGTTGGTAGAAATGCATTATTAATTCAGTGTATGATACTCTTCAATATTAATTATCCGTAGCATGTTTTGTCAGATCCAGTTCCATTAATCATAGACCCTAGGCCAATATGCTTGTCTGAAATCTATGTAAGAATTAGTAAATATTTTCTCCTTGGTAATTTAGTAATAGAAACTATGACCTAAGTATAACATGTCCAATGACCAGTGCTATATAAGGTTAATGGATAACTCTAGCCTTTGGAAAAGTCGTTATTTTTTCATTATATGTGACAGTCCAATGGTTTGGGCCAAATAAGTGAAATTATTAATATGAGTCAGAGAATAATCTCTTAGGGACTTTTTAAGGGGTGGTTGTTTGTTTGTGTATTCTTTCTTATTTGCTTATGTGTTTCTTAACTCCAGTGATGTTATTTAATCAATTCACAATGAATCAACAATTTGACATGTGATATATAATGAACCATGTATGAACCAGGATCTCAGTCAATGAGGAATAATAATTGTTTTTTATTTTTCTTTTTTGGCAATACTGGAGTTTACACTGAGGGCTTAGTGCTTGTTAAGCAGGTGCTGCTTGAGACACAACTCTAGCTCTCTTTGTTCTGTCTATTCTGGAGATAGAGTCTTGTTGTTTGCCCAGGCTAGACTGGAACGACAATCCTCCTTGTCTCAGCCTCCCAAGTAACTAGGATTACAGGATGAAATGCCAGTGCCTTGCTTATTATCTCTTAATTACAAGGAAACATAAAAGAAAACTTCCCTGCCATCTGCAGTTGATTGTCATGTGTTATATAAAAGTCACACACTTCCTAAGAATTACTGCAAATTGTAACCAAGGAAGTGGATCTTGAGACATAGGCCTGTAGGACAGTCAGGTAATCTATTGCCATAAATTTGTTGCCATATAATTTTGAAAAACTGGTTTTCAGGAACTGTTTTTCATTTCTACCTCCTACATATTACCTACCATTTTCTCTATGTTCTTAGAGATCTGTCAGGGTAGTGTTTCTGCCTCTTAGTTTGACAAACTAAACTATGTTTGTAAATAGGAGCATGCTAATATGCCACTCCTCCAAGGTAACTCAAATAAGTGATTCTAGTGGAGAAGATTTTAAGTTGGTAATTGGTATTTTTAGGTAAGTCAGCCTGTCCATGCCCTTCATTGCTTTTATATCATATTGCTCTTGTGTAGCTTATATTTTGTTTGCTTGTGCATTTGCAATTGGTGAATTTCTTAATTATTCAATTACAATAATAGTACATTCATGTCCCTTTTTTTCTGATGATTTTCCTACATCTGTAAGCCTCATTTCCTTTGTTAATGATCATTGCTCTTTTCTCTTCTTTTAATTTATAGCCAATAGTGATCACAAGGCCCAAAACAGAGATTTCCTGAACTGCTTGTTGGTGCTTTGAATTTCTCATCCTTGAGCATTTCTTTTTGAAAATTTATGTTCAGAAAATGACTGTAACATTGAGCTCTCCCTTTTTGATTTCTACCTCTTAATTATTTCAACCCATGATAATCAAAACAGCTAAGAGACTCTGTCATGAGTTTTGTGCACACTTGACTAAAATTCCATTTTTTTCCACTTTCTTTTTTGTTACTTTCCCTCCCCTTTTATGTGCTGGAATCAATTTTGGTGTTGGGAACTAAAGAAACCTTTGTTATAAGCTGACCCTTGGTGAGCTTCAGGTTTTCATTTATGATCTATGGGATGTAATTTCAACCCACAGTCTTTCTGGAACAAGTAAATGCAGGATAACATACAATTCTTGTCATCATGTAGTGACAAACTTTTTCCCTTCTCTTTTTTACAGAGGGAATTGGCATTACTGACATTTAGCAAACACATCCATAGAAAGACTGAATACTAGCTGTTATTTGTATACTTTCTCACTCAAGCCCGGCCTAGCAAAGAGTCTGGTTCTAGTCCAACTACCACACTTAATAATGATTCCAATTCTTTCTTTTGTAATTGATCCACTTTAGTAAAATAGACATGTTTATAGAAAATCCCTTACTCTTCTGTCTTCAGTGTTGCTCCTCTACACATAATCCTCTACTTTGTAGCCAAAGTGACCATTTGTGAGTGTGCTTGTGTGTGTGTGTATATATTTTTTTCTCACACATTCTACTCTCTCTCCATATATAATATATATATAATTTCATATAGATATCTGTGTATATGCAATAAATCTGTAAAGTCATAAATATATTTATATAATTATAAAATTTCTAGTCAGCAACTTTTAAAGGTTAACAAGGTAATAAAAAATGAGCCAAAAACATTTTAACAACTGTTGATATCCTTTTAAAGTTATTTCTTAAAAATCAGTAAGAAAACGATTAGCAATGCAATAGGTAAATGGACAAGAAATGAACAAACAATTCAGAGTAAAAGATATATAACAACCTATGACTCAATGCTGAGTCCATTCATAATTTAATTGTATTTAAAATTAAAAGGAAGATGCTTTTACTTTTACCTATCAATTTAGCGAAGGATCAAAGGTCAGCAATACCCAGTATATTGAGGTCATGAAGAATTCTGGTCTAACTCACAGTGTCTGCTTTGTAAATCTCTCGCACTTGGACCCTTCCTGTGCCTTCAGTATTGATCTACCATCTTTTCTCATTAGCCAGGCATGATGACAATTGTTGTATCTATCTGAAAAGGTGTATGATCTTCATATAGGTATTTTTTTTCTTTTAAAAGCATCTTTTCTCTTTCAATTCAATTTGCTAACACCTTCATCTTTTACTGCTTATTAGTATTAGCTATTTTACTTGGCAGAGCTTCCTGTCTTCCACAGATTATGTTGCATAGCCCTGACATGTTCAATCATAGCACTCCTCATTGTCACTTCTCACTTTACAGGATGAATTGTCATTACTTTCCTAATGTTAACCCTTGCCAGGTTTCCTTGTTCACTTTTCTAACCCTACCACCTAAAATATAACTGGAATTCAATAGTAATTTGTTAAAGTAGGCAATTTGTTAAATATTAATAGTTGAATATTTTCACAAATACTACCCAATTATTAATAGACTACTAGTAGAATTATCACAAAAACTTCAATTGTTGCTGAGCACTGCTGACTCACACCTGTAATAGGAACTCAGAAGGCAGAGATAGGAGGGCTGCAGTTCAAAGTCAGCCCTTGACAAATACTTTGAGACACCCTGTATTGAAAATATCAACACAAAACAGGACTGGTGGGGTGGCTCAAGGGGTAGAGTGCCTGACTACCAAGCATGAGGCCCTGAATTTAATTCCAGTCCTTCCAAAGGAAAAAAAAGACCTTGACTGTGATTGCCTGGGTATTAGCTCATCTGGCACAGATGTCCTATTCATATGCTCTTTTCTTTCTTATGCTGAAATGTCCTTCTCTAAAATAATGATATAAATATTTAGTTGACATATTTTATAGGTAAACTAAAATGAAATTTAACCACATGGCTTTACCAAGACATGGGTATTCGTTAGTTTCTTTTTAATGTACCACGTCAGGTTCAGTTTAGTGGAGATTTTTCAACCTTTTAGTTGAAATTTTCCAAGTGATTTGGGGCTGCTGTGAATATTGAGAGAAGACTAACTCTGTGTTAAATAATATAATGATTGTTAATGATTACAAGTAACAGAGGGGGAGAAGGAGAGAGGAAATTCAGATATACGAGTTGTGTTACGAAGAAGTTAGACTCAGGGGATAAACAATGCTGCAGCATTCTTCACGTTACCCAACTGTTAGTATATGACTCCTTCACATTGAGAAATAATTCTTTAATCATCACAATGACCTCACAAACCTTGCAGTTCCTTGGAGTTTGTTGATTTTTTTCCAGCATGAAAATGTTAAAGTACAAGCGGAGAGACATTTATTTGTGTTGTTACCAGGAAAAGCTCTTGCCATAGATGAGAGGTTGGATGATAGCTCTTCACATCCCCCAGATTCTGAGATTAATGAGTGCAAGGATATGTGAAGACACTGTAATCAGTTTGCTGTGATCACAAATGTTATACAAGCAGAATTCCATCTCAAGCTCATAAAAGTTTTACATTCTTTGTAATGATTAACTTTACTCTACACCAGAAAATGACAGCTGACCCTAGGAAAAGATGTTATAGCCCATTGTCTCCTACAATTCCTGTGAAAACACAAGTTGGAATACATTATAACTTAATATCTATTTTTACAATAAAATATTACCTGAATTCATTCATTTTACTGTGTACCTTCATCTTATTTTTAAAGAGAGAGAGAGAGAGAGAGAGAGAGAGAGAGGATCCTCCTGCCTCAGTCTTCTGAGTACTGAGATGACAGGTGTGTGCCACTATATTGGGTTAGTGATGATAAACATTTAAAAGTACTGATGGAATGGGAATTATGTATGACATATATATCTAAAATGTTTTATTCCATTGATTAGTGGTATCATGCAAAGCTGTTGCTGAATGTTGCACCACGTTTACAGTGGTCTTTTAAAATAGTCTCCTATGAAATACAGACGATGTGATGTGTCATGTTCACTTCTGGGGACTCACTGTTAGAGTCATACTCTGCAACAGATAAAGGAGAGATACAGAAGATTGCCCACTGATCTGTCCATCAAAAGAGGTATTGCAAGTATATTAAGATTTTTTTTGAAATAATATCTTGTAGATATTAGCTCCAAACAATGGATCATGAGGCAGATGCTCTGAATTATAAAGTGTTGTGCCATGTGCTACTTCTAAGATGACAGCATTTATATTTCATTACTTCATGCATTGTTGAAGACTGGTAGGTAAAGAAGGAATAGTTCTGTGGGGATGGTGTGTACTCATAGATGAGATAAGTTAGCAGTGAGACAACAGAATTCATTAGAATGTTATTCTCATAGGATGGGCAGTTCTTTAATCATCAAGATAAATTAATATTATAATCTTAAAAGTTATACCTACAAATGCTTAATCTTCCATATTAGGAGAATCTTTCTCCTATGACAAAATTACTATAAAAATATATACATATATGTGCATATAAACACATATTACATACATAAATATACACCAATATATATGTATATATGTATCCATATGTATTATTTCATTTACAGTACTGGGGATTAGACTCAGGGCATCATGCATGCTAAGCAAGCACTTTACCACAGAACTATATCACTTAGTGCCATAATTATGGACTGAGAGCAAATACGTTTTTTTCTGGAAGTCACTGGAAGACTTCACAAATACATACCCAACATTTCATTTTAATAAAACAAGTCAATTGCCCATCCACTCTGTTTTTGATTTTTGAGAGACTAAATACTTACACAGGTAGATACTGCTAATTAGGAGATGCCTTGTGTCTTAACATAGACACAACCTAATGAATTACCTTCAAACATATCTGCTGTATATTTTTTCAGATGCTTTTCCTGCATATACTTAACAAGTAGTGGAAATCAGGAGTTCTGTGATATTTCTCTTGCCCATCTCCCTTCTTAACAATATTCTCTTTCCTTTCTACTATTCTTTTTTGATTTTATAAGCACACCAAAGGCAACATTGTCAAAGCAGATTCATGGGAATCACAGCTATTATCCACAACTGATCCTGACTCATGTTTCAGATGATATCAATAAACGACAAGTACAGATGAAACAATCTTTTTCTGGGGGAGACAAAAGTCATCACACAAGAATCACAAGTGTGTACTTTCTTCTTTCTTGCAGATTTTTTGATTTCAGAATAGCATAGAATTTTGGGGAGACCAATATGTAGAAACATTGTCCACAAAAAATTCCATTTTAATTTGGAGGTGAAATATCTTTTTATAGTCCCATAATTACATTACTTACTAACCCTCACTTTCCAGGAAGCCTTGCAGCATATCAACAATATCAATTTCATCTATAATTTTTTTAAATTATAACTGTCCAAACATATCCTGATATGACCATTTAATAAATAGGTACCCCTCTCTTCTTCATGCCAGCACCATGCCCTATTGTAAGGAAGGTGAGATGAAGGTCAGTAGCCTATTTACCCAGAGGATCTGGTGGCAGTTCCTCATTAGGAAAATGAGCTTCTGTGTTAGGAAGTAATGAGCCACAGGCCCTTTTCTTTCCAAATTCCTGTGCAGTTAATTTCCCTATGTCAATGCATTAATTTTCCTGTGAATTCCCAGTGATACTGAACAGCATGGTTTTGGAGGAATGCGGTTCTTACAGGAGTTGATAAGGACTTTTAAAATTATTGGAAAATTGTCAAACTATTAAATTTTTGAAAAGAGGTACAGTAGGATAAACATAACATTGAGTTCCACTTGAACCTGAGTTTGATCTTATGTTGCTGGTCTACTTATATTATAGGAGCAGGCATGTTATTTAAATTATCTGAAAATTGTTTCTCTCATGTAATAAAATCAACCAAAATGATAATTATGAGACTAAAGGAATACTAAAGTACAAGCGAAGTGCTGAGCATACAGCACGTGCTGAAGACACAAGCGTTCTTTGCCTTTTAGGGAGGTTAGTAAGATCTCAGATTATTCTTGATAGATCAACCATGTTGCATATTTTCCTTATTCTTATATTAAACTCATGTTCTTTTCCTTCTCCAATGCCTTAAATGTGGATATTTTTCCAAATTGTGCTTCTAGTCTTTTTCTTTTCTCATTCTACATTCCTATTTTTAAACTTAGTGAATGGTAAATATTTTATAACCACATCAGTAATTTGAATTATCACTTTTAAGTAGGTAGGAATAAAATCATATTTTGTTCAGAAGCATGCTTTAAGTTAAACCAAAAGTTTTGCAATGGGCATCTCTGATATAACTCTCAGTGTCCATCCAGTGTCCTCTCAGTATATTCCCAATTTTATTCAGCAAAAGAAAAATTATAACTCTTCAAAATATGAGTCCAAATACTTGAATAAAATTTCACCTCCACATTCATTCAGCAAATATTTGTATATCTACTATCTCTGGTTACATGTGTGGTTAACAAAAGAGTCCTGCTCCTGACTCTCAAAGGGCATATAGACTGAAAAGGCAGACATTAATCACGTGGTTACTGAGATTATAACTTCAAACTAACAGATAATACAAAGGACAGAACAGAGTGGTAGAACTAATACAAGAAGAACTGTGACCACATCACTTGCCACATTAGTGAGCAAACTTCTAGTTGATGGCTGAAAGATGAAAACCAGTTAATTATGTTGGTTTAATGAGAGGAGAGGGAACCTAGAAATGCTCCCAAGGTCTTCGGTAAAGTGTTTGTGTCTTACCATCTACTCTGAACACTGCCAGGCAAACTGTCAACCTCTCTTGACTGTGATAGAAGAAGCAGCTGGTTTTTGGAAAGGAGAAAAAAAGATGAAAAAAACGCAAGGCCTTCCAAGAAACCCAGAATGGCCGGGCTTGCTAACACAGTTGTCTTTCCTTCCTCATCCATGGAGTCATGCACAAGACGCCCAATGAAAGTGTGGATGGCACCTAACCACATATTTATGCTATGATTTTTCCTTCATAGAGTTTAAATTATAAATTAGGCATGACAAGACATTAAAAATAATAATTAGTAATAGATAAAATGATTTTAACTACCTTTAATAAAATTTATGTGAATGTGATCAACTCTCAAAATGTGGAACATTTCACTTAATGTTTTCAGGCTGTGTTTCCATGGAGGTTGAAATTGTGGATAAAGGAGATGGCTCTGTCCCCTGTTACTATTCAGGCAACTCTCACAGCATAGCTACTAAAGACAGAACCTCAGGAGCTTGCTCTACTGTTCTCTCATTGTGTACGTCCAACAACTCCAGCTTACTCCCAAGCTTTCCCTACGCTTCGTCAGCCACCAGCCCCCATGTTTTCCTGGGATGGATTGCAATCCACTGACATCCATATTGCTAGCTCAGCAATGTCTCTTTATTAAAAATATAAATTTTGACAACAGAGACTTCAGTTATTCATGGTTATTTTATTCTTCTTAGAGGAATCATTCTATTATATTCTTTGTGTATATATACCAAGTACATAAGTTAAAAAATAAATATTCAAAATGTTTTCCTTTTCTTACTTCCTAAGATCTTGTGAAATACAATTCTCACTGATATTCTTGACTGAATAATTTCTTATAACTTCATTGATTTGTGTGTATATACTACTTACAGATAAGTAAGATCTCCCAGATCTTACAGATCTCCCTTTCTCATCTCAGAGAAGATAAAAGCATCCTTGGCCCCTAAAACCTACTGCAAGATCTTACAGTAATCACATAAAGTTGAATCATTGGAGTATACTTCTCTATTTGGTAAATTCTACCAATCTGCCCCTTTGTTCACAGCAGTGCCTGTGTTTGATATGTCCTCCAAATTACTTCCACACATCTAAATCAGTAACTCTCAAATTAAGTCTCATGATAACAAACTTTTGAATAATTTCATTTTTGGCTTGTGTAATTTTAAGAAGGATTTAAACATTTTAAAGTTCATTAGCAAACCGTTTTAATAGCAAGTCAATCACTGTCATAGAATAATAACCTATTCATGTCTATCTGTCTGCAGATGCCTCCCTTTGCTTGGGCATGCCCAGATATTATGGAGGAGAGCAGGTTACAGCTTCATTGCTTACACTGAGACAACCCCATGTGTCCCAGGAAGTGAACAATCATGTGAGAATCTACTATTTGGAAGGAATCTTAAGACTTAACTGTCATTTTCTTCTTACAATGACAGATATTTATATCTTCTTTGTATACTTGACAAGTGCTTAACTTAATATCATACATCTGTTTGTTTTATACACAGTTATGTGCACTTCTCTCTAGTCATTGTCATGCATTTTTTCAATTGTATCCCTTGCCCTCCAGATATGACAGAAATCATGTATGTCTTCAATTATTGCAAAGAAAACAGTTGTATACTGATTAAAACATGGCAACAAGCCTGTGAGGATTGTCCTACAGCTTTGCAACCTGTGATCAAAGTTCACTCTGCAATCAAGGTTCAGCTTAAGTCAAAACATCCTGAGTCTGAACGTCTCTTAAAAATTCTAGTATTAATTTCATTCTACTCCACTCCTGATCCACTTAGTGTAGTGAGTGCTGTTTCAGCTAACTACTATCAAGTCAGGGAATATTATTTACTCTTGCCCATTGCTTACCTCACATCCAGGCTTCTGACAGATGTCAAATGAAGATATTTAAACTTACGATTGCCTTGTATTTAGTTTTCCTTACTCCACTAGCATGTAAAGGAGGTTGGCATTTCTACTTTTGATTAATCCTCCTTCGTTACAATGTTGAGAATACTTTAGAAAAAGTTGGAGTAAAAATACCCAAAATGTCATTTATAAAGAGTGAAAACAACCACTTCTCATGATGTACATAAAGTTCAAAGGATATTTTGTGGTCTCCATCTTTTTTTTTATTCTTGCAACTATGATACATTTTCTTCCTATTTATGCATACATTTTGCAAAGCTTAAATTGTTCTTTAAAATAAAACAACTAGCCATATAACATTTTCTTTGACCATTTTATCTCATAGATATAACCTTATGGAGGTAATCACTAATAAGTCTATGTTTGGAATCAGTTAACTGAAAGTGCGTGTGCTTTGAGTGACAGAGGACTGGAAACACTACACAGAAAAGGCTGCCTTGTCCCAAAGAACAGTGCAATGCATTCTGGAGACAGCAAACAAACAAACAAAAAATGACCAACAACACAAAACATGGAAGATATCTCAACACATAAAATCAATTTCTTAGGAAAAAGATTGTAGCACACAAGAAAACAGAAAAATGTAATGTTTTAAACAATACCAATGAGTAAAATAAACTTGATAAACTGAATATTTTAATAGACAAATAGAAATGCCTTTTTAAATTTATTTTTGAAAAGGTATCTAGAGCTAAAAGGCTTGCAATTTAGGTTTGTCCAAACTAAATTGAGTTTAGGAGCTCCTAAGTACCCACCAGCCCTTTTTGCTTTTATTTTTTTTTAGATAGGGTCTCACATTTTTGCCTGACTGGACCTGGGACTGTGACTCTGCCTCTCTTGTAACTGGGATCACAGAAGTATAGCACCATTTCTTCCTTGATTTGGAAATAGGGTCTTCCTAACTTTACCTGGGCGAGGCTTGGACTGCTGTCCATCATCTCCACCTCCCAAATAGCTGGGATTATTGGCATGGACACTGCACACAGCCCCACAATTTTTTTCCACAGGTCACTCCATAGCAAAAGTCTTAAGTGTAATGATCACAACGAATCTAATAAAGATTAGCAGGTCATAGCTGAATTATATATATATATATATTTCCTTATGTAAATTCCTGTCAAAATTTCAAAAGTGAGATAAAAGGAAAAATGTACAAAAAATAAAAGCTACTATCCATGGTCCTTATTATGAAAACTTTAGCCACACATTTCTATTAAAGTAAAGATAGAGACAATACCCTTTCCTCTCCTGTATGTTTAATGCTGTCCCGAATATTAGGGCAAAAAGAATATGTCAAGAACAAAAACTGCTTTAAAATTTGGAAAAGAGCAAAATTTGGAAAAGATCAGGTAAAGATATTTTTCACTATCTCTCTTTTCTTCTGATTGAATTATTTGTTTTGGAGAAAAGAGAGCAAGTTAACTGATGAAGTAAAGGGGATGAAACGCTGCTTAGTTTAACAGCAGAAATCAGTAAAAGAAAGTGGAATAAAATAATATTTTTAATAGTCACAAATTATGAAATCCTTTTAACTTTATGAGGGATGACATTCCTTACAGTCTCAAGGAGGGAAGCAAAAGCCTTGTGATCTTTTAGAAAACAAAAAATAAAATGTGAAATTTCCATTTTTCCCAAACTTATTTTATAAATGTGATTTAATTCCAATTTAAGACTTTAAATTTTTTGCTTAGAACTTGACAAAAACTATCTTAAATATTATATGAAAAATAGATGCCTGAGACTAGACAAGAACCTTTTGAAGAAAAACCATGTGCTGGTGAATGGCGCCTGTAATCCAGGTTACTGAGGAGGCAGAGATCAGGAAGATCAAGGTTCAAAACCAGTCTAGGCAAATAGTTCACAAGACTCAAAAAAACCAACACAAAAACCAAGGATGTGGAATGAATGGGTCAAGTGGTAGAGCGCCTGCTTAGCAGGCGTGAGGCCCCGAGTTCAAACCCCAGTATTGCAAAAAAAAAAAAAAAATTGAAGAATAGAAACAAATTGTTTTATCAGATATCAGAACATGTCACAAAGCACTGAAATTCATGTTTTCTTGTTCATTTTTGACACGTTTTTGCTTATTTTAATGCAAGAGGTTCAACTATAATTTCCTCTTGTTTTGCTATATATTTATTGAGTTTTAGTGTCAGGGTTTCGCCAGCTAGACCTATAAAACAAGTTAGTTTCACTTTTTGAAGCCATATGCGCAAGTTGTTGTTTCTTACTTACATGTTGAATTTATTGGTGATGTCACATAAACCTAGAGTATCATATTTGTTTGAAAATGATTTTCATAATTGAATGAATATTTTTTATAGAATGCAGGATTTTGCTTTGCTTTTCTCAGTACTGGGGTTTGAACTCAGGGCCATACAGGGCCCTTCCCTTGAGCCCCCAGCCCGGCTCTCCATGGTTTGCTTGCTTTTACTTAGTCAGTCAGTGTCCTCGGTAGAACTGTAAGGTGGCCCCAGGTTCTCACCCCCAAGCTTCCTGCTCTGTGTAATCCCTTCCTCTGAGCAGGAGCAGGGGCTGTGCATATAACTGGCAATCACTCCCATTGTTAGGCTAGGTTACATCATCATCCTGAAAGGATTGTACAGATGAAATTAAGGTCTTTAGTCAGTCAATTGACTTTAAGATGGTGAAAAGGGAGAATTTCTCAGGTAACCCTGACATGATTAGGTGAATCATTTTAAAAAGAAGGTCTACACATCAGGGACGTAAGAAGGAATCAGAGAGATTCAAACCACAGGACTGTGTCTCTCCACTCCTGACCCGCAGAGACTGTGAGATAAATGTGGCTCTCTTACAGAGCTAAATGTGTGGCCATCTGCTATTTGTCAACAGAAAATAAAGTCACTTTGGTAAATTGTGAATAAAAGAAAGTAGAATGAAAATCTCCCTTCTAATAGCTGCAAATTATAATTTTTTTCTTTTTGTCTATTTGACCTTTGCAGCTCAAATTATAAGTATGATCATGTTATTTTTATACTGTTTTTATTTTTATATAAACACATGTACATATTTTTGTATTCACAAAGATACAAAAATATATGCAAAACAGCTTCTGACTCTTCTGATACTATAAATCTATAATAATATTATAAATATAAATACAATTGTGTGAATATTTTTGTTAAATGAAAAAAATCCCTGGAAACAATTTGCCCAATCATAAAGAAACAGTGAAAGAATTTGAAGTACACTATAGAATATATTGTAAGAGATATTTTAAGGATGACTTAAAGCTATACTGAAAAGTCAGCAGTCTTGGAATGAAGTAGCATAAAAACAGCAAGAGATGTTCATAATACCATGGTGCTTATAAAATGAATATTGATCAAAGTGCATTTTTGTATTGCATGTGACTTAACTGAGTATAGAGAAAAATATGGAAGGCTGACCTTTCATTCCCCAATGTGAGTGATCTAGAAGACACTGGGATAAATTCATTAGAAAATAAGAGTGGAGGCATTGAAGCTAATTCAAACAGAAAGAAAAATAACTCTGAGTTAAAAATCTATCATTTATATATGATATATTATATATATTATATATAGATATGTACATGGGAGAATAGATGTGTGTTATGTAAACCTTTTCTTGTCTTCGTGTGTGGATATTATTTGTTGGTTTTTGGTGTAAACTTTCCAAAGAAAAGGGATATTGGGGAGTAGAGATGGAAGTAAACAATTTCAACAAATTCCAAACAGGAGAAGAGTGCTGTAATTGTCTGGAAAGTTTTAAGGAAAAGGAAGCCCAAGAAATGACAAATTCATAATAGGGTAGACATCAATGGACTGAATATGAAAAATTCAAGCAAGATGTACTCATGGAACATGACAAAGTTTTCATGCAAAGCTTGATGCTAACACTAAGATTAGAGAAAGTATTTAGACAGTAAGGAGTAAAACTACAGAATTTGAATTTGTCTTCTGTCTTACACATCAAAAGGATTTTTTATTTCCTGCTGTTGTCTGATATCTTACCAGGAGTTTCCAATTCCAAGAGGTTGATTAGAGGTAATTCATGACTTTTAAGACTTTAATGGGAAAAATCAGATTGTAGGTAATTCAGTGCTCAGGTAATGCAGTCACAGAAAATTGGGAGTAATAGTTTTTGAATCTGCACATTGCTCTAAATTTAATTTTGTGTTTGTAAATGACAGACTCTGAGGTCATAAAAAGACTAAAAGATAAGAAAAACCTTTTCTCACCCAAATATATGCTACCAACTGACTTCTGTTTGACATAACTCTCTCCTAACTGAAACATTTCATAGACAGACTGGTTACCCCATTTTGTGAAATACTTTGATGAAGAATACATTTCATAATATTGGAGGAAAAACATGAAATCTATAAATCATTGATTTGTTGTCTATTCAGAATTTTAATTGCAAGGGCTGGTAGAGTGGCTAAAACGTTAAGAGCACCTGACTAGCAAATATGATGTTGTGAGTTCAAACCCCAGTGCTGCCAAAAAAAATCCCTCCAAACCTAAAAAATGTGGAATTGTTATTTCATTCAAACCTATAAACATTTAATTTCTCTTTATATAAAACATAGCTTAATAATAAAAAAGATACTTTTAAAGTTTTACTTTGATGATTGTAAGGCTAGCATTGATAAGAAATACCACTAAATTTACTTAAAAGTATTATACTAAAACTTTAAATAAATTAAAACCATACAGAGGTAATTTGGGGAATTTTAAATCTAAAGGGATTTTTAAATGGTTGTCTAAGAAAATATGCAGGAGATAGCATTTATACACATTTGTTATGGCAGTGGTAGTGGATTCAAGAAGCACTTTATAATTCCCTTAACATATGCATATAGTTTGCTACATGTCCATTGGATTTTGCTTCCATAATATCAATTTCATAATACCTGCTTTTTCCATTTTAATATTATTCAATATTATTATTAATATCTCCAGTTACAATGAAAAACCTTTGGGCACTTCTATAAAGTATTTTTAAAAGTTAAGATATTAATGATTAATAGTTTTAAAATAAAATAGAAAGTATTTATTACTTGCATATTACTTATTTTATGATCAAAGTGAGAACTGTGAATAAATGATGCCTGCCATGATTATGATAAAATGGTGATGTCAGACACTGTGCTCTGCAAACTAGTTCAGGTTAATTTTTAAATTTCCTTAGATAATATTAACCCCATCTTACAGATATGAATAAAAGAGGTCTGCAATTTGCCAACCTTCACACTCCTAGGAAGACTGAAAGACCAAACTTACACTTGTCTCCTTTACCTATGCACGAGGGCTCCTAAGGCATCACTCTGCATATGCATCACTTTTTGTTATTTCCACAATGTTTTCATAGCAGGCTTGGAATTCACTTTTACTTTGTAGCAGTAGTATGTTCTCTGCCTCTTTATCCCAGGATTATTTTTATATGACTAAGATTGTTCATATCCTTTATCTTTTGCTATTTACTGGGTCATTGTTTCTGTATTTATTCTATTTGTAAAAGTATGATACTTTCAAGGACACAGAATAGAAACTTCCTCTCTATTATAAAGATGATTCATTCTTTTTATTGAATACATGGCAATTTTAGTGAATGTTACATTATTTTGTTTAACTTTGTGTCTCTTCTTTACTTTTTATATCAATAAATACTACTCAACATATGTTATCTTTGACAACTTTGACAGTGTGATAGGAAAAAGTGACTCCCTCTGAAATATAAAATGACCACTGCTTCCAAAAACTGACAAGAATTACCTACTAGCCTCCCTGAGGTCATTTTTTACATTGAAAGAAATAATTACTGCAGTATTTTCTGTTTACAGATCTTTTGGTTTAGTACTTTGGAACATATCAAGTGCTTATTGCACTGAGAAAATAGACTCAAAGAACCCGTATGCAACTGGTATGACACTGAGTATTCTTTCACTCTGAACTACAACTAAGGGAACACATGGCTTACTGGGGTTCTGCCTTCCAGATGGCCTCACCCATTCTTAACCTGCACAGTGGGGGCAGCTTGGTCACTAGCTTTGGAAAAGGTGACTGGGGGTATATTTTTCCATTTCCTTTTTCTCTTGTAGTTACTTAGTCATTCTTAGAAGAGGAAGTTTTGAGGGGTCCAAAAGCTTGCAAATATCATGGTCTTGAATACCATTGCCTCTTTCCTTTATTTTGATAGTATTACATCCTTTAAATAAAAGGTTAATCAACAGACTTTAGGGTAATTGCTTGAAAGCAATTGATAAGAAACCATTTATTTTTCAATAACTGTGCCATTATTTAATTCATCTAAGATGATCAAGTAAAATTTTATTAACAGAGAAAGGAAATAACTATAGCAATAAAATTGCAAACATAGTATAATTCATAGTGTAATTGAAAATAGATATGAGTGTCAAGGTCTGAAATCAATCATATTGTCATTTCTGAGAACTTTGCTTCCTAGAGTCTACTATGAAAAAAGCATTAGGAATGCTGTCAATATAAACACAAAATTATTTTCTCTTCCTTCCTTCCTTTCTTCCTTCCTTTTTTCTTTTTTTTCTGTGCTGTACTACTGAGCTATATCCATAGCCAGAGATTATTTCCTATAATATTACTTATGAAAGTGACTAATTTAAATAAAGTGAAAATATAAAAATTGTCAAATTGTTTAAATACGCACTAATAACTACAAAATATCAACAAGTATCTCCTTTTGACCAGAACTGAGATTCTCATAAGTCTTAGGGAATTTCTAGGGGGAAAATGAATTACATTTATAAGCAGATTCATATTATATTTGGAATTGTTTTTGAGGTATATAAAAAAGTGCTGACAGGTGAGGTGGAAAATAGACTAAAGAAACCCAAAATAACAATGATCAATCACCTAAAAAGCAAAGAAAATGAAATCATGATTAGGGAAAGATCTTGCTTTTACAGCTCATATGCTAGAAAGGCCTGTGAGTCACATGGAGGTTGTGGTTCCCAGCACAGCACAGTGGTTCTTGGTCTTGTCTGATGCAGATGTCCTGGTGGGAAGCAGCTCTATTGAGGAGAACAGTGCTGGCTCATTTCTGAGTCAGCAAGGTGAGTAGTTTACCATGGCTAACTTGTATATTTATACTTTTTAAAAAAGTCTGGTCAGGAACTCATATGACTTTCTGTGATATTTAACTTAATTTTAGTTACATTTATATTTTAGCATATTGTATTTAACAATGTATTATTATGGCAGATAGTTTTCTACTGTCAAATTTATGCATTAGTTTTGTTCACATTCTCCCTTTAAAATTTGACATCATACATTTTTGTCATCATTGTAGCCAATTCTCATCCAACTTGTTTTAATTATTATACTTTTTCAATCTGTGTACAATGGTATTTCTGGAAACTTTATCCTAATGTTACTGTAATTGTGTAAGCTACAGGCAATCATTTGCATAATATCGTGTTTTTATTTTTTCAAGAATCTTGGTGATATGCATTCCTGATTTGTTCAGGATGATTAGTTGTAAAACAATTATGTTTATAATATTATCCGAGAGTTGTAAGCAAAAGTGGAAGCAATCAGAAAAACTAATCAAGTCCCTTACCTGTCATTCCCTTTTTTTTTAAACCTATATTGTGACTGAGAACAGGGGCATTTACATAAGCTTAAGGAGAAAATAAATCCATATTTCTTTCAATTCAAAGTGAATGCGAACTTTTTCTATAACTATGTTTCTGCTGGTGATCAAAATAAATAAATTACCAGTTCATTAGCTAAATATCAAGTACCCAGGTTAGTACTGAGCTATCTTAGTGAAGGTAGCAAATTGAGCAAACTGTGAGTTAGGCCACTGTGCTGTTGAGTTTATAATAGCATCACCACTTTGTTTTTTTCTTTTTTTGGTGGTTCTGGAGCTTGAACTGAGGACTTCACACTTGCTAGGCCACTCTTCCAGCCCTATTTTGTGTTGGATTGTTTTGAGATAGAGTCTGGAGAATTATTTTCCTGTGCTGACTTGGAACTGCAGTCCTGATCTCTGCCTCCCAGTAGCTAGAGTTAAAGGTGTGAGCCACCAGCACCACTTACTATATTATATCTGAGTTTTTCAGAGGCCAGACAGGGTAAACTAATGCAGATAAGATAAGGATCACAACTCCTGAAATTTTCTGACTTTGAAGATTACACTAAAATATCTGCCAGTTTATTTAAGATTCAGCATTGATTCTCATTTAATATTTAAGCTGGAGAAGAATACAATAGCAGGGTGTCCAAGTGGCTTTTACAAGTGTTATGGATCTTACTTAGTAGGTCAGGAAATTGCTGTGAGGATTCTGTCAGGTCTTTGTATAGGTTGCCTTCCTTAGGTCCCTAAGGTGACAAGGGAATCATGATCACATGTCTGCATCTGATGATTATTTCTTGTATCAACTGTCTAAATTTGAGTTGCTTCAGAAGCAAATCCTGAGATGAAGATTTAAGGGCAAATATTCACTTGAGAAGCAAAGAAGCCACCAAGAGAATGGGAAAGTGAGAAAATGAAGAAAGGCACTGTAGGCAGCAGGGGTGTTATTTTCATGGAGGAACTTTGGGAGTCATCTCATTTCAAGGGTAAGGGAGGTAGAGGATTTGCACAACTCTTAAAAGTTATTGGTTCAATGCTGTGTGTGAAAGGCTAGTGTCATTAATTTTCCTGATCTCCTATGTCTACTTAAATGAATGAGACTCCAGTAGCAAGTGAAAGTCCTCTGTCAAAGAACCGTAGAGGCTTGTGTTTGCTAACCTGGAGTGGCCTGAAGTTATTGTAAAGATATGGGTACTGCAACATCAGAATTGTTTTCACAGCCTGCCCTCCAGAAGCAAAGTCTAGTCTCTTTATTGGCCATTGCCTCATCCATTTCCACGAGGTTCAGTCTGTGCCTTGCGGTTTCTACTCATTCATGGATGTGGATGGTACCTTGAACATCAGATATATTAAAGAAAAGCAGATAGTGAAATGCACTTTTCTTCTTGAACTTTTTTCTGGGAGAGTCATGCAATAATGGGAAGATTGAAATATTTGGGAAGATTAAAATATTTGACAGTATATGGTATTTATTCTTGTTACTTTATTGTAAAATTGCTTTTTAGTAAGAAAAGGTAGAAAAATGGCTTCTTCTCTTTCAAGGCATAGGTAATTATAATTCTGTGAAAAATGCCTATATATTTACTAAATTCTGTAAATCCTATGTGCCCAAGCAAATTTTGAGAAATGTGGGTGTATGATTTGAGGTTATTGGTAACAGGCCTCGGTGACTCTCACAATGTTTGTGGGGGGGATGTGTGAGGGGGGGATGTGGGTGTGTGTGTGTGTGAGTGTGTGTCTGGGGTGGGGTGCACTTGCTGTCTTCCAGTGCTGTCTGCAGTTTTTTCAGAGTTGGAATAAAACAGAAACACATTAATCCTGAGTGGTGAGTGTATAGGCAGTCTTATGTGGTATAGTGGATGAATAAGTATCTATTAAAAACTGGATCAGCTTATTGATGAAGGCAGTTGTAGTTAATTTAAGCACAAAATGATACATTTATAAATGACATAGAATAGGATAGAAGACACAGCAAAAATCGAAATTTAATGTTACTGTATTGATACCAGAATGATATAGTTTGAGTCCAATTATATTTCTAATAACATTGAAGTCATACTGTTGGAGTGATATTTATGGCTGGTAACCAGTCAGAATGCAGCTGGGAAATGAAGTAATTTTAATTGAAGCCAAGTGAATTTACTATGACTACACTTGTTATATAAGTGATAGACACGTGCAAAAGCCAAACAGCAGCAGGAAACTCCAAGTTTCCTAAACTGGAGAAAACAGGAGAAGAAGTAGTAGTGCCATAGTGGAGGTTTAGAATTACCTGTGAATGACATGGCCTTGTCTGCCAAGAGTAGGAGTTAAGGTGCAGAAGCAGCCATTGCTGGAGACACCACCCAAGGCAGATGGCTAGGAAGGGATAACTTGGCTACTCCATCTCTTTCTCCATCCAATCTCCACCCTCCAATTTCTTTTTATCAGTGTTTGCCTTTTGGCAAACTAGCAGGAAGCTAGCTATCATTGACACCTGGGAAATGTTACCTACAAAGAACAGTGCAGGAAGAGGGACAAAAGCAACTAAAAGGAGGCTTCTCTCACAAAAGGCACAAATTCCAGTCAAGAAAAAGGAAGATGCTTTTAATAGAGCATATGGTTTAAGAGTTTCCTTACAACAACAAATAACATAAGTTAAGGCTCACGGATCAGCTTCTCTGAGAATTATGCAGTTATATGCAAAATTGAAAGATTGTTTTTTGTTTTAGGCTGTTTGAAAACCCTTAGTGCATGAATTGAGATTGATATGTACTCTTAGGAAAGCTGTCACACTCTCTGAAGAGCCCACAGGACAGTACCAATAAGAAGAGCTAAACTCCCTTTCATTTTGCTAAATGGCAATTTATACCAAATGCCCATGTCTTGGGGAGGCTAGTAAACCAAATGGTGCTTAAGTTATATCCACTCTGGCCTGCATGTGTAAAAACAGAAGCTATGGGGAAAATTCAAGATGTCCTCACCAGAAATGATCTTTATATCTGTGTGAAATGAATAAAAATAGGAAGAATTAAAGTAAGATTTTATTAAATGGGACTTGCAATACACTAAGAGAGATAGCAGAATGTTAGAGAAAATTATTCCTCAATGTCACACACAATCTTTACATTAGAAGCTACTGTTTTACAATCACAATGACCCACAACACATTCCCAATAGTAAGTTGTTTATCAGGATGAGAAATTTATTTAGAGGTAGAAAATACATTCTTAAGTCTTTCACACAAAACGTTACACATATTAAGGTTATTAGAGATTTTGGTAAATTGTATTATTGTTCCCCCTCCCTGAAGAAGGATTTCTGTATTGACCCTGCTGACGTCAATCTTGGCAGTGCTGTGGGATTCTTTGCTTAATCAGTGTGAGTGACAGCGCTGTGTAGCATTTGTAAGCAGAGGACTGAAGTGCCAAAGTATGATTCAGCCATTGTTCTGAAAAAGTCACATCAAAACAAAGTGGAGGTAATGTGTGAAAGACATTTGATGTTGTTGAAAGAAACATAAATGTAAACTACTGAAATGTGGGGATTGTTGGTTATTGCAACATAACAGAATATAAATTGATGGATGTAACCTTGTTGTAGCATTAAAATAATTTAGGAATCATTTCTTTATCCAGTTAGTCCCCATCCACATTTACCATGTCATTTAAGTTATATTTCTCCAGCAATGTACAGTGGCTCATTTGTGTAATCCCAGCTACTCAGGAGGTGGAAGGCGAGAGGGCCACAGTTCAAGGCCTGGCCAAGCAAAAGTTAAAGAGACTGCATCCTGAGAAATAAGTTATGTGTCGTGCCTCACAACTGTAATTCCAGTTGTCTAGAATGCCTAAGGAACAGAATTGCATTCTCAGGCTGTACTGGGCATAAAAAGCATAACCATATCTAAAAAAACTAATAATCTAAAGTAAAAAAGGACTGGGAATATCGCTTATGTGGCAGTGCACTTGAAGGCTCATACTTGAAACCTGAATACTGTCCCTCCAAAAAACAAAATGCTACATTTTTTCAGATATTTTTCTTGACACATGCTCTAGATTAGGCTAGCTTCCTTTGTTCTACCTACTTGTAGAAATGTGCTTCTTTCCTTGAAAGTAACTGTCCTTTTTTCGATAAGTTCTCATTGATTGGTAAAATTACTTTTGACTTTAAGGTTTAAACTATTGGATCCAACTGTGGTTTTCTGAAAACTGAGAGCCTAGCACCAAGCTAGTGCAGAATGAAAATAGTATCAAATAAACAAATGCATGACATCTCTGAGCTTATATTGCACTTGCTGTGAAATTCTGATATAAGTTGTAGTCAGTCCAGTGATAATTTCATTATCCTTAAAAAGCTTTGCCTTCAGGAAGTCATGTTATCCTAACTACCCAGTTGCTCATTAAATCCTTTATGTCCACGTTCCTTTTAAAATGCTCCTACCATAAGAATTCACGTATGCAGAACAAGTGAAAGCACAAGATGTGGTGTTCTCTTCCCTGCCACAGGGCCATCATGTCATTCATGTGACATTTTATATAGTTCTTGTGTAGATTATATACACTACATTATCCTTTCTCAAATCTTTATTTTCAAATATACAGTGGATATCTTCCAATGTGATTATCTGACAATAGTAAAGATTTTTATTCTTGCTGTTGAGATTACATGCAACTCCACAACCACAAGTTTTCACTGTGCAATATACTGTGTCCACTGTCATGGTGCTCTTGAATGTTGTGAAATGTTTGATGGGCACTCTTTCATTTTAGCTGGACCAAAGGACCCCAGAGTTGAATGTACTGATTTAATTTAGAGAGTGTCAAGTGTCTGGAGGCCTCTAAATTCATCTCTTGCCAATCTCCTGCCATTTTACCTTCTCTGCTGCTTCATATTTCCACTTAAAGATGATCTGAATTACAGATGGCTACATTTATATTTAGAATAATTAGTAGTTTGTGTGAGGAAAATCTCTGCTGTCATAAATTGAATGACATTAAATGAAATTAAAATAGTTTATGTGCTTATGTGCTTCAACTTTATAAATTTCATGGTTTTTTGCAATTTGTGTATTTTCTCTTATTGTATTTTCTTCTCATATGAGGACTGTGATTCAAGAACAGTCCAGGCAAACAGTTCATGAGACATCCCCATCTCCAAAATAACCAGAGCAAAATGGCCTGGAGATGTGGCTCAAGTGGTAGAGCACCTGCTTTGCAAGTGTGAAGCCCTGAGTTCAAACCTCATCCCCACCAAAAAAAAAATTATAATAAAAAACAAAACCCACTGTATGTCGTACACCAGCAATAATCAATTGGAAGTTTGAAATTTTTAAAAATGTCATTTTCAATGATAACAAAAATGTACAGATGTGGGAATAAATCTCACAAAATATGCACAGGGTCTATGCTGAAAATTGCAAGCTTCTGGGGAAATTGATGATCAATGAAATGCATAGAGAGATTTACTGTGTTCATAGAAGGAAAGACTCATTATTTACTATTAAGATGTCAGTGAACCCTAATCTGATCTTCAGATTCAATGTAAATCCTTATCAAATTCTCAGCAAGCTCCATTTGTAGGCATGCTGCTTATAATTTGTCCTACACAGCAGGTTCTCTCACTTATTGTAAACCCTTTTCCTGTCTTCACAAAGTCACAAGTTAAGAAAATAATGTGAGTGCTACTGGATAATGTATCTCTGACCTGGAAGCCACTGTCACCCACCTTGTTCATCCTGGCCTCCAAACACTGTAGAATCTACCAAATGAGAGTGTGTCTCACTGATGTAATTGTACATGCAAATATGAATGTATTTCCTTCCTTCTAGGTAACTTATTAAGCATTTGGAAAGACTATTTTATAGTCAGTCCTTTGGAACTGACTATAAAAATTGAAAAGAAAGAAAAATTGAAAGAAATAAAAGATGAAAAAGCCATCCCGAATAATTCTAAAGTTAGTGTTAAAGGGAAATTTAGGTATATGATGAGGGCTATTAAAAGAAAATTACATCATCATTATACAGTTTTATTTTATACAAATAAATTCAGTTTCCTAAGGGAAAGGAAATTGTAAGGGATATGAGTTTTAGTCTTCAAATATGGTACACAATTATTTTCAGTGAGTTATTTGTCAGTAAATTGTAATACTAAAACTTTTCATATACATGACTTCATCAACATAAGAAACATGCTTATGTGCCAAGAGTTAAAGAAATTTCCAGACACATTTTGAGTCATGTCTAAATGAAAAGAGAAAAATATTAAATTCATTCCTTCTCTATTTTATTGTTTTTGTGTGTGTACATTATTAATTAAATAGTACAAATGTAACCTTAGTTAGTGCATGCTTACTTTCTTTCACTTTACACTCTTAAATGGGGAAATAACAAGGGCTCATGTCATCACCAGGAGTGTATTTTATATTAGCACATAAGTATTACTTCTTTTGAATAATAATTCATAAAACTACCCTTTCTAGTCTTCCCCCTCTCTATCCTTTAGCTGGCAAGTTATTTATTTCTTAATCATTGGACAACATTTTAACAATAAATCTTGAATTTCTATAATATCAGAAATTATGTTACTGGATTTTAAATAAATTCAGCATTATAGGTTTGGATTCAATCTGTTTGGAATTCCCCAGCCTTCTCCTAACCCCACCCTGTCAGCTTCTTGCTGTTTCATCATTTTGTGGTTTTAATGTTGGGAGTGAGGAAGCTTGGAACAACGTTGGTTCTTGGCCTGCTCCTGTCTGGCTTTGTGTGCATCTCTGTGCTTTCCTCATCCAGTGTTCAGACATGACTCTCTTCAGACTCTGGTGTCTGTTGAGTACTCAATGTTAAATTCAGGCTTTGCTTGTGTAGTTCCACATTAAAATCTCCTTCAGCTCTGATAATTCGCTCTCATCTGACTTCCATACTTCTCATAGGCACAAGTGTTCTCTTGTGCTAGTCTTCTTTTCCCTCCCTGGGGCAATGTAACACATGATGTCCTTTATCCAGGGGGTGTTTTCCCACCATATCACCTAGTCACCTCCTAAATTATATCTTTAAAATGTCCTTCCCCAATGAACCAAAGTTTACTACTTTAGAATGTGTAATTATTCCAGTATTTGAATCCTTTGCATGTTTATATTTCCTATATTGAGAAAATAAATAAAATTGATCCCTCTGCAAAATCCCCCCCATAGAATATCCCCCACATTTTTATTTCAAAGTCTGCCTGCAAAATGATTCCATGGTGATCATCTTCAGAGACATTGCTGTAAACTTCATGCTACCACAGCCATGACCACCCATCTGGGAGGCTATTGAGAAAATGAAATTATCTTGTTAGAGTTCAGAGCAAGAAACACACTTGGGAACGCAACAACCAGTCTGGCATTATTTTATTTTTCTCACTAGAAATTCCTGTTCCTTAAAAATAGAAATATATTTATTGAATAGATGCAAGAAAATGTAGATAAGAATTGGTTATTTTGAAATAAAGCAAAAAAGTTCAGGAGACAAATACTGGCAGAACATATTATAATTAATTTGTAAAGTAGTCAATAAGTTTTTTCAGTATTAGACCATCTAGTGACTATTTTTATCTTTGTGGGTCATGAGGTCTGTGTCACAACTACTGAACTCTTTTGTGACATGAATGTAAACACAGAGTGTGTTAATAAATGGGTCCCAGTAACATTTTATTCTAAAAAATAGGCAATAATTCTAACAGAGTCATTTGCCTGTATCTAAACATGGTTGATAACATTTAGTGATTCAATCAGAGAAATCTCAGGCCTCTGTCCAACTGTATTCTGTGTTAAGATGCAGAATGTGCCTCGTCAAAAAAGTTTTTCCTCTAGAGAAAGATTTTATTTTTTATTTACTTTTTGGTCGGACTGGTGTTTGACCTCAGGGCTTCAAGCATAAGACAAAAATTTTAAAGTAATGAACTTGGAGCAACACAGGGAAATTTTTGAGACTATATCAGACTGCAATGGCTCCAAATGTTTGTAGTAATAATGGTTTTAACAGAATATTTACTTTAGTACTTATAATTTTGCTAGGCTTATTTTTACTGGTTCTAATTATTACTATGTTTCACATCATTATGTACCTAAAAAGCTGTTTCTTGAATGTTCTGGGGGATCTAAATTGTGGTTTTCAAATTCAGCATACTTCAGAGTTTTTTTATTTCCTTCTCTTGAATTAAGCATTTCTTCTTCCAAGGTCATTTTCTTGTTACTCCTGTATATAACAGTGAGAAGCCAAAAAATGCCTTGTTTAATAGCAATTATAACTCAGGAACCCAAAATACATGGAAATAAGGAGTAAGCAAATTTTAACAGAGAAGAAAAAATGGTATCTGATTCAATTTTTATCAGTATTGTGGGTTGTAATGGAATATGTATCTCATATTCATTATATGAGATACACTAATATAGACTACACACCCACCTATTTTAGATGTAAAATGTGTGTAATATGGAGACATTTTCTGAGCCATTTTTAGTCTTCTTTAAGATTAATAAAGACAGAGAGGATCCAAGATTGAAACTAGAGTGCAGAAGCAGACAATGTGAGCTCCATAAATCAAACCTCTTGCTGAGATGTTGGAAGCCACATATGGCAGAAATAAATCACCAAAAAGTATCAAAACTTCAACACCCTGAGGCCCCAGCCCATACAAACCTTCTCCACACCACATTACACTGAGAAAACAGGAGGGCTCCCACGCTGCCAGATGCAGGCTCCAAACCTTCTTGGGAGACATCTGGTAGAACAACAGGTGTACTCCAACCATCACACGGTATTCCCATAGCCACCCCTGGGATAAACCAGCATAGCCCTCTGGACAGACAGAGCCCCACACTACAAATAAAAAAAATAATAATAAACAAGGAACTGAAAAGGACACAGCAGAGGGAGTGAGGTGCTGTAAGTGCACCAGAGGGGGGGCAGGGCAAGGAGCTGATCTCTGTGCAAACTTTCAGTAAACAAAGATTGGAAAGACAGAAGGGCTGACTGCAGGTGGGTGATAAGCTGCTGCCTGAAATAGGGCAGATAGCAGTCCACAAAGCTCATCTCCTGAGCCAGTGAGCAACATCCAAAGTCAAAAGATGCTGCAAAATGGAAAAACCATCAGCAAACCATCATAACACACTGACAGCAGGGAGCCATGACAGATCTCTCACCTTGCCCCAGAGAAAGAGGGTCAGGCAAAGAAACAGGCCCCCAATAAACCAAACAGTGAAAACCCAACTCCAAAGCAGGATGGCTAGCGGGCTACAGAGCTAATCTCCAGAACCTGAGGATAATATACAAACTCAAACTGCCACACCTCACTGAGCGAGGAGCTGATTAAGCAGCAGCTGCTGAAAGACTGAAGAAAAAACTGGCAAGACTCCCCAACCACCCAGTGAGAGTAAGACAGAGCCTCTGATTAAATACCAACACCAGGACTGGATGCTGAAGGAGTAATAGCAGAACTACTAAGATTGAAATTGTATTGTTCCTGAACCTGGAAATTTTTGTGTGTTTCCTCATTTTATTTCCTGTTTGTTTGTTTGTGTGTGTTTGTCATTCTCTCCCTCTTGATTCTTTGGTTTTTTGGTTGGTTGTTTTTGTTACACTATGTTTTGTTAGCTTTACTATTGCGAGTTAGCTAATACTAAATTACACACAGACCAGGGACAGAAATAGCTTACATACACTAACTTAAAACCCAACACACCCACAAAACAAAATTAAACCAAGGGAAAGAAAACAGGTGACTGAAACCACCAATAGTCTACCAAGAGCATACTTACACAGTACCAAGTGGAGTGATGGGAAGATGAAAAAGAGATGGAAATCATTCTCCCCCCCAAATAATTTAATACAAGATTCAGAGGGAAATGAATAAAACGGATATCCAGTTCCAGACTCCAACAAAACAAAGATAAACTATGCCAAGAAACCAAACGAAGCCCACAAGAACACTGTGAAAGAATAAATCCTGCAAGCAGTCACTGAGAATTTCATGGAGATGTTACTAGAAATGGTCAACCAAAACATACAAAAGGCACTCAAGAAATTCCAAGATGACAAAAATGAAGAATATGAGAAGACACAGAAACAAATAAATGAACTCATAGGAGCCCTAAATAAACACCACAATGAAATAGAGAACACTATAAATAGAGAGATAAATGAATTAAAGATGAAAATTGACAATATTAAAGAGGCAGTGACCCATGATACAGAAAACCTCAGAAAAAAGAATGAAACAGAAATACAAAACACAATGGAAGGCTACTCTATCAAACTGGAACAAATGAAAGACAGAATCTCAGAACTTGAAGATGAAATAAAAATTAAAGGAAAAACTGAAGAGATCTTAGTCAAACAACTCAAGACCTATGAAAGGAATATGCAAGAATTCATCAACTCCATCAAAAGACCAAACCTGAGAATCATGGTCATTGAAGAAGGAAAGAGGTGGAAGCAAAAGGAATTCATAATATATTCAAGAAAATAATAACAAAATATTCCCCAAATCTAGAGAAAGCTATGCCCATTCATGTACAGGAAGCCTGCAAGGACACCAAACAGACTTGACCAAAATAAAACTACCCCACAACATGTTATCATTAAAACAATAAGTACAGAGAATAGAGAAAGAATATTGAAGGCTGTAAGAGAGAAAAAAATAACATACAAAGGTAAACCCATCAAAATCACAGCAGATGTCTCAACAGAAACCTTAAAAGCAAGAAGAGCATGGAGTGAGATATTCTGGGCACTGAATGAAGATAACTTCAACCCTAGGATACTCTACCCAGCAAAATTATCATTCAAAATAGATGGAACAATAAAAGTCTTCCATGATAAGCAGAAACTAAAACAATATATGACCAGAAAGCCACCACTACAAAAGATTCTTCAAGGGATTCTGCACACAGAAAGTGAAACCCAACATAACCATGAAAGGGCAGGCAGTACCAAACTACAGGAAAAGAAAAAGCAAGGAAGTAGAGAGCAATATCGATTTAGCTACATACAATCAAACCCTCAAACAACTAAGACAGCTAAATGACAGGAATCACCACATACCTGTCAATACTAACACTGAATGTTAATAGACTTAATTCTCCCATCAAAAGGCACTGTTTGACAAACTGGATTAAAAAGGAAGATCCAACAATTTGTTGCTTACAGGAGACCCATCTCATCAATAGAAATAAACATAGGCTGAGGGTGAAAGGCTGGAAGAAGATTTACCAAGCCAATGACTGCTGAAAACAGGCAGGAGTAGCAATACCTATCTTGATCAAAGTAGACTTCAAACTTACATTGACCAAATGAGATAAAGAAGGATACTCCATACTAATAAAAGGTGAAATAGACTAAAAGGAAATAACAATTATCAACCTATAAGCACCCAACATCAATGCACCCAATTTCATCAAACATACTCTGAAGGACCTAAAAGCATATATTAACTCCAACACAGTGGTCGTGGGAGACTTTAACACCCCATTATCACCAATAGATAGGTCATCCAAACAAAAAATCAAAAAGAAATTCTAGAACTAAACCACAACTTAGATCAAATGGACCTAGCTGATGTCTACAAAACAATTCATCCAACTTGCCCACAATATACATTCCTCTCAGCAGCTCATGAAACCTTCTGCAAAATTCATGATATCTTAGGGCACAAAGCAAGCCTCAGCAAATATAAGAAAATAGAAACAATCTCATGCATTCTATCTGATCGCAATGCATTTAAACTAGAACTCAACAACAAAAACAACAGTAGAAAACATGTAAATAATTGGAAGCTGAACAACACATTGCTTAATGATTAATGTGTCATTGATAAAATAAAAGAGGAAATTGAAAGGTTCCTGGAAGTTAATGAAAATGAAAACATGACCTACTAGAACCTATGGGACACAGCAAAGGCAGTTTATAGGTATGTTTATAGCCCCATGTACATATATTAAAAGTTCAGAAAGATCTCAAATCAATGACCTAATGCTACATCTCAAACTCCTAGAAAAACAAATACAAGAAAATCCCAAAACAAATAGAAGGAGAGAAATAATAAAAATAAGGCTGAAATTAATGAAATAGAAGCAAAAAAAATATAAGGACTCAATGAAACCAAAAGCTGTTTCTTTGAAAAAACAAACAAGATTGACAGACGCCTGGCAAACATGACTAAAATTATAGAGAAAAAAACCCAAATCATTAAAATCAGAAATGCAAAAGGGGAGATAACAACAAACACCATGGAAATCAAGGAAATCATCAGAGACTACTTTGAGAAACTATATTATAATAAATTAGAAACTCTTGAAGAAATGGACATATTTCTAGATCCTTATGACCTTCCAAAATTGAACCAAGAGAATATTAATCACCTGAATAGATCTATAACACAAATGAAATTGAAGCAGCAATAAAGAGTCTCCCAAAAAGAAAAGTCCAGGACCTGATGGATTCTCTACTGAATTCTATCAAACATTGAAAAAAGAGCTAATACCAACTCTCCTTAAACTTTTGCACGAAATAGAAAGGGAAGGAACATTGCATAACTCATTTTATGAAGCCAGTATTACACTTATCCCAAACCAGACAAAGACACCTCCATAAAGGAGAACCACAGGCCAATCTCCTTAATGAACACTGATGCAAAAATCCTCAACAAAATAATGGCAAAAAGAATCCAACAACATATCAGACAGATCATTACCCATGACCAAGTCAGCTTCATCCAGGGATGCAGAGGTGGTTCAACATATGCAAATCTATGAATGTAATACAGCACATTGATAGAAGCAAAGACAAAAAACACTTGATCATCTCGATAGATGCATTAAAAGCCTTTGATAAGATTCAACATCAAGTAATGATAAAAGCTCTAAGAAAACTAGGAATAGAAGGAATGTACCTCAACATTGTAAAGCCTACATATGACAAACCTATAGTAAACATCATACTTAATGGAGAAGAACTGAAACCATTTTCCCTAAAATCAGGAATGAGACAAGGGTGCCCACTATCTCCACTCCTATTCAACATAGTTCTGGAATTCCTAGCCAGAGCAATTAGGCAAGGAAAAGAAATAAAGGAATACAAGTAAGTAAAGAAACTGTCAAAATATCCCTATTTGCAGATGACATGATCCTATATCTTAAAGACCCAAAAAACTTTACCCAAAAGCTCCTAGACACCATAAACAACTACAACAAGGTGGCTAGGTACAAAATCAGCTTACAAAAATCATTAGCCTTCTATACATCAACAACAAACAAATTGAGAAAGAATATATTGAAACAATTTCATTTAAAACAGCCTCAAAAGCAGACTTTAGATCAAGGGCAAATATAGCAAGGGGATTAGACTTTGGTCAGATGATAAGGCGAGAGCACACAAGGGACCTATGAGGATAGGTAAGAAATCCAAAAAAACATGACAGCATTTGATGTCCTCAATGCAAAGGAACTAATGCAGAAACTTTAAAGTGAAGAGGCTAATAGGAGAAGGGGATCAGGAACAAGAGAAAAGGTTAGTTCGAGAAGAATTAACTTAGAATGTAACACAAATGTACATGAAAGCAATGCAAGGAATCTCCCTGTATAGCTATCCTTATCTCAACTAGCAAAAACCCTTGGTCCTTCTTATTATTGTTTGTACTCTCTCTTCAACAAAATTAGAGATAAGGGCAAAATAGTTTCTGCCTGGAAGCGACAGGATAAGAGGGGAAAGGGAGGGAGTGTGGGGAATGGGAGGGGGCAAGGCAAGGGGGGAAAATGACCCAAATATTGTATGCACATATGAATTAAAGAATTAAAAATTAATTAAATAGCCTGAAAAAAATCAAATGCCTAGGAGTAAACTTAATAAAGGATGTGAATGACCTCTACATGGAGAACTCCAAATCCCTGAAGAAAGAGATCGAGGAAGAATACAGAAGTTAGAGAGATCTCCCATGCTCATGGATTGGTAGAATCAACATAGTAAAAATGGCTATACTAACAAAAGCAACCTACATGTTTAATGCAATTCCCATTAAAATCCCAATGACTTTCATCACAGAGATTGAAAAATCTACCCCAAAGTTCATTTGGAAACACAAGAGACCATGAATAGCCAAAGCAATACTCAGCAAAAAAGAGCAATGCTGGAGTTATCACAATACCTGACTTCAAACTATATTACAAAGCAATAGCAATAAAAACTGCATGGTACTGGCACAAAAACAGACATGAAGACCAGTAGAACAGAATAGAGGACCCGGATATGAAACCACATAACTATACTCACCTTTTTTTGGACAAAGGTGCCAAATATATACGATGGAGAAAAGACAGCTTCTTCAACAAATGTTACTGGGAAAAGTGGTTATCTGCCTGCAAAAAATGGAAACTAGATCCATGTTTTTCACTCTATACTAGTATCAACTCAGTTTATCAAAGACCTTAGTATCAGACTCAAGACTCTGAAGTTAGTACAGGAAGGAGCAGGAAACACTCTAGAAGTAATAGGTATAGGAAATACCCCAGCATCCCAGCAACTAAGAGAAAGAATGGACAAATGGGACTTCATAAAATTAAAAAGCTTCTGCACAACAAAAGAAATGGTCTCTGAACTGAAGAGACCACCCACAGAGTGGGAGAAAATATTTGCCAGCTATTCACCAGACAAAAGACTGATAAACAGAATATACAGGGAAGTTATGAAACTAAACTCTCCTAAAATCAATGAACCAATAAAGAAATGGGCAATTGATCTAAACAGAACTTTCTCAAAAGAAGAAATTCAAATAAACAAAAAAACACATGAAAAAATGCTCACCATCTGTAGCCATAAAGGAAATTCAAATCAAAACCACACTAAGATTCTACCTCACCCCTGTTAGAATAGCTGTCATCAAAACACCCCCAACAACAGGTATTGGCAAGGATTTGGGGAAAAAGGAAACCTCGTACACTGCTGGTGGGAATGCAAGCTAGTGCAACCACTCTGGAAAAAAAAAATTGAAGGCTTCCTAAAAATCTAAACATAGAACTGCTATATGATCCAGCAATCCCTCTCATGGGGATATACCAAAGGAATGTGACACAGGTTACTCCAGAGGCCCTACATGCCCATTTTTATTGCAGCACTATTCACAATAGCCAAGTTATGGAAACAGCTAAGATGTCCCACTACTGACGAATGGATCAAGAAAATGTGGTATTTATACACAATGGAATTTTACTCAGAAATGAAGAAGAATGAAATCATTTGCAATAAATGGATGGAACTGGAGAACATCATTCTGAGCGAGGTTAGTCAGGCTCAGAAGACCAAAAATCCTATGTTCTTCCTCATATGTGGACTTTAGATCTAGGGAAAATGCAGTAGTGTTGTTGGACTTGGGTCACACGCTAAGGGGAGAGCATGTGCAGGAGGAATGGGGATAGGTAGGAAACTCAAAACTTGAAAGCTTTGATGTCTGCACTGCAGAGGAGCTAATACAGTAATCTTAAAGTGACATAGGTCAATATGGGAAGGTGATCGGGAACTAGTGTAAAGGTCCGGTAGAGATGAATCAATTCAGGTTGTAACACCCTTGTGCATGGAAGCAATGTTAGGAATCTCTTTATCTCAACTAGCAAAAATGCTTTGTCTTTCTTATTATTGCTTATGTCCTCTCTTCAACAAAATTGGATAAAAGGGCAGAACAGGTTCTCCCTGGAAGGGAGGAGGGGTTGGAGGAGAGTGGGAGAGGGTAGGGGGAAGGGAGGAGAAATGGCCCAAACAATGTATGCACATATGAATAATTGAATAAATAAAGAAAATTAATAAAGATAATTAAAATACAAAATTCAAATTTCAAAAATCTACTTAGCAGTAGAAAAGGCAAACTTTAAGATTTTCTTCTTTAGGCTAATGATATACTGCATACTCAGCTAGACACAGGTAAACTGTTCTTCAGTCAATAATGGAAACTAAGGGAACTCTAGATATAATGAAGGGCCATGCTAGTGGCTCATCAAATGCCTTTCAAGTTATACATTTATTCTTTTAAACCAAAGACTTGGTTTCAGGCGAGAATTCCATAAAACAGAAACATTTCCCCTGCGTTTAGTTCAAAAGCCAGGAATTAAACCAAATGCTCCAATGACTTTCTTTAAGTAATTTATTTATGATTCTGTTAACTTTTCTTCTCATTCTCTTTTTACTCAGCACTTTTTTCTAGAGTTATTGTGGAGCATTACAATGGTTTAGAAATAACTACTGTGATACATTTTAGTCCTAGAGTTATTTTAGACAGTGCATCTAAAATTTAAACCAAATGCCTGAAGCAATTCTATTAAGTTTTGGACATGTAAAATATCTTTTTAGAGAAAGTAAGGCAGGGAAATTCACATAGCTTTCTTTAGTAATTTAAATACAGCTATTTCAGTTTTGTGAATTTTTAAGTGTCAGTGTTATAAACTGACTTGTATCAAAAAGTGTCCATTGTAAGTTTATTAAAATTCAGCTCGTAAACAAAAACTTTTATTTTTCGCTTTGACAGTCTTTTTTGTTTAATCCACTGATTTAAATGAATCAGGAATTTTTTGAGAATATCATTTCAATTGATTGGTCAAGTTATTGGCAAATCTTTGCTAATATATTGCAAACTTCCAAAAAAATATACAACAGCATAAATGGCATCAGTGTGAGATTTATAAAATAAAATTATATCATTTTGAATCTAACATTAGCTCTAGAGAACATAAATTTCTTTCAGAATGAACATTTCCTCAAAACAAAGGCCTTAAGGATTTTAAGACATTTATACTTCTTTTTATAAGAAAGTTCAATAAGTTTAATGATAAGCGAAATTATTCATCTTCAGACATTCTATGTATGTCATATAAAATACCCACAAATTCCACACACAGAATAAAAAATCAGGAAGATTTCTCAACACCCTTTACTTCCAAGCTATATATCATTTAGAATTGTGAATTTGAAAAACCAATAAAAGCACTCAGAAAATTTGTAAGATATGGTTCTTGTTCTTAGCAACTTCTTTTCTATAAAAAATGAATAAAACTCATATGTGCATATATACATACATATATATATGCATTATTATCCATTAATTTGAGCCATCCTTTACTGGATAGCAAAAAGAATGAAAAAAGGAGGAACAAAATACTGTGACAAAACAGTTGATCCACAAAGTGACCAAAAAAATTTTTCCTCACTTTCATGACTCTGAACATTTTTTTCCATTAGATGACAAGAGCATTTCTAGGTCAGGCAGAAAAAGCAACAATAAAATAAGCACATTTATAAGATTTGAGTTATGTAATTTCACTGTAGCTGCTTCATTTTCAAGGAAATTAAGTGTGACTATTTGGAGACCTATCTTTAATTTTTTTGACTAATTGGAAAAGAATTTCAAATTTCCATGAAGACTGCAAAAATAAAATTCATAAAGGAAAATCCACATATGGCTAACCTGGATTGACCTCTGACTAAAGTTTTACCTCATCTGTTTATTATTGTCTCCCTGTGATGCATGCATCACACATACATTTCTTATTCAAACCATAACTTAACCTTAGTCCAGCTAGATGTTCCTAAATATCCATCTACCATAAATATGGCTCATACAAAACCCAGTAGAAGTTCTCTGCATATTTTGGGGAGTTTACTGTTTTTCTCCTTTATTGTAGATTGATGACTGATAACTCTTACAACACAAGCTCTCATCTACATCAGTCCCTTGTTCTAGGTCAGAGTGAAGCATCTATATACCTATATCTGTAATCTATGTATGTATGCATACATGTTTGTATCTATGTATCTACAATGTTTTGGCTATACTAGGGATTTCACTCGGGGCCCCATGCTTGCTAGGCAGGCACTCTACCACTTACCACTTGAGCCACAACACCAACCCATGTTGCTGCCTTTTAATACACACTTGATCAAATAACCCCTTCCTGAAATGTTCTATGGAGAAGTAGGCAGAAGAGTCTGAAGGTCTCGGCATATTACTCTTAGGTTTGACTAGGTACACTCTGCTGCAAAACTATTTTTTCCCCTCATTTGTTAGCATGAGGTAATCTGTCCTCAGCAAGGAGTTGTCCTCACTTGGGTGAGCAATGGGCACACAAAATAGATCCTGCCTGCTTCATAGACTTTTGTTATGATGAAATGAGTCAATTTCTGGGAAAGAATTCTGAAAATTGTGAGTTTTTATTCAAAGATAGACTATTTTTTTGGTGGAATTGTGGTTTGAACTCAGGGCTTCTCACTTGCAAAGCAGGTGCTCTACCACTTGAGCTATACCTCCCATACATTTTGCTCTGGTTATTTTAGAGATAGAATTTCACAAACTATTTTTCCAGGTTGGCCTCAAATCGTGATCCTCTTAATCTCAGTCTCCCAAGTATCTAGGGTTACAGATATGAGCCACTGGCACCCAGCTTACACTATGCCTTTAGTAGAAGTATCATCATAACTATCCAGAATTGGAGAATAGTCTCATCAAATCAATGCACATAAGTCATTGCAGAGCATTAATATGTACTGTACCTGGAGATGAACACTGTGAAATTCTCTTGAGAATATACTGAGAAATTACCTAATAGTATATTGCCAAAATACACTGAATAGATAAATTATTAGGAAATTATCACATTCTGTTATTGTGCCAGAAAACAGATCTCATCCACAAGCTGTTGATAATCAAAGCCAGCAGCAAGCATACACACATTCTGCTTATGGAAGGCCCCCTGCAACACTTAATGATGACAAATTGCTTCCAATGGGGCAAATAAAATGGCATCTCAGGAAAATTTGATGGTATAGAAACTTTAATGATCACCTGTTGGTGGTATTGCTAAAGTCACTCTTAACATTCTAAGAGGAAACTTAGCTCTGTCACCTGTGTAAATATGTGTCTAAAGAAGTGCACAATACAAGACAAGGTTGAGAAACAAGCAGCCCATATATTTGTTGAAGCAGTTGGATGCTGAAGTGTCAAATTAAAATGGTGGATGACAGGACTGGGCAGGGCAGTGTGGGGTAGACAGAGGAGTGGGAGGTGAAAGCTAAGCATTTAGCAACCAGGCGGCTAGTGAAGTCCAGGTGGCCAGGGTTGATTTTTAGAGCAATCAAAAGAGGCAGAACTCTGGTTTTCTTTAGGCAGTGAAGAATTACAAATCAGACAAGGTCTGGTGATTGTAGAATTCAGAAAGTGAGAAGAACTTGGGTATAGGCAGAAGTTCTGGCAAAAGTCTATTAAGTTTTCTGGAACAAAAGACCAGGTCAAAAATTAAAAGTGACAAGAAATCAGATTCCAGCAGGGACTTTGTGTGAAGTCACTAGTCACTCACATGGACTTTCAATGAAGTAATTATCTTCAGAAGTAGCCAAAAAAAACACTCACTCCAGAAATAACATTTTTGTTTGAAAGTTTGAGCAGTTTAATACTCAGGCACTTTTGTGATATCAGTATAAATTATGTGTAGTGCAGTCATTCATTAGAATCACCAAGAGTTCAGCTCTAACACCGAAACACTTACCACAGTTTGGTAAAAGTGCAGAGCAGGGAGGGTGGTTCTCAACACTCAGCCTTGTCTACTGTGTTGTGAGAAGTGCCATAGTTGTAATTCTGAATCCTTGCAGTCCTGATATGAGGGCTCTTCCCCTTCCCTTGGAGAAAAATTAGGAAAATGAAGCTTGTGTGGAGGACATTTGTCAAGAGTTAGATATCGAAAAAGAGTAAGGCCATGTTTTTCATAGTTAGCCCTAATGACGTAAACAAAATGAGGATTTTTAATATCAGGAAATATTCAATTGCTGTGATAGTTATTTATGATATTTTAAATTGAATTCTGTACTAACAAGGGAAAACCAAAATTTTTTGAGATCATATTTTAAATTAAGTATTAAAATATTAAAAATTAATTCAAAAACTTTAGCCAGGTGTGTAAGCGTTTTAAATTTTACATACTGTGGTAGATGCATTATGATAAAACTTGATAGAAATCAGCTTTACCTGAAAGGAAAAAAATGAAAATTTAAAAAGTACATAGTTGAAAGAAGCTATTGACCCATACCTTACAGAGGACAGATTCTCTGTGAGACTTTGGGATTTCAAAAGATCGTTTTTCCAAATTATTTGGCAAATTTAAATCAGTCCTCTCCAAGCATCCTTTCTTGGCCCCCCAACCCCCAATCTGGAGGCTCTATTTTCCCACTTTACACTTTTCTGTCTCAATAAACTCCCTCACTGCAAGCTTAAAATCTGTCCTCTCTTGAGGATATATACACCCTCTTCCATAATGAAGATATGATAATATGGATACTTCTCTATGAGCTGTATTTGCTACTTTGCTGTTCAGAGACTTAAGAGAAGAATTGATTCTCAAATTTAAGGTGCATTATACGTTAATGTAATGTATGCCACAGATAGCATTATCAGTACGTGCCAGTACATAAGTCTACATTTCTTCCAGATTTGATCCTGCTCAAATGCTGCCTACATTTATACCTCTTGTTGAAAGAGCAAAGAGAGTCATTGGGAAGCTCTAGTAGGTTGCATATCACACAGAAATTCCAACCCAGAGAATACTATTAGCATGAGCATAATATCGGTATTTTTTGGTTATTGTTAGATGCCCCGTTTAACATTTTTTCTCCCCAAATAACTCTAAATGATTGAAAGCCTAATTTTGTTTTTCCCTGTTAAATGGGGAATACTTTTACTACAAGAAAAGCTAAGCCTAGGGACATTTGCTTTCCTATCACATCCAAGTGTCTTTACAAAACCCTTTACATAAACTCTCTACATAATCTAGCATAGGAGAGAGAAGAATAAGTGAAAAACTGCACTAAAATGTGTTAAGTACTGCAATGGATGACAATGCCAAGAGATGTGGACACCAGGCTCAGTCTTAGAAAATGGGGACATTCAGCATTGAAGTTAAATAATCCTTAAGAATGAATAGAAGTGAGCATGACAAACAGTGAAAGGATTTTGGATTATGTTATATTTTGGATTATATTATCTAGTAAAAAAAAAAGCCACAGTGCCAGCAGAAAATAAGACTGATGAGAATAATTTGTGATATCTATCTCTAATTGTGTGTTCACAAGTCACTTAGTTTTGCTCTATTTATGACTAGGTAACAGTGAAAGTGTCATAAGGCAAAAATTTCAAATTGGAGCTGTGTTTGAATCTCAGCTATAACACTTAAAATTTTGGGAAGTGGCCTAATTATTTCACCCCCATAGCCTTTAATTTTCCAATAAACAAAGTTGGAATAATAATACATTCATCACTAATTTGATATAGAATTACATGAAGCATATTCAATGCAGTGTGCAGAGGGTGCATTATAAACATACCCCTTAATTTATTACATGGTAACTACAACAAATTTTAACAGCAAAATAATATAAAAATTAATTTGAAAATTAAGATATCATCTCATTAAGATGCTGTCAATGATTCATATACATGTATATGCATTTATTCTCCTAATGTAACTTCCTCTAGAAATTTCTTCCTGACTCAGTGGAAGCTTTTTATAAAAATCAAACTCTCCTCCCTGTGTGCCTCTATATCATGTGGTTTTATAATATTCCTGTGGACAAAAGCAAATGTTTGTGATAATTTTTGAATTGCATGTCAATAGGATAATCATGTTCAAGTTGATAGTCCATTGCTTACGGTGGTACAAAACATAAGTCAACTAATCGTGAAAAGTGTATCCTCACGCACACTGGAGAGAGGCACTATTTCATTTGTAATAGCTATCTTCACAGGAAAGCATTGGATGCTGATTTACCACATAAGAGATGATATTTGGAGATTCTGGTCCTGAAATGGATGCCATGATTTTTCTCTTCAGCAACCTCATCTGACCACGCTGAAGGAAAATGCACCATCTGCTTTAGCATGTTAGTACACAGTCAACCAATTGATTCTTCTCAGGCACACATGGTTTCAATTACAATTCATCCCCAAGCTACTAAACTCTTTCATTGTCTGGATAGTTTTGTAGCCATTATTCACTCTTCCATATAATTTGGCTTTCACTCTTTTATGAAACTATGATGTTCCTTGAAAAAACCCATTTTCACAACACTTCTGATAAATAATGTGATGCCTTATAGTCTACATTATATTTTAATACATATTTCTATACCTAAGTATAGCTATTGGAAGCATTTTAATTATCAGAAAATATTGGGAGATTTTCATTGTATTTTATGGTTAGTCATTTAATTTGGAAAAAAACTAAAACATCTAAGAAAAAATGTCAATTTCCACCATTTTACCAAAAGGTGTAAAAAAATAGTAACAAAACACCACATTTGAATAAACAAAATATTTTAAAATTGTGTTTAGTTTTATAATACCTGTAATTACAAAAATAAAATAAATTATACTGCTCATCATACATATATACTAGCTATTATGCTTTAAAAAGGAAAGCAATTCCATTAGCACGGTTTGACTTACTGGTAAAATCATGAAGTATAAATAATAATGATAATAATAGCAATAGGCAAAATTTTGAGAGTGCTGACTTTGCTCCACATACTGTAGCACATAGCTAATGTGAATCAACAAATGTGTGCATTAGAACAACCCTGTGATTTGAGTATTCCATTAACCTTATATTTTAAATGTAAGGTATGTGAGTCATAGAAATGAGCAACATTTGTAATTTCACATTGCTGGTTATTGTGCTAATTTTCAGGGATTGAGCTCACAATTAGAAGAGGAAGCTCCAAAGCCTATATTCTTAACTATTGTGCTGTCTGAAACTCTGAAATAATATTGCATAATTAACTATTGCTTACTATTTGTTATTAGTATTTTTTACTTATTACAAAGTTCCATTCTGAAGCTGGTTTTTAAGTTAATGCTATAGTGCTAATATGCCAACATCATGGGTACATATTAAAATGTTTTTAAATTTGATATTCATTCAATCAGGTACAATACATAATAGTAAAATTGTTTATGAACATTGATGATTTTCTTAATTATTTCTTACTGTTTTTAACTGTTATGAGGAAAATTTTCTAAGTATACCATGTATAATTGGAGAATTTTTGATTATTCATGATTAAAACTAAGTCTCTTTGTCCTCAAAGGTAGTTTCTTTTGAGAAATTTTCATTTTGTCAAGGTTATTAATTTTTATGAAGACTTGCAATAAATTCCTAGTGATGGAGTACAGTGAAATACATGCCTTGATGATATAACTCTTCTCAAGAAACTGAAAAAGGGAGACCTTTAAGCAAATATAGGTAACATTCAGGAATGGGAAAAGAAAGTGTGAGAAATTACAGTAGTGGTCTTGATGTTTCTTACCAAATTTGGAAACCTGGATACATATCCAGAAAAAAATGTATACTTTGGGTATATTACAGCAGGTGGAAATGGGTAAAATGAAGGTCACACAAAATTACATCACAGTAGTGCTGAGAGTTCAGAAGAATTTAGAGGCCTTGACTTAGTAGTGCACCGATTCTATTCATCTATGCTGAGTGGCCTAGCTATTAGAAGCAGAGGGCGCAGTTAGCTGGATTAGCCCTAGGCTGGGAATTGTTAAGGTAAGCACGGGATGGACAAAGAACAAAAGTAGTTGAACCTAGGAACCATGGATCCTATGAGCCCTAGATTGCAGGCTGTGCAAAACAATGGAATCTTAACAAGTAGGATTTTCTGGAAAAGGGTCTGGGTTTCCAAATAAGATGAGACAAAGGAAGGAAAACACCTGTTATGAGGGAAATAAAGACACAGAGCAGTCTCAGTTCAGGGTAATAATAAGATCTAAAAAGTGGTCATGAGATAGGTTGCCTACATGGGTATTTGACAAGAACATGTCATTCATTGTTAGTTGCATTGATCACACTTTCAATGGACGTTGAAATTGCCCAGAGTGATATCAGAACTCTCAAGGGAGAGAACGTCAGAGAGGCAGGTGATCAGAGACTGTTATAGGAAGTGGCCAGAAAGCCATCTGATTGTTACAACAAAAACTTCAGCCGCAGGGCAAAACACTCAAGGGGATTCTGTGCACAAAAGTGGAGGAGTATGGCATGGGTTTATTGAAGAGTATGCCTCTCATTCCCATGCCGTAGTAAATTCAGGAGCAAATGGCTTTGTGCCAGGAAGGTAGCATCCTAAGCTAAGAGTCTCTCCCGTTTTTCTTTCTTTCTCTCTCTCTCTCTCTCTTTCTTTTTCTTTCTTTCTGCTTTTCTCTTTCTCTCTCTGTTTCTCCCCCACTCCTTCCCTCCCTCCTTTCCTTCCTCCCTTCCTTCTTTCCTTCCTTCCTTCCTTTCTTCTTTCCCTCCTTTCTTCTCTCTCTTTGTCTCTCTCTTTCCTTCATTTACTGTTTATTTTTTGGTAATACTGAGTTTTAAACTTAGGGATATGTGCTTGATAAGAAGCCTATCACTTGGGCCATACTCCAGCCCTTTTTGCTTTACTTATTTTTTGAATAGGGTTTCATGTGTATGCCTAGGCCATCCTGGATCCTTGTTACACTTAAGACTAAACTGAAGACACCAATAAATTCCCCCTAAATTTCTCAGCACATCCATAATCAGCTAATTCTTCCTGTTCCAGTGTTTTTGGTTACATACTAAAGCTATTTCTGAACCAAACATGTGTGTGTGTGTATTCCAAAAATGCTTCATAGATGTTCTACCTATGATATTAAATGCATTGGGTATATAAACCAACCTCAACGACCAATCCTAAACTTTAATATGAACAGATAATTTGGTTACTAACTTTACCCCAACTTTTTTTTAATTAATAATTTTAAGTGTCTTGCATAAGCGTTCAGCTTCTCCTCAGATTTTATGATTAAATAATTAGCTGATTTTCTTATGCACTTTTGTTTCTGAGCACCTATATTTCAGGGTGTTTTGTTTTCCACCCTCCCCCCCCAGTTCACAGAGCTCCTCAAGGCTTCCAATTTCCTGCTTATGACTGGAGACAGGCTAAGCATGGGAGAAGTGTCCATGTGTGCACTGGACCTTCTTTAGCACCACCTAGAGTTGTATAGATGCCTCAGCCTCTGACAATGATATATTTTCTCTAATTGAAGTTGTATTTAATTTCAAAATCCATTATTGACCTTACTAATCAGAGCGTTACTATTTTGAGTGATTCATGCAATGATGCAATGGCATGAGGAGACAAAATTTTGAGTTCATGTCTGTCAACTGTGTTGAAATTATTCCGAGGCCAAATTTTGTGAGTTTAGTCACATTCAAATTATTTGACAGTTACTTATAAAGTCCTTAACAAATTAGAATACGCTTCAGGTAGTAAAACTAACTTAGAATTTAGAAACAGTATTCTAAATTTTTGCTTAATGGATGATTAAAAGCTGTGGGTTACACTGGGCAAGTGACAGGGCTGCCTGGTGACAGGGGAAACTCTGGAGGCTGGGAACTGAACACCACTCTCTCAACAAAGATGAAGGTATTTCAACACTGAAACAACTGTTCTATCTCTTGTGGTGAATGTTGACTGAATGTCAGTCCTACTTTTTAGGTGGCCATTAAAAGAATGTGGTTACACTAGATATATACTTCTATTGGAGCTGAAGGTCACTGTCAGTGAAAATATTGTGTTTTCACTGTGATTGTTTGCATTTTAAATGCAACTGGATTTGAAATGAACTGGGTGTTTGCATTTTAAGAATTTCATTGCATATTCTGTATTAAGCGACATTGCTGTATTTTCTACAGCAGGAAATGTGAAATAAGAAGTTAGCCAAATTCCTAAAGAAAACATTTTGAAATAGTTTGATCAATGAGGAAACTATTTTGATCAATGAGGAAAATTAAATGGAGGATGAAAGGGAAATCGATGAAGAAAGTCCACTTGATTCTGCTATCACTTACTTTCACCTTAGTATTTATATATAATTCTATAAGTTGAAATGGAAATCGTTTGTGGTCTAAATTATTGCAATACATTCCCAGTAATGCTTAATTACTACAAATGAGTTTTTGGAACATCTTGAATAATCCTGACCATATCTACCTGTCATATTCTTTTCTTTTTTCTTTATTCTTATTATTTTAAATTTAGTTATTTTTTTATGAAGGGAGACAGTCTCCAGAGTTTTTATAGTATATTAAGAATGAAATAAGTAAGACAAAAAAGAAAAAGATGACTAATAAAGACCATTACCTAAGAATTTCAATTTGAGAAAGATTGATTAGATAATCAAACAAATAAATTATATAAATAAATATTCATCTGAATATGTGTTATGTATAAAAGCAATGGCAATCAAAGGAACTACGAATGATTATAAATTTAGCAGAGAGAGAGAGAGAGAATGACAGAATGAATCATGGGACATGTATGTTAGAGGGGAGGAGCTGCTACTGAATCTCTTGATCCTCTACAGATCCATGAAATCCTTGTTCAGACCAGGTTATAGTTCTGCGCTGATATGCGTAAGCATAGGTATCCACTTTCTGTTCTTTTCCTCTCAAAATTAATTACTTAGGGCATTTAGTGTACCAGATTGCTGCAATAAGAAGAAACTAATCCTTGAGAATAAATCACACATTAAACCATAAAATGTTGGAGACAAAGTTGAGCTTCAGAAACAAAACTGTCTCCATCTTGAAGGCTTCCTCACCCTCAGTCATGCAGCATAGGATCACAGATATAACTAACTCTCACTGTAAGAGTTTTTATTTGAGAGATGGAGGTATGTGGGATTGATTAGAGAGTTAGAAAGAAAAGATACTAATAGGTATTAGTGCAGTATGGAACCATTACTGACTGAACTCTGATAAATGAGGACACAAGACAGAAGACAAAGAGCTTAGAGATGAACTAGGTGAGAATATTTCAGTAAAGGAAAATAAAGCTTTACTTATTTAAAGGTGCTCTCTTGCATCCATGTCAGAATTACATATAAATCCCTAGATTGTCTTTTAAAACCGTGCTCTAAGCAACCACTCACCATCAGCTGTGATGGGCACAGGGGTTGAGCGTTGAGCCCATTGGTCAAATCCACTTTGGTGGAGCAGGTACAAAGACTCTGAGGCAATGACGTATATAACACACCCACACAGTAGAGGTCAGTGTGATGGAAAGTGATGCAGGTGAGTTTTGAGATACAGGGATTAGGGCGTGGGTTGTTGGACATACACATGGCTTTATAAGCCATTATAAAGATTTGGCTTTGACTGGGTATAGGGTAGGAAGCTATAACTCATACAAAGAAGTAAAAAAATCTCACCTTTAAAGTTATTACTACCAGCTGAATTGAGAGTAGCTGAGACAGTGGAGACCAAGGGAAGACTTACTGGCAGATGTGAGAAAACTATGGTAATGGTCCACATGAGGCAGAAGAGTGTCTGCAACTAGGGAGGCAGCTAGAGAAGAGGAGATAAGTGGTAATACTTGTGATGTATTTTGGAGGTGAAGCTGATAGCTTAACAGGGGTATTGAAATCAAGAATGACTTCCAGGCTTTTTGGCCTGAACCACTAAAGGAAGAAGATACTATCCAATTGCAAAACATGATATTGGCAAGAAAGGTTTGAGGAAGAATTTTAATACACTTTGATCATTATTATAAGCTTCTAAAAATTTGCTGTGCATATTTTTAAGTGTATTTTCAGAATGATCATTTAGGTTATCTTTAAGAAGTGACATTTTAAAGCAAATTTAATAGGCAACTAATCTCTAGAGCTTCCATTTTCTAATCTGTAAGAGATAAATGCCTCTGTGAGAATAAAATTAGAAATTTCATTTAATGTATTTGTTACATCCTTGTTCCTATGACTCTATCCTTAAGGTCATTACTTTTTATGGTCTATTGTTCAGTTTTTCATATTGCTGAAAAATACTATAAGAACTGTGAAGACAGTTTCCCTTTATAAAAAGGTTAAATTTAAAATAATAATAATAAGGAAAAAAGAAAAGAATGTGATGTATAGATATTGTCAAGTTTAGTCAAGATGTTCCAAAAATTCACTTGTAATAATTAAGCTTTCAAATATGGTCCAACAACCTGGACCACAATGTGTATAACAATGGCTGAAAGATAGATTTTCAAATAAGATGTTGACAAATATAATAGGAAGCTGGTATAGTAAATTATGTTCCAAACTATTGGCTGTGGAGTCATTACAGGAACTAAGGTTTATATTAAGCACTTTACATATTCCTTTCATTTATTCCTTACAGCAAAACTAAGCAATATAATTTCCTTCATTTTTATAAAGTAAAAAATTGCATGTAATCCGACCCATAAGTGTTAACACTGGCATTTAAGTTATCTTAAGCTTATGTAATTGAGTATCAAGGTAAAGCATGTTAAAAACAGAAGCAAAAATCTTGTGTGAAAATTGAGAAGACAGAAATTTGACAGTGAAGATGAAAATTAGCAATGAAGGGACCTTATTTTTTTTTTCTTTAACTTTTGATGCTTTTTAAAATCTTTTTAACAATGAGCTCTTTCCATTTTCATAATCAGAAAAAAAGATTGAAAGTAAAATCTGGTAACCAAATATTACAATCAAACATGTAGTCTCCTAAGTTATTAACTGAAGCTTTTTGACAAATTATAGCACAGTTCCGTGAGCATGTTCTACACATAAGCATTAAATTATTTTGGAACTTCTCAGTGTTTGTTGGCTGTTCAAATATCTTTTTTTTTTTTTTGCAATAATGTATTTAATGATAGAAGGAATAGTCATGGTTTTGGAAAGCAGTTTTGAATATATTGTACAACAACAGAAACAAGTTTTGATCATAAATATATGAATTCACAGCTAAGAAAACCACATATGGATGTATATCTCACAGTTTCTATCAAATATCTTTTGATCAAGGTCTTGCCTGCTTTGACTTGCTCTGGCCCTGAAATAACCTCTTAGTTCAATTCCTTTTAGAGTGTTTGGACCTTTTTTCTCTTCAAGATGGCTTTCACCTGGCCTGCTCACAACCTTCATTTCTTTCAAGACTATTATTTTCTTCTATGACTTTCACAGAATTGAACCTGGTCTTTATTCCATCTTTCTGCTCTTCTTTCCTTTTAGTGCAAATAGTCCTCTGCCATTGCTCTATTTCTTATTGTTTTCTTTACCTGAAATAGCATTTTCATGAATCCTAGACACAGCGTGTACTACCTGCTAAATAAAATAAACGTTAATACAGTGTTTTCTTGCTAGCTTTTCACCCTGGCCTTTAAAACATCCAAGCTAATCTTGTCAACAAAGCAAACCCTTCCACAGGCTCTCAAGCTGTGTGATTTCAAACTAAATTCAAAACTGTTAGATTGGTTTTATGGGATTGGCTATTTCTCTGACTGTGTGGTTAGATATATGGGGACATTTCTTTATCTATAAAATATGTGAATACATCATAAAATCTCAGTGTTAGAAGAAGCTGAATAGTATCCTGTTGAAATTCAATCACCCTAAATAATACTGGACTGTCTCGGCCCCTTCCTCGCTGAGCAAATGTTTAGAAAAGGCTTACAAAACTGGTGAATGCCTAGCAGCAAGACTATGTTGCCTACCACATCCTGTTTACAGTTCTCTCTGTGGCTGTGTTGAAACTTGGATCCTTCTGATTTTAGCTATGCATTCCTAATTCTTCTCCCTGAGTTCACACATGCTAAATCTCACCCCTGTTCTGTGTAGGACTACTCTTACATTCTCTGTTAGGCTTCTCTCTTCAATCATCTTTTCTAATTTGTTCTACCTTTGAAATCATCTCTAAAACAATGAAAAGAAAATCTTTTCTCAAAACCAGCAAATATATCTCATTATAACCCTGAGTCTACAAAAACAATACAAAATACAAATTAAACACAGGTGACTTAATTTTCCTTATTGAAAATAAAGGGAAAAACTTTCTTCCCCTCTTAAAAGCATTCACCTTATAAAACTTATCTACTTTCTCAGCCTCTATGAAACGTATGTAAACCTTTTCTTCTTCTTCTTCTTCTTCTTCTTCTTCTTCTTCTTCTTCTTCTTCTTCTTCTTCTTCTTCTTCTTCTTCTTCTGCTTCTTCTTCTTCATCTTCTCTCTCTCTCTCTCTCTCTCTCTCTCTCTCTCTCTCTCTCTCTCTCTCTCTCTCTCTCTCTCTCTCTAATATAGCTAGCCATCAGGGAAGACAGCATTTCCATCTCCCAGGTTTTTTTTTTGGATGAATGGAACTTAGTTTCAGCTGGCTTGTTACTCCCAAAATTCAGTCCTTCTAAAGTCCATGAAGATGGGAGAGATTTATTTATCTATTCATTGGATTTAAAGGCAATGAACAAACAAAAGTCAATGTAGATGAACTGTGTGTATCAAGTCTCTTAAATGGAGGACAAGAGAATGTTTAATTTGGACGTGCACATAATTGCTTGTGTTTGCTTGACTGTATGTATGGAAAATTTTCTTTAGCAGATTGCTGTTGATTCATACTACATTCTTATTTAATATTTATTTAGTGATAAAGTTGCTTTCTTTTGCTTTTACTTAAGTACTAGTGTTTGTTTTTGTCTTTTGTCTTCTTTTGTTTTTAGGTGACAGCAGATTTTGTTTGTCAATATGTTTCACCAAAACTGCCAAATGGTATTTCATGTGTCTTTATTTAACCAAATGGATATGGAACTTTATTTACAAATATGATCATATCATCTGGGTTCATTGCTTGTGACAGGATTCATAGATAAAGAGAGTGTTTCCAGATTACTTTTAAAATGTACTTTTAAAAACAACTTGACGATATATAATAAAAGCATTTCAGAGTTACCTGATGTTATTATAGAAACATTAGCAATTATTTCAGTCAACTCACCAAGGACACAAAAATAGCCTACAGAACAAATACAGAATTGTGATATGTATGTGTGTATACTCACACCTATATGCACACATGCGCATATATATATAATTTATATATGCACACATGTATATATATAAATCATTCATATATATGATTTTTAAATGAGTTGATAAGCTGTGTAGTGATTGTTACACTATTACATTTCCTGATATTCTAAAAAAAAAAATCACATAATCATTTATTTCCAAAATGTTTTGAAGGTAACTTAGTCATACAACAGTATAAATTCCTAAGGCAAGGGAATAAGTGATGAAATGGAGTTGTATAGCTATAATTTGATACTTTTCAGTAGAGTTGAGAACAGGCTTAGAGTGATTTATACTGAGTTATGGGTATCCAAGCAGAATGTTTTGAGATCATAAGACATCTTTTAGGATTTCAATCAGTGTCTTGCATGTCTGAATAGGTATGCATACCCATGAGTTTTGCTCAGGAAAAAGGATGAAATGGTATAAGTCACTCATTTATTCAATGTTTCTTCATTGGTCATGTAGTCCAAGCACTATAGAACATACCAGAAATTGTTAGGAAAGGCATGCCAGTTATTCCTAATGGAAAATGAAATTATCAAGGAAAGTAGAATCAAATAAATGCTTAACTACAATTGTTCACAAAAGGATTGACAAAGAATAAGTGTACAAAGAAGAGTGGAGGCTCTGGAAGGGAACAATGGGGAGAGTAGATTCTGGAGAATAAGGAAAGCTTACCTTAGAAAGTAACACATGAAGTCACTTGGAGGATAATAGCTGTGAGGACCAAAAGGTGAGGAGGGAAGGCAATGCCTACATTGGCAGAGACAGCAGAAGTTGTGAGGTCCTGCGGCAGGAAGGAGCTCTGTGCATTTGCATCTTTTTTTATTCTTTCGTTTATTCATATGTGCATTCAATGTTTGGGTCATTTCTCCCTCTTACCCCCTGCCCCCTCCTTTTCCCCCCATGCCCTCCCTCTCCCCCCGCTACCTCCTTGCTTCCAGGCAGAAATTGTTCTGCCATTATCTCTAATTTTGTTGAAGAGAGGATATAAACAATAATAAGAAGGACAAAGCGTTTTTGCTTGTTGAGATAAGGATAGCTATACAGGGAGATTCCTTGCATTGCTTCCATGTACATACGTGTTACATTCTAAGTTAATTCTTCTCAAACTGACCTTTTCTCTAGTTCCTGATTCCTTTCTATTGGCCTCTGTCGCTTTAAAGTTTCTGCATTAGTTCCTTTGCATTGAGGACATCAAGTACTATCATGTTTTTTGGGTTTCTTACCTATCCTCATACCTCCCTTGTGTACTCTCGCCTTATCATGTGACTAAAGTCCAGTCACCTTGCTGTATTTGCCCTTGATCTAATGCCCATATATGAGGGAGAACATACAATTATTAGTCTTCTGAGTCTGGCTAACCTTGCTGAGGATGATGCTCTCCAGTTCCATCCATTTACTTGCAAATAAGATTTCATTCTTCTTCATGGCTGAGTAGAATTCTATCATGTATAAATACCACATTTTCTTAATCCATTTGTCAGTAGCAGGGCATCTTGACTGTTTCCATAACTTGGCTATTGTGAATAGCACTGAAATAAACATCTCTAGCCATAAAGGAAATGCAAATTAAAACCACACTAAGATTACACCTCACCCCTGTTAGAATAGCCCTCATTAGAAACACCACCAACAACAGGTGTTGGTGAGGATGTGGGGAAATACGGACCTTCGTACACTGCTGGTGGGAATGCAAACTAGTCCAGCCACTCTGGAAAAAAAATTGGAGGCTTTTAAAGAATCTAAACGTAGATCTGCCTATGATCCAGCAATCCCAGTCCTGGGGATATACCCAAAAGAATGTGACACAGGTTACTCCACAGGCACCTGCACACCCATGTTTATTGCATTTGCATCTTGAAAGGCAGACAATGGGATTGGAAGCTAATAAGAGAGATACTCTTTTTGGTCAAAAGCACAAGTGAATTTCCTTCTTTAGCATTAACATTACACTAAAACTGGCTTCAGCCAGTTTTCATGTTTTATAGAATTACAGAATTTATATATTTAGTCACCTCTCCAGTTATTGTTATAGCATTTATATCTCAGTAGTAAAAATTGCTAGATACTAGAAACATGGGCTGAATAAGAACAGAAACAAAAGAAGAAATTCTATAATGCTTTGATATTTAACTAAAGTCCAGTCAATAACAATACAATAGGTATGTCTTTTATAAGAATATTACAAATTCAATGGCATGGTTAAAAACCATCCAAGTGGTTTCCTGGTAAAAGAATAAATGGAATTGAAGACATAAATAAAAGTATGTATACTCAGAAACTGTTCCTGTAAGAACCTCTGTAAATGCTACAATGTACCCAGCACAATAAAAAAAAAATGAGAGAAAAGTCTTGCTCAGCTTGATATTTTGTGTGAGGAACTTCACCCTCTAGATTTGAGTCAAATTTAATCAAACCAAATGAATACAAGAAAAAATGGCATGAAGTGAAATAAAGATGTAAATGTCACCCAATTATTTAGAATATGCAAGACAAGAGATTTGTATTTTATTTCAGATGAAAAGTAGGTATTGGTCTGCACTAACATTTTACCCTGTGTAGACCATGGATAAGAACAGATCAGCAAGAGGAAGTAGAGAGACCAGAGGGCCACCGCTCCCACCCACATGCTGGCTGCTGGCGTCATACACAGTTGGTGGAGATTTTGAAAGAACCCAGGGTTGGTTCCTGTTCAGATTTAAATATTGTAGGTATACCATTAATTTTGTTGAATAGTTGACATGAAACTATTAGATACAGATTTCTAATATTCCTGGCTGATAGTTTGTTTTACCTAACTTAATAAGGTCAGGTAAACACATTTTTTTTTCATTTTAAAGGAACAATTTAAAAAAATTTAAGATTCCTACAATAAATATATTTGCAAAACTAACTGGAAAAAACCCTGTATTTTATAAGGTCTTTTGATCTTCAGACATAGTCTGTGATATAGTCTGTGAAGAGTTTACAGTTAATATTTAATATTAAAGGAAGCTTCCCCTTCTTTTTAAAACATTTTTATTAGTATGTAATATTTGTACAGGGATTTTGTCAGGACATTTCCACATTTGCGTACAATGTACCCTGGTTTGGTTTATCTCCTCCATCATTCCCCTCTTCCCCCTCCCTCTTCTTAAAATGACTTTGACTGGTTTCAATGTATGATATTCCTACATGTATAGAAAGTACATCAATCTCCTTTACCCTCTTCATTTGCCTTTCCCCTCCCTCTAGTGCCCTCCTCTCAACATGACCTATTTTATAATCCTATCCTTCATAGTTTAAGTGTTCATTGTTTGGTGGGATTTTGCCTTAGTATTATAACTGTAAATATATTGTACTTTAACCAGTCTACCCTTTTATTGTTCTTCACATTTTTCTCCCTACCCCATATTGTTCCACAGTTTTCAGTACATTTTCACTGTCCTGTTTCCATGCAGATGGGATATATTTCAATATCATTTATTCTCTATCATTCTCTTCTTTCCCTCCTCCCCTATTCTCCTCTAATAGTCCCACTATTGGAAACATGTTCTGGATATATATTCATATATCATGATGCTTGTTTTTGTAGTTGTATCTGTCTTCCACATGGGAGAGGAAGCATGCAAACTTCTTCATCAACCCGACTTACTTTACTTAGCATGATGTTCTCCAGTTCCATCCATCCTGAGAAGGACAAAATTTCTCTCTTCTTTATGGTTGAATAATATTCATACATAAATACATATATATATTGTATATGTATTCATATAAATAGCTTGTAGAACTAGAACTGTCTGGTCTAAATTAGGTCTGGAAGAAGCTTGCTTGTAGGATTACATGTAAACACACACTTCCCATGGGAATCTGAAGCACTCTCACAGTCGGGTGGTGATGTGTACTTTTCATACCATCGGACAATCCTGTGACCTGACACTTCTTAACATAGAGCCTCTGCATCTTGTGAATGAGCTTCAAGGCTTCAGGCAGCCCTGAAATTTTATGAAAATTTCATGCAAATGGCACACATTTTAGGGAAAGACCTGTAGGCTTAATTATATTCTCAACAGGCTAAGGCCCCCAGAATCACAAAGAACCAACACACTCTTCTTTATGATTACATATATTTTTCTTTATGAGCCTAGAAATAGAAGTTAAAAAATATTCCTGGAATTTACATTGTCAGATATAAATCACTTGTGGGAAACTAATGATCTGGAATTAGCCTGACAGTATTTTAATTTTCTAGCAAAATTCTTTCTTTTATGAGTTCATACTACCTTGCTCATACTGCTAACAGTTTTATTACACAGTTCAACAGTCATTCAACAAACTCACATAGGACTTTGTCTTCTAAGAATCAGATATTGGGGACAAAACTATCAACAAGGCAAAAGTACTTGATTGTGAAAATCATCTTTGTCTTCTTAGAATACTATAAAGGACACTATTGGACTGACAGGTATTCATCAGACATCTATAAAGTGTTTTTGGTGGTTCAGTAGTTATCGAACTGAATTGGAAACTACAGCCATAATTCTTGAAATCACGCAACACAGAAATAGTCTAAGATGTCACATACCAAATAGTGTTTTAGGGCTCTAAACTGCCATAGGATTAACTGTAAAATCCTGACTGCATTTTCAACCAAATTAAGAGATACAAAATCTGTCCAATATAAGCATTTTCAAAACAACCCATTTATGTTTACATAAATATTGTTTACTTTCTTATTTACTAAATAGTTTCTGGGGAGTCATTGCAATGCTCATGTTAATGCTGGATTTTAACAACATTGAACAGCTCTTCCCTGAAACATTTATTGTACTGACGATTACAGTAATAGTATATAAACAGTGCAATGCAAATAGTGTAACTGGAATTTAAAATTAAGCACTATTTCACAAATATAAATCCAAATCCTCAGTCTTACTCCACCAGAATAAAATGAACAGTTCACAATTACAGTATTGAAGTAGGGTATAGAAATTCTAGTAGGAAAAAAGAAATGTTTTTCTAGGGATTGATAGTCTTCATGTTCTTTTTTCTTTTCATTTCTGGAGTGCTGAATGTAAACTGGAAGAAACCAGAAAGCCAAAGGGGTCTTATGAAATTAAAACAAAAGAAAGAAACTTAGGCTAATGTGTTCTAGTGGATATCATTCAGAAGGACCATACCTCCACTCTACCATGAAAAGTAGACACTTTCATGTTTTGTTCTTACTGAATGTGGATACATGGCTTGACATTGCTAACAGTAAAAGACAATTCAGCCAAGACTAAAGTACACTTACATTTGGAATCTGTCATCACCGTTATAGCTGTAAGAACTTACTTTGGGCTGACTTGCTTGTCTCAGGAGGATGAGCTGCAGGTATAGTGGAGACAGACAAGCAGATATTAGGGCTCCATCCTATCAATCCCTGGGGCACCTGGGCAAGAGTCAAGCGTTGTTCGGTGATATGAAATATTGTTAAAGTGCTGTTCCTGATAAGCCTTTATTCTAAGTGCTCCTTATATTATTTATTTTTCCCTTTAAATGTACTGAGGTACTGGGGACTGGGAATATTTACCTCTCTAATTGACAGCTAATAGCTCCTGTGAGACTTTCAGCCCTGGCTGCTTTGCACACTCCACGGACATCTTGAGCAAGCAACATAACAACCACAGCTTGTTACTGGACCACAAGTCCAGATCTTGAAGGCACTGTCTAAGCAAACAGCTTCCATTCTGTGGCTAAGGAGAAGCAAAGTTGAGATTTGAACCCTGTGTCCCCTGGCATCCATGGATGTAACCGCAGTTCCATGGAACTCTTTATGTAAGGAAGAGCTTATGAATAAATTCTCACAGATTAAAAACCTTTCATCTCTTAGGGGTCAGAACCAGGCAGCTTTCCAAATCTACTGTGTGTGAAAGAATATAATACATCCACAAAATAATTAAACATTACAAATTTGTAAAACTAACTCCTGTCTCAGAGATCAAACTACAAATTTAGTTGTGAAGATAAAGATGATGAAATCATGTCTCAAATATAACAGGCAGTTGTTTATCTGTGAGCACTCAGAAACATTCAAAAGTAAAATTTTTCTCAAATGACTTTAAAAAACAGCCATTATTCCTTTTTTAAAATCTCTTCCTTAAAACAAGTAATGGGTGAGGGTTTCTCTTTTGTACCTCGTGGTGAAGGTGAGATGTGCAGACAATGTGGCTGGTTAAAGCATCTTCAGTGACAAATCCTAAATGAATGGATCAAAAATGATTCTGCTGGAGACTATTTTATGTGCCAAAGATCTTGTAAATTTAATGGAACAAACATAATTTACTATTGAACAAGAGAGACACCAGATACATGTTGAAATCTGTAAAAAAAAGTTGTATACCCAAGGAATGTAAGTCAGGTTACAATAAAGGCATCTGCATACCCATGTTTATTGCAGTACTATTCACAATAGCTAAGCTATGCAAACAGCCAAGATGTCTCACTACTGATGAATGGATTAAGAAAATGTGGTATTTATATATAATGGAAATTCATTCAGCCACAAAGAAGAATGAAATTTTGTCATTTTCAGGTAAATGGATGGAACTGGAGAACATCATCTTAAGTGAAGTTAACCAGGCTTAGAAAACCAAAGGGCACATGTTTTCTTTCATATGTGTAGTATAGACCTAATACAAATATAGCAATATAATGAAAAATAGGTCACACTAAGGGGGGAGGTCACATATGAGAGAGGGAGAGGAAAAGGAGGAAATTAAGAAGGTGAATATAGTTGATGTGCTTTCTATACAAGAATGAATAAAGAATTTTAAAACCTGTTGAAACTACCTGAAGAAGGGGACTAAGGCAGAAAGAAGAAAAATACAGGGAATGAACCAATTCTGTTTATAATATGTACATACATAGAAATGCCACAAAGAAACTCCCTGTGTAGCTATCTTAAATAAACAAAAATGTCATTTTTTTCTTTTTCAAAGTCAGAGAATGGGAGGGCAGAACATGTCCTGTCTGAGGGAGTTGGTACCAGTGGGAGGGGGGAGAAGATGGGAAAGAGTGTGGGAGGGTGAATATAGTACAAATACTGGGTACTCATGTATGTAAATGGAAAAATCATTTTCCATTAAATCATTAAGAATGGGGTGGGGATAAAGGAGAATGGTGAAAGGGGTGAGTTCAATAATAGTATATTTGAAATATTGTAAGAACTTTTGTAGATGTCATAATGCACCCCCAACCAGCACAATAATAATATGAAAAAAAAAAGAAGCTAGTAGTAACTGCAAGCCAAAAACAAGGATGGATATTTTCAAAACAACTTTGCTTTATGTACTTCTTCTGCAGTGTCTATAGAATCAGTTGCTACAGATTCTGTGTTTAAACAGTTTTCACACATGATCTTTAAAAGAGGAAGAGAGATTGCAAGAATAAAAGCAAACATTTGATGCATTTTATTTTTGTATACTGCTTTTCAAAAATGAGGAAAAACGTGTTGCAAATTTTGAGTTTCAGTTTTCTAGTGCCTGTTCTCCTGTCATTAAGTATTTAGGGATTTGTCTTATTTTCCTGCATTAGAAAGCATCCCCAGAAGCGTCTGATATATGCAGAATGGCAGAAAATACTTGATATAACTCAAATATGATAGAACTTTAATACATTGTTTTGTCTGTTTTTTATTTTGTTTTTGTTAACCTATAATAGTTGAACAGGGTGTACCTTGTGCTTACAATAGGTCTTAATTAGAGTCACACCTTCCTTTTAATTAGATTCACACCTTCCTTTTACTCCCACCCCCCTCTTCTCCCCACTTCCTAGAACAACTTCAACAGGTCTCATTGTTCCGTTTTCATACTTGAATGCATTTCCACCATATTCGCCCTCCTTCACACTTTCCTTATGCCCTCCCCTCTCCCGCTGGTACCCACCCTAGAAAAAGACTCGCTTTACCTTCCTGTCCTGCATTTTTCAAAAATGTATCTTGACCATCAAAGGGGGTTTTGCCTTGGCATTTCAGACATCTATATAGTGTGCTTTATCAGATTAACTGCCCTATTACTCCTTCCCTACCGCCCTGCTTCCCTATTATTCATCAGCTCACAGAGCATTGTGTTGTATTATCGTCATACACAGATGCATGTTTCAATATTTTCCACTCTCTAACAATCTTCTGTAGTTCCCTCAGATAGACCCACTTAACATAATCCTGTTCTCTCTCTCATTTTCATAAAAGATCACTAAAAAGACATAAAATGTATAAAATTAATTGACTCTAAACTGTGTTTACAATAATGCACATAGGTGCTAAATATATTTTTATAATCTTTGTACTATTAAAAATCAAAAAGCTGAACTCAGTGGTGTTCTATTTCAAAATGTATGTGTGAGAGCTTAGTTTCAGTGCTTACCAATTTTTGTAGTGTAAACATTCCCACCATGCACCATATTTCATTCCAAACTATCAATTGGCTTATAAAATCCCCCAATATCTAACAATTGGCTGCCTATAGCATTTGCTAATCAAGCATCCCACTGTGAAACTACAGAAATTACATTAATCTCTAACTAGCTGGTTCTTATACTTAAATAGAAAGAGTCATTCATGGTAATGACATTTTGTTTTTCAAACAGCCATATTCTCTTTTGGCCATTTGCACAATCAATGGAGAAGCTGGCTCTGTGTCAGGAAATTCTAATAGTGAAATGGATCTATCCATACGTGGAGATGATAAGATTTTCCTTTTAATAAAGATCATATTCATCATATGAAGTAGAAAACACATCAAAGATAACCCATGAAACAGGATTTTTATTGTTGAGCAAGAAGTTATTAATTTATTCTGTAAACCGTCATGTTTACACATGATGGGTTTTTGTTTTTATGCTGTTACTATTGTAGCTAGGAAATATAGTGATTCTTACTCAAAGAAAATGACTGATTGGCTTTTTGGCAATATCCAATGACTTTCATATAGGTGTCCTTAAACGGATTATTTGTCAAGACATATTATAGTTCTACTCTCAAAAATCCACCAAGCATCTTCTCGCTTCTTGCCATCTCCCAGTCCTAATATCCTGGACCAAAGCACCAACAGTTTTCTTCAGAAATTCAAAGTATTCTCTAAAATGTGCTCTTTCTGCGTTTGTTGCTGAATTCTACCATCAAAACCATTTCAGGAAATGCTAAACTCCTACCAAAATACATCTTAACTTTTAAGGGTTTTATTGCTCCAGTGGCTTCTCATTTTGTATATACTAACATCAAAATTCCTACAGCATATTAATGGCTTACACATTAATAATTACACATATTAATGGTTGTATTACCTAACCCCTTACCATCAAATGTTATCTCTTAAAATTAAGCCCTTTTTGGTTCACTCATCACTTTTTGCTATCTTGTTTCTGCTTCACCTCCCCAGGGACATGCCTGCCTCAGGCCCTTTGCACTTTTTTCTCAGTCTGAAATCTCTTCCTCAGATTTATGTACAGCTCTGCCCTATAAGAGCTGCATTTTTCTCAGTCACCTAAATGATTTCTCTCCTGTCCTCCTTCATTGTATACTTAAGGAATATGTGTATGAATTCTTTTTTCATAGAAGTTTCCCTAAGAATACAATTTTCTGTAATACTATCAAATAACTCAAAGTATTATACTGAAAGTCTCACTGTTTTAAAGTGGCTCAAGTAGAACAACTGCCTAACAAGCACAAAGCCCTGGGTTCAAATCGCAGTGCTGCAAAAAAGGTTACATTTGGAATTACCTTATGATTTTGCAACTTCTGTCTTAGGTACAAATGTTTATAAAAATGTGTCACCACTATTCACAATATCCAAAAATCTATCAACATATGAGTGGATGAACAATTTTGAATATTACACCGTCATAAAAAGGAATGACGTACTGAGACACATGCTAAAACATGACTGGATCTTGGCAACATTAAACTAAGTGAAAGCAGCCATACGCAAAATATTACATATTGTAAAAATCATTTTCTGTGAAATAACCACAATAAGCAAATCTGTAGAGACAGAAAGTAGACTGGTTGCTGCCTGGGACTGGGAGGAAATGAATGAGGAATGACTGTTTAATTGTGTTATCTTTGGAGTGCATAAAATGTTTTCAGACTAGATAGTTGAACAGTGCTGCACATGAACTAAGTACTATTGAATTATACACTATAAAATTTGATTTTACGTTATGTGAATTTCATCGCAATTTTTTAAAATATGGATTTTTGGGCAATTGTTTCTTTGATAAATTAATTAGCATGTCTCTTAGGTAGTCCCTGGAGGTCAAATATACTTATTAGATAATTACAAAAATATATATGTCTTCTGTGGATGCTTCAGTGAAGCACGAATTAGTGTATCCAATACTGTAGTCATGGCAACTGGAAAGTAATAATAATAATGTATTTTCTTCAAATTCATGGGCCTTTAATATTCTGATATTTATAAGTGAACTATTTCAAGGCATTTTTATTGTGTTTTTCTCCATAGAACTAAATAAAGGGAATGCATGGAAAAACTGAAAAAGAAGCTTAATTAAAGTGATTTAACTCATGCAGAGAAACTTGTGTGAAAAAACAGCTACTATTAAATTTCAAATTACCTGCTCTGGTGAATTTGTGCGCCACTGTCTGAACTGAATAACATCTGACCATTGGCCAGTCTTCCACTCTACTTACCCAGTGACCTTCTTTAATAGCTACTAGGTTTGGGGTCCACTAAATTCCTTTACAAGTTCAAATAATAAACTTATATACCAACTTCTTCATTCATGTACTTCAGTTGACCTTGTTTAATCTTTACTTTAAACAACAGAAAATAAACGTAATTTTATCCTAGATTCACTTATGTCATTTTCTTTAATTGAAAAAATTTTATTCTATTGCTGTAGTTTATGGTTTGTGAATCAATTCCATATACTGTGCCTTTAAATTCTAAGTCAAAAGATTGGGAAATCACTTTTTATTATAACACCCAATTTTCTTGCCAACCTGATTTTTTTAAATGTTAAACCTTAAAAAATTTACATTTTATTAGGAAGCCATAAATAGATCTTTACTTTGTCTGGATGAACCTAAAAATGTAAACCCAGCCAAATATATTATGATTTTATGGCTATTATTTATGGAAAAATTACTCATTTAATTAGACTCATAAATGAATCATTGTGGCTTATTTTCACTAAAGAGTATGGCTAAATTGTTGTCTCACACACCACTGGGTTTAAAGTATTTAAATATGTAAAATTAAAATTTTTTCCTCTTCAGTTTTGGAACTGCTTTAATAAACAATATATATTTAAGGAATGAGAGACCCATTTAGATAAAAAAGTGCCTCCCAATCAATACTTATACTGATTTGTTGACTTAAAATTTTTATAAATGTATTTATTACCTTTGTGTCATTATTTTTATCTCTTCAAAAGAAGGCTTTATATATGTTCAATTTTGAAAGTTTTGCTATTGAGTGTTTATAGGTAGAAAGCACTTAAAAATGAATACCTGAACATATGAACATATGAAGAGTTACTGAGTGAATAGTCAACCCACTCAGAATTCATTGCTTACATATACATAGAACTAGAAGTGTGACTATAGTCTACCATGGAATTCTCAGTATAAATGTGTGAGGATACAATAAGGCAAATGACATCTAACTGTGTGTGTGTGTTCATATTATACTCATGGTGTTTTGAGTGTATATATAAGATAGTAGTTGGTTTTCTGAGATTTCTTTTAAAACATTAGAAAAGGTTTAAGTCCCAATTCCCCAAATTAATATCAGAGTGACAGGAAATGAAGGTCCAAGAATATTGGAAATCGTTCATCTATATATGATAAATGTGTTTAGTCACTAACAATTAATCTTATTATGTTTTGGCTTAATAAACTATATACTTAATAAGCTGTGCTAGCAGTAGAACCACTCAATGGGCTTAACATTAGTCATTTATCTTTCTACTAAAAAGTAATTATGTGAAATGGATGGAGGTAAAGATCAGTGTATTGGAATTAAGACATCTGGATCTTTATTCTGGCTCAACTGCTTACTTAGATACTGTAGTTACCCTAAGTCCTCATGTTTCTCATCTGTATGAAGGCAACCACAGTGATAAATAATAGTCCTAAATAAAGGTAATGCATGTACCATTTATAACTCAGTCAGTGCTTATTATTATTAATGTTTCTTTTTTAATTCCCTTATAAAGAATAAGCCTGTTTTGGACCACCAAAGGCAAACAGGAAAAGATGATTTTTATATTCATGGGAAAGCATCACGTGATCTCAGACTCCTCTTTTGTAATACAGGATTACAGTAATACCCGTACTCCAGAGGTTGTCATGGTCATTACCTTAACCACACAAATTATATGAAAACAATGTGCACACTGTAAAAGCATTACAAATATTAAATGTTGACTGGGTTATTAGGATAAGAAAAAGAATACATCAAAAGAATTAAAGCAGACATTTGCAAAAGCAAGATATGTCATTAAAAAAATGTATAGAGGCTTAGTGTGTCTCTCTCTAAGTATAGTAGAGAACTGATTTAGTATGTGAAACAAAACCCTGTGACAGAGCTACTATCTATAGGTTAGGAGTATCTCCCTTTGTAGGATAAATCACGTAGGAATAAGCACACAACTAAAAAGTGCTGGACAGGATTCAACACAAGGCTACTTAACTCCAGAAACAGCTCTTTATTTTTACATATACTAAGAAATATGTGGAAGAAGTGAGGAAAAAATATTTAAAATGTACATCTGTCTTTTGTCATTTATTAAGCAAATCAAAAGATGTATTTCAAATTTTATTTTCAAGTCTTTTATTAGCCTGCTTACTTCTCTGCTATCTACCCTTGAATAGATAAATGTGAAAATTAATGACAAAGTTCTTAAAGAATAGCCATTCACATTCAACTATAACTTTCAAAAAGAAAGTTATAATTTTGAGTATACTTTCATTTTAAAATGGAGCTTTCTTACAGCTGACATTGCAAGAGTTAATACAGACAGCACACAGTAGAGTCCAAATTCTGGGCAGATGATATTGACAGGCACTTGAAATAAATAGCAAGCTGGGACCTGTCATGACTGTGTCGTGAGTAATGGAATTCATTCATTTGGTATTTTTAATGCAATTGTAAGCTGCCATTTTCCTCAGAGTTTAGAGCAGGTTCTTTTTTGATGATATAGCTATAAATGTAAAAACCAAATTAACTTGTCACATTTGACTGGCTAAAGTATTTCCCCATCCTATTTTTAAGGTATTGACAAAACCTCAATAATCAGGGTTTAAATCAAGAGGAAATGACATTTTGCAGGATCACAGAAATGTCTCAAAGGTGAAAAATATGAAGAAAGTTGTTTAATATATGGTTGTTTATGAAGTAAAACATCTTATATTAAAAATAAAGGCACACAATCCTGAGGTTCATGCCTGTAAGCCAATAGCTATGTTCTGAAACAACATCATGCAATGTTGATTTATCATGGTATTTTATGCTTTTATTAAATTCCTTAGGGAATTACCTACTTTTTAAAAATGTAAAGATATCCTCCCTGTACTAACTAGTTGCTTTTGCAGGTAAAGATTCTTTTTACAAGTAAACTTAAATTCACAGAAACTAATACACAGACAATGAGCAAGTCATCACTTTGAAGGAAGGAGACAGATTCCTTGTGAAATGAACACTTTCTAATGAATTTATGATGGGCTAATAGACAAAAGCACTAACAGTACCAGTGGATATTCTTTCCCTGGAGAGTTAATGATGGAAGAAGCGTCTCTGGCTTCCACCAAGAATGATCACAACATATGTGCAAATATCACCTGGACACCTGCCCAAAACTCTGCTTGAAGAGTAAATACTAACCAATGTATGAGAGAAAGCAGGGGACTGTGATACTGAAGTTTCAGCAAGAACCATTCAGATGCAAATGGATGCATAAAACGCTGACCTACCAAAAAAATAAAATAAAAGATGCAAATCAACAGAAAGCAAACAAAACAATCCTTTTATTAAGAGTGAGGGTTGAATTGTTGGGCTCCTCTCATTTTTGCCTTTGAATTAGGACATGTCAGTATACATCAAAAAAAGGTGCAAAGATATGACCACTTCTTTAAATTTTTGTCTCAAAAAAAGATAAATTGTGCATATGATGAACAAATTAGGAATTTTAATTACCAATATCATTTTCACATTTTCTAAATATTCATGTTTTATATATGTTTGTATTTTGCATTTCAGAAGAACTAAAAGGAATGTATGATAATTTTGAATTTATAATCAAAATTACCTAACATTAATCTGAAACATCTTTGTGTTTTATTTATGTAAAAATCACATGCTCTGTGTCAATTTTTTCTTTTGAATATTTTTCTAAAACCAGTCATGTTATGTGGAAGTATGATTACCTAACCTGTACAAAATTGATTTATTTTTAAAATTAAAAAGAAAATTGGAAAAATTAAAAATTTACAGAAGAAAATCCATTCTCTATTGTTTCCACACTTCAAGTAGTCTCTTTCTGCTTATTTATATCCCTTGATTTGCCTCAATGTATAACTTTCTTTTAATTCTTAATTGCTCTTTTGTGAAATATCTGATTATGTGACTTGAAATGGTTAAAAAGAAACTTAAAAAGTTACTACTCTTAAAAGACAAAAAATTGTACATTTGTACATTTTTATCCTATTTTAAAAGGATACAAATTTTAAAAGACATCTAGGAAAACACTATAATCTCTAAAAAAAAAACCATTTTAGGAAATGAAATATTCAAGAGTTCATAAGGGACAATTTCAATCTCTCATGTTCTCAAATTTCAAAGGCCCTCAATCAGTCCAGTCTTCAAGTAGAGAAACACAAGGAGACAAGATTAGTAGAATTTCTGTATATTGGGTTTGTGACAAAAACTAGGCACATGCATAAACAATAACTAGATACACAGGTGATATCTTTCTTTTAATGAATCTTTCTTTTCTTCATATGATGTTGAAGATCATGGGGAGATATTTGAAAAATATGTAACTGAATATCTTAGATTAATGTATAAATGAACACAGTGAGAGAGAAAAAAAAGAAAGAAAAAGAATGACAGAAAATTGATGAAGGAAAGAGAAGATACTTTAGAGATAAAAAATGAGGGCTGAAAACTTCCCCAGTCTGATGAAAAAGATTAATATAAACATCAAAGTAGTTCAACAAACTCTAAGCAGGAGAAACTCAGCGGTCTGTATCCAGATACATAATAGTATATATAACATATATAAACACACTAAAAAAGAGAAAACCTTGAAGGCAGCAAGGGGAAAACAACTCATCATGCAGAAGGGAACCATCCTAAGGTGAACACCTGACTTCTCACACAGAACAGCACAGGACAGAAACAGTGGTAACTGCATATACAAAGTGGTGAAAGGAAAAACGATCTTTCAGCCATATGTCAGGTACAGTATCTTTAAAGACTGAAGGGCAAAAGAATACTATTCCTAAAATAAAAACTAAAATAATTTATTTTCAGCAAATCTTCTTTTAAAAATATTAAAGGAAGTTCTTTAGGCTGAATAAAGCGACACTTGTCAGTATTTCAAATTCACAGAAAAAAGTGAAAAGTTTCTATAAAAATAATCCAATTACAGTCAGAAAGTTGCATATTCTTCCTTTCTACTCTTATCTGGTCTAGAAAGCAATTGTATAACATAATATGCTTAATGTAATGTAATAGAATAGGTACATATGACATCCACCTTGGAAAACATTCTGATAGTTCCATAAAATATTAAACCTAGAGGTGAACATATGGCCAAGAGTACTGACTCCTAGAAATACAACCCAGGAGAATCAAAAATATGATTGTCCAAAAATTTGACAATGAATATTCACAACATCAGTATTTGTAGTAGGTAAAAAGGAAAATAAATCAAGTGACTATCAAAAATGAGGAGTAGCCACGTAAAATTTGAATATTTGACAATGAAAGATAGATTGATAATGAGAGCATTAAGTTCCCCTGAGACTGTGGACACTGGGAATGCTCATTCATTGCTAGTAGGAAGGCAAAATGGTATAACACATCGGAAGGCAGACTTTGCCAGTTCCATACAGAACTAAGCACTCTCCTACCATGCAATACACTCATCACTGCTCCTTGACAGTTACTCAAATAATTGAAAACTTACATTCCCATGTAAACTTGCATATGAATATTCATAGAAGACTCATTCATAATTGTTAATATATGGAAGACAGCAAGATGTCCTTCAGAAGATAGATGGATAAATATATTGCAGAAATCCAGACAATGGATGCTTAAAGGAGATGCTATCAAACCAAGAAAAGACATGGGACAAATATATATGGATATTACTAAGTGAATGAAACCAATCTAAAGCCTATATATGGTATGATTCCTACTGCATGTATTGTGAAAAAGGCAAAACTGTGAAGACAGTAAAAAGATCAGTATTAAGGGGAAAGGAATGATGAAAATGCAAAGAATTTTTAGAGCTTTGAAGCAATTTTTTTAGGATATTACAATGGCAGATACATATCCTGATCAATTTCTAAAACTCAAAGAAAGTAACATACTGAAAGTTTGCCCTATTGTAAACTATTAACAACATAGACATTGAAAATAATGATGTATCAATGTAGGTTCATTTATTATAACAATTTTATCACTGTGGTAAAAGATGTCATAGTGGAGAGTCTGTGTGTGTGCATAGGGGCAGGGATACAATGGAATTTTCTGCAGTCAATCTCACTATGAAACTAATTTTTAAAATATTACAAAAGTAGTAGACAAATTTCAATGTAATTTTTTTAAAAAGTATTGATATGTTTCAACATAGAATAACCATGAAAATATACAAAGTTAAAGAAGCTAACCACAAAAAATCCTACATTTTATGCTTGCATGGATATGAAGTTTGTAGAAAATGTGATCTGTGGAGACAGGAAGTCTGTGGATTGCTGCCTATGCCTGGCAGGAGGCAGAAAAGATGTGAAAGGAGGTGGAAAGTCAATCGTCAATATATGTGCTGATAAATATTTTAATAAAATTATTGTGATGATGAATGGATATCTCTAATATACTAAATGCATTGAATTTGCACATTTTCAATAAGGAAATTTAATGATACATAAATTACATTTCAGTAAAATTATTAATCTATAAATCTAATACCTGACAAGTAGTTTGATTTATCTCCTTCATGACAAAATATACAATCATGCCATATTAGATAATATTTTCTACATGTATTGTGTTTTTTTAAAAAAGAACTGCTTCCTTCTTTCATGTTCAATGATCTACATTAGAAGAATTTTCTCCTTGAAAATACTTATCTGTCATATATTATATGAAGAATTTTCTCCTTGAAAATACATATCTATCATATATTATAATACTTTAATAGATTTTTTAGATGGACTATATTTCTATTGCATACTTATGGGTATCTTACAAGGACAACTGATCTTTAAATATAAATTAGTTTCCTTTACTCTAAACACATATAATAATTACTTGTAACAATTACTAGGCTAATTATTTACCTTATCAATTTCTAAATACTGAAAAAAATATGAAAATAAACCTTATGTATAATACTGAAACATGAAAAATAAAGTAGCATGTTTCTAATCTCCAAAATTCCACTTTGTTCCATCCCTAAATTCATTCCAGCCTCCACAAAGATGTAATCTTCTCAGTTCCAACCAGACTCTTTGTCACTAAGTTAAAATTTTCATTTGTCTTCCCCCACATGAAAATTCCATAAGAACAGCAATTGACTTTGAACACAGATGTACCCTCAGTGCTTACAAGACAACCAGACACATGGTAAACACTTAGTATACTATGCAAATATTTTATTAATAGATGCCTAAAGCCCACAAAATGGAATATGACATAATGTGTTTTTATGGACACTAAAGGTAGGTTCTGTGACATCTGTGAAAATTTTTTCTGTAAAATGATTAATCATAAATTGATTGTGAATATGCCTCTCCTCAATCAGAGATCACAGATTCATGGTGTTCATACTAGTAAATTCTTTACACAAGATCAGTGGCATTATAAACAACTTATATGCAGGAAATTGATGGGAAGAATATTAATAATATAACTCAGATCTATCTCCACTAGATTGGTAACACAGGATCTGAGAGAAACCAAGTCATAAAATAGTTGGATGGTACTACATGAAGTTATTAGTTTCCTAGAGTACTGGTGTGGTAGCTATTTGGGGTCTATGTTCCATTAAAGGCAATTTATTGAGGAATATAATTTGACTAAGGACAACCATAACCTCAAAGAGTACATTCAGAACAATCACACTCCTGCCAGATGTTTATTACATTTATATATGCATTACTTAATTGGGCACTACAGTGGAAAAAAAGGAATAAAATCTTGCCCTAAATAAAAGAGTCTGATTGTGAGATATTGTACACATGCACTAAAATTTGCCCATATATATAGTATAGAAAGAGATTAAGTCAGTTAATACTTTCTGAGTAGAGATTATTTTCAAAATAATTTTCCTGGAGCAATGAATGTTTTTCAAGCACACCCATCATTCTTAAGGTACTGAAAAACACTAGACTTTAGTGTAAATATCCCAGGATAAAATTACAAAGGATGATCTAACAAATGAAAGTGTTGTGGAGTGAGACATCAATCCATATGGTTGAGGAATTTTGAATGCAAGGAGAGCCCCTCAATAGGGCAAAAAGTAAATTCAGTGAATGAACAATTACAGAGGCAATGTAATTATTGTGGATAACATCAACCAATTCAGATATAGTACAGTTGATTTTATTCTGTGGGATGTGAATATATGACGGAAAGTAAGAAAGATTTGCTGTACATTGGTCATAAATTGCTTTTCTAGATACAGAGAAACAAATAAATTTTAATAGCACACTTGACTACCATAGACATTCTGACCCCATATTCTCATTTCTGAATATGTCAGTATTAGAATGCAATTCCTTGGTTAGGAGTACTTTATAAAATTAAAACTCTCTGAAAGGGTGAATGCCTTTAACTTTAATAGATTGTTGCACAGCCTGCTCTGAGCAAATTAGGTTTATTAAAACAGATAAAAGATATATTGAACACGGCATTTGCGTTCCCTTCAACCCCTCTTCCTAGTAGATCCTAAAAGGACTAGTGTAACAGCAGTGTAAACATGTTTGCCTTCCTTCAGTGTGTTTTGAAAACTGGCCTTTTGTGTCTATTATTCAGAAGTGATACTGCCAGTTAGATTTCAAAATATATGAACCATAGTAATTTATAAGAGCAAAATACTGGATGCTATTGTACAAGTCAAGTTGTAGCTTGGATGAGGGATTTGCTTGGGTCAAACTCTCAATGAGTTCATGTCTAATTTTAAAGATTTCAAGGGCAAAGGAGTTACCATCCTGCCAAAGTATGAGTAATTTCCCTATTAATGTACTTCGTTTTATCAATCCTTATTTCCCATTCACTACTTTAGTTTCAAGCTTTTTTCTCTATGCAAATGAAGTTTCTTCTCAGAGAGGTTACCAATATAATTTTAATGTCGTTTTTTGTGTGCTCCTTGTGCTACATGGGTGTCTAAGAGCACTTTCTGAGACTTCTTTTTATAGTGAACAGTAATAGAACGTATATGGGTATGAAGAGGACACGCTGAGAAGGGTGCACAACCAAAAAATAAGAAAATAAGAAAGTCCACAACAAGTAATCCTACACTAAGATTTTGCTCTAGGATTCACTTGAATTGGTCACCTTTTTTATATAAAGTATGTCACCCTTATTAACATTCTGTGTGACACTGTTCCATCCAGTTCAGTAACTAGGAATACTGTAACTCATGAAGAAATGCCTATAAGCTTACAAATGTACTAGTGGAGAGAAAGAATAAACATAAAGAACCTAAATAAAAGAAAATACAGTATCCAGCATTTTACAAGTAAAACAATAACATATGTGTTGATTTCATAGTGGAGATTACTAAGTATCTACTGTGTCTGTCATGTGCTGTCCCAGGAACTTGGCCTGTGTCCGTGAAACCAATGAATACACAAAATGAAGTTCTTGAATTTTGTGAAGCTTATTTTCCAGTGGAAAGGAAATCAACACTTCATAAGAGGACATGTCATAAATGACATGAAAAATAAATAAAATGAGGGAGAATCAAAGACCTGGGAATGAAGATTGAAGAGATGACATGCAGAGTACACAGGAAAGATAAATACTAATGAATTAACCTGTAAACCTGTCTCTGTCTTAATTCTTGTTAAAGTAAAAGTGCTTAAATTTAGTTAATAACAGATTTTTTCTTTTTAGGTAATTGTAGGAAGTAAGCAAAGCCTGGAAGTAATTTATGTCCATCTAGTTGAATCAGTAGTAGTCAACACTTAGTGGCTGATTATTCAGCTAGGTGTGCTCTTTTCTGCTGTAATACCTACTGGATACTCTATGAGGATTTTGCAGAATGACATTCTGAAGCAGAGACAGAAGTAGGACCTTAAACTGAAGAAGATAATGGGATTTTAAAGATAAGTTCAAGGTCTCCTGTTCAGCTTACAGACAGCCAATCACAGTGCGTAAGGAAGAGGAAGCCTGAACTGAGTTAAGAGTGAGGGTCATTCTGAGTCTGAAGTTGGCTGGATGTATGGATCAGAATAAAACTGAGATCCCCTTTAAGTCCTCTCAGTGTAGTGAGCTACGAAGGACACAGGCTTGACTTATAATGGCATAAACTTCAAATGACAGACAAGCTCTAAAGGTTATATTATGATCCAAACAGAGGGGCTGTTTTAGTCCTGAGGTGATTGGCAGGATTTTGAGTTCTGACTAAATTGTAGGCCAAAGCAAAACCCTATGTTTTAAAATAACATTTTTCTTTTGAAAGAGAGGCTGAGAGATTTTAATGTGGTAAAAGAATGAGGAAAGCTGTAATGTACTCAATGCTGAAATGATAAAGGAGCAAAAGAGCACAGTTAGGTATCATCTTGGACTTTCACCCTAGAAAATGAATGTCAAGAATGAAACTCTTCTGAATATATTTCTTATTAAAGCAGGAATGGAAAGAAATCTGGTTATGAGGAATTATAGACACTGCAGAGATCTATGGACAGAAAATATTAAATGACCGATAAATGTTTTGTGGATGACAAAAAAGAATGTGGATAATTTTTTGAATTTAGATATCATCTTGGTTTGAATTTAACATGTTTTTATAAATAGGAGAAAATAAGAAATTTCTTCAATTTTAGGATCAGAAGAAGATACAAAAAGAGAACTGAAACTCGCTGTCTCAACTTGGTACCAACTAAACACTAAAGATTTTGAGTCAATATTTTCCACACGGAAACTCATCATGATTATTAAAGAGATAAATGATTCCGGGTAGATCTAAGATTTACAACATTATAGGAAATACAATTTTTTCACACAATACTGGCAGTAAGAAGAACTTTATTTGTGATGCAAAAGACTTTAAAAGCAATTGTAATCTTATTTTATAGCATTGATCTATTTTATTAAAAATATATATACGGTATGAAGTAAACAACTACTCAAGAGGCAGAAATAGGAGAATCACAGTTCCAGCAAAAGTTAATGAGACCCTCTCTCAAAAACAAGCTGGTGGTATGATACATCACCTGTTATCTCAGATCCTCAGGAGGAATAGCCAGGAGAATAGCAGTTCAAGGCTATCTTGGGCAAAATCTTGAGTTGCTCTTTAAAAAACAAGCTAGAAACAAAAGCTGGAACATGGCTCAAGTCTTAGAGCACTGTCCTAGCAATGCACAAAGCCCTGAGGTCAATCTCAAAAAAGAACAAAAAAGGTCAGAAATCATAAGAATGAAAAATCACTCATGATTTCACCACTTTATCACAAACCTTAAATAAATATATATTTAAGGATTAGAATTAGGTATGTATGTAAGTGGTAATGTACATGTTGATGTAAACACACATACATAGAGATTTATATACATGTATTTTGAGATACTGTCATGTAGTTGTCATCCTACTAGAAGTTTTACTTAAAGTAATGTCAAGTATTTCTAACTTGTTGACCAACCCTCAAAACATCGTTGCTAATGGATGTAAGATAGTCTATGGGATTGCATGACCATCATTTATATGGTCATTCTCCTTTGGTGAAATTTCAGCTTTCAAACTGTCTATTAAAATCAGGATACAAATGAGTTCCCTTAGATTGCAACCATTTCTCTCTGTCCTTTGCTCTCTCACATTTTACTTATTTTAGAAGTTTTCCACAGCTCCTTAGATATTGAATGCTTCCACTGTGATGACATAAAAACGTTTCTTTGTCCCGTGCATTGCCTACAACTTGGTAGTTAGAGGTCTACGGAACCATGATGAGATACAGACAAGACCTTGTCCAGCAGCAACCCATAGCTCGTGTAGAGTGTATTCAACAGGAAGAACAGGATGTCTACTCTGACTTTTTGTAAAGTTAGAAGTAACTCATGATCATTGTGTAAATAATTATTGTTGAGAAATGATGATGGTCTAACTTTCTCTTCTTCTCATTTGATTAGTTGAAGTTTTCCATAAGGGAACACCTCACCACGCTCAACTATTTGATTATTTTGCATTTATTGCATAAAACATAAAATTTCCACCCTTTACTGTTTCCTTAAAAGAGTGAATTTGATAACCAGCATCAAGATAAAATAATGAATGATGAGTTTATATTTATCATCTTTTGCCATCTATCATCTATGTATCCTATTATAATAATATCACTCTGAATTTGTAGATTTAAACATTTTGATGCTTTTCATTCCACAGAAGTTTTATTCTGTTGATGCTCAAACTGATTTATTATAGGCTAGGGAGACTTAAGTTTGGTCCCAAAGTCCTTTTCCTATTATCCTCTTGTCTCTGAGATCTTACTTGGTTCTTGAAATGAGGAGATAGGGTAGATTCATCTTGTGCATTTTCTTCCCTATATTTGGAATCAGACATAGCTCTAAGGAGTCCTTTTCCATGGTAAAGGAAACAATATTCAGAGCCAGCAGTTTGTCTGTTAGTTGTGCTCACTGAGTCAATTGTTGCCTATTAATTCTTTTTTCTTTATTTCCATATGAAGCATGTGGTTTCCTTTTATTCATATGACACAATGCAAGTCATAGTACAAAATCAAGAAAAAGACTTAAAAATTTTTTTTCTTCTTTAACCTGATTTTCTCCTTATGCATTTGTATCCAGGTTCTTCCATGCCCCAAATCTCTATTCTCAATGAAATATAGTTACTCAGTAACTTTCTTACATAACACATTAAAGTTATCTTGGAATAATAAGGCTATCAATTATTTATTATCATAAAGAAGCATAAGGGATTTTGCAGTAATCTTTTGTCTTTAAGGCACATTTTCCTTAGAGATATATAGTGAAATTACAATAATTACTGTGTGTGGAAATCACTTGGCATAGTTTCATTTTGATTTGATATTCTACCAATTGGAAAACCTGATTTATTTCTTTCTAACTTTTATTCTTAGGGATTAGAATTTTTTTTGTTTACATAACTATATACCTTTAAGCTGTCTTTTATTGCAGAATATATTTTTAAATTAGTGTGACTGCTTGTTTAGTCTATTACTTTGGTTTTGCTCTTTCTTCATTATCTATGTTTTAAATATTTCTTTCTCTCTGTTCTTGTTTCTTTTTTCAGTGGTATATGTTGGTTACTTTATGTCATTTTATGTTATTTTATTATGGATATCCACCCTTGTGTTCCTTCTAGTTTATTCCTTAATATACATTATATGTATTACAAAATGAATTGAAATTTATTGCACAATTTCTTATCTGTAATTACTTCTTCTTTTCAGGGTCTGAGGTGCAATTTATTTAGTTATTTATTCATTTTTATTCATTAATTCACATTGTTGGGATCATTTCTCCCCCCTGCACCCCACCTGCACCTTCCTCCTCCTCACCCCTCGCTTCCAGGCAGACCCTGCTCTGCTCTTATCTCTAATTTTGCTGAAGAGAAGACATAAGCATAATAAGGAAGACATAGAGTTTTTGCTTGTTGAGTTAAGGATACTCTACAGAGAGATTCCTAACATTGCTTCCATGTACAAAAATGTTATACCCCAAGTTGATTCATCTCTAACTGACCTTACACTGGTTCCTGATCCCTTTCTAGTGTTGACCTCTGTTGCTTTAATGTTTCTGTGTTAGTTCCTCTAGAGTGCAGACACCAAACGATTTCATATTTTGGGTTTACTACCTAGTTCCATACCTCCCATATGTGCTCTCCACTTGTCATGTGACCCAAGTCCTACAACATTAGTGTATTTGTCTAGATCTAAAGTCTGCATATGAGGGAAAACATACGATTGTTGGTCTTTTGAGCCTGGCTGACCTCGCTCAGAATGATGTTCTCCAGTTCCATACATTTACTTGTGAATGATAAGATTTCATTCTTCTTTATGGCTGAGTAAAATTCCATTGTGTATAAATACCACGTTTTCTTGACCCATTTGTCAGTAGTGGGACATCTTGGTTGTATCCAAGACTTGGCAATTGGAAAATAGTGCTGCAATAAACATGCGTGTGCAGGTGCCTCTGGAGTAACCTGTCTCACATTCCTTTAGGTATATCCCCAGAATGGGATTGCTGGATCATATGGCAGATCTATGTTTAGATTTTTAACAAGCCTCCAAATTTTTTTCCAGAGTGGTTGCACTAGCTTGCATTCCCACCAGCAGTGTACGAGGTTTCCTTTTTCCTCAAATCCTTGCCAACACCTGTTGTTGGGGGTGTTTTTGATGACAGCTATTCTAACAAGGGTGAGATGGAATCTTTGTGTGGTTTTCATTTGGATTTCCTTTATAGCTAGAGATGGTGAGCATTTTTTCATGTGTTTTTTGTTTATTTGAATTTCTTCTTTTGAGAAAGTTCTGTTTAGATCAGTTGCCCATTTCTTTATTGGTTCATTGATTTTGGGAGAGTTTAGTTCCTTAACTTCCCTGTGTATTCTGTTGATCAGTCCTTTGTCTGGTGAATAGCTGGCAAATATTTTCTCCCAGTCTGTGGGTGGTCTCTTCAGTTCAGAGACCATTTCTTTTGTTGTGCAGAAGCTTTTTAATTTTATGAAGTGCCATTTGTCCATTCTTTCTCTTAGCTGCTGGGATGCTAGGGTTCTATTGAGGAAGTCCTTGCCTATACCTATTACTTCCAGAGTGTTTCCTGCTCCTTCCTGTACTAACTTCAGAGTTTTGGGTCTGATATTAAAGTTCTTTGACCCATTTTGAGTTGATACTAGTACACAGTGTAAACATGGATCTAGTTTCAGTTTTTTGCAGGCAGATAATCACTTTCCCAGTAACATTTGTTGAAGAAACTGTCTTTTCTCCATCATATATATTTGGCACCTTTGTCAAAAAAAAGGTGAGTACAGTTGTGTGGTTTCATATCTGGGTCCTCTATTCTGATCCACTGGTCTTCATGTTTCTTTTTGTGCCAGTACCATGCTGTTTTTATTGCTATTGCTTTGTAGTATAGTTTAAAGTCAGGTATTGTGATAACTCCAGGATTGTTCTTTTAGCTGAGTATTGCCTTGGCTATTCACGGTATCTTGTGTTTCCTAATGAATTTTAGGTTAGATTTTTCAATCTCTGTGATGAAAGTCATTGGGATTTTGATGGGAATTGCATTAAACATGTAGATTGCTTTTGGCAGCATAGCCATTTTTACTATGTTGATTCTACCAATCCATGAGCATAGGAGATCTTTCCATCTTCTGTAGTCTTCCTCGATCTCTTTCTTGAGGGGTTTGTAGTTCTTCTTGTAGAGATCATTCACATCCTTTGTTTAGTTTAGTCCTAGGTATTTGGTTTTTTTTGAGGCTATCATGAACGGAATTGTTTCCATATATTCCTTCTTAGTTTGTTCATTGTTGGTGTATAGAAAAGCTAATGATTTTTGTAAGTTGATTTTGTATCCTGCCACCATGCTATAGCTGTTTATGGTGTCTAGGAGTTCTGGGGTAGAGTTTTTTGGGTCTTTAAGGTATAGGATCATATCATCTACTAATAGGGATATTTTGACAGTTTCCTTACCTATTTGTAATCCTTTTATTTCTTCTTCTTGCCTAGTGGCTCTGGCTAGGAATTCTAGTACTGTGTTGAATAGGAGTAGGGATAGTGGCCACCCTTGTCTCATTCTTGATTTTAGGGGAAATGGTTTCACTTTTTCATCATTAAGTATGATATTGACTATAGTTTTGTCATATATAGCCTTTACAATGTTGTGTTACATTCCTCCTACTCCTAGTTTTCTTAGAGCTTTTATCATGAAGTGGTGTTAGATCTTGTCAAAGGCTTTTTCTGCATCTATTGAGATGATCAAGTGGTTTTTGTCTTGCTTCTATTGATATGCTGTATTACATTTATAGATTTGAGTATGTTGAACCACCCCTGCATCCCTGGGATGAAGCCACTTGGTCATGGTGGATGATCTTTCTGATATGTTTTTTATTCCGTTTGCAATTATTTTATTGAGGATTTTTGCATCGATGTTCATTAAGGAAATTGTCCTATCTTTCTCCTTTTTAGAGGTGTCTTTTTCTGGTTTGGGGATGAGTTAATACTGACTTCATAAAATGTGTTAGGCAGTTTTCCTTCCCTTTCTATTTCGTGGAACAGTTTAAGAAGGGTTGGTATCAGTTCAGCAGAGAATCCATCAGGTCCTGGACTTTTCTTTTGGGAGAGTCTTTACTGCGCTTCAATTTCATTTTGTGTTATAGACCTATTCAGGTGATTAATTTCCTCTTGGTTCAGTTTTGGATAGTCATGGGTTTCTAGAAATCTGTCCATTTCTTTAAGATTTTCAAATTCATTAGAATACGGGTTCTCAAAGTGGTCTCTGATGATGTCCTTGGTTTTTATTGTTATCTCTCCTTTTCCATTTCTGATTTTACTAATTTTGGTTTTTCCTTTCCTCATTTTAGTCAGATTTGCCAGAAGTCTGTCAATCTTATTTATTTTTTCAAAGAACCAGCTTTTTGTTTCATTGATTCTTTGTATGTTTTTTGTTTGTTTCTATTTCGTTGCTTTCAGCCCTTATTTTAATTATTGCTCTACTTCTGCTTGTTTTGGGATTTGATTTGCTTGTTCTTGTTTTTCTACGAGTTTGAGATATAGCATTAGGTCATTAATTTGAGTTCTTTCTGACTTTTTAATATATGCCTCATGGTTGTAAACTTTCCTCGTAGGACTGCCTTTGCTTCTGGTAGGTTGTGCTTTCATTTCCATTAACTTCCAGGAACCTTTTAATTTCCTCTTTTATTTCATCAATGACCCATTGATCATTGAGTAATGTGTTGTTCAAATTGCAATTGTTTGCATGTTTTTTACTGTTGTTTTTGTGGTTGATTTCTAGTTTTAATGCATTGCAATCAGATAGAATGCATGGTATTATTTCTCTTTTCTTATATTTGCTGAGGCTTGCTTTGTGCCGTAAGATATGATTAATTTTGGAGAAGGTTCCATAAGCTGCTGAGAAAAATGTATATTGTGCAGAAGTTGGGTGAAACATTCTGTAGACATCATTAGTTGCCTTGTTGATTAAGGATTTGATTGTGTGCAGCTGAATCAGTGTTAATCTCTACTTTCTTGCCTTTTCTTCTCCTGTGGTTTGGTACTGCCTGCCCTTTCATCATTTTGTTTGTTTTCATTTTCTGTGTGCAGAATTCCTTGAAGAGTCTTTTGTAGTGGTGGCTTTGTGGTCATATATTGTTCTAGTTTCTGCTTCTCGTGGAAGACTTTTATTACTCTATCAATTTTGAATGGTAGTTTTTCTGGGTAGAGTATGCTAGGGTTGAAGTTATTTTCATTCAGTGTCCATAATATCCCACTCCATGATCTTCTTGCATTTAAGGTTTCCCTTGAGAAATCTGCTGTGATTTTGATGGGATTACTTTTGTAATATATTTGTTTTTTCTCTCTTACAGCCTACAACATTCTTTCTCTATTCTCTGTGTTTGTTGTTCTATTTTTGTCAAGTCTGTTTGGTGTCCTGGAGGCTTCCTGTACCTGAATGGGCATAGTTTTCTCTAGATTTGGGAAATTTTCAGTTATTATTTTGTTAAATATATTATACAATCCTTTTGCTGGCATCTCTTCTCCTTCTGCAATGCCCATGATTCTCAAGTTTGGTCTTTTGATGGAGTCTTTGAGTTCTTGCATGTTCCTTTCACAGGACTTGAATTGTCTGACTAATAGGTCTTCAGTTTTTTTCCTTTAATTTCCATTTCATCATCTAGTTCTGAGATTCTGTCTTCTGCTTGTTCTAGTCTGCTGGAGTGGCCTTCCATTGTGTTTTGTGTTTTTGTTTCATTTTTTTTTCTGAGGTTTTCCATATCATGGATCATTTCCTCTTTAATATTGTCAATTTTTGAACTTAATTTATTTATCTCTCTATTTATGGTGAATTCTGTTTCAATCTGGTGTTTATTTAGGGCTCCTATGATTTCATTTATTTGTTTTTGTGTTTTCTCATATTCTTTATTTTTGTTGTCTTGGAATTTCTTGTTGGGTTCCTTGGTATACTTTATCTTTGTTTTGTTGGAGTTTGAATCTGAATATCTGTTTTCGTCATTTCCCTCTGAATCCTGTACTAATTTATTTTGGGGGGGGAGAATGGTTTCCATCCCTTTTTCTTCTTCCCCTCATTCCACTTGGTACTGTTTTTGTCCTGGTCTATGTATAATTTAGTATCACCTAACTTACAATAGTAAAATTAACAAAACCAAGAATGAAGGAGAAAAAAGAAGAAGAAAAAGAAAGAAAAAAATAATGGAGAATCAAAGACATCAACGGGGAGAGATGGTAAACAAACAGTGAAGAAGACAAACAATCACTTAAAGAAAAAAAAAGAAAAAAGAAAAAAAAATCCCCATTCAGGAACAGTAGAATTTCAGTCTTAGTAGTTCTGCTATTACTCCTTCAGCATCCAGTCCTGGTGTTCTTTCAATGTATTGTAACATAGAAAAGCCTTCCAGGGGCTAGGTGTTCAGGGTGCCGAAGTTTCAGCTCTCCCTGGTTCTTTACCTCAGCCAAGCATGTCTCCAGCATCTCACAAAGGTTCCTGATTCCCAGAGTTCATGCAGTCTGCGTCTGTGTCCCAGTCACCATTTTGGATTCTACCTGTAATTATTTCTTATTCTTTTCTTTTTTGGCAGTGATGTGCTTTGAACTCAGGGACACACATTTGCTAGGAAAAACTCTACCACTTGAGCCATGCCCCAGCCCTTCTTTTTTTTTTTAGGTAGGATCTTATGCTTTTGCCAGGGCAACCTTGAGCCATGATTCTCCTACCTCTGACTCCCAAGAGGTTGGGATTACATGCATGAATTATCACATTAAGTTTCTTTAAGAAAGGTTCTCACTAACTTCTTTTGTTTTGTTTTGTTTTGGTTTTGGTTTTGGTTTTGGCATGGGCTGGCCTTGAACCAAGTGCTTGCTTCCTATCTCTGCCTACTCTGTAGCTGAGATTTTGAGCAGGTACCACCATGCCTGACCTCCTGTGCTTTCTTAATTGTTTTTTTAGAGTTTTTTTTTTCTCATTTTTGCATATTTCTTTGAGGTTATATTTTTCTGGCATTTCTTAATTTGTCTGTGCCTTTGCATATATGGATGGCTTATAAACAGCAGATATTTATGTTTTTACAGTTTGGAGCTTGACACATCCAAGATCAATAGACAGATTCAATATTTGGTAAGAATCTCATAGATACCTGTGTTCTCACTGAGACCTCCCAGGGTGCTGTAAGAGTCAAGGCATCTCTCTGAGATCTACTTAATAAGGACATTAATCCCATTCATGAGGGATTCATGAAAGGATTTCATAAACTAATCACCTCTAGCTGCCCCTGCCCCCACCTCTTAATCATACCAAATTGAGGATTAGAAACATACAAATTTTGAGAGACTCAAACTTCAGGCCATGGCAGTCTGGATGCAGATTCTCTTTTGTTTCTTAAAATAATTTAATTTGGGGTTTGACCATAACCTTTTCTATTGCCCTTGTTTAAGTGAAGTGATTTTCCTCCAAAACCCTTACAAAAGGGAGCATAACAGATAATGATAGTGCAATACTAGATTCTTTCAGTGTGCCATATTTCCCATTCCTGTGTACCTGTAGGCATCCCTGTGGTTCTTTGTCTGAGTCTGTGCCTTCACTCAGAGCATATATGATTGTGGATTTGCTCTGAGACTTTGCATGCTGTATGGAAACCTTTAAGGAACAGAGCCAGCATGACCTCATTCCAGATTATTCTTACATTCTATCCACCTAAGTGAGGTGAGGCATAAGTGATTGAAAACAAGATTTTGACAAGGAATACATGAAATAAAAAGGTGAAAAACTATCCCAAAGTATATTTGCTGTTGTTGAATCTTGATCACTTTTTTGAGAGAAAGGCATTTCAATTTTTCTCCTAACTCATGTCTTTGACATGTCCTTAATCAACCATGAAGAAACACTTAGTAACCTCACCAGGTGCTTGATTGGAAAAATATGCACATCCTTACCAAAGAAAATAGTGACTTAATTAGGGATAATTGACCTTTTTATGTACATTTTAGAGGATAAGTGAAACACACTGAATACTTATTTATTGACACCATATGGCACTTCCTCACAGTGATACCCAAATTATGTAGAACAACACTAATAAAACCAAATAGCTCATCAAAAGGTCTTCCATTCTAAGATGTTGCTGCTTTAATTCTGGAAGCTTTTAGCTATCTCACTGGACCCTTAAGTACTTTATATGTTCTTTTATTCAAAGCATGCCAAGTATCTAAAGAAGTAACCTGCAAAATTAGCCATAATTTTAAAAAGTCTATGTCACTTAAATACCATTTATTTATTAACTTACTAAATATATGTTTTCAATAACAGATGCATAATTACAATCAGACTTTGTGCTAAAGATCTTAAAGGTAAATACCATTGCTTCTGCTCTCAAATAAAAGACCTGCCTTGCAGGAGAGATAGGATTTGAAAGCAATAAAATGTGCCTATGTAGAATGCACACAGGAAATAAATGCTTGGAAAAGATTGAGAATAACTGATAGAATTGCTGAAAGTCTTCAAGTTTGGACTAATCAGGCCCCATGAGCAAAGAGGAGAGGGGCTGTTAGGACAGACCAAGTTACAGGTCAGAGTGCAGGGACCCAACTGGTACAGTGTGAATTCCATACTACTTCCCTACAGACCACATCTCTTCAGGAATAATAAGAATCCTCTCTGTCCTTTCCTTTGTCTTTGCATTGTTTGGTCCCTAGCTCCAGATGTGATATTGTGGACAGGTACATAGTCATGTGTGAATGGAGCCATCAAGAGAAGCCTTACTAGTAGGAGGCAGGCTCAAGATTTTTAAGATAGCTAATTTTCCAACCATCAGTAGATGGTTCACATAACATGGAGAGAAAAATGAACAGTATTTACTGTTTATTTAACTTACTGAAGCAAAATTCCAGGCAATATAGAAGAAGGTGTTCAGTACAGATTTAAAATATAATGGATGCACAATTTTAGTAGTATAAAACTACTTTTATGGTTTTTCTCCATGCAAAAGCACACTGTTCAGATCCTAGTCTTTAGGTTTTGTTCTTACTAACAATAATTATCTATAGAATATTATAAAACAGCATATCATTAGTAGCTTATAATATATAATAATATTAAATGTTATATATCACATATACCATGTATTATATGCCATATATTCATATACACTATATTATATATAGACTATTTCAAATCCCATATTTTTGTCAAATGATCCTATCATAATTTGTGTGCCCTTGAGTTACATAAGTACAAAATATAATACTTAAGAATGACATGTAAATCTTTTATAATTTGTCTCCAATTTGTCTTCCTGATCTTACATTCTGTCATTCTCTTACATAAAATTTATGATCTAACTTAATCTCTTTTCTTGCTATTTTTTAAATACGGCATTAATTTTTATAATTCTCTGCCTTTGTGGTTTTTCTTGACCTGTAAGATACTTCTTCCCACTTGACCTCCTATGATAATAAAACAGATGTGTCAAGGGACAGCAGGAACATCACTTTCCATCTGAGACCTTCACCTTTTCTTGAAGATGAAAATAAACACTGTCTGTTTTTTTTCTTTATACTAGCAGTCCATTTTGCAACAGTTTCACAGGTGAGTTTCTCTGCAAGAAGTGGATCTTTGGAACCTGAGATTTTATCTTAGCATGTGTGTGTGTGTGTGTGTGTGTGTGCGTGCGTGCATACACCTGCCTAGAGCAATGAAAATACTCACTATATATTTGTTAAATCAAATATAGTGAGAAGGAGTGGCATGTGCTTAGAAAGTATTGCCTCAGTTGCTCAGTTGCTGTTTCTTCAAATCTCCGTAAGATTTGACCATGAAATATTTTTCTAATCATAGTGTTGAAAGTATGCTATCAATGTATAGGAGAATTTCTATAAGCATAAAACAACATTGTAATTCTTAAAATGTACTATGCTCAGACATATTAAATTATACCAGTTCATAGTAGAAAACTGATAAAAATTAAAATGGACAGAAATGCAAAATTAACCACTTATTGGCACCATCTGTGCATGATCATGCAGATATTACATATACTCAGCATGTCAAATGCCCACTGTGGTTTTCATTACATGTCTGTTTGCATGGAAATTTAGATTTGTACAAAGAGTCAAGAGCATTCATGTCTTGCTAGAAGAAGGAACTTCAGATGGATTGTCTCCTCAAAACGCTAAGATTTTTTAGGGGGAACAAAAAGTAAGTTTTGTTCTCCTCCACCACACCATATCCAATAACGTTCAAGTTTTGTTTCTTTGTTGTCTTTCTGTGTCCTAGCGCCCATATTTAAACTGTCAGGTTAAGGTAAACGTGTCCCAAGAGGTGATGGAATGTGTTGCTTTCGACCACACTAAGAGAGTTGCATTCAGTTTCAGTAGTAACAACAGTAACTTTCCATCTATGAAGTAAGCAAAAGGTGAGAGCCAGACATTTAATAAATCTAGAGTGTAGATTAACCATGCCAATCCTTGAAATAACCTTTAAGAAGGATTTTAGTATGATAGTCTTTTAACCCATTTGGAGGCTGATGTTCATAGTGGTTGACTATAGACACAATGACTGCTCAACTAATTAGATTGCAACTGGATTGAATCTTTAAGGATCTCCTTTTCACAGCATTATCCTCATGAAAACCTATTATTAAAAAAGCAATACCTTAAAGCTTCATCAGATTCTGATCTCTGTCCATGGCCTTTCATCCCCTATAGTCCAGTCTATGCTCATGACGGTATACTTTTGTCAACACAAGTTAAATGTACATCTGCCTAGGTGGAATTTCCCATCTGACAGATTCCATTGGCATTTACATCTGGTTAATAACTACACATTTTTATCACTGCAGTAAGCAAAATCACTTTATGGGTTTCATTCTAGGTAGAAAAGGATGCAGAGTTAGCACACAAAATCTCTCAAATACACAGTGATATAACAATATGTATGTGTGTGTATATGCATACATATAAATATGTATGTAGAATATGCTGTTGGAACAGAATTGGTGAGTCAAAGCAACTGAAGGCTGATACTCTGATCCTGGCCTGACAGAATTGCTGGTTTCAGACATGCTTCCCATAGTAAACAATTAAACAACAGGAAAATATGTGAATAACCTGTTATTTACACTGCAGTGTTAAGGTACTACACATCTTAAGAGAAATGATGCAAGCTCCACGTTTACTGTAGTTTTTTCTCTGGGAAGTATTTTCTGAATTTTGTTGCAGAAAAATAAAGTACAAAAAAGAAAATGCATCACATGAGATGGAGAAAACCTAAGTGAATATGGAATTGCTGAGGCAGTTGGTATTTGGAAATGGAAAGGATTTCAAGATTTACTATGAAGTTGCAGGATATATCTAGAATAGTGGAAGGCTACAGTAATTAACATAGTGTGGTTACTGGCAGAGACAGAAGAAATAACTTGAAGTAAAAGACTAGAAAAGCCAGAGATGGACTCACAAATGTACGGCCAATTTTAATTTTAGAGAATAACATCATAAGAGGGCCAATTAATTTTAACCTTAGATGAGGGCAATAAAAGAAATCAGTGGAGAACCAACATTCTTTTCCACCAGTAGTATTGTAGCAACTTGGTAGTGTGTGGGAAAAAATGAAACTTAATTTCAAATTTGCAGAAAAAAAGAAAGAAACAACAACAAGAAAAACCTTTGACCCATATATGAAAGCTACAATTGTAAAGCTTATAGAAAAAACATTTTTTCTATTTTTATTTTTTTTTTATTTCTTTTACTCATATGTGCATACAATATTTGGGTCATTTCTTCCCCCTTCTCCCCACCCCCTCTCTCTACCCCCCCACCCCCTCACTTCCAGGTAGAAATGGTTTTGCCCTTATCTCTAATTTTGTTGAAGTGAGAGTATAAACAATAATAAGAAGGACCAAGGGGTTTTGCTAGTTTAGATAAGGATAGCTATACAGGGAGGCTCCTCACATTGCTTTCATGTACATATGTGTTACATTCTAAGTCGATTCTTCTCAAACTGACTTTTCTCTAGTTTCTGGTCCCCTTCTCCTATTGGCCTTTGCTGCTTTAAAGTTTCTGCATTAGTTCCTTTGCACTGAAGACATGAAATGCTATCTTGTTTTTTTGGGTTTCTTACCTATCCTCATACCTCCCTTTTGTGCTCTTGCCTTGTCATGTGACCAAAGTCCAATCCCCTTACTGTATTTGCCCTTGATCTAAAGTTTGCATATGAGGGAGAACATACGATTTTTGGTCTTCTGAGCCTGGCTAACCTGCTCAGAATGATGTTCTTCAGTTTCATCCATTTACTTGTGAATGATAAGATTTCATTCTTCTTTATGGCTGAGTAGAATTCCATTGTGTATAGATACCACATTTTCTTAACCCATTCATCAGTAGTGGGGCATCTTAGCTGTTTCCATAACTTGGTTATTGTGAATAGTGCTGCAATAAACATGGGTGTGCAGGTGCCTCTGGAGTAACCTGTGTCACAGTCTTTTGGGTATATCCCCAGGAGTGGGATTGCTGGGTCATATGGCAGATCTATGTTTAGATTTTTAAGAAGCCTCCAAATTTTTTTCCAGAGTGGTTGTACTAGTTTGCAATCCCACCAGCAGTATACAAAGGTTCCTTTTTCCCCGCATCCTCACCAACACCTGTTGTTGGTGGTGTTGCTAATGATGGCTATTCTAACAGGTGGAATCTTAGTGTGGCTTTAATTTGCATTTCCTTTATGGCTAGAGATGGTGAGCATTTTTTCATGTGTGTTTTGGCCATTTGAATTTCTTCTTTTGAGAAAGTTCTGTTTAGTTCACTTGCCCATTTCTTTATTGGATCATTAATTTGGGGAATTTAGTTTTTTTAGTTCCCTGTATATTCTGGTTATCAGTCCTTTGTCTGATGTGTAGCTGGCAAATATTTTCTCCCACTCTGTGGGTGGTCTCTTCAGTTTAGAAAGCATTGTTTTTGTTGACCAGAAGCTTTGGAAAAACATATTTTAAGCTGAGGTAAGCAAAGAGTTTGTTGCTCCATAAGAAACAAAAATGTGGATAAAATTGTGTCCCCTCTCTCAAATTCACATGTTGAAGTGTTAACCCTTAATTCCACGGATTGTGACATTTTTTGGAAATCAAATGGTTTTACTTATACTTTTTTCTGACTAAATGTATTTATTTTTACTATTATTGTACTGGGGGTACATTGTGACTTTTACAAAAGTTCTTAAAATACACCATAGTTGAATTCACCCTCTTCACCATTCTCCTTTTACCTCCCACTCCCCCATTCTTAGAATAGTTTCAACAGGTCTCATTTTCCCATTTTCATGGATGAGCACATAGTATTTTCACCATATTCACCCTCCTACACTCTTTCCTTATATCCTCCATCTTCTTATTGGTACCAACCTCCAGACAGGACCCGTTTAAACTTCTTGTTCTTCATTTTTAAGAAAAGATATTATTCTTTGAATAAGGTAGCTGTACAGAAAGTTTCTTTGTGACATTTCCATGTATATATGCATTACAACCCAAATTGGTTCATCCCCTCTATTTTTCTCGTTTCTACCTTAGTCCAGTTTTTATGGTTATTTTAACAAGTTTAAATGATCTATGTTCATTCCCATATAGAAAGTACAGCAACCATGTTCACCTTCTTAAATTTCTCACTTGTACTTTTTAAAACTGAGATGAGGTCACCAGGATGGGCTGTAATCCAACATGACTGGTGTTTTTTCTAAGAAGGGAAAATTTGGGCATAGAAATATATACAGGAAGGAAATGTGAAGAAAAAGGAAGAAGACAGCCACTGAAATGACATAGGTAAAGCCTGGAACAATTTTTCCTCTTTACCCATCAAAAGGAACCAACCCTGCCTGCACTTTGATTTCAGATTTCCATCTTCTAGAACTGTGACACCATAAACTTAACTTATTTAAACCATACACTTATGGACATTTGTTAAGGCAGTCCAAGCAAACCAATATGGGTACTAAAGTGATAAATGGACCTCACAGCAAAATTGAAAAAAGAAAATAAAAAAGGGAAGCCAAAAGCAACAGATTATAAGAAAATATCTAAGCATGCATATGACTTAGATATTTTGCACCAATGACTTACGTGCAAAAATGTCTACAAATCATAAAAATCAAGTAGTCCATTCAAAAATGTCCCAGAAAACTTCAAATGTACTTCATATTAAAAAAAAATGGTAAGACAGGTCTGGTAATCCCTGATTTGGGGAATACTGAGGCCAGAAGGTTATTTAAGCTGTGGAGATTGTGGCCAGCATCTGGGCAACATAGGGAGACTTTGTCTCTAAAACAAAACAAAGAACAGACATATAAAAGTCAGAATGCCAAGTACACAGATAAATATATACTCAGAATTATTAATCATCAAGAAAAATTAAATTGAATCACAACTTGATGCCGTCTCACTTTTGCTAAGGTTGCTAAAATTAAGCACCCTTACACACAGACATGTGAACCCACTGACTTTATCAATTGCTAGGAAGGATTTGGTGCAGAAATAGACCTCAAAAAGTGCCAGTGAAAATTTAAAATAAGAACACTCCTTTTGAATATTATTTGAAGTTTCTAATGAGGCTCATCATATACTTACCCTCTGGCCAGTAATTCCATTCTTAGGAATTCAACCAAATATATGTCCACAAAAAAATCCAGCTCCAAAAGTTAGAACAGATTTTATGTGTTAGAATTTAATCTGGAAATAGCTCCTATATCTGTCATAGGAGGATGGTAGAGCACACTGACCCAATGGAATACTACTCAGCAAGAACAAAAATGAGAATCTAACATGTGCAGATGCAAAGGGGAAATCTCAAAAGCATTATGAACTATGAAACCAGCCAGATATAAAAGAGCATATTTTATGTGTTTTTATGTACAGTTTATGAATAAGCAGAAATTACATAATGGGGACAGACATTTGAATAGCTCGTGTCCCTGTCATGATGGAGCTACTCACAGGAAGGAGGCACAGATGTATATCAAAATACATCAACACTGTAAGAAAGATCTAGGGTTTAAATAAAATGAAAAATTAATAAAATAGAATAACAAATTAAATTAACATATTTAGAATAAATAAAAATCTCAGTGTTCTGATGGTAGGAATGTAGTTTAAAATTTCACATTTGATAACTTCTCTATTTTCCTTTAGGGAACATTTCATGTCAGAATGATTTTGATTCAGCAAAAAGCAACAAAATGACTTTCATATACTCTTTGTGAGTTGACAGCCCTTGTAATAACAAAGAATAACTCCAAATATTCAACTATTTACAAAGTATGGTGAATCAGACTGTAAAAACCATGATCATCATTATACCTATATCTACATTATAGCTACATATATACACACAGACACACATGCATTTGCATCTGTATCTGGATGTATGTACATATCTTCATCTGTATGCAGTTTTGCCATGAGAATTGTGGGAAGATGAAATAACAGGTCAAGGGTAAAATTTCCTTATGAACTTCTTTTACATTTTAAAAATTTATGTACTGTAATTCATAATGCATTCTTTCTTTGATACAGCAGTCTATACAAAGTAGTACAATCATTATTTCTTAATTTATTTTTAGTACTTATGGTGTATGTACAAACAAACATAGAGCCTTCTACTGACTTCAATCGTTTTTGCAATCAACTGCACACTTAAAAATGTTTTGTCCATATTTGAGGAGCTCTGTATGCTAATGATGACAGCATGATGTTTTTCCAAGATACACTCAATGTCCCCAGATTCTATGTGGTGCATTAACTGGTGTTTTCCCCTCATATACACTTGATGAAGATCTATGCAGAGTTAGATGAACTACAACATGCTAAATATAATTCAACTTTTTTGATAAGCTTTGGTAGCAAACCAAAACTCAAGGATCACATAGGGTTTTAGCTGGCAGGTGTTTGTAAAGGGTCATTTACATCTGATAAGCTACAAACACCTGTTTCCATTTAAATCACTTAAAAGAAGGGCATAAGAAGGTGAATCCTGCCATCTTCCCCAAACTTTCTAATGAATGCCAGGTGGGAAAAAGGAAGCAACATTGAGTTTTATCAAAAAAATCTGGGCTCCACTGACTTTTTTCCAGTTTTAGAAATCCTGGATATTAAAATTGGAATAACTTCTCCATGTCTCTATTGGAAAAAGAACTCTTTAGAAGCATTTTTTGATGACTTGAAATCACCTTTACTTCATTAAATTAATTTTAAAAACTTACATGCTATGTGTTTTATGAGTGAAATACAAACTTGACTAATTTTAATTATCCCACTTCTATACAGTCTTCAGATCTTGTCTTATCTTTATTCTCAAAACCTACTGGACATTATGTAACAATCAAGAAAGTCCAAGTGAGAATGAAATATTTTTGTTTGATACATTGTCTAATAATTGTAGAAATCAATGAGAAAAGAACTCAAATTCCCAAAGTCCAATTCTCCATCTTACTGTAGGGATAAGCTAAGGAAAGACACTTAGTAGAAGAAAAATTTGTATTTTAGGCATATTTGTTCAGTTTTATGCTGGTATTATTACATCTCACTGCCTCTGATATGCCATTCTATCCTTCATTTCAAGTGTGAATACACATTTCCACACAAAACATTATAAGTTTGCCTTTATATTATGCTTATGCTTTTCATTAAGTACCTGTGGTTAGTTCTATATTCATTCATCCTATACAAGAATGAACATAGAATTTTTAAACCTGTTGAAACCACCATAAGAAGGGGACTAAGGTTGAAAGAAGAAAAATAGTGGAGATGAAACAATTTGGGTTCTAATTCATATATACCTAGAAAGGTCACAGGGAAACTCCCCATATAGCTATCTTAAACAAAGAAAAATGTGATTTTCTTTCTTTTTGTTAATAAAAAAGAAAACAGGAGAAAAATGAGACCTGTTGAAACTATTCCAGAAATACAAAAGAGGATGACTAAAGGAGAATGATGGACAAGGTGAATTCAACTGTAATATACTTGATATATTTTAAGAAATTTTGGAATTGTCACAATGTACACCTAACAAAATATTAGAAAATAAAATAGCAATAATATAAAAATTTTTTGTAAGAAAGAAATATTGCCATGGCCATGTTTGTCTTTATTCATTTATTCATATGTTCATACGTTGTTTGGGCCATTTCCCTCCACTGCTCCCTACCCCCTCCCTCTCTCCCCCACCTCACTTCCAGGCAGAACCTGTTCAGCCCTTTTCCCTAATTTTGTTGAACAGTAGACATAAGCAATTATAAGAAAGACATAGTGGTTTTTTTTTAGTTGAGATAAGGATAGCTATACAGAGAGATTTCTAGCGTTGCTTCCACGTACAAATTTGTGTTACAACCCGAATTTGTTCATTTCTACCTGACCTCTTCATTACTTCCTGGTCACCTTCCCATATTGACCTCTGTCACTTTAAGGTTACTACATTAGCTCTTCTGTAGTGGGGACGTCAAACACTTTCAAGTTTTGGGTTTCCTACCTTTCCCTATTCCTCTTGTATGTGTTCTACCCTTAGTGTGTGACCCATGTCCAATAATATTACTGCATTTGTTTTAGATCTAAAGTCTGCATATGAGGGAGAACATATGATTTTTGGTTTTCTGAGTCCGGCTAACTTTTGCTTAAGATAATGTTCTCCAGTTCCATCCATTTACTTGAGAATGGTAAGATTTCATTCTTCTTCGTGGCTAAGTAAAATTCCATTGTGTATAAATACCACATTTTCTTAATGCATTTGTCTATAGTGAAGCATCTGGGCTGTTTCTATAATTTGGCTATTGTGAAGAGTGCTGCAATAAACATGGGTGTTCAGGTGCCTCTGGAGTAACCTGGCCATTTTTTTTAAATGAGAGAAAGAGGAGTAACAGAAAAATAATGTCTGTCAAAAAAAGTTTAAGTTAATTTTTCTGCTGTACCCGTTCTGGAATGAACCCTAGATTAAGTAGGATTAGGACATGGGGAAACATGGGGTTGAATTCGAGAAGACAAGCATCAAGAACAAGACATGTGTAAAGAGGCTGAACCCATGCCCAGGAGACACTCAGAGCTTTGTCACACACAGCAATGCTTGCATTACACATCATCACTGGTATCTCAGAGACACTAGATATCTCATATGGTAAGTGACTTTTAGGTGGATTTCTTCTTGTTGTTTTACTGGAATTTCTGGCAGCATATTCAATTTTGCTCCTTTCATAGGAAAAAAATGAAGTACATTTATCTTTTCAATAGGAACAGAATAGCATAGTTATCTAACTTGTCATGTGACTTGACAGCTTTGAAATCCATACACTTAGAGTTAATTTTCCTGATAATGATTAAAATATAACACACAGTATAAGCTGTTATTTCTGTATCTGCCTCTTGTAAGGATGCATATTTTACATGTCCTATAGGTTCATATATCCTCTGATGTAGCAAGAAATTTAATAGCATGCAATCTTCTGCAGACAAATCCTGTGTGATTGATCAACAATGGTTCCCCAGCCATTATTTTACAAGGCATAGAAGAGCCAGTCAAATCCTGTCCAGAATAGCTCAGGTGCCTTTAGAGATGCAACTACCCGATTTAATAATAGAGTTTTGTGTTATTGATGCTCCACTGAAATCAGAAACAAAGGATACTAAACTATTGACTAAGGATAACTGTTGAGAGACTATCGTCTGTCAAGCATATTGTTACTCCTTATTGGAAAATCCTATGACCACCAACTCCCTATGTAGCTATCTTAAACAAATGAAAATGCCATTTTTTTTTCTTTTACAAAATTGGAGAACAGGAGGTCAGAACAGGTCCCATTTAGGGCAGGGTTTTGTACCAGTGGGAAGCAGGGAAGAAGTGGGGACAAGGTGTGGGAGGGTGAATATGGTGCAATACTGGATACACACATGAGTGTAAATGGAAAAAGATACCTGTGGAAACTATTCCAGGAATGGGGGGGGTTGGGGATAAAGGAGAATGATGAAGGGCATAAATTCAAATACTATCTACTTGATAAATTGTAAGAAATTTTGTAAATGCCACAATGTACTCCTGCCCAGCACAACAATAAAAGAAAAATAATAAAAAAGAATCAGTAGAAGAAAAAAAGCCACAAAAGATTGCTACTTATTAATATAAAGGCTATAAGTTTGAATGTTGAAATAAGGTATCAATTCATGTCTCAACTTTGCTTTCTTTTCTTTTATGCAACTTCAATCCTCCAATTGTCCATTTCCACACTGATAGAGAATGATAGGTACAAGGACCCTACGTGTTACAATGCCAATGTAGATTAAGCACTATTATTCATCTAAGTGTTAATTTACATTACCATTACCAATATTTTGATGTTTTCGTACAGAACATATCCTGTGACAGTTTGGTCATGTTAAAGTAACAAGATATTTGAAATGGCTTATATCTGTTTTCATACTCAAATTCGTGTCTATACACATATGCATATACGGTCACCAACCACAATTAAAAACATGGCACATGAAGGTTAATGCCATGCAAAATGTTAATATCATGAGAATCAAATGATTCCTTTTATCTTTCACTCTAAGAGTAAACCAAATAGAAGACAGCTAGTCTTTCTAGGAAGACCCAGGGACTTTTCTGGCATAACAGAATCATATTTAGTTTTAGCACCTGAAAATCACTGATTTAGTACCTGTCTCAGTTTGGATAATGAAAAACTTCATGTTGCCTCTTAGGTTATCCAAAAGATCTATTTTGGTTTTCTGCTCGGGTCTTCCCTGACTGAATAGCATCTCATGTCTGCACACTTTTGATCCTTTTCATTTACATTGAAATGGGCCTGCAGCATGTCTCAAATTCCTTATGGTCCCTCTGTGTGAAGTCAATTACATAGAAAAAGCTAATTTGTGCTAAAATTTTAATGGCCTATTTTACTACCATTCTGAGAAATCATATTTATCTATATTAATCTCAAGTAAAATGGTCAACCTGAAAGAATTACAGTGCCACTGGAGGATAAGAATAATGAAAGTATTTTACAGAATGAGCCACACTTACCCTGCTAAATCTCTCCATGTGGTGGAAGGAAGAGGTGTTTATAAAGTTTCAGAAGGAAAGACTTGATAGGATTGTGGCTGGGAAGGCTGAAAATATAATAATCACTCAGAGAATTCACATTATAGTCAGTTCCAGTTTATGCCAATATCTCATTATGAAACATACAGAAATTCTACAGTGTCAATACCTCAAGCTTCATTCTTTAGTCCTTGTGCCATGTTATGCGGTGTTCCTCTATGTTTTGTCTTTTCTCTTTCCTTTCAGGAAATTGTATTCATTCTTTAACACTTGGTTAAAATGTTCTCAGGAAAATGTCCATTTTTCCTTCTTTTATTTGTTCTTGTCATTTCATTCACATTGTAAATTCAGAAATTATTTCAATGTATTAGGTTGATTTAATTATTGTCTGTTCTCAACCAGACTGAAAATACTCACAATAGCAAGTATTACATATTTACCATACTAATCTTTTGAGGTGCAACACAGTGCCTAAACCAAAACAAAGAGAACCAAATGAATGAGTTAATTAGTATAAGGCCTTACAGAAGGGACTGCTGGAGTGCTTCAAGTGGTAGAGCACTTGCCTAGGAAGCAGAGGCCTTGAGTTCAAACTCCAGTACCTCCAAAATAAAAATAAAATAAAGACCTTACAGAAAAGTAAAAAAGGAAAGGAGCTTCTAGCAAGTATAATAATCAAGATTTCTTTCCTTTTTTGGGGGGGTGGGAGGAATTCTGGGGCTCAAACCCAGGACTTTGGTTTTGCCAGGAAAGTACTCACACTATACACTGAGTTATATTCCCAGTCCTAATGAAGATTTCTTAAAAACTTCTAGTCTAGCCATATGATATTAAAAATATGAGCATTAGATCTGCTTATAAATTCCAAAACTGGGTTGAGAAAGTTCAATGAGCCTACTTAAATCTTGTGATTTGATTATCACATTAATACAAAGATACCTCACCTGTAATTTCCAGGTGAAATGCACTATACAGAGTTTCATTAGAGTAAAAAGTTGGTTGTTTGCTTTGTATGTAAGGAGCCAATTGTTTCATCAACAAAAGTTCAAAAGTTGAGAGTCAGAGAAGCTTTGGTATCTAGTTGCTACTAATCTATATGTGAATTACACACACTAATAAATTTGAGAATGTCTTACTTTAAGAGAAGACAAAATAATTAATTGGAACTTGGGAGCAATCATTATCTACATGTAGGCATAAAAGAAGATTGTATTAAAACCTGGAAGCAATTTTAGGGGGAACAAATTAACTATTATAAAATTTAGAATATTTTGTATGTTATATAAAATTAGCCTTAACTTAATATCAATGATGAGAGTATATAGGCTTAGAGGTAGTAGTCAACATCAAAACAAGACAAAATTGTGTTTTTATTATAATATCAAATAATTATTTTACTGCTTAATTATACTATCCACTTATAATATATCACAAAATATGTGGAAATATCTACATTCTTAGAGATTAAAACCTGTTATGTCTAAGATGAGTTGCAGCCTGAAGGTACATAGCACTGTAAAACGCTGCTTCAAGATAAGATATTTGAATGGAATCATGGCAAAATATCTGCAATTTATTCTCATCTTAAAAGTTGCCATTTAAATTACTTTTTTCTATTAGTGTAATGTAGCATAGCAATAAGCACATTAACTTTTTAAAAATGCATTAAATAATTTGCTATATCTCTGTACACTGCAGATCTCTATTGTAATTCTAAAACTCCAAATGAATCTATACAGGGAAATCATTCAAAATCCACAGAGACTAACTATTTAGAGTTTTCTGAATACAGTTTCCCAACCATGGGAGCTAGACATCTTGCTAATTATGCAGTTTATGTTCAGAATAAGAATAGATGGCTTTTAGAATTGTGGTCACCCTCAGGAATGATATTTTTGATGATCACACGAATCCCAGGATTTTCTCCTCTTCTGCCCTTTCTTGGCCCATGAGTCAGCATGGCTGTGGTTATTAAAATATTAGGAAAAAGAATCTCTAATTCTAGCCCAGTTGACCTTACAAATTAAGCAATGCTTGATTTGCAATAAAACCAGCTGCGAGGGAATCACAACACAAGAATTTTCTTTCCAGATTTCCTGTTAGAGACAAGAAGACTGAAACAGAAATTAATAGTGCCTTTGCCATTCCAATTTGCCAAACAGTAGAGATGTTTGCTATTTTACTTCTGTTTTCTGGAAACAATATATTGTTCCAAATTGAATTAATAATATATATGTTCTGGACATATTTGCAAGTTGTCATTATTTCACTAAGATATGATAATGTGGATACTTTGGATGTGAAATGTTTAAACAGAACACCTGCAACTAGGGACTGGATTGTTTGCTTAATGGTGTTGTGTCTATTTTATCCCCAGTAGTAAGGGATGGTGATTTTAAAGCTCTTTTCAACATGAGGCTAATCAGGAGTAACTCCAACTGCCAATTCAGTGTAGCAGAATGTTCTACATGTGAAAACAAATCACTATTGTCTCAAATTAAGTAAGTGAGGTAAAATCACAGCATAGTGATGGCTGAAGAAGTTTTATGAGTTAAATAGAAAAGCAGTAAAGATAGATGTATCTTATATTTATATTATTTATAGATATATTATCCCTTATTCTTCCAACTAAGTACAGCTAAAAACTATTGAATATTTTATGAAAGAAAAACTAGAAGATTCTAAAAGGTACAGGAGAGATGCAGCCTGGTTAGGGACTTCAGTAGCCAAGGAACTAAATGATAGGCAGTCCCTATATTGTTGTCTTTGTTGCTGTTGTTTTGGGGTTTTCTGCCTCACATATTCTAAGCTTGAAGCTGAAGAAGCTAGAGCAACTGAACACACTCACATTGGCTGTAAACAAAACAGCACAATTCTCCCAAGAGACTACTGGATTTAGCCAAAGACCCAGAAAATTGGCAAATTATCAATACAGAAATCTTTATGACAATAATATTCTGCATAAAAGCAAGCAGAACAGAAAAAGTGCTGTGACTCCACCCTCACTCACAGTATTATGGTCAAGTGAAGAGCCCAGACTTCCATCATTGCTAAGCTGTAATGAAGCCCCAGCCCCACTGCTGCTGGGGATGGTGTTGTGGATAGCTGAGTAGAGAGTAAGGATGTTTATATCTGATGAGTAGTAATGAAGTATTCCTCCACTCCACAGGTTCACACCTTTTCAGGACCATATAACATATCCCAAGATAGACCATATCCCAGAGTACAAAAGGACAATAAATTTGGAATAAATGAATTAATACACAATCAGTAACAGAAAGACAACAGAAAAGTTTCCAAACACTCAGAAGCTAAACAATTCATTCCTAATAATTCACAAATAATGGAGCAAATTTCAAGGGAAAATCAAAGATATATGAAGCTGAAGGAAAATTGAAATACAGAAGCTTTGAAGAAGTAGTAAAAAGTTCTGAGTGGAAAATTTATAGCACCAAACATAAAATTGAAAAAAAAATTTTTGAATCAACAATCTGAGGTCCTAGCTCAAAAACCTAGAAAAAGAGGAATAGATGTGGGGATAATTGCAGTCTTTTCATGTTCTACTGGCCTTTGAGTCCGTTTTAATGCCAACACCAGGACCTTTGGATTCTTATGGCTTTATGGTATGTATTAGAAGTCAGAGAGGAAAATGCCTCTAGCTTTGATCTTTTTGATCAAAATGGCTTTGGCTATTTGGGCTTTTTTATTGTACCAAATAAATTTTAGGGTTTAAAAAATCCTGTGAAGGATGCCATTGGTATTTTGATAGTTATTGAATTCGAGCTGTAGGTAGCTTTGTGGAGTATGTACATTTTAATATCATTATCATTACCAGTCCTCTGATTTTTGACAATGGTTTTGAGAGCATGCATTGGTTAAAAAGGAGAGTCTTTCCAATGTTCCTGAGAAAACAGGCTTTTCATAGGCAGAAGAATAAAACTAGACTACCGACTCACACCAGTTACAAAAATAAACTCAAAATAGATTAAAGACTAATAAGGCCTTAACCAATGAATCTACTGGAAGAAAATGGGAAATGCCTCAGGGCATTGAAATGAGCAAGAATAATTTGGACAAGTCTTGGAAACAAAGAAAAGAAACAAACATGATTATAAAATTTAAAAGCTTCTGCAAATCAAACAAAACAATCATCAGATGAAAGGGACAATCTACACATCGGGGAAAACATTTACAAACTACGCATATGACAAGAGGTTAATAGACTATGTAAGGAACATCCAAAAACTCAATATCAAAATCCAAGTAACCCAATTAGAATAGGTATTAGACATAAATAGACAAATATCAAAAAGGTCATGCACCCTTGTATTCTCAGCTATGCAAGACTCAGAGGTAGGAAAAATGAGGTTTGAAGCTGACTCTGTGCAAGAGGAAGACCCTACTTGCCTACTTGAAAATTAAATTAAAATATGAAGGGCTGAAGGTGTGTCTAAAGTGGAAGAGAGCACTTACCTAGCAAACACAAGGCCTCAAGTCAAACTTCAGCACCATCAGAAAGGAAGGAAGGAAGAAAGAAATGAAAGAATGAGAGAGAGAGAAAGAAATGAAGAAAGAAAGAAAGAAAGAAAGAAAAAGAAAAAGAAAAAGACCATTTGAATGATCAAGAGGCAGATGAAAATACATTCAATATTATCAGTTATCTGGAAAATTCGAATCAACATCTCAATGAAATCTCACTTCATTCCAATTAGAAGGGCTATTATAAAATATGCTAAAGACAGAAGTGCTTGCAAGGATTAAGAACAGAAAACACTAATACATTAGTTGTCAGATTGTAAAATAATGCAGCCCTATTGGAAAACAGAATGGAGTTTCCACCCCAAATTAAAACTAGATCTATTTATATTATCCAGCAAACCTGCTAGAGGGTATTTATAGAAAGGAATTGAAATAAGTATGCCGAAGAGTCAGCTACATTCCAAAGGTCACTGGAGCACTATCCACAATAGTCAAGGTATTATAAGACATTAATGGCAAACAATTGTTGCACAGATGAAAATGTGGTATGGATCCATAACAGAACACTACACATACAAAAGCTAGAGATTGTGTCATATGAGTGACATGATTGGAACTGGAGATCATTAAGTAAAGTATGCTAGACACAGGGAGAGAGTTGCCATGTGGTGTCACTCATATGTGGAATCAAAACAGTTGATCTCATTCAAGTGGAGAAGGGAATGAAGGTTACCAGAGGTTAGGGGCAGGAGAAGGAAGACAAGAAAGGATGGGTTAATGGTACTACAATGAAGTAAGATAGGGGCCAGAAGTGCTGCTCCAATAGTGCTTTATATAGTCACAATGAATGGTTTTGAAAGTTTGCACCATAAAGAAATGACGAAAGTTTGATGAGATAAATATATTTAGCCAGATGTAAACAGTGCTTAATGTATACATGTATTGAAACACTACATTGTGCCCATCAATGTGTATAACTTTATGCTTTTATGTATCAGTTAAAATTTGATTTTTAAAATGTTGGAAAAAAACCAAGAGGCTGTAAATGGCTAGGAATATGTGAAAAAGATCCATAAAGACATTTCAGAAATAAAACATTAAATAATGAAGTAAGAAGATAATGGACAAGAAACAGGTGAGTAAAAGAAAAAATCAGTAAATATGAATAAAGTAACTGTATGAAGCATGCAAATTATTTTCTTTCTTTTATAATTAAAATGAAATAATTATTATTTTTACAAGCACAACTAAAATTCTGGGTAGTTTTAGCTGTCAGATCATGGTGATAAAAACTATCTAATTTTTAGTTTTCCATATAATATAGTGGTTAGGCAGAGGATAAGTATGTTAATATTTTAAGACACTACTGTTAGCATTTAATTTTTAAAAGTTAATCTAAAAATTAATAAACTCCTTTATAAAGGAAAAGAAAAAATAAAAAAGGAGAAAAATAAAATGTCTAAAGCTAAAAGAAGTAGAATTTTAGAAATAACCTAAATATACAACTAGTAACAATAAAAGTACTAAATTGTCCCACAAAAAATGAGATAGAATTAGAAAGTAAAAATAAAAAGCAGTTTGTATCTTTCAACATGAGTCAAAATGAAGGCATAGGGCACATAAAATTTTTAGTAAAAGGATTAATGATACACTATGCAACTACTCTTCTGAAGAAAGATGATGTAGATTCAAAACAAAGCAAAACAAGCACTGTGAGGGGAAATGCAAAGCTAGGTAATAAAGGATCACTGAAGAATGCAAAAAGTTCAATTCAGAAGGTAATTGAAACCAATTAAAATGGAGAGTAGAAATAATTATATAATAGTGAAGTATGTAAAACAAAAATTGAAAGAATTACAGTACACATCTTAAAAATCATAGTAATATTTTCATACAAGCTTTTAGACATAGACAAAGGGAACTGCAGGAAAGAAATAAGGTAATTCTGCAATATGTACTCTATAACATTCCAGGCTTTTCCTACAGATATTAAAATCGATTGGTCATTTTGGTCACCAATAGAAATGATTAGAACAAATTTGATCCTTAATAATTTTAGAGAAAATAAATGATGCTAATTATTTTTCAGAATAGTAAATTCAGGTATGTGAGATTTAAGAGTGTTTTTTTTTGGTCTTGTATGTTTGTTGTTCTAAAACCCACCTCTATCTGGGTGTCCCCCTCTTTCTCAATATTTGGGAAATGTTATTATTTTATTGAATTTTTTTTAACTTTAGCTTATACCCCTTCTGAGTATATACTTATAATTCATAAATTTGGTCTTTTACTTATGTCCCAGAGATCTTATATGTTTTCTCGGTGCTTTCTTATTTTTTTGCTTTACTATTGCCCTAAACATTCTAATTTTTCTACCCTGTTTTCAAGCCCTTGTATTCACCTCATTCCAGTCTATTAGTAAGGTTTTCAATCAATTTGTTTATTTAATTTATTAAGCTTGTCATTTTGAAAATTTCAACATGAGATTTTTCAGAGTTTCTCTTCATTGAACTCATTTTCATATCCTGGTGTTTTTTCCTGTGTATTTTATTTGAATTCACTCAGATACTTATTTATGCCCTTTTTGATGTGTTAACCATTCTTATAATCATATTTTTGAATTCTTTGTCTGGAATTTCATCTACTACACTATCATTAGAATACATTACTGTGGGATTTTTAAATTTTGTAGGAGTCATGTTGCCTGTTTTTCTCATATTTCTTGTTTTTCTGCATTGGGATTTCTGCATGTGAGGACATTATTGGTTGGATGTTTTAACATATATTCTTTCAAGTTGAAGACAAATATTTAAGACTAGAAAAAATGTCTCCATGTCATATTATAATCAAAACATTAAGTGTACAGAACAAAGAAAGAATATTAAATTCTGTAAGAGAAGCACCCCTTACATAAAGGCAACCTATCAGAATAGCAGATTCCTCAATAGAAACACAAACCCCTGGAAGGCATGAATGGTGTACTTCAAGCTCTGAAAGAGAGTAACTACCAAAGTACATACTGTTTCAGCAAAGCTATCCTTCATATTTCTTGGAGAAATAAACATGCTCCATGATGAACATGAACTAAAGGAATTTCAGACCACTGAGCTAGCACTATAGAAGTTAACTTACAATAATCCTACAAAGAGAACAGGAAGATAAACACAGTCAAGAGAATATGGAAAAGAATAAATTTCACTAGAACACATAAACAAATGAGGATTAAGAAAGAATCAAACATCACAAAAAAACAAAATGACAGAGATTATTACATCCTTTACTACAATAACTCTGAATGTAAATAGCCTCAGTTTTCCAATTAAAAGACACAGGCTAGAAAAATGGATGGAAAAACATGGCATAACTATTTTCTGTATCAAAGAAACATACTTCACTATCAAAAACAAAACCCATCTGAAAGTGAAAGCTTGGGAAAAGATATTCCAGTGCACAAAGCAAGATGGAGTAGCTATATTCATATCTGACAAAGCAGGCTTCAAACCAAAATTAGAAGAGATAAAGGAGGAGGTTACAGAATATTGATAAATGCTCCTGCACAATTTCACAAGATAAGGGAGGGTATGCATTCAAAACCAGATACCCTTATAATAAAACATGATAGAGAAAGACACAATACCAACAAAAACAGCAACAAAGAAACTATAGGCCAATTTCCTTCATGAACAAGGATGCAAAAATTCTCAATAAGTACTTGCAGACTGAGTTTAACAGTGAATTAAAATCATCATACATCATGATCAAGTTGAATTCATTCCAGGAATGCAAGGATGATTTAACATATCCAAAGCAATGAATATGATACAGCACATAAACAGTATCAAGAGCAAGAATCACATACTCACTTCAGTATATGCAAAAAAAGCCTTTGACAAAATCACACATACCTTTATGAAGTCCAGAGGAAATTGAGTAAATGCCTCAACAAAACAAAGGCTGTACATGACAAACATACAACCAATGTTATACTTAATGGGGAAAACCAAAAGCATTTACTCTAAAATCAGGAATACATTAAGGGTGTCCATACTTACCACTCTTATTCAATATAGTGCTTGAATTCTTAGCCAAAATAAAAAGGGAATAGAAAGAAATAAAGGTATAAAAATAGGAAAGATAGAAGTAAAACTATCCTTGTGTACAGATGATATGAACGTATATTTAATACACCATAAAGACTCCATTAGAATGCTTTAGATATAATCTATACTTTCAGAAAACTAGCAGGGTACAAAATCAACATACTAAAACTTGTAGCTTATGTATACACTAACAAAAAAACTCACTGAAAAAGTGGTCAGGAATCAATTTCATTCACAATAGTCTGAAAAGTTACTTAGGCATGAACTTAATCAAAGATATTAAATACCACCAAATGAAAACTATAAAGCACTGAAAAAGGAATTGTGAAAGACACCAGAAGATAGATCCTGAAGTGGTAGCACAGACCTGAAATCCTAGCATTTAGGAGACTGAGGTAGGAGGATCATGACTTTGAGGCCATCTACTGCTGCATAGTGAGTTTCAGGCCAGCTGGAAATACCTCCTTTGTTCATGGACTGACAGAATAAATACTGTTAAAATATCAATATTGACAAAAATGCTATACAATTTTAGTGCAAACCTCACCAAAATTCCAATTGATATTCTTCAGACAAATAGAAAAATACAATCCTAAAATAGTATGGGTCTTTTAAGTAAACAAATACTCAATGAATTTCTGAGCAAAAAGAGCAATGTTATAAGAATGACAATACCTGACTTCAAAATATATTACAGGACAATTTTAACAAAAACCATACGGTGCTGGCACAAACAATTAACACATAAACCAGTGGAATAAAAGAAGATCCAGATCTAGGTCCATATCTCTATAGCCATCTGATTTTTACAAAAGTAACCAAAACATACATAGGAAAAACAGTACCTCTTCAACAACTGTTGTTGGAAAAACTGAATTCCAATTGTAGCACACAAAAAGTAGTTCCTTGTCTTTTACTCCCAAAAAGATACTAATGTAGTACCTGAAACTTTGAATCTACCAGAGGGAAACAGGGAAAAGTCTTCAAGATATAGACAGGGAACAATTTTCTGAGTAGATCTCCAATAGATCAGGAAGTGACAGGAAGAGTAGACAAATGATGAAATTGCATCAAATTAAAAATGCTTTTGTACAGCAAAGAAAACAATTACCAGAGTGAAGAGACAGCCTGCAAAATGTGAGAATATCTTTACCAGCTATTGCTCTGGGGATTAATATCTAGAATACATAAGCAGCTCAAAAGTTTAAACAACAAAATAACAAAAATTTCAATCAATATCTGTGCAATGTAACTGAACAGTTTTCAAATGAGAAAGAACAAATAGAGAACAAATCCATGTAAAAGTGTTCAACATCCCTGTCAGGGAAATGTGAATGAAAGTTGCTTTGAGACCTCACCTCACCACTGTCAGATTGCTATTGCTAAGAAACCAAGCAACAAATGCTGAGGAGCATGGGGAGGGGTAAGGAACCAATATTTTTTGCTCTTGGGAATGTAAATCAATTCAGTCACTAGAAATCATTATGGAGATTCCTCAAAAAATTAAAAATAGTACTTTCATATGATCAAGCCATACCACATATGGATATGTACTCCAAAGAATCAAAGTCTGGTGACTATATAGGTATTTTTTTAATACAAAGTATTAAACAACATAGGTATTCCTGTTTAATGTGTTCACAATAGCCATATTATGGAATCTGCCTAGGTGTCTAATCGATAGATGAACAGGTAAAGAAAATGTGACATATATACACGATGGGGGTTCACTCAGCCATAAGTAAAATCTAAATTATGTCCTTTGCAGACAAATGAATAATGGAACTGAATACTATGTTAAGCCAAATAAGCCATTTCCACAAAGAAAAGTATCACATGTTTTCTCTCATATGTAGAATCTAGGGAGGAGAAAAAAACATTCAAAGTGAAAGAAAACCACTAGGAATGTGGAATGGGAAGGGAAATGTGAAAGTAGTAAAAATATGGTCACAGTACATTGTGTTCATGAATGTGTATGTCAAAATGAAATCCCTTACATTCTGCAATTGAAATACACTGATAAAAAATAATGGGTGTGTAATGGTCTCCAATATTAGATAACTTTAATAGCTCTTATTTTCATCTCCGTGTTAACTTTATTTGAGCAATTCATGAATATTTTAATGAGAAATGTAATCTATTAAAATGTATATTATTCTGGAGAAGTATGTTCTTATTAAACATCTTATAAATTGAATACATAGGAGATGGTCATTTGTGGAAAGCAAAATTAAGGTGTTAGTATTATTCAGTCACATGAAGCAGAATCAAATATAGACATCCCTCTCTGGAGGGGATTGTTTCTATGACCCTTGTATGTACACAATCCAGAAATATGGGCATTCCCTACAGAAAAGGGTATAGTATTTGAATATTTGCCAATGTATTTCTTTTCATATATTTAAATTTATTTCTGCATTACTTATCCAATATGTGATGAGAAACCCTAGTCCAAAAATCTGAAATCCAAAACCACCCAAATCAGAAACTATAATGTTCTGCCATAAAATGCTACACTGTTTTCATGTGATTGTCACAATCAAAACAGCAAGTGCACTAATAGTACTTTAAAAAATTACTTCCAGGTCATATGTACAAGATGTATAGGACATACGTTACTTTTTTGTTTAGACTTGGGTTATATCCCCCAAATCCCTAAATTCAGAATACTTCTGGTTCCAGCAGTTTAGATAAAAGATACAAGGAAGTGATATGTTAGTAGACATTGCATTTCATTGCTTAAGGAATAATGACAAGAAAGTAGTCTGCATATGTTCAGAACAGAAAAGAATTATTTCAAATATTTTTAATCTATGCTTAGTTGTTTTTATGGATTCAGAATATGCTAATAACTGAGAGATGACTGGAGTCCTTGCAGAAACTTTAGGGAAAAATCTATTTAGTGATTCAATATGTTACACTGCATATTATGCTTCTGCCTCTTGAGAGGTAAATAGATTCAATTTGTAAAAAAAAGTCTGGAATAAATACTATTTTACTTTCCAACTTTATCTTCACTATTATGGACCACTTTCAAATAGCTGAAGAGAAAGAAAGGAATTAATGAGGACATCTGATAATTTATAAGGGAGATATTTAAATAATATATTGAAGCCACTTTATTTGTGGAGAAATTATGTACTTTTTATTTCCCAATTTTCTTTCTTTACCTTTCTCCATTCCTCCCAGGCTTATTTTCCTTCTTTACTCAAAATAGTTTTTCATAATTTTTCCATATTTTGTTGTGATTCAGAAAAAAATAGCATACTTCTGCAACACAAAATACGGCATTTGAGCCATGAAAGAATTTGAGATCATTTATCTTAAAATCATATCTAAAAACTAATGTTTCTCTCACTTATGATAATGATTCTCACCCCAAGACTATTACTATATAATCATATAAAGTTGGATATATAAATATGTACAGATATAAGTAATTAGAATAGTTTCGAAAGATAGTTAATAGATAAGAAGGAAAAGCATAGATCAATAATATAAGGAAGTTACAATATCTATAAAATTAAAGTATACATTTTCTAGACTCAAAGACAAGAATGACATTCAAATATAGTCTCAAACACATTATTACAATATCTCCATAAAGACAATGACTGAAATTTATAAAAAAACTGAATCTTCAATAGGTATTAAATTATGCATATTTAAATGTGTTGGATTTTGTTAGGTCAGCTGTTAATGATACCAAAATAAATTTGAATTTTATAGTGATTTTTTATTGTTATCGATCTATATGTCTGTTCATCATCTATCATCTATCTGTCCCTCTGCACTGCTCCCTATCTGATTTATATGTGTGTTGATTTCTACGTGACCTGTTTTTTTCCTAAATTAACATTACCTGTAAGTCATTAATTTAATCATTAATTAAATGTCCCAGTTAATTAAAAATGCTTTGAACATTGGACTAAGCATTGATCCACACATACCTTATTAGAAATTTCCTTAAGATGCAGTGTATTGCCATTCATCATTAAATTTACTCAAGAAACATCCTTTGCATTTCATTTTATGCTGCAGTGCTCAGTTCCAAGTTGGTCCTTGAACTAAATCTTTAGCTGGCTGGAGCACAATCTGATAAAGTCTGAGGATTGACCTTAACTCTGTTTCTTAGTTGCAATTCATATGTCTCTTTCCAGTTCACAAAATGATGAAGATGCATTGCTTTCTGGAAGAAATTAGCTTAAGGCAATTATAACCACTTAAAGCAAAAATGAACATTTACTAATGACTATTGAATATTCTTGTCCTATATAACTCATTCCTGTATTAAAAATTGAAATCTGGCAGAACAGGTCCTGCCAGGAAGGAGGGTACCATCAATGGTACCAGTGGGAGAGGAGAGGTGGGGGAGGTGTAGAAGAAAGGCTGTAGGAGGTGAATATGGTGCAAATACTGTATACACATGTATGTAAGTGTAAAAATGCTACTCGTTGAAACTACCCCAGGAATGGGGGAAAGAGAGGATAAAGGACAACAATGGAGGGGGTGAACTCAAGTATGATATATTTGATACACTATAAGAACTTTGGTAAATTTCACAGCAATGTATCTCTACCTAGCACAAAAAAAAAAAAGAGAAAAATCTAAATGTAATCAATCACATACCTTTACCTACACAGTGAGCTGTCCACAAGTTGATACTCAAAAATCTCTTACCACACAAGTATATTACCTATAACTTAATGTTAGAATTAAGTGCTTGCTTCCGTAACAGATAAATCTAAACATAAGTATAAAACAATGATGTAACTCAGCAATTGTTCAAGAACTCAATTATTTTTCCTGGTTGGATGGTGTTCATTATGAGTAAAAATTCAGATGTTAAGTTCCTTCCTTATTGCGATTGGGTCATTTTCAACTTAAATTTTTGCAGCCATCAATTATCACCTAGGATATGTGTGCATATGAGGTACAAAAAACAGAAGAGTACACAGGATTACATCTTTAACGAGCTGACTTGGAAGTACCATAGACCATTCATTAGCCAAAACTCATCACTTAGGCACTCCTAAAAACAGACTAAAACTAAACAAGGTAATCAAGCATCCAGAAGGAAGGGCAGGAGGCTTAGATTTCATGATCTTAATTTTGACATATGAAATTGTATGTATTTACTACTTACAACATATTGTACAGAAGTATAGATGAACTGTGAAATAACTAAATCTAATAAGCATGCATTACAACACAATTTCTCTTTTTTCTGTGGTAAGAAAACTTTATACTGACCCTCTTGCCATTTTTCAAAAATACAAAATTTTGTTACCAAAGTTACCACACTGTAGAGTAGGTCACTCATTCTCATTGGTTGAATACTTAGCTTTTTCTACCACCCAGAGTTTGAATACCCCATGAGTACATTCTTCTCAACTACAGAATGATTTTAAGGTCTATCTTGACTGTGCTATCCTTAGCTCTGAAATTTATATTACTATTTATCTTTAATGTGTTTATTGATTTATTTTATGTAATTGTAATTGGTCTAGTTTGTAAACTGATAGATTGGTACAGTTTTATCCGTAGCAGAGAATCTTTTATGGCAAGTGAGAACAAAAATAGAAGGTATTTACAAATTTGTAAAAAGAGTACCCTTCATTCCTATGCCTCTCTCAATGCATACCTCCCTTCTGAGGGATTTCTGACAATTTTAACTGGCTTAGCAATGATTCACTTGTTACATCATTTTGCTTTCTTTTGCAGGTCTTTTTTGTTTATGCGGGTCATTTCCTTTCTGATGTTTGTTCCTAATTCTGTGTATTCTTGTGCTTAGTACTTGGAAGGATGACTGTATTTTTAAAGAAAGGAACTTTCTTTAAACTATTGAAAGTAAATTCAATATTGTGATCAAACATTTTAGAAGCCATCATACGGAATTAAACATGAAGAGTTTTCAAATGATGCTGATTTTGAAGCATGTAAACATGAATCAAATTCAGTTTCATAACCTTGGAATATCTGTATAGTTTAATTATTCAAATTATAATGACTTCCTTATTCTTTTCTGTAAATCTAAATCAATAATTCAAATTCATATCTTAACTCCCTAGATTCCCATGCTGATATATACTGTTTCCTTTATAATCCCAAGTAGTAAATTAGTACCAAACTTAAAAATTTAAAACAATAAATATTTGTTTTCTTGCAGTTTCTACAGCACAGGATTCTGAGCATAAATTAATCAGGGCCTCTAGCTCAAGGTTTCATAAAAAATAGCAATTGAGGTATCAGTTTTGCTACAGTCATCTTAAGGTTCAACTGGAGAAGAACCCATGTGGGGGCCTCCCGGTCTCCTGTCCTGCATGTTTGCCATGTAGACAGCTTGCTTTCCTCCTCAGGATGAGAAGAAAGAGGAGAGAGAGAAAGAGAGAGAGAGAGAGAGAGAGAGAGAGAGAGAGAGAGAGAGATCTTAACATTGATGTCCTACCATTTTGCTAGGTCTACTTATTAAAAGTGAGTGGCAGTAACTCCCCACACTGAAGGGAAGGGGAAAAGATTAAACAAGACATGACTATCAAGAGCTAGAGATTACCGGATACTATTTGATAGAAATAATACATCTTCAAAACATTCGTTAAAGTTGTTAATACTATAAACTATGCTTGCAGGAAGAAAATGACAAAAATGCTTTTTTCAGCAATTAATAAAAAAGTTTATTGTTATTTATTTAGAATTATCCACATCATTCATATATGCTTTTCATAAATCTAAATTTTATTAAATATTCCCAGAACGTACAGTGCAATATTTTCTTTGAAAAAATTGCAAAACACCTTTTGATTTCCCATGATATTAATTACTATTTTTTATTTCCACTGGCCTTTTCTAGCTTTTTCTTTTGTCTTTGTTTGTTTAATGTTTCACTCATTATTGGAAAATTTCAAAATAACTTTGCTCTTCTTTTTTCCCAAACCTAAGATATTCTCTTGCTTCAGGACCTAATGCTGAGCATATCGCATGTATGAAAGAGTCTCATGTTTTCAGGGATCACGTGAGATATGTGAGGCTGAGGATTGTCATTACCAGAATATTAATGAATAGTTCAATATCTTAAAGGGCACAGAGTCTTCTTTGAATACTACATTGTACTATTAATGTTATTTCAGCAGTTTTCTTCAAAATGTGGAATATTTCTCTTCGAAAATAAATTACAATGAGTTAAATATAATCCTTTCCATTTTGTTAATTTATTTTAATGAGCAAAAATATGATTGAAGTGCCACATTCAGGCTATTTTAATTCCACTGTGAAGCAAGTATCTGTCATATTTATTACATGACCCTTAAGAAGGAACTATCACCCTAATGTAGTTATTTAACTAAGATTAGGAAACACAACTCTTTCCTAAGGTGTCTAGTAATCTTCATATATTTGAAAAACTGAAGCAGAATATTAAAATTAATGCTAATTGTTTAAGTTTACAGCAATGGTAACTTGTTCCAATAAATAATCAATTGACCTTAGAAAAGGATTCTGAACTATAGAAAGGAATACAACTACCCAATATACTAATTCCAACCTCATGGGACAGTGTTAAGCCAAGTCCAGACTTCTGATTCAGAGGAACTAAGATTTATGGTGTTTTAAGTTGCCAAATTCATAGGGATGTGGTAATGCAGTAACAGAAAGACCGAAATCTTCTTTAGCACAGAGGCTACTTTCACCTATGTGTGACCTCACTGGAGAGAACATGGCCACAAAGCATGGGATGATGTAGAAATACCTGATATATACCCATGGAAATCTCAGGAAATCTTCCCTCTAAAGTGCTACCGCACTTCATACCACAGAGAAGTGGTATGACAGAGCTTGCTGCAAAATGGCTTGAAGAAGTGTGGTGAGTCACCTTCATGAAAGGAGGTACTTTTCTTGTGCCACCTGAGAGTGTACCAGGAGAAGCTGTGGGTTCTGGGTCCTGTTGATGCTGCATGATGCAGGAAGAGGCTTACTCAGCAGGAGCCAGGTAATGGGGAAAGCACACACTGCAAGAGCCTGGTGTGAGAACTGCACAAGAGCTAGGAAAAGACAAAAATAATTTATTCCTTAGTGTCCCTCCAAATCCTTTATTTAACATCACAACATCTGTCAAAGAAGAAACATTCAAAAGGTCTATTCAATTTTTGCCAACAGAAACTGTGAAGGGTGAATGTGGAGTTGAGGTAAAGTACATTGACAAGCAACATAACAAATTATTTTACTGAAAAGAAAGTTAAAGTCATAACATTTAATACATTCTTGAAGATTAATATAAGACCAAGACAAGTCCTCTAAACCCTATGTCAGCATCATTTCAAATAAATACACTATCACATATAGTAGTAAATAGTGTATAGGACAACTAGTTAATTTGCTTAATTGCCTCATCTTTTTTGATTTCTTATAAAAGAATTTTCCAAACAAAAGTAATCCAGGGTAAAAGTATCTTCAGACATTCCAGTAGACATGTATGCTACAAAAAGAAACTTGGAAAATTGATGATCTCTATTTTTAATCAAAATCTTTTGTAATGAGATATATTTAAAGAAAAATGCAAATGCCTTCATTTTATTGTATAAAATATTTTGACCGAAGCATTCACCTTTGCAATTACTATCTAAATTAGTATTTGTAATCATTCCAATATTCCAGAAAGTTTTCTAATGTTTTTCTGGTCACTTTTCTACCTATCCTTGGAGAAAAAAAAACTTAATCCCATTCTGGCACTTTATATAATTGAGTTCATATACTCTATTTTACTTGGCTCTGATTGTTCAGCAAAATGTTTTTAAGAACAATGCATGGAAACTTGGCACAGGTGGCTTACGCCTATAATCCTAGCTACTCAAGGGGCAGAGATCAGGAGGATAGCGGTTTGAAATCAGCCTGAGCAAATAGTTCAAAGAATCTATCCAAAAATACCTAATACTAAAAAAGGTCTGGCAGAGTGGTTCAAGTGGTAGAGCGCCTGCCTTGTAAGCATGAGGCCCTCAATTGAAGCCCATTAACCCAAGAACAATGTGTGGAAGATTTATCTGCTTGATTATTGTGAGTTATTATTCTATAGTATAAACATCACCAGTGTCTTCTTTTATTCTTTTGCTAATTTAACTGATAAATAAAAACAAAAACTTGAACATATTAATGGAAGACCATGGAAATTTTTAACTCAAATATATAGTGTAATGTTGAAATCATGTTAAACATATCTCATACATTTATTACTTCCTCATTATGAAAACAGGAAGTGAACAGCAACAAGGCATATCTTTCCAGGGCACAGTCCCAGTGATCTATTTCCTTCAAATAGGCCCACCTCCTCCTTTCTACTACCTTCTAAGAAAGCCACCATAATCAATCCATTGGTGAATTCCAGTTCCTCAGGATGCAGTTCAGGAGCAAATCCACTTCTTATTTGTTGGATCTACCAGCTGGGAGCAAAGCTTCACCACATCAACCTTCATGAGGACATTTCATATCCAAACCATAACATACAGCCTGAAAATACTGTCTCCCAGTCTCTGAGTTGTTTTTCCATTCTGTTGATTATTTCCAGCATGCAGAAAACTTTAAGTTTGCTGCAACCCAATTCGTTTAAATTTGCTTTTGTTTCCTGTGCTTTTGGGGTCTTGTCCAAAATAATACTTGTTCATTTCAGTGTACTGAAGCATTTCTTTCTCTTTTCATAATTGTTTAGCTATGGGTTTTATATCTAACTCTTTAATCCATTTTGGTTAATTATTTTGTAACTGGCAAGAAATATGAATTTAGTTTCACTTTTCTATGTGTGGATTTGCTTTAGTTACATTTGAAAAGTACAATTATGTATTTTATATTTCCAATATTTATATAACTTACAATAATTTATTGTCTTATTTCTTTAACACAGCTCCCAAAATCATACTGAACAAAGCATGTTTTTAAAAGGGATTTCTGACTTGGTAATTATTTTAAAGGAAATACCTTTGACAGCTCACTTAAGATGGAGCTTACTTTTGGCAAATGACATTATTTTCATATTTTAAAGCTTTCTCAAATGTGCTTTCTCCATCTGCTGTTTTTAATTGTAGAGTTTCAAATGGTGAGCTGCACATGTCTTCCAGTTTCCTTTGCTTCTGAGAGTAGCTTTGTGTAATACATTTAGCATTTTAAACAATATTTTTCAAACTCTATAAGGAAACTACAATCTTTTAAAGAAGCACACTAAGCAATAGAAATTATCAGTTCAGTATGTGCACTAGATGCACCCATGGATTTTTGAACCATTTGTATCAGTTAGCAGATATTGACTTATGTATATATTAATGCATGTAAGATTTGCAAGAAAAATACATTTCTTTGTATAATATATGTTGAAATCATGACTGTCACAGATTTGAGTGTCACTTATTTCAATTTGATATAGTTAATACCTCCAAATTGATTCCAAAATTGATACATATAAATAGTGTGCACTAGGTAACCTCTCTTAACATATGGTAGTCATTGTAGATGGGAAGTGAGGTGGTCATTAAACTGTTACTGCTGGGAAATTTGAGGGCCTTTATATAAAGTGGAAAATATTTTATCACACACCATCTTATGTATCACAGGTTGCATGAAATACACAAACTAGGTACACTCACTCCAAGTAATTGAAAAAAACTTTACCAACATATTAAGGAAAATTAACAATAGGGTGTGAAGTACCCCAAGGCAATAGTGGTTTATGAACTTTGGGAGCATTAACAATAGGAAAACGAAACACGTTAACTTTGTTTTAAAAAAGTTCAGAAGAGGGTATAAGAAAGTGTAACAGCAATACCACAGAACTGCACTTCCTGAAGCCCCTGCAGGAAGTCAGGCCCCATCACTCCTGCCACTTGCAGGCTTGGCACTCCAGCACCTGCAGCAGCTGCTGTGAATCCTGGAAGCCCACACTCCAACACAAATAGACCCCTGGGCCTCCGGTATCTAGTAGGCACCAGACAACTCAAGTCCACTGGCCCTTCTGCCCCATAGGTACACTCAGTTTGCTATACAGTGCCAGGAGCCTGATACCAAACACACAAGTAAACCCCAGGCTCTAGACCTTGCTAATCTGCTGGTGCCAGGAGGCTTCCATCCCCATAGAGCACTGAGGCCCAGAATTCCCCACTGTCCCTGACAGTAAGAGAGCCATTGTTCCCTGTCAAAAAACCAGTGTGCCAGATTCTCCACTGAGGGGAGGAAAAGTATAACTTGCTAATCTGCAGGTGACACCAGAAGCCCTCTTCCCCCAAGGTACACAGAAGCCCAATGCTTCACACTGCACCTCCCTGCAGTTCAGTCACATGTCTTCTGTCCAAGAGCAAGAATCTCAGCTTCTCCACCAAGTGGCAATCTGCTACTCTGCTGGCACTAGGAGGCCCCCCTCTCACAGTGCACAGAGACCCAGTGCTCCCTACTGTGACTGCAGGAGAACCCCTGTGTCCCCATCAAAGAGCAGGAGCTATAACCTCCTCACTGAGGGAAGAATGGAGGCAACCAGCACCACAATAAGAACCCTACAAGGGGTAACATATCCATCACACCCCTCTCTGAGGAACAGTGCTGGAGCTCCAGGAAAAAAAAAAAAAAAAAAAAAAAACAGGGACACAAGTGATTAAAACCATAACCAAAAACAACTCCAGATACATAAATCTCAATGCAGAATGAAACAGCAAGACAACCATTCTCCATTAAAAGCCAATTCCATCACTAAGTATCCAAACACCTGCACAGAAGAAAGAACTATCAAATAAGAATTCCAAAATATAACAGTAAAAATGATTAATGACCTCGAAGGGGAAACACAAAAGTTAGTATTTGACCTCAAAGAGGATGGGAATAAATAATTAAATGAACTCAAAGAAAAATACAAATAAACAAATGAATGAAAACAAGAAGACTAGCCAAGATACAAAAGAAGAAATCAATAAAGATATGAAAATATAATCAATCCAAAATTTAAAAAAACCCTCAAAATCACAAATAAATATCCCAACTGAAAGCTTAGCAAATAGAATGGAGCAAGCTTAAAATAGAGTATAAGGAACAGAAGACAAAGTAGAGGAATTAAACCAAACAGTAAAAGATCATGAAAGAATGCTAAGAAAATACGAAGGGAACATGCAAGATATCTGGAACACCATGAAAAGATCAAACCAACAAATGATGGGTTAGAAGAAGGAGAGGAGATACAAACTAAAGGCATTGACAACCTATTCAATAGAATAATAGCAGAACTCTTCCATAACCTGGAGAAAGAGAGAGTCACCCAAGTGCAGGAAGCTTACAGAATACCAAACTGCAGGACCAAAAAAGAAACAGCACCATACACATCATAATCAAACCACTCAGCACACAGAACAAAGAAAGAATTCTGAAAGCTGCAAAAGAGGAAAGAAGTCACATACAAAGGCAAACCCATTAGAATAACAGATTCCTCAATTCAAACTCTAAATTCAAGAAGGTCATGGAAAGACATAATTCAGGCCCTGAAAGAAAGCCACTGTCAACCCAGACATCTACCCAGCAAAACTATCCTTCCTAATTGAAGGAGAAACTAAAACCTTCCACAACAAGGAAAAGCTAAAGGAATTTGTGACCACCAAGCTAGCACTACAAAAGATACTTAAAGGACTTTTACATATAGAAGAAGAAACTAGAGTGAGACAGGAAGACTCAAGAAAGAATAAACCCTTTTGAGCAAGGAGACCAGTAAACAAGGAATAGGTAAAACTAAACAATAGGGAAACAAAAATAACTGGAAACAGGCACCTCTCAATAGTAACACTGAATGTAAATGGCTTCAGTGTCCCAATCAAGAGACAGAGATTAGCAAACTGGATTAAAAAATAAGACCCAACCATATGTTGTTTACAAGAGACTCATCTAACAGAAGAAAAAAAAAAGATACTGGCTTAGAGTCAAAGGATAGAAAAAACTTCTCCAAGCAAATGGACCCCATAAACAAGCAGGAGTAGCTATACTCATATCTGACAAAGTAGAATTCAGAGTAAAATCAATCAGAAGAGACAAGGAACATCACTTCATATTAATGAAAGGAACAATTCATCAAGAGGAAATATCAGTCCTTAACATATATGCACCAAACACAGGGAAGCACATCTACATTAAAACAATTTCTAATGTCCCTAAAAGTACAGCCAGACACTACCACAGTGATACTGGGAGACTTGAATATACTACTCTCACCAATAGATAGGTCATCTAGACAAAAGATCAGCAAAGAAACTTCAGAGCTACCCCACATTAGACCAAACAGACATGATTGACATCTACAGAGTATTTCACCAACAGTGAGGCAATACACATTCTTTTCTGCAGCTCATGGAACTTTCTCCAAAACATCACATTTTAGGACACAAAGCAAATCTCAACAAATTCAAGAAAATCAAAATAACCCCCTGTATCATATCAGATAACAATGAAATAAAACTAGACCTCAGCAACAAAAGAAATCTCGGAAGTATTCAAACATATAGAGACTAAACACACAGTGCTGAAAAAACAATTAATAAGAGAAGAATAAAAAAATTCTTGAAATCCAATGAAAATGAAAATACAACCTACCAGAATCTTTGCTATCTACATGGCAAAGGCTGTACTAAGGAGAAAGTTTATAGCTATAAGTGCCTACATTAAAAAAGAAACAAACAAAACCCAGAGGTCTCTCAAATAAACTATCTAATGATGCACCTTAAGCTCCTAAAAAAAACAAGAACAAGTCAAACCCAAAACCAGAAGACGGAGAGAAATAATAAAGATCGGGGCCGAGATTAATGAAATCAAAACCAAACAAACTATGCAAAGAATCAATGAAACAAAAAGTTGCTTCTTTGAAAAGATTAACAAGATTGATAAACCCTGAGCCAACTTGACAAAAAGGAAGAGGAACACCCAAATTAAGAAAATCAGTGATGAAAAAGGGGACATAACCAACAAAATCCAGAGAATCATTAGGCAGTATTTTGAAAACTTATATTCAAATAAACTGGAAAATCTAGGTGACATAGATAAACTCCTCGATGTATATAAACAACCAAAAATTGAACCAAAAAAATATTAACCACCTAAATAGTCCTATTACAAGAAATTAAATTGGAGCAGTGATAAAGAATCTCCATATAAAGCAGAGGACCTGAAGGATTCACAGCAGAATTTTACCAAGTCTTTAAAGAACTAACACCAATACTCCTCAAACTCTTCCAAAAAATAGAAAGGGAAGGAACACTACCAAACTCAGTCTGTGAAGACAGCATTACACTCATTTCAAAACCCAATAAAGACATAACCAGAAAAGAGAATTATAGACCAATATCTTTAATGAGTATAGGTGCAACAGTTCTTAACAAAATACTGGCAAACAATTCAGCAACTCATCAAAAAGATCATACACCATGACCAAATTGGTTTCATTCCCGGGATGCAAGGATGGTTCAACATATGTAAATCCATAAATATAATACAGTATATAAACAGAAGCAAGGACAAAAACCACATGATCTTCTCAATAATGCAGAAAAAGCCTTTGACAAAATCCAACACCCTTTCATGATAATAAAGCACTGAAGAAACTAGGAATAGAAGGAACGTTCTTCAACATAACAAAGCCTATAATATGACAAACTTAAAGCCAAAATCATACTAAATGGAGAACAACTGAAACTGTTCCCCTTAATAGTGATCCAGGGCTTTCCAATTTCCCCACTCTTATTCAATATAGTTTTGGAATTCCTAGCCAGAGCAATAAGACAAGAACAAGAAACAAAAGGGATTCAAATAGGGAAGGATGAAGTCAAACTACCCAATTTGTAGATGACATGATTCTATACCTAACACCCCAAAACCTCTATCAAAAAACTACTATAAATCATAAAATCTTTTGGCAAAGTAGCAGGATACAAAATTAACATACAGAAATCAGTAGATTTTCTATATACCAAGAATGCACAGACTGAGAAAGAAATCAGGGAAACAATCCCATTTACAATAAGCTCAAAACCAATAAAGTACCTCAGAAGAAATTTACCAAAAGAAACCAACGATCTTTTTGATGAAAATTATAAACAACTGAAGAGAGAAATCAAAGAAGACATTAGAAGATGGAAAGACCTTCCACGCTCACGGATCGGTAGAATCAACATTGTAAAAATGGCCATACTACTGAAAGCAATCTACATGTTCAATGCAATCCTTATCAAAATTCCAATGACATTCTGTACAGAAACAGAAAAAAAAATCATGAAATACATACAGAAACACAAAAGACCTTGAATATCCAAAGAAATTCTGAGCAAAAAGTCCAATGCTGGAGGCATCACCATACCTGACTTCAAACTATACTACAAAGTCATAACAATAAAAAACAGCATGGCACTGGCATGGACATGAAGATCAATAGATCAGAATAGAAGATCCAGACATAAACCAATGCTTCTATAGCCAACTGATCTTTGACAAAGGATCCCAAAACACATAAGGGTGAAAAGACAGCCTCTTCAACCAATGCTACCGGGAAAACTGGATATCCACATGCAGAAGACTGAAACTAGATCCCTGTCTTTCACCCTGTACCAAAGTTAATTCAAAGTGGATCAAGGACCTTAATATAAGGCCTGAAACTTTGAAAGAGCTCCAGGAAGCAGTAGGAAATACACTAGAACAGGTAGGTATAAGGAATGACTTCCTAAATAGAACTCAAAATGCTCAGCATCTAAGAGAAAGAATGAACAAATGGGACTGCATCAAACTACAGAGCCTCTGCACAGCAAAGGAAACCGTCACTAGACTCGAGACAGCCCACAGAATGGGAGAAAAATCTTTGTCAGCTACTCACCTGACAAGGGACTAATATCCAGAATCTACAGGGAATTGAAAAAGCTCAGCCCTTAAAGAATCAATACTCCAATGAAGAAATGGTCACATGAATTAAACAGGGAATTGTCAAAGGAAGAGGTACAAATGGCCAGTAAATACATGAAGAAGTGTTTAACTTCCCTGGTTATAAAAAACATGCAAATCAGAACAACACTTAGATTTCATCTCACCCCAGTTAGGATGGCCAGAATCAAGGGTAATAACAATAACAAAAGCTAGAAAGGATGCAGAGAAACAAGAAACTTTATACACTGTTGGTGGGAATGCAAATTAGTACAACCACTATGGAAACCACTATGGAAAGCAGTATGGAGATTCCTCAAAAACACCAGAGATAGAACTGCCATATGATCCAGTGATACCACTCCTGGGCATCTACCCAAAAGAACATAAGACAGGATGCAGTAGAAACACCTGTACAGCAATGTTCATTTCAGCACTATTCACAATAGCCAAGCTCTGGAAAAAACTTAGTGTCCTAAAACTGATGAATGGGTCATGAAATTGTGGTACATATACACAATGGAATATTACTCAGCCAGAAGGAATAACAGCATGGGTTTTGAAGGTAAATGGATTCAATTAGAGGATACAATAGTAAGTAAAGTTAACCAGGATCACAAAAGATGCATGTACACAAAAACAAGCATGATCATATACAAACTCAGGTATAGAACATGTTTGCAACAGTGTAACTACTCTATGGAATTCGGGGAAAGAGGGAAAGGAACAGAGAACGATAGAGCAACAGTAATATCCCATACCACACGATATAAATGTAGAGGATATAAGAAAGTATATTGAAAGATGTTGAAAAATGGGGGGTGGGAAGTAAAGGGATAAGGGAAAGTATTTGAAGGGATTGACTAGACCAAAGTACAGCACACCCACAGAGGGCACACATTGAGACACCCCTTCAAATGTCAACTCAAATATTAACTATGAAAACCAGGACTGTAAAATAGGCACAGTGTGTGCAGGGGGTATGGTTCTAGTGGAAGGGGAGTGAAGGAAGGAGATGAAGGTGAGGGTATATGGTTAATGTACTTCATATACCTGTATGAAACAGAACTAAAAAGTCTCTTATAATTGCTTTAAGTGGGTGAGGAGGGGGTTGAGAGGGAGAGACAATGGGGCAACATAACTAATGTACAATATTGGACTAACTGAATTCTCAATATGCATCTACCCCTGTACAACAAATGTATCCTAATAAAGATTTAGAATAAAAAAAGAAAGTGTAATAGCAGGGATGAATTTGATACAAGAATATTGTTTGCATGTATGGAAATATATAAAACATTAGCACAATTAATATACACTAATAAAATATTTAACCTCTGTCTAAAGAAATAAACATTACTAGAGATAAAAAGACATATGTACTAATAAAATGATGCTAAAACTAAGAATTTAAATGAAACTTATTGCAGCCTCAAAAATGTTTAAAGAATTCAGAGAACTGCAGGGAAATAGACAAATGTGACATGTGAGTAGGAAATTTCTAATATGCTTCTGTTGGTAATTGATAAATTAGGCAGAAAAAATTGCTAAGAATACAAAAGACTTTAATAATGCAATTAGCCAATTTTATCTAGTGGATAAGTGCACATCACACTCAACAACAGAAGAATACATTTCAAGCATGAAAGAACACTTAGGAAAGCTGACCGCATACTGGGTTATGAAGTAAAGCTTATCATATTTCAAAAGATTTATTGTCATGCAGAAAATATTCTCCATGCATGTAATAAATCAAGTTAGTGATCAATTACTACAAGATTAAAGACAACTAGAGGATCAAAATTCTCAAGGAGAAGGGATGTAGAATGCAATAGAAAGTGGAGCTTTGGTGCAAGATTTCTCAAACAAATAATAATTAAGTAAAGATTTAGAGGCATTGAAGTTAAGCAAAGAGAAATTTTTCCTGTGTTCTAGGATGACTGAAAATTTGGAATGATAGCATTAGTATAGCTTTGTGATGGGCACAGATGCCAGTATGGAGTGGAATGAGCAAGGTACAGTTAGAGAATGAACTTGAAGGAGATTTTATGACAGAAAGTCATGCAGTGGAAAATATTTTATCTTTATATTTACTAAATGTAACATTCTTGTATTTAAGGACTTTGGCTGTTGATCTAAATCAAATAGGGAGAATGTACAGAGACTTGAACAGGGAAGTAAAAAAAAGTGACTAGTGGTTTAACAAAGTTTAACTTATGCGGTCAAAAAGACTTATGCATTGTGAAGAGACCATAGGTGGAAGTAAAGTATCATTTGATCCATGTATGAGGATAGTTTTGTGTGATTGATATAAGTGGTCATTGGTGCTCAGACCAGATGGTCACACTAGAAATAAAGAAAAAATGTATGATCTTGATACAGCATCAACATGCTTGTGTAATGGTGCAAGGGAAAGGATAGCACAAAATTGTTGGTTGGAAAAACTAAATATGAAAATTTGCATTAAATCACTTTATTAAGGTATGATTGCTACACAAAAATCTGTTTAATGTATACAACTCAAAGAATCTGGTGATAAGTATGCACCCATTAAACTACCACTTCGCTCTATGCCATTTACTTGTCGCCTTCAAGACTTCCCTTCAGCCCTCTTACTTATCATCATTATCATTATAATTTTATGATCAAAACAAGACATGAAACACACTACTCAACTGATAGAAGTTTTAAGAAGAGGTGGAGGAACTTTAAGTCAATTGGGGCTGTGTATTCGGAAGGGTTTCAGAATCCCAGTCTGTCTCTCTCTGGCTTCATTTTTCTGAAATGTGATCTCTTCCTCTACATGTTTCTGCCATTGTGATTCTATAGACCAACAGGTCCTAATTAGAGACAGCCAGATGTTCTCACCAAGCCCTTGAACCTACAAAACTCTGAACCAAATAAATTCTTTCATTTATAAAGTCATCATGCCTCAGGAAGTTTTCATTATTATGGAAAAAATACAGAATATTGTTGCTGGGAAGTGTGGCCATTGTTAAAACTGTACTGGAAAATGTGAATGTTGTTTTGGAATTGGGTAACTGGCAGAAGTTTGAAGAAATTTGAAACAGGCTGGAAAAGGCATAGAATGCTAGAAGAAGAGCATTGTGGGTGATTCCACTGAGAGCTCAGAAGACTTGGAACATCTTAGAGATTGCCCAGTGGTTATGAGCAGAATGCTGGTGGAAGTGCCCAGGGTAAAGGCCATGCTGATGCATCTCAGATAAAAATGAGGGTAGGAGTAAAAACTGGACAGGAGACGACCCTTGCCATACTGTTGCAAAATCCCCAGCTGCCTTGTGTTCATGTCCTAAGACTATGTGAGGGCAAATTTAAGAATGACTATTTTATTTTGAGAGAGAAAAATTCAAAACAATAAAGGATATAGGCTGTGTCTTTGATTTAATTACCTACTTTTAGTCAGATGTACAGTGAGATTTAGAAATAAAGTAGAAAAATTTGAAAAATTCTCTGATGGCCAGGGAAGGAGGAAAAACATGTAAGTACAGTAAGTCTGACCTATTCATGGATTTAATGCATGTGGTTTTGACCAAGCACAGTCAAGAATAATTTTAAAAATTCAAGAATGTGTCATTATAAAAGCTTAATCCTGACCCCTGTGTTACCCCATGGCTTCCTTCCACATACACTGCCATGGGGGCATTGCGAGAACCTTTGCCATGCTGTTTGGACTTTTAGCCTCCAAAACTCTGTAAATAAACCTCTTTTCTTTATAAACTAAATGAATCTCAGGTGTTTCACCATAGTAACAAAAATGGGCTTTTACAATGGGAATTCATGTTAAAGAATATGCATTTCCCATTCTGTCAAACACTGTTGATTCAAATCTTCCTCACTGGTGACATATTTCTGTTCTCAATATCCTCTTTTGAATCACCATTCATGTTATCTCCATTTGCATTCACTTCTGTGTCATCACAAGCATCATCACACTGACAGCGTTGCACAGGAACAGCACAGGACTCCAGAGGTGCCCATGCACTCCTAGGTTTCATCTGGGGAGAAGGAACTCGTTAATGTTGAAACAGCACAATTAATTATCTTCAGGCCTTTCTACTCCTATCATTGTGATATCTATTAATCACTTTGATCATCTTTGAAAACTATTGCTTGCACATACATTTTACAAACAGCTAATTAAATTATGTTTATTATTAGAATTTTCAGGCTAATTGAAATACAGTTTGTATGATTCAGCCTCCACTTGGATGGTGGAACACTGCTTGTTAGCACGTGCTTTCAACTGCAGTGGTGAGCTGTTTTGCATTTTCTCTCTTTCTTCTTTATTAATAGAATATCTGAGTGTTAGTTTGGTCCAGGGTCATAATACCTACGTTTATCTGCCTCCCTTAGAGAAAAGTATGGCCATATTTCCAGGACATCAGGCTTGGAGGATGACAGCTGAAGTGATTTGTGCAGCTACTGGTCAGTGTTTTTAAAGTTAAATTTATTTTTAAGACTTTCTCTTACTTACATTCCCACTGGATGAAGTGCACATTGGCTAGACAGATTCAGAGCAGCCATCTTGGACAATAAATTATAAGCTAGAAATGGGTTAACAACAGCAGTTTGAGAGAGAAGGGTCTAATCCCTACAGATTGTAGACAAATGGCTAGGCATGGTGGCTGATACCTGTAATCCCAGCTACTCAGGATGAAGAGATAGGGAGAATCTCGGTTTGAAGCCAGCCCAGGTAAAAGTTAATGAGAATCCATCTCAACAAATAACCTGGATGTGGTGGTACACACCTGTAATCTCAGTCACACAGAAGGCACAGGTACAAGGACCACAGTCTACTACTGACCCAAGGCCACAACTCAGCACACTATCCCAAAAAAATAACTGAAGTGCAAAGTCCTGTATTCACAGCCCCACTCCTGCCAAAAAAATTAATAAGTAAATAAATTTTATATATATATATATATATATATATATATATATATATAAAACATATATATACTGTCTGTAGTGGCTGCATAAGCCTTAGATTGAATACACGGGTGTTTTTGATAAGGAAGAATTAAATTTCTATCTCATTAAATTCTCTAGTATTTTCATTCTCTCACTTATACATCTGATCTGATTACCTAAAGAATATACTCTTTTAGCTTCTGCTGATGAAAATATTTAGAGAATTTGAGAAGAGTTGAGACAAAATGGAATTGGAAGGGGGGGGTCTAAATCAGAAATCAAACACTTCCAAGTAAGCTACACCATATTCCTAAGCAGAAACTCTGCTTTCTGTTTATCAGCAGCATTTGTGTGTTTTATATACAAGCAGTTGTGTCTGACAGGGAGTTGGAAGGATGTCAGGAATTCATTGGTTGCTGATTGCTGTATTGTGAATTAAGTGATTGGAGTCTGTGTAAAGTTAAATACGCAATAACGTCTTAGCTGTTCTGAATGATTAGCACTGGGATGGGCTCAGCACTTCTCTCATTGCCTGTGTATCCTTGTCCACCAGGGTGATAAAGCACTAATAGATTTTTATTACTCAGCTGGAGCAAAATGTGTTTCTCTTCAGCATTTCTGTGACTATCCTAACATTTTGCAATGAATGCCCAAAGCCAAATTAAAGAGTTAGGATATAATAGAGATGAAGTAAAAATTAAATGACAAGACAGGATGCAGATAGATAGATTTTAGATAAAAATTATTCAATAAAACTCTTTTCCTCAAGATAATGACCTGTTGAGAGCATATTTCAAATTAATATTTCATAGAATCATAGGTCTTAAATCTAAAAGGCAAATAAAATAATAATCTCGTGGAAACTGCAGATTCCAGGTAGATTATGCAGTCTGGGTAGATGATACCCCAGTCCCCACACTGGTTAATAACATTTTCCAAAACTATGAAGTAGAAAAGTCAGGAATACAGACAGATTTCTAATGTAGAATTCTTGTATCTTCTTCATACAAAAATGTAACAATGTGGTGTAAAGTTTGATGCATTTTATTCATTCATCTACTGAATGATTAAACAATGAGACAAATAATGGTACTTATGACCAGTGTCAAAGATGAGTCAAAGCATCAAGAAAACAAGGAAAGAAACTGGTTCTATTTCAAATGTAATCAGCTAAGGTTTTACATGGAAGAATACCTCTGAGCTGATAAGCATCAGCATAGATGCTCACAATGAGGACCAGGTTAGAGAAGGACAATTCAAGCCTACAGAAATGTCTTATGGAGGGTTAGGGAGCCTGGAGAGATCACAGGGTATGTGGGGAGCGGACTAAAGCCTGTGAGAACTGGACACAAGCAAGGCGAGATGCAGTTCATTGCTTTTACCCGTAAGATGAGACAGGCACAGCCCCGGCCATGAAACAGGGAAAGGCAGAAGAGCTGCGTCTCCAAAGTTGTGTTCAGTGAAGCAGGAACGCAGGTTTCTCCTGTTGCAACATCACGCCCCTCCCCTGCTCCATCCTGTTTACTGCTATAAAAGACCCCTGAAGGAAGAAGAGGGGTTTTTGCCTTTTGTGGCTTTACTTTGGGCTTTTGGACTTTTGGCTTTTGGCTTTGGGGAAGAAACTTTTACTTTGGGTGCGGGAACCTTTTGGAAGGGAAAAGAATTATTGAAGAGAAAATGCTAAAGGGAAAGGGAAAAATTGCTGAAGGGAAAAGAATTGTTGAAGGGAAAGTGCTAAAGAGGGGCTGATAGAAAGTCTGCACCAAGAACTTTAACATAGGCTTCAGAAAGCAAAGCTGAGAAAGAACTTCAGACATAGGCCTTAGGAAAGCTAAGCTAAAGAAAAGCCAAAGAGGACATGGGACAGTGCACAGAGCAAGTCTAAGGATGAGACCTTAAGAGTTATGCATGTGCAGTTTTTAGGCGAGGCTGCTGGTTTGCAAGTTTGTCCACTGAGGCTTTGAGAGAGCTAAAGAGAAATGAGACAGTACAAGCCTGGGGGGCAAAAGACTTTAAGAGCGATTGAGCTTAAAAGCTAAGAGCAAACATGGGGCAGTGAGAGCCTAAGGAAAGAGGTTTTAAAGAACTATAAGGAGAAAGGCCTTAAAGAATCAAGATAGAGAAGAGAAGCAAAAAGAGTTGTACAACTCCAGCTGAGCATATAACACACCTGACCCCAACTTTCTTTCTGTCTGTCTATCCTGTGTCTTTTCTAAAATCTCCAGTCACCCCCAGTTAAGCCCAGTTAGGTCTAGTAATAACCAAGGAGCGAGAGAGGAAACCAGCAAGGGAGGGAGAGCGAGAAACAGTGTCCCCTTCAAGGATATTTGGAAAAATTATTGATTCCATATAGCTCAGACATTAAGTGGACTGGTGTGTGTCAGCAAAGATGGTGAGTTGCTTTCTAAGTCAGGCAAGAAGTCTGAGTTTTTATCTTATAAAAAATAAGGAGAAAAAAATATCACCACGAACTTAAGTAAGAAAAGCATGATTCACTGATTTCATTCTTTCCTTCATACCACCCCAGGTATCTTTAAATTGGAAGAGAAACTGAAATGAAGAAATATTTGGGGTAGGAATAGCATGCTAAGTACAAATATAATAATGGCTTTTCCTGAAGTGGAAGCAGTACTCATGAAAGAAAAAGGTAAAACTTGATATGAATCTCAAAATTAAATTATGCAATTAAACATGGAGACTAGAAACTGTAACACCAGACATATTTTTAATAGATATTAAGAAGTGGGAGAACATTACCCATGTTAAATGTAGACCTCCAGAAACAATCTCTTTGAGCATAATTAAAAAATCTGAAATATACCAAAGGGTTATATTCATGGGAAAAGTAACTCAGAAAATGCACATAGAGTAATCATGAGCGCCAGTAGGGGGTAAGTATTGAATAAATGCTAATTATTATTATTATTATTTCTCATTTATTCTGTTCTTATGATAACGCTGAACTTAAAGCAAATGTCCTACATAAAAATGACAATAAACACCTGGGTTTGGAGGAGAATCAGGATGCAAGCACTTAGTTCACAGACACTGTAAAGGTAGAGTTGAAAATGCAAGGTGAGGCATGGTCATTACAGAGTTGCCTTCTTTAGCATGTTTTTGTTCAAAGTAAATTGAGCTTTATGAAATTTGAACATCCAAAGCTAAACAAAGAAACACCAAAGCCTGTTAGCTATCAAGAGAATGAGTCTTCAGGAATAGCAGGACTGGCACACTTACGTCTATGCCTGAATAAATAAATCAAAGTCTTCAAAGCATCCTCAAAGTAGCAAAGTAGACTGTCTTTAGGCCAAAATTTGAAATATGCAAAGTTTTTCTTCAACTGCTGCCTTTTCAAATACATTTCAGAAGTAGAAAAGGATGGATTACAGAATATGACCTGAAAAATCCTTATGGGTTTTTAAGCCTGAGGCATATCCTGGCATGTTCTATTCTGTCCATCATCTATTTTCATAAAAGTGAAACGAAATTAAATGAATATTTGAAATTGGCTTGAAGGGAAAAGGAAATCACAGAAAGGAAATACGGCATTAGGGAATCATAGGAATTTTCCAGAAGACTTGACTTTTGTAGCGATGGTTGACACTGACTATTGACAGATAAAGCTCAAACTCTAGTAACAGCTGTTGATGGAACTGTTTCCTTTGCTGAAGGCTGAAGGCTGTGGTGAACTCAAAAACAGTCACCAAATATTGCTAGAATGCATGAGATACATATTTGTTTTGCATAGCTAAGCATACAGACGAATCTCTTCTTCTAGCCCTTAAAGGCACAAATAATCACTGCCATCAACTAGTCATATGCTAAGCCACTTACACATAGTCCTAGGACACTTACACTGACCTGGGTCTTCTTATAGTTGCTGTCCAACTACTCACTTAATTCAGCAGAGCCTTAAGGGATATGGGCTATCACTACTCTAGCTTATAGATGAAGAACCTAAAGTAAGAGAAGTCATAGAATTTGTTCAAGTTCATACAGGAAGTTCCTTCATGTAGTTATCATTTCCATCAGCCAAACTTGTTTTAAGACTGCTATGTCACCTCTTACAGAGACAGAACACTCTGAGAAGCAGAACTGCGTGTGGGGGTGCTGCACATGTTTCTGTGTGCTAGTATGGCAGAGGAGTAACAGCAAGAAGTCCACAGTTCTATGATTCTCCAACCTTGTGAATTCTCACTGTCTTACCTGCCAAGACCACCAAAATCAGAAGAGCTTTATTGAGATATAGGGAGACTGTTACTCACCAGCATCATTATCTACTTTATAATTTCATCTGGTTTATTTGACAACTTCCAAGAATCTTAAAGTAACTGAGTGAAATCTAAGCCATCATGCTCACCCACACTTGGATTTGAGATGACCTATATAGTCTAACCTTGCTCAGTATGTCTTGTACTTTGTGAAGTTACTGTTTACTAGTATACAGTAGCACCCCCTTACCTTTGTGGGGGCATTCCAAAACCCTTAGTGGATGTCTGAAACCACAAATAGTGCCAAACCCCATATATGCTACATTTTTGCTATACATTAATACATGCATAAATTTAATGCCTTTTAATTTTAGTTAAGCTCTTGTTGCATACTAAGGCCTTAAAATTTGAAGATTGAGGTAGGAGACCAAAATTATCACTGATACCTTTATACTTCTTTACAATTTCACGGATAGATTTGTTCCTTCTACAGAATTTATCAATTTCATCTTTTCTTTGCTCAAGTCAAAGGCTTCAAACTTTTCACTTAAAGGAATCAATTCACAGCCTCTGTTTCATAACCAATTTACCACTATGGTTGCTTTTGCCTTTTGGAACCATAATTAAATGGAATACAAGTTACTTGAACACAAGCACCATAATGGAATCACTGTTGCTCCAATAACTTAGGTAGGTACTAAGTGGCTAATAGGCAAATAGCATATACAGTTTGGATTCACTGGTTAAAAGGGTGACGCACGTCCTGGTGGGTAGAGGAAGAGAGTCGGATTTCTTCATGCTTTTCAGAATCGTGAATGATTTGAAACCGTGAGTTATTTCTCCAATGTTGGATTTAATATTTTTACATTATAGCTGATCCTACATAACAGGAAAGAGGAGGAGGGACTACATAAGAGTTAGTAGATCACTGTGGTATTATAGGGGAAAGACAGCCTCTGAGAACCTCAACAACAGCCTAGTGAGCAAACAATCAGTCTACTCCTATTTGGTGATTCTCTGTACATAATCAGTGACAATATGTTTGTCTTTAAAGATTAAAACTAAACTTTGCTTATAGGAACCCTTCTCTCTTACAACAGCCCCATCATTCTTAACAGACTACTATAAGTCACTGTAGTTTAATTGTATAATCCAAGTGTGTATATATCTTCCTCCTGCAAAATGTTTTTATTTACTTGCTTATTTTTCTTTTACTTGCTTGCTGGAATTGTGCTAATTGAGACAGATGGTGTTGTGATATTTTATGTTCCTTCTCTAAAATGAGATATTGAACTGACCACAGATTTAAATTTTTACACTTACCTCATCATTCTGCATTTTCCCTTCTAGACTATCCAAATCAGTAAACACTTCAAGTTGGAAGAGAAACAGTTTAAATTATTTGAAAGGACTAAAGGATAAATTAGAGAAATGATTCATATTCAAGGTGGAGTGAACCAAATCAATTCTAAATGCATTTAGATTCATTTTTCTAAAATGTCATTAGATTGTGTTTCTAAAAACCAAGTACAATTCCATTAGTGGAGTTGTTACATTTAGTAGTTTGCTCACAATGCATTTTGGAATATTTAACTCTCCTTGGTGGACTACACTAATTCTACTAGTAAAACTGCCTGGGTTATCTACAAATTCAGTTTCTACCCTCAATCCTTCCATAAAAGCATAAACTAGGTTAAATCCTGATTTTGTTTGCTAGTTATTTTAATAAAACAGTCAGTTTCTGCTTCTAACTTATCAGAAAATTGGTATGGAATGCTTATTCCTTTATATTCTTCAATATCTGCAAATATAATTCTGTGCCTTTATTGTAATATGAAGAGACTGACTTTTTCCCCCAAAGGGAATAATTCACAGTAGGGGAGGGAGGGCTTTACTCACCTGGTAGACTTTTTGCATAGTCAATTACAAAGCTTCTCACATCTAGAGTTGTAAGACTATTAGTTGATTTATTCTTTCATTGGTTTTTACTGAAGCATATTTTGTATTAATCTACTCAGCATTGATTGCATGGAGGTTAAAATCAGACTGTTCAGTGTTTGTAATTTTATATCTTTCTTGTCACTAGTTTTACTCACTCTGTCCAAACTCCTTCCATGTTTAAAATTTTCTCCTTTCCAGATGTTCTGCAAATGGAACAGCAACAGTGTCAAATGAAAGAATATGGCAACACAAATTCTTTCAACTTCTAAACCATAGGGATACCCAGGGAGCTTAATCAAGGACCCATCCCAGAAGAATTTGTCCTTTTTGAGATTGTGATGATTCCTCTTAACTTCCATTATAAGTTATGAGGGAGAAAAACACTTTATACTCTTCATAGCATCTATGCTACCCATCAAAAGCATTAATAACCACCTCATGTTTCTTTCAATAAGCCCTGATAGTTCACAGGAGTCAGTAAGAAAACTAGTTATAATGGATTGTTTTTATTTTTGAAAGAATTAAATGCATTTGTCTTATAATAACTTTTGGAATAGAATTTTTGTGTCTTTCACAAAAATGTTCATAACACCTGTCACATGAGAAGTGTACACAGATAATTATTTCTCTTTGATGATCTCATCTATAAATTGATGGTTCATGATCCTGAAAACTCTGTAAAATGCATGGTCAAGACATTAAGTAAAAACCAGTACAACCACACTTAGAAAGATGGTCAATGAAATTGAGTAAGGTGAAAACATACCATTTTAGTACATCTTAAAATTTATTTGTATCAGTCCTATCATTATAACTTATACTCAAACTTTTCCATTACCTGGTTCTGTACTTTCCACTGAAACTTTTACTGTGGCCAAAAAAAACCCTCAATTGAAGTCTTTACTTGGTTACTATTTCTTCTTCTAGCACAAAAACCTGTGTCATTTTGCCTAATTTCTGTACTTTCAATGTCTTATATATAAAGTAAGGTGACAAATCTGTATGGAAGCTGGGGCCCAGCTAGCTCTAAGGTGATACTTTTTGTGTTTTCATTCTTTTCTCAAATATAGGTAACACACTATGGTCATGATTTCCTCCATAACTCTATTCTCCCTCTATTATAATTTTGGCTCCATGAAGAAAGAAAATATAGACATTTTGTTTCTTAATAAATTTCCTTAATGACATTTAATAAGCATTTGTTATATAAATGATTCCAACTTTATTATTTGCTTCTACTTTTCTGTTATATTTTCATTCATTCATTTCTTCACTGTTAATTAATTCAGAAAATACTTATTGATCAATGAATCACCTGCTTCTTTGTTTAAGACCTATCAGCCTTCAAGGTCACTGAGCCTCAGATACTCCCGCAGTCATTTCACATGTAACTAATCTTTGTCTTATTTGAACTCCTGCCAAATACATGGTGGTAATCATGTTATTATAGTTCTAATTATATAATCTTTAAGAATTTAATGGTATGCCAATATTCATTTAATGTACCTGATTTTCCCAAAGACTGAATTTACCAAAGGAAAGGCTATTATAATGCATGTTTTCTAAAATTTATTCAGGGCATGTAATACTATATAGACATGATATCTCAAAACTGTAATTATTTTGGTCTTTCTTCTCTGTCCCTTTCTCTATCTCTCTCTCTCACTCTCTCTCTCTCTCTTTTCATCTCCTTCACTCACTAATACACATACAAATTGTACAGAGTTAATTCTGAAAGATATTTTTGCAACTAGGGATTTATTCTGATAAAAGTGAAATAAGAAAAGAAGGGAAGTAACATATATATTCAAATGCTTGACAAATGAATTTTTATATAATTTATTAGAATAATGGCAAAACCATAGGCACCTGAACTATAAGTGTGCTATTCTATTTTTAGTTATTTCTCCAGATATAAGATTAGTACATATTATGAACTCAATATACATATGCAATGTGTAATGATGAAATGTTCATTATAAGCAATACTCTTTCTCAGTTTTGCCCATGATATAGAAACACTCTTTCCTTTGCCACCATTTTTTGTACTGTGAGAGAAATCAAGTGGTCTAAAGTTATGCTGGTGCACAAAGCATTTTAAAATAGCCTTCATTTATGAGCAATCATCTATGAAGGACTAACATTTAAGGAACCTTGCTGTGTCCTTTTTTGAGATTACAGCTTCTATACAAGTGACAAATACATTTAGACAGAGCATAAAGTGTTCTCTGCACTGTTTTCGATTTGTATAGTTAGCATTTGTATCTTTCAGGGTAAAATGCCCAATGGGGAAATGTTGATGAATACTAATAACTACTAATAAATAACTAAAATAGATGGTGCTCCAGAAGGGCAACAGCAGGCTGTATTTCCAGGGGATAAATTTGGGTAAATGATTTAAGTTTCTTTTCTTGGGACATGTAAATACATTTTCTGACTTCTATTTGTTCAAAAATTTCAAAGACAGAGATATAAGGATAAGAAATTTCTAATATTTTATCTATAGCTTATTGTATGCCTACTTCTATGTAAATTTTGTGTGTGGGAAATCTCCAAAAAATGAATTTAAGGAAATGCATAAATTATTCTCTATTTATAGATTGCTTGTAGCCAAACCCTTTTAATTTAGGAAACTTCTGGTAAGTTTACTGTATAGATATTTCCCAATTGAGAGCATGACAAATGACAATATACACACACACATACATATGTATATATAAACTTTATTATGTTTATATATTTTTAAAAACGTTCAAAGACATCTATCTGTTGTTTTAATCAGAACAAAGAATATAGTAACAATGCACTGAATTTGGGTGATGATGTTTCTCTCTCTCTCCACTGTGTAAAGAAACCAGTAGCTTTCTATATAAGCATGAATGAAAAGGAGGGTTTTCTGTGCAGAGGAAAGTATTTCATTTAAAACTCTGTTAAATGGCACTTGTTAAGTTCTTAGTCTGTAAGTACTGATGACTGCCTTCAGTATAATTAGAATGTTTCTGAAGACTGTGGTAGGAGGATGAGAGAAGATGAATGTCAGTGCTAAATGGTGATATAGAAACCAGCTAGTGGTGTATTGTACAGGTGCTGATGCTGAAGTCCAGAAAGGACATCTTAAGTTACAAGGTCAGATTTGAACATAGACCTAATGGTCCAGATCCAGACTTTCTCCTTCCCAGGGATAAATTTTCTTTTTTGTTTTTATGTGCACAGTGACAAGTTGAAGTACAATGAGGATTTAAAAACATAGATATTTTAATTTCTTTGTAAATGTACCATAAAAACTTCTTCCAAAATGATTGCTTTCCATTAAAAAGTAATTTAAATTCTAAATTAAGTGCAGCCTCTTAAAGGTTCCCCCAAAGCTCCTGACTTAGGATTTTATGTTTACCTTGTCAAGAAGAGTCTACGATGTTATTCTCTTTAGAGGATAACAAAAATTACCTGTCAAAGTCACAGGGTTGCTGGTAGAAGGCATGAACCTCCTGAGTGAGAGATGAAGGATCTTTTACTCACAACACAGCAAGCGTGCATCAGCACGTCTAATGTGGAGGTTCCAGGGAGTCTGCTCTCAGTCAGTGTGCATCATGGCACAGGAACCCCAAGCTCAGGGAGTTCAAATCTTCTATGATGTTCTTTACATAAACCTGCCTTTGAGCTGAAATCTTTGTTCTCCATCAAAATCTGCCTCTTGTTGAGATAGTTACCTGACCTTTGTTGTAGTGGAAAGGAAGGAAAACTTCACTTTATTTCTGAAACAACTTTATCTTACAAGGCTGTTAAGCATAAAAATATTCTTGAGAAGACAGTTGGGAACAAAGGATAATCAGTGGGTCATCAGAAAATGTGACAATTCAATGCAGGCCTGGAGAACTGTGACCCTGCAACATTCTGTTAGCAATTTATTTATTCTTTACTCATTGATAGAATCATTTATTTAATTTCTGTTAACTTATTCTATTATTTGTTCAGTGAACACTCCATCCCTGTACTATGGATTTTTTCTTCCATAACTCTATTTTAACCAAATAGAATTGATCATTCCACTCAAAATCAACCAATTCATGGAACTTTATAATATAATGACAGTCCATTCTTCAATTAAAAACTAAGATAACTATTTATTCTAGTTGAAATAATTTTCTCCACTGAAGAATGAAATAAAATACATGTTCTTCATTTACTCTTGTATGAGTCCTATAACTGGAACCAAGAGAAAATTTCTTTTTGTTGAGATCATGTAACAATTGCAGTTTTATTTTAATAACCCTTTCAAATTCTTACTTTGTTTGACATTTGTCAGACTAACATTCTAATTTCAATTTTTTAAATTGTGCTAATTTCTAACTCCTATATTAAAGTGTTAGTCCTAGGAGAAGATAGCCTGCACCGTCCTCAAACATTATTTTTTTTCCCTGTAGTGCCTTCATAGTCGCCTGCTCAAGTTAGAATCCACATACAAACTGAACCTCATATCACTGGCCTTTGCTTTCTATTGCAGCTGGGCTTTTTATCTGGACTTCAAATTATAGTAATTAACAAATAGTTGCATCATTTATCCCATTTTTCAGTACCTTTATATTTCCATAGGGGAATTGCATGTGTGTGTGTGTGTGTGTGTGTGTGTGTGTGTGTGTGTCTATACATGTATATAGAGACAAAGTAAGCTATCACGGGGGGTAGGGGTGTTACTAAAATGCATCCATTTGATTGCTGAGTAGAGATGGACTTTTCCAAACAATATTCAAAGCATGCACAAAATATTTTAAAAATATATAAAAATCTAAAGAAGATATTTTGAATAGAAAAAAGGAAAGGTTATTAAGAAGATAAATATATTCGCAACAAATTTTTGAAATTATTATACGGAAATTGCTAAGATTCCTTGAATCCATGTTTTTGAAAAATCAATTGTCTCTATAAAAAATTGGCATACAATCAGAATGGACAACATAAAAATGTCTTTTTAAAACAAAGCTTCAATATTAAGTTATAATGAAATATTGTTTTATTGATATCAGTTTAGCAATAATTAGAGAATTCTAACAATACCAAATTTTGTGATGATGTGGGATAAGATAACTCACTTCCTGGCCATGGGAAACAAAATTAATTTTTTCCTCTGGGACCACGTCAGTGTCACCCAGAAGACCTCAGCCTCCACATAGGTAGGAGCCCAGCACTCCCACTGCTCAGTCTGAGTAGTTTTATATCATTGAAGTGTGGTAGAAGGTACACATGTAATTTAAAACATCCTGACAAAGACATTATAAAATTCAAAGAAATGCGTGAAGTCAATTTTATTAAATGTTTTGTTTTGCCCTATATTTATAAAAGATCGTCATTTCAATATGCAGTCAGTAGAAAGACATTAATGATATATTTATGTTTATAGACTACCCCTGAAATTCTATATGTAATACATATTTATGGGGTAACTACAAACAGACTATACAGTTTTGGGATGTGTAAGGAAATTTCTTAATAAACACTGTATTCTAATTTGGAGGACTGGTACCCCATATGTCTCATAAGCTCCAGGTGACTCTGATGTGTCTCATAGTTTTAGTCACACTCAACAACTTGTCAATGACACACAAGGACAGGTAGAGAAGAATGTCCAAATTACCATGTTCATATTACCAAGAAACATCTGAGATAATTCAGTGTCTATCATCAGCATCATACAATAGAATTCAAATTAATAGTGAAAGTAAGCTATTTTAATCAAGTATTGATCAAACTCAGAATATGATTAGCTTGAAGAGGTAAAAGTAATAATATATTTAGAGATGTTTCTATTCTCAAAAAATAAAAATAAACTCAAGGGAATTATTATTTGCCTGCCTATCTTCATAGCAGCATTATCCCTAATAGTCAAAGAGTAGAAATCAGGAAAATGTCCATTGATAAAATAAATTTTTAAAATGTGGTATATACAAACATTGCTTGTCTTTATAAAGAAAGGAAACTCTGGTACATGCTACAGCATAGATAAACCTGCAAGACACTTCATCTCAAAAAGAGAAACACTGTATGACTCCACTTATTCCTTAGATGAGGTTCAAATATACAGAAACAGATTATAGAATAGTGGTTACCAGGGGCTGAGGGGAGGGGAAATTTGCGGTTTTTGTTGAATGGATACAGAGTTTCACTTTTGCAAGGTGAAAAGAGTTCTGGAGATTGTACAGCAATGTGAAAGTCTTTCACACTGCTGAACTGCACATGTAAAATAGTTAAGATGGTAAATTTAATGCTATGTGTACTTTGCCATAATTAATAATTACAAAAAACGTTTTTTTAATCAAAGAAATTGTTAGTATTCATTTCAGAATGGTAATTACTTTGTGAGGGAAGAAGGGAGGGTATTACAGAAGCAAAGATGTTTTTTCTTTCCTAACCACCCATGAATCATTGTTTTTTATTACATTGTATAAACACATCATGTGAATTATCACATAATTTAAAATAATTAGATACAGAAATTGGTAATCATAAAAGATGTCTGATTCCCTTTAATTTTCTCCAGGTAACTTTTGATAGCATTGTGATATATCATAGAATAGGTTCTAGACCATAGTTGTACTGTGCTGAAAGAAATTTTTTTGGTTTTTTTTGGTGGGTTGTCAGGGTTTCATGATTACAAAGCAGGTGCTCTACCACTTGAGCCACACATGCAGCTGGATGAGGCTTTGAAGTTGGATATTCCTGGGTCAATTACCTCACTTTCAGATCATACTATCTCAGAAAGCTGCTTTGCCTCTCTGTGCCTCAGTTTTGTCACATGTGAAATGAGAAAAATGACCCCACACTACTTCGACTGGTTTCAAGACAATCACATAGAATTGAACTGCATCTGCTTAGAGAATAGGGGAGTAGGTGGCTAGCACAAATATCTGTATTGCTTATATTCTTTTCCCTTTGTTAGGTTGGATGGTAGTGTTTGCTAGCACTCACATTCATTGTGATAACTAGCATTCTCTTTACCTTCAACCTGTCTCATGGGCTCCTGAGGTGATTGTGGCATATTCCCTGTGTATGTCCAGTGGTACTCACAAGATTTTTGTGCCTGTGGCTAATAATGGCCTCCTGTGATCCAGAGCTCAGGTTGTAGGCAACTTTGAAGTGTTTAAGATAAATTGACTGGAGATGAACATCTATTGCTGTTACTTCTACACCATAGCAACCTCCATACCTCCTGATGAGAAAAGGTGCTGTGCAAAGGGAAATCTCCAACCTTATTCTCTCTTCCCTTCAATGTATTCATTAAGCCTGCTTTCTCATGGACTCATTACACATGTTTTTGAACAAACACATCAAAGAAAAGAAGAAAAAAAACAAAAAAAATTTCAGAAACACAAATTTTAAACTCCCTGGAGTACATTATGCAACTCAGTTGATGCAGAGAAGCTCTTAGTCTCGGAGTATCTTCAGTTGGGTGTAAATTGTGTGACCTGCTGAGTGTTTCCCTGCCCTTAATTTTGTGAAAATATGCCTACCAAAAAGCAAATGGTATCCAAACCAAAAAGTAAGGTAGAAGTTGATGTGCTTAATTGAAGTGCTCAAGTGGCATGTCTTTCGTGGAAGTTGGGCAGTATTACATACAGTACTCACCTCTGTACACTCTGACTGTTCACATTTTTTACTCACTGGAGTTCACCTTGAAATCACATACCCATGGTACCAAAGGTACACTGTGTAATTGATCGTCTGTGCAGGTTAGGATCGTTACAGTAATAAGTGACCAGTGAATTATGGGAAATGTTGAAATTTATTTCAAGGTGAAGAGAGACTTAAACTCTGTACATTTTGTGGAAAGATACTTCCTTTGGAAAGGAGAGTTTGAGATTTTGCATTTGTGTTCTTACAAGTTCAAATATTAGTTCAATAAAATCAATGAGGTTTCTATAAGACGGGGCATATATGTTCATTGTGTTTCACAAGAAACTCTACAGAGCTCATGACTAGTAAAGAATTCTTGATAGTGATCAGAAATACACCTCTCAATGCTGGCTGGAACATTGTAAGACAATGCATGTCAAGACTAGGAGCACAGAACCTATCATGCAGAGGTTTTCAACTCATATGAATTTATAAAATCCAATTGCTGAAGCCTAATGGATGATGTGTGGGAGATAAAATACTGAAATCCATTTTTGTAACCCTCACAACCCTTAATATGGCCCAATGTTTCTTGTGTCTCCAGCAACAGGAACATTCCAGTAGTGGATAAGTGGCTGAAAGTCATTGTAAAAGTAAGAAAAAATAAAAACCATGATATCTTTTCTATTAAGTCATGGAAATTAACAAGTGGATGATGACTGCTGATAAACTAATTCTTAGGAGGAATAAAAATCAAAGAAATCTCATTCTTAAAACAAATAAATTCTAATGCCTTAGATTTATTGGGATTTTTATAAACGCTTATCCATATGGTATTCAACTGATGGTAATTTGACTATGAAATTCCACCTACCAGTCACCCTTACTTCAAACTGTACAAAAAGCAGCATAGTTCAATTATTAAAGGATACATATCTACACAAAGATTCTTTAGGTGGTTGAATCCTATTCTACATCCTGTGAGCATATACGCTGAACTTCACCGCCTCAGCTATGAAATAACGGTAACAATAAAAGTATCTTCTGAATAGGCAAGTGTGAAAACAGAACAGCAACAGAAAGCTTATTAAAGCTCACATTGCATGTTCTGTAAATTTCCCTATTACCCACAGTACAGAGAATTCTGCCTTCAGTGTGAGGAGCTCTCCGGTTAGAGCTGAAATCCTGCAATCTGTAGTGCATCACATCGCTCCTGTTGAGGTTATTAATCTATTTCAATTGATTGACAGTTGCACAGCAGTCATATGATTTATAATTTGCACTCAAGTTATTGAATTTATAATTTGGACAGAACTCTAAATGTGTTTTTGATTTATGTGTGTCCCCCACGCAGTTACAACAAATCATTGGTGGTTGAGCAACATTTACTGTAAGACATGTACATTAAGCTGTAGGATTTTAAAGGGCAAAGGAATTTGGATTTGTGCATGTAAAATAAGGGATCAATGCTGCAAATAACTGCAAGAGAAGCAATGCGATCAAGTGATAAAATTCAGACCTCAGGTTCTGTTCATAATTTTGTCTCTACCTGGGCCATGTTACAGTATTTTGAAGCTTTGCCAGACCATGGTGAACATCTAGATTAAGTACTTTTGCTTTGTACACAGGAAGTCTAAAGTGCTTAAGGCCATAGATAGTTAGTAACTAAGTAGGGAATTTCACCAAACTTTCCTGTTTCTTGTTTCATAATTTTTCCACTATATCACACAGTTCTTCTGTAGTTCACTTTCATTCTCTGAAACAGGAAAAAAAAATAGTATGTGCGCTGCTTATTCAGGGAGCTTTTTAATAACAGGAAAAATACACCTGAAAGTTTTGAAATTTAAAAACTTTGAACAAATTCCTACTTAGACTTATGCTTGATTCCTTATGTTTGTATAAAGAGTATAAGGACTGGAGTTACTCCTTGTTGTAGAGGTTATTTATCAAAGAACTACTTTTAGAGAGACTCCACCCACTCAGTTTTCATTGATATTTTATTTGACACAATATTTGTACATATTGATGAGTTACAATATGATGTTTTAACTCAGGGATAAGCTGGGCAATGAGAAACTCAAAATTATGAGTGTATCCATCACCTAAAACTTGTATAATTTCTTTATGGAGAGTATATTCAAGTTCTTCCCTCCCATTTTGAGATATGAACTCAGGATCTAGGGCTTGCACTCTACCACTGAAGCCCCTCCAACAGCCCCCTTTGTACTGGTTGTTTTGACACAGGGTCTCATTTAAGCCCAGAAAATATGGACCACTATTGAACTACCTGTGTACCTGTGCATAGCTGGGCATGCCATTGTGCCCACCCACTGGTTGAGATGGGGTCTCAGGAATGTTTCACCCAGGCTGGATTGGAACCAGATCCTCCCCATCTACACCTTCCTGGTAGCTAGAATTATAGGTGTGAGCAAACGTGCTCAGCTTGCACTGCATTATTTTTAAGTGTTCTTTCCCTGCTCTTCCATGGAACACCGGAACTTATTCTCCCTTTCTTGCTGTAGTATTATATCCATTGACCAGCTTCTCTCACACCAATAATGTACTCCTAATCTCCCCAGTATCTGGTAACCATTGTTTCACTCACAACTTCTAAGATTCAACATTTTCAAAGTGTTTGTCTTTCTGTATTTGTCTTATTTCACTTTACATATTGTCCTCCAGGTCCACCCAGGTTGTCACAAATGATTGGGCTTCATGCTTTCTTATGGTGAAATTGTATTCTATTGTCTATATATGCCACATTTTCTTTATTCATTCACTTATGATTTAATCCTTACCTAACCCTATAATGGTTTCTCATTTTCAGAAGATAAGAGACTTGGGTTCAGAAACGTTAAGAATATTATCATGTGGAATTTAAAATCCAGGATATGTAATGTTCCTTCATATCAACATATGTAGTGTTTCTTTTTTACCATTGGACACACTTAAATAGAATCTGGCAGGCTCATTAACGGGAGAGTGTGAAGTTGATATTTTCTGGGAAAGAAAAAAAAACACCTGCCTCTTTAAAACTTGCTCCTAATTGTAAAACAGTTTTCTTCCTGCTGCAATATTAGGTGTCATATTAATCTTTCTTTCTGACCTCATTCTGGCAAATTGTCTTGGAGAAAGAAATAAATAATGTTCCTGTAAATTGATTTATATGAACTCTAGAGATACAGTACTAGCAAAAAAAATACTAGGCCACATCTGAGCCCTAGTCAGTGGATCAAAGGTGTCTGTGCCTTATTATTTTTCTTCAGACCAAGTTCAGAATGATTACTGAAATGCCCACTTTCCTAATGTCATGCCTTCAATCAAGTACCTTGAACTCTGACTTCTGACATGGTCTCAGATATAATCTAATGACTCCTTTAATGGCCAGCAAACATCCTGTTCTAGAATCTGAACTTGAAGAGGAGGATAAGGATAGAGCTAAAAAGAGCAATCAGAATAAGGAATATATGACTTCAAACTTCCAAGTTCTCCAAAAAGCTCAGCAAAACTACTGTGTTTCAGAGCATCTTACACCTTGTCCTTTTCAGTCTGTGCTTATGATTAAAATGTGATAATTTAGCTTCAGTCTCAAACTTCCTTTTGATAGCTGTCAAATTCAGTCCTTACCAAACATAGAAATTATCCAAAGCAGAATATGGTTATATCCTCCCAAATTATTCCAGTCATTTTCTTTTCAGTTGAAATTGGTGCAAGTTATATTAAATAGAATATAGAATATATACAGATACAAGTTTCTATCATTTTCCATTCAACTTAAATCATGCTTATTGAATGCTTGCTGCTGTGGGACTAAATATGCACACTTTCATAAAATTTATGTGTTGAATTTCCCAAGGGCCCAAGGTAAAGCATTTGGGCAGGAGATCTTTGGGAGATAATTCAATCCTAAGAGGGAAGTTCTCGTGAATAGGACTGGTACTCCTATAGAAGAGACACTAGTGAGATGATCTATCTCTCCATCATATGATCCAGCAAGAAAGCAGCTATTCACAAAAGAAGAATAAGGGCTTTATCAATAACAGAATCTTGGATTTTTCAGCCCTCATAACTATAAGGAATAGATTTACATCACAGCATCTATCGTGTTTTCTTATAGCAACCTGAGCAGGTTAAGACCATTGTTGTTTGATTAACACTCAAATAAAAAAAAGAGCATGTTCTCAGATCTCAAAACTACTAGTATTCACTGAGGAAGAGCTAAAAATAGCATTGTTATAGAAGTTTAATAAGGAAGATAATTGCAAAGATGTTTAAAATGTGTAGGAAACCATCCACAAGATGAAATTCGTACCAGAGTTTGACAGGATAATAAGACAAGAAGGGTCAAAATGTCTCAGAAGTCATGTGCACAAAGTGACAGAGGTATAAGGCAAGCATGGTTCATTCCAAAGGTGGTTAACAAGGTGCTTGAAAATTAATCTGAGACATTTACGCTTTATCACAAGAAGAATATACAATACTAGAAGAATTCACAGTGAATAATAAGGGCATTGGGATCTTTCAGAGAACGACTTTTGAGAAACCAGAGGTAAGGAGTGTTCCTCCAAAGATTATGTTGGAGTGACAGCAACAATTGAAGGACTTGAGCAAAGAAGGAAGAAAGTGAAGAAAAGATGAAGGAAATAAAATATGGAGCAGATACCCTGCAAAGCTTCATAAAATGACTCCATGATAAGAGTTACCACCAGCAAATAAAGATATGAGATCCAGTCACATTTGATTTCAAAATAAATGATCAATATATTTTAACACAATCATGTAACACTTTTGCAGAAATACAGATTCCATTCACTTTTATCTTAAATTCAAATTTAAAAGGCATCGAATATTTTCTGACATCTCTATTGGGGAATTTTCTTGTGTCAATGATTACCTTTAATAACTGAAACACTCAAAAAGCAACTTGTTTTATGCTATATAAAATTGTAAATTTCATAAAAATGGAAGGTAATTAAGTAAATAATATCATACATGAATAATAAATACTACATATGGAAAGTAAACTGAGAATTAGGAAATTGTCACATCAATCTAGATAAGAATATGACATTGAAAAAGTCCTTCTGGTCATCAGGTGTCCTGAGAGGAATAAATAAAAATGGTGCAGTTTTATCAGAAAAATGCAGTTGCCTAGAATTTATAGTTTCAAAATTGCAATAAACATTTTGTATTATGTTGAAATGAGAATAATAACTAGAATGAGCTCCATATGTATAAGTAGATTGGTTTTCTGTAGTCTTGTCAATGTGGCTAAACAGTTAGGGAAGTGTGTCAAACTCCATTAGAGACTCAGTTATACTAATCCATGTAAAAACTCAAAAATTTATGTCAAAGATTAAACATTGTCATAGAAACAATAAAAACCACAAACATCATTTAATTGACAATATAGGAAGAAAAGTGACTAAAAGTACACAGAAAAAATTACACAAATTCTGTATAACTTACAGAATATTGAAGGACTAAAGAAAACCAATGAGATAAAACATCTGGGATGCATGATAGAAAGAAAAGTTTGGCATATGTGATAAAGTTGAATTTTCTTGCAAGAACTTATAAACCAATGACAAAACTACTGACTTGTGTTGTGAAATGTTGCCTGTATCTCCTTTCCTTCCCCAGTCAATAACCAAATCCTACTCTTCTCATTACAGACTTTCTAGATTATTCTTTCTACCACTAATTTGTTCCCCCTTCAAAATCCCCCATAATCTATTTACTCATTATTTCTTATAATGAAAGGTATAGTCATAGATGCTTTAGTTACATGTCTTCATTCATCTTCATGAATTCAAAATCATGATTTTGCTTTTTTGCCTGTAGCTCTAAGCACATAAAAGTTACTCAATAAATTCAAAGGATGCAAAATAAACATATAAAATCTTGAGTAGGAAGCACATTTTGACTTAGGAACTAAGAACAAAGCTCATTTGTCTGAGGCTTGAAACCTGGAGGCTTAGTTTGCAAACACATTAACATATTACCAAGACTGACTTCTGACAGTTCAAAGAGAACTGTGAGTTCATGCAGATGTGTCCACAGAGTGAAGAACAATCAGAAAGTAGCAGATTTCTGGCGATACCGCTCCTTGTTTGTTAAGGAAGTTTTAAAATCTAGGATGACTACCACATATGACCTTCAAATGAAGGACCTTTTCATTTTGAACATTAAATAAATCAATTATTTAATATTTTTGTCAAGTATAGAAGGAGGCAACAGATTATCTGTGATAGCTCTACACTATGCAGTGTTTGTGCTAGAAGAGGCAATTCAATACTCACAGCACTGATCTTCACTATCACCTGGGAAAAGACAAAAACTACAGATTTGTAGGATCTGCTAGTAACAATGCATTTTCTTCCCTGTTTTCATTTATGTCTGCATATTTGTGTATCATATATATATGTATATATATACATACATATATATATACATATGTATATGACCACCCTCTGTATTCCTCATATTAAATAAATATTATGAACTCTTATTTTTCTATATCACCTTACCATGTGTACCTTGATAATATCTGTTTTGAAACACCACCATTAGCACTCCTGAGGGAGGGTTGACAGAATCATTAGGACTGGGATAAAATCCAGGAATCTCAAATAAAAATAGAAAGTTCTCGTGGTGAATGAGCTCAGGAAGTATGCTTCAAATCAAAAATCTAATGTCTGGTCATGTTTTCATATCAAAAGACATTGAAGTTCCAGGAAGTTAAAAAACATTTCCAAGTGTCACAAAGCTCTTCCTTGTTGAAGCTGTGAGTAAGAGTGCAGACCCCCAATTTCAGTTCAGGGGCACATCTCTGCCATCACCATATCCTCTGACAGATAAATCCTGCACATTTCATTAACCACATTCCCTTTTCTATGATTAGGCATGGGACTTAATTTGAGAAAACCATAGTAATCTTCCCTTTGGAAGCAATGTTTTTCAAAACAGATTCAAAGGATCTCTGGAAATCAGTATCAAAGACGGTTATTTAACAGTGAGATTAATATTAACTTTCTTCAAACATTTCATATGAAAGAAGTGTGCAAAATCTTGTCAGCATGAGATAAAATCCTGTAGTCTCAACTAAAGAGTTCACTTTTTAAAGCTGAAAGTGCTTGTAATAAACTGGAATATATTTTATTAGGTAGCTCCTTAACTCTGTAACGTAATAGCACACTCTCATGGAACAAATAAACAAAAAACTCAGTGTTCCTCACAAGACTATAATTTATCATAACAACTTAATGGAAAGGAAATCTGAGCACAGAGATTGGTTGTAAAGTTAGTGGTAGTAGATCCAAAACTAAAATTGATTTCCAAGTCTTGATCTGTCTAATGTTTTACTTACTGCTACAAACTATATATATATATATTTGCATTCTTAAAAGACTAGATAATAAGATGGCAAATTTAAAAATCCACTATAGGTGCAAAGTATTCAAACTCAAAGTGCATTAATATATTTTGTTTGAGTTAGGGCAGATACTCAAAATACACAATTAAAAGAAATGTGCACAGCTGGTGGTACAAATCTGTAATCCCAGCAATTTGGGAGGCAGAGATTAGGAGGATTAGAGTTTGAGGGTATCTTATACAAAAAGATATGAAGACTCCATTTCAGCAAATAAGCCATGAAGCCAGCTATGTGAAAGGTGGTTAGATCTCAATTTGGGCTTGTCTAGGGCAAAAACATCGGACCATGTCTAAAATTATTAATGTAAAAGCAAAAAAAGGTTGTATGCATTTGTCAAGTGGTATAGTAAGTTCCAAATCTCTGAGTTCAAAATCACACACAAAAAAAAGAAAAGTGAGACCAATTCCAAAAAATAACTAAAGTCAAAGATACTGTGGATGTGATTCAAGTGGTAACGCACCTGCCTAGCATGCTTGAGTCCCCGAGTTCACACCGCATTACACACTCCCCCCCACAAAAAAAAACAAGAGCGATGAGCACTGGGAGTGGTGATGCAAGCCTGGAATCCACTCTAAGAGGAGGTTAAGGCATTAGGATAGTGAGTTCAAGATCAGCCTGGGCCACATACCAAGACACTGTCAGAAATAAAGAAAAAGAAAGAAGGAAAGAAAAAGAAAAGAGGAGAGAGACTGAAGAGGGAGGGAGGGAAGAAGGAAGAAAGGAAGGAAGGAAGGAACAAAGGAAGGAAAAAAGATGGGTCAGATAAACTTGAGTTCTGTCATTTTTTCTCTACCACATCAAACAATGTAAAAACAAAACACAAAACAAATAATCCAAATAAAAGGAGGAAAACCAAGGCTTTTTTTGTTTTTACATAAACAAATGTTTCACTATATTTTCTCACTTACATAGGGTCAGAAATCCAAAGGAGAACTAGATTTTACTCAAGATACATTTTCACACATATACACACAGATAACTAAAGAACTGATGTAAGGAACAACTCATGTGGATGCATACTTGAAGGGAGAGCAATTAACTCTTTTAGAAAAAAATAATGCCACAAAGAAGGAAGAAGCTCTGCATAGTGAGGAATCTTGAGATAGGGAGAGAATTCTGAAAAGAATAAAGCTTTTGAATATCTTTAAAAATATTCCTGAATATATCTCCAACCTATCTCCATCACCATTCACTTACCAGATCCTGTACAGAGCTCTCTGGTGAAAATGGAGCAGTCCTTTTTCTAAGTGACACCTTTCTGAAAGAAGTGGGTAGGAGAAAGGGATTGCCCTTGACATTGGAGAGAAAGGAGACCAGGAGCTAAAGGAATATTGAAGTGCTGAGGCTAAGGTCAAGTCAATAAAGCACTCTCCTGTGCAACAGACCTCAGACTAGGAACAGTGACAACCACCACCTAGTGGTAGGACACTAGTGAGGATAGAAGAGCAACTACAGAACTGAAGTTAATTACCTGTGGTGCGGGTCTGTAGCATGCCTCCATCTCTATGAAGAAATACGCAGACATGCCTCAGGCAGACAGAGGTAAATGATGCACACTGAAGTGCATTTAAATTTTAAATATACACATTCTTATATAAGTATATCCCAGGCAATACTTGGAATATTCTTATACTGAAAAGATTACTTGTTGTTTATCTGAAAGTCTAATTTAAGTGACCACCACCTGTCTCTGTTTTTACTTGCTGTTCTAGAAATCCTGGCCTAGGAAGATTTCAAGAATCAAGGCTGACTGGGAACAAGTTATAAAGTGACTTCCAAGATAGTGAGTGTAGGAATCTTTTTAGAAATTAATACATGCAAGTAAATCATATGCAAGAAGATACAAATGGGGCTGTGTTGAAAATAACCATCCTGTTTCTGTGGTTTATGACCTAACATGCTAGTGTCACTCTTCCAGCTTTGTGAAGAGCATACCTCTTTCCTTTTAACCTTCCCATCCACACTGCACTCTGGTTCTCTTTAGTCTGATGTCCCAGTGCTCTTGCGTTCCTGTTCCCACATCACTAATGTTTGCTATCTATGAAGTCATCCTTGGGTTCCTCATTATTACCACTGCTGCTGGTACTCATGTACTGAAAATGTTCCCACGTCAGCCTGAAAGGGAGTCGTCTAGAAGTCTCATTGCACACAAATGCCAAGACAATGCTGTATTTTGTGGACATAGGGAAATTTTTTCCTCCAATTCAGATTCATGCTTTGCTGTATTGCCACCAAAGCAGCACCATTTGTGTTCTTATGACTTAGAAGCAATCCATGAAGACTCTGTGTTGCTTTAATCCATCAGTCATTTCTCCAAAGGTGTATAGGCTGTGCTGCAATCCTTTTGGTAGATCCCTGATACCTTTAGGATTTTTTCATTCACACATGCTATTTTTAATATTTTCTACCCTTGTCCCCAGCTCTCTTTAAACCTCCATGAAAATCACCTGTCCAAAATCTCTCAGATAATTTTGAGAATAGCTCATTTTAAATCTGGGGACACATTTACACACAAAAATAAATTTCAGGCAATTTCTAACCAGTTGCTATACTCTTGAATATTCAACAACAAAAGTTTGATATTCTGCTGAATTTCTATGAGCTCCAGCTGAAGCAATAGTCTCTCAAGGGTCACAGCTGCCTAATACTTGCTGCTGAACTTGGAAGGTGCCCTGGTCACCTCAGACTTTATGTACAGGCATTGTTCATTTCAGATAATTCATTTACTCGCCAAATGTTTAATGATGATTCTTATATGAAAGGCACTACCAGAAAAGCACAGATATACATAACAGCACAATGTGCTTGAAATTTTAAGTACAGCTCTCATCCCCTCCAGTTAACTCTCTCCTACTTGATCCAATGCATGATTCTCAGCCATGAATCAACATGTTCATTGATTTAGAGGAAAGATTTGACAGTATAATAACAGAGAGATAAGGAGTGTCTTCCTACCTTGAAAGTTTCACACTATGTTTAACCTATGGAACTGAGAGAGTTAGGCATTTTTGGAGGGGCACCTTGCTGATGATAGAACAGGGAAGGGTTAATAGCATTCCTTCTCTCACCAGCTGTCATCCCCTAAAGATTTTCTGTGGTAGGGTGAATATTAAGCAAAAAGAGAGTGAAATTTAGTTTGAAACTTGGTGGGTAATAATGGAGATCTGGCTAAAACAAAATCAACTAATAAGTACTCTGTCTAAACTCTATCCTATTACTTTGCTTATGACTATGATGAACATAAATGTGTCACCTAATTTTCAGCAATTCTGAGAGCAGTGAACGACTCTAGTAAGGTATGCTGTCTGCAAAAGGAGATCGATTCCTGTCCAAAATGAACCGGGACTTACGGTTATTATTTAATCACTCTCCATTGTCCTGGGACCCTGTTACAGTTGACAGAAGACTCTAATGGCCTCAGTTCTTTGAGTGTAATGTCTAAGATTGCAATATCATCCCAGTGGGAGGCAAAGGAAAATAAGCATGGAAAAAAATCTTAACACCAAAAGAGACTTTTATTGTGAAAAGAAAGTTTTAATTAAATGTGACAGTATGCCTCTAAAGAGAGGTGAGGGGTAAGGAGGGCTGTTCAGAGAGAAAGTGCACTGCCCTAATCTGTCATTATTCTGGGTCCTTCCTTAGGCAATGAAGAGTTGGTGCAAACTTTTTCTTTAACATTTTTATTAGCTTGTATTAGTGGAATTGAGGAGGGTTCATTATGACACTTCCATATATGCCTGCCATGAACCTTGATTAGGTCACTCCCACCATCATTCTTCATCATCACCTTTCCTCCCACTTAAAACAATTTCAACAGGTTTCATTGTTCTGCTTTTATATAAGTGTATAAAGTGCATCTATCATATTGACCCTCTTTCACCCTTTCATTCACCCTCCCCACTCCCATTAGTAAACATGCCCTAACAAGACCTGTTTTACATTTGTTTCCTTCATTTTTAAAGTGCATATTCACAAGAGTGATATTGCTGAATCAATACCCAAAGGAATGTGACACAGAGGCACTTGTATACCCATGCTTATTGCAGCACTATTCACAATAGCCCAGTTATGGAAACAGCCAAGATGCCCCCCCACTACTGATGAATGGATCATGAAAATGTGGTACCTGTACACAATGGAATTTTAATCAGAAATGAAGAATGAAATGTTATCATTTGCAAGCAAATGGATGGAACTGGAGAAAATCATCCTGAGAGAGGTTAGCCTGGCCCAGAAGAACAAAAATCGTATGTTCTCCCTCATATGTGGACTTTAGATCAAGAGCAAACACAAGGGGATTGGACTTTGATTACATGATAAGGTGAGTGCACACAAGGGAGGTATGAGGATAGGTAGGTAAACCAAAAAAAGATAGTATTTGATGTCTTCAATGGAAAGGAACTAATGCAGAAACCTTAAAGCAACTGAGGCCAATAGGAGAAGGGGTCTAGGAACTAGAGAAAAGGTTAGTTAGAGAAGAATCAATTTAGAAAGTAACACATATGTACATGGAAGCAAAACTAGGAATCTCCCTATATAGCTATCCTTACCTCAACTAGCAAAAACCCCTAGTTCTCCTTATTAAAGTTTATACTGTCTTCAACAAAATTAGAGATAAGGGCAAAACAGTATCTGCTTGGAAGAGAGGGGGTGGGGGCGAGAGGGAGGGGGTGGGGGGGAAAGGGAGGGAGCAGGAGAAGGAGGGAGTAATGACCCAATCATTGTATACACATATGAATAAAGGAAATTTTAAAAATAATAAAATAAAGTGCATATTCATTGTTCAAAGAGGTTTTATGATTTGCCATAACATTTCACCTATGAATATTTTGTACTTTAATCAGATTAGCCCTATTACTCTCCTTTACCCTTTCACCCAACCCTTCATTATTCAAGATCTTTACTGCATTTTTTTGTGGTGAGAACTTTTGTGTCCTCACTTAACTATGCTCAAATGCGCTAGCACAGGTGCAGCTGTTACCCAGTTGTGGGAAGGTAAACATCTACACAATAGCAAATGAGGTCATGGTGACTTGTCATTGTCAACACAGAATTTTTCCAAATCCATCTTCTCAATGAGTGCTAAGTTAGCTAAATTGTTCATATTTCTCTGAATTTGTTCTCTTGACTCTCCCCTTTAAGCAGAGAAGGAACTCTAAATGCTTGTCTCTGGGGATGAAGGTATCTGGCCATAAGGAGTTGTAGAGAGGAATATAGGAAAAATATGATCTGATGACCATAGAATTACCATTAAATCACCTCTAAAAAGTCACTCTTAGCATTTTGTGGCAGATGTGTCTCTGGAATAGCAAAGTAAGGACAACCTCATTAACCAGCTCTTTAATATCCTTCAAAGGCCCTCAGATAATATCAAATGGATAACTGATAAAATTAAAACTCCACAGTGAATTTTTATCTCTAGATTCAGTTTATGACAACTCTTTCCTGGAATTTCTATGATTTATTCCATAATCCACCTACATATGTTTTAATCTTTATTTCACACTTCTCCTTCATGTGCACTCTGCATATATACCATGTCCAGGTGGTTCTGAACAGAGATTGTGGCATGTAAACTCATGTTGAAGAAGATAAAGAGCTGCTGGGGAATGAGGTAGAGCGAAAAGAAGGTAACAATTGTTTCCTCACCAAGAGCCAATGCTGGCAGATTGTAGCTACTGATAGAACCACTCAACCATCTGTAATGAAATCTGTTCCACTAGACACCACTGCTGTAGCTCAAGGAATAATTTTTAAATTAGTTCTGAATTTTAAAAGATCAAGTAAGAAGGAAAGTCAGTGTCTAGATATTTAATTAACTATATGATTAAAACATTTTATAAGTCTCCACAAAGATATCCAAGTACAGGCTTCATTAATAAGAGAAATGTACTAACGAGGAAGCTCATAAAGTACCACAAAATAGACTGTGTCCTGCCAGTGAATGGTGATGACTTATAAACACAAAAAAATACTAAAAATCTTAAGTTAGTTGGATGCCAGTGGTTCACACCTGTCATCACAGCTACTGAGGGAAAGGATCATAGTCCAGGTCATCCTGGACAAAAGTGAGATCATTATATCTAAAACAACTAGAATTTTAAAAAAAGACCTGGAGGTATGGCTAAAGCAGTAGAGTTACAACCTAGAAAGATGGAAATGCAAATGGAGAAATGAATTTGTTTGCATTTTTAAATTCTTAGTTTATTTTTCTGATTGCTGGTTACTCTTAAAACAGTCTGTATTTTTGAGAAGATGTTATACAATTAAATACAAATCACCAGAAATAATCACTTTTGTTTCTTCAATGAACATTTGTTCAGAAACAAAATTTCAGCTCTTGCAGAAATACTTTGGACATGGGAGAAAAATATTATCATAAGTAATCTCTCTTACTATCTGATGAAACTCTCAATTTACATAGAAGAACAAAGGAAAATTAAATTTTAATACACAATAAAATTCTTAAGTACAATGGTGAAAGTTGAAACTATTTATAGTAACCATTTTATAAATGCAGAAAAAGACTTCAACACATTTCTTGGGAGAACTTCTTTTCTAGCTATAATCAGTCTCGATCTCCAGATAAAAATAATCAGAAAATTAAGTAAAACTTGCATGTATGTGCATAGGTTTATTTGAACATACACACATATGTGTAAGCAGATAACTTGTGTCAAGGCCTATGATAACAGTGAGTGCAAGACACTTATCATTGAGTGAATAGACACAAAAAAGGTAAACCCCAAGCTCAACCATGTTCTTTCTCTGGGCATCAATTTCTGGTCACAGAACAATAAACCTAGAAAACAAACACATAGCACTTGGTCCTGCTAAGCATGAAACTATAACCAGCATTTGGTAGATGAAGCTGTTGTAATCTGAATACAAGGGCAATGTGTAAGACAGAGATCCAAGTAGGAGGGGCGCCCACCTGCACTTGGCTGAGGGGTGATTGGGTTCCACAGGCACAGACATTAACAGAAATGGATAGACACAAGGTTGAAGGTAAAGTATAGGTAGGAAAGGTTCAGAAGCACTGGAAGACCTGGAGTTCTGACGCATCACTAACAACCTGAGTGTGTAGTGGAGACTCCACTAATGTCATGCTTAAGGCTCACATCCTAAATGTAGAATAAGACCCCCATCACACCTGCACAGATTGAATCAAAGAGTAATTTTTGCTAATTGAGACAGGTTTGAAAAAACACTCTAGGCTTTCCCCAGACATAAAAGCCAAAAAAAAATCAAACCTATATTCAAGAAAATAATCTGATAATTGAATTTCTCAGCAAAACAAAACAGCAACACTTTTAGAAAATAGTAATAGAGCCTACACAATACATAGATCACAATACCCATATAAAACTTTAAAGAATTACTGGCCACTCAAAGAAAGGGAAAAATGTGTCTCATAATCAAGAATATAAATAAACGTGCAATGGTAACAATGCTGCATTTATCAACTTGAATACATAATATTTAAATACGAACATAATATGTATTTAAAGTAAACATGGTCTAATGATTTAGTATAACATCTGAAAAGAAAAACGAAAAACTGTGAAACAGACAAAATGGAAATTGATCTGAAATTATAATAGTTGAAATAAAAATTTAGCTGCATGGCCAAAATAGTATTTGATTATATTTCAAAGCACAAAATAAATATCCATGAGTCAATATCAGCATAAATAATTGGAAAAGGGAGAAATTTCCCATGCAGGAGAATTCCAAATAATTTATGTAGCTATTCCATGCTCAAAGAACATAAATTTCCATCCCTTAGATTTGAGCATCACATCTTTTCTTGCTTCCACAGCAGAAAGAATAATTTTACAGTGGAGAATCTTGCCAAACATTGATGATCAAGGGTATCATTGACAGTATGTGGATGGCATGGACCTTGATTGATATCAGGTGATGAAATGGTCCTGACTTTTGTGATCTCTCTACCAAAAACACATACCTACAATATGAGAAAGACATCAGACAAATATGAATTGAGGAGCATTTTACAAAATACCTAAATAGTACCACTCAAAATTCTCCTTGTCATCCAGGACAAGGAAATTCGAGATATCACAACCAAGAGTAGCCTAAGAAGATGTGATGACTAACTGTACTTCAATATCCTCTGTGGGATCCTAGAGTAAAATTAACACAAAGATCTTCAAGTGAAGCTAATATATATTGATATTGAATCATTAATTAGAACAAATATTCCATTGAATGTATGATCTTCTTAATAGAGGAGACAGAACATATGGGAATGTTCTGGATGCAGAACATATGGGAATCCTCTGTAGTACATTTGCAATATTTTGTATATTTAAGACTCTGCTAGGCTACAGTTGCAGTTCAGTGGAAGAGAGCTTGCCTAGTATGTGCAAGGTCCATTGATCACCATCACTACCAAAACTAAGCAAACCAACCAAACTGTAAATGGGTGAATGACTAAAGTAGTTGTAGATCTATACATATAAATAGTTATATTCAATATATACAAACTAAATATGCGCACTACAGTGTATTATTCTACCATTAAAAACACATCTGAATGGGTAATTTTAGGTGAATAAAACTACACAGAAAGAATACTGCGTGGTCTTCCTTACATTTAAAAGCTTCAAGAGAAAGGTACAGAAGGTAATAGTTATAAAGATTGGGAGAGCGCAGAAAATAGGAAGACGCAGGCCAAATGGTATGAACTTATAATACTGCAGAATAAATAAATCTGGTGAACTAATGTGTAGCAGGAGGACATATTCTTTTATTATTTCATTGTATAGTGCTGAGGAAATAGAGTTTAAGAGCTTCTATAGCAACAGAATAACAAAGAGGTAACTATGGAAGGCTATAGATATGTTAAATTGCTCAAATGTAAATAATCATTTCACCATAAATAATGAAATTATGAGTGCATATATTGTATATAAACTTCATGTGCACCTTAAATCAATAAAATAAAATTTTATAAATGAAAATAACTTTTAAATGCAATTAATTAGGCTTAGCACAGATTGTAGTTGGAATGACAGTCAGTTGATTTGATGACACAGATCAATATAAGCTATTCAAAATAAGATGATTTAAGAATAGTCCAAAGTTTATGTAATCAGAATTTGCAAACAGAGAAGAAAGTGAAATTGGTGAAAAATAAAATTTTGAGAAAATAGCACCGAAATATGTACTTTCTAAATATTTGAATGCTGCAAAGTATAGAATATGAGTGTAAGTATCCCTATTAGGGAAGATTTGTAAATTTATATATCAATATGAGAATTACAGTACAAGAGGCAGCACTAGGCATATTAATATTGTCTTAATTATGTAGCATAGAGTCAAAGTACAAATAAATCTTTCCGTGTTCAAAGCTGTTGTTGGTTACATGATATTAGGATCAGTGTGGATGAGAGCGCATTTCAGAAGAACGCATGAGGAAGGAGCATTATGTTTTTGGACTCATAATGATATAGAGAATGATGATGGGGGAGGTGACCAGTGCCTATTTTACAATTTTGTGTTAAAACCATTGAGTTGAGCACTAAGAAGTAATGGTTTTGTGTTCATTGAAATTTTCCCAAAAGTGATCTAACTTGCTTTTCCTATATTGTACATAAAGTCGCTTTGTAAAAATGATTCAAACGTTCCTGTTTATCATCTATTTTCTATTATATCCATCTATTTTCCACATGAACCAAAGATTCACAGGATTCACAGGAACCAAAGAATACAGTATTGCTGATGTAACCAGGTTGACTTTTATATTCTCCAGCTTTCAAAGAAAGCTCATACTATACTCAGTGCTTCACTGAGGCAGCAGTGCCTGCCTTATCACAGCTATGAGCTGCTTGTTATTTTGATGGGTTTTCAAGGAAGGGCAAGCAATATCCAAACACCTTCTCAGTGTACATCCTCCTCCTGGTTATCAGCTACATGACCTCAGGCTGAAGGCTTGCTTTTAGTATGCTTCCATGCCGCCGAATAACTTGAAGTTGGAGCAGACTCTGTAACAGTCTCAGCAATTTTTAATTGCAACTTTTTCAGGTCTCAATTTAAAATTTTTTTCCAGCCAATTTAGTGGCACTAAGCGTAACTTCTGTTGCTCATTTTGAAAGCTGATTCATTATTGAAGAAAAACTGGAGAATACTGTCGATCATCTTACTGAATAATGTTTCACTCAGAAAAGACTCAAACATTCTGGAAACCAAGTAATCCAATCTTAATATCATTTACAAAAAAAAAATTCAATTTTCCACACCTATGCTTTAAAGGAAATGCAATGGTCAGTGATGCCCAAGGGCTTGTAGCTTGAGACTTGAGTGTGGTCTCTAGTGGAAAGACGATGGATCAATATTAAATCGATTGAACTGAAAAAAATGTGGCTATTTCATCAGGGATCAAACTTATTTTCAAGTCATTCATTGACAACATGGAAAGAAGTTCCAATTTTAGGCATCTCATCTCACAGTTAGCAAAATTGGAAAAAAATCAAATTTTTTCAACATTTTCTATCACCAGGACATGAATTCTTTATGAAACATTATACTTAGAAAATATTATTATTATTATGAATTAAGCAGGTACATTGTAAGAATAAATACTTTTTTTTACTTAGTTGTTAGTAATATAGTTGAAGCTTCCAATTTTTTTTGCTTCAAATCAAATAGTTAATCTTTAGAATTACAGTTCATTTCATGAACTTTAAACTTTTTAAATCTAATATTCATTAATAAAAAAATATTTACTTCAATCATTGCAAAATGCAAACATTCTAGCCTTAGCTCTTCCATTATGATCAGATGTGAGTTACATAATCAATTCTGTAACTCTGTTCCTCATCAGCTAAATTTCATTGATCGAGTTAAATAATCTCTCTTAACCAAGGTTATCTGCATTTTGTAAATGAAGAGCCTGCATTAAAGAATTTTTCCAATGTTAAGTGAAAACTCTGTGTGTCTATGTATTGATTTGGGTATGTAGATTTATGTGATGTTTTATAAAAACTTTGCCTTCATCTTTCATTTCTTCCACATGTAATGATTTCAACTATGATTATCTCCTGAGTATAACATTTTCATCATTCTTTGGTTTCCTAAACCCCAGTTTTGATAGGCTTTGAATGATACTCCTTACATCATAAATTCTTCCTCACAGTTAAAAGTACATTATTTAATTTAAATTTAGAAAAATTCATAATACATCTTTATGCATTAAAATTTGTAAGACACAAAATAACCCTGAAAACTTAACATCTTTGGGTGAAATATCTCCATTTTAAATATTAAAAGAACCAAAGGTTTAAAGATCACACCCATTTGACTATAGTTATAGGACAGTGGGTAATGGATCTAAGGAAAGAGACTTTACTTTTCACATAACTGGAAAGGTTTTCTTGAAAGACAATAAGAAAGTAAGTTGTGGTGGAGATTACCCATTGTGAACCTGTCAATTCTCTCTTTCTTTTAGCAGTACAGTCCCTGGACCACACTGACATTTGAGGGACTCTATCTCCCTACCTTCATTCTGATATGAGACACTCAAGTGGCTAAGTTCTGGGCAATGAAATACAATCAGAGTGCATGTGAACAACTTCTAAGTCATGCTATGAATGATAATGTAAGTGTACAAGCTTTTTGTTTTTCCTTTTTCTGCAAGTTAGTAATTAGTCTCCACACCATGTATTGCCAAGACTTTCTTCCTGGAAATTCTAATTCAGTGGATTCATGTAAATAACCCAGCAGTGGTAACTGCTAAAAACGTCATGTCCATACCTTAAACCCTAGGGCCTGTGATTGCGGTTTTATTTGAGGGGAAGGGAAGAAGATCTTTTTAGATGTATATAGTATCTTGAGATAAGATCCTGCTAGATTATCTGGGTTGATCCCAAATCCAATGACAAAGGCTCAGACTCAGAGAGAATAGACATGAGGGATGAGGAAAAGGCCATGCGAAGATGGAGCCAGAGTTTGGGGAGATGAGCCACATATCCAAGAATAAGTCATGAGCCAAGAGGAGCTGGCCAAGCAAAGGATTCTCTCCTAAGTCTGCAGAAAATGTGTGTTCCCCTGTATTATGGATTTCTGACATTAACTGGGATAAATAGAACATAAAACACTCCATAAAATATTTTATGCCCCACAATGAGAGATTGAATGAAAACAAAGTACCTATTTCTATAAATTTTTAAAAAACAAGATATCTTACACCAATGACAAAATTGTTTCCTTCCATCAAAAAAGGAAATGCTGAGGCTTTGGGATTTTTATTATCTTTCAAACCATAATTTCAATTTTGTTTTACACTGAGTCGAAACTGACCTCTCAAAAGGTGTCATCCTTTACCTATCTTTCTTATTTTGCTCTTTCCATATTTCACCTAACATTGTTTACTTAATTTTATCATTTATTTTTTTAAATTTCATACATACATATGAGATATATTTCAGAGAGTTGTAGCAAAAGGCAAAGCAATAAGAAAGTGGGTTTTTTTTACAATATCAGGAGATATTTACAATATTGGGAGTTGTATTACTAAACTTTTCAAGGAACTTTTATTTTACATTTGTGTAGAAGGGCACTGAACAGAATAACAGACTAAGTTTCACAGCACCTAAAAAATGTCCACACAGGGAAGTTTCTGCTTCTGCCTTGAGGGAATGTTGGGTTTAGGCCACACTCTCCTACCACTTTGCCAATAATGTCAAAAAATTAAACACTTCAAATGTCCACATGCTGTGCTATACACACGCAATATCCATGTTTCAAAACAACATGGATGAATTCATGAAATATCACATGAACAAATGGTGTTCTCAAAAGATCACACCCTCTCTTATACATTTATGTGGAGTCCAAGAACAGTCAAACTTCCTGAAAATAGAGCTGTCTGTGCAAGAATGAACTGGAGCCAGGCACAGTGGCTCATGCCTTTCATCCTAGCTATTTGAGAGGCTGGGATCAGGAGGATCATGGTTTGAGGTCATCCCAAGCCAATACTTGGTAAAACCCCATCTCCAAAACAAATAGAGCAAAATGAACTGGAGGTGTGGCTCAAGTGATAGAGTATTGCTTGGCAAGTGTAAAGCCCTGGGTTCAAACACCAGTCCCACCACCAACAGCAAAAAGAGATGACTGGAACTCCCTAAGAATGGTGAACATTTGGGTTGTTTTGCTGATTACATGGTTGTATAATCTGATCAAAGTCAAAAATATACATCAAATTATGTGTACTTCTCTGTGGGTAAATGGTGCTCCAATTTTTCAAGAGCATGAAAATTATATTGGTAATTTATTACATGTGCTTATGATGAAGCCACAGGTCTATTTCCAAATATTGTAAGCTGTCCCGAGGAAAGGTTGGAAGTCCCTTCATGAAGTCCTCAGCTCTAGGGAACTTTGATGCGGGGGTTGCACTTTCAGATTTTGGAAGAATGAAAGGTCAGGATTCCTCTTTCTGAAATCAGTTAACTCCAAGCAGCTTTCAATGAAAGCAACTCAGCAGTCAGATTTCACTCATGAGCATGTGAGGCCACCCTTAAAATCCAGACATGAAGGTAAAAAGTTGACTCTTATTTTAAAACTATGAAGGAACAGATTTATACTGTTGCCTGAAAAGCTTTTTCTCTGTGCGAGTATACTGTGGGCAGTGTTAAACGCTTCTCCAGGAAGCAGCTTTGAATCTGCTCTCTACCAAAATCTATTGCTTTACATTTTGATTATTCTTATACTTGGTTTTTGCCCTCTCTAGAGATGTGAGGAGGAAAAATGCCTTTGAATATGGAATAGATCTAGGCTTCCTGTCTGTCTCCTCACTTCACCAAGAATAAAACACTGAAAAAATCTCTCTGTCATTTCAAACTTCACCTACCTAGCATGTAAAATAAATACAAAATACTTCCCGATTAGCCTGTTATATGTTTTCAGTAATGATAACATATTTGTAATACATCACAGATGATGAAGAATTGTCACTTTTTAAGTGCAAAGTATCTATACATTTTAACATCTGTTATTGTATCTCAGCTCTAATATTCATATAATGTGCACCTTTTATATAATTTTAAATTTTGTTAGCCAAGTTAAAAAGGTTTTAAGAAGTGAAATATTGACAGCAACATAGTTTTGTAAGCTAATATATAAAAAGGTCATTTCAACTTATAATTTATATAAAAATATTAGTGAGTTACCTTGCAAGCCCTTTTGTTAATGCCAAGTCTTTGGAATCAGTTGGTATATTACATTTTTATCACATGTCATCTGACTTGTTATGACATTTCAAGTACTTAAAAGTCACATGGCAAATGTTTTAGATGGTACAGTCATTGAAGAAATATTTTAAATAAATAATAACCTAACTTATAGATAAACTAGTGAGGTCAAAGATATTCCTGTGAGCCAGTGTTTATAACATGGAAAATGATACATAACTGAAGAAGAATGGAATGATCTACAGTACTTTTTATAATGTATAAGTACTTTAATATTATTTTCCACATGATATTACTCAAATAGACTTTAATGTATGCATTATTAACTATGTGAAAATAGAGTAAAATGTCATTGCATCAGAAAATTTTCACTTTTTTTCTTTCTTTCCTTTTTGTTGAGAGCAAGTCACTCACAATAGTCCAGGGTGGCCTCCAACTCGTGATTTTCCTGTCTAGCTCCTGAGCGCTGGGATTACAGATGTGAACTATAGTTTCTGTCACTGGCAATCTTGAATGAACTAATGAAATGATTTTCCTAAACCTCCCAAGCGACCGTTAGAAGTATTCTTTTCAGTAATTTCTATGACTATTTCCTTTAATTTAGTTGATTTTCATGATTTCTTTGTATATTTTACTAATTTATTGCAGGGGCTCTTGATAACAATATAAAGTTATCATTTTAATTATAGATTTTGGAATTTCCTACCCTAAGTCAATTCACAATGCTATTGAATTCATATGGCATTTTATAACCCACAAAGTAATGAAAAGAGGATTTTTTTCTCACCAAAAATCTACAAAATTGCTGTTCCTAGCTGTAATCAACCACAGATAAAATACAGAATTAACAATTAGCTGAATGAAACATATTAGCTGGAATTTCTATCATCTCTGAGAAGAAATCTTGTTTTTAAGCTTTGAAGAATTAAATTTTTTAACTTGTTCAGGAGGTTCCAATGGAATAAATACAGGTACGATTCATGTTCTAGCTATTTGTGGGTGATTTTATGAAAGTAATTGAAAGTATATGCTAGTTACATGAAACAAGTAGTTAGAGTTCATAAAAGGGCTCTAGAAGTGATTTGGTGTAAAGTAGAATAAGAAGCAAAAATATTTGCTGTATATCATCAACCAAAATTTGAAAATAAAAAGAAATAAGTTATATTAATAAAAGTTAATGACAAAGTAGGAAAGGAGTAACTTTATTTTCATTAGTAAAACCCATGGTCACATGTCTCGTGAAATGTGAAATATTTTTAATAAGAAGAGATTATAAATTATTCATTATTATTTATTATATTATACATTGAATTTATTTAAAAATTAGTTTAAAAATAAGAGAAATTTCCAGTTTCTCATGAAAATAGCCTAGCAAGTATATTTGAAAATATTTAATAGAAAATAGAAGGCTATCATCTCTTGGATAGTATTGTGAAGCTATAATTATTAAATAAGGTTGTATTTTTACCAAAATACTCAGAGATACTACTGAATTTGCATAGACCACAGCATAAAAAAACATATTTTGAGTAAAGATATTATTACTCTTCAGTTGGTTCTATATTTTGAATATTTGTGTCTCTCATTCATGTATTGAAATCCTAACCCCCAAGTTGCTGGAGTTTGAGGTGGAACTCTTCAGAAGTGATTAGGTCCTGAAGGAGGGGCCCTCATGAATGGGCTTACTGATCTGATATAAGAAGATATAGGAGCTCCAGATACACTGGAGGTTGAGATAAGGAGGATAGTGGTTCCAGGCCAGCTGAGGTAAAAAAGTTCATGAGAGCCCATCTCAACAGAAAAAACCTGGGTGCAGTGGCATACACCTGTCCCAGATATAGCAGGAAGCATAACATAGGAGGGCCATGAGTCAGGTTGCCTGGCCAAAAAGCAAGAACCTTTCTCCAAAATAACCAGAGCAAAAAGGGTTTGAGGTGCCTCTCAAGCAGCAGAGAATCTTCCTAGCAAGAACAAAACCCATATTACTGAGAACAAAACAAAACAAACAAAAAACAAAATCCCTAGGCAACTGTCTTGTCTCTTTGGCCAGGTGAGAAGCCAGCAGGATGGCACCATCTGTGAGTCAGGAAAAGGTACCCAACCAACACTTACTGTGCCAGTTCATAGATCTTGGACTTTCTAGCCTCTAGGGCAGCTATAAATAATCACATGTGCTTTATATGGTTCTGTTTGTAATATTTTGTTATAGCAGCAGAAATAGACAAAGACAGTAGGAAGAGAAGGAATATTTCTCTGACAATGCTAGAATAAAATAACAATGTTTTAAATCTTAATTTTATCCTCTGAGCCAATTCTTTCAATAAACATTAGGTCAAAGCTTAAAGTGTAAGGATAATTGCAGGTGTGGAGGACAAGAACACCTGCTAACTTATTCTTTTGCTCCTTTCATCCCTGAATATCCTGAAGCTACTCAGAGCACCCAAGTGATAGAAAAGCATAGCAAGATCATTTCTAGACTAGTTAGTGGTCAATAAATTCCTTGATCAATAAATTCCCAATGATCACACCACAAGTAAAGGCTAGAAAAACACTTGCCTTTTTGTGTTTTCTCTTTTTGCTACTGCATTTTAACAGACAAAATCATGTCTCAGAGAGCCAGAATTTCATACATATACCTATTTTATTGCAAAAGACAAATATCACATGTTTTCAATCATGTGTAATCTAAACCTATAAAAACGTAATATGACATAGCCATAAAACAGAAACTTCTGTGGAGGCTACCAGCAGGTTGGAGGAGGAGGAAAGGAGACCATTACAGGTGCTGAATATTATAGAAGTGCATTGGAGGATCCAAGTTGGCAACTAGGGTGCAGAAGCAGTGTGAGCTCTGTGAGTCAAAAAACTTTCTGAGATGCTGGAGCCACACTTTGTGGAAATAAAGCACCAAGGAAAATCAAAACTTTGACACCCCGAACCCCTACCCCATAGAAAGCTTCTCCACGCCATGTTACTGAGAAAACAGGTGGGCTGCTGCCACTGCCAGCTGCTGGCTACAAACCTGCTTGGGAGATATTTGGCAGACCAAACAGGTGAGCACCAAGCATCACACTGTATTCCCCCAGCCACCCCTAGGATAAACCAACATAGCCCCCTGGGCAGACTGACTCCCCCTCCAAAACAAAAAGCTGAACAATAAACAGCGAACTAAAAACTAGCAAACATCAAGGGGGCTGGAATGTTGAAAGCACACCAGAGATGGGGGGAGGGGCAAAGAGCTAATCTCTATAGGAACTCTCAGTAAACAGCTGGAAAAGCAGCAAGAGGTAATAAGCCATTGCCTGAAGTAAGGCAGGAACATGACCACAAAGCTTATCTCCTGAGCCAGTGAGCAACACCCAAAGTCAAATGGCTCCACAAAATTGAAAAACAAACAAAAAACCATCACAACATGCTGACAGCAGGGGGATGGCCCAGAAAAAGGGAGCAAGGCAAAGAAAGAAGCCTCCAGTAAACAAGTACAGTGAATAGCCACCTCCAAAACAAGACAGCTGGTGGACTACAGAGCTGACCTCCTGAACCTGAGAACAGCATGCAAACTTACACTTCCACATGTCACTGAGGGAGAAACTGACCAAGCAGCTGCTACTGAAACACAGAAGAAAAAAAACACTACCCACAAGTCAACCACCTGGCAAGACTACAACAGAGCTTCTGCTTAAATATCATCACCAGGCTGGATGCTGGAAGAGTAAAACCAGAACTTAACTAAGATTGAAATTCTATTGTTCCTGAACCTGGAGGTTTTTGTTTGTTTGTTTGTTTTGTTTCTTATTTATTTGTTCATCTCTCCCTATTGAGTTCTTTGTTTATTTTGTTGTTGTTGTTAGTTTCAGTATTAGGAATTAGTAAATACTAAATGACACCCAGAGCAGGGACAGAAATAGCACAAACAGACTTAGCTAAAAACCCAATACAACCACAAAACAAAATTAAGACAAGGGAAAGAAAACAAGTGACTGAAACCACCAACTAGCCTATCAAGAACACAGTTGCACAGTACCAAGTGAAGCGATGGGAAAAAGAAAAAGGGATGGGAACCATTCTCCTCCCCAAAGTAATTTAATACAGGATTCAGAGGGAAATGAAAGAAACAAATACCCAGTAATGGACTCCAACAAAAAAAAGATAAATGACACCAAGGATCCTAATGATGTTCACAAGAATAGCCTCAAAAAAGAAGTCCTTCAAGTAATCACTGAGAATTTCATGGAGGTATTACTAGACATGGTTAACTAAAATGTACATGAGGCACTCAAGAAATTTCAAGACACCAAAAATAAGGAATATGAGAAGACACAGAAAAAAATAAATGAAATCATAGAGGCCCTAAATAAACATCAAAGTGACCCATGATATGGAAAAACCTCAGAAAAAAAGAATGAAACAGAAACACAAACACAGTGGAAGTCCACTCCAGCAGACTAGAATAAGCTGAAGACAGAATCTCAGAACTTGAAGACAAAAGGGAAATAAAATTAAAAACTGAAGAGCTATTAGTCAAACAACTCAAGTCTTAGAAAGGAATATGCAAGAACTCACTGACTCCATCAAAAGACCAAACCTGAGAATCATGGGCATTAAAGAAGGAGAAGAGGTGCAAGAAAAGGGATTTGCAATATATTCAACAATATAATAACAGAAAATTTCCCAAATCTGGAGGAAGTTATGCCCACTCAGGTACAGGAAGCCTCTAGGACACCAAACAGACTTGACCAAAATAGAACTTCCACATGACATATTATTATTAAAACAACAATCACAGAGAATAAAAAAGAATATTGAAGGCTGTAAGAGAGAAAAAAACAGTTAATATACAAAGGTAAACCCATCAAAATCACAGCAGATTTCTCAACAGAAAACTTAAAAGCAAAAAGGGCATGGAGTGAGGTATTCTGAGTAATAAATGAAAATAACTTCAAACCTAGGATACCCTACCCAGCAAAACTATCATTCAAAATAGATGTAGCAATAAATGTCTTCCATGATAAACAGAAACCAAAACAATATATGACCACCAAGCCACCACTACAAAAGATTCTCCAAGGAATTCTACACAAAGAAAATAAGCAAACAAAACCATGAGAAGACAGTCAGCACCAAACCACAGAAGAAGAAAAGACAAGGAATCACAGAGTAACATTTATTCAGCGGCACACAATCAAATCCTTAAACAACAAAAACAACTAAATGACAGGAATCACCACATACCTATCAATATTAACACTGAATGTTAATGGACTTAACTCTCCCATCAAAAGATACCGTTTGCAAACTGGATGAAAAAGAAAGATCCAACAATCTGTTGTTTACAGAAGACTCATTTCATTGACATAATCAAGCACTGGCTTAGGGTGAAAGGCTGGAAGAGGATTTACCAAGCCAATGGCCCCCGAAAACAGGCAAGAGTAGCAATACTTATCTCAGACAAAGTAGACTTCAAACTTACATTGATCAAATGAGATAAAGAAGGACACTCAATACTAATAAAAGGGGAAATGCACCAAAAGTTAATAACAATTATCAACCTATATACACCCAATCACAACGCACCCAATTTCATCAAACATACTCTGAAGGACATAAAAGCATGTATAGTTGCCAACACAGTGGTGGAGGGAGACTTTAATATAATAAGTGCCTAAATAATGAAATAGAAACATAAAAAAACCATACAAAGAATCAATTAAGAAAAAAAAAACTGGTTCTTTGAAAAAATAAACTAGATTGACAGACCCCTGGCAAACCTGACTAAAATGAGGAGAGAAAAAAACCCAAATCAGTAAAATCAGAAATGCAAAAGGGGGGATAAAAACAAACATCATGGAAATCCAGGGAATCATTAGAGATTATTTTGAGAACTTATATTCCAATAAATTTTAAAAACTTGAAGAAATGGACAGATTTCTAGAGACTTATGACCATCCAAAATTGAACCAAAGGATATTAATCACCTGAATAGATCTATAACACAAAATGAAATTGAAGTAGCAATCAAGAGTCTCCCAAAAAAGAAAAGTCCAGGACCTGATGTATTCTTTGCTGAATTCTATCAGATCTGTAAAGAAGAACTAATACCAACTCTCCTTAAACTGTTCCACGAAATAGAAAGGGAAAGAACCCTGCCTATCTCATTTTATGAAGCCAATAATAACTCAATCCCAAACCAGACAAAAACACCTCCACAAGGGAGAACAATAGGCCAATCTCCCTAATGAACATCGAAGCAAAAATCCTCAATAAAATAATGGCAAACCAAATCCCAACAACACATTAGAAAGATCATCCACCACAACCAAGTCAGCTTCATCCCAGGGATGTAGGGGTGGTTCTCCATTGGCAAATCTATAAATGTAAAACAGCATATTAATCAATGCAAAGACAAAAACTACTTGATCATCTCAATAGATGCAGAAAAGCCTTTTATAAGATCCAACACCACTCTGAAGTTAGTACAGGAAAGAGCAGAGAATACTCTGGAAGTAATAGGTATAGGCAAGGACTTCCTCAATAGAACCCCAGCAACTCAGCAACTAAGAGAAAGAATGGACAAATGGGACTTCATAAAATTAAAAAGCTTCTACACAACAAAAGAAATGGTCTCTAAACTGAAGAGACCACCAACACAGTGGGAGAAAATATTTGCCAGCTATTCATCAGACAAAAGACTGATAACCAGAATATACAGGGAACTTAAAAAACTAAACTCTCCCAAAATCAATGAACCAATACAGAAATGGGCAACTGATCTAAACAGAACTTTCTCAAAAGAAGAAATTCAAATGAACAAAAAACACATGAAAAAATGTTCACCACCTGTAGCCATAAAGGAAATGCAAATCAAAACCACACTAAGATTCCACCTCACCCCTGTTAGAGTAGCCATCATCAAAAACACCACCAACAACAGGACATAGGGAAAAAGGAAACCTCTTACACTGCTGGTGGGAATGCAAGCTAATGCAACCACTCTGGAAAAAAATATGGAGGTTTCTTAAAAATCTAAATATAGATCTACCATATGATCCAGCAATCCCACTCTTGGGGATATACCCAAAAGAATGTGACACAGGTTACTCCAGAGGCACCTGCACACCCATGTTTATTGCAGCGTTATTCACAATAGCCAAGTTATGGAAAGAGCCAAGATCCACCACTACTGATGAATGGATTAAGAAAATGTGATATTTGTACACAATGGAATTTTACTCAGCCATGAAGAAGAATGAAATCTTATCATTCACAAGTAAATGGATAGACCTGAAGAACATCACCTTCAGCTAGGTTAGCCAGGCTCAGAAGACCAAAAATAGTATGTTCCCCCCCATATTTGGACTTTAAATCTAGGGCAAATGCAGTAGTTTTGTTAGACTTGGGTCACACACTAAGAGAGTAATGGGGATAGATAGGAAACCCAAAACTTGAAAGTGTTTGATGTCCCCACTGCAGAGGAGCTAATACAGTAACCTTAAAACAACACAGTTCAATATGGGAAGGTGACCAGGAATTAGTGAACAGGCCTGGTAAAGGTGTATCAATTTGAGTTGTTACACACTTGTGCATGGAAGTAATGCTAGGAATCTCTCTGTATAACTATCCTTATCTCAACTAGCAAAAACACTATGTCTTTCTTATTATTGCTTATGTCTACTCTTCAACAAAATTGGAGAAAAGGGCAGAACAGGTTCTGCCTAGAAGCGAGGTGTGTGGGGGGAAGAGAGAGGGGCTGGGGTCAGAAGGCAGAAATGGCCCAAACAATGTATGCACATGTGAATAAATGAATAAAGAAAAAAAAACCAAGTACATTAAATATGTGTGAATATAGCACAATGAAACCCATAAAAATCTGTTTAAAAAAGAGGTGGGAGGATGGTTAAGAATGAGTAATATAGATTGGGTGAATTTGATCAAAGGACATTACATGAATGTCATAAATATGAGGCCCCTTTGCACAATTAATTTATGATAATAAAAATTTATAAAAAGCATGCATACAAATTTTACATGATTAAAAATTTTATCAGATACACCATTCTCCATTTGCTCAATGAACTCAGAATTTTTTAGTCTGTTATTCAGATGAAATATGTTCATCAAATACCCTTGCATTTTGTAATGGCTTGTGATTATATATATATATGCATGCATATGTGTGTGTACACAAATGTATGCATGTATGTTTGAATGTGTGTCTTTTTTCACTAGATTCCATTTGCTAATATTTATTTAATGAGTTTTACCTGTATGTATACCAGTGAAAAAGTTTCGCCTGCTTACTATTTTCCTTGCACAATCTTGGTAAACAGATTATAGTTCCTCATTAAATGAGTTAAAAATATTAATTCTATTATTTTTTTCTCTTAGAATCTTTGTTGAATATTTCTTTTTTTAGAGTAAAATGGATACTTTTATTCCTTCAGTGTTGCTGGCAGAGTATCCTGGTATAAGACTTTTGTAAAATAATTTGCTATCGTAAAAATAAGCACAGTTACAGACTCATATAATATTACTTTTTAAGTTCTTATTTCATTTTTGAATTAACATATGTTAATAATATGAAGAGCTGTCACATGTGTACAGTGTATGCTTTATTTCTAGTATTTGATTTTACGCACAGGGTTTAGTTTTTTTACCTTTTTTGATGGGAAGTTTCATAACATTTTCAGAAACTTCAGTACCTATGTTAATATTCATACTTTTCTATTTCTGCTTTAACAACTACAAAGCTACATTTTACTTAAGGATTTTTCCATCAAATAATCAATGTTTTTACACAAAGTTGTTCATAATGACATTTTATCATGGCATTAAATTAGTGATACCTGTAGTGATTTTCCTTTTTCATTTTTTAGTATTAATATTTTCTTCTTTCCTCTATTTCTTTATCAGTCTTGCCAGGAATTCAAAGAAATTCCTTTGTCCTTTTTGTCCATTTAAAACTCCATTGACATATGTTTTATATTTATTATATCAATTCTTTAGTTTTTTTTTATTCCGAGGCTTGAACTTATGGCTTTAGGCTTGCTAGTCAGGTGCTCTTCTGTGTTAGCCATACCTCCATCCCTTTTTTCTCTGGTTATTCTGGAGTTAGGGTCTAGCTTTTTTGCCCAGGCCAACCTGTAACATAATCCTATTTTACACCTCTACAGCAGCTGGGATGACAGGCACTCACCCCCTCTTACCCCCAGCATTTTTTGTTTGAGATGGGGTCCCAGGAACATTTTTTACCACAGCTGTCAGGAATCATGATCCACCCAATCTGCAGCTAAGGAGTGAGCCACCAGCTCCTAGTTTATTCTGATACCTTTTGAAGGAAGTTTGAAGCATTGGATTCCTTTTTACTCTCTTCTTACCTAGTATATAGGGTTGATGCTGTATACTTCTCTACGAATACTGTATTTTCTCTATCTTCCAAGTTTTGATATATCATAATCTTCGTTATAATTCACTTCTCATTATTTTATGGTTTTTCATTTTATTTCTTCCTTCACTAGCTTATTATGTAGAATTCTCATTTAATTTCCATACTTCAGAGGCCTTTCTAGCTATTTTTGAATCATTAAAATCTAGATCAGGGACACATTTACTCTCTGATGAAAATTATTTGAAATTTATTGCAGCTTTCTATACAGAAATACTGATTTCAGTAAGTTTTAAGGCATCACATTATCTCTGATTAGAGATCATTTTATCCCATCCTTTCTAACATGAATGCCTTTAAAATTTTTTTCTACCTGTTCTGGTTAGAGCACTAAGCACTATTTTGAATGAAAGTGTTCTGAGCAGCCACTACTGTCTTCTTTCTGATCTAGGAAGAAAGCATTGTCTTATACTATCAAGCAAGATTTAAGCTGCAGATTTTCACAGATGGCCTTTTTGGGTGAAAGAAGTTCCATCCTATTCTTAATTTGTTGCTTTCTTCCCCATGAAAATGTGGTGAATTATTGTCAAATCCTTACTTGATTTTCCTATATTAAACTGAGCTTGCAATTCTGATCTAAACCTAGCTAATTATAGTTTACATGTTGTGAAATTTAGTCTTTCCAGCTGGTCAGAGGGGCATTGCATATGTTTATCTGGACATGCCTTCGTTACTTCAACAGTACATAGCTCTACACTAGCCTTCACTTCCTACTTGTAAAGAGCCTCAGGATCAAGAAGAAAAGAAAGGCTATGGCCACCAATGATTTTCCTTGCAAGTTCACAGCCCTGTGAATCCTACACCCTTGGCTTTCCAAATGAGCAGAACTATATCACAGCCTTTCAAAGATTCTAGACATCTCATTCCCTACATTTTCCTTTTCCCGGTATTGGAGGCTTCTTGTTTTCTCCTACTAACACAACATCTGAAGTACCTACAGGGTTAAGCAGTTGCTGCTACTTGTGGATAAATACCTTAGAAATGGTGTTGTTTGTACTCTATAAGCTCTGAGACTGGTTAAATAAGGACAATCCTTGAGAATAGGGTTTCTCCAGAGAGCAGCCAGATGATAGGTCAAATAGAAGAGCTCTCTGTGAATGGGGTTTTGAGGGACTCTAATCTGTGTTAGGTTGTGAGGTTTAATTCTTCCTGAAATTAGATTCTACAAAATAATGCCTCAAAGTTTCAAATATGTTTTGAAAACTTTGGGGAATTCTTTTCTTTTTTTGTGGGTTTCACAACCCTCTGATTTTATTATGCCATCATACATCAAAGTTAAACTCTCTGATGGCTTTCTTTTATTCTAGAAGCTAACTTCTTCCAATACTTAGTGACCTCCATCTATCTGAGCCCTGAGTCAGTGCCTCTACAAAATAATTAGCTGTAGATCCTCAGTGTGGATTCATCACTTGTTCCCATACTTTCTTCACTTGCCTATTTTGTTTCCTTTTACATAAAATTTATTTCTGATGAGCATAGGTTTTAAAGCCTAGGCAGTGACAGTCTCAGGGAGATTTTACTTTTCTCTTCTGAACTTTCCTCTTAACTCTTTAGACTGGCCCTTTGTCTGATAAATCAACAAGTGGTAAATTATACAAGTGAAACCAGGAGTATGAAATCTGTCACTCAAGTCCTTTATATCAGTTAAACACTTTCAAGGCTTGCACTTCCCTAACAACAGCTCTCTTTCCATTCCTAAGCCTACACCCAAGGTTGGTCATTTCATTCTTTCTGAAATGTAGCTACTGTCCATTAGCTCATTTCCGAATGCTTTCCCCTCTAGAGTGTTTCAGTTCATCTCATCTTCTTGACTTCCACAGATCTCTGGTGTTGTTAAAATTATAATTTCCAATCTTCCTGTATTTTTCTTGTTATCTGTATGAAAGCAATGGAAAAGTTCCAGAGAAGGAACTGTACAAAACTCAGAAGAAATGCAGATAGCATACTCAAAGGAGAAATTGATAACCTCATTAATAAAAAGATAATGCAACTAAGTCAACAAGGCATCACCTTTCATCTATTGAACTAGCAACATAAAATAAAAATGATATTTCTTGTTATTAGATATAAAAATCTGAAATTATTTAATATTAAAATAATATATTGAAGGGGCTAATATGCTCATATTCTTTAAGCCCATTATAAATTCTTAGAGAGTATTGCTAGAGGTACCAACATATTTCTTCATAAGTATTATCATTATATAATTATGGAAAATTGATGAGGAACTAACTATGCAAAATGAGAAAGTAGTTGAATAAATTATGCACATTTACAAAATGATTATTCTATGAAAATTATCAGAATGATGTTTAAAGAATATTTATAATGTCATGAGAAAACACCTGTTGCATAATGTTTGTTAAGTTTTAAGACTTTATTTTCTCTTTTTGATTAAGCAGCACTAATTGAACATATTAACAGATTCAGTGTAGTATTTGCATACATGTTGTGCATGCATTCAGAGAGTACTGATCAAATTCTACCTCCCTTTACCATACCTTCACTTATGCTGTTGACCACTAATCTACATTCAAGTCAATAACTTAAGCATCCACATATGAGAGAACAACCAGTATTGTCTTTATGTGTCTTGCTTATTTTGCTTAACATTTATGTCCTCCAATTGCATCCATTTTTTACAAATATTAGTATTTCACTCCTCTTTATGGAGGAGTAGCTTTGTGCTGTGGGTATTTACCACATTTTCTTTATCCAGTTTTTTGCTGACTGGCATGTAAGCTGACTCCTTATCTTAGCTGCTGTGAACAATGCAGCAGAACCAAGGGCAGGGAGCCATCTCTGTGGAATGCAGATTTGTACCCAGGAGTGGTACATCCCTTGTATTACACATATCATATGTCAGATCTAGTACATGCACATTGCTCATGGAATGTAAATTCTGTATGTAATACTATACTGATTTCAAAATATTGAATCAAATTATCCCTATAAAATTTCAATGGTAAAATAATGGCTTTTTAAATTTAGAATCTAGCTGTCTATGTAAAATAATAAGTTGAAAATACACTAATATACTAACCATGTCTCATTCTTCACTATGAGTTTATGATTTATTCCTTGTACTATTCTCTACAAGTTTTCTACAAGTCTATACTGCTTCAAATATTAGAAAAACAGTAATAAATTGCATTAAAATAATTCAGAAGACTCCAATGTCCTTAAGTTTGATATATACATAACTATATTTACCTAAATTTAGTACTTCGTGTGATGGAGGCAACTCCTGGATCTGCAAGAACAGCATTAATAACATGGGTTTAAAGTAAAACGTTTTCAGGAAGTAGTCTAGTAACTATTTCATTATTATCTAGATCTATTAATATGTATTATCCTGAATATACCAAATAAAACTGGAGCTCACAGGAAAGCCAAAAACGACAGGACACATTTGAACAATTAAGAGGATAATCATTTCTAATCTAACACAGCATGTTGCACTTTATAATGGAATTATAAATTGAAGTTATTTATAACTATGAGCACACATATTTTATTCCATAGGACTTAGATTTCTGATGGTAATTAAAAGAGAAAGAACTTTTGAGGCACATGTTATGTAGATTATAAAAGCAGGAACTGACTGGATGGGATGGTGTGCTCCTATTACCCCAACTACTTGGAAAGCTGAAATGAAAGAAGAGCGATTTGAGGCCAGCCCTGAAAAAAAGCATGAGATCATATCTGAGAAATAACTAAAGCCAAAAGGGCTAGAGGCACAGCTCAACTGGGAGGGTGCTTAAGCATGAGACCCTGAGTTCAAACTCTAGTACCACCAAATAAAAAGGGCAATTTACATTTTATGAATGGCATATTTTACAAGTTAGAACACTGAGTTTAAGAGAAATAATAAGAACTAACAAGTGACCAACACAAAATTTGTCTGCAAATAATCTAATATGAGAAATAATCTGTCCTGGTGCCAGTGGCTCATACCTATAAACCTAGCTACTCAGGAGGCAGAGATCAGGAGGTTTGAGGTTCAAAGCCATCCTGACCAAATAGTTCAGGAGAACCTATCTCAAAAAAAAAAAAAATCACAAAAAAAAAAAAAAAAATGTAGTCCTTGAGTTCAAACCCCAGTAATGCAAAAAGAAAAAAAAGAATCTGTACTTTTAACCTTACGAGTTGTTTTTTCTGCCATTTTCTGAAAATTGAAAGTACAGTGTTTTCTCCTTTTTTCCAAAGACAAGTTCAAAATTTTCTGATAAACAATTTATAGAAAATTAATTATTTGCCTTATATTTATTGCTTATTTTTTAAGGGATCTAGCAGATGGCACACGTAAAATAATTCAAAGAGCTTTTTAATAAAGGTTGTCTTAAACATTTAGGCTGCTATAATAATAGCATAGACTAGATTGTAAACAATAAAAATATATTTATAATACTTCTGGAGGCTGGGAATCCAAGATCAAGGCATAGGCAGATTTAGTGTCTGTCAGAAACCAATTCCCTGGAACACATGTATTCTTGCATGGTGGAATGAGCAAGGAGCTCTCAGGGTCTCTTTGATAAGGGCACTAATCCTATTGGTGAGGGTTCTATTGTTATTTATTAATCACCTCTCAGAGGCCAAATCTCCTTATGAAGTTAGGACATCAGCATATGAATTTGGGGGTCAGGGAACACAATTGGTCTGTAGAAGACGTTATTTTTTAAGGACAGACACAATATGCAAAATCTCAGCAGATAGTGCAATAAGACATCACTAATCACAGCTGTTGTTAACACCTGAGACCTGAGGGCTGTGGGGAGACAGTTATTTGATGCTCAAATCTGACAAGAAATAGTGGTGTAAATAAGGTCAGACTGAGAGGAACTGAGATCTTTAATCCAGAACATAACTACATTGAGCCCACCTGTCCAAGGATTTGGGGATTAATTATCATCACGACTTCCAACACAGATTCTCCACTTCTGAACACAAACTGAATCTAGAAGACTTAATTGTCTACTGATGGAGTGCATCAGTAGACACTGATAATGCAGTGTCTTGATAATGCAGGCTTATGAGCAGATCTAAGGAGACAAACAGGAGATAGGCGGTCAATTGTGTAAAAAATAAGCATAATTCTTGCATGGTACCTTTACATTTTTGAATTATAAAATATATTACAAATGTTAAACACATCAAAAATGAATTTTACATATTTCTTATTTCAATTAGCACTTTGAAGAGAGCATGGTTTATTATACTACTTACAGCTCCTTAGGATTGCTTTCTTTCCAACTGAAATTTTATGATCACATGAAACAAACCTTATTATAGAAGACATTATTGAGAAGATTACCAGGTGAAAATTTCCTTAATTTCAATGAAAATTAGTCTAATTTACTTAATCTTAAATAGTAATTCCAGTGAAATTTTTAGCGCAAAGGTTTTTACTGTATCATAAACATTTGTGATATGAAAAGGTTATCAGAACTTATTTTAATTATTCAGACTCTCACCTTTATAGCAAAAGGTCAACACTAATGGCTAAATCAAGCTAGAAATTTACTCCCATAAACATGACAAAAATGAGTTTCATGATTACTGTATATAGAACACTGTGCTAAGGCCTTTTCTGGTCATCATCTCAAAGTGTCCCACAATAAAACCAATGAGATACATTTTGGTTTTAACTTTGCTTCTATGAGCCGGCTGAAGGCTAGGGCAGTGTCACACACGTCTGCACTCCTCTGAGGTGATTGGCACACAAGGATGAACGACACTTTCAATCAAGGAATGATCAAGGCAAAGGAAAAGATGACTTAAGTGTAGGACCTTCTCAGGGACTGGGGGATCCTGAGCTACCTGAATGAAAAGTTCTCTTGAGGTTTTTGGAGAGGTCAACAGTTTTCACTAGGGACATCAATTAAAAGAACCAAGATGAAATTTTCCCAAGTTTTAATTTTGAGACTTGCTTAGAGTTCTTTGATTAGGTTCTTGATTTAGGTCTCAGGCAGCAATTCCATCTTTCCATCTGCAATGCACTTAATTAAGGAAAATGAAACTGAATAAAACCATTACTTTAGGGAGGGATTACAAGACCCTCCAGGTCAAGTACTCAGCATTGATCTTGTTCTTGCTGTGAGAATATTCTGTTGTCATAGAATATCTTCCATCTACTCCTAATCAATACCCTAGATAGTATTGAGAGAATTTAGCTCTAGATCTCTTATAGACTTTTCAAACTCAGTGTATTATGAGAAAACCATGGCAGAGCACTGTCTTTTAGGATGAATCCCTTAATCAGAGATTTTATACACACTGAATTAAATATGTGGGTCAAGGTTCAGACAGAGTGGAATGAATTTAATCCTTGATCTAAAGTAGCTAACCTCTGGACAAAAAGGAGAGAAAATAGCTACACTTTTATAATACTTATATGTGACATGCTTTGTCTAGAAACATAGCATTCATTATTAATTTACTTCCATCTTCAAAGCATGATATTGGGTATTATCATTGTCTCTTTTCAGCTCAACTCAAAGAGATTGAAGAATTTCCCCAAGACTGTACACTGAGGAAGTAATGGAACTGGATGATATTCCAAACCAAGCAGTCTAGCAGCATAGTCCATGCTTTTGCCTCTATGTTATCCACTTCTCAAGTTCATTGACCTCCAGATGGGACCATTTGAATTCCAGTGAGGAAACATGCCTTCGTGTGTCCTTTCTTGTGCAAGACAGGAGCTTTGTCATTAAAAGGCAATATCTGGTGAAGTCTGCTACATCAATGACCCACTATGACAGATGGGACACCTTTGTGTCCTCATTTACATTGCAACATACTGTTGGTGTTTGGAAGCTGCTTCCTCTTTTAGGACAGGTTGTGCTCACCCACTTGCTACAATTTTTGCAATTCCTACCAGAACTGGCCATGTGAGTTTGAGACCTCCCATCTCATGGTTCATATTCTTGTATTTTCTTACATAGTGCAAGTTGGAAAGGACCTAGAGAGAGAGATGGATTCAGGTTTTGTAGTACCTAACATATTATTGTGATGTCTTTAAGTAAAATAATATAAAAGTATAAATGTAAATTCAGATATAAAAGCAAATATTTACTTAAGTTAGGAAATTAACACTATATTATTATTTTATAATATTGTATTAAATTTTACAAATGCCACCAAATCCAGAAATTTTATTTATGTTAGATCAGAATGTGATATTCTTAAGTAATATTTTCTCCAAAAATTTCACTATTTTGTGTTTGCTTCTTCACATGAAATGTTTTTTATGTTATTTACAATAAAGAGAATATAACAATATTTTTCTCTTTCCTCTAATGTGGTGTATTTTTTAAATTAATGATAGCTGGAGTTTATTACACATGTGACTCCTCACACAGATGTGAACACTGTTTGAAGCAGTGGTATAGTTTGTTTTCTATATTCCCACAATTTTAATACATTCTATTATGTGCTTCTCATCATTTTTTTTAAAGTATGTTGTATTATAAGTTTATGGGGGGTGGTACTGTGGACTGAACTCAGGACTTCTTGTTTATTAGGCAGACTCTCTATCACTTGAGCCACTACCCCAGTGGGTAGTGGCAGTGCTGAGTGTATTCATTAGGAATTAAGGAGCAACAAATCCTCCACTACTGTTTTACAAATCTGATGAATGGAAGAATTTTTCACAGAAAAACTAGATATGCTCCTTTCAAACCACATTTCTATTACAATAATCACATTGTTAACATCTAGTGTGATAGGGTATATTTATATTTAAATGTAAGTGTTACCTATACTTCTGGGAGATCAACATAGAGTGAGACCATTCTTTACAGTCATTCTCCAACTTTCAAAAATTAAGCACAAAACTGTCTACAAGCTCTGTACTTATTTCTCACTAAAACCAAACGAAACTAAACCAAACTTATCCCAAGCTCAGTATGCTTTCTGTAATATCTGCAAATATTATCAAAACCATTCCAACATCATCAGACATAGTAGTATGATAAAGAGGAAAATGGAGTGGAATAATGTAGTAGCCTCAGACAACTGTAATTAAAATACCTCACTTTTACAAGTGTCATTGTCAGCCTGAATTGTCATAATAAAATACTCCAAACTGTGTGGCTGAAATTACACAGACAGAAGTTCCAGATCAGGGAGCCTACTTGCTTGGCTTCTGGTGAGAAACATACTTCTTGCTTGCAGATATCTACTTTCTTCATGTTGCCTGCTGTGCAGGCAATGACGGGTCACTTATCTTATCTTTTTATAAGAACATTGATCTAGAGGACCCCACCTTTCTGATATCTCACCTAGTAGGTCCTATTTCTAAAAGCACAATCACATTAGGGATTAGAATTTCAAAATATATATTTTGGGGATGCACAATTTAAACCACAATATGACCTGTGAATATATTGGTAAGCTTTCTCCTGTAGGCTTTGGGAGTAGCCTATGCAAATGAAGACCCAGAAGCTCAGGATTTGTTAGCTTTATGATAAATTCACCTCCTCTTAAATGTCTTACATAAAGTCTTTGTAAGTAAGAAAGGTGGAGTGAGAAGAAGTTAGGATGTCCTTCTTCTAAAAGGTACCTTGACATTTTGCATAGTTGCACCAAAGGGAGCCAAGATTGAACACCAGAACTAATTGAACATTAGTAATGTTCCACTGTTGTCTATATCTGCTACTTCTATGAGAACTTACTAGCATGTTTATGATGGAAAAAGAAGTGAAAGGCTTGTTTTCACATTTTGACAGAAATTGCAAAGCAGGCATACAGAGTTAACACATTGTCTACTACAGTAAGCCTAGAGAGATATAGAAAATAGAAACCTATGAAATAAGGTCCAACTGGCAATTTGGAAGTTGCAATTTAAAATGTAGTTCCTTGGGGCTTGAGGAAAATAAACAGGAAACTTAGGGTCATAAGACCTGAGGCTTATCTGGATATATGCTCCAATGGCCTGTACCTTCATGAAACAGAGCCACTCAGAGACTTAATTTCTGTTCATGAATATGAAAGGAGCTGACTATGTCTCTTAATAGTCTGTAATAGACTTTGTTCTGCAAAATAATTATCCCCAATATTCTAGTCTCTTTCAGCATCTTGTTGAGGACAGAGGATACTTCTGTACTCCACTAATGTCATATCTGTACAAATGATCTGTGTTGGCCAAAATGAGCAGAAAGGTCAATGAGACAGTTCCAAGTAAAGCTCAAGAATCATTTCTCTCTCTTTCTCTTTCTTATTCTAAAAGAGGGACTTCTAAGTCCCAATGGGACTAATTCTTTGACCTGTGTCCTTGAATGAAAGAGATGTGGACCTCACTCCTGGAGCAACCTGCAGTCAATCCTCATCACTCCTGTTCTCAATTCCAGAGAGAGCCTGCAGCTGTGAGACACTGAGTTGCTAAGTTGATTGCTATCATTGGCAATAGGAATCTTTAGAGGCACAGGCAGAAGAAATAAGAGTACTGGCTCAGAAAGAAAAGATTTATTACTCACTTCAAAAACTCCACTTCCCACTTTCTTAAGCTCTATGTGGGGAAGGGTAGGTGCAGAAGGTCATGTAGACACCGTGAATTGAGATATAGGAAAAGACCACTGAGCTTGTGACATTTTATAGTAAAAAGAAGCAAGGCTGCTCTTTCTCCAGGACACAAATAACTTTTGACTAGACTGACTGACCTGAAACTGTGATCTTCTATCTCAACCAATAGCTGGTTATAGTGGTATGCTCCATCATCTTAGCTACATAGGAGGCTGAATGAGATCTGGAAGATAACAGCTCCAGGCCAGTCTGGGCAAAAAGTTTACAAGACCCACATCAATGTAAAAAGGCTGATACCACATCCTGTTATCCCAGCTACAGCAGAAAGGGTAATAGAAGGATTGCTGTTTAAGCCACCTGAGCACAGAGCAAGACCCAATCTCCAAACAGCCAGAGCAAAACAGGCTGGAGGACTAAATCAAGTGGTAGAACATCTGCCTAGCAAGTACAAAGCCAGAGTTCAAAATTCAGTACCACCAAAAATAAAACATGCAACATGAAAGTAAACAATTTCTTTTTTACTTTTTTATTTTATCATTTTTACTTTTACTCACATGTATATACATTGTTTGGGCCACATCCCCTTTTCCCCCTGCACCACTTCAGGGCAGAAAGTAAACAAATTTCTTTTTTAATGCAAAGTGCAATGTTCAAAATGTGAAAGATGCCATTTTCCACTCTAAATTTGATGATCTAATGCAAATAACTTTAAATGAAGATATTTAAAATTAAATTTAGATTCTAAAATATATGTACAAATAAACCATTTAAAAATAATACATAACAAAAGGACTGATCCAAGATGGCAACTGGGACACAGATGCAGACAGTGTGAGTTCTGTGAATCGGACCTTGCTGAGACGCTGGAGATACACGTGGCTGAGGTAAAGCACAAGGGAGAGCTGAAACTTCAGCACCCTGAACCCCTAGTCTGTGGAAGGCTTCTCCACACCATAATACACTGAGAGAACAGGCAGTCTGCCACCCCCACGCTGCTGCCACTGCAGGCTGCCAGCTCCAAACTTGCTTGGGAGACCTTCAGCAGACCAAACAAGCGAGCACCAAGTGTCACACAGTATCCTTCAGCCACCCCTGGGATAAACCAGCACAACCCCCCTGGACAGACTGATCTCCCCCTGCGGGGGGGAAAAAAAAAACTGAACAATAAACAATGGAACTGAAAACTAGCACACAGTAGAGGGGTTGGGGGTTGCTGACAGCACACTGGAGTTGGGGGGGGCAAGGAACCAAATTCCTTGCGAACTATCAGTAAACAAATGGTGGGAGAGCCAACAGGGGGTGTGATAAGCCGCTGCCTGAAGAAGGGAAGGAGCAAAGGCGGCAGACTACAGGGCTGAGTTGCTGGGCACCCACAGTCAGATGGCTCTGTAGTGTTGAGGAACAAACAGTGAAACATCACAACAGGCTGACAGCAGCAGCCAGCTGATGGATCGCTGACCTTGTCCTTGACCCAGAGAAAGGGGGCGAGACAAAGACACAAGCCCCTAGTAAACAAGCACAGAGATAAGCCAACTCCAAAGCAGGACTAGTAGACTGCAGAGCTGCCACATCTCACTGTGGGAGAAGCCTAGCAGAAGCTGCTGAAAGACAGAAGAATAAACAAAAAACATTACCCACAGGCCAACAATTTGGCAAGAGTAAGGCAGAGCTTCTGCTTAAATACTAACACCAGGACTGGATACTGGAGGACTAATATGAGAGCTTAAACAAAGACTGAAATTCTATTGATCCTGAACGTGGAGTTTTTGTTTATTTGTTTGTTTGCTAATCTCTCCCTGCTGATTTCTTTGGACTTTTTGTTTATTTGTTTTGTTTCTCTTGGTTTTTTTTGTTTGTTTGTTTTATCACTGTGAATTAGTTAATACTAAATTACATCCAAATCAGGGAATCACACACACAATTAGCTAAAATCCAATGCCAATAAACAAAATTTAACTAAAGGAAAGAAAACAGGTAATTGAAACCACCAACTAGCCTATCAATAGTTACACAATACCAACAGGAATGATGGGAAGAAGAAACAGGAATGGAAACCATTCCCCCCCAAAAAATAATTTGTAACAGGATTCAGATGGAAATGAAGATAATGGATACCCATTTCTGGACTCCAACAAAGCAAAGATAAATGACTCCAAGGAACCTAATTATGTCCACAAGAACATGCTTAAAGAAGACATCCTGCAAGTAATCACTGAGAATTTCATGGAGATGACACTAGACATGGTTAACCAAAATGTACAAGAGGCACTCAAGAAATTTCAAGACACCAAAAATAAAGAATATGAGAAGACACAGAAACAAATAAATGAAATCATAGGAGCCCTAAATAAACACCAAAGTGAAATGAAGAACAGTATAAATAGGGAGATAAATGAATTAAAGATGAAAATTGACAATATTAAGGAGGAAGTGACTCATGATATGGAAAACCTCAGAAGAAAGAATGAAACAGAAACACAAAATACAATAGAAGGCCACTCCAGACTAGAACAAGTTGAAGACAGAATCTCAGGACTTGAAGATAAAATGGAAATTCAAGGAAAGACTGAAGAACTATTAGTCAGACAACACAAAACCTGTCAAAGGAATATGCAAGAACTCACCGACTCCATCAAAAGACCAAATCTGAGAATCATGGCCATTGAAGAAGGAGAAGAAGTGCAAGCAAAATGGATTGGAAGTATATTCAATAAAATAAAAACAGAAAATTTCCCAAATCTAGAAAAAGTTATGCCCACTAAAGTACAAGGAAGCCCCCAGGACACCAAACAGACTTGATCAAAATAGAACTATGCCATGACATATTATCATTAAAACAACAAGCACAGAGGATAGAGAAAGAATATTGAAGGCTGTAAGAGAGAAAAAACAGATGACATACAAAGGTAAACCATCAAAATCACAGCAGATTTCTCAATGGAAAACTTAAAAGCAATAAGAGCACGGAGTGAGGTATTCAGGGCACTGAATGAACATAACTTCAACCCTAAGATACTCTACCCACAAAACTATCATTCAAAATAGATGGAACAATAAAAGTCTTTCATGATCAGCAGAAACTAAAACAATATATGACCACCAAGCCACCAACACAGAAGAGTCTCGAAGGATTTCTGCATACAGAAAATGAAACATGTGAGGACAGGCAATACCAAACCACAGAAGAAGAAAAGACAAGGAATCACAGAGTAACATTTATTCAGCTGCACACAATCAAATCCTTAAACAAACAAAACAACTAAATGATAGGAATCACCACATAGCTATCAATATTAACAAAGAATGTTAATGGAGGACTTAATTCCCCCATCAAAAGATACCATTTGGCAAAAAGGATTAAAAAGGAAGACACAACAATTTGTTGTTTACAAGAGACCCATCTCATTGACATAAACAAGCACTGGCTTAGGGTGAAAGGCTGGAAGAAGATTTACAAAGACAATGGCCCCCGAAAACAGGCAGGGGTAGTAAAACTTATCTCAGTAATAGTAGACTTCAAACTTACATTGATCAAATGAGATAAACACCAAATGAGAAATACACCAAAAGGAAATAACAATTATCAACCTATATGCACCCAATGTCAGTGTCCCCAATTCTTCAAACATACTCTAAAGGATCTAAAAGCATATATAGACTCCAATATAGTGGTAGTAGAATACTTTAACACCTCCTTATCACCAATAGATAGGTCATCCAAACAAAATATCAATAAAGAAATTCTAGAACTAAATCACATCATAAATCAAATGGACCTAGTTGATGTCTACAGAGTATTTCATGCAACTGCTGTACAATATACATTCTTCTCAGCAGCCCATGGAACCTTTTTGAAATTTGATCATATCTTAGGGCACAAACCAAGCCTCAGCAAATATAAGAAAATAGTAATAATCCCCTGCATTCTATCTAATCACAATGCATTAAAACTAGAACTTAACAACAAAAACAACAGCATAAAATATGCAAACAATTGGAAGCTGAACAACACATTGCTCAATGATCAATGGGTCATTGATGAAATAATAGGGGAAATTAAAAGTTTCCTGGAAATTAATGAAAATTAAAATACAACTTACCAGAACCTATGGGACATAGCAAACGCAGTCCTAAGAAGAAAGTTTATAGCCATGAATGCATATATTAGAAGGTCAGAAAGACCTCAAATCAATGACCTAATGCTACATCTAAAAGTCCTAGAAAAACAAGAATAAGCAAATCTCAAAACAAACAGAAGGAGAGGGATAATAAAAATAAGGGCTGGAATCAAGGAAATAGAACCAAAAAAAAAACATACAAAGAATCAATGACAAAAAGCTAGTTCTTTCAAAAAATGAGTAAGATTGACAGACTCCCCAGCAAACCTGACTAAAATGAGGAGAGAAAAAACACAAATTAGTAAAATCAGAAATGCAAAAGGGAAGATAACAACAAACACCACAGAAATCTAGGAAATCATCAGAGACTACTTTCAGAATGTATATTCTAATAAATTTGAAAATGTTGAAGAAATAGACAAGTTTCTAGATACTTATGACCATCCAAAATTGAACCAAGAGCCTATTAGTCACCTGAATAGATCTATAACACAAAATGAAATTGAAGCAGCAATAACGAGTCTCCCAAAAATGAAAAATCCAGGACCTGGATTTAACCGTCTATCAGACGGTTAAAGAAGAACTAATACCAGCCATCCTTAAACTGTTCCATGAAATAGAAAGGGAAGGAACACTACCTAACTCATTCTATGAATCCAGTATTACACTCATCACAAAACCAGACAAAGACACCTCCAAAAGGGAGACCTACAGGCCAATCTCCTTAATGAACATCAATGCAAAAATTCTTAATAAAATAATGGCAAACTGAATCCTACAACACATCAGAAAGATCATTTACCATGACCAAATCAGCTTCATCCAAGGGATGCAGGGGTGGTTCAACATATGCAAATCAATAAATGTAAAAGAGCACATTAATAGAAGCAAAAACAAAAATTACTTGATTATCTCAAAAGAGGCAAAAAAAGCCTTTGACAAGATACAATACCACTGCATGATAAAAGCTCTAAGAAAACTAGGAATAGAAGGAAAGTACCTCAACATTGTAAAGACTATATACGACAAACCTACAGCCAACATCATACTTAATGGAGAAGAACTGAAACCATTTCCTCTAAAATCAGGAATGAGACAAGGGTGCCCACTAACCCCACTCCTGTTCAACATAGGACTGGAATGCCTAGCCAGAGCAATTAGGCAAGAAGAAGAAATAAAAGGAATACAAATAGGAAAAGAAACTGTCAAAATATCTCTGTTTGCAGATGATATGATCCTATACCTTAAAGACCCAAAAAATTCTATCCAGGAATTCCTAGAAACAATGAACAACTATAGAAAGGTGGCAGGATACAAAATCAACTTACAAAACTCATTAGCCTTTCTACACACCAATAACAAACAAACTGAGAAAGAATATATGGTAACAATTCCATTTATAATACTCTCAAAAAATTTAATACCTAGGAGTAAACTTAACAGAGGATGTCAATGACCTCTACAAGGAGAACTACAAACCGCTGAAGAAAGAGTTTGAGGAAGACTACAGAAGGTGGAGAGATCTTCCATGCTCATGGATTGGTAGAATCAACATAGTAAAAATGGCTATACTACCAAAAGCAATCTACATGCTTAATGCAATGCCCATCAAAATCCCAATGACATTCATGACAAAATTGAAAAATCTACCCTAAAATTCATTTGGAAACACAAGATACCATGAACAGACAAGGCAATACTCAGCAAAAAGAGCAATGCTGGAGGTATCACAATACCTGACTTCAAACTATATCACAAAGCAATAGAAATAAAAACAGCATAGTACTGGCATAAGAACAGATATGAAGACTAGCAGAATAGAATAGAGGACCCAGATATGAATCTATACAGCTATGCCCACCTTATTTTTGACAAAGGCACCAAAAACATATGATGGAGAAAAGACAGTCTTTTGAACAAATGTTGCTCAGAAAAGTGGTTATCTGCTTGCAAAAAACTGAAACTAGATTCATTTCTATCACCCTGTACTAGTATCAACTCAAAATGGATCAAGGAGCTTAATATCAGACCCAAAACTCTGAAGTTAGTACAGAAAGGAAAGGGAATACTCTGGAAGTAATAGGTATAGGCAAGGACTGCCTCAATAGAACCCCAGCAGCTCAGCAACTAAGAGAAAGAATGGGCAAATGGGACTACATAAAATTAAAAAGCTTCTGCACAACAAAAGAAATGGTCTCTAAACTGAAGAGACCACCCACACAGTGGGAGAAAATATTTGCCAGCTCTACATCAGACAAAGCACTGATAACCAAAATATATAGGGAACATAAAAATCTAAACATTCCCTAAATCAATAAACCAATAAAGAAATGAACTAAACAGAACTTTCCCAAAAGAAGAAATTCAAACAGCCGAAAAACCCATGAAAAAAATGCTCACCATCTCTAGCCATAAAGGAAATGCAAATCAAAACTGCACTAAGATTCCACCTTGCCCCTGTTAGAATAGCCATCATCAAAAACACCACCACCAACAGGTGTTGGCGAGGATGTGGGGAACAAGGAACACTCTTACACTGCTGGTGGGAATGCAAGCTAGTGCAACCACTCTGGAAAAAATTTGGAGGCTTCTTAAAAATCTAAACATAGATTTGCCATATGATCCAGTAACCCCACTCATGGGGATATACCCAAAGGAATGCGACACAGGTTACTCCAAAGGCACCTGCACACCCATGTTTACTGCAGTGCTATTCACAATAGCCAAGTTATGGAAACAGCCAAGATGCCCCACTACTGATGAATGGATTAAGAAAATGTGGTATTTATACACAAAGGAATTTTACTCAGCCATGAAGAAGAATGAAATCTTATCATTCACAGGTAAATGGATGGAACTGAAGAACATAATTCTGAGCAAGGTTAGCCAGGCTCAGAAGACCAAAAATCATATGTTCTCCCTCATATGCAGACTTTAGATCTAGGGCAAATACAGCAATGTTGTAGGACTTGGGTCCCATGCTAAGGGGAGAGCACATATGGGAGGTATGGAGATAGGTAGGAAACCCAAAACATAAAAGTGTTTGATGTCCCCACTGCAGAGGAACTAAACAGAAACCTTAAAGTGGCAGAGGTCAACACGTAAAGGGGATCAGGAAATAGTGAAAAGGTCAGGTAGAGATGAATCAACTTGTGTTGTAACACATTTGTAGATGGAAGCAATGCTAGGAACATCTCTGTATAGCTATCTTTAACTCAACTAACAAAAACTCTTTGTCCTTCTTGTTATTACTTATGTTTACTCTTTAACAAAATTAGAGATAAGGGCAGAACAGGTTCTGCTTGGAAGCAAGGGTGGGTTGGGGGTCAGGGAGGAGGAATGGCCCAAACAATGTATGCACATGTGAATAAATGCATAAAAAAGTTTTTAAAAGACATTAAACAATCATTTTCTGAATGTACATGATATATTTTATATAATTTTTAATAAGAATAAGATTGACAATATTCGGCAGGTGACAGATATGGATATATACAAAGCTAGAGTGACTGAGGTATATGAGAAACAATGGGAGATATGTGAGATATTATAGTGCTTAATTTGTTATAAACCTGTACATTATAAAGTCTCCCCCATATCATTGCCCAAATTTATGTGCTAAAGTTCTTGATTTCCTCACTAAATAATAAATCTTATTCAAACAAAAGAGCTCTATCATAATCTTTAATGTTATTTGTTATTGAAATGTACTTCTTGCCCTGACTTCTATTTATAAGATGCCTTTCCTTGGTCATTCTGCAGAGCTCAAAGTCCATTGTCTTGCAAGCATTGTTTAGAATACAATCTGTTCACTTATCCTCAGTGACACTCATTTGTTTCTTCAGGAAGGTGGTCACCCTCACCAGCCCTGCATTCTGCATTTCAGCATGCAGAATATAGAGCACTACAGGACTTTACTATGTCCCCCTGTCCAGACATTTAAGAAAAGGTGAAATACCTCTCTCTCTCCATCTCTCTGTCTGTCTCTCTCTCTCTCTCTCCCCTCTCTCTCAAGTCTTGCTTATTTATTCAAATCTGTTTATTTTAATTTACAGATTAGTTCCAAAAATGGAGCAAAATTTTCTTTTTTGTCAATAATTGGATACATTATTACATAATGCAGATTTCTGTGTGGAAACCCGCAATGACTTTTTAAAAGAAAAGTACATTTTCTGTAATATTTTCTTTTTCCATAAACTTACTTATTCCCTCATATAATTTCAGTATTTAAAAAGCTGATTTCAAACTCAAGAAAGAGTTTTAAATTTATGAATCATAAAAAGCTTGCAACTTTATGTATTTGCTTTTGTGGGATACAATGGGAAAAAGACCACCATGCAAGAAATAATTTTGATTTAAAAATTACCGAGTTGAAAGTTCTGAAATTTCTTGTTTATTAGTAACAAAAGAAAATGAGTGCTTTTAACTTCAATTGCAAATTGAGAAATTGCATTAAATATTAAATGATGATATTTCTTTTTTTGTAGAGAGAAAAATGCATCAGGATTTATTGCAGTCATTAAACAATGCATTAAATTTACATTAAGGAGCTCATATTTCCTTCATCCAAAATCTGAAATATTCCAAACACTAAATCCAAAATCTTCCCTCAAGGTATATTCAGACTAAACATTTATATCTTCAGAGAATCAGCGATATGATTATAAAAATTATTATACTTGAAGGCATAATGATTAAAAACAAAAGCAAAAATAAACTTAAGGCAACAAAAACAACAAAAAGAATGCTCAACCTGATAGTCTGTAAATAATCAAATTCAGACACCATGAAGATGTATGCTAGAGAATAAAAAACCTGGAATTAAACAGTAAGACTGATGTCTTCGATTTACAGATACAAAACACTCTTAATGCTGAGTATTTCTTAACAGTTCATATAAAAGTCCTTTTTTGTAAATTCAATCACAACAGCACCTTGGTTCACTTTAATCTCTTAGTGATATATCATCATGAAATATCTTTTGCCTTCAGAATGAAATAAAAAATGACCAAGAATGAGAATTTCAAAAATGTATATACTAAAAATTAAAAGAATAACTTTCTAGGACAGATTAACCAGCATGTCACTGTTAAGTAGGTCTCTGAAAGGGCTACACAGAAAGAACAGCATTGCTTTGCTCTGACTTATGCTGACTGACTTGATTCTCATGCTGACATTGACCTTCAGGCATCACCCACCCTGCTTCTACTGAGCCCAGGACACCAGGGAAGGAGGCACCTTATTTTCCATTGAGTCATGATAAATGATTTAGCCATTTTCAAAACAACAAACAAATAAGAAAAAGGAAAGAAAAGATAAGACCCCATTAAAATGGAGCAAAACAAATAACACTGTAGGAAAGTAAGTACAAAGAAAAGTGAAATGCATTCCACACAGGATTAGCAACCTCAACCAAGAACAGTGCTAAATATTTCAGAAACCTAGAAGTGTCAACCAACAAATTCCTAATGATATCTGGATCATAAGAAATGACAACGTACAATGTGTGAGATAGGTCTCTACAGAGACCATGCAGAATGGCCTCAGATAGATGCGATTGGGTTAGCGTTCCCATCTACACATGTATCCTAGCACCAAGGAGTTGGGGAAGGATATAAGAGTGAAAAATATGCAATGCTTGCCTGTCCTATAAAGGTGAGAACAAAAGCAGTCTTTGCTGTTTCTTTGAACAATAGGCTTCAGAAAGGTGATTTTTGTAATTTTTACAAACATGACATATATTTCTTCTGGCATTTGTAACACTTTACCCTAATAACTCTAATTACAAAAATTATTAAAAAATCAGTCACTGAACTTCCAGCATTCCTTTCCTTCATCACACTTGTACTCTTTTGCACAAGTACCCATTGCTATAGCTTTTGCCTGTTCACATACACACAGATAGATACAAAAAGTTACAATTATATCAGGATAACATGTATTTATATAGAGAGAAAGAGAGAGAGAGAGAGAGAGGGAGAGAATTAGCTTTAATAGAACTATAGACACACCATCTAGTACATTATATACATTTCTGTTCATTTACAGCTATTTCATGCTTTTATGGAATTTCATACTGTTCAAAATATGCATATCCCATAATTTGTTACCTGTTTTCCTACTGATAGACTTACTATTTTTCTATTTTTTGTTATTACAAATAATAGTGCAATGACTTTCTTATAATTTTGCCCTTATGTTTATTCATGAGTATTTTTGTAGGATAGACTAAGTATGCACATTTTCAATTTTTACAGATTACTGTCAACTTGTCAGCCTCAAAAGCTGTACCTGCCAAAAAAGCTGTACCAATTTATACTTCATCAAGTGAATATGAAAGTATCAATTTTACTACACTATTTTTGCTATAATAATTTATCATACTTTCATTTGCATTCCCATAATCTAATTAATGAAAATTGAAGTCATATAGTCACATTTATTTGCATTACTGATTACTAATAGAATAACATCTATATGTTTATTAGCCCATTAGCATTTTAGCTGAGAAATCCCATTTATGTCCTTTATATACTTTTCTATTATCTATTTTTTGAGTATTAGGGACTCTAAATAAATATAAAACATTATACTGCTTCTCATGTATTTTTTGCCCATTTCTTGTCTCTTAGATGTACTTATAATCAGATTCATGTAGACAAGGTATATACATTTGGTGGCCCCATCTGTCTTTTTTTCTGAAGGCTTGTCATGCCATTTAGGAAGGACATAATATAATAGACATCTTGTATTCTGAGGGCTATCATCCCTTTCCTTTTATTCTGATATTGACAGCTCTATTTTTATTAAAGAATTCACACTGAAGCTACCTGATCCTGGTGGTAGAGACTCTACTCTGACTCTGACTCTAGGGACTGCACAAGAGCAGAGAAGGTGATTGAGAGAACTGCAATACCAGAGTCAAAGGGCTGAAACACCAGACCCTTACCAGTCGTGGAAAATTAGGGAAGCTCAAACTGTGGACTTTCCCTGTTACATTTAATAAAGAGACATGATCCACTTACTGGAGCTAGGCTGGATGCCAACCTAGATCATTTTATGGATTTCTGATCAACCTTCAGTTCAACTTGCCTGCAAATAGATCCAGCACAAAACAAAAAAAATACGAAATAATTGGAATTGGAGAGTAATTTATTGCTGGTGGTGTTGCTTTGAGTAGTGATATCAACCTTGTCAAAAAACCAGGGCTGCTCATGGAATTTTCAATTATGTGAGTGAGTAAATTCTTCATTTGTTACATTTTTGAAACATCAGTTTGAATAGTGTTCCATTCTGCTTTGCATTTTTAAGAAGAAATTTCCAATATTTTTCCATACCTACAGTTTTTAAAAAAAGTTTTCCTGTACATTTCCCTAAAAATCCATAAATTTAATTGTTTTCTCACTGTTTACAACACAGTCATTGTAAAACTATTATTACATAATAATAATCAAGGAAGTTAAAATGCCTATTTTTCCTAAAAGAGTCACTATTAGTATTTTTACAATATTCTTTTTTATGTCCTGATCACAACACTGCCTCCCTCATTTCATTTGTCTTAAATAAAATAAAAAACTAAATTTTTATTAAAAATGGACATCGCTATTTTCATGTAATTTTGGTATTAATTTTAATATGTTCCATTCATTTTTCCTCCACTACTGACTGTGCAATCGACACTCATAATTGAATGTGTATTTTCACACTTTTTATCTTCATGATGTCATTATTAATACACTTTCATGAACAATAGGGATTTTTGTCAATTTTGGGGAAGCAATATGGGATATGGTATATTTTTCTATGCAGTTTGCTCTTGTCACATGGTAGTATCCAAGAAAATCCTCCAATTATTGACACAAATAATTTTTGTCATACATTATAACTTATAGTAATTTATTTATTATATTTCCTACCTTAGAGTAAACATCAACATTTCTTTGTTTCTTAATATTGAGAGTGAACATTTCTGCATATATTTATGGTACATCTTGAGTTTATAAATAATATCAGTGTATTGATGTGATTTATCAAATTTTCTTGTAGCTGTATTGATTTTCTTCCCAGGAGCTATAGACTTTTAAAAAAAATTTTATTGTGTTGTTCTGGGTGGGGGTACATGTGGCATTTACAAAAGTTCTTACAATATATCAGATATATCATACTTCAATTCATCCCCTTCACCATTCTGTTTTATTCCCTCTCCCCGCATTCCTGGAATAGTTTCAACAGGTCTCATTTTCCATTTACATACACATGTATACAGTACTGGTACCATATTTACCCTCCTTGCCCTTTCCCCACCTCATCCCCTCTTCTAGCCCCCCAGGCCAGGTTATTTTTCATATACAATGTGAAAAGTCAATTCCTGAACTATCATATGCTTGCAAATATTATTCCTTAATCAATTATGTTTGATTTAATTGATATGATTTATGACTTTTTTCACATAAATTTCCTCTCTAAAACAGAAAATTGTGAAAGTCTAGAGGTTCTCTATTCTTTGTTAAGAACTGGAAGTGGTAAGGAAAGCCTTCATTCCCAGGGGTTATGATATTTGACTTCTCCAAAGCTACTATATGTGTCTTCTGATTATCTCTGTTCACGCCTCTGGGAGTGAAATGGTTGGTCACATGGGACAAGTATGTTTAATTTTGAAGGAACCACTAAACTGTTTTCCAAAATATGTTTACCACTTTAAGTTCTTACCAGTAATGGACAGCATTGTTTCACACTCCTGAGTACAATCTGTTCAGGCTTCTTAAAATTGCAGAGATTCTAGAAGATGTGTATTACATTGTGATTTCAGTTTGCAAACATCTTTAATCAGTGATGTTGATTAAAGTATTTTAATCAGTATTTGTAACCGACATTACTTTCTTACTTAACAAAAAATATAATTTGCTTAAATCTTTTTTCCATTTTCTATTAAAGTAGCAGGGATTTGTCAGGTCTTGCTTCTTTGTTACTTTTGACAATTGTTGCTTATTAATTAATTACTTGGTAACTTAATCTGATTATTGTTATGATTGGTTCTTAATCTACTATTTGGTACCTCTTTTAGAGTTGTTCTTTTTTCTTCCTCATCTTTTTCATCTTTAAGCATTCTTTTGGATTTAATGCTGTTTATGATTTGTTTTTCTTCTTTGTTGGCTTATTAGCCATAGTTCTTTTGTTTGCTGGTTTGTCTGTTTTAAGTGTTTCCCCTAGTACTTTGCATTTTAACTTATCACTACTGACTTTCAAATAATATTGTACCTCTTTGTTAGTCCAAAAGAATCTTAAAGCAGTATAAGTGCATTCTCCCTGCTACTCAGTTTGTCATCATTGTCACACATATGGTATAAAATTCCCAATTTTGAAAATTTAAATCAGTTTTCATTAGGGAATTTTAACATAAGACAATTGCATATTATATTTATCTACAGTTACCTTTTTCATACTCTTCCTTCTATTTTGTAAATCCAGACTGCAATTTAGTGTTACTTAACTTCTACATGAATAATTATCTTCAACATTTCATGTATTTCATGTGTGAAGGTTATTAATTATTTTATCCATTAAAGGTATGAAAACATTTTTAAATTATGGAGATTCATTTTTCTGGATGTGTCACTCTACATATAATTTTAAATTTTGTTTTCCTTTCTGTGAGATATTATGCCATTAACTTTCAGTTTGCCATATCTCCTATGAGTATATCTGTGTCTGTATATGTACTGTTTGCTTTTCTTATAACTGCATCTCATGTTTTCTTTATCCCTGGTTTTAAGCAATTTTATTATGATTTGCCATCTAGGGATTTCTGTCATGTCACTGTGTTTGAGCTTTTGTAACTTTTTGGATATGTGGATTTATTTTCATCAATTTTGTACAATTTTTATCTATTACTTTTCCAACACTTTTTCTTTCTTTATTTTCTTCTACTTTCTCTCCCTTTAGGACTCTCTGATTACATTTATAGCAAATTCTTCAGATGTGTCCCTAGCCAAATGATGCATAATTTATTCATTTTTCATATTTTTCTTTGCTTTATTTTGGATACTTTCTGTGGCTATTTTCATCCCTTAGTCACTTATTCTGCAATGTCAAGTCTTCCATGAATCTTACCAAGTATAGTACAATTCAAATATTTTAGTTTTCAGCTTTAGAACTCCATAATAATCTTTTCTATGTTTATCTAACACACTTCTGTGTTCCTCTAGCATGTTGTACATGTGGAATACAGTTGCAATAACCATTTTAGTGTTATTGTTACTTATTCTTCAATTTGTATTTTGGGTTAATTTTGGTATATGATTTTTCTCCTCATCATTGGACATATTTTTCTGCTTTTTTGCATACTTGATCATCTTTGAATAGAAACAAAGGTGCAAATATAACCCTGTTGTGCTCATGTATCTTTGAATTTCTATGAATATTGTAAAAAAATTTCTTTATGAAGGATTTACTTTTCCCCTCTTCCTGGGTCAAATCCCTGTTGAGTATTTTACCTAATGACACACACATCCCTACAATTCCCCATCTGTCTATGGAATTAGGAACAATCCTTATCTCTGTGTAGTTCTGAGGAATGTTCTCCTTTGTGTTCTTATTAGATGGTTCTTTTCTTAGTCTCAGGCTGCTTTCTCACAGATCTCAGTTCAGCTGCCTTCCATCTTTTAGAAAACATTCTCTTAATTGCATAATCTCCAATGCCTTGAAAAATTTTTGATGTCATATTCTGACTTTTTAGTTGTGTAAGCCTGGAGTGCAAATTCTGATGCTATTATTCTACTTTGCTCTTTAGCAGATTTTTTAGGAATTGTTTTTCTTGACCGAAAGGGGACAAATCCCAAAAAACACAATTGGAATATTCTCACTGTTAAACAGGCATTCGAGGCATGGTAAAGAACACTAGCAAGTATATTTAGTTTTAATATAACTTTTTGTAGTTTATAATTGGTTTTCCCATAGGCCAGTTATACAAAGTCAGCATGAAATAGCGATTAATATATTAGTGTAATAAATATATAAATAGGTAATAATGAATGCCACAGTTTGGTCTTGGCGTTTTAGAACTCCATAAGTGGAAAGTGTGGAAAACATTACCAACAAAGCATTTCATGGAGAAGGAGACTGAGAGAGAGAGAGAGAGAGAGAGAGAGAGAGTTAGGATGTTATGTTTTTTTAAGGACAAACCACTTAAAGAAAAAAAGAAAAGCATTTAATTCAAAGCTTTTTTCTTTACATACATTCTCCTAGTCTAATAATCATTTGACAAATTTCAATTTGCTTCTATTAAATTATATTAATAAATATGTCCCTAATTAAAAATTCCTATTCATCTATGGGTTTTAGAATTTTACTTATTTTTACTGCTTTGTTTCCTTTTGATTTGGGATTTATATTCCACAAAATTTGCAGAAATGGACACATTGTCATTAAGACTGTTTATTTAAGAAAATAATATGTGACTATAAAGAACAAATAATTTGGAATTCTGTTTGGCCTTTCAGCTTTTTTCTGCTTAACAATTTAGTTGTAGCACTGTGGGAAGTGCTCCATGTTTTTCTTCAGTAAACAATACACTTGTCTTTAATAACTTCTCCATATAAATTATGTTTTATGGAAAAGAGCAAAAAAATAAGGCCATTGAATTTTATAATGCTTAGTTATTAAGTTTTTAAATTTTCTGAAATCAAAATACTGAATGTCTCTTGTTTGCCTTAGCTCTTTTTGGATTATTAAATCAGGAAATAAAATTTCCAGACAGACCTACACTTTGGTTTGGTTTAGTTTAAAGAATTGAAAATTTGTCTTAAGCTTCTAGATAGAGAGACACTTTTCTATCTGTCCCTAAAGAAATATACCTCAATTTTCCAATTATGTTGAAATAGAACCAGAAAAACAAAAGCTAACAGCTTTAGACATTGAAATTCATGACATTATATTGCCAGGATTTGAAAAAGATGTAATGATAAACATGAGAAAGAAAAAGCCTGTGTTTAAATACATGGGAAACACTGTCTTTATATTTTGGAAAGATAGAAGATTCTAAACTTATGTAATTCGTCCTTCTCTGCTGTGATACTGAGATGTGAGGCCTTAAGACCAACCATTCTTCATGGTGGGAGAATGTCCTGAGATCCACCACAATTAATTGAAAGGATTTGTTTTACTAACTCTGTTCACCTGCCCAAGAGACAGCCCAACTGCCGAGAGCTGCTTTCAGATCCTAATTGTATAAGATTGAATCCTGACTCTCACTAATTATCTATCAATAGTCAAAAATGCTTATTTTCTGTTTCTTAAGATCTTCAGCTATCAGTGGATATCAAAGCTAAATCAATAGGTATCTTTAAATAAAATAATCCATATAAGCTGCCTACCACAGTACTGACTCCCTGGTAAGTCTATAAGAAATGCTACATGCTGTTAATAATGATTTTATTATTAATCATCATTATCAGACAATAGAGGAATACTTAACTGATGCAAGACTAGTTGGAAGCTTTAGTTATCAATAGGAATGCTGGATGTTCAACCCAAAGCACCCCAGAGACGAGGGGGAAATGTCAAAAGCATAAATTCCTCTCACATTTATATTCTTGCCAATTAGGACCTCAATTCTTGTACTTTGGTAAAGTGATAATCAACATCATAAGATGACCAAAAAAAGTAACTGCAGCATTTCTGGGTAATTCGTTCTAGAGGAAATGATATAAAATGAATTTTGACTAGGGTAACAGGAAAACAGGCATCAGTGGTAGAGGGAAAAAACCCTACAATTGTTTAGACTTCCTCTAAGTAAATATCTGTATTTTGAGTGTCACTTTCAAGCAGAAGTTTGCTGATTAATATTACATTACAGAAGCAGTTTTGAACACTACGCAAGTAGGCACAGATGGACTACAGAGATAATCATTTTTTAAAGATTGAATACATCTTACTTAAAGAACAAGAAACAGAAAGAACCCACTTGAGGCCATATTAAGCAAAGGAAAGAGAATTATAAGTCACTGTAGTCCCAGCTCCTACAAGAATTATTTGCCACATATTTACATTCAATAAACATTTGTTTAATTGTAAAAGAAGCCCCAGAAAAGCAGCATCTATCTTAAAATCATCTACCAGTAAAATTAAGAATGTCTAAAACTTTTTCATACCTTAGAAAGAAAGCAGAATTATAACTCCTTTAGAAATAGAAGTAGATAGACATCCAAAGAATAAAAGAGGCTGAGGCAAAATGGCTCATGAGAGACATATTTTAAATTTTAATAAAAAGCATTCCCTTAAATCATAATCAAAGTACTCATTGGAATATATGGAAAATCAGATCAAAATAAATCACAAGGATAAGCTTAGAGACTTACATGTAAAATAATGAGCGTATTCAAAAATAAAGGTTTCAGATTTTTGTGGTGCATACTACATTCCAGAGGACAAAGATATAATATCTATAGACTTCTGGTATGAGAAATCAATCTACATTTTAATATTCGCCCAATTCACACTTCCTTTTTAAAAGTCACACTAAAATTTAAAATGTACATGAACTCCAGTATGATAGCATTATGGTACTCTTTAATTAAAAACAGCAAAACAAACTTCAACTAAGGGACTTGCAAACAATGTCTAATTTCTGAAAGTTCACCTATAGATCTGAAACTAAATTTTGAAAAATATTTTTATGATTATGCAAATATTTGTGTATTTGCATATATTTTTTATAAAATACATCTGAAAGTATAATAATACCTGATAGCATCATCTCAGACCAGAGTGCTGCAGTGGTGGTGTAATTGTGATGTATTGGCTAGGATGAATCCTGTTTTCCAAAATTCCCTTTGTTCTAGTTACGGTGAGCCACACGGACATTTCTGTTATGGATTTGGCGGGTGAAATTAAAGTAATTTATTTTTATTTCTGCTTTTTTATTAGGGCATATTCATTATATGGGGGGGGAGTCATAGTAACAATTCTATTTAGGCTTATATCATACATTAGTCACATAGCCCCCATTGTATCCCCCACATTTCCCTCCCTGCCCCAAGAGGTTTCTTTGTTCTATTTCATATAAGTATATGAAGTCCATCAACCAAATATATACTCTCATCTTAATCTCTGTCATTCACCCTCCCCCTTCCCTCTAGTACCCCCTCACACCACTGTACCTATTTTATAGTCCTTTCATTATTAATAGTTAAGTTGGTGTTCAAAGGGATTTCTCAGTGTAAGCCTACTGTGGGTGTGCTTTCCTTTGGTCCATTTAACCCTTTCCATTGCTCTCCCTTATCCTTTTATGTTCCAACCCACATTTTTGAACAGCTTTCAGTACATATACTTATATTCTCTACCTTCACAGGTGTTATGTTTTACGATATTACTGATGTTCAATTCTCTTTTCCTTTCCCTCTTTTCCTGAATTCCATAGAGTAGTTCCACTATTATAAATGTGTTCTACATACAAGTTTGTATATGGTCCTGCTTGTTTCATCTATATGTTTAGCTTTTGGATCTATCTGCCATGTATGAGAGAAAGCATGTGGCCTTTGTTTTTCTGAGCCTGGCCTACTTCACTTAGCATGATATCCTCCAGCACTACACTCATTCCAAAACCCAATAAAGATGCAAAAAAGGAGATTTATAGGCCAATATTTTTAATGAATATAGACACAAAGATTCTCAACAAAATACTGGCAAACAGAATTCAACAGCACATCAAGAAGTTCATGCACCATGACCAAGTTGGTTCCATGCCAGGGATGCAAAGATGGTTCAACATACATAAATCCACAAATGTAACACAGCATATAAATAGGAGCAAGGTCAAAAACCACATGATCCTCTCAATAGATGCAGAAAGAACCTTTGACAAAATTCAATGCCCATTCATGATAAAAAGCACTGAAGAAACTAGGAATAGAAGGAACATTCCTCAACATAATAAAGGTTATATACAACAAACCTAAAGCCAACATCATACTAAAGGGAGAACAGAAACCATTCCCAATAAAGTCAAAAAATATATATTTTTTAATATGTAGAGAGTCATGGCTGGTCACCAGTGACTTTTGGCACTCATCCCCATTGCCAAATTTTCACTCACTATTCTCATTCTGCCCTCCTCACTTGTTCAGGAGAACCTTGAATGAATATTGTGTGTTACCAAGGTTCTCTTTCTCTATGTGTCATAAGAATCAAAATGTACCACCTTAATGACCCTAAACACTTAAGAAATTTGACAAATACTTTTTTGTGTTTCTCTCTCTTTCAAAAATAATGGAAGTTCAGGATCAAGTTGTCTGTTCAGATCTTTTAACTATTTACAATTGTGCTGTTTGTTGAGTTTTAAGAATAGTTACTATATTTAGGATGAAAATCCTTAGCCAGATATGTGTTTTGTAAAAAATTTTCTTTGGTTCTCTTAACAATGTCTTTTTGAAGGCATATTTTTCTGTTAATATAGTCCAACTTATGATTTTTTCTGTCATCAAATATGCTAAATCTTATACTTAAAAATATATCCAAATCCAAGATCACTCTTATTTTCTTCTATGTTTTCTTTTGAAACTTTTCCATTTTGAATTTTGCATTTAAATATGTGATCCATTTTAAATAATTTTAATAAAATATGTTATCTCTATATAGGTTCTATTCTTTCATAAAGAAATAATTTTCTTAACAATTTGTCTAAAATATTATCTTTGTCCATTGAAATACATTTGGTTCTTTGTCAAAAATTAACTACATATTTGTTAAGCATATTTTTGAGCTCTGTAATATATTCCATTGATCTTTGTGTCTATCCTTTACCAATATCATTCTGTCTTGATTATAATATAGTGTTTTAATTCTTGAAATAGGACTCTGAGAGCTCCAATTTTGTTCTTTTTCTACAAAAATGCCTATTACACGTCTTCTATATTTCAATGTAAAGCTTTGAATTTTTATAACATCTACTTGTTAGGATTTTGACCAGAATTATGTTGAATAACTATGGGAAGAACTGATAGACTAATAGCATTGAGTCTTCCAGTGTATGACATAGAATGTCTTTAGATTTGTTTTGGTCTTTGACTTCTCTCATCAGAATTTAGGCATGTAGATTCTACATAAGAATCATCTATATAAATTTGTTAGATTAATTCAGAAGCATAGATAGGTACCGTTTTAAAACATAATTATTTTTGTGACACCAGGGTTTGAACTCAGGACCTTGTGCTTGTCAGGCAAGTGCTCTACCACTTGAGCCATGCCTCTGCCCTTTTTATTTCATTATTTTTCAGATAATCTCATTTTTATTCCCAGAATGGACTGGACTGAACCTTGGTCCTTTTATTTGCAATTCTGGTGTAGCTAGGATAATCAAAACACACTGTATGTCTGTATGGAATTTTCACAAGAAACTCTTTTGTACAATTAATAAATCTTAAATAAAATTTAAAAGTAAATAAAAATACAAAAATTATTGCCAGCCTAGACATGTTTGGGCTTATCCCGCATATCACTATTTTTGGAGGAAATTCAATTTCTGTTTCATTTTGTCCTAAGTTGAATTCAGAATATTTTGAAAACAGTCACTAAAATTTGACTACAATGAAAACACTCTGTTTCAAAATTATTGACTAAGCTATGTATTTGATGATTAGCCCTTCTGCTTGATTGCAGGGCTTTAAAGATAAAATAAGAACAGGATTTATCCTCCGTGATTTCAAAGCTTTCAAGTCATAACAACATGAAAAATGAAAACTAATCTGGATATATATAGAGAGATAGATAGATACCTATCTATCTCTCTATATATATTATGGTGTTGACATATTTGCCTCACTCTATTCTGCATTATTTGTTGCAAATAATAACAGAGTTATTAAAGTGGAAAAGACTGAGAAACCATGATAAAGACAGGGGCAGTGGTCTAAGGAAGCAGTAATAGAAGAGATCTAGAACAGATGTAAGTAATTTAATTTTGAAAAAAATGAACAGTTTTTATTCTGGAGTAGCAAAGGAAAATAAAGAGAAAGGACAATACTAGTGTGCAGTTTATATGATTCAAGAAGGGAGAAGTAGAGTCTCATTTGGAGGCCACATAGCCCTGAATGCATACCATGTGACTGTTAAGTCACAGAGGCCTCATTCTGACAAAGTCCAGCTGATGTTCTATTGGTCTCCTGGCCATTTTGAAATTCTTAATTGATGAAAAATAAAATTCCCCTTTTTATTTTGTTCTGGGCCCTAAAAATTATGCTGCTGTCTCTGGGTGCACTTGTGTTCTCCAAATCATAGAGCTGAATTCTTGCAACAGATGTTGTGGGAAACAGGTTATTATGTCCCTATAAAATGTAAATGACTAATTAATCACAATAAGAAAAGGTAAGAGATAAAAATTAGATGCTAAAAATAACAAGGAAGTTATTTATCTTCAAGCTTCCATTATCAATTGGTCAAATATTCCATGTATGGGAATTTAATTTCCTTGAACTTGACCCCATAGAACATAGAGTAGTGACCCCATAAAACAAAGCTCTGGAGTGGAATCAAGGTAACAAATTTTGGGGCATGAGGTGAGGATCTGCTATGCTCCACCCATATGAAGATGGCAGGTTCTAGAAAAAAATGCTCTTTGCAGCAGTTGCTTGGATGGAAAGATATGAGACTAAAATAATCTAAAAGAGACCATAAGGACCACCTGACGTGTAAAGACAGCCTCCCAGGAGTGAACTTCAAGTGCCAGGTTGTAAAGGTGGCAATGAGACGTCAAAGTCCCATTGAAAAATTGAGTAGTAGCAGGATACTCAGAAAGAACATGAGGGAGTGTGGAAAGTAGACGATGGAAAGATGAGAAGAAAACATTTTCTAAATAATGTATGAAAAAAAGATTTAGGAGAAAAGTCAAAATTAAGCTTAAAAGCAGGACCCTGGTACCTGACATGTAAGAAGGATGAGAGTGAAAAAGAGCCACAGAAGGGAAGACGATGAGGGATCTGACCAGTTCCTCAAGACGAAGACTGATAATACAGAGAAGGTGACGCAAGATGAGGGAAATAAGTGGAAAGCAGGGATTGAATTGAGTGTTTGGTTGTAACAGAGGTGTCACATATGGAAAAACAGAGTGATAGTGGTGCATTAACGGACTGAGTCTCCCCATTGTCATCAAGCAGGATATGAAGGATCGGTTCCTCTCCCAGCGGTGGGAAGAACTCTAAAAAATTCATAGAAAGAAGCATTGTGGATTTAAAGCCCTGAGTTCATATTAGAATTAGCCTTAAAAGTATAATTAATGAATATTAAATAACTGTTAAATATTGCTAAACAAATCATAGACTGATTAGAACAATAAGCTGAATAATGGGTTGCAATAGTCATGGGGAACACAAAAGTGGTACAATAAGGCAGTTACTATTTAGGAAAAAGACCTGTACTTCTTATTAGAGACACTTCCAGGAAATTTCTGCCAATGACTCCAGGGACTCACTAAGAAGGAATTTTCAGGGTTGAGGCAACTCTACTCAGGATTGGCATTCATTCTGGGTTCAATTATCTCAAAGGCAGCAGAGGATGGAAAAATAACAATTCTTATCAGCAGAGTTCTCTGTCTCATTGTGGTGCTTCTTTGAATGGACTTGTACACCTTGACTTGCTCTCCCATCTTTTTAATTTTTGTGTCTCATTTCCATTTTAATTATCAAACCATGTGTCACTGGTCTTGAAGGAATGAAATTAAGTTTCTTTTGTATATGCAAGTTATAATGGCACAAAGGTTCTCTAGACAACCTGTGAGGATTTCACACCAATGGATCCTTCATGAAACCTGTCAACATGAAGCCACTTCCATGTGCTGCTGGATAAGCCTACAGGTCCTTCAGTTCGACATGTCCTTTGTTTCTGCTAGCCCCTACCGTTTAATGTGGTATCCTGTGGGCACACTGATATGTTACTGCACATACTTTCTTGTACTGATCTACTCTGATGGCCTCATTCTGACTTGGGTAGGGGATAATTTTTTACATGATTATACATAGAACAGATGAATTTTATGAGTTTCCTAATGTTTGGGGATTAAGAAAATTCAGAAAGAGCAGTGTGTGACACTGCTACTAGAAATAGTTACTCTCAGGGTCCATGAGTCCAAAAATGGAGTCAGGGTTCTAGTTTCATTCTTCATTATGTAGACTTCAGTCCACACAATTCTCTTTTCCAAGTATGCTCACAGTTTCTATTTTAAACCCAACAGCAATAACACATCAGGCAATCTGGTCCTATCCCATTCCAATATTGCTTCATATTCTATCCTTTTAACAACAGAAACATGATTTTTATTCAGTGAATACCTCACCTTTCTACTCTATTCCATAAAAATGCATTTCCAGCCTGGCACCAGGGACTCACACCTATAATCCTTACTACTCAGGAGGCAGAGATCAGGAGTGTTGCAGTTCAAAGCCAGCCTGGACATTTGATAACCATTTAGTTTGTGAGACCCTATCTCGAAAAAACCCTTCACAAAAATAGCGTTGGTGAAGTGGCTCAAGATGAAGGCCCTGAGTTCAAACCCCAGTACCACAAAAAAAATGCACATCCAATAGTGTTACAGTGCATTTTTGAAAGCCCAGATTATTAAGTTTTAGAATGCACTACACATTAGACACCAGTAATCCCGTTTAGGAAGTGTCGAACCAGAGATAATTTTACTATCTACTCTTTCCATACCTCCATTAACATAAGTGTAAGGTAAAAAAGATTCAGATCTTTACTTCTTGCATTGGACCAAGAAATGTGTAAATTGTTGGTTAAGATACTCCCCTCCACACAAACACATTTCCCTAAAATAAATAAATGCTTTTGTGAAATAAATACTGAGTAGAAAATTACTTAAATTTGCAGTAACATTTTATGTTAAATGCATTGACATAAAAAATTACAGGTTAAAACTAGTAACAGATGACCCTGAAGACACATGTACCTGCATCCAGGTCATTCCAATAATAATTGAAAGTACAAATGTAAAAATACAATAAAGAAGTGTTTCCTATACAATGAAGCACTTTACTATCAAAATTAAAATCCAGTAATCTTAAAGGGTGGGAAGCTTCACCACCTACAGGTGGACATTTTCATGCTGTGTAGGTAGGATTTAATACTCAGTTCTCATCACACAGTATCACGTAAACACATATTGATTTCTGTTCCCCATTCCTGTTGCATGAGAGTGCTGCTGTATTTTCTGAGCTCTAATTCCTTATCACAGTCCTTTCCCATGTAATCACTTATTACCTAACACAACATTTGAAAGCATATGGGTATTGAAATATTACATCTGGAAATTTTTTGGAAAACAGTAACTATACTGCAACAACACAAATGAAAATATAAATGACTTAGGAGATACCTTTGATATGCTCTCTCTGTTACCTGCTCTGTGTTTCAGTACATTCCACCTTTCTACATAGAGTTCCACAAATGGCTCAACTAATTTCATGAAGTTCTGTTCAGTCACCATGGACATATCACCTACTAAGAGTAAAATACTGAGGAAAATGGGCAGCCCTCACATAGATGACTGTGTAGGTTAGCTTTTGTTACAAAATACACACGATAATAAACTTAAAAAATGAAAACATTTATTTCAGATCACAGTTTTAAAGGTTTCTGTCCATGGTACTTGGCACTGTTGCTTTCGGCCTGGTGCGTGTAATACATCATGGCAGGATAAAGCAGACCTATTCATTTCATGATGGCTGAGAAGAGACGACAGAGATAAAAGGGCTGAGTCCCAATATCCCCTGAAGGTCATGCCCACCGTGACCTAACTTCCTCCCAATAGGTCCCATCTCTTAGAGCATCTACCACCTCTTAATAGGCTGTAGTGTGGTGACTAAGCCTTAAACACACAGGCTTTTGCAGGACACTTTCCAAATCAAAGGAGATGAGAGAAACAGTGGGTTTTCCAATAAAAAGACCACAGTTCAAGAGGATAGTAAACAAGGATCTCTATATAATTATATACTAAAATACTGGGAAAATTACACCAGAAGTAAATATTAGAGGAAAGTGCAGCCCATGGCACAGCAGCACAAAGGTAAAGTGGTGAGAAAGGATAAAAATTTCATATCCAATCTTTCTTTTACAGTCTTTCCTCTTCCTCTGCATCAGTTCAGCATTTCGGTTTTCTCACACTCTAAAGAGAAAATACACTAAATTTAGTGAAGGATTCTCAAGAGTGAAAACTTTTAAAACAAAATATCATACATGCTTTCAAGAAGGATATCTATCATGGGAGAGGTGAAATATCTGGAGAGATTTTCATAGCTCATATGGGAGCTGCCTAACTTCATCAGTAGACCAATAGATGAAGAAAATTATGAGATATATGCATAATGGAGTATAATTCCATCTTTAAAAAAAGAAAACAATGACTGTGCCATTTACCACAAAGCAGATGAGCTTGTAAAGCATTACACTAGGTTAATTTTCTACACTGCAGTAATCATTTTTTCTCTATATATGTATCCTGCAAAATCAAGTTGTATAGATTAAATATATAAAATACACACAATAAAACTCCTTTAAAAATGAATACATTGGTTGTCCACTATGTCCATGAATGGAATCAAATTGCCAATAGATGCTGAAAAGTACTGCAGAAGCATCAATTAATGCACTTAGTGTAATGCATTTAGGAGATTTTTCTTTGTTACATGTTTTACCTGAATTTTCATATTTATTATTTGTATAGCACACAATGTACTGACAGGATATGTTAGTCTATGAATTATATTATTTATGTATAGTTATGAACATTAAGACATTTCTAATCCTATGATTTTACATGATCAGATCATTTCTACCATGATGTATGAGTTCACTAGGACAAGAAAATACTCTGGATTCATCTCTATAGCTTTAAAGGGCCTAGAAAATTTTGCAAATAAATTGGTCAATTGGCAAACATGCTGAATTAATTTAAGCAACACTTTAGAAGAAAGTGAATGGACCATTTCAGGAATTATATGCTCAGCATTTTAAAATGTCGAAAACAATTTTTAAAACCAAAGCAAATTCATACTACTTATGATTTAGATATATTTATTAAAATACTTTTGAGACTTTGAAAAATGATGAATTAGTTAGCATTTATTGTGTTTTATTTAGTACATAGCCAATTTCTACATTTTCTCTATTTAAAAAATATGGTAAGTTATTTGGGCATCATAATTATAACTCTTGTTCTTCAGAAAGGACTTAATGTTAAAATAATACTCTATCAACACTAAAAAGGCAATAGAAATTTTGGTTATTTATCCGAAGCTCACTATTTCACAAATTAAAGTGAGAAAGTAAACTATTTCCCTATTCCATTCTAGCTTATGTCAAACTCCAGGTGACAGCTAACATTTTATGTTAATTCAATAATTTTTATTTGCATATAGCAAATTGATTTATGAATTGCTTGAATGTCAGAAAAACATGTCAGCAAATAACAAATAATCTTTCTAATTTACAAGTATTATAAATTGTACTTTGAGTACAGGATTCTACATATTTTAGAAACTTCAAGGAAATTATTTCATTGATATCATGTCTGATGTTTTTAAAAATATATAAATGTTGATGAAAATTAATTTTTTTCATATCAAAACACAACAGTAGAAAGCACACAGATACAAAAATGTGTTAAAACAATAAAGACAAAAACCAAACGCCTACTGCTTGCGAGAGATCTCTGTGCTTATTTTGAGAAAGAAAGCATATATGATGTATTATTTAAAAGACAGTGTCCTGGAAGTACATTAAAAGTTTTTGACGTTATATATAACATTATATATAAAATCCTGTTTATTAGTCAGCATTATTATTTTGTTGTATATTTTCATGTAAAATTTAGTACTTCTGTAATTAACCTAAGATGGTATAGCACACATTGTGCATTTTATTGGTGACTATTCAAACTAGAAAACAAATCAAATTATAGTCCCTATTGATGTATTCACTAATGAGTTTTAAGTTCTGACTATTAAATACATTATGAATGTCAGTAATGTCTTGTGACCTTTAGGTTTCTCATTCATGGCTTTGAAAATATTTTTAATCTTGTTTTTGAGTTAGCATACATTAACAATACAAGAGGATTTCATTGTGACAATTCTGTGCATGCATACAGTACACCTTAAACAAATTCACTCCCTCCATTATATCTCCATTCCCCCCTTTTCCCTCTCTCCTTTCCAGATAGTGTTTGGTAAGTCTCATTATACTATCTTCATATGTATATTTGAAGTGTACTTTTGTCCTCAGTACCCTTTCCTTTCTCCCCATTCCTGCTAGCCCCCAAAATACCTTCATGTCCCATTATTATTATTATTATCATCATCATCATCATCAGCATCAGCATTACCATTACGAATTTAGATCGGTTCCATAAGTGAATGAGAACATTTGCTATTTCACTTCTACAACTTGGCTTATTTTGCTCAGCTTGAGGACCTCCAGTTCTGTCCATGTTCCTGAAATTTTAAAAATTCATCTTTCAGTTTGTGGCAATGAAATAAAACACTGTGTAAGAAGTGACACTTTAATTATAAAGACTCACTACATTGAAAACCCGTCACCTTGACCCAGTGTTTGCTGTTTCATCTGGTTAACAAAATGTAAGTCCCACAGACTCATATCCTGCTGAGATTTTGTCCTTTTATTCTGCCTCACTATCTGGTTATCTAATTCTTTAAATGCTTTTAATGTTTATGGGGTGATTCTGTTTTGAGGTACTTTATGTATATTTGCAAGTTGGATTTTTACATATGTGTTTGGAAAGAATTTACACTTTAATACCTTACTAAGAATGATTGAGTATATTGGTTTATTTATACGTTTTAAATTTTGTATTTAATCCAAATGATATGCTAAAATATCAATAATTTAAAAAACATTTTTATTGTCATATAATATCTTTACAGAGGATACATTGTGATATTTACATATGTGCTTGCAACATATCTTACTTAATTAGATTCACCCCCTCCATCATTCATTTCCCAATCCCTGTCTTAGAACAAGTTCAACAGGTTTCATTAGTCTATTTTCACAGACAAATGTAAAATGCATATGTCATATTCTCCCTCTGCCACCACCTCTGTGTGTCTACCTCCCTCCCATAGTACCCATCCCAGACAGGATCTATTTTTCATTCCGATACTTCATTATTGTCAAGGGTATATTCACAGTTCAAGCACCATGACACTTCAGACATGTATATATTTAATCAGATTTAATCAGATGTATTTAATCAGGTTATATATATATATATATATGTATATACATTTAATCACATATACTTTATTTAGTAAGATTAACCCATCTATTATTTTTATCACCCCATTCCCCTATAATTCAACAGCTTACAGTGCATTATGTTATAGTATCTTCATACACAGATGCGATGTTTCAATATTTTTCACTTTACCATTTAAAAATTTTATTAATCATTCTATTTTAAAAGATCATTAAACTATCATGAATTAACCATTTGTTAAGTTAATTAACCATTTATTAAGTTAATTAACAAAACACATATCATTATTTCCTTGATAGTAGTATTGGCAGTAAAAATTGACAATTTTGGTCAAGAATCAGGATTTTTAAAAACAAAGTAACTTTACATAAAACTAAATGAAGTACACACACATATATGCTGTATAGAAAATATAGAATATGTGCTGGTTTAAGGTATAGGAAGAGACATAATTCTGAAAGCTCAAGTAGCAATCTTGATCGTCTTTCCAGTAAGCATGGCTCAAACATGGAGAAACAGAAGGAAAATATCTGAATTCCTAATTTCTGGATCTCATCAGGGTTCTTCTCGGTTACAAAGTAGCAAAAGCAACTCCAAAGAATGCAACGTTTCTATCTTTAAATGAACCTTGCAGGAAATGTGTCTCCTTGATGAATAACTCTTGTCCATTTTTCCTAACTTAAAAATGGTTTATTACTGAAGCTCAGAGTTTCCGGTGATGCTTGCATGCCTTCCCTGGGTCAGTGGTGAGTGTGGACACAGGGAAGGGTGTGTGTGCAGTGTGAACAGATGCTTGGATTGGACTGTTATTCCACTTATTTTCAAACATTCATTTTTAATATTTTGACATTTACTGTGATATGACCTTGATATTTTCTTGGACTTAACTCAGACAAGGATTTTAAAGCAGTATTCAGTTCTAGCAATGTATTTTGCATTAATTTCTTCCCAAGGAATAACTCAAGTCTTTGCCTATTATAAAATTACAAAGTAGAAGAGAGAAATGTTAACTTTCTCATTCGTGTTATTCAAAGCAGCAGTTATTTTATTATTGTATGCTTGACTCTAGTTTATTATACTCATGAATCATATTTTTAAGCATTTTTGTTGTGATAAATATATGTATAAACTTGTATTTTTATTTCATATTCTAATATGTAACACAACTTTTATTATTAACACTTCACATCTTTCATTTTTATGTGTTATATAATATTCTATCAGGGACTATACAAACTCATCCCTCTTCTTAGATAATTGGGTTCTTCCTGCCTAATTACTGTCATAAACAATGCTGCTGAGACTATCTTCTGGCCATGTTCAGCCTAAATGGATCTTTCTGGCTTGTAAGTGTCTAATCTACTATTGTTACTGATTTTCAATACCTCTTCTGTATTAATTCATTGATTAAATGCCATTTTATCTTAATTCTCCCTCTTTTTGGAATTGCTGATACATAAAGTGGTCCTTTTCTCATTAACATCATTCCAATGTATCCCTTTCCATGTCATTGATCATCAAGATGAAGATGCATTCCTCAGTTACATGTTCATTGAAATCTGGTACAATTTGCTCTCCAAATATGTTTTTTATAAAATTATTTTAGCTATCTATGTCCATTGCATGCCTGTGTGGTGTTTGGAGTCCAGTTGACAGTTTGGGGAGAAAACTAATCCTCTTGAATTTTGAGATGAATTTTATTGACTATACAGGTCAATTTGAATAGAATTAACATCTTGTATAATTGAGCCTTATCATCTCTGGACATAATGCACATTCTTGTGTGTGTATACAACCCCCCCATATATATGTGTATATATATATCTATCAGTATTTATGTTGCTCTTTGTTTTCAGTGTGTAGGACTTGCAATCATTTTGTCAAATTTATCTCTAAGATCATACTTTTGATGTTACACATTTGACTAATTCTTTTGACTTCTGATTACCTGTAACCGAGATATACAAATATACTGATATTTATGCATATAGTTTACAAATAAACATAACACTTCTTTGTTTCTGTTATAGAGGACTTTTATTAGTTTTCCTTACCTTACTGTAACTGGTGAGAACCTCTAATGCAATGTGGTCTAGAAGCAGGGAGAGAAGATATTTTAGTCATCCTTCTGACCTGTGAAGGAAGACACTCAGCCTTATTAAGGGTGAGCTACATTTATCAGAGATGCCCTGAGTCATCTAGTTTCAGTTTGTTGAGGTTTTATCAAGAATGGAGGTTGGATTTTGTCAAGTGCTCTTTTTCTGCATTACTTCCAATGAATTTTTAATATGATGAGAGATATTTATTGATTTTTGAATGTTAAGCTCTGGTTAAGCTTGTGTATCAGAATAGTACTGGATATATGAATGTATTGACAATTATTCCCTCCTCTTTTATTTTTTTGACATATGTTTTGTAAAGTTATTATTTCTTCCTTAAATCTTTTGGTAAAGTTTACTACAGATCTGTGTCTGGAGGATCTATAGCATTTTTTTTTTTTTTTGGCAGTACTGGAGTTTGAACTCAGGGTTTCAGGCTTGTGAAGCAGATGCTCTACCACTTGAGCAACTCCTCCAGCTCTCTGGAGGATCTTTGTGAGAAAAATTTAAAACTTCATTGTCCTTTTAAAAAACTAAACATTAAATTTCAACATTAATTTGTATTAGGATGTCAACATCAAGAATACCTCCATGTTTACCTTGCATTTTCCCATTGTCTTCACATCATCTCTGTATGTGTATTTATCTCCAGTTGTCCCCTTTTATGAGGGCCCCAGTCATACTGGTTTAGGGCCCACACTAGTAATCTCATTTTAAGTTATCTCTGTAAAGATTCTATGATTCTATTTCCATGTAGGTGAGATTCTCAGATGCTGGGTCTTAGGAATTCAACATGCCTTTTTTTTTTTTTTTTTGATAGGAAGAGGGACAAACCAAAACATAAAATTGCCTTTCAAGAAATGTTTGTATTTAATCTAAATTTAATACCAGCACAAAATTTTTTATAAGTTTCTTTCATTTTTCTTTCAATGTCTATACAATTTCCGGGTACTGATAGTTTGCAGTTTTTTTTTTTTTTAATTTAGTAATGGTTAGAAGTTTTACAATATTACTTTCCACTTTCATTGATTTCCATATGTTTTTTATTACTTCCTTTCTTTAATAAATTTGCAATTATCTTGCTTTTTCATTCCTGTTTAGCTAAGGGAGAAGTTAAAGTTAAGATTTCTTTTAGCATTTGAAGCTTCCTTATATTTCTTGTATGCATCTAGACAAAGAATTACTTGGTGTAAATTGGAAAGTCTAAAGGGCTCAAATGAGGTTTTCCAGTCGGTTTTTCCCACTTACATGGTAGTTTCCGAGGCCAGGCCTCTTAATGTTATTCCTAGTTCCCACAATAACCTTACAGACCAGGTGGGGGCATCCTTTTTTTCAGGCAAAGAGAAAGGTTTGAGAGGTTGGGACACTGATATGGGGCAGTTTTGTGACTCCCAGAAGACCAACGCAGGCTTCATTGCTTTCTTTTCTTCTTTTTTTTTTTTTGGTGGTACTGGGATTTGAACTCACAACCTCACACTTGTTTGCTAGGCAGGTGCTCTACCACTTGAGCTACTCCACCAGCCCTTTCTTGTGTTGGGTATTTTCGAGATAGGGTCTCCAGAACAAGCTGACATCAAACTGCAATCCTCCTGATCTCTGTCTCCTGAGTAGCTAAGATTACAGGTATGAGCCACAAGTACCCTGCCCCACTGCTTTCCTTCATAAGAAAGACCTGCTAGTTGCTTTGCTAGAATAATGAAGGAAAACCTACTTTTTTCTAGGCGCTGGCTGTTATTTTCTTGCTATTACACTTTATTCCCTCTTCCGAATGGAGGAGAAACTACTGAGTTCATATGAGGTTCCTGATGCTCTTTGGAGGGGACCTTGCAGATAGGTTCTTTTGGTCAGCTTCCTATCATTTTCTTCTCTCCAACAATGTGCATACATTGTTTGGGTCACCTCTCCCCTCCTCCGACCACCCTCCCACACTTCCAGGAGGAACCTGTTCCTCCCTCTTGTTCTCTGATTTTGTTGACAAGAAAACATAAGAGATAATAAGAAAGACATATTGTTTTTGCTAGTTTTGGATAAAGACAGCTATACAGAGAGATTCCTAGTGTTGCTTCCATGCACTTGTGTATTGCAACCCACATTGGCTCATCTCTACCAGATCTCTTTGTTACTTCCTGGTCCCTTTCCCATAGTGGCCTCTGTCAATTTGAGGTTACTTTATTTGCTCTTCAACAGGGAGCACATCAACCACATTCAAGTTCTAGGTTTCCTTTCCTTTTCCTATTTATGTTTAGTTTTTTAATAAGCCTCCATATTATATTCCAAAGTGGTTGTACTAACTTACATTCCCACCAGCAGTGTACCAGGGTTCCTTTTTTCTGCATCCTCGTCAACATTTGTTGTTGGTGGTGTTTTTGATGATCGCTATTCTTACAGGAGTGAGGTGGAATCTTTGTGTGCTTTTGATTTGCATTTCTTTTATGTCCAGGGATGGTGAGCATTGTTTCATGTGGTTTTGGCCATTTAGACTTCTTCCTTTAAAAAAGTTCTGTTTAGTTCAGTTGCCCACTTCTTTATTTGTTCTCTGACTTGGGGGAAGTTTAGTTTTTTAAGCTCCTGTATATTATGGCTATCAGTCCTTTTTCTGATGTATAGCTAGCAAAGATTTTCTCCTACTTTGTGGATGCTCCATTTCTTTTGTTGTGCAGAAGCTTTTTAATTTCATGTAGCCCCATTTGTCCATCCTTTCTCTTAGTTGCTGGCCTGCACATGTTCTGCAAGGAATACCTTGTTTCCAGGGTATTCCCTGCTCTTTCCTGTACTGTCGGCAAAGTTTGGGGTTTGATATTAAGGTCCTTAATCCATTTTGAGTTGATATTAGTGCAGGGACCTAGTTTAGGTTTTCTATAGGCAGATAACCACTTTTTCCCAGCAATAATTGTTGAAGAGGCTGCCTTTTCTAAATCATACATTTTTGGTGCCTTGTCAAAAATAAAGTGGGTGTAACTGTGTGGATTCATATCTGGGTCCTCTATTCTGTTCCACTGGTCTCCACATCTGTTTTTGTGCCAGTACCATGCTGTTTTTATTGCTATGGCTCCATAGTATAGTTTGAAATCGGGTATTGTGATACCTCCAGTGTTGCTCTTTTTGCTCAGTATTGCCTTGGCTATTTGTGGTCTCTTGTGTTTCCAAATGAACTTTAGGGCAGATTTTTCAATCTCTGTCATGAATGTCATTGGAATTTTTCTGGGAATTGTGTTGAGCATGTAGATTGCTTTTGGTAGTATAACCATTTTTACTATGTTCATTCTGTCAATGCATGAGCATAGGAGATCTTTCCACCTTCTGTAGTCTTCCTTGATCTCTTTCTTCAGTGCTTGTAGTTCCCTTGTAGAGGTTATTTGCATCCTTTGTTAAGTTTATTCCTAGGTATTTGATTTTTCTGAGGCTATTTTAAATGAAATTGTTTTCATATATTCTTTCTCAATTTGTTCATTGTTGGCATATAGAAAGGCTACTGATTTTTGTAAGTTGATTTTGTATCCTGCTACATTGCTGAAGCTGTTTTTGGTGTCTAAGAGTTTTGGGTGGAGTATATTGGGTCTTTGAAGTATAGGATCATGTCATCTCAAGTAGGGATACTTTGACTATTTATTTACCTTTTTCTATTCCTTTTATTTCTTCTTGCCTTATTGCTCTGGCTAGGAATTCCAGAACTATGTTGAATAGAAGTGGGGAGAGTGGGCACCCTTGTCTCATTCCTGACATTAGGGGAAGTGGTTTTAGTTTTTCCCCATTAAGTATGATGTTGGCTGTAGGTTTGTCATATATAGCCTTTAAAATGTTGGCGTACATTCCTTCTATTCCTTGTTTTCTTACAGCTTTTATTGTGAAGCAGTGTTGAATCTTATCACAAAGGCTTTTCTTGCATCTATTGAGATGATAAGTGGTTTTTGTGTTTGCTTCTATTAATGTGCTGTATTACATATACTGATTTGCATTTGTTGAACCATCCTTAGGATAAGGCTGACTTGGTCGTGGTGGATGATTTTTCTTTTTTTTCTTTTATTCACATGTGCATACAATGTTTGGGTCATTTCTCGCTCCTTCTCCCCACTCCTTCCCTCCCCCCCCACCCCCCGCACGCTCACTACCAGGCAGAAACTATTTTGTCCTTATCTCTAATTTTGTTGAAGAGAGAGTATAAGCAATAATAGGAAGGAACAAGTGTTTTTGCTGGTTGAGATAAGGATAGCTATACAGGGAGTTGGCTCACATTAATTTTCTGTGTGTGTGTGTTACCTTCTAGGTTAATTCTTCTTGAACTAACCTTTTCTCTATCTCCTGGTTCCCTTCTCCTATTGGGAGATTTCCTAAGGAAATTGACCTATAGTTCTCCTTTTTGGATGTGTCCTGGTCCAGTTTTGTGATGAGTGTAACGCTGGCTTCATAGAGTGAGTTAGGCAGTGTTTCTTTCCTTTCTATTTTTTTAAAAAGTTTAAGGAGAGTTGGTATTCATTTTACTTTGAGGTCTGGTAGAATTCAGTTGAGAGTCCATCAGGTCCTGGATTTTTCTTTTTTGGAGACTCTTTATTGCTGCTTCAGTTTCATTACATGTTATAGGTCTGTTTAGGTGGTTAATATCCTCATGGTTCAGTTTTATATGGCCAGAAGTAACTAGAAATTTGTTCCTTTCTTCAAGATTTTATAATTTATTGGAATATAGGTTCTGAAACTAGTCTCTGATGATTCCCTGGATTTCTTTTGTGTTTGCTATCTCTTTTTTGTTTCTGATTTTTTTGTGTCTTTTCTCTCCTCATTTTAGTCATATTTGCCAGGGTCTTGTTAGTTTTGTTTATTTTTTCAAAAAGCCAGCTTTTCATTTCATTAATTCTTTGCTTTTTTTTTTTGGTTTATATTTCTTTAATTCTGGCCCTTTATTGATATTATTTCTCTTCTGCTTATTTGGGGTTTTTCTTGTTCTTGTGTTTCTACTAGTTTGAGATGTAGCATTAGGCCATTTATTTGAGATCTTTCTGTCCTTTTAATATATGCACTCATGATTATAAACTTTCTTCTTAGAACTTCCTTTGCTGTGTCCCATAGGTTCTGGTAGGTGGTGTTTTCATTTTCATTAACTTCCAGGAATCTTTTGATTTCTTCTCTTATTTCTTCTATGTCCCACTGATCATTGAGCAATTTGTTATTCAGCCTTCAGTTGAGTATTTTCTGCTGTTGTTTTGGTTGTTGAGCTCTTGTTTTAATACATTGTGACCACATAGAATGCAGAGGTTTATTTCTGTTTTCTTATATTTGCTGAGGCTTGCTTTGTGCCCTAAGATTTGATCTATTTTAGAGAAAGTTCCATGGCTGCTCCAAAGAATGTATAATGTGCTGTTGTTTCTGAAACATTCTGTAGACATCATTAAGGTCCAGTGCAGTGCAGCATAGGAGGCTATCTATGGGGTATGTGTCCATGTTATCTCAGAATTTGATTCTGATTGATGCTCTGTCTTCTGCTTTTTGGGGAGAGGTTTTTTTTTTTTGTCTTTTCTTTTTTGGTGCTGGGATCAAACCCAGGGCCTCAGGCATGCTAGACAAGCGCTATACCACCGAGCTACATCCCAGCCCTGTCTTCTGCTTTTTGGGAGAAAAAAAGAAAAAGAGAAAAAAAGGAAAAAAAGAGAAATGGCCATGGGGCTTTTACAATATTACTTTCCACTTTTATTGATTTCCACACTGTTCTTTATTTCATCTTTCTCTAAGAAATTTATAATTATCTTGGTTTTTTATTCCTGTTTAGATGAAGTAGAAGTTAAAGTTAAGATTTAATATCTCTCTTTTTTATAATAAATCATTCAGTGACATTTTTCCTTAAAATATTCTTTTAAAACTATTGTGCAAATTTTTATTGGACATGCACTTTTAAATTCTCCTTCAGGTTAAGATACAATCTTGTATTTCATTGGATTTCCACTTTGACACATGAGTTACTGGAAGGGTGTGATATTATTTTCCATGTATGAAGAAATACTTTAAGGAATTTCATATTATTGATTTCTATTGGGACATCAGAAAGGCAAGAGGACTTATTTTAAATGCATAAATTGAATTCTGTTAAGCTTATTGAGACTTGTTTTATAACTCATTATGATAAATGTTTCATGTGCACTTAAAAAGAAGACATGTTCTGTTGTCCTTGGTAAAATGTTTATAATTGTCACTTAGGTTGAGCTGGTTGATGGTGTTATAAAGATCTTCTGCACACTCATTGTTAACTTGTTCTAACAAATATTAAGGAACTCTTAAGGGAATTTATCATTACAATTCTGGAAACTTCTACCTTTCTTTCCAGAATTATCAGTTTTTCTTTTGTGTTTTTGAAGTACTCTTTTAAGTATATGAACATTTAAGATTGTTAAGTACTCTTTATTAATTGACTCCTTTAATCATTAGAAAATAATGTTTATTCTTGGTTATATCCTTTGTTCTGAATTCCATTTTATCTGATATTAATAGAGCCCCTACAGTATTTTTATTAGTGTCAGTGTCTTTTTTTTCATGCTTTAAGTGTCTATATGTTTGCAATATGGACAAACATTGTAATGGGTACCCATTACAAATGGGTAATTTGGTAAGCAGTACATAATTAGGTCTTGAATTTCCATTTAATCTTAACCATTTCACCATTTTAGTTATGCTACTTAGAACTTCTGTTGTTGTATTTTTTATATGGTTAGTATTAAATCTTTCATCATGCAACTCATTTTATAATTGTCTCATTTGGGCTTTCTATTTCACCTTTATTTCTGCCTTCTTTTTTTTTGGTGGTATTGGGGTTTGAACTCAGGGTCTCCTGTTTGGTAGGCAAAAACTGTACCACTTGAGCCTCTCCACCAGTCCTTTTTTTGTGTTGGATATTTTTGAGATAGGGTCTTGCAAAGTTTTTCCCCTGCCTCACTTTGAACCATGATCCTCCTGATATCTGCCTCTGGAGTAACTAGGATTACAGGCTTGAGCCAATGGTGCTTAGATTTGCCTTTGTTTTTATTTACTGAATTTTCAAGTGAATTAATTTTATATGCTTTGACATCTTAATATCTACATTTCTTTGTTGTTGTTTTAATGGATTTTATTATGTTATAGAAATTTAATTTGTTATAGTGTATACTCACTTTATTATGATAATTAATATGCAGTATAAAAATTTCATTATGCTCTTCTCTCATTTATCCTATGCATTTTATGTACTATTGCTATAATTTATTTTAAAATGTGTCAGACTTCTTTATTTTGGATATATTCCTTGTACAGGAAGGATTCATCATGTCAATTCCAAATAGGCTTACATTGTAAATTTTGGTTAAGTTGCCCTCACATCTCCCTTCCCAACCACCTTCCTGCCCCACTTAAAGAACTTACAAGAGGTTTCATTGTTCTATTTCAAGCATATATATAAAGTCCATCAACCATTTTCTTTTACCCTCATCTCCTCCATTCACACTCTTCTACTGTACCAATTTTTCAATCCTGTCTTTCATTATTAATTCATTGTTAATACCAAAGTCAACCCCTTCCATACTTTCCCTTTTCCTTTCCCTCCCACCTCCCATTATCCAACAGTTTTCAATACTGATAGTTATATCCTCTACCTGCACAGATGTAACATATTTTGATATTGTTGACTATCATTCTTTTTTCTTTTCCCTCCTCCCCTGAGTTACATAGAGTAGTTCCACTGTTACAAACATATTCTACATATAAGTTTGTATATGATAATGTTTGTTTTTGTGCATATGTTTATCTTTTGGATTTATCTTCCACATATGAGAGAAAACATGAAGCCCTTATCTTTCTGAAGTTGGCTTAATTCACTTAACATGACATCCTGCAATTGCATCCAATTACCTTCAAACCTAACTCCATTGTATATGCTTAGGTGAGTGATATAGGTCCAGGAGAGGTATCACTGGATCATATGTCAATTTTGTTTTTAGCTTCAAACTTCATTCTTCATTATTATATTATTGCTATAATATTATCATATCCATGTTTCAATTGTTTAAAAGCAGTAAACTATAAATTACATTTGGATTATAAGTGATAAATCTTACATAATCACCTTTACAGATAACATTTTCATGCTCTTTCTTGTTTTATAGAGTCTCCTGTCCATCTAAGCTCATTGTTCTTCTGCCTGAAATTCTTTGGTGTTTATTATATTATTATATGTATATTGTAATATAGGTTTTTTGTGATACAAGTGGTTCAACTTATACATGTATGAAGTTTTTATTTAGCATTCATTCTTGAAAGTTATTTTTGTTGGGTATAGAATTCTATATTGACAATTTTTCCAATTAATGTTACAAAAATGTTGTTCTACTATTCTTACTTACATTGTTTCTAATGAAAAAATCCGCTTCCATTCTTGTATATTTCTGTATTTACTTTTCATCAAGTGATATTTCTAAGCCATAATTTTTTTATTCTTGGTATATATCAAATTGTACACTAAGGGATGTTTAACATCATATTTCTGTACATGTATATATATATATATATAGTGCACATATTACTATTTCTTTTCCTCTTCTCGTCTCCTTTTTCCTTTCCCTTTCACATACCTACTTGTTCCCTTTTTGCTTTGATGACCTTATTTTTTTGGTTGTTGTTAGTTTTGTTTTCCTCTAGCTCCCACAAATGAGACAAAACAAGGGATACTTATCTTTTCTGATTGGCTTATTGTACTTAACATAATGATCTACAGTTTTATCCTTTTGAGCAAACAACATAATTTTAGTCTTCTTAATGTCTGCATAGAATTCCATTTTGTACATATACCAAATTTTCTTTGTTAGTTCATCTTTTGATGGGCAACCAAATTAGTAGATGGAAAAAAATAACAAAGTCAGAGTTGAAAGTAATAAAATGGAAATTAAAGAACAATACATAAGATCAGTGAAACAAAGAGTTGGTTCTTTGGAATAATAATCTAGATTGGGAACCCTTAGCCAAACACACCAAAAGAAAGATGAAAAAGACCAAAATAAATAAAATTAGAGTAAAAACAGTGACATGACAACAAATACTACAGAACTCTAGAGGAGCATTAGGTAATATTTTGAAAACTCCAATTAATTGGTAAATGTGGATGAAATGGACACATATGCCCTACTAAAATAGAACTAAGCACATGCAAATAACTTATACTGATCAGTAATGAACAATTATACTGAAATAATGGTAAAAATTTTCTTGCAACGACAAGCTCAGGACTTGATGGATTCACTGCTGCATTCTACCATATCTTTAAGGAAGATCTAACAGTGTTCCTCAAGCTGTTCCACAAAATACACAGGGGAAGAACATTTCCAAAGTCATTCTCTAAAGCCAGTATTACCCTGATACCAAAACTATATAAGGGCACAACAAAAAAGAAGAAGAATAGGTAAATTTCTTTGATGAATATAGGTGCAAACATCATTGATAACACACTTGAAAAATGAATTCAGTAACACTGTAAAGTGGTTATATGTCATAACCATATTAGATTCATTCCAGGTATGCATAGGAGATTCAACTTATGCAAGTGATAAACCTAATATGGCTTATGAGCAGAATCAATGACAAGACTTACATAAACATTGCAATCAATAGGTGCAGAGAAATCCTTTGGAAAAAATACAGTATTTGCTATTTATACACAATGGTGTAGGTTATTTATATTCCTTTCCTAAGGTTTTGTTGAAACCCCTGGGTCTATGTATTTTGTATTTCTTCTTAAAATATTCAGCTATTTTAACTATAATTTCTGTGCATTTCTATCTTCTGTATGACCTCTAGTTATAAATATTGTTTCATTTAAATTAGTCCAAAATCTAACTATTCATTTCTTAAAATTCACTATTTATTCCATTTTTCATTTCAAAAGCTTTCAGTTGCTATGTCTTCAGATTCACTAATATTTTCTTCTGCAGTTTTTAAATTTACATTAATATATCATCAGTGAAATTTTCATATTTCCTTCTTCATCTTATAGGTTTTATATGGGTCATTGTGTGTATCTTCCATGTATTGCTACTTAACTTTTTCACCTGATGAAAAAGTTATGTAGTCATAAGGACTTTTCTCTGTCTAGACTAAAATCTATTTCAGTTCTGAGTCTGTACTGGTTCAACTTTATTTTCATTATGAGAATTTTCTTAATGGTCTGTAACCCCTTTTTGGTATGGACATGGTGAATTTTGTTTCTTTTAGGTTGAGTATTTTTATAAATTTATAAGTGTTCTTGAGCTTTGTTCTGGGGTTCAGTGAAGCTATGTGGAAACAACTCAAGGTGCTTGATCTTGCTCTGAATGTTTATGTAGTAAGATAAGACCAGAGCTCAGCCTATAGCTAGTTCTGCCCCATTCAATAGGTAATACATTCTTGTCTTTTATATCCAGTCCTGTCTTGATCTTTTTTATAGTTTAAAATTTTCATTTTATTTTTGAATTAGCATACACTAGTGAAATGAGAGGATTTAATTGTGATTCATACAATATATTTTAAACCTGCTCACACCCTGTATTATATTTCCATTCATTCCTTTCTCTCTCTTTTCAAGCAGTATTTGATGGGTTTCCTGATAGTGTCTTCATATGTATTTATGTAGCTACTTTAACTCTCTTCACCCTTCTGCATTATTTCCTTTCCTCCTCCTCACTGGTACTGATCCCCAGACAGTGCCCTATGAACATCTGTGTACCTGTGATCATCATCATCATCATCATCATCATCATCATTTTAACATTTTAATCCAGGCTCTAGAGAAGCAAGAACATGCAATATTTGGCCTATTGAGCTTGACTTCTCTCACACAGTATCACATTCTTCAGTTCCATCACTTTTCTGCAATGGACATAATTTCATTTTTATTTATGGCTGAGTAATATTTTCTTTAACCTTTCATCTCTTGTTAGGCACCTCAGCTGTTTCCACAGTTTTTTCCATTGTGAAGAAGGCTGTAATAAACATGTGTATGTGGATATCTCTTTGAATATGCACAAAATCTGTGCACAAAAGTGGTATGGTGTGGTCATTCCTTTCTCAATCTTCTCTACTCTGGCTTTTGGGAATGGACACACTTTCTGACCCTATGTGCATTTCAAGCAATGTTATCTGCAGTGATTTAAGGTGTTTTTCTTTTGGCCTAGAGCAGGTTCTTCAGAGACACATGCTTACCTGTTCCCTGCACATCTCCAGGGATCTATCTTTGTGCTGTCCTTTTCATTTGACGAACCTCTTCTGTGAATCTAGTCTACACTGATGACTCAAGTTCTTTGACTCAGGAAAATTACTGGGGATTGCCAAGCTTACCACTCTGTTGCAACCTAGAATTTAACTCAAAGAAAGAAATTCAGATAAAATAAATATTTGTTTATTTATGGAATCTCAGGGGCTTCTTTCTTGCCTGGTAGCTATTTCCTTCAGCATTATTGTTCCGAGAATTCAGTGCATCTTTTGGTTGTTTCAGGCAATATGCATGAGACACTATCTGAAAAAGTTAAAAAGCAATAGGGGCTGGAGATATAGCTCAAGTGGTAGAGCACTAGGCCCTGAATTCAAACCCCAGTGCCACCAAAAAGAAACCTTTACATTGCTTCAAAATGAAGTAATTAATAAATATTATCAACTGACATGTAATATTAGCATATATACTTAATCAGAACAACTAAATATATTCAATAAGAAAATGGGGTGTCTCAAAATACATTTTCATCAGCAGAATATGTCACTTTCCAGAATAATGACCCTCTGGAAAATAAAATATTGCTCATGCTTGAATTTATTTTTAATATATTGTAATATTGTACTCTAATCACAAAAATATATGATAATTGAGTAGATTTAGCTTGCACCTAAAAAGATATCCCAAGGTTATACACAGATTTTATATACTAAGGTTAAAAATAAATAAAAGAATATTGTCCTTTGGTGAACAGAAAGCCATTGCAAAAAAGTAGTGCTCTTAATAACACATAACTAAATTTTTCTGTTTTATCTTGTTTCACAAAAAACCTTTAATATTTAACTTGTTTCTTTTTTAATGTTGCTTCAACTATATGAACTGGCATGGAACTAAAAGCATTTTTCAGACTGAAACAGATATTATAGTCCAGAAATTTTAATGACATGGCTTTTTAATATTTATTTCTTTTGCTTAGTATTTATTTGTTTTTTTCAGATTGCGGATGAATTAAAAATTAGGAAGTGTTTTATTTGTATGTTATCTCTATGTATAACATGTGAACAGAAAAATTCTAGTATAGCTTGAATAGTGGCAGAAGAAAGAAAGAAAGAATGAGAAGGTGACAATTAAGTTTCAATCTCATGTCCCCATCTTTTGTCTCTACCACATCCTTACCACCTTCTTCAGGTGTCACATGTCCTGATTACAAACAGTTGCTTCTTTTCTTGCAGACACAGAGTATTGTCACTGAATAACCACGTAGAGTACTATTGACATTTGCGTCTTGCAGAAAGGAAACTTTAAGCTTAAGTAATAAATAATACTGGAACTGTAAAATTGACATTGATGGAAGAGATAGCTTTTATTTCCACATTTTCCTGCATACATCCCAGTCCTGTATTATTGGTGACTCCATATTTTATTACCTGAAATGGAATTATGAATATGGTTCATATAAATGCTTTCATTACATCACAAAATTTTGCCAACTTATTAGCAACAAATCCAGTGAAGTATTCTGTACTTCTCATTTATTATGCATCCAAATCTGTAAAATAAATTCAAGTGGATCATTTTATATGGAAGAAACTGCAAGAATAAAAGTTGCCCCATATTTTGTGTCCTGAGACTACAAATGCCTGTTTACCTAGGCATGATGTAGAAAACGATTACTTTTTCAGAGCTCACATATGTTCTTATCTTAGCAGAACCTATTTCCAGCTGCCTCTTATAAATTGTTATCTAGCTGTCAGAAGATCATAAGAAACTTGAAGTTCCTAAGTCAGAGATCACATTTTAATACTACTATATAACAAATGTTTAACTCCAGTTCACTTTCATTCTGAATATTTCTCATTAATACTTTATATTAAAAACTATACAAATACAATGGAGTTAAAATAAAAGAGACTGTTTATTTAGTAAAGACTTCACCATCACCTCTCATTAAAGCCCCACTAAACTTTTATAAAAAAGATACAGAAATTGTTAAATGCCCATAGGCATATATGAATATTTGCTTTCATAGTTTCATTAACTGTCTTAGATACAGACCATCAGCTCAATGAAGAGTATTTCTAGCTTTTTAAAAAACATATGTCATTGAAAGACTTTGAAAAGCCAATGAATCTCAGAAGATCCATAATGGTTGTTTTAAAATAGATACTGAAATGATGAAATCATTTCCCAACAGACGTTTAAAAGGACAGACCTTTAGAACAATGACATAGTCTAATCTCATTTAACATAAATTTCAGGTTTTATTCTTTCAAATAGTATGTTCATCATATTTTTTCTATAATTTAAATGATAAAATATGCCCTGGAGGAAAACTAGTTTACCAGTCAAATAAGACAGACCAGGTTTTGAAAAACACTGTTATGTTAATATTTTCCACATAAATTTCTTATGAATAATGATTCATGTTCTTTGGAAATAAGGAGCTATTATGCAGTTCCATTTGTCTTCCTGGATAATATTCTTTTCCTCTTTCTTTGCAGTCTCAGTCCCCAGGCTACAAAGAGACATTATCTAATATATTTTTATTTGGTAATCCTCAAACCTGAAATGGTACAAAATATATGCATGTTACTGGAGAAATTTTAGGATGAATACATACAAATGGATGTTGATTTTTAAGTCATGGAGAATATTGTTTGCTTTACCATCTAAAGGTAAAGGCAGCAAACATCAGCTAATAGCCTTATGTAATAAATCTGGGTTTCATGGAATTGGCTAAAATAAGCTTTCTGTACACTAAGTGCCAACAGTAAGGCAAAAGAACTTTGTGCAATATTCTCTAAAATCAAGTCAAATTTTTATAGAGTTTTTTACATTAAGAGAGAAACATTAAAATGCAATTTTCATAAAAAGTCTTTTTTGAGAAGCAAGCACACTTTAAAATAATTTCTATTTGTATGGCCAAATTTGTCTGTATGTAGTATCCATCTTGAATCTGAATTCACAGTAAAATGAATCTGATTCTAAAGCTTCTGCCCGAGCTGGCAAGGTGCACTGACTTCTGTGCATTTTCTAGATTATCTTTCACACAAAGCTTAATGTGGCAACCACAGATAACCTTTCCCTGCTCTCTTCCTCTTATGCCTACAGCAAATTTACCAACAGGTTGTCAAATTCTTTTTTTTTCTTTCTTAAAATTTCTTATAGCTATCCCTTCCCTTCTATTACACCTGCCCCTGACATAGTCCGAAATCATAACGCTGTGTACCAGGAACACTTCAAGAACTCTGCACCCATTGCCATTTCCGTCCGCACTCCCACTCTCTGGGTCTCCGCTTCCCTTCTTGAGACTTCTGCTAACAGTGCTCATTAAAACTGTGCTGATACTCCGCATTGCCTTAATAGTAAGGCATAATCTCTCCTTAGTTTCCTTACTTGCTTGTCACCTTGCTGTATGTGTTTTGTGATGTAAACAACCAAAGCCAAACCAAATCAAATCAAATTCTTCACCATCCGCTGAATGCATTTTGTGTGTTCTTATATCCTGCCCAGTGCAGACGTGATGGTTATAAATGTAAGTGTGGCATTATTGTGAAAACAGAAGTTAAGAGAAAAAAAATCAGTACTCCAATCTTTCAGTATTCCAGCTTCTTGGTGCAGCATAGGAATGTATTCCGAAGATTCTGAATTTCATGTGCGTGCTGTCACCTCACAGAGTTCTAAAAGGGAAATTGTGACAGAGACTGCTTATGCTGCCTTTAGAATTCAAAACTGAGCTGCAAATGGGATAATCATGCTCTTTTAAGCATTTTGAAATCTACCTATACTAGGCAAATTTGTATTTCTATCTTAAGTTCTGAAATTCTTCTCACTGAAATTTTTAATGCTAAAAGACTCATTTAGGATAAAACTAGACATCTGAAGATTTAAATAAAAGGAGTTCTTTGCAATAAATTTCAGAATCTCAATGCTTAAATGTATTCCATATGTGTGGTATTGTTGAGTACAATCATTCATATTCATAAATTTCATAAATAATTTGCTAGTGAAAGGACTGTTTAAATTAAGTAGTAAATACTATACATATCAAATAAAAACCACATGCAGAATCTGACCTTAAGGCTAAATATATAAATTACCTTGGTAAATATTCATGTTAATTTTAGTGGTATTCTCTGTTAATAACTATAAATTTTATTTGAAAGGAAGAAAAACTTATTTTTATTTTTATTTTTTTAAAACAGGAGAAGCTATACATATATTAAGAAATTATAAAGTCTTTCCTTATATTTGCATTTTAATTTGTGATATTTAACAAAATATTAAGAAATCCTGACACTTGAATATATTGTGGAAAGTATAAAATTATGTTAAATTTAGGTATTAAAACATAAAACACACTTCCTGAAATTAATATTTTATTATGCTCCTATCTCCACTGACACACTTGTCAACTTTAATATTTTGAAAAATACTGGCACCAGTGTGGGATGAAGGGATCATAATTCCTTTATAACATTTTAGCAATCTCCAAAGAAGAGAAGTAGCAATGGTGAGTAGAGAAAATGAAAAAACACTCTTGTTTTCTCATTTGGAAGCACAGACTCATATCCCATATTATAAACAGGCACAGCCCACAGAATGGCATACACAAAATAAGATACCATATTAAGTCATACACAGGGCCAAATACATGATCCAGGGCACGTATTATATTTTATGAAGAAATGAAATTGTTTTTTTAAAAACAAAACTGACTGATTCTTTTCATCCTATCTATGGTGCAGGCTGTTCTTCATGCAGTCTTCTGAGTTGGAGCAACTGAAACAGATGTGGGTCCACTATTAATTATTGGTTTCTCATTGTGTATGGCTTCCTGTTCAAAAGTCATGAAGTATGTAAGGTGTTCTATTTGCTCTGTAGTTCACATGAACTGTGAACAATGGAACTTCGGCCAAAAATTTTAAACCATATTTATGTAACATTCCTCTCATCCTCTTGTGGCTAGCTTGTTATCATATTACATAACTAATTTGATCTCTCTCGCTATAAAATATTATTGCCTGTTTTAGAATTATACAGATGGGATCATTTATTTTAAACTGTTTAGTGTCTAGCTTATTTTTCTCAATATATTTTAGATATTAACCTAAAATTATACACGCATCATAATTTTCTTCATACTTAAATGTGAATAGTATTACATAGTATGAGCGTGTTACAAAGTTCTACCAAGTTTGACTTGTTAATGAATTGTTAGGAGACACTTTGGCTTTGACTGTGATGATCTAAAGCATTCATGAACTAGCCTATTGCAAAGATAAAGGTAAATCAAATATAAGGGACCTCCTTTAACTATATAACTACAGATGCCACCTGCTTTCTTAATGTCCTTCAACAAGAATTTTTCCATAGGAATAAAATAACCTTATTTAGTGAGAATGGCTAGAATTGTTTAGAATTATTACAAAAGGGTTGACCGTAGTTTTATAATAGAAACAGCATAATCATAATTTTGTGTTCAGAGAGTATAATTCATCAGTGCAATTTCCTTTTGAACATAAGTGATGAAGAAGGCAATGCTTTTCTTCTCTCTCTTGCCCCTTCTCTTTGCCATCCATTCTTCCCACTGTTATTTCCTTAAATATACATCCCATATTCTCTTACACTGTAGTATCTGTTGATGGCTTTAAATATTACCTCTTCCAGTAACATTCCCACTTTGTAAATTGTCAGCATAACACAGTCGGTAAAAATCAAATCATATAGTATGTTTAAAGGGAAAGTAAAGTTACTTATGCATATTATTGACCTATAATACTACACTGTAAAGGTAATTATGTTTAATCAACCTTACTATTAAATTCTTTCAATTTGCATCCATGATATTTACTAATATTTAATGATTGAAGAGATTGAATATTCATTTGACATGACTTGCATATCAGAACAGCACAAAATTAAGAGTGAGATTGTTGATTCTTACCTATAACCCACACTCTTTCCATACCCAACAGTAAACAAAATTTTCAATTCTTTATATCCTTCCAGAATGTTTTTATATAATGCATTATTTTCTGTTTTCATAGTTTTGACCAAAATATCCATGAGAACAAGTTAAATAAGAAACAATGTATTTGGTTTATGGCTTCCGTGGTTTTAATCCAAGGCCAGTTGTCCCTTTTACTTGGATAGAAAACCAGGATGACAGGTGACCTTGGTGGAGGAGAGAGGTTCACTTCATGGTGAAAGGAAGCAGAGAAAGGGGAATACAGGAAGAGTCCAGGGAAGAGATAGTTCCTAGGATAAATTAAAAATCTCTAGTGACTCCTTCTGGCTTTCTGTGACCTAACAATAATGCCACTGCAATCAAGGAATTAATCAATTGATTAGGATGGAGCCCTCAGAATCCAATAATAGCCCAAGAGACAGTCGGTTGGCTGTTGAATCTCCACTTTTTGAGACTATGTAGTCTACATCATATTCAAACCATAACAGGAAACATAAAACTTATTATCTTAATTATTTTATGTACACAATTCAGTACAGTCAAGTTCATTCCCACTGTTGAGCAATCAGTGTTCAGAATTCTGTTCACATTGGAAAACTTTTCTCACATTAACTAGTTACCCATCCCCCAACCTCAACCCACACCATCTGCCATTCTATTTCTATGAAATTTTTGGCTCTCTGTCTGTGAACAAGTAGAGTCAGGAAGCATTTGCCCTGTGTGAGAGACTTATTTCACTTAGCATAATATCTTCAAAGTTAACTCATTTTGTAGCATATATTTGAATTTCCCTCTTTTTTTAAGACTACAGATGAGAACATTGTCTGCATACCACATTTTGTTTATCCATTTATCTGTTGATAGATCCTTGAGTTGCTTGTGCTTTTTGGCTAGTATGAATAACACTGCTATAAACAGAAATGAAGTGCTGTTCTGAGGAGAGTGAGTCTGTGCACAGTTCTACAGATGTACGTTCTTAGCTCATAGGTGCCTAGGTGAACAAACTGTGTTGAGACGTTATAATTGAATATCATTAACCAAATGTGCCTCAACCCTAGTCAGGCTCATCATCAAATTGACTCTGAATCTTGTTATTATAAATTGTGTATGGGAATTTTTCTGTTTGAAATTTCTACAGTGGAAAGGGTTTAATGTTATGCTAATGCCTAGTGTTAGGGTCAAGTACCATCACAAGATAGGCAATATAAGTTATTCGTAGTTGACCAACTTAATGCAACTTAACAAATAAATATTATCCTTTTTCACATTAAATAATGCTTGTATTTGATTACAGTTTGTATATATGTTTCAAATCTTCTTCCTTTAGTTTTATAGTAAGCTAAAACTTAATATAGTGCAACATGCAAAAAAACTTAAAAATTGAAATCAGTGAGCACTAAATGAACCCTAGTTTAGCATTGACAGGAAATGTTATCTTTTAAAATGTGTTACTTTTAATGTATGCAGTTATTTCCATTTAAAAAACTCTTGAGTTGTTTCTTTGTCTCAGAATATTTCATTAAAATTAACAGTAATGCCAATATAAAGAAACAAAATCTAATCTGAAATTGACTGCAGGGCATTTTCTTTTAAAGCAGTATCAGTGATTGTTTCTTGTCATAAAATAGGAAGTGGGAAGTGGCCCCCAGATAGTGGAATACTAAAATATGCTAATCAGGAAATTAATATATTGAAACATATTTTTTACTGTATTTGCTAACATGCATTGCAACAGAACTCCCAGAAATGGTATGAGGTCAAAGCCTACACAAATTCATACTTATCCATAATGATTTTATTGAATATTCAATGACTATAAAATATAACATATGTTAGTTACAGATAAAACCAAAGCAATTTAGGATTGGTCTTCAGAGACTCGCAAGTCACAGGTCTATGACATAGCCTTCTTTTTTAAATAAGGAAAACTAAAGATATGTCCTAGGTTGTACAGTTTTATTTTCAAACAAACAGTTGGATTCTGTTTCTCAGAAATCCCCTTCAGAGGGCTGATTGTCCTGGGAGCATATTTCTGTTTCCCTCTCCCTCCTGGTTTCCTAGAACATGGAGTTTTTAATGAAGCCTTACTGCTGTACCATGAAAATAAGAGTCATTGTGTTTGGAAATTTGTCTCAAAGATTGCAGAACAGACACAAACCAGACTGGGTGCTTGAATTCACATCAGCCCTGGTCTGCCACATCTGAGGAATTTTTATATGAGATAAGTGTTTTTAAAAATCTGATTTCTTTGAGACGCTATTACTTGTATTTATGTTGTTGTTGTTTTGCTTTTTTTATAGAGACAAGTTTAATTGTAACTGGGATAAGCTTTGGTACCTGCAATCAATGAAACATCAGTCATGGAAATGACTTTAGATGATGATAAGACAAATACTACGCATTTTATGATAAAGCCATATCTGTGATTATTTCTTGTCTTTGTTAACTACACAGATCCTCATCAGAGAATCACTACCCAGGTTTTTATTGAGGTTTGAAGGTACCCTCTGCATAGCATGTATCAAATTTCTACACTCTCAGGAAAACAGCAGGTATACAACACAAATCATGCTGTTTGCATACTTTAGGCACTGTAAACCATTTTTATCAGGAAATTATATAATTTCTCCCCAAGCAATTTCACAAAGACCAGGAAAAACCCAGCTTTATAGGCATAACTTTAGTGGATAGTAGTGTCAGGCCTGCTTTGTGAATTGTTCTCTGAAAACTTGTTCTTTACCAACTGGATTAAAATTTACAGTAATAATTTTTCTCATCCACTTTTACAATGGTCCTTTTTCTCTCACTTGCACTTCCACAGAAGCAGGCTGACAGTGAACCACTCCTTGGAGTACCTGTCTTTCCTTAGATTTATTTCCCTAAAGCTTCTGCTTTCTGATGAGATATAGAAAAGTTGTGGATTTATAGATTATCTGACTTTTTTAAGTTACAGTGTGAGAATACTGTTTCCAGCTTTCTGTATTCTAAGTTGAAGCCTGAAGTCACACTGGTTTTTTTTATAAAAACATAAAATATTATCACTAAATTTCTTATTTTTAACTTTGCCACTCTATATTCAGGGGTTAAAGCAAATATACTAATTTTTGGATATTTCTTTAATTTTCTTATGACAATAATAAATGGGCAGTTTAGGAAATGTCCACGTATATTCTATAATTACTACAAAGAAGATGCTCTATGACTAATTATGTCCAATCTGTTCATTGGTTATTCACAATGTAGAGAAATTTCAACATAATTCTAAGAAAACAATTATTGACATTAAATTTAGTATTAATATTGAATATGCAAGGAATGTTGATTTTAATAATAATACTGGCATCAAAGAACAATATACAGTCAACTTTAATTTATGGGCTTATGGGCTTTGTATTTGCTCATTCCTATTCATTAAAGTTTATTTGAATCCCAAAATCAGTACTTACACCACTCTCACAGCCATTCATCCACATGTACCTGAAAAGAGCTGCAAAAGTTTTGAATGTACAGACATGTGTGTTCTTAACTTAGGTCAAACAAAATGACACTCTGGATTTTCACCCCATAGTTGTCATGCTAGGGACAACTGTCCCCTTTGTAGTCTCTTTAGTCTTACATTCTCACATTTATGTGTCCTTTGCTAATGTACTGTTTAAAGAGGTCTCCAAGTGCAGAACTGAAGCATTACCTCATGTTGCTAGCTGCAAGAATGCTGCCAGGTGCTTGACAGAGTATGTTAGATGAGTTCCAGTCACGAATGAGTCACAGTGCTATTGGACATGGGTTATGCTAATATGTCAACAGTATGCACTAAAACAGTCTGTTAATACAATTGTAGTAAAATAAGGTTGTATATTGATCGATTGATGGATTGATGAAAATATTGTAACCAAGGTCCTTCAAAAACCTGGCCTTGTACAATTTAATGTTCACTATGACTTCATAGAACATAATGTTCACTAATTCTGAGAATCAACTATAAATGAAAAATATTCCAAGGGTGAGTTCTTTAATTTCCACTTTTACTTATTTGCAATGGTGAGAGAGTGAAAGGTGGCATGAATGTAATCACAATACTTTATAGATATGAATGAATACAAAATAATGAGACTGGCTAAAATTTTGTTTAAAGGGTGAGGGAGGATAAGAAGTTAATTAAGGGGATAGATTTGATCAAAGTTTATTATGCTTATGTGGAGATAACACAATGAAAGCTCTTTGTGCAATTAATGTAAGCTAATAAAAATAGTCATCAAAAAAGGAATTTTTGTCTATTTTGAGTATTATCATATAATTTTACTTAGTTTTTAATTGCTATATGATATCTAATATTACATAGTATTTTGCAGTATAGTGAGTATTTTCAGGAGGTATTTACCCAATATGAGTTACTTTGGTCATATTAAGGATAAATATAAATAAATAAATTTAAATTTGAACCCCATTATTCTTACTGTAAAGATAACACTCAATATTACAATTATCAAAAAGGAAGCTTTAGAAAAGTGTATTGAATATAATACAGGAAATATGCTCTAAGACAGAACTTCTTATGAGAAAGGAGAAGAGATGGCAGGTACAATTTTATTGTCTTTTATGGTAATTATTTTCACCATTAATCCATGCAGAATACCATAACAGATATTCACATAATCATTAACTCTTAATTTGTAGTATTTGTTATATTATTCATGTTTCTCAATTTTTACATGATTTTGTATAATCAAAATTCTGAAATTTCACTTTCAAGTAGTTCAGTATGTGTATATGTGTAAGAATGAAGACACTCCACTACTATTTCATGAAGTAAAGTTGAGGATTGCTATGAGTCATCCAACAGACCTTGGGGCAGCTGTCTAAATGTCAGAGAGTAGGGATTGGATTTTGCTTATGGATTCTAAAGGAAACGTAAAAGTCAGTAGTATTTAGCAAAAGAGGCATAGATCTCATTATCCCCATTGTTTCAGAGCCTGCGAGAGATCAGAGTGTTGTGTACAATACCCAGTGTGGTAAGTCCTTAAGGAGTGAACATAGAATTTATTCTTAACAGCCTGAGAACAGCCTTGTTAGTAAAGGCAAAACAAAGTAGTGGAGTTCCAGTAAATTGGATGTCATTATCAGATCACTCAAATTGTTTTCTGAAAATTCCAGATTGTTAATATAGTATCACAAAGTAGGGTCACCAACCACATGGTACTTTCAGTGTGCAATTATTTTTTTCACTTTGAAAAAGAGGTGACTCCCCAGTCCAGCCTTTCCTTAATTCACACTTGAGGTAAAAATTTGTGTCATTTTCAGACAAGCCTCCTTGTATTGTCCCACCTCTCTAAACCAAAATGTCATTTTAATAACTAAAAAGTAATCATGTAGTTAAAAATTGATGTAATATTAGGTCCAATTCTGGTTATCCTCAAAATAACATTTACTGCTAATTCATTGGGTCTTTAAAAGATTTATTAGTATCACATATTGAATTGATTTTCAGAGTTATATGGCTTTTTTTAGTGCATTGCAGTCATTCTGAATTTTTTGATGCAATTCATTTTATGAAGAAATTGGTGCAATTTTCCTTTTTTTCATAAAGACAAACATTCTGGAGTATTATTTCATTGTGATACAATATAGCCAATATAACAAATAATTTTACTAACTATGAAAACTGGAAGTTATATATTTATATGATCACTTAGAGCTGTACAGATTTTTAGCAAGCATAAACTGCTAAAATAGTAGTGTGTATTTAGTTATTAAAATTCATCAGAAAGCACACAATGCCAGGATGGCCTTCTATCAGTGGGGACATGTGTGATCACTTGTTGAAGATTATAATAGGCTGATCCCTTTATTACAAAGTTCTATTTCCCCATTCAGAGAGGATATACTTTGTAAACTAATACTGCAGCCTTATGTGGATCCTCAGGTGTACATCAATATTCACTTCAAAACTTATCACGCATTGATTATTGCCTGATTCAATAATGATTTCCAATTTAATAATTTCTTCTATAAGTTGGCATTGTTCTATAAAGCAGAGTTTCATGTTTCAAAACAATGTCTGGATAAACTGAAAATATAATTTGTATTTTAACTGCAGGGTTAATATTTGATGCTTTTAATTTAGATAAGTATTTTTAAAATAATAAGATGCTGTGATCATTTCCCCTGGCTACAAATGAAGTATATCTTGTTACTTTTTAAATATATTAGGAATTTGTATACATTTATGTTGAATTTGTCTTAAATTTGTATTACCACAGCCTTTTCACAGTGGTCCTCATGTCCATTTGATATTATGTATTAAGCTTCTCTTCTGGAAACTCAATTTCTGGTACTTCAATGTATTACAGGATCATATATATACAACATATATAATAAATATGTATATGTATGTACACATATGCATATTTGAGCATTCCACAATGTGGTATTTAAATACACTTACACACTAAAGCAATGATGGTTCTCCTCAGGCCCATCATTGATTTAAATAACAAAAGGTATTTAGGAGGAAAAAAGCAGATACCAGATTCAATGACAGCACCTCCTGTCTGCCTGCTCTTCTGTTATTTTAGAAGAGTTATGATGTTCTATGTAGTTGAATTTTCTAACATTTCTAAATTAACTAAACAGCTTGCCTGTTTTCTGCTCATACATTTAGGTATATGGTGTGCTTTGAATTCATCTTCCTTAGCATTATGAGGTATAAATTGAATCGTATCCTTTTGAAAATAAATATTCAGCCACACCCACCATTCTCTAAAGTGCCTACCTTCCCCACAAATGTAACAAGCTAATATCTTTTGAAAAAAGCCAAGATAGTATCTTTTATAAATGAGTACTCACTCAATCTCAATTTGAGAATGAAGAATTTGAATATTTCAGAAAAAGCATGATTTCATATATACAGAATTTATAACTTAATACTGAACATGAATCCTTTGATTTGAGACTTGTTCTCTGATGGTGGACTACTCTGTGAGCAAAGGAACTGTGACATTTTCATTGAAAAAAAATTACCCTGCTATGGACTTGGTTCTAGAAAAATGACCAATAACAAAGAGCTTTGTAGTATGCTGGATGCCTAGCAAGAAATACAACAGAAAAGTGAGATTATCTTGAAACAGATGATGCAAAATAAAAAGGGGAAGATTTAGTAAAAGTGTCAATGCAGTAATACTACTGCACATACACCAAAAGCAAAACCAACATCATATACAAGGAATTACAAATCCTGGAAGATGGGAAGGTGTGAAAAAATCATGTAACCAGGTTAAATTAAGCAAAAGTCCAAGGCCAAAGGATTTATATTCTTTTTAACATTGAAATAATTTTTGTGCATGCTATCATGGTGAACACTGCACAAGTAGTTTAATATACTATTATTAACATTGCATTTGAGAGGTAATTAAGTTACTGAAGAAGGGTTTGCTTTGTGTCTGTATGTATATATAAGTTAGTTAATATAGCTAATATTTATATAAGAAGTGAAGACAGGCAAGAATTAATTCAGTTACCTCACTTACTGAAGATACATAATTAAGATGGGTTTTCTATACATGAGCAAGCCCACATTGATTTTTTAATTTTCATAATATGAAAATGAATTACTTCTTTTTAAAGGGATAAACTTCTAAAATGGGTTATCTGGGGTGCCAAACCATAGATAATGAAACATTAAAGTGGAGAAGAACAATGAGACTAGAAAATTGACTCATTAAAGAGCTTACAACTTTCATCAAATTACAAAATGAGGAGAAAAATTGCTGTAGATTGGTCCCCAGTAATTTTAAAATGATTAAATGGAAAGCTTACAAAACTCAGTAATATTCAATATTTTATTACTTAAAACTGTATGTTTTGCAACAAAATTTAATTGAATGTCTAAAGAGAAAAGTTGTAAAATAAGTATAGGAAAAATAATCAAAAGGTCACAAAACTCAGAAAAGTTGACTCCATGAAACAATCTCTATTTCTAATCTGACTGTGCATTTATGGAAGAAAGAACACAGTTTTTATTTTTTATTTTTTAGAAAAGGAGAGCATAGGTCCATTTATTTAAGACAATGCAAGAGGAGAATTTCAGTAATTTTAGTTTTAATGGAAAAGTTAGGGAACTCATTTGATAAATTCCCAAGCTAACTATCTCTGCTAGGGCCTGTACTTGACCTTTTTCTGAAGGTTTAGAGTGAAGAGAGGCAAAATATCACTTATTTCTTCTGAGTAGTTCCCAAGTTCCTGGCTAACCTCATCTTTGATCTTTATTTCCAAAGAGAACTCAAACTTGAAGAAGAAGAAAATTGACTACTGTAAAAAGTCTCCTTTTAGAAAATTAAGAAAATTAAAATGGCTTGTCTGCGCTAGGCTGAATTGCAGGTTGTCTATCAGATGTGATGATATATGACAATATTGTATAGTTTAAAGTAATACAATATTAGATACAAGCTTAATGGTTATTAAAACTTAACAGTTCTTCATCAATTCCTTTTTTTAAAGAAAATTTTTTTATTTTTGTTTTCTTTCTCTAATGGTACTGTATCAGTACTTTCTTTTAAATATTTTAAAATATATTTGAATAGTTATATTTATGTATTTCATTACCCATTCCTAGTATTAAAACACATGCATACATTGATTGATTGTTCTATAAGTGTGAAATAGCCATTTCCTTTTTAAAATTGTTATTCTGGATGGGGGTACATTGTAGCATTTACAAAAGTTTGTACAATATATCAAACATATTGTAACTGAATTCACTCCCTCCTCTATTCTCTTTCATCCCCTTCCCCCTGATTTCTGGAATAGTTTCAACAGGTATCATTTTTCTATTTACTTACATGTGTACACAGTATTTGCACCGTATTCACCCTCCTACATCATTTCCTCACCTCCTTCCCCATGTCACTGGTACCAACTCCCACAGGCAGGATCTTTTTTTTTTTTTTTTTTTGATCATTATCATTATTTTATTTTATTTTCATTTTTCTTTTATTATTCATATGTGCATACAAGGCTTGGTTCATTTCTCCCCCCTGCCCCCACCCCCTCCCTTACCACCCACTCCACTCCCTCCCGCTCCCCCCAATACCCAGCAGAAACTATTTTGCCCTTATCTCTAATTTTGTTGTAGAGAGAGTATAAGCAATAATAGGAAGGAACAAGGGTTTTTGCTGGTTGAGATAAGGATAGCTATACAGGGAGTTGACTCACATTGATTTCCTGTGTGTGTGTGTTACCTTCTAGGTTAATTCTTTTTGATCTAACCTTTTCTCTAGTTCCTGGTCCCCTTTTCCTATTGGCCTCAGTTGCTTTAAGGTATCTGCTTTAGTTTCTCTGCATTAAGGGCAACAAATGCTAGCTAGTTTTTTAGGTGTCTTACCTATCCTCACCCCTCCCTTGTGTGCTCTCGCTTTTATCATGTGCTCATAGTCCATGATAAATGTTGGACTTTGCCCTTGATCTAATGTCCACATATGAGGGAGAATGTTGTGTTTGCCCTTGATCTAATGTCCACATATGAGGGAGAACATACGATTTTTGGTCTTTTGAGCCAGGCTAACCTCACTCAGAATGATGTTCTCCAATTCCATCCATTTACCAGCAAATGATAACATTTCGTTCTTCTTCATGGCTGCATAAAATTCCATTGTGTATAGATACCACATTTTCTTAATCCATTCGTATGTGCTGGGGCATCTTGGCTGTTTCCACCTGCACATCCATGTTTATTGCGGCACTATTCACAATAGCCACAGGCAGGATCTTTCACCCTCCTGTTCTCTGATTTCCTGTAAGAAAAGCAGAAGAAAAAAATGACATTTTTGGTTGTGTAAGATAGTTACACAAGGGGTTTTCTTGTGGAACTTCCCTGTTCATATGTATTATAGCCTGACTTGGTTCATCTCCTCTATTTTTTCGTCTTTCTATGTATAGAGAGCAATCATTTCCTGATATAAGATGAGGACACTCATTATTTCTGTATTCCTAATCCACTTAATATGTTTATTTGAAATAAAGAATAAGATTTTGTATTTATTATCATTTTAAATTTACTGTTATGTTGATAACATCCTATGTTCTAATAACTTAATATCTTTTTAACTTCATTGAATGTTTTCAATTATTTGGAAAATTTAACAGCATTATCTTAATGCCATCTTTTGTCATAACTGTCTTTTTCATCAACTAGAGGATATCTGATAATATTTTTAATTAGAGAATACAGGGATAGTGTAATATTTTGCTTTCATTTGTGAAAGAAAAATTAGATAAATGTAGATACTATGATTCCCTCACAGTTGTTTCATTTCTTACAGAACATCAAAGTAGTTATTTTTCTTCTGAAGGTAAATCCCTTTTTCATAGTGCATTGGTAATGAAAATTGTTTTTTCATAATTAGAAATCCAACACATTTGTATATGTAGTCATGTGTCACAGAACAGCATTTTGGTCAACAATGGCTCACATAAGGTCAGAGGTCTCATGAAATCATAATGGATGACAATCCCTATTGTCTAATCACATCACAGCTGTTACAATGTTTGGGTGAGACATATCACTCGTGTTTGTGGTAACGCTGTTGTAAACGAATCTACTGGGTTGCCAGTCCTAAAAATTACACATAAAATTATGCGTAGTAAATACTATTTGATAATGCTAAGAAATGACCATATCACTGTTTTATGTACTAACTATGAAATCCTTACAAAAACAGCAAAGTTTACTGTAAAGCAGATGCCATGTAATCCAAAACCAGCCTCAACAGCTAGTGTTTACTATACTTGTTGATTGCATCAAGAGCCCATGAGGAGTGCTTGATCTACACTAGCTGGGTATGTGTGAGTGCACTTGATGTGTATACAACAAAACTGCCTCACTATGCATTTCTCAGAAAGTATCTCTCTTGAGAAACAACTATGACTGTATTACCTTTCAAAAATGTTCCTGCTACCCATTTTATACTTTGATTCACATATTGTATTATTTCTTCAATTCAGAAAGACTTTTTACTGCCATTTTTAGTGCCATTTCCACCCCCTTGCCATGGTCTTCAAGAACAGCAAATCCATATGTGGTGTCTTTATCTTTTGCCTCCTCTTTCTCCTCTCTCTTTCTCTTTCTCATACACACACATATTTTTCTCTTAATGTTTTTCTCCTTAGTCTGAGAAAGTTTCTCATGTTCTGTTGCTAGACATTGATTTATTTTTCCAGTAACCTAACCAAACATTATGCTTTCCAAGGTATATTTAAATTTTGCTCTTCCATTTTAGTTTTTCCCTGAGATATTTTTCTTGTTTTCTCTCATTGCCTTTTTATTGTTTCTGTTTTTATTGTAGCCATATCTTTTTATGTCCTTATATTTTTCATTTTAAAGAATCTATATTTCCATAATAATAGACTTACTGAGATTTATATATATATATATATACATACATATATATACTTTCCAGGTTTCTGTTGTATGGTTGGTTTCAAAATTGCATGTTTTCTCTAAATTTCATTGTATGGTATCCTTGTATACCATAGAAGTGGTGATTTGACTTGTACACTTAAGTATCTTTCAATTACATTGTTATTTTAGGTTTTTTTTTTTTTTACCCTGTGTTTGTTTTAATTATTTTTTATGATTCTACTATGTCTCCAATATTGGATAATTAATTATATATCTATAAAAATTAATGTTTACTTTGGGTTTATGATGCACACACACATATATATATATACATATATAATTTCAATTATTCATAGTCTACCTTATAACAACATTATATTCTTTCACATGATGGATAGAGAAGTCTTAGTCATAGGCTTATATTTTCTCCTGTCAACACTTAAATGAAGTCATTTCATCTGGCTTTTTTTTTTTGAGCAGTATTGAGATAAGGCATTGTTTAGCCCAAGTTGAACTCACAATCCTCCTGCCTCAGCAGGAGGAATTACTGGTGCGTGCCAGCACACCTGGCTCCATACTCTTTAATATATATCTTCCAAAAAGAACTAATAGTTATGTTGAACACACTATGGCTACAAAGTCAATATGCAGAAAGCAAAAGTGTTTGTAGATATGAACAATGGCCATTTGGAAATAATAAAATTTAAATACCATCCATGATAGCACAAAAAATATACAAACACATACAGAAAGTACTCATAAATTTAGTTAATCTTACAAAATATGTTTGCTGTCAAAAAGATTTATGTGCTGAAAATAACAAAGCAAGAATAACAAAATAAAATCTAAAAATGTGAACATACTATTTCATGGAATTGGAGAGTCAATATATGTAAGATTTGTTTCTGAAAAATATCTGTAGAATAAACATTATGCCAACCAAAATCTCAGCAAGCATTCTTTTGCTTGGTTGGTGTTTTATAGAAATCTACAAATGAATTATAATATATATATATAGAAAAAAATAGAATTAACATAACAAAAACCATTTTGTAAAAGAAGTGTAAGGTTAGTGAATACACAGTTCATGATTTCAAGATATACTGCAAATTACAGAAATTTCCATAATGTGTTGTTTATGAAAATATAGACACATAGATTAGTGAGACAGAATGGTACAAAATTAACCCCTACTCATGGCCCACTGACTCTGCAAACTTCAAAGATAATTTAATGAAAAGAGATGTGTCTAGCCAACAAATGAAGTTAGAGAAATTGAACTTCCATATAAAACAAACTTGACCCATGCACTTTACTTTAGACTCTCTCAAAATGGCTCCAAGACCTATATGTGTAATTGCAAAATTTAATATTCATACAAAGAAAACTATGGGAAAAATCTTTGAGATTAGCAAATATTTCTTCTACATGAAAAAAAGAAATGATTAATTAAAAATTAAGGTGGGCATCAATAAAATTTTCTGCTGTTTAAAAAACTTACCCAATAAGGAGAACCATTAAATAAATGAGACCAACAAAGCACACACCGAAAGTAAATATCTGCAAAGTATTTATCTGATAAAGATATTTATCTATAAAGAACTATTGAATCCTTTAAACAAAAAAAAAATTCCAGTTTAAGAATGGGCAAATACTTGAACAGAAATTTCACAATGTACATAATATCTAACTTTCATATACTTATACTATTTGCTATCTTTATACACACACACACACACACACACACATATAAAGAGATAACATGAAAAGGTATGAGTTTTTGTTTTGCTAAAACAAAAAGCAAATTCAATGAAAACCACCTAAAAGTAGATTACTACATCCCAAGTTAAGTGTATGTCTGATTTTTAGATGAAAACTACAGCCTGTTATTTAAATGACTTTTATAATTTTTCACGTCCACTAGGAATATATGAAATTACAGGTCCTTTACATTCCTGGGAAGTGATGTCAGCTATGTTCACTAAATAAGCTGTAAGCTTGGAAGAATGCTGATTACGGGAAACAATTCCATGTACTTCAACTGGTGAAAACCTAGGCAGGCTGTATAGTACACCCATGGAATGATACTCAGCAATATGAAAAAGAACTAATTTCTAGCATATTCAATACATGGAAAAATGCCAGTTTAAATTGATGAAAAATCTACAGAATGTGTATGCCTATTGTATAATTTTCTGGGAAATATAAAGTTATAGGCATAGAAAACAGAGCAGTGGTCACCTGAGGCAAGGTTGTCCAGGAGAAACTAATCCAAAAGCTGGCATGAAGGAATTTTAGGATTTTATCTACTTCTACATCTTGTCTGTAGTGGTTTCACAGGTCTTTTTGTATATTTCAAAACTCACTGAGTTGTACATTAAAAAGTGAGAATACCATTGTAGTAAAATGCTTCAATAAACCTTACTTAATAATTAAGTAGAAAAAGTAAAACTAAATATCATAGATCATGAAATAAATTAAGATTAAGGAATAAAAATATGCAGATGGGAAGTGTTCTTGTATGAGAAATGGTAGAATATCTTTCTAGCCACAAAAAATGAATAAAGCTTGGAAAAGAAACTGGTGTGTGTGAATATTTTTCATCACAAATTTCACTTCATTAAAAAATCAATTTTACCAGATAAAATATAAAACAAAGTATCATTAAATTATTAGTATTAAATTATTGTATTTTTTCTCCAAAGACTATGCTAGTTGCATTTTAGACCTTATAAATGTATGTATATACACATATATAGATAGATTTCATAGACATACTTTGAACAAGTTCCCCTCTATTATATTCCCATATCCATTCTGTCATCCCTTCTTTCTCAAAGTGTTTGTGGGTTTCATTTGCTGTATTCATATATGTAGTGTACTGTGATCTTCTTCACCTCTAAGTGTCCTTTCTTTTCCCCTCTGCCATGATGCCCCTTTTGCACTCATGTTCTATTATTGCTATTGTTATTATTATCATCTTTCTGAGTGTTATCTGCAAACTCATGTCTACATAAATTTATCTCATAAAAAAATCAAAATAAAAGATCTAGTCTTAGTTACTTAATTTTTAAACAACAATAGTCTTTATGTTTACGTATTTAGTGTTCTGACTGTGACCACATTTTTCCTATAATTTTGTGTTATTTTTCTATTATGGTTTATATCTACTAAGAATGTTAAGAAAAATCGGTTCAGGTACTTCATATTCATTATTATTCTTTTCAGGAAATTTAGCTTGTTTTATCACTTACAGCTCAGTGAAGAGATCTTTGAAAATGCCATATCAGCAGTTTCTGCTGAAGACATATGCATCAGATTTCTCAAGGAAATATGTCCATGGAAGAAATAAAATCAATCAAGGTGATACGTCAAATAATTGTTTCATAATAATCAGATATATAACTTATTTTGCCAATTCCATTTTAACTTGATCATATGGTCTTCTCTTTTAACAAAACAATTTAGAATTAATCTCAAGCTTTCATGAATCATGTAGTTAGTTATGGTAGAAAGGAATCTAATTAATTTCTGGGGTAAAATCCAGACCATTATAAAAACCTGGAAGGGAACCATTTGTATGTTTAATTAATAAATGGTAACATGCACACAATTGTTTCTATTCAAAATGAAGTCTATAATACTGATTATTGCTCACTGTGAAATTCTTGCCAAGTACAATAATCATGAAATACTCAGTATAAAAAATGAGTACAAAGAAATATCAGCAGTACCTTGGAAATAGTTCAATGAAAATAACAAATTAGGGCTAGACATAGTCTTGCCTGTTTCTTATAACTACATAGCTGAAAATAATCGTAATACAATACATATTTAAATATCTTTATATGTCTTGATATGGTTTAACTAAATTCATTTTACTGAAGCCAAATATGTACTATACAATTTATTTAGATTTTTAACTTTCTAGAGCCTAGTCACATTTAGATGATAAATTCAAGAGGTCAAGAGTTTGGCTTATCATTTAGTTAAAAATCACAATTTTTGAGATGATATTAGGGTGCTTTGTTCATTGTAGATCATAATTGTTGACTGGTTCATACATATCACACCATGTGACTTTAAATGACTAGGTCTACATATACTACCAATTATCTGTGGGCAGTCTGTGCCTGAAAATGTATTGATTGCAATCAGTGGAATTTGTCTGATCCATTCCTCCTTTCTCTAGGACTTTCTTTAACTATTATTACCTCTTAGATCTTCATACACTTCTATGAGTTTATTCACCTGCTTTAAAATTTATTCCAGTTATCCCATCACCAGCCACTTGTGTATGCTTTCAGCATGTTTCATGGAAACACACACACACACATTCATTCTTTATTCATTCATTTAACAAATATATATCGAACACCTGATATAATGAGCACAGGGGAATGAATTACAATATAAATAAAACAGACACAAATCTCTGACTAATGTATAGATCATTCTGGTTGATAGAGACAATAAAATTAAATTCTTTAAATAATATTTATACATAAATATTAATATTTATCTGGGTGATAAATATTTTAAAAAAACAAAGGCAGGATAATGGGTATAAAACATATTGGAAAGAGGATGTTTGCAGTTTTAGGGTAATCACTGCAGGCTCCATAATGATGATGACATTTATAAAACTCCTGAGGTAGTCATTAGGATAGTGAGTGTAGAAAATTCTAGCAAGAATAAACACTTGGTCAGAGCACAGTACATAAGAGGAAGATCATCAGAGGAAGTTAGAGAGAAAACAGAATCCCAACCTCATGTGGTAGAGATAAATAAGCTGTTATATGATCTTGGAATTTTCTGAGTGAGGTGAAAAGCAAGTGAAATTTTCTGGATGGAGGAATACCAGGACAGGACTTACATTTCTGAAGCTTATTTTAGATACTACAGAAAACAGACTACAGAATGGTAAGTGTGAAAGCACAGACTCCACATTAAGAAGCTGTTGTCGTCCTACAGGCAGGAGATATGTAGTCTTAAACCATGGTGATCATAGCAGTTGTGGAGAAAGTTGTGGAGATTCTGGACATTTGAAAACTAGAGAAGATAATATTGAATGCATAATCTAGAATGTTTCCAAAGTTTGACATAATAGTGATAGAAAGGACTGAATGGCCAGAAACCTGAAAATGAAATGGAACATGATTTTGTTGTTTGGAAGAATTTGGGAGTTCAGTTTTGATAAATCAAGTGTCCTCTAATTTCAACTGGAAATAAATGATAGCCAGTTGGGTGTATGTATCTGGGGTTCAAACAAATGTTTCTGACTTGCCAGCTTCTGACGGTTGTCAAAGTAAGGACTAACTAGGATAATCAGGACAGCGAGTGCATAGTGGAAAGGCAAGAACCAAGAACTGGAGTAATTGAATAGTCAGTGATCAGAGAGAAAAGAAATAAGCTAAGAAAACCATTCTTTTTGAATGGTTTTCCCCAGAACAAGGATGAAAGTAAAACTTTTTCACTAAAAGATAGCAAAACACTAGTGATAGAGTGGGTAAGTAAAAAAGGGAAGACTTAGTTACTAACAACTAAGCTGCTTGCCATAGTGGATGACTTGGATCTAACTCCACAGGTAATACAGAAAACTTTTAATGTACTTGAGTCAGCAATGCCACAGTCGTACAAAATCAAAACTTCACTTTGATTATTATGCCGTGAATGAAAGAGTAAATTCAATACACTATACACTCAATGAGACTGAAAATACCATGAGAAAAAAACTTAGAATCACCCTGATAAACTAAAAGACACTGACAATGACAAAGATTAATCTCTGATGTATTTTTGATGAGTAAAGATACCAGAAAACATCACAGTATCTTTAAAGTGGTAAAGAAAAATACCTGCTTAGAATTTCATGCCCATCAAAATATCATACATGACTATGGGCAAAATAAAGATTGTTTCGTAAAATATTTAGCATAGGTCATCACTATAAAGCTGTCATGGTTTTGATATTAACTATCCCCCAAAAGCTAGGTCACCAGCTGCAGGTGCTATTGGGAGTAGCAGAAATAGGAAATGTATCTTGTGATCTCTCTCACTCACTGAATGAGGAAATGAGCAGCTTTGCTCCACCATGTGTTCCCTGCCATGATGGTCTGACCTCATAGAGACCCAGAAACAAGGGAGCATCAAAATAAAGCTTTCTTCCCTTACATTGATTTTCTCACGTATTTTGTCAGTGACAAGAGTTGACCAACATGAAAGTGATTAATGGAAGGACACCAGACTAAATTTTTTAAAACTGTAGAACCCATAAAGAATGTACAGAATGTAGAGTGTTCAAAATAATGAGCCCAACTAACAGTTAGAGCAGAGGTAAATTTTTAAAGAGAAATTCTTTAATATGAAGATGATGGAAAAGCAAAAATGTCAGCTACTATAATCATAACAAGACTGGAGAAGTACTCACTGCTTAAATAGAGCCTACCTCATTATGGGAAGAGGAAAGAAACAATGCAACGACCTTTATATTTACCATGCTTTTTGGAATTTATGCTAAATAAATTCTTAATTTTAGAACAGAAAATAGAGTTTCTAGATTAGAGATAGTTCTTTCCTTCAGGGACCTAGCCATTTCCTTTTCTCTGGTATACATTCAGTCATGACTTTAAAATGCTTTTAAAAGTAATCAATACAATATTTTATATACATATATAGTTGCAGGAATATATAGTGATAGTGAAAAATAAGGTAAAATTCTTGTTGATTTTAATTATAAAGCTAAATAATTTTAGTAAGGGCTCACATGTAATTGAGAGATAGGTTTTTGAGCAATAGCAAACCCTAAGGAAACTTGTAGTCCAGATTCAGAACACATTATTTGATTCTTACAGGATTGAAGAGTTTACTGGTGTTACCCATGACTTGACTTCTTCCTGTCACTATAATCTGCATGCACAACATTTGAGATTCATCTGCAGTCTTATTCCCCTCAAGGTTATGGAATGGTGTCAAAAATTATGTCCTTTATGTACAGATAGGGAGACATCTCAGAGAAAAAGAAATCAGCTCTTAATTTGATTTCACCATGTGTGACTTCATTCTCTGCATTGTTTTCCAAGAACCTTATCTATGCATTGAATTGGTTTGAACTTGAGAGAAAATTATATTGATATATCACCTACTAAACAATTGAAGCATTATAGAAATATTAAAAGCAATCTCAGCAATGTATCAATCAAGAATAGCTTCACACATTGCCCAATAAATCATTGAGCTTAATCTTTTGTGTGTATGACAGAATCTTGAAGACATTTACCTCAGCCAATGTCCGCATTTCTTCCACATAACCATCAAAACATTTATCTTAAAATGGACTGCATATTTTGATTACCAGAAATGAAAAATAGTGAAAACAGAGAAAGACAAAACAAATGTTTCTGAAGACAAATAAGCCACTGATAGATGTGATTATCCACATGATGGGTCTGCGTTATGTACACTATGTTCCACTCTGCTTTGAATATCTTTGTGATATATGTAGGATGCTGATTTACCAAAGTAATTAATCATGTAATGACTACTGTTGTGTGTTCAATTATAGTTTTTATGGTTGATTGCTCTTTGCAAAAAATATCTTTACTAGTTTTCTTTTACTCCCTTTGCCCTGGGCAAGAAGGCCAGGACATAGAAGAGGCAGACAAATATAAGCAATGTGTAGATGGAACAATTTTTCAAATGCAAGATGTTAAGGACATATTAATTTCCAGTGTCAGTTAGTTTGTTTAGTGAAGCTAAAAGCATATAAACATTTACTAAATATACTTCTTGCCAATATCATCAGCTTTTTACCACCACTTTTTATTCACATAAAGAACTTTAAAATGTTGTTTTAAAAGCCACTTTACTTTTTCTCAAAAGGTTGACAGATGCATCTCCACAAAATGTTTGTAATGTTTAGAGCTAAATATCGTTTTTCTTAGCATAATCTCTCAGGAAAGCATCCTGTCAGTCTTCTGAAGAAACATGTGACTTTAAAATGCTGCAATTATATGGAAATGAAAGTCCCTCCTTCATTGATCCCATCATTTCTTCATTCAGAATGTCATTCTTGAATTTATTTGACAAATGTTGATTGAAAATTTCTGTACCCATGGCACAGTTCTAGGTGAGGAGTTAATTCAATGTACAAGACTAACAAACTTCTCTGACATTGTAGAGCTTTTATTTTAGTGTAATAAAACATAGAAAATATATATGCTTTAATAAATGATCTAAAGAATTTAGAGATGAATAAATCAAGTGCCTGAGATTATATTTTATTTGGGGATAGGAGACTACTTCCCTGAGAAAAATTATAGTTTGGAAAATCTCTGCCCATTCAAATTACTCACATGGTTTCTTCTCTGGAGAGAAGCTTGACTGAAGTGGAATTGGTGTCAACAGTGGTCCTAGGAGATTGTCTCTAGTTATGGAGTTTTTGGATACTTTTGCTGAGAACCTTGCTGGTGGAAACAGGGTAGAAATGATCCATGGCACACACAGGCATCACCTAATCAGGTCAGTGCCTGTGATTCATCATAATCATGTAACAGTTGAAGCATAATCATGTAACAATTGATGCAGATGAAAAGATTATCATCACAATCATGATTTAGGAGCCAGGTATTTTCATGGTGGGACTGGAATAATCTATTTCTTATAGCCTCAGAGAAAATATGATTAATCATAAATGTAAAATCATCACAATTATTATTTGCTTAATTCATAATCTTGTTCAGTTTCTCATTTGAAAGTTAAGGGTTTGGTCAGGAAGAAATGAAACCTTGAGACTGGCTGAAGGTATCAGGCAGGACTTCAACAAAACCAAGACTTGGTCACTCTGAGCTTCCCTTGCCAGTGGAGGTAGCTGGCCATTCATATCTAAGGAGAATATTCTTCTTTTGATGAAAATTCTTTGATACTCTCACTTGGACATATACTTTATAAGGGGTTTCTTATTTTCCTTACAACTATCACCTTTTGTGTTTGTTGGCACCACACACATCTAAAATACATTAGTGTAATCTAGGAAGCCAGATACACACTATTACCCAAGAAGAAAGAGTTTAGGCATGAAATAATTCCTAGATTTTGGAAGTACAGTCATCCTTTCATATTCATAAACATACTTATGGTTTCCACACCCTCAAATTCAGCTAAATATGGGTGTAAACTAATTTAGGAAGAAAATTGTACTGTACATTTGCAGACTTTTTCTTGTTAGTATTCTCTTAGCAATGCAGTATAACAAGTATTTATAAGATATTATAAGTGATATAGTAATAATTTACAGTATTCAGGAGAATGCACTGATCTACTATGGGAAGACTATGCCAGTTATTTAAGGTGTATTAGCATATGCTATTCACTAGGACCAAGATGCTATGGAGAGTGTGTCAGTCAGCTTTCTCTCAACGTGATGGAATATCTGGCGTAAACAATGTAAAGGAGGAAGGATTCATTTGGCTCATTGTTTCATTGGTGTTGGTCTATAGTTGCCTCCAATGTGTTCCATGAGGCAGAACACAAGGAAGCAAGGGCATGTGACTGGGCTTAGCAGAGAAAAGCTACTTCACTTCAAGGCAGCCAGAAACCAGAGAAACTAAGAGAGAAAGAGACCATGGACAAGATCTACCCTGCAGAGTCATGTTCCCAGTGACTGATTTCCTCCATTTAGGCCCCAGCTTCCATAGCTTTCACCTCCTCTCAGTAGTCCATCCAATTATGAACATATCCATGGATTGATGAAATCAGAGCTTGGTGATCTAATTACTTGGTTAAAGCCCCGTCAACGGGCAAACATGAGCAATCAGGGTCCATTTCAGACTCAAGCTATAACATTGAGGGATGCCAGTGTGTGTCAATGGAGAGCTTGGAAGCAGGTAAGCAGTCTGTCGGAATTAAACACCTGAGTATACCCTTGCCAAAGATCGTAGAGTTAACATATTGGCTCGTGCAGCTGATAGTAGCTCCAGGTATTGCTTCCTTGATTTAATGAAATGTGTGTTTACATTTAACAGCAATTGTATGAGAGACTTTCTCAGGCAGGATTTGAAGGAAAGAATTATAAGGCTTCAAGAGGTGGGAAGATTGAAATATATTTATATATTCCTACAGGAATCCTAGAAATGAGATGGTCTTAAGATTTAAGTTGGATGGCTTGCTCACAAAGTAGCATTGGTCAAGGAACAACAATGAACAATCAAAGGAAGGCGGTTAGTTTACCATAAAGAACAGCAGAGTCCCACGGAATTTGGGGGGAGGTGCTTTGGGACTCTGTGGAGCTAATTGTTCCCATTGCCCTTAAAGATGAAAGGAAAAAAAGGATTTTCTTATGTCTTACAATAGAGCCAACGCTGGAGAATGTTTTACATACACTTGTGAGGACAATGTTCTTTTGTTAAGTCTAGGTGGGTTATAGAGTTGTTCAAGTATTCTGTTTCTTTATTTGGTATATTATTGAGTTCTGTAAATATAAATTTTGCATTGTCTATTTCTCCTCTCATTTATATTAGTTTTTGTTTTATATATTTTAGGATCCTATTATTTTCTTCATGTATTACTAAAATTTGATTGGAGAGATATTATTTATTATTTACTTATTTACTCAGTCACTCACTCACTTATTTTCAGCCATTAACTATCTTTTACCTGAGAGCATATTTGAAATGATTGATAGGTGTGAAAGCAGCATGATGAGTTAGCTGCTAAGCCCAACCCTTGCCCAGTTTTAAGTAATTCCATATGGGAAATTTGGGAATCACTCAAGACTCTTTCACTGGTGAAGACTACACACTATGGAATTTCCAAAGGCAGCTACTGGGTGGATTAAGCCTGAGATGGGAGTCTGGATTCCCCTTCTCCTTGTTTAGCATTCTTTTTCTGACCAATACATAAGACATACAGTGTGATATAAAGTATTAAACAAGGCTAACCCTCTAATTGTTTTATTTTTTTCTAACATGACAAAAATTACCCAGGAACTACTATAAATCAAGGAAGTTGGCGTGCCATTATTGACCTAGCTAATGTCTTTTTCTTTCATTTTAGAAAATTAATATTTAAGCAACAACATGAGAGAAAATATTTGTAAAATTTATATCTGATAAAAGTTTTATACAGAATATATTACAAACTATCACAGCTCAATAATAAAAGAGAAAAGCAAGCCACTAAAAGGGGGAAACACGCTTGAAGAAACACCCCACAAATGAAGATACATGGCTGTGTGTGCATAGAAAGGCTCTCAGCATCATTTGTCATTAAGGAAATGTAAGTGAAAATCCCAATGAAATATGATCCACACCAAGTAAAATCATTATAATTAACAGAACCAATATTAAATATTCAAAAGATGTGGGGTAACTAGCTCATGCATTGCTGGTAGAATTTCAAAAGGGCCCACAGCTTTTGGGAAAATGTATGGCAGCTTCTTAGAAATCAAATAGGTATCAAGCTATAATCTCAAATTTTATTCCTTTATATTTTTGATAGACAAATTAAAACTTTTAATTTTGCCCATGCATTAGTTTGCTATCAAGTGTCACAGAACCTGTGGTTTAAACACCAGAGATGTATTTCCTCACAGTGCTGAATGCCAAAAGTCGAAGATCAAGGTGACTGTGCAGTTGGTTTTCACTGAGTCCTCTTTTCTTGGCTTCTAGACCATCTTCTTTTCTTCATGTCTTCACAGGATCTTCCCATTGTATATGATTACATCCTAGCCTTGTCCAATAAGAATACCAGTTACATTGGATTAGAGCTCACCCCACAGACTTCATCTATTATTATTTACTTCATTAAAGTCTCGATCTCCAAATGCATTCACATTCTGAGACCTTGGGGTTAAAACGACAACAAATGAATGTGGGGGAGCAAACTTCAAGCTCTAACAGCACATGCAGACATGTAAGAACGTTCATTGAAAAATTTATTCCTAACAATCCAATGTGGTATATTCACAGTGCTGAATGGTACTCAGTAATAACTAAAAATATACTATACATTCATCCAATAACATGAGAACACTGAATTGTATTCACAGGTTGAGTGGTAATTAGCAGTAACGGAAAATGCAGTAAGACACATGTGCAAGCATGAATGAATGCTGTGAGCACCAAACAAAATGCATGCTGCATGGCTCATTCTTATGAAGAGCTAAACTAGATAAAAATATCTATAGTTTAGGCAAAGACTAGAAAAGCAATTGTTCTTCAAGAAAAGGACTGGGAGAAGACATGTAAAAACACTATGCCTTGAGAAAAATATTTTATAACTGAAATAGGTCAATGGTTTTAGGATGTATGCATTTGTTAAAACAGTAAAATGTTTACATTTTCACATTTAACTACAGAGCAATATTACCTAAAAATCATTTTCAACATTTCAATTATTACGTAAAAAGCAAAGGCCTGACCCTGTCTTTTTTTTTTTCTGACTCTGTCTGAGCAGAGAGAATAGGCGATGAGTACAGTTATCCATAAAATCATCATGAAAAAATGCAAGAGAAAATATAGACTAAGTAAGGATGATTTCCCTCAATCCCCAGATACATACATTTGTTCTCAGTGAGGTAAGAGAAAAGGAAGGAATCCTGAGGTGTTTAAGGTTAAACCTAGATCTATCTAAGAATTTTGAATTGACAATTTACTTGGAAGTAAATTGGAAGGAAATTTAAAAGTGTTGATGTATCTTCATTTCAAAAGTCTGCGATATATGCATATGCAAATGAAAACAAGAATACAACAACCAACTTTCAGAATTAAAGAAAACGTGATTAATTTTGTAATTATAGTAATGTACCTCAAATATTTATTAATTCTAGCATTATTATTATTATCATGATAATAATAATATTAGTATGCTCATCAATACAGAAAAAATTATGGCAAATACAAACACCCAATAATAAAAACCCTACCATATGCAATAGCATAGGTGAAGCTTACCAACATTGTGCCGGATGAGAGTAACTGAACATAAAGTGTTCATAACATACAGGGCATGTGGGTTATAGGGATTGACAAATAGGTTTTATTTCTTCATGAAATCTCTTTTCCCCTTCAATATTTATGGTATCAGATGAGAAGTAAATTGATCAAAATGGAAAGAAGTATAACAGCATTACAGCTGGAACATACATGAACAGACAATTTCAAAAGTGACTTTTTGGCAAATAAGTGACTGACTAACATGATTTTCATGTTTAAACTCACAGAATAAAAACCAAGTGAAGGCTAGTGGAACCTCCACTGCACTTTCAGCTGCTACATTATATGATTTCTCTCCTCTCCTCCCCTCCTCTTCTCTCCTCTCACCTCTCCCCATACTAAGCTTTTAAATGCAGGGCCTTGCATCTTTCATTTGCTAGGCAGGCACTCTACCTCTTGAGCAGTTCTCCCATCCCTTTTCACTTGTTATTTTTTATTATTATTGTTATGCTGGGGGTACATAGTAACATTACAAAAGTTTTTACAATATAATATAGTTGAATTCACCGCCTACATCACTTTCCTTTATCCCACATCCCCCAACTACTGGAGTAATTTCAACAGGTCTCATTTTTCTGTTTACATACACAATATTGGCACAATATTCACCCTCCTACACCTTCTCCCCACATCCTGGTACCAGCTCCCCAGAGAGAACCTGTTCTGCCCTCATATTCTCTGTTTTTGTAAACAACAGCAACAAATAAAATGATGTTTTTGTTTAAGATAGCTATACATTTGTTTCCTTGTGACATTTCCATGTATATACATATTAGAAACCAAATTGATTCATTTCCTCTGTTTTTCTCTTTTCTACCTTAGCCCCCATCTTATGGTGTTTACAACAGGTTTAAAAATTCTATATTGATACTTGTATAGGAAGTACATCAACCATATTCACCTTCTTAACTTCCTTCTTTTACCCTCCCTCTCTCATGAGCCCCATTTAGCTTATTGTTGAGATAGGGTCTCATGTTTATGACTGGGCAAGTCTGGACCATAACCCTCCTATTTATGTTTGCCACATAGCTTAGGATGACAGATGCATGACACCTCACCCAGCTACTGCTTGAGATGGGGTCCCCTGAACAATTTACCAGGGCTTCCTGGAACCATGATCCTCACAATCACCTCCAAGCAGCCAGGATTACAGACTTGAGCCACCATTCCCAACTACCATTAAAGGCCAAATGGTACAATATTTCTTTCTTTCTTTCCTTTCCTTTCCCCTGTGTACTGAGGTTTGAATTCAGGGCCCATGCTTAGAAGGCAAGTGCTCTACTACCTGAAACACACCCCCAGCCCTTCCTACTTTCGGTATTTTTTGAATCATTTCCAATGTTTATGCCCTAACCAGCCTGGACCATGAGTCTTCTCTGTACTCTTCCCATAGAGCTGGGGTATCAGGTGCTGCCCACCATGCCTAGTTTTTATTGGTTGAGATGGGGTCTTGTGAGCTTTTTAGCCCAGCTGCAAACCTACTGATCTCTGTCTCCTGAGTAGCTAGGATTACAAGTATAGCCACTGCACCCAAGCAATAACTATTACTAGTTAATCATAATAAAATGATAATGATCACATTTATGCTGTTAACTAGCAATCATAGTAATATTTCTACTTGCATCTATTTTCACTGAGTCCTGTTAATAGCTCCAGAGACCTGAGATTTTATCTGGCATGCCAGGCTGAAGGGTAAGCCTGCCACAGCTTCCTGTGTGTGATCCAGAAAATCATACGATACTCCTGGGTCACAGACAAAGCCTTTATTACTCATGTTCGCAGTGTTTACTTCTGTGATCTGGAGCAGCCTGGGTGAATGCCCACATGCAATGCATTTGCATCACAGGTAAGGAACCTTAAGCTTGGGAAACTTCCATATTTTATAAATGGCAGTGCAAAAATCTGTCTGTCCTTTGCATTACATGGAGGCATGCTATTTATCACAGCAAATAGTAAACAAATCTATGTTTTGCTCAACAGAAAAAAAATGCTATTTCTGTCTTTCAAAGATGTTTGCTCTACAAACATCCTCAAAAATATAGTCTGAAACAAAAAAGCAGCTAGAGCTTCTGCTCCCAAAATATGCAGATATATAAGAAAACCATTGACTGTCTCCCAACGCACCTCATTCTCATTAGGTATAAAATGCCATCATAAATTTGTAGTATTATCTATACTTTGAATGGATCCTAAAATTGTCAGTTGATTTGTGAAAGAAATTTGAGATTTAGAATTTGTTTTTCAAAAACTTCAGTAACTTTATTCAAGTATTAGGCTCTTACAATTGTTTCAAAACATATATTCAATATTACATTGAAATAAATAATCAAATATTTGGGTTTTTTATTTTCATGCTATTTATTATCAATATTCACTCCTCAATCCAACCACTAATCCTTCCAAGCAAGAAAAGGGAATTTAAAAAAATCAAACTCCTCCAAACAGAAAATGTCATTGTTACAGAAGAACACAATCCAAAATGCCATTCTGACATCAATTTCTCACATATGAATAGGAAAAATTTCTCACATATGAATAGCTAGAGCTAAACGACACTTTAACCAAGAGAAAAGGCGTAATAAATGATGTTGTTTATTTATTTAGTTGGCAAGAGGCTCAGGTAGAGTTTTCATGTTTTCTCTAGTCATTTTTTTTTTCACTAAGACCAATGAATTCTTACAGGATTTCTCTAACAGATCGACAATGTGGAAAAGATTCCAAGAAAGAAATTTCTTGTCAGAGTTTCATCAATAAAAAATTGGATTGGCAGCTGGAAAACACATTACAAGAGAAAGGACAAAAGCTAAGCTGGTCAGACCATTTGCCCTGTTTTTATTTTGGAGAGGAAATAACATGGGTCAGATGCACCACAATATGAAAAAAAGAAATAATAAGATTGTTTAGACAAAACAGAGACTGGAAATGGCAATGTGTAGACATAATCAATACACTGTCAAAGAGATATTTAACTCAAAATGCTTTGATAAATTCAGTGGCTTGTCAAAGGAAGAAGAGATGAAACTTCACTTGAAATTTTCTTAGGATGAGAAAAGAGTTGTTACTACTATGCAAATTTTAAGACTACTGTCACAAAATTCCTTTAAGTAATTACAGAAGAGTAACATGCAGCCATAAAAATTGCTTCAAATACAATTTGATATCATTTAAGCTGGACTTTATTTATTCAATCTATCTGGGAAAATAGACACAAATGCAGTCAATCCCCCAAAACATAAACAGCATTGGACCTTTCAGAATTGAGCCAACTTTACAAAATAGAAACAAAATCACAAAGATTAAGAAAACCTATTGTCTGCCCCCTTTCTTGCTGAGGCTACCCAAATCCCATAACTACTTAAAGAATACTGAAGATTGAGGCTTCCCTGATCACCATGTGGGATTCATTATTTTCTTCTTTGTTGATCACAACTCTCTTTTTCTACTACTTATTTTCATCAGTGCTTTTTAATTTTTTCATTTTTGTGAATAAAGCAAATTTCATAATAGACTACAGAAAAGCAATTCCAATAGAACAGGGTCTCACATCTGAGACTTAGATTTTTTATCTCTAACAACACCTGGCATAGCACACTGATGGCTAAGAACTCCACAAGTAATTATTGAGATAACAGAGTACAGACAATAGAGCAAAACAGAGGAAAGAAAAGAGAAATAAAAGTAGAAAACTGAAAAGCAAGAAAATAAAAGGATAAAGGAAAGACCATCTAGAAGAAAATTAGTATGTTCTCACATACTAAATGTGTACTAGAAAATACTATCTCTTGGTTCCTTTGAAACCTTTACATTATAACTACAACCTGAGTGTCAAGAAAAGAATTCCTACCAAGTCACCTAACAATTGATTGATCAGTAGTCCTGAACTCATCTAACTGGAGCAACTGTAAGGTTAAGCAAAGTACTTGGTAAAGCCATGAGACTCTTAAGAGAAGTTTTACAATTTGACTATTGTCTTAGCATATAGAAGTCATTAAATAAGATGACATAACAAAGTGAATTAAGAATTTCGTCTAATATTGAAGACTTGGATGTGAACAAATTCTCCAAATTAGCTCACAAAACACTCAATTCAGTAGGCAGTACTGGAAAGAAAAGCAAGATTTATGGTTGCTGTTTGTTTGGACCTCTAATAGGAATAGAAAAAAATATATACTTATATATATACTATATATTGTATATAATATATATGTATTTATTTATATATATGAAATACAAGAAATATCTATCTTACATGTTCTATTTGTAGTATATAGCAATATATCAACTGTATTATTTCATATATGTACGTAATAGTTGTATATTTTAAATTTGATAAAGATTTCTTCTACTAATGTAATCACAGAAACAAATCTATAAATGTTCCTTTTTTTTCTGTGTTCTAATTGTACTTTTATGAACCGCCTCTTGAGATATTATGTATACTGCATTATAATTTGGTCACATTTGGTCACTGGGTACATTTGAATTTCTCTGGAAAATAAGGTGGAATCAATGACATTTCCCTCGAAATTAATCAGTTTTATGTTTAAACCTGTCTTTCAATTGATATTGAATAAACAACTAACTACTCTGAGAATTAGCAACTTCAGTTATAAGATTTTAAAAAGTTAAAAACTGTATTCATCTTCCAGGGTAATAGAGAACTCAAAATTCTGCTGCCAATGAAGCAACAAATGGCAAACTCTTTTCAAAATGTCTTACTTCCTCTTTCACATATATTTTTGTTAGAGAAAAAGCTTAGCACTGGAATGCAATATTTTATTTTATATCAAGATGTTCTTCAGATGGATTTATTTTTAAGTGGAGCATAGGAATGATAGAGTCCTTGATTCTTTTAGTCCCAAGTTCTTAACAAACACTAATGCATTACTCTGGGGGAAGTGCTGTAGAACAAGGAAGAAATGGGGAAAGAGGCAGAGGGAGGAGAGTGAGGAGAACTTTAAATTTTTCTCAAGGTCATTTCCCCATAATCCCAATACTCAGAACTCAGGATGACCAGGCTAGAGCATCTAGAGTCTGAAGCCAGCCTGGATTCCATGTGAAGGCCGTGACACAAAAACAAAAAAGAAAAAGTTCAAAGTGAAGGAATAACCCTCTTGCTATTCAGAACACAAAATCATGCTTGTAATCTATAGAGCTAGAATTTAGAAGACTTGTGGCTGTTAAGGGGAAGCTTATTTTTGTTATTTTTTGACAGAAAGTCATTCTCATTTGGCTGATCTACTTGACAAGGATTGGCTTTGCCAATTAGATTGTAATGATCATCATTTCCAATAAACTTGATGAGTTAAACTATGGTCCCATGATTTTGACTCAAATATATTTAAAACAATGAATAAGGTGAAACCACATATTAAAATGTGTGTTATAGTGACAAAATTAGATTAGAATTAGTTCTACTTTTATTTAATTGCAATACAATTTTAATGTATCAAGTTAAGTTTTTTCTAAGTTGTAAAAGAAAGAAAAAGAATAATTAGTAGTCTTTAAAAAAGTCTCAGGTAAAGGCATTTAAGTATAACATCTTGACAGTGGGAATGTGATTGATCTTTATGAATAAGTAACAAATCTTTGTGAAAGTAGGATCATTTCCAATTCCTTACTATCAATAAAGCTGAAGGAAGAAGTAATCAAGTTGTCAGCTGATACTGCATTAAAAACAGATTTTATGAGAAACCATGATGTTCTGGAATGTGATTTGGGATGTTTAAAGAATCGAGTAACAATGCTTATTAGAGAGCTCCTTCAAATTTTAGCCCTCCATTTGAACATACTAATTTTCCATCATTTACATGAATGATGAAGAAAATTGGAAATAGTTCTCAGTTTGTCAGTAAGTAACAATTAGGGAAATAGCTTTATCTTTTGTGTCTCATCTTTAATACTTATTTAGATAAACATAAAGATGTTGCTTTTGTACTCACTGTAATTCAAATGCAGTGAAACATCCTAAAATTTTTGATTACACACAAATTTCAAAAAAACAAAAATTCTCAAAATGTTATTTAAAATCATCACATTTTTGTTAGAGCTACACATGATGATTAAAATAATCTCAATCATAAAATCTATCAAATACTGAGTACATGAAATATGGTGAAAATCTAACTCTTGGTTGGAAAGTTACAGGTATCAAACAGCCATAGTGTTTTGCCTCATTGGATTGTTCTTGAAAATCAACATAATTTTTCCCAAAAGCCTACATTTGTAAAAAAGAAAATAATTCCCCAAATCTTTATCTTTTGAAGCTATTTAGAATTTTTAGGAATTATTACATCTATCAAGTTCAATCTTGAAAAGCAACACAAAGCTGAAAATTTTTTAGAAAACATTCAAACAAAGCTTTGAGGGCCCTGTCTATCAAAGTCAGTTCTGGATAAGCCACAGAATTAAGTGTAAATGGCATATAGATAGTTTTACAAACAAAGTACAATATTATCTCTATTAATTAGGGAAAGGAAATACCTTATTTAAGTACAACAAGAAATTAGAAATAATATTGACATTTAGAGAACTAAACTTTTTGTTTTGTCTAGATGAAAATGACATGCCAGGAACTAAGTTAAATAAATGCTATATATATAAAATCAACATAGAAAAATGCCTGAAATATATAAAGTGCATCTATAAATCAATTATAAAAACTGAACAATTAATAATGACATAGAGAAAAGACATAACAACAATTTCATAATGATGACCCACAAGTTATCATTAAGTGTTTGACAATTTCTCAACCCAATTTTCCTCAGAAAATGAAATTCGAAATACAGTGATTAATTCTTTTTGCCAATCATCAGATTGGTAAGATTATTAAATTGAGAAAGTTATAAACAGCAGTAATAAGTGAATCAATCACATAGCTACTCTTCAGAATAATGGATCCCATGACTTTAACTTTGAAGGAAAAGAACAAGTACAGCTGCTCACAAACATTTCATTCATACAACGTTCAAAAGCAAGGAAATCTAAACATTATATTCTTAGTTCTTGTGTGCAGAGGTGATTATACCATAATGAAAAACAAGAAATCACATCACAAAGAGAGGGTGTGAGCAAGCTCCTATTTTATAACTATCTGTTGTGTGACTGTTTATATTGTTAAACTCTAGCATTTATATATCTTAGACATATTAGAATAGTCCATAGGGGATCGTGTAATGTAAATCAAATTTATAGAAAGGGAGAAAATAAATTGAATACAAAATATTCTTGCAGCATGGCTTCAAAAGCTCCAAGTCATTCAGTGTTAACCAAAAAATAGCAGAATAGTACAGTCCTCATCTGTTTGGAGCTGCTGTAACAAAATACACTGTACCAGATGATTTATAAATAGTAGATTATTTCCCACAGATCTGATGTTTGGGAAATCTTAAGTCAAGGCACCAGCTTGGGCAGGTTTTGGGGAAGGCCCTCTTCCAAGTTGCAGACTGCTGACTCCTTTTTGTGCCTCACTTAACCACAAGTCAAAACAGCTCTCGGGGTCTCTTTTACAAAGTGCCAGACCCATTTGCAAGAGCTCTGTTCTCATGCTCCATCACCTCTCAAAGTCCTTACCTCCTAATATCATCACTTCAGCATATGGATCTTAGGTGGACACAAATATTCATACCCTAGCAGGTTCTGAACCTTCACTACTGCAGCAGGCATGCAGTAATGAGTTCATCCTTAGGCAAAGGACACATGGGAGAAGGCAAATGGACATTCAAAAGCTGAGAAGAAGATTAGCTTGTCACTCAGCCACATTGGAAGAATATTATAAGTGTGTAGCCCTCCTTGTCTAGCATTTATGAAGTTATTACAAAGAGAAATAACCTCAACACCTCTCCTGGAGGACCATCTCTGGATAATAAGCCTCATGTCTCATGTCTCTATGCTCACATTACATCACAAACCTGAGCATACCATTGGAGTCAAATGAATATTTTCAATTTATTTATATTTATTAAATTCCATATAACCACCTAGTCTCTATGTCTGCAAAAGCTTTGTAAAGGCTGAATTTTTGGCGGTTAGAAGTAAAACAATTTGGCTCCTTTCTTTTTATGTCTGGATCAAAATTGCAGAATATGTGGTATTCCTAGGTATCTACTTGAAAACGAAATGACAAATTGAATTCTCCAGTTTGCGCAAATAAATGTGCTCTCCCACAACTCATAGAATTAGTTAATGACAATATTTGTTAATAATGGCAAAATGGTACTATCTTTCTTAGCTTTTGTGACTATTCCTCAAATTTTGAAAAGCTCCTTAGAAGCTTATTTCAAACACCCGTAATCCTCTCTAACTGCTGGAGCATTGCATCAGGAATAGCTCTGTTCTCTTCAAACAGCTCCAACATTGATTTTGAAATAAAAGGACCCTATGGGATTCCAAGGTTTTACAGTGACTCAATGTGAAGCAATAAACTTGAACTTTTAGGAATTTATTTTATAACCTTGAGGTGTCTTAGACACATACACTTGTAACGCTGGTTGATAGACCTTGTTGACATTGAAGCACTCAATTTGTTCCATCTTTTTTCTTTAGGGTACAAAGTACACTGGCCCTGAGAAATACATTTATGTGACTGAGTTGGAACTTAGTGTGCCTTACATTTACAGTTCAACCCATAAACCAATGCTTTTTAATAAATTCTGCCCTGATTTTAGACAATTCCTCTTGGTCTCATTTGCAGTAACAATTTAAGAAAATGAAAAAAAGCATAAAAAATAAATTAAAAAAGAATACAAAAAAAATTATCTTAACAATTGTCAAAAATATTACCAGTAAAAGATCTATTGAAGAATTAGTGACCATGAAGTCTCTTCAAATGCTTGCTTAAAGATTGATAAATTTTATATTGACATACAAATATATTTCATATTAAATGCATAAGATCATTTGTGTCATTGTAAAGATAAAAGTAAAAAATGATAAACATATAAAAAGACAAAAAATGTTACCCTTTTCCATGATCTTTAAATACAAAGTTTTACAAATAAAAAGATCAGTTATCAATACCACCTAATAAGATTATATTAAATAAAATTGATAAAGTTGGTATACAAAAATCCATTTATTTTTTCTATACTAACTAATACCAGCTAGAAAACACAACACAAAAGAGATTTACATTACAAAAATAAAAAGGAATACATAAGAAAAATTAAAAGCAATGGATAAGACAGACATGAACAAAACATTGATGAAAATCTGGGCAGATATAGTGGTAAAACATTAGTTTCTTATACTTTAAGAACAAATCTGATAAAACTTTTACCTATAAGATAAATAATGATTAACACCAAAAAATAATTTATTATAAGAAAGAGAATTCAAATACATAAAGAAAATATAGTTTAGAAAAATGCAAAGATAAAGCATTATATAGGATGAAAAGGATTGTCTGAAAAATATGCCATTCATCAGGACAATGAAATTATTTCAAACATTTGAAATTTTATGAGTAGCTATTCAACAGATAAACAAGAACAGGCACAATACTATGAGAAATTGTCAAATTTATTACCAAATTGAGAGATTTCAATACCAGTCTCCTCAATTATAGTATTATTTACAAAGCATACAAAAACAGTGAAAATATAAGACTTAAATATCAAATTAATTGTTTTCTAATACATAGGTATAGAACAAATTGTAGCTTCCTTTTAAGATACTGGGGCCAATAGTTGTAATGATTGATGGAGCTTGTGCTTCTGTGGGTTGGACCAACACAGTATTGGTTTCCAAATACTTTGCATATTGCATCCTAGTAAGATAGGTCTCTGTACCTATTATTCAAGACCTATACATATATTTGTTTAATGAACAGATGAAGTATTTAGCAAACATGATCACATATATCAGCATATTTCAACATATTTCACATCAAATCATCAGTATTGTCAATAAGACGGAGGGGTTGAAGTCTAAGAACGTCTGTATATGTCTCAATGTATCCCCAGTACCTCAATAACATAATAAAAAAGAAAAAAAAGCAATCAAACTGGAAATGAATTCGAAAGGGGAAAATATTGGTATCTTTGTACAATAAAAAAAATTTCTAAAGATTCCTGTTGGTTAAAAAATAAATCAGAAATAAAGTTTTAATTAAAGAGGCTTTTTAATAAGTGTGGAAGGTAATAACAATGGGGAAACATTTACAGATGGAGCCTCATAAATTGGTAGCTAACAAAACCTGGGAGGTTAGATTTCCTTGTTAATACTACCTAGAAAGATGCCCAAAGGATCACTTGAAGTTGTCCAGGGAAGGGATGGAATACGTACCTGAGAATCTGTGACAAGATCATTCTTGACATTTAATTTGTTAAAAATATTTTCTGCTTTATAATCACCCAGAGAAAACTATTATATTAATGAAGATGAGATGTTTTAGGATAGAAACAACAAAGCCTGATTCAAAAGAAGCTGTCCTGATAACTCTAGGTTTAGAAAAGGCAGGACTCAGTCACTTCCATCTAAAGTGGGCTCTTTAATTTACAAGCTTAACACAAATGGTAAAAAGAAATGTTCAAAAGACTGAACTTCTGTTTTTAAATTTTTTTATTGAGTTGCGACTCAGTAGAAGAGTAATAATTATCAAGGTGATGCCTGTAATCTGGGTGAAGAGGACACAGAGTGTGGACCTTACAACAGGATGTCATAGCAAATATGAGGAACAGGGTAATAAAAGATGCCCTACCAAGGGGACAGATTGACTACAGCAGCTGTAGATGCTGGGATAGGTCAACAGGTAGAGAGATCAAGCCATATCACAAAAGATCACAACTTGGTGACAATTCAGGACTCTCCACCCTCTTGTAATGCCATGAACTCATGGACATTTCCCCTGCATTGCAGAGAGTTAAGAGGAATGCATATTAAGCAAGACACTATCCCTGATAATAAGTCCAAATTTGAAATTGATAAGCTTAAATGTAACACTGATGGAGAAATTACCTATAAGACACTATCTTAATTTGAATGGCACAGAATTTCCTTCAAGGGACCAGATTGTGCATTTACTTGCTCATAAACAAGTTGATTATAATTACAAATTAAGTAAAAAATGAAGAAAATTGCATTTCTACCCATCAGAGCAGTAGTATATAAATTTACAACAGGGCTCAAGTAACAGATAGAAAGCAAATGTTTTGGAAACTATGCCAGTTTGACTGAATATGGAATCTAGTTAAGTAATAGGGAAAGAAGAATTTAGAAAAAATAATCAGGACAAGTTATACCATAAAAGACAAACATGTCATGTTACATAATATGGATTTTGTCATCAGATAATGTAGAACCTGTGAGTATTTTAAATAGTGGAATAACCACATTATTTCTTACTTGAGGTATTCTGAAACATATTTTATACACAGAAAAACTTACCAGTTTTTAGAATACAGCTTTTGAAAAATGCAAAGTCAAACACAATACCACAAGCAAACTATAAAAGATTCAGTGCTCACCTATTTTCTAGGGCTCTAACTTTGCTTTTTCTAGAATGTCTTACAAATGGACTGACACACCACCATGGAAATTTTTTTTCAAGCTGCTTTTTCATTCATAATATAATTTCAGATTCATCCATGATTTTGTTTATATCATTATTTTGTTTATTTTTCATTGCTGAGGAGTATTCTATCATATTGAGAACCATAATTTTGTTTTCATTCACCAGTTGAAAGTATTTAGTTTTTTTGTAGCATAACTATGAAATATCCGCAAATAAAAGCTTTCATGTCACTGAAATACCAAACTTTGGATTCCTGAATAATATTTCAAATGTATATTCATCCTTACTAGCAACCACCAAAATATTTTTCCAAGAAATAGTGCCATTTTGCATTCATACCTACAGTGGATGAGAGCTTCAGTTCCCTTACATCGATGCTGCTTGGATGCTCTTTTTAGTATAGGTATGCAATACATATGTCAAAGTTTTTTACTCTGGTTTTATTATCTTCTTTCCATATACATATTGTACATCATTGATACTATTAACATTTAGGTTATTATATGCGTAGAATTATCATAGCATCCAGAAAACCCACTTTTGGGAATATGTTCAAAATAATTGAGATCAGTGTCTTGAAAAGATAGCTACATCTTTAACATATCTTAATGAACTATTTGCTTTCTTGTTATGAGTTTATAGAGTATCTTAGATATTATGGATGCAAATCCTTTTTTCATTTTTATTTTTAGATTATTATTCCTCCAATTCTGTGTTTTCTCTTTTCAGATAATGTGTGTTTGAAATATCAGCCTGGCTTCAATATTGAGAATCAACTAGAATGAACAGAAGCAGGAATACATGGTAGTTGCATTTAGTTAGAGAAACTGATTAGAATATAATGACAGAAGAAAGAATCAATAGGAGCTGTTTGTTAATTTGGAATTCTAGAGATGTGGATAAAATAAGCAAACATTCATAATAGAATTCTCACAGAGCCAAAGGAAGAAATTATTCCTTGAGACAAATGTTTATTTTCAGTGCAAAAAAAGATATTATTTTCAGTTGTCTTCTTTTCATTTTAAAAATGTGGAACGGTTTAATGAGCATTCAGTCACTAGTGCCTAACTTTATATTCAACATGATGTTTGTTGTGGTCGGGTTTTACAGGTGCCAGGGTTATTATCCTCTCCTGGGATGAAAAATCTAGTGATCGACACGTTGCTTTCTTGATAACTTGTCCTATCTATGCATTTTACCTCAATTTGCCAGAACCAAGAAGCATGATTATCACATAGGAGAAGCCTTGTGACTGATGAAAATAGAAATCTATGATTCCCATAACCCTGCTTCTGCTTTGACCCACAATTCTTATCTACCTAAGACCCCGCTAACTCTGTATCTATCTCCTCTCTTGTTTTGTCAATTTGGCTTACATTTACTTAATCTTTATCATTTGTTTTCATTACCACTGGTTCCATACAGTAGTATTCTGAACTACTGCTATACTGCAAATCCCAGAATTTACTTTGGTTAATATTAAATATATGTCTATATCTACATGAGATTAACATTAAGGAGTGCTGAATAGGCAATGATCTCACCCAAAAACGCACTTTAGCCCATGTACCTATTAACTCAATTTGAAAAGGATGTGAGATTAAAAACAAAACATTAAAATATGTTCTATGTGTTCCTGAGTTTCTCTTTTACTGGAAAGAACAGTCACATCTCACTCATCTCAAAGGAGCTCATTTTCCAGGAGACCTGGAATAAGAATCAAGGTTTACTTTTCATGAGCTCTCTATACTTGAAAGAGTTGGTTGGAATCTGTCTGTAATTTTTTATAGCATATTATAAGACAGGGAATTCTTGTTATTTGAGCAGTACAAATATGTGAAGGCTACCAATTAAGAAGTTTCAAAACAGTTTGATTTCACAAAACATCCCCTGAAATCACACTAAAAACTATTTTAACTCAGGAATAATCAGGTACCCTCAGAATTTTTCCTGAATTCAAATTTTGCAAATTAGTTCCTTAACCTTATTTGATCACAATATACACTGTGATGTTTAATGAGATGTCAAAATCAAAATATTCAAGAGAATTAAATGGAGATTAGAAATAAGCAGAAAAAACATAGAGTATACAAGTGGGAGATCTTTACAAAATTGTATTTTATTTGGTGAAATCTATTGTCTGGGGTCTAATCCATGTCCTGAAATGCTATTGGTAATTTAACATTAAAGGAAAGAAGAAAACACAAATATTCTACTGAATTATCCTTTTTTTACAGAGTAGATTTGATAAAGGATTCCAGTTAAAACTGTAACATTGTGTTTATTCAGCTTTCCAGTCAAAATGAATGTTGTCCTCAACCCTAGAGATTCAATGAGGTTTAAAGAAATCAAACTCCTGCCTGAGGTCACAAGTTACAGCCAAAATGGTGAGGTAATAGTAACTATGTCCGATTCTGGGATGATTCGTGATGGCAACAAAAAACATACACAAAAACAGAAACTGTCAAAAGGAGTACAGTTTAATTTTCACAAACTAGGCTGCCCTCTTGGGATAAGGGAACAGAAAATAAATGAGAAATTATTCTATCTTTATTATAGCCAAACTAAGCATGATAGGAAAATTGCAAGAACTGATGGGAGTATGATGGAGCGTCTATCTTTGTGCTCATGTACGCTCACTCATCATTTTACAGAGGGAAAACTAAAATCAAGTTGGATTATATTTAATCCTTTTGCAAACCCCTTTCACATAACCTGCTCTGATAATTCTCCCAGGAAGCTTCATTATATTGTTAACATCTTAGTTCATAAAGATACAATGACTTTTATCTTTAATACCATAGGATATCCTGTACATGGCACAATTGGTAGGCATACTATTTTATTCTCTGATGCATTATCAAACTCCAGAGCCATGGCTGGTTCCTAAAAGACATTAAATAACCCATGTGATGAAATAATGAGTAAATTTATCTTTGATTAAGGGGACTTAAATACAAAGTCTCAATTTTTGTTCATAATACATCCTGGTAATATCATTCACTAGTTTAGTGTATTAGGGTAAATTTTTTAGCGTTTGGTTAATTGCATCAATACAAAATTAAAATTTGAGCATGGTGGTACATGCCTGAGATACCAGCTACTCAGCAAGTAGAGTTAGGAGGATCCCAGTTAGAGGCCAGATCAAACAGAATCAAAGACCCTATCTGAAAAACAAACTAAAATTTTGCAAAGGACTGAGGTTGTGGCTCAAGTAAGTACTTGCACAGCAAGCACAAAACCCTGAACTCTCTTCTCACTACCAGCAAAAATCAATTATCACCAAGTCCCATTCTTATCTGCTTGTTAGTTATTTAACTCTGTATGCATGTCTGCATACATACCACATAGGTTGTTATGGAAATGCAAACGTTTTATTTCTTATAAAACTGTCTAGTTTTTCCAGGTTGTGATGGTACCTAAAGCATTTAACAAGTAGAAATAAGGATGAACTTAAGCTTAATATTGAACTAAATTCATCCCTGGTGTTAAGTCCTGCTAAAAAAGCATAATATAACTTATAAAAATAAAAGATTACAAAGATAACTTTATGAAAAATGAACATTATATAGCATAAAAATATTTTTTAAATAACCAAAGGATAGAATTTATGGGCAATAATGGATGAATAACCAAAATCCATAATTCCTGCAAATTGATTAATTTGTGCTAATTAAATCTGTGTTGATTAATTTGTCCTTTTGATTAACCTATTTGGAGAAGAAATGTAAGACTACACTTTAAGGAAAAAGGGAGGATTTACCAAAATTGTCAAGAATAAGAAGCGGGATTTGGATTCCTAAAATTTAATAGTAAAAATAAGCTAATGAACAATCCAACTAAAAATAGTAAAAAAATAAGAAATACACATTTGTCCAATGGAGGCTCACAAATAACCAACAGGTATGGAGTAGATACTGCCAAACAGTAATGTTAGGAAAATGAAAATCAAAGCCACAGTGAGACAGCACCTCATCTCATACCTGGTAGGATGGCTGCTACAAAAAATGTAAGTAAAATAAAAAGGAAGAGTGGGAAGTGTTGGTGAGGATATGAAGAAACTTAAATTCTTGTGTATTATTGGTGGGAATTTGAAATGGTGCAACCTGTATTGAAAACAGTACAGTTTTCTCAAAAATATTTAAGCATTGAATTATCATAATATCCAGAGAACCCACTTTTGGGAATATGTTCAAAATAATTGAAATCAGTGTCTTGAAAAGATAGCTACACTCTAATGTTTTTTGTTCCATCATTATTCACAATAGCCAGAATATATAAAACCTAAATTTCCATACAAAAGTGTAAATGATGTATACCTGCATACCATGAGATATTATTCAGCGTAAGTGAAGAAGAAAATCCTTCCATACTGACAACATGGATGAGCCTAGATGACTTCATGCTGAAATAATGCAGTTGCCAAAGGAGAGATACTGCATGAATCCACTTGCATGAGATATATAAAACAGCAACTCAGTAGAAACGGAGAGCAGAATGGTAGTTGCTAGATGCTGGGGGTGGGGTATGGACTTGCTATTCAGTGAACATCTGAAGACTCACTTATAAAATATGATTAAATTCTGGAGCTCTGCTGCTCAACATTGTACCTGTGGTTAGCAGGGGAGAGAAAGTTCAATAAACTCCCCTGAAATTTCAAAAGCTTAGTGAATAGACCTTCCCACTGAGTGTAGATCCACCATTATCATGCTAAATGTTCTTGTATACATGTGTGTTAATTCTGGATTAGTCCTCCTTCGGTTTTTTCATTTTCCCTCTTCATTTTCCACATTCACACTGATCTAATTTTTGAAGCTCAATAATGTATTTCAATATCTGGTGGAAAAGTCTTGCCATTCTCACACATTTTATTTTTACTCAAACATTTTTGATATGCATATTACACTCAGTCTTTTGAGATCCAGTATATAACTTCACACTTTCAAAATGTACAGATATCATGTACAATTATAAATTAAATTATGGGGAACTGATGTTTTAATAATGTCTAATATTCTTATATGTAATTTTGGTGTCTCTTTCCATTCATTAAAGTGAATGATTTTTTAAAAATTTCTTAAATGGGTCATACAAATTTCTTGATAATTTATGTTCATACATTGTAACTTTACTTTGATATTGTAAAAAATGCATTTTTATTCATGTTTTCTACCAGGTTGATGGTACACATGAAACCAATGATTACTTGAATATGTATTTTGGATGGCACCATTTTTATGTTTCTGAATTGTTATTTGTTTTAGTTTTAATATAAATATCTTATTCTTTTGAGATTTTTTTAAATAATTGTCTCTTGGCAAATACTGTTTTCTTTCCATTTTTATGCCTTATTGACCTTCTGGCTAACTGCATTACTAATATCTCAAGTTCACTATTTAGTAGCTTTGCGAGTGTTTTTTCTTACTTCTTAACTGTAAGGTGATTTTTCTCCATTAAAAATAATGATTTTGAATATTAAATATTACAACTGTGCCACTGATAACTATGACAGGTAATTAGTAATTTCCTGATTAGTTAGAGTTAACCATTTTACATTGTATATATACTTCAACATACCATACTGTACACAATAAACATACAAATTTTGTCAAATAAAAAAGCAAAAACAAGGTAGAGAAGTAACTCAAGCAACCTGCTTGCAAGCACAGAGTCCTGAGTTCAAACCTCCATCCTACCAAAAAGCAAAAAAGGCAAAGTTAATTAATAAAAGAATAACTTATCTGAATTACTTCATAGTAAATAAATTCGTCTTCTTGACTGACTTTTTAGAATGAAGCACAGATACTGAATTTTTCCAAATATTTTTGCAGTGTCTGTAGATATAATCATGTGAATTTTCTCCCCTTAGAATTCACTAATTTATTGTATTAGTTTTATTATGAATATTATTTTGTAATATCCTTGGATAAAATATACTTTATTTTTCCATAGTAAAAGATTGAAGCATTAAAATGTAATTATTTTGCTTCCTTTTATTTTAAATATTTTTGAAAACATTTTCCTAATATTTATAGCTGGTAGTGTATATCCATAGGGTAACAATGGAAATATGTTTATAATTTTTTACTTAAGGTCCTCTCCCCAGATATTGGTCCCCTAGAAGGTCTCGATACGTCATACCATTCACGGACTGTGAAAGCATCCACTGTGCTTTAGCCTTGACCAATGCATGCTTTGTAGAAAAAAATTAGGATTGTCATTATTGCTCATTTTAATTCTTGATTCTGTTCTTTTATAAATGCGTAAGTCAAGTCAGTTCTAAGCTTCACTTTTCTGAGATTTTAAATGGAGAAGAAAAGGCTTTACACTATTATTGTATTTGATTCATTAAATTTTGTCATTTATTTCGTCTTTTGAACTTAAATTATTCAAGGGTGTATTTTGCATTTAAAAAATGTTCTCTTTCCATTTTTGCTAAATCGTAGGACAGATTTTGACAGAAGTGCTTTCACAAAAATTGACAAATTGAACGTAAACAGAAACTTCACAGCTACAACATCTGGCTTTGTTTGTATTTCTTTAAGCTAAGCAAGAGAATTCAACCACCCAGAGGGTTATGAGCCTAGTCAGCAGGACTGTAGGACACAAAGGCAGAGTGAGGAACACAAGGTGTGAGGAAGAAATGAGACATGGCAAATGCTATCAATCACCAGGAAGTAAACTTGAGAACCTAGAGAGGGAAGATGAATCTACGAAAATGCTAATATGAAGAAATGTGACACAGATGGAACTCCATGTGTAATTAGAATATGTGTATTGGGTGACTTTAGAGGAAAAGTCAATGGGGTTAAATCTTCCCAGCTTTCTTTAAAACTAAAATCACACACACACACACACACACACACACACACACACACACACACATACACACACTGTTCTGCCCTTGCATTGCTTTATCTCTTTACTTGTCTACTTGCTTACTTAGGGGCTAATAGGAAATGTTAAAAAGTCTCTAGGTCTGTTTCTCATGAGCAAACTAATCACAGATTTAGGAATTCTGCTACAAGCATGTTAAAGAACATAAAATGCTCATCTTCTCAATGGAATAAAAGGTAACTTCTTATTTGACCTTGAAAAATAAGTAAATATACTATATAAAATTCATTAAATGTTTGCCTTTCTGATTTATCCTCTGAATTAGTTAGATTAACTTAAGGCAAAGTAATGTAACCTATTTCATTTTTTCTTATATATTACAAATAGAAAATGATGAGTCAACATCTCTCTCTCTCAAAATAGTAAAATGCTTTGACTTTGAAGAATTGGTAACATAATAAGTGGTAGCAATACCAACTGTCTATTTCTTCTCATTTCCCACTTTAAAAACCAAGACAATTGGCAGTGGATATTGGCACCATCTGGATCATGGCTGAATCATTTTTAGATTCCCATCCATGTTGTTTAAGCAGAAGTAGAAACCAAGGAGTTGAGTTGTAGCTCAATAAAAACATTATAGAATCAAGCAGACCAAACACCATACACATTTCCAAGTCCAAAAATCTGCTCTGCATTTCCCTTATGCCATACTGTTCCCTTTGCTCTAAGGTGAACAGGAGGGATGCAGTTTTATGCCTTTTAAAAAATATATTAACATATCATAGTTGTACAGAGGGATTCATTTAGTCATTTCCATGTATACTCACAGTATACCTTGGCTAGGTTCACCCCCACCATCACTCTCCCACATCCCTCTCCCCATCCTACTTAAAACAATTATACAACCAGTTTCATTTTTTATTTTGTATAAATATATAAAGTACATTGAGCATATTATGCTTACATGGACTTATTTATACCAAAGTTCTATTCCTTTAAAGTAGCAGACTAACTCTCATTAATGCAATTTTTAATTTTCTGAGACAATATTTACTTATATTAATAATGTACAAGAAAACATGATTATTGTTTGCTAACCAGTATTTCTATCACAGAGAAGACCACAGACATCTGCTTTTGTGCTTTTCTCCTTCCTGCACCTAAGAGTTTATTGGAAATTCAGTGGGAGATGTTCTCAAATACAATGACATAAAATCAGCCCTTTTCTTTTCTTTTTTATATTTAACATATTGTGATTATTTTTATCTTATTGCATTTTATTTTGGTGGTATAGAAGATATAACAGGTGGTATAATAGGAGAGAGATCTTGTCTAAAAATAAGCTGTGTGTGTTGGTGCATGCCTGTAACCTCAGCTAAAAAATAGAAGGATCATGGTTTGAGGCCAGGCCAGCCCAGGGAAAGTTAGGAAGACCCTACTTTAAAGGACAAACTAAACACAAAAAGGAATGGGGATGTGGCTTAGTAAGAGTGATGCCTGAGTTCAATTCTCAGTACCTCCAGGTAAAGGAAGGAAGGAAGGAAGGAAGGAAGGAAGGAAGGAAGGAAGGAAGGAAGGAAGGAAGATTGAAAAATACGACCTAATCATATTTTGAAGATGTTTTTGTACATGAAGAATAGTTTACTTCTAGTAGAGGTATATAGAGTGGTTAAAAATAGCAGCGTTCATAAACCTCAAATCTGCTCTTAACCTAGACGGCAGGTAACAGGAGTATAGACTAAAGGAGTTGGAAAGTTCCACATGTCAAGAAAGTGCAGGGAAGCCACCTAAGTCAATAAAATTAGGCAGATGCTTAACAAATGTGATTGTTCGATTCTAATAGGAAACTTTGAAATAATGTGAATGCACGATGAGAAGCCTATTTTGGCCTGACTCCACACAGGGATGGAGAGGACTACATAAGGATTGAATGTCCAGGAGAATAAGGCAGAGTGTAATTCCCTATCAAATATTCTGCCAAATTGGTGTGGGAGTGGTGGTTTAGTTTTTAAGATAAGAAATAATGTTACATCAGCATTTAATCAGCATCACCATCTCTGATTCCTACTCTGCCTCTCTCCTCCTAGACTTTATTGCATTTTCCAGTACTTCCGTTCTACTGAAATCTGACTCTCCAACCATTCTCCTTACTCACAACATGCTTATATGCTGCTTAGGAAAAATGTCTTTTCATTTTCCAGTATTCAGTTTAAGTTTGATATTCCCTACATGCCCCCTTCTGTTCAAACATAATTGAAAACCCCATTCTCAGTGATTGCATGATTCTAATACAGGATTTTGAAATTTTTTTCACACTCATTGAATCTGCATCAAAATCTGTTTATTTACAAAACTAAGCATTTTAAGGTCTTGTACTTTTTATTTATGTATTTCCTTGTTCTGGAACAATTCTTGGCTTGTAGTACATGTTTAACTAGTGTCTGTTACATGCATGTACATGTGGCCAAGAGAATAAGGGGACTGTTCCCTTGTGCCTGGGATGCTTGGAAGGAGAACAACTATGAGACAAAGCTTATGATCTTCTTAAGAAGTCGCCCCAGTGGTCTGGATTTCATCACAAAGTTGAGGACTTGGAATTCCTGATCTTTAGAGTGCTAATGTTTTAACTCTCTCTTCCGTATACATATTTATACATTCATCTGGTAATTTTAACTTATAAGTGGGTGAAAAACAAAATTAAATATTTTCAAATTATAATACAAATATATAAAATCAATTAATATTAATAAATGAAATTACCAGACATTCCAATGTTTTAATACAAATTATGCTTTATGTAAAGATTAAATTAAATTTTATTTCAATCAATAAACCTTTTTCCTTTTACCCAGAAGAGAGTGCTAACTATAAAATAGACTATAACTTTTACCTACATCTGTGAAGATGTCTCATTTTATAAGTAAAATAACCATAGTACTATTTAAATATTATTTCCATACAGTAAAACTAATGTTAAAATTTAATGTTAATTCATATTATATTAGAAAGGTTTATACATCACATATGGGAATTACCCAGATGTGATTCTCAATCTCTATTTTAACTTTTAAGAACCATGATTATTTAAAATAAAAGGCTTCTGTTACCTTGCCTCATGTTTGGCATTAAAGTTTATCTAAAATGTTATATTTAAACTACCAGTAGCATATATTTTACCTGAGCTTCCAAAGATATTATGCATGCATTCCACATTCATGTTCATAAGAGAAATAGAAAATATTCAGAGACAACTTTTTAGGCCTATACATGTGTTTGTGTGCATGCTGGAGATAAACAAATCAAATGGAGGAGGATATGGTACAATTTGAAATATTGTGAAATTGCCAAAATATGACACAGTGACAGGAAGTGAAGATATGCTGATGGAAAAATCATTCCAATAGACTTGTTCATCCCAAGGTTACGACAAACATTCAGTTTGTGAAAGCTGTAATATGTGCAACACAAATTAAGCACAGAAGTGCTGAACACAGTAGTGCACAACTGTCATCCCCGTTTACAGGAGGCAGAGGAGGAGGACAGTGAGTTCCAAACCAGTCTGGGCTACACAGAAAGACCCCAGCTTAAGACACATACTCACATAAACCAAAGTAGAAAGAAACTGGACTCTGCCTATATCCATTGGCCATCTGGGTCTTCTCTAGAGGTACAACTATTTAAGTTTTTGTTCATTTTTTGAGTTATTTGCTTTCTTGCTATTGGTTTGATTGCTTTATATATTTTGAGTATTCACTCTGTCGTGTTGTGGATACATGTCTTCTGTGTTCTGGAGACTTGTAACTCCATGCAGCAGTGGGTGAAGAAATAGCATTAAGATAAGTATAGTGGGAAGTTCTTAGATCACTGAGGGTACTTCCTTATGATGGAAAGAGCCCTCACTTTATCTGAGAGTAATTTGTTATACTAATAAGTCTGACTCCTATATCACTCTCTAACTTCCTTTTCAAGATATAATTTCTTCATCCCACACATGGCCATCCATCATGAGACACTCACCATGGGCTAAACCAGTGGGGTTGACTAATCTTGGACTTTGAATTATGTAACTGTGAGAGATAAATACATTTCTTTTCTTTCTATAGTTATTCTGCCTCAGATATTTCTTTATTGTAATGACAAACTAATACCCTTATAGGATATATGATTGTACATGCTTTACAGTTTTAACAAATTGAATGTTTATAACAACCCAGGGTCAAATAACTCTGTTGGTAGCATATTTCCAGCAGCATTATTCTCACTTATTGTCACTATGCCATATTTTGGTAATTCTTATCATATATAAAAATTTTCCATTATTAAATTTTATAGTGATGTGTGATCAGTGATGCTTGATACTACTATTGTAATTGTCTTAGGGTACCACAGCCATTCATTGCAAATGCAACTAATAAATATGTGTTCTAATCAAGACTATCAAATAGTCATTCTCCGTCCTCTCTCCCTCTCTTAGGGTCTCCCTATTCCCTGAGACACAACATTATTAAAATTAGACAAGCAAACAACCCTACAGAAGCCTGTAGGTGCTTGAATGAAAGAAGAGTTACAAGTCCCTCTACTTTAAATCAAAAGCAGCAAATGACTGAGTTAATGATGTCAGAATGTTGAAAGTCAAGATAGGAAGAATGTTAAGCCTCTTGCAGCAAATAGTCAAGTTGTGAATGCAAAGGAAAGGCTCTTGAAGTAAATTAAAAGTGTTATTCCAAGACCATACAAAAGTTAAAAAGCAAAAAAGCATTACTAGTGATTGGTAAAAAACTTTAATGGTCTACACAGAAGTTTCAGCCAGCTACCACATTCCTTTAAGCCAAAGCATAATCCAGAAGAAAGCTCTAAATAGCTTCAATTTTAGGAAAGCTGATAGGTGAAGTAAGCTGAAGAAGAAATGTCTGCAGCTAGCACAGGTTGGTTCACGACCTTTAAAGAATAAATCAGACAACATCAAGGTGTGAGGTGAAGAGCAAGTAAATACGTACAAGCAACAGCAGGATATTTGGAAGATCTAGCCAAGATAATTAACTCATGAAATTAACTGCAATAAACAAGAGATTTCCAGTGTTGACAAAATAGCCTTATCTAAGAAGAGGTCATCTAGGTCTTTCATAGCTAGAAAGGAGAAGTCAATGCCTGGTTCCAAGGACAGGCCAAATCTTATTAGGGAATAATGCAGACTGTGACCTGTAGTTGAAGCCAATGCTAATTTACTATTCTGAAAATCCTAGGAAATAAGAATTATTTAATCTACTCAGCCTGTGGTCTATTAGAGGAGCAGAGAGCATGGAGGACAGCATGTCTGTCTATCACATGCCTTAATGAATATTTAAAGTGAACAGTTGACAGCAATTGCTCAGAAAAAAAGACTTCTTTATTTTATTTTTTTTCAGCATACACTCCTTTATTTCTGACTGCTCTCATTCAGCAAATTGTTTTTGAAATCCATCCACAGCATGTGTATTTATAGCTGTTTCTTGTAATTAAACACTTTCTCTGTTCACCTGTTGATGGACATTTCAACTGTTTCTAATTTTTGGCTATTATAAATAAAGCTGCTGTGATCATTTTGTACAAATCTTTTTTGTGAAAATGTGCTTTTGTGTCTTTGGGTAAATATATAGGAGTGGAATTGTTGGGTCCTTAGGGAAGTGTTCAGTTCTAAGGGGAACAGCTGCCTTCTTTTCTTCAGCATGTCTACACTACACAATTTCTCATCCCCACTAGCAGTGTCTGAGTATTCCAGTTGCTCTACCTCCTTGTCAGCACTTGATGCTGTCAATATGTTTGAGTTTAGCCATTCTAGTGGATGTGAGATGATATCTCAGGGTGGTTTTTCTGGGGAAAATTCCTGCTAGTCCCATTCTTATATTTGCCTGTGAGGTCCAGTAGGGGAAGTGACCTCCTGGAGGCCCACAGCTGGTTGGGCAGAGGCAGAAAGAAAACTCAGGATTCACGACCATCAAACAAGTGCTCTCCCTCCTTGATGTCATGCTGCCTACACCTGGTGGGCCTGTATGTGTGAGAAGCATGGGTCTGGCACTGCCCAGGATCACTCAGCATGGACCTGGAAGGGGACTTCTGAGAGTTGTTGCCTGCCACCCAAACATCAGCATCCATGGGACTCTGAACTGAGAGATGGCTCAGTCAGGGACTGGTTTGTGAAAACATGCACAGGGATGGTAGCTGGCTACACTTGACTCTTACTCCAAGGACACAGGCAAAGCTTGAAAGCCCTCTGCTTAAGCTACTCATAGTGGGCCTTGGGGATTCTCTGATGCCGGCTGATGGGAATGAGGTGTCAGGAGTCTGGACTTCCAAAGTCCTCCTTTGTTGCTGGGCATGGTGGCACATGGTTGTAATTCCAGCAATAGGGAGGCTGAGGTGAGCTTGAGGACATCTTGGGCTACATAATGAGATCCTGTCTCAAAATCTCAAAACAAAAACCTCCAACTAAAGAACTTCTTTGCCTATAAACATCTCCTAAGTGTTTTTTGTTTTTGGTGTTTTGGGGTTTGAACACAGGAACTTATACTTGCTACACAGGTGCTCTATTTCCTGGGCCACTCTGCCTACCCTTTTCTTTTTTTGTGTTAAGTATCTTCGGGATAGGGTCTCTCCAACTATTTGCCTAGGCTGGCTTCTAATTGAACCTTCCTGATCTCTGCCATCTGAGTAGCTAGGGTTATAGGCATGAGCCTCTGCTACCTGGCTCTAAGTGTGGCTTTTAAAGACCCAGCCTGTTCTACTCTTTTTTTTTTTATTATTTATATATGCATACAAGGCTTGGGTTATTTCTCCCCCTACCCCACCCCCTCCCTTACCACCCACTCTGCTCCTTCCCTCTCCCCCCACCCCCTCAATACCCAGCAGAAACTATTTTACCCTTATTTCTAATTTTGTTGTAGAGAGAGTATAAGCAATAATAGGAAGGACCAAGGGTTTTTGCTGGTTGAGGTAAGGATAGCTATACAGGGCATTGACTCACATTGATTTCCTGTGCGTGTCTGTTACCTTCTAGGTTAATTCTTTTTGATTTCACCTTTTCTCTAGATCCTGGTCCCCTTCTCCTATTGGCCTCAGTTGCTTTTAAGGTATCTGCTTTAGTTTCTCTGCGTTAAGGGCAACAAATGCTAGCTAATTTTTTAGCTGTCTTACCTATCCTCACCCCTCCCTTGTGTGCTCTCGCTTTTATCATGTGCTCAAAGTCCAATCCCATTGTTGTGTTTGCCCTTGATCTAATGTCCACACATGAGGGAGAACATATGATTTTTGGTCTTTTGGGCCAGGCTAACCTCACTCAGAATGATGTTCTCCAATTCCATCCATTTACCAGTGAATGATAACATTTCGTTCTTCTTCATGGCTGCATAAAATTCCATTGTGTATAGATACCACATTTTCTTAATCCATTCGTCAGTGGTGGGGCATCTTGGCTGTTTCCATAACTTGGCTATTGTGAATAGTGCTGCAATAAACATGGGCGTTCAGGTGCCTCTGTAGTAACCTGTGTTACAGTCTTTTGGGTATATCCTCAAGAGTGGTATTGCTGGATCAAATGGCAGATCAATGTCTAGCTTTTTAAGTAGCCTCCAATTTTTTTTCCAGAGTGGTTGTACTAGTTTACATTCCCACCAACAGTGTAAGAGGGTTCCTTTTTCCCTGCATCCTCGCCAACACCTGTTGTTGGTGGTGTTGCTGATGATGGCTATTCTAACAGGGGTGAGGTGGAATCTTAGTGTGGTTTTAATTTGCATTTCCTTTATTGCTAGAAATGGTGAGCATTTTTTCATGTGATTTTTGGCCATTTGAATTTCTTCTTTTGAGAAAGTTCTGTTTAGTTCACTTGCCCATTTCTTTATTGGTTCATTAGTTTTGGGAGAATTTAGTTTTTTAAGTTCCCTATATATTCTGGTTATCAATCCTTTGTCTGATGTGTAGCTGGCAAATATTTTCTCCCACTCTGTGGGTGTTCTCTTCAGTTTAGAGACCATTTCTTTTGATGAACAGAAGCTTTTTAGTTTTATGAGGTCCCAATTATCTATGCTATCTCTTAGTTGCTGTGCTGCAGGGGTTCCATTGAGAAAGTTCTTACCTATACCTACTAACTCCAGAGTATTTCCTACTCTTTGCTGTATCAACTTTAGAGTTTGTGGTCTGATATTAAGATCCTTGATCCATTTTGAGTTAATATTGGCATAGGGTGATATACATGGATCTAGTTTCAGTTTTTTGCAGACTGCTAACCAGTTTTCCCAGCAATTTTTGTTGAAGAGGCTGTCTTTTCTCCATCGTATATTTTTAGAGCCTTTGTCAAAGACAAGTTGGTTATAGTTGTGTGGCTTCGTATCTGGGTCCTCTATTCTGTTCCACTGGTCTTCATGTCTGTTTTTGTGCCAGTACCATGCTGTTTTTATTGTTATGGCTTTGTAATATAGTTTGAAGTCAGGTATCGTGATACCTCCAGCATTGTTCTTTTGACTGAGTATCGTCTTGGCTATTCGTGGCCTCTTGTGTTTCCATATAAATTTCACAGTAGATTTTTCAATCTCTTTAATGAATGTCATTGGAATTTTGATGGGAATTGCATTAAACATGTAGATTACTTTTGGGAGTATAGACATTTTTACTATGTTGATTCTACCAATCTGTGACGATGGGAGATCTCTCCACATTCTATAGTCTTCCTCAATCTCTTTCTTCAGAAGTGTATAGTTTTCCTTGTAGAGGTCTTTCACATCTTTTGTTAGGTTTACACCTAGGTATTTGATTTTTTTGAGGCTATTGTAAATGGAATTGTTTTCATACATTCTTTTTCAGTTTGCTCATTGTTAGTGTATAGAAATGTTAATGATTTTTCTATGTTGATTTTATATCCTTCTACCTTGTTATAGTTATTGATGATGTCTAGAAGCTTCTAGAGTTTTTTGGGTCTTTAAGATATAGGATCATGTCATCTGCGAATAGGGATATTTTGACAGTTTCTTTACCTATTTGTATTCCTTTTATTCCTTCTTCTTGCCTAATTGCTCTGGCTAGGAATTCCAGTACTATGTTGAATAGGAGTGGAGATAGTGGGCATCCTTGTCTGGTTCCTGATTTTAGAGGGAATGGTTTCAGTTTTTCTCCGTTAAGTATAATGCTGACTGTAGGTTTGTCATATATAGCTTTTATAATGTTGAGGTACTTTCCTTGTATTCCTAGTTTTCTTAGAGCTAATGAGTATTTGAAGTGAACTGTTGACAGCTATTGCTCAGAAAAAGACTTCTTTAAAAATATAACACTGATAATGCACCTGGTCATCTGAGACCTTTAATGGAACCCTATGATGAGATCTATACTGTTTTAGTGCCTGCTTACACAACATCCATTCTGCATCACTTTGGTCAAGGAATAATTTGGATATTCAAATTTATTATTTAAGGATTACATACCACAATGCTGCAATATCTGTCTAGATCATGAGTCCTCTGATAGATCTGGGCAAAGTAAATCAAGAGCTTTCTAGAAAGATTCACTGTTCTGGCTGCTGTCAAGAACATTTTTGATTCCTAAAGGAAGTCAAAATGTCAATATGAACAGGAGTTTGGAAATTACTGATTGCAATCCCCATGAAAAGGGCTCAAGCTTTTAGTGGAGGAAGTATCCAAAGATCTGTTAGAAATAGAGAACCAGAATTAGAATGGGGTCTGAAGGTGTGACAAAATCACTGCAATCCCCTGACTACTCATTCAGGGATGAGCAATCATTTGTCATTCATGAGCAAAAGAAGTAGTTTCTTGAGATAGAATCTACTGGTGAAGGTTTTGGGGACATTGAATGACATGACAATGAATGAGATAGAATATTAAATGAACTTAGTTGGTGACAGTGTCTGAAATTTTGAAAGATGTTCTAATGTGAATAAAAAGCCATAAAACATCAAACAGCATTACATGCTAAAAAGAAATCTTTCATGAAAGGAAGAGTCAGTCAATACAGCAAACATTATTGCTGTCTTAAGTAATTGACTCAACCATCTCAGCCATCAGCAGCCACCTTGATCAGTCAGCACTCATAAATATTGAAGAAAGACCTTCTACCAGCAAAAAGATCTCTCCCCAGTGAAGGCTCAGATGATGCAGAATTTTTAGCAATGGTGTATTTTAGGTTATATATACTGTTTTTAGGTATGTTAAACATTGTAAATTTATTGAACATTAATGGACTATAGCATAGAATAAATATTGTTTGCACACAGTAGAAAATCAAAAAATTATGTGACCCATTTTATTACAATATTCACTCTATATCAGTGGTCTACAGCTGAACATGCAACATCTCTAAGGTGTACTTGTATGGTGAAAAGATGTCCGACATCACTAATCATCAGAAAAATGGATGCCCAAACACAATGAGGCACCCTCATACCTTTGAGAATAGTCATCACCAAAATATGAAGGATAATAGGTGTTGGTAGAGATGGAGAGGTAGAGGAATACTGGGAGATTGTTTTTGTTGCAGCCATTATGGAAAACAGTACAGAATTTCTCAAGTAATTGAAATAGACCTATTACGTGATCTAATAATTCCACTTCTGAGTATATCTAGCCAAAAGAAAATCAGTCAGTATGTCAAGGAGACACTTAAACTCCCAAGTTACAAGGTCAACATAGAATCCATCAGCAGATGAATAAATAAGTAAGTGTGATATTGGTACACAATGGAATACTCTTCAGTGTTTAAAAAGAAGGAAATCCTGTCACTTGCAAGAACATGAATAAACTTGGAGGACAGTATGCTGAATGAAATATGCCAGACTCAGAAAGCAAGCTTCTGCATGATCTCACGTATATGCAGAACATAAAAAAAATCAAACTGGAAGGAGAGAGCAGAATGGTTGATACAGGGGCTGGAGGTCAGTAAGGAGTGGGAAAATGAGGTTCAAAGGAGCTGTAATTTTAATTAAAAGTAATAAATTCTGGAGATCTGTTGCACAGCACAGAGATTATAGTTGACAATATGTATTGTGTTCTTAAAAATTATCAAGGGAGCAAGATTTTAAATGTCCTTGCCAAAAAAAAAGGTATGGGAAGTACATAAGGTGCAAATTATTTAATTTAAATTAATTGAATCATTTCACAATGCATACACATATCAAAACATCACTAATAACAATTATTTCACTTACTATAATGCAGACACTGCATCCATTCACTGAAATAATACTGTCTTCAACATGGTTTTAAAACCAAACATTCTTAGAAATTTCGTTTACATGTATATCTTTAAACCCTTCTTTGTACTCTTACAGTGTGGTCAGCAAATGCATTCACTGCAAAAACAATACACAAGTTGTGTTTTACTAAGCTTAATTTGACAGTCACTTTTTGTTTCCTGTCTGGAACTATCTTTTCCTACCTACAATAACTTTTATGTTTTTTTACATGATGGTTTATATTATGTATCAGCTTGGCTAGGCTATAGTGCCCAGTTTTTTTTGTCAAACACTAACCTAGAGGTTGCTGTGAAGGTGTTTTGTAAATGTGGTTAGCATTTACAATCCAGTTAGCTTTAAGGAAAGGATATTGCTCTCTGTAATGAATGTGGACCATATCCAGTTACTGTGGTCCCTGAGAGCAAAAATTGAAGTTTCCCAGCGAAGGAGGACATCTACTTCAAGACTGAAACACAAGTCCTTCCTGAGTTTCCAACAACTGCCAGCTTCCCCTATAATGTTTGTTGACATCTATCCAAATTTTGTAAACTCACTGTTTAAGTCCAATCTTTCCTCTTCCCATGCTGTATGTCTTTCTCTGGCCAAACCTGACTAACACAATGTGGAAATATTTCTTGCATGTAAGCAAGCTCAATCTTCAGTCAGCACTTGAATAAATGTTACCTTTTAGGCACTTCTAGGGTGAAACAGTACATTACAAAGACAGAGAGAGGACATGACCAAACATGCACTCAGTAATTCTACGGATGCAGCATCAAAGTAAAACATTTTTCATTTTGAAATCCTGAGTTCAGTTTTATAATGATTTTATAAAGCTACAGAATTATTCCTACTCTGTGATTAGAATTAGTGACCATATTGAAAGAGTTAATTTACTTTTGAAACCTATTTTACACTGATTAAATTGCACAACTTTGCCTTTTACTTGCATTTATTCCCTCTATATATGGTTCTTTATAAAGTGTACAGAAAAAGAAGTAATTATTGCTACCCATATATCTGGCCTCGAGAGAGTCAAACTTCCTATCATTCTTAATCTCCTTGAAGGAAGCTTAACTTATCTTTACTTTCTGGCATGATTATATTTTTAGTTTATGTATATAACATTTTCATAAGTGATGAAAATTTTATTGCAGCAAAAGTGTAGGATGGGGAAGATAAGCTTAACTGTCTATATAGGCTTTTTAATATAGTCTTACTTAGGTTTGCAAGTTTGTTCCTTTTAAATGAACGGAGTGCCCTTGATATATGGTGCTCCATATATTGGTGGCTCCATTTTCTTTTTCTATTGTGTTTTTGACCAAGAAGGGAGACTTAAATCTAGTAAGGAAAAAATCCAAATTCCTTCTTAATAATGAAAGTCTACTCAATATGCATTAGTCTCATAAGTTTCCTCTTAGGAATGGGTACTCGCTATTTTCAACAAATGAGATATTCCGAAGCTCATTCAAACACATCTACTGCTATATCCATACATGGGGATTTGTATTGTTGTCAAAGGAGAAAAAAGCAGTTTAGAGCCAATGCTAGTGTCTGAAGAATGGTCACATCTTTTGGCCTATGATTTTGGTTAAATTTTGCGTGTGAAAAAAACAAAAACGGTAATTTAAAATTTTTTATTTTACTTTCTAATTATCATATCTTGATAGTACAAGGGGTTTTCACTTTGATAATTCCATAGACATGTTCAGTGTATTTTGAACAAGTTCACTCTCTCCCTTATAGTCTCTTACCCTTGTCCTCCTCCTTTCTTTTTCAAACTGCTTTTCATGGGTTTCATTATGCTGTTCTCATGTTTGTGTGTGTAAGTGTGTGTGAGTTTGTGTGAGAGTGTGTGTGAGTGCAAGAGTGAGTGTGTATGTGTAAGTGTGTGAGTATGTATGAGTGTGTGTACATACTCATACAAAATGGACTTCTACTCTTTTCTTCCCTCGGTATCTTCAAAGTGGAGAAGTTTGTACAGAATCAAGTCAATGAAGCAGAAACCAAGAGAAGCAAATGTAAGAAATAATTTTATCCTAGAGACAAAGTGAAAGAAGAAGAATGATTCACTTAGAGGACTTGATTGGAAATTGTGTTCTTGGAAGAAGCAAATTTTATGTCCTTATGGCACATTTCTCTCTTTTATTTGGCAAACATAAATTTTTAGTGCTTGCAACAAAAAGTACATTGACCAAGCTAATCTCCTATCTAAAATATGTTAATTTGTGACATCCAGCTAGTATTACTCTTCTCCATGCAGAATGAACTGATAAACCAGCAAGCATGGTAAATGATCAGAGTATGGAGATGGAATATGTAGATTCAAATTTCACCTCTGCCACTAATATGATGTATGGTCCAGAATAACTGCATGTCATTAGAAAATCAGCTTATTTATCTATCCCAGTTTCTCATTTATTAATTTAAATCATTCTTATTGAAATATAATAGAGGATCTAATGAATCACTATTTTTTTAGCTCTCAGAAGAGTTCCTGATAAGTAGAAGCACATTTGGGTGTTAAGCTGATAACATTAGAAAAGAAGATAAACTTCAACAGATACAATTATTTTAAAGGTCTGTCCCTAAAAATAACAGAACTAATATCCATAGCAAAGTATTTCAGAAAAATCAACCAAGAAAATAATAAATGGTAGAACACATCATAGCCACTCTGGGTAATTCTCCTTTGCTGTATTGATCTCCTTTCAAATCGAATGCATATGACACTTAGAAATACTCCGTTAAAAGAGAGCGTGACCAATAACTCTTCTCCCTTAATTTAGCCAATATGGCTTACCTATAGTTCCACACAATATCAATACAATGGTTGATGTCAACACTAGAACCACAAGTTCTTAAAAGAAAAAAAGATCAGAGATAGCAAAATTCTCACTTTGGACTCATGCATTCCAAAATTTATAGTGATTTAAATATTCTCATGAAGTCTTAGTTTCTAACTGGAAAATAGTGACATCAGTGAGACCTTAAGAATATGCTACTAACAGAAAAATGTTACAGTACAATGGATGATAAAATTAATGAGTGAGTACTCAGTGTGCTTATTTGTGGGTACCTGACACAACGCACATGTGGAGGCTCAATGCATGGTACTTATTGGTCCTTCCTTCATTAGTAGGTTATCAATGTTTTCTGAAGTTGATATTGTTAAATGTTTTATTTAGGATTTGTGATTATTTTCAGAGGAAGATATGTCCATGTACCTCTCTTATTATTGCAAGTGGTCTAATTTATATTCTTTCTTTTCCTCCTTCATGTCCTCCTTTCCTCATTCTCTTTCCTTCTTTCCCTCCTTCCTTCCTTCTTCCCTCCCTCCCTCCCTCTGTCCCTTCTTTCTCTTTCTTTTTGTTTTTACTTTTCCTACATGATCTGTTACATTGTCAAATATATGTATTTAAGTTTCCAATTACATAAACCTACTAACACATCCTAATAAAATCAGTAAACTTGCTTTATATTCTCTATTTTGTTGGTTGGATTGCTTATGAATTCATGATGGAAGTGTCATTTTTTGTGGCTGATTGTTTCTGGTTATGATTATTTTACTCTGATTTTCACCTTAGATTTCATATTATAATATCAACCCTGCTATATGAGTTTTTATTTGATAATTATACAAATTCAAATTTTATTCCTTATTCTTTCTACCTACCTCTTATGTGACCCTTTTAAAGATCATAAAACTACAAATTTTTTTCTTTAGAAATCTAATGCAAGACTCTCTAATTCTCACTAAACTGGATCATATTCAGTGTAACAGAGAGCATGAGATTTGTCCCTGATAAAAGTGCATCACCAGGACAGCGTCAGACTCCATGGAGAAGATGGAGAAATCTCTGTGTGCTTAACCTTTGCTCACTTAGCAAAAGTACTCAAGTGATACTCTATTTGTCTGAATTCTTTCATTGTCTTTACTTAACAGAATTCTGGCTTTGGTCTGGTGAGTGTTTCAACCCCCAAGTGGTGTTAATCATTGTTTTTTTTTTGGAAGTTTTTTTATATGTTGAAAGTGTGAGATTAGAATCCAACAAATACGTCCAGGTATCTATTATTCCTGGCCTATGCAATGCTAGGTTTTGTCCATATGAAGATAGAAAATGATCCAATATCTGCCCTTCCAAGAGTCTCAATGAGCAGATGTAATACAAAATAAACAAGTCACTATAATTTGAGTTTCTTTTTATAACATTAGAAGCTGAAAGCTACTTTTGACAGCACAAAAATAACACATCCATTTTCTCCTGTTAAGCACAGGAACATACTGGTTAAGAAAGGTTTCACTGTAGAGGTATTTCCCTTGTTGGTTTATGAATGATTGGTGGAATTTCAATAAACAGGTTAAAGGGAGGTATTCCAGGGGGAAAGCCAGAGTATGCTAGATTACAAAAGAGATCAGGAAGAGGGTACACACTGAAGATGGAGTCTTAAGTAGAGGTTACATTAGGATGGTCTTATGAACTGCATTGCTAGAGTGAAGATTATCCAGCTATTTTCCTATACAGCTGTGCAAAACCTTACTGTGCATTTCTTTCCAACTCAGACTTCAATTATTTGAGGTTGGTAGCATGAAGTTGACAATAGATGGAGTATTGATACTGGAAGAATTGGCAAGCAGTACAAATCAAGGTATTTTATCTCAGAGATCCAATTGTTAAACATCAATTAGTAAACGAGTTGTTTAATCCCTTGTGTAGTGAGGAGTCACTACAAGATTGTAAATCATGGTGACAAGTCTAGCACTGCATTTCTATTGCATATTTCCTAGTGCTCCTACAACAAATAACCACAACCATGATTTACACAAAACACCATAGAATTATCACACAGTTCTGGAAGTCAAAATACTACAATGGGTCTTAATTGGCTAAAATCAGGATATCTACTGGGCCATGTTCTCTCTGGAAGCATAGGGATCTATTCCTCACCGTTCCCAGTTTCCACAAGTTGACTGTCTGCCTTAACTAGTGTCTCCTTTCTCATGCAAATCTGCAGTGGCTGTGCTTTTGTCTTCTACCATATCACTTTAATTCTCCTGCCTCTCTCTTCCACTTATAAGGCCCTTGTGACTCTTACCATGCTCCTCTGTCCCACAATTCATGATGACCTCCCATCTTAAGGTGACCTGAACAGCATCTGTAAGCTTACTTCTTCTTTTCTACGTGATACAAGATCGTATAGTGGCAGTTTGTAAGTACTAGGATGGAGTTATTCTTGGCTGATCCTTAGTCCTCCTAATGTAGCACTGAATAAAATCTGTTTAGGAAGTGGTATGGAAGAGGGATTTGGAGGTTTGAAGACTCTATGGCAATATTCATCTGATACGTGGAGAAAGCAGGAATTGGCCTAGTGGAAGTTAGAAAAATGATAGAAGTGATGTTAAAATCTAAGCACTGTGATGCTAAGCTTTTTGTTTTGTCTGTTTCCACTCCCTATATCCAGTAATTTTCACAGTACAGGGCTCAGAGCAGAACCTCATGAATGCTCATTGTATAATTTAATGCAGAGATGACTTTTAACTTTAAGAGCAATGCATGCAGTGCAACATTGTCTGATGAGTTTAGGACTAACAGCATCTGGTACAATTGTCTCCCCTAATATATTCCACAAATGAGACTCCCATTCACTGATCAGGAAAAAAACAAAGCAGTTTTTACTCATTCTCTCTCAAGTCTAAATAAATTCTGTTCGTTTTGTCTTCAAAATTTAATAACTGAATTTACATTTTAAAAATTAATATATTTAATTTTAGATGTGAAGTTTCAGAGACTATAGGACATTTATGTAGACAGACTTTTATATGAGTAATGTATAACTAGAAGTGTTGTGAGATGTCAAGGTGGAAATTTCAAGGATCCATATTGTGTTAAAGCCATGAGTCTGGATGTAATCTAGGAAGTTGGTTTATTTTGTTGCTGTTGTGGAATTGCTGGAGTTTAAACTCAGGGCCTCATGCTTGCTACACAGGTTTTACCACTTGACCCAGGCCCACAAGCCTAGAAGTTGGTTTAGGTAGAGAAGACACTAGATCTGAGCACTGGATAGAAAGCTACTACATTTAGAGTTTGAAAAGAAGAAAGTAATAGTCAAGTCAGAGTCAGAAAGATCTGAGTCAGACCTAATCGCATCAGACAATGTAAATAACTACCAGTAAACTGTACTCGCTCACATCCTCAAATTAGCAGTTTCCAGATGGAGGCATCAAATAACCATATTACATGGCATTGAGAGACTGAGTAAAAAAAGGGCTGAGAAGTGAGAATTCAATTTAGAAATTCTGATAATACTCATTTCAATTTCAAGACCAGAAGCCTGAGTAGAGTGAGCTCAAAGGGAAAGTCAGAGGAGGAAATCTTAGCAGGGTTTCTAGAAAACATGTAAGCACCTCTGCATGAAAGGGGTGAGAGATGAGGTGACTAACGCAAAGGCCCATGAGGCCAAACATTCATGAGACTATGTTTGCATCTTAATGGAAACTATTCAACCAAGACGGGGTTGGGGGGGGCGGAATGACAAATGATGATAACAGAAAGAGAAGAGAGAAATTCAAGAACAAACATTCAAGTAGGTGGAAAGAGATAGGCAAGAAAGAAGGAAGAACATAAGGGATTGGTACATGCAGAGATGGAGATTTTGGGAAGAGGGATGTATACTTACATTGAAGGGTTTTTTGTTTAAGTAGTTCTAGTTTCTAGTTTGATGTCTCATTTGCATCTTTAATATAACGATTAGCTAATTGCTTCATCATGCAACCTCTATCCCATGTTCAATGAAATAAACTACTTTTTCTAATGCTCTTTAGGGTTTTTTTTTAAGTTGTTGAAATTGCTTGGCTTGCAGTTACTGATATTTGTCTTTAGAGAAACTTCAAAACGTTAAAGTTGGATTGTTAAAGATAATGTTCTGTTGGATTCAGTGTCTCATCCCTCTAATCCCAGATAACATGGAGGATTGTGGTTTGAAGATACCATGAACAAAACTTAGTGAGACCCATCTAAAACAACTAATTTCACATGGTGGTACAAACTTGTGGTCCCACATATATAAGAAGACATACTTAGGATTATCATACTCTGAGCCTGCCACATGCGAAAAAAAATGCAAGATCCTTCTTGAAAAAGAAAAAAAAAGCTGGTGGAGTGGCTCAAGTGGCAGATTGCTTGCATAGCAAGCATGAGGCCCTGAGCTCAAACCCAGGTATCAACAAAAACAAAATGGAATGTTTCATGATTAATCTATTTTAAGAGTAAACCCAACTGTCATGTTATCAAATCAGAATGAGAATGCCAATAACTGATACCAAGGGAGAAATTGTCCAGTCTATTCAAGAGAACTTCAGAGTTAACTAACTTATGATTGGTATTAATCCAGTAAACCTTTCCTTCCTCATGCAGGTCAGAAAATGACTGGGATTAGATTTGGTGCCTCGGAGGCTTTGCCATCACTTAGCTACAGTTACAGTTCTGTCACAAGTTACTTTCTTGCTGAATAACCTTGTTATCAATATCTATTGAAAGGCATTGTGTTTCTAACTTATATGCCACCACATATAAAGCCTCATGTTATCTGCACATATACATTTGCAGATTCATGACTAATTATCATACATTCATGCTTGCATGCTACCTATAATTTCAAAAACATTGATATTCATTGGGATGTGCAAAAAAATCCATACTGTTTATAATGCATTTGAATCTATTAAAAGAAAGAACAAGGTGACACCTTCATCAGTGATAATCACTTTCATATGGGGTAATTTAAACAAATCTTATATCTTAGTGTTTAAAAAATGAGCATGAATGTATTTTTCCTCATGCACTGAACTATTTTTCTTTTATTTCCTCACAGCTATAATCCAAGCTATCTATTTTCTTGATGACCTATAACACATTTTTACAAAGAACTGCTCATAGATATATTTTATGTCAAATAGGAAGAGATGTTTGCAAAAAGACTGGTACATAAATGTACTGATAACATTCTCTACTTATTCTGAACAAAAACAGATGGAAACTGAGATGAAACGAATAGATTGCATCTACCAGTCACTTAAAATTGAGTGGTCTTAGGAGAACAGAGTCAAGAGAGATGTATCAACTTTCAGAAATGTTGGCAGAGAAAAGAAATAAGGACATAACCACTAAGTGCTTATGTGAGATTATAATTTATTTCAGAGAATATATCAGAGTACTCTTTGTAAGAACTTTATGTGTCAGTTATTATGATTTTATAGTTATATTTTATTTTAATGAACTACATTTTAACATTGGTATACCTGTAATCAAGATTAAATAAGATAATTTTATATTTTAAAACTTCAACTAACTATGACCTCTTGCCTCCATCACAATCATTATAAAAGTGGGTATTGCCCTAGATCTAATCATTATTCAACTCATTATATTAAGTGCTTTATCTTTCCTTTATGATGATGGGGCCTTATACTGGTGAAAATGTCTTCATTGTTACCTTCCCCACTTGACTAATGAAATGATAATTCTGCAACTCTCTTACCTATTCAGTCCATCTGTGCCTAATGCATTTAATACGCCAATGTTTAATAACTCTGTATATTTTAATTTAAATAACTTGCTACACAAAAGTTTTACATTATTCTCTCTACACTGATAATAGTTATGTTCCTCAATCTCAATAAGAAGGAAAAATTGTCTTTTTTTTTCGTTGTCTAAAACAATTTGGTAAAGTTGAATTAGCCAAAACACCATCAACCCTAGTTTTTGATTCATCTTAGTCATTTTAGTAGATTGATTTTAATGGGAAAACATGTTCTTTTTAGGAAAAACAATGATATCATGAAATTTCATGGCATCACTCAGTAATTTAACTAAGGAAAGGCTTAGTAAATTCCCGGTAAAAATAAGAAGCATTATGAAGTAAGTCTGACAGAGCTCTGTTTTAGAAACAAAACTCTTTCCAAAGCAGTAACCCTATGCTAACAGGGCAGATTAAACTGTAGTTGATAGTGTGGTCTACTGCAAAAGTGGCCATCATTCCCCACCACTGTCAAGACCACATTCCTTTGGACTGTGATTTTTTTCAGTTCCTTTCATCAAGAAAATAAGTTTCTCTTTCCACCTGTTAAATTCTGGCTTTGTGACTTCCTTTGCCAAAAACAGTGTGGAGGTTCCAATTCTAGACTCTAGGAGGCCTTGCTCCTCCCCTGTCCTCTTGGAACACAGCCCAGCCCTGTGAACAAACCTGGCTTAATTTTCTAGAGTCGGAGGCTGGAATCATGTGGAGCAGAGACAAGATTTCTGCCTAAGGCTATCCCAGTCTACCTACATGTTAGCCAGCCTGACAGTTGACGCAAATGTTAAAAACCCAGCTGACAACAGTTGAGCCTAACTCACCTCAGGTCAGCAGACCTCTCCAATTGACTCATGGACTACTAAGCAGTAATAAACTGTTTTAATCCAGTAAGTGTTACAGTGTGCGCAAATCATCAAAAGCTAACTGATTCAGGCAGAAACCCAAAATAAAAGGACAAAGCGTTGGAGTCTTATGAAGACACACTGCAAAAGTTGCAGAAATATCAGTGCTTTATCCTCTCAGAACCTCTTGGACCTAGGAATTCAGTGATGATAAGGTCTTTCTCTGTAAACGGTTTCACTAGTAGGACTGTGATTCAGATGGTCATTTTGTGTTATTGGATTCAGTATTTTGTAGATTTCTCTACTGGTCAGTTTAAATCAAAATTACATTGTACAGAAAGACTACTGTTTGGGAATAGCACTCAGTGAGGCAATTGCCAGAAAAAGAGGTTAAGAAAGACAGCCATTATCACTAGTGGTCATAGCAAATCTTGTTTAGGTTGAGAGGACCTGTGGTTTCCATAATAGGTAGTTCAATAGCCCTTAATGCCCATTCCTCCTACCATGTGGACTGGATGCAGGTTCTGGCATACACTGGGGCTCGCTCTGCTTTTATGTGACCATTCCTCTACATCCAAATGTCCCACTTAATCTTATGTTGTCCTTTTATTACCTTGTCATTCTACATAACTTCAAGACAATAATTAAAGTTTCTCATACTATATATGTATGATATTTTTTTCATGGGAACAAGCTACAAAGTAGTTGGATCCCTTTTAAATATCCAAGAATCTCAAATCTCTGAGGACTCTAGGAAATAGACTTACCTTCCATGTACTAGGTACCCAAGAGAACTGAATATAACATTCTTAAAAAGTATGAGCTCAGTTAGCAAGCTTGTGTTTGTAAGATTCATGGAAAATAGAAAAAAAATCGTGTATGTTTGAACTCCAAAATCTGACCTACTGAGTACATTTTTATTGGAAATGAGTATATAATTTAGCTTTCAGAGCTATATCATTTAAAATCCATTTGTAACGTAAAACAAAGTAAGAGTAAATTTTTAAAAAATTCCCCACTAGATGCCATCGTTAGGTTTGACATTGCCTGCAGTTTTTAAAAAATCTGGTTATACATAAGTTTATATTTACATACAAATTGAGCTTTGAACTCTACTATCTCTTTATGAAAGGGATAGTAAAGTAACATTTTTGTTTTGGTGGCTTTATGAAAGGGATAGTAAAGTAACATTTTTGTTTTGGTGGCTTCATCAATGACAGTGGATGGGAGCTGCTCATGCTTGTCTAATCCTAGAGGACAATTCATTCTCAAAAAAGAAAGGTTGTATTAAATTTGGTGGCTATAAAGACATAAATAATGTACTTTGAATTTTATTGTGGAAGGGGTTGATTATTCAGTCTAGAAAAAGTGATGTGACCAAGTGTAAATACATATTTATTCTCTGGAGAATTAATTTCATATTATTTTTAAGTGATCAGTTTCATCTAATGTCCTTATTTCATTTATAAGATAAATTTTGCAATTTATGCTAGTATCAAATTGCTTGAAGAATGTATTCTGACAGATTTGCAGCAAAAATTCAATGTATTATTTATATATTGTGTGTATGTTTAAAATGATACATATAGCTTGAGTGTGTGCTCATGAAACAAATGAATAAATAGACACAATATTATTTACTGTTGCTTTCTTCTTTGTGAATACTTTCTGCTAATCTCGTTAATAATCCAACTAGAGGGAACCCACTGAATTATGCACCAAAACATATATCTATCAAGCAACTGTGGACAAAAAAACAAATGCATATTTTCAAACTAATGGAATTTCTAATGTATCATGTAATTTTTATGTTCTTTTTACTGTGCGCATTTTTATTAGAAGTGAGCACATGTTTCAAGAGTATATTTTAAAGATTATATTTAAATGAATATTCCTTTTTGAAGGCAAATTGGTGTAAATAGCTTGGTGTGCCTTCTTAATTAATAAGTGCATATCTAATTTCTTACATGTGAAGAAATAACTCAAAGTGGTTCTATCTTGTACCAATTACATATAATGAATTAAGACTTCTATATTGGAAGACACCTTGAAATTCATCTGTGGAACTTCATCAACATTATCATCTGGGTTGAGCAGTAAAATAGTGGAGTATGATCAGTGAAAAAAGAACACAAGTATTTTTTCCAGATAACACTCAGTCCTCTGAAAAATTCAGTTAGCTTTATTCTCATTTGGAATAGAAAAGGATTCTGTAACACTGACTGATCGATCTCTTCTAACCCTGGAACATTTGTTGACACCAAGCTTTACTATTCAAAGACAACTGTCATGTGTGGTTTTCATGTTCCACATTTACAAGAGTTATGTAATAATATGATTCCTAGGCTAAAATTGACTGTATTTTCAGTTTTTCTTTTCAAATGACTTTGAATTATTGGATTTCCTCAGAGTAACATGTAGGAACTTCATTCTTCCCACCATCTGCTCATATCCAGAGGATTTTCATTTGTTTAGTGACCTTTTGTATGTCGTGGACTCCCAATTTATAGCTACATTTCAGTACTGCCCTCTAATTTTTAAAACTATATACCCAAAGATTAAAGTATTTCATATAATGGTTTCAGAGAAAATATATACAAAAATGAAGACATTCTCCCTACAAAATAAGAAGCCAAAAGAAAAAAAATTATCAGACTTTGTTTATCTATATATTTAACTAAGTAGCAAAAATAATCAATTCAGTTTTTCCCCCTAAGGAAGCAAGAAGTCACTACACATAATTCCTTTTCTTCATTTTCTCTTCTGGTCAATCACTAAATCAAGTCATTACTACCAACAGAATATTTTTAATCCAAATATATTTATGGAGCTAACCACCACAGTTCTTCCTGCCACCATCTTCACCCAAGACTGGCTTCGGTGAAGACTCCCCTGGAAGTCTTCCCTTCCACGTTCCTTTCAACATCACAAGTAATCTCTAAATGAAGATTTCATCAACCATTTTAGCTTGCTCAAGAGTCATTCCCTGGATTGCTTCCCTTCACCTCTGTCACAGGCTTTCCTTGATCTCTTCTCATATAACTTGTCTTCTTACTATGTTTAAGGCTTGAGGACCTTTTTATACCTTTTAAATATGACAAATTTTCTTCCCTTGAGATAGTCATGCATGTTACTCCCTTTACCTGACCGAAACCTACCGCAAAAGATCGTCTTTGGAGGAAATTTAAGAGTCAAATTATAGCAGTATCTTCCCAAAATTGAATTTTTTTAAAGCACTTGCTTGTTTTCTAACAGCACAAGTTATTCCAGATACAACTAGTATTTTTCCTGCCCTAACCCTGGGTGAGTTATTTTACTAAGAAGCTTAAATAATTTTATTGAGAATCAGTACTTAGAAAGAAAAATATCTGGGAACCAGAGGCACTCTTTATTGTTGGGTGTTATTGTTTCTGGCCATCTCAGAAAACAGCCCAGAAATATATTTCTGTAACACAGTCATCAATATTTATTATCTTTATCTGGTGACGCAAAACACCCTAGGTTCATACTGATAACTCCAGTTTCAATTCAACAGCACAGGCTTCATTCTTACTTTCTCTGTTTCCTTATTTGCAATGCCTTTCTCTGACAGTGTTTCTCACACCTCAAAATCAAGTTAATAAATGTATTTATTTGTTGAACCCTAGCGTATCAAAAGACAAGCGCATGTGTAGCTTTGTTAGGTATCAAAAACTTCCCTTCAAAAAGTTTCTCAAAAAGTATTGGATTTCTCTTTCACAGTTTAAAGATGATTTTCCTGGTTCGGAGTTGTGGGCTGAACCATTTCCTTCAGGGATTTTAATGTCCTATCATTTTCTTCAGATTTTCATGACTACTGGCAAGATTATTCTAATTCTAATCCCTGTTTCTATATAACTTCATTCCTCTGTCTGACTTAAAAGTTTACTTTTATTTTTAGCTATTTGAATATAATGTGTGTAGTGTTTTGTTGCTGTTGGCATTAATCTTGCATGGTGTTCTCTGAGCTTTTCACATCTGTGACTGTGGATGTGTTATAATGTTAGACATTGTCTAGTGGCACTTGCTATTAATCTTTTATCTTTGTTTCATGTCCAAAGTGGAAAATTTGTATTGGCCCTACTTCAAGCAAGGTGGTTCCTTCCTGGGTTGTTTTCATGCTTACAGATAAGCTTGTCAAAGGCATTTTTGTTGCTGTTGTTGTCTCTGTGTTGTGGAAATCAGCATTTTTTGACTCTTTTGCTTAATTCTGAAATTTTTTCATCTCTACAAGATGACGTCTTTTACATTAAACCCCTTTACCTGAGGCCTTTTATACATTACCACCTCACATGATAGATTAAATACTTGGTTCTCTGAGTATGCATTTATTGTTCTGTTTCTTGGCAGTGCATTGTCTATTTTCTTGTGTCTTTGTGTTTGTCTCACAATTTTCTAATAATTTTTCATTAAACTATGATAAGGATTAGACTATGTGACACCTGTGTATGAAAGTGGACACCCTTCCTCCTCTGCTACATCATGAGCTTGTTCTCTTGTTTCAATCTGCTTTAGGATTTAACTGATATTCGTATTTGTCATCAGTATGCTTAATTTCTGTGCAGCCACATTGGATCTCTTCAGTATTACCTGTAGTTAGGATGGAGGGTGGTTGATGTAGGATTTGTACTCAAAGCTGCACTTCCATGTTCAACTTCCAGTCTTCCCTGTGCACTGGTCATCTCTGTGATGGTATGCAGAGTGCAGATGGACTTCTGTGATGGTAGATGTACTCTTGTGATGGGAGGTGGACTGCTGTGTATTCTGTATTGCCAGTAGGTACTGGTGGACTCCTCTTCATATTGCTCTAATTTTGGCATGCCTTATAATCTTTGGTCTCAGGGATGTGGATTTCCTGGTCATGGTGCTTTTCTCACATGGAACCCAAACTTTGCCTTTGGAGCAGTTCTTAAGAAAACAAGGTTTCTTGACTTTCTCCACAGAAGTGGAAATCCTTTAAGGTTTTTTCTACAAGAACCTCAGCCCAGGATCATTTCCTATCCCCTCACTGATGGTGAAAGCTTTTTGGTTTTGTTTTGCCTTTAGTTGTCAACCCCTTGCCATAATGGATCCTCATATAAGCATGCAGAAAGTGCTTCCCTTGCCTTATGACTTGCTGATTTTGTCCTTCCTAGACAATTTCCTTTTTCTTTATTAGCAGTAACTCCCATTTTTCAGGCTGTTCCACCAAGGGGTGCATGACTCAGGTCTCTTTCGTCTCGAGTTACTCTTCTCAGTATCCAGTATGGACATGTGGGGGAATGCATGAAAAATGGGTTTTAAGTCCTTTCCTGAGGTTCATGGGGTCCAATATACTCCAGCTAGCACACATTTGGCCTTTTGTACATCCTTTAACTATTTTGTATATGGTGTGCCTTTGATTCATGCGTACCAAGGTGACACAGTACAGGACTCCATCTCCACCTGGATAAGCTAATATTTCCAAAGATCTCATGTTACATAGGTGTTTTGTAACCTTAGCAATCTAATAGTTCTTTTGTTAGTTTATGATTTATTGGTTTATTCAACTTTCTCTGCTTGATAGAACAGTAGTGACTGTTTCTCCAGCTTCCTATATTCTGATAGAAGTAGAAGCCAGGAAAATAATTTTGAGGCTAATTTCACATGGTCTCTAGAGCACCCCTTTCTTGGATTTTTTTTTTCCATTCTTGTCCTACTTTCTCTACTCCTCATGTCTTTTCTTTTTTTAATTAAAGTATACAATTAATGCTTTTATTATTTTTCTTTCTTTTATTTTATCATTTTTACATTTACTTACATGTGCATACATTGTTTGGGACACCTCCCCCCACACCACTGTCCAGGCAGATCCTGTTCTGCCCTCTTGTTCTCTGATTTTGTTGAAGAGAAAACATAGGAGCTTATAAGAAAGAGAGCATTTTTGTTAGTTTGAGGTAAAGATAACTATACAGAGATTCCTAGAGTTGCTTCCATGCACTTATTTACTGCAACCCACATTAGTCCATCTCTGCCAGACCTCTTTGCTACTTCCTGGTCCCCTCTCCATAGTGGCCTCAGCCAGTTTAAGATTAACTTATTTGCTCCTCTACAGTGAGCGCATCAACCACATTCAAGTTTTAGGTTTCCTTCCTTTTCCCTATTCCTCCTGTGTGTGTTCTCTCCTTAGTGTGTGACCCATGTACAATAATATTACTGCATTTGTTTAGGGTCCATAATTCACATATGAGGGAGAACATTCGATTTTTGGCCTTCTGAGCCTGGCTAACTTCTCTTAAAATGATGTTCTCTAGTTCCATCCATTTACTTGTGAATGACAAAATTTCATTCTTCTTTATGGTTGAATAAAATTCCATTGTGTATAAATCCCACAGTTTCTTAATCCACTTGTAGGTAGTGGGCATCTTGGCTGTTTCCATAGCTTTGCTATTGTAAATAGTGCTGCAATAAACATGGGTGTGCAGGTACTTTTTAATAATTTGAATCTCATTCCTTTGGGTATATCCCTAGGACTGGTATTGCTGGATCCCATGGCAGATGTATGTTTAGTTTTTTAAGAAGCCTCCATATTGTTTTCCAAAGTGATTGTACTAGCTTACATTCCTACCAGCAGTGTGTGAGGGTTCCTTTTTCCCTGCATTCTTTCCAACATTTATTGTTGGTGTTTTTGATGATAGCTATTACAACAGGAGTGAGGTGAAATCTTAGTGTGCTTTTGATTTGCATTTCCTTTATGGCCAGGGATAGTGAGCATTTTTTCATCTGTTTTTTGGCTATTTGTACTTCTTCCTTTGAACAAGTTCTGTTTAGCTCTGTTGTCCACTTCCTTATTGGCTCATTAATTTGGGGAAGTATATACAGGGAGCTCAAAACTCCCTGGTTATCAGTCCTTTGTCTGATATATAGCTAGCAAATATTTTCTCCCACTCTGTGGGTGGTCTCTTCAATTAGAGACCATTTCTTCTATTGTACAGAAGCTTATTATTTCATGTAGTTCCATTTGTCCATCCTTTCTCTTAGTTGCTGAGCTGCTGGAGTTCTACTGAGCTAGTCCTTGCCTATACCTATTGCTTCCAGAGTATTCCCTGCTCTTTGGTGTACTAACTGCAAGGTTTCAGGTCTGATATTAAGGTCCTTGATCCACTTTGCATTGATACTATCTACTTCTCATTTCTTATTCCCAGAACTTCCTCCTAAATTGCCATCACTAAAGTTCATTATCAGAACTTCCTTCCAGAAGAAATCCCAAAATAAGATATAACTGTCTGACTCCTTTTTAAAGCAGTCATTACAAAGCTGAGGAAAAATTAATGTACTCATATTTTTAAAATATTTGTTGCTGCATTGGTTTGTTCTCTCTCTCTCTCTCTCTCTCTCTCTCTCTCTCTCTCTCTCTCTCCCTCTTTCTCTCTCTCAACCTCCTGCAATCTGTCTTCCTCCTCTCTATATTTAGGAAGGAAATGGAAATGGAAACAAGACATTTTATGGGACACAGTGTATAAACTCTGAACAAAATTTCCGCTATTTGGCAAAGAAACCTAGCCTTCCTTCTCCACAAAAGCTTAATTTTGATGCATATCAATGTCAATGTAATACTTACATTGAGGTCAGGGACCAAGATGGTGAGTAGCCAACAGACCCTGGAAACCTGAGCTCTCACGATTGATTCCAGAAGAATACTTCAGATTTGTGGTAGTAAGGATCGGGTAACCTGACATTTTTGCTAACTAAAGTACCACCAATATATGGGGTGCAAATTATGTATAAATATCAGCCCTTATATTAGCTTTTTATGTCACATAACAGCCCCAGGAAACCCAGATGCTATGAACGGGCAGCTGGAAAGTTGTTTTCCACAATACACCTCCTTCCCTCCCTTTTTTTCTCCTTTCTTGGAGAAGCAAAAAATGCAAAGCAGAGAACTGCAAAATGAGTTCTGCAGGCATCTGGGACCAAATGGACACACCAAAATTTGTGAACACAGACCCTGTCACTACTGCCTGCCTATACCATCCCAGAGCTGACCGCTGGAGCTGACCTCAGATAGCACTGAGTGAAACTGCAACCCTGCCTGGCAAGTGTGCTGCACCATCTGCTCTGGACAGAACAACATAGTCTAGCACAGCTCGTGGGCAGATTGATCCCCTCCTAGACAAAACTGGTGGCCAAATAAATGGAGGGAAATTTTCACTTCTACCAGGTGGGAGTGGGGCAGATTGCTGAGCTATAGTGTGGGGAAAATAACAACACATTCATCCACCTTAGAAAAAACTGGTAGTGTCCGAAACTGACAGACTTCCAAGAGAAAAGCTATTGACCAAAAGGCTCAATTCGGTCTCCTAGCCTTGCCTTGCAGATGGAAAAGGCTGGCAGCTCGTCACATACTGGCTCTTCTCAGGACCACTTTGGGAAATCTGCCTACAATAACAAGCTAACCCAGATGGCTCATCCCACTCAAGAAGAGCCTGGGCTTAAACATCCTGAATAGGTCATCCCCCCAAAGCTGTCTGATAGGGAAGGGCATCATCCATTGCCACACAGCCTAGCATACCAACCTTGGGAAGGGGCAGAGACACAGAGAAAGCCCTTGTCAAAAGTGTCATCATGTGGATTACAAATAAGAGGAAAGAGCCCAGAGGATTCATTGAACTGAGAGGAAGCCCACTCCTTTCCATGACAAGGAAGCAAATAATATAAATAATAAAAAATATATATTACATGTATAATAACATATTATATTTATTTCTTTTACTTTCACTTTTCTTTTTAATTAATTTTTAAAAAATTTGTTGTTACCCATCTCCCTTTTCCATTCTTTCCAAATATCAGTTTGCCTAGCTCTTTCTTGTCACACTTTACTTTCTCACCCCAGTTTTTCTTCTCTTTTCTTCGTTTCTCTCTTCCTCCTTTGTCCTTACTTTCCTTGCTTCCCTCTTTTTGTCCCCCTACTGTCTCTACCTTCGTCATATTCACCAATCACTGAAAATAGTCTACTATACCAACTTTACAAGTTATCCCCATTCTTCCTGTCCCTCTGCAACTCTGGCAATAAGCCCTCCCCCACAGTGACTGAACTGCACCTTTACACACATTAGGGCCTTATTATTCTGCAGTCCCCACACCTCATATTTCTTCTTCCCCTCATCACAACCTCCCTCACTGCCTGCTCTTCTACAGTAATCATTTTCATTGCCTAAGTATCATTTTCTACTCAAACAACTGTTATCATCCCCATACGTGCTGTTTATAGGTAATATTGCCAAGGTTTTTTTTAAAATATATTATGTAAATACTGGTTAGCACTGAATCTCAGAATTTGTTATTGGTAAGTTTTACCTCCAGGCTAATGAACAAATAATGTTACATCAATCTAGCCAACAACTAAGCTAGTTAGAGCATAGAAATCAAGTCAAGGGAAACATAACAAGTGATTAAAATCCACAGCCTACTAATAATCAACAACTCAAGAGTAAAGAACAATAGAAACATGGGGAAAAAAAGGAAGACAGGAGAAGAAGACTCCTCAAAGAGCTAACAATAACATAATAGAGGATTTAGTAAAAAAGTGAAGGGGATGAATCCCCAGTTACTGACATCAGAGGAATGATGATAAGAGTGTTCAATGATATCAAAGAGGAGCTCAAAGAGGACATACAAAAACAACTTAATGAGTACCAAGAGAACACAGATAAACAACTTGAGAAGACACAGAAACAACTAAATGAATTCAAAGAGAATTTCAACAAAGTGTAGAATGAAATTAAGGGGATTATTTAAAAAAAGAGATAAATGACATAAATAAGACAGTACAAGATACAAAAGAGGAGTTTATCAAAGACATGAAAGACTTCAAAAAAAGAATCAAACAGAAATTCTGGAAGTAAAAAGTTCTTAAAGTCAAATATATAAATAGTTGAAAGCCAATCCAGCAGACTGAAACAAGTGGAAGACAGAATTTCAGGGCTCAAAGACAAAATACATATTAAAGAAAAAACAGAATTCTTAGACAAGATTCAAGAATTGTGAAGGGAATGTGCAAAAACTCTGTGACTCCATCAAAACACCAAATCTGTGAATTATGAACATCAAAGAAGGAGAAAAGGTAGAAGCCAAGGGTATAGGTAATATATTCAACAAAATAATAGCAGAAAATTTCCAAAATCTTGAGAAAGATTTTCCCATTCAGGTACAGGAAGCTTCCAAGAAACCAAATAGACATGAACAAAACAGAACCTCTCCACAGCATAGCATAGTTCAAACAACTAGCACAGAGAACAGGGGAAGAATATTGATGGCTATAAGAGAGAAATGTTAAGTAAATCCATCAGAATAACAGCAGATTTCTCAAGAAACCTTAAAAGCAAGGGCATGAAGTTAGGTATTTTGCGCACTGAAAGAAAACAATTTCAGTCCTAAAATACTCTGCCTAGCAAATCTTTCAATTGAAACTGACAGAGGAATAAAAACCTTCCATGGTAAACAGAAACTAACACAATATATGACCATTAAACCCACAACAGAAGGTTCTAAAAGGAATCCTACACACAGATTAAAAAAATATGTTGTCATGAAAAGATGGGAATTATTCATCCTCAAGAGAAGAACAGACAAGTAATTAGAGAGTAACATAGAATTTGCTGCATACATACAAACTATTATACAACAAAAACACTAAATGGCAGGACTTACCTTTCAATAGTAACACTGGATATTAATGGCCTCAACTCTCCCATTGAAAGACACTGATTGGTAAGTTGGATTATAAAGGAAGATACAACAATTTGTTTTTTACTAAAAACACAACTTACAGAGAGAAACAAACGTTGTCTTAGGGTGATAGGGTGGAAGATTTACCAAGCTAATGGACCCTGAAAACAGGCAGGAGTAGAAAAACTTATGTCAAATAAAGTAGAATTCAAACCTAAATTTGTCAGAGGAGACAAAGATGGTTTACTTCATACTAATAAAAGGAGAAATACATCAAGAGGAAATAATTGCTAACTTACATGTGCCCAGTGTCACTGCATCCAACTTTATTAAACATACAGAACTGGGCTTAAAAACACAGATAGATCATAACACAGCAGTGGTGAGAGACATTAATACTCCTCTATCACCCAATAGATAGGTCATCCGGACAAAAAAATCAACAAAGAAACACCTAGAATTGAATGACACTATAGATCAAATGGACCTGACAGACATCTACAGAGTATTCCATCCTGCAACAGCACAATATACATCTTCTCAGCAGTCCATAGAACTTTCTCCAAAACTGTCCACATCTTAGGTCACAAAGCAAGTCTCAACAAATATAAGAAAACTGAAATAATTCCCCGCATACCATCTGACCAGTTATGATATATTTGATATATTCTAAGAACTTTGAAAATGTCACAATGCAATGAACCCCTAGCACAGCAATAAAAAATAGTCTTATCTTGATATCAGCAATAAATTAATAAGCCATCTAACACATCTAACAATGTAGTGAAATGGTTTGTTTTCTACATTGGCCTTTATTATCCATCATCATCATTATTATTATCATTATTATATTTGCAATGCTAGATGGAACCCAAGGCCTTGCACATAGTAGACAAACATTCTGGCATGGATTCATACCTGTATCCCACTTCATCACCTAAAAGGAAACTCAGTATTTTTGAACTTGTTTATTGTTGATTATTTCATTGTCTTTTGGGTAAAAAATTATGTTACCAAATATAATTTCATTTATTTAAAATAATAATTTATATATATACAATGTTCTGAATGAAGTAGGGACTTCACTAAAACATAATACATACATTTTAAAGATGTCAAATTCTATCAAGTTCACTTATGAACAACTAGGTCACCCAAAACTATAAACTGCCTGGCCTGGTGGTGCATACTTATAGTCCCAGATATCCAGAAGATGAAAGTAGGAGGTTCGAAGTCCAAAGCCACCCCTGGGCAAAAATTATGGTCTTCTACCTGAAAAAATAAAACTAAAATAAAAAAAAAGAATATGCACTAGGGGGAAATGTATATCACTTTTCTCTACAAATTCTTTGGGTTTAGAGAGGAGGTAATTGCAGTTTGGGTATTGCAGTTGTAGACAGGAAGTTCTTAATAGTTTGTGTGAAGTTCTTTAGTCTTAGAAATCTAGTCATATGTTGTGAGGAAAAAAACTCAGAAGATTGTTAGTGCATTTTGCTTAAGGTGGATCTGAAAAGTTCTAGGAGTAGATTTTGTTTGGACTTTTGTATTTTGTTCCCAAACATAGATAAGAATAAATAATGGACACCAATCTTTAAGATGACTTTTTAAACTTCTGAAAAGATTTCCATGTAAATTATCTCCTTTCTTTTAACACTTTTATGTCACTCTAAGAGATTTGCTAAGAATGAGTCCAGTGGTACTGGGGATCAAACTGGCCTTGGGAATGGCAGGCAAGCACCCTCCCACTGAGCTGCATCCCAGCGTGGAATCATTGCTGTGAGATGAAGAAAATATTTCCACTTACTTCAAATTTAAAGCAGTGTGGGGGCTGTGACAATTTGATAAGATTTTGACCAAATTATGATTGTGTCTTTCATTTGGATTCTACCTAAACTCAAGATATAATTTCAACATCAGTTTATTCATAAGAAGAATAAGAAGGGTATTAGATTCCATTTTGCTTGTGTTATTGGCAAAGCAAACCACTTTTAAGCCAAGGAATATTTTGTTTGTCATGGAATCAAGGATTTTTATGGCACACATATTTTTAAAGTCATGGCGTGGAAGTTGATCACGCTACCGTGGTTTTACTCTCTTCATTGTCCAGCTGTGATTTAGCAAAAAAAATCTCATAAATTTGTTGATTTTCAGGAAAAAACTAACTTTGCTTGGTGTCATCATCACTATTTGCATTGATTCTTAAGAGCATAAAAAAGTTTCTCTTATATGATAGAGTATACTTTTGAGTTTAAAAAGACAAATTTAAAACTCTTAAAAATGTTTTTCTAGGAACTACAATAAAGTAAACCATGAATACATTTTATAATTAAAAACAAGATTTCCTTATTATGCTCCTTCTAGTGTCCATGCTGTCTTTGATAATTTAAATATATGATCTGACAATTTGTTCATTTTCCCTGTGAAACTAAAGATGAGTCTAACTTGACATTCAGCATTCTGTTATTGATAGAAGAAGTCAGTATCACCACAAAAGGATCAAAACAAGTAAAAAAAATTGGGAGTTTATCACCCACTATGTGAAGTTATTCCTCATCTGAACACAGATTATAAAAAGTGATTTATTGTCTCAGGATATAATATAAAAATTTTAATGTTACATATGTAAATTTCTAATGTTACTGTAATAAATATTTAATTTTACATTAATTATCCATACAAATTATTCTGTGAATTTTAGCTATTTTAATAATGAGTTTTGCTTAGATTAAAAAACATAAGCTAACAAAAATGATGATGATATTCCACAAGGAAATAGAGGAAAACATATAGAAGAAGAGATTTAGGTTTCTTCTTGAGCATTACTGTTACTTCCCTATATGAACCCATGAGTAAATGTGTCAAAGAGAATTTGCCTTCATCATGGGAAAGTTCCCTGGGTTAAATTCTGAAAATCATTTTCTTCAGTACATCATGACATGAAAACAAAATTTCTTTGAGAACTGATTTAAAATTAGATAAAAATAAAGGCAAGTGATACATTTAATCTTTTGTTTCTTTTGTCAATAAGCAAAGAAATCATGTAATAAGAAAGGAAAAAACAGGCTGAGCCCAAGAATAAAACACCAGAAATTTTACACATGAGCACACACCTAGATACGTAAAGGCTCACTCCAAAACATTGTTATAGAATTTGCCAGTAAAATTTGCATTACGAAGATCATTTTTACCATAATTTCTGAAGTATATATTCTCTAGCTTTATGCCTTAAAAATTTGCCACATTTTATTTTTTCTTACAGTAACTTGTGGCTCTCCAGAGTTCTATCACATGTGTAATTTTGCATTAGTTTCTGTGACTCTGTGCCTAACTCCTTTTTCTCTATGCAGGTGGCAAAGTCAGTGATAGTAACATTATATTCAGAGTTTGTGACCCAGTATTTATAACATAACCTATATTTAATAGGTATCTATCAAATAAGTTTTTATGTTAAAAGAGATGAAAAGCCATGTTCTTGAGAGCTTGTTTCCAGGTTTTAGCAGGAGACTGCAGACACTTACATGCCCTTGACAAAAAAAGCAGTCCTCCTCTGTCGGGGATGATTGCCGTCTTCGTCTTCCATCAACCACACAGCATTGGAAGGGACACACACGGAGGGGTGAGGGAGGAAGAGGACACCCATCTAGCTAGCGAGATCAACTGAATCAACTCTGGCAACCAATTGGGTGACAGATATCTCTGCCAGATCACCCTCACATCTGAAAAGCAGTATTCTTAAATATGTCCATTTTCCAAATGTGATATACGTATAATTCTAATTGGTAGGAAATCAGTACTGACCTCTAGGTTAAAATTTCTGCTGTTTAATGAATATTTTTATAGGAATATCTCAAACTCAAAACCAACAAAGAATAAAACCCTTTGGCTTATATTTCTGATTTTTAAAACAATGAGAATTATCTTTCTGCTTTTAATGCAAAAAAACAAAACAGTGGATTTATAAGCATTGGATACCATTCCATGTTTAAAATTTTTATTCTCTACGTAATGATGAATAAGCAGTTTGAAAACTCAAAAAAAAGTGCTTGCTTTTTAAAGTGTCATGAAATAAGTGCACATACTTATGAGGGAGAAATAGGTAGTCATTGTGTAACTCTCAGATGAGGGTATTTAGAGTATCCCTCACTTCATATACTTATCCTTTCTTCATGGTCAAATAACTCAATAGACAAAAGCCAATAATCTGACTAAAATCTGGGCAAAAGACATTAACTGATATTTCTCAAAAGAAGGCGTACAAATTACCAGGTAGGAAAAAATGCCTAACATCACTAATTATCAGGAAAATGCAAATTAATACCTCAATGAGATCACTTCATCCCACTTAGAATGGCTATTATCAAAAAGACAAAAATAACGAATTCTGGTGCAGATGTAGAAAATTCAGAATCTTTTTTGCTGTCGATGGGAATGTAATTTAGTACAGCCATGATGGGAAGCAGTTTAGAGTTTTTCAAGATTTTATCAGCATCTGTTTACTTCCCTAAAGGAGTTTCATTGTGATATTTCCATCTACGCATGGAATGTACTGCAATCAAGTAATTAAAAATAGAACTGTCACATGGTTGTCATTCCCTCTTAAGGAATTTTAAAGCAGTATGCTCACTGTGATTCTCTGGGCAGTTTCTGAATGTGGCACAGTGATTATAAACAGAGTCCTGTCAACTGCAGTGCTTCTTCTGAGAATCTGAACCCTTATACTCTGATACCTCAGCCTCAAAATACATATGCAACAATACCCAACATGTTCGTTCTGAGAATTAAGGGTGAGTTAGCACTTGTAATCCTCTTAAATGAATGTCTAGTACATGTCAAAGTCATCAATTTATTTTAGCTTTATAGTTTTAATATAATTTTAATGACAACTTAAAATTGTTATATCTTATGTGTAGAAGTGGATAGGGTTTCAAAACACAAAGTTTATTTTAATGTGTAAAGAAAACACGTAAGTTATTTAAAACATGAAGAATTCATTCACTTATTATTTAACAAACACACATACTTTGTCTGACATGTGCTAAGGATAGCTGAAGAGATTTAGTGGCCAAAACAAAAAATTCGCACAGAATGAAGTCTGGATTCTACCAGGTGAGTCAGACAACAGCTGATAAATATAATTAATAAGATAATTAAGTTATATGTCAGAAGGTATTATGAAAGAAAATTAGAGTAGAGGATTGAAGTTCACACTGAGAGTTGAGGAGAAGGCTAGTATTTTTAATGAAGGTCAATGTTTACAGCTTCACAAAGTTTCATTTGAGCACAGAATTGCAGAAGGTGAGTTCATGAGTGAGGACACTGGTGAGTATACCAAGTACAGAGAAAAACCAGTGTAAAGCCCTGAGGTAAGAGCAAGTGGGAGACAATCAGAGATGTCAAGGAAATTCATGTGGCTTGATGTAGGAGAGAGAGAGGGATCATATGGGGCCCTTGCCTTACCTCGAAAACTTTTTCAAGTTTTTTTTGTTTGTTTTTTGTTTTCGGGAGCACTGGGGTTTGAACTCATTGACTGCTTGCTAGGCAGTCACTCTGCCACTTAAGCCATGATCCCAGCCCTCAAGTTTTCAATCTTTTCCATAGTTGTCAGGAAGTTAAGAAAAGCATAATTTCATATAAAGGAATCAAAATGGCATATATTCATTACAAATTACTTTTAAATATTCAATCTTGAGTATAAGCTCCATACACTTTAGAAAACACTGGTAATTATTTGAAAATAAGTTTTATTTCTGATTTTCTTCCTACGTAGTAAGGTTAATACAATTTTCTGTCATACAACCATGGCTCTTAATTAATAAATCTAAATCAACCTTACTTTCTTCTCCCCCAAAATCATGTTCCATTCAGAGATTCCCATCTTACAATGGCTTTACATTTCTCCCTGATCACATAAAAACAGAACATCGTGGCTCTCTTTTGCTCCCGTGTTCTCTTATCTAGTTCTCTTTTATAGTCTTTCTGTTCCCGTTGCTAGTTCTTTTTTTATTATTCGTTTATTCACATGTGCATACATTGTTTGGGTCATTCTCCATCCTGCCCCCCTTCCCCACTCTCTCCCGCCTCCCCTACTCAGTTCCAGGCAGGTCCTGTTCTGCCCTTTTCACTAATTTTTTTGAAGAAAAGACATAAACATAATAAGGAAGATAAAGCATTTTTGCTAGTTGAGTTAAGGCTAGCTGTACAGAGAGATTCCTAACATTGCTTTTGTGTTACGACCCATGTTGATTCAACTCTGACTGATCTTTGTAATTTTTCTGTTCCTGTTGCTAATTCTGTTTTAAGATCTTGTCCTCTATAATTCTATTATAACATGCTTTGTGTGGCTTCCTGGCTTCCAGTTCTCAATCTATTTCTTATACCAGTTTCACATTAATTGTGGTGAGTTGCAAGTTCGTCCATTAATTGTCCCAGAAGAATAAATCGATAACTCTAGAGGATGGGGTTGCAACTGCTCTTGCATTTTATCCTGCCTCAAACTTCTCTTTGTCTCTCCAACATTAATTGGGTAATAATTTAGCTATGGCTCCAAGGAAAGCTAATAGGATGGTAACATGAGTAATATTTTAGTGAACTCTCAATATTGTTAAACCAAAATATTTACTCTGGTGCTGAATGACAGAGCAGCAAAAGTAATGACAACCTGGTGGATGACTTTCTTAAAAAGAAGAGCCTACCATAGTGAGGACAGACTCAAGTTGGGGAGTTGGCAGGGTAAAAGAAGTAGGGAGCAAAGTTTGATATGATATCTCAAAAGATGAGGAAGCTGCTTTCTAGGGAAAGCAAAAAACAGAAGGGAAGCATTCAAGTGCTTGAGTCAAAGGCCACATGATCCTTTCCCAGCAAAGATCTAATCATGCTTATTTGTAGTGATTGTATGAATATAATGTGGAAAACATCCCATTGCTTGGCCTATCAGAGAGATTAAACTATCAACCCTATGAAGAGGATTGTCAAAATTGGGAAAGGTACAATTCTACCATCAGCATAATCAATCATTAAAGCTTGTATTGAACTTGAATAATGGTCAAAATAAAAACTAGGACTAAACTACAAAATTCATTTCAAAATAGAGATTTAAATTTTATTCTTGTTAAAGAGAAATTAGATTACAACAAATTAAGAATTTAACATGCCATTTTCTGACCCAAATGTTCACTCATCTAGTCTTCTAGAATACAGCAAATTATCTGTAATCTAATTTGTAGTGTATAACTATACTAATAAGCCAAGTGTTTTGGTGAACACAATATCACAGAAGACAAGGTTAAGCAACAATGTGTTCAACTCAGGGCTATTTTTTGTCAAGTAAACCAAATCACTGACACAGGATTTATTGACTACATTAGAGTGATTATGTGAACTTACTGATCTGTAGGGATCAGGTCTACCAAAAGAAAAGTCCTTGTGAACAAACTAAGAAATAGAAAAAGGCCACATAATTCAATTTGAAAGTATAACAGAACTCATTTATTTCAATTATTCTATTAAGTCAAGGTTTGTGGATATGTGGTCACAGAAATTCTCCTAAGGTCACTGTTGCTTGCAAAGTCACTTTATATGAAATCAAAACAATAATTTAAGGAGCTCCAGAGATATGCAAGTCTATTACAAAAATCCACTTGGCTGCATTTTGTTAGAATTAAAAATGAGAAAAGGTTCAAACTTTCTACAGATGCTTAATTTCTGAGAAGGCTAAATGTATATATATAGCAATTTTATCTTTTTCCTATTTCATCTATGTGCTTATAATTGAGTTAATACTGTAAATTCAGCTTGGTATGTACATGTTAAAAGTTATCTAAGCCTCCTCAACAGAAGTTAAAAGTTTTATATATATGTATATTTATTATTATTTTACTTTGTTATTTGTTTTTAAATACAATATACATGTAAAGAGGAGACTATCTTAAATTAAAAGCATGAATAAACATTGTATTATAGTCCTGACTATATTATAAAATTAAAACATGAATTTTAAAAATATTATTTTAACATTTTTAAATGATTTTAAGGAATATATGGCTTAAAATTATCTCTATTTTTCTTCCTCAGCTCACTGAGAGGAAGATCCAAAGAAGAGACACTGAGAAAATGTAAAATAATCTAAAATAATTGTATACCAACCCTATCCAAACACTTATACAACAGGTACACTTCCAAGATGTCCTTCATGACCCACTACCTAAGAATAATTCCATGATTGAATCACAGAATATGTCAAATAGCATTTTAAATACGTGATTATATTTACTAATCAGTTCACCTTCAATGAAGAGATTACCTAGGTGTGTCAAATCTAAAGAGTTGAGTTCTTTACAAGCCAAATTTTCTCTGGCTGATATTAAAAGAAGCAAGAGCAAATCCAAATAAGACAGAGATACCCAGAGAGAGACTCTGGTACTGGTTTGAAGATGAAGTTGGTCAGTCACATGGATAGCACATGGAATAATCTTTAGAAGCTAAGTGGGATTCCTCAGATGACACTCAATAACAAGATGAGGATCTTAGAATCACAGCACTATTTTAGTGGATTCTTCCAAGAACCCAAATGACCTGAAATCACTTTCCTTCCTAAAACCTCAAGAGAAGAACCTGTTCCAGTGACATGGATCTCAACATGGTGAGGCTGTCCCTGTACAGATGCTCAACAATGCCTACTTAGTCTTCTGGCTCAGAGACCTGTGTATAATAAAGGTACTAAGTTTGTGGAAACATTTTAATATAGCAACAGAAAATGAATAATACTTCTAAGGTCTCTGATTATTACCACACATGAAAATAAATTCCAAATCAATTAAAATGACAAGATGAAAACCAAACTCTAAAATTATAGAAAGAAGTCTAGGAAAAATATCTTTATGATCTCAGATTAAGGGACGATATTTTAAAGAGAGTGCTTGGAAAGTACACCATAAGAAAAACAGTAATAAATTTGGCTACATTAAAAATATCAAGATTACATACACAAAGTAAAAACATAGAACATATACTGCAAAAATATGTCATTTGTATATGTTACTTCATTAAATGACTACGCTATAGCAAATAGAAAGAAATATCAATCATTAAGAAAAGGTCAATATAATAGAAAAGTGGGGAAAGTATGTAAAATTTTCTAAAAGAAATGGAAATGTATGCATACATGAAAAACCATCCTTAATCTTACATAGTTTTAGAAATCCAGGTAATTTAAAAACATTATATATTAGGTTATGTCCACCATTTTCACCAGAAAATATGAAGGCTGTTGATATGTAAGGCAATAATCTCTATATCAAATAAAGGGAGGTTTTTATATATTTATGGACTAAATAAAGTCAGTCACTTTATAACCTAATTCAGAAATATATAATAAGGTTGAAGAGGCTGTTTCCCCATTAGTCAACAAATCTAATTTCTAAGTGATTGCTGTTACCTGTGTTTGGGGTGTTCCAGAGGCTCCTTGGCTCTTGGGTAGACTTTTAACATTAGGATGCTGCCCCAGGTGCAGTGAAAAACAAAAACCAGAAAGAGTGAAAACAGAGTAAAGAGTGGCTTATCAGCAAAGAAAAAGAGATGAGGTGGGTAGTTGCTTAGGAACCAACTGCTCAGATGCTGTCTTAGCCTGAGGTTTTATCCAACAGGTGATGCAAAACTGAGGCCTTCCCCTTTTGCTCCCCCAAATTGTTTGACAATTGCACAGTTGCTGGCCAGGTGTGAGAAGTCATAATTCTGTGCATTTGTGAGGATGAGGGCAGGTACCTGTGCATTTAATCTTCTTTGACCTTTCCGGTTTAATGTTGATATGGTGAGAGGGCCAAAATGTATAAGATCATTGTCTTAATCATTTTACCAAGGTGTGGACCACCTGGTATTTTAGAATAAAATCTTGAAGCCTAGGGTGTTTCCTCTGTCTACACAAGGCTGTGAAGAGGAACTTTCACATTGTCAACATGGAAAAATGAAGAAGGGGTCAATTTCAATTTTATTTCTACTATTAAAAAATGTTGAATGTTTAAAATTTTGGTCTTCCTCCATCACAGTGGTGATATAAGATCACCATGGGGATGATATCAAGTTAATTTTAAGTTAATAAACTGCAAGATGCTAAATTTCCAACTACATTATTTCTAGTATTATATGGACTACCCATTCTCACTTCACCTTTAATTGTATTTCTACTGCATTCATGTGTGCACACATCTTACCCATCATGACTTCTCCTTTGATCGGTCAAGTTATTACTACTACATTCCTTTTTTTTTTTTCATTCTATACAAAAAAGGAAGAATCACACTGGACTGTGTCATTTCAACCCTGATTTCAATCATCCTTGAGATAATGTAGACTGTGGAAGCAATGTAAAAAATATAATTTGAACTAAAAAAGACTTGAAAACTAATTAAATGCACATAACTACTATATCTTGACAGCATTTTATTAACTGGGCCACAAAATGTTTCAAATTGTTTGAAGTAAAATTCAGATAGAAACTTTACATTTTATAACTTTTTAAAGTTATTTTTATTAGGTTGTTTATCAAGGTATTTAAGATGTACTTTGTGAAAATTTCCACTTCTAGGAAAGACAGAATAGACTGATTTCACCTTATTCTCCTATTGTCTACAGTTGAAATCCCTGAGTGTGTTATATACTTACATATAAAACAAGCATAAGAAGAATTTGAAAGGCAGATTGAAGAAGGTAGAGAGGATAGAATCTCTAGATTGTGAAAATGAAAAGGTAGTGAGTTCCTTAAATTTTCATATTGGTATATATGTACAGGAGTAGGTATTGAATATCCTGGGAATGTGGCAGACCCCAAAGATACATCAAAATCATTCCCTGTGATGCCACTTCAGCTCTGTGTAGAGCCTGAAATCCACTCTCATATGCAGTAATAATCACAGTCCTCTTCCCAATGAGGGTGATGCCAGAGAAGAGATGGAATTTTCACCACTTTCTAGCAGTAATGATCCCAGCTCACACAGTCAGTAGGGTTGGAATTGATGAAGAGACAAAGGACCTCTCCTAACAGTTTCAGGTGGTCTCCCAAGGGAATTAGAACTCATTTCCCTGCCCATCAGTACAAAGGCTCACCTCCTCCCACCTCTGAGTACCTTGAAGTAATCAGGTGTCTTCATCCTTTGAAAGAAAAATAATACCAAAAAGTAACAAACGAAAAAACAGTTTGAAGCAGTGACTCATGCATGTAATCCTAGATATTTAGGAAGAAGAGATCAGGAGGATCATGATTTGTGGACACCCCACATGCACAGTTAGCAAGAACCAATCCCAACCAATAAAGAAATCTGGGTGTGGTGGTACTGTCTTGTCATTCTAGCTATATGGAAGCATAAATTGAAGGGCCAAAGTCCAGGCTGGCCTGACATAGAAATGAGACCCTATTCAAAATATAACTGAATCACAAAGAACTGGTGGTATGTCTCAAGTGCAAACCCTAAGTTCAAATCCGCAGTGTTGCCAGAATACCCCAAAGAGATATAAAATAAATAGGAAGAAGAGAAAGAATCATTGACATTATTCCATATGAAATTCAGAGACAAACATTAATGGAGCCTGAGGGACATAAGGGACTATAAAAAAGGATATAAAATTAAAGGAGAGAAAGAAGAGGATAAGGCTCAAAGAATACTTCAGTAAAATAATTCATGGAAACTTCCTCAATTTGCTGAAAATCATAACTTATAGATTCAAGAAACTATGTAAGCATCAAAAAGGATAAACTATGCCAAGACACATCATAATTAAACTTCTGAAAATTAAAGTTAAGTATATAAACCGTAAGTCAGAAAATATTCTTTAATAATGAAAGGGAAATCAAAATCCTATCCCATGAAGGGCACTATGAGTGTCTGTTACCAAGTGATGTAGTCTAAGAAAATATGCAAGCAAAGTTTTCCATTTAAACACAAAGTAAAGAACCAAAGATTGTCATGTAATATCAGAAAGAAAGAATATCATAAACAAATATAGAGATAAAGTTAATGTTTCCAGTTCCTATTGAGGTTTTAAAATTATTCTTACTGGTTAACTCAAAAACTATATAATATAGTCTGATATGATTCTAAGTTTAAGAGACATATTTAAAATAAGTATAATAGGAAAGGGTAAAGAAACAGTAAAAAGTAATTTGTCTATGCTTCACAAGTAAAATACAGATGTAAATACACTCTGATAAGAGTATATAACGTATACATATATAAGCATATATATACATACATAGATATATATTTGTATATATGTATATACATACACACACATATATATATACACACAAACATACAATGATATAAGTATACACATGTACATATACACACACAAACCTATAGTGGTATAGCCATACACAATATATAGTATTATATATTTTATATATACATTATATAAAATGTATACAATGTATATACATTGCATATATCAATCAATCAACAGCATTATAAGTATATGTATATGTGTATATGTAATAGCTATACCTACAGCAACTACTAAAAAAATCCATGTTGAGAAATACATGCAAAATAAAAATATGATACATGAATAAAATAAATTCTAAAATGTGTTTAAGTAACCCATAGAGGGCATAAAAAAGTAAACAGAACAGCCAGGAAAAATGTAAAATAGCAAATGAAAGTTTTTAAATTACCAGTAATTTCATTAAATGTAAATGGTCTTAACATCCAGGTAAAAGACAGAAAGAACGGCTAAAAATATAATCCAACTAAGTGCAGAAAACTCACTTCATACATAATGATACAGGCAGTTTAAAAGCGTAAGATGGGAAATACAGATTTAGAAATGTTAACTAAAAGTAAAGTAGGAATAGTTACATTAATATCAAAGAAAGTAGACTTCAGAGCAAGATCAATTTACAAAGAAAGTGTAGCAAGCCTGCATGTGTATGAGCCAATCAAAAGTGTTGAAAGAAACAACTCACAGAGCAGAAAGGAGAAAGTGGGAAATCCACACTGACATCTTGCAGTTTTAACAGCCTTCTTCAATAATTGTTAGAGCTACTAATCTAAGATAGATTTCTATCTAAGATAGAAATCAGAAAGAAATACAGAATTACACAATACCATCACCTAAAACATCTAATTTACGCTATAGAAAACCTCACCTAACGTATGAGAAGTGCCAAAATATATCATCCTGCTCAATAAAACAAACCTGAACACACGTGAAAAACAGAAATAATTCATATTATGTTCTTCAACTATGTGGAAGGAGACTACAATTCAGTAAGACAACAAAAAATTCCTAAATGCTTGGAAATTAAAGAGCATGCTTCTAAATAATCCACTGGTCAGAAAGGAAATCTGAAAGGAAATTTAAAAATTCATGGTGGTCAATGAAAATGAAAATACATCCCATCTTTCTTATTATTGTTTATGTCTACTCTTCAACAAAATTAGAGAAAAGGGCAGAACAGGTCCTGCCTGGAAGCGAGGAAGGTGGACGGGAGGGGGAAGGTATGGGAGCAGGAGGGAGAAATGGTCCAAATGATGTATGCACATATGAATAAACGAATTTTTAGAAATTTTTTAAAACTTGGGGACACAATGAAGGCAATGCTGAGAGGAAATTTTATAATCATTAAATGCTTATAAATAAAAGAAAATTCTCTAATTTATAATCTAAATACCCATCTGAAGAATGGAATGAAAGAGAGCAAAATAAACTGAAAGCAAGCCTAAGGAACACAAGATTAATATAAGTGAGGAAATAAATGAAATTTAAAACCGATGCTAATAGAGAAAATCATCTTTGAGAAGATCAATAAAATGAACAAACCTGTAAATAGACTGACAAAGAAAAAAAGAAGAGAGAAATTAACAATTTCAAGAATGAAACAGTGCCATGAACTCCAGATAACAAAAGTGTAAGATAATAATAGAAACAGCATTGCACTCAATTCAACCTTAGATGAACTTGTAACAATCTTGTAACACACGAACTATATCGAGATACCCTATATGAAATAGATATTGTAAATACTTTACATCTATTGAACTAATTCTTCTAAGAAAATAATATAACTGTTTCTCTTTGGTGATGATGTGGTCACACAGTTAATTCTCAGCAAATCTAAAACATAACAAGACAAAACCAAAAATGGAAATTAATAAGTGAGGTAAGCATGATTATATGATACTATGTACAATCATTCAGAAAATGAAATACTAATATGTGACCCAAAAAACTATAAGAATTCAATTAATGAAGTTATAAATATTGAAGACATGCTCACAGAAATAAACGGTCTACATAATAAAATTTTTAATGTTCCTCAAATTGATATATAGGTGTAAAGCAACTTCTATTATAAAATCATAGTGGGATTGTTTTCAAGGATAGTCAAGATTACTCTAATATTTCTGTGGAAAGATATAAAAACAAGAATAGCTAAAATTATTTTGAGGAATTAAAATAGTAAGAACTAGTCTACCCAATTTCAAGACTTACTTTCTAAATACATTAATCAAGGTTCTCTAGTAATCATGCAGGGAAAAGCAAGCAGAGAAAAGAAACAAAACAGAGAACCCAGAGGATTTTTGACAAAACTTCAAAACCATATGAGCTGTATGCCAATGGCTCACACCTGTAATCCCGGCTACTTGGGAGAGAGAGATGGGGAGGATCACAGTTTGAGGCCAGCCTGTGTAAGTAGTTCATGAGATTACATCTTCAAAGTAACCAGAGCAGAATGGACTGGAGGCATGGCTCAAGTGATAGAGTTCCTGCTGTGCTAGTGCAAAGCCTTGAGTTCAAATCCCAGTCCCACCAGAAAAAAAAATCATAGAAGAAATGGCATTTCCTTGCAACATTGAGTGCTGAAATAATTGGTATCTGTGGGGGGGGGAACTTTTTCCTAACTCTTATACCTTATGCAATAACTGAAAGTAGATCATAATTTAACATAAAACTTTAAAAAATCATAATCCATCAAACAAAATTATCTATATGCTTAACTTCATGAATTTTTTCTTGTGAAATATCCTGTACAGCATTGCTGAAATGACAAAATTATGAAGCTAGAAAACATATCAGTGGTTGCCAGAGGTTGGAAATGGAGAGAGCAAAGGAGGGAGAATGACTATAAACAGATTTCATGAGGGAGATGCCTGTCCTGGTGGAATCTTTGGTTACTTGTGGTCAGAAACATTGAGGCATGTGGTCAAATGACAGAACTGCACACACACACACACACACACACACACATTCCACCTGAGTATGTTTCCTTGGTTTTAGGTCTTAGGATAATTATGCAAGAGGAACCCATGATGAGGTGAAGAGGACACAGTACACTTGAGTGTACTTATGGGGGCCTTTTTGTGTCTCTTCCAAATAAAATGTAAAAGAAACAATTTTAGCAAATGACATTTAGGAATCTAAGGACTTTATATTGAATGTAAGATATACTTCAAGGTCTTCTGTGGAGTTCAGGGATACAGATGTAAGGAAAAAAGAAATAGAGATTTGTTCTAATGAGGCTCATTCACAGTGTAATAAGGGAATAGAAAACAAGAGATGCACAAAATAGAAAGTATAATAGACACCAGCACTAGGTTAAAAATGGATGAAAGGGGTAAGGCTTTTTGGTTGATAGTGGATGAGTTAGAATTTTATAGATGATCCTTGGAAATTAGACCAAGAAGGAAATATATGAGTATAGACTTGAGGGGGGGGGATATGAGTATAAGTAAATGCTGAAAGAAAAGCAAGTGCAAATGCCCAGAGGTCAGATGGAGCCCGTATTGCTGCAGGAAACAATGTTAAATCTCCCTCAGACAGTCACCCAGTTGTATTCCAGCAAGAGACATTTACTGATTACCATTATTAATTTCTAATATAAGAATTTGAGTGATTCAGGTCATAGTAGTCCAAATTGAGGGAGGGACGGTCCAGTATACAAATTACTCAGGCCAAATGTCACCTCTAAAAATCACTAGTATATTAAAATCTGTCTATATATACTCATCCTATATTAATTAAAATACAAATAATTATCTTGGAATTTTTAGCACTTTGTCTCATCATTTCATTACTAGTAGAATATATCTGCATTGTGCAGTTCACTGATAAGTTAGTTTTGAATAGAAAGAGTTAAGTGAAATGAGCCCAACCCAGACATTCATTGAGGTTAGAGAGGGGAAAAAGCAAACAAACAAACAAAAACAAGGCTAAGAAAAAAAATAAAAGGTGTACTAGTAGTGAGATAGGAAAGGGATAAGGGAAAGGAGTGGAGGTGAATATGACCAAAGTGCATTATATGGTTGTATGGAAATATCCATGAGGAAAAACGTTACTTTGTAAAATTTAATATATCCTAATACAAATATTTAAATTAAAGAAATAAATGGAGAAAGCCTGCACTAAAATAATGGGTAGTTTTTCAGTGGAGGACCAGTTGTCTCATGAAGAGACACAGAGAACAAATTGCCTGTTCAATCTTGCATACAGCTGGCCTTGATCTACAATTATGGCTTATTAAATTCAGTACATAAGTGTTTAGTTCAGTACTCCACATTGCCTATCTAGACATAGTCTTTGAGGGAAAAAAGCTGTCAAAAAGCTTTAATTCTTAAAGAAAAATTACTTGTCAAAAACCTGCTGAAGCAAAATAATTCAACAAACCAAGCGTGGCTTAACAATAGTGACTTTGCTCAAGTAAACCATTTGTGATTCTACCAGAAGTAGGTGGCTCTGAGAAGTGTATGCAGAATTTAAATGACCCCGTCAGTCTACCTTCCATCTACGTTAAATTTGATGATAACAAAAATACATCATCTATGCTATACCTTTGTTCTAAGATAATTCACTCTTGCAGCAGAGGGCTAAGGAAGATTGAATTTCACCTTGAACTTACTTTGAGGAACAGTTCTTGTGTGTAAACAATAAGCTGAAATGCAGTCTATCATGTAGTCATGTCAGCAGGTCACTCCATCACATGTGAAATTACCAAAACTGTTCTCACACCAACTTTCAATGACAATAGTGCTTTAATCAATATTAATCAGGTCAATTTCCACTCCCTATGACTTATTCCAAATAGACTATTACCATGTACTGGATACACGTGCCTCCCCACTTTTTCCTTAAATTCACATACTTTTCTGCTCCAAAAGTTGACTCCACCTTTGTCCGATGTGACTATGTATCATTTTTCATATGTCTCTGCTAATTTGACATAGCCTTCAGTTAAATTAACAAAAAACAGACACATAAATGGCAAATGCCTTTCTCCCTGAATCTACTCTTATTCTGGACTAGAATTGATGAGTAGATTCTGCCAGGTTTTGCTTCCCTGCATCTCCTTCTAGCCCCATGATTTCTCTGTTCAAAACACTTGACTGCCTGTCCTTGTCTTAACTAGTCTGTGCTTGGTAAATTGGCCTTAAATTGAAACGTTTTGCATGATGGAATTTGCAGAGTGAGGTTCTGTTCACTGACTGGGTAACTAATTGCATCAAAAAATGTGGGCAGTTTCTAAATTATATGTTTCCCAAGACACCAATCCTAACCATTAAAAAAATTAGAACTACTGGAGTCTATAAAACTAAATATACCATGGGTAATTTTCAGGATTAGTTCCCTTTTGGTTCTACTGCATAGGGAGCCAGAATTACCCCAGCCTACATGGTTTTCCTCCATGATAACCCTAATTTCATGTTCTTGTTTTCTCTCCCCTCCCTTCCCTAGGCTATATTGTTATATTTACATTTCCAGCACCATCTGTGACTGGAGATGTATTGGTAGAGAGTTTGCTCAGCATGTGAGAAGCCCTGATTTTGATCCCCAGTATCACAAAAACAAACAACATGAAGCATCACCTTTAAGATAAATACCTGTGGTATGTTTTTCTCTTAGACTCAGCTGGACAAAAGTCATGTTTGCTGTGTGCTAATAACTTACTAAATAATAGTATTTATTGCATTATTATTTATTTTGGAACTTCTATACTTGTCTCTTACAGCTGTTTTATGCCTCTAAGTAGCATAGTAATGTGTATTAAATAAAAGAAAAAATAATGAATAAAAATAACCTGAATATATCCTCCTCAAATCAAAGAAGGATTTCTGAGTATAGCATTAAATAGAATCATAAAGTTTATATATAATTAAAATGTTTTAAGAGAAGTTTTTGAGATCATAAAACATATTCAAGGTACCCTGTGACAAGTTAAAAATGTAAACTGTGTTACACTGAAAAGAATACTCAAAGTAATAGCAAAATTCCTTTAAAAAATAAAATAAATACAAGTATATCATTCATCAAATGAAAGGAAAGAAGAGTTATGTACAAAGAACAGATAAAAAACAGGAGAAAATGCATCAGCAAGAATTTAAAAAACATACATTTTCATGATACTTCATTCCTATAGAAAGTTTCTTTAAAAACAGCACTTTAGTGATAATCATACAGAAAAAAAAGGAAAAATAGTCAATATAATGTTGTAGTAAGTAATTTTAGCTACTTAGAAATAGAAGGGGGTTCCTTCATCTTAAGATGACTATATATTAACAAATACAATAAACATCACACTTCAGGAAACATTGAAATCTTTGTCCCTAGTGACTGAAAATGATGCCAGAATTCTAATCATCACTTATTCAACATTGAATCAACATCTTAGAGGAATAAGAAAAATAAATGAAAGACTTTGAACAGGATGAAATAAAACTGTTCCTATTTCACAGATAGACAATCTACAAACTGTTAGAACAGGAAAGTAAATTGATCAAATCGATATGCATACAAATATTAAAGTTTGTTTTAATCTCTGTACTAGAAACAAACAGAAAATTAAAACTTGATCACAAGTAGAATTTCTATTTAAATTACACAAATAATTCTGAAAGAAGAAATATGTGCTAGTATGGTGTAAATATCTTCTACAAAACTCATGTACTGAAACTTAATCTCCAGCACAACAGTGGTAATGGTGAGGCAAGAGGATTGTGAGTTCAAGATCCGTCTGGGCTCAAAAAACAACAACAAAAATGTTCCATGTGGTAATAGCAATTCTTCCAAAATCCTTCTGTAGACTGAAACTAATCCAAATAAAAATCCAATAACATTTTATATTAATTGAAAACCAGCATTAAATTTGGAGGGGTTGTAAAGTGGGAATGTGAAAGTTGAAGAAAAATTAAAATAACCCTAAATAGAAGCAAAGGTAGGAGCTGGTGAACTTCTTTATTATATATTTATCATGATTTATTCTCTTCTGATAGATTTGAATATGGAGTAACACGACACAGGAATAAAGAAATATAGGAGGGTCCAGAAACAGATCTTCACATATGTGGTTACCTGACTTATAGCAAGATAACACCAGGCACAGGTGAGAAAATATTATATATTAATTATCATTTATGCATTTTTTGAATACATATTTCACTTGCATAATTCATAGTGAATATTGGATATCATTTGGATATCTATATGGATTACAAAAAGAATGGACCTTGTATCAGTTTCCTGTGACTGCTAAAACAAAGTACCATAAACTTACCCAAAGTTATCGTCTTCTGATTTTCGAGGGCAGAATTCTAAAATCATTTCAACTAGGCCAAAATTAAAAAGTTGGCAAAGTTGGTTCCTTCTGTGAGCTCTGGGGAAAACTCTGTCTTCTAGCCCATTCTAGGTTTCTAGGCTTCTGAATTCCTTGGTATCTTTCCTCACTTTTTTCCAAATCCTCGCTTTTGTCATCCCACCTCCCACTTCCTCAAATGTCCCACTGCCTCCCTCAAATAAGGACATTTATTTTATAGTTAAGGCCCAGTCTGAGAATGCAGGATAATCTCCAGATCTTTAATTAAATAACATCTGTAAAAGTTCCTTTTGCCACATAAGGTAATATTCACAGATTCTGTGGATTAACCATGAATATTTTGGGCTGCCATTATTCAGCAAGTATAGTATAATAGAAAAAACTGAGATGGAGTACATAACTAAATGTGAAATGGTAAAACTAAGAAAGCTTTTAAATAAAATGTGGGTACATTCATATGAACTTGGCATTGTCATCAGTATCATCAACAAAGTACAAAAAGTACAGCCTTAGAAGAAATTTGGATATGTAGCATTCAAAAATAGAATATTTACCTGTTGTAGGACATTAATGGTAAGTTAGGTAAATGGAGTGACACGTGAAATATTCAGTAACTAAAATAAATAAAACTGAAACAATATAAAGGAATAAGATGAATGTAAAAGACATAGTTTTGAGTATAAAATTGAAACACACAGAAAAGTTTAAATTCAGTCAGTTGCAGTAGCTAATGCCTATAATCCTAGTTACTTAAGGCAGATATTGGGAGGATTGCAGTTCATGAGATCCCATCTCAACCAATAGAAATGCTGGGAATGGTAGCACTTGCCTATCATCCCAACTATGCAGGAGATGAAAATTGGAGTGTCTTAGTCTAGGGTGGCCTGTTCATAAACTCGAATGCCTATTTGAAAATTAATAAAAGTAAAATGGGCTCAAGTGGTAGAGTGCCTAACTAGCAAGCACAGGCCCTGAGTTCAAACAACACTTTTCACAAAAAAAGATTTTATTCAAAAAGGTTATATTTATGTTACTCCAAAGTAGGCAATCTGCTCAACTGAAAATAAGTAATATATATTTGATACATAGTAAGAACCTTTGTAAGTGCTACAATGTACCCTCACCCAGCACAACAATAAAGTAAAATAAAATATTTAATGCTTATAAAATAATTAAAAATGTAAATAAGTAATATTTACTGAAGAATACACACAAATAGATTTAATGAAATATTTTTGCAAAGATGCAAGATACAAGACGAACATGTAAAAATTCAATTATATTTCTAAACATTCACAATAAACAATATGAAAATTAAACTAAGAAAATAATTCCATTGTCAACAACATGCAGAAGAATAAAACATCTAGGGTATAATTTAACCAGGAAAATAAATATTTTATTGTTATGAAATTAAAACTGTAGAGCACGTCTGAAAGGAATTAAAGACTTAAGTAAATGAAAAGACATCAGGTGTTCATTGATTGGAAGACCTTATTAAGGTGACAATATGACTCAAAATGATCTACAAATTGAATGCAGCCCTGATTAAAATCTCAGTGGCCTTTTTAAAAGCAGCAGTGGAAAAGTCTACGCAATTCATACAGAATCATGGGGAGTCTCAAACAGCCAAAATAATATCATACAAAGAACAAAGTTAGAGGATTTTTGCTGTCTGATTTCAATGTTCACTGGAAAACTACAGTAATCAAAGCAGTGTGGTGTTAGCAGAAGATAGATATATAGAACAATATATAGAACTGAAGGTCTAGAAATGCTACTATATATCTATGTTCAATTGGTTTGGGCAAAGGTACCAAGTCAACGAAGTGGGGAAAGGATAGTTTCTTAAAAACACTGTTGTGGGAAAACTGTACAGCCATGAATAAAAGAAGATAGAAAATAGATGATAGGTAGATAGACAGATAATTAATTGTAAATGTACTGGTGACCTATGTACAAGAAACAAATTATAAAACTCCTAAAAGAAAACACAAGAGTAAAGCTCGATTTGCCACAATATTTTTTGATGTGATGTTAAAAGTACAAACAAACCGGACTTTGTTAAAATTAACAGCCTTCATGATAAAAGAACATTATCAAAAAAGAAAACAAAACCTACCACATATGACAAAATATGTTCAGTTCATATATCTTAGAAGTTGTAATAACTCTTACAATAAAGTGAAAAGACAAACAATTAAATGTAGATGAAGGGGCTGGGAGTATAGCCCAAGGTGGAGCACACATGCTTAGCGTTCATTCACATTGCCCTGAGTTCAATCCCCAAAACCACCACCAACCACACAATAAAGAACTTGAATAGGCATTCCTCCCGAACACCTGCAAAGGATAAACAAACAAATAAAATGAAGCTAAACATCATTTGTCACCAGGGAAATGTGAATTAAAACACAATAAGATAACATTTTATACTAAGATTGTGACAACAAAAAATACACAAAATACAAAGTGCTGATAAGCATGCAGAAAAATGTAAACCATAGTACAATGTTGATGGACATGTAAAAGAATGTGGCCATTGTGGAAACAGTTTGGTGTTTCTTCAAGAAGTTAAACACAGAATTACCATATGACTGAACAATTCCATTCTTGTGTATATACCTCAAAGTCCCAGTTATATATATGTGAAAAGCACTTGAATACAAATGTTCATAGGAACACTAACCAAAATGTAGAAGCAACTCTAATGTTATGAAGTGAATAAATAAACAAAATGTGGTATGTGTGTATGTATATATGTGTGTGTATTTGTGAATATATATGTGTATATATCTATAGATATGTGTGTGTATATATAATGGACTATTATTTAACTAGGAAAAGAAAGAAGTATTGATATATGCTAGCACATTTCCAAAACATTATGCTAAGTGAAAAGACAGATAGGAAAGCTCACATACTGTGTGATTCCATATGAAATATGCATGATAGGCAAATCCACTTAAACAGAAGCTATTTGATGGTTCCTTGGGCTAAGGACAGGAGAAATGGTCAAAGATTGATTAATAAGCATGGGATTTTATTTTGGGGTGATGAAAATATTTTGACATTTGATAAAGGTGATGGTTGTATAACATTGGGATTTTTGCCACTGAATTGCACATTTTAGAATGACTTATGTTATTCAGATTTCACTTAAATTTTAGAAAGCCTAAAAATTTTAGTAGCTGGCTTTGGCCATAGATAGACAATGAGAGGTCATAAGAAGGCTTTGAGGGTGTTGGTAAATACTCTGTTTCCTAAATTTGGCATTAGTTCTCAGAAGAATCAATTTGTGAAATTTCTCAAGCTGAATACTAGTATACAAGTATACTTTAAGAGTTCATGTTTAAAAAATATGCATTTCAAAGCTGGCCTGACTAGGTTCATTAAAATTATTGTGAAGCAGGAATGCACAATACAGTACAAGCAGTAACAGTAGCATAGGTGCTCTTGATCTCTGAGATTCTGTTAGTGACTCCTAAGCTCTCCATTTCTTTGTGTTCTAGACCTGAAAGTGATTTCTGTGACTATTGCATCATCTAGAAATGCTATACTAGTAATTCTTCTCAGGCTAAAGCTCCAAAAGAAAACCAATTTTTTGTCATTGCTGTTTTCAAATTACTAACAAGCTTAGCTTATGAAAAGCATTGCATTAGCAAATACACATTGAAGTATGAGTCAGCACTAAATAGCATGGTGTTAAAAAGGAAGAAGAACAGAATCATTAATCCTAAGATAATTTATAATAAATTAGAATATTGACTGATGTATTAAATTTACTAATTGATTTTTCTGTTGTTTCCATAGAGCTAGGAAATGGTGTAGTTTTTTTTGCACCAATGGATTATCTCCTTATTTCTGAATCCTTTGTAATTCTTTTAGTAGTTCAATCATTCGATTATATTTGTTTTAATTGTACAGAATGCAGGTGAACACTGTAGCTGATTAAAAATCCAAGTGTGAGAAATATGTTTTGAAGAGTACACTGCGTTCCAATAATTGAGAACTCTGCTTTTTCATTAATGCAGCTGTTTAGATAACAGCACCATGGTATTAGCCTATCTTCTTTGTGTGGACTCTCACAATCCTCTCTTTGTTGGTATTTTCCCCTTTCTCCCTGAGGCTGTTAGCAAAAAGTAAGAAAAACTGACAACTTACTTGAAATATTTGTATTGAATCCATCTTTTTCCACTGCATTTGTCACCAATCTGCCTGAAGGAATGGAATTGCAGTTCTTTTCAAATGCTGTGTTTTAAGCCAGCACTTTTGTGTAGTGATGAGTGGAGTGTTCCCCAAGAAAGACAGTGCCTTAGTCTCATTTCTGCACATATGCCATCAGCTTGTGGGACATAAAGAAGTATGCACTTGCATGCAGTTGTGTATTTGTGCACATCTCATGTGTCTGTGTTTATGAAACCTATCAGCCTATCAATCTGTGAATCATCTATCTGTGCTGAACGTTTTATGTTTTGAATGATATAATGTCAGTGGAATGCTCTGGTGTTCTTGAGGACTTACAAATGTTTTTGGCTATATTTCTCACAAATTATAGGTAAGAGGTAAAAACATCAGTAATTATCAGTGGAATTTAACTTACTGAATACCACATTTACATAATAAAAATAATTCACACTTTTGAATAACAACATTGAAATAGCATGGCGACATGATAAAGCCCATATAGGTCAATCTCATCTGGAATTATGAAAAAACTCATATATAAGTGTACATAAACTTTTAGATTTTCAAGAAAACAATGCAGAGATATTTTCTTTTTTATTCACTACTCTGTTCTAAGAGTCTGGAACAGTGCTTGGTGCAGAGTAGGGACTGAATCATATTTGTTTCATAAAGAAAAATTATACACAGCATTAAGTAAGTATAAGGTGAAAATTGTTCTCATTGTTAAATTATATGTATAGCTATATTAAACTACTAATCACAAATAAGAATGAATGCCTAAAGCATAATATCATAGTACATTCAAAAATGCTTATTTCATATTAAAATATACAATTTTGTGACTTGGCTTTGAACACAGGTAGATAAGGACTATCCCCTGACCCAAACTCCAGCCTCCTGGACCCTTTACTAACCAATAATACAATATCTAAAAATTTTAAAACCCCATAAAGAAGTTCTGCAGCAATATCAAGCAAATGTACAAATTTGCAAATTTCACATAAGACTACACAGTCACACAGTGTGCTTTGCTTGGCTTCTTCAGTGTGATACAAAAACTGGGTGTCAATGCTAGGCATACTGTTTATATCACCAGTGAAATTTAGGAAGATAAAAGAAGGATCAAGGAAAAAGAAAGAAAATTATGTTTAAGTTAAACAATACTTTTCTCATGCTTTTCACATGTAACTATGAATAAACCCCAAAGCAATAAGAATACATAAATGTGTTTTATTTTATTCTTTTATTGAATCTTGAGATTCCCTCAATGGGAATGATTCTCATACATATCAAATTTTATTAATAGAAAACAAATATATACAAAATTCACTATCCATGAAAGGCTCACTCAATTCCTTTAGCCATATTAACCTAAAACAACACTAAGAATTCTAGGAACTATCAGTTCAATTTAATAAAAGAGTTATGAAACTTTAAACATGCTCATGGATGTTTAAATAGTTGACATGACTCATCCTTGCTAGAAGCACGGTATTTCAGAAAAATTAGATTCAAAATATGTATTTGAAATTATTTGTCTCTGAGAAAAGTTACAATATTTAGGGGGAAATAATGGATAAGGTACTTTAAAATTAAGGAATAATGAAAACATCAAGCAAGAAGTTGCTAGACTGATTATAATCAAATGCAAGGGAAATAATATAAACAATAGCCCCTAAGAACAGCTAGAAGGAGAATAAATAAATGCTATTGATATTACAGATGAAGATTTTTGAAAGTGTGAAGAATTTGGAAAACAGAGAGATCTGTACACCCTACAGGCCCACAAAAAAGATGAAGAATTTGGATTGTGATAAACAACCTCCCCTAGACTCTAAACCCTATAACGAACTATCAAGATTTAGCAGTTCCTTGTGTAACTTCTCACTGTTCCTTGGAGCTCAAAAAATAGGGAGGTACAAGTGAAAGACCAGTTCCATTGGTAGATCACATCCCCATCTAAATAGGGACTTCCTTCAACTACTTCAAAGCAATCAAATGGAAACTTTATGTTAGCAAGGTTTTTGTAAAGCTACATGTGAGCTGTTTCTCAGGACCAAGCTATGGGTAATGTGCACATTAAGAGACATTAATTTGATATTTTATGAATTAACATATTGTACATAATTCAATTATATAACTATAAAAGTAGATATTGATTAATCTCTGTAATTTATGAATGTGGTTCCCTGGATTAAAACAAGTATCTTAAAATTCAGATATTCTTAACTATTTAAAACTTACTCCTGTATTTAGAGTTGTTATTGAGGAAAAATATGAAAAACCCATAAGGGAAAATTTTAAGTTTCTTCTTTTAATAATTTTAGTGTTTAACAAGTATTCTTTCTTGCTTATACTAATTAGCCATTCTTGAAACATAGTAATGAAATTGTCTATTTTCCAGTGATAATAGTATAAAACTTGTTATTTTCTCCTAATGAAAATTTGTTCAAAAGAGGAATCAACAATATTTTATCTGGCTATAAACAGTGGTCATCAATTATCTTAGCATCATCGCAGTCACTGATATCACATTGTGAGTGGGCATGTTTGTATCTTTGCCTTAAAGAATTTTCTTTTCTTTTTTTTTTACATGAATCATAAGCCTGTAAATGATATTCAAGGAAATAGATAGTAATTAGTAGATAAAATTCTGATACTTTCTGGCTTTAATTTTGTCTTTGATTCCATTTCTCTCTGATTTGTAATATAATTCTGCATTTTATCTTAAAAATATTCTTTTTGCAGAGATTGCATTCTCTGGAAGTTAGATGCTGAGATGGAATTAAGGTGCAAAAGGGACCAGAAGAAGATCTGCTGGATCACAATGAAGACTGACTCAAGTCTTTTCCAGTTAAAAGAGGAGATGAAGAGTAATTACTGCCCATTGAGAAAGTCCTTTCCTGAGTATAAATAGCTAAAACTTTTTACAGTCACCTTGCTCAGATTCCTCTGTAATACCATGAAAAAATAAGATTCAAATACCCAGTCTTCTTCAATCTTTGTTAGTATGCTAACAAGAGTGAGGTCTTAGCTTGCTACTGTTGAAACCTAGCCTAACTAAATTAGCTAAGAAAAGGAACTTCTAACTAATCCTTCCTTCACACAGCTCGCTTTATGCATGTATAAATATTTGCATGAATTATAATTAATTATGACTTACAAACTAAGAACCAATCAATAAAATGCATATCTCAAGAACCTTATTAATGAATTAAAGATGAAAATCGATAATATTAAAGAGGAAGTGAACATTGATATGGAAAACCTCAGAAAAAATAATGAAACAAAAATATAAAACACAATGGAAGGCCACTCCAGCAGATTAGAACAAGCAGAATCTCAAGACTTGAGGATAAAATGGAAATTAAAGGAAAAACTGAAGAGCTACTAGTCAAACAAACTGTGAAAGACCAACATCAAAAGACCAACTCTGAAAATTATGGACATTGAAGGAAAAGAGCTGCAAGCAAAAGGGATTCATAATATATTCAACAAAATAATAATAGAAAACTTCCCAAATCTAAAGAAAACTATGCCCATTCAGGAAGCCTACAGGACACCAAACAGATTTGACCAAAATAGAACTACCCCATGGCATATTATCATTAAAGAAAACTATGCCCATTCAGGAAGCCTACAGGACACCAAACAGATTTGACCAAAATAGAACTACCCCATGGCATATTATCATTAAAACAACAAGCACAGAGAATAGAGAAAGAATACTGAAAGCTGTAAGAGAGAAAAAACAAATAAAATACAAAGGTAAACCCATCAAAATCACAGCAGATTTCTCAACAGAAACATTAAAAGCAAGAAGGTCACACACGGAGTGAGGTATTCTGGGGACTGAATGAAAATAACTTTAACCCTAGGATACTCTACCCAGCAAAACTATCATTCAAAATATATGGAGCAATAAAACTCTTCCATGATAAGTAGAAACTAAAACAATACATGACAACCAAGCCACCACTGCAAAAGATTCTTCAAGGAATTCTACACACAGAAAATTAAAGCAAATGAAACCATTAGAGGACAGGCAGTACCAAACCACAGGAGAAGAAAAGACAAGGAATCAGAGAGTAACATTGATTCAGCTGCACACAATCAAACCCTTAAACAACAAAAACAAATAAATGGCAGGAATCACCACATACTTATCAATACTGACACTGAGTGTTCACAGACTTAACTCCCCCATAAAAAGACACCATTTGGCAAACTGAATTAAAAAGAAAGATCCAAGATTCTGCTGTTTACAGGAGACCCATCTCATTGACAGAAACAAGCACTGACTTAGGTGAATGGCTGTAAGAAGATTTACCAAGCCAATGGCTCCCGAAAACAAGCAAGAGTAGCAAGGTGTCAGGATACAAAATCAACTTACAAAAATCATTAGTTTTTCTATACACCAACAACAAACAAATTGAGAAAGAATATATGGAAACATTTCCATTTACAATAGCCAAAAAAAAATCAAATACCTAGGAGTAAACTTAACAAAGGATGTGAATGACTACAAGGTGAACTACAAACCCCTGAAGAGAGAGATCAAAGAAGACTACAGAAGGTGGAGAGATCTCCCGAGCTCATGGACTGGTAGAATCAACATAGTAAAAATGGCTATACTACCAAAAGCAATTTACATGTTTAATGCAATTCCCATCAAAATTCCCAATGACATTCATGACAGAGATTAAAAAAATCTACCTTGAAGTTCATTTGGAAACACAAGAGACTGTGAATAGCCAAGGCAATGCTCAGCAAAAAAGAGCAATGCTGACAGTATCACAACACCCAACTTCAAACCATATTACAAAGCAATAGCAATAAAAACAGCATGGTACTGGCACAAAAACAAGCATGAAGACCAATGGAACAGAATAGAGGACCCGGATATGAATCCACACAGCTCTGCCCAACTTATTTTTGACAAAGACACCAAAGATATATGATGGAGAAAAGACAGCCTCTTCAACAAATGTTGCTGGGAAAAGTGGTTATCCATCTGCAAGAAACTGAAACTAGATCCATGTTTATCACCCTATATTAGTATCAACTCAAAATGGATCAAGAACCTTAATATCAGGCCTGAAACACTAAAGTTAGTACAGGAAAGAGCAGGGAATACTCTGGAAGTAATAGGTATAGGCAAGGATTTCCTCAATAGTACCCAAGCAGTCCAGCAACTAAGAGAAAGGATAGACAAATGGGATTTCATAAAATTAAAAAGCTTCTGCACAACAAAAGAAATGGTCTCTAAACTAAAGAGACCACCCACACAGTGGGAGAAAATATTTGCCAGCTATACATCAGACAAAGAACTGATAACCAGAATATACAGGGAACTTAAAAAACTAAACTCTCCCAAAATCAACGAACCAATACAGAAATGGGCAACTGATCTAAACAGAACTTTCTCAAAAGAAGAAATTCAAATGAACAAAAACACCTGAAAAAATGCTCACCATCTCTAGCCATAAATGAAATGCAAATCAAAACCACACTAAGATTCCACCTCACTCCTGTTAGAATAGCCATCTTCAGCAACACCACCAACAACAGGTGTTGCTGAGGATGTGGGGAAAAAGGAACCCTCTTACACTGCTAGTGGGAATGCATGCTAGTGCAACCACTCTGGTAAACAATATGGAGGCTTCTTTAAAAACTAAACATAGATCTGTCATATGATCCAGCAATCCCACTCCTGTGGATATACCCAAAGGAAGGCAACACAGGTTACTCCAGAGGCACCTGCACACCCCTGTTTATTGCAGCACTATTCACAATAGCCAAGTTATGGAAACAGCCAAGATGCCCCACCACTGACGAATGGATTAAGAAAATGTGGTATTTATACACAATGGAATTTTACTCAACCATGAAGAAGAGTGAAATGTTATCATTCTCAAGTAAATGGATGGAACTGGAGAACATCATCCTGAGTGAGGTTAGCCAGGCTCAGAAAATGAAAAATCGTATGTTCTCCCTCATATTCAGACTTTAGATCTAGGGCAAATACAGCAATGTTGTTGTTACATGCTAAGGGGAGAGCACATATGAAAGGAATGGGGATAGATAAGAAACCCAAAACTTGAAAGTGTTTGATTTGCCCACTGCAGAGGAGCTAATACAGTAACCTTAAAATGACAGAGGTACAGTTGGGAAGGTGACCAGGAAGTACTGAAGATGGCAGATAGATATGAATCTATTTGGGTTGTAACACATTTGTACATGGAAGCAATGCTAGGAATCTTTCTGTATAGCTATCCTTATCTCAACTAGCTAAAACACTGTGTCTTCTTATTATTGCTTATGTCTACTCTTCAACAAAATTACAGAAAAGGGAAGAACAGGTTCTGCCTGGAAATGAGGGGAGTAGGGGGAAGGAGGGGACGGGGGCAGGAGGGAGAAATGGCCCAAACAATACATGCACATATGAATAAATGAATAAAAAAAAGAACATTTTTGAGAATTCTTTTCATCTTTCTTAAGTCATAATAGCTCATCTTTCATTTTAGGTCCAAAGTTTGACTCATTAAAATATAACTTTTTATTAATTTCTTATAAATGGAATTATTTTAGACTAATGTGAATAAACAAAAGGAAAGATTTGTTTAGAAAAATATTGTCCAGCATACTTTAAAAATAATTCATGCATTTAACATCATTTGAACCATACATTGTCTTTAATTATAGAAAGAAATTGGAAAATGTTTTTAAGATTAATTACATTAATGAGCAAGGAAGAGAAGACGGTCAAATTTGATGTATGTGTAATATAGCTGTCAAATTATCCTGCTGGGTAATGTATCCAAAACTGGCATGATCTTTGCAAGTAAGCTCAAAAGCTGAACAATACCTTCAAAAGTAAGCATGTTGTTAACAGTAGCTCTTGCTGTGTTACATGAATGGACAATAATATCCTCTATAAAACTAGCAGTTGGAAATTAAATATGCCTTTCTCTGAAAACACACAAACCTGTCAAAGTGCTATGCTATTTATTAGGAACACTGCTAATTAAATGAAATGGCCTCCACTTCTCACCCAACCACCACAAATATGCTACAAACTAATAGATTCTAAATTTAATTTTTGACAATCACAGTCATGAATAGAAAAAGAATTAATTTACTTACAAGGGAGCAGAGGGAATATACTGAGTTTTGGACATTGATGTTAAATTCTATCTTGAAGCAATTTAAAAAATAAAATGCATGAAAATTTCTGTAAGAATAAATATTGTACAGTAGCCTTCAAAGAGGAACTCCTTGCTGTGAATCACAATGATATGTATAGAACTATTCACAGCTTCCTTAAATGAGTGTTATTTAGAGAAAAATCACAGAATGGAAGAGACAATAATAAAAGATGCCAAAACAAGATGAGAATTTGGAAGAAGCTTAGAAAATATTTTTACATAAACAGGGGTCAAAGAATTGCAAATCAAGAAGCTCTAAGCACAATGTCCTATTTTGACAAAACAAGTGTTGGCTCTGTTACTAAACTCTTGTTTCCGTAGCTTTATTTGCATAAACTTGTTCCAAAATCACACTGTATAAATTAGCACTGCTTTAGAGTAAGTCTTCATGCCTGGCAGAGTAAACCCATCTTTGACATTGTCATGTTTCCATATGATTTTGGAATCAGCTTTTCAGTTTCCAAAAGACCTGATGGTATTTTCATTGAGAGTTCGTTGAGTTTATAGACAACATTGGTGAGAGCTGATCTCTTTGCATATTGTAAGTTGTTAATCCATGAATATTGTATATGGATCAGGTAAATCAGACAATTTCATTCAATTTACAGATTTACAGCTGTCTGTGTTATGTCTTATAAGTTTAATTTCAGATTTATTTCTTAGCTTCTGAGTCCATATTATTCTAAATTGTATCCCAATGATGGAAAGAAATGTTAATAAAGATTGGAATGTATGGAATATGTAAAGAACTCCCATAAATCAGTAAAAGTCAGCCAAGACAATGGAAAAAGTAGGCAAAGTATTTGAACAGAAAATACTTAAAAGGATATCCATATTTAAAAGCATATGAAAGACACTGAACTTCATTAATCTTTTTTTTTAGTATAAATGAAGTTTATTAAAAGTTAGGGAAGGGAAATACAAAGGGGGCCCAGGTGGAAATAGGAAGCCAAAAGAGCATGTTTCTGCTCTTCAGGTGTTCTTAAAACCCATGATAACCTATGGGAAGGGGAGAACCAGGTGATTCCCATCCAATAATCAATGAGTTGGGGGAGAGGCATGGGCGGTTCCTGGCCAGGTGAGGTGGTTCCTAAACTAAAGCATGGTTAATGTAAGATGTAATATTTATCTGTGAGTCCAGAACTTCCCTCATTTTAGCCTACTTCAAATTCCCCTGAGAGACAATATTCCAAAAAATTGTTTCCCGAGTTGCTGAAGAGGGGCAGTCCATCTTCAGTATCTTCTTCAAGCTGACAAGGGGCAGCAGAACCTACCTACAAGGGGAAATTGTCTCTCCTATTTCTTTCCCTTGAGGCTTATTTGGACACAAGGTGTCTGAACTATTGTCCAGCACAGTCAGTGTTCCTCATGGAGTTCTAGGTTGTTCATGGAGATCTTGTTCATTTATAAAGACCAATAACCCTGTTGCCTTTTGATTTGGGTCCTAAAGGTTTTTACCCTGAAAGAGGTAAATCTGGTTGCGAAGGCATGACCAGAACATGAACATCATAGAAGCATCATAAGGGCCAGTCTCTTACACCCTTGCATGAGGGTTCCTAAATGGGATGTTGATCCTGAATGCCAACCCAACTATTAAAACATCAGAACTATTATACACTGGGCAAAGAGGCTGATGTAAAAAATAATATGTAAAAGCAAAAAGATAACAGTATAAAAGAGGACAATCTGTTTAGTGTTAAAAAGGAAACATCTTAATATGAACTTTTGTAACCACTACCAAAGTAAGCTTGGTTGATATAAACCCATAGCCTGTGGTCAAAAGCCTAATTAATCTTAATATAAAAAATCATAAATAATAAATGTAACTACATATTTGCAAGGATGAAGTAGGCCAAGGAGGTACACAAATGCAAGTATGTGCAATCAAGTACAGTAATAGAATTCAAGAACACTGCTGATCATTGTGTAAATTATGTACCAAATTTGAAGAATAGTTAGGCATAACATACTAAAGTGGAACATGCAAATATGGTTCACTAACTTCTTACATCACACTGGAAGAGAGTATAGAAACAGCATGAATGTACTAATTCCAAAATATCATCTCTCAGAATTTCTCTCCTGGTATCGTCTCCATTCCTACCCTGTATCAGTTAAAGTCTAGTCAGTACCCACTCACAAACACACCAGTAATTTAAATCTGGAAAATTTAACATAAAATATCATTTAGGAACAAGTGAATACTCACTAAGGTAGAATAAAATAAAATTTAATAGAATGTTCCAGGACTCAGAGAACACACTCAAAGAAGAAGCAACTATAGGACAGGACCTCTCTCCCCAAGACTAAAATTCAATCCTTAGAGAAGGAGTGGCTATTGCCTACTTATTATGTAGACATTTGTTGAGTTGATAGAGCAGAATTCATCCACAGATGTGGGACCGGGTTGGCAAGTAAGAAACCAATGAGATGGTAAAGATGGTATCCTGATTTGTCCATTCCTAGAGCTGGCTCACAGCTAGTAGATAAAGCCTGATGAGCAGGAAACTTCCTGCCAGGATGACAGCAGGTTGGGGATGGCAACTAAGAAACCATGGGGTAGGATTGGCAAATAAAACTTGCTGGAGGAAAAGCACCATTGGCATGTATACTTCTGGCTCCCACACTTCCAAACACAAAGGGAAAAAGCACACATGCCATATCTATGAGACAGACCTCTTCCTACCATCTCTCTCCAGTATCCTTTACTGACAAAGCTTAACATTGTGACAGCTGAACAAAAAGAAAATATTACTGATTTCAGCTCCAATAGGGCTTATGCTCTTAGTTTTTCCTAATAAGAATCATTTGCCTAATAATTTAGGCAAAAACAACATGTATTTGGGGCTTAGAGGCAACAAAATAAAACCTGGTAACATGAGGAATTAGGTTACTTACCAAGCATGCAAATTTTTTTAAAACATGAATACTATTAGTAGAAAGTAAGTAAACATGTATAAGTATAGATTTTGAGTGGCAGTACCAACGTGAACATAGGCCTGAATATTAACTGGGAAATATTCTGCCAAAAACTCCTGGGATTAGTACAGAGACACAGTGTTAGGATGGCACTCTTAAAATTTGATGACAACGATGTCACAGTATAAATGAAGAAGAGACCCTACAACTATCAAAGAAGAACATGGAAAAGGGGGTCAAAAGCAAGAAAAGGAAAATGATAACATTGACTTATGACAAAAGCCCAGAAAACCTTCCTCCTTATAATACATTCCAAATGAAATCAAAGGCCAAAGTTGCAACCATGATGCCTTGATGCACAGTGATGTGAGGTGAAGGTGGTCCTGGAGATTAGATAGGGCTGTCTAGAATGAAAGTAGACCTCCAAATGCTGATATTACCACAATGAAGCAGAAAATCATGATCTGTCACAGATTACTCAACTAAATGAAATTCTATACATAAAGACCCTATTTGACAAAAAGGCTTTAGCTCATGCAAGAAAGACTTGGAAATGTCATAGTAAGTACATGCTGAGCTGTATTTTACAACTTGCCTTTTTTTGGGGGGGTGGGGGAGATTAGAGTTTGAACCCCTGGCTTCGTACCTACAAAGTACCACTTGAACCACACTTCTAGTCTCCAACACTTATTTAAAGAGATCAGTACCAATTAAACAAAGAACTGTACTCTGGAGAATGGAAAACATCCTATTTTTCTGGGGTATCTGACCAGAGTTGACTCAGATAATGGTGTACCCCAAACACAACATGATCTGTCAAGTATGGAAGTTAGGTGATAAGCAGAACAGTATTCTCAGTCTATTGTGGAGTGGGTACAACGGTTCTGTGGACTCACACCACCATTGTTTACGTGGTGAACGTGTCTTTGGACTGAGTAGTATCTAACAGCCAGAAATATTCACAATGTATTCCTGTTCATTAAAATAACAGATATTCAAAGTAAGTCCTAAAACTTCTAATCTCCCATTTATAAGATAGCAAGTCAGTAGCATCTCTACTGCAATTGGAATGAAACTGTTTCATTCCAAAAACACCACTATCGGTTCATTAGTTTTGGGAGAATTTAGTTTTTTTAATTCCCTATATATTCTGGTTATCAGTCCTTTGTCTGATGTATAGTTGGCAAATATTTTCTTCCACTCTGTGGGTGTTCTCTTCAGTTTAGAGACCATTTCTTTTGATGAACAGAAGCTTTTTAGTTTTATGAGGTCCCATTTATCTATGCTATCTCTTAGTTGCTGTGCTGCTGGGGTTTCATTGAGAAAGTTGCAAGTGAACTAAACAGAACTTTCTCAAAAGAAGAAATTCAAATGGCCAGAAAACACATGAAAAAATGCTCACCATCTCTAGCAATAAAGGAAATGCAAATTAAAACCACACTAAGATTCTACCTCACCCCTGTTAGAATAGCCATCATTAGAAACACCAGCAACAACAGGTGTTGGTGAGGATGCAGGGAAAAAGGAACCCTCTTACACTGTTGGTGGGAATGTAGACTAGTACAACCACTCTGGAAAAAAATTTGGAGGCTACTTAAAAAGCTAGACATCGATCTACCATTTGATCCAGCAATACCACTCTTGGGGATATACCCAAAAGACTGTTACTCCAGAGGCACCTGCACATTCATGTTTATTGCGGCACTATTCACAATAGCCAAGTTATGGAAACAGCCAAGATGCCCCTCCACTGACGAATGGATTAAGAAAATGTGGTATCTATACACAATGGAATTTTATGCAGCCATGAAGAAGAATGAAATTTTATCATTCGCTGGTAAATGGATGGAATTGGAGAACATCATTCTGAGTGAGGTTAGCCTGGCCCAAAAGACCAAAAATCGTATGTTCTCCCTCATATGTGGACATCAGATCAAGGGCAAACACAACAATGGGATTGGACTATGAGCACATAATAAAAGCGAGAGCACACAAGGGAGGGGTGAGGATAAGTAAGGCACCTAAAAAACTAGCTAGCATTTGTTGCCCTTAACGCAGAGAAACTAAAGCAGATACCTTAAAAGCAACTGAGGCCAATAGGAAAAGGGGAACAGGTACTAGAGAAAAGGTTAGATCAAAAAGAATTAACCTAGAAGGTAACACACATGCACAGGAAATCAATGTGAGTCAACTCCCTGTATAGCTATCCTTATCTCAACCAGCAAAAACCCTTGTTCCTTCCTATTATTGCTTATACTCTCTCTACGACAAAATTAGAAATGAGGGCAAAATAGTTTCTGCTGGGTATTGAGCAGGGCAGGGGGCGGAGTGGGTGGTAAGGGAGGGGGTGGGGGCAGGGGGGGGAAATGAACCAAGCCTTGTATGCACATATGAATAATAAAAGAAAAAGGAAAAAAAAAACACCACTATCAAAGAGTGACACTTTTCTTCATAACTCTATTGAATTCACTTATTTGGACCTTGCAAAAAAAAAAAGTAAAACACATGGATTTGGGAACTGATGATAACTCTTGGTAACTTAGCTATGTGGTATCACAACTACTACCTGCATCCATACAGAATTTCAAAAACATTAAACTTATTTATGATAGGACAACAATACATGTTCACTGTTTTGTTCTCGTGGCTATGTTAAATTCTTTCCTGTCACAATGTAGTTCAAAGGATCCTCAGCCATAACACTCCCCATATTCTTATCCTGGCCGTAATGTTATGACAATGGGACCTGAGGAGCAAATTATGCAAAATCTGAATATTTAGAGCTTTGAAGGTCAGTGGTATTCTCAGATATTTCCTCCAAAGTACAAAAGACTAGTTACACATAATATATCATCTGTCACTAAGAAAGAGGTACAGAGTTGACGGAATAATTTGGAAATAACCTATACATTTCTCCTTTTCCTTTTCTTTTTTGGCAGTACTGCAGTTTGAACTCATGCTTGTTAGCCAGATGCTCTACCACTTAAACCACATCACCCATCTTCAGTTCTTGAAGAAAACCATGTATCGTGTAATTTTCAAGGCTTCCAGCTTCAGTGGGTCTAAGAAAAGGGGTGGAAATTGCCATGTATCTTGGACCATGTAACCTTCAGCTCTAACGATTGTGAACACATCCATTGTCATCATCTACCATATTTAGATGCTATATAGGTCTTTAGAAAGCAGAAAGAGAGGAGTTGAACTTCAGTCCAATATTATTCTGAACCAAAAACTATACTCTGCATTAAACGTCATTTTAAAAATTCATTTAAAAAGTAGTTTGTGACATGCTAGAGAGCTCTGGTAAGGACAGAGCAACTGATGATGGATATCAAGTGTCTATGGGATTTTAGCTATATATCCTATGTTGGGTCAGATCCAAAAAGACATAAATTTAGGCATGCAAAGGAATCACCTGTCATCTAATGGAAATGGCACACTTGAGATAAGGAGGGAGCAAACTGAAGGACATATGTAAATTGAATAACTCAAGCCTGGTGTCACCAACGGATTGCAGTGAAAGTGGTAAAAAGAAATTCTCCCAGTGATCAGAGTCCAGAATAGTGCATTGGGTATTGACTTCCTGTGTATTGAAAGCAAGCTCAGATTAGGACAGACTCAGGCACATTTACAGTATCAAAATAACTTAGTTGGTTAGCCAAGGGGTCTAAAAGCAGATATGTAAGAATATTGGAGGCATGGAGGTCAGGGAAATACAGAGAGATAAGTCTGTGGTCAGGGGGACAATATGGTATCTATGTATTCCATATCACAGTGGACATGGAGCCATGCTGCCCCCACACTTAAGGCACTCAAACTTTAAACCTAATCCTTTCCAAAACTGCCTACATCATGTGTATAGCTAAGACATTTAAGATAGCATGAAAAACATTTAGGTGATTCAAATGCTTAACATTTATTGAAGAACTGGCTTGAATTAGTCATGGATTAAAGGCCTACCTAACTACTTTAATGATGAGAAGAAGTAAGAAAAATCCTTAGTTATTTATTGTAATCATAATGAATACTAAAATAAAATAGCACCTAAAAGGTAGTTTGAAACATATTACCAGCTGGGTACAGTGCCACAGGCTATAATCCCAACACTCTGGAGGCTGAGGAACTTGAGTTCAAGGGCTACATACGGACACCTTTTACCAAAATCAACAACTTATTTTTAAAAATTACAAATGCAATATCAAATTCTTTGATTATGTAGCAAAAACATTATATAATTTGAGTAGTGATAAGATCTGAATTGTGTGAGGTCTGAAGTACAGTGATTTTTTTTTTGATTAGGTGAAGTAGGAATAGATCTTTCAATTAGCAACATTAGCAATACAGGCTTTTCTCAACTTGGAAAACCATGAAAACAATCCCTTAACAAGTATGCACGTAAGCATTGAGTTAATCAAATGGGGGTGGTTGATCTTGTACCACTAGAATGGAAGATCTTAAAGGAATTAAGTCTGAATATTTCTTTAACTCATCTCTAAATCTTAATTCAGTGGGATTCAGACACATTGCCTTGCCCTTCTTCCTATTCTCAAATCAGACCATCTTTATAGTTTTTGCAGTTTCTATCCCTCTTGGGAAGATTTTCCCAAAAAAACTCATGTGGTTTCCTCCCTCACCTCCTGTGGATGCAAACTTAAACTTCTCTGTGAGGACTTTCCTGGCAACAGTGTCTAAAACTGAGTATCCACTCCTATCTTCTCCCTTTCCCCTGCTTGTTTTGTTCCCCATCATATTAATCACTGTTGAAAACACCTTGTACTTTTTCAAATGCATCTTGTTTATTGTCCATTTCCCACAAAAACTAAGAGTTAACATCCCTATTTTGATTCCTTGAAAATTGGCCTTCCAGAAAAAGAGTGGCTTTTCCTGCCAAGTGCTTGGAGCAATCAGTCCTAGTAAATGGCAAGGCTTGAATTACAGCCCTGATCACATCACAAGTGGGGTTGCAGCCCATCTCACATTCACCTCATTGTCTTTGGAAGGATGGGGTGAAGTCAAATTTACACTATGTCAAAAAGCCCATGAGCATCGCAAGGTTGTGTGCTGTGTTCCCTTAATCATGCTGCTTGAAATCCCCGCAATTACAGTTAAAGTTAGGAGTCTAGTTGGGGTAAGTCTTTTCTCTGCCTTAGTATAAAAAATGGTCAAGAGGACACCCATTTATGCACTCATGATCTTGGTCTTGTAAACCTGACGTGTATTGTTTGCCCATTTTTCATTATAGAATATCTTCTTAAATAATATTCATATGTTTTAACAAGTATTTTTCATCATCCTAGCCATTGAACCATTGACAATGAAAGCCTAAAAATTGTGATTACATTTACATATCCCATAGAGCATCCAACCAAGTAATAGTCACATAGAACGTGCTTAATAACACTTGGTTTCAGACTGATTCATCTTAATAGTACTACTGAGGTGGCACAGAGGGAAGGGTTAAGCAAACTGGTTAGGTAACAAGAAAACACAATGCACAGAAGTCAGGGAGCAATAAATTATTAAATGAAAGGGCAATAAAACTGCCAAAAAACTCTAAAGACAACAGGAAAATAAGGACTTAGGAAATGCTTCTAGGTTTGGAGAGAAATAAATCTCTGTGTCTTCTAAGAGAATGTATTACTGTTGGAAATGAGTGCTGGCCAGAATTCAGGTAACCAAGAAGGAAAATATTAGAGGCTGAGCTGAGTAGATATTACAGGAAAGTGACATGGAGTCAGCATTTAGCACATACCTCTTAGATGTGTACACACTTTGTATATAACAAAGCTTTTAATCTTCTCCATATCTTGTATTAATAAGTTATTGCTATTCCCATTTTACAGTCAAGACTGAAGCTGAGAGAAATGGAATTAATTGTGAAGGATTTGAAGTTCATTTGAAACAGAACCAGAAGGATTGTATACTACCAGAGGGAATAAAGAGAACAAATGAAAGTAAGGTTTAACTTTTAACATCCAGGATGATTTTGACTGTGGTTATTCAGATTTGCAAAGGAAGGAGTTCATGGAAAAATAATAATGCTACTTCTAAGAAATGAAATATATATTCTAATGATAAGAATAGTAGTAGATGAATTAGCAAAATACAAATCTAGATTTTGTGGCAGACAAAGTGAGACACAGCAAAGAGACAGTTTATGTTCATTAACTTGTCTTCTGAGTATATATTGGATTATCTTTTAGCATTTACATAATAAGGCAAATAGTTTTATACTTCTTTCCCCATGTATCTGAACACCAACCATATTTATTTCAGTTATTATAAAGATTAAATACATATATAGTATTTAGAACAGTGACCAGCACACAGAAAGCACTATTTGTGTTAGCTATTCTTATAACTTAGATACAAGGAGGATATATAATGCAATATTATGTATTAACTTTGCAAAGGTAATACAGTGAAAATACTTTAGGAGTTTGTTAAACGAGATGGTTTATAATTTTATATATAAGCAGACTAAAGGGAATAAAGGTCATGATATTACTTATACCAAGTTTAGATAAAGAAATGTCAGATTAAAATAAATAAGAAGTCTAATTTCTGAGTATTTTCTCATGTTTTAGAATTTCTATCAATGTATTGAAACAGTACAGAGTCCACGCTCATACTCAACCTCCTCTAGCTTTTGTTCAAAGCCTTGATGTTACTCTTTTCTGGCATTTATCAAAAGTTCCTCATATTAGTTATCTAGGACATTACAAATGACCTCCAAATTTAGCAACAATAAGCATACAGTTATTTGTTTCAATTTCTCTGGAATTTGGAATCAGGTTATAGCTCATGGGTTCTCTAGCTGGGGTTCTTCTCAAAAAATGGCTAGTAAATGCAGCAGATAAATATAGGGTGCCCAATTAAGTGTGAATTGCAGACAGATAATGAATAATTGCTTAGCAAGTGAGCCAAATATTTCAAACTTATACTGACATACATTGTTCACATAAACTTCAAATTTAACTGACCATCCTTTAAACTAGTAACCACACAAGGCTGTAATCACCTCAGGTTCAAAGGAGAAGGTTCTTTTTCCTAAGCCAACCCTAAGATGGTTAGGTGGACTTAGCTCTTTGTGCGGTATGGGACAGGTGCCTTACTTAGCTCCTCATGGGTTCTTGGCTGGAGTCCTGTTTAAATCCAAAGCCTCTCCACAGAGCATACAGCATGGAAACTGGATTTTAGTGGAGCAAGCAAAAAAGGCAAAAAAGAGAGAGTTCTAGGAGAAGAGTGAGAACTAGGAGACAAAAGTCACAGTCTTGTAACTACATCATGGAAATGGCATCCCGTTATTTTTCTGTATTCTGTTATCTAGAAGCAATTAACTAGTTCCATTCTGTACTCAAGGACAGTGCATTATAGGGTCAAGAACCACATCAGTGATTCTTATCTCAGTGCATTATGCTTTCTCTTCTCACTCCTCTCTCTCTCTGTTCTGTCTCTCTCTCTCTCTCTCTCTCTCTCTCTCTCTTCTGTCTCTCTCTCTCTCTCTTCTGTCTCTCTCTCTCTCTCTGAACATTAGTAAGGCTCTTTCTGCCACAAATACTGGTTATTTTCTCAGAATCATTAGTACTTTCCATGTTGCTAAACAGGAAATTCCAATTTCTTTGTCAGGAATATTGACCCATTTGTCTTTCAGTACATCATGCCCTACAATCTCCTTGGTGTCTCCTTAAGGTTAAGGTTCCTCCAAAGCAACCTCTCTTCAAGACATGGTGGTCCAAGACTCAGTCCTTGGTCCTGACCACTTCTAAATTTACACTTCATGCCAGACTTTGACTCCAAATTTATTTGTCTAACTGTCTAATTTCTCCATTTGAATGTTAAATGGGAACCATGACACACAAAATCCAAGTCTAAACGGCTAATTTTCCCCCACCAAAGTGTTTCATCCCTTGCCTTTTTTATATCAGCAGAGGACAATCCCATCCTTCTACTACTCATAAAACCCCCCTAAGTTCTTGTTTACCTCTTTGCTTCCAACCAAAGCATTGCCTCTGTGAAATGCCCCTGTTCTGACATTGAAAATGAAGGAAAAGTCTGCCTACTACTTCTCATCAAGTCCTCACCACAATCCTCATCCAACATGGATTGCTTCAATAATCTCCTAACTTTGTTTCTTCCACTCTGTTATCAACACAGCAATAAAAAAATACTTAACAAAATGGAAATAAGACCCTGTTACTCCCCAATTTTCTCATACATAAAAACCAAATCTTTGCAGTAGACTATATTGCCTGAATGACCTGTCTTATCTCAACTCCTCTTCTATCTGCAGCCATCTACACTGATCCAGTCACAATGATCAATGACTGATTCCTCAAATATGCCAAGCGTGTCCTTGTCATTGAGTTTTTCCATGGACTATCCTTTCTGCACTTCTTCCAGAGACCTGCATGGCTGAATTTATCACTTCATTCAACCTTTTCTTAAATGCCTCCTTCTCGTTGACAGCTCCATGAACCATCCAGTATGAAACCTCACCTCTTTTCTAGTTCTCATTTGATAAACAGCATTATCACATACTACCATCATTTAATGTATTAATTTATCTTCAATACTGATAATTATCTATCTGAATGCTTAATACAAATTTTGCGAAGGTAAGATTGTTGTTTAGCTAACTGATGCTTTCCGAATGCCTGAAGTACTTGCCATCTAGAATGTATTTTATCAATATTTGTTGAATAAACCATAAACAGATAAATAAATAAATGTTACATTTCTTTTCTAGCTTATGGAAATTCAATCAATGGGTAGGCTCTGAATCTTTAATGATTTGTATCCTCCTTAATATTTAACACAAAGGCATGAAAGTATCTACATCAAATTACAAAATTCCTTCAAGATGATCTCAATATATTGACTTCAGTTTGCTAGCATTGAAGTATCATTCATTTTTTGTCTATAACTATCCTATCTATTTTAATGTTAGATTATTAAAATTAGCCCTATTAGGGGAAAATTTAGGGTATTAAATGTTTTTGACACATCAATTACATAACACGATTTAGAAAGCCACCATAAAATAAATGAATAAAATTTGAAATTCAAAGTCATGGCTTATGAATTACTTAAGGATTTATATTTCATTTTTGGTACATTATTTAATATTAGCCTTTGGTTTTTATCAGAATACATAGCTCAGGCACTATCCTGATTCAGATACATAATGTAAAATTTCTCCATGAGAATAAAGAATAAGTTTTAGCCAGGTGCTGGCCTTGCTCAACTGTAATCCTAGCTACATGGGAGTCTGAAATCAGTAGGAGCCTGGTTCCAGACAAGCCCCGGGGGGAAAAAAGTCATGAGATCCCATTACAGCAAATAGCTGGGCCCAGAGTTACCTGTCATCTCAGATCCAAGGGGAAGCATAAATAGAAGGATGGTGGTCCAGGCTGCCTGAAGAAAAGTAAGACCCCAGCTCAAAAGTAAGTGGAGCAAAAATGATCAAGGGCACGGCTTCAGAGGTAGAGTGCCTGTCTAGCAAGTGTGACAGTGTGAAGCCCTGACTTTAAAACACAGTACTGCCACCCCTGAAAAAAAAGTCTTCCAGAAGCAAGTCCAAATAAAAATGAATGTATTGTTTCCCCACTTCCTCAATGCTCTTTTCTCCTTGAAATCTGTTCATATTATACTGATATGTTGAGTTTTGTTGATACAAATGTTTTTATTCTAATGCCATGCTTAAAATCTTAGCTATGTAGCACCATGTTTGACGTCAGAATTGTGGTGTGACATGATTCTTTTGTCTCTTCATTCTTTACTTCACCTGTCTTCTTTGTGTCAGTGTGAACATTTAGGTAATTTTTTTCTTTACTTTGTCCTACAGAAATAAAATTTCAAATTTTTCATCTTGTTCCTTCAAAGATTACATTGACTGCACATTTAATTTTAAATTCACAGAAATGGGAAGTATAGAAAAAGTAGATAGAATACAAATTGAAATAAGATGACACATAATAGAGACAAGAATGTAATCATCAGGTACAATATAGTAAACCTTGACTAAACAGCTTGACATTCAGAAAACAAAACAGGGAATTTAGCTCACTGCATATTCAACAATATTCTATAATATTTTGGCTTACCAAAGGATAATAGTAAAGCTCAGACCACTTTAAAGATTGTAATCCACATAAGAAAAGAAATCATAGTCACTCTTCTTTGTACCACTAGATTGCATTTAAGTTTATATACTGCAATTTTTAAGAGCTGCTGTGTTAACAAACACAGAAGTCAGAAGGAGAGAATGGCTTCGGTAACAGTATTTGAAACGACATAATAAAAACATACGTGAAGAAATGATAGCCATTCATCATGAAAAAAGAAAATGTGAAGAAAACAAAGCTCTCTACAATTATTTAAATCTCTGCAACCTGAGGAAAATGTATAATCTATTATAGGTTGGCACAGAAGATAAAGTTAGACTGAATGAATGCAAGTTACAGGAAAACAAGTATAGTATAGGAATAAACTAAGATCTTAATATTAAAATCGAAAATCTGGGAGAAAAGGCTTGCCATAAGTTATTTCCATCCCTTAAAGTGTTAGTAAAAGATCAGTTGTTCATTTGTTAACAGGTAATTTACTGAAGCATTGGTAAACAAACTAGATCACCCTCCATGGGCATTTCAACTCTAATGTACTGTAACACCTTGACTTTATAATGAAAAGTTATCTTTAGCCATAGCCCCTGACATCCTACCTTTGCTTCTCCTCTCAGATGAAATGTACTCTTCCCTGTTCAATGTGGCTGTGTTTTTCCTGGCACCCTTTCCTCTTTCCATCATCCTTTTCCAATATTCGTTTCTCTACCTAACCTGGGCGAAAACATCAGAAATATCATCTATTCTCCTACTTAGTATACTAAAATATTTTCTCTTTTAATATTTTTTTTGTTTGTGCTTTCTAATCCATTACTTTTCCTTTAATGCCAACAATGCTTATAAAAAGTGGGCTAATGTGAACATGGCTTGTTAACAGAACGTTGAGAGATTTTAGAGACCATGTTTTACATTCTCCATAATATGGAATGTAAAATTTGTCAAAGTCAAATCCGTGAAAAAGTATTTCATAAAGCTATTTCTCTATAAAATACAAATCACATTTGAAGTGAGCTTGCACCAAGTCCCACCTCTCCCATCACTTGTTCTTTGGCAATGGCAGGAATGTAGAAGGAATTAAACAGGATAAGGTCCCTGGATTTTGTCGGCAATGTCTTCGTACTCCAAAGCATCTAGTCTGTACTCCATTTAAGAAACAAACACACTTTATCCAGACCATGTCAAATCTAAAACTTATAAAAACATTAATGGGATAGGGTAAAATGAATAAAAGAATACAATTCTTATTTCACAAAAGCATAAAAGTGGTCCAAATGCTAATGTTCTTAGTTCTATTGCTTTTTAAAAAAATTATCCAAGTTTTCTATGGGTACCATTATAATTATAGGTGGTCATTTGAAGCTAGTCTTTCGTTAAATGCTTTCTGAAGTAAATAAGACATGAAACTATTATGCAAGTTCTGGCCTTCTCAAGTCTATTATTAAGGTTTTTATCCTGTAGACTTTTAAATGATTAAGACTCTTCTGCATCAAACTTGTCAGTCCCCACATGCTGGTAAATCTACTTTTTCGTGTCTTTTGCCTCTTCGGGGCTTCTGAAAGCAGAAAAAAAAAAATGTGCTTTTTTAATGAAACCAAATAGCTCCAACCTTCCGAACACTTTTTTGTCTAAATTAACCTCTAATCTTTCTCTTAGCTCTCAATGAATGTGAATTTACAAACTCTACAATGCTATTTACTGATACCATGTTAACATTCACTGGAAACTATTTTCTTGCAAAATTAAATATTCAGTGAAAAATCTGCTGTTTTTCATTGTTCAGCAACATGAATTGCATCTTAATCCTGTTCCTTACTAGCTAACCTTCTCAGAAAAACACTCTCAATTTCATTTTGGTTTCTCAGACCACAGGGATTCTCTTCCATACATTGTTCTATAATTCTGTTCTACTACAAGCCCCTGAATCTGTCACTGAATTTTACATTGTCTTTAAAATTTTTATCAGTTGGTAATAATTGTGCAAAGGCATCTCATTGTGACATTTTCATACACGCTTATCATACCCATCTTCCATTACCCTCTCCTTTCTTCCTCCCCTTCCTCTGATCCTCCCAATTTATAATCATACCATAACATCATCACCATTATCATTTGAAGTGCTTCATAAACTAAGAAAACTGTAAAACATAAAAGTATTATTTTTAGGTAGAGAAAACGTGATATTTGTCTTTCAGAGTTTGGCTCAACTCTTGCTTATACTCACATACATGTTGATTCTTGATTGTACTAATTTCCTCCATGATTCTACACAGCAGGGAAATGTGTACTTCCTGATTTCTCTTTGTGCATGAGTATAAGGGTTTCAAGCTGCTTGCTGATTTACTCTCTTCCATGTCTGTTCTGCTTCACTCTATGTGCTCCTTATTCTTTCATTCACTGAGATGCACTTTTCTCATTTGTAAAAGAAGATAATATTTTGAAAACTAAATCAACCAATATATGAAAGAATTTTAAAGGGATCTGTAATATTTTGAGTGTGTAATAATCATTGTTAAATTTGTTGGTACATTTTTGAAAAGTTTTTATTAACTCATTGAGAAGAAGCAGGCATAATTAACTAAAATTATTGTTCATTTGAAAAATTTAAAATCTAGGAAGAAATACAGACAATGAAAAGTTTGCATTTTTTGACCTAGTTATTTTCCCTTAAATATTATGAAGCCTGAGTAGCTAAAAGAAATGCTTTCATTAGCAAACTTCAACTTTGAGTGTCTACAGTGTGAATACCATTTCAGTATTTCTAAAGAATTTCTAAATATGAAGTAGGAGCTAAAATATCAAACAGATGCTCACTTTTAAACCATCTTTCCCTTTAAGCTTTAATCTTATTCTAGCTCCCAATAAATAATTAAAGACATAGCTGAGTAAATGCACAGAAAACAGAAAGTGGGATGTCCAACTAAAGTCTTTGAAATTTATATAGTAAGGTAGAGAAACTTTCCATAATTTGCAAAAATCTAGAAACTAAACACATAATGAGTATGGATATGTAAATGTACATGTTTATTTCCTCTTAATCATTATAAAATACATGTTCTATACTTTAAAATCATTCAAAATGCATTTGAAACTGTGAACTATGTAAAACCTAAAATTATTTGTTGAGAAATAATAATTAAACAACATGTATTTTCATATAATCTTGTTCAGTTTCAGCAGCTCTCTAAAGCAGTTTTAATCTTTGACCTTAGCTAGGTTAGGTACACTTAAATTTTTCCTGTGTATTTTTGTTAGTGCTGTTGCCTCTAATTATTCTAATCCATTTGCATTTTGTTGGGAACACTGTTTCAAATGATAATCATATTTTGAAATGTGTTCATCAATGGATTTTTACCAGAATTTCAACAGACTTCATTCTTTTTATTCCATAATTCTCCATTGAGGTTTACCACCATTCCTTTCTCCTCGTTTGGTCTTATTTCATTTCACACTTACCTTTGAAATCATTTTTTTCTTTCTGAAGTACTTTTTGGGGGAGAATTTTATTTAATAGGCTTGTAAATGTATACATTCTAAGTTTTGTAACATATATTATTTGAGGATATCACTATTTCATACTTACTATTGAAATCAATGCTATGAGTTTTAAGCTGGTACACTCTCAGCAGTTAGTAGACTGAAGTAGGAGGACTGTGAGTTAAAGGCTGGCCTGGCCAACAGAGCAAGTTAGAGGTCAGTCTGGGCTATGTAATGAGACCCTGCCAAACCAAAAATATGACAGAAGAAAACAAAAGCCAAAAATTAATTTTGCAGTTAGAAAGCCATTGTCTGCCATCTCAGTGGCTTCGTTTGTTTCCAATCCAGTTGGCATTCTTTCTGTAATTGTCACCTCTCTCTAGTTAGCTTATCTGTTCCTCCAGTCACCTTTATTTTCTTTTTGTTTTTAAGGTTTTATAATTAGAACCTAAATATACATTATTTTGTATGATCTGTCCTCAGATATATTTTTCCTGACCTTGACAATTCATATTTGAATAAATTCTAGAATATTCTCAGAATATTTATTCAGCATATTCATTTTTTAGATATAACTATACTGCTTTTCAACCTACCTCTCTCCTAGTTCTCTCTTTTCTTCAACTTTCATTTACTTTATTTCACATCCTTTGTGTATCAGTCACATTTCAAATCTCATTTTCCTTTGTTTCTCACATTGACTAATATTTGAAGATCTCCTTGACCAATCATTTTTTTCAGCTAAATCTCTACCTCTAGTTCATCCATTCAATTAGTTTTTGACAAGAAAGACTTTTTCATGCTCTAATACTATTAAATACTTATTATTATTTCCTGTTTGAATATTCCAGTATCTGAAATATTTCTGTGGTAATCCAGTTCTTTGTAGAGTCTGTTTGCTCTTGCTCATAGAAGCAAATTTTCCTTTGCAATGTGATTGAAAGACACATAGAGAATTTATGTATTTATATAAATAAATATATATATACGCACAATATATGTATATATAATTTTGATTTACATAATAATATTATCTTTTTGGTGAATTCATAGCAAAATCTTTAGGAATAAATTTACATGATATCTGTGCACAATTTTAAATAGTTCCATATGTATTCAAAGAGAGAAAGTGAGAGTCATGAAAAATAAAGTGAAATATGTTGATTTCTAAATCCACTTGGTGAAATAATAGTATTTATTATACCAGTCTCACATCTGTTCTCCATTTCAAATTTAAAAATGAGACGATAAATTAAAATGTAGTTGATCTGTTAAACATCTTTGTTTTACTTATTTTTTGTATAAATTACTGGTAGCTTTTCTATGTTATCTCTTCATTGCATATCTTTGTTTTAGATGCTTCTAAATATTGTTCTTGTTTGCTAATAGAAAGTCTTCTACATATAAGACAGCAGTGCTACTCATGAGATGCTCCTTTACACTGAAAGAGTACCCATAAAGGTAGTGAATACATGCAAATTATCCTCTACAATCTTCAGAGTGAACCTAAGACAGCACACTTTAGGTTCTTCTGAACCTCAGTAAATTTTGAATTTCTGTACCTGGCATGTTCCATGCTTCTAAGGCCATAATTATCTACAAGAACGCTAATTTCCTTAGGATTCTACTTATTTAATTAAATCTTTTTCATGTTGTTTTCCAAAAGTTCTCAGTCATGAAGGAAGAGACCATTTTTTTTTTGATTTTCTAAAGAAAGGTTAATCTCACATTTTCAGTCATCCCTGAAAGGGTTTTCTTTGATTACATGTTAGTTCTTTCTTCGGGTTTTTTTTTTTATTTTTGCCTAAAATTATTAAACAATGTCCAAAGATAATAGCTTTGTCATCCTTATTCTTCACACTTCTTGACATTTCCTTTCTTTTAAAGGGATCTTCTTCTAACCATGATCTGGGTCCTTACCATATATATTAAATAGTAGAACACACAAAATATTGGCTGAATGTGTAGACAAACATTTTTATTATCATCATTGTTAGACACACAAATACCAAAAAAAAACAGAAAAAATGTGCACACATATGAGTCATACATCTTAACAAACACTGTTTTCCTTACTGTGAACATATGCTCTCAGTGAAATCAACTAAGATGGTTCTATTCAAAAATTGCCTACAAGTTATCTTCAGTCATTAAAAGCAGATATTTTGTTTATTTCAACATAATTACAATTAAAGTTTACAACAGAATTAACTGAAGAAAGAAAAAAGCTATTTTCAAAAACTAGGCACATTCTTTTAAGTTGGCACTGAAGAAAATGCACAAATGAGTATCAGAACATAAATAAGAATTTCATTGTATGATAATTTATATGCACAGTTTAGTCAGTAAAATTCTAATAACTCTCTGTAGCCTAACTAAACTAATATTAAATGAAATAAAAATGTTTTTAAGGGCAAGCAGTGTATTTGTACTAAGTATCAGTGTGAACTGACCCAGTTACTTCAAATAAGTACTTGAAATAATTCTGCAGGTCCTTTGAAAAAATGCTCATGAGGAAAAGAAGCAGGAGGTGAATAGGAGAATAAAGAGGAAGAGTGTAAGCTCACTATACCTACGTGTACTTGATAGTTTATCGGTTATAAACTTCCCACGTGTCACTTCATGCTGGGTAACTCTGCACAGAAAGCACTTCATTCTGTAAAAACATATGACATTTCTCTGTCTCAATTTCTTAGTAATTCCTAGAGAACAAAGACTGCAATGGATCTGGTCAATCTGTTGACCTCGAATAGTAGGATTGAAAGGTTATTAAATCATATTTGGAAAGGAATCTGAACACCCTGAAAAACATGGAGCATATTAAACATGACCAAGTTCTAAATTTCAGTACAAATAGAAAATTTTGGTTTTCTCTAACTTCATTTTTAATGCTAAAATGGTGTATTCTTCTTTAAACTTTGTTTTATTAATAAAGAAGCAAAAGCCAAATGCTTTCAAATGAACTGATGCATTAATATTTACCTTGGCCGATGGATATACGCTTAAATAAATAATTATTCTTTAAAAATATTTATGAATAGATCAATAGGTATCCAACATCAAGGAAACAACTGAGAAAAATCAACTACTTTTTATTGTTGAAAGGACATTAAAATCTAAATAGGTTAGGCAAGGTGCCACCCTACTGTAACCCCAGTCAATTAAGAGATGGAGGTGAAAGGATAGAGAACAGGAAACCAGTCCTGGCAAAGTTAATAAGACTCTGAAAAGAATAAAACAAAACCAAATAAGCAAAAATGGGGAGACTGGTAGTTCTACTTAAGTGGTAGAGCATTTGTATAACAAACCCAAGTCTAATCAAACTTCTTCATTTGACAGGTGCAAACACATGAAGGTCCAAAGAAGCAGACTTAAATCAGGTCATGTGATTAGAAAGAGGGGAAAAAAATGGGTTCTTCCCAATTAGGAGTGCTTTCTTTTCTTTCTTTTTTTGGAGGTAATGGGGTTTGAACTCAGGGCTTATCCACTTATTAGGCAGGTACTCTACCACTTGAGTCAGGCCTTCAGCCTCAATCAAGCTTTATTCATTCAGGTAGCAAGTGAGTCCATACCTACCATGAGCTGAACACTATGCAGGCATGATCCTACACTCTAAATGCTTACCATTTGCAGAATGAGTTTATTTAAAAATAAGTAGGTCAGCATGTGATAATTATTCTACCTAGACAGATTTGAAATACCTTTTAAACATGTATCACTTCTGCCTGGAGAATGGGGATGGTAGGTGAGATATCTTCTGAGAAGCTTGCTTTGAAAGTATGGCTGCATCTTGAAGTGATGATGGGAAGAACACCCAAACAGGAGAGGCAGCATGAGATAACACCATGACACAAGTCATACCCAGGGAATCTTAATACATAAAGGTAACAGTGAGGAAGGATGAGATTGAGATGAGATGGGAAAGGGGCCAAGGTACAAGGGCTCTTAACTGTTAGATTTAGAATTTGCATTTTTAAAGCAATAGAAAGTTTCAAGATTTATGCCTAGATAGTTAGGTGACCAGGCTTGCAATTTGGAAAAAGTGACAGAAAGGAGAATTGTTCTGAGCTACAGGTATATATTATGAAGAAGTTGGAATTGTCAATAGAAGTGAAATTTCTTTGAAGCAAAAAAGGTGTACAAGAGGGAGGAAAGACCAAAAACAACAAACAAACAAAAAATAAATAAAAAGAACTAGACATAAGTTAAACTTTTTTAAATCTTCCTGTATTTTTCAGATATTATAGAAAGTTTCAATTTAAGTACAGTTCAATTTCATTAAAACACACATCATAAGTTTCAAATTAAAACCTGTGACTAGGGCTGTTGGTGTAGGACAGTGTTAGAGCCCGTGCCTATGTGGATTCCATCTCCAGCACTGCCAAAGAAAAAAAAATCTGCCTTACTCCCTTTTCACTAACTCTAACCATAGAGCCAACAAAATGGAAATTTGTGGTATTATGTTACATATCTGTAAACAATAGAACTAAAAGGATACTTAGGCTCACATATTTTACTTCACCATTTAAATTTTTAAATAGAATTGTCTTCATTTAAACCAAAGATTTTCAAGAAACATTCCATAATAAGAAATATATTTATTAAAAAGGAATAAAATGACCTCTTGGAAAGGGAGAATAGAAAAAAAGAGAGTAATAGCGAGGGTTAACCTGACCAAAGTACAGTGTGTGCATGAGTGAAATGCTACCCTGAAATCCCTAGAACAATGAGTTCACACTTAAAAAATGGAGGATAGTAAAACAGATCCTCTTTGGGGTGGGTGGCAGTATGGTCCATGTACTTTACACATTTCTATGAAACTAGAATAATGAAACCTGTTGAAATCGTTTTAAGAAAGGGGAAGGGGCAATGATGGAGAATGATGGAGCAAGTACATTGTAAGCATACCTGGATGTCACAATGAAACCCTCCTGTACAACTACAATATGCTAATAAAATGTTTTAAAGAAACAAAGAAAGATGTTTATTTTGGAATGACTTAAGCAGTCTGATTCACCATCCAACAAATATGGTTATTTTTTGCAACAAGATATTCTTTCATTCCTCAGTCATTTATTGCAAGGTAAGTTTTTGGGTAGCACACACGTCAAAAACTCATTAAAATTCATGACCAAATAAAACAAGATTGTCACATCATATATTTTCTTCTCTGTGAGTATGGATAATGAGTAACCATGGAGAAACAAGTTTTCATTACATTTTCCATAAACCTGTAAACACTCTGAACTTAAATAGGTTCTATCCCTATAGCATGTCATAACTGAAGTCATAAAATCCAGTCTTTTTCATATTTCTAATAGAAATATTGGCATAAATTTCTCTGTGAATTTCACCTAAATTTCTTGGGTGCAAATAAGATTGTACTGATCTGAAGAAAGTAATCTAAAAATTACAGAAAAATATTAATGAAGTTAAAGTGATTGCCCATTACCCAGGATTATTAGTGATGATTAAAATAACATGATGACAGTGATGAAAGTTACTTGTTGGGCAATATGTAATTGAATTTGTGATGAGGTGGGAGAGAGCTGCTTATCACATGTTATAGGATCTACCTTTTGCCACTTTCCTCTTTTAAGATCAACATTAGCAGAGTCTACCTGGGGGTCCAGGCATGTGATTTTAAATGTGGATGCCTTACTTTTCAATGTGATTTTCGGTAAAATCATTGAAAAATATACATTTTTCTTTCTTGTACTCCTGTCTTTCTATCAATGGCACATTTTTGTAGCTAATTGTACCAAACCCACACAACAACTGAATGCATGTAGGGATTAATGAACCAGTTTGGGGTCCTGGGGAATCTAAATGCTCTCTATAGACTACAATTACTAGTTTATTAAGCAAAAGACTGGATTTTTAAATACAGGAAGTGTTTCCCTATAGTCAACATAAATTTACTTATAAGTCTAGCTCTAAATTCTTGGTCAGTGAAAAATTTAATACACAAATTAAATGAAATTAGTACCTAAATTTCCTTCTAAAGAGAAAACTTAATCTGTAAAGAATTAGTTAGTATGAAAAAAACCTATTAATAACAGAAAGCAACTGTACCACTTTTCACAACATACCATAACCATCTCATTTTTTAGTTTTTGCCTCATTTTCAAAACTTCAAAAGTATACGTGTAATAAAACATAAATATTATACTTCATGATACTCTTGAAAAATAATCATTTAAAAGTTTCTTCTATTTACAAATCGTATCAATGAAAAGATTAGCACTCTTTTTATAGGAAAAGCTCCTAAAATTAGGAAAGAAAAAAAAATTCAATATCCTCCCCAAATGGATAAGAGACAAAAACAGTACATTCACACACATATTCGTATTAAACTCAAATAACCACTACATTTTACATTTAGGGTAAGATGTCCTAAGAAGAGAAATGTGACTTAAAAATAGTATGAGGTAAGTATCACCTATCAGATTAACAAAAATTCATAAATTTGAAAATGCATATAGTTACACAAGTCTATTGCAAAATTTGTGCATATAAACAAAGCTGATGAGACTGGAAGTTATTGCAAACTGTAAGATGTGGAACTTTAGCAATATCTAGCAAAATTACTTATAAGTTTACCATTTGATCTTTAAGTCCCACATCAGGAAATCCTTCCTGAAGGAACAATGGTAAAACCAAGAAGTGCCACAAGCTGAGACAAATCAGTGTGGCACCATCTGTACTAAGACTGAATGCAAGAAACATGTCTATTGATAGGGAATTAATTCACATTTATAAAATGTATAATTAATACCAAGAAGACAACAACTACTATGCAGCTTTACCCCCAGTACGACAATAAGAAAAATAAAATAAAATCAATGAAAAATATCTCTATATATTGTTTCGGAGATAATTCCATAGCATATTGTTTAGTAAACAACAAAGAGTGGCGAGAGTTTTGGTTATGTTTAAAAAACGATTGATAAGAACAAAAATAACTTTAAATCTTGGTTGTGCCAGGCAATACAGAGAAAACTGTGTGAAATATACAGGAATATAAACAATGCTTCTCCAGATATACCTAGTTGATTTGATTTGAATTTAGAAACATAAATATTTTACCTAATTCTAAAACAAAATTGAATGAAATGAACAATCTCTAAAAAATCAGACTAAAATGAAGCCAATCAATTGACTGCATAATGAATCAGTGATCAAAATCAGAAAAATATTTCAAGTGATAAAAGACAATCTCTTATTCATTCATAGTAAGATGCCAACTTGAAAGAACAAGAACTCCAAAACATGCTTAAATCATTTAGCTACTCATATAACTTTTGCCAATACTGACACTATATTATTAGTCTAAACTTCATAGATAGATAGATAGATAGATAGATGTGCATATTTATTTATTTATGTCACAAAGTAAATAAAGTTGTTAGTTATTTTTTCCCAAGGAGAACCTGGATTTCTTCCTAAGGCTAACAAAATGAGGTAATATAATTAAATGGCACTAAGTGAAACTGAAATTTTGAAAAGTCCTGTTTCTAAACAAAATCAAATGAACGTATCATGCACCTAATATTGTATTACTATGAAAACAAAGGAAAAAGGAAGAGAAGTTAAAAGTTTAAAAACTTTAATTAGCATTACACACATTTTGCCATTGTGTGATATGCAGAAAATTCACAAATATAAAAAGTATTGATTGATTAATTTTGACTTCTGTGTATATGCATGGAACCATCTCCTGATCAAGGTATAGAATCATTCCAGGACTCCAAAAGTCTCTTTTGCACTCTATTGGACCAATATCTATCCTGAAAGGTAAATGGTCTTCTGACAATTGTATAGATGTATTTGTTGTTTTTAAAGATATACCCTGGAGCAGATGTTCTTTATTATAAGATATAAGTGTGTTTAGCTTTAGTAGATACTATACAAAAGTTTTTCAAAGCAGATGTACTTTTTTTGTATGTGGAGGGGGTGGGCAGAATTTATTCCAGCCACAATGAGGATGGCCACCCACTGAACACACAAGAATTATAATTGCCCAGAATTAATGCTTCCAAAATGGTATTCAAGAGATTAGATTAAGGAATTGGTTGTTGCAAACTTATTGCTACAATTGCACTGGTCTATAAGACAAGTAAATGTCATTGATTGCTTGACTGTCACTTGTGCTATGAATCTCAAGTAAGAATTGATGAAAATCAGGAAGGAGGCATTCTCTGAATTTCTCATTCTCTGATGGTGTCAGTACAAGGAACTAAGTTGAAGCGGTTGAATGTTACAATTAACCAAATCACAAAACTGTGGAATCCAGGAGGGCTCAGCAGTCACAATTCATGTTTGCCAGACGAAAAGCAAGTTTGGCAACCCCTTTCTTTTGTTTGAATTTATGATTCTCCCTTTAATCAAAACACTTTTATTGAAAGCATAGATGAGTGGTTATTGATAACACAATGTTGAAAAATTCCTTGCCTCTAGAGGAAGGCTAATTCCTAGGTAGTCATGTGGAGGTTGAGTGTGAGATATGCCAGTTACCAGTAACAAGGTGCAAATATGTTACCAAAGAGCAACTATAGGAGCTACACGAGGCCTCAGTCAGGTCCCAACTTAATTTTAAGCATTGGGAGGCCGTGGTTTTGGTTCTTGAGGTAGTAGTTCTGAATTGTTGGGACACACAAAGGACACGCATTTTAAACAAGACAACAATGGAACTGGTAATGATAGCCAGCAAAAGAAAACCTTCAAGTCCCACTGTCCTGGACTTAACCAAGGAAATAATCAAATCTGAGTCCAGGAACTCCAAGTGTACTCAGTATGAAGTGTTAGACAGCAGGCTTAAGGTAGAAAAGGAAGTACCAGTATCAATAAGGACCTGGTAAAAGTTTAATTTGAATAAATGTAAGTGTCCCTCTGAACAAATATACTTTTGATTGACACATAACACTTTTGCGTATTTCTGAGATGTAAAGTGACATTTCTATCCACGTGTACCAAGTCCAGAAACACACAATACACAAGCTAAGTGGATATTCTTGTATTATACTCTGACAAAAAAACGTATGACACTTCCACTTGCTTCAAATATTCAGTGGCCCTTGGTATTGTCAAGCTTTGTTTTGGAAGATTCTTTTGCTAGGATACATTACTGTGATTTTAATTTGCATTTACTTTTTGATTAATGATATTAAACAAGTTTTCAATATCCTCTCTTGTGAAGTGTGTGTTCAAATTTTACCATTTTAAAAAATTGGTTTGCTTCACTTTTAATTGGCTTGAAGGAATATATTTTCTATTTTAATATGAGAAATTTTAGACACCTATATGTATATAGTCAAATATATGTGAATATATCTATGACAGACTTTGTTTTGCATTTTAATTTTTTTGATGGAATATTTTTGGTTAACAGAAGTTCTTACTTTTAATGAAGGCCAATCTATCATTTTTGTCCATTCTGCTTAGTACTAAAAAATCTTTCTGTGTATACTTCCAGTAGTAGCTGAGTAAGCTCCTGCTAGGTTGGCTCATCAGCAGGTAATAAATATAAGGTTTAGACAGAACACACACACACACAAGCACACACACAATTAAGTGAAGTCACTGCGGAGTTAATTAAAACAGGTTAATTCTGGAGAGGAATAAATCTTGGAAGATGGAAATAATTCTGTCATATTTCCTTGTATTCATGACTTCTAGACTAAAGAACAACAAACACTGAGAAATCCTGAGGACAAGCAAAGTTGAAGACAAGCTCTAGAATCTGAGTCACAGCTCTTCACAAATTCTGCCAACCCTGAATGAGACATAGGAGAGACAGACTATAAAAAGTTAAGTATGCATACATAGTTCCTAGGAAAACTATTATTTAAGAACAATACAAAGAAGTATAGTTAAAGAGCCAATAAAAAATTGCAATGAAATTTTGAAGAATACTTAAATAATTCAAAAAGTCAGAAAATCAAGAACAAATAAACAATAGAGAAGGAACAAATAAGAGCTAATTGGAACAACTTATTGTAGACAGGTTGTTTAGAAAATCATTAAATATCAAGTCACAGAAAGTTTGAAGGTAAATAAATGAAGGGAAATGTTGTTGATACCATAAGTCAAAAAGTGCTCTGTTGCACATATTAATGTCTGTTGGAGTGTACTGCCAGGCAATGAGTTTTGGTATTAAAAGCAGGATATTTCATAATACTAAAGGGTACTATGAGGAAAAAAGCCACAAAATGTGAAAACTTGAATGGGTATGCATATGTTTACAACAGAGCTTCAGAATATCTTAAGTGAAATTTTACAGAAGTAAAATTTGAATAGTATCTGAAAATTTCAACATCTTCTTCTTATTAATTGATGAACTAGATGACATATATTTATACAATAAAACAGAAGAATAAAAGTTTTTTTCAAATTCAGGTTGTACATTTTACCAAGAAAGACTCTAAGTTGGGCAAAAAAGTCTCATTAGGTGTAAAAGTGTTTAAATCATTCAGTGTGTTCTCTAACAATTACAAAATTAAAATAATAATGAGTAAGACATAAACAAACCCTAAATACTTGTTAATTAAACCATATATTTATAAAAAGATAGTTGGATTAAAGATGAAATCACAAGAATAATGAGACAATTATTAAAAGTAAAATGATAATAAAAACACAGTGTATTCAGCAAGGAATAGGAGGTAGAAATCAAAAAGATCATGATTCCAGGCCAGCCCGAGCAAAAATTTCATGAGACCCCATCTCAAACAATAAAATCTGGTTGTTACAGCACATGTCTGTCATTCTAGTTATTTAGGAAGTATAAATAGAATTGTAGTCCAGGCCAATCCAGGAATTAATGAGACCCTGTTTTAAAAATATCTAAAATAAAAATAGCTGGGATTGTGACTCATGTGGTAGAGCATGTGTCTGGCAAGTGCAAGGCTGAGTTCAAACCCCAGTACCACCACAGCAAAAGAAAACAAAAACGAAACAGCACATTGTGGGATACAGTTAAACCAGTTACAAGTGGGAAACTAAATTCCTATGAAAAATAAAAATGTTTTCAAAAGCTAGGAAAGAAAACAAATTATACACAGAGCAAGCAGAAGAAATTACATAACAGTGATTAGAGTGTGAATCAGTAACAGAAAAAAAAACAATAGAGAAAATCAAAGAAGCTAAAAGATGATTCTTGGAAAGATGAAAAATAATTGATATATTCCATCCTACCTGAAAAAATGCAGAGAAAACTGAAATTATAAAAATGTAGATGAAAAAGGAGTTATCACTACACATCCTACAGATATTACTATAGGCAATAAGGGGTTATTATGTAAAAACAATGCCAATAAATCCAAAATAAAATGAAGAATGATGCAATGGGAAATCCATGTGGATCTATGTCTGTGGAAAAAATCAAACCTTTATCAAATGCCTTCAGGTAAGAACCACTGTGTTTTCATTGGTGAACTCTATTTAGTATTCAACAATGAAATAACACTAATCTAAATTAATAAAACACTAATCTAGTATAAACTCTTTGAAGAAGTAGAGATGAATGAGTGGTCAACCTTGTTCTATAAGGCCTATAACGAAATATGACAGACTTCATAAAAGTACAGATAGAAAAATATCAAATGATAGACACAGATCTCCATAGTGAAATACTAATGTGCCAACACCAGTGTCATATAAAAACAGTACTACGTCATTATCAAATAAAAGGTATATCCCAGAACTCAAATTTATTTGGCATTTGACATCAGTATAATTTACCATGCTAATAGAATATAAGAAAAAAATTAAATTAATCCTTAAATAAATGATGATAAAATCAAATGTATAAAAATTATGATCAAATTAAGAACTTCCTAAATCTTAAAATTGATATTTTTGAAAACCAAAAACCTGACAGTAAACTTTATGCTGAAATACTGATCATCTTCCACATGGAACATTGTGCTGGAGACCTTACTTAGATTATGGATTGATGGATGGATGCATCCAAAGAAAAGGGTGGAAATCCTTGTGCAGATTATTTGATTGACAAGATGAATTTAAGGAATCTATAAAACATATACTAGAAACAGCTAGTGAGTTGAGCAAGGTGACATGATAAAAGTTAGTATTAAAATGAATTATATTTTATATATTAATACCAAAAATAGAAAATGAGATTGAAAACTTATTCCAGTTAAGTATTACAGGAACATAAACAATATTTAGAAAAAATATTACTCAAACCTTGTAATTGCAAACCTATGAAATATTAGTGACTGTGAAGAAAACCCTAATAAATAGAAAGACAATGTTCCTTGATTAAGTGACTTAGGATAATTAATACATGAAGTCTCACCAAATGTATCTAATCATAGATCAAAAAAATCCCAGTCAAAATTCAGGTAATCAACTGTATAGATATTGACAAATTGCTCATAAAACATATCAAAATTCAAAGAACCTACAATAGTCAAAGCAAACCTATAAATAACGGTTTCTAAAAAAATTCATTTATTGGCTTTATGAGTACACCAAGAAATTAATAAGTATGATAGTCAAATTTTTGAATTAAGATTCATTAAAATTATAATTTCTACTCAACAAAAGATATCATTAAGGAAATAATAGACAAGCCATTGGTTGGAAAAAATATTTTTAAATCATCTGACAAAAGATAGCTATCTGGGATGTATCAGTAACTACTTTCTACATATTGACAATAAAACCACAGATAAGTAAATACATATATGATTGAAAATTTGAAAAGATGTAAGATAAAATAAAAGTCAATAGAGCACATGGATCAAAATCATTTGTTATCATTGACACACAAATTAAAACCGTCATCTCAGCACTAACCCAACTTGAATGAATAAAATGGAAACAGCTACTATAGGAGAGCAAGTTCAACTCATCCCCTTTTTTATGGAAATGAGAAGTTATACTATCATACTGTAAATAAAATCCAGCATTTTTTAAATAGAATGAATCATAGTTTTTATTTGCAGTATAGCAACTCCAAACACAGACATTTGTTCTAGAGAAACAAAATTCCTCCGCCCTCAAAAAGGCTGTACAATCATGCTCAAGGTAGCTTTAGTCACAATAGACAAAAGTTAAAATAATCTGTATCCATCTGTAGGAATATGGAAATAATAAAAATTTTGCTTCGCTGAAATATGAAAGAACTACTATTACCTTTAAAGACATGGATGACTCTCAAAAAACTGTGCAGTAGGTAACAAGTCTAATGCATAGATATATGTGATACAGTTTCCATTTTATTAGTTTTTTTTTTTTTTTTTTTTTTTGGCAGCACTGGGGTTTGAACTCTGGGTCTCATACTTGCTGGGCGGGTGCTCTACCACTTGAGCCACTCTGCCAGCCACAGTTTCCATTTTAAACAAGCTCAAAATCTGTCAAAATTAATCAACAGTAGCAACAAAAAATCAGCATAATTATTGCTTCTAAGACTTAAAGAGACAGAATGGGAAGGATCCTGACAAGAACATGGTTGTGATTTGGGTTGCACAGGTATGTGGATTTCTTAAAACTTAAGGCATACATTTATACCTGCAACTCATTGCAGGTAGATTTTATTGCAAAATAAAAAGAAACACCTATAAATATTGAGCTGTACTGGTCTATAACATATTTTGAATGGCATAAAATGTAATATAAATTAGTAGACATATGGAAGGATGGAAATATATAACACAAAAATAGGGTGAATTCTTGATATCATAATTTCTAATGAGTGTATAGGTATCTAGAATAAACTTTCAACTTTTCTATATATCTCAAAAATTTTATAATAAAATGTTGAGGGTAAAGAGAAATGTTTCCTCACCCAAAGACACTCAAATATTGAGCTGAATTACTACCTAGAAGCTTTTGTTTTTATTTACTTTGTTCCTCAGGTCTTATATCTTATTAATTTTCCTTTATCATAGAGTTTCAAGTTTTCTTTTGCTTCGTAGAGATCCCAGTTTATCCAGCATCACTTACTGAAACGCCATTCATTCTCACTAAATTTTCATATTGTCTTGTACTAAATCAGGTTTTTGTGTACACCTAGGTTTTTTTTTTGAAATCTGTTCTGTTCTATTTTGTCCCATTGATGTGATGTCTACTTGCCCCATATCATACTGTCATGATTACTTTTACTGAATCATAACTGTTGATATTGACAGTGTAAATTTCCCAGTTTTTAGCTTTTTATTCAAGAGAACTTTGGTTTTTCAGATTCTTTGCCATTTCAAATGAATTTTAAAATTGGCCTGTCCACCTGCACACCCATGTTTATTGCAGCATTATTCATAATAGCTAAGCTGTGGAAATAGCCAAGATGCCCACTACTGATGAATGGATTAAGAACATGTGGTATTTATATAAAATGGAATTTTATTCAGCCACAAAGGAGATGGAATTTTGTCTTTTGCAAGTGAAAGGGTGGAACTGGAAAACATCGTCTTAAGTGAAATTAGCCAGGTTCAGAAGGTGAAAAGTCACATGTTTTCTCTCATATGTGAAATATAGACCTAATACAAACATAACAATGTCATGAAAACCAGTTCATGCTAAAAGGAGGTCACATACAAGAGAAAGAAGTTAAAAGAAGGAAGTTAAGAAGAATAATATGATTTGTGTATTCTCTAAACAAGAATGAATATAGAATTTTTAAGCCTGTTACAATCACATAAGAAGGGGATTAAAGTAGAAAGAAGAAAAAAATAGGGAAGATGAACCAATTCGTGTTATAATACCTATATACATGGAAATGTAACAAGAAAACTCCTGTGTATCTGCTATCCTAAACAAACAAAAATGTCATATTATTTTTCATTTACAAAATTGCAAAGCAGAAGGGCAGAACAGGTCCTGTGCGGGGGTGGGGAGGGGTGAGTTGATACCAGAGGGACAAGGGAGGAAGTGGAGAAAAAGTGTAAGAAGGTGAATATAGTGCAAATATTGTGAACATTTGTAAGTAAATAGAAAAAGGAAACCTGTTGAAACTACTCCAGGAATGAGGGAAAGGGAGGATAAAGGAGAATGATGTAGGGGGTGAATTCAACTATGAAATGTTTGATACATTGTAAGAACTTTGGTAAATGCCACAATGTACTACTACCGAGCACAACAATATTAATAAAAATAAAATTCTAACTGAATAGATAAATCTGATTGTTAACACTCTCTCAATTTAGTTGTAGAAATAATAAATGTCCCCAAAAGTATATTATTTGCTTAGATATAATTTGCTAACAGTTCAGTTTTCCTATTTTCTAGGACTTTAATTTAAGACTTCTGATTTTGAACCCCTAGCCCTGGCTCTGTTCCAACCTGACCATCTATAGGATGAAAATAAAGAACTGCTGAGGTCATGGTTCTTCTCTCCTTAAAAATATCCAGTAAACGTAGGGAACCATGTCCTAGAGAAGCCATACCTCTTAAACTGTTGATACTGAAATATATATATTTAACAGATTATGGAAAACATGGGGAAAGAGGAGCACTCATTTATTCACAGTGCTAATGTCAATTAGCAAAATCTTTTGAGAGCAATTTGGTAATATGAATTTAAAATAAATGTTCCCATGTTCTTCAGCATATCAGATCTACTCAGATTTAACCTTAAAGATGTATATTAAGAAGTTTGCAAAGAAATAGACACAAAATCATTACTGTACCTGTTGTATAATAACAAAAACATATTTAAAGCCATGATGTCTACCATAAGGGAATGGTTTAATAAATCATGGCAAGTGTGTTCAATAAAATATGTTTTCTTATAGATGGCTCAAGTTTAATAGCAGAATGTCATAATTTTCAAGGATCCTTTCATTCTGTTTTTGAAAAATTGTACCTGCAAAAATTTATAAGTTCTAATATATAGGGATGGTGTGCATTTAAAAAAGGGTAAAGGAAATTGGAACAATTTGTTTCTCCTCCTTTGCACTGAAATGACAGAAACTATAATAACAGTGAGGAGACCAAGAACACACGTAAAGTTATAGGAGACTCATGACTTTATTAATTTATACAATCTTTATAATAATCTGATATTGCTACATGTGTGCTTAACTATTCTATGAAATGAAAATAGAGACATTCAGTATAATATAAATTTGGCATAAATTGGATGAAATTGGATTGACAGAGAAATAAAAGCAGAGGAAAATAATATTCAGTAGCTTCTTCACAGATGAGAAAAATTGTAGTCAGAATAAATAAAAGTAAACAGGAGCAGGGACTTTCCAGCAAATTTATAGAAAATAAGCAGTGGAGGCAGCTGGGAAAGCAGGCACTCATGCTTGCCCACACACATAGGCACATGCATACACATCTTTGGCTTAGGATCCTGTGAGCTCCTTACCACTCAAATGGAACTCTTCTTCCTGGGATGTTTTCTACTTCAGGTGTTGCTTAGATAAGGCTTAAAGTCAGTGTGGAAAGGAGCGTGACGAACTGGCATTGTATAGATGGGAAGTTGGCTTCATCACAATGCTCTTGCTCCCTCTCCCACGGTGGAAATAGATGCAAAATGCTTCATCCTGGACAAAGAACCTGAGTATTCTTTGTTTAAAGTGAAGCAGAAATAGTGTGGAAGACACAATCAGGTTAGTTTGAATGATTTCACCACAAAGTGAATCACTTCTTATTCTGCCGATTTATGGGCTTCTCAGTACAACAATGGATTCCAGTCCATTCATCCTAGGCAAAGCTTGCCCTTCCTCAAAGCAGGGCTGTATTTTCAGATCTCCCAACCAGCTAGGTTTTCTATTTCTCTAAAACTAAATTATAATCATTTGTCACTTAACAATAGGAAAATATTCTGAGAAATGCTTCATTGGATAATTTTGTCACTATGTGAGCATCATAATCTGTATTTAAACAAGGACAGATACAATGTCACTAGGTGATGTGAATTTATGGAACTATGGTCACATAAGAAGTCAGTATTGACTATGTTGTCCTTATATGGTGTATCTGTGTAATATGAAATCACAGAATAGCGAACAATAGTCATAATAAATGTAAGAAAGTATGGAATGGGAAGGAAAAGGATTGAGATCAGATTGTTAAAAACGAAGCTAGGAAGGAAGAAATAACCTGAATGAAATGAAAATAATTCAATACAAAAGCTAACTTTTTTTTTGAAGTAGTGGGGCTTGAACTCAGGGCTTTAACCATGAGCTACTCCACCAGCCCTTTTTGTGAGGGGTTTTTTCGAGATAGGGTCTTGTGAACTATTTGCTGGTGCTGGTTATGGAACTATGATCCTCCTCATCTCTGCCTCCTGAGTAGCTAGGACTGCAGGCAAAAAAAAATCTTAAAAAACAACCATAGGATATGATAGAATTATTGAATCATTAATTACGGACTGGTATGGATGAGCTAAACCATTATATATCATAACAGAAAAAAGCTTTGAAATTCTAATAAATTATAACATAAGCATATCATTAAGAAATACAGAAAATGACTAAATTTATTTTACATGTTTGACATCAGGTTAGAAGAAGAAAAAGTTGAGTTTATTGCTTTTTAAATTTTTCTATTTTTTTTCTTTTATTCATATGTGCATACAAGGTTTGGGTCATTTCTCCCCCCTTCCCCCCACACCCTCCCTTACCCCCCCAACCCCTTGCTACCAGGCAGAAACTATTTTGCCCTTATCTCTAATTTAGTTGAAGAGAGAGTATAAGCAATAATAGGAAGGACCAAGGGTTTTTGCTAGTTGAGGTAAGGATTGACTCACATTGCTTTCCTGTACATGTGTGTTACCTTCTAAATTAATTCTTCTCCAACTAACCTTTTCTCTAGTTCCTGGTCCCCTTCTCCTATTGGCCTCTGTTGCTTTAAACTATGTGCATTAGAAAGTTAGTAATATGTAAAGAGGCAGAAAAAGGGGGAGGAGACTATGATAGAAGTACATTGTAAATGTGTATGAAAATAGCATAATGAATCCCACTAAAACCTGCTAAAAATAAGGGGAACAAGGGAGGGTTTTAAGAGAGAGTAATAAAGACAAAGTGAAACTGATCAAAGTACATTACATATAGGTATGTGACAATCATAATGAAACCCCTTCATACAATTAACTTATGCTAGCAATATTTTTAAAGAGAGGAAGAAAAGAAGTAAACCCTGCTGGAAACTCAATAAAAAGAAGAGGGAAGATAGATGCCGAATGTATCAAGCAAAATTCCTAACACATGGCTGCAGATGTAGCTAAGGTCAAGTGTTGCCCTGCATGTGCAAGGCCCTGGATTTTATACCCAGCAAGGAAAATAATTTCCTAAGGCAGAGAGAAAGAAACCCAAACACCTAAATAGGATCCAGTGTCTAACACAGAAAGCAACAAGGAAAAGGAAGAGGAAGAGTGAAGGAAGGAAGTTAGCAAGGTGAATGTGGTTGGTGTATTTTCTATACAAGAATGGATATAGAATTTTTAAACCTGATGAAATCGCCATAAGAACAGGACTAATGTAGAAAGGAGAAAAATAGAGGTTACCAACCAGTTCAGATTATAATACATATATACATGGAGCTGTCACAATGAAACTCACTGTATAGCTATCTTAAGCAAACAAAAGTGGTCTTTTTACAAAAACAGAACAGATGGACTGACAAAGTGGATCAAGTGATAGAGTACCTGCTTAGCAACAATGGAGGGAAAACAGGAAGGTAAAACAGGTCCTATCTGAGGGTTGGTATCAGTAGGAGAAGGGAGGATATAAGGAAAGGGTGTAGGAGGGTGAAGGTAGTAGAAATATTATGTACTTATGCATGAAAATGGAAAAATGAGACATGTTGAAACCATCCCAGGAATGGGGGGAGTGGAATAAAGGAGAATGATAGAGGGAAGTGAATTCAACTATGATATATTGTAAAAATTTTTGTTAAGTGTACCCCCAGTACAATAGTAATATGATAATAAAAAAAAGAAAAAATGAGTGCTAATAAAAATAAGTTAAGTTACGCAAAAAGGAAAATGAAGCATTCTGACAATTTCTAAGGTAACTTTAAGAAAAGAGGCCAGGTCAGATGTACCAAAAAACATTATCAGAGTCCAGTGCATACGTGAGGACTGATTGTTGATAAAGGTCAAAGAGCAGGCTTATCAGAGATCCGGAGTTACAGTGAGACACGATTTTAAGCTACCTTTCGCGAGCTTGAAATAAACAGGAGTTATGGACCGAAATCTGAAATTAAGATTGGTTACCAGGAACAATCTTGCATTACTTCTAAACCAGTGGCATTAATGTTACTCTTTTCATTTTTCTTTTTGGTTTCCTCTTGAATGCACTGACTGGCAGAAAGAAATTTCAATAAATTATGATTACCACTTTATGAATTTCAGAACATCTGAGTAATGTAAAATGATATATTTCAACAAAGAAAACGTTTCAGGTGCTGTGGAGACATTTTCAATAGGTTTAGAGGGTAGATGAAAAATGATATTTCAAAGACTGTTCTGTATGAAATATCCTTCAGAAAATGACTGCTCAAGTGAAAATTTCTCTCTATGTAACTAAGATAACTTTCTTTAGGGGTCATCTAGAGAAAAAGACAAGCAGGAAAAACTTGTGTGGGGGTAAATATTAAGTATGGTGTTTAAAAATAGGTTTTAATCCCAATAGATGCCATGGAGTAGAAAAATGGTTTGACTTTTCTCTTCGTGGTAATGTGGACTGGCTACTATTATTAATTTCCATAACTCTTCAAAAGGGAAATAGAAGCTACAGAGTGAACCTTAGTCCTTCTGCCCTGTGATATTGTTTCAATTTTCCCCGCTGAGTGAGAGCTGAATACCTTATGTGCCCACATCTGGAGATAAAGTTCAGACAGACTCAGAATGGCATGATTTTTTTCTGAACTAAGTGCCATACACACTTTCCTGAGGGTGTTCGTCCCAATCAGGAGAAAGAAAAGGCATAGGAGAAGTGGATTGTTTTGACAGCTGACTTAATCACTTTTTGAACATATTATAAGAGAGAGTCAATTGTAATTATACTGGATTTATTAAAGACTTCTCAAAGTTTGCTTTTGATGCATATAAAAAAAACTACTTTAGCAACAGCATAGAACTGATTTTTAAATCAAAATAAATTTGGAATTCCACAAACCTGACAAAATAATGTGCATTTTAGCTTTTAGAATAATTTCTCATTAAGAAGTTCTAAAAATAAACATTTAATAGTTCTAGGCTGTTCAAACACCCACTGAACATTATTGTACATTACTTACTTTTATTATAAATACCAACTTATATGAAGTCATGAGGCCAAAAATTTCATCTCTTTTATAATTCTTGAAATAAGACCTCTTAAAATCAATAAAACATGAGTGAAGAAGTATGGCTACTATCACCTAGCTATTTGTTTGTTGAATTATTCCAAAGTTTAACAAATCAACTTGCAAACCAGGAATATATGTGTCAAATAAATCGCTTTTGGTATGCAAAAAGAAAATAATACATATGTATAGTTGCACAAAGCTTGCAGGCCCCCTGCTGTAAGTCCTTATGCTGCCTGGGGATAATGGTCTTCTCAATATGAGTTTCAAGAAATCTCCTTGAATGTGCTCCGCTGGGCTTCTAAAATACTACATGTGCTCCCAATATAGACAATTCTAGGGAAACTGATGAATTCACTTTGCTGTATTTTCCAAGATTTACCTTGCATTTTCCCTACAAGAAAATAATTGGCAGGAGGTTGCAAATAAAACAAAATGACTGAAAATGACTGTTATGACTTTGTTTATATGACAAGTTATTGATGAAAATCTATTGTATTGTTTCTTATTTATTTCTAAAGTAACATGATTACTTTAAAAAAAAAGAGTATCTCCTCATTTGATTTATCATTATCAAATAATGACATAAAGGCTCCAAATTTCTCAAATTAGATTTAATTAAAAACTAAGTAATGGGACTCCCACCTTCTTAAGCTATGCTTTGCAAATGGTTCATTAAACACTATGAGAGAATAATTAAAACTCAAGTGTTAGAGATTTTAGTCTTGGAGAAAAATATTCGATGGGTTTCCATGATAAGTTGAATGATATAAATATATGACCAGCTATGAAAGCTGTCAGTGTGGAAGTGCCACACTGTCACTTTGAAAAATTATTTTCTTATTTATGTTTATAAATTAAATTAAGTTAAAAATTTAAAAGAAACCTATGCTAAAAGTTGAAAATTAATTCTAATATTTTTGCACATAGAATATAAATCATAAAGCTTTCTCCTCCACTTTTGTTTGACAGAATTAATATTCCTGATCAGTCTAAACACCAAAAGAGTATAATTTATCACTGAATAGGGCTATTGATGTATACAGGTTGGTTAAAACAAGAAATTAAAGGGTATAAAGTGTCTTTATAAAGGATGAAGAAGTCTAGAGCTATAATCTACAACATGAGGACTGAAGTTAATACAGCAGTGGCTGGATGTGCTGACACCTGCCCATGACTGCTACAACTATGGAGGTGGGGGCAGTAGGATTGGTTCAAGGCCAGCTCAGACAAAAATCAGCATGAACCTAACTCAAAAACAATCCTGGTGTGATGAGGCACAACTGTGGTCACAGCTACTTGGGAGGTAGGGGTAGGAAGATCCTGGATTATGCCTGGCCTGGGCAAAATTAGGTAGAGATCTTATCTGAAAAGCAAATTAAAACCCTGAGGGCAAGAGAAATGACTAGAGTAGTACAGTGCTTATGTAGCAAGTACCAGGCCCTGAGTTCTGTCCCCAGTACAACAAAAATAATAATATTGTGCTGTAATAGGGATTTTAAAAATTCATTTATTCACAAGTACGTACACAGTTTGGGTCATTTCTCCCTTCTGGCCCCTAACCACCCTCCTACCCCCAGCCCCCCTCGCTTCCAGGCAGAACCTGTTCTGCCCCTATCTTTAATTTTGTTGAAGAGACGACATAAGCAATTATAAGAAAAACAAAGCATTTTTTGCTAGTTGAGTTAGGATAGCTATACAGAGAGATTCCTAGCATTGCTTCCATGCACAAATGTGTTACAACCCAAGTTGATTCATCTCTAACTGATCTTTACACTGGTTCATGATCCCTTCTCGTGTTGACCTCTGTCACTTTAAGGTTTCTGTATTAGTTCCTCTTCAGTGAGGATATCAAATGCTTTCATGTTTTAGGTTTTTTACCTATCCCTATATTTCCCGTATGCGCTCTCCCCTTGTCATGGGACCCAAGTCCAACAACATTGCTGTATTTGCCCTAGATCTAAAGTCCGCATATGAGGGAGAACATACAATTTTTGGTCTTCTGAGTCTGGCTAACCTTGCTCAGAATGATGTTCTCCAGTTCCATCCATTTACTTGTGAATGATAATATTTCATTCTTCTTCATGGCTTCATTCTGTATATGTACCACATTTTTTTGATCCATTCATCAATAGTGGGGCATCTTGGTTGTTTCCATAACTTGGCTATTGTGAATAGTGCTGCAATAAACATGGGTGTGCAGATGCCTTTGGAGTAACCTGTATTGCATTCTTTGGGTAGATCCCCAAGAGTGGGATTGCCGGATCATATGGCAGGTCTATGTTTAGATTTTTAAGAAGCCTCAAAATGTTTTTCCAGAGTGGTTGCACCAGCTTTCGTTCCCACCGGCAGTGTAAGAGGGTTCCTTGTTCCCCACATCTTCGCCAACACTTGTTGTTGGTGGTGTTTTTGATGATGGCTGTTCTAACAGGGTGAGGTGCAATCTTAGTGTGGTTTTGATTTCCATTTCCTTTATGGCTAGAGGTGGTGAGCTTTTTTTCAGGTGTTTTTTAGGCCATTTGATTTTCTTCTTTTGAGAAAGTTTTGTTTGGTTCAGTTGCCCATTTCTTTATTAGTTCGCTGATTTTGGGAGAGTATAGATTCTTAAGTTCCATGTATATTGCGGTTATAAGCCCTTTGTCTGATGTATATCTGGCAAATATTTTCTCCCACTGTGTGGGTGGTCTCTTCAGTTTAGAGACCATTTCTTTTCTTGTATAGAACCTTTTTAATTTTATGAATTCCCATTTGTCTATTCTTTCTCTTAGTTGCTGGGCTGCTGGGATTCTATTGAGGAAGTCTTTGCCTATACCTCTTAGTTCCAGAGTGTTTCCTGCTCCTTCCTGTAGTAACTTCAGAGTTTCAGGTCTGATATTTAGGTTCTTGATCCATTTTGAGTTGATACTAGTACAGGGTGATAGACATGGATCTAATTTCAGTTTCTTTCAGGCAGATAATCACATTTCCCAGCAACATTTGTTAAAGAGGCTGTGTTTTCTCCATCATACATATTTGGCACCTTTGTCAAAAATGAAGTGCATATAGTTGTATGGATTCATATCCAGGTCCTCTGTTCTGTTCCACTAGTCTTCATGTCTGTTTTTGTGCCTGTACCATGCTGATTTTTTTGCTATTGCTTTGTAATATAGTTTGAAGTCGGGTATTGTGATATCTCCAGCATTGCTCTTTTTGCTGAGTATTGTGTTGGCTATTCGCAGTCTTTTGTGTTTCCAAATGAACTTTAGGGTAGATTTTTCAATCTCTGTCATTGGGAAAGTCATTGGGATTTTGATGGGAATTGCACTAAACATGTAGATTGCTTTTGGTAGTATAGCCAGTTTTGCTATGTTGATTCTACCAATTCATGAGGACAGGAGATCTTTCCATCTTCTGTAGTCTTCCTTGATCTCTTTCTTCAGGGGTTTGTAATTCTCCTTGTAGAGGTCATTCACATCTTTTGTTAAGTTTACTCCTAGGTATTTGGTTTTTTTGAGGCTATTTTAAATGGAATTGTTTCCATATATTCCTTCTCAGTTTGTTCGTTATAGAAAAGCTAATGATTTTTGTAAGTTGATTTTGTATCTTGCTACCTTGCTAAATCTATTTATGGTGTCTAAGAGTTTTTTGGTAGAGTTTTTTGGGTCTTTAAGGTATAGGATCATATCATCTCCAAATAGTGATTTTTTGACAGTTTCTTTACCTATTTATATTCCTTTTATTTCTTCTTCTTGCCTAATTGCTGTGGCTAGGAATTCCAGTACTATGTTGAATAGGAGTGGAGATAAAGGGCACCTTTGTTTCATTCCTGATTTTAGAGAAAATGGTTTCAGTTTTTTACCATTAAGTATGATGTTGGCTGTAGGTTTGTCATATATAGCTTTTACAAAGTTGAGGTACATTCCTTCTATCCTAGTTTTCTTAGAGCTTTTATCAAGAAGTGGTGTTGGATCTTATTGAAGGCTTTTTCTGCATCTATTGAGATGATCAAGTGTTTTTTGTCTTTGCTTCTATTGATGTGCTGTATTACATTTATATATTTGCATATGTTGAACCACCCGTGCATCCCTGGGATGAAGCCGACTTGGTCATGGTGGATGATCTTTCTGATGTGTTGTTGGATTCAGTTTGCCATTATTTTATTGAGGATTTTTGCATCGATATTCATTAAGGAAATTAGCCTATAGTTCTCTTTTTTGGAGGTGTGTTTGTCTGGTTTTGGGATGAAGTAATATTGGCTTCATAAAATGAATTAGGCAGTGCTCCTTCCCTTTCTATTTAGTGGAACAGTTTAAGAGGAATTGGTATTAGTTCTTTAAATGTCTGACAGAATTCAGCCGTGAATCCATCAGGTCCTGGGCTTTTCTTTTTTGGGAGACTCTTGATTGCTGCTTCAATTTGTTTTTGTGTTATAGATCTATTCAGGTGATTAATATCCTCTTCGTTCAGATTTGGATGTTTGTAAATATCTAGAAATCTGTTCATTTCTTCAGAATTTTCAAATTTATTAGAATATAGGTTCTCAAAGTAGTCTCTGATGATTTCCTGGATTTCCATGGTGTTTTTTGTTATCTCCCCTTTTACATTTCTGATTTTACTGATTTGGGTTTTTTCTCTCTTCATTTTAATCAGGTTTGCCAGGGGTCTGTCAATCTTATTTTTTTTTTCAAAAAAACCAGCTTTTGGTTTCATTGATTTTTTTGTATTTTTTTATGTTTCTATTTCATCCCTTATTTTAATTATTTTTCTCTTTCTGCTTGTTTTGGGTTTTGCTTGTTCTTGTTTTTCAAGGAATTTGAGCTGTAGCATTAGATCATTGATTTGAGATCTTTCTGACCTTTGAATATATATGCACTCATAGCTATAAACTTTCCTCTTAGTACTGCCTTTGTTGTGTCCCATATGTTCCAGTAGATCATGTTTTCATTTTCATTAACTTCTAGGGATCTTTTATTTTCATCAATGACCCATTGGTCATTGAGCAATGTGTTGTTCAGCTTCCAATTGTTTGCATGGATTTTACTATTATTGTTGTTGATTTCCAGTTTTAATGCATTATGATCAGATAGAATGCATGGGATTATTTCTATTTCCTATATTTGCTGAGGCTTGCTTTGTGCCCTAAGATATGATCAATTTTGTAGAAGTTTCCATGAGTTGCTGAGAAAAATGTATATTGTGCAGCAGTTTGATGAAATATTCTGTAGACATCAGCTAGGTCCATTTGATCTATGGTGTGATTTAGTTCTAGAATTTCTTTATTCTTTTTTTGTTTGGATGACCTATCTTTTGGTAATAGGGGGTATTCAAGTCTCCCACTACCACTGTGTTGGAGTCTACATATGTTTTTAGGTCCTTCAGAGTATGTTTGATGAAATTGGGTGCACATAGATTGATAATTTTTATTTCCTTTTGGTATATTTCCCCTTTTATTAGTATAGAGTGTGCTTCTTTATCTTGTTTGTTTCAATGTATGTTTGAAGTGTATTTTGTCTAAGTATTTCTACCCCTGCCTGTTTTGGGGGGCCACTGGCTTGGTAAATCTTATTCCAGCCTTTCACCCTCTGTCAGTTCTTGTTTCTGTCAATGAGGTTGGTCTCCTGTAGGCAGCAGTTTATTGGATCTTCATTTTTAATCCAGTTTGCCAATATGTGTCTTTGGTGGGGGAATTAAGTCTGTTAACATTCAATGTTAGCATTGATAGATATGTGATGATTCTTGTTACTTAGTTCTCTTTGTTGTTTAAGGGTATAATTGTGTGCAGCTCAATTAATGTTACTCTTTACTTTCTTGTCTTTTCTTCTCCTGTGCTTTGGTACTGCCTGCCCTTGCATGGCTTTGTTTGCTTTCACATTCTGTGTGCAGAATTCCCTGGGGAATCATTTGTAGTGGTGGCTTGGTGGTCATATATTGTTTTAGTTTCTGCTTATCAAGGAAGATATTTATTGCTCCATCTATTTTGAATGATAGTTTTGCTGGTTAGCGTATCCAAGGATTGAAGTTATTTTCATTCAATCCCCGGAAGACTGCACTCCATGCTCTTCTTGCTTTTAAGGTTTCCATTGACAAATCAGTAATTTTGATGGGTTTACCTTTATATGTTATTTGTTTTTTCTCTCATATGGCCTTCAATATTCTTTCTCTATTCTCTGTGCTTATTGTTTTAATTATAATATGTCATGGGGAAGTTCTATTTTGGTCAAGCCTGTTTGGTGTTCTGGAGGCTTCCTGTACCTGAATGGGCATAGTTTTCTCTAGATTTGGGACATTTTCTATTATTATTTTGTTAAATATATTATGAATTCCTTTTGCTTGCACCTCTTCTTCTTCAATGCTCATGATTCTCAGTTTTGGTCTTTTGATGGAGTCAGTGAGTTCTTGCATTTTCTTTTCACAGGTCTTGAGTTGTTTAACTAATAGTTCTTCAGTTTTTCTTTTAACTTTCATTTCATCTTCAAGTTCTGAGATTCTGTGTTCTGTTTGTTCTAGTCTGTTGGAGTGGCCTTCCATTTTGTTGTGTATTTCTGTTTCATTCTTTTCTGAGGTTTTCCATATTGTGGGTCACTTCCTCTTTAATATTGTCAATTTTTTCCCTTAATTTGCTTATGTTTCTATTTATTGTGTTCTCTGTTTCACTTTGGTGTTTATTTAGGGCTCCTATGATTTCATTTATTTGTTTTTGTGTTTACTCATATTCTTTATTTTTGTTGTCTTGGAATTTCTTGAGTGTCTCCTGTATGTTTTGTTTGACCATGTCTAGTATCATCTCTATGAAATTCTTATTGATTACTTCCAGGATTTCTTCTTTCAATGTGTTCTTATTGGGCTTTGTTGGGTTCCTTGGTATAGTTTATTTTTGTTTTGTTGGAGTCTGGATCTGGGTATCCATTTTCTTCATTTCCTCTGAATTCTGTACTAATTTATTTTGGAAGACAGAATGGTTTCCATTCCTTTTTCATCTTCCCATCATTCTACTTGGTACAGTTTCTGGCCCTGGACTTTGTATAGTTTGGTATTAGCTTACTTACAATAGTAAAACTATCAAAACCAAGAAAGGAGAAAAAAGAAAAAGGAAAAAAAGAAAGAAAGATAAAAATGGAGAACCAAATAAATCAACAGGGAGAGATGGTGGACAATCAAACAGTGAACAAGATAAACAAACACTTAATGAAAAGAAAAAAGAAAAGGAAAAATAAATCCCCAGTTCAGGACAGTAGAATTTCAGTCTTAGTAGTTCTGGTGTTACTTCTTTATGATCAAAACCATTTCCCTGCATCTCCTAGGCAGGTTTGCAGCTGGCATCTGGTGTTGTTGGAGCCCTCCTGTGGCAGGTGGCAGCCGGTGTGCAAGTGGGCTGGCAGGTGGGCGGCAGCCTGGCAAGAGGCATTCTGGCATGGTGGTGGCCTGGTGGGCCAGTGGGCTGGTGGACAGTGGTGTGGGGATGGTGGTCTGCCTTTTCTTTCAGTGCATCGTGGTGTGGAGAAAACTTCCACATGCTAGGGGTTCAGGGTGCCAAAGTTTCAGGTCTCCCTTTAGCTTTACCTCAGCCAAGAGTGTCTCCAGCATCTCAGCAAGGTCCCTGATTCATGGAGCTCATGCAGTCTGCGTCTGTGTCCCAGTTGCCATCTTGGATTCTTTCTGGCTTTTTTCAATAGGGATTGTTTTAAGTAAGTTGATTGTAGCTGCTCTTGTCATAAAAGAAGTAACAATGTGAGATGAGTGGTATGTTAACTGCCTCAACATAGTAACCATGTTGCTATCTATATGTATCATGTAAATCTCAAATAGACACAAAAAAGTTACTTAACATAGAAATAACATATTGAGAGAAATTATATGTATGATCTAATTTAAATTAAAATCACATTTATTTATTTATCCAAATAAATAATAAATAGAAAGAACATCACAAATATTTTAGTATTCTTTTATTCTTAGTTTTACTGAGTTATAGCTGTGTACAGAAACTTAACCTGCTGCTGATAATTTTGTGAGTTTACATGTATGGATTCACTCATGTTACCATTTCTTAACCCTGCTTAGTGTCCTAATTCTGAGCACTGATTTCAAGAAACTGTGTTTAACTTAACCTTCTTCCCCTGCCATAACATGAGACAATAAACTTACATCACCTTCAAAACAGAAAAAGTAAACACTTAGCTTAGAAATACGATGGAGATTGCTTCTTACCAATAAAGTGTAACAGACACTGAAGGACAGGGATCATTCTATTGGGGCCACTCTATGTCCTGGGTTGGGATAGCCTCATATCTCCTACTTCAGGTATACTTTTCAGGCTGACTTAATTTCCTTGTAAAGAATTTCTTCTCATAAACTCCTAGTTTCTAGTGTCAAAGTCTTACCACTCTTCATCACTCTCAAGACCCTATTCTATAACCTAAACTAGGACACATTCGTAAAGGCAAAATTAAAAGAAATGGTACTGAGAGATGTTGAACTTTTGTTCTCTATATATTAATTGTGCCTAATAAAACTTAAATCATCAGATTTTTTCAACATAAATCAAGGTCCTCAATAAATATCTATTGGATTTATTAATTAGAAACAAAATCTCATGTTTTAAATGACATAAAATCTGTAGTCCAGGAAGGATCATTTTGCATCTTGAAATAACTGACACACAATTGCTGCTAGAAAAAGGCAGTCTTAATACAGAGGGCATTCCTGACAACGATGCATTCTCCTGAAAGAAAGAATAGATATGTATAGAGAGAAGCTGTGCAAAGTCTCTCCACAAATGCTTAAAAAGCAAAGCTGTTATTATTCTTAATAATACTATAATGAAAAACCTTTTCTACTTTCATATCATCCATGGTCAGATGACATACTTTTTAATTCCTTGCTTCTCCCTGTAAGAGGATTATATACTCAGCCTCTTCCTCCTGTCACTGTGCAATGCTTCTCCTGAGGTACAGTGATGTCACTGCCCTGATGACCTTGACTTTAGACAGATAAGTTCTCTGCTTAACATAGTCTAAGCAGACGTAACAGTGTCCCAACTCTGAGCAGAGACTTCAAGAAACTCTGTGTTGCTTTTTATCTTCTGCTCCTGCTATAAAAACAGCATATCATAGATAGCTAGTGCTGCCTCAGACAACCCCGAAGTTGACCTGCAACCTCCATGAACAGCAATAAATAAATGATTTTCTTGTAAGCCACTGGGGTTTTCATTGTCAATTTCTGTCACAAAAGCTGACTATTAGAAGTAAACTAAATTCCCAGAACTGGGATTGTTGGGTCAAAGGATAAATGCAAGTTTTATTTTGATAGATATTGCCAAGTGCTATCCAAAGGAATAGTTTCATTTTGCCCTAGAACATATCAAGAATTTCAGCTTTCCCACAGCCTCTGCAAGGAATCATATTACACTTTTGGATATCTGCCAGTCTGATCAGTGTGAGATTATGTTTTAGTGTTAAGTTTGTATTTCAGCATTTAAAATGGTGATCAAGATGTGGTGTTGGATCTTGTCGAAGGCTTTTTCTTTATCTATTGAGATGATCAAGTGGTTTTGTCTTTGCTTCTATTAATGTGATGTATTACATTTATAGATTTGCATACATTGAACCACCCCTCCATCTTTAGGATGACACTGACTTGGTCATGGTGGATGATCTTTCTGAAGTGTTGTTGGATTTGGTTTGCCATTATTTTATTGAGGATTTTTGCATCAATGTTCATTAAGGAGATTGATCTATAGTTCTCCTTTTTGGAGGTGTCTTTGTCTCATTTTGGAATAAGAGTAATTTTGGCTCCAGTTTTCCTTCCCTGTCTATTTCATAGAACAGTTTAAGAAGGGTTGGTATTAGTTCTTCTTTAAATGTCTGATAGAATTCAGCACAGTATCCATCAGATCCTGGACTTTTCTTTTTTGGGAGACACTTTATTGCTTCTTCAATTTCATTTTGTGGCATAGATCTATTCAGGTGATTAATATCCTCTTGGTTTGGTTTTGGATAGTCATAAGTACCTAGAAATCTGTCCATTTCTTCAAGATTTTCAAATTTATTAGAATATAGGTTCTCAAAGTTGTCTCTGATGATTTCCTGGATTTCTGTGGTGTTTGTTGTTATCTCCTCTTTTGCATTCCTGATTTTACTGATTTGGGTTTTTTCTCTCTTCATTTTAGTCAGGTTTGCCAGGGGTCTATCAATCTTATTTATTTTTTCAAAGAACCATCTTTTTGTGTAATTGATTCCTTGTATGGTTTTATTTTTTTGTTTCTATTTCACTGATTTCAGCCCTTATTTTCATTATTTCTCTCCTTCTGCTTGTTTTGGGACTTTCTTGTTTTTATTTTCTGGGAGTTTGAGATGTAATTAGGTCACTGATTTTAGATCTTTCTGACCTTTTAATGTATGCACTCATGGCTATAAACTTTTCCTTAGGACTGCCATTACTGTGTCCCATAGGTTCTGCTATGTCATGTTTTCATTTTTGTTAACTTCCAGGAAACTTTTAATTTCCTCTTTTATTTCATCAATGACCCATTGATCATTGAGACATGTGTTGTTCATCTTCCAATTGTTTGCATGTTTTTTACTGTTGTTTTTCTTATTGAGCTCTAGTTTTAATGCATTGTGATCAGATAGAATGCATGGGATTATTTTTATTTTCTTATGTTTGCTGAGGCTTGCTTTGTGCTCTAAGATATGATCAATTTTGGAGTAACTTTCATGAGCCTGCAGCCAGCATCACACTTAATGGTGAAAAACTGAAGCCATTTCCCCTAAATTCAGGAATGAGACAAGAGTGCCCACTATCCCCACTCTTATTTGACATAGTACTGGAATTCCTAGCCAGACAATTAGACAAGAAGAAGAAATGAAAGGAATACAAATAGGTATGAAACTGTCAAAATATCTCTATTTGCAGATGATATGATCCTATACCTAAAGGACCCAAAAAACTCTACCCAGAAACTCCTAGACCCCATAAACAGCTACAGCAAGGTGGCAGGATACAAAATCAACTTACAAAAATCATTAGCTTTTCTATACAAAAATAATGAACAAACTGAGAAGGAATATATGGAAACAATTCCATTCACAATAGACTCAAAAAAATGAAATACTTAGGAGTAAACCTAACAAAGGATGTGAATGACCTCTACAAGGAAATTACAAACCCCTGAAGAAAGAGATTGAGGAAGACAACAGAAGATGGAAAGATCTCCTGTCCTCATGGATTGGTAGAATCAACATAGTAAAACTGGCTATAATACCAAAAAGCAATCTATATGTTTAATGCAATTCCCATCAAAATCCCAATGACTTTCTTCACAGAGATTGAAAAATCTACCCTAAAATTCATTTGGAAACACAAGAGACCACGAATAGCCAAGGCAATACTCAGCAAAACAGCAATGCTGTCAGTATCACAATACCCAACTTCAAACTATATTACAAAGCAATAGCAATAAAAACAGCAAAAATTAAAAAAAATAAAAAAAATAAAATGGTGATCAATCCTCTTCATAGTTTAAGACCCGCTCTACTTCAGAGAACTCAGTTAATACCTTCAGCCATTTTTATGTTGGATTGCTAATATTTTCCTTTCAATTTTACAGTACTATCTGTAGTGAAATTAGCTTTTAGCTCTAGGATTAGCAATTTTTTCTCTAATTTTCCTTTGTCATTTTATTTTTGTAGTAAGTTTTTATTTCCAGTCAATTCATGATGTTCTGTTTTGCTTCATATATTGACGTGAATGTATTATCCTGTTATTAAAATTGAGCAGCTCAAAATGATCTCTCGAAGATGTTACCAAGTGGTGAAGACAGAATGTGTGGTAAATTTGTTTGCGGAGCTGCTCTCTGGGAGCATTCTATCAAGTTTACTCCACTTGAAATATATGTTATATAATTCACAGTGTTGTTGACCAAGGTTGTTCAAACCTGTCTGACTACTAGAGTCAAGATTCTTTAAGATTCAAGAAAAATAAAAATTTCTTATAGAATTAAGTGCTAAGAAAGCACAACCGTAACTAACTCTAAAAATAAACAAATGGAATGATGGAACATGAGTCATTTTATATGGATAAGAACTGCCACAAAAAAATCAAAAATTCACAAAATGCACCAAGGAACACATTTTATGAAAAATTACATGAATATAATCTAATTAACAAAGTGACTGTGTTCTATTTTCTGCTATAGGTTCATCAGAAATGAATGAGAAGTATCTTGCACAATTTCCCTGTACCTTCTGCTACTCTCTCATATGAATCAAACAGTCATCTGGGCTGTCTTTCCTACAGCAGTGTATTTACAAACACTTTTGCAAATTTATACGAAAAAGCAACAGTTGCACTGTGTGCTCTCTCACACATTTTTAAGTTGGTATCTGAAATTATTCACTGATTAAAAGTTGCAATTTATTTTTAGTTTTTAATAAAAGTTTAAGTAACCTTTTGAAAGTTGCTTGGACAAGTTTAAGTTATGTCAGACATAACTGATAGATATCTCTGCCTTACTCATAAATGAATTTATTACCCAGTAATGAGAGTCATTCAGTTCTTAAATTATGAAGAATGTACAAAAGCAAACAAAATGAAGCCAAAAAAGCAAAAATTTCACAAACAGAAAACCTTACAGACACTTATTGAATGCTTCCTAATTATCATGTTAATCTCTCATCTTGACACATCTTGATTAAATCTATACAGTTAGAAAGATTTGCAAGGATTGAAATATTGCTTATTTCAATGTCTTTGCTAATAAATTTTTTGAATAATATAGTTTAATCTTGCCACACTCTTTATTATATATGTTTGTCAAAACTTGGACCTACAGATTTACCTTATTCGATTTGGAAAATGTCAGCCAAATAACCTAATTGGCAAAGCCAGTCAATATTTTCTAGCTAATCAGAAAAATCAGAATTCTTTCTATCAGAGAAAGTCTGAATTCATTTTACAATTCAAATAAACATGTTAATAACCATTCCTGTAGAAACCATCTCATTTTGAAGTCTAGTTCTAAGACAAATATATAAGACAGTCTCCTTATGGATGGGTGAAATAGTGTCCTGCCACTTTCAATATTACTTACTGAATTCCTTTCATGGGATTCTCTTGGGAATGATTAATTTTTGACAATAATTGGCAAAAGGAAAAGGGAGGATGTACAAATAACAATTGTCATATTTTCTCAGCTACCCTTACTCTTGAATTCATTTAAATCTTTGCAAATGCCTCAATCAAAGGCCATTTTAGAAATAGAAATAAATATAAGACAGAGGTGACCAATGCTGTCTTAAAGTATGCTTTTCAAAAAAAAAGTATTTCAAACTGAATATTTGCTTTGTACTATACAAAAGAATTTTATTTTTATTCAGTTATTTCTTTATCAAAGTGGCAAGAGAGGAAGGAAATCAGCCTTATACCCCTTCAGGTAGCACAATGTCAAGCTAATAATTTTTAAGAAAGAGCAAGTATAGAACTTGATATTCTGGAATTTGGTTTACTTAAAATGGCCCTGTTGAACTACTTTTGGGTTGTATTTTTATTCTGCAAGAAAATTATCTGGGCCATAGTTTAAATACCATTTGTCCAGGGGATGATATTTCCTTTACTTAGGGAAAAATTAAGAGGTCTCATTGAAATATTAGCCTCTCAGACAAGCCAGATTATCTAGGAAAGGAAAAAAGTTCCTATTTTCAGTAAATGGAGCCTGCAAATCAAACAGGTAGAGAAGATGAAGACTTTGTGAATTCGATCAAAGTGTTTCTCTCAAGGTCACATCAGTGGATGTAACATATTTGTAGATGTTATTAAGTTAACAGGAGGACGTATTGGATTAAGGTGGACCCTTAATCTAATATGACTGTTTGTTATAAGAAGAGGGAAATTTGGACTCATAAACACACACAAAGAGATGGCCATGCAAAGATGGAGGCAGAGATTGCGGTTACAGTTTCATAAGACACGGAGAGTCAAGGACCAGCAACAACCAGCTAGAGCTTCAATAGGCATGAGCAGATTCTTCTCCAACCCCTTAGGAAGGAGTATGGGTCGACCAATATGTTCATTTTAGACTTCCAACCACTAGAAACATGCAAGAATAAGTTGCAATTATTTCAAGTCTCCTAGATTATGCTGCTGTATTATAGCAGCCTTAGAAAACTAGTATATGCTGAGTTTAAGAATCTTTATATCCATATAAGGTATTGATTTTGAAAAGGATGGGGATATGTATTTTTTCAAGTGGCAAAATTTCTGGTAGTACTTTTAGTCTTTCAAAGTATGGGTTGAGTGGCTGTTTGTTTTTGGTGGACTGAGGTGTGTACTCAGGACTTAGTGTTTGAAAAGCAGGGTTTCTACTGCTTGAACCACACTTCTAATCTATTTTGCTCTGGTTATTTTGCAGATGGGTTCTATTGAAGTATTTACCTAGGCTGACCTCAAATTGTGATCCTTCTGATCTCAGTCTCTGAAGTAGCTAGGATTATAGGTATAAGCCACCAGCACACAACTGAAGATAAATATCTTAATTGAGTTATGTTTGGCTTAAAATCAAAAGATCATTGTTTTCAAATTTTAGGGGTTGTTTAAAGATCTGATAATGATATTTGAATGTAGAGTCCCTACATCCATGACTAACTCAAATTGGCCCTGGGAAAAATAGCCTAGTCAGGTACTTGAACACTGAGTTAAATTATTTGTTTTGTAAAATAAACACCATGAGATTCCCTATGCATTTGTGTCGAGGATGTGACATGTACTGTATCTATTAAAGGAAGAGAGTTCTATACTGTAGACAATGCTTGAAGAAGTGTCTAGCATGCTAACTGCATGTAATACCTATACATTTATACAACTCCTATATAACTTGATACAAGTGGTTTTGAGACACCAGATTTCAGATGAATGAAAAAATAACTGAGTTTCAAGAAAATTATGTAGATTTTTCTGAAGTTAGTGGATGTGAAAGTATAAGAAAGAATGTTTCACAAATCTGGAAGAAATTTCAGGGTAACTAGAAAATATCACTGAGACATAGTGGAATGTGCAAAATTAATTTTTCTGGGGTTCCTAGAACATTGAGAAAGGATGGGAATAGAAAGTGATTTTTATGACTCATATTCCAGTCTCACTTTTCCTGTACCTAACCTCCTCTTATAGAAAAATGAGTATCCTGTGGCTGGAAAAATGACATGATTCAATCTGCCTGTATGTCATAAGACATGGACTGGTATATTGACTCACTGTGTGGGGGAAGGTTGCCTCTCTTCCAGAAATTAGAACACCTTATTACCAGAAATGGATGATGCTTTCTAAGAAATAGATACCTGAGTCATAAGCATTTGAGTGCCAGTGAATATGTGGTGCCAAGATGCTTTAATATTAGTATTGTTTGAATGTTGAGAAGATTAAAACTTGAAGAAATATGTAATCAGCACCTCTGTATCTTGCATTCTTTCTATGCAAATTATAACTCATTGTGATTTCATATCTAAGACATTTAGGAAAGACTTTGAGTTGGAACAAGCAGAGGAGAAAGTTTTCAGAGCAATCATGTGAGTATCTTTGCAGCGGTTAAATTAATACCCCTCCTAGAACATTTGGTACAGAGTCTGCTGGTTAGGTGATATCTAAACTCAGGCAGCATGGACCTAGACTATTAAAGCTGGTATTTGCAAGGCAGTGAAGTTTGGCACACTACTCTAATCTCATTTGACATAACTTAACTTTGTTTGAATTTTCTATGACATTTGAAGATGGGGAAGAAGAAGAAATAACAGAATCCATAAGTCACAGGAATCCTAAAGAAGAATGGTCCAATTCCAGAGCAAAAATGAACCAAAATTTCTCTGGTTCTCAAGATCCCTGGCAATGACTTTACAGGATTTTGACAAGATTAATGCAGCTCAATTCAAACATGTGATAAACACCACACAGGCACACACCTCTTAATAACAATTACAACAAAGATAATAGTAGGACATACGTGCACTAGGGAGTTCATTATATGTCATTCAATTTCTAAACAGTCATACAAAAATTATCTCATTTAATGCTTGCAGCCTCACAAAAAGGCATTTACAAGCATGGGCATGCTTCTGAGTCTACAGATGATATGATGGTTTCTTGGCCATTTGTAGATATGTGACATGAAGTAGGTGAGTTGAACCTAGAACAAAACTTGAAATACCTTGGCAAGGTATTGAGAAGGAACTTTTCAGAAGTTGTTATTGTCAGTTTATGGAACCATAAGTGCATCTTTTTCCTCTTTGCTTTTGAGAAAGATGTGTGGTCGCCATTGCTCACAAAAATAGCTTAATGTACCCAGGCAAAAGAAAGGCTTGCTTTGAAGGGTCTTGATAAAGAGAAAGGAGTGGAATATTTCCATTTCCATAAAAAATAGGCTAAGGAGGAATTTCTAACCCTTTTTAGGGTTTACCTCGGGGATAGAACAAAGAGAATGAATTTAGAAAGATCACCAAGAAATGAGAAAACAACAAATGTATCTGATCTCCTTTGAGGCAGTTGTTACCCTGTTACTCATAGTGCCCCATCACAGGGAATGATTTCTGGTGTGTTTAATTGCTAGGTTTAGGTAACCATTTACTGTTACAGAGATCAGGCCACTGAGTTGATCTCAAATTATCATTTGAATTTAACATGTTTCTGCAAAAGGTCATGCATTGGAGGTTTGGTTCCCACTGATGGATACAATCATTGAGAATGATTGTGTTATAAGAGCTCTGACCTAATCAGTGGATTAATCAATTGATGGATTCATAATTTGATGGCATTATTTTGAAGTGATGAAAATTGTTGAAGATGGAGCCTAGTTTGAACAAGTCAGTCATTGGAGGAATATCTGTGGGGCTGTATGTTGTACCTGGTCCTCTCTGTTCCTCTCTCTGCTTCCTGGCTCCATGAAGTGATCAGCCCTCTCTATCACATATTCCTACCACCACTATGTCCTGCCTTGCCTCAGACCCAAAGCAAAGGCTCCAATGAAACTTAGTCTGAAGTCATGAGCTGAGAAATATATTTCGCCTTTTAAATAGCATGTCTCAGGTATTTGTCACATCAGTGAAAAGTGACTAACACATGGGCCACCTTGACTTGAGTATCAGCACCACACTAATAAGCAGCTAGGACTTAGTATACGAGACTATCCTGCAATATTTTTAGAAAATTCAAATTCACTTAGACCCTTCAAGAATTAAACACTAATATTATTTTAACTTATTTGTGAAAAATGTGTAAAATTTGATCAGATTCTGGGCCATAAATAATTATTAAATAGTAAAAGATCGAATTAGTCAAACCATAAAATTAGTTGAGGAAAATACAACAAAAATATCATAAAGGTACTGAAATTATATGAAAACAAAAACTTTATAGAAGATATTAATATATAGTTGTAGACTACTTGGGAAAATGATAACAACATAAAACAACCTTGGACAGTGTCAGATACATGTCAATCATATTACTCTGAGGAAATTTCTTAATATTGACTATATTCACTGAAAAAACACAAGGTAAATATGAACTGAATTTCAGTTCTCACTAAAGACTTAGATAATATATAAAATGGAAGACATTTGAAAAATAAGTAAAAAAATAAAATATGAATACCAAAATATTATAAAATCAATTCAGAAGTCAAATACCTGCTTATCTGTTGAGAAAATGAAATAGACAAGTTTAATTGAGTAAAAAGAAAATTTAATTGTTAAAAGAAAGAATGAAACTCATATGCAAAGAATTTCCCAAGAAACATATGATACAAGTGACAAAATAATAGTTGCATTTTATCTAAAAATTTTTTAAATGTATAGTGAAAACATAGAAAGGAAAATAAAATTTCAGGAGAAATATGTACCAACTCACGGATACTCTATACTAAAGAAAATCTCTCAGAGAGTTAGTAAGATCTGAATCCTTCCAATTCTTCTAAACGAAATGGCAAAGAACCCATATGACATACCGCAAAAGAGACATCACACCAAATCTACAACCTAATCTCATTTATTATTACCCTTACTGAAATATATGAATCATCAGTATGCTATTAAGTTTCTTCCATTTATATCATTTTCAATATTAGGGAATCTTTTAATAAGTCGTAGGCTGAAGATATTTTCCTCTCAGTAGATGATGAAATAGCACTTATAAATTCAATATATATTCCTTGTAATAACTTTAGAGAGATGAATAGAAGATATGTTTTCAACCTGATAAAATAACTCTCTCAGGCTGTCAATATTACACATAGTAGTGAAACACTAGAGGCATTATCAATATCTGAAATACTTCAATCATCGTTAGCAATGACAATAATTTGAGTTTTCATCTTCACATTTATATTTCCATTTAAGAATTTGCTTATTGTAGCAGTAGACAATTTTCAGAAGAATCGTCCTAAGAATCTTCTCATGAAGTTATCATTATTACTTGTTTTTGCTGATGAGCACATGGAGAGAGAGGTGAAAGAATTCGGCAGAGGCCACACAGACAGCAGGGGAAAGTGTTTATTTTTATAAAAAGAATAAGTTAATCCCAAAGGCCCTTCAACCTTAAAACAACTGACTCTGATGAAAATACTTGTCAGAGCGCTAACCTCACAGTACAAGCAGGATGTTTCCAGATTTCATTTCTGTCTCCTAAGATGAAGGGTTCATGTCAAAGACAGGTCTATATTCAGAACTATAAGACTGAACATGGGCACATTGCTTTAAAGAAGAGCTTGCAGGAAGCAAAAGTGGTTAAAAATTACCAGTTCCTCCCACAGATTCAAAAGCCCAAATATAAGCTGACAATAGGAGATTACAAAGTTAAGCAAGACAAGTCATTTTGAGAACAAGCAGACATAACAAAGATTTGTTTAAATGTTTGATAAAATAGAAATAGGCAGAGCTTGACCATTATGCAGGAGGAATTCTGTGGTTGCTGAAAAAATATCCACCCTGCAAAGCTGAGTGTTACGGCCATCACTATCCTTGTGCCAGTATATCAGTCTAACATCCGCCTACCACTAAAAGAGGGAAGAGAATGGCACAAGTTCACCTCTGTGTCCGATTAGAACATTTAAAGAAAAACTGCCACCAACCTTTTGTCACTTTTCCTACTAAACATTGCTCTATGGAAGCTTTTAAGAAATACTTCAGATCTGGGGTTTTCCTCTGTTAGGAAAACACTTGCTAGAAAAAGTGGTTATATTTTAGTAAAACATGTTTCAGGGCTCTTGAAGGTATATGAAATGGGTAAAAAGTGAGGAGAAACAAATATTTGGAGAGTATTAATTTCAGACAAGTTCTTATCTAGACTCTCTTTGGACATTCTAACTTGAACAATTCCTTGAAAATTGGCTCTAGAAAGGACCAGTGGAGGACTCCAAAAACTTATGAGGATGGACTGATAGTGTATGGATTCCACATCTCCTCTAATCCACTCACCCTCCTTCGCCCTGACAATATGGTCGAGTAGATGGCAAAGAGAAACAGACTTTAAGGTGCTGTGACACTGGTTTAGGGAGATGTCTTGGACCAGTCTTGTAGTGACAGGTGGTCAATGTTTTGCTTGTTTTACTCCAAAACACTGTGCTTTGGCCCTTATAGATAATGGATGAGCTACTAACCTTTATTTATTTATTTTCTCATTCTCATACATAAACCATAAAGAATGAGTTCTTTCTAAAGTCACAGTTGGTGCTAGTGCCAATTTTAAGCCATATACACTGATTTCAACTGGAAGAGGCTCTTTTAAATATATCAGTACCTGGGATTCACCAATCAGAATTTCTGTGGAAGGTGAGAAGGCATTGCTATGATGTTAAACCTTCTGGGGTGAATCTACTATACTCTCAGAGCTGGGAAAAACTATTCTGGTGGATACAGGTGAAGAACTCCAGAGTTGAAATAAGAAAAAAATAAAGCAAGATGAGTACTGGTGGGCAGTTGAGTATGTTTGACAGAAAAATACCTGCAAATAAATCTCACCCAGAAAATGACAACCATCTTTGCCCAGAACAGATCCTTCCCCAATAATAAAATATAATAGATGCAAAATATCCTTTATTTTTATGCTGAGAATTTATTACTAATTCTTAATTTCTTCAAAGGTAATTTCTCAATAAGTTTAACCACAAGTGATATAAAAGAAAATTAAAGGAAGCAAATTGAGCCTGAGACAGTAATTAAATATTATGAATGTAGAGAGCTTACAGCTCATGCTAATAACACATGGAAGATCTCACCCATCGCTAGAAGATCATTTATACTTAGTTTGCATTTAATTCACAAAAGAAAACTCTGGCACTTTGTTTGTTGACTTCTTTGGTTTTATATTTACTTTTTACCATACCAGAAGAAAACCAACAACTTAAGAGACAGGAGGTTCCAGTAGGTTCAGGCACAATTATAATATATAGAAGTTCATGAGGAAAAACACAGAAAAACCATCAAAACAGATGAGATAATTTACATAACTTGAGCTCATTTAATTATAGTGTTCTACAGGTTTTAGTATATTTGAGGTATGATTGTATTACATAGTAAAATAGTTTTCATTTTTTAAAAAAACATAAATTATATTCAGCTTTTTATTAAGAAAAAACCTACAGAGTTGGAGAAGAAACTCCAAAATCGTTAAATTTTGATATTTTTAGAAAAAAACTCTATTTCTTCAAAATTCACTGTGTAACTCATATAATGCTTATTTATGATAAATAAAGCTTCATTGCATTTTCTAGAAATATATCTAATAATTGTAAACTGAACTATAATGCAACAACAGATCTTATGTATGTCTGATAAGTTCAATTTTCTACACAATTTATGAAACATGTCATAAATATGATTATGGCTTTAATAACATCTTAGCAAAATACATGCACTTATAGAATAAATATATGTAAAAGGAAATAAACCAAATGTTATTTTTAAAATATGCTAAAATTATTTTTCATTTATTATTATTGGCTTGCTTTTACAGACATAAAATACTTTCATTTTAGAATAATTTTGATATTGTAAAATAATTTAGGAAAAATTCTATGTGAAAAAGTGGAGGGTAAACTATCTAAAGTACTTTTCATAGTTCATTACAGTCTTTTAAGTTGTGCATCATAACTTTGAGTGTAACGTGCTCTCTAATCAGGACTCTTTTTTATTTATTTTATAATCAGGACTCTTAAATGAATTCTGTGCAGCCTCCCCCTGTCTAGAGATTAATAAAAAATATACAGAGAGTGCAAATGTTTTAAGACATACTAATTTTTTTTGAGATAAGAAAATAAAATTAATTCTTCCTCGAAGAAGGCTAAGCTTAAACCAGATTGGAAACCTCTCTGTATGAACTACTCAAGGGGGTAGGTAATAAAATTTTGTGAGTTATGAAATTATGAGGGATTTATTTTCTTAATTGAATAACTGTTTTAAAGACCAAATATGCCAGACACAGTGGCTGATTCCTATAATCCCAGCTGCTTGGGAGACAGAGATTGGGAGGATTGCAGTTGACTGTGAAATTAGAACTCATTGAATTCAGCCTGGGCAAAAACTTAGCAGAACCCCAACAAGCAGATAAGGTATTGTATGCCTGTGATCGCAGCTACACAGTAGGCAAAAGTAGGAGGGCCACAGTCCCAGACTAGCCTGGCTAAAAAGCTAAACCTTAACCGAAAAAAATAACCTACAGCAAAAAAGTAGCAAGGCTCATGTGGCAGAGTTCCAACCCAGATCCTATCAAAAAAGAAAAAGGTCAAATATTACCAAAAATTTTAAAGCTAAAATCCCTTACTTGTGTCCTCCCCAAATGGGTATGTTACAATTTATTGTAAATCATTGGTCAATATTTACATAATTTTCACTATCTAAATATGGTTTTCTGTGGCATCAAGTAGTTCATACCTATGATCATTTTCTTGAATGGAGGTCATAGAACTTACTGCTCTACTGCTTACAAGCTTTTGTCTTTATGTAAAGACTGACTGCCAGCAATGTTTTCCTAAGTGGATTCCTCTCATCCATGTCTTCCTTTTCCTAAGATTTCTTCTTTCTTTTGGTGATCAAGAACTTCTATTAATATCCTAAGAGTTATAGGAGAGAAACTTTCTATTTTGCAACTGTAAATCTATCTTATTTGAGTATCATCCAGATTTGAATATCCAAAAATTCAGTTAAAATTATTTTCAGTAAAGATTTCAAAAGCATTTTCTCTATTATTAAAACTACTTTATTATTATTCACTCATTTGATGCTGGATTTATTTTTATAAATTTTAATAAGCATGTACTCCTTATATTTTAATACTTCATTATAATTTTTGTAAATTTGGGTTAATTTTCTTAATTTATAACTTGGTCTTTTCTAATCCAGAGTCTCACTAAAAGTTACATAGATAAACAGAAAATTTAGAAAAGATCAAAAAAGAGGACTAGGCATTATGTAAAGCAAGGTATAATTTAAGTAGCAAGACATTTACTGTTTTCTAGGATGGATGTTAAGACATGACAAAAAACAAAGGGTAGTTGTGCATGTCTGTAATCACATTACTCAGGAGGCTGAAGCAGAAGTATTGGAGTGTTCCAGGACAGCCTAGTCTAGATAGTAAAACCTTCTCCAAATAAAAAACAATGACAATAAAAACCCCAGATGTTATAAAGAAAGACTAACTTCCCTGAGGAATGCTTAGAAATTGGTTCTAAGAGCCGTTTTAGTATAGAGAGTCTCTAATCTGAACATTACTTAATGGAACAACATGTTTATATCCCTGTTATTCTTTTAAACAATAGTGGCATTACAATCATTCAATTAATTATGTTGTTCTCCTCTTTCCTCTCAACAATTGCAAAATATCTAAAGTAAACCAAATATAAAAATCCTTAATTCACTTGAACTTACCATTTTAAGTTATTGACATGTAAACCTTTAAGTGAACTTTGTCATCACTCCTGTGCTGTTATCCAGTGTGGGTTTATTGTCTGGTCTCAATTACCAACCAGTAAAGAACAGGAAGATGTTTTCCAACATCCGACATTAAATGATACACAGTCCATGCAATTTTTAAAACCTGAAGGATTACATCCCTGAGGACCATAACTTTATAAATGAGATTTAACTGTGATTTTTCTCTTTTAGCTTTACAAGTAAACAAATGTACTGAGCATCTTCATTTTATTAAGTATTTGTGCAGTTGGATGACATTTCTAAGAACAAAATGTATACAAAGTTTAACAAATAAATTCAACACAAAATTTCTCTTACAGCATTCTATAACACTATCAAAAATATTATGACTGAAACAAGTTTAGCTACAAACTATCCTTAAATACGTAAGTTGAATTCTTTAAATTGAATTGAAGAAATTTTAAAGCAAATTAGTTTAATAGATTCATATTAACATGTGATAAATTTATAACCCAAATCCAGTGGATAAAATCCACTAGTGTGCACAACTGACATGATTTAAAACTTACTGAAAAAATATTTTGATAGCAGCATAGGAAAGTACAAGTGTACTCACATAGTGTTCTACTAAAAAATGAAGGAAATAAAACTCTTTTCTTATTATATACCCTTCAATACAGGCATCAATATTTCAACAAGTATGAATTTCATTCCCACTATTTTATAGTCAATTTGAGATACGGAGAATCTCCCATAAATCAGAGGGGAAGACAGTAATAGTCCTGTGACTAAAATTCTGTTGCTGGTCTGCTGATTAAATACTGTATTTCTCCAATTTCCTAACTGGACAATGTCAGTTCTATCATGAATGAATAATTATCAATAAAGGAAATAAAACCAATATCATAGATAGTCAATAGACAGAAACCCCAAGAAAAAGACACACTGAAGACTATGCAATAAAGTCTAAGCAAGGGCAGTGGAAAGGAAATTGAAGATAGGGGAAAACAGGGAGTGTAATTTCACTGGTTTAGTGGACATTTCCCTGTTTCATGATAATCTTAAAAATAGCCCAAGCATTCTCCAGAGCATTTTAACTTCCTTGTAAAAATTCAAGATCCTATTTTCCTATTTCCAGACTACAATGGCAAAATATAGAAGAGCAGCATTCAGAAGACATTAACTATCAGATACAAGAGGGAATGTGGCAATGATTTCTTTGAGTGAACTGATTCTTCACCACCATGCATTTGAGTGTGGCTACTTCATTTACTCTGCTGATGGATGCTCTAAACCAAGACTTCCTAAATTGTCTTTAAAAAGAATGACTCTCATTTTATTTTTAAGACACTTTCTCTAGGTTTATGACTATAATTATGAAAATCTATATGCAGTATTCATTAATTTTTGCCCAAAGTAAGTAGCAAAACCATAATATAAATAATAAGATTCAATACATTTTAAAGCATGATGCAAAGTTTTCACATTTATAGCTTCTTCATTTTAGTGTGTTGACCATTGCAATATCTATCATTAAACAAAGTAAAGCTAATCATCCTGGAGGCTGCCCAGATAATTTAGGATATGGCAGTTACTAGTTTGCTACAACATTTTCAACTCTACTATCCATATTTCATCTTGCTTACTTAAGAAAAATCTTAAAGTATGCCAACAATGGTCCATTTGGTCATTTAACAATAGCTACATCTAGTATTATAACTGTGGAACATTAGAAGTGCTAGTATCACTTTTTACTTTCCTTCTCTATATCTTTCCTTCTCAACATCATTTTTCTAAATGCCTTCACAATGCCTCATCAATAATGTCCAGTAGGTCTTGACCAATTCATAGAACAGACAAAGCATACCTTCATATATATCTGCATCTAAGGATATTTTAAATGAATGAGAAATTGATTTTCACTGATTCCTATGTGTTGTATCTCTAGCTACACCCCAAAGAAAACTGAAGTCATGCTAAAGTGACACCTGCAAAAGTTAAGCAGAATCTTTATTCTTTTTATTATTTTTTTTTTCATTTATTCACATGTGTGTACATTGTTTGGGTCATTTCTCTCCCTTGCCCCCCTCCCCTACCCTCTCCGCCCCCCCTGTCTTATCTCTAATTTTGCTGAAGATAAGACATAAGCATAATAAGGAAGACATAGCATTTTTGCTAGTTGAGTTAAGGATCACTCTACATAAATATTCCTAGCATTGCTTTCATGTACAAATGTGTTACAATTCATGTTGATTCATCTCTAACTGATCTTCACACTGGTTCTTGATCCCCTTCTCATGCTAACCTCTGCCACTTACAGTTCCTCTGGAGTAGGGACATCAAATGCTTTCGTGTTTTGGGTTTTCTACCAATTCCCATAACTCCCATATGTGCTCTCCCCTTGTCATGTGATCCAAGTCCAACCACATTGCTGCATTTGCCCTGGATCTTTATTTGTAAACAGTTGCCTGGTTTTGAAACTGTTGTATTATTATATACTTTACTGCTAATTGGTTACATTGGAAAATAAGCTCTTGAAGAATTCAGCCTAAACTCTAATTTTTAATATTTACTATGGAGAAGAAACAATTTAAGATATTGTCCACTTTGTAATAAAATACATTTTTTAGTGCTGAATATTAAGAGCCTTTCACATGGCAGCATTCACTGAATTGCCAATAAAAAGCTGTACTGTGAAACAATTTCCAAAACTTTAGATCACAGAAGCTTTTTGTATTGCTATTTCTTGTTCACAAATACCAGCATATGTATTTTTAAATAACTAATGTTCAGAGAAGTACACTTTGGGAAACCTAACCTGAAAATTCAGGCCAGAGATTTTGACCTTCATTCAGAAAATTCTATAGATGGGTGGGTTTTAAGTGATCAAAAAAATTCTTCCTGTTGTGACATCACAATATGATATTTGTTCTTTTATTTTCGAAGATCAATATGATAACATATTTATGGCTGTCGAAAATAAAAATGTTTACATTGCATCAAAAACAGAGAATAAGTGAGGTATATCAAATTTCACATGACACTTTTCTCAAATGACATTCATTTATTTTTTCAAACCTTTTCAAATTAAAGAAAGCAGAGGAATCTCTTTAACCTAATGTCTTCACCTGAAATTATATATACATATATAACATAATACATAATAAATATACATATATAAACATCATATAACATATAAATAAAAATATATAATTAATGGGGACATTTCTCTTCCTGTGTACTGTCTCAGGACCTTGTTTCAAGGTCTCAGCTGTTGGTCTGGAGACCTTCTGTGTCTGTCCCTAACACCATGACAAGCTAAAGTCCTGGATAAAAGAGAATGATGGAGGGAGTGAATTCAACTAGATATATTGTAAGAACTATTATAAAATCAACAATGTACTTCTAATAAAATAATACATACATACATATATACATACATGCATACATAAATTCTGGAAATTTTGGTCACAGAGACCTGCTCTTAATAGAGAACAAGAATGTACAATACAAAAGTATCTTCACATCTACAATTTACTATTTCATACATAATTATGTTACAATGTGCTTTTTCTCATAGGAGAGTGAACTGGAGAACAGGAAGGTAAAACATGTCACACCTGAGGATTGGTACCAGTGGCAGGGGGAGAAGACATAAGGAAAGTGTAAAGGAAGCTGAATGTAGTGGAGATATATACTCATGAATGAAAATGGAAAAACGAGACACGCTGAAACCATTCCAGGAATTGGGGAGGAGAGGATAATGGAGAATGTTGGGGGGGATGAATCCAACTATAGTATATTGTAAGAAATTTTGTAAATATCACAATAGGGCAATAGTAAACAAGAGGGAAATGGCACTCAGCATCTAATCAGAGTCTAGAGGACTCAGGAAAGATTAAGACATCCTGGGTGAGAGAGTTAATGTATCTGAGCAGGTCTCAAGTATGAACATATTATACTGCTAAGAAATAGTCAGTTAGTTGATTTATGCTTTGGGGAAAGCTCAAGTACACCAAAATATACCTTAACAAACATTCTGTTGTTTTTACTATGAAAAAAAAAGCTGAATCATAGCTAAAATTAAAATCTATGTTAATTTTTAGGATGTATGATAGTTTTTATTTACTTTCTTTTTATGTATATATTTCAAAGAATAGAAAATCAGATAATTACATGCAGAAGTGTTACATTAAGTGTTTCAAATAAAATATATGATACATTATTTAAAATTTCATAGAATAATTTTGGCATATAAGCCACAAGTCATGCAACATACCCATTTAAAGTATATGATTTGATGTTCTTTTTGGCACAATTATTATGCAACTGTCATAACATTCTTTTTTAGACAATTTCATCTCTTCAAAAAAGAAAACGCTGATGTATTTTTGTGTTTATAAATTTGCTTATCCTGGAAATTTCACTAAACAGAATCATAAAATAAATGGTATCTTGTGACTGGATTCTTTCACTTAGCATCGAAGTTCAAAGTTTATTATGTTTTAGTATATGTTAGCACTGAGCCACTTCCTTCTTAGTTTATCTATCCTTCATTGGAACAGTCACCCTATGTGTGAGCTGGGGCAAGAGCAGCCGTAGTCCCAAGAGTCTTCACCTGTAATGTCCAGCAGTGGGGTTTTGGTAAGGGAAAGAATCCCTGGATGTCTGTGTTTCACTCACCTTGAACTTCTGCAGCGTGGAGTTGGAATGAAGGATGGATGAGGAATGTCAGCCACCTGCACTTCTGGGAAGGATACAGGAAGCACTGTCTTTAAGCATGTCCACTCAGGGAGTGGCTTTGATTCCTGAGCTGGACGGGAAGGAAAGGAACATGTGATGGCTCCAGGGCCACACGATTGCACTGCTTCTCACTGAGATTTAGCAGATTTTCTTGGATAAAGGCTTCTTCACTTATACATGTACAGATGACAATTTTCACAAAATTCAAATGGTTGATTTTTAAAACCCCCTCAATCAGTTATGATTGTTTGCTAAAGAGAGTCTGTGAAGTTCCTCACAGCATCATTAAAAAATTAGGTACCGTGGTTCACGTATGTAATCACAACTACTCAGTAGGTGGAGATTGGGGTTGGGGGAGGGCCATTGTTAAGGCCAGTCCTGGCAAACAGTTTGTGAGACCCTCAGCCAATCAATAAAGCTGGGTGTGGTGGCACATGCCCATGATCAAAACTTCAAGATAGGCGTAGGTAGACAGTTCACCGTCCAGGCAAGAGTGGGGAAAAAATTGAGATTCTATTTGAAAAAGAGCAAAAACAGAAAGGGCATTGCTTAAGTGGTAGAACATCTGCCTTGCAAGTTCAAGTCTCTGAGTTCAAACACCAGTACCATAAAAAAAAAGAATAGAAAAAAAAGAAAAGAATTGTAGAATTCTAAACCACTAAAAATATTTCACAATATTCTAATATTTTTATGTGATCCAAAGTGGATCATTATTTTCATCACACTAAAATAATTCTAATGAGTGCTTCCTTACAAGTGCTTCATTTGATCAATAAATGCCTTATTTCTGTTCTGCTGACATTGATTTACAATATCATGGAACAAAATCAATTGCTTTATGATAGGAAAAGTAAATTCAAAATAGTCCAATATTTGGAATTTATTATAATTATATTTTCTAGGGTTCAAAAGGTAAACATAATAGCCACAAATTGCAATAATTCTAAATCTATCACTCTATATTTTTAAAAAATCCTTTTGGATTAATAGCATTAAACTTTTGGTGTGGTGATTTTCTTTAATGAAAATGAATCGCTGACACATATGGGATCTTGTAGTCAATACCAAAAAACCCATCAATTCATAATAAATCAGTTTTATTGTAAAATCTGTATCTATTAGTATCTATCATTTAACCATAAAAATGCTATAGGAAAAATATAGGAATTATTTAGTATCTGTCTACTCTTAGGGACAAAACTTAATAAAGGAGAAAGATAGACATGTGTATATTTCAGAAAAATTCTCTCCCCCATCATTTCCATTAAGTTTTTCTGTATATTTCAGTTTTCCCTCTTCAATTCAACCATCTAAGACCTCTGACAAGAACAGACTCCTGTTGCTTTTATAAAAGCAGATTACTTCCTACCTTACCTTGTGTTTTCCTGAAATGAAGACCAAGACAAGGTCATATGTGCGTGCATCTCACTAGAGAAGGAGCAAGAAAGGAAGAGAAAAATGAGGAAAACCAAAATAGGGTTCAGCAGTGTGGATAACTGGGACTTGACCCTGCCCCAGACTTATCAGAATTGTTCACCCTAAGTCTGAATATTTATTCTTTGGTTCCTAAATCACATTGGCTAAGTGTTGCCTATGAGGCATTCACTGTACCACATCTCAAGAATGCTCTATGCTCCTGTCCAGGAGGCCCTAGTCTATGCCTTTGGCTGCCAAAAGGCTGGGGGAAAAGTACAGAGCACATATTGTAGACATTGTCAATGTGAAGTGTGCCCAGGTCCAGGTGGACCTCTGCCAAAACTGTCTGAACTGGAGATAAAGACCACACAATGAGAGCAGAGGGTAGCGAAGGCATCATATACACCTTCTTTTTAAGAAAGAAAGCTATGCATTTTACATATCAGTCATACCTCAATAAATTGATTAAGCAAAAAGAAAGAACCATGAGCCAGGCAAGGGGTGGTTCATGCCTGTAATCCCAGCTATTAAGGAAGTGAAGGCAAGAAGATTATGAATTTGAGGCTGGCTCAGGCAATGTTAGTGAGACCCTGCCTCAAACATCAAATAAAAAAGGAAGGGTTGTGGTATAGCTCAAGTGCTACGGGTTTTGTCTAGCAAGCGTGTGCCTTTGGGTTCAGTCCTCATTATCACAAAAGAAAAACATCCTCCTGTCTCAGCTTCATAAAGCATGCTATGTTGTGCCCAGCTTGATTTTTCATTCTGGTGCCAGTAGATCAAGAGGAGCTACACTGGAGATGTAGCCAGAAAGGAACATCCATTTCTGAACCAGAACAACAGTCAGAAACTGATCTGGATACCATGAAGGATTAAGTTTCCTAAAACAAATGAGTATCTTTTCTACTTAGGAAAATACCTTTCTACAGGGATAGCTATAGATATAGATTCCCAGAAGAAGATGTCTGACAAATTAAAAATAGCCACACACAATTTGCAGCAACTCTCATCATAAAGGTAGATTATTTCCCAATCCCTTCAATCTGGATTTTTTTTTTTTTGCTTTCTTAACTACAAAAGTATGGCAGTACTGTTGTTATGCAAGTCTCTAGCCTATCATTCTCATCTGTTTGGATTGCTTTCTGAAGAAAATGGAGAAAGTCAACTGTCATCTTATCCTATCCAGCCCCAGTGGAACTGCCACCTATTGCCACTCAGTTAAAGACCCTAAGTAGGGGCAGCAGAACCACCAGGGTAAATCCATATTGACCACAAACAAAATTTAAGTTATTACATTTTGAAGTGGATCTTTGCCTGGAAATAAATGACAAGGCATCCTAATCTCTGATGACTTGTTATAATGACATTGTGGTTAGAACAAAACCCATAGCTCCATTTTAGTCCCATATGTTTAGAGTCAAAATTTTCCAAAGGATGTAGAGTCACTTGTTATGACTAACTGCAAAGAGACCCTTTCAGACAACAGGAGAGTGCCATCATAAAGTTTCTATTTTTTATTATTTTATATTTTCAAGTTTCTGTCTTGGATTTCAAGAGGTAATATCTTGATTTGCTTTACTGGCTTATTAATTTTGTCCATTTTTCAGAGACATTACAATAATCAGAGTTAATAATCAAGAGTTTTGTGGATGCGGCAGCAAAACTAAGATTTGAATTCAGGGCTTTGCACTTACTAGGCAGGTGCTGCCTCTTCAAGTCATGCCTCTTGCCCCAAAGGGTTTTTAAAGGAGGTTGAACTTCATGTTGTAATTAGAATTGTCACTCTGTGCTCCATAGAAAATGACAAATGGAGAAAGTCTAAGTGGAAAACAACAAATAGAGGAAATTCTAGGTGGTACAGCAGAAATGATGACTTACATGTGAATTTTTATCACAATCTGACCTTATTTTTAAGTTTGTGATTTAAGTCAATGGCTTTTCACTTAATATGTACTAATGGCATGTGCCATAATTGGTAAATAGAACTTTAAAATGTCATTATATGAATAAAAAAATACTGGTTTATAGATCTTTGTCACTTTATTTCACTTCTCTCTAGGTAGAAAGTTCCAAAATGCTAGCTCAGAAGATGAGTGAAGTATGGAAAAAATTTATTATCTTGGGACACTTCACTCCTGTGAAGAGAAATCAAAAAGTTCCACTTGGAAATAATCTTTATGCAAAGAGGATCACTTATATCATGAGATTTGTGGTTTGCCAATATATCTCTGTTTTTATAGTTTTATTAATATAGTTAATAGTAAATAGTGTTTCTAGAGCCAAATTTATAAGAGAATAACTTTTTATTGACAGCTGCAGCAACTCAGAAGTCACAAAATATAAAATTAAGTATATTATATTGATGATGGGGGATTATCACAAAGAACCCTTATTCTACCCTCAGACATTGAGGACAAATAGAAAAAGTGGAACAAATTATAAAATGAATTGATTTGAAGGTCATCAAAGTGATAAACTGATGATAAATGATGCAAGAATGCCATTAGGATAGGAAAATAGCTCAGTCATGGGAGCCAAAACCTAAATTTTATAGGTACCCCATTTTATGGATAGGCACCAGGTTAAAGTCTTAGGGGGTAGAACAGGAAATCCAAATGGAAGACTGGAGAATCAGAACCCAGTAAGTTTGGTAGATGATCAGTACAAACTTTTCACTTGTATTTGTACCATAAATGGTTACATCATTGTGGTGAAGATGAAAGTTAACTGGAGCCCTTTGCAGGAAGTATGGCTCAGCTTAAAACAACTTAACTTCTTACTAAAGAAAAATTAAACTTGCTTGGAATAGTTTGTAGCAGTAACCATCTTCCAAAAATATAGTAAAAACTAAAAAGTATATGAAAAAGGAATATGAATAAAATTAGCAAAAACAAAAAATAATGGAACAGAGCCCAGAGACCCCAGATATCAAGATGTCAGAAAGAGATTTTTTAAAGAAGTATGTAAGTATAATAAGACATACTTTGTTTTCAAGTATGTAACACAAGAACTGAGTATGTCAGGATGTAAATGGAAATGATTGAAATAATTAGAAATTACATAATTCAAAAATAAAATCACCAATTATGAAACTGGTGGATGAATGAAGAAAGAATAATGGAAACTAGATCAAAATAAATGATCCAAATTCTACTTCTTACAATGCTGGGCAGGTTATTCTGATCCAGATTCTTGATGAGAGCAAGAAAATCTGAAAAAATAGAGTCTAACTTTATGTAACAACATCTTCAGTATATAATTGAAATGATTCTAGATTTGTGTCTTAATACCCATCCATCTATGCATACATCTGGAAAACATAAACATAATAAGTGGAAAATAGACAAGTTGTCTGAATAATTGACAGAACAAGAATATAAGACAGTAAAATATTTAAAACACATGCCTGATCAATTTTGTTTTATGGACATATATAAAAAAAAGATTGAATTCAACAACTGCAAAAACATAGCTGTTTAAGCCAGATAGAAAACTTTCTTCTTATTATTATTGTTGTCCTGGGTACATTGTGACATTTATAAAAGTTCATACTCTGTATTAAATATATCATAGTTGAACTCACCCATTCCATCACTCTTCTTTACCCTCCCTTCCCCCATTCCTGTAATAGTTTCAACAGGTCTCATTTTTTCATTTACATACATATGTACACAATATTTTCACCATATTCACCCTCCTACAAACTTTCCCCACATTATCACCCTTCCACTGGTGCAGGTAGGTCCCCAGGCCGGACCTGTTCTGTCCTCCTGTTCTCCAATTTTGTAAAAAAATAAAATGATATTTTTGTTTGTTTAAGATAGCTATACAGAGAGTTTCCTTGTGACATTTCCATGTATATATGTATTATAACCTGAATTGGTTCATCTCCTTTATTTTTCTTCTTTCTTCCTTAGTTCCCTTCTTGTGGTGATTTCAGCAGGTTTAAAACATAGGAAACTTTCAAAAATCAGTCATATTCTCATCTAGAAGCTGTGCCAACAAATTTTAAATAATTAAAATCAGGTATATGCTTTTCCTCTTAACATATTGCATCATGTAAGAAATCAATAACAATGAAATAATGGGTATTATTAATATATACATAAAATAGTTAACACAAAATTAAATTACCATGCACAGAAATTTAGAAATTGTTACATTTTCTCATATGTTATATTTTTCAAGAAATCCTAATGAGTTTCACTCATTGTAACTCAATGAAGACTACTGATTACTGGAAAATTATACAGGTACTTGAAGACCAAAGTCAAATTACTACAAAATCCTGAAAATATTTTCTGAAGGTTTTGTCACTTTACCAAAAGATACCAGTGGAAAGCCTGGCAAATAATTATTGGCATAGATTTTTATAATTAGGGATATGAAAAGGCTGCCCTTCCATATACACAAATAGGATATGCTTTCCAAGTAGTAAGAATGTCACAGATCCAAGTGACTGATGGGCTTCATGGAAATGGGAAGTCACAGATTAATTTAATATATCTGACATGATCACTGCCCTCCTAGAACTTCCCTAACTGAACTGCTCTATCTAACCTTGCCTGTGGAAGACAGAGATAAATTCAATAGGCATTTAAGTCACTTCTTGGCTGAATTATTGAACAAGGGGCTGCTTGATAGAGAAGGAATTTGTATCCATATAAAACAAAGCAGTCATGAACAGACAAAATGAGAAGACAAAAGAAGAAAATAAAAAATATCTCAGTGGCATTGGATGTGTGCTAATTTTGTGCACTTTAATATCCTCCTATGTTCTGACATAAATTACCCATAAATTTAGTAGTTTAAAACAATATAAATTTATAAGTGGAGGTCAGAACTTTGATATGGATTCACCAGGTAAAAATCAAGCCTTCAAGAGGGCTCCTTCTGAAAGATGCAAAGAGAAACCATTTCCTTGCTTTTTCTAATTCTAGAGGATGCTAGCATCCATTGTCTTATGGCCACCTTCCTCCAACCTCAAAGCCAGTACCCACAGACCTTGTCCTTACATTGCTGTCTCTCTCATTCTTCCTTGTGTAGGCAAAACTCTGTCTCTCATCAGAGCTGGGGAAGGTTTTCCATCCTTAGTGACCCATGTAATTAGATTGGGCCAACCCAGGTAACGAGGTAATCTTTTTGGATCAGAATCCTTAATTAGTTCACATCAGAAAAATTCCCTTTTGCTGAAAACATGCGTATATCAGAGCTCTTGTGGATGCGACTACCTCTGTGGGGGGAATTATTCCTCTTAACATACAACCTGGACTTTTCTTTTTTTTCTTATCTTTAAAAATATTTCCAGATGAAGAGTGGGATCAGTGTTTCTAGTGATAATTTTTCAGTCAACCTGAGAATTAATCAGTAGGCAATCTCTTCCCCTCTCCTCACAGATAGTCTTTGCCTACCTCCACTCAGCCTGGCCCTATCTTTCAGTGGGACAGGTTTAGGGGAAGGGCATGAGAAATGGCACTCTAATATCCAGTGATTTTCCCTTTTCTTTCCAGTTGTTTTGAATTTTACACACTTCCTGTGCTCAAATGTTGTTGAAGACTTGTTTTCCTTTTTGTTTTTTAGTTCTATCTCTTTCTTAGATAATTTAGAATTTCTCACAGTTCTGGATGCTGGGAAAGTCAAGACATTGGTGGTATTTAGTGAGGACTTACTTCCTCATAGGCAGTGCCTTCTGCATCTCAAATGAAGAGAGGGCAACAAATACCCTAGGGCCTCTTTTATCAGGTCACCAATCTCATTTATGAAGGCTCAGTCTTCAGGATGCATTCATCTCCCAAAGTCATCACCTCTTGGTACCATTTCCTTCAAAATTATTTTTTAGCATATGATCTTCAATGTATAAGAGAGAGGCAATCTTTAGACATAACAATTAATTGCTCCTCTACTTTCCTGACATAAGCTTAATTTTGGTCTTTTTCATTTTGAACAGATATTGGTAGATGGGGAAGTAAGCATCACCATTCTCTTCTGTTAAGAATATCTGGAAGGGGTATCCAAGATGGTGACTAGGATATAGAAGCAGAAAGCCTAAGCTCTGAGACTCCAAAAAACCTCCCTCAGACATTGGAGCCACACTTGGGTAATTCTGACTGCTTCTAGTCAAAATAATAACTGCCATCACACTATGTGAAGGAAAAAATTCAAAGACTGACCCTCAAATCAGCCTTTAATTGCACCTAACACCTGTGACCCACTGGACAGCCAGCAAGTTGGGTCCATCCTCAGGGAAAGCCTCTTTCCCTAGGGTGATTTTTTTCTTTTTGTTTTTTCTTTCCTTCTTTTCTCCTTCCTCAATCAAGCAGAAATAAAGCATCAACCAGAATCAAACTTCCTCCAGACCAGGGACAGAAATAACACACCAACCTAGCTTACAACCAAGAGAGCCATAAAACAAACATTTAATCAAGGGAAAGAAAACAGATGACTAAAACCACCAACTAGCCTATCAAGAACATAGTTGCACAGTACCAAGTGGAGTGATGGGATGTTTATGGGAGACCCATCTCATTGACAGAAACAAACACAAGTTTAGGGTGAAAAGCTGGAGGAAGATTTACCAAGCTAATGGCCCCAGAAAACAGGCAGAAGTAGCAACATTTATTTCAGACAAAGTAGACTTCAAACTTACATTGATCAAATGAGATAAAGAGGGACAATTTGTACTAATAAAAGGGGAAATACACCAAAAGAAAACATCAATTATCAACCTACGTGCACCCAATGTCAGTGCACCCAATTTCATCAAACATACTCTAAAGGACTTAAAAGCACATATAGCCTCCAACACAGTGGTAGTGGGAGAACTTAATATTCCCCTATCATCAACAGATAGGTCATCCAAACAAAAAAATCAAATAAATAAATTCTAGAAGTAAATCACACCATACATCAGATGGACCTAGTTGATGTCTATAGAATATTTCATTCAAAATCCATACAATATACATTCTTCTCAGCAGCCAAGGGAACTTTTTCCATAATTGGTCATATCTTAGGGCACAAAGCAAGACTCAGCAAATATTAAAAAAATAGAAATAATACCCTACATTCTATTTAATCACAATGCATTAAAACTAGAACTTAACAACAGAAACAACAGCAAAAATATACAAATGACTAGAAGCTGAATAACACATAGCTCAACAATCAGTAGATCATCAATGAAATAAAAGAGGAAATAAAAGGTTCCTGAAAGTTAATGCAAATGAAAACATGACCTACCAGAATCTATGGGACACAGCAAAGGCAGTCCTAAGAGGAAAGTGTATATCTATGAGTGCATATATTAAAAGGACAGAAAGATCTCAAATAAATGATATAATATTACATCTCAAACTCCTACAAAAACAAGAGCAAGCAAAACCCAAATCAAGCTGAAGTAGAGAAATAATAAAATAAAGAGCCAAAATTAATGAAATCAAGACCAAAAAAAAAAAGAAAGCATACAAAGTATCAATGAAACAAAAAGCTGGTTCTTTGAAAAACTAAACAAGATTAACAGACCCTTGACAACTCTGACTAAAATGAAGATGGAAAAGACCTAAATCAGTAAAATGAGAAACTCAAAAGGGGAGATAACAATAAACCCCAAGGAAATCCAGGAAACCATCAGAGACTACATTAAGAATCTATATTCCAATAATTTTGAAAATCTTGAAGAAATGGACAAATTCCTAGATAATTATGACCATCCAAAACTGAACCAAGAGGATATTAGCCACCTATTCAGTTCTATATCATGAAATGAAATTGAACCAGCAATAAAGAATCTCCCAAAAAAGGTAAGTCCAGGACCTGATGGATTCTCTGCTGAATTCTATCAGAACTTTAAAGAAGAACTAACCCTAACTCTCCTTAAGCTTCTCCACAAAATAGAAAGGGAAGTAACACTACCTAACTCATTCTATAAAGCCAGTATTATACTCATCCCAAAACCAGACAAACATACGTTGAAAAAGAACATTAGGCCAGTCTTCTTAATGAACATCGATGTAAATATCCTCAATAATAATGGCATACCGAATACATTAACATATCAGAAAGATAACTCAACATAACCAAGTTGGCTTCATCCTAGCCATGCAGGGGTGGTTCAACATATGCAAATCAATAAATGCAAAACAGTACATTAATAGGACCAAAGACAAAAACCACTTGATCATCTCAATAGATGCAGAAAAAGCCTCTGATAAGATCCAAAACCATTTCATGATAAAAGGTCTAAGATAACTAGAAATAGAAAGAATGTATCTCAACATTATGAAGCATGTATAAGATAAATGTAGAGCCAACATCATACTTAATGGAGAAAAACTGAAACCATTTCCCCTAAAATCAGGAATGAAGCAAGGGAGCCCGCTCTCCCCACTACTATTCAACATAGTCCTGGAAATCCTAGCCAGAGCAAGAAAGCAAGAAGAAGGAATACAAAGAATACAAATAGGTAAAAAAAGAAAAAAACAAAACTGGCAAACTGCAGATGACATGATCCTATACCTCAAAGTCCCAAAAAACTCAAACAATTCCTAGACACCATAAACAGCTGAAGCAATGTAGCAGGATACAAAATCAACTTACAAAAATCATTAGATTTCCTATACACTAATAATGAATAAATTGAAAAATAATATATGGAAACAATTCCATTTACAATAAAATCAAATACCTAGGAGTAAACTTAATAAAATATGTGAATGACCTCTGCAAGGAGAACTACAAAGCTCTGAAGAAAGAGACTGAAGAAGACTACAGAAGGTGGAAAGATCTCCCATGCTCATGGATTGGTAAAATCAACATAGTAAAAATGTCTATACTGCCAAAAGCAATGTACATGTTCAATACAATTTCCATCAAAATCCCAATGACATTAATCACAGAGACTGAAAAATCTATTCTAAAGTTCATTTGGAAACACAAGTGACCACGAATATCCAAGACACTATGGAGCAAAAAGAGCAATGCTGGAGGTATCACAATATCCAACTTCAAACTATGTTACAGAGCCATAGCAAAAAAAAATAAAATAAAAACCCAGCATTATACTGGCACAAAAACAGATATGAATACCAGTGGAACAAAATAGAGGAACTGTATATTAATCCACACAGCTATTGTCACCTTATTTTTGATAAAAGAACCAAAAACGTGATGGAGAAAAGACAGCCTCTTCAACAAATGCTGCTGGGAAAAGTGGTTATGTGCCTGCAGAAAACTGAAACTAGATTCATGTCTATCACCCTGTACTAGTATCAACTCAAAATAGATTAAGGACCTTAATACCAGATACAAAACTCTGAAATTAGTACAGGAAAGAACAGGGAATACTCTGGAAGCAATAGGTATAGGCAAGGACTTCCTCAGTAGAACTCCAGCAGCACAGCAACTAAGAGAAAGGATGGACAAATGGGACTATGTGAAATTAAAAAGCTTCTTCACAACAAAAGAAATGGTCTCTAAACTGAAGAGACAGCCCACAGAGCAGGAGAAAATATTTGCCAGCTTTATATCAGGCAAAGGACTAATAACCAGAATATACAGGGAGCTCAAAAAACTAAACTCACCCAAAATCAATGAACGAATAAAGAAGTAGGCAACTGAACTAAACAGAACTTTTTCAAGGAAGGAATCCAAGTGGCCAAAAACACATGAAAAAATGCTCACCGTCCCTGGCCACAAAGCAAATGCAAATCTAAACCACAGTAAGACTCCACCTCACCCCTGTAGAATGGCTATCATACAGAACACCACCAACAACAAATGTTGGTCAGGATGTGTGGAAAAAGGAACCCTCATACACTGCTAGTGGGAATGTAAGCTAGTACAATCACTTTGGAGAACAATATTGAGTCTTCTTAAAAAATTAAACATAGTTCTGCCATATGATCCATCAATCCCACTCCTAGGGATGTACCCAAAGGACTGAGATTCGGGTTATTCCAAAGGCACCTGCACATCCATGTTTATTGTACCACTATTCACAATAGCCAAGTATGAACACAGCCAAGATGCCTCACTACCGACGAATGGATTCAGAAAACGTGGTATTTATGCACAATGGAATTTTACTCAGAGACAAAGAAGAATGAAATTCTGTCATTCCCAAGTAAATGGATGGAACTGGAATTTAGCCAGGCTCAGAAGACCAAAAATCATATGCTATCCCTCAGATGCGGACTTTAGACCTAAAACAAATGCAGTAATATTTTTGGATATGGGTCACATGCTAAGGAAGAACATGTAGAGGAGGAATAGGGAAAGGGAGGGAAACCCAAAACTTGAAAGTGTTTGATGTGCTCACTGTAGAGGAGCAAATAAAGTAATCTTAAACTGACAGAAGCTACTATGGGAAGAGGACCAGAAGTAGTGAAGAGATCTGGTAGAGATGAACCAATTCGGGTTGTAATATACATGTGCAAGGAAGCAATGCTAGGAATCTCTCTGTATAGCTTTCATTATCTCAAGCTAGCAAAAACACTATGTGTTTCTTGTTATCTCTTATGTTTTCTCTTCAACAAAATTGGAGAAAAGGGCCAAACAGGTTCTGCCTGGAAGCAAGGGGGGCGTGGGGGAGAAAAAGATGGCATGGGAGGAGAGATGACCCACTTTATACACATATGAATAAACAAGAAAAAATAAAAAAAGAGTGGGTCCTTTAAATGTCACAATGAAACTCCCTATATAGCCATCATAAACAAGCAAAAATACGGTTTTTTTCTTTTTAAAAAGAAGGACAGGAAGGTAAAACAATTCCTATCTGGGGTTGGTACCAGTGTGAGGGAGGAGGGCTTAAAGAAAGGGTGAAGGAAGATGAATATGGTTTAAGGACTATGTTTTCATATTTGAAAAAGTAACAGTGAGATCTGTTTAAGCTAAGAAATGGAGAAAGAGATAAAGGAGAAAGTTGGAGAGGATGAATCTAACTAAGATATACTATGTAAGCACTATTGTAAATGTCACAATGTACCTCTGGTATAACTATAATATGTTAATAAATTTTTAAAAATGAATAAAAGAACATCTGGAAAATATATTTGGGTTCAGACATTGTGTTTTATGCTGAGAAGGGCTTATTTTACTGTATTACCTTAAAAAGTGTTGGACTTTGTTCCCACCGGTAGTCCAAGCTGCTGTGGAATCTCTTTGCTCCTTTTGAGTTTGGCTTTTATCTTTTGTTGGGGCAGTTCCAGAACAGTGTTTACTTGACCTCCAGGCTGTGACCCTCGAGGAATTTTCCATCTCTGTGTCTATTCCCAGAGCTTTTCTGTCTGTAGAAGGTTTTCTCTAGAAATTGTTTCATGCACTGATTTCCTACACAGTTATTTCCCATAATGGGAATTTATTTCCACTGACACTCTGATCAATACTTGGTCAAAGTCTGGAAAATATTCCTCTTCACTACTCATGACAAGCTTCTGGAGCCTCACAGGAGAGGCTTACTCTGACCTTTAGCACATGTATCAGCAGAAAATATAAAGGCTAGTATCTAGATCTCTTTTTTGCTCATTTACTAACAATTGACAAAGAACAATTTCCAGAAGGCTTCTGATTGATAACAATACAACAATCCAGGCTCTGGATACCCAAATAAATATCCCACTTCATGCTCAGAGTGATTGTCAATATCTGTTAATTTGACAATTATTTTGCTTCATCTTTAGATAAGGAATGCTCTATGACTTATTAAGTTGATAAATAAGAAGTGTGATATTATGGGACATTAGAAAGAGGTAAATCAATGGCTTTTCTCACTTAATGAATTCTAAATAATACAGTAAGTATATGGTTATACAGGAAATCATGTCTTTAAACAAATGAGGTGAGAATGTTTGTTTAATCTACCTTCGCTTCTGTCCTTTGCTCAGATTCTAGATTCCAAATGTATTCTGTCTGACCTCAAGAGATTCAGTTTTACAGATTGTTATGCTACATGTTGCAAATTTGTTAGTTGTCTGGGAACTCCTGACTTAGGTAGAGAGAAGTCATAAAGAAGAAATGTGTTCTAAGATGTAAGATGTAGAACTTAACACTGGAGCAGTGAACCTGTTGACCACTGAACAGAGAGGATGAAAACACGTAAGAAGGGTTAGTAACAAGCTACCTGAAAATTTTTCTAAGATAAATTATCAACAGAAATTGAGAACTTAGAGAAATGTGGTAAAAGGAAGCAAAATAGCAAGAGGAAAAATGGAGGATATTTATGAATCTAATGAATATCTATGATTTAAGGTTAAAAGTGACAGATGGGTGCTAGATATGAGAAAGAGCTTGTGTGAATTATAAAGACTGGTTTCTAATTCTGTAATCTTTAACCTGAGCTATTATTAAAATTATTTTTGCTCTTCTCAGTCTAGTTAATCATAGGGAGCCAATGTTGAAGTTACTTCCAATGTTTCTGATTTTCTTTTTGAGTCCAAAGATAAGGAATTTATTTAAGAGAAAGGAAAAGTGACAGTTTTTGCTGGTGAGAGGGGTCCTCATAGAGGACTGCCCTGGTTTTCTGATTTTAACATACAGAACATCAGAAGGTTACTGTACACCTGTGTGATGCAATCATCTTTATACAATACCTCTCAGAATTTACATTTCTGTTTTTAAATCTATATGTCAATGTATATACTAATTATGTGATCTCATTGGTTCATGCAAAGAACACTTTTCAGACTGGAAAGTTCATTGACTTGGCATGACTGTACCTATGCAATGCCAAAAAAGGAGTGAAAGGGGGGTAATGAAAGGCAGACCGAGGAGAGGAAAGAAATAAGAAAAGAGAGGAAAAGAAGAAAGGAAAGAGGGAGGAAAAGAGAAAGTAAAAGTTAATATTAAATTGAAAATATATCAGTTAAATGTTATTACAGCCATTTATAAGTCTTTGATTTAAGTAGATTCCACTAGAGTCTGTAATCTTCCAAAACCAGGATTTTCTCTTATTCCCTGGGAACAGTGCTTGCAGCTATTAAAACACAGCTCTCTACTAGGTTCTTAATTATACACATTGACTTGTGCTGGGAATAAGTGCACAATAACTCCGGATAGCCTGGCTTATGTTCATGTCAGAGTTGGTAGAAATTTAAAACAAATTTATCAAATGACTTTCAGTGAGGTCTTCACTGCATTGGACCTGTATCTTTACAATTCGCTTGACACACATATATAATTTTTCCTTTTCTATTTCTTCACCCAAAGCCTGTTGCCCTAGGCATTCTCTTGGCTCTGTTCTCTTGTCACAGGATTCCTTCATTCACCATAACAGAAAAATAGAAGGTTATTTCCCAAAAAACAGAAAATGTCTGCCATAAGTTTTGGGCATCTATTTCCTTTTCAGATCTACTCTCCTCACAAACCTGTCTTTTTAAGCACTTTGGGCTCTACAAACAATCAAAAGACTTTTATTCTCAGTGATATTGGGTAACAGCGAGAGTAATTTTTTGTTGGTATGTAAGCTACAGGCTAACACTTACCTGCTAGGACTGAAAAGTGTTTGGAGAAATGAGCAAATCTGTGTTGCTAAAATCAGAGAAAGGAATTGGCCACGCTCTCTTTAAGTGTCCTTTTCTCACCATGGCCTGCTGTTTCTTTTCTTTGCTCTTTGGCTGCTCCTGAGCTGAACTTTATTTCATTTTGGAAGCTACATATTAGGAATAAATTGAAATGAAATATCACTCCTCGACAATGGACAGGTTTACCCAAAATTCTTCTCTCAGATTTCCATTTCCACAAATGACTGCAGTGTGATGTTGGAATGCTTGCAATAAATCCTTCAATCATTACTACTGACAAATCGATGAATGTTGATGATCAGCCTGAGGCAAAATCAAGAAAGATGAGATGTCGCTCCATTTCGCTGCCTCTGTAGACGCTGCTGGTGACTAAGGAGGGCTGTCCGTGCTCCCAGGGGAGACATATTTTGGCATCCTGTTAATGTGCTGCCTATGCCAAAACATTGAGAGAATTCCCCTCCCTTGTTCCCCCACGTGCTCAGAATCCAACAGAGTGAGGAAGCCACAGAAGAGTGTGGGGAATCTGTAACCCTCAATTCTGTAGCTAGTGAGATAGTTTGCTACTATCTTGGACTTTTCTGAGATAAGCAACTCATTTTTTTTTATAATATCTCCAAAAAAGTGGACAAATAGACAGTCTATCTGAAAATCATTTTCCTGATATTCAATCTTTGTTATTGTTTATGTTTATTTTTAATTTTAACAATGGGAAAATAGGGTGAATTTTAAGAAGTTTCCAAAGAGACATGATGGACCCTGTTTTCTTCCTGTCAAGTCTGAGGCAACATTTGGTACAACTAGCCTTCCAATAGTACAATCTATACTCCAGATATTTCAGAAATACGTTGCCACTAGATCACATAGCGTAGACTATGTGATAAGCTATTACAGAGCAAGAGAAAAATGAGAAAAGTTTTCATGGAAGAGATAAAATTTGAACTAGGTCTCTCATGATATTTCATATTTAATGGACTATCAGTGAAACTGACAACGGAGAAGGTGAGTAGTTTTCAATTGAAGATGATAAATTTAGGTTTGGTCCTATTATTTATGGGATTGGTAAACTTTTAGAACTATTCAAAAAATGAATTGGACATAAGGCACAAAAATGTGAGTCCCACAACTCACAATTATAAAAGTTCAGTGAAAAAAATCAACAAACTATAAAATTATGAAAAATCAGATTGAAATCAAATAAAATGTCTAGACTTAGACAAAAAGTAATACATTGGATAATTACAACCAATACATATATACTTGGGTAGAACTATCTCCAGAGAACTATGAAGGCTGCTCTTTCCTGCATTTAGAATATTGAGCAATTTTCTCTTATAAGCAAACTCTAACATTAACTAAAAGAGATTCTCAGAAATAGAATTCCTAGCTTCTTTTTGGTTTTGTTTCTTTTTATCTCTCTGGTAAGGACACTTCTGTTTAGGGAACTAACATCAGAGGCCAAAGTTGTAGCAGAAGGTTTAACAATAAGAGAAATGACTCCTACTTTCAATTCTTAGATACTAGACTTATAAATTGTAGTGATGGAAGAATAGAAGTGTATTTGGTATATGAGATCTACAGCTTAGCTATATCAAGATACAGCCTGATACCTGCAAAGAGTCTCCAGAATCACTTTGTACCATTTTACCACTCAAATAGGCAGTGGATCAAGTATATGATAGGAACCATAAATTCTATGAGCACTGACCTATTGTTAGATTTCTTTTTCTTGAAAATTATTTATTTGTTCAGAATAAATAATGTGGAAAATTTTCCTAAGAGTGAGTTAAGCAATCTCCAAAATCATGAATGGTATTTTGGTGGTAATCGTTGCTGGCAGTGAAGCAAGACCATTTCCAGATTAAGCATCTATTCCAAAAAGAACAAATTGTTTCCCTTTCCATGATGGAAATAGCCCAATATAATAAAATTGTCACCAGGTGGCTGGCTTGTTCTCTTGGGAAACATTAACATATTGGTGGCTCAGTATCCTTTTTTGTTGTTGACATGTTGGGCACTCATCTATAGCTTTACCCAAATCATCTATATGGGTGAGAAGAAGCCCATGTTGTTGAGTCAATGCATAACTTCCATGCCTGCTTCCATGGCCACTTGGGTTTTTATTCTTTTCAGCAATGATGAGAATAGCTGGATAGAAAGGCTCCCTGGCATGTGTATAATGAGCCACCTTTCCCAAGTGAGAGTTGACAGCCTCATCTGTAGTGGTAGACACTTACACATTGTGCCTATCCCATAGGGTCCATGAGGTCTGCCCCCAGTTTCTTTGTCACCCATTTTCCATTTTTTTTCCTTCTAAATGGACCACCATCCAGCCAAATCATTAGCTATTGCCCATAAATTTGTATGAATCTGATTTTTATCAGCTCTTTTTCTGACCACTCCAAATTCTATTCATTAGAAATATTTCCTTCACCTTTGTTCTGCATCATATCTGAATAGGGACAACAATAACAAAAACATCAATCATCCACTTTTAGGTATTATCAGCAATGATAGTGATAAACTTAATATATGAACTTAACTGGAGCATTGGATGCCATATATCTGGTAAAAGATTATTTCTGGAGTTTTCTGTGGGGAAGGGATTTGCAAGAGAGATTACCACTTGCATTGATGATTTTCTCTTCCCAATGTGAGTAGCAGCATTCAATCCACTGAGTTCCTAATATAATAAAAAGATGGAGGAGGGTTACATTTCTTCTTCTGATGGCTCAAGCTATGAAAAAGATCTTTTCCTGCCTTTGTACAGAGATTTATACCATTGTTATTCATGGTTCTCATTATCTTTTTACTCTGACATAAATTTACATTCCTGGTTTTGTTGGTCTCAAACTTGCGTAATGTAGATTGTGTGATTTTCAACTTCCTTACTTGTATGAGTCAAAGATAACAAGTACTGGAGAGGATTTTTAAAAAGGGAATACTTATACACTGTTAATGGAAATTAAATTAGTTTAGCCATTTCAGCAGAGTATGGAGATTTCTCAAAGAACTAAAAAATATAATTACCATATAATCGAGCAAAACAATATTTAGGTATATATCAAAAGGAACTAAAATCACTATGTCTAGAAGATGTCTGCACCCCATATTCATTGCAACAATTTTCACAATGGCCAAGATATATAATCAACATTGGTGCACATCAATGAGTGAATGGAAAAAGAAAACGGATGAACAGTGAAATGCAGTCAACCTTGACAAAGAAGAATCTAGAGAATACTATGCTAAGTAAAATAACCCAGGCACACACATACACACTTACGAACATACTGTGTGATTCCACCTTTATGTAGGATCTAAAAAGTTAAACTCTTAGAAATGGAGAGTAGAATCATGGTTACCAGAAGACAGATCACATGGTGATGGATGGGGAAAGAAGAGATATTTAACAAAGCATATAAGCTTTCAGTTAGAGAAAATGAATAGGTTCTAATGAGCTATTGAACAGCATAGTGAATATAGTTAATAATGCTGTATTGTATATTTCAATATTGTTAGAAGAATAGATTTTCCATGTTCTCATCACTAAGAACAGGTAAGTTTGTGAGGTGATAGGTATGTTAATTGGCCAGATTCAATCATTCCACAATGTGTTTATGCATCATAAAATCCCTAGTTACCCTATAAATATACATAAATGCCTATAATTATCAATTAAAATACAACTAAATTGAGAATAAAATAAAAGTAGGTGCATGAGAGCTGAGTCTCTTGCTCACGTAACTTAACTGTGTTCTCAGGACCTTCGTAAGCTGATACCACGTACACTTTTTATGTTCAGTGATGGAATGCTACTTCAAATGCCAAAATTTATAGCTTCTGAGGTCAGGTAATACCACAATCATGATAAGCAGGTCAGGTGACATGGTATCTCGTGGCCCTGATCAAATTTTATAGCTCCAATAGGAGTGTATCAAGACATTTTTTTATGTGCTACTATTGTTATTTTCAAACAAAACGTAGTTAACTTCAGAATATGCAATGGTTTGCTTCAAAATCATAAGAGTACATGCTATAGTTTTCATGAAATGTCCCTTTGCTATAAAACAACCTTACTGTGGATGGCAAGTAAGTGCCACTGAATCTCCTGGTTATACAGCTCGGTTCTTGTGCAACTTGCTCCACAATTCTAGAGCTGATCATTGTTCTGGGTTCAGGAAAATCTCCACTTTAGGGTTACCTGTAAATGTGTTGCAGAGCCATGCATAAGATTGTTACATGTTGCTTCCAGGCTCCAAAGAGGCCCAGAGGGTTTCTGCTATTTTATGGGTTGTAGAAGGTTCCAGATATAGCCTATTTGCATTTACCTTAGAAAACATTTGTTTTTTCATGGCTCAGACCAAAGAAAACCTTAAAACTTAAAACAAGAGTTGAAACTTGAATTTTCATGGAGTTTCATTTCTTTTGTCAGGAAAGCAAGTGTTTTACCAAGGCTGTTGTAGCATTCAATATATCTTGCTTACCAATACACTTAGAAGGTACCATTGATAGAGTTAACCAGTATTCTATCTTCTGGAAAGATTGAAAGAGAATTTGAGAGTTGGTGGATCGTTAAGGAAAGGGACTAGAAGTTTTCTCTCTAAATGAAATCAAATGGTGTCTATTTACAGATGTTAAGGTTAAAAGCATTCCAGTAATCAGGGGTCTTTTTATATCTTTGGATAAAAGACCACACTAGGGAGAGCAGCTAATTGGAGTCCTCCTCTGAACATGTTTATGATAAGATGCTTCTATTCTTAAAATCCATCCTAGGTTCTTCTGCGTTAGTACAGAATTAAGAAGAAATATTGTTAGCAGCTTTAGAATCTTCTGAGAATTGACTGATTCACTTCTATTCCTATAGTTTTAATTCTATTTTTCCAAAGGATCTAACTTATATTCAGGTATTACTTTTTAGTAGGCTATGCCATGCTAATATTCATGGTTTCAAAAATATACATACGATCCTTTAAGCACCAATGTAAGAAAAATAACTATATTTCAAAATATTCAAGCTATGATAGTTACCAAAAATATATGCAGAAATTTTATGACATTTTGATGTATATACCAATGATGTGGTTGTCTCTCCAAAAACTGTTTTTACTTAGAAAATACTGAACCTGGTCTTGATTCATAAAAATCTATCTTGAAAGCATTATCCCTAAATCTACTTTTAATATAAATGAGATTGAAATTTCCTAATATTTTCATAAACTTGTTTTATAAATTTATTTGAACTATATACAATTTAAATATAGTAGCAATTTAAAAAGAATACAAGGTCACCATTTTAAAACCTATCATAATTATCATCTGTTTATCATTTATCTATCTATGTTTAAGTCTTTCTACTACACAAAAGATAATAGTATCTGGATACTATTATCTTTTATTATTACTTTTATTATTATATTATTACTTAGATAATAACTAAGACCTCCTTAAACTGTAAACAATAGTAAGCTTTTCTTCGTGAGCAAAGACATAATCTTTCATCAGGTGAGAAGGTACTAGTCTAGATGGAATGACCTTCACAGAGATCATAAGCATGGTGGCAGATTTTGAAAATACAGTGAGTATATAATTTTTAAATATTTTAACAGCTTCCATTCCTTGAACTTAAAGCAATATTTATAGTCTCACATGCTATTATTATTAACAGATATAAAAATTAGTTGTACATGCAAACCTCCAGATCTATATTTAGTATTTTGAAAACTGTGTATCATTCTTGAAATATAGTAAGCTCTGAGTCAAGCTGTCCATGTCAATATAAAGCCAAAGAACTGGGATTATGATCCAAATCTTTTCCCTCCTTATATTATTTCACTGGTAGAATCAATAACTGTTTTGAAGTCAAATTTGGATTTATATATGAAATAGTCCAGCATCATATGAATAAATGTCTAGTGTCATTTCACTTTGTTTAATAATTGTCCCCAAAGAATTGGAAATCCCAAATTCCACTGTATACGAGAAAGGTTACTGTATTACATAACAAAAAGACCAATTTGCAATTTACATACAGAAAAATATAAATTTAAAGCCTGGCTTTTAAAAGCTATGGAGTTCAGTTTCTGTGGGTGGCATGTGTTCAAACATCACATGTTCTCTCTTATATGCATAATCTAGACCTAAAATACATTATTTATAAATAAATAAATTTAATATTTAATTTTATTTAATTAGAAAAGAATGGCACAAGTTAAAATGGAGGGACTCTTTGGAGATGGAAACCACTGTGCGGGGAGAGTGTAAAGTGAGAGGGTGGGGAGAGGTTGAACATCATCAAAGGACTTCATGTGCATGAACGCAAACAGAATGATGAAACCCATTAAGATTCACTTGAGAAAAGCGAAGAGCATAAGGAAGAATAACGGAGCAGGTGAATTTGATCAAAATACATTATTTGCATGTATGGAAATATCACAATGAAACCCCTTCATACACTAAGAAAAATAATTTTTAAATAGGAGTAATTATTATCTACCTAAAACTGAATTAAAAGAGGCTGTGTTTATAAAGAACTTATATGGTATTCACCACATAACAAGAAATTTAGCTGTTAGTGTACTAGTCATTCTTTTTAGACACATTCACATATTTATAAAAGTCTAACAATTATTACTGTAAAAGTAAAAAAAAAATAAAATCCCTTAAAATATATCACTCAATTGTGAAATATATTATAGTATCTATCCCCATCTATCAAGTGTGCTAAATTAACTTGTGATCAAATGGGTAGTAGAGAAACAGAAGGGAAAAGTAAATGATTTATACATGGTCTGGAGGTCAGAGGAGCCAGTGCAAGGAAGTGGGTATTTCAGATTCAGGAGTCCCTAGCTTGATGAAGACTGTGGGACCCCAGCTTATCCTTTCACTAACACCAGCACAGAAAACCATTCTCTCCCCCTGAGAAGTCTCTCCGTGTTACATACCAACCAACCTTTTTCTAGAATTTTCTAGTCAGTGGAAAGATTCAATATCTGCATCAAATATCAGTTTATAAACCCAAGTTTGGTTAATTACTCTTGAATGGGATCCATGATGGATTATTTCATGTAGCCAAGCTCTCTACAGAGGAAGTCTCCAGTATGCAAATTTGAGTAATTACTCTTCCTGTGAATACTTATTACTACCTGATGTTAATTTAAAGGACATAACTTCAATAAATAATTCCATATCCCTATCATTTAATTAAGGGCAGGTAACATCATCCTTAGTTTATAAAATAGGCACGTGAGGTTGAGAACCATTAAGTCCCTTTTAGAAAAAAGATGAGTAATGGATCTGCACATAGAGCCTGGTACAAAAAGGCCTTTAATGTGACGTACTTTAAAGAGGGTGAAATTGAGCTCATTTATGGTAGAAAACTTTTAAGAACCTATGCATAAATGATGTAAATATATCTTTTTAATCACTGTTTTCTAATAACAAAAAACTTAAAGAAAAGACAAACAGATTTTACTAAATTCCTGGTTAATACTTCCTGACAATAACAACTACGATGTGTACACTTACTTGAGGTAAACTAACATTTTATTGTTACACTCCAAGTGGGTCTAGACAAGCAGCCAAAAATAAATGTTTTATGATATTATTGTGAAAAGGGCCAAGTCTTGTCTTGAATCTCTTTCTTCTGGACCAGGGCCCAGTTTTATCTCCTGAACTTTCACATAAAATTATTCCAGCTAAAGTCACTGTCCTGTAATTTCATAAGAAATCAGAAAACCCAAATGAGCCTTTCCCAACAGGTTTTAGGAAAAGCTAATTTCCCAATATGTTAGTATATTAAATAAATGTACACATCCACAGCCACATCTACAAGCACACACACACACAGTTCAGGTTTAAGTTAAGAGTGAGAAATAATGGGGTGAATTCAGCTATGATATATTGCAAAATATATTGATATATTGTAAGAACTTTTGTAAAAGTCACAATGTAACCCAGTACAACAATAATATGACAAATAGGAAAATAAAGTTTAAATGCTGTCATAAAAAAAAAAAAGGGAAGAATTTTGGGCTGGAGGTGTGGCTCAAGCAGTAGAGCATCTGCTTTGCAAGTGAAAAGCCTTGAGTTCAAACCCCAGTTCCACAAAAAAAAAAAAAAAAATTTTTGCCTCCCTTAAGGAAGTAAAGTTAACTTCCTATACTGTCTCACAGATTATCTATTGACTTTTTCTTTATGTTCAAATGTACAATTGACTTGCAATCCTGTAGTCACTTGACAAAAAAGTTCCATTTTCTTCCTGATTTTTGTCCACAATTAGGATGTGCTATGCTTATTATAAATTAAGTGGCTTTTTATAGACTTTCTATTTTGTCATTTTTTTTCCTTATACATATCACATTCTCTTAATTATGGCAACTTCATATAAATCGAGCAAAGTCTCCTGCCTGAATGACTAACTGGTTGTGACTGGCCATTTGTAATTTTACAAAATGTTTAGAATATACTTAACAATTTTTATAAATATCCAATATGTAAACATGTATTTGGGGGATAATTTTGATTTTATTTATATTGAATTTAGTTTGAGAAGAATTACTATCTTTAAAATACTGTCTTCTAATCACTGTAATAAATTTTTCCACTCATTTATTTCTTTAAATTGTCCCAATTTGTTTTCTAATTTTCTTTAAAGAGGTATCATAAAAACTTAACAATCATTCTTAAATATTCAAAATACTTAATACTGAACTTATTACAAATTTTCACAACTTTAACTTCTTACCTTGATGGTGGCGCATGCAAATCCAATTCTGGCCTCTAGAATAATGTCACCAGTGGATGCTACTTTGTTTTCATAGGCCAAAATGACTAAAACAGCAACAATATATGTAATAATATTTACAGTTATATATAATATTTGGTAAATGGTATTTATATAAAAATGAATATCTAAAAACATATTTTCTCTTCCTTTACCTTTTTCATGTTTTGGCTCACTGAGTTCTGGAGAAGTATCCCACCAATTTTTGCAAAAAAATCTACATGAATAATAAATATAAGGGATTCTGACTTCCACTTATCATTCCTAATGCACTAAATTAAAGAAATCTATTGGAGACCAGTGTTTTTAAATAAGACCCATTAAGACGAGGGAAATAAAACCTAAGTGAGCCAAATGGAAACTCACTCCACAGAGGATGGAAAATTTTATACTTATGGCCAGAGACTTAATAACTGGGTTTTCAAAGGTCTAACATGGAAAAAGTCAAGTACTTCTAAACATGAAAATCCTAGCATTGTTTTTTATTTTGAGAAAAAAACAATTGGAATTGTGAGAATCAACTCAATAAACTATGAGTTACTCAAAACATCAGCTATGTAATTTATAATGCTGCAATATGCAGAAAGATACCATTTCAATGAATTATGACTGAAAATGACCTTTAACCTTAAAGTGGGTCAATCAATGCAAGAGCCTATCTTTAAAGGAACAGCATTTTTTATTTTTAAAAATAATTGTTGAAGATCTGTTATCACAGATTGTCTACATAGGAAATACTGCATTTTTAAAATATTAATCCATGATGCATTCCTGCTTAGCTTTACTTCATGCATGAGGTCTCTACACTATTTTGTCTTACTTTCTATTTATTACTGACCCAAACTCTAATCATCCTTATTAAATTTATTTTCCTGACTCATAAAAATTGTATCATCATATTATAAATCAGTGTACTTGACAATGCTGTTGTATCTATTCTCTCTGCCTTTATGAGTTTTATATTTTAAATGTATTATAGGCAGCCATATTTGTATTTTATTGTACTATTACACTCCCTGAAATTTTTATGTTAATATGCACAATATTTAGTTCCATGTTGAATGAATAAGAAGTGTAAATATAACTAAATAATGTTGTAAACATATTATTTATGATAAAGTACATGTAACAAAAATTGCTGTAAGAATATTGAGTATTACGTGAAAGAAGATGTATGGCTTAAAATTTTATGTGGAACATTTTATTGAGATAATCTCTCACTGTTAAATATTTTTCTGATTTTAATTTTATAATAACTCTTCATTGAACATCTCTATAACTACATACACAAAGAAAAATTTTATTCCAGTATAAATTGCTAAAATAAAACTGCTAGTTTAAAAGACATTTACAGTGTTAATTATTTTGATGAATAATTTTTAAGTTCGCCTTTATACCAATTTATAAATGGGACTAACATGCATTACAGTATCAGAGAAATACAGAAGGCTAATCAAATGTATTATTTTATTCTTCATCTGAAAAGACATTAAAGAAATTATAAATGAGTACAATGAACATAATCCTTTATATATGAAAACATGAGTAGAAAAAGAGGATATTGAGGGAATTCTATAATTTTTTATAAAATTGAGAAAATGTGGAATCATAAAGATAAACCTAAAAGAACATACAACCCCCAACTTTCAGATTATGGCAAGTGACAGATACAAAAACATGGAAAGTTGAACTACACAGATGAAACCCAGAAAGTATTTCAACTTGTAATTATCAGATATAATAATACAACTGAAAAAATGGTGAAATGCAAAAATTAATTTTCTTGAGAGAGACAGAAACATACAAAGAAAAGAGAGAATGGAATTGAATTGTAGGCACATCTTAAAAATGTTAAGTGAAAATTCTACATAAACTTAACTTTACCATAATATGTGTTATTAAAATGATCTAATTGTGAAACAGTAGGCAAATTTTTAAAGACAGTTCTATGCCATTTCATTTTGCAAGGTAGTATTAAACATTGTCTTTTCAAAAGACAGTGCTAGTAGAAAGGTCTGGTCTATATATTCAACAACTGAGGAGATAAAGGGAAACTAACTCTTAATTAACCTAATCCGTCATTCCTTCATTTGGATGGAAAGCAAAAAATCACTGCAAACATAAAGCAAATGAGAATCATGAAAGAATAAAAGGAAGCTAAATGCACAAAAAAGTGGCCCCAGAGAAAACAGAGGCCATTTTCAGACACAAGAAAAATTTTAGAAAAAATTTATTGCTTCAGGAAGCACAAATAAAATTGCAAAAATAACTGTCAGTCAGAAAAGAACCTTTGGAAATTAAAAATATGCTAACAAAAGTAAAATGCAATAGAATTCAAAGATAAATTGAAGGATTTCTTCTAGCACATACAAATGAAGGCACAAAAGGAAAAAACTCACAAAAGAAAAGGAAATGGCGAAGGCTACCATTCCAGATTGATTAATATAATGTTCAAAGAGGAAACAATAAGGAAAAAACAGAAAAAGAATCACTTAAAAAATAATAATCAATAAAAAGAGAAAACTGCCTGGAGATCTAACAAGGCCTCCTGATAGTTTAACTCAATAAAGAAATAAAATTCAGGAGCCTGCTAACTGAGAAATTTAGAGCACCAATTTAAAAAAGAATATCACAAAAATGTACAAAAAGTATAATATCAAAGTGACATTAGACTTTTAACTATCAACTTTGATACTAAAATAAATTGCAACAATTAGTTCAAAATTCTGAAATAATAAATTGAATTAGAATTTTATATCCAGAACAGTTATCAATAAAAATGTCATTTTGAGAAATTCAAGAAATCAGAACATTGGCCTTCCGTATACCATTTTTGTGAAGGTTACATAGAAGAATATCTATAAAAAACAAAAGTGATAACTACGGGAGGTAGATGTGAGAAAAAAGAAATGCAGATGTAAATAAGGAGTCTAAAGAAAATCTTAATTTCTAGTTTGCTTAGTAATGACCAGCACAAATGTGAATAAGAAATCCCCATAAAAATTGCCTTCAATATAAACAATGGCCTTTATTCAAGATATAAAGTGTTTCATGAGCCAAAATATGGAAGAAGGCATATAATTCCCAATTCAACAGTGAAAACAAAGAAATTCAAATGCTAAGAAAAAAGAAAACAATATGAAGTCTTCTTAAAAAACTAAATATAGATCTGCCATATGATCCAGCAATACCACTCCAACAGACAGATATACCCAAAGAAATTTGACTCAGGTTATTACAAATGCACCTGCACACCATATTTATTGCAGCACTATTCACAACAGCCAAGTTATGGAAGCAGCCAAGATGCCCCATGACCAATGAATGAATTAAGAAAATGTAGTATTTATATGCAATGGAATTTTATTCAGATACAAAGAAGAATGAAATTTTGTCATTCGCAGGTAAATGGATGGAAATGGAGAACATCATCTTAAGCGAAGTTAGCCAGGCTCAGAAGGTCAAAAACTGCATGTTCTCTCTCATTTGTGGAGTATAGACTTAACACAAATGTAGCAATGTTATGAAACACTGGTAATACTAAGGAGAAGTTGTGCACAGGAGAGGTAGGGAAACTAAGAACTTGCGTAGGTTTGATATACTCACTGTATGGGAATGAATATAGTAAGCTTAAACTGACTGAAACTACCATAAGAAAGGGACTAAGGCAGAATGAAGAAAATTAGAGGAGATAAACTAACTGGGGTTATAATTCATACATACTGGAAATATCACAAGGAAATTCCTTGTGCAGCTACCTTTATCTTAAGCTGAAATGTCATGTTTTTCATTTTATCTTTTATCTTTTCTCTCCTACAAAATGAGAGCAGTTCTGCATAAAAGGGGGAGGGTAAATAATGTAAAGACAAAAAAAGAAAACAAGAATATGTTTTCAAGAAATTACCATATGAATATGAGACATAAAAAATGTGTTAAAGAGTGATTGATGGTTTGTAAGAAAAGAGGATGTGTTTGATATTGACAATATATTGTGTTTTCCTAAGTGGCTTGGGTATTGTGACACAAGACACAGCTGGGAATACAAATAATATTAGGGCACTACTTTGTTCTTCAGTGAAAACTATCTACACAAGCATAATAATGTACACAATGGTGTTCAGCTTCTAGAATCATACTGCAGACAAATGTGGAAGGCTGTGCTTTGGTATACAAATAAGTAGTAAATGAATTCAATTTAATATACTTTTAAATGTAATTAGAAGATAAGTCAATAAGAATGAATTGAGAATAGTGTATAGATTTTTATTTGCTATTTTAGATAATAGGAATTCAGCATATTCAGAAGGAAACAAAAATTGATGTTTCATAATATTATTGAAAGTTTTAAATATACACTGTTAATGTATAAATTAATATAAATATAAAATGTAAGGAGGAGAAAGAATAGTGGTAAAAATATTAGTGAGATTGCACCTATGTAGTGGATAATACTTGATAAAAGGACGGGGATGAGAAAGAACTTGAAAACAAAAGACTTTAATTAGTAGTGAATAAACTAATCTAAATATCAATACAGGCACAATTGTTTGGAAGCAATTATGGAACTACAGTTAGACTTTTAGACATTAAATGCCTTCTTTCTTCAGACTCAAATGTTATTGTGCGACAAGAGAAAACCTTTGATTTCCTTTTTAGCATGCCTCCCTCCTACCAAAAAGAGAGAATTGAAAATCAATTCTTATTAACCCACCTTTTAAAAAAGTAATCTTTTTGCAGGAAATAAGTTTCCCCTTCATAGAAACCCAAGTCATCTGTATGTATAATAAATTAATGAATGTGAAATGAAAGGATATCAGCCAATATAAAACAGAATTCAGGAAATCTGTGGAGAAGAGACGGTCTTGAAAAGTTTTCACTGACTCAAATCTTAAACATGATAGAGTAAAGACAGAATAAAATTAGAGATGCTGTGATTATAGCGACATTTGGAATTGAGTGATAACACAAAGTCAGAAGCAATCTCCTCACCCTGAATTCCACTTGTCTTGAAGCATTTGCATACTTTCTATGATGCAGAAAAGACAATTATGAAGATTTTTACCCTCAATTAAGTATGAGTTCCCTAAACAATTCAAATGTGTACATGGGAAGTAATTCTCACTTATTTCAATAATGAGTAATTAACTTTTAATAATATTGAGTATTTGATGGTAAATATACCTTATTAAAACATAATATGGGAAGATGACCCATATGGGACCCATTATGGGAAGGTGACAGGAAGTAGTGGAGAGGCCAGGTAGAGATGAACCAATTCGGGTTGTAACACACACGTGCATGGAAGCAATGCTAGGACTCTCTCTGCAGAGCTATCTTCATCTCAAGCTAGCAAAAATGCTATGTCTTTCTTATTATTGCTTATGTTTTCTCTTCAACAAATTTGAGAAGAAGCAGGCAGAACAGGTTCTGCTTGGAAGTGAGGGGGGTGGAGGGAAGGGAGAGGGAATTGAGGGGCAAGGGAGAGAAATGGCCCAAACAATGTATACACATATGAATAAATGAATAAACAATAAAAACATAATAAATAGTAGATAGCCAAGATAACATTACTGACTAAATGCTGAATTTTCCACTTCCTCATTTTTACATGCTTAATACTCAGTTTAAACATAACCATCATGTGAATTTATACCATTTTGAGTAACAGAAACTAATTTTAATGAGTAACTAAATTACCTTCATCATATTAAGTATCTGAAAAATGGTCTTTGCTAAATTATCCCATTTGAGTTGATTTGATTAGCTGCAGTATTTTCTGCAAAAAGATCAGCATCTCCTTTGCTTCTCATATTTGATTTGTAAAAAACTCTGCATTGTAAGAAATGAAATATATGTATTAATTTGTAAATATTGAGTTACATAGGATTTTAAATTTTTAAGATTGAATTGTAACAATGGACATGTCCACAAACTTAGATCACTGCTTATTCTTACCACTGGAAAAAATTATTTTAGCACTTCAGTGAATTTGACTACTAAGCCATACTGTGACTTTTGGCAACAGGATGGAAGACAACATTTGCAAGCCATGTATCTGACAAAGAACATGGATCTAGAATATATAAAGAATTATCAAATCTCAATAAGAAAATTACCCAACTAAAAGCGGTACAAAAATTTTAATAAACACTTCCTCATGGAAGATAGACATCATACAAGAGTGTGTTCAGTATCATCACTCAATATTGACTATGAAAGGATATACAACTACCATCCTATTAGAACAGCCCAAATTAAAAGGACTGAACACATTAAGTATTTTAAAAAATATGTATAAAGGGAGTCCTATTACATAACAATTATACAAATGCCTTGGAGATGAGTGTGGCAGTTTCTTGAAATTTAAATACATTCCACCATATAATTTAGTTATTCCATTTCTAGCTACCTAAGAAAAAAAACCATATGTCCATAGAAATTTAGTACAGGATAATGCAAAGCATCTTTATTTGCAGTAGCCAACAACAGGAAGAAAACAATAAACCTACAAGTAAGTACATTGTAGTATGTCAATAAAATGAAATCATATTGACCAATAAAAAGGAATAGATTTTTTGATATGCACTCCATAAATTAGCCTAAAAATGCACTGAGTAAACAAAAGCCAGGTAGAGAAAAATACATGTTGCATAAATTTTAAAATAAAATTTAGAAAAAGCAAACAAATGTATAGTGACAGGAAGCAGGTGATTGCTTGGAGGAAGAAGAATGGAGAGTTACAAGAAGAGAGATTATTTTTTTCATGGTCATGTTCGTTATCTTGATGCAGCAATTACTTTAGCCAAAATTTACTAAATTCTACCTTTTAAATGCATGCAATTTACAACATATCAATTGAACCTCACTAAAATTATTAGCAAGTAGGAGCAATACCAATTTTAACTGAATCAAATAAAAACTTCCTTTGGAAAGCATCAAAGAATATTAGCTATAGGAATACATGTATGTCTATCTCTAGTGTGTGTGTGTGTGTGTAAGTGTAAGAGTATGGTAGAGCAAATATAGCATAATATAAGTTATAGAGGGTTTTTTTGTACTCAGATATGCATTCATTGAATAATATTGCATTTTTATTTGTCCATATAGTCAAATTTTTCATAATACAGTATTTGTAAATTCTATTTAGCCCCTTAAAAACATGATTATTTTACATGCTATGAGAATAGTACTAAAACAAGAACATATTACTAAAAAAAATCTCACGTGAATATAAAGGCTGCATAACTAAGTAAAGTGTTACCAGACACAATTCAGAACTCTGCTATCAAAAATAGAGATTATTCCAACAGTGGGAAGAAAGGAAATTGTTTAATATAGGAAATTGTTTCATACAATTTCACATTAGTTCATTTAAAGAAAAAAATCGTATGTGCATATACATGTATACCAAAGTTACATTTAACAAAATTAAACAATTCAGAATAAACTAGTAACATAGGAATTGATGAAAATTTCCTTAATATGTTAAATTACAAAAGCTAGCATTATATTTAATGCATCTAAAATTATAATTTTAACAATGCTGAAGGAAAAAAGTGGTCTTTCATTATGTAATTATATTTTAGTATAGCTGAAATCTTCCATTATTTTTTAAATTGTGATATAAATAAAAATAAATTGCATTTGTAAAAATTTGGAAAAGAAAGAAATCACACCTTTTTATTTATGGATGATAAATAGAAAACTGAGTAAGATATATAAAAATTCTTTGTATAATGCATTAACACAAAGAAAATAATAGCATTAGAAGTAGAACAGATGCTATTTTTTTAGAAATATGCTAATTGACATTTTAGTTCTATGAATAATATCTACTTACTTATACTATGTGTAATAATATAATTGCTCAAGTTGATCCAGTTTTGCCATGAGTATTATTCAATGAAGAATTTTTGTAATAGCAAGATGGGAAACAACTTAAATATATATATATATATATATATATATATATATAAGCATTTTCTTTAAAAGTAAGGTATATCCATACAATAAATAATATTCAAGTGAATAAAAAATTTTGGAATAAATTGATTTGGAATTAGCAACACAATAATTAAGAACAAAATCAAAGATAATATATCATTTGTAAAAATAACTGGATTTATAAATGGAAAGTGATATGAATATTGGGATAAAAATCTGGAATGATAAATGATAAATAATAATTAATAAATAGGTAATAAAGAAGGGAGATATATCTTACATTGCATCTCTTCCTATAGTTGTTTTAATGTCTACACCACATAAAATGTACTGTTGAACCAAAACACAAGTAATAAAAAAGTAAAACTGAATCTTTAAAAATCCATTGTTAAGAATACCTGAATTCACATACAAACAGGTTATAAGTCATTATTCCCATTCTTACAAGAAGATAAAGTTGAAGAAATTGAAAATCAGTGATTTTTTAATACATCAGGAAATTGTGGTAGAAAGCTAAACTGCCACTGTAGAATGGAAGGACAGAACAATTTAGTGAATCAAGCGAAGGTCTGCTATCTGGACCAGGAAGCACAGAGGTCAAAAACATGCAGGAACACTTCATTAAAAGGAGTTGTGATGAATTTTTGAAGGTTGAGTGTATACTAGTGTGCTTGGGCGAGAAAATCCTGGGCACTGCACTCATAGAAGGACCTTACACTCCCCTGAGTGTCACCTACAAGTTGTTATGGTGAAGAGCCAAGAAAGACTTTTGTCTAAGCAAGACAGAGAAGGAAAGTAACCAATTTGAAATCAACCAGTGCATTCTCCAGAACAATGTCTTACTTTATCTGACAAAAGACTATTAGAGCTTTATCCTAAATGAAGAACATTTTTCATGCTCACCTTATTTAAGACTAAAAAGTCTCTAGTAACCAAAGTGGGAGATAACTTCCTTCAAAAAAAAAAACCAAAAAAACCCCAGGTAAATCCTCTTTAAAGTAGCAGTTTGTTATGCTTGATTAACTCGTGGTTTCACAGAATATTAAATGTTATCCTTGCCCTGTCCCAAGTAAAACAGAACTCATCTGTAGTCAATCAAGAAAGACTGTGCACCCTGACTCAAACCAATAGAAGAAAGGGGTAGTGTTGCATCAGGGATTAAAAAAAACAAAAACAAGTGGACTTCCTGCTCAGTGTGCTTGCTTATCAGACTATGTCAGTGGCACAACCTTCTGTAGAAGTAAAACACTTTGCAGTGCTGACTGACTCCTGAGTCTTTTTTCTAACAATATGAGGGTTCACATCTGGGATATCTTCATCACCATAAGGGACTCCAGGACCCTCTTCTTGGGGGAGAACTAGCTTGTGGAGGCCCTAGATATGAGCAAATTATTCACCTTGGGCCAATTAAAGACCCAAGATGTTAAAGGACTATTTTATAGTCATGCAGAAAAAGTCCCAGGACATCAAGGTGACCAGGTAACTCTGTACACAGACCAAGGTAGGAAAAAAATTTTTAGTAGTTTCTTGGTGGTTGGGATATTCTCAGAGACTGGTTGTGTGCATGTCTGAGATGTATCTCAAGATGCAGAGCAAGGTGCAGACTCCTGATCTGAGGTTTCGGTTCCGTGTGAGGGACCCAGATGGAAACAGAGAAAACAATCTCAGGTTGTATGCAAATCTCCAGAAAAGTGGGGGGTTGAGCATACAAAGGGATAAAAACCCAGGAACTAGAGAAAAGGTTAGATTAAAAAAGAATTAACCTAGAAGGTAACACCCACGCACAGGAAATCAATGTGAGTCAATGCCCTGTATAGCTATCCTTATCTCAACCAGCAAAACCCCTTGTTCCTTCCTATTATTGCTTATACTCTCTCTACAACAAAATTAGAGATAAGGGCAAAATAGTTACTGCTGGGTATTGAGGGGGGGAGCGGGAGGGGGTGGAGTGGGTGGTAAGGGAGGGGGTGGGGGCAGGGGGGAGAAATAAAATACAAAAAAAAACAAAGGGATAAAAACAATTTTGTTTTGTTTTGGTGGGACTGGGGTTTGAACTTAGGGTTTCACACTTGGAAAGCAGGCACTCTACTGGTTGAGCCACACTTCCAGTCCAAAAAAGATGCACAGGGATATCTGAGAATGGGAAACAAAAATATCAGAAATAAGGGAAAATTGAGCAAAGATTAAACTCCCCTAGCTAGCCGCCTGGTAATTATGTTACTGTTCTGGGAAGAAAACCCCCAGACAAAGGGCAGGAAAAAACAAAAGATGATAAAATATGACTGTTTTATCTGACCCCAAGGACACATACTCAGACCAGCAGTGTTTTGGCTAAAGTATGGATCCACTGAAGAATGAGTCTGCCAGTTACAAATAGAATATGTAAATGATAAAGAGTTTAGTTGCTCAGGAGGAAATTAATTGTATCCTCTGTTGGAGACTGGGACCAGTCACCACTTACCTGTGAAAATAAAGGATGTAAGAAAAGTGACATCAAAAGATAGAGAAAAATGAGACTCCATTAACTGTCTACCTCCTCCTCCATATGCACCTGGTGCTGAGAACCTACCCCATGGGGAATTCCCTCAGACAACATCCAGTCAGGATGAAATTGACCCTGAGGATAATCTTGGGAGAGATATGAGTGGGAGCCACAGTCTTGCACAGTCTTGTGAGAACACTTGTATCCAACCTTACCAAAGTTCAGGAAGGAATTTGAAAAATGTAAAAAGAATGTTTGTAATTTTACTCTTTCCTCCTATGAAAATTTCCCTTGAGGCATTATATCCTTAATATGAAGCCCTCTTAGGAGGAGGTGGAATAGGGTTTGTAAATGTGCCACTCACAATTTTAGAAGTCAGAGATTTCTGAAAGGAGTTAAAAATCACTCCTGAAGGATCCCCAGGGTCTGGCAAATCAACTAGATCAATTATGAGGACCTCAAATATATACATGGGTCAAATTGTATCTATGATATGTATCCTATTCTCTGGACAAGAAAGGGGATGATTTGAAGGGCTGTTATGACTATATGGGAATAAGAACACCCTCCGAACCCAGAGTTCCCCCACCTGATGTGAAGTTTTGTCATCAGGAACCAAATTTGGACAACAATAATGCATCTCACTACAATCGTATAAGAAACTTTAGGGAATTAATAATCAAAGGAATTAGGGAAGCAATCCCTCAATACCAGAACCTAACTAAGGTGTTTAATATCCAGCAAGGAAAGAAGGAAGGTACTTCAGAATTCCTTCCAGGTTGAAGGAGCAAATAAGAAAATATTCAGGGTTAGACCCTGAGGAATGCCTGGGACTCTTGAAGGTAAATTTTGTCACCAACAATTGGCCTAATATTTCAAACAAATTGCAAAAACTAGAAAATTGGAACCAGAGGATTTTAGAGGAACCTTTAAGGGAAGTTCAGAGGTTTATGTAAAAAGGGATGAAGAAAAGCAAAAAGAAATGATTAAATTAATGGTAACTACTGTAGAGAAGATGGTGAGTAAAAAGGGAGGTCTCCAGTCTCAGGGCCAGAGACAAACACATCCACATAAATTTGAGGCTCTGAGCCCTCAAATCCAGCCTGAAAGTAGAAGAGAAAATAAGTGATATAAATGCAGTAAGACAGGACACTTTAAGAAAGAATGTCCAGACTGGAAAAGAGAGGAAAAGGTGATTCCCCTTGTGTTTTTGATGAAGACTATGGGAGTTAGTGGCTCTTCTGCAGGTCCAACCAGGAAACCTTAATAAATTTGGAGTTGGGACCCAACCAAGAGGAAATAACTTTTTTGGTAGAATCAGGTGTACCTCATTCACCTTTGATCTACATCCCCACTAGCACTCAACATCTAATTCAGAGTTACTAGTTTCAGGGGTAAAGGGAGAAGAACTTAATACTCCTGTGTTTTAAATAGTTCAAGAAGAATTAACTTAGAAGGTAACACACATGCACAGGAAATCAATGCGAGTCAACTCCCTGTATAGCTATCCTTACCTCAACTAGTAAAAACCCTTGATCCTTCAAAATAAGTAAATAAATAAAATACATCAGTTAAATACAAAGAACAAATAAGGAGGTCATCTTTCTCTTTGTATGCAGGAACAAACTTACTGGATTGAGACCTTATAATCAAATTAGAAATTGGATTGAAAGTTAATCAAAAATGGTTACAAGTCACCCTAAATTTTCTCTCAAAGAAGGAATGAAAACAAATTATGCCAAAGGTATGGGCCAAAGAGGGTAACTGTGGAGTACTAGGAATTTCCCCCATTCATATAGAATTAAAAATAAAAATGAGACAGTAGGAGATAGTACCCTATTCCTGAAAAAGACAAACAGAGACTACAATCAGTAATTTAAGGATTAATTAAGGATGGCCTACTTGAAGTCTGCCTGTCCCCTTACAATACCCCTCCCTGTTAAGAATCTAGATGGAACATATAGACTAGTACAAGACTTAAGAGTAATTAGCCAAGTTGTGGAGAGTAAGCACCCAGATGTCCCCAACCCATATACTGTACTAAGCAAAATACCTCATGACCATTGGTGATTTAGTGTAGTAGGCCTAAAGGACAACATTTGGGCATGCCCCTTGGCTGAAAAGAAGTAAGGATCTATTTGCGTTTGAATGGAAGAACCCAGAAATAGGTAGTAAACTACAGTATAGATGGGCAGTGCTCCCACAAGAATTTACCAAATCACCAAACTTATTTGGACAAGTCCTAGAACAGATGTAAGAAAAAGTTGAGGTACCACCCCAGGTTAAATTACTCCAATATGTGGATGACACATCGATATCAAGAACTAAGAAAGACAAAGCCACTGAAGTTACTGTTGAGCTCCAAAATTTCCTGGGATAGCAATGATTAAGAGTACCCAAAAATAAACTACCATTTATGGAAAAAGAAGTTAAATACTTAGGACATGTCATCAGTGAGGGAAAAAGAAGACTTAACCTGGAGAGGGTATCTTGCATAATAAACATTCCATTACCAAAAACCAAGTAGGATCTAAGAAAACTTCTTCAGACTAATTGGATATTGTAGGTTATAGATTGACTCACATGCCTCAAATACGAAGGATTTATATTCTAAGGACCTGAAGGAAGAACCTGACACCATCCTTTGGAAGCCAAAGGAATAAAACAACACCATATCACTGCTCCTGTGTTGTCTCTCTCATCCTTGGAAAAACATTTCTACTTATTTGTTACTATGGCTCAAGGACACAGTAGGCAGAGACAGCCACTGGCTTTCATAACAAAGCTGCTAGATCCTATATCTTGAGGATGGTCAGAATGCATCCAGTCTGTAACTGTGACTGCAACTCTAGTTGAAGAAAGCAGAAAATTAACCTTTGGGGGAGCTCTAATTGTAAGCACTCCCCATCAAGTTAGAAATATCCTAAACCAAAAGGTAGGATGATGGCTAACTGACTCCAGGATTCTAAAATATGAAGCAATTTCATTAGGAAAAGATGATCTAACTCTTACCACAGATAATTGCCTTACCCCTGAAGGTTTTCTGATTAGAGTACAAGACCAGCCCCAACTTGCCTTAACATAACAGGCTATCAAAGCAAAGTTAGGCCAGATTTACAGGAGACATTATTCCAGATGGGGTTCAAACTATTTATTGATGGATAACCTAGAATGATACAAGGGGTATTCTGTGGTGGAGGGCAATCAATTAAGTGTACTAGAAGCTGAAAGTTTGCCTTATAAATGTTCAGCCCAGACCTGTGAATTATATTCTCTCAACCAGGCTTTAAGATTTTTAAAAGACAGAGAATGAACCATCTATATGTATTCCAAATATGCCTTTGGGCTGGTTCATATATTTGGAAAAATTTGGATGGAAAGTGGGCTAACTGCCAGACGCCAGTGGCTCACGCTTGTAATCTTAGCTACTCAGGTGACAGAGATCAGGAGGATCACAGTTTGAAGCTACCCCTGGCAAATAGTTTGTGAGACCCTATCTCAAAAATACCTAGCACAAAAAGGACTGGTGGAGTGGCTCAAGGTGTAGGCCTTGAGATCAAGCCCCAGTACCACGAAAAAAAAAAAGTGGGCTAATTAACGATAGAAGGAAGGACATTGTCCATAAAGAATTAATAGTTCAAGTACTAGATAATTTAATGTTGCAAGAAGAGATTACAATTGTATATGTACCTGGAAACCAAAAGTGGTGGAGACCTAGAAGCTATAAGGAACCAAATGGCTGATGAGGCAGCTAAGGAAGTTACGTTACCAGTGGAGGTACCTATCTTTAACCTAGCTCCAGTCTTGTCTCCTCCTCCAACCACTCCAAAATTCTGTGGAGGACTGTGGAGGAAAAAACATTTATCAAATTAGGAGCAATAAAAGATAGGAAGGAAAATGGAAACTGCCAGATGGGGGGGAAATTGTAACTGAGCCCACCATGACACAACTTGTGATTCTCTTTATATGGGGAATCACTGGAGACCACAAGCCACATGTGACATTGTCTTGAGAATTTATGGATGTTTAGATACATATGCAGTTGCTAAACAGGTCTGTGAAAGCTGTATTATTTGTAAAAAGGTTAACAAACAATCCCTTAGAAAATAACTGTTAGGCAGAAGACTTCCAAGACCATTCCAAAGCATATAGATGGATTACACTGAAATGTCTAAAATGGGCCCACTCAAATACTTATTAGTAAGAGCCTATCAAAGGACCATTGAACCACCACCACTGATCTGGACAGTCTCCTAAAACTCACCTTGAGTTGGCATGAGCCCATTATGGCTACAACTCCTGGTCCTTCTATTTTTGCTGAAAAAACTTTTGCTGATCTTTGGGCAGCTGCTTCACTGGCAAATAATATAGTGCTAACCTAAATCCACAAAACATAGAGTTTGGTACTAGTCATGTAATGTACTATTGGGGTCTAAATTGGGAAAGATATTATTACCTATGTCCTGAACTTAGTTGAGGATATAAAAACAAAAACATTTGTGATACCTGGGATGATGTGTGATGGACCACAGAACCCAGTGGTTGGACTATAGACCAAAATCCTGGGAAGGGAACACGGGTGGCTTATATGCTACTCTGAACTCAAGCTTCAAATCAGGCTGATGACCCAACCAAGGTTTAGGTAGTTAAAATTGAAGATTTAAGACAAATCCTAGAAGTTGAGATAGGATATGGAGAAACTAATGCCTGGGTAGAGTAGATAAAATATTCTGTATGCACATTAAATAATCTTGACTGTTACATTTGTGTTGCAGGACTTCCAGAGACCCAAGTGATCCCTTTTCTTCTACGCTAGGTTCAGACATCTTGGGGAAACAATACATGATTGATAGGAGACAGACTAGGGGAATCAAACTTGCTGGAGTCTTTCCAAAGCAAAGACCCCCTAAAAATACCAGATTTCCAAGTTCTGGTGTCAACTACATCTCCTTTTTCTCACAATGGAGATGGGGCAGTACACTAACTGTTTTGGGAAATCTGTCTGGATATAGACAAGGCCATATGTCTAAAAACTAATCACTTTCACTCTGCATTAAGTGTACCCTGCGCCAGCATCTGGTGGTATTGTGGACAGGAAATATGACTGGTAACCTTCCTGAGAAACTGGTGTACACATGTAATTGAACATCCCTTTTATCCTAGCATTTCAAAACTCCACCCTCTGGAGCAGTCAACAAATGACCCGAAATAAAAGAGAGACACCCAGTGGGTCCTTTGATGACCACAATGGAACTGCAGAGAACATACATGTTACTAGCAGCAGAAAAAGGCAGAGTACAAGGACTGATTGCTCTAGCCAATGAACTGGCTGAGAATTCAGGGGTTAATGACCTGTTCATAGGATGGATAGAAAAATGGTTTGGGAAGTGGAAAGGAGTTATGACCTCAGTCCTCAATTCATTAGTAATTGTGTAGGGGTCCTAAGTACTATTGGATATTGTATAATTCCTTGTATTCAGGGCCTAGTCAAAAGATTGGCTGAAATAGACCTATCCAAACAGACTCTAGTATCTTACCAGCAGAATAATCTCTTTCTCCTGGATACAGTTGAACAAGACAGTCAACTAAGGTTAACCAAATTTGAGAAAAAGAGTGAATAGTACAAAAAGAAAAGGGGGAAATTGTGGTGGATAATTTGTCTTTTCCTTCAAAGAAATAGCAACCCAGATAAATCCACTTTAAAGTAGCAGCTCAGCAGTATTAGAGGTATCACAATACCCAACTTCAAACTATACTACAGACCCATAGGAATAAAAACAGCATGGTGCTGGTATAGAAACAGATTTGAAGATCAGTGGAATAGAACAGAGGACCCAGATATGAGTCCACCCAACTTCAAACTATACTACAGACCCATAGGAATAAAAACAGCATGGTGCTGGTATAGAAACAGATTTGAAGATCAGTGGAATAGAACAGAGGACCCAGATATGAGTCCATGCGGCTATGCACACTTAATTTTTGACAAAATTACCAAAAACATAGGATGGAGAAAAGATAGCCTCTTCAACAAATGTCACTGGGAAAAACTGGATGTCTGCTTGCAGAAAACTGAAACTAGATCCATTTTTGTTACCCTGTACATTTTTGTTACCCTGTACAAGTATCAACTCAAAGTGGATTAAGGACTGTGATGTCAGACTTGAAACCTTGAAGCTAGTACAGGAAAGAACAGGGAATACACTGGAAGCAATAAGCATAGGCAAGGACTTCTTCAGTAGAACACAAGTGGCTCAGCAACTGAGAGAAAGGATCAAAAAATGGGATTATGTGAAATTAAAAAGCTTCTGTACAACAAAAGAATTGGACTCTAAATTGAAGAGGCCATCCACAGAATGGGAGAAAATCTTTGCGAGCTATACATCAAACAAAGGACTGGTAACCAGAATATATAGGGAGGTCAAAAAACTAAACTCCCAAAAACCGATGATCCAATAAACAAATGCGCATCTGAACTGAACAGAACTTTTTCAAAGGAAGAAGTCCAAATGACTAGAAAATACATGAAAAAATGCTTGGCCATGAAGGAAATGCTAAAATTCCACCTAACTCCTGTTAGAATAGCTAGCATCAAGAACATCACCACCAACAAATGTTATCAAGGATAAGGGAAAAAAGGAGCCCTCATACACTGCTGGTGGGAATGTAAGCTAGTATAACCACTATGGAAAACAGTATGGTGCTTCTTTAAGAAACTAGAAATAGGTCTGCCATATGATCCAGCAATTCCTCTCCTAGGGATATAACTGAAGAATGTGAGTCAGGTTACAACAAAGGCACCTGCACACCCATGTTTATTGCAGCACTATTTACAATAGCCAAGCTATGGAGACAGCCAAGATGCCCCACTACTGATGAATGGATTAAGAAAATGTGGCATTTATACACAATGGAATTTTATTCAGCATGAAGAAGAATGAACTTCTGTCATTCCCAGGCAAATGAATGGAATTGGAGATTATCATCTTAAGTGAAGTAAACCAGGCTCAGAAGGCCAAAAGCCATATGTTCTCCCTCATATGCAGATTATATAGCTAAAATGAATGCAGCAATATTTTGGGACACAGGTCACACTAAGGAGAGGATGTCCAAGGGAGGAATAGGGCAAGGGAAGGAAACCAAAAACTTGAATGAGGTGATATGCTCACTGTATAGGAATGAATATAGAAATTTTAAGCTGGCCAGGGCCACCATGGGAAGCAGGCTAGGGAGGAGTGAAGAAGACTGGAAGAGGCAAATCAATTGGAGCTGCAATACATATATGCACAGAAACAACAGAAGGAATCTCCCTGTGTTTGTATCTTTATCTCAAACTATCAAAAACATCATTTCTCTCATTTTACAAAATCTGAGAACATATTCTGCTGGGGGACCAGGAGTGGGGAAAGGGGTAGGAGGATGAATATGGTGCAAACAATGTATACACACGTATGCAAATGCAAAAATGATACCTCTTGAAACTATTCCAGGAGTCAGGGTTATGATGATAGGGGAGAGCAAAGCGGGGGATTCAAGTATGATATATTTGATACATTGCAAGAACCTTTGTAAATGCTACCACATACCCACACATAGCACAATAAAAAATGAAAAAAAATTTCACTTTAATTTAAAATATAAATAAATAAAGTAGCAGCTTGTTATGCTTGCTTAACTCTGAGCTTCCCAGATTGTTAAATGTTGACCATGCCCTGTCACAGGTAAAACAGACCTCATCCATAGCTAATTAACAAAGACTGTGAACACTGACTCCTCCCAATAAAAGAAAGGGCCAGTGTTGCATCAGGGATAAAAACTCAAGTGGACTTCCTGCTCGATGTACTTGCTTATCAGACCTATGTTGGTGGCACAGCCTTCTGCAGAAGTAAAACATTTTTCCTTGCTGACTGAATCCTGAGTCTTATTTCTGACACCAACCTCAACAAAATGTAGATCTGTGAACTGTCCACAGTTCTTTGCAAATAATTATCTTAAGATGTAAGAGAACATACAGACCTAAAATCAGGGGGGAAAAGTACATGAAAAAATGATGAAGAACTTAATAAAATATTACAAACTCAAAGCTTAACCAACAGAATTGCTGAATTCTTTTCAATATCAGAATTCAGCAGAGAGCTTAAATCATCACATTTATTCAAACAAGAGAAAGAATCAGTAAACTCGAAGACAGGTAATTTAAAGATAGCTATATAGAGGATCAATAAGAAAAAATAATAAAAAAGAGTCAAAGAAAGAAGACAGGACTTATTGGACATGATCAACAAACAAATACACACATTAAGGAAATCCAGTAAGCAGAATAAAGATGATATCATGAAGTTAATATTAAAAAAAATATCTGAAGGCTAGGGATGATGGCTCAAATCTGTAATCCCTGAAACTTGGTAAGTGGAGATAATAGGATCATGGCTTGAGACCAGCCCAGGAAAAAAGTTATTGAGATTTTATCTCAAACAACAAGCTGGCCATGATGGGCCATGCCCATAATACCAGTTAGGTGGGAGGAAAGGCACAAAGGGCTAGTCCAAGGCCAGTCCAGGCAAAAAAGTATGAAGTCTTACCTAAAAAATAACTAAAACCAAAAAGGAGACATGCTTTAATTGTAAAGTGCTTGCGTAGGAAGCACAGGGCCTTGAATAGAAACCCTAGGAAAATCAAAAAAGATAACAGGAAGGAAGGAAAGAAGGGAACAGAGGGAAGGAGAGAAGAAGGAAAGGAAGAAGGGAAGAAAAAATGTCTAAAAACTTCAGAAATGTTAGGATGGATATGGGGATCTAGATTCATGACATTCAAAATTCTCAATAAACAATTAACATGAAGAATATTAATCAAAACCACACTGTACTCAAATTATCAAAAGTCAAAAAAGATTTTGAAAGCAAGATAGAAAAGTGACTGTTCACATACAAGGAAATTGCTATTACCCTACCAGTGTATTTTACAGAAGAAATATTACAGGCCAAGAAGAAGTTAGAGGACATATTCAGTTTGGTAAAAGAAAAAGAAATTATGCCAACCAAGAATCCTATACTGCCAGTGTTGTCCTACAGAAATGGAAGAAAAAGACATCCTCCCCCCAAAAGCTGAAGAAATTTATAATCACTAGATATGCAAATGCTAAAGGACATACTTCAAATGGAAAGAAAAGACACTAATTGACAAGTTGAAAGCATATAAAAGTATAACAAAATTCATTGGTAAGGAAAATACATACTCAAATTTAGAATATTCTCATACTATATAAACTGCTTTAACACAAATGTAAAAGTTAAAAGGCAAAAGAATTAGAAAGAGCTATAGCTAAAGTAATTTGCAATATATACAAAACACAAAAAGATATAAATCGAGACATTAAAAAATAGAATGGGAGGCAGAGGAAGTAAAAGCCTAAAACTTTTTATATGTCAAGTATATTTTTATAACTATAAAATATTTTATGCAAGACTTATGGTAAAACAGAAAAAACTTCTAGCAGATACACGAAAATGAAGTAAAAGGAAACAAAACATATCCCTACAGAAAATTATAAAGTCACAAAGAAGATAGCAAGAAGAAGAAGGAAACAAGAAACTGTAAACAACTAGAAAACTAGTTACAAATTGAAATGGGGGCAGGGGGGAGAAATGAACCAAGCCTTGTATGCACATATGAATAATAAAAGAAAAATGAAAAAAAAAAAAAAAAAAAAACAAATTGAAATGGTGAGATTAAATCAAAAGACCCAAAGTGATAGATTTTGTGATAGACACAAATAGGTTTAAAAACAAGTGAGATCAAACAAGTCCTTCATATAAGAATTTCAGTTTTGCTTTATGGACACACATATGGTAAAAGTAAAAGCAAGGAAAATTATATTCCCTGGAACTTGTTACTGCAACAAAGAAGAAATATCTAAACTTATCACACAAAATAGAATCATAAAAATAAGTCACAGAAGACAAAAAAAGTTCACCATATTATGACGGAAGGGCCAATTCATTAATAGTGAAGTATAAATTAATAGTTGTAAATATATAGACATATTTATTACTCAATATCTTATAATCATCCAGAAAAATCAATAAGAAAAATTAATGACAGAACATCAATAAGGAAATCACAGATTTAAGTAACAATGTCAGCCAAAAGGGTCTAATAAGCATATGAAGAAAATTCGATCAAACAGTAGCAAAGAACATATTATTCTTAAGATCACACAGAACATTCTGCATGGACCACATAATATGTTGTAGCTAATTTAAGAAGATTGAATTCATATGAAGTCCATTTTAGTATGATGGGATGAAACTAGAAATTAATAATAATAGTGAAAGCAGAAAATTCACAAAAATATGGACCACATAATCCTGAAAATAAAATAGGTAAAAGAAGAGATCAAGAGGGAAACCAAAAGTTTTCTGACACAAATGAAAATGGAAAAACAGTATATTAAAACTCATGAGAAGCACCAAAGTCTGTTCTAAGATGGATGTCTATAGTGATAAATATAGTTGACATTAATATGCTAAAAGAATAATACAAAGAACCAATGAAACAAATAGTTGCTTCCTTTAAAGGAAAAAAAGATATTGACAGACCCTAACCAAACTAATCAAAAGAAAAAAATAGGAAAATTATTTGGGGATTCAAGATGGCAGTTTGCTGACAGCTCTGAACTCCCGATGGAGCTTCCACAAACCTAAAGGAACATGGAAACTACAGGACCTGGAAAGATATGTCCCAAGCTCCACAGGGAGTGAGAAGCAGAACTCCACCTAAACCTAAAGCAAATGAAGCAACTCTTACAACTTTTTGTCTTCCAGGACCACAATGATTCCCCTTTGCTCTAATTGAAAACCAAACATACTGGAACAGTAGCAGTAACTGATCTTCACCAGGGATTACTGCAACTTCAAGGCTACAGTTCCATAACTGTGACAGCTTTAGTAGCTAAGCCTCTGTACAATAGTGGTTAGAACTCAACATCTTAAGAATAAGAAGATGAAAAGTTTGATATTGAGCCACTACCACCATTTTAGACAAGGAAACACACCAGAGCTCAACCACAGCTCAGTCCTATACAATGCATCATAACACCTCAACCATGGAGGTGCAAAGGATTGGAACCCTGGACCAAAACAATCCCAGATGCATAAATATCAATGCAGAAACATGAAGAAGCAATGCAACAGCTCCCCTCAAAAGCCAAATCTACCACTAAGGGTCTAAGTAACAATGAAGAGGAGGAAATATCAAATATTGAATTCTAAAAATAATAGTAGAAAAGATTAATGAGCTCAAAGAAGAAACACAAAAGCTAGTGTCTGATCTCAAAGAGGATATGAATGAACTACTAAAAGAGGTCAAAGAGAATTCAAACAAACAAACAGATGAATAAAATTAAGAAGACCATGCTGGATATAAAAGAGGAAATCAATAAAGATATAGAAACCTTGAAAAAGAATCAATCTGAAATGAATACCTCAATATACCACATAAAAATTTCAATCAAAAACTTGGCAAACACAGTGTATCAAGTAAAAAGTAGATTATTCTGAACAGAAGACAAAGTAGATGAACTAAATCAAACAATAAAAGAACATGACAAACTCCTAAGAAAATATGAATGGCACAAGCAAGACATCTAGGACACCATGCAAAGAATAAACCTATGAATCATGGGTATAGAAGAAATAAAAGAGATACAAATTAAAGGCATAGATAAACTAGTCCATAAAATAATACCTGAAAACTTCCCCCACCTTGAGATAGAGAGGGTCGCCCAGGTCAGGAAGCTTACAGAACACCAAACTATCAGAACCAAAAGAGAAGCATCCCCAGACATATCACAGTCAAAACATGCAACATATGGAACAGAGAAAGAATACCTGAAATTGCAAAAGAGAAAAGATGAGTCATACAAAGGCAAACCAATTAGAATAACAGCAGATTTCTCAACACAAATTCTGAATGCAAGAAGGTCATGAAAAAAATATATTTCAAGCCCTGAAAGAAAACTGTTGTCAACCTAGACTTGGATATACAGAAAAACTATCCTCCCTCATTGAAGGAGAAATTAAAACCTTCCACAGCAAGCAAAAACTAAAGGAATTCATGACTACCAAGCCAGCACTGCAGAAAACACTTAAAGGACTCTTAAACACAGAAGAAGAAACTAGAGTGAAACAAGAAGATACAAAAAAGAATAAACTCTTTTGACCAAGTAGACCAGTAACAAGGAATAGGTAAAAGTAAATGACAGGAGAATAAAAATGACTGGAAACAACAGGCACCTCTCAATATTAACACTGAATATAAATGGCCTCAATATCACCAATGAAAAGATATAAAATACTAAATTGGGCTAAAAAACAAGACCCAAACATATGTTGCTTATAAGAAACTCATCTCACTGAAAAAAAAAATAAACACTTGCTTAGAGTCAAAGGGTGAAAAATGTCTTCTGACCAAATGGGTCCCATAAACAGGCAGAAGTAGCTCTATATTCATATGCAACAAAGTAGACTCCAGACTAAAATTGTCAGAAGAGGCAAAGACGGTCACTTTACATGAATTAAAGGAATGATTCATCAAGAGGAAATACCAATTTTTAACATTTATGCACCAAACATAGGGGCATACACTACATTAAAACAACACTAATAGACTTAAGAGAACAGATAGACCCTTACACAGTGATAATGAGAGACCTGAATACAACATTATCACCTATAGACAGCTCATCCAGGAAAAAGATCAACAAAGAAACTTCAGGACTACTTCACATGTTAGATCAAATAGACATAATAGATAGACATAGAGTATTTCACCATGCAGTAGACATTTTTTTCTGTAGTTCATGGAAGTTTCTCCAAAATTGATCGTATTTTAGGACACAAAGCAAGTCTCAAAAAATTTAAGAAAATCAAAATAACCCCCTGTGTCATATCAGATCACAATGGAAGAAAATTAAACCTCAAAAACAAAAGAAACTAGACCTCAAACACATGGAGACTGAACAACACACTGCTTAATGACTAGTGGATGACCAAAGAAATAAGGGGGAAATCAAAAAGTTCCTAGAATCTAATGAAAATGAAAATTCAAACTCCCAGAATCTGTGGGACACAGCAAAGGTTGTGCTAAAATGAAAGTTTAGTAGCAGCAGAGACTTCTCAAATAAGCAACTTAATGATGCACCTTAAGCTTCTAGAAAACAAGAACAAACCAAATCCAAAACTAGCAGATGGAAAGAAATAATAAACATCAGGGCCAAGATTAATTAGATGGATACCAAAAAAACTACACAAAGAATTAATGAAACAAAAAGTTGGTTCTTTGTTTTTTTTTTGGGTTTTTTGGGGGTTTTTTTTTTTTGTTTTTTTTGTTTTCCTTTTTCTTTTATTATTCATATGTGCATACAAGGCTTGGTTCATTTCTCCCCCCTGCCCCCACCCCCTCCCTTACCACCCACTCTGCCCCCTCCCTCTCCCCCCCCAATACCCAGCAGAAACTATTTTTCCCTTATTTCTAATTTTGTTGTAGAGAGAGTCTAAGCAATAACAGGAAGGGACAAGGGTTTTTGCTGGTTGAGATAAGGATAGCTATACAGGGCATTGACTCACATTGATTTCCTGTGCATGGGTGTTACCTTCTAGGTTAATTCTTTTTGATCTCACCTTTTCTCTAGTTCCTGGTCCCCTTTTCCTATTGGCCTCAGTTGCTTTTAAGGTGTCTGCTTTAGTTTCTCTGCGTTAAGGGCAACAAATACTAGCTAGTTTTTTAGGTGTCTTACCTATCCTCACCCCTCCCTTGTGTGCTCTTGCTTTTATCATAAAAGTTGGTTCTTTGAAAAGATTATCAAGACTGACAAACCCTTAGACAACATGACAAAATGGAGGAGGGAAAAGACCCAAATTAACAAAATCAGAGATGAAAAAGAAGACATAACCACCAATACTAATGAAATCCAGAGGATCATTAGAGAGTTCTTTGAAAGCTTATATTCAAGTAAACTGGAAAATCTAGATGAAATGGATAGATTTCTAGAGGCAAATAACCAACAATTATTGAACCAAGAAGGTACCAACCACCTACATAGACTTATAACACACAATGAAATTGAAACAGTAATAGAGTACCCCTCCAAAGAACCATGGACCTGCTAGATTCATGGCCAAATTTTACCAGACCTGTAAAGAAGAACTAACACCAATACTCCTCAAACTCTTCCAGGAAATAGAAATGTCATGAATACTACCAAATTTATTTTATGAAGCCAGCATTACATTGATTCTAAAACCAATAAAGATGCAACAAGAAAAGAGAATTATAGCTCAATATCTTGAATGAATATAGTCAAAAAGATTCTCAACAAAATGCTGGCAAGCAGAATTCAACAACTCATCAAAAAGATCATATACCATGACCAAGTCAGTTTCTTTCCAGGGATGCAAGGATGGGTCAACATAGGTAAATCTATAAATGTAATACAGTATATAAATAAAAGCAAGGACAAAAACCATATGATCCCCTCAATAGATAAAGAAAAAGCCTTGAAAAATTCAACACCCTTCCATGAGAAACACTTGGAAGAGAATAGGAATAGAAGGAATGTTCTTCAACATAATAAAGGCTATATATGACAAACCTAGACTCAACATTATACTAAATGGAGAACTGAAACCATTCCTGCTAAAGTCAAGATCAAAACAGGAATGTCTTTTTTCCCCACTCCTATGCAACATAGTTTTGAAATTCCTACCCAGAGAAATAAGACAAGAGCAAGAAATAAAAGGGATTCAAGTAGGAAAAGAAGAAGTCAAAATACCCTATTTGCAGATGACATGATCCTATATTTAAAATATCCTAAAAACCCTACCATAAACTATTAGAAATGATAAACTTTTTTGGCAAAGTAACAGTATACAAAATTAATATGCAGAAATTAGTAGTTTTTCAATATATCTACAATGAACAGCCTGAGAAAGAAATCAGGGAGGCAATCCCATTTACAATAGCCTTAAAAATAATAAAGTACCTTGGAATAAATTTTTCAAAGGAAACTAAAGACCTTTTCAATGAAAACTACAAATCATTGAAGAGAAAAATTAAAGACATCAGGAGATAGAACGATCTCCCATACTCATGGATTGGTAGAATTAACATTGTGAAAATTACCACTCTACCAAAAGCAATCTACATGTTCAGAGCAATACATATCAAAATTCCAATGACATTCTTCACAGAGATAGAAATATCAATCCTTAAACACATATGGAAACACAAAAGATCTTGAATATCCAAAGCAATTCTGAGCAAAATGTCCAATACTGGAGGTATTACAATACCAAACTTCAAACTATACTACAGAGCCATAACAATAAAAACAGCATGGTGTTGGCACAAAAACAGACCAATGGATCAGAATAGAAGACTCGGACAAAAACTCACACAGCTACAACCAACTGTTCATTGACAATAGAGCCCAAAACACACATTGGAGAAAAGACAGTGTCTTCAACAAATGTTACTGGGAAAACTGGATATACACATGTAGAAGACTACAACTAGATTTCTGTCTCTCACTCTGTATCAAAATCAATTCAAGTGGATCAAAGACATTAATATAAAGCCTGAAACTTTGAAACTACTACAGGAAGTAGTAGAAAATATGTAAGAACAGATAGGCATAGGGAACAACTTTCTTGGTAGAACTCAAAAGGTTCATCATCTAAGAGAGAGAATGGACAAATAGGATGGCATCAAACTAAAGATCTTCTGTACAGCAAAAGAAACAGTTACTTGACTCTAGAGACAGCCCACAAAATGGGAGAAAATCTTTGTCAGCTAATTTTCTTCTAAGGGACTAAAATACAGAATCTACAAGGAACTCAAAAAACTCAACCCCTAATTATCAACATCCCAATGAAGAAATGGGCACAGGAATTAAATAGGGAATTCTCCAAAGGAAGAGGTACAAATGGCTAGTAAATACATGAAGAAGTGTTCAAATTCCCTGGCTATAATATCTAATATCACCCTTATTAGAACGGCCATATTCAAGGGCAATAATACCAACAAATGCTGGTGAAGATACAGTGAAACAGGAACCCACATACACTGTTGGTGGGAATGTGAATTAGTACCTTCATTATAGAAAGCAATATGGAGATTTCTTCGTAAAACTGCCATATGAGCCAGAGCTACTGCTCTTGTGCATCTACCCAAATGAATGTAAGTCAGGATACAGAACAGACATCTGTACGTCAATGTTCACTGCAGCCCTATTCACAATAGCCAAGCTATGGAAACAACTCAGATTCCCTAGAACTGATAAATTGATCAAGAAAATGTGGTATATATACACAATGGAGTTTTACTTAGCTGTAAGAAAGAAGGACACCATGGGGTTTGAAGGTGGATGGATGCAATGGGAGGGTATCATGTTAAGTGAAGTAAACCAAGCTTAGAAAGACAAAAGCAGCATGTTTTCTCTCACATTTGGGAAATAGAGTAAAAGATAAACTTATACACAAAAACAAGCATGATCATATACACACTCATATGTAGAACATGTCTGTAATAATGAAACTTCTCTATGGAACTCAGGAAAAGAGAACGATAGAGCATCAACAATATCATAAAAAAAAACACCTGTGAAGGTAGGTGATATAAGGATATATATTGAAAGCTGTTGAAAAATAGGGGTGGAAGGTAGAAAGGTAAGGGAGAACAATGGAAGGGGTTGAATGGAACAAAGTAAAGTATACTCACAGTCTGGATACATTGAAAAACACCTTTGAACATTGACTTAAATACTAATAACAAAAGACAGGAGTGTAAAATAGGTACAGTGTGTGGGGGGTGGTACTTGTAGAAAGGAGGAGGGTGAATGAAGGAGATTAAGGTGAGGGTGTATAGCTGATGGATTTCTTATACTTATATGACAATTACATACAAAGAAAAAATAAATAAAGGTATTTAAAACAAGAAAAGAAAGAGAAGAAGGAAATTTTTTTAATTGGAGATGAAAAGGGGGTTATTACAACAAATATCATTAAAAGCCTGAAGATACAGCAAAAGATAAACTTAGGATTCATTAGGAATATTTTGAAAAACTATATCCCATTGAATCTAAAAATCTAGAAAAACTGGATACATTTCTAGATGAATATAACCTACCAAAATTGAACCAAAAGGCTATAAAACCCAGACCTATCTACAGTGAACAATGAGATTGGAGCAGTAATAAAAAGTCTCCCAACAACAATAAAAATCCCAGTACTGGAGAGATTCACTGTTGAATTCTACCATGCCTTTAAAGATGAAATCATGCCATTCCTCCTCAAATAATTCTTTAAAATTGAAAGAGAAGGGAGGTTTCTAAATTCATCATATAAGCCAATATTGCTCTGATATCAAAACCAGCTAAGGTCATAACAAAAAAGAAAACTATTGGCCAATTTATGGATGAACATTCATGCAAAGGCTCTCAGTAAAATACTTGCAAACTGAATTCAATATCACTTTAAAAAGATCAGTCACAGTGTCCAAAGTGGTTTCATTCAAGAAATCCAAGGATGGTTCAATCCATGCAAACCAATAAATATAATGAAATATTAAATAGAGTCAAAGAAAAAAATCTCATAAGTGATACAGAAAATGTCTCTGACAAAATCCAACATCTCTTCATGATAAAAGCCCTGAAGAATGTAGAAATAAAAGGCTCCCCACTCTCACTCAAGGTAATGCTTGAAATCTTATCCAGCACAATAAGGCAAGAGAAATACATAAAGAAGTTACAAATGTGAATGGAAGTAAGAAGCCAAATTATCCTTATTTTCAGATAATATGATCCTATACTTAAAAGACCTCAAATACCTACCAGGACAGTTATAGCTCTGACAAACAATTTCAGGAAAAGTAGCAGAATACATAGTCAACATACAATAATTAGTGCTTTTTAACTCTTTGACTCAGGTCAAGAATCCAATCCACAGCAGCCTCAAAAATATATCATCAAAAAACTAGTGATAAGCCCTATCAGGGGGTGGTACTACTGGGAGGGGAGAGGAAATAGGGAAAGGGTGTGGGAAGGTGAATATAGTGGAAATACTGTGTACACATATATGTAAATGGAAAAATGATACCTGTTGAAATTATTCCAGGAATGGGGGAATAGGGAGTAAAAGAGAATGATGTAGGGGTGAATTCAAGTATGACATATTGTAAGAACTTTTAGTAAAAGCCACAGTGTACCCCTACTTAGAACAACAATAAAAAAGTAATAAAAAGAAACTGTTGATAAACTCCAAGGGAAACATAAGCTAGTAATAAACCTAACCAAGAAGGTAAAAGACCACTACAATGAAAACTACAAAAATATGAAAGCTTTCCCATGTTCAGAGATCCACAGAATTAATATTGTGAAATGACAATATTATAAAAAGTCATATACAGAGTCAATTTCCAGCAATATTCATCACAGAACTAGAAAAATAATCCTCAAATCCATATGACAGCGCTAAAGAGTTCAATTAGCTAAAGCAGCCATGAGCACATAGTGCAGTGCTGGAAATATCACAATACCCTATTTCAAATTACATTACAGAGACAGGTAACAAAAACAGCATAGTACCAGAACACATACCAACAAGTTGACCCATGGAATAGCACAGAGGACCTTGAAATAAACACATACAATTATGGCTATCTGGTTCTGGATAAAGGTGCCTAAAACATATGCTAATTTTTAAAACCTGAAAAAGACACAAATAGATGAAAACCTATATCATATAAAAACACACATGTGCATGGAACAGAATGAAGAACACATAAATAAATGTATGTATATGGCCAATAAATATGTAACAATTGTGACAATAATACTTCTTGTGGAAAGGACGTTTTGTATAATAAATGGTATACAGAAAAGTGAATATCCCCACATAAAAAAATAGAACTAGATCCTTATCTAACACCAACTACAAAAGTTAACTCAAAATCAATACTGGATTTAAATGTACAACTTTAAACAGTAAGCCCCCTGTAAAAGATGATACAGAAAAAATCTCTTTAACATTGATCTGGGCAATGATTTTCTAAGTAAAACACCCAAAGTACAAACAACGAAAGCAAAAATAAATAACTAGACTGCATCAAACTAGAAAGGTCTGCACAGAAAAAGAAGCAATCAATAAAATGAAAAGGTGAACTTTGACTTGAAGAAAATTATAAACCTTATTTAATAAGATGTTAATATTTTAATTCTGTAAGGGACCCCTATAATTCAATAGAAAAAATTTATTAAAAAGTGGCTGAACACATGAATGGACATTCACCACAGAAGACACAGAATAGACTAATAAGTATATGAAGAGCTACTCAGCTTCACTAGTTATTAGCAAAATTCAAATCAAAAGCACAATGAAGTATTACCTTCTTCCTGTTATAATAGCTATTATCAAAAAGATAAAAGATAATAAGTATGTCAATGATTTGGAGAAAAGAAGGAGCCCTTGTAAACTGTTAATGGGAATGTAAATTAGTACAGAAGTCATGTAAAATGGCATAGTCTTTAAAAAGTTATAATTAGAACTACAATGTAATTCAGTAAATCCAGAGGATAAATCTTCAGAAAAAATGATGTTTGTATCTCAAAGTGATATCCTCACTCCCGTGTTCACTGAAGCATGATTCACAATTTTAAGGTATGAACCAGAAAGCCTATGTATGAATGAATGAATGAAGACTTCCTTGAATGTGATTTAGCCATAACAAAGGAGTCCCACTCTTTGCAGCAACTTGGATGAAACTGGAAGACCTTATGAACATCTGGTACAGGCATGAAAAGAAAAACAATGCATGATCTCATCTATATGTGGAACATAAAATAGTCAAACTCCCAGAGCAGAAGTGGTTAGCAGTGGCTCAGTAGCAAGAGAAATATGAATATGTTAGTCAAAGTATCCAGACTTTCAGTTATAGGTAGATACATTCTGGGGATCTAAGGTATACTCCAACAGCTATAGTTAGTAATACTGTCATTCACACTTGCCATATGCTTAGAGTGTATTTTAAGTGTTTTCACCATACATACAGAAAAATAGTGAGGTGATGGATATGTTAATTAACTCTGCAATCCCTCCACAATGTACATGAAATCTCCTTAAATATATAAAATTACAGTTTGTCAATTGTACTTCAATAAAGCTGGTTTAAAAGACCAACACCAAAAAATAGCAAATCGTATTGATCCTGTATCTTGGAGATGAAGTGATAAAATTAAACTTTACTGGTTTCATCTTCCTTCTTCAAATCTATAACCCCATTTTCATCATGGTATTTTCTTCTAATCATTTTTTCCCACTTCGCCCTTCAGTTGTGCCTATTCCACTATTAAAGCCATCACTGAACTATTAATTTCATTTTTCCATTATATGAATAATATGTGGTACTTTGCATTTCTCTGGTGCAAGGTCTCCATCATGACATTTAAGTCCTTACATATGCTAATCACAATAGTTTTAATCCAATATTTGTATTTCCTGGACTTCTACTTACATGACATATTTCCTTTGAATCTCTAACATATATTAATTTAAAATATTTAATTTCAATTTTTAACTAACATTGAACCTGCTTAAATTTAATTCAGTGATGCTCATTGTGAAAAAATAGAACTCCTTTGAGGTTCTGGTTGATGTTAAGAACTGCAAAGAGCACACAAGTTACACCTTGCAGATGTTGTTGCTAGAAATGAATTAACAATCAATTCAGAGATTGAGATGATTAGAAACTGGACTTCAGTTCCCAGGTGTGGAGTGTTTCAATTGCACCCCATGATGTAGACTTTTTGGGTCACAGTTGAAATCAACTTTTATATCGAACTCCTTCTTGGCAGAGTGTAAACCCCTATTGTTTTCCTTTCCTTGTAAGATTAGTAACAGTTCCTTAGTATCTCATTCTTTCTCCACCCTTGTTGGCCTGCTCTACAGTCACTCAGCTAATTTTGTTGTAATTGTTGTTGCTAGGTTATTTGTTTGCTCATTTGTTTGTTTCCAGGTACGGTCTTGTTCTGTAGCCGTGGCTGGTCTGGAACTCATTATGTAGGCGAGGTTGACCTCAAATGCATGATCTCTACCTTCAGCCTCAGGAGTACTCAAATAACAGTGCTATACCATCCCACACAGCTCAGCTAATGTTTTTATAAGGCAAAATAGCTAGAGATGAAAAATGGAATCAAATGAAAGTCTCATCTTTTTACAATTCTACTTTATCCGGTATCTTGGTTTTGATAGTCTTCTCATATTATCAAGTAGACACTTTGTTTTTTGAACTATATAAATCTTGTAATTTCTCACCATGAGAAGATTTGACTTAAACTGTCTACTCTGCCATTGCTGGAAACACAACCTTTTAAGAGATGCCCTATAGACAATGGATGCATAAATCATATACATTTTCACCTTTTAAGAGAATTTAGTACATGACTATATAGCTGTTACTGAATCTGGAAAATATAAACTATTGCTGACAGATATGTTCCTAGCAAAAATGTGAAGCGAGTTCTCAATTATATGAAAGAAGGATGGAGTAATTAATAAGGAGAAATTAGCAGGCTGGGATATACATACTACATACTCTTCTTATGTATTTTACTTTCTTTTGCTGTGTTAAAACATAAGCTTTGGGAAGGGAGTTTCATGCTTTGTTTTGGGGAATCTTGTTATTGTTCATTTTGATTTTATTTTTGCTTGTGTTGTGTTTTTGTTTCATCATTGTAAACCATGTGCCTAGATCATCTTAGAACATTGTAGTCACTCAATGAAAACTTGTAACATATGAGGGCCTATCTAAGACCATTACCGCAATACTAAATGCCAAAACCAAATTTCTTCACATTATTAGAGAAAAATCTTCCTTAATTTTGATAATGTACAAAATCAGCATAATATTAAGATACATGAAATACTTTTATAGTGGTCATGTCAACATTCTTTAACCAGTAAAAAGGGAAAATAAGGAAGTTAACCTTCAGGTGTTACTTCATATTTTTTCTAGACAAGACATTTCCAATTTCATCACACACTTTTAAGTTTGTTTTGTCAGACCTATTTTATGTTATTCATCACCATTGTATATTCTCAAATATATTAATCTTCCTTAAATCTGATATCTTCTGTTTAAAAAAAACACAAAAAATACAGTCTGTTCAACTTTATGAGGGAAAAATGTCATTAGATCATTTATTTCTCAAATTCCTGATCCATGTTTTTAAAGGAAACTCTGAGGCACTGAGGAAACAGAAATTTTTTGTGAAAAAAATGTAAACAAATCCTATAAAATGATCTTTAAGACTACTGGTAGACAATAACAAATGATATCAATTAATTTTAGGAATAAAACACTGACCTAGCCAAAGACAGAATCAAAATTCATATATCTTTTGTAACAAAATAAAATAGCATCTTTGAGAATTTTTTTCTCAGCACTACAGATTTCTAGAATTTTCTTGGGTGGTAATACCATGGTTTTCATTTCACCTACGACATAACCTCAAAAGTCCACAAGTAGAACTTTTATTTGGTAGCATACAAAAGAACCTAAACATCTTTACCTTAATCATTTTCCATAGTTTTAGAAATTACCAATATATCCCTTCATTTTAAAAATTTAAAATTAAAATACACTGAATTATAGCCCATTTGATACAAATTTGTTGACTACAACTCATGTAGATGGCATCAACATAAAATAACTTTAAATATCTGCTTTATTTTTGGTTACTGTCAATTGATTATAAGAATTAAAGATCAAAAATATTGAACATAACTATTTATTATTATTTTTATTGTTATTAATACTCTACCCCATTTTTTGTATATTAGGGATTGCAAAATATGATACATTGAATAATTGTCCCCCAAAGATGTCCACATCTTTGTCCACGTGTGAATGGGTTCTCTTATACATCAAAAGTGAATCAAACTGTAAGTGGGTCACATTGCTAAATAGTGATGTTTGCCATCTAGATTGAATGTAACCACAAGCACTTTAAAAGCAGCAGAGGAAAGCAGAGTAGGACAAGTGATGTTCATTGTTAGGGACCCTCCCACATTTCTGGCTTTGCAAGTGGAGGAAGAGGGCCAGGAGCCAAGGAAGGGTGTAGCTTCTAGAAGCTGGAAATGGTGCTTAACTGACAGCCATCAAGAAAACACTGTCCTTGATTCCATAGTTCTAAAGATATAAATTTACTAACAACACGAGTGAACAAAGAAACCAGTCTTCACTTGAAATCTCCATAAAGGAATTCTACTGACTCCTTCATTTTAGCCTGTGGGATGCATACCAGATTTTGAGCCAACAGAATGGTAGGATAATTAATTTGTGCTGCTTAAACTCCTAAGTTTATTGTCAATTGCTATGGCAGCCATGGGAACCCATACACAAAAACTTACCAATTTTATTTCAAGAGGAAAAATTTTTATTTCAAATAAATTGCTCTAAATGTGCTAAAACGTACATGTGCACATCCATATTCAAACACACTTGAAATAGTTATGATTACCAAGTCTTCTTCATCTTAACTTAAATGTCCCTCATGAAAACCTTAGGAGTAAAAGCAATTTAAATTTAGAAGAGAAAATACCACTGAGGCCCTATATTTATTGAAATATACTAAACACTAATATTCCCTCATTTCAATTTAATAGCAACCTTCAAGTATATGCCTTATTAGTTTAACCTTTATTAGATCATTTCCAAAGGGCTTGGGAAATTGGTGTTGAACAGAAATCTGACTCTAGATATTAGCTGCTCTATTATACTTAAATGAGACCAACATTAGATCTGAAGATTTTTGATCTTCAAAATAAAACAATCTGTTATGGAAGGATTTTATATGATATATTTTAATATTTCCTGTATTTCTCCTGTCTTATTTTTTAGGTCAAAGGTAGAGAATGATAACTACTGGAAGCAAGAAAGATTATTGTTGACACAAGACCCAAGAATAACTTACTGTGATCCTAAAATCACAGTATAGATATCGTTAGGAAAAAAATAAAGTATGTCTGCAGTGAAATTATACTACCATAAAGCAAGCAGCCTACAACAAAATAAATGCCATATTTTTGTGTGAGTTCTGTTCTTACATTGTTCATTAGCACACTGTGACTTTTAATGATGGGGAGCACTGAATAATGCCATGCTCTGAGAAAAGCACACAGCACTCAACTGTTAACCTTGCAATGCCACAGGGAAGTGTGTCTTTAACTGGATGGACATTTCTCAGTCATTTCTTTTCACAGCCATTTCCTGAATAACAGCATGACAAAATGCACTGTGTGTAACTAATTGTAGTCTACTTAATTCATTACTTTTTTATTTTTAGCATGTATAAGAACTAGTTGATGATTAGAATCAACAAATTAAGCAAGATATTTCCCATAAGAATTCAAGGTCTATTTAGGAGATTGTGTGTGTATATTTCTGAAACTATAATAAATACTATTTTTCATCATAATTACTTTATAGAAAATTTTAAGAGTGAGCTCAAATCAACTAATTCAGAGATTAGCAAATGTTGTCCAGGGACGAAATCCAGGAGATTCCTTGTTGTTTTAGGTAGGATCTCACCTGAACACAGCCATGGCCACTCATTCCCATAGCTGCTTTGTCAATAGAGATGCAGAGTTGAGTTCTTACAGGAGATGAAAATATTTGATAGCAAAGCCTAACATATTTACTGTTTGGGTCTTTCCAAAAAAGAATTGCTGAACTCTGACCTAACTGAAGGTACCCTTTCATATAAACAAAGTTTATCAATTAAATATCATGGAAAAAGATGTCAAACTTTACCTGCCAGGTCAAAGACATTAGGGAAACTGATATTTTGATTGAATCTTGAAATATGAACTGGAATCTGCCAGCTGGACAAGAGGGAAAGGAAAATATAAACAGATTAAACCACATACAAAAAGGCATATCTATGTGGAAGATGGTTTATGAGAAGACAGAGATGTATTCTGTGTGTCACATAAGAAGGAATGGTTGAAGACAAAATAGAAAGGCAGACTCTGAGCAGTAGCAAAAGGTTACAAGTGTCATTATTCCTTAAATAGTAGTTTTTATGTTGCATTTAATACCATTCCTCCATGGAATCAATTTAGAACATGGCCTGGAAATCACTGATGAGAGAGGAGCACAAATGAGGAGAACTCTATCATGTACATGACAGATGGTGAATGCTTGAGCTGAATGGAAGGCCGAGAGGAAAAAGTGAATCTAATCTATGTTTAGGAAGAAGGACCTCTATAATGCAGTGCAGTCAGTAGAAACACGAGGTTGTTGAAAATGAGTTGAAACCGATGCTTCTTAAAATCCAGTTCACACTATCTGATGCTCCTAATCATTCCTGAGATAGGGACAAAGGGAGAACAAAAGGAGTATGTTAATACACCATGAAAACCACCCTAACTGTATGAAAGTATTTGGTGAATATGTGTGTGCAGAAATATATCATTAATTTATAGGCAATCATATATAATTCCACTTGATTTCTAGATTTTCTAGCTCTCTTCCACCTCTTACTGTTGTTATAAGGCTCTCTTCCTTGGATTCCTTTATCTCTATTAGCTCTCTGCTTTCTAATTTTCAGACATTCCTGGAGGTTTCCCTTCAATGTAACATTGTCCTGGAAGTTAGTCCAGCTTGATAGATGTTTGTAGTCCCATGGCTGGCCTGTACCAGCTCATTCAAGCAATACTTCAGATTTTTCACTCTCACCAACTTCAGATTGTTCCACCCTTCCCCAAGTCTGCAAGTTTTAGTGACTGTTTTTCAGCAAGTAACTAGGGAGTATTTTAAGTTTTCCTGTGTTTCATGTTCCTCATTTCCTTCCTCTGCTCCCTTCTTCACAAAACTCATCCCACATAGGTTTTATAAATGTTGAAGGGTTTTTTTAACATATGATCATATCATAGGATAAGCTTACCAATTATTTTTATTGTCAATATGTCTAATGTCTATAAGGTTTTGCTATCTACTTTTCTAGCATATTTGGTTTTTTATTCGTTTAACAAGATGGTGTTTCCTTAGGTTGGCCCTCAAACTCCTATTTGAAGCCATCTTCCTGTCTCAGTCTTCTAAATAGCCAAGACTATGGTATTATACTACCAAGCCTGGCTCTATGTCTATTTATTAAGGGGATTCTGAGCCATTCAAATAATACTAATGTTGCCACCTTCCCAGAATCTTCTACATATTGGTTACTGAGCTATACTATTAATTATTGATCATAGAGATTTAAAACATTTTCCAATTTTTAAAATAGTGCTTACTAATAGGATAATTTAGGAGGTGGGGAGTTGAGTCTGGATGTTTCAATAACTTGGAACTTAATGGTACCAACTCTGAAATTATGGAGTACTGAATTAAAACATTCTTACTTTCCAATCAGACTATAAGTTCCTATGTGAATTCAGACTGAATATCTGGACCATTAAGAATAGCTGCTATGCCTTGAAGCATAGTTTAGACTTGCCATTCCTTATAAGTTGTAATGTGTGTATATTACAACTGAATCTATGGTTTGCAAAGTATCTTATTTCAGCAGCCCAAGCAAAAATAATGATGACCTTTGGGTATATGTTTAATGAAGTATATAGTAGGAGGTTTACCATGTATTTTCCTCTGTTTTTGGCTACATTAACTTCATCAGGGACAATTTTACCATGTAATTGAAGAGGCAAAAACTAGAAAGGCAAGAAAATAGCAATATATGCAGCCCATTTTAATCAGGCTTTCAACTACAGGGTAAGCAAGGAAGAATACCTGGAAATTGAAAGCATGGTCATACACAGTTATCCAGGAAAGCAATCATTAATGTTGGGAAATTTAAAAATGTAGGCAATTGGTTTTTGTTTTACCATCATTTTAATACATAAGATTGGCTTTCACATTAACATATTGGATTGCGCAGAAACGTAACTTGATTGAGGAGATGGACATTGGCAAGATGCTAGAATAGGACTTTACAGCTCTCATTCCTCTGCAGGAATATCAATTTAAATAACTATTTATACACAAAAATATCTTCACCAGAGCTCAGGAAGCCAGGCAAGAGATTAAAATGACCACATTGTATTACAGAAAAAAGAAAATATAAACTGAAGAGAGCAAGAAAATATTACTCACACAACCTCTCCCTTAACTCTAGGCAGCTTAGCTCTGATAGCAATATCTCCCATGTTGGGAAAGAAGAGAGAAGTGACATAAGAGCTTTAGTTCACCAACAGAGCACCTGCACCAGTAAAACACTACTAGGCATGCCCCAACAATCATATACCCTATGCCAGTATCCATGGTACAAGCCTTCAGGTCTGTCCCAGATCCAGGGTAGATACTACAGCCTAAATCTTCAGACCTGCCCTGTGGACTGTTCCCAGGCTTGATCCAATGGCAGGCTGACTACAGTGATCCCAAGTTGTCAATCAGCCCCAGCACTTAGTGCTCTTGAGTTTCATGGTTGCCCTAGCATCAGACCAGCCTAAGAGACTTGAGCTCTTGCAAGGTATAGTGCAATGTACATCCCTACAGCCCTAGAATCTGGACTAATCCTCATGGTCACAGGCCCCAAGCACATCCAAGTATACTCAGAGCCAGGTCCATCCCAATACCTGGCAAGCCACTGCATATAACTTAAGCAATAGAAAAGAACAAACTGAGCCCAAAGTTAGTAGAAGAATAAACATAATTAAGATCAGAGCAAAAATAAATGAAACAGAGGCTAGAAAAAGAGTAGCATAAGTCAACAAAAATAAGGTTTGAGGGTTGTTTTTAAAAGATAACCAAATGGACGCACCTTTACCTAGAATAACTAAGAAGAAAGGAAAGATTAAAATGAATGAAATCAGAAATGAATGAAGTGATACTACAACCAATACCAGAGAAATCAAAAGATAGTAAGAGATATTATGAACAATTATAACCAGCAAATTGGATAACTCAGAGAAATGGATAAATTCCTAGAAACATACAAGCTACCAAAACTGAAACTGAAGAAATTAAGAAAAACTGAACTGATCAATAACAAGGAAGGCTATTGAATCAGTAACAAAACATCTCCCATTAATAAAAAGAACCAGCACCTGAGGGATTCTTCTGCATTCTACAAAACACTTAAAGATTAGTTAACCTAAAGTCTTCCAAACATTAAAATTCTTCCACACTCTTATAAGGCCAACACTACCCTAAAAAAAGGTAAAAAAGATTACTACAATAAAAGTATTTGTAAGTCCATATCTTGATAAGAAGGAATGCAAAAATCCTCAAACTATTAATACCAGACCAAATTAAACAGCAAATTAAAGGGATCATTCACCATGATCAAGTATGATATATCCCATGAATCCAACAATGATTTGGCATACAGGCATCTATAAATGTAATACACCACATTGATATAATTAAGGATAAAAACTGCATAATCATCTCGATAGTTGCAGAAAGTTATTTGACAAAATTCAACATGTTTTCATGATAGAAACCCTCAATAATTAGATTATATGAGGAATGTAACGCAACATAATAAAGTTTATCTATTCCAAACCCAAAGATAACCATAATCTTCAATGGGGAAAGCTTTGCTATAAGATCAGGAATAAGACAAGATGCCCACTGTCACACTTCTGTCAACACTACTGGAAGTTTTGCCCAGGGAAATTAGTCAAGAGAAACAAAAAAGCATCAACATTAAGAGAGGCAAAAGTAAAATTCGCACCACATATTCTTTTGTAGAGAAAATCCTAATGTTGCCACCAAAATACTCTTGAACAAATCTAATAAAGTTACAGTGAAACAGAAATCAATAGTATTTCCAAGCATAAAGAAACTATTTAAAAGCAAAATCAAGAAAATAGTCCCATTCGTCAGAGATACAAAAATATAATTCTTAGGAATAAATTTAACCAAGGTGGTGAGAGATATGTAAACTGAAAACTATAACCCATCAAAGAAGGAAGAATGCACAAATGGATAGATTGTGTTTATGGATTAGAAGAGGTAATATTCCAAAACATTTCTACACCACCCACTCTATCTACAGATTCACTATAAGCTCTATGAAAATTCCAGTGACCCTTTTCATAGAAATAGAGAAAACAACCCTAAAATTTGTACACTGAGAAATATTCTGAGTAGAAAAAGAATTCTGTAGAAGGACCCATGGGGAGTCACACAAACTAACTTCAAAATGTACCACAAGTTATAGTGGTATGACCAGCAAGATAATGAAATAAAAATAGGCACATAGATCAAGGAAGCTTAATGTAGAATCCACGAAGAATAATATGTATTATAAGGCTATTTAACAAATATTTCAAGGACACACAATGGAGAGGGACAGTCTTTTCAATAAAATGTTATGGCAATTAGATATCCACATATAGAATGAATTGACATTTTTCTCATATCACATACAAAATATACTCAAAGTGGTTTAAATAGCTAAGCATAAGACTTGAAACTCTGAAAGTACTAGAAGAAAACCTACAGGGAAAAGTAAATGATATTGGTCTAGGTAATGAATTTTCCCAGTGATTCCACAAAGCACAGACAACAAAAACAATAGACAAATGGGATTATATCAGTGTAACAACTTCTGCAAAGCAATAGAATGAAGAGACAACTGAGTAGGAGAAAATATTTGCAAACTACACATCTGATAGTGACTACATGTAAATATATGAAAAATACAAAAAGTTTAATTGCAAGAAAACTCAATTTAAATGACCTAACTAGACATTTTTCAAAGAAAGACATATAAATAGCCAACAAGTATGTTAAAATGTGCTCAGTATCCCTAATCATTTGGAAAATGCAAATTCATACCATTATATCACATCATACCTGCTAGAATAGTTATTTTAAAAGTCATGAAAACATTAGCTGCTAGTGATTACATGGAGAAAAGGGAATCCTGTACATTAATGACAGGAATGTAAAGTGGTACAGCGATTATCAAAAACATCAAGGAGGTTCCTAAAACATTTAGAAAAGAGCTATCATCTGATCCAACAATCCTACTAATGGGTAGAATTCCAAAAGGAAATGAAATCAGTATGTCAGACATACACCTTCACTCCCAGGATTATTGCAGTTTTGTTCACAATATCCAAGATATGAAAGCAACCTAAGTGTGTATTTATGGATGACTAGGCAAAGAAAATGTTTTAAAAATACATAACATGATACATATTTTTATTTATATACATATATATAACAAAGCATGAACATTTATATATGTACATATGATAAATATATATATAATATATAACATCTCTCTCTATGTAGATAGATAGATGATAGATAGATAGATAGATAGATGATAGATAGATAGATAGACATAGAAATTCTTTTCATCCTTAAAAGAGGTCTGTCTGTGGTGAAAGCAATCTGAGCCTGGAAGAAACTATATTAAGTGAAATAAACCAGGTGTAGAAAGAAAAATGCTGCATGATTCACTTACATGTGGAATATAAAATCTGAACTCTAGTAGTGAAAGTAAAATAGTGGTTATCAGGAACTGAGAGTGGATAGATTACTGTTGAATGGATTTTGGTCAGAAAATAGAAGAAAGTCAAAATATGTGTTGTATAATACGGTGACAATAGATAATAACAATGTGTTGTGTTCTAAAAAATCACAAATTCAATTTTCAGTGTTCTTCTGACAAAAATTATACATAAATAATATAATACAGAGAATTAGATAGCCATTTCATACTGCATATATTCTTCAAGAAAAGTCAGTGCACATAGTAAAGATATATAATTTTTATTTAAAGTGTTTTAAACCCTGCAGCTCTTGTCTCTTTAACACCCTCATTTTGAAATAAGAAAATCATTGTTAAAATGTGTGTACTATCAACAACTATCTGGACACTCATCTAAAATAAGACTATTGAACAATAGCCTTGCCACAGACATGTAATGTTCAATAGGCTTTGTAGGGCTCATGAAACATTTGAGCTAAGTCTGAAATATGAAAAAATATGATTTTGATAAAAAGGAGAAAATCTTATCAGAAAGAAAAGAGATAATTCAGGACAAGAAAGTCACTCAAATACATTTCATCAGAGATACTTAAAGCTACATCACTTCATGAAACAAATTTAGCATGTTATTTAGAAAAGAAAGCCAGAAAAACGCAAGTATTGAAAGAGAAACAAGGGAAGAGAGGATTTGAACTTCAGTAATGATAACACACATCAATGTTCAGTCAGGATTCTCGTGGCGGGTAGAAATTCTGAAATACTTCAGGCAGGCCAGCAAGCAGGAAACTCGTGCAGGAACTGGCACTGCAGTCTTGGGACTGAATGTTGTCTTCTTCTTGGGAAATTTGCTTTTGCCCTAAAGACTTGCAAGTGATTGGACCAGGCCCATCTAAATTCTCAAGTGCCATCTCCTACTTTTAAAGTCAATTGGCTATTTATGTTAACCACATCTAAACTACCTTCACAGCAATACCTAGAGTAGTGTTTCAGAAATAAACAAGGTACTTTGGTACAGCCAAATTGACACATAGACTATCCATCACACTTAGAAAAAATTCCCTACTCAATATAATAAATTATCACTTAAAATATAATTGTTTTATTAGATATTTTACTATGATAAGATAATAAGAAACTACAGGCAAAAATCTCAACAAAATTGGCACATAAAATGTGTATGAAAACAGCAAAACATCAAAAGCAATTTTGCCCTAAGGACAAGCCGCCAATCTTAGCAAACTTCTTCTTGTCATCTGAAGACTTTGTATATGAGGATTGTAGAAGACAGAGACAAATCCCTCACTCTGTAGTGACAACTTTTAGAGAACACATTCATTTTCATCTGGGTCCCCAAAGGGATTTACTCCAGATTAGGGTGAACCAGTAGAAGAACTGCTCAAACTCTACAGACAGGACAGTAGTCTCCAGTATCCCTTGATATTGAGAGGAGCAATATAAAGAAAGGGAAGAGGAAAAAGTCATCCTTGAAAATTTGTGCTTATGGCAGTCTTCCTACAGATTTGTTAGCTTGCATGACAAGAAAATCTTTGAGAGCTGAGAGAAATTTATCAGTTGGGTCATAATTACCTATAAAAGTTTTAGGCAAGACTAGAGGCCTGGGTCAAGTGTAAAGCACCTGCCAAACAAGCATGAAGCCATGAATTCAAACCCCAGAAATGTCAAAAGCAAAAGCAGAAAAATTTTAGACAACTTGTAAACTCCTAGAAGTTAACATAAGAGTATCTCTTCATAATCTTGAATGTAATTAAGTATGTCTTAGTCACGATAAAAAATAACACCAACAAAAATATTAAAATATATATCTAATTAACACTAAGGACTCCACTTCAGCAAACATTACTATTGAGTGGAAAATCAAGTCCCAAATTGGTGGAACATGTAGATAATAATAAAATTAAAATAAAATGTATGTTGTTAAAATGTAAAGGACTCCCAACAATTAAACAAAAACCCTGGATTTACATATATGTACTCATGTAAAGCACATTTTAAAACTGCACAAAATCCCATAAGTGTGAACTAAAAAAATTCATCGTTCAATATACAGCATAGTTTTATTGGGAGATTAATGACTTAGTTGGGTTGAATCTTCTCCATGAGCAGGTTAGGACATAAAGAAAATCAGCAATTGCATTTTATACAGATTTGCACAACCATGGGCTTTTTGTATGATTACACATATACCAACTTCCCCAAAATTTTTGAAAATCACCCATAATTCAATGTTTTGCAAATATATATTTCAATGTTTATTCCAATACCCTGGTAGTGGGAGTTTTTCTGAAATGGACTTTCTGAAAAAGTTGGACTAAATATAGTTAAATTTTAGATGTGCATAACTTTGACTCAACAAATCCAACCCTACATATGTACTCTAGAGAAAATTCTGCACATAAATAATGGAAGCATATGAGAAAGTATATGAAAATACTCTGTATAACAGCAAGAAAAGCAACCAGATATACATCAAAAGTAAAAAATACACGTGTCATCCTAATTTCATAAAATGGAATATAACACAACAATAAAATTTAGTGTAGCTATGTGCACTTTTAAAAAGGAGGAATCAAATTCAAAATAGATTGAGTGTATTATAACAAAAAAAGAATATGTTAGGATTCTCTTCTTTTAAGGTTCCATACCACATAAAACATAACTATCTTTTTAGGTATAATACTCTAAAAAAGAAGACATAATCCAAAAAATCATAACAGTTATTAATTTCCTGACAGTCATGGCTAAGGAGAAAAGAGGGAAGGAGAGAAACTGTGACCAGTCAGGAAGGCAACACTTTGTTCCTTGAGCAGGGTATAAACTTATATATGTATTTATAGTTATTTATTTATTTTATTTGTTTATATTATATATTGATAGTTAAATAAATGTTTTATATGTACACCTCCTTAAAAGGCAGGTAAAAGGAATGTTGAACAATTAATTTATCATTCATGTAAAATAATGCTACAGTGAAAAACTCTGACTGACACCTGTCTAGGCATATTTAAAAAACCTCCAGGTTATGTTTCTGTCACCTATTGTGGAGAATCACATATCGGGGCCAAGATTTCCTAACTATAATGTATGAATATTGTAGGAACTCTGTTGCCCTTGTAGACATTTCAGGACATGATTTAAGACACATAAATAAATTACTTATTTACAGAAATAAGACATAAATACCTTAAAAGAGTCAGAAACTGAATTCTACTGTTCTTATTGCCTTTAGCTATTTTTGATTAAACAGCATCTGTATATGGTAAGACATTTAAACAGTAAATACACATGACATACAAAGTAAGCTGCTCTACCTTTGTATTCTTTAGTTCCCCTTATGAGTCAATGACTTCTACTTGCTTCCTCTGCATTCTTCCAATGGATATCGTACACAGATATGAACACATTGATCAGTTTTGTTCACACCACACCAATAAAATGAAATATATCCACTGTTCTGCACTTGCTGTTTTCAGTTAACAACAGCTGATATAGGCACAAAACCTCATAGCTTTTGAAGACCACAGTATATTTCATGCATGTTTGTGTATTGTTTCTCAAACATGGAGATGGTGAGATAATAGAGAATAATTCTATCAAAAATAAGAGAAAACAGAGAATTAAGAAAGAATGCCAGGAATTATTTGTAATGTATTGCTAAATAAAGAGTCTCCCAAGAAAGAAAAGTCCAGGACCTGAAGGATTCTCTGCTGAATCCTATTAGACCTTCGAAGAAGAACTAAGACCAACAATCCTTAAAATTTTCCATGAAATAGAAAGGGAAGGAACACTACTCAACTCATCCTATGAAGTCAGTATTACTGTTATCCCAAAACCAGACAAGGACACAACCAAAAAGGAGAACTACAGGCCAATCTCTTTAATGAACATTGCTGCAAAACTTCTAAGTAAAATAATGGCAAACTGAATCCAACAACATATTGGAAAGATCATTCACCACTACCAAGTCATCTTTATCCTAGGGATGCAGGGTTGGTTCAACATATGCAAATCTATAAATGTAATACAATAGAAACAAAGACAAAAACCACATGATCATCTCAAAAGATGAAGAAAAAGTCTTTGATAAGATTAAATACCACTTCATGAAAAAAGTTCAAAAAAACTAGGAATAGAAGGAAAGTACCTCAACATTATAAAGGCAATATATATGACAAACCTATAGTCAACATCATCCTTAATGGGGAAAAACTGAAACCACTTCCCCTAAACTGAGGAATGAAACAATGGTGCCCACTCTCCCCACTCCTATTCAACATCATCCTGGAATTCCTATCCAGAGCAATAAGGCAAGAAGAAAAAATAAAAGGAATACAAATAGGTAAAGAAATAGTCAAAACATACCTATTTGCAGATGACATGATCCAATATCTAAAAGACCCAAAAAATTCCACTCAAAAACTCCTAGACACCATAAACAAACAGCTTCAGCAATGTAGCAGCATACAAAATCAACTTACAAAAATCAGTAGTCTTTCTATACACCGACAATGAACAAATTGAGAAAGAATATACAAAAACAATCAACTTAAAATAGTCTTAAAAAAATCAAATACCTAGGAGTAAACTCAATGAAGAATGTAAATGACCTCTTCAAGGAGAACTATAAACCCCTGAAGAAAATGATTGAGGAAGCTAAAGAAGATGGAAAGATCTCCCATGCTCATGATTGATAGAATCAACATAGTAAAAATGGCTATGTTACTAAAAGCAATCTATATGTTCCAACAGTTCCCATCAAAATCCCAATGACATTCATCACAGAGATTGAAAAATTACCCTAAAGTTCATTTGGAAGCACAAAAGACTGAATATCCAAGGCAATACTGAGCAAAAAAAGCAATGCTGGAGATATCACAACACCTGACCTTAAACTACACTACAGAGCCATAGCAATAAAAGCAGCATGGTACTGGTCCAAAAACAGACATGAAGACCAGTGGAGCAGAATAGAGAACCTGGATATAAATACACACAGCTATGACCACCTCATCTTTAACAAAAGTGCCAAAAACATACAATGGAGACAAGACAGTCTGTTCAACAAATAGTGCTGGGAAAAATGGTTATCTGCCTGCAGAAAACTAAAACTAGATCCATGCCTGTCACCATGAACTGGTATCAACCCAAAGTGCATTAAGGACCTTAATATCAGACAAAACCTTGCAGTTAGTACACGAATCAGCAGGGAATGATTTGGAAACAATAGGAATAGGCAAGGACTTCCTCAGTAGAACTCATGCAGCTCAGTAACTAAGAGAAAGGATGGACAAGTGGGACTACATAAAATTAAAAAGCTTCTGCACAACAAAAGAAATGGTCTCTAAATTGAAGAGACCACCTACAGAGTGGGAGAAAAGATTTTCTAGTTATACATCAGACAAAGGACTGATAACCAGAATATACAGGGAGCTCAAAAAACTAAACTTCCTCAAAATCAATGAACCAATAAAGAAGTGGGCAGCTGAACTAAACAGAACTTTTTCAAAGGAAGAAATCCAAATGCCCCCAAAATTCATGAAAAAATGCTAAACCATACTAAGATTCCACTTCACTCCTATTAGAATAGCTATCATCAAAAACACCACCAATAACAAATGTTGGTGAGAGTGCAGGGAAAAAGGAACCTTCATATACTGCTATTGGGAATGCAAGCTAGTTCAACCACTTTGGAAAACAATATGGAGGCTTCTTAAAAAACTAAACATAGATCTGCCATATGATCCAGCAATACCACTCCTAGGTATATACCCAAAGGAATGAGACTGAAATTACTACAAAAGCACCTACACACCCATGTTTATTGCAGCACTATTTATAATAGCCAAGATATGGAAAAAGCCAAGATGCCCCACAACCAACAAATGGGTCAAGAAAATGTGGTATTTATACACAATTGACTCTTAGCCACACAGAATAATAAAATTTTGTATTCACAAGTAAATAGATGGAACTGGAGAACATCATCTTAAGCGAAATTAGCCAGGCTTAGCAGGTCAAAAATCACATGTTCTCCCTCATGTGTGGATTATAGACCCAAAACCAATGTAGTAATATTATTGGATGTGGGTCACACTCTAAGTGGAGAACACACGCAGGAGAAATAGGGAAAGGGAAGGAAACCTAAAACTTGAATGTGGTTGATGTGCTCCCCATTGAGGAGTGTATAATCTTAAATTAGCAGAGGCTACTATGGGAAGGGGACCAGGAAGTAGCAAAGAGATCTGGTAGAAATGAGGTAATGTGGGTTACAATACATAAGCACATGGAAGCAACACTAAGAATCTCTCTGTATAGCTATCTTTATCCCAAACTAGCCAAAATGATATGCCTTTCTTATTATCTCTTGTCTTTTCTCTTCAACAAAAGCAAAGAAGGCAGAACAGTTTCTGCCTGGAAGGGGGAAGTTGGAAGTGGGTGGGGAGTGGAGGGAAGGTGGCACAAACAATGTATACACATGTAAGTAAATGTAAAAATGATAAAAGGAGAGAAAAAAAGTGTAATGTTATAAGAGCTGTACAAATATCTCCTCTAATATTGTCCATGGACACATACAATAAAGGAAAATATATTTTAAAAAATGTATTCCTGAAATACTAATTAATAGATTATGAGGCATAAGATAAATATCAATAAATTTTTAAAGGAGAATATAATTTTATTAAAACAGGAAACCAGAAGGTTTAGTACCAACCTTAACAGGTATTTAATAAAGAATTACTGGAGAAAAGTAGAGAATAATTATTTGAAATGATAAATATGTTGAGAGCTTTTTTGGACCCAGTAGACAGCCTTGAGATCTTTGAGATCATATGGCAGTCTACTTTTAGTTTTTGGAGAGACCTCCATAGTGTTTTTCTTAGTGGTTGATTGCAGGTAAATGGATGGAACTGCAGAACATCATCTTAAGTAAAGTTAGCCAGGTTCAGTAAGCCAAAGGCCACATGTTTTCTCTCATATGTGGAATATAGACCTAATACAAATATAGGAACTATTATGAAAAACAGGTCATGGTAAGGGGAGGTTGCATATGAGAAAGGGAGAGTAAAAGAAGGAAGTTAAAAAGGTTAATATGGATGATTTATTTTCTATACACGAATATAGAATTTTTAAAACTGTTGAAATCACCATAAGAAGGGGACTAGGGAGAATGGAGAAAAATAGAAGAGATGAACCAATTCAGGTTATAATACATATAAACACGGAAATGTCACAAGCAAACTCCCCATACAGCTGTCTTAAACAAACAAAAACGTATTTTTTTTTTTTTACAAAATCAGAGAACAAGAGGGCAGAACAGGTTCTGTCATGGTACAAGTAGGAGGGGGAGGACCTGTGGGGAAACAGGGTATGAGGGTGAATATGGTGCAAATACTGTGGACACATATATGCAAGTGGAAAAACTAGACCTGTGGTATAAAGGAGAATGATGGAAGTGGTGAATTCAAGTTTGAATATTTGATATATTGTAAGAACTTTTGTAAATGCCATAATGTACCCCCAGCGCAACAATAAAAAAATTTTTTTAAGTTCCTTAAGATATGGAGAAAATTTTATAGGACTGATTAAAGCTATTAGAAATCAGCTATTCTACCAATTAAAAATACAGATACACCAGATACAAAGAATTCCTTTGTACTCTTATCAGCAGACCGAACACCACTGAGTGAAGGATTAGGAAACTTGGACAGTGGTCATTAGATACTTTCCAAAAATAATGAATACAAAACAAACAAGCAAAAAATAGTAGCTAAAAAGTAGCACTTCTTTAAATGGAAATATTTAAATGGAGTCTACAAAACCACAGATTTGAGGTTGTAAAGCAACTGGGTAAAATAAATTCCAAAGGGTGTTGAAACATTTCAAGAACTGAGAAGCACAAATTGTGCACATAAGAGGTAGGAAACATAAATGAGAATGAAAATAAAATAATCAAAATTTTACCAAATACTTGTAGACTCAGAATAATCTATTATTGCTGCCCAGAATGACCGGGATCTCTAAGATCCAAACACAGAGGAGTCTTTTCATGGACCTTCCCTAGGTCCTCACAAGAGAGACTCATAGGGCAGGAGAGATGGGGAAGTCTTCCTCACTTTGCCAGACTTTGTCCCCCTATCATGTAAAAGTCTTCCATCATTTGAAGAAGAGCAGGCAACCTATACCCTCCCAGAACCAACCAAAGTCCCACTGTTGTGGGAAGAGAAGTAGAAGCAAAAGCGTGCAAGGAGAACACACTTAGTCACCCTGTAATCCCAGGAAAAGTTCTTCCATAACACAGAGGTGTAAAATGAAAAGCCCTGCTATGACCAGAGGATCAAAAATCCACTTGGGAATAGTACTACAGAAAAGCACAAGAGATCTGCTGTAGTTGGGAAAGACAAAAAGTCTAAATCCAGAACATGATTGCCCAAGAATATTGGTAACTTCACTTATCTGAGGTGGAGAAGTGGACACATTGAGAAGCCCACTCTCCTCACAAAGGTGTTTAGACATACAAACCCAAAGAGACTAGATGACTGAGGCTGAAGTTTAAGTACTGAGATAAACTCAATGCTGGGGCTAAGGTACATAGTAAGTTCCCTTTCCATGTGCCTTCCACCAAGCACTAAACCACTGAACTGTACCATTAGTGTAGAAGGAGGAAGCAAAGAGAATCCCTCTGTTGCATAGATATATGATGCCTGCCAAACAGTGAGGCTGGAGCAGAACTATCAGCAAAACCCTCTGGTTTCCCAAGCTTTACATGGAACACACAGGAGTAAGTGCCCAAACCAATAATTTAAAAACTCTAGAGCACTGAAAGTGATTGTAGCAACAATACCCACCCCAGCCAAAGTAAAGCCTGCATTGGCTCAAGCCATCAGCATAGGGGCCTATCAGAGAAGAGAAATGTCCTTTCCCATGCAAACTGTTGTAGTTCATGCTCCATTATTCTTCTGAACATGATGTTCAACACTAAATAAAAGTTTGTCTTAAACAAAAGAGTGAGGACAAAAGCAAAACATTTTTATGTGTAGTTCTGCTGACTACTGTCAAGAGATAAACAAGTGCACAGAATAAGAGCCAGAGATGGCTCGATTGTTGATATTACAAAATTGGGATTGTAAACATCATCACTAATATTTACAGCATCTAGTGAAAAGACAGACATCAAAAATGAACAGAAATGAAATTGTATATAAATTATGATAACTATTAAAAAGTCAGCTTTTTAATAGGTAGGGCTGGTGGAGTGGCTTGGTTGTACAGTGCCTGCCTAACAAGTGTGAGGGCTTGAGTTCAAATGCCAGTATCACCACAAAAAGTTAGCTATACTAATGATTTATATATATATATATAAAACAGATAAATCATTCCTTTGATGTGCTTATCAGCAAACTGAAAACCACTGAGTGAGGACTTAGTGAACTTGAACAATGACAATTAGAAATTATTCAAGCTGAAAGACAAAGAGTAAAAAAAGTGAAAACAATACAAATTAATAGACACACCCAAACTAGAATAAAACATCCAAGAACTATGGGCAGTATTAAAGTATCTGTAATTGGAGTTCTGTCCTGGAGACAAGATCTAGACAGGGGGAAGTGCCTGAAAGTGTCACTTCTTATAGATATTAAAATTTAATAAAATCTAACAGCTCAATTTAAGCAATGGGAAGAAGGTGAGACTTTAATAAATATATTAAAAATCATATGAAAAATTCATAAAAAACTTTACATTACATGAATTAGATTAGCTGATACTGAAAGGATTGTCTGTTCAGTGTACCAGAAAATGAAGCAATTGGAATCTTTATACATTGCTGATAGAAATCCAAAATGGTGCAGTCACTTTGTAAAATAATTTGGCATTTTCTTACAGAGATGTATTCTACTGAACACCACCCTGAGTACTAACAGAGCTAATTTACATCTAGCAAATTTTCCAAAGTGGCTAAAGCATGTATCATATGTCATTTCTTTTTTATCATGTTGAATAAATGTTGATGTTCTTAAAAAAAAAAAGAAGCATGTATCTATACAAAAACCTAAGTGCAAGTATGTGTAGAAGTTTCATTCATAATCAGGAAATCTGGAAACAACCCAAAATGTCCTCTAATTAGTAAATTAGTATTTTAAATATTCAGGATATAAAGTAAGATGCATGGATATTTGTCAATAAACAGAGTGAAAGAAGCAATAAATGGGTATGTACTTTATCAGTCCACTTACATGACATCAATTGTTCTTTATAAAGTCTTAACATTTCTAAGCAAGGAAAATCTGTTTACTCTTGGTCATCATTTCCAGAATGGAATTAAAAGGATCCATCAGCTTTATTCAACTCTTAAAGGATCTAATGCATATGTGACTGCCATGGATATGAGTCTTTGAATTATGGTTTATTGCAAAGGTGACAAACAATGGCCATCTCATGGTTGCTTTATAAGATCCACAAACTCATTTTGGTACAGAAGGTCCAATTATAAAAGACACACTCAGTCATTTTAGAAGATCACCAACACTGGTTTTCTGATCCATAACTTATTTGGCAGAAATGTACAAGTGGGATGCTCTTAAATTATCTCTCCCTATCAAAGTGGTAAAAAAAATGTTGTATTTCTATGGAAATGCAGATCAATGTGCCAATATAAAAATTTTGACACTGGGACCAGATACAAGACAGAATAGGAAGTGTACACAGAAGAACTGCAACAGACCTGGATAATAGCTATGTCAATGGTGGCTTCTCATATTGATGTCTGCCTAAAATAGCTAAAGTTTGTTAGTTCTTTTTAAAATGTTATTATTAGTAAAGGGGTTTCATTGTGACATTTCCATACATACATACAATGTACCCTGGTTTGGTTCATCACCTCCATTATTCTCCCTCCTTACCCTCACCCTTTTAAAAATAGCTTCAGCAGTTTTATATGTTCTATGTTCACACATGTGTAGAAAGTACATCAACCATATTCACCCTCCTTTATCCTCTTCATTTCTCACATACACACCAGTACTGTTCCCTTAACATGACCTGTTTACATTCCTGCCCTTCATTGCTCAAGTGTCTATTCATTGTTCAGTAAGGTTTTGCCTTGGTATTTGACCTGTAATTATTTTGTGCTTTAATCAGTCCACCCTTCCTGATGCTCTCCCTTACCCTTTACCCCTTTCCTATATTGTTCAACATTATTTAGTATTTTTGTTGTCTTAATATTACACAGATGTGATGTATTTCAATATTATTCAGTTTATCATTTGTTTCTTCTTTCTTTCTTCCCTTGGTCTACTCTAACAATCCCATTTTTATTCCTTACCATGAACTGCAACTGATACAATATCTAACTAAGAAGACTCTGAAACAAGAATACATAACCAGGGATGGATTAGACAAGCAGATACTCTGACTGTGTAATTCTCAAGTAATGTGGAGTTGAAATGCAGAAACATAGTCAGTGAAGTAGGAGCTCAGATACTGCTAGATACACTAAATAGTACAAGTACAGAAGACTGTAGTTTTAGAGAGTAGAACAAAAAGCTGGTTGTCAAGTTAAAGTGAAAGGAAACAGAGAAGTCTACTCTAGTGTTAGAAACACCAACTAGATAGTTCCTCAGAGAACTGATGTTTTCCATAGAGACTTGCAGCAAAGTGCTACCCAGTTTTATAGATAGCAAAGCCTCATCTTTATAATGTTGGCTTCTCTATGTCCAGGAAGGAAGGACTGTTACATGCCTGGAGAACATAGAAAACACTGATGGAAGTCGAAAACCTGTGTGTTTTTCTTAAGTGAGATTAGAATTTACAGGAGCATTCACTAAATCAGGGTCATGATAACCGTTACTAGGAAAGTGAGGCAAATCATTTAGAATTCAAGTCATTTAGTATTATTTCATGATATTTTTGCCATGAGTAATCATAAAAGACTTCATACACACAATGTATTTGACTTGAGGCTTGAGGTATAGGGTAGCAATTTGAGTGACAGATATGGGAGAATACAATAAATAAGCATGGGGAAGGGGAGGTTCAGATGAATTCTAGTAAGAATGAGGTTAGAAGAAAGGAAAATGAACAAAAATTATGCACTGCCTTCTCTACTGTCCAAGAGAAGTAGAGTGTAGAAATGTAATTTTAATTCTGAATATCTCTCACTTGTGTGGCTTACCTGATCCACCTCTCTGTTCACTCGCTTATAATAGATCTCCCAAATCATAGTGTGGAAAGGATGAAATGAAATTGCAAAATTCTTAATCTTTACTAAGTTTTGGAAATGTTGGTTTCTTTAACTCCACAAACTTTTTTCTCATATAAGAAGACCTTTACATTTCAAAGAAAGACATTGTACTTCAGGCAGAGAAGAGAGGTTGCTCAGCTAACATTTAGGTTGAGAAAAATGGCAGTGATTTTCTACAAAATGGGACAGAAATGAGTTACTTAGGAGAATAACTGTCAATACTGGGAAATTAAACTTCTTTGGGCACCCTTACCATTTCCACCAGGATGGCACTTCCTAGCAAATTCTTAAGCATCTTTCAAATTGTTACTCATTTATTACCAACGCCAAAAATTATTAACTGTTATTTCCAGGCAAGTAAGTGCATCACCTTCATGATAGCTATATTGTTCATTTAAGCCTCTGTTTTGACACATACCATATATTGTCAAATCAGTTCCCAGACCTTCACTGAGGCCATTGAAAGAAAGTCCACTATGCAATTTGAATCTGTAGTAACTATAAAATTACTGAACATAAGATGTGTAAAAGTAAAATGATTGCTTTGGAATAAATCAGAAGAAAGATAACAGGTGCTAATAGGGAACCAGAAAGTCAAGTGAGAATTTATCCTTGGAAATTTTGCCTAAAATTAACTTTTATTTAATGGCAATTGTTTGATATAATGTGTAAGGATGGAAGGAAGGAAGGGTTGTGAAAGGACGGAGGAAAAGAGGATATTAAGAATGTCCTCAAAACCAAGCAAACAAAAATTAAAGTAGATACTGAAGCTACTGCTGTGGGAAGAAATTTGTATATATAAAATATTATTATTTGTGAAAGACTGTTGAGGCTTTGTGTAACTAGATTAACCATTCTTGAACTATGAGCCATCTGCTAGGGCTCTGACGTTAGTTCTTTTCACAAGTCATCTTACTTTCTTTTTTGATGTGAAGGTCTTCATAATAATATATTATTTGTTTGAAAATAGTCTGTGACATTTTGGTTCTCTTTGTTTGATCTTATATAATAGAAGATCTGTAGAGTTTTATGATGTTCAAGTGGAAATATTCATAAGTAAATCCAACATATGGGGGTGGCAGATGGTCATAGCCCTCAATAATGGCTATGGTATGAATTAATTTAGAATTTTAAATTGAAGAGCATTGACTTCCAGAATGAATAACCCATACAAGGAAAGCAGTAGTTTGAGAGCTATGCTCATTGGGTGTTAAGAGTTGCAAAAGAATGGACCCTTTAACACCTAATGCTTTGTCAAGCAAATTTCATAGTACATGCCAGAGTCCAAAGTACAATGATTTGGGTATCTCTGACCTCTCTAATAAGCAAGAAAAGGTCAATGTTCATATGTGTGTGTGTAACACTTAAAAAGTTAGTCTTTAGAAACAATTTTCTCGATATTCTACATGTCAAAATCAACCAAAACAAATGCCACACTCAGTTACTTTCTTGCCTTATGCATTCATTTAATTATTTGCACTGGACAGGACACAGAAGTACTTAATTGTCCCAGAAGTTTCCAGGTGTCTTGATATTTTCATTGAGGCAAAACTAAAATTTTATGCACAAATTCTTTGTGCTATATTCATATACCCAGATTTTGCAGGTTCTAAAATTGCTACATTTTATGGGAATCTTAATAAATTAAAAAGAATTTATAAGTTTATAAAGTTGTGTGTAAAATACAGGTCAATATGTAAGTTCACATACTCAAAATTAGATGCAAAGAAAATTTCAGTGAGAGAAAATAAAATTTTATTGACTTTGTGCTAACCCTAGAAAAGAACCAAGACAATTTCAATTATATTCCAGAAGATGAGGCTTAATTGTGTGGTTTTCTATAAAGTTCACAGATCCACACAGACAAGATGACTCAAGTAGTATCATAGTCTAACCTATATTCCATGTCTGCCTGCAAAAAATCTTCTGCTGCAAAAGTTATTTAGCAGAGTGTATGAGTGTCAGTTTCTTGTGGTATGATAGATATTTCACTCAGATCATATTCTAAGATTCATCTTTGATAAGCCTTTCTCCAAACTCAATCATTCATTTATTAATATTAAATCTCTCTTCATTGCCATTCTTGGTTTTGTCCCTTCCTCTGCATTTTCACTCCCATTCATCTTCAATCTCCTGCTTTGGCTTTCTGCCTGAAATTATTCACATCTCTCTCTGACCCCACTGATTATAAATTGCAAAAGATTTAAACTTTTCAGGGTTCTTCATTATAGACATTCTATTCTTGTTCCAGAAACCTTCACTGTGTCCTCCAGGCACATGGATTAACACCAAATATGCCAGCAACTATGACCTATTGTAACCTCTATCCTACATTTGCTTACTTGCTCTTTCTTACTTCAACTTTTTCATGTGACACTACACTTCAGATGAACTGGCTCACTGGTTGCCCCATATGCAATAAAATACACTTTTATGCATGACTTTTCTCCAGGTGGAATGTTTTCAGGACTTTTACCCCATCCAGCAAGTCATTTGTTCTACATAACAAATTCAAATATTATATAAACCTTTATTTCAAATGTTAGTACCTACTTTCTCTTTTTTAATTGCAAGAAAAGTCAACAATATGCTCAGAATCTCCTTACTGTAATAGTTAGCTTATTTTATTTACTTCCTATTGACTCATAAAAACCACACTGTCTTTGAGATTAGAAGATTTTTAGTAACTTCTTTAGTACTCTGTGGTTTAGAAGTTCATGAATATTGTTGGCAAGGGGTTAAATTGCTTATAGGAAAATTGAAGATTTAGTCACTGGTAATGATGAAAAATTGCTGTTGTATCATACATTATTGTGCTTATTGTGCTTCTTAAAATTATTACTCAGAAATAGTTTATTATCTTTTCTAAGTTCTACTCACCCAATTAGCACATGAAACCTCAGTTTTATTCTTTACTCGTGTGACTTACAGAAAACCAATGTTTTCTAGTGAGCAAAACAAGTTGCTTCTTTATTGAAGACAGAAAATGACAAGTGGATTTGCAAATACATCTTCAAAGATGGGCTTTGGAAAGTCAGAGACTAGCTGTAGCTTTAACAGTATGTTTTAAAACTATTGTGACAGAGAAGTAAGGTGCAGATTGCCTTGGATTTTCAATTACACAGGACATGAAGTGATGTTAAGGCCTCCATGTGCTCCACTTGAGTGCAGCTGAAGGAAGTGGAGCTCTTCAGCTGTTTTTAGTGACTTTCTTATTTATAACACCCTCTTTTTAATTAAATAGCACTTATCATCAAACTTTCTTTAAAAGTTTCTTATGCATGATAGATTAAAAATAAATTTAAAAATGCACAATCAGTCCACCATTCATTTAGGCATCATACCTCAATTGCAATATTTTAATTCTATAAATAGTATTTTACCCAAAGCTCAAACAATAATACCAAATAAATTTTGCTAATTCAACCTAATAGTACAACACAGTTAAAAATTTAAATTTCATGAGAGCAATGTAATTCTCTCTGGAATATACATTGCCATTGATTTCAACATCTTAATGGCCAATGGATTTTAAAAATAATATCATTGTTATATGTAGGTGAACAGTTTTCCTATGTTGTGCCAAGAATTCCACAGTAGTCTGCCATTGTTAAAGCTATAGTAAAAATTAGCCATATAAACTTTTTATATATAAACAAGTTTAGTTTAGAGATCCAAAATGGTGACAGGGACACAGATGCAGACTGAGTGAGCTCTGTGAAACACGGACCTTGCTGAGATGCTGGAGACACACTTGGCTGAGGTAAAGCACAAGGGAGAACTGAAACTTTGGCACCCTAAACCTCTAGCCTGTGGAAGGCTTCTCCACACTACAATTCACTGAAAGAACAGGTGGACTGCCACCCCAATGCCACTGCTGCCAGCCAGCCTGCTGGCCGGCTGCCCCACCTGGCTGCCACCCCACCAGAAGGCTGCCTGTCGGCTTGCCAGGCCAACACCTGCCAGCTGGCCCACCGGCTACAGGAGAGCTCCAAAACCACTAGATGCCAGCTCAAAACCTGCCTAAGAGATGCAGGCAAACAAGACTGGATGCTAAAGGAGTAACACCAGAACTACTAAGAATGAAATTCTACTGATCATGAACAGGGGATTTTTTTTCCTTTTCTTTTTTCTTTTGTTTCTTTCCTTTAAGTGTTTGTTTATTGGGTTCACTGTTTGATTGTCCATCAACTCTCCCTGTTGATTTCTTTGGTTCTCCATTTTTTTTCTTTCTTTCTTTTTCTTTTTTCCCTTCTTTCTTAGTTTTGTTAGTTTTACTACTGTAAGTTAGCTAATACCAAATTACACATTGACCAGGAACAGAAACAGTAGCAAATGGAATGGTGAGAAGATGAAAAATGGATGGAAACCATTCTCCCCCCAAAAATAAATTAGTACAGGATTCAGAGAGAAATGAAGAAAACAGATACCGAGATCCAGACTCCAACAAAACAAAGATAAACTATACCAAGGAACCCAACGAAGCCCAATAAACAATCTGAAAGAAGAAATCCTGCAAATAATCACTGAGAATTTCATAGAGATGTTACTAGACATGTTCAACGAAAACATACAGGAGGCACTCAAGAAATTCCAAGACAACAAAAATAAAGAATATAAGAAAACACAAAAACAGATAAATGAAATCATAGTAGCCCTAAATAAACACCAAAGTGAAACAGAGAACACCATAAATAGAGAGAAAGGAACTAAGGATGAAAATTGATAATATTAAAGCAGAAGTGACCCATTATATGGAAAACCTCAGAAAAAAAGAATGAAACAAAATACAAAACAAAATGGAAAGCCACTTCAGCAGACTAGAACAAGCAAAGATATAATCTCAGAACTCAAAGATGAAATGGTTATTAAAGAAAAAAACTGAAGAACTATTGGTCAGACAACTCAAGATCTGTGAAAGGAATATGCAAGAACTCACCAACTCCATCAAAAGACCAAACCTGAGAATTATGGGCATTGAAGAAGGAGAAGAGGTGCAAGTAAATGGAATTTATAATATATTCACAAAATAATAACAGAAAATTTCCAAAATCTAGAGAAAACTATGGCCATGCAGGTACAGGAAGCCTTCAGGACACCAAACAGACTTGACCAAAATAGAACTTCCCCACAACATATTATCATTAAAACAATAAGCACAGAAAACAGAGAAAGAATATTGAAGGTTGTAAAAGAGAAAAAACAAATAACATATAAAGATAAACCCATCAAAATCACAGATTTATCAATAGAAACCTTTAAAGCAAGAAGACGAAAGAAGGGGTATTCCAGGCACTGAATGAAAATAACTTCAACCCTAGGATACTCTACCCAGCAAAACTATCATTCAAAATACATGGAGCAATAAGAGTCTTCCATGATAAGCAGAAACTAAAACAATATATGACCACCAAGCCACCACTACAAAAGATTCTTCAAGGAATTCTGCACACAGAAAGTGAAAGCAAACAAAACCATGAAAGGGCAGGCAGTACCAAACCTCTGGAGAAGAAAAGGCAAGAAAGTAGAGAGTAACTGATTGTGCTGCACACAATCAAACCCTTAAGCAACAAAGACAACTAAATGACAGGAATCACCACAGATCTATCAAAACTAACACTGAATGTTAACAGACTTAATTCACCAATCAAAATACACTGTTTGGCAAACTGGATTAAAAAGGAAGACCTAACAGTCTGCTGCCTACAGGAGACCGATCTCATCAACAGAAACAAGAACTGACTGAGGGTGAAAGGCTGGAAGAAGATCTACCAAGACAATGGCCCCGAAAACAGGCAGGGGTAACATTACTTATCTTGGGCAAAATAGACTTCAAACTTACATTGATCAAATGAGGTAAAGAAGGATGCTCCATGAAAATAAAATGGGAAATACACAAAAGGAAATAATAATTATCAACCTATATGCAACCTGACATTAAGCCACCCAATTTCATCAAACATACTCTGAAAGACCTAAAAATATATACAGACTCCAACACAGTGGTAGTGGGAGAATTTAATACCCCCCATCACCAATAGACAAGTCATGCAAACAAAAGATCAATAAAGAAAATCTAGAACTAAATCACGCCATAGATCAAACATGGACCTAGCTGATGTCTACAGATTATTTCACCTAACTTCTGAACAATATACATTCTTCTCAACAGCTTAGGGAATTTTCTCCAAAATTGATCATATCTTAGGGCACAAAGCAAGTCTCAGCAAATATGAGAAAACAGAAATAATCCCATGCATTATATCTGATCATATTACATTAAAACTAGAAATCAACAACAAAACAACAGTAAAAAACATGCAAACAATTGGAGGCTGAGCAACACATTGCTCAATGATCAATGGGTCATTGATGAAATAAAAGAGAAAATTAAAAGGTTCCTAGGAGATAATGAAAATGAAAACACAACCTACTGGAACATATGGGACACAGCAAAGGCAGTCCTAACAGGAAAGTTTGTAGCCATGAGTGCATATATTAAAAGGTCAGAAGATCTCAAATCAATGATCTACTGCTACAGCTCAAACTCGTAGAAAAACAAGAACAGGCAAATCCCAAAACAACCAGAAAGAAAGAGATAATTAAAATAAGGGATGAAATGCTGAAGTAGAAGCAAAAAACAATACAAAGAATTAATGAAACAAAAAGCTGTTTCTTTAAAAAAATAAATAAGATTGACAGACCCCTGGTAAACCTGACTAAAAAGAGGAAAGAAAAAATCCAAATTAATAAAAGCAGAAATGCAAAAGATCAATAACAACAAACACCACATAAATTGTCAGAGAAGATTATATTCTAAAAAATTAGAAAATTTTGAAGAAATGGACAGATTTCTAGAGTATTATGACCATCTAAAACTTAACCAAGAGGATAATAATCACCTGTACTGATCTATAACACAAAATAAAATTGAAGCATCAATAAAGAGTCTCCCAAAAAAGACTTGTTGGATTCTCTGCAGAATTCTATTAGACGTTGAAAGAATAACTGATACCAACCCTCCTTAAACTGTTCCACGAAATAGAAAGGCAAGGAACACTGCCTAACTCATTTTATGAAGCCAATATTACTGTCATCCCAAAATCAGACAAAGAAACCTCCAAAAAGGGGAACATAGGCCAATTTCCTTAATGAACATAAATGCAAAATTCGTCAATAAAATAATGGCAAACCAAATCCAACAACGCATCAGAAGGATCATCCAGCATGACCAAGTCGATGCAGGGGTGTTCAACATACACAAATCTATAAATGTAATACAGCACATTAATAGAAGCAAAGACAAAAGCCATTTGATCCTCTCAATAGATGCAGAAAAACCCTTTGATAAGATCCAACACCATTTCATGATAAAAGTGCTAAGAAAACTAGGAATAAAAGGAATGTATCTCAACGTTGTAAAGGTTATATACGACAAACATACAGCCAACACTGTACTAAATCTTGAAAAACTGAAACCATTTCCCCTAAAATCAGGAAGAAGGCAAGGGTGCCCACTCTCCCCACTCCTAGTAAACATAGTCCTGGAAATCCTAGCCAGAGGAATTAAGCAAGAAGAAGAAATAAAAAGAATACAAATAGATAAAAAAATTGTCAAAATATCCTTATTTGCAGACAATATGATCCTATATCTTAATGACCAAAAAATCTCCATCCAAAAACTCCTAGACACCATAAACAGCTATAGCAAGGTGGCAGGATACAAAATCAACTTACAAAAATGATCAGATTTTCTATACACCAACAACAAACAAACTGAGAAACAATTCCATTCACAATAACCTCAAAATAAAATCAAATACCTAGGAGTAAACTTAACAAAGTATGTGAATGACCTCTACAAGGAGAACTACAGACCCCTCAAGAAAGAGATCGAGGAAAACTCCAGAAGATGGAAAGATCTCCCATGCTCAAGTATTGGTAGAATCAACACAGTAAAAATGGCTACACTACCAAAAGCAATCTACATGTTTAATGCAATTCCCATCATAATATCAATGACTTTCATCACAGAGATTGAAAAATTTACCCTAAAATTCATTTTGAAACAGAAGAGACCAGGAATAGTCAAGGCAATACTTAGCAAAAACAGCAATGCTGGAGGAATCACAATATCCAACTTCAGACTATATTACAAAGCAATACCTACAAAAACAGCATGTTACTGGCACAAAAACACATATGAGGACCATTGGAACAGAATAGAGGACACAGATGTGAATCCACACAACTATACCCACCTTGTTTTTGAAAAAGGTGCCAAAAATAAACGATGGAGAAAACACAGCCTCTTCAACAAATGTTGCTGGGAAAAGTGGTTATCCATCTGCAAGAAACTGAAACTAGATCCATGTTTATCACCCTGTACTAGTATCAACTCAAAATGGATCAAAGACCTTAATATCAGACCCAAAACTCTGAAGTTAGTACAGGAAGGAGCAGGAAACACTCTGGAACTACTAGGTATAGGCAAGAACTTCCTCAATAGAACCCCAGCAGCTCAGCAACTAAGAGAAAGAATAGACAAATGGGACTTCATAAAATTAAAAAGCTTCTGCACAACAAAAGAAATGGTCTCTAAACTGAAGAGATCACCCACAGAGTGGGAGATATTTACCAGCTATACATCAGACAAAGTATCTATAACCAGAATATACAGGGAACTTAAGAAACTAAACTCTTCCAAAATCAATGAACCAATAAAGAAATGGGCAACTGAACTAAATGGAACTTTCTCAAAAGAAGAAATTCAAATGGCCAAAAAAACACATGAAAAATGCTGCTCATCATTTCTAGTCATAAAGGAAATGCAAATCAAAACCACACTAAGATACCACCTCACCCCTGTTAGAAGAGCCATCATCAAAAACACCAAAAAAACAGGTGTTGGTGAGGATGTGGGGAAAGAGGAACCTTCATACACTGCTGTTGGGAATGCAAGCTAGTGCAACCACTTTGGAAAAAAATTTGGAGGCTTCTTAAAAATCTAAACATAGATCTGCCATATGATCCAGAAATACCACTCATGGGGATATACCCAAAAGAATATGACACAGGTTACTCCAGAGGCACCTGCACACCCATGTTTATTGCAGCACTATTCACAACAGCCAAGTTTGGAAACAGCCAAGATGCCCCACTACTGAAGAATGGATTGAGAAAATGTGGTATTTATACACAATGGAATTTTACTCTGCCATGAAGAAGAATGAAATCTTAAGATTTGCAAGTAAATGGATGGAACTGGAGAACATAATTCTGAGCGAGGTTAGCCAGACTCCGAATACCAAAAATCATATGTTCTCCCTCCTATGAGGATATTAAATCTAGGGTAAATACAGCAATGTGGTTGGACTTGGGTCACATGACAAGGGGAGAGCGCATACGCGAAGTATGGGTATAGGCAGAAAACCCTAAACATGAAACCTTTGATGTCCCCACTGCAGAGGAACTAATACAGAAACCTTAAAACAACAGAGATCAACACAAGAAGGGGATAAGGAACCAGTGTAAAGCTCAGTTAGAGACGAATCAACTTGGATTGCAACACATTTGTACAGGAAAGCAATGCTAGGAATCTCTCTGTATAGCTATCCTAACTCAACTAGCAAAAACGCTGTTTTTATTTTTATTGTTTATGTCTTCTCTTCAACCAAATTAGAGATAAGGGCAGAACAGGTTATGCCTGTAAGCGAGGGGGGTGGGAGGGAAGAGGATGGGGGTGGGCTTAGGGGAGAGAAATGACCCAAACAATGTATGCACATATGAATAAATGAATTTAAAAAATTAAAAATAAATAAATAAGTTTTTTTATTTTTGTGGTACTAGGGCTTGAACACAGAGCCTCCTGTTCATTAAGCAAATGCTCTACCACTTGAGCCAAATCCTCAGTCATTTTTAATTTACTATTTTTTTCAGACAGGGTCCTGAGTTTTTGCCCTGGCCATCATCAGAACATGACCTCCTACCTTCCCCCTCAGAGTAGATCAGATTATAGATGTGTACCACCATGCCAGACTCTGAGTTTATTGTTTTAAATCAGATATGGATTACATAATGAATACTTTTCTACACTGAGATCATTGTTGTGAATTGCAAAAGTATGATGTTTAATTATGCAAACTGGTTGGTAGTCAGGTCAGGGGAGACATTGACTGCTATAAGTATGAATATATTCTTCTATTACACACAAGAGTGCATGGCCACAAAAAAAATCAGAGTGCAGTTCAGAGGGATTTCCAGTGTGTTTACAGTATGTCACCTCCAACCCTCCATCAGCCACAGTCATGCCCTCTCCTATACCTCTGTCTTGCTGAAGACACTTCTTTTTTGGGGAGTTAGGGGGTGGCTGTATTATAGCTATGGGCAATAGTTGCTCCTTTTGGTGCAATTTCTTCAGGCTTTAAAGGTTTCTTCACATGACCCTGACCAATCCCCTTTCTCTAAAGCTGGGTTTGATAATGAAGATCTCATTATTTCATACAAAAAACAAAGCAAGCAAGAAAGTTGATGGGACATATGAAAAAGCCAGTTATAGAACACTAAATCCAAATGAATAATAAAAATGAAAATATATTTAATTATAAAGAACAAGAGAAAGAACATCTTATATCTATAAATTGTTATTAATATAATCTATAAAATAAATAGTATGTCTAAAAGCTATACATGAGTGAGCAAATCTCATTTCACTCTTGCCAACAATTAAATTTGATAATTTCCCTATGCTTTGATAAGAAACAATATTTAGCTTTTTAATTGGCATTTATTTGCTGAATACTGAGTTTTATCAAATTACTCTATCACTGATAAAGAGAAAAAGTTACCATTTAAAACAAAAACTAACCCAAGCCACTTCCATTCCCAAAGAAGTGGAATATGTTTATTTTGCCAAACACAAAATTGGACAAATTTTCCATAAAAATTATCTTTATTCAAAACCCCCACTCTTTCTCTCTGTTCTCTGTTATGATATAGAAAAGGAATAACAAAATGGAACATCATAGCTTCATTTAAAAACTTTCATTAACTTACATTAATAGTACAAGGAATACTTACCTGGCAGGGGAGATACCATGATCAGGAAGGTGGTTTTCCCAAGCAAGGCTTATCCATTGCACTCCAATGTACTGACCCCTGCGATTTCCCCAAATGTGGGAAACTCGACTGAATAATTTGTGGTAGTGGGGGACTGCATTTCCGCTCTCCCCTGAAAAAAAAATAGTACAAGGAGGTTTCATTACAATAAATTCATAGATGCATACAGTAGAAGTAGTTTATTTTTTTAAGAGAAATAGAACCTTACAATTATTAGGACAGACAAACAAAGAATAAAAAGGAGAGAGAGAGTGAGAATAATAGTTTCCTGAATGACTTAAAATTTTGTCAAATGAATAATCCCATAAACGAACACAACATAGAAAAAGATATCCTTTATCCAAGGTGAGGTTGAGGTAAATGTTTGATAGTAATGTTAATGCTCAAAATTAGGTTTGCTATGCTGTCCAGAACAAGGAAAACATTTCCTATAACACGGGATAATAATAAGGAATTTTCTGGGGATTATCCCTTGACTCCTAGATAATACCATGAATTAATCACAGATACCACTATCAAGGTCCACTTAAAATTCAGTTGTAAAAAGATCTATACATTAATGAAGCTGCTTTATGACTTGCATTTAAAGCATACAATAATAGAGCAAATAATTTAGCATATCTGTTAATGTGATGACTGAGTTCAATTTGCAGTACTTTATCTCTTTATTCCCTCGTTTCTTTCCTTCACTACTATCATTGCTTTGACAATAAATTTTGCCTTTCCAGTGGATTCCAAGAGTTTATCTTTGGATACGCTTGGCAATATATAATTCCCACAAATTTTGTTACGTTGTTCTAGAACTGGAGTTGTAAATTTCTGCATCAAATACTCATAACCTTCAGAGATATTATGGGTTATGCTCCAGACCAGGGCAATGAAATGAATATCTCAATATGGAGTCAGAGGAATATTTTGGCTTCCCAGTATATATACAAAGCTTTGTTCTCCCTATACTGTCATCCAAGTGTGTTAATAGCATATGGTTCATAAACTGTACATAATTTTATTTAAAATACTTTATTGCTAAAAATTCTTATTTTCATCTGAGTTTTCAGTTAGTTGGGATCTTTTTGCTGGGGGATGGTTCTTGCCTCAGTGTTGATGGCTGACAAGTGACCAGAGTGTGGTTGTTGAAGGCTGGGGTCTGGAGCAGTTCCTTAACACAAGAATAATGAAGCAAACAATGAGGTTTACTTCATTCATTGGCTCCTCCTTTCATGATAAATTACTCTGAGGCATGAGATACCACGTAATAGCATTTTATCCACACCAGAAATTCCTTCAAAATTGAATTCAACCCTTTCAATGCCTGCCACTGACTTATCAACTAAGACTATGTAACATTCTAACTCCTCCACTATCACTTCAACAATAGTCACAGCATCTTCACTAGGAAATGGACTCCATCTCAAGAAACACCATCCTTTGTTCATCCAGAAGCAATTCTGCATCAGTTAAAGTTTTATCATAAGATTGCCATAATTCAGGCACATCTTGAGGCTCTAACACTAATTTTATTTCTCTTACTTCTTCCAGCACATCCTCAGTTACTTCCTTCACTGATATTGTGAACACCTAAAAGTCACTATGAAGGTTTGATCTATGTCTTCCATCATCTTCTGTATACTGATATTCTGACCTCATCCTATGAATTGTAAATGCTACTAATAGCGTGTAAAATATTGATCCCTTTTCAGAAGGTGTTCAATTAACTTTGCAAAGATCCATAGGAGAAGTCACAATCTATGGCAGCTATGGGCTTACAAAGTTTATTTATTAAAAAATAAAAGTTGCACTCTCTGCTTCCTGGCTGCCTGAGGTGAGCATTCTCTGTCACATCCTCCTCCATCCCACCCTCCCACCATGGTGTTCTACCTCACCTCAGGCCCAAAGAAATGAAACCAGTGGAACTTGGACTGAAACTTAGGAAAGTGGCTCCAGGCAGGAGCCCTAGCTAGACAGAACTCAATGCTGGGGATGGCCTTCACCAAGGGAGCAGAAAGAACTCCATTAGACCTCTCTCAGCTTTCACAGGATGAAAGCCTCAGAACCAGGAAGCCATAGAGAGTACAGAGTATTCAAAGATCAAGAAAAGCAAATGAGCAGTAACGCAGAACTCAATACCAGCAAGAGCATTCACAGCCTGTCTGGGGGAAGGGGAAGTCAGAGACTAATGGTTGAAGTATGAAGAGGTCATTGTGACATTATCATCAAATACTATAAGGCATCCCCATAGGTAAATCATAAAGAAGAAAGCTGATGAGATTAGAGAGACTTGTCTCAATCCCAGGATCCTGCACTTTCTAAGGCAATTTAATCAAGAATTCACCTCATTTCTCTGAGCCTCAGTTTCCCATTCTGTAAACCAGATGTCATGTGTCCTATCTTAAAGTTATCAGCATTAAAGGCACCAACATATGGCAGTTAAGTAAAAAGAAACTGAAGTTTGAAATTAATCCTTAATCTGTGGACTACAGAATGGATATTGTGTTAGTAGAAATGACAATAACACCAATCTCATTGTATACTTCCATCAGAGATCTGGGGTGAACAGAGAATATCAATGGGCAGTAACATTTTGAAAGGACTTTTTTACTTTTATTATTTTTATTGTGCTGGATGGGGGATACATTGTAGCATTTACAAAAGTTCTTATAATATATCAAATGTATCATACTTGAATGCACCCCTTATCTTCCCTTCCCTCATTCCTGAAATAATTTCAGCAAGTTTCATTTTTCCATTTACATATGTATATACACAGTATTTGCACCATATTCACCTTCCTACACACTTTCACCATCTCCTCCCCACTCTCACTGGTACTGATCCACCCTTCACCCTTGCCCCCACCCCAGGCAGGGCCTGTTCCACCCTCTTGTTGTCTGATTTTATATAAGAAAAAAAGGGAAAAATGACATATTTGCTTATTTAAGGTAACTACACAGGGAATTTCCTTGTGGCACTTACATGTATAGATGTAGTATAGCCCAATTTGCTTTATCTCTTCTATTGTTCTTCTTTCTACCTTAGTCCCTTTCTTATGGTGGTTTTAACCAGTTTAAACATTCTAATTCATTCTTGTATAGAGAACACAAGAATCATATTCACCTTCTTAACTTACCCTACCTGTCCTGTTTGTGACCTCCCCTTAGCATGACCTGTTTTTTAGAGTGTTGCTATACTTGCAGTTGGTCGATATTACACTTATGAAAGAAAACATGCTGAGTAAATCATGTTGTAAACAATTGTAATTCAAGCATTTTGTTCCATTTATAGAGGATAGGCAGAGTAGATTCACATAAGTCTTAAGGGGTCTAGGATTTCTAGGACATTCAACATGGGAAATGAGAATTGACTTCAAGTCACAGCTGCTCAAGCCCAAACAAGAGAATCAGACTGTGCTTTGAAGCTTGGTGGTCAGACTCTGATTTCTCTCTAGCTATGAAAAACCTAAATGGCATTTCCTTTCAATATAAGGATGCCTAATCTACACTGGAAATCTGTTTTGTAGTATAGCTGCCATCAACCATGATCCTAGCTGGATCTTTTGTAGCACCTGTTGCAGATTCTACACCAGCACTTTCTGCTCCACCTTTCACCTTCATGTTATGGAGGTTCTCCTGTTCCTAAGCCTCATGAAAGAGCCTCTGCTAGCTCCAGACTTTCCTTCTGCAGCTTCCTCACATCTCTGAGTCTTCCTAGAATTGAAGAGAGGTAGGACCTTGCTCTAGATTAGATTTTTGGCTTAAGGTAATGTTTCTGATGGTTTCATCTTCTATTCAAACCACTAAAATTTTCTTCACATCAGCAATAAGGCTGTCTCAACCTGCAATCATTCATGTGTTCACTGGGGTAACATTTCAAATTTCCTTCAATTTGTAAAAAATGTATTATCCATGAAGTGCTATAAAATGAGGTATGGCTGTAATCTAAAACCAGCATCCCTAACTCCTATCCCTCAAAGTAGGGGAAAAGAATGCATTCTATCACTGTCTAAAAAGAAGTGCTTCTATTGGACTCAAAGTTGAATTAATTTCTCCAGTTTTAAGTCCTCTTGTCTTCTATTCCTCCTTCGTGTTCTGTAATGGTCACTTTTATCTTTGTAAAGAAAAACAAGCAAGATGAAAACTCAAGAGGATAAAAATTCCCTGAATTTATAGGTAACCATCAAATGCACTTGGTTTTCAAAACTCTCCTGGTAGAATTAAGCTTTTTAAAATAATTACACTTTAAAGAGCCTTTAACTATCTTCATATTTAATTCATGAATGTAGAAATGCTTTGGGTTTTATGACCAAATAATTTGATATGCAAAACAGCTTAGTGTTTTCTCTTCTGATTCAAGATGTCTTTTTGCTATTAATAAAGACGATCATTCTCATTTTCTCAACATGTAAAGAAACTATGTGACCTGCACAGCTTAAACACTGTACGCGTTACACTCACCATCATAAGCATTATGCAAAGTAGGTATTATTCTTTTCATTTTATAGAGGATCTCAAAAGTTGTATAACTTGATTAGAGCCACAAAAAATAAAAACTGGCAAAAGTAAACTTAAAACCCGATGCTATCTCATCTATGTAATTAAAATGTATTCACTTATTTAAGTACAGTATATAATTTAGGGAACTTTTATTATAGTTGTGCACTTTCTTTTAACCCTCAGTATAAAAATGGTAGAGAAAAGTAGCACTGTCTTTCTGTCACTTTAAGTTTTTCCAGAAATTCATGTAAAGGAATCACACAGGGTGTAGTATTTTGCAAGATCATTTTTACTTGTAACATTTGAGGTTCAGCTATATTTGTATAAATGTTAATATTTTGTCTTTTAAAGCTGAGTAATTTTCCACAGTAGCAATATGTTACAATCTGTTTAGCCATTTGCTACTCAATAGACGTTTGGATTGTTTCTGATTTTTTTTACTATTATGAATAATGCTACTATAAATATTTTCATGAAAGTCTTTAGTCTTTTTCTTGTGAACAATAACAAGAATCAGAATTGGTGTTTGCTCCAAGTATATGCTCCTTTACAAAACTATTTCCAAAGCATGTCTCAGACTCGGTGACTCCACATTCTTGCCAAAATTTGAGATTTTAGCTACTATAATTGGTGTGCTGTGGTCCCTCATTGTGGGTCTGCATTTTCTTTTCTCTTTCATAATCCCTTGATGACTAAGGATTCTATATGACCTTCCTTCTTTCCCACAGAGGTTACCAAACAACCTCCACTATTGAACACAGGCATGCCTCTGTCTCCTACATCTCAACACTTCCTGACCACACATTTATACTCAAATGATTTCTTGAGTCACACCACAGGAAATGTTTATGCCATATACAGCTATAATATTTCTCAACTTATGAATATTGTACTCATAAGTAGGCAGTTAATTCCATCACTCACTTGTTAGAACTTTATTTCTTATGTACACTCTTTACTTCAAATATCATACTTTTTTGTCTTGTTTCCTAAATTTGCTAGAACATCAGAAAACCTTATTTGATTTCAGGCACTCTACTTCATGGTAAAGGTATGAATGGATGCTTCATTATTGCATCACAGAGCTGTTTCAGAAAATGTTACATCAATTTACATGCCTGTAATCTTTCGAGATTACAAAGGATTTTTACACACATCATCTGAAGTATTACTCCTTTTAACACATATCAAAACAGATTCATAAGGAATTCAGATATTCATTCAGAGAAGGAACAAAGAAAAGCAGGCAGCATATGCAAGAACCAAGACAAAAAAAAAACTACAAATTTTCCAGTTTTATCCCTAGGGCTCTTGATCACATCACACAGCTTTACAGTTTTACCCGTTTTGTCCTGTCTTGATCTTCATTGTTTTGTACGCTGATTTACTTTGGTGTCCTTAAGCTCACTTAAAGATCTTAACTCCTCCTTTTTGAATCACAAATCCTAAAGCGACTCAAGAGCTGCAGAACCCACACCTCACCCAGCTATACAAAATAAGTGGATATCCAGATTTATAATTTGAAAATCTATATGAATGAATAATCACATTTGAAACTTATCAAATAATCACATTTGCAACTTTCTAAAAATAGAAAAACTCTATAAAAAAAAGATAATATTCCAAAATAAGCATATGAAAGAATTATAACTGATTTAAATATTTTCCTAACCAATTTAATATGGTTATATAGATTTTCAGTAAAGGCACCAACAGTTTTTCATTTAAAAAATGGAGTTAATGTAAATATTTACTCTACTTAGCTATAGTGATAGACTCCACCATTGTTACTCCACACAAATCTGGTCTCAGACTCTTGAATGCTCATAATGTTATAAATTTTGTGTTCTATTTTCTTTTGTTTTCCCCACCCTGCATAGTAATCTACAAAATACAATCCTTCAAAATATAGTTCTTTTTATAAAATTTCTCATGATTTTCCCATGTATTTTTTTTTCATTCCCTCCATACTGAGTCAATTTCTTAACTCAATGTTTCTTGCTTTTATTTTTTTCTTTCAATTCATGTTCACTTCTGATGTGTAATTTTCTAGCCTTCTCAGACTGCCATAAAAAAGCAATGGTCTGGGCCCTGTACAGTGGCTATGTCAGAGGCAGAAATATGAGGATTGTAGTTGGAGGCCAGCCCAAGTTACTGAGACCCTATTTCAAAGTACAAGCAAGCACAGTGCTTCATCTCTATAATTCCATCTATGTGGGAGGCAGAAATAGGAGATTGTAGCCCGAAGCCTTGGGCAAAAGCACAAGAACCTATCTGAAAAAATCTAAGGTAAAATGATCTGAGAAGAGGACTGGGTGAAAAGGGCTTCCCTAGCAAACATGAGGCACTGAATTCAAATCCCAGTACCACCAAAAAAAATTCATAATATAGTTGGATTAAATTACAGTGATTTATTTCTCCTGTTACTTGGGAGTAGCATGGACAACCCAAGATCAATGACTGGCCTATTTGATTCCTGATGAGTGATCAGTTTCTAGGTTATTTAAAAAAATAAAATTTTAAAAAAGCCAAGACAAGGATGAAAAATCCTTTCCTTCCTCTTCTTGTAAAGCCCCTGAACCCTAACTTCAACCTAATCTGCCCAGATCACTTCTAACTCTTCAAATATTATCAAATTTGGCTTTAGGATTTCATCACATGAATTTGGGGCTGACCCAAACTTCCAGTCTATAACAGTGATCAAACACATAGTTCTGGAAATTTTTCTCTGCACTTCTCCTCTCTATCCATAACTTTTACCACAGCTATAGTAATGTTTTCATAGACATGGGTACAATCACCTTTGCCACACCTGTGACTTGTCTCTCAGAGTCTCTCCTCACTCATATTTTTAGAAAAGTTCATTTGATTCTTATGAAAATCTCACTGAATGTAACATTATTGTACCTATGTTTCATGTGTGGTATTCAGTGCAGAGAGATTTAATGCTTTTTCCAAGTTTTGGAAAAATATTCCAATTTTTTTCTAAAATCAGAATTATAATCCATGTCCTATCTTTTATTTCAGTACATACTAATAGAGCTTATATCCATAAATTATCATTCATTTGTAGTCTGATTACTACAACTTTTTTAGGGCCTGGCATTTGGTAGGCAGGTTCTCCACCTCTTGAACCACTCTTCCATCTGTTTTTGAGCTAGTTACTTCTGAGATAGAGTCTCATAAGATAGGGACTGTGATCATCCTATTTGTGCTTCCTTATGTAGCTGGAATGACAGGAGAACACTGCTGTATACAACCACTGGCTGACTGAAGTGGAGTTTCATGAATTTCTAGCCAGGGTTGGTCTGAAACCATGATTCCTCCCAGTCTGTCTTCTAAGTAGCTAGGATTGTAGGTCGAGCCACTGCTACCTGTCTGTTTATTATAACTTTTTAAGAGATTCAAGTCATAAACAAATGGAGTGATATGCATCTTTATGCTTCAGAAATTTTTCTTGAATATGAATTTTTTAAAAGCAAGTCAAATTTGACCTGAACAGTAAAAAGCAGAATATAAAAATTGGTCTTAAATTTTTTTAGCTTACTGATGATTAGCAAATATCTTTTTTTCTCTTCCTCATGTTTTCATAGTCATTAGCTTGAAGCAAGAACATTATTTACAGATGATATTTTCCTCCTGCAATTTGGTCATAAATACCCTCTGCAAAGAAAAATATAGTATTATCTTTTACAGTTAACCGGGTCAGGTAAAAATCAAGAACTCTAAAACTTCAAAAGAAAATTCACATCAAGTCACATCAGGTCTCTTTCTGATTCACTTCTTTTCCCTAGGTGTGCTAATTATACAAACATAGGACTATGTTCTTTACGAGCACAGAAAGTCAACAGAAAGAGCATTAATTGTGAGTATCTCATTTTAAATTTCTGAAATAGCAGGAATTATCATTACTTTAATATTACCATCACTACAATTATTATCTGTGTCCAAATAAAAATTAATTTTTTAAATAAATACAGGATAATAATAGATTTAAAAAATGAAGAAGTAACCCCAAGGTCTTATGCTTTTCCAGGAGCTTGTGATGTTAATTCCTGTAAAGTATATTCCTGGCTGCCCTTGTGCATAAACTACTAGCTGCTCATAATGGCATGTGACATTTCAATTTCAAACCTGCCCTCGATAAACAGTATGAAGAATTACTATGCTCACGTACAAACTGTTTTGTTGCTCAATGTTTATCTACCAGAGCCAATAGCATCCAGATTTGAAAAAAAAAAGTGAAAGCACATGAGAAGAAAATAATTTTACTTCATTCACTAAGAAAATTATTTGTTCTTTTCTGAAGTAGAAAAGATTATTAAAATAGTAAGTGCCATAAGATAAACCTCATCCTATACAAGCTGTAATGTAAATTAAGCAGTAAAACATTCAAAGAATATGCCTAGTTTCTAAAGCTGATTTTGTTTACGCACTTACTGATTTCATGAGATGTAAAGCCTACTCTGTCCCCTCTACTCATCATTCTGATGTCCTCTGCAAATCTTCAAATAATGTAATACACGTTATCTAGGTAAATACACTACGCTACAAAGTAGTACCTTTCAGTGTAAGGAAACATCTGGAAAGTCAAGCAATCTAAACAACCATCAGAGTGCCATAGGTTCACCAAATAAAAAATAATAATAAGAGGCTCATTGAAATTGAAACTTCAATCATTTTTAACTGTATTCCAAAGAAAAAAAAATCTTGTTGTGTTTTGAAAAGACCCTCATTATGTACTGAAGACTGACCTTGTACTCCATCCTCTTGCCTCTGACTCCCAAGTGCTAGGATTACAGTCATGTACCACCACACTCTGCTCTCTGAAGTAAATTTTTGCTTTTTCATGATATAAAATGGAAAGCAACTATGTATTCAGCAGACTTTTCTGAACATCAGTTATTTTTCACAACCCTCAAAGCCACTTTTCCTATCTATTAATTACCCTCTTAAAGAGAATACTGAATGCAAACAGTGCAACACACATTTCTTACATTTTCTTTCATCTTTACAATAACCCAACAAACTGGCTTCATGTGTCATCTTTAATCCTTACAACAACCCAAATAATTGGTTAATATGAGGGTGAAGAAAACCCAAAGAGGTTAGCAAATTATCCAAGATGATACATGAAGCCCTCAACCAGATCTTCCCAGTCTTCGTCTCAGGTTTACACATATCTTATTTTTGCTGTGCCATTAGTGATGAGGCCAAAGTTAAATAGATATGCGAAGAGAATAATAAGCTTGGGCCATGTGGCCAGAGACATTAGCCATGTAAGTGATGGGTGAGAATGATGGCAGAGGTGAGACCCATCAATTTTCAGTGTGGACTTGGGTCTATGACTACAACTGACTCTAGAAGCAGAAAAATGTATATCACGATATTTGGTGCGTTTTGGAATATGGGCTTCATCACATGGTAGAATGTAAAAGAAACATCCAACATGATGAAATAAAATTTATCCTTGGGAGGCAAAGGTGTCTCAACAAATTCAAATCAGCAAATGGGATAAAACATATTGTTAAAATGAAGAATAAAGTTTATATAATTACCTCAATCCATGAAGAAAATCATTTGACAAGATTCAGTAACCTGTCATATTACAACTCTGAACATACTAGGAATTTAGAGACTGTATTTCAGCACAATCAAGGCTTTACATGGCCTCAGTTAAAAAGTACAAATTTTCTTTTAAGATAAACAAAAGAGGCAAGCTTTTACTACTTCCTTTGGACATTTTACTGGAGGTCCTAGTCACAACAATTAGGAAGGAGAGATAAGTAAGAGTCATCTTTTTGGAAAGATATGAATGACATTGTTTCTCTTTTCTGAAAAGCTGACCTAATATATAGAAAACCATAAATATTCCACCAAAAAATTTTGCTCAAGCAAACTCAATAAAGTTGCAAGATACAGTATAAATAGGAAAATTAATATATTTGCTATTTGCTAATAAGGAAATATATGGAAAGGAGAAAAATTGAGGGAATGAACCAACTCAGGATACAATACATATTATACTGATAATTTCATAATGAAACTCTCTGCATAGGTAGTTTAAACATGAAAAAAAAAAGGCCATTTTTTTCCTCAAAAAATGCAGGACAGGAAGGTAAATCAGGTCCTGTCTGGGGTTGGAATCTACTGTGGGGGTGGATATAAGGAAAGGATGTAAGAGGTTACTGTGGTGGAAATACTAAGCATTCATGTATAAAAATGGATAAATGAGATCTTTTGAAGCTATTCCAGGAATGGGGGGAGGGGAAATAAAGGAGAATGGTGGAGGGGGCAAATTTAACTAAGATGTACTATAAGTACTTTTGAAAATGTCACAATACACCCTCAGTACAATGATACGATAATTTAAATTTTTTTTTGAAGAATTAACAAATATCAAAATACTAGACTGATGAGAACATGCTGCATTTTTCCCGATTCCCATCTTGGTCTCATTCCTGAATCAACAGCTGTATTTTTCTATATCATACCTCTGATGAATAGCCCTGTAATGACTGAATTTCAAATTGATATTTTCATTATGTTTAAAATATTTCATAAGTGCAAAATGTTGTGGTTAATAAAATTTTATGTGTAACTAATGTAAAATATGAATCTGAAAAAAACAGTATGTGGAAAATAATTTAAGAAAATAATTGACAATTACAACAAAGTATTTAGGCATAAGTTTAGCCAAAGAATAAAAAGCCTCTATATTGAAAACTTTAAGACACCGATAAAAGAAATGAAGAAATCACAAAAAATGGGAAAAAATGTGTTTCATGGATCAAAAGAATCATCATTATTAAAATACCTGTAAGTCCTAAAATAATGATCTTCAGATATGTCTTGACTATTTTTCCCTTCCCTTTTAAACCCCTGTCTCTCTTTCTGTAATATAAATCCTAAGAATCCACAGGATAATATTATACTATTTCTCAGTGGTTACAAAACTCTTAAGATGTCATACTATTTTCATACTAAATCATATAGGGTGATTTAGATATCTTATATAGAATACTAAATGGTTTTAAATGAGTTAGAAAGGGATAAAGTAAAGCCTAGTTCTATTTTTTTCTTAAGTAAAGAATCTAATATGGCCAGAAGTCACTGGTAAATGAGCTGCTCAGGTAGCAGGAAATTAGCATGAGTCCATGTGGCCAGTTAAATATAAGATCTGGAACCAGATGTTGAATTTCTGACTGGTTTCACTTTTCCAATGGCAGCATCCATGAAATGGGAATGATAAAGTCATAGATTGGAAGATGTCATCAATAAAAATGAATTCATCACATGTCACAATAAAAATAAGTCAACATGTCAGGACTTTATACTGGTCCAAAGAAAATAAATGTTATCCTTGATTTTTTTACATACTTACAAATTTAATACCACATGACATGAGAATTCTTGCCTTTCATTAATTGAAAGAATGAAAAGAAAAAGAAATTTTCAACTGGAATTATTGTGATTTGCTAATTGTATGGTATTTATTTAGTTATTTATTGCTCCCAGAAACATTTAATGAGTACCTACTGTGTGTCAAATGTCCATTTCAGACTCTGGGGCTACAAGGGTAAATGAACAAACAAACAAAACAATGACCCTTTCTTTGTGGAACATGCATTCTGTTGCATGTGAAAGAAATTTAAAAATATACTATGGAACTTCTAGATTAGATATTAAAAGTCAGAATATCTGATGTAACAGAGTAGACATATGATTTTCAATAGAATGGGCACAAAAGAAAAGCTCTCTAAAGAGATATGATTTGATGAGATGGTGACTGAGATAACTGAATAAGAAGAGTAGAGATTACTGGTATGAGGAGTAGATAAAGGTAAAAGTTCTGGAATGAGGGCAGTTGGAGATTGGGGAGAGAGAGAAGGAAGGCTCAAGAGGCAGAAGAAGAGTGTGCCACTGGGAGATGCTAGGAAATGAACTCCAATGGCTTCCAACTGGTCTATAAAGCCAAATTATGCCAGAATTGTAAGCCACAGCACGATGGTCTTGATACTGCACAGAATGGGAAATCTTTGAAGGTTTTGAGTAGGAAAATCGCACATATCTACCAATATATTTAGACAGAGATATGCTTACTGTGAAAAGCTCTTACTGGTAGGAGTTTAAACACTCACTCAAACTATTGCTTGTGAAACAGAAATAACAAATGTTTACCTAGCGTGTCTTAAAATCATCAAATGAATTAGTCTACATAATGACTGACATATAATGCTCATTTAGTAACAAATATTTATTTTTATGTTTTATTATTTGTGTTTATTATTCCTCTTGAGTTAGATAAAACAATATGCCTATTCTCTTTAAAACTAATTTCTCTCACCAATCATATTTCCTTAATTTCATCTTTTTCTTCTGCTCCTAGGTTTTTTTATGTCATACTTTCTCTCCACTTACTATGTTTCTACCAAATGGTTTCTTCTCTTAATCTAAAAGTATACATAGGACCTCTTACCACAAATGAAACTAATTTTGTCTTCAATCCTGGTACTTCAGATAGTCCATCAAAATGGACCTCTTTCCTTCAGTTTTATACCAAATTTCTTAAAAAGCACCAGTCAAGATATAATGTATCCATTTCTTTGCACTTCATGGTTCCTTCATGTTGTAGTCTGACATTTGCCATTCTATAAAGCTTACATCTCTAACATTTCCACCCAGCAGACAAGCCAATATTTTAGTCATGATGACAACAAGTAATTCTTCTGCTGCAGGTTTAATAGTCACATACTTGCAAGGCTTCTGAAAAGTATACGTACATTTTTATAAAGGAAAGTACTAGTCATATTCCATTTTAGAAAAAGGCAACAGCATAAATTAAGTCCTGCATAATAAGTCAATAAAAATAATTTCAGAGAAGGGACTGTGTTACAGAAAGCCCCAAATAAACATCATCCTATTATGGAGACTCTTTCTCTCTCTCTCTCTCTCTCAGTAATTTTTGAACCGAAAACAAGATGGGGGGACATAAGAGGGCAAGGTGCTTCTTAAGGAAGTAGAAAAGATAGATCTGAAAATTCATTCAGGAAGGCTGAGGTGGCTAGAATTGATTAGGAGTAACAGTAGAAAATAAAGGAGGTATGCAGATCAAGAGACTCAGAAATCTGTGGAAAGTTCCCCTTGAATGCATTGCTGAATAATAATCTTTACATATTTAGGGTGAAAGGTGCAAGAGAAGGAAATGCCAGAGAATTGTAAAAAATGAAATAATTCCTTATTATTTTCATTTTTTCTTCTTTTTATTATATTATTGTTGTACTGGGGTACACTGTGATACCAAAGTCCTTATAAACCCTAAAATAAAGACCACTTTAGACATTTGTAACAAACTTAAAAATAAATAAAAAATAGATAGACAGATTAAAAGGATAAAGATGTTCCACTGAGCAACTTAACTCCCAGTTAGTTTTAGTTATAAACTTTTAAGGAAAACAATAAATTTCAAATGTTAAACAATGTATCCTTCATAATTTCTGGCACCCAGAACAAATCCCAAGATACATGAAAAAGCAGGAAGATAGGTCCCATATGTCAGAGAGTTAAACAACAAAACACATCTAGAGACAGTAGGAGTGATGGGGTTACAAAAGATTTCTAAATAATTATTTAAATGAACACTAGGAGTTAAAGAGAAACGTGTACATAATGACAAAGGAAATGAATTGATTGATAGGTGATAAATGATTAGATAGATGGATGGATGATAGATGACTTACAGGCACAATGGAAAGTCTAGAGCTTAAGAGGCATTAACATCAGTGAAAAATTCACTGAATGGTCATAACAGCATATAGGACAGAAAAGAAAATTTTCTTTTCAAATTCACTAAATTTGAAGATATGGCATAATATATACATAAACTAAAAGAATGAGAGAAAACAGACCAAAGAGGAAAGAAATTAATCAGAAAGCACGAATTATCTACAGACAATAGTTTACTGATGTAAATAAATAAAATTGGAATCTCAAAATAGGAGGGAGAGAAAAAAATATTCTGCCAAAATATTTCTAAGATCAATGAAAGCTACAATCTCATAGTTTCAAAAATGACAAAGGTACTTAATGTCTTACCCCATTCAAGCTGCTGTATTACATTCCTTAGACTGGGTGGCTTGTAAACAATAGAAATTTGTTTCTCACAGGGTGAGAAATCTCAATCAAGGCATATTTGCTCCCTTGAAAGTCCTCAATTCTGATTCATTCCTGGCAACTTGCAGTTGTGTCCTCACATGGTAGAGGGATGAGATGTCTCACTTGAGCCTCTTTTGTAAGGTAAGGGCACCAATCCCACACATGCTAAATTCCAAATTTAACAAAAGAAAGGAAAAATAGCAAGTGAAAGAAAGGAGGGAAGGAAGAAGGAAGAAAAAAAGGAAAGAAGGAAGAAACGAAGGGAGGGAAGTAAAATCTTGTCATTTGCAACAACTTGAAAGAACTTGAGGGTATTACACTAAGTCACAAAAGAAATACAACATCTTGTCATTTATATATTGATCTAAAACAGTTCAAATTAAAAAAAAACAGAGTAAAGCAATGTCTGCCAAGGACTGAGAAGAAGGGAGGGAATCAGAAGATGCTGGTTAAAGGTTATAAAATTTCAGGTATGAGGTAAGTAAAGTTGGGAGTATTGCTGATAACAGTGTGTAGAACACTGGAAATTTGCTAATAGAGTACATAACAAATGTTGTCACCGCTCCCCACAAAGGGCAACTTTTTGATGTGGTAATCATTATAGTTGACTGTAGGAATCATTTATAAGGATAACTCTATCAAAACACCATTTTATATACCACAAATATACAGATTTTATACAATTATGCCTCAGAATGTTGGGGGGGAAAAACAGACTGTGACAAGGGTTGGAGAGGTCATGTGGCCATAAGAATTCTCATATGCGGACAGAAAAGATGTAACTTGCTAAAGTGTTTCTAGATATTTAAGAGAAAACCCTCAACCACACAATCCAGTCACACAGTGTTACATTGAATGTGTATACTGAGAAAACATTTTTTAAAGCCTCCTTTAATTCAGTAAGTGAAATGAAAGACCACATAAAATTGTAAAATACATAATTTCCAGTATATGAAAAGATAATTGGTTTCATTTATAATAAAGAAAAATGCAAATTAAAGTTAAATTAAACTAGTAGTTCTCACAAATCTAGGAGAAAACCGCAAACAGAGGTCAATATCAAGTTAAGTTCCTATGTATGGAATGCTTAAATAAAGTGCAGTCTTATAGAAGGGGTTTAAGAAGTTGCAATCTACATTACAAATTCAATTATTCTTTGACCCAAGAGTCCAAATTTTGAGACAATCTTTTAAAAAAGTACATATATAAAAGATAGTCATGCAGCTTTGCTTATAACAATTAAAAATTAGGAAAAATTCTACGTCCATCACTACAGGTCCATTGGCATAATGGATACTATACAACTATAAAAAGAATCTGCCAAAGTCATTTTTGTACTCAGAGGAAACAATGAACTGTTAAGTAGTAAAAACACTATGGCATAAACTAATGTATATTGTGCTATACCTTTGCAAAAGATGGAAGAAAAAAAGAAAGCACATAGGTGTTTTCATCTGCATTTGAAGGAAAAACAGTAGGTGGACTACATGTTGAAGACAGAGTAAGTGGAGCTATGAATAGAACGTACATTGAGTAGAGATCTGAGTATGGAGACGAGCCTAGACTTTCAATTTTTTTCTCCTTTTATTTTATTGTTTTTACACTTATTTACATGAGTGTATATTATTTGTGCCACCTCCCCCCCACAATCCCAACCCCCGATTCCAGACAGAACCTGTTCCGCCCTCTTCTTCTCTGATTTTATTGAAGAGAAAAACATAAGAGGTAATGAGACATATCAATTTTGCATTAGGGATAAAGATAGCTATACAGAGAGATAGTTAGACTTTCAATTTCTATCACTTAAAATCATGTTTATTTTAGATTAAGTGATTGCTAAGCAAAGAAAATAAAATATTCTAAATTCATAAAATTAAAGTACTACTATTTATATTAGCATGCAATTTCTACATCTTGATGTTAAAATGTTCCTTCTTAGTTCATATAAAATTTATAGTCATCCAGACATGGTGGTATGAGCCGACCAATCCCAGTACTCACGATGCTGAACCAAGAGGATAGCAAATTTGAAGCCAGCCTGGGCTACATAGAAAGACCCTGTCTCGAAAAAACATTATGGTCAATGATAATTGTTTTATTATTGTATTTCACTAAAAATGACAACCTTGCATCTGTTTACCTAGTTTATTATCATTATTTCTATTACTTTTGTAACAAATTATTTCAAGTTATTTGGAAATCTCTGGACACAAATACTTGTAACCAGTTTCACACTGTTACTTTATCCTTTTATAGGTCTCCATTAGGTCATGTACATAATGTTCATTCAACTTAGATCTTATGAATGAATAACTACTCTGAATTTTTGTTTATCATTCTTTAAATTTACTGAAAAATATTAATGGTTGCTTGAAGAAACAGCAATTTCATGAATTTCCTGCATGTTCCACAAACAGGAAATGCCTGTCATGCTGAAATTGTGCAGTTCTACAGACCAGAGTTCTGGGCTGGCTCAGCTGGTTTCTCTGGTCCCAGTGACAGAGGATGAAATCAGGTATCTCAGGTATCTGATGGCTGAATTGTTACAAGCAGCTGGGGCAAAATCTACTTCCAGGCCCATGCACATTGTTAACAAGTTCTGAGTTCTCATTCGGCTATCATCTTGACACCATGATCAACCTGAAGACCAAGCCCAGGTCCTTACACGTGGATCCCCACCATTCCCAGCCCACAGAGGTGCTTTGAACCTTAATCAATTTTGACTTCACATCTTTCTCTAACTCCAGAAATGGAAAGTTCTTTGCTTCAAGGACTCATGTGATTAGGTCATATTCAGTGATTATCCCAAATCTTCAATCTAAAGTTTCATAACCTTAGTTACATCTTCAAAATCCTTTTTACCATATAATTTAATATTACCACAGGATGAAATATTAGTGTGTGGATATTTTGTTTATGGGGAAGAGGAAGCCATTATTTGTCTTACAATCAATAACAAATTAAATACTGATTATTTTTATACTTTACACCTATCCTGAAAACCCTTAAGTTATTCTTGCAGCCTAATTATTGCTTAAATACAAATGCATATAGAGTATGTCATTAATGCATTTCCATATATAAAAAAAGAGGAAGAACAAAAACATTTTTGCCTAAAATTGGAACTGTTAAATAAGAAGATGGCCCTTTGAAAATAACCTACTTGTATTGAGGACAGAAAAATCAAACTCATCCTTTATTATTTGTTCTTATTTTATATTCCAGATTCTAGAATATATTTTTAAAAGCTGCCCTATTTGTCAATCTGTCACGAAATACATTTCAGCTTCAAGCCTCATGCTCCTGGGGAAATCACAAAACATCTCATTCAGCTGAAAAGGCTAAAACTCTAAGCAGTACAATTAATAACTTCCATTTTTGCCATCGGCACGGAATGCAGTTCCTTGGTATCTGAATCATTAATTGTGCCTAATAGCTTACATCTGGCTTACCAGTTCAACACACTGGGACATGTTTATGTGTCCTGATCACTGGGCACTCAGTGGTCCCATTCTGACCTAACTTCAGCATAGCTGTCACATCCTAACCTTCCCAAGCAATAGAATATTCATGAAGGAATGAAATCTGGCTTCAGGATATCATCTGTAGACAGTCTTCCCACCGAATGCAGCTTTATTATAACTGGCAGTCATGAATAAGATGATAGAAACACCATAAAAAAACTTTCCCCTTGAGTCTGTCAAGTAAAGTTTTGTTTAAAAATGTGAGATAAACAGGGTTGTTATCCTGATTCACTTAATTTTGTCTTCACGCTATGAAAACTCAAGGATCTTGCATGTATTAATTTTAATAGATACTTCAAAAACCACATCTAAGGTTGCAGTCTGGAATACATGAAAAAATCCACCAAATTCTTCCTTCCCACTCAGAAAAGTTGTCCTGACATTTCCCTTAGTAATGGTCCATCACAGCTGGGGTCCTAGATAAGAACTGTCCTCTAATTAATGGGGGAAAGACTAAGGCTGCTAAGCCAGGGACAGGCACCCAGGCTCGGGCAGTGCTGTGCCACACGTGTCCTCAACTGTGGACACAGCTGTCCATCAGTGATTAGGTATCACAGCCCCTAGGGGTAAAGAAGGGACTTCCTCTTGCATTCGTTATTCCACAGGTTGTACACGGTGACTTGCTTCTGTCTCCTTCAGGACATGTTTCCTTTTGCCCTGTGTTCATATCTCCCTGCTTTTGCATTGGACTTTTGTTCTTGAATGGAGAATAAGGAGGGCCCCTAGTACTGGGGCTTCACAAAGTAAATACATTCTGCTGTGTAAACAGCACTTTTAAGTATGGAGAATGCTCTGGACCTTTTCTTTGGAAAATGGTGGAGAAAGGTAGTTGGTTACTGTTATGGAAATATGCAACATTTAATAACCAAAAGGCAGACCCAAAGGTACCCAGGCACCAAAATTTAAAAAGAAGATACTTTTATACATCATTTAATATTTGATATTTCAAAAATGTACAGAAAATCTACAATTCAATCCTTGTAAAGAATTAGGGTCTCTTTTAATACCCTTGCGTTTCGGGGATGTGTTGTAAATAAATTTCTCAATTTCATATAGTAGATGGCAACATCACCCTTCATTGCCTAGGGCTACTAAATGTGTGTGTGTGTGTGTGTGTGTGTGTGTGTGGTGTGTGTGTGTGTGTGTGTGGTGTGTGTGGTGTGTGTGTGTGGTGTGTGTGTGTGTGGTGTGTGTGTGTGTGTGTGGTGTGTGTGTGTGGTGTGTGTGTGAGTGTGTGTGTGTGTGTGGTGTGTGTGTGTGTGTGTGTGTGATGTGTGTGTGTGTGTGGTGTGTGTGTGTGTGTGGTGTGTGTGGTGTGTGTGTGTGTGGTGTGTGTGTGGTGTGTGTGTGGTGTGTGTGTGTGTGTGGTGTGTGTGTGTGGTGTGTGTGTGTGTGTGTGTGTGTGTGGTGTGTGTGTGTGTGTGTGTATCTGTTTGGCAGGAATTGGCTTTGCACTAAAGGCTTTTCACTTGCTAGGTAGGCACACTACCTCTCTAATCACCACATCCCCATACCATTTTGCTTTAGTTATTTTTCAAACAGGGGCTCATGTTTTTGTCCAGTCCAACCTGGACCTTGACCATCCTGTTTATGCCTCCTATATAGCTGCAATGACAAGTGCATACCACAACACCTGGCTTACTGGTTGAGATGGGGTCTCTTTAACTTTTTGCTCTGGCAGGCCTCAAACTGTAATCTATCTGGTGTCCATCTGCTGAGTTGCTGAGATTACAGATATGAGCATGAAAACCACATGACATCCAGTCATGTGGATTTTCAAATAGATTTTTCTTGCAAAGTAATGTAAAAGTAATAATTAAAATAAAACCTAACATTTATTTAACGCTATGTACCTACACAAATAAAAACCATTCATGTGACATGTATTTACTCACTCTTTAACGAAACTGAATAACATGGTTATTACTGCATCTCCACTTTACCTCTGAGGAAAACTGAAAGGCAGTTACCTTATTTGCTGTGCAATCTTCAAAAGAGAAGTGTTCAAATTATGCTGGTGTCAAGAAGAATGGAAGCACCAACACCTCCTGTTTAGGCCATGTTCAGAGAGTTTTGCAGAGGTTGGAACATGAGCTGATTTCATCAGTGGCAGTCATCAAAAAGGACCAGAGGTAACAGGCTGTCCAAGCAGAGGACCAGCACCTGCTCCACATGGATCCAGGAGATAGCGCTAGAGCAGAGTAGGAGGTGAATTCAAGTGTTATTCAAGGAACATGTGTCAGGAATGGCAGCTTTTGCCTTCAGTCACTGGAAGAGGGGACTTTGAAAGAAGAGAGGATGGAACTCTTATCAGAGAAGGACGAAGGGAGCACATTCACTAAGAGTCCTGCTGGCCTCTGAAAATCCAAGTGCCCAGCAAGCAGGCTGCCGGTCATTTAAAACCAGCCAATAAGAGTAACGATGTATGTGTAGAGTTGAATGGAAACACAGAGGTGTTTAGCTACCTGGTTTAAATAATTCTTCCATGTTCTCTTTTTACTTTTCCTTCCTGTTCTTCCTTAGTATTTTAAAGTACTGAAAAGTACATTTTCAAGTCTCAGTTATCCAAGAGAACTAAAGAGGTTTGTATCCAGCTGAAATGAAAATTTTCAAAGAGAACAAGCAAGCCCACTGGGAATCAGCATGATTAAGGTGCAGTGATCAGAGTGAAAAAAAATCCCAAGGGAAAATGAAACTCAGGTGACCAAACAGAGCTGATTATGCAGTGAAGGTTTAGCTTTCTTTTGCTCCAAGAGTTAATGTTGTGAGCAAGATGAAATGGCCTATCTAAGTCTAAAATTAGGTCTTTGTTCTCAAAAAAGTTTATAATTATTTGAAATTTTGGATGCATGACATCTATGAGAATATGAAATTCCTGCTTACTTGAAAAAGTCAAGAGATTTTTAAAAATAAATTCTTATTAAACAGATTTCAGGTAAAATATATGCAGAAGAGCACTCAATGAGAAATGAAATAATCTGACACTAACATGATGCAGATCATGAAATATGAGAAAAATACATAAAATGTTACTATGTCATATATGTCTATACCACAACTAATATTTTTTTAATTTACATTTTATGTGTTTTTATTGAGACCTTTCTTATTCACCCATATGTCAACAACACTTATAATTACCACAGATATACACAAATAATTACATGTTTATCTCCTCCTGACAAGTTTATAATCTATTTCAGGTAAGGAGATAATAGTTTCTTAATTTTTATTTTCTTAGAGTAGTAAATAATAGGTGCTCCATGGGCAGTTATCAAATTTACTTTGCTTTAATTTGTGACTGTTGATAATTTTAATGCTTTAATAATTCAAAGATCTAAGTCTAGATAAAAGAAAATAATCAGATAAAATGCATACAAGTCTGTTTCTTTCTTTTTTCTTTTTTGGTGAGACTGGAGTTTGAACTCAGGCTTTGAGCTGGCAAAGCAGGCATTCTACCACATGAACCAAGCCTCTGGTCAACAAATTTGTTTCTTTTTTTTTTTTTTTTTTTTTTTTGCTGTACTTTTTTGTTATTGTTGTGATGGGTGGGAGTACATTGTGGCATTTACAAAAGTTCTTACAATGTATCAAATATATCATACTTGAATTCACCCCCCCACCTCTTAAAGGATCATTAAGAGAATAATATTTTTAGATAATTTGGAAATATACTTAAATGACCGAAATGAAAATTAAAACAATTTTCATATGGAAATATCACAATGAAACCCTTTTGTGCAATTAATTTATGCTATTTAAAAAAGAAAATGAAAACAATTACTGTACATAGCATTATTAAATCGGGTCACTAGGGACCCCACCTGTGACAATAAATTTAAGTCAATTTGAGACACTTTGCCATTTACATTAATGGCATGGATTGAAATATCTTGAATATTTTGCATATTGTAGAGTTTAGTTTTTTTCTTTCAAAATCATTTTAGGGCCCAAAATCCACAAGTATTGTCACTGAATTTAATTTAATGGATAAAATCCATTTACATGGATGAATGAATACATTATCAACTTAGGTTCTTGAGTATTCAGAAGTCTGGTCACTGTTCTCCCTTGACTGTCTGGACTCCAGCCTGCATTAATGAGTAGAAATTCTTAAGGAGCCATCTTGCTGGCCATCACCTAAAGATTCAAAGCCAGTGGTTTCCTCCAAATCACATGGTCCTTAAGGCAGGTTGGGAGATGGATAAAAGGTCCTATAACAAAGTGATAAGGTCTCCACCCAAACCAAACAGGATTGAGAACATTCAATCCAAGTCACTCCTACCATGAGAATTTATTTCATCATCCCATTGAAGAAGCTTTGAAGAGCTGCCATAATACTACTGAATTTCAGATGGAGCTGGATTTGCTCCTGAGGTTCAAAGTTGGTTCTGAGTGCAGTGCTGAATCTGATCAGACCTCTCAGTCATGTGCATCCATATGGCTGCTCCCTTGAAATAGGTTACCATTGTTTTTCATAAGCTGCTCCTACATTGGAGGGCTGAGGAAGTCCTGAGTGCATCTGTTAGTTTTCTGTGCTTAGACCTGAAACCCACATGAGGTCAGAATGGCTGAAGCATGTTTTTGAACTTAAGGAATGAGACCACTAATACTTTCTAGCACAAAGTAGATTGCTAGGAGATTTTGCTAAGGAGATGGAAAGGGAGACACTAACACAGAATAACTTCATCTTTTTGCTGTTGCCTTAACTAGAACAGTGAAACTTTATGCATATTAGGATGCCTTAATCAAGTGCAGGATCCCTGAATGGAAGTTCCCATCATGTCATTTGAAGCTTTCCATCCTGAACCCACTCCTCATTCTTAAATGCACGCAAGAATTTCTAAGTCATATTTTTCTGTTCCTTGGAGTACACACCAATTCAAACTGGCATTTCTCCCCATCAGAATGCCTTGTTAAGATTTCTGATCATGGTTTTTGCACACAAGCAACAATTATGGTACAGGTCAGATATCCCTTATTTGAAGCCCTAAGAGTTTTAGAAATCTAGCTGAAGTCTTTCTAATTTTGAAAAGGTAATAGAGTCCACACACTATATATTATCCTTACAGAGACTGAGCCTATATCACATCATCAAAAAACTTAAGATTTTTTTCAACCAAATCTTTGAATATTCACAAAAGTCAAGTGAATAAAATTTATAGTCTCATATTTCTTCATGTCTGCTTTTTGCTTCAAAACTCAGCCATGAAGCAGAATGAAATCTTATCATTCTCAAGTAAATGGATAGAACTGGAGACCATCATTCTGAGCCAGGTTAGCCAGGCTCAGAAAACCAAAAATCATATGTTCTCCCTCATATGCAGACTTTAGATCTAGGGCAAATACAGCAATGTTGTTAGACTTGGGTCACACCCTAAGGGGAGAGAACATACAGGAGGTATGGGGATAGGTAGGAAACCCAAAACATGAAAGTGTTTGATGTCCCCACTGCAGAGGAGCTAATACAGAAACCTGAAAGTGACAGAGGCCAATATGGGAAGGTGACCTGGAAGTAGTGAAAAGGTCAGGTAGAGATGAATCAATTTGGGTTTTAATACACTTGTGCATGGAAGCGATGCTAGGAACCTCTCTGTATAGCTATCCTTACCTCAACTAGCGAAAATGCTTTGTCTTTCTTATTGCTTATGTCTTCTCTTTAACAAAATAGGAGAAAAGAGCAGAACAGATTCTGCTTGGAAGCAAGTGAGGTGGGTGGGAGAGGGAGGAGGCAGGGAGCAGGGGGGAGAAGTGGCCCAAACAAGGTATGCACATGTGAAGAAATGAATAAAAAATTAAAAATTAATAAATAAATAAGTTTAACTACTCACACATTAAAAAAAAAAAACCCTATGCAGAACTTCTGGAAAGTTTTGCATTTTTAAAATTTTTGTGGTTTTTTTTTTGGGGGGGGGGAGTGGAGGAGCTCCAATTGTGAATAATGGATTATGTAGCCACATTTGACTTCAAAACTTGACCTCAAATTTAATGTGTTGAGAGTTTGCTTTTAACCAGCCTCTCTTCTTTACAAATAGATTATTTGATAGAAAATAATTTTATCATTGTACTTTAGAAATTTTAATGGAAAAATAATACAGATACTATGCTAATACTAAAAGACATACAACTATCTGGTATATACTTTATTAATCAATTTTGTTACAGAATTTGAAGAGACTGACAGATGTTTAGGTAAATGGGAATGGTTATTAAAATTAGATTTCAATGGGAAGATGTTCAACTCTCATAAAATCAAAGTGATCATTTGTTTTGCACTATGAACACCATCAAATACCTCCTTAGATTCTAAACAAAAATCACTACTGCTGGGAAAATGCATTCACTACGTCACAAAGGAGAAAAATAAATGATGCAATGTCCATCCATGACTCATTTAAACATAAACACAGAATCCAGATTTCACTTTGCTCAGCTCCAAAAGCCAGCCACTGTCAGAAATGTGGTAACATTTCCTTCAGAATCCAATTTCTATAGCAATTCCAGTCCTTGATAGTGTATTCATCGTCAAGGAGAAACAACAGGCACTATCATGGCTCCCTGACAGTCTGGATTAGTCTTGCCTTGTGTTCCTGGTATGTATCTGATTGCATTTCTAAACTCTCATTTTTCTTGTCCTGTTTTCCCTCCTATCAAGAGTGGATATCTTAAAGTTCTTTATAATATTTTTGTAGAACTTAAAGTTCCTCAAGTGCAATAAAGATAGCCTTAAAATATCTGTAAAACTATAAAAGCTGTAAGGGTTTTAGCTGACAAGTTAAAATATTCTTAATTAAAGTACAATAACATGTTAATTCTTTTCAGGCTGATTTTATGTGTTCAATATTGAACTCAAGAATATGCAATATAATGACACTGATTTTATATGTAAACTCATAAATAAAAGTTATATATTTTCAGGCCATCATTAATGTCAATATTTTTTTAGTGTAGTCATGGTACTATAGCACCACTTAATCCAGAAAGAAAATCATTTCTTGATCTTTTAGGGATAAAAATATTTAATTGAGCATGTACGTTTTGGTATATAAGCATATGTGTGTCTTATTTATGTCTTCAGAGACAAAATTAAAAATTTTATCTCTTAATTTTAATGAAGTTCTAGCTATGTTAAATCCTTTTTACACAAATAAATTATTTTCCATGTTTACTCTTTGCCCAAGGAGACATATTTTTTAAGACTCTCCTGTGTGAAGAAAAACATTAATGTCAACTAAGGAGAAGGCAAAGTTGATGACAATGGATATTAGATATAAAAGGAATTTAAGAGAGAATCAAATAAGATATAACCAGCAATTCAGTGTTTCCCCCAAAAAAGGTAGCTGTTAAAACCCTGTTTGGAACATTTAATAATGAAAAGCATCATTATCCATTATTTCCTGGTTTATATTCCCCACAGTTGAAATATGGCATCCTAAAGATACATGCACTGTACAATTTTCTTTCTAGAATATTAGTAATAAATTAGTCTTACTCTACTTGATGCATTGGTTAAAAACATTAACTTTCCCCTTAGATTTTATCTTTCTTCTTCCTATTCTTCAACTGTTTGCTCTAGCTTCCCTTGTTTTGAATGCTAGATTTCTGATTTACACTTCACATAGTGATGAGCTCATCAAAGGGACTAAAAATTATTTTCAGCTTGAACGCAAAATATGGATTTACATAGATCTTCAGTTAGTTGTAGCAAAATTCTCTTTAATAACAAGCTTTTGACAATCCTCATCTCTCCCTAAACTCATATTTGCAAGATGGCATTTTACATGACTATCTAAACATATGACTTAAAAATTACCATTCATATGTTGTATAAAATTATTTTATTATCTTTTTTATTATTTTTACCATCTTTTACAATTTGTTTTTCTTATAAAATCAATATGACTTCTGTGATTTCATCCAAGTTTTCATGAGTGTGAGAAAACAATTTTAACACTGGAAAAAGAAACTAAAGATATCTTCTCAGAGATAATTTAGTCTAAACCCATAAAAAAGTTAGCCCCAGAAGTACTAAGTACTTTTTTTTTTAAAAGTAGTAAGTTATTTTAAAAATTTAAGAACAAGTTAAGAATTAGCATTAAGGATGATTAGTTCATGTTTTCTGTTGCTAGTTCATTTACATTAATTAAATATTATGGCAAAAAAGTAAAAAATAAAATCCCCAAAATTAGGAGAAACGAGACACAGAAAAAGAACTTTTACCTATACTTTCAATGTTATATAAATGAATAAGAAAAAGAAAAATGTTCATTGGGAAATTTTCATAAACCCAAGAAAGACACTGTAAATCCAATAAAGATATCATGAAATACTTTAAGCAGTAATTCAGGTATACTAGTAATTAGTTTCTCCTTCTTAGCTTCAAACCAGTCTCCTTTGTCCTGCTCTGTGCTACTGAACCCTTATCCTGCACTGTATTCTGTGAGCTGGCCCTGGCCAAGAGACATCATAAAGATTCCTCTGTTCTTTAGCAGTTGTGTCAAGATGCAAAATTCTCACACAGTTTATCACAGTTTAGTCACTGTTGTCCCAGAAACTGGTTTCCTCACCACATTGACATGGCTGGGCTCTCGTGGCTCAAGAGTGGCCAGTTTCTTGGTCATCAAACAGAAAATGCATTCATGTGGCAACCAGTTGCCTCTCGCCTTAGAAATGTGAATTGCAGCATTGAGGAGCCTCTTCCTCTGACTTTTGTTAACTTAACCATCATCCCTAGAATTAGCAGCCAATGTCTTGCAGTTAATGTTTCTTAAACCTTAGTCCTCTTCATATTTTTAATTCATTTTCCACTCGATAGCTTACATGGTTTTGCTAGAGTTGCCATAACAAAATACCACAAAATGGATGGTTTAAAAAAAACTAACTTTCTTACAATTCTGGAGGCTAGAAGTCCAAGATCAAGGCATGTTTTTTTCTAATGCTTTCTCCATGGTTTTTTTTCTCCCTTTTATTCTACATGGTCTCTCTCTTCATGTTTTTGTCCTAAATACCCCTCTTTAAGGTTACTACTCATATTAGATTAGGGCTTACCCTTACAACTCCACTTTAACTTAACTGTCTCTATAAAAGCCCTGTTTCTGAATGCTATGACTTTCTGAAATTAGAGATGAAGCATTAGAATTTGGGAGACATATTTCAGCACAAAACATATCTATTGCGAGTCTTTGTACTTTATGTTCCCTACTCATAGTTAAAAAGATGGTTTCTGTCTGTGACTGGGTAGCAGGTTTGTACATTACAGATATATAAAGTAGTACCAGCTGTGGTACCAGGACACATGTTCAGATGGATGAGAACTTTGGTGATTCTCTTGAGCTAAATCGTGATGTTACTTCCTTAGCAGTATGAAATGGGATGATCCTTATTCACAACATTAGTAGCATCACAATTTTTGCCATTTAATGTCTTAGGTGGTTTTCTTACTAAAGAAAGTGTTTGACATTACTGCTGTGGCATTAATGATAAATTTAAAGAAAAAAATAGAGTGGGTTGTATTTTCTTGAGTGTTCTGGAATAGACTAGAAACCTCAGTTCCTAAAAGTCAGAGCTCAAGACACAGTATGAGGATCAAAGAGTTTCCAGAGACCTAAAATCATCTTTCATAATATCCCAGGGATGATAATGATGGAAATCAAACACAAAATTTAGTGGTACAGATTGTAGATTTACAATTTTAGTTGAATTCAAAAGTAACTCACATGTAAACTAGGCTTCTGGCTAAAAGGAAATGAGGTTTTTAAAGCCTGGTTCAACAGAGACAAAACTAAGAATTCCAAGTACCTCCAAACCACTAAGTCTCACTTGCCAATGGAAATGGTTTTCCTTTATTTGTCTGAATAGACTAAACATCTGCTTAAAAATCATGTAGTAATATCACCCAGGCAGATGCATTGCAAGAAAATGCCATTTCTCTTCATCTGCTGGAATAATTACACATTCGACCCATTATAATCATTCATTAGTGACATTAGATCCATACCTAAGATCAAATATCATCAAGATGCAACAGGCAAGTACTCATAAACCTAAGGTTATCCAAAAAGAAATAGTTATAAACCAAAGGATTTGCAAGATTTTTATTAACATATGGTAGCAAAAACCACAGTATTATATATGATAATGAGTATTAAGAGAATTAGATCAAGAATAATAATATACAAAACTAGATCATTTATACATTCCAAATGTTTGTGACCCCCCTGAAATTCATATGTTAAAATCTTAAGCACCCAATATGATGAAATTAGGCTGTGGGCATGTGGATGGGGAGAGATCCCTTGCCCCTTCTAACATGAGGAGTTACTCCACAAAGAGGGACCTCACTAGACACCAAACCTTCCAGTGCCTTGATATTGCCTCCAGATGTGTGAAAAATAAATTCCTGTTGTGTATAAACCACCCATTCTAAAGTACTTTTATTTGCAGCTAAAATGAATGAAGACTAACATGGATTTCCTAGAGACTCTCCAGTTAATATGTGAGCTCACACAGTTGGACTATTGGTTGGTTGACTGGAACGTGAGTTTCAAGGTGTCTTACATGCAATGGATTGGTACTGAAGCAACTTACTGTAATGATGTGGATGAAGCCCTTGAAAGATGTAGAAGCTATGCACATCTGAACAGATTTGACATGTGTGACCTTGTACTTACATTCCAGGAGGAAGCTCAATGAATACCACTCACAAATGTGCTGAAATTTACATCAGTAGTGAGAGAAATTCCATGCTTGAAAAATTCCCCCATTTCTCTCCTTTGCAAGCTAGTGATGGGCTTGATAAGATCCTGAAGCATCAGAGGCCAATTAGCAGGACAAGGTGGATTCAATGCCATAAATATCAGAGAAGACATATGTGGAATTAGAGTACTTTGGTCTTGAAAGCATCTTTAACATGAATAACTGATCAAGATGTCTCTGAAAATGAGATAGATGGGGAAACTGTGGCAATACTCCAGAAAGTTGGTTTAAAATCTGACTCGATCCACAGTAAATTGAATCATGGTCTCTCACTTTATTTAACAAAATCCACACTCCCAGAATCTTTGATAGAAATTAAGATGGATCATACAGCACTTCCACAGTATATACTGTAAATATTTTTGCAAGTATTTCCAAAAAAGATGTGTGGCCATCTACTATGGTGACTGTGAATTCGGAAAAAGTAAACCCAGAGGATTCTGGGATGACTAAACACTAACAACTACTGAGTATCCAAAATGCCCTGTGACCCAACAATCAAAGTGGGAGCCAATATCACCCAGGTAATAAATGTAATGTTATTTCATGTCAATAACAGCATACCCAGTTGTTTTATGGACCTACCCTGAAGTGATCTTCTCAGTTCTTGAACGTATAGTAGGCATATTTTCTATATTATTTCTCTGACCTATTGGATAAGAATCTGATAGGAGAGGCTTACTATCAAGGAAGCCTTCATAACTTTCCCCTCCATCCACATAGTAAACCAGAAATAATATCACATCTCTGGGGGAACTGGAGAGGTTAGTGCAGAAATCAAAGCCTTGGAAGATGCAGGAGTGGTGACACACATTGCATTCCTATTTCCCTCACCCCTAAGGACTGTGCAGAGGTTCAACATATCTTGGAAAATGGTGTGATTTCTCATAAGTGTAATCAGGTAATGACTCTTATTTCTCATGTCTGTAATCCCAACTACTTGGGAGGCTGTTATTGAAAGGATCATGGTTTGAGGACATCTCAGGAATATAATTTGTGAGACCTTTCTCCTAAAATTCCAGAACAAAATGAACTGGAGATGTGGCTCAATTGGTGTAGTGCCTGTTTTGCAAGTGCAAAGCCCTGATTTCAAACCCCAGTCCCAACAAAAGAAAAAAAAAAAAAGAAAACCAAAAACCTCTAGTTCCAATGTTGGTTCTATATGCAGTACTTTTCAGAGTAAATAAACACAGCTAGTAGCATGTGGTATCCAGATTTTGCTCTGACACTTTTTTCTCTGTAACTACTCAAAAGGATCACTCAACAGTTTACTTCCACCTGGGAAAGTCAATAGTGTATCTTTGTAGTCTTATCTCAGGACTACATCATCGTTTCTAGTCTTTGCCATGAAACAATTCAGAAAGAACTTTGTCATCTTCACAATCCACACACTATTGCACAAGTTCTCTGCATTAATGTTATTTTGATGATTACATCTATTAAGATAGAAATAATGAAGTTTAAATGCCTTCATAACCCAGAGTGTAAGAAAGAAATCTCACCAAATTTCAAACACCTGCCACTTCACTGAAGCTTGTGTGGTTCTAATGGTTTGAAATGTCATAATAATTCATGCAAGATAAAAGGAAGTTTGGGAGCATACACCATCATCAAACAAGAGATTAAAGCAACCTATGCTACATCAAGTGTGCTCTTTCCTCCCTTCGACTGAATCCTTCAAAAGCTGCAGATTGGAATGTTAGTCACAAGATAAGGCTGCTCAACAAGTTCAAGCTGAAGCAAAAGCTTCTCATCTTTGGTGTTATAATCCACATTATAACTGAAGCATCTACAGAAAATAAGGATTCTTCATGAACCCTCTAACAAGAGCCAAGAAAGAATCTCAAGAGTAGTGTTCCAGAGTTTGGATGAAAATCCAGCCTCTTTTCTCCTTTTAACTCAGCTACTGACATGGTGATGGACTTTGGTATAGAGTAAAAATGTAAGCATGTGACTTCAGGTAAAAATGAGACCTAAGCTTCTTTCCATGATTAGAAAGTTACATAATTAATATATCCACAATATTAGGATGTGTGCAGTGATCTATCACCAAGTGAAAGTGTCATATAAGAGAACAGGCTTGTACAGTTCTGGAAGGCAGTTAATTTGTCTATAAATCAGACCCTTTTGATACTTATTTCTGCTACTTTTTCTCCCTTTCCTCAATGCAAAACCATTTGGTTTTATTGGGAACACCAAAGGAAGAAAATGAAACTTACTTGAAAGATTTAATCCTCAAAATATTTTTCTCCACTTAAAGGTGACCCAAAAATACACATGAAGGACAATCCTCTTAGTGTAAATAACTTCAAGTACTGCATTTGGCATTCTACTTTTATTATAAAAGAATATGGCAAGAAATATGAATTTTAAATAAATCATGTATGGTGCCTATTGGTTTCACTTGATGGTAATGGATTAGATGGATCAGAATAAAAAATTCTGACAAGAAAGTCTAGGGAAGAAATGATGTTGCTGCTCAAAATGAAAAGTGATATTTAGATCTTTGGATGCTTACCTAAGTTCTTCTTCAATGTACAACATCACATACTCTGTGCATATCAGTAAGTTTCTTACACAAACCATTCCAGAGATTTTTGAATAGGTTAATGAACAAAGTGGCCCTAGTAGCCATTAATTACATTGTCATGAAACTTCAATGATAATGTGATAGTGGTTAGTGGTTAGGACATTCCATGAGTCCATGCATGGTACTGATAGACTAATAACAAAGGAAAGGAAAGTTAACATCTTAGAATATGTCCAATGATAATATCATGGTATTAATAAATTATTCTAATTGAAAAACTAATTTCTATGCAAACTAAGTGTTGTAATGGGTTGTAGCCTGTGTAATTAAATAAATTTTCCTTATATCTTGTCACATAGAAACCTTTAGACTACTTGAAGCATGGAATGGTTTAATGAAGATAAGAGATATTGTGCCAGTTAAGTGTCAATGTCCTACAAAAAGGGGAACAAACAAAAGATTTATAAGATGTAATATATGAAACATATCAGAAACTATTATATGGTTGTATTCTCTATAGCAAGAATAGAGAAGAAGCCAAGGGATAGAAGTGGAAGTGGCTTTTCTCACTATTACTTAATAATCACACTCAGAAATTTTGCCAGTCCTAACAATTTTGAACTCTGCTAGTTGGTAAGTTAAAACTTCCAAGAGAATAACACTTTCATCAAGGAATGTAATAATAATGTCATTGAACTAAAATAGCAAGATATTTATTGCACATTCTAGGATAATTCTTCCAGCGAGTCAATTGGGAAATGGAGACTGCTCTATCCCATTGCCCAGAGGGCTGATCCCAGTTACCAAAAGTAAGCTGGATTGATGTTAACAATGGGAAGAGGAAGAGCATGTCTAGAAGCCAAAAGATTGTCTGGGTAGAATTTATCATTAGTAATTAGTAAAGTTTCACAGAATACTGCAGCTGTCAAAATGGTCAGAACCATTGTTTATTGAGACTCCTCAGGAAGGAAGGTTTGAGCTATTCACCAGGTAAAGAACCCTGACCAGTGGAACTCTAGATTTAAGGAAAAGAACATGTAGGAAGAAGATGGTGACTTACTTGGCAGAAATAAAGCATCAAGGAGAATTCAAAACTTTGACACCCTGAACCCCGAGCCCACAGAAAGCTTCTCCACACCACACTACACTGAGAAAACAGGAGGACTGCCAAGCTGCCAGATGCTGGCTCCAAACCTGCTTGGGAGACATTTGGCAGACCAACAGGTGAGCACCAAGCGTCATGCAGTATTCCCATAGCCAACCCTAAGATAAACCAGCATAGCCCCCTGGGCAGACTGACCCCTTCTCCCCACAAAAAAAAAAAAAAAAACTGGAAACTAACACACAGCAGAAGGACAGAGTTGGAAAAAGCACACCAGATAGGGGAAGGAGGAGGGAGCTGATCTCTGTGCAAACTTTGTGCAAACTTTCAGTAAACAAAGACTGGAAAGGCAGAAGGGCTGACAGCAGGTGATAAGCCACTGCCAGAATTAGGGCAGGTAGCAGTCCACAAAGCTCATCTCCTGAGCCAGTGAACAACATCCAAAGTCAAATGACACTGTGGAATTGAAAAATAATCAGCAAACCAACTCAACATGCTGACAGCAGGAGGCCAGCTGACCAATCACTGACCTTGCCCCAGAAAAAGGGGACAAGGCAAAGAAACAAGCCCCTAGTAATCAATCACAGTGAAAAACCCAACTCCAAAGCAAGACAACTGGTGAACTACAGAGCTGATTCTGGAACCTGAGGATAACATACAAACTTAAACTCTACCACTAAGGGAGGAGTTGAAAAAGCAGTTGCCTCTGAAAGACAGAAGAAAAACAAACAAACAAACAAACACTACCCAACCACCTGGCGAGACTACAACAGAGCTTCTGCTTAAATACCAACACCAGGATTGGATGCTGGAGGAGTAACACCAGAATTTAAACTAAGACTCAAATTCTATTGTTCCTGAACCTGGATTTTTTTGTTTGTCTGTTTATCTGTTTGCTTCTTCTGTTTCTTGTTTGTGTTTGTTTGTTCATCTCTCCACATTGAAATCTTTGGGTTTTGTTGTTGTTGTTAGTTTTACTAAATTACACCCAGACAAGGGACAGAAATAACACAGATACACTTAGCTACAAACCCAATATAACCACAAAACAAAATTAAACCAAGAGAAAGAAAACAGATGACAGAAATCACCAACTAGCCTATCAAGAACATAGTTACACAGTACCAAGAGAAGTGATGGCAAGACAAAAAGGGATGGAAACAATTCTCCCCCAAAAATAATTTAACACAGGATTCAGAAGGAAATGAAGAAAATGGATATCCAGTTCTAGACACCAACAAAACAAACATAAATGATGCCAAGGAACCCAGTGATGCCCACATGAAGAAAGAAATTCTGCAAGTAATCATTGAGAATTTCATGGAGATGTTATTACACATGGTTAACCAAAACGTACAAGAGGCATTCAAGAAATTTCAAGACAAAAAAAAAAAAAAGAATAGGAGAAGACAACGAAACAAATAAATGAAGTCATAGGAGCCCTAAATAAACACCAAAGTGAAACAGAGAACACTATAAATAGAGAAATAAATGAATTAAAGACAAAAATACACATTAAAGAGGCAGTGACCCATAATATGGAAAACCTCAGAAAAAAGAATGAAACAGAAATACAAAACACAATGGAAGGCCCCTCCAGCAGACTAGAACAAGAGGAAGACAGAATCTCAGAACTTGAACATAAAATGGAAATTAAAGGAAAAATTGAAGATTTATTTGTCAAACAACACAAGGCCTGAAAAAGGAATATTCAAGAACTCACCAACTCCATCAAAAGACCAAGCATGAGAATCAAGGGCATTGAAGGAGGAGAAGAGGTGCAAGCAAAAGGAATGCATAATATATTCAACAAAATAATAACAGAAAATATCCCAAATCCAGAGAAAACTATGGCCATTCAGGTACAGGAAGCCTCCAGGACACCAAACAGACTTGACCAAAATAGAACTACCCCATGACATATTATCATTAAAACAACAAGCACAGAGACTAGAGAAAGAATACTGAAGGCTGTAAGAGAGAAAAAACAAATAACATACAAAGGTAAACCCATCAAAATCATAGCAGATTTCTCAACAGAAAGCTTAAAAGCAAGAAGACCATGGAGTGAGGTATTCTGGGCACTGAATGAAAATAACTTCATCCTAGAATACTCTACCCAGCAAAACTATCATGCAAAATAGATGGAGCAATAAAAGTCTTCCACAATAACAGAAACTAAAACAATATATGAACACCAAACCACCACTACAAAAGATTCTTCAAGGAAGTCTACACATAGAAGACGAAAGCAAACAAAACCATGAGAAGACAGGCAGTGCCAAACCACAGGAGAAGAAAAGATGAGGAATCTGAGAGTAACATTGATTCAGCTGCACACAATCAAATCCTTAAACAACAAAAACAACTAAATGACAGGAATCACCACATACCTATCAATATTAATACTGAATGTTAATGGACTTAACTTCCCCATAAAAAGACACCATCTGGCAAAATGGATTAAAAAGGAAGATCCAACAATCTGTTTATAGGAGACCCATCTCATTGACAGAAACAAGCACTGGCTGAGGGTGAAAGAATGGAAGAAGATTAACCAAGAAAAGGTCCCTGAAAACAGGCAGGAGTCACAGTGCTTTTCTCAGACAAAGTAGACTTCAAACTTACATTGATCAACTGAGATAAAGAAGGACATTCCATACAAATAAAAGGGGAAATAAAACAAAAGGAAATAACAATTATCAACCTATATGCACCCAACATCAGTGCACCCACTTTCACAAACATATTCTGAAGGAACTAAAAGCAAATTTAGACTACAACACAGTGGTAGTGAGAGACTTTAATACCCCCCTGTCACCAATTGATAGGTCATCCAAACAAAAAGTCAATAACAAAATTCTAGAACTAAATTACACCATACATCAAATTGACCTAGCTGATGTCTACAGATTATTCATCCAACTTCTACACAATTACATTCTTCTCAGCAGCCCATGGAACCTTCTCCAAAATTGATCATATCTTAGGGCACAAAGCAAGCCTCAGCAAATATGACAAAATAGAAATAATCCCATGCATTCTATCTGATCACAATGCATTAAAACTAGAAATCAAAAACAAAAACAACAGCAGAAAACATGCAAACAATTGGAAGCTGAAGAACACATTGCTCAATGATCAGTGGGTCATCAATGAAATAAAGGAGGAAATTAAAAGATTCCTGGAGGTCAATGAAAATGAAAACATGACCTACACAGAACCAATGGGACACAGCAAAGACAGTCTTAAGAGGAAAGTTTATAGCCAGGAGTGCATATATTAAAAGGACAGAAAGATCTCAAATCAATGACCTCATATGACAGCTGAAATTCCTAGAAAAACAAGAACAAGAAAAACCCAAAGCAAGCAGAAGGAGAGAAATAATAAAAATAAGGGCTGGAATTAATAAAATAGAAACAAAAAAAAACATGCAAAGAATCAATGAAACAAAAAGCTAGTTCTATGAAAAAAATAAACAAGATTGACAGACCCCTGGCAAACATGACTAAAATGAGGAGAGATAAAACCCAAATCAGTAGAATCAGAAATGCAAAAGGAGAGATAACAACAAACACCATGGAAATCATCAGAGACTACTTTGAGAAACTATGTTCCAATAAATTTGAAAATCTTGAAATAATGGACAAATTTCTAGATACTTATGACTACACAAAATTGAACCAAGAGGATATTAATTACCTGAATAGATCTATAACACAAAATGAAATTGAAGCAGCAATAAAGAGTCTCCAAATAGAATAGTCCAGGACCTTGTAGATTCTCAGCTGAATTCTATCAGACCTTTAAAGAAAAACTAATACCAACCCCCCTTAAACTGTTCCATGAAATAGAAAGGGAAGGAACACTGCCTTACTCATTTTAATTAGCCAGCATTACACGTATCCCAAAACCAGACAAAGACACCTCCAAAAAGGAGAACTATAGGCCAATTTCCTTAATGAACATCGATGCAAGAATCCTCAATAAAATAATGGCAAACTGAATCCAACAATATATCAAAAGGTTCATTCACCACAACCAAGTCAGCTACATCCCAGGGATGCAGGGGTGGTTCAACACATGCAAATCTATAAATGAAATACAGCACACTAATAGAAAAAAAGACAAAAACCACTTCATCATCTCAATAGATACAGAAAAAGCCTTCGACAAAATCCCAAACTACTTTATGATAAAAGCTCTAAGAAAACTAGGAATAGAAGGAATGTACCTCAACATTACAAAGGCTATATATGGAAAACCTACAGCCAACACCATACTTAATGGAGAAAAACTGAAACCATTTCCCTTAAAATCAGGAATGACAAGGGTGCCCACTATCCTCACCCTATTCAACATAGTCCTGGAATTTCTACCCAGAGCAATTAGTCAAGAAGAAGAAATAAAAAGAATACAAATAGGTAAAGAAACTGCCAAAATATCCGTATTTCAGATGACATGATTCTATACCTTAAAGACTCAAAAAACTCAACTCAACCCCAAAACTCCTAGATACCATAAACAGCTGCAGCAAAAGCGGCAGGATAAAAAAATCAACTTACAAAAATCATTATCTTTTCTATACACCAACAACAAACAAATTGAGAAAGAATATATGGAAATAATTCCATTAACAATAGCCTCAAAAAAAATCAAATACCTAGGAGTAAACTTAACAAAGGATGAGAATGACCTCTACAAGGAGAGCTACAAACCCCTGAAGAAAGAGCTCAAGGAAGACTACAGAAGGTTGAAAGATCTCCCATGCTGATGGATTGGTAGAATCAACATAGTAAAAATGGCTATACTACCAAAAGAAATCTACATGTTTAATGCAATTCCCATCAAAATCCCAATGATACTCATCACAAAGATTGAAAAATCTACAAGGGACCACGAATAGCCAAGGCAATACTCAGCAAAAAGTGGAATGATGGAGGTATCACAATACCTGACTTCAAACTATAATGCAAAGTAATAGCAATAAAAACAGCATGGTACTGGCACAAAAACAGAGATGAAGACCAGTGGAACAGAATAGAGGACCTGGATATGAATCCACACAGTTATGCCCACCTTACTTTTGACAAAGGTGCCAAAGATATATGATGGAGAAAAGACAGCCTCTTCAACAAATGTTGCTAAGAAAAGTGGTTATCTGCCTACAAAAAACTGAAACTATATACATGTCTTTCATCCTGTACTAGTATCAATTCAAAGTGGATTAAGGACCTTAATATCAGACCTGAAACTCTGAAGTAGTACAGGAAAGAGCAGGGAATACTCTGGAAGTAACTTGTATAGGCAAGGACTTCCTCAATAGAACCCCTGCAGCTCAGCAACTAAGAGAAAGGGTGCACAAAGGGGACTTCATAAAATTATAAAACTTCTGCAAAGAAATGGTCTCTAAACTGAAAAGACCACCCACAGAGTGGGTGAAAACATTTGTTGTCTATACACCAGACAAAGGACAGATAACCAGAATATACAGGGAACTCAAAATTAACTAAACTCTCCCAAAATTAATGAACCAATAAAGAAATGGGCAACTGAACTAAACAGAACTTTCTCAAAAGAAGAAATTCAAATGGTCTAAAAACACATGAAACAATGCTCACCATCTCTGGTCATAAAGGAAATGCAAATCAAAACCACACTAAGATTCCATCTCACTTGTGTTAGAAAAGCCATCATCAAAAACACCATCGACAACAGGTGTTGGCGAAAAAAGGAACCCTCATACACTGCTGGTGAGAATGCAAGCTAGTGCAACCACTCTGGAAAACAATATGGAGGCTTCTTTAAAAACTAAACATAGATCTGCCATATGATCCAGCAATCCCACTCCTAGGGAAATATGAGAGGAATGTGACACAGGTTACCCCAAAGACACCTGCACACCCATGATTTTGCAGCACTATTTACAATAGCCAAGTTATGGAAACAGCCAAGATGCCCCACTATGAATGAATGAATTAAGAAAATGTGGTATTTATACACAATGGAATTTTACTCAGCCATGAAGCAGAATGAAATCTTATCATTCTCAAGTAAATGGATGGAACTGGAGAACATCATCCTGAGCGAGGTTAGCCAGGCTCAGAAGACCAAAAATTGTATGTTCTCCCTCATATGCAGACTTCAGAACTAGGGCAAAGTCAGTAATGTTGGACTAGGGTCACACCCTAAGGGGAGAGCATATACAGGAGGAATGGGGATAGATAGGAAACCCAAAACTTGAAAGTGTTTGATATCCCCACTGCAGAGGAGCTAATACAGTAACCTTACAACAACATAGGTTAATATGGGAAGGTGACTGGGAAGTAGTGAAGAGGGTCTAATTAAATTTGAGGCAGTCATTTCAATGTAAACATTTGATCTGTGTGTCTCCTTACTTTGAGGATCATATCTACAAAGATGATATACAATTTGTTTCATGGAAACGGAATTGTTTTGACATTGTATAGAGGTTCATATTGGTGCAGAATGGAATGAGTCAATGTTGAGTTGCCAAAGAGGTGGATTGTGCTAGCTACAATTTATTTCTTTTCAGCTTCAAGTCCACCCATCTTTGCATGATTTGTAATGCTGATACTGGACACTGAAAGCTGTATTATTCCTTTGCCAGCTGGATAAATAGTAGACTAATGAAATAGAGGACTTTAGATGGTTGCTGCCAAACTGGAAGTTGAAGAGAAATATCTTTGTGGTGAGGTGTCCTCCATCCCATGTAAGACTTAGTGAATAAATGTACCAAACCCCCAAAAGATACCACAGTGCAGACTGTCTTTGCTCATTAGTTTGAATGTCCACTTACCAGTTTCTTTGTTACCATATTGACAGGAACCCTGGCGCTCACAGCTCAGCAGCTGAAACCCTTCTAGCACAACAATCAGTGTAATGAGGCTTCATCACCATGACGCTGGCAACATTAGCTCTGTTCTTGTGGCATGGTGGTGCCCACTGTCTGTTACCATAGCCCTGGGTGATGCGTGTCTGCAGCAGGCATGTCCTGTCCACAGTGCTAGGAATCCTGCTCTTTCCCCTTCTTTGAGTTTCCAAATTCCCTTCTTATGAGCTTTCCTTCCTAGTCCAAGAGTGAATAGCCATGCTTAAGGAAATTCCTCTGTCCTCCCTTATTAGTCAACCATATTTTACTTGGCGATGGGTTTTCTTAATTCATTTCCTCTGATAAACCAGAAAAGTTTGAATTCAAAGAATACAGTGACATGCTGATTAATATCTAACTGACTCAAAATTTTACAACTCCGAAATTACAAGTTATTGGCAAGAATATGAATGAAATGGCCATAATCATACACTACAAAGTGAGCACAGAAATTGCAACAACAAATTCAGGAAATAAATTGGGAAAGTCCAGGAAATTTGAACTTGTTCATACCTGGATCTCAACCATTCTGATGGTCATATTTCTTTAAAAAATTAATATTTGGGTACATATGTACATACTTACACACATAAAAAACACATACACAGAAGCATTGCTTTCAAAAAGATAAAAGTGCAACCAAACTGAAATTTCATTAATATTAGAATAAATAAATTGTAGTGTATTCATTTCACTGTACCAGAGATGGTAGTAAAAATAAATGAATATACATCAAGATCAATAAAACCTATGTGATATTGAAAAAAGGTGTAAATATAAAAAACAGTGATATTCAAGTTTAAAATTTCAAAACAATGCAATGAATATATATATATATATGTATTTTATACCTGCTACACACACTACAAATGTATGTAGAAAATAAACACATTTATAACATAAAAGCAAGTATGGAATAAAAATACCTCTGGGGAATGTCAGAATACTAGTTGGAAAATTAGAGAGTGTTTTATAGAAAAGTTACCATGTCTCCATGTTTTATGTAGTAAGAAATCTTTTTATTTATGCATTTCTGTTTTTAGATGGAGCATTGTCATGCTCCACAGGTTGATCTTGAACTCCTGCACTCAAACAATCCTTCTACTTCAACCCCCTGAATGCTAGGATTATAGCATTAACCACAACACCCAGCTAAAAACTCCCCTTTAAAGATGTCATTTCTGAACTAATGTTACACAAGAACAATAGCTAATAACATTCTACTAGATACTGAAATTTTACTGAGAGGTTTTATTTATTTTACCACATACAAAAAGAAGAGGGAAATCCTCTACAAAGACGGACATATGGTCATTAGCTGGACTATTATCTCATTTCATCATGTAAATCATACTGTACATGTCAAATATATATTATTCAAATAAATAAAGATGTCATTTCCTCATTTTGTTCCTTTAAATTTAACTCAGAATCATGAAGGTCTAAATTCAGCAATCCTACCTTTTTCTGAAGTACCTTTGCTCTAACGCTTATTGCTCAGTATTCATTCTTGTTTGACTCTGGTAATCTAGACACACATTTATCTCTGTTTTGTTTTAGCTACAATACAATGTCTGCCATAGAGAAATCACTAAGGGACCTGAATGCAAGTGAAGGTTATTTGGGGAACTTGAAACTTACAAACATCTACCTAGGGCCAGGATATGAAAATCATAAATCTTTTATTTAAAAAATACATTTTTTAAAAGACATTTTAAAATAAATTGTCATCATAATCTTCAAAATAACAGTTTGAGAATCTATATTTTAAAAAATCCTTCTGATATTATTTAGAATTAAAGAAAAGTTATACTCATTTATTCATTCACTCCAGAAACATGTTTGATGCCTAAAATGTGCCAGATGTTGTACTTGGCATTGTAGATGAAGGATAAGGAAAACAGACATACAAAGTGTAAGGTCTGTGTTCTAGTAAGAAGAACACAAAAGTGCCCAACACAGATCTATCAAACAATTATGATGCATAAGAATCATACTATGATCCTGCGGGAAGAAAGACAGACCCTGGTTTCTTGGTGTCATTGTTATACTGCAGAATAATTTTGTCCTGAAACAATTGTACTTCCTGTACTATTACTGGATCAGTTAAGTCTTCTATTCAGTTGCACATTTTGGGTATGGATTTCTACTCTGCTACTTTCTACTTCTGTTAATAGCCTTTGCTAACTTTCATGACTGCAATTAAGTCTATTGTTGGGTTTCAATCCTCAAATGTATTTTAAATAATTCAAGATAAGAACAGTCTATTGTATTTATGCAGTGGTAAACTAACATTTAGGCCCCGTGATCTTTGCTCCCTGGGTCACTCTTAAATTTATGTTACCTTACATGACAAAAGTTTTTTTTTTTTAATTGTTGTGCTGGGTGGGGGTACATTGTAACATTCACAAAAGTTCTTATAATGTATCAAATATGTCATACTGAATTCATGCCATGGGATTTTGTAGCTGTAGTTAAGATTTAAAAAGAATTGTTATTAAAAGGGACAATATCCAAGTGGGATCCACTGTGATTTTTTGGAGCCTTGTAAAGCAGATGCTAGCAACAAATTTTTGCATTTTGCTTTCAATTTTATTTATTTTACCTAATTTCTTTAAATTTAAGTTTATTTTTTGGTGGCACTGGGGTTTGAAGTCAGAGCCTTAAGCTTGTTAGGCACTTGAATCAAGCCCCCAGCCTTTACCTTCATTCTTGAAGGATATTTTTGTTTCTCCATTAAAATTATGTTTCATTTGTCTCATGTATTATAGTTTCTGCTGAGAAATTATCAATAATCTAATTGCTTCTTTAAGTAATGTGTCATTTATTTTGGTGTTTTGCTCTTAAGATTTTTTTTTTTTTTTTGCTTCTGTTGTTATATGGTTCTGTAGGCTCATGTCTTTCATCAAATTTGGGAACTTTTCAACTACTAATTTTTCAAATATAGATGAATAAATAGGTAGCTAAATAACTAGATGGATGGATAGATAACAGGTATATTTGCATACTCAACTGATTTCAATGAGAAGAATGTCTAATATTTTGTTCCATGAGTTTCTACTAACTTCTTAACTCTGTTGTCTCTTTGTTTTTCAGGTTGGATAATTTCTACTGATAAATCTTCAAGTTGGCAACTTCTCTCCTCTATTACCTCCATTATTCTGTTAATTAAATTGAGGAGCTTTTTGTTTGGTTGGTTACGGTATTTTCCAGTTTTAAATTTTCCATCTGGATCTTCCTGTATCATCTAAATCTTTGCTAAGACTTGCTGTAGTTCTGTTTGTGCCAAGTATATTTGTACTTTTGGTAGTGGTTTCATAGTTACTATTTTACAGTGAGCCAAATAATCTGTCTCCTCTCATTATAGGTGTCTTCTGATTGAGCATGCATGTGTGCATGCATTTGTGTATGTGATGTAAACTTTCCTAGTTCTACACCTGATGAGTTATTTTGGATTGCATCTTGAATATTTTGAAATTACATATTCAAATTCTGGATATTGTGTAAATCTCATATGGAATATTATTTTTATAAGTAAGCTATGAATTTGACAAGATTTGTACAAATTGCAGTCAGCTTTCTTTATGTTGTGGTTTCAAAACCTTTGCAGTGCTGTTTGGATGTAATCTGCAAATAACCTAACCAATCAGCAGCATAGGAACTGAACAGTAGCCCATGCCCTAGGTCAGTTCCCAAGCCTTTTGCATACTATTACCTTTACAATATTCACTTTAGAAGTGATTCTGGAGATTCATAAACTGCTTATGGTATTGCTTTCCTGAACTCTTGCCTTTTGTGATACACCCAAAACATTCCCATTCCCTGGGAATCACTTTTCTGTCTTCTGGTCCCAAAGTAGAAGTTCTGTTTACTCACTCTGCTGTGCACTTTCTGAAAATGCTTCCATTTAAGCCCAAGCAACAGAAAAAAGTCATGCAAGGGATATTCGATCCATCCTCTAGTCACCCAGCTTCTCTGATCAGTACAGAAGATGTTCTCCCTCAGCATCTTAGGTCTCTGTAGGTTACTTCTGCTTCCATGACTGATGTTACAGCACAATTCCAGAAGCAGAGCTGCCTTAAGACTGAAGTGCAGATGAAATGAGAAAAGAAAAACATAAGGGAATTTTCCAACTTTTGATGATCTTTAGAAGACACCTTTCCTGGAGCCAGAACTAGATGGCTTTTCCTAGAAATCTGTCTGCCCCATTAATGCCAACTTCCTGATTTGAGATGGGCTTGAGTCTAAGCCACAGTACAGTGGGAGAAAACTAATCATAAGCTCACAGCAAGTTTGGCAAAACTTCATCTTCAAACAGCTGCTTCATGCATTATATCAAGGATTTATAAATTGAATTCAGTGAAAGTGACAGAGTGGAATGGGCTGATTCCATTTTTGCTAAAAGTGGAACTCTTTTTGGCCATAATTTTAAGACTTAAAAAGTTAACTTATGGTTTTCCTAAATTCCATAGAAAAATATATTTAGTAAGAGTGCTTTTCTTGTGATTTATTGCATTGTCTTCCTGTAGAAGGAGTCATCAAGAACTGGCTGGTGGAATTCAGTTCACAGTAAATGTTGCATGAGAGATGACAGATAGTCTGATACTGAGTGAAAGTGAATGAAATAAAAGCACTTTCAAAGAGTACAGACAAAATGGGAATTATTCAATATATCTTAATGTCCAATTTTGTATTGACTTGTTTGCAACAAATAATGTGTAATCTCATAGGAAGATGCAGCTAGAATTATTCAAAAGTAAACCATCATTACAAAGTGAAATAGGTTATTTTTCAATGGACATAAAAGAATAAAAGAACTTATTACACTTCCTTTAGCGTATATTTACATCTTCAGCAATTCAATATTCTTCTCCTCTTTCAAACCCAGCAGTGTATGTTTCCACATCCAACAGATAATGATCACTCAAATGTCATTATTCCCCCGAAAAATTACACTTGAGTTGATTCGCTAAAGGGGACTATGTAAGAGTTCACATAAAAGCTCTGTCCTTTCTCCATAATTGCTATCCTGGGGTTCTTGTTCTTCAAGTTCCTTAGTCATCAATTTAACCTCTTGGTCTCCCTCCTTATGCTGCTCTGCTAAAGATTTCACTGTGTTATTACTCTCTTCTCATTTCTCAGTGGAACATTTTTAGTGCTATTAAGAGCAGGTGTCCACATAACTTAGACATATATACTTATCGATTCCATTTTTATCAACAAGCATTGAAGACACCCAACTCCTCTCCTGATGACTTCTGTAAAAGTTTCAACATCTGCTACTTTCCCAGAAAATGGAGGGAATATTATCATCTCCAATAGTATTCTAGATCTGTACCTATTCCCCAAATGACATCTTCACTCATATTTATCCCCACTTAACATTAACTGGGGAATTTCAATAGTGTCATTATGAGTGAATTTCACAGCTATGCCTTATGTTTTCCTAGCTTCCATGACATTACAGACGTTCATTTCTATTGTGAAAAATCATTCACCAGTCCAGCATATATGGACACAGGGCACAATGCCATGCACTCAGAGCTCAGGTTCATTGTCTTAAATTCACTAAAACTCTCACGGATTATCACCAAAACTTTCAATATAGCAAAGTTGCTTTTGAGATATCTTGACTTCATTGATTAGGAGCAAAAGAGAAGCTTTCTGCCTGAAGTTTGTTCACTCAGTTCTCATTTCTGCTCTTATGGTCAGCATTGTGCTGACACTATAGAGAATTTCATCCTTCTGAGGTATGTCCTAGAGAACTTGTAAGGAAATGGCATACCTAATTGTTAGCAATAATATAATATATAAACATATGCTTTGGATAAAGTAATACTCAGAACAAGATGACACAGACACACTTTCCCCCATTCCTGCTAGGTTCTCCTAAAACTCACATTCAGAGCCTCTGAAAGGTGGAAAAGAAAAGGCCAAGTAGCTAAGGACTTTGACATCTGAGGAGCTATACATTGGTGAGTTGTTTGGTTTTCCTTTGGCCTCATGGATCCCAGACTGGGTGCTAGAGAATGCCAAAAGAACACACAAAAAGCAGAAGAAAACATTTATATTTCTAGTCAAAGGAGAAGGAGAAATTCCTCCAAATAAAACAAAAATCTTTTCAAAAAAATAACTTCACTATCCCAACAAAGAACCATGGAAATAATTGCAGTCTTGTGAGAAAGGCTGTAGGTGATAGCCAAGTGGGAACTCCCTCTTGGTGCTGTGGTTTGATATACTATAAATTTGCCCCTGTCAGAGACTTGTGTGATGGAAACTGGGTCCCTGGTGAGGTGATATGAGATGTGGTGGGACCTTTAAGAGGTGGGTCTTAGTGGGCATCTCAGGCCAGTGGGGCACTACTTTTAGAAGAGACCGTTGGAATCGAATCTCTGTGTTTGGCTTCCTGATTGGCAGGGTGATCTCTCACTCCCCAACATGCAATCCCACCATCAACAATAAGACCCTTGTCAGAGCCAGTACTAAGCTGTTTGAACTTTCAACTTCCAAATCTGAGTTAATATCTTTTCTTCATGAAGTTAGCCTGCCTCAGGTATTTTGCTTTAGTAATGAAAAATGGACTAAAATACTTGATGTCCACCCTAACCCTCATTCCCTGCATCCCACTGACCTGAGTCAAAGAAAATTGAGCTCATCCTTTCCAGTTAGTAGCCATTGGTGTTCAGAAGGTCATATGGCAATACTGGGTGTCCATACCTACCCAACAGTAATGAATAACCCTTTGTCTCTCTGCCACTGTCAGAGAAGGTTGAATAGGGAGCAGAAATCTCATCAAAATCCAAAGGTAGCAGGTCATATTCTACCACTACGTTGTCAGAAGAGGGAACATAGGAAATTGAACAAGGTGTCTGTCATCCTAAAAGCCAGGTGAAACCAATGGACAACCTGAACAATCTCATCTTTGCTCAGCAGCAACAAGCATCCACTCTCTAACACAGGATTTCAAAGAAGAGTAAGTGGGAAACCAGGGTTTTCATTTCCATCTTCAGTAGCCAGGTAGTGCCTACCCTTTGTTGGTATTATGTTGATAAAGCACAAGATTAAATAATATTCAGTATTATACAATGATGTCCAAAATTCTAAGGAAACAATTTAAAAATCACTCATATCAGGAACCAGAAAAGTCTTGACTTCAACAATGAAGCACAATCATTACATCTCAAGCAATGATACAACTACTGAAGTTATCTACAAAGATTTCAAAGCAAGTATCATAAAAATATTTAAATAATAAATATTAGCTTACTTAAAAAATTGAAAGAATAGAGTTATCAACCACAAATGTAAGATGTAAAGAAGAGCCAAAGGGAAATTTTAGAAGAAAATGGAAATTAAGTAAAGAAAAATTTTAATATCAGGCTTAATTCCAAGCAAGAGGAAAAATAGTTACTGTATACATAGAAATAGAAAAATTGTCTAATATGAACAGCGGAGAGAAAATAGTCTCAAAAAGTTGAACTATAAGATTATATCAATGGCTTTAAAATTATGTTATCAGAGTTCCCACCATGCCAGAAAAAGGAAGACTAATTGTAGTTATATATTATTAAATTTATTTGAACAAATGACAGCTGAATAATTCCCAAAACACATAGTAGAAAATATAGAGAATTTCATGAAAAAAAGTCAAGAAAATATAAAATAGTGTCAAAACCAATATGGAACTAAAAATGTATAAGTCAATTGATAATTTAGTATTTGTGCTCAATAGATGGCAAAATAGAGATTGAAAAAAATAAGTTGTGTCAGTAGAATATATTGAGATTGTAGCATAAAGAGGAAACAAAAGTTGGACAATTATTTAAAAACACATAAGATGCCTGTGAAACACAACAGAGATATCAACCTAGGTGTAAGTAGAGTTCCAGAGGAAGAAAAGATAAAGAATAAAGCTGGAGCAATATTTGAAGAGATAATGGCTGAGACCATTCTAAAGTAACAAAGTCTCCACAGCACTCAAGCAAGAAAGTAAAAGAAAATAACATCTAAACTCATTTCAGAAAACAATGCTCAAAACCAAAATCAAAGAGAAAAGTCTTAATAGCATGAATAGAAAAAGTATAAGTATCATTTTTTAGGACTAATAAGACAGATCAAAACTTGTATCAAACAACTAAAATGGTGCTGAGAGAGAAATATTTAACAATAAATTCACAAATCTTAAAATGTAAAAATTTGAAAATCAATGATCCATCTCTAGAGGCTCATAAAAAAAAGTAAGTTAAATTCTAAACCAGTGATGGAAGGAAGTAATACTGAAGAAATAAGTGAAAAAAATGATACCCAAGGAAAAAAATATTAGTGTAAAAAATTTGCTCTTTGAAAAGATAACAATTAATACAATTATAAAATTATAATACATTCAAAATAAACAAAAAGAAAAAACAAGTTTACAATAACAAGAATGAAAAAGAAAAATAATAGAAACATACACTATAAATTAAAAGAGGATAATGATGATTACTTTATATGAACAATTTTAAAATATTTTAAAAATTCTTTTAACAGTGCAAGTTACCAAGTCTGTTAGGAAAGCAAGAAAATTAGAAGTCCAATTTACTCTTTTAAATAAAATCTGTAATTCAAAAATATTACAGAAATCAAACTCTAGGACTACTGAGTTTATTAGTAAATTTTCTTGAACAGATTTTGTTAATCACAATTTAGATGAAGTAAACAGATTCTTTTAAAAATGCAATTCATCAAACCTTATAAAATTTATTTTAGAAATAGAGGAACAGAATATTTTGTGGTGCACTGTCTGGGATGGATTATTCTAGAGTACTAGAAAGATTCTGTAGATTAGCTGAGGGGTCGTCACAGCAGTGCATACAGATGTATGCAAAATTTTGATAAATTATATTCTTGGTTTGTACCTTTTGTTTTTTTAAGTACATAATATCAATAAAGCAATTATTTGGAAAAAAGAAACAATTATGGTAAAGTGTTTGGAATCATTTTACAAGGAGAAAAATGTCCAAGAAGAATTGGAATTTGAAGAAAATCTAGCATGCCTGAATATCCTTATAATATATACACATATATAACTCATAGTTAACAATTATTCAACAGAATCTGTATTCTTTAAGTCAAGCTCTTACAAACTAAGCAAAAAATTCCAAATTCAAACTATCTTTTTTCAGAGTATAGTAAAACAAAAAGCCCTCCCTGTATTAGTTTGCTTGGCTGCCATGACAAAATACAGTGGATTGGTGGCTTCAATGATGGAAATTTATTTTCTCACAGTTTAGAGGCTAGGAAGTCCAAGAGCAAGGTGCCAGCAGATTTGATTTCAGATGAGGACTTTCTGATGTCTCTGCTTATAATGATACTAATTCTATCTTACCAGGCCCCACCCTTATGAACCCATTTAACTTTAATTACTTCATTAGAGTTTATATATCAGGATACAATCACATTGGGAGTTAAGGCGACAATCAGTGCAACACAATTCAGTCCTCTGCACTCCCTGCCACAGTTTAATAAGACTTGTCTTACTGAACTTTGTACTTACAAGAATACAATCTGATTTTTGACCAGAGCCAAAAACATACAGGAGAAAAGACAACCTCTCCCACAATGGTGTTGGGAAAACTGACCATCTGCTGGCAGAAAACTCAAAAGAGACCTCCATCTCTCAGCCTGTACAAAGACCAATTCCAAATGTATCAAAGATCTTAACATAAGATCTGAACCTCTGAAATTACCACAGGAAAACATAAGGGAAACAGTGGAAGATACAGGCATAGGTAATTGTTTTCTGAATAAGACTGGAATTGCCAAGAAAATCAGAGCAGAACTGACAAATAGAAATGTGTCAGATTAAAATCTTTCTGCACATGGAAAGAGTTATCAGAATCAAGAGGTAACCCACAGAATGGGAGAAAATCTTCACTAGTTTTTCAACAGATAAAGAATTAATATCCAGATATGTACAGAGGGTTCTAAAAATTAACCAGCAAATGAACAAATAATCCAATTAGTGCATGGGCAAAAGAATTGAACAGTTCTCAAAAGAAGTACAAAGGGCTTATAAACACAAGAAAAATGTTCAATATCCTTAGCCCTAAAGGAAATGCAAATCAAAACTACACTAAGATTCCATCTCACCCTCATCAGAATGACTATCATCAAGAAAACAAATAACAACAGATGTTGTCAAGATGCAGGGAAAAGAAACCCCCATCCACTATTGGTGGGAATGTAAGCTAGTACAACCACTACTGAAATCAATATGGAAGTTAACCAAAGACTACAAGTAAAGGGAAATGATTAAGAGGGTGAATTGAAATATGATACATTGTAAACATTTCTGTAAATGTCACAATGTACCCCCAGTACACGAATGATAAATAATAATTTACCTGCTTTATGACCCTGTCATACATTCTTGAGCATATATTCACAGGCATGTAAATGAATACATAAGAGAGATACCTGCACACCCAAGTTTATTACAGCTCTGTTCTCAATAGCCACCCTGTGGTATTAGCTGAGGCAATGAACAGCCAATGATTAAATAAAGAAAATATGGTACATGTATACTATGGGGTATTACTCAGCCATAAATAAAAATGAAATTATGTCATTTTCAGGAAAATAGTTGGAACTGGAGATCATCATGTTCTTTGAGATAAAAGCTCAAAAGCCAAATATTGCATGTATTCATGCATCTGTGGGCCCTAGACCTAACATATGATTGCATAATAATAATGGGACATGATGTAAAAAGGGACTCTCAGGAAAGGAGTAAATGGAGGGAAAGGATACTTAGAGGAGAAGAAAGTAGAAGTACATTACATATACATTATGTATGTTATATATAAATATTACAAAAACACTAAACACTGTTTGAAAAAGTGGGGAGAAGGAAGGGAACTGTGGAAATATAATAGAAGTGATAAACTCGTTCAAAACACACTCCATAAAACGATCACAATGAAGACCCCTTGTGTTATTAAAGTATGCTAATTACTAAATAAAATTAAAAAGAATAAAAGAGTAACAAAAACAGTAGTGAATACTGTGATAAAACAGAACCACTAGTGAGTCCTATTCATAATGACAGAGGAAAGAATTCTATTCAGAAGTAACACAAGAGATACACTTTGCTGAGGTAAAGCACCAGGGAGAGCCAAAACTTCAGCACTCTGAAATCCTAGCTTGTGGAAGGCTTCTCCACACCATGATTTACTAACAGAACAGCTGGTGCTCCCTGTGGAGCTGTGCCCTATAATCCTAGGGAGCCATTGCTCAACAGGCCCGCACCATCTCTGCTGGGCCTGTGTCCCTCAGTCCTTCCAGGCCCACGCTCCACAGGCCCACCAGATTGCTGCAATGACAGGCCTCTGCCTGCAGGCCCATGGGGCCCTGCCCACCTGCCACCCTCAGGAGGGTCCAAACCTGCCTAGGAGACACAGACAGACAGGACTAGATGCTAAAGAAGTAATAGCAGAACTACCAAGAATGAAATTCTACTGTTCCTGAACTGGTGATTTTCTGACTTTTTTTTTTTTTTTGGCCTCCCTTTAAAGGTTTGGCTGTCTGTTTTCCTATATAATTGTCTCCCTGCTGTTTTCTTTGGTTCTCCTTTTTTTCATTGTTGTTCTTCTATTTTTCTTTCTTTCTCTTTTATCTCCTTCCTTGGTTTTGTTTGTTTCACTATTGTATCTCAGCTAACACTAAATTACATAGTATAGGGACAGAAATGTTACCAAATGGAAATATGGGAAGACAAAAAAAGGATGGAAACCATTCTCCTCCTCAAAATAAATTAGTACAGGATTCAGAGGGAAATAAAGAAAACGGATACCCAGATCTAGACTCCAACAAAACAAAGATAAACTATACTAAGGAACAAAATGAAGCCCAAAAGAACACTCTGAAAGAAGAAATCCTGCAAGTAATCACTGAGAACTTCATGGAGATGTTATTAGACATGGTCAACCAAAACATACAAGAGGCACTCAAGAAATTCCAAGACAACAAAAGTAAAGAATATGAGAAAACACAAAAACAAATAAATGAAATCAAAGGAGCCTTAAATAAACACCAAAATGAAACAGAGAATACCATAAATAGAGATATAAATGAATTGTGGATGAAAATTGACAACATTAAAGAAGAAGTGACCCACAATATGGAAAACCTCAGAAAAAAGAAAGAAACAGAAATACAAAACAAAATGGAAAGCCATTCCAGGAGAATAGAACAAATGGAACAGAATCTCAGAACTTGAAGATGAAATGGCAATTAAAGGAAAAACCGAAGAACTATTAGTCAAACAACTCAAGATCTGTGAAAGGAATATGCATGAACTCACTGACTCCATTAAAAGACCAAACCTGAAAATCATGGGCATTTAAGAAGGAGAAAAGATGCAAGCAAAAGGAATGTGTAATATAGTCCACAAAATAATAACAGAAAATTTCCCAAATCCAGAGAGCACTACACTCATCCAGGTACAGAAAGCCTCCAGGACACCAAACAGACTTGGCCAAAATAGAACTACCCCATGCCATATTATTATTAAAACAACAAGCACAGAGACTAGAGAAAAAATATTGAAGGCTGTAAAAGAGAAAAAACAAATAACTTACAAAGGCAAACCCATCAAAATCATAGCAGATTTCTCCATGGAAACCTTCAAAGCAAGAAGAGCATGGAGTGCAGTCTTCTGGGGACTGAATGAAAATAACTTCAACCCTAGGATACTTTACCTAGCAAAATTATCATTCAAAATAGATGGAGCAATAAAAGTATTCCATGACAAGAAGAAACTAAAACAATATATGATCACCAAGCCACCACTTCAAAAGATTGTCCAAGGAATTCTGCACACAGTAAGTGAAAGCAAACAAAACCATGAAAGGGCAGGCAATACCAAACCACAGCAGAAGAAATGGCAAGAAAGTAGAGAGTAACATTGATTCAGCTACACACAATCAAACCCTTAAACAACAAAGACAACTAAATGACAGGGATCACCACATACCTATCAATACTAACACTAAACATTAATGGACTTAATCCCCCCATCAAAAGACACTGATTGGCAAACTGGATTAAAAAGGAAGATCCAACAATCTGCAGCCTACAGGAGACCAATCTCATCGACAGAAACAAGCACTGGCTGAGAGTGAAAGGCTGGAAGAAGATCTGCCAAGCAAACGGACCCCAAAACCAGGCAGGGTTAGCAATACTTAGCTCAGATAAAGTGGACTTTAAACATACATTGATCAAATGAGATGAAGGACACTACATACTAATGAAAAGGGAAATACACCAAAAGGAAATAACAATTATTAATCTGTATGCACCCAACGTCAATGAACCCAACTTCATCAGACATACTCTGAAGGACCTAAAAACATACATAAACTCCAACACAGTGATAGTGGGAGACTTTAATACCCCCCTATCACCAATAGATAGGTCATTCAAACAAAAATCAATAGAGAAATCCTAGAATTAAATCATACCATAGATCAAATGGATCTAGCTGATGTCTACAGAATATTTCATCCAACTTCTGTACAATATACATTCTTTCAGCAGCTCATGGAACTTTCTCCAAAATTAATCATATCTTAGGGCACAAAGCAGCCTCAGCAAATATAAGGAAATAGAAATAATCCCATGCATTCTGTCTGACTACAATGCATTAAAACTAGAAACCAATAACAAAAACAGCAGCAAGACATGCAAACAATTGGAAGCTGAAAAATAACATTGCTCAATGATCAATGGGTCATTGATAAAATAAAAGAGGAAATCAAAAGGTTCCTGGAATTAATGAAAATGAAAACACAACCTGCCTGAACCTATGGGACAAAGCAAAGGCAGTCCTAAGAGGAAAATTTATAGCCATGAGTGCATATATTACAAGGTCAGAAAGATCTCAAGTCAATGATCTAACACCACAGCTCAGACTCCTAGAGAAACAAGAACAAGAAAACCCCAAAACAAGCAGAAGGTGAGAAATAATTAAAATAAGGGCTGAAATCAAAGAAATAGAAACCAAAACAAAAAAAAGAAAAAGCATACAAAGAATTAATGAAACAAAAAGCTGGTTTTTTGAAAAAATAAATAAGGTTGGCAAACCTGATTAAATGAGGAAAGAGAAAACCCAAATCAGTAAAATCAGAAATGCAAAAGGGGAGATAACAACAAACACCACAGAAATCCAGGAAATCATCAGAGACTACATTGAAAGCCTATAATCTAATACATTTGAAAAATTTGAAGAAATGGACAGATTTCTAGATACTTATGACCATCCAAAACTGAACCAAGAGGATATTAATCACCTGAATAAATCTATAACACAAAATGAAATTGAAGCCACAATTAAGAGTCTCCCAAAAAAGAAAAGTCCAAGACCTGATGGATTCACTGCTAATTCTATCAGACTTTTAAAGAAGAACTAATACCAACTCTCCTTAAACTGTTCCATGAATTACAAAGGGAAGGAACACTGCCTAACTCATTTTATAAAGCCAATATTATTGTCATCCCAAAACCAGACAAAGATACCTCCAAAAAGAACTATAGGTCAGTTTCCTTAATGAATATTGATGAAAAAATCTGCAATAAACTAATGGAAAACAGAATCCAACAACAAATCAGAAGGATCATACAACATGACCAAGTTGGCTTCATCCCAGGGATGCAGGGGTGGTTCAACATATGCAAATCTATAAATGTAATATAGCACACTAATAGAAACAAAGACAAAAACCACTTGATCATCTCAATAGATGCAGAAAAAGCCTTTGACAAGATACAATACCCCTTCATGAAAAAAACTCTAAGAAAACTAGGAATAGAAGGAATGTACTTCAACATTGTAAAGTCTATTTATGACAAACATACAGCCAACATCATACTTAATGGAGAAAAGCTTAAACCATTTTCCTAAAATCAGGAATGAAACAAGGGTGCCCACTATCCCAATTCCTATTCAACATAGTACTGGAATTTCTAGCCAGAGCAATTATGCAAGAAGAAGAAATAAAAGGAATACAAGTAGGTAAAGAAACTGTCAAAATATCTCTATTTGCAGATTATATGATCCTATACCTTAAAGACCCAAAAAACTCCACCCAAAAACTCTTAGACACCATAAATAGGTATAGCAAGGTGACAGGATACAAAATCAACTTAAAATATCATTAGCTTTTCTATAAACAAACTGAGAAGGAATATATGGAAACAATTCCATTTACAATAGCCTCAACAAAAATGAAATACCTATGAGTAAACTTAACAAAGGATGTCAATGACCTCTACAAGGAGAATTACAAACCCCTGAAGAAAGAGCTAGAGGAAGACTACAGAATATGGAAAGATCTCCCGTGCTCTTGGATTGGTAGAATCAACACAGTAAAAATGGCTATACTACCAAAAGAAATCTACATGTTTAATGCAATTCCCTTCAAAATCCCAATGACTTTCATGACAGAGATTGAAAAATCTACCCTATAGTTCATTTGGAAACACAAGAGACCACAAATAGCCAAGGCAATACTCAGCAAAAAGCAATGCTGGTGGTATCACAACACTTGAATTAAAACTATATTACAAAGCAATATAGGTATAAAAACAGGATGGTACTGGCACAAAAACAGACCTGAAGACCAGTGGAACAGAATAGAGAAAAGAATATGAATCCACACACCTATACCCACCTCATTTTTTACAAAGGGGCCAAAACTGTACAATGGAGAAAAGACAGCCTCTTCAACAAACGTTGCTGGGAAAAGCGGTTATCCATTCTGCAAGAAACTGAAACTAGATCCATGTCTATCACCCTGTACTAGTATCAACTCAAAATGGATCAACTTCAGAGTTGTTATAGGAAGGAGCAGGAAACACTCTGGAACTACTAGGTATAAGCAAGGACTTCCTCAATAGAACCCCAGCAGCTCAGCAACTAAGAGAAAGAATGGACAAATGGGACTTCAAAAAATTAAAAATCTTTTGCATAACAAAGGAAATGGTCTCTAAACTGAAGAGACCACTTAGAGTGGGAGAAAATATTTGCTAGCTATATATCAGACAAAGGACTGATAACCAGAATATACAGGGAACTTAAGAAACTAAACTCTCTCAAAATCAATGAACCAATTAAGAAATGAGTTAAGAAATAACTTAAATAAAAACAACTTTCTCAAAAGAAGAAATTCAAATGGCCAAAAAACACATGAAAAAATGCTCACCATCTCTATCCATAATGGATATGCAAATCAAAACCACACTAAGATTCCACCTCACGCCTGTTAGAATAGTTATCAGCAAAAACACCACTAACAACAAGTGTTGGTGAGGATATGGAGAAAAAGGAACCCTTGTACACTGCTTTTGGGAATGCCAGCTAGTGCAGCCACTCTGTAAAAAAAATTGGAGGCTTCTTAAAAATCTAAACATAGATCTGCCATATGATCCAGCAATCCCACTCCTGGGGATATACCCAAAGGAATGTGACACAGGTTACTCCAAAGGCACCTGCACACCCATGTTTATTGCAGTGCCATTCACAATAGCCAAGTTATGGAAACAACCAAGATGGCCCACTACTGACAAATGGGTCATGAAAATGTGGTAGTTATACACAGTGGAATTTTACTCAGCCATGAAGAAGAATGAAATCTTATCATTCTCAAGTAAATGTATGGAACTGCAGAACATCATTCTGACTGAGGTTAGCCAGACTCAGAAGACCAAAAATCATGTTCTCCTGCATATGCGGACTTTAGATCTAGGGCAAATACAGCAATGTTGTTGGACTTGGGTCATATGACAAGGGGAGAGCACATACGGGAGGTATTCAGATAGGTAGCAAACCCAAAACATGAAAGCATTTGATGTCCCCACTGCAGAGGAAATAATAGAGAAACCTTAAAGTGACAGAGGTCAACATGAGAAGGGGATCAGGAACCAATGTAAAGATCAGTGAGAGATGAATCAACCTGGGTTGTAACACATTTGTACATGGAAGCAATGCTAGGAATCTCTCTATGTAGCTGTCCTTATCTGAACTAGCAAAAACACTATGTTTTTCTTATTATTGCTTATTTCTACTCACGAGAGAAAAGAGCAGAACAGTTTCTGCCTGGAAGCAAGGGGGAATGGGGGGAGAGAGTGGGAGCAGGGGGCAGAGGGGAGAAATGATCCAAACAATGTATGCACATGTAAATAAATGAATAAAAAAGGTAACACCAAATAAAATGTATTAAAATATAAAACAGATAAAGCATTAAATCTCAATTCAACCATGATAAAATCTATTATTCAACAGGTATATACATATAAGAAAATGTCTCTAAAATGTAAATAGAAACACCACATGAATATTAGATTCATAAAAAAATCTTTTAATAAAGCTCTATAGTATCTTGTGATTTTTTTTAAAAGGTCTTAATAACTTAGGGAAATTACCTGATGAAATATTTACTTCAAACAACCAACACCAACAGCAAAAACACTAGGTATTGAATACTCAGATTGAAACAATAAAGACTTTACACTAAAATCTACAGCAAATTCAAGATATTCACCATCACTAACTCTATATAATGTACAGTGAAGATTCTAGTGACTGCAATAAAAATAACCATAAATATAAGTAGTAAAGAAAGTGAATTATAAGACAAAACTATCATTGTTCTGTTCTATAGATGAATTCTGTAGTTAGATAAGTTAGCAAGATTTATGGTGATAAGAGAATTCAGAAGTTCAAAACTGTTTCTGTATACAAAAAGTGAAAAACAATTTAAATACATCATTTAGAGTAATTACTATAAACACTTCTAAATTACTATACAAACTCCAAAAATTCATCACTTTTCAAGGTCTAACTTACATTTCAGTAGAAGAGATCTTTTAAAAACATAACTACAAAATAATTCTTATATTGGAAAAAAGCATAATTTTTTTTGAAAGCCAATAAGCATAACCTATGTGAAAGGAGAGAAGGTACATTTTCAAATATTAGAAAAGTCAACACTTTTAGCACTGATTCTTCTTCAAATTCTTATCTTGAGGACAAATTAGTGATGTCCTTTACTGTGCATTTTATTTAATCCAAGAAATTCCATGAAAATTCCCAAGATTATTCAAGCTCTATCACATTTGGTAATCCTTAATTTCTCCCAAGTTTCAACAGTCTAAAACTACTTAAATGATGCATTAGTATTGACTACACCTCCTCTTTCCAAGTTAACTTCTAACTAGCATAATTTTTCTGCTTCTTTTCACCTCTGAAATAACCTATTGTGTTTTAGGCCAGAATTATACAGATTTTCTCTAAATTCCTTTTTGTCTTATATCTCAACAAAAAGGAAAATCTCATGTCACACTACTGTCTTCCTCCTTTTCTAATAATGACTACTTACTCATTTTTCTTCTTGATCCATCTGTGGAATGTGGCACTGATACATAGTTCCATGTTCTTGAAGTTCATTTATTGATCGAACTCCGAGACCCTACAATTTTCTGATAGAACTGCTTTGATTGCTTTCCTAATTTTTCTCCTCTCATGGTTCCCTATTAATTTCCTCAGGGTTTGAGAGTTTGCTGCTTGATCCTATTTTGTTGTCCACTTTCAAATGGTGAAATGATGTTGTCTCATCATTTTAATTAACCTCTAGAGACATTCAAATCCTCATGTACTTTATTTAATTCATACCCATGTCCTACTTTCTCATTTGGAATGTGACAGTTGTATTTTGTCACAGAGTGAGCACTCTGCCCCAAGTTGCAAAACTAACTACCTCCTGCCTCGAAGATAACCTGTCTTTATTCCTTCACAAAAACAAAATTAGCTAACACAGATAGTCATCATTTACCAAGTGAATTTAGCATAAAATCTGTGTGACTCATGGTGCTGTCAAGTCCTCCTACTTGAGGACCAGTTACTGTTTAGCTTGAGAAACTTGTGGGTAATGAATTGTATCTAGTTTTAGAAATTACTGGAGTAAACCACTTAAAGATACATTCAAAGTTATGTTGAGTTTTTGGTTTGATAAAATGAAGAGGAAAAAAATCACAGATTGCTGACAGAAATAAATTAAAAAGCAAAGGGACCGTATTCCATTTTCTATAAGTATACCCCAAGAACAAAATAAGACAAGAACACATTTGGACCCAACCTACGTCAGGAAAACCTCTCCACAAAATGTGAATGACCTCCTCCCCCTCTTGGTCCTGCTCCTCCTCAGGTTGCTTCCCAACACAAATAAAATGTTTGGGATTTAATGAAACTTTACATACAAACTTTTCCTTCACTGGGCTTCTTCTGAAACAGCTGAGAAATAAGAGCACAGATACCACAAAAGAAACAACAAAATATCAGTTTCATTACCTATAGAGACGCAGTAGGAAGTTGTAGCATAGTTGAAATTTATATCCAGCTCAGAAAAGCTACATACGAAAAAATTTAGGTCTTTTAAGAGCAAACAGAGAGTTCAACAATTTTAAGGGACTTTTTTCTATTGAAAATAAGATAAAAATCTTTACCTCCTCTGTTTTCTTAAAGCTGGGAGATACTTTGTGAGTAACCAGAGGAGGGGGGACAAAGGAGAGAGTGATTGAGGAGTGAATATGTTTAAAGTATATGTATGTATGAAAATAGAACAATGAAACCATTAAATTATATAATGGGTGGAGGGGGTATAAGAAAGTAATAGAGGGGTGAATTTGATCAAAAATATTATATGTATGTATGGAAATATCACTTTCTATAAATAAACATATTCTAATAAAAATAGAGAAAAAATAAGTCATCTTATTATTTTGTTCTCTGCCTTTTTGAAATAAATGTAAACCTTTTTTACAAAATAAGCTTCCTGACAGCTTTACCAACTAGGCCCTATTGACTATTTCTTTGAAATGTTCTCCTCAAGGAAGGCAGCATCTCTACCCCATGTTCAGGGTTCTTGTGAGGAGCCTTAACACAGTAGGAGCCTAGCTCAGGAGCCTAATCACAGAGTGAGCACTCTGCTCCAAGTTGCAAAACTACCTCCTGCCTCAAACATAGCCTGTCTTTATTCCTTCACCAAAACAAAATCAGCTAACACAGTAGCCACCATCTACCAAGTGAATTTAGCATAAAATCTGTGTGACTCATGGTGCTGTCAAGTCCTCCTACTTGAGGACTCGTTACTGTTTAGCTTGAGAACTTGTGGGTAATGAATTGTATTTACTTGGCTATATAAAAGATTTCTTTCTGCCCCTGTAATCTCCTTAGTGGAATCTCAGGGATGTGTATCACATTCTTGTTTTATGCTTATTCAATAATGAAATTGTTTCTTTCTCTTCTACTTGGGTGGATGGTATTCCTGGGTTGAAAGGAAATTTTATTTTAAATCATATTTCTCCAACATTCAGCAGAGTAAATACATTTTCCCAAGTTGCTGCCTCTGACTGATTTCTCAAAAGTAAAAATGGAGAGGAAAAGAGCTAAATCTCCATTGCCTTGGGTTTCTTGTAGTTTTTACACACCCAATTGAGAAAGACAAATGATTCTTCTCCACAAATCAACTCAGGAGCAGGAATAAAGACTGGTGAAAAAGAATATAAGAGTGGTTGGGTGATATTCATTCTTATGGAAACATATTATTCATGGAAACAAAATATACCTGAAAAGGTCTAATTAAATGGCTAAATAATAGTATATAAATATGTATAGAAGGAAAGAATAAGTGAATTGTTGATGATAAATTCTTGCCTCCTCATCTTTTCAATGTAGTTCCACTATACCCTACTCTTAGACTCTCATCTTGTCTCTAACTTTCCAGTAAGCTTTTTTTTTTTTCCTTTTCCTGTGCTGGGGATTTAAACTTAAGCCCTTGTGCTTGGTAGGCAAGAGCTCTTCCACTTAAGCCACACCCCTAGTTCTCACAATAAGTTTTTGACTGCTACTCAGTCTTCCCTCTAGTGAAGTCTCAAATTTTCCCTTTTCCTGTTTGAGCCATGGAATGGCAATCTTTCAGATAACTGTATATCTTGGATATACACATCTCTGTCTACTGCCTGTGAACCAATATCATTGGTGTAGATTAATGAAGACTACCAAAATGAGAATACAAAACAGCTATCTATAAAGTTTCCTCTGTAAGGGTTCAACCAATTATTGTTTATGTTTATCAGAAACCCAGAGACAAGCTGAGGAAAGAGAAAACTTTGTGGCAGGAAAAAAAAAAAAGACTTCAGATGTGCCCTGAGTGGAAGTTGCTGGCTTGGAGAAGGAGGAGGCTATTAGAAGCAGAGCATCCTGTGTGATGGGTTAAGGAGTGTATTCAGTTTTCTCTGGCTGATCCTAAATTGGAAGAAAGGACAAAATTTATGACATTTAAAGCTGGGCACTGGTTATTTACACCTGTAATCCTAGCTGCTCAGGAGGCATACTCATTTTTGCATACTCAGTCTCTAAGTGGCCACAACTGAGCTCATTTCCCATTTCCAGTATTAAGAGATACCCTTTATAGATAGATTGAAGCTCTCAACCTGAAAACAACACTCCAGATCCAGATGTTATTTTATTTCACCTATTCTGTTTAACTGGAATGCTTTCCATCATCTTCCTTTATAACTCTTAAGGAGCATCTCATAACTCAGTAAAGTCTTGACAACCTCCCCTTCACTTTCCTCCAACAAACACCGCATCTTCCCTGTCTAGACTCTGAGAGTTCTGATTACTTTTCCACTCTGATCCACTGCCAAACATAAAATCTCACCTGGTTAATTTTTTTCCTTTTTAGTATATTTATTTTGCCAAGGTCAGGACTCAAGTCTTAACTTTCTTTTTTTATGATATTATGGATAAATGAGAACAGTTTCAATTCAATCACAAGGATCAGGAATTAAACACCAGTTCTAACATGTATTAGTTTTCCAAACTAAGACATTGAATTCTGCTTTCCTAATGGACAAAATGTGAAGTACTAATGAAATCTCACTAGGTGGTAGGCATTAAAAAAGGAAATATATTTGATGCTCTTGTTAACTAAGAACCATTTGTTAGTTTTTTTTATAATCACTTCATTATATAAAGTTAAAATAATGCTTGAAGCAGGTAAAACTAAGCTTGAATCTTAGTAATTAAATATTATACTTGGGACACTGGTCATCTCAAAATTGAATGTTATAGATGCCAAATAATAATGGGCATTTTCCTTCTCTTTCTGAATACAAAAGGTCTGATATAGACTCAAACTCAGAAAAAAAGTTTGTTGATTAAATTGCTCTTTTAATGATAGAAATAATCACTATTCTCAATGACATTGGTATTTATAACCATGGCTGCAAATTCAATGATTTAAAATTCTTGAAACACAAGAGAGGTTAAGAGAAACTTTTTGTGGGGAGGTTGAGAGACAGGGGTCCCACTATGCAACCCAGACTCAAATGCAGGATCCTCCTGCAGCCTCCTGAGCACTGGGATTTTACATATGTACAACGACGGTCAGTCCCAAATGTTTATATTTCTAAGAAAAATACTGCATTCCATTCAGAAATAGGTGTATTTTAAGATGTGCTTCAGAGTACCAATAATAGACACTGTGAGAATGAATGTATCTCCCAAGAAAATCTATTTCTAAACATAATGGAAATAGAGAACCAGTCTAAGAAAACATAAGAAAAATGTCATTTACTGAAGCTATGATAAGATTCGTGCATTCTCTTTATACTGTTCTAACTTACAACGTAGTGTTTTTAAGTTCTGGTGTCATTGAAAAATACTGTTTTCAAAGTATTGAAAACTTCCTTCCTTTTTTCAACAGAAGATTTGGAGTTTCCACTTTTTAAAAAGTAGCTCCTTATCTGATTTACATTCTGAACAACACTGGTTTTGTCTAAACAGAAGAGAAAAATATCCTCTCTGAAAGTGACACAACTTGTTGTCATCAAAACAACATAGTACCTATAAGCTATCTATACTAACAGAAAAAACAGAACCTCCGATCTTTTTTGAAGTAAAAGTAATATGAAAACTAATTTGTTTTCTACTGCAGATGTCAGGTATGCATGAAACCTATTGTATTATTTTCAGAGAATTTTCTTACCATTGATTTCAATAATGTTATTAAATTCTATTTCAGATTATCATATAGTATTCTGTCCCTCTTTTTCAAATTAAGTAAAAAGAATATGCGTAGTAAATAGGTATTAAAACACATCACAATAATTGCTAGTAATTAATATATTTCTTGGGAAGAATAATCCTGAAAAGTTATCTTTATAAAACTCTAGAGGATAAACTTACTCTAGTATTTGGCATGGAATTTTTTAAAGCATAGTCCCTACCTAATTAAAAGTTAAATCTATGAATTTCAAAAACATTTTAAGTAGATTAGTTTCTCAGAGTTGTCAAAGTTATTCATGATTCTTATTTTTTATGGTATGCCTATTTCATTCATTTAATGTGGTACACATGCATTTATTCATATAATTATCTGGTGTGCATAGAAGGATTTAGATAACAATAAACATCAATGTCATACATAATTAGAAACACCTTTCTAAAGGATTATTTATACCATGTTATTGAGGGAGTTGAATAATGGTCCCCCAAAGATGTCCACATCCTAATCCCCAGAACCTGTGAATATGGTACCTTAAGTTCAAAATAACTTTAGATACACACTTAAATTATTTATCTTAAGATAAGAGGATTATCTTGGTTTACTCAAATGGACCCCAAGCATCTTCTATAGAATATCAATTTCTCTCCTGTTGGGGTCAAAAATGTAAGAAGGGGTCACAAACCAAAGAACATGCATGACCTCTAGAAACTGGAACAGACAGGGAAATATATTCTACTGATGGAACCTCTGGAAGAAATGTATCCCAGCCATTGAGTTTAGACTTTACGTTAGCCTTAATCTATAAATCTATACATAATAAATAAGTTCTTTATGTTTGTGGTAATTTATTACAGCAGTAATAGGAAATTAATTCACTGATTTTAACACCTTTATTATTTTTATTATGTTTCTAAAATCTATGAATAAGGAACTAAAACTAAATCTTGGAAGATCTATGATAATAAATATTCATTGAAAAAAAACTGTGGGATTTTATAACATTTTAATTCTTTCTTCTAATTTAGAATTTCTATTAAAACTATTTTGCATGCAGTGAAGTTACAACATAAAGCCTACTATGACAACTTCGTTGGCAAGAGATTGCTCTGAAAGGAGAAGTGTATATTATAATTCAGGGTTCAATTAAATATTTGATGTGAAAAACAGAGAAATTATAATTAAACTCTTAATATCTCTATTAAAATAATGGGTGTTTTTTTTTAAGTGTTTCCCATACAGAAGGAGCACAATAAGTTACAGTGTATATTGAAGATGATGCTTGCTGACAAGAAACATAATGCCAAAATCTTTAGAAAGGATTCACTGAAAATTTTTGGAGCTCAATGTATAGATACAACTTTTCCAGATCAGTATTTAAAGGTCAAGTGGCCACCTGTGCATAGTGGCAGTGATGGGAAGGTAGATCACCGGGGTAGAGGCCAGAAGCACAGGCAAAGTCCTGCTAAGCAACCCTGAACAGTGCAGGGCCAGTGCTAGAAGCCAAGTCTTAGAAACTAGATTCAAATCCAAGAGAATGAACTTCTACTGAAGGCACAAATAAAATTACCCAGTAATTTTTGAAAAATACATTTAATGAAATAAGACAGATTTGTTAAACAATGCTGTTTAAGTTCAATCGCCAGCACCAAAAAAGAAAAGACAAAATCAAAATGCAGCTTTAAAAATGAGTTTAAGAAGTAAGCTCTCATTTGACACTGTTACTTAATTTCTTTTTTTGAAAAAAAGAGTCAATGGGAGCATATCATTTTTGCAAAATGATAGTCAATATAGATTAATTGACCTTTAAATTTCATTATTTTTACATTTTGATATTTTTCCAATAATCATTCATGTCTCCCTCATTTCCATTCTTCCTCCTAGACAGAGCCACACCTTTATTGAAGGGAAGTTCCCTAAAGAAGCTGTGTGACAGGTACATACCTTCCACCAGAAAGATCCCCAAATTCGTCCAAATTCAACAGGAAGCAGCTAAATGATTACCACTCCCTTTTCCATAGACATGAAAGGAACAAATTCACACAGGAGAAAATGTATCTGGAATTTACAAAGGGGAAAAAACCTTTTGGTTGTAGCCAGCTTGTGTTTCTGTTTTTATGTGCTTTCTTAGTCAAGTATTCAAACTGGTATTTCCCCCTCTTTTTCTCTCTCTTCCCATGCTTGAGAGCCCATAGATAAAACTTTTCTTTTGTTCTTATCAACAAAACTGGGCAATCTTCTCCCCAACTTATCTCTTTCTGCCCACTGGAATGGAAAAACTAACAACCGAGGCATGCGAAACCAAGGATATGGCACCAGTAACCTGGGAGTTAAGAACCCAGGCTACCACGTGGTCTGGGGCTTGTACTCATCACATACCCCAAACTCAGCTCCTGCACTTCCCCTTTAAAAATCAGACATTTGTTCTCAAAGTGGGACTGTAGCTTTTAGGCAATAACTCAAGGCAGTTTTTGTTATGCCTGGAAAAATAAACCTTTACTTCCTTTTCTCCAAAACCCCTGTTCTTATTATTTGTGAATTGGCATTGAGTTCGGGAGAGTGAATTTCCAGTAACCAGCCACATCTGTACTGAAGAACCTCTATATAAACTGTTTGACCTTGACTGACTAGAACATCATGACCATGAATGGATGGAATATTAAAGATCAAGAGCCAAATTTATCTTGGGCTATCTGTAGTCTGTTTTAATAGCCACTATCAACCTCTGTACATGACAACTAATTTCCTTGTGATTGCTATATAAAACAAAGAATATTATAAAATAACACCTGAAACCTAACAGAACAGAGCTCACTGCCTTGGTGCAGCCTTCCTGTTTGATGATCCCACCAATATAATTGTAAATATATTGATGTACTAATGACTATATTTTGCTCCGTTACTATAAAAGTTTATGCAACGTCTTTCATGGCAGGACATGTCATTCAGGATAATTTCAGCCTGTGTTGGTGGGCCATGAGCTGTCATATTTGCCTCAGAATAAACTATTTTTTATTTCCATGAAGACAGAGTTGTTATTGTACGTCAACATCAGTTCCATCAGTAAATGCTTAGGCTTAAATCATTAAAGTTTTCAATAAATAATTTTCATTATAGTTTTTCCAAAGTGTTTGGTTACAAAAACAGTTTGTATATTGTCCCACTAAAGATTTTATTCCAATGCTTTTCTCTGATCCTGCAAAAACACTTAAAGCTCGAAATCTGTTAAGCATCTATGACTGACATTTTCTTTCAAAAGAAAATTAGAAGTAATCAATCATGATAGCCAGAGGGAGTTTCCACTGAAAAAAGCCATTTGAATATCTGACTTCTAGGTTTTACCTCCTAATTTCTTGTGAATATGCATTTCTCTTTTTATAAAAGAAAATGACTATGAGAACACCAAAGCATGGTCAGTACAAACTATCATACAAACCAGATTTTAAAAGAGCTATGCTCCATTTTGAGCTCATGTTTAAGAAAACATTAAGCAAGATGCATAATAGTTACTTCCCAACACTTATTGTTTCTTTGTTTTTCTATTTTAATTGTTTCATTAATATTGGTAAAAATTCCTATTAGTCCACACCAGTGGAATAGTGGATGGCTTTTATTCTAAGATAGTTGTATATGTTTTGTCTGAACAAAGCATCATAAGGGCACATCAAATACTTTTCATATGAAAACCCATTTCTTTGGTAGGGAGCAGCTGTCCTAATGGCATGATGGGAAGATTCCAAAACTTCCTAAGCACTTTTAATTATTCACAGTCTATTAGAGTTTAAAACCTTCATTGTCCTGTCTGATAATGTGAATTCCACCACCTGACGAAGGGAAGAGGGGTGCTGTCTTCTCATCTTTCTCCCTCTATGCAGGGTGTAAAGTGGCATAAGTCTGGACAACCCCCATTCCTTGTCCTAAGTTCAAACTGCTCCAGTGTGTTGGGGTAGTTAGCAACATTTGGTAAACATAACATACATTATTTATTTTTTTAATATATGAAAACTAGACATTTTAATAGGCTACAAATATATAATAGTTCTTACGAGTCATTTAGAATGAAAATTAACGAGTAGGCAAGGGGATAAAACTAAGAAAACAGGAAAAGTAGGCTTAAAAATGTCTGTGCCTTAAGAAGTAAGTAATAGTAATGCCTAGTGTTACATGTTTGTCCTGGATTTTTGTGGTCCTGGGAATTGATCCCAAGGCCTTGCACATGTTAGGCAAGGACTCGCCCACTGAGCTATATTCTCAGCCCATTATCTTCAATAATTATAATATATCTACTGTATGGGTCATATGGGGCTAAATAAATGAAACCCTTCTTTGGCTCCTCTGTTAGTTAACTTTTCATTAATATACAAAAAAACCAAAACCTTCCTGAGATAATCAACCTAAAAAGAAGAAAGCATTATTTTGGAGGTTTCAGTCAATAGTCAGTCGGCCTCAGGGCCTGTGGTGAGTCAGTGTGACATGGCACAGAGTACACAGTGGGCTGCTCACTTCATGACTCTCAGCAAGCAGGGAGAGAGAGAGAGAGAGAGACAGAGAGACAGAGAGAGGGAGAGAGAACAAGTTACTGCTGTCCCACATCCCCCTCGAAGTCCTGTCCCCAATTACCTGAAACCAATTTCTAAAACTTCCCACTTCCTTCAATAGTGCCAAGGTGAGGACTAAGCCTTTAACACACTAACCTTTAGGAGACATTCCAGATCCCCAAACTATAGCAGTCCCCAAGTTTGGATCTGGTTAATAGAAACAGGAGTCAGGAAGAAGGAAATCAGTGTTAGGTAATAATTGAGTCTCACATAGAGGGACCTACTTATTCACATAAAAACAATTTCAGAAGGGCCAGTTCTTTGCCTATGGTAAATCAGGTAGATAAGGGCACAGCATCTTTGAAGTCATTTACCTAGAAGAAAGAGAAAAGAGTTAAACTTAAGTTCTTATGGGCAACTCAGCAATCTAATCAGAGAGAAAGAGAGAGTGAGCATAGAAAGATGGAGAATAGGCTAGAATTGTTGATCTAATACATGATTGCCCAAAAGGGTTGCTCACCATAATCACTTGGGCTGCTTTACAAACCACTTCTGCCTGGGTCTATTTCCCAGAGACTCTGATTTAATTGGCAAGAGTCTTCAAAATAATAACTTGCTTTCATCTATTTCTTTTAATGTTTTAAGGTGAAAAACCTGTTAGAAGATTTCATTAGCCTAATTTAGTATTGCCAATGAATACAACTTACAAATTTAGTATCACATTTAATGTGAGGATGGTTATCATTGTTCCATAGTTATTAGGCAGAATGAGTGAGTAATTAGCACAACTGAATAAAATTAGTGTAGTTTTACATGTGTAACACAAGGCTACATCCTATCTTGTGATGTTATAAGTCTCTGTCCTAGTCTTCATTCAGGGCTGCTTTCTGGTTCCACTGATGAGATCATGTGTTCTGAGGGCATGTTAAGGCGTGAACTCTGGATATATAATTTTTTGTTAGCATTTCTCCATTTCAAATTAATACACAAGAGTAAAGTAAGAGATGAAAAGTTATAAACACAGTAAGAACATAGGGAATGGAAAGAAGGAAAAAAGAGGAAAGACCAAGAGGAAGGAATATAAAACAGGATGGCAGATGCACCAATGGCAACAGAAGGGATAATAATGATTACTTTCTGAATTCACTATTCAAAAGGAATAGGGTATTGTTAGAGTAACTACATTTCTTTTAGAAAAAGAGAGTAGGAGGACTTGCAAACACCATATTATGAAGCTCATTAACTTGACCGGTGGCTATAAGACAGGTTTTTGTTAATAAAAGGTACATGAATACGATATTTGCCCTTAATGACTAGAAGCTTGAATGCTTGGATTGACTCAGTCCAGCTTGCTTCTGCCAACCTCGATGGGAACAGCAGGGAGTATTCCACCAGTTTGGTTTTTAGCATGACACGTGGGGCAAAGCTCTGCCGAGTTCATGCAAGCTAAGCAGAGTCAAGCAGAACTGCCGATTATAGATGTTTACTGTGTTAGTCACAGAGTTTTGAGCGTGTTCTGTGTCATAGCAAAAGCTAACCAAAACTTATTTGGCTAGGATAATTGTTTCTGAATATTATGATAATATAAGAACTTCTTCGTATCAAGGGTGAGTGCATACAATGCAAAAGCATGAGTTTTCCAGTAAACTTCTTAAACTTCTATGTTCAATATAATGGAATTTTGTAATAATCCAATGTAACAACCAGAACATCAGAGTCTGCTGGAATAAAGGTTTGAGCCATTCTGTCTATTTAATAAAAATAATGTTGCCCATGATGATGCTGATTTACAGCAGGGGACAAATATATGGCAGAAGAAGAAAATATACATGTCAACAAAGGCTTTGTGATTAAGCAACAAAAACTACAATAGCAATACAGTCACCCTTGCTTACGTTGTAATTTAGCCCCTCTTCCCTAACTAATTTTCCTAAAGTGCAAAGGTGGTTAAACATGCAAGTATATCTTTAAGCTACAAGATAACAAAATGTTATTGCATAAAATGGAAGCACTATGGCATTAAACACCCTCAAAATTCCAAGACTTAGAGCAAAATCTCTATCTTACTTTTGATCTTATGACGAATATCCTTGAAAACTGCCATGACAAGGTGAATACACAATTAATAGGAGTTTTATTCTCTTTTCTCTTTTGAGGTACAAAACATGTCATTTGTATGAAGGTGGTTAGGCTATCTTTAGTAGAAATGTGCCATTGATGCTGTTGCTTATAGTTCTAAATATGGTAAAGAGTATGTGGATTTTGAATAACTAAATTTGGAGGATTGTGGTGTCATGTGTTGGGTTCTTCAGTAGTAGACACCAAAGTGGAGATTAATGTGCAAAATATGTGTTAGGTAATTTTCTTGATATCAATACCTCTGGAATGGATGGGAATGAAAAAGGATGACCAGAAGGAGGTGTAGAACTGTGGCACAGTTTCAGAAGCCTCAGTTGACCCTGTGGGGAGTTCTGAAATTTAATGAGTAACAAGTTGGGGTGAGAAGGCCAAGCCTTTAACCTCTCAGCTTCATCAGTCAGTAATCACACACACAGGCTGTGCAGCAAAACATGTTGCCAGGTGATGCTCTTCAGCTTCAGCTGTCCTGTATCCTCCAAGAGAGTGAACACCACAGAGCACTCTGCCAGTCACTCCAGAAGTAGCAGGGTGAGTCAATTCTTCACTCCTACAGAAGGATCTGAGGGCCTAGCACAGTGGCCACTAGGAGGCCTCAGGGATTGGTGAGCTGTCCATTTTTGTTTTATTTTGGTGACACTGGGCTTTGACCTTGGGCTCTTATTCTTGCTAGGCAGGTGCTCTTACCCCTTGAGCCACTCCTCCAGCCTTAGTGAGCTGTCCTGAATATTGTACAGTTTACTCGTTGCCAATTAGCATTAGCCATTATTCTCTACACTAACCTTGTCTGAATAATAAAGCTTGGAATCCTAGGATCCTAATTTCCCAGAATCTTTTGCCAGCTGGATCTGGATGTTACCAATGGGCATGGTGTATTAGAAGACAGAAGATAAGCAGAGACAATTGCTACCCTCCTGCAAGCCCTTGCAATATTTTCTGGGTGTTCTCCTCTAATAGGTAGCTGAGATTATTGATGCTGATTTCCTAAGCTGTTTGCAAATTGTATAAAAAGAAAGCTAGCATCTTATTTCTTAATACTTCATCATTTTTATAAGCATATAATTTCTAGTTTTGAAATATCTTAAACAGTGTTTATTTTCCAGTAGCCCTAACTGATATAAGTGCATATTCTATAGTACAGTTTGCATGCTTCTGAGGAGACTTTGTACTTTAAAATCACATACTATAAGGCTTATGGGATAAACATGGCTAGGAGTTGTCAATTACACTCTAAACAAGTTTGCAAGCATCTTTTGGAAAATATTTATAAACAATAACTGCACTCTTAAAATTATTTTCCTAACTTTATAAAGGTGTACTAAATTTGTAATAAATAAAATAAAAGTAAGAAAATGACAATTAATTCCAAACCAAATTGGAGCCAATGCAACAAACCTTTCTCAAAGGACATGGTCAAACAGCCAAGATGAACTCAACGCTCACTTTACATAGTACAATATTTCTGAAGTATTCTTTATATTCAGCTAGTAGTGTATTTTGTAGTTAGCTTTTGCCATTGATTAGAAACAAAATTTCAAGATCCAAAGATAACTAACACATGAACTGATGTGGCGTCTAACACCCAACGCCATTATTTATCTCTTTTTCAAATACATATGTACTAATTTAGATTAGCGAAACACATGGTTCAGCAAACAAAATATCATTTCTTTTTGTAATTTATTCCTAAGCAACACATTTAGTGTGGTATAATTGAAAACCCTGATTTATTCACAAACTATTGTCTTGACCAATGACATTACTTTTACAAAAGCCAGATACTATCTTTACATGAATTTTGTGGATGAAAAGTTTAACTTCAAGGTTAGAAGTCACTGATCTATTTAATATCTCTTCCTTGGATAGGCCTTCTCTGGTCACACCACTTTAAATATCACCTTCTTTCATTTTGCTTTACTTCCTCACAGCACTTCTGAGAGAACATTATACATATATTTGTACATTTGTTTTACTTTCTCTATACTAAACTTGCATTTCAGTTCCTTTGCTGTTCAATGTAGTATTTCAGCATCTAGAATAATGCATGTCACATTGAAAGCTCTCATAAATATTTGATAAATGAATAAATTAATTGGGAATTAATACTAGACAATGAAACATAAGACAAAGGCTAAAAAAACAAGAGTCCTTGAAACTGTAGAAGTCCTTGCTTATATTACTTCAAAGTTATATTTGTGTTCCCCTCCATTCTACACATGAATTTTAGTTTATCCCATGGTATTTTTAGATATGGTCATCAAAGTCTTCAGTAATAACTCCTTAAACAGACTCTTAATAGCTTTATTTCTTTAGGAATCCAGCAATTGTTAAGGAAAAATAATATGAATATAGAATTTGAACATTTTGTCAGTAAGTTAAAAAGTATAAATACAATTTACTGTGGTAGAATAATTTTGGAGAAGTGAAAATATATACACTTTGATGTCATAGTGTATGTAAAATTTTAAGTTTTGTATTTCTAAAAATAAAAATATCCAATGTTACAATTTTTAAAAAGACAAATTACTTGCTATAGTAAAAAGCAGTGAGATATTTACCTGCTTTTTTCCAAGTCTTTCATTTTTGGGGGCAGTTCTGGGATTTGAACTCAGAGCCTCACACTTGCTAGGCAGGCACTCTACCACTTGAGCCACTCCTCCAGCACCCTGAGTCCCTTTTTTAAATCACCCTCATTTCTGAGGCGCCTATGAATCCTTTAATCATACTGTGAGATAAAAACAAATGTAGCCTCTGATTTAAAATTGGTTAGATTATGTTGGTTCAATTTAATTGTCACAATTTCCCACACAGGTAAAGAAAAGAAGGAAATGCAAACACCATGCCCTAGCTCTACTAACTCAACAAAATGCAGTGGACAGGATCGTTTATAAATTACAGACAGAAAGTTACTTTTCACATTTCTGGAGGCTGGGAATTTGAAATCAGGGTGCAACTATAGTACACTTTTCCTATGGCCTTTTCCAGGTTGCAGGACTTTCACATGGCATTGTGATCTCATAGGCCAGAGAGCACAGAGAAAAAGCAAGCTCTCTGCGGAATCTTAAAAAGAGCACAAATCCCATTCATGAGGGTCCACTTCCTCACCCCCCAAAGACCCCACCACCTAATATTTTCTCAATGAATTTCAACATGGATTTGGGGGAACACAAAAAGTCAGCCCATAACACATCACTAAAACACAGTCATTGTGCTTCAGATATCATGTAATATTTCTCTGAAGTAGAGACTACTGTGACAAAATTGAGAAATGTAAGTGCTGAAGAACACATGCTATGTTCAAATGACAGTAGAAAAAATACACTTTACCATCCAGCCTGGTAGTCATCCTGGTTCATAAACTTGAGGTTTTTCTTTCCATCATAAAATTAAGTAATTTCCCATTTACTTAATATTTTGGAGGAGGGGGGTTGAACTCAGGGCCTACAACCTTGAGCCGCTCTACCAGCCCTTTTTTGTGAAGGATTTTTTTGAGATGAGATCTTGTGAACTATTTGTCCAGGCTGGCTTTGAACCACAGTCCTCCTAATCTCTGCCTCTTGAGTAGATAGGATTACAGGCGTGAGCCTCCCATCTACTTTATTAGCAAAGTTTCTTTAAGGCAACTTAACTGTGATTTCAAGATTTCAGTCTCTGCTATTGGTATTTGTCTATCAATAGCCAGTTAAGCGACCATCACCAATACTGCTTCAAACACACACACACACACACACACACACACACACACACACACACACATAATTTGTGTGAAAGTAAACAAGCACATGTGTGTCCTCCTCTCAGTTGTAGAATTAATCAACATAACTGTAATGCATAGTAAACATGCCAGAGTGAGGGAGGATCACTGAAGGTGGCACATTCTGGAGACAAACTATAATGGCATTCCTGTTTTTGAAGTATAAGAAAGCTAGGGAGAGTTGGTAATAAATGAATTCTTTCATGTCCACCAAACATTAGTCAACCAAGTCCAACCATTTTCTGGAGATAGGATTAATGTGCTGCACCCATTTACCCAGCACATACATAAAATCCTCTGCCTGATGACTTAGCAAGCCCAGGGTATCTATGATTGGCTTGCAAGCAACACCTTCCTAGTAAGATCTATACTAGTCGATGGATAAGTAAACATAAGTAAACTATAAGTGGCTTGTTAAAATTGAAACAAAAGTACCAAACAAAAAGAATAAATTATTCCTTTTTTTAGATCTAGATTCTGCATATGAAAGAAAACATGTGATTTTTGTCTTTCTGGGTCTGACTTACTTCTTTTAGCATACAGGGACTATGGTGGGGGAGGGATTATTGAGAGGTAGAAAGGGGAAGAAGGAGTGAGAGGGTTAGAATATGGTCAAAGTACATTTTATGAAAAGGTCATAATGAAACCCGTATTAAAAAGGGAAGGTGGAGTGAGGGGTAAGAAGGAGCAACACAGGGGCAATATTATCAAAGGGCATTGTATGCATGTATTGAAATACCACAGTGAAACCCTCCACTTTGTCCAGTTAACACACAGCAATAAAAAGAATAGATTACTTACATGAAAATGTAAATACCTTAGATCTATAAAAGGAAAAATTACACTTATGAGCTTCATATTTTATTGCTATATGATACAATTTACATTCAAAACTCACATGTATGCATGATTTACTTCAAAACCAACTCAGATTAAATTTGTAGCAAATTGTTGGACATTTTCAGTAGAATGCAAGAGGAGAAAGTAAAGAACATTTATGAAATAAGAAAAAAATTTAAAAGTTGAAAAACAATAACTTTAAAAGCAAAACAAAACTGATTTTAAAAAATGGAGTACTAGAGATAGTATAGTGCTAAGTTAATATTCATTTTTATAACATGAAGAGCAGAATTTGAAAGCCATCATTAAAACAATAAAGGAAAAACAGATGAAATTATTAAATTTTTTAAAAGGTTAAAGACAAATATGATATAAAGACAACACAGATCCATTCCCAAAGTTATTGATCTATTTGTGCAAAAACATTTAGTAAAATGCAATCAGAAAGGATTAATATTCTCATTCATCCATAGTGAATATCTGGATATAACAGGAAAGACAATAATGAAAGAAATACTTAAAAGGAGAGAATTTAAGACTAGCTTTGGATTTCTTGGCAAAATTAAATATCAGATGACAATAGAGCCATTCCCTGTTGATTTTTAATGAAACTTCTGTGACTCAATAACTTCATTGTCAATTTTTTTCTGTTCATGACAATGTGAAAGCAGTAAAAAAAAAATTCAGGAAGGCTTAAAAAATGTCTCCTATTTTCCTTTTGAGGAAAATGTGCTTGAAGACATACTTAAAAGACACATGAAATACAATTCAAGCAAGTCATAATTAGATATCTTAAAAGATATTTTATCTCCTGTTGGACAGTCAAAAATGCACCTTTTCAATAGTAAGCACTTGGATAATTCTCATTCATTCCCTGAGAGGCTCAATAAATTTGATTTTATAATATGTTAGAGAGTGATTCATGCTATGAAGAAAAGAAAACAGAAAACTGAATAAAGCGAGGGGATATGTCAGAAGAGTAGGGATAGATAGATTTCAATATAGGTAATAAGCATGCAGGGACACACAGATAAAAACTTTTAAATCTTTACATAATTCATTATTGGGGCTAATACCACTACTGTTACATCTACTACCGGCATTGCTACCAGCATTATTACCACTGTTCTTGCTGAGCTGACACTGCAACTAAAAGCATAAATTATGAATTTCGTGAATGGGCACATATGGAGCAGTCCCTGTGCTCTCAAGCACTCTGTTGTATGTGTTACATAATTAATGTTCACAATAATCCCCTGAAGTTAGTACTCTTATTATTTCCTTTTTACGATTGTGGTCGCTAAGTCTCAGAGACTTTTTAGCAAGTTGCTCAAGATACTATAAATCTTTCACATAATCATATGATGAAAGATTAAAATAAAAAGTATTTTTGCTGAGTTTCAAAACCTCATTAAATAACCTTGTAATTAAATTCAAAAATTGCCTTTGGAAGGCTTTGCTTATGCAACATTGGTCAACAGATTCATAATTTCCTTAAACATAATTGCACTGATATTAAGCCAAACCATCATCAGAAAGAACTATGCCTAAAAGCTAGTTTACTTCTTAAGACCAAAGTAAATTTTATTAAAATGAATTTTGCTTTCTGCATTCTTTAAGTTTTAGATGTTACATATTTTATAATGAAAGCTAAAACAGTAAGGTGAGCAAAAATACTGACGATAGCCCAGAGGTCTAAGATATCCCACAAAATATTTACAACTAGTCAATAAAACATCTGATAAAATGTCACCTCTAGCCTTTGGCCAAATTTGCTTTGCAGTGCAGAATAGTAATAATGAAGTTACAACAAAGAAAAACTTACCATTTTCCTTTCATGATCAGATTAAATATTTGGATCAATTTTTTTGGAGTCTTGTAATGGTGATTAAATTCCAAGGACAGCATTGACAGTCAAAATGGTTGAGAAATAGCTCTCAAAATTCTCTCGGATTCCTTAGCAAAAACTGACAATAAAGAATAGATACCTGTAGATAAGTTTGCTCATTTTGATGAACAGTCAGCCCAGATTCTCTTGGCTCCTGTCACTCTTTCTGCCTAACCTTTCCTTGCCTCCAATGGCCCAAAGGTACCTCTCTTCTTCTTAAGAATGTAGTCCTTGGACTACAGAACCAGCTTTTTCCTCTGACTCGGACATGTAGAAACGTGGGTATTTATATCTGTAGCTGTCCTTAAAGCCCTTAACCAATAACTGACGGAAGGGGTGTTGAACCCTATCTCTTTGGATATCTAACCATGTCCTATTGGTAGGGGTAAAGAATTGGCGGAATAATAGCTCTTCCAGTTTTTCTAACTCATCGATCTATGTATTTTCTTTAGAGCCCTTACCATAATCTGTGACTTTTTTTTGCCTACTTATTTTGTTTCTTCAACTTGGAAAATGGAATGAACACCAAGGATTTGCTCCTAACTTGATTCATTCCTTGTCTCCATGTAGGCAATCATTTACTGAATTGATAGGAATTGAGTGCCTGCCATGTCCCACCCTATACTATATGAATCTAGATAATAGAAGACACTTTCAGCATAGAAACCTTGTCAGATTCTCCCTATGGTACTCCAGTCTACAATCTTTGCATGAAGAGAGAAGGTCACATCTATAATTTACCCATAAAGCTATTCATACACAAGGAAGTAGGCTCACCTATAAATATAGCATATAAATATTTATGGATAAAGTTATTTATACATAAACAAATATACTTGTCCATAAATATAGGTTTTTGAGATTCTGGGGACTACAGTTATACCATGTTAAATTTTTTTTAATGTGCATAAAGCAATACACCCAGCACATACATTGTTAAATGCAAACAAAGAGCATATATATGTTTCTACCTCCATGTCAGGATAATAAATTGAATTCATATTCCAGTTGGGAAAGTATTATTTTAATGCAAATGCCCTGATTGGATAGATGAGGAAACTGAAGTCCAGCTATGGCTTACTAACATACTGCTAAATATGGCAGGAATAATATGGAATAATAGTAACATGGAAGGAACTATCACAGTTGCAATTTTACCTTATCTCCTTTTAGCTCTTCCAAGACTTTACTCCATTGTCTTTCTAATCTGTTTTTTGTTGGTGTTATTGTTGCATTGTTTTCTTTTGATTTTTTTATTTTGTTTGTGTTGTTGAGCTGGAGTTTACCCATGGCCTTGAGCTGGGAAAAACACTGCATCACTGAGCTACACCCCCTGCTTGGTTCTTGATTTTTCTCTGTCCAAGATAATTAAGACTAAAAAGAATATGACCCTTTTTGTAATTCCATTCCCTAACTTTTAGTAAACTCCATTTACATTCCCCCAAAAAAGATTAACAACAAAAAAGAGCAAAACTCCAGGAAAAGGTGAACATCTTTAAAGAGTTCTCAAAAGGGTTACATTATTTGATTTCAGTGTCTTTACCACATTTTCCTGTCCCATGAGCTGTTATCCTAAATCTAAAACTGCTGATTGGACTCCTCTGTGCTTCCTTAAATTACTTTTTCTTTTCTTAACTTTTACAACAGAATGAATTTTTCTGGACTTCTTTGTTTTGGATCATCTACTTTTAATACACAATAGCAGAATACAATTCAAATTCTTTTTTTTTAATCTTCTTGATTTTCTGTTTATTTTTTATAGTTATTTTTATTATTATTGTGTCAGGTGGGGGTACATTGGAGTATTTTCAAAAGTTCTTACAATGTATCAAATATGTCATATTTGAATTTGTCCCCTCCGTTTGTTCTCTTTTCATCCCTCTCCCCGGAATCCCGGAACAATCTCAACAAGTATCATTTTTGCATTTGCTCACATGTGTATACATTACTTGGACCTGGTTCTACATGGTAGGGCAACCTCATTTGCAGAAAGAACGTCTTGTCACCTCCTGGCTATTACACTCACACTTCAGTGTGTAAAATTTTTCCTCGAACTAGAAAAGTACTATGTCTTTCTTATTATCTCCTGTTTTCTCTTCAACAAAATCTGAGGACAAGAGGGCAGAATGATAAAATGTTTTCAAATACAATTTTCAAATTTTATTTTTTATTTTTTTTATTTTGTCATTTTTATATTTACTCACATGTGTATACATTGTTTGGGCCATCTCACACACCCCTCACACCCTCTTGTATCAGATTTTGTTGAAGAGAAAACATAAGCGATAATAAGAAAGACATAATATTTTTGCTAGTTGAGATAAGTATAGCTATACAGAGAGATTCCTAGCATTGTTTCCATGCACAAGTGTATTACAACCCATGTTGGTTTATCTCTACCAGACCTCTTGGTCCCCTTCCTTGTCCCCTTCCATAGTGGCCTCTGCCAGTTTAAAATTACTGTATTTGTTTCTCTACAGGGAGCACATCAACCACATTCAAGTTTTAGGTTCCCTTCCCTTTCCCTATTCCTCCCGTGTATGTTCTCCCTAATTCTGGCCAACATTTATTGGTGGTAATGTTCTAACAGGGGTGAGATGGAATCTTACTGTGGTTTTGATTTGCATTTCCTTTATGGCCAGGGATAGTAAACATTTTTTTCATGTGTTTTGTGGCCATTTGAATTTCTTCCTTTGAAAAAACTCAGTTTTGTTCAGTTGCCCATTTCTTTATTGGGTCATTGATTTTGGGGGAGTTTAGTTTTTTAAGTTACCTGTATATTCTGGTTATCAGTCCATTTTCTGATGTGTAGCTAGCGAATATTTTCTCCCACTCTGTGTGTGGTCTCTTCAGTTTAGAGACCATTTCTTTTATTGTACAGAAGGTTTTTAATTTTATGAAGTCCCATTTGTCCATCCTTTCTCTTAGTTGCTGGGCTACTGTAGCTCTACTGAGGAAGTCCTTGCCATATCTGTTGCTTCCAGAATGTTCCCTGTTCTTTCCTGTACTAACTGCAAGGTTTCAGGGCAGATAATAAGATACTTAATCCTCTTTTGAGTTGAAACTAGTACGGGTGACAGGCATGGATCTAGTTTCAGTTTCCTGAGGGCAGATAACCACTTTTCCCAGCAACATTTGTTGAAGAGGCTCTTTTCTCCACCTTTTGTTTTTGGCACCATTGTCATAAATAAGGTGGGCATAGCTGTGTGGATTCATAGCTGTGTCTTCTATTCTGTTCCACTGGCCTTCATGTCTGTTTTTGTGCCAGTACCATGCTGTTTTTATTGCTGTGTTTCTGTAGTATAGTTTGAAGTCAGGTATTGTGATACCTCCAGTGTAGATCTTTTTGCTCAGCATTGCCTTGGATATTCAAGGTCTTTTGTGTTTCCAAATGAACTTTAGGGTAGGCATTGAGCATGTAGATTGTTTTTGGTAGTATAGCCATTTTTACTATGTTGATTCTTCCAATCTATGAGCATGAGAGATCTTTCCGCTTTCTATAATATTCTTCTGTCTCTTTCTTCAGTGGTTTGTAGTTCTCTTTGTAGAGGTCATTCACATCCTTTTTAAAGTTTATTCCTAGGTATTTGATTCTTTTTGAGGCTATTGTAAATTATATTCTTTCTCAATTTGCTCATTGTTGGTGTATAGAAAGTCTACTAATTTTTCTAAGTTGATTTTGTATCCTGCTATGTTGCTGAAGCTATTTATGGTGTCTAGGAGTTTTGGGGCAGAGTTGTTTGGGTCTTTGAGGTATAGGATCATGTCATCTGCAAACAGGGATACTTTGTATGTTTCTTGAATGTTTTAGCAAGGATTTACTCTACAATTTTCAAATTTTAAAACATATCCTCATACTAATGGAAAGACAGGGTTGACAAGCCTTTATTCAATTATTTAAAGAGATTACAGTACTCCCCTCTTTTTTGTGTTATTTTTGCTTTTCCAGGTTTCAATTACTTATGATCAATTATGGTTGAAAAACATTAAATAAAATCTTACATAAAAGAATAAACATGTTTTAAAATTTTGCTGTTCTGAATAGCAAAATGAAATCACCCTTACATAACAATTTTGTGCTGCATCATTATACCTGTGTCATTCACCTTACTTTATCTCATCACAAAGTCATTCTGTCATCTCACATTATTGCAAGATGGGTGAATATAGTACAATATGATATTTTGATAGAAAGCCTATTCATGTAGCTTTTATCAAAATGTGCTATAATGGTTCCACCTATTGTTATTCTCTTCCTACTCCTGATTTATAAATCAAAGTTCATCATAGGTATGTGTATATAAAACCCAGTAATATACAGATTTATTTATTATCAGTGGTTTCAGCCATCCACTGGTGGTCTTGGAATATATCCCCATGGATATGTCACTGAGGACTATTGTACAATAGGAAAACAAATGAAGTTCAAAAGAAAATTCATAAATGTTAAAGTTTATATTCAATGGGAAAGAAGAAATATTGAAATACAAGAGCTAGTTTCAAAAAAGTTCCTACAAGATATAAAAAGAATAACATTTGGGTTATTTGGACAGTAAATAAGATAATTTTACTTTATTAAGTATATATATAAATTAATATTGAATTTTACAGGATTGCAAAATATCAATAATACTTACAAAGTCAAAAAGAAAATATATGGTAAAATATGTTTAAATGCTAGTAAGTAGCAAGTCATATAAAATTATACTTTTCTAGAGTCAGAGGACCAATAGGTCTTTTTCCATTTCCAAGATTTAAATATCTTTCAAGTTAATTCTGTCCCTTTTTGTGGACAAAGTCCTCTTGCAAATTTTGCCACAGCAATTAATTGCATCTGACTCAGTTGTTTTTTATGATTTTATATTAAATCTACTTCTTCTAGTGTTGAAAATAGAAAGATAAGGCATTAGCATTGATGTCAGACACAAAACATGAAACATTTTTAAAGTCTTTGGTGTTTTCCATGTTTTCCTTCTTAAAAATCCTTCCTTCCAACTTTTTCACATTGCTACACAGCTATTGGCTTTTTCTTCGTTTGGTTCTCTGCATGTCCATTTCTTTTTTTCCCTCACCCTTTTGTTCCTTTGTTGTTGTCATTCCTATATCTTTGCAGAGTTAGCATTACAAAGTCTGGACCTTACAGTAATAATGTTTCTATATATAAGCCTACCTTTAGGGAACTTATATATTCTCAATATTTAAGGCATCATTTCTATTAAAATCTGAGGCTTGTTCATTCTGACTTGAGTCAGAATTATACATCCTAAGCAAACACTCTACCATTTGAGCTATTTTTGTCATTTTGTTTTTAAGATTGAGCCTCAAATTTTCCCAGACTTTCCTCAAAGATATACTCCTTGCTTCCTCCTTACTGGCTGGTATTACAGGTGTGTACCTTCACTTCCAGTTTATGTGTTCTTTTTTATTGTGATTACCTGAGGTTCAAAACAATGAAAGATGGATCTTACATTTGAGCCATGCTGTTCACAGAGCTGCTGTCTTTGTTAATTTCACATTACCATTTTCCCAACCTCAGACATTCAAAATATTGCATTTAGCATCCTCTCTTTCCTTTCCTTCATCTTCTGCATCCAATTGTTATGTAAAAACCTAGATGTTATTTGGAAATGCCTCCTGCCTCACTTTTATTCACTCTACTAATGCATAGATTAATGTCTTTGTGCTTCCTACCCTTCCATGACCCAGCTTGTTGGCTGTTTTTCTGAAAGCAGATTCACTCTCTCTAATATTGCTGGATTAAACGTCTTGAAATATGACTTTCATAATGTCTTCTGCTTAAAAGTTTTCCTAGGCTCTTCACTGCAGAGATTTTGAAATGTGTTCTTCTTTATTTTAAAAGCTATGCATGACTTGATAGTGACTATATTTCTGACATTAATTTCCTCTCCTTAATGCACAGCATTTGCAGATCCACTATTCTCAAGCATCCTTGCACTCTCTGCCCCAATAACTGAACTCTGGTCTCCTCCATACCTTCCATTAGAATTCCCTGCTTCTTTATTCATGTACAACATGTGGAAGGAGGCAGCATATGGCAAGAGAACAAGCCATCAAAAGCCCTATCTCTCTTCACACCTATATTGAAGGCTCAGACTATCCCGACAAGCAAATGGGTTGAAAGCTACAATTCCTTCATTAGTAATTCAATTATTTGTAATCTTCAGTCAAAACTTTACATCCTATTTTGTGCGATGAAAATAGAGTGGTGAATGAAATCAACAATACCCTACCTTCACAGAGCTTATATTAACAACAACAATATAAAGGTATGGTATGTCAAATGGCATTAAGGAAGCTGTATATATAAGGTCAACATCAAGAGAGTGGGACATAACCGAGCTAAAATCTGAAGAGTGTGAGAAAATGGGCCTGCCGATCATCCAACAAGATCCAATGCAGACCTCAGCTAATGCAGGGGACAAGCACTACGATTTTCAAATAATGCTGAAGACAGAGTTTACAGTATGTTTCTGATAAGTTGAATTATTGTATGGGGATAAAGGAAGAGAAGTTTCAAAGTTGTCTTATAGGCTTTTACTTGTGATATTAGCATCATAAATTCTCAATTAAAAGAGGAGGGAAGATTGAGACAAGGTCTGGTAAATTGGGAAAAATCAAAAGTTGTGTTTTGAAATTTTTACTTAGATATTCCTATGATGTAATCTAAGAATGAACACTGGAAATCAAGGCAGAGGGTCTTGGTCAGATATACTAATGTGTAACTCATCAGCAAGGGAAAAAAACAAAGCCAAGAGGCCCTACAACACCACCTAGGGCCTAAGGAACAATGAGAACATAATCCTAAAACTGATTTTTATAGTGTTCCAAAGTTTAGAGAAAGAACAAGCAGACTGAGAAGAAGGTAGTAAAGTATAAGGAAAACACAGAGTCACACTGGAAGCTAAGCGGGTTTTTCAAATGGAAGAGTACAAAATTGTTTCCAATGCTGCCACATCAAATAAGTTGATGACTAATATAATATCAATGACTAGAAGCTCCTGGGATAGTTTCTGACCCACACTCCCCGTGCCTTTCCTCCACCATGCCCTTCACTGAGTAGGCCTTCAATACAGCCATTAGCTGTCCTCCTTTGTCACTGCTGTGTCCAGCTGTCAGGTAAAAACTTACAGTGACAGGTTTCCTAGTGGAACTAGTCTTAGCTTATCTCAAGAGTAATTTGGAGGCACTACATCCAATACACACTCTAAAATTTGTTCAATTAGTATAAATCCTTCAGGTATGATTCCCATTTCCAACCTGAAAGTGACTGGCTAAGTGGCTGCAGGTCTTCATTTTAGTCTATCTTTTATTCATGTTTGCCTTACTCACATTTACAATTTGAGGAGACTATTACTTCAAAATGCCTCCCAAGAGGAGAAAAAAGTTGTTAAATAAATATATAGCCAAAGAGTATTCATATTCCATGTGAACTTGTTTTAGGACTTCACATCTAAAACCAATCTACTATTGCTAGAGAGAAACAAGGAAAAAATGTGCTTTTAACATTCCCATCATTTCCACATGAAAACGCTATATTACCTGGTGTTCACAATAACCCCAAGTAGATAGAAGACTGTGGGTGGCATAATAAAATCTTTCCCTGAAAAGATTCAGATGCATTCTTGTTCCAACCTCTTATATTACAGTATTTCAAATAGTCACTATTTAAAAGTCTACTTGAGGAATGGACCAAATGTTTCCTCTCCCTGTCTCCTCACAGACCAGATGACCTTTGTAAATGACAGCAAATTTCTGTTGAATGAAGGATGAAGGGAAAGAGGAAAACATTAAGATATTTTGTCCTGCTTTTTTGTGACATGTTGAAAATAATCATAGGGCCTATTTGTCACCCAGGCGCTTTGTCTCTTTTTTTTCCCTATAGCATCTGACAGGCTCAATGAGAAAAGTGCAAGTGAAGATGAATTGGCAGCAGGCTCATTTCTGTTCTGTCTCCTAGTCTTTCTAATTTTTCTTCAGATGAAATATATATACAATATCAAGCCAGTTAAGTGAAAGAAACATCTATAGGGAGACGCAGAGTAACCAAGTCCTTTCTCTAGTATAGAAATAGCTATTAAAAAAAATATCTGTCTCTTTCACTTTCAATAGACCAGTTATACCCCCAGTCTTTATATCTGCAAGATGAAAATATGTTTTCCCTTGGAAAAGAGAAATGACAGATGGTGCAAAGAGGCAGGGCATTGAGAGGAGATGGAGGGAGGGAACAGAGAACTTGGGCTAAATAAACACTAAACAATAAACCAATTTAAGGGAAAATATTGTATTCTATAAGACACTGCCAGGATGAAATATTTGAAGTTAAATATAATAAGTCACTTAAGAATATACAGTAGAAAATAATGTGGTCCTGAAAATAAAATGATGACATAAGATCATATAAATTTTAAGTTTATTTTAAGTTAAAGTAAACTTTCAAGAGCCTCTGAATCAACTGGCATAAGGATCCTTGCTAGAGTTGACTGGACATGTAGTCACAGAGCCCTGCTTAACCACTCAGGAACAGAAAACGTCTTCCTTAACAGATTCATTTTTCTGTTGGGTAACAGTGCCTTGTTTTAGATTCATGTAGCTTTTACTCATCAGTCCTAATTTAAGTATGTTGTGTTATTCGAGTTAAATGTTTATTCAATGCTTTTAGTAAGAAATATTTTATCAACATTTGATTATCTCTTGGTCAAAATTCTTTATTTTTTTTTGTTTTTGCTTTGTTTTTATTTATTTTAATGAATTGCTATTTTTGCATACTTGCCAGGCCCTTACTGTTGTATTTCTTGAACTTAATAATTTATCAATTTAAGATACTGTGCCGAATATTTGTAACTTACTTCCGGGTAACACCTAATTGCCTATGGTATCACTGGGTTTTTAAATAGGCATCGTTACCCTACATGGAACTCACGTTTAAGCGAATCAATAAGATCTTTTTCTTTCCCTTTGCTCTGCCCAAGAACACTGGGAGATTTCCCATAAACTGCACTTGATCAATTAGAAATGAAAATTTGTACTTCCCCTAAAAAACCTACCCCATCCTGACTGATAAAAGCAATAAATTAGAATATTCTATATGTGAACCTTCCCTACTCATACCACCACTATGTCAACAAGGGATGTTTTGGCACCATGTTCAGCTACTCAAAGATTTTATCCACAGGGACATACCCAGAATGTAGGCTCATGGAAGGGCTATATGTCACCCATGGGGAGAAAAACAGTTTGGTGGACAGAAAGCTAAGAGTGTCTCAGTCCTCATAATTGTTTTTAAATACACACATACACACAGAGATACATGAAGATTAACATATACTATTAGAAACCATATTAGAGGAAGTAAGAGTTGAAAAATGAATTCCAGGGAAAGATTTGAAATGTACACAGCTTATCAAGATATTAGACCATCCTTCCTGGGTAATAAGCCTGTGAGAGATATGGAAACAGAATACAATGATTTTTCCTATAATTCAGGGATAAAAGTACCCACTCATGCCTACTACCTTGATCAGAAACAAACTAGGGCTGAGTATTGGGATGGCACACCTGTAGTATTCCAGCTACTCAGAACATTTAAGAGGATTTATTGAACCCAAGAGTGTGCGTCCAGCCTGGACAATATAACAAGGCCATGTCAGAAAGAAAGAAGAAAGGAAGGAAGGAAGGGAAGGGAGGGAAAGAAGGAGAGAGGAAGGAAGGAAGGAAGGAAAAAAATAAATACATACAAACTGGAGACAGTAAATGGAAATGCTAGAATAAATCCCTACATTACAATATTTACAATTAACTATTTCAATCTGATTATGTATTTGCTGCAATGTTGGGAATATTAAAAGAAAAATGTGCTTCTATTGTTTGTGTTTTCCATGGGTTCCCAAATTTTACTTTTTCCCATATAATCTCAGATATCTGAACAACAAATAATTTTAGTTTTCGCAAAGCAATTATCAAGACTGGAGGAAAATGGTTTGTAATTCACTAATATAGGGGGAAATATGGTTTTATTCTTTTATGTTGTTGACTCCCAGAAATAAAGTACCAGTCAGTAGGAAGCTAATAACACATTTCAGATTTTTAAAAAGTAGTTCAGACTCCAACTAATAATTGTTGACAGAATTTTGAAAAACACATGGTGCCCCTTAACAGTGTTAATAAAGACAAAATAGCACCTTGTCTAATTCTCCTCATTGTTACTAATGAAGTAACCACATGCACACCCACTCAAATGCATATTCCTAAGTATATTTGTATATTTGTTCTTCTTGAAGAAGAACAAACCCACTTTTTGTGGGTTTTTTTCCTTACTATCAGTAGCATTTATGTATGCAACAAATCATTTATAAAAGGTAAATAAGAAAGAGCATGAAATTGGCACTAAGTGAACAAGAGTTTATTTCTCCTTATTCACTTTTTAGCTGTGCAGTCCCCCTCACAAGTGTATTACTCAGGGCTCCTCAGAGACACATGTCTAAGAAAAAGAGATGTATTGTAAGGAATTGGTTCACACTGTTCTGGAGGCTGATGAGTCCCAATATCTGCAATTGGCTTTCTGAAGGGCTTCTCAGTGGATAGAACACATCATCATATCTGCCAAGATGGAGGTACAACTAATGACTGACATCAGAGCCACCAAATGAAAAGGTCTAAGTCTACACTATTCTGTTATGGTAGAAAACGGGAAAACGAGCGATGAAAATCTAATGAGGTTATGACAAAAGGACAGAGACGATTTGACAGAGCAGAAGGAAATGATGATTGTGATGAACAGAAACATTTATAATATCACAATAATACTAAAGACAGATCACTGGACAGCATTAGGCTGCTGGGGTACCACCCTTGCACTTAAGTTCTTATTCTACCTCTCTCTAATGTTGTAATGCACAGCACCGCAAGATTTATATGTTAAATTTCTTCTTCATAGAATTACTGCAAATAAAGGCAGAGGAAACAGAAATATCATTGGAATATAGTGCGTTACCATTTGAAAAATTATAAACAAATAGATCTAGAACCATTAATCGTTACTTTAATGATGTAATGCTAAAAAACTATACTGGGACAACCATAAAAGATTTTTGTAAATATCAAGCTTGTAGCACTATATACCAATTTATAGGAAACAATGAGAAGAAAGACAAAATCTAAGCAAATGTAAGGTGGCAATCAGCAAATTCAGAAGCATCTTTGATATACTCTAGGTGATTTCAATTTGGATATTAAGTGATACTAAGGAAGCACTGTTAATTCCTCCAAGGGTCGCTAATGGCATGGACCTCGTGTCAATAAAAATACTCTAAGTCAAAAACCATACTGAGATTAATCTTTACAATAATAGCAGAAAAATACACACATACATTTATGTATATACATATAACAGGAAGAGAAACGTGAAACAGTTTTGGCAAAGTTGATCATTGTTGTGACTTAGTAATGATAAATGGGAGTTTATCATTTAATTACCTCTCATGTGCATTTGAACTTTGACTTCTTTCTATTAAGAAAGCAATTTTTATTGAAAATTTCAATAAAAAGAAACCACAGACAACAGGGAAATGGATAACTTGTCTAGTTTCTAAAGATTTTTGGCTCTAATAATTATAACATTTCAATTAATTATTTTTTTGAGGGAGTTTAATGATTTTTCAACAAAAGGACAAAAGTGTTTGTGAATAATGTTTCAAAAAGTTTCAAACTGATATCACTAATTACAGTTTAAATGAAACGTATTTCCTTACAGTACAATGGGGAATATTTAAAAACATTAATGAACTCATACACATAATCTACTCCAAATTAAAACTGCTTCACTTAGCTCTGCGAAGGAAAGAGACAAACCCTTTGTCTAGCTAGCTTGGCTGCTATAACAAAGCACCACAGACTAGTGGCTTAAAGCCCAGAAATACATTTCCTCACAATTCTGAGTGCTACGAGCCCTAGATCAAGGCATCAGCAAGTCTGGTTTCCTCTGAGGCCTCTCCCCTTGACTTGGTGGTGGCTCACTTCTCCCTGTTTCAGATGATTTGTGTATGTGTGTATGTTCTAAAGAAAATTGTATTAAGAGCACATTCTAATGACCTCATTTAACCTTATTTACTTGTTTAAAGATCTTATGTTTTAAATATAGCCACATTCTGAGGTAGTAGGACTTAGGGATTCAACTTATGAATTGTGGAGAGACACAACTCAGCAGATTCCGACTAAGAAGCTACCATGATGCATAATCAGGCATTTATTCCCTTTTCCTCCAAACCCTATCAATGCAAAAAGCTGGTCAGGCACAGGTTCTTGTCTGGAAACCTAGAGAGTGTCTTCTTCCACTTCTGGATCTAAAACATACTTACTGCAAAGGTAATGACATCATGAAAAATTCTCAGTCTTGGATAATGAAACTTTTCTGGAGGATTTTCCTTCCCTATATCTTGCTTTTACACCATGTGCCACTAGTCTGAAGAATATAGAATAAAGTGTTAGTATAAACAAGCTATAAATACAGTTCCAATGCCCACCAATAAAAGAATATATAAATTATATGGTTTGCCAATTGTAATGAATAAACATATATATATATATATATATATATATATATATGTATTATTCAACATTGACTGAATGCCTGTCATGCACCAGGTTGAGCAGGGAACTGGTAATACAGTCCAAGAGGATCTCACCTTCACTGAGCTTATAATCTAGTGAAGGGGGCACAAGTCAGTCACAATTATGTGGTAAGTAATTGTAGGGGATTGGGAAGGCACAATGGTGGAGCATCTAGACCAGGCAAGCAATAATTAGAAAATAGAAATATTAATGAACCAGATTGTTTCAAGGAGAAAAGAAAAAACAAACATATAGAAGTCAGAAAAGGGTGACATGCATCTGATGGATATAAATAATTCAGTATAATTGAAGCAAACATGCATATGTGGAATGACAATCAATGAAGTAAAAGTTAAGATTAGATCAGCTAAATCGAAGGCAAATGTTTTCATCAAAATTGCTGGAGCAACTAAAGGATTTGAAAGAAGGAATTGGAATGAGTAGGTTTGCATCTTAGAAGGCTGCCATTACAAGTAAACACTGCAGTTTTGGAGCTAAATCATCAAGGTGCCCAGCATTGTTGAGCCATGATTGGGGCAAGAAGAGCAGATGACAGGAACAAGTGATCACAGACATTTAGACCATACAGAACCTGGGCAATGATTTGGTGGGGAGCTGAGTGAGAGGAAAATAACTGCTCTGCTACAAAGATTACTGGCCATGATGCTAAGAGAGGGAAAAAGTTAGTAGTAGATCTGGAAAGCAAAGGATGTGAGTTTAAAAGGTCAGAGATCAGTGTTGATGGTGGCTTTAAGACAGTTTAGGTATATGCAATTGGGTACACTTTGAAAAGCAATTGGATATACTTCTCTGGATTGGGAATACAAACTTATAAGCATTTGGTATTACAGTTTGGAAAATTTCCTCTGGCCAAGGTTTTAATTTTCCCTTCACTTATTCAATCTGAGAGTAAGCCTATGGATGGAGCATTTATTTTTTTACGGTATTTTTAATTCACAGATATTTTATATTTTCCTGTGGGTTTCTTCAAATTTGCATTTTACTTTCTAAACACATCAAACATAATTGTGTCATAATCCATATGTGTTAGTTCTGACATGTGAGGATTTAGCTAATCTGTTGTATCTGTTGCATTTGTGAGTTTCCAGTAGAGAAGTCTTGACTGTTTGCATATCACATGATCTTTGACTTTATGCATCTGAGTGTATTTGAAAAATTATATGTAGGAAGAAATTAAACCCTAGGATAAAGGGAACATCTTTCAAAGAGAGTTTCTACTTATTTTTGTGATTTGTGCATTTGAGCAGTGTGCCAGGGTCTTAAATTTTAACTTGACACTCCATGGACCAGCCAGGCAGCGAACTACGGCTCCAACACACAGAGTACTAATTTACTTTTGGTTCAACTCTACAAGTTACGAGGTTGTACTGGAGACTCTCTCTTAGAATCCCACCTTTTATGGCCCTTTGCCTTGGTTTGTTCTGCATAAAGCTATTTCGTGCAAGTTTCCTTTTCTATACAGTAACCGTTTTTGTGTTCTGATTATCTGTCTGAATTCTAGTTTTGTTAACTTTTCATATTTAATTTGGGTACTGGTTATAATATTATCCTGATTTTATAATTTAGTAAAGTCATTTTTAAAATGTTTTCTCTGGAACTTTTAGGTATTCAATGGAAAATTTGTCTGAAATAAGTGGTTTATGATTATCAGAAACTAGAATTCTCAATTTGCAAATTTTTAGCAAATAGATACACAATAAGTTTATAAAGTAAAGGTGTTAATAAGAAAGAAAACAAGTTTGCGAAGCCTTTGAAAAAAATGCTAGGATGACAAGTCCATAAAAGTATGTTAAAGAAGTAAAAGATGAAGAATAAAACCAGAAGACAGTACCAGAGAAGATAAGGAGAAAGCTGGGTATGTAAAAGACAGAGTATTCAATGCCAAATGTACCAGAAACTATAAATAATGTAGTACCAGAAAAATAATTAATGGATTTTTGTATGTGAAAGCATTAGTGATTTTAGCAATAGCACTTTTAGACAAGTGGAAGAGACAGAAGCCACATCAGCACTATGTTAAAGGGTAGTGGGGGATGTCCAGTGAGCTCTAAATAGGCTTTCAAGGAGATTTAATAAAGAGAGAAGGAACAAAAGGATCAAGGAGTCCAGAGTGAGCTTTTCAGAGCTTCTTTTATACTGAAAGGTCCTTGAAAATAAGTACTTGCTTTGGAAATAAACCACTAGAGAAAATGTGATCTAAGATATATGAAACAGAGAAGATGTACTGGCAGAATTTGGCTAAATACAAGTAAATGAAACCCATTTAAAGCTACTTCATTTTACTTCTTCATGTAAAATAGGACCTAGATGTTGGGTTCCAATGTGATCACAGATTCCACTCATCCATCTCACAATGAGGTTGTCTCTACATGGTAAGAAAGGAGACCAAAGGCAAGACAGGTATGTTCCCACCTTCTCACCTTCACGGTTGTATGAACAACTTTCTCAGCACCTCTGTCACAAGAGTCCCAGAGAAGACAAAAGTATTAAGGACAAAGTGTGTTATGTCTAGCATCTTAACCACTTTTATACTGGCCAGGGAGATGAAATACATTAATTAATCATACTTAGATTATACACATGAAGACCTGATCCAATCCCTGTACAAAATAGGGAAAGGATGCTATCCTGGAAAAAACAGTGAACGTTGAGGTGAGTGGAAAGGAGATGACATAAGCTGTAAGACACCAACAGTTGCAAAATCCAAGGAAAAGTTTTGATAATTATTATTCTGTTCTTTATTACCACTCATTTATAGTTGGAAGGGAAGGGAACAGAAGATGATGACAGAATAGACCTGTTTTAGAAAGAACTTAAAATTAAGTACCTGAAATCCCTATTAGTACAAGGAAAATTAAAATTCACTGTAAAAATGTTTAAGGCAGAATGTGAAAATAAATGTTCTAACAATGTAGAGTGAGAAACCCCTGTGCACTACACTACATAAACAAATCAAAAACCCAATGAAGCTGAGCGAAGGAAAAGGAAGAGGAGTTAAAACAGAAGAGAATCATGGAAGGAGTTGAGATTTGCTTTGATTGATGATGGCCAGGTAACAGCCTACAGGTATTACTTAAATTTAGACAGAAAAAAAATGTAAATGACAGAGTTTCAGAGGTCAAAAATCTCTTAATAAAATCAGGGAGGGGGAATTTTTTTATTACCTAAGACAAAATCTAATATATGGATTATAGTAGAGTTTCTGCAATTCAGTGGTATGCTTTAAGTGATCCTGGGTGTCTCGGGCTGGAGAAAATACTAGACACATTGTGTCTAAGTCAGCTTGTTATTAATACAGTGAGATAATTGAGGCACCTAATTCCATAAAGGGAAGACTCTAGTGAATTCTCGGGGACACCAACAGAAATTACTAGGGGCAGGGCAGGGGAAGGTGCTGAGAAGAGGGACCCAGGAATTCTCCTCAGGAAAACTTCTAAACTAATAATTTGACATTTCTTTATCCTGTTTTTTACTTCTTCTTGTACCAATTTTAGAAGTATTTTCATGTAAGGGATGATTTTCCCACTTCAATTAATTGTTGAGTTTATTGTGATAAAATCACTCATGATATTCCTTATTTATTCCTAAGTCAGGTGGCTGAATGGTGATACCCTGTTTATTATTCCTAATATTCATAATTTGTGAAGTAAAGCAGAAATTAATTAATCTTGCTAGTGATTTATCACTTTTGTAATCACTTCAGTTTAATAAACTTCAATGATGAAAGACTGAATTCCAAGAGAAAAACAAAAGTTTGGAACACAACCTCTCACCAAGATTCACACAACAGGGGTAATTTCTCTCAAAGAACAAGGAAATTGAGATGATAAAAAGTCAAAACCTTTTAAAAATTTGCATCACAATCTATTTCACTGGCTGCTCAATATTTATTCTTTCAATAAGTTTTTTACAGTACTTACATTTTAAGGACTATTCTAATATCCACATACATGCTTCTTTAGCAATAAAAATGTAAATCTCCTAATTAACTCACTATGCAATTCTGCATTTTATAATCAAAAATCCATCTACATCCCACCTTTCAAAAAGCTGGATGTTGTCTCTTCCTTATTCACTTCTTTTGTAAGTATGTCTCAATAATCATTTTATTTATAGAACAAAATGTATAACTAAACTCCACAAATTAATCTTAAATATAATAATGGTGGAAAAGGAAAATTCATTTCAAAATAAAAATATATGAATGACTCAGAGAGGAAGAAAATGCTAACAGGTACTATATCACATTTTTGGCAGCTTGGGGCAAGACAATAGCAGGTATTTATAATTTGTATTTGTTCCATCCCATATTCAGTATACTTCAAGCTAGTACAACAGAAATTGGGAATTGTTTTCAGATGGGGTGAGAAAACATTTATTTATCAGAAATCAGATCATATTGTGCTTGTTATTTTGGGTGTAATTGTCTTACCTGTTACCACTGGACATGAGGAATCCCTAGGATCCTTTCTTATTTCTCCCTCTCCATGACATTCTTTAACTTTCTCTGTTACAATCAGAATCAATAAACCAGCAAAAACTGAGTCCTTCCTTTGTCCATGATCTATGGAGCTGAAAATATTTGATAAAAATTATAAACTTCAATTCAGAGAGGACACAATGTTGAATAATTGGAATAAAAAGCAAAAATTACTTAGAAGGAATGAGGGAAGGAAGACACTGAATTTTACCTCTTGTCTTCTTAGTCTTAGGTGGCTTGGCTATGTAAGAGATAGTACTGGATATTTATGTGCAGTTAGTTAACAGGCACTCTTCTGTGAAATAGAAACTGCCTACGAAACCTACAAAGGGGTTCTCATCATTCACAACTATAACTGTGTCTTTAGAAATACATCACATTGCCTTCTAAGAGCTACTGTGTCCTATGTATAAAATACATTTCAAAAATTATCTATCTGTCCATTGCCCAATTTCTTATACTATAAAGTTCCTTGATCAAATATAAATTTGAGGATCTACAGAGCAGCACTTGATGGGTAGTTGAGGTCACCTATATGTGACCTATGTGTCTCATTGTCACCTATATGTTTCCTATATGTCTCATTGTCAGATGTCATCTGCTAGTGAAAAAAATCATTTCAGAAGAAAATTAAGAGCATATCTTTGCTCCAAACTCAATAGGCCAGTACTATGACTGTCGTATAAAGGTTTCCCACCTCTTCTTCAATGTAAAAATTCAATTTACCCACTTCTTTTTTCATATTTTTAATGTGTCTACTAGAAAGTTTAAAACTGCCTATATAGCTTGTTTTTTATTTATTTATTTATGCATATCATTCTGCTCCATATGTTTTCCCTCTGCAAAAATGACTAATGAAGTATCTTCCAAAGAATTGTTTATTTAGAACTAATTTCATTTGAATGATTGGTAATTTCCCTTTGTTCCTGACAAACCCAGATTCTTCGACAAAAAATCAGGAGAAAAACTGTGAGCACACAGCTGTGAAGTCAGTGAAGAGTCTGTATTCAGAAATGTTTGGTCTGCAATTACACGGACTTTGATTCTGCACATTAGGCAGGAAGATCTATCTCTCTGCTATGGTGCCTTGAACTACCTGTCTGTAACTTTTATTTAATTATTTGCCTTAATATTTTATCATCTTAACCCATTTGAAATATTGAATCTCTCCTTAACATCTCTAGAGAATAGATTTTTAAATTATTTTTAATTTAAATAAATACATACACACATATATGTTACTTTTTTCAGCACTGGGAACAAAATACATGAGAAATTAATTTAAAAGGATGAAGGAAGAGGAAATTTTTTGGCCTATAGTTTCAGAGGACTCAGTCCGTGGTTTCTCTGCCCATGAACCTGGGCAAAATATCACTCTAGGAGGAGCTTGTCACTAAGAACCGTCATGGTTGACAAGAAGCACTGTGTCACATTCAAAGTCACACCCTCAGTGACTGGCTTCCTCCAAATAGGCCCCAACTCCGAAAGTTATCAGAACCTCCCCAAATAGCGCCAACCAGCTAAGGACAACTCATTCATCATTTAACACATGAATCTATGGGAATTTTATATTCAAACCATAAAACACACACACACACACACACACACACACGCACACACACAATCACATCTTCATTCTTCATTTGAAGTCTTTGCAGCATATCTAGAAGATATGATTAGGAGGTAGGTGAGTAGATTGTATAGGGGAAAGTCTAATACACCTTTCATTCATATCAACAAAGCATTAACAAATCTCCATGTTCAAGAAGTTTGAGTGTAGCTTTTATTAACTAAGTCAAAGATATGCAGATTTAGTCAAGCATGATGGTACACAACTGTAGTCTCTGCTACACAGGAGCAAAGGCAAGAAGTTTGAGACCAGCCCAAGCAGAAGATTGCAAAACTGTGTCTCAAAAACAAATTGAAAATAAATTGGCCTAGGGCATAACTCAAGTGATAGAGTACTTGCCTAACATATCCCTTGGTTCAATCCCCAGCACCAAAAAAGAGGAAAAAAAGAATGAGAAAGAAATAAAGAAAAAGGTAATATGGGTACTGACTGAATTAAAATGGGATTATATTCCAACATTCATTGTAAATTGAAAATGTGTTAAGTTGAAACTAAATTTGTACACCAAGAGAAGTGAATATCACAAATCAGCTTAACAAAATTAACATGTCTAGACTACTTACATTCATCTACAGTTAGGCAAGATCATTCACACAATACACAAAGCCTATTCGATACTAAGGTGTTTAATATCTCACAAAATTCATTAAGTACAATACTGAAGGTGAAATAATTGTATTGGTACTCACTAACAATGTTCAGTTAATGTTCATTAAAGCACAGCTACTACTGAATGCATATCACTTTGGCACCATCATAAAGTGGAAATATCATCAATTGAGACATTGTAAGTCAGGGACTCTATAATATCATCAAATGCTTAATTCAAAATTTCAGAAGTTCTAGCAAGTGCGTTAGTGTTATTAAATTAAATCTAATCTTAAATAACCTTTCATCTATATGATGAAATTCTATTTCCACCTGTCCTCCATTTCTTTCCCCACCCCACCTTACAACAGCAAAATCCTGACATGTTTTGGTATGTGAGCCTTCTCCCTATGTGTTTGATTAAGTAATTGGTCTCCTACACATAGTGGAATTGGATTCTAATTATAGGTCTGGAGATAATGAGGAGTGATGAGGAAAGGTCATGAGGAAAACTAACTTCCTTTTGAAAGATAAACTCTGACAAAGCACTAACGGTATGCTTTTTCAAATAAGGGAGGCAAAGTATTATAGACACAGAACAGGATGTCATGACATCAGCAAAGAAGGCTCAGAGAGGTGCAATTTTCATTATTTCAAGACTCTCCTGAATGATCACACAAAGTCTCCCCCCACCCACATCTCTAATATGTTTCCCATATTTGATTTTCTACTGGATCCCAAATAGGAAAATGCAAAACATTTTAATCTGTTATGCCTCCAGATATCACATAACCCAGTCCATTATACAGAAGTATAAAAGCAAGGGCCCAAAAATCTTAGGTCATTTAAATTGCTCAATGTAGATAAACTTGTATAAAAACGTAAAATTCTGCAATCCAGTCTACAAAGTTAGTATAAACATCATCTTAAGTTAAGAAAATTAGCTTAAAAACCTGAAAACATCTCTAGATTAATTTAACTTATAAAATCACGAGTAAAAAAAATGGCAGTAAATCAAATGTGCACCTTATTAAAATGATTTAGATGAATTTGTCTTGGTATCATGTAAGAAATACAGTAATATAATGCATTAATACCAGTAGAGTAAAGGTAAAATTAATAAAATTTTTTCATTGATGGTAAAAGCATTTAATAAAATATAGCAACTATTCTCAGTATGAAAAACAAACTTAGAAAATTTGAAATAGAAACACATTCAGCGTTCAATGTAGGTGTGTGTCTGAGAACCCCAGCAAACAGGATTAATTACATTCCCTTACACTCATGATCAAGACTAGTTACAATGTCCTGGAGTTCCTATCTAATAGAATACCACAGGAAAAATAAGCAAGGGATATACATAAATATGTATAGAGCTCAACTATAATTGCAGAACCCATGGTGTTTCACAGTTAAGAAGTTATGCTATTTGCCCATTAGTTCATTTATCCCTCACAGGTGAGGAGCTTTTCCTACAGAGCTTTCTCTCCTCCCCATCAGTGGATCCATATGGATGAGACTGAAATTCATGTGACCCAATTCTCCATGGAGCAGAATTAATTTATTAAGTTTTCATTTTTACTCAAGGGCCTCCTCTCTTGGCTCTTGTTCTTCATTGTGGATGTGCCTCCTCTCAAGCAGAACAGGTTTTTCTTTCAATTCCTGCTGCAGTGCCCAATGAGGCAGGAGTCCGCCTGATACTTCCTGGTTCTCCAGGAAAGGCAGATGGCTCTAAAATGGTTCTCTTGAAGAGAAGATTGGAGGGCTTACCTTTGGCCTCCATTTGAGGTATATATTAAGTTAAAACTCATTCTGGTTAAGGGTGCATTTTAAAAATCAAATCTCTGCCTCTCTGTAGTCACTAGAATTGAAAGCCTAGAGAAGGAGAAATATAAAAAACTTTCATCCCAAGTCCTCCAATATCTATATAGAATTCTTAACACAATTATCAGAAATATTAGAGTGCATTCAATAAAATACAATACAGATATAAATATATAGTATTTCAGTACTCAACATAAACCCAACTCCACAATGAACTCCCCAAAATCAGCTTCACAAAATAACTATAGAATTCTCAGGAATAAACCCAACAAGATCCTTGTTTTATATGAAAAAAAAAATAACATAGTGTCAAGGGCTGGAGACATAGCTCAGTAGTGTAGGTTGCCCAGTATGTGAAAAGCCCTGTGTCTGATCCCCAGCACCACAAGTATACATACATAAATACATACATATATATATATATGTATATAGACATATATATATAGAGAGAGAGAGAGAGAGAGAGAGAGACAGAGAGAAAAGAATCTTTAATAAATGGAAAAACCTGACAGTTCCTTTTCTCAGGACAATCTTCTCCTTAAATTGATTGCCAATGGCATTTTAAAATCTGAAGTGTTGATGGTACAATTCATACAGAAAAATAAGTGTGAAAAATATGAACAATATGAATGAGAAGAAAACAACACTTTTGAGATAAGAAAAATAAAATAACAAAAATAAATAAAATTATTATGAATAAAGAAGTGTATCATTGGCACACAAATAGACAAATAGACTAGAAGAAAAGATGAACATACAAACTAACCCTCACTCACATGGATATTTGTACATGACACACACCATTCAAATAGTTGGAACAACTGAATCACTCAAATGCAGCAAGAATTTTTGTGACTCTTAATGTACTCAGACACAAAGCAAACACAAAGCTATTAAATAAGGGAACTGAGTACTACTGCCCCAAAATAAACTATGAGAAAAAAAATCCAACATTAAAATATATGGGCAGGAAGAGAGATCATAAATACAGATAAAATCACAAAGTTACCAAAAAGAAAACGTAGTCGATATCTATCACACACTGTTAGTCTCCTTAATATAGCATTCAAAAAATTTTCAGCTAAGACAAAAAAACTTAATTAAAAATATATGCTGATGGCACAGAGGAAAAATGCAATCATCACATAATATATAAAATCATCTCATACATTAAATTACATTGGATTGATAATTAGAGAAATATAAATTAAGAAATAATGATAAATTATTCACCACTCACTAGTATGTCAAAGATAAAAAGCATTTAATAATATTTTTTCTGTTGTAAAAAAATTAGCATTATCACATATTTTTGGTCAGTATATAAGTTGGAGGGAAATTCAGAGAGCATTTTTGATAGCATTACTGTTCAACAAAGTCTTAAATCTACTAATCTCTCACAATAACTTTACTTGCAGAAATATAGGCAAGTAAGCTGATGAACATTTGTGCATAAAAACAGACATTCAGAGATGTGCAAATCTGATCTGGCCAAGAAACTGTTCCATTCAAAGATCCGGAGGAGCTAAATAATCTTTTAAGGTCCTGGGAATATAAATACTGGCACCTTTGCGAATGCATTTCAGTTCAGCTGAGCAGAGTGACGGTCTGTGGCACGTGCTAGGGTAGCCAGAACTGATGCAACCCTTTTCAGTAGATGTGTTCCACCAAAGCTTTCTACTTCAGAGATCTCATGGAACATATGAGACAAAATCTTCTTAATTTTGATTTCTGTTGAAATCAAATATTTATGTAACTACTCTTTTAAGGAAGAGATTTTCAGAAATTTGGAGACTTGCAATTTTGTTATGAGTTATTCTGAAATATACAGTTGAAATTGGAAAATGGATGGTCATATTTTAGAATTTCAAAAGTCTTAATTATATCAAGCCATATTTCTATGAAACACTAATCATCAATTACAAAAGATCACACTAGAATTCTACTGATTTCATGAAAGATGAACAATTTGACAATTGTTTCATTTTTGTGTGGAGAGCAGAGTACATAAGCACAGGTGTATCAAATAAACTGCAGGCTTGAGTTGGCACAGCCCTGAACTGCAGAAGTGGGCAAGATGCAGTTGAGCTGTTTTTCCTAAGATGTTTACATTCAGAGAAAAGTGGTCACAGGTTCCTCCTTTTCCCAAGAATTACAATGTCAATGCCCTTCCCCCAAGAACTGCTCTCCACCTACTTTTGCCACTGTATATAATAAACTCACTGGAGGTGGAGGTTGTTGGTGTGTCTCCATCCAAGCGCCCAGCCTACCTGGCCCCAGCTTTATGCACATTTCGTCTTCTGTCTGTTGTCTTTTTCTGCATCTTCCATCACTCTCAGTTAAGTTTCTAAGACAAGCTCATGTGGAATGACAGAGTTTTGTGTGTGTGTGTGTGTGTGTGTGTGTGTGTGTGTGTGTGTGTGATTTTGAGACATGATCTCCCTATGTATCTCAAGCTGGCCTCAAACTCACTTGCTGCTGTCTCTGAAGTGCTGGGATTATAGACAATATCATCATGCCCAGTTTTGTTTCAAATTTTTATAATCACTAAGTATTTAAGTATGTATTTCATAAAGATGTAACAAATTAAAAGTTCACAGCTAATGTGAATGGTTTTTTGGTGTTGATATTGACTCAAGTCAAATGATCATATTGATTGTGTGCCCATTACCAAGATTCTTCAAGGAGGCTAAATTCCACACAATTTGTAGCTTGGCCAATATTGACATAGAACCTTAGGACATCTCAAGCCAAAGATCTTAACATTCATTCTAAAATTCAGAAGATTATAATATTACAATATAAAAATGACTCACTTACAAACTATATACTTCAAACCTCATCTTCTCAATTCTTTCTTCAGTGCCAACAGAGGACTTGACTCATGAAAGGCAGTCAATAATTTTAAAGTATAGATAGATAGAAGGAGAGGTGAAATAAACTTTTTATAAAAGAGCAGGTAATCATTCTGTATCTTACCCACAGTAAGTTCTTGTGAGATTTGAAGTTTCTATTACTTTCTTATATTGAGTTAATTAATATTATTAAGATGCATTAGTCAGCAAATACATCTGTTGGGACAAAACACTTAATAAGTTGATCATCAACTTATAAGGACAAAAGATTTATTTTGGCTTATGGTTGCAAAGATGTAGGCCATGATCAGCTGGCTCCATTGTTTTCGTGGCAAGTGAGCACACTGCGGTGGTGGGCACATGATGGAGAAAGCTGCTCACCTCATGAAAGCTAGGGAGGCAAGAGAAGAAGGTGTTTGAGCCCCCACAATCCCTTCAAAGGCATGTGCCCTTGATCTAACTTCCTTCTTCTGGAAGGTGGTGTCACCTCTCAAGAGTACTATAGGCTGGTAAGCAAGACTTCACCATGTGGGACCTTAGGGAAAATTTAAGATCCAAACCATAATAAAAGATCTTCAATAATAGCTTTGTTTTTCAAGTTTCAGCTCAAAATTTTATTATGCATAATATTTGGAATATCTATGTAGGTTTTAAACACAAGGTTGTTTAATGCCCTTTTCTTTCCCTGAACAAAAGCAGCATTAATTCATAAGTTAGTTAGGAACACTATCTCAGGTATCTGTTAATTTATGAATGTGTGTTGATAAGATCTAAGTAGGTTCCATTGAACCAGATTTAGCTAGAATTTTTATAAGATTCTGTTTTAGTTTGTGGGAAAGAATAAGCATTTTTCTTACTCCTCCAAGCTCCCATCAGAGATCTTAATCAAAATAGTGTTACTTATGGTTTAGATACATGTTCCCAAAGGCCTGTACCAGACACTTGGACCCTAGGGTGGTGCTATTGTGAGGTTATGGAGTCTTTGGGAGATGGAGTCTCCTACAGTGGAAGGCCTTTAGACTATTCTCTCAAAGGGAGTTCAGGGACACTGTGCTCTTCCCCTTTCTATCCTATACCTCCTGATTATGAAGGCAGGGGTTTTGCTCTATGACTACATGCTCCCACTGCTGCATTTCCTCACCACAGGCCCAAAACACACTGCCAACAACAGATAACAGGCTGAAACCTCTGAAACTGTGATCTTAAATAAACCTTTCTAAGTCTATTAGCTCAGGTATTAGAGCGATGAAACCTGACTAACACAGTGTTATTCTCCTAGAAATTGTGATATTTACTATGCTGTCATCAAGTCAGCCGATGAAATGGAGTGCAAAATAAGTTGTAAACAATTAATTTAGAGCATGCTGTCTTGAAAAAATAAGTACTAGTAATCTGTGAGATGTGTTCTTATTAAAATATTGTTTATTAAAACAATGAGTAAATCTGTGGCTTTCTCTATTAAAAAGTTAAACCAGAAATGAATGAAACTTGCTCATTAGTTCTCATCTAATGGGAGTCCAGGAAACTGGGGAGTGATAACAATCAATCAGTGCACATTGACCTGCAGTCAGGGACAGTACTAGACCATAGGAGACTCTGGGAATAAATAAGGAGTAGATTTCTCCTTTCAGAAGAAAGAACAAATTTTGTTTAGGATATAAATGAAAAATTGCAACTCTTAAGGGACAGAGACTTTAAACTTTGTGAACAACGCTCTATTACTTTCTGCTTCTACCATAACAAATTACTGGAAACTGGATGGCTTAAAACAACAGAAATTTATTCTCCCACAAAATGTCTGAAATCAAGGTGCCAGGGAGATTATTTACACCTGGAGTTTCTGAGGAGACCTATTTCATGTCTCTCTTAACTCTTGGTGCTGCCCCAGTCTTGGCTTCCTTGACTTGCCTGTCTCCATCACCACATGGTCATCTCCTCCTTGTGTTTGTGTCCAAATTTCTCACTTCTTATAAAGATACCAGTCATATGGGAGTTAGGGCTATTCTAACCCCCCAAAATATGTTATCTTCCTTAATTGCTTCTACAAAAATCTTATTTTCTAATAAGATTACATCCATAGGTTCAGGGTAGATATGAATTTTAAGGGAACACGGTTCAACCCAGAACAAACATACAGTAAGAGATCTATTTTAGGTAGGGCACAGTGACTTGCCAATGTAATCCCAGCAGAGATCAGGAAGATCAAGGTTTGAGGTTAGCCCAGGGAATAAAGTCAGCAAGACAGCATCTCAACAAATTAAACTTGGTATGGTGGTGCACATCTGTCATCTCAGCTTTGCAGGAGGCATAAGGAGGATCATAGGCAAAAGCATGGGTCCCTATCTGAAAAAATAACTAAAACACACAAAGATCTTGAGGCATAACTAGAGTGGAAGAGTGTCTGCCTAGCAAGCACAAGACCCTGAGCTCAAATTCCAGTACTACCAAGAACAACAAAAATCTGTTTTATACATATGGATGAAACAGAAAAAAAAACAAAAAACTTGCAAAACAACACTTAGGAGTTGGCGGAATGGCTCAAATGGTAGAGGGCCTGCCTAGCAATCATGAGCCTTGCTGTATGTCATAAACTAATATTTTCTAAGAATTTTATTCTTAAAATTGTCTAAATTCATAAAATTGAATCCATAGCTAAGTAACACGAAGGCATCACAGTCTGATAACACTTAACCAGACCAATAACATTTGTCATTTCACCATCTGAAGTCACTGGTAACATCGCATTGATCCTTCAACAGAAAATTGGAGAGGAGAAGAGCGTCAGTCTCACCACAGTTTTGTAGGGGCTACTTGAGTGACCTAAAGCATAGTTGTAGTACCACTGCCGTCCATAACAAGTGCACAATCCTGTAGGCACCCTTCTACGGGGCAAGAGATAATATAAGCAAATTAGATAGTGAGACCATCCCATGGGTTAGCACAGGTGACCCTTCGAGACAAAAAAAAAAGTATTAGTCAATATCTAGGTTGTATTTATATTAAATTAAATTCCATATGATTTTTAATTTAAAAACATCTCTGAATAATAATAAAACCTAGAGGATACCTAGCTGATCTTGTTCTTATCTGCAAAAACCTTTAAATAGAAGAGTAAAACACCCTTGAAAGATAACCCTTCCTACAATTTGTTTGGCAAATGTGTTATTTGAGAAATCTCCAGGTGCCAAATTGAAGAATTCTGAGTTAAAGTCCTTGACAGAGAATAAAGAACAGAGGTGTCCTTTCTTAGTCACTTTTATGACTAGCCCCAAACCTTAACTCCAAGCAAAGAGTTCATACCAATGATTAACCCAGGAACAAAAGTTCTCTACAATATTAATTGATCTTATAAAATATTCTTCCTTAGGCTGCTTTTCACGCATTCGTTTTATTATCAAGGAGGCAACCAGTCATGGGAGTCATAACTCTTTTTTGTTCATACTCACATGCTGAGATGAAGTAATAGATAGTGTGATGAGCTAAGCCTTTATAACATTGCTCCAGAGAAATTGAGAAAAAATGAAGTTGTAATTTAAATCACAGAAATTATCAAGGTGAAATTTTCATCCATAGTGTGTATACAAGAACATCAAAGGGGCACGGTCTGTCTATCTGAAAGTCATCCTGTGCATTTGGCTCCTTATATGGTTTCTGGCTTTTATTATGTCTGCATTTAGGATAACTTTATAATTTGCTTAAATATAAAAATTTGTCATTTTTAAACCATAATGCAGGAGGTAAATCTATTTTTAAACATAACATATTCTACAAATCATTATAATGGCATTGTATATCTGTATATATTTATTCGTAGTTGCTCCTTATAATCCAAGTGACAGTTTTAGTACCTACCTCTACTATCAGGCATTATCACAGGTTTATCAGAAATTTGAAGTTGTGATAAATTTAACATATGCTGTCCAGAAAAATCCCTTTAAGTCTTCAAGATCTAGGCTGTTATCTGGAGAAAATACAGATAGACTTTTTTGCTTTCTCATTACAGAACCCATAAAATCTGTAGGCAAATCTCATAGTATTTATTAATCAGGTCTAGCACAGTGGATTTGTTTTCAACTTCCACATTCCCTGCAATGAATGAAAGGAATTTATGATTGGTTACTTTTTTGGCAAGTCCATGGTAATGTTATTTTTAAATTACTTTTTTTTTTCAACCACTCCTGAACCAAATTACAGTTAGTTTATCCATTTCTAAGCAAAGGCCTAGATAATTATCTTAAAATACACAAATACCATCCTGTAACCATCTTTAGATCTTCATAATGGAATTCCTGATGGTAATAACTCAAATTCACATCTTTAGAAATTGATTAGTATGGCTCAGAAGAACACCTCAAATGAAAGGTGAAAAAGACCTGAAGACTCAGGTTTGCTCTAAAACATAGTATGGATCTGAATGGAAGAGAAAACTACTCAGTCACCTGCTGTGTGACAGTGTAGATCAAGGAGACTGGGATTAAGTTTCACAAGCCACTTGGATCTTGGTCAAACAGCACCAGATTTTTTTATTCAAGAATTTTAATTAATGTTGACACAAAACAAATAACCAAATTGATTATGACTGAAGATTTTTTTTTTGTTTAAGAAGAAAGTAAATTCTCATAGATTCGCTATAAATATATTCTTATACTATTTTGTCTGCATTACTTTGTACATCAAGTTTTTAAAACCCTCAAGAACAGTCAAGTGTTTTCTTTCTCTATTATTATTGCTCATGCACTTTATTTCCTGATCCAATTCTTGAACTATTTTCTCTATACTCTATAAGTTATCTTACCCAATCATGATACAATTTAAGACAAATCATTATCTCATCTCTTGACTTAAAATTTGGAGTATTGAACATTTTAATAAAAATATAATTTAATTGTTCCCTGCTCAACATTAGTCACATTAGAGTGCCAAAAATATGTTTCTAATGCAAAACTCAGTAGTTTGCCATTTTAGAAAAACATCAGCTTCCAGGCCAGATGTGGATTACACACACATGCCTATAAAACCAATTACTTGGGAAACAGAGAGAGAAGGATAGGGGACCCAGCTAGCCCAGGCAAAATTCAGCAAGACACCACCTCAGAAACAAAATGACATGGTAGTGCAGACCTACAGTCCCAGGTACTAGAGAGACATACATTGGAGGATCAAGTCCAAGGCCACCAGGATCAAAAGCTCAAGTTCCTATCTGAAAGCCAAATTAAAAGCAAAGGGGACTGGAATGGGTAGGGCATTTGTCTAGCAAGTATAAGGTGCTGAGTTCAATCCCCAGTCCAGTCTAAAAGAAAACATAAGAAAAATATCAGTTGGACAGCAATAAATAAAGTTGAATAAATTCATTTTAATGTATATGAGGCCAGTCCAAGTGCCATCAAAGCACTGACTCTATTTTCTAAACTGAGATGCTGCTTACAGAATTCACCTGGACCTGTGGGTCCAATGAGGCCACAATAGTCTTTGTCTCCATCTCATCATGAATATGGCTGCTTTTCTGTGTCACAAAGAAATGCAAGTTCTGGATGCACTTTGTAAAGTAGGGAACGATAACATATAGTGTGAAGTCAGTAGACTTTGTTGCTACTTGTATTTAATTTCTAGATGATTCTGCTTCATGAACCTGTGTCATGGCTGGAGACTGGTGGAAGAGTAAGGAGCAAGAGAACATGAGGTTCAACTGCTCATGAGGAAATCATACCTATAGATGGCTCAGTTCTCTTGAACTGGAGCAGAACTAACTTTACCAAGTTTACCAAACAGGATACTGAGAAATCAACACTGACACTGAATGTAGTGAACTTGCTTGTTTGAAACATTTTTAAATCGGATAGAAGGCTCTCAGTGTCAGGGAACCAAGGAACCACAACCTCAAGTCTCAGCATTTCTCTCATGCTCATCTGAGAAGTTAAATCTGCTGCGCTACCACCTGCTCTTCCACCAATGATGCTCTGAGTGGAGGAGACTCCTCTGTGACTAGAAAGGTGGATCAAAAATGATGAGAACAGATCATCCATGACTATAATATCACATCATCCATCTAAATTATTTGCAGAATGCTATAGTCTGAATGTTTATGTCCCCACAAATTCCTATGTTGAAATCCTATCAAGAGGATAATGTTAGGGGTGAGGATTTAGGAAGTGATTAGGCTATGAGATTGAAGTCCTTATTAATGGGATTAGTGAAGACACAGCATGGTGCCATCCATGACAAAATGGACTCTCACCAACACCAAATCTGCCAGCCCCTTGGTCTTAGACTTTCCAAACAACAGAACTCTGAGAAATAGATTCACACTTTTTATTAATCACCCAGTGCATGATATTTTGTTACAGCTGGACTGTACTAAGACACACAGACCCTTTCTGCACTGTGTAAAGCATAAACTTTACAGCCTAAATCAGCAAGTTCTATAACGAGTGCCAATCGGAAAAAAATTCAGAACCTTGGATTGAAATGTATGTTATTTACTAAAACAATAAAAATAAAGCCACTATTAGGCCCTTAAATATTTCAGGCAATACGCTAAGTACGGTGTAGCTTCACATGTAATACCCAAATAACTGTATAAGGTCAGTATTGTAATCTCCATTGTTCAGCTGAGATAACTGAAGTATGAAGATGCTATGTTTCCCAATATCATAAATTTAACAGGAATTTTAATGCAAAACTGTCAAATCTTAAATCCCACCATTTTAAATATTATGTCTTAGTCCTCCTCCTCTGCAAATTGCTTTCATGGTGAATACTCAGTTTTCCAAAACTGGTATGTTTTATAAACCCTGGAAACTTTAAGCATTTTGAGACTAAGCAGTCATTTTGTTTGGTCTGGAGAGAATTCAAAGGGAAGAGTGTCCAGTGCCTGTGGGAGTAGGTGAGTTTTGCCTTTGTGGAGTACAATTAGGCCTGTGAATATAAAAATTTAGTTTACAAATGAAAACCCTTTAATTTAGTGAATGTGTGCATTCTTTCATACTCCATTTGATTTCATCAAATTTCATACCAAATTTATGAACCTAATGAATGCATCTTTCTTTAACTTTAGAAAAGTTCTGGCTCTAGACAGAGATCAAAAATAGGTAGGATACATGTGGCTTCTCTGATTAATATTCTCTTTCATTTAAACAAGAGGTAAGCACTTATTGTTCATTTTGAGAGAGTTTTTTAAATTTTTTCCATCATTTAAATGAATTAATATGACAGCATTTCACAAAACCTTAAGAAATTATTGAAATCATTTCACTAATAGATTAAGTTAATTTCCAATGTTACATCTCACTTGGAACAGATATTTGGAATTCTTCTTTTGTCTCATTTTTGAAATTTGTTACAGATTCTAGGAATAAGTGATTGATGGCTCTAATTTAGAAACTAAGTTTTGGACACTCAGACAATTCCCTAGCTGTAGAGGGTAGCAGATATCACATTGCCTTTTTTCAATGGAAAAAATAGTATGAAATCGCTTTTTTTTAATTTTTGTTAATAGAATTACAAATAATGCTGATTAATTTAAAATAACAAAACAATACTATATTATTAATTAGCTACACTTAATCTCGTTTATGCTATTCACATACCCATATGTACGGTCATCTTTCTTCTGATATCAACTAAAATGAAGCAATACCTTGATTGCACACTAACTACCAGATGAACCAATTTGTTTTTCATTTTTCATCAGTCCTAAGGGCTTTTTAATATGCTTATGAGTGTTTAGTTACCAGAAGTATGTATTTTAGCAGTATAAATTCAAATTGATAAGTATAAACATATGTAATTATGACACACACATCTGTGTGAGTTAAATATAAATGTCTGCTTCCATACATCAGCATTTACATATAAACATAAAACTCATATTAATACTCCTCTGGTGTTTGGACCATGTTGATTATTAAAATAATTAAGTATAAAAATATAATCTTATTCTCAGCTGCTCAGGTCCACATGTGAAGGAGTTGTACTCAGTTAAAATAATTATAGAAAATTAAAGGCAGTACAAAAGAATGTATCTTTAGTAAAGCTGATTCTAGTTGGATGCATGGCTCAAGTGATAGAGAACCTTCCTACCAAGTACAAAAGCCCTCAGTTCAAACCCCAGTCCACCAAAAAGAAAAAAATACTTAAGCTGATTCCATCAGCTAGTAAAAAAAAGTACAATTACTTAAGCAATAAATGTCTTTACAATAGCAATTTAAAGTGAAAATTTTTGCTTTATATATTATATACATAATTCTGCACCCCAAGTTTGCAATCTGAAAAGTTCTGAAAATTATTAATTCATCACCTGACTCTTGTGCTGAACTCATTTGGTGAGAAATCCTGTTCTGAATTGCCACTTTATCACTTAAGATCCTAAGTTGAACCCATCATCGAAGCCCAAATGCAACCTGCTGTTGATAATGTCAATGTGATGTATCCTGTTATGTGAGACTCATCAACCAAGTTCCGTAGTATGGACAGACAATTTGCAATTGAACATGCTAGGCTGAATTTTAATAGTATGTTTTCTGTAGAATAAGAATTAAAATATAAATGGTCTTTATTTTCTCATATTCATATATATAAACTCTCATACCACTTCTACTTATCCAATTAAATAAAAAGTCATTTCAAACTACATTACAAAGCAATAGAAATAAAAACAGCATAGTACTGGCACAAAAACAGATATGAAGACCAGTGGAGCAGAATACAGGCCCCAGATATGAATCCACACAACTATACCCATTTTATTTTTGACTACAAGCAAATGATGGAAAAATACACCCTCTTCAATAAATGTTGATGGGAAAAGTGGTTATCTACCTGAAAAAAACTGAAACTAGATCCATGTTTATCACCTTGTACTAGTATCAACTCAAAATGGATCAAGGACCTTAATATTAGACCCAAAACTCTGAAGTTAGTACAGGAAAGAGAAGGGAATACTCTGGAAGCAATAAGTATAAGCAAGGACTTCCTCAATAGAACCCCAGCAGCTCAGCAACTAAGAGAAAGGATGGACAAATGGGACTTCATAAAATTAAAAAGCTTCTGCACAACAAAAGAAATGGTCTCTAAACTGAAGAGACCACCCACAGAGTGGGAGAAAATATTTGTCAGCTATACATCAGACAAAGGACTGATAACCAGAATATACAAGGAACTTAAGAAACTAAACTCTCCCCAAATCAATGAACCAATAAAGAAATGGGCAACTGAACCAAACAGAATTTTCTCTAAAGAAGAAATTCAGATGGCCAAAAAGCACATGAAAAAATGCTCACCATCTCTAGCCATAAAGGAAATGCAAATCAAAACCACACAGATTCTACCTCAACCCTGTTAGAATAGCCATCATCAAAAACATCGCCAATGACTGTATTGGCAAGGATGTAGAGAAAAAGGAACCCTCGTACACTGCTGGTGGGAATGCAAGCTAGTGCAACCACTCTGGAAAAAAATCTGGAGGCATTTTAAAAATCTAAACATAGATCTGCCATATGATCCAGCAATCCCACTCCTGGGGATATACCCAAAGGAATGCGACACAGGTTACTCCAAAACACCTGCACACCCATGTTTACTGCAGCACTATTCACAATAGCCAAGTTATGGAAAAAGCCAAGATGCCCCATTACTGACAAATGGATTAAGAAAATGTGGTATTTATACACAATGGAATTTTACTCAGCCATGAAGAAGAACGAAATGTTATCATTCGCTGGTAAATAGATGGAACTGAAGAACATCATCTTGAACAAGGTTAGCCAGATTCAGAAGACCAAAAATCGTATGTTCTCCCTCATATGTGGACTTTAGATCTAGGGCAAATGCAGTAATTTTGTTGGACTTGGGTTACACACTAAGGGGAGAGCACATACAGGAGGGATGGGGATAGGTAGGAAACCCAAAACTTGAAAGTGTTTGATGTCTGCACTGCAGAGGAGCTAATACAGTAATCTTAAAGTGACATAGGTCAATATGGGAAGGTGATCGGGAACTAGTGTAAAGGTCCGGTAAAGATGAATCAATTCAGGTTGTAACACCCTTGTGCATGGAAGCAATGTTAGGAATCTCTCTGTATAGCTATCCTTATCTCAACTTGCAAAAATGCTATGTCTTTCTTATTATTGCTTATGTCTTCTCTTCAACAAAATTGGAGAAAAAGGCAAAACAGGTTCTGCCTGGAAGGGAGGGGGTGGGGGAAAGAAGGAGGGGGTGGAGAGTTTGGGGGAGAAATGACCCAAACAGTGTATGCACATATGAATAAATGAATGAAGAAAAAAACAGTCCTAAGTTTCATTGTAGAAGAATTCATATGTTTGAGTACAATGTGCCCAAGATTGCCTTTGTATTTTTACATAATATCCAGCATATGCATTCAACATGTTCCAATATTGAAAACAAAAATCTAAATTTTTAAATACATGTGCTTGAGGTTAAAATATTGCACAATTTCAATTATTTATATCTACATATCTATGATATAGGATCTCTTTATAAACTACATTGTACACATATATGCATATATGTCACTTTGTGAAGATAGTCTATGACAAGAATTCCTGGTCCTTTTATCATGACAAATTCTTTAGTATACTTTTACTTCTAATTTCAAAGGGTGTATTCAGAAGTTACTAAATATTTGACATTCTGTCCTAAGTCATCCAAACACAATACTGATTAATGATCACAGCCAACTTCAGCCAGCTTTATTTAGTTACCTTAACAAAAGCAAATGTATGACTACAAAAGCCCTTCATATTTTCTCTGCAAATATTCTTTGTCAGGTCTTGTGCCTCAACAACACCTTCTAGATGGCCACTTTCTTTTCAGCTAGTGACCAGGAATGTTTGCATTAACTGCAGGTCAATGGGAAAAAGGAAAACTAGAGCAAAATAGGGAGAATTCTACCTATGTTGAAGCAAAAGTTTCAGGTTACCTTCCCCCACTTTAAACCTAATGATACCAAATATAATCACCATCTTTATCATCCTTTATAAGGCTTCTCACCTTAATCACATGTGCATCTCAAATTAACCAAACAGAAATGGTAAGACATTCAATAAATGATTAACTCATCTAATGAATTAATTGGACTGGATTTGCTCATTCATTGCCTATTCACATGTTCTCATTTGCTGCTATCAACAATGCTGTAAGATGGGTAGGGCAAATTTGACTTCAGATTAGTCCAAAGAATGTATGTTCAGATACTCATCATTGCTCAACTTTAAAAATGTTTTACTCAATAATTTGTCACCTCTGAATACCCAGTGTCAGGACACTCACTCCTCACTCCCTACTAGGAATCTCACACTCAGACTAAGGAGCAAACAGTGGTGTCTCCAGAGTGGCAGGTGCTGTGACTGACCATTGGTGACTTCATAGAGAAACCCAGAAAGCCTGTAGATAGAGGAAAATACAGCATCTGATTCAAAGAAATAAGATCCACTCTCACAGAATGAGCCCTTCATAATTATATAACTCCTAGCTGTTCTATTTTAAGTGCTTTCACATCATAATATCTGGCTTTGCTGATTATAAGATTACAATTTATTTTCTCTTAAAATTTTGCTTCACCATGACAAAAACTAGAATAATGTATTTATTGTTCATTTTATCCTAAAAGCAGACATGTTTTCACTGGAGTAAAATTTTCAATTAACAATGCAATTTGAACTGGGCATGGTGGCCTATGCCTACAATCCCATCTACTCAGGAGGAGGAGGCAGGAAGATGCCACACAAAGTAAGCCAGACTCAGTCTCAAAACAAAATAAAATCAAAAGGTAGTGTGAACTTATTAAGCACTTACCTCGTAAGCAAGAGACCCTGGTTTTAATTCCCATTCAGTTCGGTGAGGATTTTCTAACTCCAAACTCCTAAAGCAGATTCATTAGCCAAAATACCAGAAAAAGAAGAAGAAATTATTTTCATAGACTTATGATGTTGGCAGAACTGATCTATACCAATCTCAAGGAAGGGATTTCCTGGAAAGCCATCTGCCTAACAGTAAAAACAGATGATTTTCTGAGACTTTTCAGCCCTTTGTTTCTGTGTTTCATGAAATGAACAACAAGTTTGAATCTGAAATAACATCATAAAATATATCTTCCATAGACAGCCATACCACTAGATGACATTTTTTCTAAGAAATCTTTTTATGTTGTGAAAACTCATTTGTTACAACATTAATGCTTCTAAGCTTAGAAAGATACTTCCATGCTTGATGTCAGTGAGGCATGTATGAATGTTCAGAACTTTCCTGCCTATACTTTGCTCTCTTCTCCACCCAGAAGACACGTGACATTTTAACAGCCATCAATACTTCTGCTTAGTCCTGATTATAAATGCATAATTGATACTTATAAATTGTCTGAAATGTGGTCTTACCAACAGTTTCAATGTCCTTAATGACAAAGTGTTTCCTACAGCAGTTATTACCAGAGCATACTCAGAAGTAGAAGCATTATCCAGTTAGATCTAGTCAGACAGGTAATATTTTATTACCCAAAATGATAAGCAATACACCATCAGGTTGATCCCACATCATTCTGAAATGCAGATGTTACAATATTTTCCAAAATTGTCTGGGATCAAACTATTCTGCATACGAAAATGTTCAAGATAATGGATTCTTGAGCCATTTTTTTAAACTGAATTCTACATATACTGAGCTTTGACTATTATTGTCATGAGTTCAGCATATTTGATTAAGACACTAACACTCAGAGAGAATTAATTCACTTCAGGCCAGCTGTATAGAAATTAAAGTACCCCAGAACCTAAGCTAAATCAGACTGACCCCCACCTTAACTTCTGCTCACTGTGCCATGTTACCTCTCAGAATATGAGACGGACTAAATGTAAATAGTCATTGAAATTATTGTATATATATGCATATCATGCAGTGTACATATTCCTACTTCATTAGACTATGTTAAAAAGAGACTATTTTTTAAGCATTCTTACTGATTTGTATTAATTCCTAGCATCAGTTAATATATTATGTACTCCTAGTACCACACACATAAGTATTGTTTGTCATTATTTTCAAAACACTTTATAGGATTTCAGGGGATCGCAAGAAATATATAAATTATAAAAATTATTAAATTGTCCCCATTAATAAGCTGAGAACTCTCAGTATTAAAGATATTATAAAAATTTCCTAAGGACCAAAATGGTGAGTAGGACACATACAAAGACTGAGTGAGCTCTGGGAATCAGGGACCTTGTGAGACCCTGGAGACACACCTGGCTGAGGTAAAGCACCAGGGAAAGAAGGAACATTAGCACCATTAACCCTAGCCAGTGAAAGGCTTCTCCATGTCACGATACACTGAAAGAACAGGGGGGCAATAACCCCCATGCAGCCGGCGCTATCAGCCCACCGGCACACTGGCTGCAGTGCTGCAGCCCCACTGGACCACTGCCCACCAGCCCACCAGCTCACCAAGCCACTGCCAGCACACCAGCCACTGCCCGCCACGGGAGGACTCCAGCACCAGCAGATGCTGACTCCAAACTTGCCTAGGAGATGCAGAAAAACAGGACTGGATGCTAAAGGAGTAACACCAGAACTACTAAGACTGAAAATCTACTGTTCCTGAAACAGGGATTTTTTTTTTTCTTTTTTCTTTTTTTTTCTTTTTTTTAAGTGTTTGTTTGTCTTGCTCACTGTTTGATTGTCCACCACCTCTCTATGTTTCTTTAGCTGTCCATTTTTTTTCTCTTTCTTTTTCTTCTTCTTTTCTCTCTTTCTTCGTAGGTTTTGTTAATTTCACTATTGTAAGTTAGGTAATACTAAATTACACATAGAGCACAGACAGAAACAGAACCAAGTGGAATCATGGGAAGACAAAAAAGAGATGGAAACCATTCTCCCCCCAAAAACTAAGTTAGTGCAGGATGCAGAGGGAAATAAAGAAAACAGATACCTAGGTCAAGACTCCAACAAAACAAAGATAACCTACACCAAGGAACCCAACAAAGCTAACAAGAACACCATGAAAGAAAAAGTCCTGCAAATAATCAATGAGAATTTCAAAGAGGTGTTACTAGACATGGTCAACCAAAATGTACAGGAGGCACTCAAGAAATTCCAAGACAACAAAAATAAAGAATATGAGAACACACAAAAATAAATAAATGAAATCATAGAAGCCCTGACTAAACACCAAAGTGAAACAGAAAGCACCATAAATAGAGAGATAAATGAATTAAGGACAAAAATTGATAATATTAAACAGGAAGTGACCTGTAATATGGAAAACCTCAAAAAAAAAAGAATGAAACAGAAATACAAAACAAAATGGAAGGCCATTCCAGCAGAATAGAACAAACAGAAGACAGAATCTCAGAACATGAAGATGAAATGGCAATTAAAGGAAAAACTGAAAAAATATTAGTCAGACAACTCAAGTCCTGTGAAAGGACCATGCAAGGACTCACTGACTCCATCAAAAGACCAAACTTGAAAATCATGGGCATTGAAGAAGGAGAAGTGGTGCAAGCAAAAGAAATTTGTAATATATTCAACAAATAATAACAAAAAATTTCTCAAATGTAGAGAAGACTATGCCCATTCAAATACAGGAAGGCTTCAGGAAACCAAACAGACTTGACCACAACATATTATCATTAAAACAACAAGCACAGAGAACAGAGAAAGAATACTGAAGGCTGTAAGAGAGAAAAACAAGTAACATACAAAGGTAAACCCATCAAAATCACAGAAGATTTCTCAATTGAAACCTCAAAAGCCCGAAGAGCATGGAGTGAGATGTTCCAGGCACTGAAAGAAAATAACTTCAACCCTAGGATACTCTACCCAGCAACACTATCATTCAAAATAGATGGAACAATAAAAGTCTTCCATGATAAGCAGAAACTAAAACAATATCTGACCACCAAGCCACAACTACAAAAGATTCTTCAAAGAATTCTGTACACAGAAAGTGAAAACAAACAAAACCATGAAAGGGCAGGCAATACCAAACCACAGGAGAAGAAAAGGCAAGAAAGTAGAGAGATTCAGCTACACACAATCAAGCCCTTTAACAACAAAGACAACTACATGACAGGGATCACCACATACCTATCAATATTAACACTGAATATTTTAACACTGAATATTAATGGACTTAATTCCTCCATCAAAAGACACTGCTAGACAAACTGAATTTAAAAAGAAGATCCAACAATCTGATGCCTACAGGAGACCTATCTCTAGACAGAAAGAAGCACTGGCTAAGTGCGAAAGGCTGGAAGAAGATTTACCAAGCCAATGGCCCCCCAAAACAGGTGGGGGGAGCAATACTTATCTGGGACAAAATATGCTTCAAACATACATTGACCAAATGAGATAAAGAAGGACATTCCATACTAATAAAAGGGGAAATACACCAAAAGGAAATAGCAATTATCAACCTATATGCACCCAACATCAATGCACCCAATTTCATCAAAGATAATCTTAAAGACATAAAAACATATATAGACTCCAACACAGCAGTAGTGGGAGACTTTAATACCCCCCTATCACCAATAGATAGGTCATCCAAACAAAAAATCAATAAAGAAATTCTAGAACTAAACCACACCATAGATAAAATGGACTTAGCTGATGTCTATAGAATATTTCACCCAACTTCTGCACAATAAACATTCTTCTCTGCAGCTCATGGAACTTTCTCCAAAATTTATCATATCTTAAGGCACAAAGCATGCCTCAGCAAGTATGAGAAAACAGGAATAATCCCAGGAATTCTATCTGATCATATTGCATTAAAACTAGAAATCAACAACAAAACAACAGTAAAAAACACCCAAACAATTGGAAGCTGAACAACACATTGCTCAATGATCAATGGGTCATTTGTGGAATAAAAGAGGTAATTAAATTCCTGGAGTTAATGAAAACGAAAGACGACCTACCAGAACCTATGGGACACAGCGAAAGCATTCTTAAGAGGAAAGTTTATACCCATGAGTGCATATATTAAAAGGTCAGAAAGATCTCAAATGAATGATCTAAGGCTACATCTGAAACTCTTAGAAAAACAAGAGCAAGCAAACCCAAAACAAGCAGATGGAGAGAAATAATAAAAATGAGAACTGAAATCAATGAAATAGAAACAAACAAAAAAAGTTAAAAGAATCAATGAAACAAAAAGCTGGTTCTTGAAAAAAATAAGTAAGATTGACAGACCCCTGGCAAACCTGACTAAAATGAAGAGAGAAAAAAAAACCCAAATCAGTAAAAACAGAAATGCAAAAGGGGAGATAACAACAAACACCACAGAAATCCAGGAAATCATCAGAGATTACTTTGAGAACCTATATTCTAATAAATTTGAAAATCTTGACAAAATTGACAGATTTCTAGATACTTATGACCATCCAAAATTGATCCAAGAGGATATTAACCACCTGAATTTCTATTCACAAAATGAAATTGAAGCAGCAATTAAGAGTCTCCCAAAAAAAGAAAAGTCCAGGACCTGATGGATTCTCTGTTGAATTCTATCAGACCTTTAAAGAAGAACAAATACAAACCCTCCTTAAATTGTTCCATGAAATAGAAAGGGAAGGAATATTACCCAACTTATTTTATGAAGCCAATATTACTCTCATTAAAAATCCAGACAAAGACATCTCCTAAAAGGAGAACTATAGGACAGTTTCCTTAATGAACATCAATGCAAAAGCCTCAATAAAATAATGGCAAACCAAATCCAGCAACACATCACAAAGATCATCCACCATGACCAAGTTAGCTTCATCCCAAGGATGTAGGAGTAGTTAAACATACACAAATTTATAAATGTAATATAGAACATTAATAGAAGCAAAGACAAAAACCATTTATCATCTCAATAGATGCAGAAAAAGCTTTCAACAAGATACAACACCACTTTATGATAAAAGCTCTAAGAAAACTAGGAATCAAAGGAATGTACCTCAACATTGTAAAGGCTATATATGACAAACCTACAGCCAACATCATACTTAATGGTGAAAAACTGAAACCTTTCCCCTAAAATCAGGAAAGAGACGAGGGTGCCCACTATCCCCACTTATATTCAACATAGTACTGGACTTCTAAGCCAGAGCAATTGGGCAAGAAGAAGAACTAAAAGGAATACAAATAGATAAAGAAATTGTCAAAATATCCCTATTTGCAGATGATATCATCCTATGCCTTAAAGACCCAAAAAACTTTATCTCAAAACTCCTAGACACCATACACAGCTATAGCAACATGGCAGGATACAAAACCAACTTACAAAAATCATTAGCTTTTCTATACACCAACAGCAAACAACCTGAGAAGGAATATATGGAAACAATTCCATTCACAATAGCCTCAAAAAACACCTAAATATGTAGGAGCAAACATAACAAAGGATGTGAATGACTACAAGGTGAACTACAAACCCCTGAAGAGAGAGATCAAAGAAGACTACAGAACTGGAACTACTATGTGTAGGCAAGGACTTCCCCAATAGAACCCCAGCAGCTCAGCAACTAAGAGAAATGGACAAATGGGACTTCATAAAATTAAAAAGCTTCTGCACAACAAAAGAAATGGTCTCTAAACTGAAGAGACCACCCACAGAGTGGGAGAAAATATTTGTCAGCTATACATCAGACAAAGGACTGATAACCAGAATATACAGAGAACTTAAGAAACTAAACTCTCCCCAAATCAATGAACCAATAAAGAAATGGGCAACTGAACCAAACAGAACTTTCTCTAAAGAAGAAATTCAGATGGCCAAAAAGCACATGAAAAAATGCTCACCATCTCTAGCCATAAAGGAAATGCAAATCAAAACCACACAGATTCTACCTCACCCCTGTTAGAATAGCCATCATCAAAAACATCGCCAATGACTGTATTGGCAAGGATGTAGAGAAAAAGGAACCCTCGTACACTGCTGGTGGGAATGCAAGCTAGTGCAACCACTCTGGAAAAAAATCTGGAGGCATTTTAAAAATCTAAACATAGATCTGCCATATGATCCAGCAATCCCACTCCTGGGGATATACCCAAAGGAATGCGACACAGGTTACTCCAAAACACCTGCACACCCATGTTTATTGCGGCACTATTCACAATAGCCAAGTTATGGAAACAGCCAAGATGCCCCATTACTGACAAATGGATTAAGAAAATGTGGTATTTATACACAATGGAATTTTACTCAGCCATGAAGAAGAACGAAATGTTATCATTCTCAAGTAAATGGATGGAACTGGAGAACATCATTCTGAGCAAGGTTATTCAGGCTTTGAAGACCAAAAATCCTATGTTCTCCCTCATATGCAGACTTTAGATCTAGGGCAAATACAGCAACGTTGTTGGACTTGGTTCACTGGGCAAGGGGAGAGCACATACGGGAGGTATGGGGATAGGTAGGAAACCCAAAACATGAAAGTGTTTGATGTCCCCACTGCAGAGGAACTAATACAGAAACCTTAAAGCAACAGAGGTCAACAGGAGGAGGGAATCAGGAACCAGTGTAAAGATCAGTTAGAGATGAATCAACTTGGGTTGTAACACATTTGCACATGAAAGCAATGCTAGAAATCTTTCTGTATAGCTACCATTATTATGCTTATGTCTTCTCTTCATCAAAATTAGAGATAAGGGCAGAACAGCTTCTTCCTGGAAGCGAGGGGGTGAAAGGTTTGGGGGGACCGGGGTTCTGGGTGGGGGAGAAATGACCCAAACAATATATGCACATGTGAATAAATGAATAAAAAAATTTCCTAAAATTACAAGCTAGAAAATCTTTGGGCCAGGTTCTAAAATCAAGTTATTTAATTATTGAATTTGTTCCAAAAAGTGGAATATTGTCTTCCTCATATTACTAATTCCCTGAAAGTTTACTAAGATTGGTAACTTATTAGTCTCAGGTTGAAATTGTCTTGATAAACTATGATTTTAGAAGACATGAAACTTTTCTTATAATATCCCTGTAACCTCCCAGAGTAGCAAGTTGTCAGTTATTTTCTCTGTTTTTGTCACTGGGCTTCTTTATAAAGGCTTCCATCATCTCTCCTTTTATATCCCTGCTATCAATTTGTTGTTGGCTTGAAATATAATAATTAATGCTTAAAATAAGAATCTCCTAGCTATGAGAGATCATTTAAAGGTAAATTTTAGTGGGGGGAGGTTGCACAAACAATGTATACATATGTAATTAAATGTAAAAATAATAAAAGGAGGAAAAAAAGTAAATTTGATGAGCTTGTACTTTATTGATGTTCATTTGATTTTTATTTTTCTGACCATAAATTAATAATTTATATTATTAAAATGTACAGAATATATAAATGTGAAAAATAAATACATTGCACTTATATCAGCAGCTTGATACTTAAATATTTTAGCTTATTTTCCAATATATGTGGTTTAGTACTATTACAATGTTACAAGTACAATGTGATCAATATTATTTTTTTTTCATTTTTCTTTTATTATTCATATGTGCATACAAGGCTTGGTTCATTTCTCCTCCCTGCCCCCACTCCCTCCCTTACCACCCACTCCGCCCCCTCCCTCTCCCCCCCTCAATACCCAGCAGAAACTATTTTGCCCTTATTTCTAATTTTGTGGTAGAGAGAGTATAAGCAATAATAGGAAGGAACAAGGGTTTTTGCTGGTTGAGATAAGGATAGCTATACAGGGCATTGACTCACATTGATTTCCTGTGCATGGGTGTTATTAATTTTATTATTTTCCTTCTTCCTTACCCACTTTAAACCAATTTTATTATCTTTAATGCAACAGCTTGTATCCTACTTTTTACTTAGGCTTTAAGTTGGAATATTTTGATAGGTGAATAATTTTCAGACACATGAATTTTGATTTTTCACATAAACTTCATTATGAGGATATTTTCTCTTTGTTCTGTACAGTGTTGCTATTGTTTCCACTTTGAGCTATAATTCTGTGAAAATCATTTTTGAGCCATCAAAACTTTGACTTCGATTTCTGGTTTAGAATTCAAGTTAAAAGAGCATGAAAATTTTAGGTACTAAATACATATAGTTAAATGGTGTTTTCAGCAGTTATAAAATGTATACATCCACTAAAATTTAATGAATGTTGATTATGCTTCCTCTAGCTCTGAAGATTCCTTCTCTTGTACTCCAAGCATTTCAAGTTGAAATTAGAAGACTGAGAAAGCGAGGTTATATCCTAGTAAGGAATGCAAGGTTTTTGTCTCATTGTTAGAGGTTTCCATAATTCTTAAACTTCAGTCTTTTTTATCTTTTGTAACAGGGTCTTCCCCATGCAGCCCAGGCTGCCCTCTCAATTTCACAGTCTTCTTGTCTCAGCTTCCCAAATGCTGGTTAAAGCTCAATCATATCTTTAATGTTAAGATTGATTGTATTGTTTCACAGACATACACAGGAATCCTGAACTGTGAGCTGCCTTTGCAGCATTTAGGGAGTAACTCACAGAGCCATCTGCACCATTTCCTACTTGTCTCTCTTTGGATCTGTACATAATTTGAAAACAGCTGTCTGGTATTAAATGACAAGCTGTAACTGTGCCAGAGAGTAAAGCTAATTTGGCCATTTTATTGGTGAATCTATTAGGGAAAGAAAAAGAGAGACATCATAAAGAATAACCATGTACAGGATACAAAAGGAAAACTAAAAAGCTGAAAAAGATGCATATTTCTCAAAATATGAATTAACCTAACTGTAGCAATAGCATAGTGTTTGCATTTGGTAGGTCAAAATTTTATGACTTATTGCACAGTATGGAGGAGTGACATCCTTCAAAATTTCAAGATCTAGAATTAAGACCTTTTTGTATATATAGTAAGCTGTGTTTCCATAGCAGAGATGAGACATTAAACCAGCTTTTAGGATTATCCTCCATATGGACGACTCAGGGCTATCTAGACCATTTCAACTTCTGACTCACTTATGTCAAAGGAATGAAATGAACTTTAAAGCAGATAAAAACCACTTTCTCAAATAACAACCAAAAATCCCCAACTTTTTTGAGTGGTAATATTTGAGAGCTAACAATTCAAAGTTTTAGTTGCCTTTATGGATACTCAAATCCACCACCCAGTTCCATGATGAAACAGTTTTCTCTAAACGAATTTAAATCTTACTCATTGCTTTTAGCCTTCCTTATATTTTTCCCATTATCTGTTCTCTTATATGCCTTCCTCAACCTTCTGTCTCACCTGTGGAAATGTCACCTTGCTATTGTTCAAGATTTCCTTTTATAAAATGACTTAATTTTGTTGTTCAATATGTCACTGGTTTTCTTGAATCTTGTTCCCTTTACCACACCACTCTACATAGGTTCATTCAAGTTTACAGTTTCTGTTTTTCTCTGACCTATTTTTCTTCATTTGCTTCTTCAAATGTTAATAGGCTGCCCTTTATTATCCCTATTTTTCATATTCATTAACTGCTTATGGTAATGTATAAGCTAAGCCCTGCATATATGTTCAAACTACTCTTATAACAAACATAAATAAAAAGGCAAGAGTTATGAACTCACACTAGATGCACTCATTTTCTTTTAAGACATCCATAGTACTGAAATTCCTAGCCAGAGCAATTAGGCAAGAAAAAGAAATAAAAGGAATACAGATAGGTAAAGAAACTGTCAAAATATCCCTATTTGCAGACACAATGATCCTATACCTTAAAGACCAAAAAAACTCTACCCAAAAACTCCTACATACCATCAACAGCTACAGCAAGGTGGCAGTATACAAAATCAACTTATTAAAATCATTAGCTTTTCTAAACACCAACAACAAACAAACTGAGAAAGAATATATGGAAACAATTCCAATTACAATAGCACCAAAAAAAATCAAATACCTAGGAGGAAACTTAAAAAGGATGTGAATGACCTCTACAAGGAGAACTACAAACTGAAGAAAGAAATTGAGGAAGACTACAGAAGGTAGAGATATGTCCCATCCTCATGGATTGGTAGAATCAACATAGTAAAAATGGCTATACTAACAAAAGCAATCTACATGTTTAATGCAATTCCCATCAAAATCCCAATTACTTTCATCACAGAGATTGAAAAATGTACTGTAAAATTCATTTGGAAACACAAGAGACTGCGTATAGCCAAGGCAATACTCAGAAAAAAGAGAAATGCTGGAGGTATCACAATACCCAACTTCAAACTATATTACAAAGCAATATCAATAAAAACAGCATGGTACTGGCACAAAAACAGACTTGAAGACCATTGGAACAGAATAGAGGACCTGGATATGAATTCACACAGCTATGCCCACCTTGTTTTTGAGAAAGGTGCCAAAAATATACAAAAAGAAAAGACAGCCTCTTCAACAAATGTTGCTAGGAAAAGTGGTTATCCGTCTGCAAAAAACTGAAACTAGATCCATGTTTATCATACTATACTAGTGTCAACTCAAAATGGATAAAGGACCTTAATATCAGACCTGAAACTCTAAAGTTAGTACAGGAAGGATCAGGGAATACTCTGGAATCAATAGGTATAGGCAAGGACTTCCTCAATAGAACCCCAGCAGCTCAGCAACTAAGGGAAAGAATGGACAAATGGGACTTCACAAAATTGAAAAACTTCTGTACAACAAAAGAAATGGTCTCTAAACTGAAGAGACTACCCACAGAGTGGGAGAAATTATTTGTTAGCTATACATCAGAAAGAAGACTTACAATGAGAATATACAGGGAACTTAAAAAACTGAACTCCCCCCAAATCAATCAACCAATAAAGAAATGGGCAACTGAACTAAACAGAATTTTCTCAAAAGAATAAATTCAAATGGCCAAAAAACACATGAAAAAATGTTCACCATCTCTAGCCATAAAGGAAATGCAAATCAAAACCACAGTAAGATTTCACTTCACCCCTGTTAGAATAGCCATCATCAAAAACACCACCAACAACAGATGTTGGTGAGAATGTGGGGAAAAAGGAACACTTGTACACTGCTGGTGGGAATGCAAGCTAGTGTGACCACTCTGGAAAAAATTCTGGAGGCATTTTAAAAATCTAAACATAGATCTGCCATATGATCCAGCAATACCACTCTTGGGGATATACCCAAAAGACTGTGACACAGGTTACTCCAGAGGCACCTGCACACACATGTTTATTGCAGCACTATTCACAATAGCCAAGTTATGGAAACAGCCAAGATGCCCCACTACTGAAGAATGGATTGAGAAAATGTGGTATTTATACACAATGGAATACTACTCGGCCATGAAGAAGAATGAAATTTTATCATTCGCAAGTAAATGGATGGAACTGGAAAACATCATTCTGAGGGAGGTTAGCCAGGCTCAGAAGACCAAAATTCATATGTTCTCCATCAGATGCAGACTTTAGATCTAGGGCAAATACAGCAGTGTTGTGGGACTTGGGTCACATGATAAGGGGAGACCACACACTGGAGGTATGGGGATAGGTAGGAAACTCAAAACATGAAAGTGTTTGATGTCCCCACTCCAGAGGAACTAATACAGAAACCTCAAAGCAACAGAGGTCAATATTGGAAGAGGATCAGTAACTAGTGAAAAGGTAAGGTAGAGATGAATCAACTTGGGTTGTAACACATTTCTATATGGAAGCTATACAGGAATCTCTCTGTATAGATATCCTTAACTCAACTAGAAAAAAGGCTTTGTCTTTATTATTATTGCTCATGTCTTCTCTTCAACATATTAAAGATTAAGGCAGAATGGGTTCTGCTTGGAATTGAGGGGGTGAGGGGAGGAGGAGGGTGAGGAGGACAGGGAGAAAAATGACCCAAACAGTGTATGCACATGGGAATAAATGAATACATTTTTTTTTAAAAGACATCCTCCTACCCAGGATATTCTTATGGCTTAGTCTCTCTATTTCTTTTACCTTATCCACACTGCTAAGTGAATCCAGATCAAAAAGATCAAGAAAACTATCAAAACAAAACAGCTGCTCACTCTTAAGTTTTATGAATTAAAAGACATCTTTCTTGAGCATATTTATATTTTTACTCCAGGATACAAACATTTCTTTCACTGTAAAATAATTGATTTCCTTTCTCTCTCTCTCTCTCTCTCTCTCTCTCTCTCTCTCTCTCTCTCTCTCTCTCTCTCTCTCTCTCTCTCTCCTCTTTGTCATTAGGTGTATATCATTGCTTCATAAAATAGAGATCTATGATTTCTTAATCCATACTGGGCCTATGATTAAAGTAAGGAATTTTAGACTTTCTTCTTACTTTTGCTATCTTTACATAAATTTAACATTGGTAAATCACGAACACTTCTCCATGGGGCATTATAAAGGAAGGAGGTTTGATGCATGTTTCACACCTATCATAAGTGAGCATAGGCTGAGTTCTTGGTTTTGAGCTTGAGTGTGGGTTCACTTGCACAAGCTCCCTGAAGTCAGAACCTCTGCATTGAAAGACCCCAACCTCATCAGCCATTTATTCCAGTTCTCACATATAAGCATGATGACCACACCATCAGGCCCTTGCATTCCAAAACAGTCTACAAATATCACTTTTACACTAAATGGTTTTAATACCAAATGATCTGTGCAAAATAATACTGCTTATAAGCAAATATTACTCTTTGTGTGATTTTTCACTGGCTTGCTTAAAAGGTCGGATAATTCAGGGGCTTTTCATTTATTTGAACTCTCCTAAAAGTAGGAAAAAGAAGAAAAGGGTATGATATTTTGACAGCCTTTGGTATTTTTCCCCTGACAAATGTGTATCAGCTTTCAATTTGATCCACATACTTCTTTTTTTATTCTCAATCCCATCTCTAAAAATGATTACCGTATTGTGCTATTGGTCTTACACTGACTAATTTTTATACAGCACATTGATTTCTGATTTCGTTGCTGGCTGTTCATCATTCAACTTGTAAGACACATCATTCTTTCTCTGAATTGAAGTTTCATATTATCCATCTTGATACTTTCTTCTAAACAATATTGTCTCCTTTCTATATAATTCTGGTCTTTTTCCTTCCCTAAAGGACATAGATTATTTAAAACTGCATGTTTCTTTATTTGGCTGTAGTTGTTAATAGGATATTAAAATTTATTACAAGGTATACAAGCAGATCGATTTAGAAGCTTAATTTTGAGGTAGCAGGAACAAGGTATTCAGTTAGCCTTAATATTTCACTAGTGGAATATTCAGGAACTCCAAGCCTAAGGAAGCCAAAATCAGAGGCTCTTGCAATTTCCTTTCCTTCTTTACTTTACTGCAGTTTCCTCCTCGTAAAACCACACAAGGATTTATATTACCACTGTGACATACATTTCTTTTGAATGAGAGGTGAAGGAGGAAGAGAGTGGTATATATTAAACAAATAGAAAAAGCACAGTAGAACAGGTAGATCCACACTGTGGCCAGTGATGGTAAAGGTTAAGCACCCTTTCCCCTCTGTTTTAGCTTATCTAAGTAGGCTGAAATAGGATCTAAAATGTCTTCAGGCAAAAAGGAAGCTGTTCTCAGGGCATGGTGGGCAGGGAGAGGAGAGAAAGAAGGACTTTCTCTTTTTTCAGCAAGGCTTTCAAACTCTCAGTTAAGCTGGTGTCAGCACAACCCTGCAGCTCTCCTTCCTCTACTCTGCCTCCCTTTGCAAGCCATTCTGCACTCACTCCCACGCAAATCTTCTAACAGCTTTTACCACATCACTCCCCTGAAGCTGGAATCTGCAGTTACAGTAGTAGAGCTTCACATTAGCATAAAATCTCTTCACTCACACAGTGCTCACATATGCATGTTATCTCAGTTCCTCCTAACAAGTCTCTGATAACTTATAAGATCATGTTTAACCTCCTTATCCTCCTAACAGTCTGAACACTTTCTTGACTATGACCTTTCTTCCTCTCAATTCCACCCAAAGATAGTGCTTAGCTCTTCTCTTCTCCTTCCCAGACTAAAGCAATTTTTACCTTCAAAACTGCCTTTTGGATAACCCTGTACCACCATTCCCCCTAAACCTCCAAACCGTCTATTCAAAACTGCCTAGAAATTCTTCACGTTCCTTTTCTCTCCTTAGAAGCCCAGAGAGAGGTCTGCTGGCAAGGGTAGGGATGGTTTCTGAGGATAATGGAAAACCTATAATTTCACAATCCCCCATTACTAACTTCACTCCACCAGTGTGGACCTGACACATGGCAAAGCTTCTTGCCACTCCTGGAGAATGAGCCTTCGTTACTGGAGATGTGTTTTGCAGATACATTTGGCCTCCTGTGTCTCAGCTACTTGTCAGGTGATCTTTGCCTCAGTTTACCTGCAGATTCAAACTAGGTAATGATTAGACCCACCCAGAACTCTTCTCTCAACCATTTGAGTCCTCTCTTGCACCTTTCAAGAGTGTTGCAGTGTCTCTATAATTTTTACCTACCTTCTAATTGAATTTTTTGTTTTGTTTATTGTTGAGTTTAGAGACTTTTAAAAATACAGTTCGGGCATTGTCTTTAGTTTTCAGAAGGTACTTCATGGTATAGTTCTTTGGATTTAACTCGCCATTCTTGTACCTTTATGTCTTTAGGTAAATTTTGGAATTTTTCAGCCATGGTTTCTTTATATATCTTTGTTGTTCTGCTTTCTTTCTCCTATCCTTCCAGACTGTAATGACATGAACTATTTTTTATTCTTACAGATTTTCTGAAGATTTTTATTTTCTGTCTTCCTTCCTTTCTCCCTTTCTACCTACCTTCCTTCCTTCTTTCCTTTCTGTTTCTTTCTGTCATTCTTTCTTTCTTCTCTCTTCTTTCCTTTTTTGCCTATGCTCCCTGTTGTTCAGATTGAGTAATTTATTTTTCTTTTGTCTCATCCATTCTGCTTTTTAGTCCATCCATTCAACTTTTTATTTCAGATATTATACTTTTATAATATATATTGTATTATATTTATAATATATTTTAAATTTATTATGTATTATAAATTTTCATTTGGCTATCATTCATATACTTTACTTTTCTATTTCTTTGCAAAGACTTGTTATATTTCATCTCTTTCAAACATATTCATACTTGTCCATTGAAACATACTATCAGAGCTCTTTTAAGTTCTTTTAAGAGAGAGGATTCCAAGATGGCGGATAGAGGTAGGAAGCAGAAAGTGAGCCTCCTATAGTGAAATCTTGGGGAGATGCTGGAGACACACTTTGCAGGCATAATCACTGAGAAAAGGCATAACTTTGACCCTCCACACCTCCAGCCGGTGCAGAGAATCTCCACTCCACGTTAAACGGAGAAACAAGGAGGGCCCCCGGGGCCGCCAGTGGCCGGCATCCACTGGGAAGATGCGGACCAGGCGAGTTTTGCGGTACCGCGGTACTCCCACAGACAAGCCTGGGCCAGAGCAACATAGCCCCCTGGACAGACTGACCTCCACCCGGGGAAAAAAAAGAGAAATTGAGTAATAAGCAATAAGAACAATTAATACACACTGGAAAGAGGGTGGGGCGCCCTGAGCGCTGAGATTGGGGGAAGGGAATCCTTCCCGGGACTGTAAATAAACAAGCCGGGCAGGCCGGAGAGCCTCTGGTGGGAGCGGGGCGCGCACCTAGCAACCAGGAGCGGGGAAGCTTGTGAGAGTGGCGGAGGGAGAAAAACTCCACAGGAGAGGAGGGAAGACCCACTTCCCACGTGAAATGTAAATAAACATGGTGGCCGGCAGGAGCAGAAGCACCGCCCAGTAAGCAGGAGCAGGAAAGCTTGTGAAAGTGGCAGTGGGAGGAAAACAGCACAGGAGTGGGGGAAGACCCACCTCCCACATCAACTATAAATAAACACGCAGGCCTGACAACACGGGGGCAGTGTCACCTTTCCCAGTGCTTGGAAAGAGGAAAGACTGTAGTAGAGGCTCCTGCACAGGAGAACTCTGAACAAACAAAGCCTGTGGGACCAGGTGAGTGCTAAGTTCACCCCAGAGATCTGCATAAATAATGCCGCCAGCTACAGCAGACTGAGAGCAGCAGGCAGGCAAGCCACAGTTGCAGATACCACTCTCAGAACTGTCTCCAGACTCTTTTTTTTTCTTTTTCTCCCTACCTTTGATGAGAGAACAACCAAATTACACCTACAAGCCGAAAAACTTACTGAAACTGTATTGCATTTGAACTTGGGACACTTGGTGGGGCTTTTGTGTGTGTGTGTGTGTGTGTGTGTGTATATATGAGTGTGTAGTTTTGTTCTACTTTATGCATCCCCTTTGATGAGACAACTGCAGAACAACATCTGAGGCACCAACTCCAGGACTGGAGATTGAGACAGACACCCAAATTATTATGACTGAAACTGCATTGCATATAAACTCAGAAGTTTTTTGGTTTTTTTTTTTTAATTTTCTATTTTCCATTTTATTTTAATTCATTTTTATATATAGATATTTCTTTCATTTACTTATTTTTTATTTTTTTATCTTTGATTTTCAATCCTCTCTGTCTCTCTAATGTCTGTTCAGCTTACTGTCGATTAGTACACTAACACTCCCTGTTTATACCTTTGAAACTTTCTTGTCTGATACCTTGTTCTGCTTTCTCCCTCTTGTCTGTTTATTTGTTTTCCCCTTTTCTTTAACTTCTTGCTTTCCATATCAACTCATCCTTCCATTCTAAATATTACCATTGTTATTATTAAAAGCCAGAAATACTTAATTGCACACAGTACAGGGACAGTAACAACACCAAAGACAATGGCGGGAAGACAGAAAAAACAGGGAAACCAGTTTCCCCACAGCAAAAAATTAGTACAGGAACCAGAAGGGAATGAAGAGAACAGAAACTCAGATCCAGACTCCAACAAAATGAAGATAAACTATGCCAAAGGACCCAATGAAGCTCACAAGAATAATTTAAAAGAAGACATACTACAGGTACTCAATGAGAATTTTATAGAGATGATACTGGATACGGTCAACCAAAATGTACAGGAGACACTCAAGAAATTCCAAGACAACAAAAATAGAGAATTTGAAAAAGCAAAAGAAGAAATAAAGGAAACCAGAGAAGCACTGTATAAACACCAAAGTGAAAGAGAGAACACAATGAATAAACGGATAAATGAACTCAGGACAAAAATAGACAACATTAAAGAGGAAAACTGCCAGGATATGGAAACCCTCAGAAAAAAGAATGAAACAGAACTGCAAAACAAAACGGAAGGCCAATCCAGCAGAATAGAACAAACAGAAGACAGAATCTCAGAACTTGAAGATGAAATGGTAATTAAAGGAAAAACCAAACAACTATTAATTAAACAACTCAAGACCTGTGAAAAGAAAATGCAAGAACTCACTGATTCCATCAAAAGACCAAACTTGAGAATCATGGGCATCGAAGAAGGAGAAGAAGTGCAAGCGAAGGGAATGCGTAATATATTCAACAAAATAATAACAGAAAATTTCCCAAATCTAGAGAAAGATATTCCCATACAGATGCAAGAGGCCTCCAGGACACCAAACAGACCAGATCAAAATAGAACTACTCCACAACATACCATCATTAAAACAACAAGTTCAGAAACTAAGGAAAGAATATTGAAGGCTGTAAGAGAGAAAAAACAAGTAACATACAAAGGTAAACCCATCAAAATCACAGCAGACTTCTCAACAGAAACATTAAAAGCAAGAAGAGCGTGGGGTGAGATCTTCCGGGCACTGAATGAAAATAACTTCAACCCCAGGATATTCTACCCAGCAAAGCTATCATTCAAAATAGATGGAGCAATAAAAGTCTTCCATGATAAGCAGAAACTAAAACAATATGTGACCACAAAGCCACCATTAAAAAAGATTCTGCAAGGGATTCTGCACACAGAAAGTGACAACTTAACCATGAAAAGGCAGGCAACACTGAACCACAGGAAAAGAAAAAGCAAGACAGTAGAGAGTAACATCAAATTAGGTACACACAATCAAACCTTCAAACAACTAAGACAACTAAATGACAGGAATCACCACATACCTATCGGTACTAACACTTAATGTTAATGGACTTAATTCACCCATCAGAAGACACCGTTTGACAAAATGGATTAAAAAAGAAGATCCAACAATTTGTTGCTTACAGGAGACTCATCTCACCACCAGATATAAGCCTAGGCTTAGGATGAAAGGCTGGAAGAAGATTTACCAAGCCAATGGCCCCTGAAAACAGGCAGGAGTAGCAATACTTATCTCTTACAAAGTAGACTTCAAACCTACATTGATCAAATGAGATAAAGAAGGACATTCCATACTAATAAAAGGGGAAATAGACCAAAAGGAAATAATAATCATCAATCTGTACGCACCCAATGTCAACGCACCCAATTTCATCAAACATACCCTAAAAGACCTAAAAGCATATATAAACGCCAATACAGTGGTTGTGGGAGACTTTAACACCCCATTATCATCAATAGATAGGTCATCCAAACAAAAAATCAATAAAGAAATCCAAGATCTAAAATATGCAATAGATCAAATGGACCTAGTAGATGTCTACAGAACATTTCATCCAACCTCTACACAATATACATTCTTCTCAGCAGCCCATGGAACCTTCTTCAAAATAGATCATATCTTAGGGCACAAAGCAAGTCTCAGCAAATATAAGAAAATAGAAATAATATAAGAAAATAGAAATTATATCGTGCATACTATCTGATCACAATGCAGTAAAAGTAGAACTCAACAACAAAAGTAAAGACAAAAAACATGCAAACAGCTGGAAACTAAATAACTCATTACTTAATGAAGAATGGATCATCGATGAAATAAAAGAAGAATTAAAAAGTTTCTGGAAGTCAATGAAAATGAAAACACAACCTACCAGAACCTATGGGACACAGCTAAGGCAGTCTTGAGAGCAAAGTTTATAGCCATGAGTGCATATATTAAAAAGATTGAAAGATCCCAAATCAATGACCTAATGATACATCTCAAACTCCTAGAAAAACAAGAACAAGCAAATCCCAAAACAAATAGAAGGAGAGAAATAATAAAAAGAAGAGCTGAAATCAATGAAATAGAAACCAAAAAAGCCATACAAAGAATTAATGAAACAAAAAGTTGGTTCTTTGAAAAAATAAACAAGATCGATAGACCCCCAGCAAACCTGACTAAAATGAGGAGAGAAAAAACCCAAATTAGTAGAAGTAGGAATGCAAAAGGGGAGATAACAACAAACACCATGGAAGTCCAGGAAATCATCAGAGACTACTTTGAGAACCTATATTCAAATAAATTTGAAAATCTTAAAGAAATGGACAGATTTCTAGATACATATGATCATCCAAAACTGAACCAAGAGGAAATTAATCACCTGAATAGACCTATAACACAAAATGAAATTGAAGCAGCAATCAAGAGTCTCCCCAAAAAGAAAAGTCCAGGACCTGATGGATTCTCTGCTGAATTCTATCAGACCTTTAAAGAGGAACTGATACGAACCCTCCTTAAACTGTTCCACGAAATAGAAAGGGAAGGAAAAATGCCTGACACATTTTATGAAGCCATTATTACACTTATCCCACAACCAGGCAAAGACACCTCCAAAAAAGAGAACTATAGGCCAATCTCCTTAATGAACATTGATGCAAAAATCCTCAACAAAATAATGGCAAACCGAATTCAACAACACATCAAAAAGATTATTCACCACAACCAAGTAGGCTTCATCTCAGGGATGCAGGGGTGGTTCAACATACGAAAATCAATAAACGTAATAAACCACATTAACAGAAGCAAAGACAAAAACCACTTGATCATCTCAATAGATGCAGAAAAAGCTTTTGATAAGGTCCAACATCATTTCATGATAAAAACTCTAAGAAAACTAGGAATAGAAGGAAAGTTCCTCAACATTATAAAAGCTATATATGACAAACCTACAGCCAGCATTATACTTAATGGAGAAAAACTGAAATCATTCCCTTTAAAATCAGGAACCAGACAAGGATGCCCACTATCTCCACTCCTATTCAACATAGTACTGGAATTCCTAGCCAGAGCAATTAGGCAAGAAGAAGGAATAAAAGGAATACAAATAGGTAAAGAAACTGTCAAAATATCCCTATTTGCAGAGGATATGATCCTATACCTTAAAGACCCAAAAAACTCTACTCAGAAGATTCTAGACACCATCAACAGCTATAGCAAGGTAGCAGGATATAAAATCAACATAGAAAAATCATTAGCATTTCTATATACTAACAATAAGCAAATGGAAAAAAAATGTATGAAAACAATTCCATTTACAATAGCCTCAAACAAAATCAAATACCTAGGTGTAAACCTAACAAAAGATGTGAAAGACCTCTACAAGGAAAACTATACACTTCTGAAGAAAGAGATTGAGGAAGACTATAGAAAGTGGAGAGATCTCCCATGCTCATGGATTGGTAGAATCAACATAGTAAAAATGTCTATACTCCCAAAAGTAATCTACATGTTTAATGCAATTCCCATCAAAATTCCAATGACATTCATTAAAGACATTGAAAAATCTACTGTTAAGTTTATATGGAAACACAAGAGGCCACGAATAGCCAAGGCAATACTCAGTCAAAAGAACAATGCAGGAGGTATCACAATACCTGACTTCAAACTATATTACAAAGCAATGACAATAAAAACAGCATGGTACTTTCACAAAAACAGACATGAAGACCAGTGGAACAGAATAGAGGACCCAGATATGAAGCCACACAACTATAACCAACTTATCTTTGACAAAGGAGCTAAAAATACACGATGGAGAAATAGCAGCCTCTTCAACAAAAACTGCTGGGAAAACTGGTTAGCAGTCTGCAAAAAACTGAAACTAGATCCATGTATATCACCCTATACCAAGATTAACTCAAAATGGATCAAGGATCTTAATATCAGACCCCAGACTCTTAAGTTGATACAGGAAAGAGTAGGAAATACTCTGGAGTTAGTAGGTATAGGTAAGAACTTTCTCAATGAAACCCCAGCAGCACAGCAACTAAGAGATAGCATAGATAAATGGGACCTCATAAAGCTAAAAAGCTTCTGTTCATCAAAAGAAATGGTCTCTAAACTGAAGAGAACACTCACAGAGTGGGAGAAAATATTTGCCAACTATACATCAGACAAAGGACTGATAACCAGAATATATAGGGAACTTAAAAAACTAAATTCTCCCAAAACTAATGAACCAATAAAGAAATGGGCAAGTGAACTAAACAGAACTTTCTCAAAAGAAGAAATTCAAATGGCCAAAAAACACATGAAAAAATGCTCACCATCTCTAGCAATAAAGGAAATGCAAATTAAAACCATGCTAAGATTCCACCTCACCCCTGTTAGAATAGCCATCATCAGCAACACCAACAACAACAGGTGTTGGCGAGGATGCAGGGAAAAAGGAACCCTCTTACACTGTTGGTGGGAATGTAAACTAGTACAACCACTCTGGAAAAAAATTTGGAGGCTACTTAAAAAGCTAGACATCGATCTACCATTTGATCCAGCAATACCACTCTTGGGGATATACCCAAAAGACTGTGACACAGGTTACTCCAGAGGCACCTGCACACCCATGTTTATTGCGGCACTATTCACAATAGCCAAGTTATGGAAACAGCCAAGATGCCCCACCACTGACGAATGGATTAAGAAAATGTGGTATCTATACACAATGGAATTTTATGCAGCCATGAAGAAGAATGAAATGTTATCATTCGCTGGTAAATGGATGGAATTGGAGAACATCATTCTGAGTGAGGTTAGCCTGGCCCAAAAGACCAAAAATCGTATGTTCTCCCTCATATGTGGACATTAGATCAAGGGCAAACACAACAAGGGGATTGGACTATGAGCACATGATAAAAGCGAGAGCACACAGGAAGGCGTGAGGATAGGTAAGACACCTAAAAAAAATTAGCTAGCATTTGTTGCCCTTAACACAGAGAAATAAAGCAGATACCTTAAAGCAACTGAGGCCAATAGGAAAAGGGGACCAGGAACTAAAGAAAAGGTTAGATCAAAAAGAATTAACCTAGAAGGTAACACCCACGCACAGGAAATCAATGTGAGTCAATGCCCTGTATAGCTATCCTTATCTCAACCAGCAAAAACCCTTGTCCCTTCCTGTTATTGCTTATACTCTCTCTACAACAAAATTAGAAATAAGGGCAAAATAGTTTCTGCAGGGTATTGGGGGGGGAGAGGGAGGGGGAGGAGTGGGTGGTAAGGGAGGGGGTGGGGGCAGGGGGGAGAAATGAACCAAGCCTTGTATGCACATATGAAAAAAAAAAGTTCTTTTAAGTCCAAATAATTTTAACTCATCATAATATTGGTATGTTCTTTATTTATTATCTACTTTTTATAATTTTTATTAGGATATACTCATTATACAAGGGAGGGATTCAGTGACAATTCTGATTAGATTTACATTGTACATCAGTTACATCGCCCCATCATCTCTCCTTCTCAATCCCCTCCCTGCCCCACTTAAACCAATTGTAAGAGGTGTGAAACATAGCTGTCTGCTTTCTCCACTCCTTTTCAACATAGTTTTAGAATTCTTAGTCAGAACAATAAGACAAGAGCAAGAAATAAAAGGGATTCAAATAGGGAAGGAAGAATTCTACCTATTCTTATTTGCAGATGACATGATCCTATACCTAAGAGACACTAAAAACTCTACCAAAAAGCTATTAAAATCATAAATTCCTTCAGCAAAGTAGCAGGATACAAAATTAACACACAGAAATCAGTAGCCTGACAACAAACAGAGAAAAAAATCAAGGACACAATCCCATTTACAATAGCCTCAAAAACAACAAAGTACCTTGGAATAAATTTAATGAAAGAAATCAAAGACCTTTTTAATGAGACCTATAAACCACTGAAGAGAGAAATCAATGAAGACATCAAAAGTTGGAAAGAACTTCCATGCTTGTGGATCAGTAGAATCAACATTGTGAAAATGGCCATACTACCAAAAGCAATCTATATGTTCAATGCAATCCCTATCAAAATTCCAATGACATTCTGCACAGAAATAGAAAAATCAGTCCTGAAATACATATGGAAACACAAAAGACCTCAAATAGTCAAAGTAATTCTGAGCAAAAATTCCAATGCTGGAAGCATCACAATATCTGACTTCAAACTATACTACAGAGCCATAACAATAAAAACAGCACAGCATTGGCACAAAAACAGACAGGAAAACCAGTGTATCAGAATAGAAGACTCAGATATAAACCCATGCATCTACAGCCAACTGATCTTTTTAAAAATAATATTTGGCAATACTAGGGTACTAGGGATTGAACTCAGGACCTCGTGTAACATGTCTTTGTCAGAGTTGAGTTGTTCCTGGTTATTGGTATGATGAATGTTTTTAGTAGTAACTTGGTTTCATTAAAAGTCTTTTTGGCAGTGCTGGGAATTGAACTCAGGGCCTTGTGCTTGCTAGGCAGGAGTTCTATCACTTGAGCAATATCCCAGGACCATGATGAATGTTTTTAGACTAATATGTGCACATTTGTGGCATTATTCTGTCAGAATCTGCTGCTTTTTTTAACATTCCAGGTATGGCTGTCTTCTTCTGACAGTGCTTCTACAGGAGCAGGGTTTTTGCAATCTCTTTACTTCCAAATGGGGATATAAGTCCAGGTCCCAAATGATGCAAACCTGCCTGGAGTATCCCTATCCTGCTCTCCTTGAGTCTCCACTGACAGAAGGGGATGAAGAGAATAGACCTCCTTACCATTGGGATGGGGTGGTTGTGAAAACTCTATTTCTACACCAGACCTCCCTGACATCAGCTCTGAGAGCAAGAGAAGGGCTAGGTCAGTGTGGATAGCCTCAGGAAGGGGTATGACCATAAGTGAAGTAATTCTCTGATCTTTACTAGTGGAATACAGACATCTAAATATTTATAAATTAAATGTGGCACGTTTCTTTCTGAAGACTAACTCATACAAATTAATCCTCCTTGGGAAATGTTTGTCTCTAACTTCTAAATATGCTATATTTTTTTCCTAATAAATCCATGGAAATAAGTAAAATGACTACAGCTTTTAAAAGACAACTCTAAGATGGAAAGGACCTTTTTATTAAAACAAATGTCAGAACCTGTGAGTGACATCAACAAGTTGTCAATTGTTTTTTGGGAAATACAGCAGTGGAGACATTAGAGATACATAGCAATGATAATAGTATCTAATAAAGTAAGGGCTGTTATTCTTTATTCTCTTTGTTTTTGAAATTTCTTTTACATCATTAATTTTTGATTAGGATATATTCATTGTACAAGGGGATTCATTGTGACAATTCCAAATAAGCTTATATTGTACATTGGTTAGATCACCCCCACTGTCTCTCCCCCTTGACCCTTTCCTTGCCCCACTTAAAACTATTGCAAGAGGATTCTTTGCTGTATTTCGTATAAGTGTATGAAGTCCCCCACCTTAATCTCTTTCAATCAGCCTCCTCCCACCCACAAGTACCCCCTTCACACACAGACACAGTACCTATTTTACAGTCCTATCTTTCGTTATTAACATTAAGTCAGTGTTCAAAGGGGTGTCTCAATGTGTTCCCACGGTGAGTTTACTTTACTTTGGTCTGTTTAACCCATTCCATTCCTCTCCCTTACCCCTTTACCTCCCATCCCCAATTTTCAGCAGCTTTCAGTACATATCCTTATATCCTCTACCTTCACAGATTTTATATTTTATGATGTTGTCGATGCTCTTTCTCCAACCTTCCCCAAATTCCATAGAGTAGTTCCACTATTACAAATGTTTTACATATGAGTTTGTGTATGATCGCGTTTGTTTTGGTATATATTTTGAATCTATCTTCCCCATATGAGAGAAAACAAGTGAGCTTTGTATCTCTGAGCCTGACTCACTTCACTTAACATGATGTCCTCTAATTGCTATTATTCTTTAAATTATCCATTCTAACTAAAAATTTATTCTTGCTAATCAGAATACAAAATAATGTAGATATTTAAAAGCTATGAATATTATTTTACCCCATTTGCAAAAATATGGAGTACATAACCCCTCGTACACATTCACACCATTGAGGAAATTTCCTACGCATTATGTTGCATGTGTGATAAGTCATAGCACACTAAATAACCAAGTAGGAGCTCTGATTCAGTTTCCCTCTGAGTTGTTGACCCCCTGAGAAGTGGGGATGCTGCTAAATCTATTTCTGGATCTGTAAATTAAAAGCTGAGATTAAGGGAGTCAATACATGATATAACGCTAATATTTTAGACATCAAAGTGAGGATAAAATGATTAATTTAAGCACATCAGTGGACCTTAGTTCCAATTATGTGACTGTAGAACTGTGGAAAAGAGACATAGACTTTTTTTTAGGTTCATAAAATGTTTACTATCGTAGAGATGTGGAGCCATTAGTTTCATTCTTTTATAAATTCTTTTTAAGATTATCAAAGTTTCTTCAAGAAACAGACCAATAGAAGAGAGAGAAAGAGAGAGAGAGAGAGAGGCCTTCAGAGGGATAAAGGGGGATTAGTTTTAAGAATTTGACTCACTCAATTGTGGTAGATGAGAGGTCCAATATCTCTAGGGCAGGCTGGTGGACTGTAAACTCAAACACCTTTTCTATGTAATAGTCCTGAGGCAAAATCATTTATTTTGCAAAAAAACCTCACATTTTCCTTTTAATACCATCAAGTGAGTAGATAAGGCCTAGACACATTATTGAGGATAATCTTAAAGTCAACTGATTGTAAATGTTAATCAGGTTGACAAAATATGTTCAGGGTAGCAAGTACATTAGTGTTTGGAAAAAGGACTGAGCATGATAGCCTAAGACAAGTTCACCCGTAGCTACCCACACAGTGATTTTGTATACTAATTTTAGTACTTGTTACTTAGCACCTGTACTATCTCAGGAATTGTTACTGCTACTTTGGAAAGGCGTCTCACATAATCCTCAATGCAATGGTATAAATTATATATGGCTTCTTTCACTTGAGACCTGGGGAAGTGTTAAAAGATTGTCCAATATAACAACCCTAATAAGTGATAGAATCATAGCTGAAATACAGGTTTTCTTCATTACAAAAATAAATACTGGAAAAAAGTTAGAACATTCAGATTTAGGTACTTCCTTTCTCACTACTTACCTTTCAAATATGAGATATGTAACCAGTCCTTTTTTTTTTTACTGATATCTATACTGAAGAGTATGAGCTAGATGCTCCCTAAAGATAGTATCTGATTCTATTTCAGAACTGTGTAAATTTGCCGGCCATTCTTTTAGAAGACATGCTTGCTTTCAAAAGAGGATATATTCCACAGAAATTTGGGTTCTGCTGTTCTCTTGACCCATGTCATGAACAATTTTTGCTGGATGATTATTTAATTACAAGAGAGAAGAGACAAACATTACAGCAAAGTATGAATCTATGCTTTGAAAGGAAATCCTGTGATTTTTGTTTTGCCCATTAGCCTTTCCATCTGTACTGGTGTTATAATGAAATGAAACACAGTTTAATGGGAAAGGAACCACATGAACCAAAGTGAACAGTAAGGAACATGGATGCCAGATGGTGAGTGCTGCAGAGCTTCCCTCCACTCCACTTTTCTCCCCAGGTCTTGGCCTCCTATCCACTTACTTCAGTAACAGAAAAGAAGCTCATAGTACCATTGCCTCCTGTTGAACAATGCAGTTATGAAAGTGCAGGCGGGATTCTCGCACATCAACAACAACACTGCCAGCTAAGTTCCATTTGCAGAATCTTTATTACTGCTGATGATGTCAGAGAAAAAGGAACATAGTTTGATTAACAGATTTGCAGGTAAAATTTACAACACCAGCAGCCAAAAATGATCTTTGATTTATAAACTAAGAACATTTAGTATAAAAGTCACTGACAATGATAATGAATAAATACATTCAAACCCCAAAAGATCATGTTGAGAAATCAATATTCTATTTATAATTGTAATTGTCATTGAAAGTCTCCTGTCCTTGATGTTTTGCCTGTGTTTTTGTTCTCTAGAATCATTCGTCAGAATCACTGCATGGAATCCTCCTACGAGGAATAGCTACGCTTGCCTTGGTGAGTAACTTATTCTTATTCCAAAACATTGGAGCCTGAAGATACAGAAACTCACACACAGCACACAGGCAGGAATGTGAAAAGCTAAAGGTCATCTCTCATAATGCAATGCATGATTAGTGACAGTAACGTTTTTTGAAATTAGGATGCTCATTTTCTCAGAACATACCTCTTTTTTGAGATTAAACAAACCAGCTTCTCTCTTTTATCTTACTCCTCTCCATTGCCTCTTAGAAGACACAATTTAATATCTTATATTTGACCTGAAGTCTTTTTTTAAGGAGTCCTAAATAAAGCTGTTTGTTTTTCTTGTTTAAAATGCAAAATAACAGTATTGATCACCCGTTAAAAATATACACCTTCATGGAGTGAAGGTCATTCAATTATTTGTGTATCATGTCATAACATCACCTTTTAAAAAGGCATTTAAGAAGGAAGAATGAGGCTGGCAGAGTGTCTTAAGTGGTAGATCATCTGCCTACCAAGTATGAAGCCCTGAGTTCAAATCCAAGAACCAAGTAGAAAACCAAAACTTTTTACCAGCTTAAATTAATTGCACAAAGAGGCTTCATTGTAATTTACATTGTAATATTCATGTAATGTACTTTGACCAAATTCACCCCATCTATATTTCACTTTCTTAACCTCTCTCATGCCTCTCCTCACAATATTAATGGGTTTCAGTATGCAATTTTCCTACATATATATACATATATGTTCATACATAAACATATGTAACTTAATTCAATCATATCCTCCCTAAGCTCCCTCTGCTTTCCTCCTTCTCTTGCCTGGTGGTTCCCTTCTCCCAACTAAAAACAGTCTTTTTATGATCATGTCATATTATTATTATTGCTTTTAGATCTAGATTGCACAAATTAGAGAAAATGTGATTTGTATCTTTCTGGGTTTGACTTATCATGCACAACATGGTGATCTCAGTTTCCACTCACTTTCCTGCAGGTGACATCATTTCAGTCTTTTTTTTTTTTTTTTTTTGCAGTACTGGGGCTTGAACTCAGGTCCTATACCTTGAGCCACTCCACCAGCCTTTTTTTGTGAAGGGTCTCAAGAAATTATGTGGCTAGCTGGCTTTGAAACACGATCTTACAGGCATGAGCCACCAGTACCTGGCTGTTTCATTCTTCTTTATTATTAAATAATACTTCACTATATATATGCATCACATTGTCTTTTATCCATTCGTTGGGTGTTGGGCACTTAGGCTGATTCCATAGTTTGACTGTTGTAAATAGGGCTGCTATAAACATGGGTGTGCAAGTATCTCAACTATATGTTGACTTACATTTTTAAGGCTATATACCCAAGAGTGGTATAGTAAGATCAAATGTTAATTCTATTTTCTGTTTACTAAGGAATTTCCATACAGATTTCCATAGTGTCTACACTAACTTACATTCCTACCAACAATATATCCTGTCAGTATTTGTTGCTTGTTTTCTTTTTTATTTTACTGGTATATAATAGTTGGACAGGGAAATACATTGTGATATTTACATATGTGTCTTAGTTGGATTTACCCTCTCCATCATTCTCCCTCTTTTTATAACAATTTCAGCTGGTTTCATTCTTCTGATTTCATATATGAATACAAAATCCATCCTCTACCATCCCAAAAGAACTATTTTATCTTCCTGCCCTTCATTTTTTTAAGCAGGTATGAATGGTCAAGGGCGTTTTATTTTGGTACTTCAGTCCTGTATGGATCGTGCTTTAATCACAATAATCTCCTCTCCCATTACTTACTTATTCTCCATCAGCATGCTCTATAATATAGAGCCTCTCACACACGGATGTTTATTGCAGCACTATTCTCAATAGCCATGCTTTGGAAACAGTCCAGCTGCCCCACAACTGAAGGATGGATTAGGAAGTGTTATAAATACACATGTAGTTTTGTTCTGCCTTTAAAAAAGTATGAAAATATGCTGTTTGCAGGTAAATGGATGAAAGTGGGGATCGTCATGTTAAGTGAAGTAAGCCAGGCTCACAAAGTCAACGGTCACATGTTTTCACTCATATGTGAAAACTAGACATATATTATATGAAGGTACATATATGATCACATATTTTATATATATATATATATATATATATAGTGAGAGAGGGAGAGCAAAATTGTATTAGTGAGTCTCCATGAGGTTAGTATGGGAGGTAGCAGAGGAACAGAAAATGTTAGAGAATGAAAAGTACTGAAACAGCCCATCTATATATGAATAAAATATAATATACTGTACTGTTAGCTGTTGTTTGTTTCCTTGATGATAGCTTTTCTGACTAGAGTGAGATGGAATCTCAGTGTTATTTTGTTTTGAATTTCTTTTATAACTAAGGACATTGAATATTTCTTCATGTATTCATTAGCCATTTGGACTTCTTTTGAGAACTGTCCAATTTGTTTTTATTAATTGGATTACTCTTTTGGTATTTAATTTTTTGAGTTTATTGTATATTCTGGATATTAATCTATCCAACGAATAACTTGCAAAGATTTTCTCCCATTCTATAGGTTATCTCTTCATTCTGGTAATTATTTCCTTTGATGAGCACACGTTTTTTAATGGGATGCAATCTCATGTTCAATTCTTGCTCCTACTTCCCAAGCAATTGACTTGTTGACTAGACTTGTATCTTCACATGTTTTCCCTATGCTGTCTTGTGGTAACTTCACAGTAATCCAGTTTCTGTCTTCTATGTGTAGATACAGCATGGTGTTTTATAGTCTATGAGCCTGGCAAGTTCTCAGTTGCTGCACAGGTCTCCAGTTTGTATCTCTAGGGGCAACCCACGAGCAGGTGTTCTGCTTGAGCCACACCTCAGGTCCTTTCTATGCTGGTTGTTTTTAAGATAGGGTCTCCCATTTATGTGTCCAGTAGGCCTTGTCTGCCATCCTCTTACTTTACGGTTCATTCCATAGCTTGGATCTCAGGCATGTACCACCCTGCCCAGTGTTTCCCTTTGAGATGGGAGTCTCACAAATTTTTTTTACCTGGGTTGGCCTTGATCTTCAGTCCTCCCAATCTTAGTCTCCCATGTAGTTTGGGATGACAGGCATGTGCCAATGCACCTAGTTGAGATGGAGTGTCATGAACTCCCTGCCTAAGATAGCCTTGAACCATGATCCTCCCAGTGCCAAATAGCTTGGATTACAGGCATGAGTCACTAGCACCCAGCCTCATTTGTAACTCTTAAATAAAAAAACTTTCCAATGAATTAAAGTGTTATACTTTTAAGGAATTATATCTGGATATTTTGATATTGATGTTATGAAAATTTCATGAAACATGTTGAGAGTAGATGATAAAATATTTCATTTTTGACAAAAAAGATATAGTATATAATGTGTTTTGAAACGTGTGCAATGTGCAATGGCTAAATAGAGCTAATTAACATATCTGTATTTCACATACATTTTTGTAGCAAAGTCCATTCTTTTCTCAGATTATTTTAATTTTGCTTTCTTAATTGACTGTTATAATTCTCCTTCCTCTTTCGAAAGTTAGGAGAAATGGTTTGTCTATTCATTTTCATTCTTTTATTCATCTAATATAAATTGATTGACATTCAGATTTTCAAATTTACCAAGAATGGAGTATATCATACTTATGTGTCTGATATACACACTTTAAGAAGGCCTGTAGAAAGCAGGCCTTGTACATGACAGATAAGTTAACACTCAGCTTTCAGAATTCTCTGTATTATTATATAGCATCAATTCATCAAAGTCTTTGTTAACCTAAAAAATATAGTTGCATGTGTCGTGGACTTATCTCAGATAAGCCTGTAGTTCCACAAATCAAGAGATACAATCACTGATTACATCTCCCAGAGCTTGAATTGTTTGTTCTACTGATTCTCCATGGTTACCGTATAGCTAACATAGATTTTAAAAATTATTTATCTAAAAATAGCTTCCTAATTTTTCCTAGTTCATTTTTCAGTTTTCAGCATTGTAAGAATGCCTCTCAGAGAGGTAATAGATTTTGATGTGAAGGACACATAAATTTATACTCAATTATCACAATTTAATTTTGAGTCACTAAGTTGATGGGTTAGTATGATATTAATTTTAGTCTTTGGGTTTTGCCCTTGTTCCAAATACCTCAGTTTTGCCAAGGTTTTGAATGGACTATATATTGTTAAGGCACTAAGAGACAGGGAACTAGCTGGCTTACTAGTCATCCATCCTGAAACCAACAGACATAAACCATCATCTAAACACGAACTTCAGGTCAGCATCCTCTTGCACTGCATTCCATACCATGCTGAGCACAGAAATGTATCTGAAATACTCCTCAACATTGTATTAATCAAAATTGACTCTGAAGTCTTGCCACCTCCTCAGAGGGCTGCTAGAGTGAATATGTAACTCTCACTCATTAGCTTAATAACAAAAACAGTTTCTTAAAAACAATAAGCCTTCTTTTATGGCATCTGGCCATTTCTGTGATGTAAATATTTCCACCATAGTACATTTTATTTTATTTTCTATTTCTTTTCTTTTATTTGTATGTGCATACAATGTTTGGGTCATTTCTCCCCTCTTCCCCCCACCCTCTCCCTTACCTACCCCGCCCCCCTCCCTCTCCCCCCTTACCCCTCGCTACCAGGCAGAAACTATTTTGCCCTTATCTCTAATTTTGCTGAAGAGAGAGTATAAGCAATAATAGGAAGGACCAAGGTTTTTTGCTGATTGAGATAAGGATAGCTATACAGGGAGTTAACTTGCATTGCTTTCCTGTACATGTGTGTTACCTTCTAAATTAATTCTTCTTGAACTAACCTTTTCTCTAGTTCCTGGTCCTCTTCTCCTATTGGCCTCTGTCACTTTAAAGTATCTGCATTAGTTTCTCTGCATTGAGGACATAAAATGCTATCTAGTTTTTTGGGTGCCTTACCTAGCCTTATACCTTCCTTGTGTGCTTTGGTGGTATAGTGGTTAGCATAGCTGCCTTCCACCATAGTACATTTTAAACTGTCCATGTAAAGTCACAGAATCCAGAAGTATGCGCAATTGGCTCTTGATACTGGTTTGAGCTGGACCCAGCCTCACAATGCATCTATTATTTTCTCTTTTCTTACTGCTTTCTCTTCATTACATCTTTCTGTAGCCAAACTGGAGAAGCAGTTAAGGAAGTTGTCCCTAGGATGAGAAATTTACTTCTTCTAGACAAATTTTCCACTTCATGCTTCTAAGACAGTTTTTTCCTATGTCTCAACCCCATATTCCATTCCTTCTTGAACCTTGGGCATTTTAAAAAAAGTTAAAAATATTTGCTGGGTATTTCTATTTTCCAGGTTACTGAGTCCTTTCCTCTGTTCAAGGACTAAATGGCTAATTAGTTGCTTGAATGAGGGAATGTAGATGGAAGGAGAAAAAACACAAATTATTCATTTAGCTTATCACAGAGAAGATAACAGTCTTCAATAGCTTCAAGAAACAGGAGTGCCATATTTTAGATAGATTTTATTTTTTAGAACAATTTTAGGTTTATAGTTAAATTAAGAGGGATGTCCAGAGATATCCCATATACACCTATGACCCCACATAAGCTCTCCCTACCACACTATCATTTCCTGCACCTGAGTGGTACATTTGTTGCAATAGGTGAACTTATACCAATACACATCATTACTTTATGTTAATGGTTTACATTAGTGTTTATTCTTGGTGTACATTCTAGAGATTTTTACAAATGCATAATGACATGTGTCTACCATCGCAGTATCATACACAATGGTTTCATTATCTTCAAAATCTTTTGAGTGTGTTCCACTTACTCATCCTTCTCCACTAACTGATCACAAGACCAGGCAGCCAAATTAATTTATTGCCTTTTCCAGATTGTAATGTAGTTAGAATCATCAAATATAACCTTTTCAGGTTGTGTTCCTTCACTTAGTAAAATGCACGTAAGTTTCCTCTGTGTGTTTTTATGGCTTGAAAGCTCATTTAATTTTAGCTCTAAATAGTATTCCATTGTCTGGATGTTTCAGTTGATTTGTCATCAACTGAAGGACTTATTGGTTACTTCAAAGTTTTAGCAATTGTGAATAAGTTCCTATAAATATTCATATGCGTGTCTTTATGCAGAAATGTTTTAAATTATTTTGGGCAAAAACCAAGGAGTACAATTGGTGGACTATGTGGTAAGAATGGATTCAGTTTTGTATGAAGCTACAAAACTGTCTTCCAAGATGGCGGTAACATTTTTCATTCCAACCTGCAGTGAATGAGAGTTCATATTTTTCCAGGTCCTTATCAAAACTTGGTGTTGTTAATATTTTGGATTTGGGCCATTCTATAGTTGTGTAGTTACCTTACTTTGCATTTCCCTAGTAAAAAACGATATCAAACATCTTTTCATGTGCTCATTTGCCATTGTAAATCTTTGTGAGATGTCTATTCAGATCTTTTTTCTATTTCATTGCTTATTTTCTTCTCGTTGAGTTTTAAGAGTTTTTTGTATATTTTGGATGACATCCTTTATCAGATACACCTTTTGCAAATATTTTCTCCAAGTCCATGACTTGCTTTCTCAGTCTCTTATCATTGTCTTTTGTAGAGTGGTTTTTCATCTTAATGAGGCCTAATGTATCATTACTTCTTTGATCTTGTATATAAATGGTCATCACCATATCTAAGTAATCTAGATTGTTTCCTTCTGCTACCTTCCAGGAGTTATATATATTTTTTATTTTACATTTAGGTTTTTGATTCATTTTTAGGTAATTTTTGGGAAACTAATTTTTGGGTCTGTATCTAGATTTTTTTAATATGTTGTCCATACCTTATGTAGATGTCTAGCACCATATGTTGAAAAGACTGTCTTTCCTCCTTTGTACTGCCTTTGTTCCTTTGCCAAACATCAGTTGACTATGCTTACATGAGTTAATTTGTAGGCTCTAAAATCTGATCCATTGAGTCATCTATTATTTTACCACAAGGCCATATTTTAAACTTTATTTTCCTCTTTACATATTGATACCTTGAACCCTGCATACGTTGTTCCATAATTATGTCTGCATTGCAAATTGACAATTGTGACAATTAAGATATAACCAACCAACTTTCTCCTGCATTCTGTCGTTGTACTTACCACTTATGACAAATGCACATGTGATTTGCTAACAATAAAATCCATATAAGGAACCAATATTTTTCTAAATCTCACTATTTCTTTCCTTCTGTTAGTCCCTAGAAGAAACTTTTAGCATTGGTCCTCCTCATACCAATGTAATAGAATAGTAAAATTGACCAGGAATTAGTACTTCTCATAAAAACTATTACCATGGTTATCTTCTGTGATTATTCCCATCACAAAATTGATTTGCCTCACTATTTGTTGCTGTCATGGTCTTGTCACTGTTCACATAGCCATCTGCAGTGATCCTGGAAATGTAAGAATCTTGAAGAATCTTATAGATTCTTGGAGGTATATGTAGTCCATTAAAAGCTCTCCAAATCTGCTAACAAATGACTTTCATGATGATTTAAGAAGAGCACTAAAGCAGATACCTTAAAAGCAACTGAGGCCAATAGGAAAAGGGGACCAGGAACTAGAGAAAAGGTGAGATCAAAAAGAATTAACCTAGAAGGTAGCACACACGCACAGGAAATCAATGTGAGTCAATGCCCTGTATAGCTATCCTTATCTCAACCAGCAAAAACCCTTGTTCCTTCCTATTATTGCTATACTCTCTCTTCAACAAAATTAGAGATAAGGGCAAAATAGTTTCTGCTGGATATTGAGGGAGTGGGGTGGAGAGGGAGGGAGTGGAGTGGGTGGTAAGGGAGGGGGTGGGGGCAGGGGGGAGAAATGACCCAAGCCTTGTATGCACATATGAGTAATAAAAGAAAAAATAAGAGAAAAAAAAAAAAGAAGAGCACTAAATTTAATCTGGTTCAAATTCAAGTTTCACAATTCGTTATATATTTATTATTAGTCTGGAAAAGTACCTAACCTTTGTGGAATCTCTTTCAGTATTTTCTCTAAGAAGCAATTTTTAGGCCTTGATTCATGCAAAAGACTTTGTAATGATTATGTATGGAAAATATATGCAAATGTGTTTTAAAATTATTATACATATGTTGATAATTCTTTATGATCACAAGGACACAGAAAATTATATTATTGACTCAGCCATGTGGAATAATTAATGATATTATATTTGAATATGTTTTAACTTTTTTTAACATATACATATTTTCTGTTCCTGCAAGAACCACATGCTGCTAAGAGGAATTACTACAAGAAAGCTCACCCGTAGGGATTCCTTTTTGCTCCATCAATATTTTACTCTTCTGAGATCTTTGCTGGTCCCCAGAATGTATTATAAATACTGGGACATATTTTTTCTTCAAGTGACATACATGCTGAAATTTAAATATTTCCAAATGATTTAATGAAAGTTAAAGAGATACAGCATTTCATTATTTCAGCAAAACATTTGATACAGTCTTTTTCAAAATGGTTTATAAGCTTTTCAAGCACAAGCTGCTCTATAGGATGCTGCTGCTGTGTGTCTCTTACCCCCACCCTCCTTTGTTCCAATGGGGATTGGAATCTCCATTTGTTCACCTGCTCAAATAAGAAAATTGTTGTCTTTCCCTTTCGTATCCAACCTCTCAGACTTCTTTCTGTGCCTATTGTCATGACTCTTGTTCATGCACTTATTCTTATCTAAACCATTGCTGATGTGTCTTAGCTCCCCACCACTGTCTCCTGTAGCCACACCACCCATGTATCCTTCTCTTTTTCAGAGTAAATATGCAAAAAAGAGAGATCCAGAATCATCATTTTCCTTACTAAAAACTACCGAATATCACTCCCATTTTCTTTAAAATAAACTTCAAACTATTTAAATAAATTAGCATGGCATCTGAGACTTGTTTCAGTTTAGTTCCTAATTAACTGCTCACCAGTCTCTCAGCATCCCACCCTCCACACCAATTGGTATTTTCCTAAAATAACACCTCCAGAGACTCTGTCAAAATTGCTCTTCCACTCTTCCTTGTCATTGGGTCAGGGTAAAAATTTTAGCATTTAAATGTGTTCAAACTTCTAAGTACATGTGGAAAAATTAAAAGGATCCCCAAACTGTATCTTTGAGGAATTCTGGAGAAACAGGGGTTGTACTGTTGTTGGTAGTATTGGTGGTTTGGAGAGGTAGGGGTTGTTTGTGTGTTTGCTATTGAGATAATAAGACAAGGATTGGCAATTGAAACTTTAATATTTAAATGATGCTGTGAATACAAGCAGTATACTAATTGTAATGCAACATGATTTGAATGAACAAGTAGTTATAGAAATGAAGCCTTGCACTGAGATTTTTCTGCCTCAAAGAAAAGATAATTTTAATTGGCATTTTACAGTATGCCTAATCTAGTACCTTTCTATATAGGATTTCTTGAATCCTCACTACTCTATAAGATTTTTTAAATGCATACTTGTAAGATCACAGAGACTCAGAAAGTTTAAGCCATGACTTAAACTCTAAATTGATTCATTCAAAGTAAAGTATGTGTACTTATTGCCATGCTCTGAGCTGCCAACTGCCCATTTATTAAATATATGATCAAAAGAGATTTCTTCCTTGGCTGGAAGGAAGAATGTGGTTTTATAAAGTCTCTTTCAATATTAAGATTTAATAATATAATCCACTTTTAAGAATAGTATTAGTAAATATATGTATATATGGCTATTAAATGAAACAAGTCTCTGCTCTCTCCAGGGAATAGTAATCCAAGAAAACTGATGCAACTTTTCTTGTTCTGTGCTCCCATGCACCTTCCCAAGGTCTTCTAGTAAAATTCACTTTAGGAGATTAATGGCAATATATTCTCATGACATCTATAGTGCAGAATTAGCCTCTATAATGGCACTTATATACCTTGGTCATAAAATTCAGCACTCCAAAATCTCTGCTTCAGGTTCTTCAGTGGCCTCTATATTGTCCACTAAAATTATTTCCACATTGATAAATTTTTCTTTGACATTAAACTTGTCAAAAGGCTTACAAAGCTCCTTCAAAGTAAAAAGAAAGCTCCCAGAAAGGTATTTCCTTTGTTTTAAATTATTATGCATGTTTCACAGTGTATAAGTGAAAATATGAAATGGGGATGATTATGAAAACAGTAATCACAGTAACTAAGAGGACAAATGTTTTGAAATTTGCCTCAAACACGGTCGTGTTATACAAAGTATGAGGAAGCAAGAAAACATGCATGGTCTCTAGCATTTTACATGGCTTAAATAATACAAAGAAATAGCTCATTGTTTGTTTCTTCTTTTTTCTGAATCACTGCATTTTATAATTGGATGCTTTGATTTTAGAAGCATGCATTCATTCTCCAAGTAAGGCAAATATCCATAAATGCTAAATTCATTGAAATACTAAGCAACTTCTATGTGTACTTTATTGTTTTCTTTTAATTCATTCTTAAAAATATCTATTAAATGTTAAAAGTGTAAATCATTGGGGTGGGAGGTGAAGGATGGTGGAGTCTCACTTGAATAGTCTGAGTTTGCCTTCTTCAGGCACTTTTTCCAATATTTGCTCAACTTAATATGCTACTCAATCTGTCATTACTAGTTTTGACTGAGCAGCATTTCAGCATTGGCAGCTACGCCAAATTGGTTACCCTCTGCTTTAGTTCTTCATTCCCTTCTAAAATTTACCAGCATTTGAATAAAATTCCTAGCTTTGATTTAACCCTCCTTTGTTCCCATGTAAATCACTTCTGATTGGTCTGAGCACTGCATTCTTTTATTGCTGCTCATCCACATTTTTTCAACAGGAAAAAAGTTATCAGGGATGTCTTTATGGAAGAATTTTCCAAAAAGGTGTTAGTGACTTGCTTTTGTGATACTATTTCTTAGGAACTTAAACTTGTCAATAGAGTGTTACATGCTTCTTTCCCATTGGTCAATGAGCCCTTTGGCCCATTAAGCTTCAGTTGGAAGAGGTGGTGATCAGAGTTCAAGGCTAAGCACAGCATTAAGTTCTATGATCATCAATATTTCAGGGGAAGGGAAAGAAATAGCTGTTACCGCAGGATTCAGCATACTATTCACACTGCCAGGTCTGAGATAAAACTTAGCACAATATCATTAGTAAGTAATGAGCAAGGAGCTTCTGAACGGTGAGCTCCAATAAGGTCCATTTGAAATTAAGTGTGGAATACGACAGAGTCAATCACAGAAATACACTGGTGACTGCTCTGAAGTCTTTCAGAATTGTTGAACAAGATATAATATCACAGTCTACCCAGAGAGATCGTCAATATTCAGAATTAAAATAATTCTCACATTGTCTGTAACATTTAGCAGAACCAGAGAATTGATTAACTGCTTATTCATTTCATATATTTAAGGAGATTTTTAATTAAAGGGAAAACCATAACACTGATAATTAGATTTTAAATTAAAACTTATGACTGATGTGGAAATCACAAGTCATTCATTTAACAAAACTAGAAAGTATTGATTCAGTGTTTCAGAGTTGGCAAACTCTTCTAGAATTTACTTGGTGGTATTCAAGCAAGAGAAAATACATAATCCCTGTTTTCAAGGAAGTTATAGTCAGGTACAGGAAAAAAAGAAGCTGAGTTTATAATGTAACTTGAAAATGCTGCAAAGCAATAAGCCAAAGCAATTTTTATAATTCAGAAATATTAAGCAATACAAAGTAAAGAAGCTATCAGAGTAAGTAGCAAGCATAGGTTTATGGGCTGCAAACATTTTAGTATTAAGAATTATAAGAGCTCCAATGTGTTTGTGAAAACCAGGCTGAGTGTGGGAACTGAGTACTTCACCAGGAGTCTGTGCAGCATTGCCAGGTTAAATTGATAGCAAACCTCTAGGCTTACAGTGGTACCTAATTCAGTAAATCCAAACCCGCTAGGGGCATGGTAGCTGGGATCAGTACTGACAGCATATTGTTCTCAAATTGTAAATTCTTCTCAGTCTCTGTTAACAAACAGAGAAGAGAAAGATGAAGTCATGGTTTCAGAGTTAGATGAAAAACTAAATTTCCAAAGAAGGAGTAAATTTAATCCCTAAGAAAACAGTATAAATCAACCATGTAAAGAAATCCTTTTAACCAATGATGTCAAAAACAAATGTGGATCATAAAACTGGCCAGGTGATACAGGAAGGATACATAAGAACTCAGTACAGGAAAGGGGTGAGTTGTCAAAATTATGGAGTCAAAATTCACAGATGATGTTTGGCATGGTTCTTGTATTGACGATAACAACACAAACACGTTCCAAATCAAATATAAGAAAAATGCAATGAAACTCCTGTAGTAATTTGTAAGCCATAAACCATTCTCTCTTCTACTGATCTTCATCTTTTCTCTGTTTCTCCCATTTCTTGTCTCTCTTTCTCCCTAGCTTCTGATCTATCTGTTGGCCATCCAGTTGTAATTGATTTGCCTCCACAACTCTCCCAAATGGATTGAATATTAGCTTGTCCAACATTTCCTCCACTAGTCATGTGAACTTTCAGAGAAGACTATATTTTTTATGCAACTAAAAGAAGATAGAGACTATTCATAAAGAGTTTAGAAAAAGTTTCAAAAATTACATGAAAATGTTGCTTGTCAGCTGAAAAATAACATAAAAATTAAGCAAGAGGAACTGAAATCTGCACTCTGTTTTCTGGCAAAAAATATGCTACTATGAAGATAAATCAACACTAGAATATGTCAAGTGGTTGTTATTATTTTTCTTATATAAATAATCTGTACTCATTGAATTATATGAATAATCTCCCAAGGTTAAAAGTTAAACTCCCTCTCCTCTATTTAGAATGTGAACTAATGTATAGTTGTTCTGACTGGGCCCTCCCACCTGTACTGCACACAAATACCATGTTCATAGATAATAGAAATCTAGGAGCCTATGCCTGTCTTGATGATTGTCCCAGCCCTAGCCTCAAGCTCACTGAAAGGAATTTTTCTCAAATTCATTGCAAACTTAATTATACAAAAAAAAAAAAAAAAAACCTGTCATTTGCCAACACAACTCCTGCAGTAATTTTCTGGTGTCGCTCTTTAAAATTGTTATGTTTTTTAGTCTTTGTACTTCTTCCTTATAAACTAATAGCCATGCCCACATCTGAATACAGGAGCATGTAGACAGAGAATAATTGAGAGAGTTGATGGAGATAAAACACTTTATGTGTCATAGATTTTAGACATTCACATTAAACTACTGGGTTTGTGTTTCTTCTGAACTTTCTTTTTTCAAAAATGCTCAGAAGGAAACTAATAATTTTGCATTGGAATTTTCAAATTTGCCTTTTTGACTTCAGATCATTCTTTCCTGTTTGTTTTTGGTGAGGTTTTATTGTTGTTGTTTCATTTTATTTATTTATTTTTTTGAGAGCGGGTTCCACTATATAGCACAGTCTAGGCTAGAACAAGCAGTCCTCCTGCCTCAGTCTCCCAAGTACTGGAATTGCATGCATACACACCACAACAAGCCTGTAAAACATTTTTAAACCATAATTGTCTCACCAAAGTTGATACCAGAAAGAAGTTTAGTGTATATACTTATCCTATATAATTTTTACATATTGTCATCAATGTACAGAAAATTTTCTTCACATTTTAGCATTGTTAAATCTGGTGTAGGTATTGTAATTTTCTTTCAAAAATCTATTACATAAATTTATTTTTCTACTATGTTTTGTAATTATGTAGTACATAATATCTGAGAAAGTCAAATACCACATGCAATACCCTATTATGTATTTAAAGTGAAATTAGGTTTTGTCTCTGTAAGTCTTATACAGGTGTTCAGATAAACACTTCTTCTGTTGAGAGTAAAGATAACCACAGTATCCTCATACATAAACTACCTCTTTATTACAACTCATAAAACTGATAAAGGAATATACACATCATAGATATATTTAAAAATATTTTTTGATCCTACTAGAGTTGGAAATTAGGGTTTCCCTCTTGCTAGGGAGGCTCTCTACCACTTGAGTCACTCCACCATCCCCTACCATGAATATCTTGGACAATTTGCAATGCATTGAGCAGTTTTTCTAAGATTTTCAATAACTATAAATGGATAAAGCACTGGAATAAGTTGTTTTAAAATACAACATAGAAAATATGGGTAGCAAAAGAAGCTATTGTTTGTCTCCAATAATGGAAAAGGGTGAATCCTGAAAAGACATATAACATAACTAGGCATTTAATTATTAAGGAATATACTCATCTTATCTAATTATAGCAACATAACAATCCAAAGGCCAGGAGAAGTCATTTTTAAAATATTTATCTTTTAGTAGTGGTTCCAGTAAGTAAATGTTAAGTGTTCATTCAGATAAAATTCATCTGACATTATCAACACCAAATTATCTTAACATACACAAAATCATCTTATTTCAGAAGTCCAGTGATAGTGAATATAGTGCACAGAGTTTAGAAATTGCTCTTTCATGGCTGAGGAAGATGATGAGGTAAGGACAAAGCTCTCATTCTTCATTATATTTCCTCACTCATGTATTGGAAGCCCCATCCAATGGCATTTTGTGGGTCTTTGGAATTAATTCTTTATGGAAAAACAATTGTGGACATAATATCTTCCCTTTTTTATTATGGCCATATCTTCCCTTTATCTGAATCATTATTAAGTACACATGATTTGAAGTATGGAGCTGGAGGCAAATCCACTCATCAGCCACTATACAAGTCCATCCATCAGTCTTATGTTTTTATTTTACATTATATTGGTCTGAATACTAAAGAAGATTAAGTAGTTGCTTTCAGAATTCAGTATGGTTCTTTTTTTTCCTTCTATATTGTTAAGTTATATAATTAGATCAAAGGTTTTTAAATAAAACACAAAACAGTTGAAATATTTGCTGTGTTTATGCTATCCCTTCTATTAAGTCCTACAAAAATCAATTACATGTTTCAGGCCTCTGAATAGAGAACTCTGTACCTGCTGATGATTGAAAGAGTCCAAGATTCCTTTCCTTTCTCTCCAGACCTCATAGCAATCATTAATAACACAACCATTGGTCCAATGGGCTGTAAGTGCTTACCCTGCATTAAAAGAAAAATGTGCCACACATTTCCAAAGCCAATAGGTGCTGCAACTGAAAAAAAAATGTGATAATATGGAGGGAACCATTCCTTTACTTTATTTTGCCTAATTCTATTTGACTCCCAGTAGAAAGTGATATTTTACCTTCTTATTGTAGAAGTTGGATGGGAACAATCAAGACAATATATTCTGAACTTTTCAGGCCAATGGAAAAACTAAGATTTCTTTTTGGTCTATACTCTGTATGGTAAGTCTGACTATTAGTGTCGTTGATGGTGTTCATAGTGGTGATGCTGATCAGAGGAGAATTTTCCATACTTTGTAGGACATTGGCAAATTGGAACTCATAATGCAATTATACAGCCCTCTTCTCAACTCCAAGCATTAAAAATCTGAAAATATTAGTATATTTAAGTAGCATAATTTATTTTTTGTTCTTTCTGTTTACTATCACCATCAATAAAGTTTTAGTTCTTAAAAATGTTATTTGTAGTTTGAATTTTCTCAAGAACAAATCAATTAAAGTTTGTCCTAAATTTCCTCCCTACCTTGGCACTCTGTGGTTCTATGAAAAGTAGTGTGAAGCAAAAGATTAAAATCAAGCAATATTATACTTAAGCACTAAGAACCTGTGGTAATGTTTGGTAGATAAAAATCGACGCATCTCAATATCTTACATATACCATTACATAAAAAACTTAATTTGAACAATAAAACTCAGAGATAAATATGATTTTGTCCCTATTTTCAGCACTGAAAAGAGAATGAAATTTGAAGAAATTAGCACAGTGAGGTACAGCTAGAAATCCAAAGCCTACGTATTCTGCCACATGCTTTCCATGTTTCAATCCTCTATGCATTCTCCTAATTATTTCTGAAATATGTGTGATTCTAACCCTATTAAAAATATTACTGTGGAACCTTTGGAGAAAAATCCATGTAAAATAGATCTTCTCTGGCAGCCTGCCAAAAATAAAATGCCAATACCCATGTTAAACTTTTGGCTCAGTCAGTTCATTCTAGTGACATTTCTTAATAGGTAGTCTCAGATATTCACTCATGAAATACAAGAAATGGTACCACAGGACATACAGAAGCCTCAATGTACTGACACAGGTATTTCTAGATTTTTCTGAGATGAGGGATTCATTGCATCGGTAAAGAAGCTTCCTGACCTCACACTGCAGAAATTAGGTGTAATTTATGTGAGTCTTTCAAATAATCCCACAAGATTATACCTTGGAGATTATCAGACCCTAGGCTGGTTGAACTGTATGTAATCCCAACACAGCCTGACTCTTCCTTACTAGATAATTGTCCTGAGAAATTCATTTTGGGTTAAGGTTTTTGGTTTCAATAACAAGATTAATATTACTTCTCATTTTCTTTTTTCATCATTAGTATCCACATATCATCATATATATCCATGACAGTCTGCCTATAAGAGTAATTTTCACACATTAAAGCTTTAAGATGAAATAAACAGTCCATTTTTTTCTCAAATCTATTTAAACTCCAATACCTTTCATCACAGTTTGAGTACCCCTCTAGGTTTTCTGGGCTCCATCTTTACCTGCAGGCCTCACTCACTTGTTCAAAGAAGAGCCCTGGACCCTATACACTGTCTCCTCATCACCAATACCCACAAATCTCAACATGTTCCAGTAGTAAGGCATACACTTCTGCAAGACCACCAACTAACATTGCTGCCATGGCACCATATGCTCCAGTGCCCAGGTTGGACCCAGCCAACAGCACAGGAACTTTGGCTTCCCAGGTGGTGCCCAGTAGGCTCAGACAACAAAACCAAGGAAGGTAAAGGAGTTAACACCCTTTGGGCAAATGTCGACCAATGTGGGCTGGGGATGTAGCTCAGTGGTTGAACACTTGCCTAGCATGCATAAGTCCCTGAGATGAATATCCAACCCTATAAGAAAAAAGTGACCTGTACAAATCAGAATATGGAATATGGAAAGCAGAAAGCATCTAACATAAATTTTTCCCTTTTGTAGCACAGCTGAACTGTTTCAGAAACCCTCTCTTAGAAATAGTCCACATAAAGCAATTAGTTCTGTTACTTGTAAGGCTACTTGTCTTGGTAATGCATCAAATAATATCTGCTATGTTTTCCCTCCTTTCTGTACTCATGTTGCCCTATGGTTGAACATCCATAATTTCAGAATGCTAGCTTTGTTTCAGCTTCTGATTTCAAACAGACATTGTCAAATCTCTTTGTTACTTATTAGCATGGGACACTACTTAAAACCAAGAAAGGCAAACATAAACACTTCATCAGGAAAAATATTTGTTTAGTTTAGCATTACCAGTAAAGCAGCTTCCATATAGATTTATTTCCAAATGAAATTTTAACAATGCATAAGTATATAATCATAAGAAAGCATTTTCCTACTGTCTTGATTAATACTTAATAAAACAGTCTACATCCATATTTAATCAATCACCATCAATTTTTTGAAGGGTTTAAACTTTTTTTTCTGCATGTAGGTAGTGACTTCCACGTTAAAACAGAAAAGGCTGCTGTCAGAAACTTTACTTTGCTGGGGTTTAAGGTCAACAATTTAATTTTGTATAAGCACTTTTCTTTCTTTTATTTCCATAGCTTCGTTATAGCTTACTTTCACATAAAGCTAAATGTACTCTTTCATCACTAAGGCAGTAAAAAGGTTAATTTAAAGCAAGATGAGGAAAAAAGTAAGTCAGCATTTTACTGTAGCCAGTCCCAGATTCTCTCCACTTTCTTTGTTTAATCATATTCTGTGTGAAATATCCAATGTGCCCTAAAACATGCAAACTAATAAAAATCAACAGCAGACTACTCTTCACCCTCTTCTACCTAATCTTAACATTACATAAACCTGCTTAAGAGATTTTAATAATCAAGACATTTTTAAGAAGTTCATGCCACATGGCACCCCACCCTTATATCACCTCTCATTCTTTGCCCTGAGAGATTTGAGTTTTCACTCTCATACACAAGATTATGCCATTGTTATATTTGTGTTCATATGTAAAATGATTTTATTTTTTGTATAAATGACAAAATGTAAATATTCCTCATTTAGCTAACCGATTTTGGCACTTTATGCTAATCAATAATCTAGGAATTGAATTTACACTGAAAAAAATAAAAAGTATATATTTTTTGAATTTACACTCTAGTCAAGGAATAAAACTATAAATTTATGCTGTCAGAAATTGAAATCTGCTTTTTTAAAAGGGTAAAGAAATAAAGAGTGGTAGAAAGGTTGGTACTACAATATTTAGGCTCTTGATCAGCAATCTAAAGAAAAAGCTGGAAAGAGGCACTTCAGTGACTAGAGCCTAGCCTTCCAGAGACAGGCAAAGTAGATAGATGCAAAGCTTTAGCTATGCTCAGTGGTGAGTCCAATAAGCAAACTACAATGGGAAGAATTTGGTGGAGAACTGAGAGAGGACATTATCAAGGTTGTTTTATAGCATGCACCCAGTATTCCAATTTTACCTTTTATAGACTGAGCTATGTTGTAATGTGTAAATCACATTTAGGTATTTAAAAAATTTCTATTTTAGGAGAATAAAATTCAATTATTCATGTATATTTTAGTTTAAATTCTTTCCAATATTTTCTGTTTTCATTACTATAAATATTGCTGTAATAAATGTGCTTGCTTGCATCTGTATGGGCACATATGTGTAGGAGTATATTTTTCAAACTCTCCTCTACTTCTTCAAGAAACAAGGTGATACATCTTTGGAATACCACATAGATTTTGCTTATTATATACATCCCTTATTTCCAATGGAATAGTCTTTCACTGTTTCTTTTAAGTGTTATCTATTATAGGTATGTGAACTGAATGGGATAATTTAATAGTTATTTTGAGAACAAGTACAATACTTAAGCTGAGTTTTCATTTCTAAGACTTAACTATGCCTTTGTGCAGAGGAAACCATTGACAAGATACTTTTCTACACTTCAAGTCACAATCACCACCTTGATAGTTGCCAAACTATTCTGCAAGGGTCCCTCCTGTTGTCCATTTTCACTAGTTTTGGGAGATAAAATGAAGTTAGATATATATTCAAGGCTAGTCAGAAGTCAGGAAAAGCACAGAAGAAAAAAATAGAACATGGTAAAAGTGGGTTAGTACTAAGTAACCTCAAAGAATCAGGCAGACAGCAACATTCTGGCTTTCTCTGGTAACTAGTAAGCCTACAATTTTTGAGAAACAGAGTAAGAACAAAAGAAAGGAATGCAAATGTTGGAGACACAAGTACACTAGCTAACAGAGCAAATTACTGAGGCAAATAGCCTGGTAAACATGACATTAATGCTCGATATATTTTTGTGAGATTTTATCACATCAATTGTTAAAGCAAGACCTACATGGACCTCACCCATAAGCCAACAGAACACGAATACCTCACTAGAAGGAGCAGGGATAAGTGGGAGGAAAAAAATAATTCCTCACAACCATAAAACATGACTTCCTTAAGCAATATAGTGTTCAAAACAAAATGAAAATATAATAAATATGTAGTACAAACTGTCAACTTCTCAATCTAATGCATCCCTATAACTTCTCACTGCCAATGTCTGTATCTCTCTGAATAGTGTTTTTTTTTTTTCTTAAAACCCCAGAAAGGTAGCTTCTCAAAGGCAAGGGAGGCCAAAAGTACTAGGTCATTAATACCCTTGTGATAAACTACTGAGGATATGTCCTTTTATTCTATCAGGGTAGAAGTTGCGGGTAGGTATGGGCATCTCCCTTAGCATTGATGTCTCTCAGACTCACAGCTGTTCTTCCAAATCCACAGACTTATATCTCTAACCTTGGAGTGCTACAGGCTTCTGGCTCCAACTTTCAAAGCCAGAGGCTCATTATTGAAGGCAGAGACTTACTGTTCTGGTCTTAGAGTCACTCAGTGACTTAGAGTTACAGCTCCCAAGCTCTGGCTTGTCCCAACCAGCAGTTTTTTAACTCTTGGCATCTCTCTTGAATTCCTCTAGTGACTGAAGCTTTCAGTTCACATAGATCTGGCTCTCACCTTTAGCTCTTTACAGCTTCTCATCATCCAAAGTTTCAGCTTCCCCATCTCTCACCATCTCCGTACTTCCCCGTCCTTGATTGTCTTAGCTTCATAAAGATTCTGTCATCAGTCGCTTTCTGGAAGCCTTCAACAGCCTCCTAGTATCATGGCTCAGAGTTTGAAGTACTTGTCTCCTCAGCTATTGGTGATTCTGGAACTCTCCACCATCTTCTCATAGCCACTGCCTCTGCATTGGTGGTAGTGCTGCTGCTGCTGCGATTGCTATAGGATCTAAAAGCCTCAGAGTTTTTTCTGCTCTTCTTGCAACCAGCTCTGCTCACTCTATCCATGATAAAAACCACAGTTAGGTGACAGATCTCTTGGGATAAGGCTTTATTTGGGTCAAATTTGCAACACTGGGATTGGGAGTTGGGTAGTGCACAAGAAAGTAGCCTCTCAAAAGGTAACAGTAGCTTAGAAAGCCAAAAGAGAGGTGTGACATGTTTGTTCACAAATTATAATTTCACCAATCATACCCCCTTTTGTATATAGCTTCTAGTTCCAACAATTATTAGCCTTAGATGTTAACCAGTCACAAGACTCAAATAACTACCAGTCATAAGTCTAGCATAGGTACAACCTTCTTTCTGTCAACCACAAGCATTTTGCTGAACAAGTAAAGGAGGTGCTCTTCCTCTTCCTCATTTTTATTGAGGACCACTATTAATGTGTCCAGAACAGCCAGCAGGAAGGTTTTCTGGAGTGGCTGCAGGCAGGGTCGGTCACCTACAGATCACAGATCATGGCTGAAATGCAGCATTCCAGCACAGATGCAGGCGGAACAGTTGTGACTGAATCAAGGCCTCTTGAAGCAGACTTGTGGCTTCTGCAGCAGCCATGGTTGCAGCGATATTTGCTGGTGTGTGATTTCTTCAAGGTATCCATGGAGTGTTCAAAGAAGCCGGGATGTTATGATAACAGTTCAGCCAGTCTCCAACTAAAGAGCTGCTTGGTTGACAGCTCCCTGCTTGACCTGACACAGGGTAAAGATCTGACGGTTGCCAATCACATGGTCAAATCCACCAATCGCAGGGTCAACATCCTAGCTTATTTTGAGAAATAAACACTTAAGGGTGTTTATAATAAAGACCTATTAGTAACATAAACATTCTTAACGGTATTTAACACTGCTGGTATAAATCCCTTAGGAGAGTTAGTTCCTTCCCTCGCTCCATGGTCCCTGGACAAACTCCCCAGCCTTCTCTCCATTTAGATGATGGACTTGATTTTTTCCCCTGGTTTCCAGTTTCACTAAGGACTTCAGCTCCAAGTGACCTTCCTGAAGTAGCTGACTGTGAGAAAGGATTCTTCATCAGTGGGAGCCTGCCCTCTATTACTTCAGTTTTTCTCCAATCCTGTGTTGGCACACTGTACATCTTCCCTCCCAAGCTGCTTGAACTCTCTTCTTATCTCAGGGACTGAAGCTCTCTTTTCATGCTGGCCATTGGCTGGGAATCACACTCAACTCCTAGAGGCCACCCTTAGTGCCCTTTTCCACATGCCCTTCCATTTCAGCAATGGAGAAATCTCCAATGTCAAATCTCTCTAACTGATTCAGTCACCAGCCAGAGAACACTCTATTAACTATTAAAGGTTTCGTTTGATTGGTCAGACCCACTCATGTAATTTTCCTATCTTAAGGTGGGGATGCCTTTCAGTTATACCTAGCCTAGTATTTGAATAGTCAAAGGCTAGGAAGCCTGGAGAGCCATCTCAGAATTCTAACAAGAGCAATCATTTTACTTAAAAGAAATGAGATTGCAATGTTGCACTTACAACACTGTAAATACACAAATAATCATTGGATTTTGAACTTAAAACAAGATGAAGTTTATGGTACACAAATTCTACCACAAGAGCTTTAAAAATTACTTCTGTATGCTTTATCTTACTTAGTCTTTAGAAAGATTAAATAACTACATTGCGGTTATTATTATTCCTGTTTTACTTATAAAGCAAAACCAAAATTCACAGAGTTTAAGAAATTCCCTGTGAACACATAGTGGTGAAAAACAGAATTTAACAAATATATTCTTCAGTAGATTTCATGACTTTGTCCTATTTATTGTCTATTTTTTATGAAATATAAAAGAACTTTAGGATTTTTTTGTTGTTACCAAACAGACCTCATTTTAAGATGTATATTATAGTACAGTTGATTTTTGTAATTATTCCATAGAATCATTGTATTTATAATCAATTTCTAGAGGATTAAAATCGAAAATACTTCATAATGCCTGCTGGTCCTTTTCACAAAACCAAACCCTACATAGGATAAAAAGACATGGAAAGAGGGCAAGTGAGGGAGAGAGAGGGAGAGGGAAATGAAAGAGGAAGAAGAAAGGAAGGAGAAAGGTGAGAGAAGTGTTTTGTGATTAACAGCAGAATAAGAACTTCAGTGAATATCTTTCTCAGCATAGAATGAAATTTATAATGAATTATAGTGTCCCACATTAGCGATGAGCTATTTAATCCTCTATACACATTTTACCTAAGAGTATGGAGTCTCAAACGCACATCATGAGCCGTCACAGCTGTTATTTCCACTCTTTCAGACACTACAACCTTAAAATAAATCCCACATTTAATTAGCAATTCAAATATTGCAGAAAATATTTCTATGCTCCACTTTTTTTCAGCTGATAAAAATTCAGGTTTTTAACAAAAAGTAAGACAACTAAAATATTATAAGTCCAAGGAGAATGCAAGAATAAAATTGATTTTAATTGTATTTTTCCCCTGAAGGAAAAACATTTTCTTCATATAAAGTATGTTTCTGGGATCACTAAAATTTTTGCAGTTGCTTAACAGATGCCTTGCACATTCTCAAAAGATTAAAAAATAAGTTGTGTCTTTTGCTGTTGTTGTTATTGTTTTGGTAAATATCCGAGGACTGTCAAAATAATATGTTGTAAAGTGTTAAAACATGAAATTTGCCATTACTTTTAATCCCATAGATGATAGACTCCTTCTTAAACACAAGTACTTTAATTTCCATGTATATCTCATTTAATATCCTCCATTACCATTGACTTACACATTCAAGATGCTTTCAAGACATTTGATTCTTATTTCTTACCACAGTATGCCCTCAAACCAAAATAGGATGAAATTTTAAGATTTTTTCAGTAGGAAGTTTTAGAAAAATCATTCCCTAACTGTTCTTGTCTAATCCTGTGTGTGTGCACACACACATACGTTAGGGGAGATAGTTGTTGAGTCAATTAGTGCTTCTAGCAGCCACATATGACTCAAATTTAGCAGATTTAAAACAATTAAATAATAAGGAGGCAAGTGAAACTCTCAACATCTGACTTATGATTCCTGGTAAAAGCATCCTTAGGAACTGCTAAGCAAGACTGACTATGATTACCTGAGAAGTAGGCATGCTAACAGTTTGTCACAATACAATTCTGAACTTCCAAAATCCCTAGAAATAAGAATTCGGCACAGCCAGGTAACCAACTATGTAGCCATCTACACTGCTTTATCGAATGTCTAAAATGTTCATTCATTCGGGTACTAACACAGCTTTCTTCCAGGGTGGCCAAAGTTAGCAACTCTCTTTAAAAGACAGCCTAGCCAGTGTCATGTCTGTATTCTTTCTGTTCACTTCCTATACAATGGAAAACTTCATGGGGTGAATATGGAAAAATGAAAATAATAAAGAAAAGGAAGCAGAAATAAATTAAGGGCTAAATTAGTGGCAAGTACCTATTGTACCAATCTATATCAGGGGAATATATTAGAATTTCAGTCAACCTACTTTTCATAAATGATATCTTACCAAACTTGTTAGTATAAATTGAATACCAAGAAAAGTATACAGCTTTGGATGAACCAACCCAATGTCTATCCTTTAAATTGTCATTCTCCAAGTGCTGATAAGTCTGAGAAAGAAATAAAAGTGCTATTTTGCTAGGTACTAATGAATTTTCTAAATATGTGTATGGAAAAGGCAATAAATAGAGCCTCCCAAAAAATCTTCACAAAATTTATAGTAACTAATTTCCTAAATGAACAGATATAAAACAGTTCATTTCTCTATGAACATAACTAACTAAATGCTAACCTCTTGAGGGCTATCAGTTTTTGGATGGAATCATAAATAAGTTTCCCAAGATAGCTTTTAATTCCCTGAAAACCTCCTTAAGAGAACTTGTAGAGGGTATAGTTGAGAAAGAGTGAAATTTGAACTAAAATAGTAGTGTACAGAAAGCAATGGTGAAAATAACTGTATAGCTATCCTTATCTCAAACTAGCAAAAATGCTATGTCTTTCTTATTATTGTTTATGTTTTCTCTTCAATAAAGTTAGAGAAAAGGGCAGAACAGGTTCTGCCTGGAAGCAAGGAAGCTGATGGGGAGAGGAAAGGAGAAGGGGGAAGTGGTGAGAAATGGCCCAAATAATATATGTACATATGAATAAATGAATAAAAGAAAAGAAAAGAACTAGTAGTGATGAATATAACCTTAATCCACATTGGCTACATAAGTAGCATTGAGCACAGATGAAATATTACACAAAAATTATGGAAGATAATGAACTTCCATTCATGAAATGAAAATTTTGGCAAATCTTCTCCCATAAAACAATTATAGAAGTAGACAAAATTGTTCCAAACAACCATATCAGAAACCTGGAATCAACTAAAAACAAGAAACAAAATGAGAACCATAACCTGCCAAACATTTACTAAGACTTGAGTGACTAACATTTTTTCCTGAATCTTCCACCACCAACAACAACTCTGTACAACAGCATGCTGATTCTACTAGGCATACATAGTCATCAGTAGGAAAGGTCAAGTGGCCAGAGGTAGCTGACTCAATTAGGAGAAAGAGGAGGTGTCCCCACACTCAGAGGCATCGTCAATCCAAGCAGTAAACTGGGAAGGAAAAGAATGGGGAAATCCTCCACCCATTTGGCCTGATTATAGATCCAGTTAGATCCCATAGTATTTTAGAGGAGTAGTCAAAAATTAAAGGGGAACTTGAAAGTCATAGCACCATCAAGGGTATTTATAAGCTCTTCACAAATTTTGTGCTGTCTGTAAGGCATGGAGGTCTGAGAGAACCAAGGAAAAGTTAAAAAAAAAAAACCTTAAAGTGACAGAGGTCAACATGAGAAGGGGATCAAGAACCAGTATAAAGAGCAGTTAGAGATGAATCAACTTGGGTTGTAACACATTTGTACATGGAAGCAATGCTAGAAATGTCTCTGTATATTTATCCTTAACTAGCAGAAATGCTGTTTCTTTCTTGTTATGCTTATGTCTTCTCTTCAACAAAATTAGAGCTAAGGGCAGAACAGGTTCTCCCTGGAAGCTAGGGGAGGAAGGGGGGAGAGAGTGCAGGGAAGGGGACAGGGGGTAGAAATGACCCAAACAATGTACACACATGTGAATAAATGAATTTTAAAAAAAGATTTTTTACATGGAGAGCAAATTAAAAAAGAAAAAGCTGAGGCTAACTTAACAGTTTAACAGTTTCCTGAGGCTTGAATGTACTGAGAAACCTACACAATGATTTATCATCAGGGGATAGAACATTATTCTTCTAGGCTTACAGCACACTGCAAAAATGAAGCAATGACTCACCCAAAAGAAGTGAAAAACTAGAACAACAAACCTAAATTATAACTATCAATGGTAACAATAGTATAGTGAATGCACAACTCAAGGGCAAAAGAAATCATGGATGAAGTTCCAGCAAGTTATCTTTAAAATAAAAAAGTAAGCAAACAGAAACAGAGAAATAGCAACTGCAAAGCAAATAAAGTAGATAATACTGCAGTATTATCTAAAACACCCATTTTCAACAAATTTGTAGGAGCTCTTCAAAGAAACAGTGTGCCTATACCCCAATACAAAAGCAATAGGCAGAAACTCACTGAGCATACCCACATGTTAAATAAGTAACAAAGTCTTCAAAACAGCTACAACAAAAATATTTAGAGAATTAAAGGAAGCCAAGGAATGAAGCAAAGTAGTGATTTAACAAATCAATAAAGGTACAGAAACAGAAAGAAGCAACTGGGAATTCTAGAGTTGAAAAGTGCAATAGCTAAAGTAAGAAATTCACAAGATAGGCTCAGTAGGAGACTGAAGATGGGAAAAGAAATAAGCAGTGATCTGGCACACAAATAAATAGAAATCGTCCAATCTAAAGAATGAAAGGAAAAAAGATATACAATCTCAGAGACCTGAGGCTCAACATCAACTATATTGATTTATCTAACAGGAAAACCAGAGGAAGAAAAAGAAGAGAAAGGGAAAAATAAATTTAAAGGCTAATGGTTAAAAAAAAACTTTCAATTTTAATGAATAACTTGTTAAAGAATCCACTCTTTCAAAGTCATGTGTTGTTTTTTATTTCAAATATAATTATGCATTCATTTTCTTTTTATTCTTACTGCTGCATTTTCATTCCACTTTTTTTCATTTTTGCCTATGTTTGTGTGATGCAGAATTATTATAGTAGTTCATTGTAATTCATTTATTGCTATTTTGTCATGACTTTATGCTTTTATAATTTTATTAGTTTCTCTAGGGATTACAAAATACATACTTAACTTATGGCTAATTTATAATTTATATTTTACACCTTTAATTTTTAATGTGTAAACATTACCACCATGTAGGTATTGTTTGTATCTCTCCTGTGTACTGCAGTTGTCTTACAAAGCATATCTACATCCATTGGAGAATGCATTTTGAAGAACCCAAGAGAAGGATGGCTTATTACTATATTCCCCAATATTTACCATTTCTGTTGTGTCTTTCCTTAATGATGTCCTGAGTTCCCTACCAGTATCATTTTCCTTCTGTCTGGAAAGTTCTGTTTAAGTATTAATGTAGATAGAACATTTCTGCTGGCTACAAATTCTATTAGATTTCTTCTATTTGAGAATGGTGAGAATGTTTTCTTTCAATTGCATTCCTGATTTTCAGTGCAAATAGAATTCTGGAGTAAGTCTTTTTCAGAACTTAAAAAAATTGTAATTCCACTTGGTTCTGCTGTGACTGGTTTCTAATGACAAATTTCCACTCTATTTACTTACTTACTAACTTATTTATTTTTTGGTGGTAGTGGGGTTTAAACCCAGGCCCTTGCACTTGCTAGGTTGGCACTTGATCACTTAAGTTATGCCTACAGTCCAGTTTTACTCTTTTGTTCATACATTATAATTTTTATTAGCATATATTTGTTGTAATCCCAATCCCCTTTCTTTCTTTTCTTTTTTCCTTCCTTCCTTCCTTTCTTCCTTCCTTCTTTCTTTCTTTCTCTGTTTCTTTCCTTTCTTTCTTTTGGCAACACAAGTGTTTGAACTTAGGGTCTCATGCTTGCTAGGCAGATGCTCTACCAATTGGGCAACTCCACCAGCCTTCTTTTTATGTTGGGTATTTTCAAGATAAGGTCTCATAACTATTTGTGCTAGCCTTGAATCATGATCCTCCTGATCTCTGCCTCTCAAATAGAGAAGATTACAGGTATGAGCCACTGGCACCTCATGAGATCAAACATTTTGCCACTTTCCCTTCCTTCCCCCTTCCTCTCTTTTATTCCACAGCTTTCAGTGTGTCAGAGATTCAGTGTACTTTGATATTGTTCATTCTGTCATTCTCTTTTCCTCTCCCTCTTCTTCCAAGTCCCCTTGGACAGGTCCACTATTGTAAGCATGCATATATATATATATATATATATATATATATATATATATATATATGATCCTTCTACATATGAGAGAAAGCATGTAGCCTTTGTCTTTCTGAACCTGGGTTAATTTACTTAACATGATGATCTCCAGTTTCATCCATTTATTCACAAACAACACAACTGTATTCTGAACACACCATTGTATATATATACTATGTCTTCTTAATTCTTCATCAGTTGTAGGGCATCTGGGCACTTTCCATAGCTTGGCTATTGTGAATAGTGTTGCAATATACATGGGTTGAAAGTATCTCTATTGTATCTTGGCTGACATTCCTTCACCCATATGCCCAGAAGTGGTGTCACTGAACCATGTGATAGTTCTACTTTGAGTTTTTTGAAGAATCTGCACACTGTTTTCTATACTGGGTGTACTAATGTACATTTCCAGCAATAGTGAATAAGAGTTCCTGTTTCAGATCATCCTCACCAACATTTGCTATTGTTTGATCCTGATGCTGGACATTCTAATTTGTGTAAGAAGAAATCTTAATGTAGTTTTCATTTTCATTTCTTTTATGACCAGAGAAATTATGTACTTATTATGTATTTATTCACCATTTGTTCTTCTTTTCTTTTAAAATTATCTATTCAGTTCATGTGACCATTTCTTCATTGGATTCTTTGGGAGTTCAATCTTTGAATTTCCTGTCAATTTTGATTATTAGTCCTTTAGCAAATGAATAGCTGGCAAAGATTTTGTCCCATTTGGTAGCCAGTCTCTTAAGTCTAGTGAGTGCTTCCTTTGCTGTGCAGAAGCTTTTTAGTTTGATGCAGTCCCATTTGTCAATCCTTTCTCTTAACTTCTGAGAAATTGGAATTGTGTTCAGGAAGTCATTGCCTATGCCTGTATGTTCCACAGTTTCCCTTGTTCTTTCCTGCAGCATTTTCAAAGTTTCAGATTTTACATGAAATTAGATCCACTTTGAATTGATACTACTACAGGGTAAAATTTAGGGATTTTGTTTCAGTCTTCTACAGACAGACGCCCAGTTTTCCCAGCACCATTTGTTGAAATAACCAATCTGACTAGAAGGAGAAGAGATAAAGCCCAAATTAATAAAATTAAAGATAAAAGGGGGATAGCACAACAACTACCAATGAAATCCAAAGAATCATTAGGGAATCCTTAAAAAATCTGTATTCAAGTAAACTTGAAAATCTAAAAGAAATGGGTAAATTTCTAGACACATTTGATAAAACAAAATTGAGCCAAGAGAATATAAACCACCTAAATAGATCTATTACAAGCAATGAGATTGAGTGAGTAATAAAGAGTCTCCCAACAGAAAATCCCAGGACCTGATGGATTCACTGCCAAATTCTACCAGACCTTTAAAGAACAATTTATTACCAACATGCCTCAAACTGCTCCAAGAAATAAAAAGGGAAGGAAAACTACCAAATTTATGCCATGAAGGCAGTCTTACACTCATTCCAAAATCCAATAAGAATGCCACAAAAAAGAGACTTATATGTTGATACCATTAGTGAACACAGATGCAAAAATTCTCAATGAAATACTGTCAAACCAAATTCAACAGCACATCAAAAATCACACACTGTAATCAAGTCATTTTCATGCCAAGGATACAGGGATAATTCAACATATACAAATTAATAAATGTAATACTGCATATAAATAGAAACAAAGATAAAAATCACATGATCTACTTGATAGACGCAGGAAAACCCTTTGACAAAATTCAACATCTCATGATTAATGTACTGAAGTAACTTGGACTAGAAGGAATGTACCTCAACATAATTAAGGCTATGTGTGACGAATCTATAGTCAACAGATACTAAATGAAGAAAAACTGAAACCATTTTCACTAAAATCAGGAAGGAGATAATGGTATCCACTTTCCCCATTTTTCTTCAATATATTTTGGAATTTCTGGCCAGGTTCTATCCTTTGGAGAGCTTGTTGCTGTTAATATACAATTTCCTGGTGGGTGCCTTCAATGGTTTGTGCATGTGTGTGGGTGTGTTTTCACTGCTTTGATTATTACGAATTGGTCAAACATCCTTTTGGATTTATTGGTGATTTGCTCAGCTTCTTGAATTGTAGTTTTATGTCTTTTGTCAAATTTGAGATATTTTCATTATTTATTTGTTTAGCCTTTGTAAGTATGTATGTATGCATGTGTGTATATATATACATACATATATGAATGTAATATGTATTATGTAATCTATATTTTTTACATTCATTCTAGGACTATAAAAGCATGGAGGTTAGATATTGTTGGTATCCCACAGGTTCTTCAAGTTCTGTTAGTATTTTTTATTCTTATTGTCTCTCCATTAATGTTTGGTAATTATTATTTATCGGTCATCACATTCATGTATTCTTCCCTCTTCATTCTACTCTTGAGTCCTGAGGAGAATTTCTTTTTCTTTTTTTTTCAGCAATTATGTTTTTCAGCTCATTTGGGTCTGCTATATATTTTATACTTCTTTCTTGAGTATTTCTATTTCAGCATGACTGTAAAGAATAGTCATGACAGTAGTTGAGGCATCTTTTTTAAATTTAAGCATCTTTGAAGTAACTGTTTTAATGTCTGTATCAGATATTTCTAAAAATCTGCGTCATATTATGTTGGTAAATGTTCATTGTTTTTTCTATGCCAGTTGAGATTTTCATGGTTTTGTGTATGCTTAACAATTTTTTAAATTTAATTATGGTCAAAATAAATATTATATCAAGATTATGCTTATTTATGTATTTATAGAGAATAGTGATACTTCTTGCTTTGGCACTTAATTGACTTAGAACTTACTTTTAAGCCTTAAGTTTCAACCTGCTATCTGCAGGCTGTGGTTCCAATGTGAGTTTATTTTTCAAAGCCTTATCAGTTTTCTTTGGATCAATTCAAGGTTATTCTCACTCATATGTCAGTATGTGACAAAGGTTTTATAACCCCTGATCACATGCTAAACACCGTGTAAAATATCAAGATCATAAGCATAGCATATGCTCACAAGAATATCTTCCCCTAGTAACAAAGAAAGGCATGCAAACAATATTAGTGTATAGAGTACAGATATGTAGAAATAAACAAAAGATCAAAATGACTAAATCTGTAGGTCATGAATTGAGTTGAACATCTCTATAGTACAATCTTTTATAGTTTGTTTTATAGTTTATGTTTCTTCCTTTTATTTAATTACTCATCCTTTTATTTACTCATTCTTTAATTTAATTAACCTATACAGAAGTATTTCTGAAGCTTTGACATAGTGCATCATATGTTAATCATCCTTAATATGAGAGGACATGTATGACAGAGAAAAATTCAAATACATGTACGAGAACATATTTCTAATAGCAATGTTGTCATCAGGTGCTCAATATTTACTTGTCACTACTTTATTTAACCTACACATCTTGCTGCAAGCTTTATGAATCATCACCCCATATTCATCAGCAGAATATTGCCTAGCATAAGCATATTTTGTTGTTATATTCATAAAATTTGTAAAATACTTCAATTGCCAAGATTTAAACTTCAACCACTTTCTAGAAATAGTCTCCTTTCTCATTACTTAGTGTAAATGTCTAAGTCCCTTTGAATCAACAATTGCATATTTGTGCTTTATTTATCTCTGGCTTTATTTCAGTACTGAATTATGCATCTATGTGAAAGATCAGTTCAGAGAGAGAGAGAGAGGAGGAAGAAAAATCATCTTGCTGTCAAATTAATTATGGGTTGGGTATTGAAGTTATTACAGTTGATACATTTGTTTATGTTGGTAAATTGAGGATTCAATTTAAAAGTAAAGGAAATTCATCATAGCAAAGAATGTGGTAGCACAGAAATTTCCTCTTTAAAATAACAAAATATATTTTTTATCTGAATAAGAAACTCGATGATCTCCATTTAGAGCTATTTGCTGAGCAAGCTTTTATGAAGCATGCAGTTTTCTTAAAAAATAACTATGGATATATGTAGGGACTTGCACTCCCACGAAGATGGCAGTGCTAAACTTGAACTATTGATCTATGGTGTTTTAACAACTTTTGAGTTTACCAATAAAGCTACAATATATATTTAGACTCAATATCTGTGTTGTAGGGTGAATGAGAGAAAAATGAATGAGAATGCCTGTAAAATCCTGTTTACAAATGTCAATCTTTTAATGAAACAAAATAGACTATTTTTGCATGGTGTCTAAACACCTAACTATTGTATCCCTGAAGTACATTCACAGGGAATTAACATGTTAGAGCAACTTGCCTTTTAATTCCAGCGTTTATTGAAGACAGTGATTCTTGTTTTGCATGTAAAAGCTGATTTTCATGATTTGGCTAATTTTTATATGACATTGTTTTCTAATAGCAAAATTCCTCCTTTTGCTATCATTAGAGTCTCATCTGTGGCTGAGGTAAAATACTGATTAATTTGCCTTTGGTAGATTTGCTTCCTTTTTATGTAAAGTCTTTTAAGAGCTTAGTTACAAAGTGCTCTGATTTTCAAAGGAAAATTATGTTAGAAATAAAAAATAATGCAAGTGACTAAAGAACAAATTACAAGATATGTAAACTGTAGTATAAATATACATATCTACCATGCAGCATGCTGTGGTTTCTGGAATTGATAGACTACTATTTCAGCAGACCAAGTCACCCAAAAAAAAAACTCTTGGAAAAAAAACATGTTGGCGCAAAGTTCTGCCAAAAGATGCCAAGAAGAAGCTAAATAAATAAAATGTGAAAACATCTTAGCATAATTCATATGATATACAATAAAAACCCTACATACACTCATCTATTTTTCTCACATAAACTAAAAAAAATTTCGCTTCTCCCATCTTCTTCATGCTTGCTATCTGACTTCCCTGTGAATGTGAACCATTACACGTTTTTGCACCACCCTACAGTATTAGTGTCCATTTCTTCTGCCTTACTACCTGTTCTAGTAATAAACAACTACCCATTGGCTTCACTTGAGTACAAGACCCCATTCTTTCTCACCCACTCAATTCTCTCTTCTCTGGCATTGTAATTTTTCCTCCCATATATTTGCTCTAATCACCACAGAAACATAGTCTTTTCTCTCATTAAAAACAAGAGGAAAACTTTTCCCTGATCCCACTGAGTCTGATGTGAGCTCCATCAGCTTCAGATCTCTTTTGATGCTTGTCTTTGTTCTTCAAAGTACTGCTTAAACTCACTGTAACCAATCCCACTCTGTCCAGTCTCCCTTAAGCCCACTTCATGCAAGCTCTCACCCCACATCTTCTGATTTTCACCATAATATCTTGGTGTACTCTGACCAGTCTGTTCTCTTCTTATCAAGCCTCCTTTTTTCATTCCTCCTTCTCTGCTGAAACTTTTAAAACTATAATGCACCGGCTTTGAGACTCACTCCCTTGATATTCCTGTATTATGTCTTGGATCTAAATGCTGGATAGTAACTCCAAAATTTATATTTACCCTTTACTTTTCTCCAGACTCTGCTCTCTTCCACTTGAAAATCTAGTAAATATTTGTACTTGAATATCTAGCATTTGGGTATCTCATAAACATTTCAAATAATGTAACCAAAACTAAACTTCCAATTTTCCTAAAATTGTTTAACCTACATCTTCCTTTCTGTAGTTAGCTCTACCTTTTTAAATGCTCAAGGCTAAAATTCAGATTTAACCTTGAATACTTTATTTTCTTGCACCTATAGTCAATTCCTCAAGAAATTAGCTTGGTTACATCACCAGAATGCATCAACAATTTTTACACTGCTCACACTTCCATTTCTAACACCCTGTGTAAGTCACCATCATCTCTGGTTAGGATTATCGAATTTTATCTCTATCAGTTCCTTGCTCTAAGCATTGCCCCAAACAAGTATTTGAAATAAAACAGCCAGTAATTGTTTTAAAATGTAAATGATATCATTATGTCAAACTTGGGTCAAAATCTTCTAACATTTCCTCATTTATTTCAGTAAAAAATCTGAAACCCTTAAATTAGCAAATGTTCCTACTTGACCCCGTCCCACCCTCTCACCCCTGTGGCCTCATTTCCTCTCACTCTTCTCCTCACTCCCTGGCCTCTAGCCCACTGCTCCTTGATTATCCCTACAACAGTCCACATCTGCTTGTGAGGGAGGATAAAGTAGGAACATAGAACATGAGAAGCAGAAAGCAGGAGCTCTCAGAAATAAATATTTTATTAATGCTTAATTTGATTAGAAGTACACAAACATCATTTTGTTTTCTTTAAGCTTTATACTCCTAAAATGAGCAATAAAAAGATAACCTCCCACAGACACCTTCCTCTTCTTAAGATGATTACTGTGCACCAGGAATCAAGAACGCATACCTTCAAGAAAACTGTCTGGTCCATTCACTCCCTTCCCTTCATTTGAAGGGTGGTTTTTAAGTCTCAAAAAGCAGAAGTCTATTACAAGGATATGGAATTAACTATGCCAGCTTTAATGTCTCTGGGCCAGAGAGCTCACATCAGAACACTATGCAGCAGTTGTGACTGAAATGTACCAGCTGCAAAAAGGAGACCAGTTATTTTTTATGTTTCATTTGAGATCTCCCCACTTCATTTTTCTTCACATTTATATCCTTGCTCAACCAGCTCACTCACATCTATCTATACACCTCTGCCTTGTCTATGAAGATTATTAGTTTCCTTTTTCTTTTTGGTTTACTTGCTGAATAAGTATCTGTTATTCTTTTGCCATATATCTCTGCCTGAAATTATTCTTCTGTCATCAGAGACAGAACATAAGGCCAAACTGAGGATCCAGTTTTCTTGTTTTGGGTAACCTCTTTAAGACCTCACTGAACCAGTTAAATCTCACCTTAGACAATTTGCCCTGCTGTCTTCCATTCAAATTTTTATTTGTCCAGATAATCACATAGTAGCTCCCTTTTATCTATCAAGTCTCAACTCAAATCACACATTCTTAGTGAGACTTTCGTCCAGAAACAATGAAAATTGAATATCCAAGGATCAAAATGTGTTGATTTTAACTCTGATCCATTTTCTTATAAGTAGTAGTTATTTTCTAAAACATTTCATAACATTTACTTAGATATTTGAGTATAGCAATGTTTGCATCTGCTTTGTTTATTTGTGAGTCCTATTCACTGGAACAGTGACATTTATTATAGATATCCAATAAATATTTGTTCTATTAAAGTCTCATGAGCAATGCATTTTAATCAGTGTGTTCACTATATTGCTTCTCAGATTCTGTTGCCTCTCCTGTACAGCAGACGGCACTAACACATGAGCATAATGCTAAGATGAAAACTTACAGGAGCTCTAAAGTTACCAAAGATCAATTATCAAAATGAAAATTTTAACTCGAGTTATAATGCATACTTTCTCTTCTATCTTCAATATTTATTCAATTACATGAATATCTATTTATCTCATATATATTCTGTTTATTGTGGATGAAAGTGTTAGATACCCTCACCCAAAATTGAACACACTTAATGAAGAATTTTAATTTAACACCATAATTCCAGGATTCAAATTTTCCTGTGACATAATAAGACCTAAACTTGGCAAACATAATTGTAGGGTTTTACATTAAGAAAAATCAGAGCAAAAAAAGGGAGAACAAATTTAGATTGAATAGACTGTTAAAAAGACACAACTCCAATACCAAATCAGAGGGAATCTTGGAGATTAAGCTCTCTAAACCTTATGAATGAAGACACTCAGAGAGCTTCTTCATTAAGAAGAGTGTCCAGGTGCTAGAAGGATGGCAAGGCCAAAGGGGACATGAAGCTTTTTATACTGCACATGCCCATACCTTGCCCTATACATCTCTTCTATTACACTGTTCCTGAGTTGTATCCTTTATAAATCAGTAAACAAGAATGAACTGCTTTCCTGAGTTCTGTTAGTCCTTCTTATAAATTAGTGGACATGAAAAGGCAGTCTTGGGAACCCTCAATATACAGCTGGTCAGTCAGAAGTGGGGGAGGCCCAGCACTTGTGACAGGTGTCTGAAGCAAGGACAGCCTCCTAGGACTGAAGCACTGAAGCAATAGGTCTTGCACTAACTTCTGTAAGTTAGTGTGAGAATTTAACTGGATTGTGGAACACCCAGTGTCTAGAAAATAAAAGAATTGGTTGGAGGTGCCAGAAAACCCCCGTTTAATGTGCTATGTTATATGGCAAAAAGCACTTTGCCAATGTGATACACTGGCCTCTAAGAGCAACACACAGCTTCTGGCTGACAGCCAGAGAGGAAACAAGACCTCAGTCCTACAAACACAGGATATGAATTCTGCCAACAATCTGAATGAACTGGGAAACAGATTCTCCTTGGGGACCTCCAGAAAGGAAGGAAAACTAGACTCTAATCCATGCCCAATTCAATTAGGTGGGAAAATTTTATAATTTTGAGTTGAAGATCCATAGATGAGATTTGGGACTTTGAAATGATGCCATAATAAAATGAGACTTTTTGAGATCTTGGGCTGAGGTGAATATATTTTGAGTTTGTGTGGGACTGTGATAGGCCAAATTTTAAAGATGACCTTTCCAAGATTCCAGATTTTTAAACATTAATTGAAGTACTTTCAAGGGATTTGACAGATGTAGTAAAAACCCCAACTTAGTTGACTTAAACTATTGAAATTATGAGGTGGAACTGACCCATTCAGAATAGAGCCAAATTTTTTTTCCTCTTGGAAAGCAGAAGACGTCAGGTTAGAAGTGAGAGTCCTTGTAAAATTTGCTCATTTGCAGATAGAGCGTATGTGCCAAAAGCAAGTAAGGAAGCAGGAATGAGCTAAATTATGCCAACCACCAAAATCCAGAGGACAATACACCAAGTCAAGACTCCTTCCCTATCAACATCCTTGAAGATCTGAAACTAAAGGTCCATACCCTCTTCCAAGACATGGTTCTAAGGCACAGCTGTGAGGGAGTTAAACTTATAACCTAAAATAAATGATTAATATGAAGAAGATTGCATAAAACAATCTCTACTAAGAAGATGGACTGTCAGTAGATTAGACTGAAAATAAACTCATTAACTTAGAAAGCACCAAGATGTCACCAAGTGGAAGAACTTTTCCATCCAGCTCACAAGAAGTTTAGCTGTTGAAAGTAACCTAAACTTTCACTGCACAGCTGAGAATGAGAATAAACTTTTCATAGTAAATATCAATTCATCAATATCACTTACAGAAATCAAAACAAAAGCAAAATTATGCATTAATATAAATCATTGATTGTCAATTGCCTAAAAAAGGTCTTATGTTTAAAAAGGTTTTAAATATTTTATCATGCACATTGGTCCACAAGTGACTAGGAACAAAACCCAGTAAATTGTAAATTGTACTTTAATAAGAAGTTCAAAATGTTGGAAACTATTCTTGCTTTTATTTCCCTACCTCTAAATTGAGAAAAATATTACATGCCTATAGAGGTATGTAATGTGATAATGGAATAGGTTGTGTTTTATGAAGAGGTTGTAAAACTCATGAAAAGTTGCCCACAGCCAAAAGGAAATTAGGCCAAGCATAAAAAAGCTTATAGTCACTGGAAAATAAGAATTTTAATAAAATTGAAAATACAACCTATCTCCCTCTTTCATACTTCTTCAGGAAACCAGTGTTCTTTCCCAGCCATGTTTTATTGTTATAACATTGATAAGTAGGGGAAAGCAGATAGTTTTGAGATCTGGCAAAATAGTTTTGGATGCTGAAACATCTGAAAACTAATAAGACACATTTTATTTATAACATTAAATTTGGTTGTCATGTTAATGGTATAATAAATTCTATAACTAGAATGAGTACTGGGGTTAAATAAACGTTTGTTTTTAATAGAGAAAATAACATCTAATTCAGCCTCTCAGTTCATAGCTAAGCACATAGAGGATTGCAAAGATAACAGTATTTGACATGTTTAAATAAAGTGAGAAAATCTGAAAATTGAGTCTCTCCCTTCTGATTTTATCTTTGTATACTTCACTCTACCTGGTAGAATTAATTAGTAGCAGAGCTCAAAGGTCCTAAAAAGAAAATTAAAATTAATCTACTGGTAACATTTACCTTCTTTAACTGTTTATATTATCAAGATTATCATCAAAATCAGGTAGTGAAAAATGCCAGCACTTTCCAGAAGGGCTTCTTTTGTCCCTAATAAAACAAGGCAGAAAGAAGGGAAGCTCCAACTAGATCTGAATCTGTCCAAATTAATGACAAACAGCTCAGCCTTTCTCTTATCTCATACTGAAGTTCTTTTCTGTGGTGCCCAGCCATCTATGCTGAGCTCAGGTTGGTAAAACAGTGCTGACAGCTGAAGGCCTTTCAAGTTACACTCAAGACTATGGGCAGCCAAGTGAGGTCCTCAAAGCACACACTTCTCTTGGGTAAGGGACTCCTTTACACTATAACCACATGCACACAGGCAACTCATATATCACATGTCCCTTGTGAGAAAATGCAGTGTTTTTTCTACCTAAGATAACTTTAACTGAGTTTAGAAGATAAAGAGTCCTAATCCACAGGTTAATTTCTATGTCTATATTGTGTATCCATTCCCAGGATTTAAATTTGAGTGGAGGAATAGAATGAAGTCAGGCAGGAGCAAACTGTCCTGTAAATTGCTAGCCTCATTTCATGATCCCCAAGTGTGTCACACCTGGGTGTGTCACTCAGGTGGGTAAATGCACAAATATCAGTCCAAATTGTGTAGTCTTCATTATTTGAAGACTAATTACTAATATTTTTTAACATAATGGTCACAAAACATATAAGAATAACTTATACAGCTTATGGACATAAAATTAATTCCCATATACATAAAGCATGTTGTTTTATAAGTTTTACACCAATACATACATGCATAAAATGAAACCATCACAGCAAACAAAGTAACAAAAACATTCTTAACCCCAAATTTTACCTGTGCACCTTTTTAATTGATCTGCTATACTCGTCACTGTCATACTTAAGCAAACTCTAATCCATTTTCTATCTGTATAGTTTGGATTTTCTAGAATTCAACATAAATTGAATTATAGAGAATGTTTTTTTGATCTGGCTTTTTTCACCCAATTTATTTTGAGATTTAGCAATTTTGTTATATATAAACAAAGTCAATACTTATGGCCATTATATTGTCATTATAATACCATTATAATAATATATTTTATTGAATTAGCACAGGTTTTGTTAATATTTATAATCTTTGTGTGAAAACATGTTTTCATTTCTTTTGAATAAATACATAAAAGTAAAATGGCCAATTCATGTGGAAGATATATATACAAATGTGTTTTTAAATGATTGCACCTATCTACATTCCTAGTAATATGATATAAAGAGTCAAGCTCTTCCACATCTTGCCAAAATTATTTAGGTTAGATTTCTGATTTTAGTCATTCTAATGAATGCATAGTGACATCTCATGGTCGTTTTAATTTGCTCTTCCCTGATGGCCAAGGGGGTTGCACATCTTTTCACAGGCTTATGATTTCATGTACCATTTTAGTGAAATGTCTGTTGAAGTGTTTTGCCCTTTATCTCTGGGTTATTTGATAAATACTATCAGTAGTATTTCACCTTTACATGATTGATGAAAGTCACCAGTGAAACCTGGAATTTTCTTTGCAAATTTAATCTCTTCAGTAGAAAAAACATGTTAGCCAGTTAACTGTTTTGTTTTGTAGGACCTTTGATAGTTTGTATATTCCAAGGAATTTTCATCCTTCATCTAAGTTGCCCACATGGTAGTAAAAATCCTTTTAAATTCTATAGGCTCTGTACTAGTGATTCTTTCTCAGCCATAATAGTGCTTTGGTCTCTCTCTCTCTTAATCTCCCTCCTCTCTCTCTCTCTCTCTCTCTCTCTCTCTCTCTCTCTCTCTCTCTCTCTCTGTCTCTTTCTCTCTCCCTCCCTCTCTTTCTCTCTCCACCCCGATCCTGGGATGAGCATGACATAGGTTTTTATCAACTTTATTGATCAGTGCAAAAGTCAGATTTTTTTTTCATTTCTAATTATCTCTATTTTTTTCAGGATTTTTTCTTCCTTTTCTTCTACTTACTTTAGGTATGATTTGCTGTTCTTTATGTACTTTGTTTCTCTTTTTGGTTGAAGGCAGAATGAGCTCACTGTTTTCCATCCTTTTCTAACTCACAATACACATGTGCTTCTGTGTGTGTGTGTGTGTGTGTGTGTGTTTAAGGCCATAAATTGCATGGCAAGCACTCTATTAGCTGTACATGATGAATTATGATAGGTTTTATTTTCATTTTCATCAAGTTCAAAATGTGTCTTAGTCTCACTTGATTTCTTCTTGAGCCATGAGTTACTTACAGTTATGTTATTTGGTGTCTGAATCTTTGCAGAGTTGTTAGCTATCTTTTTATTATTTACTTTAAAATTGTATTCATTATGGTCTGAAACAAATTTACAAGTCTTGGATTCTTTCAGAATTTGTTGGGACTTATTTTATGTCAAGTAGCTTTTCTAGTTTGCTAATGTTCCATATGTAATTGAAAAGAATATGTAATTTTCCTTGCTAGTAGAAGCATTCTATAAAGGTCAGTTAGGTAAAGTTGGTGATTATGTTTGAATTTTATAAACTTCCACTAACTATTTTCTAACTGGTCTATCAATTAATTTGAGAGGTACTGACAGCTCTGATTACAATTATGGGTTTGTCTAGTCCTCACGGCTTTCTATTCATTTTTACTTCTTATATTTAAATGGGCTTTCTTTTATGGAACATGTCTTTGTCCCTTACTTTTTAATACAGTCTGATTATCTCTGCCTTTTAATTTGGATATTTAAATAATTTTTATCGCTCCACAACTCCAGACTGCACAGAGAATCTCCACTTCACATTAAATGGAGAAGCCAGGAGGGTCCCCGGGCCACCAGTCACCCACGCCCAGACGGCTTGGGAAGATGCGGACAAGGTGAGCTTAGCGGTATGTGGTACTTCCACAGACAAGCCTGGGCCAGAACAGCATAGCCCTCTGGACAGAATGACTCATACCGGGGAAAAAAGAGAAACTGAGTAATAAGCAATAAGAACAATAAAGACACATTGCAAAGAGGGTGGGGCACCCTGAGCTCCGAAGAGCAGGGAAGGGAAATCCTTCCTGGAACTGTAAATAAACAAGCCAGGCCAGGCCAGAGAGGCTCTGGCAGGAGCGGGGGGGGGGGGGGAGTGTGCCCAGCAACCAGGAGCGGGAAAGCTTGTGAGAGTGGTGGAGGGAGGAAAACTCCACAGACGAGGGGGGAAGACCCACTTCCCAAGTGAGCTGTAAACAAACACGCAGGCCGGAGTAAGCGGGTGCAGTGTCACCTCCCCCAGCGTGCTTAGAAAGGGAAAAGCTTGTGGCAGCAGCTTGCACACAGGAGAACTCTAAGTAAACAAAGCCTGCAGGGCCAGGTTAGTGCTAAGCTCACCCCAGAGATCTGCATAAATAACGCCTACAGCAACAGCAGGCTGACAACAGCAGGCAGGCAAGCCACAACAGCAGATACTATTCACAGAACTGTCTCCAGACTCCTTTTTTCTCTCTCCCTACCTTTGATGAGAAAACAACCGAACTACGCTTGCATGCTGAAAAACTTACTGAAACTATATTGCATTTGAATTTGGGACACTTTATGGGGTTTTTTTTGTGTGTGTGCAGTTCTGTTCTAATTTATTCATCCCTTTTGGTGAGACAACTACAGAACAACATCTGAAGCACCATCTCCAGGATTGGAGGTTGAGACAGACATCAAAATTATTAAGTCTGAAATTTCATTGCATTTGAACTTAGAGGTTTTTTTTTTCTATTTTTCATTTTGTCTTATCTTATTTATATATATATACATATATATTTATATTTCTTTCATTTACTTATTTTTTATTATATTGTTATCTTTATTCTTTTTATTTTTATTTTTCAATCCTCTCGCTGTCTCTCTAATACCTGTTCCATTTACTGTCAATTAGTACACTAACACTCCCTGTTTATACCTTTGAAACTTTTTTGTTTGATTCTTTGTTTTGTTTTTTCCTACTTGTCTGTTTATTTGTTTTTCCCTTTTTCTTTAACTTCTTTGCTTTCCATCTCCTATCACCCTTCCATTCTAAATATCACCATTGTTATTATTACAAGCTGTAAAATACTTAATCACACACAGTACAGGGACAGTAGCAACACCAAGGGCAAAGATGGGAAGAAAAAACAGGGAAACCAGTTTCTCCACAGCAAAAAATTAGTACAGGAACCAGAGGGAAATGAAGAAAACAGATACTCAGATCCAGACTCCAACAAAATGCCAAAGAATCCAATGAAGCCCACAAGAATAATTTAAAAGAAGACATACTACAGGTACTCAATGAGAATTTTATAGAGATGATACTGGATATGGTCAACCAAAATGTACAGGAGACACTCAAGAAATTCCAAGACAACAAAAATAGAGAATTTGAAAAAGCAAAAAAAGAAATAAAGGAAACCATAGAAGCACTGTATAAACACCAAAGTGAAACAGAGAACATGATTAATAAGAGATAAATGAACTCAGAACAAAAATAGACAACAATAAAGAGGAATCCACCCAGGATATGGAAAACCTCAGAAAAAAGAATGAAACAGAACTGCAAAACAAAACGGAAGGCCAATCCAGCAGAATAGAACAAACAGAAGACAGAATCTCAGAAGTTGAAGATGAAATGGTAATTAAAGAAAAAACAGAAGAACTATTAATTAAACAACTCAAGACCTGTGAAAAGAAAATGCAAGAACTCACCGACTCCATCAAAAGACCAAACTTGAGAATCATGGGCATCGAAGAAGGAGAAGAGGTGCAAGCAAAGGGAATGCATAATCTATTCAACAAAATAATAATGGAAAATTTCACAAATCTAGACAAAGATAGTCCCATATAGATGCAAGAGGCCTCCAGGACACCAAACAGACCAGATCAAAATACAACTACCCCATGACATATCATCATTAAAACAACAAGTTCAGAAACTAGGGAAAGAATATTGAAGGCTGTAAGAGAGAAAAAACAAGTAACATACAAAGGTAAACACATCAAAATCACTGCAGACTTCTCAACAGAAACATTAAAATTAAGAAGAGCATGGGGTGGGATCTTCCATGCACTGAATGAAAATAATTTCAACCCCAGGATACTCTACCCAGCAAAACTATCATTCAAAATAGATGGAGCAATAAAAGTCTTCCATGATAAGCAGAAACTAGAACAATATGTGACCACAAAACCACCACTACAAAAGATTCTTCAAGGGATTCTACACACTGAAAGTGAAACCCAACTTAACCAAGAAAAGACAGGCAGCACCAAACCACAGGAAAAGAAAAAGCAAGAAAGTAGAGAGTAACCTCAACATAGGTACATACAATCAAACCTTCAAACAACTAAGACAACTAAATGACAGGAATCACCACATACCTATCAGTACTAACACTTAATGTTAATGGACTTAATACCCCCATCAAAAGGCACCGCTTGACAAAATGGATTAAAAGGAAGATCCAACAATTTGATGCTTACAGGAGACCCATCTCACCAACAGAAATAAGCATAGGCTTAGGATGAAAGGCTGGAAGAAGATTTACCAAGCCAATGGCCCCCAAAAACAGGCAGGAATAACAATACCTACGTCTGACAAAGTAGACTTCAAACCTACATTGATTAAATGAGATAAAGAAGGACATTCCATACTAATAAAAGGGGAAATAGACCAAAAGGAAATAATAATCATCAATCTGTACGCACCCAATGTCAATGCACACAATTTCATCAAACATACCCTGAAAGACCTAAAAGCATATATTAACTCCAAAACAGTGGTGTGGGATATTTTAACACCCCATTATCATCAATAGATAGGTCACCCAAACAAAAAAATCAATAAAGAAATCCAAGATCTAAAATATGCAATAGATCAAATGGACCTACTTGATGTCTACAGAACATTCATCCAACTTCTAAACAACATACATTCTTCTCAGCAGCCCATGGAACCTTCTCCAAAATAGATCATATCCTAGGGCACAAAGCAAGCCTCAGCAAATATAAGAAAATAGAAATTATACCATGCATACTCTCTGATCACAATGCAGTAAAAGTAGAACTCAACAACAAAAGTAAAGACAAAAAACATGCAAACAGCTGGAAACTAAATAACTCATTACTTAATGAACAATGGATCACTGATGAAAAAAAAGAAGAAATTAAAAAGTTCCTGTAAGTCAATGAAAATGAAAACACAACCTACCAGAACCTATGGGACACAGCAAAGGCAGTCCTGAGAGGAAAGTTTATAGCCATGAGTGCATGTATTAAAAAGATTGAAAGATCCCAAATCAATGACCTAATGATACATCTCAAACTCCTAGAAAAACAAGAACAAGCAAATCCCAAAACAAATAGAAGGAGAGAAATAATAAAAAGAAGAGCTGAAATCAATGAAATAGAAACAAAAAAAAATACAAAGAATTAATGAAACAAAAAGTTGGTTCTTTGAAAAAATAAACAAGATCGATAGACCCCCCGCCCCCCGGCAAACCTGACTAAAATGAGGAGAGAAAAAACCCAAATTAGTAGAATCAGGAATGCAAAAGGGGAGATAACAACAAACACCATGGAAGTTCAGGAAATCATCAGAGACTACTTTGAGAACCTATATTCAAATAAATTTGAAAATCTTAAAGAAATGGACAGATTTCTAGACACATATGACCATCCAAAACTGAACCAAGAGGAAATTAATCACCTGAATAGATCTATAACACAAAATGAAATTGAAGCAGCAATTAAGAGTCTCCCCAAAAAGAAAAGTCCAGGACCTGATGGATTCTCTGCTGAATTCTATCAGACCTTTAAAGAAGAATTGATACCAACCCTCCTTAAACTGTTCCACAAAATAGAAAGTGACAGAAAACTGCCTAACACATTTTATGATGCCAGTATTACACTTATCCCAAAACCAGGCAAAGACACCTCCAAAAAGGAGAACTACAGGCCAATGTCCTTAATGAACATTGATGCAAAAATCCTCAACAAAATAATGGCAAACCAAATTCAACAACACATCAAAAAGATTATTCACCACGACCAAGTAGGCTTCATCCCAGGGATGCAGGGGTGGTTCAACATACGAAAATCAATAAACGTAATAAACCACATTAACAGAAGCAAAGACAAAAACCACTTGATCATCTCAATAGATGCAGAAAAATTCTTTGATAAGATCCAACATCATTTCATGATAAAAGCTCTAAGGAAACTAGGAATAGAAGGAAAGTACCTCAACATTATAAAAGCTATATATGACAAACCTACAGCCAGCATTATACTTAATGGAGAAAAACTGAAACCATTCCCTCTAAAATCAGGAATCAGACAAGGATGCCCACTATCTCCACTCCTATTCAACATAGTACTGGAATTCCTAGCCAGAGCAATTAGGCAAGAAGAAGGAATGAAAGAATACAAATATGTAAAGAAACTGTCAAAATATCCCTATTTGCAGATAACATGATTCTATACCTTAAAGACCCAAAAAACTCTACTCAGAAGCTTCTAGACATCATCAACAGCTACAGCAAGGTAGCAGGATATAAAATCAAATTAGATAAATCATTAGCATTTCTATACACTAATAATGTGCAAACTGAAAAAAACATGTATGAAAACAATTCCAAAATTAAAATCAAATACCTAGGTGTAAACTTAAGAAAAGATGAGAATGACCTCTACAAGGAAAACTATAAACTTCTGAAGAAAGAGATTGAGGAAGACTCTAGAAAGTGGAGAGATCTCCCATGCTCATGGATTGGTAGAATCAACATAGTAAAAATGTCTATACTCCCAAAAGTAATCTACATGTTTAATGCAATTCCCATCAAAATTCCAATGACATTCATTAAAGAGATTGAAAAATCTACCGTTAAATTTATATGGACACACAAGAGGCTACAAATAGCCAAGTCAAAAGAACAATGCAGGAGGTATCACAATACCTGACTTCAAACTATATTACAAAGCAATAACAATAAAAACAGCACAGTACTGGCACAAAAACGGACATGAAGACCAGTGGAACAGAATAGAGGACCCAGATATGAAGCCAGAGAACTATAACCAACTTGTCTTTGACAAAGGAGCTAAAAATATACAATGGACAAATAGCAGCCTCTCCAACAAAAACTGCTGGGAAAACTGGTTAGCAGTCTGCAAAAATTGAAACTAGATCCATGTATATCACCCTATACCAAGATTAACCCAAAATGGATCAAGGATCTTAATATCAGACCACAAACTCTAAAGTCGATACAGAAAAGAGCAGGAACTACTCTGGAGTTAGTAGGTATAGGTAAGAACTTTCTCAATGAAACCCCAGCAGCACAGCAACTAAGAGATAGCATAGATAAATGGGACCTCATAAAACTAAAAAGCTTCTGTTCATCAAAAGAAATGGTCTCTAAACTGAAGAGAACACCCACAGAGTGGGAGAAAATATTTGCCAGCTACACATCAGACAAAGGACTGATAACCAGAAAATATAGGGAACTTAAAAAACTAAATTCTCCCAAAACTAATGAACCAATAAAGAAATGGGCAAGGGAACTAAATAGAACTTTCTCAAAAGAAGAAATTCAAATTGCCAAAAAACACATGAAAAAATGCTCACCATCTCTAGCAATAAAGGAAATGCAGATTAAAACCACACTAAAATTCCACCTCACCCCGTTAGAATAGCCATCATTAGCAACACCATGAACAACAGGTGCTGGCGAGGATGCGGGGAAAAAGGAACCCTCTTACACTGTTGGTGGGAATGTAAACTAGTACAACCACTCTGAAAAAAAATTTGGAGGCTACTTAAAAAGCTAGACATCGATCTACCATTTGATCCAGCAATACCACTCTTGGGGATATACCCAAAAGACTGTGACACAGGTTACTCCAGAGGCACCTGCACACCCATGTTTATTGCAGCACTATTCACAATAGCCAAGTTATGGAAACAGCCAAGATGCCCCAGCACTGACGAATGGATTAAGAAAATGTGGTATCTATACACAATGGAATTTTATGCAGCCATGAAGAAGAACGAAATGTTATCATTCACTGGTAAATGGTTGGAATTGGAGAACATCATTCTGAGTGAGGTTAGCCTGGCCCAAAAGACCAAAAATTGTATATTCTCCCTCATATGTGGACATTAGATCAAGGGCAAACACAACAATGGGATTGGACTTTGAGCACATGACAAAAGTGAGAGCACACAAGGAAGGGGTGAGGATAGGTAAGACACCTAAAAAATTAGCTAGCATTTGTTGCCCTTAATGCAGAGAAACTAAAGCAGATACCTTAAAAGCAACTGAGGCCAATAGGAGAAGGGGACCAGGAACTAGAGAAAAGGTGAGATCATAAAGAATTAACCAAGAAGGTAACACCCACGCACAGGAAATTAATGTGAGTCAACTCCCTGTATAGCTATCCTTATCTCAACCAGCAAAAACCCTTGTTCCTTCCTATTATTGCTTATACTCTCTCTACAACAAAATTAGAGATAAGGGCAAAATAGTTTCTGCCTGGTATTGAGGGGATGGGGTCAGAGGGAGTCGATTGGGTGGTAAGGGAGGGGGTGGGGGCAGGGGGGAGAAATGACCCAAGCCTTGTATGGACATATGAATAATAATACAATTTTTAAAAAGTATAAGAACACAGACAAATAAAAAAAAGAAAAAAAATCATTTTTGTCTAGTGTGCTTATGATAGGGTTGAATTGGAGGGGGAGAGGAGACGATGATGAGGTGAATAAAATTAAAGTCCTTTATATATAATGTATAAAATAGTGTAATAAAACTCACCAAAAACTACCCAAAAGGAGGGCAGAGGGAGGGAGTTTAATTAAAGATTAATATAAATGGAGTGAACTTGATCACAGTACCTTATGTGAATTGTGTAAATATCATAATAAAATCTATTTGTACAAATTAATATATACTAATAAACAATTGAAATTGGGCAACTATGGCCCAAGCTCATAATTCTAGCTTCTCAGGAGGCAGAGATTCAGAGAATTGGCACTGGAGGTAAAAAGTTCTTGCTACAATCAATAGCTGGCATGGCAGTGTGCACCTGTCATCTTATCCATGTGAGAGGGTGAGAGCCTCAGGACCCCAATTTGAGGACAACCCAGGCAAAAAGTTTGTGAGCTTCCATCTCAACAGAAAAAAACAGACATGGTGATGCATGCCTGTCTTCCTAGCTATAGCAGGAAGCATAAATAGGAGGGTGAAGTACAGGCTGGCCAATGCATAAAGCAAAACTGGATCTCAAAAATAACCAGAGCAAAAAGGGCTGGAGGCATGGCTCAAGCAGCAGAGCACCTGCATGGCAAGCACTCAGTCCTGAATTCAAACACCACTACCACCAAAAAACATTCTTTGAGAAGCTTTGAACATTATATCTGCCATTGTGTAACTTTTATCATTTCTCACATGTTCCATATTTGTGCATTTTTGATATTTGAAAATTATTGGAGAATTCATTTAATCTTCTTAATTGGCTTATTATTGGAACAAATTGATTTGTACTTTCAGCGTTTGCTTTAGTACAGCTTTTAACTTATCACAGTCTATGTAATATTCCTGTCTATCTGAAAAAGAACTTGTAACAATGCACCTTTATAAACTTATCTCCATGCTCATGCCTTAGTTATCATATATTTTGATTCATAGATTATAAATTATACAATCCATTGTTATAATTTTTGTTTGAAATAATTATTTTATATCAAACTTAGAAATAAAAACACAATTTTCATTTATCTATATTGTAGTCAGTGTTCTTAGGAAAAACAGAACTGAGGAGAAAAATTATATATAGGTATATTTAGACATATAATTTGATTTTGATGGGTTTTAGTGCAGTTTTCTTCATATTTCTTGTGCTTGGAGTTTGCTCAAGCTGTTAGAGAGTTTATGGGTTTCATAAAATTTGGAAAATTAATTTTGGTAATTATATTTTTTCCTCTCTCCTCTCTTCTTAAGTCTAATATGAATTAAAGTTACACGTACTCAAATCTCCTTGAGATTTTCCAAGAATTACTGTTGTGTTCATTTGTTTTATTCTTTTTTTTCCTCTATGCTTAAGTTTGGATTGGTTGCTTTCCCAATATAAAATTCGCTACTCTTTTTGTCTACAATATCTAATCAGCTGTAATGCACATGCGGTATATATTTCCTTCTGATACTGTAGTTTTCATCTCTAGAAGTCTGATCCAGGTCTTAATATAGCCATCACATCTCTGCTTAACATGCATAATATTTCTTCTGTTTTGTTACATAAACAGAATATAAAAAGAGTTCTTTGAATACACTTGTCTTTCAATTCTGTCATTGGTAATTTTTGGGTCTGTTTCTATTGATTGATTTTTCTCTTCACATCTTGCTTCTTTGCATGTTCTACCACTTTGGATCAGATATCAACCATTGTGAATTTTACTTTTTCTAAACTGCATATTTATATATTTTCACCAATATTTTTGATCTTTGATCTGGAGTGTATCAGAGTTAAGTACAATGAGCTTGATACTTTCAAGGCTTGCTTTCACAGTCTTCTAGATGTAGCCAGACTTGACATTAGTCAAGAGCTAATTTTGCTTCTGTACTGAAGCATTGCATTTTTGTGTATTCTATGCAGTGACCCTTAATTACAAGCTTGCAATCCCACTGATTGGTGGGAGAAGAAAATATTCTATTCTTTGTGATATCTGTACATTGTTTCTTCTCAAAACTTTTGAGAACTCTTTCACCGTCAGGTACTTGCCTTACAAACACCAATCAGCACTCAACCAGACTTGGAAGGAAAACTGCAAATGTTCCTCTCTCCATCTCTCTCTCTCTCTCTCTCTCTCTCTCTCTCACACACACACACACACACACACACACACACATACACACATACACACACACATATTTGGTACTCTACTGGGCAAATTTTAACTACTTTCTCCTCCTCGTTTCCTCTCCACATGTGTTTTCCCCCTACCAGGGATGGTTTTTCTAACTTGTATAGTGTCCAATATCTGAAAACAATTGGTACATGTGTTTTGACTTTTATTTTAGTTACTTCCAGTGAAAGATAATTCTGGTTCCTGTTATTTCATCTTCCCAAGAATATTTTAGCACCTTCATTCTCATATTATTGCAAGGAACATAAGGCTTAGAATCAGAAAATCTAAACTCAAAATATAATTTAATACTGGGCATCGATATTCTCTCTCTGGCTAGTTTTTTCACTAACTATGCTAACTCTGGCAAATAATTGAATAAAACACTCTAAAACTGCCTTTCTCATTTTATAAAGTAGATATGGTTATAAATGTTTCACTTGCTAGGTATTTTGTGGGGGAAATGAGCAATGAATTACATGAAATTGTTTTGTAATTTCACAGCTGAATTCCTTCTTTCAAATCCAAGGCTGTTTTCATGATTGTCTACTTTACTAAATACACAATTTAGGGATGGATTCTTAACAGCAAAGCATTCTAAATACTAGCTTGATTCTCCTTTTTTCTCTCTTTCATTCTTTACATTCTACATTGAATAGTATTAACACTGGATTGCCTCTAATGATTTCAATAATGTTTTATCTAGAAACCAAGGTGGTCTACAGAGGTATTTAAAATCCTAAATATCTAGATTGAGTTGGTGGTTTTCACAGTGGACTAGCTATATATTATTATAACTAAGCCCACAAGTCCACTCTTGATTATATAGAGAATTGTACAGAGAACACTTATTCAGAAATGTGTTTGCTCTCTCAAAAGTACTGCAGTATTCTTAATAAGTTTTGTAGACTGGGAGTCAATTTTAGTCAATATATTGATATGGAAATTTTGATAAAAAAACAACCAAACAAACAAAACTTCACATCCTAGAAATGACTTTGCAAGAAATAAACCTGAAATATATATTGATTGGTTTTGTTTTCAGTAATACTTTCCGTGTCTTCTTATATCTACTCATAGTCTCTCTTCTTCTTCCCGCAAACACAGCTCCCAGGAAAACTTATGTCAAAGTTCCATTTTTCCAAAGTATCTGCTGCAGGTAAGTCAGTCCAAGAGATGATGTTTCCTTCTTACTTTTGTTTTCTTTTTGTTTATGAGTTTAGAAAGGAACCCAGCATTTTATTTATCTTAGATAAGATCAAATATGTTTAAAACAAATGAATTAGATTGTTATATTTATTCTTGCTTCTCCTATAACTCCCTAAATGAAGATTTGATGGTGGAAATTCAGCAATTAGTAGAGGAATATTCTATAGAAACAATGAGGAATGTCACTAAAATGTGGTCTTTAGGGTTGTGCAAAACTCAGAATGGCGAGTCAGGAAACAATTTTGGTACCTGATTCCGGCTCAGAGCCCCAAATTCCCTTTACAGTCTTAGATATAAATTTCTCTGCATGTAGTTTCCTCATTTTCAAAAATGAAAATAATTACAAGTCCAGGAAACAGCCATAGCACTTATCACAGAGAATCTACACTAAACAGATGTGTGAACTGAAATATCTTATTTTCTAGAGGAGGTAGAAAATTTCCTTTACTTATAAACTTTACCAATTTTCAAAGAAAAAATGAACCCCCTTGAATACAATCAATGTAAGCATTTTCACTTATTTCTCTTCAAAATGAATTTCTGGAAATACATGTTCAAGGAGATAGCAGGAATAAACTGCCTTTTAAAAACTTATTTAATTAAAGTCTAGCTCTCAATAATTAATTGGAAAACCTATGCCATCTCTATTTGCACCAGAGTCATAAGAAAAGTTTTCTGGTTGCTAAGATTTTGTGGGTGTTTGTAACTTTTTCTCAGGTAAGAGAATGTTTAGGGCCAGATCAAGCTTAGTTTCCATCAAACATAAAACTTCCTTAAACCTATTTCCAAAGTTTCTAAAGAAACAGTTTTGGAAAATGAATGTTCAAATGAAGTAGGTATCTTAAGTTAAAACTATAGTATATTATTCTGTTGTTAATTAAGCAATAAACCACAAAGTGATTTTTAATGACATTCTGATTTGGGCTTTTTTGGCTGAGAGTAGTTTCATTTCTTTCTTAAAGAGAAAACATGATAGATTTGAGAATTTAAAATATTCTTGTGCATTTACTGCCTCCCCTGCTTATTCTTAAGTTAATGGTTATTGATAAACTGTTAACCTATTCATAATGACACATGCAAAAGGAATCAAGGCACTGTAGTGTTTCAAACTGACAGGTTTTTCATTTGTCTCTTGTGTGTGTGCATGTCTGCTTTTTTGTTTTATTCTCCCTTTGAAAGTCTCTGTCAAACTAACTACCACACATAAAATTCTAATTTTTGTGGTTTCTGAACCTCCAAAACATGAAGGATTATTAACTCACTACAAGTTTTTAAATAAACTATGGAGCAGATAGTTTGTTATTCTATTCCATTTATTGTAATCAAATACTTTCAAAGATATGCTGATATTTGTTGGCTTTCCTTACAGCTCTCCAAGACTGGTTAAAAAAAAAACTCCAAAACTTGTTAGAGTAGAATTCATGATGCTCACAGCCTTCACTCATTCAGTAATTCACTCTCTTAAAAATATTTATTGAGCATTTACTATGCGAGAGATACTTTGTTGAATTCAATGGATGAAGCATTGCCGATAGATAATTATTGTGAATATTGTAAATATATTTTTAATTGATCTCCTTTTCTAGACCTGACACAAAACTCTTTGAATACAATGATGAAAAAGTATCATTCTTTCTTTCAGGATATCACAAAGCCAAATACAGTTAAGATACAAAGGAAGGAATGACTAATCATAGAGAAATGGTAAAGTTTTATTGAGATGAGGGTATATTTATAATAAATATAATATTTATAATAATATAATATAATATATTATATTTATATATAATATAATAATATATATTTATATTATTATAAATATTATATTTATAATAATATAATATAATATTTATAATATTATAAATATTATATTTATAATAATATAATATAATATTTATAATAAATGTAAGTGGCTAAAAGAAGAAACTACAAACTAGGATGAACAAACAGCAAGGATGGCAAATATCACTAGGGTATACTTAGAAAATTGGGAAAACATTTGCTGTAGGAAAGGCATGGGTTTGCAATCAGCAAATGAAGAATTGAAACTGAAAGGTAAATAAGGAAAGTTTTTGAGAGTTCCAATGTGACTAGTTTGGATTTTTATTTTTACTTTAGTCAGGAGAATATGTAGTCACATAAATGACATGGTCAAATTCCATCTTTAGAAAGATGGCAACTTAAAAATGCACGGGGGAGGTAAAAGGTGGTGAGCAGAAAATTAAGAAATTGCTGCAATAATGGAGCTACAATAATGGAGAGTCAAGGTGGGGCAATGCGGATTGGTAGCGTGAGGTGGCATGAGCAATGTGTTTTATTTCAAATTAGGAGGGGTTATAATTGATCACAGGTTTCCACTCATGGTTAAACAAAGGAGGCAATAAAGATTAGGACATTTAAAATTCAAGAACCATAGTGTGAACACTATTAATCAAACAATAATACATGAAAAAGAACTATCTCATAGGACAAGAAGTAGAATTTAGTTTTGGAAAGTTTATGGTTTAGGAGCTTCTGGAGCCAAAATGTTGCACATATTGCTTGAGTTGCTGAATGGATGAGTAGATAGGTGAACTACAAGTTGGGATTGAATATGCAGACTCATAAATTCATACTTTTGGTAGATGGCATACTTTTAAAAAATGTGTTACTTAGCAAAATTTCATAACTGACAATCCTATAATGGTACTCATTTTTCAATATCTTAGCTGATTTTGAAATCCTAACATCTGGAAACGTTGCTAGTTGTACTTCAGACCCAATAAATCAGGAAATGGGATCAAAATGAGGAATTTCTTTCCCCAAATTCTCAATGATTTTTGACATAATCTGGAATTAGAACCCATTTCTGATTCTCAAATTCTTTCTACTAAATCACACTATTGAAAGGCCAAAACACTTATGCTTAACAAGGAAATCATCTATCAAAAATTCATGGTCTGTGCTACATATATATAAGAAACAAAATAAAAGAGAGGGGAAGTTATAGAAAAATTTTCAGTGGGATGCATACATGCATGGTTTTTACATCTACCTAGAAGCTTATAATGCAAAAAATTATTTTCCATACCATAGGATATGATATGTGAGGAGGCAAGGGTGTCTCTCAGGGGTACAGCACTTGCCTAACCTTTTCAAAGAAGTTGTGTTCCATCACCAGTACTGCAAATATATAGTGAATACTAGTGATATATTATTCTTTATGTGTAATAAAATGAATAACAAAGTAGAAAAATAATGCTGATGAGGGCTGAAGGTAAATAGAAAAACATAAAGTAAGTTAAAACAACGCAAAATAAAATGGAGACCTTGCCTGGACCAATGATAGTTGTGTACTGATGATAAGGAGTAAGATCAATTTATTTCTGTAACACCTGAACATAAGTATCTAAACTTCAAATACATTAATGCATGTGTACTTGTACATGTATGTTTCATCCCTCAGAGAAGTTAAAATGAAAATCAGACTTACTTAAAAGATAATCACTTCATTCTAATTATTACCTAATATGATATATTCTACAAAGAAGTCACTTATTTTTAAGGAGGAGATAGAAGGATCTATGTAAAAAAAAAGAGATAAAATGATGCAATAAAGCTTATTCACATGAAAACAGATCAAATTTTCTTGAAAAAGGATCATCCAGATAAAATACATATTTCTGTTCAAGGTTGACTGTCATTGTCTATTGTCTAATTTGGTCATCTTTCTTTTTATGGTACTGGAGCTTGAACTCCAGGCCTTACAATTGCTAAGCAGGTATTCTGCTACTTGAGCCATGCTCACAACCCTCCAGTTGCCTTTGAAATAAGCTCTTATAATAGAATGCACCAGTAATCCCTGTAAGAAAAAATATTAACATTTTAATTGATATTTATTTTTTAATTTTTATTTTGAAATATAATGCAAATATATTTTAAAAGTCATGAAGCACAAATATGGTTAAGGGATTTAATCCCAAATATTACATTCAAGTTACCACCATCCAAAAAAAGAAACATGAGGATGGTAAGTACCGGGAAGCCCCCACAGTGCTGAGAATTATTTGCTTTGTTGGCACTTATGGTACTTGTTTTCAATTTGTTTACTGTTTCAGGAAAACAAGCATCCCTAAAAAAACAGTGGTTTATTTAAATTTTGCCTGATTTTTCTATCATAGAAGGAATTGTGGACAATATTTCATTCATTTTTGTGCCTCACCATCATTCCATCATGTATATGTATCATATTTTCTGTATTCCTTTCTCATTTTATAGACACTCAGGTTGTTTCCATTGCTTGACTATTGTGAATATTGCTGTAAGGAACATGGGAGTGCAGACATTTCTGTCACATACTGATTTCATTTCCTTTGAGTTTGTATGCAGTGTTGGGTTGCTGGATTATATGACTGTTCTATTTTAATTTTGTGAGAGACCTCCATATGTTTTCTATACTAGTAGTGCTAATTAACACTCTCACTCACAGTATGCAAGGGTTCCTTATCTTTAGTCCCTTGATAAAAGCCATCTTACTGGCAAGAATGAATATTGTGATTTTGACTTGTATTTCCCTGATGATCTATGATGTTGAGCATTTTTTCATACATATCTGTTGAGTATTTGAACATCTTTTGAGAAATGTCTATTCAGGGGTTTTGACCATTTTTATCAGAGTTTTTGTTAATAGATTTTTAAAGAGATATCAGTTTCTCGTAGTATGTGTAGAGCTTTTAATTTTTAGAGAAGTTTTAGGTACACACTTTCTAAGTAGATTAGAAAGTATATACAGTTCCTGCACACCCCTTTCACCCACACTCAAAGCCTCCCTCACATTCAAACCCAGAGTGGTTCATCTGTTACAGTTCATGAACCCACAAGGACATGTCATTATTTTACAGAGTTCTATTTACATCCACAAAGTTACTGAATATTCTGTGGGTTTTGAGAAAAGCGTAGTGCTAAGTATGTAGCATTGATTATAGTATCCTACAGAGTAGTTTCACTGCACTTACAATTCTCTGTGCTCGTCCCTCCCTCTATCCCAACACCATCAATGACTGCCCTTTTTATTGATTCCACAGTTTTGACTTATTACAGTGTTATATAGTTGAAATCCTACAATATATAGCTTTTTCAGATTGACTTCTTTTACTAAGTAATATGCAATTATGTTTCCTCCATGTCTTTTCATAGATTGATAACTAATTTTTTAACAGTGAATAATATTCCATTGTCTGAATGAACCTCATTTTATCCATCAGCTAAATCCATCTTAATTACTTCTTAATGTAAGAAAAAACAATAAAAACTGCTATAAGCATCCCTGTGCAGGATTTTATACAAGAATTACTTTTCAATGCATGTCTATAAATACCAAGAGGTATGTTTGGTGGATGGTATGGTAAGAATGTGTTTATTTTTTTAAGGAACTACTAAACTGTGTTCAAAAGTGGCCATATTTTGAATTCCTCTATCAACGAATGAGTCCCCATTGCTTCACACTTTTCAGCATTTGGTGTTTTGGTCACTGTTTTGGGTGTTGGTCTTCCACTGTCTTTTTTACAATTCTGTAATGACATAATTTTGAGTATCTTTTCCAATTCATATTTAAGCAGGAATCCAAGATATTGGAGTGTACAGGTCTATAACCTACAGAGATGCCAATAAAAATTTTGCTTTCAGCTAATTTTATAGTCATAGATTGTCAGTTTTAATACTCACCTGTATATGATACATTTTCAATTTTTTTTATAGCAAACCTAGAGTACACTGAATTGAAAAGTAGAAATTTGACTTCCCAACTGAATTGCTTCACTTTGGAAGTTTATCCCACATTTCAGAAATTTTATATACGCATTTAGAAATATACTAAACATAAAAGTGGGATTCTACAATCTTCTTGACATTTAATTTGAGGCACAGGAAATGGAATTAATCAGCGAAGAAATTTCATTTTTAAGACTGACAGATTTTGTAAGTATTGCCAATTACTAAAGATTATTTATAACATATTAGCACCATCAACACTTGTAATTTCCTCAGTAATTTAAATAGCATTGTAAAAGTGTCCATGTGCTCTGAAAGCTATTTTGAGAATTAGGCAATGGTTTCAAAGTGAATTCTCTTAGAGTATCACATTTGGCCAAACATATAAATACTCTCTGTCTTTTCAAAGGGACAGAGGAGGAAGCAATTTTTTAGATAATATCTCTTTGTACCATATATTTTAAGTGAGTCAGTGAGAGACAGCATAATATTCTGCTTTTGATATGAAGTGAGACATTTTGTTATTTTAACATCACTTTCTTCTGCAATTCAACAAACAAAATGATTGTTACTATAGTAAAATGAGGTACTTGGGCACTGAGGTGTCTTAGTTTATTTCCATAGAAACTGACATCAGCAGAAAGTTTCCATATTCAAAGGCAGGGGTCAGACTACTTAGTTTATTTTCCTAGTGTCATTTCTGCCATTATACATGGCAAGTAAGTAATCTGAGTTCTTTTTGTTTGTTTACAGTTCACCTACTTATTCAGGGTAAGATAATTCCAAGAGAGGTAACATTGTTTTTGTTTGTATTTGTTGTTTTTCTGTAATATTGACAGTTAAACTCAGGGCCTCACACTTGCTAGGCAAGCACTCTGTAACTTGAGCCACTCCACTAGCCCATTTAGTGTTGGTTATATTTTAAAAAGGGTCTCATTTTATGCCCAGGCAGGCCTGGACTGCAATCCTCCTATTCAAACTTCCCTGCATTGCCAGACATGACAGGCACAAGCCACCCTGCCCTAGTGTTGGTTAAGATAGAATCCTGTGAACTTTTTACCTGAACTTGAGCTGTGATCCACCTTATAACCAGCCATTTCTGCTGACTTTACCTTTTACTTGTAATACTGTCAATAGTAGCAAAAGCATATTTGAACATAATTTCTTTCCCTTTGTTTTCTCTGGACACACAGGTTAAGTAAGAACGTGATCTACTGTCCCAAGTTTCTATAGCCAACAATCCTCCCAAATGTTTTGCCAGCACAATCCTCATCTCTGCAGGCTTTGTTACCAAAATAACAGCTTCTTCATTACCTAGGCTTTTGTTGGGGCATTTTCTCAATTTAAGGTAGCGATTTCTATATGAATCCATGTAAATTATGGTTACTGCTTTAATTTCCATAAATCCCAGAGACTGGACCATGAAAAACTTGGGTGTTCCTGATCAGGCATCACTACCAGGAGATTCTCCTCCCAGAGACTCTTCAGTGGCCCCTGATTCTGCAGTTTGGTGGCCTTGTGTCCTAGAATCTTTTGGCTCTAGGTGCATGATTCATAGAAGAGGAAATAAAAGGTTGGAGGGTCCAGGGATTTTTTAATGAGCCACTCACAGTTCTCTATCAGACTTTGGTCTCACAACTCCAGTCTAAGCACAAGGAAGGCTGAAAAATGTTACTTGTGTCTAGAAAGACAGGATTTGTTTTCCTTCTGATCTCTTTCTCTTCCCCATAGTCATCAACCCTACAGAATCTTAATCCATGCATTAAAAGCGACATGAAAAAGGATGTTATTTGCAATGTTGTTTATAAGGGAAAAAATTGGAAACTATCTTTTTATTAGTAAAATAATGGAATAATAACATTTTATTAATATAGCATATGAAATATTTAAAGTTAACACAACTGATATATATATATTAATTCACTAAAAATTTTAAATATATAATACAATTTTTACAAAGGACATGTGGAAACCATGTAAGTAAACTTGAAAGCACACAATCTATATTATAAATTGTTAATTATATTCTTACATAGCAAAAAAAGTCAAAAGTCTGCTGGATTGAGTAAACCCTAAGATTCCATGTCCATCTGGAACCTTAGAATGTGACTCTCTTTGGAAATAGTATCAATGCAGATGTGCTGAGTTAAAGTCTTGTAATCACTGTTTGGTATCCTGACCAAAACCATCCAGCAGTGTGAAAGAATAAAGAATAATTTTCTGTGGTTTAAATTACCCCAAGATTGGCAATTTGCTATGACAGACCTAGAAACCAATACCTAATGCCTAAGCACATATGAACTTCAGCGTGAGGATTACTTCTGTGAAATGGGATGATTGAAGAGTAAGAGGAACATAAACTGGAATGGAAATGCTGATTTCTAAGGAAAAATTGTCAAAGACAAATACAGTCAACTGTAAACACACACATCCTGACATACGGTGACCGCTTTTTCTACTCACTTAATGTAAGAAAAAATGTAAAAACTACAAAATCATTATGACACAGACATCATAAACAGATGGCATAGCATTGGAAAATCATGAATTAGTCATAACAAAATAGAGCTATAAACAGAATTCTTATTAACTTACCATTTTGAAGAGGTGACAACAATATCTTACTGCTTATCAAAGTTGTTCTCCATTAACTTTAAATGAGATTGAAACATCCTGGTAAGTTATATGACAGTGACAAAATTGCCAGTGGATATACTTCTTGTTGTTATTTCCAATTAAATAAATAAATGCAGTATCATATATGCATTTTAATAATATGCATCTCAGATCTACAGAGCAGAAAAAGAACAATTAAAACAACAATGAGAAATCATGTGAGGTCCTTCTTTGCTGAAATTAATTAGAATGGAAGTAACATATTAAAAGTGAATCCACTTAAGATACACAATTTCATAGCTAAATGTGAGAAAAACTTTGCATGACAAAATGAAACAGAAATAATGACTAATCAATTATATTAGTGTCCTTTATATTTATCCAAATTGATGTTATAAATATAAGCCACAATCCTAGAACAAAGTATGAATTACTATTGATTCATTGTTTTTGACAAAATTATATGATTTCATGATGTAGTAAAATGCATATCTGACTTCCACAGCCAGTTGCAAAGAGGACCATATTTAAAAAGAAAAGTATGATGCATGTGAATTTCCCCAAGGAACTCTTGTTTTTCCTTTACATACTCAAATTAATCTCTGTTAAAGAACTTATCTTACTTGTTAATTTTCTATTCTTTAGCTGTCAATCCATCAAATTCTTCCATACTCTTATCTATTAAAATCACTCACATCGACTTCATGCAATATTTCATGTGTGTAAATATTTAAGTTTTAATTACAGTTAATTGGTACCATATCTAAATTGTAAGATAACTAACAAAGATATGTCATAATGACTGAGCATAAATACTTTTTTATGTTAAACAGTAAGGAAAATATGAAAACACTAATTTTATAAATGGTTTTTTATATGTATATAAATTGGAGGTATATATAACACATATGTATACATATGAATATATGTCCATACATGAATATATGTCCATACATATGAATATATGTCCATACATGTATATATATGACATTAAAGACATTAGACTTCTTGAATGCAATACAATTCCACTATTTATAGGTTACTCTGAGTACCTGGCATCATAAAAAGATGTTAATTTCTTCTCATAAAAAATTCACTAGTCAGGTACCAGTGGCCCATGCCTGTCATTCTGGTTACATTGGGGACTGAATCAGGGAGGATCATGATTCTAGGTCAGTCTGGGCAAAAAAATTTGGGAGACTCTTCTCAACAGAAAAAAGTGGGCACAACAGCATGCACTTGTCATCCCAGCAATTTTGGGAAGCTTAAAGTAGGAGGATTATGACCCAGGCTGATCTAGGCATAAAAAAAAGGGACACTAACTCAAAGCTAACTGGAGCCAAAGGGGTTGGAGGTGTGGTTGAAGTGGTATAACACAAATTCTTGAGTTCAAACTCCAGTATAGCCAAAAAATTTATGAATCTAATGGTGAGGAGAATATGATCACAATATGTTGAATGAATGTATGACAATGTCATAATGAAACACATTGCTTTGTACAGTTGATATTCATTAGTAAAAATAAGTCTAAGAAATTTTACTATTATAGCTATTATCCCCCTTTTCTCTATGCAGAGATTGAGATTCTGGGAAGATAAATATAACATTCTAAAATCACAAATCCTAGCAAGTAACAGCACTCAGGCTTACCTTTCACATGACTCAAGATGTATACATATGTATGTAAATGTGAAAATGATACCAGTTGAAACTGTTCCAGTAATCAGGGAAAGGGGAGATAGAGCAGTGGAGGGGACAAATTCAAGTATGACATATTTGATGCATTGTAAGAAACTTTGTATATGCTACAATGTACCTCCACCCAGCACAACAATAAAATAAATAAATAATTTAAATTTTTTTTAAAAAAAGGTCCTGTGTTACCACTCTACCAGACCATCTCAAGGGCTAGATTATGTGATACATAGTCACAGCAGGACTCAGATTTTATATGACTTTCAGCCAGAGGTAACTGATCTCAGACAGACAGTCTCTGAGTCAGATTTGGCCTACAGACGTGGTTTATTTTATTTTGTCTCATGCTGCATGGTGTGTGTGTGTGTGTGTGTGTGAAATAAATGGCAACATCATGAATACAAGGAGATTATACATTAGCATATCAATTTACAACACCTCTTAAAACTTCAGAAGATCTCCCAATACAGCCCACATTCAGAAATAGCTAAATAAAAGGGGGGTGATCAATGGAACATATCTTTTATAATTTAACCTAGTCTCCTACTCCCAAAGAACAAATCCCAACTCTTGTTTGCTACTCATGGTACATTTGTTTTGTTTGGGTTTTTTTCCTGATCCCTGCCCTACTTGAGTTACCTGCCAGGTCCAGGTAGACACTAAGAAGCTGTGCTTCTGAACTGAAAATAGAATTTTGATTTACTGAGAAGAGTGGCAATGTGACTTCAAACTGTAACATCAGCCAACATAAAAGTACCTATTAATAAATCTGTTATGGGTTGAATCATGCCCTCCAAATTCAGATGCTGAATTTCTAACTCCCAGTATCTCAAAATGTGACTCTATTTGGAGACAGAATCTTTACACAGATGATGAAGATAGAATGTTACAGCTAGGATGGGCTCTAATCCAATGTGACTGGCATTTGGACACAGGTGTGCCATCTGAGACGAAGAATGCTATCTGACCATAAAGGCTTCTAAAAGCCAATAACACCAAGAATTGTGAGCATATCACCAGAAGCTAAGAAAGGTGTGGAACAGATTCTCCCACACAGCCCTGGAAGAGAACCAGCCCTGACGACCTTGATCTCATTTCCAACCACCTGAACTGTCACCCTATTTATGATACTTTGCTATGGCAGCCCTAGAAAACTAAAATAAATGTTATGCATTAACATTCAGAGGACACTGGATTTTGTTTAGAGATAGAAAATAATTAATCTTCCTTTTCACATAACATATCCAGACTCTGACAATGTCTTATCTATTCCTAAATAAATGGAAACTCCTTTATTCCTTCAGATGTGTAGATTTTCACTTAGTAACATATGCTTCCTTAGCACAAAGTGGGGAGCGTGGGAAGCCAGCCCCATTACTCTGTGCTCAAAGAGGGCAAGGCAGCTCCCCAGCCTGGGAGCCACCACCTGCACATATAAGCTGCTTTCTACCTGGCTGCCAGCTGCTCTTCTGCACAGAAAGCATGTTTGGAAGTTACCTTCACTTGTTTTGGTCCCTAGTGCATTGTTCAGAGTAATTCACCAGTCTGGAATTTGCTAAGACTAGCCCTAAATTATCCTAAATAATACCCTAAGGTCTAAGTGACTTGATGTAGCATTCCAAGTAGACTTCTTTAAATGCACAATCTGCCACATCCAGACAAACCTAGCAATTACAGCCTGCTCGGGCAGTGTCTTCTGAGAAGAGGAGAGAAACACAGTCTCAGGAAATGGTGACCACTCTACCATTTGGTTACTCACCAACAGAAAAATACCAACAATATTTATGTGGCCACTCCTGGGAGCAATATGCCTAAGTGCATTCCATTTATATCTTAATATTATTATTATACAGTTAGAGAAAGAAGGGTCACATAGACAAAATGCAAAAATAACATCAACCTCAAAAAGGCTAAATACCTTATATACTGAACTTAATCTTCCTCAATTCTTAAATAAATTCATCCACTCCAAGATGCGTTGTAGCCTCATGTCCCAGTATTCCTTCTACAAGTTTTGTTTGAAGAAATGCTCTTGCTTGTGTTAGAGAGTAGAGCAAATCTGTACATGAATGAGAAAGGCAGGATAGTTGGGAAAAAACAAGGAAAAGATGGGGAGTTAGAAGCTAAATTCAGCTTCTGGTGCTCTGGAACATGAGTGGCATTACAATTATATAGTGCTCAAACCAAGGGGGCTAACCTGTCACTTAGTGTACAGTTAACCATTGGCTGTGTCTCATCCCTAAAGAGAAAGTGTGTCATCTTCCAGGGATAGACCAGGTAAGGGCATGCCCAACAGAAAAAAACAACCTGCTGACTTGGATGCAGATAAGAGCCATAAGAAAAAACTTGCAGCAGCTAGGTTGGGGCCTCTCCCTGGTCAAGGGTATTCTGGTGTGGAATCAACCTCCTATAATACAATTATCACCATGATGCTTACTCAGTTCCTAAAAGACTAGGAGATGCATTAAGATATACATCATGGACCCCACTCTTCAGAACTTCAATCTTATTCAGAAGACAGGATGCAAGTGCATAAAAATAAATAGTGAAGATAGGTTTCGACTTGTAGCATAACCTATTATGTTAAATCTGACAACCTCTGGATAGATTACAAGATCCTTCATCTTTGAGCTTATCTCATATGGGTCTATATATTGCATATAAAGGAATAGAAATGTTTAATAGTGGTTTATCTCACAATTGAAGCCATCAAGAACATCCAATTTTAAGCTACAGAGAAAATCCTGCAAATGAATTTGAGAATTAATGAAGGTTGGAAAGTAATTTATAGAACCTTACATATAAAAATTGATTTAATAAGAGTTATCTTGCTCAAATATGCCAAACACCAATGATGTTGAAGAATACTTTACCAAAGCTACGACTATAAACTGTACTTCACCACATTCATTTTCCCTCCTTTCCTCTAGCACCAAATTTCTCATGGTCTAATAGAAGGGTAAACATGAAAATGTCCCTCTCTCTTGTTCAAAACACATACATGTACTATTACATATACTAGACATGTGCAAAAAGTTCTCTTACAAGGCAGTTTTTGGGGTGTAATTAAATATTAAGGTCACTCAAATATCATCCTGCATCCAAGTACATTTGAGTAGATTGGCCTATGTATTAATGTACTATAAAATCAATAATCACACTTATTGCAGCAAAATGAAAAGAATTATGATTTTATGGTAATTCTCAATAGAAATATGTGCCCTAAATTTTACCATTATCCTCATATTTTCCACTAGGAATGTTCCTGATGCCTTCTCAAATGCTTATATTCACAAATAGTAATGATAAAAGTTTGCTACTTTGAGTTTGTCTCTCCAAAGAATTGGTAGTTACTTGTAGTGTGTGAGACTAGTGACAGAAAGCCTATGTGATGAATTGTTGCAAACAACTTATATTCAGGTACATAATGTTTAGCTGAAGGAAAATAAATAACGATAAGTGTTTTGATTTGTGCCACAAGCAAGTCAAATGTATGCATGAAAACTTAGAATTTTCCAGGGAGAATAATCTTCCTCTTGCTTGGGAAGTCAACATTGATTAGTATATACTCTGTCAATGTGACTTGGAGCTGTATTTTCAGAGTTCTCTACTCTAGATAAGAGAGGTCTTCCATAGCAGTGATGCTCACGGGGCTAGGTCAACTTTCCTTACCTGCTGGATGCTGCATCAGACCTGTAATCCAAAATATGATGATTTAAAAGCAATTTAAGGATTTTGCACTTTATGCTTATAGTCATATAAGTCATTTTTACCTGGCATTCATCATTTCAAATATCAACAAATAAGTGTGGAAAGCAAGATTAAGTATTCAAAAACAACGAGTTCAGACATGGAAAGAACAAGCAATTGCTAGCATTGCTAAGGAATATTTCCTTTTATTATTACCAAAATAAAAGTAACTTCCTTAGTAAAAGCTGATAATCCATTTTACTCAGAATGAATCAACGTAAGACATATGTTACTATAAGGTAATGCAGTAAAATTCATTACAAATATTTTAGGCATTTTTCTTTAATATAGCTCCACAATAAAATACAAAATGACTTCAATATTTCTTACCTTAAAAGACAGTTAGTTTAGGGTCTTTGTACATCTTTTTCTGTAGAGTAGCTTTCATTTTAAAAATAGTCAAAAGACATTAGAAACTAGTAAAGCAGATGAGATGAAAAAAACACATATAATCAATAAATGCAAACAGAGGCACACATCAAAAAATACATAAATGCTGGTTTTCAGGCATGTAGAATATATTATAAAATGTTCATAGTTATAATAAATGCACGTGGTTTGGTTTATTTTAGCGATTCCTATTTATTTAAAGATTTGGAAATTTTTTTCTCACAGAGTCTCCTATGCCTTGAAAATTCCTCTAAAAAGCTCAAATATACAATGAAAAAAAGGAAGTCAGGAAAATATTTCTTTCCATATAATTACATTATCAGTATTAAAATGACCTCACTGCCTCCACAATGGAGCTGTGAACTGTGACCTTGATGGTCTAGTTTCCTCTTCTGTTCTGCTAAGTCAGAGGCCAGCCTCTCTCAAGCTCTGTCCTTAACAAATGTGAGTCATGGGTTCATAAGACTGCATTAACTCTCTTCCAAGAAAAACAAGTTAACCTTTATGGCCAGAGGTGGCCTTGCTAAGTTAGTGGAGGGCATATTTGTAAGTAGTGAAAATAAAATGCCAAGATAGCAACAGAGTTTATAAGTATTATGGATGGGTGACTGTCTCTTATTAGACATGTCTGGAAATGATTTGTCTTCAGTAATAGAGAAGGATTATGATGTGCTGGTCAATGATGCTGCTGGGAATTACTTAAAAAAATATTTATTCCCCTTGGGAGTTCAATGCGTGATGCTAGAGGAAAATGTAATGTCTGCTCAAATGTTGCAACTGTTTTAAAAGTATAACTAGGAAGTTTTAAGCTCCATCATTGAGACAAAGTTTTCTATTCCAAGGGTAAACTTACAAAATTCAAGTAAGAGGTTAGGCTTTGAGCTATATGTTAATGATGCCTACCCTTGCAGGGCAGTATCTGTGTGTTCACGTGTGTTCTTATGTATCTCTTTGTGCTTGTATGTGTGTATGTGTATGAGAGAGAGAGAGACAGAGACAAGAGAGGAAGAGAGAACTGCAACATTTCACTATTACTAGGTATTCATAAACTAATGAGATAGAATATATTTCAATATAAATAAGATGTTTATTCTTATACAATTAATGTGATAAATAAATAAGTTATTTCTATTTTTCCCCCAAACCTTATACCACTTCACTTAATGATACGAGTTTAAAAATGTTGAAGCTAAGTAGAAGTTTCCTTTATGGGTATATTTTCTTGTGTTTAAAGAGAGACAGAAGAAGTGCTTTGTCATTATTTAATAACTTACTGGACATAGACCAGATATAAGTAAAGTTATCTTTTTTACAATCTCTGTTTATGTGATTCTTTTATAAATGTCAGAGTTACTAAGAGAATTCGCTCATCATCTTAATTCCTCATATTCAATTAACCATAAAACAGCCGAACAAAATAAAATATGGAAGAATCCTACTTTTAAGATATTGTGAAGATTAAATTAATTAATGTGAAACTAAAAATGTCTGGCACATAGCAAGCACTAAATAAGTGCTAATTATTACTTTTATATACAGACAGGAAAAGAACAAATTCTAAGCAGCTACAGCACTGTATTGAAAATATTCTAGGTTGTGATACTTAATCCATGCATATTCCTCTAATATCTATGGAAAGTTGCACTTTAAACATAGGAATAATGACTGTTGTCAGGGACAATTCTTAACATTGTTATTTTCTGTTTCTTCAAGAAATGTCTTAGTTCTGGCCTTAGGAGTATAGTATTCCTCTTCATTATCCCTGGAATTCAGTAATCTCATTCAGTTCAAACATATAAATATGTCAAGCTAGTTAAAATAAGCCAGAAATTCTGTTTTAGAAAATAAGACAAAGAAATATTCATGTGCAGTATTAGAAGCATGTGCAAAACAGAAAGAGAATGGTACTTCTAACAATAAGCGGGATTCTGACGACCAAGTTAGTACTTAATTAGGTAACTAGGTACATAGGTAGTTTGTGGGAGATGCTGGGAAGACAGCTAAAATGGATTAACAGTTCACACTTACTATACCCAAATTTACACCATTAATTCTGAGCCTTAGCCCAAGTGGAACTATATAATTGAATTATGTTTGATTTCATTTTACTTTTAAATTATTCTCACAAATATCAAAGTTTTCAAGGCTTACAGGTTTTATCTCTCTTATTTACTACTGCATTCATAGAACATAAAATAGTGCTTGGCAAAACGGTAATAACTATTTACTGAATGCGTGCATGGGTAGATGGTTGGGTGGCTAGATAAATGGATTTTTTTTCCTTAGATCCTATTTATGGTTCCAATACTTCTATTAAAGACTACCTCTTATTTCTGTAACATACAGTAAAGCAACAAAAGTTCACATTACCCTAAGTAGGTATCATAAATATGGTAGGAAAGATTTGGGTTCTTAAAGAAACATTCATTCTCGTGTTTCTATAGTGACATTTGGTTATACCTATTATCTATTCAGATAATTTTGGTTTCCTGCCTACATCCTGACCTAAACACTGAGATGTGAAGATTCTCCCATTCCTTCTGATGGAAAACAAGAGAAGGGTAAAAAGACATAAGAATATGAATATGAATGTTGGCCATTGTGGTAAACAGTAGCTCAGTTTATTTGTTGTAGTCAAATAAATATATGACATAGGCGTTAATTAGATATTAAATCTCAACATAATTTATTCTTTCTGCTATATTACTTCGTTAAGTACAACGGAACAGTTATCCACAGATACCTTCTCTACTTAGAATAAATTTAAAGCTAAAATTATGGTTTTCAAATAAGTCTTCACAGAATGGAGCTGGTCCCTCCAGAGTGATCTGCCCAGAGTCTGGCAGAATCCCACTATGCCTTACCAGAGGCCCATGAATGTCATACAATGTGAGCCCCCAGGGAGAAATAATTACCCTTTTTAGGTACTTCCTCACGTATTGCGAAACATACCAACTGTTAACTTGTGACAAACCTGGGCTTATGGTGTCTTCTAATGCAAACAGAGTGACATTTGAACAACAAACTTGGGACAAACATGGAGATAAAGTACCAATCAGTGCTGAAATATCACTACTGGTGACAAACAGAAATAAACACTCATAATAAAAGTTCTGAAAAATCTTGCACAAAGTCACATTGCAAAAACTGGAATGGATAACCTAATCCTTCAATGCACACATGACATTGTACAACAAAAGACTTCAAAGGGCTGGAGGTGTGGATAAAGTGGTACTGCATCTACCTAGCAAGCAGAAGGCCCTGAGTTAAAACTCCAGGACCACCAAAAACAAAAAGCTTCAAGCAACCTCAGGAAACCATTGTCCTCATCCAATCACCAAAATAAGACATCAGAAACTAATCATACAGTAAGCAGTATGGACAAACTCTCAAGTGGAGTATTTAAAACAGGACTTTTTCTGTTTGTGTTTGTTGTTGTTCCTGGTTTTCTATTTGTTTGTTTGTGACAGTGTTCTTGATATGTTGCCCAGACTGGCCTCAAACTCCCAATCCTCTTATCTCAACATCCAGACCACTGGAATTATGGATGTATGCCACCACACCTGGATTAAAAACAGTTGTTTTAAAAAAAAAACACAATGAGCTTCAAGAGAACACAGAAAAATTATTCAATGTTCCAGCACAATTACTTAGCAGAGAGATGGAAACAATTTAAAAACCCAAACACTTGAGCTCAAAAATACACTAAGTAAAATTTAACACATGATAGAAATAATATATAGCAGGATAAATCAAACAGAAGAAAGCATTAAAGAGCTCAAAGGTGGGCTGTTTGAAAAAAGGATGAAAATTGAAGAATACCTATGGGAACTTTGGGGCAGCATAAAGACAGCAACTATTTGGGTTGCAAGAGTTCGAGGAGAACTTGAGAATGTCAAAGGGGTAAAAATATTACTCAAAGAGGAAATAGCAGAGAACTTCTCAAACATAGAGAAGGAAACAAATATCCAGTTCTGAGAAGGTCAAAGTCACCAAACAGGAAAAAACTCAACCAAGTCTGCAGTAAGATACAGACTTACTAAGTTCTCAGAGGTGAAAGACTAAGCGAAGACCCTTAACAACAAGAGAAAAAAAAAAAAACACATAACAGTATTCCAAATTACCAAATAGCAGAAAACTTACAGATTAAGAGAAGACAACATGAGCTTTTTATCGACCAAGTCTGTATTAAGATACAATCGAGTTCTCAGAGGTAAAAGATGAAGAGAAGATCCTTAACAGCAAGAGAAAAACCAAAACAAATAACACATAAGAGTATTCCAAATTACCAAACAGCAGAAAACTTACAGGTTAAGAGAGGATAACATGAGCTTTTTATAGGACTTAAGTAAAAACAAAACAAAACTTATCAACCAATAATACTGAACCCGCAATGTTATATTAGCTTTCCTTTGTTGTAACAAAATGCTTGAGATTATTTTGGTTTACGTTTTGGAGTTCTGTTAGCCCTCTGCTTTGGGGCATGTGGCCAGGCAGTGCATTGTGGTGGGAGAACATGGCAGAGGAAACTGCTACCTCATGGCTGGTTCAGAAATTAAAAAGAGGGCAAGATCAGGTTGTCATAATTTCCTTTGAAGATGCACCCCCTATGACTTAAAATCTCCTACTCATTAAAGGTTTCACTACCTTCCAATAGTGCCAAGTTTAGGACCAATCCTTCTTCACATGGCCCTTTAGGGAACATTCCAGATCTAAACTATAACAAAAGCTATCCATTAAAAATGAAGAGGAGAAAAACACACCCCACTATCAGTATTAGCCAGATTATCCTGACCAAAAACCAACAAAGACACTGCAGAATTAAGTTGTAGCCTAGAACAAAATAAACCATTCCATCCAACAACAGCAAAATACTCACTTTCGAAAGCACATGTAGCATTCTCTAGGATCCACCATATGAAAAGCCCAAAAGAAGTCTCAACAAAATTTTAAATGTTGAAATTTTATCAAGTATCTTTTCTGACCACATGAAATAAAATCAGAAACCAATTGCATGAAAAACTTTGGGAACTATTCAAATATAGCTTATTCTTGAATAAACATGGATCAAGGAAGAAATTAAAAGAGTTTGAGGAACAAATGAAAATTGAAACACAACATATTGAAACCTACAGGATATAGGAAAATCACCACAGAGAGGGAAATTTATAGCAATCACCATCTGCATGAAAAAAGCAGAATTTCAGTACACAACATGCTGGTGTATATCCAGGAGCTAGAAAAAACAAGAACAAACTAAGTCCCAAATCAGTAGAAAAGAAATAATAAAGATCAGAATGGAAATAAATTAAATGGTGATAACCCCCCCAAATCAATAAAATGAAGGCCTACTTCTTCCAAAAGATAAAGCAAATTGACAGACTCTTAACTGGACTAACAAAGAGAAAGAAAGATGTCTCCAATAATAAAGTCAGAAATGAAAATGGAGATATTACAACTAACACCACATACATAATTAGAGATAATTATGAGCAAACTGTACACTAGCAGTATAATAACAGAAGAAATGGACAAATTCCTGGACACACAAACCTTACCAATATTGAATCATGAAGAAATAAAAAATGTAAACAGAACAATAACAAGTAATGATATTGAATCAGGAATAAAAAGTGTCCTCAAAAAATAAAGCCCAGGTCCAGATGGCTTCACTGCTGAGTTCTTCCAAACACTTAAAAGAACTAGTATCAATTCTTTTAAAATTATTCCACAAAATGGCAAAGAGGCTGCATTACCCTGATACCAAAACTAGATAGAGGACAACCAAAAAGAAAATGATGGAACAATAACCTTGTTAAACATAGATGTAAAAATCTTTGACAATATACTGGCAAACTAAATCCAACAGCACATTAAAATATTAGTCACAATGATCAGGTGGAATTTATCCCTGATGTGCAAGAATGGCTCAATATATACAAATAAATAAATAGTACTCCAAAGAATGTAGGAGAAACATAATATAGTCTTTCCAACAGTTGCAGAAAAGTTATTTTATAAAAATTCATTATGCCTTCATGATGAAAACACCAAATATATTAGGTATGGAAGTAAATACAACAAAATAAATGCCATATATAGTTAGCCAGCAGTTAACATCACATGAATGGAAAAAAATTGAAAACTCTCTCTTAAGGTCTGGAGTAGGATAAGAATGAACAGTTTCACCAAAATGTTTAGTACTTGAACTCCTAGCAAAAGCAATAATACAAGAGAAAGAAATAAAGATCATCCAAATTGAAAATAAGGAAGTCACACTTTCAGTTTGCAGATGTCATTCTCATATTTAAAAAACACTCCACCAAACAAAATATAACAAGTAAACAAAGTTTAAAAAGTTTCAGGATATAAAATCAGCATACAAAAATAAGTAGTGTTGCTAGACACTAACAGAGAATTTCCCTTTGTAAAATTAATATACACTAATTAATTAAATAAACAAGGCAAAAGAAAGTTGTCCCACTTACAATAGCTAAGAAAAATAAAATATTGATAATAAATGGAACCAAAGAGGTGAAAATCTCTATAATGAAAAATACTTGAAGAGGACACACACACGCAAAGAAAAGCCATCCTGTATTTGTATTGTAGATGGGAAGAAGCAATATTGTCAAATTGTCCGTACTACCCAAAGTGAGATACACATTCAATGCAATCCTTACCAAAATACCAATGAGATTCTTCACAGAACTAGAGAAAACTTTCCTAAAAGTCATATGGAACTACAAGGAATGCTAAAATGAAAAAGAAATCTTAAAACTAAAGAATAAAAGTAGGAGGCATTATATGCACTAATTTCAATATTTCCACCAACTTTTAGCAATCCAAGTAGCATGGTATTGAAATAAAGCAGACACATAGACAAATGGAACAGAATGTAGAGTCTTGAAGTAAGCCCTTGTATCTGTCAGGGAAATGAAGGAATGAGTGACTCCTCCAGTTCTTAATTTGCCTGTATGAAATCCATTCCATGTACTGATCTACTTTATTTTTACCCATTTCTAATAATAGCAAAAATATAATTTCCTCAATGAATTAATTCTGCCTTTGGTGTTTGATTTGACATTTCTTTCTACTGTTAGACTCTTTTACTTCTGATGTTCCTCTTGCTCCTGATTTTAGCTCTTCATGTCATCATGTCTTAAAAACATTTCAAAGGAACAGTTTTTTTCCAAACAATTTTTAAAGAAAATGCAAATTTCCAGATAGAGTGTTTCCTGCTCTAAACAAGGTACTCATTGCTAAACTCAGAATTTCTTCCTCGCCAGATGTGGTGGTCCAAGTGTGTATATCAGCTATGTGGGAAGCATAGTTAGGAGGATCACTGACCAAGCTGGCCTGGGAAAAATGTATGATCAAACCTGAAAAATAACTAAAAGCAAAAAGGGATAGAGGTATGACTCAAGTGGAAGAGTGTTTGCCTAGCAAGTGTGGGCCCAGAAGTTCTAACCCCAGGACCACCAAAAGGAATTACTTCCTCAATAGGAATGCCTCAATTTGGAGTACCAGGCAGTCTTAGAGCTTGGTAAAGAATGCTGTCAAGACAGGATGCCTGACTTCCTCACTTGACATTCTGGAATTCCTTTCTTTAACACTATTAGTCTTCATATCACATTCTTTGTTTATTTCAGGTTTAATGTTTACAAAGTAATCCTTTGCATATGCTTTCCTCTCTTTTAAAAGAACACAGAATGCTGGGTGTTGGTGGTTCACACCTATAATTCTAACTATGTGGGAGGCTGAGATCCAGAGGATCACATTTCAAGGCCAGCCTGGGGAAATAGTTCATGAGATCATTTCCAAAATAACCAGAACAAAATGGACTGGAGGTGTAGCTCAAGAGGCGGAGCACCTGTTTTGTAAGCAAGAAGTCATGAGTTCAAACACCAGTCCACCAAAAAAAAAGTAAAAATCAAATAAGAAAGAACACAAAATGTGATATAAATAAAACAATAATGCATACATTTAAATGAATATTTTAAAGGAGAAAAATTAAATGGACACACATATCAATTATCCAGTATCAGAAATAGCAGTTATCAGATCCTTTAATCTCCTATGTAGCCTCCCAAATAAACCATCACTCCACCCAGTTATCTAATGGTTAGTTTTGTGCTAGTTGTTCTCTTATCTTATAAATTTTTCCGCCTTTGTAAATATATATAATAGAAACATATATGCATACATAGATAATTTAGTGTTTTATCTTTGATCAAACTTCTAAAACCATTATTTTTATCTTATAGCTTTTAGTTTTCATGTTTTAGTTCGTAGTAGGTAGTATACACTTCAAGACTGAGATTCTAAATCCTGCAGCTGCCATTCCCTAACACAGGTTCTCACCTGAAAGTATCTGCTATGCTGAAGGAGGTACCTCCCTGGGGAGTGACTAGGCAACGACCGGCTGGTGTAGAGGGACAAATGCTTGACCTTGCTTCAAATGGGACTATTCTGAACAGACATCTTAGTCCAAATCTCTCTATGATGTTTGTTGCAATCACATCTAAGCCAGCTTCTATCTCTTGCTTCCTTGGCTTCTCTCATGTCTCATAGGTCTTGATCTCAGCGACATCCTCCAGTACTCCTGCACACAAATCTCAGTGTTTTCTGAAGAAAACAATCTATGGCAATTGGTAACATGGGTAAATTATGGGGAAAAGTCTAAAATGACATTCTGGAGCTGGATCACCCCTCTCAACCAGCTGACCGTGATGATCCCATCACGTGGGGTAAGTGAATATTGGTTCCACTGCTAGGTGTTAGTGGTGCATTTGGTGAACCTTCACGAGTGAGCTGCTCTGGAATACTGGTGGTAGAGGGTGGGGCTGTGATAGGACTGGTGTTCAAAGAATGGAAAGGACTATGGAATCAGGTAACATGCTGGGGCCCATAAATGCAATGTGAGAAGGCAGCAAAAGACTGAAGGCTATGAATTGGCTATCGAAGGCAAAATGTGAAAACTAGACACTATTATTTAGAATGTATGGGTCTCTGATCTCTAATGAGGGCAAAAAAAATCTGAGGGTCTGACAGAGGATTCTCTTATAAGACCAACCCGAAGATGCTCCACCTGGTTGACTTGATCTGGTGTGCCTCAGATAGTACATGGCTGAAGGGCCGTCCCAGCTACAGCTCACAACTGGTTGGCGGAGGCTCTGGAACAACAGTCACTGTTCAATTTCTCTCTTTCCAATTCTGCTGCTGTCACTACTCACAATCCCGAAGCACAAGTTTCAGAGTTACAGTCTATTTTCTGAACACTTCAGTTTAGGACTTCACTTAAAAGTTTGTTTCTAAAATTAGCCCATGTTAATATATATGCTTGTGGGTTTGTCAGTTTTTTTATAGCAGTGTGTCATTCTGTAGTACAGTTGTAGGTACTATTTTTTTCTTTTTCAAATAATATTTTTTTTCAAATAATATTGTTTTGCAGGTGGGGGTACATTGTGACATTTACAAAAATTCTTACAAAGTAGCAAATATATCATACTTGGATTCACCCCCTCCCCTACTCTCCTTTTCCCCCTTACCTCTATTCCTGAAATAGTTTCAACAGGTATAATTTTTACACTTATATATATATATGTGTGTGTATGTGCACAGTATTTGCACTATATTCACCCTCCTACACTTTTCCCTACCACCTCCATCCCCCCGACTGATACTCTCCACCTTCTGCAGGATCTGTTCCGCCCTCCTGTTCTCCAGTTTTGTAGAGGAAAAAAGAAAAAAAGTGACATCTTTGTTTGAGATAAAGCTAACCACACAGGAGTTTCCTTGTGATATTTCCATGTATCTATGTACTAAAACCCCAATTGGTTCATCTCCTCTATCTTTCTTCCTTCTACCTTAATCCCTTTCTTATGGTGGTTTCAGGTGGTTTAAGAATTCTATATTCATTCTTGTACAGAGAGTATATCACTTTCTTTTAAACTCTGTGGTTTTTGGACATACAAGTTGGCTATGGTATTTTGCTATTATAAATAATGTTGTTAAGAACTCCTTCCAGTCTCTTAAATTACAGGTGAAAGACCTTCTCTAGTGCAGTATTTCTCACACCTGACTGTACAAATTAATCATGTAAAGAATGTTTAGTGTACTGATGTTCGGGCATCATCACTAAAAGTCTTGACTTCATTGGTCATTGGTAAAGTTTCAGAATCAGTGAAGTTTAAAGGTTCTTAGTTTAATTTTAATGTCATTGTCAAAGAATCAGAAGCTATAGTATTGTAAATGCTAATTCATAGGTACCTCCACCTTTAGTTAATATAATAACCTATGCTCCAAAATTGTTGTGCCATTTACACTTGCAACAGTAATCAACTGAAGTTTTTATTCACACATAATCTTGTCTACATTTAGTATTTTCAGATGTCTAAATATGTGTGCCTTTGCAGGATTTAAATAGAATCTCTTGATAGGTTGTCTTTTAATTGTTGGTCACTAATAAAAGGAAGTTTTTTATTTCCTTCTGTTTATTTTATTTAAGTTTATTGTATATTCAAGATTCTTTACCTTCTGTTAAGTATGTGGATAATTAATATCCTCACTGAATATGTGCTTATATTTATATTTTCTTTATGATTATTTTAATGAAGTTAAAATGATCAACCTATTCTATTTACTTTTCCCTAATTGAATGTTATTCAACAAATTTTTACTTAACCAGAATCCATAAAAAATTCGTTTGTATTTTCTTCTAAAAATGTGCTGGCATTGTTTGCCACAATTGAGTTACTTATCTTGAATTGATTTTTATATATTGCTAGATATAGGGTAACTATGTTTTCTTCATTATGACCTGCCAATTATTTCAGCTTGTTTATTGCACAATCTAGCCTAACTACTGATCTGTCTTTTATCATAATTTCATATATGTAGAGATCTGCTTCTGGTTTCCATTTTATATAATCTAGATAAGATCTTCATCTACAGATGCACCAAATAAAACACTTAATTTTCATGGCTTTAGGATGCATCATGATGTCTGGTACAGCAAGTTTAACCTAGTTCTTTTATTCATGAATATTCTGACCTTTTCTCTTCCACCTGAATTGTAAAACAAGCTTAACAAGGACTAACTGAAAGTTGGAATTTGCTTGAAATTTCATTAAAACCACTGATTGATTTGGATAGTTATTATATTTGATTTTTGCCAAAAGGCAGAGAAGAGATATGATTTAGATAGCTGACTTTTTTGCTATCAGTAAAATCACATTGTTTCTTGTTAGATTCCTCCCCTCTTCTTATTCTTTCTCTCTCTCTCTCTCTCTATCGCTCTCTCTGTGTCATTATACATAAATATATTTATATATGTGCTTTTCCCATATAAGTCTATAACATATAAGCTTGCTAAACTGTATTTTGAGTTAAAACTTTTAAATTAATATTTTAAAATTATATATTCTCTCATATAACTCGTAAGTGTAATGTCTTACACTCTGGAAGAAGAAAGAAATCAGTTATAATGGCAAAAACAGTAAAAACAAGAGATAGAATGTCAAGAATAAGCTGAACATGAATATGCAAGACCTATATGGAGAATATTTTAAAACACTAGTGAAAGACATAAAGGAATATTGAGAAAAAGAAAATGTATGCTGTTATTTTAAATTTAAAAACTGCATCACAAAAAAATTCCTACACCGTCCCCCTCTACCAACATACACACACAAGCACACATACACATACACAGAGATTCTGTCCTTCTCTGACTTATTTTTCCATGTCCCTTGAACACTTTTTACAATATCTTTTTATTATACTTTGTTTGTTCTTTCTCTCATATCAACAAAATGTAAGCTTTATAAACCCAGTTAATTCCCAAGCACATAACAAATTCTGAAAGAACAGGTGCTGAAGGCCACAAAAGGAAGTGTGTAAGTGGCAAAATACTCCATGTTCTTGATAAATACATTCAACATTAGGTAACTAACCAGAAGACAGACAGATGATAGACAGACAGATAGGTAGATAGATAGATAGATGGATAGATGAGAGATGATAGATAAATAAGTAGGTAGACAGATAATGGATACATAGATTAATGGATGAGATGATAGATAGATATAAATAAAAAGATAGATGATAGATAGATAGATAGACAGACAGACATCCCATACATTAATGCTGCTATTCTATAGCTCCATTCCCCACCTTAGTTTTGCACTGGGAACATTAAGCATATTATAGGATTTACCCTTTTTATTATTCCCCTTATTTATATCCCATCACTAAAATGTAAACTGAGGACACAGATTTTTTCTGTTTTACATACTGCTGTATACACAGAACTGGAACAGTGTCTAGTACACAAGGCATTAAATATATATTTGGTATTCATAAAATATTCTATACATTTAAAATAGGTTACATAACAATTAACTTTTCTAAGATCTATATAAGTACATGTTAAAGTTTTTAACAAAAAGAGTCAAAATGTGAAAAAGTTCTAAAGATCCCTAATTAACATTACAGAAATGCTAATTTAAACTTCTCAGAAATATTTTAATTACACTCAAATGTGAGTTAAATAAAAATTCAAAAACAAGAAGCATTCTGTGTTGTTGAGGTTATGGGAAAGTGTGTTATCAGATTCGTAGCTACCAACCAGAGAACAATTTGGCAATAATTATCAAAACTGCAAATGATTATGCCTTTTAACTGAAAAACTTCACTTATAGAGAGTTTTCCTAACCTATGCTTGCATATGTACAAAATATTTTGAGTATGATGCTATTAATTATAAAAAATATGTAAATCTACCATAAAGAGATTAGTTAAATAAGCCATTGTACTATCTCATTGTGAAAAAGTAATAAAAATATCCTACCTCATATGCTGAGACGTTACCTTATATACATTCTTATATACTTTGTTCATAATATGTTGTATATTGAGAAAATAGCATCTAGAAGCATAGGCAAGGAATATGCTCTGTTATGAGAACATAATAACAACTCATATTTCTCTGCTTATATTTAAATGAGGAAGCTATGTGAATGCAAACTAATAAAAATAGTTACATGCAAAAGAAAGCCCCAGTACTGGGAAGATGGACATTAAAGCTGTTTACAATTAAGTAAATTCCCTTTAAAGAAACAACAACTAAGCAATGACTTTTAGTTTAGTTTCAAGTCAGCAATAAGTACATTTACTTGACCATTTTATTAGAAGGCATGTAAATAACATTTCTCATATGCATTGATGCAATCACACTAAATAGCGGTATTCATCATTTGACGTGATGCTGCACCAGCAAAGATAGCAAGCATGCTTTATGTGATGGTCCTTAACACAGATGAACCAAAACCAGATCCTTCCACTAAGCTTACTTATTCTTGCTCTTGTTCAAGACACACCAACAGATAATGAGCTTACTTCACATATATTAGAAATCTGGCCAGTAGGTAGACTTCAACATTAGTGTACAGACTTGCTAATTCAAGCATGAATTGTATATGTCACTAGCATCTGCTACCAGCTCCTTAGAATGCCCAATGGAAGCTGTGAGTAGGGGCACACCTACAATCCCAACACACGGGACTTTGAACAGGAGGATGGTGACTTCAAATCCAGCATGGGCTACATAGTGAGATCCTGCCCCCTGCCCACTGGGGACTCCATCCCAGAACCACATTTTATCAAGAGACCCAAAAGTTTTTGTTCCCTATAAAGTTTGCAAAGCACTGACTTAGAGAACAATGAGCCTAGCTCTTTAGATTATTTCTATTTACCATAGACTTATACTCTTAAATATTTTTGAAAAAAATCTTAATTTTTTTCTGCATTCTCTTCCATTTGCTATGTTCTATTTCTCTCCTGGTTTGTTTTCTTCTTGCTGAATACTTTTCTTTTTCTACATTCTCTTCTGTCCCTCCGTCATCAAAAAACCAAGAGATTTTAATCTTTGGGATCTGAGCAATTTATCATTAATTTGAATTGTGCTGGAAAGTTTAACTCTTAAAAACTTTCTCTGTGAGAATTTTCTCCAATGTCTTTATTGCTTCTTTTTATTGGAAAAATCTCTTTTATTTGAGTTCTGTTAACTGGCAAAATTGCAGATTAGTCATGTTGGTGGTGGTAGAAAGGTAATAGCAATAAATTTCCAGAATAACATAAGTAACCCCAAAATATAGGTCCATAGAAAGAAGTCATTTTAAAAAGGAATATTAGTTTCATAATCTAATAACAAGTTTATTTTATTTTGGGGGCAAGAGTCTATTGTGGAAATCTTAAGAGAATTTTGCCCGATAAAATATCATAAACACCTATGCATAATTCTTTTCATACAGGTTCTGGGCATTTGTCAACTCTGAAACCAACATATAGCTCTTGAATTCTATGTCCTAAGTGCAAGCTGTAATCAGTGTGAATATCTATACTTCCTTATCAGTGTTTCAGTCAAGTAAAAATTATAAATCATTCTGGGAGGGAAAGTAAATGTTTTCTCCCTGTTGATGCACATTAATTGTGAAATGTTGGTATAATCATAACACATGAAATGAAATATAAATTTCCCTTTCTAAACTGAAAATAATGAATTCCTTTTCAGATGATGAAGTGGAGTATTCCAATAACTGTGTTTTTGTGTGTGTGTGATGTAAAGCTCCTTATATGTAAAACTGTAAGGTCAGGAATGTTCAGCCAATTGTGCAATTGAGTTGGCTGAATATCCTCAAGTACTGTATAATTTAGGTCAAGCAGGTTAATTAGCATATTATTGTTTGGCCAAATGAACAGCATGAAGTTGCCAAACTTAAATTCCTTAAATAGTAACACATAAATCTTAGTACTCTGGCACTTCTACAGATGGCAGCATGCTATCAGATAGATGGAGAGAGCTGCTTGAGCATAACATTAGGATTCTAAACATCAAGAAAACTCCATACTGAACAAATTTCACAGGGCAGTAGAAATTTATCATGTTTGTTTTGTTACTGTAACTCACGTCTTGCCAACTCAACCCATAAAGATAAGGACATATACAGAAGGTAGCAAAAGTGCGAGTAAGAAAAAAAGCAATTTATGCAAAAGTAGTATGCAATACACTGCAGTCTCACAAAAGAAATGAAGCAAATTATTGTATTGTTGCTTTGCTTTTTATGACCAATGTCAACTTCTAAGTCTCTTTTGTCTTTAATTTATCTTGCTTCTTATATTATCACACAATATTTTGGAGACATTCTGTCAAGTACCAGTTCTCCATATTATATTTTTCTGTCTTGTATCCAGTTGTCATTATATTTATCCTTAAATAAAAATGGAATGTAATAGCATAGAACACATTACAGTAGCAATCCTTGGGGGGAAAGTATGATAACTAGAGAAAATAACTTTACTCATTAACTTAGGATTTTATGAAAATCTGATTAAGTTTTAGTCAGAGGCAGGTCCCCAGGACAACCCTCAGGTTTGAAGATTCACTGGAAAGATTTATAGAACTCAGAAAGCTATTATATTCATGGTTACAGTTTATTATAGAAAGCATATATAGATTAAAATCAGCAAATGAAAAAAGTGAATAGGGAGGAACCCAAAAGGTGCCAGCCATGTGTTTCTGGTTATCTTTTCCTGGGAGAGTCACACAGTTACTATGAAGTTCTCCCCAAAACAATGTGTACTAAGGGAAGTTTGCCCAAGCCTTAAATCCAGGCATTTTACTTGGGAGTCAGTCTCCTAGGTTTGCAAGTGCCTGTATGGCTGACCTCAGCTACTTAGAATCACCACTCTGAGAGGTCAAACTTTTATAATATGACTCCAAGATGCAAGTATATGTGCAAAAATGTGTACAACCACAATAAATCACATAGTTAGCATATCCTGTGTCATGTGACCCAAAGTCTGAGCATTTAACTATATATATATAGTTAAATACATATTTTTATTTATATAATTAAACTATATATATAAAATAATATATATAACTATATATATAAACTATATATATGGTTTTATATATATTGTTTTATTGCATATATATATATATACAACTCAGGGCCTACATCTTGAGCCACTCCACCAACCCTTTTTTGTAAAGGGTTTTTTTTGAGACAGGATCTCATGAAATATTTTGCTTGGGCTGGCTTCAAACACATCCTCCTGATCTCTGTGAGCTTTGTGTCTCCCATGTGTACAGATATCTCACAATATGGCAGAGAAAAAGTAGGAAAGAAAGACAGGTAGGCTGTGGGGAAGAGCCAGGGGCGAGGACCACTATGTTGCTGTATGTCATCAGAAGAAGTGAAAAATTATAAACCCCAGGCTTCAGGTCATTGTGGAAGATATTTTTTATATGCAATCTTAGATGACAGACTGTCATGTCATCCTAGGCAAGTAGAAGACCTAGGATTCTAAATGAGGGCTTCAATGTGGAGAATAGGGACCTGGTATTAGTCAGTGAATATAACATAACTAGATTTGAGAATGGATGGTAAATGAAGGTTTTAATATAAACAAGTCAAATACAAAAGGAGGCAGACAAAATTGTGCTACAAAATAAAAAGTTTAGAGCCAAACAAGATGGCTCATGCTTATGGTCACAGCTACTTAGGAGGTTTGGATCCAGAGGATCACAGTTTGAGGCCATCCAGGCAAAAATTTAGTGAAGCCCTATCTCAACAAATGAGCCAGGTAAAGCACTTACGAATGAGCACAAGTTCTGTCAAAACTCCTGTACCACGAAAAAATAAATAAATAATAGAGGCTATGTCAGAGGTCAGACAAATGGAGAAAATTTGTGTAGAACAGAAAAAAAGTAGATCCTGGAAACTGTCTCTAAGTCTTCAGCACTCAGAAGATAATAGGACACTTGTACTTGTGTTTGTTAGAGAGGAGTGTGCTGATCAGGGACAAAACACCATTCAAATATCATGTATATAAATTTAGACACATTCTAATTAAGAGGGAATGCTTCCAAACTGTAATTATGAAAAAGTCCCCTGTTTGTTAAACAAAAATATGGCAGAGCGGGTTCAGTGAGATGGTGATTGTGCAAAGACTCTAAATTTAAACAAAAGAAAGAACAAAGAACAAAGGAAAGGAAAGAAGGAAGGAAAGGAGGGAGGAAGGGAGGGAGGGAGGGAGGAAGGAAGGAAAGGGACGGAGGGAGGGACAGAGGGAGAGGGAGGGGAGGGGAGGGAAGGGAAGAGAGGAAAGAAGCATATGCATTCAAAAGGCTAATTTGATCAGAATTCTTGTCACAGATATCAGAAAATCATTAACAGGGAAGTATCACGAGTCACTGTGAGATTTCAATATATACATCATAAATCATAAAGTCAAAAAATAAACTTAGTAGGAATATTTGAAGCAGATTAAAATGACAGAACAGAGATGAGAAGAAATCTAGTATACTCCAAGGAAGCCCTCTGACATCACTTCACCCAAGCCAGGACTGTGGAGATTTGGTGAAAAGGAACAAATAGTGAAAAGGACACAGGATGAAAATTAATTAAGTTAAAGTGCTCCAGACATTCTGAAAGATCCAGTAAACCAACATTGCAATCAGTTGTTAAGCAATATTCATTCAGGCTCTCAGAGATTGTTTATTGAGTGTCTCCTGGATGCTGATAACTGTGCTTGGTGCCATCTACAAAGTGATGTACATGGGGCTTCTTATCCAGGGAAACCAAAGATGATGAGAGAATTTACACAGATGCATAAATTAATTACATAAATCAAGATAGTAACTGGTAAAATATAAATTGTCTTGCTATTAATAAATATTTCAGTAGTAAAACTGGGATGTAGTCGAACTCATGTCTAGAATCTAATATTTAAGTAGCCAAGTAAAGTTAGATATCAGATGTAGCATAAGCAGAGGAAAGAGAATTTGCAAATGCCCAGAATCAAGATAAAAGTTTGCCTAATTTGAGAAGCTGAGGAAAGTGTTTATGTATAAAGCATAATGGGCAACATGAAGAGCAGTAGCAGACAGCATTATAGAGTTGAGTAATGTCTAAGAACTACTAAGAATTTGGATTTTTATCCCAAATGTAGATACTCTGAATACTAGGTGAGACCAGATCAATATTTTGAAGTATATAATATAAGAGAAAGAAATCAAATGGATTGCCATTTTAAAAAATAAATGTGTAACATATTAAAATAAGTGAATCAAAGAATGCGCTGAAATTTTAAGAAGCCAAGATACATGTACAACTTAAAGCAAATGAATCTTAAGAATACTGAACTAGATATAATTGTGAACAGTGAGAACACATGCACCAAATATAAACCCATCCGTGTTCAAGCTGAAGATAGGGAAGTTTGGGTCAACCACAGACCAGAGAGAAATGGTTGAAAGCATTTTGCTTAAGTAGAATATTGAAGTCATAATGCACACTGTATAAGAACACTGCAGATTCTTCAGCTCTGGGTGGCCGTATGACTTGGTAGTGCCACCTGTCATTCTCCAAGAAAAGCAAGAACACATGAAAGTAATGTGATGGTTGCCACGAACCATCACAGGCAAGTTAGAGGCATTACCAGAGGAGTTCTGGCATCAACATCTGAAAAAGCATATCTAAATGGGAAGAATTTAATTCCATATTTTTGTGTCTTATGTGAAAAAAAATGGGCCTCTTTAGGTTTAGCTTAATATATATTATGTATTAAATAAATAATATATAAATTATTCTGTATAACTGGTATGATATGGTATGCAATACATACTTACATTAGCTCTAACAAGATCATAAAACATGAATTAATGATGACTATCAAAGAAATCAGGCTTACAAATTAAAATATCTCTGAAGTTAGAGGAACACTGTTTATTGCTAATTCTTTACACAAAGATTCAGGATTTTATCTTATCTTCTAAAAGTCTTTGTATTTTTCTTATGCCAAATAACTCTTAATTCACACTTCTCCTTTTTTGATTGCATGTGTCAAGAGCAGCATTAGCATGGGTTTTGAGGACAGGTTCTGTATTTATATTCAGGTTCTAACATTTGGCAATGTAGACAACCTCACTGAGTGTCATTTTTCTTATCTGTAAACAGATCACCTTACAGAACTGTGGGAATTCAAATTTTCAGAACATCACCCCAAATACAGTCTGAGACCAATGGATATGATTTATTGTTTCAATAAGATCCTTTACATATAAAAGCACTCAGAATATAAAATGCAATGCAAAGTGCAAGACATTACTGTTTCTTTAAGTGACCTTTTATTTCCTCTCAAGTTCAAAGGGTACCTAAATAAAATTTAGCCTTTAATAACAGTGGCTAGTTGTGACAAGTGCCAGGCAATATTAAAAAGTATCTGATTTCTCATTTAGAGAAGTTTCTCAATATCTCTGACATGAATTAATAGTCAAATGCAGCTGTGAAAAATACTTCCATTTTCCACCTTACAGCCATCCTCTACCCTTCTCCATCCTATTCGGTGTCTCTGAGGTTCACATGTATGCATTGTGCCAACAGAACAACCATGTCCTCACTTTATTTAGGTTCAGCCAATGAAGAGCCCTTTATCAAAGGAAGAGAGAACCTGAGATCTTTAATTCCTACCATTCTCTGTTGTCTCTACTCTTTATTCTGGTCTCATTATCTTTCCTTTTTATATTTTTCATTTTTTATTTTATTTTGTATATTTAAATGTGGTTCATCATAACAATTCCATATATGTCCATAATGTACTTTGACCACATACACCCTCCCACTGCCTTCTCTTATCCTCCTCTCTCCTCTCACTGGTCCCCTTCCTCTTCCCAAATAGTCCCCCTTACTACAACTCCTAGGTTTTTCTCCAATTGAGAGTCTGCATATAAAATATGTGATATTTATCCTTTCAAGTATACCTTATTTTGCTTAACATGTTAACCTCCAACTCAATCCATTTTACCACAAGTAACATAATTTCATTTCAATGTCATTACCTTTTATCCCACTGATTCCTGCCCCCAGAGGTCACTTCATGCCAACTGTCCCTTTACTGAAGCCAGTGCTCCACTCAAACCCATCTGCTTGATGCAACTGTCCCCATACTTTGTCTCTTTGACCCTGGGTGTGGTAGCAACTCACCTGCAGATAGTCCAGGTTCCTGCACTATTTCAGCTCCCTACACCCTGGTCACACCTCGGTCATAAGTTCCATAGTAAACAAGCTTCCAATGAATAATCTGATTTGTTTCTTACTGGTTGGATTTTGACCTTGATACATGGACCTTACATTATGCTTAAATTCACTCTGTCAGACTTTCATTTCAGGTGATATATACCTATGACATCAAAAAGCCCAAGCAACTCAGTTGTAACATGACCCTATGACAGTCAATTTTGGAGGAGCAGGGTCTTTCACTACCCATGTCACATGGCAATGCTTGACAGCAGTCCTGACAACAAGCTGAAACACTCAGGAAGAAGTCCACAACATGGATATGTTAATAAATCAGTGAGAATTCTAGAGGGAAGAGAAAAAATTGAAATGTAGGACAGGCATTCTCCACACAGGAGTATGAATTCAATTGTTTACCTGTTATAATTTATATTACATAAATTCACTTGAGTACCCCTATTAATGATACTTAATTTTCGTCTTCAAGCTGGTAATAGCTAAGTACATTCAAGATACCCAGCTAAATCTTGCAATTAAATATATAGAGGTAAGTCTAGAATTGAATCTGAAACTGAATTGCAAAAACAAATGTACAGAAAGAGGAATAAGCATTGCACTTATGAGACTGAAAAAGAGTCAGAAAGTCTAGAATATAAATTGAATGTTTAGAAAGATAGGAAATATTAACTGATGTATACTCTTAGATGGATGTTAAAAAGTTCAACACCAATCACAAAGGCAATGCATCTATGAAGTATTCAGCAGAGTGGTTAAAAGAATCTTGGAAATTTTCAAGCAGATATCAGCAGGAAAATATTAAAATGATTGATTGCACTCATGTTTTGACTTCTTTAGAATTCTCTCAAGGGAGGGAGAGAGAGAGTAAGAAGAAGGAGAATAAGAAAGAGAAGGAGGATGAAGAAGAAGAAAGAAGAAGGAGGAGGAAGAAAGAGAAAGAAAAGGAAGGAAGGAAATGAAATGAAAACAGGGATGCTTAGCTAAATGGACTGAGTGAGCTAAACAATAAGCAAGATAAACCTGGAACATTATAGTGCCAAAAATAACATGTAAAGTGTTTTTCTTTAACATTTTCACAATGACTGGATATTAGAAAAGCACACAAATTCCAACTGAAGAAACTCTTAAGAAAGCTGGAACAATGTTGGAAAAAAAAAGAAAAGACAAGGAAAAGCAGGGAGATAGGTGAGAAGAGATAAGAGACATAGTGGTTAAACACAGTCTGGTATGTTGGATTAAACCCTGGAAAGAAAGAAAACCTTAATGGAAAAACTGATGAAATCCAAATAAATTCTAGGGTTTAGTTAACAGTTAAATACCAGTATGAGTTTCTTGGTTTTCAGCACAGCAATAACACCCTACTGATGTTAACAGTGATAAACAGGGTGAGGGGCATATGACACAGCTGTAGTATCATGTTTGCAACATTTCTGTAAAAATAAATTATCCCCAAATGAAAAGTGTTATTAAGTTTTTTAAGAAATAAAAGATAGAATATGATAAAAAGTAATGATGAGAAGAATGGAGGACAGAGAAACAGATGTTGATATTTTATTGATGTTACTCTTCAATACTTTGTTATAAGTGTGTTTTTCTACTGACTCTGAGTGATACCTGGTGACTTGCACTACTGAAATGGTTTCAGAGTGTTTTAGGCCAGTAGCTATTGATGCTGAAACAATCTTATGGTTTTCACTTCAATTTGTTGTGGAAAAAAAAAGATGGGAGAAGATTACTGATTTAGTAATAATTACCTCTAAGTGAGAAAATTAAAAACTATAACACAAACTTAACTTTTGGGGCCTCTCACCTCTCAAAGGATCTCCAAAAAGTCACCAGCTCATCCTGACAACTACAAAATAAATATGTCATTAGTCCTATTCCATACCTCTTCCAACAATCCATCATGTCCTCTCATCTCCCAAAGACGTATTGAGCTGCATTTAAGTGAAGTGGATACTGATGGAGAAGATAACTATTTCTGGCAACTTAGGTTCAACAATATTCTATAAAATATCTTTCATTTTTGGGCTATTTCAATAGGATTAAATAAAACACAATACAGATTGTATTTCTTTCCTCTATCAAAGAGAAAAAATAGCCCTTAAGTTATTTTTATTCTCAAAATACATATATGTGATCTTACTATTTTGAAGCAGGATTAGAGATTAGACTTAAAAACTGGGATATATCTACCATAGCAAAAATATTCTCTTAGAGAAAATGACAGTAAATAATATAAATCATGAATTCAAATGTTCTAGAAGTCTATATGTTGGCAGATTGACAAATTGTACTGGAACTGAATCAAAAGTCTGAGGCAGAAGAAATAGTACACAGCAAATCTGCAAGTGATAAGCATGGGGAAACTGCCAGCATTTACACTATAACAGCTGAAAACACAATTTTGAGGGTATAGCCATAATTTAGCCCCTTCTAATATATATTTTAGTAGTTGCCATTCTTCTAAAACAAGACACATTTTCTTGCACCTCAACTGCATTCAAACAACAGAGGAGGCTTTCCTCTGTATCCAGTGCAAATGACTGAGGAATTGGGGCATAACCTAGTTACAACTAGATAGACTAGAGAAGTTGTTTTCTTGTATTTGTGGAAAAGACTATCTCATCCATTGAAGTTACTAAGGAAATTTATCACTCTTTCCTTGACAACATGAAGGTATATGGCTTTTACAAAATGTCACATCTGACTCCCAAAAGAGCAAGGGTAAGCACTACATCTATTCTTAAGCTCTCAGTTAGAAATTCTTAGATGTCACTTCTGGCATATCCTATAAGTTGTAAGAGTCAAAGACTATCTCAGATTCAAGAAGAAGGGAAGCAGAGTCCAACTCTGGATGGGAGGAGTTGAATGCACATACAGAAATAGAATAATTATTGATAGCTATATTTGGAAACAATCTAGCATGGTGAAGGATATGTTGATAAGAAATATGAAGAGTGAAAATCATCTGTTCAAATAGTTGAAAAAAGAAAATTAAAGCGGAGAAACTTCTAAGATTAAAGAAACTGATAAGTCTCCTGTTAGTTGTGATTACTGACTTGAAGGGTAACTTATCTGGTTAGTTATGACGACAGAAGAGACTCAGTTAGATGAGGACATAGAAACAGGCATGGTCCAAGGTGTGCGGGGATGGCAGGGGAGGCAGGACCCTATTAATTGGCTTGATTTATTAAATGTTAAAATTACACAGTTCTAGCCAGTCACAGTGTTTCAATCCTGTTATCCTTGCCTCTTAGGAGGCTAAGATCAGTCAGATCCCAGTCCTGGCCAACCAGGCATAAAGAGAGACCAATTTCAGAAAAAAACAGAGCAGAAAGGACTGTCTGACTCAAGCACTGGAATACCTGTCCAGCAAGTGTAAGCCCTGAGTTCAAACCCCATTACAGCCAAAAAAGAAACTTACACAGTTCGAGTTCCAGCTTCTCAATATTTTGACAGTGAATCTTCAATACATTCCAACAATTTTAATAAAGGGAAGAAAATTTGATTTGTCATTAGAAATTGTGATTAAAATAGAATCCATTGAATTTTAGGAAGATTATATTTTTATCCAGTGATTCACCCTACTGAGATCCTCTAAATCTACTTCTCCTTTCCTCCATAAGTACTTTGATTTATGATCTTTCAATAATGACAAAGCACTGTAACATAAATAACAATTAAGTGTTAAGTAAGTGTGGATATTTATTCAAAATTATTTCCAAAAAGTTATGAGTATTTTGCTTTTAAGCCTTAAGTCTTTGAATGCTTTAAAACTAAACTACTTTAGTTTTACTATGTTGAAGAAAAAAATTTGAGAAATGCAAAAATTACAAAAGAGGCATGATGAATAGAAACATTGAACCACTTGAAGGAACTAATAAGAAATAGAACCACATTTATAAGCAACAATAGTTATGTTCTCATAAAATGGTACTGCTCACCCAGGTCTAAAGAGACAATGCTTCTATTCAAACAATCATGACTTTGTTAGAGACTTAAAGCAAGAACATGGCTTTGCTATGATACTAATACCAAATTATAAAACTAAGACTGTGTTTGAGGTCTGTGTGTTGAGAAAAGTTAATATGCTTTATTTTCTAAAGAAAGATTGCACTTCTTCCTTAAGCAAACTTCATTAAAAGAATCCAAGAAAGCTCCATTTCATATGGAAAAGTTTTCAAAATAGCTATTGCTGAAGTGAGGTTTAAAAAATTGATTACAATTCCAAAATTACTGTGCTCAAAATCAGAGTATGATAAGACTATCAAGAATCTGTGACTTAATTATTCTATAGCAATTCCCTGTTGCAACCCTCTAAAATATTTCACTCATTTGATTTAATGATCTCTCATTAGGGATCTCTCTAGAATGTTTTACTTTTAACATATGTTCCACCTTTTCATAATGTATTAATTTTCCACTCTTTTTACATTCTTATTAGTTTTAAGATACTTATATTTTATCACCTGCATTATATTCATCTCTTCATCTTTTTGGCTCTTGATGTTACTTTATACTCAGAGAATTTGAAAGTGTTCATTTGGGGACAATTTTTATTTATGTATTTGAAACTTTGGAGGAAGAGAAAACTTGTTGTAGAATGTTTTATGAAAATTCCTTTTCCTAATGCATAAAATATATTAGATGACATGACTTTTCTTGGTAGGCTTGGAAAATGAATCATGAACGATATTTAAGGACTCACATTGCCAGCAACTTCTGAAAAAAGATAGAAAAATGAAGCCAAGCTTAGAAAATACAGAAATACTGCACCCTGTACTTGCTAGAATTAGAGGAAAAATAGGCAGTGATAAATTTTTTTTCTTATTCCTCTGGAACAAAATACATGTGCTTTCTATCTTTTAGTGATAGATAATTTGTTGTGTTATGAAGTCAAGTCAACAACAAAGAGCAAATGAGTCACTGGTGAGGAAAAAATACTTGGCCCAGTTTCCTGCTTCAAAACAAACAAAAAAAAAAAGAATGACAAAAGATAATAGAGGTGAAAGTTGCGTTTGTCTGGAAGTGATTTTCATTATCACGTTCCTATGGGACGTATTTTTATATGCATTAAGAACTACTAGGTGTTAAGTCTACTGCATTAAAGTTTTGACTGAGATGGCTTGAGCAAGAAACTGATGAAACTAGAGACTATCCTGAGAGATCCAGACATCAGAAATGACCCAAACAATGTACACACATGTGAATAAATGAATAATTTAAAAAAATTTTTAAATAAAGAAAAATGCTGAAGACATACTCCATCAAGCAAGAAAAATTTGGTTTAGTTTGATCTGATGTAGAGTTTCTCAGGAGTACACTAATAAGGAAATTATTTGTCAGAAAGCACTTATTCTTATAAACGCTATTGTCAGGAAGCTGTTAACTGTATTAGCAACACCAATAAAATTAAGATGCTCTCTTCCTTATGCATAAAAGCTGAAAATTCCGCCAACCTGAGTTGAACTCTTAAGTATACAAAATAAATGCGGCACGCAACTCTTGTGCAATAAGCAAAAATGATATGATACAAATCATTTTCAGAAGCTACACTGCTAAGTATCCAGTGTAGCTAAACATTGAGCATTAAGAAGCAATGGACCATATTGTACTGGCCCATTTGTACTCTATACACACTGTATATTCACTGTAGATATCAGGAATAATCCAGCAGAATGTATCTAGCTCAAGCTGTCATATAAAGAAATGGATAATTGTAGAAGTTTTAGAATATAAATAGAGCTAGTTATAAGAGCTATAAATACAAGCTGGAGACCAGAAATCAGAGTAAACCAGAATACTCCTTCTCCTTACATATCTTGTTTCTAAAACCCAGTAAAATAAATTCAAGCAGTATAGAAGTCAACCTCAAGGGAGAAACTATCCCATGAGACTACAACAGTACACAATAGCTTCCCTAAATGGAAGGTGTCATCACCATCTACTCTGGCAAAGGAAGCCAGGTGGGTGTAGGGCTTTTAAAGTCCTTTCTTTCTGATTTCTTGCTCCTATTTGAAAAAAGGCCAAAGGTGACAAAGTAAAGGAAATGTCTGACAATGAACTCTCGTCAGATAACTTGTTAGCTTTTCTTCTATACTTTTCCTGTATTTAAATATTGAATATTGACATCCAAATCACCAGAGCATAACCTCTTATAGAAGGGTTAGGAATTCTAGCCTGGGCATCAGTTTGCAAAGGAGACTGTATCCAAAGGAGTGTGCTCTGTGTTTCTAACTTTGCATCATGGCTCTTAACCAAATACAAAATAAAATCCAGTGGTCAAAAGTCCTTTTCTCAGGCTGGGATATAACAGTGACTAGTTCACTTTTAGTTATAATGTGTAAGATATGAGGTAAATGAAATGCTAGATGTTCATGTGATCTATGAAGTTTGAAGTGTGACCACAGCCACTGGCTGGGATGGAATATCAGAGTCCTGTTTCAGCAAATGGAAACTGGAAGGAATGAAAATTGTCAGGGTCCCAACCAAACAGAATGTAGTTCCATTGAGTGAGAAATATGTAGAATACCTTGCAGCAGCCAGAAATTGGGAAAAACTGGTGGTAGTTTGTGAAAGTCAGTGGACACACAGGGGTCCAGAGAGTTGCCTCAAACAAACTTCTTAGGAAGCACAACTGGTACTTGGTCCACTAGGAATGTGAGGGAAATTTAGAAGATTCTGCTGGCAGCTGTGTGCCAGGTGTATTCAGAGGCCAATTCTCTAAAATGAAGGCTTTTATCACCAAGGCAGGAAAGCAGGTACAGAAGAAAACAAAAATTTGTCTCTTTCAATGAATTTCATAAAAATTAAATAATTAAAATTATAAAGTCTATGACTTAATTCAAAGAGTATGGGGCTGATGGAGTGGCTCAAGTGGCACTTGCCTAGCAAGTGTGAGGCCCTGAGTTCAAACCCCAGTGCTGCCAATAAATAAATAAATGTACTAAAAGTTGACTTTAGAAAATGAATCAAATTCCTATTTGAATTAAAATAAATGCTATTCTTTCAAATAAGAGAGAAAAACTTTTCCTCCCAAATCTATAGCATAGGAAATATATTTGCTGTTCTATTGAAAATTTTTACTTTTACAAAGCGACCCTTGTAAGTTTGATATAACTGTCTTGTACTGTCTATTCCTTCCATTGTAAACCTTCCTTCTAACAAAATTTCAAAACAGGAATGTGCTACCACCCCTGGCTTTCGTTGGGTGAGATAGGATCTTGAGATCCTTTTCCCCCGGCTGCCTTTGAACCAGGATCCTCCCCACTCTGACTTCAAAATATCTGGGACTGCAGACTTGAGCCCTGCACCTGCCGTGGCTACCGCCCCTCCCCCCATCTTTGTCTTTGTCTCTCTGTCTCTCTCTCTCTCTCTCTCTCTCTCTCTCTCTCTCTCTCTCTCTCGCCCTCCCTGTCTCTCTGTCTCTCTGTAGTACTGGGTTGCTAGGCAGGCACTCTACTACTTGAACCACAACCCAAACCAAGAAATGGTTTCTAATGTCAAATAATAGTACTTTCCTACCAAATGGCAAGCTCTAAGCCTAAATAAATTGACAACCATATTCAGGATGATTTCTGGAGCAAGAGGTTGTAGTGTCAGCAATGCCATACAAGCTGAGCTCTTTGCTCTTTGGAATACTGTCTCATTCCCCAGCTCCAAACAGATCCACACATGGCATCTGACTGTATTGATGAAGGACTGGAAGCAGAACCAATCGTGGACTGTGATAAATCAGCCTTCGAAAAACTTCACTCTCCACCTGAGAACCTCCTGATGGTAAAAGAAAATGAGTATCACATCTTCACTAAGGCTTGAGATCCCTTCCCACTCATCCCTCCTCTTCTGAGAAGATGAACTAGAGGATTCAAGGCTTAGAAATAGTCTGACTGCCAGGGGCATGGCTCAAATGCCTAGCAAGTGTGAACTCAAACCCCAGCACCACCACCACCACAAAAAAAAAAAAAAGAAAAAGAAAAGTCTGACTTCTCTACTGCACTTGTCTGAAACCTTCCACTTTGCCTAAGGGAGGAGAAAGGTGGCACATGCAGGGCTGGGGTAAACAAGAAAAATGTCCTATTTCCTGAGTAAAAGCCTTGTTGGGAAGAGGTGAAAGTGGCCAACAAGCATGTGAGTTTTGTCACCTCAAGTGGTTTGCTGGTGTTTCTTGGGAAACAGCCCTGCTGAATAGGAAAATTACAGTGTTAAATAACAAGGTAAGATAAATGACCTGCTTCAGGTACATTGAGTGCAGGCATAGAGGTGAGAGGGTAGATAATGTGATTTTTCCCTATTAAGTCCTAGATTTCTAAGTAATTTTAAAACACTTCTCTATTTGTTTTGTTCTGAAAATATTTAAGAATGCACTTTTTGATACTGAAAAAAGATATAGCTGCAGACATTTGAATTTTTTTAAAACATATCTCCTACACAGGAAGAGAAAGCACAGTGTTTCAAGGATGAAGTCATTTCTATACCTAAGCATACACAGGCATGACTGGGTACCAGCTTTCGTGAATTTATCCTCTTTACAGCATTCATTGAATCCAAGTGTGAAACTCTTCATTTTCCACTACAAGAAACTTTGAAAAAGTGAGAGTTTCTGCCTTCAAGGGCCTTAAAAGTTAATTTGTATATAAACAATATAATTTGATTACTTTTTAAAAATAAAATAAACTTTATGGAAGTGAAATTATATTTGCTACTATGGCTATTATTTAATTAAAATATATGTCATTATAATTACAAAAATTAGAGTTGATTTTTAACTAAATCAAGTACAATATAGAGTTTATTTAATTGGGGGGGAATTCCATTATTAAGAAAAGTTATTTGAAAAAAATAAGGAAAGCAAGCTTAAAATCTGTTCCTCCTTAACATAGAATGGAAATACTACTTCATCCCTTAGGAGTTCCATAGTGTAAGATTCATTAGAATACCAATGTGGGTGGCACCCAACTTAATTAAACAGACACTATTGAACTTAGAAACACAGATAGATATCAATACAGTGGTGGTGGGAGACTTCAATACATTTCTGTAACCAATAGACAGGTCATCTTGACAAATAAATCAACAAAGAAACTCTGGAATTTAATGACACTATAGATGTATCAGACCTGATAGACATCTACAGAGCATTCTATCCTGCAACAGCACAATATACTTTCTTCTCAGCAGTATAAGTCACAAAAAAGACGTTTTAACAATCATCAGGAACTACTTTGAAAATCTACATCAAAGTAAATTGGAGAATCTAGAAGAAATGGACAAATTTCTAGATATGAACACCCAAAAATGACCCAAGAGGATATTGTTAACTTGAACAAATCTGTAACACACAAGGAAATTGAAGCAGCAATAAAGATCTCCCAAAAAAGAAAAGTCCAGAACCAGACAGATTCTCCACTAAATTCTACCAGACCTTTAATAAAGAAATAATACCAGCACTCCTCAAACTTTTCCATGAAATAGAAAGGGGAAGAATGCTGCCAAACACATTTTATAAAGCCAGTATTATAACACAAAACTGGATAAGAGCAAAACAAAACAAGAGAATTATAGGCCAATGTCTTTAATGAACATAAATGCCAAATTCCTCAATAAAATATTGGCAAACTAAATTCAGCAGCATATCAAGCAGATTATTCACCATAATCAAGTAGGTTTCATCCCAAGGATGCAGGTATGGCTCAATATACACAAATCATTAAATGAAATAGATCATATTAACAGAAGCAAAAACAAAAATCACATAATCATCTTAATAGACGCAGAAAAAAAACCTTCAATAAAATTCAACATCTCTTCATGACAAAAGCTCTGATGAAACTAGGAATAGAAGGAACCTCAAAATAATAAAGGCTATGTATGACAAACCTATAGCCAACATCACACTAAATGGGGAAAAACTGAAACCACTTGTCTTCTCCCAAAGTGAGGAATGAGACAGGAGTGACCACTCTCTCCAAGACTATTCAACATAGTCTTGTAATTCCTATCCTTAGCAATAAGACAGCAAGAAGAAATAAAAGTAATACAACTTGGAAAGGAAGTAGTCAAACTACCCTATTTGCAAAGAATATGATCTTATACCTAAAAGACCCAAAAAAATCCACCAAAAAGCTCCTAGACACCACAAACAGCTTCAGCAAAGTAGCAAGATACAAAATCAATTTACAAAAGTCAACTGCTTTTCTATACTCCAACAATGAATAGATTGAGAAAGAATATAAGAGAACAATTCCATTTACAATAGCCTCAAAAAAATCAAATACCTAGGAATAAACTTAATAAAGGATGTGATAGACCTCTACAAGGAAAACTATAAACCACTGAAGAAAGAAATCAAAGAAGACTACAGAAAGTGGAAAGATCTCCCATGCTCATGGATTGGTAGAATCAACATAGTGAAAATGGCTATACTACTAAAAGCAATCTACATGTTCAATCCAATTCCCATAAAAATTCCAATGACATTAATCACTGAGATTGAAAAATCAACCCTAATGTTCATTAGGAAGCACAAAAGACCAAGAGTAGCCAAAGAAATATGGATCAAAAAGAGCAACGTTGTAATGATCACAATACACAATTTCAAACTATACTACAGGGCCACAGGAATAAAACAGCATGGTACTGCCACAAAAGCAGATATGAAGCCAGTGGAACAGAATAGATGATACAAATCCACACAGCTACACCCACCTGATTTTTGACAAAGGTGCCAAAAATACTATAGAGAAAAGGCGGCCTCTTCAACAAATGTTGCTGGGAAAACTTCATGTCTGCATGCAGAAATCAGAAACTAGGTCCATGTCTGTTACCTGTACAAGTATCAACTCAAAGTGGATTAAGGACCTTAATATAAGCCCTGAAGCTTTGAAGCTAGTGCAGGAAAGAGCAAGAAATAAAATGGAATTAATAGGCATAGGCAAGGACTTTGTCAATAATACTCAAATGGTTTAGTAACTAAGAGAAAGGATGGACGAATGGGACCACATGAAATTCAAAAGTTTCTGCACAATGAAAGAAATGCTCTCCAAACTGAAGAGGCCACCCACAAAGAGGGAAATAATCTCTGCCAGCTGCACATCAGACAAAGAATTGATAACAAAAATCAATGACCCAATGAAGAAATGGGCACAAGAACTGAACAGAGCATTTTCAAAGGATGAATTCCAAATGACTAAACAAAAAAAACCACATGAAAAAAATGTTCAGCATCCCTGGCTATAAAGGAAATGCAAATCAAAACCACATTAAGATTCCACTTCACTCTTGTTAGAATGGCTACTATCAAGAACAGGAACAACAACAAATGTTGGTGAAAATGTGGGGGAAAAGAAACCTTCATACACTGCTGGTGGGAATGTACATTAGTACAACTGCTACAGAAACAGCATGAAGGCTTCTTAAAAAACTAAACATAGATTTGCCATATGATCCAGCAATACCACTCCTAGGGATATACCCAAAGGAATGTGACTTGGATTATTACAAAGGCACCTGCACACTCATGTTTATTGCAGCACTATTCACAATAGCCAATCTATAGAAACAGCCAAGATGCCCCACTATCAATGAATGAACTAAGAAAATGTGCTGTGTATATACCATGGAATTTTATTCAGCCACAAAGAAGAATGAAATTTTTTCATTTGCAGGTAAATGGATGGACCTGAAGAACATAATCTTAAGTGAAGTTAGCCAGGTTCAGAAGGTCAAAAGTTGTATGTTTTCTCTCATATGTGGAATTAAGGCCTGATACAAATGCAGCAATAGAATGAAAAACAGGTCACACTAAGGGGAGGTCACATATAAGAGGGAAAGGGTGAAAGGAGGAAGTTAAGATGGTGAATATACTTGATGTGCTCTCTATACAAGAAAAAATATAGAATTTCTAACCCAACTGAAACTACGATAAGAAAAGAACTAAGGTAGAAATAAGAAAAAATAGAGATGATGAACCAAATCGAGCTAAAATACATATACATGGAAGTGACACAAGGAAACTCTCTGTGGAAAAGGTTCAAGAAGAATTAATTTAGAAGGTAACACACATGCACAGGAAATTAATGTGAGTCAACTCCCTGTGTAGCTATCCTTATCTCAACCAGCAAAAACCCTTGGTCCTTCCTATTATTGCTATACTCTCTCTTCGACAAAATTAGAGATAAGGGCAAAATAGTTTCTGCCTGGTAGCAAGGGGGTAGGGGTGGAGAGGGAGGAGGTGGGGGAGTAAGGGAGGGGGTGGGAGGTAAGGGAGGAGGCCAGGGGAAGGAGGGAGAAATGACCCAAACATTGTATGCACATATAAATGAAAGAAAAGAAAAAGAGCATGGGAGACATATACATAAAAAAAAAAAAAAAGAAACTCTCTGTGTAGCTATCTTAAGCAAGTTGAAATGTCATTTTTTTCTCTTTTTCTTCTTTTCTTACATAAAATCAGAGAACATGAGGGTGGAACAGGTCCTGCCTAGGGGATTTGGTACCAGGGGGAGGGAAGAGAAGGTGGGAAAATGGTGAAAATGGTGAAGGAGGGTGAACATGGTGCAAATATTTTGTATACATGTACGTAAATGGAAAAATGAGACCTATTGAAATTATTCCAGGAATGGGTTGGGGGGATGGATGAAAGAGAATGATGGAGAGGTTGAATTCAATATGTTATATTTGATTTATTGTAAACTTTTGGAAATGCCACAATGTACCCCCATCCAACACAACAAAAAAATTTTAAAAGATTCAATAGCATATAATAGTCTAGCTTGCCCATACAATATAAAACATTAGGAAAGTATATTTCTATTGATTCTTCTTTTAGTTAACCTTATAAATAGTTCATGTAATGTCACAGGAAAAAAATAGTACATGTTGCAGGATGGTACTTAGTCATCTGAAGTGACTAAAATAATTTAAATATTTTAAAATATTTAAGAATGTTTAAAATTTGCACTCTGAAAATATTTCTCAAAAATATGTCAAATCTATCGTTTTGTAGATGATCAATCATTTTGGGATGTATGGTGGTTATCCTAGTTTTAACAAAAGGCATGGAGGGAGCATAGTGAGACAAAATATAACTTAACAAAACCCACTGTGTTTTTCATAATGCTCTGCATTATTGGCAGGAGTAAAATATAACTTTACACTGTGAGAAAAAAATTAAGAGCTATTTAGGGACACTGCAAGATGTGCTATGCATTTATTTATAATCAGTATGATTTTTCTTCTCTGCTTGCAACACTGGTCATTAATCTTTGCAAGCAGCCAAGTAGAATCTAAGATGTCACCCATGCATGGTATCATATTCATAGACGATCAGAAGCATACTTTAAGGTTTAGCTTACTGAATCATTGTGCAATGTACTTTCTCTAAGAGAACTTAGCTTTCATCCGTATCTGTCTAACTGGCAATGACTAGAGATCATCACTGAATTACTCTTAGCAGTATCATAATTCAGCCACAGAATATGCACATACATATTTTGGTTGCAGATGAAAATACCATGAGGATCATCAAATGTACACAGAAGTGACATTCTAACTGTAATCAGAGTTTTGATAACTCTAGATTCAATTATATATATATAATATATATATTTGCAGATTCAGGTGCTTAGTGGACATAGCTCAGTAACCACTTAGATGTTCTCAAGGAAGCACAAGTCAATGATGGCCCAGTACAGCTCAACCCATCCCAACCCAGGATAGAGTAAAGGTAATTGCATAATAGCTCCCTTATGTATATGTAGTCTACATGTGTTTGAATTATTATGATAAATGGGAAAAGAATTGGAAAACCTAGACATAAACCCAATTCTACCTCTAAGTAGCTGTGCGACCTGGGACTATCAGATTGGACATACTATGCAGGAGAAGACTTTACTATCATGCAACTACATTTTGGCCTCTTTACCTTTTAAGTGTCACCTTCCTCTAATAATAGAGGCTCTTGGAAGACTGCACCCAGCCAGCAGGCTCCAGAACCCCCACTGCTCAAAGGCTTGGCTCTCCCATGACAGCAGCAGCTGCTGTGGCTCCTGGAAGCCCATGCCCTACCACAAGTAGACCCCAGGGCCTCCACTACCTTGGGCACTGGAAAAGCCTCTACATTTCTTTTAAAGAGGGAGAACACCAGATTCCCCACTGAAGGGGGTAAAGCTGTAACCTGCTACTCAGTAGGTGGCACCAGAAGGCCTGCATCCCCAAGGAGGTCAGAGGCCCAGCACTTCCCATGGCACCAGCCTGCAGGAGAATCCAATCTCCCCTGTCTAAGAGCTGGAACCCCAGCTCCTCCACTAAGTGGGAATCTTCTACTCTGCAGCTGCCTGGAGACCTGCTCCAAAGGTGCACAGAGGCTCAGCACTTCTCACTGGGCCTCCTTGCAGGACAGTCCCATCTCTCCTGTCCACTGAATGGCAACCTGCTACTCTGCAGGTGCTAAGATGCTTACCCCCAACAGTGCGCAGAAACCCAGCACTCTCCAGGAGAGTCCCTGCTTCCTCATCAAGGATTAGGAACTCCAGATCCCTCACTGAGGGGAGAAAAGAGGTAATCTGCACCACAACAAGATCCTTACAAGGGGTAATGTTTCTTTCATTTCTGAGGAAAATTTCTGGAACTCCAAAAGAAAAAAACCAAAAACTTGACCACAGGGGCACAAAGGACTAAAACCCTAACTAAAAACTACTCCAGATGCATAAATCTCAATGCAAAATGAAACAGCAAGACAACCACTCTCCCTCAAAATACAACTCCCCCCTAAGGATCTAAACACCAGTGTAGAGGCAGAGATATCAAATAATGAATTCCAAAAAACCATAGTAAAAATGATTAATGAGCTCAAAGAAAAAACACAAAAGCTAGAACCTGATCTCAAAGAAGAAGATGTGAGTAAACAATTAAATGAGCTCAAATAAACTAAAAACAAATGAATGAAATTAAGAAGATTATGCAGAATATGAAAGAGGAAATCAATAAAGGTTTGGAAACCCCAAACAATAATCAATCTGAAATAAAGAACTGAATATCCCAAATAAAAATCTCAATAGAAAGCTTGGCAAATAGAGTGGAGTAAATTGAAAATAGAATATCAGGAACAGAAGACAAAGTAGAGGAATTAGACCAAACCATAAAAGATCACAATAGAATGCTAAGAAAATATGAATGGAATATGCAAGATATCTGTAACACTATGAAAATACCAAACCTATTGATCATGAGTGTAGAAAGAAAGGAGATACAAACTAAAGGCATTGACAACCTGTTCAATAGAAGAATAGCTGAAAACATTTTTAACCTCGAAAAAGAGAGAATCACCCAGGTACAGGAAACTTACAGAGCATCAAACCATCAGGACAAAAAAGAAACACCCCCATACACATCATAATCAAAATATTCAGCTCACAGAACAAAGAAAAAGTACTAAAAGCTGCCAAAAAGACATCATATATAAAGGCAAACACTTTAGAATAACAGCAGATTTCTCAATTCAAACTCTAAATATAAGAAGGTCATGGGAAGACATAATTCAGGCCCTGAAAGGAAGCAACTGTCAATCTAGATTAGTCTACCCAGCAAAACTATCCTTCCTAATTGAAGGAGAAATAAAAACCTACAACAAAGAAAAATTAAAGGAATTTGTGACCACCAAGCCAGCACTACAGAAGGTACTTAAATGACTTTTACATATAGAAGAAGAAACTAGAGTGAGACAGGAAGACACAAGAAAGAATAAACCCTTTTGAGCAAGCAGACCAGTAAGCAAGGAATAGATAAAACTAAACATCAGGGGAATAAAAATAACTGGAAACAATAAGCACCTCTCAATATTAATACTAAATGCAATTTACCTCAATGCCCCAATCAAAAAGATACAGAATAGCAAACGGGTTAAAAAAATAAGACCAAACCATATATGGCTTACAGGAGATTCAAATGACTGAAAAAAAAACATGCATTAACTTAGAGTCAAAGGATGGAAAGATGTTTTCCAAGCAAATGGACCCCATAAATAAGCAGGAGTAGCTGTTCTCACATCTGACAAAGTAGACTTCAGATTAAAATCAGTGAAAAGAGATAATGAAGGTCAGTTCATATTATTCAAAGGAACAATTCATCAAGAGGAAATAGCAATCCTCAACATATATGCACCAAATTCAGAGGCACCCATCTACATTAAAAAATCTCTAATGAACCTAAGACCACAGATAGATTCTAACACAGTGATAGTGGGAGACCTGAATATCCCACTGTCATCAATAGATATATAAACCAGGCAAAAGACCAACAAAAAAACTTCAGAGCTACTCCACCAAATAGACATAGTAGATAGCTACAGAGTATTTCACCCATTAGTCAGGCAATACACATTCTTTGCTGCAGTTTATAGAATTTACTCCAAAATAGATCATATTTTAGGACACAAAGCAAGCCTAAACAAATTTAAGAAAATTGCAATAACCCCCTGCATCATATCAGATCACAGAAGAATAAAACTAGACATCAACAACAACAACAAAAAAGCAACAGAAAATATTCAAACACATGGAGACTAAAAACACACTGCTAAAAGACAAGTGGGTAACCGATAGGGGAGAGATCAAAAATTTCCTAGAATCAAATGAAAATGAAAATACAACCTACCAAAATCTGTGGGACACAACAAAGGCTGTGCTAAGGGGAAAGTTTATAGCTATAAGTGCCTACATTAAAAAAACAGAGACCTCTCAAATAAACAACCTAATGATGCACCTTAAATTCCTAGGAAAACAAGAACAAACCAAACTCAAAACCACCAGACAGAAATAATAACAATTATGGCCAAGATCAATGAGATTGAGTCCAAAAAAAAATATACAAAGAATCAATGAAATAAAAAGTTGGTTCTTTGAAAATATTAACAATATTGACAAACCCTTAGTCACCATGACAAAACAGAAGAGGGAAAAGACCCAAATTAATAAAATTAGAGATGAAAAAAGGGGACATAACCACAAATACTAATGAAATACAGAGAATAATTAGAGAGTACTTTGAAGGCTTATATTCAACTGGAAAATCTAGATGAAATGAAAAATGCATAAAAATAACCAAAATTGAACCAAGAAGATATTAAACACTTTAATAGTCCTATTACAAGCAATGAAATTGAAGAAGTAATAAAGAGTCTCCCTACCAAGAAGAGCCCAAGACCTGATGGATTAATGATTGAATTTTACCAAACTTTTAGAGTAGAACTAATATCAATGCTCCTCAGAAATAGCTATTTTCCAGGAAACAGCAAGGGAAGGAACACCACCAAACTCAGTCTATGAAGCCAGCATTACATTCATTCCAAAACTCAATAAAGACGCAATCAGAAAAGAAAAATATAGACCAATATCTTTAATGAATATAGATGCAAAGGTTCTCAATAAAACACTGGCAAACAGAATTCAACAACATGTCAAAAAGATCATATACCATGACCAGGTCAGTTTCATTTTAGGGATACAAAGATGGTTCAACATATGGAAATCCATAAATGTAATACAGCATATAAACAGAAGCAAGGACAAAAACCACAAGATCCTCTCAATAGATGCAGAAAAAACCTTTGACAAAATCCAACACCCTTTCATAATAAAAGCTCTGAAGAAACTAGGAGCAGAAGGAATGTTCCTCAACTCAATAAAGGCTATATATGACAAACCTAAAGCCAACATCATACTAAATGGAGAACAACTGAATCCATTCCCATTAAAGTCAAGAATGAGACAGGGCTGTCTACCTCCTTCATTCCTATTCAATATAGTTTAGAATTCCTAACCAGAACAATAAGACAAGAGCAAGAAAAAAAAGGATTCAAAATGGGAAAGAAGAAGTCAAACTATTTCTATGTACAGATGACATGATCCTATAAGTAAGAGACCCTAAAAACTCTACCAAAGACTATTAGAAATAATAAATTCTTTCAGCAAAGTACCAGGTTACAAAATTAACATACAGAAATCAGTAGTCTTTCTATAGACCAACAATGACAAGACTGACAAAAAAAAAATCAGGGAAACAACCCCATTTACAATAACCTCGAAAACAATAAATTACCTTGGAGTAAATTTAATGAAAGAAACCAAAGATTTATTTTTAATGAGAACTATAAACCACTGAAGAGAGAAAAAGAAGACACCAAAAGATAGAAAGATCTTCCATGCTCATGGATTGGTAGCCAAGGTTTGGAAATAAACCAGGTGCCCTACAGCTGATGAATGGATCATGAAAATGTTGTATATACACAATGGAGTATTACTCAACCATAACTAATAATGACATGGAGTTTGAAGACAAATGGATGCAAGTGGAGGACATCATGTTAAGGGAAGTAAGCCAGGATCAGATACACGAAGGCCACATGATTTCTCTCATACGTGGAAGACAGAGCCAAAGATGAACATGTACACAAAAACAAGCAAGATCATATATAAACTTGGATGTAGAACTACTCTACGGAACCTGGGGAAAGAGGAAAAGGAAAAGAGAATGGCAGAGCATCAGTAATATCGCATCACATAAGATGTGAAGGTAGAAGATACCTTCTCCACCGGGAGTAGGAGGTAAAAAAGGAGAGTGATGGAAGCGGTTGAACAGATCCAGGTAAAGTACACCCATAGCAGTCATACACTGAGAAACTGCTTTGAACATTAACTCAAATGTTAATAATGAAAACCAGGACAATAAAATGGGTATAGTGTGTAGGGGGTACTAGTGGGAGAGGGGTGGGTGAACTAAGGAGATTAAGGTTATGTCATACAGTAGATGGACTTCATATACCCATTTTAAACAGAACTAAAACCTCTTGCAATTGCTTTAAGTATGGCTGGGAGGAGGTTGAGGGAGAGAGACAATGGGGCAATGTAAATAATGTACAATATAAGTCTAATCAGAATTGTCACAATGAGTCTCCCCCAAATAGTGAATATTTTCTAATAAAAATTATGAAAAAAGCTATCATCTTGCTCCTGTTAGGTTGGCTATTTTTCTCATACAAAGGATATGGAGGAAGATGGGTTCTCATGCACTGCTACTGAGAACATACATTAGGACAGCTATCATGGAAACAGCATGAAGTCCCTCCAAAGTCTAACTGTAGATCTCCTATATGATATAACTATCCTTCCTCTGGGCATATATCCAAAAGAACTGAAATCAACATTCCAAAGTGATATTTGCCTATTGTGCCATAAATGAATAAATAATGGAAATAGATTATTTCCTTGGAATATTGCCAGTGGAATATGCCCAATGGAATATTATTCAGTCATAAAGAAGAATAAAATTCTGTTATTGGCAGCAATATGGATGGAAATAGAGGAAATTAGGTTGAATTAACTGAAATAAGCAAAACACTAAAAGAGAAGAACTGCATGTTTATTAATTTTGGGAAACTTAAATTGTCAACATAAATGCAGAATAGTGACTACTAGAGGTTGGAAAAGAGAAAGAGATTTGATTAGTGCATTCTGTATGCCTGTGTTCAAATATTAACTGAACTCTATTAATATGTATAATTAATATATGTTAATCAAAAATAAATATAAAATCAATAGCACATTAAAGATTAAATAATGAATGTTCTGAGTTTATTCCTAGATTTCAAGTATGAATCAATATTAGAAAACATAAAAGTTTCATTCTCCTTCCTAGTAGAGCTAGCACAAAGGTCATAGGATTATCTTCATAAATGTTAAAAAGTATTTGAAAAATTGAAAACCTATTCTTCATAGAAATCATTCAATGATGTAGGAAAATCCCTGCAATTTAAAATTATTCATAGTCTGGCATATTCTTGTTCTTCTTATTATTATATATAATGATAATTATATTACATACATTTGTATATATAAAAATACATTTCCATCAAAACTAGAAACATGTCAAGAATACTCACTACCACTTATTAAAATTACACCATAGGTATAAGCCAATAACATCATAAATATAAAATCAATTAGAAATTTCTAGCTTCAGAAGTTATATCTTTAACCTTCCAAAGACAAGAGTATATTGAAAGTTATTACTAAAATTAAAGAAAACATAATTGAAGTTATAAAATTAATATACAAAATCAATAGCCTTTACACATACATACAGAAAAGAGACTAACAGATAAAAGGTAGAAATGATTCTTTACAAAAACATAAACCATCTAGGAATAAGGTTCACAAAAATGTGTATAACCTAAATGAGAAAAAAATTATACACACAATTTAAAAATCAAAAGAACATTGAACACATGTGAACCATATACTTGTTGGCAGGAAGACAAAGCATGTCATTTCTATCAAGGCAATTTATAAATTAAGTTCAAAACTAATAAAAATATTAATTTATTTTGATACTGAAGCTTATTCAAACCCTTATTTGTGAAAATAAAGAAAACAAGCCAGAAATTTAAAAAGTAGTAAAGAATTATCTTAGGAAAGCTAGCAAGTTCATTATCATTATTAAAACACATTATAAAGTCTTAAACTAAAAGAGATGAATACTGGCACGTCACTAGACATAAAGATTATAAAGTCAGAGATAGAAATAAACCCAAATATGTGTAGGAATTTAGTTTACATTGCAAATGGTAAAAGTGGAATCTCAGATCACCTAGGTAAAAGTATTTTTTTCCCAAAAGTGGAAAATTGAGTATAAAGGAAAAAATACTTGTATTTATGGTTTTTATGTCTCATATTACATGAAGAAACAATCTAAGGAGAACAAAGATTTGTATATAAAAATAAAAGTTAAGGAAACACATGGTATAATAAATAACAAATAATTTCTTCTCTTATTGGTATAGCCTCTTTCTCGTATTGCAAAAATCCTTCTGAATAAAGTCTCTTCTCATCTAAATGCAGATATCACACCTGTGACGTCTGAAACACGCCCCTGATAGAACCATGATGTTGATCAAGTATGTGCCACTCTTTTCTCTTAAAGTTGTTGGAGATTCTGGAAATTCTGTGGGATAAGAACATCATCTGAGAATTAAAATATCCATTTTTTTTACACTTTACGAAAGCCAAACAAATTTTAAATCATATAACAATGAAAATTCTTACAGACAGAAATCATGTCACGTTTACCTGTATGTCTTCAACTCTGAGGATGATGCCTGGCGTATAAGTGGGTGAATGATAAATTGTGTCATGCTTCATAACTTTGCAGAAATATCATATTCTATTCCTATGGAAACCCCCAGCATCTTCATTCCTATAAACTTGGGGGTGTGATATTAAAGCATAAATATGTTCCAAACGAGTCATAACAAAGTATCATTGTGCCCTGTATTAATAGAGTTACAGCAGCATTTTTTGTGTTGTGGGTCTGTTATATCTCTTTATGGCCTTTACTTTGAACTTCTCATTATTTATGTAAGGTAGACTCAATCAGAAGCCACAATAATTTGCTTCCACCTGATGATCTCATAAAGATGGGAAATATACCCATGGAAATTCTCCAGAGTTTCTTATTCAGTGAGTTTGAAATAGGGCTAGAGAATTTGCATTTCTAACAAATTTTTGGGTAATGCTGCTGCTCCTTGTTTGGGAGTACAAGTTTAGAAGCATGTGTCATGTAAAATTTCTCATGGAGCTATCAGAAGTGCAGGAAGGCACTTCTTGTCTACTGTTCAAATCTACTCTTCCAGCAATCGTTGACTAAAGAAATCCATGCAATAAACCCAAAGTCGAGGCGCAGACTTTATATTTTAGCAAGGACTCAGGTAAAGCTCAAGTCACAGGTTCAAGGACAAATTTTATTTTTTTTTCATTTTTCTTTTATTATTCATATGTGCATACAAGGCTTGGTTCATTTCTCCCCCCTGCCCCCACCCCCTCCCTTACCACCCACTCCACCCCCTCCCACTCCCCCCCTCAATACCCAGCAGAAACTATTTTGCCCTTATCTCTAATTTTGTTGTAGAGAGAGTATAAGCAATAATAGGAAGGAACAAGGGGTTTTGCTGGTTGAGATAAGGATAGCTATACAGGGCATTGACTCACATTGATTTCCTGTGAGTGTGTGTTACCTTCTAGGTTAATTCTTTTTGATCTCACCTTTTCTCTAGTTCCTGGTCCCCTTTTCCTATTGGCCTCAGTTGCTTTTAAGGTATCTGCTTTAGTTTCTCTGCGTTAAGGGCAACAAATGCTAGCTAGTTTTTTAGGTGTCTTACCTATCCTCACCCCTCCCTTGTGTGCTCTCGCTTTTATCATGTGCTCATAGTCCAATCCCCTTGTTGTGTTTGCCCTTGATCTAATGTCCGCATATGAGGGAGAACATACGATTTTTGGTCTTTTGGGCCAGGCTAACCTCACTCAGAATGATGTTCTCCAATTCCATCCATTTACCAGCGAATGATAACATTTTGTTCTTCTTCATGGCTGCATAAAATTCCATTGTGTATAGATACCACATTTTCTTAATCCATTCATCAGTGGTGGGGCATCTTGGCTGTTTCCATAACTTGGCTATTGTGAATAGTGCCGCAATAAACATGGATGTGCAGGTGCCTCTGGAGTAACAGTCTTTTGGGTATATCCCCAAGAGTGGTATTGCTGGATCAAATGGTAGATCAATGTCCAGCTTTTTAAGTAGCCTCCAAATTTTTTTCCAGAGTGGTTGTACTAGTCTACATTCCCACCAACAGTGTAAGAGGGTTCCTTTTTCCCCGCATCCTCGCCAACACCTGTTGTTGGTGGTGTTGCTGATGATGGCTATTCTAACAGGGGTGAGGTGGAATCTTAGCATGGTTTTAATTTGCATTTCCTTTATTGCTAGAGATGGTGAGCATTTTTTCATGTGTTTTCTGACCATTTGAATTTCTTCTTTTGAGAAAGTTCTGTTTAGTTCATATGCCCATTTCTTTATTGGTTCATTAGTTTTGGGAGAATTTAGTTTTTTAAGTTCCCTGTATATTCTGGTTATCAGTCCTTTCAAGGACAAATTTTAAAATAATTTTTTTTATTTTTTTATTTATTTTTTTTTTGTGAAGGGTTTTTTTTGAGATAAGGTCTTTTTTTTTTTTTTCATTTTTCTTTTATTATTCATATGTGCATACAAGGCTTGTAGGACAAATTTTTAATGGCTTTTATACCCTGCTTCCAATCTTGTCTTCTAAATATCCACTATTTTGCCTTTCTGTATTATATCTGGATCCTTTAGTCTTATCTTGTTTTCAGTTTTCAGTTGTATTTTCTACTGCATTCAGTCTATTACAATACAGTTATTACATTTTTAATTTGAATTGTTGTTATATTCATTTAAAGAAATTATATTTGCTTGTTCTTCACATTGACTATGCCACATTTATGAAATCATGTTATCTATGGCTATTTTGACATTTGACATTTATATAGTTTAAAAAGTACTAACTATATCTGATTAATTGAGAGTCACTGGATTTGTAAAACTAGTTGTGAACACTCCTTGGAGCCTATGATGCACTAGTTTCAGAAAGAGTGCTTTTGCCAAGGGCAAGAAGTCAGGAATTTCCTCAAATAAAGGTCATATTTTGAGAGTATTTTGGGTCACACCAGGCTAAGTGTACCTGGGAACAAATCCATGCATAGACAGACCATTGGCCATAAATCCTTATTTCCCCCCTTTTAATTATGCCTCTTGCCTTTCTCAGGGCCATAGTGACCTCTCTGAAGTCCCCAGGGATTCAGGATGATAAGAGAATATAAATCTAGTATACCATTATTCAAAGGACATGGACCTCTCAGGCCCAGCTTATTGGGCAGAGATAGTCCTATGGAGGTCTAGATGCTGGCCAGGTCCTAGGACTTAGCCTCCATCTCTGTGCAATGTCATCAGCAAGTGTCCCCAAGGTGAAAGCAAATGTAATGTTTCTAGCTCTTCAAGTGTGATGTTATTTAAATATTGGACATTGGTATTCTCCACTGTTTTTCTGACTGCTCACTGGTTTATCAGATGATTTTGTGTATATATATATATATATTTGTGTATATATATATATACACAAAATATATATATATGTATATATATATATATATATGCTTCCAGCAATATTTATTGTTTTTAGTGAAAAAATTGGTCCTCAATTTTTATTGTCAAAAATTGGGACCACACTTGATCTTAAAGTATGCATTTTTACAAGAATGTAGATTGTTTACATAGATAATTTTCATAGATATAGTTTAGAATATCTTCAAAATTGTAAGTAATAGCTTTTTTCATTCTACTTTAAATATGCACTTTTCACGTGAATGATAATAACCCCATTGCAAAGCAATTTAGGCTAGCACTTAGATTACTTTGAAATCTGCATTTTTAATGGCATATACAACATAAGGTTTTATGCTCTGCTTTATAACTAATACTTCACTGTAAGTTTATAAGTTTTTCTGATACTCATCAAAATCTGCAACAAGTTTGTGGGAAAATAATAACTTCTAGGGAAAATAAAAATTTTAAATAATAAATTTGATATTAATTTAATTCTCACTGTTAAAAATAAGGGAATAGACTCTTCTAACCTTACCTCTTCTTACTCTCTTTAGACAACTTTCTTTCTCTATCTGAAATATATGGATTTTTTTAAAGTTAAATAAGACTTTTTCTTGGTTTATAATCTTGGAATATCTTTCTCATGCCTGGGAACCATCCCTTGAAATGTGTTTGTGAAGGAAGCTACCCCATCTCCCATTTTTCATGGAAGGATAGGAGGCTGACTGTCAACCTCTCTCAAAATTGTAAAATTATCTCCTATGGTAAAGATATGAAAATTTTGAATTTTTTAGATAAAGCCAGTAAAAGAACACAGATGGTTATATAATTTTGTAAATTTATAGTGGTGCTGTCAAGTGCTCTTATTTGAGCACTAGTTATTTTTTATCTTGAGAAAATGTAAAATGGATAGGACTTCTTGGCTATATTAAGGGATAAGATTTCTTTATTTCCACAATTCCGATAGTGGATTGTCTGGGATGTGCAATGGTTTCATACTTATTCAATGGTAACAAGTGCTTTATTTCTCTTCAGCAAATATATAGAGGTTTTCTGGATTGGAAGGAGATTTTGTTAGCTATATTTCCTCACTCAATTCTAAATTACATCTTAATTGAACTGCTACCAAGTATATAACAAAATAGTGAGAAATCCTTAGAGAAGCCTTAACATATAAAAGAAAATTTCAATGACATACAGCTAAAGTTTGCTAATGGAGTTAAATACTTATAATGCAGCTAGAAATATTGTTAATGTCCATTAGAGATAGGTGTATTTGCTTTGAAATATTTTAAATGATAAACTATCACTAATAAATGCTATACTTTGTACATTTGAAGTATCATAATTTATAATTATGTTGTAGATTTAAAACTTTATAGCAGATTTAAACACATAAATGCATTAGAATTTTCTAAATTAAAAACTGAATAATAATGTAATGATTATACTCATTATTCCAGTTAATTTATCAAGAAGGATACAGGAAAAGATAATTGATTTGTATCATAATGCAAGTCAATGACACCACTGTAAATGATTTTAATCCATTCGTTTCTATGGGCTGTTTCTATAGCTTGACTATTGTGAATATTGCTGCAATAAACATGGGTGTGCAGGTGCTTCTGTAATAACCTGAGTCACATTCTTTCAGTTATCCCTAGGAGTGGTATTGCTGGATCAGATGGCAGATCTATGTTTAGTTTTTTAAGAAGCTTCCATATTGCATTCCAAAGTGGTTGTACTAGTTTGCATTCCCAACAGCAGTGTATGAGGGTTCCTTTTTCCCCACATCCTTGCCAACATTTGTTTTTGGTGGTGTTCTTGATAATAGCTATACTAACAGTCATGAGGTGGAATCTTAATGTGGTTTTGATTTGCATCTCACAGTGGGGAGACTGCACACGGGAAGAATAGGAAAAGAGAAGGAAACTTAAAGCTTGAATGTGGCTTATGTGCTCACTGGAGAGGAGCTAATAAAGTAATCTTAAACTGGCAGAGGCCATTATGGGAAGGTGAACAGGAAGTAGTGAAGAGGTCTGGTAGAGATAAATCAATTTGGGTTGTAACACACATGTGCATGGAAGCAACACTAGGAGTCTATCTGTATAGCTATCTTTATCTCAAACTAGCAAAAATGCTATGTCTTTCTTATTGTCTCTTATATTTTTTCTAAAACAAAATTGGATAACAAGAGGGCAAAACAGGTTCTGCCTGGAAGTGAGGGGGCCAGAGGCAGGGGGGAGAGATGGCCCAAACAATGTATACACATATGAATAAATGTAAAAACAATAAAAAAAGAAGAACCTTAAAAATGATTTTAATGTCCATCCCAGCTCCTGAATTTCCAAAATTCTAATTCAAACTCACATTATGTCAATATTTACATACCCTACAAACATAGCATAAATAAATATTAGCATTTTCATAAACTATGTGGATAAATTTAAACTACTCCAACTTGCTCATTTCATTATTACTGAGCTGTTTGTCCTGCTGTTTAAGCAAACCAACTCTTGTCATCCCCATCCCCTAAGTCACACACTTACTGTTGCTATTGTTTTTTTAACTGTGTGTGAATGTGTATGAGGTCTTGAATCTTTACTCATTAAGCTATGTTGAATGCTATAACAAAAGTACAATTGACTAGGTGACTTAAACAACAATCATTTATTTCTCATACTTCTGGAAGCTGAAAAACCCAAGATCAAGACACCGTCAGATTCCATGTCCAGCAAGGGCCTATGTTCTATTTCATAGAATAGTTGTCTTCTGGATGTGTCATCACTTGATAGAAGTGACAGGTAGCTTTCTGGGTTCTCTTTCATGAAAGCACTAATCCCATGCATGAGAGTTCCATTCTCTTAATCACCTCCCAGTGGTCTACTTCCTAATACTTCCTAATATCAATTGGGTTAAGGTTTCAACATACAGATTTGGGGGTTACAAACATTCAGTTTAAAATACCTGTACAATGGGAGTTGTTTCACAGGTATACAGTTTTAGTTTCAGATTTCCAAGATGGAAAAATTCTGGAGATTTGCTTCACAACAATGTGAAACAATGACACTACTGAAATATGCACTTAAAATTGTGAAGATAGGAAGTATTATTTTATGTGTTTCTTTACCTTAAAATTTTTAAAAAGTCCTTTTGCAAGTATCTCTAATCTGTTTTGCCAGGTTCATCTTTCAACGCTCCTATCATACATTCAATCCTCCAACTGCAAGTGATTGGTCATTTGAAATGTTAACCCTTCCAGATTTTACCAGATATACTTTTCTCAGCTTGCAGTGCTCAGATTTGTGCTGTCGAATGTAAAGCGCTCCTCATTTTCTGAGTTAAAAAGCCATCAACGAATCACAGCAGAAGTAAAATATGGGATAGAGAAAAAAAACAAAATGACATGAACAAACAGGTTCAAACACTGCTATTGCCACATTCAAAGATACCCTCTTTGTTGATAAAGCCAAAACTTTCTAATCTGGCTCCAATGCCCTTACATAATTTGGCCCATGGTGACTGGTTGTATTTACCCTTTATTCCATCTGTATTTCATTTAATTCTGGAAAGATCCATGTTCTTTCTAACTTCCATACTTTATCACTGCTTTTCTGTGTGCCTGGGACACGCTACTCCCTTTTCTTCTCAGAAATACCTATTCAGAGATTATTTTACACAAATTAACAATGCTTTCCATTAATTAGAATTGCTTATTTGTCTTGAGGAATATTACATCCTCAGAGCTCCAACATCCAATCAAATTTCATGAATTAAGAAATGGATACATAAGTCAGTGGTCTTTCTTAAGGGAAAAAAAAATCCTAACACAAGTGCATCTGTAGTACAGGTTCATAGGATGACAGGTTAATGGCAGTAAAGTGAAGAGAGTGTGAAGTTTTACTTCTATTTAAGATGAAGAAATTCACAAAAGGAAATCATTCCCAACCTTTCATAAACAAACTGGATAACCTACAAAATCCTAATTATTTTAAGTTCATCACAGAGCTAATATCACAAAATAACCAAGTGAACTAAACTCAGAAAAGTGATAGGTCCTCCCAGGAAAAGCAGTTGACAGAGCTGGCAGAGGAGAAGGAAGCCTTCATAACAACAGGGAAAAGAAAGAAGCTAGTATTTAATACATATTTAAAGGCCAGTTGTAAGAACTCACTGATAGGGGAGTCTATATCCTGGACCAATATTTTTTCTCTCTAGACTCTCATGAGAATGATAAGAAAGAAACTGGAGAAAAAATCTCAGTGGTACTCCCAATGAAATTAGTCAATGTAAAAGTGTATCCACAAGTTTATCCCCTAAAAACAAAAGGCTCACTCTTTAGAGTAAAGTGTGTTATCTGAAGGTATTGGTAAAACTCCATCTCAGACAGTGGAGGGAAGTATCACCAGTCCCAATCTTCGTGCCTCAACATAAATAATTAAAAAGCCCTAATCTCCAATACCTCTAAGGCAAAGACTGGGAACACCATTCTACCAGAGAAGGAAAGAGGCAAAGGAAAAAAAAAACTCTCTACTGCAGGAGAAAGATCAGAAATGCTGTTGAAGATGGAACCCCCAAAACTCAAGCCCAGAGTGTACTCTAAAGATGGAGATTTCATCAGAAAACCCACCACTGTGCTCACATTCCTCCAGCACAGCCAAAACAGCACACCAGGAAAAGATGGAAAGCCAAAGAGAAGTTCGCTAGAGGAATTTTCAACCTCTGGGTTCCCAAAGTGCTAACATAATTCAAATGTAGCCCAACCCCTGAGATCAACATGAACCCACATTAAAGTTGTGTATTTCTCATTTAGGGTCAACAAAAAAAATTACAAGGCATGGAAGATGCATCCTGAAGAGACAAAGCAATCATCAGAACAATATTTGGATATGACACAATTATTGCAATTATGTGAAGTATAACATAACTATGAAGAATGTGTTAAAGACTTTAATGGAAAAGATAGAGTATATGCAAGATTAGATAGGGAATTTCAGTACAGAGATGGAAATTGGAAGAATTAAATATAATAATAGAATTACAGCCAAATTGCTCTATTTATACCATGCCTTTAGATTCTTTTTTCCCATGCTACCAAAAATACAATCAATCTTTCTTAACTATCAATACATCATAACTCTCCTCTGCTTAAGATTCTTCAAAAAGAAAAATACAATGAAAATTTAAGAGGGTTGGAGTCAGACAAATTTAGAATCATCCAACTTCATCACTTCTTGCCTGTAAGATCTAGAGAAACTGAGTACAAACACTTTCTGGGACTCTGGTTTTCCATCTGAAAAGAAGGAATAACAACAAGCCTAATAGGCTTTCTGAACTTCCTTGAGGTCCCCCTGACTGTTCCAGTCCTGTGGTATCTTCTTCCTCAGCTTCAGTTATTTTCACTCTGTACCAAGAATGTAGCATTTATTATGTTATCATTGTATTTTCTCATGTTAGCTCATAAACATCTCAAGGACAAGGTTTTCTTCTGTCTCTGGATACCTCACTCTGCTTGTTATAGTTTGAATTAACTATACTTTTTATTCTTATCAAATACCAAATCATACTCAAGATATAAAAAGGCAGAAGTCTTTTTGTGATACCTTGAATAAATTCTGTCTTTTTGAAATTTTCATAAATGTCACACAATATTGACATTCATCCAACCACATAAATTGAAGGACACAAACTTATGTCTTATAATTTCCTAAGCAGTTTTCTTTGAATTCCTGGGTGTGACTTTATGTCAAACTTTCTTTACTGCCATTTCTATTTATGATACCATGTTAGCAACAGAATTTCTTATTCATAAAAAATTCTACCAAAACAATATAACCAAGCCCTTAAGTAAAGAAGTGAAGGTCTTTCCCGAATACGGTAAGAAAACATATGTTTCTCCATAAACACAGAAAAAAACAATTATGTTTTATGATAAATACTTGTGAATTTTATGTAAATGATCAAAAAATCAAAATTACAGATGTAATTCAATGAGAAGTAAATTCCTCTATATTTTATTTGCATTAAGTGTAGTGTATTTACAAGCAATAGTCGAGCTATAATAACATCCTTGTAACTAAAAGCAAAAGGTAAACCTATTGATACGGGATAGTAATTAATAAAACCTGTGTCAAAGCCATCAGATTATACAGTCTCATCCCGTCTCTAATGACATCTCTCAGTTATTAATCTGATTCAAATTGGCTTTACATTTTAAGGTACATTTGCCGTATTTCAGAACTTCTGGTGAAGAGTAGTTTGTAATTTTCCCACTGCTATTGTACTCTCTTTTCTCTCACAACAATGATGCCTAAAATAAAATTACATGATTAAATCCTTCAAAATATTTTAACTGATCTTTTCTGAAAATTCAAATTCTTGTTTTGACTCATAGCATCTTTCTTAATATGGATTTCTGGAGAGCAAGGACCTAGCACTACTCCTGAAATGCTCATATGGAATAAATGTTTAAGAAATATTCAATAAACTAATAAGAAATCTCAGAAGGTACCAACCCATCTTTATTGATCAAATAAAGAAACTAAGGACTTTAGCCAGTAGATGAATCACTCAAATCACAGTTAATTGATACAAAAGTGGGAATAAAAACCTGTTTTCCAGTTTCCATTTTTGCCCTCAAAAATTTCATGCTGGTCATGTGCCAAGGTCTATTTGAGAGACTAAGATTGGAAGATCATGGTTCAAGGCCAGCTCAGGCAAATACCTTATGAAACACCAGAGCAAGATGGACTAGCAGTTTGGCTTGCTTGATAGAGCACCTGCTCTGCATGTATGAAGCCCTGAGTTCAAACTCCAGTCCCACCCAAATAAATTAATACATAAACAAAGAGAATTAAAATTCCATGATGCACTGAAAAATCATATGTACAGTGTCCTTGACAATTATAGGACACCATTCTTGTATAGATACTGAGATATGAGAATGTAGACCTTACTTGGAAAAATAATTGGAAATTATCATTAATGCCCATCAAACCAAACCCACTGCTTTTCTCATAAAGGGCCCTGACTTGAGGAAGGAGAGCATGGGAGTGGGAAAATACCCCTTTAAAGTGACTGTATTGCTTTGGGTAGAATCCATTAAAGTGTTTAAGAAGCTTAAGTCAATGGAGAAACCAAATTATTTCAGTTATCAAACAATTAATCTACTACAGTAGATAGGAGAAAAGAATAAGTGCAAGAATTTTCTTGTGTTCTGATAACTGGCATCATTAACATTTGGATATTTAAAATAGTAAGCTACAAAAATATACCTTCATATCCCAAAGCATGCTCTTGATCTCCTGAGGTACATAGGATTATTGGAGGTACAGGGTCAAAGAGTCTTAAAGAACTGGGGATAATCTGCAGGGTAATGTACAGAGCAAATATAACTGATATGGAAACAAGAGGTTCTGCTCCCTCATTTTAGTCCTCTCAGCCAATGGTGCTGCCCTTGGGGTTCCTCCCAGTCTAGATCCCATGGTCAGTCACTTCAAGTTTATCAAATCCATCTCATTGCATTTTATCCTGTCAACCTATCAACTGTTTTTCCTGCTCTCATTTCTGGACTCTGAGGACAGCTATTACAGTAAGATCATATAAACAAAAATCCAACAACCATCACCAGACTCTGACAAACTCCACCACAAATTAGCACTGACTTCAGTCATTCCACTTTTGAAGTTCCCTGATTCTATGTCTTTGTTGCCTAAAGCCAAGACTGAAATAAGATGATTCTAGTGATTTATTGAATTTAATGTCCTCAGGAGAAAAGCAAAAAAAAGAAAAAGGAAAGGGAAGAAATCCAGCAAGAATGTGTTTTCTCCTGCAGGCAGGCTAGCTTCAGTCTGATCTCACAGCAGAGCCCTGGATCATTAATTGCACCCACGGAGTTAGTCCCACCTGAGTCTAAGAATACATAATCTGATTTTTCTTTAGTCTCTAGGTTTATACTGAATTTATCCCATCAAAGATCAGCTGTCTACTCACCAAATTCAATAGCATTTGCTCAGTTGAACAACTCCCTTATGGCATTCACCATCATTGATTAATTCCTTTTGACTTTCTCCTATTGGGTGAAATGATATGAAGAAAATTGTATATCCTCTTGGCTTAGAGAATTATTCTAGAGGAAAGACCATCATTGCTATTTGGATGTAATACTTTGATAAACCACAGTTGGCAGCTAAGGATATTTTTCTAATGCAAAGTATCCTGCTGACTCTAAGGTCATTTGAACAGAAATTTATATTACTATGGTATTCAATGTTCGATCTAGAGGATGATCCTGCATAACAAAAGAAAGGAAAGTCAAGATGTGAACTCTGTGTGCAGGGGAAAAAAGTAAGATTGATTAATGATGAGATAAGAAGTAAGAAACTTTAAAAATAAAAGTATTTATATGGATTTTTTTCAGTAAATCATTGTATGCTATGAAACATGATTCTTCCTATTAACCTCATGAAAGTTCAAGATTGTAACATTTACAAGGTGCCTAGCATGACTCAATTTCTGGTAGAAATGATAACTGCTGATGGATTTCAGATGGAAAGCAACCAGCACTTGTTAAGTGTGGGAAGTGAACACCTGAGTTATTCTTGGTTTCCTTTCTTCTGGACTCTCCTCTTTAAAACTCTTCTTCAATTACACTTGTTGATAGTAGAAATAGTAGTCGTATTAGCAGCAAATTGTAGTAGGCAATTTTTGCTGAGTGCTTATAATTAGACACAATGATGAACATTTTATATAAATTATCAGCTAACACACAAAAACAATATGGAGGCTGGTGATATTATCCACTCTATTTTACAAATGAATAAATCAAAGGATTTGACCTGCTATAAATTGTTCAAATGTATATTCCTTCAGGTAAGAAACATTCTTATTAGCAAGTTGTCATATTTTTATTTACCTTCTTGTGTACATTCCAAATACTTCTTTCATCTCTAAAACAGAGACTGGGCCTAATATGCCTTGATATCATTAATACCAAGCAGAATTTGTGATGCAATATTAACAATTTTATGCCTCTGAAGGTATAAAACATATCCTTAATACATTCAAGACAAACAGGATAAGAGGGATGTGCAGACTAGCTTCTCAGTTGATTTTGCAAATTATTGTTGAAGGCTGTTTACTATCCTTAGACTAATCCCCTGGAACACTGATTTAAATGGAAAATCCCTGAGAAAATCAAGTGGCCCAAAGTTTTTGAGGGGGAGGAACTATACATATTGACTACATCATTGATTAATATATTCAGTATCAGCAGTGATAGAATATTTGGCTGCTAATAACACACAACAGTGAGTCAGTTGAAAGAGATGCTGGAGAACAGAGAGAGAAAAAGACAGAGTGATTTTATTTTCATTAACTTCCAGGAACCTTTTAATTTCCTCTTTTATTTCATTGATGACCCATTCATCATTGAGCAATGTGTTTTTCATCTTCCAATTCTTTACATGTTTTTTACTGCTGTTTTTGTTGTTGATTTCTAGCTTTAATGCATTGTGGTCAGACAGAATGCATGGAATTATTTCTATTTTCTTATATTTGCTGAGGCTTGCTTTATGCCCAAAGATATGACCAATTTTTGAGAAGGTTCCATGGGCTGCTGAGAAGAATGTGTATTGTGCAGAAGCTGGATGAAATATTCTGTAGATATCATCTAGGTCTATTTGATCTATGATGTGGTTTAGTCCTAGAATTTCTTTATTGATTTTTTGTTTGGATGACCTATCTATTGGTGAGGGGAGTATTAAGGTCTCCCACTATCACTGTGTTGGAGTTTATATATGTTTTTAGGTCCTTCAGGGTATGTTTGATGAAATTGAGTGCATTGACATTGAGTGCATATAGGTTGATAATTGTTATTTCCTTTTGGTGTATTTCCCCTTTCATTAGTATGGAATGTCCTCCTTTATCTCGTTTGATCAATGTAGGTTTAAAGTCTACTTTGTCTGAGATAACTGTGGCTACTCCTGCCTGTTTTCAGGGACCATTGGCTTGGCAAATCTTCTTGCAGCCTTTCACTCTCACCCAGTATTTATTCCTGTCAATGAGGTGGGTCTCCTGTAGGCAGCAGATTGTTGGATCTTCCTTTTTAATCCAGTTTGCTAGTCATTGTCTTTTGATGGGGGAATCTAGTCCATTAACATTCAGTGTTAGTATTGATAAGTATGTGGTGATCCCTGTCATATAGTTGTCTTTGTTGATTAAGAGTTTGATTATGTGTAGCTGAGACAATGTTACTCTTTACTTTCTTGCCTTTTCTTCTCCTGTGGTTTGGTTTTGCCTGTCCTTTCATGGTTTTGTTTCCTTTCATTTTCTGTGTGCAGAATTCCTTGGCGAATCTTTTGTAGTGGTGGATTGGTGGTCATATATTGTTTTAATTTCTGCTTTTCATGGAAGACTTTTATTGTTCCATCTATTCTGAATGATAGTTTTGCTGGGTAACATATCCTAGGATTGAAGTTATTTTCATTCAGTGCTTGGAAGATCTTACCCAATGCTCTTCTTGCTTTTAATGTTTCTGCTGAGAAGTCTGCTGTGATTTTGATGAGTTTACCTTTGTATGTTATTTGTTTTTTCTCTCTTACAGTCTTCAATATTCTTTATCTAGTCTCTGTATTTGTTGTTTTAATGATGACATGTTGTGGGGTACTTCTATTTTGGTCAGATCTGTTTGGTGTTCTGGAGGCATCCTGTACCTGAATGGGCACAATTTTCTCCTAGATTTGGGAAATTTTCTGTTATTATCTTGTTGAAAATATTATGCATTCTTTTTGCTTGAACCTCTTCTCCTTCTTCAATGCCCATGATTCTCAGGTTTGGTCTTTTGATGGAGTCAGTGAGTTCCTGCATTTTCTTTTCACAGGTCTTGAGTTGTTTAAATACTAGTTCTTCTACCAGAACCTATGGGACACAGCAAAAGCAGTCCTAAGGGGAAGTTTATAGCCATAAGTGCATATATTAAAATGACAGAAAGATCTCAAATCCATGACCTAATTCTACAACTCAAACTCATAGAAAAGCAAGAACAAGCAAATCCCAAAACAAGCAGAAGGAAAGAAATAATTAAAATAAGAGCTGAAATCAATGAAACAGAAACCAAAAATCCATACAAATAATCAATTAAACAAAAATCTGCTTATTTGAAAATATAAATAAGATTGACACACCCCTGGCAAACCTGACTGAAATGAGGAGAGAAAAAAACCCAAATCAGTAAAAACAGAAGTGCAAAAGGGCAAATAACAACAAACACCATGGAAATCCAGGAAATCATCAGAGACTACTATGAGAGCCTATATTCTAATACATTTGAAAATCTTGAGGAAGTAGACATATTTCTAGAAACTTACAACCACCCAAAACTGAACCAAGAAGATATCAATCACCTGAATAGACCGATAACACAAAATGAAATTGAAGCAGCAATCAAGAGTCTCCTATAAAAGAAAAGTCCACGACCTGATGGATTCATTGCTGAATTCTATCAGACGTTAGAAGAACTAATACCAACTCTCCTTAAACTGTTCCATGAAATAGAAAGGGAAGGAACACTGCCTAACTCATTCTATGAAACCAATATAACTCCTATCTCCAAACCAGATAAAGACACCTCCAAAAAGCAGAATTATAGGCCAATTCCCTTAATGAATATCCATGCAAAAATCCTTAATGAAATAATGGCAAACCAAATCCAACAACACATCAGAAAGATCATACACCATGACCAAATAGGCTTCATCCCAGGGATGCAGGGGTGATTCAACATACACAAATCTATAAATGTAATACAGCACATTAATAGAAGCAAAGACAAAAACCACTTGGTCATCTCAATAGATGCAAAAAAGCCTTCAACAAGATTCAACACCACTTCATGATAAAAGCTCTAACAAAACTAGGAGTAGAAGGAATGTACCTCAACATTGCAAAGGCTATTTATGATAAACCTACAGCCAACATCATACTTAATGGTGAAAAACTGAAACCATCTCCACTAAAATCAGGAATGAGACAAGGGTGCCCACTATCCCCACTCCTATTCAACATAGTACTGGACTTTCTAGCCAGATCAATTAGGCAAGAAGAAGAATTAAAAGGAATACAAATAGGTAAAGAAACTGTGAAAATATCCTTTGCAGATGACATGATCCTATACCTCAAAGACCCAAAAAACTCCACCGAGAAACTCTTAGAGACCATAAACAGCTGCACTAAGGTGGCAGGATACAAAATCAACCTACAAAAATCATTAGCTTTTCTATACACCAACAACGAACAAACTGAGAAGGAACACATGGAAACAATTCCATTTACAATAGCCTCAAAAAAAGTCAAATACCTAGGAGTAAATTTAACAAAAGATGTGAATGAACTCTATAAAGAGAACTACAAACTCCTGAAGAAAGAGATCGAGGAAGATTACAGAAGATGGAAAGATCTCCTGTGCTCATGGATCGGTAGAATCAACATAGCAAAAATGGCTATACTACCAAAAGCAATCTACATGTTTAATGCAATTCCCATCAAAATCCCAATGACTTTCGTCACAAAGGTTGAAAAATCTACTCTAAAGTTCATTTGGAAACACAAGAGACCATGAATAGCCAAGACAATACACAGAAAAAAAAAGCAATGCTGGAGGTATCACAATATCTGATTTCAAACTATATTACAAAGCAAAAGCAATAAAAACAGCATGGTACTGGCATAAAAACAGACATAAAGACCAGTGGAACAGAATAGAAGATCCAGATATGAATCCACACAACTATACCCACTTCATTTTTGACAAAGTTGCCAAAAACATATGATGGAGAAAAGACAGCTTCTTCAACAAATGTTGCTGGGAAAAGTGGTTATCCATCTGCAAGAAACTGAAATTAGATCCATGTCTATAACCCTGTACTAGTATCATCTCAAAATGGATCAAGGACCTAAATATCAGACCTGAAACTCTGAAGTTACTAAAGGAAGGAGCAGAAAACACTCTGGAACTAATAGGTATAAGCAAGGACTTCCTCAATAGAACCCCAGCAGCCCAGCAACTAAGAGAAAGGATGGACAAATGGGACTTCATAAAATTAAAAACTTCTGCATAACAAAAGAAATGGGCTCTAAACTGAAGAGACCACCCACAGAGTGGGAGAAAATATTTGCCAGCTATACATCAGACAAGGGACTGATAACCAGAATATACAGGGAACTTAAGAAACTAAATTCTCCTAAAATCAATGAACCAATTAAAAAAAATGGGCAACTGAACTTAATAGAACTTTCTCAAAAGAAGAAATTCAAATGGCAAAAAAACACATGAAAAAATGCTCACCATCTCTAGCCATAAAGGAAATGGAAATCAAAACCACACTAAGATTCCACCTCACCCCTGTTAGAATAGCCATCATCAAAAACACCACCAACATGTGTTGGCAAGGTTGTGGTGGAAAAAGGAACCATAATCCACTGCTCGTGGGAATGCAAGTTGGTACAACCACTCTGGAAAAAAATTGGAATCTCCTTAAAAATCTAAACATAGACCTGCCATATGATCCAGCAATCCCATTCCTGGGGATATACCCAAAGAAATACAACACAGGTTACTCCAGAGGCACCTGCACACCCATGTTTATTGCAGCACTATTCATAATAGCCAAGTTATGGAAACAACCAAGATGCTCCACTATTGAATGGATCAAGAAAATGTGGTACTTGTACACAATGGAATTTTACTCAGCCATGAAGAAGAATGAAATCTTATCATTTGCAGGTAAATGGATGGAACTAGAGAACATCATTCTAAGTAAGATCAGCCAAGCTCAGAAGACCAAAAATTGTATGTTCTCCCTCATATGCGGACTTTAGATCTAGGGCAAATGCAGCAATGTGGTTGGACTTGGATCACATGATAAGGGGAGAGCACATTTCTATGATACAGAAATAGGAAGAAAATCCAAAACATGAAAGCATTTGATGTCCCCACTTCAGAGGAACTAATACAGAAACCTTAAAGCAACAGAGGTTATCATGAGAAGGGGATCAGTAACCAGGGTAAAGATCAGTTAGAGATGAATCAACATGGGTCATAACACGTGTACACGAAAGCAATGCTAGGAATATTTCTGTATAGCTATCCTCAACTCAACTAGCAAAAACACTTTGTCCTCCTTATTAGGCTTGTCTCTTTTCTTCAACAAAACTAGTGATAAAGGCAGAACAGGACCTGCCTAGAACTGAGAGAGAAAGTGGGGAGAGGGTTGGGGAGGGGGGCAGGGGGAGAAATGACCCAAATGATGTATGCACATGTGAATCAAAATAATAATAATTACAAAAAAAGAAAAAGACAGAGTGAGACACAGAGAGAGACAGAGAAGCAGAGAGAGACAGAGATACAGATAGAAAAAGAGAGAAGGAAGGAAGGAAGGAAGGAAGGAAGGAAAGGTATGCTAAGACTCCCTGCAGAATTCTAAAACATACTTAGCTGATACATAAATCCTTTGTGGACGTCTCAAAGGAAACAAAGAAAATGCCTTTCAAATATTCTTTTCAATAGTTAAATGGTATCAAGAGATTCATTGCTATACTTAAAATTCCAACAAAGATTCATTTTCTTATATAGATGAAGATCATTTCATTGTTTCATTCACACTTAAGAAGTTGATAGATAAGTTGTTGTCACTTTTGCTAAAAATTTGAAAACATTTTTCACCCCTGGAAATGATAACCTTAGAGTCCCTTTTACCCACCCACCCATTTTTTTTATTTGATTATTTGCTAACTTCTTATATCTGATAATGACATTTAAAGTAGAACAGTTTAAGTGTAGAATAATTTTGCCAACTCCTTGTAAAAAATCAGATGCTTTTGTGGCTTGCAAACTAAACAAACCCACTAAAGCAGTCACTGTGAGGCATAAATGAACTTCCATAATTCCATTTTCACCAACTCACTTTTATGGTTACAATTGCATTTAAAAGTCAACGTGGCTGTCACTGATCCATCTCGGCATTCTGGGTGATCTTCCATATAGTCAATCTTGCTGCTTTAAACCATCAGTGTCTGCAGTGCAAGAATGTCAAGCAGTAGGAATAGAGAGTTCAGCATTTCATTGGCTGTCTAAATCAATCATTTTGAGCATGAATAAGTCATGCTTAAATGGATGGCTTCAGCCTACATTAAGAAGCACTTGTATGAGGAGAAGGTTGAAAATAGGATAAATTCAGGTTTAGGGAAACCACATTGCATTCTCCCTTTGCTGGTCTCATTTTTTTCCCTCTACCCAAATGATAGATACACAATCATTTTAATACAAATCCTGCTTAAGTCTCCTGAAACTGATTTAATGGAACAGCTTGTGATATTCTTTCAGAGAACTCATTAAGGAAATTCAAGATTCTGAGATCAGAATAGCGTTGCTGCCTTTCAGAATATAAAATGATAGATGGAAATGTCTTACTACGCGTGTTTACCAGCAGGCAGGTGTATTTCACACTCTTGATTCTTTAAAGAAGAGTTGAAGGATTTTTTCAGCATTAACTTCTCTCTTTCCAAGTCCAACATCAATCTGTAATTCATTTCAGGAAGTGTTTTATGCTGGACATCTGTCTCTGTGCGTATTGCAATGGTCTCTTTTGAAGGTCACATCTCTGCATTGTTCCTATAGCAGAGTTAGATTTTGCCAAGAGTAATGGGTTATGTGCTCAGGAATCAACCTACATTTCCTCAGTTTCTGATATTCCATAGAGTCTGCCATATTCAGTTGCATGTAAATGCAGAAACAACTTCCTGACCCCTGACCTCCTTCCCCCGCAAAAAACCCTTAAAATCATGAATAGATCCAAGTATTGGTAATAAAGAAAGAAACAAAATGCCTATGTCACAATGCATGCCCTACTGTAAGATATGTAGCAGGAGAATTTCCAAATTTCTCATTCAGAGTTATCCTCCTCATAGTTTAGATTCCATTGTTAATAAGTATAGTATAATTTCTCATTCGATATCAGATTAGAAGCTTGAAACTAGCTTCTAATCTAACATTCTAATTATAACATGTGAAAGGAAATGAAGAACTGCAGGGGAAGAAAAGCTGAAGACACTTAAGTTAGAAAAAGTATCATTTCCTAACAGAGAAAAGAAAATTAAAAAGTTCATGAATTACATTATATTCATATAATAGAATACCATATGGCAAACAAACTGAATGACCTAGAAAACAAATCATCAAACTTTATCAGCAGTAAAACACCTGATAGTGAATATTTTCAACCTGTGGGCTATCCGATCTCTGTCAGTTGCTCAAGGTGACCACTGTGGCACACAAGTGTCCATAAACAACACATAAACCAGGCTATGTTCCATGGCCAATATTCCCATAAAACTTTATTTACAAAGTGGAGCAGCCTCCAGACTGCAGTTTCCTAGCCTCTGAGCTAGGTGAGGAAATGTGGACAAGTCTCAAAACTTAGTCAGGTTCCTGTCAGGCATAGTTAGTACAACAACTGTGATTCCAGCTATCCACAAGACAAAGGTAGGAAAATTTTGGTTCAAAGATGACCCTGGAAAAAGTCCCTATCAGAAAAATAATCCAAAGCAAAAAGAACTGGGGAATGCCTCAAGGCCACACAGACTGCAGGGCCACAAGTTCAAAGCCCAATATTGTCAATAAAAAAGTTTCTGAATGATACCATATGAGTGATATAATATTCATTAAATTATAAAAATGATACACATTTCAGTATATAGTGGTTATGATCCACACACATATTCCAAAACCATAAAAGCATGCAAAAAAGTTATTTGCAAAAGCCAATGGGATGGCAGCAGGGGGAGGGGGTTGTGGGGCTTGTGGGGCTTGTGGGGAGCTATGGGGGGTTGTGGGGGAGTTGTGGGGAGTTTGTGGTCATTTGGGGGGATTTGGGGGATTGTGGGGGTTATGAGGGTTGTGTGGGGGTGTGGAGGATTGTGTGGGGGTTGTGTGGGGGCTGTGCTGGGGTTGTATGGGTTTTGTGTGGGGTTGTGGGGGGTTGTGGGAGGTTTTGGGGGGTGTGGGCGGTGTGAGGTTGTGTATGGGATTGTATGGGGGTTTGTAGGAGGGTTATGGGGGGTTATGGGGCTTGTGGGGGGCTCTGGAGGAGCTGTGGAGGGTTTATGGGCATTTGTGGGGGGGTTGGGGGGTTATGGGGTTGTGTGGGTTTTGTGGGAGGGTTGTGTGGGGGGCTGTGTGAGCTGTTATGTGGAGTTATGTGGGTTTTGTGGGGACTATTGTGTCAGGGGGTTGTGTGGGGGGGGTTTATGAGGGGTTTGTGGGAGGGCTGTGGAGGGGTTGTGGGGGGTTATTGGGAGTTGCGTTGGGAGGTTGTGTGTGGGGGTTGTGTGTGGGGGTTTGTAGGCTGTTGACCTACTTCATCTATCATAACCAATAGACACAACATAATATTCTGCAGATAAAAAAATGAAACATAATGTTTTAACATGATCAAATTTGTATTACTATATGCATAACATGTTTATGTTTAGAATTATAGAAATCTCCTTTATGAAATTTGGAGTACCGTAATTCACATGCAAATATTTAAATTTAAATAAACATAAAAGTCATATGCAGTAGCTGTTACTATGTGTTTTGGTGTGTGAGTTTGGACCTGATATCTCATTCCTTTAGTCCTTCATGTGATTTCCTACACTATTTTAATCACTCTACCTTTATAATGGAGCTCCATGTTTTCCAAGTTCACCTTCAGAAAAACCACCTTGGTTGTTCTTGGTTCTTTGCCTTTCCGGATAAATTTTGGAATTGGCTTATCACTCTCAAAAATTGATTTTGATTGATGTTATATTGAAACTATAGATTATTTGGGCAAGAACAGATGTCTTTAAAATATTACAATCTATCAGCATTAAATAACACCTTCTGCACCTAATTTTCCTTAGTAAAGTTCTATATTTTTGGTGTAGATGTTTTATACAGATTTTATCTGATTTTTTTCTGGGTATTTGATGTTTCTTGCTATTATTAATTCAATATTTTAAAAACTTTAGTTTCTTTTTTAATTTTCATATTATTGTTGCACTGGGGGTGTATTGTGACATTTATAAAACTACTTACAATATATCTTAGTTAAATTCAGCCTCCATCATTCTCCTCTATCCCCTTTCTTTGAATATTTTCAACAGGTCTCATTTTTCCATTTTCATACATGAGTACATAATATTCTACCATATTCACCCTACTACACCTTTTCCTTATATCCTCCCCTCCCTACTGGCACCAACCTGCAGACAGGACCTTTTTACCTTCCTGTCCTCCATTTTTGAAAAAAAGACATTTATGTTTGTTTAACATATCATATATTATGACATTTCCATTTATATTTGTATCGTATCCCAACTGGCAAAACTTTATTTTCTACTGATGTTTGCTGTAATGTATTTCAAAATCAATTCTTACATATGGACCTTATATCTAACAGATTTACTAAATTCACTTTTTAATTCTAATTGTTTGTTTATATATTTTTTGGATATTTTAGAAACATATTCATATCACCTGTGAATAATGACACTTTTCCATATGTAATATATTTACTTAATATGTATCTATTGAATATATTAGTTTTATGCATTTGATAAAACTCAGTTTTGTCTTTCTCTCAATGGTACCAATAGCCTCCTGGTAAACTTTTTCTTTGCTTTTCTTTCTTTTTGTCTTCCTTCCTTCCTTCCTTCTTTCCTTCCTTCCTTCCTTTCTTTCTTTTTTGCAAGACAAGGTTTTGCTATATAGGCCAGGCTTGCTCCAAACTCGTGATCCTCCTGTGTCAGTCTCCTGAGTGTTTGGATTACAGCTGTGTGCCACTAGGCCCAGCTAATATTTCATTAATTTTTCATGCTTTTACAATTCACAGACAGTATCTCTTCTCCATTGCTCTTTGGACTGCCTTGTCTAAGGACTGTTTTTCCTTTCCTTTTCCATAGTCAGTGCTACTGTGCTCCCTATCAACCCTGTGTGCCAGTAAAAACTTTGTAACCATCCCTTCTTTATCACCTCTTTCTTCTATATTCATAACTGATGCCTTCATTAAATCATTCTTCTTCAAATCTATATCAAGTACTTGTTCACTGTCTCAGTGTTCCACTAATTCTATACTCAATGAAAAGTTCAAATTCCTATCCTAGTATTTATAGTTCTAAAAAGTATGAACTAACATTAAATTTGTAGCTCTTTCATCTGTGAGTTGGGCATTAATCAGGTTAAACTGTTTATCTAATTCATATCTTCAAACCTTTGCTATTCTCATCTATAAATCTAGACATTATCTCCCTTGACTTAGTATTTACATTTCATTTTCCCCTACAAATACATTATGCCTTTTTAAATACTTATAGTGCTTCCTGTGTAATCTTACTTGATGTTTCTCTTCTGTTAATACTGAAGTTTTTATGCAACTTGGTTTCTTCAAATCAGCTATAAATTCCTATGATTCAGGATTCAACAAATAGTTCATACTTACAGGCATTCTGGAGGAAAGATATCTGCCTATCTTGATACTAATTACTAACAAAAGTCAAATAACAAATAAATAATTCAAATAATAAACATCAACTTCTGATAGACTATAAAGAAATACACAAGCAGATGTGGTAGAGAAGAGTATGAGAAGTTAATTCTATGGGTATAGAAAAGGAATTTCTTTGAGGTATCTAAATGATTAGAGTCGACCATGATGTGCGTTTAGGGAATAGCATTCCAAGCAGAAAAGACAGCAAGTGCAAACCTCTGAGGTATGAAAGGATTTTGTGTGCTGATGGAAAAGAAAGGAGAACAGAGTATGTGAACATTACAGGAGAAAAGAGTGCATGAGATGAAATTGGAGAAGCATTGAGTCATTAAAGGCCTTGAAAGACATTAACGATGCTTGTATTTTTCCATAAGGGAAAAGGATAGGAAATTAATGGACATGAAACATGGAAGTGACATGCTTTCTTCCACTGCTCTGTAAGATCACTGCCAGTGATGTGTGAAGAATTAATTGGAGAAAAGCAGGAACAGAGGCAGGAAGACAAGGTTAAGGCTAATTTCACTTTTCTAGGTGAGAGATAATACTAGCTGGAATTGAGTGGAGGCAGTAAAGACAGAGAAAAGCACATAGTTTTGAGAGATGTTGTGGGGGTATAAAGACTTGTACTTGATAATGAATTGGACTAGGATGGATGGAAGAACTATTTTACTGAGATGACAGGAGACTTGGAACTGGACAAGTAATTGATGGTTGTGGTCTCATTTGTTATAAGACTAGAATATCTATTAAAACTCCAAAAGGGATATGAAATGTAAGTTGGAATGAAAATATTTAAATAATAGTCTATGTAAGCCAAGAGATGAGATATCTGAAAGGATCAGTTTTTAGAGGAGAGAGAATAAGACAGACCCCTGAAACATTCAAATTTTAAAGTTTTAATAGCACAATGGCAAAAAAAGACACTGAGAGCAAATAGCCAAGAGGGTTTAGGGAAAGCAAGAGAGTGTGGCATCACAAACATTAATATGAGAGTTTCAGAAAAGAAGGGGTATTATACTGGGAAGACTATTACTAAAAAGTAGGGTAAAGTAAGAAGATAAACACTTCCCATAGACTTTGGCAACATGGAGAGAAATGACTTTTTCAAAAGTAATTGAGTAGTTAGGAAAGAAGTCAAATTAGAATGGATATAAGAGGGAAAGAAATGTGAAGGGCTGGAGACAGTGAAGATAAGTCCCAATATTTGGAGGTTCTCTTATAAAAGAGGGAAGAAATATGTGCTATTCCCTGGAGAGTTAGTTATATTGAGTCAAAGTATAGTTTAGGTGCTGTTTTTTATCTTTTGGTTCATTTCACTCATTTTAAGAGAGATGTTTCTAGAATATGAGAGTGTATGATGATGGGGAATACATGGTTGAGTGAGAAGGACTCCTGATGTATGAGAGAAAACCTGTAAGTACAAAAGTAATGTTTGAAAATACTGCTGAACTAATCTGACCCTGGCCCTTCAGGCTTGTAAGTAGAGCGCACTCCTTATTGTCCATATTAGCAAAGAACTGGATCAGCATAGATACATAAAACTTGGCATAGCACCAATCCCCATGATGACCATTAATCTCAATCTTCTCTCTCTAACTTCACCTACTAATTTATTTGATATCCATAGCTGTTAACAAGTTATGAAATATGCATAATGTCATCCTTCCTACAGCCCTTATGAAAAGATGTTAATGTCTTTAAAACATAAATTATATGATGAAAATAATTGAAAAACTATTATTAATCCACAGATTCACAAATCGCTTTTTAAACATACTCAAATGTTTATTATATATTCTATTTTTAAAATAATGGCTCTATGGACTGAGTAACACAAGTAGGAAACCATGTGACTTTCCAACAGACGATATTAAGAGAATGGGGAGGGGAAGAGAGCCTTACCAGAAGGGTAGGACAAAGCTAAATGAAAAGCCAGAAATGGAGACAATGGGATAGGAGGGAAAAGCTCATAAGAAGAATGTCCAGAGGCTGATGAAGCTGTTCTGTTTTATTTTGTCCAACGCAGTGCATGCACACACTTTTATTAACCTGTGCACATTTCCTGCCCACCATCCTGCTTTAGACAGAAAATTGGGAGTAAATCCTCTCACTTCATTCATTCAGTCTTCCAATCAACAAATATAACCACTCGAGCTACTTGGTTATTAACTGAAAAATAGTGTTTTGAGTATCCTGAGCATTGTGAATTTGGTGCCTATAAAACTGGAATATTTTAAAACTCAATAGCATGTTTTAGATATATATATATATATATATTTCATTGTACATGTGTAGCATGATTTGGTTATAAATGTATTTATGCATGCTATAACCATATATATATATATATATATGTATATATATACACATATATTTCAAGAAAATGTTTTCTATTTATGGAAATTTAAGACTAACTTTTAAAAAAAACTGAAAAGAGGTTTTGAAAGAAAATTAACAATAATACAATGCAACAATGATAAATACTGTGAAGATAATTCTAAAAAAAAAATAAGACAAAAAACCCTGAGGTTCACAAAATGCTTCCCTAAGTTAAGAAAAGGCAAAAGTTAACTTCCCTTATTCAAAACCATGTCTTTTCATTATACATCAATGATTAAAGGGAACCAAATTCATTTTTTAAACTCTTCTAGAGTTAGTCATTTAAAAAAAAAAAACTTGTTACTACTACTGCTCTTTAAATAACCAGAAAAATTATAGAGCAGCATTACAATAGTGGTGCTTAATCCTGATTGGTTCCCAGTGTATCAGGGTGATTTTTAAAATCTTTAATTATGCTTCCATATAACATGTGAGTAGAAGATATGGCTATTTTAAAAGGGAAACAGAAAGAAAAGAAAACCTTCTACATTGTTGCTGCCCAAATACTAAGGCTTGGGCAAAATGTTAATAAAATCCTTCCCAGAATCATCAGTTACCCTGAGGTTGTGGGTTACAGTAACAGGCATCCTAATGAAAATGGTGAGCTTACTGATGGCAAGCCTGACATGAAATCAGAACATGCAAGTTGAATTTTGCCTTAGAAATATATCTTTTACTTTCTCTCAAAATTTGTTTATTTTATTCAGATGTTTGTAGGCTGAAATAACTGACAATTGAAAAATTACAAATTCTCTTAATTATTTGGTATTGACCTACTTGCCAACTCAAGGAAAAGTAATGACTAGAATGTACTGACCTAGACAATGTTATCAGTAGTTTGGCCAAATTTACTTGTTTTCCTATGTCTGTTTAGTATTTATCATAAAAGATGAGCAAAGAAATAGACCCAATGCACATGATTGAGAATTTCAGAAATTTGTTTTTTTTTTATTTTTTATTTTATTTTTTTTTTTCATTTTTCTTTTATTATTCATATGTGCATACAAGGCTTGGTTCATTTCTCCCCCCTGCCCCCACCCCCTCCCTTACCACCCACTCCACCCCCTCCCGCTCCCCCCCCCTCAAAACCCAGCAGAAACTATTTTGCCCTTATCTCTAATTTTGTTGTAGAGAGAGTATAAGCAATAATAGGAAGGAACAAGGGGTTTTGCTGGTTGAGATAAGGATAGCTATACAGGGCATTGACTCACATTGATTTCCTGTGCATGGGTGTTACCTTCTAGGTTAATTCTTTTTGATCTAACCTTTTCTCTAGAAATTTGAACACTAGATAAGGCCTATTTCAAAGATCACATAACACCTATTGTTTGTCTAAAAAAAACATTAAGGCCTCAATGTTCAATGCTTTGCTCACACACACATACACACACATATGCACGAACTGAAAACTGAAGAAAATTCCGTATATATTTTATAAGAAAAAAACTGCTCCAAATGACTTGATGGTTTTCCAAATCTGTCTAAATTTATTTAGTTAAAGTCCTTGCTTTCAAATATTGGAACATAGGTTCCAATATTTTCATCTGCATTTTTGACATTTCATCTGCATTTTCTCTCCTAAGATGTATCTATCCAAGAAATACAGGTTTCCTGAAACTTCTTAGTGAGAGCACCAGTGATAATGAGGACACTTCAGAACAGGTATTGGAGACACTCAGTCAGGGACTAGCTCAACCTAATAGCCTTCAGTTGGGGTCCTTGAGGCCGTATTGTTTTGGCCTCTAGCAGAGCTGAGAGAAAAACTCTCCTATTCCTGAAGAGACTTGTGCAGCCGTCTTCTACACAGTACAGTTCATTTTTTTTTCTTAAAAAAATACATACCCACAGAGTTCTTTCTTCTGACCATGAAAGTAATAATTCATGATTATTAAAGAAAAAGAACAAGGAAAATAATAAAAAATCAGTCACAATGTTCCAATGTTTCGGAATATAGCTGCTTGCATTCTCAGAGCCCATTCCTATTTCTTTAATAACCTCCAGTGTTAGTTTCAAATCTTCCATTTCTGGGAAATCAGAGGTTCCTCCAGGTTACATAGGAGTGTCCAGTCAGTGTACATCCCATACCTGTGGCCATGAGGTGATGACTTGGACTAAATCTGTCTCCTATTTAACGTAAAGCATGTTTTTTCATTATCATCTTTATTCCCTAATGTTTCCCAATCTATTTTTTATTTCTTTGTCTATAGCATTTTTAACAAAATTTAAAAAATTTTTTTATACATACCAATATAATTTTTCCTTTAGAATTTTGTCATTGCTTATATTCTTAAAAGCTTAATCTCTTTTAGAAATGTTAGGTCCACTTACATTTTTGCCTACATTTTATGGCATTGTTTTCATTTCAGAAAAAGTTTCAAGTTAGTTCTAGAAGTGATTCGCTTTTGGCTGTACTTAGGACACATTAGAAGGTAGTTAAAAATAAGACAAGAGAAATGGAAATACAAAGGCTTTGAAATTCAGACAAAGGGTATCCATGGATTTTGGCAGAATGAGCCTCTCCAATGGTTTTTTGCACTACATTGAAAAGAGGTGTGTTTTAGGAACTGTAACATCAACTTGTATTTCATTTCAAGAAAACATTGAACAATTACATATTTCTAAGTTTTAGTATGATACTCTGACATCTTATAGTACTTTCAAAGAAGCTTCCTGGGATAGCAGACAAATTGAATCACACCTACAAATTTCTAATCTCAAAAATAACAAAACTCCATCATCACTTTAGAGGAAAATGACTGCATTGTCCTTCCTTCCCACTTAGGAGAATACAAGAGGCAGAAGTTCTATGGATATCTTGTCCCACTGTTAAGGCCCAGGGGCAGAAATAATTGCCTCTAAAATTCTAACAAGGAATTGCTCACTTACGAGCCAGAAGTAAGAACAGTAGATGGACAGGCTGCTCTCCTTCACCCAGATTCCAGAGATTCTAAGACATCATACATTCTGATATAAATTTTGCTCTTCCTCTACATATTTACTTGATTCCTAGGCTCACAGTTTTACCTTTGGAAAGACTAACAACCACATATTCAGTCACCATGGATATCTAATTTCTATTCACATATTGGACGTTTTGCTGCTGTGAAACTAAATTTGAACTTAAAATGGAATTTTTTTCCCTGCTGCATTAATTCTCTCTACCACACTGCATAGTTCGAATCATTTTGCTCTTCCCACTTTCTCTTGGGGGCAAAGTGAATTCATAGAGCCAATTTATGGCCCCTATAGTGATTTTAAGATAGAGCCATTTCTGTATGATTCCCATGTGCTTGGCAGAGTCAGAGTCAGATCCAGATGTACTGGAATTAATTTTTGCATTATTTTCTATAAATTGATATTTAAGCTGCCATGTTAGCTTAGAGTGTCTGGAAATAATTTACCTTAAATTATCAAATATTGAAAATAAGAGAGTTTTACATTAACTCTGGCCAGATTGAGCAAGATGTTTGGATATACCTAACGTCTATATCTGAACTAAATCCTGATAAGGAGTCCCACTGTAAATGTCACCTTTAGCTCTTTATGGCTAGACTATTTTTGAATGAAAAATTACCTCATTTTAGCATAGTTTCAGGTAATGTTTTTCTTGACTTTTATACAATGAAATGTTTTACTGCAGCTGCTGGTGGATAAGGTACAAATTTTCAAACCAATGTTCTCAGCGCTTTTGGAGAAACTAATTTCACTTTTCACAGAGGTACAGCCATATAAATTTATATTCAAACATTAAATTCCTAGAAATATCTTTTTGTTGATACTTGACTAACATGGTAAATTACTATTTTACTTCTTCCAATCATTTGAACATTCTGGTTATACTCTTACAAAAACAAAAACAAAATCAGTAATTGTTAACATTATTTCATGAATAATGAAATATTATTCATTATGAATAAATATAATAATGAAATAATGAAATAAATATAAATATTTATATTTATTTGAATGATTAGGAATCATTCAAAATAGGTGTTACAATGAATTAAAAATTAAGTATAAAATGGATGTGGTGATACATACCTGTAATCCCTGATACTCAGTAGGCAGAGACTGGAGGATCATGAATTCGAGGCCAACCTAGAAAAAGTTAATAAGACCCCCATCTCAAAAGCAAAAGGATTAGGGACATGGCTCAAGTATGAGGCCCTGAGTTCAATCCCCAGAACTGGAAAACTAAAAATGTAAGTAGACTCAGTTTTTTTATTGTAACTAAGGAAACATTTGTTAAGCATACTATATAAAAAAGGAATTCTAGAGTAAACTTCTGAGTAAATCTAGAATAAGATGCACACATAGAAACAAACATGCACATAAATAATCATTAAGCAAATTATTTGATTATCTGAGTGATGGTTTAATACTCAAGTGTAAATTGTATAAGATGTAGCAGCTTGAAAAAAGTGTGGTGATCTGATTGGTAAGATACAGTCAGTTACTGAGAGGAATCCCAGTATGGCATCAGAAAATAGAGACCAACCCCTAAAGGTCAAAAAATAAACTTTAAAAGGACCCCATTGTTTGAGTAAAAAATAATAATACATTTTGAGTATTTTAGCATATTTCACAGTAAAATGTTTGACAACAGCACAAAAGATGGGAGAAGAAAATGGAAGTATTTTTGTGCAAATTCCTCTGAAGCAGGACAATTATTTGAAGATGAACTTGTAAGTTAAAGATGCATACTAGAGCCACCAATGAAACCATTGTAATAAAAGAGAAAACATATGATATGTCTAGCAAGACACAAAGTACAGATACATTGCATCTTTAAAAAATAACATAAGAAGATGAGAGAAAGGCTAGAACAGAGAGAATGAGAGACTTGTATAAAAGCGACAATAAACTGTCAGGTTTTAAATCAAACAATATTTCCAATTACATTAAACATAGATGGATTAAGCAAGGAATAAAATATAAATTGTCCATTTGAATTTAAAAAGCTAGAAGCAACTATATGTTGTGCACAAGAAACAACATTGAAATGTAAGGACACAATTAAGAGATGAGCAAAAGGATATAACAAAATTAATAGAAGAATCTCTCTGTACAGCTATCTGTATCCCAAACTAGCAAAAATGATATGTCTTTCTTTTTATCTCTATGTTTTCTCTTCAACAAAATTGGAGAAAAGGGGAAGCAGGCAGGGGAGAGGTGGCACAAACAATGCATACACATGTAAGTAAATGTTAAAATGATAAAATTAAAAAGGAGAAAAACTTGAAAAAAATAAAAAGGAACTATTAGCAGGGATAGAGGACAGTTTATAAAGATAAAGGAATTAACTCATCAAAAAGATATAAAATCACAGATTTAAAAGAAATCAAAAAACAGAATTCCAAAATAAATGAAACAAAAACAAACAAGCAAAACAAAAAGAAGAGCTAAAAGAACAAAGGGACACATTGACAATTTCAGCTGAAGATGTCAACACTCCTTTTTCAGAGATATAGAGAAAAAAGTAGACAAGTAATCAATAAGCACACAAAAGACCTGAGTGACACTACAACCAATTCGAGCTGTTCAGCATTTATGCCTAACACTACCCCAGAATGCCAGCACACCCAGCTCTTAAGCACACATTAAAACATTCTTAAAAAAATGCACTGGGCTACAAACCTAAGAAGATGGAAAATACTAGGTGTGTCATCCAATCACAGTAAAATAAAGGAGACGTCAGTAGCAGAAAACATTAGGTAAAAATACCCAAACAAACTGAAAAATGTCAACCATGCATGAGTAATAGAGGAAATCCAAGGGAATGGAGAAATATCTCAAACTACAACAAAAAGAAACCAAAAACATGGAAATTTGTTACCAGCAACCAATGGAGGGTTTCCAGAGAAAGTTTCAGTGGTGAATATTTGCCGTAAAAATGAGATGTTGAAATCAATGAACTAAACTTACACCCTTAGAAACCAAGAAAATAAGAGCATACTAAACTCAAAGGAAGAGATAGAAACATTGACATTGAAAATAGAATACTAACAAAGGGAAAATCAGTGAAACTGAAAGTGGCTTCCTTGTGCCAAAAAACGTTAACATTTATAAAACACTTACAAAAGGGGGTGAGGTTATTACACATCTACTCAAATATCAGAAATGCAAGCAGGACATCAATTCTAATTACACATACATTAAAAAGATAACAAGTATCGTGATCATCTCAATCCAATAAATTTGAAAATTTTAATGAAATGAGTTAATTCTTTGAAAGACATGACTACCAGACCTCAGTCACATTAAACAGATAACCTGAAGAGCTCATTTATATTCTAAATAAATTTGTTCTTAAAAATATTACCACAAAGAAAATGAGGGAAAGAGGACTTCACTAGTGAACTCCACTAAGCATTTATGAAAAGTAAATTCCCATTCTATACAAACTTAAGTGGTAACTAGAAAGGAAGAAACACTTTCTACTTTATTTTACAATGCTGACATTCCCCAGAATGGTGGGGGAAAAAACTTTAGTGTAGTGTTATCATGAAAATAGTCACACAAATCTTTAACAAAATTTTAACAAAAGAAATTCTGAAATAAGTTTTTAAATAGTTACTGTCTGTGATTTATTAGAATGCAAGGTTGGTTTAGCATCTGAAAATTAATCCATATATTTCACCAAATTATATAATTTTAAGCTTATCTGCATTAATAAGTGAATATAGACAGTATTCTAAAATTGTAATAATTTAAAAGCTCAATAAGCTAGGTCGAGAAGGAACTTTCTCAACCAGAAAAAACAGGAGTCTACGGAACGCCTTCAGCTAACACCATGTGTAATAGTGACAGAGCGAACATGTTCTGCTTAGAAACAACAGCAACACAAGGTGCCTGTTCTCTGCACTCCTGTGCAACACGGTACAGTAAAATATAGTTAAGGCAATAGGCAAGAAAAAAACAGATGTATTTTCTACATATGTGTGAATATGATACATTGTTAAATCATTTTAAGCAGGAGAAGGAGAAAAAGGGAGAGTAGTGAAGGGAATGAACAAAATCAGAGTACATTTTACATAAATATGCAAATGTCACAACAAATCTCCCTGTATAACTATTACACACTAACAAACATGTAAAAAAAGAAAAAGTAGCAGAAAGTTGTGTTAATTATAGAGAAAAATAATACTGCATTTATTCACAGATGAAATGATTATGTAGAAGTCTTTAAGAATTTGGGAAACAAACTACTACTTCTAGTAAATGACTTTAAAAGGTTACAGTATATAAAGATCTATTGCTATATATTCATAATAAATGAGGAAGGGGTTTTTTCTTTAAAAGGACCATTACAATATCATCCATCAATTTAAAGCATTTTACTTGACAAAATACCTTGACTATATACTGAAAACTGTATACTATTGATGAAAGAAAATAAGTCTCAATAAATACGGTGGTATTGCTGCATTGGAATATTCAGTTGAATTAATATAGAAATTCTCCATAAAGTAACACACAGATGCAATTCACTCTCAAATAAAATCACATCAGAATGTTTGATAGAAATAGACCAATATATTCTAAATTATGCACAAATGCAAAAGAACTGGATTGACAAACACATTTAGAAAAGAACCAAAACTGAAGCACCTATGCTAGCTTATTTCAATGCTTCACTGCTACTACAATAATCAAGAAAGTATGCAATTATGGATGTACAGGTGAATGTAAGAGAATAAGGAGCCCAAAAATACATCCATACACATATATTCAAGTGGTTTTCAGACAATGTTGCCAAAGAGGAAAGGGTATTTTTTTCAAAATTGGTGCCTTTCAATAATTAGACCTCCATATGTAAGTAAATTAATCCTGATTTGCACTTCACCACATAGGCAAGTAGGTACTATATTTAAACATACAACCTATGGCCACAAAACTTAAATAATAAAACAGGAAAAAATCGTTATCATTTTTAATTAGAAAATGCTTTATTAATAGTTCACGATGCATAAATCCAAAAGAGGACAGTGATAATTGCTATCAAAATTTAAAGCTTCTGCACTTCAAAACATGGGTTAAGAAAATGAAATTTTTAGACTCACAGGTAAAATTATAAATATACAAAGGATCTTAAGACACTACTATGAACAATGTGTTTACCCTTTAAGTTCTATCTAGGCCTTCAATGGGTTGGCTGATACTCTCCCATGTTGTTGATCTTCTTTTTTCAATCTACTGACTCAAAAGCTAATCTCTTTCAGAAATATCCTCAAGACAGACTCTGAAATTATGTTTTAATAGCGGCCTGGGCATGCTTTACCATGTTCCAGTTAACACACAAAGCTAACCATTATAGCTAGTGTCTGAGACATTTGGTACAATTTGCAAACAAGTTATAAATCATTTAATTTTCAACCCTTTTCAATTTTTCATTCCAGCAGTGGAACTTTCTCTTCAAATATGTGTTTGTTTGTGTTCACCGTGTGTCTTCTTAATGATACGCTGAGAAATAATACAGAGAAATTCTAACATTGGGAGCTGCACCAATAAAACTTACATGTGAACACAATAAGGTTATATTTCTTACCCATTCTTTCTCAATAAGTACAAAACATAGCACAGATACAACCATATTTTGCTGAAAATCTCTCATTTCACAAGCTAGAAATATGTAACTTGATTCTACATACCTAAAATCCTAGAAAGAGCTCTTTGTACTTGGCTGAAAATCTCATGCTATTTCTAAACTTTTAAATAGGGAGTATATCTCTATCTTTTTTACCCCCTTGTTTTTATATTACTATATATCCAAAGTGTATATGACTGGACTATGCCAGGCATCATCAACTTCTGTTGTTATGAGACCATGTGTTTAAAAATTCTTGAAAATAGAATTAAACATCTTTGGATTTCTTGATACTCTGTTAAGGGAAGACCATTGTTGCTCATTGTTCTACTAATTTTGGAGGTGGTTCAGGTCTGGGATTGGAATTCAGACTTGAGCCATGCTTCCAGCCCTTTTTGCTCTGGTTACTTTGGTGATAGGATCTCGCATTTTACCCAGGCCAAGCTGGAAGGTAAGCCTCCTATTTTAGGCTTCCCATTGTAGCTGGAATGACAGGCACACAGTACCATCCCCAGCTTTTGTTCATTGAGATGGGGGTCTCCCTAACTTTTTTCCCTGTCTGGCCTCAAACCATTATCTTCTTGATCTCACCATTCCAAGTAGCCAGGATTACAGCTGTGAGCCACCAGCTTCTGGCTGTTCTATCATTCTTAATTAAAGAAACACAAACCTTTGAAATAAGAAACATGAATAGTTAATTTCCCAATACCTAATTTGGGAATTGGGAAGGAACAAGGCAAAGAGGGAAAAGACTAAAATGACTGTCCCCATTCTCAGGCTTACCTGTGTCCCCTGCTTATTTGGTGGTTTTGATTTGGGGGTAGAAAAGGATAGCATAAGAAGAAGAGCTCTAGGCTCTGGGAGCAGTTTCCATGTACTCAGAACTGGGGGAGGAGGGGCCCAACACAAATGCACCTGGACCTCCTTCCTGTAGTCCATAAGTCATTTGTCCTGTTTCTAAATATTGCTCTCCTCATCCTGGTAGATGTTCACATCAGTGACTAATAAAGCAGGATTCTGGGAGTGACCGAGCATTAGAAGTTGTCATGGGAAAAAACTTCAAAAGAAAAAAGAAAAAGAATTAGGTAACAGAAATGTTTACAGCCACAAATTTAGTACAGTTTCGTGAACAGAGAAAGCCAAATGGGAACAAATCAGAGAGAAAGAAAGGATGCAGATGCAATTTACCTCCTTCCTAAGTCATCCTTTCTGAGTAAACACAGCAGCTGTGTTCATCAAAATCCTTATTTCTATAAGAAACTACACTTACATAAACTACAAACTTACATGCATACATATATATGTATATATACACCAATATCCTTTCACTTCTAGACATTTCCATTCTACTCACAAATATTAGATGCCACAAGAAAGCATTGAAATGATGCCTGAAAAGACATTTCCAATTACAATCGAAAAGGATGTTAGAATGATAAAAAATAAGAAACAAAGGATACCATGGTTGTCAGAATTTCTCCATTTTTTTCACATTAATCCTGAATAGATATCTGAGCCTTCCATAGGGCAAGCTCAGGAAATCAATACATTAAGTGAAATCTCATTGGCACCCTTTTGCATCTGAGTTGCGGCTTGAGTGAACAGGGGGTAATGTCTCAATAAATAATGTTGAGCTTCAGTCTCTTTTACCCTCATTCCAAACAGATGAACAATTTCTGAAAAGCAACTGTAGAAGATGCACTTTTACCTCTTCATCAGAAACATATAAAAATGAAATATGTTGTGATATTTATTACAATGTATATTATAAAACACCATGGCGATCTGTACAAATGACTTTTTTCTCTGTGGTGCCGACCTTCAAAAGTGATGATGTGAAAAGCCTTAGACTTTATGACAGCTTAACTGGAAATACATTACAGCTGCTATATTAATATGTAGTTGCAGCTTTGCTATAAAGTTTGAATGTGAAAAGAAACTCTGAACCTGCACTCTACTATAAACTTTAAATATGCAGAAAAATATGTTCACAAAAGCAGCAAGAGGCAGTGGAGATAATGCTAATATGAAATGATACTGCCTCTGCTGCTTAGCCTCAAACCATCACAATAGTCTTTACATAACATAAATTCAATATTAACACTCTAATCATTCGTACAATCTTCAGAATAGTAAATTAGAAAATCTGGCCAGAAGTATGTAATTGTATGCATTGCACAGAATGTGTGGTGGAAACAGTTTATATTCTTGTGAATGGTGACATGTGGATACCTAAGTATAGATATATTTAAGCTGTATGATAAATCAATAAGAATATTTCAGTGAGCAAATGTTGCTAACAAAAAAACTGATTGGCATTGAACTATCACTTTGAAAGTACCGAATTTATTTCCCCTCTGTACCTTCAAAATATTTACATATGCTACATTTTCAGGAGCTTACTTAACACCTGAAAGTGGTTTGGCCAGTGTTTCAGCTTTAAGTGAAGACAGTTTTCCATGATGTGTAAATGATGCTATATGATCCATACCTAAATAATGCTTTACAGGATCCCAAACTAATTTGCAAACATCCCCAAACAAAAACATAACTTATTCCCTTCTCATGGGGAAGGTGGACATGTGTTTTGTGTAAGCATGACCTAATATCTTTATCTATTTTACCAACTTCCTTAGTTTTTGTTAATCATCGAAATAATAGAAATGAGAAGGAAACAACTTAGTTTACTTGTTACATTATTGCACATATTGTGAGTGTTGCTTTTATACATAGTTAGCAATTACCTAAGAGAAGTGAATTTTTAAAAGATAATAACAATAGCTTATCCTTGAAAGAAATATCAGCAACCAAAAGGGCAATGAAGATCAGGTTGTTAATTTGGTTAGGAGAGTGGGTTACAACAGTGTGAAACCAAATTAACATTACATCATGAATTTAGAATGAAGGGAATAAAGCAAACTAACTAATATTTGGAAGTCACCAACCATGGACCATACTTAATGCTAAACATTTTAAACATTATTTCAACTAGTTCCCAAAAATGTTCAAAGAAAGATAAAAGTAGTATTAGCCTTCTTCTACAGGTAAAGAAATCGTATGCCCAACAGTGATAAAACTGGTTGTGTGGGGATTCAGAAGGAAAACCACTCTGCTGAGGTTCAAGGAGAAAGAGAGCAGAGCATCCCCCAGCTCTGAATGGACTCAGAAACAGAAGGAGAGAGAGTGGTGCATTTTTTAAAGAAAGGGACATAAATGACAGCACAAATTAAGAAAAAAATTATACAGTGATCCAAGAATGATGTTTGAGGAGAAGCTGAGATAGTAATTCTGCATGACTTAAATTATTCCATTCTGATTCTTTCTTTGCCCTGCATACTTTATGACTGATTGTTTTATTTGTTCTTTGAAGCTATACTTTAAAAGCAGTTTTACTTTAATCACCACTAATCTATTCCATGATGGCTTGAACTGCCAAAATCTATATTTAGCCTATTCACATATCCACCAGATAGATGTGACTATTTAAATTGTAGTATAAAGTAATCGATATAAAATAAAATTTAAAGTTTCTCAGTCACAAAAGCCACATTTCAAGAGTGATAGCCACATGTAGCCAACAGCTACTGTGTTAGCATTACAAATGTAGTCCATCAGTGCCAAAGATTCTACTGCACAAGACAGCTCTGGAGCAAGGATCAACAGACCAACACCTGTGAGCCAAAGCCAGACTGACACAGATTATAAACTTTTGTATATAAATGTTCAGTGTAACACAGGCAAAACATTCATTCCTTTCTGCATTGTCTTTGGTTTTGTGCTATCACAGCTGCACTGAAGAGTTGCAACAGAAGACATATGCCCTGCCAGGTCTAAAATATTAAATACCTCACCCCTTACAGAAAAATGTTTTGCCAACCTCTGGATTTCATGGGGCTTTAAATACTGGAATTTGAATTATGACAGATATACAATTTACTTTGTCTAAGCATCCTTAAATGTTTGCACAATTATAACTGTAAATGATACCAGTTATAGACATAGATATAGATATGTACACTCATACATGATAATGATCTCACATAGTCTGTGAGGATTTGATGAGCAGATATATGAAAACACTAAGCACAATGACTAATGTATTGTTAGCTCAAAAAAAAGGTTTGTTGAGCATGGTGGCTCACACATAGAATCCCAACTAAGTGGAAGGCATAGGTAAAAGGATCATGCTCTGAGGCCAGTCCTGAACAAAAATGTAAAACCCAACCTGAAAAAGAGCTAAAGTGCAAAAGGACTTGGGGCGTGGCTCAAGTGGTAGAGCACTGGAAAGTTCCTGTGTTCAAATCCAGCACAGCCAGAAAGGTTTTCGTTAAGTGTTTGTTATTGTTGTTTTCATTAATATTATTATTCTTGCACTGTAAAAGATGCACAAAAGTTCCATCTCTTTCAAACCACAGCTCAAAAGGTAGCAAGACCACTAAAGGCAAAAGGATCCGACATTGTCTAGGCATGATTGTCATTCTTATACCACAATTCATTTCAGTGGTACACATTTTAGTTATACATTTCTTGAAATTAACCTTATATATAATACACAATATATATGCATATACATTTATATATTCTAACTTGTATTCATGCAACAAGGACATATGAGATATCTCATGCCTATAAGTCAAGTATTCCTTTAGTTCCTGTGTTCTGTGTGAAGCTGCTGATAAACTACCTACCAAATTTGATAATATCCTAATCCCTGAATGATTCACACATTGGGAAAGTAAACACAACTCCTGGGCTTGATCCTGATGGCCATATGTCTAGTTTCAGTGCTACCTTTTTCTTTGTAGAAAAATTTTTGCTGTCTAACAACAGCCCACTCATTAAAGATTACCAGTTAGTAATGGAAGACTATTTGCATGACTTTGTCAGTAAAGGGTTCACCTAAAGATTGCAGAAATCTGGAAAACTGAGAACACTGTGGGTGCTCTTACTTTCTCCTGCTCTACCTCTCTTGATGTGGGCACTTCTCACATCCCTCAACCATCTAATTCTAACACAAAACACAAATTAGCATCTAATTTAGAACAAAGATGTCACTGTTCTCCTGTGATCCTCACTGTCATCTTCCAGAAATTAATCTCCAAGGCTGATGCCCCATACTCATAAAGGCTATGGATTTTGGCTCAAAATGGGATCTCTGGAGATTAGATCCTAGTGGAAACCTGCACACTACATGAGCTGTTCTGTTTTATCTTCTACTCTTTTCACTGTCATCATGAACAACTTTTAACAGCACTTATTGTATGTAACAATGTTGTTATTACTTACATGGATTAACCCTCTTTCCTAGAATGTTGGTTTCAAAGACATATTTAAATGGGCCTGAAATAAAAAGAGAAGGTGGCAGTGGAATGTTGCATTATATATGTATCAAACAAGGAAGGAATAAAAAAGGAAATGGAAACAAATATATATTGAAAAATTATAGTGTTTAACTTTATACTAAACACTACAACTGATGGCTTGGCAACTAATTTTGTTAATGCATTTTCAAGGTAATTATTAAAACTTTTGTTGCTGGAAAAGCTCAGATTCAAAGAAGTAATTTGCTTTGGTTACACAGTTTAGTGATAAAGCTGAGACTCCTGTTGAGTCTGTCTCATTTCCACATTTATCCCTTTTCCTCTACACTGCATTATCTGTTATTATTTAAAGTCATCTGCAGTGCCTGCTATGCTATATGGTACATTTTTCATAAAGTGAAATATTTTCATGTAATTCACATCTTTTGTAAATCTGAATTATAGCATAAATTTGATGCACATGTATAGTCATAAATCCCAGCAATGGATATGAATTCTATACAGATCTGTAAACTAGCTTGGGTCTTCACTTGAATTTCTATTTGAAAGTCATCTCTCAACAGCAGCTGGTTGAGCTTCTGGAGCTTGTTTGCTTAGGTTCACTGCCTGGCACTACACCTGCGTGCTACATCACGCACAGTCTTTCTGGGAATACATGATTCCTGGGAGCCTGGGGCATTTATCTTAATCTGGAGCACCTGGAAGTAAATAGGACCCCACACTAGCCACTAGATGAAACCTGGCCTTGTTGATTATTTCTGATGACTTCAGAGATCGGATCACTCCCAGTTAATCATCCTGGCAGAGGATTTCAGACTTCTGTCATTTGTACCAAGGAGAAAAGCATCAAAGCATTTCAGACTTTATGTTTATGAAGAAGAGCCTTAACTTCAAAATTCTGCTTTGAGATTGTTGACCTACAGAATATTTTACATTTTAATGTATTTTCTGGGTAATAGCAATCCTTGTCCAACTTACAGAGAGTAACTTTTTGTCCCAAGTCTTGTCTAGAAGGAATCCAGAGTCATTTGTGACTGGTCAATATTGCTGCTGCTGTTGCTGCTTCTACTAGATAGCACTGGTCACCACTGGATAGCACTGGTCACCACCACTGGATAGCACTGGTCATCACTAGATGGCGCTGGTCGCCACTGGAAAGCATTGATTACCATTTGATAGCACTGGTTACCACTGAATAGCACTGGTTACCACTAGATAGCACTGGTTATCATTAATTGAGTGATTTCTCTACTATGTGTGGTGCTAAAGATTTCAAACACTGATCTTGTTTATTCCAACAATGCAAGACCCCTGAGATATGTGTCATCGTTCCCACTTAGCCAATCAGGAAACAGATCCAAAGAGTTTAATCAATTTACCCAATCTCCTAATAATGGATGGTATCAGTACATTTGGGCTACTGTAATATAAACACCGTAAACTGGATCAATTATAAACAATAAGTGCTTGTTTCTCACAGTTCTAGAGGCTGGGAAATCCAAAATGTAGTTGCTGTCAGATTCTGTGTCAGTTGAGGGACTATTCCCCATAGACAGTGCCTTCTTAGTATGTTCTCACAAAGCAGACAATGTGTTTAGTCTCCATGGGGTTTGTTTTACAAAAACTCTAGTCATGAGGGTTCTATCACCATGAGATAGTTACCTCCAAAAGGTTCCATCTCTTAGTACTTTGTATTAAGAATTGGGTTTCAACATATGAATTATAGGGAGACAGAAACATGCAGCCATAGCTGATGGCATGCACAGAATTTGAACTGAGACTGATAGCACATGCTCTAAACAATGGGTAAAAATAGCAAAACGTCAAGGATAGGAACTCGAGTCTGAGTCCAGCACTATGGAACCCAAAAGGCAATGTGCACAATGGAAATGCATTGATCCCATGAAACTTCCCAATATCCATTGGAGCATCTCAACTATCTTTGCAACTTGTGGTATTCAGTTCTAGTGTCACCTTGCAATCACCTGGGGAGCTTAGTGAAAACACCAAATACTTGAACCCTACCAACTAGATCATAATACTTGGGGGTGGGATCCAAATACCGAATAAGGCTCTCATGGTGACCATTGCTATAAATGAATCAGTTGGAACCGGAAAGACAGGGTGATTGTGATTGGAGTAGAGGCAATAGAGGGTATAACAGTGTTTGGGAGAAAAAAACATAAAAGAACTAGGAAGTAAGACAAATTCCAAACAAATTCTCCCAGAATGTTCAGGTTGAAAATTACTGGAAGCTATATCAATAACTGTAGCTATCCTCATAGACCTGTTCTATAGCCAATGTCCCTATAAAGTTGTCAGTGTCCCGACCAATAAAGAAGCCAGGAAGCTTAGCAAGTTTATTACAGTTAAACCACATTTGATGGATGGATAAATAAAGTGATTTCAGTGTTTAGTGGTTCATCATGGGTGCAATGGAGCATTTCCCAAGTGCTTCCATTTCATAAAAGCAAATGTGATTGCCAAAAGTCTTCATACAAAATAGCATGATTCTTCTCCATGGGGGTTAAGTCAATAAACAAATAAACAAACAAAAAACGTAATAAGTAGAACGAATATGGAATTTGTCTGGGTTAAGGCAGCAACAATGCTTAAAATTTTCTACTGTTTTAGAAAGTGAATCATATCTGGGTAAATTGAAATAAAAGTACGGTAGAAAATCACTTCGAATTGAATGGAGTTGTCTCAGGAAGTTGAAAGTTATTTAAAAATGGATACATGGTAAACACTAAAGTATCTGACATATCTAAGATCGCAAGACAAAAGTGAATAAACAACAAAAATGCTTTATGCCTTATAGGCCACTATCATTTTCTAGAAAGTTTAATTTATAAGACCCAGGAAGGGAATAATTCACTCTCAATAAGTCAGTGTTTCCCTGCATGAATGGGTATTTTTCAAACTTTATCTCAGAAGTGTAGGAAGTTCATTGACACCTGGTAAATTTCCATTTTGTGAGAAAAGCATCAAAATGTCCCAAAGACAGAGAATCACACGCAGTTAAAGAAAATCAGGAATACCTCATGTGAAAGTGCCAGCAGCTGCTTGTAACAACATTACACAAAAAGAGGAAGATTCTGAATAAGAACCATAAACGTCCACCTTCTGTTCATTTCTACAGCATTTTGGAAATATGAGAGGAAGGAAGGAAGGAAGGAAAGGAGGGAGGGAGAGGAGAGGAGGAAAAGGAGAAGAGGGAGGGGAGAGGAGGGAAGGAGAGAGGAGGGAGACCTATAAGTCCTTTACTTGCATGTCAGTGGGAGTAAATGTAGGTTTGCTATTGATGCCTGATTAAAGGTACAGAAATATTTATAAGGTCTCAGTGCTCCAAGTTCTTTGTGTAAAATATGAATGCCCCTGATGGACAAGTGAATTTACATCATAGACGTTCATGTAGATTTGCTCACAAGGTGGCTAAATCCAGCCCAAGCAGTAAATGTTCTTCCAAATTGAATTTGGACATGGGTTAAAACTTTATGCACAAATACAGTGGCAAAAAAGTGACTGAGAGGATAGCTAGGAAGGCAGTGGGGTGCTTAGTGATGAAGTGGTACTTCAGGCAGGGTGAGGGCACATGATAAAAGAAAAAGATGACCCAAAGGAAGGGGAAGACCTAACACACTTGCAAGAACTGAAGGGCCTATTGTGACTTGGTGAATTTGATGACAGCTGAAGGACTTTCACACCAACCTATGGGCTTTGTTTTTTTCTTTGTGTTTGATTAGCAACATGAGGACAAAAAATTTCCCCCAAGGACTAGTAACCCTAGAATTTCACCTCAAACTCAGGTTGGAGATTTAGTGATTTATTAAATGGATGAATAAGCTCTCTGGGCTGTTTTTGTTTTCATTGTAAATGTACTTGGCCTGTAATTCCAGCATTTGGGAAAAAAGAAGAAGGAGAATCTGGAGTTACGTAGTGAGACACTGTTTCAAATAATAATAATAATAGGGCGGCTAGAGGGAGGAAGCAGAAAGCGAGCCTCCTATAGTGAAATCTTGGAGAGACGCTGGAGACACACTTTGCAGGCATAATCACCGAGAAAAGGCATAACTTTGACCCCTCCACATCTCCAGCCGGCGCAGAGAATCTCCACTTCACGTTAAACGGAGAACCGAGGAGGCCCCCGGGGCCGCCAGTGGCCGGTGCCCATACGGCTTGGGAAGACGCGGACCAGGTGAGCTTCGCGGTACCGCGGTTCCCCCACAGACAAGCCTGGGCCAGAGCAGCATAGCCCCCTGGACAGACTGACCTCCACCCGGGAAAAAAGAGAAACTGAGTACTAAGCAATAAGAACAGTTAAGACACGCTGGAAAGAGGGTGGGGCGCCCTGAGCGCTGAAGATTGGGGGAAGGGAATCCTTCCCGGGACTGGAAATAAACGAGCCGGGCGGGCCGGAGAGGCTCTGGCGGGAGCGGGGCGCGCCAGCAACCAGGAGCGGGGACGCTTGTGAGAGGAGGGAAGACCCACTTCCCACGTGAACTGTAAATAAACACGCAGGCCTGACAACGCGGGGCAGTGTCGCCTTTCCCAGTGCTTGGAAAGGGAAAAGCCTGTAGCAGAGGCCCCCCTCCCCCGCACAGGAGAACTCTGAGCAAACAAAGCCTGTGGGACCAGGTGAGTGCTAAGCTCACCCCAGAGATCTGCATAAATAACGCCACCAGCTACAGGCTGAGAGCAGCAGGCAGGCAAGCCACAGTTGCAGATACCACTCTCAGAACTGCCTCCAGACGCTTTTTTTTCTTTTTCTCCCTACCTTTGATGAGAGAACAACCGAATTACACCTGCAAGCCGAAAAACTTACTGAAACTATTGCATTTGAACTGGGGACACTTGGTGGGGCTTTTTTTTTATTTTTTCTTCTGTGTGTGTGTGAGTGTAGTTTTGTTCTACTTTATGCATCCCCTTTGATGAGACAACTACAGAACAACATCTGAGGCACCAACTCCAGGACTGGAGATTAAGACGGACATCCAAATTATTAAGACTGAAATTGCATTGCATATAAACTTGGAAGTTTTTTGTTTTTTTTTGTTTTTTTTTTTTAATTTCCTATTTTCCATTTTATTTTAATTCATTTTTATAAATAGATATTACTTTCATATACTTATTTTTTATTTTTTTTATCTTTGATTTTCAATCCTCTCTCTGTCTCTCTATTGTCTGTTCAGCTTACTGTCGATTAGTACACTAACACTCCCTGTTTATACCTTTGAAACTCTCTTGTCTGATACCTTGTTCTGCTTTCTCCCTCTTGTCTGTATATTTGTTTTCCCCTTTTCTTTAACTTCTTGCTTTCCATCTCAGCTCACTCTTCCGTTCTCAATATTACCATTGTTATTATTACAAGCTAGAAAATACTTAATTACACACAGTACAGGGACAGTAACAACACCAAGGACAATGACAGGAAGACAGAAAAAACAAGGAAACCAGTTTCCCCACAGCAAAAAATTAGTACAGGAACCAGAGGGGAATGAAGAGAACAGAAACTCAGAGCCAGACTCCAACAAAATGAAGATAAACTATGCCAAAGGACCCAATGAAGCCTACAAGAATAATTTAAAAGAAGACATACTACAAGTACTCAATGAGAATTTTATAGAGATGATACTGGATAGGGTCAACCAAAATGTACAGGAGACACTCAAGAAATTCCAAGACAATAAAAATAGAGAATTTGAAAAAGCAAAAGAAGAAATAAAGGAAACCATAGAAGCACTGTATAAACACCAAAGTGAAAGAGAGAACACAATGAATAAATGGATAAATGAACTCAGGACAAAAATAGACAACAATAAAGAAGAAAACAGCCAGGATATGGAAAACCTCAGAAAAAAGAACGAAACAGAACTGCAAAACAAAACGGAAAGCCAATCCAGCAGAATAGAACAAACAGAAGACAGAATCTCAGAACTTGAAGATGAAATGGTAATTAAAGGAAAAACCGAAGAACTATTAATTAAACAACTCAAGACCTGTGAAAAGAAAATGCAAGAACTCACCGACTCCATCAAAAGACCAAACTTGAGAATCATGGGCATCGAAGAAGGAGAAGAGGTGCAAGCGAAGGGAATGCGTAATATATTCAACAAAATAATAACGGAAAATTTCCCAAATCTAGAGAAAGATATTCCCATACAAATGCAAGAGGCCTCCAGGACACCAAACAGACCAGATCAAAATAGAACTACTCCACGACATATCATCATTAAAACAACAAGTTCAGAAACTAAGGAAAGAATATTGAAGGCTGCAAGAGAGAAAAAACAAGTAACATACAAAGGTAAACCCATCAAAATCACAGCAGACTTCTCAACAGAAACATTAAAAGCAAGAAGAGCGTGGGGTGAGATCTTCCGGGCACTGAATGAAAATAACTTCAACCCCAGGATACTCTACCCAGCAAAGCTATCATTCAAAATAGATGGAGCAATAAAAGTCTTCCATGATAAGCAGAAACTAAAACAATATGTGACCACAAAGCCACCATTACAAAAGATTCTGCAAGGGATCCTGCACACAGAAAGTGACACCCAACTTAACCATGAAAAGGCAGGCAGCACCAAACCACAGGATAAGAAAAAGCAAGACAGTAGAGAGTAACATCAAGTTAGGTACACACAATCAAACCTTCAAACAACTAAGATAACTAAATGGCAGGAATCACCACATACCTATCAGTACTAACACTTAATGTCAATGGACTTAATTCACCCATCAAAAGACACCGTTTGACAAAATGGATTAAAAAAGAAGATCCAACAATTTGTTGCTTACAGGAGACTCATCTCACCGACAGAAATAAGCATATGCTTAGGATGAAAGGCTGGAAGAAGATTTACCAAGCTAATGGCCCCCGAAAACAAGCAGGAGTAGCAATACTTATCTCTGACAAAGTAGACTTCAAACCTACATTGATCAAACGAGACAAAGAAGGACATTCCATACTAATAAAAGGGGAAATAGACCAAAAGGAAATAATAATCATCAATCTGTACGCACCCAATGTCAACGCACCCAATTTCATCAAACATACCCTAAAAGACCTAAAAGCATATATAAACGCCAACACAGTGGTTGTGGGAGACTTTAACACTCCATTATCATCAATAGATAGGTCATCCAAACAAAAACTCAATAAAGAAATCCAAGATCTAAAATATGCAATAGATCAAGTGGACCTAGTAGATGTCTATAGAACATTTCATCCAACCTCTACACAATATACATTCTTCTCAGCAGCCCATGGAACCTTCTCCAAAATAGATCATATCCTAGGGCACAAAGCAAGCCTCAGCAAATATAAGAAAATAGAAATAATACCGTGCATACTATCTGACCACAATGCAGTAAAAGTAGAACTCAACAACAAAAGTAAAGACAAAAAACATGCAAACAGCTGGAAACTAAATAACTCATTACTTAATGAAGAATGGATCATCGATGCAATAAAAGAGGAAATTAAAAAGTTCCTAGAAGTCAATGAAAATGAAAACACAACCTACCGGAACCTATGGGACACAGCTAAGGCAGTCTTGAGAGGAAAGTTTATAGCCATGAGTGCATATATTAAAAAGATTGAAAGATCCCAAATCAATGACCTAATGATACATCTCAAACTCCTAGAAAAACAAGAACAAGCAAATCCCAAAACAAATAGAAGGAGAGAAATAATAAAAATAAGAGCTGAAATCAACGAAATAGAAACCAAAAAAACCATACAAAGAATTAATGAAACAAAAAGTTGGTTCTTTGAAAAAATAAACAAGATCGATAGACCCCTGGCAAACCTGACTAAAATGAGGAGAGAAAAAACCCAAATTAGTAGAATCAGGAATGCAAAAGGGGAGATAACAACAAACACCATGGAAATCCAGGAAATCATCAGAGACTACTTTGAGAACCTATATTCAAATAAATTTGAAAATCTAAAAGAAATGGACAGATTTCTAGATACATATGATCATCCAAAACTGAACCAAGAGGAAATTAATCACCTGAATAGACCTATAACACAAAATGAAATTGAAGCAGCAATCAAGAGTCTCCCCAAAAAGAAAAGTCCAGGACCTGATGGATTCTCTGCTGAATTCTATCAGACCTTTAAAGAAGAACTGATACCAACCCTCCTTAAACTGTTCCATGAAATAGAAAGGGAAGGAAAACTGCCAAACACATTTTATGAAGCCACTATTACACTTATCCCAAAACCAGGCAAAGACACCTCCAAAAAGGAGAACTATAGGCCAATCTCCTTAATGAACATTGATGCAAAAATCCTCAACAAAATAATGGCAAACCGAATTCAGCAACACATCAAAAAGATTATCCACCACGACCAGGTAGGCTTCATCCCAGGGATGCAGGGGTGGTTCAACATACGAAAATCAATAAACGTAATAAACCACATTAACAGAAGCAAAGACAAAAACCACTTGATCATCTCAATAGACGCAGAAAAAGCCTTTGATAATATCCAACATCATTTCATGATAAAAGCTCTAAGAAAACTAGGAATAGAAGGAAAGTTCCTCAACATTATAAAAGCTATATATGACAAACCTACAGCCAGCATTATACTTAACGGAGAAAAATTAAAACCGTTCCCTCTAAAATCAGGAACCAGACAAGGATGCCCACTATCTCCACTCCTATTCAACATAGTACTGGAATTCCTAGCCAGAGCAATTAGTCAAGAAGAAGGAATAAAAGGAATACAAATAGGTAAAGAAACTGTCAAAATATCCCTATTTGCAGACGACATGATCCTATACCTTAAAGACCCAAAAAACTCTACTCAGAAGCTTCTAGACATCATCAATAGCTACAGCAAAGTAGCAGGATATAAAATCAACATAGAAAAATCATTAGCATTTCTATACACTAACAATGAGCAAACGGAAAAAGAATGTATGAAAACAATTCCATTTACAATAGCCTCAAAAAAAATCAAATACCTAGGTGTAAACCTAACAAAAGATGTGAAAGACCTCTATAAGGAAAACTATACACTTCTGAAGAAAGAGATTGAGGAAGACTATAGAAAGTGGAGAGATCTCCCATGCTCATGGATTGGTAGAATCAACATAGTAAAAATGTCGATACTCCCCAAAGTAACCTACATGTTTAATGCAATTCCCATCAAAATTCCAATGACATTCATTAAAGAGATTGAAAAATCTACTGTGAAATTTATATGGAAACACAAGAGGCCACGAATAGCCAAGGCAATACTCAGTCAAAAGAACAATGCAGGAGGTATCACAATACCTGACTTCAAACTATATTACAAAGCAATAACAATAAAAACAGCATGGTACTGGCACAAAAACAGACATGAACACCAGTGGAACAGAATAGAGGATCCAGATATGAAGCCACACAACTATGAGCAACTTATCTTTGACAAAGGAGCTAAAAATATACGATGGAGAAATAGCAGCCTCTTCAACAAAAACTGCTGGGAAAACTGGTTAGCAGTCTGCAAAAAACTGAAACTAGATCCATGTATATCACCCTATACCAAGATTAACTCAAAGTGGATCAAGGATCTTAATATCAGACCCCAAACTCTTAAGTTGATACAAGAAAGAGTAGGAAATACTCTGGAGTTAGTAGGTATAGGTAAGAACTTTCTCAATGAAACCCCAGCAGCACAGCAACTAAGAGATAGCATAGATAAATGGGACCTCATAAAACTAAAAAGCTTCTGTTCATCAAAAGAAATGGTCTCTAAACTGAAGAGAACACCCACAGAGTGGGAGAAAATATTTGCCAATTATACATCAGACAAAGGACTGATAACCAGAATATACAGGGAACTTAAAAAACTAAATTCTCCCAAAACTAATGAACCAATAAAGAAATGGGCATGTGAACTAAACAGAACTTTCTCAAAAGAAGAAATTCAAATGGCCAGAAAACACATGAAAAAATGCTCACCATCTCTAGCAATAAAGGAAATGCAAATTAAAACCACACTAAGATTCCACCTCACCCCTGTTAGAATAGCCATCATCAGCAACACCACCAACAACAGGTGTTGGCGAGGATGTGGGGAAAAAGGAACCCTTTTACACTGTTGGTGGGAATGTAGACTAGTACAACCACTCTGGAAAAAAATTTGGAGGCTACTTAAAAAGATGGACATCGATCTACCATTTGATCCAGCAATACCACTCTTGGGGATATACCCAAAAGACTGTTACTCCAGAGGCACCTGCACATCCATGTTTATTGCGGCACTATTCACAATAGCCAAGTTATGGAAACAGCCAAGATGTCCCAGCACTGACGAATGGATTAAGAAAATGTGGTATCTATACACAATGGAATTTTATGCAGCCATGAAGAAGAACGAAATGTTATCATTCGCTGGTAAATGGATGGAATTGGAGAACATCATTCTGAGTGAGGTTAGCCTGGCTCAAAAGACCAAAAATCGTATGTTCTCCCTCATATGTGGACATTAGATCAAGGGCAAACACAACAAGGGGATTGGACTATGAGCACATGATAAAAGCGAGAGCACACAAGGGAGGGGTGAGGATAGGTAAGACACCTAAAAAACTAGCTAGCATTTGTTGCCCTTAACACAGAGAAACTAAAGCAGATACCTTAAAGCAACTGAGGCCAATAGGAAAAGGGGACCAGGAACTAGAGAAAAGGTTAGATCAAAAAGAATTAACCTAGAAGGTAACACCCACACACAGGAAATCAATGTGAGTCAATGCCCTGTATAGCTATCCTTATCTCAACCAGCAAAACCCCTTGTTCCTTCCTATTATTGCTTATACTCTCTCTACAACAAAATTAGAGATAAGGGCAAAATAGTTTCTGCTGGGTATTGAGGGGGGGAGCGGGAGGGGGTGGAGTGGGTGGTAAGGGAGGGGGTGGGGGCAGGGGGGAGAAATGAACCAAGCCTTGTATGCACATATGAATAATAAAAGAAAAATGAAAAAAAAAAAAAAAAAAACAAAACAAAAAAAAAAAAAATAATAATAATAATAAACTAAAAATTAAATTAAAAATACCTATCGCAATGTTAGTTTGCTGGTTTTGAGACAGGGTCTTGCTATGAAGCCCAGGCTAGCTGCAAACTCAAAATTCTCCTGCATCTGCCCTCTGAGTGTTGAGATTACCACACCTGGCTAAAGGTTGGTTTGAAAGGAGAAAAATAGAGGAGATCAATGAATTCAGGTTATAATCCATGTAATAAATATCACAATGAAACTCCCTGTATAGCTATCTTAAATAGTCAGAAATGTATTTTTTTGTGAAAATGAAGAACGGGAAGGAAAAACAGGTCCTGTCTGTGGGGGTTAGTGCCAGTGGGACAGGGGAGGGTACAAGGAGTGTAGGAGGGTGAATATGGTAGAAATATTATGTATACATATACATAAATGGAAAAATGAGACCATTGATACTATTTTAGGAATGGAGGAAAGGGGGCTAAAGGAGAATGATGGAGGGTATGAATTCAACTATGATATGATAAGACCTTTTGTAAATGTCACAATGTACCCCAGTACAAAACTTAAAAAAGAAAAAGAAAATTAAGAAATATTGTATACAAAACATCTGTAAACAGTCAGTCCTTATTTTGGAGAAAGTTCTCAAGCATACACATCTGTACATCTATTTTTCCCTGAGATATATCCCTGCCTTTCACACACACACAAAAAAAATCTATCCCCTGCCTAACTAAGATTGACTAAGATTGTTAGATCTGGGCTCTGTCATGTGGAACTAAGATGACTGTTCAGCCTGGGGACAAACAGAGGGATGCTTCAGGGTGTTCAGCCTTGGTTGTTGGACCAGAACATAATTCAGTTGTTCTGCATATCAGAAAAAAAATTGATTTCAAATTTCATGGTCCATTCCAGAGGAAGAACAATAAAAGACTTTTAAAAAGGGTGAGGGGAGACTAGTGCTAGTAAGATACAGAAGTCTAGAATATTTTTGGAGTGAGAAGTTAGTGAAAATTCTCCCTTTTTTCAGAATTGGCCAAAAACCCATTAGGAAGAGGAATGGCTAATGTGTGATTTTTCAGTGCTCCACAAATATTAATGTATAAAATTAGCAAATACTATATATATTTCTCTGTGTGTGAGTGTGTGTACTGAATGACAACTGGAAACCTTTATCTCTGTTGTCATCATATTGAACAGAGGAAGTAAATTTGGACAAGCAAGAAACTAAAGCCAGAGTAGCTCTTGCAAATCCACCTAGCTCCCACGATCTTCAGAAACATTGAAATATTGAGAGTTTTGGAATTCTTTAGATCATGATATGGGTTCAAGCTTATTTTGTTCTAGATCACTGGAAGCCTAGAAGATACTGCCTAGTATCTGGTAATGCTTAAAAATAAGAAGCGACTATCAGTAGTCCCCAAAAGTGGTTAGGGACATGAAAGAGATGTCATACTTTGCATGAACAAAAATGACATGATGAGTTTTCTAACTATAATTCAGTAACAGAGACCACATTTACCTGCTCTACAAAAGTAATTGAAACATTGGACAAAATACATATAAAACATTTTTGAGCCATTGGAAAAGAAGCATCCTATGTCAATGACACCTAAAAGGGAAACAAATCTCATGGGTCCTATGAAAACCCAAATTTGCCGCCTGGAAAGAGTTTCTTCTAATCATGGTATAGGGGTAAGAAATATATTCTGAAGACACACTGAAAGGATGAGGGTTTGATGTTTAGAGAGGCCCAGATGATCTCATCTTATGAGGTACATTAATAGAAAGGAGAGAGATACCACGAGAGAGCAGTAGGGAGCTATAGATATTTCCCCACAAATATTGCACCTGGCCAACACTGCACATAGGTGATCTTCTGAGGCAGAAAAAAGCAAGGGATAGTGGTTGTGCATCAAAAAGAACAGGTGGGGGGAGGCATTGAAAAGAAAATTAAGTGCTATAAAGTTTTTTAACTAACTGTATAATGATTATAATATTGTTGAAAGGTAAATTGTAAAATTCTATAAACAAAAATCTTAGGGAAATTCCTAAAAATAATAAATGGGTGTAAGTAATAAGCCAATTCAGAAACTAATATGGAATTATGAAATTCTTCATTTAAGAAGGCAAGACACAGGAAAAAGAATGAATGAAATAATAAAGAATTATTTATCTTATGTGAGAAAGTTGGTTTTCTTATGTGCCAAATAATGATCCAAGGTATCCAAGTTTTACAAGTGAAGAAAGAGTTGAGGTTTGAAAATTTAAGTTATTTGTTTAAGATCCTAAGGACAGTAGCTGAAGGAAGTAATAAATGAACATAAATCAACCCTGGCCTTTTCTATACTGGACTATACAATCTCCTGCAGGTAGTTTTCTCATGAATGAGTCATAAAAATTTATCCTAATATCGTTTTTGATGACATGTTCAAGTTGGCAGATTATATAATGCTGAAGGCATAGTTTATCTTGATGCATCAAAGTATATCTAATAATAGCTCTATAAGTATCAGGTGAAATGAGATCTAAATGATGGGATAGATAGATAAATTAACAGCTAGTTGAATCACTGTCCCAATCAGTGTTGATTAATAGGACTGTGTGAAACTAGACTGTGTGTTTTTTGAGGGCAATGCATTGTTAATGCCTACATAAACCTGACATGTATTTAGCACTGATAAATGCTTGTGGAGCTTAATTGAAGCCCTAGGGAGTCCCTGATAGATTGCCATCAAGTGCTATCCTTGAGCTTGTCTGACGTGATATTAATATCAGTGAACTGAATGGAGCCCACAATCATAATTATAAAATCTTCAATGAATGTTGCATATTAAAAGTGCTGATAAATTACACATTAAAGGAAAGTACAAAAACATCTAATTTATTAATATTTATTCTACAAGTATTTATTGAGGAGTCACTATGTTCTATGCATTGAAGCCAAAAATTGATTAAAATGTGTTTCTGTATGTGGTTCATAGATTGATGTGACCTGCTAGATTTGCTTTTGCAGAAAGTAATTGAACAATTTAGGATAACTGGTGAAGGTGTTGGGTTGGCCTTGGGATAATTACATTAATGGAAAACTTAGTAGTATAATATTGTTATCAAGATTTCCTGAGTCAAATTTATGCTGGTTTAATAGAAATACAATGTCCAGATAAAGCAAAGGTGTAATATTCAGCTCTAGTCTGAGCTAGTCAGACCAGCTCTGTTCTATCTGACCACCACACCTGCATTAAACGCCAAGGCCAGCATTAAAAAGTGACACATACAGTAGCAATTATGTAGATTAAAGCAACTAGAATACCCTAGTGTTGTGCTTTGGGGGAAAAATGAAGGGACAGAGTTATTCAACATTAAGAAATAAAAGCTTAGGAAAACTATAATCCATTCACTAGTCATTGTTATGTCAAAGAGGGGAGACTTGCTCTTTGATGCTTTAGAATGAAAAGTGTAAGGAAATTACAAGAAAGCACATTTTGTTTTTATCTATAAAAGAACTTTGTAACACCTGTGCCAATTTTGAAAGAAGAGTGCTCTCTCAGGACATGGTGTTTTCTCTTCAATGAAGCATATTTTTTAAACAGCTGTGTAATGTTTGTGAAGATCAGTAACTTCTAAAGTTTCTTGTACTTCTAAAAAATGGGAAGACCTTTGGCTTTAGGACAAATCTTTTAATAGGATAAAATGTTGGGATACTTTTTAACAGAAAGACATGGATACATTTTTTGTCCTAGAATGATAAATTTGATCCCTAGAATATAATTAGACAAATTTACTGAAGAAAATTGAGTTCAAAATGGAGCAATTCTAACATAAATTCTAACAAATGGATTTTATACTTTATTTATTTGAAAAACTCAGATAACTATCCTAACAATACCATAAAGACAATTGTTTACAATACACATAAGTAAGTATAGCCATTATGGAAAACAGTATGCTGGTGCCTCAAAAAACTAAAATTAGATCTTCCATATGATCCAGCAATACCACTCTTAAGGATATACCTGAAGGAATGTGAGTCAGCTTATAACAAAGGCACCTGCACACTCTTGTTTATTGTAGCATTATTCACAGGAGCTAAGCTATGGAAACAACCAAGATGACCCACTACTGACAAATGGACTAAGAAAATGTGGTATTTATGTACAATGGAATTTTACTCAGCCATAAACAAGAATGAAATTTTGTCATTTGCAGGTAAATGGATGGAACTGGAGAACATCATCTTAAGTGAAGTTAGCCAGGTTCAGAAGGCCAAAAGCTGCATATTCTCTCTCATATGTGGAATACAGACCTAATAAAAATTCAGCAATAAATATCATGACACACTGGTTACACTAAGGGGAAGTCACACACAGGAGGGGTAGGGCAAAAGAAGGAAACTGAGAAGTTGAATATGGTTGATAAAGTCTCTATGCAAGAATGAATATAGATATCTTAAACCATCTAAAACCACCATGAGAAGGGGACTAAAGAATGAAGAAAATTAGAGGATATGAAGCAATTGGATACATATGTGTATGCAAATATCACCAAAAAACTCCCTGTGTAGCTACCTTTACTGCAAACAAGCAAAAATGTCATTTCTTTCCTTTTTCTTTTTTCAGAGACCAAGCGGGTGGGGGTTGGTATTGGCACCAGTGGGAGGGGGGAAATGGCAGGGAAAGGGGTAGGAGGGTGAATAATGTGCAAAAAAACTTGTACACCTGTATATAAATGCAAAAATTATACCTCTTGAAAGTATTCCAGGAATCCGGGGAGGGGGTTATAAAAGAGAGCAATGGAGGGGGTGAATCCAAATATGATATATTTGATATGTTGTAAGAACTTTTGTAAATGCTACAATGCACAACAATAAAGGAGAAAATACATATTAAGCATTTGTCTCATGACCTCACTTGCCATATAACTTACAACATCATTTCAAATCTGAAGATAATACCTATATGTCTTGAACTAACAGAATATGGAGATATTATAGGTGCTATTTTTGGTGTAGCTTTAATGAATTTAAACAGAAAATCAAACTACTTTACTAGGTATATTATAAATGTGATTAATTATTTTTTCTTCTTTAGTCAAAATATAAAGTAATATAAGGCAAAATATTTGATAATTTTTAACATTTTCCAACTGGATAATTAACAGGTGCTGTAAACATTGAATCTGGTTAAGTACACTTTAAGGCAGGTGTGATGGTGCATGTCTGTAATCTCAGCACTCGGGAGGAGGAGGCAGGAGGATCATGAGCTCCAGATCAGCAATATATATATTGCTTTTTAAATATATATAAGCATATGTATTTGTACTATTTGATCCTTAAAGAGACACTTTTTCTTTCTTTTTACCAAGATTCAAACAGCAGCCTTTACTGCTGTTTTTATAAAAATCATGAAAAACATTCACGTGTATAAAGGGGAGTCATAAGCAGTTAGTTACAGAACAATAAATCTTATCCTGAAAGTTTTTAAATAAAATAAAATGACAACTATTTTTCTAAAGTTAACTTCTTTATTAAAAACTCCTTAAGTTACAAATAAAACACATTTTTCCAACAATAGATATTAGCTACAAAATACATCTGTCCTCCATTTGTAAAGAAGTTAATGACTCACTAAAAGCAACTATCAACTCTGAAAACACTGGTATTTTAATAGAAATGAACAATGGGTTATAATTTTAGGACAAGGAGTTAATGAAAGCAATTTGAGAAATTATCACAGAAAAAGCAGATATGGTGAAATAAAGTAGTCACTTTAAGAGGTATGACTTGCAAGACGAACTTCAATGGAACTGTATAATAACTATTAGCTTTGAGCAAATTTAAAATCATTGTCAACATCCTGATAGCAAATATAAATGAAGCACCTGTGATGTGCAAGCATTTTACTAAGCACAAGGATAAAATGGGATTTAGGAAATGCTCCCTGCTCTTATTAAATTTTAAGTTCAACAATCGGGGATAGGAGATCAGCTTCACCAAGAGTGCTACAATTAATTTGCTATGACTTCCCGGAGTGTTGTTTAGTAAGGGAATTTACTGTTTAGTAAAGCAATTATATAATATAATTCTAAATTATTACAGGAAAAGGGGTCATTTCCATTTATTGAAAAGTGCCATACTGACTGAAAAGAGACCAGTGAGGGGGCAGTGTACACAGACTATAGAGTCCAGAGACAGTCTGACATAAGAAAAGTAAGTATTATCATACTCTTCTAATTGGACACACTTTCATTTGGACATACACATAAGATAAAGAGAAATATATTGCTATGCATATATACAGATGTATTTGGATAGATCACACATTGTTCTGCATTAGAACACAAAGGGAAGATTTCACTGAAAGGATGGAAACTACACTGGTCTATAGTAAAGGGTAGGGACCAAATGAGTGAAGTGGAAGTTATAACATGATGGGCTGGACTGAGGCAATAGCACAGAGAGGCTGTACCAGAACAAAACCGGGTTATCCATGGTTTGCACTAGTGTGGTAGGCCTCTTCAGAAATAGCTATTTGTTAAGGGTGCCATGGAATGCACAGAGTGTCAGGATAAGGACTGTGGCCAATGTTTTATGATTTAAGGGGTAACATAATTTTTTAATAAGAAAACGTATTTTAGAAAGAGTGACTCTCAAAAATACATAGAACTTCTGAAAACCCAAGGGAAAATAACAGCCCCCTAAGTCAAATTCCTACACAGATCCTACAAAAGTCTTTAGAAAACAGATTCAACCCGAACCTGGTACTATGGAGCTTAAGATTGCTTGAACTCATTCAAACACTGGCAACTTACTGGTGGCTCCTGAAAAATGGGTCACAACAGCACACCCAAATCTGTGTGGCCTCCACGCTGCATTATTAGATGTTGGCTCTGAGTCTACATTAACCTCAGGAATTCAAAGTGCCACACTGGCTCATCAGCAGGGTGGAAAATTTTGAGGATCAGGTCTGTTTGGAGTCTTGAAAATTCCATCTTATAGTGCAACTTAGAAGTCCTTCTGAGCTCCGTTATTTTGAGCTCTGATATGGTACTATGGTTTAAAATCCTCTTACTGTCTTGGGGGAAGGGTTATTTACAGTAGAAATGGTCAAGGACAAATGTCTCTCCCCAAAGTTTTAAAAAATAGGAACATAAAATGTGTTTGTTGAGGAATTCCAACTATTAATCCAAATATAAAGAGCTGGGGTGTTCATCACTATTATGTCCCTATATAGCTCAACTTTTGGCTGGCACAGCTGTTGAGTGGATCTTAGAGGGTGATAGTAGATTATAATGAATCTTATCAGAGATTGATATCAGTCATGGCCCTCATGGTAAATATGATATCTTCATTGAGGCACAGTATTGGAGACTCTGGTGCCTTGTATGCATTTATCTACTTATTGAGTTAATGAATGCTTTTTCTCAATTCCCCTTAATAAAGACAATCAGAAGATGACTGATGATCTTCATCCATAGAAACAGCAGTATACTGTCTCTGTCTTAGCTCAGAATTATTTATATTGTCCTTATCTCTGTCATAATATAATCTTCAAGGGCCTCTCATATCCCAGAGACTATCATGGTAGCATATTATATCATTGCATTATATTAACCAGCAGTATTTTAGTAGTAAGATTTAGTAAACCCAGGTAGTAAGATGCCTGGGTGTCAGCAGGTGATAGAAAAGTTCCATGAAAAGTCACATTGTATCTCAATCTTCTAAGACATAGCAAAAATATCCTCTGTGAAAGATAAGTAGTGATACCTCTTGTAGGGTGGCTAAGTGTGTTGAACATAAAATATTAAATCCAAAATTCTCAACTTGCTAAACTCTTGAATATGTACCTTTATGGCAGAGATCAGCAAATTTCTTTTGTTAAAAATCAGATGAGCCAGCACCAGTGGATCACAGCTGTAATTCTATCTACTCAGGAGACAGAGACCAAGAGAATTGCAGTTCAAAGCCAATCCAGGAAAATAGTTCATGAGACTCTATCTCCACAAAAAAGGGCTGGTGGAGTGCCTTAAAGTGTAGCCCCTGAGTTCAAGTACCAGTACCACAAAAAAAAATCAGAAAAAAATCAAAAATAAATAAATAAATACAGTAAGTTCACCACATTCACAGACATATTACAGTTTTGACCAAGTGTTATCCAGAAGTTTATTAAGTTAAATTTTAAAAAAAAATTCCAAAACCAAGGGCTGGCAGAATGGCTCGAGTGGTAGAGTGCCTGCTTAGCAAGCGTGAGGCCCTGAGCTCAAACCCAAGTACCTCCAAAAAGAAAAAAATTTCCAAAACCAAAGACAAAATTTGCATGTTTTCTCTCATATGTAGAAGGTATATCTAAAAGTTAAACATACACACAAACACAATTATATAAAGAGAGAACATGTTTGTAATCGTGGGAATGTTTGAGGGGACTAGGGGAAGAAGGAGATGAAAAAGGAATGATTGAGAGTGAATAAAACCAAAAATACATTGCGTCTGTATAGGAAGATGGCACAAGAAAGTGTGCTGAAAGCTATTGAATAACAGAGGGTGGTGGGAGTAAAAGACCAAAAAACAGAAAGGATTACTCTGATTAAAATACAACATATTCATGGGTGAAATACCCCTTTGAATAACGAATCTACACTTTTAAGAAGGAAGGACAGGAATACAGATCAGGTCCTATAAAGTGGTGGGTACTGTTGAGAGGGGGAGGAAGAATGGAGAGGGTGAAGGAGGGTAAATATGGTCAATGTATTTTATATGCTTGTATGGAAAATAAAACAATGAAGCATCCTGAAATCATTTTTAAATAGGGGGAGTGGGCAAAGGAATGATAATGGAGTGAACCTAACCAAGGTTCATAGTAAGTACACATGGAAATACCACAATGAAACCTACTGAACAGGATTCCAAGATGGCAGCTAGAGGTAGGAAGCAGAAAGCGACCCTCCTATAATGAAATCTTGGAGAGACGCTGGAGACACACTTTGCAGGCATAATCACTGAGAAAAGTCATAACTTTGACCCCTCCACATCTCCAGCTGGTGCAGAGAATCTCCACTTCACATTAAACGGAGAAACGAGGAGGGCCCCCGGGGCCGCCAGTGGCCGGCACCCATACGGCTTGGGAAGATGCGGACCAGGTGAGCTTCATGGTACCGCGGTACCCAAACAGACAAGCCTGGGCCAGAGCAGCATAGCCCCCTGGACAGACTGATCTCCACGCCAGGAAAAAAGAGAAACTAAGTAATAAGCAATAAGAACAGTTAAGACACGCTGGAAAGAGGGTGGGGCGCCCTGAGCACTGAAGATTGGGGGAAGGGAATCCTTCCCGGGACTGTAAATAAACAAGCCAGGCGGGCCAGAGAGCCTCTGGTGGGAGCAGGACGCGCGCCCAGCAACCAGGAGCGGGGACGCTTATGAGAGTGGAGGAGGGAGAAAAACTCCACAGGAGAGGAGGGAAGACCCACTTTCCACGTGAGCTGTAAATAAACATGGTGGCTGGCAGGAGCAGCAGCACTGCCCAGTAAGCAGGAGCAGTAAAGCTTGTGAAAGTGGCAGTGGGAGGAAAACTTCAGAGGAGAGGGGGGAAGACCCACCTCCCACTTGAACTGTAAATAAACACGCAGGCCTGACAACGCGGCAGCAGTGTCACCTTTCCCAGTGCTTGGAAAGGGGAAAGCCTGTAGCAGAGGCTCCCACACAGGAGAACTCTGAGCAACAAAGCCTGTGGGACCAGGTGAGTGCTAGCTCACCCCAGAGAGCTGCATAAATAACGCCGCCAGCTACAGGCTGAGAGCAGCAGGCAGGCAAGCCACAGTTGCAGATACCACTCTCAGAACTGCCTCCAGACTTTTTTTTTCTTTTTCTCCCTACCTTTGATGAGAGAACAACCGAATTACACCTATAAGCCGAAAAATTTACTGAAACTGTATTGCATTTGAACTTGGGAAACTTGGTGGGGCTTTTGTGTGTGTGTGTGTGTGTGTCTGTGTGTCTGTGTGTGTGTGTGTGTGTGTGTGTGTGTGTGTGTGTGTGTGTAGTTTTGTTCTACTTTATGCATCCCCTTTGATGAGACAACTACAGAACAACATCTGAGGCACCAACTCCAGGACTGGAGATTGAGATGGACACCCAAATTATTAAGACTGAAACTGCATTGCATATAAAAATGGAAGTTTTTTGGGGTTTTTTTTTTAATTTTCTATTTTCCATTTTATTTTAATTCAATTTTATATATAGATATTTCTTTCATTTACTTATTTTTTTATTTTTTTTAACTTTGATTTTCAATCCTCTCTCTGTCTCTCTAATGTCTGTTCAGCTTACTATCGATTAGTACACTAACACTCCCTGTTTATACCTTTGAAATTCTCTTGTCTGATACCTTGTTCTGCTTTCTCCCTCTTGTCTGTATATTTGTTTTCCCCTTTTCTTTAACTTCTTGCTTTCCATCTCAGCTCACCCTCCCATTCTAAATATTACCACTGTTATTATTACAAGCTAGAAAATACTTAATTGCACACAGTACAGGGACAGTAACAACACCAACGACAATGACGGGAAGACAGAAAAAACAGGGAAACCAGTATCCCCATGGCAAAAAATTAGTACAGAAACCAGAGGGGAATGAAGAAAACAGAAACCCAGATCCAGACTCCAACAAAATGAAGATAAACTATGCCAAAGGACCCAATGAAGCCCACAAGAATAATTTAAAAGAAGACATACTACAAGTACTCAATGAGAATTTTATAGAGATGATACTGGACAGGGTCAACCAAAATGTACAGGAGACACTCAAGAAATTCTAAGACAACAAAAATAGAGAATATGAAAAAGCAAAAGAAGAAATAAAGGAAACCATAGAAGCACTGTATAAACACTAAAGTGAAAGAGAGAACACAATGAATAAATGGATAAATGAACTCAGGACAAAAATAGACAACATTAAAGAAGAAAACAGCCAGGATATGGAAAACCTCAGAAAAAAGAACGAAACAGAACTGCAAAACAAAACAGAAGGCCAATCCAGCAGAATAGAACAAACAGAAGACAGAATCTCAGAACTTGAAGATGAAATGGTAATTAAAGGAAAAACTGAAGAACTATTAATTAAACAACTCAAGACCTGTGAAAAGAAAATGCAAGAACTCACTGATTCCATCAAAAGACCAAACTTGAGAATCATGGGCATCGAAGAATGAGAAGAGGTACAAGTGAAAGGAATGCGTAATATATTCAACAAAATAATAACGGAAAATTTCCCAAATCTACAGAAAGATATTCCCATACAAATGCAAGAGGCCTCCAGGACACCAAACAGACCAGATCAAAATAGAACTACTCCACGACATATCATCATTAAAACAACAAGTTCAGAAACTAAGGAAAGAATATTGAAGGCTGTAAGAGAGAAAAAACAAGTAACATACAAAGGTAAACCCATCAAAATCACAGCAGACTTCTCAACAGAAACATTAAAAGCAAGAAGAGCGTGGGGTGAGATCTTCCGGGCACTGAATGAAAATAACTTCAACCCCAGGATACTCTACCCAGCAAAGCTATCATTCAAAATAGATGGAGCAATAAAAGTCTTCCATGATAAGCAGAAACTAAAACAATATGTGACCACAAAGCCACCATTACAAAAGATTCTGCAAGGGATCCTGCACACAGAAAGTGACACCCAGCTTAACCATGAAAAGGCAGGCAGCACCAAACCACAGGATAAGAAAAAGCAAGACAGTAGAGAGTAACATCAAGTTAGGTACACACAATCACACCTTCAAACAACTAAGACAACTAAATGGCAGGAATAACCACATACCTATCAGTACTAACACTTAATGTTAATGGACTTAATTCACCCATCAAAAGACACCGTTTGACAAAATGGATTAAAAAAGAAGATCCAACAATTTGTTGATTACAGGAGACTCATCTCACTGACAGAAATAAGCATATGCTTAGGATGAAAGGCTGGAAGAAGATTTACCAAGCCAATGGCCCCCGAAAACAGGCAGGAGTAGCAATACTTATCTCTGACAAAGTAGACTTCAAACCTACATTGATCAAACGAGATAAAGAAGGACATTCCATACTAATAAAAGGGGAAATAGACCAAAAGGAAATAATAATCATCAATCTGTATGCATCCAATTTCAACGCACCCAATTTCATCAAACATACCCTGAAAGACCTAAAAGCATATATAAACGCCAACCCAGTGGTTGTGGGAGACTTTAACACCCCATTAGCATCAATAGATAGGTCATCCAAACAAAAACTCAATAAAGAAATCCAAGATCTAAAATATGCAATAGATCAAATGGACCTAGTAGATGTCTACAAAACATTTCATCCAACCTCTACACAATATACATTCTTCTCAGCAGCCCATGGAACCTTCTCCAAAATAGATCATATCCTAGGGCATAAAGCAAGCCTCAGCAAATATAAGAAAATAGAAATTATACCATGCATACTATCTGATCACAATGCAGTAAAAGTAGAACTCAAAAACAAAACTAAAGACAAAAAACATGCAAACAGCTGGAAACTAAATAACTCATTACTTAATGAAGAACGGATCATCGATGCAATAAAAGAGGAAATTAAAAAGTTCCTGGAAGTCAATGAAAATGAAAACACAACCTACCAGAACCTATGGGACACAGCTAAGGCAGTCTTGAGAGGAAAGTTTATAGCCATGAGTGCATATATTAAAAAGATTGAAAGATCCCAAATCAATGACCTAATGATACATCTCAAACTCCTAGAAAAACAAGAACAAGCAAATCCCAAAACAAACAGAAGGAGAGAAATAATAAAAATAAGAGCTGAAATCAACAAAATAGAAACCAAAAAAACCATACAAAGAATTAATGAAACAAAAAGTTGGTTCTTTGAAAAAATAAACAAGATCGATAGACCCCTGGCAAACCTGACTAAAATGAGGAGAGAAAAAACCCAAATCAGTAGAATTAGGAATGCAAAAGGGGAGATAACAACAAACACAATCGAAGTCCAGGAAATCATCAGAGACTACTTTGAGAACCTATATTCAAATAAATTTGAAAATCTAAAAGAAATGGAGAGATTTCTAGATACATATGATCATCCAAAACTGAACCAAGAGGAAATTAATCACCTGAATAGGCCTATATCACAAAATGAAATTGAAGCAGCAATCAAGAGTCTCCCAAAAAAGAAAAGTCCAGGACCTGATGGATTCTCTGCTGAATTCTATCAGACCTTTAAAGAAGAACTGATACCAACCCTCCTTAAACTGTTCCACGAAATAGAAAGGGAAGGAAAACTGCCTAACACATTTTATGAAGCCAGTATTACACTTATCCCAAAACCAGGCAAAGACACCTCCAAAAAGGAGAACTATAGGCCAATCTCCTTAATGAACATTGATGCAAAAATCCTCAACAAAATAATGGCAAACTGAATTCAGCAACACATCAAAAAGATTATTCACCACGACCAAGTAGGCTTCATCCCAGGGATGCAGGGGTGGTTCAACATACGAAAATCGATAAACGTAATAAACCACGTTAACAGAAGCAAAGACAAAAACCACTTGATCATCTCAATAGATGCAGAAAAAGCCTTTGATAAGATCCAACACCATTTCATGATAAAAGCTCTAAGAAAACTAGGACTAGAAGGAAAGTTCCTCAACATTATAAAAGCTATATATGACAAACCTACAGCCAGCATTATACTTAATGGAGAAAAACTGAAACCATTCCCTCTAAAATCAGGAACCAGACAAGGATGCCCACTATCTCCACTCCTATTCAACATAGTACTGGAATTCCTAGCCAGAGCAATTAGGCAAGAAGAAGGAATAAAAGGAATACAAATAGGTAAAGAAACTGTCAAAATATCCCTATTTGCAGATGACATGATCCTATACCTTAAAGACCCAAAAAACTCTACTCAGAAGCTTCTAGACATCATCAATAGCTATAGCAAGGTAGCAGGATATAAAATCACCATAGAAAAATCATTAGTATTTCTATACACTAACAATGAGCAAACTGAAAAAGAATGTATGAAAACAGTTCCATTTACAATAGCCTCAAAAAAAATCAAATACCTAGGTGTAAACATAACAAAAGATGTGAAAGACCTCTACAAGGAAAACGATACACTTCTAAAGAAAGAGATTGAGGAAGACTATAGAAAGTGGAGAGATCTCCCATGCTCATGGATTGGTAGAATCAACATAGTAAAAATGTCAATACTCCCTAAAGTAATCTACATATTTAATGCAATTCCCATCAAAATTCCAATGACATTCATTAAAGAGATTGAAAAATCTACTGTTAAATTTATATGGAAACACAAGAGGCCACGAATAGCCAAGGCAATACTCAGTCAAAAGAACAATGCAGGAGGTATCACAATACCTGACTTCAAACTATATTACAAAGCAATAACAATAAAAACAGCATGGTACTGGCACAAAACCAGACATGAAGACCAGTGGAACAGAATAGAGGACCCAGATATGAAGCCACACAACTATAAGCAACTTATCTTTGACAAAAGAGCTAAAAATATACGATGGAGACATAGCAGCCTCTTCAACAAAAACTGCTGGGAAAACTGGTTAGCAGTCTGCAAAAAACTGAAACTAGATCCATGTATATCACCCTATACCAAGATTAACTCAAAATGGATCAAGGATCTTAATATCAGACCCCAAACTCTTAAGTTGATACAAGAAAGAGTAGGAAATACTCTGGAGTTAGTAGGTATAGGTAAGAACTTTCTCAATGAAACCCCAGCAGCACAGCAACTAAGAGATAGCATGGATAAATGGGACCTCATAAAACTAAAAAGCTTCTGTTCATCAAAAGAAATGGTCTCTAAACTGAAGAGAACACCCACAGAGTGGGAGAAAATATTTGCCAACTATACATCTGATAAAGGACTGATAACCAGAATATACAGGGAATTTAAAAAACTAAATTCTCCCAAAACTAATGAACCAATAAAGAAATGGGCACATGAACTAAACAGAACTTTCTCAAAAGAAGAAATTCAAATGGCCAGAAAACACATGAAAAAATGCTCACCATCTCTAGCAACAAAGGAAATGCAAATTAAAACCATGCTAAGATTCCACCTCACCCCTGTTAGAATAGCCATCATCAGCAACACCACCAACAACAGGTGTTGGCAAGGATGAGGGGAAAAAGGAACCCTCTTACACTGTTGGTGGGAATGTAGACTAGTACAACCACTCTGGAAAAAAATTTGGAGGCTACTTAAAAAGCTGGACATCGATCTACCATTTGACCAGGAATACCACTCTTGGGGATATACCCAAAAGACTGTTACTCCAGAGGCACCTGCACACCCATGTTTATTGCAGCACTATTCACAATAGCCAAGTTATGGAAACAGCCAAGATGCCCCAGCACTGATGAATGGATTAAGAAAATGTGGTATCTATACACAATGGAATTCTATGCAGCCATGAAGAAGAACGAAATGTTATCATTCGCTGGTAAATGGATGGAATTAGAGAACATCATTCTGAGTGAGGTTAGCCTGGCCCAAAAGACCAAAAATCGTATGTTCTCCCTCATATGTGGACATTAGATCAAGGGCAAACACAACAAGGGGATTGGACTATGAGCACATGATAAAAGCGAGAGCACACAAGGGAGGGGTGAGGATAGGTAAGACACCTAAAAAACTAGCTAGCATTTGTTGCCCTTAACGCAGAGAAACTAAAGCAGATACCTTAAAGCAACTGAGGCCAATAGGAAAAGGGGACCAGGAACTAGAGAAAAGGTTAGATCAAAAAGAATTAACCTAGAAGGTAACACCCACACACAGGAAATCAATGTGAGTCAATGCCCTGTATAGCTATCCTTATCTCAACCAGCAAAAACCCTTGTTCCTTCCTATTATTGCTTATACTCTCTCTTCAACAAAATTAGAAATAAGGGCAAAATAGTTTCTGCTGGGTATTGGGGGGGGGAGAGGGAAGGGGCGGAGTGGGTGGTAAGGGAGGGGGTAGGGGCAGGGGGGAGAAATGAACCAAGCCTTGTATGCACATATGAATAATAAAAGAAAAATGAAAATTAAAAAAAAAGAAACCTACTGAACAGTCAATATATGCTAGTAAAATTATTTCCAAAAATTCAAAGCCAACAAATTTAAATCCTCATGTGTGCAACAAGCAGGCAAGGTCTTCCTTAGAGACCCATCCCATTGGTCTCAGTAATGTGGTACACCATCAAAAAAGCCAGCCCAGGCAAATAGTTCGAGAGATCCTATTTCGAACATATCCAACATAAAAAATAGCTGGTGGGATGGTTCAAGATGTAGGCCCTGAGTTCAAGTACCCAGTACTGCAAAAAAAAAAAAGAGGCCATCTTTTAAAAGTTAATGCTCTGAGTAGGGAGAATTAAGTCTCCATACATTAATGTATAACATTATTCCAGAGTTGAACTTAACGCACACGCGTGCGGGATGTAATCATTGGGGAACACACTTTCAAGACATTTTCTTAAATTTCCAATGCTTTCTGCCTTACGTCTAGATGAATTTCTTTCCTAATGAGCTTTATTTCCTAAGATGACACTGCAAATTTTTCTGTTGCCTTTGAAAATCAGCAAATTCCTCTTCAACTTAAAAAATCTGAATACAAACAATATCTATAAACTTCCTAGCAATCACTACCCTCCAAAGTAAATTTTCCCCATATATAATGTAAATAATTAAACAATCACCTTCAATGCGGGTATATAGTTGACTGTATTTCCTTCTTTTTTGTCTTGCTTATTACTCTCTATGTCCATCTTCAATTCTAAGTATAGATGATACAGGAAGCTCACTCTGTTATATCACATGGGACACAACAGATGATTACAACAATCAGAAAGATTATCAGCATCCCTGAATGACTCTGATTTTCTGTGTCAGGGAACCTCTCAATCTGACAAAGGGGACATTTAAAGTCATTCAACCTTTAGACAAATCTTATAGTGCTTCAGTCATTCCCAGACAAGTTACAGATTCCTTTCCCCATTTCTGCTAGGGACATTGTGAGTTGCTCATTATTTATTTTTTAAAGGTAATTTATCTCTCTTACACATTCCTTGTCATTAATGTCTGAGTTATATTAATAAACCCCATCATTACAAGTTATTTTGTTTGCTTTATTGATTTTTTTCCCAAACAATTATTGAAAGTCAGGAATATTTAACCCTTGCCCATGTCTTCCATTTACTGCATGTGTGACTTCAGACAAGTCACTTCCCCTTCCCAGGCTTGCACTTTTCACTTACAAAAGGAATAGATTATTGTAAATGTTCAAATTAGGACACCCTTTAAATTCATGAAATCTCTTCAGTGATATTAAACTACTTGTTCTTTTCCTGCAAAGTTTAACATGTTTGTCTATAAAGCAAGAACAAAATGTTTAAAATTGAAGCTAACTTAAAGTTACTCATTGTTTTATTTGTTTTTCTTACTCAAAGATATTTCATTTGAACCCCATCTTGTATTCTATTTCTAAAAATAACATGAAGATATATTAGGCAATGTTTAACTCTTCTCCTTTTCCTCCTCTTCGGTTTCCATAACATTGTACTAAATTTCCGATCAATGCTTTGTAAGTCTCCTTTTTGGCTCCACATCTTCCTTTAAGTCCCCATACTGCTCAGGGCTCTGGCTTAGATTCCCCTTTCTAGTCCTTCTGTAAAATCCCCTTGAGCAGACTGATCCACGCATGATGTACAGTGCCAACTGACATTGACTCCTGCTGATCTTCCTCTCTCAGCCCACACCTGCTCAGGTGCCTACTTCTTCTCGGTTGAAGGCTGAACTGATTACATTTCCTCAGAATTCTGCTTTTCCTCTATTTTTCCCACTCTTATTAATTCATCAGTTTCTCAAGTCGAACAACTCGAAGCCATCTTTTAATCTTCCCCTTCCCAATTCCAAGAGCAAGTGAACACCTTTGAAGAATTTGAGCAGTGTAAGAATTTAAACAGTTTAGACTTTTGGTTAAATATTTTTGTTTCTTTGATGATTGCTTTTTTGCATTTTGAGACAGGGGCTATCTATGAGGCCCAGGATGTCCTTGAACTCCCAATCCTTCTGCCTCAGCTTGCTGAATACTGAGATCATAGATGTGGATCACCATTCCTAGTCAAATTTGCTTTTTTACATAGTATAAAAGGCTCCTGTGTAGAGAACCCACCCCAAACAGAATACATGTTTTGGTTCCTGTGAGAACAAGCTCAGGAATTCATTTTGCAAAGGTAGAAATAGCATTTAAACAGTATATTCATCTCCAAATTTCAAATTTATCTCTAGGCTGAAATTAGTGATATGATCTAAGTGAATCCCTGTCCTGCTAACTGACTGCATTCCCTTTAGTTAGTTTAATATGGAAATGCACCAATCAACTCAGAAATAAAGCCTTTTGTGCTTTTATTCAGATTGAAACAACATATCATTTGGTCTAACTTTAGTTTGAAAGAAACAATCCTATGAGATTGTTTGCTAAGAAACAATCTAGAAAAAAATCCTATGAGAGTAATATTTGTGCTAAATATTAATTGTGCTAGAATTATGAAAAAATCTACTTCCTATTATTCTATCACAATTTCCTTCATGCACAAGGTTACTTGTGGTTTTGTACTCATAGTGGTCTACTCTATGTCCAGCAACTCACAACATTTTAAAAATCTGATGCAATCAAAGCTTTGGACTAGGGCACAATTTCCTTTTATATCACCTGAAGCCTCGTTTTCTTCCTACTGTAAGTAAAAGGAATTTATCAATTCCTTAACATGGGAGCATGCATGGAAATACCATGGAAGTTTATAAATTATAGCAGAATAAACCAGACTTAAATCTTTCTAAATTTTACTAAATGTTTATTATGCACTAGTGCAGCCTTCTAGGTGTTTACAAATATTAATTTATTTAATCCTCAAAGTGAACCTATAAATAGATGTCCATAAAACCTTTACATTGGCGTAGTGATCCTTTTAGGGATTAAGAAACTGATTGCTGGAGAGGGAAATTGCCTGAGATCCATAACCAGTCAGTAGCCCAGCTGGGACTCAACCCTGGCTCTCTGAACCAGTGCCAGTCACCTCATTGCTTAACCTGACTTCAGTAGAATTTCAAGTATAAATGACACATGCTATTACCTGGAAAATTTTCTGGATAGTTGACCTATTTGATATGAAGTGCTTTTTTGTTGTTTTTGAGATAGGACCCCCAGACTGAATTTTTGGATGTATAGTGAAGCACTATAAAAATCCTCACCACCTGTATGCAAATCTCCTTCTTTCCACTAGACACAAGAGAAATAGTTTCCCTGCTCTTCAAGTATCTGTCAAAAATTATTTCCTAGAAGATATACTTCAGTCTTAAATTTAACTTCAACAAGATCAAGGTGATATTCAAAAATGGATAATTATTTTGAAGTGGCTCTGGGCATAATAGCACTAGACATGAAATTTAGTCTTTTTCTGAAAAGACAAAGAAAAGAAATTTTGTCCTAAAAATGTTTGCAAATGTAGAACACAAGCATTAACATTTCACAAAGAGTTGTATAGTGTTTTGCAAAATGCTCACATACAGAATCTGGCCAGGTGGCTCTGAATGAATTTGGGGAATATTTTAAAAAACATCAGGTGTGTTTAGATAGTCTGAGAAAGATCTCCAACAAGAACATTTACAGGAAGGCAATCATTTTAACATATGTTCTTAATGTTGACATATGTCACCAACCAAATGAATTTTAGGGACAATGTTTCAAGTTTAGACAATATTTCTTATTCATAAACAGTTTAGATTTCTCAATGCCATTGTACAGGAGCTAGAATCACTTTGTAAAATTTAGGCGATACCAATATGTAATAAGTAATATGGTTAATTATATGGTCATGGAAGAGAATTGGCAGAATAAAATTACACATGAATATCTAATTGTATAAAACTAATCATAAAATATTATAAAATGATATTGCTACTGTTTAGTCTATAAGGTTTATGCAAACTGAAGAGACAGAATTGTGTGGCTTCTATTTACATTCTTCATAGCAAACATTTTTACTAAACAAATAGAATTGGTTAAACAGAACACTTCAGATGCATTTCACCTCTATCAAATAAATTTTAAAGGGTCAAATAAGGTTCAACCAGTTTCTTAATAAGAATATTCTATAAAATCACCTTGGGAATGATGGGTAAGACTGGACTCTGGCTGCTCCTATCATCTTCCATTAGCACCTCTTTCATATCACTCCTGTAATTCCTGTGACTGCTAAAACATGATTGGTGACTGCTTGCTTTAGACAGAAAAGGCTAGATAACTGAATTTTCAAGATGCCATACATTTGGAAGCTCTCATAGAGCTTCAGAATAGTGTAACAAGCTCATAATTGAGTCACCATGGCCTGCTTTACAGGTATAATAATACTAAGTTAATCAGTTCTATAAGATTTGACTAAACTCAGAGGTAAATTTAACTCAGAAATACCTCTGTAGAGAACTTTAAAATATGTATTTCAATCTGACTCAATATTTTTCACCATCAAGAATTATTTAGGTTATCATTAAACAAGGCTATGCTCAGTAACTTTGCCAGTCATTTATCCATACTTCTCTTACAGAACTAATCACTTAGACACTGAAAGCAAGCTCTAGATCATGTAATCTCTCCTTCCCTTAGCAATGCCTGTGAGAATGTTTGACACTGATAGACTCCCAATACATGGATGTTTGTTTAAACCCAAGCACTTACTGAGTGTCATGGACCTGACTGACTTTCTAGGTACAGAACCATTTGAATGGCTCTGTCTTCAAAAGCTAAATGAGGATATCAATGTACTGTGATAGATTCTCTCCAAGAGCATGCATAAAATCCTAGGGAAGTCCATAGGTGCTATGTCTATCTCAGTTGGAAGAACAAGCTGTACCTTCAAGTACTTAGGTTAGAAAGTCAATAGGATGAAGAACAGAGGAACATGTGCAGTCACTGAAGCATACAAGAGGATGAAAAAAAGGTTTCAGTTATCTGAAAGCTGATGATAGAGTGAATGAGGTAGTAGGAGCTGGGAATAAGCTTAGAGAATATACACGGTAAAAGATATGAGCAGCAGATCAAAGAAAAGGTTTGAGCAATGTTGAAGATTTTGGATTTTATCATGAAGGATAAGAGAATAAGCTGTGGTAAAATTATGGGATTATTTGGAATTTGGAGAATAACTCAGCAATAATGCATTGATTGAAGAGGGTTGGCGGATGCTGCATTGACTTGAGAAAAAGCAACCATGACCTAAATTAAAGCAAAGGCAATAAAAACAAATAGGAATTAAAGAGGTTCTGTGGAGATGGGCTCTATAAGACATCAAACTAGTTATGAAAACACAGGCGGAATGAAAAGCCAGGATTCTTTTTTTTTTTTTTTTTTTGGTTTTACCAAAATTTCCTCTTTTATTATTTTTATTTTATTTATATGTGCATACAATGTTTGGGTCATTTCTCCCCACTTTCCTCCACCCTCTCCCTTACCCCCCCCCTTACCCCTCACTACCCAGCAGAAAAAAAAAACTATTCTGCCTTATCTCTAATTTTGTTGAAAGAGTATAAGCAATAATAGGAAGGATCAAGGGTTTTTGCTAGTTGTGAGATAAGGATAGCTATCAGGGAGTTGACTCACATTGATTTCCTGTGCATGTGTGTTATCTTCTAAGTTAATTCTTCTCGAACTAACCTTTTCTCTAGTTCCTGGTCCCCTTCTCCTATTGGCCTCAGTTGCTTTAAAGTATCTGCTTTAGTTTCTCTGCATTGAGGGCAACAAATGCTATCTAGTTTTTTGGGTGTCTTACTTATCCTCACACCTCCCTTGTGTGCTCTCGCTTTATCATGTGATCAAAGTCCAATCCCATTGTTGTGTTTGCCCTTGATCTAATGTCAACATATGAGGGAGAACATACGATTTTTGGTCTTTCGGGCCAGGCTAACCTCACTCAGAATGATGTTCTCCAATTCCATCCATTTACCAGTGAATGATAACATTTCGTTCTTCTTCATGGCTGCATAAAATTCCATTGTGTATAGATACCATTTTCTTAATCCATTCATCAGTGGTGGGGCATCTTGGCTGTTTCCATAACTCGGCTATTGTGAATAGTGCTGCAATAAACATGGGTGTGCAGGTGCCTCTGGAGTAACCTGTGTCACAGTCTTTTGGGTATATCCCCAAGAGTGGTATTGCTGGATCAAATGGTAGATCAATGTCTAGCTTTTTAAGTAGCCTCCAAATTTTTTTCCAGAGTGGTTGCACTAGTTTACATTCCCACCAACAGTGTAAGAGGGTTCCTTTTTCCCCGCATCCTCGCCAACACCTGTTGTTAGTGGTGTTGAAGAGCCAGGATTCTGATGTGACCACATGTGTGATTGTGGTGCCATTCAACAGGACAAAGGATTTAAGAGGAGCACCATATTTAGTAGAGTATGAGAGAACAAAAGAAATACTGATTATATCTGAATATGTTGAGTTCAGCCCCTCTGCAATATTTGAAAAGAAGCAATAGTGTAGAATAGCAGTCAATAGTGATTGTTCCACAGGGATTTTAAGAGTAGTAAATGAGTCAGTACATGGAAAGCACATAGCTTGATATGTAAATGTTGTCTAATGATATTACTGATCATTATTTTATGCTAATGGGCACAGTTAATCAATGTGAAATGAGTGCTGACAATCAGTAGGGAAGTATGGGACACAGAAAAAAATTGGGGCACCATTCTCACATTGGACAGTGTTTCTCATCCCTAGCTGTGCATCAGAATCATCCAGAGCAGAAGAAAAAGCCTTGCCTAAGCTGTTCCCCTGGTGATTGGAATGGACAGCCAGGAGTGAGAGCATGGGTCAGACAGAGGGGAAAGACTGTGTCACAGTCTAGTTGAGAAGAGGTCTTAACATGCCAGTGACTTCACCACTGTCAATCACACTGAGGCAGAATTGAAGTAGGTATTGAGGATGCTGGAACTGGGGAAAGGCCAGTGTGAAGTCCTTGTGTTGAGAGAGCGCTGCTCCTGGACAAGTGGAAGCAAATTTGTTTACTCCACCTGTGCCATCAAGCTGGGGCAGCAGTAGAGGTACAGCCATCAGCCCCCAAACAGTGCTTTTAAGTAGCCATTTATGGCAAATGAACAGATGAAGATGAGCACATCCCAGATATGTGAATAACAGGGCTCCTTCCTCGCGTTTGAAGGATGTAGTTGACAACACATAAATAAAGCTGCTATCCTCATTGTCTCTTTTAAGCTGACCTTCCATGTGCTCGTAGGAAAATGAAAGATCTATACTTCTTGAGCATCTGGGCCAAGAATTGAGTCTACTGTGGCAGGGAGTCACCAAAGATGAGCTTAATAGCAAAAAAGAGAAACTTCCTCTCTATTTACCACCCCTTAAACACATAGATAGAAATACCTGCTGTTTGTGGCAGCACCTCCTTAGAAAGCTGGAGACCTTCCAGCTTTCAGGAAGTGCCCCATGCCCCACAACACTTGATTGCATGTTTTCAACAAAAATTCCTAATGGAGGGCTGGCAAAGTGGCTCAAGTGCTCAGAACACCTGTCTAGCAAGTGTGAGGCCCTGAGTTCAATCACCATTGCCACCTAAAAAGGAGGAAATACCTCATGGAAAGTCATTTACTCACAAAGACCCTGATATCCTTATGCAACTTTATATAACTATGCCTTGGTCTATTTTATGTAGAAAAAAGAAGGCTCAACTAAGCAGAACCACAATTGAAATTTGCTTAAATCTAAAACCAATCATAGAGTATATTTTAAGACAATGAATATAGTTTGGCTAACTGTAAAATAAACACTAGAAATAAAGCATTAAAAAATATAAGAAAAATGCTTTGCTAGACATTAGGACCCCAAGACTCAAGGAAGAGTGAACACTAAATTCAGTAAACAAGGGAGAGACTGACATTAGATAACATCAATGATTTCTTAACAACTGGTCCATTCCATTCCATACACATTTCATAAGTCCCTGTGATGTATCAGATACTATCGTGAGTTCTAGGGATATAACATTTAAGAAAAATGACAATGTGCTTGCCATCATGGAACTTAAATTCCAGTACAGGGGAGACTATAAATCAAGTGAAATTCAGTGTAAGCCTGGATGTGATAAATGCTATTAGAAAACAAAATGAAATGAGGAAAGAAGGTGATGGTGGAGAGCATGATATTATGTTTTCTATGCTATGATTTTATACAGATGATTTTTCTGGAAAGAGGACTTTGGACAGGACTGGAAGGCATTAAAGGAATAAATTATGTAGACATGTGGATAGAGCAGGAAGAACAGCAAGTTCAAAGGCCCAGGAACAATAAGAAGCAGCCATATCCTTTTCTCCCAAATTTTGTGATTCTGTCTACCTCCTTGTATCTCTTACATGCATATTAACATTACTTAATACAGAATTTGGTTTTGAATTTTGTTTTGATCTGGATAGATATGATTTTTCACAATATGAACTCTTTGCGAAGTGGAAAAAAGTCCTCCCTATCCTCTTTGTCCTCCAGAAAGATTAGAGCCAAAATAACTATTTAACAAATCTACCACCATTATTCCCATCTCCAAAGCCCTACTATCATTTTTTAGTACACCAATTTTCTCTTTTATTGTCTGTCAACTGAGGATATATGGGAGCAGCCCTTTATTGTTATATGAAACATTCCCTGCAATTTGGGAAGACTGAGTTTTCTTTTCACACTTCTAATTATGAAAAGGAACCTGGACTCAAGATGATGGAGGATATCAAACAGCAGTGAAGGAAACTATCTGATGCTTTTGGTTCATTAAAAAGCAGACTTTGATCCTTTCTGCATAGAAATTTCTGTAACACAATGATGTTCTAACCAGTTTAGTAGTATTATACATGGAAAACTTCATTTTCTCAGCATTTTGAGTAGAGGCACAAAGTTACATGACTTTCTGGAAGGTTTAGAGGACACAAAACACCTCAGAGAAAATTGCTTCTTAGTTATAGCTTCTATGAAGCTAGCAAGAGTTTCAAGTTTACTAGTATCTTTTCAAATTGGGAATATTAGAAATCTGGTTCTTTTCTCCCCATGTCACTGCAGGTCTTTCTTTACTCTCTTGGCACTCCCTTTATTCACTCTAACTTTGGTCCAACAGTAACACTTCATAATTTATAACTCCCTTAAAAACAAAGGACAAGGGAAACCTTGATACCAAGTACCATGGAGGCAGAGCATTCTTTCTTGTTTCTGATGAATTCACCTTCTAGAGGGTATAAAACAGCATTATCAAAAAGCAAAATTATGGTCTTGAATTCAACTTTGACCCAACTACTAAACTTGAAACAGAATTGGCTTTAAACCAAGACAATGTTAGTGGGATAAGACAATATTGTATGACATGATCTACAAGATAACAGACAATTCTGTCCCTGAAATAATAACTTTTCACAGATGCCACAGTTCCTTTGGGTTAAACATTTCTTCATTCTCACAATTTTCTCTAAGCACCATTTGTGGAAGGGTACAGATGTGAAACATGTAAAGGCTTCTTTTGACTGAGTTCATTTGGCACTTTTCTCTTGTACTAGAGTAATGAGGACAAAGGAATATAAGGTAACGGTGGGAAAGAATGCTTAAAGTATAGGAAATGATGGTAAAATCACACTAAATCCATTTCTTTAATGTTTATCCTATAGGTGACTCTACATAAGGAAGCCCCAAGTTAATATTCTTATTAGCCATTCAACAACCATAGTATAACCAAAGATGGAGGGGGTATTCTCCATCCCTAGCAAACCAGCTTCTCTCTTCAGAGACACAAATACAGAGTGCATATGCCCAGACATTCCCATGAAATTAAATATTAGCAAAACACTCATCTGGCTAGATTCAGTCTACAATAATTTAAGTGCATGTTTTATATCTTCTCTGACACAAAAGAACACTATAATGAAAGGGTGACAACTTGCCACTCCCAGGCAACTAAAGAGTAGAAAATTACTCCAGCTGGCAGAATAATTTTCAAAAAAAAATATTAGGGTGGATGCCTTTAGGAAAGCAACAATTTGAAGACTGAGGTCCCAAAGAATTAAAGATGGAATGCAGAATGTGAAATCTGTAAAACAATTGCACATGACCATAAAAGCCTCTATAGCATAAAATGTTCCTCCTTTTTTTCCTTGCTCACACCATGTGTCAGCAAAAGACAGATTATCATCATTATTATTTCTGCAGCTTCTTCATTGTCTAAATGCTTTATAGCCATTGATTAGTTAACTCTTCTATAATCCCTGCCAGAAAGGTCAGGATGATTAATCCAATAGCAGAGCCAGAGAACCTCAAGGTTACAGGATTCGTCCTTTCCTCCGAGGAGCTCAGTGGAGGACAAGTTCTAAACTCTAGAATTCTTCTGTCAGAAGGTGTCCTATCTTTGCTGACATATGTAACAACAAAAATGCTTTATCTATGTGGTACTTTCACACAATGGAATTTTATTCAGCTACAAAGAACAGTGAAATTTTGTTATTTGCAAGTAAATGGATGGAAATGGAGAACATCATCTTAAGTGAAATTAGCCAGGCTCAGCAGGCCAAAAATTAAATGTTCTCCCTCATATGCAGATTATAGATCTAAAACAAATGCTGTAATATTACTGGACATGGGTCACACACTAAAGGGAGACTGTGCATGGGAGGGATAGGGAAAGGGAAGGAAACAAAACTTGAATGTGATTGATGTGCTTACTGTAGAGGAGCAAATACAGTAATCTTAAACTGGCAGAGGCTGCTATGGGAAGAGGACTAGGAAGTAGTGATGAGATCTAGCAGAAATGAAGCAATGTGGGCTGTAATACACATGTGCATGGAAACAATACAAGGAATCTCCCTGCATAGCTACCTTTACCTCAGACTAGCAAGAACACAATGTGTTTCCTATTATCTTTTATGATTTTTCTTCTACAAAATTGGAGAGCAAGAGGACAGAACAGGTTCTGCCCAGAGGTAGGGGGCGGGGAGTGGTGGCTCAAATAATGTATACACATGAAAGTAAATGTAAAAATGATAAAAAATATTAAAAGAAACAAAAAATACTTTTTCTTCCCAAGTACAAAGGATACAGAAAATACTCAGAATTGAACATACTTACTGGTAAAGAATAAAATGTTATTCCTGGTGAGATTCTCTATTCTATTACAATAAATACATTTGGGTAAATCTTTCAATTGATGACCGGTGGAGGCATTTCAAGTTAGAGCTCTTATATCTTTATGCAACAGCTAGTTCTTTCTATAGATATTTATTGAGATCCTATTATGCCCCCCAAAGGTAAGTTCGGGCTACAGGGATACTGAAGTGAATTTAAGGGTAACATCCTGCTTTAGTGAAACCTACTTTCTAGTAGGGTAAGCCCAACAATAAAAACATTAGAGAAATAAGAGGAGTAACATGTAGTGAAAAGGACAGGGAGAGCATTAACTGAAAACTATAGAAACCAGTACCTGGTGATTTTTCAGATTGGGTATTCAGGGGACACCTCCAGGAGGAAGTAGCATGGAAAGGGAATGACAAATTGTATCCATTCAATTGAGTAGGATGGCAAAGAACATTCCAGTCAGAAATAGAAGCTAAGCTAATGATAAATTAATAAAATCCCTAAAGCAGAATTGAGCTCAGCATGTCTAACTAAGGATGTAAGAGCAATTCAATGTTGCTGAAGGATAGTGAACATCTAGGAAAGTGGAGTAAAATAGAAAGAGCTAGAGTGCTTTAGGCATAGAGGGAGTTAAAGTGTTTATTCTAAGTGCCTTCAAAAGACACTAGCAAGTTTCAGCCAGGAATGAGGCAAAATCTTATTCTTATTTGCTATATGCTACTATTATTTTGAGGGAAAAGAGTAGAAGGAAAGAAGTTAACAGTGATTGTGGTGGGTTAGGTGAGAGATGACGGAGCCCTGAGTTAGAATGGTAGTGGTAGAGATAAAGATGATGATAACTGTTTGGGTTTAAGATAAGTTTTGAGGGTAGAGTGGACAGGATTTGCTAATAAATGTGGAAAATATGGGTAGTGAAGAATCTAAGACAGCACCTACTTCTTCCGATGGAAGTGGAAAAAATTATCAGCAAATACTTAATATTGAAGGATTTTCATAATATGTTACACACGGGGTTCACAGACACACATCTTAAATTCTCTGACCAAAGACACCAGGAGACTAAAGATATTTTAATTATAACAATAATGGTAATGGTGGTCTGGTGTCTGGTTCCTTATTACTGTAGATTCTGGAAGAAAATAAGCTAGAAGGCTAAATCAATCCCATCAATGTTAGAGAAAACTCTTCAGCTTGAACCCACTTGAAATTATTAAAATATGGAATGAATTCAAGCAAATTTTGGGATCAAGTATGTTGCAAAAATAGAAATATTTCAACAGACAGTGTAAGAACACTAGCTTCTATGAAACTTATATTTGATTTGGGATTAAACTGACAATAAACAATTATCACTACTGCAGTTTAGCTTCCAGTTTTATCATACTTCTAAAACTCACAAATGTCATCAAATTCAGTGGCTTCATCTCTTCCTCACCGATGAAATCTTACACTGCCCTTTTCTTATTAGGTTCTCTTTGAGCTTATGATGGATAACCTATCTTTGCCTCCTTTCCCTCCATCTTTTTGTTTTCTGCTCAAATGCTCACTATATCCCCTCTATGTAAACAACTCCCAAATCCTAGTCCCCAATGCAAATCCAGATTCCTTGTTTCTAGTAAAGTATTTCTATCACTGGTCCTAACATCAGTCAATGTGGCAAAAATTAACACACATTTCCAATACATATCAGTATTTTCCTCATCTTCCTCTCTAGTATCAGTCCTTACACTTTTTATCATAGATTTAAAAATTATCCATTTTCTGTGGTAGGAAGCATTAAGAGAGAACATAACTGGGGTAAACCATGCTTTAGTGTTGAGCATGTGTAATTGGGGTATCTTAGTGACATTTGCCTGAAATGCAGAGCAGGTGATTGAATATGCAGGTCTAAGTCCTTGTCTTGGATAACACATTCTTAGGAATTATTTCATGAGTTTAGTATTCCAGTAATGAATTTCATTAAACATTTTCATTTCAAAAGAAAAAAATACAGTTATCACAATTTTTATTTAATTATGATGTTTATGAAGAAAGCAAGAGATAAATGAAACTCAACATACAAAAAGAAAAACAGAATATGTGAGGGTCTAAACTATCCTGGGAGACCAGCAAAGACTTCTTTAGGAAGTGACATGTAAACTATGAATCTGGTGAGCCATGCTAGAGAGATATTGACTCATAACTCACAAGCTCCCACAATGTACTGACTACAGTTGCAGGTCACCGTGTTCATATTCTAAAGAATATCTGATCAACTGCTTGCCCTGCAAGTGAGTTTCCATTTCTTGCCCGCTCATGCTTGGCTTGGAAATGACTGTTCCATAGGGAACAAGGACCTCTAGTCTCTAAGGGCTAGAGAATCTGTTAAGCCAAGAGAGAAGTTGGGTGTGAGTGCTAATTGATTTATAATTCTAATACAATCCAATCCTCTGCTTATCTTTTGCATTCCCAGAGTTCAGCAGAATATGAAACACACACGAAGTATTCAGAGGTGAGTGATGGGTTAAGTGAATAAATGAATAATTGCAATTACACACAAAGTAGAAGGCAATTTTGGCTCCTGTTAAGTAGTAAGAAAGTCAATATACCAGATCAACCATGGTCCTTTCCTAACATACTACTACCACTGCTACCACCATCTGTGTGTTACTAACAGACATGTTAACAAAATTGTGTTAGAAATGTTTTCGTTATTATTGATACTTCTTATCATTTTTCACATTGGAATTCAATGCTTCTCCAACTTTACAAAGCATAAAAATCACCTGTCAGTTTAACATTAAAATGCAAATTCGTAACTCTCACTCAATTCAGTATAGCCAGAGGAGGACCCAAGAATATGATCTCATGTGATCTACATGTAAATGACAAAATTTACTTTGAGAAACTCTGCCCATCATATCTAAGTCCAGTCCACCATGTATCTAAGTAATCTGAGGATTTCTTCATCCCCTGTTATCATTGTCACTGACAATTCAGACTTCATCGCTCATCAGTTAAGAGTCTAACAAACATATATCTGTTCTTTCTTACTCTAGTATCTCTCTATCTCAGTCTATCTTGCACTTTAATTCAATATATCGTCCTACCTAAAATAATTCAGTCAAGGTGGAAAATTGTCTTCAAAAAGTAGCAGAACCTAGTATGCTTATATCAGAACAACAGATTGGAATTCTATCTTTGCAATATTTTAACTTCCTCACAGTTTTACTTGATCTGAGAACCAAAGGATGATTGTACTTACCTGCTTCTCCAAGGAGTTCCCTATTTTACATGACCTCATACTACCCAAAAAGAAATATAAAATGAGAATAATCAGGATGCCTGGTTTTCATCCAGTCTTTTCTACAATCTAGCTTTGTGAATTTGAACAATTTCCCTAGCCTCTCTGGGATCCCTTGGTTCCATCTGTAAAGGGAGAAAGCTATACCTAGTGGCTTCCACACATTTTTATGGTTATTCAGTGTAAGGAAGATGTTTTACATGCAATCTATGACAATGAAGTTCTACACAGGTGATCTTTATGATCTATTCCAGTCCTGATGCTCCATGATAATGAATAAACATGGAAGTTCTTTTGCATATTTGTGTATTTTCCCTATTCATATATGGTCAGCTTTATAGCTAAATCCTTGGGCAAGAAGCAGGTTTCCTAAACTTTTTTGACAACTTTGATAAAATAGCATTGCTTCACATTAAAAATTTATGAATTTGTAATTCATAATACAAAAAAGCTTCTTTAATAATGATATAGGCCAATAGAAAATAAATTGGATTCCTTTTCTCATTTTCTCAGTGAGCAACACCCAGTTGGCATCCCAAGTATTCTTACTATGATGGAGGAAGATGCACCAAGAATGAGGAGATATCCCTTTATATCTGGCTTAGATCATTTGGTTCTCAACATTTAATTTACTTTACTTTAAAAATCATGTGGGGAGGCAAAACAAATGGACAATTTCCTGGCCCTATTCTAAAAATACTAACTCAGAATAGCAAGGGATTGAAGTGAATCATTTTTTATCTTTCCAAGTGAGAGTTGAGAGCTAGACTATTTTTGTTTAAAATTTTACTTTATTTTTAAATGTAATCTTTCCATACAGTATATTTTGAACAAGTTCACTCTCTCCATTATTTGATTTTGACATCAAAAATCTCAATGCTCTGGGTTTCTGGTTTAATCCAATATCAGAAAACAAGAGTGAGGGCACCATTGATGAAACATTCCATTCTACTCCTCCCCTACTCACACTACTAATCTTCTCCTTTCTCATGCTCACAACCCATAAATGAGAACTGCTTGTGCTGTAATTAAAGCACAAATGTCCTTAAATCCCAAGTCTCCTTGGGTAGCTCCTATTGCCATGCCACTTGGTCCTCCAGTGCAAATACCATTTGAGAAGGACAACTCCATAACAATTATCCCTTCCTCTCAGTTCCCCCCCTCACTGTAAGGAAGAGTTCTAACTATCTGGTAACTGGGATGTTTGGAGAACTGATAGTTGCAAGTGGGAGAGGCCAGGAGTGACAACCATCTCTCATTGCACCAGTCAGTTGTGAAAGTGGGCAAAAATGACAAATAAGCAATCATCAGAGAGACAGAGGCTCAAGGGGTAAAAAGGAATTGGAAGCTGTGATTTGAACCAAATTTTGTAGTGAATCACACATTTAAAAAATCCATTAAAGAGAAAATATGGAGATCAAGGGAAATGTACCCAAAAACAAAATTTAACAAATGTTTATTTTGAGATGTTATGGTGTTCATGATCTTTTCTCTGTAGACTTGATTTCATTATATAGTGATCAGTTTTATTATTATCAAATTAATTAAATTTTGATATAGAGGTGGTTTTTTCCCCTAAATTATGAATTCTCATCTCAAATGAAAGCCACTATGATTTGCATGCTTCCTTATCGCCACCTGGTGCATGCTAAAATAATGCAAGAGGAAGATGGCGCAGTACACCTGAATTATCAGTGGGAAGTCAAAGCTGGCAGCTATGTAGTTTATTAATAGACAAATGGCCCAGACATAGCTCAATGGGCTGCGAATGTAATATGAAAACATCTCAATTCAGGAATGAAGCTTTCTCCGGGCTGCAAAGACTGGTAACAAGGTTTCCTTTTGCTCCAAGATGATGAATTTTTTTGTGATGATGCTAAAAATATATATTTTAATATGTAAAATTATATTACAAATAATATGTATAATTATAAATTGAATTAAATAAGTTATCATTTGGTTTTAAATCATATAGGTGAAAAATGTTATTTTTTTTCCATTATTATGTTTTGATTTCCTTACTTGGCAACAAACCAAAACAAAATTGAAAGAAGTAGTGAGTCTGCAGAAAGCTTAGAGGGTGTTTCAGAGATAGATGGGCATTGTCTCCTCCTTTCTCTCTTCTCCTCTTTCTCTCTTCTTCCAAGGATGGGACTTGACTTGTGAAGAGTTGGTTCAAGAAAAGTTGGACATGGGTACTTCTGATATAGACATCTCCTTAATGAAAGAGCACAGATGATCAACAGTGTAGTTGCTTCCAGACTGGTGTTAGAAATACCACCTATCCTTGGTGAAGTGGGAATCAAGCCTTTTTCTCAATTCTAGAAGGTTTCCTCCAGCTCAGAAAGTGTCACAGCAGCTACATGCTCCAGAAGAAAGCTTCCCTGGAATGTGCCACATGTTCTCGTGCTCTACGTAGTTATCATAGAGCATCCATTTCTGTATCAGCATGTGGGATCATACAGCACATGCTTGTGAGTGAGGGATGTGAGTGTGTGTGTCTATGGTCTCTTTTTGTCAACACAACACTGAACTGATAACTCTATTTTGCTTGTTCCCTTTTCCTCTCCACATGCTCATTTTGTTGTCAAAATGTTGAAATTTTATTGACAAAAAAAACTGTAAGTTTGGGGCTGGGTGTACTGGCTCATGGCTGTAATCCCAGCTACAAAGAGGTAGAGATCAGGAGGATCACTGTTCCAAGCTAGCCCAGGCAAAAAGTTAGCAAGATCCTATCTCAACCAGTGAGCTTGGTGTAGTGGAATACTATACTGTAATCACAACTATAAGGTTGACCCCACGCAAAAACACAAGACCTTATCCAAAGAATAACTACGTGGCTTGGGGAAAAGTAGTAGAGCACCTACTTAGCAAGAAAGAAGCCCTAAGTTCAAACCCTAGTACTGCCAAAAAAAATCTACAAGTCTGGGTACAATTGACATAGCTGATGAAAATATCAAGATGTAAAAGGAAGGAGCTTATTCTTTTTTTGTCTCTTACCAACATGAGTATAATCTGTTAACTATGAAATGTAAGTGATAGGCCAATAAATTCTGGTGAGATACCAGTTTTGGAAACTGGGGTGACTGGAGGGGAAGTGGGGTTCATGAGAAGTAAGGGTGTTTATTATTGGAATTGGAAGAAGCTGAAATAGGAGTCTATGGTAAAAACTGATGTCATGGTTGGCCTAGAATTCTGTCTGTGTCTGGTCTTTTATTGTACAAAGATTAGCGGACACAGACTTGCAGGCACATGTCCTCAACAAGAGATAGTCAGGAGAGAGAATCTTTAGGTAACAGAAACACAGGTCACTGAACACAGCACCTCATACCTTGGAGGGTTTCTGATATTTTAGGTTTTATGATACAGCAATGATAACTAGGAGGTTTTTACCCTTCTTCTTTTTCTTCACATTTTTCTTTAATCCATTTTATAGTAAAGACTGAAAAAAAAAAACTAAGAAAAGCACTTGATCAAATGCTTTAAAATTCTCCTGGCTATTAAAGTACATAGTCTCTTTCTTAATTCTGTTCATTTAGACATTTAATATCGCCTAAGGCAGTCCCTGATTATTCAAGAGATGCTTATTCTCATTCCTCTGAATTCTTTGAGTGTCTGTTGTTGGCAGGATTTTGACATCTTCCCGAGCTTTAGCAAAGCTCACTAACTTGGTTTAATTCAGTGAAAGCTTCATTAACTTAACTAAATCAGAGTGAGTCTCTGCCAAAAATTAACCTATTTAACACAAAAATAGTCTTTCTCTACCTGTACTTCCCTTTTCTCCAGAATCACTGCAGTAAGATTGTCTCTGTCTTTTTTCCTCACCCACAAGGACTGAGATCCTACAGCTCATATACTGATGTGGCACTTTACAAAATTGAGATCATTTAAAGGGCCCTGTACACATTTTCTGAAATATAGTCTATATTGTTCTAAATATATCCTTTCACTTTAATAAGGCTATTTCAATTATCTATGTCTCAAAAAAATTCTCTTTTAATTCTAATGCTACAGTGCTTTCAGTTATATTTACTTCATGTCCTTCCTTTAAAATGAATTGTTACTGATATTTGCATGTAAAATACAAAGGGAAGTTGCCAACATATGCTTTCAAAGGGGTTTTATTTTTGCCTCTATTTAACAATAACTGGAAGAAAAAAGTAACATGCATAAAAAGCATTCATAGCACTTTCTTATACTGCAACCATTTAAAAGTGGAGAATTGTATATGATTTAATTCTTTATTAATACTTACAAAGGCAATATTCAAATGTGAGTAGTTTTGAATGCTTTCACCAAATTAGGTTCTCATTGCCTTTGTAGCAGTGCTAAGTTAAAGCTTAAGTTATATTTGTAAAATGAGCAGTTAAATGATTTATTGATGAGCAAGTTTTAAGTTTGAAGGAAGACGTATTACTTAGAATCATAAAATGATTGAACCGGAAGGCAATCTAGGGATAAGATACGCCAATGCTCACTCTGAATCTTGATTTCATTCTTTCACAGATGAGGAAACCGAGTCCCCGGAGTTGTATATCTCCACAGACCTCATCAGTAGGGGAAAGAATTTATTTCATTTTTCAAAGAAGCTAGTGAAATATAATGCCTGAGGTGAGGTACTGCACAAGCATTGTTTTTTTTCAAACTCTATGTCAGATGTTTAATAAATATTATCTGCTATAGTCTTAGGATTATAACATTCCTTTTTTGACTAAAAGGATCATAAATGGTGTCATTTACATTGTTGAGTTCTTCAGAACCAAACTGAAGTTCTTTTGAGAAGAGAAATATCCTAATTCAAAGTTTGCTCCTTGCAAAAGAAACGTTAGATCTGTGACTCTATTCAACAAACTGCTTCTTTCTGTACTTTCAGGCTTCTTTGTCTCTGAGAATGGCCCTTGAGAACTCTGTCACAACATTTATTATTTGGCTTTTTTTCCTAAAGTTTCAGATCCCTAATACTTAACTTCATCCTATAGTTCTGCTTGGTGTGTATTTTCCTGTTGATAAAACAGACTTTAGCAATTTGTATTATTAAACATGATTGAGATTAATCCTGGCCTGTTATTTTAGAAACAGAACTTCCATTTAAAGGGCAGAAAATAAATCAAAATCTTAGTAATTTTCAAATTGTTCTTTGAAATCTCTCCAAGTCAACAGATTATACCGAAAGCACCCATTTGGCCTTTCACCTCCTTGATTTTTTCAGTGCTGGGCTGGTTTGAACTCAGGGCTTTGCCCTTGCTAGGCAAGTGCTATACTGCTGGAGCCAAACTGCAACCTTTTTTGCTCTGATTAGTTTGGAGATAGGATCTGGCTTTTTGCAACCCCAACCCCAACCCCAACCACCGAGGACCAGGATACTCCTATTTTAAGCTTCTTCCATAGCTGAGATAACAGATGTACTCCCCCATACCCAGCTGTTTTTCTTGCTGAGCTGGAGTCTAACAAACTTTTTTGGCCAAGGCTGGTCTGGAGCCTTGATCCTCCCAATCTCTATCTCCCATAGAGCTGGTGATGACAGGCACTAGCCACTGTGCCCAGCTATTGGTTAAGATAGGGTCTCACTAATTTTTTCCCCTGGCTGTCCTTAAACCACAATTCTGATCTCAGCCTCCTAAGTAGCTAGGATTACAGGCACAATGCCCTGACGCCAGGCTTCCCCTCCTCTCTTTTTGGAGTTGTCTCTGCTGTATTGCAAACTGAGTTGCTTTCTCACTTTCTTTCCAGCTTCTGCACCCAGAAAACCTTTGCCTCAAAAGCAGGGAAAAGTTGCAAGATGCCTATAATCAGCTGAGAACTTTTCTTTGTGAAAGATTCATTAACATCTTGCTTTAAGTTCAGATTCCGTCAGGTGCACTTTGCTTACATGTGTCCAGGCCAGTCTACCTTTCATCAAATTGGACTGCACAGTCAACAACAGGAATCCATGAGAGAAAAATGGGTTATATTAGTTTTCATAAAGAGAGACACTTCCCTGAGTAATTAAACCAAAACAAACCCAAAATCAAACAAAAAGCATTGGTTTACTGGCATCTCAGCAGTTTTCTTGCCTGACACTCATCTTTGAGGAAACTGGTTGGTCAAATCTGCTTCTATCTAAAGTTAGGATCACTGGCAGTAGAAGGAAAATTCTAAGGAAAGCTCTAATGTAAGAATGCATTTCGAAATGTTTGAATTGAGACTGACTTTGGAGAAAACAATGCTTCTCAAATCTTCCTGGCTCCATACATTGTTTTTCCTCTGAAAAGAAAAAAAAAGTAATTCAATTACACTAGAGAATCAACTAAAATTAATAAGATTTTAAAACACATTTTTCATATAGTTTGAATTTTGAGTTCTTGAGTTCTCACATTAGTCATTCACCTTTTAGCTCATTGTTGCAGAGTGTAATGCCTTTTTTAATAATAGAGTGAGGAAAAGGAAATGTAAAGTCATTGTACAGAAAGTGAAATATAATGAAATATTTTAGTTACTTCTTCTTAAAAATATTCTCAAGTACATTAGTGTAGTTAATCAATTCAAGATTGCTAACAATTTCTACAATTATGTTCTGGACTTCTAGTCCACAGTACAGATCAGAAGGGCCAGTCTCTTTCCCTTCATAGACCATACTGTGGCACAGAGGAGTGAGTACTAAGCTAACAGTCAGCAATAGCTAAGTGATTGATACCAAGGCATTCAAATTACAGTGCAGGAATTATGAAAAGGGAATCCATTTTTAATAGAAAAGAAGGAAAGTGTTGCCTAAGGGGAAAACACTTAAACTAAGCCTAAAAGATGAACAGGTGGAGACCAAGGACAGTACGGTGGAAATCTTCCAGACAGTGGAGTCCCTAAGGTAAGAAACTAGGTGTGCCTTAAAACTGGAAATACAGATCTCATCATATAGTGATTTTGATAGTAAAAGATATACAGTGAGAGTGGATTTGAAAAATCTTCTATTACCAGGAAGGTCTTTATATGAAATGCAACAGGAGTTTTAAAGGAGCAGAATAACCCAATCCTGTCTGTGTTTTGTCAAAACTCACTTTCTTTTATCCAAGCCTACATTATGTTTTCTGTGATCCATTGGCACATTGTGAACCCATTCCTCCATAATAATAGCTCTATCTACATATATATATATATATATATATATATATACACATACATACATACAGAGGGATATCTATAGACAGGTAGATAGGTATACATATATAGATATCTATAATGTATATAAATATATTATATATGTATGTGTATATATACTTTAAAAAATAATATATACACTGCTATATATAATTGGCATAAAAATGAATGTAACTCAGACTGGATTATGTATATTTTCTTCAGATATTAAAATAAATTTTAAAATATTTTGCTTTCCTTAAAATTGCCACGGATTCTTGGCCCCATTACTACTGTGCCTGCTGAATAAGTACACCAGGTCTCACCATGAGTGAACAGATTTGAGCCAAGATAAAGTAGAAAGCTATTACATGATTACTGACAAGAGAAGGTAGAGACACAAGCAAGGGAAAAATCAATAAAATATTATTAGTTTTAAATAAAAAAATAAAACATACCATCTACCCAGACACTTAAAAATGTATGTACTATAAAAACTAAACCAATATTTGGCAGAAAGAAATAAAAGATCACACTATTATCAGTTTTAAAATGACAGAGTAGGAAAGAGAAGAGGCAGAGTCAGGAAGCTGAGAGGATATAAAGAAGAAGCCAAGAAGGAAGCTGGGAAGAGAAATGGTGGTAACAGCAGTGGGTAGGGGAGAGGAAAAAAAGTAAGGAGAGGGGTAGAGTAAGGGAGGTATGGAGGGAGGGAGAGAGAGAGAAGAAACAGTCATAAGGAAGAAGGGGGAAGTCAAGTACAAAATGTTTGTGAAACCTCTTTGAAGGTAAAGGTGCTGTCCAAATGAAAAGGGTATAATAGGAACCCAGAGAATTTTTTCTTGGGAGCGTGGAGCTAATGCATCAAAAATCTAATGATCACCCAGTGTTCTTCAGAGGAAATTAATAGACTGTATGCCATTATCAAGATAGAAGTGTCAGAAATACAGAGCTTTAAGAAGGAGTATATATGTAGGACTTGTTAAACCAAAAATTTCTGCAGAGAGATGTGTTAGTGGAAAACTGAAAGGCATTTTTAGCTAGAATCATGTGTATGCTTGCTACAGAAACCACACATGGAGCTTTTTGATGTTTACCTTGTTATTTTTGTAAATCCCTCAACAATGTTGTTAAATAAAAAGAGTCTGAAATGCTTTGTAAGTAATAAGTTGATGTATGCTCACAGCCATTCTCTCTCTTCCTCCCAGTAGGATTTGATAAGCTTTGAGCTCTGACATCAGAGGAATTTTGAATGTTCTTCCTACATGGAACAAGAGTGATGCCGTCAGCACAGTGAGAGGCCTGGCTGGATGAGTGAGTTCCCTTCCTTCTCCTGATACCGCTACTCTCTTTTCTACATTACTATATATGTCAGTTTGCACAGGTATAGTAACCAGGGACCATGGTTTACATGTGGTGTGTCCCCTAAAGCTGTATGTGTTGGAAGCTTGGACTCAAGTGTGGTAAAGTTAAAAATGTGGTGAGATCTCTCAGAGGGTGAACCTAGTGGGAGGTCAAGAGGGAAAGCACCCAGGAGGAATTGATCTATTCTTCTGGGACTTTGGCTCATTCTTCTGAGAAGGTTATTACGAAAGAGTAAGGTTTAACCTTCCTCCCTCTTTCTCTCTGGTTCCCTGCCTCTTCATGTGATCTCTCCCTCTCACACAGACTCCTACCATTGACATTATCTGTTGTTACCAAGGAGGCTTTTATAGGAGGCCATGAGCACAGGAGATCTTTCCACCTTCTGTAGTCTTCCTCAGTCTCTTTCTTCAGAGGTTTGTATTTCTCCTTGTAGAGGTCATTCACATCCTTTGTTAAGTTTATTCCTAGGTATTTGATTTTTTTTGAGGCTATTGTAAATGTATTTTCCTATATTCTTTCTCAATTTATTTATTGTTGGTATATAGAAAGGCCACTGCTTTTTGTATGTTGATTTTGTATCCTGTTACATTACTAAAGCTGTTTATGTTGTCTAGAAGTTTTGAGGTATAGGATCATATCATCTGCAAATAAGGATACTTTGACAGTTTCTTTACCTATTTGTACTCCTTTTATTTCTTCTTCTTGCCTTATTGCTCTGCCTAGGTATTCCAGTACTACAGTACTGCTAGGTCCATTTAATTAATGCTATCATTTAGTTCTAGGATTTCATTGTTGATTTTATTTGGATTACCTATCTTTTGGTGATAGAAGGGTACTAAAGTCTCCCAGTACCACTGTGTTAGAGTCTACATGTGCTTTTAAGTCCTTCAGTGTGTTTGATGAAATTGGGTGCACTGACATTGGGTGCATATAGGTTGATAATTATTTCCTCTTTATATATTGCTCCTTTTATTAGTATGAAGTGCCCTTCTTTGTCTCATTTGACCAATGTAGGTTTGAAGTCTACTTTGTCTCATATAAGTATTGCTACTCCTGCTTGTTTTCAGGGGCCATTGGATTGGTTAATCTTCTTCCAACCTTTCACCCTAAGACAGTGTTTATTTCTGTCTAAAAGATGGGTCTCTTGTAAACAACACATTGTCAGATCTTTCTTTTTAATCCAGTTTGCCACACTGTGTCTTTTGAATGTTCATTGACATTCAGTGCTAATATTGATAGGTATGTGGTGATTCCTGCCATTTAGTTGTTTTTGTTGTTTAATGATTTGATTGTGTGCAGCTAAATCAATGCTGCTCTCTTATTACTTGTCTTTTCTTCTCCTATGATTTGATACTTCCTTTCCTCTTGTGGTTGTGTTTGCTTTCATCTTCTGTATGCAGAATTCCTTGTAGAATCTTCTGTAGTGGTGGCTTGGTGATCATATATTGTTTTAGTTTCTGTTGACATGGAAAGTTTTTATTGTTCCATTAATTTTGAACGACAGTTTTGCCAGGTAGAGTATCATAGGGCTGAAATTATTTTCATTCAGTGCACAAAATGCCTCACTCCTTGTCCTTCCTGCTTTTAAGGATTCTGCTGAGAAATCTGCTATTATTTTGATGGTTTTACCTTTACATGTTTTTTCTCTCTTACAGCCTGCAATATTCTTTCTCTGTTCTCTGTGCTTGTTGTTTTAATGATAATATGCCATGGGGAGGTTCTATTTTAGTCAAGTCTGTTTGGTGTCCTGGAGGCTTCCAGTACTTGAATGGGTAAAACTTTCTCGAGAATTTGGAAAGTTTTTGTTATTATTTTACTGAATATATTACATATCCCTTTGGTTTGCAACTCTTCTCCTTCTTCAATGCCCATGAATCTCATGTTTGGTCTTTTGATGGAATTACTCAGTTCTTGCATATTCCTTTCCAGCTGTTGAGTTGTTTGTCTAGGATTTCTTCTGTTTTTTCTTTAGTTTCTATTTTATCTTTGAGCTCTGATAGTCTGTCTTCCACCCATTCTTGTCTGCTTGAGTGGCCTTCTACTGAGTTTTTTGTTTGAGTAAAGGGACTTTTTATTTCTGTTTGATTCTTTTTTTCTGAGGTTTTCCATGTCTTTGTTCAATTCCTTTTTTATATTTTGTGTTGCCATCTTTAATTCATATATCTCTTTTTTATAGTGTCCTTTGTTGCACTTTGGTGTTAAAGTCCTCTCTGAGTTCATTTATTTGCCTCTCTGTCATCTCATGCTCTTTATTTTTGGTGTCTTGAAATTTCTTGAGTTCATTTTGTACATTCTGGTTTACCATGTCTGGTATCATCTTCATGAATTTCTCAGTGTTTTCTTCCAAGACTTCCTCTTTGAGGGTTTTTTTGTGGGTGTCACTGGGCTCCTTAGTGGACATTTATCATTGTTTTGTTTGGGTTAGAAACTGGGTATGAATTTTCTTCATTTTCCATTGAATCCTGTATTGAACTATTTTTTTTTAAGGAGTGTGGTTTCCATCCCTTCTTCTTCTTCCCATTGCTCCACTTGGTGCTCTGCAACTATGTTCTTTATAGGCTAGTTGGTGGTTTTAATTGCCTATTTTCTTTCCCCTGATTTAATTTTTGTGTGAGACTGACTTGGTTATTAACTAAGTTGATATGCTCTTTCTTTCCCTAGACTGTTAGTGTAATTTAGCAATAACAAATTCACAGGTTTAATGCTAGACCAGTTGTTTAGATATTATATAGAAAACACCTTCATGATAATATCTATAAACAGTGGGAGCTGGGGAGGGGTTAATCATTATTAAGCTAGATATAGAAATTTGGGTAATTGGTAAAGGTGGGACTAAAAATGGGGTATGGGAAAAGAGATGGATGGGTGGGGGAATAGTAAGGAGGCTTCTAGGATCCAACTTTTCAACATAAACTATTTGGATTGAAAGAGATTTTAGAAACTATCATATTGAAAGACATGGTATTTATCCAGAAGTACAATGCAGGGAAACATTTTGACATGCCTACATTGTAAACATATGAAGATCAAATATCTAAGGCATAGAAACCATGGACAGAGGTGCAACTCTTATGTCTGTGCCGAACCATCCAGAGGCAGTCCAGTAGTAGTGACAACATTGTTCTCATTTGTTGTGCCATGGTGCACTGGTCTTCAGGACAGACCACCACATTTGGTGACTAAGAAAGATCCATGGTTTATAGTTATACTTTTTCAAATGGAAGACTGAAATAGTGGGCCTATTCTGTGAATAAGAGGTATATGAAACCAGACATTTCAAGGAGAAGTCTCATGTTGCCAGAGTATGAAAACATTTGGGGTGATAGAAATGAATGGTTCTGGAAAAAAAAAAAAGAACCAACCTAATGGCAATTGGCTTAAATAGTTGCCAGCTAACAAAGAAAGAGCTGTTGGTGTTTTATAAGATGGTGTATTGAAGTACTCTTAGAATTATAGTTAAATTTGATCTTCAAAAACTATTTAAGTCAACTTTTGATTACCTCCCCAAAGTTGTTAATATTGTATGATTTCAGATATACTGAACACTACTGAACTAATGCCTTTCATTTTACTTTGTAGACTCATACTTTATGTAAAGTACCAGCAACCTTAGCTGTGTTATCAAATCACAGTAAATTGAAAACAGCCAATTAGAAGTGGGAAGGCTACACTAAGCAGTCATATTTACATTTGGCAGCCTGTAAATAAGGAACTGGGCACCTATGCACTGTACAGCTACATAGTAAAATGCTAATTTGTCATAATGATGCCAGCTGTCAGGTATCACTGTGGAACATTGAGCTTAGGTTGTTTCTCCACTGTCCTTCAGTCAGCTTTGGACATCTCAGGAGGGCTGGTGAGGTATATAAATGCTACCTAGTTTTAAAAGAATCTTAGGACCCTATAGTATCCATTATTCATATTGTCCTATAGCCAGGTCTCCATTACTCCCTTTTTCTAAGAAATGATAAGTCTGAAAGGATGAAATGCGAGACCCATTTCTACTTAAAATTTCTGTGAGATTTTAGGAGCATAGTAACTCAAAGAAGAGGAAACCCTTTCTCTCCACTTCTGAAAGCTAGTTTTTAAGGTTGGGACACACCAGGACATGGCACCAGAGTCAATGAGTCATCCAGGCGGAACGAGTGCAATCACCTTCACTGCTTCATGTGTGGCGGAGCAATGGCCAGCCATGAAACATCAATGGGAAACAGTCGCCTTAGTGACATCTTACTTCCACTGAAGCAGGGACATTTTGAGATTTACAGATGACAAAGCCTTGGGTACAGGCATTGAGTCCTGTGATTACAGGACTCACAGTAGTGGCAGAGTTATGGAAACTTCATTTTTATTCCTTGCTCTTCCCTTGGTCTTACTGGCAGTTCTGGAGAAATACTGACTACATTTAAAAAGGCTGTAATTATTTGACATATGCTTTTTAAGATAGCAGGTGTTATATAATGCAATTTTAGGAGTATTTTCATCAAAATGGTTCATCTTTGTGAAGTTTTTGCACTTGGAGTTGTATGTTTCAGTTATCTGAGAAATTCACTTATGTGGAACAGCTCATATTCTGACAGAGTCCAATACATAAGCTATTGCTATAATAATGCAATGGTAAGCTGTGAACAGACTTGAAGGATGTAAGAACAACTTGTATTAAGACAATTCTTGGTACAAGTAAAAACAAAGGGACTTCTATTTTCAATAATTATCTATTAAAGCTGGACCAGATTTTTGAAACATTGATTTTACTGCCTGATGCTTCTTTTAGAAATTATTGTTCTTTCTTTCCATCACTATTTTAGTCTTGCTATTAAAAATGTAAATTTATGGCTGATTTCCTCTGTAGCATAAATATGCAAGTTCTGAAGTCAGAAAGTCTTTTTTTACTATTCACGAGGGAAGGCAAGCATTTAACCGCTTCACAGCTGGCTGTCTTCTGCTTGTGGGCAGCCTCTGCCATTCTTTGATGCAACCATGGACTGTAAAATTAACAACTGACTATTATGATACTCTGCAGGGCATCGTGCATCTGACCCAAGGATGCATGTTGAGCAGGAGTGACATAGATAAGTAACTGCAAATAGAGATCAGATTCCTAAATTAGATTGGTGGGTTTTTTTTCCACAACAGAGGCTTTCATACCCAATTTGCATACTGTACATTATCAACCCAAATGCTAATAAAATCTGCCCTGAGAAAATTGCTGCTTTGAATAGAACAATGAAATCTGTCAGGAAACAGAGAAAGCAGTAGTGGGGAGAATTTAGATGTACCCTTATCATGTAATAAATGTTTTTATATGCTTTACCACTAAAATTTTGGGTTGGTTTTACTCAGATTTTTTTTTAAGTGAGGAACAGCTATGCTTATATCTGATTTCAGACTGTCTACCTCACTTCTGAATCCACAAAAGAAAGTAGAAAGTTTTCTTAACTGTGAACTGTTCTAATATGATTCAGACTTGAATGAGGTCATTGATGAGTCTTTCTTAAAAATCCAGGTCAGGAAGAATGATATATTCTAAATCTAAAGACAAGTAACATATAATTTCTAATATATAGATGGAACAAATAAACTAGGTTTAAAGGTACTGTATTAAAGGATTGGTGATCAGCCTGTTGGTGCTATGGAGAGGTGATGGAGCCTTGAGATGTGGGGGCTAGTGGAAGGAAGTTAGGGCACTTGAAGCAACCTTTGAAGGGGCAGTTGAGACCTCAGCCCCTGCCTCTCTTATTTTGCTCTCCAGTTATGTGGAAATAACTTGCTGTACTCTGTTCTCACCACCATGATGTGCTGCCTCACCATGGGTCCAAACAACATTAACTGACTACAGACTGAAACCTCCAAAACTATAATCTTTAAGTTGAGCCTTTCAGTTATTTTGTTACAGTGTTGAGAAACTAACACACAGAGAAAAATTATATGTATATTCATGATACATATAATGCATATTATATATATATATATTCATATATGTATAAACATGCAAAGGTTAATATGGTGCAGGCTTGGAGAAGATATTCAGTCGGTATATATTTTACTTGTTTTATAGGGGACAAAAAAACAGCAGTAAGTAGAATTCCTATGAAGTTTCCATGTCTTTAGACAAGATTTAGATACAACTTTTGTTCTTTATCAGTGCATAAGAGGCCTTCTAGTGATCATAATGCAAAAACATAACCTAAAGCAAGTTTTAAAATCCATATTTTGGGCTCAGATAAGGATATTTTATGAGAACTTACGCCTTAAGCAATAAGGATGGACATTTTAAATAGTTCTCTATTCTGATTTCTAGAACTAACAAATGTTTTGAAAATTCTTCCCCAGAAGAATTTTGTAAGATAATGTTCTATTACAATGAGAAAGTAAGTGATCATCCTTTTTCCTAACTTTTAAATTCCAGGTATTTTTCCTTAACACCATCTAAGTTAACTAGATAACTTGGGTTACCATTCAAGCAATTAGTTTCTGCTTTTCTTAAATGGAGATTTTACAGCTGTTGGTGGCTCACACCTGTAATCTTAGCTTCTTGGGAGGCTGAGATCAGGAGAATCATGGTTCAGGGCCAGCCTGGGCAAATAGATCTCAAGACCCAATTTCCAAAATTTCAGAGTAAAATGGGTTGAAGGTGTAACTTAAATGTTAGAGCACCTGTTTTGCAAGCATGAAGCTGAGAGCTCAAACTCTTGTCCCACCAAATGAAAAAAAAGTGATTTAAGTAAGTTGTAGTGATTTTGATGCCCTTCATCATCTGAAATATGCCTTTCATCTTTGGAAACCTATCTCAAGAATCCTAGGAAACCCTCCACTAGCAATTATTATGATCCTCTTTATACTTTCTGCAACTTTTATTTCAACAGCAGTTATAACTCATGTGTCTGTTCCACCCCACACAAGATTCTGAGTTCTTTGATATAAACAGTACATCTTCACAATTTTAGTACCCCAAAAGTTCCTCTGTTACAGTACATTGAACAATATACTTGTTAAAAGTATCATCCTTGATTGTGAACAGGACACAAATTTACACATGATTTTATATAATATCTATTGGGGAATATGCCAGCCTGTTCAAAAGACAATTAGTTATTAGCACATTTCACAGATCGGTGAGATGATCATCAAAGAGTCACCAAGAATTAATAAAATGTAATTCTGACACATGTTGAAATGCACAATCCATAGTCACCTCATTTCATTTACAATATTCATAATTACACTGCAGTATCTTAATTGATTTAGATTTATTCTTCATTTTCTACAAAGGACTGTTGTCAGCCACAACTGTATGAAGAGTTGCATTCTCATGCAGGATTTACAAGACTCTCATACCTTAATTAACAGACCTTATATCCAATGAGTACTAGACTTATATAAGTTTCAATAAAATTAAATGTCTATGTTTACGCAGACTTTGAACTAAATGCTGGAGTTTAACCTCACTCAGAATGATGTTCTCTAATTCCATCCATTTACCAGCGAATGATAACATTTCGTTCTTCTTCATGGCTGCATAAAATTCCATTGTGTATAGATACCTCATTTTCTTAATCCATTCGTCAGTGCTGGGGCATCTTGGCTGTTTCCATAACTTGGCTATTGTGAATAGTGCTGCAATAAACATGGGTGTGCAGGTGCCTCTGGAGTAACCTGTGTCACAGTCTTTTGGGTATATCCCCAAGAGTGGTATTGCTGGATCAAATGGTAGATCAATGTTTAGCTTTTTAAGTAGCTACTAAATTTTTTTCCAGAGTGGTTGTACTAGTTTACATTCCCACCAGCAGTGTAAGAGGGCTCCTTTTTCCCTGCATCCTTGCCAACACCTGATGTTAGTGGTGTTGCTAATGATGGCTATTCTAACAGGGGTGAGGTGGAATCTTAGTGTGGTTTTAATTTGCATTTCCTTTATTGCTAGAGATGGTGAGCATTTTTTCATGTGTTTTTTGGCCATTTGAATTTCTTCTTTTGAGAAAGTTCTGTTTAGTTCACTTGCCCATTTCTTCATTGGTTCATTAGTTTTGGGAGAATTTAGTTTTTTAAGTTCCCTATATATTCTGGTTATCAGTCCTTTGTCTTATGTGTAGCTGACAAATATTTTCTCCCACTCTGTAGGTATTCTCTTCAGTTTAGAGACCATTTCTTTTGTTGAGCAGAAGCTTTTTAGTTTTATGAAGTCCCATTTATCTATGCTATCTCTTAGTTGCTGTGATGCTGGGGTTCCATTGAGAAAGTTCTTACCTATACCTACTAATTCCAGAGTATTTCCTACTCTTTCCTGTATCAACTTTAGAGTTTGGGGTCTGATATTAAGATCCTTGATCCATTTTGAGTTAATATTGGTATAGGGTGATATACATGGATCTAGTTTCAGTTTTTTGCAGACTGCTAACCAGTTTTCCCAGCAGTTTTTGTTGAAGAGGCTGCTATTTCTCCATCGTATATTTTTAGCTTCTTTGTCAAAGACAAGTTATAGTTGTGTGGCTTCATATCTGGGTCCTATATTCTGTTCCACTGGTCTTCATGTCTGTTTTTGTGCCAGTACCATGCTGTTTTTACTGCTATTGCTTTGTAATATAGTTTGAAGTCAGGTATTGTGATACCTCCAGCGTTGTTCTTTTCACTGAGTATTACCTTGGCTATTCATGGCCTCTTGTGTTTCCATATAAATTTAATGGTAGATTTTTCAATCTCTTTAATGAATGTCACTGGAATTTTGATAAGAATTGCATTAAACATGTAGATTACTTTTGGGAGTATAGACATTTTTACTATGTTGATTCTACCAATCCATGAGCATGGGAGATCTCTCCACTTTCTACAGTCTTCCTCAATCTCTTTCTTCAGAAGTTTATAGTTTTCCTTGTAGAGGTCTTTCACAGCCTTTGTTAGGTTTACACCTAAGTATTTGATTTTTTTTGAGGCTATTGTAAATGGAATTGTTTTCATATATTCTTTCTCAGTTTGTTCATTATTAGTGTATAGAAATGCTAATGCACATTTAGCTCTTAGTTTAAATTATGTTTACTATCACCACCAAATAAACGGGAAACTTGGGTAACAATAATCTGTTGGGCAATATGAACTAAACAACAGAGAAGTACTCAAAGTAATTAAAAGCTAGGAACTTTTCATAGTCAGCTTGATCCTCTCTGTGACACTTTTATTTGGAAGTTATAGCCCTTAACTAATGCACTCATTTCAGCCACTTTCCTTCCTTTAATATCAGATCTGTAAACTTCATATGATTGCATATTGGGCAATGGTTTGGAGAAAGCTGTAAAATGCACTGTACATTTTTACATAATTTGGGAAATTCTTTGCTTCACAAGTAGAGATTATTTTATTAAAAAGCAAATACTCAATGTATGTTTAATGTGTATTATGATATGATTTATTTTAAGTGATGAAAATTAATCCGGTTTAAAAAGAAGCAATGCAATTTTTAGATGTCATTGGGAATCAGTCTGTGTGATCATAAGTGAAAGTAGCAACGTGATGTTTCTGGGTATGATTTTAAGTATATCTACAGTGTGCAGAGTTCATCAAAATCATTTATTTTCTTTCTCAATATAATTTTTATTGAAGAATATTTTCATGGACTGAAAAACAAGATTGAGAGTACAGTTTGGTAAGTTTTGATGAATTTATACACTCCTGTAACCAAGATACAAGTCAGGAAATGGAATATTTCTGTTACTTAAAAACACCCAAATTTATTTTGACTTTCTCTTTTTTTCTTTTTTAATAGTATTGGGGTTTGAACTCTGGGTCTTGCACTTGCAATACCTGCGTCTACCACTTAGGCAACACCTCAGGCTCTTTGATCCTTTTCTACTTGATCCCTCCTGACAGAGGATATCACTGTTCTGATTTCTTTTTCCTTATTGTTTATTCATTTATTCATATGTGCATATATTGTTTGGGCCATTTCTCCCCTACCCCCTGCCACCATCCCCCTACCCCAACCCCCCTCACTTCCAGACAGAACCTGTTCTTCTCTCTTCTCCAGTTTTGTTGAAGAGAAAACATAAACAATAATAAGAAAGACATTGCATTTTTGCTAGCTTGAGATAAAGATAGTTATACAGAGAGACTCCTAGCATTGCTTTCGTGCACATGTATATTACAACCTGATTTGCTTCATCTCTACCAGACCTCTTTACTACTTCCCCATCACCTTCCCATACTGGCCTCTGTACAGTGGGCACATCAAACACTTTCAAGTTATAGGTTTCCTTCCCTTTCCCTATTCCTTCTGTATGCGTTCTCCCCTTAGCCTGTGACCCATGATAATATTACTGCATTTGTTTTAGGTCTATAATCCTCATATGAGGGAGAACATATAATTTTTGGCCTTCTGAGCCTGGCTAACTTCACTTATGGTGATGTTCTCCAGTTTCATCCATTTACTTGCAAATGACAAAATTTCATTCTTTTTTGTGGCTGACTAAAATCCCATTGTGTATAAATACCACATTTTCTTAATCCATTTGTCAGTAGTGGAGCATATTGGCTGTTTACTAGCTTGGCTATTGTGAATAGTGCCACAATAAACATGGGTGTGCAGGTGTCTTTATAGTAACCTGATTTGCATTCCTTCACATATAGCCATAGGAGTGGTATTGCTGGACCATATGGCAGATCTATGTTTAGATTTGTAAGAAGCCTCCATATTGTTTTCCAAAGTTGTTGTACTAGCTTACATTCCTACCAGTTTTCCCCACATCCAATCCAACATTTTTTATTGCTGGTGTTCTTGATGATAGCTATTCTAACAGGAGTGAGATGGACTATTAGTGTGGTTTTGATTTGCATTTCCTTTATGGCCATAGATGGTGAGCATTTTTTCATGTGTTTTTTGGCCACTTGGATTTCTTCCTTTGAAAAAGTTCTGTTTAGTTCAGTTGCCCATTTCTTTTTTGGTTCATTGATGTGAGGAGAGCTTAGTTTTTTGAGCTCCGTATATATTCTGGTTATCAGACGTTTGTCTGATGTATAGCCAGTGAATATTTTCTCCCACTCTGTGGTTGGTCTCTTCAATTTAGAGACCATTTCTTTTGTTGTGAAGAAGCTTTTTAATTTCATGTAGTCACTTTTGTCCATCCTTTCTCTCAGTTACTGGACTGATGGAGTTCTACTGTGGAAGTCTTTGCCTATACCTATTGCTTCCAGAGTATTCCTTGCTCTTTCCTGTACAAACTTCAGAGTTTCGAGTCTGACATTAAGGTCCTTAAACCACTTTGAGTTGATAATAGCACAGGGTGACAGGCATGGATCTAGTTTCAGTTTTCTTCAGGCAGATAATCACTTTTCCCGAAATTTGTTGAAGAGGCTGTCTTTTCTCCATTGCATGTTTTTGACACCTTTGTCAAAAATAAGTTGGACATAGCTGTACTGATTCATATCTGGGTCCTCTATTCTGTTCCACTGGTATTCATATCTGTATTTGTGCCAGTACCATGCTGTTTTTATTGCTATTGCTTTGTAATATAGTTTGAAGTCAGGTATTGTGATAACTCCAGCATTGCTCTTTTTGCTGAGTATTGCGTTGGCTATTCATGGTCTCTGTGTTTCAAAATGAATTTTAGGGTAGATTTTTCAAACTCTGTGATGAATGCCATTGGGATTTTGATGGGGATTGTGTTGAACATGTAGATTGCTTTTGGCAGTATAGCTATTTTTACTATGCTGATTCTACCAATCCATGAGCACAGGAGATCTTTCCAGCTTCAGTAGTGTTCATCAATGTTTTTCTTTAGAGGTTTGTAGTTCTCCTTGTAGAGATCATTCACATCCTTTGTTAAGTTTACTCCTAGGTATTTGGATTTTTTTGAGGCTATTGGAAATGTAATGTTTTCATATATTCTTTCTCTATTTGTTCATTGTTGGTGTATAGAAAAGCTACTGATTTTTGAAAGTTGATTTTGTATCCTGCTACATTACTGAAGCTGTTTATGATGTCTAGGAGTTTTGGGGGAGAGTTTTTTGGGTCTTTGATGTATAGGATCATGTCATCTCAAATAGGGATACTTTGACAGTTTCTTTACCTATTTGTATTCCTTTTATTACTTATTCTTGCCTTATTGCTCTGGCTAGGAATTCCAGGACTATGTTGAATAGGAGTGGGGATAGTGGACACCCTTGTCTCATTCCTGATTTTAGGGGAAATGGTTTCAGTTTTTCTCCATTAAGTATAATGTTGGCTGTAGGTTTTCCATATATAGCCTTTATGATGTTGAGGTACATTTCTTCTATTCCTAGTTTTCTTAGAGCTTTTATCATGAAATGATGTTGAATCTTATCAAAGGCTTTTTCTGTATCTATTGAGATTATCAAGTGGTTTTTGTCTTTGCTTCTATTAATGTGCTGTATTACATTTATTGATTTGCATATGTTGAACCACCCCTGCATCCCATGGATGAAGCTGACTTGGTCATGGTGAATGATCTTTGTGATATGTCATTGCATTTGGTTTGCCATTAATTTATTGAAGATTTTTGAATCAATGTTCATTAAGGAAATTGGCCTATAGTTTTCCTTTTCGGATGTGTCTTTGTCTAGTTTTGGGATGAGTATAATAGTGGCTTCATAGACTGAGTTAGGCAGTGTTCCTTCCCTTTCTATTACATGGAAAAGTTTAAGGAAAGTTGGTATTACTTTATTTTTAAAGGTCTGGGAGAATTCAGCAGAGAATCCATCAGGTCCTGGACTTTTCTTTTTTGGGAAACTATTCATGCTTCAATTTCATTTTGTGCTATAAATCTGTTTAGGTGGTTAATATCCTCTTGTTTCAGTTTTGGGTGGTCATAAGTATCTAGAAAATTTGTTCATTTCTTCAAGATTTTCAAATTTATTGGAATATAAGTTCTCAAAATAGTCTCTGATAATTCCCTGGATTTCCTTGGTGTTTGTTGTTATCTCCTCTTTTGCATTTCTGATTTTACTCATTTGGGTCTTTTCCCTCCTCATTTTTGTCAGATTTGCCAGGGGTCTGTCAATCTTTTTTATATTATCAAAGAACCAGTTTTTTTGTTTCATTGATATTTTATATGGCTTTTTTTTCTATTCCATTAATTTTGACACTTATTTTTATTATTTCTCTCCTTCTGCTCTATTTGGGTTTTTCTTGTTCTTGTTTTTCTAGGAGTTTGAAATCTAGTATTAGGTCAATTATTTGAGATTCTTCTGTCCTTTTAATATATGCACTCATGGCTATGAACTTTCCCTTTAGGACTGCCTTTGCTGTGTCACATAGGTTCTGGTAGGTCGTGTTTTCATTTTCCTTAACTTCCAGGAACCTTTTAAATTCATACTTTATTTCATCAATGACCTACTGATCATTGAGCAATGTGTGGTTCAGCTTCCAACTGTTTGCGTATTTTCTGCTGTTGTTTTTGTTTTTGAGTTCTAGTTGTGATTCATTGTAAACAGATAGAATTTAGGGGATTATTTCTATTTTCTTATATTTGCTGAGGCTTGCTTTGAGCCCTAAGATATGATCAATTTTGGAGAAAGTTCCATGGGCTGCTATGAAGAATGTATATTGTGCTGTTGTCAGATGAAATATTCTGTAGACATAAGCTAGGTCCATTTGATCTTGGTGTGATTTCTTTCTAGAATTTATCAATTTTTTGTTAGGATGACCTATATATTAGTGGTAGAGAGGTATTAAAGTCTCCCACTACAGCTGTGCTGGAACCTATATGTGCTTTTAAGTTCTTTAGAGTATGTTTGATGAAATTGGGTGCCCCAACATTGGGTGCACATAGGTTGATAATTGTTATTTCTCCTTTTATTAATATGAAATGTCCTTCTTTTCTCCCCCACTCTCCCTGCCTACTCTCTCTAACCTCCCCCCCCCCCACTTCTAGGCAGAACCTGTTCAGTCCTCTTCTCCACTTTTGTTGAAGAGAAGACATAAGCAATAATAAGAAAGATATAGCATTTTTGCTAGTTTGATATAAGGATAGCTGTACAGAGAGATTCCTAGCATTGCTTCCATGCACATTTGTATTACAATTCAAATTGATTCATCTCTCCCAGACTTCTTCACTACTTCCTGATCACCTTTCCATAGTGACCTCTGTTGTTTTAAGGCTAGTATATTAGCTCCTCCATAGTGGGCACATCAAACACTTTCAAGTTTTGAGTTTCTTACCTTTCCCTATTCCTCCAGTATGTATTATCCCCTTAGCATGTAACCCATGTCAAATAATATTACTGCCTTTGTTTTGGGTCTATAATCCTCACGTGAGGGAAAACATACAACTTTTGGCCTTCTGAGCCTGGCTAACTTCACTTAAGATGATGTTCTCCAGTTCCATCTGTTGACTTGCAAATGATAAGACTTCATTCTTCTTCATAGCTAAGTAAAAACCCATTGCACATAAATATAACATTTTCTTAATCCATTTGTCAATAGTGGGGCATCTTGACTGTTTGCATAACTTGGCTATTGTGAGTAGTGCTACAATAAACACTGGTGTACATGTGCCTTTGTAATAGCCTGTTTCGCATTCCTTCACATATGTCCCTAGGACTGGTATTGCTGGATCATATGGCAGATCTATGTTTAGTTTTTTAAGAAGCCTCCATATTGTTTTTCAGAGTGGTTCTAGTAGCTTGTGTTCATACAGCAGTGTATGAGGGTTCCTTTTTCCCCTCAGCTTTGCCAACATTTGTTATTGGTTGTGTTTCTGATGGTAGCTCTTCTAACAGGGGTGAGGTGGAATCTTACTATGGTTCAATTTGCATTTCCTTTATGTGTCTTTTGGCCATTTGGATTTCTTCCTTTGAAAAAGTTCTATTTAGTTCAGTTGCCCATTTCTTTGTTGGTTTATTGATTTTGGAGGAGTTTAGTTTTTTTAGCTCCCTGTATATTCTGGTTATCAGTTCTTTGATGTATAGCTGGCAAATATTTTCTCCTATTCTGTGGGTGGTCTCTTCAGTTTACAGACCATTTCTTTCATTGTGCAGAAGCTTTTTAATTTTAGGCAGTTACATTTACCCAGCCTTTCTCTTGATTGCTGAGCTACTGAGGTTCTATTGAGGAAGTCCTTGCCTATACCTGTTGCTACCAGAGTAGTACCTGCTCATTCCTGTACTAACCTCAGAGTTTCTGGTCTGATATTAAGGTCCTTGATCCATGTTGAGTTGATACTAGTACAGGGTGATAAACATGGATCTAGTTCCAGTATTTTTGCAGGCAGATAACCACTTTTCCCAGCAACATTTCTTGAAGAGGCTGTCTTTGTTGTATGTTTTTGGCACCATTGTCAAAAATAAGGTGGGCATAGGTGCATGGATTCATATCCAGGTCCTCTATTCTGTTCCACTGGTCTTCATGTCTGTTTTTGTGCCAGTTCCATGCTGTTTTTATTGGTATTGCTTTGTAATATAGTTTGAGGTTGGGTATTGTGATACCTCCAGCATTGCTCTTTTTGCTGAGTATTGCCTTGGCTATTGGCAGTCTCTTGTGTTTCCAAATGAACTTTAGGGTAGATTTTTCAATCTGTGATGAATGTCATTGGAATTTTGATGAGAATTGCATTAAACACATAGATTGCTTTTGGTAGTATAGCCATTTTTACTATGTTGATTCTACCAATCCATGAGCATGGGAGATCTCTCTACCTTCTGTAGTCTGCCTCAATCTCTTTCTTCAGGGGTTTGTACTTTTCCTTATAGAGGTCATTCACATCCTTTGTTAAGTTTACTCCTAGGCATTTGATTTTTTTTGAGGCTATTGTAAATGGAATTGTTTTCATATATTCGTATCAATTTGTTCGTTGTTGGTGTATAGAAAGGCTAGTGATTTTTGTAAGTTGATTTCAAATCCTGCCACCTTGCTGTAGCTCTTTATAATGTTTAAGAGTATCTGGATAGAGTTTTTTGGTCTTTAAGATATTGGATCATGTCATCTGCAAACAGGAATATTTTGACAGTTTCTTTACCTAATTCTATTCCTTTTATTTCTTCTTCTTGCCTAACTGCTCTGTCTATGAATTCCAGGACTATGTTGAATAGGAGTAAGGATAGTGGGCACCTTTGTCTTGTTCCTGATTTTAAGGGAAATGGTTTCAGTTTTTCTCCATTAAATATGGTGTTAGCTATAGGTTTGTCATATATAGCCTTTATAATGTTGAAGTACATCCCTTCCATTCTTAGTTTTCTTAGAACTTTTATCATGAAGTGGTACTGTATCTTATCAAAGGCTTTTTCTGCATCTATTGAGATGATCAAGTGGTCTTTGGTTTTGCTTCTATTAATGTGCTGTAGTACATTTATAGGTTTACACATGTTGAACCACCCCTGCATCCCTGGGATGTAGCCAAATTGGTCGTGGTGAATGATCTTTCTTATATGTTGCTGTATTTGGTTTGCCATTAATTTATTGAGGATTTTTGCACCAATGTTCATTAAGGAGATTGGCCTATACTTCTCCTTTTTGGATGTGTCTTTGTCTGGTTTTGGGTTGAGTATAATACTGGCTTAATAGAATGAGTTAGGCAGTACTTCTTCCCTTTCTATTTCATGAAAAAGTTAAGGAGACTTGGTATTCGTTCTTTAAAGGTCTGATAGAGTTCAGCAGAGAATCCATCAGGTCACGGACTTTTCTTTTTTGGGAGACTCTTTATTGCTGCTTCAATATCATTTTGTGTTATACATCTATATAGGTGCTTAATATTCTCTTGTTTCACTTTTGGATGGTCATAAGAATCTAGAAATTTGTCCATTTCTTCAAGATTTTCTAATTTTTTGGAATATAGGTTCTCAAAGTAGTCACTAATGATTTCCTGGATTTCCTCGGTGTTTGTTGTTATCTCCCCTGATTCTACTGATTTGGTTTTTTTTCCTCTCCTCATTTTAGTCAGATTTACTGATTTTACTGATTTGGCTTTTTTTCTCTCATCATTTTAATCAGATTTGCCCAGGGTCAATCTTTTTTGTTTTTTCAAAGAACCAGCTTTTTGTTTCATTGAATCTTTGTATGGTTTTGTTGGTCTCCATTCATTAATTTCAGCATTTATTTTTATTATTTCTCTCCTTCTCCTTGTTTGGTTTTTGTTCTGGTTTTTCTAGGAGTTTCAAATCTAACATTAAGTCATTTATTTGAGGTCTTTCTTTCTTTTTAATATATGCACTCATGGCTATAAACTTTCTTCTTAAGACTGCCTTTACTGTGTCCCATAGGTTCTGGTAGGTCGTGTTTTCATTTTCATTAACTTCCAGGAAACTTTTAAATTCCTCTTTTATTTCATGATGACCCACTGATCATTGAGCAATGTGTTGTTCAGCTTCCAGTTGTTGCATATTTTCTGTTGCTGTTTTCGTCATTGAGTTATAGTTTTAATGCATTGTAATCAGATAGAATGCAGGGGATTAATTCTATTTTCTTATACTTGATGAGGCTTGCTTTGAGCCCTAAGATACGATCATTTTGGAGAAAGATCCATGAGCTGCTGAGAAGAATGTGTTTTGTGATGATGTTGGATGAAATAGTCTGTAGACATCAGCTAGGTCCATTTGGTGTGATTTTGTTGTAGAATTTTTTTATTGATGTTTTGTTTGGATGACCTATCTATTGGTGGTAGGGGGATATTAAAGTCTACCACTACCACTATATTGGAGTCTATATGTACTTTTAAGTCTTTCAAAGTATGTTTGATGAAACTGAGTACACTGAGATTGGGTGCATATAGGTTAATAATTGTTATTTACTCTTGGTATATTTCCCCTTTTATGGAGTGTTCTTTATCTCATTTGATCAATATAAGTTTGAAGTCTACTTTGTCTGAGATAAGTATTGCTACTCCTGCTTGTTTTCGGGGACCATTGGCTTGGTAAATCTTCTTCCAGCCTTTCACCCTTAGCCAGTGCTTATTTCTGTCAATGAAATGGGTTTCCTGTAAACAACAGATTGTTATATCTTTCTTTTTATTCTAGTTTGCCAAATGGTGTATTTTGATGAGGGAGTTGAGTCCTTTAACATTCAGTGTTAATATTGATACTTATGTGGTGATTCCTGTCATTTAGTTGTTTTTGTTGTTTAAGGATTTGATTGTGTGCAGCTAAATCAATGTTACTCTCTGATTCCTTGTCTTTTCTTCTCCTGTGGTTTGATACTATCCATCCTCTCACAGTTTTGTATGCTTTCCTGTTGTGTGTGCAGAATTCCTTGGAGAATCTTTTGTAGTGGTGGTTTGGTGGTAATATATTGTTTTAGTTTCTGCTCCTTGTGGAAAACTTTTATTGCTCCATCTATTTTGAATGATAGTTTTGCTGGATAGATTATCCTAGGGTTGAAGTTATTTTCATTCTGCACCCAAAATACCTCACTCCATGCCCTTCTTGCTTTTAAGGTTTCCATTGAGAAATCTGCTGTGATTTTGATGGGTTTAACTTTATATGTTTTTTTCTCTTACAGCTTTCAGTATTCTTTCTCTATTCTCTGTGCTTATTGTTTTAATGATAATATGCTGTGGGGATGATCTATTTTGGTCAAGTCTGTTTGGTGTTCTGGATGCTTCCTGTACCTGAATGAGATTTGGAAACTTTTCTGTTATTATTTTATTTAATATATTATGAATCCCTTCTGCTTGGACCTCTTCTCCTTCTTCAATACCCATGATTCTCAGATTTGGTCTTTTGATGGAGTTGGTGAGTTCTTGCATATTCCTTTTGTAGGTCTTAAGATGTTTGACAAATAGTTCTTCAGTTTTTCCTTTAATTTGTATTTTATCTTTGAGTTCTGAGATTCTGTTTTCCACTTGTTCTCATTCTCTGGAGTGGCCTTCCACTGTGTTTTGTGTTTCTGTTTGATTCTTTTTCTGAGGTTTTCCATATCTTTGGTCATTTCCTCTTTAATATTTCTTATTTTCATCTTTAATTCATTTATCTCTCTTTTTATAGTGTTCTCAGTTTCACTTTGCTATTTATTGAGGGTGCCTCTGAGTTCATTTATTTGTTTCTGTGTCTTCTCATGTTCTTTATTTTTGGTATCTTAAAATTTCTTGAGTGCATATTATGCATTCTGGTTAACCATGTCTAGTTTCTTCTCCATGAAATTCTCAGTGATTTCTTGCAAGATTTCTTCTTTGAGGGTGTTTTTTTGGGCATCACTGGATTCCTTAGTGTCATTTGTCATTGTTTTGTTAGGGTCAGGAACTGGGTATCTGTTTTCTTCATTTCCCTCTGAATCTTGTATTAAATTGTTTTTTGAGGAGCCTGGTTTCCATCACTTCCTCTTCTTCCCATCACTCCACTTGGTACTGTGCAACTATGTTCTTGATAGGCTAGTTGGTATTTTTAGTTGCCGATATTCTTTTCCTCGATTTAATTTTTGTGTTGTGGCTGTCTTGGTTGTTAGCTATGTTGGTGTGCTATTTCTGTCCCTGGTCTGGAGATGTAATTTAGCAATAACTAATTCACAGGTTTAATACCTGACCAGTTGTTTATATATTATATAGAAGACCCCTTGGTGGTAATATCTATAAACTTTGTGAGTTGGGGGCTTAATGTTTGTTAGGCTAGCTATAGAAATTTGGGGAATTGGTTAGGGTCGCACTAAAGGGGGAGACAGGAAGTGGGGTGGGTGAGTGGGGAAAGCAGGGTGGGGGCAACTGGATTTCATGGTCCTTGTGTGTGTTAGGGTGTATTTCTGTTGTTGTGTAGGGTGCTTGTGTCAGGAATTGCAGGGGGTTTGGGTTGTGTAAACTTGGTATAGTAGGTTGGTCAGTAGGTGGCAAGTGTGTGGAAGGGAGGTGTAGTCTGGTGACAGGTTGGGGGAGAATGGGAGGGGAAGATGAGTGTAGTGATAGAGAGTGGATGAGAAGGGGCAGAAAGAGTAGTTGGGAAGGAGAGAAATGGATTTTAGCACAGGAGAAGGAGGGAGAGTGAAGGGGGTGAGTGTAGGGATGAGAAGATAGTGATGGCAAAGTTGATAGTACAGAAAGAGAAAAGAAAACAGAAATAAAAATAAAAATAAAAAACCCACAATAGCAAAACAAACAAATAAACAAAATAAAAAACATCAGGTTCAGGAACAATAGAGTTTCAGTCTTAGTTTAAATTCTGGAGTTATTCCTCCACCATCTAGTCCTGGTATTGGCATATAAGCAGTGATTGGCTTGTGAGTAGTGTGTTGTTCTTCTGTCTACCAGTTTAATTGAAATTGTGAAGTGAGGTAAGTTTGCCAGATCATGCAGGGTGGTCAGAGCTATTGTTTTCCCTTGCTGATAGCTGTATTATCCTTCAGTTGTGACTGTTTGGTCAGGTCCTCCTGAGGTGGGGCAGTTTGGTTTTGAATGCTGCCCTCTGGTTTAGGAGATCAGCTCTGTGATCCACTATCTGCCCTGCTTTGGAGGTGGCTTATCACTGTTAACTGGGATTTCTGAGTTGGGAGATTAGTTCTTTGCCCTACCCCTTTTCTTTGGGGCAGGTTCAGTGTGCCACCCACCCACTCTGGTGTCTGTTCTAGATTACAGTTCATTGTTTGTTTTACAGTTTTCAGAGCAGTTGGTTTTGGATGCTGCTCTCTGGCTCAGGAGATCAGTTCTGTGATCCACTCCCTGTCCTGCTTTAGGAAGTGGCTTATCACCTACCCGCTCTTAGCCTTCACTGCCTTTCCTGTGTTTATTTACTGAGAGTTCAGTACTGAGTTTAGCTCCTTACTCAGCCCTCTTTCTCTGGTGCAGGTTCAGCTTTTCACTGGCTCCCTCCAGTGTCTGTGTTTGATTACAGTTCACTGTTTGTTTTATAGTTTTATTGGGGGTGGGATCAGTCTGCCCAGGAGCTGTGCTGATTTATGTTCCAGAGGTTGGTTAGAGGATTCCCGCATAGTGTGGTGCTTACCTGTTTGTTCTGTCAATTCTCTCACAGGCAGGTTTGGAGCCAGCAGCAGTGGCGGCAGCAGCTGCAGGGAGAAATGGCACCAAATTTTCTCAGTGCAGCTTGGTATGGGCAGGCTTCCATGGGTTAGGGGTTCAGGATGTTGATAGTTTGATTCTGGTTGATGCTTTATTTCCACTTGATGGAGGAAGGAGGAGAGAAGAAAAGAAAAAGAAATCGCCATGGCGGGAGGAGGGATTCCCCTGGGCTGGACCCACCTTGCTGGGTATGTCACAGGTTGCAGCTATTAGGAGCAATTAAAGGCTGATTTGAGGGTTAGTCTTTGAATTTTGTTCTGCACCTAATGTAACGGCAGTTATTATTTTGGCTAGAAGAAGTCAGAATTACCGAAATGTGGCTCTAACATCTCAGGGAGGTTTTTGGAGTAACAGAGCTTATGCTTTCTGCTTCTGTACCCTAGTTGCCATCTTGGATCATCCCTGTTCTGATTTCTATTTCCACAAATTACTTTATCCTATTCTACAACTTCATGAAAATTAAACCATACATAGATCCTGAACTCTGTGTCTATTTTCTCTTGCTCAATATATTTACACGATTCTTTGTGTTGGTGCATATGTCAGCAGTTTGTTCCTTTTAATTTTTAAGCATTCCAAAGAACAGGCCATTTTCCATTCCACAAGCAATGTGTAAGGATTGCAATTGCATCATGGCCTCAACATCACTTGGTTTTCAGTTTTTTTAATTTTAGTTATTCCAGTGTGTGTTTAGGGGTATGCCACTGAGCACCTTTTCATGGGCTTTTTGGCCAGTCATGTATCTTATTTTGTGAAGTGTCTGCTTATTTTTAACTGCTTTGTTTGTCCTCTAATTATTCATCGTAGGAGTTATTTTGTTTCCCGGATACAAGCCTTTGTCATATACATAGAATTTGGATATTTTCTCTGTCTATGGCTTACCTGTTCATTTTGAAAATATTTCTTCTCACTTGGTAGCTCATCTTATAGTTTTATTAAAACCTGTTCATGGGTGGATTTTTAAAATTTTTAAATTTTGTCTGTTTTACAATAGCAGCATATACCACGTATGGTGCCAAGTTCAGTTGGAGAGTGAGAAAGCAGATCTATTTTGGATGAAAACAAAGGTTAGGTACTTACTGAGTGCACACCCCATTTAATATTCAAAACATTTCCTTAAGGTTAGGTTCCCTATTTCTAGGTAAACAGTTGGACTAAGAGAGGTTAAATAAGTTGTCTGAAATTGGACCTAATATTTTATCAATGTCTGTTCTAATTCAAGCTTTATATTTTTTCTGGTATAAAACACAAATTCTTACTGAGAAAGGGGCATGATTTAATTTCATCCTGACTTTGATACAATTCTCCCTGACATTGTATTTTTTAGTTCTCAACACCTAGTGTTATAAAAACTACAAAAGTAATCAACCACATTTACAGAAATATAAAGTGAATTTTCCCTAAAATTATTCCCCAGAAAAGGAGTCACCTTATATTTGAGTTTTAACAAATCTATTACAGTACAGGGGACACTGCCATTTTCTTTCTTTTGAACAAAAGAAGCTCTATTTGGAGAATATATATTAGTCTAATAAAACCTTCTAGTTTTGGTGATTATAATAGCCATGTGATAAGTGTGGTTTCTTTAAAACCTGTGAAAAATTATAATTCAAATTTAGTAATCATTTCTATAAGGATGTCTCAAACACTTATGCTGCATTTAGTATTAGAGTAATGATAAATAAAATGCAAATAAATATGCAAATCTCCAAAAAATGTCCCTGTTTAACACAATGAAAGCTTACTGAAGTCATTCCTGGATGCTCAGAGGTGTTTCTCCAGCAGTGACTCAGTTATCCAGACTCCTTCTATTTGGTGCCAACATGAACCTTTAAAGCAGAGGTGAGCAACATTCTGCCCAAGGAACTCAGGCTTGCTCTTCTATTTATGTGTTGTTTTGATTTCTTACAACAGCAGATTTAAGAAGGTGTAACAGAAAACATATAGTCAGCCAACCATAAAATATTTACTGTACTGCCCTTTACAAAGAACTTGCCAACTAGCCCAAAAATAGGGAAAGAGAATGTGGTAAAGACACATTCTTTATTGCAGCCATCATGGAAATGAAGTACTTCGCTTCTGCTAGCATTGCATGGGCAAGAACCAGTCACTTAGCACCCAGTTCCTGGTTGCAGGGGGCTTAGAAAATGTAATTTGGGTCAGGAAGCTAATTTCTAGTGATTATTCTGAACACTGCCAGGTCGAGTACAAATTTTTGTTGCATACTAACTGATTCTGTGGCAGTTATTCTCCTAAACAAGCCTTTTAAAGATCTATTGAAAAAGCAATAGAGATCACATATATGCATGGTCAGGATGAATAAAACTCCAAATATCCTAAAGCTGGGGCTTGAGATAAAACTTCCAGTGACAGCTCCATACACAGATATAAAAATTGCAATATCTTAAGTAGGCAGCAAGATAAAACAGCATGGAAAAAATTGTATTAAATGATTCAAAATGCTGTCGTGGTGATGGCAAACTCACTGATATCAAAAATGCAAATACAGAGTTCAATTAAAACTATTTTACAAATACTAGTGTAAAACAGCAGCATTTCTCAATTAAGATATTTCATGTTCTTAAAAATTATGCCATGTGATTTAAAGATTAAATATAAGTGGACATTTGATTCCATCATCCATGTCTAAGATTTTATCTCTTTGTGAAGTCAGGTGCACGGTGGCCCACAGTGCTAATGTTACATGGTGTAGTAACAGCATTGACTGATAACAACACATAAGTGAAGGTAAGGCAGAAGACAGGATCTTCCAAGCCCTCATTTTCACTCCATGAGATGTGGAGCCATGCCTCCATGTCCAGAACTGAATTTCTGTGAAGAGCCCTCTAATAGTGGGACTCCTGGACCATATGTTTATAAGCCAGCTCAAAGGGGTGTCAGCTAGTCTTCTGTGAAACCATATGAGCACTGTCAAGGCTTAGAAACAGCCTTGGAATATTTCCTTGGACCACCTAGAGAGTACACATCTCATTGTTGACATACTAAGCTAAGCTTTGATGTCACACCACAAAAAGAAACCTAGGTGAACATCTCAGGGTCATATCTCAAAACCCAAAGGCTTATTTCAATTAATGCTCATTATAGCCACAAATCATTGGGAGACAAAATTAATACTGGGAGACTAGGTATTTGAGTTTATGTGGCCTATATTCAATGGAGTTTGTCCTTTCACTACACAGAAAGGTGAAAATTATTTTTATGTAAATTGAGGTCAGAATTTGATGAAAGGATTACAGAACAATTTTATACTAAAGGTTCTTCCTTTGTCTCGACTTCATATTCATTTTCTTTCCCCTCATTCCAGATACATTTGAGAGTAGTTGCTTTTTTGTTCCCCTTCCTCTTCAACAATTTGGCCATAATCCTTTGTCCACCTGACTTCTTCCATGAATGATGCTAGTGCTACTCGTAGAATTAATAGCAGAAGAGGGCATGGCAACAGTTTGGTTACCAAGGAAAGTATTCCCTAGGCCTAAATCCTAGGCATGATACTCAGATGTTTGTGTATACGTGAAATAAATTTTAAAAATAGTCGTTTCCCACTGGATTCTGAAGCTAACACAAACACTTTCAACTGTTGTGCAATTATAAAGCATTTGAGAACCATCATGCCTTTTTAAAATCCAAGAATAGTTTTTTCTCCCTCTTATTGAGTCATATCTTTAAATGGGGGAAAGACTGATGGGGCTAAAAGTCTTTGCAATACCTTACTTTTATTTTGTTAGAAGAACTACCATGGGCTGTAAGGGACCCTAAGACCCCAAATGCCAGAGTGATTTTAGAAACCTCTGGAACCACTGTTCTTTTTATTAGCACACATATTAACTGTAAAAAGGGTTTCATTGTGATATTTCCGTACATGCATATAATGTACTATTACTCTTTCTCATCTCTCCCCATTTTTCTACAAATTTTGTTGGGTTTCATTATTCTATTTTCATATATGCACAAAAAGTATTTGCTAGTATTATTAGAGAATAGACTGAAGACTCTCTCAGCACCTGTCACCATCATCCATTCAGTTAGACATTTGTGCACATGACACAGCATTTCTTCACAATAAAATTATACAAGGTAGGCTGTTACACAAATAGGAAAAATGAGACTTGTATTGGTAGATTATATTTCCCCTCTATATTGGAGCTAATATTTTCCTGCAGGACTATCTGAAGAGTTCTTGTCAAGATACCATGATACATTAATGGCTTCTGTCCCTGTTACTCAGGTCCAATTTCCAAATTTTTAAGAAAGTGAACCTGGTTGACTAGCTCTGGCCAGGAGTCCACACCCAGATCAGTAAACTGCAGTCAAGAAGCAAAGTCTCATAGGGAAGCCACAATAGCTGTAGTTGCCTCCTGCACATCTAGGGCAGCCCAGGAAAGGGTCAAGAAGGGACACCGCGAGAGATGTCCAGGGGCCTACCCAGGGCCTGGTTTGTTATGGTCCTTCACATTTGATAGGAAGAACCTGCCATGTTAATCACATTTTCTCTATTTTCAGTAAATTGTCTTTTGCTTCCTAATTCCAGTCCATTTCCCCTATCAGAGCAAGTACTCTCTTAGCTATTGTCTCATGCCTAGGTCCTACGGATAAATTTTTACTCTTAGGACTGGCAAAGGACAGCTCTTCTGACCTTGGTTTTACAGAATCCCAACCTCTGTTTGTTCTCAAACAACCGGTAGCCTTCTAGTGGGCCAGGTTGTTATCAATATTCTCCTAAAACAAAGAACAATTTTTGTCTCTCTTATAAGGCTAGAAAGTTATACTCTATTTACTCAAAAAACAGCTACCTCCTCAAAAATGATCTAACAATTACAAACAACCTATACCATGAGTCCACATGTGAGTCCACCACACAAGTTTGCCACACTAGAGTTGTGCATAGGATCCTGTCCACCAGATATTCTCCAAATATAAAGAGCTCAACCATAATGCAGATGGCTCTGTTTAATTCCATATAATGTAAGACTGTGCAAAGTGATCTAGGGCTTCATGTAGAGCCATTTCTCATAAGGCACTAAAGAAATATTTGTAGATTTGATTTGAGCCCCTCTAGAGGAGATAATATATCACCAAAAAATCACAGCATGAAAACACCATTGCTTAAAAATTCTATAACTTGTATCCAAGGTACTCATTTTAATTATACATTAATTATATATTATATACATTACTGACTCATATATATACACACATACATTACCCAGACATACATATGCACATATATACATAAGATAAACACATACACAAATACCTGATGTCTTTGCATGTGTATATATATATATAATTCCTTTTCTAGCCTTATATAAAACTAATCTATACATTTTACTTTTAACAAATTCATTACATATGCATGCTCAAATGACTTATTCTAATGCCATAGAAGCCATCTGTTATTTCAAGTAGTAATTCTAAAACACACTTTACTTCACAATAATAAAGTACACCTTTTGGAGTCCAAATATAATGAATACAGACATGCAAATTTCAAGTTAAGTATAATTTAAGTAAATCTTCCACACGATTTAGTCAACTTATGAAATGATAAAAGCACTATGTGGTGTGTGGAGGGGAGAAGGTGCATCTAGGAGGAAGTTGCTTACTAACTTTGAAATACAGCTCCCTAAAGCTGTGCTCATTCAAAAGACCAGGACAGACAAAATCTTAGAGTTTTGCAAAGGAAACCACTTTGACTGGCATGACAGCCACTAAGAATGCACCACTGACACAGAAGATGCCACTATTCCCACAACAATGCCAATTCCTATAATCTATCAGGAGGCCTGAAATGTCAGGTAGTCTGACTTGGGCTTTTGAAGAAAATCTAACCTACTTGTTATAAATTAGAAAAATAGCAAAATTGAGCTATGTCTAATCATTTTGCCTTAATGTTAAAGCATTTTCTGCTTCTATCTCAGTCAAAAAGCTGCTTTATGATATTATTGATTCCCAATCTTAATAAATTGTCCTCTTCAAATTTGCTTTCTCTAATCTTTAGGGCCTTTTCCCTTAAAAATCAAATAATATGAAGGATATGACAGAGAAACAGGTATTTAAGAAAGCTAGCTAAGGAGTGAGGCAATAGAAGGGCTTAAGTACATAAAGTGATATTAAAGGAGAAAGGTCAAAAGAAGAGTTTCCTCAATCATCCTGGCTGAAAGAAACCCTTGTACTCTCCCCTTCCTATTGAGTACACCAGAGATGCATTCCGTGGGCGCCTCTTTTGTATACTCGATTTAAACATAGAAATTAGTAACTCTTTAATGAAAGGGACTTTTCTCTTTTGAATGGCAATATTAAAATTTGGAAGAAAATAAAAGCAGACTAAAACTGTTCTTTTCCTGTGGCGTTCTTAAAATTAATCTTATGCCTAAAGCCCATTCGTTAACCAGCATCCTGCCCCATCCTTTATCAACCCCATCTAGATGGAGTAGATTTCAAGTGTTCTCTTTCACAAGTTCCTTCTTTTGTCATTTCTGGGGCTTTTAGTTATTATCTATCCCCAAATAACACTGCCAGCACGCGAGCTAAATAGCTAATATATAAAATCAAATTATTTTTCTTTCATACAGTCTCTATTTTCATGAGTTCATGTTATTCATACAGCTGAATCCCTATCAAGTCAGGTATGTACTATTATTTGTCATAATTTATTTGTTCTCTGAATCTATGTCACTGTCACCTCTGTCCAGAAGGTTCTTTCCGTGCTTGTTTTTCCTGTCTAAATTCTGTGTCTTCTCCAAGGCTAAGTTCATTTTCCTTCTTCTCTACAAAGTTCTATCCTAATTTATTTGATGTTTCCAGTTCCCAAATTACTAGACTCACTTAGGCATAGGCAAGAAAGTCCCTGCTCAGGCTTTGACCTTTAGAAGGACTCCATGTGTCACACAGACAACCGTGTGCTCACTAAAGAACACATTTGTCTCTCTGCCCAGGATCCATTGGAAGCTCTGGTAGAGGAATCTATAACCTGAATGTCCACCTTTGTGACTAACACTGTTCTGGTCCTAGAGGAATTATTTTTCATGGGTCTTCCCAAAAGATCATTGAACTACAGGTGAATGTCATGACGTATTTGGGCTGTGGTACTGCCACTCTGATTTGAACACAGCCTTACAGCAAAGAGGCACTTGAGCAGGAGATGTGCTTTGGTAACAGATGAGATAAATTAACATGTGAAAGCATTACTCCCTTTGCGTGATTGCAATGGAATCTCACATAGCAAAGAATCATTTCCTAGGACTGCCCAAGGTCCCTTTTCTTGTTTCAATTACTAATCCAATTTGTAGTTTTATCTAAGTATTCATAATTTAGCATGGCATTTGCAACAAATACCAACAGTGACTAGAAGCTTTTTGCAATATTAAAAAGTTCATATTATTCTCAAATTTGTTCATTTACAATAATTACATTTTAGTAGATATATATGTACAAATATATTTACTAATATGCAAATATATATCTAACAATATAAGTAGATAGATTTGGTAATAATATTTACTAATATATAAATATGTATACAAATGTGTACAAATTTTTCATAGGCATCTAGGATGACATTGTATGCTAAAATCAAAAACATTTAATAAAGTTTAGTTGCATTTTAAAAATAAATTCAAATTTTAACTTTAAATGTTCATCTATTTTTATAGCTATGTTATAAAGGATAATTTTGAATAGTTCTGAATACTTTAGGATAAAATAAATTTTTGAAAAAGTTTATTTACATTTTAATAAAAATATTTTCAAATTCAATTCATTAATAAAATTCTTTAATGGTTTTAGCCATTATTGTAACTAGAAAACAAAGTTTGTGTTGATCTTAATTAGGACTACCTAATTAATGGTTTTGCTAAAATTAAAGAAATAAAAATAAATCTTATGGAAATATATATTATAAATTGCTTATTTATACATTTATTATCATCTAAATACTAACCAGATTATCAAAAGAATATCAGAATAACTAAAACCACTTCATATGACTATCAGTTATATCAAAACCAAAGTTTTCACAAATATTTTGTCCCATAATTATAAAATACTCTTTGCCAGTAAAGGATGAAGAACATATTTTATTCTATTTTACTTAAAAGTTTACAAGCATTTTTCTGTAGTTAAAAACTTAGCATATTACAGCTGGAACTTCATTTATATTCCTACTTCAGAACTTGCCATTATTGGGTTGATAATAAAAATATTAACACAAACAAAGATCAGAAGATACAGAGGGCTGTTTGAAGATGCTATCAATCTGAGCATCAAAATGACAATTATGGATTGTACCCTATTGACTAAAATAGGATGCATACACTGATACAAAAATTGAAAGTTTTATGAAGAATGGGATATTACAATCCCAAAGTAATTTCTTACAAAATGCTTGTTCATTACTAAGGAAAGAGAGTGTTTTCTTACAGAGAAGATTGGCAGGTGACACCTTGATGAAGTGATCAATCATATCACCAGAAATGGGACAAATCAAAATTGTGTGCTATGTAGTTAGGGGAAGAGCACTGGGTCATTGCTATAATATCCCACCAAATATGCTAATTATGAGGTAAATTTTTTATAATTCTTCTATAATTGTGGAAATTGTAAGGTTATGAAAACTAAGGACAACCTAAGGGACACTTCCAGACAGAGACCAAAGAAATATTTCAGCAGATACTGAACTGTTGTTATATATCCTTTTTTGTAGAGTATTATATTGGGACAAGTGGCAAAAGTTAAACGTGGTCTGAGGGGGCCCTTCTGCGACATCCCCCTCAGACCACGTTTAACTTTTGCCATTGATGTTTGCATTACGGATATGCTGAAGAACATTCTTTGTGTGAAAAATACACTAAAATTTTCGGGACTGACAGGTCATCAGTCTAGCAACTTACTCCCAAATGGCTTCAAGTAAAAAACATAAGCAACTGAGCAAAAACAAGTTCCTTTTAGTATTCTTCAACATTTCTGTTAGCCTGGGATTGTCCAAAAAATAAATTCAGAACTAGAAAATATATATATATATATATATATATATAATACACACACATACACACACATATATGTAAAATGTTCTTCTCTTAAGAGATAACACAAAATAATCTGAGAGAAGCCCTAAACTAATTTAGCAGAATTCTGTTCCCTCCAGTGATTTTGTATTCCCATTTTTCATTTAGATAATATGATCAGAATCTACCTTGTGAGCCCAGATAGTAGGTTATTACTAATATAATCTGGGAGCTCCAGGAAGTCTTACTCACACCTACCTTCCACATGCCTACATTTCCATAAATGAGTCTTTTCCCAAGGGCAAAAATGAAAGACTCTTTGAAAAGGATTGTTTTATAATGTAGTTTCCTGAGTTCCAGATAAAGAACTGTAAACAGGAGAAGGTACATGTAAAACCATATGTGCAAGTAGACTCATCTAATCCTTGTCTTTTCCAAATGTATTTTGAGAATATAAAGTCAGAAAATGCCACATCTCAAAGAAGAAACTTGTATGAATAAGGCAGTCATCTTGACCAGGGAGATGGTGGTTCCAGGTAAGTGACTGATCAGGGACAGAGTGGGTCAAAAGACCCAGTTAATTGTACCTAAAAGTATGCTGTAAGAGTTAAGATCAACTAGCCAAACACAATTGATTAGCCAGTGAACTAGAAAATGGAAAGAAAGATTGGAAGGCAAAGACATAGACATAAGGAGAGTAAGGAAGAAAATAGCTTTCAAAGAGTGCACTTGCTAAGAGAATCCAGGGGATGTTGTTGGGCAGCCAGTGCTCTCCTATACTCCAACCTACATCTACTTTTAGATTTAAAATTAGTATTCTGAAAACACAGAGTAGAATCAGAGAATGAACATCTATCTGTCCCTGTCACTTGATTTTGGGTTTTCCTATGTATAAAAGAGAACACATTGTAATGTGGTGAAGAGGGGCTGCCCACTTAGAATTCCCCTCAAGCAGGGACTTTCTTCTGCCTAACTGGTATGTGTGGTCAACAGACAATCTTCAATGTCTGATTTCTTCAGACACCTACATTGCACCTAGACTGCAGAAAGGTGATGCACTCAAAGATATACCTTTCCCAGGACAGTACATGTGAAGAAGCTATGCAAGAAGGGAATAAAATGCCCCTATGCCTTAGACCTGACAAAACTCACCTTTGAAGAGCACTGATCACTCCAGACTCGCCTGAGGCTTGGCAGCACCCCCACCACAACTGAGCTTCTCACACTGCTCAACTCTGTTCCTTCTCTCTTCACTACTGCTAATCCCTAGTAAGCATCCTTTACTCCAGATTCTAGCTCAATATTGTCTTCCAGAAAACCTAACTTTTGATAGTTGATACCAGAAATGAGAAAGTGCTGTGGAGTTTAGGAAATGAATCCTCACTGCTGAACTGGAGATAAGGCAAATGGAGCCAGGCTTCCCCCAGAACATGACAACGGTCCAGATGTTAAAGTTTTCACTGGTGGTAACTGGGAAAGTGTTTGAACTGATGCAAATCCATAGCAGGAGTGATATGTCAAGCGTTTGGAACACATACAGGAAGCATATTGGACAGCTACAAACAGTCATTGATGTGCTGATATGATACACAAAGACAATGACAAGCTGAGGATGAGTAAATGCCAATAGAAACCCAGGTGTGAAAAACAGAGGGTCATTTGGTTGTGTATACAAGATCTGGGGTATGGTACAGTAGAAAGAGGCATTCAGAGCAAAAATGTAAGTGGATACCAAAAGCCCTAATCAAGACTGATTTTCTAAGGCACGCAATAGAGTTCCTAAACTGACTCTTCTGTGAAGTTGAGGAAGTGCAGACAAAAGAGAAAACAGACACCTCCTTAGATAATGGCTTCTGAATATTTTCTTGTTATGGTGTTTGTAAATGTTATAAAAATAACAGTGTGTAATATATGTGGGTCCGTATTAATTTTAGCCTATACCACTGGTTCTGAACTGGTTCTGATGTCTCATGAAACAATCGTCAATATCTGGAGACATCTTTTCTTTTTCTTTCTTTTTTTTTTTTTTTTGGCTTCTTTTCTCCTCTTTTGGAAGACATCTTCTCTTAAGGGAATCCTTCTCTTCATTTCACCATACCAATAAATTAACAGACATATATTCTTTATAGGAAATATGTGTATTTTAAAGAAGCCCTTTGAGATTTTAGATGTGTAGCTGTGCATTAAAGGTCTCTGAGACTTTTGACAAATATGTCACTAGACCTCTCCCTTGATTTTTAATTTCTGTTCCTGAAGTTCCTTAATAAAATGCCATATTACATATTATAGGTGCAATGTCACCTTAATATCTACTAGATGTAAAATATTTTCTCCTCATCTGGAAAAATGACAACAATATTTGGGGTAATAATAACTATTATTATTCAAAGAATTGTGTGAATACGAGTACAAACACTTGGAATTTTACCAACAAGGTTGAACTATCAGTCTCCAATGTTTCCAACATCAGTAGCCACACTGATACACAGGAAGTAAACTGTCATAAAACTCATTTTAAACAACTGAGCTTCATTGGCAGTGGTCTGCTAGCAGCAGTTACGAGAATCTAGCCAACAGCAGCTGTTAGGAGTGTGAGAAAGTTGATCCAGGTAGCATTTCAAAGCTACGTAAATCAAATGCTTCTGAGTGTGGACTCAGGAGGATGTGAAACCCCAGGGAGATTTCGGGGACAATTTAGAGACATCAATGGGAAAAAAAAAAACTTTAAAGAACTTTAAGAAATATGTTTTGAGGGATTCTGTGAAAAGTTTTTTAAAAAGCTAAAATTTATTTTTATACTTATTTCTTCCATCATTGGCTATTATAAGCAACTGATTTCATCTTATTTGGGCTATAGATAAACATGATGATTTCTGACCTAGTTCTAAACAAATGCTTCTAACTAGCTAGATTTTCCTTCTTCTATGCCTTCTTTTATAAATTTGAGTATAAAACACAAGCACTATAGAATATGTCAACTTCCTCTGTTATACTAAATTTGAAATTAGAGCTTATCATCTCCAAATATAAGGTGATGTCTTGGTAATAACCACAAAAGAAACAATAGTTGAGGAGAAAATAAGTGTCCGTGCCTTTCCCCTAATTTTCCTATTAAAATATGCACATGATAGACTTTAGAATACTACCCAGATCCTCTTTCAGGTTTGAGGTGCTCATTCTCTTAGCTACTGGTGAGCTCCCTGATGAAGACAGCCCAGGCCTGTAAGCAGTACCAGGGACTACCCCAGCTGAACAACACTGTCTCATCCAGGTCTGTGCTCCCTTCCTGAGCGATCATCACGAAGGTTCCCTGGAAGGCCTCTTTCTTTAACCCCATCTCTGGACGACTTGAAATGTTCATCTCAACTTGAAAACTCTCTAGCTATTAGCTAAGGCCTTTGTTGGATTGTATCACTATTCAAATTCCCCCTCCACCCAATCCTTCTTCCTCTCCCTCCTTTCCACAGGTATAGATCCTATCAGCATTCCCTAATAAATGTGTGGCCTGTTATCTGTTCCCAAATATCCCAACCTGTGACAGTTCATGCCAGAAATGGTAAACAAAAACAAACACTAAAATGAGATTTTGGAGGTGGATTACCAAGCCATCTGGTTGGCAATAAGGATCCTATCACTGGTGGGAAATAGAGCACAGATTTCCAGTCAAAAGATAGCAGCATAGTTTCCATCAGTGATAAGCTGGGTCAGCAGCATATTGTTGTAAGGAAATATATTAGCTGATATGTACTAGAGAAATGTAGGGAGAGAGTAACACCAAGCACAGTGGAATTTAGTGGCCATTTCCTAGAATTATTAGTGTTTTGGAAAAGAAGATCACAAGTTGGATTGCATTGATCATTAAGGAAAAGATAGATATGAAGACCAGAACACCTCTTTCATAGCATGACAAGCTCTAATCTCGTGTATCAAAAGGACAGATAAAGCTGATCACCAGGTGAAGAATTTAATTGTCAGAGTAACAAATCTCTACATACTTAACAGGAAGAATGTATAGGCCCATTTCCAACTGATACTCAGGAGACAGAATTCTAAGTTGGCCACTATAATTTCTTAACCTCTCCCACAATGTACACACCCTGCATAATTCCCAACTATGAATGTGATACGGTTCACTCCTATTATTAGGTTGTATGATACAGCACCATCGATCATAAAGTAAGGAGATTATTGTCAGTTCTAATCTTATGAGCACTTTAAAAGCAAAAAATATTCTCCAGCTAAAGGAAGAGGAAGTCCAAGTTTCCAAGCACAGAAAGGATATTACGCGCAGTTGCTTCAAAGACAGAGGGAGGCGTGTGGCAAGGATTATAGGTGGTATCTAGGAGTCAAGCCCTATCCACAGCTGACAACTAAGAAGGCAGTTCAGTCTTACAACCACAGGACTAGGTTTTATTTCCAACAGAAAGAATGAGCTTTGGAGTGGATTTTTCCCCAAGCCTCTAGGCAAGAACTCAGCCTCACTTTTAATAATGTCAGGCTTATGGTACCATGATCATGTCAGACCCTAACCTGCAGAACTCTGAGCCAGGGATGGTGTTTTTAGCCATTAAGTTTATGTTGATTTCTTATGTAGCAGTAGGAAACAAAGGGTAAAACTTGAAATGACACTGCTAATCATATTTGCCATAAAAGCATGTATGGAATTTGTGCTTCTCATCTCTGCAAATCTGTACCTGTGGATTTAGAAACACCAGCCTCCAAAAGGAGAATGCTCTGCCACAGTAAGAGTTTCACTGAACTCTGGGGCATAGATGCCACCGTAGTGTGCTGTGTGCACCTTATGTCAAGAAAGTGAAGATGCTATCTTTATAGAAGTTCACCTTGATCATGAGAGGAAGTAAAGAGGAACACTTACCCATCATGGCCACGGAAGGAATGTGTTTAGCACCTGAGAACTCCACCAACTATCCCACAATTTGACTGTAAACGACAAATGCTATCATCCCATGCAGATACTCCAGCAATTATGTTGTATTATGTGGCATATATGAAACAAGCATGGGTTCAGAGCCGAATCAGGAATGAGTGTGGTTATTAAAGCCAGGCAAATATATGGTTTAATAAGTGTGTTTCCCTTCTCTCACCAAGACTATTTTTAAATAGATACATGAAAAAGTAAACTTGGATGTATTAATGGGATGTTTTGATACCATGCATATGTTATATACTGTTTATTGATTGATTGACTGATTGATGGTATTGAAGTTTGAATTTAGGGCCCTGTACTTCCTAGGCATGCACTCTACCACTTAATCCCTCTTTTTCTGTAGTTATTTTTTGGATAGGGTTTGAGCTTTTTCCTGAACCTGTCTTGGACCACAATTCTTCTACCTATGTTTCTGCATAACTGGGATTATAGGCACACACCAAATGCCTGGCTTATTGGTTGACATATGGCCTCACTAACTATTTTCCTAGGCTGGCCTTAAACCACAGCTTCTGAGTTTCTACCTCCTGGGTAGCTGGGAATGCAGGCATATTCCACCATGCCCAGCCAACATAATGTTTAAATCAGATTAAATATTATGTCTCCTCAAACATTTATCATTTCTTTATGGTAAAAATATTCAAAAGAGCAGGGCTGGAGGTGCCCAAATAATGTACACACATCCAAGTAAATGTGAAAATGATAAAATAAAATTAAAAATCATTTCTTTTAGCTTTTAGAAATATATCATAATATATCACTATTTATAGCCATCCTACTATGCAATAGCAAGCCAGAAATGTGTGCTCCTATCTAAATATACCTTACTACACATTACTAGACTCTCCTTATCTCTCCCTACCCCAAGCCTCCTCAGCATCTGGTAGCCATCATTCTACTCTCAACTTCAGTTATATCAACATTTCTAGGTTCCATATATAGGTGAGATGATGTATTTCTGTGTCTGTCTTCATGCCTGATTTATTTCACTTAACATGTTTTCTGGTTACATCCATGTTTGTTTGGATATGAAGTGCCCCCCCAAAATAAAAGGCTCATGCATTAATGGCTTAGTCTTCAGCTACTGGATCCAATTACTGACAAGTGATCAGATCATAAAGGCTCTGTCTTAATCAATGGGTTAATCCATTGATGGATTCATAATTTGATGGGATTATTGGAAGATGATGAAAACTTTAATTGCAGCAAGTTGGTCATTGGTAGACTGTCCTTGGGAAATACATCTTGTTCAGGGCCCCTCTCTGTCTGCTTCTTTGTGCCTCCAGGTCTCCATGAGGCAATAGCGCACAATGCCCTTGTACCATGATATTCTGCCTCACCTCTGGCCCAAGGTACTGAATCCAACCTAAGATGGACTGAAACCTCTGAAACTGTGAGCCAAAATACATTCTTCCCCCCTTAAATTGTTTCCTCAGGCATTTTGTCACAGGAACAAAAAGTGGCTAAAACAATGCAAATGGCAAGATTTTATTCTTTTTATAACTGAAGAGTATGCCATTGTGTAAAGGTACTATATTTTTATTCATTCATCAACTGATGGGCACTTAATTGTTTCCATTTAGTGACTATTGTTAATAGGGCTACAATAAACATGGGACTGCAGGTGTCTTTTCAACATACTGATTTCATTTCCTTGATATATTCCCAGTAGTAATATTTCTGGATCCTTGGTAGTTTTAGTTCTTTGAGGACCCTCCATAATATTTTCCATAGTGGTCTTACTAATGTATATTTCCACCAACAGTGTGAAAGAGTCCCCTTTTCTCCAAGTCCTCACCAACACTTGCTATCAGTCTGTTTAATAACAGCCATTCGTACTGGAGTGAAGTGCTGCCTCATTGTGGTTTTGATTTGCATTTCCCTTGTGGTTAGTGATGTTTAGTGTTTTTCCATATGTCTATTGACCATTTGTATGTCTTCTTTTGAAAAATGTATATTTTAGGTCCAGTGCACATTTGTTACTGATTTTGCTATTATTTATTTGCTATTGAGTTAATTTTCTTATATGCTCTTGTCAAATGTAGAATTTCAAATAGATTTCCCACCATGTAGGTTGTTTCTTCACTCTCAATGTTTCCTTTGCTGTGCAGAAGCTTTTTGCTTGATATAATCTTTTTTGCCTGTCATTGCCTTTGCTTCCTATGTTTCTGAGGGTCTTGTTCAAAAAAAATTCCTTACCCATGCCAATGTCCTGAAGTTCTTCCCTTATGCTTCCTTCTAATAGTTTCATAATTTCAGGTGTTATGTTGAAGTATTTAATCAATTTTGAGTCAATTTGTAACCAGTGAGAGATAGGGGTCCAGTTTCATTCTTCCATATGTGCATACCCAATTTCCCCAGCACAATTTAGTGTACTGACTGTCCTTCCCCAATGTATGTTCTTAGCACCTTGGTTAAAAAAATCAATTGGCTGTAAGATACATGGATTGAATTATAAACTCTATAGTCTGTTCTATCAGTCTGTATGTCTTGTTTTATGCTAATATCATGCAGTTTTGATTAATATAGCTTTGTAGTATCTTTTGATTTCAGGTAGTGCAATGAATGCCTCCTGCTTTGTTGATTTTGCTCATTGATTTGGCTATTTGGGGTTCTTTTTTATAATTCCATACAAATTTTAGGATTTTTTTTCTACATCTGTAAACAATGTCATAGGAATTTGATACGGATTACATTTAATCTGCAGATTGCCTTGGGTAGCATGGACGTTTTAACAATATTGATTCTTTCAATCCATAAACACAGATGTCTTTACTTTTCTATTTAAAATAAGCATCATATGATAGATTCAAGTTAGGCATAAAGTTAGTCACTAACATTTACCTGGATCTAGTATTTCTAATTAAATAATAGAGAAATTGAGTTCTTTAATAAGACTAGAGAAATTAAAAATTATTGAGAAAAAAATCATCATTATGGATAAACTATACACAAGTATTCTGTACATGACAATACACAGAAGTGATTCTAGTTTTTAAATCATAACTTCATAGTATAATCAGTGTATTAGGTAATCGACCTACTGACAGTCAAAGGTAACTAGAGTCAGATATTTAGTCCTGCCCCTTTACCTCAATAGCCTCTTCTAAAGGAACTTCTTCTGTTGTGAGTCATATGTCCCTTTTATTATGTTCTATCCTGGTTTTGCTCCATATACCAGGTCACTGTCCCTATCATATAAATTATCAGGTCTCTCCGGTTCCCTGTGTTCTTACATCGGAGTCCCATCATTAAGATCAGCATTCAGTCTTTTCTAACTGATCCTCAAGCCTGCTGCCTGACTTCCTTTCTTACTGATTTTCCCTCCTTGACATCCATTTCTTTTTTTTTTGCATCAGTGTCAAAACTTGCTTGACAAGAAGGAGAAAGTTTCTTCTAAAAATGGGGGTTGTTATATATCATGTCCACTGTGGCAATCATGATGTATAAAAGTAGTACCCTGGAAAAAACTTATGCACACTTATTATAAACCTGAGTAAACATTTGGTGCATGTGTTCCACATTAAGCTAAAACCTATTAGTTGCATTATCATCTTAATGCATTTCCTTAAGAAACTGAAACAGGTTCAATGAAGGCATATTAAATGACCTATTGTTTCATTATCCTTTGCAATTGCAAACAATTAAATGTATATAGAAAGAAATAAATGCTAATAGATATTCCTATACCCCTTTCTTCTAGTCAGAGCATCTATTAAGCAATTTTTCCTGGAAATGTCTACATAAATGAGAATGGGTCACTTCATGAACATGGACTTCCTTGTGCACTATAAATACGTCTCTGGCAAGATTTTTAAGCTCCAGGGGCTGTCAGAGAAAGCTCTTTTGGGTTATTAGTTGCTTATATTCTGACAGTAAAAAATGTTCTCTTGAGACTCAGAAAAGTCAATGTGAACTTGACATCACAGTACTGAATTTCTCCCTCAACAGACCTATCCTCTGTGAGAAGTCAATCCTTAAGATTCAGGGAAGGATTCATGAAGAGCCCTGATTATATATAACCACTGCATTTTCTCTGAAATAATTGCACTTCACAAATGATCATGTAATTCTTGATTTATGACATAGCCTTAGAAGAGAGTTGTGGTGGCTAATTTTGTACTATAAGGATGTTGTTTTAATAGTTTTATTTCATTGTAATCCAACTATATAAATTTAAGATGAGTTTAAGATAAGGACATAAGGTCACCAACCTATAGAAAGTACAATACTTAATCTTAGCTATTATAAAACTGAATGTTCTGTGTGCCTTACCTTGGTTACTCGCTACCACCACTATCAAGTGAAGCTTATCTAATTTGCACATCTGAGGAAAAGATGTCTGTATGTGACATAGCTTAGTAAGAAGGGCATCTTGCCTTCAGATTTAACAGAGAGCTGACAACACTCAGAGAAAGACTAACAAATGGCTTGGGGGCCCAATCCAATAAGTTCCAGCCATGGTGGAGGGAGAGAAGGTAGGAATTCCAGGATTTCTAGGTCCACAGAAGGCAGTATTGCCTCATTCTGGAGGAAGAGAAAGTAGCATACAAGGAACAATATGCTGCCTAAGAGCCACAGAGAACTTCTGGGAAGTGAGGCAAATTAACATTTATTTCTCTTGGTTACAAGAAATCTTCGCCTTCTCCACTTCCCATGGTAACTACACAAAATTGCACCTGCAAAAAGTTTCCCTTCCAGCACTGGATTGTCTTCATCTCAAGGAGTAGATGGTTTCAAGTTCATACCAAGACACCACATGGCATAGCAGAGCGTTCTCTGACCTCTCCTTCTGGTGCCTTCTCCTCTGTCACACTGCCTCTGTCTTCCTCTCCTTTCTCCCTCCTCCACTGTCCCATCTTTGATACCCTTGCCTTCCCTCTACTCCCTCTGAATGTTAAAATGAACATTATGTGAATATGACAAGAAGATGAATTTGACTTCATTAATGAGTCAAAGTAAAAGAATAATGAAAAATGAGACCTGTGAGCAAGTGAACAGGGAGGGAACAATTAATGGAATATATTAAAATTTAGACCTGGAGATTTGAAATAGGATGGGTTATTTTGAGCAAATTAACATTATGATGAAAACAATGTTTGAGGAATATGTTTTTCTGGAAAATGTGGAAAGTTTACTAGACTGAACTGAATCTAAAGATGCTCAATTTGATTTTCCATAAATGTGTGAATTACATGAAAACATTTGACAGGGAGGGAACAGCAACTGAACTACTCTTATATAAATGTTCTTGAGCCAATCAGGACTATATACACTGTCTTGAACCAGAGAGGATAGTCAGCAAAGTGAGGACCAATGGGATGTGCTTATTACAAAAATCTAATAATATAACTAAATTTTGTCAACTTAACTCTTTAAAATATCCTGTTACTAGAATTAACTAAATTCTAGAGTAACTTCCCCGTGAGCGTCTTGAACAATATGGAAACCAAAAATGAAAAGAAGAGAATACTAGCTGGATGTACCATGAGTAGGAATAAAACATTTATACTATTTCCTAGTTAGCAAATCCAGAATAAGACTGATAGGACAACTGGACAAGGAGAAAATGAGTGCACAAAGGCTGTCCTTTCAATTGTCATTTCTTCATACAATAAAAAATCAAGTTATTCCAAGTAAAGTGAAGTTTTTAGGTCTTAAAGATAGACATTCATCCACACAAAATTTAAAAATTACAGCAGATTCTAATAATCAGTTCTTGCAGTCTATTTCCAGAATTTTTTTACGTATTCTTTAATTTTATTCTTTTCCTTTATAATTGAGAATACAATTAGTTGAGTACTCAACTGCAGCTAAAAATCCACCATATCTTACACAGCCAATTATTTCAATCTTTGTCTCAAGTTTTGAAGTTTAGGAAACCTACTCTTATTATTTTTTTTACTTATCATTTCATTTTTTTCCTGAAATGAATAAGGGCAAGTACAATAAAATCTTCAAATAATGAAGTGCGAAACTGGGAACACTGACAAAACAGAGCTCTTGGCTGTCAGGCAGTGCCAATGTAGCTAAAAATTCTTGTTTTTCAGATAATTCATGGAATTTAAATTCAGAGTATGATTGAAGAGGTTTATGTATATCAATGCATAATAATGTAAAATGAAATAAGAGTTCATGTAAAATGAACCTATTAAATTCAAGGTCCAGGTATTGTTTTTAAAATATGTTCAATGAAGTAGGTAGACTATCTCCATAAAAAGTGATGGGACCAGTACCAGGTTTCTAGGAAAACCTAGAAAATAAAAAAGTAAGAAATATGTGGTCTTAATCATAGAAGTTATGACAGTTGTGACTTACTGGTTCTTAAAAACTAGAATGGTCTTACAGAAAACAACAAAAACACAAGGAAGAGTCTAATCTGAAGTTAACCTTGGCCATAAACAAAAACTGGCCCATAATATAAAAATGATAGGATCTTTAAGAATGGTAACTCTACTGTCTTGAAGACTCTTACAGGCTTTGAAATGCATTTTTAAATATGAATAGCAAATGTTAGAAATGCAAAGTTCTAATGATTCAATGAAAAATGCTCAAAGTTTACTTCCTAGGCCTCTTTTACAATGTTTTTTTTCCTTTTCCATAAAGAAATAATTCTGCCTCAAATTACCAGTCTTAATTCAAAATGTTTCATTTAGAAACAAAACTTCAAATACACATTTATGATTCAGTCTTCCATGTTAGCTGATTTCTGTATTAGTTTAATAGGTTGACAAGTGTGCAGATGTTGAAATTAGAAATAAGAAGAATCACACCCCAGCTCCGTAGCATGTTAGATTAAGTAACCTAGTCTCTAGGTGTGGACTAGGAAATCAGTTTCTTTCTAAATTTACATTTCTTAATCTGGTAATAGGAACAAAGTACATGTCAAAAAATTCTCATATGAGTATTAATAAGATTATATATGCAAAAACCAAGAATAATACCTTGAACAAGTTATTCATTAATTCTCTCATTAACTATTTATCTTTATGGGTTTTTTGAAAAAGGATCTCACTATGTAATCTAAACTAGCACAGAACTTGCTATATAGCCCAGGTTAGCTCAAACTTGAAATTCTCCTGCCTCTGCTTCCCAAGTGCCAGGATTATTGATGTGCACCATCACATCCAGCTTTAATTACTTATCTATTAAAAATGACCATACATCAAATACAATATTCCTCACTTATCTTCAGTATGACTTTCCACAGTTTCAGTTACCTATGGACCAAAATACTAAATAAAAAAAAAAATCCCAAAATAAAGTTAATACATTTAAAAGATGCGTTATTCTGTGTAGTGTAATGAAATCTTGCACCATTCCCCTCCATCCTATTGAGGACATGAATCACCTCTTTTTCCAATGTATACACTACTCACTCATTGGTCACTAAGCAGCCAATTTGTTATCAGATCACCTGCTGTGGTTTCACAGTAGCTTGGGTCAAGTAACCCTTATTTTACTTAATGGCCCCAAAATACAAGAATAATTATGCTGATAATTTGGATATGTCAAAGAGAAGCCATATGTGATTCCTTTAAGTGAAAAGATGAAAGCTCTCAACTTAATAAGGAAAATAAATATTCCTTCCATTAAGGTTGTTAAGATCTCTGGTAAAGAATGAATCTTTGATTTGTGAAGGAAAAGGAAAAAAGAATTCATGTTAGATTGCTATTAAGCCTCTAAATGCAAAAGTATGGCCACGATGTGTGAGAAGATACAGCATGTAGCACTACCCATGGTTTCAAGCATCCCTGGGGATCTTGGAACATATCTCCCATAGATAAGGGGAGGGCAGGCTACTGTACTACACAAGCACGAGGGGAACAACAAGAAACAGCACAGGCACAGTTTAAAGACTTAGAAGTGAAAGAGTCAGGAAAGGATATAATCACAACAGTGTATTGACATGATAGGAGAGTAAGGACAGCTCAGATGGGGAATTCATGAAGACTCACACCGGGAGTGAAGTCTCAACTAGGACCTAACTGGAAGTGAGCCCAATGAGACGTGAAGCAAAGGCAGGAAGGAAGTTCTAAGCAGTGGACACAATATGAAGACAAAATGTCACATTCCATTTGTGAAGAATTTTAAAAAGATTGATTCTAGAGTAAACAGTGCAAAGTCAAAAGTGACAAGGGCTTAAGCTGTAGCAGTTGTCAAGAACTAAGTTATACGGGGATTTATGAAGGAAGTCATACTTTACCTTGGAGATAATGGAAAGCCAATGATATGTTTTGGAAAAGGATACCATAGACATATGTATATTGAAATTATTTTTTTTAATTTCAATATACATAGAGTGGGCTGAGGGTGAGCCTAGGTTCAGATATATTCTTGAATATTTCCATTCACTGATAGCAGCAGTGATCATTTTGTTCCCAATGATGGGTAACATGGAGGAAAAGAAAGCAAGCCTATCCATCCCAGGCTTTTGATCATCTGGTAGAGCTCCCTAAATGGCTTTCTACACCAATTGGGGAAGAATTACATTCAGATTATGAGTTCTAAAGCATTTATCCAGAAGACAACATTCCACAGGTAAATAACTAAACTTATGTGCCTTGCTATTTCTTCAACTATGTCTTATCTAATCTTCATGTTCCTTGGAATCTATTGTGGGCAAGTCTTGTAAGTAAATGAATGTTATAGCAAAATACCTATGTCCTTCTTAAATTCTTCTTAAATTCTTCTACCCTCCTACATTAATTAAGTTATGAAACTGCCTAAAATATATAAAACCAATTTGACTTAAGCTAGCTAAATTTTCTAATATTTCTTTCACATCCCGTAAATACCTCATTTCCTTGGCAATTTATCACTGTTTGTGACAGTAACCCATGTGGCTTAAATGCAAAATGGGTGAGGAGAATTAGGTGAATGCAACTATTATCTAAGATTGAAAATAACATCAAGCAATAGGCAGATTTTTGGAATAAATGAAAGCTGAATTAATAGAAAAGAATATAACCTGCCTAAGCCTGTAACCCAATCTACTTAGGAGGCAGAGCTCAGGAGAATCATGGTTTGAGGACAGCCTAGGCAAAAAGTTCATGGGATCTCCACCTCAACCTATGAAAAGGTGGGCATGCACGCATCTGTTACCTGTTACATAGGGAAGGGTAAATAGGAGGGTGGCGGTCCAGGCCACCAGCCCAGAATAAAACTAGACCCTGTCAAAATACACACACACAAACACACACACACACACACACACACACACACACACAAAGGGCTAGTGTCGTGGCCTAAGTGGTAGAATGCTTGCAAGTCCAAGGTTGTGAGTTCAACCCCTGTTAACTCAAAAAAGGTGAGTGGACATAGCATGCTGTAACACTCTTCTTTAAGGGGGCACAATAAACACTTTTGACTCATACACATTAAGTCACAGAACTATATATCTTAAAATCATATCACAGAGAATAGATCTATAAGAGTTAGGAACTTCTCTATTTCATACCAGACTCTTCTTAACTAACCTATTTCTATTCATGGTTCTTCAGAATTGACCAGTTCAGAAATAAGGCCCTTTCTGACCCTTTTCTTCTACTTTCTCCTGGCTATTCAATAGTTGTTCCTGATCATCATTAACTCACATTTGGTTTGCTAGTATAATTTTATAATTGGTTTCCTGGCCAGGTTAAGTTGGAGCAAATCTGAAAAGATGTACACAGTAAAGAACCACTCACTCACCCACCTTCATACAGAACTTACTAATGACTATCTAGAAACCCAGAAAAGTTGAGCATATGATCTGACATTTTATAGCCATTATATTTTGAAGGGCAAATTATAATCAATGAAACCTCTCTGGAAACACAATACACTTGCTTTCTATCACATCCAGACTATATATTATTGTGCCTTCAGTTTTATCTTCTTCAAATGCTAATTTTAACTCTTCAAATGCTGTCAGTGGCTCCCCTTTGTCTATAGAGTCCAGATTTCCTGTCATTCAAGTGTTTAAATTATCTGACCTTACCCATCATATCTCAACACAAATCTCCATGCCCCTCCCTCTAGTGTCTTCATCTCCTTCATATATCATGTTTGTTTCCAACTATAAATATTTGCTTCTGATGCTTGTGACTGTGATGCCTAAGTAGCCATTTCTCATACTTACCCACAATCCATCCATTTCTCAAGCCAACTGAAGCTCATTTCAAATCCTTTAAACATTATCTTGCTTTCCCAACAATAATTCACCCCAGATTGAATTCATGTTTATACCATACATTTGGGCAAAGTTATATTGCACCTTGCTAAATAATTATTTGGAGTAAATAAGTTGTCACATCCATATTGCTTTTTAAATGCTTACTAAGAAGTGTAGCAACCATATCGTGAATGTATTTTTTGTTTTGTAGCAAAGTATATAGTAATAACCATATACTCATCACTCAGTGAATGAAATCTCTTCTCTATGATCTTATTAAAGATAGATCTATTTTCATAGCAAACTTTTCTTGGCTTTTACTTTGGATGTGAGCTTTCCCTTTGTTATCAGAAAAAGTGACCCTGAAAATTACCTCAATTCTTGCATCCAGCAGAGGAACTCAAGCAAGACACAAAGATTTCGCAAAAGTAACACTAAAGTTTATTAGGGTAGGAACAGAGGGGAGGGAAATGGGGGCAAAGACTCAAGATGGTAGTCCTCTAGTCTTATAATGGAGATCTGTAGGAATATTATACTGGAGAGCTGGGTGAATACATGTGGTCCAAGATAATGGATCAGGGTGGTTAAACTGACAGGAAGGGTCACTCTTGCAAATCACACCCAGTCACACCCACAACCCACCCAAATTATAGAGACAACAGGTGTTCCTAGACATGATTATTTCTCTACCCATCCAAGCATCCTTGCAGCTCCTTAACATCTCAAAGAGGAAAGAAGAAGCAGGCAGCTCCTCTTTGTCTCCCCGTTCTTGTAACTTTAGCTGCTAAAAGATGTTTTGGCTCTCCTTGTTCCAATGTCAAAGTCTTGCCCTTTAAATATGTATTAAAATAATATGATTTCCCTGTCTCTTATGGCCACTGCTTATGTCTAACTGCTACCAATCACCTTCTGCATTACAATCTGTCATAGCAGATTCACTTTGCTAGAAGAAAGAACTGGGTTTTTTTCATTAAAAAATTTAAAGCAAAGACGTGTCAACTAATACTATGTTTCTTACCATTCCAAAGCAAACTAGCATCCCAAACCACTTTTCACACCCAGACATATTTGGATCCTAGAATTCAATTTAGATCCATTAAGTTGTGTGTTTTTGTTTTGCTTTTTTGGCGATACTAGGGGGATGAGGTTGAACTCAGAGCCTAGCAATTGCTAGGCAGCTGCTCTCTCACTTGAGCCACTCCACCAGTCCTTTTGCATTGGTTGTTTTGAGATAGGGTCTCACTGAATGCCCGGGCTGGTCTGAACCATAATCCTCCTATTTGTGCTTCCTGCATAACTGTGAATGACAGGAACGTGCCACTGCAAAGCACCCAAGCATTGGTTTAGATGAGGTATCCTGAACGTTTTCCCTTGGCTGGCCTTGAAGCACCATCCTCCTGATCTCTGCCTCCCCAGTAGCTGGGAGCTGTACCCTGCAAGATGTCGTTTTCTAACACAGAGAAACACCTTCAAAGGAAGCATTTTCATAATTTAAATTAAATTTGGGAAATTGTTTAACTTTGCTCCATTTAATTTAACTTTAAAATTTATAGGTATTTATCACTTTTTTTTTTTTTTTTTTTGGTGCTGAGGCTCAAGCCCAGGACTTCCTGAAACCAGAGTTTTGGATCCAAGGCCCAAACTTCTGACCATATACCAGGTCCAGCCACCTGCTCTAATGCCAGATAAAGAAGCGTGACGAAGGCAGAGAAAGGAGGTTTATGACACAGCTCGGGACACGCCCTGGGAAGAGGCAGAGTAAACACTCAGCTCATCTTCAGCCGTCTTCAAGGTAAAGACATGAGCTACAGGTTTTAGTACACAAAAGAACTGGGGGCAGGGGATAAAGGGTTTGCACAGCTAAGCAGTTCAGTCACAGGCATGGTCTGGTTGGTCATTATCTTAGTCTTTGTTCTTGGGGAGGTTTCTGAGTTGTTATCTGGACCCAGTCAGGTGGTCCATCCAGAGCAGGGTCTCCTTGTCATAAAGATAATATCAGTCTTTCCTGGAATCCAAAGTAATTTCAAAGTGACTGCAAAGAGAATTGCTTAGAGGGAAGACAATTACAAAATAGAGAAACAAAAGCCATACTTTTCTCTTGCTGTTCGTGGGCCCAAGAAGTCAGTCTTTTCAGCAAAAGCAATTTGAGCACCTCTTACACTCTCACATACTAGGCAAGTGTTCCACCACTTAGGATATCCTAAAGTCCTCTGGACAGTTATAATATACAGGATCATCACTCAAGGTGGACTTTTAAAAGTGTCTGCAGCTCTCTATTAAGGGGTACCAAGAACTTATTTAACACTATCAAAACTGTGTTTAATTTGCAAAGAATATTCTACTTATACAGTTTCACTTTCCTTGCCTTTTCTATAAACATAGTCTGCCACAATTCTGCAAACAATTTGAGACTCTCACCATAGATCACACTCTAAAAGTAAACAGTAGTGGTTATATAATCCCAAACATGACATTACACATAAGGAATTCAACATGAAGTATTAACTCACGGTTAGACATTAGTGGCACAGGGCACCACAGCTCCAACATGCTGTGCAGTATTATTGTTCTTATCCTTTCTAAGTGGCTAAATGAAGCTAACATTATTTTTGTTAGATTATATTAAGTGTACAAAGGGTTTTAATTAAGGTATTTTCATACATGCATGTAAGGTGCTTTGATCAGATTCACTATCTCTGTTATTCTTTCTTATCCTCCCCTTTTAATCATTTTAATGGGTTTCACTCTTCCATTTTCTTCTCTTTTAAACACTTCTATCTTTTTAATCACTTCAGGACCTGACCTCCTGGTGTCCCAAAAGCCCATAGTGCCACCAGGAATCCTGCAGGATTGTTTGAGAAAGTAAGATCAAAAAGTAGCCACAGACAATACATAAAGGAAAATAGCTCTAAGACAGAGAAAATCAGTAATCAGAAATTCCCTGAGAATTTCAATAGCTCCACCCATATGATCAAAGAATCATATATGAAAACATTTGTTTTTATTGTTTTTCATATTTTTCTCCTTAAATATCAAAAATCTACCTTATTAGTTAGTTAGACTGGTTTGCTATCAGCTGTATTTCTACCTGTTTCTTCTCTTTTTCTACTACTTTTCAAATCTTTTAGCCAATGGAAATCCTAATAATTCTGTAATATATACCCTGAATCGTGAAATTCAAATGCACTAATAACTAGTAGATCTCAAATAGCTTAGGAAAGTTTAAAAACTCATTAGAGCTGTAAGATAGTATTATTACTCTCTGTCAAATAATAATTATCTATTCTAAGCTAAGAAAAAAATGTCTCTTTGTGTGACAAGTGAGAGATTATTTTAGGAATATAGAGATATGGAAAAAAGGACTTCTTTAGAGTAACTGCTCAAGTGTAGCAAAGATAGCAGAGTGATGAATTGAAGGTAATCACAGGTCAGAAATAAAAGTTAGTATTCAAATCAATAAGTTGGGTGGCTGAACAGCAGCCTGGCTTAAATGCTACCATCCCAGGGCCAGCCCTTGTCCTTGTTTTTCTTTCTCTCAGTCCCATTGGAACTGACCTACTTCCCCTGGCTATTCCAGAAGCATTCTCTTTTGGTCTTCAGTTTCTTCAGAAAACTGGACAACTTTCTCCTCTTCAAGTGACCTCCTCCTCCAAACTACATTTCTGGGCTTATCTGGGATAAACAGATCTCTGTACCTGGAGCCATTTGATTTCCCCTGGGAAAGAAGTAAGCTCTTGTTTACCCACTGCAATGAGCCAACAGCATTTTCTAAAAAGTCCAAGCATGGTTCTATGAAGGAGGTCACTCACTGACATAGCAAGGGTCAGACTCATCATTTAGCTGCAAATGTAGATACGTTCTACAATGTAGTACCCAAAACACAAAGTGTATAGAATAAACTGGAATTCATCATCACGTGTCTCAAAATATTTGCCAGAATCAAATCAGATATAAATACTTGCAAAAGAAAAATATTTAATCTGTCTTAATGACTCCCAAGTCTGAAGCCAACATTTAGTGAGATTCTTGCCCTGAGTCAGTGTTATTAGCAGCTGGTATATATCATCCCTATAAAAGTCTGTTCTAACCCTAGTACTCAAAGAAGGCTTTCTGTGGTTATCTTCATGTATTCTAAGTAGCAGGATGATGAAATAAACACTTTGAGTTGCAGATGTAAAATGTAAATTTATAGAATTTAAGATTTGAATTGACAAAATGGCCAGAGATAGATGAATTAAAAAGCTGCAAAAACTTCAATTCTGTCTTATGCAGAAGTATTAGACACTGGATGAAGAAGGAGAAATGAATACTAGATTTAGATTTTTTAAAGACACATATATCCAGAAATCTCTAAAATCATATAACTTAAAAACTGAGTTTAATTTAGGAACAAAAATGAAAACTGAATCTTAGAATCTAACATTTGTGATATCTCATTTCTTCCATAGTTTTAATAATTGAATACACTGTAATGATCTTGAATGGTTTCTCCAAATATGAGCAACTTGACTATTACAAGTTTATTTTATAAAAGAAAAATAATTCATTGAAGCCTAGAATTTTCTTTCTATTAAACATAGAATTACTATACTCATGGGTATCTCAGTTTGGCACTTTGTCACTCACTGTGATGATTTTTCTTTAACCACATCATAAACACTTTTATAGTTTTAGTTCTTTTTTTTTCTTTTATTCATATGTGCATACAACGTTTGGGTCATTTCTCCCCCCTTCCCTCCATCCCCTGCCTCTCCCCCTGGCACCTCGTGACCAGGCAGAAACTATTTTGGCCTTATCTCTAATTTTATTGAAGATAGAGTATAAGCAATAATAGGAAGGAACAAGGGTTTTTGCTACTTGAGATAAGGATAGCTATACAGGGAGTTGACTTGCATTGCTTTCCTGTGCATGTGTGTTACCTTCTAGGTTAATTCTTCTCAAACTGACCTTTTCTCTAGTTTCTGGTCCCCTTCTCCTATTGGCCTCTGTCACTTTAAAGTATTTGCATTAGTTTCTCTGCATTGAGGGCAACAAATGTTATCTAGTTTTTTAGGTGTCTTACCTATCCTCATACCTCCCTTGTGTGTTCTTGCTTTATCATGTGATCAAAGTCCAATCCCCTTGTTGTGTTTGCCTTTGATCTAATGTCTGCATATGAGAGAGAACATACGATTTTTGGTCTTTTAGGCCAGGCTAACCTTGCTCAGAATAATGTTCTCCAGTTCCATCCATTTACCTGCAAATGATAAGATTTCGTTCTTCTTCATGGCTGCATAAAATTCCATTGTGTATAGATACCACATTTTCTTAATCCATTCATCAGTAGTGGGGCATCTTGGCTGTTTCCATAACTTGGCTATGGTGAATAGTGCTACAATAAACATGGGTGTGCAGGTGCCTCTGGAGTAACCTGTGTCACAGTCTTTTGGGTATATCCCCAAGAGTGGTATTGCTGGATCATATGGTAGATCAATGTTTAGATTTTAAGTAGCCTCCAAATTTTTTTCCAGAGTGGTTGCACTAGTTTGCATTCCCACCAGCAGTGTAAGAGGGTTCCTTTTTCCCTGCATCCTCACCAACACCTGTTGTTGGTGGTGTTGCTAATGATGGCTATTCTAACAGGGGTGAGGTGGAATCTTGGTGTGGTTTTAATTTGCATTTCCTTTATGGCTAGAGATGGTGAGCATTTTTTCATGTGTTTTTTGGTCCTTTGAATTTCTTCTTTTGAGAAAGTTCTGTTTAGTTCACTTGCCCATTTCTTTATTGTTTCATTAGTTTTGGGAGAATTTAGTTTTTTAAGTTCCCTATATATTCTGGTTATCAGTCCTTTGTCTGATGTGTAGCTGGCAAATATTTTCTCCCACTCTGTGGGTGGTCTCTTTAGTTTAGAGTCCATTTCTTTTGTTGAGCAGAAGCTTTTTAGTTTTATGAAGTCCCATTTATCTATGCTATCTCTTAGTTGCTGTGCTGCTGGGGTTCCATTGAGAAAGTTCTTACCTACACCTACTAACTCCAGAGTATTTCCTACTCTTTCCTGTATCAACTTTAGAGTTTGTGGTCTGATATTAAGATCCTTGATCCATTTTGAGTTAATCTTGGTATAGGGTGATATACATGGATCTAGTTTCAGTTTTTTGCAGACTGCTAACCAGTTTTCCCAGCAGTTTTTGTTGAAGAGGCTGCTATTTCTCCATTGTATATTTTTAGCTCCTTTGTCAAAGACAAGTTGGTTATAGTTGTGTGGCTTCATATCTGGGTCCTCTATTCTGTTCCACTGGTCTTCATGTCTGTTTTTGTGCCAGTTCCATGCTGTTTTTATTGTTATTACTTTGTAATATAGATTGAAGTCGGGTATCATGATACCTCTAGCATTGTTCTTTTTACTGAGTATTTCTTTGGTTATTTGTGGCCTCTTCTATTTCCAAATAAATTTAAAGGTTGATTTTTCAATCTCTTTGATGAATGTCATTGGGATTTTGATGGGAATTGCATTAAACATGTAGATTGCTTTTGGGAGTATAGACATTTTTACTATGTTGATTCTACCAATCCATGAGCATGGGAGATCTCTCCACTTTCTATAGTCTTCCTCAATGTCTTTCTTCAGAAGTTTATAGTTTTCCTTGTAGAGGTCTTTCACATCTTTTGTTAGGTTTACACCTAGGTATTTGATTTTTTTTGAGGCTATTGGAATTGTTTTCATTCTTTTTCAGTTTGCTCATTATTAGTGTATAGAAATGCTAATGATTTTTCTATCCTGCTACCTTGCTGTAGCTATTGATGATGTCTAGAAGCTTCTGAGTAGAGTTTTTTGGGTCTTTAAGGTATAGGATCATGTCATCTGCAAATAGGGATATTTTGACAGTTTCTTTACCTATTTGTATTCCTTTTATTCCTTCTTCTTGCCTAATTGCTCTGGCTAGGAATTCCAGTACTATGTTGAATAGGAGTGGAGATAGTGGGCATCCTTGTCTGGCTCCTGATTCTAGAGGGAATGGTTTCAGTTTTTTACCATTAAGTACAATTCTGGCTGTAGGTTTGTCATATATAGCTTTTATAATGTTGAGGTACTTTCCTTCTATTCCTAATTTTCTTAGCGCTTTTATCATGAAATGGTTTTGGATCTTATCAAAGGCTTTTATTGCATCTATTGAGATGATTAAGTGGTTTTTTTCTTTGTTTCTGTTAATGTGGTTTATTACATTATTGATTGGTGTATGTTGAACAACTGCTGCATTCCTAGGATGAAGGCTATTGGTAGTGGTAAATGATCTTTTTGATGTGTTGTTGAATTCGGTTTGCCATTATTTTATTGAGGATTTTTGCATCAAGGTTCATTAAGGAGATTGGCCTGTAGTTCTTTTTGGAGGTATCTTTGCCTGGTTTTGGGATAAGTGTAATACTGGCTTCATAAAATGTTTTAGGCAGTTTTCCTTCCCTTTCTATTTCATAGAACAGTTTAAGGAGGGTTGGTATCAGTTCCTCTTTAAAGGTCTGATAGAATTCAGCAGAGAATCCATCAGGTCCTGGACTTTTCTTTTTGGGGAGATTCTTGATTGCTGCTTCAATTTCATTTTGTGTTATAGATCTATTCAGGTGATTAATGTCCTCTTGGTTCAGTTTTGGATGATCACAAGTATCTAGAAATCTGTCCATTTCTTCAAGGTTTTCAAATTTATTTGAATATAGGTTCTCAAAGTAGTCTCTGATGATTTCCTGGACTTCCATGGTATTTGTTGTTATCTTCTCTTTTGCATTCCTGATTTTAACTGATTTGGGTTTTTTCTCTTCTCATTTTATTTTGGTTTGCCAGGGGTCTATCAATCTTGTTTATTTTTTCAAAGAACCAACTTTTTGTTTCATTAATTCTTTGTATGGATTTTTTTGGTTTCTATTTCATTGATATCAGCTCTCATTTTTATTATAACTCTCCTATTTGTTTTGGGATTTGCTTGTTCTTGTTTTTCTAGGAGTTTGAGATGTATCATTAAGTCACTGATTTGAGATCTTTCAGTCTTTTTAATGTATGCTCTCATGGCTATAAACTTTCCTCTCAGGACTGTCTTTCTTGTGTCCTATTGGTTCCAGTAGGTTGTGTTTTCATTTTCATTGACTTCCAGGAACTTTTTAATTTCCTCTTTTATTTCATCAATGACCCATTGTTCATTAAGCAATGAGTTGTTCACTTTCCAGCTGTTTGCATGGTTTTTGTCTTTATTTTTGTTGTTGAGTTCTAGTTTTATTCCATTGTTACCAGATAGAATGCCTGGTATAATTTCTATTTTCTTATATTTGCTGAGGCTTGCTTTGTGCCCTAGGATATGATCTATTTTGGAGAAGGTTCTGTGGGCTACTGAGAAGAATGTATATTGTGTAGAAGTTGGATGAAATGTTCTATAGACATCAAGTAGGTCCATTTGATCTATGGTATGTTTTGATGTAGGATTTCTTTATTGATTTTTGTTTGAGTGACCTATCTATTGATGACAGTAGGGTGTTAAAGTCTCCCACAACCACTGTGTTAGAGTTAATATATGCTTTTAGGTACTTCAGGGTATGTTTGATGAAATTGGGTGTGTTGACATTGGGTGCATATAGGTTTATAATTTCCTTTTGGTCTATTTCCCCTTTTATTAGTATGGAATGTCCTCCTTTATCCCATTTGATCAATGTAGGTTTGAAGTCTACTTTTCCGAGATATGTATTGGTACTCCTTCCTGTTTTTTCTGTGTGCAGAATCCCTTGAAGAATCTTTTGTAGTGGTGGCTTTGTGGTCACATATTGTTTTAATTTCTGCTTATCATGGAAGACTTTTATTGCTCCATTTATTTTGAATGATGGTTTTGCTAGGTAGAGTATCATAGGGTTGAACTTATTTTCATTCAGTGCCCGGAAGACCTCACCCCAAGCTCTTCTTGCTTTTAATGTTTCTGTTGAGAAGTTGCTGTGATTTTGATGGGTTTACCTTTGTATGTTATTTGTTTTTTCTCTCTTACAGCCTTCAATATTCTTTCTCTAGTCTCTGTACTTGTTGTTTAAATGATAATATGTTTGGTGTTCTGGAGCCCTCCTGCACCTGCATGGGCATAGTTTTCTCTAGATTTGGGAAATTTTCTGTTATTATTTTTTTGAATATATTGTGTATTCCTTTTGCTTGCATCTCTTCTCCTTCTTCAGTGCCCATGATCTCAGGTTTGGTCTGTTGATTGAGTCAGTAAGTTCTTGCATTTTCTTTTCACTAGTCTTGAGTTGTTTGACTAATAGTTCTAATTTTTTCCTTTAATTACCATTTCATCTTTGAGTTCTGACATTCTGTCTTCTGCTTGTTCTAGTCTGCTGGATTGGTCTTCCATTTTGTTTTGCATTTCTGTTTCCTTTTTTCTAAGGTTTTCCATATCCTGAGTCAGTTCCTCTTTAATATTGTCTATTTTCATCCTGAGTTCATTTATCTCTTTATTTATTGTGTTCTTTGTTTCACTTTGGTGTTTATACAGTGCTTCTAGTTTCTTTTATTTGTTCTTATTCTTTCTCAAATTCTTTATTTTTGCTTTCTTGGAATTTGTTGAGTATCTCCTGTACATTTTGGTTGACCATATCCACTATCATCTCTATAAAATTCTCATTGATTACTTGCAGGATTTCTTCTTTCAGAGTTTTCTTGTGGACTTCATTGGGTTCTTTGGCATAGTTTGTGTTCGTTTTGTTGGAGTCTGGGTCTGAGTATCTGTTTTCTTCATTTCCCTCTGGTTCCTGTACTAATTTATTATTAGGCGGAAAATGGCTTCCCTCTTTTTTCTGTCTTCCCGTCATTGCTCTTGCTATTGTTACTGTCCCTCTTCTGTGTGTAATTCAGTATTGTCTAGCTTGTAATAGTAACAATGATGATATCTAGAATGGAAGGAGAGAGTAGATGGAAAGCAAAGAAGGTAAAGAAAAAGGGAAAAACAAAACAAACAAATACACACAAAAAAAAAATAAACAGAGCCAAAGAATAAACAGAGAGAAGATAGTGTAGTAATCAACACTGAGCTAAACAGGCATTAGAGAGACAGAGGGAGGATAATAAAAAAAAAATTCCCAAGTTCGAATGCAATAAAGTTTCAGTCTTAATCATTTTGGTGTTAGTCCTTCAGCCTCCAGTACTGGTGTTGGTGTCTGAGAAGTTCTGTTGTTGTCTTATCAAAGGAGAAAAAACAAAAACAAAACAAAACAAACAAACAAAAAGATCCCATGTTCAAATGCAGTACACTTTCAGTTAGTCTGTCAGCATCCAGTCCTAGTTCTGTCATTGTCTCATCAAAGGAAGAGAAAAACACCAACAAAAAAAAGAGTCTGGAGACAGCTTTGTGAACGTCTATCTGAAGCTGAGGCTCACCTGCCACCTACTGTCAGCCATCTGCTGCTGCAGGCTATATTTATGCAGATCTCAGGAATGAGCTTTACACTCACCTAGCCCCACAGGCTTTGTTTTTTTAGAGTTCTCCTGGATGCATGCCCCTTTTGTTTTCTCCAGTATGCAGCCCTACCTGCCTGTTGCAATTGCAGTTGTTTTTTATTATTTGGAGTTCAAATGGGGAGTGCCCCTCCCACACTCTCTGGTGGCGGTGCCACACTTTAGCTGCTGTTACAGATTTCCCCTCTCTAAGTTTGCTGGGTGGGCACTACCACTCCTGCCTTATCCTGGCTGCTTGTTTATTTACAGTTTGCATGGGGAGTACCCCTCCCCCACTCTCTGGAGCCCTGCCCTCTTTGCTACTTGTCTTTTTTTTTTTAGCTGCTTGTTTATTATCCAGTTTTTTTTTTCTCTTTTTTCCCTGGGTGGGGGGTCAGTCTGTCCAGGGGACTATGCTGATTTTTTCCAGGGTTGTCTGTGGGAGTACCATGTGCTGCTTAACTCACCTGGTGGTCTGCTTCTCCCAAGCAGGATAGGAGCTGGCATCTGTTGGTGCGGGAGCCCTCCTGGTTTCTCCATTTAACGTGGAGTGGGGATGATGTGTGTGGGCTGGGGGTGTGGAGGCGTCAGAGTTTTGCCTCTTCTTGGTGGTTTTTCCTCCAAGGTGTATCTCCAGCATCTCTCCAAGATTTTACTTTAGGAAGCATGCTTTCTGCTTCCTCCCTCTAGTCACCATCTTGGAATCTCCCACACTGTGATTCAATAAATTTTTTTCTAGATAAGGCTTAGAATTTTTAATCATTTTTTCCTAGCTCTATGGGCAATTTCAACAACTATCAAAAGGCATGTCAGGTCAAGAATAAGTATCATCTCATACAGAAAACCAAGTTCTAATTATTAGATATCAGTTGAAGTCCTCAAATAACTGCTGTTAAAAAGACCTTTAAAATAATGACAACATATTTTTCTGTCTACTATGCTTGCTCAATATAAATAGTACTTATATGAAATAAGGTAGAAGATATCTATCTTCTATATCTTTTGATTTCCCTCTATACTCAATTTGTGTCTTTAGTTAAATTTGGTTTCTTCCTTTTTTGTCTTAAAGATCAACATTTGCTTTATCCCACTTATGCATTGATCATCAAAAACTGCATTTATCCTGAAACTGAAATAAGTGTCATTTTGTAACTATAATAATAAATCATAACTGTCCTCTGCTACTCCACAACGCTGAAATTTCCCCTATGTTTTTGGGTGTCTTTGGGAAATTTCCCATTCCACTTGTGAAACTGAAGATTAGTTTCTACACACACTTTCAAGAAGCTGTATAAAATTATCAAAATTTTTTCAAAATCAAAGCCATTATGAAATGTACTCTTTTCATTTTTTAAAATTCTAGCAAATAAATGTCTTCCCCATAACTCAATTCACTCATTTAAGAGAAGACAGATCAGCAAGAAAAATCTAGACCACTAATTTAGAAGCAGAGAGTTCATTTCATCTTGTTATTATTTATGTTTTGCTTTTTATTTGAGATGAGGTCTCACCCTACAGCCCAGGCTAGCCATCTTCCTCTGAGATTACACATCCGCACCACCACACCCAGCTTAGAAGCAGAGATATTGGAGTAACCCAAAATACATGTGACAACACTGAGGACATCCAGATGTCAGTTGCACCAGATATCAAAGTTATGGCTTGTATGACATTTTCCATCATTAGGATTATCAAAGACATGCTTTCAAACCATCTGTGTCATCTGAGTGAAACTGCATACTTAAGCAATAGAGAGATACACTTGTAAACAATAAAATAGAGAATGTAAGAGTCTGAGAATATAGGAGCTGGTGATCAGGAGTCTCATGATCTCAAATTGAGAATCTCTGCTCCCAAATTTCACCTCCATTAAACTGATCACTCCTATATCTACTTACCCTGGGCAAATATTCTGCCCTATTTATTTCTCCTGCCTACTGCATTCTATCAACTTCAGATATTATTCATTCAACAACTAACTATTGAATCTTTATTAGGTCCTCTTTGTCTTTATTTAACCATTTGAACACATGAAATACATTTTGATAATCTGTTTTAATGTCCTTTTTCTGCTAGTTGTCACAGGTGTGTCTTTTCTAACATTTATGTCAGTTTCAATTGATCCTGCCTGTTTGCATGGTTAGAAATATTTAATTGAATGCCAGACGTTGTGAATTTTCCCTTGTTGGTGCTGAGTATTTTTGTGTTCCAGTGAGTATTCTTGAACTTCATCTGGACCACAATCAATGACCCAGGAACAGCTTGATCCGTTCAAGTCTTGCTTTTAAGATTTGTTGAGTAGTTGTGTTAAGTCAAGAATGGAAATAGCCAACTACCAAGGCCAGACACTTATGAGTACTGCATATACCATCTTGCTAATCATAAAGGTTTCTGTTTTGGCTAGTGGGAAGACATGCTAGACTTTCATTTCTTTCTCACTCTTTTTGGTAGATTCTTTCCCAGGACTGAGGTAGTTTCCTCATAAGTACACATTTGTCAGTTCTCAGCTTATATAAGGTGAACATTCTATAAATTTGAAGTGTTTGTTCTCTCTTTCTGTCTCTCTCTCTCTCTCTCTCTCTCTCTCTCTCTCTCTCTTTCTTCCTCAAAGCAAAAGCCCCACTGGGCTCTTTCTGGGTTCTCCTCCTCCAACAGGACCTAGAAATGCCCTCATGTAGTAAGTTAGGACCATCATAGTCTCAAGTGTTTTCCATGACTCAGGGATCACTGCTCTTCATTGCCTAATATCTATTGTCTCAAAAAATATTGTTTTCTGTATTGTGCCTTCTTTGATTTGTTGTTTATGAGAGTGAGTAAATTTAATATCTGTTATTCCATCTTGGCTAGAAGTAGAAGGTTATTGTCACCTCACTAAATGCTGAACTGAATTACACTGAAATGAATTAAAGTTCAATTATCAAATATAGAATTTCTAAATAAGTAGTAATCCAACAACAGTTAGAGTGGAAGCTAACAAAACAAAAGAAAGTAAAAATCAATGGGATCATCTAAGATCGATTAGGGACTAGGTTCTTCCCATTTTGTGATTGTCTTCTTAGTTGTTGTTCCTAATTATCCAACCATGCTTCCAATTAAAATTTTAGGATTCTCTTATTAAACAGATGATGGGAAAGTTGATACTGATGAGAACAAGGATTTGGGGCCATGAAGACTAAAATAATAAATTAAACTATTTAATATGCTCTATATTATCTTTTCCAAAAAATAATTGAAATGGTTTTAGAATCTAAGGAGAATAGTAATTTAGAAATCTTTCAAGATTATAATAAAAAATTATCATACCCCAAGATTTTTCCATTAATCTGTGTCTATTCCTCTCATCAGTCTAACACTGCACTATATTGTGATTCATCTAGAATTTTGAAATAGAAATCATATCTTTAATCTGTTGTGATTTTTATAGGAGAATGTCTAGAAATTCTCATGTTAATGTTATCTTTGTGTGTACCACTGTGCACTAATTACTTGTTGAATTCTGCAGACCTTATAACCCAACAAGTAGCTTCTCCTAGTTTCACTAGCTCCTGGACAAAATGAATCAGGCAGCTGAACTTATGCAAAGCTGACTGGAGACCTACGCCTTCCCAATCAATTTGATGAATTATATGAATTTTTCAAATTCTAGGAAGATGTATGTATGTCCACTTACTAGTCTACCTAAGAAAGCAACTTAAAATATACACCATGAGTGTGTGGAAAGGGAGTCCTGCAAGCAGCGCCAATGCTAGGTGGAAACTTGTCTCCTACTATGTATTTAAAGAGGGCATTCTGGGGAAGAGATGTGGTACCCAAATTTTATGCTTGCTGAATCTTTTCAGTACCCAAGGAGCCTACTGGCTCAATACATCAACTCCTAGATTCAAGAGAATGTTGGTCCTTTTTGTTTTATTAAAAACTTTGAGAGGCTTCAAATCTTTTTTTAATATCTTGGACAGTCTGGTTAATTCATAACAAAATGCTTCCACATTTTAACCTTCTAGAAACAAAACAAGTACGGAAAGTAGTTCTCTTTTAAGTACAATGAGTGTAACACAAGCAGGTACACTTATGCATTTTTTTGTTCTCCCTGAAATGTATGAAGCATATTTTAGTAAGACTATAACCACAACAAAATTCTCAGTGTGCATCTTTTAAGAAACTCACATTGATTCTGAATTCTTCTTGGGAAAAAGCATGCTTTAAAAGTTTTAGGGTCCAAAATCAATGTGGATCTCATTCCAAAGCACACAACTTTCAAAGGGTATTTCCCAGAGTGTTTTTGTATTCCACAGAACAAGGAGAAGGCAAAAGACTTGAAAGGAAGTTACTATCTCTCTGTAGTGTGGACTGGAAATGCACAGGGGACCTGAGAGAGACTCTCGGGGCTATTAGGAGTTTGACTTCTCACAGGGAAGAATGCAATCTAGGCGGTTGGAGGGGAAATATAAAACCAACAAACTACATCCTTGGAGTAAATGTATACTTCATTTTTGTGCTTCAGGTCTGGAGGAGGAAAGGAAGACATTTTAAAACTTGCAGCTCAGAAAACATTTTTGTTCTAGTGCTAGGTTTAAGTTTCCTAAAACTGAGATCTTGAGGAATTAATGACAAATAGTCACCTCTCTGATTTAAAGAATTTCAACATCAGCAGAGACACAATTCCATGATGTAGGCGAAATAAGTCCATTTACCATTGAATTCAAGCCACATCATTAGCTTAATACTGTCAAGATAAAACATTTTACATCCTGTGAGAATGAGCTTAGATCATTGCATGGTGTCAGCTATATGTTTGAGAACAAATTTGGTGTCTCTGTATTACAAATCGCCAAGAGTGTCCTCTTTTTTTAAAATTTTAAATGCTTTTTAACATAGAATCAGAATTATTTTCACCTGTTAGTGCAGGCAAAAAGGCATAGTGATTCAAACTTGGACTTTCAAATTAGTTATCCTGGAACCATAATTTACACACAGTATTAGCTCTGGGTAAACATGTGACATCTTGATGCTCAATCTCGATATCTATAAAGTGAGAGTGATAGCAGTTGTTCAATAATTAAATACATAGATATTAATTGAATACAGTAGCCCCTGGAGATGTAGAAGTCCACAAAGCAGATATGTTACTACTCTTAGGATTCTCAAATTTAGTCAACTTTACCTATCAATTACATTTCTTTTATATATATATATGTTTTTATTAGGAAATAGTCATAAAACAGGGGAGATTCATAATGACAATATTGTACATTATTTACATTGCCCCCATCATCTCTTCCTCCTCAGTCCCCTCCCCACTCCACTTAAAGCAATTGCAAGAGGTTATTTAGTTCTGTTTCATATAGGTATTTGAAGTCCATCAACCAAATACTGTCACCTTAATCTCCTTCCTTCACCCTCCCACTTCCCACTAGTACCGACGCCCCCACACACACGCTGTACCTATTTTTCAGTCCTTATTTTTGTTATTAATATTTAAGCTGACATTCTCAATGTATATCCTCTGTGGGTGTGCTTTACTTTGGTCTGTTCAATCCTTTTGAATACTCTCCCTTATATTTCTTCAGAAAATTATAGCAATGACACAAACAGGTAGAAAACTCTTAACAGAGTGACATGCACATAATAATTAATGAACAGCATGCTGTTTTAATGTTGTATTTTACTTTTTATCTTTTGTTTGTTGAGCATCATCATCACAGTTTTTTTCACGTGTTTTAAAAGTTAGCTGCTCATGTAATATGATTTCATATGTGTATAGATGGCCCATATACAAACAAAATGCTTGCTGTTACCAACTTCATGTTATTAGACTTTAACAAAGTGCCCAAGTCCAAGGTTACCTGTGGCTGTGAACATCAGCGTTTTTCCTAGGGCTTAAGTAAGCTGCATATATGAGGGAAGGTAGATAGATTTTGGAAGATCCTGAAATTAATGGATTTTTACTAAGTGAAATGCTGTTGTAGCCAGGAGGTGTATGTTAAGATATGGGTAAAATTAGGTGTTGTGATTTGGATTTGAATGACAGAAACATTTCAAAGTTATTCTAAACAGGTGGGGCTGGGAGTCCGGAGGTCAGGCTGCTTCCAAATATTGGAAATTTTACCAAAGTATTAATATATGTTCAAAATAAAGACCTCGAATTTGGAGTAAAGAATTAAGAGACAGTAAGTTCAATTAGGTAGATTTGTTTTTAACCATAAGTGAAAATAATTGAAAACTGTCCCTACTTTCCCCATCTGAAATTTAGTTCATAAACATGCAACACAAACACCAAGATTTACTTTTAAGGTGCTACAGATAGCTGAGTAAAGCAACAACAGGTGTGTCCTTTTATCATCATACTGAACACAACATAGATCAGGTAAACACAACAGATCTATCTTTGCTATCCCAAGGGCAGAGCATAGTCAAGTTCAAGCCTATCTGAGAAATTTATTTTAAAAATGATTAGTTATCCAACCAAAGATTCTTTGTCTAGTTTACCAGGTTGAGATTCTAGCTTTCTTATAAGCACACAGAAGGGATTTATAAGACACACTGAATACACAAGGATTTTTCCTCCAGGAAATTACCTAGCTTCCCTTTAATTAAAGCTGATTCTGTTTTAAGGGAAGAATCATATTTCTGAATTTATATTTTCCTGCATCAAGGAAAGGACTTATAATGTTTGGCTTCCACAGGGGAAGAATAAACAGTGAAGTAAACACAGGGAAAGTTTTATATACTAGCCCCTGGGAGAAATTTAGAAATGTCTGTGAATGAGGAGGTCAGTCATTTAAAGGCCGATCCTGCTCAGGAATTATATTACATGTAAGCAACCTCCCTGGCTAATACTGGAGAAGAGTTTCACTTGTCATTTTCTATTGACTAATCTTCTTAATGCAGCTAAAAATGCTTGTCCAGTATACAAACACTTCCAAGTGGGGAAAAGTGGTTTTTAATAGTTCTTTCAAGTTATTCAGCTCCAACAGACATGAAGGAGGCACATAATACAGCATCTATGAGTGGTCAATGGTTGTCCACCAGGAAAAGGTTCTTTCTTTTGATGGAGGAATGTATCAGATAGGAGAGAGGAAATATAGAAAAAATAGTGAAAAGCACCCTACAATCTTAAAGATTAGGTTTGACCACAGATTGAACATAAATCAGTCTTGTAAATTAGGCTAGAAACTTCAGATAAGATTTTGTCACTTGATCTAACAATTCTATTTGTGGAAATATGTCCAAAGGAAATAAATTCACTATCTTAATAAGACAGCTACACTCCGTGTTTATTGCAGAATTAGTCACAATAGACAGATATAAAGATAACATAAATCCATCAACAGATGAATGGATAAAGGAAGTGCATGTGTATATACATGTATACATACACGAATTGGAGAACTATTTAGTCTTAGAAAGTAAAGAAATTGGGCGGTTTGCAATAACGTGGATGAACCAGTCATAACAACAGAGAGTAGAATGATGGTTATCTGGAGTTGTGGGGTTAAGAGGCTGTGATTGTTTGAATCTAAAGTGTTCCCCATGGACACATATGTTCACAGCTTGGTCCCCAGCTGATGAAGCTATTTTGAGGGTGCTGTCATTGGGGGCATGTCCTTGGGAGCTATTTCTTGTCCTGGCCTCTTGCTGTCTTTTTCTGCTTCCTATCCACCATGTGGTAAGCAAGCTTCTGCCACACAATTCTGCCACTATGATATTCTGCCTTGCCTTGGGCTCAAAGCAATAGAACCAGCCAATCCTAGACTAAAACCTGTGAAACAATGAACCAAAAGAACATTTTCCACCCTTTAGTTGTTTTTCTGAAGTATTTGTGACAGCAACATAAACAACATAAACCTAACACATTTGTCAAAGGATACAAATCTTCAGTTATAAGATGAAAGAGTACCAAAGGCCTAATGTACATCATGGTGATTGTAGCTAAGAAACCACATCTCAGACATTCTCACCACACAGAAAAAAGCAGTATGTGATGTTATGGATATGTTGATTAGCTTGGTTATTACTATGGCTTAAATGTGCTCTCAAAGGTCATATGATGGAAGCTTGACCCCCAGTGCAGATTTATTTGAGGTGGGACTTAAAGAGACTTCTAAGTCATGACAGCTCTGCCTTCATCAATGTGTTAATGACATTATCCTAGGGGGATTTCTTTATAAAAGGAGGAATTTGCCTCCACTTGCACTTACTCTCTGTTGCTTATCTCCCATTCCCAATTCTCTCTCAATCTCTCTCTATCTCTCTCTCTCTCTCTTTTTCTCTCTGCCCCATCTGCTTTCTGTCATGTGATGATGCAGTAAAAAGGCCTTCATGATAGGTGGCACTTCTGCCTCAAAGTTGTGAACCAAATAAATTTCTGTTAATTATGAATTACCCAAGCTGTGTATTCTGTTATTAAAAAATGTTTTTTGTGTTTTTATTTATAAAATATATATTGATATAAATATATATACTTATAAATATATAAACATTGCAGTATACACTGTGATTTCTATTTCTTATATATTATCATGCCTCAATAAAGCTGGAGGAAGAAAAGGATGTGGCAATCTGGCCAAGAGCTGAGGTGCAGATTCCCTTTAAGAGAAGTGTGTCAGCTTTCAGTTGTTAACCATGAAGTAATTGATTACTGTTTTATGCAATCCCCTGAAAGCAGGTATGATAGATAGAATTCCGTAAACCATGAGCATATATTAAGTATCTAGGGGAAGTAGAAAGTCACTAGTATGGGCAGCGTGGGCCTGCTTCCCAATTGGTGGTGAGTAGACCAGCACAGGTGGTCAAGAGAGAAACTGTCCATGTTATCATCAGAGTAACTGAAGGAGTAGTCTGGAGGTTGAACCTCCTCTCCTCAAATCACTCTTCTTATGACTTTTAGTAAGTTGCCTAATTCTTGCAAACTCATTTACTCATCTCTACCATATAGATACTAAACTTACTTCACATAGCTGATTGAAAGAAGTGACCTCTTATAAAGTAGTTAGCATAAAGTTTTTACTTATTTTCTTTAATAGGCTTTTTTCATCACTGTGGCAAAATGCCTGAGAAAACAAGATAAAGGAAAAATTTATTTTGCTCACAGTTTCAGAGGTTCAGTCCTTGTCAGTTGGCTCCGTTGTTTTAGGGCCATGGTGAGGCAGAACACCATGGCAGGGAGTATGTGCTGGAGGAAAGCACCTCATCTCCTGGTGAACAGGAAAAAGAAAGAGAAAAAAATAGTGTTGGTGGGATTTCTCTTTTGTTCTCTTCTATGCAAAATATGCCAATCAGGCCCCAAGCCTATGGAATGATGCTACTTACATTCAGGGTGTATCTTCCCCTCTTGGTTAGTCATCTCTGGAAATACTGTCACAGACACACCCAGATCTGTTACTTACCAATTTCAGTCATGTTTACCATCAAGATTAACCATCATAAGCCCACCCCTTGTCAACTTGAGTCCCAAACACATCTCCTTAAGCCATAGTATTCAAATCCTGGCCCCCAAAAACCTCATGTCCATCTTATAATTCAAAATGCATTTGGTCTATCTCCAAGAGTCTCCAAAGTTTCAACAGTTGCATCATTGCTCAAAAGTCCAAGTTCAAAACCTCCTCTGAGACGCAAGGAAAACTCTTGGGTGTTAGCCCTCCTAAAATCAAAAAGAACGTTATATACTTCCAACATACAACAATACTGGGTAAATGCTCACTTTCCAAAATGGAGGAATAAGGAAATATGAAGGAAGAATGGGACCAAGACAATAGCAAACCCCAGAAGGGAAAACATTAAACTCTGTATCTCCATGTTCAGCATCCAGGGCAAATGGTGGCATGTTTGAGCACTCAAAGGCTTAAGCAGTCCCACCCCCTATAGCATCACACTTTGCAGCCCACCTGGCCACTCTCCTGGGCTGTCTCCACTCCTACAGGTAGCTTTCCTTGGCAGATATTCCATGTTTGTGGTGTATCTAAATTCCTGGAGTCTCACTTGCATGCTTAACTTCATTCTCATACCGTCAGATACAAACCCTTTCAGGGAATGCCTGTGCAGAAGCTGACCTTATACACATTGCCTGGCCTCCCAGTGTTTCCTCTGAAATCTGGATAGATACCTCTATGAATCCAGAACTTTTGGATTCTACCTGCCTGCAAAACTAGCACATGATTGACCACAAGTTCTTCCACCTGCTCAGTGGCTGGGCCCCTCTTGGACCATGGTTGCAGTGGCCTTTGATGTCTGGGCAGCTGTGCACAGTGAAATGAATACTGTAAAAACAGCATCCTAAACAGCCCTTTGCCACCAGAGTGCCCTGAAGAACTAACTCTTTTCTATGGGAAATTCTTTCAAATCTGTTAAAATATTTACCCACTTAAGCCTGTGATAGATGGAATCCGGCCAGTTCCTGAGATGCCCTCAAGAAATCTTTCCTACTTTTATGATACAAGATACTTGATTTCTTTTTAATGGTCCTAATCTCTTCAGCAGCAACACTTTTCTTGGCCCTAACTTTACAAGTGGATCTTTTCTGAAAAAAATTAGAAATTTCTCAAACGTTTCCTCTCTGCCTATAATTCTCACTGTAAAGTATCTAGCAATATCCACTATCACAGTCGAATGTTAAGCTGCCTTGAAATTTCCTCTGCAAGATTAATTAGTCTGATACTTTTAAATTCAGCCTCATAGAGTCTCAGGGCATGGGGAAAATGTAGACACATTCTTTGCCAGAATTTAACACAAATGATAGCTAGTCCAAATCTCAATAGAGTCCTTCCTATTCCCATTTCAAACTTCATGAGCACAATCTACTCTCCACATTTTTATCAGCATTTTGGTTTTCTGAGCTCCCACCAGTGTTGCCCATTAAACTGCTTATAGCATTCTTGGACTTTTCTAGCCCAAATCTCCAAACATTTCCAAAGTCTTCCTCCAAACAATTCTTACGGTTTCTGAACCACATAATCAGGAATGATCACAGTAACAACCCTACTTGTCTGGTACTAATTTTCTATGATGTTCAGTTTCGTCTTGTTTTAGCTCTGTGAAAAATACCCAAAAAACAGTGTGTAGGGAAGGATTTATTTTGGCCCGTGGTTTCAGAGGTTTCAGTCTGTGGTCATTTGATTCTGTGCATGGTAAGGTAAAACCATGTTGGGAATGTGTACTGGAGGAACACCACCTCACCTCTTTGTAGACAGGAAGGAGAGAGAAATTGAGAAAGAGAGAGAGAGAATATAAAATCTGTGCTAGCAGGCTTTCTGTTGTTCCCCCTTTTGTTCTGTCTGGGCCACCACCCTATGGAATGCTGCCACCTACTTTAAGGGTTTATTGTCCTCCCTTAATTGATCCCCTCTAGAAAAAAACCTCACAGACACACCTAGAGGTGTCTTCATTATTCTCCTAGGCACTCCTCAACCCCATAAAGTTGATAATCAACAAATATGTTGTCAACTCCCTTCGTGGTTGTTATTACTGTCGGTGGGTAAAGAAATCACTCACCAGAGATACGTGAACTTAGCTCTAGCAAAAACACAATTCCCTTCTCAATTTCCCCAAGTTTCTCTAGTATTATTTCTAGTATTATCAAGGAAGATCATCTTCAAGTAAGTTGCCATATGCCAGTGCAGTGGCTCAGAGTAGTAAGCACAGGCAACAACCGACTCTGACGTAGTCTTCTCCTCTCTTTCACTGCATGAAGATCTTTTATTAAGAAAAAAAAAAAACTCTACGAGATACCATCCCAGCACGCAGAGCACTGGAGTAATTTTTTAATTCACAAAATGAATTTATACTTTTTTAATAACATAACCAAATGACACTTCAAACTGACTGAGACATGAAAAACTATGAATGCTCCATGTAATTTTCTTAGAGTTTTAAATGTTTCTTCCCTCTTCTCTTACTTGAAAAGAAAAAAAAAGTAATGAAATGGTCAAATTTTAACATTCAAATCATCTAACACTCAAAACTTTACAGTAGAGGGGTAATAATCTTACAATACACACTTGTTTGACCTCTTGCATCCAAAAATGGAAGAATCAAAACAATCTTGTTCTGACAGTTAGTTGATTTTTTTTACGTTTTTCCTATTTAACGGATTTTTTTTTATCTTAACCAATACAATTAAGCTACAAAAGCAGTATCAAAAGCCAAGTTACTCAAGGTTTTTCAAAAGGATTGGTGGAGGGAACCAAGTTGCTCTCTCTAACTTATAAATCTCTAGAGCAGTTAAAATTATAGGTGGAAAGAAATGCAAAATGATGGTAAGAGAATTTAAGTTTGCAGAAGAAATTTAACTTATTCAAGCACAAATAAACAAGCTAAGTATGGGTTTATTAACATGGGAAAACAAAATGGGTTTTGCTCCCTGAAATTGTAGTGGGACTCGTATTGATAGGCTATGAACAACAAAATATGATCAAGTTTTAAAGGACTGATGAATTTAAAAGGAAATATTTCTTTAATTAAAATAGACATTGACAAACACTCATGAAAATAAAATAGTATCAAGTTCTTTGAGTGATTAGAGAATTGATGCAATGAGATATTAAAGGAACATGATAATTCCTGAATTGCCCTGATGCAATGAAGATATCCGTTGCATTTAAGTTTTAGCTTTACTGTCTTTATGTCATCTAAATCCTAGAAATTCTCTTACACATTTAGAATTTCAATGTATTTTGTTACGGTAAATCAAATTTGAGACTTGTGAAACCCAACAATTGAATTAGCTCACAGTTCTTTCTGGCACAATACTAATGAGGCCTGTGATGAATTGAATTTTGTAAGTTGGAGCTAGGCATGTTTGTGAATACTATAATTCCAGCTGCTCAGTAGGTAGAGGCAAGAAGATTGTGTGTTTGAGGCCAGCCCACACCAAAAAGGTTGAAAGACTGTCTCAAAAACAAAATAAAACAAAAGGCCCACAGAAGGATTTTTTAATTCACTTATCCATTCAGCTATTAAAAAAATTGCCAACTTCACTCACTTTCCTAGAAAATATCCTCAGAGCTAATATTTTAAAATATTTAGGAAATTCATCCTTCCCCAGTTGAATAATAAAAAAATTAATAAATACCAAAAAAAAAAGAAAAGAAATTCATTCTTGATCTTAATTGGTCTGAGATCAACACTACCTCACCTATGTTCTAGCCGCCTTGGCTGATGCAAATCTTGAGAGACAGGGTGGTTGTGATCTCTCAGCTCTTCCAACTAATGTCATTCCTTTCCTTAAAATCCTTCAAGGTTTAAAATTGCTTTTCAGATAAAGTTCAAACTTCTTCATGTTGCTCACAAAGCCTTTTCTGACTCTCACTCTGCATGTGTTTCTGATTTCAGAATCTCAGTCTTTGGAGAACCTCCCCCACCTTACCACCTCTTCAGAAATCACTCAATGCTGATCCCTTTTCTGGAATGCTTTTCCAAGTGTTACCCTCCAGATTAAATAAATCCAATGAGCATTTCATTTGTTAACTACGGTGTCCCTTCCCTGTGTAAGACTGCATATGTGCACACACACACACACACGCACACACACATTTATTTATAAAAACCACACCCAAGGCTGAGTCAGTTGCCTCTTTTTAGTACTTTTTCTCTGTATTCCTATCATCTTTTGAGTACTTCCATAGTACTTTAAACTTAGGTTTGAAAATCATTGATTATATTAAGCTAGTTGAAAAAGAAACATCTATCTTATAGAACGTGATATAAAAGTACTGACCTTTTCATCTGACCATTAGGAGCTCCCTAGTAAAAGTCCTTTGATTATAATAGATAAAAATTAGGATGAGATCACTCAGGAAGTGAAGAAATTCCAAAACTTCAAATAAGAATGCTATGTTTGGAGACCTATGTGTTCCAATTAGACATCTTTCTATCTTTGAGCAGTTTTCATTATTGAGCTGAATATTTCCTTACCCCATAAGTTGCAGTATTATTTTACTGAAATTCAGGGAAGATACCAGATATTTGCACAGAAGTTACTTGATGCTCAGCAGATAGGCAGTTCTCCTCTCTGTAGTTCTCAGGGAGGAAGGACTCTGAGGGGTCTGTCCACTTGGTTGGTCACATGAAAAAGGAACAGGTGAACATTTCTTGCCACCTTCATTAAATTGCTTCATTGCCTAAGACTGGATGAAAAACAGTAAGTTAGAGCCTGCAGACACTGCATGGTAAAAGAAAGTGTTAAGCCATAGAGATTGATTTACTTTAGATGAACCATTCCTAATATTTCCTTTGTGTTGCATACATTCACAGGAATGTTATTAATTGAATGAAGTTGATAGTTCCAAAAATTTTTTTCAGCAGTAATAAATGTGGCCCAGAGCTAAATTAAGACATCCTCTCACTACTTTGGGCATAGCAGTTTTTCTGAACAGCTGTTTTCTGTTAATAGGCGCATCCTTCCTGTAGAGCTAGCAAATTTGTAACCACCATCACGCTTGCTGCGTAACGGGCCCAGAGCACATAATCACAGAACATATTCCCGCTGTTTAGAAGGATTTTTTTCCCTTCGAAGTTGTACTTTTGGGAGACACACCATCTATTTTGCACTCTAGCTCCATGCTTTTCTTTAATTATAGTGTCTGATATTTATGGTGAGGAGAAGAAGATAAAGCTAAAAGTGTACAATTGCCTATTTAAAATATACATGATCACAAATCTTTGAAATGTGAAAAGTTCTTTGAGCTGGTGAAAGAATCATATTTAAAATTATGGATGCATCCTTACTCTACAATTTAGAAAACATTTTTAAAAAATAGATGATGACCATACTACACTAAAGGCTTCATAAGCTCTGAAATGCACTGGGAGCAAGAGGCCTGCCTTATCACCTCTTCAGTTTCATTGAAGTTTCAGCAAGAGTCCAGGAATTCGTTGGGATTTGTGGAGGCTTTTGAGCTTAATACTGCATTTTAGATAATGATTCTATTCATAATTTGGTTGTAAAAAGGCAGTCACTAAGCTCAATACTTAACTCTCCAACTGAACGTGGTCCGTTCAAGTTTCAAATCACAGGCTGTTCCAGTTTGTTCAAATTCATTTTTCTGTGAAAGCGGGTAACTTATTTGAAATGCTCTCATTCAAAGTGTATGGTTATTTGGAAAGAGGATACATTGAAAGGGGAAATTCACTTAAATGCAAGATGAAGGTGAATATTTAATTTATGAACAAGCAAAATAAAATTATTTCAGTCATTTAAACAGAAAATCATGCATGATGTGATTTTGAAACATACAGGAAAAGCTTCTTTTTAAAATACCTGCAGAAGTCAGAAAACTGAGAACAGAGTCTGGCATAGTGGGACACACCTGTCATCCCAACTACTAGAAAGGCAGAGGTAGGAAGACTGAGAATTTCAGGCCAACCCAGGCAAAGTTAGGGAGACCCTATGTCAAATACAAAACTCAGACAAAAGGCTGGGGGTGTGGTTCAGGTGTTAGAGTGCTTGTCTTGCAAGGGAGAAGCCCTGGGTTCAATCCCCAATACTGAAAGAAAAGGACAAAAGAGAGGAAAAAGGTAGGTTAACCCTTGGCACTCAAGTCAAACACCTTCTGTTTATTGTTATTAATAAAATTAAGGTCTATCCTGGCCTTGTACATTTGTTTGTCTTAAAAAAAACACTTGTTCTATTGAGAACGAAAGCAGTATTTCATAATAAAATAGTTTTGATAAGAATATAGATTTTAAAGTAAGCATCAGAGCAAAAGTTTTAATAAAATGATGAATAAACAATCCCCATTTACTGAACTTTAATGCTTTTTACTTTTAATGTTATTTTTATCAGGGTTTATTAATAGTACAGGGGGATTTCATTGTAAAAATTCTAAAGATACATACAGTGTACTTTGAGCAAGCTCACCCATGTTTCTTTAATTCCCCTCCATCCTTCTACTTTTTTCAAGCAGTAATTGGTAGGTTTCATTGTTATCTTCATATGAATATCGTTCATCCCCAACACTATCTCCTTCCCCTCGCCATCTTTCTTCTCCTGCTAGTCTCTCCCTAGCAGTACCTTTTATACTCATGCCACATTATTATTGCAGTTATTTTCTTGTTACACCAAGATTCCACATATGAGGAAATAATGTGATATTTGGCTTTTTGAGCTAAGTTTATTCCACTTAATATGATAATCTTCAGTTCCATCCATTTTCCTGCATCCATTTTTCTTTATGGCTGGATAATACTTCATTGTGTGTTTATGCCACATTTTCTTTACATTGTGTATTAATTTCAGAGAAAGTAGAATACCATACATAAAGTACAAAATGCAAGACAGGAAAGTGCCAACATTTGAGAGCATGCAATAATGAATTAATTATTCAACATTTCATATTAAAGCTTATTTTAAGGATAACATACAGCATTTATAGGGCAATATAAATATTCTTTTAAATTAGAGAAAAGTAAAAACAATAATTGTCATGAGTGCCAAAAATATAAATTATTCTAGAATTAATAGACTATAAATCCTCCTGCAATTCATTGAGAAGAAAAAAGTTGCATCAAGAACATTCAGCAGAATAAGACTCTAAGTTACTACATCTTTCATTATTTTCCTCTTCAGCTTACATAATAATTTCTTAAATAAATTTCCAATTTAAGTGGCTTCACTCACTGGTGAATTCTACCAAACATTTAAGTTGATGCTTTGAAAAAACTTTACAAATTTATAAACTTCAGGGAATACTTTAAAGAAAAAAATGACAACAATTGGGCGTGTAGGAGCTCAGGGTGTAGCTCAGTCAGGTGTACAGAAGCTCCTCAGCATGAAGAGGCCCTGGGCTCAATCCTCAGCTCTCCAAAAAAAAAAAAAAATTAACTGGGTGTGTAAATGTGACCACCTCACCTTAGGTATTAGAAAATAATAAGAAGATAATATATGAAATGTACCAATAATTTTAAATTTTACATGAAATGGAAACATTGTAAGAAAACACGATTTACAAAAACTACCACAAAAAGGAACAGGAAATCTTAACAATCTAATATGTGTTAAAGACATTGAATCTATACTTAAAAAACTTCCACAAAGAAAGCTCTAGTTCAAATGCTTTCCCCGGTGACTCCTACCGGCCTTTAGGAAGAAGCAAATCACCACCTCTCAGAAGAGTAAAGGCAGGCATCCTTCCCAATTTATTTAAAGATTCAACACAATCTGAATGCCAAAAGAACGTGGGTGGGAATATTAAGCAAAATACTGGTGAACCAAAGCCAGCGATATAAAAATCATACACAGAATTGAAATTGGATTTGCTCCAGGAACACAATGGTGTTTTAGCTTTAAAAAAATCAGTATAATTTGGCATAAAAGGCCATAAAAAAAGAAAAATATTACCATCTCAATAGATGCAGAAAAGTATTTGATGTTTTTATTTTTTGATTTTTATTATATTGCACAAAGGGGATTCATTGCGATATTTCCTTGTATGCACATAATCCACTTTAATCAAATTTGCTCCCTCCACTACTCTTTCTTGTAGCCCCGCCCTCCTTTTTTAAACAATTTTAATGTGTTTCATTATTCTGTTTTCATACATGCTTACAAAGTACTTTGATCATGTTCACACAAACCATTTACTCTCTCCTTTCACCCTATGCCCACAACTCTTCACAATAGTCAAACTATGGGATCAGCTTAGATGTCCATCAAGTGATGTATGGAAAAAGAAAATGTATGTGTATATTATAGTGTATTATTCTGTCATAAAGAAGAATGAAATTGTCTCATCTGCAGAAAAATGGATGGAACTGGAACCATCTTGTTAAGTGAAACAAACCAGACTGAGAAAGATAAGTATCATATGTTTTCTGCCATATGCAGTCTCAACCTATTAAAAAAATGAATGACATGAGTGTAAAACAGGAACCATTTGATAAATTTTAACATCCATTAATGTTAAATACAAAATCAAAATTAAAACCTTAGTAAACTTTCTTAAACAAGGAAAAAGAGAGGGCACCCTCTCATGGAAGCCCACCCCCCCAACTCTGGGTGCTCTACTCTCCCACTTTACACGTTTCTATTTCAATAAACTCTTCCATACACTTTTTAAAAAAAGAACCTTAGCAAACTTCAAAAGAAGAAAATTTCCATGCACAGAGATCAATTGCAGTTTATATATATATATATATATATATGAATAAATATTTGAAAAAGCAAAAATGATAAAACTTCTATAATCTAGCATCTAGACGATATATGATATTCCAAAAAGATAAGTAAACCATTAATCCTAAAAAGCACTAAAGAAAAAAGTTTACAAAAGAAATTATATTAATAGTATATTATGCTCATGAAGAGTCACCATTTAAAAATTATGAAATAGATATTTTCAAGACACACATTCCACAAGCCTTCTATCCAAGTGAATATAAGTCAGCACGTAGAGGAAAACCCATTTAAAGTAGAAGTTCACAAAAGAATGCATTTGATTTTTTGCAAAACTTTAGACACTACTCATTCGGATATCTTGATGGACTCTCTTCATTTTCTCTGTAGCCACGCTGCACTCGAACTCCTTCACAGCCAAGTGTGGTAGAGCATCCTACACAGTTCACCCCTCCACTTTTTATCCTCCTTATAGAACACTTTTGCAGGAAAACCAGACCACAGCAGACCTAAGCATGAATAATTCATGCCATACAACTTCAACCTGACCCTCGCTGGCTCCCAGCAATTCTTCTATTCACCCTTCATTGATTTTGTGGAGAAAACAGAGCCACATCCACTCTTCACATTCAGGAATCAATGTCCCTATGTTTGTATAACTTCCAAACTTAGAGAAAGAATAGACTTATTCTAAGCCTAACTTATAATAAAGGATCTTTGGAAGTCAGTCAGCCTAAGCCCTTTTCATTCCACAGCTGATGAAGCTGAGCCAAGAAACCTGAAGAGCCAGGAAATGTCTACCTCATCAACTTTTTAATTCTTTCTTCTCTTAACAAGGAAGTATGTTTGTTATTTAATTCTGTCCTTCCCTGCTTTTTACAAGATGCTGCTTCATCCAGTACCCTCCACTCTTTAATACATATTCACGGAATTTCTTTGAACTGGCAACTTTTTCCCACTCCATCTGCTACTGTATCAACCATAAACGCATTAAGATTTAAACAAGATAAAATCTGACTAACAGTTTCTTTAAATGTAAGGCTTTTTTCATATAACATACAATTTGAAGTTAGGGGAACTCTCACATTGACTCAGCAGCTCAAGAATAATAAGATTGACTTCTCTGCAATTATTCAGTCTTTTTCTCAGTCAAAAGAGAATGGAAGTCAGGTGTGGTGGCCCATGGCTGCAATCCCAGCACTCGGGAGGCTGAGGCATGAAGATCACAAGTTCCAGTCCAGCATGGGTTACATGGTGAGAGACTCTATCTAGAGAGAGAGAGAGGCAGAGACAGAGACAGACAGAGAGAGAGAGTCAGTGGTTCTAACAATAGGCATAACAGCTATTCAAGACGGGGGGAAAGAGCTAAGGATACAGTAACCATCACAGGAGCACTTTTACTTCAAAGCAAAATTTTCCTTCAAGCTCTACTCAACTATCTTCCATGCAAATATTACCAGATGGAAATATTCTACAGGGCTTTCCTGGATGCAAGGAGACTAGGGACTACAGTGACGTTGCATTCGTTTATTTCTTAGTAACGTCATGGCTCTCAACAAAATCAGGTTTGTCAGCAGGAACAAAAGAGAAAGTTTAGAGATTTGTCAACCAACAATGTTCTCTGGCATTCCACACCCTCAGCATAGAACCCATCCTCCTCACCCTGGCCTGCAGTAACCTTCTCCTCAGCAACCTACAGCCACTTGTGCCAACTCAGCTCCTCAATGCAGTCTAGCCAGCCAGTCCCCTTTCCATTCCATTCCACAGGGTAGTCTTTTCTCCTTACAGCCATCAATATCCTGCTTCCGTTTAGAACATTCTCTACTTTTCTCATCCCCATTCTCCTGAGCCCTTCAGCCTCAACTGAAACATAACTTCTTGGGGAAGCCTTCCCTGAACAAATTATTTAGTGAATCTCTCCATTATTATTGATCAGCAATTAGGGATTCTTTTCTTCATAGCAATTATCACAACTCAAGAGTAATTACATATATTTCATTAATGTTCATTTTTGGTCATCTCCTCCACTATACTGTAGCATTGCTCCCCTCGTTCATGCGTTCAATCAATATTTATTGAGCAACTATGTGCCAAGCACTATCCTTGGTTGCAGGGACAGCAATGAACAAGACAAAAAGACCTTGATTTCATAAGGTTCACATTCTAGTGGGGATCACAAATAATAAACACTCACATAATTTGCATTTATGTCATTTTCCATCATCTTCAGAATCTATCATACTGCCCGATGTTTGATAAATATTTATTGCATAAAATAACAAATGTACATTACAAAATGCCATATGTGCACTAGGGATGCAACCTTTGTCCTTTTGTAACTGCATTTGTAAGTAGCTAGAATGGCTTTTGACATAAAGGTAAAATGATAACAACCTACTGCAATCACTTTTATGACTGGAAGACAAAGAATGCTCGGCATAAATTGCTCATTAAGGCAGAGTTGAATAACTTTAGTAGAAACAATCTCTAAATTATTGCATTAATTTATAAATTATATGTTTTAAATACTTAGACAAGAGGTTTTAATGAGGAAGAATTAATGGCCCCTAAGTTTCTATGGTATTTCCCATTGAACTAAAGAGACAATGAATGATGAAGACACTAAGATAACCCAACAGAGAATGCCAACACTGCAAACAAAATCAAAAGACAGTATCAGAGCAGATTCCAGAGTTTAACTATAATTACTTTAACCAATCCAGGAGACAAAACCATGGGTCCATATATCTTTTCTTCCATTTGTGTCCATTGGGGAAACATTTTTTACATTAGAGTCATTAGGAAAACAAAAAATGAAATTATGCTAATTTGTAGCATATGTTGTCCTTAAAATAATATTATATACAGTATGTATACATGTGATGTTTCAGGATGGATGTTAATGATAAGGCATTACCTGAATAAATGAGGATGAGATAGAGGAAAGGTATTGGTTGTCATTACAAATTATAACACTGCATCTAATGTGTTTTGAATACTCAATATTCTCCACGTGTGTATAGTGGAAAACAGATATTTCAAGGCCAATTTTCAGTTTATCTGTAAACTTAGTGAAATAATACTTAGAGTACAAGACTGTCTCAATTGACAAGACAAATGCTTTACATATTACAAACTACTGAACAAAATGTTACTGACATACTGGTGTATTTACATACGTATGTATGAATATGAATTCTAACCCATTAAAATTGCCTGTACTTCTGTTCTAATTTCACTAGAATTTTGCAACAGATTATGTCTTTTACTTTTATTGTTACTTTTCCCCTCTGATTCGGCTAACTAAATTACTCTTCCAAAATAGAATGTAATTTTTGTTGGTTTTGAAATGTATTAAACATTCTCATATTCACCTCTACAATTAAATAAATTAATCAAATATGTGAAAAAGTAAAATACAACTTTTCTTAGGTTAACAAAACTAAAAGATATTTTTGGGCGAAATAACATCTTGTATTTTTTGTTCAGTATAGTCAGTGCTAAACAAATGATGACAGGAGTACTTAATATGCTGCTAAGAGCTGAGTTTTCTTAAATTTACAGAAAAATATGTGATTCAATTCATAATCTGTCCACTACAGATATTTTCTACAATTTACATGCTTTCATTTTTATATATCTGTCCTTGATTAAAATGCTTATTCTCTTATAAGTACTGTATTTCATTCAGCTTTACACTGCACACCTACCATGCACTCTGTTCTGTACACAGATAAGCAAGGGCAGTGCAGCTTCTCCATCACTTGAAACGGTCCCCAAGCTGTCAGTGGTCACATATAAACTGACTACAAATGAAAAAGTATTTTAAACAACCAGAACTTTAGAGATATTCACATTCTTGAACACAGAAATTCTTGGTGTGGTAGTTCAGTCTCTACCTTATACTGCAACCTTCTACAAGATGTGCTTATGACAGAGAAAGTGACCAGAAGGCAGGCTTTCACCAAAGTTATTCAGTCAACTGTGTCTCCACGCATCTTTTTCCTGTTAAAAAGTGAGGAAGGAGGACAGAAGAGGAGGTGTCTAAAATGACCATAAAGAGCATGTGCCAATTTTATTGACTGATTTACAGCTTGTAGAAGCCTGATTACCTGATCAAATCTATAATTCTTACCACATATTCTGAATTTTCAATGGAATTTTGGTGCTTTTGCATTTGTGTAAGCATATGAATGATAAGGCAATGCTCTTTGAGATAAAATATGCTTTTCCTTTAAAAATATATTCATATGTTCTATTCACATTAGAGATGAGTGCACACACACACACATATCACATATCTGGGCCAATTTCCTTGTCCTCAAGAGAAAAGACGAAAAGCATTTTTCTTCTTCCTATCTAGTAAGTATATGAGGTAGATATACACAGGAACATACATTGATATGGCTCAGTGATTCCTGATGTTTTTCTCCTGCTTATTGTTCTATTCTGGGATTACCACAAGCTTCCCTTCTTTAGGTGAAACTCTTTTTCTCAGTAACATGCTTTGCTAAATATACCCATGTTTGGTGATATTCCATCCCCTGGGTGTCAATGCTAACCTGTTCATTGAAGCCAAGCTGATGCTGGCAGGAAGCCCAGATAACTGGGGCACAGCAACTACATGGAGCCAAAGAGACTCTTATCAGTGTATTATTGAGGATAAACATTATAAGCAGTTGGTACAAAGCTCAGAAATTCTCTTCTTCCAGTTATTTGGTTTCACGCAGCTTTTTGAACAAAAGAGAATAGGAAAGTGATATCAGAATGGCATATCCCCCATCTCATTTCTGCCCCTCCTAGTGTACTCAAAATTCTACATCAATATGAATCCAAGAAAAGAACATATTTTAATAAAAGACTGTCGATATTAGCCCACAAGACTTACTGTCTTCATATACAAGAAGCAAATCAACCTAAAAGATGTTAGGATGTTTTCTTCCACAAGTATTTTCCTTTCCTTAGCATAATTTGTAGATACGTAAGTGCAAACATGAGAATGGAAGGGTAAGCACCACTGATTCTTTCTTCATAAGACACAAGTCCCTGGCATGACATATCAGATGTCCTTTCTGCTGTCAGGGAGTACCAAATTTAATGAACATCTAAACATAGTTTTTTAACCCTATTACCCACATTTGTTTAAAACAGAAGTCATCTTTATGATCTAACATGATCTCCCATGGAAGTAATTTTAATATTCTACAACTTTAAAATCAGAAAGTTTTCCCATAATATTTAACTTGATCTTTATTTGTAAGTTCTCTGTCATAAGAAAATCAAGGGAAGATATCATCATAATTCATTCATTTATTTTAATTTCTTATATTCAAATTTCTTCTGAACACTTTCCCATCACAAACATACAATCAATAGTTTTATCTGAATTTAAGAAGTTCTTTTTCATACTGAGGTTACAATATAAGCCTGTGATAATAATTTCTATTATTTATTTGAACTTTCATTCAGTTTCTCAAAACAGAGGTTGATGATGAAGGAGATAACAGAGTTCTTTGCTTTTAACACCTGGAAAATGACATTGCCTCATTCAAAGTAATTTGAAGCAAGGCACAGCACAGGTAGATCATACCTGTATTCCTAGCTCTGGAGACAGAGATCAGGAGAGAAGAATCATGGTACAAGGTCACTTTTGACTCTATCTCAACCAATTAAAAGCTGTATGTGATGGTACATGCCTGTCATCCCAGCTATCCAAGAAGCATAAATAGGATAGCCATTCAAGCCAGTCCAAACATAAATGCAAAATTTGAAAAATAACTAAAGTAAGGGATAGGGGTATGACTCAAGTCAAAAAGCACCTACTTAGCAAGTACAAGACACTGAGTTCAAACCCCAGGATAGCCAGAAACAAGTAATTTGGAAGGAAGAAACTATAGGTGCAGCAGAAACAGCATCAAGCTTGGGGGAAAAATCCTAGAAGTTTGGGATTAAAAATAAGAACTCAAGTAAGTCAATTTAGCTTCATCTATTTGTGTCCACTTTAGTAAATTATGTATTTTACCAAAACAAAGTGTTTACTAACTCTAAAATAGCTGTAGTATCTATGACTCACCTAATATAAATTTAGAAATATCAAAAGTGCTATGAAAATGAAAGCAAAATAATAATACGGTATTTGCCATCAGAATTCTTAGAACTTAGTTGGTGATATAAGTTTATACACATTCTAAAATGACACATTGACAACAGGTTAAAAATAGTGGAAACTATGGACCCTGTGGTATATGAAGAACTGTGCAAGTAAAAAGTCATCGCAGATGAGAGAGAAACTGTTACAAACATTCAGAGATAGGAGTGAAAATTGAAGGTATGAGAGACAAAGGAAGAAGAGTCAATAGACACAGTCCCCTTCACTGTACACATTGGAGGCCCCATTTGTGATTAAAATATTCCAGTGCATTCTTGTCTTCTCTAAATGGTCACCCCAACTATTCCACAAAGCCAAACTTTGCTTCCCAATACTTTCAAGCTAACCCAGTTTACTCTTACAGTTCAGATAGTTCACAAAAATGTGATGCTGAATTCCTTATTGCTCACCACCTGCTTCTCATGTTCTCTTTTCCTTCTTCCTCCTTCAAAATATAAACTCTGCTCAGTCTCACACTCCTAAAATGTCATATACTATATTTTAGTAAGTTCTTGCCATTCTTGGGCAATCTTGTCTTGCTCCTTGTCTTTTTCCTCAATTGTTGTATCATTTTTGGTGTCTTAAATATGTACCCAAATGGCCTGTCACTCTCTTTTCTTAGTTCCTGACCAATCTCACCTGCAATGTTTTACTCCAACCTTCGCAGTATAAGCCACAATCACAGTAGCTGCATTCCCTCTGAAACCTCTGAAAAGCATCAGATTCTGTGATCAGCACTCCCTATTACATGTGCAATTCACCAATCGCATCTCTCTTCAGCCATCCTCCCTCCCGACCACCACCACATCACTTCCCTTAACACAGACGCTATTGCCCATCCCAGCATCTACCAACACATTCATACTCCTTGCAGGCACTCTCAGATTTGTTCACATTTCCTCCATTCTTGTCATTTATTTATTTAAAAAATCAAACATTATTATCTTTTTCTCTGGGCTTCTAAATTTGAAAAAATACCTGAAGACTTATTGGGAGATAAAGGTGCTGAATACCCTAATTTTCTTTAAATTCATAAGTATCAAGAACAATTAGGCATTTCATTACCCAGAATATACCATATTATGTTAGGTTCTCCACACACGTTTATTATAAATTAATTTATACCGGATCATAAAGCAAGTTGCCTAGAAACCAGTTCCATTACTCAAAGACAATTAAACTAGAAATAATAATCAAAAGATAAATCATATAAAATTTACCTTTCCAGTTTCAGGGACTACTTCTAAATAATTAATGCAGCAGAAATATTAATATTATTATATATTATATTATATATAATATATAATAATATTAATATAATATATAATATTATATATTATATTATATATTATATAAAATTTTAAATAAAACAGTATTTTAATGCTCTATATTTTCTAGGGCAAATGGTGTTTAAAGAGAACTTTACAGTTTAAATGCTTATATTTTAGTGTAAATAGATCTTAACATTAATTAAACTTCTGTCTTCAAGAAATTTTTAAATTTAGAAAAATAAACACTCAAATATTGTTGAAAGGAAGAGATAATACATAATCAGAAGTTAAAGACAAGATGAAGATTCAGCTGATAAATAAAAAAGGTCAAACTCAGCCCTTTTAAAACAATGAACATGTAAATTTAATTAAAAAAGAGAAAAAGCAAAAATCAAATGATGGGACAGAAGTTTGAGACAGAAGCTCTGAGTTTACTGCAGTAGCGGAAACTGCTGTGCCCCGTTCCTTTATCTGATTTCAACTACAAATTCTAAAACACATTCCAAATCAATTAAAGGGGAGTTTACATTGTTCAAGTGAATCAAAATGTGGAGGATCAACCAGTCTGGGGATGAATTTCTTGCAGTCTTTTCACAAGGACAGGATAGTTATGGGGAAAAGCCCACACAGCTACTGTTTCAATAGATACTTCATTCTTGCTACTCAACTTCTGAACTATGAAAACATACTATGAAGCTTAATTGAAGCTTGAACACTACACGTAGAAAGAGAAATGTAATTCATGGTACAAGCCTGTGCTGCATGCCTACTAAGATAAATATATCAATATTATCCAAAAAATTTAAAGTCCATCCACAGTCTATACAGAACAATTTTTAAATGTCCAATGTAAAATGTAAAATTCCTCAACACATAAATAAGCAGGTCCCTGTAGCACATTTTCTGGAAAAAGAAATCAATTGGCTACACAAGCCAATCAATCCTAGAATGACCCAAGTGTTAGAATTATTGAGCAAAAACTGTTAAAGCAGCTATTATGAACATGAACCATCAGATAAAGGAAAAACACTTGAGATGAAGGAAAAATAAGAAATATTCAAACAGTAGAAAGTATAAAAAGAACTAAATGGAACTAAAAGGAAATTTTAGAACATAAAAATCAAATCCTAAATGAAAAAGTAACCACATTGATTTACAGATTCAATGCAATCCCTATCAAATTTCTAATGGCATATATCATATACATATGCTATATATATAAAACAAATATATATGATATTTATATATATAACAAAGAAAAACAAAGCTGAAGGCATCAAATTGCCTGATTACATATTATTTTACAAAGTTAGTTATGAAGATTGTAATATAATACAAAAAACTTAACATGTATAGAAACTGAAGAGATACACTAACTTCAAATACCGAAAATGTTCAAGTATTTCAAAAGAAAGTAGGAATAAAAGAAAAACAGAGTGGAAAACGGGCAAGAAAAAAAAATGGTTCACCTAAATCCAACCATGTCAAAGTTGCGTTAAATGTAATTGGTCCAATACTTCATTTAAAAGGCAGAGATTGACCAAAAGGCTGAAAAAAAAAATCATTTGCCTATGCTCACTTTTGCAACTTCTATTTCGCATAGTACTAAAGGTTCTAACTAATGCTATAAGACAATAAAAAGGCATAAAAGTAAGAAAAAAGAAATAAAATTATTGCTATTTGGAGATGATATGGTTGTATATAGAGAAGATTCCAGATAACTCATAAAACTACTATGAGTCCTAACAGGCTAATTTAGCAAAATCAGTTGTTTTCTTATATTCTAATAACAAAAATTGGAAAATAAAATTTTAAAAGTAATTCCATTACAAAGACATCACAAACATTAAATATTTAGGAATAAATCTTACAAAATATTTCCAACACTTTTACACTGAGAGCTACCAGCATTGGCGTGAAGAGAAAACCTAAAAAAATGGAGAGCCAATTGTTTTCATGGGCTGTAATGTCAGTATCACTAAGATGGCAATTCTCCCCAAATTGATTTATAAATTCAGTGCAATGTCAACCAAACTCCCAATCACTTTTTTTTCCAAACTGACAAGCTGGAGTACAATGAATTTTTAGGCAGCAAGGGAAGTATTTGTACCTTGATTTTGGCACAGTTTTCACAGTGTACATACATGTCAGAATCCATACACTTGAAATATGTGATGCTATTAAAAGCCAATTATACCCCACTATGTTTTACAAACAACATATGAAGATAAAAGGAAACTTTGAGCACCTTAATGTCTATATATGCCTATATATCTAAAAACCTAGATAAATTAGCCAAAGTACTAGAAAACTACAAAATATAGACTGATCATAAGGAAATCAAAAATCTAGACAATTTTAAACTGGTAAATTAATTGAACTAATTTGTTCTTAAAAAAAAAAAAAACTCTGACCCCAAGAAAAATGCCAAAGACCAGATATTTTGCAGGTGAGTTTTATTGATCCTTGAAGGAAAACACAATTCAAAGAAAACCACTTTAAAAGAAGAGTGAAGGAGGCTCCACTTCTCAACTCGATCTGTAATTCTAGCATAACCAAAACAGAAGATAGTGTGACAAAAAAGAAAAATTAAAAGTCAATCTCAATCTTGAACATGGTGCAAAATTCCTAAACAGAATATTCCAAATGAATTTGGTTTTGTATATAAAAACAAAACTAAATTTATTCTCAAGATTCTAGAAAGAAAAGATCATGATTTTTATATGATAAAAATTATTAGCTGTTAATAAGATATTATATGAAATCCAATTATTTGCTATTTTTAATTATCAAAATAAGCATAGAAGAAAACTTTAACCACATAAAGAGTATTTTTAAGATGTGACGGCAAGTATTGTTTTTAATGGGGAAAAAAGAATATGGCAGTAATTTGTTGTATGCATCACAAGAACTGATGATTCTGTGAAAATGCACTTACTGATTAATATTAAATTAAGAATATAAATTATTCAGTAATAACTATCACTAGAATCCTAAAATCACTCCATATAAAACTTTTTTCTTGGTGATACTGGGGTTTGAATTCAGGGCCTCATGCTTGCTAGGCAGGCGTTCTATCACTTGAGCTACACTCCAGCCCATTTTTGCTTCAGTTGTTCTTCAGATAGTCTCATATTTTTACCCAGAGCTGGGCCTGGACTGCACTCTTCTGTCCTAAGCCTCCCACATAACTGGAATGACAGGCATGAGTCACCACACCAGGCTTATTGGTTGAGACAGGATCTCTTTAGCTTTTTGCACAGACTACTTCTGAACCATGAGCCTCTGGATCTCCACCTCCCTAGTAGTTGGGATTACAGCTGAGTTCTATCACTATGAGCCCTAAGCCAAATCCTTGAAACTAATAAATTAGGTGTTTTATTCATACTAAAACCAAAGTTTCATTTATAAGTTCTTATTAAATAAGCACACATTTTGCTTTCATAAAAATAAAGTTCTGATACTTTCAACACTTATTTGCACCAACATATTGTTTCATATAGAAATAGCCCTTGGTTGGTAATATTTTTGTGTGTGAAACTGTTGACTATAAGTACATTTTAATAACTTTCAACTTAAGAAACTGTTCTCCACTTTCTACCACTATTGGTAATATTGGCAGATTAAAAAGTCCAAAATTATGCAAATATTCAGAAATGTTTTCCACAAATTGTTGCTGCAAATATCTTGAGAACACAATCATGAGATAATAGAATTTGCATAGCATATGTATTCAATCATTATGAACATTTATTTTTAAATTTCTTGAGCTAGGCGTTGTGTTGCATTTCTGGAATTCCAGCAGTGTGGAGACATAGGTAGGCAGATCACAGCTTGAGGCCAGCCCAAGGCAAGAGTAAAACGTTTTCTAAAAAATAGCTAAAAAATATATCTGGGGGCATGACTCAAGCGGTAAAGCAACTTCCTAATAAGCACCTGGCCCTGAGTTCAAATCCCAGTATTCTTTCCATATTTTCAACACTATGATGTACACTGAACAGTGGTTTTGACATCATTTTGCTTGAAAGATTAATTTTATTATGTGGAAAATGAATTGCAATCTCTCTGACACTGTAATTAAAGTACTTGTAACAGTGATTACAGCAATACCGTTCTGATAAAATAAGCAAACATGGTGTGATATAAACTTTGCTATGAAATACCAAATACCAAATTTAGCCAGTATATGTAGTAAGAGTGGTTTTTATTGTTACATACTCACAGTTGAAAACACCAACTAGGAATTTAGCTCCTTATGAAGCATGGTTTATTTTAAATGTTGTCATATCAAAAAGTGTTTTTTATATAATTTCTTCTTACAAGTTAGATAAAAATTGAGCTTATTCAAATAAAACACTTTACACCATCACTTAGAAATTACCAAAATACTCTGATATTTTTAGATCAGCTTCGTTCTTGCTTTTTGTTTTATTGATGGTCCTGGTGACTTGAACTTAGGACTTCAAGCTGGCTAGACAGGCGTTTGTCCACTTGAGCCATTCCACCAACCTTTTTTACTCTGGTTACTTTTGAGATAGGAGATCACTTTTAGTCCAGGTTGGCCTGGATGTGGTCCTATTTATGTCTAGCACAGGAGCTGGGATGACAGGCACACATCACAGCACCTGGCTTTTCTGTTGACACAAGGTATTGCAAACTTTTTGCCCAGGCAGTCCTTGAGCCACAATTCTCCTGATCTCTGCCTCCCAATTAGCTAGAATTAGAAGCGTGAGCCACTAATACCCAGGTTCTTTGATGCCATTTTTGAAAAATAATTACAATTGTAATAATAGGCATACAAATTGCCTACATTTGGAATCAATAAAACTATAATAAGACAATCAAAATTCAAAATATTATGCAGGAGATGAATGGTATAGTGAAATATCTGACCACATTAATATATCCACAAGAAGAGATTAACATGTCAGGATTATACTATTCGAACTATAGAAAATCAAACCAGAAATGTGAGTCTCAAGAAAGAATGTTCCCAGCAGATGAGGCATGTTCAAAGTACCTGGATGGCACTGGGTATGGGGACTCATGCCTTTAATCCTAGCACTCAGGAGGATGAGGTAGGAGAATTAAGAGTTCAAGGCCAGTCTGGGCTACAATGCACAAAGAAGGAAGGAAGGGAGGGAGGGAGAGTGGAAAGAAAAACACCGCACAACAAAAGGCAAGGAAAATATCCATAGAATCAGGAAGTTATTGAGTTTTTCCATTTGTTGGTAGTTCTTTGAAATTTATTTCACATTTATCATATTACTTACAATTTATAGTTGGGATTAGTCTATATTATATACTATTTCAATGAAGATATGTATCTTTAATTTTGCTCAATTATATTGTTAATTCAGTGAGTCCAAAAATATTTATTAAGGACCTACTAGGTAGCAGACACTATTGGAGGCATTAGGGAATATAGTGAATAAAATAGAGGAATATATCTGCCCTAACTTAGCTTATATTACAGAAAGAAACCTAGCATTGAGGAGTACTCTATTGTTAGCAATCTCACTGAGTTTGAAGAATAGTACCAAAAAGAAACAGAAATCAGTAACATGTCAACAGCTATCAATACAGCATGGAAAGAAATATAATTACTGTAGTCCCATACCAGAGTCTGGGTATGCAGAATTCTGCTAGCAATATGTGCCTAGTTAAGAGAATTAACTCCAGAGTGAGGATGAGCGCTGTTCTATTCAGAGAGTAGCATCCTGAATGTGCCATGCTGAATGAGTGGTGGTGTAGGATGAGTTCAGTGATGCCTTGAAAATCCTTCATTATAAAAGATGGATATACACCCCTTTGCTGAGCAAATTATTTATATTCATGAAGTGAATGCATCTAACAATGATCATTCAATTAACACATATAAAGGATTCAAAAGAGAAGTGATCCTTCCCTTGAGGCAAATGTGTCATTCAATATCCATGTCACTGCTGACGTATCAGGAACGTCAGATAAATATACACATACCTTACACTCCATGCAGTGGAATTAATTTCACTGGGGGATAAAACTGCCATTTGGCTCAATTACCTTCATACACTCTAATTCTAGAAGGCACACATCCATTCTTTTAAGCTTAGAAGGGCTTCATCACCAGAGTGATTTCCCTGGACGTGGAATATGTTTCACTTCAGAGTTAAAGGCAGTTTAAAGACAAGCAATCTTTGGGAAAGAGTGTAGAAGGCAGCTTAGCCCTTTCAGTTAGTAGTCTTTTTAAATCATGCATAAAAATGAGGAAATGAGCCCTTACACTGTATTACGACTCAGATTTTTATTTTTTATTATTTTTTAGTTTTTTATTGTTTTATTATTCATATGTGCATACAATGCTTGGGTCATTTCTCATCCCTGCCCCAACCCCCTCCCTTACTATCCACTCCGCCCCCTTCCTTTCCCCCTCACCACCTCAGTACCAGGCAGAAACTATTTTGCCCTTATCTCTAATTTTGTTGAAGAGAGAGTATAAGCAATAATAGGAAGGAACAAGGGTTTTTGCTGGTTGAGATAAGGATAGCTATGCAGGAAGTTGACTCACATTAATTTCATGTGCGTGTGTGTTACCTTCTAGGTTAATTCTTTTTGATGTAAACTTTTCTCTAGCTCCTACTTCCCTTTTCTTATTAACCTCAGTTGCTTTTAAGGTATCTGCTTTAGTTTCTCTGCATTGAGGGCAACAAATGCTAGCTAATTTTTTAGGTGTCTTACCTATCCTCACACCTCACTTGTGTGCTCTCACTTTTATCATGTGCTCAAAGTCCAATCCCATTACTGTGTTTGCCCTTGATCTAATGTCCACATATGAGGGAGAACATACGATTTTTGGTCTTTTGGGTCAGGCTAATCTCACTCAGAATGATGTTCTCCAATTCGATCCACTTACCAGCGAATGATAACATTTCGTTCTTCTTCATGGCTGCATAAAATTCCATTGTGTATAGATACCACATTTTCTTAATCCATTCGTCAGTGGTGGGGCATCTTGGCTGTTTCCATAACTTGGCTATTGTGAATAGTGCCACAATAAACATGGGTGTGCAGGTGCCTCTGGAGTAACCTGTGTCACAGTCTTTTGGGTATATCCCCAAGAGTGGGATTGCTGGATCAAATGGTAGATCAATGTTTAGCTTTTTAAGTAGCCTCCAAATTTTTTTCCAGAGTGGTTGTACTAGTCTACATTCCCACCAACAGTGTAAGAGGGTTCCTTTTTCCCCACATCCTCGCCAACACCTGTTGTTGGTGGTGTTGCTGATGATGGCTGTTCTAACAGGGGTGAGGTGGAATTTTAGTGTGGTTTTAATTTGCATTTTCTTTATTGCTAGAGATGGTGAGCATTTTTTCATGTGTTTTTTGGCCATTTGAATTTCTTCTTTTGAGAAAGTTCTATTTAGTTCCCTTGCCCATTTCTTTATTGGTTCATTAGTTTTGGGAGAATTTAGTTTTTTAAGTTCCCTGTATATTCTGGTTATCAGTCCTTTGTCTGATGTGTAGTTGGCAAATATTTTCTCCCACTCTGTGGGTGATCTCTTCAGTTTAGAGACCATTTCTTTTGATGAACAGAAGCTTTTTAGCTTTATGAGGTCCCATTTATCCATGCTATCTCTTAATTGCTGTGCTGCTGGGATTTTGTTGAGAAAGTTCTTACTTATACCTACTAACTCTAGAGTATTTCCTACTCTTTCCTGTATCAACTTTAGAGTTTGTTGTCTGATATTAAGATCCTTGATCCATTTTGAGTTAATCTTGGTATAGGGTGATATACATGGATCTAGTTTCAGTTTTTTGCAGACTGCTAACCTGTTTTCCCAGCAGTTTTTGTTGATGAGGCTGTTTTTTCTCCATTGTATATTTTTAGCGCCTTTGTCAAAGACAAGTTGGTTAGAGTTGTGTAACTTCATATCTGGATCCTTTATTCTGTTCTTCATGTCTGTTTTTGTGCCAGTACCATGCTGTTTTTATTGTTATTGCTTTGTAATATAGTTTGAAGTCAGGTATTGTGATACCTCCTGCATTGTTCTTTGACTGAGTATTGTCTTGGCTATTCGTGGCCTCTTGTGTTTCCATATAAATTTAACGGTAGATTTTTCAATCTCTTTAATGAATGTCATTGGAATTTTGATGGGAATTGCATTAAACATGTAGATTACTTTTGAGAGTATAGACATTTTTACTATGTTGCTTCTACCAATCCATGAGCATGGGAGATCTCTCCACTTTCTATAGTCTTCCTCAAACTCTTCAGAAGTTTATAGTTTTCCTTGTAGAGGTCATTCACATCTTTTGTTAGGTTTACACCTAGGTATTTGATTTTTTTTTGAGGCTATTATAAGTGGAATTGTTTTCATACATTCTTTTTCAGTTTGCTCATTATTAGTGTATAGAAATGCTAATGAATTTTCTATGTTGATTTTATATCCTGCTACCTTGCTATAGCTATTGATGATGTCTAGAAGCTTCTGAGTAGAGGTTTTTGGGTTTTTAAGGTATAGGATCATGTCGTCTGCAAATAGGGATATTTTGACAGTTTATTTACCTATTTGTATTCCTTTTATTCCCTCTTCTTACCTAATTGCTCTGGCTAGGAATTCTAGTACTATGTTGAATAGGAGTAGAGATAGTGGGCATCCTTGTCTGGTTCCTGATTTTAGAGGGAATGGTTTCAGTTTTTCTCCGTTAAGTATAATGCTGGCTATAGGTTTGTCATATATAGCTTTTATAATGTTGAGGTACTTTCCTTCTATTCCTAGTTTTCTTAGAACTTTTATCATGAAATGGTGTTGGATCTTATCAAAGGCTTTTTCTGCATCTATTTTGGTGATCAAGTGGTTTTTGTCTTTGCTTCTGTTAATGCGGTTTATTACATTTATTGATTTTCGTATGTTGAACCACCCCTGCATTCCTGGAATGAAACCTACTTAGTTGTGGTGAATAATCTTTTTGATGTGTTGTTGAATTCAGTTTGCCATTATTTTGTTGAGGATTTTTGCATCAATGTTAATTAAGGAAATTGGCCTATAGTTCTCCTTTTTGGAGGTGTCTTTGCCTGGTTTTGGGATAAGTGTAAGTGTAATACTGGCTTCATAAAATGTGTTTGGCAGTTTTCCTTCCCTTTCTATTTCATGGAACAGTTTAAGGAGGGTTGGTATCAGTTCTTCTATAAATGTCTGATAGAATTCAGCAGAGAATCTATCAAGTCCTGACTTTTCTTTTTGGGGAGACTCTTGATTGCTGCTTCAATTTCATTTTGTGTTATAGATCTATTCAGGTGATTAGTTTCCTCTTGGTTCAGTTTTGGATGATCATATGTATCTAGAAATCTGTCCATTTCTTTGAGATTTTCAAACTTATTTGAATATAGGTTCTCAAAGTAGTCTATGATGATTTCCTGGACTTCGATTGTGTTTGTTGTTATCTCTGCTTTTGCATTCCTGATTCTACTAATTTGGGTTTTTTCTCTCCTCATTTATCGATCTTGTTTATTTTTTCAAAGAACCAACTTTTTGTTTCATTAATTCTTTCTATGGTTGTTTTGGTTTCTATTTCATTGATTTCAGCTCTTATTTTTATTATTTCTCTCCTATTTGTTTTGGGATTTGCTTGTTCTTCGTTTTCTAGGAGTTTGAGATGTATCATTAAGTCACTGATTTAGGATCTTTCAGTCTTTTTAATATATGCACTCATGGCTAAAAACTTTCCTCTCAGGACTGCCTTTGCTGTGTCCCATAGGTTCTGGTAGGTTGTGTTTTCATTTTCATTGACTTCCAGGAACTTTTTAACTTCCTCTTTTATTTCACCAATGATCCATTGTTCATTACGTAATGAGTTGTTCAGTTTCCAGCAGTTTGTGTGTTTTTTGTCTTTACTTTTGTTATTCAGTTTTAGTTTTACTGCGTTGTGATCAGATAGTATGCACAGTATAATTTCTATTTTCTTATATTTACTGAGGCTTGCTTTGTGCCCTAGGATTTGATCTATTTTGGAGAAGGTTCCATGGGCTGCTGAGAAGAATGTATATTGTGTAGAAGTTGGATGAAATGTTCTGTAGACATCTACTAGGTCCATTTGAGCTATTGTATATTTTTGATCATGGATTTCTTTATTGATTTTTTGTTTGATGACCTATGTATTGATGATAATGGGGTGTTAGTCTCCCACTACTACTGTGTTGGAGTTAATATATGGTTTTAGGTCTTTCAGGGTATGTTTGATGAAATTGGGTGCGTTGACATTGGGTGCATACAGGTTGATGATTATTATTTCCTTTTGGTCTATTTCCCCTTTTATTAGTATGGAATGTCCTTCTCTATCTCATTTGATCAATGTAGGTTTGAAGTCTACTTTGTCAGAGATAAGTATTGCTACTCCTGCCTGTTTTCAGGGGACACTGGCTTGGCAAATCTTGTTCCAGCCTTTCATCCTTAGCCTATGCTTATTCCTGACAATGAGATGGGTCTCCTGTAATCAACAAATTGTTGGATCTTCCTTTTTAATCCATTTCGTCAAGTGGTGCCTTTTGATGGGTGAATTAAGTCCGTTAACACAAAATGTTAGTACTGATAGGTGTGTGGTGATTCCTGTCATTTAGTTGTCTTAGTTGTTTGAAGGATTGATTGTGTGTACCTAAGTTGAGGTTATTTTCTACTTTCTTGCTTTTTCTTTTCCTGTAGTTTGGTGCTGCCTGTCTTTTCATGGTTAACTTGGGTTTCACTTTCTGTGTGCAGAATCCCTTGAAGAATCTTTTGTAGTGGTGGCTTTGTGGTCACATATTGGTTTAGTTTTTGGTTATCATGGAAGATTTTTACTACTCCATCTACTTTGAATGATAGTTTTTCTGGGTAGAGTATCCTGGGGTTGCAGTTATTTTCATTCAGTGCCTGGAAGATCTCACCTCATGCTCTTCTTGCTTTTAATGTTTCTGTTGAGAAGTCTGCTGTGATTTTGATGGGTTTACCTTTGTATGTTACTTGTTTTTTCTCTCTTACAGCCTTCAATATTCTTTCCCCAGTTTCTGAACTTGTTGTTTTAATGATGATGTGTCATGGAGTAGTAGTATTTTGATCTGGTCTGTTTGGTGTCCTGGAGGCCTCTTGCATCTGTATGGTAATATCTTTCTCTAGATTTGGGAAATTTTCTGTTATTATTTTGTTGAATATATTATGCATTCCCTTTGTTTGCACCTCTTCTCCTTCTTCGATGCCCATGATTCTCAAGTTTGGTCTTTTGATGGAGTCGGTGTGTTCTTTCATTTTCTTTTCACAGGTCTTGAGTTGTTTAATTAATAGTTCTTCAGTTTTTCCTTTAATTACCATTTCATCTTCAAATTCTGAGATTCTGTCTTCTGTTCGTTCTGTTCTGCTGGATTGGCCTTCCGTTTTGTTTTGCAGTTCTGTTTCATTCTTTTTTCTGAGGTTTTCCATATCCTGGGTGGTTTCCTCTTTAATGTTGTCTATTTTTGTCCTGAGTTCATTTATCTGTTTATTAATCATGTCCTCTGTTTCACTTTGGTATTTATACAGTACTTCTATGCTTTCCTTTAATTCTTCTTTTACTTTTTCAAATTCTCTACTTTTGTTGTCTTGGAATTTCCTTGAGTGTCTCCTGTACATTTTGGTTGACCATCTTCCTTTTGTTGAAGTCTGGATCTGACTATCTGTTTTCTTCAATTCCGTTGGTTCCTGTACTAATTTTTTGCTGTGGGGTACCTGGTTTCCCTGTTTTTTCTGTCTTCCCATCATTGCCCTTGATATTGTTATTGTCCCTGTACTGTGTGCAATTAAGTATTTTCTGTCTTATAATAATATCACTAGTGATATTCAGAATGGAAGGGTGAGAAGGAATGGAAAGCAAAGAAATGAAAGGAAAAGGGAAAAACAAATAATCACTTAGATAGAAAAAAAACAAAACAAAGAAACAAACAAAAGAAGTTTTAAAGATATAAATAGGAAGAGACAGTGTAGTAATTGACCTTAAGCTGAAAAGGCATTAGAGAGACAGAGAGAGGAGAGAGGATTGAAAATAAAAAATAAAAAGAATAAAGATGAGAATAAAAATAAACAATAAGTAAATGAAAGAAAAAAATTATAAATAAAATAAAATAAAACAAAATGAAAAATAGAAAATAAAAAAAAAACCTCCAAGTTCAAATGCAATGAAGTTTCAGTCTTAATGATTTTCGTGTCCGTCTCAGCCTCCAATCCTGGAGATGGTGCCTCATATGGTGTTCTGTAGTTGTCTCATCAAAGGGATGCATAAAGTAGAACAAAACTGCACACACAAAAAAAAAAACCCACAAAGAGTCCCAAGTTCAAATGCAATACAGTTCCAGTAAGCTTTTCCGCATGCAGGTGTAGTTCGGTTGTTTTCTCATCAAAAGTAGGGAGAGAGAAAAAAACAGAGTCTGAAGACATGTCTGTGAATGGCTGTCTGCGGTTGTGGCTTGCCTGTCCGCTGTTGTCAGCCTGCTGTTTGCTGGAGGCATTATTTATGCAGATCTCTGGGGTAAGCTTAGCACTCACTTGGCCCCCCAGGCTTTGTTTACTCAGAGTTCTCCTGTGTGTGAGCCTCTGCTACAAGCTTTCCCCTTTCCAAGCACACTGGGGGAGGTGACACTGCACCCGCTTTCTCAGGCCTGCTAGTTTATTTACAGTTCACGTGGGAGGTGGGTCTTCCCCCCTCTCCTGTGGAGTTTTCCTCCCTCAGCCACTCTCACAAGCTTTCCCACTCCTGGTTGCTGGGCATGCACCCCCCCTCCCGCCGGAGCCTCCCTGGCCCACCTGTCTTGTTTATTGTTCTTATTGCTTATTACTCAGTTTCTCTTTTTTCCCAGGGTGGAGGTCGGTCTGATCTGGCCCAGGCTTGTCTGTGGGAGTACTGCGGTACCACTAAGCTCACCTTGTCCGTGTCTTCCCAAGCTGTCTGGGCGCGGGCAACTGGCGGCTCAGGGGCCCTCCTGGTTTCTCCATTTAACGTGAAGTGGAGATTCTCTGCCCCAGCTGGAGGTGTGGAGGAGTCAAAGTTTTGCCTCTCCTCGGTGGTTTTGCCTGCAAGGTGTGTCTCCAGCATCTCTCCAAGATTTCACTATAGGAGCCTCACTTTCTGCTTCCTACCTCTAGCCGCCATCTTCTCATCAGGTGATTCTAAACTACTCAGGTTTTTAAACAATCCACAGAGGAATGATATTTATATAGATGGATTGATGAATGAGTAATTTATATAACATCAACAAAGGTTTACAGGGAGCATAAGACAGGTATTCAAAACTTTGTAGCACTTGCTCTGCTACCGCTCATTCCCCCATGAATTTTGTGTGTTCCTTGTATCTTCACATACTGAGATTTCTGTTTGTACACAGCATCTTAAAACAAGAGGATAATTTAGGATCACTTTCAATTTTTTTTCAGCTCATAGGTAAACAATGCTCTAAATACAGTAATATTTTATACCACATTTACAATACAATGTAAATTCCACTTTGCAAAAATAAATACTCTTTTCTGACAAAATAGATGACTTTTGGCTTTTTGTTTCATTTTCATTGTTTGCTTTTGCTCTGCTGGGGATGAAACCCAGGGTCTTTGCAGACAAACACTCTACCACAGAGCTGCATCTCCAGCCCAAAACAGTTGGATTATGATAGACTAAAGAATGCATTCTTGCTCTGGAGAACCACCAGATCAGATATTTGAATCAACATCTACTTACTTTATTTTCTTTTCTTTTATTCATATGTGCACTCAATTTTTGGATCATTTCTTCCCCCTTCCCCTCACCTCCTCCTTTACACCCCCACCCTCTCCCTTTCCTCCCCCCCCCCACCAAGCAGAAATGATTTTGCCCTTATCTCTAATTTTGTTGAAGAGAGAGTATAAGCAATAATAGGAAGGACCAAGGGTTTTTCCTAGTTGAGATAAGGATAGCTATACAGGGAGTTGACTCACATTGCTTTCCTGTACATATGTGTTACATTCTAAATTAATTCTTCTTTAATTAACCTTTTCTCTAGTTCCTTGTCCTCTTCTCCTATTGGCCTCAAATTCTCCTATTGATTTAAAGTTTCTGCATTAGTTTCTTTGCATTGAGGATATCAAATGCTATCTTGGTTTTTTCGGGGTTTCTGTCCTATCCTCACACCTCCCTTGTGTGCTCTCGCCTCATCATGTGATCAAAGTCCAATCCCCTTGTTGTGTTTGCCCTTGATCTAAAGTCCACATATGAGGGACAACATACGATTTTTGGTCTTCTGACTCTGGCTAACCTTGCTCAGAATGATGTTCTCCAGTTCCATCCATTTACCTGCAAATGATAAGATTTCATTCTTCTTCATGGCTGAGTAGTATTCCATTGTGTATAGATACCACATTTTCTTCTTTCTTTTTTTCATTTTTCTTTTATTATTCATATGTGCATACAAGGCTTGGTTCATTTCTCCCCCCGGCCCCCACCCCCTCCCTTACCACCCACTCCGCCCCCTCCCTCTCCCCCCCAATACCCAGCAGAAACTATTTTGCCCTTATTTCTAATTTTGTTGTAGAGAGAGTATAAGCAATAATAGGAAGGGACAAGGGTTTTTGCTGGTTGAGATAAGGATAACTATACAGGGCATTGACTCACATTGATTTCCTGTGTTACCTTCTAGGTTAATTCTTTTTGATCTAACCTTTTCTCTAGTTCCTGGTCCCCTTCTCCTATTGGCCTCAGTAGCTTTTAAGGTATCTGCTTTAGTTTCTCTGCGTTAAGGGCAACAAATGCTAGCTAATTTTTTTAGGTGTCTTACCTATCCTCACCCCTCCCTTGTGTGCTCTCGCTTTTATCATGTGCTCATAGTCCAGTCCCCTTGTTGTGTTTGCCCTTGATCTAATGTCCACATATGAGGGAGAACATAAGATTTTTGGTCTTTTGGGCCAGGCTAACCTCACTCAGAATGATGTTCTCCAATTCGATCCATTTACCAGCAAATGATAACATTTCGTTCTTCTTCATGGCTGCATAGAATTCCATTGTGTGTAGATACCACATTTTCTTAATCCATTCGTCAGTCGTGGGGCATCTTGGCTGTTTCCATAACTTGGCTATTGTGAATAGTGCCACAATAAACATGGGTGTGCAGGTGCCTCTGGAGTAACCTGTGTCACAGTCTTTTGGGTATATCCCCAAGAGTGGCATTGCTGGATCAAATGGTAGATCAATGTCTAGTTTTTAAGTAGCCTCCAAATTTTTTTCCAGAGTGGTTGTACTAGTTTACATCCCCATCAACAGTGTAAGAGGGTTCCTTTTTCCCCACATCCTTGCCAACACCTGTTGTTGGTGGTGTTGATGATGATGGCTATTCTAACAGGGGTGAGGTGGAATCTTAGCGTGGTTTTAATTTGCATTTCCTTTATTGCTAGAGATGGTGAGCATTTTTTCATGTGCTTTCTGGCCATTTGAATTTCTTCTTTTGAGAAAGTTCTGTTTAGTTCACTTGCCCATTTCTTTATTGGTTCATTAGTTTTGGGAGAATTTAGTTTTTTAAGTTCCCTATATATTCTGGTTATCAGTCCTTTGTCTGATGTATAGTTGGCAAATATTTTCTCCTACTCTGTGGGTGTTCTCTTCAGTTTAGAGACCATTTCTTTTGATGAACAGAAGCTTTTTAGTTTTATGAGGTCCCATTTGTCTATGCTATCTCTTAGTTGCTGAGCTGCTGTGGTTCCATTGAGAAAGTCCTTGCCTATACCTATTAGTTCCAAAGAATTTCCTACACTTTCTTGTACCAACTTTAGAGTTTAGAGTCTGATATTGGGGTCCTTGATTCATTTTGAGTTAATATTGGTATAGGGTGATAAACAAGGATCTAATTTCATTTTCTTTGCAGACTGCTAACAAGTTTTCCCAGCAGTTTTTGTTGAAGAGGCTGTCTTTCCTCCATCATATATTTTTAGTACCTTTGTCAAAGACAAGTTGGTTATAGTTGTGTGGCTTCATATCTGGGTCCTCTATGTTGTTCCACTGGTCTTCTTGTCTGTTTTTGTGCCAGTACCATGCTGTTTTTATAGCTATTGTTTTCTAGCATAGTTGAAGTCAGGTATCATGATACCTCCAGCATTGTTGTTTTTGCTGAGTGTTCCCTTGACTATTTGTGTTTTCTTGTGTTTCCATATAAATTTCACAATAGATTTTTCAATCTCTTTAATGAATGTCATTGGAATTTTAATGGGAATTGCATTAAATATGTAGATTACTTTTGGTAGTATCAACATTTTTACTATGTTGATTCTAAAAATCCATGAGCATGGGAGATCTCTCCACTTTCTATAGTCTTCCTCAATCTCTTTCTTCAGGAGTTTATAGTTTTCCTTGTAGAGGTCAGTCACATTCTTTGCTAAGTTTACTCTTAAGTATTTCATTTTTTTTTGAGGCTATTGTAAATAAATTGTTTTCATACTTTCTTTCTCAATTTGTTCATTATTAGTGTATAGAAATGCTAATGATTTTTCTATGTCCTGCCACCTTGCTATAGCTGCTGATGGTGTCTAGGAGCTTTTGAGTAGAGTTTTTGGGTCTTTAAGGTATAGGATCATATACTCTGCAAATAGGGATATTTTCAGTTTCTTTACCTATTTGTATTCCTTTTATTCTTTCTTCTTGCCTAATTGCTGTGCCTAGTTATTCCAGTACTATGTTGAATAGGAGTGGGGATAGTGGGCATCCTTGTCTAGTTCCTGATTTTAGAGAGAATGATTTCACTTTTGCTCTGTGAAGTATGACGTTGGTTGTAGGTTTGTCATATACAGTTTTTATAATGTTGAGGTACTTTCCTTCTATTCCTAGTTTACTTAGAGCTTTTATCATGAAATGGTGTTGGATCTTATCAAAGGCTTTTTCTGCATTTATTGAGATGATCAAGTGGTTTTTGTCTTTGCTTCTGTTAATGTGATTTATTATGTTTATTGATTTTCGTATGTTGAACCAACCCTGCTTTCCTGGAATGAAGCCTATTTGGTTGTGGTGAATGATATTTTTGATGTGTTGTTGAATTCGATTTGCCATTATTTTGTTGAGGATTTTTGCATCAATGTTCATTAAGGAGATTGGCCTATAGTTCTAGTTTTTGGAGGTGTCTTTGCCTGGTTGTGGGATAAGTGTAATACTGGCTTCATAAAATGTGTTAGCCAGTTTTCCTTCCCTTTCCATTTCATGGAACAATTTAAGGAGGGTTGGTATCAGTTCTTCTTTAAAGGTCTGATAGAATTCAGCAGAGAATCCATCAGGTCCTGGACTTTTCTTAAGGGGAGACTCTTGATTGCTGCTTCAATTTCATTTTGTGTTATAGATCTATTCAGGTGATTCATTTCCTCTTGGTTCACTTTGGATGATCATATGTATCTAGAAATCTGTCCGTTTCTTTGAGATTTTCAAATTTATTTGAATATAGGTTCTCAAAGTAGTCTCTGATGATTTCCTGGACTTCCATGGTATTTGTTGTTATCTCCCCTTTTGCATTCCTGATTTTTCTGATTTGGGTTTCTTCTCTCCTCATTTTATTCAGGTTTGCCAGGGGTCTATCGATCTTGTTTATTCTTTCAAAGAACCAACTTTTTGTTTCATTAATTCTTTCTATGGTTGTTTTGGTTTCTATTTCATTGATTTCAGCTCTTATTTTTATTATTTCTCTCCTAATATTTGTTTTGGGATTTGCTTGCTCTTGTTTTTCTAAGAGTTTAAGATATATCATTAGGTCACTGATTTAAGATATTTCAGTCTTTGTAATATATGCACTAATGGCTATAAACTTTCCCCTCACGACTGCCTTTGCAGTCCCATAAGTTCCAGTACCTTGTGTTTTCATTTTCATTGACTTCCAGGAACCTTTTAATTTCCTCTTTTATTTCATCAATATCCATTGTTCATTAAGCAATGAGCATTCAGTTTCCAACTGTTTGCATGTTTTTTGCCTTTATTTTTGTTGTTGAGTTCTAGTTTCAATGCATTGTGATCACATAGAATGCATGGTATAATTTCTATTTTCTTATATTTTCTGAAGCTTGCTTTGTGCCCTAGGATGTGATCTATTTTGGAGACGGTTCTGTGGGCTGCTTGGAAGAATGTATATTGTGTAGAAGTTGGGTGAAATGTTCTGCACACATCAACTAGGTCCATTGGATCTATGGTATGTTTTAGATCTAAGATTTCCTATTTTTTGTTTGATGACCTATGTATTGATGATAATGGGGTGTTAGTCTCCCACTACTACTGTGTTGGAGTTAATATATGCTTTTAGGTCCTTCAGAGTATGTTGATGAAATTGGGTGCATTGACATTGGGTGCATATAGGTTGATAATTGTTATTTCCTTTTGGTCTATTTCCCCTTTTATTAGTATGGAACGTCCTTCTTTATCTTATTTCATCAATGTGGGTTTGATGTCTACTTTGTCAGAGATAAGTATTGCTACTCCTGCGTGTTTTGTGGGGCCATTGGCTTGGTAAATCTTCTTCCAGTCTTTCATTCTAAACCTATGGTTATTTCAATGAGATAGGTCTCCTGTAAGCAACAAATTGTTGGATCTTGCTGTTTAATCCAGTTTGTCAAACAGTGCCTTTTGATGGGGGAGTTAAGTCCCTTAACATTAAGAGTTAGTAGTGATAGGTATGTGGTGATTCCTGTTATTTAGTTCTTTTAGTTGTTTGAAGGTTTGATTGTGTGTAGCTAAATCGATGTTACTCTCTACTTTCTTGCTTTTTCTTTTCCTGTGGTTTGGTGCTGCCTGTCCTTTCATGGTTTTGTTGTGTTTCACTTTCTGTGTGCAGAATCCCTTGAAGAACCTTTTGTAGTGGTGGCTTTGTGGTCACATATTGTTTTAGTTTCTGCTTATCATGGAAGACTTTTATTGCTCCATCTATTTTGAATGATAGTTTTGCTAGGTAGAGTAACACAGGGTTGAAGTTATTTTCATTCAGTGCCTGGAAGAACTCACCCCAAGCTCTTCTTGGTTTTAATGTTTCTGTTGAGAAGTCTGCTGTGATTTTGATGGCTTTACTTTTGTATGTTACTTGTTTTTTCTCTCTTACAGCCTTCAAAATTCTTTCTCTAGTCTCTGTACTTGTGGTTTAAATGATAATATGTCATGGGGTAGTTCTATTTTGGTCAGGATTTTTTGGTGTTCTGGAGGCCTCCTGTACCTTTATGGACATAGTTTTCTCTAGATTTGGAGTATTTTCTGTTATTATTTTGTTGAATATATTATGTATTCCTTTTGCTTGCACCTCTTTTCCTTTTTCAATGCCCATGATTCTCAGATTTGGTCTTTTGATCAAGTCAGTAAGTTCTTGCATTTTCTTTTCACAGGTCTTGAATTGTTTAACTAATAGTTTTTCAGTTTTTCCTTTAATTACCATTTTACCTTCGAGTTCTGAAATTCTGTCTTATGCTTGTTCTAGTCTGCTGGTTTGGCATTCCATTTTGTTTTGCATGTCTGTTTCATCCTTTTTTCTGAGGTTTTCCATATCCTGATTTCTTCCTCTTTAATGTTGTCTATTTTCGACTTGCATTCATTTATTTCTTTATTAATCCTGTTCTTTGTTTCACTTTGGTGTTTATGCAGTGCTTCTATAGTTTCTTTTATTTGTTCTTGTGCTTTCTCAAGTTCTTTATTTTTGTTGTCTTGGAATTTGTTGACTGTCTCCTCTACATTTTGGTTGAATATATTCAGTATCATCTCTATAAAATTCTCATTGATTACTTGCAGGATTTCTTCTTTCAGACTTTTCTGTGGATTTCACTGGGTTCTTTGGCATAGTTTTTTTTTGTGGGTTTTTTTTTATTATTCATATGTGCATACAAGGCTTGGGTTATTTCTCCCCCCTGCCCCCACCCTCTCCCATACCACCCACTCAACCCCTTCCCTCTCCCCGCTACCCCCTCAATACCCAGCAGAAACTATTTTGCCCTTAGTTCTAATTTTGTTGTAGAGAGAGTATAAGCCATAATAGGAAAGAACAAGGGTTTTTGCTGGTTGAGATAAGGATAGCTATACAGGGAGTTGACTCATATAAATTTCCTGTGCATGTGTGTTATCTTCTAGGTTAATTCTTTTTGATCTCACCTTTTCTCTAGTTCCTGGTCACCTTTTCCTATTGGCCTCATTTGCTTTTAATGTATCTGCTTTAGTTTCTCTGCGTTAAGGGCAACAAATGCTAACTAATTTTTTAGGTGTTTACCTATCCTCACCCCTTCCTTGTGTGCTCTCGCTTTTATCATGTATTCAAAGTCCAATCCCCTTGTTGTGTTTGCCCTTGATCTAATGTCCACATATGAGGGAGAACATAAGATTTTTGGTCTATTGGGTCAGGCTAACCTCACTCAGAATGATGTTCTCCAATTCGATCCATTTACCAGTGAATGATAACATTTCATTCTTCTTCATGGCTGCATAAAATTCCATTGTGTATTGATACCACATTTCTTAATCCATTCGTCAGTGGTGGGTCATCTTGGCTGTTTCCATAACTTGACTATTGTGAATAGTGCCACAATAAACATGGGTGTGCAGGTGCCTCTGGAGTAACTTGTGTCACACTCTTTTGGGTATATCCCCAAGAGTGGTATTGCTGGATCAAATGGTAAATCAATGTCTAGTTTTTTAAGTAGCCTCCAAATTTTTTTCCAGAGTGGTTGTACTAGTTTACATCCCCACCAACAGTGTAAGAGGGTTCCTTTTTCCCCGCATCCTCGCCAACACCTACTGTTCATGGTGTTGCTAATGATGGCTGTTCTAACAGGGGTGAGGTGGAATTTTAGTGTGGTTTTAATTTGCATTTCCTTTATTGCTGGAAATGGTGAGCATTTTTTCACGTGTTTTTTGGCCATTTGAATTTCTTCTTTTGAGAAAGTTCTATTTAGTTCCCTTGCCCATTTCTTTATTGGTTCATTAGTTTTGGGAGAATTTAGTTTTTTAAGTTCCCTATATTTTCTGGTTATCAGTTCTTTGTCTGATGTATAGCTGGCAAATATTTTCTCCCACTCTGTGGGTGTTCTCTTCAGTTTAGAGACCATTTCTTTTGATGAACAGAAGCTTTTTAGTTTTATGAGGTCCCATTTATCTATGCTATCTCTTAGTTGCTGTGCTGCTGGGGTTTCATTGAGAAAGTTCTTTCCTATACCTACTAACTCCAGAGTATTTCCTACTCTTTCCTGTATCAACTTTAGAGTTTGTGGTCTGATATTAAGATCCTTGATCCATTTTGAGTTAATCTTGGTATAGGGTGATATACATGGATCTAGTTTCAGTTTTTTGCAGACTGCTAGCCAGTTTTCCCAGCAGTTTTTGTTGATGAGGCTGTTTTTTCTCCATCGTATATTTTTAGCGCCTTTGTCAAAGACAAGTTGTGTGGCTTCATATCTGTGTCCTCTATTCTGTTCCACTAGTCTTCATGTCTATTTTTGTGCCAATACCATGCTGTTTTTATTGTTACTGCTTTGTAACATAGTTTGAAGTCAGGTATTGTGATACCTCCTGCATTGTTCTTTTGACTGAGTATTGCCTTGGCTATTCGTGGCTTCCTGTGTTTCCATATAAATTTAACGGTAGATTTTTCGATCTCTTTAATGAATGTCATTGGAATTTTGATGGGAATTGCATTAAACATGTAGATTACTTTTGTAATCTACAAAAGTAGATTTTTGAGTATAGACATTTTTACTATGTTGACTCTAAAAATCCATGAGCATGGGAGATCTCTCCACTTTCTATAGTCTTCCTCAATCTCTTTCTTCTGAAGTGTATAGTTTTCCTTGTAGAGGTCTTTCACATCTTTTGTTAGGTTTACACCTAGGTATTTGATTTTTTTGAGGCTATTGTAAATGGAATTGTTTTCATACATTCTTTTTCAGTTTGCTCATTGTTAGTGTATAGAAATGCTAATGATTTTTCTATGCTGATTTTATATCCTCCTACCAGCTATAGCTATTGATGATGTCTAGAAGCTTCTGAGTAGAGTTTTTTGGGTCTTTAAGGTATAGGATCATGTCATCTGCAAATAGGGATATTTTGACAGTTTCTTTACCTATTTGTATTCCTTTTATTCCTTCTTCATGCCTAATTGCTCTGGCTAGGAATTCCAGTACTATATTGAATAGGAGTGGAGAAAGTAGGCATCCTTGTCTGGTTCCTGATTTTAGAGGGAATGGTTTCAGTTTTTCTCCATTAAGTATAATGCCGGCTGCAGGTTTGTCATATATAGCTTTTATAATGTTGAAGTACTTTCCTTCTATTCTTAGTTTTCTTAGAGCTTTTATCATGAAATGGTGTTGGATCTTATCAAAGGGTTTTTCTGCATCTATTGAGATGATCAAGTGGTTTTTGTCTTTGCTTCTGTTAATGTGGTTTATTACGTTTATTGATTTTTGTATGTTGAACCACCCCTGCATCCCTGGGATGAAGCCTACTTGTTCGTGGTGAATAATCTTTTTGATGTGTTGTTGAATTCGGTTTGCCATTATTTTGTTGAGGATTTTTGCATCAATGTTCATTAAGGAGATTGGCCTATAGTTCTAGTTTTTGGAGATGTCTTTGCCTGGTTTTGGGATAAGGGTAATACTGGCTTCATAAAATGTGTTTGGCATTTTTCCTTCCCTTTCTATTTCGTGGAACAGTTTAAGGAGGGTTGGTATCATTTCTTCTTTAAAGGTCTGATAGAATTCAGCAGAGAATCCATCAGGTCCTGAACTTTTCTTTTTGGGAGACTCTTGATTGCTGCTTCAATTTCATTTTGTGTTATAGATCTACTCAGGTGATTCATTTCCTCTTGGTTCAGTTTTGGATGGTCATATGTATCTAGAAATCTGTCCATTTCTTTAAGATTTTCAAATTTATTTGAATATAGGTTCTCAAAGTAGTCTCTGATGATTTCCTGGTCTTTGATTGTGTTTGTTGTTATCTCCCCTTTTGCATTCCTGATTCTACTAGTTTGGGTTTTTTTGTCCTCATTTTAGTCAGGTTTGCCAGGGGTCTATTGATCTTGTTTATTTTTTCAAAGAACCAACTTTTTGTTTCATTAATTCTGTGTGGTTTTTTTTTTGGGGGGTCTATTTCGTTTTTTTCAGCTCTTATTTTTATTATTTCTCTCCTAATATTTGTTTTGGGATTTGCTTGCTCTTGTTTTTCTAGGAGTTTGAGATGCATCATTAGATCATTGATTTGGGATCTTTCAGTCTTTTTAATATATGCACTCATGGCTATAAACTTTCCTCTCAGGACTGCCTTAGCTGTGTCCCATTGGTTCCGGTAGTTTGTGTTTTCATTTTCATTGACTTCCAGGAACTTTTTAATTTCCTCTTTTATTTCATCGATGATCCATTCTTCATTAAGTAATGAGTTATTTATTTTCCAGCTGTTTGCATGTTTTTTGTCTTTAGTTTTGTTGTTGAGTTCTACTTTTACTGCATTGTGATCTGATAGTATGCATGGTATAATTTCTATTTTCTTATATTTGCTGAGACTTGCTTTGTGCCCTAGGATATGATCTATTTTGGAGAAGGTTCCATGGGCTGCTGAGAAGAATGTCTTTGGCATAGTTTATCTTTGTTTTGTTGGAGTCTGGATCTGGACATTTGTTTTTTTCATTTCCTTCTGGTTCTTGTACTAATTTATTATTGGGGGGAAACTGGTTTCCCTCTTTTTTCTGTCTTCCTGTCATTCCCTTGTTACCATTACTGTCCAAGTACTGTTTGTAATTCAGTATTGTCTAGTTTATAATAATAACAGTGGTGATATCTAGAAAGGATCAGTGAGAGGAGAGGGAAAGCAAAGAAGGTAAAGATAAAAGTGGCAAAAACACAACAAAATTTAAAAAACAGAGTTGAAGAAATAAACAGGGAGAGATTGTGTACTATTCAACCATAAGCTAAAAGGCATTAGAGAGACAGAGAGAGGATAAGTAAAAATTTCCCAAGTTGAAATGCAATAAAGTATCAGTCTTAATAGTTTTGGTGTTAGTCCTTCAGTATCCAGTTTGGTGTTGGTGTTTGAGTAGTAGTTCTGTCATTCTCTCATTAAAGGAAAAAGAAGGAGTCTGTAGATAGCTCTGTGAATGTCTATCTGAGGCTGTGGCTCACCTGCCACCTACTGTCACCCAGCTGCTGCTGTAGGCTTTATATATTGCATGTCTCAGGAATGAGCTTTACACTCACCTAGCCCTGCAGGGTTTGTTTATTTAGAGATCTCCTGGACCCATGCCCCCTTTGTTTTCTCCAGTGTACAGCCCTGTCCTCCTGTTGCAATTGCAGTCCTTTTTTATTTAGAGTTTGCATGGGGATGTGCTCTTCCCCCATGCTCCAGTGGAGCGTGCCACACTTTAACCACTGTTGGACGCCTTCCCCTCTCCAAGCACACTGGGAGAGGTGGTGCCACACTTGCCTTCTCTGGCCTGCTTGTTTATTTACAGTTCACATGGGGGAGTTTCCCTTCCCCCCCAGGTGGAGCTTTCCACACAACAACCACTGTTACAAGCTTTCCTCACCCCAAGTTTGCTGGGCGGGGGTGCCACTCCTGCCTTCTCTGGCCAGCTTGTTTATTTACAGTTCACATGGGGAATGCCCCTCCCCCAGGCTCCTAAGCTCAGGGCACCCCGTCCTCTTTGCTATGTGTCTTTTCTTTTTCAGCTGCTTGTTTTTCAGTTTTTTTTTTTCTTTTTTCCCTGGGTGGGGGTCAGTCTGTCCAGGAGGCTATGCTGATTTGTCCCAGGGAATACTGCATGCCACTTATTTGCTCACCTGGTGGTCTCCCAAGCAGGGTAGGAGCTGGTGTCTGGCAGCGCAGAAGTCCTCCTGGTTTCTCCATTTAAAGTGGAGTGGGGATGCTATGTGCAAGCTGGGGGTGTGGAGTTGCCAGAGTTTTGGCTCTTCTTGGTGGTTTTTCCTGCCAGGTGTATCTCCAGCATCTCTCCAAGGGTTTACTTAGTAAGCACACTTTCTGCTTCCTCCCTCTAGTCACCATTTTGGAATCCCTCTTACTTACTTTATTTTTATTTGTTTATTTTAAGTGTTGATTTTTCAGGTCTAAGGATGAACTCAGGGCCTCATGCTTGCTAGGCAAGCACTCTCCACTGAGCTACACCCCCAGTCCCTTAACTTTATTTTTAAAAGGCTTTACCTAGTTGTAATACCTTGGTTCTAAAAACCTAAATTGAGAAGTCTGCTTTCAAATACAACAGTCTTTGCATTCAAATTTTCTATTGCTACTTTGCTGAGTTAAAAAAAAACGCATAATATTTAAGAAGTGAAAAAGCAAAGGGTATAGATGCTTAGTTTAGTTATGTCTAAGTGTTTTGACTTTTAGTTTCTCACTGAAAACTTCAAAATGCTGTATTTAAGATGTCTTTTATAGTACAAATAATTTTCTCACCTTGAAAATTAAATATTTGATTTTATAGGATATACTCAGTTTCAAATCATGTCCAACTCCCATTTCTGTAATCAGCAATACATACATGAAATATTATATTAATATACACTAATTAAATAATATGTGACTATGTGTATGATATTAAATATTAACAATTATTAAATATAAAGATATATATTGTCAATTGTAGAAATACATATGACCAATATGTGTACTGGACTTGCTTAAAGTTACAATACCTATCTCTACTTTTTGGCAGTACTGGACACTGAATTCAGGGTTTCACATTTGCTAGGCAAGCACCCACACCACTTGAACCAGCCTTCAAGTCTCTTTGCTTTATGTTTCTGATAGGGTCTCTTGCTTTTGCAAGAGCTGGTCTCAAAACCTGATCCTCCTACCTACACCTCCCAAGTAGGTGGGATTACAGGCATGAGCCACCACAACTGGCTTGTTTTTGAGATAGGGTTTCCTTAACTTTTACCCAGATGCCCTCAAAACATGGTCCTTCTGTCTTCATAAATTATAATAACTATCTTTGCATTGAGTTAACAGTCATAAGGAATTTCTTAAATACATGATGATGTACTTTAATTTATTTTTATGGGGGAATTGGACCTTTATTTTGTATAAATCATATTCTCATATGTCTTTTCTCCTTACATGTACATTGTTAGCCCATGTACTTTGCAATAGCAAACCCAGAGAACCATTTTTATTTTGTATGTAATCCAAAAGAATGGAGGAAGGGAAAACACATGAATACTAAAAAAGAGTTCATTGCAGCTACTTAATTTACAAAACCAAATGATTACCTACTGACTTCCCTCTGATCCCAAATGGAAAAATAAATTTAAAAATAATAGTCCAATTTAATTAACAAGGAAATCATTCCAGAAACAACTTTTTAAATTGTTCACTTCCTTTTTAATAAAATAAATCCAAACCAATTTTATTTCATTTTAATTTGTTTCTTTCCTATACTCCAAGGTTGATAATATGAAGCTGCCATGTACATCTTTTTTAGAGTTTATTCAGGTATGCAATAGTAAAAAAAAAATAGATACTTTTAAACTTTGCAGTGTTTCCAACCTTTATAAATTATTAACAATAGTCCTTATAATTATTACATAACCAACTTTGTTACTCACAAGTTGTAAAACATCACCAACATATTCTATTTGCACTTATTGAAATTTTATTTCTCCACTCAACCATCAGCTAAGGTATATTTTCCATGAAGAATATGCTTGTCACCTGGCTCCTTTTCATGTTCTTATCACTTCTGTAGGAAAAGAAGTCTTCCCTAGATTTCTTAGTACTCCGGTAAAAACTCTACCCTAAGATTCTTCTCACTCCATGGGAATTAGCCTAGCTCTACCTGCTGAGTTACTTGTTCTGAGATCAGAGATAGAAAGGAGACTAAAACTCAGACAGCATGGAGTGAGTTCCTAGGTTAAGCTTCCAAGGTGTCAAGAACACAAGGTGCTATCCCCATATTCATTTAGGCTTCAAAGGTATAATGCACAGATCTTTGCTTTAAATTTTTATTAGCACATATCAGTTGTACAGGGGCTTTCACTGTGACATCTACATATGTGGTTACAATGTATCTTAATTAAATTCATCTCCTCCATTATTCTACTTCATTTCCCCTCCTCTTAGAATAATTTCAATAGGTTTCATCATCCAGTTTTACACAAGTATACAAAGTCCATCAACTATATTCACCCTCCTTCACTCTCTCTGTTTACTCCTCCTCCCACTGGTGTACATCCCCAGACAGGACCTGTTTTATCTTCCTGTGCTTCATTTTATGCCCAGATCTTGTGGATAAACTTTAGTTCACACAAGCCAGAGATAAACCAGGAAAGACATGATAATGTTATGAAGGTTAAGGTGAGAACCCTAGATTCTTTCCATCTCTTCTCAAAGGAGCAAGCATTCTTCCTTTCCTGTCTTAGAGGGAAAATAGAAATCTATCTAACACTACATTATTAATCCCTGGGAGTAGGGTCTTCAAACACTTGTTTGAAGAATTTCCACTGGGTCTCATTGCCTAGATAAAGCATGGAGCAAGTTGTGAGGCATGTTATTTACTATGAGGAAATTAAGAGGGAATATGTTTCATCCAGAGCCCCTGAAGTGCACATTCAGGGTAAAACTGACAAAGGAAAACATTAGAGCAATATCTTGATTCTTTCTGGCGATTTTTACCAATCTTCTGATTTGGTAATTATATGTGGACATGTGTTTCTTTGAATTTAATTGCAAAATTGTATTCACAGTACACAGAGCATTGGACATAAGAGAAAGAAAGTACTTGTATTAGGCAGAATACTGTTGGTGAGAAGGATGTATTCAGTGAATAAGGTACACAGGAAATGAACCACCTCACCCATGTTGGAATGTGGTAGAAGACCTCAAAAGAGCATTGGGAGGACATGAAACTTGTGAGTGGGCAAAAATACTGTGTGACCTTGGAGAAGGTAATGATGTATGTAATGTCACATTATGCTGCATGTAGAGAGCATGTGTGAGATAAGTATATGTGGGTGTTGTAAATTGGGCTGTAACATTGTACATGTTGTAAGTTTATGGTATATCCAATGCAATGTTGTGTGTAATGCAATGTTGTTGATACCCTGTTCTTCCAGGTGAACTTAAAACTGGGCATCACTGGGAAGACACATCAAAGAGAGAAGCCACTCCTTCTACTCAAATGTGAATCTGGTATTCTCTAATGCCCTGGACTGCAGGGATACCCTCCATATTCTCCTAAAATCAGCTTGCTTTTCTTATTATTAAAATATTTTTTACAATAAACATCTTATATAGAAAAATGCATACCTTTAACAGGAAGATTATCTGTTTCTGATGTTATTTATTCCTAAGTCAGCCATCTAAATTTTTAAAAATTCACTTGAAGCTTTATTTTGTCTTTTAATGTGATATTAAATTTTGTCATTATAGTGTATTAATGGTTAAAAGAGTTTTGCTTTATTCTTTTCTGTTTTATTTTCTTTAGCATCACAACTGTCAAACAAGAAGGAGCAAAGAGTGTACCAGGCAGAGAAATCAGCCCACAGGCTCTGAGGAAGGACAGCACAGCTGGGCCAGGAGGAGGAAGAGAGGAGCGAAGCCGTGTAAGGCTGAAAGTTTGGCAGAGCCCATCACACTGAAGCTGGTAGGTGATGTTAAGGTCTGTGTAGGAAGAACAGAGGGGAAGTCACTTAGAACTTTTTTAAAGTTTTAGTTGGTAATAATTTCAAACCAAAAATTGTAAGACTGGTACCTGCAATACTATATGAAACTTGTGTATATTACCATATCAGGTAATATATTCACAGGTGCTGGGATGTGACAGTAGACATCCTTGAGAAGGTATGTGATTCAGCCTGCATAATAGGGCAATAGTTCTGACACACGGCACTCTAAAAACCCTGCACTGTCTCCACATAGTTCACATGGGCTGGGCCATTCAGAGCTGAGTCCTGGCAACATGTCTTGTGATTCCTCCCAGATCCAAGGACAATATCCAGGAAGCTGCCGTGGAGCTGTGTCTTAGCCATCTCTCTGGTTTTATTGAGAATAGCACTTTTCACTTCCTTTGCTTTCACAATATAGCTCCAGGCTCTTGAGTAAATCTATGCAGCTGATTGAATCCACCATAGCTGGCACTACGATGATTTTCTTTGTGTGGTGCAAATAAAACAGGACCCACATCCCGTTGAACTTGATTTCCTTCCAGATCAAGTCTATGGGAATGAGGCCAATTCTACCCATCAGCTAGAATGGAGTCCCTTTTAGTGCTGGCAGCCATTGAGCTGCTGCTTATGGGCCTCCCTGGCCAACTGGCATCCAATAATTCCCTATGTGTCCTTGTTTGTCCTGTCCAAGACCATAACCAGCTTCATGCACTACATTTATTTGCTATGTCTCCTTAATCTCAATTAATCTGAAATAATTCATTCACCCTTCCTTTTGCTTTTTAAAGGACAAGTTTTTTAATTAGAGTTTAGGTTCTCCTCATGATTACAGTCAAGTGAGTCTCTGGGGTTGGATAGGTGAAGAAATCATGTGTTCTCCATCATCTCTCCAGGGCACACGTGATGTCAGCATGACCATTATTAGTGATACTGATTGCTGAATTAAAGGCTTAACCAATAGTTAGCTCCTCCATGAGGTTATTATTTTTCCTTTTATAATAAATAAATACCTTTGTGTATCAATGCTTTGAATATGTGGGAATGTGCTGTTCACAATACCACCCACTAGTTTTAGCACCTGTTAAAATTCTTGCCTGAGTTTTAACTCTGATAGTCACAGAACTGCAATTTTTAACTTCATCATTCAATACACATTTATTTTATGATAGCCTATTGAAAGGAAAAGTTGTTCATTCCTTGTTGGTTATTTAGTTACTTTGGTATACTTGATTATAATAGAAACCATGAGATGCTTTGGGGGGACTATTTAGCTCAGTTTAGAGGATTTCATTTCAGTTTTCTTCTGCTTGGTGGTTGGCTTTGGTAGAGACCTTAAGACAGAGATGTGTTTGATTTTCATCTTTTTTTCTCTTCTTACAGCATCTTTGTATGCATTTTTCCTAATCCAATTCATTGCTTGGGCAAAATTGCTTGTGCAAAACTGCCTATGTTTTCTTAATAGGGGGAAGTGAAGTTTCCATGATACCATGGTCAATAGAAGGGGCTGAGCAGGTTTGTCCTGTGTCTCCATGTGTTCTTCAGTCTCCTTGAATTTCTCCACATAGTTCCCTCTTTATTTCCACTACAGGTTTCTGAGGATACCTTCCCCTTTCTATTCACTTCCTTCTCTGGGAAGCTTCACTTTCAAAATCAGCCACTCAGGTCCACAATCCTTCAAGAGTTTCCTGACCCTGTGCCAGTGACTTTCCATGTTCTACTTCCTCTGGGGTGATTTTCACTGCACCCTCTTTACCTCACCCCTCTGATCTACCTGTGGCCCCTCAGCTCATCCTCCTAAGATCCCTGTGCACAAAGACTGACAGTAGCCAGTCAGGGGAGAGAGCTCTGCTCATATACAAGTGGTGGAAATCCTGATTCTTCTGTTTCTGTACTGCAACATTGAATTCAACAACTTATGCTGATTGTGTTTTGTAGAGACCTCGCATTCTATTTATTATACTCTATTCCTGATTCCTATTGCCCCAGTTTATAATTATTTTTTTCCTTGGGTTATTGCAATCTTCTAGTCAATCTGTCATTCCAACTCTCTACTACTTCATCTTTCCTTCTGTCACAAAGCCAAAATTCAAATTTATTACTTTCAGACAAGGAAAGAACTCTCCAATGTACTACATAAAGTCAATTTCTCTCTTTTAGCAGTACTGTGGTTTGCTAGGAAGGTGCTCTACCACTTGAGCCATGCCAATAGCCCTTTTTTACTTCAGTTATTCTTCAAATAGAGTCTAATATTTATCCAAGGACTGGCCTCAGACCATGAAACTCCTACTTCTGCCTCCCACATAGCTGGTATTACAGAAGTGAACATCCACACCCAGTTTATTGGTAAAAACAGTTTCACTAACTTTTTGCCTCAAACTGCAATGCTCTCAATCTCCATGTCCTAAGTAGCTGGGATTACAGGCATGGACCACCACACTCAACTGGCATAACCAATTTCCAACCTTCCTTTCCATATTGGTTCTTAATCTCCTCTACTCTCACCAGCACTGCCCCAAATGTGCCACATCAGTTCAGCCTCCACATTAAAAAGATGCTACATCTTGTTATACTTCTGTGTTTTTGCTAATACTGTCACTTCTCAGTCTACCCAGGCTGAACTCATCCTTCAAAATTCACCTCACAGGTTTTCTCTGTGAAACCTTCACTACTACCATTTTCACCAATATTGTATCCTCATGCCTCTCTAATCCCAGATTATTGAGCATCTTTATGCAACATAACTGCTCACTCTGTTCTGAAAGGCTTTATTTGCATGTCTACATCCTTTGCTTCATTATCGCCACTGCTAACATTTGGTTATAGCTTTGTGCTGTCATGTACCTGGCACAGAGCCTGGCCTATATTAGGTTCAAAACAAAAATGTGTCAAATGAATGAAGTCAAGCTCACAAAATTATAGCTTTTAAAAAATGACATAGGGGAGCTCTAAAAATGTCCCCTAAAGAGTTTCCAATCCCAATCTGTATCCATTCGTTCTTTTTTTATCAAAAGGTATTATGCAATATGGGTTAAAACTATTTTGAAACAAAGTAGGAAATTGTAGCAAAATAGTTCAGAGTAATGCAGGTAATGATGGGTCAATGCCCAGATGACAGTCATACTGCAGGAATATGAAATGGAGAAAAGCCTTAAGTCAGCAAAGGTGAGATGATACAATGGTCCATGCCCAGATCATCTTCTCTCAATCCACCATGAACTCCAACCTGCAATGCTGCCCATTCCTATAACAGATAAATGGGCAGAATCTTGTCAACTGCCTTACCCTTTCCTGCTCCAGCTCAGAGCTGCCATGACCAGCTGCTTGGGAGCCTTGGCAAATCCCTCAGCATGCACCACCCACAAGTGTGAGTCCAGGAAGGGCACAAGTGCAATGCCATGGGGGAGGCTGTGGACAACTGATTCTGCGAGCTGCTCCTCCAGTGGAAAGTCTTGAGGCTCATTATTCACTGCTCTTTTGAAGATCTCAGCATGATCTAGGCCCAGCTGCCCACAGTGGGAACACAGGAGAAAATGTACTGCACACAGACATTTCCTGCACTGTCTCATGCTTGCCAGTCCCTCACTCTTGTTCCCTGAAAAACCTTTCCCCAAAATGAACAACCATGCACAAGCCCCTGTTTTAGTTTATGCTTTCAAGTGAAACTCTGACTAAGAAAATCAGTATAACAATTGTCCCTAGAAAGGAAAGCCTGGAGACTGAATTCTGGAACTGGTCATGTGGATATAATGTACATTAGCAGACCAATAACTGGGATTGGGTCACAGCATAATGTAAATGGGGAAGTAAGTGCAGCACTTGTTCCAAAATAAAAGAGAAGACAACCCCCAAGATTGGAAGATATGGCTAACTATGCACATATAGAAAGCCATGGGGCAGCATGGCTGTGAACATTGATGATGTGGCTCCAAAAAATACTTCAATCAGGATAGGCAATAATGGATTGACAGAGGAAGGCTCCCCCATGATTCAGAAGTTAATGTCTTGCAACAGACACTTAGTGCAAGCTCTGATATGTTTCTGAGATGGCTCTTTGAAGCTTGGGCATATTACTGGCCTACAAGTGTTGCTGAAATGCCAGAATTGCATTAGCAAAGTACTAACACACAACTGAAGGATACGAAGAATTGTACAATGGATTTATTACCCAGTATTGGAGAACCTGCCATCTGATCATATTTCCCAGGAGAGCCCAGAGAACAAGCCCTTTACTAACACAATAAAGAATGCACAGGTAAAGGAAGATTATACACTTTGGGAAGATTAATGATGACTGTCATCTATAAACTGCAAAGGAGCTAAGATATTTAGCATCAGTTTGAATCATGTCTGTGATGGCAGGAACTAGGCAGAAGTTCTTAACTTGCAGGTTAATAATATGCTTGCTATTACTGGAATAGGCAGTAAGGCAAGAGCAGTAATTGGGGTAATTTAACCCACAAACATCTATTTATCAAGGCTAATCGACTACAATATTCTTTAGGATTAAAATAATGGGACCCAATTTTTTGCCTTGCTTAAGAAAACTCAAGACTTGCTGAGCAGAATGCTAATATCAGCCACCAGACTGGATGGTTGTAACCTTTCATCTAGTTCTCCAGTCTAAGCAACTTCAGAGGCCCAGATCCCATTAACTTATGGAGAACCAACGTTTCTTCAAAGAAGGACCCTGCAGTATCACAAGTACATAAAATCACCACTGCCTAAGGCCTTCTCCCAAAAGACTATCAGCCATTTCCCAGAAAAACTGTGATTCTGAAAAGGTAAATAGATAAATACCAAACACTTTCAGAGATGTTGGACACAATATCTGATTCGATACTAATGCCTAGAATCCCCAAAGTCATCATGATGTCCAGTTAAAGTAGAAGCTTAAGATAGCCAAAGGATGAATGAAATCCTTGACCAAGAAAGTGCCACAGTGGGTAAATGGGTAAAGAGCCATTCTATCATCTTCTCCCCAGTGTCTCAATGTGTAGGTGGAATGAACAGGAATAGGACATTGTCAATTCTTAACCTGCATAGTAAAGAGCCAGTAAGGAAGAAAGGAAGACACTGGAAATCCCTAACATATACCTTCTTACCTTTGCTAGTCAATCTGTTATAATGTGTTGTTTTCATTGAATTACTTAAAGAAAGTTCTATCTCATAAAGATATAAAATTGGAAAAGGCAGAGTTATTTTATAGCTTTTTAGATAGACTATTATTCTTTGATACGACACCAAAATTTGAAAAGTAGTAGCTTTTTAAATGTTAGTTGCAATGTGAAATCTGTAACTCTCTCAATGAACTTTTTAATACTTAATGACTTTGAAATCATCTGTCTAGCTTGTACTTTGTAAGGACCTTTTTATCTATCCTTGAGTTTATAACATCTTCCAAATGCTGACATATTTAATTATATAATATCCAAAAACCACATTCATTATCACCACCAATCTCTTCAGGAAGATCCTTAAGTATTGAAAAGCTATCGAGCTCAAGGTGGCCATTAAATGTTTTCCAGAATTCTAATTGTCACTTAACTGCTTGGATTTTGTCCTTGTCAACAAATCCCGTCTATTGTTTTTCTTAAGGTAACAAATTTGCCTCATTTATTTTCAAGAAAATATCTCCCAAATACCTGAGTTGGAATAACCTTAGTTTGTCTATGAAGGATTCATTTGGGTAGAAATGTTTTTCCCTAGAAGACAGTCACGGGAGTAACTCAGTCTCACAAATCCTTCTTCTTGAGACAATCTTCATAGTTTGGAATACAACACAGTTACTCCATGTGTCCTTCCAATCTCATCACAAAAAAATAATGAAAATGCCCATGTAGTATAAATATAACATTTTAGGAAAAATAACTACATTTTCAAAAAGTGAAAAATAGGACATGGTCTCACTTGAGTCAAAAGCGAATACCTTTGCCATTTCATCAGGACATTATTAACTAAAACTTAATTATTTTTAGTCTATGATGTAAAGGTGAAGAAAATGATGACTCTGTGTTCAGACTGGCACCACTGATTTGATTTGCTCAAAGGTACCAGTAGCTTTGTGCACCATAGATATTGCATTGCTGGCACAAATATCAACAGAGTGAAAATGCAAATGATGCACTCAGTTACAGAAATTGTTTGGACTTACAGACCACTCAGAAAGGTCCTAGAGTCAGGGATCTACAAATATCTCTTTGAGAATCACTGTCCTAAAGTCAACGAAAGCTAAGGCACCAAGTGAAAGTAAAGGCTGTGTGAGACCCAAAATATGATCTTCCTGAAGATACAGCACAGGATAATGATCAGATATCGCAGTGAAACGTTTTGAGGATCCAAGTGTGCAAGCAGAGGAGATTCACCTCCCAGGATTTCTTTCCACCTGTATTAGTAAGCTTCGTTTGCATCACTAAAATGAGATTTACAAAAAAAAAAGATGCATTTCATTCACAATTTGGGAGGCCCAATTTCACAGCACCTGCATTGGCTCAGTTCTGGTGAGGTCCTCATAACAGTTAGTACATGGCAATGACAGACGGGTATGTCGTAGGGAATGACTGCATCTTGATATACAAAGCAGAGAAAAACAGGATGGGAGGGGTCAGGATTGTACCCTTTTCCAACAGTTCTCCTGAGAGAACTCAAGGGGTCACACATGCATTACTTGACTAAGTAATAACCAAAAAGTCTTCCAAAAGTCGGGTATTGTGATACCTCCAGCATTGTTCTTTTGACTAAGTATTGCTTTGGCTATTTGTGGCCTCTTGTGTTTCCATATAAATTTAACAGTAGATTTTTCAATCTCTTTAATGAATGTCATCAGAATTTTGATGGGAATTGCATTAAACATGTAGATTACTTTGGGGAGTATAGACATTTTTACTATGTTGATTCTACCAATCCATGAGCATGGGAGATGTCTCCACTTTCTATAGTCTTCCTCAATCTCTTTCTTCAGAAGTGTATAGTTTTCCTTGTAGAGGTCTTTCACATCTTTTGTTAGGTTTACACCTAGGTATTTGATTTTGTTTGAGGCTATTGTAAATGGAATTGTTTTCATACATTTTTTTTCCATTTGCTTATGATCTTGTTAGTATATAGAAATGCTAATGATTTTTCTATGTTGATTTTATATCCTGCTACCTTGCTATAGCTGTTGATGGTGTCTAGAAGCTTCTGAGTAGAGTTTTTTGGGTCTTTAAGGTATAGGATCATATCCTCTGCAAATAGGGATATTTTGACAGTTTCTTTACCTATTTGTATTCCTTTTATTTCTTCTTCTTGCCTAATTGCTCTGGCTGGGAATTCCAGTACTATGTTGAATAGGAGTGGAGATAGTGGGCATCCTTGTCTGGTTCCTGATTTTAGAGGGAATGGTTTCAGTTTTTCACCATTAAGTATAATGCTGGTTGTAGGTTTGTCATATATAGCTTTTATAATGTTGAGGAACTTTCCTTCTATTCTTAGTTTTCTTAGAGCTTTTATGATGAAATGGTGTTGGGTCTTATCAAAGGGTTTTTCTGCATCTATTGAGATGATCAAGTGGTTTTTGTCTTTGCTTCTGTTAATGTGGTTTATTACGTTTATTGATTTTCGTATGTTGAACCACCCCTGCATTCCTGGGATGAAGCCTACTTGGTCGTAGTGAATGATCTTTTTGATGTGTTGTTGAATTCAGTTTATGGACATTAGATAAAGAGCAAACACAACAAAGGGTTTGGACTTTGATTACATGATAAAGCGAGGACACACAAGGAAGGTATGAGGATAGGTAAAACACCCAAAAAACTAGATAGCATTTGTTGCCTTCAACGCAGAGAAATTAAAGCAGGTACTTTAAAACAACTGAGGCCAATAGGAGAAGGGGACCAGGAACTAGAGAAAAGGTTAGTTTGAGAAGAATTAACTTAGAAGATAACACACATGTACAGGAAAGCAATGCAAGTCAACTCCCTGTATTGCTATCCTTATCTCAACTAGCAAAAACCTTTGGTCCTTCCTATTATTGCTTATACTCTCTCTTCAACAAAACTAGAGATAAGGGCAAAATAGTTTCTGCCTGGTAGCGAGGGGTTGGGGGAGAGGGAGGGGGTGGGGAGGTTAAGGGAGGGGGCAGGGGGAAGAGGGGGAGAAATGACCCAAACAATGGATGCACATATGCATAAAATGAATTTTTTTAAATAAAATATTATATACAAAAATATAATTAATTAATTAATTAAAAATAAATTTTAAAAAAAGTCTTCCAAAAGGTTCTACCACCTCCCAACAGCTCTACCTTATTGACCAAGCCATCAGTCACTGTAAACCCATTGGGGACATAGACCATATTCAAGCCATGGGAACACACAACATGGAAAAAGACACAGGTACTGATATACAAAATGGGGGGAAATGACTTTGAGAAGAAGCCAGGCATGGCTGTTCCTCCACATAATTTTCAACCCAGTTAATCACAGATCTTGAGACATTCACACATAACTCCCCACCCAGACCCCATCCCTCCCACCCCCGTGCTCCCAAGTCAAGGAATGATTGTTTAAATAGACTTTCAAGAACAGCCAAAATGTCACAAGGTCCCAGTGGTTCACATGCAAAATAAAATCTAATATGAATCTAGCAATGGCTCTTCCTTCCCCAAAAGGCTTATAATTTTCTTGGCTAAGAAATGCTTCATTTGACTTTCTAAAATGCCTCCACAGTCCCCAGCATAGCATTGGCCCTGTAATAAGCCTTAGATAAATACCTGATTCACTGATTTATTGATATAATAAGCAGCTGAGTTACTCTGTGCATGGAGTGATGGAGAGGAATGCAACCGAGCAAAAATGCCACAGGCAGAGATATTGCACAGAAATTCACAAATAACTAAGATGCTCACTTATGATAAAATTCTACCTCCATTGCCTCAATGCTTTGTATTCAGAGGTTAAATATTATTCCTTTTAAAAATATATATGCTCATAGGTGCTCTGTGCAGTTTGTCCTTTTCTATAAACAAGTCTAGTTGTTATTCTCCACACTGTCTCCCTCTGAGCCTTGCCACCCACTGAGGTCTTCACATCTGTGCACAACAGGCAAAGCCAGGGAGTTGGTAGAAGGTGCACAAAAGGTTAAAAGAGCCTAGCACTTGTAGAGTTCTGCAGCCAGGACTGAAGTCTGTTCCCTGAGCACTGAGTGCAGCAGGAAAGAGTCTGCTCAAAGCACCTTTCACCATTGTGACATTTATGTCACATCACAATCTTGAGAATAGATTTAACTGTAATTAAGAGGATTGTAGGCTGTATCGAACACTCAAGATATGCCATGAAATGAAAGAGTTCATCTCAGTCTAGTGGCAATTGCAGGCCACCACACTAGGTCACTAAGACCCAATGAAACTAAGTACCATTAGTTTGAGTCTCTGTTAAAACCAGCTTTTCAATGGAGACACATACATAATATAAACATACATATGTGTACATATAATATATATACTATTCCTACATGTATTCTATCTTTTCATATTTTCTTGCTTGACTGGTTATTTATTTATTTATTTATTTGGAAAACAAAGGTCCCATTGCAGTCCTATGTAATCGACAAAATAAGCTGTCTCTGAGGTATAGATTTAGGTACACTAGAAGAGCCCTCAGATTTCTGAAATCCCCTCTTAACTGCTCGTCATGGAGGGAAAATTTTGAAACAGAAGCACATATTTTATTTAGGAAAACCTTTGTCTTATAATTAATAGCTGAGACCATGAGTTTTAAACTCACTTCCATCAAAGCGTAAATGGCTGCTGTGTGTTCCCCTTTTGTGGGTGGGGCAATGATTGGGCTCTAGAGGACACCGGGTACCATGGCACAGTGTGAGGGAGGCGGGAATGTTACCAAGGTAATACAGGAGCTCTGATGAGGAAAAAGATCAGAACTATTGAGCACCAGCTGCATCGGTTTGACAATTTTGCCCTGTCAACTCAGAAAAGGTAAATTTTGAGAAATAAACATTGCTATGCAATTCAATCTTACTTAAATGCTTTTCTAGAAGGATGTTTGCTTTCTACTAATCGCATATTACAAAGAACTGTCTTACATAGTTTTTCCCCTATTCACTGTTTTCATCAAAAAATATTTTTGTGATTAACACTTTATTTTTCTCACGCTATAAATAAGATAAATGTTCAAGTTCTCTCCAGCAAGTTTTGTAAATGAACTGAAAATCCCTAATTCCCTAGTACTGGCACCAGGAAATCCATCCTTTTTCAGATTTGTTTATTTGTTTGCATTGAGAAAAACCATCAATTTTCCCAACAAACCTCAGTACCAATCTTTATAAATAAGTGTTACGAAGGAATGGAAGTCTCTGAGAGCAAAACACAGAATAAGAAAACAAGGACATAAAACTGTGGTGGGTTCTGTGGTCTTTCTCCTTCAATAGACATCTCTGCTGGTAGACATCAGACGCTCCCCATGAACTTAATCACGAAATCTTGGCCCAACCTAAGGGATGTTCCTGTTCTCTCCTCTCTTCCAATCCTTCATGTCTATCTTTGTTTCTCTCTCTTTCTGCATCTCAGCCTATGTCCCTGTCATGTCCCTTAGTTTGTGTCTCTCAGATTCAAATTCTTAGCTTAATTAGTTGAAAATTCTTAACCCACAATGTCTGGAATTGATTTCCTCAATCTTAATAATATCTCTCAGTTTAGAGGACAATTCTAAAACTATATTATCATAGGGGGAAAAAAGACATGAGTAAAATGAAACATTCTAGGTATGTACTTTATGATCTTTTCATTCTGTCTGATTTTAATGTACATGTAATAACAAATATAGCATATAATGAAAAGAATTAAAATATATAGTTGAATTAAAATCAGAATTTTGTGGCTCCAGAAAATATGAAATAAGGAAAGAAATATGACAAAGTCTGCCTTTCCAGAAAGACCCCAGATGTCCCTCCCTGTTCTCTGTGTAGGTCCACCTGGATTCCACCACCATGCCTGCACAGGTGCCATGGGCTATGGGGCTATGGTACCTCTGATTTGGTGTTCACAATCCAATAGCTCATATGCCATGGAAATTATGCTTCTGTTTCTGAACTGTGAAATGTTTAAAGGTTTACCATTTTAAAACTCATATGGAATGATTCCATTTTTAAAAACAATTATGGTGATATATGTCAAGGTGATTTTTTAATCTTAACTCTTTCTCATCCTTAATTCCATGTGTATAGTATTTGAAGACTTCCATCTCAATGATTTTACTCTTTTGCTTGGAATATTTACTGCTTCTTTGGATTTTGTTTGATTGCTTGTTTCTTGGTTTTGGGGGAGTGGTAATTGGGGATTGAATGCAGGGCTTCCCACATGCCAGGCAAGTGCTCTACCACTTGAACTACACCTCCAGGCCTGCTTCTATGTTAATGTTATTAGAATTAGGTTTTAAGTTTTATTATTATAAATTTAATATTTCTTGTCTGAAAGTTTTTGTTTTAGCTTTAATGTTTAACTTTTTATTAGATTTCAATTCTGCTATCTTTATGAATATGTGTTAACAACATATTCTCATTCATTTAATTTTCCTTCTCTTAATATTTTACTTCTTAGAATTTTAAAATTAATTTTCCCAACTGTTCCTTGTCTCCCATCTTTTTGTTATCTTTTAATAATGTGTGCTGAGAACTTTGTCCACTTCTATGGAAGTGTTTAATAAGTATAAATCATCACAAGATAATGGAAGGTAAGATTTTATGTCCAGAACTCTTAAGTCTACTTCTCTGGATTTTCCAAACAGACCACAAGAATCTCATCATGATGGGTGTGAAAACAAACTTAATCTACTCAGTCTAACCTGTAGGCTACCTGGTAAAAATGTATAACTCTTTCCAGCTAAGGTTTCCTTTGTAAAATGCCCCCATTATCCAAAACTTATACAGAAAGATGCACTTTATAACTTTATTGCATCCAGCACACACCTTACTGTATTATGGGCCTGTGGATTTTGGTAATCCAAAGCCAAGACAAGTCCATCAACCCTGGACTAAATGCCTAAGTAACCATAAATGCTACTTATGGTTAGCAATATTAAAACGGAACCATAGGAAAAGTCTAGTGACACTTGATCACTAAATAAATTTTCTGAGTTGCATCAGTTCCCTTTCTTTGGATGAATCATCCAATAATCTTCCCAGTGCTGGAATCCATTGATTTCTTTCTCTTACTAAAAGAGTTAAGACAAAGCTTGCAATAAGAATTTTACCTAAATTCTTCTGGGGGCAGGTTTCCTTCTATATTTGTCAACCTGTTTTGAAAAATCTCAGCTAGAAAAATGCACAAAAACATAAAGAGGAGAAAGAAATACTTTACTTTAGATCATGCTAGAGTTGTACAAGGTTTCTTCAGAGAAACAGAACCAGTAGAATGAGTGAGTATATATGCACATAAATGTATATGTATATGTGTGTATACATAGAAATACATGACAGAAGATTTATTAGGGGAAATGTCCATACAATTATGGTGGCTGAGAAGTCCCATGGAGATCTGTAAGGTGGAGAATCCTAAAAATTGGTAGCATAGCTCAGTTCAAGTTCAAAAGTCTCAAAACAGGGAATGGCAATTGTGTGAATTTCAATTTGAAGCCCAAAGCCTCAGAGCCTAGCAAATGTAATTTAAGCCCAGAAGGTCAAAGGCTAAAGAGCCTGGAGTTCTAACTCCAAGGACAGGAAAGGACATCCTTCTCTAAAAAAGAGAGGCCAGGGAACACAGAAAGAATTTTCCATTCTCCCACTTTTTTTCTATAGTGGCCCCCAGCAGATTGGATGGCTCCTGTCTATACAGTTCAACAACTTACATACAGGTCTCCTGTGGAAACCCCATCAGCAACACTCTGCAGTGGTCACTTTGATTGGACTGAGTAGCTTAGTAAAGCACACTATTGGGTGCATCTGTGTGGGTGTTTCCAGAGATGAATAGGGCTAGGATCTAATCAATGGATTAATTCCTTAATGGATTGACACTGTGATGGCATTACTGAGAGTTAGTTAAAAGTAAGAGGTGGGGCCTCATTAGAGGTTACTGGGAATGTGTCCTTGGGTGTTATCTCTTGCCTTTGCCCCTTCCCGTATTCCTTTTTCTTTGCTACCTGGCTGCCATGATATGAGGTTCCACCACACCCTCCCTGCCACAATAGACTGACACATCTGAAACCATGAGCCAAAAGTAAGTCTTTCCTCCAGTTCCTTTCTTGTGTATTTAGTCACAGCAAGAAGAAAGCCTGACTAATACAGAAAATTGGTACTAAAAGTGGGGTTGTTACTGAGACTAAACCTGATCATGGGTCTTTATGCCTTTGCATGCAGTTTTTAGGAAGAATCTGAGACAGTTTACAGATGCACACTAGAGAAACCCTACAATGCTGTAAGCAAAGGCTAATGCATGATTCTGGTAGGAGTTCAGAAGACCAGAATGCCAATAGAAATGAGGAAATAAAGACTCCACTCAAAGTTCAAATGGAAACAAGAACTTTATTGGGAATTGGACTAGAGGCCATTTGTCTGACAAAGAATTTGTCTGCATTTTGTTCATTTCCTGATCCTTGGTGGGACATGGAGTTTAAAGGTGATGAACTGATTAATTTGGTGGAAAAAATTTCAAGATGCCTTGATGTTCAGCTGTGGCATGATTTTTTTCTGTGTGCTTTTAGCTAGATTTACAGTGAGACTTGGAAGTAAAAAGCAGAGCAGAAGGGCTTGAAAAGTGTGAAGGTCTGTCCAGAAAAGGAATGACTTGAAAATTGTGCACAAGAAATCTGTGACTGTTAAAGAGATTAATGCCATTAGAAAGAAACAAATGGGAAGCGGACCACGGAGGAGTGAAGAGGACTGGAAGAGGTGAACCAACTGGAAGAGGTGAACCAACTGGAGCTGTGACATATATGCATGGGAAAAACACAAGAAATCTCCCTGTGTAGTTTTGTTTATCTCAGACTAGCAAAACGTCATTCTCTTTTTATCTTTTGTATTATCTTTATGACTATAAAGAAAAATGAAATGATATCATTTATAGGAAAATGAATGGAGTTGGAGATCATCATGCTAAGTGAAATAAGCAAGATTCAGAAAGACAAATATCATGTTTTCTCTTATATGCAGACCTTAAAATGACATGAGATATTAGGAAGGGCACTATAGAAGAAATAACTGAAGAACATAGTATACAAGTATAGAAGAAATGCTTGAAGCACATAGTATGCAAGTATGGAAATGTCATAATGAAACCCATCATTTTGTATAATTAATAACAATATAAAAGTTTCAAAAACTCTCCACTGGGACTCTAGGAAAGATGCCTAGAATACATCTCAGGAATTAACCAGACCACCCATCATATACTCCATGGTAAAAAAAATTATTAATTCATTTGAAAGACTCTCTTGAGAAGAGAGTCACAAAGGCACCCTGATTGCACAGAGCCACCTAGGGAAGTATATTCCCAGATACAGCTGCCCAGGTACTCAGAGGCCTTGGTATTGTCCACACAATGCTGATTTTGCTGACATTCAGAACACAAGAGTTACAAGCTTATTGAGGCTCCCACCAGAATTTCAAAGGATAGCTGGGGATTAGGTGATATGAAGTAGGGTCACATTGCCTGCAAAGGAGCCCCAGTGAGAGGGCAATGTGTGAAGCCATAAGGGTGAAGCTAAGCCCTATTGGATACTCCAGGATGCTGGAGACGTCAGGAATGTGGAACGACTGCAAAAGTCCCACAGTCAAAGAGTAAAAGCAGCCCAAGGGAGGGGCAATGTAGGTTCAGACAGCAGGGTTATATGGGTAGAGCTGACCAAACCCTTTGGAACTTACGTCATGATACCACATGACCTGAATGTCAGATACAGAGCTACAGGATTTAACATTCATCCTAGTGGACTTCGTTCAATCTTTGACCCCATCACTCCTGTCTATGCCCTATCCCTCCGTTCTGAATTGCAGTGTTCACTCTGTGTCATTGTACCTTGCAAGTTTATGAACTCCATTTTGATTTTACAATGGCTCTCAGCTACAAGTTTGCCTTGAGTCTCAGTAGAGATTTTGAGCTTAGACTTTTGAATAATGTTTGAACTTTTAAGACTATGAACTTTTGAGACTGTTCTTTAAGTTGAACTGAATGCATTTTGCATTTTGAGATAGGCATGAGCCTTTTGGAGGCCAGGATTTGAATGTTACAGTTTAAGGAGATGTGCTTGGGAGTCAGGTTGATAAGGGGTAGAATTGGGATGGTTATTCTTGATTGACAACTTCATTGGACTGAGAAGTGCCTAGGAGATTAGTAAAGTACACCTCAGCGTTTGTCAGTGAGGGTGTCTTCAGAGATACTTTGTCATAAGAGATCTGACCTAATGAGTGAATGATCTGTTGATTGATTCATTATATGATAGCATTATTGGAAGTTGGTGAAAAGCAGGGGGTGGGGCCTAATTGAAGAAAGTAGGGCCTACCCCTGCCCTTCTCTGCTTTCTGGTCACCATGATATGAGCTGCTGTGCTCTACCCCATCCTCCTCAGATGGACTGAACCCTCTGAGATCATGAGCTCGAATAAGTCTTTCCTCCTGTAAGTAGCTTTCCTTGGGTATTTTATCACAGTGATACAAAAGCCTGGTTCTCCCAGAAATCATGCTTCACCAGCCATCTAGGTATCCCTCAATCTCGACAAGTTGACATCTAAACTTAACCTTCATAATAGAAATCTTCTCCCTACAAGAGAACTGGACACTCTTCTGGGGAGTACAGAATTCCTGAAAGGCACTTTAAATAACCTATGAGTATCCAGGTGATAATAAAGGGCTCTTGATTTTCTGTTCTTCGTCACTCCTGTTGAACTCTAGCACATACTCATATCTGACCGTGAAATGAGCTTAAATTTTCAAAATCATCCTTCTATGTACTTCTTTGATGAGGCATTTATTTAACTCATTTGCCAATTCATATTTGAGTTTTTTATCTTATTATTGAATTCTAAATATTTTTAATAATTCTTAAGCAAGTAATTTTAAGCCAATCTGTGGCTCTTGTTGTTTGTTTGTTTGTTTCATTTTCTTAAAAAACAGAGAGGCTATGTATATTGGGCAGGACCACATGACAAGCCAGCCTGCTTCTACTTCCACGATTATTTCCACTAAGTAGCACTGAAAACAGAAACTTTACTGAATATTCAGGAAACATACCATAGATCACAAGATTTTACAGAGGTTCAGAAATCTGTAATTACTGTGCTGTTTCTGAAGAAAGAAACTCCTTTATAAAATCCCCTGGGGAAAACTACCAGGCTCAATATTAATAGTAATCCCTTTGTTTTAAAAATAGCTTATGATATAATAAATAAATCTCATTTTCTCTTTTTTAAAACAACTTTTAGTGTGCTAAAAATATTGATTGTATTTAAACAAATATAAGCTTTAATAGAAAACAAAACAAAATGGCTTTGTAACAACTTCACTAGGCAAGTTCTATGAATAGTAATTTACATATTAGCACAGAATTTTGTTGAATCAACAGAACCAGTCACTGGAGACCCTGACAATGACCTCAGAGCTATTCTTATCTCCACAGGAACACACATTCTAATATGAATATCCCCATTTCATGAATGATGTTGATTTTTCTGATTCATTCATGTTTGTTCACTCAATTCTCCCTGAAGTAACTGGCTGCATGTAAAGCTGCTTATACTCACAGTAACTTATATAAGACAGTACCAAAATCAGTGAGAAGAATCCTAAATAATTAACTTTCAAAAAAATTGCAACTTATTTACCAAGAAATTGTTACATTATAAAGAGAGAAGAAAAGATTTTATGATAAGTGCTCATCTGGGTCTCCCCTCAACTGAGACAAATACAGATTCTTTCAATTTTCTAAAATGCAAGTTACTTTCTGAGTGAGTTAATGTAATGTTCCATAATTTTATAAAATTTTCTTTAAAAACCTAAAAAATATTAAAAGCTAGGAGAAGATTTTCTAACCTGAAATCTGATCAATTTTCTCTGAACTCTGGGCTTTGATTCTCGGCCAGGCTTTTGAACCCATGCTGTGAGCACTGTTCTAGCTACATAACAGTAAAAGATACTCTATTCCAAGTTGTAAAAGGGCAACTCATGACTTCCCCCAGAATGTGCAGGCTCTTTAATTTATTATGTAATCTACTGAAAATGCACACCACTTTTTCTCCTTGATAAATGGCACACTGAGCCTTCTCAGGCCAATGCGTCATTGTAACTTCATGCAGACTTTGGACTTGGTGATTTCTCAAACAATCTTGCAATAAACTTTTTTAAATGTAAGAGTTTTCAAGCCAAAATTACACATGCATATGATTTGTGGTTAAATATTTCCATTATAATGTGATATGAAAGATCAAGGGCTGGAGGCATGGCCCAAGTGGTATAGGTCTGAGTTCAAACCCTAACACCACCACTTCTCCCTTGTCCCGTCCCCTCTTCTCCAGAAGTAACTATGGTGGACTATTTTAAACTAATATTAATAAATCACTTTTATGTCATTACCCTTGAGAAAAAAACAGATGTGAAGGTATTCTGTAGATTTAGTGGTTTTGAAGACATATCTGCTGGAGCCATCTGAAGAGTTCACATATGGACTGGTTGCTTGTTAGATTTTGTAAGGTTTTTTTTTTTTTTTTTGTAGTACTAAGGATTGAACTCAGGGCCTTGCACTTCCTAGGCAAGCAGTCTACCACTTGAGTCAACCCCCCATCCTCTACCTCACTTCCTTCCTCCTCATCATCCTTTCGCTTTTCAAATAAGGTGTCCTCTTCTCCCCCCAGGTAGACCTTGGACTAGATTCTTCTACCTCCACCTCTGGAGTAGCTGGGATTACAGGCATGAATGGCCAGACTTGCTTGGTTTTGCTTTTGTTTGATGGTACTGTGGGTTAAACTCAAGGTGTTGCACTTGCTAGGCAGGCACTCCACCACTTGAGCCACTCTGCCAACCCTTTTTGTGTTGCACATTTTTGAGATAAGGTCTCACTTTATGCCCAGGTCAGCTTGGACAACAATCCTTTTATCTTGTTATTTTTTAAGATAAAGTCTCTTGAACTATTTTGCCTAGGCTGACCTCAAGATCCTCCAGATTTCCACCTCCTAAGTAGCTAGGATTACAGATATGAGCCACTGTGCCTAGCACTTGCTAGCTCTTATCCATTCCTAGGGATTCCCTTTTCTCCTCTGTTTTGACTTCCCTATTTTTTTTTCTCATGCCTTTCATTCTTGAGTTACCTCGTTCTGATAAAGAGGATATTATCCAGTGTCTTTCTAAGATCGGATGCATCAGAAGTAATTTTTGGAGAAGTTATGATCAGAGACTATTTTACTTTTATCATACTTGATTGATAACTGGCCTGAGTAGAGATTATAGATCTGGAATCATTTAGCTCAGAATTTCGTGTTTGGCTTCCACTGTCACAGAGAATTCCTGTGATTCCTGATCCTTGTAATTTCTACTTTCAATATCTCTAGTTTAGCACTGTCCAATAGAAACATAAAGTCACTCACAAATGACCGTGCATTTAAACACTTTAGTAGCTCATGTTAAAGTAATGAAAAGAAAAGTGAAATTTATTTTAGTGTTTTTCTTAACCAAATATATCTAGGATGTTATCATTTAAAGAAATGATTAATATAAAATATTGTAATAAAATATTTTAAAAGCTTTTTCAAGATTCAAGCCTTCAAAACTGAAAGTGTATTTCTACTTACAGCATGTTCAAGCACTCAATGGCCACGTGTGGTTAGTGGCTATTTTACTATGTAATGAGGTTGGTGAGGATAGAAGATATTTTCCATACTGCCAGTGTGCTAAAAAGTCTTAATAATTTCTACCTATTGGGGTCAAACGTTGCCTGTATTTCTAACCACTCACTAGGCCCATATTCCTGACAACTCCTTTGGACCCGTTTTATTACCTTGAATACAATCACCCCCCTCCAACTCTCTCTTTCTGAAATTTCTATTTAGCAGATAATGCACATGTTGTGATTGCTGGTCTTCTGTTCCTTTTCCTAATTTGTTTACTTCTCTTAGCTCTGCCTGCTGGGACCTTTTCTGAGTTTTGTTTTCCAATACTTTCTGATAAAGTATTTTTGTGGTATCATATTTTTAATTTCAAAAAGCTCTTTGTCTCCTACATGCTCATTTTTAAGAGTGTGTGCTTGCTTTGTGACCATCATGTCCCCTCAGCTTCCACAGCTCTCTCTGAGTATTTGTATTTGTTGGTATTTTCAAATTGTCTCCTCTCCTAGCAGTCTCTGTTTATTCCAAGTTTCTTTTCTCTCATCATTCACTTTTTTCCATTACCAGGGTTTGAACCCAGGGCTTCACACTTCCAAGGGCAGGCACTCTACCACTTGAGCCGTAACTCCAGCGCTTTTTGCTCTGGTTATTTTGGAAATAGTCTCACTTTTTGCCTGGCTGGCCAATACCATCATTCTCCTATTTATGACTCCCAGTACCTGGGATCACAGGTGTGCACCACCACACCCAGCTTTTTCCCAAGCTGGCCTAGAACAGTGATTCCCCACCTGATCTTTGCATCCTGTGTTGCTGGAATTAACAGGCGTGAGCCACTGGCACCCAGGGTTAGTATTTGCTTTTTATGTAAGAGATTTTTTCTTTTCTTTTATTCATATGTGCATACAATGTTTGGGTCATTTCTCCCCCTTTCCCCCGCCCTCTCCCTTCCCCCACCCCCGCCCCGCACCCTTCCTCTCCCCCTCCACCCTCCTTGTAAGAGACTTTCTTAAGCTGCCTGGCATTCACTGTTCTCTGTTCTTTTTATCTTAATTAAAAAAAAAAAAAGATTTTCCAGTTGTCTGTTTTTATTTTGTGGAAAGCCAAAGAGTTGAGTCCTTGCATGTGCGTGGGTGAAGCCTCTCAATGACTGATTTTATTGTAGGATAAGCTGACATCATACAGCCAATCATGGTCACTTGCTTTCCTCTTAGGCTGGTCAGACACTCCAGAGAAGGTTCTTGCATTCTCCTTTTGAAAGGACAGAACCCTGGTTACTAAACTGTAGCAGTCCAGTAAAAGAAGCAGAATAGAGATCACACATGCTGGGTTTACTTAATCACGTTTGCCCTGTAGTTTCTCCATTTTCAACTGGAACTGAGCTCCCTGCTTCAGAAATCCTCCATTCAACCCACTGACCAAAGTAATCTCCAGCATTCTGCTGGCAAAGGGGAAGCTGCTGGGACCAGGCAGCTCTTTCCCTGTTATGCTTTAGCATGTGCCATAAACATATGTTGAGAAATGTAAAAAACAACTCAATAACAAGATTGTTATTAATTCTACTTTAATATTAATAATTATACCATTTACAACATCTTCAGGTGTACCAGTTTAGAACTTGGAAAACCTACTGGGGCCAAAAGAGTTTCAACTATTTTTTCCTTCATTCAAGTATGATATCTCTACATTATCCTCTGTGTAGTCACTGGGAGAAAAATCTAGCCAACCCAAATACTTGATGTGAAGTTTTTGGACTTAAAAGTCCAAACTTTGTGTTGACCACGCTCAGCCCTCACAAAGCTGCCACTGGCCCACCTCACTCTCAATACCTACTCACTGCAGGGATGTGGCTAGGATACACTGCCACCAAGTGGAAGGTTTTGGTATCATTTTTAGCATTTCAACTTTAAAATGCATGTTTTGAAGGAAAATCAGTTTATCCAATTGATGTTTCTGTTTATATTATTTATGAAAAGAAAACATTTTATTTATCAGTCTAAACATTTAAATATTTCATAGGAAAGAGTATAATTCACTTTAAATAAATGTCCTTTGAAAAATAATTTCTAAAGGAAACATGATATGCTACTCATCAATCTTTGTTATCAAAAACAGCTTAATCCTGTTCTACTACTTTCATTATTTAGAATATTCTTTCATACACTTCCTCAGTTCTAAATTTGAAATTAAAGTTGATTTTAAATTTACATATTTAAGTATTGGATATTTAATCACTCATGTATTTTAGCCTCACTAGCCTAAAGGATTTTGGATTATATCTCTACTTCCCCAAGTATTTCACTTCTTTTGGCTACTGCAACAACCTCAATATATTAGTGAAATGTAGAAAAAGTTTTCTACTCCTCATTAGACCAGTAGGCCATGTCAGTAACCTAAATCTAGATCAGTCAAAAGCCACCGTTAGATTTTGAACAAGTCAAGAATAAAGGTAGAAATATAATCTCATCTATTTGATTTTGAATGGGTGACTTGGTTTTTTGATGCTACTAATCTCTATGCTAATAAAATGTGTACAACACACAAAAAAAGCCACCGTTAGAGTATTTCTCTAATCAGCAATTAAAATGAGCAAACTTTTTGATACATCTCAAGGTCATTAGATGCACTTAAAGGATACTATGCTTAGTGGAAAAAGCCGTTCCCAAAAGGTCCTATACTATCTGTTCAGTTTATACAGCATTTCTGAAATAAAATTACAGACATGAAAGTTATTAGTTGTGCCAGTAGTTAGGATAACGGGAGAGGAAGGTAGTTATGTCTATAAAGAGATAGCAAGAGAGAAGTCTTTGTTGTCTGAAATAACTTTGTATCTTGATTGCAGTGGTGGTTGTATGAATCGGCATGAGACAAGGTATCACAGAACTTGGAACACATTGTACAGATTTTGGGTTTCTTGGTCTTGGTATTATACTATAATGAGGTAGGATGCAACCATTGAGGAATATGGTAACCAGGACCACTCTTTACTATCTTCATAAGTTTCTGTGAATTTGTACCAATTTTTAAATTAAAACAAGGCTTTAAAAGAATTTTAATATCATTTATTTTGGGAATTAAAGCATTAATGCCTGAAATTTAGACATCAGAAAATTCTCTGAAAGGTACCATCAATTGTGGAAAAATTAATATGTCTATAAATAAAGAGAAGCAATAAAGAGTCCAGGTAATAATAAAGATTTTTTATCTTATTACATGTTCCCCATTACCATGGTGTGGTTAATTCATACATTTTGGATAATTTACATGCTATAATCTCTATATTATTGCATTTGAAATTCAGTTTGATGAGTCCTAATTTCTAAATATGTGCCTATTTTTAAATCTGAATATCTATACCCAACAATATTGCATTTCAGAATTTTGCTTTTTTTCCTTTATTACATGTCATATAGTTTTATCACTTCTTGAAAGATTGTTTTCTTTTTCTTATTGTTTTGGGCTAGAGACTGTTAAAACAGTGCCACAGTTGTTCAGAACAATAAAATTTTATAAAGGAGATTGGAAGTTTTATTCCACAAAGAAAAGTAATTCTGAAGTTTTAATGATGAATCTATCAATCATTACAATTACATTGTTTTTTGAACCTGCACCACCAGAAAAAATAAGGCAGAATATTCCTCCAAATCAAATTTTAATGAATAACAACTTAGTATTTATTACATTTTTATTGTATTCTACTAGCCTTTAATTTTAAACTTGAACTTAATCAACCATGTATTTAATTAACAACTAAGGGCATTCCCCATCCTAAGACTGACTATATCCTGTTTAGTGAATAATTTCAAGACTTAAAGCTTATTTTTTCACAGTAATACTACTACTTAGAGTTGGCCCACAGATTAATCCACAATGTCAGATAGCAGCCAAGAGATCATTTAACAAGTTGTAGTGTTAGAAATACCCAAAAAAACCCCAAAATTTGATGTGACAGTAGTCTTTAAAATGCACTTTAAAGATAGTTGAACCTTAAAACCCATAATATGCTCAGTTGACTGTTTTTTAAAATCATGTTTCTATTTTCTTCACCTTACCTCTGGTGTTCAAGTGCTGAAGTGTGGTTTATTTGGAAAGTAATGAGTAATGGAAAAGAATCCCGAGGTGATTTCCAAGACTGCCATCTCCTCTCTTCTTGAGTAGCTGATGCCAGTTCTTCTTTATGTTTGCTTACTATCCAAGATGCTCCATGTATGTCTTCTAAAGATTTAATGCCACCAGCACCACCCTGAACCTATCAGGTCTGATTAAGCTCATTTGTTAAAGTGCATAATTACTTCTCTAAGATGCACTCAAGTAACAAAGCAAAACACCTCTCACATTCCATTATGCTATGCTCACTATCTCACCCTAAAATTTCTTCTCATGTCACACTTTGTCCAATTCTAGACTCAGGTTGACCTCATAAACTTAATGAGAGGCAGGATATCAAAGAGCAATAATGCCATTCAAGGTCATCCATGGTCAGAAATTTGGATTTCAATCATTTCAGTCTTATCTCCCTATGCCAATTATGAAATTACTGGTCTCAACTTGAAATGCACCCTTCATTGTGAGCTCCAGCTCTCTGATAAATGATGGAATCCCTTTGAGCAGTTCTATAAAGTGAACACAGCAGTAAGAGGACTCAGAAGAGACATCACAGGAACAATGGTCTCCAGCCCCTAATCAGGACACAGGTGGGGATACAAGGACATCAGGTAGAGCTGTACCTGAGGCACAGAGCAAATCAGGCCTTGGCCACCTTCAACCTTGGCCTGGCAGGACTTTTCCCCAGAAAACCTGCCCCAAATTCCCGATCCAGCATCTCCACTACTCCTGTTCAGCCTTGATCCCTGTGCAGCACAATTATCTGTCACTTGCCTGCTCTGCAGAGGTTGCCTCCAACCAGCCCAGGGCCTGCAGAACATCTCTGGCTTGACCTAAACTGTGACCTTTTTTGCTGTCCCAAAAGAAGGAGGAAACAAGCAAAACGAAGAAGATTCATAAACCTGAGTAGGTTAGCCCTTCAAGTATTAAAGCTCAGGCAAATGTGTACATCTGTTATTCCATTCTTTCTGTTCAAACACAAAGAAATACCCCTCTCTAGGAAAAGAAGAGAGTTGCAGGCACTGAGATGACAGAACTCCTCCGTGCGATCCAAGAAGCAAACAGTAATGCTGCACCCTCTGAAGAAGGGGAGTAGCATGTTTGAGAAGAGGAAATGGAAACGCTCCAGCCAGTATTGATGGCTGCCTGGTCTTCTGGGGTTGTCTTTGACTGGATTGGTATAGATATTTATCTGTAAGCTATGCTGTACTATCCAGACTGCCTGTATTGGGGGGAGGAAGGAAGTTGTTCAGTTAAATCCACTGGCCTCATTTAGTGTTAGTCATATGCATGATGTTAACAAATATTCCTCACTTTAAGGAAGCCTAAGATTTTCTTTTTGTTCTACCTCATTTTAGTCCCAGAAGGAAAAGAGGACCTCTGATGTGTCTCAGCGCCAATAAAAAAAGACTCAATTATACAACTAATCAGTCAATAGTTTAAAAAACAAAAGCAGAGGGCTAGTGGCGTGAGTAAAGTGGAGGAGTGCCTGCCTAAAAGGGTGAGGGCATGAGTTCAAATCCCAGTGCTGCAAAAAAAAAGCAGAAATTTTACCTCCACATAAAAAATGGATTTCTAAAGAGAGAATGGCCTGTCTCAGGAAACCCTCAGTTCCCCATCATTACAGGTGTTTAAGCAGAAAATCGACAAACTATGAACAAAAGTCTTATCGAGCCATTTAGAAATGGGGAATTTACTCACTGAAATGATCAAAATTAAGCTCTAGTTTCTGTCTATGATCTTTGTTTAAGTTTTTGTTTCTGTGGCCAGATGCATGCTGACTTTCTTCTTGATAAGAGTTAGCTGATTGTTACAAAGTTATACACAGGATAGACACTGAGAAAATATTAGATGATTTGATTATGCAGCAAAATTTAAAGTACAGAGGTATAACTATCCCCAAATTATGCTACTGGCCTTTGAGTGTTTCTTCAATGTATTTTTCAGAGGTTATGGATGATCTGCTCACTTTAGAGTTTACAAAGTAGAGCAACTGTGTCTTGTTAGGAACTTTGGATGATGGTGAGGAGAGATGTGGGCACAGTTGCAAAGGTGAGCACTCAATGCACTTCCCTTTATACGCTCATCCCTCTACTATTGTCAGCCTCAAGTTTCCAATTCTCCAAATTCTTCAGCCAACATTTTATCTCTTCATCTGTTCAAGTGTAACAAGTCTGCATTCAATTCTACAGGAAATTTAAAACATGTCACCACTCTCCCAGAGACCTTGTCGGCTGCTTTTATAAATGTGTCCATTTACTGTCATGAATAGGTGAGTGCTAGTTCATTCCTGAATAGATGATATTGATTCACAAAACCCCAAGATTGTTGACCTTTTTAAAAAGAGATTCCCGTTGCACAAGATATTTTACAAAGTGACAAGGACTTCTGTGCATTGAGATGAAATCAGTACCATTTAAATTGTGTATCTTTCTTAGGGAGATTGTTGACTGCATAGCATTCAAATAGTGCATCATGCTAAATAAAGGACATTTTGAATAATTTCAGTTGTGCTTTTTCTGGAAAGAAGGGGAAATAAATAGTGCAAAAAATAAAATACCATGCCATAAATTGAGTCTAAAACCAGCAAAGGGATTAATAACTTAAGCTGATATTGATATAGCTTGACTGTGAAGCTGAATAATGCTTTTAGGTATGAGAGAGGATATGATTAAGTCAGAAAGTAATTACATATTGAATGATCTGAATCATGATGTGGAATTAAGACTTGAAAGTACAGGGGATTTAGAGTCAAAAGACTTGAGTTCTATTCCCACCAGTACCACCTGGTGAAATTTATTTCCCCTCCAAGGGCTAAATTTCTTCACAGATAAAATGAGTGGGTTGAGTTAGATGAATCTCCTCCAGATTTGACAATCCATAACTATCCCAGATGAATCTGGTCTCCTCCAGATTTGACAATCCATAACTATCCCAATCAATATAGCATAACATTCTAATCCTGATTAGTTTAAGCAAAAGCTCTACATTCTTTCATTCAATAAATATTTATTAATGGGTGTTAAGTAAAAAGCATTGTAATGGATATTTGAAATACAATGTTTGTAAAAGAAAATTTGAATTTGACGGACTGAAGAGCTGTGAAATGCAGGAACAGAGTTTAAGAGAAAGGCTGGAGCTGGAAGTATGGATTTGAGTGCTCTGTGTTCACGTCTCTTTGGAGTTCTTCCTTTTACCCTCCAAACATTTTAAAATAGAAATAGTCAGTAGTACTACAGGTAGCATCAAAGGTCATGTTTAGCGAGGTAACTCCTAGCCCCACGGTTTCCTCTTAGAACTATCGAACCTGATAACATATAATACTGCCATTGTTTCCTAGCTCTCTAACACAAATGACCTTTCTTCTGCTCTGCTCCATGTTCTCCACAGCAATGATTCTTATGCCTCTCATTTAAAACGTCTTGCAGTTATTAAAATGACTTCTCAAGAGCATATGAACTTCAAATGGGAATGATTATTTTAGTAACCTGAAGGGATTAGCTGACAATGGTGGAATGTCAGCCATTGGTGATCAGTTCTTATAGGGATGTTGTATGAGGTTGGAGTTATGGGTCTTAAAATTATATCACTGATGTGAACCTCAGCTCTGTCAATGAGAAGACCATTCTTGACTTGCATTTGCAAATCCTGACACTTGCCTGGTGTCCTCCTGCATACTTCCACTTTTAATACAGATTTACATACCCATTTACATATGGGTATGCAACTAAATTGTCTAAAATATTATCATCTTCATCTTTTTAAGAGTTTTATCCTCACATATAATCAAAAATATTTTCATACTAAATGGTGCCACTAGATTTTTTTATTTAAAATTTGACATTCAAACTAATATATCAAGTGTCATATAATATAGCCTTATTCCCTCTCTACATATTCATTCAATGAATCTCTCACTCTGTTTCTCTATCACACACACTAAGCATACAATTAAACATTCTCAATACGGTTTACCAGATATGCAAAATAGGGAAGTGATTCACTTATTAATTAAGCATATATAAGTTGACGCCTTAATATGTCTGAAGTACAGTTTAACTTTGTAATAATATAAAAGTGGATACATCCAGAACATAGGATTCAAACTGCTAAGCAAGAAAGACAAGCAACCCAAAGCAGTTCCATCACTGTTTACAACATAAAAAATATTTTTAGTGTTTCCTTTTGTATTTTCATATTATTGTTGTACTAGGGGTATGCTGTGACATTTACAAAAGTTCTTACACTATATCATAGTTGAATTCACCCTCTCCACCATTCTCCTTTATCCCCTCTCCCCCATTCCTGGAACAGTTTCAACAGGTCTCATTTTTCCATTTACATACATGAGTACATAGCATTTCTACCACATTCACCCTCCTATACCCTCTTCTTATATCCTCCCCCTTCCCACTGATACTAACCCCCAGGATCTGTTTTGCCTTCCTGTTCTCCATTTTTGAAAAAAAAGACATTTTTGTTTATTTAAGGTAGCTATGTAGGATGTCTCATTGTGACATTTCCAAATATATATGTATTATAACCCAAATTGGTTTATCCCTCTATTTTTCTTCTTTGTACCTCAGTTTCCTTCCTGTGGTGATTTAAAAATCTGTATTTAAAAATCTATGTTTATTTTTTATAGAAAAAACACCAATCATAAGCACATTTTTATTTCCATGGTGCTTAGGCTCGAACTCAAGGCCTATACCTTGAGCCACTCCACTGGCCCTTTTTTTTTGTGATTTTTTGAGATAGAGTCTCAGAGAACTATTTGCCTGGATTGGGTGCAAACTGAGATCCTCCTGATCTCTGCCTCCTGTGTAGCTTCCAATGCCCAGCTAATAATCACCTTCTTAACTTCCTTCTTTTGTATTCCCTGTCTCATTAGTGACCTCCCCTAAGTGTCACCTGTTTTTCATATTGCTTGTATATGTATTGGGTCTATATTCCACATTATAATATAAAAACTGTAATGCAAAGTAAAATATAACTTCAAGAATAGTTAAATAAGCATATATCCATAAACTGGAATTCTCTTCCACAAATAAAATCAAAGGTATATATTTATTAACTCAGAAATTTTTCACAATACACTGTTTTGAAAATGTATCACATTGGTTTTGAGAGTATACATAGATAGTCAAAGGGGTAAAAAATATATTTTTTTTTTATTTTTGAGACAGGGTCTTGCTATGTAGCCTATGCTGGCTTTGAACTGGTGCTCCTCCTGCCTCAGCCTGCCAAGTGCTGGGATTTCAGGTATGATATGCACCACTCTAAAAGCATATTTCATCAACTAAAATATACATAAATGGATATAGGTAACATGTTGTGGTAATAGACTAGTATTTTGAATACTACATATATTTTTCCTCCTTTTAACTGAAATTCCCACCATGCAGCTCATCCATTATTAAGGTAGGATCTGAGGCTAATGTGGGGAAAGGATAGGATAGAAACCAATGGATGATTTAAAATCACAGCATAAAGTTTTAGTTGGAATCTTGAATTTCAGAAAGAGAAACTAGCTTAGAAAGCCAGAATTCAGGGAACGAAAAGGATTTTCTGGGATTCACATAGCTGGGGATTTTGTGTACTAAGAATAAAAGTTGGGGAGATTAATTATAAAGTAAATAATAGCTAAGTACAGAATTTATAATATGGTATAATTTCCATTCCACAGAAAGAAAGAAACAATGCCTTTCTAATCCCTGAATGTAGAATATGGGGAATGACCTAGGGTCGCAGGAGAGAAGACAAAAACACAAGCAGGACCTTGCTTTTCTTATGCCAGGATAAAACATTAAAAGGGGGACAAAGCACAAGATATATAAACACCCAGATAAGTTTGAAAACTGTGAGTCTGTCCTTTCTCCACACAACAGGAGATAAAATCATCCCCTATGGAGATCATGTAGGGAGCTAGAAAAGAGTATTAAAGTTTAATACTTATTAAAGTTTAAGGGCATAGCTCAAATGGTACAGTAACTACCTAGCAAATGCAAGGCTCTGAATTCAAACCCCACTACCCAAAAGGACCCCCCCAAAAAATAAACCAACAACCAAAAAATCTGAGAGTATTAAAGTTTAGAATTGATGATTTGTAAATTTGGAGATGATCAGAAACTGATACAAATTTTTAATTAAAAATCAACTAAGGGTAAGAGCTTTAAATTTTGAATTGCACAAATCTGTGTTAGGTTGAGGAATCTGGAAGTGGGTACAGTTGTAAAGTAGGGACTGAGAGCGTAATCTGTGATGAATATTGAGGAACTTGTGAAATAGTCTACAGCATCTAAACTTAATAGGACAGCCCATGAAATGAGCAGGTGGCTGATAGATTCATTGCATGTAATTGAGGAGAGTGAGGTTCTCACTAAGGTAAAAAGAAAAGTCAGACTGAGCAGAAGTGGAGAAAGGAGACAACTAGAAGAATAATTAGCCGTGGTTAGAGAATAGAATAGCTAAAGTAATTAGATTTTTCATGATAGCAATCCCTACTGTTCATCCTCAGGTGCAAATAAATAAAGATGTCACAATCATTTGTTGCCTCTCTCACAATATAACCTGAAGATGGGGTGAATCACAGGTTGGTCAACTTTCTCTACAACAGAGCCATAGCAAACATTTTAGGCATTACAAGTGCATGTAGTCTCTGTTACAACTAACTCAACTCTGTCCTTGTAGCATAAAATATGAAAATAAGCACAGACAATTTTTTAAACATGGGCACAGTTGCAATTCAGTAAAATTTCATTTGCAAAATGAGATGGTAGGCGAGGCTTGGTCCAGGAGCTACAGTTTGTTGAGCCCTTCTCTGGACATTCTACAGAATGATGTGATAGCATCATATTAAAGGAAGTGATGAGCAGGAGATGACAAGAATTGTGGTGAGACACATGGACTTTAATCTCTAGCTCAGAGCCTAGAGAATGCTTATCATCAAAATTTGGGGAAATTCTATAAGGTAATCAAAATCACCCATGATTCAGTCACTCACACGTAGTAATTGTTTATATTTTTATAATTGCCTTCAGCATAATAATTCTTAAATAATCAGAGGATTTGGAGAATAAGTAGATGAAGACTAAATCATTGGTCTTGCCCATGGTTAAAATGTTAATTGAGTTCTGATAGTTACTAAATAAAAGTGTCTTTACATGTCCATTCAGTCCCTCTGAAAACTGTATAAGAAAATTTCATCTGACATTAGATGTAAAATCATGTTGTGTTTTAATTTGCCAAAGTAAATTTTTTACAATATTTTAGTTATTTTAGTGACTTGTGAGGATTTCTTTAGAGATTCTGAGTAGAAGAAAATTGCATGAACTAAACACAAGTTTAAAACTTGGCACAGTGAATGGAAAGTCTTAATTCAGGAGTCATAATCAAAGATAAGATATATATTTGATTAAAGTGCCAAAAGCATGTTTCTCTGAAACTGTAGAAGGAAATATAAATTCAAATGCCTGGAAACAATAGAAGATGAGAAATTAGTTATATTACAAAAAAGAAATATTTTAGTTTTAAAATGTGTTATATAGTTCCCATTTTAGTTATTTCCAGTTTTTTATATACACAAAAATATTTTAAATGATTGTGTTTTTTTCTTGAATTTATATCAATTTCTAGTTTTGTGTCCTTCTCTATCCATTCTTATTCTGTGCGCTACACAGAAAAATTCTGCACATGGTTTTCACTCTAGAATCTACAATCTCAAAGCACTGTTTTCTATCTTAGCCCATAACGCCCTACAGAATGCTTAATAGTTAATGTTGATTTTCCTAAATACTAAGTTTTAATATATCTTTGATCAAACGTGTAATTTTGTAAGCTGAAGGATTTACATTTGAAGGGTAGAGTTTTATGCTTTGGATGATATTGAATGGTGAGGTCATTCCAAGTGTTCAGGAAAATCAAAGGCACAACCACAGTTTCACTCACAGTCTTTTCTCCACAGAGACCAAGATTCTTTGTTATCAACATGTTACTAATATCACTAGGAAAACATTAAAATACAAGTCAATATGAACTCAGACTTTCAGACAGTTAGTTGAGTGTTTTATTCGTCCTCAGATCACAGGAGAGTTTTATGAGCAACTTATGGGCAGGGGCGGGTGGTTCTCATGAAAATAACTAAGCCTTAAATCCCTTCACCAGAATTGAAAAATGGCTTCATACTTCCCTCAGTAGAGTTTTGAAAGCTGGACCTATTGCCTATTCAGTAACTTAAGCTGCTCTACCTGTGAGGTTGTCTTAAAAACCTTGACCTGAAACTGAAACTTATAAGGAATTTTGTGACAATATTGGTCCTGATGATGACAACCTCAGGATATTCAATAATTTTGTCAACATTCTGCCACGTTACTGTGTTCAATATCATAATTTTAAGTTATTTATACTTCTCATAAAATAACTATCAAATTTAAACACTCAATTTTTTTCGTAGTATTTGAATTTGAACTCAAGGCTTTGTGCTTGCTAGGCAGGTGCTCTACCACTTGAGACACACCTCCAACCCTTTGTACTGTGGTTATGGAGACAGGGTTTCACTTTTTGCCCAGTCCAACCTGGATGCAAGCCTCCTATTTTCTTTGCCACAGCTGGGATAGGAGGCATGTTCCACCACGCCAAGCTTCCTTCAGATGAGATGGGGTCTTGTGAACTTTTTTTGCCTGGGCTGGCCTAGAGTCACAATCCTTTTGATCTCAGATTCCCAAGTATCAAGAATTGCAGGTGTGAGCTACCAGTGTCCAGCTTAAATGATAGTTCTTTAAACTTCATTCCAAACAGGCTTTTTAACTGAAGGACTGCAGGAAGTAATAATGGTTAGATTCAGTTTGGTTGCTTATAATGGGAACGTCAGGATAAGAGCAGCCTAACTAATACACAAGTGCTCTCACATAAGCCCACATACAGATAGGCATTTCAGAGCCAATCTGATACATCCACTGTAATAAAAATGATAGGTTCCTTAAAACTTCCTGCCACAAAATTTTAACAGGTGGTTTTTATTTGTAGTATTACCTCATAGGACAAGATGTTCCTGGGCTCTCAACAACTGTATAAACATTTCTGTTATCTGGAGAGAGAAAAGGGGGATAGAAAAAGAAGTATTTCACCAAGATAGCCAATTCTCTTCAGATAGCACTAAGGAAGTGCTTTATAAGAGTTCTTCATAGTTACACGGCTGTCATGCTCCAAGAGAAGTTGAGTGATATGTCATTTACCTGTGCACATTGCCACCCAGTATAAAATTGGAATTACTCATCTTAGACTTTTGTTTCATGGAAACCTGACCATTAAAACTACGGCATCAAGAGGGGAGTGTGGGAGTTATTGACAGTGACTGTCCCAGAATCTTCTGCCAAGAAATTATTGAAAATACAACAGAGGAAATAATAACATACACCTCAAAACAACCTCCACTACTGTGGAGTGATGATTGCATGCATCACTTTACTGAATCCGTACAAGGAAGCCTCGATGTTATCCTCATTTCACAGATTTTTAAAAAGGTTGAAGCTTTTAGAAGGATTGAGCAAGTAAATCATGCTTGTACCCCAAAGCTTTGTTGGAATTGCTGGAAACAACTGTTGTATAGCTTGTTTTAGGGCTGGAAGTCATGCTGAAACTGACTTGTATACACAAGTTCGTGAGTTAGAAAACATTAGTGAATAGCTGTCTGATTGGGGATTTCTTCTTAGAACTGGGGCCTATGAAGAAGCATCACAGAGCCACAACTTTCCAGAGCACCATTTTTAGCACCAAGCTTATCATTTAGGTATTAAATGTAGATTTTTGAAAATTGGTACGGTGAAATACTTTTGAGACAGGTAGAATTTCCATTTAATATTGTCCCAGTTTTTCTACCTGGCTTGAATGTTTTTCCTTCATCCTTCCCTGACTTTTCCTGGGCCTCATGTCCAACTATAGATAGTACTAAGTACTAAAAATATTTACTAATTGTTATTGTCTGGACATTGTTCAGCAAACCAGTCTTATGTTCTAAAGAAAAATGCAAAAATATTAGTTTATTCCTATTGGTTCTCAGCTCTGCAGAATATACTTTTGTTCTTTTGTGTGGTTTTGTGTGTTTTGTTTTTTTGTGTGGCTTTGTGTGTGTGTGTGTGTGTTTACAATTTAACAGGCAAAATATAGAATCCTTTTTTTTAAAGTTATGTGTTTCTGCTATAATGGAAGTTAAGTATCTTGTCACTAATTTATTGGCATTTGTATTTCTTCTTCCAGAATTTTCTGTTCATATGCTATGAACTTAATAGCTTTTTCTTATCAGTGCTTTTGGTAAATGCTGTATCTGAACACTTTTCCTGACAGAAATACTTTACTGATTTACCTCAAACTATTGACTTTAAAAATAGTTAGTAATAGTGCTTATGTGTTCATCTTTAGGCAGTCAAATACGCTTGTTTTGAAAGTTTTTGCATTTGCTTCTTTGCTTGAAAAGATAGTCATCACTCTAAGATTTTTTAAATATTTTCTATGCTTTCTCCCAAACTTTGATTTTAAAAATATTGAAGTTATTATCTGTGTACATTTTAATTTATGCACACTGTGCAGAAGGACACAGTACTTGCATTCTTGTCTTCACAACCAGTTTTGCCAGCACCACTTACTAATAAAACACCTCCCTCAATAACTGAATTGAAACACCATGTCAAATTCTGCATTTCTACTGTAGTAGATGTATTTCTGGGTATTGTTCTCCTGTATTGGTCTGTTTATTCCCCTGCTATTGTCATGCTTTTTTATTATCATGACTTTAGGTAGCAATAATAAATGACAAGCTAAGAACCCTATCACTATTTGATTATCTCATAAGCCAGGGAACCATTCTCTGATATTTATTTGCCCATTTGAATGTAAACTAGTGTTTCATTTAAAGAAAAAACGAAGTTAAAAAAGTGAACTTTGTTAAATGTTTATATTCACTTGGAAATAGAAAATTGATTTTCAATATCCTGGAACATGGCATGACTTATACTTTGTATCTTTCTATATCACTTAATATAGTATGGATTTTCATATGGAGATACCAATCAGTTTTTTTTAATTCATTCAAAGTATGTTACAGTTTTGTCATTATCTTTTTGTTTTTTCATTTTCAATTCCAAAATTTTTTCCAGTGTGGATAAGGCCTAATGAGTTGTGTAATTATTTTTATCCAGCTAGATCACCATCTTCTCATACTAATTTTAATTGTTTTTTACTGGGGTATATATTCACAATAAATTAAAGACAAAACAACCAAAGAGAAAATATATAACAGATAAAAGATACATTTTTAACCAAAAAAAAGTTATCTTATAAATCAATAAGAATAAAAACACAATAGGAGATCTAACAAAGAATATGAAAATGTAACCATAAAAGACAAACAGAAAGAAAACCAGAGATGGCTTATAAACATTTGAAAAGACGTTAAAATTCATGACCTTAAAAATGCAAAGTAAAGTTACTGTCAGATTAACACATTTCACAGTTTGATACTACTATTTGAAGAGACATCTACCAAGTTTATTAAAACTTTAAATCCATTTATCTGCCAATATACATTATGAGTTTCCAAACTGGGATACTTTACATAAGGAATTATTAACTACAAACCTGGTGTATCTGAAAACAATTGATGAATCAGTCTGATAAAAGAAAAAAGCATTCCTATAGAGTGAGGGTACAACACACAATTGAGAACACACATAGGAATAAGATTGTGTAATGAAAGAAGAGGTACATTCCCTTTTCAGTTCCAAATCATCTTTGGGGATCTCAAGTTCAATATCAGAAAAGCCAACACCTTTGCTACCAGTAAGTCATTGAAACACACTAGTGGCAAGAATCCATAAACATTTCCTTCAGTCCATCCAAGTCCACCTGTGATACATAAATGATAGCTACTTCACTTCATTCATCCTCCTGCTCTCCCTTCTTCATCTCCCTAAAGTCTTTTCCTCTGCATATTCTTGACTCTAGAACTTCACAGTCCATCTTGAAAGAGTCATATAAGGTGCCTTACTGCTGGATCCAATCAATGATTGAATGGTATATTCAGATTCTTAAGAGCAGAGCATCTGAGACATAAAATCCGTCTTTATAGACAGCATTTCAAGGAATAAGTCAGCTTCATTTTTCTACTAAAATATCTTTACCTATTTAGTCCAAAGGTTCTATTCTCATCAGGAGTGAATACAGAACAAGATTAGCAGATGGAAGGGTTCAGAGTCAACACATCATTACATCAAGCTCTTGTCTTTGCTTTTCTATCCATTGTTTTTAGAATTTTTTTTTGCCCCATTCCCTATATTCTGCCCAGCTGGTAAATACTACTGATCATTAAAAATTCAGCTAAGAGCAACACAAACTGGCAGCATGGCTCAAGTGGTAGAGTACCTGCTTTGCAAGCACAAAGCCATGAGTTCAAACCCCAGTCCCACCAAAAAAATTAAAAAGAGATTTGACAAAATTCAGCTAATACCAATATAGTCTTGCCTGTCTCTCAGCCCTCACCTATGATAAGTTGATAATAGTATCCCTTTTGCTGCCTTATGTATCTAAGACAGTCTCTTATCATAGTATGTATCATTTAAGACTCTTTGATTACAGAATGGAAACAACCCCACCAAAATTTTTAATTAGCTATAAAACAGAAAGAGCATGAATATAAACATCCTCAGGAAAGAACTGAAACTAAAAAAAAATGAGACTTTTTCTCAGTCTCTCAGCTTACTTCCTTATTTATTTGTTTCCATTTGATTCTCTGTCTTTGCAAATGAGTTTATCCTTTTCTCCATGTACACTGTAATACATGACTCTAGTGTTTATTTTTAGAGTCGAGCCACATGTGGAGGTTTATAGTATCCAGAGATCACTGTGCATTGAAAATGATTAAACCAGCTAGAATCAAGTGAAGCCCAAGACCAAGCAATGATAACTAAGAGAGCAGACTTACAACATAAGTAGATAAAGGAAGTTCTCAGAAAATGCCAACACTTTAAGCATCCTGGAATTGTTTACTAAAATCCATAATATATCTGTAATATATCCCATTTGTTTATCTTAACCAGCACGAAGACAGTAAAAATTCCTTGAGAGTGGGTACCATACCTTATCATTAACTTTTCACCAGGATTGTCAATTAAGCAAATCTCTTTCATTAAACCCTTCTCAATGAAACATTCATTAGGATGAAAATGTATTGTCATTTGATTTTATCAGATTTAAGAAATTTGAATTGAAGTCATAAAATTATAAATGCTTTAAAGAGATGGGGCAAGATAGTATACATTGGTCACCACGTGTAATAATCTTTGTCCCCATATTGAGCTAATATAACAGGGTAATTATTAAAATGGCCTTGGAATTCAGGCAAACCATGGTTTGAATAGGGACTCTGCCACTTTCTATTTATATGATGTGAACTATGTTACTTAATTTCTAAAACTGAATTTCTTCATCTATAAAGGTGATGTTAATAATAAAAATCCACAGGTTTATTTCAATGTGGAAATGAGATTACATGTAGTGTGCTTACCAAGTAAATAATCAGTTGCAGAATTTTTCCCCTTCTTTTCTCCTTTTCCCTTTTCCAGTTCTTACCTCCTGTGTGGCTCTCTTAACCAGACTTCCCACTATAACGCTATGAAATGCTTACAGAGAAAATATAAGGCTCAAAAGGCATACATCAAACCAAGGATTCTATTAAAACTCATTATAGAAGTACTGAGAAATTAAGAACCAGTAGGGAGATTACTCAGATTGAAGAAAGTTTAAGCATAGAAGATTTAAACACTTAGAATATGATGCCACTATAAATCATATGACTCAAATTCTTCATCTAAAAGTGAAGAACTTGAGGCACTTCTACATAACTGAAGTAATGTTCACAATAGCTAGTGGAAGAGCTGGATTTCCTAATGACCAGTTCAGTGTTCTGAAAATAAGAAAGGATATGACCTGAACCTATAGAGGGTATCTTTGATAGCTGGTTCAGCATTTTAATGTACATTGCCAAGAGTTCAGACCAATCTAATACCTACTACTCCTTAATTTTCTCAACTGAACTGACTTCACTTGTTTTCTAGTTCAGTTGTCCTTCCCCATGGTTATACAATTGACCTTGCTGTCACTCAAAACTTCTCAGAAATCTTTAATCCTGAATTTAACCCATGATCACAGCTTCCACTCATTTTCAGAGATCTAGTTCCCTTTCCTCCACTTCATGTGCTCTTAGACGTTACTGGTGTCTCTGGGTTATTAACTCCCACCTTTTTCCCTCAGTCAGCATCTCCCTAGTGTTTTCCATTTTTTCCATTTTAGCCTCAATTCTATGAAGCTCCATGGAATTATTTTCTTTTATAATAATGTCAAATCCTGTAATCAATCAACTCCTTCCACAACACTAGAAACTAACAGCAAGAATATAATCAGTCCTGTAATATTTCTACTCTGCTTTCAACGCTTGGCTGTTGAGCCTTCCCAGATTAAAATCTACAATCTAGGTGGATTGATCCATTCTAAGTGTTGGTATTGCAACCTTAGCTGGCCCCTCCAAGTTTCCCCATGACAATTGTTTCAAAATCACATACTTACCCCCTCTTTTGCATCTTCATAACACAAATAACTGGAGGCTATCAAGCTATAATCACCTCAATATCCTGCCCTTCTCTTTCCCTCTCCCTCATACCTCCTATGTTTGTTATATGATTAAGTATTTTTCCATCTATCCATTGTGAAGTCCCCCCACTGTTCTTTGATAACATCTCTTCTGACTATCCAACCACCACTTTTCCCTTCAACTCCAAGAAGAAAATATATAGTTCAGAAACATACCCAATATGTTTTACCTTACAAATGAAAATGGGCTTACAGTGTGTGGGCGGTGTATCTGTGTGTGTGTGTGTGTGTGTGTGTGTGTGTGTGTGTGTGTTACTAGGGCTTTAACCCAGGGCCTCACACTTGCTAGGCAAGTGCTCTTCCAATTGAGCTACACCCCCAGTCCTACAATTTTTTTTAAGTCCTGTCCTTATTACTTTGCAATTCTCAATGATCCAATGTAATAGAATATTATTTAGCTATAATTATGACTGAAGTAATAATAGACACTGTAGCATGAATGAACCTTGAGAACAGCATGTGAAATGCTAGGAGCCAGACACAAAATGTTGCATATATGATTTCTATGAAATTCCCAGAATAAGAAAAAATTCAAATAGATGTGATTTGGCAGAGGGTAGGAAGGATGAATGGAAAGTCATTGCTAATGGGTATGGATTTTCTTTTAGGGTGATACCAATGTTCTAGAATTCACAACGTTTGACTATAACAAAAACCACTGAACAGTAAATTATAAAATAAAAATGTAATAGCAAGTGAATTGTATCTCAATAAAGATATTTTAACAAAAGTATCAATAGGGTCATTGATACTGTCATTTTCAGACTACCTGAGTACATCATGGGTGACATCTTTAACTGACAGACTCGACCAAATTACAGAATTTGTCATGGAAAACATACCCACAACATCTCATTTAATAATTGCTTAATGACAAATGAATGCAAACAATAGATGTATCAAAATCAGTTGATAAAATAGATACACCATATGTTAATTGATCTTTGGAGAAAGAGTATCATTAGTCTTCTCTATATATTTTTCTTAGACAAAAGTTAAAACAATTATTTTAAATGTAATATAAGCATAAGTAATAAGATCTAAATAAAGTGATAACTTTAATTAAGTTTCCAGGATATAGCATATTGGATCTTATGTAAAACAACACAATTGTTTATGAACCTTAATAAGAAAGTAAAATTCTCTGGATATGAAAATAATAATTAACTCAAAGAAATAAATGTGTATCTCATTACCATTCAACTGCGTACATATTCATTTGAGAAACCTTTGAATATGTACTGTATGCTAAGCATTTGAACCAGATTTAATAAATAATTACCAATGATGCTTCTGTAGTGTATCATTTATTCAAGATGGAAAAATATTGAAACATTAATTTGTGCTTCTTCGTAACTAAAGGAGATAGGTAGGTATTTGTTCTTCCTGTTTTAGAAAATGAGGACCACTTCTCCAATAAAATGGGCATCAAATTTTCCAGAAATATGACTCTGTGTTCCAGTGAATCCATTTGTCTTTTTTAAAAGTTGTTTCATATTTACTGAAGTCCAAATATATTGAAAAAGATTTTTTAAATTATAGGATTCTCAATTCTGCCAGTAGGTTGAAATGAAGAGTTACCTTTTTGATCAGTGAAGCTTATAAAGTATTCCCTTTCCCACACATGTTCACTTGTTCAACACAGGGTTTAAAATAGAATTATTTTTGGTTTACAAGATTTTTTTCCTCCCTCAAGACTTTTTTCAAACCTATACTTCTCAGTTCTCTTTCATGGGCAGATTACATTTTCTTTTTGTCTCAGTTATTGATAGAATAGCAGAGTCCCTGAGCCCAAGCTGACCAAATGTTCTATTTCTCTATTTTTCCTCAGGGTTGCTTTAATCATGCCAGAGCCTGTAAAGTAGATGATATTGTGATATAGAATGGAGATTCATTTGGCCATCAAATGTTGATTCCTTACCCAAAACTTCACCTGTAGTTTTGTCCAAGTAGAAACTTTATTTTAATACCTAAGGAGTTGGAGCTTATGAACTCAGTGAGTCAACAACAAAAACAAACAAAAGAATGATCTGCAAAATGGAATGTGAACACAAGTATCATAAGAAACGTCTCTGTCTCCCATCTCCCATCAGTAATCTTTTTTTAAGTAAATTTTTATTGGGATATTCATTATATGGGGGGAAGGATTCGTAATCTTATTCAGTCCTTTTTGCCCAGAAGAGAAAGAATACATGAAATAAATAATTAAACAGTGAAAAAAAACAAAGAAAAACAAGAAGAATGATTTAAATACAATTTTCTGATCAAAACAGCGATGTTTGTCTTCTGGGAAAGATGGAAAAATGAACTGGATTGTGGTTTTTTCCTGGACAATCTCTACATGTTGCTCAAAACTCCACTGGAGTGTCTGCCCTCCCAAACCTTCCTTAGCCGACCCTCAGCTACCTGCTCCCCAGTGTTTGTTTTCATCTTCCCATATTATAATTCTTCATTCACTTGCCTATACCTAACTAGTGTGAAGTTTCTGAAGTCAACAACTGAATATGTCCCTTCTATACCTTCAGACACTTCATGCAGTGAGCTCTTCTCAAATAAGAAATGATAGGATGAAAGGAAAGAGGAAGGGAAGGAGGAAGACAGGGAGAAAGTAAAGGAAACATGGAAATTGCAATCAGTCCTATGTATATACTGGTGCTGTGTCTATAGTTTCAACCAACCTCAACCAACAGTACTTTAACGTATATTGTTGCTTACTTGTTCTGTGTTGTTGGCCTGTGGTGACCAGGTTATACCAAACATGTCCAGACATTTTTATTGTCATTAATCCCTCAATAATATTGTATAACAACTGCTCAGGTCACATTTTCATTATGTTGCATATTATAGATTATCTAGAGATGATTTAAGATATATGGGAGGATATGTGGAGGTTATTTGCAAATGCCACACTTTAGCATCTGTGATTTGGCTTTCATGGGGGATCCAGGAACCAATTTCTGGCAATAAAAAGTGTCAACTATTTGCTCTACAATGCTAAAAATAAAAGATTCCTATTTCACAATGTCCCTTTGTGTAAATTCATTCATTTTTCCTTTCCCTTTACATAAACCTAAAAGTTACTAACTTTTCTAAGTCTTGCTGGCATTCAGAGAATCACATTGACCTAATCATAAGGTTATACTGAAATTTCAGTGTAGGATGGGCTGCTCTGGAAATGACTTCCTCAAGACCACTGATTTAGTTTTTATGCATACATCTTTCCTGTAATCCTGCTGCAAACAAAAATCCCTAGGTTTTTTTACTTTTACTTATCTTCATTTAATAAATTTGTCAATTGTTATAAAAGACTGCCATTTCCAAATGGCTTCTCCTATCTCTCTGCTGCTCATGGAAGCCACACATTTATTTTACATCAAAAATTTTTTCTTCTTTTCATAATTATTTTTCTAAACCCTGCAGAAATGTTTCTGCATTTGAAAAATGGCATTGAGAAAGGAATACACAGTAAAATAAATTCTAGTAAAATTGAATGAATAAACATGAAAATTAAAATCCTAAATTGCTAGGAGATAAATTTAATATTCATCTAATCTTTAAAAGGACTTTTATAGCCTTGAAGAAAAATTATTGAAAGAAATAATGTAAAAATTCAATATTTAGAAAAATAAAGTGCAAATAACTTCTTGAGAAAATATCCTTATAGAAAATGCATCAGATAGATATTTAGTACATACTAAATAAAAATGTGAACAGAATGTCATAAAAAAGATAGAAAGGAAATAGTGACACAAATTCAGGGAAAGGGTGTCTCTTAGACAAAAGAATTTTAAACCCAAAAGTTAATTTGAGAAAAACTTAAAATAATAATTTTTATATACAAATACTAATATATACTGGCTTTTTCTGCCAGTTCAAGTAAAATTTTGCTTCTTTTGACCAATATATCAATACTCCCTCAAATTCTGGCTCCTAGGAACCACCATTCTGTTCTGTAGATCTGTGAGATCAACTTTTCCAGATTCCACATATAGGTGATATCATGCAATATTTATCTTTTTATTGTACGCCATGAAGAATGCAGTTATTAACAATATAATATCTTCTTTGAAAATGCTGAGAGTGCATATTAAGAGTTCTTACCCTTAATATCAGATGCTATCAAATGATAGCTATTTGATAACCATGTGTTAATTAGCTAGATTTAGTCATTAAAAATATACAGTTCCATATATTTATATTTATATACATCAAAACATCATTTGGTACACAATACATATGACTTTCCTATCAATTAAAAAAATAAAATAAAATTGCAAATAGATTTGAAGTGGAAAAAATTGCAAATAAATTTGAAATGGAACTCACATAATGCAAATAATTAGTATGGCTATTTAGAAGATAATCTGGAAATAGTTATTAATATAACTATAAGATTTAATCAAAATCCTAGTTCAAACTGCTCTAACAAATATACCATAGGCTGGGTGGCTTAAGCAAAAGAATTTTATTTCTGACAGTTATGAAGAGCGTGAAATCCAAAATCAAGGCTCAGCCAAGTCAATTCCTGGTGTGTGTGTTGGGCAGGGCGGGGGGCGGAGGATGAAGACTTTTCCTGGTTATGACCTTACATGGGAGGAAAAGAGAAATGGGCTTAGGACAGAGCTCAGTGATAGAGCATGTATTTAGCAAGCACCCTGGGCTTAATCCCCAGTACTAAAGAGAAAAAATCCTGAAATGAAGTGCCAACAGCAAAGAAGAATGCCTTTGTAGACATGATCCAGACAACAACAAAATCCACAAACTTGAAGAAGAGAAATCACATGTCTTTGAAAAGACATTATAAGGAGCTCTCAAAATTTAACAATAAGTAAGCAACCTGATAAAATGTACAAAGAACTTGGACTTTATCAAATAAATATATTTTAAAATGCTCAATATTGTTAATGAAAATTATGTACACAATGTGATACTACCAGGCACTTTGAAAACTAGCTATTTTTTTAATGATCAACACTATGAATTTGGAAGGATATGGAACAACAGGAAATTTCACACATTGCTTTTGGGAGTGTAAAATGTTATAGTCACTTTGGAAAAAACAGTTTGAAGTTCTCATATAAATTTAAATATATACTTCCCATAAGACCCAGAAATCCTACTTTTAGGTATTTACCCAAGAAAAATGAAAGCTATATCATATAAATTCCTCTACATGAGGTAATTCATAACAGTTTTTATTTTTAATTTCAATTCATGTACTCTTCAAATGATAAATTGATAAACTCATGTACATCCATTCAATGCAATATTATTCTGCATGTGTGAATCTTCAAATGCAATATGGAAAGTAAGGAAGCCATATCCAAAAGGCTGAATATGACATGAGTCCATTCTTGTGGTGTTCTTCTACAGGAAAGGACAGAGAACAGTAGTTGTTGGGGCATGACAGTACTGGGGTTTAAACTCTTGCTTTCTAGGCAGGTGCTCTACCAGTTAAGCCAGACTCCCAACCCTTTTTGCTTTGGTTATTTTTCAGAAAAGGTCTGATGTTTTGCCTGGGGGCAGCCTTGGACCATATCAAACTACTTATGGCTTCCACCTCCTGCATATCTGAGATGACAGGTACATGCCACCACACCTGGCTTATTGGCTGAAATGCGGTCTCCTTAATTTTTTTTCCTGGACTGGACTTGGGCTTGAACCTTTATCTTTCTGATTTCTACCTCCAGGGAAGCTGAGATTTCAGGCATAAACCACTGCACCATGCAGGATGAGAGAATCTTAAGGATGATAAAATTGTTCTGTTTCATGGCTTTTGGTGGTAAATTCACAATTTAATGCATTTGTTAAAACCCATAACACTACACATTGTGAAGAGCATATTTTTACTGTACCTACATTTTTAAAGACTTTCCAGTAGCTTCTGTAACACAAAAAATAAAATTTAAACTCATTTATATATCCTATCAGGTTTTACATAATATTCTGTCTGCCTTTGTCTCTGACCTCACTACATTTCTCAATAACCTAAGCAATAATTTTTAATAAGCTGAGTTTTTTGAGATTCATGCTGTTACATTTGCCATAAAGTTCCTGGGACATCTTTTTCCCTGGGTCTTTACTTGGTTGGTCTCTTGTCCTCCTCATCTCAACATTAATGTCAACTACCAGTGATTCTCATTTAAAATCCAACCTAGAGTAGATTCTTCACTTTATCCACTTCCCTCTACCACATTCTCCTGCTAGTTACATCACAGCAATTATTTGGACCAGAAATTGTCCTGTTTGTTTTTACTTAGTTGTTGTGTGTGTCCACCTGTAGAACACAAGCTCCATAGAGGCAGCTATTATTTTTGCCTTTTTTCACTAACAAAATCCCTAGCATGTAACAGCTCTATGTGGTAAGTATTTGCTAAAGGAATGACTGAATTTTATGTTAAATCTTTTGAGCTAGTTCCTCCAAATTTCTCTCAGGCAACTTTAGCCTTTTACAAAAAGGAAGAAAAATACCTCTTAGAGTATTTGGTATGTCTAGAATAGATTTTTTTGTCACGGTATTGGGGCTTGAACTCAAGGACTTCACCTTGAGCCCCTCTGTGAGCCCTTTTTGTGATCAGTATTTTCAAGATAGGGTCTCATGAACTACTTGCCCAGTCTGGCTTTGAACAGCGATCTTCCTGATCTCTGCTTCCTGAGTAGACAGGATTACAGGAGTGTACCACTGGTGCCTGGCTAGAATAGATGCTTAATTGATAAAAAAAATTTTAAGAGGCTAACAAACAAGATCAAAATCTCACAGTAGCCTTAAGGTCCAGGGTTCTGTTATTATATTATTTGAACACAGACTCATTCACTATTGGCCTTCATAATACTTGCTTGAGGACAAAGATGCCCAGACACACATTCCTTTTTATTTCCAAAATCAGTTCTTCCAGTCTTATTGGAAAGAGCACATGGACAGATTACTTTGTTGTTCCTGTATTGATATTTCAGATGTTTAGCATGGATATATACACATAGTCATAGCATAACAATGTTTGACACAGACATTAAATAATTAATTAACACAATCTCTATAGGCACAACCAAGTCACAAATGTGCAGCATGTATAAAGAAGTCAAGTTTCAAGACATGGGTCCTACTGCCAGCTCTGAGGTTAATTAGCCACATTGTCATCACCTCTCCAACTCTGTTTCTGTGAAATGAAGGAGCTAATTTACCTGAATCTTGTGTTCTGTCCTAACTGCTCAGATGTTGTTTGCTGTATTTTGCTTAGAAGTTCTCCATAAGAGAGATTTTTTTAACTGAAGAGACAATGTCCCTGCAGAGAAAATGCTTTTAAATGAAGCAAAAACTATAAACTATTTTGAGAAGATCTGTTTTATCTTAAATTTACTGTATTAAAAATAAATGTGCATGTATGGGTGTGTGTGAAAAAAACCAAGCAATATATCTGCATAACTGAATAAAATTGAAAAATAACAAAATTGAACACAGATGATGTAATTGAACATACTGTATCTTAAAAGTAGCTCAGGGAGTTTTGAATAGTGTAGAATCAGCTGGTGGATGGATATAATTTTAGGCATTCTGAAAAGGTTTAAGCATTGTTAAGACATTTTATATTCCTATGACATTGTTTTGCTTATTATTATTATTATTACAGCTAATATTTCAACGTGTATGACTTCTGCTTTTCTTGTCTTTATGTAATCCTTATAATAATTCTTGCACTTAACAACTGTGCAAACTTATTCTTTGATCTTCTCAACTGAAGAGCAAAAAAGTGAAGTGGATTACAGATTTTCCTGAAGCATGAGGCAGGACTGCAAAAGGCAAAAAAAAAAAAAAAAATCAGCGGTTAGGAAAAAGTAACTGTGATATACAAAAAATAAACTAAGATTTTGGCTATAAAATGGAAAGTTAAAGAATGACAGGGCTTGCTGAGGACCAAGAAAAGTGAGGAGAGGAAGGAAACATTGAGTCAAATAAATTACTCCATGGATCACCATCGATATAAGGCACTATGGGTGGCTTCTGAGAGAACCAGTAAAGTCGCTGTGATTGGAACCAATTTTCATTTTCTCCTGTAAAACTGAGCTTCTGATCTTCTTCTGTTATAGTTCTAGTCTATTTATCACTGCATGCTTTCATACTAGCAGTGTTTTCTATTTGCTTTAATATCATATGAAGTCAGCTTTCAAAGTCATGTCATATTTTTTATTGTCAACATTTAAAGAGTAAATTCTTAAGTTTCCCAGTTCCAAATGACAGTATTCACATAATAGTGACTATACATCGTACTACAAGACCAGTGTACAATATGGAGAACAAGCCCTAAGTAGTCTACGTGGCAACTTTGTTATTCACAAAGAAGCTTCTGCCGATATGGAGATGAGTAACTTTAGAACCAATCTCACGTATTTTGGAAGGAAATGTATTCTAAGTGAAAAATATGCAAAAGTAAAAGCAGTTCTACATCACGTTCTGGTAAAAATCATAAGAATACTATGTTCTGTCAACTTAATTCTCCCGTGTTGAAAGGGTGCCTGTGATGCTCAACAAAGTATGGTTCATGAGTCTTATGGTTCATAAGATTTGTTAAAATGCAGATGCCCGAAATCCACCTCAGGTGATGAATCTGAATTTTTGGAGGCAAAGGCCTGATTTCGGTTTCAGCAGACTTTCTGCATTGTTTGCTCAAATTTTAGAATCTGTTTTGTGAGAACAGGCTCCTCACCATACCTTGGCAGAGCGTTTACCCAGCACAAAGGAAACTGTCCTGCCTATATCCTGTGCACCCACTGCGGGGCTCCCAGGCATTTCTTGCCAATAACATAGATTAGTTGCTTCCAAGTACTCAAAAGCCCAAAGGTTAATGAGGCATCTCATTCATATTTCATGATTGCTGTTTGCCCTTCTCTGCCTTTGGGACACACAATGGAAAAGAGCAATCAATAGAATAATATCAGATGCACTAGACAATTGAAGATACCAGAAATAATACATAGACTCTTATTGTATTTAAAGTGAATGGCCTGAATTAATAAATCATCAACAGACATCATTATTTTACCAGAATTTGTCAATGTCTGGGAGAAAATATATCATACCTTAAAATAAGGAGCACCTGCCAAAATCTGCTTTTCAATTATCCCACTCTCCACATGCCTGTTATTATAATGTCTGCCCCATTCCTCATCACCAAGGTTGCTGTTCTATAACGTGTGCTTAAAGATTATTTAGAGCTTTTTCTCTCATGTTAATTGCTCGTACGTGGACAGTGATGGAAAAAACAGGAGGAATACGATATGTCTGTGTGGAACACTAATCTGACACCGACCTTCGAAATTCTCCAGATCTTTTCAACATTTTAAAGCTCATTTATTGCGTAAAGTGTCTCCCATAGCCTTTTCGGGAAAGGGTTCTTTATATTCCTTCTTCTCTGATGCACCTTACCTCTCCATATAATTCTTAATTCCAAAAAGTGGTGATAAAAGCCACTATCAAGTATCTAAATTATTCCAGATATTTTGTGTATATTACCTTAAATCTTTCATCAGTATTTTAAGCATATATTAATTGCACAGAGGTTTCATTGTTGTATTTTCACATATGCATACAATGTTCTTTGGTCAAACTCACCCTCTCTGTTACTCTTTCTTATCCCCCTCCCCCACTTTAAGTGATTTTTAACAAATTTCATTATTCAATTTTCATACATATTAATCCCCTCTTCATACCCCTCTTACTCCTGCTCATTCCCACCCCCCAAAACCCCCATTTTACATTCCTATAATTAGTTTTTAAAGTCTAGATTCTACATGTGAAGGAGAACAGGAAATTATATTTTTCTTTCTCAATCAGGCTTAACATGATGACCTCCACTTTCATCCATGTTCTTGCAAATGACATAATTTTAATCTTTATGGCTGAATAATACCTCATTGTGTATAAGTACCACATCTTCCTCATCCAGTCATCAGTTGATGGGCACTTGTTCTGATTTGATAGCTTGATTATTGTGAATAGTGCTACTGTAAACATGGACATGCAGGTGTCTCAACTGAGTACATATTTGACATATTTCTTGAGATGTATGCCCAGGAATAGACTGTAGGATCATATGGTAGTTCTATTTTTTTTTCTAGAGAAATCTCCATAGTGATTTCCACAGTGGTTGCACTAATGTACATTCCCACTAACATTAGATAAGAATCTCTTTTCTCCACATCCTCACCAACATATGCTATTGTTTGTTTGTTTGATGATTGCCATTCTGACTGGGGCCTCAGTATTACATTAATTTTCATTTCTTTTATGGGTAAGGATGTTGAACATTTTTTCATGTATTAATACTTCTTATTTTGAGAAATGCCTGTTCAATTCATTTGCCCATATACTAAATGAATTGTTTGCTATTTTGGTGTTTAATTCTTTCTCTTGATTTTATTCCCCTAGCTAAGAATTCAAGCACTACATTAAGTAAGAGTGGAAAGACAGAACACCTTGACTTATTATTCCTGACTTTAGAGGAACTTGTTTCATATTTTCCCTATTTAGAATTATATTGGCTATAGGTTTATCATGCATAACCTTTATTTGGTTGAGATACATTCCTTTTACTCCTAATTTCCTATTGGCTTTTATCATAAAGGGATGTTGAATTTTGTCAAAGGCTTTTTCTGCATTTTGTTGAGATGATCATGTGATTTTTGTCCTTTATTCTACATATGTATTGTATTACACTTATTAATTTGCATATGTTGGACCTCCTTTCATCCCTGGAATGAAACCAACTTGATCATGATGTATGATCTTTTTAATGTCCTGTTGAATTTGGTTTGCAAGTATTTTATTGACAATTTTGGAGTCTATGATCATAAAGAAAATTGGTCTATAATTTTCTCTTTTTTGTTGTGCCTTTGTCTAGTTTTTTTTTTTTTATCACGATCATACTCACTTCACAGAATAAGTTTGGTAGTGTTCTTTCCCTTTCTATTTTATGTAATACTTTTAAGAGTGTTAGAATTAGTTCTTCATTAAAGGTCTTGTATAATCCAGCACTGAATCTGTCTATTCCTGGGCTTTTCTTTGTTAGAAGACTATTTTTTATTGCTTCTATTTTAATATTTGCTATAGCTCTGTTTAAGTGTTTTATATACTCTTGTCTCAATTTTAGTAGGTTATATGCATCTAGAAATATATCCACTTCTTCCAGGTTTACAAGTCTATTAGAATATCGGTTCTCAAAGTATTCTGTAATGAGTCTCTGAATTTCACTGGTTTTTGTTGTCAAATCCTCTTTCTCATCTCTAATTACTTTGGGTCTTCTCCCTCTATCTTTTGGTTCGTTTGACTAAAGTTTCAATATTACAACTGTACTTTTTTCGAAAATATTCTTTTCAGGCTCTTCTCTCGCATCTGATATAGAGGTCCCAACTTTCCTACTAATCCCCCTAGTATTGGGCTTAGAGGGTCATGATGGCAAGCAAAATGCAGCCAGTAGGCTAGGGTCTCCAAGAAGAGGAAGAAGAGGAGCTTCCTGCAGAAGACCGGGCTGGTTTACATGAAGATGAAGTCACATGTGTCTGAAGAATAATAGAATGACAACAATGTAAAGGATGGCTTCTTTAATCAGTAACAAGCTAAACTATAGAAACGTGGTTACATCAGACTTCATAGCATTCAAAAGAAGCACTGAAGTACCCTAAACTTTAACTGCATAATAAATACTATGACAGAGAAAAAAGCATGTGATCATTTTAAAATATATTTATTTCATTATCTGCTTGGATTTATTTTTGTTTTTGTAACAGTAAATAAATGTTTTGTTTTGTTTTGTTTTTTGGCAATGTAGTTCCTTTTTTTTATTTATATGTGCATACAATGTTTGGGTCATTTCTCCCCCCTTCCTCACCCACCCACCCCTTCCTTTACCCTCCCGCCCCTCCCTCTCCCCCCTTACCCCCTTGCTACCAGGCAGAAACTATTTTGCCCTTATTTCTAATTTTGTTGAAGAGAGACTATAAGCAATAATAGGAAGGACCAAGGATTTTTGCTAGTTGAGATAAGGATAGCTATACAGGGAGTTGACTCACATTAATTTCCTGTGCATGTGTGTTACCTTCTAGGTTAATTCTTTTTGATCTAACCTTTTCTCTAGTTCCTGGTCCCCTTCTCCTATTGGCCTTTGTCACTTTAAAGTATCTGCATTAGTTTCTCTGCATTGAGGGCAACAAACGCTATCTAGTTGTTTGGGTGGCTTACCTATCCTCATACAAGTTCACTAAAGTGCTCCTTCATAAAAAACAAAAGACAGAAAGAAACAAAATGGAAAATTAGATAAACTACTACCTGGTTTTCAGATTCCCAAACATAGCTACATGTTAAATTACAACCCACAAAGATTTACAACAAAGAAAAAATGTGTCTACCCCAGAGTGTCTCATGTTAACTTGCCCATGGAACATTTTTTAACTTCAAGCAAAAGCACATTGGAATGTTGCCTTGTATAAAATTTGAAGATACTTAGTCTTTTTACCATTGCTGTTACCCCTACTTTGAACACAGAGTTCTATGGCAGTGAAAACTCAAATGATTTGCTGAAAGCTATGCAACTAATGGGAACAGAGTTGAAGTTCAAATAAATCTGACTCAAAACTCTACTTTCTTCAACTATGTTCTTTCTCTTTAATTTCCAAATTGTTACTAAAATCCTATAAATTCAAAGAAACTCCTATCCACTGATAGATGTTTTTTACCCAAGAGCCAGTTCTCATTTGTCAGTTCTCCACAATTCCCATAAAATTAAACAAATCAAAAGAATAATCATCATTGGAACACATTTATATAATGATGAAATACAAATCATTAACACAATGCTGTTTTGACTTATAATAATTTTAATGTTAAATTTTAAGAATAAAATTTTGAAGTACAATCCCAGCCAGAGACAGTGAGACAGAACTGAACAAGATAGCATGCGTTTAGGCAGCTCATTAGTGAAGACCCTTCACAAAAGAAGGGAAAGAAGAAAATTAAATAATTAAATTTGAGGTGAGTGAGAAGAATGGGATTTGCAGTTCATGAGATCAAAAGACAAAGCACCTGACTTCCAAGAAACTCTTATACAAGAAATACTTGTCCAGGGGTCAAAATTATATATGCAAAGATGGTCATTTCAGCATTATTTATAAGAAAAAATGGAAAAAAACTTCTAAAATAACAAGGAAATATTTAAATATATTCTGGTATGGAATATTGAGGTAGGTTGGCAGGAACACATGCAAAATGCTCATAAGATATTTTTTCTCCTATTAAAAACAGACCAAAGAACAATGTTTGTGGTATGACCCTAATTTGTGAAGAAAGAGGTAAAAATGCTGACATGAGAAGATTGGAAGAGGCACTCTCACGTTCACTCTTTTATTCTTCATTGTTTATATTTAATAGCAATAGGCTGGTAATCTCAGATTACTTTTCTTATTTAAAAATAAATTTTAGGAAACCAGAAGAAGTGGATACATAAAGCAGGCAGCACAATATTGGGAATTAAGCACCATCTCTGTACCCAGACAACCTGAGTTAAACTATAGCTCTGCACCCTATTGTCTGGATAACTTTGATATTTCTTTAATTTATATGACCCTTAATTATATAAACATTAAATAAGTTTAACTAGCACTTCATACTGAGCACTTGTTATTGGGAATACTGTTCTCAGTATCCCCAGGCTTTGTGATATAATGGGAAATCACTTTGTAGAAGAAGCACATATTTTATTGTGTATTGTTCTTTAACTTTTGTTTCATTTATAAGTTCCTAAATACAAGTACAGGATCTTGTGGTTCTTGCTCTTAAATCTATTCTTCTCTGCTATGTTTACTGACCACTCCCTCACAATACCTTAGAATACTGCAAATGGGGAAAATAAAATAAAACTGTACAAACTTTATAGCTGTAAAATGTATTAGAGATTAAATAGTCCAAATTTCACTTTTACTGCTAAGAGAACAATTACATGTTAGCTCATTAATTGGTTGTTGACAGACTATCTATCCTAAGATATCCTGTCTCATGTACAATGTATATGACCCTTACAATGGGCTGACATCTGTCCTCTTGGGAAATAATCTTCCTACTGAAGTCATACCTTTGAGCTTCATTTCTTTCTAAGAGGATAATCGTTCTAGAACATGAAACATGTAGAAATTTGAGTCAGAGAATTTTAAGTCTGAGAATTAGCATAAACAATGCTTAGCTAAACAAGACAAACTTTGAGAGGGTATATCATAAGGAGGGGGAGGGGAAAATAAGAATATTTGTTTAAGGGACAAACTTCACTTATTTAGCCATTTTAGAAGTTCACTTCCATCACATCATTTAATTTTTTTGTGTCTGCTTTGGGATGCATGTACATTAAGCTGCAATGCTCCATAGTAAACTTTGGGAAGGCTAAAGTTAAATAAAGACATACTTACTTTGTATTCTTATGGCCTAAATGAATGTAATACTACAATCTTTCTCAGTAGTGATATTTCAGAGTTACATTAGTACATTTTCAAGCTTTTCTCTGAGAATAAAAATGAGAACTAAGATAAATGTTCCATCAAAGTAGGTTTTTCATATTGAAAGGACCAGAGGATTAACTCCCCATGAAGTAGATAGTTTCTCTCTGGGCAGCAAGCACTACAAAAACAGTAGCCTAAAATGATCTTTTCCTAATTATAAAATATTCTCAGTCATACAGCCCACACAGAAAATAAAACACAGTAGCTATACCTAGCATCCAGCTATAAACAAAGGAAACATCACAAATGGAAATATGACACCTCTCTGCACTAACTGCTAACCTTTATTCTAAATCTGACCTTAGATCACACTACCTGTGATTTTACACCTTCCCTGTAAAGGGCATGTGCTCTGTATCCTGGATATTTGCAAGCATCCAAACCACATATAAATTATACTGTGCCTTATATGCCATTATACAGCTTGCTTTTGTGCTCAATGTTTTACTTTTGTGATTTATTTATAATAATATATGTAGCTCTGGTTTATTCACATTAATTACACTTAATATTCACTGATAAGCATATATGACAGTCTATCCATATGTGTGTGCATCTACATCTTTCTGTGCATGTTTAAATACACATATCTACATACATGCATATATCTATATATATGTGTGTGTGTGAACATATATCTACATATATGTGTGTATGTGAACATATATATGATCTTCTTCAACCTTCAGCTCCTGGAAATGAGTACATAATGAATTTCTGGTTTTAGGATACATGCATCTTCAAACTTGCTACATATTGCCAAATTCTTCTTCAAATTCGTTGTAACAATTTATACTTTACTACCTTCCTATGAGAGGGTCTGATCTTATAAGTTGAAAATAGTTTTATTTTTCCTTAAGAAGCTATCATGTTAATATAATTTAGTTTATTTTTATTATATTTTAAAGATGACAATAGGGAAAGGAAACACAAAAAAAGCAAGCTGAATATAATTGGGATAAAATTCAAAATAATGAGATAAAACTTTCAAAGAAAATAAGAATATAAATACGAAAAATATGAGGACATATTAAACACCTATTTTAAAGTAGTCAACATAAGTAGAATTATAAATTCCATTTGCAAATTCAGTCAAATGAACCTCTAAGGTAAAATCTCTTAATGCTTGCATGTACTTTGCACATTACACACATCGCTATGATAATTGTACCTCTCGTGACATTATACACTCGTTAAAGATGGTAAAATTAATTTGTTATTTTACTTACTATTTAGAGAACAGATATTAAAAGTTAGAATTTTTATATGATTGGGCTTTTATTCTGGACAATTTTTTCTTATTAGCTTTCAATAGCTTTTATAGGGAGCCATGAAATTTCTCATTTTGATCCTTCCTTTTTTTGTTCACTTCTTTAAAACTCTTCTAATGGTCAAGAATTCGTATTTTCTTTCACTGGGCAATTAGACTTCTATAACTGTGAACTTTCTATTGAATGCTAGACTTCATTCAAGACATTTTCACTTGAGCTTTTCATAGGCTGATATTGATTTCTGTCTCTACTACAATATATTTTTTCATGTAGCAGTGCCTTAAGCAGAGCACAGATTCAAGGAAAATTTGAATTTTTATCTGTTAGATGCTTATTTTCAAAACTTTGCCCCTTTCCTTCATAGCAATTGAGCAGGGCTAAATTATTTTCCTTTAGAATTATGTTTTATATTGCAGGCCAAGAAATTCAAATAGGTAAAGAACTGTGTTAACCATTACAATAATTTAAAGGGAAAGGAGTTAAGTAAGCTAAAGAAAGTCACCTCCCACCTCCCATGTGACTTCAAAGACAACAAACCTCTCCTTAATTTGCTACAGTTCAAACATTGCAGGTTGATGATGCTTGTTAGTCAGCACAAATGGCAGGAGTCACATTAACCAAGCTCATAAATTAAGTGCAACTCACGCATGCAATTATAGCAGTGAATTGTGGATAGGGACAGGTGAGGTCAGAAATAAGCTTTTATCTGGCTGTTAACCAAAGCTGCCAATCACCCTACCACACTTGCAAAGAATCGAAGGTCCTCTCTGCCCTTCCACCCACCCTGACTCAAACCGCCTAAAAGCCAGAGAGAAGCCAGGACTGGGCTCTTGAGCTGCCCTACCTGAGCCCACCTTTTCCCTTAACGGTGTTGCTTTCACTTTCCACTTTCAATAAAGCTTGCTGCTTTGCTATCCTCCCCCCAAAAAAATAATAAATCACAGACACTGTGATTGTGTAACCTATTGTATTCCCCATTCAGATTAGTTGTTTTCGGTATATATGCATAATCTTTGTTTTCAAATTTGTGTAGCAACTCTACTCCTCCCTTCAGTTTATTCTTTTTACTCCAATTTTCATTCTGTCTCTATTCTTCACAATTAACTTACTTTCAATGCTGTTTTATCTTAGTATAATATATGTTTTTAAATCAACATTAACTAAAATGATCCTACCATTTGAGTTTCAAATGCCCATGGCTCAGAATCAAACCAACCTGCTGTGGGAATAATCCCTTTCAAGCTTTTCAGATACTGGAGGCAAAATAAATGGAGATGTGTAAAGATCTTACACTCTACCAAGGCAAGAATTTCTTTCGGTTTCTATTTTCCTCCCATCAACTCAGCTCTCCGGTCACCTTGGTTTCTCATGGGGCTGACACCTATGCAGCAATACCGAAAGTAGGGCATCACTCTGATTCATCTATTTGTTCAAAATTCCATGGACATCAGGCTGTGGTTGCAGTGGACAATTACTTCTCTCCAGAAAAGGACACTTCCTGTGGAGGTGGAACGGGTCAGAATAGAAGGTATTTTTCTATTTCATGCCACTTTGTAAATCATTTCAACTTCCTCTCAAAAGAGAGTATATGAACATGCACTTAAAAGTACATGTATTACTTGTGTGCACAAGCAAAAATGTTCAAACATGTTCATGAGAGTATTGTTCAGAATTTTAAAAATTAACGAAAGACCCCAATACCCAACAAAATAGGAGCAGATAAACTATGACATATTCTGAAAGCAAAATTCTATACAACAGTGAAAATAGTGACTGCAGGTAATACATTAACATGAATAAATCTTTAAGTCGTTGAGTGATAAAAACAAATTTAAAAAGTCTTTACAATAATAAAATATTTTTTTGAATTTAGAAATGATAAAACCGAACAATACCTTGTTGATGGAGATGTTTGTATGTAGCAAAATTGTAAGGAGAAGCAAGGGAGTGTCAACACAAGATTCAGTTCAGGAGGACAAGGGAGGCACTTGTTGAAAGTAATGTTTGGAGTTTCAATGACTTTGATAAATGTCTCTTCTCAGAACTGGCAGTTCCAGATTGTGGGTCTACATGTTTCTTTTGTTATTATGCTTCACAATTTACATTATATAAGATATTTTGAATATGCCATTTCCTCTTAAAACTTGATACACTTCTCCTTTTGTTAATTACTACTTTTCCATATTTTAGGTTTCTCATTCTCATTACCAAGTGTTCCACTTCTGAGCAGATGAAGCTAAAACTTTTTTTGTTGCATAGATTTTGCTATTTGTTTCTTGACCTCTTAAATGTCAGTTGTTGTACTTCCAAATTTGCATTGCTATATTTTAGGTTGGATTCATAGCCTAATTTGGCACTTCAAAACTCAAAATAAATATTAATATATGCTTCTCAATTCAGGTCATATTATCCTACAAGCCAAATGAGCAATGCCAATTCAGACAATCTTTTGTTTAATCTTGTGTCATCCAAATATTGACTCTTTGTATAATGGAGCATCATTACCTACAAGAATCAACAGTACTTAAAATGCACAAAATATTTCAGAACTCTCTTAGTAGACGTTATTGATATTCTTCTACCAAATACTGCTGATGATATTTCATTCATATTTTAAAATCCTCTCTTTGATTTACTTAACTAAATCTCTACCTACTCTTTCTAATGCTTTATTAAATACAAATTTCCTTTACATTTGCTAGGATTTCAAAAATAGTAGTCAGGTGGAAAAACCTGTTTGAAATGACTTTTTTAGTAATTCCCATGCTGATTCTCTTAATTACTATATTTTCACAGACCTATTTTAAAGCAACTTGTGTATTTAACCACACAGATGGATATTTGGTTGTTTTAAAATTTATAATTTTTAAATTTATTTAACTGGTTTAATTTTAAATTAAAATATTTTAAAGTGCCCTACTATTCAAAAATTAAAGAAAAAACAAATTAAGCTAACAGAAAAATAAGTAGTCTTTCTCAGTACTTGTAACACATGTAAATTAGAAGATGGAAAAGAAACTGTGTAGTCTAAAAGTACTATCATAGTTTTCCACCTTGATAATTTTTCTGTTGTCTGTGTATGTATACACTGAAATATGTGCTGATTCCTTAATTTGAAAAAGGATAAATATCTATTTTTGAAAAAAATAAAATACTTTGTTCAATAAATTATAACATATCCAGTATTTAGGTTTAAATGACTTAGGGTAAGAGACCCCCAACTTAGCCCCATTTTCACTTTCAAAATATGATACTAAAGTAATAAAATAAGAAGGTGAAAACTCATCACTTTGTAAACAAGAAGTGAAAGCTAACTAAATCTGCAGCACATGGCCTCAATGTCAGGGCAACAGAAATGAATAGATGATTATTTCTGAGACAACCTAGCATACATGCTTATCCATTCAATAATGTGCCCTCTATTCACTTAGAAACTCCAGACTCCAATAGATAAGCCTACAGGGAAAGGAAGTAGTAATGGCAGGTTGGCAACTGGAAGCTGTAATTTCTACAGGTTGAGTGGGGGCAGGGTGGCAGTGATAAAAACAAGAAGTACCTTATGGGGAATATTTAGTGAGAATTGAATTTCAAAATTCAGGTTTGTCTCTATTGTTAAGGAGATACCTGCTAAGGGAAGAAGAGTCCATACTTGATGACAGTGAATAAACACCTAATAGACCACCTATCCAGCTATGTCCTCCCTAGCCTCACCCTGTCTCACCCCAATAACCTAGAACATACATTTCTATGAGAGCTGTTTTTCTCCTCATGTGACAACACCCCATAGGCCGTAGATTGGACAATAGAAGAAAACGAGCTTGGCCAATAAACACATCCCTTCCCTGGGTAATCTAGACTTAGGAACATGACTTCAGATCAATCAGGTTTGCTTTGCCACAGAAGAGATGTTTTTTGAGCTTTAATGTTTTACACCACCCTTGCTAAATAGCAGAAATACTGAGTGAACTTGAAGAGTCTGGCCATGAAAGAACAGAGAGCAGAGAAGGCAGCAGGAAGGAGGAAGAAACAGAGAAAGCCCCAATGACACATGGGTCCCTGGCCCATTGTTGCTGCCATTCTTCAGTTTCCAAGATATGCTTCTGCATCTTCTTGTTAAATGGTTTTGCTTTAACTTAAACATTCTAAAAGAATTTTAGCTACTTAGAGCTAATACAATTCAAGGAAATATGTGGTATTTTGTTATATCAAGAGAATTTAAGCCTGAGCTGAACTTTCAAACTACTAAACATCCTAAGAGAATTTTTGTTGCTTAGAGTTAATATAGTTCAAGGAAATATGTGGAACTTGTTATATGGAGAGAATTTAAGTCTGAGCTGAACTTGGCATACTACTGCAAATATACAAAGGAACTTTAACCTCCTACCAAATAAACAGATATTAATTTAAGGCCAAGGACAATATTTATATGTGTGTGTGTGTGTGTGTGTGTATATAGGTATATTCATTGCTTGTTGACAGCTTACTAAAGCAAATAGATCAATGACCATTAAAATATAACCTGGAATCAGAACATTGCTGGGTAAGGAAAAAGAATATCCTTCCAAAGTCTCAGAGAAAGTGCAGGCTTCTGAATCATGAAGTAGAAGAAAGCTGTTTAACATCTTTAGAAAGATATTAAAAGTTTAAACTGGTTCTCTGAACCAGAAGCAGAAAGTCATACAGAATGAAATTAAAATTTGAAAAAGAGACAATAAAATGACATTATTAAAGAGAAAAATGGAGAAGATAAGACTTATAAGGCATTTAAACTCTAATAGCAAAATTCAATTAACATTGCAATTAATAAAGAGCAAAACTCAGGAATCAGGAATATGGAGAATCCCCTCATCTCCTTCACCCTCACCTATCATGCTAGCAGGTCATAGTGACCTAATTTTCATTTCCAATGGGTGTGAGCTCTTGGTTTTCATATGCATCTCTGCTTAGGGTTGCTGTGTGTATTCATTCAGGGTATGTCTTACTGATATACCCACAGGGAATATTTTACTTCTTGGTTATTTTCCAAGCTACCTTTGAATGTGGCTATAATATTCCTGCCATTCACTTTCTACTTCCACATAAATACTAACAGGATTCATTCATAAGCCAACCCCAGCTTTTTCCACTTCCTTCAAATGGTAATATGAGACCCACCATATGGCTGTAGATGGGACTGATGTTACTGTGGAGAGTTACTTGGGATACCTGCTGATGCAGCTTACTCATGCCTTCTGGCTCTTCCTGGACTTGGTTCCAGATGCACTATTACCACCTTGTGATCTACTGCCACTGTGAATCCAACATAACCCAGCTCATACTGGGCAGTTCCAGATTCACGTTATTTTGTGCCTAATGATTGATTGTTCAGTCCCAGTAACATACCAGCACTATTTTTTAAATGACATATATTTCTCTGCTACAGTTGTTGTGGTCTTGATTCAAATTCCAGAGGTCTCTGTAGTGATTTTTTCTCATTGGGGCTTGCCTTAAAATCTTCACTGAATCTTTTCCCACCAATAGCACCAACATTATAATGGGTTCTGTTCCATCATATGATCCAAATGCCAAGACAAGCTGAACCTTGTCCAGAGCTCCTCCCTGTTACATGCACCATTTAACACAAACAGCCTTTCACCTTTCTTCAGATGGGCAAGGACCATACTGCTCATATCACTGTGCCCCTTGACACATGCTGCATCTCTTGAAGCCCTTGATGAGGTATTCAATCCAAGCAGGTGAATTTTGCTTATCTGCTCTTCCATTCTAAGGTCCTTGATCAAGCACTTGGAGAGATCTAGTGATTTGCCTTCTATGGATTCTTATGTGGTCGCCTCTAAGGCATCGCTCATAGAGTGTGACTTCTAACTTGCGAGCACATAATCTTATCTGGGACTTTCTTAATTGTAGGTAATTCTGAAATGTCTGGACCCAATTTTGCCCAGGTCAACCCCAAAGTACCACCCAAAGCGTTTTCCTCCCACCCCAACCTGCTTCTCAGGAAAGAGAGATCAAAGATCATGCATCATGGAATACAGGGAACAGCAGCAAAAATTAAGAAAGCCTTCTCCAATGGGATTTCATTTGAAATTAGCTTTCATGGAGCAGTGGAATTTCTTAACCAAAGATGGGAAGAAGGCAAGAGGAGACACAAAGGAGAGAAACAGTCCAGCCACAGAGGAGCACTGAGGGGTGGCCTGTTTAAGGAAAAGCAAGTGGTCCAGGGTGATTATGCAACAGATCGTATAACATTTCAACAAGTGGGCCATTTCTTGTTGTTGTTTTGTTTTTAAAATCTTAGAGAATCAGAAACTGAGGAGAAGAGTGTAACTAAATATATGGATGGATCCACAATCTTTTGAAAAATTTATTTGTTCCCCAGATCATATACATGATGTGCCAGGTAACACTTCTCATATTGTATATACTTACTTGTCGCATTAGCATGTCATTTGAAACTCACATCAAAATCTTTGATGACAATCACCTGAGCACCTTGCCACACACATATTAACGACTCCTAACCTGCAATTTTTTGGTTTATAATCATCTTTTTTTCCTTCAGATTTGATCTTTCCCTCGTGTATTGCTTTCCATTTGTCGTGATTAAAACTCACTCTATTGATTTCTGTTTTCTCAGAAACCTGCTGTATATTAATTCTGTTTTCTGTGAAATTAGCTATCCCTCCTGGCACTGGATAACATTTAGGAAAGTTTTAAAATCTAACATCATTGACTAACCTTGTTTAAAAACTTTGGATGCTACATTTAATTCCAATTGTATGAGAAAATATGTGCAAGCACATTTTACCTTAGGATGGAAAATTCTTTGTGTTCCAACAATTTGCTCTTGTTCTATTGTAGAAAATTATGACATTTCAGAATCCTCTACTGCAAAAGTTAATCTTTAATGTATGCTTTCCTTTGCAATGGGACAAAATTAAAAGTTCATATCTTAAAATTAAGGCCTACTTTCAACAAAGTTATGATTAAAAAGTGTTTTATTACTTTCAGCCTTATTTTTCCTGTGTGTCAAACATTATGCATCAATTTATTAATCCTCAGTGTAGTCTTAAGGATTAGCATTTAACTGACTTAGTCAATGAGATGCAGTGAGATAGAGTTTGAGGGTAGACATTTATTACTCTTTGCTGTTAAAGTGTGTTCCACTTGATTCAGTCATCTAATTCAATAACTATTTGGAAGAGTCTTTTATTTTCCAGCCACACTCTTAGACACTGGGGACACAGTGATGAACAGATCCTCCCTGTCCTCATAGGTCTGAGCGTCTGTGAGGAAGCCAAGCCATTATATCAGCTTCATCTATATTCTCTACTGCACAGAAAAATGAACATAAGAAGAACTTCCTCAACTGAGCTTCGCTCCATCTCAAAATTGATGTGTGCCCCTTCCCAGCCTCACTTTTCTCAGTTTCACCTCACAGAAAGAAGTGTTCATACTCTCGTTTGGATCTACTGTCACTTCCTGAAACCGTGATGTGGGTCTCATGCACTCCCGACATTTCTGAAAGTTATCTGAGCCTCACTCTCCCACCTTTTGCCTCTCTCTCTCCTTCCAGCCATTATTCCCTTCCTCTCTCCTTCCTGTTTTTTCCCTCTGGACAACAAAGAACCCCCAATATCTAAAAATAATATTTCTCAAGCTACTATCAGCACTATTTTCCCTCTGCCATATATTTAAAAGATGTTAGATTCATTTTTATCCTTTTCAGATATCTTATTCACTCTACTAAGCTTTTACTTCTTTGCTGTCCACTTGAAGATGAAAGGAAACATAGTGTCCCAGTGCCTCACTCTCCAGGAGAGACAATTCAGAGGAAGGAATATTTCATGGCTCCAAGGAACTTCCCCAAGGTTGAACAGTAACTACACCATCCCTCATGGTCTGCATTCTCCTCATTTCACCACTTCCCCAATTTCTCATTTTCCCATCTAGAATTGTGGTACTTCCTCTCTCATATCCTTTGCTTCAGAAAGAATTCAGACAAAGAAAAGAGACATTCTCATACCAAGTACTAGTCATTTTAATTCCTTACTTTCCTTCCCAGTCATGGCTAGAAGGCCATTTCCTAAGCAATGACTTCAGTGAAAGCACTCTTATTTCCTACACTAACTTGTCATTATGCCTCCACCTTCCCCTCCAGGTATCCCCTACATGCTTTGAGTATGTTTTTCTGTACACTTGAACATGTCTCTCCCTTACTACCCACAGAATGATGTGAAATGTCATTAATGTGGACTATTATGCCCTCCCTAAATTTATACCAACCTATATTTTTTGTCTTCTATCCCATCACTTTTCCCATGATCCAGCCATACCACATACTTTCTACTCAGTCAACTTTTACAGCATAACTCCAGCCTTTACAGTTCCTTCATGGAGGGGCTTCACTCTTCCACTCCCTTCCCAGTCTTAGGCATCCTTCAAGATCACATTTACATATATTCTCTCGAGAAAAACATGCTTTCATTTCCCTAAATATGGCTACATGTGATGCCTTATGTAATGATCTATTCATAACTCTATCTTATAGATAAATCATATTTATATTAAAATTTGTGTGTCTGTCTCTCTCCTTCACTGGATGGCGAGTTCTCCCAACTCAAGGTCATATCTTACTGATCTTCTTGTTCTAATTACTTCTAACAACATCTAGCAATAATTGTTTGGGTAAATGCATGAGTGATTAATAAAAATCAACTGGCTTTTAGTCAGTGGGATTATTTTGTTTCCTTTATCTTCCTCCTCAACCAACACCACAAGGACAGGTAACTATAACTGCTAATATACATCTAATATTAAATCAAGTCTCAAGTACAGTATGACTTTTGAAACAAGAAAGCCATTCCAGCTATAAAAACATTTTTCAGACTAGCTCTCCAATCCATGAAAATATTTTAATTGTACACAAACCTTCCACATCATTATTACAGATAAAATGCTGAAGTTCAAATGGAGAATTAATTCATGTATTCAAATTAATTTTACTACTCAAGTAAATTATATCAAATTCCACCTATTTTGATGTGAGGAGAGGATGAAGAATCAAGAAGCAATGAGTCTCTTCACAAATGGGGTTACAGTTGTCTCAAACCATTCCTTTCTCTTAAGACAAATGAAATTTATGTACAAAAAGATTATACTGTGTATTTCTAAGCATCTCCCATGGAGTTTCAAATATATTCTTACTTTCTCTACTACCAAAATATCTCAAGTCTCAGGCCCCTGTTCTGTTCTTCCTAGCATAATACCATATAAACGTAGGTAATCAGATCAACTAAGTCAATAATTCTCAAACTTGGTCATGTAATTACAAGAGGAATTAATTTTGTTACAGGAGGAATTACTTTTGTTTCTGTCTTTCAATGAAGTTTCTTAACTCCTCCTCTACTCCATCATGTTTGAAACACTGGAACAGCTCAGAAACTGGAAGTGATTTTGATGTTCATATGGATTTAGAAAGCCCTAGATTGATAAACACATCATCTCTTTTTTAATATTTTGCTGAGCTTAATTTAGTTAGAATTTGCTTAGCATTGATAATATGCTTGGCATAGAGTGATAGTACATCTAACATTCCACAGCAGACATTAGTTTTTTTCCTCCCCAGTGATTTCCAAACCCTAACTGAGCATGCATGGTCTCTAGGGAGAGTTGTTATAGGTAAACCAGTTAAGAGAGACAAAAGAAGTCTCCAGGCTCCATAAAACATAAAAATAATTTGAAAGGATGTGTTATTTAATAACAACCCTATTTTTCTCAGTCTCTGTAGTAAGAGTGAGCAGGGAAAGTTTAAATATTAATGAGAAGAGACCTTGGAAAGAAGCAAATACTGAGGTCATCTCCCTGATTTCAATAGCCCCATTCCAACAAACACACACACACACATGAAGCCCTGGAGTGTTAAGGATCATTGATAAAGAAGTGACAGCACAGCCAGAGAGAGCCTCCAGGTTGCCATTGACCCAGAGAATATAAGAAGAATAGGCAAACTAAGGAAGTATCAGACATTGAGTCACACTTGAAAACACTCTGAGCTATAGACTAAGTGGTCCAATGAGATGAGGCAAAACACAGCCTGGACTGATAATCCAAATGAGCAACACACTCACTGACACTTACTCCCCCAAAAGCCCCAACTTATGGGCATTTTCAAGATACCCTGTAACTGAGGATATCTTGAATTTACTTCCACCAAACAAAATAATACAATAAAATTAAAATAACTCCAATTCATAGAAAGTGAAAGCAAGGTTCATATCTTGAGTAACTGCTGCAAACTTTATTCCAGTACCTTAACATATACTTAAAATATGTGAATGATTCTAAACACAGAGCATATTTCAGTGTCACTTCCTATAAGAGAGCCAGAGGAAGATGCAATAGAAGGAGAACAGACTTCAGCATTGGAAACACCCAAGGTGAATCCCAAGTGTCCCAATAAAAGACAGGTGTTTACATTCATGAATCCTCTACTCTTCACCTATGAAATGGGAATAATTTCAGAATTCAATGAGATATAGAAGTTAAAATTCCAGATAAGCTCTAAGACCTCAATAAGTGTTTGTTTTTTTATTGAGTCACACCTGAGAATATGCTGAGCTATAGACTAAGTGGTTTTATTTCTTAAGAGTTTTTGTCTTAATTTAGAGGCCACTTTTATATAAAATAGAGAAAAACCACGCTAAAGTATAATGATCCAATCCCATAATTTCTTCTAAAGCATGATTTTGTGGGTTTATGTCCCTGCTTAACTCTGTGAGAAGAAGGTGATGTTCCACTGAATATGCAGGTGACAACTTCTGCCCTCCAACCAAATACACTAATACAGAAGTGGTTGATTTTACCTGCTCCTACATTTCAAAGATATTTGAACCAGAGTTTAGCCTGAATCACTCTGGTTATAATAGCTATACAGACTAATCCGTAAACTTGGGGTATTGTTCTAATTAAAATAGCAGGAGCAGCTTTTTATTTCTGCTCAGAGTGGTAAGATCTTGTGAAACAAAAATTGAATTGTAAAATCTTGTCAAACACACCCTCTTTAAGCACCAGTCCCTGCAGATGGAGGAAGCAAAATGAGTTTCCTAATTTACAGTCAGTGTTATGATGCACAAGGTAACCATAGCTTTCAGGTAAGGAAAGTGGAAACTTGACACAGCAATTTAGAATTTTTATAGTTAGTATCATTTTCTTGTTAATGGGCCCATTGACAATCATAATATTGGACCATAAATGTTGGTGTTAACTTTACTTTGCCATTCCCAAATTTTAACCTTATATTTTTTTGTTATTCAAACAATCTTTGACTATTATAGCTGAAGAAGATATTAGGAATCACTGAATCTAGGAAAAGCAAAGTGGCAGTCTCTATCCATCTGTAGAGATGATATTATTGCCCATAACAAATATTTCTTTCTGTTTTCTTTTTTCCTTCCTTCTTTTCTCTTTTACTTTATTTTTGTTATTTTTATTCACTTCTGCTTTTTCTCTTTTTAAATCATGATATGCATTAGATGCAGTAAAGTGCCCACATCTTAAGTGAATATCATGTTTACATACCTATGTAAACACATCCTAATCAAGATAAAGAAAATTTCCAGTTACCTTACACCTCACTTAACCAAAATAACCCAGAACAACAACTATTCTGAGAATTATTACCACAGATTAACTTTGCTTGTTTTAAAATTTTTGCATGGATGGAATCATACAGTATATACTCTTCTGTGTCTATGAATCAAGCATCCCTGAATAGTCATGCATATTTTTGTTGGATATAAGCACTTGTTTCTGATAACTGTCTATGCAGGACTTAAACTGTAGGTTCACAAATTATAAATATTTTGCAAATGTGCTTATAAACTGCCAAATAAATTTCCAAAATGATTGAGCTAATTTACTCTTCAGTAATATATGGGTTCAAGTTACTCCACCTCTTCACTAATACTCAGTAAAATGTTTTCAACAAATTTTAATTTGAGAATTCCAAGATGGCGGCTAGAGGTAGGAAGCAGAAAGCGACCCTCCTATAGTGAAATCTTGGAGAGACGCTGGAGACACACTTTGCAGGCATAATCACCGAGAAAAGGCATAACTTTGACTCCTCCACATCTCCAGCCGGCGAAGAGAATCTCCACTTCACGTTAAACGGAGAAATGAGGAGGGCCCCGGGGGCTGCCAGTGGCCGGCGCCCATAGGGCTTGGGAAGACGCGGACCAGGTGAGCTTCGCAGTACCGCGGTAGCCCCACAGACAAACCTGGGCCAGAGCAGCATAGCCCCCTGGACAGACTGACCTCCACCCAGGAAAAAAAGAGAAACTGAGTACTAAGCAATAAGAACAGTTAAGACACGCTGGAAAGAGGGTGGGGCGCCCTGAGCGCTGAAGATTGGGGGAAGGGAACCCTTCCCAGGACTGTAAATAAACAAGCCGGGCGGGCTGGAGAGGCTCTGGCAGGAGTGGGGCACACGCCCAGCAACCAGGAGCGGGGACGCTTGTGAGAGGAGGGAAGACCCACTTCCCACGTGAACTGTAAATAAACACGCAGGCCTGACAACACGGGGCAGTGTCACCTTTCCCAGTGCTTGGAAAGGGGAAAGCCTATAGCAGAGGCTCCCAACAGGAGAACTCTGAGCAAACAAAGCCTGTGGGACCAGGTGAGTGCTAGCTCATCCCAGAGATCTGCATAAATAACGCGCCAGCTACAGGCTGAGAGCAGCAGGCAGGCAAGCCACAGTTGCAGATACCACTCTCAGAACTGCCTCCAGATGCTTTTTTTTCTTTTTCTCGCTACCTTTGATGAGAGAACAACCGAATTACACCTGCAAGCCGAAAAACTTACTGCAACTGTACTGCATTTGAACTGGGGAAACTTGGTGGGGCTTTTTTTTTTTTTCTTGTGTGTGTGTGTGTGTGTGAGTGTAGTTTTGTTCTACTTTATGCATCCCCTTTGATAAGACAACTACAGAACAACATCTGAGGCACCAACTCCAGGACTGGAGATTGAGATGGACATCCAAATTACTAAGACTGAAATTACATTGCATATAAACTTGGAAGTTTTTTGGTTTTTTTTTTTTAATTTTCTATTTTCCATTTTATTTTAATTCATTTTTATATATAGATATTACTTTCATATACTTATTTTTTATTTTTTTTATCTTTGATTTTCAATCCTCTCTTTGTCTCTCTATTGTCTGTTCAGCTTACTGTTGATTAGTACACTAACACTCCCTGTTTATACCTTTGAAACTTTCTTGTCTGATACCTTGTTCTGCTTTCTCCCTCTTGTCTGTATATTTGTTTTCCCCTTTTCTTTAACTTCTTGCTTTCCATCTCAGCTCACTCTTCCATTCTCAATATTACCATTGTTATTATTACAAGCTAGAAAATACTCAATTACACACAGTACAGGGACAGTAACAACACCAAGGACAATGACGGGAAGACAGAAAAAACAGGGAAACCAGTTTCCCCACAGCAAAAAATTACTACAGGAACCAGAGGGGAATGAAGAGAACAGAAACTCAGAGCCAGACTCCAACAAAATGAAGATAAACTATGCCAAAGGACCCAATGAAGCCCACAAGAATAATTTAAAAGAAGACATACTACAAGTACTCAATGAGAATTTTATAGAGATGATACTGGATAGGGTCAACCAAAATGTACAGGAGACACTCAAGAAATTCCAAGACAAAAATAGAGAATTTGAAAAAGCAAAAGAAGAAATAAAGGAAACCATAGAAGCACTGTATAAACACCAAAGTGAAAGAGAGAACACAATGAATAAATGGATAAATGAACTCAGGACAAAAATAGACAACAATAAAGAAGAAAACTGCTAGGATATGGAAAACCTCAGAAAAAAGAATGAAACAGAACTGCAAAACAAAATGGAAGGCCAATCCAGCAGAATAGAACAAACAGAAGACAGAATCTCAGAACTTGAAGATGAAATGGTAATTAAAGGAAAAACCGAAGAACTATTAATTAAACAACTCAAGACCTGTGAAAAGAAAATACAAGAACTCACTGACTCCATCAAAAGACCAAACTTGAGAATCATGGGCATCGAAGAAGGAGAAGAGGTGCAAGCAAAGGGAATGTGTAATATATTCAACAAAATAATAACGGAAAATTTCCCAAATCTACAGAAAGATATTCCCATACAGATGCAAGAGGCCTCCAGGACACCAAACAGACCAGATCAAAATAGAACTACTCCACGACATATCATCATTAAAACAACAAGTTCAGAAACTAAGGAAAGAATATTGAAGGCTGTAAGAGAGAAAAAACAAGTAACATACAAAGGTAAACCCATCAAAATCACAGCAGACTTCTCAACAGAAACATTAAAAGCAAGAAGAGCGTGGGGTGAGATCTTCCGGGCACTGAATGAAAATAACTTCAACCCCAGGATACTCTACCCAGCAAAGCTATCATTCAAAATAGATGGAGCAATAAAAGTCTTCCATGATAAGCAGAAACTAAAACAATATGTGACCACAAAGCCACCATTACAAAAGATTCCGCAAGGGATCCTGCACACAGAAAGTGACACCCAACTTAACCATGAAAAGGCAGGCAGCACCAAACCACAGGATAAGAAAAAGCAAGACAGTAGAGAATAACATCAAGTTAGGTACACACAATCAAACCTTCAAACAACTAAGATAACTAAATGGCAGGAATCATCACATACCTATCAGTACTAACGCTTAATGTTAATGGACTTAATTCACCCATCAAAAGACACCATTTGACAAAATGGATTAAAAAAGAAGATCCAACAATTTGTTGCTTACAGGAGACTCATCTCACCGACAGAAATAAGCATATGCTTAGGATGAAAGGCTGGAAGAAGATTTACCAAGCCAATGGCCCCCGAAAACAAGCAGGAGTAGCAATACTTATCTCTGACAAAGTAGACTTCAAATCTACATTGATCAAATGAGATAAAGAAGGACATTCCATACTAATAAAAGGGGAAATAGACCAAAAGGAAATAATAATCATCAATCTGTACACACCCAATGTCAACGCACCCAATTTCATCAAACATACCCTGAAAGACCTAAAAGCATATATAAATGCCAACACAGTAGTTGTGGGACACTTTAACACTCCATTATCATCAATAGATAGGTCATCCAAACAAAAACTCAATAAAGAAATCCAAGATCTAAAATATGCAATAGATCAAGTGGACCTAGTAGATGTCTACAGAACATTTCATCCAACCTCTACACAATATACATTCTTCTCAGCAGCCCATGGAACCTTCTCCAAAATAGATCATATCCTAGGGCATAAAGCAAGCCTCAGCAAATATAAGAAAATAGAAATAATACCGTGCATACTATCTGACCACAATGCAGTAAAAGTAGAACTCAACAACAAAAGTAAAGACAAAAAACATGCAAACAGCTGCAAACTAAATAACTCATTACTTAATGAAGAGTGGATCATCGATGCAATAAAAGAGGAAATTAAAAAGTTCCTGGAAGTCAATGAAAATGAAAACACAACCTACCAGAACCTATGGGACACAGCTAAGGCAGTCTTGAGAGCAAAGTTTATAGCCATGAGTGCATATATTAAAAAGATTGAAAGATCCCAAATAAATGACCTAATGATACATCTCAAACTCCTAGAAAAACAAGAACAAGCAAATCCCAAAACAAATAGAAGGAGAGAAATAATAAAAATAAGAGCTGAAATCAACGAAATGGAAACCAAAAAAACCATACAAAGAATTAATGAAACAAAAAGTTGGTTCTTTGAAAAACTAAACAAGATCGATAGACCCCTGGCAAACCTGACTAAAATGAGGAGAGAAAAAACCCAAATTAGTAGAATCAGGAATGCAAAAGGGGAGATAACAACAAACACCATGGAAGTCCAGGAAATCATCAGAGACTACTTTGAGAACCTATATTCAAATAAATTTGAAAATCTAAAAGAAATGGACAGATTTCTAGACACATATGATCATCCAAAACTGAACCAAGAGGAAATTAATCACCTGAATAGACCTATAACACAAAATGAAATTGAAGCAGCAATCAAGAGTCTCCCCAAAAAGAAAAGTCCAGGACCTGATGGATTCTCTGCTGAATTCTATCAGACCTTTAAAGAAGAACTGATACCAACCCTCCTTAAACTGTTCCACGAAATAGAAAGGGAAGGAAAACTGCCAAACACATTTTATGAAGCCAGTATTACACTTATCCCAAAACCAGGCAAAGACACCTCCAAAAAGGAGAACTATAGGCCAATCTCCTTAATGAACATTGATGCAAAAATCCTCAACAAAATAATGGCAAATCGAATTCAGCAACACATCAAAAAGATTATTCACCACGACCAGGTAGCCTTCATCCCAGGGATGCAGGGGTGGTTCAACATATGAAAATCAATAAACGCAATAAACCACATTAACAGAAGCAAAGACAAAAACCACTTGATCATCTCAATAGATGCAGAAAAAGCCTTTGATAAGATCCAACACCATTTCATGATAAAAGCTCTAAGAAAACTAGGAATAGAAGGAAAGTTCCTCAACATTATAAAAGCTATATATGACAAACCTACAGCCAGCATTATACTTAACGGAGAAAAATTAAAACCATTCCCTCTAAAATCAGGAACCAGACAAGGATGCCCACTATCTCCACTCCTATTCAACATAGTACTGGAATTCCTAGCCAGAGCAATTAGGCAAGAAGAAGGAATAAAAGGAATACAAATAGGTAAAGAAACTGTCAAAATATCCCTATTTGCAGACGACATGATCCTATACCTTAAAGACCCAAAAAACTATACTCAGAAGCTTCTAGACATCATCAATAGCTATAACAAGGTAGCAGGATATAAAATCAACATAGAAAAATCATTAGCATTTCTATACACTAACAATGAGCAAACGGAAAAAGAATGTATGAAAACAATTCCATTTACAATAGCCTCAAAAAAAATCAAATACCTAGGTGTAAACCTAACAAAAGATGTGAAAGACCTCTACAAGGAAAACTATACACTTCTGAAGAAAGAGATTGAGGAAGACTATAGAAAGTGGAGAGATCTCCCATGCTCATGGATTGGTTGAATCAACATAGTAAAAATGTTGATACTCCCCAAAGTAATCTACATGTTTAATGCAATTCCCATCAAAATTCCAATGACATTCATTAAAGAGATTGAAAAATCTACTGTGAAATTTATATGGAAACACAAGAGGCCATGAATAGCCAAGGCAATACTCAGTCAAAAGAACAATGCAGGAGGTATCACAATACCTGACTTCAAACTATATTACAAAGCAATAACAATAAAAACAGCATGGTACTGGCACAAAAACAGACATGAAGACCAGTGGAACAGAAGAGAGGATCCAGATATGAAGCCACACAACTATGAGCAACTTATCTTTGACAAAGGAGCTAAAAATATACGATGGAGAAATAGCAGCCTCTTCAACAAAAACTGCTGGGAAAACTGGTTAGCAGTCTGCAAAAAACTGAAACTAGATCCATGTATATCACCCTATACCAAGATTAACTCAAAATGGATCAAGGATCTTAATATCAGACCCCAAACTCTTAAGTTGATACAAGAAAGAGTAGGAAATACTCTGGAGTTAGTAGGTATAGGTAAGAACTTTCTCAATGAAACCCCAGCAGCACAGCAACTAAGAGATAGCATAGATAAATGGGACCTCATAAAACTAAAAAGCTTCTGTTCATCAAAAGAAATGGTCTCTAAACTGAAGAGAACACCCACAGAGTAGGAGAAAATATTTGCCAATTATACATCAGACAAAGGACTGATAACCAGAATATACAGGGAACTTAAAAAACTAAATTCTCCCAAAACTAATGAACCAATAAAGAAATGGGCATGTGAACTAAACAGAACTTTCTCAAAAGAAGAAATTCAAATGGCCAGAAAACACATGAAAAAATGCTCACCATCTCTAGCAATAAAGGAAATGCAAATTAAAACCACACTAAGATTCCACCTCACCCCTGTTAGAATAGCCATCATCAGCAACACCACCAACAACAGGTGTTGGCGAGGATGCGGGGAAAAAGGAACCCTCTTACATTGTTGGTGGGAATGTAGACTAGTACAACCACTCTGGAAAAAAATTTGGAGGCTACTTAAAAAGCTGGACATCGATCTACCATTTGATCCAGCAATACCACTCTTGGGGATATACCCAAAAGACTGTTACTCCAGAGGCACCTGCACATCCATGTTTATTGCAGCACTATTCACAATAGCCAAGTTATGGAAACAGCCAAGATGCCCCAGCACTGACGAATGGATTAAGAAAATGTGGTATCTATACACAATGGAATTTTATGCAGCCATGAAGAAGAACGAAATGTTATCATTCGCTGGTAAATGGATGGAATTGGAGAACATCATTCTGAGTGAGGTTAGCCTGGCTCAAAAAACCAAAAATCGTATGTTCTCCCTCATATGTGGACAATAGATCAAGGGCAAACACAACAAGGGGATTGGACTATGAGCACATGATAAAAGCGAGAGCACACAAGGGAGGGGTGAGGATAGGTAAGACACCTAAAAAACTAGCTAGCATTTGTTGCCCTTAACGCAGAGAAACTAAAGCAGATACCTTAAAGCAACTGAGGCCAATAGGAAAAGGGGACCAGGAACTAGAGAAAAGGTTAGATCAAAAAGAATTAACCTAGAAGGTAACACCCACACACAGGAAATCAATGTGAGTCAATGCCCTGTATAGCTATCCTTATCTCAACCAGCAAAAACCCTTGTTCCTTCCTATTATTACTCTCTCTACAACAAAATTAGAGACAAGGGCAAAATAATTTCTGCTGGGTATTGAGGGGGGGAGCGGGAGGGGGTGGAGTGGGTGGTAAGGGAGGGGGTGGGGGCAGGGGGGAGAAATGAACCAAGCCTTGTATGCACATATGAATAATAAAAGAAAAATGAAAAAAAAAATTTTTAATTTGAATGTATTTAAGGTATTACACACCTTCCAATGGCCCATACAACTATTCACTATTTTATATCTAGACATTTGATATCCTTGTTTTATCTCCAATACTTTTATAGGCATTTGAGTTTGCCAACTGGTAATCTAATCCAAGTTGTCATTAACCAAATTTAGATGAGATTGGCATGTTCAGGGTGGTATGAGCATTCATTAACCAAAATTAGAAAACTGGTCCCAGGAAGTTAAATTGGCTAATTCAACACCACATAACAGGTAACACATTTTAAATTAAAGCTCAAATTGTACTTCTGAATCAGCCTTCTTTCAATTGCAAGACATAGACACCCACTGATACTCAACCCTCATTCCAGCCTCATCTCTACTTGTTAAATCCCCATTCAAATAATTGTATGAAAAGAAGTGCACCATCAATGATGTGCCTCCCTTGGCACCACATTTTTGGCCAATATTACAGTACTTTCTGTCACTTCCTTCCTTGAACAAGAAAGGGAGAGCATAAATTCAAATATGTGTTGCAAGGGAGTAGCATGTAGGGGCAAGAAGACTGCAGTGGAAATCATCTAGTCATCTTCCAATTTGCATAATTTTATTCAAGGAGGGAGAAGCCTATCAATAATGGGAATATATAATACTCTTCCTGCCTCTTGGGCTGTTATCAGATTCACAAAATCTTTATAGAAAATCATACTGGTTAACTAGCAGGTATTTCTCTCCCAGCCTCCATTGTCTTCATGTGAAGTAAGCATCTGATTAAATTCAGGGAGAAGTATAAAGAAAGTCATATGAGCAAATATGATACCATTTGAATTAGGCAAATGCTATTAAGGACAGTAGAAAAGAAGCTAAGAACACTGTGGAAATGCTTCTTGGCTTTTCCTCTGTTTTCTCATATGCAAAACTAGATGTTGGCTAAGTTATTTTTAAGATCCCCTCCAGTTTAGTAGTCTGTGAGTGAATTAAATGTAAATATTATTTTATGATAAAGGGAAGGAATAAAACAAACCAAGAGTTTATTTGTGAAAATCTGGCTCAGGAAATAGACTTAATTCCATAAAACAGAGACCCTGGCATCAAATAAACTGGTCTTTCTATTCATTGGTCATTAACATTAACTTGGTCTTATTATTACTTAATCAATCATCTCCCTTCTCCATTCCCATTTGTGTTCAAAAGGTTTTTGATTTAAAAATTTATGTTTAGTATTTCACAAAAATAAATTCTTTTCCTGAAGAATTATACTATAAATCAAAGTGATATATTCTTTACTGACTTATCTGATAAATATGAGATCAATTATTATGCTATACAAGATCAGAAATCTAAAAGTAATAAATCCATCTCAACTGAATAATATAAAATTATATTTATAGAGTCTGAAATGAAATTAACATTAGTCATCTTTTCAACAAATGATCTGAAGTATATTTCTTTTCCCAAAATGATCTCAGGCAGTAGAATAAAAATTCAAAAAGAATTTTTGGGATTACTGCTACCTAAAAGAGAAAAATTCTTGTTAAAAACAAAAGAGACTAGAGTAAAGTTACCAGTGACTGTTTTGAGTTGTTTTGACAGAGTGGGAGTTGCAGAGCCAAGACATTCAGTACCTTACTTAGGAATCACCTTTTCCCCTTGTCATATGAGGATTCATGTTTCCTTTAATTAGAAATTGATCAGAAGCCTAATAAAGCTTGAAGAGTGATAGCACTAAAAATTCCTTTCCCAAAAACTGAATTCGATCTACTCGTGAATTTTCTTCTCTTGGACTCAATCCATGACCCCAGCGGATGTTTGAACAGAGGATGGGGAGAAATTTGAATTAATTTTCTTTATGTGGTTTCTCACTAAATCCTTAATTGCCATGAGCAGCTCTGATAAGTATATCAGAGTAACTGAGGAAGTGTAAATAATCGACCTTGTACCAAGTGAAAGGAATAAATTTAAAGATATCCTTGAGGAAGTTCTTAGAGACTTACAGAGCTGGCAGTACCTAGGCATATTGGGAACAAATACTTTATGCCATTTGGCTATGTGGTTTGTGATTCATTTATACTGTAGTCCCCAACCTTCCCATTAGGAAGAAGGATGTCCTTTAAGAATCAAAAAAGTAAATAGCATGAGTTAGTAAAACAGTAAGAAAATCAGTAGGATAGGGAAAGGGTGTGGAAACAAGTTCACAGTTCAGTAGGTATAGAAGACAAGTGTGACTGCATTATGTCATACATTCCTTGTGATCAAGCTTTTGGTTTATTTTCTATAAATTGTGATAGTGATTTTATACACACACACACACATATATATATATGTATATATATGGAGAGAGAGAGAGAGATTTCATATATAAATGAAGTTATATATGCATATAGTTATGTGTGTGTGTGAACCTCCCTTAGTAGTAGGTAAACCAAAGATCTTGCTATCCTCTTCCAGGAAAATAAAACAAAGTCCCATACAAAACTGAATGAAAAGAAATATACCACCTGAGACTAAAGTATACAGAGGACAATTAAAGCAAAAACAAGGCATGCAGAGGTTCCTGGCTGGAAGGTTTTGCTGGAGTTAAGTAATGGGAACATTCAACATCAAAGTCGCCATCAGGACTCAGAGTAGCAAAAGTGGGGTCATGACAAGATGCCTAAGTGGTGAATAGACACCTTGACAGGCTGGCTAGAATGTGATCACAGTGGTGCCAGGGTGGCTGATGGGTCAAGTCACATTTAGCTGGGATGTGAGTGATCACAGTTAAAGAAACATGTAAGAGAAAATAATCTAAGAGTAAAAACTCTGAGATAACATCACAATTCTATCTTTTCCAAGGATACTTTTGTTCTCATACTTCAGTGTGATAGTTTATCTGGGAGAAAGATAAACACCCTTTGGCAACTCTGATGGAGCATCCTTATTAGGACAATTCTATGCCAAGAAGGGTGGCTTTACCCTCACCCAACCATACCATCCAGCCCTCAGCCTACACTACATATTAGTCATCTGTAGTCTAGAAATATGGCCAAGAAGTCAGTGGAGAAGGAACACTTCAAGCTTCTTGAGTGTTCATTCTTAGCTTCCTCTCCAAGACAAGAATTCCAATAGCTGAGATTTCACCTGAAGTTCTAATATAACTTAGAAAAACATTCAGTTATGGAAGCTTGCCATGGCAAATACGTCATTCCAGGAAGAAAAACTATAACCAGTTGACTACAGTTTCCTTGAGTGTCTGGCAACAAGAACTGAACATGGACCAAGGATGGAATCTCAGTGAAATGAAAAAGATTGAACAGACTGCTTAAATGCCATTAGGAAAAAGTCGGAGCCATGGACAAGCCAGAAGTGGGAAGCCAACAGGGGAAGACTATACAAATTTCAGAACTGCACACCTGAAAGAATTTACACTTCCAACAGTCTTGCCAATAGTACTGCAGTTCCTGTTCAAAAATATTCTTCCCAAGCCACAGAAAAGGGATTAGGGAGGAAAAGAACAAATAGTTTTACAGCAATATTGTAGCTGAATATTTTAAAGCTTAAAAACAAAAGGAACTGTGCATGAAATTGTGCTCTAGCTTGCAAACTTATTTCTTATAGGGACATTAGTGAACAATTTTAAATATGTACAAGTGTATTCTAGTATTGAAGAAATAAGTACTTTGTAGGTAATGAAAGCCAGTTTTTTCTCTTTAAATAGTGACGGGGGAGGACCAACAGGCACTCTGTGTTTCTGAGTTGGAATTGGGGATATTAGGGCATTAATATAAACTCATGGTCTTTTAATACATAGATAGGTAATAGGTATAGGTAGATAGATAGATAGATATTTGTGAGTATGGATTGTTATGTGTATATACATATACACATATAGTATACTAAACACTTTCTCCAAATAAGGATTACTTGGAAAAGTGGTTGATCCCACAACTAGAGCAGGAGATACACAGGATGACCTACAGCCTGCCGGGAGGCCATAAAGTAAGGAATTGTTCCAAAAAAGATATAGGAGTGTGTTAAAACAGCACAGACTCCAAATATAGAACTCTCAATGGCCAATTTGATCAAGTTTAAATAATTAAGATCATAATCCATAGAATAAAATAAATATCAAGAAATATGGGACAAGAAATAGCTCTTCTTTGCAGCAGAATTCAAAGAGCTAAATATAGAAAGAATGAGGGAAATAGAAATTATCATTAGAATACCACAGTAAATGTGTAGGCAAAATTTATAAGCAAATATTAAAATTAGTAAATGGAAATTTAAGAAAAAGGAATTTCTCACACTATCACTTTATAAATATATATATACTTATACATATATATATATTTATATTTATATAAGTATATATTTATATATAAGTATATATATATACTTATATATTTATAAAGTGATAGTGTGAGAAATATATATAGTTTTGGTTATATATATTAACCAAAAAATTATAACTTCCCAATGGAGAATCCCAGCAGACACCACCTTAGCCATGTGAGCCAAGTTAATTTCATCTGTAGTAAGGCATAAAGCCATGACACACAACCTAACAAGATGCTCTGAAAAGGACTCATCTCTCTGGGGACATCCCTGCAAAAAATGCATAATCTCAAGTTATTAGTGAGACAACATTAATTAGCTTCAAATTGAGGGATGTTTTTTAAAGCAACTATAATCTTCAAAAATGTCCACTTTATGAAAGACAAAGACTGAGTAACTATGACAGATCAGAGAAGCCTGCAAGACATAGCAAATTCATGCAATGTGGTATCCTGAACTGGATCCTGGAACAGAAAGAGGATATTACTGGAAAACTGGTGAAATCCAAATAAAGTCTGCAGCTTAGTGTATAGTATTATATCATTGTTAATTTCTTGCTATTGACATTATACAATGATCATGTATGCTAAAATTAGAGGGGAGAATAAAGTTCTTTGTGCTAATTTTTGGAACTCTTCTGTAAGTCTAAAAGGACTTCAAAATGGAAAGCAAAATATATATATATATATTGCTTTTCAAGATGGAAGTTTGTTACCTTCTCACTAAATATTGAATTCAAATTAACTAAACTCTAATGATCAAAGATAAAAGAGCAAACTCCATGAGAAATAAATAAAGCAGAACTAAAGTAATGGGTAAGAGTTCCAAAAGTGGTACCAGAGAGAGCCAGGATCAGAGAGCCCCACTTAAATCTAAACCACATTGTACCAAAGATCCATAAACTTCTTTGGGCATATTTGGCATACAGATGATCTATGCTCTCTAGAATATTTATGCTAGAAATACTCTAGAGAAAATTCTGGAAAATTTATCCAAAAATGAGTTTCTCAAACTTTACTTTTGAACACCACTTTGCAATTATTTTTAACTTTTACCCTACCCGATGTCATTTTCCCAATATTTTTCATATCATTGACTTTGAAATTATGTACTTTTAAAATTTGCTCTCACCTCTATGTTACTTAAAATCTTCTCCTATGTAGTAGTCTATGTACCACAATTAGAAGAATATCTGAGCCTTAGAGGCTAAAAAAGATGCTACAAGGAAAGAAGAAAGTAAGAGGACTACATTCCATACCATACCGCCCCCCCCCACACACACACACACACATTGTCTCAGACTAAGCACAGAAAAATGAAAGGAGAGCCAGGCATTCTTGATACTCTAAACTGGAAAATTCCATGGCTTTGAAGCATTGAGGAACCCAAAGAACATGATACATGTCTAGAGATTTCAGAATGTACACTGTCAGGAGGAGAAATGATGGACTCAGATGTGGCAGACAGAGTAGAGTTTGGAAGTATTGTGATGGCACCCAGGCATCAGAGAAGGGCAGAACCAAGGCAGAATCCACTACCACCATCTCTGGAAGCCCTATAAATTTCTCTGGGCATAGGCATAAAAAGATTCTTGCTATTGGCAATAGAGCCTCAATAGCTGGAAGGACTCTTTGGGTAGTTGTGAGTACTGTGGTTGCTGTAAACTTTGCTGCATAGGCTGGAGTAAAATGAAGAGACTATACCACAAAGTAGCAGAACACACTTGTGTGATAAATATATGCACAATATTCTTGAGGACACTGGGAAATAACTGAAGGTTAAGTGAGTAACATTAAATGGATGTAGATCTTCTATTAGCACACCAGGATAAAAGCCAATGAAAACTAACCATGTCCATACAGCTACAACACACAGTGTAGGCATGTAAATTGATAAAGCCATTCTAAAAACATCTGGCAGTGCTCATGGAAGTAATGTGTGGGTATTTTTAATGATCTCATAATATGAGAAAAATCCTACACAGTCCTGTAAGAGAACAAGATCATTACAGCTTGGTTTATAATAGCACATACTTGAAGGCAATCTGGGCATTCATTATTAGATTATTGGACAAGTGTAGTAGGTACATATCATGGTACACTGGGCAGCATTCAGAATAAGGAATTATTTGTGTTTAACAGCAACATGGTTTGAGTTTAAAAACTGAGAGTTGGGAGAAAATACAAGTAAAACAATGTAAGAGCTAATACTTATGCAACACTCATGTGTCAGACACTGTTCTCAGCACTTTACACTAATTAACTCATTTGTTCCTTGGGAAAACCCTACAAGGTAGGTCAGACATTGGCCCTTGGTAGGTGTTCTCCAGATCCATACGCACAAACAGAAGCACAGAGATTAATGGACTTGTTCAAGGTCATAGAGCTAAGAATTTGATAAAGGAAATATTGAGCACCAGGCCACCTAACTGTAATCACTGTACAGTGTTGATATCCTCCACCAATAGAAAACATTAAGAAAATTTGAACCAAGTGCATTAATGCAATTTCAAAAACATATAACCCAATATAAGAATTCACATGTTACAAAGATGTATGCACTTCCAACAATATGTAAAAGCGATAACAAAAACCAGGAATGTGAATATGCCCATTTGGGGTAGAGCAGGCAAAGATGAGAGTAAAAAATAGGATTCAAAGAAGAAAATAAAACCATATAGAATAGGAGCAAGGCTTACCACTGACAAGGCAGATTAGGGAGAGTTTTAAGAGAAATCAAGGAAGTCATTGCTGGGAGTGTGAACTCAGCAGGGTCCAGGCTGAGAGAAACAAGAGAAGCTTGAAAGACTGATGGCCAACCACATAGATCAACAAGTGAAGGGAAAATTACTCCAAAAGACAGGACATTGTCCTTGGTTAGCAATCACTGTATAATTTTCATTAAATTACTTGTCTACCTTTTAGCAATGTAGAATATTTTAAGCCTAAAATTTAGTTCCCATAGTACACCAGAATCTATACCTTTGAATTACAATTCTGTTTGTTCTTTATGTTAAAATCAAATAATGCATATTAATCATATCTTTTGGGTAGTGAAAATCACTAAAAACTAAAACTGATGTTCACTAATGACTAAAATTTGTTGGAAATACCAAAAACTTTTTGGAAAAGATGGGCCAGAGAATTTTGATTCTAAAAAATCAGGTATTTTTTTGTACATAAGACATTGACTCAAAAGAAGAGACCCTACCAGAAAACTTTTTCCCTCTAACATTGGACTAATAGATAAATTTAATTTTTGTTGTAAAATTTGTGAAGAAAATTGTTTTCAATTTAAACTGTTTCATTAAAATAAAAATAGAATGGAAATTTTTGGAAATGGGTTATCCCTGCTATAGAGAGAAGTGATTAATTTAACTACAGTTAGCTCCAGGAAATTCTTTCTTAATGAAAACCCATCCATGAGGACAAAATACTGATTGAACATATCTGTAGGAAAATGAAACCAGCCTCTCTTAAGACCAAAACTAGAGAGAACATCAGATTCTCATGTCTTTAGAAGTATCTCCCTAGGCACCAGACACTCCAGATATTTGGGTATAGGTAGGACAGACAAGTCTATCAAAAATTGCCATGTAAATGGACTAGATATCAGATTAAAAATTAGATTTCAGAGCATCAGTCATGGCTATGGAGAGCAGAGACTGTGTGGAAATTGGTTCCTACTATGGACTTTAAAGGATGGATAAGATATTAATGGGTAGGGTCCATTCTAGGTTCTGGTACAGTGTGAGTACATAAGTAAGGTAGGAAAATGCATGACCACAGGTTTTATATAGGGAAAAAGAAGAAGATACACCAAAAAGTAGGCTGGAACCAAACTGTAAGGGATTTTACAAAGCAGGCTATGTATTTATGACATTATTAAAGAATAGGACTAAACAAAATTTATGTTTAATCAAAACTTGATGGGGGCAGGCAGAACAAGATGACAGCTGGATAAGACATTCTAGAGTTCCTCTTCCCACAGAAACATCAGTTTCAGCAGCTAATCATGCAAAAAGTACTCTTCCAAAACCCCAGGGAGCCAAGCAAGCGGTCATAGTACCTGGCTTTAGCATAATGATAAGGAAGGATACACTGGAGAAAGCAGAAAGGAAAACATTTCTTGCATCACCCCGATCCAGCTTCAAGGAATGGAAAAAGATTCCTTCTGTTTGGGGCAAGTCCTGACATGAGACTTAATACCTAGTACCAGTCCTTCTGTACTAAAATTCAGTACTGCCCTTGCCCTCAGACTAGCTCCTTCAGACTGAGTCTTTGGGTTTATTTGTCCAGGTAGCCAATGTACTGGCATTACCACCCCTTATCAAACTGGCGTTGCATAGGACTCCACTCATGCAGCTATAGAGCAGAAAATAAGCATGATGCTTTGCCTTAGAACTCAGTTCCAGGTGAATGAAACCCAGCACTGATCATAAATCCCAGGAGCCTCCATCGCTAGACCAGTGTACCTGGACATTGCCTCTGGACCCACCCCAGGACCAGGCAGAAACTCACAGAGTTAAGTTACCAGTTGACTTGACTTTTATTCTAGTCCACATCACCTATAGCTGGTTGCATAGACAAAGGCTACAAGTACTCCACAGTAGCAGTCAGCCTACAGCAGTGTGAGCTTTGGTCCTACCCTTCTGCTTCCTGGCCTCAGTAGTCTGAGGAATTAAGGTGTGAATCAGTGCTGAAGTATGAGTAACCACAGCACTGCCCACCCAATCCTCCCTCCACCCCAGGCAGTACAACAGAAAGAGAGTATCTGTCCATTTAAGGAAAGAAAAAAGAGGTAGGTTCCAAGTCATTATAAAGAAGCCTGGAGTAGGTCCAGAGCTGGCCAGTGACAGTGAGTGAGACCAATGAGCTTGCCTTGGATATAGGTAGAACCTTATGGGACCCACTACCCTTCCGGGATACTCCACCAATTCATTCTGAACAATAAACCAACAGAATTTGGAACAAACCTAAGCTTAGATGACACAAAACAGCACAATACTGTTACAAAATACACAGTTGCCCCAAACCAAGACTGAGGGTACACTATAGTGCTGAAATAGTTGTAGTGACCAAAGGGTTAGAAAAAATATGCAGCAGGCTTAGCATCTCAAGGACTCCTCCAAAATCTATTAGAATTAATAAACAAATTCAGCAAAATTGCACATACAAAATCAATATAAAAAACCAGTAGCCTTGCTGTATGCCAATAGTGGGTTATCTGGAAAAAAATCAAAAAAGCAACCCCATTAATAATACTTACAAAAAATAAAATACCAAGGAATAAAAAAGACCTAAGGTAAGATATCTTTATGATGAATGCTATGAAGCTTTGATGGAAAAAGTTGAGTATGTCACCAGAAAATGGAAAGATATCCTGTATTCATGGATTAGGAGAATCAATACTGTTACATTGTCCTTAATCTCCAAAGTGATTTACAGGTTCATAGAAATACTCATCAAAATACCAATGATATTCTTCACAAAACTAAAAAAAAAAATCCTAAACTTCATATGAAGCCACGAAAACTATCAATTATCCAAAACAATCTTGTGCAAAAAGAGCAAAGCAAGAGCCAATATACCACACCAGGCTTCAAAATATACTACAAAGGTATAGTAATCAAAAGAGCATGGTATCTCAAAAGAGAATGATATTGGCATAAAAACAGACACTTAGACCAATGGAACAAAATAGAGAACCTAGAAGTAAATTCAAACATCTACCATCAACTAATCAATTTGGTGTTTTGCTTTTGCAGTGCTGGGATTTGAACAACAGGCCTTAGGCAGGCAGTTTACCACTTGAGCCATTCCATCAGCCCTTTTTGTGTTGGGTGTTGGGTATTTTCAAGATAGAGGGTCATGAATTATTTTCCCATGCTGACTTTGAACCACAATCCTCCTGATCTCTGCCTCCAAAATAGCTAGGATTATAGGTGTGACCCATCAGTGCCCAGCAACAATCAGTCTCTTTAATAAATGGCAGTGAGAAAATTGAATACACTCATGCAAAAGAATGAAACTAGATGGTATCTTTTGCCAGTTACAAAAAAATCAAAAGGTTCTAAAGAATAAGCTAGGTATGATGGTGCATGCCTTTAATCTCACCTGCTCCAGAGGCAGAGAGGAGCACCATGGTTTGAGACCAGCCCAGGTGAAGATAACACAAGATCCCATATGAGAACAAACTAAATGCAAAAGGAGTGGGAAAACACTTGCTTAGCAAGTGTCAGGCCCTGAGTTCAATCACCAGTACTGAAAAAGAGAATAATGTAAGACTTGAATGTATGAAACTACTAAAAGAAAACATTTCAGGATATTGAAGTGAGCAAAGATTTATTTGGACAAGTCACCCCAATTACAGGAAACAAATGCAAAAATAGACAAATGGGGTTACATGAACTCTAAAGCTTCTGCAAATCAAAGGAAATGACAGAGTGAAGAGAAAACCTGTAAAACTGGAGAAAATATTTGAAACACCTAACAAAGAGTAGATATCCAAGATGTATAAGAAACTGAAAAAACTCATCAGAAAAACAATAACCAAATTTTAAAGTTAGGCATAAACCTAAACAGACATTTCTCCAAAAAAAAGTCCTTTTTGTTTGGCCAATAGATATATAGAAAAATGTTCAGCATCACTAATATTCATGGAAAGACATCAAAACCACAATGAGTTATCACCTCCCTCCAGTTAGCATGGCTATAATCAAAGTCAAAAGAGAAGAGTGCTATGAGGGTATGGAGAAAAGGGAGCCCTTCATGGTGTTAATGGGAATGGAAACTACAACATCCATGGTGTTAAACATTACGGAGGTTCCTCAAAAAATTAAAAGTTATCGTATTATTCACTCAAAAGAGAATCAGCATGTGAGGTGACATCTACACTCCTATGTTCATAGGAGCACTAGGCACAACAGTGAAGAAACAGAAACATCCTCAGTGTCCATCAACAGATGAACTGGTAAAGACAACATGGTACACATAAACAACATGAAATTCTGTCATTTGCAACAATATGGTTGAAACTTGAAGTCATTATACACAGTGAAATAAGCCAAGCACAGGAAAGGCATATACCACATCATTTTACTACATGTAGAATCTAAAAAATTTGATCTCATATAACTGAGAGTAGAATAGTGGCTGCCACAGGCTAGGGAGAGTGGGAGCAGGGTTTGATCAACAAGCCCTATGTACACATTCAATAGGATAAATAAGTTCTAGTGTTCTATGCTATAGTAAGATGAGTATAAATAATAATAATATATTATGTATTTCAGAAAATCTGGAGGAAAGGATTCTGCATTTTTTTCATGACAAGTGATAAATGTTTAAACAGATAAACATTTTACCCTGATCTGAATGATGTATGCACACAGCAAACCATCACATGATACCCATAAACGTACAATTTTTGTTTCAACTTAAAAATATTTTTAAAGAATACAAGTAAATAAGTTTAAAAAATGAGGAACTTTAAAATCCAGCATATTTTAGTGTTGAATTACACACTAAAGAATAGAATCCAGTGATGTAATTTTACTTACTTAAATCCTTATAACATACTACTCTGGGGGGGTGGGAAAAAGAAAGTCCTTGTAAGGCACTTGTTCAGAGAATTGTGATCCTCAGCTAACAAGTAAAACACATTTGCTGCTCAGAGTCCCTCACAACTTTTCCACTCTAAAGCACAGAGCAGCTCCTTCACTGCAACCGTCTGAGGACGGTTGGGACCTTAATGATTTCAAGCTCAGAGCTCTTTCTTCTGAAGTGAGGTAACTGTGGTCATAGTGGAGCAAAGTCCGAATGGTGGACATGGTTCAGGTCAGCTCAGTACTTCAGAGTTTGATAAACTGAGCATCTCCCTTAACCTCCGTGGGCTTCATTACCTTTCCCAGCAATGCAAAGAACTTAACCTGAGATGACCTCTGGATCTCCTTCAAGCTTTGAAATTTTGTGTCTCTAAGACATGGCTTTAACAAACTACTCTAACATTTTCAGAAGTACTTTCTCCAGTTCTTCACAGAAAAAATACTTGATGGGAGATCAATAAACAAGCAAAAAAAATAATTAAATCCATAAAGTAAAACCAGGTCTTCCTATATTCAGTTTAAATCATACTTACAAATTTCATTATGACCCTTTTAGGCAACAGTGATTTTCTTTTCCCCCAAATTTTGGGATTCTGATATGTTCTGTATATTCTGAAATAATTTCCATTTCAAGTATGCCAGTGGATGTTTGGAATCTAGTGACATTTAACTCAGATTTAAAAACACCAATCAGCCTTAAGTGATACATGCTATCAAGCTTAATATCAGTAAACCATGTCAGACAGTTTTATTATGGATGTATTTGTACACTATTGAATGATTTGATCATAGAACCTGGAGTAAAATACAAAAAAGATCTTTGTTGTATTATTCTTGGCATAAAATTTCTAGACTTATCAGTTTCATAAAAATGTTTTGCATTTAGTGGGTTTTAATAATATTTTAATAATCATAAGTTACAAATAACTAAATTTTAAAGAAGAATGTTAACACTTCACATGACTATTTCCATTTCCAATTTGAAAATATATCAATTATAATGTTATTTTCATAACAACTTTTATTTGCTGACATCTTTTTCACAAATGACAAGCTATCCCTGCTATGATAGAAAGATTAGTGTGCCATTTTTCAATGGAGTTGCCATTGCCAAAAACATTAAATTTCAATTTAATGTTAATATCTAGATATAACACATGGTGCAAAGTAGTACTATCAATATCCTTTTAAAAAGTCATTTTTTACTAGGAATTCATTTTCAAATTTGCCATTATGAAATTCTGGACTCTGCTTCCTGTAGCACACTGGGTTAATCAGTTTTCCATTGCTATGATGAAATACCTGAAAAAAAAATCAACTTAAAATAGTAAAGGTTTATTTTGACTCATGGTTTCAGAGAAGTTAATCATGGTCAGGTAGCTTCATTAGGTTTAGACCAGCAGCAAGGCAGAACATCAAGAGGAGGTCTATTTACCTGATGGCAGCTGGGCAGCAGGGACAGAGGGAAGGGGGCAGGCCCCCAATATCCCCTTCAATGACATGCTCCCAATTACCTAACCTCCTTTTGCTAGCCCCCACTTTTTACAGGTTCTACCACATCCCAGTTGTCCCAGAGGCTGGCAACCAAGCCTTTAGCATATGAACCTTTGGAAGACACTTAAGATCCAAACCATAACACATACTTTAAATTATAAACTTGCATTACTAAATATATCACTATCAATCAACAAGAATCCTTATGTCATGACAAAATTTTCAAAATATAATACATTCAGAGGATGAAGCACTGAAAATAATAGTAAATTTAACATCCTATAATTATTACATTAGAAGCATACCTAATCACTAGATTTGTCCAGGTATGTGCACCTGTGCTAGACTACGTGGTTCTCCCCTGGGCAGGTGATGTGTCGCTTACGTGGCAGGGGTGCAGAGTCACTTGGGTGGAGTTGGGTTGACCCAATTCTGTGTCTGTGTGTAATATAGTGGGTCCAGGATGTCCCAGACATTTGCTCAATCTTTCTGTAGTTCTCTATGTTGTGTCTTTGCTTTTCCCAGTCGGGAGAGCAGAAGTGAAAGACAAAAGGGGGAGAAGAAATGACTTTCCAGAGGGAAAACCAGCAGCTGTGCCAGTCCCAGCCCCTGCCAGGACTTTCCCAGCTGTTGCATACAATAAAAAGCTATTTTAAGGGTCGGTCATTGAAATTTATGTGCACCCTATGTCTCGGTGGTAACTTAGTTGGCAAAAAAAATCAGACTTACCCAATTTTTGCTTCCACGACTCTAAAGTATTTTTCTGAAATCATAGGGCTTAGGGTCTGTGGCAGCTATCTCCCATCTTGAGCTGCCACCAGACTCCTCCATTACTCAGTTATTGTCCCTAATCTTTGTCTGGTTAATCATGTCACTCTAGAAAGATGACTTACATGTCTAACCCCTATTTTCCCCCACTGTCTCTGAAATGCTTGGACTTCAACATTCTTTAATTCTTCCAATATGTGTGCCATCGTGTGCATGATCAAGAAAACCAGCAGCTCATCTGCATGATGTAGAAGGTGGGTGAGTTTATCTCTTCAATTATATATTCATCTTTGACATAAGATCAATGTCAATGCACTTGTTACTCATATTTCTTCATGACCTTGAATAAACTTACCTCCTACAAATTACTGTCCTGTGAATTGGCACAAATAATTCATTGAATGAAAGGGTTAAATTTGTATAACAAAGATATCCAAATATACAATGGATTTAATAACATTTATTTCTCTTTTATATATTATCCAGCTGTCTAGGATGGTGGGCCATCTCAGTCTCACAAGCTTTTTATGTTATTCAGTCTCTTTTCTCTCTTGTTGCTCTTCCATTTACCTTGGCAGTCCTCATCATAATTTGGTAGTTGAAAATTTACTTAATAAAAGAGTTGGACACAGTGGTAGTGGGAGACTTTAACACCCCACTATCATCAATAGATAGGTCATCCAAACAAAAAAATCAATAAAGAAATCCTACATCAAAACATACCATAGATCAAATGGACCTACTTGATGTCTATAGAACATTTCATCCAACTTCTACACAATATACATTCTTCTCAGTAGCCCACAGAACCTTATCCAAAATAGATCATATCCTAGGGCACAAAGCAAGCCTCAGCAAATATAAGAAAATAGAAATTATACCATGCATTCTATCTGATCACAATGCATTAAAACTAGAACTCAACAACAAAAATGAAGACAAAAAACATGCAAACAGCTGGAACCTGAACAACTCATTGCTTAATGAAAAATGGGTCATTGATGAAATAAAAGAGGAAATTAAAAGGCTCTTGGAAGTCAAATGAAAATGAAAACACAACCTACTGGAACCTATGGGATACAGCAAAGACTGTCCTGAGAGGAAAGTTTATAGCCATGAGTGCATATATTAAAAAGACTGAAAGATCTCAAATCAATGACCTAATAATATATCTCAAACTCCTAGAAAAACAAGAACATGCAAATCCCAAAACAAATAGGAGAGAAATAATAAAAATAAGAGCTGAAATCAATGAAATAGAAACCAAAACAACCATAGAAAGAATTAATGAAACAAAAAGTTAGTTCTTTGAAAAAATAAACAAGATTCATAGACCCCTGGCAAACTTGACTAAAATGAGGAGAGAAAAAACCCAAATCAGTAAAATCAAGGAAGGAAAACTGTCTAACACATTTTATGAAGCCAGTATTACACTTATCTGAAAACCAGACAAAAACACCTCGAAAAAAGAGAACTGTAGGCCAATGTCCTTAATGAACATTGATGCAAAAATCCTCAATAAAATAATGGCAAACAGAATTCAACAACACTTCAGAAAGATCATTCACCATGGCCAAGTAGGCTTCATCCCAGGAATGCAGGGATGTTCAACATATGCAAATCTATAACTGTAATACAGCACATTAATAGAAGCAAAGACAAAAACCACTTGATCATCTCAATAGATACAGAAAAAGCCTTTGATAAGATCCAACACCATTTCATGATAAAAGCTCTAAGAAAACTAGGAATAGAAGGAAAGTACCTCAACATTATAAAAGTTATATATGACAAACCTACAGCCAGCATTATACTTAACTGAGAAAAACTGAAACCATTTCTCCTAAAATTAGGAACAAGACAAAGATGCCCATTATCCCCACTCCTATTCAACATAGTACTGGAATTCCTAGCCAGAGCAATTAGGCAAGAAGAGGGAATAAAAGAAGTAAAAATAGGTAAAAAAAATCTGTCAAAATATCTGTATTTGCAGATGATATGATCCTATACCTTAAAGACCAAAAAACTCTACTCAAAAGCTCCTAGACACCATCACAGCTATAGCAAAGTAGCAGGATATAAAATCAACATAGAAAAATCATTAGCATTTCTATACAGTAATAATGAACAAAGTGAAAAAGAATATATGAAAACAATTCCATTTACAATAGCCTCAAAAAAATCAAATACCTAGGTGCAAACCTAACAAAAGATGTGAAAGACCTCTACAAGGAAAACTATACACTTCTGAAGAAAGACATTGAGGAAGACTATAGAAAGTGTAGAGATCTCCCATGCGCATGGGTTGGTAGAATCAACATAGTAAAAATGTCAATACTCCCAAAAGTAATCTACATGTTTAATGCAATTCCCATCAAAATCCCAATGACATTCATCAAAGAGATTGAAAAAGCTACTGTTAAATTTATTTGGAAACACAAGAGACCACGAATAGCCAAGGCAATACTCAGTCAAAAGACAATGCAGGAGGTATCACAATACATGACCTCAAACTATATTACATAGCAAAAACAAAAAAAACAGCATGGTATTGGCACAAAAACAGACATGAAGACCAGTGGAACAGAATAGAGGACCCAGATATGAAGCCATACAACTATAACCAACTTGTCTTTAACAAAGGCGCTAAAAACATATGATGGAGAAAAGACAGCCTCTTCAACAAAAACTGCTGGGAAAACTGGTTAGCAGTCTGCAAAAAAACGAAACTAGATCCATGTATATCAGCCTATACCATTATTAACTCAAAATGGATCAAGGATCTTAATATCAGACCACAAACTCTAAAGTAGGTACAGGAAAGAGTAGGAAATACTCTGGAACTAATAGGTATAGGCAAGGACTTTCTCAATAGAACCCCGGCAGCCAGCAACTAAGAGATAACATAAACAAATGGGACATTATAAAACTAAAAAGCTTCTGCTCAAAAAACAAATGGTCTCTAAACTGAAGAGAACACCCACAGAGTGGGAAAAAATATTTGTCAGCTACACATCAGACAAAGGACTGATAACCAGAATATATAGGGAACTCAAAAAACTAAACTCTCCCAAAATTAATGAACCAATAAAGAAATGGGCAAGTGAACTAAACAGAACTTTCTCAAAAGAAGAAATTCAAAGGGCCAAAAAACATGAAAAAATGCTCACCATCTCTAGCAATAAAGAAAATGCAAATTAAAACCACACTAAGATTCCACCTCACCCCTGTTAGAATAGCCATCATCAGCAACACCATGAACAACAGGTGCTGGCGAGGATGCGGGGAAAAAGAAACCCTCTTACACTGCTGGTGGGAATGTAAACTAGTACAACCACTCTGGAAAAAAATTTGGAGGCTACTTAAAAAGCTAAACATTGATCTACCATTTGATCCAGCAATACCACTCTTGGGGATATATCCAAAAGACTGTGACACAGGTTACACCAGAGGCACCTGCACACCCATGTTTATTGCGGCACTATTCACAATAGCTAAGTTATGGAAACAGCCAAGATGCCCCACTATTGATGAATGGATTAAGAAAATGTGGTATTTATACACAATGGAATACTACTCAGCCATGAAGAAGAATGAAATCTTATCATTTGCAGGTAAATGAATTGAACTGGAAAACATCATCCTGAGTGAGGTTATCTAGGCCCAGACGACCAAAAATCATATGTTCTCCCTCATATGCAGACTTTAGATCAAAGCAAACACAACAAGGGGATTGGACTTTGATCACCTGATGAAGTGATGGCACACAAGGGAGGTATGAGGATAAGCAAGAAACCCCAAAAAAACAAGATAGCATTTGATGTCTTCAATGCAAAGGAACTAATGCAGAAACTTTAAAGTGACAGAGCCCGATAGAAGAGGACCGGGAACTAGAGAAAAGGTTAGTTTGAGAAGAATTAATTTAGAAGGTAACACACATGCACAGGAAAGCAATTCTAGTATACTCCCTGTGAAGCTATCCTTATCTCAACCAGCAAAAACCCTTGTTCCTTCCTATTATTGCTTATACTCTCTCTTCAACAAAATTAGAGATAAGGGCAGAATAGTTTCTGCCTGGTAGCGAGGGGCTGGGGGGGAGAACAAAGGTGCAGGGGGAAGTGGGGAGAAATAACCCAAACATTGTATGCACATATAAATAAAAGAAATTTTAAAAAAGAGTTGGAGTTTCAAAATCTCCACTTCCAGATCAAGGCAATTCATGAAGGATAATATGTTCTGCCATATAAAGATATTTCAGTCAACAATGGGACACATAATCTTGGTGGTCCCATGGTATTACATTGACTAGTAATATTATAGCCATCCCAGTTTGGGTTAAGTAGACTCTATGATGTTTGCAAAATGAAGAAATGGTCTAACAACTTGCTCAGAAGTTTGCCCAGCATTATCATTATATTTAGGGATTAGCATTAATCCAATACTCTACGAACCTCAGCAATACATATTTTTCATCACTTCAAACTCAAAACATCCATGACTTTAGTGTCATGCAAAGATCATTGATTTTGGAGCCAACAGGCATTCTGTTTGAGTTCCAATTATTCATTTGAGCAAATGGCATAACATTGCTTAGCTATAAAATGGAAATAATTCTTATTATACGTGGTGAAATTAGTATAAAGTAGCATAAAGTAGGGGAAAGGAAGAAGTAAAGAGGCAGAGCCCAGAGAATTTTTAGTGCAGTATAAATACTCTGTATGATGCTATCATGACAGATGCATGATTACACATGTGTCCATGTCATGGATGAACAATGCCATGAGTGAACCTGAATGCAAACCATAAACCTTCAGTTTTTAAGGGGGCATCACTGTTAGTTAACCAACTGCAACAAATGCACCATTCTGCTGGGGCTATTGATAATGGGAGAGGATGTACATGTGCAGGGCAGTGGATATAGGGAAATGTCTGAAAATATAACTTCTCTAAAAATAGTCTTTCTTAAAAAGTATATATACACATATATGTGATATGTATATGTGTGCGTGTGTGTGTGTGTGTTTATTATGAAACTACATACATAGTAAATGCTTCATAATATCCTTCACCATTCCTAGCACTAATGTGGAAGAAAATGCTTTCTGTGCTCACGTACTGCATTGTGATTCCAATATATTCCTCCACAAATAGCTTTACATAACCAGCCTTCAGCGCAAAATAACGAGCATTTGCTTTTACACATTCCTCCCTGGGTTCCAAATGCATTTGCAGAGATGGTCTCATCTGCCGGGTACCATGAGTCAGGGAGTGCTGGTAGGATCCCCCTCATCCTACAAGCACAGGCAGACTACTCTATAGCCTCTCATTCTTCCAAAGCACTCCACGTATATCACTCCATTTGAAATCACAGCTGTGAAGTAGGAAAAGAAGACAATGATTATCCTTATTGTAAATAGATGAGGATGCTAAGTTTCAGAGAATTTATCAGCGTACTTTTTGTCAGAATAGGGAGATAAAAAATACATTGTTTTAAAAATGTATTTCTTAATGAAAAAGAAAAGTAAAAGGCTAAATCAATGTCCTGATTTCAAGTACAGTTTTTTTCTGAGATCTCATGGAGCACTGTGTAACATACTTGGGACAAACTTCCAATTTTTTTCTACATATATACCAAATACACCCACTACAACAGGTATCCGGGGATCAGGGCCACAGAAACTAGGGGTTACCAACTGTCTGATCAGTTCTGTCAGCTCTTTTACTGAAAAGACAGCCACTTCTATGACTATGGAGCCTGAGTGACTATTCTTCTGCCTCGCCTCTCCTTACCTCTCCCCTCCTCTCCTCTCCTCTCCTCCCCTGTCCTAAATTGCTGCCTCACCAGAATGTCTGCCAACAGGATCAGAACCACAAAGTAGAAGTGCTGGTTCACCATACCACGGTCAAGTAGTCTCATTGGGCCAGGTATCGGTGTTTCACTACGCATCCTTGCAATTAAGGGATCTTGAAAACCCATCACTTGGACTTCAATGCTAGACTTTTTGTCTAGCAGGGGTGTACGTTCTCCAAAAAGGAAATGGAGGAAAGAAAATGTTAAGAGACTGCTGGATTTGGTTCAGTGATTTGATAACAGCAGATGCAACGAGTCTCTGGTTTCCTTGGCCATTCATCATGACCATGTAATCATTGCTGTGACTACACATCTCATTTCCCTCCTGAAACAGGACAAAATTGGCAAGGGAAAAGGTGTTGCCTACAAGAATTGCTTGACCACACCTGTCACTGGCCAAACTCTGTCATTAGATATTTTTCCCAGGAAGCAAAGGCACCTGAGGTATAAGGTCTGCTGTTGTAGATCCCAGGGGAAGAAAGTATGCATATTTAGGTCACAGAGAACTTGGTTTCTTTTGATTTTTTCCTACTGATTTTTTCTTTTCAAAATCAAAACAGAAAAACTAATTAAGAATTTGATTTTTTTCTTTTTTCACCAATCATTACATTCTCCTAATAATTTTTTTTCTTTTATTATTCACATGTGCATACAAGGCTTGTGTCATTTCTCCCCCCTGCCCCCACCCCCTTCCTTACCACCCACTCACCCCCTCCCTCTCACCCCCACCCCCTCAATAACCAGCAGAAACTATTTTGCCCTTATTTCTAATTTTGTTGTAGAGAGAGTATAAGCAATAATAGGAAGGAAGAGGGTTTTTGCTGGTTGAGATAAGGGTAGCTATACAGGGAGTTGACTCACATTAATTTCCTGTGCATGTGTGCTACCTTCTAGGTTAATTCTTTTTGATCTAACCTTTTCTCTAGTTCCTGGTCCCCTTTTCCTATTGGCCTCAGTTGCTTTTAAGGTATCTGCTTTAGTTTCTCTGCGTTAAGGGCAACAAATGTTAGCTAGTTTTTTAGGTGTCTTACCTATCCTCATCCCTCCCTTGTGTGCTCTCACTTTTATCATGTGCTCAAAGTCCAATCCCATTGTTGTGTTTGCCCTTGATCTAATGTCTGCATATGAGGGAGAACATAGGATTTTTGGTCTTTTGGGCAAGGCTAACCTCACTCAGAATGATGTTCTCCAATTCCATCCATTTACCAGCGAATGATAACATTTCGTTCTTCTTCATGGCTGCATAAAATTCCATTGTGTATAGATACCACATTTTCTTAATCCATTCGTCAGTGCTGGGGCATCTTGGCTGTTTCCATAACTTGGCTATTATGAATAGTGCTGCAATAAACATGGATGTGCAGGTGCCTCTGGAGTAACAGTCTTTTGGGTATATCCCCAAGAGTGGTATTGCTGGATCAAATGGTAGATCGATGTCAAGCTTTTTAAGTAGCCTCCAAATTTTTTTCCAGAGTGGTTGTACTAGTCTACATTCCCACCAACAGTGTAAGAGGGTTCCTTTTTCCCCACATCCTCGCCAACACCTGTTGTTGGTGGTGTTGCTGATGATGGCTATTCTAACAGGGGTGAGGTGGAATCTTAGTGTGGTTTTAATTTGCATTTCCTTTATTGCTAGAGATGGTGAGCATTTTTTCATGTGTTTTCTGGCCATTTGAATTTCTTCTTTTGAGAAAGTTCTGTTTAGTTCACATGCCCATTTCTTTATTGGTTCATTAGTTTTGGGAGAATTTAGTTTTTTAAGTTCCCTGTATATTCTGGTTATCAGTCCTTTGTCTGATGTATAATTGGCAAATATTTTCTCCCACTCTGTGGGTGTTCTCTTCAGTTTAGAGACCATTTCTTTTGATGAACAGAAGCTTTTTAGTTTTATGAGGTCCCATTTATCTATGCTATCTCTTAGTTGCTGTGCTGCTGGGGTTTCATTGAGAAAGTTCTTACCTCCCCAGAAATAATCAAAGAATCTAGGAAAACACCTGTACACCAGCTGTTACAATGTTCAACTAAATGTAAGTGACTTCTGAAGTGGGAATACACTTTTATTCACATTCTCCTGAAGCCAAAGAAGCAATATCACCTCCCTTCAGTACCACTGTCTTCTGCCATTTTGTGCTATGCACTGTGTTCAGTGCTCTGTAGAAGTATTTTTTCTGAACCAGATATGAACCATATTCCTTGAGGTGACCCACGTCTGCTTGAATGTGCCCACACTGGTCATGACAGATGAAGAGAAACATCTGTCCAAAGAAGCAACCATCTTGACTGGGGTCCCTATGAAAATCAATGTTTCCAGTTCCTGGTTAACTATTATTGCTCTTCAAAGTTATTCATTTTTAAATAAAAGTGTAATCTTTAAAAAAAAAAAAAAAAAGAGAAAGTTCTTACCTATACCTACTAACTCCAGAGTATTTCCTACTCTTTCTTGTATCAACTTAAGAGTTTGGGGTCTGATATTAAGATCCTTGATCCATTTTGAGTTAATCTTGGTATAGGGTGATATACATGGATCTAGTTTCAGTTTTTTGCAGACTGCTAACCAGTTTTCCCAGCAGTTTTTGTTGAAGAGGCTGCTATTTCTCCATCGTATATTTTTAGCTCCTTTGTCAAAGATAAGTTGCTCATAGTTGTGTGGCTTCATATCTGGATCCTCTCTTCTGTTCCACTGGTCTTCATGTCTGTTTTTGTGCCAGTACCATGCTGTTTTTATTGTTATTGCTTTGTAATATAGTTTGAAGTCAGGTATTGTGATACCTCCTGCATTGTTCTTTTGACTGAGTATTGCCTTGGCTATTCATGGCCTCTTGTGTTTCCATATAAATTTCACAGTAGATTTTTCAATCTCTTTAATGAATGTCATTGGAATTTTGATGGGAATTGCATTAAACATGTAGATTACTTTGGGGAGTATCAACATTTTTACTATGTTGATTCAACCAATCCATGAGCATGGGAGATCTCTCCACTTTCTATAGTCTTCCTCAATCTCTTTCTTCAGAAGTGTATAGTTTTCCTTGTAGAGGTCTTTCACATCTTTTGTTAGGTTTACACCTAGGTATTTGATTTTTTTTGAGGCTATTGTAAATGGAATTGTTTTCATACATTCTTTTTCCGTTTGCTCATTGTTAGTGTATAGAAATGCTAATGATTTTTCTATGTTGATTTTATATCCTGCTACCTTGTTATAGCTATTGATGATGTCTAGAAGCTTCTGAGTATAGTTTTTTGGGTCTTTAAGGTATAGGATCATGTCGTCTGCAAATAGGGATATTTTGACAGTTTCTTTACCTATTTGTATTCCTTTTATTCCTTCTTCTTGCCTAATTGCTCTGGCTAGGAATTCCAGTACTATGTTGAATAGGAGTGGAGATAGTGGGCATCCTTGTCTGGTTCCTGATTTTAGAGGGAATGGTTTTAATTTTTCTCCGTTAAGTATAATGCTGGCTGTAGGTTTGTCATATATAGCTTTTATAATGTTGAGGAACTTTCCTTCTATTCCTAGTTTTCTTAGAGCTTTTATCATGAAATGGTGTTGGATCTTATCAAAGGCTTTTTCTGCATCTATTGAGATGATCAAGTGGTTTTTGTCTTTGCTTCTGTTAATGTGGTTTATTGCGTTTATTGATTTTCATATGTTGAACCACCCCTGCATCCCTGGGATGAAGGCTACCTGGTCGTGGTGAATAATCTTTTTGATGTGTTGCTGAATTCGATTTGCCATTATTTTGTTGAGGATTTTTGCATCAATGTTCATTAAGGAGATTGGCCTATAGTTCTCCTTTTTGGAGGTGTCTTTGCCTGGTTTTGGGATAAGTGTAATACTGGCTTCATAAAATGTGTTTGGCAGTTTTCCTTCCCTTTCTATTTCGTGGAACAGTTTAAGGAGGGTTGGTATCAGTTCTTCTTTAAAGGTCTGATAGAATTCAGCAGAGAATCCATCAGGTCCTGGACTTTTCTTTTTGGGGAGACTCTTGATTGCTGCTTCAATTTCATTTTGTGTTATAGGTCTATTCAGGTGATTAATTTCCTCTTGGTTCAGTTTTGGATGATCATATGTGTCTAGAAATCTGTCCATTTCTTTTAGATTTTCAAATTTATTTGAATATAGGTTCTCAAAGTAGTCTCTGATGATTTCCTGGACTTCCATGGTGTTTGTTGTTATCTCCCCTTTTGCATTCCTGATTCTACTAATTTGGGTTTTTTCTCTCCTCATTTTAGTCAGGTTTGCCAGGGGTCTATCGATCTTGTTTAGTTTTTCAAAGAACCAACTTTTTGTTTCATTAATTCTTTGTATGGTTTTTTTGGTTTCCATTTCGTTGATTTCAGCTCTTATTTTTATTATTTCTCTCCTTCTATTTGTTTTGGGATTTGCTTGTTCTTGTTTTTCTAGGAGTTTGAGATGTATCATTAGGTCATTTATTTGGGATCTTTCAATCTTTTTAATATATGCACTCATGGCTATAAACTTTCCTCTCAAGACTGCCTTAGCTGTGTCCCATAGGTTCCGGTAGGTTGTGTTTTCATTTTCATTGACTTCCAGGAACTTTTTAATTTCCTCTTTTATTGCATCAATGATCCATTCTTCATTAAGTAATGAGTTATTTAGTTTGCAGCTGTTTGCATGTTTTTTGTCTTTACTTTTGTTGTTGAGTTCTACTTTTACTGCATTGTGGTCAGATAGTATGCACGGTATTATTTCTATTTTCTTATATTTGCTGAGGCTTGCTTTGTGCCCTAGGATATGATCTATTTTGGAGAAGGTTCCATGGGCTGCTGAGAAGAATGTATATTGTGTAGAGGTTGGATGAAATGTTCTGTAGACATCTACTAGGTCCACTTGATCTATTGCATATTTTAGATCTTGGATTTCTTTATTGAGTTTTTGTTTGGATGACCTATCTATTGATGATAATGGAGTGTTAAAGTGTCCCACAACCACTGTGTTGGCGTTTATATATGCTTTTAGGTCTTTCAGGGTATGTTTGATGAAATTGGGTGTGTTGACATTGGGTGCGTACAGATTGATGATTATTATTTCCTTTTGGTCTATTTCCCCTTTTATTAGTATGGAATGTCCTTCTTTATCTCGTTTGATCAATGTAGGTTTGAAGTCTACTTTGTCAGAGATAAGTATTGCTACTCCTGCTTGTTTTCGGGGGCCATTGGCTTGGTAAATCTTCTTCCAGCCTTTCATCCTAAGCATATGCATATTTCTGTCGGTGAGATGAGTCTCCTGTAAGCAACAAATTGTTGGATCTTCCTTTTTAATCCATTTTGTCAAACGGTGTCTTTTGATGGGTGAATTAAGTCCATTAACATTAAGCGTTAGTACTGATAGGTATGTGGTGATTCCTGCCATTTAGTTATCTTAGTTGTTTGAAGGTTTGATTGTGTGTACCTAACTTGATGTTACTCTCTACTGTCTTGCTTTTTCTTATCCTGTGGTTTGGTGCTGCCTGCCTTTTCATGGTTAAGTTGGGTGTCACTTTCTGTGTGCAGGATCCCTTGCAGAATCTTTTGTAATGGTGGCTTTGTGGTCACATATTGTTTTAGTTTCTGCTTATCATGGAAGACTTTTATTGCTCCATCTATTTTGAATGATAGCTTTGCTGGGTAGAGTATCCTGGGGTTGAAGTTATTTTCATTCAGTGCCCGGAAGATCTCACCCCACGCTCTTCTTGCTTTTAGTGTTTCTGTTGAGAAGTCTGCTGTGATTTTGATGGGTTTACCTTTGTATGTTACTTGTTTTTTCTCTCTTACAGCCTTCAATATTCTTTCCTTAGTTTCTGAACTTGTTGTTTTAATGATAATATGTCGTGGAGTAGTTCTATTTTGATCTGGTCTGTTTGGTGTCCTGGAGGCCTCTTGCATCTGTATGGGAATATCTTTCTCTAGATTTGGGAAATTTTCCGTTATTATTTTGTTGAATATATTACGCATTCCCTTCCCTTGCACCTCTTCTCCTTCTTCAATGCCCATGATTCTCAAGTTTGGTCTTTTGATGGAGTCAGTGAGTTCTTGCATTTTCTTTTCACAGGTCTTGAGTTGTTTAATTAATAGTTCTTTGGTTTTTCCTTTACTTACCATTTCATCTTCAAGTTCTGAGATTCTGTCTTCTGTTTGTTCTATTCTGCTGGATTGGCCTTCCGTTTTGTTTTGCAGTTCTGTTTCGTTCTTTTTTCTGAGGTTTTCCATATCCTGGGTGGTTTCCTCTTTAATGTTCTCTATTTTTTGTCCTGAGTTCATTTATCTGTTTATTCATCATGTTCTCTCTTTCACTTTGGTGTTTATACAGTGCTTGTATGGTTTCCTTTATTTCTTCTTTTGTTTTTTCAAATTCTCTATTTTTGTTGTCTTAGAATTTCTTGAGTGTCTCCTGTACATTTTGGTTGACCCTATCCAGTATCATCTCTATAAAATTCTCATTGAGTACCTGTAGTATGTCTTCTTTTAAATTATTCTTGTGGGCTTCATTGGGTCCTTTGGCATAGTTTATCTTCATTTTGTTGGAGTCTGGATCTGAGTACCTGTTTTCTTCATTCCCCTCTGGTTCGTGTACTAATTTTTTGCTGTGGGGAAACTGGTTTCCCTGTTTTTTCTGTCTTCCCGTCATTGTCTTTGGTGTTGTTACTGTCCCTGTACTGTGTGCAATTAAGTATTTTCTAGCTTGTAATAATAACAATGGTAATATTTAGAATGGAAGGGTGAGCTGAGATGGAAAGCAAGAAGTTAAAGAAATGGGAAAAACAAATACACAGACTGGAGGGAGAAAACAGAACAAGGTGTCAGACAAGAAGATTTCAAAGGTATAAACAGGGAGCTTTATTGTACTAATCGACAGTAAGCTGAACAGACATTAGAGAGACAGAGAGAGTATTGAAAATCAAAAATAAAACAAAGGTAAGAATAAAATTAAAAAATAAGTAAATGAAAGAAAAATCTATTTATAAAAATGTATTAAAATAAAATGAAAAAATAGAAAATTAAAAAAAACCAAAAAATCAAAAAACCTCCAAGTTCAAATGCAGTGAAGTCTCAGTCTCCAATCCTGTAGATGGTGCCTCAGATGTTGTTCTGTAGTTGTCTCATCAAAAGGGACGCATAAAGAAGAACAAAACTACACATACATGCACAAAAAAAACCCCACCAAGTGTCCCAAGTTCAAATACAGTTTCAGTAAGTTTTTCAGCTTGCAGGTGTAATTCAGTTGTTCTCTCATCAAAGGTAGGGAGAGAGGGAAAAAAAAGAGTCTGGAGACAGTTCTGAGAATGGTATCTGCAACTGTGGCTTGCCTGCCTGTTGCTGTCAGCCTGCTGTTGCTGGAGGCGTTATTTATGCAGATCTCTGGGGTGAACTTAGCACTCACCTGGCCCTGCAGGCTTTGTTCGTTCAGAGTTCTCCTGTGCGGGAGCCTCTGCTACAAGCTTTCCCCTTTCCAAGCACTGGGAAAGGTGACACTGCACCCACGTTCTCAGGCCTGCATGTTTATTTATAGTTCATGTGGGAGGTGGGTCTTCCCCCCTCTCCTGTGCAGTTCTCCTCCCACCTCCGCTTTCACAAGCTTTCTGGCTCCTGATTACTGGGCGGTGCTGCTGCTCCTGTCAGCCACCATGTTTGTTTACAGCTCACGTGGGAAGTGGGTCTTCCCTCCTCTCCTGTGGAGTTTTCCTCCCTCCGCCACTCTCACAAGCTTTCCCACTCCTGGTTGCTGGGCGTGCATCCCCGCTCCCGCCAGAGGCTCTCCTGCCCACCTGGCTTGTTTATTTACAGTCCCAGGAAGGATTCCCTTCCCCCAATCTTCGGAGCTCAGTGTGCCCCACCCTCTTTCCTGCGTGTCTTATTTGTTCTTATTGCTTATTACTCAGTTTCTCTTTTTTTTCCCCGGGTGGAGGTCAGTCTGTCCAGGGGACTATGCTGCTCTGGCCCAGGCTTGTCTGTGGGAGTACCGTGGTACCATGAAGCTCACCTGGTCCATGTCTTCCCAAGCCATCTGGGCACCAGCGACTGGCAGCCCAGGGGCCTTCCTTGTTTCTCCGTTTAACGTGAAGTGGAGATTCTCTGCGCCGGTTAGAGGTGTGGAGGGGTCAAAGTTATGCCTCTTCTCAGTGATTATGCCTGCAAAGTGTGTCTCCAGCATCTCTCCAAGATTTCACTCTAGGAGGCTCGCTTTCTGCTTCCTCCCTCTAGCTGCCATCTTGGAATCCACTCCTAATAATTTTTTTAATTTTTATTTTATTCATATGTGCATACAATGTTTGGGTCATTTTCCCCCCCTTCCTTGCACCCCCCCCCGCTCCTTCCCTTACCCACCCTTACCCCTCACTACCTGGCAGAAACTATTTTGCCCTTATCTCTAATTTTGTTGTAGAGAGAGTATAAGCAATAATAGGAAGGAACAAGGGTTTTTGCTAGTTGAGATAAGGATAGCTATACAAGGAGTTGACTCGCATTGATTTCCTGTGCATGTGTGTTACCTTCTAGGTTAATTCTTCTCGAACTAACCTTTTCTCTAGTTCCTGGTCCCCTTTTCCTATTGGCCTCAGTTGCTTTAAAGTATCTGCCTTAGTTTCTCTGCATTGAGGGCAACAAATGCTAGCTAATTTTTTAGGTGTCTTACCTATCCTTACCCCTCCCTTGTGTGCTCTCACTTTTATCATGTGCTCAAAGTCCAATCCCATTGTTGTGTTTGCCCTTGATCTAATGTCCACAAATGAGGGAGAACATATGATTTTTGGTCTTTTGGACCAGGCTAACCTCACTCAGGATGATGTTCTCCAATTCCATCCATTTACCTGCGAATGATAATTTATAAGTTCCCTAGGTAAATAAATAAGTATTGCTATGGGGAAACTTGTAAAATACTTTGTACATCACACATGCAATGCCTAGAAGATGATCTATAACAATATGAATCAAGCTCTTGACAACCAGCCATAAACTGTGAAAGAGGAAGATTTACTCCATTTGCACTACTTTATTTAGTTTATAATAAGGATATATGTCTGTATTATTTGCATACATATTTTTAAGGTGATATAGACAAACCATTCTTTGAGGGGAAAAGTTATCACCTATCTCCTTCCTGAGGATTCTGTCTCTATGTTTCCTTACAGGAGTCCTAAGCATTTAGAGTCTGCCCCAGTGATTTTAATGAAAATCATTTCTTAAAGAACTTTTGTCTCTATGCTCTTGGTTATCTAAAACCATAATTGAAATGCAACAAAGCAAACTTTGCTATACCATGAACTCCTTACATTAATTCTTCTCTCTAGAAATAACATATAAGGCATTGGTAAGATTTACTCTATGATGTTTAGTCAAACTAATAAAGTGACACACTGAAGTGCCATGTGTGCTACAAAAAGGAGAGCAGCTATGTGTAATGAATCTATAAATTTTGCCAAAACTCTGGACTGAGATTGGACCCACTGGTTGTAAAGAGAAGGCATAATATACCCAACAAAGGAGTGATGTCTTATGTAGGATTATTAAAGCAACAGCTTTTTAAAGAGTGTAAGTGGAAAACTAAAAGTACCATTAGTTGCAGAAACATTGATTGTACCCAGGAGTTTTAAAAAGAAATAACAAAATAAAAACATGTAATTCTATGATTAACTATTAAAATTTAATACAGGCAAAATTTGTAAGTCAACATGTCATTCTGCTTAAGAGAATATTACCAGTGGGAAAAAATAAGCATGCTTCATCACAACCTATAAATTACATTGCACACTGCTAACTGGATACCATGGTTTGTCCCCTATGAAAAAAAGAAACAGTCACATTATATTAAGAAATAAAGTTATATATACACCTAAATTTTGAGTTGTTTGGGTACTTTGTGATACCCAGTTTCTAGAACAAGGTTGGCAAACAGCAGGCACAAAATAGCTGTGATTGTTAAACTGAAATGCATATTTACAAATGTTATCTCTTGAAAATGAAAGTAAAAGTGGCCTTTAACATATCGTTTTCTTCCTTTCTCTCTCTCTTTCTTTTTCTTATCTATATCTCACACTTTTAACAAATATAAACTGTCTTGTTATCAGATTAAAAACTGATAAACAATCTTGAATTCAACTATGATATATTTGATACATTGTAAGAACTTATGTAAATGCTACAATGTACTCCTACACAGAACAATAAAAAAAAAATGTGAAGACGGGTACTATTATCTGGGATTGCAAAAGAGTAAAAATGTTAAGATTAACACAAGAAGAAGGTAGAATAAGCCACCAATTAAATGGTTTGTAAACAAGAGATTGCAAAATTTTAGGAAAAAAAGAAATTAAAAAGTAAGGAGAAAAACTTGGCAATATAAAGGGGATAAGCATTATATATTTTTTTAAACCTTAAAAAATAAACAAAGTGGGTTAAAAATGGAAAATGTAGGGCTGGCATGGTGCATGCCTGTAATCCCAACTCTCTGGAGGCTGAGGTAGTAGGATCTCAAGTTAAAGGTCAACCTGAACTATATATGAGATCCTGCCACAAAAACCAAAACAATCCAAAACACGGCAAGAACCATTTAAAGACCTTTCAGATTCAATTCACTGAGATAGACAATGAGGGATAACTAATAGTTGGTGTTAAATGAGGGAGCCTCACAGCCAATGAGGTGAAGGACAAGTCAATACAAACTCAAATTCTGTGCTTCTTTTTGCTCATGAAGCTGAGATCTGGGGACATGTTTCCTTTCTCTGAATCCAAACCTGATTATCCCTTTTCCAACCTGAGTGGTGAACATAATAAGACCGTAGCCTCAGGTCCTGGTCAGTAAAACACAGGTCATCATTAAAGAAAAATTTCAACTCCACAGTTGTGGAGTTGGCTCTAGGTTCTAAATTTAAGATCTCCACCCAGAATGCATAAACCCAACACACTGATAGAAAAATTGATTTCAAGGGGAGAAAATGTATAACCAATTCAATCCCTTGGTGCAGCACCATGGGAGTCCTCAACTGTGAACCTTTGAAGATTTTTGTCTCAGAAGACAAAAATGTAGACAAAGATAAAAAATATAAGAGGAAGTCCAAAGCCATCTTCAGCAGTTAATGATCAAGTAGGAGAATTCACAGAACATAAACAAAATAGAATAAAACAATCTGAAAAAAGTCAACAATGGGAGTTTAAAATTTTTCTAAGAGATACCAAGGAAAATAGCATCCTTCAATAGGAACAAGATGTTATAAAACAATAAAGAAATGAAATGCAAAGAGATAGGTAGAAATTCTGGATAGGAAACAAGGTAATTTAAATAAAAGTCAAGTAGCTAGTAATCTAGTTAAAGACTATAATAGATGCAGATAAAAAGAGAATTATTGCTTTGGAGATGAAAAAAAAAGATATCTCCCTGAGTAGAGCATGGAAAAATAAGGAAACAAAGTTTAGTTAAGGATTGGAAGATAATCAGAACTCCCAAGATTTGTCTAAAGTAGTTCCAGAAGAAGAGAAGAGAGGATATGACAGTGGCTGACAGTTTCCTGGAAATTTAGTTAAGAGACAGATCTTAGCCCAAAGAGAAGTAAAGTCAATAAATCTTTTAGATCTACACTGAGGCATATATGGCAAAACTTCAGATCATCAAGCATGAAACACATACTACTTAGATATCTATACTAGAGTCTAAATTAAGATTTCTATCAAAGGAGTTAAATCTGACTGAAGTAGACAACCCCAAGTAAAAAGATGTGCCTGGAGTCAGTAAAGAAATAATCTCAAAAGTACTAGCATGAAAAAAAATTGAATCTGAAATGTTTAAGTAACCAAATTGTCATTTTAAAATAAAGAATAAAAAGATATTTCAGAAATACAAGAATACAGAAAATTCACAAGCCACAAAACCACCAAATGTATTTTTGCACAGCTCAGACAGCTTCAGAGGTGATTTTTACCAAATCTCTATTATGTGAGAACTTCCTTGGAGATTAAAAATAGTAAAGTTATTTATTTCATTGTAAAAACTCTTACTAACAGGATATTAAAACAATTTCAGCAAGAGAAAATTATGAATCAATTTCATTTGTGATGTTAAAGAAAATATTAATATTAGAAAATTAAATTCAGAGTTGCAAGAATGTAAGAATGATTCAAATTTTAAGGTGACATTTTCCAACACATTAAATATTAAAGGGAAAAACACAGAAAAGTTATTTGAAGAAATCAATATCCACCTGTGTTCTTTCAAATGCTTGATAAATTATAAATATTACATGATAAAATAAATCCAGCAAAAATCTAAAATAAGCTTCATGCTTATTGGCAAAGTTTAGAGACATCATTAAGGTTAGAAGCAAGACAGGAAAATCTGTTATTTTACTTTTGGCCAGCATGCTTCAGGAAATATTAGTCAATACAGTAAGAAGAAAGGAAGTAAGCACTTATATGGGTCTTAATGGAGCATGAAGTGGTAAGGAGTATCAGCCGTGCTCTGTTGCTGATAGGCAACTGTAACTCTAGGCAAGCACTGCACAAATAAACTTTTTCAAAGACTGGTCAACAGGTGCATGGTGTGATCCTTAAGATAAAGAAAAAGATGAGCTCTTGTTTGTAAACCGTGATGCAATAAAATGAAACACAAAGGGAATTCAGTGACCTCGTTGGAATGAAGAAATGACAGGTGGTTAGGCTATTAAAGAAGCTGGAATTTATGGACTGGGAGCAGCAGGAGAGGAAGAGACCCCTATATCTGTATATGAATTCCAGTTTGTGCTTAGCCAGTTGTTATGCATACCCAGAGCAAGTCCCTCTGGGCTTGGAAGTGAATGGCTGCTGTAAAGGAGTAGGAAGTTCTGAGCTAACCTGAAATGCCAGGAATAAAACTTTTATAGAGAAAATTTACTAAAATATTCAATATTTGTGTACCCCAAAATTCATGCGCTAAAATCCTACCTCCAACATGATAGCTTTAGGAGGTACGGCCTTTGGGAGGCCATTATGTCAGGAAGGTAGAGCCCTCATGTATAATAATGAGTGCTCTCATAAAAGAGAGATGAAGCCGCTAGTAATCCTAGCTACTCAGGAGGCAGAGATCAGGAGGATCACAGTTCAAAGCAAGACCGGGAAAATAGTTCGCTAGACCCCGTCTTGCAAAAACCCTTCACAGAAAGAGGGCTGATGGAGTAACTCAAGGTGTAGGTCCTGAGTTCAAGCCCCAGTACCACAAAAGAAAAGAGAGAGAGAGAAAGAGAGAAAGAGATGGATCTCATTCATCACATGTAAAGATACAACAAAAAGACCACGCTCCATAACCTGAGTGCAGGGCCTCACTAGACACAGAATCTTCTAATTCCTTGATCTCCCAGTCTCCAGAACTGTGAGAAATAAATATTTGTTGTATAAACTACCCAATCCATGATATTTAAAAACAGCAGATTAATCTGATTAAGACACAACATAAATTAATTATAAGTATAAAAGGGCATACAGCACACCATATTTATGAAGAAGACAATATTAAGTACATTTTGTATTTAAATCAACCTATAAACTCAATTTAATTCAATCAAATATTTCTCCTAAAATTCACATGAAACACAAAGATGTTGGCAAACCTAAGATGATTTTTAGAAACAAAAATTAAGAGGGGCTATTCACACCTCTGGCTAGAGAATATGTTAAGACACAAAAATCACAAGACATTTACCAAACATGGATGTATTTGATTATATCAAAACTCAGAACTACAAACAATATTAAAGATCAGTAAAAAGAAATATTATCCAAACATACAAAGAATTCTTGGAATTCAGTAATTAAAATATACTAACCCAATTGTAAAAATAGAAGAAAAGTATTTGGCAAATGACAAATGCTAAGTAAATATATAAAAAGTCACTCGACCTCAATAACAGTCATGAAATTTCTGATTGAAAACATAGGGCAGCAATTTTCGTTCATCAAGTCAAATCAAGTCTGATAGTATAAAATGCTAGTGAGACTGTGAGAAAGAGGAATATCCATATACTCGCATGGAAACAAACGCTGAAACAGCCGTGGCAGAGGGTGGTTGTACAGTTTACCTGGTAAATCGTTATGATAAAAATATCACATAAGAATTTTTTTCAAAAAAGATTTATATATAAACACAGATTGAATTTACCAAAATAGCAAATTACAAAAAGCAAATAAAATACATACAGTCTGATAAACATTACACACAGATGCATAAATATAAAACATTGATCTGGAGCATAGATGATATATGTACATGTATTTTGTTTTGTTTTATTTTTCATAAAGGAATGGAAAAGGAAAAGTTATAGAATTTGCCTCATTTTCTCCAAGATTAGATTTGTGGGAAGTCTAGCTGAATCTATAGTGTTTCACTCAAGAGAAAAAAGTAGTAAAAGCAGCTTATGATAAAATATTAACATTTGTCAATACTAGATGAACAAAAAGTAGGAGATGGTATATTATTCATTCCCATCCATTCTTCTTTAAAATGTCTTAAAGCTTTAAAAAAAATCAATGTTTGCATAATAAGTAGTAGTGATAGGGAAAAATAATTAAAGAAATCTTTGGTCATCTCAAATACAGAAGCAGAAAAACAAATCATAAGTCACTTGGTTGGGGAATCTGGCTTTCTTGTCAGATATAGCCTGGAGATATCTAGATTTTCTTTTTTATAGGAAACATAAATTAAAATGACTTAAGCTTTAAAAAAGAGAGAGACAGACTTTTGTTGGTTTCCCTTATATAACTCCCATCTGAAATATTTGTTGATAACACATATACTTGAAAATTCTTTTGGTCCCTATCATCAGGCAGTGAAGTTTTCCCTAAGAACATTTTGAAGCAAAAACCAGATAGAAGGCCAAGCTCTAATGGCACCATTAAATTGTTCAGCACTTCATCTGGTACTTACAGTAATACTTAAAGCATTCCCCCAAGGCCCATCAAAGCAGAGCTGAGATATTATGTTCATTCAAACAAATGGTTTGCAATTTATATCTAATGAAATTTTTCTCTAACATTGTTGCCTTCACTCCTCCCTCGTTAATCAATTAAAAAGAATAAAGATACCACCTACAACAGAATGTGAGATAGTTTGCAGCATTTCATAACTGGGAAATAAGCAAATGTGAGCCATATATCAGAAGGAAAGATTAGAAATTAATGTAGACTTGGGTAAAATAATACTGTCAGTGCTGTTCAGTAGCAGATCTTGGATATGTTTTTCTCTTTGATTTTGAAATTATTGGATATTTTTTATAGACTTTGCCAGTGAAATAATTCCAGTTTTATTACTACCCATATCCTGTGGTTTTATTTCCTAGTAAAAAGACGTGCAGTGTTAGTGTTGTCCTGAAATGTAATTGATTTCTAAGAGGTATAATTTGTTACCTGGGAAATAGCCTTTTGAATTTCTATAAAATAGTGTATGGATGAATGAGATATGGAGAAAGGCTGCAGTGCCAAAAAGTAATAATGAAGGTAAAAATTATTTTTCATTATTTTATCATTGTATAGCTTTGAGCTTCTACATAGCTTTTATTAAAATTGAATATTTCAATAGAAACCTTCAAACATCAGTCTGATGTTATGAAACATTTTTGTTCCTCAAATTATTATGCAATCAGTAATTTTAATTTTTACCTTCTTTTGCAGAAAATGTAGATAGTTATACATGGGGTGATATCAGGAAGTATCACAGGCTTATGTCCCAGTTACTTGTGTAGCTCTTATGCATAAAGATGTCCAACCTGAGGAGAAGCGAGCCACAGGAATAACCTGCTGGTACCATACTGGAAAACACAAAACACTTACCGAGGACTTAAGTGAGGGCAGATCCATAATATCAGAGACACACAGACTAAGATCTACCTGGAGAGAGAAAATGTCACCAACTCTTTTTGCTGCCCTTCTTACCCCTCTAGAAAGAGCAAGCCACTCTTACCCCTTTGGAAAGAGGAAGAGTCTATCCTGTTAACAAATTCCAGTTTCCTCAGTAGTCCCCACCTTCAGTCTCATCTGCCCAATGAGGAACTACTCTCTCTTTGAGTTTGACTTCCTTGGAGATTAAAAAAAAAGTTACTTTCAAAAATATCTGCAGAGAGAAATTACACATTACATGTTTCATTGTTATCCAAGACCACACCTCACACATGTTTTGAATTCTTGAACAGTTGTATTGCGTATTTTGTTCTGTCTTTAACCACAGTAATTGGTCATTATTCCATGGTCATAACTAGAAGTCTTTTCTTTTTCTTTCTTGTCCATATATCTTTTATTTCCTTTTACCTTATGTCATCTCCTCTCACACTAGGGTATGAGCTATCTGAGAGCTAAAATTATGTAGTTGTTTCTATTAAAACCTAGGACCCTAGGAAATGTGTACTGAATGAAGATACAGCAACCAAAAATCTTGAATGTGATTGGTGAGCTAGTCTTTCCAAACCTATGATTTTATTATCTCCTCTAAACAACTATGACCCTATTTAGGGGTCGCTCCTCAAATAAGAACACATGTATCAGAGATAACAATCTGTATATATGGACCCATTATTCCTTATTCACAATTTTGAAAAACAATACAACATTTCTGTAAATCTGTGTCAAAACACTGGCAAAGCCAGAATCCAAACAGGCCTAGTGGACAGTTGTCTCTCAATGATGATCCAATACTAATTATTGGATTTTTATCCTATAATTTTTAGATTAACTGTCATGAAATTTTTAGAAAGTTAAACATTGGCTAATATGGAAAAAAAAGGGAAGCAGTTGTCATTATCACTGACATAGAGAATGGAGTTAAAGGGTAACTGCAAAATATCTTAGTAAAAGTGATGGCCTCTGAGGGATGATAACAGGCTGTTAAAGTTTCAAAGAGAAAGAGTCGAAAAAAAAACACTCAAAATAGGGAAATTATTCCAGAAGGTTAAAAATAAAGAGCTTAACTGTGGGCTGATTATGGGGTTCTGACAAGAAAAACAAAACAAATGACAGTATGCCTTTGATGGGTTTGCTAGGATAAGAAACCAACCATGAAAAACACAGATTATTTTCCATAATGGGTTTATCAAATCGTTTGACCAACAACCAATATTTACTTTTCTGTTCTTCAAATAATGGACAAGTGAAATACTGGGACATTGACCAAGTCCCTATTTGATATTGAAGGTTGATTCTTCAGCAGTGCTGTGTCAAAAGTCCAGTCGAATAATGCCAATAAGAACTCCATTATTGGAATTGCTACCCAAATAGTATTCTGACAGCATTCCTTTAATATGTACATATGAGTTCATGAAAGTAACACAAAAGACACCAGAAAACAGCTAAAATGCTGATAATCAAATATACTAAGCCCTCTGGGAAATAATTTTATTCTTAAGATTAAAAACTCACCAAAGTTACAGGTGACGCGCTTGAAGATAAGAGTGTTTGGATATTAAATGCCCCCAAACTTCAATGTGCTTTGTTGGCAGCTGTGGTGCTATTGGGAGAAGGTGGAACCTGTACGGGGTGGAACCTGCTGGAGAGAAGTTAGACCATTGGGGTTGTGTCTTCAGGAAGACATTATTGGGACCTAGCTCCTTCCCTTTCAGCTTCTCTCTTTATTTTGAGAAAAGCTCTCCATTACCACATGCTCCCAGCCACGATGTTCTCCTCACCTCAGGCTCAAAGCAAAAGATGCCAGGTGACCACACAATGAAAGCTCTGAAACCATGAGTCAAGATAAACTTTTCCTTTTAAGTTGTTTATTTCCAGGTGTTTGGTCACAAGGATGAAAAGCTAACACAGGCACTGACTCCCACTACAGAGAGAGTGTTTCATTGGATCTTCCAGTATTAGTGGAACTGCTTTTGATTTTAAGCAACACAAAACTCAATTCTAACTACATCCAATTATAATCATAATTTATTGGATCATTAAAATCAAAAGCACACAGATAGCTCAGGTGCTACTTGCTGCCTTTGTTCAGCAATGTTACAAGAAATCAAATTTGCTTCTGCACTCTACCCTTCTTCACACAAAGTCAGTTTTATCCTAACAACAACAAATAAATCTGCCTCTGGTTCTCTTAATAGTAGCAAGACCATTTCTAGTCTAACAGGGGTTTCCTACTTTAAGAATAGCAAGGGTCCTTTTTCTATAAGCTGCTCTCTGGGAGGGAATAGGAAGTTTCTCTCCCAAAAGATACTAACAAATACCTCCTGATAACTCATTAAGCTTAATGTTGTTTCAGCTTAATTTTTGAAAAATTATTTCCAAGAGTTAAGATAAGTTGACTGCTTAAGATACTCAGAGATTACAACCTGTATTTGAGAACTTGGGACTGACGGGGAGTCAGTTCTATAGAAACCACACAACAGGGAAATGTAGCTTTTAAGGAAAAAAAAATGGATGGTAGTGACATTACCAACAACTGTCCATTCTGTAACCTTAGGCATAAACACAAAGGCAAGAATTTTAATGGGAATCTTAATTAATATCTTAGCATAAGAAAAAATGCCCATGAGGGAAAATGAATAAACTTTGTGAAATTTTTTTTAACTTCATACTATCCCAAAGTTCTCTATTTTCATTCCTTCTACTCTCTTGTCCTCTCCTCTGTCCTTGTTCATTTGTCTTATAGTCAACAATACAACCCTCAAACTCAAGGGACATAATTGACCCTTTTTCTTAGAATTAAGGAAGAGATTACTGAGTAGATATTCAGCTTAAAGAACTGAAGAAATATTTATACTAAGTAAATACTAAGGGTTTGGAAAGAGGGAGGCAACCCCTCTCGCCATATTCTGGTTATCTGTCCGTGTCTTCATCATTCTCTTCAACAGAGAAAGGATTAAAATTCTGAGGTGTCAATAGCTGTGACATTATCAGATTCACAGTTGGCTTGTGTAAATGTTTTGTATACATTAAATGCTGTGATCCTTGAGTAGAGGTCTGAACATATGTCCTTTGTTCATATTAAAAAGTAATTTGCTAAGGTATTTCTATTTATAATGCTATCTCTGCTATTTATCTTACAAACCATCAATAGGTTTACTAGAACTGAAGGCTGTACTATAATTCCAGTCATCTTAGAAATGAGGGGAGTAAGTAGGAAGTCTCATTTAGAGTATAAGTTGTCCATCCCAATTGACAGTACAAGGTCTCCAGTCCAACTATATTGAAGAGTAAAATGCATTTATTTAGATGTTTATAAAGTTGTTTGTTGTGTACTCTGATATCATTCTTTATGAGCACAATCACTGCATTTACCAAACCCAAAAGGAACAACAGCAAATGGAAAAAGTCCAACAGCAATCCACAAACAATGGCGTAAGCAACATAAACGGTTGAATGAGTAGTGGCAAATTTGAAGGAATAAAATCAAGATTGAACCCTGGACTGTGATTCAGGGATACTGGGAGATACCAAAGATCTCAGCTATGGAGGGTTGACAATAGAAAGACACATAGAAAAAAAAGAAAACATGAAAATGCTTTTTTAATATTTGGTTGATGATATTTCTACAGTTGTATTAAATTCAATAATTTGCTTGCAAGTAAAAAAGAAGATTTAACCCAGCTAAATAAATAAAAAGCAAGGAGAGTCAATAGAGTTTTTCTCCAGGAACTGGTAATCTAGCTTATTTCATGTCAATTATTACATTAAGAATAATTAAATAATACTGACAAGACATTGTAAAAGTCTGCATGAATTATTCATAAAACTACCATAGTGGCTATCATGATCCACTCCATACATGTCCCACTCTAGCACTGAAGTACCCATTGTCCCAGCTGCTGTGTGTGTTGGCAGCCTCAGCTATCCCATTAGTCATTCTCAAAGGACTTGTCATCAGGTAAGGAAAGCCACCTCAGCCTACATCATGCCCCTTCCTTGGGGAAGCCCTCAGCAAGTCACTGAATAATGGGAAGTTAAAAGACCTTGCGTCCTGGCCTCATTGCAGGTCAAGTCTGAAAGACTGTGGAAAAGCACCATTGTCTGAGTTTGGGGAGGCAAATAGCAATAGTTCAGCGACTCCTGTTATCATACATCCTTTGCTCCCACAGAGGGGGTGATTCCTAAAGAGCTCAGCAATTTCCTGCATGAAAATCCACATCTCAGAGTTTCCTTCACAGAAGCCGGCAGCTCAAGGTATGAGGTGCCAGTTCCATTACTAAAATTCTCACTGATGGAGACCTAACATGGGATAGAGTGGACAGAACCCTACTTGTGATGATAATGTGTCAAACAGGGGGAATGATAGTTATTTAGGATGTGGGAACTGTGACTGGGACCATTTTGGAGAAGGACGATGGAAGACTAAACCTGACTGACAATCAAATTAAGAAATGTGAAAGACAGAGACCCTCTTGTCAGCATCTACTCAGAATAGCCAATCTATGGGATCAGTCCAGGTGCCCAACAGCCAGTGGTTGTGTATATATGGAGTAGTATTCAGCCATTAGGAAAAATGAAATTATGTTTTCAGGAAAATGGATGGAACTCAAGATCACTATGTTGGGCAAAACAAGCCCATGTTTTCATATGTAATCACGTTTTTTACTCACATGAGGAATCTACAACTAAAATGATAATAATAAGAATGGGACACAAGTGTAAAGGGGGACTCTGTGGATGGGTTAATGAAATTCATTAAACACCATTTTTTTAAAAGAGAGGGTGGGGGAGGGGAGTTAAGAGAGTATAATGGGGGGAAATTTGATCAAAGTACATTGTAAACATATATGAAATATCACAATGAACCACCTTGCACAATTAACATAGGCTCATTTTAAGAACTCCTCAGCAGCCAAGAGACAGAAAAATTTGAAGAACAGGGTCAGGGCTTAATTATAAGAATAACCAAGCTCCAGAGAGAATGAAATCTCAAATTCCAAACATCTGCCACCCCCATGATTGGGAGCAAAAGGGACCCTGAGCCTCCGTTCAGGACAAGATGGTTCAAAAAATTCAATATTTTCAAGCACATCAAACCAGACGACCTCATTCCATATCTCAGTGTGGATCCTTAAGACTTCTAAGCAAGATCACAGCATCGACAGTGCAGAACCATTCACATTTTGGAAAGAAAACATTCCAATAGAGCCCAAATAAGATGACTTTGCATGCATGAACATCAAGGGACCAGGCATCCCAAACTGTACATCTTGAGCTGAGTTCTGTCACACCCATAAAGGCAGGAGGGCCCAGCATCGATCCTGTAAGATGAGCAGGGCTCAGTAGAATAGGGAAGAGCCTGATGCCATCCAGTGCTCATGCTTTAGCTTCTCCCCTTCAGCTCACATCTTGGTCACATACGCATCTCTTATGACCAACTGACCAAAAAGGAAAAATTCTGAGCCCAGTTACAGATGGGGTCTCTTGCACATGAAAGCCAACATAGATAAGTGCTGAAAGATCTTCCAAAGAGTCAGGCTTCAGAGGGCAGAACCGTGGACAGTTCACTTAGTCTCCTACTAGGTATGTTGAAAGAAATCAGGGAAGGTTAGAATATGAGCAAATTTGTGAGTGGTGATCAGTTTAACAACTTGGGCTGGTTGTTAAAAGACCTACAAGGAGAAATATTGGAAAACTAGGGATAAGAAGTGTGAGAAAGAGGTATCTGGGGAGTCTGTGGGAGTATTCGTGAGGTGCAAAGTTTTTTATAATGTACATTATGACAGCTTTGTGATGTGTCAATGGGGACATGCTGAATGACATTCTCTAGAGGTCCTTTTGTTATATCTTATCAGTTAGGATGGGTTACAAGTAACATTTTCTCATGGCATTGAAAGATGAAAGGGAAGGAACAGGTGTGTCACAGGTATTCTCCCATGTATTTAATTATATTTTAGGTGCTGCTTACAAATAGTCAAGTCCAGAACCAGATCATTTTGATCTCATCAAGAAGGAGAATGAACCTGCAGTTCATCACTCTTCAGTCTCGATCTTCCTTGGTTTTCTTGGCTTGTAGACCTGGCAAACCTCTGTGGTTCAAGGCCCTGTCTTAACTAGTATACTTTCATCACTAAGGTCAGAGGAAATGAGCACACACAGGGTTGTGGACTGTCTTTGTGTGGTTACACTCATGCTCCAGGGTTACCTCTTCCTCATGATTTCCACTTGATGACTGCCTATCTGTCATCTTTGGGCTCCAGCATTAAATGTGGAGGCAGCATTGTGGAGTATGCTTAGCCTGCCCTCACACTGTACAAGCCGATTTCCAGGAATACATCATGGGGAACCTGGGATAAGATGCAAGAGAGAAATGAAGTCCAGAGAGAACTTTGAGAAACTCAAAAGACAAGAGCAAAGCAAAGCCTGAATGGCTAAATGGCTGAGCAGAGCTTTTGGGCTAAGCAGACCTTAGAGAGAATTTTTCTTCAGGTCTGTAAATAGGAGAGTCGTCGATGTAAATATCTTACAAAGAACTACACCTTAGAAATAAGGAATAAGAGTGTATCTAAATAAATCAGATCCAGGACTAACAACCAACTTTTAGTTGAATTTCAGATTAGATTAATGTGTTCTACCCTGAGCCTTGCTGTTTGTAGCAGTAGCAAATGGAAATCTACTGGAGGAAACAAAATCAAAGAGCCATACAATATCTCAAAAATTTAGCAAATGAAACACTCAAACAAAAATACCCCAGGAACTTAAATTGTAAAGCTACCACTGAGAAAGCCAAGAGAAAAATAGAAATAAAAACAGGAGGCATAGAATTGGCATTACCATATACAGATTTTAAAATGTTGATGATATGTACAAAATATTTAATGATAACATAGAAAGCAATTGTGAAGAATAAAATAAAAATTAGGCTGGTATTCTTGAACTGAAAAAATATCAAATGCAGCTGGTGGAGTAGCTCAAACTGTATGAGCATTGCTTAACAAACATGAGGCCCTGAATTCAAATCCGAGTACTGCAATATGTGTGTGTGTACATATATGTATATATATAATGCAGATAGAATTGAATGGACAACCTTTACTAATAGATTATCAATGACTGGAGAAGATTTAATGAGAGGATTTCACATTAGAATGAAATATTGAATAGAAGGAAAGCTGAAAGATGAAGAAAGAAGGCATAAGATCTATAAAAAACATGAAGAAAAGCATAATTGAAGTTCCAGAAGGAAATGAGGGGATGGAACAGAGCAGTATCGGGGACATGTGTCTACAACTTTTTCAAAAGTTTCCAAATCAAGATATTAATGTATATGTCAAAGAGATACCTGTACTACTGTGTTCATTGATTCGATATTCACAATAACTAAGATATGAGAACAACCTTAATGTCCATCAACAGATGGATGGATAAAGACAATGTGATATATACATACGATGAAATACACTAAGCCTTGGAAAAAGGAGACAATTCTGCTACATAGACCACCATGTTGAGTATGGAGGGCATTATGCTAAGTAAAAGAGCTAGCCAGAGACACAGAGACACTTCATGACTTCTTATATGTGAACCATTTTAAATCAGAAGCAGAGAGTTCGTGGTGGTTGCCAGAGGCTGGGCGGAGGGGGAATTGGGAAATTGCTTTTCAGGCATGAAGTTTCAGTTACACAAGATGTTATGTTCTAGAAATCTTACTCAATCTTCTAAGCAGCATTGTGCCTACAGTGAGCAAATGCACTGCAGATATGTTCATTTAAAGTTTTTTTAATTAAATAGATCTCATTTTATGTGCTTTTACCACAACTATCTCTCGTTCTCTCTCTTTCTCTCTCTCTCTCTCCCTCTCATCATCTATCTAATATGTCCACAGATTCAAGATGTATGATGAACCTTAAGCAGAAATAACAATAAAAATTAAAATTAAGCCATCTAAGAGCATTTTATTAAAACCGAGGGAGTAGGAAATACTCAGGCATGCAGAGAAAAGGTGCCTTATCTTCAATGGGACAGAAGTAGAATTTAAGATAATTTTTAAATATAAACCATGAAAAACAAAAAGGTCATGGAATCTTTACAATGTTGAAGGAAAATAACCACCAAATTAAAATAGTATACATGGTCAAAACACCTTCAGAAATAAACGTAGAGTGAAACCATTTCAAACAATCAAAGCTAAAGGAATTTATCTGTAGGAGAACAGCATGCACAGAAATATAGGGATTCTTCAGAAAGAAAGAAAATGATCAAAATGTAAGCTCAGATCCTCAGGAAGGGAGAATGAACACCACTTGGATCAGTATGTGGAAAGGTCTAGGTGGATATTTAACTTACTGAACAATGGGAATGGAGTCTGTAGGGTTAAAACATAGGGACACATAAGATACAATTTGCAAGTGCTAGCTAAAAGAAAGTTGTCATCACTATAGTATCAGCTGAAGTAAGCTTTAAAGCTAGCAGCATACTGAAAGGAAGGGAGATACCTTCCCACTTTCTAAGGATAAAAGGGCCAATTCACTAAATAATACTAAAATTTAGATTCATTGCCACCTCATAACATGGCCCCAAAATACATAAAGCAAAAGTTGCTGAACTAAAAATGAGAAATGTGCACATCTACAATCATATTGTCATATTTTATCACGTTTGCCTCAGAAACCAGTGTGATAAAGAACAAGACATGAGTAAAAATAAAGATATGAGTCACTTGGCCTAGTTGACATATACAAAGCTGCTAAACCACAGACTTTTCCCTCTCAAGAATATAACCAAGTTCACCAAAGTAGATCAGATATTACATCAATATATTTCATAATCAAAGTTGCACCAATCTTGAAAAGAAAAATAATTGCAAAGTAAATCCAGCAACATATAAAAAGGATAGTGCATTGTAATCATGTTGATTTTATTCAATCACTCCAAGCTATGCAAAATCAACTTTATATTTGAAAAATCAAGAAATAATTTACCACATTAATAGTTCATTGGCTTTAAAGTCAATGTAAAATGATCGCAATTTTTCAGAAAAATATGAAATTAAGTTTTTTAAAAATCAAATATTTTATATTTATATTTATATTGTATATATTTTATATTCCATGGTCTTGAAAACAGAATAGAAAGTCCAAAATAGACCTATAGAGACATGGAAACTTAATTTATGATAAAGATCTCATCACAAAGTGGAATTGGCACACATCAATGTAGAAAAAAAAATTATTCCTTTATTGACCTGATAATGATTCCAGGTCAATTAGATATCTGTATGAGCCCCCAAATGAAAGTTGATTTCAAATCTAAATGCAGAAATCATTTTCAAGTGAATGATAGATCAGAATATTAAGGGAAACATCATTTTTAAGAGGTAACCTGTGAGACTATTTTCATGACATTGAAATTGGGAAAGATTACTTTAAAGGGATACAAATACTACTAAACATAAAGGAAGACTAAAAAATTACAGTACATTAAAATTGGGACTTCAGCTAGCCATACACCAAATGAAAAGTAAGCTGGAGTGGAAAAATACATTTGCAATATTCACAACTTAAAAGGGCTCAGAGTTGAGACTCATGAGTGTACAAAGACTATGTGAGGAAAGCATGAAATTAAAAGGAGAAAGTGGGTAAGCAAAAGAAGTAGTAACTGAGTAGAAAAGTCAGGAGAAAATTTAAGCTGTACTTCAAAAACTGGGAACTCCAGATGACCAATAAGCATACAAAAATGATCAAATTCATTGGTCACCTGGAAAAACACAAGTGGAAAACACAATGACTAAGATTTAAAATGGCTGGCAACACTTAGTGCTGTTGAGCAAAGTAGATCTCAAAAACTGCCTCTGAGAATGCCAGCTGGAGCCATGGCTTGGAAACACTGGCTAAGAGTAAGTATATCCTTACCCGGGACACAGCAATTTTTTCCCTAGCTATGATTGGGTTTTAATATTCATAGTAATAATTTTATCCAGAATGCACAGATAAGGGGCTCTGTATTAAAGGCAGATTTCATATTTATTTCTTTGCAACAAATAATAAGTTTGTTCTCCAACTTACCCACCTCACTTGGTGTTATATCTGAGACCATGCAAGGAAGCCAATGGAAAATGTTCACACATAAGTGCCAAAATCTCTATGGGTCAAGAGCAAAGAAGAAATGAGTTTTCTCTCTCCTCCTGAAAGGGTCTCTTCCCAATTCCAGCTCTTTGTATGAAAATAAAATTTTACCAGAAGCCAGATAGCCAGCTGGTCATGTCAATGTGCCAGTGGACAGGGCTACAGTCTCCCAGGGATGAAGCTGACCTCTGTGCCTATCCCTGTAGCTTTAGGGGAGAGAATTTTTTTATCTTTTGGATCAGAGAAATTAGTCCCTTCATTAGAGAAATAAATTCTGCAAATCCAATCCTTATGGCACGTGAAAACTTTTTTAAGAGATGTGAAAGCAATCTTTCCCTATAGTATGTTTATTTCCCTGGCTGACCTTACAAGAACACTGAAAATTCCAGGAATGTTTTATTTGCCAAACTACATATCCAGAAGAAATGCATGCACATGTACACAAAAGACGTATTCAAGAATAGTCCCAGCAGTGTCATTCTCCAGGGCCCAACTAGAAACAAAGCTAGTGTCCATCAATAGTAAAATGGGTAATCAATTATGACAGTCTATTGATACTAACATAGTATGTAAATGAATGAACTTCCACTACATACCGCAACATAGATGATTCTCAAACACATAGTTTCAGCAAAAGAAGTCGCACATAAAAAAATACACGTTATACAATTCCACCTCAGGAGACTGAGGCAGGAGGGATCTCTAGAGCCCACGAATTTGAGGCCAGACTGGACAACACAAGAGAGTCCTTGTCTAAAACGTCAAAAAAAATAAAAAACTGGTAAAACCAATCTGTGATGTTACAAGTTGAGAGGATGCTCACAAAAGTACAAATCGTGAGGGGAGGGACAAAACAGGACTTGTGAGTATTATCCTCTGTCTTCGTCTGGAGAGTCTGAGGTATGTTGACTTTCAAACAGAGATCAAGCAGTTCAAGTATTATGATTTGTGTATTTTTCTGTGTATTTTATTTTTTATTACTTTAGAAACAGAAGGGGCAGGTTGCTATAGGGCTCAGTGGTTCTCACAGAATTCAAATCAACAGAGCACCTGCCCTGAAAATGCTAAAACCCAAACTAGAGGGCAGAGTAAACCAAGTGTTCCTCCCTCTGCCTCTGGGCAGCTCCTCACTGCTCTCCATTCATTTCTCAGTTCAGCATGGCTCAGAAAAGGAGATGAAGGTATAAAAGTAGTTAACAGGGTGGTTAATATTGTTTACTCCTTAAGGCTTTTCCTAATGGGGAGTCTATGAGATTTCAGATTCTCCCTTGTATGATTCCCGATAGGAATTGGCACAGAGCTGTATGCATAAGCAGGTTAGGCATCTATTCTGACCAGTGTTGCCCCATTCCACATTCCTTGTTAAATATTTTAAATATGACCTCTGGCTTAGATTTAATGGAAAACAAAACCCTTTCATTCAAAGCAAACAGATACTAATTATAAATTTAAACTTTAACTTTTCTGTAATGAAAGCATTCTGACCACTGAAAGAGTACAATAAAACCATCTGACAGTTTTCTACACCAAAGGGACTCCAGGTGATAGCTAGTAAATTGAGAGATATCTCTAATGTTCCAAAGCAATTTTCTAAAGCCAGAATCATTCCTTCACACACCTGCAAAAGATTCAGAAGCCCATAGGGAAGTAAACATTTATTTCAAAAATAAACTTTAAAGTTTGGAAATAAAAACAGACAAGCTGTTTTCTTGTATAAGAAATGTGGCTCAAAGCTACCAGGGGTGCTGTAATTAGATTTTCAAAGAGAAGAAATAACAGGTGACAACCTACTCTGAGACTTTCAAGCAAGCGAACTGCTAAACAAGAGCAATTTACGTCCATTAAATGCAAGATAAGCACCGAGGACTAGAAACCAGGAGGCGAGGATTTTACCTCAAGTTTTACCTCTGACTGTGTGGGTTTCTTCCCTCTGCAACAAGAATAAGAACTGCTCTAACTGAGAAATCAGGGCAAAATTTTTTCTCAAGGAAGTAACTTGGAAATTATACTTATTTTAAAATTGGCTGGTTTCTTTTTTTCTCCTCTTCCTATGCTTCCTCTTTTTCTCTCCCTCCTTTTCGCCCTTTCTTTTTATCTTTATCTTTCTTCTCTCTACTTTCTCTACCCACCTCTTAACTATCCATAGTATGTGATTTTTAACTGACCATCAAGTATGGGTATTTGCATTTCTCTTTGAAAACTGAACTAAATTACTTTTTCTTGTTTTGACTCAAAATTGATTTAGTTTCAATGAGTCATTGGTTCACATGAGAAAAATAAAAAAAAAAATTTCTTTCTGTAGCCTAAAAGAATCATCCCTGGGTTTATTGAAATAAAAAGTCAATTTGTTAGTGAACACTATTTCAGGGTCACGGGGAACCAACCTACTAGTGATTTTCCTTTCAGGGACACTGAACCAAACACCACCTCATTTCTTTCAGCTGCCCTCTGTTCTACCCTTGGGTGAACATGGATCTAGAATGCCTCCCCTCTCTGTCCACTTTCTGAATGTTAAATGAGATCCTTGAGTTTCTGATCAATGTTAATCAATCAATAAACACTTTCTTAGTGTTCAAAATAAAGATAGCTTCTTTGGAAAATTATACTTAAGAAAGATGTGGTAGTTTTTTACTTCAAATATGACAATAACTTTATGCTGGAAAGAGTACATGTATAAAATTGCACAAATAGGAACAGACATAATAGCCTTCATTCTATTTATTTATTTTGAAAATTACAATCATATATAATTTTGGGATACACAGTGATGTCGTGATGTATGTGTACAGTGTAGAATGATTAAATCAAGATAATGAACATATCCATGACATGAAATGCTTACCATTGATTCCTCCTAACTGCAAATTTATAGCTTCACAGAGCAGTCAGCTCACAGGAGGAGGGTAAAAGAAACAATAGCGGATAGTGGTTTTGTCTTTTGCTGGTTCTTCTTCTTTTCCCTGCCCTTCAAAGGCTGGCATTCTTCCTACTCTGCACTTCCTACTCTGGATGTTCTGTTAGGGTAAAGTCCATCATCTCATGACTGTATATAGCCCCACCCCCCACCCCAGACCTGTGCCTGTAGCCTCAGAACTGTAGACTGAACAATTTGTCAGAGATCTACATTCATAGGGCACAGAGACACTTGAAACTTGTGAAGACCAGCTCCACTGATGTTCCCAGTTTTTTCTCACCTATAATAATGCATCAGTCCTTAGCCAGTCTACCCTGGGCCATTCTCAGTGCTCAAAGATGGGCAAGACTGTTAAAACAAAAATTTAGTCTTGAAATTTCCCTATTTTAACCTTTCAAAGAATTTTTTATTGTTCTTAAATAAAGAGTCCAACTTTTATAAGGTGCTCCATTATCTGGTCATTGCTTTCCCCTGCAGTCATGGTTTTTGTTCTCCTAATCTCTCACTTTAAATCCCACCAATGGTTTTCTCTAATTCCCCAAATGAAACACACTCTTACTTGTGGCTCTCCAGTCTTAACATACTCTTCTCCTGCACTTTGTCCTGGACAAGACCTCCACATTCCCTACATTTCAAATTAAAGGTTTCTTCCTCTGAAGTGCCATTCCCCAAATGCAGGCTAGATACATATATACTCTATGCTCCCCTTCTTGAGTCTTACCACACTGAGTTATAATTGCCTGTTTACTTATGTAGTCATCCACTCTATAACAAACACCTGAGATAATCATCTTACAAAGGAAAAAGCTTTATTTTGGGTCACAGTTTGGGAAGTTCTGGTCCATGACAGGTTGGCCCTCTTACTTTGTGCTTGTGCAAGATAGCATAGCATGACAGGAGTAAGTGGTAGACCAAAACCACTCACCTCATGGTCAGAAAGCAAAAAAGAGAGGAAGAGGAAAACACTAGGATCCCACAATCTCCTTCAAGGGCACACCAACAATGCCCTAAGGGCATCCCAAAAGACCCTGTCTTTCACAGGTTGTACCACCCCTCAATAACACAACCCTGGAGACTAAGCCTTTAACACATGGGTCTTTGGAGGACATGCAACATCAATGAGAGAGTGAACATGTCTGTCTTGAGTGATGTTTTCTCCCAGGGATTTGACATGTAGGAACTCATATTAGAACAGGCCTAATGAAATAAGGTAAAGGTGAAGGAGAAAGCAAAAGGAAGAAAGCAGGTTAAAGAGGAAGTGCTAAGAACTTGTGAATCACAGAAAGGAAGCCGGCTGGGCAGAGAGTGCACAGAAAGAAAATGTATAGAAACTGGCTGACTGATTCAGAAGCAATGTGTAAAAGCTTATATCTAAGTTAGGGGTTGACATAGGCACTGAAAATCTTATAGTTAAATCTATTTCTTCCTTTTTATTCCAGTGCAGGTTATTTTTTTAATATTTTTGGTGTTGAGGTTAAATCCTGTAGGACCACGCACATGCTAACCACATGCTCTCCCTCGAGGCTACATCCCCCAGTCCCTCAAATGCATTCTCTAAGAATCACCTAAAGATTCTTGACTATTTGCCCTTCCTAAGTACTTTATTTAGTTCCTCAAGTAATACTGACTTCTTATATCTATCACCACTCAGAATTAACACTATGTCCTAAGACACAAACACACCCATAATAAGAGATAAGTCATTATAAATCCTAAAGAGTAATCAGTGTATTTAAATTGAACACAGGCTGGAATAGTGTGCTTTCCAGTTCAGTTAAGACATCTGTTCTAATAAGTTAAGGTTCCTATCTTAAAAGACTGAAACAAATCTACCTACTTACAAAAATAGAGTAAAATAGAAGTCAGCATGAGAAAAGAACTTCATTCTTTAGTGAGATTATCAACTCATTAGTAAGTTAAGTACTTGCTACATCACATTGGATTTGTTGATGTGAATTGAATTACAAACTCTGAAAAGAAGTTTAACCTGCTCAGTTTTTCTAGTATAAGGAAACAGCTGATACTTAAGTACAAAGGAGGGCTATATTTACAAAATGTAATTGCTTCTTAAATAAACTTCATTTCTCAGGTATGGTCATCCTGGAGACGACCATGAAGTAGTCACAGAATTGTATCTAAAATAGAATTGTTAAATTACAAAATATTGATAATTTTAAATAAAAATGTATTTCTTAGGGGGAAAGTTTCAATCTTTCAAGACATCAGTTGCCAATATTTACATGAATGGATATTTGGTACATCAGTAACTGAGTAATTCACCAGTGTTCAATAATCATGTGCAAATAGATATATAAGCATTCAACTGAAACAAGCAATCTGCTTATGGTGTACTTATTACAGAGGATCTAGCAAGATGATAGACATGTTATCATCCCATTTTAAAGAGGAAAGGGTGTTCCTAATAATAGAAGAAATGTGTTTCAACACGAGACATCCCAGGTAGAACCCAACCCAAGACCTAGAATCCAGCAAGCACTACTGAGAGTTTTCTCTAAGGGGTCTTCTGCTTCTAGGTAGGCTGAGGAGCCAGGATAGCTGTGAGGGAGGATATTCACCAGCCACAGAGGTTCTAGAAAACCATCTCTCTTTCTAGAGTATCTGTAGCCTAGATAGGCTGCTTGCTACTGAAAATCACACACACACAAAAAAAAAAACCCAGAAAGAATTGACTTCAATCATCAAACACACACAAAAAAGTTATTTTTAACTCATCTAAGTGAAAAGTAAGAAGTAATGAGGCTTCAGGCTAAATCTTTCTCTGTGGCTTTAAAAGAATGTGAAATAGATTCAAATTCTTTTGCCTCAGTTTCTTTGTTTACCTCATTACTTCATTTTTTTTTTTTTAGTCTTCTCTTGAAAGCCTAAAGTAATATTTGCATCTCATTGAGCTACACAACTCTAGGTTCAAGTCTTCTGCTTGGAAAATCGAAGCAACAATCATGGCTTTAAGTCCCATGGAACCTTAGTGGACTGACAAAACATAGTGCTTTAAGTACTCACTGTATCCAAGGGGAGGATGTGCTGATTGGCTTAAACAAGTTAGGTTCGAACTTAGGAGGTGCCAGTGTTTCCATCCCATCTAAATCACATGGCTGGAAAATGCAAGGTACTGAGAAAGGAAGGGGGAAAAAAGACTAAATTCTGGGGAGGCATCCAAGAAATGCTATTTTTCACATGGCTTCAGTTACAACAAACATTTATTATGTGCTTAGAATATGACAGGCACTGTGCTAAGTGCTGGGATTGGGGAGATTTGGAAAGAGAAGCAGGAAATGTACAAGATATAGAGATGTGACGTGACCGTTGTTCTCAAGAGACTTAACACACAGTTTGGAGAAGTAGATATGTACATAATTTCCTTGAAAAATCATGTTAGGGGAGTTGACACACATGACTCAGCCACACTGGAAGGGACCACAGGACAATTTGACAGTGAATTTTTCTCCCCTTCCTTCTTTATACCAATGATTCAAAGATCAGGAAGCTTCCAGACTATGATAAAATTGTTGTAAAGAAATGGAGAAAAAAACAAATATTCTTATTTTAAATTATTAAGGGTTTTATGAAACCAGTGATTGCCAAGAATAATAGTACTCATTAATTTAAATCATCTTCTATGTTTTCTTACATGGTTTTCTTTAAATTTAATTTAAACAGCTGGCATTCATTCTCTAGCAATATGATTTGCCTGTCTTCCCTCCTGCAGATGGTGTTTTTAAGCAATGACAAAAATGACATTAAATATTCAATCAAAATATCTATTTTTATCACTATTTGAGTAGAATGATGAATTAACTGTGAAGAATAGCCTTTTCCCTCAGCATGAGGAAAAGATGTTCAAACCTATCATCACAATTCATTGGGTTTCTCTTAAAATACCAAGTCCTGCTTTATGTTTCAGGAGGACACATTTTCTGTAGCTGGAGCAAAGTCAAAGTATGTGGTTATCTTATGAATTGCCAAACCACGCTTACTTTACAGTACTCTGTTAGGAGTTTTAAGAATATATTAGAATATTATACCAAAAGTATAAGCAACAAAAGCAAAATTAGATCAGTGAAATTGCATTAAACTAAAAAGTTCCTGCACAAGAAAGGAAATAATCAACAGAGTGAAAAAGACGCCATCTATCTGACAAGTGACTAATAGCCAAAATGTGCAAGGAACTCTCATAACTCAATGACAAAATATAATAAAAATAATTTAGAAATGGACAAAGGACTTGAATAGACATGAGAAGATATTCAACATCACTATTCATCAAGGAAATGCAAATCAAAACCACAATGAGATAGCACCTCATACCTTTTAGGATGGCTATTATTTAAAAAAGAAAAGTATTGATGAGGATAAGGAGAATTGGAACTTTTGTATGCTGTGAATAAGAAACAATATGGTAGTTTTAAATTTAAAATTTTTAATAGTTTAAATTTAAGTAGTTTAGATTTAAAAAATTAAAAATTGAATTATCATATGATCTACCAAACCTACTTCTGGGTATATATCCAAAAAAATTAAAACCAAGATCTTGAAGAGATATTAGCACTCCCATTTTTATTGCAGTCTTATTCACAATAGCCAAGATATAGAAACAACCTGAATTTCCACCGATAGATGAGTAGACATAGAAATGTAGTGTATACATACAATGAAGTATTATTCATCCTGAAGGCTGAATAACAACAATTTAACAACAACAATAATAATAATAATAAAAGGAGATCCTTCCAAAGGCAACATTGATGAATCTGGAGATTCATGCTAAAAGAAATAAGCCAGTACAAACAATGCCCGATCACGCTTGCTTGAGCTATCTAAAATGGTCAAATTCACAGAAGCAGGGATTAGAATGGTGGCTGCCAGGGCCTCCATGGAGAGGGAAATGGGGAATTGCTGTTAAACTCAAGTTTCAGATAAGAAAGATGGATATGTTCTAGAGATCTTGCTCCATCTGCTATGTAACATTGTGGCAGTAGTTAGCAACACTGATTGTACACTAAAAAATGTTTTAAGAGAGTATCTCATGTTAAGTATTATTAACACAATAAAAAAACAATAGAATAAATAAAGATGGTCAATAGGCCAAAACACAAAACAAAACAAAAACAGATTAGTTCTACTTCAGTCTATATATAATAAAACAAATTCACTTAAAAGGTAAATATTTTCTGGAAATATAAATTTTGCATTGTTCAGGAGAACAAGAAAGATAAGTGCTAACAAGGGCTATCAGCCTCTGGGTTAGGAACAAGTAGGGAAGCAAGAATGTGGGTAAGAAGAGCTTGAGGATGTCCAGAAAGGGAAGGGCTTGTGATGCAGGATCCTCTGTGTCACAGGGGAGGACCTTCAAGAGAATGGAATAAGCATTTCACCTTCTGCTTCTGAGTCTTCAGCGAAGCATGCATACAGTTAGTTCTAACTGGCTGGTGTTGGAAGCCAATTCAGCTCTACAAGCTTGGCTTTGAGTCATTGGAATTCTGTCCATAGGAAGACTGCTGCTAATGGAAGAACAGCAGTAAAGACATAAATTAAAATGCATAGTACTCTTTCATCCACTTAATTAACTCAGAGACACAGATTACAGAGTGACCCTCTCTAATTTTTCAATTGTTTTGTCTGAGCTCAGATTGAGTAATAATATGACCACTGCATTTTCCTTCCTACCCACAACAGCGAACACTCAGCACCTCTTTTAAAATGCGTTTGCATTCTCTCCTATTACTTGAGTATTCATGTTTATTTTACTTAAAGTGATGCCTTTTTGATGTTTGTTCATCTATCTGCCCGCCTTAAATACACGAAACTTGGTGATATCTAAATTGAAATTTACAAGAGGAAAGAGAATCTGCTGAATTCTATCTAATACAATATCTTATGTGGGTAAATGTACTTAATTAATGCATTTTATTATGAGAAATAGTGTATGCAGGATTATGTCTCAAATCATTTCTTCATGATATCTTTTGGAGAAGCTGTATTGGTTATATTCCTTTTCACAACTCACGTAAAAAAGAAATCTGTCTAGACATTGTCCCCAATTTAGAAGAAAGAGGTAGTAATCCTTGAGCAGGAAAAAATAATAATTAGAGTCCCCTCATCTCTCTATGTGCCCCTGCTCTCCGGGTTTCTGCTCATCCATGGGTTTCATTTCCACAACATACAATGCAGACAACATAATTTTGCAAGCTCCTAGATCTTACATAGGTCACATGGTTCCCCTAAGAATTTAAGATGGCAGCTTTGTTCTCAAGTCACCAAAGTCCACATCTCTGTATGTCAAAAATGTATCTCCTTCTCTCTTATTTTCACTCCCTTATTTTACAAATGAGGAAATTTGGATCCTTAGAGGTTAAATGGCTTGCTCATGGGGACACAGCTAATTAGCAGACTTGCAGACATTATTCATCAGCCTTAAAAATGTCCTCTCAGAATGTTGTCAGGTATAAACTATTATCCTTAAGAAAGCTTCTTTTCTAAGACCTATGAATTTCATCAGTATTGCCTACCTTCCTTTATGATTAACTTTTGTTTTATCTCTCTTAAGAGATTTCATAAAATAGAGGACAAACAGCACTAGGTATTTTTAACTTATTACCGTTTCTATGTTTTTAAAACAATGTGACTTATTTAAAATAAAAAAAATCATAGACACCAACATAAAAAAGTCAAATGATTTTAATTTTAGTCCCTTCCTAATCTCATGTCTATTAATATATACTTTTTGGAAGGTTGTACTGTGGTACATATTGCATATGTATTTATGTATATTGTTTTATTTTCTTCTGTTAACATTGTTCATTTTCTTTGTTTCTACAAAATTCTACAAAAACATTCTGCAAGATGAACACAGAATCATGGTATAATAGCAAAATTAACTTAACCTCTCTCCTATTATTGGACACTTAACAATATTTCCAGTTTTTCACTAATCTGAAGAATGAGAAGCGAACACATTTGCACAAGTAGAAGCTAAACGGTCTTTCCATAGGAAAATAAGCCTGTGGCAAATATCCTTACACCCAGTGAAAAACCTGGTTTAAATTTATCTTCATTAAACACAATATGCAAATATTAAACATTGTTTTGACACAGCATACACTTGCTTTGTCCTGACAGGGCTGGAGATAGAGTGAACCTCTCATGGAAATATTTAGAAGGTTTTCATGGACCATAGAACTTTTATTGACTATAAACTCCTTATGAGTAAATATTTCTTTTCCTTTAATTTGGAACATGGCTGGCAGCTTTAGTTACACTATTATGTTAGTCAGCTTTTCTTTGTTAAGCAAAATAACCCAAGAAAAACATGGTCATTTGGCTCCACTGCTTTTACTCCTCTAGTAAGGCAGAAATACCATGGTGGAAGCACATAGTAGAAGAAAGTTTCTCACTTCGTGGTGGCCAGGAAAGAGAGAGAGAGAGAGAGAGACTGGGACAGAAGATAAAAACATACCCTTTAAAAACACCCCACCCCCACCCCAGTGACCTTCTTGCTCCCACATCTAACAGCCCATTGGGCTGTGAACTCTGGACTATAAAGAACTTCTTTGAAGGCCTAAGTACATGAAAGCAGTGAAGGAGGGGCAAATCTGTGCTGTTCCTGGGCTGGGACACACATATTCACATGCTTTGGGACATAGAAACTCTTTCTTCTGGGACCTTCAGACTGAATTACATCACTGGATTTCCTGGTTCTCTGGGTCAGAGGTCAGGCAGATTATGGAACCTCTTGAATTCTATAATTATGTGAGTCATTTCCTATAATCAACTCCTCATACACATCCATATATGTTCCTATAGCTATGTATATCCTATTAGCTCTCTTTCTCTACTGCACACTTATGCAAATAGATATACTACATTTTGTATATCTGTTGATATGTGAGTTGTTCCCATTTGGGCTATTAGAAGTGAAGCTGTGATAAATGTTTATATACACATTTTGTGCCGTTGTATGTTTTCATTTCTCTTCCATATATACTTACATAAGAACTCTACATTTAATAATTTGAGGAGCTGTCAGATTATTTTCCAAAGTGGCTGTACCGTGTAACATTTTTTCTGTAGTGTATCCTTGTTTTGATTTCTGCACATCCTCATCAACACTTGGTAGTATCTGACTTTTTGATTCTGGCCATCCTAGTAATGTTTTCAACTAGGTAAAAAACTTAGTTTTCAACTTCATATTCTAGTTATCAAGAGGTGTCAGAACTCTATTCAGGTGGGCCTGAAGACCATTTATTATGGTCTTTCAATATCCCTCTTTGGGGAAAAAGCAAATCTTCCCAGTCGCAGAAAAATCTCAAACCAAAAAATAAAGTGATGGGCAAGGCAGCTGAAAAATACATTTCTATCAAAAACAGAGGCTTAAGTTTAGGGACTATGTGCTCAATTTATATCAATAGATCCTTATATTTCAATATGAACCTGATGGGGGTTGTTTGCAGTAGTTTGTTCAGTTGCAAAATGGTAATTATGGGTCTTTACCTCCACCTCCACCATCTTCATTTCCTACTCTTTCATCCAAAGTCACTGTGATGTGTGAAAATTAATTCTGTAATGCCTCCTACCACTTGTTTCTAGGATTGTTGGGCTATTTATTAGATACGAACATATCTCCTGAGCATCCCCCATATGTCAAATACTGACTGTAAAGGGTGTTGAAGCTACAGTTGTGAGCAAAACCAAATAAGAATCCTGTCATCATAGAGCTTACCATAGAGTGAGGAAGAAGCTATCAAATAATCACACAAATAAATGTGTATCTGCACCTGTTATAAGTGCCACAAATGATTAATTTGTACTTAATTCAGAGATTTACAAGAGTGATTGGTGCAGGAAAGGTGAGTAGGGAGTTGGCAGAGAAACTTTTTCAGGAAATGTTCATAACAGAAAGATGTTGAATCTAAGGCTAAGTATTAAGTTTCATTCTGTTTGTACTTTTTTTTTGCCAGAATACACAAATACATCTCAGATGAAACTTCTGGGAGCCCAGAAAAATACTAAAATACCTTATCTTCTTATGGTAAACAAAAGCAATTTTGCCAATTCTAAACTCCACTATCTAATGGCCATGTGTCTCAGCCTTTCTATTAAGTTAACTCAAATATTGATGTGTGTTTCAATGAATCTAATTTCACGAAATCTATTTTTCTTTATACCCTTTTTTCTTTTTTTCTTTCAAGTTCTTATTTTTTTCAGGTTACTTTTTTTTTTTTTTTAGAAATACTGGAGTTTGAACTCAGGGCCTTGCTTTTGCTAGGCAAGTGCTCTACCACTTAAGCTATGCCCTTAATCTCTTTTTGTTTTAGTTATTTATCATACAGGGTCCTGTATTTTTGCCTGGGACTGGCTTGGACTACATCTTCCTACATATGTCTCCTGCAGACCTGGGATGACAAGTGTAGATTACCAGAGAATCTCAGGCTTATTTGTTGAGATGAGGTTTCTCTAACATTTTGCCCTACCTTGCCTCAAACTGAAATATCCCTGATCTCCACCTCCCAAGTAGATGGGATTATAGGCATGAGCTACCAAGCTAGACCTTTGGTATTTTTTATTGTACCATTATTATTACTTTAGATGTTTATATAACATCATTGTGCCCTTTTGTGAGCTTTGTGTTTTATCTATTACTTTTACCTACAAATAAATTGAAAGTTTAATTTAAAACAAGTAAATATCTCAGAGTAATTTCTTAGAAGGTAATTTCTTAGAATTGGCCTAAGAAGAAATGTATTTGATCTTTTATATGTTTATATCAAAATTAAATAGGTCCCCAATGTAAATGCTTAAAATTACCTATTATTTAACATTGTTCTTTGGAAGGGTAGGTTTCCAAGCAAGCATAAGTACATCTTAATGTAAGATGTTATGCTGATATAAGCTGTGAGGTCAAATGAGAACCTCAATCCAGACTTGATTCTATACTATTGGTATGGTCTTCAGCAAGCTCTTTAGCTCTTTCATTATGAAAAAAATTAGTGGCACACATCTTTACAGAATTTTTAGCATTAAATAATATCTAAGATATTTTATATATTGCCTAGAAAAAAAAATGTTATGAAAGAGTGCCCTGTTAGATGAATTTTTTGCTTTGTAATCAATGAGAACTTCATGCATATGTTACTAGACATGGTCAACCAAAACGTACAGGAGGCACTCAAGAAATTCCAAGAAAATTAAAATAAACAGATGAAAAAACACAAAAACAAATAAATGAAATCATGGGAGCCCTAAATAAACACCAAAGTGAAACAGAGAACACCATAAATAGAGAGATAAGTGAATTAAGGCTGAAAATTGACAATATTAAAGAGGAAGTGACCCATGATATAGAAAACCTCAGAAAAAAGAATGAAACAGAAATAGAAAACAAAATGGAAACTCAGAAAAAAGAATGAAACATAAATACAAAACAAAACAAAATGGAAGTCCATTCCAGCAGACTAGAACAAGCAGAAGACAGAATCTCAGAACTTGAAAATGAAATGGCAATTAAAGGAAAAACTAAAGAACTATCAGTCAGACAACTCAAAACCTGTGAAAGGAAAATGCAAGAACTCACCAACTCCATCAAAACAAAACCTGAGAATCATGGGCATTGAAGAAGGAGAAGAGGTGCAAGAAAAGGAATTTGAAATATATTCAACAACATAATAACAGAAAATTTCCCAAATCTAGAGAAAGTTTTGCCCATTAAGGTACAGGAAGCCTCCAGGACACCAGAGTTGACCAAAATAGAACTTCTCCACATCATATAATCATTAAAACAACAAGCACAGAGAATAGAGAAAGAATACTGAAGGCTGTAAGAGAGAAAAAACAAATAACATACAAAGTTAAACCCATCAATATCACAGCAGATTTCTCAATGAAAGCCTTAAAAGCAAGAAGAGCATAGAGTGAGATTTTCTGAGCATTGACTGAAAATAACTTCAACCTTAGGATATTCTATCCACCTAAACTAGCATTCACAATAGATGGAGCAATAAAAGTCCTCTGTCATAAGCAGAAGCTAAAACAATATATGACCACCAAGCTACCACTACAAAAGATTCTTCAAGGAATTCTGCACACAGAATATGAAAGCAAACAAAACCATGAAAGGGCAGGCAGTACCAAGGTATTGTTTTAATGTTTTCCTTTGTCAATTTTTCCCTGATTATGAACTTCAGGGGATCTGGATGAAACATATTCCCTCTTAATTTCCTCATAATAAATAATGTACCTCACAACTTGCTCCGTGCTTTATCCAGGCAATGAGACCCAGTGGAAATTCTTCAAATGAGTTTGAAGCCCCCTACTCCCAGGGATTAATAATGTAGTGTTAGATAGATTTCTATTTTCCCTTTCAAGACAGGAAAGGAAGAATGCCACTCCTTTGAGAAGAGATGGAAAGAATCTTGGGTTCTCACCTTAACCTTCATAACATTATCATGTCTTTCCTGGTTCATCTCTGGCTTGTATGAACTAAAGTTTATCTACAAGTTCTGGGCATAAAATGAAGCACAGGAAGATAAAACAGGTCCTGTCTGGAGATGTACACCAGTGGGAGGAGGAGTAAACAGAGAGAGTTAAGGACGGTGAATATAGTTGATGTACTTTGTATACTTGTGTAAAACTGGATGATGAAACCTGCTGAAATTATTCTAAGAGGAAGGGGGAGGGAAATGAAGTAGAATGATGGAGGAGGTGAATTTAATTAAGATGCATTGTAACCACATATGTAAGTGTCACAATGAAAACCCCTGTACAACTAATATGTACTAATAAAAATTTAAAACAAAGATCTGTGCATTATACCTTTGAAGCCTAAATGAGTATGGGGATAGCACCTTGTGTTCTTGACACCTTGGAAGCTTAACCTAGGAACTGACTCCATGCTGTTTGAATTTTAGTCTCCTTTCTATCTCTGATCTCAGAACAAGTAACTCAGTATAGATCCAGGATAATTCCCACGGAGTGAGGAGAATCTTGGGTAGAGTTTTTACAGGAGCACTGAGAAATCTAGGGAAGCCTTCTTTACCCACAGAAGTGATAAGGACATGAAAAGGTGCCAGGTGACAAGCATACTCTTCATGGAAAATATACCTTAGCTGATAGTTGAATGGTGAAATAAAATAACAATAAGTGCAAATAGAATATGTTGGTGATGTCTTACAACTTGTGAGTAATAAAGGTTGGTTATGTAATAATTATAAGGACTGTTGTTAATAATTTATAAAGGTTGGAAACACTGCAAAGTTTAAAAGTATCTATTTTTTTTTACTATTGCATACCTGAATAAACTCTGAAAAAATATGAATATGACAGCTTCATATTATCAACCTTGGAGTATAAGAGAGAAACAAATTAAAATGAAATAAAATTGGTTTGAATTTATTTTATTAAAAAGGAAGTAAACAATTTACAAACTTGTTTCTGGAATGGTTTCCTTGTTAATGAAATTGAACTATTTTTTATTTATTTTTCCATTTGGGATCAGAGAGGGAAGTCAGTAGGTAATCATTTAGTTTTAAGTAGCTGCAATGAACTCTTTCCTAGTATTCATGTGTTTTCCCCTCCTGCATTCTTTTGGATTACATACAAAATAAAAATGGTTCTCTGGGTTTGCTATTGCAAAGTACTTGGGCTAGCAGTACATGTGAGGAGTAAAGACATACAAGGGCATGATTTATACAAAATAAAGATCTGTTTCCCCCATAAAAATAGATTAAAGTACATGATCATGTATTTAAGAAATTCCTTAAATTGACTGATTACTCAATGCAAAAGATAGTTATTATAATTCAGGAGGTGAAGACAGGAGGACCATGGCTTGAGGGCAGCTGGGCAAAGTCAAGGAAACCCTATCTCAAAAACAAGCCAGTTGTGGTGGCTCATGCCTGTAATCCCACCTACTTGGGAGGTGTAGGTAGGAGGATCAGGTTTTGAGAAGAGCTCTTACAAAAGCAAGAGACCCTATCAGAAACATAAAGCAAAGAGACTTGAAGGCTGGTTCAAGTGGTGTGGGTGCTTGCCTAGCAAGTGTGAAACCCTGAATTCAGTGTCCAGTACTGCCAAAAAGTAGAGATAGGTATTGTAACTTTAAGCAAGTCCAGTATACATATTGGTCTAATGTATTTCTACAATTGACAATATATATCCTTATATTTAATAATTATTAATATTTAATATCTTACACATAATCATATTATTTAATTAGTGTATATTAATACTATAATATATAATGTATGCATTGCTAATTATAGAAATAGGAGTTGGACATGATTTGAAAAATGAGGATGTCCTATAAAATCAAATATTTAATCTTCAAGGTGAGAAAATTATGTGTACTATAAAAGATACCTTAAATACAGCATTTTGAAGATTTTAGCAAGAAACTAAAAGTCAAAACACTTAGACATAATTAAACTTAGCATCTATACACTTTGCTTTTTCACCTCTTAAATATTATGTGGGGTTTTTTTAACTCAGCAAAGTAGCAGTAGAAAATTTGAATGCAAAGACAGTTACATTTGAAAGCAGACTTCTCAATTTAGCTTTTTAGAACCAAGGTATTACATTTAGGTAAAGCCTTTTAAAAATAAAGTTAGGGGACTGGGGGTGTAGCTCAGTGGAGAGTACTTGCCTAGCAAGCATGAGGCCCTGGGTTCATCCATAGACCTGAAAAATCAATACATAAAATAAACAAATAAAAATAAAGTAAGTAGGAGGGATTCCAAAATGGTGACTAGAGGGAGGAAGCAGAAAGAGTGCTTCCTAAGTAACTCTTGGAGAGACACTGGAGATACATCTGGCAGGAAAAATCACCAAGAAGAGGCAAAAACTCCACACCCCCAGCTGGCGCATAGCATCTCTATGCCACATTAAACAGAGAAACCAGGAAGGCTCCCATGCCACCAGATGCCAGCTCCTAACCTGCTTGGGAGACCACCAGGTGAGCAAATAAGCGGCATGCAGTACTCCCTGGGACAGATCAGCATAGCCCCCTGGACAGACTGACCCCCACCCAGGGGAAAAAAAAAACCTGAATAATAAACAAGCAGCTGAAAAAAAAAGACACAAAGCAAGGAGGACGGGGCGCCCTGAGCTTCAGAGACTGGGGAAGGGGCATTCCCCACACCAACTGTAAATAAACAAGCCGGCCAGAGAAGGCAGGAGTGGCGCCCCCGCCCAGCAAACTTGAAGTGGAGAAAGCTTTTAACAGTGGTTGTCATGTGGAAAGCTCCACTGGGGGCGGGGGACGACAACACTGCCCCATGAGAACTGTAAATAAACATGCTGGCCGGAGAAGGCAGGTGTGGTGCCACCTCCTCCAGTTTACTTGGAGAGGGAAAGGTGTCCAACAGCAGCTAAAGTGCGCCACACTCCACAGGAGAGTAAGGGAGGACCACCCTCCTCACACACATGTCTAAATAAAAAAGGACTGCAATTGCAACAGGCAGGTAGAGCTGCATACTGGAGAAAACAAAAGGGCCATGCATCCAGGAGGACTCGAAATAAACAAAGCCTGCAGGGCTAGGTGAGTGTAAAGCTCAGTCCTGAGACCTGAAATAAATAAAGCCTGCAGCAGCAGCTCAGTGACAGTTGGTGGCAGGTGAGCTGCAGCCTCAGATAGACATTCACAAAGCTGTCCCCAGACTCCTTTTTGTTTTCACTTTAATGAGACAACGACAGAACTACTACTCAAACACCAACACCATGACTGGATGCTGAAGGACTAACACCAAAACTATTAAGACTGAAACTTTATTGCATCTGAGCTTGGGAAATTTTTTTTTTATCCTCCCTCTGTCTCTCTAATGCCTGTTTAGAATACCATTGATTAGAGAATTTATGAAAGCATAAGAGCATATAAAAAAACTATAGAAGCACTGTATAAGTACCAAAGTAAAACAAAGAACACGATAAATAAACAGATAAATGAATTCAGGATAAAAATAGACAATATTAAAGAGGAAGAAACTCAGGATATGGAAAACCTCAGAAAAAAGAACAAAAGAGAAATGCAAAACAAAATGGAAGGTCAATCCAGCAGATTAGAACAAGCAGAACACAGAATCTCAGAACTCAAAGATGAAATGGTAATTAAAGGAAAAACCAAAAAACTATTAGATAAACAACTCAAGACATCTGAAAAGAAAATGCAAGAACTTACTGACACCATCAAAAGACCAAACCTGAGAATCATGGGCATTGAAGAAGAAGAGTTCAAGCAAAAGGAATGCGTAATATAGTCAATAAAATAATAACAGAAAATTTCCCAAATCTAGAGAAAACTATGCCCACACAGGAACAAGAGACCTCCAGTACACCAAACAGACCTGACCAAAACAAAACTACCCCATGACATATTATCATTAAAACAACAAGTACAGATACTAGAGAAAGAATATATTGAAGGCTGTAAGAGAGAAAAAACAAATAAGATACAAAGGTAAACCCATCAAAATCACAGCAGACTTCTCAACAGAAACATTAAAACCAAGAAGAGCTTGGGGTGAAGTCTTCTGGGCACTGAATGAAAATAACTTCAACCTTAGGATACTCTACCCAGAAAAACTATCATTCAAAATAGATGGAGAAATAAAAGTCTTCTATGGTAAGCAGAAACTAAAACAGTGTATGACCACAAAGCCACCACTACAAAAGATCTTCCAGGTATTCTGCACACAGAAAGTGAAACCCAACATAACCATGAAAGTGCAGGCAGTACCAAACTACAGGAAAAGAAAAAGCAAGAAAATAGTAACATAGATTTAGCTACACACAATCAAATCCTCAAAGAACTAATACAACTAAATGACAGAAATCACCACATACCTGTCAATACTAACAATTAATGTTAAGGGACTTAATTCCCCCATGAAAAGGCACTGTTTGACAAACTGGATTAAAAAGGAAGACCCAACAATTTGTTGCTTACAGGAGACCCATCTCTTCAATCAAAATAAGCACAGGCTTAGGATGAAAGGCTGGAAGAAGATTTACCAAGCCAATGGCCCCTGAAAACAGGCAGGAGAAGCAATACTTATCACAGACAAAGTAGACTTCAAATGTACATGGATCAAATGAGATAAAGAAGGACATTCAATACTAATAAAAGGGGAAATAGACCAAAAGGAAATAACAATTATCAACCTAAGTGCACCCAATCTCAGTGCACCCAATTTCATCAAACATACCCTGAAAGACCTAAAAGCATATAAACGCCAACACAATGGTTGTGGGAGACTTTAAAACCCCATTATCATCAATACATAGGTCATCCAAACAAAAAATCAGTAAAGAAATCCTAGATCTAAAACATACCATAGATCAAATGGACCTACTTGATGTCTACAGCACATTTCATCCAACTTCTACACAATATACATTCTTCTCAGCAGCCCATGGAACCTTCTCCAAAATAGATCATATCCTAGGGCATAAAGCAAGCCTCAGCAAATATAAGAAAATAGAAATTGTACCATGCATTCTTTCTGATCACAATGCATTAAAACTAGAACTCAACAACAAAAATGAAGACAAAAAACATTCAAACAGCTGGAAACTGAATAATTCATTGCTTAATGAACAATGGGTCATTGATGAAATAAAAGAGGAAATTAAAAGGTTCCTGGAAGTCAATGAAAATGAAAACACAACCTACTGGAACCTATGGGACACAGTAAAGACAGTCCTGACAGGAAAGTTTATAGTCATGAGTGCATATATTAAAAAGACTGAAAGAGCTCAAATCAATGACCTAATGATATCTCTCAAACGCCTAGAAAAACAAGAACAAACAAATCCCAAAACAAATAGAAGTAGAGAAATAACAAAAATAAGAGCTGAAATCAATGAAATAGAAACCAAAAAAAACATACAAAAATTAATGAAACAAAAAGTTGTTTCTTTGAAAAAATAAACAAGATCAATAGACCCCTGGCAATCCTGACTAAAATGAGGAGAGAAAAATCCCAAATCAGTAAAATCAGGAATTCAAAAGGGGAGATAACAACAAACACAATCAAAGTCCAGGAAATCATCAGAGACTACTTTGAGAACCTATATTCAAATAAATTTGAAACTCTTAAAGAAATGGACAGATTTCTAGATACATATGATCATCCAAAACTGAACCAAGAGGAAATTAATCACCTGAATAGACCTATAACACAAAATGAAATTGAAAGCAGCAATCAAGAGTCTCCCCAAAAAGAAAAGTCCAGGACCTGATGGATTCTCTGCTGAATTCTATCAGACCTTTAAAGAAGAACTGATACCAACCCTCCTTAAACTGTTCTATGAAATAGAAAGGGAAGGAACACTGCCTAACTCATTTTATGAAGCCAATATTACTCTCATCCCAAAACCAGAAAAAGAAACCTCAAAAAGGAGAACTATAGGCCCGTCTCCTCCATGAACCTCAATGCAAAAATCCTCAATAAAATAATGGCAAACAAAATTCAACAATACATCAGAAAGATCATTCAACATGACCAAGTAGGCTTCATCCCAGGAATGCAGGGGTGGATCAACATACGTAAATTTATAAATGTAATAAACCACATTAACAGAATCAAAGACAAAATCCAAGTGATCAATCTCACTAGATGTAGAAAAAGCCTTGGACATGATCCAATGCCACTTCATGATAAAAGCGCTAAGAAAACTAAGACTAGAAGGAATGTACCTCAACATTGTAAAGGCTATATATGACAAACCTACAGCCGGCATTATACTTAATGGTGAAAAACTGAAACCATTTCCCCTAAAATCAGGAATGAGACAAGGGTACCCACTCTCCCCACACCTAAACAGCATAGTTCTGGAATTCCTAGCCAGAGCAATTAGGCAAGAAGAAGAAATAAAAGGAACACAAATAGGTAAAGAAACTGTCAAAATATCCCTATTTGCAGATGATATGACCCTATACTTTAAAGACCCCAAAAACTCCTAGACACCATAAACAGCTATAGCAAGGTGGCAGGATATAAAATCAAGTTACAAAAATCATTAGCTTTTCTATGCACCTTCAACGAACAAAGTGAGAAGAAATATATAGAAACAATTCCATTCACAATAGCATCAAAAAAAATCTAATACCTAGGAGTAAACTTAACAAAGAATGTGAATGACCTCTACAAGGAGAACTACAAACTGCTGAAGAAAGAATCAAGGAAGACTACAGAAGATGGAAAGATCTGAATCAACATAGTAAAAATGGCTATACTACCAAAAGCAATCCACATGTTTAATGCAATTCCCATCAAAATCCCAATGACATTCATCACAGAGATTGAAAAATCTACCGTAAAGTTGATTTGGAAAGAGACTGTGAATAGCCAAGGCAATATTAAACAAAAAGAGCAATGCTGGAGGTATCACAATACCCAACTTCAAACTATATTACAAAGCAATAGCAATAAAAACTGCATGGTACTGGCACAAAAACAGACATGAAGATCAGTAGAACAGAATAGAAGACCCAGATGTGAATGCACACAACTATACCCACCTTATTTTTGATAAAGGCACCAAAAAATATCTGATGGAGAAAAGACAGCCTCTTCAACAAATGTTGCTGGGAAAAGTGGTTATCCATCTGCAAGAAACTGAAACTAGATCCATGTTTATCACCCTGTACTAGTATCAACTCAAAATGGATCAAGGACCTTAATATCAGGCCCGAAACTCTGAAGTTAGTACAAGAAGGAGAAGTAAATACTCTGGAAGTAACAGGTATAGGCAAGGACTTCCTCAATAGGACCCCAGCAGCCCAGCAACTAAGAGAAATAATGGACAAATGGGACTCCATAAAATTAAAAAGCTTCTGCACAACAAAAGAAATGGTCTCTAAACTGAAGAGACCACCACAGAGTGGGAGAAAATATTTGCCAGCTATACATTAGGCAAAGGTTATCAAACCACAATATACAGGGAACTTAAGAAACTAAACTCTCCCAAAATCAATGAACCAATAAAGAAATGGGCAACTGAACTTAACAGAACTTTCTCAAAAGAAGAAATTCAAATGGTCAAAAAACACATGCAAAAATGCTCACCATCTCTAGCCATAAATGAAATGCAAATCAAAACCACACTAAGATTCCACCACACCCCTGTTAGAACAGCCATCATCAAAAACACCACCAACAACAGGTGTTGGCAAGATGTGGAAAAAAACAAACCCTGGTACACTGCTGGTGGAAATGAAAGCTAGTGCAACCACTCTGAAAAAAATTTTGGAGACTTCTTAAAAAACTAAACATAGATTTGCCATATGATCCAGCAATCCCCCTCTTGGGGATATACCCAAAGGACGGCAACACAGGTTACTCCAGAGGCACCTGCACACCCATGTTTATTGTGGCACTATTCACAATAGCCAAGTTATGGAAACAGCCAAGATGCCCCACCACTGACGAATGGATTAAGAAAATGTGGTATTTATACACAATGGAATTTTGTGCAGCCATGAAGAAGAACGAAATTTTATCATTTGCTGGTAAATGGATGGAATTGGAGAACATCATTCTGAGTGAGGTTAGCCTGGCCCAAAAGACCAAAAATCGTATGTTCTCCTTCATATGCGGACATTAGATCAAGGGCAAACACAACAAAGAGATTGGACTTTGATCACATGATAAAGAAAGAGCACACAAGGGAGGTATAAGGATAGGTAAGACACCTAAAAAACTAGATAGCATTTGTTGCCCTCAATGCAGAGAAACTAAAGCAGATACTTTAAAGCAACTGAGGCCAATAGAAGGGGACCAGGAACTAGAGAAAAGGTTAGTTCAAGGAGAATTAACTTAGAAGGTAACACACATGCACAGGAAATCAATGCTAGTCAACTCCCTGTATAGCTATCCTTATCTCAACTAGCAAAAACCCTTGTTCCTTCCTATTATTGCTTATAGTCTCTCTTCAACAAAATTAGAGATAAGGGCAAAATAGTTCCTGCCAGGTATCGAGGGGGTTGGGGGGAGAGGGAGAGGGCGAGAGGGGTAAGGGAGGGGGTTGGGGAAGGGGGGGAGAAATGACCCAAACATTGTATGCACATATGAATAAAAAAAAATAAAGAAGTCAAAAAAAAAAAAAGAAAATGTGGTATTTATACAGAATGGAGTTTTACTCAGCCATGAAGAAGACTGAAATCTTATCATTTGCAAGTAAATGGATGGAACTGGAGACCATCATTCTGAGTGAGGTTAGCCAGGCTCAGAAGACCAAAAATCACTATGTTCTCTCTCATATGTGGTCTTTAGGTCTAGGGCAAATACAGCAATGCTGTTGGATGTGGGTCACATGACAAGGGGAAAGCACATACAGGAGGTATGGGGATAGATAGAAAACCCAAAACATGATAGTATTTGATGTCCCAACTGCAGAGGAACTAATACAGAAACCTTAAAGTGACAGAGGTCAACACGAGAAAGGATCAGGAACCAGTGTAAAGATCATTTAGAGATGAATCACCTTGGGTTGTAACACATTTGTACATGGAAGCAATGCTAGGAATCTCTCTGTATAGCTATCCCTAACTCAGCTAGCAAAAATGCTTTGTCTTTCTTATTATGCTTATGTCTTTTCTTCAACAAAATTAGAGATAAGGCAGAACAGGTTCTGCCTGGAAGGGAGGACAGGGGGCAAGGGGGAGAAATGACCCAAACAATGTAGGTATATGTGAATAAGTGAATTTTTAAAAAGAAAGTAAAAGACTTTTTCTATAATGAAAACTACAAAATATTTATTTATTTATTTATTTTTCTTTAACTAGGACTGTGGTTTGAACTCTTGAGTTTTGCACTTGCAAAGCAGGTACCCTACTGTTAAGCCATGCCTCTAGTCAAAACAAACAAACAAACAAACAAAAACCTATAAAATCCCAAAGAAATAAATTGATGAAGATACCAGAAGATGGAAAAACCTCCTGTGTTTATGGATTTGCAGAATTGAAATCATAAAAATGGCTATAATACCAAAAGCAATCTACAGATTTAATGCAATGTCCATTCCAATATCACTCTTTGCAGAAATAGAAAAAATCAACTCTAAAATTCATATGGAAGAATAAAACACCCTAAATAGCAAAAGCAGTCCTAAATAAGCAAAACTGGAGGTGTTATAATACCAGACTTCTAATTATACTACAGAGCCATAATAACAAAAACACCATGGTACTGGCACAAAAACAGACATGAAGAACCATGGAACAGAATAGAAATAGAAGCACATAGCTACAGCTATCTGATTTTTAACAAAGGAACCAAAAACATACACTGAAGAAAAGACAACCTTTTCAAAAAGTGGTGCTGGGAAAACTAGCACCACTTCTATTTGGTCTTCTGTCTACATGCAGAAGACCAAAACTAGACTCCTATATCTTTCATCCTCTACAAAAATCAACTCTAAATGATGAAAGATCTTAATATAAGATCTATAATATTGAAACTACCACAGGGAAAACACTAGAAGAAATAGGTTTGGTAATTATTTTCTGAATCAGACACCAATTGAACAGGACACAAAAGCAAGAATTGAAAAATGGGACTGCATCAAATGAAAAAGTTTCTGCACACTGAAAGAAACAGTTACCAGAATCAAGAGACCACCCAGCCCACCCACACAGTGGGAGAAAATATCCACTAGCTTTTCAACAGATAACAGATTAATATCCAAAATACACAAACAGCTCAAAAAAATAAACAACAAAAGAACAAATAATCCAGTTAATAAATAGGCACATCAATTGACAGATAGTTCTCAAAGGAAGAAATTCAAATAGCTAATAAATAACTGAAGAAATGTTCAACACCCTTAGCCATAAAGCAAATGCAAATCAAAACTACGCTAACATTCCATCTCACTCCAGTCAAATTGGCTATCATCAAGGCAACTAACAACAAGAAATGCTGGGGAGAATGTGGAAGGAAAAGGAGCCCTCATACTCTGCTAGAGGGAAATGAAAACTATGAAAATCAATACGGAGTGTCCTCAAAAAACTGAAAATAGACCCACCTTATGACCCCGCCATACCACTCTTGGACATTTATTCAGAGCAGTGCAAGTCAATTCACAAGTGAAATACCTGCATACACATGTTTATTGCAACTCTGTTCATAATAGTCAAACTGTGGAATCAGCTGAGGTACCAAAAAACAATGAAAGAATCAAGAAAATATGGTATACATATATTGGAACTGGAAATCATCATGTTGAATGAGATAAGTCAAGCTCAAAAAGCCAAATGTTGCATGTTCTGACTCATCTGTGAACTGTAGACCTAAAATGATGATGATGATAATAATAAAAATTAATAAAAATAGTGGGACATAAAGGTGGAAGGGTGACAGTCTGAGGGGTATCAATGGGAGCAGGGAGGAGGAAGGAAAAGAAAGGATACTGAGGAGGAAAGCAGATCAGAATATGCTACATGTATATGCCTGAAGACAGCACAAGGACACCCACTCGACAGTGTATGAAAAAGAAGGGAGGAAGGAGGGAGGACTGAGAATGCAATAGGGAGGGTGAACTTGTTCAGAAGACAATATACACATGTATAGGATGATTACAGTGAAATCCTCTCATATTATTAATGTCACTAATTCAAAATATAACGAAACTAGTTTTTAAAAATGAAGAAGAGATAAGGATGTTCCTAACACTACAACTGACAGACTTTTTGCCTTTTTTTTTTTTTGCCTCCTAGTTAAAGATGGCAGAAGTGTCTTGAGCTTTTTCTAATTAAAACACAAAAGATACCAAATGTGACACTATTTATAAGCTCCACGATACAGAGTGGTTCAAAGCTAGCACATATATCTTTAAAAAGGAGCAAGCATTAACCATTTTATAATTGGAAAAGCTTGTACCTCATTTTACTAACAACATTGAAATAACAAATGCCTATATGATGTTGTAATTATTTTGTCTTTGTGAGTCCTTTTTTCAAATAAAAGTCTTTGTTGTACAGAAGCAGCATAAATCATTGAAAGGCTGATTCTCCTGGGGGTTCTCTCCCAACCCCTCCTCTGTTCCTTTTGCACTATTTCTCTACTTATTTCTTCTGTTTCTCCTTTTTCATTTTCACCACCTTTCTCTTTCTTTTTCCTTTCTCTTCATTCTAGTTTTTCCTCAATCTCTGCCTTTCCCTCGTCTCTAACTTTGACTTCCACATTCACCACCCTTTTCCCATTCCCCTTTTCTATTCTCTACTTACCCCCGACTTCTGTTTTCTCCTTACCTGCCCTTCCTCCTAATCCCACTCTATTTCCCCATCTTGCATTAACTTATTCAGAATAGAATTCTCTTTAAATAGAAGCAGTGATCTAGATATACTCATCCACAAGGGAAATCTCGCCACTCAGTCTATAGTAAGTGGGAAGTTTCAACTGTAAGCACTTCAGTGTCTGTCCTAAATTCTGGACAATGATTCTGGAATCTGCATAGGTCTATGAAGATAACTTCATGTTTAAATTACAAATGCCTAAAATATCTACAAGACCTCAAAATAACTTGTCTTTCAAGCAAAAAAGAAAAAACACAGTTTTCTTCTTTTGGAACTGAATTTAAGAAGCTGAAAAGAGGGACATATTCAAATAAAGTGTCTTCTGAGGCAAAACCATGACATCCGAGTGTAATAAGATTCTGTACTAAAGTAGCTGAAGTAGAAAAAAGTATATGTAACATTCTGCCTACCTAAGTAGTTATGCCTTATAATTTCTTTTACTACTGTACCTTCAAGACTTGACCTTGTTTACCCTTGGAACTTCTGTTCTAGAGGAAGAAAGAGCATTGTGTGGGCTGTAGAAGGACAGCAGGATTCCTGACTTCTCACAATAGTGTTGATTTTAATAGATGGACCCAATGTTTCCTTTGTTCTTTTAAGGACTGGCATTATTTTTCTGAGAGGCTAATCAACCAGAACAGTAGTCAGTTAGTATACATGTGGTATGCGTTTTACCTTGAGACCTTTCCAATAAATGCATAACAAGAGCTTAAGAAATATTTTCTCATAAAAACAGTCCCTGTAAACAGAAAAAAAGGGTCAAATGAAGAGAGGTAATGCGAGTAGTGGAGAGAGCTGTAAAAGGAAGCATTGTGCATCCCTGGTAATTATTCTACATTTTTTAGACAAAGAATATTATCATGACAACCTTGTAATTAGATGAGAGGAGGCCATCTCTGATAGAGTATTACAAAAGTTGAAAATGATGACTTTCTTATACTCAAAATATTGAATAGGACTTCCTTATATTCAAGTTATTACCCACTCTTTCCTTGCTTGATGTTTTACAATCAGAAACTAATTATTTTGGGTAAATCCTGACTCCTATTAACTGACTATAATATGTTAGAATGGACAAGTCATTCCTATGTGAGCCTGACTAATAGAGGAAATCTGAGAACAGTTTCCTTAAGCACTGACTTTCTATATCCATATTGCTGCATAGAAACATAATATAAGAGAACCCATGATAGTCAACAGTGCCCAGCAATCTCTTCCTCCAAAAACAAGAGCAAAAGCAACAGGTGGATTGCTGCTTCACTGCAAGGGAAGTGACCAAAGGAGAGTGCTGAAACTTAGCAAGGAAGAGGCAGAAATGTTGTAAGGCACAGAGTCCTGGGATAGCAACAACTGGATCCCAGCTCGCTGGCTGGGGGACACCCCACAGATGTCAGTGATTCTAGCTATAGGAAAGTTCCACAGTCATCACAGCTACAAGGTAGCTTTGTTCTGGAGAAGACACTCAGCCTTGCTCCCTACTTTCCCCAGTCCAGGCTGCTACAGTTAGATACCATATTGATAGTGGATCCACTGTCAGCATTCATATTATCTTAGGGAACAGAACATGTGCATATCCCCATCCCTGGGACCACAGATGTCCTACCACATGAGTGCTGGAGCTGCATACTCACAAACCCAGCTAGAACCAGCAGCGAAACACTGATCCCACACCAATGTAGTCTCCCACACAACAGAGGATGAGTGTCTCCATTCAGTGAGAAGACACTGTCACCCTCAGGACCTGTGAGACTAGGGCATTTTCCTCCTGGTACCTGGGGCCAGTCACCCTCCACTTATCATCACTGCCTCCTGTGTCTGGCCACTCATCACTCCATGCTACCACTGGGACTGAGTGTATACATATACCTGCCTCCCACAGCTGGCAGACCATGGGCCTGCCTGAGGGCACATGCCCCTTTCTATCATCTTACATACCCAAGCAGTCAGCTTGCACTGTTGCTAAACCTGAAGGTTTGTACTCCCCAGCCACCACCACCATCATTGAGAGTGCTATAGGGGACAGCACTACCAGAGACCCCTGCTGACAACAGAGCTCACTGTGTGGTTTCCTGAAGAAACACCCAGTGTGTTCCAGATTCCCAACACCACCATTCCTATTCCTGGAGTGACCACAGAGTGGGTGCCTGCCCCTGCTGCTGTGTACAGGGAGCACCACTCCCACACACAGCAAGCCCAGAGTCATTGATTAAGGTCATTAAGCTATAAGGAGACTATACCATAAAGCCCAGTGGGAGCCAAAGCCAACACAGCCCTCAAACCATCCCCTTAAGAGACATACAGAAAGTCTTCTGCTATGAAAGCTAACTTACAGAATTGTTAGAGACTTGTCTAAGAGCCACTTTAAAAAGTTTAAATGAAACAGGTGAAAATTATTTTTATAGTATATTTTATTCAAACCAATATAGCCAAAATATTTTCATTTCAACACATAGTAAATATTTAAAAATTATTAGTGAGCTAATTTATTTTTTCTCATTATTCCTTTTAAACACAGGGTTTTTTTATATTTACATCTCACCTCAGTTCAGTTTATCTATATCACAACTGCTTAGAGTCCACATGTGAAGAGTGTATTTCAATACTGTGATCACCCTCAGTTTTTTTACTCTTTTCTTCTCAAGCATAATATTTCCAGATTTTTCACTGCCTACACTGAGAGTCATCCACAAAATCCTAGAGCTGAATTCAAAATTCACTGCTACTTAAATTGTCCATTCATGGAAGAATGGATCAACAAAGAAACAAAAATATGTACATTCATTCAGTTGAATATCACTTAGCCTGAAAAAAAGAAAGGAAATTCTGTCACAGCTACCACACAGATAAAACTTGAAGGCATTATATTAAGTGAAATAAGCCAAAGTACAAATTTTATGTGACTCTTCTTATATGAAGTATCTGAGGTAGTTAAAATTCGTAGAGATACAAAGTAGCTGCCAGGGTCTTGGAATGGAGAGTTAGTTTTAATAGCCACCGTTTCAGTTGGAAATGATGAAAAAGTTCTGGAGATGGATGGTGGTCATTGTATTTAATGCCACTGATTATGCACTTAAAAATAATTGAAATGACAAATTCCATATCATGGATATTTTACTATAATAAAAAAAAGAAAGAAAACTCACTGCTGTAAACCCTTTGTTATTATCCAGGCTTTTAGCATTGAATTAAATCCTTTCACTTTTGGAAAGATTAGTTTCCGCCTATTGCTTCATGATCATAGCTTAGGAAGTATTATTATGTTATTAATTATAAAATTACACCTTATTTTCTGTATGACTGAGCACTAGGTGGTTTATGCAACAATTAGTGGGTTAACTCTCACTTGCAATTACAAAGTCTAGACCAACTGTGACACAAAACAATGGCTTAAACTGGATTCCTGTTATGGAGGTGGTGTGCTTGAAAATGAGAAAAACAACTCAGTGCAGTGGAAGAATTCTTATTTTAAAAAGACAATATATGAGCTAAGCATCAGTGGCTCATGCCTATAATCCTAGCTCTTTGGGAGGCTGAATTCTGGAGTTGTGGTTCAAGTCTAGCCTGGGCAAATCGTTTGCAAGACCCCATCTCAACCTATAGCTGAATAGCTGGGTGCCGTAATGCATACACATCATCCCAGCTACACAAGAAGCTGAGATCAGGAGGATCAGAGTTCCTGGCTAGCCCAGGCAAAAAAAAAAAAAAATTGGCATGACCCCATCTCAACAGAGCAAAGCTGGATGTGGTAGCACACACCTGTCATCCCAGCAACTGTGGGAAGCATAAAATAAGATGATTGCTGTTCAGGCCAGCCTGAACAAAAAAGTGAGACCCTATCTCCAACATAACCAGAGCAAAAACAGCTGGAAGCATGGCTCAAGTGGTACAGTGCCTGCCTAGCAAGCTCAGAGTCCTGAGTTTAAACCTCAGGACTGCCAAAAAACCAAAAAGACCATATGTGAAATTTAGGCTTTTGATGAGGCATAAAAATGCTTTATTAGTATAAATGAGTAACAGGAATTGCCAGTCTTTCCTATTATGATTCCAGCCAGTGTTGAACTCAGCCTACCAAGATATGTGAGCACTGGAAGCAAAAGAAAGGAACATTTTTGTAACTTAAAATTCAATTGAGTAGCGCATACATAACTGAGCTTAAGGATAACCTGAGCTGAAATTCAAAGTTGAAAGAAACATTCTGTGTAGTTCTTGAGAAATTAAGTTTCTGCCAGTTAAGGGTATCCTGCCTCTTGAGACAATGTGATAGTGACCTAGTAAAGAGGACTGTATTCAAATCCCCACACAGCATTTCTAAATGTAAAGCAGTAAGAGGAAGTTAGTTAGACTGCTGAATCTCTGTTGACTTGCTTATAAAATGAGGATATATTTACTTTTCAGAGTTGTCATGAAGATTCAAAACAATGTATATGAGGTGTCTCACACTGATAAATGATCACTATTATTTCTCTCCTTTTGGAAGTTAAATCAGGACTTAATCATCTTCTAGACCTCATACAACGTTGAGGAATTAAATTTTTATTTCACCTCCTACTTTATAATCACAGTAGTAATTAAATATTTGTTTAATTATCTGTCAATGTCTCTTTCTCCTGTAACACTATAAACTCATGAAGCCAGGGTCTTCTGTTTTCTTCACCAAGGTATTCACAGATCCTTGATAAATCATATAAATAGATGAGGAACCATATGAAGAAAGAAAGGCAAGAGTGATAGCCATAGGCTGTGCGTGGTGGCGCATGCCTGCAATCCCCAGTTCAAGGCCAACCTGGGCTACGTAGCAAGACCCTGTCTCAAAAACAGGAAAATGAAAGACAGGACTATAAACTAAGTATGGTGGGGAGGTACTCAGGGGAGGGGACAGTGTGAATGGAGGAGATGAAGGTGAGTATGGTTAATGGGCTTCATATATATATATATATATATATATATATATATATATATGAAATATAACAATGAAACTTCTTGCAATTGCTTAAATTGGAGCAGGGAGAAATGGTGGGGCAATCTAACCAATGGCAATGTAAGGTTATTTGGAATTGGCACAATGAATCCCCCTATACAATGAATATATGCTAATAAAAATTTGAAAAGGCAAGTACAACTCAGTCAGCAAAGTTTTCATACTTTACCAGACTGAAAAGACTGAGTTTAGCAAAGACAAGGGATTTGACAAGGTCCACCTAGTCACTCAGTTGGCGAAGCACACATCTATGAAATACAGGGATGAAGGTTTTAATTCCATGCAAAACACATCTTTACCCTGACACCTGCTTCACATGGTTCATACTCTATACACATGGCTTACCGAGGTGTGTGAACTTGCTGCCTCTCACAGGGACCAGCACATAATGGGTGTTCCACACATACTTTGAATAATTCAGTTATAAATCAGCCTTGTTCATATACTAGTGTAAATGGTATCACTGGCCTTGAACAATGAAGTGTTACTTCTAGTTTATAGTCTATTGTTTTTTAACCCAAGCAGTTATAGAAACAACCACATGTTGTTTTTTGGCACACTTACAGTTGTAGAAACAATACTGGATCCGGTTTTGGAAAACATGGTTTTTAAAGCACTTTGACTTCAGTTTCTTTGTCTCTAAAATGACAGATTTTGAATAAGTGAACTTGTTTCCTTACAGATAGATGACTGTATGGTGCTTAAGTAGTTATACTTCACCCAAATAAGGAGAAAGTAACAATGAAGCCAAAGAGAAATTTTCTTAGTGATTCGAAGTAATGTAGAAGTTTCTAGTCACCACAGGGTCCTGCACATTTTCTTTATGTCCATCAAGTCTTAATTAAGTACTTAAATCAATGATGTTTAAAATACTGGTCCTTATCACTCTCTAGTATCCACTGAGAACACTTGGGCAACTTCTTCATTTTGTTTTCCATGGGTAGAGGAATACCTGAACAACTATTTTTTTTTCTGTTATACAACTTCAGGCACTACAAAATAGACCCTTGGGAAAACAGAACCATAAATGCATTCATCCCACTGTTTAACCCACTGTTCACTCATAAGAACAAACTATCCACACACAATATTTTGAAGCCAATTTCTCTATCCAGCATTATCTAACATAACCTAAGAGTATACTTCACTCTACCTCCTAATGTCAGAGGTAAGCAGAACATTATTTCTCTTGCATCTGTCCTCTCTAGAGACTTGTTTAGCATTATAGATCTTCTTTTCAACTTCTGCTTTCATTATGACCAATCCTCTGAAGTACATATGACCATGACTAGTGTTAGCAGCCAATTTGAAAGGTTGAAAGGGATTCCTCTCACCAGAGGATTATAAAAAAAGATAGAGATGGATGTGAAATAAGCAGTTACTGCTCTTGTAGTTCTCTTCCTTCAGATCCTCAAAGGTAGCATATTGGTCTGGATAGAGAGATACTCAAGATATTGACTACTGTCACTAAGAGTTCTGAAGGCTTGCTGATAGCAAGTAGCTAACCATTTACTTGCTGGATCCTGAGGAGAAGCACATCCCAGTAAAGAGCGTAGGGTGGCTGGGATGGAGACAGCATTGGTGATCCTGAAGCAGAGAGCGGAATGGTGGTCCTCAGGTCCTGGTGGTGGTGAAACTGGAGAGATGTTGGTCAAAGAGTACAGAGTTTCAGTTATGCAGAATGGATAGATTCTGGAGCTCTGATACATAGCATGATGACTACAGTTAGTAACACTACTTAAGACATTTGAATTTGCTAAGAGAGTATATTTCAAATGTTCTCATCACACACCCCAGCCCACACATACTCACACACATACACATACAATAGGAACTATGAATTTCCAATCCTTTTCCTTTGGGGAAATTGCCTCCTTCTCCTGTAAAAAGTAATCTCTTCCCAGGGATCACCTCTCTTTCACCTGATATCATGTTCAGGTGTGAGTCAAGCAGGTTTATGGGCTCCTGTGGACGCACCAGACAGGTAACCACCATTGTGCTGAATATACAGTTAGAATGACAGTGACCTCAGTGCTGATGTAAAGGGCGTTCAGATGTCCCAAGGCTGAGCTTCTTCCCATTATTCATAGTAATTGAACTACAGGTCTCACCGTTCCTTAATTTCTATCAAATTGTCCTAAAGTAAGCACAGCTACTTTAAACTCTCATTAACCATTTTCATACTGCATTGTCTAATGTGATATTGTGAAAGAAAATACTTTGTGAAGTGAGATAGCCATATCTTTGAGCAAAATGGTCTCCTTCATTGTGGAAAAGAACTGTTTTGTTTTCCAACTGCTCTGACCTAGAGCCTGTTTGATTTGTCTTAAAAAGAACACAGACATTAATCTGAATGGTTGTTTTCTAAGTTTCTGGAAAGAGCTCTAGAAATGAACCTTCAGATGATAGGGATAAAGACTTGCACTCTTTTGCTCATACCAATAGTCATTTGCAAATCATGCAGCTCCTTCTAATTTACATAAAGCTTTTCTTTGAGTTTTCACAACCCTGAAACAGATTCTTTTTTTTATTTCAAAGATAATAAAACTAAGGATTAGAACAATTAAGAAAATTGCCAAAGAACTACTAAATAAAGACTGAATGCTGCAAATACCAAAATAAGTTCTCTTGCTATAGGGTCTAACACTTTTTCCACTATGCTGTTTGTTTTTCTCAGTTTTTGTCTCTCTTGAAGGATTAGGTCCAGGAGAACAGAATGGGGTCTGTCTAACTGGCTTTGTACATCTTATGATATAGCCATTTGAACCAACTAAATTCAAGAGCTATTTATTCAGCATCAACTATGTGCAAGACACTATATTGAGCATTCTGTCTAGGTCTTCAGGAACTTAGAGTTAACCGTTAATGGCCACATTTAATAGAATTACATCATTTTCAGAATGCATGGTTTTTAGCGTCTTAAGTGACTTCGGGATAAATAATATTTAGTAATGATAGTGGCTTTCTATGGTGTTGTCTTCCTAGCATATTTTTGAATTATTAACCCCATCCAACAATTTTGGTAACAAAGGAGCTGAGCTGTTCTTATCTTATATGAGCTGCCTTTGATCACAGTTGATTGGCCCACCTGACTGATGATGGACCAATGAGTCCCTAGTCCTTGGGTTTTGGACTTTGACCTGATAAAGTTCAAAAGATAAAACCCCATTTTGAAGTCCAAAGATGTGAAAATTCATTCTTGGGAGCTGTTATTACCAGGTGTCCCACCAAGTGGAGGAAGATGTTCTGAGAAGAGTGAGAATGAAGTCACCAGGCAGGAAGTCACCAAGATGACAAAGTTGGCTTGCCTTCGGTCTCTCTGCCTTTTCTTCCTGAGACTCTTCCTGAAAGTTGCCTCTGCCTTTTCTGAAATTTGGTGGCTATTCTTCATTGAACTCAATATGTCTACGTTTTGAAGTTATGAGGAGGAGTTGGGGTTATTGTTTTGTTTTATTTTGGGTTTTTGTTTTTGTTTTTGCTTAAGCTAAATAAAGTTTTGTGGCTTTCGATCAAAAGCCTTAGGTGGTACAAAGAGCCAATACAATATTATTGATCCACACATAATTTTAATAGCAATAGTGGAGAAAACTATCCAATACACTCTAGTCCTGCATGGAAAAATGTGTACAAAAAAGAAGCCAGACCTGTAATCCCAGTACGCTTGAGACTGCAACAGGAAGATCGTGAGTTAAAAAGCATGAAAAGGTTTTACTATTTCTTAACAACACCAACTCTATCACTTGAATTTAAAACATTATTTCATGTAGAACAAATGAATTTTGCTTTTGGAAGGGTAATTGGAAGTTATTTCATGGCAAAATTCAGGTCCTACCCTCTTGTTTTTTTAAATATAAAAAAGAGACCAAGGCTCAGCACCTTTAAGTGACAAATCTAACAACATCAACAATGAAATTGTGACATCAGACCCAAGTGGCATGTGTCCTTCATGAAATATGGAATTAGTGTCCAGGAATCTATTAAATGACTACTTAGAATGACCAAAGTACTAGACACTAGAGAAATTATTGTGCACATAATTTACAATATTATACAAAATAGGCTAAAACATTAATGTTACCTACTCTTGAGAGCTTTCTTTCATCTACCTATCTATGTCTTTTCCCATCTTCATTGTATATATTTAATCTGTACAATGTGATTTATTTTGCTTTCTTTTATTTCACAGGGTCTTGCTATGTAGCCCAGGCTGGCCTTAAATTTGCAGTCCTCCTACCTCAGCCTCCCAAATATTGGGATTACAGTTTATGTACCACTATGCTTGGTTCTGTTTTCACCAAAAAACAGAAAATTCATTCATAAATACATTTATTCACTACTTAATCATACATTTAATAGACTTGTAGCTTGTTTATTGTATTTCTAACACAATGTTGATGTAAATGGAAAGAAAAACATCTACTGACACCTGGTATTTTTTAATGGAGAAATACTTAATTTTAATAAATTATTCTAATAAAATGTTATTATTTCAAATGAATATGTAGATATGTAAAGAAATGTTACCAAATATTCTAGAGAAGCCAAAAAGAATCAGGTTTATAAGCTTGGCATTGAATTAGTAAATTGTAAAGACTGGTAATGTCTTTTTAATCATTTCCTATTTTCATCTAAGCTTGTCTTCCTCAGAAAGGCATGTGCTTAATTCTTATGCTGAGATTGTCTATACATGACCCCACAGATGTTTTTAAAGAATATAATGGATTAAGGTTAAATAATATATTTAAGATATATATTCAAGTGATATAAAATATTTCATTTAATATTTAAACCATCAACAAATATTTATTGATGTCCCATTGGCTCAATATTGTACTAAATACTGAAAAACAACTCTAAGTTTAGTATAAAAAACTGCTAGCTGTGTAAAAATATTTTACCAGAAAAGAAGATACTAAATATTGCATTACTCTCTGCTATTTATATGTGTATTCCACCCACTCTAGTGAATAATGAAGCTACTGTTAAAAGTTTGGTAAAAGATAAAATACTAGTGATCCTGAACCCCAATTTAATTAGGCTTGGGCAGGATTTATTATGAGTGTAGAGAAACCATCAAGAAGTTTTAAGAAGTGAAGCTCAGTGGAGATTATCTATGCAGTGTGCATATATATTTATAACTCCACTGGGCTCTTTTAACTCAACAAATAACCTTATTTTTTTCTCTTGCCCAAATAACTTTCTCTTTTGGAAAAAAATAATAAATTTCTTTGAACAATAGGGACACTTATTTTTAAGTGCAGAAACTGGCTTTATGGTTGGTCAAAAGAGGCTATAAATCAAGTGATTCTTACTATATATTTGAAATCTATGAGTAGCAGCCTTGTGGGTGAAAAGCTTGTCCTGCTGAAAATAGTCATGCCATAGCTCGGCTTAATCCTTGAAGGCACATGTTCTGGACTGTCAGGGCGCCACTAACTTGTGAAATTGTGATTATTCCTTTTGAGAACAATGCCACTGGGTTTTATTTCATGGTAAAATAAAGTGATTGAATTATAAGAATACAGCTGTTCGTTCAGTCAAGAAAAAGACTTTTCTAGGGTATGCACATCCAGGTCCCTGGAACAAAGCTAGGACAACCTGCCTTCCTCTTACGGAGAGCCATGCAGAACAATAAAATAGGTTTCCTAACATTATCTTATACATACCAAAATATTCCACTGAAGGGGATTTTTAGACTTCAAATGCCATTCGTTTCACTGGCACATATTTTCAGGCCTTTCTCTAGAGAAAATCAGCATGACTGAACGTACCCCAAGAGTTTACTGTGACTATGGAGGGCTCCCAGGAACTGTAGATGTAATTAATTACATAGACACTCAAACGTTTTATAATTCTAACAGAATTTGTTGTCATGTCAAAAGTGTCTTTCAATATTTTGCTGGAAATCTGGAACAGTATGTCCTTGAATGTTCATTACAGTCACTGAATAGAGCTCAGGGAATTCTTTTTGCATGTTGTTTTTTCACTTTTTGTTTGAACTTGTAACTAACCTATTTTTTTCCACCCTACTCACTTGCCATTGCCACAGTGGTGAGTATTTATACAGCTGTTCTGGTCCCTGAGCTGCTGAATAAGGCCCTGATTATTTCAAACAACTTTTGTAATTAGCTTTCAAGAAGCAAATTGCTATGTTATATACAGTGTCTGTGATTACAATAAACTGCTCTATTTCATAACATTTCAATGTGGGCTTTAATTGGCAAGACTCAGCAGCATAGTGAGCAGTCCATGAACTCTCTCAAATACACTGCAAAAAAACAGAAGAATGTTTAACAATCAATAGAACAAGTACAGTGCTTTTAGCTCAGTGTGGTTTTAAAAGGATCTATTAAATCAAGAAAAACCCTGAAATGCTAGGTTGTACTTCTCCCTTGGGCTATTCCTGTGGCTCACAAGTGGTGTGAAAAACCAAGCAAGCTCAGTGATTCAGGCAGATAAATCTCACAAGTTCTTCCATTCTTTGATGTTTCATGATTTAAGTATTCACTGCACAAATATTTAAGAAACACTTAGTATCTCTTAAGAGGTATTTCCAGGCATCTGCCAGGGAAATGCTTCCCAAAGAAGCTGATGCCATGGGAGACCCATGTAGCAGGAGCAGGGAAAAGTGTAGGTGATTGGCCAGCGCCCCGCTGGAGAGAGAGGCTATGTGAACTGGGCCAGTTTCCACACCTCCAATTTCCCCTTTTGTTCTTCCCAAAAGGCAAATATTTTTTGCAGTTGCTCTTCCTTCCCATTGTCCTATTTCTTGGAGGTGTTAAAAGTAGTTAAATATAAGTGTTGGGGTTCAGAAAATGATAGTCCAAAGTATGGACCTTGGACATGCTCAGTTCTTTAACCTAAAAAGCAGACTCAGGAACCATGTCCTCTGACCCTCTCTCACTCCTCTGTCTCTGCCTTCTTTCTTCTCCAAAGTGAAGAGAGGGAATTTCTCTGAAGTTCCTCTATCTACCCAGAGACCAAATCTGCCAAAAAGGAACAGGATTCCCATCCATCCCCTCCTATTATTTCATCAGCCAAAGAAGATTAAACTCTTATCACAAAAGAAAAGATTGAAAATCAAACATCACACCCAGAGCCCAGATAAACTTTGTCTCTGGCCATTGTCTCTTCCTTGGAAGCATCCATCTCCCTTAAGTCATTTACTCTTCTTCTAAAGTTGTCTTCACCCCTGTGAAGAGGAGTGCATAAGTTTCTGAATCTCACTGGGCTATTGGTTTCTCACTTCCCTATGATGTAAAAACTTGTGTACATTTTTCCCTGTTAACTATTATCTGCTTATTTCTCAGACTCAAGTTATCAAGACTCCAGATAGGAAAAGAGAAACTTTTCTCTCTCCTACGTATAATTTAAGCCAAATTGCTACGTCAATCCACGATATCTTGGCACATAACCAAGAATAATGTATCACCCAGAAATCTTGGACCTGGTACTTTGCCCTTTTTAGACGATGACTCATTTCTGAGTTTGCCTACAAATGCTTTCTTTATACTAATTGACCATGTTTGAAATTATGAATACAAGCACATGTATGTAACATATGCTAGGCACCCAAGCGGTGAAATCTGCAGGCACCCCTGTCATCTCTGTTCTGCATTCCCTTTCTATGCGGCCATAAAATCCCTCTTTTCCCTTTTCTAACTGCCTCTGCCCTTTTTGATGGTACTGACAACTACAAAACCCATTTCAACCACAAGAGTAGACATAGCTGGCCAACAGGAGCCTCCAGATCTTTGTCCAGAGATGGGTGTTAGACTCAAGCAGACCCAATAGATCCCTTTACAAGAAGTGATGTGCTTGCTGGAAGATTATAGATGGGTTGCTGAGAGCAGCATGAGTACAGGAGCCGTGGGAGGCCAGATAGGGTCTCCCACATGTGAGTTTGACATATGACAAAATTACCATACTGCCTAAGCCTGAAGAAGACTCACTGCAGACGATGCTGTGGCAGTAGAAGACCAACATGTATCAGTGGGATCTGCAGACTTGGCACAGTGGCTTGAGGATATATGAAAGTTCCTGCAGCTAACTCCTACACAGTTCTGAAAAGAAATAACTAATATTTGGGGTACACCTCAAATCAGGATTTTAGTGAAAGTAGTTTATTTTGGAGGAGAGTTCAGGATGCAACATGAGGAAGTGGGAAATGAGAGTGAAAAGCCAGCAAAAACAATGAAGAGTTTAAGTGAAGAATAGGCTACCACTGTGGGCAACTGGCCCACTCTACCTAGGGACTCTGAGAAGCTGATGAAAACTTGGTGGACAGCAAAGCATTTGTAAATTTATCCACCAGCTCATTCCCTTCTTTACCTGAGGGTCACTGCTGAGAATTAATTTCCACTGTGTACCCAATTTGCCCTACAAGCTCATTCCCACAGTCAGAGAATGCTCCCAGGTAGAGAAACATGAGAAGCTGAAACTGTCCATGGGAACCTTCCAGGATGGAAGGACACCATGGGATGCAGGACACCAAGAAGTCTTCCACAATTTGTCACCAATTTTGGGGAGTTGGTAGAGTTCTAATCATTGCATTATTTGATTTAAAAAAGTAAAAAAAAAAAAAAACTAATCAAAATACTGAAGAACCAATTTAGAGAAATGACTTCTTTCCACCCCAACCCCAAACAAGTACACGTTAAAATATTTTAAGTCATGGTTTCCTGAAACAAGTCTCAAAAAAAAAGTATAAGACAGATGACATAAAGAAAACACCTGCAGTGATGATTTGAATTTGCATATCTGTGTAAATAATCAAATGTATGACTTAGGTTAAAAGTCTAATACAGTCCTTTAGTAAGAACTGCTATTTTGAAAATTAATTGACCATCCTCAATGAGAAATCTATACCCATTGAAAGTAATATGAAAAGGTAAGACGCGTTTATAAGGTTTCAAATTTTTTTGGTATATTTATTAATATGTGCACATATTGTTTGGACCATTTCTCCCCACTGCCTCCCGTCCCTCCCTGTCCCCCCACCCCCCTTGCTTCCAGGCAGAACCTGTTTGTCCTCTTCTCCAGTTTTGTTGAAGAGAAGATATAAGCAATACTAAGAAAGACATAGCATTTTTGCTAATTTGAGATAAGGATAGCTATACAGAGAGATTCCTAACATTGATTCCATGCACAAGTGTATTACAACCTGAACTGATTCATCTCTACCAGACCTCTTCACTACTTCCCGGTCACCTTCCCATAGTGACCTCTGTCATTTTAAGGTTATTATATTGGCTCCTCTACAGTAGGCACATCAAACACTTTCAAGTTTTGGGTTTCCTGCCTTTCCCTATTCCTCCTGTATGTGTTCTCTCCTTACTGTGTGACCCATGTCCAATAATATTACTGCATTTGTTTTAGGTCTAAAGTCTGCATATGAGGGAGAACATACGATTTTTGGCCTTCTGAGCCTGGCTAACTTTGCTTAAGATGATAAGCCCAAAAAACATGATGGTATTTGATGTCCTCAATGCAAAGGAACTAATGCAGAAACTTTAAAGCAACAGAGCCCAATAGGAGAAGGGGATCAGGAACTAGAGAACAGGTCAGTTCGAGAAGAATCAAGTTAGAATGAAACACATATGTACATGTAAGCAATGCTAGGAATCTCCCTGTATAGCTATCCTTATCTCAACTAGCAAAAATGCTTTGTCCTTCTTATTATTGTTTATACTCTCTCTTCAACAAAAATAAAGATAAGGGCAGAACAGTTTCTGCATGAAAGTGAGGGGGGAGGGGGGAGAGGGAAGAGGGAGAAATGAACCAAACATTGTATGCACATATGAATAAATGAAAAATAAATAAATAAATAAATAATAAATTAAAAGATGATGCTCTCCAGTTCCATCCATTTACCTGAGAATGACAAGATTTCATTCTTCTTCATGGTAGTAAAATTCCATTGTGTATAAATACCACATTTTCTTAATCCATTCATCAGTAGTGGGGCATCTTGGCTGTTTCCATAACTTGGCTATTGTGAATAGCGCTGCAATAAACATGGGTGTGCAGGTGCCTCTGGAGTAAACTGTGCTGTATTCCTTTGGGTATATCTCTAGGAGTGGGATTGCTGGATCATATGGCAGATCTATGTTAAGTTTTTTTAAGAAGCCTACATATTGTTTTCCAGAGTGGTTGTACTAGCTTTCAGTCCCACCAGCAATGTACAAGGGTTCCTTTTTCCCACATTCTCACCAACACCTGTTGTTGGTGGTGTTTTTGATGATGGCTATTCTAACAGGGGTGAGGTGGAATCTTAGTGTGGTTTTGATTTGCATTTCCTTTATGGCCAGAGATGATGAGCACTTTTTCATGTATTTTTTTGGCCATTTAGATTTCGTCTTTTGAAAAAGTTCTGTTGATTTCAGTTGCCCATTTCTTTATTGGTTCATTGATTGGGGGGTTAGTTATTTGAACTCCCTCTATATTCTGGTTATCAGTCCTTTGCCTGATGTAGCACTCTGTGGGTGGTCTCTTAAGTTTAGAGACCATTTGTTTTGTTGTGCAGAAGATTTTTAATTTCATGTAGTCCCATTTATCCATCCTTTCTCTTAGTTGCTGAGCTGCTGGGGTTCTATTGAGGAATTCCTTGCCTATTCCAATTGCTTCAAGAGTATTCCCTGCTCTTTTCTGTACTAGTTTCAGAGTTTCAGGTCTGGTATTGAGGTCCTTGATCCCATTTTGAGTTGATACTCATATAGGGTGATATACATGGATCTAGTTTCAGTTTTCTGCAGGCAGATAACCACTTTTTCCAGAACCATTTGTTAAAGAGGCTGTCTTTTCTCCATCTTATGTTTTTGGAGCCTTTGTCAAAAATAAGGTGGACATAGTTGTGTGGATTCATATCTGGGTCCTCTATTCTGTTCCACTGGTCTTCATATCTGTTTTGGCGCCCATACCATGCTGTTTTTATTGCTATTGTTTTATAATATAGTTTGAAGTTGAGTAATGTAATACCTCTGTCAGGCTCTTTTTGCTGAGTATTGTCTTGGCTATTCGCCACCTCTTGTGTTTCCAAATGAACTTTAGAGTAGATTTTTCAATCTCTGTGATGAAAGTCATTTGGGATTTTGATGGGAATCGCATTGAACATGTATATTGCTTTTGGTAGTATAGCCATTTTTACTATGTTGATTCTACCAGTCTATGAACACAGAAGATATTTCCACCTTCTGTAGTCTTTCTCAGACTCTTTCTTCACAGGTTTGTAGTTCTCCTTGTAGAGGTCATTCATATCGTTTGTTAAGTTTACTCCTAGATATTTGATTTTTTTTTTGAGACTATTGTAAATGGAATTGTTTTCATATATTCTTTCTCAAGTTGTTCGTTGTTGCTGTATAGAAAAGCCACTGATTTTTGTAAGGTGATTTTCTATCCTGCCACATTGCTAAAGCTGTTTATAATATCTAGGAGTTTGGGGGTAGAGTTTTTTGGGTCTTTGAGGTTTAGGATCACATAATCTGCAAATAGGGATATTTTGACATTTTCTTTACCTATTTGTATTCCTTTTATTTCTTCTTCTTGCCTTATTGCTCTGGCTAGGAATGTCAGGACTGTGTTGACTAGAAGAGGGGATAGTGGGCACCGTTGCCTGATTTTCGGGGAAATGGTTTCACTTTTCTCCATTAAGATGGTGTTGGCTGTAGGTTTGTCATATATAGCCTTACAGTGTTGAGGTACTTTCCTTCTATTCCTAGTTTTCTTAGAGCTTTTATCATTATGTGGTGTTGAGTCTTATAAAAGGCTTTTTCTGCATCTATTGAGATGATTAAATGGTTTTTGTCTTTGCTTCTATTAATGTGCTATATTATATTTATAGATTTGTATATGCTGAACCACCCCTGCCTCCCTGAGATGAAGCCAACTTAGTCATGGTGGATGATCTTTCTGATATGTTGTTGGATTTGGTTTTTTATTATTTTATTGAGGATTTTTGCATCGATGTTCATTAAGGAGATTGGCTTATAGTTCTCCTTTCTGGATGTGTCTTTTTCTGGTTTTGGGATGTAATGTAATACTGGCTTCATAGAATGAGTCAGGCAGTATTCCTTCCCTTTCTATTTCATGGAAAAGTTTAAGGAGAGTTGCTATTAGTTCCTCTATAAAGGTCTGATAGAATTCAGCCAAGAATCCAAAAGGTCCTGGACTTTTCTTTCTTGTGAGACTCTTTATTGCTACTTCAATTTCATTTCATGCCATAGATCTGTTTAGGTGGTTAATATCCTCTTGGTTCAATTTTTGATGGTCATAAGTATCTAGAAATTTGTCCATTTCTTCAAGACTTTCAAATTCATTGGAATATATGTTCTCAAAGTAGTCTGATGATTCCCTGGATTTCTGTGGTGTTTGTTGTTATCTCCCCTTTTAGGGTTCTGATTTTACTTATTTGGGTTTTTTCCTCTTCATTTTAGTCAGATTTGCCAGGGGTCTGTCAATCTTGTTTATTTTTTCAAAGAAAGAGCTTTTTGTTTCATTGATTCTTTGTGTGGTTTTTTTTTTTTTTGTCTCTATTTCATTAATTTCGGCCCTTATTTTTATTATTTCTCTCCTGTTTGTTTTAGGTTGTGCTTGTTCTTGTTTTTCTAAGAGTTTGAGATATAGCATTTGGTCATTGATTTGAGATCTTTCTATCCTTTTAATATATGCACTCATGGCTATAAACTTTCCTCTTAAGACTGCCTTTGCTGTGTCCCATAGGTTCTAATAGGTTGTGTTTTCATTTTCATTAACTTCCAGGAAACTTTTAATTTCCTCTTTTATTTCTTCAATGAAATAATTGATCATTGAGCAATGTGTTATTCAGCTTCAAACTGTTTGAATATTTTTGCTATTATTTTTGTTGTTGAGTTTTAGTTTTGATGCATTGTGAAAAGATAGAATGCAAGGGATTATTTCTACTTTCTTATATTTGCTGAGGCTTGCTTTGTGCCCTAAGATATGATCAATTTTCCACAAAGTTCCATGGGCTGCTGAGTAGAATATATATTGTGTAGATATTGGATGAACTATGCTGTAGACTTCAGCTAGGTCCATTTGATCTATGGTGTGATTTAGTTCTAGAATTTCTTTATTGATTTTTTTGTTTGGTTGATAGGGGGTATTAGAGTCTCCCACTACCACTGTGTTGGAGTCTATATGTGCTTTTAAGTCCTTTAAAGTGTGTTTGATGAAATTGGGTGCACTGAGATTGGGTGCATTTACTTTGATAATTGTTATTTCCTTTTGTTGTATTTCCCCTTTTATTAGTATGGAGTATCCTTTTTTATCTCATTTGATCAAGGTAAGTTTGAAGTCTACTTTGTCTGAGATAATTATTGCTACTCCTGACTGTTTTCAGGGACCATTGGCTTGGTAAATCTTCTTCCAGCCTTTCACCCTAAGCCAGTGTTTGTTTAAGTCAATGAGATGGGTCTCCTGTAAACAACAGATTATTGGGTATTCCTTTTTTAATACAGTTTGTCAAGTGGTGTCTTTTGATGGGGGAGTTGAGTCCATTGACATTCAGTGTTAATATTGATAGGTATGTGGTGATTACTGTCATTTAGTTGTTTTTGTTGTTTAAAGATTTGATTGTGCAATTGAATCAATGTTATTCTCTGGTTCCTTGTTTTTTCTTCTCCTGTGATTTGATACTGCCTGTCTTCTCATGGTTTTGTTTGCATTCATTTTCTATGTGCAGAATTCCTTGGAAAATCTCTTGTAGTGGTGGTTTGGCAGTCATATAGTACTTTAGTTTCTGCTTATCATGGGAGACTTTTATTGCTCCATCTATTTTTGAATGATAGTTTTTCTGGGTAGAGTATCCTAGGGTTGAAGTTATTTTCATTCAGTGTCTGAAATACCTCACTCCATTCCCTTCTTGCTTTTAAGGTTTCTGTTGAGAAATCTGCTGTGATTTTGATGGGTTTACCTATATATGTTACTTGGTTTTTCTCTCTTATAGCCTTCAATATTCTTCCTCTTTTCTCTGTGTTTGTTGTTTTAATGATAATATATCATGGGGAAGTTCTATTTTGGTCAAGTCTGTTTGGTAAACCCATACCTGAATGGGTATAGCTTTCTCTAGTTTTGAGAAATTTTTTGTTATTATTTTATGGAATATATTACGAATCCCTTTTGCTTGGACCTCTTCTCTTTCTTCAATGCCCATGATTCTCAGGTTTAGTTTTTTGATGGAGTTGGTGAGTTCTTGCATATTCCTTTCATAGTTCTTGAATTGTTTGGCTAACAGTTCTTCAGTTTTATTTTTTTTAATTTCTATTTTATCTTTGAGTTCTGAGATTCTGTCTTCAACTTGTTCTAGTCTGCTAGAGTGGCCTTCCACTGTGTTTTATGTTTCTGTTTGATTCTTTTTTCTGAGGTTTTCCATATCATGGGTCACTTCCTCTTTAATATTTTCTATTTTCATCTTTAATTCATTTAGTTCACCATTTATAGTGCTCTCTGTTTCATTTTCATGTTTATTTAGGGATCCTATGAGTTTATTTGTTTCTGTGTCTTCTCATCTTCTTTATTTTTGATGTCCTGAAATTTCTTGAGTGCATTTTGTACATTTTGGTTAACCACATCTAGTATCATCTCCGTGAAATTCTCAGTGATTACTTGCAGGGTTTCTACTTTGAGAATGTTTTTGTGGGCATTGCTGTGTTCCTTGGTGTCATTTAACTTTGTTTTGTTGGAGTCTGGAACTGGGTATCCATTTTCTTCATTTCCCTCTGAATCCTATATTAAATTATTTTTGGGAGGAGAGTGGTTTCCATCCCTTTTTTGTCTTCCCATCACTCCACTTGGTACTGTGCAATTATGTTCTTGATAGGCTACTTGGTGGTTTTAGTCACCTGTTTTCTTTCTCTTGATTTAATTTTTGTTTTGTGGCTATCTTGGGTTTTTAGCTAGGTTGGTGTGCTATTTCTGTCCCTGGTCTCAATGTAATTTAGTAATAACTAATTCAAAGGTTTAATAACCAACCAGTAGTTTACATGTTATATAGAAGACCCCTTGGTGGTAATATAAGCAGTGGGAGTTAGGGGATTAACATTTGTAAGGCTAGCTATAGAAATTTAGGGAGTTGGATAGGGTGGCACTAAAGGGGTAGGTGGGAAGTGGTCCAGGGGCTGCTGGTTTTTGTGGTCCTTGTGTATGTTTGGGTGTATTTCTGTTGTTGTAGTAGAGGGTGCTTGTTTTAGGGATTGCAGGGGTTTGGGATTGTGTGAAGTTGTTGTATTAGGTTGGTCAGGGGGTAATGAGTGTGTAGGAGAGAGGGGTAGTCTGGTCACAGGTTGGGGGAGAATGGGAAGGGAAGGTGAAGGCAGGGGGAGGGAGTGGGTGAGAAGGGACAGAACAAGTTATCAAGGATGGGAGCAATGGATTTTAACACAGAGAAGGAGGGAGAGTGAAGGGGTGAGAGTAGGGATGAGAAGATGATGATGGTAAAGTTGATAGTATAGAAAGAAAAAAGATCACAGGAGTAGAAATAAAAAATATAAAACCCACAATAACAAAACAAAAAAAAAACAAAAAAAGACCAAATAAATCAATGGGAAATAAATGAACAAGTGAAAAATCAAAAAAAAAAAAAAGAAAGAAAGAAAGAAAAGAAAAACACCAGGTTCAGGAACAACAGAATTTCAGTCTTAGTTTAAGTTCTGCAGTTACAACTTTGGCATCCAGTTCTGGTATTGGCATATAAGCAGAAACCCTGATGTGGTCTCACCACACGATTGGCTTGTGAGTAGTGTTTTGTTCTTCTATCAATTAAATTGAAATTGTAAGGTGAGGTAGGTTTGCCAGATCATGCAGGGTGCTCAGAGCTGTTGATTTCCCCAGCGGATAGCTGTGTTACCCTCAGCTGCAGCTGTTTAGTCATCTCCTCCCCCAGTGAGGTATGGCTGTTTAAGTTTGAATGCCGCCCTCAAGGTCAGGAGATCAGGTCTGTAATTCACTCATTGCCCTGTTTTGGAGGTGGCTTTTCACTGTGTATGTTTACTGGGTTTTCTGCTCTGGGGGCTTATTTCTTTGCCCCACCCTTTTTCTCTGAGGCAGTTTCAGTGTTCTATCAGCCCCCTCTGCTGTCAGTGTGTTATGACAGTTCACTGTTTGTTTTTCAGTTTTGTGGGGCAGTTTGATTTTGGGTGCAGTTCACAGGCTCAAAAGATAGCTCTGTGATCCACTACCTGCCCTGCTTTGGGGAGTGGCTTATCACCCACCAGCTCTTCGCCTTTTTGCCTTTCCAGTGTTTGTTTACTGAGAGTTTGCACAGAGATTAGCTCCTTGCCCCTCTCCCTTTCACCAGTGCACTTTCAGCATTCCCACCCCCTCTGCTGTTCTGCTAAATTACAGTTCACTGTTTGTTATCCAGTTTTTTGTGGGGGGGATCAGTCTGCCCAGGGGCTGTGCTGGTTTATTCCAGAGGTGGCTGGGGGAATTCCACATGACACGTGGTGCTCACCCGTTTGGTCTGTTGAATGTCTCACAGGCATGTTTGGAACCAGCAGCAGCAGCTGTGGTGGTGGCAGCCCTCAAGTTTCTCCAGTCTAAGGACTCAGGAAGTCAAAGGTTTGATTCTGTTTAGTGCTTTATTTCCCTTTGTGGAGGAGGAGAAGAGAAGGAAAGAAGAAAAAAATCACCATGGGGAAGGAGGGTCTCCCCGGGGCGGGACCCACCTTGATGGCTGTGCAGCAGGTTGCAGCGGTTAGGTGCAATTAAAGGCTGATTTGTGGATCAGTCTTTGAATTTTTCCCTGCACCTAGTTTGATGGCAGTTATTATTTTGGCTAGAAGCAGTCAGAATTACCCAGGTGTGGCTCCAACATCTCAGGGAGATTTTGGAGTCATGGAGCTTAGGCTTTCTGCTTCCATACCATAGTCATCATCTTGGATCCTCTCTAAAGTTTCAAATATTCTAACACAACCTGTTACAGACCTATTACAATATGCAAAGACAACTTCTCAATACAATTGGAGTATCGGAACTATACCTTTAAAATTCTGAGAGAAAGATTACTATCAAGTAAGGATTGACACTATATTTGGCTAAATGATGATTAATTTGATGGCAGAGTTAAAATAAATCATGGAGAAGGACTTAAAACTTGTTTCTTACACATCCACTACTTAGGAAGGTACTAAAGATGTACTCCAGCAATGCAAAACAAGAGAACACATATTGAGTGCAGTGGCCAATACCTATAATCCTAGCTACAGGGAAGGAGGATTGGCAGTTTGAGGTAACCCAGGCAAAAAGTCAGCAAGACCCTACCTCAATAGACAAGCCAAGCATGGTGACACTCATCTGTAATACCAACTATAGGGAAGCAGAGGTAGGAAGATTGTGGTCTGAAGCCAGCTCCAGGTCAAAATCAGACTCTGTCTGACAAATAACCTAAAAAAGCAAAGAGGACTAGAGGTATAGCTCAAGTGGGAAAGCACTTGACCAGCAAGTGCAAGGCCCTGAGTTCTAGAGAGAGACAGAGAACAAAGCTTCCCAAAACCTGCAATTCAAACCCAAGATTAATTAGAAAAAGATCTGGATGGCAGCCATCCCACAGGCCTATGGAGTATCTCATAGCTGGTATGGACTGGTGATCGAGTCACATACCCGAAGCATGAAAAAAAAATCCCAGAAGCATGAAACAGCCTGTGTTCCAGGAGCTTCCCATATTCAGAAGCAGGAGGGATGAGAGGGGAGTTTGGAGAGGTATGTAGAGCAAGGTCACTAGGAAGATGTGTGCCAGGTGCAGGAGAGCTGTTAGCCCAGCTCTCATGTCACTCCAACTGCTTGCTCAAGAGCAGGGGGAACAGGCCTCATCAGCACTCCTGCCTCTCCATTCAACTCTTTGATTCAACACCATCCATATTATATTGACCAAAGCCAACTGCAGTGAAATTTGAAACACTGGCATCGTTTTGAAGACATTTCCTTGATATTCTTTGCTTCAAATGGCTGGATTTACTCACTGGAACCTAGGATTTCGGTTATATCCCCTCCCTTATCAAAATGTGCTTTAGTGAAAGTTAAAATGAATCACTTATTACTGAAGAGTCTATAAGTGAAGCACTTCTACCACTTTAAATCTTTTTTTAAAGTGGTAACATGGCTCTGTTTAGAAAGTTTTCTCTTCTCAACTGACTCATCCAACTGAGGAAATTTTCCTAACCTAACATAATATGATCATCATTTAAAAGTAAATAAGCCAAACAGACCGTCCCTGAAGTTTAGGGGGGGGAAAGTATGTACTAAAATCACACTTTCAAATTTAATGAACTTTTCCAAAAACATGCAACTACATAATTAATTGAAATGATAATTTTTAATAAAAGCATTTAAATATGTTTAAAATAATAGCAATAATATGCTATGCTTAAATTAAATTTCAATATTCAAAAACAATTAGTTTTTTTTGGTTTACTTTTCCCAGTACATTTTACCTTTGTTTTTTCCTAAGGTTACAGTGTAGTGAGGCTACCTAATACCACTAAATGACCATCTAAAATGTCATAGCCTGTTTGGATGACCATCACAGAATATCACTCACAGGGTTCTTTTTTTAATTTTATTTTATAAATTTTTTATTAGGATATATTTGTTATATGCGGGGATTTATAGTAATAATTCCAACTAAGTTTATATTGTACATTAGTTACATTGTCCCTATCTATCTCCCTCAGCCCCCTCCATGCCCCGCTTAAAGTAACTGCAAGAGGTTTCTTTGTTCTATTTCATACAAGTATATGAAATCCATCAACCATATATCCTCACCTTAATCTCCTTCATTCACCCTCCCCCCCTACTAGTATCCACACACCCATACCGTACCTCTTTTACAGTGTGTCTTCATTATTATTTTAGTTGATGTGTGAAGGGGTGTCTCAATGTATCCCTGCTGTGGGTACACTTTACTTTGGTCCATTCAACCCCTTCCATTACCCCTTGCATTACTCTCCCTTACCTTTTTACCTTCCACCCCCCATTTTTCAACAACTTTCAACACATATCATTATATCCTCTATCTTCATAGATGTTATGGTTCTTAAACAACTAAATGCATCACAGTACAGTTCTGGAGGCTGGAAGTCCAAGATCAAGGTACCAGTGTGGTTCATTTCCTGCTGGAGATTCTCTTCTGGGATTGCAAATGGTCACATTTTCCCTGTGTCCTCATATGTTGGACAGAGAATGACCTGTGATGTCTCTTCTCCTTCTTGCAAGGGCAGCACCCCTATTAGACCAAGGCCCATTCTTTTTTTTTTTATTATTGTTTTATTATTCATATGTGCATACAAGGCTTGGTTCATTTCTCACCCCTGCCCCCACCCCCTCCCTTACCACCCACTCCGCCCCCTCCCTCTCCCCCCACCCCCTCAATACCCAGCAGAAACTATTTTGCCCTTATCTCTAATTTTGTTGAAGAGAGAGTATAAGCAATAATAGGAAGGAACAAGGGTTTTTGCTAGTTGAGATAAGGATAGCTATACAGGGCATTGACTCACATTGATTTCCTGTACGTGTGTGTTACCTTCTAGGTTAATTCTTTTTGATCTAACCTTTTCTCTAGATCCTAGTCCCCTTTTCCTATTGGCCTCAGTTGTTTTTAAGGTATCTGCTTTAGTTTCTCTGTGTTAAGGGCAACAACTGCTAGCTAATTTTTTAGGTGTCTTACCTATCCTCACCCCTCCCTTGTGTGCTCTCACTTTTATCATGTGCTCAAAGTCCAATCCCCTTGTTGTGTTTGCCCTTGATCTAATGTCTGCATATGAGGGAGAACATACAATTTTCAGTCTTTTGGCCAAGGCCCATTCTTACAACCTCATTTAGCTTCTATCACCAACTCACAGTTCCTATGTCCAAATGCAAGCACACTGGGGGGTGGGAGCGTAGGGCTTTAACAGATGAGTTCAAACACTGAGTTCATTACATGAGATAATCCCAGCACTTTTATTATTTGTGCTTTTCTTTGGCTAAGAATTCATTACCCTATAAACCGACAGCAATTTAATTATGTAAGTGGTGTCTTTTTTAACATTCCCATAGAAAGTTAACAGCAGACACTGGAATACTTATTTAACCATGAGTGACACACTACAATCTTTTGAGATAGACAGAGCAATAAATTATATTGAACAGTTCTAAAATTTTACACTTAGGCTAAACCAGAAAATAACTAAAAACAATCACCACATCAGCAAGAATAACTATGTTAACCCTTTTATATTTATAAATAATAATAAAAGTCCACTTTACATACTTCATCTATTTTAGAAACCAGGAAGGCAGGGTTGGGAGTATACGGGTTATACCTCAGAGGTGGAGCGAGTGCCTCCATGCTCAAGGACCTGGATTTCATCCCCAGTACCATGGGATGTGAAGCCAAAGAAAACCATCAAGCATCTCTGAAGAGCAAATAATATTTTGGGTCTTTTTTTCTGGTACGATAAGTACTAAAAATCACAGTATGTAAATGAGCATCCCTTATCCAAGATGCTTAGGTCAAAAGTGTTTCAGATTTTCAAGTTTCAGTGTTTTTACATTTTTGGAATATTTATATATTTATTGAACATATATATTATATATATATGTAGATATATGTATATATCTACATATATAATATATATGTAGATATATATATGAAATATCTTGCATATGGAATCCATGTCTGCACGAAAAATTTATTTAAGTTTCATCTATACCTTTTAACATAGCTTAAGGTAATTTCATACAATACTTTTTTGTGCATTTTGACTGTGACCCATCTAATAAGGTCAGGTGTGGAATTTTATAGGATCATGCAGGCTTTGGAGCTAAAAGCTTTGGATTTTGGAGCACTTTTAGATGTAGGGTTTTTGGATTAGGGATTGCTCAAACTTGTATCATCCTTAATGTAATATGTATGTAAACATGTGCAGTTTCCTGTAAAGTACTATACAAATGTAGTGTAAGTGCTATAACATGGCAAAATGAAAATCAGCATAGACTCTTACAACCTAAGAAACACAGAAATCTCATCTTTTAGAAGAGGCATGTATAATTCGGTAAAGTAAGATAATGTCAAGTACTCTTAAATTTGGGGGCTAAGATTGAATTTATGACCTAATTATTTGTGAACTCTTTTTATGCTTAAATATATGAAGGTCTGTAGTGTAATGGCTATCTGCACTCCACGAATACTACTTCCAAAGAGTTTGTTAGTTTTGTCTTCTTTTTGTAGAACTGGGGTTTGAACTCAGGGTTTCACACTTGCAAAGCAGGCACTCCATCACTCGAGCCACGCCTCCTGTCCTTCTTGCACTCACTGGTTATTTTGGAGATGGGGTCTTAGGAACTATTTGTCTGTCTGGTCTTGAATCTCAAGTCTCCCAATATCAGCCTTTCAAGTAGCTGGGATTACAGATGTGAGTCACGAGCACTTGACCTGTTAGCTTCTCTATATCATTTGTTCCAAAGGATTTTTATTTTTGCCATTGCAGTCTTAAATCCATTGTTGTAGAGTACATGAAGGGTGACCATATAATTTGTCACCCAAACCAGGACATTTTTGAGAATGAAAGGTGCTACCAGGCATAAAAAGAAACCATTGTGAGCAACATAGGACATGCGCTTACCCTAAGTAGAGAGAAACAGTATTCCTCACACTTTGTGAATTTCCATTACTATCCTTTCTGTAATGAATTTTTATTTGTAAGTAAGAACTATCTAAAATATGCTAATTATCTTTCGTTTAGCTTTTGCATATATTTTACAACTTTTAAAATGGTTTATCTTAGCAATTAGAGATTTATTTGGATCCACATACGCTGTATTTTCCCAATTCTTTTTGAAATGAGTTAAAATACACGAAACATAAAGGATGGTAAATGGCATCAAGACTGTCACTCTTGGCCATGTTCAAGGTCAGCTGAGCCAAAAAAGTTAGCAAGAGCCTATTCCAATAAATAAGCCAGGCATGGTTGTAAACCCATTTGATCCAGTCTATGCCAGAGGCACACATCAGGAAAATCTCAGTCTGAGGTTGCCCCCCAGGCAAAAAAAAGTCATTCTTTACTACAAATATCTAATGTCATTAATTAGGTAACTTACCACTAAACATTCAAAAGCTTACTATATGCAAGTCATTGCTAATAGATAGTGTATTATAGGAGACAGGAAAGAAAAATGCAATTCTCACTTTCATAAGTATGTACAAATAATTGGTAAAAGGACAGGTCCCTGAAGTTCCCAGCGGTGATAAGGTTTAAGCTGAATCTCAAAGGACAAATTGATTAATCAGATAAGGACATTGAAACTCATGTGGGAGAATTTAGAGGTATGGCATGATCATGCTGGAGATCTGAGACTACATTGGAAGACCGAGTGTTGCTTTCGTTGGAATCTAAGTTGAAATCCATTTGCGACCAAGGCTAATGTTAGGGACCATCATGAAAGCTGAGTTCTCAATGCAGTATTGAAGGTGAGAATTGCCTTTATTAAAATTGACATAATAGTCATTTTTATTGCCTCTTCAATTCAGTATTTATCATTAAAATATTCTGTGTGGTGTTTTCATGCACACTAAGACTGAAAAAGTACCAAGTTTCCTATAAGAAGGAGCAAGTGATATGACATGCAGATTACCTGGCTATTCAACTTTTCCCACTTAAATAACTTAAACACTAAAATTGTTAAACACTTGTTCATGTTAAGATAACTATGAAACCATTTGTGTGACTAGGGTGGGGCAATTCTCAGCTTACCTACATGCGTTGCCAAAGTCTGTTTTCAGATTAAGTCTCTATAACCACAATGCAAGAAGTTAGATTAAGTGATGTGATTTCACCATGTTAATTAAAGTTACCTGGTGCAGAATATACACACTAAATTATATAGATGAGAATATATTTTAATGAACCAACTATGGATTCAGAATATGAGAATTTACCATGAATTACATTTATCTATAAAAGAGAAAACATTTGTATGGCATATTTATACCATGATATGGTATATTTAAACAAAAGGAATGGCCTACTATGAATAAACCTAAATTATGAATAACTTTTAGGTCACATTATTCACATGGAAGTACAAAATTTTAATTAAAAATTGGCATTGAAGCCTCTACTTGAAAAATACCCAGCAGTTAGTTGCCAATATACTAGAAAGATGCATTTCTTTGCTTAAAAAATCTGATATAATGCAGTCTTTCACTAATTCAAACTGACTCACACTGCCCCTCCCACTCCTGTGGTGGTAATTCAAATAGTTGATATTTTACTGCTCTGACATTCTCCATTTCCAATTAAGAATGATATTAAGCAAATCAAATTCAAACTAAAGCAGAAGCTGCAAAGCCAAGTTGAGAAGTAAAAAGATTGCTGATAAGGTGTGAAAACAAATATTCAGATTACTATGCCATGTTTTTGGTTTCTAAAAGAATTCAGTTTGAAAGATAGATCACTCACATTATGAGTATTGCTGAGATGGGCTGAAATATACCAAATATTTTTAAGATAGCATAAGCTACTAACACAGAATGCAAAATGAGCTAAAGACAGACACTGTGAATGAAGAACATAGAGATAAGGTGTTAGAATAAATTATCTATTCTGTCTGTTATTTATCTTTACTTCATGCTTTTAAATTAATTGTACTAAGCTAATGGAAACATGAAATTAGCATAATAAAAAGAACTTGAGAACTAGAGTGAGTAAATATTTATTGAGTGCCTACCATTTAACAATACAAGACAAAGTGCTGTGCAGTGGGAGTATCTCAAGTGCTTACAAAATAATGATTGAAATAATTTAAAAAGAAACATTCTAGTACATTCCATTGGGAGACATTTTTTTTAATTTAATATTCATACACATGTCACCTTTCTCTACAAAATTACCAATCTTAGCTTAAAATTACCAATCTCTGAGAATACTTCAAGGCATGTACAGAATAAATAACATAAAGTCAGTGGACACCATATGAACTCTGTAAACATGTACAAACAAAAATACTATTAGGTTCTGGGAAGATCAAATCACTTATGTCTTTAGTGATTAGAGAAGTCTGTAAGAATTCAGTGCTATTTGAATCTGGCTTCAAAGGACAAATAGGATTTGAATGAAGGAGATGAAACATTAGCATATTTCTGATTGCAAAAGTAGTTTGCTTAAAGGAATGGAGGCAGGGAAACCATGAGTGCAGGTGAATAGAATGAACCCATCTGCCTCTGGTCCATGGTGGTTGATTAATTTGTTGGTTGGGTGGGTGGGGAGAGATAGAGATGGGTCATTCATGGGATTTTTTTTTTTCAAGTACTGAGTTCTTATGAAGGAAATGATGTGATTGGAAATAGTAAAGTGAAGGCTGGTTTAAAAACCAGACAGAACTGGCATTAATACCAACCAAAGTTACCTAACCCTTCAGGACTGCCGTTTTTCTTCTAAAATGAGGTTAACAATTATTTCTACAAAATTTAAATGAGACAGATTATTTAGAGCATTTCTCCAGAGTACTGATGATTTTTACCATTAGAAAGAAACAAGATACTGAAAGGCTTTGAATGTAAATAAAAATAATTATTTTATTGAGTGTTTCCTACATGCCAAGCTCTGTTTTAAGCATTTGACAAGTGTGAATCTACAAGGTATTGAGGGAGCAAATCCTCCATCATCCGGCAGCCAGAGTCAGGATTTATGTGGACTCCAAAGACAGCACAAGTGCAGTTACTACTACAAAGGAGTAGTAACTCCTGGAGTAGTAACTTCTGGAGTTAGGCACCATGTGAGTCTTCCTGACTTCACAACTATCTGGCTGTGTGACATTGTCAAATAATAACTAATTCTTTACCTTGAGTTCTCCTTCATGTGAGAAATAGTTAATCCCTCACATGGAATGAATTTTTCTTCCAATAAAACTTTATTTATGAAAAAATAAAAAAGGCAGTGGTTCAGACTTGCCTTACCCAACTTTTTTGCCTCCATCATACTTTATTGACTCCAGGTTGGCCAATTGCTAGCTGGCTGAGATTTGGAAAATCATTTAACTAACTTCTAGTCCTCATTTTTCCTTTCTGCTATATCAGGTCAATAGCAAAGCATGATTGTGAGGATAAAATTAAATGATGTGTGTAGAAATGCTTTGTAAATTCAAGCTGTAGATTTTAGATTTTATAGTGTAAAGTTTGCAAAATATAAGGTGAAGAAGGTCCATTACTACGGGGAGCCATTGATCCCATGGCCCCATTGCCTTGGAATCTCATATTTCAATGATATTTGAAATATTTCTTTCCTAAAATTTTCAGGAAGCTATGATTAGTCTCAAGAAGGCTTGGGACATAGTTCAGCAGTTCAGCCTTTGTCTATCATGTGCAAAAACACAAGCAATTGAAAACCTTCCATGAGTTTTCACCTACTTTTACTTTCTCTTATAGCAAGCCTGTTTTTCCTGCACTGTATCCTTTTGGGAATTGTGTTCTGGAACTAATCAGGTAAATGCACCATCCATTGACATGAAGTTAGTGACATGCTGAAAAACAAAAAAGCAGGAATAGCAAACATTTTCCCATTACCTTCAATGATACAGAGACTGACTCAATCTTTCAACAAATGCTCATTGAGCATCCATTAGAAGTCAAGCATGGGGAGTACTGAAGATACAAAGATGAATAAGTTGCAGTTCCTGGTTTGTGTAAATAGGCCAGTTACAATGAACTAGACTGTTTTAGAAGATGAAACTTCTAGCCTTCATGGTTCAGGAAGCAAGCAACCCTTGACCTGGATATTTAAAGATTTGGCCCAGTGGAAAACTAATTTGTGTACAAACGCAGAGTCATGAAGGCACCTGTCATGGCAGGACCCTGTTTCACAAACTGCACTGGTTTAAATGCCGTCTTTATAACTGTTACCATGTGCACATATGACTTTCCACTCTTCACAGCACAATTTTCCCTAAATCAACTCACATCTTAAAACTTTTTATTTACAAAGAAAATTCCAGTTTTGTTGTGCAAATTATAAATTTTCTCCAAATATAAAAGTCAAAATAAATTCAGTACATAAAAAACAATAATGAATAAAAATGTTAACTCTTATACTATTAAAAATAATTTCCCTGACCACCAGTGAGATGCACTACACACTTTAGGTGACAGTTATTGGAGGAGTGGAAAATTCAAGGAGAAATTGGAAATTATCTAATAGAATTACAGAAAGTTTTAAATAGAGGGACTCTTCGAAACCATGTGATCTAATTACCATCATTTTACTGAGGTCAGGGAGAAAGTATTTTGCCCAAGATGGTGAAAATAAATGTAGAATTGGAAATTTACCCCTTTTAATTTAATGTTCTGTTCTGTGCATATGGGAGTGGATTTAACTTTCAATACTTAGTGACTCTGATAAATAAATTTATAGATTTCCCATTTTAGCCTGAGTCATCTAGAAACATGCTTGGGAAAAAATAATTGATTCAATATGCCCTCTTCTTTAGAAATGACATTAATAACTTTAAATAACACTAATGAAATTTCTAATTTCACTTGATATCACCATTAGCCTACTTCCCAAAGATTTTTTAAGTGAGTAATGATATTTCTAAGCAAGCATGGTAAACAAAACATGTTTCTCAGCCATATCATGAAAGTACCACCAAAATATCAGTAAAGGATTAAAGAAACAAAGAATTAAAAGTATAGCCTCTATCGTCCCCCCAAAACAGGGGAGACAACATCTAGTGGAGTGGCTCAAGTGGTAGCTTACCCACCTAGCAAGCAAAAGGCCCTGAGTTCAAACCCTACTACTGCCAAAAAAAGGAAAAAAATGAAACTAAAGAAGGGAGACAATAGAAGATGTATAATAACGAAGAAATTTTGGGAAAAATGAGAATATAGAGATAAACAGATGGTGATTTACCAGAGGAGAGATAGCTAAAGCTAAAGTGCCTACAGACTGGGGCATGAGGAAACCAAAACAAGCGGTGAAGACTCCCAGCACAACTGAAGTAAGGGGTAGGATTCAAAGTGAAAATGAAAGTAGAAGTATCAGTTGCAAGTCTCGATATGAAGCAATTAATCTCTGCTTTCCCCAGCCCAACCTACACATCTAGACATCCAGCCCTGCTTAAGTGATTAAATTGGCAAATTCCTTGACTTGAAAACCAAGGCAGAGGTAAGAACTGTGGTCAATGAAGGACTTAAATGAAAGTATGTCTAGTAGCCCAGAGATCCCCTGCCTCCAAACCTCAGTTACTCCCAGAACAGCCTAGGCAGGCAATTAGGGGATTGCATTCTGATGAAAGGAACCAGGTCAAAAGAACTGTAAATACTGACAGTTGAGTATCCTTTAGTCAATGGCCAATTCTTCAAATTAATGGCCCTTCTATGAGGTTGACCAGCCCATCAGCCAAATGCTGATGGGCTCTCTTTCCCTAGACAGGATTTTTCATAGTTCCACTTCAGACATATATAGACACTTTAAGGACTACTTTAGCAGAAAGAATGGTGACAAAAATAAGGAGAAAAATTAATTCAAAGTATGGAGGTACAGGGACTAAACAACTTAAATAAAACTATATTTAATAATTTCTGAGAGTTGGAGGTAATTGGATTCATTAAAACAAAACAGATTGCTAGGGAAAAAAATGAGGACCATTTAAAAATCAAGAAAAAAACTTAGAAATTATGTATTACAGTAGGAAGAATATTTTTATAAAGTATCAGTGGAAAGTGTGAGCCTTAAAAGAAGAAATAATGCAAGAAAGAAGAACCAAAAGGCAGATTAATAGGAATAGGAGAAAAGAGGTTTTATAAAGTAGATCTCCTTGCTAAGACTTGGGTAGCACTATCTATTTTAATTATAACATGGAAATGTCACATATAGCAGTTCATGCTCTGCTTACTTGCATTACATTTGCTCTGACTTGGGTTATCAAATATTTTAAATGTTTAAAATTAGTTGTGTACAACTTGACCTCAGAAACAGTCCCTCTATATTTTTAGTGACATACAGTATTGCCATCATCACATTCCTGTTTTATAAACTCCAGGCAATTTGTTTCATCCCTTTTAGGAGCCTGTAGTGCTGCTCAGTTTGTGGCCCTCTCACTTCCAGGTCCCTGGTTCAGTGAGCTGGGCTGTGAGCAATGGAGGGGAGTGCAGGTGTATGTGAGTGAGGCAAGACATTCCTGACAAAATGAGCCGAGCACTCTAAGGTGGTGCTGTGTGGTACCTTCTCCAGTGATCTCCTCATAGTATGGCCACTCATACGTGCGGAGGGATTTGATAACTGTCAAGCAAAAACAGAGCTGGACAGTAGTTAGAGCAACAAAAACAGATATGACTCAGGAACTGTTGCAATAGAGAAGCCTTAGCAGAGAATTGAGTTCATTTCCAAATATGGCAAGAATGAGTGGGGATTGTTATTAAGGGAAAAGCAGGGCTAGAGGGTAGGTGTCAGTGAACCGAAAGTTACTGAGAGGAGACATCAGGGATAAAAGTCTTCTTGCTAAACCAACTTACCCAGGATGATTGGATGCCACCCGGGAGATGGTGGATGGTGAGGAAATTCGATCAGATACAAAGGGTGGTATATTCTGGCAAACTGATGTAGCAGTTTTTTCACCAATAAATGAAGTGTTCCAGATGTTACTATGTTCTTAGAATATAACATCTAAGTTTAGGATGCTGCCTCAGGTGCATCAAAAGAATCACAATGAGTAGGAAGATAGCAAGGAATTATTCATTGACAAAGCAAAAGTACATCTGAAAGCATAAGGCAGGCAGTTGGATGAGGGCTGACTACATTGAAGCTGTTGGGATTTGGGGTTTTATTACCCAACGGGGTGGGGTTATTAGGTGGTGATAACTAGGGCCCTTTTCACCCTTGCTGAAATCGTTTGCTGACCGCACAGTGGCTGCCCAGTTGTGGAGAGTCATGCACCTGTGCTTTTGATAGGATGAGGATAGGATGAGGGCAGGTACCTGAGATGATGAGGACGGACAACTGAGCATTTGATCCTCTTTGTTCCTGCTGGTTTAGCAAGGAGTAATATGCAGACCTTAAAATGGGAAGGAGGATCCATAACAGGATGTAGGATCATAATCTTAATCCTTGGCCCAGGTTGGGGACAGTCTTGGATTTTATGGGGGTGTGGACCATTCAGGTAATAGAATCTCGTAGCCCAGTTTGTTTCCTCCTTCCTGCCCAGGCTTACCTATCTGCCTAAACTAACAATATTGTTGTCAAAACTGGATTCCACAAGGAAAGAGTTAGAAGCTCAATGTCAACCCTAGTCAAGTAGAAGGTTCAGAAGAGCCTAGTTTGGCCATGGGAAGAATCTCTGTTTTACCTTGGAACAAAATGAGTATTTACTATGTTTATTGTGATTCGCCTCCTTCTCCTCATTTTGTCAATAAATAGAGCAAATTATGTTCTAGTCAGCTGAAACCAAAACACAGTGGCAAAATATTTCCTTAGTTCACTTATCTACCACCCTCTCTATTCAATGTGACTAGTTTTTCCAAGTTTTACAACTCCCAGGAAATGTTCTTGTGCACTTAGATATAAGCTGATAAAGAATTTAAGAGCTCAGACTTCAGAAGCCAGAGAGTAAGGGCTCAGATTTTGACTCTGGCATTTGCTATCCATGTAATCTTGAGAATATTACCTGATCTCCTTCTAAGTCAATATAGGGACAATAATTGTATCCAAGCTCATAGACTTGTGGGCAATTAAGTAGTTTTATATGTAAAGACCTTGAACAGTGCCTGGTACAGAATAAAGACTGGCTATCAGCATCACTATTATTTTTTATGTTAAATTATTCTTTGAGGGAATACAGAATATGTTAATCCCACCTTCTTTGTTCTGGATCCTAAAATTTCCCCCACCCATCTTGTCCTTTGAACCTAAACCAAATGTCACTTGCTCATTCTGAACTAAGCTAATATAGTATTATAAAATAATAAAAATAAATCCCATATGATCTTATAAAGACTATAAGACAAAACTGGACCCTTCTATCAGTAAGGCAAGCCAGTTGTTCTGGATGCTTAGAAAAACAGAAACTCTATTTTTAATGAATACTATATATTAATTATTGTTTTAAAAGCACAAACACCTATTTAGTACAGGCTGCAACTTGTGGCTTGCCATTGGTATCTGAAGTGGAGGTAGTCTTGTGGGACTGAGCCCTTTTCTTGTGGGGTCTGCACAAACTTGGGAAGTGACTGTTAGAGTTAAGTCATATTGTAGGAGTCCATTTGGTATCTGACAAAATATGTAGAATTGGTTGGTGCAGGAAAAATCTCCCCAAAAATCAATTTGGGGTCACAAATGTCATAAGTAAGTCAAAAAGGAATTTAGGCCTGGGGTTATAGCTCAGTGGTAGAGCACTTGCCTAACGTGTGAAGTCATAAATTTGAACCTCAGAACTAAAAATATAAAAAATAAGGAATAAAATTTTTTAAGAAGAATTTTCCTTTTTAGTCCCTGACTTGCTCATCCTCTAACTCCCTTCTTTGAGGGGCAACCATTTTTAACTCTTTAATCTTTCTCTTTGTAGTTACATAGTGTGCTTATATTAATATTTCCTGTCTTTTTCCATTTTATGCATTATTTATTGATTCTCTTCAATGGCAGTTCAGGCTATCATTCATGTAAATTACTTCCTTCTAAACCACCCAACGTACTAATATCATTCTTTAGATTAAATCATAAATAATAGTCACATTACCATAAATAGGTACTATTGATTATTTTAAACTAGAGTATTGTGATTCTTTTTCAATTCTTGTGTACCATTTGTTCCTCTGGAATTTCAGCTTGACTATCTTTTTGTCTACTATTTGTCTTATGCCTGTTCTATAAATCTTTCAAATTCTTGGTCATAGCATATATTTTACCAACAATCACTAACTCTCTCAATAGTTTCTATTTTAGTTCTGACACTGTTATGTTTTCATCACCTTCCACTTTTGGATTGTTCTGGACAGTAAGTTTAGTTGCAGTTATTTTGTGACCTGTCCTTTTCAGTTCTATCCGTGGGACCTTTGTTGGCTTCAGGAACTCAGCCTACCATTCTTTGACCCTCTCTGAATTAGGATCATTTATTTCTCATGGTCAAAGTTCACTATTACACAGCAGGAAAAACACAGGCTTAAAGTCAACCAGACTCAGATTCAAAACCAATCTGCCACTTACCAAATGTGAGCTCTCACATTGTGTATTTACCTGGTCCCCTTTTTAGCACTGTGCATTAGGGAAAGTAATGCATTTTGCAAGACATTTGCATTTCCTTATCGAGGATTTATTCTGTTTCTGGGCACTATTCTAAGCAATTCACAGGCATTTTCTCATTAATCCTTATACCAACCTTATGAAATACATGGAATTATAATCCCCACTACACATGAAGAATCTAAGCAAGAGGCAGAATAAGTAATGTGCCAAAGGTCACACAGGGGTCAAGGAGTAGAGCCAAAATCCACACTCCGACTCTAAGTTATTACAGAGAGTAATTCTTTGTATGAAAATACTCCTTGACAGATAATGAACCATATGGCTTCTCCTGTGCATGTTCTATCCCAGGATTTCCCAGTAAAGGATAGCCAGTCTAAGGGAGCAATGATAAAAACTGATCAACTAGATGCTCCAGGCAGAGCCAGAAGTCAGCAAAGCAGAGCAGCAGAGTATGTTCCACCAAGCAGATGTGGCCCCAAGGCTGGGCTTTAATGAGCTTTTTCTACTACACTATTTCATTAACTACCAGAGCCATTATGAAAAAGTGAACTTTTCAGCTCCAGAAGTCCTGAATTGCAGCTTTCTACAGAAGTCCATAGCTCATTATCAAGCAGCAAGGCTATCCTCCTTAACCGATCCCATTGGTTTGTTGAAAGGATTAAGTGAAAAGGTGCATTCCAAAATCACTGGTCACCTGAATCACCTGAGAAGCATCTGAAATGAAAAACAGTTTGATATACATGCATATGTATGCACCCTCCCACATCTCACATCTAGAGGTGTAGATTAAATACCCTCAGGGAAGGCCACCTTACATAATTTTTAAAGCTCCTAGGCTGAGACTCATGATTAGCCAGATGTGGGAGCCACTGCTCAAAGTGTTGCGGGAAATTATGAGCTGAGATAGGAGTCTCTGAGGCAGATTAGCAGGAAGCAACATTTATTGTGCTGGCACAGACCCAGCAGACTGTGTCCAAAGGCTGAGCCCCGAGAACAAAGGGGTCTCACCTTATATACTCTTGTAAGCAGGTTACAGAAGCAAAAAGCAAAGCTCAACCCAAATATGGCTGCATGTGACATCATTGGCTATTTCATTCCCCAGTGCTATGTGACCTTCTTCATGTTTCAAATTTTTAAGTTTTATCTCTCTGCTTTGCATCCCCTCCCCCTGTCTCATTGTCAGAACACCAGCCTGTCTGTTTCTTTTCTGGTCTCCCCTTTCTTTCTACAAAAGCACCCAGCTCAGTTACCTTGAAGGAAATGTCAGCTCTCTTTGCTGCTTGCTTAGCTCCCATATGGGATACTGTGGTGAGCTGACGTTATTCTTCAAGTTCTTTCTTTTCATCTTGACACCTGTCCAAATGCTAACCTTTATGCTCATTTATTTAAATCTTCAATGAAATAAAATCAAATGTTTATTTGTCCGCAGACATTTCATTACCCTATACTATTTGCCTTTTAAATGGATTTTTCAGTAGAATTTTTCTTTCTGACAACTTTCTATATTAATTTCCATGGAAATAGCTTGAATTCTCATTTGGTCACTTTTTTGCCTAAACCTTTATCTCTGTCCTCTCGGCTCCTCCAGCTTTTCTATTCCTCCTGAGTCCAAGCTGCCTGCTCAATAACCCTGCAGAAGAATGGAACAGACCTAGAAAAGAAAATATAAGCCTCCCCTAGTTATCTAACTCTCTGAGTCTTCTCCCCCAACCTGGGTTTTCCAGATTTCACAATTGAAGATAATAGTGGGAAGGTTTTTGTAAGATCAGGTTGAAAGATAACATTATCAAAATATTGATGTACTGTAGAGTAAGACTAGAGAAAGGATTGAGAAAAACAAATGGAGAAAGAGAGAGAGATTGACTGGATTAAAAGTAGCTAAGACTTGAGCCAGACTGTCAGGAAGTGTGACCTCAAAAGTAGGATTATTTGCTGCTCTAGATGTGATTCAGGATTAGGTGTTTGAAAGAAAACCCCTCTTTTGTGAAATAAGCAAGGTCCTGAGTAACTTCACAGGGGTGGGAGCTCAGTCAAACAGTAAACTAAAGAGAGGCTGGCAGAGGGAGAAGGCATTCCCATTGATTTAAAAATTATATTGTTCTCTGTTGTCAGTGGCTCAGGCCTATAATCCTAGCTACTTGGGAGGCTAAAATGGGGAGGATTGTGGTTTAAGGCCATCCCAGGTAAATACTATTTGAGACCCCCATCTTCAACAGTAAAGTGCTTGCTTTGCAAGTGTGAAGCTCTAAGCTCAAACTCTAGTCTCTCACACACACACACACACAAAAAATTACATTGTTGACTGCTATATAATTGTGGTACTTTGCGACATTTACAGTTTTAAGTAAAATAAAAGTATTCAGGTGAATTAGTCTCACTGTGTATCTAATTTACATAATCTTGAGTTTATCACACCATTGATGTACCAGGAGCCAGCACTTTGTGTTTTTGCCTGTTGGATTTATCTGAAGGATGGGAAACACAGGTCCTACTTGGGAGAGTGCAATGTGGAAGGACTGGGTCCAAGATGCATTATTTCTTTTTTAAGATGCTACAGAACAAACCACTCAACAAACATAAATGCCATCACATAAAAACGTGAAGTGGCTTGACATGGATCACCTCTGCCTTGCCTGGCAAGTTTACTGACCTTCTATTCATGCCTTGGGTTACCTCCATAGTAAATTATGTTTGCACGCCTCTCGGCATTCTGCTTTTCTCTACACTACCATAACTGCTTGAGCATGCTGTACAAAGCACCATGTTCATCATGACATATTTTATATAATTGGATATATCCGCCTCCTAATTATATTTTTAGCTTCTCCCAGAAGAGTGTTTTATTACTCTTCTTCATCCTTCTATGGCAGTGCGGTGACAGATAGAGAGGAGGAAACTTATAGATGTGTAGTAGTAAAAGTAATGAAAGTGAACAGCCCCAAATATTGTCATGATATACAGGCACAAGGCCCCATCCTGAGTTCCTCCACCTCAGAGAGAAACTATGAATCTAGCTCGAAGACTTACTAGGCTGAAAACCCAGTTGCAAGATAAAGATAGAGAAGATTTGCCAGGGCTCTCAGATTCTTGTCAATGTGTTAAATTTCCACCTTGTAGATGTTAAGAGCTCTGGCTTTAAAGTTAGACAGCTTGGGATTTATTAACAATGAGGCCTTTGGCAAGTGACTGACCTCTCAAAGTTTATCTGCTCATCTGTGAGATGGGGATAGTCATAGTCCCTACTTCTTCAGGTTGGTGTGAATATTGAATAACAAAATAAGTACATTCGTTGGTACTCAATATTACTACTATTACCATCTAACCAGATGTGCACAATGAGGAAACAAAATGCCCTGGAATAATCGCTCACTAGAAATTGTAGTAAATGATATCTGCCACTAACATGCATTTTGAAGTCAGAAACCCTTCTGCAAATTCAGAAGTAGAGGCAGAGTATTAAGGCAAGGTTGCCTGTGTGCTTGTGAGGCACGCCGGATGCCTGAGTGTCTGTAGTGTACACGTGTGTGTTTCCATGCGCCAACTGTGAGAGATGGAGAATGAGACAGAGAAGGTAAATAGGTTCCCGGGTTCACCAGTTTTTCAGGTTTCGTCATGCATTTTGTAAAAAAGAACAAATGACTTTCTGAGTAGTATGGACTGAATATGCCACCCCTCGTCGTCATTCATATGTTAAAGCCCAAACCTCCAAGTATTATTATTGCATCTGAAGATGGGGTAGGCAAGGGTAAAAGACATCACAGGATGGTACCTGAATCCAGTAGGGCAGGGTCCTTATAAGAAGAGGAATGAGACCCCGGGGGTGGCGGGGGAAAGACTCATAGAAAAAGGCAAGAAAGGATTCAGCACAAAGACAGCTAACCACAAACCTAAAAGTGAGGCATCACCAGAGGTCAGCTCTGCCAATACCATGATCTTGGGCCTAACATCTGGTGTTCAAGGCACTCATACCATACTGTTTAGTTATGCCAGCAATAACAAAACAATTCATTGAATAATAGTGGTCGTGTTTCTCACAAAAGTTTCTCTCTCTATGGAAACAGGGATTTGGGGACCTCCCAGTCTGATCCTTTATTCTCAGTGGATCCCATCACTTCCAGTACATACACAAGCCTTCCTCCATTCCAGAGCCAGAGAGTAAGCCCTCACATGAAATTCCTTCCCAGTGGACAGAGTGGCTCACGCCTGTAATTCCCACCTACTTAGAAAGCAGAGGTCATGAGGATAGAAGTGTGTGAGACCCCATCTTCAAAACAACCAGAGCCAAATGGACTAGAATTGTGGTGCAAGTTGTAGAGTGCCTGGTTTGCAAGAAGGAAGCCCTGAGTTCAAACCCCGGTCCCCCCAAAACCAACCAACCAAACAAACAAAAAAAGAACATTTGGCTGAATGCATAGCCAGAAATTAAACGTTATGGTACATTACTTCAGACAGGAAGAAAGATAAAGCTCAAAACCCCCAGAAAATAAACTTGCATGAAGTAGCTGGAAAAAATAAAAGTACCAGGAGCCTGCATAGGATGTTTAAATTTGCCAATTAAATTTATTCCTCTAATGCTGAGTTTAAGTCATTCATAGATGTACTTTTTGTTTGCATCTCTCTTTTCTTTCTTCAGCAGGATCAGTTTTTTACTTTCTCCCTTACCTTTAGAAAAAGCATCTGTTCAGGACATATCATGTTCCCAAGGCTACAGCTACAGCCTAGAATTAGCTGATGCATTGAGGGGATTCCATATGCTGGCACCTCCTGCCCCCTCGTACCCCCAAGCCAGTAAAGCTGCTGCTGCTGACTGCGCACAGGGAGAGCAAGAGCTCAGATTCTGCTTTGCTCCAGCTTCTAGGAAAACACTTAAAAATGAGTAGGAACTGCCCCCCGCCCACCTAGTTCCTTTTCTTTAATACACAGAACTCCCTTTCTACAAAGCTTTGATTTCCAGCTGCTTGGGGGACTACAAGTCATTGATGTCTTCACATCTTTAGAATACTTAATCTTTCCGAAGACTCACGTTGTTAACAAGTTGGTTTTTTGCTCTGTTTCTGTTGCATCTAAATATACCCAAATAATATTTCACACACTGCCCACTTCTAACTCATACAGAACTTGAGTTGGTTTTGGTTTGTTTGTTTTTCATTTTCGAACATTTCTAACAATGAAACAAACAAAGCTTTATCTCTCTGGCAGATTATCTGCCACTCTCTAATTTTAATTTCTGAATGTTTGAGGAGGGAAGAGGGAAGAAATAATGACACTTACCATACACTATACACATAAAATTAACTCAAAATTGATCAAAGCCCCAAATGTAAATGCTAAAGATATAACACTCTAAGAAGAAAACATAGGGGTAAATCATGACCTTCTATACTATAAATGAGTGGAGTATATCTCAATAAGGCAATTTTTTAAAAAAAAATTTTTTTTTAAGTGTGTTGTGTGATCTCAGCTACTTGGGAGACAGAGATCAGGATTGCAGTTCAAGGCCAGCCCCAGCAAAAAGTTAGCAATATCCCATCTCAACAAACGGTCTGTCATGGTATTACAGGCCTGTAATCCTATTTACACTGGAGGTACTGTAGTCCAAGGCCAACCCAGGGCAAAAAGTGTAATACCCTTTCTGAAAAATAACTAAAGCAAAAGAAAAGGCTCAAGTGGGAGGGTGTTTGTCTAGCAGGCCCAAGGCCCTGAGTTCAAACCTCAAGACCAGCAAAAAAGAAAAGAAAAGTTAAACACACCATATCTGAAAAGTAAATTATACTGTAAGATTTCTGATACATTTTCATCTAATCCTTTATTTCCAGAACTGTATCATAATTTTTTTATAAGATTAAACACATCAAAAGCCATCTTTATGTCTCATAGCCTGGTGGGGAAAATATATAACTCCTTAGTTTGGAATTTAAGGCTCTTCACAGTCTAGTTTTATACTATCACAAGAAAAAACATTTAACTAAAAAAGTTATATGAATACAAGTAAATAATTAAGTGTATAATTAAAACCATACAAAAGGGTATATGGCGAAAAGTGTAAGTACATTTCTTATTTCAAATTTTACCGTCCCTCCCTAGAAGGCAAGTAGTCTTCCCAGAAACACCTACTCTGATGTGCACCTCAACCCGTCATCATCTCTCTGTGCATATTCAACTGTTCAACATCCTAAACTGACTGGCTTTATGCTAATTATTTCTTCATATGCAGAAAAGTTATGTTTCCCACAGAAAGTATGAGTACGTACTATACTTCTTTTTATTTTATCCATGGCACTGACTCCCACACGGCAGTCATCCCAGTAAATATTAATTGGTTAAGCTGGAAGAAATGGCTCAGAAAGACTCTCTGTTGACAGTAGGAACCAAAATCACAGCAAGAACAGGTGGACAAGGAAGAAAATACATAGAAAGAAAACATTTCCTTACATGTTTTCACAAATACATAGGGGTGAAAACAGTATGAAAGCTTTTATTGAGGATAATCGAACTCGGTATTGCTCTTCTGACACTTTCATATATTGGCTATGAGTCAACCATACTCCCTGTGTGGGACGTTCATGACCAAATAATTGTGCTTGTGAAGTGTTAAAACTATATCCCCTAAAGCATATTTTTTTTGTCTTGGCATCAATGGTATATTCTACTATATTACAAGTTCACTTCTAGTAACATAAAAACTTTTGTTCTTACAGTTCAAAATCAAATAATAACAATAACAATGAGACAATTGCTCTACTCTCTACACATTTTGATTTTTCAGAAGAAAAATTATGTACATCTTCAACTAATTTTTTATAAAAGTTCTATTTTTTTTTCACTTTTTCCTAGATGTAGTCTTTGGCTTTTCTTAGTGGATAAATCATTACATGTACTTCCTTCTTTCTATACACATGAGAGCATTTAATGACAATTCAGGTTTGATACTATATTTTTAATTTGCACCGCTAATTAATAACTAGGCAAATATTCCCCTGAAAGCTACATACACAAACCGTGAGAAATTCACTTTTCATCATCAGGTAACAACAATGTTTTGAGTTGAGCCTGGTTCTCCAAGATCCACCAGTCTTCAGCTTTCCAGGGACAGGACACCATGGTAATGACTTGCCTGGACAAAATGTTTCCAGGAAAAGTAATAAATCTCACTAGCTAGTGAGTTGGGTGAATGAGCAGCCTGAATATATTAAGGTTTGAATTATAAAATGATAAAAGCCAATAAATGTCTGCTTCATAATATGGAAAGTAACTATTGAAATACTAAGTGATTTATTAACATTTTTCCAATTGTAGAAACCTCATCTTGGATATGTTTATTTGTTTGGGTTGTTGTTAAAATAATCATATGACTAAGTATTCCATTTTTTCCATCTAGAGAGCAATGATTAAGTCTACATTTCAGGATTTCTTTCCAGCCACGTGTCTTAAATTGACTCAAACTGATAAAATAAACCAAATTAAAATTTGCAGATTTTTTTGACATTTCAAAAGAGAAGAAATGCTCCTACATCTTTAGTCCCAGTAAATTAATTCAAAGTTTTATATATGTTTTAGATAAGCTTGGTGATTCATAGCTGAGCTAAAACATAAATTCCACAATTTTATCTGCCTATACAATACATTTAATAAAACATACTTAATATATTAAATTAAGAGGCCTTCCAAGTACTATTAGGAAATGACAGAATGATGTCTTGTATTTGAGTACATTAATATTTTTAAATCATACTCATTACAGATAGTGGAATGATCCACTGGTAGAGCTTCAACTTCAGACCTAGTAATGATAAAAGCTATTTAGTGAGCAATTTACTGAGTATCTCATTACTTGTTCTCAACCAGGGATATGCAGGCTCATTCTATTAACATAATAAGCTAGCTTTCAAAGCTCTACATAAAAGACTTATTCGGGAATTTTGACATATGTCAGCCTACAACTGAACTAATATAACAAACAAAGCAGATGCAATATGCTAAAAATTTTGCCTGCTACAGTGAAAGGTCATTCCCTTTCACTCAAGGAAGCTACATATAGACTATTGGAGAATGACAATTTAAGCAAAGAATATCTTTCCATGTGAGCCCTGATAGTCCTTTCCTCCTTTAGAGTGTTAAAACACATCTTCTCACTTTACAGCTAACCTTTATAATCCTCATCCCCAAATAACTTTTATATCCATGAGCTATATATGTTAAATTTAAATTACAAAGAACTTTTCTATTTAAAACTGATACAAGACAATATTTGACATGAAATTTTGTATAGGCAATCCATTCAAAACTGGTCCTTTGTATAGATGTAATATACTGTTTTAAATGCATTTTACTACTGAATGAAATAAAATAGTGTTCAGAAGATTAACCTTTTTTTTGTTTTTCAGAATTACAATGGGTAAATCCCAGAGTTCTGAGGTTAAACCACTTTAGTAGTTAACAACATAAAAGCATCCCTCCAACCCCATCTCTGACAAGTTGCTTAACCTTTGCTGAAGATGTTGAGTTATAGGAACTGAAAAGTTTGTTATTGGAAAGTCCCAGATCAAAAAGTCTTCATTGTGTTTAATCAAAAGAAGCTTTTGTGTGTAACTTCTACTTATTTTACATCTTGGAAAATAATAACCAAACTAAGTCTAAACTTGAGATAAATACGATTACAGTTGACAACAATGCATTTGAGCTTGGTTTTCTTGAATTGATGATTCCTTGTATGTGCAGGAATATTCCAACATGTATTTGCCAAAAATTTTAAGGAGCAAAAGAAGCATGGATATGAAGAGAAGTATTTGTTGACATCTGAGAAATGGAGGATGTATTTGCAAATGCTTTCCATATACTTTTGTGGCTTTTCCTCTATTTTCATCATTGTTTTCTTTAAATTAAAACTCCTTTTTACTAGGAATGATTTCAGCTGACTCCTTCCTAGTTAAAGCAAATGGTAGTGTTATCCTAAAGAGATGTCTGTTAGATAGAGTAAATATCTAATATCTAATAGTAAATAGACTATTTTGGTGCTTTTAACCTCCAAGAAACTATTCACCTCTCCATTTATCCCAAGTAAGCCACAGTGGAGTAAAATACACAGACTCATCTGCATTACTGAATAGGGCACACATTATTTGCAAATAACTGGGCACCTTACAGGAAATAATGCCTTCAATATCAGACTGTAACATGAGATAGCCAATCCCTCTCTGATAGAAAGTTATCCTCAAGGACACATAGTAAAATGCCTTTCTCCTTCAAATGCAAGTATTCATGTTGAATCCCATTTCTGTTTGTACTTTTCAGAATTCAAACAAAATCTCAGTTCATACAGTGATGTAGGTTCACAGTACCTGAACATGCCTCCTTCGTGGGAATGTGATAAATGAGGACCAGGGCTTGAATGTGTTTGCTAGAAGTAACGAGTAAGTGTGTTTTGAACTGGATCCAGAGCCTGACTCAACATTTGGACATTAAAACTGTCAGGTGATTCTACAAAATAAAGGGACATGAGGTTGCTGACACTCTTGATTCATATATCAAGAGGATATAATATTTATAATAAAATAATCTATTTGCTTCTTTTATATTTATGCATTAATTTTTTTGAAAATAGGACAAGAGCACATTCAATCAAGTTTTGGACAAGCTTCACATTTAAACTTTGTTATAGGTTTCAAACAGCTTTATTCTGTTAACTTCCTAAAGCTATAATGCTTTATTTTAAACTATGTTTTAATTTAATGACTAATCAAATATTCCTTTTAAATTTTTAGTTTTTTAAGAATTGCTTTTCTGTGACAAGACAGAGCATCACAGTACTTATTATTTCTAAGTAGTATCCTGAGTTTTTAAAAAATGCAATTATGAAGGCATAATTTACCTTTTATACTAATAGATAAAAACATGAACAGTTGTTAATGAAAATGATTGAGAAAGAATAAAGACATGAAAGAGTCACTTTAAGCCTTTCTAGTTAGAATACAAGGCAACTTTTGATAGATGGGGACTATATTCTGTTGCGTTTCATTGGAAATTTTTTCTTCATCTTTCTAAGGTTCAGAGTCCCCACTTATAAAATGGATACAAAATATTAAACTTTATCAAATATGAGACAGCATTAACTTTAACACACAGTGGTGTTTATGTACCACTAAAGAAAATATAATTCAACTGAAATCATGACATAATGCTTTCTTATCCTTAGAATTGTAATTTTGTAGCTATTGAAAGACCTTTTTAGCCTTCTTCTAAACATACATTTCATTTTATGATTTTTGGTGCACAATAACTTTCTATATGGTATAAAGAGCTATAACTAACTGTGCATTCACAAACAATGAAAACTATTCTCTTCCCATCTGAAAATGACTATGATCTATGATAATTTTATATGCTTCCAAGGTCAAACTTATCAATATATGAAGAACAAAAATATTCCTTAGGACTTTATGCAGCATGGAATTATGTTATTATCACAACAAATAACTATTGTTATTATTTTTATAACTATTATTAATAGTCATTTGTATATTATAGCTAAGCATGTCCCTAATTGAACAAAAATGAACATCCTATCCCCAAAGGAATGCGACTCAGGTTATTACAAAGGCACCTGTGTACCCTTGTTTGTTGCAGCAATATTCACAATAGCCAAGTTATGGAAATAGCCAAGATGCCCCACTACTGACGAATGGATTAAGAAAATGAGGTATTTATATACAAAGGAATTTTACTCAGCCACAAAGAAAAATGAAATTTTGTCATTCCCAAGTAAATGGATGCAACTGAAGAACATCATCTTAAGCAAAGTTAGCCAGGCTCAGAAGGCAAAAATCATATGTTCTCCCTCATATGTGGATTATAGACCTAAAATAATTGCAGTAATATTATTGAACACGGGTTACATGCTAAGGGGAGTAGGGAAAGGGAAGGAAACTTCAAACTTGAAAATGTTTGATGTTTGATGTGCCTACTGTAGAGGAGCTAATATAGTAATCTTAAACTGACAGAGGTCACTATGGGAAGGGGACCAGGAAGTAGTGAAGAGGTCTGGTAGAGATGAACCAATGTGGGTTGTAATATACATGTGCATGGAAGCAATGCTAGGAATCTCTCTGTATAGCTATCTTTATCTCAAGCTAGCAAAAAAACTATGTTTTTCTTATTATCTCTTATGTTTCTCTTCAACAAAATTGGAGAAGAAGAGGGCAGAACAGGATCTGCCTGGAAGCAAGTGGTGGGGAGTCGGGGGACAGAGCAGGGAGGAGAGATGGCCCAAACAATGTATACATTTATTCATGCATATGAATAAATGAATAAGCAATAAAAAATGAACATCCTAAAGATAACCTCCTTCTACACTATGAAAACTATTATACTAAGGTTAATTTTTGTGTATAGAATGAAAATAATTTCTCCTCTTTTCAGCATAATTATTTTAGGGACTTCTCTGGCTAAATGTCATCAATAGTCTCATAGTTTGTTGTTGTAGCCTTTGTTTTTACCTGGAGCTATAAAAAAACCTTTCAGGTACTATGGACAGTGTAGTGTGGCACAGGTTTTTTTTCCACTAAAGAAGAGGGTTGGTTTAACTTTAACAGTGACTCCCTTTGTGACTGACCCATAAGTACACCAAGCATAATTCCACTTGATTTCAACTTCTACTTCCTTCTGTAACACGGAACTTTAAAAAAATGATTGTTCTATCTGTCAAGCTTTAAAGACTTTAGGGCTTTATATAAATTCCATGAAACCTACATATTCTAACTTGATGACCTCATCATAGCTCAACGCTGCATAGAAGGGCTTAGCAGTCAATAGAAGTATCTTTGGAGTCATGGGGTATGAGATTCACCTCTATGGTCATTTTGAAGGTTCACAGTGCAAAGTAAACAATAAAGCAGAATTTATTTCTTTAAGTGCAATAACCTTTCTGGTTCACTGAAGCAAATAAGAAAAACATTAGACTATCTAATGTAAAAATAAATTCCTAGGTATGAACTTTGAAAGGATCAAAATGTTTATATCTCATACTTAAATTCCATTCATCTATGTAATGAACACAAATCCAATCTATTAAGTCATTACTTTTGTGTTTTCAATAAAAATAATGGTGAACTATTTAAGAAAGAAAGCAAGCCAGAATCTGCTATTGTCAACAACATATGTATTCCTGTCCATAGGATAAGATATAAAATTTATACTTTCAAGATCAATATGTTTGAAATTCCTTGTTTCCCAGATTTTGGCTAGGAACTTATAGCCATTATGTATTCTGAACTTTTATCTTCTCAAATTGCTTACACCTTCTTCTAAATGACCTAGTCACACATCATTCCAAAGAGAGCCCTAAGAGACCTAACAAAGGGACTTTGGATGTGTGCCAGTATTTTCTTCTTGACATGTGCTCCTCTGCTGCCCTCTACTGTAAGTCTTCTTACAAGGCTGCAAAATGTTTATGGCATTTTAATTGAAAAGCAGAATACTGAATAAAAACTCTACTTTGGAAAGAAGAAAGTACAAAAGAAACCTAAAAAGAATGGGTGGAAATTTTTCATTGTAATAAAATACTCCAAAAAGTTGCTACTTTAGTACTAATTATTAAAACAATGCTCCAAAAACATGATACATCATGCTAAGCAGAGTTGGCTGTTATTTGTAGTAGGTGGAACAAATTATCTCAGGATCTCAAATTGGAACATTTTTGTTCATTCCAAAGCAAGTAAATGAGTTGAACAAGAGGAGTCATAAAATCTGTAAACTTCACTTCTGCTCCCAGTGTTCTCTTTCTAATTTCTTCTTTCTTTATTGAGGAGAGAAAATAAGTTCATTTATTTTGCTTTCTTACCAAAACTATAATAGAATTAATGGCCACTTATTTACCCTAGTTTAGAATTAGGCCAATTTAATTTCAACATAATCACAACATTCATAGTATTTCATTTCCTTCTTTATGTCCTTCCTCCAAAAAATATTTTTTTTGTTAAGCATAATCTATGTCTCAACTACCTTGTAAAGAGGTAGAAAACTGTCAGTTCCTGTCATCATGGAACTTACAGTCTTGAGGAGACAGACACTTAGTAAAAATAATTCAGGAATAATTATTTAATTATAAGTTCCTTGGACAGTATCATAGGCAGAATGTATATCTTTTATAAAATACCATACTTGGAAAGAATTTGGTTCACCCAAGGAATAGAAAAGTCAGCGTGTTAAAAAAAATGGAACTTTATATCATCACTCTTGAGCAGATATTCCTCTAAATAAGGCTTACCTCTCTAATAGTGACTCTCTTTATGAACATTCATAAGTACCAAGCATAATCCTATTTGATTTCCTTTTAACTTCTACCTCCTTTTGTGACTGGGAAACTTAAAAATATGATTGTTCCATCCTTCTAGTGCAGACTTTAGGGCTTTATATAATTTCCATGGAATCTACCTATTCTAACCTGGTGGCTTCATTCTAGCTGAATGCTGCATTGAACTGCTTCTCAGTCAATCATAGTATCCTTGGGCACATGAGGCTGGTGAACAAGGGAAGAATCAACTGCATAATTGAAAACCACCTTTGGTAGAGGAATGACATGAACACACTGTGCTTAAGAGTGATCACTATGCTATTCACGTAGGACAAGCAGTGGAAAGACAGTGTCGAATTTCTTTCATAGGATTTTGTCCAACTGTGGTGAAATATGATGAAAACTTGGAATGAGAAGGAGGCAGTAGAAAATTTGAAGAAATTTTCAGAAAGCACAGTTGAAGAAAGTTGGCATGTAGTTGGATGGGAGTGTGCAATAGAGAGGCTGTGGAGTTGACTACAAGGGAGAGCACTTCTGAAGCAAAAGGGGAATGTGAATTCATTAGTAGATGTGCTAAGTTTTCTCCATAGTTCAAAATAAAACTATCCTTTCTCTGCTCTTCTGCCCTACTCACATACAAATGCTAACACATTCACATATATAGCCCAACATTTCAAAAGAATTTCAATTTAATCAGGTGTCAGGTTAAAGTGATATTAGAGACATATGACTCTGTAAATATTGAAATACTGAAGGAATTTAAATACATGTAAAAATACACCTATATATATATTGTATATGTTTTATGTATATATATATATGTATATATGTGTGTTTATGGATATACATGTATGCACTGATGCATATGTGTGTATCTGCCCTTGAATCATAACAGGAGTTGAATGGGAAACTACCTTAAAAAAGCACAGAAGTAAATTAAAGTGAGATGAGTCTATTTGTTCAATATGTGGACCTCAGAAAATAACTGAAGATCTGTTTTTATCTTTAACATAGTGATAATAATAGTACTTATTTCATTTGGTGTACTGTGAAGTTTCAGTGAAATAGCACATACAAAGTACTTAGAATAGGGCTCAACATACAATTAGCTAAGAGAAACAGAATTTAATACATCCTGATTTACCTGTTAGTACAAATTCAGATCTTCCTAGGCCTTAAAGCTAGGAAGAGGCTAAAACAGAGCATATTCCAGACAAGAGATCGCTTTGGAACTTACACGTGGATTGCTAGAAATGAAATCCTACAAAACACTGCTACTGCTCATCAACTCAGCCAGGAAAACCTTAAGGAAGCCTCTTTGTACTTTGTACAGTGTATTGAAAGGAAAGGAGACAAATCAGGTATGAACAAACTAACTTGAGATATTTGCCACCCTTTGGCCCAAAAACTGTTAAGTGAAATTTTCAAGTAAAATCTAATCCAGAAACATGGAAATCCAAAAAATATTATCATAAGCATAAACAATACTGCTATTAACATATGCTATGGTTTAAGTATGAAATGTTCCCCAAAGGCTTTGTCCCCAGCTGGTGGTACTACTTGGGGAGTTACTGGAAGCTTCAGGAAGAAGACTCTAGCTGGGGAGGTTAAGTCACTGGGTGTGTGGGAGGGTCTGTGAAATGTATCTGATCCCTGGCCCCTTCCTTTTTTCTCCCTCTGTTTCTTGGCCACCTTGAGATGAGCAGAATCTGACACATACTGTCACTATGGCGATATTCTGCTTTGTCCCAGGTCCAAAACAATGGATCCAGTTGACCTTGGACAGAAACTTCTGAAACTGTAAGTGCAAATAAATATTTCCTCCTCCTGACTGTATCTCTCAGGTATGAGTCAAAGCAACAAAAACGGACTAACACAACATACAATGAAAGATTTAAAGCTACTTCATGAAACAAATAACAATCTGAGAGGTAGCAGGTGCAACCAACAGGAGAATTAAGACCTAAAACTGCAAAATAATTTAATAATCTGAAGGGATTATAAAAGAGTCTAACATGCATAAAGAAATAAAAGAAAAAAATAGACACCATAATAACACAGAAAAATATGAATTAAAGTCCACATAGATTTGAAAATGAATTAGGAACTGATCCTGAAAACATCAAAATGAAGAGAAAAATGTCCTCAGGTTACTGACAAATAGAAAAATTTAAGAGAGAATTGCTGGACCACTCTATCAGAAAATGAAGGTTTATTCTCTAGAGACAGTTAACCAAAAAAGAAATGAACTCAAGAATAGCTGGTTTTCAAAGTGAGGTGACCAAAAGAGACATTCCACAGATAATGACTTTTATGGAGGAGGATAATGAAACCAATTATCCATTGTATTTTGTAGTCTAACACTCAAAAACTACTGACTGTGCACACAGAACTTCCAATGAACTTTTTAGGATTTATATTTTAATCTTAAACTTAGTAAGAAAAACTTCTACTTCTTCTCATGTATAAGGATCTGACATCAGATCTGCCTTCCTGCATGAACAACAAAACTGGCAAAACATATATGAAACAACACACTGAGAAGAATTGTGATCCACATGAGAAGAAAAAAAACTAGATGAGTCCTTTGATTACCTCAGCCTTCTTTCTAGAGACATTTCCACACAGCAACATGGCTGGGGGCGGGAGGAAGAAGGTAAAGCAAACATCACTGAAATGAAAGAAGACTAAGTAAAAACTGGGGGAGACCAAGGTCGCCATGACTTGCAGGGCAGAGGTCCAAGGAATGATGCAGAAAAAAGTGCTGCAGAAGTATGTATAGCTTTTCCTATGAGTCCTTGACTTTTCAGTTTTAGACAATGTTAAGCAGAACTCTATCAGGCTCATCAAAGTATAACTGCCAGAAAACTACAAGAGAAACAATTCTATGTTTTCATAGGGTTGGGAGATATTGGAATTCCTACCAGAGAGGAGAGACATTGTTAAATTCACAGGACATTCAGTAGAGATATCAGAAGAGCCAAACATTAGTACGAAGTTTAAATAGTTCTGGAGAAAGCGTATAGTAGACACCACAAACAAAAATTGAAGACAGACTTTGAAAGGATAGAGCAGGTCTTCACGTAATTTAACTGTCTGCTCAAACTTCAAAATATTTGAAGGAAGTAGGTAAAATATAAACAGTCAACGACTTAAAAGTCACAAGGTCCAACACCCAAACAAAATTTGGTAGACATTCAAAGAAGCAGAACTACTAAACCCATATCAGAAAGTGGAAGAAAAGCAATAAAGATCCTGAAATACCAGGGACAATAGAATTAGCAAATAAAGACTATAAACTTCTATTATAACTATACCCAAAGATTTGAAGACACATGGAAGACATTTAAAAATAATAAAGGGAACTTCTGGCATTGGAAAATGTAATACCCGAAAGGAACAATTCGCAGGAATGAATAATGTATAACAAAATCAGAATTTGTGAGAGAAAAATTCATTGAATTTCAAAACACAAAAGTAGAAATCATGTCAAGTGAAACACACAAAAAAAGAAATGAATGGACTCTAATAAACTATGTGACAACAGCACATAGTTTAACACATGTGTATTTGGAAGGCATAAAGAGGTAACAGAGAAGGGAAAATTTAAAATATTGAAAAAAAAAATGGCTGGAACCATTCTGAGTTTGATTAATGTTCTAAACCCACAGATTTGAAAAACTCCATCAACTGAAGCCAGGAGAAAAATAAAGGAAATAATGTCCATCACAATCAAATTGCTGAAGACCAACAGTAAGGAAAACATTTGAAAAAGCAAACAGGCAAGCAAACATCGCCCCCCCCCAACACACACACATACACATTGTTTGCAGGGAAGCAAGCAAACTTACCACAGAACTATCTTCAGAAAAACAATGCAAGCTGAAAGATACAGGTTCCATATCTTTAAGGTACTGAAAGAAAAATACCCACTAATTTAGAATTCTATTTCCTAAAAAAAAACTTTCAAAACTGAAGGGGTGATAAAAATGTTTCCAGAAAAACAAAAGCTAAGGGAATCTATCCCCAGCAGAAATGAGTGTTAATAGAAGTCCTTAACGATGAAGGAAAAAAATTCCCAGGTAGGAATTTGGGCCTTCACAAAATAATAATAAAGGGCTTCAGAAATGATGGGAAATATATATAAGATGATAGAGTTTTACTTATCCATTTGTTGTTTTGTTATTAGTTAGGTCTTTAAATACAGAATTTGTTGCTTGAAAAATTATTTGTTGTATCCAAAAGAATTGGTAAAGAAATGGAAGTATATTTTTAAAATATCTTTATGTTTAGATGTGATATGGTATAATACTGTTAGAAAGTAGAAGATGAAAAATTAAAGATGCGAATTATAAACACTGGAGCAAATACATAAAAAGCAAATCTGTAAGTCAATTGGGAAGAAAAATGTAGGTTACTAAAAAATGCTCAAGCAAAAAGAATAGGAAAAAATGAACAAAGAACAGATAAGATAATAGAAATAAACCTAACAATACTGAATGTAAATGATATAAACATTCTAATTAAAAGTTAGAGATTGTCAGATTGAATTTCAAAACAGCAAAATGCAACTATGTGCCATTTATAGGAAATGTAGTAAAATACAACGACAAAGATAGGTTAAAAGTGAATGGATGAGAAATGATTTTCCATTCAAATATTAACCATAAAATATCTGAAGTGGTTATATTATACTTAACAAAGCAGACTTTAGGAAACAGAATAGTTACAGATATTTTTAAATGGTGAATTAGTCAAGAAGACTTAGCCATCATAAATGGGAATATACTTTGATAACATATTTTGGTAAGTGTCAAAATACATAAAACACAGTTGATAAAATGAAAGAAGAAAAAGGAAGACATTTTAGATAGAGTTAAACTCACTACTGTGTGAGTAATTTATACATTTTAGTGGAAAATCTGTACTGATACAGATGATCTTACCTTGCCATAATACAACTTGATATAATTGACACATACAAAACTTACACACAGCCATCATATAATATTAGTTATTTTCAAGTATTCATGGAAAATTCACTAAGATTGATTATATGCCAAGACAGGACACAAATCTGTATAAATTTGCAATTCATGTTCTCAGACAACAGTTTTATTGAACTAAAAATCACTACCAAAAAGTTATCTTGAAAACTCCCAATTATTTAGCCATTAACTATCACATTTCTAATTATGTATAGATCAAAGAAAATGCCATAAAAGATATTAGAAAACATTTTGAACTAAATGATAATTGAAACACTTTGGAGTATAGAACACTTACAGGTGGAAATTTACAGATTTATGTGTTTATAGTTGGTGAGACATTTTAAACCCAATACCCTTACCTTTCAACTTAAGCTAAAAGTGAAGAACAAATTAAATCCAAAATAATTAAAAGAAAATAAATAGGAAAAGTAAAAATTAAAAGTATAAAATAGATAAACAAGCATAAGATAGAGAACTGAAGAAATTAAAAACATCCTCTCAGAATATTAGTAAGATAGATAAAACTCCAGCAAAGTGAAAAAGACAGTTACTTAGAAGCAGAATAGTTGGCTCGAAGGGCAAGTGGATTTTATGTAATGACACATTGTCAAAGTCACCTCCTGAAAGAAGGTTTACCCACTTACAATAAACTAAAGTCTACAAAAATGCCATTTCCTTAAGTCCTGTTTAACATTAGACATTAATCTTTCATTCTGTTTAAAAATATTTTATTACAGCACTTAGCATTTCTATTAATATTAGAGAGTTGAGTATCTTTGATATGTTTTTTGGCATTTTTTTTTTTGTTTCCTACAGCAATTTCCCTTTTACTGATTTGTAGAAGCTCTTTTTATGTTGTGGATGGTAGTTTTTTGCCCAATTCTTATGTTGCATGCATTTCTTTCCTCTGTGTAGCTTTATGCTGGTTTTTATTCTGTAGAAGTTTACAATTTTTAGTCAAATTTGACTTGGTTTCTGAGTTTTGTGAATTGCTGAGGAAGACTTTCAACATACAACTACTATTATTATTTTTGGCAGTATTGGGGTTTAGACTTGCAAGACAAGCATTCTTGCCACGTGAGTCACACCTCCAGCCATATGTGCTCTGGTTATTTTGGAGATAGGGTCTCACTTTTTGCCCAGTCTAGCCTAGACCTTGATCATCCTGTGTTTAAGCTTCTCATTGTCACTGGGATGACAGGTAGAAACTATCACACACAGCTTTCTACCTTTGAGATGAGGTCTTGTATTGTTATTTTTTTTTTTGGCCTGGGCTGGCCTGGAACCGTGGCCCTTCCAGTCTCAGACTTTTAAGTAGCTAGGATTACTGGCATTAGCCATTGGTGCCTGACACAGGTATCATTTTTTAAATCCTTACTCCAAAGATAGATTTGCTCTATGATTTGCTTTTTAATACATTAGAAACTTACCTTTGTATGATGTGAAATAGGAATTGATTTTTGTATATTTCAATGTATACATAATTGTATCAAGAATATTTGTTAAATATATCACTATATTTTTCCCACTATTGTAAACTATCACCTTTATCCTGAAGTAAATTTCCTCATATATTAGTTTCTGAAGTGTATTTTGCTCTATTAAGCTATCTATTTCTATAACAATGCTATCTAGTTTTAATTACTGTGGTGGTATGTATTTTTCTAGCAGAAAAATTCTCTTGTTATTGACCTAGTTTTTCTTATGCATTTTTCTTCTCTCAGTATACTTAAGAATCAATTTGTCAAGTTCCATAAAAATGTTTTTGGGATTTTTAAAAGTATTACATTGAATTTATTGTATTTATTTGGGACTTTTTTGTTGGAAGGAATGTTCTCACTTAAGAACATGGAATGACTCATTATTTAAAAATTCCTTACCAAAAATTGGGACTAGCATTTAACTTAATTTTTTTCAGGTCCCACAACTTCTATAATCTGTTTATTACGGAATACATAATCATCAAGACTGCCATAAATCAAGTGTGGCTTTCTTTAATGTAAATTTATTATATAATGTTGATTTTAAATTCATTTTCCCCTCCCTTAACCAGTCTTGTCTTTTCCCATACCAGTAAATGAAATTTTAACATACTTTGTTGCAAAACCCAAAAACTTTGAAGTCAAATCTCTCATACCTCACAACTAATGTATAACCAAGAAGAAAGCTTTGGCTCTGATCCCCAAATAAATCCCAGATTATTTTGCTCTGTGCACCTCCACTTCAGTCCCTCTAGGTCAATATGCCACCGTTTTTAGCTGATGTACTAACAAGGATAAGTGAGTGGCATATTACAAAGCAAAAGAAAACTAAACAAAAAACTCTCAAAAGCCATCTAAACAAGAGTGGCTTAAACAAGATAAGAGTTTGTTTCCCTCCAGTACTGAAAGCCAGGTTGCTGGCTAAAATAAGGTTGTTGTTTCTGCTACACAAGTGACTTCCAGCTTGTAGGGTGTCAATGCTTCGGAATTCATATAGTGATTGCTGATATGGCAGAGCCTTTTATGAATTAAATATTACCCATAGATTGAATTATGTATTTAGCTTGTGTATAATCTATGACATGGTAAATATTTTTAACGATATGTGAACCCTTGAGTGGTCAATACATCCGTGTGTGTGTGTGTGTGTGTGTGTGCGTGTGTGTGTGTGCACATATATATATATGTATGTATATATATATGAAATAGAGAGACAGGAGAAATATTACTGTTATTTTGTACCATGTGTTGTGTTTGACATTGAGAATATAGCAATGGGTATGTCAGGCAAAATCCTTTCCTTGTCATAGGGAACAAAGTCAATAAATAAGTAACAATAAAAACAAGACAAAGGTTCTGAAGAAGAGAAGCAGTATTCTAAGATGAAAGAGTAGTCAGGGGAGGTTATTTTAGATGAGAAAATGAAGGCAGACTTTGAGGAGGTGAGATTTGAGTTAGAATGAACCACTTATGTGTAGAACTGGGGAAGGGAAGATGGATGCTCTTGGAGAGGGAAAAAGCAGTACAAAGGTCTTGTTCTGTTCACAAACATGAAATAGCAACTTGGCTGGAGCTTCATATGTAAGAGGAATGGGGGGAAATAAGAATTGGTCAAAGAACACCAGATTTTTCAGGGCCTTACATTATGCATGACATGTTTTCCCAACTTAAAAAGAAAAACTTTTGTTACATATGAGGAGGACTAGATTAGAGAGAGCAAGGTGGTCTGACCACTTAGGTATGGGCAGCTCTAGTGGGCTGGTTTACATTCAACAACCATTCTTCCTTTTTCTTTAGTAATGGCAACGTATCCATTTCTACCTGCTATCTACTTCTGACCATGAAGATTACACATTTCAGCTTCTTTTGAAGCTAGGTGAAGACGTGATTAATTCTTGGATAATTATCTCTAAGCAAAAGTGTTGTGTGAAACTTTTAGTAAGCCTATAACAGTGTTGAGTTTTATCTGAGCCCTGTGTTCCTGGAAGACAGTGGTAGCTGAGAAATTTCCTCATGTCCTTGTGTCTAAAAACCCACCCATGTTCCAAAACTAGTTAAACCCAGAACAAACATTTCCTGTTATTCACTTGACTATGAGTTCTTCTGATTGCAAAACAACACTAACTATAAATCACCTCACCCAAGACTTATCTATATTTCCTTATAAAGACCTAAGGCAAAAAACACACTGCCATGACACTATAACCTTAGGACCTAAGATGTTCTGTTTACTGCAGTAGCCTGAATATATTCATCTCACTTGTCTGCTGAATTTTATCTTTGACATCCTTTTATAAGGCAGATGATATATCCTTCTTTGTCCCTTCCTACTTCCTAATGATTGAAATGTATGTGTGAATGCTGGAGCTCAAGCAACCTTCTTGGACAACAATTTAAAATGAACTATATACTAAGGGCTGTAAAAGAAACATAAAAGACTATAATGAGATCACAGAGAAGGGCAAGATTAATCGTGATGGGCTTCAGTAAGTTTCAGGAAAGACTTTCAGAGATAGTGATATTTTAGATAGGCCTTAAAAGAATGAGAGTTTTGATTAGCAAATAAAGGGAAATGACAATGATAGAATGCTTATCCACTTTTCCCTGACAGTTGGAAAAGTGACCACTAGAACAGGAAGGAGGGAAACTGACTGAGTTTCTGAAATGAAAACAAAAAAGGCAAATTGAAGCCTTATCAAGGAGCTCAGAAGAATAATGATACTAAAGACAGAAATGGAGACACTGGAAAGAGGAATAAATTAAGGACTTCAGTTTTAGTTACTCAAATCAGAGGTTGTAAAATATTTAAGTAGAACTATGTTAAAGGTGTTTGAAAATACTGCTTGAGTTGTGTTTGGAGAGATCAAAATAGGTATGCATTTTGAGGTTGAGTGAATGATTTGGTTTTCTGAACAAAAAAGTGCTAAAATGTGGAAGATTTCAAACACTCAGAGGCAGCAGTAGGAACTATAGAATTTGCACAAAAAAATTGCAGGCCCTGGGCTCATAGTATCTGTGGCTTTTCCCAACAGGTTAGAGCAAGACTGTTCTGCACACTTTTAATAGGTGTGCCTAGAAAACAGTGTTACCTGCTCCAATGTGTTTGATACATTCTAGGTTTGGACTTAAACAGCTTCTTTACTTCTGGTCTTCACAGGTTTTTAAAAAGTGGATAATGTATTATAAATGCTGAGGAGGGTTGGCCATGGTGTGCTGTGTTTTTAAGACTTATTTCACTACAGAGCTCTTTTATTACAGTATCACTTAGAAAAACACACATATATCTTGAACTCCATCAGTTCAAGAAAATGGGGGCAGAATGCAAGATGATTGGTAAGGGAAATAGGAAACCCCCCCTTTATTTAATCCTAGAAGTTCATTTTGTGAAAGTTGCTAGAATCAAAGTGAAGCTCTAACCATAAATAAATAAATATAACAAAGCCAGAAAATTATGGAGGAACTCTTATGCACATATGTTTGATAACAAGAACTACTACAAAAGATTCTGTCACAAATACAACCTTGTAGAAAGGCCACTGTAACCTTACAATGAAAACACTTCTGCAATGACCTGTATCCAACAATTGCATGTTCAGTCTTGGACTGATACCACCCTTGTTATCAACCCTTGAAATCAAGAGTCATTATTTCAAAATAGCTTATGCAATCCTTTTCATTCTATCTTCAAGGGATTCCTCTTACCTCAACCTCTTTGAATTTGCCTGCAGCTTCCATGTCATGTGTGTTCCACATTGTAATACTCCCTGCTTTCCCCTAAATATCATTAATCTTTAGAGCCTCTCTCCTATTTACACTATTATACTTTCTACCATGTGCAGTCATATTGTTGAACTATTTACCAGTAGTATACACCTTTTAAGGGATTTGGAACCCACTGAAATTTTGGTTGAAGCTATGGGATCTCTCTCCTGACAGTTATACCATGCAAACATGTATGCATATGGCTTCACTTGGAAACAACTAAACCCTTGTACCAAAGATTACTAATAATGACTTAATACTCTTCATTATACACTTTTGTAGCAACTTAAATTTCTTAATATGCTTATGATAAAAGTATGTATTAATATGGGCAGAGGATGACATCAACAAAGTGGTTACATGCCTGCATTTATAACGAAGGATACAAACAAGGAAAAGGGAGCTATTAAAATGCAGTGTTTGAGGCAGAGCATCAGAGTGTAGTGGAAGATGTGGTACAGATATTGTAGAGCATGGAGATACCCAATGGCATTGTTAAGAAGGGAACTAAGCATACAGTCTCTATCTTTTCATCTTTCAGATCAACCCTGAACCAACAGGGACTTGGTTCAGTGAGGAAATTGTAAACTGGAGTCCCCTGTTAGTACCTTCCTTTTCATGCTATAGGTGCCTGAGGCATCCACTCCTAGCAGCTATGAGGTACATGCAGTCCTCGAGCCCAATTTGGGGAGCTGGCAGACAATCACCCATTTACATTGCCCTGCAGAAAAAGTCTGCCTTACTTTGTGCTCTTCGCCACTCAGGATCTTGACACACATAGCCATCATGAGCTCTTGCCCACCTGAGATTCTGTGAAGAGCCAGTCAGCTGACCCCTTCTGTTCCTGAGACCTCCTCTATGAACCAACCTGGAGGCCTCAGTCACTCTTCCTGCTGCCCCAGAAACACCCAGAGTGCCCACCTGCACAATCTTGGCCCCAGGAAGCAGCAAGATGGTCCTACCCATGCACTCTTGGCCCTGGAGCATAGTCAGGCAACCTGCCCCACGCAGCTCAGCCCACATGGCTCAGGGAAGCAGAGAAGTGGCTCTGCCCACCCACCGATGAGCCTGGGAAGAAGCCTTTTGACCCACCAGCCTCCTGTGGCCCAGAGAAGCATTTGAACAGTCCATTCCCAGAAGCTGAACCTATTGAGGCCCTGAGAAACAGATGCTTTGCCCTTCCTACCCATCCTCAGTCTTAGGAAGCAGCTGGGCAGACCTCTGTGACCAGTTCAATCCCTAGAGGCCCCCCAAAGATCCTTAGAGTCACTCATGCAGCTCTCAGATATTGATAGGTAACTCACGCTGCTACTGAACACACTGTGTCTACTTGGCCAACTGGTGGCTCCACCTTCACTTGCTGGGGAGGATACAGAGAAAACAGAACTCTCATACACAGTGGGGGAAGTATAAATTAGCACAGTCACTAGGGAAAACAGCATGTAGGTTCCTCAAAAAACAAATATAAATAGCACTATCATACGATCCAGCAATCCCATTACTGGGTATATATCCAAAGGAATTGAAAATAATCTGTCAAAGAGACAATTATACTCCCAGGTCTACTGTAGCCAAGATAAGGAATCAAACTAGGTGTCAATCAATGGATGAATAGATAAAGTGTGTTCTATATACACAATGGAATGTTATTCAGTTATAAAAATAATGAGATTTTGTCATTTGCAGCCACATGGATGGAACTGAGGATGTATGTTAAATGAAAAGTGTCAGGCAAAAAAGACAAATACCATATGCTCTCTCACTTATATGTGGAAGCTAAACAGTTGATCTCAAAGCAAGTAATAGAAGAGAGGTTACCAGAAAAGGATGTACGGGAGGCAGAGATGCAAAGGTTAGTAGATATGGGGGCGCAATTGGATAGAAGGAATAACTTGCAATGCTCTATAGCACAGTAGGACAAGAATAGCTACAACAATTAATTAAATATTTCAAAGTAGCTAATAAGATCTTGAATCTTTTGAATCCAAAGAAATAATGTATGTCTGAGGTGATAGATGTTCCAATTACCCTGAGCTGATCATTACAAACTGATCTATGACTTGTCACATTGTACCCCATATATATGTGCAATTACAGTGCCAATTAAAAACAAAAATGTGTCTAAAATAAGTGAGAATATTTTTGAGATAAAAAGTGGTATTTGCCTCAACCCATGGCCTGCTACCTACTTTCTCTTTTGCTCAGAGGTCACTTTCAGCAATCATTTTTTAAGGAAACTGAAATATATTAAGAAATACAGGGGGATCCGTCTACCATTTGCAGCTATGAAATTTATTCTGTTGATATTATTTCAGAGGAGGGCATTTGACTTGGTTTATTATTTTTAAAAACACCTGATAAAGCATACTATCATTTTCCATTTTCTCCAACCATATATTAATGCATACCACAATATTTATTGAACCTGTGCTTTGGGTGAACATACTGTTTAGCTGGAGAAATCACTGAACAAAACAGATATGGTTCCTGCCCTTAGGGAGCTAGCAATCTAGTAGAGGGGAGTAAAATAGATACAGATTATGATTATGGCTGGGTGGGAAATCAATCCTAAATGAGCTAAAGCGGGGGTGGGGGAGTAATCAGGCGTGATGGGTCAGCTATAAGGAGAACTGGAGAAGTAGAAGTCCAGACTATTGTTAAGGATTCCAGAATGAACATTCAATAAATACTCACTGATTGCTTTAAACTTGCAGCTGTTACAGTATGAGGAGTCAAGGGTAAAACAATTAAATTTTAGTTCTCTTAGCGCCACTATTTTAAGACAATTAAAAATATAAAAACCCTCTACAGTAAGTGAAACAATTTCTCAGTAAATGTAAATATTTGTGGTAATAAAAATCGTTTGCCATTTGGCAAATAAATTTCTCTCTTTAAGTTTGCTCATGTATAGTGATGTATTTTTAGTATGTCCTGGGTCACTTCGTTGGTTTGTTTGCCTGTTACAGCAATCAGTTGTGTTGTATGTATCAATATTTCTCTGTCCCCCAGTTGGTCTTTTAGTTTTACTGCTGGCATCTGTAAAGGTGGACTTTTGAAATTTGCTGTAGCTAATACTAATACGCAAGCATTTAGGTTTGTCACTTCTTTGGGCCAGACTTCTTGAGGAGATGGCCATGCACGTGTGAAAAATCTGTCAATTCAATGTCCCATGCCCAATCGGAAACTTAGCACAGATGAAGTTTTGCGTTCTCTGTAAGGAAGGAGGAGTTGGTGGCAGTGAGGACATTTTGCTTTATGTCTGTAAATCTTGCTCAGTTTTGGAAAAGGCTGCAAGGCAAGAGTGACGGTTCTTCTGCAGGTAGGAAAGTTTTTTCCAAGGGAAACACTCCGTGACTGTTCCCACAGGTGCGGGAAGGACACCAGCAGCTAGCGGGAGATCAAGGGGAGGGCTGGGGACAGCTTTGGTGAAAGTCAGGCGCGAGCAGGTAGGTCTGCAGCTCACGGCGGCCCCCGCCAGAGCCGGGCACAGACGACCAGGATGGCCCCGGGGCCCAGCGTCAGGTCACCGCGTCGGCGCGGGGACCACGCACGGGACGCCGGCCAGCGGGACGCGCGGGCTCGGGACCCGGGACCCCGGAAAGGGGCGGGGCCTCGGGGCCTCGGGCATCGGGTCCGGGAACCGCGGGCGGGCGGGCGCCCCAGGCCGCGCAGCCGAGCGCCGAGCGGTCGATCCGCGCTCCCGCAGCCCGCGCCCGCGTCACCGCTAGCTCCGCCCGGCGCTGTGTAAGTGGAGCTGCAGCCCTGCCGCCCGCGCGGGCCGCGGGAGGGCGCGGGGAGCGGCGGGGAGGGGCGGGGAGGGGGCGGCGGCCCCCGGAGACCCAGTGCCGGCCTGGAGCCGGGCGCGCGGCTGGCGAGGCGGGGCTGCGAGCACGCGCGCGGGGAGCGGGAGAGTCCACCGCGCAGTGTGCCCGGGCTCTAGCGGCGCGTTCTTAGGTTTACCAACCTCTAACTTCGCACCGTGTTTTTATTCTTTCAATGCACAGGCTCATAAGCCGCCATGGAGCATGTCTTTACCCCGTTGGAGCCCCTGCTTCCCACTGGTACTGTATCCGTTGCCGAGCTTGGCAGTGTCGTCACGTGTCGCCTGCAGAGGCGGGAAGAGGCCAGGAGCACTGCACTCAACCCACTGCGGTTGCATTCTGAGCTCAGCCCCACTTCCTAGCTCCCTGCTATCAGTCAACTTCGTTTGTGCCTCAGTTTCCTTATTTGAGAAATGAGCATACATTTTAGCTGTTGTCTTTTGAGATTTTGTGGGCTTGATGCAGCGTGTCCTCCAGCGGGAGCCCAGTAAACACCCCTGTGTTGGGTGGTAGACCTCTCACCTCTGTGTGCGCACATCTCCGCCAGAGCAGAACCGAAGGTGTAAGAACAGTCACTGATGCCTGTTCTTGATGCACTTGTTATCCGGTGGTACCCGAGCATACCTAGTAACAGATCACTAAGTGGTTGTGTAGTGTCTTAAAGGGATTTTTTTGATTGTTATTACTTTGTTTTCAATGCTGGGTGTCGAACCCAAGGGCCTTGCACATGCTAGGCAGGTGCTCTTCCACTGAGTTATACATTCCCAGCCGTTAGGATTTTTATTTTTTAAACTTTCAAATAATTGTACTAGACATGGAAATAGATGAGATGAGTGTTATTAGTGGCATTTGCTCTTATGTGTCGCGATTGACTTCTGTGTGATACATTTGTAAGGTTAGATGCATTTTTTAATTTTCCAGTTTTTATTGTGTTTCCATTGTATAAAATTTCTGGTTTATCACTTTCACCAGCAGAAAGCATCATTTTTAAATTTTGCATTCGAATCTTATAGACACACGAATTCTTGTTTAGGGTTTTGAATTTGATTTGAGCTTGTCAGTGATCTGCATCCTGGAAACGGTGATGGTAAAACAATCAAAGGCTACAGTAATAACAATAGGTGATGCTGACTTCTTATTCTAGTCATTCACTATGCCAGTTCTTTACATGTGCGTTATGAATACATAAGGATACGGACACATTTGGGGAAGTGTGGTGTTAGGTGATTCCCTCATTGTGTGAACATCGTCAAGAGGACCTAAGCAAGTTAAGATGTCTACTATGTCACTAGGCTATGTAATCTTATGGGAACAGCCTTCTCTATGTGGCCCATTGTGGATGGAAGAGTCATCAAGTGGCCTGTGAAATCCAGTTCTTTACTTGATTAAGAGGAGGGGTGTTTATTAATGTGAACAGCTTTTCAAAGTTAAGGAAAAGCATTGCCAATAACATTTTGCAAATTAAATTTCATAGTTGTAAGTTACTCAATAGTAGCAAAACCAACAGCATTTCCAAAAATAAACATTTAATTCAGGTGGAGAGTTGACATTTTAGATTTTTATTAAAACCTAAGAGCATTACTGTCTGAAGATGGCTCATGTTTTCTGGGTTAAAAGAATTACAAAGATAGAGAGTACTGCATTGTAAAGATTATAGTGAAGAATTAGAATCTTCGGGTTTAAATCCTATGTTTGCCACTTTGTAGTTATCTGACCTTGTATTTCAGTTTCTTCATCTGTAAGGTAGAAATACTTCACACGTTATTGTGACATAAATGAGTTAATACATAAAGCACTTCACTTCAATAGTTGTAAGCTATTATATTCAGCAGTAAGTCTGAGGGGAAAACAAATGGATGGTTGGATTTCAGGGTCAGTGCTGAGGTGGAAAAAGTTTGGAGTAATACAGGAAGAAAAACAGCTGTGGTCCTTCGTTTTTAGCAGAGTCTCATTGGAGAAGACCTTGACTCCTGAAGTCAGAGCAGTTGTCAGCTCTACACTGGAGCCAGGCCTATGGGGGACCAGTGATTCCTGTGTGAGGTACAGGTCCAGACAGACAGTTCAGCAGAGGGGAGGGAGGTGTCCTCGGAGTTTCTTCTGTAGTCCTGCAGGGGAAGATGTGTGTAAGGTTCTGTCTCATTTCTTGGTTTGGCCATGAAGCAGGGCCCTGGCCATATTCATGACTCTGGATTGTGTAAGATGCTTAGAAATGGAGCAGTCGCTGTGAAGGACAAGTGCAGTGCTCCCCTTTTTAGTAATTCAGTAAATATTTGAGGTTAAATTTTCATTAGAGGGATTCTCTTCACCAAGCAGATATTTAAAACTTACTGAGCAGGGAAAGTTTTGGTATTCGTACTTTTTGTGAATTTAATTTGTTGGCATGGTTTATTTGTTATACTTGGATTTAGTAGACTGGGCAGTCAGCAGTAAAGCAGCTTCTCTACAGTTGAAGGGGTTGCTAGGAGAGGTATTGTGAGCCAAAATACTTATTTTTCTGGGTTAATCTCTATCTCAGAGAAAGATGAAACTTAAAAAAAACCTCATTTTTGGTAACTAAAGTGCTTTATTATTTAAAAGAAAATACTGTTCACCTTAGACTGAATATTTATTGGACTCTGTCTTCCACAAGTAACCATTACTACTTGTTTCAGAGAATATGGGTTTGTACTATAAATTGTTTTATAAGTGACAATTTTGGGATAGTGAGTTAAAATACATTTTTTAATGTTTTTTTTTTACCTCAAATGTTATATGTGTTCTTTTCATTTTTTTTCAACATGTAAGCATTTCTAAAGTAAACAGACCATTCCACTTACCAGAAATTATCATTCTAGAAGTGCTGTGGCTCAGGGCAAAGCACCTGCTTGCAAGTGCGAGGTTTGGGTTTGATCCCTACTATCAAAAATCCCTGATAACCACCCCCCCCCCAGTTTTGTGTGTTGCTTAACATTATGTGCTTGTATATATAATAGACTTAAAAAAGACGACCTATTTTACGCCCTTTTCTATAACTCGTTCATTGATGTGGTATTTATATAGCTATCTCAAGTTTTGTGTCATCAAATGGACAATGCAGATTCAAATTGACTAGTCTTTCCCAATAGACATTGTATTTCTAATTTTCACCTACAACACATCGTTGATCATAATATTTTTTGCTTATTTATGTGCATGCATCAGTAGGATTAATTTCTGGAAATCAATTTGCTGGGTGAAAGGACATGTTTGCATTTCCATTATTAGAGGAATTGTCAACTAACTAGTGCCTGTCCTTTGGTACTTGGTACCGTGTTGGATACAATAGTGAACAATGTGGTACCTTCTGTCCAGGAGTACACTGTCTAGGTGGAGGGTCAGGAAGAAATCAAGATGGATTCTAGTTAGATGTGGAATTGCAGAGCCCACGTAGGCACTGCAGGGTCTTGAGGGAGGACAAGGGCAGGCTGGAGTAGACAAATCATGGGATGAGCAGACATCAACCAGGGATCAACAAAAGTGCACTAGATTTAATTTTAGAGAGGCACAGGGAACTCAGAAGAGCATTGCCAGTGATGTGCCCTGCTGGGAGGTGCTGCACCTGGGCACAGAGACATTCACACAGCATCCGCATGGTGGCTGTGAGTGAAGAGACAGTTGGATTAGGCTGGAGAGTGCTGATGGAGATTTTGGAAGAATATTGTTGAGCACTGGGTGTAAAACATAATTTAGAGGATAGAGAAGTTTATTCCAGGGAATAAGATAGAAGGTGTTTGATACTTTGTGTCCTTAATCTTTGAAATATTCTAATTCCCTAAGATGGGAATGAATTGCATCCATATCTTGGTTCTGCATGACTAACCAAATACAGCTATGCACCTTATAGTGATAGGCCTCCTGTACAACGGTGGTCCAATAATTTTTATCATAAAATTTATAGTAAGAACTCTGTACGCTTGTAACATTTTAAAGAAAGTAAAGTTGATTTACTTTAAGTACTTCATAGTCAAAATAAAGGATCATTACTTTAATATTGCTTATTTTCCAACCTCTTAAGACACCCAGCCATTACAGAAGTCTTAATTTCTAGTTTAATAAAACTACTTAACATTTTTTCAGCTTTATTGAGTATACTTTACAAAAATTATGTATTTACTTTTTACATATTTTTTTTTTGCAATATATGCTTAGTTTTAGTTAGCTTTTTGTTACTATAATGAAAAAATACCTGGCACAAACCTTTTATAAAAAAAGATGGAAAAGTCCAAGATTGGACTGACTCCATTGGTTTAGCCTCTAGTGAGAGGGCAGGTGGTAGATCATCACGGCAGACAGCCATGTAGGAACGACCAGTCACTTCTCTATGGGGGAGAGGGGAACAGTCCTGTAGTCCATTCTGAGACCCCAATGCCTTCCCACAATATACCACCTCTAAAATATCCGCACCACCTCCCAATAACGTCATGCTATGGACTAAGCCTTTCCTCATAGTGGACCTTTGTGGGACACTCCAATCACACCCAAACCACAGCATAAAAATTATTGAAAATTAGGATATAGAAAAATAGAATAAAAGGACCACAGTTCAGACCTTCATACATTATCACTGTTATCACCTGTATCTTCAGTTAGTCTGTGTGTCTTTACATTTATATCCTTCCAGACATTTGCTGCAAACGGGAACATGCCTTTAGATGTTTTATTCAGTTTATAAACCCATTTATCATATTTGATAACAACAAATACTCATCCATATTTAGATTTCTCAATTGTTCTAAAAGTAATTTTGCCAGTTGCTTGTTTCCAACAATGGCCACCTATGCATTTTGACTTAGTTTTTTTGAAAAAAAACTAACATAGTTGCTTTTTACATTTTTAATCTTCTTGACATTAACATTTCAAATGAAGCTTTTATATCACTCTTAAATGGATCTGATGGATTAAAATATATAGCAATTTTATATGTAATATCTGTCACTACAGATATGATAATTTCTGAGTCACACATTTCATTTTGTCTTCTCCACATAATTTGATCTTCATAAATAACTTTTAAGTTAGCACACCTTTTATTTATCACTCTGCATTCCTTTGCAAAAAGATTATATACATTCAAATTTTAAAAAAAGATTCCTATGACCATGATGCTCTTGGAACTTATTTCTTCTGAATTGAATTACCATTATTGAGGCTTATTCTGAATTTAATAATGATTTTATACATCATTAGTGTACTGTCGATCGAGTTGACACTAACATTCACGCAACCCCATGTGTTGGGAACAGTTCTAACGCCTCAGCAGGGTACCAATGCCTATGGAAAGGCTTAGGAATGAGAAGCTTTGAGTTTTAGCCACCCGTGCAGGATTGATGTGACCTCAGCATGTCACTTAATTTCTTCAGGCCTTAGTTTTTGTTATCTGTGTAAAATAATAGATGTAAACATTAAGTCCTTGGGGAAATTTAAAATATAAGGTATAAAGAGCAAGTTTTGAAGTAGAGGCCTATTCACATGAAAAGTTTATAGAACCTTGTAGTAGATAAACTTTCATATACTGATTATTGAATTTTGAAATTCCTACATTCATTTTTCTGATTAAATCTCAAAGGAGATAGGTACTTATTTTCGTTTCTCAAATTCTGTATTCTTCTGTCATGCATGTTGAATTTTATTGTTCACAGGTACATGAGATTATTGTGAACAAAGCATATGTACTTTTTTTGAATATGACACTTTTTAAGTGGTAATGAATCTGAGAATATTTTATTTGGAAAAAGTGTTAATGATATTTCCTGTATTTCTCAACACAATTGGCATTGAAAATACCTGATTAAGTTCACAAAAGACTTTATAAAAGCTGAGGTTGGATATATTGATATTCCCTAGTTACCAGTGGGTGATTTGGGAATCCCTGGGTAATCTGTACCTACAGTGTTGACTTCTTCCAAAAGTAAATGTGTCCTGGTCACCTACATCTGTTCTTTGTATTATTTAGCACCTGAGGCTTTAGGAACCCTTGATGATAACATTTATACGTGTGGCCCTTAGTCCTTAACTGTTAACTTCTGTCTTTATCCTCCATTCAACAAATCATGGTAGGAATGATATATAAGTAGATTTGAGTCCTATCTATTTGTATTGATTGAAAATGTAATACATAGAAATGTGTTTTTTGTCGACTTCCCAACCATTTGAGAATACTACTTAGACGTTTCTGGGTTTGTCTGTTCTTTAGGTCTGTAGCTTAGTGTGGCACTGAGCATCTGAAATGTGGCTTTTGTGACTGAAGAAACTGTAGTTTAATATAAATTACATGTAGAAAGAAGTACTTCATCTGTTGTTGAACAGTTTTTAAACATTTGGAACAATGTGTTAAGTTGCTAGTGTAGCCATAGCAGAGACCACATACAGGGCGACTTCAACAACAGAACTCTATTTTCTCGCTCTTTTTTTTTTTCTTTTACTCATTTTTATATTTACTCATATGTGCTTACATTGTATATACATTGTTTGGGCCAACTCCCCTCCCCCCACCCTCACCTATTTTTTCACTCTTCTGGTTTTCAAAAGTCCCAGGTGTCTTGGTTTGTTTGGTTTCTTCTGTAGATCTCTCTCCTTGTCTTGCAGATGTCCTCAGATGGTTGTACCTATTTCCTAATAGATACAGGAACAGGAATTCCTATGAAAATGTTAGTGATATTGGACTAGGGCATATCCATATCTCCAACTATAGTTGCATTCTGAAGTATTGGGAATGAGACTTAAATGTGTATAATTTTGGGAGACATAATTCAGCCATCCTTTGATCTTTCCTGAGCTCGTTATCAATACATGACTCTGGTGATACCTCAAGCAGCCAGCCTTAGCTCCCAGTCAGCCTCACAATTGTGAAGTTAATGAACTGATCCTCTACACCGCATTGGTTAGTTTATTAAATGCATTTTTGACTTATATTTTAAACATGTTAGGTTTATTGGGACATAGCCCCATCACAGTTTGAAGGGTACTTATATTCTCATGATTACGAACAAAGGGAATTTTCAATGTTGCTTCAATAGAATATAGCTGGTAAATGACTGAAGGGTCAATTTTGTTCTTATATAGTTGCTATTTTATATTTACATACAAATCTATTCCTTCAACACTTCTTGAATACCCATTGTTAAAGTGAAAATTATTCAAGGACACTTGATAAAGAGCACAGAAAAGAACACTATTGGGAACCATTGAGAGAGTAGAGTGAGCCCTGCTTCCAGGTTTTGCAGTGTGGGTGAGAGTCTGGACTCAACCCTGAATGCAGTGTAGACCAGTAGGGGAGCAGGTGTATGGGGGGGGGGTTCGTGGATGGAAAACTAGTGAGAGGAAACATCAGGGTTAAGGAAGATTTGAGCTAAGCCAATCTAACAGGATTCTTTCAGAAAACAGGCCAGGGTGATCAACTGGAAGGGGATGGGGAAGGATGAGAAACCACACCCAGCTGTAGTTTAGATTTTTTTGTACTAAACCTTCTAACTTTAGCATGTAGTTTACGTTCCTAGCATATCTTAATGTAGATGTTGAATTTTCATTGGTCATACTTGACTTATATTTAATTATATAATTTATCATTTTAAAAATTTATTTCAGCCAAGAGCAACTGTTAGCCTCAATACTTTGGGATGAATTTTAAAGAAAGGGTAAAAATACTCTTTCTCGAAGGACAGCCCTGGAAAAGGTATTAGAGATAGAACTGTGGCTGACACCTGGGTTTTATGGCTGTATGTTTCCTTTAACTTCAAATGGTTTTTGTTATTTAAATTGAAAGAATATGTCTGCTTTGAAACTTAGAAAACTTGCAGTTTTTTTAAAAGTAACTTTCCTCTCTTTGTTGTGTAGTAAAGAAATCTCTGGCCAAGGCTGCTGATTAAAGATTGTAATATTTTGTTATCCAGGGCCACCTAAGAAACAAAGTAGTGGATTTTAAAGTTTCTGAGGTTAATCCTATTTTATTCTCCCACCCATCTTCTGAATGTTTTGGCATAATTTGCTGCTTTGACTTTGTGGATGCTTTCTTTGGTGTATAATTCATAGTTGTTGAGTTCTTGCTTTTTATCTCTTCAGTTTGCTTATAATGTATAAGACTTACGCCATAGCTACCCTTTCACTTTGTGTGTGGCATACTTTAACTTTCTCCAGAATTTGATTTGATTTTTTTGTATTTGCCTAAGTTTTCGTCATACTTTTCATTAGTTTCATGGTATTCGATGAGAGAATTTTTGGTTCATTCTTATTGTCAATGGCCACATTGTTTCTCTTGCCTTAAATAATATCATTAACTTTGTAAGCCATCTTTTCCATGTCATCTGAGAATCAATTTCCTGTCCCTTAGTGGTCTTAGTCCCTGTGACACTTCCTCTCCATCTTCCCTTATTAGCATTTTGATAGCTGGATGCTTTTAGAAACTGACACTTCTAAAGTGAGTATAATAATAATCTCGCCTCTTTTAGAGACCATTTTGTAAATTGATACTTTGTCTCACTATCTGAAAGAATTGGATTCCTTTAGAAGAAACAATTGAAAATATCAAGTGAGCTTGTGAGGCCACTTTTAATATTAACAGTGTTAAACTATTACAGCTTGATCACACAAAAAAGAAAATCTGTGGATTTTGATATTTTAACTGCAGATGTCTTTTGAGGTGTTCTAAGAAAATGAGGTATGTTTGTGCTTTAACTTCCTATCAAATAAATTTGTTTTTCTTGGCTAAATCCATGAGAAAGAGTTATTCTTTGTAGGCGGCAAAACAAATACTGAGACAAATGGATTTCATGGTGAGAGTATTCCTGTGTCTTTATCACACCATTGTTTTTGAAGGCATTAATTTGTCACACTGGAATAGTTTCTTTCGTTTTTGTGACTTCTAGTGAATTTAAGTTTTTTTGATATACTCTTAGGTCATATGTAAGCCTGGCTTCTCAGGCAGTTGCTGCTGAAAATTTTTCTTTTTCTAAAGCAGGAAAAAGAAACTTTTGAAGTTTCTTCCTAATCTAAGCACAGTGCTGTAGTATTGGATCCTAGGAGACCTCACAAGTCCTTACTATTCTGTGCTGAAAAGTATAGCACAGAAAAGGCTCTAAGCCACCTTAGAGTCAACTGGCTGGCCATGTTCAGGTAGCTCAGTCTTTTTGAGAGAACATATATCCTTGTTCAGCAGACAACTGATTATTAAAAATGTATGTCTAAAAAAGGGAAGTTTACCTTTATGTTTTATTTTCCAAGTTAAATAGCATAGAAGACATTTTCTTGCTTCCTACTTATTTGCTCTCCAAATATTGAAAACCTTAACCAGATTTTCCTTTTCTTCTGCTTCTTCTACACTAAATATTCTAGTCATTTGTTGAGCAGTTGTTTGCCTGCCTCTCTGCCCTGGGCAAGGAATGGGCATTGGACTCACAGATGGCTCTTCTTACTTCCCAGACTTTCCAGGTCAGTACCCAGGGTGGCAGCAATAATCCACTCCTGAATCATGAGAAGTCACCAGGCCATGCTTCCTGGAACCTATTTTCCATTACACAGAAGGTCTTGATAAATCATCAGAGGAAATAGTCAGTGCTTTATGATCAATCAATAAATAAATCAACAACAAAAGTAGGAAAATGGAGTTTTTCATATAATAATATGAATAAATAATATGAATATAATAATATATGAATATATATAAACATAAATAATATGAATAAATAAATTTCATATAAATTTATGTGGTACTTTAAAAACCTTGCTACTCAAATTGAAATCCTAGGTGCTTTCAGGAAATGCAGAATCGCAGACCCAACTTCAGTTCGATTCAATAAAAATCCACAGTATTTATTTATTTATTTGGTGGTACTGAACTTTGAGCTCAGGGCCTTATGCTTGCTAATAGGTGCTTTACCACTTGAGCCACACCTCTAGCCCTTTAGCTGTAACTTATTTTTTCTGGTAGGATCTTGTGCTGTTGACTGGGGCTTGCATCAGACTGTCATCTTCCTGTTTCCACCTTCTACCTACCTGGGATTAGAGGTATGCACCACAATGCTCAGGTTGTTTTTTGAGGTAGAGTTGCACTAACTTTTTTTTGCATGAGTTTGCTTCAAACTGATACTTCCTTCTCTTTCACCAGTGTAGAGGGGATTATAGGTATGCACCATCATGCCTGAGCCAAAATCTGCATTTTTAATAAGATCCCCAAATACATGTATATGTGTATGAAAATTGAACAATGAAACCTGTTGAAATGGTCTAAGTAGGAGGAGGGATAAAGGAGAATGACGAAGGGCTGAATCTAATTAAGATACATATGTAACTGTCATAATGAAATCCCCCTGTATAACTAATATATGCTAATTAAATTAAGTTGAGAAGCCCTGGCCTAAGAGACATACTGGATTCCTTTTAAAAATAATGAAAACAAACAAAGGAACTTGATCACACTAGTGATGATATTTATCATTGTTCAGAACTTTTAAACCAGCAGTGCCCAGTGGTTGTCCTTTGAGTTTTGTTGTCTGGAAATTCATACTATGGTAAATGGTTCACGACTTGTGCACAGTGGCAGAGAAAGTTTTATCTAAGTGTGACGTGGTGATGGATGCTTTTCTCTGCAACAGAAAGAACTCCAGTGCATGTCCCCTTTGATGGAACTTGGAGTACTTCTCAAAATATCTGCATATAATTTTGATATTCTGTCAATTACACTTATGAGGGATGCAACATGAGGTTTTCCTCTTATATAATTTTGATTTGGTGATGTATTGAGTTTGGAAAAAGTAAATCTAAACTCTTTCAATGTAATCACTGACTGTGAAATATTATAAGATACTTAGGCTCTATAAAGTTTGGGTCTTAAAATCAAGAATAGTTGTTTGGGGAAGTGCTAACCACAGTGGTGCTCTGCCTCCACTTCATGAGTGCTCCTTTACAAACCAGACATCTGTGAATGAGGCATTCTTCCAGATGGGTTCAAAGTCAAAGAAAGTAGTCACGTTGCTGCAGTCTTTTCTCTGGATGACATCATTCTTTTAAGTGAACTCATGGTGTTAATTTTGGAGAATGATCTTTCAAGAGTTTTGAAGTTTAAATTCAATAACATTTTCTCTAACCTCACTTCTATTTTAGGAGGGGTGGGGAATCAGGAGTCTGAAGTGGTTAATCTAAGTTTGAGAATAGCTCAAGCCATCTGCAAGTAGATTCAGAATCGCTTCTTTGGGAAAAATACTTAATACTTAAGAATGTTGATTCATTTCTATAGAGGAAGCATTCTCATGTATGCATCTATATGTACTATACTAAGTCATGTAACATTTTACTCATTGAGACATCCTTAGGAGTGATGTAGAAAGATATCTGAAAAGAACTATTTAAATTGGGAAATCTAAAGTTATTTAATTTTTAAAAATCAACACTGTGCATATTTATATGTCTAAGTTCCACATCTGATTTTATAATGAATGTATATTTCTGGAAGTGGAATGACAGAATAAAACATGTGAACCTCTAAGATTTCTAGTACCTGTTACTGGATAGTTTTCCAGAAAGGTTGAACTTGCTGGGAATGTGGTTCAAGTAGTAGAGCACCTGCCTAGCAAGCATGTGGCCCTGAGTTTAAACCCCAGTAATGCCAAAAAAGCAAAACAAAAAACTGAAAAAGGTTGGTCCAAGTTGAATGTGCAATATTAGATTAATTATTATGCCCTTGCTTGTGGTGGAGTCTCTGCAAATGTTGATAGAAATACCCATGCTGTAGCTACCTCTGATTCCCAACTCCTATCTCATAGGACTTTTTCTTTACTCATGTTAGTACCAGCTATAATCTCAGCCAGGAAAATTGTCCCAGACATGCAAATGAGAAAAAAGATTACTAGGTGTTCTTTCAGTGGCACAGGGTTTGACTGGTGAACCCTGAAGTGATGGGGTACACACTTTTTCTTTTGGTAGATTGTTCTGTGACTCTACAGTAGTGGAAGTTAACTAATAGTCATACAAATGGTCCTTATCCATAATACTTTAAGCAAACTTTGTCCATTGGGGGATATTCTTCATCCTGGACTGGAGACTGAACTCAGGATCTCAACAAGTACTCTGTCAAAAGCATGCTGAAGTCTTTTTGCCTTTTCAGTTTGTTTTTCAGATAGGGTCATGTGCTTTTGCCTGGATGGCCTCAAACCTTGATCCTCCTATCTTTGCCTTCCAAGTAGCTGGGATTGCAGGTATATGCCACAATGCCCAGTCTGATATAATTGATTTCTACCCTGAAGAAGATGTGTTCTGAGATACTATGTTCTGAGTAGAGATTAAGAGACATTCATTTCATGGTGCTCTATCTCAGTAATTTTTTTCATGGTCCACTCGGATCAAAAAATACTTAATACTTTTTATTAGGCTAAGCTATTAATTAGGTGCAAATAACGTAGTTGTCATTTGTACATTGCCTTTGTTAGTTCACAGAGGCCTAAGTGCTTTGGTGCTGTTTAGAAACCCTTCTTGTAATAAAACACCATTTTTGTGTCTGTTAGCATATAAATTTCAGCAATACTCTTTGCCTGTGAATACACTGAAATTCATATTAGTGTCTTCATTAATTGAGGAATTGAATAAAGTCTCTGGCATGTATTTTGTGTTTGCAGGAAAGTCATGAATTTAAAGTTTTGGAAATTATGCTTTATCACAAGTTAAATTTAGCTGATTTAATTGTTAATTTAAAAGATGAGCAGTTATATCATTTAACTTCCTTCAATCTCAGTTTTCTTATTTATAAATGATCTTCCCAGGCTCTGAGTTTAAAAGTGAAAATGCATCTCTAGAAACACCATGGAGCCTTTCTCAACAATGTACAAAGTGGGTTGTGCCACACCTACCTCATGCTACTTAATGCAGTTGTTAAGTAGTGTTTATTGGTTAAAAAAGCAAACCTGCAAACAGCAAAAAAGCAAAAAAATGCATGTAAGCAGAGAAGTAGCAAAAGGCTTGCTCAGTTCTCATTTCATAGGAAACTGTGCAGTGGCCAGGGCTGCTCTGTCAGATGCTGTGGGGTTGGCCCCAGGAGGAATTTTACCCCTATAACATTGCACAGATTTGCTGGAATGTCCAAGTGACTGTGTAACCCTGGAAATTCCAGACCTTTGCACCTAATTTCAACCTGTTCCTTAATTAGCTCTGACCTGCCGAGCAGATCTTTCTCTTGGAAAAGATCCAAAAACGGAGGAAGAGGAGAAGGGGAGGTGAATCTCCAGGGTCCTCTTGTATTTCCTCACCTGTTTCCTAAAAACGTAAAACAGATACGGTAGTTAATAATATTACATTTAGGCAACAGTTATGAAGTTTTATGCATTCTAATTTCTGTAAACTTGATCTCTATGTGCTAGGTATTAACTTTCTAAATATAGAAATAACTTTATTCCCCCAGAATCCCTAAGTGTGGCAGAGAACTCTGAAATTTGTTTTCATTCTATAAAGTGTGAATGGTTTAGCATTATAGCTGAAAATTGGAAGTAGGGGAGAGTGCATTTGGGGTTGGTAAGGTACCCAAAGAATAGAGAGTTACAGAAGCTGTCACAGGTGGAACTGGATAGTCTTAGAACATTGACATGGGGACTCCAGGAGTGTAGGAGGCCTGGGGAAAATGAGAGGATAATGGGAATTTCCAGGTGTTTAGAGTCCAAGGCTCTAAAGTAGTTTCAAAATCAGGATAGTTTGTGCATGGGAAGCCTGGTGGAAACTTTATATAGTTTTTGTTTAAAACTATAAAATAGTCCATTTTAATGTCTGCTATCTCAATCCAAATTACTATTATCATAGGAACAATTAGTTTCTGGAGCCTCTCTCTTGTCTATTATCAGCTCAGCTGAATGAGCCTTATAGGTTTTAATGGATCTGTAAGAATAGGCCTGCAGTAATTCCTGTTGATTAAAAAATGAAAGTGAAGGGAACCTGGGTACAGACTAGTTCACACTAATGACCTTTGTAGAAACTAGTGGTCTCTTTGAAGTGTGCATTGGACTGTGACACTAATAACTGTGAAAGGGTTATGCATATGTAGGTGTTGTATACTTGAAACCTATCATAAATTTAACCTTTCTGTCATGGTTAGAAGAAGAGGTATTGTTTCTACTTTCCGGTAAGAACTACGCTTGAGATAAAACCTGACATTAAACTTTTGCCCTTTCACTGTTTCTTGAAGTGTAAATGGCTTATGTTTAGTCAACCTTCTTGTTCTGAAACTGAATCATTTTTATGGCATCTAAGAATTACAGCTTTGGATGCAGCTATTAACAGATGCAGAAGCGCTGCTCGGCTGAGAAAAGAACACTTCAGAGATGGTTGTAAGGAATTTTCTGCTGACCTGTACTGCACTACTTGACTCATGTTGGAGCTGTACCAACTATGATACTAGTTTTCATGTGTTGCATAATAAAGATGATCATCAGAGTCTCCTGAACACTCATTGTGTACAAGGAGCTATTCCAAGAGAGTTTTCAATGCTATTCTTTGTCTATTCTCACAATCAGTCTGAAGAAGAATGTACTGTTATTCTCATTTTAGAGATGAGACTCCTGAGGCATTGGCCAAGGTCACACATCTGGCTGCAGAACTTTATGGGTAATCACTGTGGATTTTGTGTGGTTATATGCAATATGGTTGATTAGTTTCATTTTTCTCATCTGAAGCCTTTAAATTTCTTTTTCTTTTCTATCCTTTGTTCTACTTGTCTCTGAGAATACTTTAAAGTCATTTTTTCCAGGTCAGTGTAACCACCACGGTCCTTAGTTGGGAAATGGTACACTATTTGGGAATTTATTTGTATATAAATAATAGGAAAACTCATTCACAGCAAGCTAAACAATTAGCTTATTTTTCTTAAATGATAAGACATCTGGAGGTGGTGGTTGATTTCTGGTGCCCAATGCTACAAGAGGGAGTCAGGCCTGTTCTGCTGTTCCATCCTTTTGTGTTGGCTGTTGCTGTCATGCATGTCTTATAGAGGTCAGATGAGTTCTTGCAACTCCAGGCATCAAGGATACATTCCAAGAGGAGAGAAAGAATAGAAGGAATTTTTTAAAAGGCCCATGTTAGCCTGGCTCATCCCTTTATAGTAGAAAAGAAGGAGCTTTTCCATAAGATTGATAAGTTGAATTTTGTTTCATATTATAGTGGCCAGGACAAGGTCACATGGGCACTCCTAGACTCCAGTCACATGGAGTCATGTTATCATGACTGATTTAGACCAGTGACAGTTCATCTCCTATAGCTGGGATAGGACACTGAAGTTGTATTGGCAGGAAGTCTGGTGGGATGGGAGTTATGGAGACAGTAGACAAAATTGGCCATGGGGTGACTTCCAGGACTCTCTCCTAGTACCCTAGGCTTGAGGTCACTACAGTGTTACTTGTGGTCAGGGTCTCAGTGCTGTAGTCCTCAGGAAAATTTCAGGATATTTTTGCCATCTTTAATGTCAGCTACAGAAGCCCAATTCCTGCTTTTTCTCAAAGACGTTTTTTGTGATACTCCAAGGAGGCTAGTTCTCTGGATTTGGAAATTTACCTTGTCTGTTCTGGGCCCATTCTGAGGTCTCTTGGCTACAAAAGTCCTGCTTCTGGTCCCAGCTAGTAACTGAGGCCTGGTATTTATGATAGGATTCACTGATGCTGCCTTTTGTCCCAGAGTATTTTTTTTTTATTTTCCAGTCTGAGCTACTTAATCTGATTAATCTTCCTAATGCAAACATTTTGTTATTTTCCTATTGTTGGCCAGGCACTATTTTGGAGACTGAAGGAGTCTGGGCTAAAGCATATAAAAATCACAACACCAAGCCACCAAAGTTTGATAAATAGTAGGCACATGGATATTTGATCAGTGTGTGTTAGGTAAACTGAGAGCTATAGGACTACGAAGTCCATGATATATTTTTCCCTCAGGAGCAGAGATCCCAGTATTTCATTGGTTAGTATTGCCAGTCTGAGCAAGTAAAAATATTTAGCAAATACTATATGGGGCATATCGATACTAAAATTGTTACTTATCTGAAATTTAAATTTAAATGAGTACCTTGGCATTTACATTAAAAATTATTCAACAATCTTCCATGGTTGACTTACTAAGACCATGATATGTCATGAATATCTAGATTGTAGTTGTAGTAGTTTAGGACATAACTTTATATTTATTTAGTTAGTTAGTAAGTTGCAAAATAGCATACAGCTGAGCTTATACTCTGAAACCTGAATAGCCACATGAAAACGTCAGTATAGATGCTTATTTTTACTATAAAATACAAAATGCAAAGTGTACATTGGGAACTGAGCTGTTGTTTTCTTCTTTCTGGAGATATGCCATGTATGTTTTCTGGTTGGTTATTCTCTCATTTTTGAGATGGGATCTTCCTGTGTTGCCGGGGATGACCTCACACTCTTGAGCGCAAGCAGTCCTTCCACCTTAGCCTCCTCCACAGTTGGAATTACAGCCATGCACCACTGCACCTGGCTTTTATAATTTTGTTCTTGACCCTCTTGTTTACAAGGCTTTTTTTTGTTTTGTTTTGTTTCTTTTGCTCTAAGTTTGTTCTTTATGTCCAAGAGAACATATTGTACAGGACTAAAGTTCAGGAGAGGCATGAGAGTTTAGAAAAAATAAGTAGGCTGAGGATCACAGGGCACTATTTATTGAGTGGTACTGTAGTTTATTTGTATATTTTTCTGTATCTTCCATGCTAGTGTTCTACTCCATGTATTTAAGAATGAGGTAGACCATTTAGGTTCACTTGTACTTATAAGCTCTAACTTTGTGTTGGTGTCAAAACCCTAATTGATAAGACCCAGCCTTTGACCAGACTTTTCCCTTCCCAGTTTGTCACTGGACTGCAGCAGCATCTTCTCATGAGTTTGCTACTCTGGTTCTCAGTTTTCTCTTGTTACCCTACCTACCACTACCACCACCATGTATGTTCTCAGAGACTTCCCCTTTTGAGACCAGCTGTGTTTTTAGAGATCAGTATTTATTTAATTTAGCCAGAATTTTCAGGGGTTTATAGTAAGAGGAGTTTGTATTAATTCTAATGTGCCAGGTTACTAAAAGTGTCTTATAAAGCAGAGTACTTACACACATTTAAAACTTACTGTTTAAATCAACATCAATTTAGAGATGTTAGACAATCATGATTTTTTTTTTTTGTCATGATTCTGCAAAATAGTCTGGATCAGGAGATTTCTGTGCCAATTGGTACCTGTTGTGGTTGTAACATTCAGGATGGCTTCTTCTTTCATGTAAGTTACCTTATCTGGAACAGGCCTGGTGGAGCATCTTTTGCACATGGTCCCTCTACAGCATGGTGCCAGCTCCTCTTTAGCAAGGGCCCCAGAAGGTGCATACCAGGCAAGCAGTCCTCTTTATGGATGCAGTTATTAGTCTCCTAATGCCTGCTGATGTTGCCTTGCCTTGGTCAAAGCAGTCACTCCACAAAGCTTCCAGCTAGATGAAAAAGGGCTTAGGAGTATAGTATATTGGCAATGATTGATGATCTAAGAGTTTACCACATTCCCTCCACATTATGTATAATTTCATGCTGTCAGTCTTGTGGAATGGGTGGTTTTTATTCCTTTTTGTTTTGTCCACAGTGAAATTTTCTGTTATTAAATATCTTCTTCCTTTTAAAATTCCAACTATGTTTTAATTTTTTTATTTGAAGGAACAGTTAGATTTAACAAATGTTGCATGAATTGTATACAAGTCCCTTATACCAAATACCTAACTTCTACTAGTAGTCTTAGATAGGCACAAAGTAAAAATTAACATTGGTACGTTACTATTGACTAAGCTACAAACAATGAATTTCCACTTGTTTTTCTGCTGTATCACCTGTTTTCTATACTAGGATTTAATAAGGATCTTACATGAATTTTCTTGTTCATATCTACTTAATCTTTCAGTCTTTCATGGCCTGGATACCTTTGAAGAAGGGGGAAAGGGTAGGGGGGAATATCCCTCAATTTGGGGTTCTGAGATGTTCCCCTCTCCTTCCCTCCCCCCTTCTCTCTCAAGCTTGCTACCATTTGAGCTGGTCCTTTTGTTTGTGTTTTGTTTTTGAGATGGCGTCTCCTTAACTTTGCCTGATTTGGCCTGGAAACTCTAATTCTGTTGCCCCTGCCTGCTGAGTAACTGGGATTATAAATACCAGTCATCGCCCCAAGCTTGATGTTTGCTTATGGTTAGGATTAGGTAAAGTCATTTTTAGAAAGTAATATTGTAAATCACATTATGGTACAGGATGTCAGTGGACTGGTACAGCTGGCATGTACATGCTTAGTTATGGTGACTTCTTCTTCTTCTTCTTCTTACCATTTTTTCTTTTGTAATTAATAAGTATCTTCAGGTAGATACTTTGAAATTGTACACGTATGTTGTTCTCAAACTTTGGCCCACTGCTTTTGAATCCCACTGGTGTGTGGATTTTGTCTGCAACAGTCACACTTGGTGTTCTAATGGAGATTGTTTCTATTATGTCCTTTCCTTACACATTTATTATTTGAAACTCTTTTGTAAGGATAAGCTGGCTGTCCCTTCTCCATTTATTTATTTTTAATCAACAGTTTATATCAGTGTGGATGAAAAAATATCTGTATTTTATGGATTATAATTTGACATAGTGTATTTTTTTGCTCAGATTTTCCTAAGTTTATGCGCTCGTAGTTGGGGCTTGCTCCTGTGCCTTCTGATATGTTCCTATTCTTTTTGAGCAGTCTTAATTTCTGTCATCAGGGAATACTTTAGGCCCATCTTACTTGTTCCTTGCACCAGCTGTGAAATTTCGAGGAGAATGGTATTTTGAAGCCTAGATCTCCAGGCCAATGCTAATTGCTACCGTGACATCATCTGCCTCGGTTTCCTTTCCGTGTAGTGAGGAAACTCACAAATCTCTATTTCCTCATGTGTCCATATATATATCTATTAAAAACATGAATTCATGCAGATGTGTTGGATTACAGTCAGGTACCACACAGTTGATTTTAGCCTTCAGTTTTCTTATCTATAAATTTTTTCAATCCCAATGTAGAGTGGCTTCAGAACTCCAGCACATAGGCCGTGAGCCACAGTGTTTTGGGTACAGTTCTTTGTGCATTTTGCTCACAGTATCTAGTCAAAATACTGTTCTCCAAATTTACTTTTAATGTACTATTTTTGACTAACCAAACAGATGTTAGAATTGCATCAAAAATAAAAGTAAATGAAGGAAAATAGGAAAAATAGGTAGCAAATGAAGGTATTAGAGCTATGTTTCTGGGAAAATTGCATGCGTGTTTTTCTTAGATCTGGACTTTTTGGCTTCCATCTTGGTTGCAGATAAATATTTTAGAAACTTCATTCAATTCCCAATTTACCAGAGAACTATAGTAATATAGTATTTACATTTTAAATTGTGTTTATTATTCATACACTATTAATCACCATTCAAATGTGTAAGATTTAAAAAATTTTTCTTTTGATATGTATGTAAAAGTTAAGTATTATGTATGAGAATGACGTATTACATATCTTGAGCCTGATCCTTTCACTAATTATTTTAAAATGATCAAGTAATCTGCATTTTCTTACTTTATAAGGTAGTTTTAGTAGAATGTTCTAGTATTCTTGCTGACTATCAACAATGTAATGAGTTAAATCTTTCTCTTAGGGTGACCAATTTATTGTTATGTTGTTCAGTTTTCAAGAAGAGACTGAGTTTGTAAAATATTGGGAAAATTTTTTCACTGGTTATATGTAGATAGCCACATTATAAAAAGAAACGAAGGCTAGGGGAGAGGAAACCTTGGACCCAAGGGATTACAGATCTTTAGTACAACATCTAAAATAGCACATGGTTGTGACTGGAATGCTACATGAATTAAAATTTGCTGCTTGGTAAGCAGAAAGTCCTGAGTTCAAACCCAATCCCACTGCCCCCAAAAATGATTGAATTGTGGTTAAGTTGGAAATGATTTAGCAAAGACAAGACTAAGATAGAATTTTTTACTTAATGGAAGAATATTAATACTGGAAGTGAGGGAGAGAGAGTTATAAAAACCATAACCATTACATTTCCTTTTACATTTTCTGTGTAAGTCATAACTCATAGAAGAATGACTGTGTAAACAGTATCATTCTAGTTAACTAAAAAATAATTTCATTAGCTGGACACGGTGGCCTGAACCTGTAATCACAGCTACTCGGAAGTCAGAAATCAGGAGGATCATAGTTCGAGGCCAGCCTGGGCCAACAAAAAAGCCAGGCATAGTGGTGCGTGTCTATAATCCCAGCTATGTAGGAGGCATAGATAGACAGATTATAGTCCTAGGCTGGTCCTGGTCAAAACATTTGAGACTCTGTATGAAGCAATATCCTAGTGCAAAAAGGACTGGAAGCCATTTACATATGTGGGCTCTAAATCTTGTTGATTGACTCGTTTTATGTATTAAAAGTTCTACTTGCTCAATAAATCATAGGCTGGCTTTGTAATATTTTAAGTTTTTTCCCTTCACTTAGTCACTATGCATAAGCAGTTGGAATTTCAATTGTGAAAGCTAATTATAATGTGAAACTGAAATCTGAACATTCTTGAAGAAGCTTGGAATATATTGACAGTTTTTTTCTTTGAAAATTAATTTCTTTTTAACTTTGTTCAGTATCTTAACATAAGCTTTTAAAATAAGAACTAATTTTTAGAAGCGCTGTTCTTCTTTCCCATAATGTCAGAATCCCACATAGTGATAGCAGGCTAAATTTTCACTCAAGGTTGAAAGTAATTCTCCTTTTTTTTTTAATGACAACACTGTCACACTCATGGTAGAATGATGCAAATAATTCTTGTGGGCTGTAACCATTACTGTCCTACACACATAATTTCAGATGTATCCAATCTTTATGCAAGCTTGAATTGTAGGCAACTGAGCTGATACTTTGCACATGCCAAGATTTTAAAGTTTATTATATTTTTATAGAAAGTTCCCATTTATGTAGTTGGTTTAAAAAATACAATATTTTAAAACTGAATTCCTGCAGAGCTGAATATTGTGCTCTGAATGCCCACAGACTCTTCAAGAAGTGGTAAAGTTTCCAAGCATGACAAATAGGTTGAGTTACTCCTAAATTCAAAGTTTCATGGTTTTCTATCTCTGGCAGGTTTTCTACTATGCAAAAGAGAGTGGTACCTTTTCCCCCAACTTGCGTCTGTCTGTATATGGCTATTTTGATAATGCTGTGGTCAGCCCCTGAGAGTACAGGATTTCCATGCTATAATGAAAATAGTAACCTTGGGATATGTGAATGTTACATGAAGGAGTCCAAAGTGATCAGAGAGGAACTATTCTGTTCTGGTTTGTTCTGACCAGTTTTTATCCATACTCTGGATATCATAATATTAGTTTTAGATTGAAAGGGACATCTCAATAAGATTTGGCATTTCTTTTCTTCAGAGTTTGCTCTGCACATCTTTGTCCTTAGAGGAGGGACATTCCTCTTGTTAGTCTCCCTCTTCATAGTTTTCCTGACTGTTCTTCAAGCTGAGTCTTCATGATCTCTATAGAGAAATCACAGTTGAACTGCATGCGTGGTTGGATTATATTGTATTGATTTCCACCCAATGAGCCTGTGATGCTGCTTGCCTCTGCATAGTGATAGGAAGGTGAAGAGCTTATGGGCTCCCTGGGAAGCTTACAGCACTCCTCTGGTCATGGGAAGTGGTAGGGGTTCTGGAGAGCTTGACTGTAGGTGATTAAGAAATCAGATTTGTTTGCTCTGATAAAGGGAAATGAAGGCAAAGAAGTATGATAAAGTATATTACAGAGTGATTGTTCACTAGAATTCAGGATTGATGGTCTGAATGATCATAGGTCATTCCCGGATTCTGCCATGGTAACAAGTAGCCAGCATGTTGAAGAAAGTATTTCTGAGTGAAAAAGTGGTAAGCATTGCATTTAATGTAACTACAAACGTAGCAGAATATTCTGGCATTGATCATTGAATAACGTTCATGAAGAATAGTAAGAGAAAATGAAAAGTGACAAAATCTCTTAAATACAATGCTAAAATGCTGAAATTTATGCAGAGATATATTAATAAAAGAAACAACTTAATAAAAATTGCATGTAAGCCCAGAGATTTCAGGATTCAAAGTAAAGTCTTACTTATATGATATGGAACTGGTAATATACAGGGGAAAAGTAAATACTTTTCTAATGCTACTGCAAGCTAGATGTAGAGGAATGTGTATAATTTGCTATGAAAGTATTTTTATTTGGAACCCCCAGTGAGTATGTATATATATATATAATATATATATTATATATATGGAATCCAGTTTATATTTTGTTACACACTTAACTAAGGAGCACAGAAATGAAACGTAAATTGCAGGAGGATAAATTATTTTAATAGAATATCATAACCACAAGGTAAATACCAGCTTACCATTTATCTTTTATAGTTAGAATTTCCATTACTATAAAGTGTCACTTAAAAAAGGAACCTTGCAAAAGTCTTAATTGGGTGTTTATTAACAAACAAATTCAGAAGTATGAGCTTGCTCAACTTGAAGAAATAGAGTCTGGGTAGTTACCTGGTTCTTGAATTTGATGATGTTGATCTAAGAAAATTATACTGATATTCAATATATACAAACATGATTTTGGAATTACTTTAGAAACATTTCCTTTTTATTTAGTTAAAATGGAATAATCTTGCTCTTGAAAAATTAACATTGAAATTTAAAATCTTCTTCCTTTAAATTTTTATTAGAAAGAATTGAGATTTTTATGCTGCATTCAGTTATGTCACAATTTGCATAATGCTGATTGGTAGGGGTTGCAGGTAAAAATGTAAATGGGGTTTTGCAATCAAAAAGACTGGTACAACTTGGTGATTTCCCTCCTCTACTTAGATATATAATATGACTCATGAAAATGTAGGCAATGAAGAATATATTAGTGTAAGAAAACTTGCAAAAGGAAGAATAGCATTTTAGAGTGCCCCATATTGTAATAAAATGCTTTTGTGCAAGTTTGTATTAAATGTGAATTTAATACAGTAGACAGTAGTATTTTGCAGAGAGGAGAATATTTGTGGATATGAGCAAAGATAACTATGAAAGTAATTTTCATATCTTTCTTGAAGGATAAAGAAAAGGTGATAAGGTTAACTAGATGTACTTCCAGGTAGCTTTAATACTGGCAGTGGGAAATTAGCTGTTGGTGAAAACAGCGTGAAATGTGATTCAGAGCAGCTGTCTACTTTATCAGCCAGAACAAACTGCTCATGTTTTAAAGTATCTCCATTACTGTAGGTACCCATTATTGACCTGTTCAATCTGCAAATGTTTGCTCAAAAGTGTAAAAAGTTTGCCAATTTAAAAAAAATTAGCCAAATGAACCTCTTAACATTTATGTGTTCTTTAACTTATTTCTGGATTTGTATCCACTTGCTACTAAAAAAAAACCATAAAAAGCCTTTGAAGCATAATAACCAGAAGAGTGTTGAGTTGAATGATGCCTTGTCTTTACCACCCTGTAACCTCACTGTTTATTCTAGAGACCTCCACCAACTACCAGCATTCAGTGAGGATTAGAATGGTTGTCGGTTCTAAGTCTAGACTTTTCTGGTCTATTTCTGTGCTAGCTAATTTATTTACCAAGATATAAAAAAAGTACTTAGTCTTCCTAAGATACTTGGGGAAAATGTTCTCTTAGAAAATTTCAATGTAGCCTTAAACAGGAATGGTTTCTTTTCAGTGATATTGGAGTATTGATCAAATCTCTCTAAACCTGTTTCACCTCCTTCCCCATGCTCCCTACAAATTCATTTGAACTAAATGAATTTGAACCAGGTACTGTGTCTAGTATTGGTTGATAAAATAAGAATCTGGCCTCTGTGCCCTCCTAATTCAGAAGGGAGGAGTAGATAATCAACATGACAATTGCTATGATAGTTAGGTCCTAGAAAAATTGTCAGAAGTGTGGATGAAAGGACAGTTTTCTGCCCCCAAGAATTGGGCTGTTGATAAGGTATTGGTTTGCCAGTGTGTTCTGTAAACAGAACAATGACGTGCATTGAAAATATTTGTAAGAAATGTAGACTTTAAAGTCTTAGCTTAATGTTTTTGAAAGGTTGAAGTATTGTCTCAAGGCTTGGTTGATCTTTATAGGAAATTCCCTGAGAATAAAGTTCTGAGCCCCAGGCTGCTCTGAGATGAAGAGACTGGGGAAAAGCAGAGGAACCAACAAAAGAGACTGTTAAGGATTCACCAGCTAGGTGGGACAAAGTCTAAGGGAATGTAAAACTTTGGATACAGATAAACAAAGTGGAGCAGTGCCCACGACCTACATGGGTATGCTGTGTGAACCTGACTAGGAGTGATGGGGAATGAGAAATAAAAGAACACACACAGACGTACAGACATAAACAAAACATAGAAAGCTAGAATGGGAGAGCTACTTGTTCCTGGTGGGAAACCTGAGCCCCTACCTGAGCCAGAGTGTTTATTTTATAGGTCAGTACAAGGAAAAGACTTGGGTAAAAATCAAGCTTCAACAATTCTTTGATCTAAGGTAAAAAGAATGGGGTCTGGTGGGCTAATTTTCTTAAGGCTATAGAAGCTTAATTACAACACACCTGTTCAGGAATCATCAAGGCACATGACACCTTATCTAAGGCACTGATTAATCTGGCATCAGGGAGTCTCCAGATAGTTCTGGTAGTTTATCTAGTTTTGCTTCAGGGGGCTGGTATGTGGACACAGCAGGCTGTTTTCTTCAAGGAGATGTCAGAACAAAGGTTAAGACACCAGGTGCTGGGAAAATTACGGTAGGAGAGGCTTTGAAAGCTTCTATTATGGAGAGGCTCTGTAAGCTCCATTATTTCCCAGTCCAGGGCTCATACCTGTTCCCCAACAGAGCAGGGAGTGATTACAGTCAAATCCTGCTCATGGGTTAAGTGAGATAAGGTTTAAAAGCCAGCGTGATGTTTTAACAATGGGCAGTCATTGGTGATTGTTTTTATTGGGTAGGGGTCAAAGCCTAATTGTGGTGAGATTGAAGCCAATGGGTTATTAGTGACTGAGGAAAAAAAAAAAGAATATATTTTCTCAAAAGTTTTTTTGAGGCATTTTACTATGAAGTAAAGTGAAGAAATGGGGAAGTAGCCCTAGGGGAAATTAGGGATGTGTGTGTTTTAAAGTATGGAGAATTAACAGCATTGTGTATGAGGATAGAATTGATCCAGAGAAAGGAAAGTGATTGTGTTAATGGCAAGGTGCAGTCTGTGATCAGAAGACTTCCAAAGTCCTTGTGTCCTGCATGGAAGAATCCGTAGCAGGACATGTGGATGTAATAGGAGTGTATTAAAAGTTGGGGAAGGGAAATTACAAAGGGGAGCATGGTGGACACAGTAGGATCTGGAAGCAGAGACAGAGTGTGCTTCTCCTCTCTAGGTGCTTTTAAAACTTAAGCTTACCCATGGGAAGAGAGGAACCAGGTGATTCCCATCCAATAATCAATGAGTGGAGAGGGGTATGGGTGGTTCCTGGGCCAGATGAGGGGGTCCCTGGACCAGGGCATGGTCAATCTGGAATGAACCAGGTGATTCCCATCCAATAATCAATGAGTAGAGAAGGGTATGGGTGGTTCCTGGGCCAGATGAGGGGGTCCCTGGACCAGGGCATGGTCAATCTGGAATGCAGTATTAAGTCATACATGTTCTAGAGTTCCAGACTTCCCTAACTCTAGTCTGCCTCATTTGGCTGCATAGGAGAAAAGAGGGGAGGACTACAGAATAATGTGATCTGGTAATATAACCTGGGGCAAGAAGAAATGGGGTCTCTCCTCCAGAAGACCTGAGCCTTAAGAGGAGAAATTAGTTATCCACGTAGGAAGGAGAGCAGCATATAGGGTGCAGAGATAGAGGTAAGTGAGTGGATGTGTCTGTGAATTTGTGGAACTTTATTTGTTCAACTTTATCACTGAAGAAGAGTGTGTGAACAGGGAAGGAGGTTTGAAGGGAGAGAAGATGTGAAGTATTTTAAGGGGACAGTGGAAGAGTGTAGAACCTGTGTGGAACCGTGTCCCACTTGATTCAGATTTGGCCATCTCTGTCTCTGAGGTGGGTGCATGTCAGTGATTTTTAAAATTATTTTTTCCATTTGATGTAAAGTTGGTTATTTTCACTAATCTCCTGAAAAGTTAATCCATGTATATAATTCACGTGTAATGGTGTAGCTTTGCTGTTGGCAAAATTGGAAAAAATGATCTTTAGTCAGTATTCACCCAATTATTCAGTCCAAGTAGTTTGGGTAAGCTAGGCCCAGCTCCCACTTGCTGTGACAGTACCTGGCACATTCTTTGGATGCTGAGGGGACCGACAGGCTCTAGAAAAGGTGTTTTCTTGGGTGTACGGGAGAGGCTTGTAAGACACAATGAGGAAATTGGACATTTTGGGATGTTCTGTTACTATAAAAAGTCTTTGATATGCTGGCACCTTAGACAAATTCAGAAGTACCAGAAAATTAAAAGTGTAATGTGTAAAAACTGCTCTGTTTTATTGAGAGCAGGAGAGATTGGCTTGTTAAAATGAGACATTTTGTATAATAGTTCACTGTCATTGAGTTGCAGTGAACGATGGGCCATGGCATGGGAGCTAATGGGAATCTTTTATGAAAACGATGGAGTCGTGGGCCTGGTACTCGGCTGTTTGAGTTAGCAGGCATTTATTCATTATGTGCTGAGTACAAAGGCCTAACAAGGGTGCTGAGGGAGAGATAGAAAGGAAGAAGACCATGTTTCTGCCCTTGAGGCCTGGGGTGGTGAGGGTATCAAAATTTGATATTTACCAGAAATGATTTTAGTTTGTTCTCCACATTTTTAAATCCATGGGGTCAGAGTACTCAAATTTAGCTTCTTTCTATTTCTAGTGATTATTAAATGATGCTATGAATTGTGGGTGAGTAGGTAGGAATAGAGACAAGAAGGACCTTTGCATCTGCATTCTGCTGGTTGTAGAATCACTGTGCTTAAGCAGCGTTTGATCAGTTGAATTACATTTTCAAGTTATAGGTCATTCAATGAACATAGGAATTCTGTTTTGTGAGGGGAGATGTGGTCAGTTCAGAAAATTTCATGTACCACCAAGCAGGCTTCAGTTTTTTGAGCTTTATTCTCAAACCAGTATTATTATACTTGCTTTGTGAGTTACAGTTTCTTAGTCCCTGTTCTTAAAATAATATTAGTCAGCCTTTTAAAAACTGCCTTTTAAAGACTATAATTTCATTCTTGACAAGAACATAAAATTTCAAGTGTCGAATTTTGTGTTTCGTACTTATTTGTAAGTGAATTTTATTACTGTAAGAAAATTGGTGCATACTTGAATCAAGATAATGCATACTTCTAGAGTGAGTCTAATCTTCTGTAAAATCTGCTTCAAAATGGTATCTGAATGTTGTGTCATCATTAAGCATGACAGAGTGTTGAAATGAGGATTTTTACTTGCATTTCTTGCTTCACAGAAATAAGTAACAATAAAATGAGCAAGATAGAATACTAATTATTATTTGATTTAATGATTACTTGGACTATTAAGTGAAGGTTAACTGGACTAGCGTAGGAGCATGAAATATTTAACTGCTTCTTGGAAAGACCACCCTAGCTAGAACAAAACAGCTGTGACACAGGCAGTATCAAGTTTTAGGGAAAATTTCAATTTCAGTATAAGATTTGCAATACTTTTCTGTGTCAAATATATTTTCTTTTGGATGAACTCATATGTTTCAATGAGAGTAACATATGTACTATCGGTTTATATGTTTTTGAAAGAAATGGTTGAGGGATGTGCTGGATTTGACTTACACCTTGGAGCTCTGGTGGAGGCCTGGTGATAAATGGTTTAGCACGCTGACCCTACACAGCCATCCCCTGGAGGTTCACATTATTAGGGAATTCTACGAGTACTTATTATCAGCCAGTCAGTTAGTAGTACATGAGTGCTTAATATTGGCCCCAAATGTCACGGCTGTCTGTATTTGACATACATTCCTCTTTCTGAGGGATGGTACCAAGTCTACAAGGCATCCTGAATGAGTACCTTTATTAGCTGCACTAGCTGTGCCTAGTTTTTTCTATGCACATATCTTTTTCTGTTTTCATATCTTCTGACCTGTTGAGTCCTTATGTTTTAGCTGTCTGTTTTAGAAACAGACGTAAAGCTGGTTGTTTTCTTATTTTTTTAAGCTGGGTTTTAATTTTAAGTTCAGTCTTACACTCTGTTCCACACGTATGTTTGTATTAGCACCATCCCATTCAAGACACTCACTGTTCCATCACCACAGCCTCCCATCTTTCCAGCTCTGTCCCTAACACCTGGCATCCACTCATCTGTTCCTCTATAATTTTATTTCAAGAATTTTGTATAAATGGAACTGAATAGAGTTGTCTTTATTCAGTCACCTTCATCTATTCCAGTTGTCCAGTGTACCAGTAGTTCATTCCTTTCATTGCAGTTTCTAGATTATGGCATAGTTCATATTTTTTTCCAGTGGTCCTGGAATTTGAACTCAGTGCTTTGCACTTGCTAGACAGGCACTCTACCACTTGAGCCATGCTTTCAGCCCCTTTGCTCTGGTTATTTTGGAGATGGGGGGGTCTCACTTTTTGCCCAGGTAGGCCTGGACTTGATCCTCCTATTTTACGTTTATTGCCATCACTGGGATCACAGTGTTTATCACCATGCCAGCTCTTTGTTTTCTGTTGAGATGGATTCTTACAAACTTTTCTCCTGGTCTGACCTCATATCATGATCCTCTCATTCTCAGCCTTTCAAGTAGCTAGGATTACATGCCTGAACCACCAGTACCAGATGGATTTTTAATTTTTAACTATGCTGCAATCTCTTTCAGAGTGACTGCTGCTCAGTGACGGATGGGTGGCCCAGTTTCTCTGTACTCTCCTATCATTTAGTATTGTTACTGTTTTCATTTTTAATAATTCTAAGAGGTGTATGAGGAAAACTACTTGCTTTTGATTTGCATTTCCCTAAGCTAATGATGAACATCTTTTCATGTGCTTTTTGCCATCCATAGATACTCTGGTGAAATGTCAGTTCATGTTTTAGCTATTTTCTAATTTTTTTTTTTTTTTTTTTTGGCCATTATTGGGGTTTGAACTCAGTGCCTTCAGCCCTCTGTGCTCTCGTTGTTATTAGTATTTTTGTGGCACTGGGGGTACCACAGGGTCTTGTGCTTGCCAGTCAGATGCTCTACCACTTAAGCTACAACTCCAGCCCTTTGCTATGGTTATTTTTGAGATTGGATCTTAGTGTTTACCTGTATGGACCCTGGACCATGATCCTCCTATTTATGCTTCTTGCAGGAGCTGGGATAACAGGTGCATGCCACCATACCCAGCTTATTGATTGAGGTAGGTTCTTGTGAACTATTCCCCCACATGCGCTGGTCTCAAACCAGGGTCTTCCAGATCTCCACCTCAGTAGCTAAGATTATAGGTTTGAGGCACTAGCGCCTGGCTCACTACTGAATTTTTTTTTTTTTTTTTTTTCGGGCCAAGAGATTCTTTATTGCCAGGTGGGAGAGGGAGAGAACAGAGAGAGCCAAGAGCTCACTACTGAATTTTGAATGATTTTTTTCTCTATCTTCTATATACAAGTCCTTCATCAGATATGTAGTTTTCGAATGTTTTCTCCTAGTCTGCAGCTTGTCTTTTCATTCTCTTAAACAAGATCTTTCATAGAACAAAAATTTTAATTTTGACAAGGTTCAGTTTACAATTTTCCCTGTTATGTAATATGTTTTAGTGTAAAGTGTTTTGTTTTGTTTTTTCGACTCCTCCCTGTTCTTTCCCCTCTAGGCACTTTGTTGCTGTTATATTTCATTTGTTGTTGTCTGACTTCATTTTCTTTGTATCTTTACCAGCTGAGAAGTTAGGTGCTCTATACTTATATAATTTCTAACTTGTGTATTTGACTTGAAGTATAAAGTCAATCATAATATGTGCTAGTCAGCTTTCTAATTTATAAAGACAAAAGCTTATTTCAGCTCACAGTTTTGGAGGTTTCAGTTCATTTGTGGCAAGGCAGAACATCCTGTGCTCCTCCTGGGGGTGTGGAAAGAGAGATGGGGTGGGGGAAGGAGAAGGAGAAAAAAAGAGAGAGGAATGGGAAGCAAGGTAAGAGTTCTGGCATCTCCTTCAACACATGCTAGCATATGACCAGAAGACTTACTGGGCTCCATCTCTTAAGGGTTCCACTACCTACCAATAGCACTTTGGTTTGTGGGACCAAACCTTTAACTCATGGGTTTTGAGTGGGTGACACATATCTAAACCATAGCATTAGCTATACCTTCTCCTCAACAGATTCTGGCACGTAGGAATGCTTTACCTACACTCTGTCCTCTTCAGACTGAGGCTATCATCATCGCTATTTTAGTTATCATTTACCTTTCAAATTGTATTTCAGTATAATTGTTTTATGAAAGTTTCATTTAGATTCATTTTCTTTTTTGACTTTTACTTTTCTTCCCTCTCACTATACTTCCTTGCCTTCCAGACCAGATGCTTTTCGTTATCTATAAAATGTGTGTTTTAAAGAAATATCCTTTGTGAGTGAGTTTGTTCATTAGGAAAAAGCCTTTGTTCACTGTTGTTCAAGGTAGTTGTTTCATTCAGTTTGTTGAATACTGACATCTGGACACTATAGTATATAGTGGCTGCTGAGTCAATCGTCAGTCTGATTGTAATTCCTTATTACAACATCCGTTCTCTGTAGCATTAATAAACAAACCCCTCCAAAACGACCATTAAAAATCTAACAGACTAGTTAGATAAGGAAGGAAAATCCAGTGTTTATCTTACTATTCCAGTCCAAACTGAACATCAGGGTAAACAAATAATTGGTATGGGAAAGTTTCTCTCTATGGAAAGATTCTACTTGGGGTGTGGTATGTATCTCAATGGTAGAGCATGTACTTAGCATGTGCAAGGCTGTGGATTCAATTTGTAACGTGTGTGTGCACTTATACACATGCACAAACACTAGTAATACGTGAAAGAATAATAGTAGAATTGGAATCTTAGCAGTCACTAGTGAATAATGATAGAATTAAAAATTAACAATAGAGTTAGAACTTCAGCCCCTAACAAAACAGGAGATGTAGATATGATCATAATAGAAAGAAAAAAAAAACCAGACATTTTTTGGCTACTGGTGGAAGCACTCAACCTTACTTATGGAGAGAGACTGAATAGAATCAAGACAAAGCAAAGAAATCCAAGAATAGTGAATATATGGAGAGCAGTGCCACCAACAGGACTGAGTGAAGTGTCCAAGGAATTGGCTGCCTTCTTTGTGCACTGAGATCCATATGTTTTTGGAGGTCATGCAGCTGTGATTCACTGGATGGTGTTAGAAAAAAACAATAGACAAACTAAATTTAGTAGAATTTCTTTGAGCAAAGAAGTAGTTCATGAACAGGCAACTCCTTGAACCAGTAAATGTTCGAAGAGATCTACCCAGCAACTGTGAGCAAACAGTATTTTTAGATCCAATAAGAAAAGGATTTACAGAAATAACCTGATTGGTTACAGCTGTGTTTGTCTAACTTGGGCAGGTGTGATTGGCTGACCTCAGGTATTTGTTTGAAGAACATATTCTCTAGGTAGGTTGTGTTTATTTGCATGCTAAGTTAGGTTGCAGTTTGCTATTTATGGGATCAGCTTTAGGCTGTGTTCAGTTTAGCAATGGGGAGGTTTAATGAGATGCTGTGTTGTCAGGAAATCCATCCTCGTGAATGCTGGGGAAGTTATTCACAGGCAGATGCCTCTGTACAGAATTTACCTACAAGTTGGGAGATGGACAGAATTTGTTCAAATGGAAGTGTCTACTTGGTGGTACTCTAATTCAAAGACACTTGATGGTAGGGCATCAGTAGAAAACCATTCATGTGTACCTTGTTCTCTGCCACTCTGCTGTGAAGCCTGGTGAGGTGGATGTGCCAGGGAATCTGGGCAGGATGGGGTGCCCTGCTGTGTCCACTCATCTTTGATACTCCTGAGAGGGATATACCAGGGAACCCCTCTATGGCAAGTGCTGAGTGAAGCTGGGCTGTCTGCTTTTCTGAAAAGAACTACATACTGTGCCTGAGTCCAGAGAGACAAGTACACCAGAACCAGGAAAACAGGCCCTTCCTTCATCAGTGTCCTTGTGACAAAACCTAATACTGGGTTAGCCCCCCAGGAGAAATATTCCCTGAATTCAGCCCCATTTGCACAGAGCATGCAAGGAATAGTATATTTAGAGCTGGGAGCCAAAAAGTTGATAGCTGACACACAAAGCTACTAGCTTCTGAGAAATTTGGATGGCAGAAGAATATACCAAATGATACCATTAGATACAAGCAGCAAAAGTCTAGAAGGTGGGGTAAACAACCTGGTTCTTCAGCAAATAAATTGCAAAGAAAACAATTAAAAGGAAGAGGGAAACCTTGATTAAAAGAAATTGAAGAGGCACATGTTGACATTGTCTGGATTCTTATTTGAATGAACATGTTAAAAAGAATTTTCTTGTGACAATAGAGGCAGTTTGAACACAGTGGATATTTGATACTAAGCAGTCATTGTTCATTTTTTGAGTGTGATAATGATACTGTGATATTATATATAAATACATTTTAAAGAACTCATCTTTTGAAGATAAGTTCTTGCCATGGACCTAGAGAGAAATGGGAGGGAGTGTGTATTGGAAAGAAAGACTCGGAGTCAAGTTGAAATTTGGAAGCAAGGGGGGAGGCTGGGGATCTGAGGAAGGCTCAGACCCAGAGCGCCCCACTGCCTCAGTACTTACTGAGCCGCTGTGTGTAGCTATTGATCATGAAGCATATGTGGTTTAAGAGTTAACTTCTGGGTAAAATAAGGTATATTTTTAAACTTCTGAGTCCTGAAAAACAGCACGTAGCACTATTGAATGCAGGAACAATCATGCGTGGAAAGAATTCATGGTTCTTAGAACAATGCTGGGAGGATACTGTTTGTCCCACAGCCAGATGCTCGGTGTGCCAAGCAATCTGCCGCAAGTTCATGAACTTCTGACATTCATTACACTGCATGGTCCCCAACACACACTGAAATAATTGTAGATGAAATGATTTGATATGTAGAATTTATTCAGTAATGTTTTTGTTTCTTTCATGTTTAAAAACTTAAAAAATGTGAACAGTTTTTTTTTTTTTTACAGAGTATGAAAGCTATTACTATGCAGTTGCCCCCTGCCTTGGCTGAGTACAGAAGTTATCAGTCACGAGCGATGACCTGTCTTTAAAATAATGTAATTTTGAATCTTGTTCCTGGGTTTTGTTTATAATGAGTTGTTAGAGATTATGATGACGATAGCTAGCATTTACTAAGACATGTTCCATAGCCATCGTCATGTGCACATATTTTGTCTTGGTGGTTTACGATGTGAACAAAAGTGTCTCATGCTTTATGGGGTGGTTGATATTGTCTCATGGAAGGAAAGAAAATCAGCTATCATTTTCAGCAGTCTTGTTGACATAGACATATGTTTTCTACCCACCAGCCTGAATATGTATTCCTGTGACATGTTTACTGTTTCTATAAACTATGGTATTCTTAAACATTTCAGAAATGTAACTTCTATAATATTTATCTTCTGCTGCTATATTATTTATTCCATCAACTGAAGTTGTAGATTCTGAGAAAAATTCATATTAGAACAACTGGCACATTTCTAAGGGATAGTATTTTACAGCACTTTTACTAATTCCTAAAATTTTTTGAAATAAGTCTTTTAGGATTAATTTTCTGGTGTTTTTCACCTTTGTATGAGTTTAGTCTTGTTTATTTCATAATTAAGAGTAACATTACTATTTATACAGTTCCAATGCCATGTCATAAGTAATAAAATTGGGCATGTAGCAAGTATAAATGACACTTGAGAACAGAGGAAAGGCTGAATAGAGAATGGGTATTGTGTGTTCTTTATTAAATTTATTAACATTTTTCTTTTAAAAAAAGTTTCACTGAATACTTATATGCAGCTCATTTTTCTGCTTAAAAGTATGTTACTTATGTAACATACTTGTGTGTGTGTGGTTCTGTAAATATACACAAGTGTGGACAATCTTGGATTTCATCCCACTCACAAGCTAACAAGTTTGCTGGCCCCAGTATCATGGATATGGGTGAGAGATAGGAGACGTCCGAGTCACATGGACAGTTTATTACTCTCATGGACAGTTTTATTACTCTCAGAAGTAGTGGTGACCAAAGGATAAGCATTTGGGGTCCAGTTTGCTGGACCTCATTTCCATATTGGAATGATGTGAAGAGAGTAAGATGAGACCTACAGGTAGCATGAAAGAAATCCAGAGCTTATGAGCCTCAGTTTTTTTTCCTTTTTTTTTGATGAGGAGGAAATGCCTGTAGGTAACATTTTCTTTAGTTAGCCTTCTGCTTTAGGGCTGAGACTGCTTTTATCTTACCAACTATCCTTAAAAAGAAAGCAGTCAATACCTATTTACAAGACATGTAGGAAGTCAATACTCCACTCACAAGACATGCAGAAATATGAGAACTAACTCCCAACAGCATCTAACTTGCTTCTGTACCGTCTTGGCTACCAATGAATTTTCACATGAATATCCCACTCTATCAACCACTCTGATTCTTCAGAGACTCAGTCCAACTCTGTTCAGTTTGTCTCATACAACAGAATAAGGCCAACCTGAGATAGGTCATTGGTAATAGCTGAAGAGTCAAAAAAAGTACAGTAAATTTCATCAAGGCAAACACTGGCTGGAGCTATAAGAGTATCATGGAATTTCAGCTACTGAATAGAGGCACTGTGTCTGTTTTCATGTCTGCCCTGTTAGTGCTGAGATCGAAAGGCTATTGCCCATTGGACATCGTGTTGTAGCTTAGCTAAGCCATCAGAGAACCAGGCACAAGAAATTGAGAGGGGATGTCTATCAATTGAGGGCTGTGACTTTGCTTTAGGTGCCAGAGTGAGGGATAGTTTATCTCACAGTATTATTGCCACTTTTCCATGAGAAGCTGAGATGCCCCTGGTAACAGTCTAGCTGGTCCTTGAATGTGTCATTTCTATTTGACAAGCATTGAGCTCTTCCCATTGACCTTCCCCTCAGTGGCCATATCAGAGTCACAAGGCAGCTATTTTCAAGAGACCCAGGCAAGCTCATAAATGTGTTTTAAAAGGGATGGACCTGGTAGTCCTATCTGGGAGGTGATGAGTCCAAAGCCTTTAGGGATGCCTCTGGTTGGAGACTATTTCCCTTAGCTGGTGCTCTAGTTTATAGGCTTGTAGCCATGGAGCACCAGAGGTTGAGAGTATGCCACAGCTTGTTTCCAGCAGGACCTTTTTGTTTGAGTCATTCTTAAAGGATACTGGTTTATAGATCAGCCAATATAATGTACCATGCAGAATGCTGAAGTGAGACATTGTTTATCTCCACTTATTTCTAATCCTTTAAAAATAACAGCTTAAAACTTGGACAAATAAATTTTGTAATTTTATTCAGGTATAATTTCTAATGTATTCAAGGCAGTTGGTAGTAGTTATTCATTGTGCAAAGAATAGGAACTATTTATCTCATTAGATGAGCAATTTTGGTGAGAAAGTTGAGAATTGACTTGGCTACAGGAATTAATTTGATCCTGAAGTCATTTCAGGTCTAGGTTTATTCTTAGATCTTTATTATATTTCTCTTGTACAACCTTATGGTAACAATCTATCTCCCACTAGAGTCTGGGCTATCTGAGGGCAGGTATAATGTTTCTGTTTTCAGTGTCCTTATTTTCAGCTTGTTCTTTCAAGCTCATGAAAATGACAAGGATAACAAAACATTCTGTGATGTCACAGGTTCACAGGCAGCATATTATTCTGCTGGCCTATGGGTTCAGAGACTCTTTTACTTAGCCTTTCCTGAGGTTTTTCTAAATAAAAAGAAAAACAAAAACCAAAAAATGGCCAAGCAATCCTGAGTTTTGCATTAATTGTAATCCTAAATGGGAAATCAACACTGACATAGAAGGGGTTGCCTAGAGATTGTTCAGTAACTTGGTAATATGATCTTAGGCAAGTTCGCTTATTATGTTTTAGTTTTCCCTTTGACAAAATGAAAAAAGTAATAGATTGCCCACATGATTTGTGCAGCTTAAGTGAAAAAAGTGCATATACAAGATTTGCATTTCTAATTTTTATTAAAAACATTTTTTTTTTTGAAGTACTGTGGTTTGAATTCAAGGCTTTGCGTTTGGTAGACAGGTGCTCTGCCCGTTGACCCATGCCCCAACCCCTTTTGCTTTGGTTATTTGGGGGCTAGGGTCACATGCTTATGGCTGGACAGGCCTGGATTGTCATTCTTTTTATGGTTCCTGTACATTTGGGATGACAGGCTATACTCACCATGCACAGCTTTTTATTGGTTGAGATGGAATCTCCAACTGTGATCTTCCAGATCTTTGGCTCCCAAGTAGCTAGGATTATAGGTGTGAGACAGTGCCTGCTTATTTCTTTGTATTCTTGTATTCACTGATTACTTACTGAGGGTCTCTTCTGTTCCAGGCACTAGAGATACTTCAATGAAAAGAGAAAATTTCTCCCCATTGAGTTTCCTTGCCCTGGGGAGAAACTCTGTACTGGATTCATAGTAATATTGGAGGAGTACTATATGCAGTAGTCTAAGTAACAGTGGATGGCTGTGTAATAAAACAGGAACACTTTGTTACCCTCTCGGGACTGCCAATACCTGGGGAAATGGGAATTCTAATTATCTTCTCACTCCTCCCTGCCTTCTGGCTCCTGCCTCATCAGTGCCCAAAGTACAGAACTGCCAAGAGAGTAGATGACAGCCTGCTGTGTTGGCACTTAGCATTCACATGCTAATGGTGTAAATTCCTTGGCTTTTACCCTGACAAGCAGATTTAACCTGTCTGCTTTAGATTTCTTTCATAATCTTACTCACAAACTCTTCTAAGCTTACTGGAGGAGACTGCTTTCAGAACCCTTAACTGCTGACTCATATTGCTGAAGAACATGGGCTGATTAACCAGAAAAAGTTAAGATTGATTTCATTTTAATTCTAATGTGTCAAATCTAAAGAAGATATTCACAACCTTACAGCTGTCTGGAACACCTTGACATTACTCAAGGCAATAAGGCCAATAATAGCCATATCAAAATGGAGATTTAAAACAAAACCAATTATTTGAGTCTTCCAACTTAAATTAAGGAATGACCTAAAATGCAGTTCCCTGTATGGTTACCACCTCTCTTGCTGGGTTTTTTTCCATTGCCCTTACCTCTTCTTCCCATTCACAGTATTGGCCACTTTTGTGTGTGTTTGACCCTTTGCAAGTGGTGTTTTTCTGCCAGGAATGCCCTGCCTCCTCCACACACACTCTTACCCTAAATGACTGCTAGAATATGTCATTTCTCTGGGGAGATTTATGGTTTCCCCTCTGTGTGATATCATTGTTCTTGGCACATTGGTATATATGTATTTTTAATCTGTTGTTCACAGTATGTGTTGGGTCCCCCTGTCTGTGGACCAACAGAAACAAATTAGAATCCCAGGAAAAGGAAAACCACAGCCTAGATTCAGGACTTTAATTAGCAAGGGTAGTAAGTGCTAGACAGGTAGAGAAGCAAAATCATAATGCATCCAACAGCCACGTGTGGCCAGAGAAAAGTCTAAGAGGAGTTGGAGGCTTACAATGAATTGTGGTTAGTAACTTTCTTTGTTGCTCCCACACACCAACTATTACTGCTTTCCCCACTACAGCAGAACCTATTGCAGATGGTGTGGCCTTTGGTACATGCTCCCTGGTATTCCCCAACACCTCCTTTTTCATGCACTGGGACCTGATCCATTCATGTGTGAGGACTCCAGGCACTCCGCCAGGGAAACCTAAACTCCTGGAAACTATTTGCCAGCAGAGGCTGGGCCAGAATTTTGCATTCTGTGATATCCACAGTTCACTGTGGAGGAAATCCTATTGGTTGCCAAGTCAGAATACTTACTCTAAACAGTCCTGAGCATGGTATCACCACACTTGTGTCTGCAAAGGAAGCCAAGAAAGCCTTCCACCATGGCCTTCGTGGTGAAAGTTCCAGGGACTAAGCCTGTTTAATGTGCTCACAAGTCCTGTCCTTACCTCCTTTTAGAAAAGCTTCTACATATAGTACAGACTTGATATAAACATTCATAGCATAGAAAGGCAAATGCAGAAAAAGTCAATAATTTTTCTCTTTCCATTTTCACTCTTCAGAGTTACAGTTTTTAAATGTTACAGCTTTTTCTGTGTTTATTTCTGGTAACTGTTGATGTTGAAAAATGTTTTATGTGAGAGGTATAAAAATACAAATAGAATTAAGAATTGGAATGTGAGAAAATTCTTAAATATAATACTGTTTTATAAAAATCATATCCTACGCTTTGAAAAGGAAATGTTTTCTGAGTTCTATGCAACCTGGTTCTATGGAGTAAAAACTCTTGACATCTTATTTCTAGAATACACTGAGTCCCATCCCCTTTGACAGTTCAAAGAATTGCATCTATAAGTTACCTTCCCATGTTCCTTAAAACTGTGCAATATATTTGGTATAATCAATGTTTATTAGGAGTTTTTGGTATTAGAGAATGCTAGCTAGCTATTTACAGGCTGTGTGTTTTCATTTTTACCCAAATAATCTATTATTTTAGTGATCTGTTGTTTTATTCCAAAGTAATGTTTAAAGGTTACTGTCAGACAGTTTCTAAAGCATAGGACATTGACTGTCAAGAGCTTCTTGTTCTTCCCATAGGTAAAAACTCTTCTGCTTTACTTATTTTTAAATACATGAATATTTGTGTTTTATTTTTTTGTGTGTGTTACTAGCATTTGAACTCAAGGATTCATTCTTCCTCTACCACTCTACTACTTGAGTCAGGCCTCCAGATTTTTTTTACATTGGTTACTTTTGAGATAGGGTCTCACTTTATGCCATCGCTGGTCTGGAGCATGATTCTCCTGCTCTTAGTTTCCCAGGTAAGCATGATTACAGGTGTGAGGCACAGGCACCTGGCCCATAGGTAAATATTTTTGATACTATATTCACTGGTACCAAATTCAGAGGATTTAAGAGTAAGAAGTATAAAGTAATGTTCCTTTCCACATTTACCTTGCAGCTGGGTTTTCTTCTTTGATATTCTTGACACATATACAAATATATGTATATGTTTATTTAAATTTTGACACAAGCAGTAAGCATTATCTATTACCTGTATTTCCTTTTCCTCTTATTTTTACATTGAAGGCTGTTTCATGTTAGATAATTATGTAGCTATTCCACTCTGTGGGAACATAGCACAGTCCAATTTATGACCTTCCCCCCATTTTTTGTTGTTAAAAACTAAACCGAACCATGGGTATCCCTGCTTTGCACATTATGGTGTGTTTGTGTGCATGCATGAGTGCATGTGTGTGTAATCTCTGCGGGGTGGGGGGGATGGAGAAGCACTTGTAGAGGTACCTGACCTGTTTTTTACTTCACCTGGAGGAACTGGATGTAAGAGACACTGAAGTGTTATTGCACAGAGTGCTTACCTGTGGCCTAGTGCAGTTCACCTGCTGGTGTCTAAACTCTTCCTACCAGTAGCAGAAGTCCCTCTTCATGTTTGCAAAAGCCCTCACAGTGCCCGTGAGGTAAAAACGTTTGTCTACTTTGGCTTTACATAGACTTCTTTTATTATGGGCTTGATTCTTGATGCTGTGAACTGTATCTATGTAATCAGAATTTGTTCATGTTCTTTTGGATTTAAACCTATAAATTTATAGGTTTGGATTTAAACCTATAAATTTTCAGATTTATAGTTTATAAATCGATTGAATAAAGAGACTTCTATTGTGTTTCAGAACTGCTTTGATCACATGGTAGTGGGTTATATAATCAATGTCAATTAAAGAAAGTGGTTAGAAATACTCTATAACTTGAAATAATTGTCATTTGTTCTCTTTCAAAGTATTAAACTCAGAGAACATCAGTCTTTTGCTTAAATATATCCAGCTTAGTTTATTTGATTATAAATTTTGGGATGACCCATGGGTCAAAATCCTATTCAAGGAATATTTTTTTAAATTAAAAGAATTTTTTTTTTTTTGGTGGCACTGGGGTTTGAACTCAGAGCTTCACACTTGCCAGGCAAGTTCTCTTACCACTTGAACCACTCTGCCAGTCCTTTAAAATTAAAAGAAAAAGTCTCCATTCTGTCATTATTTGTTTTCCGTGAAGCCCTTGCAGCATTGAAGCTTTCCTATTCCTCAAACAATCCTTACCACTCCAAACGAAAGCCAAGTAGAAAGCCTAGAAAAGGCAACTAAAGGGAGTATTTACTGCCATGCAAAATCTCTCTTTTGCCTGCTTTGCATGATAGGATTCTGTGCTTTTTGACTGGTTAGAAATAGGCTGACGTTGTGGGAGTAGCCTCAGGGTAAAAGTTAGGCTCTCTGTTTATTTTAGAAGTACATTCCCAATTTACTTGGATTCTGCCTTCAGGAAATGTCTTGAGCTGACTTTTCAAGTGTGAAGACTATTGTGGGCCCAGCTGTCAATATGTCAAAACTGACGCAATGGGCTATAATTTTTAGTACTTTATGATGAACTCTTAGGGTTGTGGCATTACATCTACAGTTTGCTAGGCAGTTATTGATTTTCTTGATTGACAGGAAACAGTTTATTGTGGCCCAGGTCATCAGGGCAAGGGACAGTTGATGGAACGGCTTTGACACTGTGCCAAGAGAAAGGAATGAACTTTATTCATTTGGGTTACGGTGAGAATGTGTTTACTGGGAGCAAGAATATGGCCCAACCTTTGCAATGGTGGAAAAGAAAACATATCTTGGTGGTGTTGCCTCCTACTTTTAAGTCAAGAAAAACTTAGAACTTTGTTGGGCTTAACCTTCTGTTTCCTGTGAGCTCTACTTCCTATACAAATAGAAGCTTACTAGTTGCAAAGTGTAGTGTTCTTTTTCTCAATTAACATGTATCTCTAGCATATATGAATTTTTGTGACAGTGTATTAGGGCATTTTGCTTATGGTGGCATAGATTTGTGTAATATTAAAATTACTAAACTTCAGCATCATGGTAGGTAAAGCTTTTAGATAGAAATAGATTTAAACCTTTTAGAATCTATTTACTTTTTCAACCTGAAAGGTTGAATGGTAGTAATTACATGTATGCTGAGGTTTGTATGGTTCAAGGCATAGTACATGGATTTGTTTTCCTCTACATAGGTGATAAACATAAAGATCTATTTAGCTCGAGAAGACTTAATCTACTCTGGGGGAAAATATGTCTGAGCTGTTTAATGATACAGTTGTTCTGTGGATCATCTTCAGTTTGATCAGGTATTTCTTGAGCTGTCATCATCAAAACACCATTTACCTGTTGGAAGGCAAGATGCTACTTGATGCTGTCTTCTAGTATCCGTCCTGATATATCTTGTGTAATATTTGATTTAAGAGTGGTACCTCAGGGTTTCAGGATCCAGAAAGAGCCATTGGGCTTTAGGAAGTGATAGTTTCATTCTGCAAGGAATTGTATTGGGTAAGTATCCAACAGAAGGAATGTAGAAAAATTGAGGGGAGTCATTTGTTTATCAGAGCAAGTGGCTGGAATCAATTTACTATAAATGGACTTAAACTAGTGTTGGAAGAGGTACTCAGCAGATATTTACTGATTTCTTACTTTATATACTACGCATATGGTGCTCTTGGAGCTTATGTTGTAGAGAGACAGACATTACAAAAAAAGAGTGAATGAATAAACCAGTGATAAATTTATTAGAAAGAATAAATCAGGTTCAGAGTACATGCAAGCATGCAGTGTAGGTGTTACTGTTGTGGAAATATTGTCAGACTAGAAACCTGGCGACACTTAGAGGAGTAGGAGAACTCAGATTTTTATTTTATTTTATGCTGGTGGTCCCAGATGAGCTCATACTCAAAATTCTGGGCCTCCAGCTGTGAAATCACTGGATTCTTAAAGGGCAGTGCAGGGAATCAGGTTACAGGGAATGTATTGCTAATAGGTGGGCTCACCTTGGGGTTAGGGCCCCTGGGTTGTTTAGGTAGGAGCAGCAAGGGGGCCTGTTTGGGAAAGTCTGCTAACGGAGGGAGACAAAGAAAGGTGGAAATGGGCAGTAGGGGATCTATAGTGGGAAATCTATTTGCAGAAGAAGACAAAGGAAAAGCAGGAATGGGTGGTTATCTCGGTATGGGGCCATTTATCTTGGCCCTGGACTCATTTTATGGCTTAACTGACAATTTCTTGTGTCCCATCCATATCCTGCTTTGAGGCAATTTTCCTGCTCATTACTGTTTAATATAGATTGAACAAGGAAGTTGTATGGTAATTCATATTTTAGTGAAGTCTTCAGGATTAGCATTGAAAGACAAAGTGAGGGACTCACTGTGGATATCCAAGTAAAGTGCAAAAGAGGGAATTGTGGTTTGTATGCTTGAGGAGCAGTAAGGAGGTCAGTGTATGTAGCAAGGGGTGAAAATACAGGAAGGAGAATGGTAGGAGAAAAGGGAGTGAGAGAAAGAGAAGCCAAATCATGTAGAACCCTGGAGGTGATTTGTTGGGAATTTGATTTTTATTGTGAAAGGAAGCCAGTGAAGGTTTCTGAACAGGGAATCGACTTGATCTGACTATGTCTTAACAAAAGCCTTCTGTCTACCATGTGGAGAATACAGTTTAAGAGAAGCCAGTTCAAGGGCTGTGTTATTGTTATGTGCAGGTGTCCAGGGTCCTTGCCTTCACAGGCCGGAGAACTGGCTCGTGAGGCAGGTGAATGATGAGCCGAAGCCGGCGTATAAAGTAGGATTTATTAGAGAGAAAGGAAAGGCTACAGCTAAGGTACTGCAGCGGAGCCCAGAAGCCAGTGGCTGGCTGCACAGGTGAAGGCTGGGGTTTTTATGGATGTTTCAACTCCGGGTTGGGGGGTTTTCTCATTGGCCTTGCATATCAAGGGCTTTCTCAGGTGAACTGGTTTGGTTAGCACCTTTATTGGGGGAAGGGAACAATCTTGAGAGCATTTTGCTCATCAGCCCTGTGGCAGATCTGTATCTCTCCTTTAGGATGCAGGAATGTAGGCCTCCATCGCCTTAGGATGTAGAAATGATATTGCCCTCTATGGGGGATGGGATACTTACTCATCTGCCTTAGGTCTCCAGACCCAACAAATCCCCCCTCTGAGGCAAGCACCCAACAGCTGTTGGGGAGAGGGCGATGACTCATATAGCTGATTCCTGCTGACAGTGGGGCACCTGGGGGGAAAGGGGAGAGGGTACTTGTCTCTGGAGTTGACCTCTGTAGTTTCCAGGGGCCCCAGATAGAGGGCTCATGCCTAGGCAGAGGAGAGTATTCCTTGACTAAGGGCTGGAGTTTGATCTGTCAGACCTGTTGAGATACAAATCTGGAGAGAGCATTTATTATAAAAGACCCAAATAGGAATATTAGTAGGAACATAAAAAGGTGTCTGGTAAGGGCTGTATATCTAGGGATCTAGATTTTACAAAATCCTGTAATTCCCAAGAAAGCTCTAAACTGTTTTATGGTAAGGGGGAGTGGGAAATGGAGAATTGGGTCGATTCCCTCATGACTCAGGGAGTGAGTCTGTCCCTTTAAGAACACACCTAGGTAGGTGACCTGTGGGAGGCAGGAGCTGTCAGGATTTAGGTTAAATGTAACACTTGGATAAAAGAGAGCTTTAGCTCATTATTTTATATTAATTAACACTTTTAACTTTGTAAATGTTTGTACCATATTTAGATAAAGTATAGACACCACACAGTTATAAGGTGGTCATTTAAGACACATGAGCAAATTTATAAATGAACTCTGATTTAGTAGTACTTAAAGCTTGACAAGATCAACAGAAAACACAAGTAATTTCTTTGAAAAAATCTGTTCCTATTAACAGTTTGTAGATGTTACTTAGAGCAGAACAATCTTAAGATAACCTTGTTATTTTATAGATAGAGAATTTGATTTTAGTTTGACATGACCCTAAAAATCTTTTAGGCAACTCTTAGATTATAGTCAACTTTAACTTTATCACACACCAAAGCTTTTTTATTATACACTTTTAAAACTTACTCAGACCTTTATATAACATACTAAACCTTTTGATGGCTTGTCTTTATCCCTCCTATTTGAAAACAATCTTCTTTATAAAATCCTTTCTCATCTAAAAACATTCCTTTTTCCTTTAACTTTTCCAAAAATACATTCATTACCTATCTATATCCTTTCCACTTGTTTACTTTGTAACTTGTATTTTAAAATTAACTTTTATAAGAATTTTGAGCTTATTATTTGGACTGGAGTAACTAATTAGTAGCCCTTGGTGTTCTAAGGAATTTATGATAGGCATAAGGCCTCATGTCCCTCAGGCTTGAGGGGATATTGTTTTGGGTGTGGAAACTGTGAGGGATTTTTGAGTTTTATTTGAACAGGGAGGGCCATCCAGGCTCGCCCTACACTCATCTCTTCAGTCCACACTGTGGAATCTCTTTGTTCCTAAAGGAGGGGGCAGCAGAGATAGCTGCCTGGGAGGTGGAGAATTTGAGCTTTTAATTGAGATAGTAAATCCTGTCCCAGCAGGGACACTGGAGTTTTAGGTACTATGAGGAAAGAGTGACAGAAAAGGAGGTCTCCCCAAGAGCAGGCCAGAGGCTGGGTAAAATAGCACTCTAGGTGCTGGCCAAATATGCCCCGAATGATAACTTGTCATTGGACCAGGGACCAGGAGAGAATGGTAAGACAGAGAAACAGCTCCACTCTCTAGGAGGAAAATGACCTTTTGTTTTTCTGCCATTATGGCTCCTCAACATTGATGCCAAGAAGTGGAGTGTGGACAGGAGGCTGGGACCCATCAATCCATAAGAGGTGGCACCTTGCCTTCCATCTGGTGACTGCGGCACTTAGGCCTCCAGTGGTTACCCTTGCAGAGGGCAGGGTCCTGGTTGGAGGCGGGGCTGTCTCCCGGGCTGTCCCCCTTTAGCATTCTCTGCAGAAGTGCCCCTCCTGTCCACAATGGTAGCAAGTTTAGGATGCAGACCCCAGTTGGATGGGGGCAGCACTGAGGCCATGATGTCTCTTATGTTTTCCCCTCCTGTTAGTAAGGTCCCGGTTATAGTATACAGACATGGCTAGTTGTATTAGTTGATCCAATGACTTTTCTCCTTCAGCCACAGTCTTTGTTTTCTACAGATATCTGGGACTGACTGTTAGAAATTTATCTTTGAGGAGAACCTCTCCCACCTGTGACTCTGGGTCTCCTGTTGTATGTTTTCTGATAGCGTCCTTAAGATGCTGCAGAAAGGTAAGGGGATTTTCTTCAGGACCTTGCTGTACTACAGTCACCTGGGACTCGTTTAGAGGTTTGACTTTGTTCTTTTTCAGCCCTTCCACTGTGAGGTGGAGTAAGGGGCATTGGCGCCCTTTAACCTCCTCACCATTTTTTTTTTTTTTGATTTACCAATGCTGGAGAATTGAATCCAGGACCTTGCACATGCTGGGCAGACATTCTCCCACTGAGTGATGTCCTTAGACCCAAATATTTCTTTTTTCTTTTGGCTGTAGTGGGATTTGAACTCAGGACTTTGTGCCTGCAAAGCGGCACTTTACTGTTTGAGCCATATCACCAGCCCCTTTTAGTGTGGATCTGTTAAGGGGACTGCCTGTGCCCCTGTAGGTATAGGCACATTCATTCCCATGAGTGGCACGGGTATTGGAGCTCATTGTAAATGGTAATCATTTCCAACCTGAGTGGCCTGGGCCAGAACCCATTGTTTTTCTAATGAGGAAAGAGTCTGGTCTAGTAGAAGCATAATATCCTTTCATGCCAATTTAAAGATTTGGATCACAGAGATAAAGCCTTGAATGTATTGATATGATGTATCAGTGTAGCTGTCCAGATGGTTTTTTTTTTAAATTTCCCTTAGACCTGATAGCTAGAAGGGACATAGACTTGTCTTCTTCCTACCATTACCTGTTGAAGGGGGAAGCACCCATTAGGAGGTTCTGATTATTGGGGTGGCTTAGAAGGTAGGGCAGAGGTGGAGCAGTAGAGGTGGGCCTTGTCATTTCTGGTCCTCCTTTCCCATGTTTATCCTGTGGCTTACAAAGAATGGCCAGCGTTTGAGTATCTAGATAGCAATTGTGGAGCCAATCTGAGTGGCCTCGGAGATAAAAGAAAATTTGTATAAGGGACCTCAGTTTACTTTTTCCTCTCTTTTACAGAAAAGGTCTAATTGGAGATGGTATTGTAATTTAAGGAACCCTGTGAAGGCCACTTCTCTTGGTCACCTAAGGTATACTGAGGCCAGGCCTCAGTGCAAACCTTCTAACATTTCCTTTTAATGTTTTACTAGACAAACCAGAGGACTGGAAGGGGGCATATCCATTTGGAAAGATGACAACAATAAACTGGGTCAGTTCCCTTCTGGTCAGCATCCTGACTGGAATGACTTTACCAATGAGTCCAGGTGTCCCTGTCTCATGACTTCCCCCCCATCTGTGGTCAGGACTGGGGAAAGTGAACTGGTTGGGTTAGACCACCTGACCAACACAGTGAGAAGAGAAGGAAAAAAAGAAAAAAAGCTAGGATCCTGCTTTTTTTCTAAGAGCAGACAGCCTCTTTAATAAAGGCTACCTTTTTAACAAAGGAATAAATCATCTGTAAAGTTAGAGAAGAGCATTCAGAGGGCATCCCAGGCCAATAACAGTACCATAAGGGATGACTAGTGCTAACATTTGGAGGGAAAATTTATGCTGAGGCCAAAAGTATAGGAAATTTTAAATGAGAAGTTTAGAGACCACAATAATGTCCATTTTGCTGTTTCTGGGACTATAACCTTGAGATAACAATTAGCTTATGAGGGCTGGGTCGGTCAGGCCCAAGGTGTAAAGTGGAGCTGGGAACTGGGCTTGAGCAAAGCACCATTACCCCTTCCACGCCTGGGATGAGCGATCCCATCCTGCAGCCTGTCGCCCTTCCCCCCTTCCTTCCCCCCTTCACATGTTTAGTTTTCCTCTCATCCATTTTGGGGAAGTGGCAGCCATCACCATGTGTGGCTGGCGGCCCAGGATGTGCTGGGTCCTCTCTATGGATTTTCTTAGCTGTGGCAGGCATTTTTGCTGTGTCCAGGAGCCGGCATCCTGTGCACCAGCGCACCTGTTTGTTTTCCCTCCTCCCCTTGTGGGGGTGGAGTTAGGGCATGAGCATGGCAGCCGCAGTTTTTGTAAGCGCTTTTGTAAAGCAGCTGATTTAAAGTTACTTTAGATGAGAAGCCTGGCAAACTAGTTGGAATAACTTAAGTCACAAGGTACCATGCTACAAGTTTTTCATGGGAAGCCAGGATCCCAGTAAGCCCAGGGAGGGGAAGACAGGGAGAGAGCAGAATGGGTATATTTTCCAAACTCACTGAAGGAAGCCCACAGCTATTTAGAACTGCATGGGAAAGAGGAAGGAGAGGCTGAGGGTTGGGGGAAAAAGAGTTTCCAGGCTGAACACGTAAAGGATTATTGTCATCCCTGCTGTCCAGGTTGATCCTGCCTGAGGGCAGTACTGGAGCACTGGAAGCAATGGATGACCTCCACTTTCGGGCCACGGAAACTATGAAGGAAGCGTAAGAGATCTGGTTGTCTGTTTGCCACGGACATGGCTGGAGGGGTCTGAGACTTAGCCACCTTTGGAGCCTCGGGGAGGGTCAGGAATTTTGTCTTCCGCCTTTGGGTGACACCAGGGAGTGCCCCAGCCAGAATACCTTTTTTGGCTTGAAGACAAACTTTCTTTTCCACTGGCTGTTTTCGGACCTCCCCTTAAGTGGGTCAGATCTTGAATGAGAGAGAGTTAGAGTTTAAGGAGATGAAAAAGAAAAGGCCGTGGTGCACTGAAGTCGGGTTCTGCCCATGTAGCATTGGCAGTATGGTATAATCCCCCGTCTGGCCTCTGAGTTCCCTCAGATTGCCTGCCTTACAGCTGTAATGGGCTTGGAGCGTTTCCTCAGTTTCCCAAGGGAGAAACCCTCCTTAACAAGACAGAAAGAGAAAAAAAAGGTGGAGCTGAGAGTTCCACCATAAATAGGCCGTGGTGGGGTCTCTCCTGGAAAACAGATCCACCGGAGTGCCGGACACTCACGGTCACGTTCCTAGGCAGTCTTTCCCAATTTGGCACAACCTATACTGACCTTGGTTCAGAAGAGATTGGGTCCCTTAGTGCGTTGCCAAAATGTTACATGCCAGTGTCGAGGGTCCTTGCCTTCACAGGCCAGAGAACTGGCTCATGAGGCATCTGAAGGATGAGCCAAAGGCTACAGTTAAGGAACTGCAGCAGAGCTCGGAAGCTGGTGGCTCCCTACACAGGTGAAGGCTGGGGTTTTTATGGATGTTTTAACTCTGGGTTAGGTGGGTTTTTCTCATTGGCCATGGATTCGCGTGCTTTCTCATGTGAACTGGTTTGGTTTGCACCTTTATTGGGGGAGGGGAAATAATCTTGAGAGCATTTTGCTTGTCAGCCCTGTGGCAGATCTGTACCTCTGCTTTAGGATGCAGGAATGCAGGACTCCATCTCCTCAGGATGTAAGAATGATATTGCCCTCCATGGGGAATGGGATACTCACTCATCTGCCTTAGGTCTCTAGACCCAACACTATAAAATCTAGAGATGAAAAAAATGTTCATGTGGAATAGTCTGTTAATACTAGAGGTGGTACTGGTATGGGCAAAACTGTGGATGGAGAAGGTTTAGAGGGAGACAGCCTAGGTAGAAGTTTGATTTTGGCCATGTTAAGTTTGGGATGCCTGTTAGCAATCCAAGTAGACTTGTTAAATGGGGAAAGCCCCAGGTTGGATATAAGAATATGAATGCTGTTATGTATGGTATTTAAAGGTAGGAGACAAGAGGGAATTATTGCAGAGTATATAGATCAAGAAAATACGCAGGGATCAACACCTAGAGTGCTCCTACATAGAGAAGGTAGACATATTCAACATTTAGGCAACACATATTCATTCTGTTCTCTGAATGCGTGTAAGTAGGAAGCAGCAAGAGACTGAGGTTGGGGATATAGGGGAACACTGAAGTATTTTCAAAGAAGTCAAAGGAAATATTCAAGAAGTGGTCCACTCAGCCACAACCTGAGAAGTGTTGAGCAAGGTAAAATGGAGAATTAGCCATTTTTTTACAGGACAGATCACTGGCAGCCCTGACAAATATTGTTTCTTGGATATAGGGAGATGAATGCCTCCATGAAATGAGTTTTGCTGAAGAGTGTAACAGAGACATGGAGTGGGAACTGAAGGTGATGTTGGTTAGGGTGACCATTACATTTATTATCCAAACCAGGGCAGTTTGTGACAGAAAGGGGCACAGCTTTTTATGCAACTGGAGTAAACCATATGGTCAGTCTTGGATGGAGGCAGGAACGATTTAAGGAAGAAATCTATTCTGTGTTTACTTTCTTTGAAGTAATTTCTTGTAAGAGTTACCAGTTCTTTTTCCTTTGGTAATTCAATTATTTTAATAGACTTTGGTTTGGAATATTTGTTTAGAGATTTTTTTTTAATAGTTCTGCTTCGTCCACATGTAGTTTTTTTTCTCAAAGAACAAATTGATGTGACAGTCTTAATTTCCGTATGTGCACTTAAAAAAAGTCTGTGCTTAAATGTTGAAGTTTGTGCAGTATCAGTTTAAAACTCAGTGCCCTAGACTTTTCATTATTCACTTGAAATACTTTTTAGGGGTGAGAGATTCATAATAATGGTTTTTGGTTCTTTGACAAAATAACTATAGTCACATATAGTGACTAGCATGTGTTTTGGCTAATATTGATCTTCTCTGAGTTCCAATATTTTTTTAGATAGAGTGTATAAATCCTTGATGTCTTGCCCATGCATTTGAGTAATAATTTTTCTATTGTAAATGGTGTTTTGTTTCCGTGTATGTTCATATAAGTGCACTGGTCTTCACTTCTTTCTTTTTTAATCTCACACCACATCAGTTTTTTAAAAAGGTAACCTATTTATGTTTATTTATAGAACTCACAAATAATTTATTTTGTACTATTTTTCCCACTTGTTCAAGTATTTTTGTTATTGATATATAATTAGAAAATAGCATATATACATACATATATATACTTTATTTATATGTATATGCATATACTACATTCATATAAATAAAGTATACATACACACACAGACATACACACATATATATATTTTTGGACTGTCCTGGGGTTTGAACTCTTGGCTTTGCACTGGCTAGGCAGTCCTTTTTGCTTGGTTATTTTGGAGATAGGGTGTGACTTTTTGCCCAGGCCAGCCTGAACTGCAATCCTGCTATTTTATACTTTCTGCCATAGCTAGAAGGCATGTACCACCATGCCCAGTTCTTATCCAGTGAGATGGGATCTCCAGACTTTTGTGCCTGAATTGGCCTTGAATTGTTTATCACCAGCTCAACCTCCCACGTGGTTACAGTTATAAACTTGAACAACCAGGGTCTGGGTAAGAATATTGTTAAGTTACCTATTTTGTGAAGATCACTTTCCATAACCACATATAATCAGTAAGTTTACTTTACCAGGTGCAGGTAACTGCAAGTTTCTTCACAAGATGCAGAAGTGAGTGAGGGCACCTGCAATGCCTTGTGTGGAGGTGCTTACATCTTTCCTTAGGAGAGTTCACTCTTTCTAGACGAGCCGTGACCATGTACTGTAAGGACGTGGGAGGTCCTTATGCTGTCTACATATTAAATATCATTAAATCTTAATGTAGAAACTTTTCACTCCTGAGATACATGTCTGCATTTTGAGATCATTGGTTTAGAGTTGTGAATAGGGTCTGTTTCTATATGTAGTCCAATTAATATTCATTCTCAGAGATCTGAGATACAAATAAACTTGTTTTCTTGATATTTTCTTTTGTCTTTCTATTACCTTCTTAGTTAAAAGACACTGGAAATAATTATAGTTTTTCTGAGGTGACACAGTTGTCTGCCTTCTGGTGTAGTGGTATAGTGCATTTTGCCCCCACTCCTTGGCTTTATTCTTCAGTCTAAACATACTTTTGGGTTTTTGTTATGATGGTGAACAGTTTTGTCGAGGGAGTAGCTACTAAATGAATATTTTTCTGGTTTTTTTTGGGGGGGATGGGGGCTGGTAGTGTGATTTGAACTTAGGGCCTTGGATTTGCCAGTCAGGTGCTCTACCATTTAAGCTACAACCCTGGCTCTTTAATGAATATTTTGTAGAATAGTTTCAGATCTGTTTTGGACCTTGCCCCAGTTCCTTAAAAAATTAATGAACTTTTAAAGAAATAGTTTTAGATTTGTAGAAAAATCGAGAGGACAGGAGAGTTCTAATATTGTGCCCCTACAGCTATGTACTCTTCCTTCATGATAGAGCCGTGTATAATTTATTTGAAGTCTTACAACTAGCAGGTTTTTCTCCATATTTATTAATTCAGTATTTTGTTCTATCACTGTAGACTCATAGATATTTATTTTTATACTTTTGTGTTATGATCCAGTATTACTTTATGTTATGGCCCAAATTGTTCCAGCTTTGGCTACTGGGCCAAAGGGAGCTCTCTCAGTTGACTATTATGTTGACATAGTCCTGTCCATGTGGTAGTTTTCTTTTTAGTTTGTTTTTGGGAAACACTTCCTTTCCTTCTGGCACTCTCTGATGCTCTAGCTCATATATCTTCTTTCCTTCCTTGCTTCCTTCCTTCCACCATTGCTCTAAAGAGCAGAGTTTTTTGTTTTTTAAATACAATAGGGATAACAATCCGAGAAAAATTAAATGGAATGTCTCCCTTTTCTTAACATTTAAATTTTCCATCTTACTAGTCCTTAACCTTCAAAGGGCCTGTTCCCTTTTTGGTTCAGTGCTGATGATTTGACCCTCATTTTCATTTTCATATCATAAACTTGGATCTTTGTAATTAATTCAGGATTTCCATTCAGTTTGGGCCATAAGACTTTAGCACATACATGATCAGAGGTTTTTTAAAAAAAAATCAATTATTATTAAAGCCCCTTTGAGAAAGCAATTCAAGGACTGCTGACTTAATTTTTGAAGAATTAAGACTATGTTTTTTCTTTGTTCTTTAAAATGGGGTGAATCATATTTTTATAGATAATGAAAATGTCCTATTTGCTATTAAACTTGAAAGTCTGCCGTTTTCTTTGTAATTGCTTAGGACACTGGGTTTTTTTTTAATGTAGTCTTTATAATATAATGAGGAAGTCCTTAAAAATTTTTTTAAAAATCTTTTTGTAAATCCCGTGAAAAGCATCAATGTGACAAGTGGAGAAATACTTGAATGGAGACTTAATTTCCTCGCTTCTGTGGCTCATCGTTCCTAGGAGTCCGAGGCAGTGCTCCCCAAGCCAGTACCTGAGAGTGATGAGGCACTGTTTTGTGGTGTAATGTCTGCATTGAGGTGCTGCTGTACAGTGGTCAGGCACCACAATGGTTCTGGGTGATACTTTTTATGCAGACTGTTATGACTTAGTAATTATGAGGGCTTTGAGTGTGGAACAAATGCCGTGCTGATTTCATGTTATGATTGCAGAGGAGACCAGATTAGAAAAAGAGATTGTCAGATCCTAGTAGAATACTGACATTAGATTTGAAATGAAAACACTATTAGATCCTATTACCTAAATATCTTTATGTGTGTAGAAACAGCTTAACATAAACGTTCTGTGTAGACATAGCTGAACTTTTTCTCATTAATGGCATAATTAGTAAATCATAACTAATACATTTTCATTCTGCTTGATTCTTTTAAAAAATGAAATGCTTTCATGGATATTACCGTAATGAAAGCATTAGGAGAGCAATAATGTGGGTGATGACGTTCCCCCTCCTATCATTCTGCTCTGTGAACCATAAAAATACTGAGTTGACATCTCAAAAAATCAGTAGCAGGAAGCAGCTCATTCGATCATTTAAATATGTGTACAATATCGTTGAATACCTACCTCCTTTTGCAGGGTAGACATTGCCAATGAGAAAAAGACCATTGGTTTATCTCAGTTATTGGCTTCTTCTATTATTCTTCTATATATCTTATTGAGTACTAATTGTGTGCCAGACTCTGACTCTCTTATATTCATGCTCCCTCCAGAGGAAAGAACAAATCACATACTGTTTTCTTTCCTGTCTTTTGATGCTTGCCTGCTCCTCTTTAGAGCCATCTTCAGTTATTGTCTAGGTCATCATTACATAACCCGTCTTGAACCATGATAACTGAAATTATTAAAATTAGTTTTCTCAGGGTCAGGTGTGGTGGCTCATGCCTATAATCCCAGATACTCCCAAGACAGAGATTGTGGGAGGATCTCCTTTCCAGTATAGCCTAGCAGAAAGTTAGCAAAACCCCATCTCAATTAATAAAGCAGGACTGGTAGCCATGTTTTTCATCCCAGCTCCCAAAAAGCATAGGTAGGAGGATTGAGGTCTAAGGTCAGCCCTTGGCAAAAATGCTAGACCTTATCTGAAAAATAACTGAAGTGTAAAAGGGTTGGGGACATGGCTCAAGTCCAAGAGCTCCTGCCTAGCAAATGAGAGGCTCTGAGTTCAAACCACATTACCACCAAGAAGATGACAAAAAATATGTTTCTCTCTGTAGAATGTGAAAATCTAAAATAACAGTGACTTAAACAAAAAAGTATGATTTTTTTTGTTGCTGTGTTCTTGTTTTTCTTCTCTATCAGCTAGTTCAGAACTTGGCATGTTTGAACAAATAAATAAATTAGCACAATTAAGCTGCCTTGCCCTCTTACTGTGATATTTGATTTTAACCCATGAAGCAAGCCTGGTGACACAGAACAGGGTGTTTCCTAGTCCACAGATCACCTGTTGATGAGCACCTGCCTGTAAATGCAGGTCCCCGAGACTCATGCTCACAGATAAGGTATAGTAGGTCTTGAAAAAGGACCATTTTCATTTTTCAGAAGCTCCCCTGGGATGATATGAGAGGCACTAGTTAAAAAAAAAAAGGAAAAGGAAGGATAAAAAGGAAGAAACCAATTTTTAATTTTTGATTGCCCCACCTTTCAATAAACTCATAAAACAGTGGCATGAGTGGCATGGCCTCTGTCTCCAGTCCTGGCTCCTGAATTCATGGTAGAAAGCAGAACCTCACATATTTATAGCCAGCATTAGGAAAAGACTTGCAAGTTTATTTTTTTTTTCTTCACATAAGAGAAGTCTGAGGCAGGCATTGAAGTGCCAGAAAGGAGGATTTGTGAAGTCACCAGCTACCCTGGTTTCTTCATAATGTTGGTTGGTTATTATGATCCAAGGTGGCTGCCATACTTTCCATCAGTGGATCAATTAATCCTTGCAGGATGGAGAATGGAAAGAAGTAAAAACCCCCTCCGTTTATGACATGCAAACTGGTGTCAAGGGTCTGTGTACACCTCCTTAGCCAGAGCTTAGTCCTGTGGCCACGTTTGGATATCTGGAATACCGAGTTTTAATTTATTTTTCTACCTGAACAGTAACATCCTGAGTAAAACAAAATAGAAAGCAGGAAAAGAAACAAACAACACCAAAAACATCCCTTCAGGATTCTGTTACTAAAACAAAGAGACTAATCATGAGGGTACTTCTGGTCTCTGCCACAATCATTCATCCACATAAGCATTCTAGATTCCCTTACCTCTTGATGAGGAATTTTCCAATTTTCAAAACCAACTGTCATGACTTTCCTTCTTGTTTATACCTCCTCCTGCTTGTAGTCCCCAGAATTGGTGTGAAAAAACCTGATTGTAGACTAATCCAATTTTATGTACTTGGTAATTTTCTGCAATTGGGTTTCTACTTTTAATAGCCAATTAATATACAATAGTCAAGCTATGGAATTAGCCTAGGTGTCCAGCAACTGATGATTGAATAAAGAAAATATAACACAATGGAGTATTATTCATCTGTAAAGAAGAATGGAATTGTCATTTGCAGGAAATGAATGGAATTACTGCTCATTCAGTTGAGGTAGAAAAGCCAGCTCAAATAGCCAAATACCATATGTGTTTACTAATATGCAGAATCTAGACCTAAAATAATGATGATAAAAATGATGATAAAAATGGTACATGGACATAAAAGGGAGACTGTCTAGTGGGGGGGGAAATTACCAGGTGTAGGGGGAATGGAGAGGGTGCTCAAGGTGAACATGACTGAAGTACATTCTTTTTATATGTATGTAGTTATAATGAACCCCAATAAATACTGTTTGAAAAAGTGGAGAAGTGGGGGGTTAAGATAGTGTAACATAGAGGGGAACTTGATCAAAGTACATTGTACGAATCTATGGAAATACCACAATGAAACCACTTTGTACAGTTAATGTATGCTAATATAAATAAATGTATGTGTATATGTACCTGCACGTACACACGTATATTTGTGGATTGACAGTTCCTGTAATCGGTTCCTTTTAAATTTTTCATCTTCCACTGTAATTGGATATCCGTCCCTCTTTGTTTTTCCTTTCTTACAAATAAGTTGTGTGTCTTCCTAGTGTGTCTTTATGTGCCTCAGTCTCAGTCGTGTTATGAGTAGCCTGCACACCTAATGTGGAGACACCATTGCTCTCTTCTCTGCTTTATTGAGCAGTTTGATCAAGGGCACAGTGTGCTCTGTAAATACCTGTCAAATGAATAAATACTCAGTTTTCCTTTTCTCTTACTTCTCTCCCCATACTTAGAATACAAGCATGTTTCTATGCTTTACATTTTATGAAGAGGTGTGCATTCCTCCTTCTTAATCTCCTGTTTGTTTACTAACTCCTTGGTCTCCCCTCTTGAGTCTCCTTCTGTGTGTTTTCAGATTTTTCTTTGAGGCTTCTATTCCCCCTCCATTAGCCTCTTATCCTTGTGTAGACTCCTTGGATTTCTGTAGCATTCTGTGTTACTGACAGCACATTTTTAGAAATACTCTTAGTTCTTTTATCTTCCTGGCTTTTCCCTCTGCATTTCCCTTGTCAGCCTTCTGCTCTGTGATGGTGAGCAAGCCTAGTGATTTTGCCTTCCTTCTTTGTTCTTTCTTCTCTCTGTCCTTTCTTTTCAGCACCTCAGTAGTCAGTCCACTCTTTTACATTCAGCTGCTGACTCTGTATGGATGCTTACCAAATATGCACACAGTGATATTCCGGCATGTTTGTTGTATACTTCCTTAGAACCTCAACTTCAGTTCCTCAGTCATATTGAATGTTATGTTTAAACTTATGATGTTATTATTTATATTCTAGATTCACATTAGTAGGGAATTGTTTCTGAGATTTGTCGTAGTTAGCTAAAGGATAGCAGCTGCTTCTGAGCTATTTTCTTTGTCTGGAACGTCTTTTCCTTTATTCTTTCCAACTTCTTTTTCTTTGTAAGATCAAGTTCAAAAGTCTGCATTTCACAAAGATTTCTAAGATGACACCAGACTTTATCGACTTCCCAGCCTTCGAACTCTTGCCTTTCGCATTGATCTGTTTTTCTGGCACTCTTCGTACACTTGTATTGGTGAATAAATTGTCTCTATTATAAATGTCTTATCTTCAATATACTTTTAATCTTACTGCTCTTTGTACTCCAAGTGCCTGGGATGTAATTGACACTTAATAATGTTTCTGTGGAAGATGGCATATCCTTTTCATTTCCTTATCTTGTTCTTTTCTAATAGTGAGATTGCTTTTAAAACAATTAATTATTGTTATCACCAAATATTTCTTTTCCATAAATGAAATAGGGAGTGTTGGACTGAGCTTAAAGACAGTTTTTCAGCAGCTTGACTGCATGTTGTTTTCTGCTGTTTAAAAATCATTTATAAAAGTCATGAATGATTGTTCAAAAAGTAACTTTTCTCCATATTTATTAGATTTGGGAGTGATGTCTAAAAATCTGGAATAAAAGAGTCATTAAAAACACATAGTATTCCCACCAGCAGTGTAAGAGGGTTCCTTTTTCCCCGCATCCTCGCCAACACCTGTTGTTGGTGGTGTTTTTGATAATGGCTCTTCTAACGGGTGAGGTGGAATCTTAGTGTGGTTTTGATTTGCATTTCCTTTATGGCTAGAGATGGTGAGCATTTTTGCATGTGTTTTTTTGTTCATTTGAATTTCTTCTTTTGAGAAAGTTCTGTTTAGTTCAGCTGCCCATTTCTTAATTGGTTCATTGATTTTGGGAAAGTTTACTTTCTTAAATTCTCTGTATATTCTGGTTATCAGTACTTTGATGTGTAGTTGGCAAATATTTTTTCCCACTCTGTGGGTGTTCTCTTCAGTTTAGAGACCATTTCTTTAGTTATGCAGAAGCTTTTTAATTTTATGAAGTCCCATTTGTCCATTCTTTCTCTTAGTTGCTGGGCTGCTGGGGTTCTATTGAGGAAGTCCTTGCCTATACCCAGTAGTTCCAGAGTGTTTCCTGCTCCTTCCTGTACTAACTTCAGAGTTTTGGGTCTGATATTAAGGTCCTTGATCCATTTTGAGTTGATACTAGTACAGGGTGATAGACATGGATCTAGTTTCAGTTTCTTGCAGATGGATAACCACTTTTCCCAGCAGCATTTGTTGAAGAGGCTGTCTTTTCTCCATCAGATATTTTTTGGTGCCTTTATCAAAAATAAGGTGGGTATAGTTGTGTGGATTCACATCTGGGTCCTCTATTCTGTTCCACTGGTCTTCATGTTTGTTTTTGTGCCAGTATCATGCTGTTTTTATTTCTATTGCTTTGTAATATAGTTTGAAGTCAGGTATTGTCATACTGCCAGCATTGCTCTTTTTGCTGAGTATTGCCTTGGCTATTTGTGATCTCTTGTGTTTCCAAATGAACTTCAGGGTAGATTTTTCAATCTCTGTGTTGAAAGTCATTGAGATTTTGATGGGAATTACAAAACATATAGATTGCTTTTGGTAGTATAGCCATTTTTACTATGTTGATTCTTCCAATCCATGAGCATGGGAGATTTTTCCATCTTCTGTAGTCTTCCTCGATCTCTTTCTTTAGGGGTTTGTAATTCTCCTTGTAGAGGTCATTCACATCTTTTGAACCACTCTGGAAAAAAATTTGGAGGCTTCTTAAAAATCTAAACATAGATCTGCCATATGATCCAGCAATCCCGCTCCTGGGGATATACCCAAAGGAATGCGACACAGGTTACTCCAAAAGCACCTGCACACCCATGTTTATTGTAGCGCTATTCACAATAGCCAAGTTATGGAAACAGCCAAGACACCCCAGTACTGACAAATGGATCAAGAAATGTGGTATTTATGCACAATGGAATTTTACTCAGCCGTGAAGAAAAATGAAATCTTACCATTTACAAGTAAATGGATGGAACTGGAGAACATCATTCTGAGTGAGGTTAGCCAGACTCAGAAGACCAAAAATCATATATTCTCCCTCATATGTGGTTTTTAGATCTAAGGCAAATACAGCAATGTTGTAGGACCTGGGTTACATGACAAGGGGAGAACATATACGGGAGGTACGGGGTTAGATAGAAAACTGAAACCATGAAAGCATTTGATGTCCCCACTCCAGAGGAATTAATACAGAAACCTTAAAGCGACAGAGGTCAACACAAGAAGGGGATCAGGAACCAGTGTAAAGATCAGTTAGAGATGAATCAACCTCGGATGTAACACATTTGTACATGGAAGTAATGTTAGGAATCTCTCTGTATAGCTGTCCTTATCTCAACTAGCAAAAATGCTATGTCTTTCTTAGTATTGCTTATTTCTACTGTTCAAGGGAAATGGAGAAAAGCTCAGAACAGATTCTGCCTGGAAGCAAGGGGGAGGGGGCAGAGAGTGGGGCTGGGGGGCAGGGGGAAGAAATTACCCAAACAATGTACTCACATGTGAATAAATGAATAATAATAATAAAAAAACACATAGTAGAATTTTGTGAAAACATATAAATGGTTCAAAGTTTATCCCCTTAGGGGTGAATGGAAAGAGAGACAAAGGGGAAATATGTGTGAGAGAGAATGCGTGCCTTCAGACCCACACCACTTGGTAAGTGATGTCCGATGGTATAAAACCAACTAGGTGGAAGGGTAGTTGTATCAAAGTGGTAGAAACACCATAAGCATGAGAATTTATATCGAGTCCTTCAACTCCTACGAAGTGAAGTTTAACCAGTTATTGTTGGTGAATTATTTTTATAATTGTTCCTCAGAAACATAGGAATGTGACAGACATACTGAGCAAAGTAGGCTGTATTAATATTTGATTCCTCTAAAAACAAAGGTATGAGAAGGTCGCTATGCTTGACATGTAGGTCTGTATGCATTGGAAATCTGGGCTAGTAGGTTATGATTCCAGATACAGGTGGGGGAGGGGACTCAATTCACTTATTTATTTTACCTTTTTTTTTTCCTGTAGGAAGTTTGAAGTACTGCCTTGTGATTCTTAATCAGCCTCTAGATAAATGTTTTCGCCATCTTTGGAAAAAAGGTAAACTTAATTACTATTTATATTTCTTTGCCTTTTTACTCTGAGACTGAATAACGTAACTGTTAGGTACACTGGAAAGCAACTGAAACATCAAAAAATGGAATTCAAAATGAGGTGGTTCAATTACTGAATTGTGAGAAGAATTTATTTTTGCTTCTATATGAATCTGTTAATGTATATTATTGCCAGTATGGATCTTCAAGGACAGAATATTGTATTTCAAAACTTAGTATGTGGGAATTAATTCTGACTAATCAGTGAATATTTGTTCAGGTGTAAATGTTGTTGGCACCAATGATAACAGAAAGGCATCTGCATGTATCACTTGTCTTCATTTCCATTAGTAAGGTATGTATAGGGTGATCTGATTCGCAAAATTAAAAAAATAATACATGCTGCCTCTTAGAATTTGGATGGTCAAAAATATAGTTACAAATGAGATGGTTTCGTGCAATTAATGCTAGTGGGAATTTCATGTAAGAAACAGACCTTGTTAACTGTTTATTTATATTATTCTTTGACTTCCATTAGATTAACTCTTGGCTGGAAAATAATATTCAATATCACTCATTGTTTTTAACACCTGCTCTAAGTCTTAAGTCTCTGTCCCCTAATGAATACTCTTCCTGAATTATCAGTGTAAGTTTTAGATCAAAGTAGATAGGCAGAAGAAATTGATTCTTGATATATTGATGTATATTCTAGTTGTTATTCTTGATCTCTTATCATTACAAAGTTTAGTATTCTCCACGTTAAGTTTACATACACAATGCAAACTTACGCTCACATCTGTAGACAGAGGTCATTGTGATGCTACAGGGAATAAATAATTACAAACAATAATATATAAATAATTTTTCTTATCCGATATTATTGCAATGAAAACTCTTGACATTCTAAATGTAGCTCTCTTTGTTAGTCAGCTTATAATTTTACATTGTAATTGTAATAACATTGGCCTCAAGGTTTAAAAATTATCTGACAGTCAACTTTTCTTTCTCAGTACTTGCTAGTAATTAGATAGTTATTAGTTTGCCATAGGCCTTCAAGTCTTTTTTGGTTTCAGTGCCTAGTGTCTGCCACATAATTTCTTAGTAATTACTGTAAATGAAAGAGCAAATTTCATATGGTTCATACTACCAGTAAATAGCGAATAAACTGATTTAGGCATATCCTTTTTTATCTGCATTTCTGCCAGATTTTTTTATAGCATTGTTCGAACAACATGTAAGTGACTTTTATTGCAAATATTAGAAATAAAATAATCATTGATTTGGACAGTTGGAAGCCTTGGATTTTGAAAACCACATCTTAAGAAGTCTCTTTGGGTTTGAAGCACTAAAACTCCACTTCACCCATATTGTAAAACAATGTAGTTTTTTGAGCTGACCAAGGTTCCTCATTTGGTTGTTTTTTCCACAGTGAATTAGATTTGAAAAAATCTCATGCCTACATGCACCAACTAATTATTTGATTTGCATAAAAAAGAAACTTGTTCGGTCTGTACATGGACAGTACTAAAGGTGTCTAAAGTACCAGTATACCAATATGGTTAGTTAATTCTCATGTCTGAAATAAATTTTCTCTAGGTTATTGAAATGGTAAGTTCTTTCAAAAATATTTCAAGGATAATTCCTGGCTTTCTGGAGCCTTTAACTGGTATAGGAAGTAGGTATGTTAGTAAATTTTAAACAGAGGTGGATGAGCATTTTGTGAAATAAATAACAAAAGCTATAACTTTGTGATTGTAGTGTTCCCTTTTGTGTTGCCTTTCTTCCAAGTGAAGGCAGTACAGTAGGGAAACTTCAAGCTTGAGTTGATTTTAGTATGAGAGAGAGCTTAGGAAAAAGTGTAGGGTGTCTTAGAGAGTTTGGGAGTGGCTATAGCGTTGTAGTTTGATATAGGAGGCAGTAAGTAATGGCTAGAGGCTGCTGTACCCATTATTTTTTAGTCCATATGCCCCACACTTTTTGTAACTTCTGCTCTCTGATTGTTAAGATTTGTGAAGCACAGAAATCTAGGGGTGGAAGCTTGGTTGTTAAACTAAAACAGAACAATTTGAAAGCTGTTGTGTTGCATAACCCTCATAAAATTGAAAATATAGCATGTTAAATATTTCCTGAGATTCATTTCAAGGAAAAGAGTACTTTGAATGTTTACTTTTTGTTTACTATTGCAATATTTAATTGCTATCAGTTAGGAAACTAAAATGCTTAAGAAAGGGGATCAACAGTGGCTAAAATATTGGAGGTTTTTAATTATTTTCCTTTCTAATTTTAATGACTTGGGTAGATAGAGAGTTAAATAGAAGTATAGTTGTTATCTAACATTTCTGTAAATATCAGTGGCTGTTGGAATTTGGAAATGGATATTGCTCTCAAATTTCTTGAACCATTTTTTTGTGGGTTACACCTTCTATTTCAGTAAATACCTTTCTTAGCCTGAAATATGTGATAAATGGAAACTATAGAGATGCTGTGTTTGGAGGGTTGTGCTTATTTCTGGTTGTATATCACTGTTTTTAACTTGGGTTATGATGCTACTAGGGGCCTCAAAGTTAGTGGTAGAGAGAGGTCTATGAGCTGCATAAAATTAAAATCAAGCAGATGTTACAGATGCATTTTCATCTGAAGGAAGTTTATGTAGATCAACCACATATTAGTTTCCAAAAAATTTGGCTTTTTTTTTTGTGGTATTGGGACTTGAACTCAGGGCCTTCACCTTGAGCCACTCCACCAGCCTTTATTGTGATGGGTATTTTTGAGATAGGGTCTCGCCAACTGTTTGCCTGGGGGCTGGCTTTGAACCATGATCCTCCTGATCTCTGCCTTCTGAGTAGCTAGGATTACAGGCGTGAGCCACTGGCACCTGGCAGAATTTGGCTTCTTAAAACAGGTCAACAGGAGTTCATGAACTTTCTCTGTTTTTTTCATGTGCTCCACAGAACGGTGCTGAGCACGTTAACTAGATATAAATAGATGATCAGATTATGTGAGCACAAGGTGGTTATATCTACTGTTACACTGTTTCCTCTAATGAAGAATTAATTTCCTTAAATTGATTTCTTTCTTTTTCTTCTTCTTTTTTTTTTTTTTTTTTGGTAACCATCCTAAGATTATACCAGAATATGTGCTTCATATCCTGATTGGTTTCTGATAAGGTTTAAGTCATTTTACAAATCACGTCTGTCATAATACAAATATGAAATTTTTATGAAGCCCATGTTACTTTACTTTATTTCTCAAGATTCAGTTAATGGGAGTGAGGCCAGTATTTACCAAAAAAGGAAATGGAAGACCAAAAACCAGTGTGTCATGCACAGTTATCATAAATACTATTTCTTGAAGCCTATACATATATACACATACACATTTCCACATGTGGTAGGAGGTGTATTTCTCCCTGGAGGTCATGATTAATCATTGCCACATTAAAAATGACACCAGCTGTGATGAGTGCTTCTCACTGTGCCAGAGCATTCTATGTGAATATTACAGTGTAGCGCTGCAGATGTTCTGTGTTCTGAGTGAGGCTGTTGAGGCACAGAGGTAATGGGTCAGGGCTGTCTGTTTCAGGGTTTCAGCTCTTAGTGGTTGTTTCTTCCAAAGACCATCCCACCTCCCCTGCCACAGAAGCTTTTTTTCCCAAGGGGATAAGAAGCTTTCATAAAGCCTGGGACACTAAGTGTATTTCATGGAAATGCCACTAATTTAAAGGATACTGAGTCTTCATCTACATGTTTAGAGGGGGCTTCTGTGGACATTTGTGCTAGCAGTAGCTTGTAACTGTAGAATTGATGGTTTCCTATCTAAAAGATTGTAAGCTCCAAAGCTTATTTGTTAAGGAATGTTACAAGAATTCTAAATCTCTTTTATATTAAGTGTTTTGTCAGAACAAATATAAAACAAACATTTGAAAGTAGTAAAAAAATGTGAATGGAAATATTCGTAACCTTTTATTTTAGAGTAAGTAATGTGAATAAATCTCAAATGAACTAGCTAGCATTGAACCATCATTTTTCATAGTTACAGAGGTATATGTAGAATCCTTCTTATGACATTTTATGATCTTATGCCTATTTGTTTTGCTTTAGTAATCACATGTCATGAGATATTATGGGAATTTATGCTAAAATCTAAAGAACTTCATATTTGAAATGCACTTATAAATTTTGTGCTTAACTTTCTAAATTCATGGTAGTGGATAGGAATGCTTTCATATTATAAAAAAGAAGTCATTTTTGGGTACCAAGTTTCACAGTGTTACATTTTTCCATGTTTGCTTGTATTTCTTTATTCGGTGAGTTCCAAGCATCTGCTGTGTCCAACAGTGTACAACCTCTGTAGCTAGCACCAAGGAAGATACAGGTCTTGTTCTTAAAGAACTTATAATCAAGTGGTAAATGTGTGAAACACACCCCAAAGTTATCGTGGAAGTTAATTGAAAGATAACAGACTCATCTGGAATAGTTCATGAAATTATCCTTCTACCACCACAGAAAAGTTACTTTGAGATTTTATTTTGAAGAGCAAAATGTCCAAAATGCATCTTCCCCTTTTCTTCTCCCTTTTGTAGCACAGGAGTATTTTAATTTGCTCTAGTGTGGTATGCCCTTCAAGATGTTCTTGGGAGTTCAACAGATATAGTAGAAGATAAATAAGGTTCAATTGCCATCAATATTTGGTTGTATTGAAAAAAAAAAGTACTGGTCTGGCATGGTGATGCATGTCTACAATACCAGAACTCCAGAGGCTGAGGTAGGAAGATCGAGACTTTGAGGCCAGCCTAGGCTACATAGTAAGATTCTATCTTTAAAAAAAGTGTTGATAATACTATATTTAAAAGTATATTTCTCAAAACTAACACCGGCATCACTATATTTATAATGTATGTATTATGCTGTGGGATCATTCATTAGGTATTCTTAGAGTATATAAAACTAGTTACAAGCCAAGCTGGTCTTTGTCCTTACGATTGCTTTGTACATCTTTTTATACAGATCATTAGTACCTCAGGCCTTGTCCTGAGGGTTCCTTGGCAGGCAGTCACCATTTACCACACTGCATTCTTCCTGTTCAGCAGTGCAGGAATGCAGGAAGCACAGTGGGGAGACAGCATTTGTCATGCTGGGAAGTAGAACGAAGAGGAATACACACTGAAATTTAGAGGAACAAGGCTGCCTGTGTTCATCAAAAAAAAAAAAAGTTAAGGTCTTGAGAAATATAAACACACCAATTTAAACAACCATATTTATTTAACCTAATGTGTTTGGCTGGTTTCACTTATCTGTGTGGCTTATGTTTTCCAGGTCCTTTTTGCTTTGATTGTGTGGAAAGCTCTATTAGTTATGTTTTCATTTGTGTCACTGGGATTGAACTAGGGGCTTGAATTTGCGAGGCAAGTGCTCTACTCACCTGAGCCATGTGCCTCCAGTCCTTTTGCTTTTAGTTTGTTTTTCAGGTAGGGTCTCATGCGAACTTTGTTCTGGCAGGCCTCATACAGAACGATCTCCTGTTTGCACCTACTGAGTAGCTGAAATTACAGGCATGAGCCACAGGTGCTCAGCTCTCTCTACCATTTCTCATTGTTAGTCATTAGATAGGAATCTTTTATATTATGAATCAGTTCCTGTTTCTAGTTTTTATGGGTAATTTTTAGCAGAGGCCTTCCTAATAGTCTCTACTCCATTGGGGTCCTTTAATATTTGTTTCTTACAGAACAAGCAAAAATGTACCTCATTAATGCCATGGACTAGTCTAAAACTAGTATTTCTTGCCTAAGTCATAGCAGCATTCTAAACATGCTTTAATAATGTCCCAATATTTTCTTGGAGCAGCCAGTTGTCACTCTTCAAAGTATAAAAACAACTGTAGATACATCTGCTTTTTAGTTTTAAAGAAATAACATTTTTTTCCTCTGTGGGGAAAAATAATTGGAAAGCATAGCAAACTTTTCTTAATGGAAAGTGTTTTTTTAATTCTTAACAGAACTAAAGGCTGTAGATGGATTGCTCTGTATATGTTTAGTTACATGGGCTGTGGAAATTTTTGTGAGGTTGTACTTGTAGAAAAGGATGATGAATATATCATGTCTGGACATCTGTTCTTCCCCCAGTGATGCAGCTGTAGTCAGGTGTACTACCCGATGTTACCAGACCTCTGTAGCATGAGAGCTCCAGCCTTTTGCAGTGATTGAATATATTCTCTGTCCTTCTCATTCTTTCAATTTAACAAAAATTTGAGGTTGTGTCAAGAATTTTTATGTTTTATTCATTATTGGGCACATCTGGAGAGTCAGCGTCTGAGTCCCAGTGGAAGGAAGATTACGGTACTGAATTCTGTTCTCCCAGCTATGAGGACTCTCCACTAATGCACCTTATTAGTAAAGTAGACCTTTCCTTTTCCTCACCCTACTTTCAGAAGTTATAAATCATAAATGTTAGACTCCCAATCGGTATGAAGAACTTGGTAAATGCTCAGTCCATTCTTTTAAATTGATTCTGTTTCTACACTAATGGGACTGTATATTTTGAGTGTTGTTCTTGGTATTTGAAGATCTTTTGCTGCTAAAGTGAGTTTCAGTTGTGTTTTCTGTGTTATGCTTATTATGTCAGAAAGATTCCCTGATTACTTTTCTGAAGATTTTGATATGTGTTAAACACTGAAGAAGCTGGAGGTGGTCATGTATTATGCACTGACGTTTCAGTTTCAATATTGTATCGGTAACAAATTTGTTAACATTTCAACTTTATTATTAATATAACATTTACCCTATGGCTGAGTACTTTGTATCCTTTTTGAGCATTCTTATATCATCATAACATTATTGATAGTGTCTTTTTTTCTCTTTAACTTTGAATATTGATCTAATTATAATATTGCCTGACTTACTTTCAGGTTTTTTTTTTTTTTTTTTTTTTAATTGTGGTACTTGGGCTTGAACTCAGGGCCATCACCTTGATCCACTCTACCAGCCCTATTTTTGTGAAGGGTTTTTCAATACAGGGTCTTGTGAGCTATTTGCCTGGCTATCTTCGAACCCTGATTCTCCTGATCTCTGCCTTTTGAGTAGCTAGGATTACAGGCACTGGCGCCTGGCTATTTTCAGTTTTTAATTTAAGGACAATTGTTAATTTTACTTCATGAATAGTGTCACTTTGATAAATTTAAGTATATCTCATGTAAAAGCCCAAATCATAAGTAGTTAATTAAATTTCTGTTTTTTTTTTTCAGTTTAATGACTGATGGCTACATAGTTCTACAACTTAAATTTTAAGGCAAACTTATAGTAAATATGTTAGCAGAATGAATGGGGAAATAAAGTTATAAATAGCAAGTATTACAACTATGGAATGAACACTGTAACTCTGAATTAACTTAAAAATGGATGTAGAAGAATATAGTGAACTTTTTACATTTCCTGTTCTTTCCTTTTCTATCCTGAATCATAATTTTTGAAGTGTTTGCAAGTATAGTATTACAGCATACATGTTTAGCAAAATTGCATTAATGGAAATGACTATTACTTTGTTTTGGGACTTCTCAATAATCATTATTTCCGCAGAGGTTGGGAAGCACTTATGTCTTATTCCCTATCAACTATGAAATATTTCTGTGTCTCTGACCTGCACATTTAAAACCATTCTCCTCTTTCATCTTGCTTTTTCTTACCTATTTTCATCTTTTATCTGTTTGAACTCTTTTTTTGTTCCAAATTCTGATCAGTTCAAACTTTTATCCTCTAGAAAAGGGCTGATTGACTGATACTTTGTACCTAATAGGGTTTTGATTCTTGAGAAATGACAGTTGATCAGTGGAGATAAAAAGGTATATTTGATTCTTACAAAAAGTTTATAGATTCAGGATTCTCATTTCTTGCTATCCTACTCCAAGTCCCACTCATTTCTTCCTCCAGCCCACAGTAATCCAGTCTTAATGTCACTATGGGTGCACTCTGCTACCAAGGTGGCTGTTATCTTAATTTTATGAAGAAAGTCTTAATATAGCCCCTGATTGATGTATTGTTGTTTATGACTAGGAGCCGGGCTAATTAGGCTCCACCATTAGCTTTATTGCATTTGACCTTCCAAATACTATGTTTTATTTTCAGCTTTTGAACCATAACAAAAGTGAGGGAAAACACTTCTTTACAATAAACTAATACATGATTATCACTTATTTCCACCTTTTTCTTACAGAATTAGTGAGCAGATGTGTGCTATTTCAGGAATAGCACACATATTTCAGGAATTACTCTTTTTTTGTTATTAGTCTTAAACATTTGCAAAATTCTTTCCCAGTTTATTTACTGCCATTTTTATTTGTTTATTTGAAATGGTTAAGGGATTTTTTTGGCATTGAGGATCAAGCTCAACATGCTAGGCCGTTGCTTTACCACTGAGCTATGTCTCCTGGCCTAAGATTAAAACCTGTTTTTGATACCATAGAGAATGTATTGGATCAAATGAGACTTTTAATTTTTAAGGGTAGTTATTGGAAACATTTTTCAAAAAAGGAATAAATAGCTATTATGTTATGGTACTGAAGAAAATGAAAGAATTGAAAAGTGTTTTTCTCCATGAGTATTTAGAGTATTTATCTAAGTCTACAAAATTGGATAACCAGTATTGTCAGGAAAAATACAAACATTTCTCAAAAGAAGAACAAAAACAAACTACCCACATTTGAATGGGTTAAGGACTATTTTCTAATTTCGGAAAAGTTTAATTTCTCTTTATTTTCACAGAGAAATGGTATTATTCCTGTGAAGATTGTAAAAGGATGAATAATATTCTTTGAGCTTTTATAGATAACAAAGTGAGGATTTAAATTTCATGAGATTTAAATTTATTAGCATTGAAAAGACAGATCATAAGCAAAAAAAAAAAAATCAAGTTTTTAAGTGTATACACTGGTTGAGAAATGGATGGTGTATTTTCTCCTGCAACTGTTGTCTGTAGAAAAGAGCAGTGCTTTTTAGCCCTTCTCTCTCTCCCATCCTCCAAGTCCATCCACGCTTTGCTTTATAACTATGCTTGGAGAACAGTGAGAGATAATTTAAATTAAATATTAGAGAAGTTTCTCATGGGGACTACATTTTAATAGAACTCTTTTAGCTATTCAAAACTGGATGAAGATTTGGTTATTTTCAAGTTGCTAAACTAATGCCAGCTCTGTTATTCTTAATCTGAAACATGCTTGCCACTGGAAATTTTTATGTAAGCCTCCTATGCAGCACATTTGAAACCACTTTGCCTTTCTCTTAAAATCAGACCGTTTTGGATTTACCTCCTTTGTTACTCACTAAACTTTGCTCTTTGGAAACATTCTTTATCTGCCATTTCATTCCTTTTTTCTACTATATGGGTACGACAAACTATTGTCAGTATTTCTTTGCAGTATTTCTGTATCACTCACATCCGTTCCTCTTTCCTAGCATGGCCGATCTCTTCTTGGTACTGATCCTGTGCTGCTGGCCAGCAGTTGTTCTCCGAGTTGTCTGTTTCCCTCTGGTTGTTATTCATTTGCATCTGTGCTGCACAGCATCTTCAGAATCCTTTGTATTGGTCCTCATTCTCCCTGTCCGGAAGCTTTGGAAGAATCCACATCACCTAGAGAACGGAGTCAAGATTCTGTAGGTTTCCAGGTGCTTTACAATTGATTTAGATGTTTCCTTCCCATCCTCACTGCCATGTTTGTCTTCTCAGCTAGATGCTAAACTTCCTGGAGCAAGGTCTTTCCCTTCTCTTTGTGTCAGGGCTCAGTATAGCACCTTGTATGTTGTTGGAGCTCAGAGACTGTGTTGAAGGAGAACTGTTACTGGCCCCATTCTGTTTTCCTGCCTGCCTGCCTTCATTTCTTTTTAGTCAGTCAGACTGCCTGCCTGCTCCTCTGTTAGTGCTCCTTTCTTTCCTGTTGTGTCATGCCCTGCATATCTTACTTGAGGAAAATTGGTCTGATTTTTGTGGGCTCCTTTAGGCCTATTACACCCTTTCTTTGCCTGCTGGGCACATAAACCCAATCCTTTTCTCCATTTCTTCTAGAATGCCAAGACTTCTACATCCAGGTTTCTGTGGAGCTTCATGGTGCTGCCTCCTGAGTCCGTGATAGCAGGGGAATTCATTGTGCCTCAGGGAAGATTATCCTTGTAGAGTGCAGAGTACTTTTAAGAGTTTCGGTAGAAAGCAGTAAACTCTTTGTTTTGTTTATCTTCGTATTTCTGTTTACTGTCCATGCACTGGAAGTGATGTTAATATTGAAGATGGCAGGGTGTCCAGAACTATTGATTTTTTTTTGATTCAACTAATTTACTCCAAATAATATTTTACAGTTAAGTTATCTGATATCCAGTGGTAGTTCTGTGACTTACTGTATAGTAAGTAATGGTACCTTTCCTAACTTAGTAAAACTTAAACCATAATTTTCCATAGATTAATATCATCATTAATTTCATTTTCATAGTAGCATCTTAAGAAAAATTACTCTTAGCATTACATAGTGAACTAAAAGCAGATATTTTGTGCTTCAAAGGGCATTACCTAGGAAGTGAAAAGATGCCTCAGAAAGGCAAGAGATATTTGCCAAATATATATCTGAGAAGGACTTGAATTTAGAGCATATAAAATACTTTATTTTTCTGCTGTGCTGGGGAATTGTCTAGAGGCTTGTACATGATAGGCAAGTGCTCTACCAATTGAGCTATACCCTCAGACCTTTTGTTTTTATTTTGTTATGAGATAGGACACTGCTGTTTTTGCCGGAGTTGCCTAGGGGTGGCCTAGAACTTGTAATTCTCCAGCTTCCACCTCCTGAGTAGATAGGATTATAGGCGTGTACCACCATGACTGGCTTTAAAGAACTCACAAGTCCGTTAAATAATAAGTATCGAATTTGAATATGATTCAATTAAAAATGAGCAAAGAATCTGAATACACATTTCAGAGGAATGACATAAAAGTGAAAAAATTCACACGACAAAATGCTCATTATCACCAGTCAGCAGGGAAATGCAATTCACCACAAAGAGATACCAGTTCACACCCACTAAACTTACTGAAGTCAAAAATTCAAGGAACAAGGGTCACAGAGGGTGTGGAGAAACAAAAAGTCTCACGAAGCACTGGTAGAAATATGAATGGTGGAGTAATTTTGAAAAATGGTCTGATAATTCCTCAAATAGTTAAACACAGAGTTACCTTTTGTCCTGTTTTCACTCTTAGTGTATACCAAGGAGAAATGAAAATGTATGCTTACAGAAAAAATTGTTCACAAATGTTAATATCATTATTTCTCAGCCAAAGGTGAAAACAACCCAAATTTCTAGTAATGGACAGATGGATAAACAAGATGTGGCATGGCTATACAACGTGACGTTACTCGGTTATAAAAAGGAATGACTTACTAATGCATGCTACAGAATTGATGAACCTTGAAAGATATAATCTAAATGATGCATTCAGGCACAGAAGACTACTTACTATGATTCAGTTCATATGAAATGTCTAGAATGGTCAATTCTACAGATAGAAAATATATCAATGAGACTGGAGGCATGCCTCAATTGTAGAGCACCTGCCTAGCACACACAAGGCCCTGAGTTCAAACCCCAGTACTGCTAAATAAATAAACAAATAAGAATATAACCATGTACCCTTATGGTGGCATAAGGAGTAGGAGAGAGTTACTTGAAGGGCAAGGGTTTCTTGTTATAAGATGATGAAAGTGTTCTACAATTGATTGTGATGATGGTTGCACAACACTGAATAGACAAAAACCATTGAATTATATACTTTAAATGTGTCAATTTTATGGGATGTGAATTATGTCTCAATAAGTTGTTACCAAAACAATAGACATTTGGGTATATTTTGGAGTTTTCTAATCTTTGTTATCTTATCAATTTCATACTTGTCTTAACTTCCGTATTCACTTTTCTTAGGAAATTTAACTCATACCAAGATTTGAAAACTCTGTCCCTCATATTCATGCCGTGTAGGTCAGTGCTCCTCAAATCCAGTGTGTGTCAGATCACCTCAGAGGCCTGAGCCTGGTGTTTTAGATTCAGTAGGTGTATGGGAAGGCTAAAGAGTCCACACTTCTTTCAGTTTGTTTTTATTGTTTGTTTGTGTGGTACTGGGGTTTGAACTTGAATTCAGAGCCTCCTGATTGATAGGAAAGTAGGCTGCCACTTGAGCTATACACCAGCCCTTTTTGCTTTTAGCTATTTTTCATGTACGGTCTCACACTTTTGCCTGGAGCCAGGATTGGATCACAGTCCTCCTACCACTTTCTGATTAGCTGGAATTAATGATGTGCACCCAACTTTTTTTGTGTATTGTTTTGTTGAGTCTCCTTAAGTTTTTTTCTGGGGCTGTCTTCCTAATGTGATCTTTCTGCTTCTATCTTTTGTGTAGTTGGGATTATAGGCTTGCCACGCATGACTTATTTATTTTTTTAAATAAGAATGCCTCTGGTCTGTTTAGAGAACCAGTGGTTTAGGTCCTAAGAAGACATCATAATTTAATTTTTATTTTACTTTATCTTATTATTATGAATGTATTTTGACAGTACTGAGAGTTTTGAACTCAGGACCTTGTGCCTGCCAGGAAGGTGCTCTACCACTTGAGCTATGCACACAGCCCCTCTTTTTGATTTATTTTTCAGATAGGATGTTGCTTTTTTTGCCTGAGGCCTGCCTCTGACTTTATTCCTCTTACCTGAGGTCTTCCAGGATTACAGGTGCACTCCCCCTGCCTGGCTTATTTGTTGAGATGGGAGTCCGAATAACTTGTTGCATGGCTGGCCTCGAAATGTGATCCTCCTTATCTCTGCTTCCTGAGGAGGTTGGATTCCAGACTTGAACCACTGTGCCTAATTTTTTTGGGGGGGGAGTACATTGGGTTTTCCTATATAGCCCAGGCTGGCTTTGAACTTGTGATCCTCCTGCTTCAGCCTGTGGAGTGCTGGGGTTAATTGGTATGTGCCAGTACACCTGACTCAGTTTTTTTTTTTTAAAGCATAGCTTTTACTAACTTTTGAGGTAATGGCCTTGGTAAGTTTAGATTTCTGCCCTACTAAAATCTCACACAGAAATCTCTAAAATCTGTCTGTTGCCTGTGAGAACATAAATTTATAATGTTCTTTGTGACCATGCCCTTTCCCTTTCTGCATACTGAGCTTGATGTTTAAGTGAAAGTGTTTTTTCTACTGCCCAACTTTTTAATCTTGATTATTTAACATTTATAGCAACTATTTCTTTGTGATGTGCCTTAGGATACCTACAAGCTCTAAAGCTACACAAAATAAAATATTCGGAACAGCAGGAGAATAAAACTGATTTCTTTATAAGGTAATAGAAAGCTAGGCAGAAATGTCATTTGTTACCCTGTTTTTGTGTACCTCACTATTCTTAGTAGTTATCATTTAATGCCTAGATCAGAGTGTGACTTTATTTTAATTAAAGCATTCTGGTTTAAAGTGTTTTTACCAGGGTAAGCTTTCTGTGGAAGAATGTGACAAGCATTCATTATGAGCATTAAATTCTTAATTAAGGAAACTGCTTTCTGAGGAAATTTATCTTCTTGATTTAAAACAAGGAAGCAGAATGTGTTGTGAAAAGGAAATATCTATCCTTAGGCTCCTGTCACTATAAAGTCCTTAAGCTTCCTGTCCAATGTTATGAATTAGTGATGGTTCAAAATGCTTGAATGAATGAGCCATGAGCTGGGGATCTTGCTGGGATTGCTGAGACTTGTGAGACAAGACCTCTTGCTTGAAGGGATTTCCAGTCTGGCAGTGTGTGGTGTAAATCAGTCAGTGAGAATTTACACAGCAGCCTGGACTTCTTCACCAGTATTCTGGGGAGGGTGCTTGAAAAGGAGTTTGAGAGGTAGGTAATCAAGGCCTTTCCTTGAGAGCTTTTAACCTATACTCCAAATGAGCCCCAACATGAGAGATAACCACCTGTATGCAAGTAGTATTTTGTGTGATAGAGCCCTTGCACGAGGTTGGAATTCCAAAAAGGGACTCGGGGATCCAGATCTGTGTGGATGTGCATGCATCAGGCATTCCTTGAAAAACTGCTGCAGGCAAAAATGCCATCTCTGATAGTACATTGCAAAAAGATCAAAAGTGATGTTTCAAAAAGGGGGAAAAAAACCCACTAGGGTATAGAAATCTTTATTTATTACGCTGGGATGGAAGGGATTCCAGAAATGCCTACTGATGCTGGACAGTTCCGTGCCCTCTCTTGCCTACTTGTGTTACAAAGGACATTTCATGTTGGACTGTGGTTGGAACCATGGCGTTTGTGGACTTGTGAAGAAGAGTAGAAAAACCTAGAGACCAAAAAGCAGCTTCCTATGCATAGAATATTTTACAGCATCGAAATAAGTATGCCCATGGGATTCAGAATTCTATGAAGAGAGCAGAAATACAATGGGGAATACAGTAATATGGAAAATATTGGATGCAACCTACTATCTTGGACTTACCTGCCACATATGAGCAATGGAACAGTCTTAGGTCATAAAAAACATGGCAAGTTCTTCTTGAAATACCTGTTCTGAGCCAAAAATTGGATCACCATTCCTTTGTATAGCAGTAACAGATACACAGGAAGGTCTGTGTGGAGAATCCTGTGTAACACAGTTGGCTATTATCTGCTGAAAACACTGTGAATTTAACTTAAGATTTCCGTATGCATTATAGGTGGTTCATATATGTGAATTGAATTACAGTCAAAGCTTTGTGATTATTATCATCATTATAATATAATTCATCTTATTTTCATTTTGTGATTTTTAGTTTGTGAGAATATGTTTCTTTGATTTATCCAGATTGTACACCTACTAAAATCAGTTTGTTAATGATACATAAGGCTGATTGGTGAATAATATAGATTTACACTTTCTACCTTATTTGAAAAATAATTTCATAAGGAAACTTGGAGTAATCAAACTTAACTTGCTTCCTAGCAGTGCTGATTAAAAAGCATGCAGAATATTTTCCTTATATGCAAAGACTGTACTGGAACCTGATATCATCAGTCTTTCTAAATGTATAAAATTCTTAAATGTAAATAGTGAAAACAATAAAAATCTCCAAAGATCATCAATTAGGATATACATGAATGTAGAATTAGAGAAAAATCTCATCTAGGCTTAGAGACGTAGAAGTTTAAAAGCGAGGCATATTTGTCTACATAAAAATCAATGAATTTTCTACAGCACAAAATATAAACATGGTTAATGGACAACCAATAGATTTAGCATTATAACTGTAAACAGATAGTAGGTAAATGATTATCAACTATGATGTGAAGTGTTATGATTACATAAAAAATTAAATTTACTAAAAAGTTTTAGTTAAGAAATAAGCATTTTTAGAGAACAAATAATTCAAATGAACCCCAAACACATGAAAAATGCTAAAATTCATGGTAGTTTTGCAAATGGATCTTAAAGTAATGATGAAATGTCATTTTCATGCTATTAGACTAACAAAAATGAGAGAAGTAGCTACTGCTACTAACGCATAGAAAATTGGGTAATCTGATACTCTTAGTAGAGATGGAAAATATTTTGTTCTTTCCTTAGACCTTAATCTAGCAACCTCTTTTAATATTAAAAATAAAACCTGTTCAGTTCTATAGTTCTATACTGTGATTCTCTGTCTCATAGAAATATGAGTCAGAATGTGAAGAAAACATATACGTGTGTGTGTATCTGTGTGTATTTTTTTTTATATATATGCACATATGCATACATATGAACATTTATTTCAACATTCTTAATAGAGGCAGAAAATTGGAAAACCACTGAAAAATTGGCTGTCTATTGCTGAATAGTACCATATATTATGATAAATATCTTTCATAGAATAATATGCCAATTTGAAAAAGAAATTAGAGCTATACTCTTTGCCTTAGAATTTCAGCAAGGTATTATTGAGATTTAAAAAAACCTGATGCAAAGTTTCTTTTAAACAAATGAATTAAAAAAATAAGTCCATATATTGCATACTTTAGTGTATATTTGTGAAAATCTGTATATTTTTATAAACAGGAAACAGTATACATGCTAGTATGTTCCTTGGATGGGGTGAGGGAGAGGAATAAGGTATTACTTGTGAGCATAGAGATAGCAGAGAACAAGTAAAAATGAAAACACAAAAGTAGCATAAATGAAATCATTTGTGGTGGGTACAACCTTATAAATGTAAGTTTTGAGACATTTATCTAAGTTATAAGTATGTAATTAAAAACAAAACCTAAGAAAACTATGAAAGATAGTTGAGTTGATAATGTGTGCAAAAGTAATTGATCATAGACTTTCCTTTGTCTGGAAGTTGGAGGCAGAACTATTCTGTTGTGAAAATACCTGTTTGACAACTATAAAAAGCATTACCTTTTTATTTCTGTAAGATTAGTATTTTTCTATTAGAAGCATCAGTATTACTCTGCATCTCCAGTTTGAGAAAAAGCACATTCAGAAATGGTTAATAAGCATATTATTACTTCTACAAACAAATAGTGAACGATAACACTTAGGAATGGTCCAGATAGACACCTTAGGTAATGAGGTGAAGTACATGATTTGGCCAAGGGAGCTTAAGCAAAGCTTCCAACTAAGCAATAGATTGTAAATGGAAATTAATTGTAACATGTTATTGAGTTTAAGACTCCATCATGTGCATGATGCATTATTGTTTTATGTATCTCAGAGAAAAGAAAATGTCTTTGTTAAAATCTTATATTTCATGGTTTTTCTGGGGAAAGAGTTCATGAGCAGTTTACCACAGGTGGTTCTGACTCGTAATCTCTTATGCATTGCAGTCAAGATACTGACTGTGGCTGTAATCATTGAAGGATTTTTTTGGGCTGGAAATCCACTCTCAGGATGACACAAGAGAATCCCTTGTCTTTCATGGAGATGCTTGAGTGTCTGCACAACATGACGGTTGACTTTCCCTAGAGCGAGTGACCCAAGAGACTATGTAAGAAAGAAAGATTCTGCAGTGTCTTTTACATCCTAATTTCAGAAGTCATATATGACCATCACTAAGTCAACCTTGCTTTCAAGAGCAGGGAAGTTCAACTCCACCTTTTGAAGCCTCAAAGGAAGAACATCAAGGAATTTGTGAGCATACTTGAAAGCACATTTAGAACTATAAATGATAAAACTAGTTAAGGTTACATTCTAAAGCATCCCTTCCATTGTCTTTCTCTTCTGAATCACTTTGCAAAAGAATTGTTTATGTTTGTGATTTTCAATCTCATACTGTCTTCCGTACCGTTATTAATGTTACTGACACAAAACATTTTCAAAAATAATGAGAGAATATTGACTTCCATATCTTTTATCAAGCTGCCATCATCAAAAGTGCAAGTTTAAATGCTAGTGTTTTCTTGAGTTTTATCATTATATGTCAATGGAAGATACTCTGTTTTCTTCCCTCAGATAATTCTCAAATGATTTATTGATTGAAATGTTGAAGGATTTTCCTGGTTCACTTATGTCACCTGGAGTAGCAAGCCAACTTTTGGCATGCTTAGACAATGCAATTAGATACATTCTAGTTTCTAAAAAACTAAATTCTCCCAAAACTAATGAACCAATAAAGAAATGGGCAAGTGAGCTAAACAGAACTTTCTCAAAAGAAGTAATTCAAATGGCCAAAAAACACATGAAAAAATGCTCACCATCTCTAGCAATAAAGGAAATGCAAATTAAAACCACACTAAGATTCCTCCTCACCCCTGTTAGAATAGCCATCATTAGCAACACCACCAACAACAGGTGTTGGCGAGGATGCGGGGAAAAAGGAACCCTCTTACACTGCTGGTGGGAATGTAAACTAGTACAACCACTCTGGAAAAAAATTTGGAGGGTACTTAAAAAGCTAGACATTGATCTACCATTTGATCCAGCAATACCACTCTTGGGGATATACCCAAAAGACTGTGACACAGGTTACTCCAGAGGCACCTGCACACCCATGTTTATTGCGGCACTATTCACAATAGCCAAGTTATGGAAACAGCCAAGATGCCCCAGCACTGACGAATGGATTAAGAAAATGTGGTATCTATACACAATGGAATTTTATGCAGCCATGAAGAAGAATGAAATGTTATCATTAGCTGGTAAATGGATGGAATTGGAGAACATCATTCTGAGTGAGGTTAGCCTGGCCCAAAAGACCAAAAATCGTGTATTCTCCCTTATATGTGGACATTAGATCAAGTGGACATTAGATCAAGGGCAAACACAACAATGGGATTGGACTTTGAGCACATGATAAAAGCGAGAGCACACAAGGGAGGGGTGAGGATAGGTAAGACACCTAAAAACTTAGCTAGCATTTGTTGCCCTTAACGCAGAGAAACTAAAGCAGATACCTTAAAAGCTACTGAGGCCAATAGGAGAAGGGGACCAGGAACTAGAGAAAAGGTGAGAGCAAAAAGAATTAACCTAGAAGGTAACACACACGCACAGTAAATTAATGTGAGTCAACTCCCTGTATAGCTACCCTTATCTCAACCAGCAAAAACCCTGTTCCTTCCTATTATTGCTTATACTCTCTCTACAACAAAATTAGAAATAAGGGCAAAATAGTTTCTGCTGGGTATTGAGGGGGGGAGAGGGAGGGGGTGGAGTGGGTGGTAAGGGAGGGGGTGGGGGCAGGGGGGAGAAATGACCTAAGCCTTGTATGCACGTATGAATAATAAAAGAAAAAAAAAAGATACATTCCAGTTTCAAATCATTAAATAACATGAGTATGCTTTTATTATATAGTGATGTAGATAGCTGTTACCCTTTTTTAAATTGTTATAGAGGGTGGGAGTGCATTATGGCATTTACAGAAGTTCTGATAATATATCATACTTGAATTTACCATTCTCCTTTATCCTTCTCTCCCCAAATTCCTGGTATAGTTTCAACAGGTATCATTTTCCCATTTACGTACATGTATTCTGTATACATACATGTATGCAGAATATTTGTAATATAGTCACCCTCCCATGCCCTTTTCCTACCTCTTCTCCTTCCCACTAGTATCAACCCCCCAGACAAGAACTGTTCAGCCCTCCTGTTCTCTGACTTTGTAAAAGAAAACAAATGACATTTTTGTTTGTTTAAGTTAGCTACACAGGGAGTTTCCTTGTGACATTTCCATATATACATATATTATAACTTGAATTGGTTCATCTCTATTTTCTTCTTTCTGTCTTAGTCTTCTTTTTATGGTGATTTCAACAGCTTAAAAATTCTATATTCATTCTTGTATAGAGAGTGCATCAACCATATTCACCTTCTTGACTTTCTTCTTTTACCCTCCCTCTCCTTTATATGACCTCTGTCATTCTTGTGGGCTCAGTGCTCCTCTTTTTATGGTTATGAAATTTCTCTTTTTTTGGTAACCATTATGCCACTTTTGGGGAGAACTCTCCCTCTCTCCTTCTATCCATTCATTGTTGGTGGAAGCTGCCAGTCTTCATATCGGAGCTGTTGGTTGCAATAATGGCTCTACCAATATGTGTCCAGGTGGACAGTCCCCAGTCTATAGTGACTGGTTCAGGGAAGACACATAACCTCTTACTCTTCTACCATTGTCTCTAGGTGGGAAAGATGGCAAGGATTTCTGTTTTTCTTGCAGCTGTGGCATGGAATGTCAGGCAGAACCTGCATTAGAAAGCCTTGAGGCTAAGAAGGAATTTTTTCAGTGGTTCTGCCTACTTTGCCTAAGGTATTTCAAGTTGGGACTTTTTTCTGGCCCATTAAAATTTAAAGGATAATTTCATCCTTTGTCTTTGTTGATGTGTTTACAGTGAACCATAAAAATCACATCAACTATGAAAGCAAAAATGATTTTTGTTTGTGACTTTGATTGTTGTCAACCTTGCTATTTCATTCCTTTTCAGTTCTGTAACTGAAAATTCTTTTCCATTGTGTTTTTTGAAGAACATTACCCACTCTTGTAATGGGAAAATAAATAACCTGTAAGGTCCACTGATCATTGAGTTTGTAGTTTGTAGTTGGTAAGAAAGGAAGATAATTATGAGATTATTAGATATCTAAAATTAGTCTTCAAGAGAATAATTGAGACTTTAGGGATTTCCTGGCAGGTCATGTGGTTTACCTTTGGCTTTGTCTAAACTTACCTGACTGAGAGGAAATATCATTTTGGAATAAGGAAAACTGAAATTTTAGGAACCCCAGAAATAGGGAGTTATGAACAAGCCATTTTATATACAGAATCTTTGTTATACAAGCTTTGTGCCAATAAAGAGGGCTGCTCAGGAGAACAGTCAATTTGGTGTAAATTTTAGAGGTAGTATTTATATGCAAGCTCCAGAAACATTAAAAACACATGACTAATAAGTTACCTCTTATTTTTATTCTGTCTGATTTCTTTCCTCAGTATTTTGATTCCATACATTTAAAGTTTTTGCCTGAATACTTTGTTTTCTTTGAAGTGAATTTAAATGATACTGTGTTTAAAATATTATTTTCCAAGTGTTCATTGTTGTTATGTGCAAATGTGCTTGATTTTATGTGTAGATGAAGAGACCCTGATTTGAAAAGTGACAATATATGATCCCATAGCAAATAATACACTAGTTATTCAAGACTTCTCACTCTGGTAAGGTTTAATTGTTTTGGTAACTTTTTAAAAGGTTTTCTGTAATATTGAAACATAAAAAAACCATCTTAAATATAACCTTTTTTGGAGTAAAAGTTAGAAAGAAACATATTCATCGAGAGGAAATATTCTTTTGAGGAAACAAGTGGTCCATGATACATAATGATTTTTGAATGCATTTTTATTAAAATGTATAATGTATAAGAATCAGCTAAGTTTAATTTTTTCTGCCATTTGCTTAGAACAAATTTGTTTTGATTATCTGTTTATTTATCAAAAATCAGCCCGATCAGCTTTGCCTATAAAATTACTCAGATGTCTACTTTTAAGTTGTCACATATTCAACATAACGATTTGTATATCTGGTTAATGATATTTAAATGAACTACACATATTGAATTTGCTCATTTACTTTTCTATTTAAAACATATATTAGGTGGATTCGGTAGTTAGCACTCACAGATTCATATCGAAGTCTTCCAGTGGATTTATGTGTTGTTTTCTCAGTAACCTATGCTTGCGAGTAACTTTGTTATTCTCTGATAAGACCTGCTTTTATTGCTTAATGTTAACTTTGCTGCCTTCACACATTATTCACTACCACTCCTTATGGGTTGCACAGTTATGACCATCATAAATAAAGCAAGAAGCAAGAGATAGAATAAGCAATTTATTTTGTTGCATTTTTGGCTATCATCTAAATCACAATTGTCAGAGGAAAGTGGAATTTAATGATCATTTTTAACAGGTTTAGGGAAAAATGTGCATTTTTACTTCTTCCTTGTTCTTTGTGATTATATCACAATTTGCTTTAGAATAATGATGATTCAATAAAGACATTTTATTATTCAAGCTTGATGAATTGGACTAGGAATAGTTGTTTATTTTATCCTTCCAATTCACTTTAACTAACAGTTGCCAAGGTGGAGAGACACTGACCGATGCTGTTCAGAGATTGTGTTTAATGTTTTTTATTGAAGTGTTCAAGTTATACTAGAAACATCTGTAGTCTAATTCAGATGAGACTTGCTTCTGTTAGTGTGTTTTTTTGGAACTCTGTCTGGCTTCTTTTATATGTGTGTGTTGAGGATGACAAATGCAATTATATAAGATTGTAGATATTATATATTCAATAACTTTTTGCAGTGCTTTAATTTTACTTTACCTGAAAAATCCTCTTCTTCAAGTGAAATCATAAGTGATAAATGTTCTGGAAATCCCTAGGGCAGACACAGATAAACATGGGGACCCTATGGATGAGGTGACCTGTTTGACTCTGGCTGCCAGGCCTTTTATCTGCTTAGGTGCTCCTCTCCACTGACCTGTTACTGTGTACATAAATAGCATGTCTTCTTGCTAATTCTTCCTTTGCTTATTTCTTCTACTCTTGGTAGGTCTGTCAATAAGTACCTTTCCTCATGAAGAGATTTGATGTGCTTTAATGATGTCTTTTCACATGTTTGGATGGAGTAAATCCATAGCTATCTCATTTTAATTTGTGAACTGATACCACTGTAGGCAAGTAACTGTTTAGAGATGAAGGTTATTTTTAAAGAAGTGATAAGTTTAATATATCCATTGGAAATGGAATCAACCCAAAGTATATATTCAGAGCTCCATTATGCTTGCTATTTTGGTATTTGTTAATCAGTTTCCATATGTTGCTTGTGTTGATAGAGTGAAAAGGAAAAAAGATAGATGCTCAATGTGAATCGTAATGTAAATTTAACAATAATATATTAATTCTACTCTACTAATAACTTATAGGCAATATACTCCCATGAAATATATTTCTGTATTATAGGAATCAAAAAATGCCACACAACTTGAAATAATTTATGTTTTCAATAGGTGAAGTATAACCTAATATTCTTTGCTTAAGGCTTTAAATGATTTTTAGATAGATGAAATGAAAATTGACCATTTGCCCTTTGAGAGTTAGAGGAAAATGTTTGACAGTTGGAATGGCATGCTAGTGTCAGTTGTCTTTGGCCAAGACCAGATAGAAGCATACATATTTTGTTGCTTCAGTAGGCTGGGATATTGGACAACTGGCTCGTGATAAGTCCATCATACTTCTGAAGGGGCCACTCACAGCACCCTGGAAGATGTTAATATTTAATGGTCTTAATATGTGATTTTTAATCATTGGAATGAATGTCATTCTGAGGTCACAAAATTTTATTACTACTCTTTTAAGTGTTATAATAAAGAAGATCCAGCCATTACTATCTTAATCTTAGTAGGATTTCTAGGCATAACCCTGATGTGTTGCTTGGTATAAAATGTTAGTTTATGATGCAAAGAATTTTATAATCACACTTGTCCTTCTGTATTCATGGGAGATTGGTTCCAGAACCCCTCACAGGATATGAGAGTCTGCAAATGAAGATGATAAAATAGCAGAGTATTTTCATATAACCTATCCACATCTCTCTTATATTTTAATCTCTAGATTAGTTATGATACCTTGTGCAATATAAATGCTGTATTTCTTAGGAGTAATGGCAAGAGAAACATCTGCACATGTTCAGTGCATGTGTAGTAGTGTTTTCAAATATGTTCTATCTGAGGTTTGTTGAAACCATAAATGCAGAACCTGTAATGAGGGCTGGCTATGTTTGCTAAACAGCTAAAAGCTTAAAAAGAAGCTTAATTATAGTGAGAGTTTTTGTAATGATATCTTTCAGCCAATTAGTGGATAGGGTAACTTCTTCACCAAAAAAATGCAAGGAGTGAAAGAGTGTGTGTTTGTGTGTACCTCTCAATGATTTGTAATGTAATTGTTTGTATTTTCTTATATTTTAAGTAGAAATAATAACAGTTACCTTATTAGATTACTGTGAGGATAAAGTGAGATAATATCTGAATTCAAAGATTATAAAAAGGAAAAAGCATCAAGGAGAAATAATAATGTCTCTAATTATACAATCTAGAAATAACCTGTTAACACAGGATTAGAGGATTTCCTTCTAATATTCTCTTGGCATATGACCATATTTACTAAAATAGAATTGATTCATTCTGTACATATAGTTTAGTTCCCTCTGAGAATATTTGGGATTCTTTTTTTATGTTACATTTTATGCCTTGAAAAATAATTCTCTGCCTTAGTGATGTATGAGAATTAATTTAACTAGTGTTCTGTGGCTCTGTGGTGCAGTATCAATTGGAAGTTACAATACTTTTTTGTCTTTATTGCAAGTATCACTTTGGCAGAGTGGCCAATAACTGATTACTGCTTGCCTATTTTTTCTTTTTTGGACTGACTTTTCTTCTGCTTATTTTTTGATTTGGTATGTTTAACTGATTCACAAAAAAAGAAAAAAATTTATAAGTAAGTTTATTAATAGCTTCTGGCTTTACATTTATTATACAGATATTTAAAGTTGTTAAGTTTTAATCTATTTGAGGACAAAGAATTGATATTCACATGATTTTGAATCTCAAAGGTATTTCCAAGTAGTCATAGCTTCATGAGGAGAAGAAAGAGCTGTAAATATGTTGCTATAAACATGTAGCCTGTAAACCCACCTTTAATTCATGCACATTCAAAAAAAGTTCAGCATTAAGTGATTTAACTAATGTTTGGTTGATGCTGCCATGTGCAAGCCAATTGCTTAATTCCTTTCCAGATCTGAGGCCCCATGAGTAGCTAAGACATGGTCTGTGGTCTCATGGTTATAGATGGGAGAGGAAATGAGGAAAAAACAGATCATAGAAAAGGAAACAAAAGAAGGGAAGGAACGTATCTGGTGGCAATAAAATTAAATCAAAAGATAAAGTGGTTAGGAAGTCTGTCCCTGAAGAAGTCGTTGAAGAGTTCACATTTAAGTGGCAGTGTGTAAACATCAGAGGAGTCTATCCAGATAGACCAGATGACAAAACCTTCCTGGCCTAGATAACTATAGGTACAAAGACTCTGAGAAGGGGTGATGTTGGTTTCTCTGAGGAACAGAAAGAGCGGTATAAGTTAGTGAATGATAAGAACGTGAAATTTCTCCATCAAGTTTCAGAAACAGAAATTGTGCTAGTTGTTTTCTTAAGAAACTGATGCGGGATTTTTGAAAATTCCCATAGCAATTATATGTGCACACAGTTATCCGTTTTCTGAACAAAAACACGAACCTGAGCTGCTACACTTTTCAGAGCACACTTTACCTTTACTGCTTGGTTGCTTTCATTGATGAAAGTTGGAAAGGATTGTGTGTCCAAAATTCCAAAATTGCTCTTATTTACCAAGGAAACTAATGGAGGAGAATCCAGATTTTCATTTATGTGGATGACAACAGTAGCAGTCACATGTTTGGTGATGAGAACAGAGGCAGCTGTAACTGGTAATTTGCTGTGTTTGCTATGTGCCAGTCTCTGTCATGAGATCCTTTTGTAGATTGGCTCATTTCACTCTCAACCTGAGAAGGGAGTGCTCTTATTTAGCCTTACAGAAGAGATGGAAAATTGGGGTGCAGAAAGGTTAAATGATTTCCTCAAGGTCACATTGAAAGTTATACTTGCTCCAGGTCACACAGTGACCTGTTTAACCCCTAATTTACATGTATCTGCACAAAATAAGACTTTCCATTAAGTTATTAATTAATGATGTGTTTCCTCTAAGCATAAGAAAAGTTGATGATTACATTATAGAAGAAGATCTAGCGATTTAATGGTTTTGAACTATATTCTTCAAACACTGTACATAAAACTTGGTTTGGCTTGTAACAAAGTTTATTAGGAAAAAAAGAAAGAGCATAAACTTTTTTTTTTTTTTCTTCAATACTGGAATTTCAACTCAGAGCTTCATTCTTGCTAGGCAGATATTCTACCATTTGAGCCAGGCCCCAGGCCTTTTTGCTCCGTTTATTTTTGAGATTATTTTTGCTATTTTCCCAGACCAACCTAGACCATGATGTCCCTGTTTTATGCGTCCTATCTTAACTGAGAAGAAAGTTGTATGCCAGTTGAAAAGGAGTCTTGTGAACTTTTTGCCCAGGGTGCCTTCCAACTGTGATCCTCCTGATCTCTGATTCCCAAATAGCTAGGATTACAGGCATGAGTCACTGGCAGCTGGTGAGAGTGTAAACTTTTGTCTGATTACATTGTTCTTTTTAATGTGACAAAATATTTTTTAGGTTTTAAAGTCTTTGGATTCTATAATGTTTAAATTTGTAGTGCTTGGGATCCTACACGTTCAGCATTAAACATATCATGCTACCTATCCAATAACAAATATACAAAAGCAAATGCATTAAGGGTTTATTATTTGTTCTGTTTCAGATTATGTCAATTTTCAACCATTTAAACCTTATTAAGAATGATTTCCTAAACCCAAACTATAGTTTAAGATGAATAATTGATTCTTGGTATTCATTCTTTCAGTTTTATATAACATTTTCATTAGAATTCAATAACATGAAGGTAAAATATTTATAACACTTTGTATTTAAAGATATGTTGTTATGTTTATCATTACCCAAGCTGTAAACTTTTTGCAATGTATTTTATCCAAAGTTCTATACAGCAAGTGTTGTGCTTGTCTACAATATCAATGTTTATTATTGTCATATCTTATTGATGTTAACCTGTACTGTTTATGTATCTTATTAATATTAATCTCTATATACTTTTTAAAAATAGCATTTGAATAATTGTTTTCCGTTTATTCTTCTGTACTTCGCTACTTCTCATTGGTGAATAGGAGGGCAGTGTAGAATGAAGCAGATTTTTTTCAGTGTGTTTTTTGTAATTATTTTGCACTTATGTTTAGTGATATTAGACTTGCATTTGAGTCAAAATTATTTGCAGTTTGCATTGTCAGATTTCCCAGTCCTTTTCTGTAGAAGGGAGCTCTTACTGAATGATTAGATTCATGTGGATAAGAAAAATGGTGGAGATGTTTTTGTTCTTAGGTATGGAGAATATTTGTCCCACCCATCTCAATAACTGATAACGTATGGCCTGTTTTGTCCCATATGTGCTCTTTCCAATGGATTGACTGCAAATGTTAGACACAACTTCATTTTCATTTGTAAATAGGGACATTATTTTTAAAATGTATCCCTACTCTTTATGTGGTTGTACTTAGTTTAGTATACTTAAGCCTCTTTCTTTGAAAAATGCTGGAGAGCCTCGTCCAGCATGCATGGATGAAGCCAGATGCCCAGGAAAGATGTGAAAACAGATGGGGTTTTATGTGTTTTAGATGTTGTGATCAAACATACTAACCCATCTTTCATTCTGCTTTTCTGAATAGATACATTGTAACCTCTTTGAAGCTTCTTCTTTCTCCTTCTCCTTTTCTAATATGTCTTTAAACTCCACTGATTTTTTTTCATTCTTGAACTGTCTTTTTTTTTTCCTGTTAAGCTGTGTGTCTCCACTGCCTCCACTTTACTTCACCAATAAACTTTTTCTCCACTTAAGCTTTTCTTTCTGGTGCATTTGTTCCTCAAGTGGCCCTTCCTAATTCTTGCCATATCTTTTTGCCATAGCTACAGTGTTGATTTAAGTGTTACTTAAATGGGGTGGCCCATTTAAGTTCTTTTCTCTGATCTTTAATTTCTCCCACAGACTGACCCTGGCATCACCTCTTTTCTCAGCTGCTGTTCTGAGTACCCTTTGAGTGCGCTGTGCTGGGCACACACTTGCCACTCTGCTTTGACTTACCTTGTGCTTAGTTTCTAAATCTGTTCTGTTTCTCTGATCTGCTATCCATCTTTCCATCAGAGTCCAGCTTATTCTCCCCTCTTCTCTCAAGTCTTTCTTGATGACTCTAGGCCAACATTCATAATCACTTTTTTTTTTTGGTGGTACTGGGGTTTGAACTCAGGGCCTTGTGCTTGCTAGGCAGGCACTCTACCACTTGAGCCATGCCCTCAGCCCTAGGCCAACATTCATTTGTCCCCTTTTAGAATTTCCAAAAGTGTGAGTAGTTGATGATATGAATTGGGGTCCTAGGTCATACTTTTGTTGCCTGTTGTCTTCTGAGTGTCAAAACAGACAAATTTCTTCTTGGGTTCAATGGCCTTTTCGAAACTATTGAATACATTGTATATATTTCACAAATATCTGCTGATTAAAACTTGTAAATATATTGTATAAGTTAAGTCTATTTTGACCAACTGTCTAGGTTTTAATACACCTTCCTCCTTTTCTTTTGAAGATTATTTCCCTTTCCCCCATTGTATGATGTCTCTCATTATTAAAGGACAGTTAACAGGCCTTTCATGTCTTAAAGGTGATCCAAGAGGGAGAGGTTCTTAGCATCTTTATGTTGTGGTCATTGTTGTCGTAGCTGTCTTCATCGTTATCACTGTCTTCATCGTGATTGTACTCGCCATCATGGCCATCATTGTCCTGCCTTTTCTGGTGATGAATGGTTGTTTATGATTATGAGTAGTCTTCTCAACCTCTGTGTCCAAGTCTTTTATTTTAAGAAGCAGGAATAAAGGAAGCTTTGAGATTAATTATACCCTCTTCAGAAAAGTTTTTAAAACAGTAGGCTCATAAATTGTGGAAAAGCTCTCTATATTTTCCTTGTTAAAATGTGCCATATTATAAGAGAAGGGGAAAGAGATAAAGTGAAAAATAACAATAGTTCTATAGAGAGCCAAGTTAAAAGAAAATTAAATGTAAGTTGAGGGTATGAATAGAAATGCAAAAGCAAGTATATCAGTGGCAAGAGCAGTTTTGAGTAGGGATTGGAAGCCTGGGGGATAGTTATTACATTATGGAAAAGGAAAGGAAAAGATATACTGAAACTTTAGAAAGAAAAAAACAAAGTGGAGGGAGAGCCCTGAAATTGAAGGGAAAAGGACGTAGTCATCCTTGCTGTTAGGGGATAGGAGTCATGTTTTAGATTCATGTTGTGACCTCTGTTGCTTAAAAGAGGATAACATTAGAAGGAAAAAAGCTAACAAAAACCTTACAGGGTTAATACCAGAAGTAACTCTTGGGAATTAAAAAAGGACCTGCTATTAAAAAATTAAGCTGTCGATCCTACATTGCTTGCTGGTCATGCCATCCTGTTTGTAATCCAGCTTAATGGGATCTCACAATGATCTCACTATGAACAAAGATAAAACTTGTAAATGTGGAACCACATTTACATACATCATTACTGGACCTGTGCTGTTTGGAATATGGTAGCCACTGGCCCCATGTCCTCATTTAAATTTAGGTTAATTAAAATTATGTAAAATTTGAAATCAAGTTATTCATTCTTCCTGGCTAACTTTTACATGCTCAGTGGCCTCATGTTGATAGAGCAGCTCATTTTGGACAGCATGTGACAGTAAGCGCTTCCATCACCACGAAGCATTCTGTTGGGCAAATCTGGAATATCGAACTTTCTGGAAGAAACTACAGAGTTTAAGTAGTCTATCAAATGAGCAAACATTTTTCTTTCATTATTAGCATAAAGTGTTCGTATTTTAAGCATAGAATTTGTTACAATAGAGAAAGCACAGATAAAGGGATGTATCCCAATTGTAAGAAATTAGGTGACACAATATGTTAAGTAGCTCGTTCTCTCCATTTCAAGAATTCATTTTTTTTTCCTGGATAGCTCTCTTAAAGTTCTCAGAATCCTCCAATGGAGTCTGAATAGTCCTTATATATGAATAATATGTTTTGATTTGTATCAAAATTCCAGGCACAGGAAAGACAAAATTTGCATTTTATTTTGTAATGGATTTGAAAGTTTTTAATGCAATCTTCATAAGTGGTGAAATGTTTTCTGTAATTATGAATACTGAAATTTTGCGTATTCTACATTTTCCCCTATTTTGCCTCCTTATAAGATTCGCTCATGGCTTGAGATTCCAAAACTCTCACTCAGAACAATGGAGTGTTTAGGAAAGGGAATGGGAGTTGTCATTTTTAACTAGTGCCTCAGGTGATTCTCACCAGGCATTTCCTGAATGCCACACTGACCATTGATTGCCTGAAGATTAACTTTGGCAGACTCCCATTGCTGACAGACATTAAATTTGCTTCACCCGAACACAGCCCAGCACTCTTCTGACAGTAGATTGTGTTTATACTTTTCAAGTAACTGAATTCTGACATCATTTTGTAAATTATATAGAGGAAATATTGAATCAATAGTGAAGCAGTATCTTCACACCTGTACATTATTAGGCATTATTAAATCTCAGGAACTGAGATAGTTTCAACAGGTATCTTTTTTCCATTGACATTCATGTGTACACAGTATTCTGCACTGTTCTTTATCTGAACCTATAGCTAAGACCAGTTAGACCTTGGATTGAGTTTCACTGCTTTCTGCAGCTCTTTCTTAAATACTGCTACTGGGATGATAAATTTTTGCCTAGTTTTATCTATGATGGAATTTCCATTTCTTTATTTTTCTTCCAGCTCCTGTTTAGAGGTGGAGAAAGAACAAATCTTTCTCTATGTTAAAACAAGATTTTTGCTTCCTTTAAATCTCTTAGTAAATATGTTCTAGCTAACAAAAGCCTTCTGCAGAGTAACATTTAGAATTTGACTTCTTGGCTGTGTCCATTCTTTCTTTCATCGCCTGCTGGTTTTTCCTTCTGTTAATTGTTTTCTTCTTACTCCTCTGTGCTTTGGTGTCCTGGATGTGTTACCTGTGAACAAGTGGCATATTGCTGTGTTGTGAGGACCGTGTGTTTGGAGGGCACACCTTGTTATTGCATTTATTTAAAAAATGCTGTGGGAATCAATATTTCCATCACAGTTCATTTCTCTGGGCTATCTTCTACTTCTGTGTGCATTTATGAGGTTGTGTATCTTATGAGTTATTAAAACAAGTTTGAATGAATCTTTTAAAAAGAATAGGAGTGAGTTTTACTTGTCTGCTGCTCCTTCTGGAAGCACTGATTTCTCTTATTAAATTCCTCTTAATATTAGCAACTTATTGTTGCTTTTTAAGTTCTAATAATCAAAGATGTAATTAAAAAAGAAGTATTTAATCTTGTACTTTAATGGTGGAAGAACATAGTTACTTTGTTTTATTATCAGCTACAAAAAGTTATTTTCAAGTCAGTATAGCCAAATATATGGAGAGCAAAAGAAAGAAGAATAAAAAGAAAAACAACTACAAACAAGAGAAAGAAAATGACTGTCAGCTTGTGCTGCCATGTACTGCTTATAATTGTTTCGTATTTACAAATGCAGCGATGAAACACATTTTGCATAATGAATATTTATTTTTATCCATCATGGTTTCAGGCTGCTCTCCATTTATCATGCTCACAAACAGCATCAGCAACATTTCTTCATCAAGGGCCAAGCATAATTTCTAGCTGTTGAAATGAATTCTGTTTTTAAACCTTACTGAAAACTATCATCCAACAACACTAGTCCTCTTTTGCTCTTTTTGCTTTTTTACTGACTATTTTCTTGACTTTATTTCTACTTATGAAAAAAGTGGCTTTCAGAGATGCATGGTTCTTGAAGTAAGTTCGTGTTTGTGTTGTTTACTGTATCATTCATCGGTTATCAATTGAATTTTAATTTCATATCCTTTTTATTTCACTCTTAAAAAAAGACAAAAACTTCTAGCCTCTAGGAAGAGAAAAGCCCCCTATAATATTATGTGCTTTTAAAAAATTGCTAAAATACATCCTACTATTCTGTAGATGTGAGCGAAGACCTGAATGGAAGTCCAGAAGGCTGTTAAATCCCTCTTCAGTTTCTTTATTGGGATTATGGTGGCTTCCTGTAATGCAAAGAGTGTTGCAAGTACTTATCCTTTAGATTTGATGATTCTGATAGTAATAATAGTAATTACAGTAAGTCATAGTAAATGTTCAAAAATTACTTTCTGTATACAGTTCTATATTTTGTTTCAGTTGTCTAAAATTTTTGTAGAGAAGAGAAAATAAAAACATAATGACTGTTATTAATTGCCCAGGATTTACCAGGGTTGATGTGAAGAGTCCAGCCTAGTTTTGAGTAAGCAAGCTAGTTTTTGCTGTCTCTGACTTCTGGGCTTCTGCCTAGAATGATCTTATTACTTTCCTCTTTCCTCCTTGCTTGTTCATACTTTTAAAATACTAATAAAACTTTTATTGTTATTATACTTGGTCTCAGTTTCTGTAGTCCACTTTCTTTTGCCCATTCTGAATTGGCTTTGTCCTGTTAGTATGCTTTGATAGAGATTTTTTTTAGGTAAATTTCACTGTTTACATTCACATGCATTTTACTTTGTATATTTAACATGGGGTTATGGGATATGTTTAAGTAATAAAAATATTTACTGAAGCAAATTAACGTATCCATTGTCTTATTGTTAACCATTTTTCTTATTTTTTTTGTGGCAAGAACAATCAAAAATCTAGTCATTTAGCACGAATCCCAAATGCAGTACAGTTTTAGTTGTCTAGTCCCCATTTTGTACATTTGCTTCCATGGAGTCTTGCATATGCCTACCTTAGGGATCACTGTTGTATCACTTGTCTCTCATACATTTTTGAACAGCCAGAAGCTGTTCAAAAAAATATAAGGTGAGCCAGATATATGCATTTAAATCCATATTTAAAAAGTTAAAAAGAATAAAAAAGTTAATTTTAATACTGTCTTTAAATGAACATATTCGGAATATTACCATTTCAAAATACAACCAATTTAAAACTTGTTTTATATTGCTATGTTTTATGTACTTATTGTACTAAGTCTTCAAAACCTTTTTCTTATAAGCACATTGATTCTTATATACATCTCAGGTGCGACTGGCTGCATGTCAGATGCTCCGTGTTAGTGAGGTGCCTACGGAATTGTGTAGATAGTTCTAGACTGGACTCCTTCTGGATTTTAGCCATATCTGGTCTTGTTGTCCATTTGGTTTCAGTTACTACTCATTCAGTCTGCGTGAACAGATGTGTGCATGAATGGGTCAGTGTATACAGCACACTGGGAGGGTTGTTAAGATGATTGATGCCAGTCACTACTAATAAGTCCCTCTTTTCAAAAGAACTGAGTCATATGGACTAAAAAGAGGACTCTGAAGTTAGAAGATTCTGCACTTTCCAGTTCTATATTAGGACATTGAGGATCTGGCTTTGAAGAGATAAATTGCCAAGAATTTACTGTAAAGGCTAGTTAGGAAATTAAGAGAATACTACTTTCTATCCAGGGTCTGCTTTCCAGCTAGCTGATACTGCCTGATCTGGAGCATTTGACAATTAGCTCCCTTCCCTTTTACTGATAGACTAAGGGACTTCCACCACAGTAAACAAAACCAAATTCATAAGCAAGTCATGGTCATATCCATTTAATATAGAGACCAATGTTTCTGATTCAGTTTGTTCCTAAAAGGTAAAATTTCCGTTAGTGTAAATCAGTATGTCATTATGGATAGCGATTCTGTATCATATAATAAGATAAATAAAATGCATATTCTAGGACCCAGTGATTATCCAGTTAGGCCTATACCATTGAGAGAGAAAATGTTTCATATGTATACAAAAGGATATATAAATGATAATTGCAGTTTTTTAAAATGGTAAACCACCCTGCTTCTTTTAACAGGAGATTAGAGCAATCTTTTGACTTATCAATTAATTCTGTACAAGATCTAAGTGAATCTAGTAAACTGGATTTGAATTTTTAAGTGGGAATACTTCAAAACCACAATATTCAGTGATTAAAGCAAGTTTTGGATCACCTTTGTTTAAAAATTAAAAACATTGACACAGTTTATTATATTTCTCGTTGCAAATACATGTCATATAAAAGTAAAACAAAACCAAGCTGCGAGGGTAAGCTTTAAATCCAGAATCCTGTGTACTACTGGGAAGGAGCAGGTGCATCAGTTGGGGAATTAGAGAGATACCTAGGGAAGGGGAATTGCTGTAGTTTTATCACAAGGCAAAGTGCTGAGTGACAACAATAGGAAATTCTAGGTGGAGGTCACAGAGATGTTATCTAATTCTTTGTTCTTTGATGTTTTTTAAAATGAGTTTCTAAGATATGTTTTATATATTCAAAAAATTTCATTGGGTCTATGCTATATATTTTATAAAGTGAAAATTTAGCATTACAAACACTTGTATTTTTGCTTTTTGCTTTCATTTCATAGAAGTCATGCCAGTTCTGTATGCAAGTACAAAAGTACATTTTATAACTATTTTTATTTTGTTCTGTGTTTTGGGCTAGAATTTTAATTCTAATCCCTATGGAAAAATACTTAATAAATTGCCTTTTATGCCCTTGTGAGTTAAGATAAAAAGTATTTTTAAAAATCTAGACTGGCCTAATCCTTTCAAAGACATTTAGGGTGTGGTGTGTTTCAGTTCCTTTCAAGCACTTATGGAATGCCAACTGTATTTGCAAGGTATTGCAGTAGGTTTAGGGAGATTAGGAGGGAGAGTAGGAAATGATAGGAGGAGAGAAAACTTCCCTGGACTTGTTAGGATATCTCAACAGTTTGGGGTGACCAATTGAATGAATAACTACTCACAATTAGAGTGGGAAAGTATGATATATACATAGTTTTGGAGTTGTCAGTTTGTTGCCAAGTTGTTCTAAACCTTCCCTCTGCTCCTGAAGCTGGGCCTTTTGAGCATTTCTCCTTTGCAACAGTGCATGTTAAGCGGTGTTAGTTGCACACAGTTTTCTTTTTTTCCTTTTAAGCCATTTTGGTTTTGGTGGGACTAGGTTTGAAGGCATATACTACCACACCCAGCCCCCTTTTTATTGTGGAATGTTCTGTGATGTGATGTATCATGATTTGTCACACCATTTGTGCATGGAAGGGACATCTGAGTTATTTCAATTTTGGGGATACTAAGAATAAGCATTGTATTCATGTATGAGTTTTAATGTGAACTTAAGTTTTCAGTTGTCTTGGATCAATGCCCAAGACTGCATTTGTTGCATTGTATGGGAGTTGAGTATTTAGTGTTCTTTTTCTTTCTTTCTTTCTTTTTGGTGGACTGGGGATCGAACTCAGAGCCTCGTGTTTGCTAGGCAAACAGTTGAGCCATGCCCCCATCACGCACGTGCAGTTTATGTGACATTGCCACACTATCTTCCAGAGTGGTTGCACCATGTTATACTCCTACTGCTAGCAATGGATGAAAGTCCAGTGTTTGTGTCCGTCCCTTCTCTGCATTTGTCATAAAGTGAAAACAATGCTTACTTTTGGCCACTTTTATAAGTACATAGTGACATTGTCACTTTAATTTGACTTACCCTTCCCACTAAAAATGTTGCACATTTTCATGTGCTTGTCATTTCTGTATCCTTTGTTCTCCTTTAAAAAAAAAACTCCTGAATACAACATTTCTTGTAATTTTCTTAAGACTTTGTTTGAAATTAAGCAAGAAAAAAAAAAAAAAGGCCAATTTTAGGTTCCCTTTTGGCTATTTGCTGCAACAATTGTTTCTTGGTTTCCAAACCTAGGGAATTTCAACAAAAGTTACCTACAAAATTATTTTAGGTACTTTCTAACATTCTGGTTGCATGTTTTGCTTGATTTGAGAATGGCCAAAATAATCAAAGAAATCTAACAAAATAGAACTGCTCTGAGCTGCAATATTGGCTAAAACTGATATCCTATAAGCAGTCTTTCAAGTGTTATATTCTTATTGAGTTTTTTTGGTCAGTGCCTTATAGTTTTTAAATACCATTGGTATAAAATATTTCCACTAAGAATGGACACAATAAGGTATATGCAAACAGTAGGAAAAAACTTATTCAAAACTGTATCTTTCTCATTGTAAGAAGAACATAGTTAGGCACATATATCTATATTACAAATGCATCTATAATACAAACAGAAAAGTAAAATTTTGAAAGGCAACAAAGAGCCTTTCTTTGCTTGAATAGCAAGAAGCATTTTATGGAATGTAACTAAGTACTTTATATATTTTGAAGTAGTGTGAGGAATATTGGTGTCAGTTGTTTTTTAAAGGTCTGGTAAAATTTAGCAGTTAATTCATCCAGTGTTGTATACCACACTTGGTTATGTATCTGAAGGACTGTTAAGTCAGGATACAATAGAGACTGCTAAACACTTATGTTTATTACAGCACTATTCCCAATAGCCAAACTTTGGAATCAACCTAGATGCCCTTCAACTGATGAATGGATAAAGAAAATGTGGCATATATACAGCTGTGTATTATTCAGCCATTAAAAGAATAAAATTATGGTATTTTCAGGAAACTAAGTAGAACTGGAGATCATAATGTTAAGCAAAGTAAGCCAGGTTCCAAAGGACAAAGACCACATGTTCTTCATGTGCAGAATCTAAGCCTGTATCTCTCTCTCTCTCCCCCTCTCTCTCTCACCTATCTATCATATATCTGTCTCTATCATCTATCTATCATCTATCTGTCTATCATCTATTTAATCTATCATCTATGTATCTATCATCTATCTATCTATCTATCCTATCTGTCTGTCATCTCTACTTATCTATCATCTATATACAAGCATACAGACAAAAACATGACTTTAATCAAGGGACTGTCTGGGGAGACAAATGGGTGAGGAAAGAAGAAAAAAGAATGATGGGAGAAAATGCTAAAATACATTGTGTCTATGTGTGAAGGAGACACAAGGCAGTTCACTGAAAGCTGTTGAAAAATAGAGGGAGATGGGAAAGGGAAAGAGAGCAATAGAGGAGATTAATTTGATCAATGTATAATTTATGTATGTATGAAACAGCATGGTATAATTCCTGTTTACAACTAAAATGCACTAATAAAAATACATGCAAAAATTGTCTGAAAAATCTTTTTGGTTTTGACTGACAAATTATATCTGCATATATTTATGGAGTTCAGTAGAATGCTTTGAAATATGTTTACAATATGAGATGATTAAATCAGGGAGCTTACATCTGTCACTTCACACTCTTTTTGGTGAAAACTTTACTAGGGCCTACAGAGTACCCCTCAACTTTGTACTTATAAAATATTGCCTTATCTGACTAAACTCTAAAGCCACTGGCCTTTTAAAATGTTTTTAAATATTTAAAACATATTTCTAAATAGAAACTTTCTCATGGTTTAATGAATTCTATTTTACAGGAATAAGATTATTCCCCTCACCAATGCCTTGAGATAGCCTAAATGCCATAAACCCTTCTGTGTTCTACAAATTGAGATGCATGGTGACTAGTAAAGCCTCATGTGCTCCCTTTAAACTCTGCTTTAAATCATCTCTTGTTTCATAGGATTGTAACTCTTGGACAACAAATTGCTTACTTTGAATTTATGGATAATTATCTGTTGATTTTTTTCTGAGCTCAGTCATTTCTGTTTTTCTAGAAATGCCATTATTTTTAGTTTATCGTTTTTTACATTCACTCACATGTGTATACATTGTTAGGGCCACCTCTCCCCTCACCCTCCCTTAAGAAATACTATTCTTAATTCAACTCCCTTCTTTCTATTCACAGCCTGCATATAGTGTCACACTCCTTTTCCCTAAGCAGGAAGAAGAATTAGCTTATGTGATTATGCTAAATTAGAAAAAGGGTGAACCCAAGTTCTAGGACTATAACGTGGAATTATTGAATTGGTTGATAGCAAAATATTTAATTATTTATCAGTTTCTAATTATTTGGTAGTAAGGTCTAACTACTGTATTTATCCTAGTATGGGCTTTTACCTTTAGTAATCATTATTTGACTAAGAGAAAATATAACATTATCTAAAATCTTTAGCTTAATAAATTATGTTAAAATATTCTTTAAAAAATATCAAAAGGTGCTAGGAAAGGCAGAGATATAAGCTTCTTAGGTAGTTTTTACTTCTACTGTTACAGTAAATATTCATGTATCACTTTTTGTGTGTCCAAGGATCTTATTTTGATGTTTTTGCTTTTGATATATGCAGCAATGAATCTCTCACTAGAAATATGCCTTGCATATGACTTCTGGGATCTGTTACCACTGGTCTGTATAAGGACAGAAGTAGTTCTTGTGCCAAAGAGACAAGAAGGAATAAATGGTTTCAAGCCTCTCTGTGGTCTTATGTACATTGTGTAACATTTTCATCAAGAAAGTGGTTTTTATTTCGAAGCTTTACTTTTCATGTAAAAGCTTTTACTTTTTATTCCACCTGGACTGACCACTGTCATTCTTCTCTTCTAACTCTGTGTCGTAGTTGTAGGCATTTTAGTATTTTGCACATTCATAGTTACTTGCCACATCTCATTAGTTTATCGCTGTCACTTTGTTAACATTTTTACTTTATGAAGTGAACTCATCATATGGAAGTTTCCACTTCACCTGCTCGCTGTCCATGGTGATACGTGTGGGTGGCAGCTCCTCATCAACCTGGGAGATGATGTAAACTGCACAGCGGACCCCAGAGTATATCAGAAGGAGCTGACTTGAACTGGTGTCACTAGTAGTGATAATTTAGTAGCAGGTCTTAAATGAATAGAAGTAGAAATACCTTGGGATCGTGCTAGAAGAGGACCTAGAGAGACACAGATACCAATGCTTACACAGATTGTATGAAACATCTTAATGAATATTCAGTAAGTCTAAAATCAAGGATGAATTGGAACATGTACATCTGGGATAGATATAAAGGCAATTGAGTTAGGGCATAATTACTTTGTTAATTCACCTGACTTTAGTAGCTGTGTAGAATGTAGTATCTTGGTGATAGTCTTGCTTTTAAATTGGAAAGTTTAGGAAATAGCAATGAACAATCTGCCTTACAGCTAGCATTGTGGGACCCTGGCAGTCTGCTGAAGAATAGGTGGTCCACTGTGTAGAGTGCTGCTTCTTAACTGAAAATGATTTTGCCTATGAGGGGACACTTGGCATTTGAGGTATGTTTGGTTGTCACAGTTGGGAGGTGCTATTGGCATTTAATGGGTAGGCCAGGGATACTGCTGAATATCCTACAGTGCTCCAGACAGCCACTCATAACAAAGACCCTACATGTGAATCGTGCCAAGTTTGAAAAACCTGGTTATAGCAACACCAATGTCTTTTATATGTTTTCTTCATTCACTGTGAGTTTGCATGTTTGCCATCCTGTCTCTAAAGGGCAGTCACTCTTTAGTAAAATGTGATGATCAAATGTACATGCAACTTTACTTTTCCTAACATACATGCGTATACCAGCTTTATTTGTCTGCGCTTCTTAGCAGTTTGTATCCATTGTGAGCTTTGCTCATCTTTTAGAAAGATTTCTCTATGCTACATTAGGATGAACAGGCAGTTGAATGTTTGACTGTTTTCCTTAAAATTTCTTAGTAATGAGGTATTTGGTGATACTCAGTGCTAAAGAGGTCTTTGATTATAGACTTTATAAATAGGATCAAGGATGACTAAATGCCATACTTTATCTCTACAGTGCGTTTTTAGAACAGGAGAAATAGAAGGTGGCAGAGAGAAAGGATGATAAAATTTATGCAGCAATATTTACTAGAAGGTAATAAAAATCATCATTACTTGGCATGAACAGATCATTGGGCCAGCATGGCGCTAAGCATATAGACATCTGCATAAACACCAGTTGATTTTTATTTGAAATAAGGATAATTTTGTGCTACTGACTTGACTAAAATTTAAAGAGTACTCCACTCATTATGCGAGGGATATTACAAATAATGTGAGCCTTCTTAATAATTCCACACAAATATACTATAAATAAAACTTTCAATCTAGAATTCTGAAAGAGTTCTCTAAACAGCAGTTAATTTTGTGTGCATTTAATACCCCACAGGGGATTGGTCTTATCTCTGGAAGAGAGCATATATTTCCATGAAATGCCTTGAAATAAAAGTTTTTCCATATGAAATAAAGTCTAAATAGGGGAAGCTTAACAGTACTTCTCTGTTAACAATTGTCCATGAATTAGTGGTTCGGACCATAATCAAGGCTTCTCTGGTGATAGAATGTATCGATCATAGTTAGGCTACCTTCTCCTAAGGCTTGTTCCAACATAGCTGGGAGGATTCATTGTCTTTGAAGTAGGAATATGTGTTTGTGTTTGTTAGGGCTCTTTCTTATTTCAAGTGACAGAGAGCCTAACTCAAATGTACCTGGACCCAGAAAGATGATTTAGTAGCTCACATAACTGAAAAGGTTAGTGTTTGGCTTTAGCCATGGCAGTGGGAACTCAAACTCATTTCTTTTCTCCTAGCTTTAGTCTTACTGTCTTAACTCCCTTCTCAGGCTCAACATGATAGCCTGCCATTAATCCAAGTTTCCAGTCTGTCAAGTTGCAAGACAGTAGAAGAGGAAACCTGGAAAGTCTCTTTAGGCCTCTTTGACTGGGTCCCCTCTCTGATTCTGAATCAGTCAAACTGGTAAGAGATGGTGATTATATACATTGAAAAACAGGGAAACTTGTATTTGAGCACATTTAATGCCACTGATGGGCTGAGAGCACAAGAGTAGAGCTTTCTTGAAGAAAATTAAAATATATACAAAATCAGTCTTCATCTTAACTCTGTTCTGTTTTAAGAAGTATCACTATAACCAACTCTTTACATATTTTTTGTTACTTTTTGGCAGAGCTGGGGATCCAACCCAGGGCCTTTAGGATGCTAGGCTCTTCTGATCTCAGTTTCCAGATCACACTTACAATTCTATAAATGTAAAAAGTAAAGCCTTCTTTATTCTTATATATGTGTATAGTAATACATCTTGTATGTGTTTTTCCTTTATACTGAGTTTTTATCATTGTTCAGTATACTTAGCACCTCCCACTGATGAAAATCTCTAAGGAAGATCCCATAACTTCTCTTTTAAATAACAGAAGTATCCTAAAATAAACTACCCTAATGTGAATGCCCTAATGTCCTTAAAGATGATACTTCATTAATAAAACCTTCCACGAATCTTCATGTAGAATACTTTTCTTATTAGGCTTTAGTATATTGGGGAGATTTTAACAAGGCAGAATATACTTGTAGGTAAGTAAAATGTTTTTAAGCAAGAAATAGATCTGAAAGAATCCATTATTTTAAAGCTTGTTGGTTGATTTGAGTTTGAAGTATTCTTTATATCTATATTTTTTCTAGTGATTAAGATTGGTTAAAAATGTTTATATTTAACCACTCTTGGGGATATACCCAAAAGACTGTGACACAGGTTACTCCAGAGGCACCTGCACACCCATGTTTATTGCGGCACTACTCACAATAGCCAAGTTATGGAAACAGCCAAGATGTCCCACTACTGACGAATGGATTAAGAAAATGTGGTATCTATACACAATGGAATTTTATGCAGCCATGAAGAAGAACAAAATGTTATCATTCACTGGTAAATGGATGGAATTGGAGAACATCATTCTGAGTGAGGTTAGCCTGGCCCAAAAGACCAAAAATCGTATGTTCTCCCTCATATGTGGACATTAGATCAAGGGCAAACACAACAAGGGGATTGGACTATGAGCACATGATAAAAGCTTTAGCACACAAGGGAGGGGTGAGGATAGGTAAGACACCTAAAAAACTAGCTAGCATTTGTTGCCCTCAACACAGAGAATCTAAAGCAGATACTTTGGGGCAACTGAGGTCAATAGGAAAGGGGGACCAGGAACTAGAGAAAAGGTTAGTTCAAGAAGAATTAACTTAGAAGGTAACATACATGCACAGGAAATCAATGCGAGTCAACTCCCTGTATAGCTGTCCTTTTCTCAACTGGCAAAAACCCTTGTTCCTTCCTATTACTGCTCATACTCTCTCTTCAACAAAATTAGAGATAAGGGCAAAATAGTTTCTGCTGGGTAGCGAGGGGGTGAGGGGGAGAGGGAGGGGGCAGGGTAGTAAGGGAGGGGGTGGGGGCAGGGGGGAGAAATGACCCAAACATTGTATGCACATATGAATAAAATAAAAATAAAAAAAATTATATTAAATAGATTAAAAACCTGTATGTAAGATCCCAAACTGTAACATTCCTAAAACAAGATATAGGAAAAAAACTTCATATTGATGGCTGTTAACTTTATAGATATGACTCCAAAAGCAAAAGCCAACAAAAGTAAAAATAGAGGAGTGAGACACTGTCACATTTAAACCTTCTGAATAGCAAAGGAAACAATTAACAGAGTGAAAGGACAGCCTGTGGAATGGAAGAAAATATTTTTATTTATTTATTTTTTTTTTCATTTTTCTTTTATTATTCATATGTGCATACAAGGATTGGTTCATTTCTCCCCACTGCCCCCACCCCCTCCCTTACCACCCACCCCGCCCCCTCCCTCTCCCCCCCCCTCAATACCCAGCAGAAACTATTTTGCCCTTATTTCTAATTTTGTTCTGGAGAGAGTATAAGCAATAATAGGAAGGAACAAGGGTTTTTGCTGGTTGAGATAAGGATAGCTATACAAGGCATTGACTCACATTGATTTCCTGTGCGTGGGTGTTACCTTCTAGATTAATTCTTTTTGATCTAACCTTTTCTCTAGTATCTGTTCCCCTTTTCCTATTGGCCTCAGTTGCTTTAAGGTATCTGTTTAGTTTCTCTGCGTTAAGGGCAACAAATGCTAGCTAATTTTTTAGGTGTCTTACCTATCCTCATCCCTCCCTTGTGTGCTCTCGCTTTTATCATGTGCTCATAGTCCAATACCCTTGTTGTGTTTGCCCTTGATCTAATGTCCACATAAGAGGGAGAACATACGATTTTTGGTTTTTTGAGCCAGGCTAACCTCACTCAGAATGATGTTCTCCAATTCCATCCATTTACCAGCGAATGATAACATTTCATTCTTCATGGCTGCATAAAATTCCATTGTGTATAGATACCACATTTTCTTAATCCATTCGTCAGTGCTGGGGCATCTTGGCTGTTTCCATAACTTGGCTATTGTGAATAGTGCCGCAATAAACATGGATGTGCAGGTGCCTCTGGAGTAACAGTCTTTTGGGTATATCCCCAAGAGTGGTATTGCTGGATCAAATGGTAGATCGATGTCCAGCTTTTTAAGTAGCCTCCAGATTTTTTTCCAGAGTGGTTGTACTAGTCTACATTCCCACCAACAGTGTAAGAGGGTTCCTTTTTCCCCGCATCCTCGCCAACACCTGTTGTTGGTGGTGTTGCTGATGATGGCTATTCTAACAGGGTGAGGTGGAATCTTAGCGTGGTTTTAATTTGCATTTCCTTTATTGCTAGAGATGGTGAGCATTTTTTCATGTGTTTTCTGGCCATTTGAATTTCTTCTTTTGAGAAAGTTCTATTTAGTTCACAGGCCCATTTCTTTATTGGTTCATTAGTTTTGGGAGAATTTAGTTTTTTAAGTTCCCTGTATATTCTGGTTATCAGTCCTTTGTCTGATGTATAGTTGGCAAATATTTTCTCCCACTCTGTGGGTGTTCTCTTCAGTTTAGAGACCATTTCTTTTGATGAACAGAAGCTTTTTAGTTTTATGAGGTCCCATTTATCTATGCTATCTCTTAGTTGCTGTGCTGCTGGGGTTTCATTGAGAAAGTTCTTACCTATACCTACTAACTCCAGAGTATTTCCTACTCTTTCTTGTATCAACTTAAGAGTTTGGGGTCTGATATTAAGATCCTTGATGCATTTTGAGTTAATCTTGGTATAGGGTGATATACATGGATCTAGTTTCAGTTTTTTGCAGACTGCTAACCAGTTTTCCCAGCAGTTTTTGTTGAAGAGGCTGCTATTTCTCCATCGTATATTTTTAGCTCCTTTGTCAAAGATAAGTTGCTTATAGTTGTGTGGCTTCATATCTGGATCTTCTATTCTGTTCCACTGGTCATCATGTCTGTTTTTGTGCCAGTACCATGCTGTTTTTATTGTTATTGCTTTGTAATATAGTTTGAAGTCAGGTATTGTGATACCTCCTGCATTGTTCTTTTGACTGAGTATTGCCTTGGCTTTTCATGGCCTCTTGTGTTTCCATATAAATTTCACAGTAGATTTTTCAATCTCTTTAATGAATGTCATTGGAATTTTGATGGGAATTGCATTAAACATGTAGATTACTTTGGGGAGTATCGACATTTTTACTATGTTGATTCTACCAATCCATGAGCTCTATGTCACCAGTCATCAAAGAAATACAAATGAAAACCATGATGATGTATCACTCCATATCTATCATCAAAAAAGCAAAGTATGGCATATTAAGGGTATGGAGAAGCTGGAACCTTTGTATACTATTGGTAGGATATTAAAATGGTACAGCTGTTGTGGATTGTTATTCAGTACAGAAGTTCCTCAACAGTTTTAAAAACTTAAAAATGGAACTGCTGTCTGATCCTTCAATCCTCCCTGTGGACATTTATTCAAAAGTATTGAATTCAGAATCATAAAAAGGTCTTAACCCTCCCTGTGTTCATTTTAACACTATTCACAATAGCCAAGATATGGAAACAGCCTAAATGAGTATCAACCAATATGCAAATAAAGTAAAAATGGAATGCATATATATATGTATATATGAGTAATACTATTCTGCTTTAAAGAAGAACATTCTGTAATATGAGACAACATGAATATAAGCAGAGAATATTATGCTAAATGAAATGAGTTAGTCTAAGAAAGATAAGTACTGCTTGATTCCAGTTATATGAAGTATCTCAAATACTTATACTCACAGAGCAGAAAGTAGAATGGTGTTTGTCTGGGGTATGGGAAGTGGAGAGTCGCTGTTTAATGGGTATAATGTTTCATTTATGCCAGATGTATAAGTTCTAGAGAGCTCCGTGCACTATTGATCCTGTAGTTAACAATACTGCATCATACACTTAAACATTTAAGAGGATAGATCGGATCTTGTGTTCTTATCACAAAAAATTATAAGCTTATATGTTCAAGTGATATACTGTCATGACTGTAGCAAACAGTGATATATTACATTTTTGCTGATAGATTTTAAATGTATTCACCACACTAATTATAGCTACATGAACAATATATTGCATATATTAACTAGCTAGATTTTTACCATATATTGGTGTATATATATATAATCAAAACATTATGTTGTATATGGAAAATACATATTACTTCATTAGTCAATAAAAAATTTAAAAAAGCAAAACAAAACTCATCTGTATTTTGTAATGCCTGATAATGAACTTTCTACTAATACTTGTATAGTTGTATGTGTACTTACCTATTTAACACATGATTTCACTTCCTTATTAATATAGACTTACTAGTGGGCTGTTTCTGAGGCTTATTAAATAGATACAGTATTTTGCTCAAAGCTAGACTTAACTCATGTGGGTACAAGAACTGGGTTTAGAGCTGAATTTGTAGATTAAACTGTTTACTATTGTTTCTCAGGCATGGGAGAGAATTCTAGCTCAAATTGTGAATATTGACAGATTAGGTTCTCAGTTACATAACAATTTGTTGAATCTTTGGGGTGCTAGAGGAGTAGGAATGTCAGGAATTAACCATATTTGAGTCATTGGAGTTATTAATTATCTGGGCCTCAGACATCTTCAAAGTCAGCTTCTTTACCTTCTCTGTCCTCTACATTACAGGTAATTTAGCCTTAATCCAGAGAAAATATCTTTTTCTTTTCCTAGTAATGAGGTTAGTTCTGCAATTATTCATGCTAACTTAAGTGTATAAATCTACTTTCCTTTTTGGTTATTTCTTTTGGGTCTAAGATTAGGATTACAATTAAAATTTATTGTTAACCATTACAGTGTCTTAATGTAAAGAGTGATAAAATGTCTTTGCCATGATCCCAGCCCTATTTCTCAAAAATAAAAATTGATAAAGCATGTAGCTTGTGGAATACAGAGGTGGTCTTGTAATTAATCCAGGTGACCTAGCCAACTAACAGGATATGAAGGACTTTATCTAACATCAAGTTCACTTGCCTTTCTGGAAGGTTACAAGACAGATTATAAAGCTGAAATGATCACAAAAATAGGGAGATCTACTTATTTCCATATTTGGAATGTGCAAGCCAAGGAAGCCATTGATTCTGAAGTCTCATTCATAATATTTTATCCCTTGCTAGTTGTCAGAAGTTTCCTTGGGGCCATAAGACTCATGTCTGTTTTTCAGTACAGGTGCATCTTTCCAAATTCAGTTGCTGATTACTTGAAGTATAATCTTGACAAAAAAATCCTTACTTGATCCTTAGTTTTCTTAAATTTGGCATACTCCTATACGTTTTTTGTATGGAAGATCCATGCAAGAGTTTTGTATAACAAGATATAATAAAAGATAACACTATACTTACAAGAGCTATGTTTTTGATAATTGCATATTAGGGCCACATAATTTAGTTATGAATATTCACTGATAGCCATATATAAGCCATATATACATAAAAGTTTGCCAAAAACTTATACAGTAATTTTATGTATAAAATTGAAAATTTATATAATTTTAATTTGTACATATTCACTTGTAACTTTGGCAATTACTTATGTAGTCTACATAGAATGTCTGAATCAAAGAGTGTATACATTTGAATTTTTCATAAGTCTACCAGATTATCTATCAAAATTATCTTTTTATCAGCTACTTTAGACATTTTTTTCTTTATGTACTCCCCTTCTTGTTTTATCTACTCTCTTTTTCTAGTCCCTAAGAATCTTTTGAGACTTTGGTAGAACATATATAATGATCTTGGTTTTGCATCAGAATTTGGATGTTTGGGATTGGCTTAAAAGTGCCTGATAGAGGCCAGAATTGAAATCTTCTGTTTCTGGTGTTTAAAACTAAAACTTCCAGAAATTGTTCTTCAATTTTATTTTATGTTTTTCCACATAAGTACTGTAGATCAGCTGTCTACTTTGTAATTAGTCATATTATTTCTGTTCAGGTTTATTCAATAGAAAGTTTTTAAATAGCCAAGTTATCTGTAACTGTAAATTGGAGCTCTTTACTTTTTGTCAGAATTGTTATCTAATATTATACCAAGTTTAAAAAAAAAAACTTGTTACCTTAAGATGTTTTTAACTACTTCCTGGTATTATTAAAATATAATGTTACTATAGAGATTTTAAATATAGTCTACAGCAGTTTATCAACCAGATGCATAGTAAGTAATTGTTCAGCCATTGAAGTTACCATATTTGACAATGCTGCAAAAATTTTGCTGTATAAGCCAAAGGAATTTTTTCCATTAAAAGATAATTCATGCAGTAATGCTTTGGACAATTTAAATGATGACGAATGAACTTTTTGAGGCATATTAATTATAATTTATCCAAAATATCTTAATTTAGAGTGTTCTCTACTTTGGCACCTTTTAGTTGTTCTAAACTATTTGTTTGCACATTCTTAAAATTGCTGTGTATAAACTTATGCCAGCATTATTCACTATATGTTTGAAAGATTTCATTCAATTGCAGTTGTATTTAAATATTTAAAAAATGAAAGTGGTGAGAACAGTTTTGTTAAATTACAGCAGAGGTAGAACATGTGTTTTTGTGATGGTATATGGCAAGCAAAGTAGTTTTAGGAATAGAATGAAGCTTGCTTTTTCTTTCAGAGGGAATGAATTCCTACTCCCAACTTGTTTGTAACAAAAGAGTAGTCTATAAATTTCATCATGGTTATTTCAGCTTCTTTTCCATTTAAAACAGGAATAGTTGTAGACAAATTTAATTACTTTATGTGTTTTTCTTTTCATAAACTACTTTTAAAGTATCGATTTAAAGATGTTTAAATATAACAAGCATTAGAAAAAGTTTTTGATTATTAAAGTTAATTTATTAATAAGCAGCTTTACATATTTTTCCATTGAAATTCATCCCTTTTCCTTGTCTGCGCATTGCACTTGGTGTAGCACTCACCACATCACACACATTTGATCCTGTTAACATTTTTACCCTTATAATATAAGCCTGGGTAGCTGGATCTGCTTGTTGTTCATCTTTCTATTCTCTTTATAGCCTGCAAAATAATAGAAGCAAAGGTTGTATTATCTATCTATCTGTCTGTCTATCTATCTATCTATCTATCTATCTATCTATCTATCGTGTTGCTGGGGATCCAGACCAGGCCCTCACGTACGCCAGGACACTGCTGTACCACTGAGCTGCATCCCCATCCCTCCATAGATTTAAATGTTGAATTAACCAATCTTTGCTAAGCTGTACAATCTGAAAAATTGACAAGTCCTTCTGTTTTCTAATCTTTAGCCACAAAAAAAATTTCTTAGTTTTTTATATTACTTCAATTAATCAGGTTTTAAGTAGAAAGACCCCATATACTTGTTCATTTTGTTTATAAAGAATTGGTTTATATATTCTGAGGGTAATTACTAATAGTTTAACATCTGTTTCTATTAATCAGCCTGTTCAGTCTCCCTGATTGTTGTTTTATGCTATATTTTATATTATTTCTTAGTCTTAGTTTTTGATGATTTTGATATGTAAGAAATGTGTCATATGTTTATGATCTTTGGTGAGTTTTGCTTATGACATAATTTGAACTGGGGTGCCACTCCTTATAATGTGTTGTGGGTGGTCAGTAAAATGACACTACCTCTTTGTTATCTTTACAAAAACTCTTGTTTTCATTTTGTGCTTTCTATGTATCATAGGCTTTTCTTTTCCAAGAACATAGGCTTTTAGATTTTATGTTCACGTTCACAGAAATGGACAAAGAGCACTTTTATTTATTGAATACTCATGTTCCAGTATCACTACATATAATTATTAAACTACTGATCACTAAATACTACTATTCTGTCAGTAATATTAATCTTACTTACAGATGAGAAAGCTTAAGCAAAATAGGAATGTATTTTTTTCACTGTGCCTCTTTTCTTTCTGATATAACATAGAACATAGAAAATAGTTGTACACATTGTAGATTAGTGGGCAAGTAAGTTAGGCTGTTCTTTCCACCAATATGGGCCTTTACATATTATTTACAATAGCTCTCCTGGTACTAATATTTCAAAATTTAGAGCTAAATATTTTAAACATTCTTAAATATAACAATATTCTTAAGTGTATTTTAAACACTCTAAAATTTGTAAAAAATACAATGATTTTATGAGTGCCATAAAATGAAGAAGTAGCTCAAAGGGTAGCTTTGGAGTTACTAGTGCCCAAGGCATTTTCTTATCTTCCTGATTTAGTGGCTGTGATTTTATAGCTATGGTGGTGGGTGGTGCAGCTTTGGAGGCAAGCCATTGGTCCATTAAAGGTGAAGAAATCTCCTTAACATCCCATTAAATCTCACATATCTTTACCCAGTCCTACACATAGGATCTGAAACCACTGAGGAAAGAATATTTTCTTTTAAAAAAAAAGGATTGAAAATATTAACAACAGAATATCAGAAAAGTCCTTGAGACTAAAAAAATAACCAAATAGAACTTCTTTAAAAAGAATCAAAAAAAGTATAAATTTTAGTGTTCTTAACAGGTGCTCAGACATAATTGAAGAAAGACTTTATAAAGTGAAAGACTAAGTAAAAGAAATTATCCACATATAAAAAAAGAGATGACAGGAATGAAACAGTCTGAGAAAGGTGAAGGACAGAACGAGACTGTCTAAAATTATATTTCAGTGAAGTTCCTAGAGAGAGGTGGTAGAGAGAATAGAATATAGGAAATAATTGAGTAAAAAAGGCTCAGAATTATCCAAAACTGAATAAAGACAGACTTAGGAGGCACAACTAATTCCAGGTAAGAATACATGATAACTGAAATTCAAAACACCAAAGACAAAGGAGCCATAGAGAGCACAGGTTTGATACAGGGGAATTAGACTGATAGCAGCCTTCTGAAATTCTTAGCCTACCAGTGGCAATCAGAAGCCAACATATTAATATAGTCAAATTGACTACCAGTTGACAATATTGCATTCAGCTAATTCTTTATTCATGACTGAGGTTGAACCCAAACAAAGTTATTTATCCCAAAAAGAGTCTCTCTGAATGTGCTTTACAGTTTCATGGGGAAGATATGTGGTAAAGTTGCATGAGAAGGTAAGGGTTTTAGAAAAGGATTTTTCCCTTTTTCAAATACTTCTCTAAGATAACTCATTTTGGTGAGTAGGTTTTATTTAGAAAAAATGTCCACTGTGGATTTTTGTTTCAGTGATAATTTACCAGTACCATACTTTCTAAAAGAATGAAAATACATTTTTTTTTTTTTTTAGATTCTGTTGCTTACCTGAACCATTTTGGTTCAAACACCCAAGGAAGACACAAATACATAGAAAGTTCCCCTTTGCTTTCTTCTTTTCCAATTCCAGTAACCTATGTCATTAATTTTAATTTCAAAGAAAAATAGTGCAGCTTCTCACTTTGTGAATCAGTTCCTTTAAGGGCTTTAATCAGTGGGACTTCCAGCCTTTTTGTGCAGGTTGAAGATATTTGCCAAGTGCCTGTTGGTTTAAGACTTACTAGTATTCATTCTGAGCTGATGCTAAGATGCACTGCAACATTAGTAGGACGACTGAGATGGCACCAACAAAGATAGCATTGCATGAACTGAGAAAACATCAAGGAGTGATTGATCCTTAGCATCAAATTGCAGAGCAAAGGAGGAAAGAGATAAAAGTCCAAAGACAGCAGGTTTCACTTGGTTGCCTTAGCATTTCCAAGTTTCAGTCAATTCTATGCCAACCTCACAATTTTTCATTATCTCGATGATTATTTACTTATATTTTAACATAAACTTGTGATTTACTTTTTAAAGAAACTTGTAAATCACAATTTAAAAATGGAAATCCACAATGCCTGCCATGAAAAGAAAGTAGGAATCTAAGGAAGAGGGAAACACAGTAACGGTATCCTGTTGCCTATCATTGAGCCTGCAGTCACCTTCTGTTATGAAGGAAGAAAAACACATTTCAGGAAATGAAGACATGCTTGCACCCTATACAGTGTCCTCCTGCAGTGAATCAGAGGAACAAAGCAAGGAAATCGATTTAGTCTGTAGGTGATTTTATTTGCATTGTCTTTGCTATGTAGAATCTCTTTTAGTACTAATAGTCTCAATAACTGAGAATATAATAATCCAAGGAGGTTAATGTTATGGTTTGTGGGTCTGAGTGTCTCATTTTGATATTTATCATTTGAAAAATTCTGTTGTCTACTGCCTGTATTGAAATGATTTGTGTTCTTTTTATTTGAAGCTCTTTTAAGAGCCTGTGCTGATGGAGGTGCCAATCGCTTATATGATCTCACGGAAGGAGAGAGAGAAAGGTATGCTTTTGTTTAGCCACTATGTCTAGTACCTCTAATTTCTGCACTTTTTGTTTTATTGTCTTCTCAGTAAATGGACACTGTTAATTTTCCCTCAGACTTTTCATAGAAAATCAGCTAAGTGAGAAAGAGAGAGAGAGAGAAGGAGGGAAGAAGGGAGGGAGGGAAGAAGGGAGGGAGGGAAGGCAAGAGAGCTATTTAACCATGATGTGTTGTTTCTTGCTTTCAGTGGATTCTCTTAGTAGAATTAGGCCCATCTATTCTAATTTTAAATACCCTTATTCTAGTACGTCAAAGCTTCATTTAGTAACATTATCAAGCATCAGTATTTGTGAGGACCAGAACATTGGCTAAAATAAAACTTCAAATGGCAATTTAAGCTGTTCTTTAAACTCTTTAAATGACTAAGAACTGGTCTCATGTAAAAGGCATCTATATCCTGTTGTAAACGACATGGGACTTTATATTAGTGTCGAGTAAAGTCCTGGATAATTACTTTAACTCAGTAACTTCTGAGTTATGCATACATGTATTTAAGGAGATTGCTTATTTCTTAATGATTTTTTTCTTTGTACTCTCTGATTTTCCTGACCCTTGCATGATGAACGATTTATAGATGAGAAAATGTATTCAATGGAAAGACATTTTAAAATCTGGCCACATTTGTATTTCATACCCTTTGCAAACACAAAAACTTGTAGTGCAGATATAAGTAAACTAGCTATGAAATGTAGTTCCATCTCTATCATATGTGTTATTGGATATATTAAAATGTGTGTGTTTTGAGAAATCTCCTACTTGCTGTGAAAACAGAATGAAATACTATGATATAATATACCCTTGGTGTGCATTAAGCGTACATATTTTGAAATGAGGTGTTTTTGTTTGTGGCATCAGCACATTTAACTTCTGGTTCTCATGCTGGAGATGGTTTTTGAAAGCAGCTGTTGCTCACTAGAAGGAAAGCTTGTTTCCTCTGACATCAGTCTGGGGACTGGCTACTTTATCAAAAATACCGTAGTACTACAGCTTGGGAGGTAACATATTTATAACAATTTCTGCTCTTTTGTTTTGTAACTTCGCAAGTTCTATATGTCAGTATTCGCTAAGACTTGAAGTGGGCAATGTGTGGAAAAATACTCAAATTTGTGTTGTTAAAAAGTGTTGTGAGCATTACTTCAGATAAGGGTATAATAACCCACTAGACTCAGATTACGACTGGGGTATTGTTTGTTCCAGATCTGTAGCCTGGTGTTGAGTAGTATTTCCCTAATCATAGGTGTAGCTTGTGAATAATAATAAGAAGAAGAACCATGAAATTTTATTAATGCACTCTTTCTAACTTTTCCTTGATCATAGGATCTAGGACATTTGTGAAAAAGACTCCTATATTGATTCCTATATTGATTATTTTTATTGGATTGGGGCAGACACTAACAGAAAAGATGATATGAGCAGTTTTCCTTTCAGTTGAAAGCAAAACTGATCACTAGATTTAAGAAGTGAATACCATAATATCTTGCTGTTACAGTTATTAATTTCAAAATCATCATGTATAGTGTTTTACAACCCATTTATATGTAATCTTATTGAAACCTTCCAAGAAGATTTCTATAACTTGTCTAACAAAGTTTTGTCTATATATGAAGATGTTCAACAAAACAATGTACTATTCATTGATTTTTCTGCTTGAAATGATGCACTTGCAGTGATTCACACTCTGGTTCCATGGGACACAGATGGCCCGGGTAAGAGTAGAGCTGCTAATAGGGAGATGAGTGAAACTGACTGCCTCATGTGGGAATTTAACCCTTGGAACAAAGCTCATTAAAGCCAACACCTAACTAGTAAAACTAATTGGATACAGGTGGCTGCACTTGAGTCTTCTTAATTATATTTTTAACAAAAAGGTTTCATAATGAAATAGGAAAAATATTCAGGTTTTAAAAAGCTAACACTTAATTTGTGGACCATTGCTTGCCTTGCTCTCATTTGTTTATTTATTTAGCATATATATCTACCATGTAAATTCCTGTAATTCTGCAATAAAACACGAATTCTTAAAGAACCTTTTCCAGTTGAAAGCAATATGAAATATTTATACATTTAGAGTGAAAGAAATGAAGACTAATGCAATGGGAGCAGACAAACAGCTTTATAGAGGGGTGGAGCTGAAGGAAAAGCAGGTTGGCACCTTCTCCCCACTGCTCAGGCCAAGGAAGGGCAAGGCCTGAGGTACAGCTTCTTGTCACTGTGTCTGGACACCAGTGGACATTCAGGACTACATCTGTCCCTCATGAAGCCAGGGCCCTAGAAATGCCTGAACAGACCCAGATGTATACCAGGTCCTGCCCTCATCTTCCAGCTGCCTCTGCTCCATAGAGCCAAAGGAAAGAAGGGTGGAAGTGTTGCAAGTAAGGTAGAAAAACCCATTGGGAGGCATGGGAGGATGCAGGGCTGTGGGGCCTTAGGAGGCATCACCCAAGGTGGGCACCAGGATCATGAAGTAATAGAGGGTTAAGAGAGGAACTGAAGACAAGGGGAAACAATCTCTGTAATAGTGGGCTGGTCACCTAGGTTAGATAGCATTGAAATGCTTTTTTGAGTAGAAATAAGACTCAAAAGAGTGTCCAGCACTTGGTTATTATAGAAATAGTGTCCACTTATTCTGAAACCCAGAAAGCTCAAGGCTTAGGCACTAGAAATTCAGTTTGTAAAGGAGAGGTGCACTTAATACTCTCTCATTACCTACCTTCAGAATAATGAACTAATGCTCTCTAACCTTGAGAGGTGAATAAATTTTTTCAATTCCATCTCTTGGCTTTGTATATTAGATGAGTTTCAGTCCATTCTAGATATTGTTCTTTTCCATGTTCGAATTGTCCCATCTCTGAACAATGGGAAACACTATATGTTAGATCCTACATCCCTTTTTAAAAGTTACAGTAATAAAACACATGGTTGTTTCCAGCTAGTTTCTTACCCCCAGGCAACAACTTTATGTTCTTCATCTCAGTAAACTTATTTTCTTCGTTTCTAAATTTCATACCAAAAATCATATAGTATCAAACGTTTGTGTGTTGTTTCTATTGTTTAACACAATGTTTGTGAGGGTCATTCATGTATCAGTGTTATTTTCTGTTGCTCAGTAGTATTCTTCTATATGAATATACCACAATTCATTAGCGAAATGCACATTTGGGTTGTTTATATGTTTTTGCCTATTTCGAATTGTGTGCCTTTAAACAGTCATGCACAAGTGTTGCTTTGAACATTTGTTTTAACTTCTCTTTGGTAGGCAGTGAAGAACAAAGTTTCTAGGTCATAGGATGAATGTTTATTTAACTTTCTAACAACTGGAGATCTGTTTTTCCACAGTGGTGGTACCATTTTTTATCCCTGGTAGCAATGTCCCTATTACTTCCTCTTGCTCACCAACATGTATTCTTTTTCATCTTTTTTATCTTAGCCATTCTGTTTCTGAACAGAATCTTGTTATTTTTAATTTGCTTTTCCTTGATGATTTAAGATTTCGACCTATTTTCATGTATTTATTGGCCATTTAAAAGCCTTAATTTGTGAATTTCTTATTGTTATATATGATAATTTATAACACAATCCTTAGTGTTATCAATAAAATATGAACCATATAGCTTCAGATCCAATCCTGTATGAATGCATTAAATTCTTCCACACTATCTTTATTTTTAAAAAATTGTGTTAAGAACATTTTACATGAGCTACACCCTCTTAACACATTTTTAAGCATAGAAGAAATTATTGTACAATGTTGTACAGGAGGTCTGAATTTGGAACCCTCTGTTTCTTACTTTCTTTGGCTCGTGGCAACCACCATTCCTCCACTCCACTCTATCAGTGTAACTACTGAGATACTTCATGTAAGTGGACTCATGCAGTCTTTGTCCTATGTGTGACTTATGTCACTTAGTACAATGACCTCAAGACCATGCCATCTTATGTGTTTATCTTTGTTCAATTTTGAAAGCAACCTACTATCATCTATCAAGTTTTGTTTTGATAAAAAGCACCAAATATATTTCTCACTGTAAAAACAATAAATGGTAATATAATATATGTTCATGAATAGTGAGAAACAAATAGAATATAAAAATTACTTATTTCCTAAGTAGTAAAGAGCTACCTATTGATTCTGCCCTTCGCCAGAGTAGAAAATATGACTCACCTTTCTGTAGTTGTTTGCTCAATTGATTGTAAGTTTGAAAGAATACCTCTTTCTTTGTCTAGGAGTATTGCATAATAAATATTTGTTAATAAATGAATATTTGTTTAGTTATTGCATCTTCCCTTCCCATGAAGTTTAGAATGATTTTGACTGATGACCCTCATGTTTTTGATAGTTTATCTGAGAGGTGCTAGGTTCTAACTTGGGTATGTGTTCAGTTTGTATATCAATCTGAGGTAGATTGAAGATCCAGTCAGAAAAATACAGAATGGAGATCTCAGCCTTAACCTTCTCCTGTACTCCTAACTTACTGTTTGACTCATGGTTAATGTAGAGCAGTAAGGTGGCATATCAGGTGTAGGGGCCAGTACTACCTGTTTTGCACTCCACCCTCATACTGATAGAAGTCTTATGTTTATACTCAGTGCTAGCCTGTGATTACAAAGGCCTTGGTTGGCCTTATAATATCCTCTTCCTACTTAAGCTGAGGTAGGTAAAATTTACCTGGTCATAGCCAGGACAGTAAAGCAGGCACCCTGCCACATCGATCAGAATAGTCACAGGCTACAGAGATGGAACAATAGCAACACAAAAGGGAAGCTGGGTAGGATTTTCAAGGAGGAATTCATAGAGTAGATTGTTTTCCACCCATGATTGGTAGGCATTGTTGGGTTTCCCAACTGAATACCATAATCATTTGATGAAGTATAAATTATCCCACTTTAAAAGGATATTGAGAGATTATTCTCTTGTGTGTAGCAGATAAATTATAATGACTGGGAAGGGTAAATCCCTTTTCCTTATAGCGAGCATTGCTCTCTCTCTCTCTCTCTCTCTCTCTCTCTCTCTCTCTGATACAATTTTTCTATTTCTGCTTCAACAGATTGTCTTAAGGAACAATTTCATTTCTAGGTAGTTACTGACTAGGGTCTGAAAAGTAGTCAAGTACAGCAGTTACCATGAGGGAATATAAGAAAACAAAACAACTTAGAGAAAAGTGCTCGAGTCTTAAGGCTAAAGCTCAGTGAACATCACACACAGTGAAGAGCACACCAATGAAAACAGTGCTGAGATCCATAAATAGAATATTACCAGCATCACAAAAACCACCTCATGATCTCTGCCATCCTCATCTATTCCTAGAGGTAACCACTATCTGACTTCTATACTGTGAACTTGTGAAATTTTTGAATTTATAAAATTGAATCATTTTATGTTGAATTTTGAGTATATGGACATTTTTCTGGAGAGAGAATTCATAGCCCTATGACTGTAAAAAAAAAAGTAAGAAACATTTCTGCAGACTCATATAGCATAATTATGATCACTGTAATCCATAGTTATGGTAAATGATGAAGGAGATAGAATCAAATAGAGGAGTATAAGAGTCATACTGAAAGAAACAAGAATTACAAAATCAATGACTCAATTTAAGCAGTCTGACAAATAGGTGAGAAATAGTTTGAGTATTTGATTTTTAAATAAAATCTTTAAACATTTGTAAATATTAGTCTATTATAAGGTTAAGATGAACAGAAAAAAACAACGAAAACCAAAAACAAACTTTGGAATGAGACAGGATCTCTTGAATAATCCATTGGCACATTTGAATATCTCTTATAATTATACATTCCTCTAATTGAATTATATTCAGTTATATTATGCATTCTTTTCCTATGAATATATAAATAAAATATAGTTCCTGCCTCAAGAAATGTGCAGTGTAGTAGAAATAAAGAGAAAAACTGAATATGACTGATTGTACAACATAAAGAGAAGGTTCTAGTTCAGTGTGATGGAAGATGTACAATTAAATCAGAATGGAGGAATTAGAAAATACTCTGAGAATTCCAATGATGTGCAAAAGGTCAGTGCCAGTGCCTGTGTGGTACATATTGTATGTGCTTACGTATGTGTGTGCATGTGTAGTGACTGGTGGCTAGTGAGGGATTTTCTTTTGTTTACTGGATAAAATCTAGACTCAGATTCAAAGGTATTTTTTCAGGAATGCCCAGTTTTCATCCTCGTCTTCTGGTAAAGCAGAGCTGCTTAGTGAACTCAATGCCATGTCCTTTCTCCTCTCTGCCTTTGTTTAGTCTTTCTCACGCTTACCTGTACACATTGGAACCATCCTCAGTTCTAATTGGTTGGGTGTTTTGGCTAATCAGTGCTGTGGCTCTCACAAGTTCTTATTCAAAAATGATTTTAGTAGAGTGTGCTTGTGTTTCTTGTAGCAGTATTTACTGTGTTCCAGTGGTCAGTTAGTGTCCTGTGAGCTCTGTAAGCTCATCCCTTTCCTTCCTGCTTGCTTTGACTTTACATCTCATTACTAGTTTTAAGTCAGTGTTACACATTTTACCTTGATTTAGAGCTGTAAAGATTTATATCCTATACTAGATTGTAAATTTCTATTGATCTGTTGGCCTTTAACTTTGCATAATACTTTGTAATTATTTACTTTTTCATTTTATTTTGTGATTTAGCTATGTGTAGATATGTATCATATATCCTTCACAAGGTGGTGAACTCCTGGAAGGCAGCAATCATAATTAATCACCTTTATATTTCTCATAAATAGTATACTAATGAGCATCTGGGAATTTATTGAATTAATGATTAAAGATATAATATCAGCTATTTGAAGTAACTTGATGCTAAGGAAGCATTGGGTAATTTTGTATTTTATCAGTATGTATAATCCAAAAATGTCATATCTAAAATATTCTACATCCTTGTCTAAAATCACTTATAGTATAAATGATGTTCTACAGTATATTGCATTCTAATTCCTGTGTAAATGAGTATCTTATCCTGAAACTAAGGTACATGCTTTTGAATTCTTTGGAGAACAACACAGAACAACTGTGAACGTCACTGCCAAATGTGAGAGGTTTGGTTTTTTTTTGTTTTTGTATATATGTGTATTTGTGATTTGTGACTCTGTGGGACTTAAAGAGTCTTAGACTCATTAGAAGAACAGTCTAAGAAATAGCCATGATTTTTGATATTGTATTGGGTATGATATTTGAAATGTGGCAAAGATTATTTTTATATTAGATTTCTTACAGTAATTGATGAATTTAGAAGCCTGAATGCAATGTCTTAAAGAAGATTATTTTATATAAACATTGTTTTAGATTAGCCAAATATTTAGGAATTAGCTTTGTTTCTTTTCAAAGAACAGTATATGTCCCTGCATTTGTACAAATGGCCATGTACTTAAGCGGTCTTCAGTGTAGGAGGACGTTGAGGAAGACCTGTTTAAGCAGAAAAGCAAACTACATTCCTGATATTTTATCCCTGTCATTACAATCATTTTCTTAGATTTCAAACCTTCAGCTTCATATATCTTTGTAACTTTCTCACCAGCAGATGGATAACACCTTTCAGAGTGATCATGTGGGAATGGGAGATGGTTTTTATAACTCTTAAAAAAAACCTCTCTATCCAGATGCAGTGAGTTTACCAGTAATCCCAGATCCAAGCTACTCCTTAGGCAGAGATCAGGAGGATCATCATTCCATGTCAGCCCAGGCAAAGAAAAGTTAGTGAGAATCCATCTCAACAGAAAAGGCAGGTATAGTGGCATAGGCCTGTGATTCGAGCTGCATGAAAGGCAGGAGTAGAAGGATCACCGTTGAGGTAAGCACCAGGCACAAAAATGAGAGACTGTATCTGAAAAAATAACTAAAACAAAAAGGATTGGGGGCCCTGCTCATGTGGTAAAGCTCCTGCCTAGTAACCACAAGGCCCTGAGTTCAAACCCTAGTACTACCTAAAACAGAAAGGAAGGAGGGCAGGGAGTGAGGAAGGAAAGAAGGAAGGAACGTGCACCCCTGCTAAACTAGGTTCAAAATATAATTTAAGTAACTGGGCTCTGTGGGAGGACAGCTCATTATAATTAACCCAGGCACCTGGTAGCAGGTAGCTGATGCACCCTCAGATAAATCACTGACATGCCATGGGTAATACTGTCTCAGGCCATGTCATTGCAAGTAGCAGCAGCAGGCTGGGAATTTTGTAAGAAGATATTTCAGAGTTTAAAGACTGATTGTACCTCTACATTACTATAAAACTTTTGGCAAGCAACTTATCTTCCTTGGACTGTAATTTGTCTACGACATCTCAGGAAGAGATCACTATCTTTGGAGGGTTCAGAGAAATCTTGATGAAGAAAGTTACTTCTTTGGTTAATTATAAAAGATTGGAATAAGCCAAGAAGAAACAGGGTGACCCTTCAAAGCTATGCTATGATGAATTATAGAGTAGTGAAATGTGCACCTGATGTAATTTTAGGCAACTCTTTTCATGGTTACTATTAAGCATGCAATTCATTGCAGTCTTTATAGAAAGGTTGTAAGCATTTTTCATACAATAGTTTGAATGAAGGAATGTAGTATTTGAGTCTTAATTTCTGTTTTTCCTTTTTATTGACTGTACTGGAGTTTGAACTCAGGACTTGGTGCTTTCAAATACACTTGAGCAATGCCTCCAGACCTTTTTGCACTTGTTATTTTGGATATAAGGTCTCACTTTTTGCCCAGACCAGCCTGGACTGTGATCCTCCTATTTTATGCTTCTCACGTTGGCTGGGACAACACAGGTGTATGCCATCGTGCTCAGCTTTTTCCCATTGAAATGAAGTCTCAAACTTTTTTTTTGCCAGGGCTGGCTTGGGATCATAATCCTGCAGATCTCAGCCTCCTGCATAGGTTGGGGTGACAGGTGTGCTGCACAATGCCCAGCTATTGGTTAGGATGGTGTCTCACAAACTCCCTGTCAGGGCTGGACTCAAACCACCATCCTCCCCATTCTTAGTATCCCAAGTAGTCCTTTCTATTTTGAAACAGCTTTATTCAGGTATACTCACAATAAAATTTATTTTGGTCGTACAATTCAATTTCCTTTGAAAGAGTACACAGTTCTGTACCCACCACCACCACAGTCAAGACTAAAACATGTCTGTCAACCTCAGATGTTCCTTCCTGTCCCTCTGCCATTGATCCCCTCTTCCTACACTCTGGCTCCCTCTGAGTTCTAGAATGTCATGTATCATACACTTTTTTGGCTTTTGTACTGTTTTTCATTTGCCATACATTTCTGAGATTCATCTATGTTATCTTGTATATCATTACTATCAGGTAGTGTTCCTGTATATGGGAACACATATGAGTTTTATTCATTCTATACTGTTGATGGACCTAACTCCTAACATTTGCTCATTGGTTGGAACCTATTACCAGTTTTTTCATGGTTCAGCTTCATTCTCATATACCCTAGCCTTAGCTATGATTAGTCATTTTCTGTGGAAGTTTCTATTAAAAAGTATTTATGCAATCAAATTACTAGGATCTGTAAGCATGTCAACATTATTGGATCTTTGAATCAAAATGATGGAAGGTAAAAATGATTAGAACATTTAAAAGAGAATTTACAACAGAAGTCTTGGTATTAGAGAACCTTACATAACAAACTGTGAAGGCATATTTATTTTGAATTATTGATTAGATTAGTTTTGTAATATATTTTAGTCTGTTGGTTATCAAATGCTATAAATCAGAGATCTTAAAGTTATCCATGCATAGCTATGAATCATTTGGGGGTATTGGAGGAGGGAGAAATGTATATGCAAAAGTGCTGTATTTGTCAGATCATATATGAACTCAAAATAAATTTTCAAAGTGAGATCATTTTTAGCAGCTGCAGGAAGTCAGTTTGCAATGAAATTTAATCAGAGTCATTGTTTTTTATGGCTATTCTATTTCATAAAGTATGTTCCTGACAGAATCCTTTCCCCTTCCTGCTCTACGGATGGAGTCTTCAGAAATAAATTACCTTGTGGTGACTTTTCAAGAAAAACTAGGATTGTTTGTCAAAAGTTTTTACTAACATGTGGATTTTTAAATTTTAATTGTTTAAAAAGTTTTTAATGTTTTACTTGTTGAAAAATGTTGACTTGTTTTACACTTGTTAGTACAACTTAAGAGCACATTATTTTGACATTTTATTTCCTTATTTTCAATAGATTTTTAGATCCTTTGGCTGAGAAGTGGTGCTTGGGGTAATCCTATACTAACATATATCCAAAATAATTTTTTAAATTGTGGGCTATTCCATATCTGATTTTCACACATTTATATGAGTGCACGTAAATATCAGCTTGTTGACATACATCCAAACACTTCCTGCCTGGTTTTCTTGTCATTAAAATCAGGGGCTGGTATTACTGGTCCAAGAGCCGACTGGATAACCCAAATGCAAGACTAGATGGCATGTGTTATCTGTCGACATATCATTATAAGACCCGTGTTTGAGTGGATGATGAGCTCTCAGCTGAGCCAGCCATAGTCTTCCTATTATTTGTTAGGAGCCAGAAAACTGACAGCTGAAATTCAATTTGAGCAATGGCTAGTTAATAATTTTTATGGGAAAATAACCAAATGATAATCATAGGAGCCCTAGTCTAAGAGTTGTTTGATCTGTATTTCTTAACAAGTTCAGTTTTGCCTCGGTCACCATAAATTAGTTCATGGTCAAGAATTGCAAATTAAATAAATAAAAGAATTGCTGAAGAATCCTAGAAGGGTATTTAATATATAACAAAAAACACTACCACCCCGAGGAGAAAATCAGTGAGTATGTGTGTGTGTTTGTGTGCGTGTGTGTGTGTGTGTATAATAGATGCCAAAATGCAATTAGATGGAGGAATCATAAGGAGAGGAAGAATACTTTCTGGTGTTCTATAACATAGTGGAGAGACTATGGAGTATAAAAGTTTTAATGTGTGTGTGTGTGTGTGTGTGTGTGTGTGTATTGCTATGATTACAAAATTACTAGAAGACAGGACTTCAGAGGTTCCCAACATAAGGAGATACTAATAAATTACCCTGATTTGACACCAAACAGTGTACCTTATAATATGTACAATTAAAATTATTCAAATATCAAATTATTTGCTAAACCCCATCATGTTGTGCAGTCAGCACTTTGTGGAATGAGGTAGGCAGTGCTTTTGCTTTGGCTCTAGGGAAGATGACATTGTCCCACTCCACACAGCTGAGCACAGTGAGCATGCTTTTACCTTGGATGTCAGGTTCTATCCATGTCTGCTGAATTTCCTGTAAGGCACACTACAGCTCCATTGTGGCTTGGGGTTAGTGGAGCCTTGAAAGGAGAGGATGCTTAAGCATTAGTACTCTTCAGAAGTGATTAAGATTTTTGTGTCATCTCAGCTCTCCATTTGTACTTGGCCCGTTATAGTAGTCAAACCATTGGAATGCCCCTTAATGCATCAAGGGATGCTTTTTAGCATCAGATGTGTATACTTTCTGATTCTTTTGAGTGGATTGGTACTCATGTTTGACTCAGGGCCTCATGCTCTGCTGTTTAAGTCACAGCCTTTGTCTTTTTTCAACTTTAGTTATTTTTCAGGTAAGGTTTCACATTTCTGCCCAGAGTTGGCCTCAGACCATGATCCCCCTAACCTATGCCTCCCATGCCACTGGAATTATAGCACATACCTCAATGCCCAGTTTATTTGTTGAGATGGGATCTTGGTAGCTTTTTGCCTAGCTTGGCCTTGAACCACAATATTCTTAATTTCTGCCTCAGGAGTAGCTGCAATTACAGGCATTTTTTTAAAAAACAGAACGCAGATTCATTTCCAAGTGTTACACACTATAAACTTGTCTTTGAAAACTCAGCTCATGTGGGTCTCCCCAGACATCTTTCCTGATAACTACCAATTTACACAGAGCCACAGCAGGAAGAAAAACTCTCTATGCAATCCTTCACCGTAATGTTGATATAATCTACTGAACTAGACAAAATTCCTTGTTCGTGTTCTATTTATCTTTGGGAATAATCCTAGCAGCCAGAGTCTGGTGATAACTGATAGTTTTAACTGAACTTTATTGCTCATTGTAGGTAGCTCTCCTTGAAAAAAAAAAAGCCATTTCTTCACAGATCCAGTGAAGCAAAAGATGACAAGTCCTAAATGAAGGAAGTGTACTACTGGCTGGATTCCGTTCCTTAGCAGGATCTGCTCCATTACTGCCAGCCCCTCTTCCTCCATTTATCCACAGGGCATTTCCAGGGTGATCTCATCCAGTACTTCCATTACCATGACATTTGTCACAGCACATTGGAATCACCTGTTTGCATATTCTACCAGCAATAACATCAATGAAAGCTTGCCTATCTCTGAAATGCTCATGGTCTCATCCCCAGCAGTTAGATTACTATGTGCTGAATAGTTATTAAAGAAAGATTAGAATTGCTCTTCTGTAGAAATTTAAGTATTCTACTTCACAAATTGAAAACATGATTCTCACCCCATAAGGTAATTACTAGGATTCTTTTTATTCCAAGGAAGTATCAAAGACTGATACTGGAAGTTTCTCTGCTAATATTGTTAGGATCTCTTTTTCAGTATGTGTTCTGGATTGATGAAAAGAATTCTGACCAATGTACATTTAAAAATCTGGTAATAATAGTCTTAACAGAAAAGTGGGAAGACTGGAGAATAGGCTTGGAACATACACAGGAAAGAAGGGAAACTGGAAGCCAGATCCACAGTTGTATGTACACTCTAAGAACAAGTTAGGGCTTGCACAGGTCAGCTGTCTGCTGGGTAGTTGGGATGAATTTTCAGCTGTGCCTGCTTTCTTGGACAGGATCATATGGTCAAATGAGCTGAGGTTCAGAGGGAAAATCTGCCTGTGTCTGTTTCTATGTGTAGTGTTTGTTTCCAGGGAGGGATGTACTTTCCTTCCAGACTCACACCAGACTTATTTCTGTACACATGGGTAGGGACAGCCAAATACAAGTAGAAACAAAACCCTGAGATCGCCACACACATCCATCCACAGTGTCTCTCAGGCTACTAGTGCCATCTCCATCCCTGGGACAACCAAACAATCTTTATTAATCACATCCTTACTTCTAAGGAAAAGGAATTAAATCGTCACCTGTCATGCATGTAAGTGATAAAAACAGCTCTCATTCCTTCTGAGAAATGTAATAGCATTCCTTCCAAATTTTTTAAAGGAATTAGAAGTATAATTCTTGCCTAGATATTTATAGGTGTACTGTTAATCAGAAATTTTTTATATTACTCGTGCATAGTTTTCTAAATAAACTCTTTCAAACTCCACTCATGTGGTTTATAATTTTCCTGGGGTAGTATGTAAGAAATTCTTTAGATATTGTTTGCTTTTTTTTTTGGCAATACTGGGGTTGGAACTCAGGGCTTCACTCTTGCAAGGAGGCTACTCTTACTCTACACTTGAGCCACTCCACAAGCGCTTGTTTGCTTTTTTTCTTTTTTTTAAGTTTTCTCTCCATGAAAAATTGCTAAGTCAAATTTATATTGTACAACATAGTGCTTTCTTTACTTGGCTTAAATCTTTGTGGCAATCAAGAAATTAAAAAATCTTTTACCAATTTGTATTATATAGAAATGTTTCCTACTTTAGGATAAAGTTTTTCTTTTTTAATTATATTATTGTTTATTATTGTTGTTTTAAATCGTATTATTGTTTTACTAATGTCACAATTTATACATTGTGACATTTACAAAGCTCATACAATATGCCATAGTTAAATTCACTTCCTCCATCCTTCTCCTTTATCCTGCCCTCCCCCAACTCTTGGAATAGTTTCAACATGTCTCCTTTTTCCATTTTCAAACATGAGTTCACATAATATTTCTACTACATTTACCCTCCTGTACCCTTTCCTTATATTCTCCCTCCCCCCCTTACTGGTAGCAACCTCCAGGCAGGACCTGTTTTACCTTCCCATTCTCTGTTTTGAAAAATAGGCATTTTTGTTTGCTTAAGGTAACTATACAAGTAGTTTCAGTAGGACATTTCCATGTATATATGTACTATAACCCACACTGGTTCATCCCCTCTATTTTTCTCCTTTCTACCTTAGACCCTTTCTTATGGTGATTCCAACAGGTTTAAAAATTCTATGTTCATTCTTGTACAGAAGTACATCAACCATGTTCACCTTCTTAGCTCCCTTCTTTTACTCTCCCTCTCCCGTTAGTGATCTGCCCTTAACATAACCTACTTGTAATAATATTGCTTGTATTTGTATTGTCTGTCTCCCATATATGAGGGAAAACATGTGGCCTTTGTCTTCTGAGCCTGGCTTGTCCTCCAATTGCATCCATTTACCTTCAAACCACATGGTTTCATTCTTCCTTATGGCTGAGTAAAACTCCATTTTCTTAATGCATTCATCAGTTGTAGGGTATCTGGATTGGTTCCATAGCTTAGCTATTGTGAAATAGTACAGCAAAGCTTTTCTTTAAAAATACAGTAATAGGTCCAGGGGTGGCGGAATGGTTTAACTTGTAGCACCTGCCATCAAGTGTGAGGCCCTAGGTTCAGCCCCTAGTACTTTTGGAAAAAAATATAGTAATAATAAATCTTTATAAAATTCCTTTTATTGTTTTCAGATGAAATTGCCCTAATTTAGTTTTTTTATTAACATATAATTAAGGCATGTTTAAGGACAGTAAAACTGTTTTCTGATTTCTAGGATAATAGCTAAAAAGTCAACTGAAGCTTGCAAGCTTAGAGTGCAGTTTTCTTTTAGAGCTATCATCATTCTTTCACTTCATGCAAAATTCACTTATTTATCACCAGCGGCCTCTAGTGTGTATTCAATTTTCTCCTGCTCAGTTGTGCATTAGTTGGTTATTAGTGACTGGAGAGCAGTTCCTTGAATTAGGAGCAAGAAAACCAACTAGTTTCTGTCATCTTAGCATTTTATCAGTCAGTGAAAAGACCACTTTCACATAATAGTGTGGTCTGAGGATTCCTATTAGCAGTAAACAGGACTTTTCCTGGTGATTTCCTCTAGGAATCAGTTGCTCTCCAGAGCTTCTGACGTGTCGGGAGAACCAGTGCCTGGTATACATTCTGCTAATGACTTCTAGTGCTGCTGATAGGTGGATTCCAGTTAGGACACAGGAGATAAGGATTACCAAACAGGAGATTTTCGCCAAGTCATGTGGCCAGAGTTGGAGCTAAACTGTTCTTGTTTAATTATAGCTAAAACTGTGTTCTAGTAATTTGTAATATGTAATTACAAATGAACACAATACAAAGACAAGTTAGTTTAAATTAAGTAAATTTGTATTGTTTAGTATTTACCTTTTAAAATCTTTATTTCTTCTCTTTTAAGGCCTGCCTTTCCCTATCATTTCCGTCCTCCCCTTAGAGAAGTATAGTAAGTTCATTGTAATGAATTTCGGGGCTACAGGAAAATAAAAAGAAAAAAATTAAAATTAAAACAACCTGAAATCCCACTCCTGTAAGTAATCACTATTATTATTTTTACACAGAATTTTTTTCAATTTTTAATTTTACTGAGTATCTTTCTGTATCTGTTGCTGGGTAAATGTATGTGTGAACATGTAATAAAATAGGGATTTTATTTATTACATAATGTCTGCTTTAATATATTATGAATAAACTGCTATGCCGTTATATATACATTTTAAGCATTTTTTAATCTATCAGCCCTCTGTATAGATCAGAAACATATTTGTTCATAATATTTTCTAAGTAAAACTTAGAACTGATTCCCTGGCACTTTGAGTAATCTCTTAGGAATAAAGACCTGAGTCAAAGTTATGACAGCTCTCTTTCTAGAATGTTTAAGCTCCTTTTCAGATTAATCAACAATGTAAAATTATTTTCATCTCTCTGTGTTCTGGCCAGCTTTGTTAATCTACTGACTTTGTTGTTGTGATTGTCATTTTTGTTTCTGTGGGATTTTTGTTTGTGGTACTAGGGAATCTAATCCAAGGCCTCACATATGCTAAGACTCACCCTGAGCTGCATCCCTACCCCAAACTTAATTTTTGCGGATGTATTATGTAGGAAATTGAATTCCATTGTAATACAGCAGGGAACAGAATTTCCAACTTCACTGGCCTTTCATAGAAACAATAAGTTAAATAATTAAAATAGTAAATATATTACTAGTGAAAAGGGGGAAATAAAGCCATGTTTCATCATAGGTCATCAGCAATTAAACATAGTGAAAGGCTCACTAAGAAAGTGACTTCTGAGTTAGAACCTTTACGAGCCACTTGGCTATCAGGAAAGAGAGCTTTTTAGGAGGAGAGAATGCTGTGCAAAATTGTATTGGTTAACAAACCAACTGAACTTCAGTGGCTTTAAACAATGACTCATTTATTTTTCCCCTAAGTATAAGGGTCAGCAAGGTATATCATCTCAGCTCACTCCTGTGTCATTCCTATGACTGACAGGAAAACTTTGCTTCTACTCACTGTTACTTCTGCCACCAATGTGGGGGCTTTCTACACTGAAACCTTTTCCAGTTCTCTGTGGACCCCAAGTAGGTATTCCACAATTTAATTCAATCTGGTTCTACCTTACAAGTCGGAGATTCTCGACTGTTCCACTTAGATAATCACACCTACTGAATCCTCAGATACTCATGCTTCTATCCATCTTTTCTACAAATGGGGGATTTAAAGAACTCCTTCCTCATGACTGGGAGTTGATTTTAGTAGCTCACAGAACTCAGGGAAGTACTTTATTTACATTTACAGTTTATTACAGAGGATACAGATGAACAGAGAGCTGAAGAGGTATAGGGCAAAGTCTGGAAGGGTCCCTAGCACAGAACTTCTGCCCTGCATGGATTTGGGTGTTACCTTGGAAACTCTCTCAACCCTGTTGCTTGGGGGGTTTTTTGTGGGAGTTCCAGTAGATATGCAAGATTTTTAAATCATTCTCTTTTGCTAGTTAACTCAATTTATAGCCCTGTTGCCTTCCTTTGGGTTTGGGGGTGGGGCTGAATGTGCTAACTGTCTAATCATGTCTTGGTCTTTTTGGTGACCAGCCTTAACCTGAAACTATCCTAGAGGCCCCCAGCCACTAGGCTTTTCATCTGCAGAAAGATACTCATCAACCCAGAGACTGTAAGGGATGTGGAAGCTTTTATATAAACCTGGGTTGAAGACCAAATATGTATTCCATATTATATCACAGTATAACAGTTGAGAAGATAGTTTTGCTAACGTCATCGGCATGTAGGTGGGTCTTTCTGAGAAATTTAGCAGTTAGCTGACTATAAGATGGGCATTTGACTCTTCTCTCTTATTCTCTATCCATCAGGTTTGCCCAGGTTATTCTCAGGGCAGCAAGGTAAATTCCAAGAGAGTAAAGGAAAGGCCTCATCTCCATTTGAGGCCTTTGTTCATAACTTTCATGCCATCACTTCTGCTGCATTCATTGATCAGAGCAAGCCACAAGGCTAATATAAATCCATGTAGTGAGGAAACAGATTCATACTAGCACCTATGATAGAAGAATCTGTGAAGTCACATTCTAAAGAGGTTTGATGGAGGGGGAGACATAATTAGAGATACTTTGGGAAAGAAACATCAGATGGAAAGAATAATGAAGAGTGGTTAGAGAGGTACCTCCGGGTAGATCTTGAAGGGCCGTTAGAGGTCATATTAATGATTCCCTGCAAGTGAGATGGAGGCCACCAGAGGATGTTGAGCAATGGAGTGACATTAGTTGTCTTATCTGGGCTGCACCATGGAGAATGGTAAGGATTTGCCAGATGAATAGATTTTGAAAGAAGAGCCTATAGATCTTTCTGACAAATCAGTTATTTAAATCAAGGATGACTACAAGGACTTTATGCTGAACAACTAAGATTAAAAAAATCAGAGAGAATTAGAGTACTAACAAGGAGACAGAGCAGGATAAACAGGTGAATTAGGGGAAAAGCCAGGAAACTATGATCCTGGTATTTGAATCAAATCCAAAAGAGAATATAGGAATAGTGACCGATTGTGTTATATCCTTCTGATGGATAAAATAATGTGGGACAATTGGCCTTTAGATTTAGCAATATATGTCTTCAGAGAACGAAAATATTGTATGTATATAGGTTACCTGCATTTTAAGATACTTGAATTTCACATCCTTGGTGTTCTTTCTTGTCTACTTTTTTATTGCTGTTGTGCTGGGTGGGGATATATTGTAGCATTTACAAAGGTTCTTACTATGTATCAAATATATCATACTTGAATTCTCCCCCTCCACTGCTCTCCTTCATCCTCCCTCCCTGATACCTGAAATAGTTTCAACATGTATCATTTTTGCATTTATATACATGTGTATACTGCATTTGTGATGTCAACTGTTTGGATTTTGTCTTTTGCATTTATTTTAAATTTATCCCAAATATTCCTTTAAATTTTATTGAAAATGTTCATCATCTAATGACTTTATGATTTCAAGTTACCTGTACCTAAAGCCTTAGCATACCATTGAATTCTTTGGGATTCCCATCACACAGCTGTCTTTGTTAAGTACCGTAGAGACATACCTAGGCTGCAGTCTCTGTTTTTTAGGTCTGTGGTTTATATTTCCATATATAAGGGACAGAAGCTGCAAGATTAAAACATAAAATAAAGATAGAAAACAAAGTATTAACTTTAGCAGGGCAGCATATGCCTTAAGAATTTTTGTCTTGTCATTTGAAGTTTTAGTTCTTGCCACAGGGAGAACTATGGGGGGTGGGGAGGTAGAATCAAGATTAAAACACTATACTAGCAGAAGCTATAGCTAGATGGCATATTATGCTTGGCTTTAGAAAACTTGGGAGGAGCAGACAACCTATTAGTGACTCTAATGGTGTTTATCACTAGCTGTATTTATTGAATTCTATGTATTATGTCTCAGCTAAAACATAGAAAGAAGTAGAAAGCAAATAAATGACACCAAGCAATTCACTGTCAGTGAGATAGCTTTTTTTGTATTTCTTAAGGTAAAGAATTGGCATTGACCTGTGTATATGCTTTAGGGCTCTTGTGTTTGTAAATAAGAGAGGATACAATCCACTCTGCACTATATTGGGCTTAACTGTGACTCTTCACAACAAGTAAGGCATTTTCTGGTACTCTGCTGCCCGATCACCACCACTTCCTTCCAGGAAAATAACCCCATAGTTCACTTTCCAATCCAGTAGCCACTCTCATTCCTCTCCTCACCCTTTCTATACTCTTTTGGAAAGTAAATAATTTTGGTAAAGTATAAAGGGAAAGGTAACCTAATATTAAAGGGGAAATACTTACACAATATTTATTTAGTATAGTGTGCCAAGTTTTGCTCTAGATCTAAGAGAGCCTGTGCAGTCACTTTGTAATCTTTTAAAGATTGTCATATGCAAACACAAGTGACTGAATGATAAATTAGCTGCATGTTTGTTTGTTTGAGCTGCTGTAACAAAATATCACAAAATAGGTGGCATAAATAACAGAAATTTATTTTTCATAGTCCTGGATGCTGGGAAGTGCAAAGCCAAGACTTTCAGATTCCATATCTGATGAGATACCTTTAACTGGTTCATAGACAGTGCCCTTTTGTTATATATATCCATACACAATAGCATAGGCAAAGAAGCTACTTCAGTCTTCTCCTGTAAGGTCACTAAATCCCATCATGGGAGGCTGTCCCTTAGGACCTAAGCGGTTCCCAGGTTTCTACCTCTTCATACCATGGTAGAAAGGCTTTCTTTCTCCACTCTTTCTGGAGCAAAGGAGACAATACATTTTGAGCAAAGAGTTGATAGTAAATTTAAAAATTGCTTTCCTTCCAAACCTTTTTGGTTAAAGTTTTGCTCTTGAATTAATTTTTTCTTTTTATGTTTCATCCTTTGTTACTAGCAAAATTATTCATTAAACATGTAAGCCGGTTGTCTTGAATAGAAATAATTCATTCCAAGAAATTGTTGGTCACATGTAAAATTATGTGAACCTTGAAATCCTAGAAAAGTCCTGGGAAAACAGTATATTCCCCTTCATACCTGGAAATCCATTCTCATGTGTCATGCAAAAAAAGAATATGTCATCTACCATTGATGGCCAGGGTATAATGTGAATGTGAAATATCAATCAAGTGAAGTTGTTCTGATAGATTTTTATTCTGTCTTCTTAGTAGCTTTGTTTTTTGTAATTCACATTCCTTACATTTACCATTTATAGTGCACAGTCTTCAGGTATGTTCACAGACCTGTGCAGTGGTCATCACTTTCCATTGGTAGTGATGGTGTGAAGCAACAGGAACTCTCTTTGCTGTCAGTTGTAGAACACTTTTGTCACCTTGAAAAGAAACTTTGTGCCTGTAGTTGTCTCTCCCTAATTCCCCCCATGCCTCCCCAATCACTAATATCTTTTCTGTTTCTATAGATTTCCCTGTTTTGGATTTTCAAATAAAATGAATCAGATTGTGACTTTTGTGACTGATTTGTTTCATTTAGTATAATGTTTTTGAGGCTCATCCAAGTTGTATCATATATCAGTATTTCATAACTTTTATAGCCAAATAATATTCTACTTAATTGCTGTGCCATATTTTGTTTATCCTTTTGTCCATTCATGGAAATTTGGGGTGCTTACACCTTTTGGTTATTATGAGTAATCCTGCCGTAAACCTTTGTATACAAGATTTCGTATGCATATATGTGATCATTGTTTTGGAGTATAGACCAAGGAATGAGTTGTTAGTCAAACGGTGACTCTGTGTTTTATCATTTACTGTCCTAGGCTGTTTTCTCCTCTCTTCAGATCATTTGCCCTCTTCATTTAAGACTATTTTTAAAGAGCACTTTTAAGTTCATAGCAAAATTGGAAGGAAGACAAAAAAACATCGGTGATATGCCCTGCCACACATAGCATTCTCCACCAGAGCGGTGCATTTGCTGTAGAAGAGGAATCTGCAGACACCATCATCACCCAACCTCCACAGTTTACATTAAAAATGCACAGTTGTGCATTTTTGTGTTTGAACAATTTTTTACTGGCATGGATCCACCATTGTAGACTCTTACATCAATAGGAGGGGGCGCTGTTTTCTTGCTCCCTCCCTTGTTGGAGCGATTTTTCTCTCTAGCTCCTGGTTATTACTGAACCTAACTGAGCTTAACTGGGGGCGACTGGAGATTCAGAAAAGACACAGGATAGACAGACAGAAAGTGAGGTCAGGTGTGTCGGGTGCTGGGGTGGAGATGCCCAACCCTCATTGCTTCTTTTCTCTGTCTTTGTTCTTTAAGGCCTTACTCCTTGCAGTTCTTAAAAACCTTGCTTAAAACCTTTTTCCTTAGACTGCACTGTCCCATGTTTTCTCTTAGTTTATCTTTAGCTCAATAGCTGTTAAAGTCTTTTGCCCCCAGGCTTGCAGCTTTTCTTTAGCATTCTCTCTTTAGCTTTCTTAAAGCCTTGGTGCTTAGACTTGCAAAGTCTCCGTCCTCTATCTTGCACTGTCTGTCCCATGTTCTCTTTGGCTTTTCTTTAGCTTCTAAAGCCTGTGTTAAAGTTCTTTCTTTCGCTTTGCTTTCTAAGGCCTGTGTATAAAGTTCTCGGTGCAGACTTTCTATCAACCCCTCTTCAGCCATTCTTTTCCTTCAGCAATTTTCCTGCAGTTCTTTTCCCTTCAGTAATTCTTTTCCCTTCCAAAAGCTTCCCACACCAAAATGCCCAAAGTAATAGCCAAAGGCAAAAAGCAAAAGCCCCCAGCCCTCCTTCAAGGGGCCTTTTATAAACAGCAACAAGCACATGAAATGTAATGGGAGAAACCTGTGTTCCTGCTTCTCTGAAAGTAAATTTAGGAGACTCAGCTGTTCTGAATTTTTTGTTTCGTGGCCAGGGCTATGCCTATCTTAGCCTACAGGAGCAAGCAATTAAGCTGCATCTCGCCTTGCTTAAGTCCAGTTCTCTCTCATAGGCTTTTCCTAATCCGGTCTCCACAATCAGTCACTATCCTGGGCTGCTGTTTTCTACTGTCTGAATACCATTGTTTCAGTGTGTTTCCAAGTGGCTATTATGAGCAGTTAATTCTCGATATTACAGGCGGAAGTAATGAATCTGTGTGTTTTAATTTCTTTTCTGCCCTATAAAATTTTCATTGCTGATATTGATTGCTCAGTTACAGAAGTGAATATTAATTTCTTTCTTTACCAATGAGAATGGATTAAACTTTACCTGATTTGGGATTGTGCCTCTCTTCCCCACTTCATTATTCATGAAAACAAATGGCAAGCACAGCAGCCTGTGTGGAGCCTGGGGTTCATGGCTAATGGCCAGGAGTAACTGATGAGTGCCCTCACAATTATGCTTCCTTTCCACACCCTCCAGCTTGGCACACAAGTGAGTGGGTTTCAAGTACGGGCTAGGATTTGGAAAAAATGAAATTGCATCTTGTGAGAGAGGTGTAGCATGATTTGCCCATGCCAGTCAGGAGTGTTGTTCAATACAGAAGAGGAGCAGGAAGAGAGTGAACCTTTGAATCTTGCGATACTTACAAAATGCTTCCTGTCTCTCAGCCATGTTTTTCTGCCACAAAATTAGGATGGTACATGTTAACTTCACAGAATTATGAAAATTCATTAAAATTATATTCATTAACATACAAAAGTGGATGAATAAAATACACTGGCATAGCATAAAACAAATATTGAAAATTGTTCCAGGAAGCTTTCCTTTGGGTAACAGATACCAGGTTTCTGCAACTTTTAAGTTTTCTTCTATATTTATTTTAAATATTTATATCTATATAACATAAAAGAAGACATATACATATAATTTTTGCAAAGTTTTATATTTGTATGTATGTATTTTCTTTATCATTGTTTCCTCTTACTCTGTTCCTCAGTCATCTTAACCATGTGATATTCTGTCTACTTCATTATTACTTTTATAGTTGTTTCACTGAATGCATATAGGGAAATTATTAAATTACTCTTTTGGGAAACATTGTTTTCTGGGCCAGGTGTGATAGCTCACATCTGTAATCCTGGCTAATCAAGATGCAGAGATTTGGAGGACTGGGGGTGGTGGCTAGCCAGGTCACAAAGTTAGTGAGACCCCTATCTCAATAAATCAGCCAGATATAATTATAAATGCCTGTAATACTTGCTACATCAGAGGCATAGGTAGGAGGATCATAGTCCCAGACCTGCCCAGGCAAAAAGCAAGACCCTATCTAAAAAACCTAAATCAAAAAGGATTAGGGGCCAGGCTCCAGTGGCACAGCACCTGCCTTGCATGTACAAGGCACTGAGTTCAAACTCCATACTGCCAAAAAAAACCCAAGTTTTTTCCTACCTCGTGGCTTGATTCCTGAGCTACTCAGTTTGATAACATAAGATAAAATATGCCTTTTCTTTTTTTTTTTGGTAGTTTAGCAATCAAACCCAGGGCCTCCCACATGCAAGGCAAACACTGCCACTGAGCTGCATCCCCAGCCCCCAAGGAATGCTTTCTAAAAATTTTCAAAAAACTTAATCCTCTTCCCTGAGATCATTATGATCCATTTAGCTCCATAATTTCTTTCCTGCTAAAAAAAAATTTATCAAATATATTTATAGGCATTTTTATTTTTCATTGTTTCAGAACAACACAATGAAGATAAAAGTACATTTTTTTCTAGAATTTGCCTTTGTTACTTAATAACTTAATGGACATTCTTTCTCGAACAGCAGAGTTGAACTCTAAAAGCTACATAATTTCATTAACAGGGTACCTTGTGACTTATTCCACTTTCTCTGCAGTGTTGAACATCTATTTTTCCCTTTGTTATTCCCCAACCAGGGTCTTAGGTACAAGATCCTCCAATGGAACATGGTTTGTTTGCAGGCTGTATTCCAGTCATGATCCCATTGGTTTGTGAGTACATCCATCATTACTCAGCCAGACCAACACTCATTCTTCTTCATTTTTGACAATTTATTGTATGAAGATAGTATTAGTAGTACTGCTTTTGCATGTAATCCCCTGATAATTAATTGTATTTACTGTGTTTTCATATACTAAATACCTTTCCATTTCTTGTGTGACTTTCCTTATTGGATTTTTTTTTCCATCACCATTTGCAAGTAATCTTTGTTTATTAGAGACAGCAATCCTTATGGGTTATGTATTTTGCACAGATGAAAGTACTATATTTTGACCCTGCTTATTATCTTTTTCCATAAATGTGTTACATTTTTACATAGTCTAATATATGTGTTGGCTTGTTTATTATTATATTTTCTTTCTTAAAAATCTGTCTTATCCATAGTTATACAAACATTTAAATATCTTTTGGAGCATTATTTTACTTAAAGGTTTATTCAGAAAAATAGTTGAATTGATTGTATCTATAACAGTCCAAATGTGGTAGCAGTTTTACTTATTTTATTTTGTATCATCCTTACTTCCCCCAATTAAGTTAAACACATTTGTAGAAAACATTAGTCCCTCATTGCAGATGAGCATTTCCTCCTATCCTCATACTGAGTACCACTTGTTCTTGTATCCGGAGTCATACTCTTTAATAGTGTTCTCACACATTCTTGGTTTTTTTTTTTTTTTGGCAGCACTGGGGTTTGAACTTGGGTCTCATGCTTGCTGGGCAGGTGACCTTACCACCTGAACCACTCCAAGGTCCTCACATAGTCTGACATATATTCTTATCAAAATGCTAGTCTAGAAACCCGCACAAACCTTTCGTCCCTGTGGCTTCGGCAAAGCCTTCATAAAACATACAGGTTGATCGACTAGCAGTGATTAGCAGAATCAGCAGTATGTAGTACATTTTTGTAGAAAACTTTCATGATAAGAAACAGTTGTTCTGTTTCATAAATGTTTATGTGTGCAAAGCTTCATACTTAGCCATTAAATTAAAGAACTGCCAGGATTTGGATCCTGCTCTTACTCTGTAATCTATGGAAACCTATCATTACATTAGATATAATGGTAATGTTTTTTCCTGTGCTGGAGATGGAACCCAGACCCAAATGCTCTGACCACTGTGCTATACCTCCAGCCTATAGTGACTTTTTCTGTTATCTGAATAGCTTCAGTTGCACTTACTTGCCTGCCAGGTGTTTTTGAAGTTCTTTACATATATTCTTAGTCCTCACAGTTACTCTAAATTGTCCTTATTTTACACATGAGAAAATTCCCTGAAAGGTTAAGTAACTTTCGGGAGGATGTAGTGTGTAGTCGTAATAGTAAGAGTCTAGTAAGTGTTTCTTTTCTTACTTTGGTTTTTCCACCTACCTCTTCCTTCCCTCTTTTGGTTTTTCTTGTTTGTACTACTTTTCACATTTCCTTCACCTTTCTTCCATTTTCTCTTCTTCCTATTCCCTATTATCTTCCTTTCATTTTCTTCTTCTTCCTCCCCCCTCTTTCCCCACCTTCACTTCTTTATTTTATTTATTTGTCAACTTCAGTGCACTTAGTGCTTTGGGTAATGCAAAGATCTTTGGCACATGTGCTTCAAAGAACTTACTAATGGAAGCTAAAAGACACAGAAATTATTTACAATGAGATAGACAGGAAGAAATTTAGTGCCATATAGACGTTTTAAGATAGTGATAGTATCTTCCCTGGGGACAAAAACCAAAGGATTTGTGGAGGAATATCTCCCTTTATCATCACCAAGAAAAGTCTTACAAAAAAACAGTACCTGTATTCTACCATGTCACACTTCAGCATGTTTTGTTAACTACATCACCCACCTTGAGATTATGGATCATCAGCTCACTAATAGAACCCATACCTTTTTTGGACTCATATTTTGTCATTAGTGAGTCACAAGTGTGGTAAGAGTTAAAATGTAAATGTCAAAGAGTCTAGGAAGTCCATTTGTGAGAGTTTGAGACTTTAATACTAATGAGTAGTTTCCTGTAGACCGAAGGTCATGACAAGTACATTGGTGTGGTCTAGTCAGCAATAGGCAGAGCAGGACTAGCCACTGCACAAATCCAGACACCCAGAGTCAGTTGCTATGTGTAATCCATCTGCAGAGTTGTAAAAACAGTCTTGTGTAAAATGTCATTTATATCATTATATCATAAATATATATCCTCTATATCTGTGAAGTGTCATCCTCAATAAGCACCCGGCAGGTGCCATGGCAACAGGCCCCTCAGAAAAACTGAGTTGGGCTTTTAATTAAAGCATCACAAAGTACATTTCAGGAAGTTTCCAAAACTACTGCATTTTATGAAGAAAAGTTATCATTATTTTAGTCAGCTCAGCATGAAGACCACATGGGTTTTTGGCATGGGTTTTAGAAAAAAGCTTTGTGGTTCAATTGAATGTGTGTATGTTACATTGGAGAAAATTATGTTAGAAGTTAGTTGAAGTTATCATTAATCTATAAAATTTTATTGTCCTGTTAATATTTCACATGAAAATATAAGTGAATTTAGTTGATTGCATCCTTTCATTATTCACTGTGTCAGATAAAAGGAGATTTAATTCACGTTAAGACAATCTGTCTTAAAGGGACAGATGCTCAGCTGTCTGGGTGTGTGTGTCAGCTTTATTTTTCATTTTTTTTATTATTAAAATCAATATGTTATTTGGAAACTGCCAAGTTGGTTCTGGATATCTGAAGAACTAAAATCCATAGAGCAATGCAAAGTTAGTCTAAGTCTTAAGATGTTACTTGAACCAGACAGTACTGAACCAGAGCCCTAAGACTAAGTGGCTGTTTTAATGGTGAACTATGTTTGACACTGGCCAACTAGACATAGTCACTTGATGTCATTGATAATGCAGAGGAGTCCTTTTATCCCTTCCAGAGCTAATACTTCATGGTTCAAAAAAGTATTAATTTCCCAAACTTTCATAATGATTGAATCTACTTAACATTTAAGAAAAAATTAACAAATAGTAGATTTGTTTGGTCCTGACAGGGGTAAAGCATAGGGTATAAAATAGATAGGTAAGAAATGAAATTGAAAATCACCGATATAATGTGTAGGGAAGTTTAGGGGAAAACATTTATGGAAGATGTTTGAAATTAGATGAGGTGATTTAAAAGGCAAGGCACTTCCATTTCCTTTCCAATTCTGCCTTGTTCTGAAATTAGCTAAAGTCTTTTGTACATGGCTGTGCTGACAGTATTTGTGGACACTCAGCTGCATACCCAACCATTGTTTTTTGGAGACAGAATCTTATTGTGTACGTCAGCTTGACCAGAGCTCACTGTGTAGCCCAGAGTGCCCTCAAACGTATTCTCCTGTCTCTGAGACCTGAGTACTAATATTGCAGGTATGGTGTGTGACACTGTGCACAGCACCGTATTGCACAAGTCTTTGTAGTAGAACTTCTTTCTGTTTAGCCTAAGGAAGATGTGTAACTTAAAGAAGATTTGGCCCAGCTCAGTACAATATCAGCTTAGGACTGACTGAAGAAATGATGTTTCCTATTCAGTTAAGAACCATTAAAAAGTTGTGCAAAAGGACAGTATTAGTTTACGTTTTCATGTCCACCTTCATTAATTTTACACTGACCACACATGTGAGGTATTCCAAGTCAGACTTCCTGTCACATCTGTTGCCTTTGCCAGTGCCTGGCCCGTGCAGTGATCCCCACATCATTGTCCTTTGCTGGTAGCTGCCCACTGTATGTGAAGGATAAGGAAATATGGTTTTTTTGGTTTGTGTTTTTTCTCTGCTACTTAAGTAGAAGGAGACAACTGTGACCTGCCCTCTAGAAATACTGTTCTGGGAAATTTTAGGCCTCTAAATCCTAACCTTTGGTGTAATAGTAGAATCTCTCCAGGAGGCATGTCTTGGTTTTTGTGATCTAAACCTGTCTCTGAGTTCTGGGGCTTTATCTCTTTCCTCATGCAATTCCCACAAAGATTAGGCTCTGGTCTCCCTGCTAGTCCATTAGACAACAATTTAGCTACCTTGAGACAACATAATAGAATGTATTATTCTTTTTAATCAGAGAAGTTAATTAAATAATTGAGTACTGATCTAATTCTCTTGTTTGTTGAAGGTTAGAATGGTTTTTTGCAGGAAGTAAAAACAAGCATTCCTTTTTAAAATATATATATTTCTCAGGCTTAGGAAGCTATGTGCGTTCCTACAGAACATCATTTTATTTCTCAACATTTGGGTATTTTAATGATAGAGAAATTCTACTACATCATAAAACTATTTCATATAAAAATAAATGATGACTTACAGGGATGGAGTAAATTAGACTTTTTAAAATGAGTTTTGAAAAATATAGAGCAGGGGAAGTGAATTAAGGTAATTGCGATATCATAAGACACATCCACATTTGGGAGTTTCTCTGTTAAAAACTGAGATTCTTGAAGTATTTCAAACCTACCCATAAGTCTCCTGTTTCTAGAACTATGTCAGTTGGACATTTGGAAAATGTTTTGAGCTGACTTTTGCTTGGCACAGAAAGTCTTCATGATCTATTCAAATCTGTTAAGAGTTCCAAACTCATGTTAGGGTAAAATGATGTAAAGGCCTGTATGTAAATAGAAGGTGACAGGCAAAGAGGATGCTTGTGTAGGATTTCTGAAGTAGGAGGTTTTTAAAAAACCAATAACCTTCTTTAATAGTTAGTTCTTTAAAAGATAAGCATTGACTGTCTGAGTCGATGTATTGGTTGGGCATGTGGAGTTTGCCTCAATCATATTGTGTCAAAACAAAGAGTGAGAGGTAAGATATACTATTTACTCTGAAAATAACCTGTTTCTTTTCTGTTTGGGGTACATTAGTGTTCTTTTTTTTTTAAATTTTCTGATCCTTATGGTAACAGTTTTAGAGTTTAATAAGTAAATAGACAAGTGTAGTTGACTTACATGGAACTGTTTCTTTCAGCTTTTTGCCTGAATTCATCAATGGGGACTTTGATTCTATTAGGCCTGAAGTCAGAGAGTACTACACTGTTAAGGTAAACCATACACATTTTATATTTAAGATCTTGCTCATAGATTACTTTTCTTGTTATTTCTGATTTTCTTGGTCTATAGGTAGGGATTGACATGCTCATTGTTTGGTTTCTTTCATATTTTTTGCTATATATATCATTGTAAATTTTGTTATATAAATATGCATTCAAAATGGAAATTAAAAAATGGCAAATGGGAACATAGTCTGGGAAGAATTCTGTTACTATCTGATGAGCATTAATCAACCTTTAAGCATAGATTTCTATATGTCCTTTTATGAATACATCTAATAGATACATAGAATACATCTAATAATGTTTTATTGAGCTTACCTCCTCATTAGTTATTATATATTTTCCCAAATAATCATTTTAATTTCACCTAATGAATATACCTTATTTTACTTCACTACTTCCCAATTGATATATAGTTAAATTTTATCTACTTTTTTGCATTGAAATCTCTAATAAAAGTGTCTTTTTAAGTAAATTTTTATAAAATACACAGTTGTGCGTTCTTACCATTTTGGAAACACAGATTTTTCTACAACATTCAGTTTTCTTAAAATCCTTTTTACTCTGTTCTGAATAAAACTATTCATTACAACTTGAAATGATTAATAATAGTCTATTGCTTATTAAGGTGTTCTTTTTGTCACTATTGTGCAAATCTTCCAGAAATCCTTGCCTCTTAAGAACATACAAATGATCTAATTGAGCATGATATAATCACATAGGAGTGAATTAAAGTAATTAATAATTCAAGGTTTCACTGGTTTTAAAGGGGAAATTATAGCATTAGTAATTCTTCTAGCCACAACACCATCATCTGTGTGATCTTCAACTTGCACAGGCAAATTACACATATTTTTTAAAGGAAGAGCAGGTACTATTCATAAAACTAAATTCTTTATAAGAGCAAACGAAAGAGAAAGAAAGACAAATAAAGGAAATATGGTTCTAGATGGGAAAACAAAGGTGCCATGGTTGTGCAGTGTGTGCCACCGGGATATGGAAATTCCGGGGTTGGCAGTGAACGCAGATCTGTGCATGTTCCATCTGCCCACCAGCTGATCAGACTTCCCTTCTGCAAATGAAGACTGTTCCCAAGTTAGTGTTTGATATTCATGCTCAATTACTTCAACATTGGCATGTCCTATTCATTCCCCACAGTCTCACTTCTCATTAACTCTGTACCTCAACCTCGTTGGGATGGAACGCCTCTGCCTTGCTTACAATGCAAAGTTTTGCATGTGCATAGATATTAATCATATTTTTGGGAGCAGAGCAAACAGCAGGAAAGTCAGGGACAAGCATACTCAAAAACAAGTTGAATATCTGGCCATATGTGGCTTATCTCCCTGTCTCTTGATGCTGCTAGCTTGCCAAAATCAGAAGTGCCAGTCTGATCCTTCCTATCCAGAATGAGGAAGTGAGGAGAAGCAGCTTTAAAAAAAATATTTCTGGATGCACTGAAATGGGTGCAAGAAAATTTTTAGTTAATATCTCAATGAAATTCACTTACATGTGCTGTTTTGCTTACTTTTAACCTGAAAAACTATTTTTATATATTTGAGACTTAGTTTTAAAGTATGATTTAGCTAAATATTCTGATATCTAAACTCTGTGGTTCTAGGTTGGTATAATACAATTGAGTTTTTTCCATATGTCCATGAATGTTAGCTCACTACTTTTGAACTTTAGCACCTGTTCCTAAAGGTTGTAGATGATGTCTTTCATATACTTAATGTGCTTTCTGGAGTACATGGTGAGTGTTTGCCTATACTTTTCATAATGATGATAATTACAAGTTAATGCAACATTACACATGGTTCCTACAAGCCATTATCTCCTCCTTAACAGTCTTTGAGTTTCTCTTTCACAGATGGAAGAAGGTGATCTCCATTTTCACATATACTCCACCCATAATCTGACCTGGGTTTTCAGGGAAACTGAGACTGGGTTTGTCATGGAGAAAGTTAAATAAAAAATAAATTTAGAGGAATACAAGCTTGTTAAAAATCATAAAGTGGATAGCGAAACCAACCTTTAACCATACAAAGTGTTGCACCTTGTGAATGGTGTGCAAGCCTCAGGTAGTTGTAAAATCTTAGTCCTTCCTTGCCTGGTTTGCTAATACTAATTCAGAATGAGAAATGTCTCTGATAATTTTATTTATTTTTCTCATTTTTTTCTGCATCATTCAGTACTTCCTTTATTCAAGGCTAAACCATCTAAACATTTCAATCTTTGTAATTATTCTATCCATTGTGCCAGTATACATTTCAGTTTCCTGAGAACATTAGGAGAAACTACACTATTTCATGTAACTCCTGATATTTTCTAAATGCTGGATAGTCTTTGAGTCTTCATTGGATATATGAAAGGGAATTTTAAAGCATGCTTGCTTAATATTTAGGAGGTCAAGAAAATATTTGAAATAATTAGCTAATACACAAAAAAATTATAGAATAACAACTTTTTCCATAAATGTAGTTATATAGAATAAGTGGTAAAAATATGTTGTCAATATTATAAAATTAAAGCGTGATTTATAGCATAAGACCTAAACAATATTTTTACTCAATAACCTGATTTAAAAAATTGATACCCAGAAAGGTCAATTGATCTGAACGAAATGGTTCCCTGCCTCTGAAAGCTTTCGGATCAAAGTCTGTACTTTCTATGAAAAATAATGTTGAAATTTGGACTCAATTGCCACCACTGTTCCTCAACAGGTAGTACCTTTGGGCTGTTGGAGCAGAGAGCTGTTCCTCACACAGGGTAGTTAGCATCTCTGGGAATGAATGCTGCCTGGTATCATGGACAGACACTGTGGTAAGAGTGATTATGGAGACCAAACACTTTGCCTTCACATTCCCATCATGACCTCCACTGCCCCTCAATTCTGGGGTAGAAAGGATAGAGGCACAAGAAGTGAGCCAGACTCCAAAAGACCAAAGCATAAGAAAATGAGAGACTATTAAATTACTTTAAGCTATTTATAGAGTATAGGATTGAGCTGTTATATAGATCATTGAAAAATCAATGTGATTTAATAATAGGAAATTACCATGGCTGTAGGGAACCATTATTTGGACTTTCCAGAAAGTGTGATCAACACAAATCCAGGTGAAAGATAAGATTTTTAAAGCAATTTATATGAATTATTGAAGAATGTCTTTTATTAAACCAATCTCTCCTCTCTCTCTCTCTCTCTTTCTCGCTCTCTCTCTCTCACAGAGTCTCACCATGTAGCCTAGGCCATCCTCTAACATGTGATCCTCCTACCTAAACCTCCCAAATGCTGGGATTACAGGCATGTACCACTATGCCTAGCTAAACCAGTGTTTCTTGAAGATATTTCCTTACTAGTATCTAATATTGGTGAGGCTATACCCCAATTTTTGAAGCCTGTTCTCAATAGGCAAGGAAAATATGTAAACTTTGGAAGCACATAAAATGCTGTAGAGGTTACATATACAAGAGAAAACGGTTCATCGTTCTAGTCTCATTATATCATAATGGCTGTTACCCATATGAGCATGCTTCAGTTACATTTTAAGAAATGGGATTGGAGCCTAAATGTAATGTTCTCAGTAATAATTATCAGAAATGTCTTGACATTTATCTAGAATGTCTGATTTTTTTCATAAATAGACTCTTAAGAAGATAATATTTGTACTTTAATTCCAATTTAAAGATGAAGACACTGATTCTCAGCAGACTGGGGACGGGAATGGAATGAAGGGTTAAGTTAGCATGGTTACCAAATAACTACTGCTTAATCTTGGCTATTAATAGTGTACATTTTATTTTTTAAATTCTTTTGATAGTACTAGGGTTTGAACTCAGGGCCTCATGCTTGCTAGGCAGACACTTTAACAACATGAGTCACACGCCCAGCCCTTTTTGCCTCATTTTTCAGATCGGGTCTCGTATTTTTGCTTGGGCTATTTACTCCTCCTGTGTAGCTGGGATGACAGGCACATGTCAGGACACCCATCTTGTTGGTTGAGATGGAGTCTCACTAACTTTTTGTCTGGCTTGGCCTCAAACGGAGAGATTCCACATCTCTGCCTCTTGAGTAGCTAGGGTTACAAGGATGAGCCACCATGTCTGGGCGTCAGTCTTTAATAAGTAATAGAGTGATTTTTTTCCTTGAAATAATTGTGCTACTATTATTATTATTATTTGGTGTTAATGGGGTTTGAACTCAGGGCCTCATGTTGTACAGTTATTTTTAGTGACTAGTTTACATTTATGAAAGTCTTACTACCATATGTGAAAATAAGTCATGTTTTGTCACCCTGACTTTTTCATGTGCTAGGAGCAATGATATATGTGTATAAGTACTCTAAAAATACTGAAGTGCTATTTTAAGCTGTTAATAATTTGTTTTACTTTTCTAAATGTATTTTTGCTTCTATTTTGAATCTATTGTTTCTCATGTTGCTTTTAAAAATATTTCTCTTTAGTACATTTCCATAAGTATGCAATTTATGAGTGTAATTGTAATTCATAATCACAATCACTTAGAATATTCTTTTAAATTTCATAAAGCCTCCGGTTCAATTCTACTTAAATTTCACAGAAGGACTACGTTAAAAATATCTGAATTGATCTACTTAATGTCATGAATCTTATTATTTCTGTTCTCACTCATTCTCTTTCCCAGTTCTTCCCAGCAACATGCAACAAATTTTAGATGTGGTAAAATTAATTTACAAGCAATGGCAAATTGGACTGTTAGAAATGGTAGGAGTCATTGACACATTTGACAACCATGCCAGACATAAGAAACTGAAAAATATGTGAAGTTCAACTCCAGTATATATGAAAACTAAAACCAAAACGAACATTTCTGGACATGTAAATCTCTAGGCTTGGGCCTGAAGACTAATTAATATGCTGAGATATGAAGCAGTCGCGGAGGGAATTATAGACAGGCAGTTTCTCTTGACAGCTGAGTGACAGGTTCTTCACTTTATACTCTCACAACTGGCTGTCTAACCTTTATTAGCATTTCACCACGGGAATGATGACAGTGCCGGGGAATATCATGTGAAACTACCTCTTGAATATACCTAATTCTTACACTTACCTCAATCATAGTCCTTTCAATTGACTTGATTGCCATCTATATATTTCTAGGCCTGTTTTGTTTGAATTAACTTAAAATACTTAAGGCATTTAGAAAGGAAGAGCCTTTGGCCTTCATATGTGAGAACTCCTAAACGAGGCATAGCTGATCTCCATGGTGCCGTCTGCCTTTCCTCACTCTTACTGAATTGCACACTCTAGACTCCAGGGCCTTGGGCTGTCTCTCCCCTCCCTCATCTGTCCCATGGGACCCACTCATCCACACTCCCATGCATGGTTCACAATCTTTAGCTGTTGTCCATTCCTTCCTTTAGACTTGTTTTTAGGGCTTGATGTAAACAATTCTATCATTGCTTATTCCTTATTTCTGGTAACAGGTGATCTTCTGAAACCTATAGTTCATGAATATTCATTGTGGCATCCTTAACAGTTATAAGTTTCTTCATCCTTCCTTTAGAACTAGAGCAGCAAAGCTCGTGCCCTTGCCCTGCCTGGTACTTCATATAAAAAAGACTCCTGTGTTTAAATGAGTTAGTGAAGTTTGACATTCTGTATGTCCCATTTGGAAATCCACTGTGCATTATATTATTTTATGTAAATCTACCAAAAATACGATGCACCTCAGTATTTTTCAAATGTATTTCAGCCCAGACTGTCAACTCTCTACCTACCAACATTGCATGTAGGCTAAAATGTATCTCAATATCTATAAACTTGTTTCAGAAAAACTTTCAGAAATATGGACTTTCTCTACTTTTTAAAACCTACAAGAGAAAAATAACCCATCCTTGAAAATCATAAAAGGGATCTTTAGGCTACTGAAAAATGCACAGTATGTTATGATAATGATGGACACATGTCATTATGCATTTTTCCAAAGACATAAGATACATAACACCAAGAGAGAACCCTATTATGGAGTCTGGGTGCTAACATGTATCACTCTTGGCACATCACTTGTAAGAAATATAGCACTCTGGTGAAAGATTTTAGCAATGCGGGAGGTTGTGAATATGTGGGGGTCAAAGGATATAAGGGATATAATTAATTTTGCTCTGAACATAAATCATCACTCTATAAAATAATCCTTAAAATAGAGATTAAATTGCTTAACAAATACTGATCATGACAACCAAAAAAAAAAAAAAGTAGAAACATCCGATTTTAAGTGCTTGCAATTGAGATTTTATTTATAAATTCATTTAACCACTTGAAACAAATTTATTGGGACTATTATTATCTGCATCTTACAGATAAATAGAGGTACAAAGAGGTCAAGTGACTTGCCTAGGGTTGCATAACTAAGAAATGATTAAAGTCAGCTCCCAGAATCCATGTTGTTTTCTAACCACTATGCTATAATCCTCTAGTTTGATGGAGGGAGTTTTCTCAAAATAAAGTGAAGGTCAGAATCTCATGTTCAAGCAGTACTATAGAATCTCCTTTTCTATAAGCAGGCATTTAACTTTCCTGTTTCTTAGTTGTAGGCAACTGAGCATCAATACCCTGAGTATCCACCTCCTTCCCCACCCATATCCTAGTCTTTCTGGAGCACTTGGCAAAGAGCCCTGGTAGGGACTCATTCTTTCCTTGCTACATCCATAATGGTTGTGAAGGAACATTACCTAGTCTGGGTCTGGATGCTTATAGGAATATTATAAAATAGAAGCTTACACAAGCAGCTTCATTGATAAAGAATTTCTCTACCTCTTTGTTTCAGGGGTCATGAACCCCACTCAGGTTTACTGATTCATAGCATGGACTTAGAGAATTTAACCTATAGGCATGACCATGGCTGATTTATTGTAGAAAAGGAAACAGAGAAAAATCAGTAAAGGGGAAAGATATCTGCTTGGGTCATGTTCTAGAGAAAACTAGTCAACAGATCAAGAGTCCTCTCCCATGGAATTGTACCAGATGTGCTTAGTCAAATTGTGACAAACAAGGTGTATTGCCAAGAAGCTTCCTCAGTGTTCACTGCCCACAGTTTTACGAGGGACTGATCCCACAGGCATCCAGGCCCTCTGCATAGCATGTACACTAAGTCCAGACTTTCAGGAGGAAAGAATTAGGACCTTATCATATACCACATTATTTGTGCAGCCTAGGCACAGTGTCCACTGTTTCCAATTTGAGAAAATTTTATATCTATGAGGAAACTATAATAAGAAGAATCTATTACTCATTGAGGTTCCAGATATGAGTCAAGGGCCAATCTTGCAAGCAGGCTTTTTTTAACACTCAAGCTTGCTGTGTGAAAATTTTTTGTACCCTCTTCTACTCAGAACTCTGGCTCTGCTTTTAGGAAAGAAACCATCGTTTAAAACCTCATGCTGTTCTAAAAAGACACTTGACTTCCATTAACAGACTGGGTGATTTTCTTGTTTGAAATGCTGTTACTTTCATTCAATGCTGTGTTAAAAAGAAAGGTTATCTTACAACACATAGGGCAGTGAAGGTTACAGTACATTAAAGTGTCTTTTATGTCTGGATCAAATGCAAAGTTGCTACAGGGTTGAATTGGGTTTCTTCTTTTTCTAATATATATACATATATATGTATATCATCTAGAAAGCCAGAAAGAGAATACTAGATTATTAGGCTAGCTATTACTTTGAGATTTTAAGTTTACTATGTAATATTCTTATTGAAGAAATCATTTAGTGATTTAAAAAGGAAAAAATCTTTTTTAGTTTGAAATGTAGGAATGTTTGTAGAAGGCTGGTGCTAAAATTAAATGAACAATCTACAGTACACTGTGTTCATAAAAAAAGAAAGTGGGAGTTGGTTATTTTATGATTACATCTCTGCAGGTGAGATGATGATTGTCATATCCATATCAAAGCACATACTACATTTTGATTCCAGTGGCTTTTTCTGTCTATATGTCTATTGCTGTTCTTAGCAAATTTGAGGACAGGTTTGGGCTAATTTTACATCCATATCTCTGATTTTCCAGAAAGTATGTCATTTTGCTCAATGTCTGCTGTGCTACTAATCTGGTAAGCAGGTTCTGATTACAGAATTCTAGTTAATTCCACGAGTGATTATAGAATCTCATTATTTAAAAATTGAATATATTCAAGTTTTCCAAGGCTCTTGAAAATGCCTTCCCCAAATATTACAAGTATGTCCTACATACATACAGGAAGAAAGACAACTTCAGCAATGAATCACGAAAAAGAATGTAGAAGCTAAAAGTTTCAAACTCAGTAAAACTCTTAGACTACTTATTTGTTTAAAAAAAAAAGCTATGCCAATATTCTAATATGAAGGGATGGGAAAGTATATTTCATGTTTTCAGAGCCAACATTAAAGTTGACCTTTTATATCTTCTTTTCCTTATCCTGCCAATTGACAATTTTTCCTTAAGAATTGTGCAGTTCTCTAATATTGTCCTTTAGCCACTTGACCCTCCATTGAATCAACTACTTCCATTCTTCTGTCGGCTTCACACTCCAGCGTTATCTCAGCTTCTCTTTTCTTTCTCTGTGATGAAAGTCATCCTTGACCTAATGAAACTGGTTGCAAATAAGAGCCAAGTAAACTAAACTAATTCACATTAGGAAATTTTTGATGAATTGTCTTTCCTATGGTTATTTTGAAAGAAACTCTTCATGCTTATGTAAGTCTAATGAGATAAACATTTTTATAACTTTCCTAAAATTCACTCAGGCTCCCACTCTATAGACAGATTGATAAATATATCTCCAGGATCTTAAAAGTGTTCTAGTAATTTTCATAGTAATTTCATTTCTAGAATTCAGTTCCAAGAAAATAATGAGAAATTAACATTTTGCCCAGAGATGATGGTCACAAAAAATGCTTAGTGGTAAAAGAGAAAGTATCACAAACTAAGAAATGGGAACAGCCTAAATATCTTTTCAGTGAAAAAAGGATGAAAAAAATGCAGTACATACACATATGTAATGGAATACAATTCAGGCACAAAAAGGAGTGGAATCTTTTCATTTTGTGACAGCAACGGTAAAACGAGAGATCATTGTGTTAAGTGAAATAAGCCAGGCATAGAGAAAACAGGTACTGTGTGATCTAGTTGGCCTCATAAAAGTTGAAAGTAGAGGTGTGGCTACCAAAGTTGGGAAGAAGAGGAGGAAGGGAAGGATGGGAGAGGTTGATCAATGGGTACTGGGTTATAATTGGACCAAGATATTCTGGTGTGCCTTACATAGTAGGGCGATTATAAATAACAGTAATGTACTGTACATTTCAAAAAGCGACATTAAAGAATTTTGAAAGATTTTGCCATGATAGTGCATTGGCAAAGCAGAGAAAAATGAAAGAAGGAGAGCTAAGCTTTATTGCCCACTGTCAGATGAGCCATGAGGATCTGTCTATATGAAAGCCGTGTGGAGTCAGGCTGTCTGTGTCTGCTGTTTAACAAATGGAAGAATGTCCAGGCATTTGAAATTGGAGAAAGCTAGCTATATAAAAGTAGAATATGAATTGTAAAGTTTTTTTTCCTGCTTATTACTTTAAAAATACAAGAAATTTTAAGTAAGCAGGGTGGAATACAAAGTATGGTGGATTGAGAGTGTGGTTTCAGGTACTTCTCTGTCTTTATCAGCTGTGTGACCTTGGGCAAGTTATTTTATCTTTAAAATTTTTCATCTTAAAATGTGATAATTCCACTTACCTTGTAAAGTTGGCATGGGATTCAAGAACATGACTCATAAAGCAGCTGGTACCTCAAATTGCACATAGTATGCTCAAATGTTCATCTATATTAATGTCATTAATTATAAAATTAGATGCTTTTGAGATTATCTGAATCTTCAGAGTAGGCTTTATTTTACTTAAAAATCTTGGTTTATTGAAAAGAAACACTAACTACATACACTGTAATTAATTATGCTAGGCAAAAGGATATGTGCAAATCACTGGAAATAAATTTTCAAAGTGAGTATGCATGGTACCTTGGAGGAAATTTCAGAATTTGTTACTTTAAAAACTCGGTCCATAAAGTTACAAGGGAAGTCTCAGAGCTCCAGAAAATGCTTGAAAAATAATTTGCACAATTATTTTGTATCCTGGGCATATGAATGCCTATTAAATGACTTAAAATGAATAAGCTAATAGCAAACTTGGAAATGTTTGCACTAGACTTAACTCCTTTTGACTTATTTTATAAGGCTGTCTTCTTTTGGATATAGTGCATGAAATAACAATTAATATGTCATTACAATGTTTTTCAAAAGATCTTCTTTGTCTCCTATTAAGGAGTTTTAGGCGAGTCAGCATTATCTAACCTGATAGGTTTTATGTGTGCAAAATGTGAAAACTCATTAACCTACATTAGTGAAATTATTGGCAAACAGTAAATTAAGTAACCGAGAATGGCAGTCTAATAGCTTTTGCATTGGACTTTTGAAATTAGGTTGAATATTGACATTCATTGCCTTGTAATAATTTATTTTAGTTGTCAGTAATTTAAAAAATGTTTTTACAAACATCCACACAAAGTTCTTTGGAGCATATTAGCAATATTTTAGACACCTTGTGTGGTCTGTGGTGGGCTGCACATCTGCTATGTGTCCATAACTGCTCGTCATCCCATATCATCTTAGAAGCAGTTTTCCTTTGCATATTATATTCATTAAGATGGAAGAAACTATGTGGGCCACAGGGATAAAGGTCTGCACTTCCTTCATCATAGTAACTTCCTTGCACACACATAGGGTTTAGTTGTATGATCATAACTGACCGTAAGTTTAGCAAAGGTGTCAGTTGGTAAACTGTAACCCACAGACCAACTCTAGCCTGCTGTCTTTTTCTTTTTTTTACTGCTAAACTAAGAGTGGTATTGACATTTTAAAAGTATTGGGGAAGCATCAAAAAGAAAAAATAATGTAAGACACATAAAACTATATGAAGTTAAAATTCTAGTTTTATTGGAACACAACCATTGCCCTTCATTTATATTGTCTGCAGGCGTAGCGTGGAACAGTTGGGTAGAGGCCGTATGGTTGCAAAGCCTAAAAGAATTATTGTCTGGCCCTTTGCAGAAAGTTTGCTGGTCCCTGGCCTAGAGGGAAAATTTATTACACGTGCTAAACCTTTATAAGTGATTTATTCATTATTGAGTGCTTACCAGTTGCTGCGCAGTGTGTTAGTCACCTTTTTGTGGCTGTGACAAGAAAACTGATTAAATAAATAATGAAGTTAGTTGGTTAATTCAGACACTTACCATAAACCTTAGTATTTGAAACGGTTTTGTTTTTAATAATCGAATAATTAGATCTCATTGAAAAGAAGCTATTCTTTGTTAAATGGTTTGTGATTTTCTTGTCATTAGGATATACTTTTGTGTTTGCTGTAGCTCTAGATGTTTGCAGTAGAAGTAATTGAGCCAAGCCATTTTTTCCCAGTACATATTCTGAAAGTTATTCATTGCTAATTTTCTTCCTGAACCCTTGATATAGGCTTGTTTCTATCTCATTTTTCTTTTTCTTAAGAATTAAATTGCAACTCATTTGAAAATACCCTCAATTATTTATTGAGTACTTTATACTACTGTGTTTGTTAACCTCAGCACATTTATGTTTTACTGTCATTTAGTGCATGTTAACTTTGTTAATGTTGATGTATTTTAAACTACTTTTGTAGATGTGAAATACTACTATGACTCACCATTTTAAGAACCTGATTTAGTTGTGCCCCAGAAGAATAGGGTTACGTAATTTCCCCAAGACAGCAGTAGTATGTTACACCTGAAAATATAATACCAGTGTTACTTTCCTATGTGAGATTCAGTTTCTGGTTTATGTGAGATTATAGTTTAGAGACCCATACATAATTCCCATGAGGAGAGAAATGGTTTTCACTCAAGCACATCTGTTCATCAAACACTTATTGACTCTGTGGCAAGCTCCCCTGCAAACCCTAAACAGTTGTGGTACTGAAGTCAGTTTCCCTATGTTTAAGAAGCTTAGTGTCTTCTCGACAGGCCTGGAGATAACAGTTTTACCAAGGTACCACACAAGGATTTGCAGACAAGAACTTTTGGGTTTGTTGATTGACTAACACACACACTGAGGTATATCCCCATTCCCAGGAAATAATAGTTGCTCCTTATACCACTTTTTCTTTCACTTGTTACATGAATACACTACTTCTGTTTAAGAAAGCCTCTTTCCCGTCTTCAGGTTCCTCAAATCGAATGAAGTATCATATTGACATCAAGGACTAATTTGCCTTATTTATAATTTTCTGCCTCTTTCTGCACCTTTAATATTTGCTTTCCAGTTTTCTTTTCTGAGGCCTGAGGGGCTGTATCTCTGTAATATGCACTTGTGATATTTTTGATCAGTGAATTAATTCCATTTGTTATTATTTTTGGTATTAACGCATCTTTTCAATTATGCCATGATTCTTAACATTGACCTTGTGCTCTCCAGTTACTGCTGTAGATAGGACATGCTAATATATAAACTGACCATTCTCTGAGCAGGTATCTCCCATTGCAGTGCATTGTAGTTGGCAGGGTTACGTTTGCCCTTTTACACCAACAGACTGTTTTCAAGTGTGACCTTTAAAAAAAATTATGGTCTTTCGGTGATGATCAGTAGACCCTGTGTTCAATCCCATGCACCAAATAGTAATTAAAAAAAAAAAAAAACCCTTGTTTTCTTCTTTATGTATTGATTAACCAGGTATCCTGGAATATATTATCTCCATAGTTAATATAGTACTTTAAAAACTTTTGGGCAGGGCTCTGGTTTCATACTGAGTTGTGTAAAAGTTTAAGTAGAATGAACATGTGGAAGAAAAGTTTCTTATTTGATATATATGTGTGTATACACATGCATACAAACACACGTGCACATATATACATATATATGTATATATATATTTTTTATTGTTTCATTATTCATATGCACATACAAGGCTTGGGTGATTTCTCCCCCCTGCCCTCACCCCCTCCCTTACCACCCACTCCGCCCCCTCCCTCTCCCCCCACCCCCTCAATAACCAGCAGAAACTATTTTGCCCTTATCTCTAATTTGTTGTAGAGAGAGTATAAGCAATAATAGGAAGGAACAAGGGTTTTTGCTGGTTGAGATAAGGACAGCTATACAGGGAGTTGACTCACATTGATTTCCTGTGCGTGGGTGTTACCTTCTAGGTTAATTCTTTTTGATCTCACCTTTTCTCTAGTTCCTGGTCCCCTTCTCCTATTGGCCTCAGTTGCTTTTAAGGTATCTGCTTTAGTTTCTCTGCGTTAAGAGCAACAAATGCTAGCTAATTTTTTAGGTGTCTTACCTATCCTCACCCCTCCCTTGTGTGCTCTCGCTTTTATCATGTGCTCAAAGTCCAATCCCATTGTTGTGTTTGCCCTTGATCTAATGTCCACATATGAGGGAGAACATACGATTTTTGGTCTTTTGGGCCAGGCTAACCTCACTCAGAATGTTCTCCAATTCCATCCATTTACCAGTGAATGATAACATTTCGTTCTTCTTCATGGCTGCATAAAATTCCATTGTGTATAGATACCACATTTTCTTAATCCATTCATCAGTGGTGGGGCATCTTGGCTGTTTCCATAACTTGGCTATTGTGAATAGTTCTGCAATAAACATGGGTGTGCAGGTGCCTCTGGAGTAACCTGTGTCACAGTCTTTTGGGTATATCCCCAAGAGTGGTATTGCTGGATCAAATGGTAGATCGATGTCTAGCTTTTTAAGTAGCCTCCAAATTTTTTTCCAGAGTGGTTGTACTAGTTTACATTCCCACCAACAGTGTAAGAGGGTTCCTTTTTCCCTGCTTCCTCTCCAACACCTGTTGGTAGTGGTGTTGCTGATGATGGCTATTCTAACAGGGGTGACGTGGAATCTTAGTGTGGTTTTAATTTTCATTTCCTTTATTACTACAGATGGTGAGCATTTTTTCATGTGGTTTTTGGCTATTAGAATTTCTTCTTTTGAGAAAGTTCTGTTTAGTTCCCTTTTTTTTTTCATTTTTCTTTTATTATTCATATGTGCATACAAGGCATGGTTCATTTCTCCCCCCTGCCCCCACCCCCTCCCTTACCACCCACTCCACCCCTTCCCTCTCCCCCCCCAATACCCAGCAGAAACTATTTTGCCCTTATTTCTAATTTTGTTGTAGAGAGAGTATAAGCAATAATAGGAAGGAACAAGGGTTTTTGCTGGTTGAGATAAGGATAGCTATATAGGGCATTGACTCACATTGATTTCCTGTGCGTGGGTGTTACCTTCTAGGTTAATTCTTTTTGATCTATCCTTTTCTCTAGTACCTGTTCCCCTTTTCCTATTGGCCTCAGTTGCTTTAAGGTATCTGCTTTAGTTTCTCTGCGTTAAGGGCAACAAATGCTAGCTAGTTTTTTAGGTGTCTTACCTATATCCTCACCCCTTCCTTGTGTGCTCTCGCTTTTATCATGTGCTCATAGTCCAATCCCCTTGTTGTGTTTGCCCTTGATCTAATGTCCACATATGTGGGAGAACATATGATTTTTGGTCTTTTGGGCCAGGCTAACCTCACTCAGAATGATGTTCTCCAATTCCATCCATTTACCAGCGAATGATAACATTTCATTCTTCTTCATGGCTGCATAAAATTCCATTGTGTATAGATACCACATTTTCTTAATCCATTCATCAGTGGTGGGGCATCTTGGCTGTTTCCATAACTTAGCTATTGTGAATAGTGCTGCAATAAACATGGGTGTGCAGGTGCCTCTGGAGTAACCTGTGTCACAGTCTTTTGGGTCTATCCCCAAGAGTGGTATTGCTGGATCAAATGGTAGATCCATGTCTAGCTTTTTAAGTAGCCTCCAAATTTTTTTCCAGAGTGGTTGTACTAGTCTACATTCCCACCAACACTGTAAGAGGGTTCCTTTTTCCCCCGCATCCTCACCACTGTTGTTGGTGGTGTTGCTGTTCTAACAGGGGTGAGGTGGAATCTTAGCGTGGTTTTAATTTGCATTTCCTTTATTGCTAGAGATGGTGAGCATTTTTTCATGTGTTTTCTGGCCATTTGAATTTCTTCTTTTGAGAAAGTTCTGTTTAGTTCACTTGCCCATTTCTTTATTGGTTCATTAGTTTGGGGAGAATTTAGTTTTTTAAGTTCCGTATATATTCTGGTTATCAGTCCTTTGTCTGATGTGTAGCTGGCAAATATTTTCTCCCACTCTGTGGGTGTTCTCTTCAGTTTAGAGACCATTTCTTTTGATGAACAGAAGCTTTTTAGTTCTATGAAGTCCCATTTATCTATGCTATCTCTTAGTTGCTGTGCTGCTGGGGTTTCATTGAGAAAGTTCTTACCTAAACCTACTAACTCCAGAGTATTTCCTACTCTTTCCTGTATCAACTTTAGAGTTTGTGGTCTGATATTAAGATCCTTGATCCATTTTGAGTTAATATTGGTATAGGGTGATATACATGGATCTAGTTTCAGTTTTTTTGCAGACTGCTAATCAGTTTTCCTAGCAGTTTTTTTTGAAGAGGCTGCTATTACTCCATCGTATATTTTTAGCTCCTTTGTCAAAGACAAGTTGGTTATAGTTGTGTGGCTTCATGTCTGGGTCCTCTATTCTGTTCCACTGGTCTTCATGTCTGTTTTTGTGCCAGTACCATGCTGTTTTTATCGTTACTGCTTTGTAATATAGTTTGAAGTCAGGTATTGTGATACCCCCAGCATTGTTCTTTTGACTGAGTATTGCCTTGGCTATTCATGGCCTCTTGTGTTTCCATATAAATTTAACAGTAGATTTTTCAGTCTCTTTAATGAATGTCATTGGAATTTTGATAGGAATTGCATTAAACATGTAGATTACTTTGGGGAGTATCGACATTTTTACTATGTTGATTCTACCAATCCATGAGCATGGGAGATCTCTCCACTTTCTATAGTCTTCCTCAATCTCTTTCTTCAGAAGTGTATAGTTTTCCTTGTAGAGGTCTTTCACATCTTTTGTTAGGTTTACACCTAGGCATTTGATTGTTTTTGAGGCTATTGTAAATGGAATTGTTTTCATACATTCTTTTTCAGTTTGCTCATTGTTAGTGTATAAAAATGCTAATGATTTTTCTATGTTGATTTTATATCCTGCTACTTTGCTGTAGGTATTGATGGTGTCTAGGAGCTTCTGAGTAGAGTTTTTTGGGTCTTTAAGGTATAGGATCATGTCATCTGCAAATAGGGATATTTTGACAGTTTCTTTACCTATTTGTATTCCTTTTATTCCTTCTTCTTGCCTAATTGCTCTGGCTAGGAATTCCAGTACTATGTTGAATAGGAGTGGAGATAGTGGGCATCCTTGTCTGGTTCCTGATTTTAGAGGGAATGGTTTCAGTTTTTCTCTATTAAGTATAATGCTGGCTGTAGGTTTGGCATATATAGCTTTTATAATGTTGAAGTACTTTCCTTCTATTCCTAGTTTTCTTAGAGCTTTTATCATGAAATGGTGTTGGATCTTACCAAAGGGTTTTTCTGCATCTATTGAGATGATCAAGTGGTTTTTGTCTTTGCTTCTGTTAATGTGGTTTATTACATTTATTGATTTTCGTATGTTGAACCACCCCTGCATCACTGGGATGAAGCCTACTTGGTCGTGGTGAATAATCTTTTTGATGTATTGTTGAATTCGGTTTGCCATTATTTTGTTGAGGATTTTTGCGTCAATGTTCATTAAGGAGATTGGCCTATAGTTCTCCTTTTTGGAGATGTCTTTGCCTGGTTTTGGGATAAGTGTAATACTGGCTTCATAAAATGTGTTTGGCAGTTTCCCTTCCCTTTCTATTTTGTGGAACAGTTTAAGGAGGGTTGGTATCAGTTCTTCTTTAAAGGTCTGATAGAATTTAGCAGAGAATCCATCAGGTCCTGGACTTTTCTTTTTGGGGAGACTCTTGATTGCTGCTTCAATTTCATTTTGTGTTATAGATCTAGTCAGGTGATTAATTTCCTCTTGGTTCAGTTTTGGATGATCATATGTATGTAGAAATCTGTCCATTTCTTTAAGATTTTCAAATTAATTTGAATATAGGTTCTTGAAGTAGTCTCTGATGATTTCCTGGACTTCTTCCATGGTGTTTGTTGTTATCTCCCCTTTTGCATTCCTGATTCTACTAATTTGAGTTTTTTCTCTCCTCATTTTAGTCAGGTTTGCCAGGGTCTATCGATCTTGTTTATTTTTTCAAAGAACCAACTTTTTGTTTCATTAATTCTTTGTATGTTTTTTTTGGTTTCTATTTCATTGATTTCAGTTCTTATTTTTATTATTTCTCTCCTTCTGTTTGTTTTGGGATTTGCTTGTTCTTGTTTTTCTAGGAGTTTGAGATGTATCATTGGGTCATTGATTTGGGATCTTTCAGTCTTTTTAATATATGCACTGATGACTATAAACTTTCCTCTCAGGACTGCCTTTGCTGTGTCCCATAGGTCCTGGTAGGTCGTGTTTTCATTTTCATCGACTTCCAGGGACTTTTTAAGTTCCTCTTTTATTTCATCAATGATCCATTGTTCATTAAGTAATGAGTTATTTCGTTTCCAGCTATTTGCATGTTTTTTTGTCTTTACTTTTGTTGTTGAGTTCTACTTTTACTGCATTGTGATCAGATAATATGCATGGTATAATTTCTATTTTCTTATATTTGCTGAGGCTTGCTTTGTGCCCTAGGATGTGATCTATTTTGGAGAAGGTTCCGTGGGCTGCTGAGAAGAATATATATTGTGTAGAAGTTGGATGAAATGTTCTGTAGACATCAACTAGGTCCATTTGATCTATTGTATATTTTAGATCTTTGATTTCTTTATTGATTTTTTGTTTGGATGACCTGTCTATTCATGGTAATGGGGTGTTAAAGTCTCCCACAACCACTGTGTTGGCATTAATATATGCTTTTAGTTCTTTTAGGGTATGTTTGATGAAATTGGGTGCGTTGACATTGGGTGCATACAGGTTGATGATTATTATTTCATTTTGGTCTGTTTCCCCTTTTATTACTATGGAATGTCCTTCTTTATCTATTTGATCAATGTAGGTTTGAAGTCTACTTTATCAGAGATAAGTGTTGCTACTCCTGCTTGTTTTCAGGGGCCATTGGCTTGGTAAATCTTCTTCCAGCCTTTCATCCTAAGCCTATGCTTATTTCTGTCAGTGAGATGGGTCTCCTGTAAGCAACAAGTTGTTGGATCTTCCTTTTTAATCCATTTCGTCAAGCGGTGCCTTTTGATGGGTGAATTAAGTCCGTTAACATTAAGTGTTAGTACTGATAGGTGTGTGGTGATTCCTGTCATTTAGTTGTCTTAGTTGTTTGAAGGTTTGATTTTGTGTACCTAAGTTGAGGTTACTCTCTACTGTCTTGCTTTTTCTTTTCCTGTGGTTTGGTGTTGCCTGTCTTTTCATGGTTAAGTTGGGTTTCACTTTCTGCGTGCAGAATCCCTTGAAGAATCCTTTGTAGTGGTGGCTTTGTGGTCACATACTGTTTTAGTTTGTGTTTATCATGAAAGACTTTTATTGCTCCATGTATTTTGAATGATACTTTTGCTGGGTAGAGTATCCTGGGGTTTAAGTTATTTTCATTTCAGCCCGGAAGATCTCACCCCACACTCTTCTTGCTTTTAATATTTCTGTTGAGAAGTCTGCTGTGATTTTGATGGTTTTACCTTTGTATGTAATTTGTTTTTTCTCTCTTATAGCCTTCAATATTCTTTCCCCAGTTTCTGAACTTGTTGTTTTAATGATGATATGTCGTGGGGTAGTTCTATTTTGATCTGGTCTGTTTGGTGTCCTGGAGGCCTCTTGCATCTGTATGGGAATATCTTTCTCTAGATTTGGCAAATTTTCTGTTATTATTTTGTTGAATATATTACGCATTCCCTTTGTTTGCACCTCTTCTCCTTCGATGAGCATGATTCTCAAGTTTGGTCTTTTGATGGAGTCGGTGAGTTCTTGCATTTTCTTTTCACAGGTCTTGAGTTATTTAATTAATAGTTCTTTGGTTTTTCCTTTAATTACCATTTCATCTTCGAGTTCTGAGATTCTGTCCTCTGTTTGTTCTGTTCTGCTGGATTGGCCTTCCGTTTTGTTTTGCAGTTCTGTTTTGTGCTTTTTTCTGAGGTTTTCCATATCCTGGGTGTTTCCTCTTTAATGTTGTCTATTTTTTGTCCTGAGTTCATTTATCTGTTTATTCATCTTGTTTTCTGTTTCACTTTGGTGTTTATACAGTGCTTCTATGGTTTCCTTTATTTCTTCTTTTGCTTTTTCAAATTCTCTATTTTTGTTTTCTTGGAATTTCTTGAGTGTCTCCTGTACATTTTAGTTGACCCTATCCAGTATCATCTCTATAAAATTTTCATTGAGTACCTGTAGTATGTCTTCTTTTAAATTATTGTTGTGGGCTTCGTTGGGTTCTTTGCATAGTTTATCTTCATTTTGTTGGAGTCTGGATCTGAGTATCTATTTTCTTAATTCCCCTGTGATTCCTGTACTAATTTTTTGCTGTGGAGAAACTGGTTTCCATGTTTTTTCTGTCTTCCCATCATTATCTTTGGTGGTGTTACAGTCCCTGTACTGTGTGCAATTAACTATTTTCTAGCTTGTAATAATAACAGTGGTAATATTTAGAGTGGAAGGGTGAGAGGAGATGGAAAGCAAGAAGTTAAAGAAAAAAGGAAAAACAAGTAGACAAGTAGGAAAAAACAAAACAAGGAATCAAACAAAAAAGTTTCAAAGGTATAAACAGGGAGCATTAGTGTACTAATCAACAGTAAACTGAACAGCCATTATAGAGACAGAGAGAGGATTGAAAATAAAAAATAAAAAGAATAAAGATAAGAATAAAAATAAAAAATAAGTAAATGAAATATATATGGAAATAAAATAAAACAAAATGAAAAGTAGAAAATTAAAGAAAAAACCTCCAAGTTCAAATGCAATGAAGTTTCAGTCTTAATAATTTTGGTGTCCATCTCAGTCTCCAATCCTGGAAATGGTGCCTCAGATGTTTTTCTGTAGTTGTCTCATCAGAGGGGACGTATAAAGTAGAACAAAACTTGTCCACGTCTTCCTAAGCCGTCTGGGCCCGGCTGACTGGCGGCCCGGGGGCCCTCATGGTTTCTCCATTTAACATGAAGGGGAGATGCTCTGCGCTGGCTGGAGGTGTGGAGGGGTCAAAGTTTTGCCTGTTCTCGGTTGTTTTGCCTGTAAGGTGTGTCTCCAGCGTCTCTCCAAGATTTCACTATAGGAGGCATGCTTTCTGCTTCCTTCCTCTAGCTGCCATCTTGGAATCCTCTCATATGTATATATATTTGAGTCAAGGTCTCACTTAGCAGCCCAGGCTGGCTTGCAACTCTGTATGTAGCTCTAGGCTGGCCTTGAACCTCGTCTGCCTCCTGAGTGCAAAGATTATGTGTGCACCGTCATGCCTAGGAGGTATATTATTCTGAAGGCATATAAATGAATATTTTCTTTATCTGTGGGAAGTGTGACAGTAAGAATTTTTCATATTTCAAGAAATAGAAAAAAATTGGATGAAACAACACAAAACAGAAGATTATTTATTGTGTCATAGAACTGATAATGACAGAGGTGGGTTTGGCTTGTGGCAAGGCTCAGCTGGACTGCTGAAACAATCTCCAGGTCCCTGATGCTCTGTTCTTACTCTTTCATCCACTGTTTGCTTCAACCTCATGACAGAGGAAGTAAAAACCCAAAGGACAAACAGGTAGAATAATGCTGGGAAAGCAGTATCTTTTATATTTTTAATTTTTTTAACTAAACTTGTTTTAGCAAAGGTTTAGCAAATGTTGAATCACATGGAAGAAATAAAAAGGCTAACATCATATAGTACCATGACAAATTATCCATTTCAAGTTTGCATTTATTTTGTCTATATGGTTTTAGCACTGGTATAAGACTGGCTTGCACCTGAGGACATTTATGGCGTAGGTAAGGGGTAACTGGTCAATTCTAGTAGTTTCGTGTTAACACACAAAGGAATGAAAAGTACCATCCAAACAGTATGATAGTCAGATATGACCTACTACATTTTATATTTGAGAAAGTTCATTTTATTGGTTAGATTTATAGTTGTTGCAAGAATGTTAACTAAACAGCTTGTTTAACTTTCTTTTGAATTGTAAAGTCTTCTATTGATTAATTATGCCTACCACAAGATTGAGGTGCCAGTCTGATTGAAAAGAATCAATTACTACATTTTGTAGTTGTATGTCAAAACTTAAGGAGCAAATAATTTTAAGAAAGAGCAAAATGTTCCTTTTATCATTGAAAATAAAATTTTCCCTCCTAGGTGCAGCTTGCACTCTGCTGTTCAGATACACAGAATGATAAAAAAAGCTCTCTTACAAATGCAGTGGGTGCTTACTATATGCTGTTTATAGTGTGCTGAGGGCACAACAGTGAACAGAACTGAGAACTCCCTGTTCCTCTATAGAATTTACATCCTGGTGTGATAGGACCACAAATAATGTGTCATCTGGTGAAAGGCCTGTGGAAAAAAAACAAACATTTAAGGAGGTAGGGTAAAGGCAGTTTGGAGCACCAAAATCAGACCTACCCCCATCGGCAGAGGGAGGCACATGAAATCACATGATTAAATGGAGTGGTTAGGGTATACCTCATTAAATTTGGAATATTAACCAAGACTCAATTAGGGAGGGAAGTTGTGAAGAGCTTTGCGTATGTCCTGTTTTAGATCAATAACTTTTTTTTTTGAGATAGGGTCTTGCTATGTAGCCCAGACTAATCCACGTCTCACTGTGAAGCCAAAGCTCACCTCCAACTCAGAATGCTCTGCCTCTGTTTCCTAAGTGCTGGGATTATAACATACACTACCATACTCAGCCTAACACCAACTTTTTTATATAAACAGTATCTTTGCCATATTTCACAGAAAGTACCTATGAGGCTGAGTTACTATAAATAAGGTAAATTTGGATAATTTGGTTTTTTGTCAAAAACTAAAATAGTAGAAAACAAATGGGAAATGATAGTTTCATATGTATTTTTGGTAAATACTACAAGAGCTTAAATTGAGGATATATAGCATATTTGAGAGTGCTTCTGGCAGTATTAGGATTCTGCAGTTTCTGCGAAGGAGGAGCATAGTTCAAGGTTGTTAAAGTTCATAGTTGTTTGGGTTTTGTGTTTACAGTGCAAGCATGCAGCAGCCGTGCACAGCAGCGGGTGCTTCATGTCTTTTTTATACTGCCACAGTTGTGACGATGGTAGTGGAGTTGTTGATAGTGGTGGTGGTGGTGGTGATGATGGTAGCGGAGGTGATGATGGTGGTAGTGATGATGGTGATGATGGTAGTGGAGGTTATGTTGGTGGCGGTGATGGTGATGATGGTAGTGGGGTTGTTGATAGTGGTGGTGGTGATAGTGATGATAGTAGTGGAGGTGATGATGGTGGTGGTGATGGTGATGGTAGTGGAGGTGATGATGGTGGTGGTGATGGTGATGGTAGTGGAGGTGATGGTGGTGGTGATGGTGATGATGGTAGTGGAGGTGATGATGGTGGTGGTGATGATGGTGATGATGGTAGTGGAGGTTATGTTGGTGGCGGTGATGGTGATGGTGGTAGTGGACTTGTTGATGGTGATGGTGATGATGGTAGTGGAGGTGATGATGGTGGTGGTGATGGTGATGATGGTAGTGGAGGTGATGGTGGTGTTGGTGATGGTGATGATGGTAGTGGAGGTGATGGTGGTAGTGGAGTTTGTAGTGGTGGTGATGGTGATGATGGTAGTGGAGGTGATGATGGTGGTGGTGATGGTGATGATGGTAGTGGAGGTGATGATGGTGGTGGTGATGGTGATGATGGTAGTGGAGGTGATGGTGGTGGTGGTGATAGTGATGGTGGTGATAGTGATGATGGTAGTGGAGTTTGTAGTGGTGGTGATGGTGATGATGGTAGTGGAGGTGAGGATGGTGGTGGTGATGATAGTATGGTGATGGTGGTATTATTAGTGGTGGAATTCTATTCCATGAGACTCTAGAGGTGGAGAAGCCCTGAACACCTCTTGATGTTGCTCTTTCTTTGAGAGATTCTTCATTTAGTAAGTTAGCAATGCATTTTTTCTAAGTTCTTTATTACCAGTTACTTCTAGCCTTTCTTTTAATTTTCATATTTTTCTCATATATTTATTAAGTTACTAATTTAGTAAATATTAGATAACTAACATTTTCTCTTAGTAAATAGTTTTGTTGAGGTTTTCCTAATTTACATTTCTTTAGTGCTTCACACCTCATGGCTTGTAGGTATATATATATATATATATATATATATATGATATAATTTTATGAATGATCTCCTAGTGTAGAGCCTTCATGAAATATTCATAGTTATTATTGTTGACATTTTCTGAATTCTTATTTTTCTTTAAGTTCCAGTGTATCTTAGATTATCACTTTCATAGCAAGATTTATCTATTCTCTGAAACTTCATTATTTACTGGATAACATGTAAGTTTCTTTGCATTTTTTGGCATATGATTATTTCTTATGTAGCAGTTCTGAGGATAACTGCTTTGTTGATGAAACTAGAAGCAATGCTATTTTAATTTTCAAAATATAGGAAAGTAGTCATGTGGTATATATAAGTTGTCATTTGGTCATAAATCATCTTGAGTGATTTTCTTATTTCAGAAATTACACTCTGATATTTGAAACAATTTATAACACTTAGTGCTTTATGGCATTTTCTTAATAAAATGCCTTGCTTTTGCAGAATGTTGTTTTTTAGATATATGTTCATTTCATCTATTTTTTGTTATTGTTAACAATGTGCCTTGTTGAATACAGTAGCTCTCCTTCTCTGTAGTTTCATTTTCTGTATCTTTAGTTAATCAAAGTCAATTGGAGATCAAAAATCTTAAATGAAAAACTTCAGAAATAATTAATAAGTTTAAAATTTTGTACCATTCTGAGTAGCATACTAAAGTCTTATACCATCTGTCTCTGTTTGTCCGGGGCATGAATCATTGCTTTCTGCAGTGTGTCCGTGCAGTGCATGTTCCCTGCCAGTCAGTGGCTTAGTTGCTGTCTCAGTTATCAGATCAGCTGTTGAGATATAGGGTTCCAATAACCCTTGTTATTGTGTAGTAACCTAATCCCATGTCACAGGCCTGCAATATTCACCTTACATCATTTTATCATTTTATTGTGTCATCTCATACTTTCACAAGAATGGCAAATCTAGATAAGATATTGAGAAAGAGACCATATTCATACAACTTTTATTCCAGCATATTGTTATACTCTTATTTTATTGTTGGATATTGTAATCTCTTGGTTAGTTATAAATTAAAACTTTATTGTATGTAAGTATCTGTACCAAAGCAGTATAAATTGTGCTTGGCATCGTGGTTTCAGTCATCCACTGGGAGTCCTGTAATACTTACCCTGCTGTGAGTGTGAACTACTGGGAAGTTATTCCCATACTCTGGGCTGGTAAAGGGCTGTGCTCTCCCCTGTCCTAGTCATGTTGTGCTGAGATGTGGCTTCATCTGGGGAGCATCTGTTTATCATATTTGTGAGCACTTCCTGAAGCTGAAAGGAATTTTACTTGATATAAGTCTGTATCCCACATGTGCTAATTATCAGGATAAGATGAATGGATCTGAGAAAATTGGCAAGTATTCTTATCTAAAATATACATCTGACCTCTTCTAGGTGATCTCACAAAGAGCAACTGAGTCCAATTATAAGACAATAAACGGAGATATACTTCAACTTGATAGGAGAATTTGAAGGAATTTTAATAGAATTATTCAGATATTAAATGGGCTACTTTTAACTTTCTTGTCACTACAGGTTTGTTAGTAGGGACTTGATTTGATTGTCCATTAAATGTTTAATGTATACTTACTGTGCATTAATCACTGTTATAGGCACTGGGGCTACATAAATAAATTAGTCATTCTGTAGTAATAAATGCTAGGTTATTAAAAATGTTATGAAATGATTAAGATGTACAAAAGCATAAAAATAATAAAACATTCTTATGTATCTGTCATTCAACTTAAGAAGTATTACCTGTACAGTTCAGGATTCCTGTAGCCCTGTCTCATGCTTAAATTCGAAAATTTTTATCATTTTACATTTATATGTACTTTAACTTTAGTTTTACTAAATTATATATAGAAATTATTAACATGTTTTAAACATGTGATATGTACAATCAGCTGTAATATCCATGGGTTCTGCATCTGGGGATTTAACCAACCATGGATTGAAAATAATTCAGAAAAAAATTTCATGAATGAAGAACATGTGCAGACTTTTTTCTTTGTCCTGAAGTACTATAAATAATATAGAAATTACTTCAGTTACATGGGAGGATATGCATTGGTTATATGCTAATACTACAGCTTTTTATAAAGCAGGCTCTACCACTCGAGCCACACCTCCAGTCCATTTTGCTCTGGTTACTTTTGGAGATCAGGCCTTTCAAACTATTTTCTTGGGCTGGCCTCAAACCATAGTCCTGCCTATCTCAATCTCCCAAGTAGCTGGAATTATAGGAATGAGCCGTTGGTTCCCAGTTGGCATGTTTTTTCTTGTTGATTCATTTTTACCATCAGAATGTTTCAATAGTTGAGTTTGCTACCATATTTGTTGTTAATACTTGGTGTATGAAATGTATATGTATGGGATCTTTATTTATATTTTTCTGATTAGCAGTATCACATGAACATCTCCTTTGTGATAATTGGCTTTTTTAGGTGTATTCTACCATAACTATTAAAATTATTTGCCCATTTTTCTTCTAATTATGCTTTGTAATTTTGTAGTTCTTTATGTGTTCTGGGAAGTAATCCTTTTTTAGTTAGATGCATGGAAAATATTTCCTTTCATTTTCTGAGTGAATTTTCAGTTTTTTGTCCATGTTATTTAAGAAATTACCTACCCCAAGGCCTCATCATTTGCCATCCTATCTTCCTAGGAATGGTTTAGATTTTGCTACTAAGTTTCCAGATATGCACGTGTATGTCTGTTTCTGCCTTCTGAGTTCTGCTCAGCTTATTCAATGACTACACACTGAGTTTTTTTCTTTATTCATTTATTCATATGTGCATACATTTTTGGGGCCATTTCTCCCCCCTGCCCCACCCCGTCCCCTCCGCTTCCCTCTGTCCCCCTCGTTCAGTTTTTACTGGGTGTCATTGACTGGTTCTTACCAGACACCTGTGCCTAACACAGGCAGGTACCACTGCCCTTGGGATACTCATCTTCCGGGGCTTCCTTCTACCAGTACTATGCTTGTTAATTGCTGTAAGTCTGAATATCCCAAAGGGAAAGTTCGGCCCTTTTGTTCTGTGAAATTGCTTTTGCCTCTCCTGGTCCCTTATTCTTTTGAATCAGCTTAATAATCTTCTCAAATTCTGTGAATAATATTGTCAATTAGATAGATGGCAGTTGTTCCTTTTCTTTCCCTGTAAATCTTTGTTACTTTTTCCAAGAATATGTAGAAAGTTATGTTTTAAGACTAATTGTCAATAATGTAGTCAATTTTAATGATTTTTTGCTTGAAAGTTAATTATATGTATAAAAACATATATGGATTATAAAATATGAATAAACCTGAGATACTTTCTGTAAGGGATTGTTCAGAATTGTTGTCTTCTGATCTCTTGTCTGTCTGCTTTTCTCTGTTAAAAAATATATTTATATTTTATATCTTAGTATTTATTATGTTCATATTTTTATTTTCAGTTGGAATATCTGGTGTATCCCTACTTCTTCTGTATACATTATTCTTTTTCTTTTTCTTTTTTTAGAGTGTTTGGAACCCAAAACTTCATGCATGTTAGACAGGTGCTCTACAAATGATCTATACCCCCAAAAAACTCTCCTCTACACAGTATTATTTAACAAAGCCGTGACCATATAGTAAGCTCCTAAAACACAGTTGATTTTTTTAAGTTTTATAGTTGATTTTATTACAAGGCACAGTGGGCCACTGGTGCCTTATAATACAACTGACATAGCTTTTTTGGCTTTTCTTGTATAGGGTAGGGGATACATGATAAGGGAGACTGTGGTCAGTTCCACCCACTGGAACGTAATTTTTATTTTTATTTTATTTTTGGTGGCACTGGGGTTTGATCTGAGGGCCTCGCTCTTCCTAGACAGGTGCTCTACCACTTGAGCCACTCCATCAGCCCCAGGACACAATTTTTAAAAGAACTGTAATTAGTTCATTTCTTCCTGCTTTTCCTTTTCTACTTGTATGTTGTAGACAGAATGAGGTGGGCATTGTGGTTCCCCATCTTCAAAAGATTATTTTTATTTAAGAAAAAATACGAATCATCTTGATACTGATACATTATTAAATTTGTGTCATTAATCCAAATCTTTCAAATTTATTATAAACAAAGATTAGTAAAGCATAACATTAAGAATCATAATCCACCTTTAAAAAGTGGCATGTTAATAAAACAAACAGTATTAGAAATGGGATATTTAAATACCTGTTTATGTAATGACAGAAACTATATGCAAAATTGTATAATATGAAATTGGAGCCACCTGCTGGCTAATAAAATAACACTTTGTGTCCTGGCAACATGCATTTTATGCAACTAAGAAAAATAAAAAATTCAGTAGATAAAATTTTCTATCCAGACATTGGAATTTAAGATAATTTTAGTTTTGTTGCTTGTGCTTTGGATGGTTCCTGTATTTTGTGAGATAAAATATGTACGTTTCTATTAGGAAACTAATATTACAAGCCATTATTAGAAATTCATGTACTCGAAATTGGCCAAACTTCATGGATTATTTTCTTCTGAATCCTTGGATAGTAAATGTGAGGTTTGGGGGGCTGCTTATTTTTATTTTTAAAGAAAACTTGAAATCAGTGAAAATTTTCAGTGCTCCTGGTTTCTGATTCCAGGATATTAGGTTTTATTGTATGTAATTTATAATTTTAAGAATCAGTATATTCTATGTAGGTGATCATTGCTTGGTACCATACAGATTTCTGTGTTACTCCTTATCTGTAGGATCTTAGAAGTTTCTCATCATTAGCTTCTTAGGTCTTTAGATCCTTTCTTAGATATTGATGTTACCCTGACACTCAGGATCCAGGAGAAACATCTTTGGTTTGCCATATGACTATTATCATACTTTGTCAAGTGTTTCATTTTTCAGGGCTCCTTCCTAAGTGTTGAAATCTTCCCTGTGATAGTTATTGGAACCATTTATACTACTAATTATCCATGATGAGATTAGAATCACTTAAATTTGTGAAAACTCCAAGTGGATGGCTGCTAAATTCCTCAACTGGAGTTTATAGAACTCTGGGTTTAGACAGTCTCTGTTCCTCAGCGCTAGTAATCTCTCTCTTGTCCTGACCTAGACTTTCTGTGTGTACGTTGCAAGTGATAAGTAAGCTATTCCAGTTTTCCTTGTGTGAGTCAAATGGTCTTTTCCTCTGAGTATCATTCTCATAGAACCAGTTCTAGAGATGTGGTAAGACATATTTCTATCAGAGATACAAGAATTTGTTCCTAGTCCATGGGAGTGAAGACAGGGTTTCCAGTAAACCATTGCTACAAATTATGTCATAGTTGGCCAGCAGCAATCAAGTCAGTTTTGGTTTCTTGTTTTTATTTTTTTACTCTACAAAATGTTGTCGCAATACTAGCTAATTTCTCTGGTCCAGTTCAGTTGTCGTTTTTCCTGTGGCTCATTGTTGATTCTGTGAAGTGAGACAATGTTCTCTTAATCATCACTTGTGTTGCTATTTCTATTATTTCCTTTTGTTTGAGTGATTGTTTCTATTGTTAGCATTTTAAAAAGAAGAACAAATGCTACATTTAGAAATAAGATGCTATATTTTCCAAGCCAGTATACCTTTTACAAAAATTTGTGGCTTTTTATATTTAGCACATTTAGTAGAATATATTTCTATTTTCTTTTATAATATTCTATAAGTATTATGTAAACATTTTATTGAACACTCACCATGTAGAAGATGGGTGACAGGTAGTGGAAGCAACCATGAATGAAACAGGGCACTTTCAATGCAATGATTTTTATGTGGTGACAGTCTCATTTCTCCAGGCCTGGCAATATTCCTGTATGGCATGGCATATGCCCGTGTCTTCTTTTTTAGGAGTGTTGGCCTGAGATCAGTCACTTCTTTATAACCTTGCATGGTGATTACAGTAAATTTGAATGTTCTTTTAGAGTTGAGAAAGTATATGTCGACAATCTTGTAAAGATGACATACACGTCTTTTAGAGCGTAATATATTTCTGAATGATGAGAAGTTAATTTGTTCATTGGTCACTACATTGTAGTACAGTCATAAATGGATGAAGAACAGGTTGAGCCTGACACATTTAAAGAGACCTTGAGATAAAAGAAGATCCTTTAAATCTACTGAGAATGGTTCTTAGAATAATTTAAGAGGCAGTATGAGTGTTTTGTATCCTTGAAAACTCTTTGAATGGCAACTTTATATACCAGATTATATTTAACTTTCCCTTACTCAGCTGTTTGTCAGAGTCCAAGAGTTGTTTTATTCTGAATTAAGAATTCCAATGTCTTCTCATGTCTGATTTTAACATACCTTTGCCTCTGTCTGACATTGGAGAAGAGGGTGTCATTTCAAATATATGTTTTCTTTAGCCATTTAAGTTCACTAGTACCAACAAACTGGCACTTTTGTGGCTTTATATTTATAAATGTGTTTCAGCATTTTTCACGTGGTCAGGTGTCTGTTATAGAGAAGGCAAAGAACTTATAAATTCACTTCATTATGTTTGAAAGATAATTCAAGGCGCCTGTTTATGCAGGGGTAGCCCTTTCTGCTGCTGTTCACATGGGGGAAAATGGGGCAATAAAGAAATATTATAGGACAACTGTCCTGGTTTTACTTAGAATATAAAATGTTATCTGAAGTTCAATATTAATTTTAGTATTTCCTTCCACATAAGTAAACTTGTGAGGTCTGCTTAATGAACTTCGAAGATTTTTAGAAGCACTTTCATTTTAATTTCAGTGTGAATATAATTTTTCATACTTGTACCAGAGTCCTTAATCTTGAATGTCATCACACCAGTGTTGTCTCAAGATCATTAATGTAGCATAATCTGTACTCTTCTTGTGAAAAATGATTGTCATAATCAACCCATTATTGTAATATTGTAACACCATTCCTGAAGTGTCCGGTTATGTAAAATAAAAAGATAATGATAATGATTCTGATGACAGGGGAATAATACAGTGTTAATATGATATGTCTATTGATTCCTTATCTTTACTTTCATAGCTTATGAGCTTGCTCATAAGGGCTGAAGTATTTCCTGAGGTTTACCCTTTCTTTTTCTTCAATACATAGGGCTGTGAACTTATTTCAACTCCTGATCAAGACTACACTGACTTTACCAAGTGCCTTAAAGTGCTCCAAGAGAAGATAGAAGAAAAAGACCTCCAGGTAGGACAGGCACCTAAATGGTAGCTAAAGATCTTATCATCAAGATGCAACAGATTCTGTTTAAAGTTTTTATTTCTCTGCCTCAGTGTTTACCTTTGTGCTGTTGTTTTTAAGATTTCTGTCAAATTTTCTTCTGTGTATCAAATAAATCTGTTCTTACCTGCACAGACATTAATGTGTGTCCATAAAGCAGAGGTCACAAATATAAATGTGTCATAGTGACAAGGTATAAAGTGGGTGACCCGGACCGTGTAAAGGTAATCCAAATTGAGAGCTCTTTTGGCCTCATATCACTAGCCATTCTTCATGTTTAGTAGAATGGTGCAATGCAGAGCTAAATGTGTTTTTGCAAAATGTCTTTTTAAATGTTGCATGTGCAAAACAAATAAACAGATATGCCTACATTTGGCCAGTGGGTCTTGACTCATATTAGCAAATAGAAGATCAACTTTATTTATTTTTTCAGCCAGAGACAAGCCTACTGCTTTGCATCTGTGCATCTTTAAGATATTCATTAACAATTTTAATCCATCACATCATCCAGATGTTTAATCAAATTAGTTATGATACAAACCTATAATTTACTGTAAGTATTTCTAAATACCTGGTTATACTACACAGAATTTCTTAGGTCTTAGGAAGTTCCATAAAATTAAACTGAAACATTGAATCACAACTAACTTTTTTTTTGTTCCTTCCAAGGGTAGTTAAAGTAGTAAGTTAGCTGAGATACATGAGCAGTTCTGGGTTTCTTATTTTGTTTTGTTTTGGTTTTTGCTGTACTAGAGTTTGAACTAAGGGCTTCACACTTCCTAAGCAGACTCTACAGCTTGAGCCACACCTCCAGACCTTTTTGTTCTAGTTATTTTGGAGATAAGGTCCCCCTCTTGCTTGGGCTGGCCTGAACAACAATCCTCTGTTTTAAGCTTCCTGCCATCACTGGGGTGACAGATGGCATGCCACCGTGCTTAACTCTTTTCCATTAAGATGGGGTCTGCAAACTTTTTTGCCCCAGCTTACCAGGAACTATGGCCCTCCTGGTCTCTACTTCCCAAATAGCTACGATTATAGGCATGAGCCACCAGTACCTTGCTTAATTATGTAATTTTAAACCAAAAATTCTAGGAAAATAACCTGTTTTCCTAGAATGCTTTTGATAGTAACATTTCAACACAGCCCCCATAATCTAGCACTAGAGCAGCCATCAGGCACAGCTCAGTGAGATCTCTGTTTCCTTGATTAATCTTAGCTCTGCTGTATAGGCTTTGTCTTCAGACAGGTTTCCCTGTCTTTCTCCAGTACTTTACCCTTCACAGTAGGTAGAGTAAGGTGTGGGCTAGGGGGTTGTCTAATCACGTGCCACCATCATCAGCCTTCATTCCCAAGGTCTATCAATTAAGCTGCCTCTAGATTTGGCAAAGTAGGGTAAGGGCATCCTGATTGTCTTGGACTGGAGGAAGGGATGCGGTCAATCCACGTGGCTCCTATATTCAAGCCACATAGTTAATACACACTTGACAGAATGGAGTAGGTGTGAAAGAGGTAATGCTACAAAAATTTACTCCCTAGCAATAAAGTGTATCAGAGATTTACTCTAGCATGTATTCGGTAGGTGGAGATAGTAAATCTTTTTCCCTTTGAAGAAAAACCTTATTAACCATCATAATTGGCGAGCAGCTCAGTGTGCACACACAACAAACGAAATTGAGTGAGCATTTCTCATCTCTGTGATAGCTCTGCTGAACTTTAGCAAATGGGTAGTCTATTTCCAGCAATAAATTGCTATAATTAAATATTTGTTTAATAAGAACAGAAAATAGCCAATTGAAAGTTATCTATTTTATCCAGATAAAGATTTTGAGTTTCTTAGAAAAAAACTATAAATCTTCACAACTGTGTTTCGATTTTTCTCCAGTGGTTCCACTGAAATTACTAAAAGGTAGGAATGCAGTTGTGTTAATCTCATTTGTTTTGTTTAATTGATAGTATCTATAATATAGTATAGTCATTGAACCTCTCAGCAGATAATCTTACCTCAAACTTAACAAGACACAAGTCCAGAGAGAGCCTCAAACTGGGTGAAGAGGGAATGACTTGCTTAAAAAAAAAAAAAAATCAGTATGACAGAGACATGGCCAATCCAGAGGGGAGTCCTGGAGGGATGTGAACATGGCTCAGAGGTTGTCAGGACTTGGTGGCCTAATGAGGTACATCCTGAAGGGGTTCCAGTTGGATGATGGCAGCTCCCTGCACCTATATCTTCATTAGGAACTCTTGGTGCTGGCCACAGTGGCCATAGCCTCTGGTATGCTTTGAGCTTAGCACATCCTTGAACCTTACCTTACTGTAGTCTTTTTCCTGGTCCCTAAAATCTGCCATATTTCCTTCTCTCATCTGCCTCAGGGTGTTTTCACATGTTTGCCACACTGCCTAGAATTTTCTTTCTGTTAGCCTGACTTTCCTTAACGCTCACTTGGGTTAAGTTCTGCTACTCACATTTCCATAAACCCCTTTTTATTTTTCCTTTATGGCACTCTGAGTATTTTAATCATTTTATTAATTATTTCTAATTGTTTCCTTGAAGCCTTTCTTCCCAGCTTGATTGTACAGCCCATGAAGTTGGGGTCAGGTATGCTAATTCGAGACTTAATGGAAATACTTTGCATAAAGAGGCTCTATGAATTCAGGATAGTGTGGTCTGTGGGAACACACAGGAGTGAAGAACATAACACAGTTAGGGGAAAGGCTTTTTAGAGAAGCTGAGACATAATGAACAACCAAGAGTAAGACAGCAAAAGGGAGAAGAGTGTTTCAAGAAATGCCACAGTGTGCCCAGAGGACAGATAGCACTTGATAAGGACAACAAAACTCCACATCCATGCTTTCAAGGTCCCAGCTGGGCCTGAGAATTAAATTGACGTAAGACAGATCAATAGGAGAAAAGCACACACATTTATTTAATACAAATTTCACATAGCATCAGAGCCATCATAAGAAATGAAGAAATGCAATGAAGCCACAAGTAGTAATTAGAGTCAGTGCTTCCAGACTGGATTGGACCAAGAATATTAACTTGTGAAAAAGCAACTAAATTATACAGGAGACTTAAAAGATAAGAGCCATTTTAACCAACTCTGCACAGAATTCCCATCCTTAAGGGTGCTGCCTCTTCCACATGGGAATTTCATCTCCTGCTTTTAAGAAATAGAATGGAACTCAGTGGTCTTTTTAACATAAATATTCAATATCCCAGAGTGATGTATTTTAGAATGGCTTATTTTGAACTCGCTCAACTTCACTGAACTGATAGTACATATTTTGAAGTGGCTTATGATGAAGGATATGAGGATTAGTTTGGTGTTTTAAAAAGCATGCCTAGATAAACTGAAGGCTACATTGCTCATAATTAGGAAGTAGTTCTCATGCAGACTAAAAAAAAGTGGTTACAGTCACCTCCCTTTTCTGTGGTTTCATTGTCTGTAGTTTCAGTTACCTGTGGTCAACCACAGTCCAAAAATATTAAATGGAAATTCCCAGAAATAACAAATTCATAATTTTAAATTTTGTGCTGTTCTGTGTTACATTACAAAATTGTGCATTGTCCTGTTCCATCTCTCCAGGAATACGAGTCATCCTTTTGTCCAGTGTATCCATGTTGTATATGTTACCTTCCCATTAATCATTTCATTGATCTTTAGCTTATCAGGTTGATTGACACAGTATCACACGGATTGTGTTCAGGTAACCCTGATGTGGTCGCCTAGTACCATGTCACCTTGTCTAGCTCATTCATTCTTACTTCATCTTGTCACATAGGCATTGTATTACTTTACATCATAATATGAAGAAAAGGATTAGATCAGTATAGTAAGATAGTTTGAGAGACCACACCTGAATAACTTTTAGTCTAGTATATTGCTATAATTGTTTGATTTTGTCATCAGTTATTGGTGCTAACCTCTTACTCTGCCTAACTTTAAATTAAACTTTTATCATTGTTATGTATGAATTAAGAAAAGAAACATAGACTATCAGTAGTTTCATTTGTCCATTGAGGGTCTTGGAAGGTAACCCCTGAAGATAGGCAGGGACAGCTCTGTATTAAAGCTGAGGAAGACTGTGGAGTAGCTCAAGTGGCAGAGCGCCTGTCTTACCAAATGTGAGGCCCTGAGTTCAAACCCCAGTACTGCCAAAAAAACCCAAAATCTGAGGAAATATTGAATCTGTGAACTTCCATCTGATTTTTATACTTTTTATAGGTTCTTTTTTAGTATTTAGTCTAGAAGTACAGCATTGTTTTTGATTTGATGAAATAATATAGAAAAACAGATTATAGACCGTTCCCTTTATATGTCTTACCACGCTACAAGATCATGAAGTCTTTTAAAATTTTTCTTCCTAAAATATATAGTAGCATTATCAAATGATCTTTCATGCTTCTCTCCCCTAACAAAACCTACTAAATTATCATTTATTTCTGGTCTTCTTATTAAGACTATATATATGAATTTGTAATCAAGTTGTAACCAAGGATAAGAAATCTTACTATGGAATAAATTTTTAAATATGATACAAATAACTGAAATGCCAAGTAGCCTTTAATACCCTAAGGAACAATATTGTGAAGTGTTTTAGAACTTTGGGTTAAGTTCTATTTCTAGCCTAAAGGAGTTTACCCTGTAGAATATGAACTTGACTAAAGAAAACTTTCCCTAAATTGTCTTTCTTCATTCATCTTTTTGAAACCTAATTCCTCTGCAAAAGTGTTCTCTGATACAGTTTACTTTTTCATGCTTTGCTTTCATGTTGCCACATTGTTTATCTGCAGCTGAGTCATGAATAACACACTGTCAGGATACCATGTGGTGTGATGAATCTTCAAACACATATTTTCTAATGCTGTAAAACACACTTGAAATGAAATCATGGGGTTCAGTAGAAAATATTAGAAGACATTTCTCCAAGCATCTACAAATGCAAGACACACAATCTTTAGGATGAAGCAGAAATAATCTAGATTACAGGTCCCTAAGAACAAGCTGGGTCTCCTTAAGGTATTCACTAGTATCACATGGTAATACAATCAGTTTTCAACATAGACCTTATATGAGACAAAATTTGGGCAGGGAAGTTTCCATTAATTTCTGTTTACACTTTTCAAGTATTAAACTCATTCGTTTCATTTGCTAAAATTCTAGTACATTTTATCCCTTTATGCCATATTGCTGACTAAGCAGTTTTTAAATCTTGATGCAAGATACTGAATAGGTACTCTGAATGAGAGCAAGTACTTATATTTTATCTACATACACACAAATATTAGTGACTAAAAATAAGATTTAATATAAAGAATATAGGCTTATGGATGGCTCAAGTGGTAGAGTAGTTGCCTAATATGAACAGCATGAGTCACTGGTTCAATCCCCAGTACCACAAAAAAAATGAATCCTCCTTATTAATGTTTATACTCTCTCTTCAACAAAATTAGAGAAGTGAGGGGATAAGGAGGAGAGGGAGGGGGCAGGGGGAAATGGAGGGGACGGGGGGGACGGTGAGAGAAATGACCCAAACATTGTATGCACATATGAATAAAAGAAATTAAAAAATCTTATTATATAGGTTATTAAATTAATTTTCATTCTTTTAGTAGCCTGAATAAATACTAAATTGTGATTTAAATATTTTATATATATAGAGAGAGAATGTTATTTAATTAATCTAAGTTGGAGTTCTCTACTATGTCATTAGGACTTTGTTAGGGAATTGTAGGTTGTCTTTCTACTTTAGTTCCTTATGGTATCTCTCAGGTGGATACATGTCTTTATATAAAACCCAAGCACTGTAAGTTTTAAAGTAGCTATGTCCACCAAATGACAATATTGAATTCAGGTGTGCATTATTTTTAATGGTCTAATGGCTTTCTGTTATGCACATTGTAAATATCTGTACTTCTAACTTGAAAATCAAATTTAAGACTACATCTTACATCTGACTGGGTAGATCTTTCAGGAATATAAGAAGGTCTGGCTTATAGACTCACAGGAAGAACCTGATAGAACCCTGAGGGTCACCTTCCAAGGTACCCTGATGACTCAGAACAGCTTGTCCTGATAAACTAATGTCTTTGGCCAGATGTATAGCAAAATACAATACGTGTGTGTGTGTGTGTGTGTGTGTGTGTGTGTGTGTGTGTGTGTGAAATAGTATGTGGGGGGGAGGGGGTACAATCTTAATCAAATTATGAAAATTGATATCATTAGTGACAATTCTTGTTGGTGGCACATAGTCTCCACATGAATACAGTGTGAAAAGGGCACTTTCAGAGTTATTTCTTAAAACCCAAAATTTTAGTTTAATGTTAGAAAAATTAGAGAATCCAAAATAAAAGGACCTTTTATGAAATACCTGAACAATATTTTCAAGGTCATAGAAAAATGGAAATTTGAGAACAGAATTGATTAAGCTAACTTAAGTAAATGGAATGAAATATACTGATTTGGATCCTGAAGTAAAGAGGTTAGTGGACAAATAGTGCAGTACAAATAAAGTCTGGAGTTGAGTTAAGTCACCAGTAGTGCATTGTGGTTATAAAGACATTAATATTGCAAAAAAAAAAAAAAGCATTGAGTGAAGAGTATATTCTCTGTACTATCTTTGGAACATTTTAACAAATCTAAAATTATTCTAGATACAAAATTTACTGAAAAGTGTATTCTTTGCTTCAAATGTACTATTACCATAGAACTAGTGTAACTGTTTGATGACATGATTCTATAATATAGAATGAAAACAATTACTTCTTAGACATAGATATATCAGCATTGCTATTTGTGGAGTCTTCCCATTAAATGTTTCAGAGCCCATAAGGGCTCTGAAAAGGTTTCAAATTGTGAGTCTCTGCTGCATGTTTAAACAAGTATTTTACATGAAAACTCTCTGCTAGAAAATCTTAGCTCGAGAGTTGATGGCATTTAAACTGTGGGCTAGCCCAGATCCTGTCCATCTTCCCATTTTCCCATGGTGTACAAATTTCAAATATGGTAGGACACAGTCAAATATAGAACTAGTCCATGATGTGTTTTTATCAGGATGGACTTGAGAAGGACTAACTGTACATTTCTGCATTCTTTCCTTGGTCTGTTAATCTTCTCCATTCTCTTTTACCACCTTCCTTTCTTCCCAGCACTTCTTATGTCAAAGTTCTGTCACACTTGCTTCTCCTCAGTTTCTGTTACTACTTTTATACCATTAACTCTCTAATTTATGCCTCTAATCCTAAACTCCAAAGCCATATTTCAACCCACTAACTGGAAGGTTAGAGGAACTTTGTTTCTTTTCTAAAAATTCATCACCTTGCTCGTAAAAATCTCATTTTCTTCTTCTGTATTTCCTTTCTCATTCAACAGCACTACCATCTATCCACCTGCATAAAACCTAAGAGTAACCTTATGTTTTACTCTGCCAAACCCCCAGTAGTTTATCACAGTTCCTTGAAATTCCACAGATTTCTCTTTCTTGTGTTCACTTTGGTCTTTGCTATCTCATTTCTGCCGCAGTAATTTAGACGTTTATAACTTTTTATGTAGGTGATTTTATTATCTTTTCTTTACTCTATTTACTAAAAGTTCATTTGCTGTATCTTAAATTTTAATCTACTTTAATTTTTGTTACTTCCCATTGTTATTTATTTAGCATTTGTTCAGTGAATAAATGCATTTCCAGTAACATCAGTACAAATTTCAGACAGCATTATGGCGAGCCTTAGCTGGCATGAAGAACGCTACAACTCTTCTTGGTAGCTTTTATGATTTCATATGCATTCCGCAACATGTTACCAGTTTCCTTAGCATCTCTTCATCTGTGACAATAATGATAACAAATACAGTCGTTATGAAAAGTAAGAACCTCACTTTAAACTTTCCTACAGTATTAGTCTCCAAAGCATTAATCAGAGGTTAGATCATGTGACTGGGGTAGGACTAGCATTCTTTCTAACTTCATGATGATAAAAAAGCTACTAATAAAATAAGAATGCTCATCTAACAACAGAGATATAAAGTACAGAACTTACTTCTGTGCCTGCCCTACACAGCCCTTATTTATAAAGCTGTAATTCTAGTGAAGTAGTGGTAGTAGTGTTCTGCAACTTAGCTTTTGTGATCTTTTGGAGGAATGGGTTTTGTGGTATAATGTGATTTGTAGGATTAGAGTATGTTTTTAGAAATTGCTGAAACTAGTTAGTTACAGTTTGCTCACCAGATTATTTTCTTTTGGAAAAATTCTAATTTTATAAGAACTTTCTTAATATCAAAGATGAATTAAGCAGAGAACTCCTTAGATGTTTGTTTCCTAGGGAAGGTGTGTGACTTGCCCTATTGCCAAGAAACTAGTGAAAAATCGTATCTCTATATTGTATAAGGGTATCCAATTGGGAGATGAGTTGTACAACCCAACCATTTTTTGCCTCCTTTCCTGTTGGGGAGAAAAAAAAATGAGAGGCATGTTTTACCTTCTGTAATCCCAGAAGTGACTTTGTATGCCTTACACATTATTCCACATTAGACAGCAGTTCACATTGAAGATCTAAACGCATACTTTCTCCTCTTCTAGGACAGATACTACTTGGTGTCTTCTTTGAGTCATTTCGAAAAACATGTGTAGTAGTTATTCTGTTTCCATACAGTGATTCTATGAATATGGCAAAGAACCTCCAGTATCATAGACGAGATGGGTATACTGCATTGGTAACCTGGCTTGCGAATAGATCCATCTCGGCAGCTTGTCATATATAAAGCCTTCTCTATGTCACCCTTTAGCTTTTAATTTGAGAAGTTGATGTTTTTGTATATTGAAATATCATGTAATGAAATTAAGCTCACATTGATGAGACCTTCCATGGCCACCTGTGTCAGCAGACCCCCTCTCACCTTTCTCATCAATATGTGTTGAGGATATTTGCTTTTATTACATCTTTACATAGTAGAATTCAAACCTCACATAAGCCATACCTGACACATAGGGCAGTCCATAGTTATTAAATGAATGAATTTGTAAGAATTTGAATGAATCCCTTATTAAAGCAAGCTTTTATCAAATATTAGCAGACCTATTATCTGCTTTAACTTACAGAAGCTCTTTCCATTGCTTTAGGTCCTGTCCATTATAGTTGAAACACTTCTATTTTGACAGTGCATGGAGAAATCCACTAGTATATCCATTATTGTATGAGTTCATACATGATATTATTATTATATATGACTATATATACTTATCACATGTTCACGATTCAATAACCATTTATTATATTCAACTTTAGTAGGATATATGTTACATGTAATTAAAAATTATAGATTTCATATAGTACCTTCATTTCTTAAATAAAAACTCAGAAAAATTCTTTATTCAGATTGTTTTATAATCAGACATTTCACTTTACAGCCAAAATAAAAAATTCTAGATGGTGCACATGTAACTGACTATAACAAGTTTGACACAGTGACTCATACCTGTAGTCTCGGCTACCCAGGCAGCAAGGATAGGAAGGACTGAAGTTCTAGGCTAGCCTTGGCAAAAAGTTAACAAGACCCCATCTCAACCAATAAAACTGAATGTGTTGATGCATGCCTGTCACTCCAACTACACTGGAGGTTTAAATAGGACAATTCGGGTCCAGACTGGCCCAGCAAAAACACAAAAGATCTTGTTCAAAAATTAACTAAAGCAAAAAGAGATGGGGGAATGGCTCAAGTGGTAGAGTACCTGCTTAACAAGTGCAAGACCCAGAGTTCAAACTCCAGGACTGCCAAAAATAAATAAATAAAAGACTGTAACAGACATCTCAAATAATGGCATTTCCCTATATGAAAAAGATTAGATAGAAAGAACTGTATACCTAAAATGAAGTTATAGAGCATCCACACTTTTCATTTTCTACTCTAATTGAACAGTCACCAGTCTAGAATAGAAGATACAAGGTCTCTCTTTAAAATCCAAGTGATAGCATATGTGGTTCTAATTAGAAGTCAAGATCTGTTCAGTATGCCCAATAAATGCTGAAAATCATTATCATTGTGCCTTGAAATGTGTTGCCACTGTCTTCTTATATTTTCAGGAAAACCACTTAGAACTCCTGCTTTGAGCTCCAAAAGTCTACTTTCATAGGGAACATGAAACACTTCTCTTTGGCAATTTAAATTCAGTACAATCTAATCCCAACATTCAGGAGGCTGAGGCTTTTAATGCATTTTAACTTGACAAAGTTGAGAATTATCTTTTAGGTGCTTTAAGCAATTTCAGCCATGAAAATATCTTCTTGCCAGATGAAGTTGAAAATGACAGGACAATACTGTATTAATGTTACAGTGGCCCACTTCAGCATTTGCATGTTTGTTTTGTCTTGTTTCGTTTTGGAGATAGGGTCTCATAGACCTTTTTAGTTCCTTAATTGGTATGTTCTAAGTTCTGAAACCTGCTTCTTTTTTGCCATGTTATAAGTTACTTACAAAAGTCAAAAGCTAAAAGATGACACTATATATAGATTGTTTCATAAGTCATTGCCATTGTGAACTTGACAATAATAAATCTTGTCAACTTACTTGAAGAATAATGACAGCAGTACTGTGCAATTCCAGCATCAGCTGTGTAACAGAGGCACTATTAGACTTTTATGACAAGTTTCACTACCTTTTTTGTCTGTGCTGTCTACCTCAAAGAAATGTTACAAGCTTAAACAGATAGTTTTCATAAACTTCTAGAAAGTAACATCTCTCTCACACACACACACATTCAGCAATATGTAAATATGTCTATATATGTCACTCCTTGCTTTTCAGTACTTAGCCAGCATTGTTTTCTTTGTCAAGTGCCAGAGTAATGACCTATATGTTCAGGGTTTGAAACAGATGCTGTGCAGGCTGAGTACCAAACAAGGAAGCAAGGAGAAGAAAAAGACTTCTGGGCATTGAGTGCAAGCAGATTGTTTCCTAGATCATTTTGGAGAAGCCTTTGAGACAGGAATTCACATCTCTTTTTCTCCTTTTTCTTAGAGATCAGAAATCTTTTTTATAGTGTTGTGCAACAGGAGAAAATAGATAAACCCAGTGCTTTGAAGTGACTTGGGAGATGTTGCCACGAATATAAAAAAAGCTTACAACCTTAGCAGCTGTGGCAACCTAATCCATTCCTGGCAGAAGAGAGGCATGGTTTTATAGGTCCCAGGACAAGGGTTAAGTTTATCTGCTTACCAGGAATCTCAACTTGATGACTCACTTGCCAGACAGAATGGCCCACCAGTGCAGAGTTAAAGATTTGGTTGGTATGGTGCTGTTCTGTAAAAGACATACTGACCCTATGTTAAAAAGGGGAATTTTAGTTTGAATTACAGCATTGCGAATATGCAGAAATTGCAGATGGAGAAAGAAATTATATCTTGGGAACGTCTGTAAGAATAATGCACATGTAATGGGACATCCTGAAACTGCTTAGTACATTATAAAATTTCTCCCTTTTATTCTGTGTTAGCAATGCATACTAAATGCAGTAGTACTGCATCCATAATTATGATTGCCCACAATGATGATAGTGTCTATATTTTTAAATATTGACTTCTTTAAGCTATTAATTCTTGACTGAAAAAAATGGAATGTTATTGCTCATCAGAGAGCTATACATATCAGGTCAATATATTTTCCATGATGATTAATTAGGTAATCAGAATGAGGTTTATATCTCTATCCATCTATCTAAACACATTCTTCTTTTTGATAGGTGATGAGCCTCGGTATCTCAAAGTTCCTTTTAAATCAAAGAAAAAAACTGGAATCCTTTACTGCTCACTTTCTACCTTTCTTTCTTTGGAGCTGGAAGTAGAGAATGTTACTCTGCTTCCATGACCTTTGCTACCCAGTAACAGATTCCACGGCCACCATGGTATTCTGCAACAGATGGCGGCATGCTGAAATCCAGTTGCATGGACTGGAAATAAGAGAGTACCAGCTTTTCTCCTGAACCTGCCATGTACTTTGTCCTCTAAGCACATTTGTAAATGTGTATCTTTTCCTTTATGAACGTCTGGGTCGACATATTTTGAAACACATGAGGAAGTAGAAATGTATGAGCTCAACGTACATTGATTATATTCTATTTCCTCATCTACTTCTGTTAGAGATTTTAGATCTTATAAAATTGACCATAAAGATTATGATTTTTAAAGCTTCCACAGAAATAAATTATTTTAGAGAAGTTCCTATTGGACAAATATTTTATGCCAGACTGTAGATTTACTATGAAGCTCATTAATATGAAATAAACTTAGGAAAATAACAAAAAGCATTGTGAATGATTTAAAGTAAACCTGAGGATGATGACATGACCATTTATTTTGCATTCATGTATTAGTTGATGCAAACTTACTGTAGTATGGAAACTAAACATTCAGTATCAATGTTACTGTGGTAGCAGTTTTAGCATTTTCATTTGACATTATAAAATGGTCTAACTCATATCTAGAAAGCAAAGTATTAATGGCCAAGTGCAAATTTTGCAATCAAAATGCTCTATTCTCTCAGAAAGTGGAAAAAGGGTAATTAACATAAACTATTTATATTATACCACATTGCAAAACTTAATGATTGCACTATGGCAAGTGTGAGAGCTACCTATTATAAACCGGACAATAAAAAGTGAAGACAGTTTTATGCTAGTAAACTTTGAGAAAATAATGCACCAAAAACACTACAAAGAACCTAATCTAATTCATCCAGACATGGAAACCAAGCATTTCATGTATCACTTTAGACAACAATATGCAACTAAGAGTTATTTTTATGGCCGAAGCAAAGCAGAAAGTATTGTTTGCTGAAATAAATCATGATGCTAAGATAAGTGCTATTAAAAAATGACCATGAGTGCAGAAATATGAGTCTGTTGGGACCAGAGAGTATCTTTACTGCATTTAGTCTGTTACTAAAATGGCTTGGAAAATTATCTGCCTTTTGTCCACGTGGTCAGTTGTGATGAGAGAGGACATAGGTTCCATTTTCTGGGACCCATAACCCAGTTTCCAGAGAAAGGGAAAGAGTGACTGTTCAGTGTCCTTTCAGATATATACCTTAGTAAAGCAGTATGCATGTTAGAGATTTTTAGCCACAGTGAAAAATACCTGGTATTTTTTAGTAAGATTTCAAATGATATTTTTTCATTTGTCTACTAATCAGTAATTTAGCTTCTTAGACATTTGTATAATACCAATTATGATATCGTTTCAAAATGTGCTTCCAAGTAGGAAATTGTTTCTGAATGAGATATAAATTATACTTTCATTTTTGCTTTCCACTAAGTACCTACCATGCTAATAATGCTATGCCAGGTGTTATGAACTTTCCAAACCACAGGTAATGTATCTTTACATTTCTCGTAAATTCTGCAATTCAGAAGACTGCCTTGGAATTCTTTTTCCCTAGAGATAATCTTCATATGTAGGCAGTGTGGAGTTTGTAAACATAATTACATCCAGTAGGTGTTTATAAAACCTATGCTGTTTATTTATACAGGTACTAATTTTACTCACTCAAAAATATATTCCTTATTTTTCTTCTCAGTGAATTTAATTTTCAGCAGAGATAGTTGGATAAAATCATGTAAAATAAGAACTCATGAGGATGTGCTTTATTCATTCTGTCAGCAACCATTGCCACCAGATTCCTGACACAGAGAAATACATACAAATTTGCTCCTTCTATCCCTTGCTTAATTTACATGGGAGAGGCAAATTAATGTATTTCTACATTTTCATAGCTATCATACTTGTGTTTGTTTGTATTGAAAATTGTTCCTCCTGTAGAAATCTCATTGTTAAGGCTTGAGAACCTATAGTCTGGCTAATGTAGGAAGTGTTAGCCCTCAAGACACCACTGTAGGGAATGACAGTTATTACTACAACCACCCTTGACGTGTTTAACTAAAAGATTCAAAACCTTGCCCAGGATAGATCAGAAAAGCCTTCCAGTATTCTGGGACTGAACTCAGTTATTATCCTACCAACTGCCATGCCAGCACAGCACAATCTAAAGGTGAGCTAGAAAATCACTTTCGTGCCTGAACAGCTCTTGCAGAAGGAGTACTGGGGAGGAGGAGTAGTCAACATAGTCAAGTGAGTTAGGTGGTGTGTGGTAGGGCGGGGGGTCAACATATGAAGAATCTTTCATCTCTAGGTAAAGAATTTTCATCTATAGGTAATGGTAATCCATTAGAGAATATAGAGCAGAAAAATCACAAGATGATTTAGAAAGATAATGTAATAGTAGTTTTTAAACTGACTAGAAGGATGGAAGTTTTAATGATAGTAATAAAAGAACCTATTACAGTGTTCTTTCAAGAATAACACTTCAGTCATTTTCTCCATTAGGATTTTAAGAAAGGAATAGGAACCTTTGAAATTATTCTTAAAGTATACTTGTAATGATTGTTTTTATATTTTGTTTTTTTGTTTGTTTGTTTGTTTGCCAGAATTGAGGTCTTTAACTGTTAAGCTAATGAACATGTTATAAATGGGCTAGCCACTGTTCTAAGTATTATTGATTGAGAAATGTAAACAAAATGATACCTGTTTCTGACTCTTAAGGATTTGCAGTCTTTGGAGGTGAATGCCTGTATTCACGTTACCTGATACTTTGTGACTAATGCTATAGTAGAAGTCTGATAGGATGGGTGACAAGCAGATCTTTCCTTCCTCTCTCTGCTTTCCTCAGTCTGATGACATAAAGAATAAATATTCTCCAAGAAGAAGGTCCTCAACAGAGCTATAACCACCTTGTCTTTGGACCTCCCAGCCTCCTGAACTCTGAAAAATAAGTGTTACTTAAGCTTCCAAGGCTATGATAATTCTTAATAACAGCATGTTTACAATTTAACAAAGTGAGATGAAAACACTCTGTCCAAACAGTTCTCTTTTTTTAGTTGGTGGAAGTAGTCATCCTTTGGAAATACACTAATCACATCCTTGACAAGAGAAGGAGAGGAAGGGAATAGTCCAAGTACTGGGGTTTGCAATCATTGATACTTTCTCAGGACTGAAATATTTCTAGAATGTAAATGTGGGGTGAGAGTTGAGGATGTAATTTACGAGCTAGCAGTAGAAGCTATTGGACTTCATCTTGTAGATCCTGGAAAGCCAATGCCTAATTAAGCAGAACATTGGTAAGATCAGATTTGAGATGTGGAAAATTTGGTCTCATTACAGTAGATGACTGCTTGATCGTTACAGAGGCAGGTGTGTAGGTAAGAAAGCCAGGCAGTAGGGTTATCCACGTGGAAATGCTGATATGTGAGTTAAGGCTGTGGCAGGGAGGGTGCTGTAAGAATTATTGGAGAAAAATCCTGAGTTGTCTTGGGCTTGAATGGAAGCCTCATTATCGTGCCATTATAAGAGGCATTATTTATTCCTCACCCAGACAAGCTTACATTGCACTGACTTACAATAAAATGTGGCCTGCTTGAAATTGAAATGGGATCCCTGTGGTGTTGTTTCCACAGGCTGACAATACCCTGTTTTTCAATGTAGCATACCAGGATGTCATAAAATTGGAGCTCTTTAATTTCTCTGACTTCTCATTGTTTTTCATATCAACTTCTGGAAATATATTATAGGCTCTTTTAATTTTTTTTGCTTTTTACATTTAAAAACAATTTAAATGATTTTTAAATTTTATGTTATCATGTAATAATTGGATATTGCTTGTTATCTCTTTTTTTCTCGTTTTCTAGCTTATTCTTTCATAGCCTACATTGGGTCTTCTGTCATCAAATTAGAATATCAAATATAATTGGACAAAAGTTTTTTACTGAAGCCGCAACATAGTATAGTACAGATCTTTGAAAGTTGGAGGAAGCTTGTTAAGCATGGTTTTGAAGTCTTTTTAGACCCTAGTCTTAACTGTGTTAAGTCGGCTATGCTAATATTAGTTGTAATTCTCCAATAGTAGAGAAAACATGTATCTTGGTTTACATGGCGGAGTCCTGGTTTATGCCTGTATTCTTGGAGTGATTATAATGTCCTCTTTTAGCTCCAAAAATATCTCACTTTGTTCATTAAATTATATGATCACCCTGTCAGGGGGAACCACAAGGAAATTGTTCATTTATACAGCCCCAGAAATTCAACCTATGTAAAGTAAATGTAATTAAAATATTCTGACAGCCACTGTCCTTACTGTAGACTTCATGCATGCTTTAGCTAGGTCTTTTTGAGGTCAAATAGAGAAAACCTTGTCATTTGGTTATTGAAAGGTTTTTATAGCTATAATAGAAAAATGAAATGGCTTTCTCTTTTGGTGTTATGTATTTCACAACTAATCTTGTTGAGATTCTGTTAAGACAGATAATGCAAAACCAATTTATTTTTCTAAATAAAATAATACAATTATTATTTAGTTAATAATTGTGGAAACTAGAGAACCTTACATGGAACAAAAGAAGTAAAAGGAATCTTGAATTTAGTCCATCCCTTCACCCAGGTCACAAGGAGGTCATCTATATCTAAGTGGATAAATGGCTATTTATGTAGTACACAATACCACAGTCAGACCACTAATGTATTAAACCTGGGATTTTGTAATTCATTTTGTTAAGTGTGATGATATATGAAAAACCAAAGACAATCCTTATTCACACCCCACTCCTTGCTAACAAAAAGGGTCCAGGTGAAATGTCTTGAGTTTCTAGTAAGTAATCTTGAAGGGGGAAGGGATCCAGTTCTAACATGGCTTCTTTTTGTGCTGATGTTCCTCTGTCTACTTCCTGCTTAACTGGGGAACTGGGGTGTCGAGGTCTCTTAAGGGGAGGGGGTTTCAGCAGGGTCCTCTGAGAGGTGATAAGTATATGTTGAACAAATGAATGAATGAAACAAGGGCTGAAGGTCAATAAAACAGCTTGGCCAAAGGACCTAAGCACTGGAGGAGATGAAGAACTTCTGGAGTCAGGGTATAAGAGTGGGCAGGCAGATAAAACAGAGAAAACAGAGGGTTTGTAAATTTTTAAGACAAGGTAATTGAGGTACCAAGTAAATGAGAAGGCTGGAGGCATGGCTCAAGCAGTAGAGTACCTGGCTAGCAAGTGGAGAGCCCTGAGTTCAAACACCAGTACCATATAGATAACCAGAGGAAGTACAATCAAGAAAAACCACTACCCACAAATCAACTCAGTTCTGTTCCCCAATGGGCCTGCTACAGTAGCCTGTAGTGAGGTCACAGAGAGGTAACTAGAGATAAAATCCTGCAGGACTTTGTAGATTATAATAAAAGTCATTGGAGAACTGGTTGGGAGGATTTTGAGCAGAAGGTCACAATGTCAATTACGTTTTAAGAAGAATATTCTTGTTACTATATTAGGATAGATTATGAATAAATAAGAGTAGAAATAGACCTGTTGGGGGTTATTGTGGTAATTCAAGTGAGATACAGCACTGACTCCATTCCCTGTCAGATTTTGGTGGCTGGATCACAGTTATCATGAAGGTGTAAAGAGTAGAGACATTCTGAATATATATTAAAAGAAGAGCTGATAGAATTTCCCGTGAGAATAAATAAAGATGTGAGAGAAACAGACATCAAGGATGACTCCAGGATTTTGGCTGGAGCAACTCATGTGTGGAACATGATTTAGGAAAACTTTGAGGTCTCTATTGGATATCCAAATGCAGGTTAAGTCAACAATTGGATAGTTCAGGCAGGATCTATATAAATCTAACACTCATATTTCACTGATTTTTCCCTTCTGCTCCTACTAATTGTTCATTCAGTCTAGCAACTAGCCTCTTGATGCCCTTTGAAAATGCCTGGAGACATGTCTTCTTCATGGCCTTGCTACAGTCTATTCTCTGAACATTCCCTCCACCCTATATACCATCTGACCCTGGATTCTGTTGCAATTCCTCCACCTCTGTTGGGTTGTGGCTGCGACTCTCTTTTTGTAAATTGCTTTAGCTGACATATTTAAAGTTGGAGTACAGTCCCGAGCAGCAGTTTTGATCTCTCTTTCCCTATGTTACTTTTATTACCATTTATTGGCTTTTAAAAATATATAACTAATATACTTTAACAAATTCATCAACTATGTATTACTTTCCATTTGAATATCAACCACACAAAGAAAGGGACTTTTGTTTTCTTTAATATATCCTCAGTATTTGAGACATTTCTGAGCACATGGGAAATGATCAATAAGAACTTGAGCTTTTCTTATTTGTTTGTTATTAACTAACAAATTAAACTCATAAATTCATCACATACATATCTTAGGTAGTAAATTTTTCATTAGCTTTTTTTAAAGCTATTAATTACTGAAACTTGCAAAGTAGGGAAGTACTAATTTGCAGGAATTGCAGCGTGCTACCTCAGCCTAATAACTGCTTCTTGCATATTTACTCATCTTTAGTTTTTTCTTCAGTATTTATATCCTTAAGGGAAGCTTTTTCTTTGGGAATACTGCTGTGGTCTGTGATTCATGGACCTCTAGAAGGAGAAATACATAAGAATATCAAAGATTATAACAAAACATGACTAGGAGGTATTAGAAATAAATACACAGGGATTTGGCTTCACCTAGATAGAAAAGGCACCCTAATAGTCTGCATTTGGGCTGTTTTTGCTGAAACATCCTGTCTTAGTGGCATTATTTTCCCAAAGACATAAATCTAGCCTTCTAAAACCTATGAGAATATGCAGGAGTGCAGTCTGTCCTCTTTTTTTTGTATTTCAGTGACTATCTTGCCCCACTCACAGCTAGAACCAGAGAACAGTCTCTCCCCTGCCCCACCTGCAGCTTGCATCGATCTGTTAATGTTGTTAATCAGTCTTGCTAAATACTTCCTGTAGGGAAAATGAGTAGTGATGAGAAGTAATCTTGCTGCTTCTTCTGAAAAATTCAGTGACTGATTTACAGATATTGCTTATTCATCATGATATCCCATTGTAGAAGATGGGAATTAAATTTCAGCCTTAAAGGTTATGGGATCCCTCAAGGCCTAAAGTATAGTAATGAAAAATTGAGAAGCTGAAAAAAAGCATTCCAGAATCTGAATAGTGAATAAACTTCTTTCAAGCCTTACTTTTGATGTGAATTTAGGACTATATGGATAAGGATATGCCAAGTATACTTTTCATTGGAGCCATAAAACTGTCCATATTTAAATATATCTTCTTTTATTGTATTCCTTATCACCTTAAAGCAAATTTCCTTAAGTTTTCCTGTGGTCATAGATGTCCCTAAGCGTTTCCCCACTGGACTGGACTAGGTTTCTCCACACGACCTAGTAGAAGTCAGTTACCTAACTTAATGCCCCAAATAGAAGTCATCACGTTAGCAAGTCTAAGTCTAATTGCTTACAAGGTACTTGTTCCCTCTGAAGATGAATAGATGGCCATGATTTTCCTGTGTATTCAGAATAATGCATGCTTCCTAGGGTGCTTGGTCTGCCTGGGCCCAAAATCTAATTCTTAAAGTTATAGAAGAGTCTTTCCAAATAGGATATTAAAGTAAACTAACTTTGACATGAAGAATTTTATCCAAAGTAAAAATCCCCATTGTCCCTACATTCTGATTAAAGTCAGAAATAGGAAACTCATTCCAAATTTTTTAGTTCCTCTGTATAGCATACATTTAGTGCTTTTATAGACTCCCATCATGATTTATCTATCCCCACAGTATAATAGTGCAGCTGTTTCTTCTTTAGGGTAATGAGTCTTTTTTTTTTTTTTTGGCAATGTCTTCATTTATTTTTTTCATTGAACCTTTGAGCATCTTACATGTATACTTTTAGCACTACACAAAGTATCGGCACTAATGCCACTGAGCCGAGAGACACAGCCTTTTGGGTGAATTCCACATACTGTTACTTAGGAATTAAATAAGTTCCATTGGTGTTTGTCTAGCAGGTTATTTTTCTAAAATCCTGCTATCTTTATGTACTACATATTTCCTAATTTTTTAAATGGACTATTTTAAAACCTAAAAGCAAAATACTCTTTATTTTTTAAATAACTTTTGCTATATAGCAAGTAGATTATTACCATCAGCTTTTATTGTACACAAGGTTTCCTTACAATATTTTAATTAAGCTCTTCCACACTCCGTGTTTCATGATCAATATTCTGCTTTCGACTATGCTGATATGTTATAAATCAGATACGTCACCCGTATGAAAGGAATGCATAAATGCAGTGGTGGGAGAGATTGGCTGGTTTTCTAGAACAGGCTGATGAGAAAGACTTCAGCTTGTTCTCAAGAATGATAGTTGACATCTGGCACTTTCAGTTTTCTGACCTTCAATAAGAACTTAATTTCGTCATTCAGACAACGAAAACATCTGTTGTCTTTATTTCTCACCAAAAAATTATAGTACTGAAAGCTCTGTTCAAATATTCGATGCTGTTCACTGTTTTAAATTATTTAAATAATGTGACTCCTAGTTTTACCTACCTTGTCCAGGTTGATGTGATTGTCACACTTGGAGGCCTGGCTGGGCGCTTCGACCAGATCATGGCATCTGTGAATACCCTGTTCCAAGCTACTCATATCACTCCTTTTCCAACTATAATGATCCAAGAGGAATCGCTCATCTACCTTCTCCAACCAGTAAGTGAAAAGTAGTAGTAATTAGCACTCCACTTCCATGAAAGTTATAGCATTTGAGTAGATGAGTAGGTACTTGGCCTTGCTGTGTCTCTCCTCTGTGAATGAAGCTGACTGTAATCGCTTTCTTGTGGCTGTTTTCATCTACGGCCTTAAGTCATTGAGTACCACGAATGTACAGAAAACTTAAAGTTTTTCATTTTATTGCATCCAGAAGAAAAAAGATAATCTTGTAACTTTTAATTAAATTGACTAAGAATTAAATATAGCACTTTTGCATTTTGAGCAGCTGAATATGAATGATACTTGAGAAAACCCTCAATGGTGAAACACAAGACCTGGCAGATATTTCAAATAGAATCCTCATATATTTGGACTGTTGTCATTATAATTGGAAACTAGATTTGATTTTGTTAAGTACTTAAAAGGAAATCTTTAGGTTTTGCTATTCAAAAGTTGCCTGATTATTAATTTTAATCCCTCAAGTAAATTTCTAATGATGTCACTTATTGCCCATGATAAGTGTCAAGAAAATATTCTACCCATAACGTGCAGAGAATAGAATACTTTTTTTTTAATTTTTATTTTACTCATGTGCATACATTGTTTGGGTCATTTCTCCCCCCTTCCCCCCGCCCCCTCTCTTACCACCCCCTCCCTTACTCCCCCTTACCCCTCGCTACCAGGCAGAAACTATTCTGCCCTTATCTCTAGTTTTGTTGAAGAGAGAGTATAAGCAATAATAGAAAGGAACAAGGGTTTTTGGTGGTTGAGATAAGAATATCTGTACAGGGAGTTGACATGCATTGATTTCCTGTACATGTGTGTTACCTTCTAAATTAATTCTTCTTGAACTAACCTTTTCTCTAGTTCCTGGTCCCCTTCTCCTATTGGCCTCAGTTGCTTTAAAGTATCTGCTTTAGTTTCTCTGCATTGAGGGCAACAAATGTTATCTAGTTTTTTGGGTGTCTTACCTATCCTCATACCTTCCTTGTGTGTTCTCGCTTTATCATGTGATCAAAGTCCAATCCCCTTGTTGTGTTTGCCCTTGATCTAATGTCCGCATATGAGGGAGAACATGGGTTTTTGGTCTTTGGGCCAGGCTAACCTCACTTAGAATGATGTTCTCCAATTCCATCCATTTACCTGCGAATGATAACATTTCGTTCTTCATGGCTGCATAAAATTCCATTGTGTATAAATACCACATTTTCTTAATCCATTCATCAGTGGTGGGGCATCTTGGCTGTTTCCATAACTTGGCTATTGTGAATAGTGCCACAATAAACATGGGTGTGCAGGTGCCTCTGGAGTAACCTGTGTCACAGTCTTTTGGGTATATCCCCAAGAGTGGTATTGCTGGATCAAATGGTAGATCAATGTCTAGCTTTTTAAGTAGCCTCCAAATATTTTTCCAGAGTGGTTGTACTAGTTTACGAGAATAGAATTCTTATTAAAGAAACAAATGTTATAAAGTTGATTAGTGGCATTCAGTTCAAAAAAGTAATAATTTAGTAACATTTTTAAAAAATGATAGTAGACAGTTCTCTTCTTTTTTGTCTTTCATTGGATTGTACTACTTATAATTTTGCTTCTACTCTTTCTGCTATATGTCATCACTAAAAATTGTCATTTGGCTAAGATAGCTTGGTAATATGTGCTGAGTTTTCTTGCTCAAATTTTGCATTTTTTTTTCTGGCTCTTTGCAATGCCTGTCCTTGTTGCTTCCTGGAAAATTGTAGAAGGAGAGCAGAAGAATTCAGATTTTAAACTCCATACTTCCCCTTTATACATGGTAAGCAAAGAGTCACGCAGTGCCTGCTGCCTATCTGTTGTCATGCATAACCTTTGAGGATGAGATAAGTAGTTACATTTGATCTGTGATCTCCAACTGATGTCCAATGAAGGGGACAGTTGTAAAATTCAAATTATAATTGTGTTGTTCAGCTTTCTGTTACCATAGAAAATACTTAGCTAATCATCTTACTAAGAGGAAAAGTTGATTTCGGCTTATAAACGTAGACACTTTGGCCTGTGATCTGTATGCCCTGTTGCTTTGGGCCTGTGGTGGCACATGGTGACATAGGTTGCAGAAAAAACACCACCTCATGGCACCTTCTTTACTTCCTTCTTTAATTATCATTAACTTCTCACCATTGTGTAGATAATTTTGTAAGGATCCATTTGCGTTTCATAACAATACAGTGAAGAAGCAGGGCAGATAATATAGTTATATTGAAAAGGGATCTGACTTGACACTTTTTCCACTACAGTACATCTCCTCTTTCCTGGGGTTAATGTACTAAGTCACAAATGACATGCTCTTAAAACAAGTCACAGCCCATCAGCTGGTAATTGTCCATGGGCAGTGTGTAACTGAGTATTCAGTTGGTGTGTGTATGTGAATATATTTTTATATGTACATATATATCTGTATATACATATACATTTTTATTTTAAAATGATGTTCTCTCTAAAATTTCATTTTCAAATAAGATAAATTATGGCTGTACTTCAAGAGTAGGGTTTATTCCAACTTGTTGCTATAGTCCCAAAGTAATGGAAAACAACTTTTTGATTTTTCTAAACTGTCAGAAAATCTAAACAGAACAATAATCTTTAACACATAAACAGATTAAGTGAGATTTCTATGGAGCTTTGCTATAGCACATTAAAAATGGAATAATTCAATATAAATGTTAATTGTAATGAGTGTTAGGTTTAAGACCAGTATCGTCTTGAATTTCCTTTACAATTATAAATTTTCTGAAATATAAGAAAGCCATCTTTGGGAGCTGTTTGCTTTATGGTGACATTTCTAGTGTTGTGTCTGTAGTACCAATGTTAATTTGTCAGGACACTGGAAGTAAAATGTGCTTCTCCTATTTTTTTAAAAGCTTCCACATCCTACATCATCTGAGTGTTTCTGTGATGTCCTGTGTTGCTTTTGGAGAGTCTCCCTGTGAAACTCTCATGCAACTAGGTTGTATAAATAAGTAATCATCTTTCATTGATTAGCTATTTTAGCCATTCTGGACTGAGTTGTGTGTCTTGCAGCCACACAACTGCAAGACACACAAATTCAAGTTGTTTAGTGTGTTCCTATCTAAAGTGTACATTCTCTTTTCTGTGCTTTATTTTTGTTATTGCTAAGGTAGATTTTAAGACAAGGATACAAAATTTACAAGAATGTTCAAAAGAGGGAGAAGAAGGAATAAGAAAGTGTAACAGATATGCATGTATAGAAATACTACAATGAAACCTGTCACTTTGTGCAATTAATATGCACTGATTTTAAAAAGGCTACATTAGTATAGATCCAGGTGAACATGAATATGATTGAGTTTTTAACATATGCAGTTTTTTGTATTGTATTTCAGCATATTTTAGTTCTTATTGGTCCAAATGATATTATGAGTGAAAACCTCAGTAGGTAGTGTATAGTTTGAAGGAAATGTTCAGCCAGCCATTTGGTAATGGAAAGTTTAAAGTAGGACTTATAATACCTTTCCTTTAAAAGTAAACATTGCTCTTTTGCTTCCAAAAATATGTTCTCACTAAGATACCACCACCTCTTATGAGAAGAAGCCTCTTTGAAACAGGTTAGAGGTATTTTAGACACGAGCATCACTGACATTCATGACGAGGCTGTTTTTCTGCTGAGATGGTCGGCTCCCAGAGCCTTGTTTATCATGCTGCCCAGGCCGACTGAGGATGCTTCCAGGGTTCACATACACACTTTCTTATTTTCTCATCCTGTGCTTCCCAAGAGTACAAAAACATTAGCTTCTGTACACCGAGCATAAATTATCTTTTATCTCCATGTTTTATGGCAGTTTGTAATACAAGTTAATAGGATTTATTACCAAGAAATGAGATGTCCAGGAGTTAATAAGGCATGCCTTTTACATTATCATAAACCTTGTTCAGTGAATCACATTCGGGATTCCAGTATCTGATGTAGGAGAATGGTGCTGCAGAGCAGACTTCTGTCCATTTTTATCTCACTTGAACAAACTTCTAAATGTGTTGTAAATATGTCTTCCTTTTGAGCATCATTATGTTTTACTGCTCCTTGTCTTTTTTTTTCCCCTCAGTAGATTATTTACTGTATAAAGTCCTGACATTTTATATATTATACAGTACTAATTCTGATAATGAATATGAAAAAATATGTTAATAGTCTGATAGCCAGAAGCTGCATATTCATGACGTGAATTTGGCATGCCTGATGGTTTCTTCTGAGATCTGAGGATTTGGGTCTGTGTACCCTTGTTTGCCTGTGTCCAGTATAATTTCATCAGGGCTAACATCAAAGAAGCAAATCTCACCATGATGTGGAGTAGGAGATAGGGAGCTTTCTATTCTAGAGAATTCTGAAGCTTTCTCATTATGCATTTCCCAACTTTAATTCATTTCTTTGCAATAATCATTATTACTTTATTCTTCCCTCTATGCTGTTCTCATATAACTTGTGTTATTTCTTGGCCTTTTATAGTCTCTAGTACAAAGCATATTAGCATGAAGCCAACAGTGTAGATGTTGCTAAGGTCTTAGAAATCATTTTACAGGTGAACATTTGCAAAGACATTGATGTGTCCATGTGATTTACAGTATTTCTTTGAAAGAAAATTGATGAAAATATGAAAGAGGCTTACGCATGCATGCTTTCTACTGTACTGTTCACAGCATCTAAAGTATGGAAACAACTCAGATGCCCATCAGAAAAAGAATGGATAAAATGTGGTGTGTGTGTATGTGTTGTTCTCAGGCGTGTGGGTAATGGACTATTATTCAGCCATAGAAATGAATAGTATCCTGTCATTTGCAAAATAGATGAGTCAGAAATCATAATGTCGAGTGAAAGAAGTCAGACACAGGCAGACAGTGCCACACATGGATGTGAAAAGAGATGTGGATCAGGATGCAAACAGTGATTAGCAAAGACTGGGCTGGGCCGGGAGAAGGAGGATAGTGGGAAGTTGCATAATGGGATCTTAAACACAGTTAGATAGAAGTGATAAGTTCTGGTGTTCAACAGAACAGGCAGGGGACTATAGGTCACAGTAATCTATAATGTATTTTACAAGTAACTACAAGAGGAGCTCGAAGGCTCCAAACAAAAGGTAAAGAGAACGCAATTTTCCTGACTTGATCAGAACATATTTCCCACATTCACTGAAATATCACAGTCTTCCCCATAAATGTGAAAGCTTACTTCATGTTAATCGAAAAAAACTTATATATTTAAGAAGATAGAAATTGCCCTGATCATTGCTATGCATACATATATCAAATTATCACGCACACTTTCCCATAAGTTTGTACAATTAAAATAATTTTAAGAAGAAAGAGAAAAGTATTTATGCTGAAAATGAAGTAGCTCTCACACAACAGCACTCTTAAAAAGGCCCGCTTGGCATTTCATACCTAGAGGTATGTAGCAGGCTACATTGAGCCTTTCCAGCCTCCTTCTTCTTCCAAAGGACAAATTGCTAATGCCTTTTCCTACACCGTCCTCACCCTCCCGAGCTTGCTTCTCTGGGACAGTTACCCCTCAGTGCCCCATGCCTGACTTCAACTCGCTACCCTCAAATGCTGCCCTTGCCTTGCTTTCTCTTTTTCTTGGACTTGTCTGTTCTGGTGTACTAAGACAACAGTTTCTTCTCCACAGCAATACAGACAGACACACACCTGCCTGCATACTCTTTTTCCCTCTCTAAACTTTCTTCAGCTTTCTAGGAAAAATTTTCAATGCCCATTCTTCTCTCCTTACCTTCTTCCCTCTTCTTCTAGTTTCTTTTCCTCCTCCTCTACATGAGTTGTAAAATAACCCAAAGTCCTATCCTGTTATTGTATGGTTTTTGTACTTATTAATAGCAAATCCTTATATTCTCATGTAAAATAAGAAAGTCAGATTCCAAAGCTCTATATTTCCCTCAATAAGTGCTCCAATGTTTCATTTACATTAGTGCATAAATGTTCACTTCATTCACATTTAATTAAACCAGTTTTCTATAACTAAGAATTAAACCCCATGTTCACAAAGCATGTATTTTGTAGGGGTTATTTTTGTTTTGTGAATACTTCGTCAACAGCCATTCTTTAAACACCTGTTATGTCAGACATTGCAGGAGGCACTGAGTACAGAAAGAAGTGCTGCCTCTATTCTCTTCACATTGAAGGTACAGAAAGATAAATATTAAAATTCAGAAATTTGCTGTAAAAAATACAGGATGTCTTAGGGATGGCTTAGAAAAATCACCTAATCCATTCTGGTCAGTTAGTGGTGACTCAGAGTTTCTCAGGGGAAATATGTGAACTCAAACTCAATAAGGAGTTAGGCAAAGAAAGGAATAAAGATATTTTAAGTGGAGATAATAGAAGGTGCCAAGTCAAAGTGACCTTAGAGAACATGGCACATTTAGGGTGCAGCCCATTGTGGGATAGTAGAACCACAAGAGATGCAGCTAGAACAGGTAGGCACTAGAGCACAAGGGCTTTTGGCATACCCAAGAAAGTGTTCTTTAGGTTGAGGGCAAAGGCTCACAACTATGCTTTTTTACCAGAAGAATGACATTTAATAAGGACTGTAGATTGTTTACATAAGAGTAGAGGATAGATTCCTTAAGGGGCAAATGGATGCCACTTGGCTGTTTTAAAAATCCTAGAAAGAAATGGTGGCTAATTAACTTTCACAAGTAAACCTAAGCATGAAGAGGAAATGATGGAGTTCATTTGGATGTGTGCTGGAAAGTCTTTATTGTAGAAACACACAGGGAGAAGTCAGTGTGATGCCTTGGATGTGGATTAAGCTATTGAGGGCTGCCCTTCTTTGAGATAGACAGTGTGAGAATAGACAAAAATGGGAAGATGGAATATAATGAGATTGATCTATCTTTGGAAGCAAGTATAAATGCCTGAATTGATATGTGAGTGATTTGGAGGTATACTTAATAGTTATAACATAGTATATATAACGTTTTATGTGCACACATAGTAATGAAAACCTTGGGAGAGTACTTATCACTTATATTTACCAAAGTGCAGAGGGAAAGGAGCAATGAAAGATAGTTGAGCCTAGGGGTTAATTACCTTAAGGTAAAATAGGAGAACTGAGAAGAGAATGATGTCACTGAAATCAAGTGGTTTGAAGTTTCAAGGCTAAGCCCTTAGTTAGTTAGGGTGTCAAGGATTTCAAAAAATGAAATGGATTTAGCAGCTATGAAGAAACTTGATAAACTTAGTTTTCATGGTACAATTTGGTTAGAAACTCAATTACAATGTGTTGGATATTAAATGAGAAGAAGAACTGCATTTCTCCTGAAATATTCTTTTACCTTTTCCATTGTTTCTTTATACCCCCTGAATTTTGGAGGTAACCTGAGATCTAGTGATGGTTTACAAAATTATTCAGGTGAGACCACTGTCTAAGCAAAAAACTATAGTGTATGTGATTGGTACAATGCCTCTATTTTTTCACAACATGACCAGGAGTTCAGCATCTTTGCCACAATTTTTTATAGTGGCTTGCAGATAATTATTGTATAGGTATGTACTAGAGGAGCAATTTTCACCCTAATTTGAATCCTCATTCTCTTTAACCCCTAGGTCCATAATTCTTACCTTTCCCTCTGCTTCTCCCTGACCATTCTTGGTCTGCAGGTAAGCTGTGGACCTCTGTGTAGATCTCTGAACCTCCCTTTCAGGTCTAAGGAAAACTGCTTTATATGTTATTTTTCAAGCTGATTACCACTACTCTTCACTGTGTATTTGAACTCGCTATTCTCTACCAAAAATATTTTTGTCTAAGTTGCTCTCTTTTAAAGCCCTACTTAATTTTTCAGAAGTCAAGGTAGCATTTCCAAACAAACCCCTCTAAATCTCTTTTACCTGAATCACTTTTATGACTTCTTGTCCATTTGGGCTGCTATAACAAAATACTATAAACTGTATAGTTTATAAGAGCAGACCTTTACTTCTTATGCAAGTTGGAAAGTCTAAGATGTAGGTGCTGGCAGATTTGGGTTTTGGTGAGAAATCCCTTAGTGATTCATAGGTGGTTCCTTCTTGCTGTGTCTTTACATAGTGGAAGGGCAGCGGAGCTCCAAGGGCCTTTTTAGCAAAGACTCTAATCCAATTCATGAGGTGGATTATGATGATCTGGTCAGCTCCTAACTGCCCCATTTTCTAACATCACAGTGGGAATAGGTGTCAACATGTGAATGTTGACAAGGAACATTCAGACCAATTACTTTTTAAAATCTCTTTTCTTCCTGTGGACTTTGGTAGTCTAAATATAAAATGAAATTTATAAAACTACAATTTTTCTCATATTCCAAACCTTAAAAACATATAATTTTTTAAATTATAATTTTACAGATAATTGCTTATTTTTAGTCAAAGGTGAAATAACACTTATCACAGTTTTCCTGATGCCAGCCAAAAAAAAAAAAAACATTCCCACTCTGAAGGGTTCATTACTGCCTCATCTAATAAGATGCATGCTGCCTGGGAACCCCAGGTTGGGAGTCAGCCTGCAACTTCCTATAGTTGTTTCCCACTTGACATTTGCTCTTTTCTTAACTTATTGGAAGCTCCTCTGGGTTAGCAGCTGTTTTGTTTGTTTCTTTTTGTTGTGGGCGGTAGCATGTTATTGCTGAGCAGAGTCACGTGGATGATTGCAGTTGGGGTGGTTAGCTTTAAAGCAGTGCAGATACAGCAATATACTAAGGGGAAGGGTCGAGACATAGTCCAGATAGTCACCACTCATCCACACAGCATAAAAGTTCTTTGACGTTACAAGCATCTTTCACTAACAGAGAGTTATAGGAAGATGCCCATCAGCAAAAACCTACAGTGATTTCTCAGTGATTCCAAAGCAGTAGTGTGTGTGTGTGTGTGTGTGTGTGTATATATATATATATATATATATATATATATATATATATACATATATATATATATATATGTATATATATATATATATATATATATATATATATACATATATATATATATATATATATAAAATTCAGTCTCCATGGAAACTGTTTAAAAACTTATTTGAACATTGGCCTTTCATTTTCAACCATGAGTGACAGAATCGGTTTTGGAGACTTGATGCGATCCATAAGAGTGCAGTGAGCAAGTGACACAAAAGAAAAGATGGCATCAGCATTTGTCTGAGCTCTGTCATCGTAATTTATCATAATCCAATTCTGGGTAAAGTAATGGAATATTGGATGTGGGTGTCACGTCTTCCTGTACCCCCTCCCACAGTCCTCCACAGCAAGGACACAAGGACAGTGTGTCGTGTATACTTAGTTCAATTGAGCATTGCTGCAGCGTCTTCCTTTGATTGAAAACAAAAGGTTGCCAATGCAGTATCAATGAACTGTGAAGTGATTTCGGTGTTATCGGCAAGGAAATGAAATAAGCCTCTGGGAAGAAGACTGGCATGATAAAAGTTTCTATATAAAGAGCTCCACACAGCTCCAGCTGGGGTGAACTACTCTGCACCCAGTTAAGAGTTTTTTCCCCCTGAACTTGGGAGGATTTTGATCTAATTTGTTCAAAAAATGATTAAACTTGAAAGTGAAAAAAAATGGGAGGAAATTTATATAAAGAAAGTTAAATTAGAGTATGAAGGGGATTAGAGGCATCCATTCAAACTGTACATTCACCCTAGATATTTTGAAGCTCTTCCAAGGAATAGTGAAAGGTGCCCTCCCCTCTTCCCATGAGCACATGTGTGACACATGTAAAGTACAAGTATAAACCAGCTTTTCTATGAGCCTTAGCTCTTCCAGTGCAGGGTTATGAAAAAAAGGAAAATAAGTATTTTATGTCTCAGGTATGTTGGGTAGGATATTATTTTATGAAGGGCTAGAGATGTGGCTCAAATGGTAGAGTGCCTGCCTAACAAGCACAAGGCCCTAAGTTCAAACCCAAGTACTGCCCCCAAAAAAGGATACTATTTTTTTTGAAAATGTCTATCCTTTATTCCTTTTAAAAGTCCAACTTCATCCTTCATAATCCTGCCATTGCCTGGATTATGATATCTGCCATTACCAGAATGCTAAAATGATGAATTTTAAAAAACTGCTTCAAGGAAACCGAGAGCGAGAGAGAGAGAGAGAGAGATTGAGAGTGAGAGAGAGAGAGAGAGAGAGAGAGAGAGAAATTGATTGACATGGAATAGGATTAAAGATGTTCCAACTTCTGCTGGTAGCATGAGGCCCTGCTTGGAACTGGAGTTCAAACCCCAGTGCCTCCAAAAACAAAAAGAAAAAAATGTTCAAACTTTCATCCTGTCTTTTGAAGCAGATTGTGAAAGTTCATGTATAATATTAAGTAGATAGAATAGCATAAACATTGAAGATACACTGATTTAATCCTTCACTATTGAAATCTCTGCACTGACATGTGTGATTTATAAAATAGCCTCTGGATCTGAAAGGTTGACATTATCAAAAATAGCAATGTTTTTAGAGTTGTATGGCACTTTCAGTTTATGAAATACCTTCATCAGTGTTGCACTTGATTTTCCTAGCAGCCCCTTTTAATAGTTTTGTTATATTTTTTAATTAGCATACATTAATAATGTGAGGTGGTTTCATTGTAATGATTCCATGCATGTGTACAAGTGTACTCTGAACAAGTTCACCCCTCTATTACATTCAATCGTCCTCCATCTTTCTTCCCCACTTTTCAGACAGTATTTGGTGGGTTTCATTATGCTGTCTTGATATATGGCATATTTTGATCTTCTTCACCCATCTGTAGCCTTTCCTTCCCCCTCTCCCCCTTCCATTGATCCTTTCCCCCATCACATGCATGTCCTATCAACATCATCACAGTCATCATCATTTTAGGCCTAGTTTCCACAAATGAGTGAAAAAGTGTAATATTTGCTTTTGGGGCCTTGACTTACCTTATTCAACATGGTGATCTTCAGTTCCATCCATTTTTTTGCAAATGACACAATTTAACATTTCTTATGACTGAATAATAATATTCCATGGTGTGTGTACATATAAATATATTTTTTCTTTATCCACTCACTGATTGTTGTATACCTCAGCTGATTCCACAGTTTGGCTCTTGTGAACAGAGCTACAATAAACATGGGTGTGCAGGTATCTGTCTTATATATTGATTTATACTCCTTTGAATATATATCAGAGTGGTCTGGTGAGTTCATAAGGTAGGTCTACTTTGAGTTTTTTGAGGAGCCTCCATACTGATTCTCAGTATGGAAAATTAGTTTACATTCTCACCAAAATGTATGAGAGTTCCCTTTTCCCACATCCTCACCACTGTTGCTTGTTTTCTTGATGATGGCCAATCTGACTGGGGTGAGATACACTAAAGTACTGACTAGATATAATTTAAAACTTTTCCATTGAAATAACAGATTTTTTTCTTTGTGGTTATGCTATCAGTTCAACATACTGTTAGGGTTATTTGGGGCAGTTTAATTAGTTAAGAAGGCAGAAGATTGGTCACAAAAGCTATCATCAGAAGAGATGTTGTTTTAATTCCTATACCTAAAACTACCACCTTTTTTAGGCTCTTCCACAGTCTTGTAAAAAATATAAAGAAAATAAATGTTTTTATGTATTCTCATTTCCCCTTATTTTATTAGTTTATAAAATTTAGTATTCTATAAATATCTTTCAGCACCTTCCTTTTCTTCACTTAATAATATATTTTGGAACCCACTCTGTGTTGAGTAATGGAGATAATCCTCTTTCTTTTATTATGGGACCTTAGTGCTCTGTAGGGTAGAGCTATCTTGGTGTACTATGTTTTAACCATGTGAGCTTTTTAAAGTTAATTAAAAATTAATACTAGGTGGTATATCTATGTTTTTAAAGTGTTTTTCAGGTGATTCTGTGTAACATTTCTATAACAGAACTATTTTTCTCTCAAAGCAAACATATGAGGTGGAGACGATATCATGCAATTTTGAAGATGAGCCAAGTGAGCTGCAGAAAATGTGAAGTGACTTCTTCAGTGTTACTCCTTTGATTTATGATAACAGGACCTTTCAGGATGTCAAAATTACCCTTTTCCTCTCTTGATGCCACAGTTCTAAGTCCAGTAACATGATTCATAAGTTTAGTATGATGCCACTCAGTGTAGAAGCTTATAAAGGTAAATGCGTGAAGCAAATATAACCTATAAGACATATATTTCTTCTGTAACACAGAATTAGGCTTCCCTGCTACCTTTTGTAGCATGTAAATAAGACTTTAAAAGGAAAGAAATGAATGGATGTATGCAGTTTTCTTATCAAGGGAGAGAGTATTCTCGATGATAGCTCAGACAGTGGCAATGATGGATCTGGTTCCTTCCTTCCTGGAAAAACGCATGGTGATAGAGGATCCCAAATTGATTCATTACATACACATTGGCCTTTCCAATTGTCTTATGACAGGAAGCCAATTTCACCCCTGTGAGGAGTCCTCCAGGTAAAAGGCACAGAATTTAGAACATTGGTCTTATTTTATCAGGCAAGTTTAATGTACAAAAATGTTGCTCAAGGGACAAGAGAGAAGAATTGATTTTTCTCCTGAGTGATGCTACCTATTAACAAGTGGGCACTCTTTGAAATTTTGATAATAGTAATTGAAAAGCTGTGAATAGACCTTCACATTTTTCTGAGCATATTTCATACTAGGTAATATTTCAGAAGCAGAGAAAGCTTTATGAAAAATAAAAGATGTTGATTATTTTTTTATGCATGCTTTCTACCAACATATTATTAAGGACTTATTTGCATCCGGCATTCTGCTAGACGAGGATGAATAAGATGTACCAAAAAAGCTAACACTGTCTTCATTAAATAGATCAATGATATAGAATATGATGAATTCAATAGTTAAAAACATATGCAGGATACTATGGGAATCTACAGAATCCATATGTAACATACCACAAAGAGGCATGATAAGGAATCCCGGAGGGCTCATCCCTGATGCGTGGGGGTTACCAAGAGCGAAGCGGTCAGAAGACCCTGAGAGGGGACAGCAGGATCAAAGGTGTATGGTGAAGAAACTGCACAGCTTACCTCGGAGAACTGTAGAAAGCCTGATGTTTCTTGGAGAGAAAAGGATGGTGGTTGATAAGGCTGAAGACAGATGACAGAGAAGTAGTTAAATATCACCTCTTAGGTCATGTGAAAAATTTTAGATTTTATTTTTTAGAGTTTAAATGAGATAATAACTTGCATGGAGTCATAAGCTCATTCAAGAATTGGCTGAAAAGTAGGAACGTTCTCTCCCTAAAACATACATTTATATATATGCTAAATTCTTTAAATATTATATTAAGGGCTCACAGATGTTCTGAGCCTATACGTAGACTTGCACTTAAGAACTGGCTATTAGAAGAAAACACTTACTATGTACCAGTTAGCATGGAAAAGGTACAGCGACACTCATGGATAGGAACTTCAAACTGAGGGTTTTTTAAATTACCAAAGAGGGGGACAGCCAGCTTCTTCAGTTATAATAAAAATGATGATAGTGGCTGATACTGAGTCTCACCATGCACCCAGTACTGTTCTGAGTGATTACATGTATTACTTGCTTCCTTTTGACTACTGTTAATTTGTAGCAAACTCACTACAGTTCCACAGAGTGGATTTACAGTTAGGAAGATGCAGAGATGAGACATATCAGACATTATGGCTTCCTACGTGATCCTCCTAATTACTACATTATCCCCTCCCTGTGAAAATCAGACACAGTTGAAGCTGTTTTCAATGATAGAAGCCCAGAGTGACTGGCCATAGATAGAACTCAGTCTGAAGACCTTACGTTCCTGTTCATTGAACTTACATCATAGATATAAAGATTTCTGGCCTTGAAAGCACTAGTTCATCACAGTCCTATTATAACACCACTATAAATAATGTTAAATGTGGCTTTGAGATTATTAGCAGCATGTAGGATACCATATCACCCAGTAAGCTCCCCTGAGGAATTTCAGTTCTGTAGCTAAATAATGGATAATTCTTCAAAATCATCTTACCCTTGAAATATACCTCTTTTAAAACAATTTTATGAACCAAATGCTAATGTAGTACTTAGCATAAAAATGTTGATGTGCAATTAAAAAATAAATTAATGCTACAAATTTTATCTTCTGTTCCTTTTATCAGATGAGGCTTTTTAACCTAAAAAAATGCATTTCTCCCCCAAAATTAAGATACATGATTATCCCAATAGATACAGAAACAGCATTTGAAAAAAAATTCAACATTCATTCATACTTAAAACTTTAAAAAATAGCTATAGAAACAAAGGAAAAAATTTTTAAATGGGCCCTTTTGGAGAAAATTTAAAATCTTTATAAGAAAGGAAAACACTGAGAATCATTAGAGAACAAGCAGACTGTATATCACAGTTAATTATAGCATGCAGATTTAGTGTGCAATTCTATGGGGAAGTTATGTGGTGTCTATAGTCCTATGATTAGTTAGGTTTGAATTTTTTTAATTATTTAATAGAAATTTAGATGCAGACTTGGGGCTCTGCCTCTGAAGGGGAGATCTGTTTTGATGTTTACTGAATGCTGATCCTGAGGAAATCTGTCTCAGTTTACTCATCTGTAGCATGAAAATGATAATGCACGTGATGTACTTGAAAACTAAAATGTCTCAGGCCATGTGTGAGGTTACTTTGGTCGTTTTGTTTTAGTTTTCTTTCTTTCCTTTAGGCTTCCAGTGCAAAGGGCTGAATTAATCACATTCCTTATTTCATGGCACATAATCCTTATTGTACAGTTTTAGTTTTGGTTTGGATTTGTTGATTTCCATGTATGTATGTGTTTATTTTTTATTTTGTCCTTCCCTTCTGGGATTTCCTTTCTATTATCCCAGGAAGACATCCTAATATATTATATCTTATCTTTTATTTGTATGGGCTTTGAAAAATGTATCTTGTTTTTATACTATTTTTTAAAATATTTTTGTATATACCTCTGAAAGAAAGGGCCTCTTAAAAACTACAGAATCATTCTCACATATAAATAAAGTTAAAAACAATTACTTACAATGATAAAACATGGTGTTTATGTTTTCTCCATTGTTCTAAAATGTTTTTACAGCTTATATAGAGATGAAACAAGATTCTTGCTTTGCAATTGGATGATACTTCATTTTATCCCTTTTAATTAAGAACCGTCTCCATTTTTCTTTTTCTCCTTTGTGCTCATCCTCTCTTCCTCCCTCAGCATTTTTATGAAAGAAGCATTATTATTCACTCTATGGAGGTTTTCACAGTCTGTTTGTATGCCATTGTGTTGCTTAGCAATTTATGTTACATCTTAGTTTTTCTAATCTGTAGCTAATTTTATATCTGAACAGAACAGTTGAAAATTTTTAATAGAGGGGTCTTCTGAAATAGGTGGCATTACATCACTGTATTTTTTATTTCATTGGGATATAGCCATTGCTGGTCATTGTTTATCCGCATAAATCTATTAGTACTTGCTCAATGCTAACACCAAAATCCTACCATATGTATTTCATTTGTTACCTGAAATACTTCTTCAAAAAGAAGCTTCCTTCCAATCAGTTATTTAGTTATCCTGAAGAATAGTTTATGTAGAAGGCAGAATATTTGCCTTACTGTCTTTCATAATACTAAGGTGGTTGCACAGAATACATCAATACTGATCGTATGGTTGTGCTTTTAGTCTTGTGCTCATGAACATGTTTGACATAAAATTAATTTATTCTAGATACTATCTTTCTTGCTGCTCAAAGTCTCTGGTCTTTGACCAGCAGGAGCACATTCAATTTGTTTTTTGAATTATTTTAACATGAACACTATAATCTTGGATAACTTTCTTCTATTTCTGTCAAATGTTCCCAGCTCATCTTGTACATTTCCTGGCTCAGGCTTGAAGGTTCCTTACGAACTTGGGTTCTTGTTAGTAAAAAACAATAGTACCTACAAAGCATAACATAGGCATTAAGAGAGTTATTTATTGCTACTATGTTTATTTAGAAGGAAAAAGAACAGGTTTTGTTTGTGTATTTTAGTTTATACTTCCCGTTCAAAATCAAGATCACAGGGAAATATGTCTTTTGATGGACAGAATTTAAAAAATTTTGATAAAGTGCACTTTATCCATCTCTTTTATAGACCATGCTTTTGATTTTATATTAAGAAACCTTTCTTCTGTCCAAGGTTAAAAGGTTTGCCTGTTCTGTTTTCCTTTAGAAGTTACATTGTTTTAGATTTTATATTTTGGGTTAGTGATTTTGATTTAGTTTTTATATATCACATGGAGTATGGGATGGAGTTCATTTATTTGCATGTGTAGAGCCACTTATTTCATCATCATTTTTTGCAAAGTCTCTTCTTTCAGCAATATTTTGTCTTCACAGCTTTGCCAGAATTGGTTATCCATATGCGTGTGCGTCTGTTTCCGACTTCTGTAATATACACCACTGATGATTTAGTCTGTCTTTGAAACACTACTACAGTTATAAGATTACTTCAGGGGCAGTGAATGGTCTTTTGCATATGTCTTCTTGTGGTTTGCCAGTGTGATGCAATGATGTAGTTTCTGTAGCTCTAATTAGTAGCCATATGCATCTGTCCCCAAAAGTGTGATTACCATTTCAAAATTACTTCCAAATGCTCCACCATAAGGCTGTACCTATTTGCCCCCAGCCTTATCAATTGAGCCAGGAGAAAAATAATATTCCAGGTTATTTTTAATTCTCATTTCCTGTATTATAAATGAGATTTATATACTTTTATATTGTTAAAAGCCATTCACCTTTTGTTTTCTCTGAACTGCTTATTTCTAATGAGGTATGATATTTTCTCTCAGGAAAGAAATGTGTATAATCTATCCTGCTTATATACACATATTTATAAATATTTCTGTATTAACCATATGCATCTATGTTAGGCTAAACATGAGTTCTTACTGATCTCTCCAACATGAATATGTTACCTACCACCTGGAACATATCTATAAACTCTATTTCAGTAATGAAGAACCAAGATTCTACCATCTACCATCCATTTACACAGTTATTTAATTCCAATATATGTTTATGGGAGTACTAAAATTTTTAACTTGTATCACTACAGAAAACAACTTTTATCAACCAGCATATAATACTGTGTGCAGGCCCTTTTGCCTTGAGTTTTATAAACTATTCATTTGATTAGCACTTTGTGTTGTAAAGTTCTATAGGTTTTGACAAACCTATGATGTCATGTATCCATATGATACCATGCATCTAGTTTTAAGACCGAAAAAATCCCATAAGCTTCAACTGATCTTTTTACTGTTCCTAGCTTTGCCTACTTTTGGATATCAGATAATAGAAATCATGTAGTATGTAGTCTTTTCAGACTTTTTGTTTTGCTTAGCAATGTGTATTTAACCTTTTAGATATCTTTTCTGATTACCTTTTTTGTGTGGCATTGTGGTTTTTAATCTTGATCTGTGTTGTTCCATTTATTTCTATTCTTTACCTTCTTTTCAAAACACTATGTACTACATAAAATAACATCTAATACATTTGCCTGTCAACTCTCTGATGAACATTCATTGCTTTCAAAGTGTGTGCCCCTAACCCACTCAGCTGTACCACCATGAATACAGCCTCACATCTATGTCAGTATGGACCCGTATGGGCTTTCCTTTTAGACCTATTGCAGGGAAAGGAATTGCTAGCTCATAGGGTACGTAGGTACTTTATTTGACTAATGTCATATTGCTCTCTTGAATGGGTTTTATCAGGTCATAAGTGTGTAAGTGTTGGTTTTTAAATTGTGTTTGTAAAGCTATCACTGTTTTTCAACCAACACTGTAAGTTTCTAGATATAAGTATATTGGATTCATGATATTTCAATGTATTAGTTTGTATTTCTACAAATGTGAGTGAGTCTGAGCATCTTTTCCTGTTCTTGCTGGATTTTACTCCTATTTCTATTATAGATGATGTCTTTTTTTTTAACCTGCTTAGTGAGTATATTGTATATTTTAAATGTTAATTCTCTGTCATTTTGAATGTTACAAAATATCTTGTCTCATTCCATCATCTATTATCATTGTTCATGAGGCATTTGTTGAACATATTCATCAGTTTAGATTTTGGCTGGTGCTTGTGTTGTGGGACCATTGACTAGGAGAGGAAGAGGATGGGCTGAGGTGGGAATCAGGAGTTTCACTTAGCTGTATGAAGTTAAGAGAAGCCCATTGAATTTTCAAGTGGGATTATTGAATAGGTGAAGGTATGACTCTGGAATAGACATCAGGTTTTTCTTATTCTTAACATTTCAGTTCATTCTTACTCTTTCTTAAGATCTTCTTTTTTTGTTGTTTTTGCCATTTAAACCTGTACCATTGTAGTCTAAAGTTACTGACAAATTTTCTATCCAGAAATTGGAGTGGGAGGTATTTTGGATTGCAACAATAGTGTTTTTTGTGTGTATGAATATTTCAGTTTTTTCTTATTCCAAATATTTAACCTATTCATAATCATGGCTCTTCAAGTAAATGTATACCTCAAAGACTGTTCATCCTCTTCCCCTCCACCTTCTTAGGTTGTCTCAAGGACTCTCTGAGTATATTTCATAGAACATTTTATTCCCTTTATAAATGGAAATATTGCTCTACTTGATTAGAGTCTAAGAAACAACTCAGGGTGACTCGCATCTTTAACTGTATATGAAAATAGAGTTTTGATTCAAATCTGTACTATCTTGATAGGATTGAAGTTCAAATATTGAATTTATGGTTTGAGATGAGCTTCTTGAGAAGAAAGTGCTCATCAGCATGTATTATTTTTAACTTGGTGATGACTGAAGATTTTCCTTCAGGATTATTATTAATAAATGCAAACCTTAATTACTGATATTTTGGATAAAAAATAAGACATTTCGATATAACTAGTTATGTTTGTGATATCAGAAGTTAATCCTTGACAACTGGTCTTGCAAATAATTGAAAAAAATTTTTGAGTTAGACACTAATAATAACATACTGTTTTCCTTCTTTTGGGGGAGGAGGGGAAGACTTGAGGATTGAACTCAGGACTTGCGTCTGCTAGGCAGGTGATCTACCACTTGACCCACATCTCACTCACTTTTGCTTTGGTTACTTTCAAGATAGGATCTTGCTTGATGCTGGGGCTGACTTGGATCACAGTCCACATAGCTGGGATGACAGATGCATGCCACCACACCCAATTTTTACTGGTTGGGATGGAGTCTCATAAACTCTGCCTTGGCTGGCCTCAAACTGCCATCCTCCTGATCTATGTATGCTTCCCAGTTAGCTACAGTAACATTCCAGGTGTAAGCCATTGTTTCCGGCCTTTGGTTTTTCCTTTTTTAATTCACATGAAGGTCATTAAATCAGGCTCCCCTCAGGCTGTTATTTTTTACAGGGTTTACAGGGTTTGTTTTCTGTTTTTATACAAATGAATATATAATATATGTATTATAGTTTATATATAATTGTTTATCAATCTGTAATGACTTTTTATAAGCCATAACCAATTCATTATCATATATAAATATATTTTAAGTACATCTATATGCACTTTTGGTTGTTGCAAATGATAATAATATTCTAGTTAGGCTATAAATCATTAACACATATCCATGGTTTTAGATCTTAAACTATAATTCATAGTTTGATTTTTATTATGTAGGATGAAAGTATATTAGCTCTTATGTTTATATAGGTGACATTTCCTACAGCAGAAGTGACCATCCTAGAGAAGCTAAAATAGGGAAGCTCTTTCTGCTAGATACTAGAAAAAAAAAAAAAGAGTAACCAAAAGAGCCTTGCATCACTTTTCTGAGGATTCATAAAAATGACTGATGGTGCTTTCAAGCCTTGTTCATTGGGCTTACATTTTACAGGAAAAAAAAAAATCTCATTATCCACTCCACATTCATTTAAGTTTTAAGTGCTTAGGAGACTTGTCATAACCTAGATTCAGGTTATGCAATGGCAAATCTTGACATATCTCAATTCTAGCAGCTCATCCTGTGCTGCTATAACTTGTGAGGGCTCCCAGATACAGGGCCTCTATGTACTGTTGTGCCCTAATTCTTTCAGTTTCCCATCACTCTCACTTTGTACTGTTGTTAGCTTTTATACCCTCCTTTATTTTAAACTGAATTTGTCTAAAAGTTTTCTATTTAGTAAGAAACTGGGTGAAGTCACAGAGCACAGTGCACATGCATTAGCACACTTAATTGCAGAAGCAAGGGAAGAGCACTGCACCTCACACAAACATGCCTGGACAACTAGATTCCTGGGACATCACATGGTATCATTTACCTTAATTTTGTCCTCTGTCCACATGGTCCTCTGCCACACATACAGACTTCTACAGCAGGAATTATTCTGTTTTTTTCACATATTATATTTGGCTATAGAAGTTTGGGTTAGTGATGAAGGACTGAGAATATATAGAGACATATAAATATATAAATTTATATAAATGTATATATATATGTGTGTATTTGTTTTTTGAGACATAGTCTCTCTTTGTAGCCCATGTTGGTCTTGAAGTTGTGAGCCTCCTGCCTCAGCCTCCAAAGAGCTGGGATTATAGGTATTTTTGTGCCACCATGTTCAACTGAGAATAATACATTTTGAATTCATTAGTATCTGAGAAGTGGCAGGTGAAAATGTGCTACTAAAATTTCAAAGCATACATTATATATATATTATATATATATATATAATATATATATGTAATTCTTTATCTTTCCTCTCAGAATACATTTTTTCACAAATTACTTTATAAAATGAATGGATCATTTATTAATACTCAAAGCTAATGAGGCTTCATCCACCAGTCTGGGAAAAGGAACATAAATGAAAATGGTTTTTAATAGGAAAAAAATTTTTTAAGTCTCCTTTTATGCTTTCTGTGCAGAGGGGAAGTTGGTCAGGCAGTCTCTCCAGAATGAATTTTAATTTACCTCGGTCGTATGCACATGGCAACCTAGATTCTGTTATCCTAGAACCCAATGTTTATAAAAACTTAAACAACTATGTTTTTAAAGGAGTAGTATTTAAAACAATTCACTGAAAACTTAAAATTGCCGTAAACTTATTTTTCCCAATAACTTCTATCAGCTATGTGTCCAACTACAGTCAAAAGATAAGAAGGATTTTAAAATTTGGCTGCTATATGGACAATATTTCCAAACAGAACAGCACTATGAATTGTGCCATTTATGGAGATGCTACAATGTAAAATAAAGCAATAAGATTGCAGTATTTTTCAGTCAAATAGGAATTTGGTGATACTTATTGGTTATTCTTTTTCATATAATAGGCTTTATACTCATTTAATTTTCACTACCCTTGAAGATATTGGAATGGTGACCTAACACTGTAGTGTAGAGAGTGTTAGAATGGGGACTGGGATTGCATCTGGGTGATATGGACAGAAGTGATATTAAAAAGCACTACATAGACAACATAACTTGCCTGTTGCTTCTTGTTTTCTCCATGGTTTATCTGACAAAATTAGGGAGGATAATTAAACAGGAACAACGAAGCCCTTGTACTCATAAAGCAAAGCTACTTAAAACCATACAACTAATTTCTGTCCTTATAATGAGAAATACATCTGTGTTAGTAATTAGAAAGTGTACAGTCCTCACTCTCACTGCTACTTTGGTAAATTTATAAAAAAATAACTGTCACAGCTGAAAGAAAATGTGAGGTCCACATAATCAGTGTTTTTAACTCCCCACCCCCTAAGAGGCAGACTATGTTAGAAGCCAAATCAATATCAGAAGGCTGATGGTGGACAGAAAATTAGAATGATAGGGATGAGAAGAGTCTGATATCCGAAAGCATTTTAGGATATATCGATGCCTTCATTCCCACCAGTGGGTGAGTGTTGAGTGTGCATGTAGGTGGGAGTCTTCCATGTGCTGCCCTTTTATCCTCCTCCATGCAAGGTTTCAGTTTGCTAGTGTTGCTAAAATACCTGAAATTAGGACTTTAAAAGTCCAGTTTTCTTCTCAAGGTTGCATTACCAGTTAGAGGAGACAAGAAGTGCTTTGCATAATTGTTTATATCCAGGGGAATTATAGAATTATTCTACCCCATTCAGGTCACTTTCTCCTTCACATTTCTACCATTAAAAGTAATAATTCAGCAGTGAATAGTGTTCAGCAGTGAACACTGGCCTTGCTTTGGCATCTTCTGAATATGGTAAGAATGTGAACTTATATAATATTGAATCAATATAGAAAATGAATATATAAAAGCAACATAGAGAACGATTTAAATAGAACTGCTAAAGTTTCTATATTCAGAGAGCAACCTCATCAGATTTGACAGAAATAATTAAAGAGCAATAGATGGTGTATTTATCTCTACCTCAATGAATTTGTTTTCAGTTCCATCTTTCACTCTGAGGTAAAACTACCAAATAAGGCATTATTTCTTGGAGCTCAAGAAATAAGATTCAACCAGTCTACAAATGACTATTTCAGGGTGAGTTTTTATATCCTACCATTTTACAGTTATTATGTGTGTAAATAAGAAGCTCTAGCTTTTTCAATAAAGGTAACCTTTAAAAACCAGAGTTAGAATTTGACTGTGTTTGAAGATTCTGCATTGGGCTATGAAGTTTTCTATTAATTATTTTACTTGAAAATATGTTTTAAAAAGAGAAAATGAATCTTTGTCACCGTTTCTTACTTGGAGAAAAGCTTCATTCTTTTTTTTAAATGTTGAATTATTTAGAATTCGGTCAATAATGTCATAGTCAATTAACTTACACTGAGTAAAACTGATTTCCTATGAGAAACAGTTCCAGCACTAGGTGAATGAAGTGATTTCTGTACCCTCCAAAAAAAATCATACTCTTGCCTCAAATTTATAAATACTTAGCTCTTTGAGCTTGAAACAAACCTTTCCATGTTATGGAAGACCCTTTGCTCTTTTCAGTAGATTTGGAAAAGTTATTTTTATGAGCAGGTATGGAATTAGTATAGATTAATGTATAATATATGGAAACCAGTTTTTACGTTTATCATGTCATAATGGCTAGCTCAGAGATTGCCATGCCATTTCCCTGTGTCATCATACACCCCTGCTTTCAAGGTTCACAGCTAACTGCTAACACTGACTTGTAGTCTTTGATTTCACGAATTTATTTTTTTCTCTATTTCATACTTATATTTTGTGCTGCATTAAAGCCAGGATCTAATAATTTTCTATTTTCCATATGCCTTACCTCTGGGCATGTTTCTTTATCCTTCTCACATATATTAATTCCTGTTTACAAAATATGATCTGAACTTTGAAAAAATACATTACTTTCCTTTTTAGAAGAAACTTAACAATATTGGAGACAGCAAAGCTCTTAAACCAAAGTTTCATAGGAGCATAACATTTGTCTTACCTGGTCAAGAGTCAAACCAATGGTAACAGAGTTTTTCATCCCTCAGCAATCATGACTCTTAGCCTAGCTTCCCCTCTTCTGTAGAACCTGTCATAATCGCTCTACCTGTCTCTGTCTGCATATTTTTAGAAGTCCCCTTTTGCTTGTTAAGACTCCATGGAAAGTTATTTTGTGTTCACATAACAATTTGGGGCAGTAAAAGATCAATGGGATAGCTTTTGACCATTCAGACATTGTTTTTAGGGTCTACTGTTTTCAACATCACACTTCCAAGGTTGCCTTGTGGTCATCGCTACCTTAGGTAGTTCAAAAATAAAATGGGAAACTGCTGGAGTCTATCTTGCACATCCCTTTGGCTACTGTTGGCTATTAATGGGGTTTCCAGGAAATGTACATTTGATTCCTTTACCAGGAGGCTGTATTACCTTTCTCTAGCAGATAGCACATCTGGCATAGCTGCCACCACTGTGGCTACCAGGTTCATTTGTGGTAGTTTACTGTTACTCTCTCAAATCTAATTTTTTTAGAGACCAAAGTAGACAATTAAATGGGATGTAAGAGAGTTTTTAAGATAACTCTGATCTCCCTATTCTCTGGTTTCAACATTGGTTTTTAATTTAGTGGGAATAGAACAGAGGGTGACAATTCTAGATACTTTTTCTGGCCTTCCCCACTATAGTCAAGGAACAAATGTGGAAATTTTAGCAACTATCAAGTATGTCCATTTCAGTCATACACTCAAGCTCCAGGTAGTCCATGGACTAGTGGATCTACTGTGAGCTGGACTAGGGTTAAGACTCCATTTATTACTGTCCCCTACAGACAGTGGGCCCTGATATGTGTCCAGTCTGTAGGTCCTAATGTCAACTCTGACCCTCATTCAGCAGCCCTTTTTCATAACTGTGCAAGGCTGGATGCCCCTTTCTCCCCATGTAGTTCCCCATGGTTGCTGTAGTTGTAGGTCTCATTGAGGAAGACCTAGGGAGTTATAAATTTGGGGGACAGCCATAGGGTCCTTCTTCTTGGGAATTTATCCTTTCAGACACTGTTTTCTAGTTTTGAGAACTGTTGGCCAGAAATTGGCAAGAGATTATGATTTTTTGTTGATTGATTTCTTACATTAATAATACTGTAGTTGCATTCCCTTTATTTTGACACTAGGAACACTGGATCTTAGTAACCATATCCAAAGTTTTGGGGGATCCAGGTGCTCCCTGGATGTAATTCCAATCTTGCTGCTTATTGTGACAACTAAGCCTATCCTGCTTTTGACCCTTAATTGGGGGTTCTTTTTAAATGGCCATGTGTGCTAGAATCCTACCAGCCCCATAGATATCAAGCAGCCCAGTTCTGGGCAGCATTTCTTCCTGTTTGTTCTTTTCTTACCAGCCTGAGTAGGCAGTGTCTGCAGAGCTTCCCCTTGATGACAGCATCCCATTCACCAGCTAATTCTCATTTTGTCCCCCAGGCTTCCAAATGCATAGTTAATTTATGGACTATGGCCTTAGATTGCATGTTGACCCTATTGTGCCCAACTTTCTGAGCTTCTTGATCCCTTCCTATCTTCACCATTTGCCATCACAGTTCTAGGTATCTAAATTTCACTGGAAAAAAGTGGTACTTTTTCCAAACTTTCAACAATCAGTTGGGTGGTTTTCATACTCGTGTCTACCAGAGTTTTTCAGGCTCTTAAGTTATATCAGGCCAAAATGCTCCATTGTCCAAGGAGGTGCATTTATCTTACACTAGGTTGCATTTTCTTTGATTTAGCATTTTGGGGGACTGGTCCTTTGCATACACACTTGACCTCTGTGGCTACAAAGTATGTGTGCCTTGCAGCACCACTGAAATGCAGTTAGTCCCTTTCTTTCCTCAACATTACTTGTTCTTTGAAAATGGGTTGTGTTGGACCCTTAGCCTTGTCACTGAGCTGGTGATCATAAGGGGAGAGGAGTGGTAAACACAAGGGTAACATGCTGTTTTACAAGCACAGGTTTTAAATTTTCTCAAGAATAAAAAGAGCTTAGACTTTAATGGAAAAGGAAGAGCCACTTCTGCAATTCTGTAGGGTTCAGGTGAATCTAGAGAGGCAAAGTTTTTAAAGTATATCAGATTAGCTGTTCCTATTCTGCATTTTTCGGGTCTATTTTTTTCCCAGAGGAGCCTTGACCATGAAGTGGCGGAGGGGAAAAGGCTCATGCTGGGAATCCAACCTTCATGGGAACTCTGCTTCCTATAAGTAAGTCCTGGGCCAGATCCTGGTCTTTTTATATCTTCCAGGAGATGGGTTCTTCATAGTCTTCTAAGGAGGCCACTGAATGTGGTACTATTCAGAAGTTCACTAGAGTTGTTGCCATGAGTGCCTTACAGAGGTAATCTACAATGTTGTACAGTGAACGTCCATTTGTATGGCACCATGTAATGACTGCTGAATTTTGACTTAATGTCACTACATTATTTACCTATTAAACCCATCTCCATTCTTTTTTATTATGAAGGGCAAAATAATATTGATAATGAAATAGCTAAGTTTTATTGAAGAGTATTTTCACTTTACTGTTTAATTTAATATCATTATAGCACTCTGTGGTGTTAGATAATGGTACTACCTCCAGGTTGCAAATGAGACACAGAGAGATTAATTGTCTAGTCACGTAGCCAGTAAGTAGCAGAATGGCATTTGTTCCCAGGTAGTGAGATGGCAAACTCTATGCTGATTCTTACTACAGTGGTGCTGATTCAACTTGTACTGCTTGATGCCAAAAAATAGATAAATAGAACCTCAAACATAGCAACTGAAATTGAACCCCAATATTCTACTGAAACAGTCATCTGCATGACTCTTAATATGATCATGTGAATTTTTATTAGGATAAATGGCTAAGCCAGGCTCCAGAGGCTATAATCCTAGCTACTTGGGAGGCTGGGATTGGGAGGACTGTAGTTTGAGTCCAGCCCAGACAAAAAGTTTGCGACACAACATCTCAGCAATAGCTGGGCATTGATCATCCCAGCTACACAGGAGGATCATGGTTCCAGGGAGACCCCAGGTTAGTGGAAAAATGCTGGATATGATGGTAAGCACCTATCATCCCAGCTACAGTGAGAAGCATAAAATAGGAGGATCACAGTCCAGGCCAGGCTGGGCAAAAATGAGACCCTATTTCCCAAATAACTAGATCAACAAGGGTTAGAGATATGGCCCAAGTGGCAGAGTACCTGCCTAGCAAGCAGAAAGTCTTGAATCCAAACCTATGCACTGAAAAAAAAATAATAAATAAATGGCTAAATGGACAAATAACATTTTATTTTTCACATAAATATGTAGACACCTCATGGATTGAAAAACATGGCCTCAGATTAAGGATTCCTGTTTTTTAACTACTTTTCATAGGCTATGGCTTTCAGACTTTTCCCTAGGTATATCAGTCTATCTCAGAAGAAAGGTATAAGAATCATGATTGAAATGCTAAATATTTTTCAATGATATTACTAATGATTAGAATAAATACTTCCCATGACCTGCTTCCTTATGGCATCTGAAAAAAAGGTATCTTTGACATAACATAGGAAAAACTTCAAGACTTTGTTCTGTCTTTTCCTACTTTTCCTGCTGTAATTTTACTTGTTCTTTCTGAAGACTTGTATTATACACATTTATCTACTTGCTTGTGTTATACTCTGCCAAAATCATACATGTTTTGGTAATTCCAGATATGGAATAACTATGTCATAATAGGATTAATTGTGACAAAAAGACACTAAGTGAGACTATTGAATTTGGATTTGGAGTGATAGTAGAGCTCACTAAAATGCTAGCAACATTCAAGAGCAGGACCTTTATTTTATTTTTAACCATCCCAAAGACTGTTTTCTCACAGATAGCTATAGAAATTAAACCCTAAGAACATTCTTTGTGTACTATTTTAGGTACCAGTGTTCAACAATGAAAATTCAGTGCTTTCTTTGTCCAGATCTGGAGAAAAAAGTGCTGTCAGTTATTTAGAATCTGATTTATACCTTAAGAGCATGGCTGCCACTGTCTGTGATTTCAGGGAAACTGAGTATCAGGGAGCAATTTTCAAAGAATTGAAAGCTGGTGCAGGGTTATGAATAAACTCTGAAAAGCTCTGACCTTCCCTGTCAGATGATAAGGCCATAAATATGTTAGTAATTCTGCTTTGTTGTGAGTGCCTGTTCTTTTTCATCATAGTGGGATTTCTAGGCTACCAGAAATTGGTAATAGCAAACTAAAACAAAATTTGTTGTATAAAAAATTAGAAAAGTAGAAAATACAAGGTAGTGAACTCAGGATGTAGCCTATTGTGTGTTGCTTTGGAAATATGTCTGGAATTAGAGTTCTCCAGTGTTGAAAACTTAATAATGTCCAAACCAAATTAAAAATAATAATTTGGTTATATTTTACCATTTATTTAAATGAAGATGCCCTAAGTGATTTTTGGATAGAAAGTAAGACAGTTAATGTGCAATACTTTAGTACTTTCTTCCTCCTATGCCAAGTTTATTTTGAAATATGGATCATTCTTACTTAGATGCAGTCTTTTAGCTAATCACATTCAATTATAGTGAGATTGAGTATTTATAGTGGCACTGAACATAGAATGTTCTGTTTTAATAATTTTGTTATGTATCTTCATAACTGTTGGGGAACATTTTTCTCTAACTCTAGCATTACTTTTCCCAGGATGATTGCTTAGGAAAAAAATAAAGATAAGGGAGAAAAAAAATCAGTTCGGTAATCTCCAGAGATGGGAAAGGAAAAACAAGAGGTAGATTTTTTGTTGTGGTTGTTTCTAAAGAAAAATAAAAACAAACAAAAAACTTGTCAATCTTCCACTTTTTAAAAGGGTTCCATATACTCTTTTGAATGAAAGAGTGTTTTGGGGGGTGGAAAAAAGCCTATCTTTCTATTTTATATACACTTAAGCAGAAAGGTCACAGAGAGACAGCAAAGATGGCAGTGAGGCTAGAGATGAAATAGCACAGAAGACATCTGGAAAGGGGCCACGAAGGACTAAGAGTGCATGCCTCAGATATCTGTTGCTGTGTAACACATTACCCAGAAACCTGTGGCTTGAAATAACCATGACAATGTTTTATCTTTAAAAGGTTCTCTGTGGTTAGTAATTTGGACTAGGCTGGGCTGGGCTTTTCAAGCAGAGGGTTCAGGAAGCTCATCTGGCCTACAATCAGCCTTCTGGCTGCATGAGGCCCAAGCTGGCAAGTTGGTACTAGCAGTTCTACTTGTGATGGAAGTAGGGGTTGGGGCAATATTTCTCTCCATGTGAGCCTCCCTAAGTGACCACTGGAGGTCCTCATGACATAATCATTGGTTTCCCCAAGTGCAAGTAATCTTCAAGCTAACAAGAAAGCAGCTGTTCCTTTTTTTTTTCTCCCTTCGTTATGATCTTAGCTTCAGATGTCATGAATCAGACTTTGCAATACCTATCAGTCACACAGATTAGCTTTATTCACTGTGGGGAACACAAGAGCATAACAAACATTCATTGGGTGTCATTTTGGAGACTAACTACCACAGAGAAATGTAATAAAGAGAGCAGTAGACTTACACAAACCCACAGACTGGTATTAAAAGGAGAGGTTATCATGTTATCTTGGGTGCATTTGATTTGAGACTAATGTCATAATATCAGTCATAATTTCAAACCCAACAAATCACATTTTGTTGATTAATTGTGCCTTCACTGTAATAGTACTTTTATGGCACAGAAATGCAAGCTAAGTTGTTTTCAGGCATATTTCTTTCAGAAATCTTACCATAATTTTTCCTCAAGTAGCCAAAAACTATATACTCCCCTTTACTACTCCAGAACACCCCCATAAAACAGTATCAATGTTTTTTTACTTCTGATATCAAAGACCCTTACCTCATCTAAAAAAGCATGAAAATAAGAGTATTATAACAATTAAGAATGTAATCTATATAACTTGAAAGATATGCATATACTCAACTTGCTTTCAAAGGACACCCTCATCCTAACATTCTTGATACCAAAAATGACAGGCACATCAGTTGACTTTCTCAAACTGGAAATATTTATTGTTATACCTTTGTTTTAGTTTTCATATGATTAAAAATAATAATACCAAGTGTTTATTGTGCATTTACTCTGAAGTGGGTGCTGTTCTACATGTGTTACATTTAAAGTCATTTAAGCCCTTCAACCATCCTTTTTTTTTTTTTTAAGCTTTATAGATAGGGAAACTGAAACTCAGACATGGTAGAAAAGGATTCAAATCCATAAAGTCTCTTCAGCACCATGCTGTTAACCCCACACAGCATACACTGACTCCAGCCAGCTCAAGAAAGGGGATCAGTAACAATGACAGTGATTTTCTTGGTGCCTGGTATCTAGAAAGGGAAATGAAAAGACTCAAAAACTTACTTTTTGTAAGGATCATTGCAGCTTCTTGGTAAGGAACAGAATGGAGGTGCAGGAGATCTAATTAGGTGATGTGGACAGTGGAAGAGATTGTGAGATAGGAAAGGAAGTAGTAGGTTCTGGCTGTGTTTAGAATACAGTCATAGAATTTCCTTGTGGGTTAGATGTCACGTATGAAAAAAGAAGGAAAACATTTGGCCTAACAGTTGAAAGGATGGAACAGTCATTAACTGAGAACAAAAACTTAAATTGGAAAGACTTGAGGTAAAAGACGAAGATCCATAAAATAGGCAGTTGGGTATTCAAGACCAGAGTTTGGGGAACTAGTCTAATGTAGAGGTACAAATTTGGGACTTGACATCATCTAGATGATGGAGACCACAGAGGGCAAGGGTATCGGTAGATTATGGAGAAGGAACCACCTGAGACTTGGAGGCTGGGTCCTGCTGCTCTCCAACTGCAGGAGTTTGGAGAGAAGAGAGGAAATTGGAGAGAAGAGAGGAAATTGTTTGGAGAGAAGAAGACATGGGTTAAGAGGAAAACAGAGAAACAAAGGAAAGCCAGCATTTCAAGGAGAGATTGGTAACCAAATTCAATTCCTGCTAATAGGTCAAGTCAGTGAGAGTTAATAATTGACCATTGGATTTAGCAATTTGAATGTCATGGGTTATATTGATGAAAGCCTATTTGGAATTGAGTTGTGGGAAAAGCTTAATTGGAATGAATCTAAGAGAATTGGATGGGAAGTATTAGAGACAGTAAATGCAGCAAACCTTTCTAGGAATTTTAATGCATACAAAAAAGAAAAAAGAAATGGAGTAGTTAGAATAAGTAAAGAGTGGTTCTATGAAAACTAATAAGCTTTCTGTCCCTCTTTTGATAAGTATTTGTTGTGTCTCTCCTGTTTGCTTGATACTGTGCAGTTTATAGATGTAAAAATCAGTGATATAGGATTCCTCTCCTTGAGTTAAGTGAGTTAAAATTAAAACAGTGAGCTCTGCTGCACATTGCACAGAAGGTGTACACATACCCAGGCCATGGGCACACAGAAATATTTAGATGAGAAGGATATAGATGAGGCTATATCTGAACCCAAACTTAGGACATACTTCATCTGAATATTATCCCTGCCTGCTTCATGTTAATATTTTAGACCATCTAAGAGAGAAACTAAATTGTCCTATTTGTTCCTGATTTATAGTTGTCTTTTTTTTTTGGTAGGACTGGGGTTTGAACTGAGGGCTTTGTGCTGGCAAAGCAGGCACTGTACCATTTGAGCCACACCTCCAGGACATTTTGCTCTGGTTATCTTGAAGATGGGGTCTCTTGAACTGTTTTCCCAGCCTGGCCTCAAACTGTGATTCTCCCAATCTCAGCCCCCAAGTAGCTAAAATTACAGGTGTGAGCCACTGATGTCCAGCTCAATTTTTTGTTTGAAAAATGCTTTTTTGTACCTCAGTTTTCTTGATCTTAGCCTAGTGATTGATTTTGCCTTAACCATTCTTTGTGCACATCAAAGAAAACCCAATAAATGTGTTTTGAAATCATGAATGAATGTCTCACAGAACCTTGTCTGGATCCAGATTTATTGAATCGTACGGTCATTAACAAATTACAGTAAAATGAATAGAGAGAAACTGAAAAATTGTTTCCTTCCTGAGGAAATGTTTGTGTCTCTCCAAGTTTATATTTAAATCCTAATCCCCAACATGGTCATCAGCCAGGAGGTTAGAGCCCTCACCAAGAAGATTAATGCCCTTAAAAAGTAAGCCCGAGAGAGACCCTTGATAAGCTGCCATCAGTTATCTGGATAGTGAGCCCTAACTGGAGACTGACTGCCAGCCTTCCCAAGATCTTGAACTTCCCAGCATCCACAATTATCAAAACTAACTTTATGTCATTTGTAAGCCATCAGTTTATGGCATTTTATTATAGTTTACCAAGTGGACTCAGACATTCACTTTTTTCCCTCTTTTTCTTTAATAGAAAACTTTCCATTTTTTTCTAGGTAATAAAAATTGATAGCCATGCTGGTCTTTGAAATGAATGCAAATTTGGTCTCTTTTGAGCCTTCTTCTTCAAGGGTACTCACAATATCCTCTGCATATTATAAACATGAGTAAAAATATGTTAGAAACACAAATTCAATAAATATGCAGAAAATCAGCTGTACCTTATTCTCATGTTGCAGAGACCACCTGGAGATTTTTGAGATGGGAAAATGGAAGGATTGTTTCAGGAGTGATCATCGTTGTCAGACTACCTCGTCCACTTTCTACCAGCCTTAAGGACCTGGAGCTTCTAAGTAACAGAACAGACAAGTGCATTGGGTGTGATGAATAACTTACCTGACAAAAGGAGGGGTCAGGAAAAGAGAACTGAGTTCAATTATTATAAAATTAAAATATGGCTAGCACTGAAAACATAGCTTGTGTTATAGTAGTAGGCTTATTTCACATTGCTAATTTAAGAAAATATCTTTAAAAGTTGCATTTTGGACAAAGTTCTTAGATGTTTTCTAAAAATGATGAAGAAGGTGAAGGAAGTGTGACCCTATAAAAAATTAATTTCCTAAAAATCTAGAGTACAGATACAGTTCTTAAGATACCTTAGTGCTTAATGAAAGTATAGCATGTAAAGATTTAAATTAAAACTTTCTTTTTCTCTCTTTCAGATATCTTATGTTAGTCTCATGAGAAACAATCATTGATTTTCTTTTAAAAATACTGAGCAAAGTATCTACATTTTAAATCAAAAATAAAAAGCAAAAAGGGTAGCAAGGAAACCTGTGTTTGAGGGCAAAGCATAGAGTACACACCTGTAATCCCAGTAATATGTGAAACATAAGTAGAAGGATCACAGTACAGTCTTATCCCAGCAAAACTCACCAAATCCTATCTGAGAAAAGCCCCCCTGCAAAAAAAAAAAAAGAAAAAAGACTGGAAGCAGGGTAGCTCAAGTGGTTAAAGCACTCTTACAGGGTCCTGAGTTCAAACACCAGCATCACCCATTAATATGAAATGAAAACCTGTTTTTGAATTAAACCTGATAGAAAGAAGAGTAACTAAGTCAACATTTGTAATACAAATGCCTAAAGTCTTATTCTTGGAATACTATACATGTCGTGGTATAATTTAGTCCTGAAAATAATTCAGTGAGATGGTATTACAATTGCTGTTTTACATCCAGAGAAAAATGTGTTCATCCATTGTGTACCTTTTTTCAGTGTAGGTTGAGTAGCGTACTCAGGAGTATTGGTGGGTGCAGTTTTGTCCTAGTCCACAATTAAGCAAACGTCTAGATGAAAATGTTGAGTCTCTCTCCAGGATCCTTTCAATTCACCTAAACCCTCCCTCATTCATTCAAAGTTTTGCCCCACAAAATCTACTCATATTTTGAAAGAGGATTTTTCACGGCTTTTGACATCTTCTTCTCAATACTTTTTTGTGTTTGCTCTATCAGGCAACCAATCAGTTATTTGACACATAATGTGTTTCTTCCATGGTTCTATAAGTCTAGCAGGCTCTTTGCCTTTAATAATTTTATTATTCTTAGGGACACAATGTGAACCCATTTGACAAATACAATACAGTAGCAAAATTCTGTGTTTTCTGGCACAAAGATTGTAGAAGTTAGAAGGAAGTCATCTATGCTAGATGGAATATGTAGGGAGCTATCATTTAAAAAGTAGGACATGCCCTTTTCTTTGAAATTCCTCTAGAATAAGGCTGGGGAAATAGTGTAGGAATAGACAGAATGTGGTCATCATTGTCCTGATCTGTGTTAAGTAGAAGAGCATTTATCTGTAGTAGTTTGAATACTCTGAGATCACTCTGACTCAAAGCTACTTTTAGTGTAACCTGTCCTGTTTCCACTGTTAGAAATGTTTCCAAGAAAAATATTGTCTTTAGAAGTCATCATTTAAAATGTCAGTGTCTTTGGAGGGATCAAGAGTAACTTTTTCACCATTTACTGTGAGAGAATTCACAGCAGATTCGTTTCTATGACTAGAATAAAAGGAAAGTGTGAAATAGGGTAGGAAACATTGAAAAAAGCAGAAGTACCGAGGTGATAGAAAGCATGGGATAGGCACTGATTCTATCACTTTTATTTTGAAATAGCCCATTGTTAGGAGGTTAATAAGAAAATTAGCCTGTCGTTGCAGAATTTTACTGTGTCCAACAATACCAGGTATTTCACACGTGTTTTGACTTTTGAATAAGCAAGCTAGCTTAGCAGTAGGAAAGGTTTCTTTTAGATAGCCAATATGGCTAACTCATGTCAGAACAGATGTGATTTCAGCCTAAAGTTATTGAATAATTTCCAAAACAAAAAATCAAATGTAAGTAATTAATTTTAAAACATATCTTTGAAATGATCTGGCTGTTAAAATATTAAACCAAAATAAACAATGTGTGCAAAGTAACTACTGTACCAAGTCAACCTTTCCCTACATGGATTTCATGAAATACAGCTTCCAAAGGCAATTACAGCATGTTACTTGAGGGGTAGAGGGAGAATTGATGGTCAAGTGAATTTGGGAAACATCCATTCACATAAACAGATGTTTGTTTTTTTGCTACAAACTACCTAGAACATGGAACGTGCTTACATACATTTTGACTTCAAAGGGGACAGTCTACAAAGCAGTTGTTTGTTTGGTTTTTTTTTTCAGTTTTCTTAGTGTCCTATGGAAGGCACTTTAAAAAATTATCTAATATGTTTCAAAACTGAAATGGTATCTAAAGATAACAGTGCCTTTTCAAATGGATATGTGTATGTAATATTGATTAGTACAAACTATTTTTTTTTCATTTTTCTTCATTTTTCTTTTATTATTCATATGTACATACAAGGCTTGGTTTATTTCTCCCCCCTGCCCCCACCCCCTCCCTTACCACCCACTCCACCCCCTCCCGCTCCCCCCCTCAATACCCAGCAGAAACTATTTTGCCCTTATCTCTAATTTTGTTGTAGAGAGAGTATAAGCAATAATAGGAAGGAACAAGGGGTTTTGCTGGCTGAGATAAAGATAGCTATACAGGGCATTGACTCACATTGATTTCCTGTGCGTGGGTGTTACCTTCTAGGTTAATTCTTTTTGATCTAACCTTTTCTCTAGTACCTGGTCCCCTTTTCCTATTGGCCTCAGTTGCTTTAAGGTATCTGCTTTAGTTTCTCTGCATTAAGGGCAACAAATGCTAGCTAGTTTTTTAGGTGTCTTACCTATCCTCACCCCTCCCTTGTGTGCTCTCGCTTTTATCATGTGCTCAAAGTCCAATCTCATTGTTGTGTTTGCCCTTGATCTAATGTCCACATATGAGGGAGAACATACGATTTTTGGTTTTTTGAGCCAGGCTAACCTCACTCAGAATGATGTTCTCCAATTCCATCCATTTACCAGCGAATGATAACATTTCGTTCTTCTTCATGGCTGCATAAAATTCCATTGTGTATAGATACCACATTTTCTTAATCCATTCGTCAGTGGTGGGGCATCTTGGCTGTTTCCATAACTTGGCTATTGTGAATAGTGCCGCAATAAACATGGATGTGCAGGTGCCTCTGGAGTAACAGTCTTTTGGGTATATCCCCAAGAGTGGTATTGCTGGATCAAATGGTAGATCGATGTCCAGCTTTTTAAGTAGCCTCCAAATTTTTTTCCAGAGTGGTGTACTAGTCTACATTCCCACCAACAGTGTAAGAGGGTTCCTTTTTCCCCGCATCCTCGCCAACACCTGTTGTTGGTGGTGTTGCTGATGATGGCTGTTCTAACAGGGGTGAGGTGGAATCTTAGTGTGGTTTTAATTTGCATTTCCTTTATTGCTAGAGATGGTGAGCATTTTTTCATGTGTTTTCTGGCCATTTGAATTTCTTCTTTTGAGAAAGTTCTGTTTAGTTCACGTGCCCATTTCTTTATTGGTTCATTAGTTTTGGGAGAATTTAGTTTTTTAAGTTCCCTGTATATTCTGGTTATCAGTCCTTAGTACAAACTATTTCAATCAAACCTACCACACTGCTATTTTGAATTCTACATTTATAGAGCAGAATCAAAGACAATGTACAAGTCTTCCAGCTCTGAGGTTTTACAACTGCAAGTTCTCTGGGGAGACCATTTCTCTTGTGACTACTTTAAATATGTGAGCGATCCCAGCATGAAAATATACCACGAGTCAGCATTTGTGTGCGAAAAGTAACACCTTCTCCTGATACTATATTGCAGATCTTTAGAGACCTAAGGATATTTCTCTTTTTTTTTTTCCAGCAGTCTGTTTAATTTCTTGCAGTGTTTGTTGATAAATCTTTAAAGTACCTGGACAAACAACAAAAGACGAGCTACCAGCAGTTAACCTTGTGTTTAATCAGTCTGCAGCTTTATTCCGTTCATACTGAGTCTAGCTGTGTGTGAGCAATTTTAGCTGCAATAAGCTACAGGGTGTAGTTTGAACATGAATAGCAATTTTATGAAGGAATATCCACTTTATAAACCATCATTGGCACCTGCTCCTTGAATCTTTTACACTAAATAGAAAGGCCCTTACGTCCTTCCTGTGTTCATTGCTTTATGGATGGCCTTGTTAACTTGCTGTGTACCTTGTGAGACCCACACTAAGATATCTTGGCACAAAACTTGCCATGTTATTGTATTTAAGAACTTAGAGATACAAACAAAATTCAGATGCCTCAATGTTTGGTATTGTTCAAAGATAAAACCGAGAGTGAGCTTTAATCTTTTCTCTCAGTTATGTCATAGAACTTTGCAAAGAAAAATAGGCAAAGAAGAAGAACAATACAAAACAAGGTGACATTGATTTCTTAGCCCTTTAAAGGCTCTAACTTGGAATTATAACGTAGGGAAAGTGATCCCATGATACTGTCTATCATTAGCATAACCTTAGAATGATTTTCAGAACATGTGCCCTGCAACATCTTTGTTAGCTTTCACCAAATTATAATTTCATACCTTATTAGTGTTGTTAGATATGTTTAAATAACCACAATTGGAAAAGCAAACTGTCTATGATTGATTTTTTTGTGCCTTCTTTGACTTCAAAGAGTTATCCCAGCTCAGAACAGAGGACAGAGCAGGAAACAGTGCAATGATTCATGAGAGTAGATGGAGGTAAATGATTAGTTCATGTGCTTCTGTTCTTCAGTAATGACATAAATCCTCAGGGAGGTTCTTTTTGTCAGGCTGTATGCCTGCCTGTGTCAAATCATATATATGCTGGCATATCTTATGAATGGGGAAATCTAGGGAACAAATAACAATTCCTTTATACAGTTGTTCACTTTTTAAAGATGTCACAGAGGCTTTAGGATAGAGAAGGAAAGCATAATCCTTCTCCTTTTTAATGATAAATTTGCATATTTATAAACACAAAGACCATTCACATATGGCAAAATACCTTTCTGGAACAAGAGAAAAAAATGTTAATTGATTGTGGGCTAAGACCTATCTGTGACTTCTCAGGTCTACAAACTAGTGTATTCCCATATTGAAAATTTTATGGTCTGTTGATTCTTAAAATAATGAGGAAGGCAATGAATACATAGCAAAGCTAGAAAAGAAAGTGTACCACTGTGCCATTTACATCAGTGATTTTATAACAGCACTCCTCTTCCTGGGATAATAAAACTTAACATGTGTATGTGCTGTTTCCTTTGCATTATGTGATGTAAGTTGAAAAATTGTATCTAAGGTAATTAAAATGCACCAGTGGAAAAATAATTCCTTCTTTCTTTAAGTTAGGTAGGACACCAAACATACCGATGTATTTAGCTAGCTACTACCAAGCCATACAGCAGGCCAAAACAGAGAGAAGAAAGTCATCAATTAAGATAATGTTAGGAATTGAGTAGAACACACTGAAAATAAAGGAAGTTGATACATGGATTGTTCTTTAATAAGCAATGAAGATGTCACCCTCTAACAAGTCACATTAGCAGAAATTCCGTCACCAGCAGAGGCAAAGAGGTCTGCCAGGTGCACTCCTGCCCTCTTGAGTCACCCAGTGTCTGAGAAGCTATAGGTTACCTGTAACCCTTCTGATGACCTTCTCATGAATTATAGGTAGTAGGGATCTGAAGGAGCCTGTAAGTTTCAAAGACAGACTTGTAACCTAGAAAAATATTTTCCTAATAAATGTGACCCTTTGACAAAAGACAAAGCAATCCCACTCTATTTTGAGACCTTCTATACAGCAGAATAACATCCTCAGAAACTACCAGAGTACAGAGCTATAGGAGGGCTAGTAAACTGACAATAAATGGAGACCCAAATACCACATTCTGGTTCTATGCGATAAATTAAGTATGTTTAAATTTCTGTTTTATTAAAGTAAGGCATATCCTTTGTAATTAATTTCCTGAGTTATATGAATTATGAAAATAGTTATTTATTCTATTACTGAGTGTATGAATGCCTTGGCATTTTTCCATAGGACCTGAGGGATCTTCCTATTAAGACTTTCTTCCCCAAGAATAATGGATAGACTAGAAAAGAAAGATCACTACTTTGAGAGAGAAGAAGGGTATCTAAGTATCCTACTTAAAAAGCAAACATTGTTACCCAGATTGAGAACATGAAAATTTAACATTCCTATAAATTGAAAGCATGGTAAATTATATATTTTTACTATGAGAATGGAAGAAACATACCATGAACATTTCCAGGTAGGGGTACTTCTCTCTGGGCCTCTGCTGTGTTGGAAATAGATACAGGGATCAGGTTAACCACTAGTAGGGTTGATGTTACATTCTGAAGTTTGGAAACTCAGTTCTCAGATACACATAGATTTTATTTAGAAATCAGTGTTTTATGTACACGTGAGTAAGGGTTGGATGAGGACCTTAGTATTCTGTTTGACATAGTGCTATATGTTGAACATGAAGAATGGATTTAACCTTGAGAATTGGCAAGTATCGGGTGGGCTGTCTATGTGATCCTGGACATATTTAATCTCTGAAAGTTTCTATTTTTTTATATGTAAAACTAATAATTAACAACAGGTGAAGGTTTCTGTGATTATTCAGCATATACTAAATAAATTTCTTGTTAGGATTAGTATGATGCACCATGTACAGGTCCCAGGATGGCATCTGACACACCACAAGTCTTCAGTGAACATGCTTTCCTTCCTTGTCCCCTTCTTATTATCACTCCTTCTCTACTCCAGGGAAAGCACAAGTTGTATGTAGACACTGGGATGGAAGGCAGTTGGTGTGGCCTTATTCCTGTCGGACAGCCTTGCAACCACGTTACAACAACAGGCCTGAAGTGGAACCTCAGTAAGTCAATCCTTCCATAAAGGGAGGCTTTCTGTTTTTCTTTCATAATGTCTCTTCAGTATATACCTGGTAGTAGAATTACTGAGTCATACAGTAACTCAATGTTAAGCCTGTGGAAAATCTGCCAGACTATTTTCCAAAGTGCCTGCACCATTTTACATTCCCACCAGCAATGTGCCAGTGTTCCAATTTCTATACATCTTCACGAACAGAAAATATCTTGTTTTCTGTTTTGCTTGTTTTGTTTATGACCGGCTAGTGGATGTGAAGATGGTATCTCATAATTTTGGTTTGTATTTTCCTAATGAGTAATGATGCCAAGCATCTTTTCTTGACCTTGTGGAATATTTGTTTAACTTCCATGAAGAAATTTCTATTCAAGTCTTTTGCTAATTGTGTTACTGTCTTTTTGCACCGAGTTGTAAGAATCCTTCATATATTCTACATACAAGTCCTTATCAGATATGCAACTTACAAATATTTTTTCAGAGTTCTTGGGTAGTATTCGTATTTTCTGAAACTTAATTCAGTAAGTTAATTAATTTAATTTTGGTAGTTCAATTTTTTATTTATGCATCATTCTTTTGGCTTCATATTTAAGAACTCTTTATTCATGATTTTTTGTACATAAAATGTTCTTTACCTTTTAGAGGTAGCTGTTGTAATTGAAGTTGTGTGTTCTTTTCATATTAAAACCTTTGAGATATCACAGATTAGCTGCTCTTATTAAATATTAAAATGTTTCTCAACTCTTATGAACTGTATTAGATTTTAGTTATATAAGAACTGTCTGATTTAAAAAAGAATAGAAAGTGAAGGTTTTGTTTATGAACTAAATGCTAGATTCAAAAAAAAAAGAAAGAAAGAAAAAGCTGGCAGGCATTGTGAAATGAGTCAACTCTAATGTCTTAAGAATTCCAGTAATTTAATCAAAGAGCCCTGACTGAATGCCAAAGAGATCATCCTCCTGATTAACCAATGCCTTTAATATTATACAAGATAAGTATGGAACTTTGTCATTCTTTCCCATCATGTTAAACTCTTAGATTTCCACATGGAAATAGATATTTTGAAGATAAAGAGATTGTTTTTAAAGTCCTTTCTATGAGCCACTGCTGAAACAATTAGGAAAAAACTGGAGATATTTTGAAACACATGTCTAGAGATTCATCAGAGTTTGAAAGGATGGTGAGAACAGATATCTGCAGTGCACAGGAGTGTGTGATGGGCTTTGAAGCTGTTAGGCAGAAATTGACATGAGTTCCCAGTAGAAGCTTTTTTGAAAACATCCCAGTGTAAAATAAATGGTTTACTTTCTTTGTTATTTCCAAGGACCCAAACTAGACACTGCTGAACTTCCTCCCGAATCTAGCAGTGTCCACAGTTTTCACGGCTGGCACCAGGATGGAAGAGGCACAAAACAGAAGTAGACAGGCCACAGAGGCAACTGTCCAGCTTCCCTGTCTCTCAGTCATAGGAAAGAGTCACAAAAGTAGACACATTTCTTCTGGGCTCTTTAAAATACCTTTCATCCTCTAATATGCACTCCTAATTACGTATAATAAAAATTTTCCCTGGAAAGGGGATCTTTGGCATGATGAGGATAATACTCTTAACTTTCCTACCTGTGATAATTTTTTGATTCTTACTAAATGCATTATATTGTTAGTTATGTGACTACACATTGCCTTGACTTTTGAAATAATTATTTTTCTCTAAATATTTATGGTAATAAATAAAAAGCAACTAAAGTTGAATACAATTTGCCAATTCTCTAGCGTGAAAGTGTTTCCTCAAGGGATCTTCTAACTGATGGGTGATATCCCATTAAGAAATAATGAAAATAAATGTGAATAATGCCATGTTGACTTGAAGGAAAATGAGTACGTTTTGTTCATAGAGAGTCCCTTGCTTTACTCAGTGCCACTGTGTGGGAAAATAGGGCCCTGGATTTATGTTATTTTGTCTTTAGTAGCACCAAGGTGGGACTGGGCGTAGAAAAGGGGAAAGGACCTGCAGTAGCTTAGTCAGTAGCTGCTCGCTTCTTGAGTCAGTGATAATAAGCATGTGGGGAAATGTCACAGTCCTCCTCAGGTGGCCACATGCTTTATCTCCACCCATCTAACCCATGCTAAAATCTGATGCCAGAAGTGCTAAATACAGTCTGACTCATCTGCTATGAATTTGCAGTATCTCACATCACATGTCACATTTTGATTTTAACAAAGTCTGAAAGATAGCACATCCCATTCTGTCAGAAGTGAAGCTTCCCAGTTGTCATTGCAGTGTTTTATTCATAGCAGTGTGCTGTGAACAGCCATTGACTTGGGTCATGTACAAGAGTTGCTTTAGGACATGAGCCTTTAGGAGTAATGAGTGAAACTTCACCTTCCTAGATGCGCCATGTTGCCCTGCAGTGCCACGCCAGGCTGCTCTCAGTCCCCAAGAAACAAGAGTCCCCTGCTCCACACAGTCAGCACTTCTTGGTATTGCCAGACTTAGCTTTCTCAGATATTTTTATGGTCTCTGCTGGTGGGGTAAGCATCTTTTTGTAGTTATTAGCCATAGCAATTTCTCCTTCTCCGGACTGCTACTTTTCTTTTGCCAGTTTTCCCTTCGGGTTACTGTTTTCTTGGAAATTCTTCATATCCAAATTATCTCTTTCCTGGTCTACTTCGTCTTTTCAGTTTGTTTGTGATGATTTTATGTTATGAGTCTTTTTGTTTTGTTTCATTGATTTTTGTTTTTGGGGTGCTAAAGATCAAACCCATGCTAATGACTTTACCACTGAACTGTATACCCAGCCCCAGCATTTTCCTTTTAAGAGTTCACATTTTTTTATGTCTTGAGTATATTTTTCTTTAAGATTTGAGAGTTTTATGTCTTAAGTCATCTTTCTTATTAGCCATGATGATACTCTCATTTTAAGTTTCGTTTTCAGGTCCTTTGTTTCACGTGAAATTTGTTTTTGTGTATGAAAAGAGACAAATCCATTTTTCTTCCTTGTTGATAATCAGTTAGCCAGCATCACTTATCATAATTTCTCCAGTGGTTTCAACGCACCAAAGATTTTCATATGCATGGGTATGTATGTTTGAGCTCTGATCTGTTCTCTTGGTTTGGATGTTTCTTGTTCTGACGCCACACTACCTTAATTACCAGAGCTTATAATCAATATTGACATGTGATAAGTTGACTTCTCCCTCTCTTGACATCAATTTTTTTATGGCTATTCCTGGTTTCTTCCTATTCCTCATAAATTTTAGAATCAAGTGTCACAGACATAATTCCATCATGATTTTATCAGAGTTACATTTAATCTACAGATCAATTTGGTGAAAATAGAACAATCGAGAAGAAATTTTGTATATGAAATTGAGTCTTCACTTCTGCAAATTTAGTTTCTGTGTTTACTTGAGCTTTTTAAATTCTTCCAATAGTTTTATACTTTTCTCTAGAAAGATCCCTTGTGTATTTTATAAGATTCATCTTTAGAAGCCCTACATTTTGAGTTCCCATTTTAAGTTATACCTTTTTTAAAAATTGCATTTTCTGGGTTCATTGAAGATATGTAGAATGTAGTTAACTTCCATATGTTGTATAATATATTGCTGAACCCTTTTTTCATATGTAACATCAGACACAATTTTTAATGTGTACACTTAACCCATCAGTAACATCAGGCACAATTTTTAATGTATACACTTAACCCATCAGTTGGAAGTACATCGTACATATAGTCAGGTCTGCTATATTTCAGAAATTCTTGACTTTTCAAAAAAAATGAAAATAATGAGGTTACAATTGTAATATTAACATGCATGTGGCATTTTACATTTTATTTTTGTAAAGTTCTTTAAATCTTATAATAGGACTGTATGATACATTGTATTGTCCCCATTTTTCAGGTAAGGAAATAGTAGTTCATAGCTCTAATTAGTAATTTGTCCCAATTTCATTAATTAGGGCTTGAAACTCAAAGCCCTTGATTTAAGTTATTTAATGCCATTTATCCTCATTTCTTTTTTTTTTTTTTTTGGTAACTCAGAGTGTATTTATAAAAGGAAAAGCTTTCTATCAAAGTACACTTTTTCAGTGTAGGACAGTCCATAACAAGCATATTTGCCCTTACTCCGCAAGAGCTGCTCAACTTCCAAGTTAAGAATTTAAAAACTCGTTTTAACTGAGATTTTTATTATGTCGATTCGCTTCTCATTCTACATCATCTTCGGCCAAGCTCTGCGCACTCACAATTCGCTGACTAATAGTTGGGAGCTTAGTCAGAGCATCTGGAACACTGGTAGAGGAAGTGTCTGCTGAAACACCTGCAGCAGCTGCTGCGGCTGCCCACACTCAGCAATTGCATTTGTCAGATGGTCCACACCCTTCTCATATTCACCTTGAGCTAGTAGCTCTTCCCCAAGCTGTATTTCTTCAAGGAAGAATTTCTGAACAGCTTCAGCATCTTTAAGATCAGGTAACTTGGAAAGCCCAGCTCTCTCCTTGGCAAGCTTCTGTTTCTTCCTTCCGAACGACCTGGGTGTCGCGTCATTAAATAACCTAGATAAATCGCAAAAACGTCTTATTGCAACCAGCTTGCTTTTTTGGACTGCTGCAAATGCCGCCTCCACCGAAACTCAAGGCGGATCACCATGTTGGGTGTCACGACTTCCCGCTGGCAAGCCTCTCTTAAAAGATGTCGCAGGTATGAAATAAAGCTGAGCCACGGGAGAAGCGCAGCCTTTGGACTCCCCGCAGTTCCTCTCGCATTCACTCATATCTTGGAAGCACTGGGAGCGAAGCCGCCAAGAGGGTTTAAGAATGCAGGAACGACACCTAACTTCTGGTTCAGTCTACTATATCTGGTCTTTAATCAATTAATTTAATTATTTTCTAAAATAATACTCTTTGGATACAATTGTTATGTATTGAATATTTTTATAATTACTCTGAAATTGATACAGGAAGACTATAGTCTTCTTGAGAAATTATTTCAATATTATCATGCATCTTTACCTTAGGTAAACTAGTGGTAAAGATGCAGGACAAAACAGAAATGAAACAAATTTTGTGGGCATGTTTTATTTGGTACCTATATAAAGGAATGCAGTCATAATTTCCATTCACTCTGGTTTCTGTTTTCCTAGATTCTTACCGAGTTTAGCCACGTGTATATATTATGATTGGGAACATGAAGGAAATTCAGTTTGCTGAGGCTCAAACTAAAGCTCCATTTACCTATGGGCCATAACTGTTTTTTTATTAATCATATTTCTTTTTTCTAACTTTTTTATATTTCTTCCTTTTTAGCCTTTGAGGTTGTACTTTTATGAGCGACTGATACTTTCTACTAATAACAGGCAGCGGTCTGATGTGTGATTAATATTACAGCCACATATCAGTAGACTCTCAGGAATTGAAAGGTCCTTAAAGATCAACCTAGTAGTTGAAAATTACTTTATGGACACACATATGCTGCCAAGCCACTGGTGCACTGTTTCTGCCACTATCACTCATGACATTAACCTTTCCACACGGGCACACTTGTACTGTGATAGAATACAAGTTTGAATTTTCTTTCTGTGTATGTAGGTGTGATCAGTTGGGGGATATGGAACACAACACTGCCACTTTCTTGATGAGTTCTCAGCATTAGCATTGAGGGACAACTGTAAACTTGCCAACATGGGCAAATCCAGGACCCACCTTTTGTGAAGGGATGAAGTTTGAGGGAAGTCGAGTTGATAATCAGTAGATATCATTTCTCTAGAGAAAAAAAAATACAAAGAATTATTTTTTAGATTATTTAATTCTGAATGATTTTCAAATGTTCTGTTTTCAGGCATATAAAACTAATGGACAGACTACTACAAATGAGGATTAAATCTATATTTCACTAACTCAACTCCAGTTCTGTTTTCTGTGTTCTAGAGTTTGAACCAGATTTAAATGATTTTTCTTTTCTTAAGCCCTTGCCCTTTTATGATTCTGATGAGAACACAACCAACAATAATAATGTTTTGTTTTTAGAAAACTCCCAACAATCTGACAACATATATTTGTTGTGGTTGATTGTGGACATTTAAATATGAAAACAATTAACGTGCATTTGTACAGAATATGACAAATGAGAGTTTTGTGCTGGCCAATTTTTCATTGACCTGCCTTCAGGAACACTATTATAACTCAGGCTTGCCTCCCAACTTGTTTAAATGGGTTGATTTCCCAGTATTTATGTCAGCAGGTTGACTGATGAGAATGACTTCAGTGCAGCTCAAGAGTCCTGTTCTATTTTCCCTCCTCCAGGTTTCATTTTTGTGCTGATTCAGATGTGGGCTCTGTGCATTCAGCCATCCAGTTAATATATCGAGACAAGAAAGCAGTAACTTTGGTGATTACATGAATTGTAGAGAAAGAATCAGGGGGTGTTGCGAATAAATGTTTACTATGGGAACAGCACACTGGGTATGATTTTCTTCTGGGTCCAAATATTAGTACTTTGTATTTCGAATAGCTCTTTCATGCATCCCTACCTGTCTTTTCTGTAAACTAATTCTTATTTTACATCCGTCTGAAGCTTGATGCTTCAGACGGATGTAAAATATCATTATCCTCATTGTGTAGATGAGAAAAATGAGACACACAATACCAAATTGTCAAATTTCATATTATCTAACTTGGTCTTCTGTGCTAATAAAATGAATTAATTCCTGTTTATTGATGTAGTCTATTCTTTAAGATTGGGACATGGTGAAATAGCCTGTCACAAAGTTCTTTTTCTCAATGAATTTCTCCCAAAATTGGGCAGGCTCGAAACAGAGGAGATAGAGAATAAACACCTCAGCAATTAAAATTATGTTGTAAGAGCCACCTAGGATATTTCTTTCTACTATGTGAACTACAGACACACAGCTAGTATGTGTACATACTGCAGGATGTAGTTTAAGTGTAAGTTTGTTCACTATTAACGACTTATTTCTGGGGTGATTATAAACCGAATGCTATCGTTCACCGTGATTCTCAAGGAACTTGTGGAAAAATTCATACGGGTAAAACAGATGCACACAGCATTCATGATGAGGAATAAGTGGTTCAAATAGGGTTTTAGTGCCTAGAGATGGAAAGATGAAAAAGAAAAAAATAATAATAGAGGTAGGATGGTTTGGTTTGTAGGAAGTTAAAGCCGCAGGCAGTTCTCTCAGCAGTAAGATGCCACTTTGTTTTCTAGAATATTTGGAGGTCAAATTGTGAAACAATCTGAAAGTATTTGGAGAATGCTAGGTTTAAATTTTTTAAAAGGGGAGATCAAATGAGGAAACACCCAGTATTGAGGCCTAAGGAGAAGCATCTGCACCGAGAGTTTTACATGTATGTCTGTGTACCCAAATAAAGTTAGTAGTGACATAAATGTTTGCTTACCAATAAAACATACTTTGCTATATTTCCAGGAAAAATCAATGTACAAATTACATAGAGAGCAGGTAACAGATTGTAGCAGAGAATTGCACAGTATTTTCTTTCCTCTTCCAGAGAAGAGAGTAGAATTGAACTAGCAATAGAGAAGAAGATCTTGGCTTTCAGAAGATTGATTATAAAGCAGCTAAAGATGAGAGTAGATCAATGCTGAATACCCTTTGGCAAAATAAATATCTAGAGATGATTGTGTAGAATGAATTTGCCCTCTCTATACATAATTTCTACCCTGAGTTTCACTTAAACTGTAGCGGAAAAAAATATGCAACTATTTGTTTCAGTTAATAATGCAGAGAAAAGACAATAGGATTCCAGTTCTGACTCTAGAATCAATGATTTAAATGTTACTAGGAAGTCAAATGGATTCCCATCTGTGTAAAGCAGATTGGTGGATGAAGTCTTAAGAGTTCCATCAGTTCAAAAACTGTTGCTGCTGAAGCCACAGAGGAGTAAAAATCATAAATGCCAGGTGCTTAGTTTTCTGAGGAGACATCCCCTGCCTTCCTAATGTCCTGTGTAGCAAAGAAAATTTCCCCTGAGCAGCAGTAACAGGATGAGAATCAGGGACTTTTGTGTGGAGGCTGTTGGGGGTTGATCTTTGCCTCACAGGCTTGTTGTGATGTATGACAGGGGCAAGGGGCTTTGGACACTGTAGAGAAAGACGCCCTGCATCACGGCCTTACCACCATCTTCCTCAAGGGTCTCACTCACCTGAAGCTACACCAGGATTGGAACATTATTATTTTCCTCATTTGCCCTGAGACAGAACTGAAGTTCTAGCTACAGTCAACCAACACTTTGATGATGATTCATTTGTGGTATTGAGATTTCCAGGACACCTCAAGGCCAGCATCACACCGAAGCTGTGTTCTCAACTTAAGTGCATGGTTTCACCGTAGGGAGTCAAGCTGGCTGTTTTCACTCATCTATTTTCTGGACAAACAAACAACTTGTCCCTCTCACTATCCCTAAACTTATTTTTCTTTTGTGAATATATGTGTATCTTAAATAATATGCTTGGAAAAAAATTATTAAATAAGAAGCCTTTCTGATTTTTATCAGCTTCAGTTGATAATCAGTTTTTATTTTGAACCATTTAGAAAATTATTTATATACAACACTCAAGTAACAAGTCTTCGAGAAAAGACAAACAAGTTGTGGAGAGTTTAAAATTTGACATATAATTAAGGAAAGTACAAATTGAAACCTGTGACATTTTAGTTGACTTGTATTATACCAAAGGCTGATTTTTCCATGAGTAAGGATGAAGACTTTTTATTTCCTACAGCCTTTCATGGTGCAAGCTAATTACCACAGGAATTAAATGCATAAAGCTAACTCTTATAGGTGGATTCAGTACTAAAGAGGTGGGAGATCTAGTTTGTGCTTGTTGGGTAAATTGAGTATGGACCAAGAGGCACTGACAGTCTACTCATTCCATATCTGATGCTCCTGCAATTTTGAAGTAAATATAAATACATTTCTCACCTCCCTTCCCATTCATTTCTCTCTCTTTATAATGAATGACTTTGCATAAAATAATCTCAATGTTTTTCATCTTGCATTAGTCTTTGTTCTTTATTCTCAGTGGTAGAATTGTACCATTTTGTTCTGTCTTCCTGGGAGCCTAATTAAAAGCATTTGAGATGCAACATACATGGCATTTCCCCATAACACAGAACTTCCCCCCCTGGTATTCCCAGAATGTGTTCTTTCTTTAACATCTCCCCCTGCTTCAGGGGCAATTTCAAACCACATTGTTCACGAAGCTTTCCTAATTACATGCACTTCACTTTCCTTTGAATTCTCAAAGTGCACCATGCAACTCTTCGATATATATACCAACTAGTGTCATTCTTCATGCCTACTTCTAATTCTCTTTACTACGGTGCACTTGTCTCAAGGAATTGGTGCCTGTCATCTGCCTCCTCAGCATGCATATTTTATGTAAATAGCAACACTTTTAAATGAGCAAGTATATTTTACCCACATGAATTCTATAATGGGACAGAGTAAATTATGGTAAAAGATAATGAAGCAAGAGCTCATTACCATCACCCTTTAAGACAATTAAAATAATGAAGGGTGTTGAATTTTAAGCTTGAAAATACTTATAAACCCTGCTAGAAGTTGATAGAGTTTAAATGACATGGTCTACAATGTGACTATTATGAAAGAGAGTTTTATAGTATGTGGGTATGTGTACGTGTACGTGTGAAGAAGGGACCACGTAGGGAGTGGCAGTGGCAAGATTTGTAGAAATCCGTTCCTCACTGGACTTTCAGATGCATCTCCTGCTCTCGTGGGGGCTTTTGCCTAGCTCATTTCTTTACTGTTCCAAGCATGAACCACATTCAAAGCCATTCCATTTAGTTCCAACTTGCACATGTTGAAAATGTTAAACATACACACAAACACCCTTTCATTTGAGGCATTTTAAGAGCAGGTACCACTATAAAAACAAAGGCTAATGAAGTTTGTTTCCTCATTACCAGATCTTTACTCTTGAAACCTGTAATATTTGTTTTGCAAAAAAGAAGGAAAACAAAAAAACCCGCCTTCATCTTATTCTACTATTTCCTATGAGGCATTCTTAACAGTATTATGTAAGTGTAAAAAGTAGGTTTATGGTTTGTTCCAATTATTTTGTATGTTTATTTTATCCACTTAATTAAGTTATATATGTAGTTTACAGGCCCTTAGGTTTTTCTCCCTATCCTTCATGTAAAATCCTTACTACTAGATGATTAATTAACAATGATTAATATTAGGGCTCCTTATCAAAATGGCTCCTTCCTTTTCATATTTAGACCTTACAGAGTTCTCTAGCTTTATCAACTAGAGGAAGTAACTGAGAAAGTGGTTACTTAATCTTAGGAAATTGGGATATTTACAGGTGGGTAAGAAATGGTTTACCTCAAGTCAGAGAAGATGGAACAGAGAGCCAGGCAGGAAGAGGAAAAGAATTGTGCAAGCTCTTCAAGAAGCAAGTTGCCAGTGAGAGAGAGACTCAGGTGCTGGATCAGATGCAGAAGAGATTAAAATGGTTGGACTTTACTGAAATATTTCAGTGATTCTTGGTAATGCAGAAAATGAGTAGTACAGTACAAGCAGAAGCCAGATTCCTGTGCCTTAAGGTGGTTATAGGGAGCGGCATGCATGTGAAAAGCACAATGACAGCATGTTATTAAGCTTTTTAAAAGAATCCTATCAGTGATGCAGAAGATAGATAGATAGATATCAAGATTTCTTTATCAAGGAAGCAATTATGTCCAAGATAAAAGAGGTTTATGTAGGCTGAAAGATCAAAAGGAGTCAGAAAACCCCAGAGACTCAGGGAGAGACAGAAGGAATGAGGAAAAACTGGATAAAGTGTGAACATGACATTCTAGGAGAGATTGGAAGAGGGAGGGGCCTTATTATTTAATGTAGAGGCCAGGAACAAAATGAGTGGATGCTGAGTTATGTAATAAGGTGAAGACATTTATAGAAGATGACACTTGTGATAAATGTCCTTACCAGTAAGCACAATATAACATCAATGGGTATGGCACTGGGTTGAAGTTAGGATTTAGAAAACTTAAAACACTTACCAAAAAGAGTGGGTTAAAAAAGTTGTATAAGTTTACAGCCACAGAAAGAACTTACTGTTGAATATAAAGGATTATTTAAATCCATATTTTTCTCTAGGAGAATGTAGTGGTAAATAGTGGACAGAACAGATTGGGGCCACAGGTTCTGGGCAAGTGTAGTGTAGCTACCAGTTCCCAAGTGCCACAACTGATGACTCCATCAGTTGTAAATAAGATCACAAAAAATCAGGAAACAAGTATTCATGATTTTGATTTTCTTAATTATTAAAGAAGATGAAATTTCACTCTTAGAATACTGCCTCTCGCTGACAATCTAGTATGCTGCTTTGTATCGAAGTCTATGGAAGGAGTGTCAAAGAAATGGAAATCGTGCATTCCTCGTCTGTGATGGTACATTTCATATCCAGCCACTGTTTCTGATTTACCATTGTCATGCCAATCACAAATTATTTAGTTTTTAGTTCAAATATATAGTTAGCTCTGTTTTCTGCTTAATTTTACCTATGAATAAATGTTTAGTGAGGAAGACAGGAACAGCAGAAGAAAATGAGAGTACTGAATCAACAAGTTCATTCCACTTGTACCTAAATAATCAAAAAATTCAGAGAGATGCTGACATCACTTTGCTATGACAGTCAATATTCCCCAACAAATTAAAGACAAATTTAACACAAGTTTCTTACCTCAAAGTCAATAAATATGTTTTGCCTATATTATTTCTCACTAAGAAAATGCCCCCTTTGCTTGGTCTGGTCTGGGTCCCTTCTTTTTGTCTGTAAGCTCCACCTAGGTGATGTTACCATGAACCAAAACTTTAGGTAAATCTACTTCTCAAACATATATTCCCACCCCTGCCCTCTCCGACTTCATTTGCACAGATACTCCTAGAATATAGTCTGCACCACAGTGGTGAACTCCATCTGCTTTGTTGATAATTTATCCTCCTGTCCAGAAGAATACATGATACAGCATTGTTGTGAGTAAATATTTATTGAATGAATGTCTAAGAACCTTTCAAACAGATACAAACAACCTGATTTTCCCCACCTGCTGTTCTCTCTGCTTTCCCATAGCAGCAAACCATCATCTGCACAGTTACCCAACAAAAATCCTCAGACGTGTTCTCCCCCCTCCCTGTCTCCCCTACCATGATTTGTCTGATTCTAGTCCAGTTCATCTTCTTAATTCTGGACTCCTGCAGATACTTCCTAATGATCACCATATTCAATCATTCCTCATAGATCAACCATAGCAATCTTTTTAAAGCTAAAGTAAAACCATTTCCCTCCCCAGTTTGGAACCTCTAATGGCTTTCCTTCATACTTAGAATAAAAGCTACATGCCTGTCTATCGCTTATGCCCTCCTTTCCAGCCTGGGTATCATTCCTCACTGCTAATCACTTGACACTAGTCTCACTGACCTTTTAGTCCCTGGATTAGGCCTTTTGACTTGTTTTTCCTCTGCCTGGAATACTGTTCCTCATATCTTCCAGTGGATCGTGCACACTGGATTATTTGAGTGTCAGCTTAGATGTTACTTACTCAGGGAAATTGTTTCTAGTAATTAGATCTGAATTAGCACCTGGCCCTTCCCTCCTAACAGACTTCCCGGCACATCACCCTGTTTTATTTTCTTCATTGCAATCAGTACTATCGGAAATCCTCTTACTAAATTATTGAGCATCTATCTTCCCTTTGCTGGAAGGTAAACTTCAAGAGAGTAGCCTGTGTAGCTTTCTAGTATGTGATCAACAACTAGAGTTGCTCCCTGAGGAGCATAAGCACTGCGATAATATTTGCCTAATGAGGAATCTCCCAAACAGATTCCTACACCAGATCAACTATTTGAGTGCTAGAGGATTTGCTCTAAGACATAATCCAAAAATGCTCTAATGAGGTTGGTTCAGATGGGAAGCACTGAAGTTAGATTATCAGGAAAAAATATTAGTTTACATTACAGCCTTGTAATCCTGATGCTTGAACTGCATCATTAGAAATGAAAGCTTTAGCTGCTTTTTTTTCCAAGAAACAGGACTAATGGACCCCATTCCAGAACAGGAAGTGGAGATGGCTCTAGATTGGTATCAGGCCATGGCTAGGGGACTTAATCCAAAGACTGGATGATGTACAAGAGGGCACCTATGAAGAAATCAGACGATGCCTGAGATTAATCTAAAATGGTAATGTCTGCCAAGGGAGACCTCCTTTTTCTCTAAAGTGACTAGTTACCAAGTCATTTGAGAAGTCCCTTAAAATGAAAGTCGTAAAGGAACACTGCTCATGAGGGTGATACACTTCTGCTGTGCCCAACAGCATTTTTCCTTAAATGTAGGAATTTTCCTTATCTGTGGACCTCAGCAGCAGGAGATAGGCTCTGGACTTAAATCCATAATAAAATCAAATCCTTCATTCCCTTAGATTCATTATTTTCAGAGTCATGCATTATTCAAGGCCAGTGCCCTAGAATGTGCTGGTCATCTGATGTCCTGAATTCCACAACTTCAGTTTTCTGAGTCCCACCATATTTTTATAGGCTTCTTTAAAGGGACAGTTACATCACAAAGATTTTCCTTGTACCTCCAAACACATGTAATCTTTGATTTCTCTGAATTTTTGGAGTACTTCTTGTGTGTCTCCTTAAAACAATGAAGCCATAAATTGTAATGTTTTATATAGCGTTCCTATTCTCCTTTTCCCTAACTAGTTGTAAAGTTTGGATGGAAGAGGAAGGTGGGTTTAATTATAAGTTTTGCTAATTACTAGTTAATGATCTGGTGATTCACATTTCTAAGCCTAAATTTTCTCATCCCCAAATTTGAAATAATGGTAGAGAAATTATAACTATATTATAGGACTATGGAAATGATTAAATGAAATACTATAAGCACAGTGCATAGTGCAGAGTATAATAAGTATATATTGTTAAGGTGATGGCTTTTATGGATACCCCAAAGAGTCCAAGAGTGGCTCATCCTAAATTGACTATCTGAAATTCTAATATTGATGGCATTCTTAAAATGTTGACTGTCATGAAGCCAATGAATAAATGTAGTACCAAAAATTCAGCTGTGAATTCACGCCTATATCCTTAATTAAGAAAAAGTTAACAGTGGAAAATCACTTCTGAGTCTTATAAATAGGAAATTGGATTTCCTAATGGGTAATTTAAAATACTTTGGGAGCATAAATACACCTGGAGCACTCAAGCTGTAAGTTGGTGACTCAGAGAACAAGGGCACAGAATCCAGAAATAAGCAACAGCAAATGGCCACTTAAGCTCTTAAAGAGCAAATTACAGAAAATAAATTAATTCATTTAAATATGCATGAACCTCCTGAGTGGGGAATGTGCTGAAATGGTGCTGAATGATTTCTTTTGTTATGTGTGTTCAGAAGTATTAATAATGCCTCACTTTGTGCCTGCTACCCTTGGGTAGAACAAATCCTGGAATCTTTTAAATTGTTTCTAAAGTAAATTGGATTTTAACACAGGAAATTCTAGTCAAATTACACATTGGCCTCATTGATTTGGAAAAGTGTAAGTTTATCATAGTTGGATTCCTAAGGGAATGGAAAGTGGTTTTGATTACATTGTTAGAAAAGGGCTTTGTGAAGGCTGACATAATTTTGCAGAAAATTCTTCCAAGTTAGAAACTTGGCAACTTTTTTGCCTAAAATTTGTGTTAAGATTTAACCAACTTCTCTGATGCAGTGTGCACAGAATCCATATACTCAATGGTAGACTACAGGGTATATTTAGAATATTTAACAGAATTATACTCAATTTTTTCTAGCTCTCATCAGTTGTTTTAGTTGTCGTTATGGGAACCACAGACACTAAAATCCTGGTATTTTATGTACTTGCATACTTAAAAACAAATTTTATGGTTATATAATTGAATAAATAAAGGGAAAGGGGCCATGAGACAAAGGCAGAGACACCACAAGCAGTATTCTGCTGTATTCTTAAAGGAGAGGGATTTAAGGAAAATGCTGTTTGCCCTGCACTCCCTGACTATTAGGATGGCTTTCTTTTATGGGATGATTTCATTGTGATGCCAAGGCAGTGAAGGTGAGCTTGGTGACATATCAAAAACTAGAACTGAGGATACCTGAACTATGGGATAGATGAAGCTTAGGAGAGAAATTGGCAGCCCTGCCTGAGGACAGAATCAAAAGAAATGCCCAGAACCATCAAATGAGGGGGCAGGGATATGATCGTGATTTTCTAAACATGGAAAAATATTAAATCTATTCTAAGTCTGTTATGATGCCCATGTATTTCTGTGAGCTTCTATTATTACAGTAATTTGTGTTTTGCCTTGGGGATATTAATAGGATCAAATCAAGTGAGTTTTCTTAAGTTTGGAAAAACATAGTTGTTCTCACAGTGTTTTAAATAATGTATAACCTATGAGTAAATGTACATATCCCTGAAGCTGAAAATTTCCTTTGATGCCAAAGGCTCATTATCTACAAGCTAATTTTTTTTCTTCTGGAAAATAATGTCACAATTACAGTCTTTGAAGAGGAGTGTTTTGGAGCAGCTATAAAAAGAAACAGCACTTTCCAGAAACAAGGGACACCATTTACAAGAGTATATCATGATAGGTGGAGGGGACTTTATATAGCTGAGGTGTACAGAAGGGGAGGTGGGAAGATGAGCGGTGATGCTAGAACCATGGGTAGGACTGGATCATGAAGTACCTTGTATACTACAACAGAAAGGTAGGATTTGCTCTGATAGACAATGTGGGAATTTTTAAACGAGGGAAATCATCACCTTTGTGTTTTTCAAAGATAATTCTAGAATCATTATATGGGTTGGATTAGAGAAAAATACAGTCAATAGAATTTTTCCTTTTGTAAAATAAGACTAAAGGGAGCTAGAACCTGATTTAAGTCATCTGAATAAACACTTAAAGGAAGCACTTCTCACTCATTCTAAAACAATAAAGTCTCAAGCATATTTTTTTAAATGGAGGCTACATTAAATATCTTTTGAAATATGTATTGTTCTCCCTTCAAGTTCCAAATTCACTTTCCATGTCTGCTTATGTCTAAGGGTGTTCTCTTTGTCAAGTTGTGATATGCATTACTGGCTTCTTCCAGCAAACACAAACTTAGCATATCTCTACTCCTTGTGAGGTATAACAAGCCTTTATTTCTGTCATTTATTCTGTTCTGTTCTTCTGACCAAACGTGATGACCCAGTGGTCTTTTGTCTAAGACTAATCACTTTTGTTTAAGAAGTGATATAATTTGAAGTCTAAATGCACTACAAATGAAGCTCTTTTGACATTAGAAAATCATCCCAAATACATACCCACAAGCTACTCTCCACTCCTGCATTTTACACTACCTGATGCTGTGGATACAAGGATTATACTTGTAGGTCGAATTCAAATATGACCTACCCAGAATGAGTAGTTTAATGTATACTTATATTGGTGCAAACTATTGATGCTTGTTTAAAGGCATATATCCTATAATAAGTTGAAAAGCTATATCTTCAAGAACTTTCAGTATAAAGTATTGTTCCATCCAATACTACGTTTCTAGTGATTAAATTGCTTTCTTAATAGCTCTGTAAGATATTTTTCTAATCAATGCACATGAGCCCATCATCAAAACTAGAATTTCTAATTCTGAGCCAAAACAGTTGGAGGCCAACCAAATCAGGACCTTTAATAAGGTTTATAAGGAAAAACTATCAATCATGCATCCTTCCCTTTTAGCTGTACATGCATTATTGAAAATTTTATCAAGTTTTTATACTAAAAAGCCTTTTAAGAAATTTGAATAGTATACATATTATTATGTAGTATTATCTAATCAAAATTTGATTTGTAAGAGTAAATCAGTTAATATATCCATAATTTTAATCCTGTTAACTTTGAAATTGACTGATAATTACTTTAGAATTAGAGGCTCTAATTTGTACATTGGTAATATGTTTCCAATCACAAGTCAATGTAATAGCAATAATAAATTATAATTCTATCATCATTGAAATTATGATGGACAGCTGAAGTAGGATTATTTTCATCAGAACTGAGTATCAAAAATTTTCCTAACTATTACAACCTTGTGAAGTCTCTGAAGAGTCAAGGTTATGTTTAACACTGTGCTAATCAAGTCTTATAACTGGTTCCCAGTGATTTTGTTTTAGTTCATGTTTGTGACTAAGGACATCTTATTAGCATGACTGTCACTGTCAGCTAAATTTCCGAATACCAAACAAAAACACTTTGTAAACCACCTGAGAGCCAAAACCTTTGCCATGCAGCTTTACCCATAGTTATACTAAGTGCCCATCTACATAAGCAAACAGGCCAAAGAAAGTACATTCCATTATCCTAGAATATTTCTAATGTCATGTTTTAAATATGAGCAAACAGGATAGGTTAACACAAAGGATTTTAAACATTTTAACATTTTCTTAAGTTGCAGAACACTTTGCCCAAGAAAACTTACCTAGAACTCTGAAGCACAAAAGCACTTATAGTGACTTACCACAGTTAACAAACTCACTGTCCACTGATTGCTAACTTTATGTATGGCTGTAATTTATTTTCTGCAAGAAATAATGTCTAATAAATACTAAGTGAGTGCTACCTTATATGTGAGAAACTCTTTCGAGTGCTTTCTGTGAATTGTCTCAGGTAACAGACTTGTCAAGTACTGTTTTAAGGGTTGGAACTGAGGTACTGAAATACTAACTTTCTTACCCCAATATTATGTTAGGATTTAAGATGTCACCAAAGGCTAATGTATTGAAGATTTAGTCTCAAGCTGATGGCACTATTGAGAGACAATTGGATCGTGGTGGCACTGACCTCATCAATGAATTAATCCATTAATGAGTTCATGACTGAATAGACTGTAAGGAGTGAGGGACTAGTTGGAGCAAGTAGAGCACTGGGGTTTACCCTTCAAGGGCATATTTTGTCTCTGGATTGCACCCCCCTTCCCTTCTTGCCTCCCTCTTCCTCTCTTTGTTCATGCTAATATGTGTTGTTCATACCTTTTCATCAAGAAAACTCAACCATACTTAATAAACACAAAAAATATGCGTGCCTTTATACACATAGAGAGAGAGTGCATGCATGCACGCATGCCAGAGAGAGAGAGAGAGAGAGAGTGAGTTATGTTTCTTAAAGACTAATGTGGTTGCCAGCTTTTGAAAAGTGGTTGGATCATGAAGGCTCCGACTTGATGACTAGGTTAATTCACTGATGATTCATAATACAATGACATTATTATGAAGTGGGGCCTACTGGGAGTGGTAGATCACTGGGAGGATGTCCTAGAAAGATAAACCTTTTCTCTGGACCCACTGTTTTAATTTCTCTGCTTCCTGGCTGCTGTGAGGTGAGCAGCCTCTGCCACTTGCTCCCACTGCCATGATGTTCTGCCTCACCTCAGACTCAAAGCATTGGAACAGCCAGCCATGGACTGAAACATCTGAAACCTTGAGTGAAAATAAACCTTTCTCTTTTTAAGTAGTTTTCCTTTTGACAGGTATTTTGTCATAGTGACAGAAACCTGAATAACACATCCAAAGTCAAAAATCCTGTAAGCAATAGAGCTGGGATTTTTTTTTTTTTTTTCTGGCCATCTTACTGTAAAGTCAATGTACTTACCACTCATGTACAATCTCCTATCTAAAGTAAAGACAAACTTTTGCCAAGTTCTCAGATTTCAGAAGGCTGCTCTGGAGATCTTTATCTCTGACATACTTGAAGAGAATTTTGCAGAGATTAGCTGCCTGATGCCTTTCTAATAAATTAGCCCACAAGGAAAGAATTTTATCTTACTACCTCTTGGCGTATTTTTTAAGCAAATCCAGGTATGAGAACTTGGTTCTTAATCTTGGCTGCATAGTGTAATCACAGGGTTTATAGCAAATACTGGTGCCTGGGTACCCTGAGCATGGATAGGGAGGGGTCAGTTTGATTGGTCTCAGGTGTGGACCCTCTGCTGTTTTTTTTTTTTTTAATCTTAAGTTTGTCAGGGGTTCCCTGTGCAACCCAAATTGAGAAATGCTTCTTTGAGGCCTGGGCTGCCATTCTGATGTGTTCACTCATGCACTTCTCAGAGTGTACCTGACATGGGTGCACGTTGGCAGTGTGAATGGGCCACCAAAAGGAAATTATTCTGAGTTTTCCTGTAATTGAATCACTTAGTATTCTTGAGCTTTTGATATCTTCATATCATTCTCTAGAGCCAAATAATTCCCTAATAATTCTCAAATGGGTCTTTGAATAACAGTATAAGTAGTCTCATTTATCAGACATATATATTAATGATCCCTGGCCTTACACCTCGTTTGTGAGTTTAAAAGCTCAAAGTTTAGAAAAGCACTGTTTTGAACCATGGAACACTGGGTTGAACAAGGATAGCTGTGTAGAAAGGGAACATCTGTTTATGTTAACGAGCCATAGTGATAAAGGAAACCAGTTACTTCCTGAGGAGAGCTTATATGTTCTTTAGTAGCCCACACTGTTACTCTGCAGCCTCTGGAGGCCATGTTACATGTGGCCCCTCCCTTAGGACTTTGAGAGAGTGAAATGATCAGTGTCCAGGGAGGGACTCATAGCCCTGGCAAATATAAACTATTAAATAAACATAATACTGATTTATATGGCCATCACTGAGTTATTATTGAAATGGGCATGTAGATTGATACTTTTCTGTGCTTGCATGAGCATGCAATTATGTTTCCACCTAGTGTAATTAAATGTATTCACTTGTTTTCTTGGAAACAGAATAGATTACATGCCATCAAGTCATTTTCATTTCAGAAAACAGTCTTTTAGTAGCATTAAAACATTCCTCCTCCTCCAAAAAAAAAAAACTCTCATCCCCTCCAAATATTCATAAATTGCTCCTCCCCTAATAAGATTTTGGTGTCTTGTGATTTCTTAAAATCATGATTGTTTAATTCCAGTAAGTTCACTATGCTTTCATATTTCGTGTTCTTTTCTAAGTTATAAAATCAGATTTATATTGTGGCTTATTCCTTATTTTTTTTCCTTTCTATATACAGATAACAATTATAAACTTTTTCTGCATAATTTCACAGATAAGTTTTCTTATTTCCAATAATTGTGTTTCAATATGAAATAAGTCCTTGGGAGCCTATTTGCCTAGAAAAGTCACAGATTTAGGGCAATCATAATCGCTATGCTTGAGGTGTAACTTAATTTGTACCAATAGCCTGTAGGATTTCTTTTAGCCAGAGAGCAGAGGGTGGAACTCTCTCTTGGATAGCTTGCTCCTTAGTAACTGCTGGCTATGAAGACATAGAACAATTAATATTGAATCAGAGAATCACTAAAAATTAATTAAAATAAGGCAAGAAAAATTAATTAAAATAAGGCAAGTGTATTATTGTAGTTATTGAAATTATATTGAATTGTACATTGACCTTACAGTATATTTGGGGAACCAATCTGTTTCTCAAACCTGGGACACAGAACAAGAATAATGGTGTTGCTTTGACAGTTTGTTTGTTGGTTTCTGATACGGGCTGTTGTCCACCAGGACTTTGAGAGAGCTATGGGTCCTTGTTGGATTCCTTTCAGTACCTCAGCTCCTAGATAATTGAAAAACAGAATCACTGCGGTCAACTTTTGGTATTGTGAATCAGGACTGGTATATTACATCCTTCTCTCTTTGTCCAAAGTGCCACTTCATTCTAGCACCTCACTGCTTCTGGATGAGAAACATCTGTCTCTGCATTCTTCCACACTCTTGATTTCTGTCACTGCAGTCCAGTTGGCCATATGGATGAGAAGCATGAATGGCTGCTTGAAGCAATAAGCTTTACGGAGGAAATAGAAAGAGAACATCTCATCTCTCCCCTGTCAGCCTCTTCAAGTACTGACTCAAAGAAAGGGCAAGAGAGATTAACCATCTCGGATGGCCTAGATGACTGTCAGCTTCAAGAGTTCAGCAAAGCACCAATACAGAGCATAAATAGCCAAGAAGGCAAGGACTTCAGGGAAACTGTGTCTTTTAGCAGTCCAAGTTAAGAAGCAATTTCCTGCATGGAGAAACTTATGTTGGCCAGTGGCCATGACAATTAACTGCTAGTCTTAACCACCCCAACTGTATATGTTTCAGAATTTACCTGCTAAAAAAAGTCAGTCCAGTACACATACTGTTGAATATCTAATCAGCTATGACTTCTGGGCCAGTACTTTTACTAGAAAGTGAAAAAAAAAATTCAAGCATAGGAAGAAAGATAGTAATCCTATGGCATAGTTTGAGCTATTTTTTCCTCTTACAGTTCCATTAGTGACCTCTGCAAAAAGGTTAATCAATTAGTCAATCAATGTGTAATAAAACAAAAGTCTGGGTTTCAGGACCAGAAGCCCTGACCTTTTGCTTGCTTAAATACATTAACTGATTTACAGTATCTCCTTGCTCCTGCTCAAGGTGACAGGCGCCCTCCTTGGCATTATGGTCTGTCTTTACCCTTCATCCTTTACCTTCAGTAGACATTAAGCTTGCTTCCCTGAGGAATATTATTTAACTTCCTAGGTTAGGAGATGAGATTTAAATGCCATAAAAGCATTCCTCTGGTTGAATGAGACAGAAGTCCACAGGAATGATTTATTATGTATCACTTTATCAGTGGACTGTTTTTGTCTTTCAGGAGCAGACATACTGTACTTGACAACAAACTGAAATAGATACCACAGAATAAACAAAATTTATTTCAGCAGTTTAGCCTTTGTGGGACCTAATAACATTCTAGGAAAAATTTTAATAAAACTACAAATTGAAGTTGTGTCCTGCAATTGCAGAAGAAAGTTGCCACTGAACAGTGATTTCTGCTTTTAGATGAATGTGGTTTTCATAGAGTCTCACACAGTACTTCACTGAGCTTGGCAGTGACAGCAAGACTTAGGAGCAAAAGATCGTTGTTGGACCTGTAGTGCCATCTACAGAACAGACTGAGTAGTGTATGCTCCACCTCGTGTGTGCTTTTCAGATAATGTAGCCACAAGGGAATTAAGATGTTTCTGTGTTTATAGTTAGCTGTGTACATACAGTAAAAACTTTGTTTCTACATTAAAAATGGTTGTGTACTTGCAAAGTGTTATTTTGCCATACTTAAATGTCTGCTTCCTAGTATGTGTGAAACCTAGGATTGATCCCCAGAAGAAGAAGGAGGAGGAAAATTTAGACTAGAAGGATCCAGAGATATGTAAATTAAGATCCTCTTAGTATATCAAAACATTTTTTTTTGTGATGGCAGTTTCATGGATAGTTATATGCTTCCATAATATGTGAATGTCTCTTAGGCCAGCTAAAGACACTTTTCCTCATTTTAAACTTGGTTTTGTCCAAAGGACAATGTCTGTGAGTTAAGTCAACATCTCTGTATGACACCTGCCTCATAGTGTCAATGAACGGATTATACATTTACTCTAAAACAAAGCGGAAGGACCATGGATAGTTGATTAGAGTATAATTTGGTATCAGATAAATCTCAAGGGCAAATTCTCACTCTGCCACTGGACTCCTTGTAACTTACTTTCTAAGTATATGCGTATGTTCATATTCAGATACATGAGTTCACACCTAATTTGTATGTGTATAAACACATGCACACACATATACACATATATTTAGGGGGTGTCCGTATATCAGGAGCCATTGTGCTAGTATTGTCAAAGATAACCCAAATTAAATAATTTAAAGGCTTCTATGACACATTTGGAGAGGTAAAACCTGTATAATAAACAATTAAGATGTGAAAAATGCTGTGGAAGAAATTGACAAATTAAAAATATTTAGGTAACTTGGGAAGGTCACATTAAATGAGGTCTCCTTGGAAGATCTCTTTGAGAAGGTAAGATCTAAACAATGAGAAAGATGAGAGAGAGAGAGAGAGAGAGAGAGAGAAAACTATGAGAACTGGGGGAAGAGAATTTGAAAGGAGCAAAAAGAAGCCAGGGACTGACTGATCTGGAAAATGGACCTGAGATAAAGGAAAACCTGGTAGGCCTTGGCAGGATGTGTATTTTATCCTAAAAGCATAGGGAACCATCTAATGATTTTACCCAGGAAATGATACATGATTTACATTGGGAAAAGATTGCTCAAGCAGAGGTGTCTCAGTAATTATGCCTCCAAAATATTTCTGGGATCTTCCCCTCATCTGCAATTGTAATGCTCTTGCCTCTCTAATCCTATCCTCTAGTTGTTTTTCCTTCAGATGTAACCTTTACAAATCTGCCAAGCTATCCAGCACATCCTGTGACTCTCCTACTCACAAATCTAGTGGATGCCCGTTGCCTGCACACAGGATGAATCCAGGCTCATTAGCCAGATTATCAAGTCCTCTAGGGTATGGTCTGACTTTTAGTATCCATTCCTTTCTATTTTGTGCCTTGTGCTTTTTACTATAGCAGCAACAAGTGGCTTTCAGGTCCCCACGTCTCCCATGCTGCTCCCACCCCTTGTTTGTATCTCTGCTCCTCCATCTACCTGTATGCACTCCCTCTTCTAGGCCAACTCTCCCTTTCTTAAAAGAGACTTTCTCCCTCACACAGCTACAACCCAGAATTCATAGTGTCATATGTGTGTTTAAAGTCCTTACATATTTATGAGTTTTTCTGAGGACCTGCAGGAAAAAAATGCATAACAGCTAAGAAGCTTTCAATATATTGAATGGAGATTTTCGAGATCATCTTGGTCCAGTACAGAGCTAGCACAGTGTCTGAATCTTTAGCAGACAGTAGGTGCTGACCAAGTTGTCATTCACACTAATTCTCATTCCTCCCCATCTCCCTTTTCTATTTGGCAAGCTCTTGTTCTTATTTATCATGTCCATGTACTTCACAGTGGGTAGTCTGCTGCTGGGCCTCTCAGAAAGAAGTCAAATCCTGGATCTGCCTCCAGAGGGCTTGGAATCTAGTGGAGGAGCTCAGACTTTCATAAAACAATGAACAACTGTACAAATGCTTAGAATGAAGTGATAAATGAGGTGACAAGTAGAAAGAGCAGAACTCTTCAACTGAAAAGAAAGTCTCAACTCATTTGTTTCTTGGAAAGAGAAAAAAAAAAGGCTGGAGAAATATTTTCCACTACTAAGTCTTCATTACTTTTCCAAAGTGTCCTGCAGCATGCTTATTAATGTATTATGAAATTTTCATGAATAAATAACTAATGTCTCATCTCAAATATGTGAACAAAAATTGATTTTTCAAGATTTTTCTGCATACTTCATTTTGTGTGTTACCTCCGAGAAATGATGTATAAAGTTAAATATATTTATAGAATTGACGTTTCATAAATCCTATTCTATACATAATCATGCTTAACTACTGATGAAGGTAATAATCCATTTATATTGCTATAAAATATCTTCAAACAGATTCTAGTTTCATAATACATCTGTGGTCAAAGTTTTTTAAGTCTAAAAATTTTTTTTAAAATTAATTACAAAATTACAAAATTTACAAAAATTAATTTTTGTAAAAATTAATTTTAAATTATACAAGAGTAAAATGTATTCACATTGGATTTTGAGCATAGACTTTGGAGTTCTATCTTAATTGTTTTCACCATAACATGTTCATTATCTAGTTTCCCAGCAGTCTAAAAACATTCAGTTGCTAAACATTCAAAGCACAAGGGATTGTCTTTTTTCCCAAATAAGGAATTGTTTTAAATTCAAGTTCTAAGAAATACACATTTAAGCATTGTTCATCTCAATAAGGCTAGCAATCACTGTGCCGGTGTGTGTTGTTTGATATGAAGAACACTGTAGTCATGTGGAAGAGGTGAGATTTTTTTAAATACATGAGAAAGACAGTATATAATGAAATAGTCTGTTGCATATTCCACAAAATATGCAACAAGAAGTACTGTAGTAGAAATCGCTGTCATGTTTTGAGAAGGCCTCACAATACAGGTGTGAGCTAAGCTGGTCCTTAAAGTTAGGTAAGATGTAGATGAATACAAAAAAAAGAGAGAGGTGGGAGAGAGAAAATAAACATTCCTAACAGGAGGCAGGAACGAGCATGCTGGCAACTGAGCAATCCACTTTTGCCTTCTACTTGAAATATTATGGAACTGAATTACCATTATTCAGGCTACAGGTAGGCACTCCAGTCAGAGCCATTTGTATGCTACTTTGTATACAACAGTTCTGAGGGGTACAGAGATCTCATCATCCTATAGGGAAGACCAGATCCAAGTATAGGATAGGAAAGCGGGCAAGATAGTGACCTAGAAATAGCACCTGTGAGTATACAACTAGGAACCACACTTTTCAGGTTCCTGATGATAATCTCAACTAGAATGCAAACAGCAACTAACAGTTCATGCACTTTATACCTCCTTCCCCCTCCCCACGACATTCTTCAGTTTAACCTGTGTAGTTGAGATTGTAATATTTCAAGCATGCAATGTAACAAGATGCTAAATTCCCCCACAATCTTTTTATAGCTACATTGACACGACTCAGTATCAAGGCCAGTCTAAGTGACTTTGACTTCACTTAACAAGACATACTCTGCAGCCTTCCCCCAGTCTTTACACCAGGTTACAGTAAAGTATGCAATTTAAGCTTTGCTAGAATTTTACCCTTTAGCAACAAAACAATTTTGCTATCATTTTGGCATTTTATTATTTAGTGTTTATTTTCAAACTAACATAAATCATCTATTCATATATATGCAGATGAAGATTCAATATTCTATTTTTAGCACATGAAAAGAGAGAAGAGGAAAATATCAGCCCTTATCAAATGCACAGTAAATCCCTTGAACAATCCTAGGTGCTGTAAACTCCACATGAAAACACCTTGTATACAACTAGTATCATTTTCAAATTAAAGGTTGAAAAAATTTGCAGGGTCCCTAAACTTTTACGTACAGTAGAGAGGATGTAAGCACCTTAATTATGTAACAAGAAGTGAGCAGAAATTAATTTGGTATATGGTCACTGAGGTGTGACTGAGTGCATGTGTGTGCAATCACACACATTTCACATATTGTGAAAGGGAGGCATGAGACATTTCCAAGTAGAGGAAGAAAGGAAGGTCATCAGTGTTATATCAAAGACTCTCTTTAGTGCTTTTAGTGTTATTTATGGTAATCTCAAAATGGTGCCATGTAAAAATGAAGATGTAGAAACTTCAATGTTAATTGTAATCATGAAAAGAAACTGATGTAGAAATCACTAAGTAAAGCCTGGTAGGAAAGAAAGAAAAACCACAAACAGGAATAGGAAGAGGATTGAGAAATTAAGCTTGCCTCCTTCAGAGCAGGGAGGAAATGAATGGAAAAGCAAGGTAGTTTTTTCATGATTATGTATTTTGTGTGGTTGCATAAGCTTAAATCCCAAGAATTAGCAACTCAAAGGATTTGTGCCTTTGCTGGTCCAAAGAAATATGACATATGATTATATTTTCATTGCAGTAAAAGTATTCCATCCTCTTTTATGCCTCTATATGTGTGTGATATGCTGAAGACAGAACATATATTGCTCATTTAAATGAAACATGAACAGGGGCAGCCATGTACATTAGATAATAATGTTAGAGAATTATAATCATCCTCAGTGTTTCTGTGCTAAACTGATTCTGAATGTTCATAGCTGGTGGTTACCATAGGCTATGATTAAATAAATGGATGCAATGGTAATTGTAACTGATGAATGACTGATGATTCATTCTGAACCCTTGGAAACAGCCTGTGGCCCATTGGGAATGTAACCTCTAACCAGAGAATGAGAATCAGTCTAAAATGTAGGCACCAGTTTGTTTCTTGGACTAGTTGGATGGAGTTAGGGGATATGACATGTTCTGGGAAGAATGGAGTCACTCTGCCTGTCCTGCCTTCTCCACATTTTTTTTCTTTTCTTTTCTTTTTTTTTTAATGCTTTCTGGGTAGAAAGAGAGCCCAGAATCTCAGCATGAGAATTTAGAGAATCTAAACAAGTAGTACTTCATTACTGATTTCTTAACAGTACCCATATTACAAAGTGCAGCTGCCCAGGGGTGAATTTGCAGCGTTTCTCTCTGGGTTGAAGAACCATTGACCTACATTTTTTAAATACTTTAGTGTTACTGTATTTCCTAAAGTTTTCCAACTGATTAACTAGCTCACCTAATGCACGGCAGGTGATATGGTTTCTCAGCATCTCTCTGAAGTTGTGTGTGCTAATCAGACATTTTATGTGAGCCTATGTAAATTCTGTTCTCAAATAAATATCTCCAATTTCCTTAATGATCCTTCATTTAACATTTTCTCTAGATACCTTCTACACACTGTCCTATGGACATGCTGCAGTTTCAATGTCACTTTTCTAATGTCTGGCCAAGAACTAAAATGATACTCTAAAACTAAATTGATGAGTCCATAGATTAGTGATTTGCTGCTGCTCTTTTTTGAACACTACATTTGTATTAAAATTCAGCTCTAAATTAGCTCCTACAGTAAACCACATAATTAATAGTATCAACTCTCATTGAATTCATATTAAACTAAACCTCTTGTGTTTCCTTTATATGACATACTATAAGTCAGGCCTCTGACACCCTGACCTCATGTTATTGATGTTTGAGATTTAATTGGAAGATCTTATTACTATTTCTGTTTCATTTTATCTTAATAATTTTCTTGAGCAGGGGAATTTTTCTAAGTATGTCTTTATTTGTTTTTCATGTGCCAGTATATGTTCAATAAAGAAAAGTTGGGATATCATAAAATCAGGAAAAGTCTGTACTTAGAGTTAAAAGTTAATCTCATCAGTAATCATGTCTTCCAAACATAAATAATATTAACAGTTTTATTATATTTTCTCTTATTTTTCTTATGTACTTAGTGATACAGTGTTTTCAGCTTTTACACATTGTTTTAAAGCAGACTTAAAACTATATCATATCCTGGAAGACAGTCCTCATAGATATGCATATCATAGATGTACAGGTGTTGCCTACATAATATACCATGTAATATAAATATCTAAGTATTTGTTTCTGCTTTCACTGTTATAAATAATACTGTGATAGGCATCTACTTGAGTGATGTTTTATCTTCACTTATGACTTTCCTTTTATAATAAGTGTTCTGAAGAGAAATTCTGAGTCAAAGATAATGAATTCTAAAATTCCATTTCTACCAGATGGATGCAGAGACAAAAAGACAATGGACAGGTAGCATTCTTGGCCCCTGGGCTTCTGCACTCTTCATGTCCATTATCATTGCATCACTGCTCCTGCGTGAGTCAGAGGTGGCAGCTGGAGCTCCATCTCAGTATTCCATGAAGCAGCACGAAGTAGCAAAAGCATCAACAGTCTCTTTAAGGAAAAGTCCCTTAAGCTGCTTTTCCACCTCTGCATTTAGCTGCTTTTCCACCTCTGCGTTTAGCTGCAAAGGAAGCTAGGACATGATATATCTTTTCTCAGGAGCTATGTGTGTGGGTAAATATCAGTGTTTCTATTATTCTAGACAAAAAGAAAAGTGGATATTGGGAGATTATGAGCAGTTTCTAAAAACAAACAAACTCCTCAGGACCTTAGGATCTGGGTCAAAACCAAAACCTGTGAAAGATTGTTGAGTCTGTTTTGAATTGAATTTATAGATCTTTCAAGCATATTTTCCTAGTAACCACAAATTTCATTGTGCTATTTTGTCCATTTCTTTCTTTTTTTCTTTATTCATTTATTCATATTCATTGTTTGTGCCATTTCTCCCCCTGTCCCCCACCCCTCCCTCTCCCCCGAGGCTATCCATTTGTTTCTAAATTTATCCCCTAACTTAAATTCTGATGGCATCACAGAAATTATTAACTCACCACATGACAACTGTTTTTAGTCAGACTAGGTATGACCCAAATCTAAAAACAGTATCACTTTTATTCTGTTCCAGATGCAATCTACTACACTAGAGAAAGTTTGTTTAGAAAGCATTGTGAATTAAAAATAAAATTCATGTAGAGTTATTAGATATGTAGTGCAAAAGTAGAAATATCATCATTCTATAAACTATGAAAGTCAAGTAAAGCTCCACTGACTAATTAAATTTGTGGTTTTCAGTATATTTTATACCAAGGAAAGATGGATAGGATGAATTGAGTCATATGAACTAAAGGCATATTCGCAGGTTGATGAGAGCCATTGATGTATATGTACCTTTTGGCTATATTGGAGGGATACATTAATTCAGTAGAAACATGCTTCCTTGCTAATATTTTAATAGTATAAATATGATAATGATCTGTCTTAGAAACTATGCTTAGCATACTTTGTTGCTTTATGTCTAATTTTAAGTAGAGCATTAAAGAAATGCAGTATTGTAACTCTGCCAATATTCTGTCTAGAGAGAGGTCTGTTGTCATTTCTGTCCAGTAAAATTTTTGTCCCCAAGAAAGGCAGGATTACAATTTTTTCTAACAGATTGAGTAGGTATAGTATATTCTTGGTTATCAGTAATTCATGTAGCTTTGGGAATTTGAATTGGTGAGTATTCACAATGTGGAAAAAGCATGACACAAACCATAGGAACTCAGTTACCTAAAAGAGACTTTTGGTGTGTCTAGGCAGAACTGAGGACATCCAACTGAACTTCCTATGAGCCATGGATGACTTTTTTCCTGGATTCTTGTGTGTTTTTCTCCTGGAATGCACATGCTAACTTTAAAAATAAGATTATTTTAAAACTCCATTTAAAAAAAGAATCTAGTAATCTGCATAGTGATTTTAAATCACCCGTTCATTACTCAAGGAGATGAATCTGTGTCAGGTGCCATACTTTTTTTTTTTTTTTAACCTTACTTACTTTTGTTCCTTTAACTTGAATATGAAGAGAAGATTGGGTAGAGATTTTTCTTGCCCCATGAATCAAAACATCAATTCTGTCTGAATGTGAGAACTGGGAAAGGTAAGCCTGTAAGTTGCTCAGCAGTTTGACTCTATGTGCCAGAGTTCACCAGTTCCTTGGCTCTGGGCCTGCTCAGTCTGCCACAGGGAATGAGCTGACAATTTTGTGACACAGTTGGAAATTCAACTTGAGAAGGATAATAAAGAATTCAGAAACCCAACGTATATAAATGAATTTGAAACCAAATGTTATTTTGTTTTTACACTTAGAAAAGAAGTTCACTTACCCAATGTGAATTTGTTTAGTTTCTGTCAAATATGTTTGCATGTCATGCTAGAGCTCCATATTGTTCAGTTTCTTTCCAAAACTTATTTCACAACTGTTAGAATAAAATTAGGTTCTGGAAATAAAGGACAATTCTGCCTTCTGCTCTGCCTGTCACTGATAAAACCATTTGAAAGTGGATGAATATGTCTACATATCTCTATTTGGTTCAGCCACTTCTGACTACATTGCTTTTTGCTTCCCCCACACACACCACCATTTTATTTCTACATTTTTAGTTTTATCTTATTATATAATAACTTTGTACAGAAGTATGCAAAGTTTGATTCATATAACAATTTCAGGAAATGATTTCATTAGTTTGATCTACTGTGAAGAAATTACCCATAGTCTTGAAAACTAGTTAAGGTGGTGGTCAGTGCTCATGGAACTGATGTCCCATGTCCCATGTCCCAGTTCTCAGGGCTTTTCAAAGAAAGAGAGGAGGGTATATATCCTTTTCTCTGGGCTATGAACAAACTCTCTCTCTCTCTCTCTCTCTCTCTCTCTCTCTCTCTCTCTCTCTCTCTCTCTCTCTTATTCTCTCATTTTTTGAGATTTTTAAAATACAAGGACTATGTAATTCTATTTATGTTGTGCCTGTGTCCTGGCAACCTGATCAGCATTCATTCGGCACAGCTTTCCCCTGGTCTAGCATTATTTGGTTTTTATCTAATCACGATTGGTTTTCCTCCTATATCTAGAAGCATAATATATCACTTCATAAGTAGTTTCTATGCACACACCTGCCTTTTAAAAAGCATAACCACTTTTTCTATAATAATTGAAGGAACCTATTTGCATCTCCCCACCACATCCTCAACCCCTTCAGGATTATCCAAAGGAAACCCTATATACTGTGTACAAGACAAGTGAGACAACAGACCCTTGTAGTTGTTTGTTTGTTTGTTTGTTTAGTCTATCTACTTGAGCCTAGCATAGGAATAAAAATGCAGTGACTGCAGCCTCTTTCAAAGGTTGTTTTAAACAATTCAGAAATATCACTACCAAAGGATATTTAGGAGACTAATGCAATGTAAAACAAATGAAGAATGACTTTGGGAAGGGTGCAGAGATAACTGGAGCCTTGAGTAAAACAAGAAAGAGGAGAGAAAGTTTAACTGGGTATAGTTCTTTTTCAAGCCTCTGCATTATCTGTGTTCCTTTGAATGCTAACCTTCTTTGAATTATTCCTTTATTGCTGTTCACACCCATCATATTGATCTAGAAAAGCAAATGGGGCAGTTAAAATCTCACTCCAAATTGGAACAGCCTCTGGACTGATTGGTAGTAATTGTAAGGTGGCTGAAGAGGAAGGGATTGTGCTTTATTTCTTATTGACCAGAAGTGTGTCTGTCCAATTAGTCTCTGCCAGATTTGAAAACAGCAGGTGCACATTGTAGAGAATGTAGCAACTGAGGTTTTGTGCTCCTATGAAGGAAGGAAGACTCCTGCCCTGAATTTATCACCACTGAATTGTCGATGATTTTTCAAACTCTGCTGCTAAACATTCACTCATTCTGACATTTCCCTTCAAATCAGAAAGCCAGTCCTTATGTACAACTCTGGGAATTATAAAGGATTCAAAAATTAACAAATATGCCATTATCCTGGAAGTTTCCATCTACATGATGGCTAGAATTTTTTTGTGTATAGAATGTGTATTTTAAGTGTGTGTGCTTTTTTATTTTGCCTTACAGAAACTTTGAATTTTTTTGAGAAAGTTTCCTGAAATGCACAAATGTAGAAAAATGACACTTTATTCACCTTTCTATCATCTAGAATTAATAATTCTTTATGTTTTGGTTTTGGTCATTTAATACATTGATAACCAAGCCAAAAATATGACAATCCATAAGAATAAAATTATAAGCCAATGTCCATGGTTGAACGTAGCTGCAGAAATCCTCAACAAAAAAGTGAGAAAAATGAATTCAACAACACATTAAAAGGCTCATTCACCATGAGGAAATGTTACTCATTCCTGGGAAAAGGGGATTTAGCATTTGAAAAACCAATAAATTGAATAAATCTCATTAACAGAATGAGGGACAAAAACTGTATGACCTTAATAGATGCAGAAAAGACATGAATTCATGACTTAAAAAAACTCGAACCAAATAGGTATAGAAAGAATACCCCTCAGCACAGTAAAGGCCATGTATAACAAGCTCACATCATACTCATTGTTGAAAAGGTGGGAAGTTCCCTGTAAACAAAACAGGCATCTCTAACATTCAACATGGTGCTAGACGCCTTAGCCAGGCAAAAGAAAGAACAAAATGGAAGCCCAATCAGAAGGGAAAAAGTTAAATTGCTTATGTTTGCAGATGACATAATATTATATATAAGAAACCATAAATACTCCACCAAAATTTATTAGAACTATTAAACTAATTCAATAAAGTTGCAGACTGAAAAAGTTCAACAAATGACAATCAGTAGCATCTCCATACAATAACAAGAAACTATCCAAGAAATAAGCAAATGATCCCATTTACAATTGCTGTAAAAATAAATAAATACAATATGTATTAAATTTAACCAAGGAAGTTAAAGATCTATATACCAAAAAAGTAAAACATTAATAAAAGAAATTAAAAATCTGAAGTTCCCAAATGGGACAATTTGGCCTCACATGTGACCTTAAGCAATGTCTGAAGACATTTTTGGATGTCACTACTTTTCATCCTTCGGGCATCTACTTGGGAGAAGGGAGGCAACAACCTTCAGTGCACAGTACCGTCCCCCTATAAGAAATAATATAAAATAAGAAGAAAACATATAATATATATATATAAATACTATATAATAAGAAGAGAAATATGTTTCCAATACTAAATGTCTTTAATACTCTAATGGAAAAATGATGGTTCATATCTTTTCCCAATTTTGTATTGGATTCTTGGTCTTCTTATTAATGAGTTATACATTCTTTAGATATGTGATTTTCAGATGTTTCCCATTCTGGGGTTACATTTTCATGTCCTTAATGGTCTCTTTTTAAAGAGAAAAATCCTCGATTTCATTGAAATTCATCGTACTGACTTCTTTATAATTCATGCTATTTGTCTTATTTAATAAATCTTTGTCTAAGCCAAGTCTCTAAAACATTTTCTTATATTTTCCTCTGGAGGCTTTATAGTTTTCCCTCTTACATTTACACTGATGATCTCTCAATGTGATATTTATAAATGACAAGTTAAGGCTCAAGGTATGTATTTTTGTCCATTTATGTGTGTGGCTATTTCTGACCTTTCTATTCTGTTCCACTTTTCTAGATACCTTTTACCCCCTCCCCTTAGTGTTTTAATTTCTGTAGCTTTATACATTTTGAAATCAGGTCAAATAAGTCATTTGGCTTTGATCTTTTAACGATATTGAGTCCTGTGGCTCATGAACACAGTGTCTCTTTCCAACCTTTCCATTTGCCTAAGACTCTTAATTTCTCTGAGCAGTGTTTTTCAAATGTCAGTTCCTGCACATCTTTTGTCAACCTCCCACTGATAATTATTATTTTATTTGCATTAGTAAGGATGGAACCCAGGACTTTGTGCATGCGAGGCAAATACTCTACCACTAACCTACACCCCAGCCCTCGACTTACTGAGACAGGGCTTATGTAGCCCAGGCTCTCCTCAGGCATGCCGTCCTCCTGCCCCTTCCTCCACAGTGCTGGTACTCTAAGCACGCACTACCACACCTGCCTCATATTTCTAACTGTTATCTTAAATAATTAGATTGTTCAGATTTTGATATTAACACTATATTAGCTCACATCAAAAAAGTAATTAAAGAACATTTTCTCTGTCTTTCTGTTTGGTTTGTTGAATATTTGGAGGAATTAACAAATGGAGCCTTTGTGCTTAAAATACTTTGTCCTTACTTCATAATCAAAAGCTGTTCTTTCATTTGAAATGAAGCTTTTTATCTGTCTCTACATGAGCTTTTCTATACAATGCAAATTTAGTGAATTTCATAGCACTGATTCTTTGTACAATTAACCTGACAAATATAACTTCTGACATTTTATATATTTATTCTGAATCATTAGTTATCAAATGTAATTAAGTTTCCTATGAATGTATCTATATCTCACATTTCACATTTCACACATCTTTATAGAACATCATGCCTTATACATGTGATAAGGAGTAAGTTACTAATACTTGACTATTTAAAGGCAGGTTTCCATAATCATCCTTACAGTATAGTTATTTCTCAGAGGTAGAGAAGTAGATTTTTTAGAATAGATATTGTTTGTAATACTCTTGGCTAGCTTAAAGATGATTTGACAATTAACTAAGAGTTAATTATTGAATCACTGTTTTCAAAGGTATGTGTCTGGTGGTCATTTCCTTTAGAGAAATGTTAGAAGAAAAAGTGAAACAATATCGAAATGAAAAATCCAAGCAAGACAGCATGTTAACATCCTTTTTCGACAGATTAAATGTAAAACTGCCCAAGAATTTGTTTTCTAATGCATTAAATTTGTACCAGGTGTGATGATGATACAAAAAAATTAAGCATTTTATTCATCTCTTGTAGATATAGTGTATACTCTAAAATTGACCACACAATTAGAGTTCAGCTTTGTTTTATACTGGAATAGATATTGTTACTGACAGTGTAAGACACCAGGACCCAACAGTGGGAAGTGATAAAAGATGCAGACCTGGAGAAAGCATCTTAACAAAAGAAACTAAGCCATTTTTAGTGCTCAGATAATAGAGCACTTTTAACTAAGGGCCAAAGAAATGAGCATGATAGGTTAGCTTGCTAGAAAAACATCCAGAAATCTTTAGTTTACTAGAAGCTTTACCTTCTGGATATAGGCATACGCCAGCAAAGCCATGCCTGATGGCGATTTAGGATATAGGTAAGCAGGTCTAGATCTGGATACAAGTGAGCAGGGGGAGCAGAAAGCACACAAGGGGAGGTTGTATCCCTGTATTGCACATTTTTTTTAACCAAAGAAATCAGTTTAAAGAGTGATTAAGGAGCAGAGCAGGTGTAATTGATTCTCTCTGTAAAAGCTCCAGTCTTCTCAGCATTTGTTAGTGACCATCCTTCCCTATAAGCCAGTTGGTACTTTGTCAGGGACCATCAGAGGCAGCCCTTGGGAAGAAGTCCATAGGTGGCCTAAAACATGAGAGTCAGTGGCTAAGGATAACTTTGGTCAGTAGTGGGAAAATGCTGAACAAGATCACAAATCTACCAAAAAACTAGAAGAGTTTTATAGAAGTTGGTTCCACAGAAAAGTAGAAACTAATTTGGCCTGAGAGGTTAAGTCATTGATACTCAAACAGAAAAAACTATATTATAATGAAGACAGGTTTGTCAAACCTCCAAAAAATCATGAGACAGCCTTTTAAAAACATTTTTATTAGTAGATAGTAGTTGTACAGGGGGGTTCCTTGTGACATTTCTGTATATGTGTACAATGTTCCCTGGTTTAGTTCATTCCCTCCACTGTTCTTCTGTTCCCCTTCCCACTTCTCAAAATGACTTTGACAGTTTTCAATGTTCCATATTCATATGTGTGTAGAAACCACATCAACTGTATTCACCTTCCTTTACTGTCTTCATTTACCCTCTCCCTCCCAGAAATACCTTCCCCTTAACATGGCCTTCATTGCTTATGTGTCTGTTCATTGTTCAGTTGGGGTTTTCCCTTGGCATTTTACCTGTAAACATATTGTGCTTTAATCAGTCTAACCCCCTCTATTACTTTTCCTTACCTTTTCCCTCTATCCCATACTGTTCAATGTCGTATTTCAATATGTTCACTCTGTTTAATTTTCTTCTTCTTTCCCTCATCCTCTAATCTCCTTAAGATTAACAAAGCATATTATTTGATGCCGTACCTAATCAAAAATAAAAGACTTGGCATACTTTTCATTCTTATGTTTTCTTTACTTTCTGTAACTGGTGTTATAAGTTATATTCAAAACATGCTTATTAATGAGTTTAACAATAAAATTATATAAAAAATAAACTGGTCACTCTATAGCAATGACCCATATATTTAATTAGCCTGTTTTTTCTTCTCAAAAAAGTACCAACTCCTGTGGTGCTCTCCTGATGGAGAGTTAATAAGAAAACACTATCTTTTGTAGGTTACTAATACCTTTCTAGAGGATTGCCAACATTTCCTGGCCTTTCAGGTACACTGGAGCTTATTTTCAGATAAGAGTTTAAAAATAACTTTTCAGTTTCTTAGCATGTCATAAAACAAAAATTTGAAATCCATCTTCTTACAGGGGTTTTAGATTATTTTTTCTCCAGGACATTTCTATATCAACATTTAATTTTAGTTGAATTTTTTTTATGTGGGACTGGGGTTTGAACTCAGGGCCTCAAGCTTGCAAAGCAGGAGCTCTTGAGCCATGTCTCCAAGCCTTGGATTTTTTTTCTGGCTATCTTCACATGCTCTAAAACCCTTATTTTCATTTATTCTCACCCATTGTATAATATTATCTATCAAGTCATAACTGTTTTCCATAGATCTGGAAGTTTCCAGGTTATATGTTTGTCTATAGTTTCCAGATTATATGTAAAATAATCCAGTGCTGGTCCCAGATAATCAACTGCTTTTCATTGACAGAACTGTTCATTTCTGTCTGTCTTCAGAAGGCTCAAGTTAATTTCTGGTTAAAATCAAAACTTTATCCCAACTACTCTCTGCACTAACCCCTGATTACCACCCCACTCCCCACTCCTTGGGGAAGCAAAACACTTCAGCTAACTGAAAAATTAAACAAAAAATAATCTTTTCTCAAACCTTTACCAAAGTCTTTTTAAATCAACATCCCCCCCACCCACTCCATGCCAACACACACACACACATAATTATGGGGTTCAACTGATTCCCTACTTATATATCCTTTTCCAACCCTCAAAGAACTCAAGGATTTAAGTCAGGTATTTCTGTTTTGAGTCTGATTTATGAACTCTTCCTTGTCTGGCCAGGTGCTGGCCATATTCCACAATTCGTAATCTGTCACCAGGAGTAATGGTGCATTTCCAAAGGTGAAGCATGACAGTTCTTTCTGCATGCATCAGATAAACAGATTGTGTGACTGCTCAGTGATCTATCAGAAGTGGGCTGAAGAGCACATTAACCTTTCCGCACACCCCTATTTTCACTGTGGTTCTTTTCTTTTATGTTCTTCATTTTTCTTCATAAGAGGCAGACCTGATGAATAGCACAACACCCAATCACCAGTGAGCAGATTGCTCAAAATTCATAGAGGTGAGTAGGCTCTGGTACCCAGTAAATTTCAAAACATCTCAACCCTCAAGCCTTGCTGTATGAAATGCCTGCAGAAAGTCATTGCGATGAAGAAGATTTGTTTTTGCTTTATTTTCTGGTCTCTCAATGTCACAAGCTTTTTTTCTACGACAGTGGATGGGGAGGAGTTCCATAGCTTCCACTGACTACTTCATCCTTCTCTTCATTTCTAACACAGAGATGGATTCTGCGTTCTAAGATTTAGCTGACAAAAGACTTTAGGAACAAACTTCAAATGAGACAGGCTTTAAATACAGTCTCAGTTTGTTTCATTTTCATGAATCCTGTGTCTGTATACTTATTTCATTTTCATGAATTCTGTATCTGTATACCTCTGTGATTTTACTGTTTTTCAGCCTGGGATAGCACTAAGGAGACATTCAAGAGTTTGATTTGGTCTGGTGTAGATCAACCAAGCACTTAGCAAGAGCACAGATACACAGATGGTCTTGAATAGGTACATGATATGAATAGGCACGTGGAAATTGCCAGGCACCAAATGCTGCTAATTCATTTTCTAATCTATAAAAGGACTCTGGAAGTTTCAAATTTGATCCAGCCTCATCAAAGTTAATATTTGTGTGAAAGTGTGTGGATGCACATATGCCCTTTCTGTGTTTTCTAAGCATGTTGGCATAGAAGTCAAGTTTCAGAGTTTTAGTAAGGATAAAGGCTGATGGAGTGGCTCAAGTGGTAGGTAGAGCACCTGCCTAGCAATCATGAGGCCCTGAGTTCAGATTCTAGAACCACCACACAAAAAAAAAAAGAAGAAGAAAAGAATAAGTAAAGCAGGGACAGAGAGTAATTTCCAAGAACATGGTAAGTGAAGAAACAAAGTAAGATGGTTTAATAGTTAGATATTGGTCACTGAAGGTGGAGAAAGGGAGAAATTTGTTTTGCTTCTTAGTAATGAACCCTGGTTGTTTAAAGAAGGAAGGAAAATGAGATGGGAGTGACAGAGATCAATAGTGCTAGAATAAAGGGATTAATGTTTAAAAGAATGACCCAATGCAGTCGTTCTTTTACTTTAATGTGTCTTATTAACATTGCAGTCTTCTGGCTCTGTTGGTGGGTGAGGCTGAGAACCAGCCTTTCTAAAGAAACTCTTTCTAAAGAGTTCCCATGTGATACTGGTACACAAACAACACTTTGAGTTGTAAGGCTCAGAATAAAAGGGTAATGAGAATCTCTGAAATATAGGAAGAGCACTTAACTCTAGGACAAAACAACAGCTGTCTTCCTCCATTATCTACAAGAAGGGTCAAAAGATAGAAGTTTAGGCAAGATGAGTAAAGATAGAAAGTAAATAATCTTTTTATCTTTAGTCCCAGTATTAGTATAAAAACTTAGAATGGGAACTGAATATTCGTTCTAGGAGATACTCCAACCCCAAAGAGACAATAATCTGAGTTTTTTTTCTTTGTATAAGTATCATTTATTTTAGAATCCCACCCCTGTACTATAATTTAACTTTCCCCATGTTTGAATAGGCCTTCTTCCTTTACTGTTTTAATATAGCATTTTATAAATCCTAGATTGTCAATAATAAATATTGGATTAATAATTGATTTAGTCAAGTATCCTGAATTCTGGACACAGCTCTACTACTCATTTCTAATCAACAGAAAATCACTTAGACTTTCTCTGTCTCGGTTTCTTTATCTGTCACAGAATGAAAATACCCTTTTCTTCCCCCTCCTCTACTTGCTGTGAGAAAGAAGTGATATCTTAATCATAATGTGACTTTGGGGAGTCAATTCCAGATTTAAGGTGGTCTTCGTGGTAGCAGCATTTTATTCCCAGCACATCACTTTGCATCTTGTCATAGCTCACATTCTCTGTAAGATTCCATGCAGTAAATCTTCCAACCTCATTAGAACAACTGATTGGCTTAAGATGTACTTTTGGAATTCCGATGACATATGATAGTAGTGTGTAGAGGAGAGAATGGAAAGAGACCCTGACATCTACACACTTAGCTCTCTGCATGGGCTCAGTATTACTCCAGTACTTTTTCCATCACAAGACTGGAGTTCTGTGTAATGGTTTATCTTTTCTGAAAATTTTCTGTGGGCAATATGCAAAAATTACTGATTATGCAGATGATAAAAATAAAACAAGGTAAATAGGAGCGACCATATCTTCATTAGTCTCTCTGCCATGTAAATGACAAGTGGGCACACTTTGGTGTGTCTTAGTATATGGGAAAAGAGTCCCAGTTTGTTTTATACTTTAATTATAACAAGAATGGAAACATGGGTCCAAATTGGCTTAGATTTACTGGCTTCTACCATGTGTTCAACACCAAGCAAAAGGCTGTAAGATCTTCTAAAAACATGTAAGACGTAATCTGTTCCCTCAAGGCATTGAGAACCTTTCTGGGAATCCCAGTCAATGTACCTAAAACTAGTTAGGATCGTAGAAAATAATTTTATAAAACACAAGTAAGGCACAAATAAGGAGATGCTTTTTAATAAATGCAATTAAGAAATATCAATGTTAAGACTGCCTTGTATCCCGACTGATTCAGAAATGACTCCTTTTAGAAAGCAGAGTAAGTAGTGTTGGTTATTCTGTCCATGTGAATAATTTACCAACAAATTTTTAAAAACTATTAGTACTGAAGTAATCAAGAAAACATAAATGAGAAAATACAAACCAAAACATCAAGTCATTATTATAGCTCCAATTTGAAAAAACTGTTCCACTTATATTTCTGACATTTTAATATTCATGTATAGATATATCTATAAATATATACACTCAAATTCATGCAAATATGCCCTAAAGAAATGAGGTCTTATTTATCAACTGCATATACTTATGTCCTGTTGAAAATCTGAACGTATTCTTATATAGCATTTTGGTCATATTTCTGGAGAAAAGGAACGAAAGCAGGTGGCTCTGTACTCAGCTGGCTTCATGTCCCTCTGTACTGTACTGTATATTTTTCACTTTTCTTTGATTAAGAGGTAGAGAATAGTTCTTCTGTTTTAAACATTACTTAAGCTTGAAGTATAGCTCAAGTGGTAGGACACCTGCCTAACAAGCCCTTGGCCCTGAATTCAAACCCTGGTACTGCCAAAAAAAATTAAAATAAAAAAATATAACTTAACAATGACCTGATTAGGTAAATAAATATCTATGAAACAGAAACATGAATCCTATGACTAAAAACAATAACAATCGCAACAACAGTAATAATAAAAGCATAATAAATACATGGATCATATTTTATTTCCATATATTCTTGAACCTGCTAGTACAGTCTAATAAATTATTATATGCTTACCACAACTTGTATTGTTTGATCTCTTTAATATTTTTGTAGAGAAGCAGAGGACATTAGTATCTATTACTGCTTTTTTTTAAATCTCTTTATTTTATAGTACTGGGGATTGAACTGAGGGCCTCACATTTTGCTCTACCACTTGAGCCACACCCTGCTCTTTTTCCTGGGTTATTTTTCATATAGGGTCTCCTTTGCCTAGAGTTGTCCTGGGACCATAATCCTCCTATCTATACCTCCTGCATAGCTTAGGCCATAGGTGTGCATGTCTCACATCCCACTTGGTTGAGATGGGGTCTTTTTTGCACAGGCCTTAAACAGCTTATCTCTACCCCCTAAGTAGCTAAGATTATAGGCATTAGCCACCACACCTGGCCTGTCTATTAACTTTCATTAAGGACAAAATTTAAATGATGTATTATTGTTTAATTGTATTCATTGTTATACAGTGGTGTTTTAAAATATTACTAATAGAATTGTCTGTGAAACAAACATTTTCTAATATAGCATTTTCTTTTATTGAATGTATACACTTTTGGTTCAGTAATTATGTTCTAACTTGAATTCTCTTTGAACAGTTCTCTTTGCCAGCACTGGTGGCCATTCCTCCCTACTTAGGAGGCTGAGATGGTTTGAGACCAGCCCAGGCAAATAGTTCATAAGACTCCATTTCCAATATAACCAGAGCAAAATGGACTGGAGGTTGACTCAAGTAGTAGAGCACCTGCTTTGCAAGCATGAAGCCCTGAGTTCACACCAAAGCAACAACAAAAATACCAATTCTCTTCAACTTAATTCATTTATACTGAAAAAAATCATAATCTGAAACAAATCATATTACTTATTATAAAAATATAAGCAATGCACAATATTCAGTTCACCAAACAAAATATTAGACATTAAAGTATCAGATACTCAAAATTTTCTCATCTTTTATTCATGGGAAAATTTTAAATTAGGCAATAATCCACACTGTATCTTAAATATGCATGTGAAGGATTTGAAGGTATATTTTCTAGCTCTGAAGTAGTTTTAATTGCCAGCAGCCATAACTGATGGCCGTGATTCTGTGCTCATGATGTCCTTCCTTAGGACACATTTATTACAGCTTTCTACATCCCTGACACTGTGATAGGCCCTGGGAATATGAACATGAACTGGACTTAGCCCCATATTCAGGTGCTCATGCTGCCTGCAGTTCAATAAACTGCAAATTTTGAACAAGGGACAGTAAGATATCAAGGACAAGAGATGGTATCCCTCAGACTTCTTCTGTAGAATATTTTCAACACACTTTCCTGTGTCTGGTTGCCTGGAAACTTTCTCAACTACATAAAACATACCCAGCATCTGTTGCTCTTCTGAGTAGATATCATATCTATATGCATGTGGCAATGAATAGTAGTTTTTAAAAATCACTGCTATGATAAGAAATGTTTGCAAGGTGTTTGCCATGTGCCAGGTATGCTTTTAAACAGATAACATTAATGGATTAAATCCTCACGATAATATCTGAGGTAGGTACTTTTACTATGCCAATTTTATACATGAAGAGACTGACTTAGTAACCTGCCCAAGCTGACATAGTAGGAAGAAACAGAACTGGAAAGCTTATCCAGGGATTTGGCTCTAAAGACTGGCCCCTCGCCATTACACACAGTACTTCACATGATTGAAACTGGCAAAATTAAGTGTTTTAAGCTTTAATGTTGACCATACTATTCCATGATTGAACTGAACAAGCAGATTTTGTGTCTGGTGAGAACCTGTTCCTGATCAGTGGAGCCTCACATGGCAAAAATGGGCAAAAAAGCCCCTTAAGGTTTTGTTTGTAAGGACACTAGTCCCATTGGTTAGGGCTCTGCCAGAGATGCTGCCTTTTAACTTCCTATCAGAACATTGTGGATTAAATTTCAACATGAATTTTAGAAGTTCTCAAACATTCAGATCATAGTAACCTATCCTAGTGAAATTGCATAAAACCTAAAGTAATGAGAAAAATATAAAAAGAGCTACAGGGGGAAATGTGGATTACTTTTCAAGATGCAACAGTTAAACTTTCAGGTGACTTCTGAACACAATGTGGGAGTGAAAAAGAAAACCATACTTCCAGTGGAACTGTCTTCCTAGACCTCTGTCCATAGCAAAAATACTTGTAGGATTTAGGATAAAGTAAAGACATTTCAGACAAAAGGAAAGAGTGGTGGTAAGGTTATCTGCACAAAGAACATTATAATAGATGTATTTTAAGCTGCAGATAACATGTAAGGAGATGCTGGAAGGAATAAGGAATGAGACTAGAAATGGTTAAAAGGGGGATCTAATGAGTCCATCTGTATAATGCAGGGTAGTCTCCCTATTTTAAGGGTAGTTAACTAGGAAATTTAATTCTGTTCGCAGTCTGAATTCCCCATGAAAATGGGGAATGGCCAACTGTTTTCTATATAGTACAGTTGACTGTGCTGGTGGCCTGTTTAATAACTTACGGACTATAGTACATTTGTTGACAGATAATGTATTTGCAGGTACTCAGAAAGAGAGAGACTACAGATATTTTGGTCTTGTCTCTGCAACTTCTTTAGCACAGATCATAAGAACAGGGAGCTTAGCAAATATGCAAATTATTGATTCCTAATGAGGGTGCTTTATTACAGTTAAACCTGAAATTTCTGTTTTTATAATACTGGAGGAAAACAACTTGGAAGTGTGGCAGTCTGAAAACTGGCTTTCTCAAAATGGGATGCCAGAGCAAGTGCTTTCTGTCAGGACCACACAGTTTAGTAGAGCAAGTGTAAGCACTGAGGATCTGGGACCAGGCTTCAGCTTATCTACTTTATCAGAAAAGTCCACTGGAATTCAACTGTCTCCCCCTAATTAGATTTTCATGAATATGTTCAAAACTTTGCGTGGTAGCTTATCTCAAATATTTCTGAAATGCAGATTGGTCCTTTTATAAATCAGAAAAATTAGTGCTTAAAGTATCTAAAGTAGTTGAAAGACACCTAGCCATGCTGTTTACCAAATGTCTGCCTTTAGGAATACTTGTTAAATGTGAGACGCCACCACAAAGATAGTGGCAGAGAATGCTATTAGGTCTTCTCTTTGATTCAAAGGAAAGAGAACAGCCGACAGGCTGACTTATTTACTGCTAGACTTCCTCTGCTGACTCCCTACTCCTGTTTCTTGCCTAAGTAATCTATGACCTCCATTTAGACAGAAGGATGTTCATCTAAGGATGAACAGAGCAGCATGTGGATGTTCCCAGTGATACACATAAAATCTGAATTTTTCTATCTCTGTATGCATCAAGATGTCTTTTTTGTTCTGAGATACCTGATTGTAAAAACTAAGATTATTATTAAAGAAGGCAGTGGGCAATTTAGGAGGTGCCTTGTCTCCCCATGACAAAGCTTTGTAGCTAAGCACGGTAATTTATGTTGATAAATTGCAGCTGTCAGAGTGTCCAAAGCATTTCATGGGATATGTTTCTTCTAACTTTGTATTTCTCATTCGTGCAGTCTGATGTATGAACTTCTATTTAAAAAAACACAGTAAGTCTCTAGAGATATTCTCTGAATGGTCACAACCCACTTTGGGTAAATTAAACGAAGATAAGAATGATAATAAGATTATTATTATTTATATCTTTTTCCCCAAAGTCTATGTGGATCACAAGGTGGACTGAAATATTAGAGAAATAGAGTTAAGTTCCCAAGAAAACACAATGTCAAAAAACTGAAAAAAAATGTTTCCAAAGCATAAGAAACTACATATTAGCAAGAAAATTGAAAGGTAGTGGGAGCCAGGTCATAAAGCCAAAAACTGCAAGTTACTGAAAAAATGAAAAAGGCACAAAAATCACAGAGATTTAATTTCTTCTTGTGACATTGTCATGTCTACTTTAGCAAAAAAGAGTGTTAGATAAAACTACATTCAAATAAGAGCCTGCAAACTTCAGTTTAATTCTGCTTTTGCTAGTGTATGAATCTGCTCTTGCTCCAAAGAATAAGGTGTCAAAACTCGGCAGTTTACCTAAAGATAAAAACCCTATGATAGACACACAAATGATAAAGAGAAAGAAATAAAAGCTTACTACTTCATAAACACAACAGTCCACAAAGCAACTGGAAAAATTGGAAGAAAGGAACAAAAGAACAACAAAACAGTAAGATATAAACAAATGCCAGTAGTGCTTACCTATCAATAGTTACTTGAAATAAAGACACAGAATAGCTGAGTGGATTAAAAGAAGAAAACAGCAGCCTAAGAGTAAAGAGATGGAAAGTATGTATTTATGTTTATTACAAGTATAGAGCAGGGTTAACTGTACTTATACCAGACAAAACAGATCTTAAAATAAAAACAAAAAGATGGCAAGGAAGACCAGTATACAATAATAAAGGGGTTATTTATTTAAATATATATGTACCTCACAGCAGAATATTTAAATACATATAGTAAATATCAATAAACCTGAAGAGTGAAATAGACTATAATATAGTAATAGTAGGGGAATCCAGTTCTGTACTATCAATAACAACTTCTGTGTTATCAGTAAAATAAATGGGTAATCCATTTAATACAGAATATATATATAAAATGGAATACTATTCACCCTTAAAAATGAGGAACTCTTGCCATTTGCCACACTACAGATGAACCTAGAGGTACATTATACTAAGAGAAATAAGCCAAGCACCTGATCTCACTTATATGTAGAATCAGCAGAGTTGAGCTCATAGGAGTGGAAAGTGAAATGGTGGCTACCTTCAGCTCAGTGAGGGTTCTGGGTAGGAAAACAGGAGATGCTAATCAAAGTGTACAAAATCCCATTCAGACAGCAGGAATAAGTTTTGCCATTCTGTCACGCAGACTATAGTAAGTAATCATGCATGGTATAGTTCAAAATTGCTCCATAAAAAAGATTTTACATATCTTCACAAAAGATAACTATGTGAGATAATAGATTTGTTATCTTGATTTACTCATTCCACAAAGCAAATGTATATCAGAACATCATGTTGTGTCCCATAAATATTATATATGTATTATATATAATTTTTTTAAATTAAAAATTAGTGGTTTCAAACATTTACTATCCTCTATAGAGCAGAGGTTCAGGTAAGATTGGGCTGATCTGAGGGTGGATTTGTTTCTGGCTATACTCCTTGTGTCTCTTTGGACTTGTGATAGCATTCTTCTCAGGGCAGTAAAGGCCCTAAAAAATGGAAAAATTAAAGAGATGTACTGTGGCTTGGAAAGGGATGATTGGTTGCTTGTTTATGGGCTTGCTTTATGTTATGACTATTTTTAATGTCCTTCTAATCAAGTCTACTAACGTAACTGGCTATTCAAGAGATGGTAATCGCTAATTTTGAGTTACTTTCATGATCAGTGATATGACTACAAATTCTTACAAGTACTGATTCCTGCATCTCAGGGAATATGCTTTGCCCAGAACCTCCCCATAACTATGGAAGAGAGCTATCTCCCTTGTAAATGTATTCATAAATAAGGACATTGGATTGTTTCAACAGGCTTGTGCAGAATGCCTCACCTACTTAACACACGTGACTTCTTTTTGCGCTAATGTCTCTTTAATTAAGAGGTAATTAAACCCTGTGACATAGAACTCAAACTTAGAATATCCCTCAATATTGGGGTAACATCAGATAAACTACCAACCACATGCATTACAAGAAAGATCACTACTCTTGGAGAGTGAGGAAAATCCACACTACTACCAAGAAATAAAAAGATAAGACCTCCAGAATTTCCATATAGCCTTTGAGTCACAATGTTAACTTTATTTTTTTCATTTGTGTCAGGTATATTTTCTTAGAGGAGTATGTCATCTAGGATGATGGTAAAGTAACCATGGAGATAAAATTCTATTCTTTCAAAGATTAGAATTCAGTTGTACTAGCATTTGTAAGAGATGGTAGTTGAATTTGCTGTTGTCCTTAGCATAAGAATGTGTACAGGCTAATATAATATCATTTCTGTAATCAGGGTATGTAGGATAGTTTAGGTTGGCAGAAAAGACATGTATCTAAAAATACATGAAAATATAAATAATTCAAAGTAGCATATAAAAAATATTTTTCAAATGGCTCAATATTTTAATGTACTCAGTGTCATTCAAATTTCAAATAACCTTGGGGTGGTATAGGGGACAGCAGAGGATATTTTTCCCGTCATATAATAATGGAATACAAGGAAATTTGACAAAAATATAAAATAAAATCATAGTTCCCCCAAAATCACTAACCCAGATACAACCCCTGTCAGTATTCTTGTGTTTATGTCAGTCCTTTTTTCCTTTATATGTTTCCTTAATTAGGAAAGAAATTATTATTTTCAACGTCTTGTGGTTTAAAATTGGGATAGGTTTTTTTGGGTGGCTTTTGTTGTGCTGTTTTTAAGCAGCATATTTACTTAACAAATATTGATTATGCATCTTCTCCATGGCAGACAGTAATATTAGGTGCTAAGGATTCAGGGTTGAGTTTGCCATTTAGGAAACTAAGACTCCATCCAGTGGGCCATGCAGTTGGCTGACTTCTAACCTATCTTGTACTCACTTGCTGTGATAACCCCAGTTCAGCTTTACCTGTGCAGGATATTTATCTTTAACTCAAAAATGAGGCTTTACTTTTCCAGTTAAACATCTCCTATTGCTTTTATTTGTTCTTTATGGTAGAAATAAGACCCCCGAAGATCACTGGGGTCACAATTGAAGACACAGAAATGGAGAATTGTCTCAGCAAGGTAAAATTTACTTCTGCAGAAAGGTGAGGAGCAGGCAATCTGGCCTCTTATTTCTGACACAGTGGGCCCTTCCCCCTTATTCTGATTGGTCAAGCTCGGGTGCACAATCTGCTCACAATTGGCTAATATTACACTTGGAACCTGAGGGTGGGGTAGATAGTAATTTCAACTGGAAAATAGAGCTCAGTAAACAAGAACCCAGAACTGCAAGCAGCTAAAATGGCAACACACTTTGATAGAAAGGCTGATTCCTCACAGTTCCCCACCCTTTTTTTATTTTTTTGCTCTTTTCTTCAAACTCCTTTAACATTATTTGACTCTATTTCAGCTGTACTCAACAACAATTGGTATGATATGGGGTTTGTTTACTTAGGGCAGTTTCTATGAGTCTAAGAATTAGTCCCTGTATACAGAGTATGACACAACACCCAATTAAAGCCTTTGCCCCAAATACAATGAGGGACATTAAAATTAAGGTCATAACTCCCTTCCATTTTCCAAACCATTGTTCTAGCCAGTTAGTAAGAGTGTCATTTATCCCTGAGTTCTTAGCCAGTTCATTTGACAGGGCTGTCAGGCCTTGGAGGGCCTTGGTTATGGTCCCATCCAGAGCTATGTTGTTAGGATGAATGTGCAACATTTGCCCCAAATAAGGACACATACCTCCCCCTTTTCTGCCAGAATCATGTCTAGACCCATCCAGTTTTCTCATGCCATCTTACTGGTGGGGCCTAATTGTTCTGCAATTCCCTTCACTGCATTCCTAGTATAATTGACAAAAGCATGTTAGTTATAATAGATATAGTTAATCCAATCCACGTTTTCATTAATAGCAGACCACCAGAATAATGCTGATTCAAATCCTGCTGCTCCTTGCTTTAAATTCATCAGGGACTCCTCGTGGCATCTATGTAGACACAGGAGTCAAACAACCCTCCAGTAGAAATATGATCTTGTTTCTGTCTTCCCTTGGTTAGGGAAAGTTTGGGTTTCTGGTATGCCAGGGTGAAAGGGATAGCCAGCTGGACTAAATTGCAAGTCCCACTCCATTTGACTGGAAGAGTCTCAAGTAAAGGTTCACCGCAGTACCACCAGACATCTGCCCTGGTGACAGAGCAGACTTACTGCTCACCTTTTTAAATGATCAGGCTTCACTGCACCTGGATGTGTTTCCCAGAAACTCTAGCCCTTCCTCCCATCTAGAGATGCAAAGTTAGAGCTTTGAGATGGGAGTCTGTTCGGGCCGAGGTGGCTTTAGCCTCTCACAGTCATTAATTGCAGGAAACAGTAGTGACAAGGTCCTGCAAGACCCATTGCCCCAGACTGTCCTTTCTTGGAAGAGAGCAATCACGGATGCCATACCAGAAGGGTCAGCAGTCCATCCCAGAGGGAAGGAGACAACTTAGGGTTCTGGTTTTCCTGTCACACATTCTTATCAGTTGCACTTATTTACAGTGTGGACAGAATATTTAATCCATTCCAGCCAGGCATTTGTTTCCCCATAACCAATTTCAATAGCTACAGTCTGTCTTAGATCTTTGACTTCTGCCACCATTATCCTTTGGGGTCAGATGGAAAGTTCATCACCTTCAAAGTGTAGGCGGGCTTCCTTTTGTTCACCCTAATACTTAGTATGGCATCCAGAGACATATCCCATCTATCTGTGATACCTGCTTTTGGTAGTTGATCTGGGTGATTTTTTTCAGCTTCAAATTTGAGTTTAAGCTCCCATTATCTGGTTTACAGTTTTCTTACCAAATAATTTACCTGTATTGCATTTTGAGCCAGAAACTCCCAGTAAGTCCACACCTAGTAATCTGTTTGCTTCCTATTCCCCAGCCCCAGATCCCAGTGCTATTTTCTTTCCTGAAGGGAAATTGCCATTAAAGTAATACAGTGCCCATGCATCTTACTGTTATCAGAAGGTAAGCACAGCTAGGTACATTGGTCCTCATACCTGACGAGAGAACTCAGGCAAGACACAAAAATAAAGTGAAAATGATATATTAGAAAAGGAATTTACTATAACAGGATAAAAGTAGGGAGAAATGGGAGAAAAGGGAGAAACATTTCCTACCCCCCAAGCAGAAAATGGTAATAGTAAAGACTCAAAATGGTGGTCCTCTTGAACTCTCCCAGCTGGAGGAGTGAGATAATAGACAAGGATAGATCAGATGGGTGCAAAAACAAAGAGATGTCACACCCAAAACACAAGTACAGTAGGTGTCCTTTAGGACTTCCCTTTGATAGACATGCCTTTCATTCTTTTTATCCCTCTACCTATCCAAGGAGCCTTGAAGCAGTTTAACATTTCAAAGAGGAAGGCAGATGCAGATAGCCCCTTTATAGCTCCCTAGTCTTGTAACTTGACATCTAAAAGGAGATGGGTGGGAGCTAGCTATTCTGAGTTTTTAGTTTTTACTTCCTCATTCCAATGTGTGAGTCTGGCCCTATTAATATTTATTATAACAATTTCCCTGTCTCCTCATCTGTCTATCCTGCCTCACCCATCACTCATGGCTAACTGCTACCCAACACTCACTTTATTCCTACACTAAGGAAAGGCATCTTCAAGTTTTTGTGGGACATTTTGGCAAACCAGAAATTATCTTCTGGGGACTTTTCCTAGGTATTTTAATGCTATTAATGAGAATGACAACTAGCTACTAATGCTTTTATTTTAGTAGGGATTTCTATGGAGGTCTGTTAGAGTGTTGCATAAATACAATATCTCTTCCTTGGCTCAGTTCCCTTCCTTGGTTCAATTACTAAAATTTGAAGATAGTTCCTTTCTTTATAACTTGTGTTAACAACCTATTGTTCCTCCAGCTGCCTCTGTCCTCACTATCCAGTATAAATTGATTCTAGTGGGAGGAAAAGCAGGGTAGTAAATCAGTAAATCTGTGTGTTTATTTTCCCTTTCGTTTTGTTCAACTCTATAATTATGCTTTATTTTTCCAGAGCAGCAGACTTTCAAATTTAAATGTCATGAATTTCAATATTTATACACACAAATGATAGGAAAAAAGACTTTACTGTTCTGCCCCTCAATTCGCACCTACAAACTTAATATTTGCCATAATGAGATAAAGGCAGATTCTTTTCTGAAAAAGATAGGGATTACCAAGTAACATTGTCTATAATTTTTCCTTTTTTAAAATGCATGAGTGAATGTTGTAAAGGCAAAAATAAGAGGGCTTTTATTATTCTTCCTTGAAGTAAGTATGACCAAGTAAAAATCTCTGGGGGGCTCTAGATTGGAGATAAACACTATACTTGCTTTTAAAACCTTAGCAGGCCACATCTCTCAGCAAAAAATAATTATTTGAACATCATTATTATGACCTCTCTGGCACATTTAATCAAGTCAGTATTTATTAAGTATATTGCATGTTTTAGGCACTGCTTTAGGTAGAAGAAAAAAAAATTGCCCAACATATACTGAGATCCGTTTTGTTACTGAAGGAGGGATAAGGAGGGATCCCACAGCTTCCCAGTTTCCATGTAAAATCACAAATCCTTGAGATCCACAAATGTAAAAAGCATTTTAAAGTAACATACAACATGGAGTCTCACAAGATAGAAGCTGTAACAAGGATTTATTTTACAGGATAAAGTAGGGAGAAATGGGGGGAAGGGGGAAGGTAGAATGTCATGAAGCAGAAGTGTAGCAATACTAATCTTGAGACAGTGGATCTGGGTGGTCAAGATGGGCACCAAAACATGGAGATGTCATCTAGGCCCACCCAAAACACAGGAACAATAGAAGAGTTTTAGGACTTCTCTTTGCCAGACATGCCTTTCATTCTTTGGTCCCTCCACCCACACCTTGCAGCTTGTTAACATCTCACAGAGGAAGGCAGATGCAGACAGCTCCTTCAAGTCTCCCTGTACTTGAAACTGAACATCTAAAGGGAAGTGGACCTACTCTGGTTTTTAGTTCATACTCCCTCATTCCAGTGCCTGAGTCTGGCCCTTTTAATATTTGTTAAAATAATTTCCCTGAATTCTATCTATCATGCCTCAATTTTTAAGTACCAGGAAATATGCTAAGAATTTTCAGGATATTTTGCTATCTGATATTATTTCTGTCAGAGGAAAGAAAATAGCCTATCTGTGTGTTCTGCAGGGGATGATTGGGGCTCTGTGAGCCCCAATTTCCAAAATAGGAATGATGTTAATAATACCTACTTCATCATTGTTGTGAGGATTATATGAGCTAATTCTGGTAAAACTATAAGCCAATGCTCAAAACTACAGAGCTGTTTTTAACATTAAGAAATCCAGATATATAAGGTTCTACTTATTTGGTCACAAGATTAGTCACTCAGAATACATATTATATTCATGGAATGTGAAATCCTTGGTGATCTTAGTATCGTTTAATGGAGTAATACAGATGAAACTTATACTCAGCTGACTGTAGAATGAATGTGTATTGAAGAATAGATAAGGAATTACAGTATTTGAGCTCTGAAGGGAGAAAGAGAAATTGATAACTATGAGGGACTTGGTGTGAGGGACTGAAGGTGTTTAAGGTGGTGGAACCTTGAACATATCTGAATATTCGTACAAAGCAAAGATACGGAAGACAGTGGCAACTAATCTAGGTCCAAGCTGTACGAAGGTTAGAGACAGTAGGATCCATAGCACTGGACAGAAAAGATGTGCGCTTTGCTACTGTAATCAGAGGGAGGAAGCATTGAGTAAATGAGGCTATGGACATTTAGTATGACAAAGATACTGAGAGACTTCTTGGGCTTGTTTTTCCCAAGAAGATGTGGTAAAGTCATATATTCAGAGAAACAGGGATTAGGCATGTAGAAGGATAGGAGGTTTTAAATAGTACCTACCAAGAACTTAAAAATAGTAACTAAACAAGGTAACACAGAATGTTTATCCCTGTTGGGGTCCGAAGTTGACCACCCCTCAGAGGAACAAAAGACACTCACGATAATGTAAGTCACAAAGCGAGGTTTATTTCCAGCCAGCTGGGGTCCGGGTAACCGCCCGACGCAGTGGGTTTCAACGAGGACCCCGAATACAAAGTTCAGGCTGCTTTTATATTTTTTAGACATTAGTCACGGTCACACAGCAATTTTTATGGCCCCTGGGGTCACATATTTCTGATATCTCCCACATCCTGGTGGTGGGGCCAGATTACTTGAAGTTTATTTATCAGGAACTTGATAAACACCAGGTGTCTTAACTCATTGACTCACATACCATTTAGCAAGATTAACCAGAAACAGTCCCTGTTCCCAGAAACCATCCCACCTCCCTTAGTTCCAGTAAGTGGTGGCTTGGGTCATGTTAGCCATGGCCGGTTTCAGGCTGAGTGGGCTGCAAGCCCCAAAGGTACCCTAACATCCCAACTGAGGGTCTAGTTGAAGTTGAATGCTTTCTCATTATTTCTTTTTATTCCTACTGTGGAAATAAATGAAGACCAACCATACCAGAGTAAGCAAGGAAAGGCGATTGTACAAAGTCACTTGAAGAGGAACTTTTTTTTGGTAGAGATTCAAAGGAGGAAGATGAGTGAGAAAGAGGAGGGCTCAGGTGTGCCCTGTAAGAAGGCTAACCACAGGCAAAGTATCTTCTGTGATGAGTTTCAGGAGCATGTTCCAAAACTTTGGTTGTTCCTAAGTTGGAAGCTGGGGCAAAAATCAGGGAAGCTATCTGCTATTTATCATGTCCTACCCAAATGTTAGAGAAATTATTGTTTGGCTTCCTGGATTGTTAATTCTTACAAGTCTGACTTATAGAAGGCTAATTTCCTGGGCCAGTTTTTATAGATAAGCTTGGTTTCCCAGCAGGTTTCTGAAGGTTGTGGAGAGTGCTCTTTTTTATGTAGTCTTGCCATTGTTCATGTGTACATTCAGTTCTTACCACTTTATTCTGGAAACTTAAAATACCCTTCCATTCAGAACCCATTGTTGCTTTAGTTAAAAGATCATTGAACTTGAGAGACAGAAGAGACTCAGGAAGTAGTCAATAGTATACAATGTATATAAAAGAATTTGTGGAAATAACTTGTAAGTGATTAAAATGGAAGTTTAAGATATACAGTAAAGGAAAAATTTAAAACACGCGTCATAGTGACTGAGACATAGTTCAACTGTGAGTGTGTGCTTAGCATGTGCAAAGCCCTGTGTTCAATCCCCAGTACTGGAAAAAAAAGTGTGTGTCATGTTATTTTGAATCTTGGAGTAGGTAAAACTCCAGCTGTGAAAGCAGAACTGCAGATCAATTTCTCAGGCCAATGAACTAAAGGGCAGGGAATAGGAAATCACCTTGAACAGACTTTGTATTTTGTCCATTTTGAACTCAGGTCCAAGGAGCATAAAGGACTCTGCCTAAACTCGTAGCTACTTGGGATGGACTTTAATCCACGGTTCTTTCATTTTCATCGATCTAAGAAGGAACTATTATGTCAATTATATTGCAGATTTTTTTTTTCAAATATGAAATTGCAGAGTACAAATAATAACAGGCATTGACCAAAACACTGAGTGAATGCTGGCACAAAACTGATAGTTCTTCAATACACCTACCTATAATGCATAATAGTTATTTAGGCCTCAGAGAGTGTAAGAAGAACTGGATCATAATGTATGATAAATTTTATTATTTAATGGTATGTCAGCTCATGCATATTTTTGGAACTATTTGGTACTGTTCTAGAAATTCCCTTGTTCCTATAAATATTTGAGGGGCAGTTTACCTGATAAGGGAAACAAGGGTGGATTGCCATTTATTGATTATATAGTAAAACTTTGTCTCTCTTCACATAATGAATTTCCCTTTTCCTTACAGCCTGATGAGAAAATTTAATGGGTGCTGCCATCAGTAGTAAACCCACTGAACCATCTAGTGAAGGAAGCCTCTTGATGTTAGCTAGGAGAGTCATGACTTCTATGTTAACGTTGTGCCAGAGTGAGAGCTTACAATCAGTGCATAAGAACACAGTCACGTTTCCCAAAGTTCCACCCAAGGATGTATGGTGCTTTGTTTTAGGATTCAAATAAAGGCAATCAAGAATTTGCTGATGATCTCAAAGAGTAAGAGACAGACAAAAGAAAGAAAAATGGGATCTAGCCATTGGGCTTAATGTTTCTTTGTTCCCCCATGACCAGATAAGGGAGCCTTGAAGTAACATTAAATAAGTTCTAGAAAACCTGGAGCTGATAAGCTGCAGTCATTAACAACCAGTTAAAGAAAGACCTTCTAGATAAGAGATCTCTTGAAGTCAATCAAACACCAGAAACTTAGGGAGAAATAATGTCAAACAATTCACTGTTATTTGGTATGATTTGGGTTTGTCTGTGTCTTTGCTTTCTGGGTAAACCATCTGAAATAGGCCCAGATATTTGCAGAGCAGACACCCAAGTTCAGACATTTTTTAGTAGGTACCATTGTTTCTTTGTCTTTATGTTGGTTGTTTTATTCACATATTTGATTATTCTTTTTTTTTTTGCATGGGGGGAGTGACTGTAGTTTGTAATCAGTAATTCATGCTTGTTAGGCAGATGCTCTTACTGCTTAAGACACTACACTAGCCCTTTTTTGTGATGAATTTTTTTTTAGATAGAGTCTCAAAAACTATTTGCCGGGGACTGTCTTCGAACTGTGATCCTCCTGATCTCTGTCTCCTGAGTAGCTAGTATTATAGGCAGGAGCCACCAGACCCTGCTTCAATTATTATTTAAATAAATATTGATGGCAAGTCCACTGTATGCTAAGTTCTCTATTAAGTACACAGATAGAACAGAAAGCACACCAAACCTGGTATCTGCTTGAGCTTCCATGATTCTGGGGAGTAAGCTAGAGAAGCAGTTTCTGTAATGTTGATATTTTGGGTTAATATACACCATTAGGGAGAGACCATTAAGGATTCCCTGGTTTTAATGGAGTTTCTTGAATTGTCAGACTATACTAATTAAGAAAACCTCAGCGTAAATTTTAATAAAATTCTTTGCTGACAATATCAAAGTCCTAAATTCGCATACATACACAACCTCAACTCTAGCTAGAAGCCCTGCTAATACTTGTTATAATGCCAGAGTCTTAAACTACAGAGCACGGCAAGGCCATTTCCATGAGGAATTGGTAGTACCAGGATTGGTGAGCACCTGGTAGCATTCTGCATGAATATCCACTTATGCCAGTGTGTATTCCTTTGAATCTTTTTGTTATAAACATAAAAAGAACAGACATAATATTGTGAGAATTTTCACAATAATTGTTTTATACCTGTTTTTTAAGTCTCATGGTACCACAAAATGCCCTTCCCAATTAAAAGGGAAAGTGGGGCTGGGTGCTGGTGGCTCACACCTGTAATCTTAGCTACTCAGGAGGCAGAGATCAGGAAGATTGAGATTCGAAGCCAGCCTGGGCAAACAGTTCGAGAGACCCTATCTCAAAAACCCTTCACAAAAATAGGACTGGTGGAGTGACTCAAGGTGAGGGCCCTGAGTTCAAACCCCAGTACCGCAAATAAATAAATAAATAAATAAATAAATAAATAAAAGTGAAAGTGGACTGAGTCTTCACCTTTTATTTTTATACAATGTGTTTGTCATAGTTACTACAAAATGTTTTTACTAAAAGCCAAGTCTTGAGCCCTGTCCTAGCAACTACGCCTGTTTGATTATGTCCATGGTCCCTCTTATCAAGACCACTAATACAACTTAATGCAACAATGGCTGACGTTAACCGCAGAAATACTACAATGTCTTATAATGGAATTGGTACATTTCTCTGATAATATTCAGTACAGACCGCCTTAGTAACTAAGGACTTCATGTCTATATCCCACTGTATGTAGCCTCCTCAAAAATCAGGGACAAGAAAACCTTTGAATCAGATTTGCTCTTTGCCTGAAGCCTATGACATTACTCAACCTGCAAGAATTACTAAACTTCAGAAAGATCTAAGTAACCGCCACATTCAATCAATTTAAATCTGTAGCTTAAATCATTTAATTTTGATGAATTAATCCAAAAATAGTTCTGGGAACCTTCCAATAGACTGGTGTGAGAAAAAGCACATGTTGCTACAAGTCAGAAGACTTGGATTCTACTGTGAGGTCAGGGGTCAATAAGGTATCTTTTTTGTTTTTTTTTTTGCAGTACTGGGGTTCAAACTTAGGGCCTACACATTGAGCCACTCTACCAGGCCTTTCTTTGTGATGGTTTTTTCCAAGATAGGGACTCCAGCGTTGAACTGTGTTCCTCCTGATCTCTCCCTCTTGATTTGCTAGGATTAATAGGCGTTGAGCCTTCAGTGCCCAGCTACAATAAGGCATCTTGAGTTGGTTTTCCCATCTTGAAATAAAGTGTTGGATAATAGACTGAGTGCTCTTGATCTATGTTTTCTAAAGTCCTAAAGCCCTAGGCAGTTGCCTGAGACCAATTTGGTCTAAGTGATGGGTAAAGCTAAGCAAATAAGTAGAGCTCTTACTTCTTATTATTTAAAGTAGGGGCAGCTTCCCTTTTGTCTGTGCTAGCACACTATAATGGATAACAGATAAGGTCCCTTCCAGACCAGAAATTCTGTGAAAAAAAATTAGAACAAGTCATATTTCTGCTGACAAGGAGCTTATAATCTAACTGGAAGAAGAGGATATTTGAATATTTAATGCATAACATACCAGAACTTGTGCCACATTCCAAGGTGATAAAGTAAAATGCCAAGCCAAAAGTTATAAACTTGAGGCTGAGATAATAAAATATGTAACTCTACTCACAAATAGTTAATGCAAAGAAAGTTCCTCAAAATAAGAGAAGTTCAGGCTGTCATCAGGAAAAGGGTATGAGTTATGAATATTAATGAATGCATTGATTATAACTGGAGCAGGAGGGAGAATATATTAATTGCGAATTAAAGTCACTTGCTTTTAAGAATGGCTAATATTTTCACTCAATAGAATATTCATATACTAAGATGCCAGCTATTCCTAATATGAAATATTATCACTGTATATAAGGGAAAAATAAAAATGAAGATAAGTCATCATGAAATATGTTATAGGCAAACATACATAGTTCTAGGTTTATGAACAAATCCCAAGACATTACTTTATTACTTTTAATATAACAAATCAGATCTGTTAATTTTAAACATTTGATCATAAATCAAATTCCATATTTCCTAAAAACAATAGTCAGACTCACTAAATGAAATTCTGTTCTAAAAGCAGCTATATGACTTAGTAAACTCTGCTTGATGGCGAACATCTGTCTACTATTTCTATATCTTAAGTTTTATCTTTCATCAAGACAAGGAAAAGCCACTGTGACCACTGATTGGGATTCTATTTAAGAGTTTCACAGAGTCTTGCACCAAGGTATTGGAATGATCATGCACTGTTAAAATCATGCTGATGTTCATGGGTTGTGGTGAGTGCTGGCAAAGGAGGAGGCAGGAGCTCTGAAGGAACTGGAGTTGACAGGTTCCCATTTCCACAGGGAATATAAAGAATGGTGGGTGATGAGCCAAAGATGGGGGTTGGGAGGCATGCAGGGAAACAGGCTGGAGAGATGGTGCTTCTTCTTGAGAAAAGTGGGCAGTTCACCACAAGGAGTCATTGAAGAGAATCAGCTGGTTTGCCTGAATGGATCAAGATTGAGCCAGATCCTCAGAGAAATTTACATGGCAAATATTTCTGAATTTCTAGAGCTTTTCATAAACTCAATAACTCAGAGCCCTCTGATTAATTTCACTCAATCTTCCCAACCATAAATAATCAAGTTCTAGTGGTACCTAAGCTTTACTCCTAAGATTTCTCAGTATATGAAATGGCTTTTCTAATTTTTCATAGGTGGTAGAAATAAATATTTTTCCCATATTGATGTATTTGGGGTTTTTAGGGGGAGGGGGTCATGTACATACATACTATAGATATTTTTTGAAAACACCCTCATTTGAGTACTTATGTGAGTACCTTGTGTCCAGAAATTGGGAACTTCAGTCCAAACTCATTCTTCTCTTTGACTCAAGAAATAGGTTTATTCTTACCATGGTTAATACGAAATCCATGTCATTCTACTTTTATTTATTCAGTTGTAATCAAGGCAAATAGTTTTAATTATGAATTTTCCCCTTTACACATCTAAGTTAAACATTTTTCTAAATTGCTACACAGTCTTCACTTTCAATGACTGCACTGTATTTCATCAGACTTATAGAACATGCATTAGTTAATCTTAGCTTGGCATTGAAAAACTATAAGAAATCTATTTTAATCTATGTCATCTATTCTGATGTGGCATGCAAGGACAGCAAGAGTGATTTGTAAAGTAGACTTGCCAGGTCTCCCCCCACTTTTAGAGCCACCTGGCTTTACTTCCATGGATACCCTTGTTATTTTTTCTGATTCACAAGCCAAATTGAGTCTTTTACCTTTGAGGTTTGCATTCTCACCACTTCTTCCTATCCCCAAAGTTACAACTTAATCTGGATCCATTCTGTAATGCAGGCAGTTGAAACTTAAATAGTTAATGATAAGATTAATACGTGTCTTCACCAATTGAGCACATACCCTTCTTGTTAAAGTCTCAAGTCATCATATGCATAAGGCATAAATAGGTTGGTTTATATCCAGGTAAATAGACTGGTTTAACCAAATCTCCTTCAAATGAATAATGTCCTTCAAAGCAGTTTTTTGGGAGGATGAGGGCATGACACCAACTTTTTCCCTCCTCAATCATTTCATTCCTCTTATCTGAGAAAGAGGTACTGCAACCTGTAATAGTGCATTGTCACATCTTATTCTTCACAAGCAAGACATTAATGCCTTTTCTTGAGCATCCTCTTTATTTGCCTGTCTCTTTGGGGTTATCTGATTTGACCATGAAATCCTCAAAGAGCATGGATATGTTTAGCTTATTTTGGATAGATGTCACCTGCAGGTTTGAGATTGATATCAGTAATTATTCTATGCTAACTCACATGCTCTTCTTTCTTCACTTTTCTATACCATTTCCATTTGTTTGATATACTTATAATAATCTCTGTTGACATGTGAAGGATAGAAGGAAATGCCACTTTAAAGCTTCCTCAGTGCAGATGAAATGATGATAATAATACAGATTTTCTGCACTTTTCTGGAGAAATCAAAGCTCTTCACAGACATTAATTCACTCATCTTTTACAATAGCAGTATTAGAAGTAACTAAGGACAGGTATTATTAGCATTTTCCAAATGGATGCTAAGGTTGCCTGAGGAGTTTTTAGCAAAAGTCATGGAATGTTAGACTGGAAATTTCAGCTCTTCTAGGGTGGCACTGAAGCCCAGCTGCACTGAATAACTTGCCCTATTCTAGAGCCAGGCAGCATCATATTAAGATGAGAACCTTGATCTGAGACTCAGTCCTCATTGCCATATGCAGGCCATAATTTTCACGCTTGTGTAGATGGTGTCAGGCAGGCTAGTATCCAGAGGAGGCAACGTAGAGCCCCAGGCATTGAAGGCGGGAGAGCCCTGGAACTCTCAGTCTCTTTGCATGCACATTTAAATCTTATACTGGCTTTTCATACTGAAAATCTTCAGCTAGATCTACACAGATCATTAATTTTGCCACAAATAATTAATGCAAACAGGTCACATTTTATGGATTTAAGCTGTTCCTTTTTATCTTATAAACTCCATAAACTTTTCTTTTTTCTTAAAGGAGCTTCTGTTATTTCTTTAAGTACAGAAGGGAGCCTGTTCTTAGCAAAGCATGCTATTGACCTACCATATCAGAGAATTCATTTTAACAACAACAAAGTAATAACTATTTTTGTTTGTTTTAGGGAAACTTAAGCACTTGAAAGTACTGATTTTGGGAGACATTTTAAAATTAGTATCATTAGTTTTGATTCTTCTAAGCAGCAACATTTTTCTGGTCTAATTGTTTGTTGGACAGCAGGCTGAGTCATAACCCAGAAAAAGTAAAGAAAGAATAATTGGATATCAGAGCCTTCTAATGTCTTCCAGCCCTAATCCAAGGTCAAGGGAAATATATGACTGCTCAGAGAGATGAGGATAAATGAAGCCACTTTCAAATGGCATCATAAAAGCCCTTCCTTGGATGCCTGAGTTCAAGAAGGGATTCCATGTCAGGTTACATATACAAGGGGTGAGTTACTCAAGTTGGAAAGTCTTCAGCTGATCAGGGCTTAGTGAGATAAACCCCAAAAGGTAAGCATAACTGAGGCTGTTATCAGTGATGTACATGACAATATCTTTTGCTGTTACCCTCTTCCCAGGCATAGGAAGTTCCTGTTCCTGTAGGTAATGCATGTTAGTTTTCAGACCCTCCTGCACTAAGGAGTAATTAAAGGCTGTCCATGGAGAACTTTAATAAGCTGACAAAGAAAGGATTCTTTACCGCATCCTAGGCTGTATTCTCAATGGGTCTAGGAGCTCCTCTGAGAAGATGCAATACTAACATATCACAAGCTAGATAATTTCTCTCAGTTTGGCACACAGTTCTTTCAATTCAGATTTATTTTGAGGCACTGATGCACTGCCATTCAGTGGGCATTTCTTCATGCCTGGCAATGATATTAACTTCAGCTCTCAAGAAAACAAAGGGAACTTTCTTAAGTTCCTAGCCCATTCCCCCTGTCATTCCCCAAAATTGAAATATTTTCAGATTGAAAAGTTTCAAACCTACAGGAAAACTGAGTGAGTGGTACAGCAAAATCTGTTTACCTTCCAAGATTTACTAGCTGTTAACATTTTCCATGTTTGCATTTCTTTTTTATACATAAATATATATACATATATATGTATGTATGTATTTTGCTTTCTGAATCATTCAGAAACAACTTCAAGACATCATACTAAATCCCTGAAGCTCTTCAGCCTGTGTCTCTAGAACATCTGCTCACATGCTGTTCTCTACTGCAAAAAATATAACATTGACACAATGGTAGTATTCAGTGCATGTTCACATTACCACATTGCTCCAGTAATACTCTTTATCAGGTTTTGTAATACGAAATCTACTTTAAAAGTCATGTATTCACTTTAGTTGCCATGTCTGTTTACTCTTTTAATTCAGAAAATCCTTCCCGTTTTTGTCTTCCATGCTACTTACAGTTTTGAGCTGTCCATGCAGCTAATTTGCCCACTGCCCCACATCCTGCATTTGTCGTTTCCCTAGGATTAGACTCAGGTCAAGCACTGTTTTGTCAAAAATTATCACACAAACATAAGTGATGTTGCATTTGTCCCTAGCATCATATCAGATGTACATAATAGGTTGTCCTTTTATTGATGATGCTACCTGGTCATTTGGCTAAAATGCTGTTCACAAAATCTCTCCACTTCTTACTTTGCCTTTGAAATTAAAAAAACAGGTGGAGAGTTGCCCTCAGACCGAGTAAATCTCCTGCTCCCAACAGCATTCTAGCTGGTTAATTAGCGTCCATTGATGGTTCTTGCCTGACCCGGTTACACTGGTGGCTGCAAAATGGTAACTTTCTGTCAGGCCTTCCTTTAGGAGTTGGCATTCCTTCTGTAAAAATGAGATTTCCCTGACCACAACTGCCTTTGGGATTCATTGTAGATCTTTATGTTTAGGTTTTGGCACTAGGCACCTTGTTTGGGCAGGTTCTCTACCATTTGAGTCACATCCTACCTGGGGATTCTTTTCATTGTTCAATATATTGTAATGTAGTTCTCTGAGTATTCTTTTCTATCTCAAATTGCCTGAAATTGTCCTTTACTCTTTTGACATGTGTAAGTCATTCAGCTTTCTCTTGCTTTCTGAAACAAGATGGTTCAGGCTCACCCTGTATTCAGCCTGCCCTCAACTGGGGTTCCTTTTTTTTTTAAAACTGGGATTCTTAATAGCTTTTGATGCAAAGCATGTTCTAGGGAAGCAGTCAACTCATTTGTAAACAGAAAAGAGAGTTATGAATTAAGTTTCTGGCAGTTCAAGAATCAAAGATCAATAAAGGTTTGAAAGTGACAGTGAATATATACTGAAAGGACACAACATGAAGAGAAAAGAGCTGGTTTGTTTTAAGTGGGGACACATAAAATTTTTTCATGGAAATAGGAAATGTATGTTTTCTTTAAGGAATAGCAAGTTGAATAGCATGTCTGGCAAGTAATTAGGAAATAACCAGATGTTAAAGGGCCTTAGGTGCCATGCCAACATGTGTGGGCAGGGCAGGAGGTTATATTTTGCTTTGTTTTGATTTGAACATTACCTTGTCAACAGTTAAGATATAGAGGATTAAGATAGGGAGATAATGATTCAGAGGAGGGGTTACAATTAAAAGATTACCTGCTATAAGTTAATATAGGAATCTACTTTTTATATGCTTTATAGAATATAGTACATATTTTCTTGGTAATTTTAAGTTAGGTTTGTTTAGGTTTTACATTTTCAATTGTCTTTTCTACAGTTTCTGCTAGATACTTTTTCACCCCTTAACCTGACTGACAATGGGCTCAGTCTTTCTTACTGTGGGGCATATGTTTAGCAACCAAATGTTTGTTGATCCAGTTGTGCCATAAATTGCAATCATTTGAAATGATTTGATATCCTTATACCAAGTTTAGTGTTCCCTTTATAATCTGAGACTTATGAACACATATCTGCAAATGAAATGCAAATCAATGTCTGTATAGTTAGACTGAGTATAATCAAACTTTATAATCAATATGGCCCCTGTTTTAACAACCTAGATTTGCACTGTTCAATCAGTATAGTAACCACTTACAATGTGGCTAGTCCAAATTGAGATATCTATCAATGTAAAAATTTATATATGCTGTCAATGGCTTTCAAAGACTTATTATTAAAAAAGTGCAAAATAGATCATTAATTTTTATGTTGGTAATGTGTTAAAATGATAGTATTTGAGATATTTTGGGTTAAAAGTAAAATTTATTATTAGCATTTTATTATTGTTGCTTTTTTAATAAGACCAGTAGAAAATTTTATTATGCATATAGATTGCATTTATATTTGACAGTGTAGATAACTGAAAATATTTCTTCTTTGACAGAGTGTCAAATTTGAATGTTTTAGGATTCCAGTATAAGTATATGAAATAATTTTAATAGTAACCTTTATCACAGTTCATATTATTAAATAAATTTACAATTAATCTAACAATTGGAATTAATGGAATCAATTTAATAATTAACAATAAATTAACAACTTTTAAAATAGAGTCTTTTGCTTCAGTTATATATATATAAAGACCTTTCTTTAAATCTATAGGTGAAAAACTTGTAAAGATCAATATAAATAAACTGAAGGTTAAGTCAGTTTGGTTTGCTTTTTCTGCTAATGAGATTGGAATATTTCCTTAATAGGTAGCCATTTCTCCAAATAGGGTAAAGACCTTCGCAGCATAAATGAGACCTGTAGAGAACACAATGCTTCTATTATGTCTTTAGCAGTCAATGACATCCAGAATGTCTAACTGAACCCCTAAAGGAGAACCTGATATTCCAGGATGGCCAGAAAGCCTAAGATCCATCAAAATGGGCTCATTAACCACTTGTCTGCAGGATATGTAGAGGGTTTCTTTAAGTCTAGAATGAATTTGAAGCTCACTTCTCATCTACTTCTCCACTCCAGCATGCTACTGACAGCTCTGTTTAAAACACCAGCATGAGTTCTCTTCCTAGACCTCACAGAATGGCCTTATCCTCCCATAATCCCATGTTCATGTCACACAGCTTTTATCATCATCACAGCCGTGAATTTAACCTCTCTGGAGTCTCATTTTCATCATCTAAAAATAGAAGCAGAAAGCTGATACACTGAGTACCTGGTGCACTGTAAGGATTCAGATAACGTCTTGGGTGAATGAGAATAATGCCCTTCTCAGGTGTTACCTCTGTACAGCATCTCCCAGGAAAGCTGGATCACACTCTGATTTTTATCAATTTTAGATATGTTTGCATTGCTTATGTGGGAATTTTACTTACTTATTTTTATAAAAGAACAATGTCATTCCACAGATTCCTGGCAAGCCAGACCTGGAGATGGGCCTTTGGTCATGCCTGTGACCCCCATCCAGAAAGGCTTCACTGACACTTGACTGCACAACCCACTCTGGCTTCCAGGAAGGTGGCTCCATTCTCCTCCGTCTATCTCATGCTCCTCTCCTCGTCCTGTGTCTGATTTACATGCTGCTTTCCCTTTTACCAAACGCAGAACCTTGAGGACAGAGATACTTGTCTTTGATCCTTGGTGCCCATCACAGGCCTTTACAGAACACACTCATCTTTTCCTGTCCATGCTGGATTGGTCCCAGACCTCCCCACAAATACCAAAATCTATGGATGCTCAAAGCCCTTCTATAAAATGGCATAGTCATTTGCACATAAACTATGCACATCCTCCCTTACTTTAAGTAATCTCCAGATCACTTATGATACCTAATATAAAGTAAGTGCTATATAAATAGTTATACTATATTGTTCAGGAAATTAAATGAATTAAGACATTTGCTAATTGTTTAAATCATAGCATCTTTTTGTCACTTTTTTTCATTTTATCAACATAATAGAGCGAAAATAAAGAGTGTACAAATTTTTGAGTACTTTTATGTGTTACAATTTTGACCTAATAATTCACACAACTTCTCTATAAAGTAGGTATTATTAAATAACTGAGTTTACTGAGTTAGTTTATGGGAGAGCCAAGGTTTGAACTTGGATCCACCTTATTAACCTTATCATGACAGGGTTTGACTGTTTTGACACAGTGACGCTTTCTCTAAAACACCTGGGCAGAGCAGTCACACAGGTGCAAAGAAATGGATGCTTCCCACCCTTTCCAATGCTTGAAGCATCAGAGGCCTCCCAAGGCACTCCCTCACACTTTTGCCACCAGCTTAAGGGCCACAGCCCACAAGTAGCTTGTGGAGATAGGGTGGGCAGGAAACCAGGAGCAGATGTCCCCACTTACCCCTAGTTGACAAAGAGGTGAACAATTGATTCCTACTAGTTTGCCAGCTTCTACTTTGCAATTCTTGGTCTCCTAGCTTTGGACAAAAGCTGGTTGGTGGACATTGCTGAAAGCAGAGAGGTATTGAGTGCCTTGGTCTCATCCTCACCCTTGGGAAAGTTAAGGTGAAAATTGTAACGTCTATGTTACTATCTCATTTTAAGTTTGCCTACTTCTCTAAAATATAAAACCCAAAAGTTGGTCTATACCTCTATCCCTGAATGTGCCTCCTATTAAATTTTGCTAGAACAAGAACTTAACCATATTCTTCTGAGTACAAACAATTTGTCATCAGCACAACTGGCAATGCCTTCAAACAAGTAAAGAAGACATAGTGTTCATATTCAGATGGAGCAAGCAGTGTTAGATTATGTTTGTCACATGGCATGTGTTGCTTATAATCTCACACATGAATCTATGACTCTTATTCTTATCATAGAGCAGCTGTAGTTAGCTACACTTTGTGGATGGGAAAAGCCTGAGTCTGAGTCTAAATTTTCTATAATTCATCCACACACTGTTCTAGACAAGTTCTCTAGGATTAAAAAAAAAAAAGTACTTTGTTTTTCTCCCATCTGTATCTCTCCCTCTCTCTCTCTCTCTCTCTCTTCTTCTCCCTACCTCCCCAATCCAGCCAGTTTCCCATACATGGTGAGCATCCCTAATCCCTGTTGAAATTATTCTAAGAATGGAGGGGGTGAATTTAACTATGATCTATTGTAAGCACTTTTGTAAATGTCACAGTGTACCCCCAGTACAACAATATAAGGAAAAAAAATCTGAAATGCTCCAAATCCAAAACTTTTTAAGTGCCCACACGCCACCACAAATGGAATATTGCACACCTGATCTCATGTGATATAGCAATCAAAATGTATGCACACTTAAAAATACTGTATCACTGTATAAAATTACTTCCAGCCTGTGTCTATATGGTATACAAAAAACATAAATGAATTTCAGGTTTAGACTTGGGTTCATCACAAGATATCTCATTATAGATATGAAAATATTCCTGTCTGAAATCTGAAGCATTCCTGATCGCAGGCATTTCAAATAAGTGTTACTCAACCTGTACTTCACTTAAAGATTGACCTCAGACATTTGGGATAAGGGTTGTCCAGTCCTAATTCCAAATATTTCCCTCAATTTTTCTTTTTTCTAAAAAAGGCCTTAGGGCTGGAGGTATAGCTCAAGTGGTAGAGTACCTGCTTTGCAAGTGTTGGAGCCCTGAGTTCAAACCCAGTTCCACAAAAAAAAAAAAAAGAAAAAGAAAAAAGGCCTTAATGTTTTATTCAAAAATATGATATCTGAACTTGAAAATATATTTCCAAATAATTGAAATGGCACAATAAATTGAAATTCATGATTTTGTGTTTCAGTTTATTCATTTAAGTTTTTTTATCTTTACTGTATTTTCTATAAAGCTGAAGGTTATCAAATATATTTGTTCCTATACATTAGTTGGAGTTGCATAATAACTGGTCTTTGTGGAACTCTATGAAAAAAAACCACACAGTTAAGTATGGCTAATAGTTGCCTTGTTCAACTCAAATGTTTCTTGCAAAGAAAAGATTATTTCTTCTTTATTTCCAAATTCAGCTATTCCAGTATTTTTTCCATTTGAGAACTAGTTAGGATGCAACTGTGTGTTGAAAAATCAGTATGTACAATGTAGGTATCTAGCCACCGACCCCTGAAGACCTTCGGAAAATCAGAAAGGAATTAATCTAGAACGCTAAACCAGAGAAACAACTTTATGCTCTTATCCTTTAAGCCCAAGTAAAAGCTAGGATTTTAATCTAATTGGTTTCCAGAATCTTAAAACTCATTGTGTCAATTTCAGGTGGGTTATGCATACATGGTTCTTCACAAGGACATTTCCCCTTTAAAGTCAGCAGGCTTACTAAGGCTCCTGCACGGTCTCTATGATTAGCTAAATGGTAGAAAATGTTCAAACTGCTCCCTTATTCCTTCCCTCTTGGCTGTTGAGAAAACCTTGAGCCCCTAAGTCTGGGATGGGACTCAGGAAGCCATTCTGATGCCAGGCAAGACTACCATTCAGAAGGCCAAGGTTCCTTCTCCCACAGAAATGCCAAGTTGGCTCTGTTGTGAATCCCTCGGGGACCACTACCCTAACCCATTGTCCATTTAATAGTGTCTGTATCTCCAGATACTTTACAAACTTGATCTCACAAAGTCCCAAGTTACATAAGAGGCAGGAGCTTCTGCAATGGATTACATGTTAGGAGAATGTTCGCTTGAGGTTCATTCTGCATTCCTATGTAGTTCTGCGTTATCACTTCACGTTTACATTGGTAAAGATATTGACAACTATAAAAATCAAATAACTTTGTTTAATAAATAAATGATATGACTGATTCATACATCATCCTGTAATGCCATTGCTGTGTGTTTAAATTGTTTTCAAGATTTCCTCGGAAAGACAGCAGGCTCCCTCTAGTGGAACTGAGCAATGGAATTGAATTATTTCCTCCCCAGCGGTGCAACTTCATAGGTTTTATTTGAAGGAAATGGGGCCTCTTCTGACTGACACTTTTGGCTGCATGACATTTGTGCATTTTTCTCTTCAAAGTTATCAAAGAAAAATCATATCAGTATTCAAGGGATGTTCATAGGCTAGTAAGAGTTTTGAGTCACATTGGTGAAGTGACAGCTCTAGGGTGAGCAAAGAGAGAAGGCACCATCCCATGCTCAAATCCTGTCTTGTTAGGAAACAGAAATACGTATTTACATGTGTATGTTTATGATATTTATAAACACATAAACTAATTACATAATTCACAATATGTAACTAATTACATAATTCAATCTTTAAGTCTTGTAGTTTGATAATTAAGTAGTCTGAGGGATTATCTCATCTCTTGCCCTCCTTTTACTGCTGAGTTTAAGTGACTCATTGAATAGCCCACATTTGAAAGTCTGCCCCACACTGAGTTCCTGTTAACTTCACAACACAGCACATAAGCCATACTCACTATGACTTTTCTTATGAGAAAAAAATGACCAAAAATCCCTTGCTTGTTCAAGTACTTAGTTTTCTGTCCCCTATCACTTATACTATAAGTTAAAACTGTATCTTATAGGGTTTAGTAACAAAAATGTTAATTCAGAATCATCATGAAAAAAATACTATACTCAGGCAGGAAAAGAAGTAAATGGCAAATTACAGATACAAGTTTTGGTTTTATAAGTAAAAACAAGAAAATTTAATATTAAAAAGGACATATAACCCCAAATAGCATATGACCCAATAACCAATTTCAGAAAGAATGGTTGTAGCAGGTTATAGAAATTTTCAGTTTTAAAAGCCTACACCATTTATTTTACCTATTTCACTTTTAAATATTTTTCTTCAAAGTATGTGCACCTCATTGCTTTTTGGTAACTACTGACAAAGTCAGTGAACACTGGAGAAATTTTGCCTCTCACTAATCTTTTTCTTTTCTTTTTTCTTACAGCAAATGATGTGCTTGGCTTTGGAACATTAGTCAGTACTTCTAACACCTATGCTGGATCTGGTGTTGTGACTGTGGAAACTGACCATCCACTCCTCTGGACCATGGCCATCAAAATCTAATCTACTGACTGTCGTCCATCTCCGTGCCTCTGCCAATGGCTTATTGCTCAGTACAAACAATTCACCTGGGTTTGCAGAAATCTAAATTTCTCCATGGGAAGCCCACTAGTTTTAAAGATGTTGGGGCTGGGGGCTGGGGATGTAGCTCACCTATAGAGTGCTTGCCTAACATGCATGAGCCTTGGGATCGAACCCCAGCACCATAAAAAAAAAAATAAGAAATAGGTTAGTATTTAGATAATCCAGGTAATACTATAAATGACAGATATTGCTTTTACAGTGAGGAAAAAATTATGTGTTATGAAGGTAAGTAATCTTTATTATATTCAGGTGGAAAGCTAAAACGGATCCTTCCTTTATAAAATCCAGTACTGATTATTTTTATTTAATTAACCATTCTATTTATCCTAAGAAATTGTTTTTAACTTTGAAGCTAGAAAAAAGCTCTTATAAGACTCCTCTTAGAGTTTAGCATGCCATTAAATGCCTGACAACAAGGGCTACCTCTTTGTATCCTTAATACTAGATTGCTTTATATAATGTACATTAGTTTTTGCCTTTAGAGAAGAAATTCTTCCAGATTTGTGTATCAGAACTACATCTTTCTGGCCTTGTCTGTTTGACATTATGTTTTAAGACTGAATCAAGAATCATTAACCTAATTGTTAGATTATAGTATGTAGGCTGCAGGTGAAAGATAACATGATAATTCATGATGCCCTACTTACATGTTAAGCCCCAAACTCAAAAGCAATTACACTAAGCTTTAGTGGGGTGACAGTCATCATCATTAATGGTCTAGACTAAAAAAATTGTACAGGAAAAACTTAAACATAAATATTGAATCATTTTTCGCATACCTCAGACTGAAAAGAAATATTGGTTCATAGACCACAGGTTTACTCACATGAGCAGAAAATGAGTCTGTTGGGGATAAATGAACATCAGGTACTGAGAAGCCAAGGCCTGAAGCCTGCTCTTGTTCAGGTCCACCATTTGCCTGAGTTCCCTGGACTCCTTTTCTTAGCTGGAAAATGGAAGGGGTTGCACTGACTGTTTGCCATTCCTTCCTGCTGGCAGTTATAAGGCAGAAATAATACACATGGTTACTGACTTAGCAGCTTAAGCAACTCAGTGCATCAAAATGTATTCATCTTTCTTTCATGAGACCCTCCTTCTGTCTTCTTCCTACCCTTTCCTATTGTTTTTGCTAAATCAAACCTTGCCAAATAAACCATGATTTAAGGAGATCCTGCCCAGCATGTTTTATGTACAGACGATGCCTATGTCACCGTAAAGAATTTGACCAAAATTGTTTTCTCGTTGGTGCTACAACTGTATGAGGCTCAGGTTTTAAATAGAGACTGCAAAGGGATTAGTTGAATAACATGCAGTTCTGAACAGATAATCATTAGATGTCATTTTAGTTATCTTATGCAAATATATGTGATACTGAAACCTAGGTGTCAAAATAAAATTATTTTGTTATCAACATGCATGTCTATGGTTGTTTTTTAAGAAAATAATTCATTTTTATCACCTGTATTTCATTGTGACCAATCTCTCATAATCAGTGTTTCTGAATTTAAAATATTTGATCAAATGATTATTAATAGCTATGTAATTCATAATTGTGATTATGTATTAAAATCTCTCGTCTGATTTCTGAGAGCAATCAGTACTATTAATACTCCCTCCCCTTGGAAATTACTCTCATGTACATGAGTAGGAGTTGTTCATCATCTTTTTGGACCCCTGTCACTCCATCTACACAAATAAAGATTATCTGTTGCACCTGTTTACCTTGTAGAATTTAGAAAAGATGGAGAAGATAAATAACTTGCAAGGATAGGTATACGATGGAGAATAAGAGCCAATAGAGAGACAGAAGTAACTGCTATAATATAGAAAGTGAATTAAACTTGTGGAGGTAGAACTCTGAGGGGTAAAAAGATAGGATCAAAGAGTTGTCAATCATATCATTAGTGCTGAGCGGAAAGGCCACGTTTAGGCCCTTGTGTTCTTCTCAGCACAAATGAAGAGAGCCTGTCCACACCTTCTGTTCACAGCAGAGACAACTGGTAGGAAGCCAGAGGAAAGATCAGTCACATATGGGCTCCTTCAATGATTGGCTCATTGAGCTCAGAACTTCCATTACAGAAACCTGCCCAAGACCTCCAGCTACTGCCCCAAACAGTACCTGAGCCACAGGAAATTAGGAGAAAGGAGGAATGGCTAACATGGCTGTGGCATCCTTAGCCCTTGTTACTCCTTTCTAGTTCACTGGCAGTTGAGACTCAGCTATGTTTCCATTTGCAGTTTCTTAATAACTATGTATGTATTCACTACTAGTAGTATATTCACACCATATAAAGCAATATGTTCATCATTTTAAAATACTATTACCAAAGAATGCCTATCCTATTTACCCTAAAAATCTTACCAATGTTAATAAATGGATATTTATTTATTTTTATCTACTTTTTTGCTGTTCTGGGGTTTGAACTCAGTGTACACCTTGGGCCACTCTACCATCCCTTTGTTGGGATGGGTTTTTTTGAGATAGGGTCTTGCAAAGTATTTGTCCAGGGCTGGCTTTGAACTGCCATCCTCCCGATCTCTGCCTCCTAAGTAGCTAGGATTACAGGAGTGAGTCAGCAATAAATGGATATTTATTTTAAAATGTACACACATATTATTATACTCTATGGATACGTACTTTACTGAAGCTTAGTAAATGGGGGTATTGAGACAGATCCAACACCACCACCTCTAAATCAAACTGAAGTCACTAGATACCCACGGAAGGGATTCTCTTAGAGCATAACCAATTCCTGCAAGACAACTAAGTAATTAGGTATTGGTGTTATTATGTGACCTCTTCCCATTTGTTCAAAGGTAAATTTTCTCCTTTATGTGCCACCCCACTGTAACATTTAAATATGTAACCACCTATTATTATTTTTGTAGTGACAACAGGAGCCTACAGATTCAGATACCATGTGCACCAGAGAACTCTGAGCTTCTGAGGAAGTTCCTCCTGGCTCAGTCCTGTTGAGGTCAGATCCTGACCTTCAGCTTATAGACCTGAAAAAAAGGGACGTGCAAGTTGGGCCCTTCTGGAGCTCCAGAGTAACTCGTGCTCTTGAGTCATTTGACTTCAGTCAGTTTATTCTTTCTGTGGCTCAGGTTTATAGCTTTTATTAATCTAATGACTGTCACCTAAAATGGCAGTGGGCTACCTAAATTATGAACTAGTGAGAACGTATTGTGATCACCCTTCTCTTCAGGCAGTGGGGAAAAACCTGAAAATGGATACACTCCAGTGATTGGAGTCACAAGTGACTATGAGATGTAGCAGGTTGTGTGTGTGATGTAAGGAATTGGGTGGAAGTGAGTGAGCATCTGACAAAGGAATATGTTTTTATTCCTTAATTTCTGGGAAGCAGAGATCAGTTTTTGCTGAGGATGGTCACTAGGGCATTTCGCTATTTACAGAGAATCACTGAGCAAAGTGGAGGGGAGCATAGTCTAGCTGTTCATGAAACTGTAATGCTGAAACTTTTGTACCATGCTTCTGTATGTATGGAATAAAATTTTTGTCATACTCAGTGTGTGTGAAGCTGACCTTGCTTATTCCATTGCTCCCAAAGCCTTATTTGAACTTTGTAAAAAAGCGGCACATGGATGTGATGTGATTGAGATGGATAATATATGACCACTCATTAAAGAGGGAAAAATGATTCTTCTCTCACCTAAGGCTTTGTGACTAGAAAGCAATATGGTCTGAATGGTGACTTTCAAAGTAGATTTACTATAACTTACAAAAAATACATTACCTGGTGGCCTAATCCACAGACACACACACACAATGAAACTTGCAATGTGCTCTACTGATTTTATCCTAAATTGGAAGACACTCAGAAATACTTTCTAGATGGGAAAACACACCCCAGGGAAGAGCAAAATGCACAAAAGTACTTTAAAAAATGTGTGCGGGTGTGAAATGTAGGGGATCTGCAATGAGCATACAATAATATCCTAAATTTAGAATAATGACAATGTAATTTTTAAAAGTATGCTTCTCTGTGGAGATGAAAATTAAAACCACAAGGTCAGTCCATTCCTAGGGATGGAAAACTCCTGACTTGGACAATATTAGCTCATCCTTCCTTGCTCATGGGAGATTTCACTTATCAATCATAATTTTTCTTTTCTAGTGAGCCCCAGCCTGATCCTAAAAATCTATCTCAAAACAGTTATCCAGGCAGACATGATTAATTATTCTCCACTGGCTTAGAGCTAATGTGTGATTTTATCACTGTACAAAAAACTGCGCTACTTACAATCCAGGCCATGGCCGCATCACTCTAGCTCACAGCTAATGGTTAAGTAAACAGCTCCAAGGACTTGTTCCCTTGTACTGAAAGCAAGGGCTTTGTGCACAATGAAACAAAAAATTCCATTCCTGAAAATAACTTGAAAAACATAAACTGGGCCCTGAGAACATCCATATTTGAAAAGTAAGAAATTCTTTAAACTAAGCCCATAGCTTCTCCCTGAAAGCCAAGAACTAAATATAATACTGAGCTAGTTCAAAGATTAAAAAGGGTTTGAAGAGTCAAACTCATAAAGGGTTATACCTTAATATTTCTTTTAAAAATACATTAAAAATTTAAAGATAAAATAAAAATGGGAAGTTGTGATTATAAGATTCTATAGGAATTACACATAGTCCCACTTGAATGACATAACTAATGTTATACTTAGTTGTTTAACATTATGACTGCTTTCCCAGAAGCCCTGGGGGCATGTGTTTTGTCCTTGTCATCTGCTCAATACCCTTCTCCTAGAATAAGAGAGCAGCAAGTGTGCAGTGAAAACTTGCATAGTGCATTGGTGCATCAGCAAACCTCCCCACTTGGACCCATGCTGAAGGAACATACTGCATGGCTTTCCTAGTCCCTGGAAACCATCATTCTTTTCTTCCTTGACCCCTAGCTAGCCACACTTTAAAGTAGATGCCTTGAATATGTTTCTCAATCCTGAAGATAAATGTCCCAATTCCAGGTGGATAGACGTGTTTACATCTTGTTCATTCTCATATCTGAAGAGGGAAGTGATGTTCATAGGGTCAAGGCCAGGCCTAAAGGCATCACCCAAGATAAATATTCAGCAAGTCACAAAAGAAATGCAAAAGGCCATGGAGTTTTTTATTATTATTATTATTCATATGTGCATACACTATTTGGGTCATTTCTCCCCCGTCCCCCCCCCCGCCCCCTCCCGAGATGCCCCACTACAGACAAATGGATTAAGAAAATGTGGTATTTATACACAATGGAATTTTATGCAGCCATGAAGAAGAATGAAATGTTATCATTCGCTGGTAAATGGATGGAATTGGAGAACATCATTCTCAGTGAGGTTAGCCTGGCCCAAAAGACCAAAAATTGTATGTTCTCCCTCATATGTGGACATTAGATCAAGGGCAAACACAACAAGGGGATTGGACTTTGATCACATAGTAAAGCGAGAGCACACAAGGGAGGTATGTGGATAGGTAAGACACCCAAAACACTAGATAGCATTTATTGTCCTCAACGCAGAGAAACTAATGCAGATAAAGTGACCGAGGCCAATAGAAGGGGACCAGGAACTAGAGAAAAGGTTAGTTCGAGAAGAATTAATTTAGAAGGTAACACACATGTACAGGCCATGGAGTTGTAAGTTGCTTGAAACAAAGAAAGGGAAGTGAGAGCTGTAAGACAAGTAATGGCACGGGAGGAGAACATTGTTTCCATTGGCTAAAATAATCAAAGTAAATGTAAAGAGAACATTCAATTTGGACTGCTTTAATAGGAAAGATAGGAGAAAAAGAGGTTAATGGAGAAAAAGAGGTTAATGGAGAAACTTTTCAGTGTTGGAAATAAGGAGGCTGGAGCAATTTCCAGATTTGGAAGTTCAAAACAAGACCTAGCTGTCATGAATGGAAGTGGACTACTAACAAGAATGAATGTAAACTTCAAAAACTTTGAGACCATATCATTCAATTCTGTTCTCCCTATTTGTGTTTAAATCTACGTGCTCCACAAACTAAACCTTTAATGTCCATAGGAACATTAGTTTTAGGACTCTAAAATCATAAAAAGGCATGTTGTTTCCAATGGAATCATCCTCACCAAACCTCAGTATTTGTGATTTTCAGTCAACATTCTCTAGTGGTTGAATAAACAGCAATTACCTAACTTTTGGAAACTCACTAGTGCCACAAAAGAATTAGCCTTTTATTTTTAAAATAAAACATGTCTTATCTTTTTAAAAGCTTACCTTTACATTAACACACTCAACAAAATATTTTAGAATGCATGAAAAGGATTTCTATATACTATTATGACATTTTGTTCACTTGTCCTCTGTAGAACTCCCATTGTCTTGTCCTACTACATCTCACTGGATAAACCCAATAATGTTAATGTCATCAGTTATTATGAAATTTAAAAACTACTCATCCCTAAAATAATGTGGCCTTCGATATGATGTGTATATGACCAAGTACATGAAGGATATAGAAGAAGAAATATCTTAGAATAATATAGTTTTGCTTTTTTGTACTATAGGAAATACTTAAGTGCTCACTGACATTCTCTACTATATCAACTTCATTAATTTAAGAAATACCATTCACTCTACTTTTAGTTCTCTATTCATGAAAAAAAATTTTCTTGGCCCCAGTGGTCCATACACTCTGCTCTTTTATTTTCACTCCTTAAAATTCAGGGAAGCCTACATGAATAATGAGATGAGGAGAAATGGTGCAGAAAGTAGTTGAGACCACTTTTAGTCAGTGAATTTATTATGCATATTTTAAAACTGACCTTTTTGTCCAAGTTTTTATTCAATTCCATTGCAAAGAATTGAGCAACAAGGTCAGTTTGAATATTTGTATGCCACTGGCACTGAACAATGAGATTCATGAAGAAAAAGTCAAGAGATTAAATCATGAAGAACCCAACAGATTTTTTGCAAGGCTAACTGGAGATAGGATAGAGAGAGAATTTTCAGGGAGAAAGTAAGTTTTGCACAAAAAAGGAAAATTTTCCCTAAATCTCAAAGTGAATATGCAACTCATTTTTATAATTCCTTCTCTAGATTAGATAGTTCTAGTAATTGTGCACCCATGTAAGAACATAAATAACGTTGGTCACATTGATGCTGCTGTTATTCATTCCTGTTTCAGGGATTAATCGCTTTCCACAGGTTGCTTAAAGGCTTTGCCTTTCTCTTGGGTAGATGTGTAATTTGTGAGAGCTCCACGGCACTAAAATCAAGTATGTCATGCTAAAGTTAAAGGAACAGGATAAATGGATTGATTACAAAGAATCAGGACTTACAGAGGCCCCAAGTTACTGAAATTTCCAATTATTCATATTCTAGCCTCTCAAAAAAAAAAATCCCGTGTACCAGAGTCTTTTGTAGACCTTTAAGGAAAGCATATTTCACATTGTAGAAAAGAATCTTCCTACAATTTTGCTGTCTAACAAATGAAGAAAGGACTGGCTCCCTCTGGACATGATGAACTCCTGACAACAGAAGTGTCTAATCCAATACTAGAAAAGCACCTGTGAGGTTTTGGTCTATAAATTAATCTCGAAGAACCTATGTTGAATAAATCCCCTGAAAATTCAAGATTCTATACTAATGTGAATTTTGAAAGGAAAGGAACATGTATATGCTACCTTCTAGATTTTCACTTCCTAACTAAAATCATCACAAGCAATAAATCTTTGTATTTCTTTTTACAAATGTATCCTTGTGTCTTAATTACAAATTTACTGATATTATACCTGCTACTCAGGTTTTTAGATGGAAGATTTATGGCTGGTGAAGTATTTGATCTATGAAAGAATGAAGATAGAAAAATTTAGATAAAAATGAGTTTCACTGCTTTGATGTGAGTTACAGGGTCTTGGTCTAACCTTGTGCCATTTCATTATAACAATGAGTTAAGTTTTAATAAAGCAGAAAACCCAGTTAAATGGGATATTCCATACTGATATCTTGTTCTCAAACACAAGGTTAAGGGCCTGCTGTAAGGCAGATACTAGGGTGCCTCAAAGCCGTCCCAGGCTTTCTTTACAGTTAAGTGAGAAAGAAATGAGAGGAAGAGGGTTCTTCTTGTTTCTTTCAATTGCTTCTTTTCCTTCAGACCTCTAACTCCTCTCTTCCTACTCCTCATGTTCATTTGGAAACCTAGCTTCCTGATTCACTGAGAAACCATAGCGATCAAAACAGGGTTTATAACTGCCCCACCTCTCCCCATCCACCAGTCCGTGACCCCTCTCCCCACACAGGTTGCCTCCACACCTGTGACTGAATATGAACCACCCACACTCCCATCAAAGCTGAGCCCTCCACCATGCACAGCAACCCAGTCATCCTTTTCTAGTCATTTAAGGTCATCCTGACCCTCTCTCCTACATCATGGTTTCATCCTCTCCTCTGGATCATAATCATTGGTATAAAATACGTCTATCTAAAACACATTCTTTATTGGCCCCACTTCCACTATTAGCTATCCCCCTGATTTCTTTATTCTCCTTTGTAACAATTAAACTCATTTAAGAAGTTGTCTAAGTGCACTCTAGTTTCAATTCTCTTCCTCTGGTTTTGCTCTTAAATCCACTCCAGTATGCCTTGACTTTACTACCACAACAACTATCTCTCAGGAGGCCAACAGCATCCATATTTCTAAAGACAATGACGAAGTCTCTGTCCTCATTGGACTTGACCTTAAAGTGCACAAGGACACATTCTCTATTCTTCTGATGTTATTCCCACCTCACTGTCTGTTCCTGCTCTGCATCCTTTATTGGTTCTTAACTTTTTCTTCCAGACTTTGAATGTAGAGCAACTTGTAAGCAAGGCCTTATTCTTTTCTTGTTCACTTTATCTGCTCACTCTTTTGGTGATCTCATCATTTCATTGGCATATCCACTAGTATATCTAATAGACTCTTCATTCAATATGTCCAACATTCAACTTCTGTTCTTGTCCCAGAAGCCTGTTCCACCTCCTAGCTTCCCCATCCCAAATGATGGTAACACTATCCTTCTAGCCATTCATACCCAAACTCTTGAAACATTCTTGTCTCCCCTGTTACACTTGCTAGCTCTACTTTCAAAGTGTATTTCGAATCTGACTGCTTCTCATATCTCCACCTTTATCTCCCGATAGGAACAACTGTGGTCTCTCATGGTAATTGCTGCAACAGATCGCAATGGTCTCTTGCTTCTACCTTGCCCTCCCTGACTGTTCTCAGCATAGTAGCCACATCTAACCATGCCATTTCTCTACTTATAACCCTGCAATGGCTTCACAGTAGAGTGGAATGCTCTCATTCTCTATAACATTACTTTATATTCTCTCCTGCCCACTCTAAGTTTCAGGGGTCTCCTTGCTATTCCTCAAACACAGCCAGTCACACTCCATAGGGCCTTGGCTATAAATCAGATTACAAAGATCCTCAATCCTGTATATAAAAATGAATCTGTCCTAATGACATGCTATATAACTAATGATGAACAAAATAAACCAAATAAGATACTATGTCATTCTAGTCTCTCAATAATTCCTCCCCTAAATTAAAAACAAAAGTTCCAAATGAAAAATCCCCATCTAAAACATTCTCCTGATGTGGTAGCCAGGGCTTCTACTTTATTCACAAGTTAGCTGGACTGAAATCCTTCCATGACCATTTTTTCTGCAGTCCTGGCAGCAAATTGATAACCTCAGGCAATTTTTAATTAGCGCCCTTTAAAAATGGTTTGCCAAATTAGTCAACTATGAAATCACCTCACCCAAATGATTAAGTTCAAATTGCATTTCAAATCCATCACCTTTTTTGACTGTATGAACATACCATCATTTCAGGATTGTTAATTACAATGTTCATCTGACTGTGTTTTCCTACGTACATAGCAGTGTGAAGGCAATTCCAGCTGGCACATCTCTACTCTGCCATTTTAAATAGCCTGCCAGCCATTGGGTATTGACATTTCTATTATTGGAACTAGTTCTGCTTCATCCTTAACTCAGGGAGAGAATATTTAAAGGTAAACCTCCTTATGTCTAGGTAGAACATCTATGTCATTTGATATAAGGAGAGCTTGGGCTTGCTTTAGTGAAGACCCTGGTTGCCATACTTAATTGGCATGATAGTTGTGCTAATTCATGGGTGGCCACTACCTTCCTCATGCTTCATACCCAAATGGTATTTGTGAAGCTGCCATTATTTACCAAGCATGTTAGTATGATCTTATGTGAGCTTCAAAATAAGTCTAGGAATCAAGTAGTTTTAATTTCACCACATAGCTGAGAATATGGAACATTGAAAGGCTTAAATAACTCATCCAAGGTTAGTAACAGAACCAGAATAGGTTCTCTGGACACCTGACTGCAAGTCATTTGCTACCACTCTAGTGCCACCATCTTCTCTAGGCAGCATCCCACCAACCATCTCCTTACTTATCTCTCTTTCTCGAATTTTACATCCTTCTGGTCTGTGGCCAGATCTTCTTGAAATGCAAGCCTCTTTACATTACTTTTTTTCCTTTGTGGCTCACCACTGCACTCAGTTTTAGGTCCAAGATTATTCTACACAGTCCTATATTATCTGTCCTCTTCCTTACTTCCCTATCTGTTCATCACACTTCAGCCACACTTTTATCTTACGATTCTCTAAATTCTATTTGTTCCCACAAGGTCTTTGCACAAGCTAATCCATCTGCCTATCACCTAGTACCTACCCCCTATACATCCACTAGGACTGTCATCCGGCTTTCCAAATAGCCAATGGGAAAGACAGGTCCCAGGAATTACACTCCCTTGGCCTCTCCCCCAAGGAGGAAAGAAAGCACAACCATCACCTTGATTGAGCCTCCACAGTGGAGGCTTCAGTCACACTGACACCTATACTGATCTAACTTGATCCATAGAACCCAGCCTTCACCCTGGGGGAAAGCAAGTAGATAGTGATGTTGGTGAGTTAAGATGTGGTGGTACTCTCCATGAAGCAAATGGATCATGGAGCCATGGTCCAACAAAAGGGGATTAAAGGAATCTGGGAAGAAGTAAAAATTTGTTTCAGCATATTGTTATATTAACCATTCTGTAATTTGTTAAATCCTTGATGTTTCTACAGCCCAAAGTGGATAGATCGTTTTCCTTGTGTTAGATGGTTCTTTTTGATACTGGTAAGGAAGAAGTCAAATTAAGGAAAATCTTTTTGTTGTTGTTCTCAAGGCTCAGGCTGGCCTTGAACTCTTAATCTTCTTGCCGAAGCCTCTCAAGTGGGCTACCATGCCCAGCTTAAGAAAAGTCTATCACTGCGCTTTGTATTGTCAAAATTTTCCTTTCTACTCTACTCTTTCATCTGCTCCTTACTTATGGACTGTCTTCTGATAAAAGGAGGATTTAAGAGTGGGCACTTTCTAGATCTCACACCTGGGGTAGAATTGATTTTATTCTATTTTAGCTCCATCTGAAAGTAAGGGTCCTTATAATCCTGGCCTCCAAATTGATCTCAATAGCTAGGTATAGATTTATACAATCTTAGAGCTTGAAACAACTCTAGAAAACGATTCTGCTGCTCAAATCTTCTTTTGTTAATGCACAGTATATTTGCAAATAGCAAGACACTACCTACATGGCTTACCACAAGTACAGTTTAAAGTTCTCAATTATCTTAAGGCAAATGATCATTTCAAATATTCTCAGGCATCCAAACATTCAGTTGACTAATGACAGGAATTGATTTGTTCAACACTGCATGAAGAGCAGAATTTCTTCCACCAGGTGGCAGCCAAACCTTACTAAAATATAATGTACATATTCTACTTTCATCTTGATCAGGTAAACAAAATAAAAGCTTATTTTCAATTCAGTTCAGGAGGGCCAACATGTGTAAATGCTATGAAGAGTATTTTAATGGTGAAGTGCTAAGAAAATTTGCACTGATACAAGTGGCATTGTCAAGGTGACAGAGTTAAACAAATGCTGGGTAACTGCTGGCAGTCTGGTCTGAATTGCATTCATCCATCTGATAATCTTCATTCCACCTGAAAAATCAGGTGATGGGGCACTAAGTCAGCACTGAATACAGGCTTCTGGTTAGACCCCTGACACCCCAGATCAATAAATCATATATTGCCTATCAGCTTTTGTCAACTGAATTACTAGACACCAGCATACAAAGACATAGCCCTTTACTGTGAGAAGTTCATACATTTTGTGGAAAAAGACAGACTCTTACACAATAAGAAACTGTCCTTATGGACCTCTCTTTTCTCCTTTTTCAAGTAAAGTTCTTGAACAAATTTCAGAAATAATAACAGCAATAGATATGATGGCTAGACAAACCTTCCCATGGGTCCCATATAGGAAACATGATAGTCTGGCACATATTACCTGAGATGCTACCATCTTTCTTAGTTATGAAATATATGCGAATTTGATAGGGGACCAAGGGAATTAAAAATGGCTCTTTCCTTCCGCATTTTTTTGGAGGGGAGGGCAGAACTGAGGTTTTAACTCAGGGCCAACACCTCAAGCCACATCACCAGTCCTTTTTTTGTGATGGGTTTCTTCAAGATAGGGTCTCTTGAACTATTTGCCCAGGCTGGCTTCGAACCACAATTCTCCTAATCTTGGCCTCCTGAGTAGCTAGAATGAGCTACCAGCACCCAGCACTATTATTCCTTTTAACCAAAGCTTGCCTGCCCAACTTCTATCTCCCTGAATCTTCTCCAAGGATCTCACACGTCAATATGCAAGATAAGAACAGGTAAGTTCTCCATAGCTATAGTGCAGTCTGTGTGACTAGGTGTGATTTGGGGTGATTGGAATTTCTACTCTTAATGGAGAGGAGACGTGGATGTCCCCTGAGACAGGGGGTGGGGGCAGGATCACACATGAACTGAGTGATTCGAAAGTTGGTTACTCAACACAACAGTCTCTCATGTGATGAAATGTTTAAAATAAACACACCACACACACATTCCTATACTCTCCATGGCATCTACCATAACATTCTGTCCCAGTATGTCTAAACATCATCACATGTACTTCTTGACACAGTGCTTCAAGCAGTCATTTTTCATCAATTAGAGTTAGCACAAAAGTTGTAAACTATTTCCCAAATCAAAACTGGAGAGATCACCTATATACAAGACTCTGGTTTCCAGAACTTTCCAATATGTTAGCCACTAGCCATAAGTATCTGTCAGGCACTTAAAAATGGTGACTATGTGATTAAGGAACTAAAACTTTATTTGACTGCAATTAATGAGAATCTAAATGTCCTAGAACATTTTTACCATCACAGGAAGTTTAATGGGAAGAGCCAGTCTCTTGTATAGCCAGATCAGAAAGCTGTAAGTACTCACAGAGCAAAAAAACCACAACTTTGTGCTTTTCATCTTAATATACCCTTGCAGGCAATCCTACAACTTCTTTATAGATTCATGTCTTTATAAAAACACCTGAATCAAATTAAATGTGATTCTGGGCTTTCATGCATCAATATGTTGAGAAAGTCAAAGTCAGTAACATATAGGACACAAAAATCTTTAGTGCAGTTGGCTGTTGAGATGCTTGTTATCTGTTCAGAGATGGGTATTACCATTCCATTCATTATTCTAAACCTGGGCATAAAGATCCTCCATAATAACTCTCAAGGATACTGATCTCAGAGTTAATTTCGCACCCAACCTTCAGCACCCATGTATTATAGGACAAGAGTTCTACTATCCAATTGGGAAATAATGTGTCAGTGGGTCATGGCTTTATTGCCATTCACAGATAATATACTTACTTATATACATACATAAGATAAAAAGGGGATGGACTCACCCCTTTCTTCACAGCAGGTGAGTTACCCTCCAGGTTTGGCCAGTTCAGCCTCTTCAGAGTCCTTTCCTTTCCTCTGCTACCATGATTCAGAAATTTTAGAACAAAAATTCCTCTTATCTCTGTTCTAGGGACAAAAAGGCACTACTACCACTACCACCCCTATTCTTGAATTTAAATTTCTGCTTGCTAGGTAGAGGCAGTTTGGATGTGGCTGTGAGAGGATTGAATTGTCCTCAAAGCAATAATAATTTCCATTCTTTTATATTCATTTACAAAAGTTATACTAAATCACAGATTAATAGCTTAATAAGTTATTCTTTCAGATTGGTCAGGTACTGCTATCATCTAAATAGCAATGGTACATAATAACACTTCCATGAACATGTAGTATTACATTGTCAATATTAACTGCTCTGATAATGAAAATTACCCAAATAATATACCTTCTTCCATTCACAATAATGATATTTTATCACCCAAAAGGCAAGTTTGCAAGAAAAATTTTAAAGTGGCCATTCCACTTAGTTAAAGGTGAAAGATTTATGTGATATTAAGAAAAATCAGAGTCTGATTAAGGATGCTATACTCTTTATACAGGGTGTTGAAAACCAACTTACCTTCTAGGGATGCTGAAGCTGCCTCTTCCAAGCAGAACTAAGCTCTAACTCACCTCATGGATTTCCTCATATTATATGTATATATAGAGAGAGGTCTACTTCCTCACCACAAATAATAAAGTTCTTTAAAGGCAGAGACTAGATGATTCATTTTGGTTTGCTGTCTCCGTCTCTAGTGAGGGATCCCTATTTACTTCTTAAGTCTCTTTTTTTCATTCATCTAACTCCACATTCTTTCTTTTTTCCTTTTCTTTCTTTTTTGTTCTGAACAGGGATTTCCTTAATATCCCTAGACCCTTTTGCAATGGTTTGCACAGATTGGTTTTTGTTGATTGCACCTTAGAACACTACCTGATGCAGGCAAGGACTACAATACGTTTTCAGTGCTTATCAGAGAATCTAAGATGTAGTCAGCAGCAATTCATGAGAAGAATGAATGAGTATTGAATTTTTCATGTAGCAGAAACTCAACAATTGCCTGGATGTTAGGATATGAGACTTAAAGTGTCAGCCTTCTATTTTTTTTTCTTTACTAGACTAGAAGGATGGGATGCAAATATTCTCCATCACTTTCTGAGCCTTTTTTCCTCCACGTTCTCATGGAAAAAAAAAACTAACTAATTTTTGCTTATTCATAATTCAGTCTAAGGAGAGGTTTAAAGAGAAAAATGGAGTAGATTGGAAAAGACAGTAGGAAGGAGATTCATCTGGGCCAGAAAGATCTGCATCTGGACTGAAGAAGTGAGTAGTATCAGCAGAAGGAAGGAGCAACACTTCAGACAAGAGGACTATATGCTATTTCCAGAGAAAGGACCACTGAATTGACTGCCAGAGATTCCATTTACCAGAAATCCTGCAGACAAAAAGGGGAATTATAGACAGACAGTAGATGGATCAGTGATGATCTCTAAAGTAGGATGCTAGAAAAGCATGTGGTCTCTCCTACATGAGGACTAGAACCTTAGAGAAGCCCTTAGAACAACATATTGAATTTCTTGCCATCCTAGGGAGATGCAGCCATGAGAATCAAATTAGACTGACTTAGAAAACATAGAATGATGATCTGAGTGTGAGAGCCCAGACTCCTATCTTCCATAGTCATTAAATAAATGTGAAACACCCATGGTAAGTTCCCACATTCAGCCTTTGTGCTGAGCTCATGGTTGGATGGATCGTCTCTTGATTTGATCATCAAGAGCAAAGGTTTATTGGCAAGAGACAAGGCAGCAGAGATACTGTGCACCGAATGAGGTTATTCCTTGCTCAAGGTCAGAAATAGAGATCATGTATTCTTCTCTTCTGGTGTTTAACCTTCTTGTAAGTCTAAGGACAAATTTATGATACAGAATTCTCCCAGAACAAATGGTACATGCTCACCTTTGAGCCTCTGATGATTTACTACGACCATCTTCTAACTCAGTGGTCAAGGAATCAAGGAAATTGAGGCTTCCCTCTTCACCTTTTAAATTAAAATCTACAAGGAAAATTTCAAGGTGAGAAAAGACATAAAACTATATCAATATATAAAATATAAGACAAAGAAAATGTTATAATACACTTAATAAAAATCTGTCAGTGTAGAGAAGGAGGGAATGTCCATATTAAAAGTCTACCCCCCCAACTCCTTGCTTACTAGAAAGAAAGTAAAGCTACTGTTTGAGACAGAGAAGGGAACAGTATAAGAAAAACTCTCAAGATAATTTTATATGGACAAGAGATCTATGGTACAGAGCAATCTTTTAATATATCAGGTTTAAAAATAAAAAAATGTCTGAAAGAGATGGAAAGCCTTGATCATAATGTGCCCAAAATGGGATTAAAGAGTCACCACAGTCAAGCTCAATAGGTGCCTTTCAGAACATCTCTTACACAGGGCCAGAAGGTCACTTTGATAACTGTCTTGGCCTGTGGTAGGACCTGAGCAGAACCGCCCTAAGGAAAGCCTGTTCTGTTGTACAGACAGAAGCCTAAATAGTCACCATTTACTGTGATCAGTCAAGAGAGTTTTGCATCAGGCACCTTTTGGTCACAATATCCATTCTAATTGGCCAGCACCTGGGCCTTTCCAATTATCTCATACTCCAACCTCAGCAGCCACACAAAATCCAATTTCTTGAATTACAACCAAATCTCAAGGGAAGCAGAATGTAGAAGTCCATTTTCCTTATCTCTCTGATGTTCTTTTCACAGACTAAGTAAAGATGCCTATGCGAAGCTCTATACTAGTGATATTGTGGCAGATAAACTATAAGCCCAGCAATGAAGAAAAATAGCTTGAAAGTGGTCGTTGCAATAGAGAAGACATATTGTTTTAAGGTAAAGAAAGGGAATACCTAGAGTTATGAAAGAGAAAATGTGAACAGGTATTTTAACAGATGAGCTACTTGTTTCTTAAACAGAAGAGCTATTACTAGTATGAAAAGCTCCTGTTCCAGCTGTGAAGATGGAAATTCCTGGGTCCCACTCCAAAAGTTCAAAAATCGAATTAAGGGGGAGTAAATCTGCATTTTAACTAGTTGAAGTATATTCTCAAAGATATACCTTGAGAAGTGGAAGAGGATGGTGTGCTCTGTCCTTATCCTATATAAGTTTAAAGTGAAGTGTCCAAGAGGAAGGCCCTGAATGTAAATTAACATAACTCTTGAGATGAGATATTGATAAAGATATTGAGAAGTCTGAATATCTAATTGTAGTTTGGGGATGAATCTGAGTTTCCCAACAAAATGTAGGCAAGCGATGACAGTTGAAAGATAGAATTGTTTGGGTCTATATTCAGAATCCAAATGCCTTTCTACTTTGGAAGAAATGTTACTGTGAGGATTTGGGAGGGAGCAGGGTCCCATTCATTATTCTGGTAGCCAAGAATCCAACTATTCCTGACCTTACCCACTAGTATGTAGGGTGTGAGCATATGTCGAAGCTGGGTCAATACGATGCTTACACTGAAACTTTGTTGAAGGAGAGACTTGTAGATGCAGGATCAAGAAGTGATTTACAGGAATGGCTACTCTAGCATTAAGGTGACTGTGCCAAGTTCCTACACAGCCTCTTCTTTGGGTGAGAATTTGACTTCTAAAAGCCTTTTTCTATGTCTAGTTTTTCATTCCTACCTAAATCTACAAGCTACTCATATATTTTTCAATAAATTTTTTTTCTATCTAAATTTATAAAGTTTGGAGAACACTAGAGGACACAAACAGATCCATGATAAATTTGTCCAGATATGTAGGAGAAAAAAATGCAAATACATGATATAGAGATAGCACCTTCAGAGAGCAAAATGTCAAAGGACAACTTGAATTAATGATTCAGGAGAGAACAATACCAAGGAAATTAAGACTAAATTGCAATGTAAAAGCCAAGCCTTCCCTATTTCAGAGACCATGTTTTATTTCTTTAGCATTTGATAAAATGTGCCTGTTGAGAGTCCTATACTTGTAACATTATTAATTTCCCTCCACCAATATATACTGTATGTTATACCTTCTCCAAGATAAATTTTACGCCCTCAAATATTCCACCTGAGATAAATTACATTATCACACCTATAAAAAGAAAAGTTTCTACTTTCAGCTACTGATGCCTAGGACAAGAACTTTCAGCAAACCAACATCCTGTGCTAAAAATGGGCCATAGAACTTTGAATCACTTGGTACATCAGAATCCAATTGACCAAACTAAAGTCTACTTTCTGAACAATGAGACTTGATTTGAGCAATTGTATATTGACTTACATTCCATTCAGGGGGGCAAGTTCAATCACTACTTACTATAACCACTTTGATGCCCTCCTTCTAGTGGATCAGGGCCTGAATGTGCCAAGGTAAGGAGTTTGAGCTTTATCCTCTAGACAGTGGAAAGCTAACTGAAATTTATAAAGTAACTTGTGCATACTTCCATTTCCAGGCAATATTAGGAAATAAATGCTAGATGTACCTGATTATCTTAACCAACTAAAAACAAACGATATCAAACAAGAATTTCTGGTCATTGGATAAGAACTAATGTATTTCTGAAAGAAGGAAACAAATGAAATGGGCTCTATAATTTCTCCCACTTAGTGTCTGGAGGAAATTGCCAGTTGTCAGGGCCAACAGTGGTCTAGCTGAGTTGAGCTTATAGAATTTAGAACTCAAGGAGATTAAAGTGGCTGGAATTCACAGGACGGAGTATTGGGAAGGAGAGTATTACACAGAAATGAGAGTGCTGATGGAGAGGAAAATGCTAAGAGCAAGAAGAAGAGCACATATACAAACCATGTACTAGAGTTCTTCAGGGGAGGTGGGGTTTCCCCTCAAGTCTTCAGGTGACTAATCAGTGTGCATGTGTGAGGAAACTACACTGCCAAGGAAATAACCAATGGAAAAGAAAAGGTAAAACAATGAGCAAAGTTCATACAGGGCCAGAAATAGTTTGAATTTCTATCAACCAGAGAAAATGAACCCATGGGCACTGGGTAGAGTATTCAGAATAATACTGCTCCAGTTGCAGGATAAATTACCCTTTCACTGAAAGACTATCTCTTTGTGCTTAATGAAAGTTAAAAGTAAGTCTCAAAAGGATGAAATCATTTACCAGTAACAGAACACAGATCAAAACTCAAGAACATATGCACAACCCAAGAACATACACACACAATATTGCTAAGAGTCTGGTTCCAGTATCTCATGTATACCAAAATCTACAGCTGCTCAGTCCCTCACATAAAACAGTGTAGTATGTCTATGTAAGCTATGCACATCCTCCTGTATACTTTAAAGTATATCTAGATTACTATAATACCAAGTACAATGGAAATGCTATATAAATAGTTGTTACACTGTATTGTTTAAGGAATAATGACAAGAACAAAACTCTGTACACGTTTAGGACAGACACAATTTTTAAGATAATTTTGATCCTCAGTTGGTTAAGTCTGTGGATGAAGAACCTATGGAAACAGAGGGCTGACTTGTATGTGTGTGTTCCTACATACGTACAGATACTCCTCAACTTATGATGGGTTTGCATCCTAATAAAATCCATCACAAATTGAAAATATTATGAGTCAAACTGCATTCAATGTACCTAACCTACTGAACACCTTAGCTTAGCAACACAGTACACTGTAGGGTACTAGTTGTTTACATGACTACGCATCTGACTGTGCTCTATGCCACATTGCTGCTGCGCAGGATCATAAAATGTCTCCTATCACATATCACCAGCCTGGGTAAAGATCAAAATTCAAAGTACAGTTTGTACTGAGTACACATTACTTTTACATCATTTTAAAGCTGAATAACTTTAAGTCAAACTATTTTAAGCCAAGGATCTCGATCTCTGTCTCCCTCCCTCCCCACCCCCCCGCCCCGGCCTCCTCCCAACATGTGCGTGCGCCTGTGTGTGTGTGTGTGTGTGTATGTCTGAGACAGAAAGAGAGAAAAGAGAGCCAGGCATGCAAATAAGTAGGAAAAAAATGACATCATCAGAATAAAAGCATATTGATACAAAGAGACTCCAAAATAGATAAGGACAGCAGAATCATTATATAAATTCATTCCATTTATTCAGAAAGGCAGAGGAAAATGTGTGCCTGTTAAGACCCAGAATATATGAAATAAACCAAAATCAAAATTTTAGAGATGAAAAACAAAATCAATGTTTGAGATGACAAGTAAACTAAATGGAATTAAAGAACAGACACTATAAAAGAAAAAGATTAGAAAACAGGAAGACACAACGATAGAAACTCTCCAAAGGTGAACACAGAAAGATACAAGTATTAAAAGTACATAAAGCATCAGGGAACTATATGACAACTTCAAAAGGCTAATATAACTAAAATTGGAGTTCATCAACAAGAGAGGCAGAGACAGGAAAATATTTCGAGAAATAATGGATTAAAAAATCTGTCAATTTGATGGAAACTATAAGTTTACCAATCCAAGATACTAAATAAACTCTACACACAAAATATGTAAAGATACATTACAGTCTAACTGCTTAAAACCAGCGATAAAGAGAAAAAATTTTAAATCTACTAGAGACAAAAAAGTCACATATGCAAAAAAGCAAAGATAAGAGTAATAGCAGATGTCTCTTTAGGAACAACGTGGACAGAAGGTAGTGGACCCATATATTTAAAGTATTCAAGGAATAGCACATAATTCCATACCCACTTCTCACTAAAAAAGATGAAATAAAAATACTTCAGACACATAAAAGCTGAAGGAGTTCATTACCAGACTTTCACTAAAAGAAACATTGGAGGAATTCCTTTAAAATGAGAATTACACTAGATGGAAATCTAGATCATCTAAAGGAAGGATGGCCATTGAAAATGGTAAATATACAAGTAAATATAAACTATAATGCTATTTTTTATTTAAAATAACTTATAAGGTAATTGACTACTGAAAGTCAAAATAATAACAATGTATTGTGGGGCTTATAAGACATGAAGAAGGAAAATGTACAATAGCACAAATTCTGGGAGGGAAGACATCAGTATACTGCATAAGGTTCTTGTGTTTACAGAAGCAGTGTAATGCCATTTGAGGCAAATGGTGATAAGGTAAACAAATACTCTGTAAATCCTAAAGCAATCACTTTAAAAACCCAATAGATGTTATGAAACAATGGTATAGCTCGTAAGTCAACTAAGGAGACTTAAACTGACTCAAAAATCTACAATTACTCAAAAATAAGGCACAAAAAGTAAAATCAAGAACAAGCATAACAAACTGATAACAAATAGCAAGTTGACAAACTTAAACCCAACCATAAGAGCTAGATACAATGGCTCAAGCCTGTAATCCTAGCTACTCAGGAGGTGGAAATCTGGAGAATCCTGATTCAAGACCATCCTGGGTAAAAATCCCATCTCAACCAATGGCTTGGCATGGTAGCATGGGGAAGCATAAAATAAGAACTGCAGTCCAGGTCAGCCAGGGCATAAAGTGAGACCCTATCTCAAAACTCACCAGAACAAATGGCTCAAGTGGTAGAGCCTAGCAAGTGTGAGGCCCTCAGTTCAGCACCCAGTACTGCCCAAAAGAAAGGAATAAAAAATAAAAAATAAACCCAACCACATCAATAATTACATCATATGTAAGTGTCCCAAACATCCTTATCAAAAAGCAGAAGTTGTCAGATTGGATAAATAAGCCAGAGCAACTGCTAATTGCCTACAATAAATCCAAGTAAGTAACACTTATAACTCATCCCACTGCATATATATATATATATATATATATATATATATATATATATATAGTATATTGGTGCAACAAATCAATATAGTTCTTATACACATTAATCTTAAAAAATATAATGGAGGATATAGACTGTAAACAAGTGAAAATATAATTACATGTTTTCTGTACTGAACAAAGAGAAGATATTAGGTGGCAGGTGTTAAATAGATAATGGAGCCAACGAAGTCCTCATTGGGAGGAGTTTACACTGAGATCTGAGTTTGAACAAGCCACCAGAAGAACAGAGAAATCTCTGAGCACATATGTGAAGACACTGAGACAGGATGTTCCAGAGACTCAGACAAGAGTAACCACCTCAGACAAAGTAGGAGAAGTAAAATGGGAAATATCAGGCAGGGCCCTGAGAAGTTTTCATTTTCCTTGAAGAACAGTAGAAACTCATCAAAACACAGATATAGAAGAATGACATAAAGGACTTAATTTTCATTTTAACACTCAGTCTGGGTATGGTGGCACATACCTGCAATCCTAATTATGCAGGAGGCACGGCTGGGAGAATTGTTGTCTGAGACTGGCCACAAGCAAACATACAAGACTCTATCTGAAGAGATCTGCATAAATAATGCCTCCAGCAACAGCAGGCTGACAGCAGCAGGCAGGTGAGCCACAGCTGCAGACAACCATTCACAGAACTCTCTCCAGATTCTTTTTTTTCTCTCTCCCTACCTTTGATGAGAAAACAACCGAACTACACCTGCATGCTGAAAATCTTACTGAAACTGTATTGCATTTGAACTTGGGACACTTGGTGGGTTTTTTTTTTGTTTGTTTGGTTTGGTTTTTTTTTGTATGCAGTTTTGTTCTACTTTATGTCTCCCCTTCGATGAGACAACTACAGAACAACATCTGAGGCACCATCTCCAGGATTGGAGGCTGAGGGACGAACACCAAAATTATTAAGACTGAAACTTCATTGCATTTGAACTTGGAGTTTTTTTTATTTTTTATTTTGTTTTATTTTATATATGTTTTTTCTTTCATTTACTTTTTTTAATTTTTATTCTTATCTTTACTCTTCTTATTTTTTATTTTCAACCCTCTCTCTGTCTCTCTAATGCCTTTTCAGCTTACAGTTGATTAGTTCACTGTCTCTCCCTGTTTATATCTTTAAAACTTTTTTTGTTTCTTTGTTTTGTTTTTTTTTCTGCTTGGTTATTTGTTTTTCCTTTTTCCTTTAACTTCTTTGCTTTCCAACCCTCTCACCCTTCCATTCTAAATATCACTAGTGCTATTATTACAAGCCAGAAAATACTTAAAAGCACACAGTACAGGGACAATAACAAAACCAACGGCAATGACAGGAAGACAGAAAAAACAGGGAAACCACTTTCCCCACAGCAAAAAATTAGTACAGGAACCACAGGGAAATTAAGAAAACAGGTACTCAGATCCAGACTCCAACAAAATGAAGATAAACTATGCCAAAGAACCCAATGAAACCCACAAGAAAAATTTAAAAGAAGACATACTACAGGTACTCAATGAGAATTTTATAGAGATGATACTGGATAGGGTCAACCAAAATGTACAGGAGACACTCAAGAAATTCCAAGACAACAAAAATAGAGAATTTAAAAAGCACAAGAAGAAATAAAGGAAACCATAGAAGCACTGTATAAACACCAAAGTGAAACAGAGAACATGATTAATAAACAGATAAATTAACTCAGAACAAAAATAGACAACATTAAAGAGGAAACCACCCAGGATATGGAAAACCTCAGAAAAAAGAACGAAATAGAATTGCAAAAAAAAAAAAAAGGCCAATCCAGCAGAACAGAACAAACAGAAGACAGAATCTCAGAACTTGAAGATGAAATGGTAATTAAAGGAAAAACTGAAGAACTATTAATTAAACAACTCAAGACCTGTGAAAAGAAAATGCAAGAACTTACCGACTCAATCAAAAGACCAAACTTGAGAATCATGGGCATCAAAGAAGGAGAAGAGGTGCAAGCAAAGGGAATGCATAATATATTCAACAAAATAATAACAGAAAATTTCCCAAATAAAGAAAAAGATATTCCCATACAGATGCAAGAGGCCTCCAGGACACCAAACAGACCAGATCAAAATAGAACTACCCCACAACATATCATCATTAAAACAACAAGTTCAGAAACTAGGGAAAGAACATTGAAGGCTGTAAGAGAGAAAAAACAAATTACATACAAAGGTAAACCCATCAAAATCACAGCAGACTTCTCAACAGAAACATTAAAAGCAAGAAGAGCATGGGGTGAGATCTTCCGGGCACTGAATGAAAATAACTTCAACCCCAGGATATTCTACCCAGCAAAATTATCATTCAAAGTAGCTGGAGCAATAAAAGTCTTCCATGATAAGCAGAAACTAAAACAATATGTGACCACAAAGCCACCACTACAAAAGATTCTTCAAGGGAATCTGCACACAGAAAGTGAAACCCAACTTAACCATGAAAAGACAGGCAGCACCAAACCACAGGAAAAGAAAAAGCAAGACAGTAGACAGTAATCTCAACACAGGTACACACATCAAACCTTCAAACAACTAAGACAACTAAATGACAGGAATCACCACATACCTATCAGTACTAATGCTTAATGTTAACAGACTTAATTCACCCATCCAAAGGCAATGCTTCATGAAATGGATTAAAAAGGAAGATCCAATAATTTGTTGCTTACAGGAGATCCATCTCACTGATAGAAATAAGCATAGGCTTAGGATGAAAGGCTAGAAGAAGATTTACCAAGCCAATGGCCCCCGAAAAGGGGCAGGAGTAGCAATACTTATCACTGACAAAGTAGACTTCAAACCTACATTGATCAAACGAGATAAAGAAGGACATTCCATACTAATCAAAGGGAAAACAGACCAAAATGAAATAATAATCATCAACCTGTATGCACCCAATGTCAACGCACCCAATTTCATCAAACATACCCTGAAAGACCTAAAAGCATATATAAACGCCAACACAGTGGTTGTGGGAGACTTTAACACCCCATTATCATTAGTAGATAGGTCATCCAAACAAAAAATCAATAAAGAAATTCAAGATCTAAAATATACAATAGATCAAATGGGCCTACTTGATGTCTACAGAACATTTCATCCAACTTCTACACAATATACATTCTTCTCAGCAGCCCATGGAACCTTCTCCAAAATAGATCATATCCTCAGGCACAAAGCAACCCTCAGCAAATATAAGAAAATAGAAATTATACTGTGTATACTATCTGATCACAATGTAATAAAACTAGAACTCAACAACAAAAGTAAAGACAAAAATCATTCAAACAGCTGGAAACTAAATAACTCATTACCTAATGAACATTAGGTCATTGATGAATAAAAGAGGAAATTAAAAAGTTCCTGGAAGTCAATGAAAATGAAAACACAACCTACCGGAACCTATGGGACACAGCAAAGGCAGTCCTGAGAGGAAAGTTATAGCCATGACTGCATATATTAAAAAGACTGAAAGATCCCAAATCAATGACCTAATGATATATCTCAAACTCCTAGAAAAACAAGAACAAGCAAATCCCAAAACAAATAGGAGAGAAATAATAAAAAGAAGAGCTGAAATCAATGAAATAGAAACCAAAAAAACCATACAAAGAATTAATGAAACAAAAAGTTTGCTCGTTGAAAAAATAAACAAGATCAACAGACCCTTGGCAAACCTGACTAAAATGAGGAGAGAAAAAACCCAAATTGGTAGAATCAGGAATGCAAAAGTGGAGATAACAACAAACACCATGGAAATCCAGGAAATCATCAGAGACTACTTTGAGAACCTACATTCAAATAAATTTGAAAATCTAAAAGAAATGGACAGATTTCTAGATACATATAATCATCCAAAACTGAACCAAGAGGAAATTAATCACCTGAATAGACCTATAACACAAAATGAAATTGAAGCAGCAATCAAGAGTCTCCCCAAAAAGAAAAGTCCAGGACCTGATGGATTCTCTGCTGAATTCTATCAGACCTTTAAAGAGGAACTGATACCAACCCTCCTTAAATTGTTCCATGAAATAGAAAGGGAAGTAAAACTGCCTAACACATTTTATGAAGCCATTATTATACTTATCCCACAACCAGGCAAAGACACCTCCAAAAAAGAGAACTATAGGCCAATCTCCTTAATGAACATTGATGCAAAAATCCTCAACAAAATAATGGCAAACTGAATTCAACAACACATCAAAAAGATTATTCACCACAACCAAGTAGGCTTCATCCCGGGAATGCAGGAATGGTTCAACATACAAAAATCAATAAACGTAATAAACCACATTAACAGAAGCAAAGACAAAAACCACTTGATCATCTCAATAGATGCAGAGAAAGCCTTTGATAAGATCCAACACCATTTCATGAAAAAAGCTCTAAGAAAACTAGGAATAGGAAGAAAGTACCTCAACATTATAAAAGCTATATATGACAAACCTACAGCCAGCATTATACTTAATGGAGAAAAACTGAAACCATTCCCTCTAAAATCAGGAACCAGACAAGGATGCCCACTATCTCCACTCCTATTCAACATAGTACTGGAATTCCTAGCCAGAGCAATTAGGCAAGAAGAAGGAATAAAAGGAATACAAATAGGTAAAGAAACTGTCAAAATATCCCTATTTTGTCAAAACATTTTGTCAAAATATCCCTATATTAGGCAGACGACTTGATCCTATACCTTAAAGACCCAAAAAACTCTACTCAGAAGATTCTAGACATCATCAATAGCTACAGCAAGGTAGCAGGATATAAAATCAACATAGAAAAATCATTAGCATTTCTATACACTAATAATGAACAAACTGAAAAAGAATATATGAAAACAATTCCATTTAAAATAGCCTCAAAAAAATCAAATACCTAGGTGTAAACCTAACAAAAGATGTGAAGGACCTCTACAAGGAAAACTATACACTTCTGAAGAAAGAGATTGAGGAAGACTATAGAAAGTGGAGAGATCTCCCATGCTTATGGATTGGTAGAATCAACATAGTAAAAATGTCTATACGCCCAAAAGTAATTTACATGTTTAATGCAATTCCCATCAAAATTCCAATGACATTCATTAAAGAGATCGAAAAATCTACCGTGAAATTTATATGGAAACACGAGAGGCCACGAATAGCCAAGGCAATACTCAGTCAAAAGAACAATGCTGGAGGTATCACAATACCTGACTTCAAACTATATTACAAAGCAGTAACGATAAAAACAGCATGGTACTGGCACAAAAACAGACATGAAGACCAGTGGAACAGAATAGAGGACCCAGATATGAAGCCACACAACTATAACCAACTTGTCTTTGACAAAGGCACTAAAAATATATGATGGAGAAAAAGCAGCCTCTTCAACAAAAACTGCTGGGAAAATTAGTTAGCAGTCTGTAAAAAACTGAAACTAGATCCATGTATATCACCCTATACCAATATTTACTCAAAATGGATCAAAGATCTTAATATCAGACCACAAACTCTAAATTTGATACAAGAAAGAGTAGGAAATACTCTGGAGTTAGTAGGTATAGGTAAGAACTTTCTCAATGGAACCCCAGCAGCACAGCAACTAAGAGATAGCATAGATAAATGGGATTTCATAAAACTAAAAAGCTTCTGTTCATCAAAAGAAATGGTCTCTAAACTGAAGAGAACACACACAGAGTGGGAGAAAATATTTGCCAACTATACATCAGACAAAGGACTGATAACCAGAATATATAGGGAACTTAAAAAACTAAATTCTCCCAAAACTAATGAACCAATAAAGAAATGGGCAAGTGAACTAAACAGAACTTTCTCAAAAGAAGAAATTCAAGTGACCAAAAAACACATGAAAAAATGTTCACCATCTATAGCAATAAAGGAAATGCAAATTAAAACTACACTAAGATTCCACCTCACCCCTGTTAGAATAGCCATCATTAGCAACACCACTAACATCAGGTGTTGGTGAAGATGCGGGGGAAAAGGAGCCCTCTTACACTGTTACAACCACTCTGGAAAAAAATTTGGAGGCTACTTAAAAAGCTAAAGATTGTTCTACTATTTGATCCAGCAATACCACTCTTGGGGATATACTCAAAAGACTGTGACACAGGTTACTCCAGAGGCAACTGCACACCCATGTTTATTGCGGCACTATTCAAAATAGCCAAGTTATGGAAACAGCTAAGATGCCCCACCACTGACGAATGGATTAAGAAAATGTGGTATTTATACACAATGGAATTTTATGTAGCCATGAAGAAGAACGAAATGTTATCATTCGTTGGTAAATGGATGGAATTGGAGAACATCATTCTGAGTGGGGTTAGCCTGGCCCAAAAGACCAAAAATCGTATGTTCTCCCTCACGTGGACATTAGATCAAGGGCAAACACAACAAGGGGTTTGGACTTTGAGCACATGGTAATAGTGAGAGCACACAAGGGAGGGGTGAGGATAGGTAAGACACCTAAAAAACTAGATAACATATGTTGCCCTCAACGCAGAGAAACTAAAGCAGATACCTTAAAAGCAACTGAGGCCAATAGGAGAAGGGGACCAGGAGCTAGAGAAAAGGTTATATCAAAAAGAATTAACCTAGAAGGTAACACACATGTACAGGAAATTAATGTGAGTCAACTCCCTGTATAGCTGTCCTTATCTCAACTAGCAAAAACCCTTGTTCCTTCCTATTATTGCTCATACTCTCTCTTCAACAAAATTAGAGATAAGGACAAAATAGTTTCTGCTGGGTAGCAAGGGGGTGGGGGGGAAAGGGAGGGGGCAGTGCGGGTGTGTGGGCAGGGGGGAGAAATGACCCAAGCATTGTATGCACATAAGAATAACAAAACAATAAAAATTTTAAAAAAAAAGACTCTATCTGAAAAATGACTAAAGCAAAGAAGGGCTGGTTATATGGTTCAAGTGATAGAGTACTTGCCTAGCAAGTGTAGGCCCTGAGTTCAAAACCCAATAATGCCCAAAAAGAGAAGATCAAGAGAAAAAAAGAAAGAAACTCTTTCTTGCAAAGCTGTAGAGAATAGCTTATGGTTAGATACAAGTAGAGAGAGGGAAGTAGGAATATTCTAACTTGTTCCTAAGCTCTGAGGGAGAGGCAGGAATAAAGGGTGATTTCAACTGGGCAGATGAGAAGAAAGAGGAGAAGAGTTACAAATTTGGTGGTGAACATCAGCAGTTCAGCTTGAGAACAAAGTTAAGTGTGAAAAGTCTGAGAGACATCATAGTTTGTCCTTGATCATGAGCTGAAGTCAACAGAGAAGCTAAAGAACTACATCTTGCAGCAGTATTCCTAAGAGTTCAGATCAGAAATTATATGCCCTAACCAATGTATTTAATAACGTCTACCTCCAGAGTACATCTACCTCCATATAGGGCTCTCCTCTCATGCTTGATCTTCTCGTCCTCTGCATAAGCCACCTCTGAATGACCCTGTCCATCCTGCAGGTCTCCTGGGCAAAACTCCACCCTAGCTTGCACTAAGTTAATAACACATGGAGCAAACCAGCTCGTTAGACAGACAACCAGAAGCCTTTTGCAAAATGAAGACCAGGTCTAGCAGCCTATCCAGTTCTATTTCTTCCTTCCAGAAAACTGAATGACAGGTTTGGCAGGCTGAATTATTTCCCAGGTAATCAATCTAGCACGCTGTTGTTCAATTTCTCTGCCTCACTAAACACAAGCCTCACATTTCGCCATCTCCTCCTCCATGCAAAGGAAGTTGCTCCCATATTCTAACCCACATTTGTGATCCTGACTTTGATTTATATCAAGCAAAGTAGACATTTAAAGACAAGGTCAGGTCATCTTCAATTAAAAATATCTAGAACAGTCACCATGATACTAGTAGACCTTAAAGTTTCTTGCTCCCAAAGGACAGAAGAGTCTGTTGGTCATGGCATAATCCTATCTTTTTCATGTTCTTTACCAGATGAGGAAGGTACCTGGATCATGGAAACAAGATGGTTTCTGAGCTTAGGATGTGGGCCCAGGTGCTAAGAACACCAGCAGAACTGTGGGGACCACACTCTTGAGAAAAGACAGAGACCTCTCCCCATACAGTGAGGTCTCCTGACAAAACACATCCTCTGGAAGCCACCGACCTTAACACAGAATACCAGAAAGTCTGTCAAATCACCAAAAGAATTGGCAGAGACCCAAGATAAAAGAGGAACAAAGACCTTGGTGGGGTACTTCTTGCTCTCTGAAAGCTTCCCTGCCAGCCTGTCAAGCTTCTGGTCTCAGGTACCTAACCCTCTACTGGATGGTCCCCTTTAGCTGTGCACTTGCTACCCAGGCAGACAATTCTATGAAATGAACAACTCCTCCTGAGCTTCAGACTAAAAAACAAAGTAACATAGATCAATAACCAAGTGAAAGTGGGTGGCGTCTATAAGAGAAACAATTAGAAGCTTTCCAGAAAATTCGCCTTTCTAAACTTAAAAAATGAGGATATTAAGTTTTTTTCTCCAACAGTTGGAGAATAAATTATAATGTTTCCACTCTAAATTTTGAAGACTGAAAAAATACAGAACTGTGTTTTTCATAGTACCTATTGGAGAAGTGCTGAAATTATACATGGAATGTAACTACAAGCATAAAGAATGTATACAAAACAGCAATGATAGCAAAAATGTGACAAGGAAGTGCACCAAATTGTAAATAACTATTCCTGTTTGGAGAGAAAACAGCATTTTTTCCATTTCTAATTATTCTGTATTTACTATGGTTTCCTTAACATATTTGTATTCCTATTATGAGACACGTTAACTCTTTACTTTTAAAACAAATTAGATATAAATTCCTCTGCTTGCCTATCCACATCCCTGTTAGGGAAGTAAATATAATTTAAATATATATTTGAAAATTATCAATGACAAAATATTAGAATATTAGTAATGCTACTACATATAAAATACAGTATTTAATTTTATAAATTTAACCAAGTTTAAAGAAGTGAACTTATGGTCAGAATATGGGGGTTCAATTGTTTTTCTACTTTTTACTTGGAGATAATTATAGATTCATGTGTGATTTTAAAAAATAATTCAGAGAAATGCCATATACCCTTTTGCCTACTTCCTGTTTGGTGGCATCTTGCATAGCTACAGTATCATGCCAGGAAAACCACAGACCTCACCTGGATATCACCAATTCGGTGTGCACTCATGTATGTATTTCATTCTGTACAATTTTATCTCCTGCATAGACCTATGGAACCTCTACCATAGTAGAACAGTAACATTACTGTTGCTCCTCTTTTATAGCCACTGTCACCTTCCCTGTGGTGCTTCCCAACTCCTGGAAATAGTGAACTACTTTGAGGTGATTACTAATTGATCCCTCATGTGTAAATCACTATGCAGAACACATGACTGATACAGTCAGACAAACAGTATAACCTAGGGTTTAGGAGTATTGGAAGAACCAGAATGACTAGGTTCAAATATTGGGTGGCCACTTTGTGACCTTGGGAAATATTTAAGCTCTCTTTGTCACAGTTTCTTCTTCAATTAAATGAGGCTAATAATAGTTCTCTACAGGATCGTTAGGAGAACAAGATGACACTTGTAAAGCAAGTAGCAAGTACCATCCATAGATGGATATTACCATCTAAGTCTCACAATCCTGTGCCAGACTTGTATCCAGGAGTTCAAGGGCAGAGGCACAGCTCCTCAAGTTCCAACATGTCAGATCTTACCACTTACCCCAATATGCCAAATAAAGAGACAAGAAGTGGTGAAGGGAAGAGAGCTTCATTACATAGCACAGGCATGCCATGGAAGAGGCAAAGTAAACACGACAGCCCATCGTCAGTGTACAGACATGAACTTTAGGCTTAAATAGAGAAAAAATTCAGGCAGGGGAAGAGAAGAATGCATAATTAAACAGTCCCAGGCAAAGGGTGGCCTGGTTGATTCATTATCTCAGTTCTGGTTCTGTAAGGGGTTCCTGAGAAGTTGTTATCACTGTCATCACTTGAGGGTAGTAGTTTGGTTCCTATGAGATGATTACTCCTGCTCCAGGGTGCAGCCTGAGCATTACTGGTAATTGTCCTAATTTGGGGGGTGATCTGTCCTGCAAACTCTTCTCTTTTTTATCTTGGGGGAAGTTTTCTCCCTTGTCATAAAGATGTTATCAATCAGTCCTGTCCTTTAAGGAACATAGGAAATGTAGCAGAGACAGAGTAAAGGACACAGATGCAGAACAGAGGCAGAGATGCCAAGCTTGCCTCCTGCTTTTAATGAGTCCTAAATAAGGAGTCAGTGCTTTTTAGCAAAAGCAGTTTCTTTCTTTTTTTGTGGGACTGAGGTTTGAACTCAGGGCTTCATGCTTGCAAAGCAGGCACTGTACCGCTTGAGACACACTTACAGTCCATTTTGCTCTGGTTATTTTGGAGATGGGGATCTCAGGAACTACTTGCCTAGACTGGCCTCAAACCACTATCCTCCAAGTAGCTAGGATTGCAGTCATGAGCCACCAGTGCCTGGCTGCAAAATCAGTTTCCAAGCACCTGTTGCTATAAAACATGTAAAACTAACCAGATCAGACTGTATTAAGCATTGACATAAAGGTAAACACAGTACAATGGGAGGACATAGGAAAGAGCAATTAATTCTGACCACAGATGGCTGAGATGGGCTCTAGAGACAAGAGAGTATTTGGGCTGGGTTTTGAAGTAGAGTAAGACTTTGACAAAATAGCAGGGAAGAAAAGATGTTCTAGGATGATAAAAAAAAGATAAGAGAAAGAAAGAAGAAAAAGAAAAAACAGCTTCATTTGTGGCCCTGAGGCAAGAGCAGGCTGAGGCCATTCTGAGGAAGGACTAAAAGGTGAGAACAAAGGTTGTGAGGAAACTGGAGGGACAGAGAGGAGCCATCAGTGAAGTCTGAGTGAAAGTTGGGTTGCAGTTAACACCATGGCTTTGCAGTCCTGGAGAAGACTAGGAGAGAATAGGAAGGAGAAGGTGCCTCCACTGGGGAGGAGAGAAAAGAAGATTGTGAAAGAATTTTCAAAATGATAAAGCACAGGCTGTGGAGATCATTGGAAACAACAACAGCAAATGCAATGCATCAAATACAGTCACCATTCTTGTAGAACCATCAAGTCCTGAATGTTTGGAGCAAGGGTATTATAGAAATTGCTGTTTTGATTCACACCAGGACCCGTCTTTGCCCTGTGGGTCAGGTTCCACCTGTGGACCAGGTGTTCTCAATTCCCTTCACAGCAACCTCAACCATCCTTCCCTGGGGTTTCCAAAGGAAGCCCCTCTGCAGGGACTGGTGGTTCCTACTTTGTGTCCACTGGCACTGTCAGCCTTGTTAGCAAGGGTCCAAAGAGGTTACCTAGTTACTTGGCCAGTTGCCTTCTTCAGACTCAGGAAGTGTTGGTCCCTGAACATATGCCTACCTCAGGCTTTTCTTTCCCTGGATTGCTTGGTTAGCTTCTCTTCCTGGGACCCTGGGCTTCCACATTTGCTGTAACTCTGATCTCCCAAGCCAGAACCTGTACAGATTCCCTACTGTCTTTCACAATGTATTCTTGACTCTCTGCTCCCAGGTCTTCCAAATGACCTGTTGTTACCTGCACTCTGGTGTGGTACATGGAATAAGAACATATTACTTTCTGCTTCTGCTTGAAAAGTGTTCTCAAGCAGCCACTTTCTTCTGGTTATTTCTCATTATGAAGAAAGAAGCAGGAAGGACAAAGAGGGCTTATTTTTGCTTGCTTATGGTAGTTACATTGGTGGTTATATAGACTAAAAACAAATGGCTATTTCCTAGTAGCATTAGACACATTTCATTTTGCTCTGTCATGCTCATATCCATGAGAAGAAAGAGATGTTGGGAGAAATGGCTCTCGCTAAGTGGGTGGTAGTGGTGGTTTATGGTTTGAATTTGAAACTAAGAAACCAAATAAATAAAATAAAAACAAAAGGCACTTGCCTTCTGTCTAAATAAAGTTGAGTATATCAACTAGTCATGAAATCATGAAGACAAAATGTAGCCATACAGGACTTATAAATATCCTCAAGTATCCCTAAAACAATACGTGTCATCTTCCATATAATAGAGATGTCTTCCTTATCTACCAGGGATTTCGACTTCCATGACAAACCTCCTTCATTTGAAGTTGACCTGTGAAAGAAAAGATTTAAGCCACATAATGTCAACACAATACCTTCCCAACAAAACAGATCAAGAAGTCCTCCCATGCCCACATACATCTTAAATTCACTTACAATCATTAAGTCAAATTCTTCATGTAAATAAACAAAACACCCAACTATCTCATTTGAAAAAAAAAAGTCACAAGCAATAAGCCAAGAAGATCAAGACTGAGGAAGGGAGGGAAGGTGTGAGAAAGAAGGAAGAAAGGAAGGAAGGAAGGAAGACAAGCTTGAGTTTTCCTAATTTCTTTATCCAAGCTCAACAAATTTAACTAGGTGTTTGGAAAAATGCCAATATTTTAAATGCCCTAAATCCCTACCCAAAACCTTTTACACAATTAGACCTTTTTTGTGTAAAAGTGTCATCTAATCTCTGTGTGATTTGAGCTTCTGCTTTTCTTACCTTCAGCCTCTGGGTAGCAGAGGCTGCCAGGCTGTGGAAGGAAATGCAGCATAAATGATGGTTGAGAAGGATAATTGATTTTTAATTTAATGTGATAAGATAATCTATTAAAAAATTAATTGTGCCCTGCTTCTCACTGAAGCAGACACCTCAGAAAAGACAAAAGACCATTTCCTCTCCCCATATAGGCCCCAACTATCCACTTCCATTCCCAGGATGGCCCTTAATTGTCTTTGTTTTTGAAAAATCTAAGTGTCTCAAACTCTGATATATATATATAAATCACCTGAGGGGCTTGTTAAAATGAAGGTTTCTGGGTCCCTCCATGGACCTACCAGTTAAGACTTTTGGGGATGAAGACTGGGAGCCACATTTAAAATCCTGATTCTGGGGGTTTTAAGAACATTGAGAATCATTAGATCAAAGGAGACAAAAACCTCTAGGTACCTGAGTATGAGACAGAGGGGAGTTGAAGCTTCAGAGCATGGGATCAGCCTTTGGAAGGCTCGTATCCCAAGCTAGGGAGCTTGGTTTTTATCCAAGGAGTGAGGGGCCCCTGCAAGATTTTGGGGAAGGGCTGAGACATGGTAGCTTTGCATCTCATAGTTCAGGGGTCACCCTCCATAAGAAGTATCCATCCTGGTTCAGCAGAGGTTGCTGCTTGTCCAGTTCTGTAGTAGCCCACACATACTTCTAATTTACCACCTGTCACATGGCATTGGCATGACCCTTTCAAATGAGTTATTGTTCTAATCTCTCTACCAGTAAGCTTCTGTGGGCAAGGAAGTCATTTCCCCATAGTGCCTGGTATATGGTACTTCTATAAATGTTTAAGTGGACTATTGTGTTCCACTTACAACAGCCCTCACCACCAAATGATCCTGATTTTTCCTACAAAAAGCAGCTTCACTGTCCCCCACTCCTTGCTTGCATGACCTGGAATACTTCCTTTCTTCAGAGAAACTAGGCCCTGAGTCTAATACCCACACTAACTAGAGGATATCAGAATTATGGAAGGGGTAAGAATGAAATGTCAGATGTCTGAAGTTTGGATCATATTGCTATGAAGTTGTTTAGTCTACATTTTATGTTTTAGAAAGAACAAAACTGTCACAACCCTTAGGTCTACATCTGTGTAGGTGAAGTCACTCAAAACGATTTAAGGCACAGGAAAATGTACCGGTTGTTGATTATACCACATGAAAGCAACCGGTGTCCAAAATCTTTAAATGCTAAAATCAAAACACCTGAAATCTTGTCGGGACCCCCCCCATCCCAGCTCCAAGCACCTGTTTCAATCTAGCCAGATCTCTCACTCTTCATCCTCTCCCACTCTGTAGCAGAGGAAAAGGCAGTTGGAATGTTCAGTCCCTTCATTTTTAGAAGAAAAGTGAGATATCAAATAAGTGGAGATATAATAACCAAACCTCCACTAGCTAGAATCTTTCCTAGTCCTGCAGTTGTGTCTCATCCAAGAAGTGTGTACCCCATGCAAAATGTAACTTTTTCGTCTTCGTTATCATCTGAGTGCAGCTCTTTGAATTAAGGACCCTCAAATCAGTACGGGGACTCTGGGGCTCATTAATCCTGAAGCTTGGACAGAGCCAAGTGAGCAGACAGGTGACAGGACAACCCAGCATCTGGAGCTACTTTGGTAGGTGGTTCCAGAAGTCCCCTTCCACGGTTCACACAGAAGTGCTCAGGAAGAAACCTCAGGAGGTTGAGCCCCTGGTAAACTTCGCCCTCCCAGAGAGAGAGAGCCCCCGTAGTCTTCCAGCCTTGCTCCTCCGACTGACCCTGCCAAGGGAGAGGGCAGGCAGAGGATTCCAGCACAGGCAGGGGAGGGGGCTGCCGGCCACCGTGCGCCCCGCCTGCAGGTGCCCAGGGCGCAGGGCCTCCGGGAGGGGCCTCGCCCCGAGGGTGGGGGTAGGGGGGCGCAGGCTCGGCTCGTGCCGCAGCTCCCCGCCCGGCCCGTGCGGACTCCGCACACCTGTCCGCGCAGAGCGGCTTCATTAGGCCGCGCCTGTGCTTCCTGCGGGCCGCGGCTGCTGGAGTCCAGGCCATGGAACCCCCGGAAGATTCCTGCAGGGAGCCGCGGGGTAAGCGTGCACTGAGCTGGGCTTAGGGAGCTCGCTCAGACCGTGAGGCTCTTTGACAACCTCGCCAGAGTTAAGATGACCTAAAACCATGGGTAGGCAGAAGGGGTGTAGTGGGGAAGGGAGGCGACTAACCCTCCCACCCCCTTTGAGGTTCCTATCTCCCAATAAGTAGAGAAGAAAACGAGCCTAGAGCCACAAGACCCTTCTGATCTAGACGCAGACCATCATCTTTCTTACTAGGGCAAGTCAATCCAACAAGATAACCTGTTTATTGACCACCTCCTCCGTACCAGCCTTATTACTACACTACAAACTGTCCTAAAATGCTGTAGTTAATTGTCTCTCCCCCGCCCCCTGTATCTCACCAACCTTGCCCTTTCACCCCAACATACTGCTCTCTCTCCACCAACTACAGACTCGCTCCTGCAGGTCAGATCTATTGTGTGTCTGAGGGAGAATACCAGGACATGCCTTCTTTGTATATTGTTAGAAAGTCATTCCTTAAGACACAACATCACATGCAGTGCCTTTAAAATAACAAAGGCTCTTAGTCTCTACTTAGCATTTATTTGCATAGTTTCTCATTTGATTGGAAATGATACAGCAATAAGCTGAGCAGAGGGTTCTGTGTTCTGAGTAAGACTGGAAGTAGACTGTTCAATGATCCTGGCAAGGACTTCACACAGTGATTGAGAGCAATGTATGCCCTTGTTCTGTGTGATACTGAGCCAGTATTCATGTCTAATCCTCATTTCTTCATCTAGTAGAAGTGCTTTCCTCACAGGATTAAATGCATACTGTTCTAATCTTTGGAAGGAGCTAATTTAGCCCTGTACCTAGAACATGGTAAGCTCCAGATTGTATCAGTTGGCTCAAAAGAGGAAGGCCATCCTTTTGAAGATGTGATAGGGGGTTTAGTTCCAGACGGGCTCCTCTTTCCTTACCTGTAAAAGGAGGTTGGCATGGACCTAAGGAGAACGGAACTGGGTGGGCTGGGGGAGGTGGGAGTATACAGGTTGGGTATGGTTGGCAGGGAGAGAGGAGTTCTGCAAAGGGCGATAGTAGTCCTTCTTAACATTCCCTTTCTCACCCTTGCCTGGGTTTCTGGGGACCTTTTGACCCTGCCTTGTTGCCTTCGCAGGCAGCAATGCCAGGGTTCACTGCAGGAACAGGATCCAGCGTGAGGAGAAGCAGAATGTCAATCAGCCTGTTTCTCTCCTCCCAGTCCACCCTACCCCCAGCAATTGTCCCAAACAGGTGCCAGTCCCTCAAAGTCACACCCCTGGTGACTACAATAAAGAAGGGAATACATACCCCAAATTAGGATTGCTTTTCTACCACAGCTAAGTGCCCCTCAGAATTGCATGTATTTGCTTTCATTTTCCAAAGCAATTGGATTATCTAATTTGATCTTCCCAACCCTAAAGTTAGGAAAGTAAGCCTGTCATAATGACCCCATTTGATAGATGGGCAAATGAAAGCTTGAGACCCTACAACAGATCTGCAGCAGAGTGGTTCTTCCAAACTGCCCCTGCCCAGGCTCTCCCTCCTACCTCGTGCTGAGAACAGTGGCTGCTGCTCCTACAGATCAGGAAGCTGGAAGCAGCAAGCCCTTGGCTGCTGGGCCTATGGCTGAGGAAGCAAGACAGGGGTCAGACCCACAGACCCAAGATGCCTTGGATGAAGAGCCACCACCTCCCAGCTCTGGCACAGGAGAGAAGCTGCTGTCTGAGGCTGCTGGAGATCTAATGAGGGCTGATGCCTGGACAGTGTGTCAGAACTCCAGCTCTGGGACTTTCTACAAAGATCAAACCTCAGCCTCTCCTAGACCCCAGCCTCAGGCAAAAAGTTTCTCCTTCCCAGAAAAAGAGACAAAGACAATGAAGAGGCCCATTTCTCCAGCCCCTGGAAAACAGAAAAAGTCTAATGCCATGGGTCTGGTCTCAACACAATCTCTGAGTGTCACTAACTCAGCCCGTGCCACACACAAACCAGAGCCTTCTGGTTCGGGTCCAGGCCGCTACCATCTGGCCAACCTTCTCAGCACATTGGTCCAAAATAGCCAAAACTCAAACCAGAATAAGGGGCCCCCAGAAGTGACCTGCCAAGTTCGGAAAAAGACTCGAACCCTGTATCACCCAGGTAAGTCCAGGTAAAGGTGAGAGGAAACCAAAGAGATATGGTGAAATCCTGGGAAAGGGGGAGCTATACAAAGAATAGAGTTCCGGGAGACCTGAGGGGCAGGCTTAGTTTGTCAGTTTGTGCTGGATCCCTCTCTTGGCCAATGGTAGCGCCACCATCTCTGGCCCCTGAAGGGATGTCAGTGTTTTCTTACCAGAGAGTGAGCTTGATACCAGGAGAGAAGGGTCAGAAAAGTAATTACCACATAGGTCTCTGCCAGACTCCCTGAGATACAGAAGACTTGGCCTAGTGGGAAACTTAAGTGCAAGGCTCTTGGGTTGGGGACAGTGGTCCATCTGCTAGAGACATTTGGGTATCTCTCTCTCCTCTCCTACCATGTTACCATGTCGTGGGTATTCCACTTCCTTCTACAAGTGTCTTCTTCCAGATCAACTGGAGGAGCTGGAGCGGTTATTCCAAGAAGACCACTATCCTGACAGTGATAAGCGCAGGGAGATTGCCCAGACAGTGGGGGTCACCCCCCAACGCATCATGGTAAAGGGATGGCTTACCTGTCAGGGGGTGGTAGAGGACCTGCCTGTTGGAACTATCCAGGTGCAGGGCATGTGTTTAGCTTCTGCCTGCCTGGAGGCTGAAGTTAGGTCTCATATGGCTGTGTTCCCACCCATTCCATCGGGCCGGAGCCTTAGGCCACTAGCAGAGAAGGGTAATACAGAGAGCTTTTTATAAAACCAGGCTGTCAGAGAGACATCTGGAAACAGTGGTGAAGCGACCTTGCATAGTCATGTAGCTCATTGTGTGACAGTCAGGACCAAGCCTTAGTTGCTCCCCCTTTCTCAAGTTTTTCAGATGCCTTTTCCCTCTAGGTGTGGTTCCAGAATCGCAGGGCTAAGTGGCGAAAAGTGGAGAAACTGAACGGGAAAGAAAACAAAGATAATCCTGCAGTTCCTGCCCCTGCCAGCAGTCAGTGCAGGTGACAGTGTTTCTTCCTGTAATCCATCCCTTGAATCCAAGCTAGGGTCATGGGGTCTTAAAGGAGAGTATTGGAAGGTAGGGTATGAGTCCTGGGGTTGTTGGTGAGTATTTAGAGAGATTTTGGTTGGGATGTGGTTAGGAAGTTGCTGATTGAGTTTGGGAATCTGGTGTCCCTTTCCTGGTATCAAGGGTTTAGTCTAAATCTAGAGGCCAGCGAAATGAGTCTTCCTTCTCGCTGTCTCCAGGTCCACATCTGATCTTCCACCTCCTGTGCCCATGGACCCAGAGCATGGTACTATTCCTCCAGAACCCTCTCTGGATACCTTTACAGGTGAGATCCCACTTTTAGAGGGTTTGCTGGGGGGAGTGAAAGATAAGACAGTGAAAACAGAGGTCCTTTGTAGAGGTGGGAGTTGGTTAAAGCTTTTCAGGGTTTGGGGCCAGGAGGTCCCATTCAGGGAAAACTGGGCATTGCATCTGTCTGCTAGTCAGAAATTGCAGGTTTGCCTCCCCATCTTTCTACCCTTAGTGCCCCTCTTTGCCTCTGTTCCTAGAGCCACCCATGCTGCTGACTTCTGACCAGACTCTGGCCACCACCCAACACAGCGAGGGAGCTCAGAGGGTAGCCATGACCCCACCACTCTTCAGTCCCCCACCTGTTCGAAGGACCAACCTTCCTTTTCCCTTGGGCCCTCTCCACTCTCCCCAATTGATGCCTCTGCTGATGGATGTTCCTGGCAATGACAACAGCCACAAGGATGGCCCCTGTGGGCCTTGGGGTACAAGGTATGAGACCTAAGGAAGGAAGTGACTTAAGTTATCTTGGAAGGGGTACAGAAGGAGAAAAGCTAGATCTTGGGAGGTAAGAGAGCTAATTGAGAGGGTCAATGAGTGGTTTATGTATGTGATATGGATTAAAAAGGATAAGTGAATTTGCAGCAATAGAGTAGAAACAAGGAAAAGAGATAGGAGCAAGAAAAGGAAGAAGAGGAGGCAGCAATGGTTTTCCCAGTTGGGGTTGCCACAAAGATGGAGAGAGGATTTGAGAGGAAGGGTTTCTCTATTGTGTGGTAGGAATGGGGAAGGCATCGCTCCACCTTACTAAATTCTCTCTGTCTCCATAGCTTCACGCCGCCACCCACCTGCTCATATTTGGATGATTTGGAACCTCAGGATTACCAACCAAGCAGCCAGATGGGACCATTCCAGTTCTCCCAGCCTCCACAGTCACAGCTTTTCCAATCTCCTCAGTCCCAGTTTTCATACATGTCCCCTTTCTCTCTCCCCTTCCCCATGCCCAATTCACTGACATTTCCACCGCCAGAAGACTCTCTCTTTTCCTTTCCTTGTGGCTCCAGTGGGGGCACATCACAGGGCTATTGCCCAGGGCCCCCATCAGGGCAGATTCTGCTGCAGCCACCTGTTGGGAATATGGGTGAGTTGGGATAGAAGAGAAGGTCCCTTTTGTGATTGAGGAAGTTGGGAAGAAACAGAGAGCCTCATTGTCTGGAGGGTAGTCTGAAGCAAGGCATGAGTGATGGGCAGATCCCTTTCTCTTGACCCTGGTTTTCAGTCCAGCTCAACCAGTTACTAGCACTCCTGAGTCACAGTCTCTGAGACACCAAAATAGGAATAATAGTTCCATATGATTGACAGATTTGGTGAGGGTTAGAAACAATAAGAATGAAAGGACTTGGCAGAGAGTGGATGGAAGCTAATATTAGTATTCTGCTGTGCTACTTGGACCTCTGAAATCCCAGAAGCATATGTGTCATTAAGACTAAATTCTAGTATGGGGGGGGATGAAGGACATGTCCAGGTGTGTCCAATTTTATTGATGCCAGTATGAGACAGCTCTTAGCCTAACTCTTGTTTCATTCTGTATCCATATTACCAAACCACAGGACTTGGAGTCCAGGAGTTTGTTCATTCTGAGGGAGAACCTGGTGCTATTGTTTTAACTAGACCAGCACTGGGGTCCTACATTGTGTGTCTGTGAGAGGGGAAGGGACTCTACTCCAGAACACACTGAATGCTTTTTTATATTCTTAGTCATGTCAAATAATTCTTATGCTCTTTGATTCCACAGGTACAGTTCCCTGGAATGATCCCTGTTTGCCAGAACTACCCTTCCCTGGCCCGTCTTGCCCACAGGCTCCAGGGCACCCCCCTGGTGGAAATAGCTTCTTCACTGATCTATTTCCACTTCCCAGTGCTCAGACTATGAGCAGACAGTCCTCACCAGGTCTCAACCGGTTGCCTGAAAGGACCAGACCAGGAATAGGGCCCTCACTCAGTAAGGCATATGAGGAGAAGACTGCCTCTTTCCTGGAGCAGCCAGGACTGAAAGAGGTCAGAAAGGAAGATAAGAATAGCCATGTCCCCTAGTTTGGGCCCAAAAAGTAAAGAGGCTACTTGGTGGGACAGAATTGGGGCACTAATTAAAGGGTTGGGAGGACTGTGGATTATTGACAAGTTGAGGGAGTCTAATTGAGGGAGTCTAATGTCTCCCTGATGTGGGCTTGTCTTGCTGGACATGAGCTGGAGAAGACAGTTGGCCCCACCCATTTTCCTACATGTCTGTGTGACAGTCCTGAAGATGAGAGAGCCATGTTATTTCTGAATATCATTTCACTTTATGTTGTTTCCTTTTCTTGCTAGACACTGAGCCAGAGTGTCCACTGAAAGCAATAAACTAGTATACCCTTTGAATTTTCTCTGTGATTTGTGTCTCTCCACTGAACTGACAAACAGCTCCATTCCCTACCATTTGAATGACTGGTTATTGGATTCAGCTATCTGGGTAGGTCCCTGTTGGGCATGATTGTATGGAGACTGACAATTTCACAAAAGCAGGAATTGGGCATTCCTTCAATTAGGTCATATTCTATTCCCAAACCCCAAACTGAACCTATGTCTAGGACTGTTTCTCGAATTGGGGTCCCATAGGGATAACATTGCAAGAGAATCTGAGGATATTTGAGGTCAAGTCTATAGTTTAATGAACTATGGTTTATTTTCCCTAAGATTCTTTTTTTAGGGGGAGGAGGAATCAAATAGGAAGAAAGTGAGGTGTGGGATGCCTAAAACAGTGTGGGAAGCAACAGTTCTCTTCTGTGCAGGACGATGTCCCTGGATATCTGAGAGTACAGACCTCACTGAGCTGGAATGAAGGATTCATGTTTTTTTCCTCTGTCCTCCATGCCAGCTTGCAGAGGCACCTTGAGCAATGACCTAAAAGGATCACTATTTCACACTAAAATCTCACCCATGCACTGTAGTCTTAATGCCTTGGTTTATGTATGGTTATCCTTTGGGGAATTCCCTTATGGTTATCTAGGGAATTATGGTGATGAGTTGAGGTATAGAAAGAGAGAAGAAATAGTGTAACCAAAGATGAAGAATGCTCTATGTCAGGAACTGAGGAAGGAATGGACAAAGAGTAAGGAAATGCCCATGTGAACTTCCCTTTAGTCCCATTGCATAGATAGGCTTCCTTCTCTCATCTGGTGGTGAGCCAAATTGGACAAATGACAAATTTGGAGTGAAGAAGCAAACATTAATTCCTCTTTCTGGTTCTGTGCTTGAGATATACTTTAGTGTAAGGACAGGAAAGAGAGTGAAAAAGTTGAACTAGTTTGTATGAAAAGGAGAAAGGGTGGATGAGGTCAGGGAGATGGATCTGAAAAGGACCAGAATGATCAAAGGGGAGTAGGGACTGCAAAATAACAAAATGTTGACTGGAAATAGAAGAGGGCAATAGACATAGAACATACTTGGGGTAGATTTTATTCTAACAAGAGAAAAGGAAGGGCACAGACCTGGAGACTGAGGGAGAAGTGACCTAAAGGTCTAAGGTAAGAAAGAACAGGTCATGAAGGGAACAAGAGAAAGAAGTGAGGAGGAATAGGGAGAGGCCATTCTACAGGAAGTAGAATTGAAGAGAGAAAGCTGATGGTACACAAAGATGAATATGAAAAAGGGAAAACCCAGAAAATAGTTATAAAGATCAATATTCTTCTAACACATAAAGAAGATGAGTGTTTAATTAGAGAGACGGAACTGAAGACTAGAAGACCAGTGTAAGCACATGAGAAATTGACTCAAATGACACAGAAATCTGCCAGAGGGTGTACATGAAGGAGAGAGGTAAGAAGAAACAGGATGGTTGGGACTTAAATATAGTAGGAGAGTTCATAAGGAAACTAAAAGAATGCATGAAACAAATGCAAGTGAATGTACTAGTTAAGTATGTGTGTATGCAAAGGAATGTCTGGGAAAGCAGTAAATGTAAGATTAGGAGGAATTTGGGGAGGGCAGGTGAGAGGGCATCAGGATGATGAAGTTAAGAGAGAACACCAAGGAACAATGGAAAATGAAGGTGAGTGAGACTAGCATGGTGAAGATGGAGGCTCAAGGCTTTAAAGAGGATAGTGAAAGGCCGGTCACCATGACAGGAAGATCATTGCCAAGCCTATGGTGTGGGAGGCAGGCATTTCTTCTCAGGGGAGTGGAAGGTGGACCCACAGAAGAGTGGATTGTGTGGGGGTAACAGATGGGAGAGTGCTCCCCTAAAATAGGAAGGACATTTCTAGTGGGGAAAAAAAGAACAGGTACTAGTGTTTTGAATGATAAAGGTAGTGGTATTTCTTTTGGCAGTGGCATTTTTAAAGGGGATTAAAACCTACTCCTCTGAAGTTGGATTATGGGAAGGGAAATAGGTAAAGTAGCAGACTGTTAGAACCAGACTTTAAAATATTATAGAACCACAGTTATGTCTTGGTTAGGCATTGGTTTGCTTCAGTAACAATTTAGGGATAGAGAAATTGCAACAATTCCATTATCTTTAGGCTATTATCTATAACTTCTGTTCCCTGGGATCAAGTTACTAATTGATTTCATCCCTCTATAGGTGGAAATTGTAAAGCAGTCAACATCTGATAGCTCTACAATATTGAAATAGCTAAAACTGTCCAAATTACTTCATTGCATTTGGTATGTGTGGAGGCAAGGTGTCATTCTGGACCTCTAAATGCTATTGTTAGCATTTTTTAAAGCTTGTGTTTTAAGGAATTATTAACTTATAGCTATCATAATAGATCTTGGGTGAAAGTTTGTAGGAACTGAAAAGCAAAAATCTTTGTAAATGGAAAAGAAATATCTTACTTGCACAAATACGCAAGGCATCTATTTGTGTGGTATACAGTTAATGCCCACTGGTTCCAGATCAACAGATTCAACCAACTGTGAATCAAAACTATTTAGAAAAGAAATTGAGTCTGTAATGAATATGTGTAGACATTTTACTTATCATTATTTCCTAAAATTATTTACAATGTATTAGGTATTACAAATAATCTAGACATGATTTCAAGTTTACAGAAAGATGTGCATAAATTCTATGCAAATACTGTACCATATTATGTAAGAACTCAAGAATCTACAGATTTTGGTATCCACGGGAATCCTAGTACCAATTTCCCCCAGATACTGAGAGAAATTTTCAGAGGGTTTTTCAAATCAGCAGTTTTTAATAGCTTTGCTCTAATATTCTAATTATCAAACTTTTGCCACTCAAAGATTGTAATATTGATATTCTAAATTTAAGGACTAGGATGTACATGTGGGAATATTGAATGCCTTGTATTAAAATGCAAAATAGACTCTTTTAAAGTACGCATTTCACATCTCTTTTTGTTTTTACATTCTAGCTCATGAAGTCTTTGAAATAGGCAGCTAAAAATAGATATAGAGGAAAAGATGGAAGATCATAAATATTCTTTCTATTAGACACCACAACATTCTGTTGCTTTCAAAACCTGACAGGGATAGGAATATTCTCTGACACTTTGAATATTGCCTCCTCCAGATTTTAGTTGATTCAGTACCTGCTGCTCCATAATGATTAGCACCTTTGTAGGGAGAAAATACATATCTAGAACCAAGAATTGAAGGGTGATCAGCTTCAAACCTACCTTTACATGCAACTTTCAGTTTCAGATAAAAAGTATTAGATAGTCCAGTAATATGCTAATAACATATTAATAAAAATATTAGTTCATTGAGAATAAAAATGACAAAATGGTGAAAACTTCTCAGAAACTCAGAAACCTAGCGGTGGAGGAACCCTCATAGGTGGTGGTTAAGCCCAAAGCCTTGGCATGGAAGAATCTTCCTACACCACCTTCAATGGCACAGCACTTGCCATTTAGCTTTGATTTTCCACTGGGGTGGACTGTGGCTTTAGCGCCTATAGAATTTTTGAATAGCTTTACTATAAAGTTCTTCCTTCTATCAGGAGAAAATAAAATCTAATTTAATTGGTCAGGATTGATTTTGTTTTCCAAGTGAAGTGCCATAAAGAATAAATTGAATGGTGCAAAACCCAAGGACTATACATCATCCCTCAAAGCCTTGTATTCTATAGGTGATGGTGGGAGCTCATTTGGCCAGCCCTCAGTTGGCTTGGTATCCAGGTTCCTCACCACCCTGGATGAATATGAGTTTGTCAATGTTGTTTCGAGGAGTGGTGTTAGAACTGAAACTTCCTTCTATTAAAGTGATCTGGTCAGCTGCTTAGCATATCGAGACTATCATCTCCATCAAATGATGTCTTCTCCATTTAAATAATTGTTTTTGTTTGTTTTGTTTTACAGTCAATTTAAATTCTTGGTACAATACTTATTATCAGCTATGGCCTCTAAGTCATTTTAATAGAAGATGTTTGAAGCCAGGTCGTTCTTATCTTGTACTCATAGAATTAACATTTTAAAATATACAAATAATTTGTAAATTGTACAAATTAAAATATACAAATGTTTATATTACCTGTTAAATTGTACTTGGTTGATTTTAGCTCTTTTTGATCTTGTTAAGTTGTTTTGGGAGTCTTTATATAACATTACCCATTTTTGCAATTCTGTTCAGTCTGAAAATCTGATCAGTGTGTTTTTTGTATTTTGTAATAAAATAATTGATACATTAGCAAACAGGATATAGGTGAGTACAAGATATTTTGGCATTGTTCCTTCCAAATGCTCCATTAATGGGCACTTTTTTGAGTAGTGAGTTAACTAGCTACAACTTCTCAACTGTAGTATCATATAAAACTATCCTTCGCTATCTCAAACAAGAATTTTTTTTGGAAAAATACTGCATCTTATGATCCAATAAAATCAAAACATATTTTCAGTATAGCAACCAGATAACTTAACATTCTTGAAATCTAATTGTATAACATATGAAATTTGTTCGGTGTGGCTTAGAGAGCACCAATTTTTTATGGTTTGTTTGCTCTTTTGAAGTCTATGGGAATTTTACATTAAATTTATACTCCTTTAATTTCTACAAATGATTACTTTGGAACATTAAATATTTGTTTTTATTAAGTCTGAGAGTTTATGTCCTGTTCTGCAATGGAAAAAGTATAGAATTATTTTAACCAGCAGCAAGACCGTATTTTTGATTTTAAGTCAGCCTTGTAGGGTATTTTATTCCCCCTGAGCCTTTTAATTTCCAGGGCATTTTCCTTTCTTTGATCAAACTGAAATAAGAATCAAGTGCTTTTGCCTCAGGAAGTACATTTATCTTTTCCCTCTTCTTTCCTGTCTGAAGTTTGGTTAGGCCCCTCTGAGCCATCCTCATGTGGAAGGATCTTCCCTTTTTACATGTCACTCTAGCTTGTGCTTTGGTTTTTCTTCGAGAGGAGCAGTTTCTGCTGTCAAGCCGTGGTTCACCATTTGTTTACTCAAACCTCTGGGCAAACCCATTTCAGCCTCACTACAACCCGGCCTCTCACCCTCCAAGTCCTCATTTTCTAGTAGTGCAGTCTTGGGACTTTGTTGTTGGTCAGAGAAGAACATTTCCTAGCAAATGTCAGGGGGAAAAAAATCTGTCTATTCCTTTATTTTTTTTTTAATTTCACTACAAAATTTTTTCCACTAGATGGCAATCTACCATCAGTTTCCTTGTAGTCCTAAAATATTCTGGTTGTTTACAGTAAAGAAGCCCATAGGAATTCTTCTTCAATTCTTTCTCCAAAAAGTCCTGAAGCTCCATCCTGTCTACTAATAGCAGGTTTAAAGTCATTAAAGTAATTTGAGTTGTAGCTTGGTTTTCCAGGTAAAACACAGGATATTCAGTTAAATTAGAATTTTAGTTAAGCAATACATTTTTTTTAGCATAAGAATGTTCCCTGCAATATTTAGGTGTCCTGTGTTTGTATTTACTAAATCTGGAAACCCCAGTTATAGCACTTTGTGAAGAACATCTACTCCGTGGTAGCTTTGCAATTCAAACAGAGATAGCCCCGGAACTGGACTATGTATCTCTACTCGGCTCTCTTGCAGGTCAGTGTCCAGATCAGTTCTGGCATGTAACATCCACCTCTTCTCTCCTACTGCCAACATTGGAACTCTTCTTTTAGGTACCACATTGACTAAAAAAATTCTATCTCCTATTCTAAAACGTGTGGTTCCCATTATATTTTCAGTTCTTGTCTGAACATATTTAGTTACTTACATAATTTTGAGACAGCCTATCAAAATTTATTTTTAAATGTCTATATAAACATTTTCATAAATAGAACACAGAATGGAAATAAGTTATGAAAGACAATTTTGCTTTTCTTGAGTTCACTCCAAGTCTTAACATGGTCTTGATTGTTTAAATATCTGAGTTCTTGGAAGTGAAACACCTACTTACTCACCCAAAAGTAGTATTATTTGAGTCCAGAGGGACAGTTCAGGAGATTCATTCTTATATTTGTAGTTTAGTTTATACTGTTTCACAAATAACTTCTCATTTGAATTTCATAACTAAACCCTGCAAAATATAGGCAGACATTTATCCCATCATTCAAGTGGGATTTACAGGCACCAAGAGTACTGTAAAAACACAGAAATAAACAAAATGTCTTTGTAGCTTGCTGGGAACTACCAGTTTCATTGGGGGTCTGACCACACAAATAACAATTATAACACAGGGGAAAATGCTATGCTGTGCTGGGCTGACCATGAGAATAGAGAGCTTTGGTAGCCTCAAAGGAGGAACAGCCATGTCTGCTGGGGCAGACTGAGAAAGCTTCTGAGTCTATGCATGGAGCCAGCTCATAAAGAAAGAGTAGAGTGGCTGTAAGACCGTTAAGATTGGAAAGATGACTAGGGTGCTAGCTAGGGAGTGGCTGAGTCAGTGAGCAGGAGAGGCCTGTGGGGGGTCCTGGGGGGAAGATGAGGCTGAGGAAGGAGATAGGGAGTAGTCTTAGATACAATGCAAAGGTATTCAGATCGTATTCGTTGGGTGAACACCTGATACTGTTTGTTTTAACTCATGAACTTCCCCAGATTTGTGCTTTAGAAAGACAAATGGAGAATGAGATTGGAGGGTCTAGAGAGAGGTTACAAACACAATCCAAGGCAACTGAATTAGCTTGAGAGATGCCCAGGGTAAGGAAGGATGAAAGGGTGAGAGAACAAGGAACAGACTTAAGGAATCTTTAAGTCAGAATCAATGTAACATGCTAGAAAATTAGCTGAAGGGAATGAGGAGAAAGGGAAGAAAACAAAGAGTTTTAGAATTAAACAATGCTGTATTTGAGAAAAATAATAGACACTTTTTTGTGTATGTTGGGTTTGAAGTTCCTGTGGTTATCTGGGTAGATGTGTGAAGGGAGAAAATTATGGAGTTGGAATCTGCAAGAGAAACAAGGACCAAAAGTTGATATTAGGCTTATTTGGCATAGGAAATACAAGTTGAGGTCAAGAAGCCATACAAAATTGGCCAGCCTCTGCTGGCCAATTTTCATGTATGCACAAAGAAGACTAGTCCTAGGATAGACCCACCATTGTTTCTATGGTAACAACATTGGGGAAAGGATAGTGAGGCAGAAGAAAAGGTGGCATTGAAATTGGCAAGATATAGTTTGAAAGCTGATTATAAAGAGCTAGAAGAGGTGTTGAATGAGGGAAAGATCAAAAAGCCAATGGAAGCTGTAGGTCCTGGAGAGGAAGTTGACAAATATGTGTGCAAATTTGAGTTATAATTATCCCAATTTATAGAGCAAGAAACTGAGATTGAAGTGATTTCCTAAAAATGCCTCAGCCAAGTCTAGATGAAAGACTTTTGAGTTATTTTATTCTCCAAATAACACCAGAATACCATTTTAAAAACTGAAAGTTTTAATAGGTAAAAGGCAATTGACGGAGGCCAATTTTGTGTGCTTATACGTTTTACAAGACCATGGGGAGCTGAAATGGCTTTCTTACTTTACACATACATTGGCCCAAAGACAAAATATTATGGATGATGTTAACTATTTATTCAGCATTCATTGTGCATCTAGCTCCCTACTGGGTAAAATTTCATTTAAAAACAATCGTAAGTATTTTCTATTTGACAGGTGAAAATCTGAGGCTCAGACAGATTTAAATATTTGCCTGAAGCTGCAAAAGGCTTAGATTTTTGACAGGATTTAAACCCATGTGCCAACATCAGTAAGCAAAGTCTAGTACTCATTTTAGAGGAAGATAACAGAGGTAAGAGGTAGGGATAAGTGTAATAAAACAATGGGTATAAGGTGGAGTAGAATGAGAGCTAGAATCAAGGGAAGAGGATGGCTTGGTTGGATCCGAGACAAACATTCTTGTGTGGTAGAAAGAGGAGAGGAGCCAAGAGTAAAAAGTCATATTTGATGTCATTTAGTATACTCTTACAGAGTACTATGAGTGACTAGACTGTGAGCAGATAGGCCCCAACCATTTTACTATCTGGGAATAAAGTTTTGATACTAACATAATATCAGTAAGAGGGAAACAGTCAATGTGACCAATGCTAGGAAGAGACAAAAGAAAATTGTGTGGTCAGTAGGGGAGATGTCAAATGGAGACCAGATTTCAGGGTGCAGGCATCTGGGAGTGAGATTTACAGAGAAGGACTGGTTTCTGCCTCATCATCAGGCAGAAGCTTCTGCATCTGATTTGCTTTGTTCTGAGCTGTCCTGTTTTGTTTCTCTGTCTCATTGCCCTGGTCAGGTGGCTTCAAGTACTCTCTTAAGCCACTATTTTGTGATCTGAGAATGGAATTTCTACCCCCAGAGATTCCATGCTCCTTTCTCATATACTTTCATTCTGTCTCTATGTCATTCCTTTTCGATTTAATCCCATTCACTGTGCCCCTACAACTCCTGCAACCTTGGACCAACCCATATTCTTATGTCCTGCCAAGACAGGTCTCTTCTGAGCAACCAAAAGCAGTCACTGTTTCCAACCATTCAAATTTGCCCACTTCAATATTGCAACATATTTGCCATGTACAGAACACATTTTTCACTTTGGTTTGATTTTTCTATTATTTCCTATAACTATTAATCATTAGAACTAATACAATGTTCCCAGAACCATATTTAAAGGACAACTTACTGGTAGAACTCATGCTTAGTATGTATGAGGCTCTGGGTTCAATCTCCAGTACCAAAATAATGAAATGTTTCCAAAAAATTTTATATTTGTTTTCCTTGATTTCTCATCGAATAAAAAAACCTCCTTCATTTTTCTTTCCTTTTCATTTGCCAATTCCAGTGTTATTTCATTTTGTGGAGGAAGTCTAGTCTTTCTGTATCAATTCTATTTTATCTAAAGATCTTTTTTTACTTACCTTTTCCAAAAATAAGCAGTCACATGATCACACACACACACACACACACACACACACACACACACACACACACACACGAGATTCACGAGATTCTTAAGGCCTTGCTTGGGCAAGGATGATGAGCATCTTGACCTTTATTTCCAGTATGATGCCTGGCCAAGCTCAATTCTATCACCAAGACCTGCTTATTAACAATTACACATATGTGACCACCAACTCCTCCCATTTTCTCAAAAGTATTTTACCTATCTATATCTTTTCATCTCATGGCAAGTCATCCTCAACCTTTTATAATGATTGCAAAGTCAGCTGATCGCTTGCTGTGTGACATTAGGCTAGTCACTTCCCCTCTCCAAACTCCATTAAGTGTGTTACAAATAATAAAAGTATCAGGCACAGAGGAGTTCAGTGTTTTTCCAATTCCAACAATGAGTAATTTTCTCAGTCCTACCATAAGTTGATGTCAATAAGACAACACTGTAGAACTTGGTAGGTAAGTCTCATCCAAGCCTAGGTCCACTCTTGCTTTGCTGTCTTGATTTTCTTTTCTCTCTGAGACTGCCTGCTTCTATGAAAGCCTTAAGTCTCTCTTGCTGGACTGCTGACTCTTCTACCGTATCCAGTGGTCTTTGCTGTCAGTCACCCTTCTCTAAAGCATCTGAATTTTCTTCCTGGTGTTCAGGAGCCCTTTGGCTTGTGAGTAGTCTTAGAATTTCCATCTCACTCAAGGCACAGACTGACTATCTGGCCCCCACTCTACTTCTGTGTTTCCAGCTGCATTGTTCAGAGATAGTTTCCTGTCTGAAATGCTCAGGTAAATTGCCAGGAAAATATTTGTCTGCTCATTGGTACTCCTGAAGAATTTTGTGGGCCTGACTTGGCCCTACCCTGTTAGAGCTCTGCCCTCAGGCTCATGACTCATTCAACAAGCAGCAGAGATCAGCAGTCACCCCCACCCTCACCAGCTCAGAAAAACAGTTTACGGCATACCTCAACCTAGCTCCTTTTCTCCACAACTCCCCTTCACAGCCCACCCATTCACAATCCTTCACGCCCTGAGTTTTCTTTGTATAGTAGCCTCCATTTTTCCCCTCTAATATTCCCTGGGAATTGCAGACTCATTGGTTGTTCTTGCAAAGAAGAGGCTAAAGAAATTTCCCCTGCATAACTCTCATTTAAAATAGACAAGTTGGAAAAAAATAGGTCAAAGACTATTAAGCATAGAGAATGTTCTAAATCTAGGCAAGAAGTGTGTTTGAATCATGATGAGAGTTTGGCATCTGTCTCTCTTTAGCTCATTTCCTTATAACCTTTGGCCCTTCCACACACCCATTTTCAGAGTGAGAAGATTACACTAAACTACAGGTTTGTAGTCGCTGTAGTCATGCAGCTCCTGAGTCATGTTTACAGCAAATGTGGCTTGAGGGTCACTGGACTGTGTGAGTGATAAAGCCAAGTCACTACCACAAAAGATATTTACGCAGCAGTCTCAAAAACCAAGTACAAACATGCACAAGTGTTGTCCAGGTTGTGTCTTAGGGAGGCAGATGGGTCAGTAGCTATGTCTGTAAAGACCACTAAACAAAAATACTAGATTTCTCATTTAATTCCACAAACATAAAGAACTTCAATATCAGTAAATATTTAGAAAGATCACTGACAATATGGGTTGATCAATATGGAATCTGTTAAAAAGAGAATCAAGTCTATTTCAGGGAGTAAGGAAACTCAGTAAATGTAATTTATTTAGACTTTTAAAAATTTGAACAACTCCTATCTCAAAAAAATAATCTAAAAAAAATCAGGGGCTGGGGATGGAGCTCAGTAGAGTGCTTGCCTAGCCTGTGTAAAGCCCTGGGTTTGATCTGCAGAAATGGAATAAATAAATTAAATAATTAATAAATATATAAGTAAGTTAGTTCCTGTAGGCTGGTCTTAATCAAGATCATTATAAATGACTAAGACAGTAAGTCATACACAATTAAAATCTTAAGATCATAGTTAACTTTAAGTAAAAGTTGGAGTGAAGTTAATCTCTAGTCAACAGGTTTCTCAGCTATGTGAATAGGCAAAAATGACCTGGACGTCCATCGTGGTCAAGAGCATAAAGGATATGTTTTAGCATGTATTTACCTGATTTTAAGTTCCACATATGTTGCAGTTCAGAAGGTCTACAAACACAGTTATTGTTAATGTGTCCTGAAGACACTACCCTGTGCAAGTTTTACTTAACAAATATATTTTCATAGATGTTTCAAATGCAATTTTGATGCAAAAAATGTCAATGAATACTTATTTTCACTCTCTCATAAGCAACTGCTGTGTTTCTAAACCAATGATGCCAGTCAGGATAAAAGAAAAAGTTGACTTAAAATCTAGAAATCTTCAGAAGAAAACAATAATCACTGGACCTATACAAAATTTTCCTGAACTCAAAAGTATAGAAAATTTAGTGATTCAACTGAGGAGAGATTACCCAAGTCTAAGTTTTTTTTCTTTCTTTTCATAACCAAGGGCCTAAAGACAGGTAAAATCCAAATGTATTTGTTTTCCCAGATTAGATCAGAAAAATCCAGTTAGACATCTAAAGAATGGTTTTAGTTATATATCTTAACAAACTTAGGTTCAAAGGGATCAGAAAGCCTTAGCAAAGAAGCAGTAACACAGCTCAAAAATTTCCAAAGGTATGATTAAGAAGTTGGTCCTTTACCTCTCTGAGCAAGTAACGGGGAGTTTGTCTAGAAAATATAAGATAATATAAGATGTGGTTCTGTTTGAGCCACATGTTCAATACTCAAATACTGGTTTGCACAAATAGTTTGGATTATAATTATCTTGCTATTAATAAGAATCAGTTATTAGTTTACATATTAATATTCATATGCAAATTATGAAAGCAGTGAAAATATTAAACTTCTCTAAGGTCATCTTAGTTTACATTTCTTTAGCAGTCATACTGCTCCAGGTAAAATATCAGACCATACCTTAATTATCATAGTGATAGCTTTTAAAAAAAAGTAAGCAAACTTATTTACATTTTAGGATGGATTAAAAAGACAGTGTGTTGGGTGGGAGGTGTGGCTCAAGTGGTAGCGTGCCTGCTTCGAAAGCTCAAAGCCCTGAGTTCAAACCTCAGTATCAAAAAAACAAAAGAAAGGGAAAAAACAAGCCAGTGTGTTGTCAGAATACCATTATGTCATATCATCATTAATTGGGCATAGAACAAATTTTATATTATTACCTTGTACAAAGCTACAATGCAAATTCTATACTTGAGTTCTCTTCATCAGTGTAGAACAGTAGATTGTCCAAGGAAGCGCTAGAATGATTCAGCTTAAAAGATGAACAAAAGGTGCCATGTCATTGCTATCTAAGTGTTCTATATTAGAAAAAAAGAGTGATAACTCTTCAATTGGAAAGGCAATCTTTTTTTTTAAAGTGGTATTTTTCCTTTAGCTAGTTTTTAGATAGGGCCTTGGTGCTTTTTGCCTGGGGTTGTAATCTATCTATGCCTCCCTCATAGCTGGGATTACAGATGTTTATTACCACACTCAGCTTGTTCACTAATGTTTTGCTGAGGCTGGCCTCAAACTGCAAGTCTGCTGATATCCCCCTTCTGAGTAGTTGGGATTACAGTCATGAGCTACCATACCTGCTAAGAAAAGCATCCTTAAAGGAGTCAGAGAATAATACATTTTTAGAGTTGGACAGGATTTGGTCAGATGTGACATTTCACGTTTTACATTCAAGGGATCAGAGACATGGACATGTTGAATTATGACAGTATGGTGGCTGCAATTTAGGCTCTTGACATGAATCCTAGGGCTCTTTCCATTGTAGCTTGCTGCATTTCACAAAGATGATAAAACAGCTAGGATAGTCTCAATTGCAGTTCAAATCAGAATAGAAAATCATGAATGGTTTGAGTAGGATTTGCAAACCCACCCACACTAGCCTGGACTTGTGCCCAATGAATACAGTAAAAATGGTTTGAGTGAGTTTTCATTTTACCTTCAATGACTTGTAACTTCTTCCAGAATCTCTGAAGCCACAACAACCAGAATGACTGCCCAGACTCTGAGGGGTTCATAACGTAGGAGCCAGCAGCTACCATACCCTCTGCACCATCTTGGTCTTTCATGACAGCTAATTCAAATAAGCTAGAACCCTCAAGTGATTCCATGTTTGTGTTGAGAAGTCTGAGAAGAAAACACTCAGAGAAGTGCCACGTTTATTAGAGTGAGAGAACAGCACCCTCACAATGTCACCGAAAGACACAGACCTCAGAGATATAGACACTGAGCACACACCAGTAACTACGGAGAATCTCTAGGGTTGGAAGATCACCTCAGAGGTCACCAGGTTGATCTTCACATCCAATATGCTAATCCCCCTTAAACAACTCCCTTCAGTAGACTGAGGTCAGATTCTGTTAAGACTTTGGCCAGCTCTAAATCTGTATGGCAGCATAGGATGTTTAAGAACTATACAGTAGTAGAAGTGAAGCTCCCTGACTCAGGCCCCACAGTTCCTTTTCTTATGAAAAAAGGATCCCAGAGTCCAGTGTTAAGTCCCTCCATATTCCCCTACCAAGAACGGAACCCAGGGATGAATGACTGGTTTATCAGGGTTTTTGTCCTTGGGCTTTCAGAAGGATACTTCTTGTTCCAAGGAGGCATCTACAGCAGGGTCTGGGGCCGGCCATCTCCAAGAACAGCTTGTTCTTAAGCTCAGAAGACTCCTCACAGAGAATAGCTAGGCTTGCTGTTCCACCAGCTGTAGTTTGGCAGTTTTGACTCGATGGGCTTCCTTCAGGTTCCGTGCACGGACCTCTGGGTTGGAAATGAACTCCACTTGTGGCAAAGGGAACCAGCCTTGCTCTCCATCAGAAAGTCTCACTCCCTCCAGCCAGCCTGTGGACACAGGGTAATTAGAAAAAAGAATTACCTGGGAAAAGATCATGTTAAGCTCCCTGTAACTCCTTTCTGAAAACTTTTTTGCATTCTGAGGCTTAAGGAACTGGAGAGTCTCCAGGATAAGAAGTCTAGGCTTCTCAGGTAATAAACATGGCTATCCATGGTGAAGTGTACAGCTAGCTGCCCATTCCTGAGCCTTCTACGCTGTCTTGAGTTATGTCCCTTCAACATATGTTGATGTCTTAGTCCCTGGTATCTCAAGGTGTGACCTTATTTGGGAATGAAGTTGTTGATGTAAGTAATCAAGTTAAACTAATGCTACACTGGAGATGGCTGGCTATTAATCCAGTATGAATGGCATCCTTATGGAAAGCAGAAAACTTGGACAGAGATAGAGGAAAGAGGGTCACAAGAAGATATGGGCAGAGTTTGGAATTTTGCTGCTACAAGCCAAAGAACACTTGGGGCTTCATCAGCATGAGGTGATGAAGGATCTACCCTAGAGGCTTCAGAAGGGACAGGGCCCTGTCAACAGTTTGATTTTGGACTTCTTGCTCCAGAGCTGTGAGAGAATTTCTGTTGCTATAAACCACCCAGCTTGTGGTACTTTGTTAAGGCAACCCTAGAAACTCCTCTGTGTCCTGCCTGCAACGCACAGCCTACTCCTTATGGATTCTTCCTCTTACCATCACTGCTTTGCTGAGTCACCATCACCACATCCGCCTTCTCTAGTGCCAACTCGTCATTCTCGCGGGGCTTGTAGGCTCGAAGACACTGGACTTGTGGGGAGTCTTTGGGAGAGAGAAGTAAAGAGAGGTTAGGACAGCAATGGCCAGAGAAGGCTGTGAGAATCTGAGATAGAAACAAGAGCAGGATTACAGGTAAGAGGCGATTGGGGAAATCTTCATTTTCTATCAGGTACCAAAATGGGTGATAAAGAAACAGAAATGTCAGGACTGATATGGATCAGAAATTCTACTTTTTTATGGAAGATGACAGAGAGATACATTGTGAGGATGTTTAGTTATTCATCATTACAAAAGCTTGCAATTTAGTTCAAGACCATTCTTCCCTTTGAAACGTTTCCTGACCCTTCAATATTCAAAGGATCCTATATTCCTTAAAACTTATTGCTGGTAAGAAACCATGTGTCCCTTTTCTGACTATTTTATGCATGTATTTTGCTTTAGCAACACAAAACATAACTCCTGCTCCAAAGGGAATAAGCGATAGCTTATTCTGATCCAAATATGAGTGATCATGGCCTGGAAACATGGATTCAGGTTATCCTGAATGGCATGTTCCACTCTTTTAAAGAGGTTACATGAAGTTTTTATAGGATGAAAGAAAGTCATAAATCAATATATTAACCAAATACATTGGTGAGGTCATCTGGTGGGTGGTTCACAGCAAAGTGGGGGAATCTCTTCTATAGGTTTCAGATGTTCTATTTTTAGCGTCAGGGTTGGTAGAAGCTAGTGGTCTGCAAAGTTTAATAATACATTCCAGATGTTTTACCTAATAGTCATAGGAATGTTAGGTCAGATTCTGAGATGGGTAATAGTTGGTTATTAAAGGGACTAACAATAGTCCAAGATAATTTTGCCTCTTGATTTGCAACATTCTGGTCTCCAGAGTGATGAAATTCTAGTCATTCAATCAGTGCAGGGTCATCACCACAGATGTGGCTTCTTTAGAGAACTTCAGTTCACAGCCTCTCCAAGATTGTAAAATCTGAGTCTGTGATTCCTTTATTTTGTTCAAAGTCCCCAGATGAGGCTGGAAAAGACTACCAGAGGAATTCCAGGATGACCTAAGCAAGGGACTTTATTCCCAGATTCCCATTGGCTTCAGTTTCCTATCTGAGAGTGATCAAGATGATCACTGATCAAGGGTTCCTCAAGAATCACCCTGTTTCTATACTTTTTCTAGAATTCTGTTTCTATACTTTTGTGAACCAGGGAAAATTTGCATGAAGCTGAATGAAGTTCAAGATAACAAAGTTAAGAGAATGCCTGTCCTATAACCATGCCATTTTACATGAGTTTATTGCTCTTTCTACTTTACCATACTGCACGGGTTCTCACAGAAAACAGGATACTGCATTTTGATTTGTATTTTTTCTAAACTCATCCCCATCTGTCATTCACAAGACTGTAAGGAAGGAAGATGAAGAAGGAAGAGTTACTGTCCTCCTTACCCACCAGAACTGAAGACATCAGTGGAGTACATAGTGAGTAAGCTAACAAAATTCAGTGACAGCTTGGTTCTCCTAGTTCCTTTTCCAACATTCTTTGCATTCATTTGTATTTGTTCTTTTCAGTCACTAAAGGTCCAGTGTTCTTTTGAGTTCATTTCCTCTGTGGACATACACTAAGGAATCCCTGCTGGAGGACAGCTGTGGGGCTGATATGAGAGGTAGAAATGCATCTTAACAAAAATACATATAAATTCATGATGTGAGTAAGCCCATGGTGCTCTGGATAAGTAGCCTCAGCTATCCTGTACCCCAACTGCAGTCATACTGCCTCATCCTATTTTCCCAGCACCAAGTAGATAAAATCTAGGCAAAATCTTAGTAGGTCAGACTTTAGGGGACAAATATTTTAGAAAGTGAAAATAACTTCCTAAGAGCATGGGGAAAGGCAAGGCTATGGTGAAAAGCAGTGTTAAGCAGATGTGTCTCAGGTATTTAAGTTCCAGTGGCCAGTCTTCCATTTTGCAATTTTGAGGAAAAGCAATAAACAGAAGCCTCACAGAGTTACCACACAACACCCTAAATACCCATATCCAAAGTAGACTTTTGACCTTACCATTTCCTCTCCCTCTTAGGCCCTGACTCACCATAGCATTCCAGCAGGTCCAACTCCTCTCTTGGCATGGCCAAGGCTGAGATCCATCGAAGCTTTTCACTTCTGAGAAAACAAGAGATTCATATCTTTAATTAGCCTGGGGGCATAGGATGAGGGTCAATGGTAGGGAAGGCAAATGGTGTGGGAGGGACTTGTCTGGTTCAATGACTTCTAAGACAGAAGTCAATGGGACACTTCTTGGGTACAATTTTGAGCTACAAGTTAATGAGTATTGTCACACTTTATTTTTTTCCCTTCTCTTTCCAGACTTGTAGTGACTTCTTATATCTTCCAACTTGAAGCATAAAGTGAACTGTCAATCACACACACACAGGTTTTCCATTTTGGAAATTGTTTAGGTCACTTCTTTTACTTTGCATGATTCTTAACACTCCTTACCCGGCTCCCTTCAATCAAGTATCTGTAATGAAAATTACTCTGTAATACTAATTAGATCAGGGAGATAAAGCTACTATTTCTTTGTTTTTGTTGTGCAATGTAACTCTAGCCTAATTTTGTAATTATCTGAAGATTTTTCCATTATCTTAGCCTCTGCTTCTAAACATACCTAGACAATTGAGAGCTGACACTCTTATTGTTCCAGGAAGATACTGTCTAAAGCACTAAACAAAAAACACAAATCTGCATATGATTATTTGGCTCATATGATATCTATCATACAAAAGTCTGTGCCAGCTTCCCTGCTCCATTAGTGAAGATGGGTTTTATCAATCCCACCCTGAAGTGTCCTCCAAAATACAAAACTGGAAAGTGTCTACAACATGGGGAACCTCAGACTATTAGATAGGTCAAACTTTTCTCCCCCAAAGATTTTCTTTGTTTTTTTTTGGTTAGCATATGTTAATAGTACAAGGGGGTTTCATTGAGATAATTCTATACATGTATACAGTATACTCTAAATTTTTAAAAAAGACTCATCTTGTATCTTTTATAACACCAACAGGACTAAAGTCTCTGAGCTATTCCTTATTGCAGGAATACTTTTTTACTCTCAAAAATGTATGTGAATGTGTTAGTTTTTTATTATTGAAAGATGAATAAATCAAATTTATTAATGCTATGGATTGCTGCTCAACAGAGGACTGATTTGGGAGTTGGGAGGAAAGAAGGCAAAAGGTATCTAGGGTGTTTCTTATTCGAATATGTGCCCACCAGCCTTGGGCACTGAAGGGTCTCTGGCTTGCACAGACAGAATAAGTAATCCAATTCTTTCTTAACTCCATTCCCACCCCATCTTCTTTCAGATGTCTCACAGATCTCCCTGTGTTTTTTGAACAAAGGGTACAAAATAGATGCTAAGCCTTGGTAGCAACTTCATACTCTCTTCTACCTCCAAACTCCTGAAAGGTGCCTATTAGCCCTCAGCGTTCAGGTTTTTCTATGGATGTCCCCAGTCCCAAAGAGGGCATTTTCTAAACATGTTTTCTGCCTGGTCCCATTTCCTTCCAGGGATGTCCACTCATGACTCCTGTGCCCAGCCACATCTCACTGAGTCTCGGTGCGGAAGAGAAACTCGGCCTGGGTGCCCTGTGCGTTGTGCCGCAGGAAGAGGCGGAAAAGGTTTTTATGTGGTCCATGTAGCTTCATTTCACACTTCTCCCCCCGGATGGAGGAGAAGGGAGCATGGTCAAATACCAGGAACCGGCTACCCCTGAAAAACACAAGTGTTTTCAACCTGATTCTAGAATTTCCATTCTTCATCCACCTGCATATTCTCGGATTCAAAGTCCCTAACCTTAGCATGTACAGCTTACAAATTCTCTTAAAAGACCGTATCATGGTCCTAACTTTCTCTTAACATGGTAGCTCTACTGTCCTCAGGGACTCGTTGCTGCTTTGGCCATCTACCTGTCTAGTATGGCAGATATTTACCACCTTAAGGAGTTGAAGGGAGAGAACTAATATAAATTTTCTGAGGCCCTAATGACCAGAGTATTATGGTCTGAAATTAGGCAAGTATGTCTTGGCTAGTAGGTTGAACCCAGCCCAAACAAGCCACAAACAGACTTACTTGAGAAAGCAATGAGCTATTTGCTGCATTTTGCTCTAAGTCTGTAATATAGTTCTGTCGTGTGATCTCATGACATAATTTGTTAGGATCTCCTTTTGTTCCTTCTTCTACCTTCCTTTTCTCCTCTCTATGCTATGATGACCCAGACTCCCTGGGTTGAACCATCAAGAAGAGCCAGATAGTAACAGGACCCTTGATGTCCATTTTTAACCTTCTCTTTTATCTCACCTCATTCCCCTCTTGTGCCCTGATCTCCCATCCCAGCCACTTACTCTCGGGGCCGAGACAGCAACAGACAGTCATTGAAGAGGTGCAGGTGGACTGGACGGGTGTTCAATTTTCTTCGCAGTCCTGGGGAGACACTGAACTCAAGGGCTGTCAGCTCCCCACTCTTCACCAACCAGCGAGATTGTGAAATGAGTGGAAATATCTATGTGATAGAGAGAGAAGGCAGTGTCACAAATAGTACAAGCATGAGCTTCCTACTGGTCTTATCCTCCTTACCAGCCATCTCTTCTAGATCTGCCCTCTTGTTCAAAACCCACCCATGTAGATTGTTTCTCTCTGAACCCTCTGACTATACTTTCCACTGAGTGGTTCCTACATTTACATGCTCAGGCAAATGCTTACGGTCCAACCAGGAAAGTGACAATGTGACAGAGCTCCACCCTAGGATCTGAACTGAAGATGACTGTAAGAGTTCAGCTAGAGCATATGAAGGAACAGGCAGGGCATAACATGAAGTGCCTTAAAAGTCAAAGGATTAGGGGCAGCTGGGGTATCTGCTGTCTCCTTTATCACAACCACAGACAAGAAAGGAGCATACTGAGTCAGATTTGGGGTTGAGAATAAGAAGAACTAGGACTTAGAGCTGGGTATAGATGGACACTGGACTAGAGTTAGACAAGGAGTTTTCCTTCTTTTTCTAGGAAAGTAAAAATGGTATCTGTTCTGTGTTGGAATTTCACCGTGGAATGTCTATTTTAGACTTGTGTTTGGATAAGAGATTTTTGAGATTTTGGTCATGTTTTCTTTGGTTAGAGTAGAGGGTGAACTGATAAAATAATGATTTGCTCAAGCTCCCAAAGTTTTTTCTTATAAAGGCTTATACTGAGCAATTCTTCTTCATTCTACTTATTTTTCCCTTTTCTCAAATGTACCTCTTGCTCTTCAAGTAACCAATGTTCCATTTTTTGCTTATTATTGTAATAATAATATTTATATTATTATAATAATATAATGTAATAATATTATTTATATTATTCATATAAACACAGATACAAATACAGATCTGCACCCTCCACTTCACACCAAAGGTAATACAGTATACACATGGTTCTATACTTTCACTTAATAACATGTCTTAGAAAATAAAGTGGGCATTTGTATGTTCCAGAAATGAAACAAAGGAAAAGTACGAAGGTTATAGCCTGGGGTGATGTGAGCATGATGACTGTATGTTAGCGCGTTCCCAGGACAACTCACTTTGCACTCAAACTCAATCTTCTGGCTCAAGTAGATCAGCTCCTCTGTTCGTCGCATTCGCTGGACATTATTATTACAGTCTCGGATCAGCTAAGAGTTGAGCAGGGTAAGAGGAAGAGCATCATGTTAAGAGTCTTGATCTTTGAGTCCCCTGCAAGCATTTGCAAACAGGTGTAATGGCCACAATGCTTCCTATCCGGTTGGAATTGAGTGAAGGCAGCTCCGAAGTCAAGTCCTAGGATGCTGGTATACTTGGTATGACTTGACAGAACTTTTCTGGGATGAGGGATTATGGTAGTTGGAGCATACTCCCTAGAAATGAAGTGTTCACTGCATGCAAGAGGAGGCTGGAAACCAGGCACAGTGGCTCAAACCAGTAATCTTGGCTAGTTGGGACGGGAAATTGGGAGGATTGTTGTTTGAGGTTAGCCCAGGCAAAAGTTCACAAGACTCTATTTCAATCAATGGCTGGGCACTGTGTCATCCCAGTTTTCTGGGGAAGCACAAATAGGAGGATCATGGTCCAAGCTGACTTAAGCATAAAGTGAGACCCCAGTCAAAAAATACCTAAAGCAAAAAGTGCTTGCAGAATGGCTCGAGTGGTAAAATGCCTGTCTAGCAAGTATGACTTCAACCCCAAGCGCTGCCAAAAAAAAAGCAAGAGGAAAAGAAGAGGTTTAGGTGGATACAGTGAGGTGGCTGAGCTCTCCCATTAAAAGGGTCCCACCTGCCATGTTCTCTGGAGTCCTGGGTCAGGGCGGGGAAGACTTCTCTATGATGATGGAGAGCAGGGGTTAAAAGTGGACATGGTAGTGCCTACCTCCTCCAGGGCATGGTGTGCCTTCGTGGCCTCTGCTTCCTCTGAGGAGCCAGGCTGTGTTCTCTTGAGAATGTTCTGTAGAACAAACAGTAGGCAAGAAGCCAGATGGGAGGGAGGAATGGACAAATGGGAAGAGATGAATGGGGGTTGCTTAATGGAGAAGTACAATTTCAGCAGCAAATATTTTTCAGAATTAAAGGTATGGGCAGTAGGGAGACTGCTCGTATCCTCCACAGGATGGAAATGGACCATCCCTTGCCTGGAGGCTCCCCGAGATCAACCCTAAGTATTGGCTATACCTGAAGTAGCAGCTTGAGACGAGTAATGCGCTGGAAGGGCAGAATGAGAAAGGACTTGAGGGAAAGGCGCTGGCAGATGGGGTCGCTCTCCAGCTTCTCCAAGACTTCTCGGAAACTGCTGTTGCTATTCCTGTGAGTAGCAAGCCTCAGGTGAGGAGGGTTGTGGGATTAGCAGGGGGCTCAGTGAAGGCATAGGGAATAGAAGCTCAGTGGGATATCTAGGGGTGGGGTGGGAGAAGAAATGGTAAGAGCTGATGCCCAGGATGCCCAGGTGTGATTGCTGAGAAAACTTAATATGGAGCACAGGCTGGGACTTGAGACAACATAGTGGGAAGAAGAACACATGCTTTTGGGGTAGCACTCTGGGCTGGAGATTAGTTCAAGGTCACTGCAGGGCACACAGGGGGACTGAATGGGGATCAGTCTCACATTAAGTTTTGAAAAGTACGTTCTTGATAGGTCTGGTTGGTGACATAAGGCAGATAGACCCGGCGGAAGTCTGGGGCATGGTTTAGAACCACATCACACACTTGGAAGGAGAAGATGTTGTTCTCGAAGTTTTCTTCTAGGTCTGAAAGGAACCTGTATGGTATTTAAACAAGTCTAGTGAGGTTTCTAGGCCTTAATTCAACAGTTGGCTGACCCTTGCTATGGCTTGAGCTTGTGACTTCTCTCTGTTAGTGAATAACTTCTGTTGCCTCTCCTTAGTTCTGTGCTCCTTGCTATGCACAAGAATTCTCTCTGAAGCTGTTGCTCGTTTGCTCTTGATTTAACTCTCTGATTCTAATACTCTATTTCTTATTTTTCTTTTATCCTATTTTGGTTTTCCAATCTTTCATGAGTTCTATACCCCATCTCCAATTCTTACTATACAGTGTCCAAAACTTCAACCCAAGAACATTTCTCATTCATTTGTTTAATCCATCAATGGATATATCTACCCTCTTCTCTTCTTTGTTCTTTATATCCCTACCACTATCAGGAATCAAGGAGGGAGCTGAAGCCCAATTTTATCCTGAGACTGTGTCAAAGGGAAGGCTTCTAAGACTGAAAAATGCAGCTGATGATTTAGTGGCTAACAACAGTGAGGCTAAGTGTGTGGTACTGGAAAAAGGGATAGTCTCACATGGTGCTGACATCTCGAACATCCTGTAAACGAGAGAAGAGCCATTGGTGGTCCTGGTTGGAGAGGGTGGCCCGGAGTTGTGTTGAATGTTGGAAATGATCCACAGCAATGTTGAGACTGCGCAGATATGACGCCTCCGATACGATCAGCTCAAACTTGGCCTAGGAGGTTGAAAAGGAGAAAGGGTAGAGAAAAACTTGTGTGGAATCCCTGGTGTATGCCAGCTAGTGAGCAATAGTGCAGCAGGGAGAGCACTAAATAAGATAGAACCTTTCATAACTCATAATCACAACGAAACTTAACCTGATCTGGAGGCAAGGGATGAGAAAGAGTATTTGAGTATGCAAGATTTAATCTAGTGATTGAAAAACATGTGCAAGCCTCAAAGCTGTAAGAAAAAGAAATATGCTTTCAAGAAACACCAACTTTCACACACTCACAAAGGGGTAACACCGTGAGATAATGGATATGTGAATTTGTTTTACTATAGTAACCTTCTTACTATCTATAAGTACTCTATAACATCATTGTGTGTACTTTAAATATATACAATATAATTTATTTTAAAAAACTAAATAAATTGAGCATTTTTAGAACCAAGTATGCAGAAGTAGTATAAAGAGATGAGGCTAGACATACCACCCCTGGGCATATACCTGAAGGAGTATGTGCTAGGACACAATCGAGCCACTTTCACATTCATGTTTATTGCAACACTATTCACAATACCCAAGCTTTGGAAACAGCCCAGATGCCCCACTACTGATGAACAGATTAAGTGGGATGATAGAAAAAAGTAAAGGGGGGTTAATCTGATTAAGTACAATGAATTATCTGAAATACTGAGGCAACTCCCCCTCATTGAACTATCAATATACACTTAGAAAAATGAGGGATGGGAGGGGAAGACAGGTCATGTCTGGGGGTGGGTACCAGTGGGAAGGAGCAAGCAGAAAGAGAGGATGAAGGAGGGGAAATATGGTATTTTGTATTCATGTATAAAAATAGAACAATGAAACCTGTTGAAACTGTTCTAAGAAAGGGAAGAGGGAGGATGAGGGACAATGATGGAGGGGGTGAATCTAATTAAGATATATGTAATCACATATGTAAATGTCACAGTGTATCCCCCTGTATAACTATTATATGTTAATAAAAATATATTTTAAAAAAAGATGAGGATGGAGCAGCAAATAGAAATGAGGTCTAGATTGTTATATGAACAATGTAAGATAGTATGGATTTATGGCAGTGGGAAAATTAAAAAAGGTTTAAGTAGGGGAATAACTTTATAGGATTTTTTTAGAAAAAATAAAGACATTTCTGAGCAAGTATAGGAAACAGATTGGAAGGGTCAAGAGAACCATGTTAGGAAATATTGTAAGAAGTCTAGATGTGAAACGAAGGCCTGAATAGTCATGAGTATGATGAGAGACAACTTTATGACTATGTAGGAGGTAGATTTGGAAGGACTGATTATTTGCTAGTAATGGGACCTGAAAGAAGAGGAAGGGCCAAAGCTAATGCCTTGGTTTTTGAATTGGATAATGTGTGAATGATGGAGTCACTGACTTAACCAGAGTGCTCTGAAAGAAAAAAAGGTTTAGGGGATGAGGGTGATGAGTTCAGTTTGGGATTTGAGCAGAAGTGGAATGAAGCAGGGTATTTGAGAACAAGATGGGACAGTGGTGGTTTTATGGAAAAACCCAATACTTGAGAAATTGTTTGGAGAACTCAGCAGGGGGCACAATGACTCATGGCCAAGACTAGTGGCCTCCTCAAGCTTTTCATTCAAGCATATAGCTTCCACACAGATGCTTGGATAGAAAATAGAAAGAAGATACACCACGTTGTCGATCACTTGGATAACCAATGACACAGTCCGATTACCTTGTAATAAGTGTAATAACACTGAATTGTGGCACTGCAGGCTCAGCCTCTCAGCAATGCTCACTGACCACGTGACTTCGGGTGGCTCATTAACCATTCCAGTCCCCAGTGTTCTTTTTAGTCAGATAGTCACCCCCACCTCAAAAAGACTTTCAAAATAAATGGAGTCTGTGACAGCCCTTTTAGACCCCAGAGGTGCTATTTTATGAAACAAACATGAGCATGTAGGAAATCTCTCTTCTCTCAAAGGCAAGACCAGGGTTGGAACAGCGGCCCTAGTAACTTCCCCACCTCCCACTTCACTGGACTTTGGAGGAGAGAGCTAGAGTTTGTGTCATCTCCCAAGTTTTGACTGATAAATATGGGATGGATTAATGATTTTTTGAACACGTGTGCCTTAAAACTTGTGGTCAGAATAGGGCTTCAAGTCTGAGTATTGAAAGGCTTTAAAATGTATGTCTGTAGCCTTTTAAAATGTATGTCTGTATCCGTTTAAAATGTATGTCTGTATCTGTTTGAACAGGTAAAAACACTGGTTGTCTCTAAGTTCCTTGCAGTCAAAACTTCACTCCTCCTTGACTCTGAAAGGGATGGAGGATGAATATGGCATTAATATTTATCAAACTATACACCAGACACTATGCTAAACTAAATATGTATGTTTTCATTTAAACTATTCAGTGACCCTGAAAAGCAGGCATTATTATCCTCAACTTGTAGATGGGGAAGCTGAGACTTAGTGAAGTTATGTAACTTGTCTAAGACTACACAGCTAATGAATGGTGAAGCTATGATTCAAAATCAGGTCTGACTAACCTAAAATTAACATTGTTCTTTGAGTGATTACTCTTTTTCCAAGCATTTATCTGTTTTATTCCTTTGGGAACTCTTTATATCACATTTTTACAAATGAAGAAACGGTGGCTTTAAAAGACCAAATAATTTGGCGAAAGTTAATTAACAAATATTAAAGTGTGCTTCACATCCTACTGCAGAAAATAATTACTTAAACTTTATTCTAGCTGGAGAAGTAGTTCATGTGGTAGAACACTTGAACACTCACAAGCATGAGACCCTGGGCTCATGCCCTAGTACTCCAAAAACAACAAAACAAAACATTACTGTTTTCCACTGTGCCCTCTTTTCTTTCTGAGAAGAAAGATCCAACCAACATTTCAAACACATCTGAGTACAAGATGCTCTCCATGGAAAATGTACTAATGATAATACTTCGGAACCAGACAAACAGAATCTATTTCATGCAGTCTTGTAATTGGGAGTGGTGACCAAGCAGGGACGTGCTAAAGCCTCGATAAGGTCAATGGACCACAGGATAGGAGTCCTTTTTTTTTTCCCCCTCAAAAAAAAGCCTCTATATGTGTCTTGGTTGAAGAAGAAAACTTTAGCATAGCTTGAACTCCTGGTGCAAGTGGGAAATTTTTGTCTACCCTGAATCAGCAGTGATGAGGTTAATTTTACACTCCTCCCCATGAATTCAGAGTCATGGTCTCTCTGCATGAGCCCAAATCTGTAAGGGGTAGAAGATGGCTCATGGCATGAGGAAACAGGGAGGAGGGACAGTGCTGACATTCAGAAGCAATTCATGTTCTTCAGAGTGGAGAGGACGGATAGTCATGGTGTATAAATGTATATGAGGTGAAGCGGGGTGTGGGGACCGGCTGCCCATAGTGGTGGTGGTGGTGGTGGTGAAGAGATGAAAAGGCTATCAAATATGACTCTGCAATCTTTTCTTTGCCCCTTCCCAAGTCCCCATCCTTCCCTGCAGGTTACCTCTTGCAGTTTTTGGTCTTCGTGGGTCATGGAAAGCAGCACAGTGCTATTACGCACCACAGGAATTTCCTGCCAGAGGGAGCCACTGGAGGCCATAGAGAGGCGTTGCAGGTAGGACTCTGAGGACACCAGGCCCTTTCGAGGCTGCCGGGGGGAGGCGAGCCCGGATGTCTCAGACAGGCTGTCCAGCCGCTGCTGGCTCTGAATCTCCTTGTTCAAAAAAACATCGCTGTATTCCTGGTAAAGTAGCTGGGCTGCAAAGGTGATGACGTGTGGCAGAGAGAGAGAGAGAGAGAGAGAGAGAGTCCGGGAATAGGAAAGGTGAGTGGAGGTCCAGAGACAGAAGCTGCCAGCTGCTGCTGACCTCTGCCAATCCTCTCTCTTAGGGTCTTTACTGCCCTCCTGCTGATAGCCATAAGCCCTGTCCATTTTCGGCACAACAGCCTCCTCAGCCTGTACACCTGCTTCAAGGTACTCACAAGAGTTGATGAGCTTGGAGCAGCGTCTTGAAAAGCCTCCTGTCCCCTCCTTTGGTTTCTTCTCTCTGTGGAGTAAGGAAGGCTCTGCAGTGTTTCTGGCTATCAGATAGAAGCCTCCCCAGTGGTCACTAGATGATCGAATCTTGAACCTTCTGGACATGTGCTGGGATGTCAGGACCAAATCCCTGGAGAGGCTGAGTTGCAGTCTGAACCACTTTGGGGTTATTCATAGCTGCTACGTGCAACATTTACATGGGGTCGGGTTCATGGCCAAAGGGTTTGGGCAGACAGATGGTCAGACGTGGGACTGACAGAACTGGGTAGGTACAGGAACATCTTCCTACCCTGGAATCCTGGTGTCTTTCTCTTCCTCTCCCTAACTCCAGATGACAGAGGCATGTGCCATTCCAGGTCCCAGAACCCTTGTCAACTAAAATCCTAATTAGGAACTCTTAGCAGGTACTCTTGTTAGGAGACAGGGTAACTCACCGAAAAACAACCACTTCTGAGGGACCAGGGGATCTTCCCATGACTGGACTTCTTGAATCTGAAAATGGAAATGGGTGATGTAAATGAGATTTCAGAGGAGCATTTAGAGAAAGTGAAGAAGGTAAGATGTAGAGTGGGATGCCAGTATCCAGAAATGGAAAAAAAAAAGTGTTCCTGTGGACTTGGGAGAGAAGAAAGTACCAAAGCCAAAGCAGAGAGCCATCCAGGAGACCAGTATCAGCTATGTCCCCAGTCCTCATATCAGAATGGGAATTAGACAGGAGAGGGTACCTTATCTTCTCCAAGGAGAGCATGTAGGTGTTATAATGGAGGGAGTTCAAGACAACTTTTGGAGAAAGAGGTGGATGTCAAAGAAAGCCCTAGTGAGAGATGTAAAGATAAATAGGAGGGAAGGACATCGTGATGACTCATAGTATTCTCGTGGGCATCTGTGTTGAGAAGTGTGCATGAGTGAAGCCACAAAGAGAACAGTAGGGACCCAGGAGACAGGAGATGAGATAAGGTGGTAAGAATTGGAAAAAACTCGGCCTGACAAAAGTGTCTCTGTGGCTCTCTCTCCTTGCTTACCTGAAGAGCCTTCAGGTAAGATGGAAGGTCTGCGCAGGCCTTGGCGCTTCCAGCCCTTCTGCTTGCTGGGCCCCTCGCTAAGGCCAACCTGTCCACTGCTGCCCTCTGGTGGTCTCCCTAGGTCCCGCCTGTGGGGCCAACTGGATGCCTTCTCTAGCTGGGGATGGCTGGGCTTTTCTGGCTGCCTTGTTGGGCCTAGAGCTGACCTCCGTAGACCATTGGCTCCTTCCTCAGGGGCTGATCTTCTCAACAGTAATTTTGCAGGGGCGTCAGACTCTCCTGAGCGTCCTGGTTCCACCTTACTTGTAGATCTTTGGAGCTCTGGAGTCCAGGGAGTAGTAGGGGAAGAGGGGCGTAGAAGGTTTGACATATTGCTGAAAGCCATGCCGGGGGACACCTCACTCTTACTCCTATTTGTGGAAGACAAGGACTCCATTGATCTCCCAGTGGCTGGGGGCCAGGAAGTACGTCCAGCAGACGGGGGAGTAGAGACTGTCCAGTCTTGACCAACAGGTCTTTGTTTGGCTTGATCTGCTGAATTCAGAAGACCCACCTGAGTGCTCCTACTCCTTCCCCGGGTCTTTGGGGGTAAGGGGGGTGGTTCAGTGGAAGGATCCATGATGGGGATAGGGGGTAGAGGCCTGTACATCCTTGAGATACTAGAAGAAATGGGAGAATGGTGGTGCTGGGGAAAGTCAGGAGTTGGGGGTAATGGTTTGTTATATTTTAGCCTAGGGGGGACAGAAGCCTGATTTTGGTGGGTACCGTCTGGGGTGGACGGTAGAGGTCGGTGCTGCCTTACCATAAGGGGGTCAGGAACTTCGGGAAGTGGGCCTGTAGGAGGACCATGAAACCCCGAACTTAGGACTAATGGAGGAGGATGGCTGTATCTCTTCAGTGTGGGGGTCACTGTGTGAACAGGGCCATCTCTCTCCATGATGGAAGGATAGATGTGCCTCTTCTCTAAGGGAGGAGGGGGCAAAGGTTCATGGATTCTCATATCCATGGAGACAGTGGATGGGGAAGAACCATATGCAGGATATCCTGTGGCAAAAGTTGAATTGTGGGGGGAGGTCCACAGCTGGCTGTCATGAGGACTTCTGGGCCTCTCTGGATTTAAAGTGAATTCTTCAGAGTCCTGCCTTAAAGTAGATAATGAAGTTGGAGATTCTGAAATGATGCCACAGTCCCTTCTCCTGTCCCTTCTTGGGATCACAGAACCATAGATGGCAGGTTTGGGGGGCCTCTGAGGTAACTCTGAATGAGAGAAAGAAAGTGACCTTCCCACCAGGTCTGGAATCTGCTGCTCTGTCCTGTGAGATCCAGGGAAGGAGTTGCTCCTCAGGTGTTGGGTAGCCCCAGAGCAACTGGCGGGGGGACTATGAGGGCTGGCCCTGGCAGAGCTGGCACATGGGTCTGTGGTGGCTTCTGCAAGGGCAAAACCATGGATGGCAGCCAGGGAACTCTCTGATACCTCACAGGGAGGTAGGCTGTCAGTTGAGAGAGAAGCTCTTGGAGTCTCCCCCCTAGGAAAGGCACTCGGAGGACTGGAAGATGATAAGGCAGTTGTGATGGGGGAAACTTCAGCAGGACTGAAAGGAGCTGAATCTGGGGTCCCTGGAGAAGTCACAGATGGATTGGTAGAGACCACTTCAGTTCTCTGGGTGGACACTGTCCTCTTTCTCAGCTTGGATCCTTCTTGCTGGAGGTCTTGAGCTATTTGGTTGTCAAGTGATTCCCCAGGAGCAAAGGAACCAGCTAGAGAAATGGGCTGGGGAGAACACACTGTTGGCTCTACTGTGTGAATCAGAGCTCTGGGGGTCAGTTCTTCAGGCCTGGGCTCTGTCTGAGTCCCAGGAATCTGAGCCATGGGATAAGAGACATCTGGAAACAAGTCACAGGGAGAGAGGACCTCAGCAGCTACCAGAGCTAGTGGTGAAGGGCTGTGATGCTCCTCTTCTTCCATGCTCCTCTCTCCTTCCACTGCCTCCTGCCCACCTCCATTCCCTGGCTTCTCCTCATTTGACCCTGCCTCCTCCTCAGTCTCCTGTACTGAAATCACTTTCTGCCTTAGACCCTGATCTTGCTTTCCTGTTACTTCCTCTGATTTCCCCACTGTGCTTTGATTCTCTGCATATTGAAAGTCCATACTACTCTCTTCCAACTCCCTCAACATCCTCTTCCCCTGTCCCCAGTCTTCTGGACCTCCCTGACCCTGAGTCCTCCTCTCCTTATCCTCTTGACCCCACTCTTCATAATCAAAACCTTCCAGTTCCCCACTGAGCCCTTCTTTTTCACCTTGTCCCTGAAGCATCACATCATCTTGTATCTGTTCCTGGTTTTGCTGCTGTTCTCTCTCTTTACCACTGACCTGCTCAATCATCTGTTCCTGCTCCCCACAAAGCCCATCAGAACAAACACCCTCCCCTAGAGTTTCTTCCTCTTGAAGTTCACCTTCCTGTTGTTCCTGCTCCTCCAGAGCCTGGTCTTCCTGCAGGTTAAAGAGCCCTTCTTGTCCTTGACTTTTCTGTGTCTCTTTCAACTGCAGCTGTTCTCCTTGCCTGACAGGTCCACTTCCAGGGCCCTCAGTATGGTTGGTCTCTGCAGAGTGTGTTTCACAAGGAGGCAAAAATCCAGTGTGAGCAGAGCTGTCTGGAGAAGTTTCCTCTTTCTTTTCTCCTTGCTCAGTTTCTAATGTCAAAGAAGCGAAATCCGGTTGAAATTCCACCTCCAATCTGCTGCCCAGTTTGCTGGATTTGGGGACAATGTCTGGCGATTCACCCTGTTCAGGGCACACCCAGAGCCCTGGGGGTGCTAGTGTTCTTGCTCCTCTGTCTGCTGGACTTGGGGGTACTGCCTCCTGGAGCTCTGGAGCGTCACAGGCCTCAGTCACAAGGTTTTCCTGGTTGGTCTCCACATCTGCAGAGTCTTCCTTGGGGAAAGAGGGTATACTCCCAGTGGCATAATCACTCATGTCTCCTAACTCTCCCGGCTGGGTCACCAAGTATCTATGTCCATCTGTCCAATTAAAGGATTGATCCTGACCTTCTTGACCCTCAGGATCCAAGACAGGGATCTGGTTGCTCCTCATGATAACTTCAGGGATAACTCTGAATTCTCCTAGGGCAGGAATGGGAGTGGAGGCTCCATGTTGGAGCTCCTCAGCCTCCATTAGGGCTGAATCCTACAGAAGAACACAAAAGAAAGGTTTCTAATGCTTTTATTGATGAGAGAGAGAGAGAGAGAGAGAGAGAGAAAAAAAAAAAACTATAAGCAAGATAAGTTAAGATAGTCATGGTGGCTCATACCTGTAATCCTAGCTACTCGGGAGGCGGAGACAGGGGGATTGTGAGGCAAGGCCAGCCTGGGCAAACGTGAGACCCCTGCAACTCAACTGACGCTTGGGTATGGTGGTGCACACTTATCATACCAGCTATCAGGAAGCCTAAATAGGAGGATTGAGGTCCAAGCTGGCCCAGAACCAAGACCTAAACTAAGACCCTATTCAAAAAATAATCAAACAAAAAGTGCTGGCAGAGTGGCTTGAGGGTAGAGCACCTACCTAGCAAGTACAGGTCCTAAGTTCAAACTCTAATACCACCAAAAACCAAAAAGATGAGTGTACATTTCTGATTTCATTTAGTCATTTTTGATAAAAGGTACAGCAAAATAAGCAAAAGCCTCCACAAATTTCTCATTTAGCTATTCATTTTATAAAGATTTACCTAATGACTCTTTTAAGTATAGGGAAATTGGTACTGAAAAGGAAAGACATGGTCCTCATGGGGCTGTGGTCTTATGGAAGAAACGGATAAACATTTCAATTAGAGTGTAAGACCTCTGTCAAGAGTGCTAAAAGCTCCAGTGGTCATTACCCTCTTGATTATATTATGTCGATGTCTGCTTCTCCCTGCCAACTCTCTGGACACTCAGGGTGACTCAGCCTCATATAACTTCCAGACGGTGTGTGACACACCCTAGATCTAACAGCCCAGGGAAGCCGTGTCAGGAGTGGGACCTTCCTCCTAAGCTGCTGACAAGGGAGTAAAATAGGTCAGGCTATTACAGCTGACATGCAAGGCACTTGAGTTTCATCTCCTTTACACAGGGTCTGGATTTTACTCATCATTGTATGTTTTTATAGTGTCTAGCAGAGCCTTATAACTAATGAGCGATTTTGTTTTCAATTATAGAGGCAGCTGTTATAAAGAGGAATGATAACTAGTCTTATTATATTTAATATGGTTCATAAAGCTGTATTACCGGCATCATCTTACTCTCTCCTCTCCAACACCAGGTAAACTCTTTTCTTTATTTCCCAAGATTGTGAACTTTCTTCCTCTCTTCCCACTTCCAGCAGAACACCTCATATCCTACTTTGCAGAGAATTTAGAAACCTGTGTAGAGTACCTATATTTCCACTAATCCATCTTCCCTCTTCTTTTTCTTTTTTCCCTTAGCGTGTCTCTTCAGGGCTTTAGGGTATGGATTATCTCTTTCTCTCAAACCTCCAGCTTCTCTGCTGGAACTACTTCATCAGTACTTAAGCTTTCCTTTGTCTTCCTCATCTTTTAAATGTGGAGGTATTGTGTCTCTCTACTGTCACCTCACATCCCACCTGTCTCCACCTAGCTTCACCATTCTGCTAACACCCCCTATGTTCTTAATTCTAAAGAAGGCTCTTTGACCTTTACGTGGGGTGGTTGGTTTTCAGTATCTAACACTATTGATGTTAGAAATACTCCTTTTTGTTATTTATGCTTTTACATTTTATCTATGCATTAGGTTTCTGATCCTACAACTGGGTTAAACTATACTTCTCTTTCAAATAATTATCAGTTATAATTCATGTCACTCCTCCTTGGTATCATGTATACAATTATAATTACATAATTAGTGTGTATTTTGATTTACTATCAATTTCAACTAATAGGTGGTACGCTACGTGAGATGAAGAACCACCTCTATCAAATTCAATTGTCTACACCTACCACAATACTTGGATCACACTGTGTGCGCTTCATAAATACTTTGCACATAAGGAATAAAATTCTTGTTTCTCTCCCGGCCCAGGTTTGCCATATCCAATCAATCACCAAGTCCTATACAGCCACCTCCTAATATCCCTCAGGGCTGTCCACTGCTTGCCCTGTTCATGACTACAACCTGGAGCAGGCTGTGTCCTCTTACCAGGACACTGAGGCAGGAGCACAGCCTCATCTCTTCCTGTCCTTCCAGCCCCTCCCCCCATCTGATGACACCAGGCCCTACCTACCAGCTCCCCCTCCTAGGCTGTAGGCTTTTCTATGCACTGACCCATGGCCTGGAATCCCCTTCTGCCCTACAGTTTTCTGCTCCTCCTCAAACACACATTGCACCTTAATATCAGCTTTCCAGGCTAGACCACCAGCACCACAAAGGTACAAACACTGCCACGATAACTGTGCAATTCCTTTGCCTGAAGTTGAGTTGCCCTGAGCAAAGATGTGATTGAGAGATGAAGAAGATAGAGGTAAGAGAGTGTGGTTCACATTTTAGTTTTGCCTTTTTTGACTCTGCTAGTTTTAACATAATCATAGAAACCATTTTATCTATTTGAACATCACTTTTCTTACCTTTTTCTTTTTTTTTTGATGGTACTGGGGTTTGAACTCAGGGCCTACTACTTGAACTATGAACCCAGCTCTTTTTGCTTAAGTTCTTTTTCAGGAAGGGTCTGGTGTGTTTTTGCCTGGGCTGGCCTCAAACCATAATTCTCCATTCTCTACCTCCATGTAGCTGGAATTACAGTTGTGGACCACCATGCCCAGCTTGTTTGAGATGGGGTCTTGTTAACCTTTTGCCTAGGGTAGCCTGGAAAGATGATCCTCCCTATCTCTGCATCTCAAGTAGCTAGGATTTCAGATGTAAACCTCCTCACCTGGCCCTTTTTCTTATCTTTATTTATTTACTTGTTTAATTTTTCTGGTGGGACTAGGGTTTGAACTCAGGGCTTCGTGCTTATGAAGCAGGCATTCTACCACTTAAGCCACACCTCCAGCCCCTTTTTCTTATCTTTCAAAGGGGAATAAAGTACTTCCTTCACAATTATAATGAATATTAAATAAAATAACATTTTTAAAAGTTCATTGGTATCTATAAGGGTTATAGAAACATTAGGTACTGTTAACCTGAGAGACAGAATAAGTGTAGGAGAGAAATATAGGATTTATTAGCTAGAGGGGCCTTTGGAGACACAGAAAACTGCTCAGTTTGCAGGTGAGGAAAGAAAAGATCAAGACCCCCCGACATTTATTCAGATTCCCTAAGTAAATGGTATATATAGGACCTCTATCGAGGTCCCTTGACCTAAGTCTGTTGTGAACAACCAGCTGTCCAGCTGTGAGAAAGCTGGCAGGTCACTCACTAGTCAAGGGAAGACCCCAGGGGCCTTTGGACCTCTTGCTACAACTGGCCCTGAAACCTTTCTTGTCTGTTCCAGATTTAAAGCAGCCCACTGCCTGAATGCCTGTGGTTCTGTTGAGTCACTGCGTGCAGGCACAAGTGCACACACATGCCACAAACACACATACAGAGCCACCCTTGCAGTCTCTGTACTATAGAGCCTGATATAACCAAACAGGCAGGTCCCGGCACCCTGCAGATGTAGGATGCGACAAATTCCAGGCCATCCCACAGACACAGATACTATCTATATGGAACAAAGAGATATGTCTAACAAGTGTACCCAGGTTGAAGGACTTTTATGTCCTTTTCCAGTTAACTGACAGTGTGTGATTTTCGTCTTATATCTAGCACTTAAATACACAATATTGTACACAACACTTCAATGTGACCTTATTCTCTCAACCACAGGCTAAACAACATATTTGCTTTCTGGATACTTTCTGAAACTTCCTTACTACCTGCCTAGGGAGATCATATAACGAACCCTGTCATCTCCCTTCAGCCACATCTGTCTCCCACCATAATCATATCCTCCAAACAGGCAATCCGTGCATTTGTAATTGTGTTTCTGCCATATCCAGGCTTTATCTATATGTACCACGTGCTAAATAGATATTTTTAGTTCCCATCTACGTCTGTCTTCTGCAACCTCACACTGTCTTTATCCATTTGGAAATATCAGTGGTCACTTGTTTAAGCACCATTCACTCCAAGGGTGGAACATACCCCATTCTCTCTTACTTATCCTGTCTTAATAATCCTATGGCAACCAGACGTGACACAGCCAGCATGTGACACAGCTGAAGGAAATTTGTTAAACATGGTCTTACTCATGTAAAGTCATTAGAAGGGAAGTTATCTTTTTTGCACTACCCATTCTGTTAGAGTTCAAACATCCTCATCTCCCTCTCCACGGGAGTGAGTAATCACTATTTATCTGAGCACAAGGCACAGCATCATGGTGATCTGATTTCCTTCCACACCAGACAGTGGGTTGCATCTGTACAACTCCATCCATTTGTGTCTTCTTATAGGCAAAGCCTTAACTCACCCCAATAACAGTGTACATCAGTGCATGCTGTCTCTCCTAAAGCCCTCATCACCTTAGTGATGCATTTTAAATGCATTAAAATTGCATTTCAAAGATATTCCTTTTCCCAGTCACACTACTTATTCTTTGAACTGATATCAAGTTCTGCATACATTTTCGAGGACCTTGTTTCCTGGATTTTTTAGCAATGTCAATTTAAAATAGTCTGACTTAGAAATAAACACCACTGAAATACTTTTGAGATTATACTTCTGCATTTACATACTCTGTCTTCTATACTTCTACCCTCCTGCTCCCTACTAAAAAGTTACATTCTCATTTTGTTATGAGATCACCATAGAGATGTCTAAAATTAGTCACTGTTTGACATTACTGCCCCTGATACTACAAAGAGTTCAAAATAACAGTAGTTTTCTGGACCACCAGTTGCTAATACCTGTGTTCTATGCACCATAGGAAGGTCCCACAAATCCAGTGAAGACTATAATAGCCATATTTTATCTGTTTCCTAGTGTCTGAAAATATCACATATCTACTGCCTCACAGACCAGATGGTCTTCTATGAAAATATTATAAGTGATGAAGCTTATGACGCCAAGTCCACCTATGGCCCTGGTGCCATCCACACAGAAGGTCTAAGTGACCTGTTTGTGTCCTGAGCAAAGAGGGTGACCTTGTCCCAGTTCACCTTGCAGATACATTAAGTGACCAGCTCATGTTCACTTCGAAAACACTGAGTAACCCAGCTCCTGTCTACACCAAATGCTACATGTTACCTTGTGTCTATACCACTGACACCGAGGCTCCTGCTCAACCCATGATCCCATGGGCAACCCCTTTCCTACCCACACCACATAGCAACTGACCACTCCAGACACCACAAATGACGTCTTCTTGTCTATTGCAAAGATATAGTGCATAATATAGCGCTACAGACAACCTCAGACTGATCACGTTACAGGCAACCACAAACTCCAGGGAACCCTGATACATGAAGATGTTCAACTATATCCAGAATCACTGTATTCTTTTCAAAAGAGGAATTCCTTTACATTCCTCCTGACTTTGCTCTTCTCCAGTCAACTGACAGTTAATGACATACATTTCACAGTCTCAGAATTGACACCCTGTCCCCTCCTTTCCGGTCACCAGGACCCCTTTCAATGGTAGTGGCTTCAGTTTCAGATTGATTGACAAATGATGCCCATTTTGCTGGGTCTAGACCATAATATTCTTCATCCTCTAGGTGTAAATAACACAGGAAGTCTGGGAAGCGGTCAAGCTGGGGGTTGTTTACTTGGGAGATGGGGTTTTTGGAGTAGGCTAAGGATGCAAGAGCAAGGAGTGTAGTGGGGGAGCCAAAGAGGAAGGAAGCTGAAAGCTAAACCACTTTTCTCCCTTGTCAGTTTGGCCCTTCCCCCTCAATCTGACAACTGTGCTGGCCAGAGTTCACTCCTAGGTAGACAGGAGAGCAAGACTGCCCTGGAAATCCAAGTTCCAGGAAGGGGAGAAGGGGACTGAGGTCTGAAAACAAGTGGTATCAGGATTAGGTCTTCCAACCCAGGTTGCTAGAAAGCAATTATAAATGATGCTCAGAAGGTATATTCTTGTACCTGGACCCCAGGCCACACCTCTAAGCAGCTCCCTTTGCATGTCTCTAAGTCAAAATGCAATGTTGTGCCTATGTTGTGACTAACAAGAAGCTCCCCATATATAGGCAAACGAGGGAGGGGGGCTGCAGGGCAGAAGGAACAGTTACAACGGGTTACCTAGCTTTGGCTAACAGAAGAGAGAGGTGTGTACACAGCCGCACACAGGTAAGCATGCAAAAAATACCATGAAGATACCGAAGAAAGGCCCAGGCCTGGATACAAAACAGGAGACAATACCATCTCCAGGTAAGGAATAGTGTAGAAAGAAAATCTCAGTTATTCCTTATTATGGGGGATTAGCTTTTGCCAAGGCTTACACTTTGAAGAAAGAGTCGTGATTATTGGCCCGGGAACATCGCCGGGCAGGGTGCCCATTTCCAAAGCTGGGACCACGTTGCAAGCAAAGTTTTCAAAGGAGAGCACTTTCTCCAGGTCCCTTCCTCAGCCCCACCGGTACTCAGCCCCTCACCCAGAGTCCTGCCTATCGGCCCAGCCCCCCATTTCCGGAGCCTGCGCCCGGGGACCTGGCTGGGACTGGTCTCTGGGGAGGCCTAGCTTCCTCTTCCTTCCTGCCCCTGCCTTACCTCCGCCCCGCTCTACACGGCCGCCTGGGGCCCCGAGCTGAGAAGGGAGGAGGAGGGCACCCACCTGGTCGGTGTCACATGCTGCCTCGGCCCAAGAGTCCCCTCCAGGTCCCGGCGCCGGCCGCGGTCCCCAGCCAGGCCCGGCCGCCCCAGCGCCCCACCCGCGGCCCGCCCCTGCCGCCGCCGGACGGGAGGGAGGGATCGGGTTCTCCTAAGGAAGTTTCAGGTGAGGAAACAGGGACACACCTTCCCGGGGGAGGAGCAGGTCCCCTCCGCGCCCGAGCCTCATTGGTGTGGAAGAAGCGCCCGTCAGAGCCGGGAAATGCCTGGCCTAGCCGAGCGCAGCCAGCCGGGCGCCCGGGGACCCAGGCCCGCGGGCCGTGCGGTCCAGGGGGACCCGGCCGGCCACAGGGCTGCGACTAGGACAGGAGGACTTGGGACTGTCCCGAGTCCCTGTGTGCCTCTGAGAGCCCCCTCTTTGTTATCTTCAGGTCTTCACCTGAGTCTGCAAGGACCTTGTGTTTGCCTGTGTCTGGATGTGGGAGATTTGTGTTTGCCTGAACATATGTCTTTACTTTTACTTCTTAATTTCTCTTCCTTGATGTTTACCCGTCTCATTGTATAAGATAAAGGGTGTCTTCCTCTGGTCTCTCTTCTCTCTCTCTCTTTCTCTGCCTACACATTGTGCACCTCTGAAAGATGTCCATGTCTTTTCTCTAGATTCCGTGTTTGCTTCTGAATTCCTGAGTTCATTTTAAGATGATTATGTGTCTCAGGGTGTGTGTTCCTTTTCTGTCCTTTGCAGAAGTCTCTCTGTGTGTATGTGTGTGTGTGTGTGTGTGTGTGGGAGAGAGAGAGAGAGAGGGAGAGAGAGAGAGAGAGAGAGAGAGAGAGAGAGAGAGAGAGACAGAGAGAGAGAAAGACAGACAGAGACAGTGATTGAGTGAAAAGTCCCTTTTATGTTTAAGTCTCTGAGCCTATGTCTGTGTCTTTGGTCTGTGTTTTCTCATACATATGTGTTTCCTGATTCTTTCAGTGAAACATTGTGTTCTGTGGGTCCGAGAGGCCAAGCCTGAATGGGTGTTTCCACTTGTCTCTCCAACCACTTCAAAGAATGCCCAAACAGGAACCAGTGTGCGCACACATACAGAATTCCTTACCTAGGGGACAGAGGCTTTTGATGTTCTGTTTATAAGACCGCTCCCCAAACCCGTTCATTACTCCAGGGATTTCCATAGCAATGTAAGTGGAATAGAATCTTAACGGGCTCTCTGGCTATTTTGCTTCACCACGGTCCATCAGCCCAAGCACCTTTGTGGGTTAGTCCAGATCCTGATCACTGTGCCCACAGGTTGTTGCGTTGACCCTGGCTAACAGGGTCACCCATTTTCTGAAGGTCTCTGTAGAACCGGAAGTGGAAGTAACTCAATAGGAATGGCCTTCTCTCTGTCCTGAGTACCTCTGTGGTCAAAGAATGTGCTACTTTTGTGTGCTACTCTAAGGATTAAGCAGCCTTCCCTATGTTCTAAGCTACCATCGAATATATTGGATAGGAAACAGTAGGAAAATCCAACACCAGGATCCAGTTACATAAGAGCAGGTCAGCATGCTTTATAAGCTCAGCAAAGCAACAAGAACAGTGAGTACAATAAGTCAAAAAGTTTAATCTGGTGAAAAAATTTAAAGTATTTCTAGGCTAGGAGCAGAGCCTGGTCCAAGGAGTGAGAAGATCCTTTTTTCTCATGGATGAACAAAGTTGGTCAACCTCTGATCCTTAGGAAGCAGTTATTGGTCTCTGGTACCTTCCATATTGCCCACTGGGAGCGGGGAATGTAGACAGTCATGGGAACTGCTTCCTAAACCAGCGTGGCATCCATTTGGCTTCTTTTGGTTTTCCTTGATTACCACTCTTACTCCCTTTGTTTTTCTGAATTTTGGGTCTCATAGATTTGACCTGCTCTTGTTCTGCCAACTCTGATCTGTCAGCACTTTTGCTTTTAAACAAAAATTCTTTCTTAACAGTGCCTGACAGTTATACATGTTGAATGAGTAAGTTTATAATAACAAGATGATAAGGAAAGGAAAGGCAAACAGATTGAAAATAAAGTTATTTTACGATGAGAGATACACTAGATGGGTGGAGAGTAATATTGCCCTGCTTCCCTATGCTTCAACAGCTTACAATGCATTTGTTATATTGTCTTCAAACAGAGATGTAGTGTAGATGGGGTTAATCTGGTTAAAGTACAGTATATACATACGTGAAATACTAAGGTGAAACCTCCTTGAACAATCAATATACACTTAAAAATTGAAGGACAGGAAGGTAAAACAGATCTATCTGGGGGAGGGTACCAGTGGAAGAAGGAAGGGTAAATTGCGAGGGTGAAGGAAGCTGAATATGGCTAATGTACTTTGTCCATGTGTATGAAAAGTGAACACTGAAATTTGTTGAAATTGTTCTAAGAAGGGGAGGAGGGGATGTGGAAGAATGATGAAGGGGTGATTCTAATAAAGATATGAGCACATATGTAAATGGCACAGTGCCTACTCCCCCATACAGCTAACATATGCTAATAAAAATTTAAAAAATCAGTTCTGGATTGCCTTTGAGATCCAGTTGTGAAGTGGGGAGAGGGTCTGGGAACTGTCTTGTGTACTTGTAAGTGCTGGGACACAAAAGATGACAGTGACCTATTTTTGAAGCAGGAACTCATCAGCTTCATCCTGGGGCTGCCACCAGATGTCTTCATGGTGCCACACCCATCTTCCCACTTGGTGGGCTCTGACAGTTACCAGGGATAGTTCTTTGAACACTGCAAGGCCCTCCTAGCTCTGCTTTTTTTCTGATCCTATAGCCTACCTTTGAACCTTTTGGAACTAATTTTGAACTAAGTTCTTTTTTTTTTTTGACTGACTGGTTTCTTCATCTTAAAATCCACCCTGACATGGCCACCATGGTTCTTAGCTATCTTGTTTTAGTCTGATGAACTTATTTTTGTTTTCTAATTTTCGGTTTCCCCTTGTTTCTTTTCTCAACCTTCCCACATTGGTTCTAGTTTAAAGGCATAAGTACTAATTGCCTCCTTCATTTTTTCTTTTATTCATTTACTCAACATGCATTCTTAGAAACCAGATGTACAAAGAGCAGGCCTCTGTTCCCAAGGATCTTTTATCACATAGAAAACAGTTATCACATGATGCTAGCAGTGTGTGACACATGTTATGTTTAGAGGAACACAAGTCCAGTGGAAGCATGGAAAGCAAGCTGCACTGCCTAGGGAAGCAGAACAGGTAAGGTGTCTTGCAAAGGTACTCTTTCCTTTTTAGAGGGGGATCGAGCAAAAGCAGACCAATAGGGAAATGGAATATTCAAAGGAGCTGCCTGAGTACCTTTTGATCAGGGAAGTGCAGATAGTGTGGGTTTAACCAGAGGTGTGGTAAACAAATAGCAGAGAATGAGGTCAGAACAGTACTCAGGCATCCAAATCATGAAAGGCCTTGTAGAACACGTGTGCTACTGAGTCTGGGTGTTATCTTGTGGAAATGGCCCTTCTTTGGAGAATTTTAGGCAAGGTCATGATATGATCATATTAGAAGGTTAGTAAAAGCCATTCTGGTTGTAATATGAAGAGTGAATTGGAGTAGCTAGTGAGATGGAGATGCAGGTGACCAATTAGAGGGATGTTGTAGCCATTAGAAGGATATTATAGCCCTGTAGGTGAGAAAAGATGGTGCTGCGAACTAATGCTGGAGCAATGGAAAAGTGAGGGAGGGAATGGATTTAAGAGTTGTGATGATTGTGTATTTTTGAAAGTGAAAAATAAAGTCAGATTTTAATAATTAGCTATTGGAGGTAGGGGCAAATAAAATGATTCACTCTCGGGAGTGTTTATTCTGCCTGTAGGAGACAGTTTCCTTATTATGCTCTATCAGAATCCCAGAGTCTGGCGCTATGGTTTTATCACAGGAAGAACATTAACTGCTTTGCTGCTTGCCTTGGATTTGTACTTCACAGGTTGAGATTTACTTCCTTCCTTCCTTTTTCGTTTTTTGCAGGACTGGGGTTTGAACCCAGGACCTACACCTGAAGCTACTCCACTAGACCTTTTTTGTGATGGGTTTTTTTGAGATAGGGTCTGAAGAACTATTTGTTCTTCAGACTGGCTTTGAATGGCATTATTCTTGATCTCTGCCCCTTGTGTAGCTGGGATTACAGGTGTGAGATGCCAGCACCTGGCTGGCATTTTGTTTCTTGATGTGGGAGAAAGGTGTGGATTAGAAGCTAACAGGAGATCCTTTCCTAGGAGTTCAGCCACAGTTGTCATTTGTGACTTATCCAGGGGTTCAGTTTGTCTGGTTTAGTTGAGACTAAACCAGTTCTGGTTTATTCTGATAAAATGGGGGATTCTGGGCATGTTACTGAGAAAATGGTCTGTTTTCCTTACTAAGGGACTGTTCCAAAAATCCAGCCTTCTCAGAGATATCACATCAAGTGTGGAAGAAGAGGATGGAAATTTCAGAAATTAAAGAGGCCACCCAGACCTTACAAATGCTCTGAATTAGGCTCGTTTTTGAATTATTAATAATGTGCATAACAACTAAGTGTGCATTGTGACTCAAAAGTATAATTTGTAGGACATCAGCATCTGACTTCCCCAGTGTACTTGTCATATCTTTGTGGGTGCTTCTTAAGCACATCAAGCTCAGGATTCATGGAGTTCAAGCTTGTATAGAAGCAGGCAAGAAATATGGTGGAGACACTGGAGGTGTGATTCAGTTGGTAGAGCACCTGCTTTGCAAGAACAAAGCCCTGAGTTCAAACCCCAGTCCCACCAAAAAAAGAAAAGAAATAGGGTGGATTGCAGATTCTGCAAGAATAAAAATGGAATCAGGGAAAAGACATTTTGTGCTAGGTGACTAGGTATGAGGCTGGAAAGATATTAGAAACAGGGAATGTTAGGCCAACAAGGAGAAAAGCAAAGCAAGTTTTCAACTATTTATTTAGTCAGGAAGTGTGATTGCTGTTTCCCATTGTTACACTCCCGGTGTGAAATTTGTGGGCCGGTGTCAGTGTCGAGGGTTCTTGCCTTCACAACAGAGAACTAGCTCGTGAGGCAGCTGATTGACTTGTGAGACAAGGCTGGTACACGAAGTAGGATTTATTAGAGAGAAAGGACAGGCGGTGCAGTGGAGCCTGGAAACCGCTAGCTCCCTACTCAGGTGAAGGCTGGGGCTTTTATGGACGCTTTAACTCTGGGTTAGGGTAAGATTTAGGTGGGTTCTTATCATGGGCATGGATTCGCTCTTGTGGGCTCTCTTCGATGAGCTGGTCTGTTTGCCCCTTATTGGGGGGAAACAACCTTGAGAGCATTCTGTTTATCAGCCCCGTGCAGATTTATGAGACCCTGTATCTCCTCCTCAGGGTGAAGGAATGCAGATTTATAACTCCTTCTCAGGGTGCAGGGCTCATAGTGCTCTCCATGGGGGATGGGATACTCACTCATCTGTCCTTGAGGTTCCCAGACCCAACACCATGTAACACTGGATATGCATGTGTGACATAATTTTTGAGGTTATGAAAGCATAAGCAATCTTTTGTCCAGGGCTTATCCTGGGATGCTGGGGGCATGGTGCAATATTGCTATAAGGGGCTGTGCCTCTGAATTGGAGCTCATCACAGCCCTTAAAGCTGGATTATGAGGTGCAATGTTAGCACGGATAGACAGAGGTCACTTGTAGTCTTTGGTTTAAGAAATTTTTCATCCATATATTCTTATAATTCAAAGAGAATTTTTTAAAAAGACAAAAACCTGACTTGGAATCAATAAATTCTATCACAGTATTTATTCAGGTTCTCAAATGAATTAACATTTTTGAAGAATCAATTTAGCAAACATTAAAATAATTGTTATTTTTCAGTTTTTGTGTATGTAGAGGTACTTGGTAGAATGATCTGGGTAGGAGGTAGAAGGAGAAAGGAGGCTGTTACCTTAAAAAGAACAACCAAACTATGCTTGGTTCTAAGAGATGGATCGGACACTAACTCTGATGTCAAGAAGTTCAACATCTAATGCAAAGACAGATAAAAATAATGGTGCAATGTGGTACAGTTGTTTTTCTGTTCCCTTCCCTGGTTCTATATTTATGGATTCAACCAACCAGGGATGGAAAATATTTGTAAAGCAAATAGCATCTATTTTTGTACATTTGATAATGTAAAAATTGTTTCTTTGTTAATATTCCCTAAACAATATAGTATAATAATCATTGACATAGAATTTATACTGCAGTAAGTATTATGTGTAATCTAAAGATGATTTGAAGTATTTGGGAGTACGTGTGGAGGTTCTATGGAAATACTACACTATTTTTATAAGGGACTTGAGCACTCGCTCACGATTTTGGTGTCTATTAGGAGTCCTGGAGATGCACTGCAGATACTGAGGGACAAGTGTACATGCTTTGATAGGAATGTGTACCGGATATTGTGATGGTGTAGAAGAGGATCAGATTAACCTTTTGGTGAGTTTGTAAACCAAGTTCAAAGTGATGGTGTCTTCATGTGATGTTAAGAGAGCACCAATTACATTGTTACACTCCCTAGGTCACTAGAGGTTTGTAATTCTTGAAATATCTTCTGTAGGAAGAACATACACATTTTAGTCTATTTTCTGTTGCTATTAACAGAATATGCAAGACTGGGCGATTTATTAAAGGAAAGCAGTCTATTTTGGCTCATGGTTCTGGAGGCTGTGAAGTTCAAGTGCATGACCCAAGGGCTTTATGTTGCTTCAACTTGTTGGAAGGAGATGGGACTAGTTGCACGCAAAAGTGAGAGAGCATGAAGGACGAGTTCGTAACAAGCTGTTCTAGTGGTAACTCCTCAAGTACCAAGACAGCTAGAACTTACTCAAGCAAGAAACCCTTGCACTAGTGTTCCATCTCCATGGCCCAAACACCTCGCACTAGGCCCCACATTCTAACACTGCTCCATTGAGGAATTAAGGTTCCAGTGCATGACATTTTGAGAGATGCCTTCAAACATGAATACTCTTAGCAAAATTAAGAGTATTTTAAGAGGACTGGGGTGGAGGTCACACCACACAGATGACGAGGTCAGGTGCACTCAGGGTGGACTGTAGATAGATCCCAACACACAAATGAAACTGATGGTGTGAACAGAGACCATGGACCCTGGGACTTAGCCGACCACATTAAGGAATTGTGTTTTCATCCTGGGGGAACAGTGGCAAGGCCACTGTTCTTAAGATCACTTAAGAGCCTATTGAATTATATCTGTCCTATCCCCCTTCTTATCTTTTGTTTGGATTTAGATACCTCTGCTTTAACAGTTGCCTCTTGGTAGCATTTCCTCTTTCCCTATGTCTGCATAGTCTTTTAGATCCTTCAGGACTTATCTCTAATATCACCTCTTGATGAGGCTTTTGTTTGTCCTGTCTTCTGAATTTCCAGAGCGTTTAAAGTTAATATCTATGGCATTTCTTAGGTTCTATTATAATTTGCTCCTTTAATTTTTATTTTGGGGGAGCTGAGGCAGAAAGTAGAATGAGTGACAGTCTTCACTTCATGGCACATGGTCTTTTTGTTTGTTTATGCAAACCTTATTCCTTATTTTTCTTTTTTACTCTTTTTATTGTAAAGAATTCTGTCCTGTTTGTGTGCATGTATTTTTAATTTATACAAATGCTATTGTACTGTCTTATGTGTTTAAATTTTTTAAATGAGAGGGAGTTTTAAAGATCTACTCATTTTTCTTTACATGTGTATAATCTGTTGCTTTTAACCACTGCTCATTGCTCCAAAGTGTGTTATCATATTTTACCTGTGCTCTCTTTTAAAGGTGGTCACCCAAATAATTTCAGCTTCCCTGTGACGTGACGAACACTGCTGCCATGAAGATCTGTGTTCTTTGTGGCCTCAGGTGAGAAATTCTCTAGGGTATAAATATCCAGGATCAGAATGATGGGTTTGGAAGGCAAAGGTGTGTTTATTTGGCAATGCCCCGTTAATTGCTTCAGAATGGCTGAACTGCTATGTGCTCACCATAGTTCAACAGTCTTTGTAGTCCCATGTCCCCAGCAACACCTGACACATTTTGATTAATCTAGTATCTGAAAAGTGGTATTTCATTTCTGTCTAGATTTCATTTTCTGGTTACTGCTGGATTTGAGGATCTCTTTGGGTACTTGTTAGCATTTTGTGACACATATTGCCGATTCACTCGTGTACCCAATTTTCTGTTGAGTTACTGTCATTTTCTTGTTGACTCGCAAAACTTTACTGTATGGTAGTCTCACCTTATTAACAGTGTCACTCTTCTCAGTTTTAGTTACCTGTGCCCAACTGTAGTCTGAAAATATTAAATGGAAAAGTCCAGAAATAATTAGTAAGTTTTAAATTGTGTGCTGTTCTAAGTAGTATGATCAGATATCATGCTATTGTGCTCCATCCTGCCTAGAATATGAGTCACTCTTTTGTCCACATTGTATATGCTACCTTCCCTTTGGTAAGTAGTAGCCTCTGGGTTATCTGATAGACTGTCCTTATAGCATAGTGATTGTGTTCAAGTGACCTCATCTTAGTGGTGGCTTTCATGCAAGGAAAACATAAAACATGGAAGGACAGACTAATCCTGACACTAAGCAGCAGTAGGGCAGGGCATTAGGAAAAACAAAATGTAGTTAATATAGGGTTTGGTACCATCTGTGATTTCCAGCATCTACTGAGAGTCTTGGAATGTGTCTGTTATAAATAAAGGGGAACATCTGTACAGTCTCAGTGCTAATCCTCTGCAAGTTTTAGACATTAAAACATTGTCTTCTAGTAATCTGAACAGAAACACAAATTTTTCTGCACACTAATTTGTCTTCAGTTTCTTAATGGCTTTATTTTTCTATTCTAGAATCCACTTTTTATATGATATTAAGTGGATATCTAATTTTATTTTTCTCTACACAGTGAGCCAGTTTTTCACACTTATTTCCATTTTCCTAAATTTTTGCTACAAACTTCATTATGTATTTAGTTCTCATACTGCATGAGTCTGTTTATGACTCTTGCTTTCTATTCTCTCTCACTTGTCCATTGTAATGCTCTTCCTCCAAATTCTTTTTATGACAGCGGTTTTGCATGACATCTACATATGGGTTGGGATGGTCCTCTCCCATCTCCTCTTTGTTCCTGTTTGTCAACATTGACTTAAGTATTTGTGAGCCTTCTGTAAATAACCCCTTCCATATGAGTTAAAGAGAAGGTTTTCAGAGGTTCTCATAAAACCCAACTGCAGGCTTGGCAGAGGTTGATTTGGGGAGAATTGATATTTTATAGTAAAAATTTATTCTTCCCAAGAGTATGGAATGTCTCTCCAATTATTCTTTTCATTTTATATTTTCTTTAGTAGATTTCTTTATTAGTATTTTTATTAATGAAATTCACAGCTACATGATAGATTTTGCACTGTTGTGAATTAGATCTTGTTTTACAATTGCATTTTTCTAGTGCATTCTCCTAGCCTAGATAAATGGCTCTTGCTTTTCATTTCTTCACTATATGGTAAGTTTCTCAAGTGCAGAGACCGTGTCTCTTGTTTCTATATCCCAGTGTTTAAAACATCACGTAAAGCTGGATGCAGCTCACTCGTAGAGTACTTTTTTAGCATACATGAGACACTGGCTGATTCAATTCCCAATAACACACACACATACACACACACACACACACACACACACACACACACACACACCCCAAATGAAACATAACATAGTGTTTGTTGAATGAATGAAAGTAAGATTCATAGAACAGAATGGTCTCCTTTCATATTGTGTCCACACAAGGGCTTCATGGAAATATGCACAGCAATGGTAGCAAAAGCTTTACTATGAAGACCAAGGAGTAGTGTATTCCTTTACATGATTGTCTACCTGGCTGTGCTCAGTTGGTTTCCCAAGATGGCTCTCTTAGTCTTAACTGGCACCTCTGTCTGTGTTCCTCTGGCCAGATAAGTGTTTTAAACATAGCTTTCTGTTGTTTACTGTGTATTCCTCTAGGTACACAAGACTTCACTGCCAGACTGGTGTTCAGAACAAAAATCTTGACTAAGATCTTCCTGCACAATTCTAATGCTTTCTGTGGTACCTATAGAATTAGCTGTGTTGGCCTTTTCTTTTACCCAGTAATGAAGCATACATTTAGAATTATTACATGGAGATAATGAACCTTGGATCTCTAAAAGGGGAAAGGAGAATTTGAATACCAAGACCCAGCTACACTTAAGACTGGAGCAGGGTTGGATATAGTTGTAGGTTCCCTGGATAACTTTAAGTAAATGAAGAGATAACAGAAAGGAATGCAAGGAAATGAATAAATAATTCATTTGTTCAACAAAAAATTTCATTAAATGCAATGTAAAAGCCTTTCTCAGTCTGCCTCTTGCCTTCATTCATTTCCAGTCTCCCTCTGCCACTGTCTGTCTTCTTGACTCTGCTGCTCTCTGTTCTGGCCATCTCTGACTGCTTGTCACACCATCAGTGCGCCTGCTGTAGTTTTACTCCTTGATCCTGCTAGATAGTAATTTCTATGTCAACTGGTCTTCTACCTTTCTCTGCCTATTTATCAGCTTTCTACTAGTTCTTTTCAGTGATGAGTGCATATGTTATTTCACCTCTGAAACCATTCTTAACTTCTTCAAATGGAGAAGTCACTATTCTGTGTCACCGTAACATATTCAATATGGACTTCTGTTAGTGCATTTATAATGCAGGACATCATAACTAATTTTTACATTTATTTGAAAGCTCATTAAGATTTGGGACCATGGATTCTCTGATATTGTCAGTGTGGATTCTGGCTTAGAGTAGGTGATCGATGAATACTTGGTAAATAAATAATTGAATATATTCACCATGGAGAGGATGAGATTTTGATCCACTATTGGTCTTGTGGCTTCAGATCAAGAACTGATTTTCCTGGTCATCTACAAAATGAAAGCAATTTATATCTATACTTACTCAATCATGGAGACATTGTGAGAATTCATCTGTATTAATCAACATGGGCTGTTATAATGAAATATCACAAACTGGATGGCTTTAGCAACAGACATTTAATTCTCACAGTTCTGGTTGCTAGCAAGTCCAAGATCAAGGTGCCAACAGATTTGAATTGTGGTGTGGATTCCCTTCCTAACTTGTAGTTTTCTGCCTTCTCTTTGTATCCTTCAGAGAGAGGAAACTCCTGTGACTTTTCCTCTTCTTTTAAGGACACTAATCCCATCCTAACAACTTCAATCTCATGATCTCATCTATGTTCAATTATCTCCCAAATGACCCATCTAATACCATCACACTGGGTTTAAGATCTCATATATGAATTTAAGGGAAGCACAAACATTGAGTTCATAATGTATCTTACATTAAAAAAAACTATGAAATTGGTTGAAGCCTTTGCAAAAGAAACACTCCAACTCTGGAGCCAGATGGGTGAACAATAACCTTGTCCTACAATTGATGGTAGGGGAATGATGGGGAGTCTCTTCTTCCCTGCAAACCTTTCTGTTTCACCTCTAATCTTTATGGCACTTAGGGGGTGCTTTTCATCACAAAGGCTGCATATCAAGACAATCTTTTAAGTTTTTTTTTGTATAAGAAACGTATGAATCTGGCTTTGGTATGGCTCAAATGGTGGACCACTTGCCTAGCAAGTGGAAGGCCCTAAGTTCAAGCCCCAGTACTGCCAAAAAAAGAAGAAAAAGAAGAAAAAAAAATGAACTTTTAGAACACACGATTTAAGATTATTCAATAAAGGGAGACAACAGTCACCTTTTAACCTCTGAGGAACACCTTGCCTGGATATCAAACAAACCCTGAGATGGGAGAGTGTAAAAATTGCCACCAAATGAATTATAGCTCAATAGGGATTATTGGTCAGAAGCACATTTGAATGGGAAACTATGAAGCTCAACTGACATCTAGCCCTGAAGATGGTCCTTCCATTTTCTCAAGATAGAGGGTGATGAAGAATGTACCTTAATGACAAATTCATGGAGATTCTAAAAGAAACTGAAAGAAAGAGCAGCCTGAGGAAATATGTACCACACACATCTCCCTTTTGAATTGGAAAACAGAATTCAATAGAAAGATTGTTACCTACCTGTATTAGCCAGACTCTGTCATGACAAACACCTGAGAAGAAAAGCAACTTAAGGGGAGGAATTATTATTTTTATTTTTTTAGCTCACAGTTTCAGAGGATTTATTTAGTCCATAGTGTCTCGATTCCATGTTTCTGGGCCAGTTGTGTGACAGAACATCATGATAGGGAGTGTGTGGAGAGGGAGATTATTCATCTCATGGTGAGTTGGAAGCAGAGAGAGAGGGAGAGGGACCAGGGACCAAGTATAAACTCTACTTGATGCTGCAGTGACCTCCTTCATCCAGCAAGGCCCCACCTCCTGAAGTTTCCATCACCTCCCAAGGTAGTGTTCAATACACAAGCCTGTGGGGGATGTTACATATTTAAACCATAACACAGTAATTCAGGCATACATTGAAAGTAACGTATCCTCTGTATGTTCAGGCCCTCTCTATCTGCAGATTATACTTCTGTTCATACTGAGTGTGCTTAGTCATTTTTTTCCTGTGATTATTCAACAAACAATGAAGAATAATAACTGTATCCCATTTGCTTTGTGTTTAATATCATGGGTAATCTAAGTATGATTTGAAGTATATGGAAGAATGTATGAAGGTTACATGCAAATAGTGCACCACTTTACAAGGTACTTGACTCCTTGGGTTTTAGTATCCTGGAACCAGTCCCCTGTGGATGCCAGGAAATGATTATATGTGTTGGGAATCTATATTTCCTATCCTTATTTTCTCATTGCCCTATTTTTAATTTACCTCTATTTAATTTTATCTTTTTTCTACACATGCACACAAATACATATTATACATACAAAGATGTTTCTACTAGTTCTTAGATTGATAGGAAGGAGTTAGTGTTCAAAGATTTTCCATAGTGGAAGCTTAAAGCCAATATTTTTGCTATCACTTTTATCACTTTTGCTATCACATATTTCTTTTTCTATTTAGGAGAAGCTGGAAACATGCATTATGTTCTTTTCCTTGTGTCTTATTTTTGGAGGGGAGCTAAAGTCTTATTGAAAGAATAATTTGAAACTTCTTCTGACAGACATAATACAAGCCAAAAACTGGTAACAGTATGCTACTTATTTTGAGCACAGAAATAATCTTAGTTCTGCTCTTCTTGGTCTAACATGGGTGGATCCCTTTTGTCAATAGAAAGTTGCTGGCCTAACCTCAAACTCTTGATTTATGTCTACAGGGGTCGTATTTGATTTCACTGTCATGGTCCCCAGGGACTGTACTTAGCATCTGTATCCCTTTCCACCCTTGATCTTACTCTCCCATTCCTGTTCTAAAACAAGGCCAAACAGCAGGTTCCTCCCTTATGTTGATAGTGGGTCCAGAGTTTCCTGTTGTCACTGTGCCCTGAGGCTCCCACTCACCCTGCCCATACCTCTCCTGTGGGAATAGAGAGAACACAGAAACAGAAGGGAGAGAGGAGATGGTCAGCCACAAACAACTGTGTCATAGTGTTGACTGCCAAGACACAGAGATACAGGATGGACAAAAGAACAATGGAGCCAAAAAGAGGACTAGAGAGGGAGATGCCACTTGCTTCAGCAGAAACCTTCTTCTATTTCTCTTGAAACAGAATTCAGGGTGGGGGTATACTGAAGATATTCAGTCATAGAAATCAAGCATTTGAAAACAAATGTAAAATCAGAGTGAGGACAGTTCAATCCTGTCTTTTTAGAGATGACTAAACAGCTCAAGAGCTTATTCCTAGGTCCAACTAGGGCTAGCATCCTCCCCATATCTCTGGCTACTTATAAAGATTTCTGAGCATTTACTTCAGATTGTCAACACTCTGATCTCATTATATGCATAAGTTAGTGGTAGTCTGATAATTATATTATGGTCCCTGTCTTAAAAGAACATGGAACACTTAGATGGACATGGTAAAATAAATACAAAAAGAAAGAGATGGTAAAAATAACATTCTAAAGCAACCTCTGATCACCCAAAGATGTCTAAAAATAATGATGCCACAGAAATGCAAAGAAGCCGGGTGCCAGTGGCTCACACCTGTAATCCTAGCTACTTGGGAGGTGGGGATCAGAATGATCTTGGTTCAAGGCCAGTCTTGGTAAACAGTTTGTGAGACCCTGTTTCCAAAGTAACAAGAACAAAATGGATTGGAGGTGTGGATCAAGTGGTAGAGTGCCTGCTTTGCAAACATGAAGGTCTGAGTTCAAACCCCAGTCCCACAAAAACAAAACAAAACAAAACAAAAAAACAAAGGTGGTAAGGAAAGGCTCTCTAAAAGGAGTGATGGTTGAGCTGAGTTGGGTGGAAAGTGTGGGTGGGTGTGGGAGATGCATTTCCATGAGCACTCTAGACACTCCTTAGTTCCCAGGTCCCTCCCCTGCCTCACATAACCCTGACAGGTAAGGGCAGCATTTGGAAAAGGAGGGTGCTGAAGGCTGAGCATGAATGAAGCCTTGAGACATCAGCTCAGGTATGTATGGGGGTGGAGGAAGGTTTTATTACCTAGAACAGTCTTCACTCTTTAGGCCCAAATCAACCTCTACCAGGATGTTTTTGCACAATGTGTTTCTTTGATGGACTCACCAGAACAAATGCAGATTTGGAACTCAATCAGAAATACATTTTATAAAATACTTGAAATACGTTTCTGAAGGATATGTGAGTTTTTGTGCTTGGCAGAAGCTATAGCACCATCTTGTGGAAATAGATACTTCAGAGCACAGCTTTTTTGTTCTGAGAGTTTTACCCATCCTAAAGAAAAATCAACATTTTCTTGGCTTTAGCATACTTTTAGAATGCACAACCTATTGGTAACAGAAAATTTCTCAGGTATTCTAATTCTTCAATGGTTGAGTTAGCATTCTTGACCAGTGTCAGACTTCTTATTTTTAGAATAATCAAACAGTTTAGTATCCAATATTCTCCCTGACTCAGACTCATTTCTTTTGGGATATGAGTCTTTGGGTTTGGGATTTAACCATGTTCCCAGGGACAGTGACTTCTTTGACTTTTAGCAAAGTAACTCTAAATGGGCAGCAAAAATAAAGGAACAAACACTGGGTTTCTTTGCTTTTTTCTGTATCCTCTGGTGTATCAGAGACCCCCTCTGTAAGTTGATAGAGTTCAATAAGTCAGGATTTGGGAAAAGGAAGTTCCCTTAATCCTTAAGAAGCTAAAGTAATTGTACTGGGAGCCCGGAGAATTCATAGCTGCTGGGAAATTAAAAAAATAATCCTTGGAAAAACATTTCATTTAGAATTATAAGTTCATCAAACCACTGAATAACTAATGAGACTTTTATATGTGAGTAGTCTACCCTCCAGTGAAGGAGGGGTACCCAACCTTCTCAATCTTTATGATCCCAGTCTTTCTTTATTATTAATTCCAATCTTTACCAATGTGGTCTGCATAAAACATGGCATTGATCTTCCTGTTTGGACTTTAATAGACTGCCTTCAGAAAAGCCACAGGTTTCATTCACAGGTTTTTTTCATTTTGAAAACAGTACAAATTAAAAAAAATAAGAGGAAAAAGTTACACATTGATGTGCTTCAAGACTTAAAAGTAAAGTAAATTTTTACCTCCACACCTGTTTCCCAGCTATCCACGTCCCTTCCCTGGAGACATCGACTTGGCAAGTTGTTTGTGAAATATTCCCCAAAATATTTGTGTTTATAGGGAAGTGTATTATTTCAAGGACAGCCAACAAAATCCTTGAATTTTCATTTTTCACTTGAAAATGTTCATTACAGATTGTTCCATATCATTACACAAAGAGCTTCCTTGCTTATTTTGCAGCCATACAATGTTCTATTGAGGGAGGATAGCATGGCTTATTTAATCAGTCTTCCCATTGAGATTGATTCCTATGGTTTGTTATACAAATGATGCTTCTGTGAATAACGTGTGCATTTGATGCCTTACACACATGCCAGTCTGTCTGTGGGAAAGATTCCTACCTGGGAACTTGTGGGATCAAGTGGTATGTGCATTTGTAATTATGGGAATTTATACTAAATTATAGTAATGTATGATGCTCCATGCCTTCACTAATTGTACTTTTTTAAAAAAGAATTTTTAACTTTTTGACATTGCGAAACTGATAAGTGAAATATGATAGTTCAGTGTAGTTACTGTTGTAGATTTTGCAATTTTCTTGTTATGAAAGTTGTGTGGAGTCAAGGCCTGGTGTTTCATTTTCTTGGAAGTTACTTTTGTAAATATATTAAGTATTTAAAGCTTTAGGTTTTTTAATAGGCTCAAATTTAAAGTAGCTTTCAGAAATATTCATTGGTGATCCCTCTCCCCACATTCATTTCCTGTAGGAGATTTACCAGGAAGTTTAGAAGCACTCGAGCTTCAGAGCTCCTTCCAAGGCCCTGAACTAATTTTGAACTCATAAATTCATATTCTTTTCCTTAAGGACATTGCCCCAAATTGTATAAGCTCAGACCTAGATACACCCCTGTTGATAACTGTGCAGTCCCACCTCTCTAGTCTGAGTCTCTTATGCATCCCTCCAGAATTAATTTATGCATATATGAGCACATCCACATATAGACTATTCACCCATTCTCCATTTACCCTTGTTCTTCTCAACGTATTGTGAAGATTTCCCTACGTAAGATATAGAGAAGGTCTATGTGTCTTTTTGTTTGTTGGTTGGTTGATAATTGCATGGAATTCTACTGTAAGAAAGTACAGTTCTTTACCTCATCAGATTTCTGTTGATATAACTTAGCTTATATTTATTTTCTTTCATTTTTTTTGGTCATTTTCTGCAAAGTCCAGGCAGATTTCAGAGACCTAAATGACATCTCAGAATCTGATACATTATCAAAATAGGTGAAATTGGCAGAGGGAATTTAAGCCTGGCTTACTCTCCTCTCTTTTTCAAGTATCTAGGACTCAAACTCTTATCAGAACAGGTCACCGGAAGACCTGCTATTCACAGCCTTTTGTGCACATTAAGTTTATCTGTGATTGTGAAACAGAAGTTTGCCTTGCTAAAGCATTTCTGAGAAGCTGAAGGCAGGAGGGACTAACAATAGTAAGGCTTTGTGTCTTTAGGCTTCATATTATTCTATCAGTGTCATTACTCCAGATCCCTACATGGTTGCCACTGTGCCTACACATGGACTGACCTTCAGTCTGCTGATGGAAAGGAAGCCTGGAACATCCCAGGCATGGCACATTTTATGTCTTCTGCATGCCAGTCAATTCAATGTCCTAGTATTTTTACTTTTTGCTCACCTCAATCATCATTTCTTCTCTTCCAGAACAATGCAAATATTGTGAGAATTACACTTTGGATAACTGGAAATGCAGCCTTTCCATTCTCCCCACCCTCTTCTAATATCTGCTGTCCAGTCTTCTATAAGGAACTGTTTTTCTGGAAAGAAAGGATCATACATCTGTTTAATTTGGTTACTTCAAATCTAACTTCTTGCTCAGCGTTACATTTTGTTCATATATTAATGTTACATAAAATGTCTTTGTATTAATAGTTGCATAATATTCCATAGTGTAGAATAAAATACTTTAACAACTTCAGTATTTATTAAAGCTAGGTTTATGTGTAACATGTACAAATTACTACTTAAATTTAAAATCTATATGTATGTATATACTTGTGCCCCCTATATATGAGAAGATTTTTTTGCAGCCACACCACCAGCTACTTTTGCTTTTTGTATTTGTGAATAGGGTCTCACATTTGTGTCCTGGCTGGCCTCAAACTGCTTGCAGTTCTCCTGCCTCTGCCTCCCAAGTAGCTGGAATTACAGCTTTGTGCTTTCATGGCTGTCTCAAATTTTAATTCTTGAGGAGATAGCCCCAGCTTACCTTCAAATCAATCTAGATTGTCATACCAGTAACTATGTGCAACATTAGGAAGTATCAATCTTTTTATTTTTGTTTATTTCATAGGCAAAAGATGATATCTCATGCTTTACAATTCATTTTTCTGATTAGTAAAGGGGTTTTACATCTTTCATCATACTTATTTTTAGTTTTCACTTGTTCTGTGAATAATGCATTTGTTTCTATTTGAATTTATGCATTGTGTTTTTCCTATTAAAAGGTTTATATATTAGTATTTTGTTTCTTATATATAGACACACACACATATATATATTAGGAACTATATTTTTATCTTTTCTTAAAGTGAATCTTCAAGGTATTAAGATGTGTGTGTGTGTGTGTGTGTGTGTGTGTGTTTGTATGGTGTGTGGTGAAGATAGTGGATCTTTTAAAAATATTTGATTTTTAATTGACAAATAAAATTATATATACTTAATGAATACAATATGCTGTTTTGAAATGTATGTACATTATGGAATGTCTAAACTGAGCTGGTCAACATTTGAATTACTTTATGGTGTTACCAGCTTTGTGGTTAGAACTCTTTAAACTATCTCTTGGTGCTTCCAAGAATGCAATATATTGTCATTAACCACAGTTGCTGTGCTGTACAGGAGATCATGGGGCTGATTTCTTAATCTTTGTTTCACTTTTGATGGGCAAAGATTCCCTATGTGTAGGTTGTTGGGAGGCAGTCTGCATAGTGATATTTGGACATGATATTTGGAGTCAGGCTGATCTTGATTTGACTTCATGTATGTCACATATTTGCTGTGTGACCACAGAAAAGTGTTGTACATTCTCTGTGCTTCTGTCTCTTCTTTTATAAAATGAGTGTAGTAAAAGTACTAAATTCATAGACTTGTCAGGAAGTTTATCTAGGATAATGTATGTAATTCAGCAGGATGTATGAAGATAATCTCTTACCAGATACCATCTATTAAAATTTTTATTTATCATGTGGTAACCCTACATGATTTTAAAAATTCTCTCCTTGTTATAAACCCAAAAGAAATGAAATCACCATGTTATAACAGCACTATTTAAAATAGGAAAGATATGGAAACAACTTGTATGTCTGTCAGTGGATGAACTGATAAAAAATGTGGTATATATTTAGAATGGAATATTATTTAACCTTAAAGGGTAAAGAGATCCTATCACTTGGTACAATGTAGATGGACCTAGAGGACAGACATTATGCTAGCTGAGATAAGCCAGACACAGGAACAATATTGCATGGCCTCATATGTGGAATCTAAAAAAGAATTAAAGGTTGAATATATGAAGATAGAGAATAAAACAGTGGCTATCAGGGTCAAGATGGAGAAGAAGGAATAGGAAGATGTAGCTCAAAAGTTACAAAGTAGCAAAACCAAAATAGCTAAAAACTAAAGGAAGACTATAGCTAGAAACACTAGACTGTATTCAGCAGGGTTTTGTGAAAAGAGTAGATTGTAACCTTTCTTGCTTCAGTATGAGACGAGATGATGGATGTTAATTTAATTTGCCACAGTAACCATTTTACTATATATTTACATTTATCTTATAACACTGTGTTGTATACCTTAAGATACACAATAAAATTTATTTTAAAAATTAGAAACAGAGAAACACAGATTTTTTTAAAGTCATAAATAGAAGCCACATCTTTTCAAAGCTCGTCAGGAAAACCAGGGATGTAAGGTACTTCGCTGCTCTGTGTAGACACACCACTGTGCAGTCCAGTGAGACAGTATTCCAAGTCACTTTCAATTTTGTCTGCTCTCAACACCCCACACTGAAGGATGGTGCTCTGGGCTCACACAAGCGATAAGCACTCATCCTGCTGCCATGGCTGGCAATCCCTGGGCCATAGGGACCAATTTCGGGTGGCAAATGAACCGACCACCACACAAAGATTGGATTCCCACTCTTACTTTCCAGTAGTTATTATCGCCACCCTCTTGACAGAGTTTTCAGGAGCAACACACTAACAGGGCTCCTGACGTGGCACCTGGCCTCCCCAAACCACAGCTTCAGTGATTTGGCACCCTCCTTAGAGAAGCCTGTGGTAAAAATGAATCTCTTCTCAGTATGTTTAAATAGTAGGGCTAAAATTTCTACCCTAACTTGTTTATTTTCTTCTCTGTGATCATAGAGTAATAACATGTTCTTAATTATAAGTATCTATCAAACAAAAGACACTAAAAGCAGAAATTTGGCAAATCTAATGGACAATAACCTACCTGAAAAGAATGAAAGGACCCACTGTTATCCCCAGGACAATGTATGAGTGGAAATTTGGACAGATTGGCCATTTGCTTGTTCATTTATTGGGAGTTTATTGAATGTCTGCTTAGAATAGGCCTGTGGCTGACCATCCAGAACATGAATACATGCAGAACCACTACAAAAGATGGGTGCAGAGTTTGTTTAAGACCAGACTGCCTAGTCCTGAATTATGTTGTACCACTGAATAATTTTGAGACTTTGGGAAAATTAATTAACTTCTCTACCCTTTGTTTTTCTCATCTTTACATAATGATAGTATTGATATCTACTTTGTATACTTGATGTGTTAAAGAATTTTATATAGCACCTGCTAGGAGCAAACACTCAATAAGTATTAGAAACAATTAAATTCCACTGTATTGCAACACACAATTAGATGGATTTAAGGACAGTTAGAAATCAGGAGATCAACTCTGAAAATCTGGAAGAGAGGTCCACAGATAAAGGGTCTTTTATTTAATAAGCAGGTTTTTGGTGAGAACCCACCATGTGCTCAGAATGTCTCTGTGCTGCCAATAAAAGGAACAATAAGTTCTTGTTCTTACCCTTGTGGAGAGGTGATAACTCATTGAAAAAATGTACTGTAAATTCTAGGTTAAGGATTAGAAAAAGTTGAAGGTACAAATTTCTTTGCCAGTGGAAAAGTGCCCTGTGTTTTTAGTGGATGGGCTGGGACCAGGTTGAAAGGGAGAGAGGTTCCCCAGGGGCATTTGTCAACTGACTTCCAGAGGACCACTGAGTCTGCTCTGCAGCTTTGACTCCTGGTCAGGCCATTTCCTCTGAGGCTGAGTGGCTTCCATGCCTCTAAAGAGAACATGGGGAAGCCAAGTATGCTAAAGTTTGGGCAACCTGTCAGTACCAGTGCTCTTTCCCTCTAAGGGACATTTGTCATCCCAACTCAGAAAATCTAACCACCCTGACAGAATTAAAATTATTTCTGACATAATAGTAATAAGAACAGTAATATCTTATGTTTTCACGTCTTCAGAAGTTGTCCCTTTGCATGTCTCTCAGTAGCCCACTGGCATAGCCTAATGCTCTGATTATTTACAACAAATAACATGTCACACAATAGCTGCCATGGAAAAAAAACCACCATTTAAAGACTGTGTTAGGAGATATTGGAATTACAAATTACATACATCCAGTTTAGGCAAATTATAAGAAGACTTTTTAATGCCCCTTAATAGGTGAACTATAAATTTGAAACTGTGATGTCAGCATCTTCCACTGTTTTCTGTTTCACTGTCCTGAAAAAGAGCATGACGTTAGAGTCACAGTCTTTTGCTGCTAAGTTATCCTTATTTTTGCACACTAGTATAAAGTCCAGCTGTACTGTTTAGAAAATCTAAATGCTTTTCAATCTGGAGCCCAATGCCCATGATTGGCTATAGTTCAAAAATTTCTTTTCACCTTTCCTTCTCTTCTTCTGGAACATTATGATCTCCCTCTTTTTTTTAATAGCAGTTAGGATTATTAGTTTGGCAGTGAAATTCCCTAAATTTGATCTTAGTATTTATTAGCTGGGACATTATTAGGTTATTTAGTCTGTCTGTATGTGTCTTCACACATAAAATTGATTAATGAGAATGCCTAATTCATAGGGTTGTTAAGATTTAAAGAGCTTATATTGTCAAGTGCCTCACCAAGCATTCAGTAGGGGTGTGTGTGTGTGTGTGTGTGTGTGTGTGTGTGTGTGTGTGTGTATACATGCATGGATATATGAGTAGTGTGTGAAACTACAGATGTCTTGATTCTGTGTCATACTACCATGTTCACTTATAAACTAAACCTCTAACATCAATGAGAACAGTCTCCATCCCAAAACTCTGTGTGTTCTGTGTACTTCTGAGACTCTGAGTCTCCTTTGCAGGCACACCAATAACCTCATAGACTAGGACAAAAAGCCTTTATCCAAAATCTCTGATTGTCTTGGGCTCATCATGGCTGGTGTCAGACCGAAAAGAAATCGTATTCACCTAACAGGGTCTGTGTTGAGTTAGAGTAGACACATTCTAATTTGATAATGTTGATATAACATACTATGTTATCCTGATTAAATAGAGAAGGCTTGGGATCCAGATTGTTTGGGTATAATTGTACCATTTACCATTTGTTTAATGTTTACATGCACAAAATGGAATGATAATGAGAAGTGGATTTGCCATTATGATAATGAAGTTATCTCTAGAAGCTATCAGTGTGCAGTGAATGGCACAGAATGAGTAATAATGTCAGCTCTGAATATTATTATTGAAACACTTCTTTCCATTCACTTGTCTTTGCTTGGGTCTTTCCATCCACACTTAGTGTATTAGTCAGAGTTCTCCAGAAAAACAGAACCAATAAAATACATAAGAAGGGATTTATTAGATTGGCTTACACAGTCAGAGTGTGAATAGTTCCCTAGACATGCAAGGAAACTGGTAGTTATGTAGTCCAAGAAGCTAGTAGCCTCAGAAGGTCAATGATGCAGACCTAGTGGACCCAGTTGAAGGCTGAAGGCCTGAGCATCCCTTAGAGAACTACTGGTGCCAGTCCGCTTTCAAAAACTGAAGAATGTGGAGTCTGATGTCCACAGGTGGCAGTAGTAGAAAAGTACAGCTGCTCAAGAAGAGTCCAGTGGATAAAGAGGAAACTTTTCCCTCTGTGTAACTATGCTTATCTTAAACAAACAAAAATGTTATTTCTCTTTTTTTTTCCTTCTAAAAAGCTGGAAAACAAGAGGGCAGACAGGGGGAGGGAGGGTCAGTACCAGTGGTAATGGAGAGTTGTCAGGGAAAGGTGTAGGGGATGAATATTGTGCAAATACTGTGCACACATACATGTAAATGCAAAAATGATACCTGTTGAAACTATTCCAGTAACGGAGGGGGGGTAGGGGGGATAAAGGAGAGCAATGGAGGGGGTGAATTCAAATATGATATATTTGATACATTGTAAGCAGCTTTGTAAATGCCACAATGTATCCTTATCCATCATAACAATATAAATAAATAACAAATAAAGTAAAATAAACTACAGGAAGCTTTCTCCTTCTGCTTATTTTGTTCCATCTGGCCCCAGCCTATTGAATGGCTGATCTTCCCCACTCATTTCATTGACCCATATGCCAATCTCCTCTGGAAACCCTCAAGACAGACCTAGAAGTGTGCTTTAACAATTTTTTTAGTCATCCCTCAATACAGTTAAGTTGACAACTAAAATTAACCATCACACACAGTGATTAGAAGTTAAGTTTTGACACCTGCTCACTCCTCTGGTTTATCCAGTATGTATTTATTCAGAGAATCATAATGATGGGGGAAGAGTTTCAAAACAAGTGGCCATCAAAGTACTAAGGCAAACTGAAATGTGGGGTTACTTGTGAAATTCCCTGGGAATCACAGCTGAATGTGTGTGGACCTACTCTGACCACAGGAATTCTTGGACAGATTATAGGGCTTCATTAATAAAAATCCATTTCACCTAAATGTATGCAGATTTTGAGGTGAATTCAGTCTTTGAAGGAAGCAGCACAGGTGAGAGGAAGCATGCAAATGCGGGATGAAAATGGAAGGAGTTCCCAATGGACTCTCTGCCTGTGGCTGCAGTATTTAAAAAAGTATTTTTGGTGTGATTAGAAGTGGTAATTGCTGGTGATTCTGTTATTACTGAGCAGACCTGCCTAAGTCAGAGGTATTGGAAGCCATAACAATGTGTGAAGTACATTTATTTCTGCAACAGTTAAATGAAAAAGTTAAAAATAAACAAGATATATTTGTTTGCTGCATAATGGGTGCAGCAAAACTAACTTCCTGGAGAGGAAAAGGGAATGCTTTTCAGAGCCTCTTGGATCATTTAGTCTTAGATATAAAGAGAGGTGTGCACTGAGGCAAATTCAGTACCCAAGATTCCAGGAAATGCTGAGGCTGGAGATTTAGACATTATTCCAACTGAGAATGACTTTCTTTACACAGAGCCCTCCTCAGGGCACCCTTGATCTCTGCGTTCCTCAGGCTGGGTGGTGGGGGGTTGGCATATGGCTGCAAAAACTGTAAAATAGGAAAAGGATCTTCTGAGGATCCTCAGGGTGGTGGAATTTGGGGGCCATGTACATGACAATGGCGCTGCCAAAGAAGAGCCCAACCATGCAGAGGTGGGAGGAGCAGGCTAAGAAGGTTTTCCTGCAGCCCTCCCCTGACTGGATCCTCAGGATGGCCATCAGGATGCACAAGTAGGAGACCAACACAGATGAACACAGAAGTAGCAAAGATGATAAACAACTTGAGAACAGGCCAGTTTGAGGACAGATGAAGTTTGCAGAAGTGGTTGACTTCATGAACCTCAGGATGAGACTCACATGGGCCGGGGTCAAGAGGGATACACATGCCTGGGAAGTGATAACCAGGATGATGCAGACTCTCTAGCACATGATGATCAATTAGTGGAGGGGGTGGCAGATGCCCACATGGATCATAAGACATCACCACTAGGAGGAGACATTCCATATGGGAACATACCAAAAGAGACAGGTCTGCATCATGCATCCAGCAAAGGAGATGTGCTTGGCTGGGTCCAGGAGGTTCACCAGCATCTGGGGCACCACGCTGCAGGCAAAGGTGATGTCAACAATGGCCAGGTGGAAGGGAAAGAAGTACAGGGGGATGTGAAGCCTGCAGTCCGGCAAGATGAGCCCCAGGATGACCCCGATCCTCAAAAGGATGAAGATAAACAAGAGAGAGAAAATTCCCAAAGTGACTATGCGAATCCTTAGGCCAAGACCAAATACAAGTAAGATGAACTCTCTGACCATTGTCTGGTTTACCTACCTTTTATTGTGAAAAAGGTAAAAGGAATAATTTAGAACAGGAGTGTTAGTATGTAGACTTTACTTCATATCATTTTATGAATTTAGTCATATTTAAAAGTTGAACATTTAAAATGAATGTTTAGTTGCATATTAGGTTGTTAATCATTCACTTTAAATATCCAGTTTTGTAGAAGAGATTGTGTCACATATCATGAATACAAAGACACTATTATGGGAAGAGAAAAGGTCAAACCAAAGGAGAAAATAAAATAACCATGGAATAAGGATTGTCTGAGGTTAAACACGTTAAAACCACTGAGAGTTCCTAAATTCTAAAAATAATGAGTAATTGAAGAACTCCAAAAATGAAAATTAGAGGAATCACAGTAGATATGTAATTCCAATTTCTTGAGACAGAAACCAACTGTGTTGCTTTCAGTGTCTGAAATCAACCTTTTCATTTCAGAGTAGTTTACATGATAAAAGGAGAATTAAAAAGATAAAAAGCATCTTTTATGACAATATGATTGTTTAGGTTTCTAGGAGAGAATCAATGAAGGAATTACATATGGTTTCTACTGACTGTCTTTATTTAGCAGTAGTGATGACTACATACAAACAGGCTGTTTGGCAGTTAATCTACTGCTTGATTCATGGTTGCTGATTCACCAAATTTTTTTTAATAGTAACCCATAAAGTTAGTAGAAGTTGTGTTTTTGGGGCCTTTCCAGTGGTCATGTATTATGAGTAGAGAATTTGAATGCAGAGTTGTGGGTATATGGGCAGGCATTCATATATTGATATGACAGTTATGATGAATGTATGTCAGTGTATGTGAAAGATTTCACAACTAGTTCCATAAGTGCTTTTTCTAACTTCTCCCTTTTCTAGTGCAATAAAAAGAGCAAAACCATGCACTAACAGAAATAGAATGTACCATGCCTGGAATGTTGATGTGTTGAAGAATCTGTCACTTGTGCCATGCTTAGCATTTGTGTCATGTAAAATTCAAAAAGGAAAGAAATCACCATTCATAAAAACATTAACTTTGTCTTCTTTCAGAAATATTAAGAATTGCTAAATGCTTTACAGATGGCTAATTTATAAAAACTGACAAATATATCAGTGTAAATTTGTTGTATGGATTACTTTAACAAAAATTGGTATTTCTGTGAATTTGTGATGTGTCAAATAATATTTGGGGTTTTGTGCTTAAGTCCTGGCTAACATTTTTCCAATATACCATCCTGTAGAAATCCAGCATTTTGCTATTTTTGTTAGTGCTATTACCAGGCAAAAATAACTTGAGCCTGAACTATTAAATTCATCCCTGTTGCCCCTGAAAAAATGTTTTTCTCCAGGGCTAATGTAAGGAAGTGACTGCTTTTGATTAGAACCTGGCTCAGCTGTCATTAGTTCCTACAGAGACAGCAGTGAGATGCTACCTACCAAAGAGCTGGTAAAGAAGGGAAATACCATCGCCTCTTGAGAAATAAAACTTGCAAAATCCACTCAATAATGGATTAGAAGAGCAGGAGGATGTAGACAACATGAGTAAGTGTGTAACTGGGCATTATGTGTGTAGTCAGAATCCACTAGAGTGAGGCAGTGGGGAGAAGTCTGTGATTCACTGAGCCCAAATGGAATTGGTTACCCAAAATTCCCAGGCAAGCAGGGGGATAAAAGACATAATCCACAGCAGTGACTGTCAGTGTACCTGCACTCTGTCCAGAGATGTTTTATCTGTTGACACAAGGGTGCTGTCTGCTGGGCAGGTCTGTTCCATTGTCCAGATGGTTGGAGTGATGGATAACTCTTATCAACTGCAGTAGGGTCTCCATCTAACCCCCTCTTCCCTGATCCAATTTTCACCCAGTAAACACTGTTTTGTTTTTTTTTTTTACATTGTTATTAGAATATGATGGTTATACAGAGGGTTTTGTTGTGACATTTCCATATATACATATATTGTACCCCAGTTTGGTTCATCCCCTCCATTATTCTCCCTCCTACCCCATTTCCCTTCTTAAAAGAACTTCAACAATTTTGTCTTTTTAAAAATACATATCATAATAAAATATAGATATATTTAAAAAATAAAATTCATTTAACTTAGAAAAAGAACTTCAACAAGTTTCAATGCTCCATGTATACATATGTATAGAAAGTACACCAAACATATTCATCCTCCTTTATCCTCTTCAGTTATACTTCCCCCTTCCACTAGGGTCTTCCCCTTAATATGACCTGTTGTATATTATTGTCCTTCATTGTTTAAGTGGGGATTGTTCAGTGGGGATTTTGCCTAAGGATTTTAACCTGTAAATATATTGTGCTTGAATCAATCTAACCCCTCCACTGTTCTTCCTCACCATTTTCTCCCTACCCAGTATTGTTCATCAGTTTCCAGTGTGTTTCACTGTGTCTTGTCCATATACAGATAGGATGTATTTCATTAATTATTCACTCTCTATCATTCCTTTCTTTTTCTCCTCCCTCAGTCTCCTCTAACAGTCCTACTTTTGTTTTATTGTCATAAGAACATTTTAATAGTGGTATTATTTTACATCTAAACTCTTAAAATCTACTAGTGCAACAACTAATTATATTGTATAACCATACAACAAAATCAATTATAATAGTCCTTAAATTGATCTTTGATTTATTGTGATATTTCTATACATGCATATAAATGTACTTTGATCAAGTTTACCTCCCCCATTACTTGTTCTTATCCCTCCACCCCTTTTCTTAAACAATTTCAACAGGTTTCATTATTCTATTTTCATACAAGTATATGAAGTGCTTCAACTGTATTCAGACTCACTTTGCCCTCTCTTTACCCCCTCCCACCTCCCACTGGTACAATCCTACTAAAGGAACCATGTTCTGTATATATTTATATGTATCTATGATAATGCTTATATTTGTATTGGACCTATCATCCACATGTAAGAGACAACATGTGGCCTTTGTCTTTCTGAACCTGGCTAACTTCACTTAAGATGATGCTCTCTAGTTCCATCCATTTACCTGTGAACAACAAAATTTAATTCTTCTTTATGGCTGAATAAAATCCCATTGTATATGAATACCACATTTTCTTAATCCATAAATCAGTTGTAGGGCATCTGAAATAATTCCATAGCTTGGTTATTATGAATAATTGCCCAATAGACATGAGTGTACAGGGGTCTTTATTGTATCCTGACTTAAATTTCTTCAGATATATGCCCATGAGTGGTATTGGTGGATCAAATGGCAGTCCTCTTTTTAGATTTCTGAGACGCCTCCATAATGTTTTCCATAGTGGTTGTACTAATTTACATCCTCAACAATAGTATGAGGGTTCCTCTCTCCCTGCATCCTTGCCAGCATTTGTTGTTGTTTGTGTTCTTGATGGTAGCCATTCTAACAGAAGTGAGGTGGAAGGAATCTTAATGAGGTTTAGATTTGCATTTCCTTATGGCCAGGGGTATTGAGCATGCTTTCATGTGTTTCTCTTTTGCTTTTTGTCCATCTGTACTTCTTCCGTTGAAAAAGCTTTATTTAGTTCATTTGTCCATTTCTTTATCGGATCATTGATTCTTTGGGAGTTTAGTTTTTTGGGCTCCAAGTACATTCTGGTTATTAATTCCTTGTTAGATGTATATCTGGCAAATATTTCTCCCATTCTGTGGGCTGTCTCTTCAGTCTTGTGACTGTTTCCTTTGCTGTACAGAAGCCTTTTAGTTTCAGGTAGTACATTTGTCAATCCTTTCTCTTAGTTGCTGAACCATTGGAATTCTATTTGAAAATTATTATCTAAGTCTATATATTCTAGTGTATTCTCTACTCTTTCGTACACCAGTTTCAAAGTTTTAGGCCTTATATTAAGGTCTTTGATACACTATACTTTGAACTGATATTTGTTCATGATGAAAGACAGGGATCTAGTTTCAGTCTTCTACATGCAGATACCCATTTTTTCCAACATTTGTTAAAGAGGCTGTTTTTTTCTCCATCGTATGTCTTGGGTGCCTTTATTAAAATTATGGCTGTTCCTGTGTGAATTTATCTCTGGGTCTTCTATTCTGTTCCATTAGTCTTCATGTCTGTTTTTGTGCCAGTACTATGCTGGGTTTGTGTGTGTGTGTGTGTGTGTTACTGGGGTTTGAACTCAGGGCTCCACGTTTGTTAGGCAGGCACTCTACCACTTGAGCCATTCCACCAGCAAGTTTTGTATCCAAGTTTTTTTTTTAACCATGCTGTTTGTAATGCTATGGTTTGTAGTGTAATTTGAAGTCAGATGTTGTGATACCCCTAGTGTTGCTCTTTTTGCTTAGCATTGGCTTGGCTATTTGTAGTTCCATATGAACTTTAGGGTTGATTTTTCAATTTCTGTGATAAATATCATTGGAATTTTCATGGGGGTTGCATTGAACATACAGATTGTTTTTTATAGTTTAGTCACTTTCATGATATTAATTCTGTTGATGTATGAGTATGGGAGACCTTTCCATCTTCTGTTGTGTTCTTCAACTTCTTTCTTCAATGGTTTATAGTTTTCATTGTAGATGTTTTTCATTTACTTTATTAAGTTTATTCCTAGGTATTTTTTAGGATTTTGTAAATGGAATTTTTTTCCTAAGTACTTTCTCAGTCTGTTCATTGTTGGTGTACTGAAAACTAGTGGTATTTGTATATTGATTTTGTATCCTGCTTCTTGACTGAAGGTGTTTATGATGTCTAGGAGTTTTTTGGGCTTAGGGGTATGTCATCTGAAAATAGGGATAATTTGACTTCTTCCTCTTCTGTTTGAATTCTTTCCTCCTATTTTATTGCTTTGCTTGAGAATTTTAAAACTATGTCTAATAAGAGTGGAGAGAGTGGGCACCCTTGTCTCATTCCTGACTTTAGACAAAATCATGGTTTCAGTTTTTCCCTATTTAGTATGATGTTGGCTATAGGTTTGTTATATATGGCCTTTATTATGTTGAGGTACATTCCTTCTATTCCTAGTTTCATCAGCGCTTTTATCAAGAAAGGTTGTTGTATTTTTCCCCTCCTTTTATTTTATCATTTTTATATTTACTTACATGTGTATACATTGTTTGTGCCACATCCCCCCCCAATCCCTCAGGTTGTTGTATTTTGTCAGAACTTTTTTCTGCATCCATTGAGAGGATCATGTGATTTTTGTCTTTGCTTCTGTTAATATGCTGTATTGCATTTATTGATTTGTGTATGTTGAACCATCCTTGCATTCCTAAAATGAAACCAACTTAATCATGGTGTATGATCCTTTTGATGTGTTGTTTATTGGGTTGGCCTATTTTATTGAGAATTTTTGCATCTATATTCATTACAGAGATTGATCTATAATTCTCTTCTTTTCTTGTGTCCTTGTCTGGTTTTGGAATGAGTTTAATACTGGCTTAATAGAAAATACTGTGCTTTAATTAGTTTTCTTATGCAGATATTTTGACAAAAAGGGAATGTGGTGATCAGCAAAGTACTTGACTGATTTTGCAAGTACATTTTAAAAGTAAATTCCATTTAACCTTATTCATTCTTCTTATTTTAGTTTGGATCATATGATATGATTGAGAAATGTGTATATTAAACAAAATTTCCAAAGCTGGATCAGGACCAGGCCTTTGACCAAGATCACATTACTACAGTGTAGTGCAAGGAAAGCCTTTCTGAGCATCTCAGTGGCACCCTGAAGGGGCCCCAGAACTCGTTCTTTAATGGCAACAGATGATTGTTTACTTATAAGCATTATCAATAAATTGTTATACTAGCAAGACACAAATAAATTCTAAGGAAAAGTTTAAATTCATGACACATGACCAGAGCTTATATATTTCATTTAGGATTCTAAAACAAATAAAACACTGTTCTAGGCCCAACTTCTAAATTTATTTGGAAAACACACAGACATATAAAAATACTTGGTTGTGAAAATGTGCTTGAATCTACAATTTTTGGCAAATCTTTATCTCTATTAATTTTCTACAATTTCTTTTTATAACTCCCTGAATGATTACGTATAGGAGAAAATTCATTACTTACAAAGTGTAAATCTCTTTGAAAGTTAAATGGAGAGAGATGACGAAAAGAGGACATAATGAGTACAATAAGATTCTTTAAGATTATATATAACATAGATTAAAAGTTTGGTTTCTTTTATGTGGATTGTTAATATACTCACTAGGATAAAGAAACAGGTATTCATATTTAAAAAAAAATTCTTAACACCATAAATGTTGGTTGAGTGAACACAAACTGGATAAGTACAGATGAAGGAGCAAATGCCTTGCTGGTTTTGTCAGACCATCCTTGGACTGGAGTTTCTGCTTTGCTTAAATTCTTGCCTATCATAATTCTACCAAATTAAGGGCAAATTCAGACATTTTGAATTTTGATAATAACTGTTGTTTACCCATTGAATACTTGAAAGACATCTCATTTTTTTATCCCATATTTTATTTTATTCTGCTTGATACTAAAATCAAGTTACCTGAAATAAATGGTCCCAAGGATTGTCAGAAGTGAAAGCAGAGACTAAAAAAATTTAACTGTAACCCAGTTCCAAATGTAAAAGTTCCAAATTCTTTCATGTTTAAAATTATATACTTTACATGTATGTGCACTTTAGCACTTTAAAAACATGAAAAATTGTTTCATGACTAATGAATGATGAATCATTCCCATAGTTTCAAAGTACATATCTAAGACAAACCATTTCTTTATACCTGAATGAACTTGTCAGTACTGAATGGAGCCTGTGTTTTAAGAAGTAAAGCTGAAGATTTGATGGGCTGATTATTTTTTAGTGTTTTGGGCGTGAGTCATGTGTATTTCTAAAATAAGAGTTATTTTTAAATTCTTGGTTCAACTAAAGTATTGATGGCCTACATCTAAGTAATGAATGTCTGCTACAACTAATGTGCCTGGTAAAATCTGCTTATCTCTCTAGATAGATTGTCTCCCTGTCCCTATTCTGTGCTTCACTGAGTCTTGTCTTTATTCTGACAGATCTTTTCCTTCTCTGGGTCTCTTTTTTATGTCTTTTCTCCGTTCCCAATTTCCTTGTTTCTCTACAGTTTCCCATTCCCAAACTCTCTCTTTCCTGCCTCTCCCTAAGCACCTCTACAGTATTTCTTGAGACTTGTCCATGGTTCCAATAGTTGTGTGTTTCCTTAGAGGATTTAGATTATATAGGAAATCCACATTCAAGTTAATTGTCTTGTGAGCAGTCTTACAAAATACTGTCTTATAATTCATAATAGCAATACTATCTGCCAACCCACTTATCTGGGATACTGACACATTCTCTCTTGATTAATTAAGGCCAATAAAGCCTACTGAATTGTGCTTCATAATCAATCTCTTCACAGTTTGTGTTTAAAATATACAGTGAGACTGAAGAAATCTTTTGATCTAATATGTGATACAATATTGATATTTTGACCATACATGGTGCCTAGAATATTTATTGACAGACTTAATATCAATTTGGTTAAATATAAGAAAGCAAAAACAAGCTTTCCACATTCTGCCTAGAGCCAGATTGTCAGGCAAAGAAAATGTTGAAAGGCATTGTCGTGTAGCAATTAAAGACCATGGGCACAGGAGTCAGACACACCATCGTTAGTGGCATGACCTGGAGTATACTTCTTAACCTCTCCAGGCCTCAATTTCTCTTTGTTAAGAAGGAAAGTGATAGCTCTTACTTCACGACTTGTACTGAAGACCCATTGAGATAATACATACATAGTGAATACATTTCTGGTATACAGTGAACACTCAACTGGGATGTTGAGAGTTATCAGTCTTTTTCAGTGCCTATGACTGTAGGGGCCTCACAAGTATGGCCTCTCCCATGTTCACAGCAGTCTAAAAACCACTCACTGCATTGGCTATTATCTTTTAAAAGTCAACTTTGCAGTGTGATTATTAAAGTGTAAGTCGACAAGGTGATTCATAGGTAATGTATTCTTCATTCTTTCATTTCTCATCAACAATCATAAGTTTATTGCTATCTTGCATCTGCTTCTCCCCAAATAAAACAAAACTAAACTAATTCTATATAGTCATGCTCTGTATCCATAGATTCTGCATTTGTACAGCATCCAACTAAGGATACAAATATGAAGAAAAAATGGTGTCCATATCAAAGAGTTGCAGAATTATTTGATGTTTACTTACTTATTTCTAAATTTTCAATAGTATAAATTAGATGTACAAAGGGGTTTCATTGTAATACTTATCACATGCATTTAATGTACTTGGATCAAATTCATTTAATCTATATTACTCTTTCTTAACTACCCTCCCTTCTCCCCCTCCTATTAAACAGCTTTTAGTGGCTTTCATTGTGCTATATATATATATGTATATATAAAATGTATGTCTATAATATTCACCTCCCTGGTCACCCTCTCTTTCCCCTTCCTCCTCCCCACTAGCTTATCCTTAAACAGTTCTGTTTTATAGTCATGTCATCATTATCATTATTATTAGGCCTATGTTAATCATATGACAAAAAATATGTGATATTTGTCTTCTGAGCCTGGCTTATCTCACTTAACACGATGATCTCCAGTTGCATCCATTTTCCTGCAAATTACATAATTTTATTCTTATTAATTAATTAATTTATTTATTTATTTTTGGCAGTACTGGATTTTGAGCTCAGGGCCTCATGCTTGCTAGGCAGGTGCTCTACCACTTGAGTCACTTGCCAGCCCAATTTTATTCTTCTTTACAGTAGAAACTATGGGGTGAACCACAGAGTCTAATTGTACTGATTGGTCATTATTCCTAAAACTACACTTAAAAGTTTAGCAACATTTACATAGCATTTACACTGTAAGCATTATAAGTAATCTAATGATGATTTAAAATGTAGGGGGAAGATGTGCATAGGTTATATGCAAGTACTGTGCTATTTTATGTAGGGCATTTGATCATCCATGGATTTTGGTATCCTCAAAGAATTCTAAATCCCAACCCCTGTGGATAACAAGTGATGAGGTATATACTTAGATTATTTGTGAAGGATATGTTCAAAGAAGTAATCATTAACTTTCCCTCAAACTATCCCTATAGTAGAATAATGATCAATACATGCCAATGGTTGCAGTATAAGTTTAGCTGTTAATAAAAGACTAGACACTACAACATGCTTAAATAGTTTATTGTAAAATAGAATCAGGCAACCTTGTTTGTTCCTACATTTGGACTCAGGGATCTCAGAAGGGGAAGCACCTGGAACCCGGGACATGGGTTTCCTCAGAGTTTCTGTGACAGCTGCAGAACTCTTGCAGTATTCCTGGAACCTCAGGAAGGGAGGTTTTGTTCTCTGAGGGCTTAACCTAATTGGCAGCTCTTGAGGACTCAGTGGAGGGTCTGATAGCCAAGCCATTGTACATGTCTACCTCTGCAGGGAAGAAGGGATGAAGCAATTGTCTTTTTCTGTTTCTTTTCTCATTCCCAGTAAAACACACAATTAGGAAAACAGACAGACACTTGGCACACCTCTGAGACAACAGGTCTCATTATGGTTCTTGAATATTTGACATTGAATTCTCATAGATCCCAGCATTGCTATCATTCCTAGTCTCCAGATGGTTCTGTTGAACCTGTCAGGAAGCAGGACCAGTGAATTAGCTCCTGACATCCAACTCTGCTGCTCTGCTTCTCCCTGGTGTAATGAGGGTCCCTTGTACTGCAGCAGAAATGGGAGGATAGGGGTCTGAAACCCATCTGAGAGCAAGTCACATTCCAAGGTGTGGAGATGCTGAGGGACCTGGTTAGGTAGGTCTGGGTTGGATTAGGTCTTCCTAGGAGGGGGCCAAGATATCCCCATGGTACTTCTGCTTAAGGCAGTGTTTTCTAGATCACAAATCTCAGATGTAGGTCAGATGTCAGATTCTCTGTTCTCTGTTCTGAAGGGAGTAGGGTGCTGGATTCAGACATTGCCTCTTCCTAGGAAGACAGGAGCCTCTCCAAGTTACCTTCCCTTAGAAGCTGCTGTTTCTCCCAGGCAGATGGAGAGCCTTGCTACTGAAGGTACTCATTTGTAACTCATTTCTTTTTTATATTGGACAAGGGAGAGTTAGAAATTTCATATCAAAAGCCATTGTGCAGGCTGGTTGAGTGACTCAAGTGCTTGCCTAGCAAGCATGAGGTCTTGAGTTCAAATCTCAGTACCACCCAAAACAAACAAAAAAACCACATAAAACAAAACAAAAATCCATTGTGCAATTGAAAAACTAATGAGTTTACCACACTGTGATCCTCTGAGATTTTAAAATAAACTTGAAGAAACCTTTGCATGATTACCCCACTGGAGAACATGCTCACCTGTGTTCAGTCTATACAGGTTCATGGTGAGAAGAAATGGACATTTATTTAGGGAAGATAAGAAGTGCTCTGGACCATGTGTAAAAGCCTAGTGCATAGAAGGCAATCCACAAGCACTTTATGTCTTTTCACAAGTGAGGTGACCTGCCATTAATATAAACAAAAGTCCTATGATATACTGTGAAAATTATAATTTTAAATCATTAAACATTTCCTCACAATATAAACATCAGTTATGAAAAGTCATTTTAGGATAACATGTAAAGTATTTGTGACAAGACAAGGTAAATATAAAAATTTAAAGGGCAGAACAAACTAAAATTTTGGAACAGTATCACCTTAAGTTACCTGTTTTCTATTGCATATGAAGATGTCCTCTTATTAAAGTTGTCACAGTGAAACCTAAACATATTCAAAACATGAGCATATGCAAAGTAAGGTAACAATGCAGGGAAGAGTCAGCTCTTAACTGGAATGAATGTGATCACAAAAGTTTATATTATGTGCCAGTGTGTGGAAATTGGGGCACAGTTTTAAGAAGCATTGAATGAGCTGAAAATCAGTGTGAACAACAATCTTACAGAACACTTTTCTACGTAGTGAACACCTTACAACCATTGGATATAAATGCATATTTGGGGATATAAAAATGAAAAATTAGAAGGTAATCAAGAACAAAACTTAATACTCAGGAATGTCACACAAATTAAAAGTTAGAGAAGTTCCTTAAGAACATAAGTGTTGATAGCTACTACTCTGAATTTTCTATATTCTTTTAAAAGTAGAATGAGATAACTTTAGCCTTGTCAGTATTTACTATATGCAAAGAATTAAAAAATGATAGATATAGGAAAGAACTCAGCACACAGATGACACAGTCTTAATGGAAATAAAAATTAATATGTGGTAGCACTGAGCATTTGATTTACTGGACATTTATACATTTTATTCTTAAAATACTTGTTGATTTTGACCATAGGATAGATTTGAGCGAAACACAAATAAGTGTTAACATAAAATGGGTGGATGTAACTACTTCTCAAAGTAAATTATCATCAGAGAGATCCATAAAGGAACAGGCACTACTAACATTGGAAGAAACAAGGCACTGGAAATATAATAGGGAGAGAGCAAAAAATGGTATTATTCCAAATTGTATTTGTTGAGTAACCGTGAGATGAGAGGGCAGAGATGCATTATGAATTCATAAAAACAGAGAAAAGATTGGTACTTGTGAGATAAAAGTTTGTTTGGTTGCTAGTGTTACCTTAACCAAGGCTTGCAGGGATGTGGTTTTCTTATGCACAATGGTCTTTGAACTGAACAGACAGCATGGGACTGCATATCCCCCTTTTCCTTTTAGGAGGGGTCATTTTTTTACCAAAGGAATTTTTTAATAGCTTCAAGAGCTGTTGTGTCTATGAAGTTGGAATCCTGACTTATAGCTTGTCAGCCAGAAGCAAGGATTGCAACCTGGGTTGTCACTGTCATCTGAAGCGGGGGCAGCCTTGTGAGACTGAGCCCTTCAGTCATCAGATCTGACACCACCTCCAGGTAATCTGTCCGAATTGAATTCATTTAAGTACATCCAGTTGTTGTCCATCAGTGAATTGATGGCTTGGTGTGTATGGAAAACTCTCACATATGTGGTGTCATTAGTGAAGTGTTGGGTGTGTGAGCATAAGCATAGGAAAATCGCCTTTGGTTTTCCCAATCTCTGATGGAACCCAAACATCACAACTCTCAGCCAGTTCTGAAAGGACCAAAGCAGACTGTGCCCAACAGTGCTGTTCCTCTCCTGCTCCCATAAGTTTACAAAAGTTAAAAAAAAAAACAGCAGAAACAATTGGCAAACCTACAAAACAAAAAATAAAACAGCAAATCACATTGAGCCACTGTTGCAAGGAAAAGGGAGGCTTCCCCAGGGTCTGGCAAAAGATCTCTGCTCTGAGTTCTGTGTGCTGACTTTATCACTTTTATCATCAGTTTTCCTAAGATACACAGATTGAACAATGTTCCCTATAGAATTAATATTCAAAGTATGGTCTGTGGATCAGCAAGGTAGGAGAGATGATTAGAAATTTGGATGTCTGCCCATCCTCTTCAGATATGCCCAATCAGGACCTATATTTTTGCAAATCCTCAGATGATTCATCTGCACAATATAACATGCAGTAAGAAGCACTGGTCTATACCTCTTAAAATCCTATCGGTCAGCAATGGCGATGCCCACTCCACATGCCAAGGATTCTGTGAGGGCCAAATTCAGGTAGCTTAGGAACTGACTTTCACCCACCAAGTCCCACTGCTATCATTTTAAGTAGTGGCAGCACCTAAAATTTCCATCCTCTGAATGAAGTAAGAGAGTTAATACTATCTACAGGGTTATGTTGCTAGCAGAAGTACCATTATGACATACCATAGCTATAGAGGTTAGCAATTTGATATATTCCTTTTGAATGACCCATACTCTCTACTCTCCTTATGTGACAAAAAATGTATACATTATCATCATTTTCAAATTAAATACTAAATATTTTTCTTTCTATTATTGTTGTTGTTATTATTATTATTATTATTATTATTATTGTTTGTAGTAATAGTTTGCAGTGGTGGTGATTGAACCCAGGGTCTTGTATATGCTGGGCAAACACTCAACCACTAAGCTACACCCCAAGCTGAATACCTTCTGTAAAATGTCTATAATTTACATGTGGTCATTGTGAATGAGATGTAATTAATCATTTATATATTCCCCTTAAGAAACTTTTGGTAAGACTGAGTAGATCTACAACTACAAGTGACTAATGCACAATAAGATGTTAATGGCTGCCATATTGAAAGTTGATCCACATCACCAATCTTTCAGGATATATTTGTCTTGTACGTGCCACCTGAAAGGTTATAACAATTGTGAATATAAAAAATGAAACCTGAATGTCTTTGTCTTGGTAAAGGACTATTTTTAGATAAAATTCTATAAAACATCTACCCTAATTCCATTCAGTTGGTGAGGCACCAGTGTGAAATGGCTCCATCTGCCTTCTTTTCTGTGGTTGCCTGTTTCACTGTTTTGCTCATCAACACAATTGTCTGGCTTAACAACTCAGATCCTTGGAGTCATAGTTTGTATCAACACATCCATGTTTTTAAAATTTCAGTTTAAAGTTGAGCTGTTCTCTTTAGCAAATGTAGATTCCCTTTCTGTCTACGTATATAATGAGACTGACTAGGAATACCTTGGTTCTGTGTCTTCCCTGAACTAAATGTCAATGTTCAATAAATAACAGTCTTCATTCCCAAATTCTTCATGTACTGTGGTCCTGTAAAAGTTCAGTGCTTTTTGTGAATCTGCACTTAGAAGTCATGGCCTGGATAAGAAGTACCTCATACATGACCTATAATCACTTGGGCTTTATGTAGCACAGAGCAGTTCACTGATACACACTAAACTATAAAGAAATCCTCCTACATTTAACACATCTTAACTCGGTATAATTACTCTTTTTGTTTATTTGATAACATTACTATTGATACATTACTGTACCTCATGTACAGAGAGTTTGAAAGCCAGATCGTCTAAATAAAAGTTCAACATGTGCTACTTTCTGGCATACACATATATGAAACAGACTGAGAACCTGAATGTACATAAACCAGACATATCATGGATTTGATATGGTGATTAAATGAAACAATCCATGTAAAATGCCCTTGATGTGCTGTGTATGCCACTTGGTAAGTGATTAAACAAAATATTTCATTTCATTATAAAAATTTGTTTTATGGATTCAGAAAACCCTGCCTCCATTTATACACAGTAATGAAGAGTTGGCTTGACCACTTGTTAACCCTAATAATAAAGGGCACACGTTTATTCTTTTGAATGAGTCTGACATTTGCCTTCACTGTGATATTTAGAAAGACTCTGGATGTGAGTGGCCATCTTAATCTCAGGACAGGTTAGAAAATATGTAACAACATGAAAACATACTTAAAATGTATGGGAACTCACACTTATTATCAGTTGTCAAATAGAGTAGATGAGCAAAAATCAACCCACAGCCATGGCTGGAGAGCCAGCTAGGTACCAACACTCACAACTAAAATTTCCTATTTTAGGGGTAGGACATTCTAAGGAGGGAAATGATATAAATCTGGAGTAAGAAGAGAAATGCTGATGGAAGGGCATTGGAGAATCACACTTAGAGACAGTCTGTACATAAATGTAACTCCTAGCTCAGCATTTCTGGAGAATCTTAAAACAACCCAAATAGCTTTCTCTGACACTCATTTTAAGGTTATTCAAGGAGAAATGCCCAGTTTTACACTTTTGCTAGATACCAACTAACCAGTTGACTTCTAAATTGTATGTTTTGTCACTGTTCCCTCACTTCTGCAGGTTTTATTCTTTGTCTCTGTCCATTCTCCTATATACCTTGTTTTAATTGTCTTCATTCTGTCTACAAATTAACTCCCTAATGTCAGTTAATACTTTTCATACAAATTTTTTAATACATGCAGGATGAGTGACTGGACATCTTTGAGTGATTCTTGGACTCAGCAAGTGCAATTTTGGGAGAATGGACTATGTATGGTTGCCTTTGCTGCAGTCTATTTTAATTCCAAAATTTATGATATATGCCTTTGGTGAGTTTATATACTAAGGTTAAGGTGGTTGTTGGAATGTATCCAACTTCTGGGATCCAGAAAATGAATTAAAACATAAGTAATTCACATATATTCAGATAAAACTTCATCTCATAGAGAGTCAATGAATAAAATACATATAAAAATTTTCCTGTTAATGAAGAGGAAGGACATGCCCTTTATCATTAAGGCACAGATAAGAATACAGTAGTGAACTTTGGTACAGTTAGGCAGTAATTGGGCACCAAGATTACAAGAGACTAGTGAGACTGGATATTCAAATGTCACTCCAACTGGGAATGACTTTCTTTGCACAGCGCCCTCCTCAGGGTACCCTTGACCTCTACATTCCTCAAGCTGTAGATCAGTGGGTTCAGCATGGGGTTGAAGAAACTATAAAATAGGAAAAGTATCTTCTGCTGCTCCTCAGGATGGTGGGACTTGGGAGCCATGTACATGATAATAGCGCCGCCAAAGAAAAGACCATCCACACAGAGGTGGGAGGAGCAGGTGGAGAAGACCTTTCTATGACCTTCCCTTCACTGGATCCTCAGAATGGTCAGCAAGATGCATGAATAGGAGACCAGGACCAAGCAGAGGGGTCCCACTAAGATGAATGCACAGGCTGCAAAGATGACAATCAAGTTGAGGCTGATGTCTGCACAGGATAGCTTGAGGACAGATAGGATTTCACAGAAATGGTTGATTTCATGAGGCCCATAAAAAGGCAGCCTCAGAATGATACTTACATAAACCAGGGCCAGTAGGGAGCCACAAGCCCAGAAAGTGATAACCAAGATGATGCAGACTCTCCAGCCCATGATGGTCAAATAGCAGAGGGGATGACAGATGGCCGCATACCGATCATAGGACATCATCACCAAGAGGAGACATTCTGTGAGAGCAAAAGTCAAAAAGAGAAAGGTCTGTGCCATGCATCCAGCAGAGGAGATGGGCTTGGCTGGGTCCAGGAGGCTCATTAGCATCTGGGGACTGTGTTGCAGGCACAGGCGATGTTAGCAATGGCCAAGTGAGAGAGGAAGAAGTACATTGGTGGTGTAGTCTGGGATCCAGCAGGACGAGCCCAAGGATGACTCCGTTCCCCAAAAGAGTGAAGGTATAGAAGAGAGAAAGAAGTCCAAAAAGGACTATGTGAATCTTTGGCTCAAGTCCAAATCCCAGTAGAATGAACTCTGTGACCATTGTCTGATTTTCCTCCATTTCACTATTAAAGAAAGAAACAGATAACCATGTGGTACAATTCTTTTAAAACATCAATTTCATTTTTTATTTAATAGATTTTATGTGATTGGAAAATTACTGGAAAATACCTCTAAGATATTTTTTGATTAAATTAATAGGTAGATGAATTATTACTTATTAAAATTTTAAATGAAGTAGATTTCTACAACATAAATGTTTAATCTGACATCCAATTTTCAGAAGAGAAATATGTCACCAGCAATTATTCACTTACAGTCATTAATAAAGATGCATTTGATAACTAAAAATCCCAAAGTATAAAACAGCCATGACACAAATGTTATCTCAGAGCTTTATACATGTAAGAATAACTAGATAGTAGAAAGGGTAATGGAAGAGCTTTTAAAATGAGAATGGTCAGAAAAAAGAGTTTTAATTGCTTTGGTAGAAATCATGATGGAGTTACTATAAGTATTTAAATCTAATTAAAGACCAGAGAGTACTTTACATGACTTCCCCCAAAGGAAATCATGAAGCAACACTTTTTATTACTGAAACTACTATTGAATGACAAAATTGTGGGAACTTGTGTAGTAAAAGGTGATATTTACAAACAATATATATAATGTGGAATGCTTTGAATCTGGGGGAGGAAGGAGGCAGTGGATATATCAACAGATAATGATATATACAACATTTTCTATCTCTATTTCTCTAAAGCATATGCAATCATATACTATGTTTGTATGTGCATATGTATGTGAAATGTGTATCATTGTTTTGAAAATTAGAAACAAACTAACATTGATAACTTAGCAAATGATCAATGGGTAACTCACAGAATTGTTAATTTACCATAGCTTAGAATGAAAATAAAGAAGAAATGGTCTCATGTTTTCCCTCATATGTGGAGGCTAAACCTATAAGTTAAATGTATATATTGATACATGTATGATCATATATATGTACGTACAGAGATGCATATATATATAGTGAGAGAGAGAGAGAGAACAAAACTTGTATTAGTGGGTCTGTCTGGGGCACTATGGGAGGTGGAAGAGGGAAAGAAAATGTTAGAGAATGAAAACTATTAAAACAACCCATCTATATATGAATATAATATAGTGTACTCTACTGCAAGCTGTTGAATGGTAGGGGAGTGTGGTGATAGAGAATAAACAAGTAGTGGGGGACATTACTTTGATTAAAGCATGATATTTATAGGCTTGAAGTACCAAGGTGAAATCCCATTGGTCTGTCATAAAAATGAAGGGCAGGAGGGTAAAATAGGTCTTTTCTGGAGGTGGGTACCAGTAAAAGGGGGTAAGGAAAGGGTGGATGTGGGTGTATATGGCAGATGCATTTTGTATCCACATATGAAAACAGAAGAATGAAACCTGTTCAAATTGTTCTAAGAAGGGGGACTACATGGAGTTGGGGAAAGATGGAGAATGATGGACGGGGTAAATCTAACTAAGATATATTATAAGCACATATGTAAATGTCACAATGTTGTATCCCCTGTACAAATATTATATGCTAATAATTTTAAAAAGAAATAGTTGCATTTTGCTGTTAATTAAACCTTTCATATTTGCAACAACACTATATCTAAAATCCCAAACACAGTAATTTGTTTTGTAAACTGACAAGTAGTAAGCAACCTCATTAACAGAATTGTCAAAAAAGAAATTATTGGCAAATTGATGATTCAGTTTGTCACTTGACATATATCTGCTACAACAATTGATGGGTTTAGCTTTCTGATTTTGGATCTTAGATCACAATTTCCTCAATAAACCATGTTAAGTTCAACATGGTTTCTAGTGGAAACATTTGTCAGTATCATCAAAAGGGTGAAATAATTTGAAGCTTAGCTACTTTTGTACAAGTAGTGTGAGGAATGGCACTTTTCCAGCCATTCCTGTATATTCATCATATGTATCATTCCTCTCTCTATATATCATTCATTCCTCTCTCTATATATCATCAACTATATCGAGATAGTTAAACTGTCATCAATATCAATGGAGATGCCAAGGAATGTTTCCTGAGGAACTTGGTATATGAAAGAGAATTGCATTCTGAGAAATACACTCATAAAATCCACATGCCACTGTTGTGAATAACAATTTAGAGGTGGAAATGTGACAGTAACAGGAAATTTATGACTAGAGAGTTTGAGGTCTTCAAAAGCCCACTCCTGCTGTTTGATTCACTTTTACAGAGGCAGGGCAAGAAGATTTGACTAACTCAGTGAACCCAAATGCTGTCAGTATCAAGAGGTACTGTTTTGGAGAAAAAGTAGAAAAAGAAGGAAGGTGATCCATATGGAGTATAGACACCAGATCAGAGGGACAGCATTTGGCAGTGCACATAAAGTGACCTTCAGGGAAGCAGGCAGTGCAAGGACTCTAGCCACTGGCTGAGTGATGTCTACAGTGCACATGGATTGTTTGGGTGACTGGAAATTGATAACCTTACTGGAGATGATCTCTAATGAGCTTTCCTTATTCTGATTTCATATTCTCCAATCAGCCATCATATTATAATTCCATTTCTTCTTCAGAAACTTTTACAAAAAAGGAATGCATCAATTAACAAATTTTTGCTCCTTTTGTGGTTACATTTAAATTTTTATGTAAATACACATTTAGATATTCTGGCTTATGCATTGTCCAGTTATGCTTTAAGATAGCACAATATGGTTCCTGAACAAAATTTCCAAAGCTGCACCCAAAAATTGGGGACCATACCATAGACCATTGTAACCTCTTTTAAGGAAGATGAGGTGATGAAACAGGCTTCTCCCTAACACAACAGATGAGATGTCTATTTTCTTATTAAACATTATTGATAAATTGCCAAATGACCTTGTCATGAAAATGATCTAATTACATATTTCAAAAAATCGTTTTAGAGGTGAAGATAGGAAAATTACATTCAAGGCCAGCCTAAACAAAAGCTAGCAAAATCCTATCTCAAAAACAAGCACGGCATGGTGGCACATGCCAGAAGTTGCAGCTACATGGGAGGCAGTGGTAGGAGGGTCGCAGTCTGAGGCTGACCAAGGCAAAAGTATGAGACCTTATCTGAAAAAGAAACCAAAAAGCTCTCAGAACATGACTCATGAGGGAAACCACTTGAAGCACAATGCTCTAATTATAATCCCCAGTGTTGCATATGTATATATGTGCACATGTATATATGTGTATCCTTAGAACTGACTTGGTGATTTGATGTTAGGTTAATATTAAAACTTTTGCGGTTGACAAACTGTCTATACATTTTTAAACATATAGGCATAGGAAAATATTTGATTGTGATGTTTTCCAAATGGAAATTCATGAAAAAAATCAGAGGATGTAGGTAACTTTTAGCCCAGCAGCCCTATTGGTTCAATCTCTATTTTAAAGCAGTGCAGTATGTTACTGCAATTAATACATTCTCGTTGAGTGACAAATAAATGATACATGTTAACAAATCAACAAAGACATGAGCATTGTTTTCATATAACATCTGACATCTTCAAAAATATTATCTGCTATTATTATGCCACATTCACCTTCTTCCTTCAAGGAAAATCAGTACTACAATTCAGAAAAATTCTATTCCTGGTGATCCATATTTGAATGAGATATTTAAAATTTGATAAGAACAAATGAAGAATTCAAAAAGTGATACATACTTGAATTTAGGATACAATTCTTTTAAAAATTTTCTTGTTTCATTTTATACCTATGTGACATATCTAAATTAATTGAAAACAATCAAATGAAAATAATAGAGAATAGACTTCCAAAGTGCTGGAGAGAGGGAAGGGGGTGACTCCACATTGAAATATATTCCGTTTCCAAGGTAAATTTCAGGCAATGCAATGTACATTAATTTATATATGTATGATTTCAGAAGTTAAAAATGGTAGATTGTTATCAGGTTAACAGATGATACAACAACTCTAAAGCTGTAAAATAAATATCTAAGAAAGAAGTAATTTCTTTATATATAATCATAGCTCAACTGTTTGACTGTTTACTTGTAAGCAACAAGGAAAATATGAAAATTAATTTTGTTGTTCACATATTGATAAGCAGAGACTTTTCCACATTTCCTTATGAGGTAAGGAATCTATTAAAGACTGATAATGATCTGATAATACTGAGTCCTTCCTTTGTGTGGACACTGTAGGAACACAAAAAAGCACAGCAGGTTAATGTGCCGTGCTTGGGAAGATTTCATGGTTAAAATGTGCTTTAGGAAGAGGGGAAGAGTTAAACAAAATGGTAGACAATAAACCTAAAAATTCTCTAAAAAGAAATTTCACAAATTATTCACTCTCCCAGTTTGCCACACTGCCACCTGATGCTCCAGTCTCTGTCTTTACTATTTCCATCATCACCTCAAAGTCTCAACCTTCAGAGTACAGAAAATCTAACATGTGCCCATCTATTGAGTACATTGTAGATGCCTGGTGCTCTGTTTAATAACATTCTCACTGAAAGGTAATTATAAGACACAGATAGTGCCCGTTTAGCTTCATATTCTACTGCAATAAGCGTATTTCCTAAATTTAGCATATATTTTAACTGTGCTGACAAGATTAAATTCATAAGTATGTTAATGTTCTGAAATATAATAGATTATATCATTTCCTTATGTAGGAAAATTATTCTACATATGTCATTGAAATCTATAATACAGAAGTTCTTTACATTTCAGTGTCTTCATTCCCAAATAAATCTGTCTCACATGGATGTTTTCCCAACAATGGAACAAAACTAGCCAAATCCTAAGCACCCTTACTTAATGCATCCATCAAATGTGCATCCTTTTTTCCCTAGAACTATTCACATAGAATGTCAATGATGAATATAGATGTCTGTGACTAATAAAATTAATTTCTCTTCCTGATACTGAAATAAAGAGTGGCAGTAACAGAGTGATAGCTAGCAAAAGACTAGATGCTATGATCTGTCTGGGAGGAATTTGGTGGTAAATAAAGTCAGGCAACCTTGTTGGTTCCCACATTTGGACTCAGGGATTTCAGAAGGTGAAGCACCTGGAGGCTGGGACATGGGTCCTGTCTGCTCAGAGTTTCTGTGGCAGCTAAAGAACTCTCACTCTGTCCTCACTGAAATGCTGCAGAGTCCTCAGGAAAGGAGGTTTTATTCTCTGAAGGCTCAACCTAGTTGGAAGGTCTTGAGAGCTCAGTGGAGGGGCTGGGCCCTAAGCAATTTCCTTTTTCTATTTCAGTTCTCATTCCCAGCAGGACACACAATTAGGAAACAAAGACAGCCACAGGACACATCTCTAAGATGATACCTCTCATTATGGTTCCAAAAACTTGGCATTTTTGACTCATGAATCTCAGCATTGTCATCACCTCCAGAATCCAGATGGTTCTGGTTCTGTCAGAAAGCAGGATGAATGAATTAAGCACATAGCATCCTCCTCTGCAGCTCTTCTGCTACTGCACAAGTGGGAACGAAAGACCCCTAAAACACTTCTGATGGCAAGTCACTCTTCAAGGTGTGGAGACATTGCGGGAACTGGTTAGGGAATCATGGAGTGGATTGGGAAATCCAAGGAATGGCCAAGGTTTCCCTGTGGGGTTCATGAGGACCTACCTTAAGGGAGGGTCTTCTAGGGTACAAGCTACAGATGTAGGTCACCTGTTGGAAGTATCCACGAATCTCCATTATGAAAGGGGTGGGGTGCTGCATCCAGAGACTATTCCTTCTTGGGAAGACATGAGCCTCCCCAAGGCAGCTTCCCTGAGAAGTTATTTTCTCTTTCAGGAGGATGGAGGGGCTTGATGCTGAAGGTATTCTTATTTTTATTTACATTTTTCTTTATGTCTGCCATGGGAGAGTTAGGAATTTCATGTCATACCATTATGCAATTCACAAAATAATGAGTTTATTACACTGTGACACTTAACGTCTGGGGTCAGAGCATAAATCTGAGGAAATTACTTGAACATTTACCCAGTTTGGAGAACATATTCACTTGTGCTTCTGAAATCTGAAGAAACATACATTTAATTAGGGAAGCAAAAGATCAAAATGTGTTTCTGATAATAGGAATAGCCTAGTGCACAGAAAACAATCTGTAAGCACTTTATCACTTTCACACCCAAATGACCTGTCACTAATGCATTTAAAACTGAAATCCTATGATAATATAATTTTAGTATATGTAAAAAAGCCATGTTGGGGTAAAATATATAAAACTTGAATGGAGATAGGGTAAATATAAAATTGTATAATGCCAAACAAACTTAAAATTTAGGAAATTATCACCTTGCAATATGCCTTATATTATGTATCAGGATAAGACAACACCATTGAAAGTTGTCAGAGTGAAACAAATATATACAAAACATAAACATTTATAAAGGAAAATAATACCCAGTGAACAGTCAGAGCTTAATTGAAATGAAGTGTTCACGACTGTTTATATTATATGTCAGCATGTGGAAATCAGGAAATTGCCTTTAAGAAGCAACTATCATACTGAAAATCTGTGTGAACAAGGGTTTTATAGAACACATTCTACATAATCAACACCTTATTACCATTGGACATAAACACACATTTGAGGATAGAAAAATGAAACAATTAGAAAATAGTAAAGAAGTTTAACATTTGGAAACATTACACAAGCTAAAACTTAGGAACATAAACATAAATAGGTATAATTAAAATTTTTCCATATTCTTTTAAACTGAGATATATTTATCACCATAGCATTTACTATGTGAAAAGAGGCAAATGGAAAATAAGTACATGAAACTGACAACACCGTCAGTTTTAACAGAAAGAAAACATTAATATTAAGTGCCAGCACCTAGCATTTGATTTACTGGGCATTTATAAATTTTATGCTTAAATATGTTGGGAATTTGACAATAGGATTTATTTGAGAGTAACACAGATAAAATCTAACTTGAAATAGGTGGATGTAATCTTTGTCCAAAGTTATCAGTTATCAGTGAGAACTGTTATCAGTGAGATTTGTAAAGGAACATGTACTAACATTGGGAGAAACACCTAAGCTGTTGGAGAATGTTATCTTCAGAGAGAAATTTCTGCACAAGAGAAATGTGATGGGGGAGAGTGAAAATGGTAATATTCTAAATTGTGTGCTCTGAGTAATTGTGAGTAAAAGGGGAGAAATTATTAGGAATCCATAGAAACAAGGAATAAAAGAAGTAGTTAAGAGAATTTATATTTAGGGTTCATTTGTTTGGGTGTGGGTGTTACCATAACTAAGACATAGTTTCTGCAGGGATGTTGGTGGCTTTTCTTAATCACAGAGGTCTCTGAACAGAACAGAAGCATGGGATTGTGTATCCCACCCTCTTTCATTCAGGAAGGGTCATATTTTACCAAAGGGATGTGTGGGAAGTTTCTAGGACTGCAGAGGATATGACGTTGGAATCCTGGATTATAGCTGACCAGCAAGAAAGCACAGATCACAATCTGGGTTTGTCATTGCCATCTGAAGTCGGAGAAGCCTTGTGGGTCTGAGCCCTTAAATTGCCAGATCTGACACAACCTCCAGGTAAACTGTCAGAGTTGAATTGAATCAGAAGATATCCAATTGGTGCCGACTACAGAATTGATGGCTTGGTGTGTTTGTGGAAAACCCTCACACATGCAGTATCAGTAGTGAAGTGTTGGGTGTGTGAGCACAAGAGTAGGAAAACCACCTTTGGTTTTTCAAATCTCTGATGGAACCCAGACATCCCATTTCTCAGACTGTTCTGTAAGGACTAAAACAGACTATGCTCCTCTTTCTTATCTCATAAGGTTACAAAAGTTAAAAAGTAAATAGGAAAATATGCAAAACTGAATGACTATCAACAAAACAGCAAATCAAATTGAGCCAGTGTTGCAAGGAACATGGCAACACTTTTCCCATATCTGGGAAAAGATTCACCCCTGAGCTCTTGTGAGACCACCTGCTGATTCTTTCATTTTTCTCTCACACTTTTTCTAAAACCCACAGATTTAACAATGCCTCCTTATGATATTAATATTCAAAGTGTGGTCTGTGGATCAGCTCATCAACAAGATATGGGAGATGATTAGAAATTTAAATGTCATTTAAAGAGTTCCATTCAAATATGCCCAATCAGAATATATGTATTTTTTTACAACTTGCACAGATGATTGGTAAGCACAAAGCCTATCACCCAGGGAAAATCACTGGTCTGCATTCTGTAATATAGAGTGATCAATAGTTCTACAGGTTAGTGATGGCAGTGTCTACTCCACATGCCAAGGACACTATGAGGGCCAATTTTAGGTGGCTCAGGAACCAACTTCCACCCACAGAGTCTCATTTCTATCATTTTCAGTAGTACATCCCTTACTATTGCTACCTTCTTACAGGAGATAAGAGAATTAATGCTCTCTACATGGAGACCATGCTGGCAGAAGCATGGTCATAGCAATGCCATAGCTGTAGAGTTTAACAATTGGCACACTCCTTTTGAAAGACCCATACACTTTACTCTTTATGACATTAAGTAACAGATATTATCATTATTTTTGTATTTAGATTTATGTACTAACTATCTTCTTTTTTTTTTTTTTTTTTGCAGTGCTGAGGACTGAACCAGGGTCTTGTGCATGCTACCCCTTGAACTAATGCCATAGAACAACACCTTCTCTAAACTGTCTAGAATTAAATTGTGGACATTGTGAATGATACATAATTATTAATAGTCACCCCAGGAGGAACATTTGCAAGATTTCATAAATCTACACTGTAAGTGACTAATAGACAATAGGATGGCTAGTGGCTGTCATATTAAAGTTGAATTGACACCATCAGGTTTTCAGGTGGTATTTGTTCTCTAATATCAAGTGAAAGATTATAATAATTTCAAATATAAAAATGAAATCTGCATTTCTTTGTCTTCATAAAGGTCTGTTTTTTTGATAGATTTCTATAAAACATCCACAATAATTCCACTTGGTTGTTGAGGCTCCAGTGTGAAATAGCTCTGTCCATCTTCTCTTCCATTGCCGTCTGTCATTCTCCAGCTCATTGCAAACTCTGGTACTGCTTCCTCACAGTTCTTTCTTGTTTAACTCATCTACATTTTTCACATTTCATTTGAAAGCTAGGCTGATCTCTTTATCAAACATAGATTTCTTTCTGTCTAAATAGAGTCTAAGGAGGGTTATCTTAACTCTGTCTTTGCTAAACTAAATCTCCATGATCAATGAGTACTTTAAATTCTAAATTCATCTTCTTCCTGAAGTCTGCTACTCTAAAAGTCAAATTCTTTTTGTGAGGTTGCACATAGGAGCCATGTTCCAGGACAACCAGATTCTTAGGCAAACTCTCTGATCCATCAGGCTTTGTGGAGCACAGAACAGCACATTGCGATACAAACAAAACTATAAAGAAACTGTCCTTCACTTAATACACCTAACTCTGGTACAGTTAGCTTTGTTTATTTGATAACATTAATATTGATACACTACTATACATTGTCGTGGCTAAGTGCAGATGGTTTCAGATTCAGATTATAAAACTTCAACATATGCTGCCTTCTGGCATAAAAATACATTAAATAGATTAGTAATGGGACATTCTTCAAGAATTTGTTATGATAACTAGAAACAATAATCCATGTAAAGTCCTATTAATATGTAGTATATGCCACTTGGTTATTAATTCAACAAAACTTTAGATTCTTTACAAAATCTTATTCTGTTTTTAGATTCAGAAATCCCTGCCAGAATGTCTCAGTTTGCTTATAGTAATTAAGAATTGGGCTGAATACTTGTTAGCCTCCAATTAAAGAGCTCATACCTAATCTTTTGAACAAGTTTGATGTTTGTCTTCATAGTGACAAAGAGAAAGACTCTCAGATATGTGTCCATACTGAACTCAAGGCAGGTTAAAAATGGATTTTATATGTAAAACCTTGAAATAACACCTAAAATGTGTGGGGACCCATCCTAATCAATAGTTATTAAGTGCACTGAGTCACCAAAAATCAATCTACCAGCATGGTAGGATAGCCAGGTAGCACCAGCACTCACTCCTAATCTTCCTATTTCTGGGACAGGACATTCTAAGGAGGGAAATAGTAAACATCTGGACTAACATATGTGCTGATGGAAAGATACTGGAGAACCTCACTAGAGATAGACTGTATGTACGTATACTTCACAGTGGAGCATTGTAAGTTTTCGGATGAATCCTAAAACAACCCAAATCCTTTTGCCGATACTTTTCAGCCCAGTTTTACTGCTTTGCTAACTACTAACTAACCAGGTGATTCCTAAATTTGTAAACAATATTCACTATTGCCCCAAAATCTGTGGGATTTTTTTCCTTCTCTCTTCTTTCTCCTATACTTCTTGCTTTAATTGTATTCTTTCACTAAGCCTATGAGTTAAATCCCTAGTATGAGTCAATAATCTTAATATAAAATATAATAATATATAAAGCCCTAGTAACTGAATATTTCTGAGTAATTCTTGGATTGGACAAGTGACATTGTGGGAGACTGGACAGGTGTATGGCTGGGTTATGTGAATCACTGCCTTTGGTTGGACACTTTACTTTCAAATCTTAAGACATATGTGATTAATGAGTTTATGTAGTTATGCTGAGGTTGATGACATGTGTTCAACTTTTATGACCCAGAAAATGAATTAATGTATGATTCAATTTAACAGATGGACAATTCTGTAAAAAACAAAATAGCATATATGACAAAAGTTCATCTCATAGAGGGCCAAAGAATGCAAAACATCTAAACATTTTTTCTACAAAGTTAACAGTGGGGGTGTGATCTTGGGTCATTAAGGCACAGATGAGAAGAGAGAAATGAATTTTTCTGAATTTAGGCAGTAATTGAGCACCAAGATTTCAGGAGACTGCTAAAGATGACTCAAAATCAACCCAAATGGAAATGACTCTTTTTGCACAGTGCCCTCTTCAGGGCACCCTTGACCTCTCTATTCTTCAAGCTGTAGATCAGGGGGTTTAGCATGGGGTTGAAAAAACTGTAAAATAGGAACAGGATCTTCTGCTGCTCCTCAGGATGGTGGGACTTGGGAGCCATATACATGAAGATGGCACTGCCAAAGAAAAGACCAACCACGAAGAGGTGGGAGGAACAGGTGGAGAAGGCCTTTCTGTGGCCCTCCCCTGACTGGATCCTTAGGATAGCCACAAGGATGCGTGAATAGGAGACCAGGACCAAAGAGAGGGGCCCTACTAAAATGAATGTACAGGCTGCAAAGATGACAATCAGGTTCTGGCTGATGTAAGCACAGGCAATCTTGAGGACAGACAGGATTTCACAGAAGAAGTGGTTGATTTCATGAGGCCCACAGAAAGGCAACCTCAGGATGAGACTCACATGGACTAGGGCCAGAAGTGAGCCACATGCCCAGGAAGTGATAACCAAGATGATGCAGAGTCTCCAGCCCATGACGGTTGAATAGCGGAGGGAGTGACAGATGGCCACATACCGATCATAGGACATCACCACCAGGAGGAGGCATTTGATGTGGGCAAAAGTCAAAAAGAGAAAAGTCTGTGTCATGCAACCAGCAAAGGAGATGGGCTTGGCTGGGTCCAGGAGGTTCACCAGCATCTGGGGCACTGTGTTACAGGCATAGGCAATGTCAATGATGGCCAAGTGGAAAAGGAAAAAGTACATGGGGGTGTGCAGTCTGGGATCCAGCATGATGAGCCCCAGAATGACCCCATTCCCCAAAACAGTGGAGGTAAAAAGAGACAGAAAAGTCCAAAAAGGACTAGGCAAATCCTTGGTTCAGTTCCAAATCCCAGTAGGATGAACTCTGTGACCATTGTCTGATTTTCCTCCATTTCACTATTTAAGAGACAATCATATAATTATGGACACAATACTGTGAAAATATTTATTTATTATTTCATGGATTGTAGGTGTGTGCAAAATTATTAGTTAACACCTGTAAGATCTTATAAGTTAATAAATAGATGAAATATTACAAAAATGTACATTAAGTATATATGTCTACAAGCTAAAAATTTTTAAATCTAATATCTATTTTTTAAAAGAAATATATGTTGCCAGTAATTAGTTATTTAGAATCATAACTCAGACTTAAAATAATGGTGACACATACATTTTCTCAGAGCTTTCCAAGTTCAAGTATGTAAGAGAATTCTGAATAGTACAAACAGTGATAGACGAGTTTTTGAAATGAGAATACTCCCAGAAAACAATTTTAATTGTGATAAGAATTATGATTAAATTACTATCAGTATTTAATTCTAACTGGAATCTAAAAAGTGTTTTATTTCACTTTCTACAAAGCAAATTATGAAACAAATTTTATATTGGTAATACTATTTTTGATTGTGATATAATAGTGTGGGTCTTTATGGAGTTCATTGTGATGTTTAGATATGTGTGTACATGTAGAGTTTTTTTGAGCTAGCAAGGAGGAAGAAGATAACGGATATAATATCTATAGGTGATGGTACATAAGATATTATGTATTTCTTTGTTTCTCAAAGAACTTACATGTCCATGTATTATATATGTACATTATCTATAGATCTATATATCTAATCTTGAAAAACAGAAACAAACATTTGATAGTTTGGCAACTGGTCAACTGGGTTGACTCAGAACTCTTTTGCAACACATAGAAGTTATCTCAATTTATGTTTCACCAAGTAGCCCAATATAACATGCTCATACTCTGTGTGCACTGATACAAATGTGTGTGAGTTTCCAATGCTTTTAAGGATTTGAAGGGCATGTATGGTGGGTGCCATGTGAAAACACTTGCAGGTCTAATTTCCCATGTACTGTCTATACATACTTCCCTTTCTAGATTCTCTGAATAGACATAGCCTAAAATGAAAAGAAATATAACAATTTTGATGTTAATAAAATAGAAATAAATTATTGACAAATTAATAATTGAGTTTATCTGTCACTTGGCAAATATCTACATCAACAAATTAGCAAAAAAATAGTCTATGAATTGGTCGCATGCTGAATTAATGAGTTTGGCTTTTTGGCTTTTTGATCTTGGATATTAAATCAAATTTTACTCAATAAATCAGTATGGTCAGTATGGTCTATAGTGCAAACATTTACTGTTGCCATCACAAGAGCCAAATAACTTCTGGCTTAGCTACTTTTCCAGGATTATTGTGAGGAATGGTGTTGTTTTTGATCAACCCCTGGTTTAACTGTCATTAATATATTGGATATGTCAAGGAGTGTTCCCCAAAAACTTGTTAGAGACAGGATACATTCTGAGAAATACACTCCTAAAACCCACATGAAACTGATCAGAATAACAATATGGAGGTTGAAACAGGACAATATCAGAAATATAGTTTTAAAAACCTGACACATGACAGGGTATTTTGATGTTAGGCTAACATCAAAAATATCTAGGGTTGATGAGCTGTCTATATTTATATTTTAAACACACAGGAATAGGAAAATATTTAGTTGTAATTGTTGATACCAAAGTAGGAAAAACAAAGATCAGAGGATATGGGTAATTTTGTGCATGGCATCTCTATTGTTCCAATCTTGATTTTAATTTAAAGCAGTATGTTTAATTCACCCATCAAAAGGCACTGCTTGACGAAATATATTAAAAAGGAAGATCCAACAATTTATTGCTTACAAGAGACCCATCTCACTGACAGAAATAAGCATAGGCTTAGGATGAAAGGCTGGAAGAAGATTTACCAAGCTAATGGCCCCCGAAAGCAGTCAGGAGTAGCAATACTTATCTCTGACAAAGTAGACTTCAAACCTACATTGATCAAACGAGATTAAGAAGGACACTCCATACTAATAAAAGGCAAAATAGGGCAAAAGGAAATAATACTCATTAACCTCTATGCACCCAATGTCAACGCACCCAATTTCATCAAACACACCCTGAAAGACCTAAAAGCATATATTAATGCCAACACAGTGGTTGTGGGAGACTTTAACAGCCCATTATCATCAATAGATAGGTCATACAAACAAAAAATCAATAAAGAAATCCTAGATCTAAAATATAAATAGATCAAATGGACCTACTTGATGTCTACATAACATTTCATCCAACTTCTACACAATATACATTCTTCTCAGCAGCCTATGGAACTTTCTCCAAAATAGATCATATCCTAGGGCACAAAGCAAGCCTCAGCAAATATAAGAAAATAGAAATTATACAGTGCATACTATCTGATCACAATGCAGTAAAAGTGAACTCAACAACAAAAGTAAAGACAAAAAACATGCAAACAGCTGGAAACTAAATAACTCATTACTTAATGAACAATGGATCATTGATGAAATAAAAGAGGAAATTAAAAAGTTCCTGGAAGTCAATGAAAATGAAAACACAACCTACCGGAACCTATGGGACACAGCAAAGGCAGTCCTGAGAGGAAAATTTATAGCCATGAGGGCATATATTAAAAAGACTGAAAGATCCCAAATCAATGACCTAATGATACATCACAAACTCCTAGAAAAACAAGAACAAGCAAATCCCCAAACAAATAGGAGAGAAATAATAAAAATAAGAGCTGAAATCAATGAAATAGAAACCAAAAAAACCATACAAAGAATTAATGAAACAAAAAGTTGGTTCTTTGAAAAAATAAACAAGATCGATAGACCCCTGGCAAACTTGACTAAAATGAGGAGAGAAAAAACCCAAATTAATAGAATCAGGAATGCAAAAGGGGAGATAACAACAAACACCATGGAAGTCCAGGAAATCATCAGAGACTACTTTGAGAACCTATATTCAAATAAATTTGAAAATCTTAAAGAAATGGACAGATTTCTAGATATATATGATCATCCAAAACTGAACCAAGAGGAAATTAATCACCTGAATAGACCTATAACACAAAATGAAATTGAAGCAGCAATCAAGAGTCTCCCCAAAAAGAAGAGTCCAGGACCTGATGAATTCTCGGCTGAATTCTATCAGACCTTTAAAGAAGAACTGATACCAACCCTCCTTAAACTGTTCCATGAACTAGAAAGGGAAGGAAAACTGCCAAACACATTTTATGAAGCCAGTATTACACTTATCCCAAAACCAGGCAAAGACATCTCCAAAAAGGAGAACTATAGGCCAATCTCCTTAATGAACATTGATGCAAAAATCCTCAACAAAATAATGGCAAACCGAATTCAACAACACATCAAAAAGATTATTCACCACGACCGAGTAGGCTTCATCCCAGGAATGCAGGGGTGGTTCAACATATGAAAATCAATAAAAGTAATAAACCACATTAACAAAAGCATAGACAAAAGCCACTTGATCATCTCAATGGATGCAGAAAAAGCCTTTGATAAGATCCAACACCATTTCATGATACAAGCTCTAAGAAAACTAGGAATAGAAGGAAAGTATCTCAACATTATGAAAGCTATATATGACAAACCTACAGCCAGCATTATACTTAATGGAGAAAAACTGAAACCATTCCCTCTGAAATAAGGAACCAGACAAGGATGCCCACTATCTCCACTCCTATTCAACATAGTACTGGAATTCCTGGCCAGAGCAATTAAGCAAGAAGAAGGAATAAAAGGAATACAAATAGGTAAAGAAACTGTCAAAATATCCCTATTTGCAGACGACATGATCCTATATCTTAAAGACCCAAAAAACTCTACTCAGAAGCTTCTAGACATCATCAATAGCTACAGAAAGGTATCAGGATATAAAATCAACATAGAAAAATCATTAGCATTTCTATACACTAACAATGAGCAAACTGAAAAAGAATGTATGAAAACAATTCCATTTACAATAGCCTCAAAAAAAATCAAATACCTAGGTGTAAACCTAACAAAAGATGTGAATGACCTTTACAAGGAAAACTATAAACTTCTGAAGAAAGAGATAGAGGAAGACTATAGAAAGTGGAGAGATCTCCCATGCTCATGGATTGGTAGAATTGACATAGTAAAAGTGTCTATACTCCTAAAAGTAATCTACATGTTTAATGCAATTCCCATCAAAATTCCAATGACATTCATTAAAGAGATTGAAAAATCTATTGTTAAATTTATATGGAAACACAAGAGGCCACGAATAGCCAAGGCAATACTCAGTCAAAAGAACAATGCTGGAGGTATCACAATACCTGACTTCAAACTATATTACAAACCAATAACAATAAGTACAGCATGGTAGTGGCACAAAAACAGACATGAAGACCAGTGGAACAGAATAGAGGACCCAAATATGAAGCCACACAACTATAACCAACTTGTCTTTGAAAAAGGAGCTAAAAATATATGATGGAGAATAGCAGCCTCTTCAACAAAAACTGCTGGGAAAACTGGTTAGCAGTGTGCAAAAACCTGAAACTAGATCCATGTATATCACCCTATACCAATATTAACTCAAAATGGATCAAGGACCTTAATATCAGACCACAAACTCTAATGTTGATACAGGAAAGAGTAGGAACTACTCTGGAGTTAGTAGGTATAGGTAAGAACTTTTTCAACGAAACCCCAGCAGCACAGCAACTAAGAGGTAGCATAGATAAATGGGACCTCATAAAACTAAAAAGCTTCTGTTCATCAAAAGAAATGGTCTCTAAACTGAAGAGAACACCCACAGAGTTGGAGAAAATATTTGCCAGCTACACATCAGACAAAGGACTGATAACCAGAATATATAGGGAACTTAAAAAACTAAATTCTCCCAAAATTAATGAACCAATAAAGAAACAGGCAAGAGAACTAAACAGAACTTTCTCAAAAGAAGAAATTCAAATGGCCAAAAACCACATGAAAAAAGGTTCACCATCTCTAGCAATAAAGGAAATGCAAATTAAAACCAACTAAGATTCCACCTCACCCCCGTTAGAATAGCCATCATTAGCAACACCACCACCAACAGGCATTGGCGAGGATGTGGGGAAAAAGGAACCCTCTTACACTGTTGGTGGGAATGTAATCTAGTACAACCATTCTGGAAAAAATTTGGAGGCTACTTAAAAACTAAACATTGATCTACCATTTGACCCAGCAATACCACTCTTGGGAATATACCCAAAAGACTGTGACACAGGTTACTCCAAAGGCACCTGTACACCCATGTTTATTGCAGCACTATTCACAATAGCCAAGTTATGGAAACAGCCATGATGCCCCACCACTGACGAATGGATTAAGAAAATGTGGTATGTATACACAATGGAATTTTATGCAGCCATGAAGAAGAATGAAATGTTATCATATGCTGGTAAATGGATGGAATTGGAGAACATCATTCTGAGTGAGGTTAGACTGGCCCAAAAGACCAAAAGTTGTATGTTCTCCCTCATATGTGGACATTAGATCAAGGGCAAACACAACAAGGGGATTGGACTTTGAGCACATGATAAAAGCAAGAGCACACAAGGGAGGGGTGAGGATAGGTAAGACACATAAAAAATTAGCTAGCATTTGTTGCCCTTAACACAGAGAAACTAAAGTAGATACCTTAAAAGCAACAGTTGCCAATAGGAAAAGGGGACCAGGAACTAGAGAAAAGGTGAGATCAAAAAGAATTAACCTAGAAGGTAGCACACATGCACAGGAAATTAATGTGAGTCAACTCCCTGTATAGCTATCCTTATCTCAACCAGCAAAAATACTTGTTCCTTCCTATTATTGCTTATACTCTCTCTTCAACAAAATTAGAGATAAGGGCAAAATAGTTTCTGCTGGGTATTAAGGGGGTTTGGGGGGAGAGGAAGGGGGCAGAGTGGGTGGTAGGGAGGGGGTGGGGGCAGGGTGGAGAAATGACCCAAGCCTTGTATGCACATATGAATAATAAAACAATAAAAAAAATTTAAAAAGGCAGTATGTTTGTTTATATTATATCCCTGGATATTAGTACACATTTGTTTAATGGCAAATAAATGAATAAATGTAAACAAGTAAACACATAAGTTTTAGTTTCTTATGAGATCAGGTTTAGGAATAGAAGGCATGTACCTCAACATTATAAAGGTTATACATGAGAAACCTATAGCCAACATCATACTTAATGGTGAAAAGCTGAAACCATTTCCCCTAAAGTCAAGAACAAGAGAAGGCTGTCCACTCTTCCCACCCCTCTTCAACATAGTCCTGGAATTCCTAGTGAGGGCAATAAGGCAAGAAGAAGAAATAAAAGGAATACAAATAGGTAAAAAATAGTCAAAGTATCTCTATTTGCAGATGATATGATCCTATATTTCAATGACCCAAGAAACTCTGCCCCAAAACTCCTAGACACCATAAACGGCTTCAGCAATGTAGCAGGATAGGAAATCACCTAACAAAAATCAGTAACATTAGATGGGTTGACAGCAGGCGAGTGATAAGCTGCTGCCTGAAATAGGGCAGGTAGCAGTCCACAAAACTCATCTTCTGAGCCAGTGAACAACATCCAAAGTCAAATGACACAGCAAAATTGATAAACAATCAGCAAACCATCACAATGTGCTGACAGCAGGGGGCTGGCTGACTGAACACTGACCTTGTCCCAGAGAAAGGGGGCAAGGAAAAGAAACAAGCCCCCAGTAAATCAACACAGTGAAAACCCAACTCCAAAGCAGGATGGCTGGTGGGTACAAGACTGATCTCAAGAACCTGAAGACAACCCACACCTTACACCTAGTCACAGAAGAGCTGACTAGGCAGCTGTCACTGAAAGACAGAAGAAAAACTGGCGAGATTCCCCAACCACCTGGTGAGACTAAGACAGAGCCTCTGTTTAAATACCAACACCAGGGCTAGATGCTGAAAGAGTAACACCAGAACTACTAAGACTGAAATTCTATTGTTCCTGAACCTAGAGTTTTTTTGTGCACTTGTTTGTTTGTTTTGTTTCTTGTTTGTCTGTTTGTGTTTGTTTGTTCATCTCTCCCCATTGATTTCTTTGGGTTTTTTTGTTGTTGTGGTTATTGTTTTGTTTTGTTAGTTTTACTATTGTGAGTTAGTTAACACTAGTTAAATTACAATCAGACCAGGGGCAGAAATAGCATACATACACTAAGCTAAATATCCAATACACCTACAAAACACAATTTAACCAAGGGAAAGAAAATAGGTGACTGAAACCACCAATAGCCTATCAAGAATATAGTTACACAGTACCAACTGGAGTGATGAGAAGACAAAAAGGGGTGGAAACCATTCTCCTCCCCAAAATAATTTAATACAGGATTTGGAGGGAAATGAAGAAAATGGATACCCAGTTCCAGACTCCAACAAAACAAAGATAAACAATGCCAAGGAACCCAGTGATGCCCACAAGAACACCCTAAAAGAAATCCTGCAATCACTGAGAATTTCATGGAGTTGTTACTAGACATGGTTAATCAAAACATACAAGAGACAATCAAGAAATTTCAAGACACCAAAAACAAAGAGTATGAGAAGACACAGAATCAATTAAATGAACTCATAGAGCCCTAAATAAACACCAAAGTGAAACAGAGAGCACTATAAATGATAGATAAATGAATAAAAGACAGAAATTGACAATATTAAAGAGGAATCGAACCATGATATGGAAAACCTCAGAAAAAAGAATGAAACAGAAATACAAAATACAATGGAAGGCCACTCCAGCAGACTAGAACAAGCAGGAGACAGAATATCAGAACTTGAAGATAAAATGGAAATTAAAAACTGAAGAGCTATTAGTAAAACAACTGAAGACCTGTGAAAGGAATATGCAAGAACTAACCGACTCCATCAGAAAATCATGGGCATTGAAAAAGGAGAAGAGGTGCAAGCAAAAGGGATTTATAATACAATTCAACAAAACAATAACAGAAAATTTCCCAAATCTAGAGAAAGCTATGCCCATTCAGGTATAGGAAGCCTCCAGGACACCAAACAGACTTGAACAAAATAGAACTACTTCCACGACATATTATCATTAAAACAACAAGCACAAAGATAGAGAAAGAATATTGAAGGCTGTAAGAGAGAAAAATTAAATAACATACAAAGGTAAACCCATCAAAATCACAGCAGATTTTTCAATGGAAACCATAAAAGCAAGAATGCATGAAGTGAGGTACTTTGAAATGGAATGAAAATAACTTCAACCCTAGGATACTCTACCCAGCAAAACTATCATTCAAAATAGATGGAGCAATAAAAGTCTTCTATGATTAGCAGATACTAAAACAATGTACGACCACCAAGTCACCACTACAAAAGATTCTTCAAGGAATTCTGCACACAGAAAATGAAAACAAACAAAACCACAAGAGGACAGGCAGTACCAAATCACAGAAGAAAAGACAAAGAAGCAGAGAGTAATATTAATTCAGCTGCACAAAATCAAACTCTTAAACAACAAAAACAACTAAATGACAAGAATCACCACATACCTATCAATACTAACACTGAATGTTAACGGACTTAACTCCCCCAAAAAAGACACCTTTGGCAAACTGGATTAAAAAGGAATATCCAACAATCTGTTGTTTACAGGAGACCTATCTCATTGACAGAAATAAACACTGGCTTAGGGTGAAAGGCTGGAAGAAGATTTACCAAGCTAATGGCCCCTCAAAACAGGCAGGGGTAGCAATACTTATCTTGGACAAAGTAGACTTCAAACTGACATTGATCAAACAAGATAAAGAAGGACATCCATACTAATAAAAGGGGAAATATACCAAAAGTAAATAACAATTATCAACCTATATGCACCCAACATCACTGCATCCATTTTCATCAAAAATACTCTGAAGGACCTAAAAGCATATATAGACTCCAACACAGTGGTAGTGGGAGACTTTAATACCCTCCTATCACCAATAGATAGGTCATCCAAACAAAAAAATCAATAAAGAAATCCTAGATCTAAACCACACCACAGATCAAATGGACCTAGCCGATGTCTACAGAATATTTCATCCAACTACTGCACAATATACATTCTTCTCAGCAGCCCATGGAACCTTCTCCAAAATTGAGCATATCTTAGGGCACAAAGCAAGCTTCAGCAAATATAAGAAAACAGAAATAATCCCATGCATCTATCTGATCACAATGCATTAAAATTAGAATTCAACAACAAAAATAACAACAGAAAATACAGAAACAGTTGGAAGCTGAACAACACATTGCTCAATTATCAGTGAGTCATTGATGAAATAAAAAAAAATTAAAAGGTTCCCAAAAGTTAATGAAAATGAAAACATGACCTATCAGAATGTATGGGACACAGCAAAGGCAGTCCTAAAAGGAAAGTTTATAGCCATGAGTGCATATAGTAAAAGGACATAAAGATGTCAAATAAATAACCTATAGTACATTTAAAACTCCTAAAAAAATAAGAACAAGCAAATCCCAAAACAAGCAGAAGGAAATAATAAAAATAAGGGCTGAAATTAATGAAATAGAAACAAACAATCAAAAATACAAAGAATCAATGAAACAAAAAGCTGGTTCTTTGAAAAAACAAACAAGATTTACAAACCCCTGGCAAACATGACTAAAATGAGGAGAGAAAAAAACCCAAATCAGTAAAATCAGAAATGCAGAAAGGGAGATAACAACAAACACCATGGAAATCCAGGAACTCATCAGAGATACTTCAAGAACCTATTTTGTAATAAATTTGAAAATCTTGAAGAAATGAACAGACTTCTAGATACTTATGAACTAAGAGGATATTAATCACCTGAATACATCTATAACACAAAAAGAAATTTTAGCAGCAATAGAGTCTCCCCCCCACCAAAAAAAAGTCCAGGACCTGATGGATTCTCTGCTGAATTCTATCAAACCTTTAAAGAAGAACTAATACCAACTCTCCTTAAATTTTTCCACGAAATATAAAGGGAAGGAACACTGCCTAACTCATTTTATGAAGCCAGTATTACATTCATCCCAAAACCAGACAAAAACTCCTCCAAAAAGGGGAACTATAGGCCAATCTCCTTAATGAACATTGATGCAAAAATCCTCAATAAAATATGGTAAACTGAATCCAACAACATATCAGAAAGATCTCTCACCACGACTAAGTCTGCTTTATCCCAGGGATGCAGGGGTAGTTTAACATATGCAAATCTGTAAATGTAATATAGTACATTAATAGAAACAAAGACAAAAACCACTTGATCATCTAAATAGATGCAGAAAAAGCCTTTGACAATATCCAACACCACTTCATGATAAAAGCTCTAAGAAAACTATGAATAGAAGGAATGTACCTCAACATTGTAAAGGGTATGTATCACAAACCTATAGCTAACATCATACTTAAGGGAGAAAAACTGAAACCATTTCCCCTAAGTCAGGAATAAAACAAGGGTGCCCACTATCCTCACTCCTATTCAACATAGTCCTGGAATTCCTAGCAAGAGCAATTAGGCAAGAAGAAGAAATAAAAGGAATACAAATAGGTAAAGAAACTGTCAAAATATCCCTATTTGCAGATGACATGATCCTATACCTTAAAGACCCAAAAAACTCTACCCAAAAACTTCAGCTACAGCAAGGTGGCAGGATACAAAATCAACTTGCAAAAATCATTAGCTTTTCTATACACCAACAACGAACAAATTGAGAAGGAACACATATAGAAACAATTCCATTTACAATAGCCTAAAAAAAGATTGACTACCTAGGAGTAAACTTAACAAAGGATGAAAATGATCTCTACAAGGAGAACTACAAATCCCTGAAGAAACAGATTGAGGAAGACTGCAGAAGGTGGAAAGATCTCCTGTGCTCATGGATTGGTAGAATCAACATAGTAAAAATGGCTATACTATCAAAAGCAATCTACATGTTTATTGCAATTCTCATCAAAAATCTCAATGACATTCATCACAGATATTGAAAAATCTACCCTAAAGTTTATTTGGAAACAAAAGAGACCGTGAATAGCCAACACAATACTCAGCAAAAAGAGCAATGCTGGAGGTATCACAATACCTGACTTCAAACTATACTACAGATCCATAGCAATGAAAACAGCATGGTTCTGGCACAAAATGAGAGAGGAAGACCATTGGGACAGAATAGAGGACCCGGATATGAATCCACACAGCTATGGGCACCCTAGTTTTGACAACATCACCAAAAACATATGATGGAGAAATGACAGCCTCTTCAACAAATGTTGCTGAAAAAAGTGTCTATCTGCTTGCAGAAAACTGAAACTAGATCCATGTCTGTTACCCATGTAGAGGACTGAATATAGTTATCTTGAACTGGCAGAGGCCACTATGAGAATGGGTCCAGGAAGTAGTGAAGAAGTCTGGCAGAGATGAACCAATGTGGGTTGCAATTCACTAGTGCCTGGAATCAATACTGGAATTTCTTTGTTGAGCTATCTTTATCCCAAACTAGCAAAAATGCTATGTCTTTCTTATTAGCTCCTTTGTTCTCTCCTCAATCAAATGTGAGAAGAGCAGGTTCTGCCCAGAAGCAGGGATGGGGGGGTTGGAGAAAAGGAGGGGGTCAGGAGGAAGGAGGAGGTGGCCCAAACAGTGTATACACATGTAAGTAAATGTAAAAGTGATAAAATCTAGGAAAGAAAAAAATAAAATATAATCTGCTATAATTACGTCAAGTTCAGCTTCTTCCTACCAAAGGAAATAAGTACTAAGATTCAGAATAATTTCATTTCTGTAGTCTGTATTAAAATGTGTTAATAACAACTGAAGAATTCACAAAGCATTAAATCTCAGTTTAGAATACTCTCTTTTATTTTTTTCTCACTTTACTTGATACCTATGTAACATGTCTATTATTATTTGAAAGCAAGCAGATGGAAACAAAACATATTAAAATGCTGAAGGGATAGAGGAGGGATTGGGGTGATTCTACTTTGACACATATTCCAGTTCCAAATATAAATTTCAGGCATTGTGATGTACATTAAGTTATGTATATATAATTCAGTAGTTAAAATATGCCAAATTTTTATCCAGTTAACAAATCATCTTGCAACTCTGAAGTACTAAATAAAATATCTAAGAAAGAAGTAATTTCTATGTGTAAACAAAGCATCAGAGCTTAATCCTATATTTCAAAAAGAAAATCTCAAAGTTAGGGTGTGGGGAGAAAGCAATAATTAAAAAAAACCCTCAAAATTTAATGAACTGCCAGGCTCTTATCTATAGTTATAGGCATGGATAAAGCAGAACCCCTAAAATGATCTGTTTTATAACCCACAGCTCAGCTCAACTGCAGGACTGTTTACCCATTAGTAACAAGAAAGAAGTGAAAACTAACTTTCTTACATGCATAGTTATATGCAGAGAGTCTTCAAGTTTTCTTATGGAGTAAGGAAAGTAATTTTTTAGATTTAGATACTATTTTGTACAAGGAAGAATAACTGAGGGTCACTTTCACGTGATTGCAATATGCTCAATAATCTTTTAAGGATTGGGATAATGTTTTGGTAATACTTTTAGTGCTGGGCACTGTAGGAGCACAAAGTCAAGCAGGTTGAAGGTGCAGTGTGTATGAAAATTTTATTGTGAAAATGTGCTTGAAGTAGAGGTAAATAGAAAGGTAGACAAAAAACCCAAAAGTACTCTAAAAAAGAAAATTTACAGAATGTGAGTTGTCACATTCTTCTCCCAGTTCACTATACTACCACCTGACACTTCTTTTTTTGTGTTCTTTCCATGCACACCTCAAAGATCGTCCCTCCAAGACAACAGAAAATAAAAATGTACACATATGTATACATATGAGTGCACATATGAGTGCATTGCAAGTGCTTGATGCTGTCTTTAATGCCATGCTCAATGAAAGGTAAGACAGAGATTTAGTATTCATTTGTTTTCATATTCTACTGCAATAAATACATTTTCACAAACTTAGCATGTAGTTTGGATGTGCTGATAAGAATTAAGTTCAAAATTTCTAAAAATAACCAACATATGTAATTTTAATTAAATGTAGTATCATGCCTTAATATACTATTATCATTTTCTTTAAGAAGGAGAATTACTCTATATATTTCATCTAAATCTATAATAAAGAAATTCCTTACTTTTTTAAAGTGTCATCATCCCAAATAAATCTGTCTTACATGGATATTTCTCCAACAATGAAACAAAGCTAGCCAAATCCTAAACACCTTTACTTAATATGTCTATGAAATGTGCATCCTTTTTTCCTAGAAATTTTCACATAGATGAGAATGATGAGCGTGGATGTTTATGATTAATAGAGAGAATTAATTTCTGTTCCTGATATTGAAATAAAGAGTGATAATAACAGAATGATAGCTAGCAAAAGACTAGTTTCTATAACCTGTCTGGGAGGAATTTGGTGGTAAAGTAATATCGGGCAACCTTGTTGGTTCCCACATTTGGACTCAAGGATTTCAGAACGGGGAAGCACCTGGAGCTGGGACACAGGTCTTGTTTCCTCAGAGCTTCTGCAGGACAACTCTCTGACTGTTTCTGACTGAAATGCAGCAGAATCCTCAAGAAAGGAGGTTTTGTTCTCTGAGTGCTCAACCTAGTTGACAGCTCTTGAGGGCTCTGTGGAAGGACTAGACCCTGAGACTGAAGAAGAGACAAAACAATTATCTTTTTCTATTTCTGTTCTCATTCCCTTTAGGACACACAATTAAGAAATACAGACAGCCACAGAGAACAGCTCTGAGACAACATCTCTTATTATGATTCCCAAGACTTGACATTATTTGAAAATCATGAATCCCATTATTACTTTCATTACCAGTCCCCAGATGGTTCTGGTGAACCTGTCAGGAAGCAGAATGAGTGAAAGAGCTCCTGACATCCTTCTCTGAAGTTCCACTTCTCCCTAGTGCAATATGGACCACTGCAGCAGAAATGGGAAGATAGGGCCTTGAAAACCCATCTGATTGTGAGTCACACTCTGAAGTGTTGTGGGAGATGGTTAGGGAGGCCTGGGGTGGATTGGGAAGTCCTAGGAGGGACAAGAGGTCTCTCTGGGGCTTATTAGGACCTGTCAGAAGATAGGATCTCCTAGAGAATACCTTCCTCATGTGAGTCAACCATTAGAAGAAACCTCTGAACTTGTCTGAAAGGACAGGGGTGCTGGATTCAGAGACTGGCCTTCCTGGGAATGCAGGAGCTCTCTAAGGCAGCTTCCCTTAAATGCTACTGCTTCTCCCAGGAAGATGGATGGCCTTTTGCCCCAGGTATCCTCATTTTTATTTACATTTCTTTCTTATATTGGACATGGCAGAGTTAGGAATTTCATATCAAGTTACTGTGCAATTTACAAAATCATGAGTTCATTGTACTGTGATCCTGAACTTCCAGGGTCTTGGCATACTTAATCATCTGGAGACATACTCACCTGTGCTCAGATTACACGTGTTCATATGGGAAAAAAGCATACATTTATTTACGGAATCCAAAACAGTGCTCCTGATCGTATGAAAAGCCTAGTGCAGACATGGCAATCTGTAAACACTTTATTTCTTCTCTCACCCGTTAAGCTGCCACAAATGTAAATAAAACTGTGGTTAAATCCTATGAACAAAAATGATTTCTTACTATGTAGACATCAATGATAAAAGGTCATTTTAAAAATAAAACATAAAAAATTTGACCTAAGTTAAGTTCAAATTTTAGAATGCAAAAAATCTTAGAATGCAAACAAACCAAGATGTAGGAAACATCTCTCCTTAAATTATGTGTTTTCTATTACATATGGAGATGAGGCAGTCTGCTTTTAAATTTGACAGAATGAAACATACCAAGAATAAACACACAAAGGAGAATAACATATAGAGACCATCAGATCATAACTGAAATGGAAATGGTCCCAAAGGTTTATGTTATATGCCAGCATGTAGAAATTAGAAAACTGCCTTTAAGAAATACACTCTTGGGCATACATTTGAAGGAGTGTAAATCCATATATAAGAGAGCTATCTGCATACCCAACTTAATTGCAGCTTTGTTAACAATAGCTAAACTGTGAAATCAGCAGAGGTGCCCCAAAACTGATGGATGGATAAAAATATATGGTGTGCATCTATCTATCATTTATCTGTCTATCTATCTGTGTATCATCTGTCTGTCTTTCTATCTGTCTACCATGGACTATTTGTGAGTCATAAAGAAAAAATAAAATTATGTCCTTTTCAGGAAAATGTATGGAACTGGAAATCATCATGTTGAGTTAAGCAAGCAAGCTTAAAGAGCTCAATATTGCATATTCTTGCTCATTTGTGGAACATAGATCTAAAATTATGATTATGATGATGATGGTAATGGGACATGAATATGAAAGGGGAATGTTCTGGATGGTATCAATGGGAGAGGAAGGGGATAGGAAAGGATACTGAGGGATGAAGAGAATTGAAGTATACTACACACACACACACGCACATGCACACACACACACACACACACATATCAAAACAACATAATGAAACCACCAAACACTCTTTGTAAAAGGAAGGATGATGAAGGGGAAAATGGGACATAATGGAGGGAATGAAATCGCTCAAATATACGGTGCATGCATGAAATTACCATAATGAAACACCCTTATAATATTAATGCGTACTAATTCAAAAATATAATAAAATTATTTAAAATGGAAAATCTGTGTGAACAAGGGTTTTATAATACATTTCTACATAATAAGGCCTGGTATTATTGAATATGAAAACACATTTGAGGATATAAAATGAAGTTTAATATTTATGAATGTCAAACTAAAGCTTACAGAAGTTCTTTAAGAACATAAACATTGATAGATAAAATGTAGGAAATATCTCTCCTCAAATTAGTTATAACTCAAAATTTTCTATATTCTTTAAAATTAAACTAAGATAACTTTTATTTTCACATTGTTTACTATTTGAATATGGTAAAAATGAATCATGAATATATGAAGCAACTCTGCACACAGGCAACACAGAATTAATCAAAACAAAAACATTTATATTATGTGCTAGCACTAAGCATTGAGAACACTACATAGAGAAGATTACACTTGGTCTTAGATGCATAAATCTCAATAGAGAAACACAAGATTAATAAAAAAAGCAAGGGAATATGACACTTCCAAAAGTCAGCTCCACAGTAACAGATACTAAAGATAGAGAAGAGGAAGAAAGCCCAAAGTACTTAAAAGCATAATTATAGAATGGTCAACAAAATCAAACAGAACATGAATGAACACCTGAATGAATTTTAAAAGAATACAAATAAATAGGTGAAAGAAGGAAGACAATGCAGGATATGAAAGTGGAATTCAATAAAGATACAGAAATCCTGAAAAAAAAAACAAAACCCTAAAATTCTGGATGAAAAAGCTCCCAATATGTCAAGTAAGAAAGCTCTGTGAAAAGCTTTCTAGGAGACTGGATCAAATTGAAGACAGAATATCAGGGCTTGATGAAGAAGCAGATGTATTATAAAAGGCAGATGAAGAAAAAAATAATAAAGAAGTATGAATGGAACATGCAAGCCCTCTGAGACACAATTAAAAGACTAATACTATGAATCATAGACACAGTAGAAAAAAAAGAGGTAAAGTAAAAGGATAGAAAACATATTCAACCAAGTAATTGGAATTAATTTGCCAAATCTTAAGAAACGGACAGCCATATAGGTACAGGATACTTTTAGGATACCGAACAGACAAGATCAGAAAAGAATTACTCCAAGATATATTATAGCTAAAACATTAAATATCCAGAACAAGGAAAGACTATTGAAAGCTGTCATAGGGAAGCATTAAGTCAACTAGAAAGACAAGCCCCTTAGAATACCATAAGATTTCTCAACAGAAACTCTAATATCAAGAAGGGCCCAGAATGATGTATTTCAAGACTTGAAAGAAAATAACTGCCAATCTAGATTACTGTATCCAGCAAGGCTATCCATTACATTTGAAGGAGAAATAAAAATCTTCCATGATAAATAAAAGCTACAGAAATTTATGACTACTAAGCCAGAACTGCAGAAAATAATTATAGGAAATCCATATTCAGAAGAAGATAAGCACAACCAGAAAAAAATGGGAAAGACTAAATCTCAATAGATGAGTTGAGAAGCAAATGAGTTTTAGGAAAGAAAAACTTACAAAAACAACAAAATGACAAGAATTACTACATACCTATCAGTTATAGCTCTAAATGTTAATATTCTCAATTCTCTAACCAAGACACCTACTAGTAGGCTGGAGTAAAAAATAATACCCTAGGGTCCTGGTGTAGTGTCTCATGTCTATAATCTCAGCTACTCAGGAGGTGGAGATGGGAGAATCACACTTCAGAGCCAGCCCAGGCAAACAGTTACTGAGACTCCATCTCAGTCAATGAGCTGGGCCTGGTGGCTCATGCCTGGTCCCAGCTATAAGGGAGGCTATAAGGAATATCATGTTCTGAGGCCAACCCTGGGCAAAAAATGTGAGACCCTATCTGAAAAAATAAATAAAGGAAAAAAGAGCTGTGGTGGCTTTGCTCAAGCAGGAGAGAACTGGCCTACCACAAGACCCTGAGTTCAAACTCCAGCACTTCCAAAACAGACAAACAAAAACAGCCAACCAAACAGAAAAAAATAAAGCACAATGATTTGTTGCTTACAGGAAATGGGCCCTACTGACAAAAATAAACACAGCCTTAAGGTGAAGGATGGAAAAGATTTTCCAAGCAAATGGAGCTTGAAAGCAAACAGGAGAAGCTGAAATCATGACTGAGAAAAACCATTCAAGCTCATGAAGATTAAATGACACCTTTTTGAACTATCAATGGGTCATTGCCGAAATTAGGAAAGAAATTAAGAAAAATCCTAGATTCAAGTGAAAATTAAGACATAACTTAATAGAACCCATGGAACACAGCAAAGGCATCCATAAAGGGTTGTTTATAGCTAAGAATGCCCACATTAAAAAATTAGAGAGATTTGAAATACATAATCTTATAATGTACCTCAAACTCTTAGATAAACAAGAACAAATCAATCCAAAAAGTAATAGATGGGAAGAAATTATAAAAATCTGGGCAGAAATCAATGAATTGTAGCAAAAAGGAGCAAAACAATGAACCAATGAAACAAAAAAGTTTGTTTAAAAAAAATAAACAAGACTGACAAACTTTTAACCAAATTAACTAAAGAAAGGAGAAGACTCTAAGATGAAAGGGGAAGATTACAACAGACCCCAATGAAGTTCAGTAGCTCTTAAGGGAGTATTTAAAAACCTTTACTCAGGCAAACTGGAAAATCAAGAAGAAATAGATAAATTTCTTGACACATCTGACTTACCAAAATTGAAACAAGTAGACATTAGCAATTTAAATAGATCTACAATACACAATGAGATTGAGACACTTATGAAGAACCTCCTAACAAAAAAAGGCCCAGGTTCTGATGGATTCACTGCTGAATTCTACCAGAACCTTAAAGAAGAACTAATCCCAATGATTGTCAAACTACTCCATAAAATAAAAGAGGAAGGAATACTACCAAACTCATTCTATGAAACCAGTATTACCCTAATACCAAAACCAGGTAAAGACACATCAAAAATATTATAGCGAAGCACTGGTGGTTCACACCTGTAATCCTAGCCACTCAGGAGGCAGAGATCAGGAGGATTATGGTTTGAAGTCAGCCCAGGCAAATAGTTTGCAAGACCCTATCTAAAAAAAAAAAAATCCTATCACAAATGGTAGAGTGGCTCAAGTGGTAAAGCACCTGCCCAGCAAGCACAAGGCCCTGAGTTCAAATCTTAGAAACACTCCCTCCAAAAGAAAGTTATAGGCCAATATCCCTAATGAACATAGATGTGAAAAGCCTCAATAAAATACTAACAGAACCCAACAATTAAAAAGATTGCCATGATCAAGCAGGTTTCATTCTAGGGATGCAAGGATACTACAACATACACAAATCAATAAGTATAATACAACACTCAAACAGAATCAAGGAAGAAATCACACTATCATCTCATTCGATATAGAGGAAGCCTTCAAGAACATTCAATATATTTTAATGATAATGCTCTGAAGAAACTAGAACTAGAAAGGACATTCCTTAACATTATAAAGGCCACATATGGTAAACATATGCTATGGCTAATATCATGGTAAATGGGGAAAAACTGAACGCATTTCCTCTAAAATCAAGAATGAGGCAGGATGTCCACTCTTTCACTCCTTTTCAACATGGTTTGGAATTCCTAATCAGAGAAATAAGACATGAGAAAGAAATAAAAAGGATTCAAATAGGGAAGGAAGATCTCAAGTTACCTCTGTTTGCAGGTGATATGACCTTATACCTGAAAGTCCATAAAAACTCTACCAAAAACCTCTTAGAACTCATAAACATGTTCAGCAAAGTAACAGGATACAAAATGAATACACAAAATCAGTAGAATTTGTATGTACAATGAACATTCTGAGAAAGAAGCCAGGAAAATAATACCGTTCACAATAGCTTCAAAAATTAAAATTCTAGGAATAAATTTAATGAAGGTGATGAAAGACCTATACAATAAAAATTTTTTAAATCACTAAAGAAAGAAATCAATGAAGACATTAGAAAATGGGAGGACATCTTGTACTCATGGACTGGCATAATCAGTATTGTGAAAATGACCATACTGCCAAAAGCAATCTATATGTTCAATCAATCTCAATCAAAATTCCAAAGACAGTCTTTTTTTGATAGTTCTGGGATTAAAACTCAGGGCCTCATGCTTACTAGGCAAGCACTATCATTTGAGCCATTCTCCCCAGCCTGGTTTTTTGTGTTGAGTATTTTTGAGATAGACTCTCACCAACAATTTTTCTGGACAAGCCTCGAACTGTGAGCATCCTGATCTCTGCTTCCTGAGTAGCTAGGGTTACAGGTGTGAGCCACTGGCTCCTGGCTTCTAAAGACATTCTTCACCAAGATAGAAACACCAATACTTCTATTATAGAAGTATAGAATACCTCAAATAGCCAAGGCTATAAGCAAAAAGAGCGACGCTAGAGGTATCACAATACTTGACTTCAAACTATATTACAGTCATACTAATAAATAACAAGCATGGTACTGGCACAAAAACAGACATGAAAATTAATGGAATTAGAATAGAAGACAAACACACACAGCTACAGTCATTTGATTTTTAACAAAGTGACCCAAAATATGCATTAGAGAAAAGAAAGCCTCTTCAACAAATAGTGCTGGGAAAACCAGATATCTACCTGCGAAACACCGAAACAAGGTCCCAGTCTCTCACTTAGTACTAGCATCAATTCAAAGTAGATCAAAGATCTTAATGGAACATCTGAAACTATGAAATTCCTCTAGGAAAAAATAGCAAAAACACTGGATCACATAGGCATGGCAATAACTTTATGACTAGAACTCCAATAGCTCAGCAGTTAAGAGGAAAGGTTGACAAATGGACTTCATAAAATCAAAAAGTTTCTGCACAGCAAAGGAAGCTGTCACTAAACTGAAGAGAAAGCATAGAGAATGGCAGAAAATCTTTGCTAGCTATACATCTGATAAGGGATTAATAACCAGAATATACAGGAAGCACAAAAACTAACACTGCAAAGAATCAACATGGGAAATGAACTGAAGACAATTCTCAAAATAATAAGTACAAATGTAAAAGGGGTTATGTTTGGTGGGGGGAACCATGAAGAGGGGGAGGAGGAAAGGAGAGGATGATGCAGGATGAATACATTATGTATCTGTATGAAAATAGTTTAGTACAATTCACTGAAAACTATTAAAAAAGGATGGAAGGAGGGAGATGGGTTAAGAAATAGCAATATAGATGGGCTGAATTTCAAAGCACATTATATGCACGTATATAAATATCATAAGGAAGCTATTTTGTACATTTAATTTATGCTAATAGAAATTAAATAAAACCCCAGCAAATCTAATTGAGCCAACGCTGCAAAAAAATTGAAGCTTCCTTGTGGTCTTGGAAGACATTGTAGGCATGAGGTCCTGTGAGACTGTACTGACTCATTTTTCTCCAACATTTTCCTAAGAAACACAGATTTAGCAGTCCTTCCCTATTAATATTCAAAACATGATCTGTGGTTCAACATATCAGCAAGATATGAGAGATGGTTAGAAATTTGAGTGTCTGCCCATCCCATTCAGATATGTTCAATCATAATCTGTATTTTTGTAGCTTCCCAAGATGATGTGTACACACAAAACAGCACACAGTGAGAAACACTGGTCTACACTTCCTAACAATTGTAAAGATTAGTCCTGCAAGTTGGTGATAGCAGATTCCACTGTACATGCCTAATACAGTGTGGGGTCACTTTGTTGGCTCAGAGGCTTACTTCTTCTTATAGAGTCCTCTTACTATCATTTTTGGTAGTTAAAAGTCCCTAATAGCCATCCTCTTGGAGAAGATAGGAGAATGAATACTCTCTACATGGCTACATTGCAAGCAGAAGCACTGTCATGGTACACCATAGCTACAGAGTATTAGCAGTGTTGGATACTTCTTTAGAAAGACCCGTAACATCTATTCTGTATGTTATAGAGAGCACTATGCATCATCAACATTTTTATATTAGGTACTAAATATCTCCTCTAAAAAAATGCCTGCACTTCTTCTGTGGTCATTATGAATGACATGAAATTAATTATTCACTCCAGAAGAAAATTTTGCAAGGATTGAGTGTACACAGTAATATAAGTCACTAATTGACCATATGGTGTATAATAGAGTTATACTTAAGTTTGACTGATACCAGTAATCTTTCATCAATCTTCAGGTGGTAGCAAATACCACCTGGAAGACTGTAATAATTTTGAATAAAAAAATTGAAATAATAATTTCTTTGTCTTGATAGAGAGCTTTATTTACATAAAATTATGCAAGGACTATATTGTCATCCGATTTGGTTTGTGAGGCACCAGTATGAAATTACTCCATCATTCTTCTCTTCCGTTGTTGGAACTCAAGTTTTCATGCTTGCAAAGCAAGTGTTCTACCATTTGAGCCACACCTCTAGTCCATTTTGCTCTGGTTATTTGGGCGATGGGTGTTGTTGAGTATTTGCCCAGGCTGGCCTTGAACCACAATCCTCTTGATCTGAGTCTCCCAAATAGCTAGAATGACAGATAAAAGCCACTGGTTCCCAACACCATTGTTGTCTGCCAGTTCCCTGCTCTTTGCCATGGTACTCTGGCACTGTCTCTCAGATCCTTGCAGTCACAGTTGTTGTTAACACATCCATCTTTTTCATACTTCAGTTTAAAGTCAGCCTGCTCCGTTTTAAATTTTAGCAAAGGTAGGTATCTTTCTGTGTGCTAGGGAGAGAGAGTGTGACTTTTATCGGAGCTCTGAATCTTAACTGAACTAAATCTCCATGATCAATGAGAGCAGCCTTTATTCTCAACTTCTTCATGCTTGTGTCCAACGAAAAGTTTGTGACCCTGCAGTCAGCAGTTATGTTTCTGAATAACCAAATCTCATCATGACTTCTGGTCCACCAGTCTTTATGGTGCACAGAGTAGCTCATTAAGCTGTAAAGAACTCCTCCTTCACTTTACAATCCTATATTGGAATAAATAGCTCTGTTGTTTATTTGATAATACTGATATACTAGTGGACATTGTTGTGGTTAAGGACAGAAGTCTTGGGACCCAGTCTGTCTAGTTAACTATCTAGTATGCAATATTTTCTGGCATGCACATGTGTAAAAGTAACTGATAAGAGCAACTTATCATAACTTTGTTATGATAACTCAATAAAAACGGACCATGAAAAGTGTTACAAATATGTAGTATAATATGTAGTATATGTCACTTGTTAAGTGATTAAGCAAAATGTTATACTTTATCATAAAAACCTACTTTGTTGTTGAGTTCAGAAATCCCTGCCTGAGTGTCTCCATTTTTACATCATAATTAAGAGTTTGGTTGACCACTTGTTAACTCCCAAAATAATGACACACACTCATTCTTTTGAACAAGTCTGATATTTGCTCTGACATGGCATTTAGAAAGAGTCCGGATGTAAGTGGCTATCCTCATCTCAGAGCAAGTTCAAAACAGATTTTTAAGGTAACACCTTGAAATACAACGTAACATGTATGGGAACTCATCCTAATCATTTGGTGTCAAGTAGACAGAATCAACAGGAATCAATCCACCACCATGGCTGGATAATCAGCTAGGTAGTGACATGGTATATTTCCTATTTCAGTGTAAGACATTCTAAGGAGGGATATAATATACATTTAGACTAAGAGAAGGAGAAGTGTTCATGGGAAGATGCTGGAGAATCATATTTAGGATAATATCTATATATGTATATGTGTATATATATATTTCACAACTCAGCATTCTAAGTTTTCTGAAGAATCATAGAACAACCTAAATAGTTCTCTCTGACAGTCATTTTCAGGCTATCCAAAGGGAGAATGATGAGTTTTGCACATATGCCAGATACCAAGTAACCAGTTGACTCCTGAATTTGTAAACAAATTTTCACTGCTCCCTCCATGTCATAGGTTTTTATCTTTTCTTCTATCCTTTCTCCTTTACAACTTGTAACTGTGTTCTTTCACTCAATCTGCAGGTAAACTCCCTAATATGAGTCAACGATTTTCATGTAAAATTTATTAATTCATGCACATGAGAATCTAACACCTCTTGAGTAACTCTTACATTGAGCAAAGATGATTTTGGAAGAATGGACAAGTGTGTTTTCGGTTTTTGGGGATCACTGCCTTTGGCTGCAGCCTTTTTATGTCTTTACTTTGAAATCTTAAAACATACGACATTAGTCAGTTGATATAATTTGGTTAAGGAGATGAATGGCATGTTTACAACTGTTGGGATACATAAAATGGAATAAACATATTTAATTTCACAGATAGTTAACTCAAAGAACAATAAAATATCCTATTTGATCAAACCTCATAGGGGGCAGTGAATGCCACATATAAAAAATCATCCCTGCATATGAATAGGGAGGCATGCTCATTTGTCACTAAAGCACAAATAAGAAAGACTGAACTTTACTGAATTTTGGAGTAATTGGACACAAAGATTCCAGGAGACTACTGAGTCTGTTTGTTAAGCGTCACTCCAACTGAGAATGAATTTCGATGTACAGCGCCCTCCTCAGGGCACCCTTGACCTCTGCATTCCTCAGGCTATAGATCAGGGGGTTCAGAGTAGGATTGAAAAAACTGTAAAACAGGAAAAGAATCTTCTGCTGCTCCTCAGGATGGTGGGATTTGGGGGCCATGTACATGACAATGGCACTGCCAAAGAAGAGCCCCACCACACTGAGGTGGGAGGAGCAGGTAGAAAAGGCCTTTCTGCGGCCCTCTCCTGACTGGATTCTAAGGATGGCCACCAGGATGAGTGAGTAGGAGACCAGAACCAAGAAGAGTGGCCCCACTAAGACAAACACAGAAGCTATAAAGATGACAAAAAGGTTTAGCCTGGTATCACCACAGGTCAGCTTGAGGACTGACAGGATTTCACAGAAGAAGTGGTTAATTTCATGAGGTCCACAGAAGGGCAGCTTCAGGATGAGGCTCATATGGACCAGGGCCAGGAGAGAGCCACAAGTCCAAGAAGAGATCAGTAGGATGATGCAGACACTGCAGCCCATTATGGCAGAATAGCGGAGAGGGTGGCAGATGGCCACAAACCGATCATAGGACATCACCACCAGGAGGAGACATTCTGTGTGTGCAAAAGCCAAAAAGAGAAAAGTCTGTGTCATGCAGCCAGCAAAGGAAATGGGCTTGGCTGGGTCCAGGAGGTTCACCAGCATCTGGGGCACCGTGTTGCAGGCATAGGCAATGTCAACGATGGCCAAGTGGAAAAGGAAGAAGTACATGGGGGTGTGCAGTCTGGGTTCCAGCCAGATGAGCCCCAGAATGACCCCGTTGCCCAACAGGGTGAAGGCATAAAAGAGAGAGAAAAGTCCAAAAAGGACTATACGTATCCTTGGGCCAAGATCAAACCCCAGTAGGATGAACTCTGTGACCATTGTCTGATTTTCCTGCATTTCACTATTAAAGAGAGAATCACATTTTTTATTTGACAAAATTCTTTAAAACACGTCTTATTTATTATAACATTTATTTTCAGTGTGTGGAATATCATTAATATTATTATTTAAGATCTTATTCAATTAAATTGATCAATAAATAGATGAAGTATTACTTTCTACACATTTAAATTAAGTATGTTCCCACAACCTAATTGTTTATTCTGGCAGCCAGTTTTCAGAACAGAAATATGATAAAACAATCAAAATGAATGTAATTAATTACTAACAATCTTACACTTATAAAATAACCATGACACATAGGTTGTCTCAGAGTTTTGTGTGCCAGTCTGTAAGACAATAACTGCATAATGGAAAGAGAAGGGCTTCTAAAATAAGAATAGTACTACAAAGGTAATTTTTGCTTGTTTTGGTAGAAGTCATGATTGAGGAACTATCAGTATTTAAATATAATTAGCGTCTAGAGGGTGCTTATACTATTCCCAAAGCAAATCATGAAACAGCAGCTTTTTATTACTAAGACTGTTTTGATTGAGACATAGTAGTCACGGTCACTTATGGAGTACAAAGTGATGTTTAGAAACATATAGACAATTTAGAATGTTTTTAGGGAGGAAGAGAGAGGCAGTCTATATATATCTCTCTATATACATATATGTGTGTGTATAAACATATGTGTATATATAATGGTATGTATATTATTGTATGTATCTCTATATTTGTCAGAAACATACATACATGTGTATTACACTCACATATTACATATTTGTAGATAGTATCCGCATGTATATCTTTGTCTTTAAAAATGAAACCAAATCAATATGGATATCTTCACAACTACTCAACTGATGGATTCATGGAATTATTAATTCACCACAGCAATTTTTAACAGCATCCCATAGAAATTAGGGTAATCTGTGTTTCCTGAATGTCCTACTGTTACAAACCTAGACAGTGATAAAAATGTGTGTGTATTCACAAAGCTGTCAAGGATTTGGAGGGTGGGTATGATAAGTGACTGTGAAGAGACTTGCAGGAATAATTTCCCATGCATCATCTATATAGAACTCCCCTTGCAGATTTCCATGACCAGACATAGTAACAGTGAAAATAAGGAAAAAAATGAAGGATTTTGTTGCTCATCTAACCCTTCATATGCATGCCACAAAATATTGTAACATACAATACCTGAAATTCAAAACACAATAATTTGCTATTTAAACTTAAAGCAGCAGCTGCTCTCAGTAATTAGGATTGCCACACCCTTTATAAGTAAGTGGTAGAAAAAAAATCATTGACATATTGATAATTCAGTTATATTTAAAAATACCTGTGTCAACAAATTAGTGATAAAGTCCTTAATCCATGTGTTGATGGTGTGATTAATTGATGACTTTGTTTTTTGTTGTAGATCAGAACTTGCTCAATAAACCATGGTGAAGTTCAACATGATTGCTAGTACAAACATTTGTCATTGAGGCTTTGCTCTTATTTGCACAATTAGTGTGAGGAAAGGCAGTGGTTTTAGCCAGTGACTAATTTAACTGTCATCACTACCAATGGTAATATCAAAGAGTGTTTCCCGAGGAACTTATTATAGGAGAAAGGATTGTATTCTGAGAAATACACTCATAAAGCCCACATGAAACTGAAGAAAATAACAATCTAGAGCTGGAAGGAAGACAGTATCAGGAAACATGAGATTGGAAAGTTTAGAGGGGAGGCTTCAAAATCCAATCCTTTTGTTTTGATACAATTTTCAGAGGCAGAACAGAATCTGGAGAAAGAGTAGAAAAGGGGAGGTGGCCAAAATGGAGTGTACACACAAGGTCAGGTTGGTATCACTTTGCAGGGAATGTATAGTGACCTTTAGGAGAAGGGAGAAGGGAACCACATGGCACAAGTACCCTAACTACCAGGTAGATGGATGCTTACCATCCATTTGGATATATTGGGTGATTGATAATAAATAACCTTACTGAGTAAGATCTCTGATAGGTTCTTCTGACACTGATTTTATGGTCTCCAACCAATAGCAGATGACTTGTTTTCTTCAGCTCGTATTTGTACCAAGAAGGAATGTATCAACGAGCAAAGTTCTTTGCTCATTTTACAGTTATATCTTGAATTTTAAGTAAATGAATATTAAGATTTCCTGGCTTATACACTGTCCAATTTTACTTTTGGATAACTTGATGCAGTTCCTGAACAAAATTTCCCAAGCTGAAATAAAAAGTAGGGACAAGACCCTGGACCAATATAGCCTCTTTTATGTAAGAACTAGGGAAATAAACAGGTTCTTTTCTACAACAACAGATGCTATGGTCATTTTCTTATAAGCATTATTGATAAATGATAAGATTAGATTTTGATCTTGTATTTCATAAGACAAGTTTCAAAGTTTGATGAGCTAGCAGGTTCTTTTCTATATTAATGCAATAAGTAAATCAGAATTCCTAAAATTATTCACAGTAATTAAGGCATAGCTCAGATCAATTATAGGACTATTTACCTGTAAGTAACAGGGAAGAAGTGCAAACCAATTTTCTTGCATATCTAGTTATAAGTGGAGACTTTCCATGTTTTATTGTAGGTTAAGGATTGGTAATGCAAGTGATTTATCTAGGTGTAGTTTTTATGTTGGACCAAAAAGAAGAATCAAGGATCACTTTCATGGGATTATAGTCTATTTAATAATCTGTTAAGGATTAATAATAATTTGGTAATATTTTGAGTGTTTCCTGTGTGCAGGGCACTGTAGGAGAACAAAGCACAGCAGGTTGATGGTCCTGTGATTTGCAGGTGGCTTTACTAGGAAGAGATCAATAAAAAGCTAGACTTTAAACACAAAAATCCTCTAAAAAGAAAACTTCAAGAATTAATGGCTGTCACGTTCTTCTCCTACTTTGCTATATTGCCACCTGACACTCAGGCTCAGTTCTCACTTCAAAGTCTCAACCTCTAGGCGCAGAAAATCTAACATGCACACATTGAAGGTACCTGACATTGTCTTTAACATTGTGTTCCAATGAAAACTAGTGAAAGACATTGATTTAGACTCCATTTGACTTTATATTTCATTGAAATAAACATATTTTTATAAATTTGGTATGTATTTTTGCTGTGGTGACAAAATTTAATTCATAATTCATAAAATAAGTAAAATTTTCCTAAATTACATCGTAACACCATAATATCTCTTCTATAATATGCTGTACATAAGAAGATTATTCTAATCTAAATTCATTAAATTCAGAAAGTCTTTAATTTTTTAAAGTGTAATCATTCACAAATAAATCTCACTTGTATATTTCTTCATCAATGAAAGAAAACTCACCAAATCCTAAACACTTGTACATAATTTGTCCCTCAAATGTGCATCTGCTTTCCCTAGAACTATGCACATAAAATGTGAGTGGTGAGCATAGATGTTTATGATTAATAGAATTTATTTTTCTTCCTGGTAATGAAATAAGGAATGGCAGTCAAAAAGTGATAGCTAGCCTAAAAGCAACAGTGACAATCTTTCTGGGAGGAATTTGGTGGTAAAATAAAATTAGGTAACATTGTTGGTTCTCACATTTGGACTCCAGGATCTCAGTAGGATAGGTGCCTGGAGGCTGGGACAGAGTTGCTGTTTCCTCCGAGCTTCTGTGAGCACTGCAGAGCCCTTGCTCTGTTGCTGACTAAAATGCAGCAGAATCCTCAGGAAAGGTTTTATTCTCTGAGGGCTCAACCTAGCTGGCAGGTCTTGAGGGCTTAGCGGTGCAGCTGGGTACTGAGAGTTCATGCATGCTTACCTCTACAGGGAGGAAGAGACCAAATGATTACTATTTTCTTTTTCTATTCTCAAACCCAGTAAGGTACACAATTAGGAAACAGAGATAGCCAGAGATCACACCTCTGAGAAAATAGCTGTCATTATAGTTACCAAATACTTTGCATTGTTTGAATATCATCAATTCTAACATTGCTGCTGTCCCCAGTGTCAGATGGTTCTGGTGAGCCTTTCAGGAAGCAAGACTAGTGAATCAGCTTCTGGCATCTATTTCTGCTACTCATCTTCTCCCTGGTGTAATGGGGCCCTCTCATGCTGCATCAAAAGTAGGAAGAAAGAACCTTTAAGTTTATCTGATTGGAGATATAGTGAGAGCTGATTAAGGCGGCCTATGTAGATTGGGGAGTCCTAGGCGAGGCCACATTGTCCCTGTGGGCTTATTAGGACTGCAAGGAGCCAAGGTCTTCCAGATCACAAATCCCTGATGTTGGCTACCTGTTGGATACATTCTCTGATCTCTATTCTGAAAGGGACAGGTCCTGGATTCAGAGACAGTGCCTTTCTAGGAATACAGAATCCTTCCCAAGACAGGTTCCCTTTGATGCTTCTGCCTCTCCCAAGAGGATGAAGGTACTTGTTGCCAAAGATCTAGGGAAAGATCTCAGTTCTGAGGGTCTTTGAGATTGTATTATGGGTCTTTTCACTTTTCTCCAACTCTTTCCTAAAAATCACGATTTAACAGTGCTTCCCTCTAGCATAAATATTCAAAATATGGTCCTTGGATTGGAAAATCACCAAGATACAGAGTTGATTAGAAATTTACATACTTGCCCATCTCATTCAGATCTTCCCAATCAGAACCTATATTTTTGCAACTTTTCCAGATGATTCTGCACAAAACATATCATCCAGTGAGAATCACTGTCTGTATTCTGTAGGAAAGAGTGCAGTCCTACAGCTCAGTGATGGTAGTGCTCATTCCACATGCCAAGGACACTGTAGGGCCACTTTCATTTGGCTCTGGAACTGATTTCCCCACAGAGTTAGATTCCTATCATTATTAGTCATGGAAGCCCTTAATATTGACCCTGTTCAGGAGAAAGGAGAACTTATACCTTTACATGGAGACTATGCTAGCAGAAGCACTGTATGGCACATGCCTTTTGAAAAACTGACACTCTTCTCTCCATGTGAAAGAAAGTAATATACTTCATTATCAGTTTTTAAAAATATTTCATTTTTGAATCAATATACATTAATAATGTGAGGCCATTTCATTGTGATAATTTCATATTTTGTACAGTGTACTTTTGACAAATTTACCCCGTTCAATATATTTTCATTCTTTCCTCTCCTCTTCCCCACTTTTCACAGTGTTTTGTGGGTTTCATTCATCATTATCACTTTATATTAAATACTACATATCTTCTCTATCTTCTTCTTTTTCTTCTTCTTTTTTGTGGTTCTAGGGATTGAACCTAGGGTCTTGCACATGGTAGGCAAATACACTTACCATTTGAGCTACTCTCTTAGCACAGTAAAGTGAGCCTGCCTTATTTGTGGATGCATTACACCAGTTTTGAACAAGCACAGTAAAAAATAATAAATTTTTAAAAATCAAAAGAAATTTCAGAAACAAATTTAAATTTCTGCACATGTTTTATGAAGCTTAGTTGAAGAGAAGCTCTCGGGTCAATACCATGCTATGATCAGTTGTGCTTATATACAACAGTAAATTTTGTGACAGGAATGTAGGCTATTCCAAGCAATTTTAAGTTATAGTTGTCCAAACCTCCCGTACTGACTGTATAGATAAATTTGAGTAGTTTTAGAGTACTGAATTCTGCATCATGAACTTTCATGGGTTTTCCTCAATGGCAATCTCCTTGGAACCATACACGTGTAGATTCCACGAGATGACTGTTCCTTCTCTAAAATGTCTGATATTCCATGGTCACTGAAAATGAGAACTAATTAATTATTAATTTCAAGCCAACAATAAACTGAGTATATCTACAACTACAAGTGACTAATGGACAATATAATGTCTAATGGCTGCTGTATTAAAATTTGATTGAAAACATCAATTTTTTGGATGCTATTTGGTCAGTAAATGCCACCTGAAGATTATAACAATTTTGAATACAAAAATTGAAATATGAATTTATCTTGGCAGAGGGCTGTTTTTAGATAAAACTCTATAAAACTATGTTATAGTTCTACTAGGTGTGGCAGTGTGAAATGACTCCATCAATCTTCTCTCTGTTGTTGTCATTGAGTGCCTAGGTCTTTACCATGGTCCTCCAGCATTGCCTCCCAGATCCTGGCAGTCACAGTTCTTTCTCGTTAGCATACCAATCTTTCTCACTTCTCACTTTAAAGTCAAGCTGCTTTCTTTAGCAAATGTAGGCATCTTTCTGTGTGCTAAAGATAGCTTGACTTTTATCGGAGCTCTGAGTCTTAGCTGAACTAAATCTCCATGCTCAATGACAGACTCCTTTATTCTCAACTTCTTCTTGCTTGTGTCCCTCTAAAAGTTCAATGATTTTTGTGACTGTGCATATAGGAGTCATATTCCTGAATAACCAACATCTCATACATGACTTCTGGTCCACCAGTCTTTATGGAGCAGAGAGCAGCTCATCCTAATATACATTAAACTAAGAAGAACTCCTCCTTCACTTTACACATCCTATTTTGGGATAAATAGCTCTCTTCTTCATTTGATAACACCAATATTGATTTACTAATGGACATTGTTGTGGCTAAGTACAGAGGGTTTGAGATCCAGACTGCATAGTTAAAAGTCCAACATGTGCTACTTTTCTGGCATGCACATGTATATAACAGACTGACAAGAGCACTTTATTAAAGGATTTGTTATGATGACTAAATGAGAATGGATTATGTAAAGTGCTGTAAATATGTAATGTATGCCACTTGTTAAGTAATTAAACAAAATGTTGCATTTCATTATAAAAGTTATTTTGGTTTTGTGTTCAGAAACCCCTGCTTGAATGTTGCCATTTATACTCTATAATTAAGAGTTGGGTTGACCACTTGTTAACTCCCAAATGAATGGAACACACTTATTTTTTTAATACGTCTGATACTTGTCCTTACCATGCCTCTGGATGTGAGTGGCCATCCTAATTTCAGGGAGGGGTAAAGATGGTAAAACCATTTTTAGGTAAAACCTAAGGTAAAACCTTGAAAAGCAACATAAATTGTATAGATACTCACCCTAATCATTGGGTGTCAAGTACACAGAATCAGCAAGGATCAAACCACCACCATGGCTGGATAGTGGTCTAGGCAATGACACAGCTACGCTTCCTATTTTAGGGATAGAACATTGTAAGGAGGGACATAACATACATTTGGAATAGGAGAGGAAGAAGTGCTGATGGGAAGATGCTGGAGAACCACATTTAGAATAGTCCATATATATATGTACCTATATATATGTATATAAGTACATATATATTTCACAACTCAGCATCCTAAGTTTTCTGAAGAACATTAAATAACAAAAATAATCTCTTTTATTCCTTATTGGGCTATTCAAAGATAGAATGATGAGTTTTACATATTTTCTAGTTAACTAAGCACTTGACTCCTGAATTTGTAAACAATGTTCACTATTCTTTACTGATAGTGGTGTTTTCTATTCCTCTGTCCTTTGTCTTACACATCTTTCGGTACAAGTTATCTCCATAATGTGAATCAATAATTTATTAACACGTTAAGAATGAACAACTAAATATCACTGAGTAATTATTAGATTGAGCAAGGGCAATTTTGGAAGTATGAATGAGTGTGTGTCTATGTTTAGGAGATCATTGCCTTTGTTTACAGCCTTTTTATTTTTTTAACATCCAAGTTTTAAAATGCATGACATTAGCCATTTCATACAATTAGATTAAGAAGGTTGATAGAATGTATGTAACTTTTGTGATACACACAATTAAATAGATATTATTTAATTTTATGATACTCAATTCAAAGAAAAATAAAAAATCACATTGAGAGTCTGTGAATGCACACATAAAAACGTTATCCCTTCATATGAAGAGGGAGAACATTCTTTTTAGTCATTATGACACAAGTAACAAGAGAGTAGTAATTTCTTCTAAATTTTGGTGTAATTGGATAGCAAGACTCCAGAAGACTACAGAGGCTAGAGATCCAGACATCACTCCAACTGGGAATGACTTTCTTTGCACAGCGCCCTCCTCAGGGCACCCTTGACCTCTGTATTCCTCAGGCTATAGATCAGGGGGTTCAGAGTGGGATTGAAAAAACTGTAAAACAGGAAAAGAATCTTCTGCTTGTCTTCAGGATGTTGAGACTTAGGGGACATGTACATGACGATGGCACTGCCAAAGAAGAGTCCAACCACACAGAGGTGAGAGGAGCAGGTGGAGAACGCCTTTCTGTGGCCTTTCCCTGACTGGATCATCAGGATGGCCACCAGGATGCGAGAATAGGAGACCAACACCAAGCACAATGGCCCCACTAGAATTAATACACCAGCTGCAAAGATGATGAGCAGGTTGAGGCTGATATCAGCACAGGACAGCTTGAGGACAGACAAAAGTTCACAGAAGAAATGGTTGATTTCATGAGGCCCACAGAAGGATAGTCTCAAGATGAGGCTCACATGGACCAGGGCTAGGAGAGAGCCACATGCCCAGGAAGTAATAACCAAGGTGATGCAGACTCTCCAGTCCATGATGGCCAAATAGCAGAGTGGGTGGCAGATGGCCACTTACCGATCATAGGACATCACCACCAGGAGGAGACATTCTGTGTGTGCAAAAGTCAAAAGGAGAAAAGTCTGTGTCATGCAGCCAGCAAAGGAGATGGGCTTGGCTGGGTCCAGGAGGTTCACCAGCATCTGGGGCACCGTGTTGCAGGCATAGGCAATGTCAACGATGGCAAGGTGGGAGAGGAAGAAGTACATGGGGGTGTGCAGTCTGAGATCCAGCCAGATGAGCCCCAGGATGACCCCATTCCCTAACAGGGTGAATGCATAGAAAAGAGAAAAAAGTCCAAAAAGAACTATGTGAATCCTTGGGTCAGGTCCAAATCCCAGTAGGATGAACTCTGTAACCCTTGTCTGATTTTCCTCCATTTCACTATTAAATAGATAATCATATAACATTGATCAATTCTTTTAAAATATATTTTATCTGCTATATCACTGTTTTTTGCTGGGTGGAAAATTACTAAGATTCTAATTTAAGATATTATTCAATTAAATTAATTAATAAATAGATAATATATTACTTTGTACATATTTAAATTAACTATCTGCCCACATCTTAATTATTTATTCTGGGATCCACTTTTCAGAAGAAATGTATGTCAACAGTGATTGTTACTTAAAGCAATAACAATGTATGCAAGTAAGTACTAATAAACCCATACTTGTAAAATATCCATGACACATACATTGTTTCAGATTCATGAAGGCAAGTCTTTAAGACAATAACTGGATAATAGAAAGAGAAGAACTTCTAAAATGAGAATATCCTATAAAGAAGGATTTTAACTGTTTTGGTAGAAGTCATGATTGAGTAAGTATCACTATTTAGAGTCTGGAGATTGCTTCACACTACTTCTTCCAACACAAATCATGAAATAGCAACTTTTTATTACCAATACTGTTTAATTAAGACATAAATTGTTGTAGTAATATATGGAGTACAATGTGGGAGTTTTTATCTAGGAGGGAAGAAAGAGGAATCAATATAATATATGCAGATAATGTTAGTGTCTATTTCTCAGAGACATACAAACTCATATATTACATATATGAACACATGTGTCCAAAACACGTATAATCATCATGAAAATGGCAACAAACCAACAGCGGATATTTTGAGGATTGTTCAACTGAGTGATTCATGGACTTATTAATTCTCCACAGGAGATTTTCAACTAAACACATAAAAATTAGATCAATATGTGTTTCATGAAGTAGCACAGGATTACAGGTCAAGATTGTGTCCACTGGTGGAAATGTTTGTATGTTCAGAAAGCTATCAAGGATTTGGAGGGTGGGTATGATAGGTGACTGCGAAAAACATGCAAGTTAGTAGACTTCCATGAGTGGACAAAGACTTGAATGACAACAGGGAAAAAATGGAAGGATTTTGTTGTTTTTCAACCCTACATGTGTATAACTCACAGTGTCTTCATGTTTGTAACACATAATGCATAACACATATTTGTAATACATAATACCTGAAACTCAGAATGCAATATTTTTATATTTAAAGTGAAAACTGACTAGCCTCAGCAATAAGAAATGTAATGCAATCTTTATCTAAGTAATAGAAAGAAATTATTGATAAATTGATGATTGGGTTGTCACTTGAAAAGTATCTACATCAATAATTTAGTGGTAAAATCCTTACTCTATGTGTTGGTGGCATGCTTAATAGATGAGTTTGATTTTTGTCTCAGATCAAAACTTCCTCAATAAACCATGCTGAAGTCTTACATGGTTTCTAGTTTAAATATTTGTCATTGAGGCTTAGCCACTATTTGCACAATTCATTCAAGGCATGGCACTGTTTTTTCTCCAAGGCCTAGTTTAACTTTCGTCATTACCAATGGTAATGTCACAGATTGTTTCCTGAGGAACCTGGTACAAGAGATGAGATTGCATTCTGTGAAACACACTCATAAATCCCACATGCACTGAAGATAATGATGTAGAGATGGAAAGGAGACGATGTCAGGAAACATGAAACTGGAGAGTTTGGGGGACTTCAAAAGTCCACTCCTGCTGTTTTGATAGACGTTTCAGAGGCAGGGCAGAATGATCATGCTAGCTCCATGAATGCAACTGGGCATAGGTTTTTGAGGTTCCCAGCTGGAGAAAGAGTAGAGAAGGAGGAGTGTCCACACCAGGTTAGAGAATACACAACATGGAGTGTACACACCCTGTCAGAGAACTATCACTTCACCTTGACTACATAATGACCTTTAGGGGAAAGGAGGAAGGGAAGGAACTGGCACAAGGACCCTAACTATTGGGTGGATGGATGTCTACAGTTAAAACAGATGGTTTCAGAGACTGGAATCATTAACACTATTGAGTAATATGTCTGATTAGTTCTTTTTACTGTGATTTCATGTTCTCCAAACAACCATCAGGCAATAATTCCTTTTCTTGAGCACATATTTCTATAAAGAAGGACTGTGTCAATGAGCAAACTTCTTTGCTCATTTTGGTTATATTTTGAATTTATGAAAAGAATATTTAATTGAAAGAATTTGATTTAACTAAGAGATTATTTAGATATCCTGGCTGATACATTGTTCAATTGTATTTTTGGATAAAATGATGCAGCTCCTGAACAAAATTCCCCAAGTTGGATCTAAAAAGTATGAACCAGAACCTGGACCAATGTAACCTCTTATAAGCATGGACTAAGAAAATAAACAGTTTCCCTCCTAAAAACAACAGAAGGGATGTCTAATTTCTTATAGGCATTAGTAATAAATGAAAAAATCAGAATTTGATCTGGTACTTCAGGAAATATATCTCAAAATTTCATGAACTGACAGTCTCTTTTTTGTAGTAATGGGTGTAGGTAAAGCAGAATTCCTAAAATGATCCCTAGTTCAGAACATCTATAGGGCTGTTTATATGTGGTTATAAGAAGAAAGTGAAAACTGATTTTATTGTATACATAATTATGAGTAGAGACTTTCCAAGGTTTATTATATTATAATGCTTATAGCTTGGTAATGCTAGGGATTTTTCTAGGTATAGATTCTGTGTTGGTTCAGAAAGAAGAGCTGTGGGTCACTTTCATGGAATCACAACCTACTCAATAATCTGTTAAGGATTAATGATGATTTGGTAGTACTTTTAAATATTTCTTGTGTTCTGGGCACTGTAAGACTACAAAGCACAGCAGGTTGATGGTCCTGTGATGTGAAGTGAAATAAAAGTCTTCTAAAATAATTATGGGCTGTTCCATCCTCCTCCTACTTTGCTGCACTGCCACCTGACATCTCAAGCTCTGTTTACGCTTTCCATCCTCACCCCAAATGCTTATCCTTCAGATTATAGTAAACCTAACATGCACACATTGCATGTGCCTGAAATTTCCTTGGACATCGTGTTCAATGAAAGGTAGTGTAAGACATTGATTTAGAGTCCATTTGACTTTAAATGCATTGCAATAAAAATATTTTTTATAAATTTGGTATGAATTTTTACTGTGGTGAAAAAATTAAATTCACAATTTAATTCAAACAAATTATATCATGATACCATAATATCTAATAATATCTCTATAATATCCTGTACATAGGAAAATTATTCTTGCCTATATCCATTAAATTTAGAAATTCCTTACTTTTCAAAATATAATCATTTCCAAATAAATCTTTCTAGCATGTATATTTCTTCATTAATGAAAGAAAACTTACCAAGTCTTAAACACCTGTACATAATTTGTCCCTCAAATGTGCACCTGTTTTTCCTAGAACTATTCCCATAGAATGTGATTGGTGAGCATAGGCATTTGGGATTAATATAATTTATTTCTCTCCTTTATACTGAAATAAAGACTGGCGGTCACAGAGTAATAGTTAGCCAAAGAACAACAGAGGCAATCTGTGTGGGAGGGATTTTGTGTTAAAGTAAAATCAAGCAACCTTTTTGATCCCCACACTTGGACTCAAATATATCAGAAGGGTAGGCACCTGAAGGCTGAGACGGAGATGCTGTTTCCTGAGAGCTTCTGTGGGAGCTGCAGAATCTTCACTCTGTTGCTGATTGAAATGCAGCAGAATCCTCAGGAAAGGAGGTTTTATTCTCTGAGGGCTCAACCTAGTTAGCAGGTCTTGAGGACTGGTCCCTGAGACTTTGTGGATGCCTACCTCTACAGGGAGGAAGAGACAAAATGACTGTCTTTTTCTATTCTGTTCTCATGCCCTGCAGGACACAAAATTAGTCAACATAGTCCCAGAGCACACGTCTGAGACAACAGATCTCATTGTGTTTCCCAAACCTTGGTTTTATTTGAATCTCATTATTCCAGCATTGCTGCTATTCCCAGGCCCAGATGGGCTGGTGAACCTCTCGGGAAGGACATAGAGTGAATGAGCTCCTGGTATCTAACTCTGCTGACCTGCTTCTCCCTGGTGTTATGTGAACCACTTGAGCTGCAGCAGAAATGGGAAGATAAGGGTCTGGAAACCCATCTGATTGCAAGTCACACTTCACAGTGTGAAGATGCGAGGAAACTGGTTAGGGAGGCCTGAGGTGGATTGGGGAATCTCTAAGAGGGGCCACATCATCCCTACAGGCTTATTAAGACCTGACGGAAACCAGGGTCTTCTAGATCACAAACCGCTAATGTAGGCTACCTGATGGAAATATTCTCTGGTCTCTGTTTTGAAAGGAGCAGGTCCCGCATTCAGAAGCAGTGGCTTTCTGGGGACACAGGAGCCTCCCCAAAGCAGCTTTCCTTAGTAGCTACTGCCCTTTCCAGGAAAACAAACATATCTGTTGCCAAAGGTATTCTCATTTTTAACTTACATTTGTTTTGTATATTGGACATGGGAGAGTTAGGAATTTCCTATCAAGTCATGGCTCAATATACAAACAAACAAGTCTTTTACACTGTGATTCTGAGAAAACCTCTTGAAAACATCATCCTTTTGGAGAATGGACTCACCTGTGTTCAGAATGTACACATACATGGTGGGAAAAAAACACCAGCTAATTTAGGGAAGCCAAAACCAGTGCTCCTGATTATATGAAAAGCCTGGAGCAGAGAATGCAGACCATAAACACTTCATCTCTTTTTCTACCCAGGAGACCTACCACAATGTGGATAAAACTCCCATGAAATCCTGTGAAAAATATAAATTTTCTCCTTGTGAACATCAGCTATAAAAGATATTTTTAGGTAAGACATAAGACGTTTAAAGTAATATTAGGTAAAATAAAATTAAATAATGCCAAACTATAATTTTGCAACAGAATCACCTTAAGTTACTGTTTTCTATTCCATATGAAGTTTTCCAATTGTTAAAGTTATAATAGTGAAATGTAAACATAAATAAAACATGAATATATACAAATGAAATAGCATGCAGACAGAAGCCATATCATTTAAAGATTTTATTAACATAAATTAATCATATAAAGATGTTTTATTGTGACATATGAGGTACCGTAATCAAATTCTGATTATCTGTATTACTGTTTCTAAACCCTTCCCCCACCTCCCTCTCTTTTTAACAATTTTTAGTATCATTATGCTATTTTTATACATATATATATATAACTTCGATAATACTCACCCTTTCACTCTCTCCCTTTCTCCTTCCTCTCCCCTTTTTCACCCCCAAATTGTTCCCATTTTCAATCATGTAATGTGTTCATTTTTTTAAGTCCAGATAACACATTTGAGCAAAAGCATGATATTTGTCTGAGTTTGGCTTATCTTGTTTAATACGCTGATCTCCTCTCCCATCCATCTTCCTGCATTGAAATAAGTTCATTCTTCATTATTGCTGAATAATACTACATTATAATTGAAATGGTTATGTTTACAAATGTTTATATTATTTCAGCATATAGAATTCAGGAACCTGCCACTAAAAGAAAGTAATAAACTGAAAATGTATGTGAACGAGTGTTTTCTAGAAAACATTTCTATATAATTAAAAATTTAGGACCATTGTATATAAGTGCACATTTGAGGATACAAAAATGAGAAAATTAGAACATAATCAATAATGAAGTTTAATACTCAGGGGTGACAAACAAACTAAAAATTCGAAAATTTCTTTCAGAACATAAGACTCAATAGCTAATAAGTAAATAGAGATAACTAATGTTCATCTTCACAGCAATTACTATTTGTAAAGAATAAAACGTGAGACATAAATATATGAAAGACTTCAGCACATAGGTAACGAGGTCTTAATCAAAATAAGAATATTAAGTTCTAGCACTGAGCACGAGATTTCACCGGACATTTATAACTTTTATGCTTAAGGGACTTTTATGGTTGATTTGAGAGTAACACAGATAAAGCGGGTAGATGTAACCACTGCCCAGAATAAATTGTCATCGGAGAAACTTGTAAAGGAGCAGCTACTAACATTAGGGACACTGGGGAAGTTGGAGAATGCATCTTCAGGATATAACGGGGCAAAGTGAAAATGGTAATATTCAAAATTGTATGTCTGAGTAATTGGGAGCTAAAGGGAAGAAATTCATTCACTCCATAGTAACAGGGAATAAAAGAGACAGGATGTATGAAAGCTTATATTAAGGGTTTGTTTTGGGTGCTGGTGTTACATTAACTAAGGCAATAGTTCCTGCAGAAATGTGGGCTCCTTTCCTTTGTGTAACTGTCTCTGGTAACTGCCAGATAGCTGTAAGAATCCTCCTCTTCTACTTAGGTAGGGATCATGTTTTTACAAAACAAATATGTGGGCAGCTTCTAGGTCTGTAGATATGTTGGAATCCTGAATTTCAGCCAGAAACTCAGGTACAACTTGGGCTTGTCATTGCCATCTGAAGTGGGGGAAGCTTTATGACAGCCTTGTGACACTGAATTGTCAGATCCGACATTACCTCCAGGAAAATTGTTAGAATTGATTCCAAATAGTGGACATCTAGTTGGTGAGAACTGGTTACTTGCTGTGTGAGGAAAACCCTCACATATCTAGTTTCGGTAGTGAGTGCTGGGTGTGTAAGTGTAAGAACACAAATGCCAGGTCTTTTTTCCCCCAAGCTCTTACATGAACCCAAATATCACAGCTCTGAGCCAGTTCTGTAAGAACATACTAGACTGTGCCCAAAGTGATCCTCTTTTCCTGGACCTACAAGGCTACAAAAATTAGGAAGCAGGCAAAACCAACCAACCAACCAATCAATTAACTAACCAAACAAACCAGCAAATTAAACTGAGCCAGTGTTGCAAGAAAAATGGAGGCTTTCCCATGATCTGTGAAAGCCATGTGGTCCTGTGAACTGTGTGCTGACTCTTTTGTGTTTCTCCTCCTTTTTCCTTAGAACAGATTTAACTGTGCTTCCCTTTGGCATTAATATTCAAAGTGCACACGCACATCACCAAGATTTGAGAGATGATAAGAAATTTGAATGTCTGCCCACCTTCAGATCTACCCAGTCAGTACCTAGGACACTGTGGGACCAATCTCAGGTGGCTCAGGAAATGCTGTCTTATACTCAGAGTCCCATTCCTGTCATCTTCAATAGTTACATCTCCTGATATTGCTGCCCTTTTTAGGAGATAGGAGAGATAAGAACCTCTACATGACTACCTTGCTAGTAGAACCATAGCCATACGATAGCTGTAGGGTTTAGCAATTTGGCACTCTGTTTCTGAAAGACCCATACCTTGTATTCTCTATGTGACAGAAAGTAACATACATTATCATCATTTTTATATTAAGTGTTAAGTATCTTTTCTGTCTTCTGTTTTTATTGTGGTACTGGGGAATAAACCTAAGGTCTTGCACATGCTAGGCAAGCACTCTACCATTTGAGGTACACTCCCAGCATAATAGAGTAAGCCTGAATTATTTGCATATTTATTATACACAGTTTTGACTAAGCACAATTAAAAATAATAAATTTTTAAAAAGTAAAAATGCTTAAAAAACAAAAATTCTAAATTCTCCCATATCCATTATACAGTTCAGTTGATGAGAAGAAGCTCTTGGTCTAGACCTGTGTTATCTTCAGTTGTGATTAAATTGCATGCTTTGCTAAGGGTTTTCCCTCCCTTAATTTTGTGAAACTATATCTCCCCCAGTGCAAATAGTGCCCCCAAAGCAAGGTAAGAATTCATGTGCTCCTTCTCCTTTAATCTTTAAGTGATTAAAAGATTAATCATTTAACTTTGAAATGATTAAAGTGAAAATTTGAGATTTGTTGAAAAGCAGTGTGCCTTTAGTGAAAATTGAAGAGCTTATGAGAAAAAGTAATCACACATCTACAATACTGAAGATAAAAAGCATGAAATAAGATCTAGTTTTTGACTAGCAGTATTAGTGTGTGCAAAAGTAATTTTTGTGACGGTAATGTAGCCTACTCCATGTGGTTTAAGGTATGGCTGCTCAGATCTATTGTATCAATCATAAATTTGAGTAATTTCAGAGTACTAAACTCTGAATTCTGAGCAGTTGTGGTTTTTCCTCAATGGCAGCCTCCATCAAACTATATACTTATAGATTTCAGGGGTCTATTATAGCTCTGTAAAACATCTATTGCTCCTCTGAAGTCACTATGAATTAGATGCAATTAATTGCTATTGTTCACCCTAGACACAATGTTGCAAGTACTGAGTAGATCAAGAATAACAAGTAACTAATAGACTGTAGTATGTCTAATAGCAGCCATACTGCTTTGATTAAATAAATTTTGATTATATAAGATTATAACAATTTTAAATAAAAATGGAATCTAAATTCTCTTAATATGGTAGGGGTCTGTTTTTAGATAAAAGTCTATAAAACACCCATCCTAATTCTACTTAATTGTTGTGACACAAGTGTGAATGGCTCTACCTATCTTCTTTACAATTGTTATCTGTTTCACTGTTTCTCTGGCAGTAACTCCTGGATCCTTGAAGTCATAGTGCTTTCTTGTTAATACACCCACTTTTTTTTTTTTTTTTACATTTCAGTTTAAAGCTAAACTACTCTCTTTAGCAAATATAGATTCTTTTCAATTGAAATATAGAGACCGACTAGGAGCATCTGTGCTCTGGGTCTTAACTCAACCAAATCTCCCTGCTCAGTGAGTAGAAACTTTGTTTTCAACTTCTCACTTTTCTGTGTTCCTCTAAAAGTCCAGTGATTTTTCTGAGTCTTATATAAGAGTCATGTTCCAAGACAACCAACATCTCATATATGACTTCTAGTCCACCAGATTGTATGAAGCACAGAACAGCTCCCCTCATACACATTAAGCTGTACAGAACTCCTTCACTTAACACATCCTACATTGGGATAAATAGCTCTGTTGTTTATTTGATACCACTGACATTGAGGAACTACTGTACATTGTTGTGGTTAAGTACAAAGGGCTTGGGAAACAGTCTAGTTAACAGACCAGTATGTGTTTCTTCCTGGCATGCACATGTATAAAAGAGACTGATAAGATCTGTGGGTTTGTTATGATGACTAAAGAAAAATGGACTATGTGAAGTGCTCAAATATGTTGTGTATGATGATAAAAGGTTAGATTTTATTATAAAAAGATATTTTGTTGTTGGGTTAAGAGAAAAAAAAAAAAGAAACCCCTCCCTGGTGTCTCCACTTATATGCCATACTTAAGAGTTGGGCTGATGACTTAACTCCCAAAAAATGGCACATACTTCCTCTGTTGAACAAGTCTGATGTTTGTCCTCATCATGTCATTTAGAAAGAGTTTGGATGTGAATGGCAATCCTAATCTCAGGGCAAGTTAAAAATGGGGCTTTGTTTTTTCTTTGATAACACTTTTACTGACATACTACTGTACATTTTTGTAGATAAGTACAGAGAGTTTGGGAGCCAGACTATCTAGTGAACACTACTTTCTGGCATGCATATATATAAAACAGACTGATAATAGGAATCTTTTCATTGATTTGTTATGAAGACTAAAGGATATAGACGATGAAAGTTACTGTAAATATGTAGTGTGTGTCATGTGATAAGTGGTTAAACAAAATGTTACATTTTATTATCAAAACAGTTTTTTCATGTTCATAAAGTGCTACCTATGTGTTTCCTTTCATACACAATACTAAGAGTTGGGTGGAGAACTTGTTAGCCTCATATGAAGGAAGCATATGTATTCTTTTGAACAAATCTGATATTTCCTGTTATGGTGACATTGAGAACGACTCTGATATGAGTGGCCTTCCTAATCTCAGGAAAGGTTAAAAATGTATTTTATATGTAACACTTTGAATACTACTGAAAATGTATGGGAATTCATCCTAATGCTTGGTTTTCCCCATAGCAGTGAAGGTATAGCAGAGAGAAAACATTCCAAAAAGACTATGAATTCTTAGGCCAAGACCAAATCCCAGCAGAATGAACTCTGTGAACATTGTCTGATTTTCCTTGAGTTCACTGTTAAAGAGAGAATCTGAAGACTATGTGACACTGTCATTGAAAATATCTCTTTTATTTATCAGTTCATGGATTTTACATATGTGGGAAATAACAGTTAAGAACTTTAAGATCTTTATTAATTAATTAATTACTACACAAACAAAAGACTACTTCTTAAAATTTATTTTTTTTATTGTTTTTATATTTATTCATATGTGTATACATTGTTTTGGCCACTTCTCTCCCCAACCCCCTACCTCCATCCCCCTTCCCCCAACCCCCACCTCACTTCCTCTTCTCCAATTTTGTTGAAGACAAAACATAAGAGATAATAAGAAAGACATAGCATTTTTGCTAGTTAGAGATAGAGATAGCTATACAAAGAGATTCCTAACACTGCTTCCAGGGACATGTATATTACAACCCACATTGTTTCATCTCTATCAGACCTCTTCACTACATCCTAGTCACCTTCCCGTTGTGGCCTCTGCCAGTTTAAGATTACTGTATTTGCCTGCCTGCAGAGGGACATTAGCCACATTCAAGTTTTAGGTTTCTTTCCCTATCCCTATTCCTCCCTGTACATGGTCTACCCTTAGCGTGTGACCCATGTCCAATAACATTACTGCATTTGTTTTAGGTCTAAAGTCTGCATATGAGGGAGAGCATATGACTTTTGGCCTTCTGAGCCTGGCTAACTTTGCTTAAAATGATGTTGTCCAGTTCCATCCATTTACTTATGAATGACAAAATTTCATTCTTCTTTGTGGCTAAGTAAAATGCCATTGTGCATAAATGCCACATTTTTTAGTCTATTCTTCAGTAGTGGGGCATCTTGGCTGTTTCCATACCTTGGCTATTGTAAATAGTGCTGCAATAGACATGGATGGGTGTGCAGGTGCCATTGGAATACCCTGAGTTGCAGTCCTTTGGGTATATCCCTAGGAGTGGCATTGTTGGATCATATGGCAGATGTATGTTTAGTTTTTAAGAAGCCTCCATATTGTTTTCCAAAGTGGTTGTACTAGCTTACATTTCCTACCAGCAGTGCATGAGGGTTCCTTTTCCCCTGCATCCTCACCAACATTTGTTGTTGGTGGTATTCTTGATGATAGCTATTCTAACATGGGTGAGGTGGAAGCTCAGTGTGGTTTTGATTTGCATTTCCTTTATGGCCAGGGATGGTGAACATTTTTTCATGTGTTTTTTGGCCATTTGGATTTCTTCCTTTGAAAAAGTTCTGTTTAGTGCAGTTTCCCACTTCTTTATTGGTTAATTGATTTTGGGAGAGTTTAGTTTTTTGAGCTCCCTGTATATTCTGGTTATCAGTCCTTTGTCTGATATATAGCTAGCAAATATTTTCTCCCACTTTGTGTGTGGTCTCTTCAATTTAGAGACCATTTCTTTTGTTGTGAAGAAGCTTTTAAATTTCATGTAGTCCCATTTTTCATCCATTCTCTTACTTGCTGGGCTACTGGAGTGCTACCAAGGAAGTCCTTGGCTATGCTGATTACTTCCAGTACTCTTTCCAGTACTAGCTTCAAGGTTTCATGTCTGATATTAAGTTCCTTAATCCACTTTGAGTTGATACTAGTACAGGGTGATAGGCGTGGATCTAGTTTCAGTTTTCTGCTGGCAGATAACCACTTTTCCCAACATTTATTGAAGAGGCTGTCTATTGCAGATAACCACTTTTCCCAACATTTGTTGAAGAGGCTGTCTATTCTCCATCGTATTTTTTTTTTGTCGCCTTTGTCAAAAATAAGGTGGGTGTAGCTGCGTGGATTCATATCCGGGTTCTCTATTCTGTCCCACTGGTCTTCCTCTCTGATTTTGTGCCAGTACCATGCTGTTTTCATTGCTATGGATCTGTAGTATAGTTTGAAGTCTGGTATTGTGATACCTCCTGCATTGCTTTATTTGCTCCATATTGACTTGGCTATTTGCAATCTTTTGTGTTTCCAAATGAACTTTAGGGTAGATTTTTCAATCTCTGTGATGAATTTCATTGGGATTTTGATGGGAATTGCACTGAACATGTAGATTGCTTTTGGTAGAATAGCCATTTTTACTATGTTCCAATCCATGAGCATGGGAGATCTTTCCACCTTTGGTAGTCTTCCTCCATCTGTTTCTTCAGTGGTTTGTAGTTCTACTTGTAGAGGTCATCTACATCCTTTGTTAAGTTTATACCAAGGTATTTGATTTTTTTGAGGATATTATAAATGAAATTATTTTCCTATATTCTTTTTCAGTTTTTCATTGTTGGTATATAGACAGGCTACTGATTTTTGTAAGTTGATTTTGTATCCTGCTATACTGCTGAAGCTGTTAATGGTGTCTAGGAGTTTTTGGGAAGAGTTTTTTGGGTCTTTGAGGTATAGGATTATGTTGTCTGCAAATAAGGATACTTTGACTTTTTCTTTACCTATTTGTATTCCTTTCATTTCTTATTCTTTCCTTATTGCTCTGACTGGGAATTCCAGGACTGTGTTGAATAGGAGTGAGGAGAGCCGGCATCCTTGTCTTGTTCCTAACTTTAGGGGAAATGTTTTCAATTTTTTCCCCATTAAGTATGATGTTGGTTATAGGTTTCTCATACATATCTTTTATAATGTTGAGGTACATTCCTTCTATTCCTAATTTTCTTAGAGCTTTTATCATGAAGTGGTGTTGAATCTATTCAAAGACTTTTTCTGCATTATTGAGATAATCAAGTGGTTTTTGACTTTACTTCTATTAATGTGCTGTATTACACTTATTGATTTGCATATGCATCCCTGGGATCAAGCAGACTTGATCATGGTGAATGGCCTTTGATATGTTGTTGGATTCAGTTTGACATTATTTTATTGAGGAGTTTTGCATCAATGTCCATTACGGAGGTTGGCCTATAGTTCTTCTTTTTGGATGTGTTTTTGTCCTGTTTTGGAATGACTGTAATACTGGCTCCTAGAATGAGTTAGGCAGTGTTCCTTCCCTTTCTATTTCATGGAAAAGTTTAAGGAGAGTTGGTATTAATTCTTTAAAGGTAACAAATCAGTGAATTTAGGATACACTTCTTTTTATCTTTTTGTTATTTTATTTGATACTTATGTGACATATGTAACACTAATAAAAACAATCAAATGGAAACAAAACATTAAATTTCCAGAGGGCTGGAGGGAGCAATGTAATTAACAAGGAAGAAGTGCAAATGAATTTTCTTGCCTACATAGTTACAAGCAGAGGCTTTCAAGTTTTCTTATAGAGTAAGTATTGATAATGCAAGTGATTTTTCTATGTCAAACCAGGAAAAAGAACTGAATTCACTTTCATGTGATTACAGCTTACTAGATAATATGTTAAGGACTGATAATAATCAGGTAAGAATTTGAGAGGTTCCTATGTGCTGGGCACTGCAGAAGCACAAAGCACAGTAGGTTCATAGTCTTGTGATGTGAAAATTTCCTTGTGAACTGTTCTTGAGGAAGAAGGCAGTAGATAAATAGAAAGGTAAACACTAAACCTAAAAGTTCTCTAAGAAAAAAAATTAAAGAATTGCTATCACACTCTTCTCCCACTTTGCTACATGGCCACCTGACATGTCAGTCTCTGTTCTGTACTCTTTTCATTGTCATCTCAAAGACACCCACCTTGCAGGCTAAAGAAAATGTAACATGTACACTTATGTCCTGAGTAAATCGCTGGTGCCAGGTGCTGTCTTTTGTGCTGTACTTAATGAAAGGTAAGTGTAAGACATAGACTTAGTATACATTTGACTTCATACTCCATTGCAATAATATATTTTCATAAAGTTATCATGTAGTTTGGCTACTCAGAAGAATTCATAATTTTTAAAATAATGAACAGTTATTAATTTTCCTGAAATATAGCAACACTCCATAAATAGTCTTTAAGTGGTAACACTATTCTACATATTTCACCTAAATCCACAATATAGAAAATCCTTACTTCTTTTTATAGTATTATCATTCCCAAATAAATCTCTCTCAGAGGGATATTTCCCCACCATTGAAACAAAACTAGTTGAATCCTAAGCACCTTTATTTAATTTGTCCCTCTAATGGGTACCCATTTTTCCTAGAGCTGTTCACACTGGATGTGAATGATGAGCATAAGTGTTCTTGCCTAAGAGAGAGAATCTATTTCTCCATACTGAAATAAAGAGTGCAGAAAGAGAGTGATAGTTAACCAAAGACAAGATGTGAGAACCTGTATGGGAGGAATTTGATGGCAGAGTAAAATCAGGAAACCTTGTTACTTCCCACAATGGAGTCAAGATCTCTGAAAGGTAAAATCTCTCAGGCTGGGACACATCTGTTTTCTCAGCACTACTGTGGGAACTGCAGAATCCTCAGTCTTGTCCTGACTGAAAAGCAAAGGAAACCTCAGCAAAGGAGCTCTTGTTTTCTCTGGTACACTTTTTCAGTTACTTGGAGGTAAGAATGCCCAGTGTTAGGGCTTTGCTAGCTACCAACAAACTTGTTGACTCTGACATTTGCAAATGTTGTTCACCATTCCCATACTATCTGTAGGATTTGTTTTCTTCTCTCCTTTCTCCTGTATATCTTCTTTTAATTGTGTTCCTTACTCAGCCTATAAGCTAACACCACAATATCAGTCAATTATGTTCATATAAAATTAATTAAAACATATAGATCTAGAAACTGAATATGTCAGTAATTCTTGGATTGGACAAGTGCAATTGTGTGGCTGGGTTTTGGAGACTACTGCCTTTGATGGTACCCTTATTTTCTTAAATTCCAAATCTTATGTATATACCTAGTGTGTTTATACTTAGGTTAAGGAGGTTAGTAGAATATTTTCAACTTTTGGATCCAGTGAATGAATTAAAATATTACTAACTTCACAAATATTCAATTCATTGAAAAATAATAAATCATATGTGACAAAACCTCATCTCTCAAGAACCAATGAATGTAACACCCCTAAATTTTTTTTTCATTCAAGTGAAAAGAGAAAGCATGCTCTCATGCTCAAAAGTTACAGACAAGAAGAAAGCAATGAACTTTTCTGAATTTAGAAGTAACTGGGCAGCATGATACAGGAAACAACTTTCACTGGTGATTCAAATATCACAACCACTGATAATGCATTTATTTGAACAGGACCCTTCTCAGGGCACCCTTAACCTCTGCATTTCGCAGACTATAAATCATAGGGTTCAGCAAGGGGTTGAAAAAGCTGTAAAACAGAAAAAGGATCTTCTGCTGCAACTCAGGATGGTGGGACTTAGGGGCCATGTACACAACTATGGCACTACCAAAGAAGAGCCCAACCACACAGAGGTGGGAGGAGCAGGTGGAGAAGGGCTTTCTGCGACCCTGCCCTGACTGGATCCTCAGGATGGCCACCAGGATGCGAATGTAGGAGACCAGAACCAAGCACAGAGGCCCAACTATGATGAACACAGAAGCTGCAAAGATGACAACTATGTTGAGCCTGGTGTCAGCACAGGCCAGCCTGAGGACAGATAGAGGTTCACAGAAGAAGTGGTTGATCTCGTGAGGCCCACAGAAGGGCAGCCTCAGGATGAGGCTCATATGAACTAGGGCAAGTAGGGAGCCACATGCCCAGGAAGTAATAACCAAGGAGATGCACACTCTCCAGCCCATGATGACCAAATAGTGGAGGGGATGGCAGATGGCCACTTACCGATCATAGGACATCATCACCAGGAGGAGACATTCTATGTGTCCAAAAGTCAAAAAGAGAAAGGTCTGTGTCATGCAGCCAGTGAAAGAGGTGGTCTTGGTTGGGTCCAGGAGGTTCACCAGCATCTGGGGCACCATGTTACAGGCATAGGCGATGTCGACGATGGCCAGGTGGGAGAGAAAGAAGTACATGGGTGTATGCAGTCTGCAGTCTAGCAAGATGAGCCCTAGGATGACCCCGTTCCCTAAAAGAGTGAAGGAATAGAAGAGAGAGAAAAGCCCAAAAAGGACTATGTGAATCCTTGTGCCAAGTCCCAGTCCCAGTAGAATGAACTCTGTGGCCATTGTCTGATTTTCTTCTATTTCACTGTTAAAGAGAGAATCAGATAAGTATGTGACACTATCTTTGAAACATCTATTTTATTATTTCATTGATTTATTTATTATTTTATTTATTTTCTTAAATATTATTGCATGTGGAAAATTACAGTTAAGAACTTTAAGATCTTTATTAATTAATGAATACATAGATGAGATAGTTAATCTGAAAAATTAAGTTAAATGTCCACAACCTAAATGTTTAATCTGACATCTAATTTTTAGTGGAAAACCATTTCATCTGGCACCTGGTGTTATTACTTAAAGTCATTTATACGGCATCTGGGATTGTTACTTAAGACAATTTGTATGGAGGCAACTAATAACTAACATAGCCATGCATATAAAATTATCACGAAACATAGCTTGTCACGGAGCTTCATATTTACAAGTCAGTAGGAGAATTTCAGTATAATAGAAAGAATAAAGGAAGAGTACTTAAAAATGAGAATAGTCCAGCAGGGAGATTTTTAACTGCTTTGGTAGAAATCATGATTGACTTCTATATGTATGTAAATCTACACAGAATCTAAACAAAAGAAAATCAGGAAACAGCAACATTTGATTACTCATCATATTTTTGATAGATAATTAATAATTGTGAGCACTTATGGAATTGTAATGTGTGGCTTAATACATGTATACCATGTGGAATTTTTATGAGTTTGGGATGGGGATGCACTGTATGAAATATTTATAACAATATATATGATGTATAACTATGTCTATTATTTGAAAAACATGTATACTCATAAATGTGTATATGAACACTAAACTTGTATCATTGTTTTGAAAAATAGAAACAAACCATCACTGGAAAACGTGGCAACTGTTCAACTGGGTGATTCTCAGAAAACTTAATTCTTAATAGGAATTTTTTAACAGCAACCCTAGAAATTCAGGCAATTTGTTTCCATCCATCACCCCATTATTAGAAACCTAGAATATTTGTGCACAGGTACAATTAAAAGAGAAAGAGAGAGAGAGAGAGAGAGAGAGTATGTGTGTGTGTGCGTGTGTGTGTGTGTGTGAGTTTTCCCAAAGCTCTAAAGGATTTGGTGGGTGGGTAAAGGAAGTAACAATATGAAAATCCTTACAGACATAATTTCCCACACTCTTTCTATAGAGACCACCCTTTATAGATTTCCTTTGAATAGATGTAGCCTAGAATAAAAATAAGGAAGAAATGTGCACTCATTTTGTTCTTAGTTCAATCCTTCAAAGTTATCACACACACTATGCCTGAAATTACAAACAAAAATTTCTTATGTAAACTGAGAACAGTAGCTAGTCTCAGGAATAAGAATTGTCATACACTTTATAAGTAGACAATAGGAAGAAATTATTGTCAAATATATAATTCAATTTATCTGTCTTTCTATAATCATCTAAATTAACAAATTAGTGGCAAGTTATTTTGTCTGTGTATTGGTGGCATGCTAATTTGATATTTGACTTTCTGGTCTTGGCTCTTGGATCACAACTCCTCTATAAACCATGTTGAAATTCAGCATGGTTCCTAATTCAAATATTTTTGGTGCCATTACAAGGTAAAATAACTTGAGATGTAACTACTTTTCCACAATTATTGTGAGGAATGGGACTAGTTTTCAGCCAGTCCCTTGTTTAACTGTCATATTACCAATAGTGAAGTCAAGGCGTGTTCCCAAGGAATTTTCTCCTACATTCTGAGAAATATACTTATAAAACCCACATACATCTGATGAGCCTAATAATCTGAAGGTTGAAATACTACAGTATCAGGAAGCTTGTGACTAGAGAATTTGAAGAATCTCAAAGTCCACTCCTACTGTTTTGATTTAATTTCACAGATGCAGACTAGTAGGATTTGACAAACTCCATAGAGCCAAAAATAGTTTTAGAGGTACCTGTCTGAAAAAAAGAGTAGAAGAAGATGGGCGGTGATCCACATAGAGTGTAGACATCGGGTCAGAAGGGCAGCATTTGTCAGCACACACCTAGTGATATTCAGGGAAAGAAACAAGGGGAGCAGAGGGCACAAGGATCTTAGCCACTGGTGGATGATGTCTATTGTCCACACAGATGGTGAGTGAGGTCTCTGATTAATTCTTCCTACACTGATATCATGTCATGCCAAATAACTTTGACATGAAAATAATCTTAATATATATGTAAATCAGATGTGACTGGGACATTTAATGGTATGCTAATGCTAAAAATTTCTGTGACAGAACAATACTCTAAATTTATGTTTTAAATGCCTGGACATAGGGAAATACTTGTCTATGATTTTTTAAGAAGGAAACACAAAGATAGAAGAGAAAGGCGAGAGAACATTAGTATCTATTTAGCAAGACAGCCATATTGCTTCAAAGGATTATCTTATTTATTTTAAGTAATTGGAGCATTGCTAATTTTATATCTTTTTACATGAGTACACATTTATTAACTGACAATTAAATGAAGATATCTAAGTAAAATCAAACACCAAGTATGGTCATCATCTGTGATGATGATGTTAAAACATTCTCTGCTTTAATGATGCCAGTTACAACCACTTCTTCCTAAAGGAAATACATACTACAATTCAGAGAATTTCATTCATGGTGATGCATATTAAAAGAAAATCTTTAAATTTTGATCAGAACAAATGAAAGTTTCAAAGTGTTTAATATGTGAGTTTAAGATGCACTTCTATGTTTTTCTTAATTTACTTGACATATTATATATTAAATATTAATTAAAAACAATACAAAGGAAACTAAAAGATTAAATTTCCTGAGGGAAAAATGTAGCTCTACATTTAACCATATTCTTGTTCCAAGAATTTAAGTATGCATTAGTTCAGAAATTAAATATCACAATTGTTATCCAGTTAACAATGATCAGACAACTCTAAAGCTCTAAAGTAAATATCTAAAAATCCAAGTAATTTTTTTAACGATAAATGTAGCATCAGAACTTGATTCTGTATTTCAAAAAGAAAGTCTCAATGTTTGAAGAACTCGCTGGCTGTTTTCTATAGTATTGGGCAAGTGTGAAATGGAATTACTAAAAGGATTACGTTTTTAATCCATAAGTCAACTTAATTGTAGGGCTGCTTATCTGTAAATAACAAGAAAGATTTTTAAACTAATTTTCTTGCCTAAATAGTTACAAACAAACAGGACTTTTTCCTCAGAGGCTAAGGAGGGTTAAGTCAAGTGAGTCTTTTAGGTGTAGGTTTTATGAGGAAAGAGGTCTCTTTCATATGATTACAACCCATCCAATGATCTGCTAAAGGATGATAATGTTTTAATTCTACTTTGAGTCCTTCCTGTGTTCCAGGCAATGTAGGAGCACAAAACACAGCAGGTTGATGGTGCCTTGTTTGGGAAGATTTCATTGTGAAAATGTGCTTCAGGAGAAAAGGAAGACATAAATAAAAAAGGTAGACTTTGAACACAAAATTCTCTAGAATGAAAACTTAAGAAATTATTGGTTGTTGCATATTCCTCCCTCTTTTCTATACCACCACCTGAAATCTCAGTCTCTTTTTATACTCTTTCTACCTCAAAGACAGCCTGGCTAGGCTCCAGCATTTCTTTCATTTCTTTCACAAAAACATATGTATTGACTACATTCCAGGGGACTCATACTGTCTTTAATGTTGTGCTTAATTTAAGTTAAGACATAGATTTAGAATTCATTTGACTTCTACTGTAATAAGTATATTTTTATAAATTTAGCATGTTTTTTGGCTCTGCTGACAAGAATTGAATTCATAACTTAAAAAACAATGAACATATATTAATATTCCTAAAATATAGCAGCACACTATAAAATAGTATAATTTTCTGTATTTCCTTTTAGAAATAAAGAAAATATTTCACCTAAATCCATAATACAAAAAACCCTTTTTGTTTTACTGTCATCATTCCCAAATAAATCACTCTCACATAGGTATTCTCCACCACTGAAACAAAACTAGCCAAATCTTAAACACTTTTCATGTTTTTTCCCTAAACATTATTCATATAGAAAGTGAATGTTCAGCACAGATGTTTGTGACTAACAGAGAGAACTCATTTCTCTTCCTGTTACTGAAATAAAGAGTGGCAGTAATAGAGGGAAGCTGGTGAAATATTAGATACTACAACCTGTCTGGGAGGAATCTGGTGGTGAAGTAAAAACAGGTAACCTTGTTGGTTCCCACATTTGGACTCAGGGATCTCAGAAGGGGAAGCACCCAGGGGGTGGGACATGGGTCCTGTTTCCTCAGAGGTTCTGTGGCAGCTGAAGAACACTTGTTCTACTCCTGAAATACATCAGAATCCTCAGAAAAGGAGTTTTTGTTCTCTGAAGGCTTAGCCTAGTAGCCTAGTTGATATCTCTGAAGTGGAGTGACTGGACCATAAGACACCGTGCACACTTACCCCTGCAGGGAAGAGAGACAAAGCAATCATCTTTTTCTGTTTTTGAACTCATGTTTTGTATGGCATTCAATTAGGAAATGCGGACAGTCACAGAGCACATCTCTGAGACAACAGTTCTCATTATGGTTCCCAAATACTTGGCATTATTTGAATCTTATGAATTTCAGCATTGCTGCTGTGCTGTCTCCAGATGGTTCTAGTGAAATTGTAAGGAAGCAGCATCAGCGAATCAGCTTTTGGCATCACCAGGAAAGTCTTGCTTCTCCCTGGTGTAATGTGGCCCCTCTTGGCGGCCTCAGAAGTGGGAAGAAAGGGCTCTAAAACCCATTTAATTGCAAGTCATACTCTAAGATGTGAGATGCTATGGGAGCTGTTAAAGCAGCCCTGTGTTTGGCTGTGGAGTCCATGGAGGAACATGGTATTCACATAGGCTCTTTACACCTTCCAAAAGTTAAGGCCTTCAAGGGTAAAAATCCCCAATGTAGGTCAACTGTTATATGTATTCTTCGATCCCCATTTTGACACCATGGGGTGCTGGATTCAAGGACAGTGCCTTCCTGGGAAGACAGAAACCTCCCCAAGACAACATCCTTTACAAGCTACTGCCTGTCCAAGAAGATGCAGTTACTGTTCCAAAGGCATTGTCATTTTTATTTATATTTGTTTCTTCTATCGTAGATGGGTTAATTAGGAATTTCACATGCAACAATTGTGTAATTCAAAAATTAATGAGTTGATTGCACTGTGATCCTAAGATCACAGTGGGCTTAGAGTCAAAAGTGAGGCAAACTCTTGAATGCTTACCTACTGGAGAATATAATCACCTGTGCTCAGAATGTACATACCAGTGATGGAGAGAAATACACATTTATTTATGAAAGCAAAAAGAAGAACTTCCAGAAATATGAAATGCATACTTCAGAGAAGACAGACCATAAATACGTTGTCTCTTTTCACAACCAGATGAGCTGTCGTTAATGTAAATAAAACTCCTATGAAATCCTTTCCAAGCTATAGCTTCAGAACACTAACAAATTCTACTCTGATTATGAAAGGTCATTTTAGGGTCAAACATAAAACATTGGAACTAAAAATGATAAATATAAAATTTTATATTGCCAAAATGACTAAAATTTAGTAACAGTATCTCCTTAAGTTTTTTTTAACTTTTGCAGATGTTCTCATCTTAAAGTTGTCAAAGATAAGCATAAATGTGTACAAAACATAAACATATTCAAAGGAAAATAACATACAAAGGACAGTCAGAGCTCAATTAGAATGAATATGTTCACAAAAGTTTATGTTATATGCCAGTATGTAGAAAACACAAAACTGACTTTAAGAAGCCTGTGATAAACTGAAGATGCATGTGATAACTGTATTATAGAATACATTTCTATATAACAAAACCATAGGGCCATTAGATATAAAAACACTTTTGTAGATAAAAACATGAAAAAGGAGACGATAATAATGAAGTTTAGCACTTTGGAATGCCATCCAAACTAAAACTTAGAAAGTTATTTAAGAATAAAAAAATTGGATAGCTAGCTGGGTGCTGGTGGCTCATTCTTGCAAAACTAGCTATTTGGGAGGTGGAGATCAGAAAAACTGCATTTCTAAGCCAGACCAGACAAAAGTTTGCAAGACCCCATCTGAACCAATAGCTGGGAATGGTACACACCTGTCTCCCTAGCTACAAAAGGAAGCATAAATAGGAGGATTGCAATCCAGGCTAGGTTGGTCAAAAAGTAAGACTCTATCTCCAAAAGAAGCAGAGCAAATAGTGCTGATGGTGTGACTCAAATAGGCTGGTATACTGTCTGCCCAGCAATTGTGAAGCCCTGAGTTCAAACCCCAGTACTGAAAAAAATGAATTTTCTATATTCTTTTAAAGGTAAACTGAGATAAATTATCTTCACTGTGTTTACTATTAGAAAAGAGTGATACTTAACTATACAAAAGAACTCAGTATGCAGACAACACAGTCCTAATGGAAATAAAAGCATTTATATTAAGTGCTAGCACTGAGCATTTGGATTCACTGGACATTTGTAAATATTATGATAAAATACTTCTAGAATTTAACCATAGATTGAGTTGAGAGTAACACAGATAAAGATACACAAAGTGGGTAGATATAACTGCTGCTTAAAGTAAATTATCATCAGAAAGACTTTATTTTTTTTTTCATTTTTCTTTTATTATTCATATGTGCATACAAGGCTTGGTTCATTTCTCCCCCCTGCCCCCACCCCCTCCCTTACCACCCACTCCGCCCCCTCCCTCTCCCCCCCACAAAACCCAGCAGAAACTATTTTGCCCTTATTTCTAATTTTGTTGTAGAGAGAGTATAAGCAATAATAGGAAGGAACAAGGGTTTTTACTGGTTGAGATAAGGATAGCTATACAGGGCATTGACTCACATTGATTTCCTGTGTGTGGGTGTTACCTTCTAGGTTAATTCTTTTTGATCTAACCTTTTCTCTACTACCTGTTCCCCTTTTCCTATTGGCCTCAGTTACTTTTAAGGTATCTGCTTTAGTTTCTCTGCGTTAAGGGCAACAAATGCTAGCTAGTTTTTTAGGTGTCTTACCTATCCTCACCCCTTCCTTGTGTGCTCTCGCTTTTATCATGTGCTCATAGTCCAATCCCCTTGTTGTGTTTGCTCTTGATCTAATGTCCACATATGAGGGAGAACATACGATTTTTGGTCTTTTGGGCCAAGCTAACCTCACTCAGAATGATGTTCTCCAATTCCATCCATTTACCAGCGAATGATAACATTTCGTTCTTCTTCATGGCTGCATAAAATTCCATTGTGTATAGATACCACATTTTCTTAATCCATTTGTCAGTGCTGGGGCATCTTGGCTGTTTCCATAACTTGGCTATTGTGAATAGTGCCGCAATAAACATGAGTGTGCAGGTGCCTCTGGAGTAATAGTCTTTTGGGTATATCCCCAAGAGTGGTATTGCTGGATCAAATGGTAGATCAATGTTTAGCTTTTTAAGTAGCCTCCAAATTTTTTTCCAGAGTGGTTGTACTAGTCTACATTCCCACCAACAGTGTAAGAGGGTTCCTTTTTCCCCTCATCCTCGCCAACACCTGTTGTTGGTGGTGTTGCTGATGATGGCTATTCTAACAGGGGTGAGGTGGAATCTTAGCATGGTTTTAATTTGCATTTCCTTTATTGCTAGAGATGGTGAGCATTTTTTCATGTGTTTTCTCATCAGAAAGACTTTAAAAGAGCAACTACTAACACTCAGAGAAACACCTAGGGCTTTGTAGTATTTATCTTCAGGATGGCCCAAGAGTATGTAACAGAGGGAGAGTGAAAAATGTATTATTCTATATTATAAATTGTATGTTCTGAGTAATTGTGAGTGAAAGGTCAGAAATTCACCAGGTACCCATGAAACAGGAAACAAAAGAGACAGCATTTGTATGTCTATATTTAGGGTCTATTTATTATGGCCCCTTTCCTTATACACAATGATCTCCTGATAGAACAGCCAGCATGGACTTCATGTCCCCCTCTTCCATTTGGATGGTATCATTTTTCACCAAAGGGATATGTTGGCAGCTTCTGGAGCTGTGGTGGATATGAAGTTGGAATCCTGAATTATAGCTAGTCAGCCAAAGGCACAGATCACAACCTGAGGTTTGTTATTACCATCTGAAGTGGGGACAGCCGTGTGGGACTGATCCCTTAAATCATCAGATATGACACCACCACCAGGTAAACTCTCAGAATTGAATTGAATCACAGAACATTCAACTTGTGTCTACCAGAGAATTGATGGTTTGGTATGTGGGGAAAACCCTCACTCAAATGGTGTCAGTTGTGAAGTGTTGGGTATGTGAATGTAATAGCAGGAAACTTGTCTATGGATTTTTTTCCAATCTCTGATAGAACCCAAACATCTGGTTTCTCAGCCAGTTCTATAAGGACCAAATTAGACTGTGTCTAACAGTGCTCCTCTCCTCCTGGTCCTACAATGTTATAGAAATTGGGAAGGAAACAGAGGCAACAGGCAAAAGAAACGAGCAAAAAACAAAACAGCAATCAAATTGAGCCAGTGCTGCAAGGAAAATGGAGGCTTCCCCAGGGTGTGGCAAAAGATCCTCAGCCCTGAGGTTCTGTGAGATCACATTCTGATTTTGTTTTCATTTTTCTCACATTTTCTTAAGAACCTCAGATTTAACAGTACTTTCCTACAAAATTAGTATTCAGTGAGGGGTGGTTGGATCTACAAATCACCAAGATATGGAGATGATTAGAAATTTGAATATCTGCTCAGCCTATTTGGATTTTCCCAATTGGAACTTATTCTTTTTCAACTTCCCAAGATGATTCTGTCCAAAACAGATCACCCAGTGAGAAGCACTGGTCCACATTCTGTAATAAAGAAGGAACAATAGTCCTACATTTCAGTGATGGCAGTATCCAATCCCACATGCCAAGGACACTGTGAAGGTCAATTTTAGGTATCCAGTTTCATACAGAGCACCATTCCCATTGTTTTCAGTAGTGACAGCCTGTAAAATTGCTGCCCCCTTGCAGGAGATGGGAGAATTAATCATTTCTACATGGTTATGTTGCTAACAGAAGATACCATAGCTGTAGGGTGTAGCAGTTTTGGATACTTCCTTTAGAAAGACTCATACCCTCTATTCTCTATATGACAGAAAGTAATATGTATCATTATCATTTAAAATTTTTATTCTAGTTTTGAATGAGCATACATTAGTAATACAAGGGGACTTCACTGTGATAATTCTATACATACATGCAGCATACTTAGAATATGTTTACCCCCTCCATTATATTCCTTTTCCTCCTCCCCCATTTTCAAACAGTGTTTGGTGTGTTTCATTATGTCATTATCATTTCTATATTAAATACTACATATCTTTCTTCTGCCCCTGCTTCTTCTTTTACTGTGGCCCTAGGGATTAGACCACTGTCTCATACATGCCAGCAAACACTACAGTTTGAGCCATATTTCCAGAACTTTTGAGTAAGCCTGTCTTATTTGTGGACTCATTACACACAATTACAACCAGGCACAGTCAAAAATTAATACATTTTTAAAATCAAAGGAAATTTCAAAAACAAAAAGTTTAAATTAAATTTAATAAATTTAGATTTATTCAATTAAATTAATTAATACACAGATAAAATATTACTTCCTAAAAATTTAAGTTGACTATCAGCCCACAAGCTAAATATTTATTCTGACATCCAATTTTCAACAGAGAAATTTGTCTCCAGTGATTGTTACAAAAAACCATTTGAATGACCATGACAAATAGGTTTTTTCAGAGCTTTGTATGTGCAAATGTGTGAGAGAATTACTGGATACTAGAAAGAGTAATGGAAGAGATTTTACAGTGATAATAGATCCAAAAAGCAAAAGAATAAAGAATTTTAGTTGTATGGATAGAAATCATGATTGAGTTACTACAAATATTTAAATATAAGTAGAGTCTAGAGAAGACTTTGCATATGTCACTCAAAGAAAATCACAGAAAAGAAACCCCAGCAATTTTTGTAACTAATAGCATTTATTTTTCAGTCTGGGGTTTGAACTCAGGGCATCAGGCTTGCTAGGCAGATGCTCTACCACTTGATCCACTCTACCATCTCATTAATGTCACTTTTGATTAAGAAATAATAATTGTGAGTTCTTATGGAGTGTAATATTTTGTTAAGATACATGTATGCAATGTGGAATGTTTTCAGATAGGGAGGATGAAAGAGACAGTGGACAAAGTAATTGTAGATAATGACATCTAAGATATTATATATCTCACTATATTTTAAAAAATATATAAACTAATATATATGCCTATACCTATTTACAATCTATCTATCTATCTATCTATCTATCTATCTATCATCTGTCTATGTGTGTAAATGTGAATCCAAACTTGTATTATTGTCTCAAAAATGGAAACAAATCATCATTTAAAAACTTGACAACTGGTCAACTGGGTTAGTCACAGAATTATTAATTCACCAAAGGAAATTTTCAATTGCAACCATAGATATTCTGGAATTAGTATTCCTTCCGTCAGCTCAGTATTACAAACCTGGAGTCTGTTGTAAATGTGTGTGTGTCTTTCCAAAGCTTCCAAGGATTTGGATAGTGGTTATGGAGGTACTTCTGTGAAACACTTAGAGGCATAATATCCCATGCACCATCTATGCAGACCTCTCTTTCTGGATTTCCTCTGAACAGTCATAGCACAGAATGAAAACAAGGAATAATTCGACTCATTTTATGGTTAATTCAACCCTTCATATTTATAGCACATACTGTACCTGAAATCACAACCCAATGATTTGTAGTGCATCTAAATTTTTTCCTTCAGATAAAGAGGAAGAGCATTACTTTGTGTCTTTAGGGCTCAGTTATGAAGGGAGTAGTGACTTTTGTTGAACAAGTCGGTAAGAGACTGGAGATTCAAACATCATTCAATCGAGAATGACTTTTTTACACAAGACCCTTCCCAGAGCACCCTTGACCTCTGTATTCCTCAAGCTATAGATCAGGGGGTTTAGCATGGGATTGAAAAAACTGTAAAATAGGAAAAGGATCTTCTGCTGCTCCTCAGGATGGTGGGACTTGGGAGCCATATACATGAAGATGGCACTGCCAAAGAAAAGCCCTACCACGCAGAGGTGGGAGGAGCAGGTGAAGAAGGCCTTTCTGCGGCCCTCCCCTGACTGGATCCTGTGGATAGCTATGAGGATGCGTGAGTAGGAGACCAATACTAAGCACAGTGGCCCTACTAAGATGAACACAGAAACTGCAAAGATGACAACTAGGTTGAGCCTGGTATCAGCACAGGCCAGCTTGAGTACAGACAACAGTTCGCAGAAGAAGTGGTTGATTTTACGTGGTCCACAGAAGGGCAGTCTCAGGATGAGACTCACGTGGACCAGTGCCAGCAAGGAACCACATGTCCAGGAAGTCACCAACAGTGTGATGCAGATTCTTGAGCCCATGATGGCCAAATAGTGGAGGGGGTAGCAGATGGCCACAAACCGATCATAGGACATTGCCACCAGGAGGAGACATTCTGTGTGTCCAAAAGTCAAAAAGAGAAAAGTCTGTGTCATGCAGCCAGCAAAGGAGATGGGCTTGGCTGGGTCCAGGAGGTTCACCAGCATCTGGGGCACCGTGTTACAGGCATAGGCAATGTCAACAATGGCAAGGTGGGAGAGGAAGAAGTACATGGGGGTGTGCAGTCTGAGATCCAGCCAGATGAGCCCCAGGATGACCCCATTACCCAGCAAGGTGAAGGTATAGAAAAGAGAGCAAAGTCCAAAAAGCATTATATGAATCCACGGGCCAGGTCCAAATCCCAAAAGGATGAATTCTGTGACCATTGTCTGATTTTCCTCTATTTCACTATTAAAGAGAGAACCAGATAATTCTGTGACACTATTCTTTTAAAACATGTGTTCGATTTATTATGTCATAAATTTAAGTTGTATGGAAAATTATAGTAAATGCCTTTAGGATCTAGTTCAAGAAATTAAGTAATAAATAGAATAAATATCACTTCCCAAACATTTTAATTGAGTTTCCATAATCTACATGTTTAATCTGAAATCCAGCTTTCATAAGAGAAATATTTAACTAATGATTTCTTATGTAGAGTCATTGTAGATGCAATTAATAACTATTTAACCTATACATATAAAATTATCCTGACACATAGGCTTTCTGAGTTTCATATGTGCATGTCTGTAAGAGAATTACTGGATATTAGAAAGAATAATGGTAGAGTTAGTAAAATAAGTCTAGTCCTAGAAAAAAAGAGTTTTATTTACTTTGGTAGAAATGAGTATTGATTTAATATAAGTATTTAAATCTAACTAAAATCTAGAGAGTGCTTTACATGACTTTTCTAAACAAAATCATGAAACAGCAATTTTTATTACTAATACTATTTTTTTGAGAAATATCATTTATGGGCAATTATGGAGTGCAATGGGGAGCCTAGATACAATGTACAATGTAAAATGTGTACAATGTAAAATGTTTTGAGTTAGGGAGAAGGAAGGACACAGGGAACAAAATATCTACAGATAAAGATATATCTGATATATCTCACCATATTTTTAAGGATGTATATATATTCATATGTGTATATACAAATGAATCCAAAACTTGTATCATTGTCTTGAAAAACAGGAAAAAAACACATTTGATCACTTAGCCACTGGTCAACCTGGTGATTCACCAAATTATTAATAATCCATTTTAGGAATTTTTAAACTCTATCTTAAAGAAATTAGGGCAATGTCTGTTCTATTTATCAGCCCAATAGTACAACCTAGACTTTGTATGCACAGATACTTATGTGTATGTGTTCTCAGAACTCTCAAGTATTTGAAGGGTGGGTATGGTAGGTGTCTACGTGAAAATACTTTCAGGCTTAACTTCCCATGCAATATCCATGCAAACTTTCTTTTCTGTATTTCCTCTGACATCCATAGCTATGCAGGAATTATGAGGAACAAACAGACCAATTTTGTTGTTAATTCAACCCTGCATATTTCTAACAAACACTATACCTAAAATCACAGAGTAAGTTGTTATTTAAACTGAAAATCTGTGAGCTGCCTAAACAAAAATAATTCTCGTATTCTTTATAAGTAGACAATAGAAAGAAGATACTGACAAATTGATAATTCAGTCAATCTGTCACTTAACAAATGTCTTCATTAACAAATTTTTAATAAAATACTTAGTTTATGTACTGGTGGTATGCTAAATTGATGAGTTTGCTTATTTGATCTTGCATCTTGGATCACAATTTTCTCAACAAACACTGCTGAAGTTTAACATGATTTTTAATGCAAACATTTGTTGCTACCATAAGGCAAATGAAAAGATAGACAGTGATCAACATGGAGTGTAGACACCTTGTCAGAAGGGCAGCATTTGGAGCTCATGCATCATCATTTTCAGGGTAAGGGAGTGGGGAAGCAGACGGCACAGGGACCCTGGCCACTGGAGGATGAATGCCTACAGTCCATGGCATGTCTCTTTATATCGATGACAATCAGAACACATTTGTTGGTGATAAATAAATGAATAAATATAAACAATGAGTAAATTTCCCAATATTGATGTCTTAACTGATCTGTTTCTATAAAATATCATCTGGTATTACTATACTAAATTCCTGCTCCTTCCCTCCCAAAGGAAATAAGTATTATAACTCAGAAGAATTTCATTGTTTATGATCTATATAAAAATAAGATCATTAAAATTTGATGAGACCATCTGAAGGATTCAGAAAGTATTAAACACTTGAATTTAGGATTTAGTTGTCTTTTATATTTTTCTTACTTTTAGATACCTGTGTGACATATTTAATACCAATTAAAAACATTCTCTTAGAAATAAAACATTAAATTTCCAGAAGGCTGGTAAGAGCATTTTAAGTAACAAGGGAGAAGTGGAAACAAATTTTCTTGCCTACATAGTTATAAGCAGAGGCTTTCAAGTTTTCTTAAGGGTAAGAATTGATAATGCAAGTGATTTTTCTAGGTATTGGCTCTATGTCAGACCAGGAAGAAGAACTGAATTCACTTTCATGTAATTACAACTTACTCGATAATCTGTTAAGGACTGATAATAATCAGGTAAGACTTAGAGTGGTTCCTATGTGCTGGGTACTGCAGAAGCACAAAGCACAGTAGGCTCATGGTCCTGTGGTGTGAAAATTTCCTTGTGAACTGTTCTTGAGGAGGAAGGCAGGAGATAAATAGAAAGGTAGACACTAAATCTAAAAGTTCTCTAGAAAAATATTTAAAGAATTGCTATCACACTCTTCTCTCACTTTGCTACATGGCCATCTGACATGTCAGTCTCTGTTCTGTACTCTTTTCATTGTCATCTCAAAGACACCCACCTTGCAGGCTAAAGAAAATGTAACATGTACACTTATGTCCTGAGTAAGTTGCTGGTGCCAGGTGCTGTTTTTAGTGCTGTACTTAATTATAGGTAAGTATAAGACATAGACTTAGTATACATTTGACTTCATACTCTATGGCAATAATATATTTTCACAAAGTTGTCATGTAGTTTGGCTACTCAGAAGAATTCATAATTTTTAAAATAATGAACAGTTATTAATTTTCCTGAAATATAGCAGCACTCCATAAATAGTCTAGTATAATTTCCCTTAAGTAGTAACATTATTCTACATATTTCACCTAAATCCACAATGCAGAAAATCCTTACTTCTCTTTGTAGTGTCATCATTCCCAAATAAATCTTTCTCAGAGAGATATTTCTCCATCACTGAAACAAAACTAGCCAAATCCTAAGCACCTTTATTTAATTTGTCCCTCTAATGTGTACTCATTTTCCCTTGAACTGTTCACAATGAATGATGAGCATAAGAAATGACCCAAACAATGTATGCACATGTGAATAAATGAAGAATTAAATAAATAAATAAAAAGAGAGAGAATCTATTTCTCGATACTGAAATAAAGAGTGCAGAAAGAGAGTGACAGTTAACCAAGACAAGATGCAAGAATCTGTATGGGAGGAATTTGATGGTAGAGTAAAATCAGGAAACCTTGTTACTTCCCACATTGGACTCCAGGATCTCTGAAAGGTAGGCACTTGGAGGCTGGGACACACAGATCTTGTTTCCTCGGAGCTCCTGTGCAAACTCCAGAACACTCACTCTTTCCTGACAGAAAAGCATATGAATCCTCAGGAAAGGAAGTTTTATTATGTGAAGACTCAACTTCTTTGGCAGCTCGTGAGGCCAAGTGGAGGGGCTGTGCTCTGAAGCTATGTGCATGTTCACCTCTGCTGGGAAGAAGAGACAAAGCAATTGTTTTTCTATTTCTGTTCTCATCCCCAGTTGGGGATGGCACACAGAAAATACAGACAGCCACAGGGCACACCTCTGAGAGAACAAGAACAGGTCTCTTATGGTTCCTACATACTTGGCATCACTGAATCTCATGAATCCCAGAATTGCTATCATCCCCAGTCTCCAGATACTTCAGGAAATTGAACCAGTGAATGTGCTGTTGACATCTATCTCAGCTTCTCAGCTTTTCCCTGGTGTAATGTGGGTCTGCTGTGCTGCAGCAGAAATGGGAAGACAGGGCTCTGAAAATCCATCTGGTTGAAAGTGATGCCCCGAAATGTGAAGATTTATTGGGAGCTGGTTAGGAAGGCACGGTCTTTGGGTACAACCCACCTATCTGGGCACTCACTGGATGTATTTTCTGATTTCTGTTCTGAAGAGGGCAGAGTCTGAATTCAGTCCCTCACAGGAGGGAAGGTAAATGCCCCCTAGAAGCTTCCTATCTTTTCTGGACTGAAATTTTTGTAATTAAAATATTGTTATATTTATTTCAATTTCATTTCATTATTTTACCGAACAATAGTAGTTCAGGGTGTTATTTTGATAATCTCATATCAATTAATCATGCAATCTTCAAACTAGTTCCTTACAGTGCAAACTCTGACCTGCTGGTGTTATGGCATTAACTTGGGGAAAATTTGTCATAGTTGTCAAATTTTGGGTACATGTTAGCTTGTGCTCTGACTCTACAAATCCACTGTAAAGAAACATATTCAGGCTCCTTCATAGTTTGCTTTTATAAATAGTAGAACCTTTCTTTTCAATTTTAATTCTCCGGGGGACCTGCAGAAAATGCAGAAGTCAGGGAACTAATATTTAAGAGAAAAATGTATAATAGCAAACTAAAAGAACACTTGTGAAAACCATCATTTTAGACATAGTTCTCTGTATTCAACACCATGGGATAATCAGTTACAAAAAGTTATTTTAGAGTATAAAAGTAAAAATCGAAGACGATTAGAAATTAAATGTACATGTTTATGACACCAAACAATCCTATGAAAAATGCATCATTTTAAAATTAAATGTTTCCTACAACATATCAATTTGACAACACTTTTAAGTGTGTAGGTAGTGGTTTTGGAAATCTTTCCATGTTTCTATGAGAAAATTGGTTTTATTTTAAAAGTTTAAAATAGAAAAATACATTGACTTAATGCAGCAGGAAATCATAGGAAAAATATACAGAATATTTTTATACAGTATACAGTGTATTTGCGGGGCTGGTGGTTTGAATGCAGGACCTCACCCTCTCATACAGGCTAAGCATGCACTCTACCAGAAAGCAATACCCCCAGCCCCCAAATATATTTTTTTAAATTTCAAATTTGGAAAATTCTGAAATTGAATGAAGTGATCTCCTGAGGCTTATCAAAACATGCTGACTCAAGATGAAGTAGACGATTGGATTTGTTATGGATGAAATGTCCACCATTGAAAAGTAGAAACAGTTACCTTCACTTTTAATAACCAGATTCTCATAGGCACTGGTCTGGACTACTGTGCTCAAGCCTGCATCCTCTGTAGAGATTCACCTTGTAAGAAAAAAAAATCATTTACCCTAGAAGGGAGGAGGGAGGTTATGAAAGTATTCATAATGAGTTCCCTATCCCAGGATAGGATCCCAGGATTGTTAACAAGTGCATAAAAAAATGTTATGTGACCAAATAAGTTTGGAAGACACTAACTAAAAACTGGAATAGAATTCTTTCTTTTAACCAAAAGGATTTTTACAGCTTTCACTATGCTAATGCAAATTGTGAGCCCCAAAGAGAGGCACGTAATATGTAGTGATTTGAAACTTTATTTGGCCACAGATGAGGTTTTTAAAGTTCTCTAGAGGGAATAGTGTTTTGAGAAAAACATTTTGGGGAATACAGACTTGGATCACAGCTTGATGAGGATATCATAAGGGGTATTGTCTTGCAATTATGGTTTCCCCACCCTGACTCTGTTATGGACTTTTGTACCATGATTTCTACTGATAATATAGACATAAATTTCTAGAACTCATCCCACACCTACTCAAGCAGTAATCCAACAGTAGGCAAGAGATGGGTTTATTTAAATAAGATTTAAGGTAATTCTTGTGCTCCAAATGCTTAGGAACCATTGAAATGATCACTTCCCAGGTTTCTGTTAACAATGACACTGTAATCTTTTTTTTACAAACCTCTCTGCATTCCAAGCATTCTCTTCAAAGTATTCTTCACTTCTGAGTTCCTAAGAGTATAGATCAGGGGGTTGAGCATGGGATTGAAAAGGCTGTGAAACAACAGGAGATATTTCTTTTGCTCCTTAGGGTTTCCATCTCTAGGTCCAACATACGTGATAATGGCTGTGCCGTAAGAGTCCAACCACACAGAGATGGGAGGAGCAAGGGGAGAAGGCTTTTTTTGACCTTCAGTTGACTGGATCCTTAGGATGGCACAGAAGATGCACACAAATGAGACCACAATTGAGGACAGTGGTCCACCAGTACAGACACCGCCCTTGCCAAGACCATATTCTCATTGCTGTGAGTATCTGCACAGGCAAGTTTGAGAATGCCCATGATTTCACAGAAAAAGTGATTGATTTTCTGGGACATACAGAAAGACTCCAGTGGTCCAGGAAGTCAATGCCAGGCTGATACAGACTCTCCAGCTCATGATGGATGAATAGCGGAGAGGGTGACAGATAACCACATACTGATCATAGGACATCACCACCAGAAATAGTCATTCTGTGATAGCAAAAGTCAAAAAGAGAAAAGTCTGTGTCATGCAGCCAGCAAAGGAGATGGACTTGGCTGGGTCCAGGAGGTTCACCAGCATCTGGGGCACTGTATTACAGGCATAGGCAATGTCGACAATGGCAAGGTGGGAGAGAAAGAAGTACATGGGGGTATGCAGTCTGGGATCAATCCAGATGATCCCCAGGATGACCCCATTCCCTAGAAGGATAAAGGCATAGAACAAGAGAAGAGGACAAAGAGGAACATCTGCACTTTGGGGCCAAGGGGGAATCCCAGTAGGATGAACTCTGTGATGGATGTCATATTGTTTCCCATATCCCTGTGGCAGAGGAAACTGAGTTCATGATCATGGTTTAAGAAATGAATTTAGGCACAGATTTATGCTAATTTTTTTTACTTCTGAACTTCATTTATTATTTCTGAGAACTAACAACCTCTGTTTTTCTACTAACATTTACTCTATTTATTCAGTTTTTTTTCTCAGCAATTGTACATCTTGTAGTGACAATTTCCTTCATTAATCCTTTTGGGAAAAATAATGTAAGATAAGTGACACCAACTTTCTTGAGTTGAGTAGACATTTTTGGAATCAGGGTTATGCTAACTTTTTTGATGTTCTTTTGTGGAGTAGCAAAGTGTTAAGAAACAGCTGCAGTTTTGTGTTTTTAAATGAATATTTAAAGGTTTTATTTGGTAACTATAAAGTAAATTATATATAATTATAATTTTCATATTATATATAACATGTGATATATAATATACTATGCATTATAATTTGTATAATATGTAAAACTATGTATATGTAGGTATCTATGTATATGTATATGTTTGCATACATATAGTACATAATTTTATGTCAATAACTTTAATGGATGCCAATATTTTAAAATAACATATTATCCCATTGTAACATAACACATAATTTTGTTTAATTCAGTGGGTTATCTCATATTTTCCAAATACATTCTGCTCTTATTGGCATACATTATTTAGAGGAATTCTGGGGTTTCTGTTAGAAATGATGAACTCTAGTTGATATACCAAAGCTTCAGACCGGCATTTACTTTAATCTGGAGTTGAAAGGTTTCATTAAGGGCAGAGTATGCTAAGGTTAGCTGTAACAATTGGCCAAATGCACCTTTGGTCATTCACTTCTTACCTGGTTCTACACATAGTTTTCACTCCTCCATCAATTGTCGCCTCTAAAACTAGTATCTCACAAAATCTCTTCTTATTTAAGTATAGAAAGTTATTTTCAGTCTAAGGTCTTTTTTTCATTGTTTAGTTTTTCACAGTTAATATTTAGATGAGTGTTTATATGAATCATGGAGCATATTTTTACTATGTACTATGTACAGATAAACGGTAGCATTGTTAGATTTTGACTCAATGTTGACAGTCTATAGATTTAGGCAGTCTCAGCAGAAGATTAACAATACCTCATTTTCCCTAAGAAATGCTTCTGAAAAGGTCTCTGAATTAGCTCTAAAATATTGAACTAAATTACTCTTCTAACTCTATGAGTCCACAGGAAAAAATGTAGATATAAAAATGATATTTTCCTTCTTGCTTAAATTTTATTCTCATTTTATATGTAAAACCAACTTGTCTGGGAAGAAATAGGAAGGAGCAATAATCCTCAATTTAAAATTAAACTTGTAAGACTGAAAAGGCTCATCAAAATCATCCATTTATGTTAGATCTCTCCTACCACCATCCTAAGATAAGTGGCATGCTCAAGCTGGTGGAAATAAAATAATATGCCCTTAGTTATTGATTTCCTACAATCTATTACCATTATTCTTAAGGTGGAGCTATCAATGATTAAACTCTGAGCTCCTACTCAATGTTTCTACTCTGTGTGGCATCAAACGACCATGTGTAATACTTAAATAAGCACTTGTCCACATTCATTTGAATTGCTTCTACATGTGACACTTTAAATCTAGTTTTTTAAAGTAAAGTTCGGTCTATTTCATTAATATTCAACTTTTACCAGGAAGTCATTTGCACATACTTGTCTTTCATCTTAAAATAGTTATTAGTCAGAAATAAGCATCAATATTTTGATTATAGATATACCTTAATATATTGGATAATACATTGATAACCACTAGTATATTTTACTCAGATTATCCTATGATCTAAAAAGCAGAATTAGAGCATTAAGAGAACAGAAATGTACTTTTGCATATTAAAGTATGACAGTGAAACCAAATAAGAAATGAAAATGACATTAAATTATATTTGATCAGAGATCATGAAGACTATTAGGAAAGCTGGGAATCTAGAGATGATTATTGCATAAGGATCCTAATAAACCTTCATGTAGAAAAGGCAAACATTTCTACAATGTGGCTGAATTCATTGCTGGTACTGGAAGCCTTGCTGCTGCTTGTCCCAGAAACACCAAGAACAAATATTGGCTCTTCAACTATCTTTTGGAAGGAAAGGCTTTATGAATTTATCACCTCCATAGGGCACTTTCCCAATTGTCATGCCTTGCATAGTGCATGAGAAAATAGGTTTCACTGTCACTAGCAGTAGATTCTATAGAGACTGTAAGAACCCAACCACTGTTATTCTTCTAGCCTGCAGAAGATCGTATCTCTACTTCTGTCTCTGATGAAGCCATAGAGATAGTAGATCTTCAGATGTTAAGGCAAGAACAGGTAATACCTTCATGACTAAAAGGGTGCACATGTATAAAGTCACAACTTGCAACCACATTACTATTATAGATAACCCACTATGTAAATTTGCTATAGTTGCATGAATTTTCATGTTGTTCCAAGTATTCAGGTACTTGAGGGATGGAAAACCCTTTCTTGCTTATTGGCTATGAAATAAAATCTTGACATTAATTCCTTCGGCCATATTTCTTTTAGTGTATTCTGGTTTCCCAAATATTCTGAAGCCAGTAGGTGAACAAACTTGAATTCTAAGGTTTAAATCATAAGATAAGTTTAGATTGAAACTCAGACTCCTCATCATTGAGCACAGATCTGGAATTTGGTCAGTTTTGTCAGGGATATGGTCCAATGATATGTCTAGAAAAAGAGTGGACCAAACACAAGGACCCAGCAAACCTAACTTTTAATAATCTCCTTCTTTGATAATGTCTGGTTCAGTGTTCATGGGCAGGACAGAGTTCTGTAAAAGCAAAAGACAAGCTCCTGTTTTCTCAGTCCACATGGATGGGAGTGAGTTTATGAATTCTTATTGGAGAAGGCTGATGTTATTATTACAGTGTATAGGTGAAGATAGCATCCCACTTTTCTAGGGTGTTTTCAATAAACCAATGCCTTAAAGCTGTGCTTCTGCTCACAAGTCATAGGTTAATAGTTTCTGAAAAATATAATACCTATTGGCAAAAGTACATCTCTTGATCATGTATCACTGCCACTTGTTTTGCTGTGAGGGTCTATTGACTAAATTTAATGTGATGTTATGCAAGAAAACTATCAGTAAATTAGACACTTTGATAGCCCTCCATGGATGTAATGGCCATAGTACTACAGACAGGAAAGAGAAAGCCATTCTTGGAATATGTGTTCTTTGCAATCATAATGAATAATTACCGTATACTACAAAGTAGAAGGAATCAGAGGTAATCAGCATGCCACCAATGGGCTTATTGGTTTTGTTGGAGAAAGGTACCATATTGAAGGCTGGCATTGGTCTCTGCTAATGAGAAGAGAGAAACTTGAGAATAAAGACACCTTAGTGAGGGGAAACCTATGTTGTGGGGCTCATGTAAAGCTTGCCTCTCCATTGCCATGGATACTGCATTTGTTGCTCACTATGCAATCAGTGGAATGGCCTAGAGGAGTAGTGGCTGACATCTTATGCTTGATTGTTTAAACCTCTTCTGAAATAATGTCTCTGGTTGACAATACTGTGAGTAACACATATCCTTACTTTGTGCTCCGATATTTCTGCCTCATGCTTCCATTCCCCCCACAGTGCAGTTGGGCTCTTTTAAGGACCAGGACCAGTCAGTCCAACATTTGACAATTTCCAGGAGTCCATGCATATTCTTACTTGAGGCTACTTTCCATAAAAGGTGACTAAGTAAATAACTATTTATTATTGCCTTTGAATACTATCTCTGAGTATTCACTATCTGTACCAATATATCTAGTCTGGTATATCTTGTACCAGGACTGGCTTATACCAATTTATCAACTGGTTGTTAGGATTTACCAGAAGACTGAATATATAAACTGCGAGAGAGGCATCTGTGATGCAAACACATGGAGTTCTGGCCCAACTCTTCCTTCAACATACTTTTGTCTTCTAGTGACAAGAGTTTTACCTTAAAACATACCATATCCCTTATAGGATAGGTATGTACTATGATCACTCAACCTAATGACTTGGTGGATCTGATAGTGTGGTAGCTCAAGGTGAGAAATTCTGGATTTATGGTTACCTGATGCCCAACACCAGTCTCTACCAAGGCTCAGTAGTGTGTGGGTATTTGTGTTCTGAGAGGCGAATTGTTTCCTGCTGTGGATGGAAAGGTCTTCATGCAGAATTCCAAGGATCCATACCTTGATTTACATGCTGGGACAGGCCAGAGATTCCACATGACATCTTTACTCCCTCCAAACTCATGCAGCCTGCTGGTCAAAAGGCCCAAGTGCTAGGGCTGTAGAATAGTTCCCTATATTTATATACCTGTCCAACTACCACACAAGATATGGAGACCATCTCTATAACAGCACATTCCATTGTGCCCTCTTTTCTTGTTTCCCCCTCCTCCATACTATCAGAAATTACTTCCTTACTTTGGAGTAACATTTCTATAGTCATAGATTAATTTTACGTGTTTTGAAAGTTATGTAAATTGTGCCGTATGTACACTGTTGTGTCTCTTTCTTTGACCCGATATAATGTTTTTGAGATCCATCCATATTTTATAGCATGTGTCAGTTGTTTATACTCTTTATTCTGGGTAATAGTCAATAGCAATAATTCATCATTTATTTATAATGATGATATTTCTTTTGGATTATTTCTAGCTTTTGGCTGCTGAAATTGAGCTTAATGCACATTTTTCACATATTTTGAATGGGTACATACCAAGAATAGCATGGTTGACTAGCAGGATAAGCATATGTTTGTTTTTATCAAGCAGTTGTTTGATGTGTTAGTATTTTAAATTCCACCAACACTTAATATTATTACATGTATAAGTTTAACCATTGTGGTATTTTTTGTGATTTCATTTGGCTTTTTTGATTATGCTTTATTAAATACATTACATATACTTATTGGCCTTTTGAGATTTGTGTGAAGTACATGTTCAAGTCTTTTTACCATTTCTGGAGACTTTTTTCACTTATTGAGTTAAGGGGTTTCTTGTGTGTGTGTGTGTGTGTGTGTGTGTGCAAATTTTGTTGGGGATCAAATCCAAGGCCTCCTGCATGCTAGCTACATCACTAGCCTATGGGAGTTCTTTGTAAATTCTAGATGCTAGTGTTTTCCTGGAAATGTAGCCTGAGGGCATCTTCCAGATTGTGGCTTGCCTTTATTTCTCTGTTTTTTGTTTTGTTTTGTTTTTTTGTCAGTACTGAGATTTGAACTCAGGGTCTCACACTTGCTAGGCAGGTGATCTACCACTTGAGCCACTCTGCCAGCCCTATCAACTTTTCATTTTGGTGAACAGAAAGTCTTAATTTTAATGAAGTCCAGCTCATTAATATTGTCCTTCATGATTAGTGCTTTCATTTCTTGCTTAAGGAAACTTTACCTAACCAAAAGTCATGAAATCATGAAAGCAATTCTCTCTCTCTCTCTTCTCTCTCTTCTCTGTGCTGTCTGGTGTTGGGATGGGTAACACAGATGAGGTGAAATGCTCCTTCCTGCTCTTTTCAAAGCATCTTTTCTTTGCACTTTACCAGACTGCTATAATCGCTCACCTATTTCCTTAGCTCCTGAAAATATATTTTTGTGTGTGGAGAGTTGTTCAAATTGATGTTTCTGTGAGGGAACAAGCCCTGGAAATTCCTGCCTCACTCTTTTGATAACACTATTCCAAGCTGGAAACCAACACTATAAAGCTTTCTTAAGCATTGCCAAAGGAATACATTTTCATTTATCTTAATATTTAAGTTATGTCAATAATATGTTAAAATTTTAGCCTACAAGATTTTAATTTCTTTTGTTAAATTTATTTCTAGGAATTTTATTTTCTCAGTTTGTCAACTGGATTATATGTTAAGTCCATTTAGAATTGTTTATTGCTTATGGTTAAAATTGAAGTGGTTGGAAAGAGCTGAGCTATGAGGTTCTGGGGTTGTCACTTAAAATAAGAAGCCCAAAATGAAAATAACACCTGTAAGAAAAATGATCTTTTCTATCGAAGTATTTGTTACCCTCTTAGATTACTTAAAAATTCTTCAGGTCGCCATCTTAAGTGACTTGCATGTTTAAAGGATCCTTGCTTCTTCTTCTGGATTCCTGTACAACTCCATTGCCCACCAAACTGCATGCCCTAACCCATCCCCCAAGCCTTTTAGCCAATCAGGAAAGACTGTTAACCTTTGACCAGGACAAATCCCAGGTGAGGGGCAGGTACAACTGTGTCAGGGGTATAAGGAGGAGCCACTGTCAGCCATTTGTGCTTGCATGTTGCTTAGTGGGAGTGAGCACATGCTTGCACCCTCTTCATCAAGAGAAATTGCTTTGTCAAGATTTTCTGTCTCTTGTGTGTTTGCTTTCTGGCACCAGAGGGTTATCAATTCCAACACTGCATCATGTGATACAGTCACGAGGACAAAAAGAAGTGCCGAATCCCCAATTTCCATTTTTCTTCATGAAATGGGACCAACTGAGGATCAGCTAGACCAGCACAGATATGAAGAATTCACTTATGGTCGATAGAGCTAGGGCCACGCTGCAAAGGTGAATGAGCATTTTAATGAACAATTAACGGGCAGTCTTAAACAACTGATCAGACAGGACACACTGAGTCTACCCTGGATGATGTGTTTCAGATAAACAGTCTGGTTTCAATGCAGTGATTCCTGGACAGGACACTTTTCGTTTGGGTTTTATCCAACTGCCTGCCCCTCCCCTTTGTGGGCCCTTCTTTTAGTTATTGACACTTTGATCTTGGTGGGGCCCAGGCAAGTACCTTCCATTTCTTTCAATCCCTTTCTAAAGACACAAATTGAGTAAATAACTAATAAACAGTAGAGAATGAGAGGCTTTGTAAGCACATTTAAAAAAAATTAGTGTTTTTTAAAATTAGGATTTTTGGCCAACTCTTAAACATACTCTAGCTCTCTGATTAAATTACATAAAAATGCTTTTGTATAAAAATGTTTTTGTCCCTCTTTCATACAACACTTCTGGACAAAAGACATAGATAAAATAAGGGATAAATTTTAAAGACAGTTTGATTACTGAATGGGACATGCTTTGTGGCTCAGACCTTCCATCACCCAAAGCTCTACAGCACTGGGTTTATAGGGGCTACTTGTCTACCACCTGTTTTGTGTTCTCCACCTCTCTCCCATGTCAGTCTTTGAGAGGTGCCAACAGCTACACAAAGAGCCATACTACTCTTCATCGTAGAACTGACATCTATGCCTGTAAACGTGACATCACAGAAAAACAAAACTGTTTAGGACTGATTTCCCCAGAAAATTCCCGAACCAAAGGCAAGACTCAATTATTTGGACTGGATTAATAATTCTGGGCAATATGGTCCTATAATGGAACACCACATTGCTAAATTGGAAATCCTTTCAGAAAGGTTGTCTGACATGGCACCCACACATGGCCTTTGGGATTATCCTTCTGTGTGTATCATGACACAGTTTCCATCTTGGAAGACATTCAGGTCAGTTTCAACTGGCCAGACCTCCTGGACTGTTTGTAAATTTATGCTCCAGGTCAAAAAAATAATATTTATACCAAAACTTGAGGGAAAAGCCTTCTGGGTCTGTCAAGTAGCAGGAAAAGATTAGTTGGGGCACTGGTTGGGGCTCATGGCTAAAACTTCTCCAGGCAGGCCTCGGCAGACTGAGGTGATTCTGATCATCATTGTGGTCCACTGTTGCCTCAGACTAATTACCCAGTTCTTGACACAACTCCTCAAAATATGATCCATTCTGATTCATAATGGAATAGAGAAATGCAAAGGGGTCTGGCTAAAGTTCAGTATGATCTGTCAGGCTTGACCATAGGTAATTATCAAGGCTGTACATGGAAGGCCTCACAAGAGAAAGCTGACCTTCCCTCACCAAACAGAATGCACAGTCAATGCACTGTAGTCTCTGAGAGGGAGCTGCGGTCAAGAATCAGACCTCTAGGCTAGCAATGTTCTTCTGAATTTTGCATTGCTAGCCAGGCACTTCCATTTCAAGGCCTCTTTATTTGAGCCTTTGATGGAGGCATTCCTCTTGTGCCTCTTTTTTGAACTTCTTATAGGAAGAGGGGGAAACTTGACAACACCTTTTCTCCACTCTGCCTCAATATTTCCATTCCCTGTCTTTTCCTCTCGCCTTCACCTCTCATCATTTGTACGCACATCCAGGTCTATGAAGCAGCATGTCTTTATGTCTGGAGCTCCTTCAGCAGTGAGTTGATTATCTGTAGGGCCAGCGCTTTGTCCTGTGCAGTGCCAAAAGGAAAAATAGAATAGTGTGGAAGTTGGAGCTTCCTTGACCTAATCTCTTGCTTATATTATCATAGTTAATGATTACAGGCCTTCAGCATGGCTTGTTATTGTCTACTTAGACACATGGAAACTCAGCCGTTTCCAGCTTAGCTCAGAACTTGACAGAACTATAACTGATTTTTGTGTTCATAACTTTTAGCCTGCAACTTTAATTCATTTTAACTGATGTTTTTAAGATTTCTTTTACCCAGGATAATATCACTTAACAACAGTTTTACTTATTTATTTCTAAACTGTATGTCTTTTCTTTTTCTTACTTAAGTGTCCTTACTTGAAATTCCAGCACAATGCTGAATTCAATAGCACGAAAGGGCATTCTCTATCTTGTTCCTTTTATCTTACTGGGGAAGCATCCAGTCTTCAATAGTTACTTATGAGCTAACACACGGCTGTCTCATCTGCCCTTTATCAGACTGAAGAAGTTATCTGGTGTTTCTAGCATGTTGAATGTGTGTGTGTGTGTGTGTGTGTGTGTGTGTGTGTGTCTGTCTGTGATGAAAAGGTTGTTGGAACTGTCAAATATTTTAATTACCTGTAATGAGAGATTATGGTTTTTTTCTTTTATTTAGTTAACATGGCTATTACACTGAGTTTTGAATGTTAAAATAACCCTGCTTTCCTGGAATAAATCTTACTTGGTCATGGTCTTATTCTTTGCCATGTTTGCTGGATTTGGTTTCTGGGATTTGTTGAGAATAATTACGTCTATACACATAAAAATATTGGCTTGTAGTTTTCATTTCCGGTAATGTCTTGGGTATCAATGATACTGACCTCCTAGAATGAGTAGAGAAATATTCTGCTTTTTAAAATATTTAATGTGGGGAGCAGATTAAAGCCTATGAGAACTGGACACAAGCAAGGCGAGATGCAGTTAATTGCTTTTACCTGTAGGCCGAGGTAGGCACAGCCCCTGCAAGAAACAGAAAAAAGCAGAAAGCTGCATCTCCTAAGTTTGCATTCAGAGAAGCAGGAACACAGGTTTCTCCTGTTGCAATGTCACACCCCTCCCCGAGAACCGCTGCAACACCCTGTTTGCTGCTGATTGTAAAAGGCCCATTCAAGGAGAGCTGGAGGCTTTTGCTTTTGCTTTTGGGGGCTTTACTTTGGGCTTTTGAAAAGGGAAAGAATTGTTGAAGGGAAAATGCTGAAGGGAAAAGGGAAAAATTGCTGAAGGGAAACGAACTGTTGAAGGGAAAGTGCTAAGGAGGGGTTGATAGAAAGTCTGCACGGAGAACTTTAACACAGGCTTCAGAAAGCAAAGCTGAGAAAGAACTTCACACATGGGCCTTAGGAAAGCTGAAGCTAAAGAAAAGCCAAAGAGGACAGGGGACAGTGCACAGAGCAAGTGTAAGGACGGAGACCTTAAGAGCTATGCATGTGCAGGTTGTAGGCGCAGCTGTTCAAGTTTGAGCACCGAGGATTTGAGGGAGCTGAAGAGAGATGGGACAGTGCGAGCCTGGGGGCAAAAGACATTAAGAGCGATTAAAGTAAAGATAAGCTAAGAGCAAACATGGGACAGTGCGAGCCTAAGGAAAGAGGTTTTAAAGAATACAAGGAGACTCACATTGATTTCCTGTGCGTGGGTGTTACCTTCTAGGTTAATTCTTTTTGATCTAACCTTTTCTCTAGTTCTTGGTCCCCTTTTCCTATTGGCCTCAGTTGCTTTAAGGTATCTGCTTTAGTTTCTCTGCATTAAGGGCAACAAATGCTAGCTAGTTTTTTAGGTGTCTTACCTATCCTCACCCCTCCCTTGTGTGCTCTCACTTTTATCCTGTGCTCATAGTCCAATCCCCTTGTTGTGTTTGCCCTTGATCTAATGTCCACATATGAGGGAGAACATACGATTTTTGGTCTTTTGAGCCAGGCTAACCTCACTCAGAATGATGTTCTCCAATTCCATCCATTTACCAGCGAATGTGAGTCAATGCCCTGTATAGCTATCCTTATCTCAACCAGCAAAACCCCTTGTTCCTTCCTATTATTGCTTATACTCTCTCTACAACAAAATTAGAGATAAGGGCAAAATAGTTTCTGCGGGGTATTGAGGGGGGGAGCGGGAGGGGGTGGAGTGGGTGGTAAGGGAGGGTGTGGGGGCAGGGGGGAGAAATGAACCAAGCCTTGTATGCACATATGAATAATAAAAGAAAAATGAAAAAAAAAAATAAAAGTAGCCTAACTCAAAATATGAAACCTATTCTCAAGCCACACTTGGCACACTGTGCTCCCTTGACTAGCTCCTGCCATCTTTCCTTTTTTTATGGTGTCCTAATAAAATTTTGCTTTTCTTAAAAAAAAAAAAAAAAAAAGAATACAAGGAGAAAGGTCTTAAAGAATCAACATAGAGAAGAGAAGCAATGAGGGTTGTGTGTCTCCAGCTGCACATATTATACACCTGACCCTAACTTTCTGTTTATCTGTCTATCCTGTGTCTTTTCTAAAATCTCCAGGTCCCCCAGATAAGCCCAGTTAGGTCCAGTAATAACTAAAGAGCGAAAGAGAAAACCTTGCTCCAGCAAGGAAGGGAGCACGAGAAACAGCGCCCCTTCAATTTATTTATTCTGCTTGCTCTGGGTTTAGTTTTCTTTCCTTTAAAATGAATCATTTGTAATAAAATGCTAAGAAATTGATGCAGATTGTCAGGGAAGGATAATGTTCTACTCTCTCACTCTTTGAGTAGGAGTGACTCTCAACATAGGAATTTAATCCAGAAGCTGGGTTCATACTCCATAAAGAGATTTCAGTGGAAGGTAGTATAAATTATTATGACATGTTATTTTTCTCTATTTTCAGAACAGGAGTTTGAACATTTACTATTTCTACACCCAATTTCCCAATTGGGAAATTTTCCTTGAGCTTTTGTTTCAGCAAGCCATATGTTTTACTAGGCCAGCCTACATTTTATTGGCCACTCACATGGGCTTTTTCAGCAATGCTCTATGAAGTGCTTCCTTGACCTGAGTGTTCCTCAGGCTGTAGATAAGGGGATTCAGCATTGGGTTAAAGAGACTGTGAAACAGAGACAGAATTTTCTCCTGCTCCTCTCGTTGATTAGAATCTGGAACCATATAAACCAGCATGGCTATACCAAAGAAGAGCCCAACCACACAGAGGTGGGAGGAACAGGTGGAAAAGGCCTTTCTGCGGCCCTCCTTTGATGGGATCTTTAGGATGGCCCAGATGATGTGCATGTAGGAGACAAGCATCAAGCAAAGAGGACCAACTAAGACACAAACAGAGGCAGCAAAGAGGACAACTTGGTTGATCCAGGTGTCAGCACAGGCCAGCTTGAGGACAGCTAGGATTTCACAGAAGAGATGGTTTACTTGCCGTGGCCCACAAAAGGGCAGCCTTAGGAGAAGAATCAAATGTGCAACAGAGAGGATAAATCCAAATGACCAGGAAGCAGCAGCCAGGGCCATGCCCACTGTCCAGCTCATGATGACAGTGTAACGTAGGGGATGGCAGATGGCCACATATCGATCATAGGACATCGCTGCCAAAATCAGGCACTCTGTAGCTGCAAAAGCCAAATACAAGAATGTCTGCATTATACATGGAACAAAGGAGATGATTTTCTTCTGGTTCAGGAGGTTTGTCAACATCTTGGGAACATTATTGGAAGCATAGGACATGTCAAGGATGGCTAGGTGTGAGAGGAAGAAGTACATGGGGGTATGCAGTCTGGGGTCCAGGCAGATGAGTCCCAAGATCATGCCATTTGCCAGCAGCCCAAAGATATATAACAGGGAGAAGATCCAGAAGAGGAATGCTTCTATCTCTGCACTGAGCCGGAGTCCCACCAGGATGAATCCCGTGACCCATGACTGGTTGCCTCCCATTCCTAATGACACTCTGTCAATGAGTGAAGTGCGGGAGAATGGTCAGAGCTGAAGAATCTTTGGGAATTGAACATATTTTTCTCAAAATAAGCTCAGAGAAAGGTTGACAGCTTCCCTAATTCCCAACAGTTGTTCTCTGTTTTGAACACTTTCTCTTGAAACAAATTTAAACACATAGAAAAATGTCAAGAATTATGCAAAATACCTGCATGTACCTTTACCTAGATTGAGCATAAGTTAATATTTCTTTCTTGCTTATCTTATACTTTCTCTATGTGCTCACGTTTTTGAACTATTTAAATTAAAATGTAAGCATGATTCTCTTTTACCTATAAATTTCTTATTTCTTCAACAAGTCAAAAGCTATTCACTAACCTAGTCACACCACAATTATACACATCAGGAAATGTAATCTTTATACTTCTTTTCTCTAATATCCAGTATTTTTCTTCCATTTCCACCCCTCTAGGACCTAATCCAAGATTTCACTTTTCTTTCCTTAGTCTCCTTGCATCAGGAATATTTACTCAGCCTTTTTTTTTCTGTCTAGACACTGATATTTTGAAGAGCACACAGCATATTTCAGTAGAATATCCCTTAAATTGAAAGTATACACTGTTTCCTTTGTTTTGATTCAGATTATTCACTTTTAGCACCAACCAAGTCCTCCTCAGTGTACAGTATGAGTAGGTGTACAATATTAACTTGTGGTCAGGTGGTAGCTTATTAGGTTCATATTGTTATCTGACTTTTCATCTTATTTAGAAAATTAGACTCTAGCATTTTAGGTTTAGAGATTAATTCTCAAGTACATTTCATTGTGTGAGCAAGGTAATACCTATCTTGTGTCAAATTTTGACAAAATTTAAAAAATATTTAAAAATTTATAAAACCGTGGTTGAAAGGCTGAAGAGAAAATAACTTGAAACTTATAACCAAAGGCGATCATTTCAAATAACTTTTAATTTACATCTATTTGCATATATATTATGAATTTAAAAACTATATGAAACAGCCATACAGGTGTGAGCCTGTAATCCTAGCTACTCCGGAGGTAGAGATCAGGAAGATGTTTGTGGTTTGAAAGCAGCCTGAGCAAATAGTTCGCAAGACCCTATCTTGAAAATACCCAACACAAAAAAGGGCTGGTGGAGTGGCTCAAGTAGTAGAGAGACTAACTAGCAAGCATGAGACCCAGATTCAAATCCCAGTACCACCCAAACAAATTATGTGAAACAACAGTTTAACTATGTCTATTATTTAGAGATATAACAAAAACAATTTTCTATGTCAAAGTATTTATTTCCAACATATACCGAGTAATTGTCTATTCTACTAAATACAAATACTGTAATTTAGTTCATATATTTTCTCATTGGATTATGTGCAATTTAATGAGTAATCAAATTGTTATACACACTTGGTTGTTATTTTAATGAAATCCTACAGTAAATTCTGAGAATTTGAAGTGCTCTTTCAATCAATATATCTATGTATGTGCATAAAGATATCTGTCTTGAATCACATAAAAATCACTGTAAGAAACAAGCAAGATAGAGTATTGAATTTAGCACTCATGATTTTGTAATGCTAAGTTCACTTTTCCTGTGTTGTTTCATTATTATGGCAACTTCTTTCATGCTGCTTCCTGGAGGGACACTGATCCTCCTATACTTTGGTGAAGCCTGTTGAAATTACTTGGGTTTATTGTCATCTCAGCATGATATTAGATACAAAGAAAAAATATTAAATGAAAATTAATACTCCAGAAGCTAAGGTACAATCTAGCTTGTAATGTGTGTGGTTACTTTTTTACCAGGTTACCCAGATAAAACAGACATCCAGAAAATATTCATTAATTAGGTGAATAATATTTTACTCAGTTGAGGATTTAGTTATTCATATATGATATTTATATTAAGTGTACAGTATATTATCTGCATATTAAATACATATATTTCTAACTATGCTTAAAATTTCACATTTCCAACAGAGTAAATAAAACCACAACACCTCAGAAGACAGAGGGTTTCCATGATCATTCTGAGCAATTTTCCACCCAGACAGTACTGCCAGAATGTTTCTATAGCTAGGGGCTCAGTTCATTTCTCCAACTCTGTATCAGATTTGGCTGCTAACTCATCCTCTCCTATGTAGTATTAGGAAAGACATTTATATAAAAATAAGGTGAATTCAGGTCTGCTAGTTATCATGATAGAGTGATATTTGTAATAGTTCTAAAAACAAGCAATTACATGACACCCTTACATTTTATACTGTTTTTACAGGGAAAAGATTTATTGCAAGTAGACTGAGTATTTTCCTTTTGAGAGAGCTTTTCCTGGCCATCAGTGTTTTCATTTAGCCTAGGCAATATATAAAATTCTTTTATTAATTTACTGTCTAACATCCTTATTCAGAGACAATGGCCTGGATGTGCTTCTCATTCTTGGATCTCTTCTCATTGAGAGATAGTGCTAGTTCTGACCACACCCATGGGGTCACATTGGGAGGAGATGAGAGAGATGCTGAAGAGTCCTTGGACCCCGCAACAAAGTGGGAAGAGATGTTCCATACCTTGAGGTTGGGCATTGGTTCTTTTCCAGCTACCTGCATGCAATGCACACTTTGAGTCAGAAAGGAAAATCACCCAGTATTGTCATTCGTTTGACAAAACCCTTATGGGATCTACAGTCATACAGTTCTATTTCAACTACCCATACTGAAAACTGCTTCCCAGCACAAATGCACCTCCTCAACCCAAGATGTTAGCATTAGATTTTTTCCCCTAAGGTAAATACTTGAACTTAGCATAAATGCCACAGAAAAGATAAGCATACCTCTAAAACAGGTTCAGAACCCCACTCCCTCTTGTAGTCTTCATCAGATGGAACCCCAGTTATGGGAGGATTCACTGGAATTTCTAAAACTTAAAGAACCCAGGAACAAAGCTTTTATTTTAGAATAAGAAATACAAACATTGTCGAGTTTCTCTTGAGAGTTCAGGTTCCCAGAAGGATCATAAGATATCACGCCTATTAATTTTCTTCCTGAAGAGTGTGAGATATTTTAAATCTTCTCTCTGAAGGAGTGCAAAGATTGTGCCTAATATTCATTGGAGGAAAAATTCTAGGGACAACCATGGCAGTAATGGGCATCACATTATTTGTGCACAAACTTTTGAGTATTTTGAGGGTAGTGAAACTGATACAGAGATCACAAAATGCAATAACTAAACTCTTACAATTTTGTGCTTGTATGACTTCATGCTTTTCTACAATCTTCTTCACAATGAGGTTATTTGAGAGGATGTGACTTTCATTTTTTTTTTTTTTGGTTGGGATTGAGGTTTGAACTCAGGGCTTGGTGCTCTACTGCTTGAACAACAGCTCTAGTCCACTTTGCTCTGGTTGTTATTTTGAAATGGGGCTTCAAGAACTCTCTTCCCAGGCTGGCCTGGAACTGCCATCCTCCCTATCTCAACCTTTAAAGTAGCTAGAATTACAGGTGTGAGCCACCAGTGCCCAGCTGAGAGGCTATGACTTTTAGATGGTTGAGAGGTATGGTATAGCTCTCCCCAAGCCAAGTGTGTCTATCTGCAGTAGGACATGGAAATACAAATGAGGATGGATAATGGCAGCCATTAGCAACCATTATTGAGTTCTTACTATGCTTCAAAACATGTGTCAAGTGCTCTTATATGGGCTATATATTTTAATCTAATAACTATCCCCATTTTACAGATATTAAGACTGATGTCTAAACATACTGTCAGCAATTCTTTAAGGGTGATCCAGGATCCTCTGAGAATTGCTGAGAACATTTCAAAGGATTCATTGAATCAAATCTATTTTGACAATAACATTTAAACACCTTTTGCCTTTTTAATCCTTTATTCTTCTATGAGTACACATTGAAATTGTCCAGAGGCTACATGATATGGGATGCTGAAGAAATACTAAATGTAGCTGTCTACTATGAAACCAAACACTTAAAATGGGAAAGTATTTTACACTATTTATACTAGTGATTTTGTGTGAGAGATAATATTTCTATTAACCTATGATGTGTGCATTTAAAAATGAATTGAGACAAAATACTTAAGGAGTTTTCAGTTTTAGTTTCTAGTATGATAAACATATTTACAAAAACAAAAACCAAATTAGGTTCTTGGTAATTTTTTAGAATTTAAAGGTGTTCTGAGACCAAAACTAAGTGACAAATCACCAATTTAGCAAGGGCCAGAATGGAAAACAAATGATGTTTATTTAGTATTAAAATATATTTATTTCTATGGTTTCTGCAACAAAAGAACAAACAAAATCTTAGTGGCCTAAAACAATGCTCATCTGTTGTCTCACGGTATTTTTAATTAGAGCTCTGTTGTGGGTCAGCAGCATCCTCTGCCCAAGGCTCACAGGCGAAGTTAAGTTTTGGCTGGGCTTGTAGTCCTCGTCTGAGACTTGAGATCCTCTGCCAAGTTCAGAGTTACTGGAAGAATTATATTCCTTGTGATCACAGTGCTGAAGACTGTGTCAGAGATTGCCCTATGCTCCTTGTGGCCACTCTGGTCCTTACACACCAGTCCCTTCCATGTTTAAAAAGTCAATGGTTTGCTGACTCCTTCACACACTTCAAATCCCTCTGACTTCCTCTGCCGTTACTAGATGAAGAAAACACCCAACTTTTAGAAGGCTTATGTGCATATCGCCAGATAAAATCCCCACTTTAAAGTCAACTGATTTACCAAGTCCCTTTAAACAGTATCCAGATTAGTGCTAGTGACCAAAAAACAAGAATCATAGGGGACCATCTATAGAATTCTGCAAACCTCAAAAACTTTTTTCTTAAACACTGAGAAATATTTTCATTTTTTAGATCCTGTAATTTTTCCTTAGAATGACACTATCCTGTTGATGCTACCTTTACTGTTGGCTTCATACTATTTCAGAGTATTATAATAATAATGAACTTAAATCTAAATTCAGAAGAGAACAATTTCCATCTCTGTGTCTTACTCTAAGTGATATAATTAGAATGTTTTAAAGTTTCTATCTCAAATTTATATGAATTGAACAGAACTTACCTTTTCCTCTACATTTTACTCACCTATCCTTTGGCCTAGTCTCTCATATAGTGAAATGACCTCTTACAGCAAAATGAGCACTTACATTTAGAAAAGCATGAGCATGACAGATGTTAATAGTGTCTGCATGACCATGCCTAACATTTAGGAAAATAAGTGTGGGGCAGGGATAGACTTGATGAATCTGCTGATTCATTCTAAAAGGTCATGATATATTTTCATATTTTTGCGCTAATCTGAGTACCTGATTCCTTTCTTTATTTGTGATGACCTTGTCACAATTAATGTAGAAATTAGTTGATGGTTAGCTAAATCAAGTTCTTCCAGAGACCAGACATTCTCCACTGGTACTATGTTCTGAGGAAGATTTCACTTGATTTTACATTTGATCATCACTTTTGGTATTATCATATGTATTATTTATATAAGGAAGCTAAATACTACCAACAATATCAGTGTTATGATATATTGCAGTATCATTATAGTCCAATCAGTTTTATTACAGAACAAGTTGATAAGGAGATGTGACCTTTGCCCATCAATTAGATTATCACTATGTACAGACATCATTTAATTCAGCATGATTTGGTTCTTTCTGTATTCCAAGTCATTTGGGAATGAAGCCAGTCACCCTATCTAGTTTAAAGAAACTGAAAACAGTTTTTATTATGTGCAGAGCCTACCTCTGTTCCATGGTAGGAGGAAGAGTATTGTTCAGAATAGTTCCTGTCCTCTTCCCACTAATTGTGCTATAGGTTATGTGTTATGCTGGCATATTCTTGGGATGAGGACAGCTGTAACACATCAATGAAAATTATAAGACCTCCAATAAACTGCAAGGTCTATGGGACTCCCAAACGTTCCCATTGGGCCTAAGCAAATAGAATTATGGGATGCTGGTCTATGACTACTTTAGCTTCCATCTGCATCAAGACAATCAAGAGGTCCTGTTGGGATGGGGACAAGACCTTCCTAACTGGCAGAATTCTGAATTATTTGTTGAGTCTGAATGACCCATTTCAGGCTGAATCCCATTCTATGACTTCCCTCTGGAACCAGTCCACTCTTACCTTGACTAATTCCAATTAACATCTTTTTTCCCTCTGAATCTCACTTTTCATTAAAACTGCATTCAGTTTGTCCCATGGTGCCTACATAGGGATCTGTTTTCCCTAAAGCCCCAACTTTTCTCTTAAGGGACAATCATTCTTATTGTTAGTGTATACTAATGCCCTGCGTACAATTAGGATATAGGTTAGTTACCCACAATACTGAGTTCTCTAGATTAGAGTTTGGTAAGTGGTATCCCACCACGACATAATTTAGTCTGAGTATGCCATGAAAACTCCCATGGCTTCATTCTGTTCAAGTGAGATCATTCTCAGGGAATTCATAGCCAGAAAGTGAAGCCTATCCTTTATTCCCATCAGAAGTCACTGCCCTCTATTCTCTTTCTATTGTTCCACTCACAAATACTAGGAAAACACGTATCTGTACACAGAATTCAATGTTGTGCTGAAAATTCAGCCAGCATAATTTTGTCTGCTATAACCAAGGATCTTTCTGAGAATTTCATCATTGTTCAGAACTATACAGTGACCAGTCAGCTGAGAATTATACATTGCTTGGAATGGACCAATTGTAGCATAGTTCCTAGAAATTTCTTCAGAAATGACGTTCTTCATAGTAGATATAACCTGAAAAACAAGAATCAAAAATTACCGGTATATTACTTCAGTGGCCTTCAGTTATCAACAGCCAGTCTGGCTTATCATCATAGAGTTTGATCAAAATATTTCTCAATATAAAGTCACCAAGGAATGCAGGCTTCCAATTTGACTTATCAGGCTCCAAAAGCAGGGATGGATTTGGCAAATGCCTGGCTTAACCCTTTAGTGCATCTGGTATAGTTGTGCTAAGAGACAACACTATTTTCTACTTGTGAAGCTCTCTTGTGGCAGCAATGTATTATATTTCCATCATTTTGTATGTATTCACTTATATTTTTATGCATTATTTCTTCATTTGTTAACTATTTGCTATTATTTCTCCTTTGTTCTTTTTATCAGTGATTTAAACTCAATTTCCCACTTTCGGGAGGGATGTTGAGTTCAGCCACTGTGCTGTAACAGTGCTCACAACGATACTAGTTTAGTGTCTTTCCTTCAGTTCATTCCCTTTCATAGAGGATAGTTTTAGATAGGTCCAGTAGGATATCTCAAGCATAGGCAATGTAGTTATATCCACTCCGTTGCCTATGCTTGTTGTCCATGTCAACTCAATTTTGCCCCCAAACATATCCACCTAGCAGCCTTTGGGAAGTACTGACATGAATATTAAAAGCATAGTTAGACCTTCTTGAGTAGGGAACATCTCTATTTCTGGCAATCACAGTTGCAGCCTGGTGGGAGGGCGACTGCATATGATAGGAAAAAATGTTGAGATAATGTAGGGAAGACTTATACAGTGATACCAGGATAGCTTCTTACCTGTTTCCCAAAGCTTTCAGAAATGTGGAGGTATCTACTGAGTTGATAGTCATAGCCTATAACTCCTTCATCTTTCTTACTAACCAGTTTTTCATTTATTTCTTCTCAAAATATTGTGTACTTGAGGGAATGTAGGTTTTTAAAATACTATAGCTGAGACCTAAACATTATTTTGCAGCTATTTTTGGTACAATTTTGTAACCATTCATGGCTGTTGTGACCCTAATCATTTTTCACACCATTCTCCATGTAAAGTTTTCAGAAAAATTTATTATGATGATCTTCAGCTAGCTTCAAAATTCCTGGGCTTGGTTGTATTGTGACTGTGCTACCTATAGGGTCCATCAACTCCACATTAGACCATCAACACAGCTGGCAGGAAGTGGGTGGATGATGCACCTCCCTCTCTCAGTGGTTACACTGAAAAGCTCCATCAATATTTTAAAATTCAATAGTGACAGTTCAATGCCAGAAAAGATATTCAAATTTTTCTCAAAAGAACGAGGTATATTTTACAGGTTTATTAGATGTCAAATAGTTTACTAGTGGGTATATTAAATACTCTTGATAAAAAATATAATATGGATTTATTTTGAATTATCATGCATTCAGAGATCAGGGATTCATTACTTCAGAAATTTGAGGTTTGCACTGGAAACCTTTGTTTCAAAATTGCTTTATTATATTTCCTTTTTTCTGGTGTTGGGAGTAGAACTCAGGGCCTTATGCTTGCTAAGCATATGCTCTTCCACCAAGTTATTATGCTTCTTTATAATGTATGCTCTGCGCAAGACAGATGGAAACCAGAAATGTCCAGCTCTTCTTAGGAGAAGATGAAAAAAGGATATTTCAAATCATTTGTGGCAGACCAATTTATCATGGAATGTTTCGCTACAGGGATGATCAATACTGAGAAGAAATTTGTGTTCAGTGTCATAAATCTAGAAATTGACATGTTGGTTATAAAATTGACCAAGGAGTATCAAGAAGAAAGGAGAAAACCATAACAAATACTTTCATACAATACTTTTATATTTCAGGAATTTAAAAAAAAGCCAAGTACATGTGCCATCATTCCTGGATGATCTCTTTGTTTTAATTACAAAGGACTTCAATTTCTGGGGTTTTCCTTACTGACAAGTTTTTTCTCTGATATTCTCTTCCATGTAAAATTTCTATCAGCAATTCGATGAGAGTTGAGAATTTGATTTCCTGATAATTAAGGCTAAATGAGACTGACCCTCAGAATTATAATTAAAACTAAGACTTTTTCAATTTAAAGATAAAAGATGTTTCTAATGAAATGATTGCAAAATGTAAAATAAAATAAATACAAATCTAACTTTTGGTAAATCCACTGTCAAACAGTTAGCCTGTACAAGACTACTCTGTGCTGCTTTTTATTGGATTACTGTGCTTCAGTATTCCAATAACCTTTTATTCAAAGTTCTCAGGTTCAGTGTGTGAGGGACAGTACGAGAAGCCTGCTCTGAGGCTAAATATGATAGAGAAACCAGGGTCATTTATAGTCCATTGGCTACTAAGTGAAGCTACGCATTGGAGGTTGTCAAAGACGAAAAGCCTCACTCAGGAATGGCTCCACCGGGTCTTATTACATCTAATTCTCTGATTCCCGAGACCTCAACCCCCAGCAGGGACCTCTGACCTTGAATCTGGTGGAACTAGACTAGCTCAAGATCTAGAACAAGTGTTCACAAATGGCTGTCCTTGGGCCCTGTTTAACAACATATTTTTGTTTCCAACAACCTATTTTTATAAATAAAGTTTTATTAGGACATAGCCACACCCATTCATTTACACATTGTTTATTGCTCTTTGTGCCAGAGTTGAATAGTTATGACAAAAAAGAGGGCTCCAGAAGTTATATTTACTTGCATCCTTTTACAGGAAGAATCACAAACTATTGATTTAGTGAATGCATATCATGCTCTTATTTTTTCAATCTGAAATTTTTAGTATGAATAAAAGCTTTGCTAGTATTGCCTATTTACCAGTAATTGGAATTGCAAGTCCAAAAATTCTATGAATTAGGGACTAAAAGTTTTGGAAATTTTTGTAGGTGTGAAATAGTATCTCATGATAGCTTTAATTTTCTTGCTGACTAATAGTAGCAAGAAGACTCTTATAAGTTTATTAGCCATTTGTATTTTTTTCTAGAAGTATATGCTTTGCTAATTTTATGAAATTTTCTTGTTGATTTTTTATCATTTATTTTAAGGAGTTTCTTCTGTGTTATATTTATGGCTCCCTTTTGTTACATATGTAGTTTGAGTATTATCATCTGCTCTGTGGATTCCATTTGATGTTTCTTAATTAGGACTTTGATAAGTAGAATATTAATTTGAGGTCAATATATACCAAGTAAAGCATTTTATGTCTACTGTTACTGTGAAGGCTTTCTCCTATTTTTTTCCCATCTATTTTTTCCTTCAGTTTATATGTATTGGTCTATAATATTCCATTTTAAGGAAGTATTTATTCTAGAAGGAGCAAAAATAGACAACTATCATATTTCATGAAAACCAAAATCCCCTCTCCATGTTGCTTCCATCTCTTTCACATTGGCCTCCATAGAGCCCTCCTCAGGGCACCCTTGACCTCTACGTTCCTCAGGCTATAGATCAAAGAGTTCAGCATGGGGTTGAAAAGGCTGTAAAACAGGGAAAGGATCTTCTGCTGCTCTTCAGGGTGGCGGGATTTGGGGGCCATGTACATGACGATGGCACTGCCAAAGAAGAGCCCAACCACACAGAGGTGGGAGGAACAGGTGGAGAAGGCCTTTCTGCGGCCCTCTCCTGACTGGATCCTCAAGATAGCCACCAGGATGCGCATGTAGGAGACGAGGACCAAGCAAAGGGGCCCCACTAAGATGAACACACAGGCTGCAAATATGACAATTTGGTTAAGCCTGGTGTTAGCACAGGCCAGCTTCAGGACAGACAGAATTTCACAGAAGAAATGGTTGATTTCATGAGGCCCACAGAAAGGCAGTCTTAGGATGAGAACTAAATGGACCAGAGCTAAGAGGAAGCTAAATGTCCAGGAAGTGACAGCCAGGACAGTACACACTTTCCAAGTCATGATGACAGTGTAGTATAAGGGATGGCAAATGGCCACGTACCGATCATAGGACATTACCACCAATATCAGGCATTCTATGTGAGCAAAAGCCAAATATAAGAATGTCTGCATTATACATGGAACAAAGGAGATGGTTCTTCTTTTGTTCACAAGATTTTCCAGCATCTTGGGGACATTGTTGGAAGCATAGGACATGTCAACAATGGCAAGGTGTGAGAGGAAGAAGTACATGGGTGTGTGCAGTCTGGGGTCCAGGCAGATGAGTCCAAGTATGACTCCATTCCCCAGCAGGGTGAAAGTGTAAAAGAGAGAGAAAAGTCCAAAGAGGAAACATTCCAGTGTCGGTTCAACTTGGAATCCCAAGAGTGTTACCTCTGTGATCCATGTCTGGTTGCCTCCCATTCTGTTGTGCCAAAGGAATGCCTTATCTAGGACAGAAAGGTCAGAGCTGTGGAGCAATTAGAGAAGCAAAACGTTAGTGAGTATTGCAGAGGAAACATTTTGAAATTTATCACTTAGGATGGATTTCTAGGATTTTTTTCAGAAAAGTTGCAAAAATTATCTCACTGTGGTCATAAAAATGAGAAGAAATCTCATTACATCATTGGCATAAGAAAAAGATAAATGGGTACACACACATATACATATATAATAAAATATAAGTTAACATGATAGTATATAGTATAATTATCCTACTTTTATGGTGTATCTTAATTGGACACAAGTTTCATTATGACATTTCCATAATACGTGCAATATGCTTTGACAATATTCATACCTGTTACTCTTTCTTGTTGCCCCTCCCCCCTCCCTCTTCATTTTTCTCTTCTACATCCATAAGGAGTCCCTCCGTCTCCTTTTTACTTTCATGATCTGTTTTTTCCATTCTAGCCTCCAAAAATGAAAGAAAACATGGAATACTTGTCTTTGTGGGAAAAAGTTCCATCTATTTTCTTGTAAATGACATAATTTCATTCCTACTTATGACCGAGTAAAACTCCACTGTGTATAGATACCACATTTTTTTATCCATTCATCTGTTATGGTCACCTGACCTGACTCCATAATTTGGCTATTGTGAATAGTGCCACAATACACATAGGTGTGCCACTATCTTACTGTATGCTGACTTTAATTCTTTGGAATTTATATGCAGAAGTGGCTCATATAGAAGCTCCAATTTATTTTTGGTAGTATTGCAGTTGGAATCAGGGCCTCACTCTTGTTAGGCAGATGCTCTAACACTTTTGGCACTCTGCCAGCCCTTATTTTAGTTTCTTGAAAACCTCCATTCTGATTTCCATTGTATCTGGATGAATTTATATTCCCTCCACCAGTGAATAAGAGTTCCTTTTCTCCAGCATCCTTGTGAGCATTACTATTACTATTTTTTGGTTTTGGTTTTCTTGATGATCGCTATTCCCATTGGGAAAAAGTGGAATCTCAGTAGAATTTTGATCTGTGTTTCCCTGATGGTTAAGGATGTTGAACATTTTTCATGTATTGATTAGCCATTTGCACTTCTTCATTTGAGAAGTGTCTGTTCAGTTCCATTGCCAGTTTATTGATTAGTTTATTTGCCCTTTCTTGTTTAAGATTTTGAGTTCTTTATATATTGCTTATATATATATTCTTTATTTATATAAGAATATATTCCATATATACACACACATACATGTATTCTTTATACATTCTAGACACTGAATATTCTATATGGTGTTGGTTGAATATCTGGCGAAGATTTCCTCCCAGCTTGATACCATATATAAATAGATACATGTATACCTGTGTATTTTTTGTGAAATTCATGTATTCTGGTTTCCCTTTCAGGGTGGGAGTCTTGGTTATTAACATAATTTGAAGAGAGTTGATCCTGACAAAATGTAGCTATAAGAGGTGGTTGCACTTTCTGGGCTTGCTTGCCTTCTGGCTAGGGAATGAAATGATAAAGTCCCTCTGCTCTTTCTATGCTTGGCCACTAAACCACTTACCTGCTCACATGCTTTCAGAAAATTCCTCAATGTTACAGTTTCCTTAAAATATCTTAAGACCATCCTTTTCAGCAGCCGCCTGGATGCTCCTTTTTCCCTTCATCAATATTTGTAGTATTATTTTGAGTTTTAGTTGCTTCTATATCAGACCTAGTACTGAAATGAAAGAATTCTTTGGATATGTACAACAGACACAGATATATATCTCAAATACAGCCATACACCACACAATGATGTTTCAGTCAATGACAAACTGCATATATGATGGTGGCCCCATGAGATTGCATCTTCTAGTGAAATTGTACCCATCTTAGTCTATGAAGTACACTGTGACAGTCATACAATGCTAAAAAGGTGTAGCTTGGACCACATCCTTGTTAAGTGACATATGACTATATAGTTCAACATGATGGCATTTCTGAGCCTTCTTTAATAAAACCCTCAAAAGGGGAAACCAATTTACATTAACAGTGGTTATATTTTTGAATGGTAACTGTATTTTATTTGCATTTTTTGGCTCTTTTCCCTAATATAACTTAATGTACATAGTGACAGAACTTATCTCATTTTCCACTGTGGAAGAAACTTTTGTCATCTGTTTTCCATCAAATCCTCTTACAAGCCTCTTCCTCATTGCATTAACAGGCCAGCATCCTGTTGCTGTACAAATGGATGCTGAGCCAGTCACAGGAATGGTAATAGTTGGAATCAGGGTTTAATTCTAGAGAGTGCTTCCCTAGAGGGCCAGGGTCTGTCCAACCAACAGAAGGCAACAAGGGTCATGAAAGGAATGGATAGCAGTACTACTTAGGGAAACTGTGTGACATTAGTTGTCTCTTTATAGTCTCTTCACTCGTTTTCTAGAAACAGTTTAAATTCTATATTAATTCTTAAATCCTCTAATGTGTCAAGCTTAAAAGAATATTTTTAAAACTTCAAAAGTTTTTCTTTAGAACCTAAAATCTAGATATTAAAATTGGCATTATATTACAAAGTATTTTTAAAGTTATCTTTTCACTTAGTAAAATGCACCTTTTTCTTATGTGAAACTGTATTTCATATTTGTTATTTAAAAGAAGTACAATATTCTATTTATCACAGTTTATTTAATTTCTTACTGTCTGAATTTTTTGTTTCTGTGTCTTTTATTTTTAGTAGCCTTGAAATAGATAGTGTTACAAACTTAAGTGTTCCCTATATTTAAGATTATTTCCTTACAGTATGTTCTCAAAGTGAAATTACAGGTGGTAAGAATGTCGACATTTCAAAAAGTTTCATACCTATTGATACCTTCCCTGTAGAATATTGGACCATTTCAGCTGCTGCTGACAGTGTGTGAGAACCATGCCTGCTTCCCACAAGGTCACCAATACTAAGTATTCCCAGTTATAATCCTTACTGATTTGACACATATAGGCTGAACATGTGTTTCATCAATTCCTTAGCATTTGTCCTTGAGGGAAGATCTATTTCTGCTCTGCATTGTCTTCTGGAGGAACAACAGTGGATAAGGGAGAAAAATTCTGAACAAGAGATGGAAAATGAAGAAGCAACTGTTAGAGTGATATTTCTCCTTCACATCTCACATTCCTATTTAGGGAAGAAAACTTCCATAGTCCTTGGTAGAGTCACTTTGGAATATAGTACCTCTCTGTGCCTTAATTTATATGATTTGTGAGGATATCCTTCTCTGTTCTTATTTTTGTTCATCTGCATTTCCAGCCTCTTGTCATAAAGCACAAGGGAGCAGGTTCTGTTTCTCTTGGGGCAGACGGTGGGTTAATGGCTGTGTTTAATTTAGAGAGAACTTTGTTTTCCAGTAAGTCAATACACTACTTAGAACTTGTATTTTTCATTTCTACCTCTTTCCTCATCTATTTCTCAATGAATTTTTGTTGATCTGGAGTAGAGAGAGGGCATGGACCTTACCATTCCAAAACCAACAGGAATAAACAAGTAAATAAGATAATTTAGTGTTAAAAGAACTATGAAGGAAATAAATAGAGCAAAACTGATAGAAAGTTACTTGGCATAGCAGGGTCATTTATTATCTTACTGGCTCCAAACTTCCGGACTTAAGGGATGCTCCTCTCTTATTCTGCTGAGTACCTGGGACTCCAGATGAGTGCTTCCATGTTTGGCTAAATGAAGCCTCTCTAAATGAGATGGTCAGGAAAGTTCTCTCTCAAGAGGAGTTCTGAGTAGAACTTAGAAAATGAGTGGGAGTCAACCCTGACCAGAGCCACAGGAGGACCATTCCCTGCACTGGAGACAGCAGAGGACTAGGAAAGGCAAAATCACTGAGTACGAAGTACTTGCTGAGTTCTGGGGAGAGAAGTAAATTCAATGTGCTGTACCATAGAAGGCAACAAGCTGAACATATTCACTATAACCACGAGTATTATTAGTTGGTGATTGATTAAATGTATATGGCTACTTTCATAGAACAGAATATCATGCAGTCATTAAAAAAGATAATGCTAATTTTTATGTAGTGAAGTGTAAACTTATCCACATGCAGCAATCATATGTGTGTATATAATGTGATTTATATTTTAAAACATGAATATTTACATGCACATATAATTTTGATCTTATTTAAGTACATACAGAACTCTGAGTATAACACTGATTTGCTCTACAGAATAAAATTATTCAGGAACTTTTGAATAAGTTTCCTTCTTTGTTTCTTTTATAATAAACTTTATTCAATATTAGGCTAAAATCCAGGGCATTTCTATTTCTGGAAAAATACACAATGTAAGATATAGCTCAATTTTCACATTATCCCACTGCCCCATTTTGAGAGTAATATTCACCAGGTTTCAATAGGATCTCCCAGCTGAGATTTCCTTAGAGTTTCATGAGGCCAGAGAAGTTTCTGCACTGTGAAAAAGTTAGCCCTTTAAAGTAAGAGGGAATTGAAAACTTTAGTTATATATTTATTTTTATAAGAAGAAAGATACTGAAAAACACAATTGTTGGAAGAGATCCAAGATGGTGACTATAGGAAGGAAGCAGACAGCATGAGATCTGTAAATCAAAAATCTTGCTGAGATGCTGGAGCCACACTTGGCAGAAAAAACCCACCAAGAATAAGCAAAACTCTGACACCCTGAACCCCCAGCCACAAAAAGCTCCTCCATGCCACATTACACTGAGAAACCAGAAGGGCTCCTGTGCTGCCAGATGCTGGCTCCAAACCTGCTTGGGAGATGCAGACCAACAGGTGAGCAAATAAATGGCAGGTGGTACTTCCACAGCCACCCCTGGGATAAACCAGCATAGCCCCCTGGACAGACTGACACCCACCCCACAAAAAAAACTGAATAATAAACAAGGGATTGAAAAGGACACACACAGAGAGGGCAGGGTGCTTTGAAAGCACTGGAGAAGGGGGGAGAAGCAAGGAGCTGCTTTCCATGCAAACTCTCAGTAAACAAAGCCTGCAAAAGTAGCCTGCTGGCTAGCCTCTCCACCAGAGAAGGGGAAAGGGCAAGGAGCTGACCTCTGTGCAGTGGTAGTGTGAGACTTTAATACCCCCCATCACCAGTAGATATGTCATCCAAACAAAAAAATCAATAAAGAAATCCTAGATCTAAATCACACTATAGATCAAATGGACCTAGCTGATGTCTACAGAATATTTCATCCAACTTCCATGCAATATACATTCTTCTCAGCAGCCCATGGAACCTTCTCCAAAATTGATCATATCTTAGGGCACAAAGCAAGCCTCAGCAAATATAAGAAAATGGAAATAATACCATGCATTCTATCTGATCACAGCACATTAAAACTGGAACTCAACAACAAAAACAACCGTAAAAAATATGCAAACAGTTGGAAGCTGAACAACACATTGCTCAATGATCAATGGATCACTGATGAAATACAAAAGGAAATTAAAAGGTTCCTGGAAGTTAATGAAAATGAAGACATGACCTACCAGAACGTATGGAACAGAGCAAAGGTAGTCCTGAAGGAGAATTTATAGCCATGAGTGTATATATTAAAAGGACAGAAAGACCTCAAACCAATGACCTAATGCTACATCTTAAACTCTAGAAAAACAAGAACAAGCAAATCTCAAAACGAACAAAAAGAGAGAAGTAATAATAATAAGGGCCAAAATCAATGAAATAGAAACAAACAAAAAAACATACAAAGAATCAATGAAACAAAAAGTTGGCTCTTTGAAAAAATAAGTAAGATTGACAGACCCCTGGAAAACCTGCCTAAAATGAGGACAGAAAAAACCCAAATCAGTAAAATCAGAAATGCAAAAGGGGGGATAAAAACAAATGCCACGGAAATCCAGGAAATTGTCAGTGATTACTTTGAGAACCTATATTCTAATAAATTTGAAAATCTTGAGGAAATGGACAGATTTCTAGATACTATGACCATCCAAAATTAAACCAAGAGGACATTAATCACCTGAATAGATCTATAACACAAAACGAAATTGAAGAAGTAATAAAGAGTCTCCCAAAAAAAGGAAGTCCAGGACCTGATGGATTCTCTGCTAAATTCCACCAGACCTTTAAAGAAGAACTAATACCAAGTCTTCTTAGACTGTTCCATGAAATAGAAAGGGAAGGAGCACTGCCTAACTCATTTTATGAAGCCAGTATTGCACTCATCTCAAAACCAGACAAAGACACCTCCAAAAAGGAGAACTATAGGCTAATCTCCTTAATGAACATTGATGCAAAAATTCTCAATAAAATAATGCAAGCCGAATCCAATAATACATCAGAAAGATCATACACCACAACAAAGCTAGCTTCATCCCATGAATGCAGAGGTGGTTCAACATACACAAATCTATAAATGTAATGCAGCACATCAATAGAAGCAAAGACAAAAATCACTTGATCATCTCAATAGATGCAGAAAAAGCCTTTGACAAGATCCAACACCACTTCATGATAAAAGTTCTAAGAAAACTAAGAATAGAAGGAATGTACCTCAACATTGTAAAGGCTATATATGACAAAACTACAGCCAGCATCATACTTAATGGTGAATAACTGAAACCATTTCCCCTAAAATCAGGAATGAGACAAAGATGCCCACTATCCTCACTCTTATTCAACATAGTATTGGAATGCCAAGCCAGAGCAATTAGGAAAAAAGAAGAAATAAAAGGAATACAAATAGGTAAAGAAACTGTCAAAATATCCCTATTTGCAGATGATATGATCCTATACCTTAAAGACCCAAAATATTCTACACCAAAACTCCTAAGCACCATAAACAGCTTCAGCAAGGTGGCAGGATACAAAATCAACTTTCAAAAATCCTTAGGTTTTCTATACACCAACAACAAACAAACTGAGAAAGAATATATGGAAACAATTCCATTTACAATAGTCTCAAAAAAATAAATACCTAGGAGTAAACTTAACAAAGGATGTGAATGACCTCTACAAGGAGAACTACAAACCCCTGAAGAATGACATCAAGGAAGACTACAGAAGATGGAAAGATCTCCTATGCTCATGGATTAGTAGAATCAACAGCACAAATGGATATACTACCAAAAGCAATCTACTTGTTCAATGCAATTCCCATCAAAATTCCAGTGACATTCATCACAGAGATTGAAAAATCTAACCTAAAACTTATTTGGAACACAAGAGACTGTGAATAGCCAAGGCAGTACTTAGCAAAAAAAGCAGTGCTGGAGGTATCACAAAACCTGACTTCAAATGATATCACAGGGCTAGAGGGAGGAAGCAGAAAGTGTGCCTCCTAAAGGGAAATCTTGGAGAGACGCTGGAGACACATCTTGCAGGCATAATCACTGAGAAGAGGCATAACTTTGACCCCTCCACACTTCAAGCCTGCGCAGAGAATCTCCACTTCATGTTAAACAGAGAAACCAGAGAAACCAGGAGGGCCCCCGGGCCACCAGTCACCTGCACCCAGATGGCTTGGGAAGATATGGACCACAAGGTGAGCTAAGTGGTAAATGGTACTTCCACAGACAAGCCTGGGCCAGATCAGCATAGCCCCCTGGACAGACCAACGCCCACCCAGGAAAAAAGAGAAACTGAGTAATAAGCAATAAGAACAATAAAGACACGTAGCAAAGAGGGTGGGGCACCCTGAGCTCCAAAGAGCGGGGGAGGAGAATTCCTCACAGAACTGTAAATAAACAAGCCGGGCCTGCTGGAGAGGGTGGGAGTGGGGGCACACGCCCAGAAACCAGGAGCAGGAAAGCTTGTGAGAGTGGCAGAGGGAGGAAACTCCACTGGAGAGGGGTGACGATCACTTCCCACGTGAACTGTAAATAAACACACAGGCCTGAGAAAGTGGATGCAGTGTCACCTCCCCCAGTGTGCTTGGAAAGGGGAAAGCTTGTGGCAGAGGCTCACGCACAGGACTCTGAGTAAACAAAGCCTGTGGGGCCAGGTGAGTGCTAAGCTCACCCCAAGATCTGCATAAATAACGCCTCCAGCAACAGCAGGCTGACAGCAGTGGGCAGGCAAGCCACAGCCACAGATACCATTCTCAGAACTGTCTCCAGACTCTTTTTTTTCTCTCTCCCTACCTTTGATGAGAAAACAACCGAACTACACCTGCATGCTGAAAACCTTACTGAAACTGTATTACATTTGAAGTTGGACACTGTGGGTTTTTTTTTCTTGTTTTGTGCAGTTTTGTTCTATTTTATGTTACCCCATTGATGAGACAACTACAGAACAACATCTGAGGCACCATCTCCAGAACTGGAGACTGAGGGACAAACAACAAAATTATTAAGACAAACTTCATTGCATTTGAAGTTGGAGGTTTTTTAATTTTTAATTTAATTTAATTTAATTTTCTTATACATATATGCATTTTTTTCTTTCAATTACTTATTTTTTATTTTTATTCTTATATCTATTCTTTTTATTTTTAATTTTCAATCTTCTCTCTGTCTCTCTAATGCCTTTTCAGCTTATGGTTGATTAGTACACTGTCTCTCCCTGTTTATATCTTTGAAACTTTGTTTGTTTCTTTGTTTTGTTTTTTTCTTCTACTCGATTATTTGTTTTTCCCTTTCAATTTAACTTCTTTGCTTTCCATCCCCTCTCACCCTTCCATTCTACATATCACTAGTGCTATTATTACAGCCAGAAAATACTTAATTGCATGCAGTACAGGGACAATAACAACACCAAGGGCAATTACGGGAAGACAGAAAAAACAGGGAACCCAACAGCAAAAACGTAGCACAGCAACCACAGGGAAATGAAGAAAAAAGATACTCAGATCCAGACTCCAACAAAATGAAGATAAACTATGCCAAAGAACCCAATGAAGCCTACAAGAATAATTTAAAAGAAGACATACTACAAGTACTCAATGAGAATTTTATAGAGAATACTGGATATGGTAAACCAAAATGTACAGAAGACACTCAAGAAATTCCAAGACAACAAAAATAGAGAATTTGAAAAAGCAAAAGTAGGATTCCAAGACGGTGGCTAGAGGTAGGAAGCAGAAAGCGACCCTCCTATAGTGAAAGTTTGGAGAGATGCAGGAGACACACCTTGCAGGCATAATCACTGAGAAAAGGCATAATTTTGACCCCTCCACATCTCCAGCCGGTGCAGAGACTCTCCACTTCACGTTAAATGGAGAAACGAGGAGGGCCCCTGGGGCCACCAGTGGCCGGCGCCCATACGATTTGGGAAGACGCGGACCAGGTGAGCTTCGTGGTACCGCGGTACTCCCACAGACAAGCCTGGGCCAGAGCAGCATAGCCCCCTGGACAGACTGACCTCCACACGGGAAAAAAAAAGAGAAACTGAGTAATAAGCAATAAGAACAGTTAAGACACTCTGGAAAGAGGGTGGGGCGCCCTGAGTGCTGAAGATCGGGGGAAGGGAATCCTTCCCGGGACTGTAAATAAACAAGCCGGGCGGGCCGGAGAGCCTCTGGCGGGAGCGGGGCGCGTGCCCAGCAAACAGGAGCAGGGAAGCTTGTGACCCACTTCCCACGTGAACTGTAAACAAACATGGCGGCCGGCAGGAGCAGCAGCACCACCCAGTAAGCAGGAGCAGGAAAGCTGCTGAAAGTGGCAGTGGGAGGAAAACTTCAGAGGAGAGGGGCTCCCACATGAACTGTAAATAAACACGCAGGCCTGACAACGTGGGGCAGTGTCACCTTTCCCAGTGCTTGGAAAGGGGAAAGCCTGTAGCAGAGGCTCCCGCACAGGAGAACTCTGAACAAACAAAGCCTGTGTGACGAGGTGAGTGCTAGCTCACCCCAGAGATCTGCATAAATAACGCCGCCAGCTACAGGCTGAGAGCGGCAGGCAGGCAAGCCACAGTTGCAGATACCACACTCAGAACTGTCTCCAGACACTTTTTTTTCTTTTTCTCCCTACCTTTGATGAAAGAACAACCGAATTACACCTGCAAGCTGAAAAACTTACTGAAACTGTATTGCATTTGAACTGGGGACACTTGGTGGGGCTTTTTGTGTGTGTGTGTGTGTGTGTGTGTGTGTGTGAGTGTGTAGTTTTGTTCTACTTTATGCATACCCTTTGATGAGACAACTACAGAACAACATCTGAGGCACCAACTCCAGGACTGGAGATTGAGACGGACACCCAAATTATTAAGACTGAAACTGCACTGCATATAAACTTGGAAGTTTTTTGGTTTTTTTTTTTTTTAATTTTCTATTTTCCATTTTATTTTAATTCATTTTTATATATAGATATTACTTTCATTTACTTATTTTTCATTTTATCTTTGATTTTCAATCCTCTCTCTGTCTCTCTAATGTCTGTTCAGCTTACTGTCGATTAGTACACTAACACTCCCTGTTTATACCTTTGAAACTCTTTTGTCTGATACCTTGTTCTGCTTTCTCCCTCTTGTCTGTATATTTGTTTTCCCCTTTTCTTTAACTTCTTGCTTTCCATCTCAGCTCACTCTTCCATTCTAAATATTACCATTGTTATTATTACAAGCTAGAAAATACTTAATTACACACAGTACAGGGACAGTAACAACACCAAGGACAATGACGGGAAGACAGAAAAAACAGGGAAACCAGTTTCCTCACAGCAAAAAATTAGTACAGGAACCAGAGGGGAATGAAGAGAACAGAAACTCAGATCCAGACTCCAACAAAATGAAGATAAACTATGCCAAAGGACCCAATGAAGCCCACAAGAATAACTTAAAAGAAGACATACTACAAGTACTCAACGAGAATTTTATAGAGATGATACTGGATAGGGTCAACCAAAATGTACAGGAGACACTCAAGAAATTCCAAGAAAATAAAAATAGAGAATTTGAAAAAGCAAAAGAAGAAATAAAGGAAACCATAGAAGCACTGTATAAACACCAAAGTGAAAGAGAGAACACAATGAATAAATGGATAAATGAACTCAGGACAAAAATAGACAACAATAAAGAAGAAAACTGCCAGGATATGGAAAACCTCAGAAAAAAGAACGAAACAGAACTGCAAAACAAAATGGAAGGCCAATCCAGCAGAATAGAACAAACAGAAGACAGAATCTCAGAACTTGAAGATGAAATGGTAATTAAAGGAAAAACTGAAGAACTATTAATTAAACAACTCAAGACCTGTGAAAAGAAAATGCAAGAACTCACTGACTCCATCAAAAGACCAAACTTGAGAATCATGCGCATCGAAGAAGGAGAAGAGGTGCAAGCAAAGGGAATGCGTAATATATTCAACAAAATAATAACAGAAAATTTCCCAAATCTAGAGAAAGATATTCCCATACAAATGCAAGAGGCCTCCAGGACACCAAACAGACCAGATCAAAATAGAACTACTCCACGACATATAATCATTAAAACAACAAGTTCAGAAACTAAGGAAAGAATATTGAAGGCTGTAAGAGAGAAAAAACAAGTAACATACAAAGGTAAACCCATCAAAATCACAGCAGACTTCTCAACAGAAACATTAAAAGCAAGAAGAGCGTGGGGTGAGATCTTCCGGGCACTGAATGAAAATAACTTCAACCCCAGGATACTCTACCCAGCAAAGCTATCATTCAAAATAGATGGAGCAATAAAAGTCTTCCATGATAAGCAGAAACTAAAACAATATGTGACCATAAAGCCACCATTACAAAAGATTCTGCAAGCGATCCTGCACACAGAAAGTGACACCCAACTTAACCATGAAAAGGCAGGCAGCACCAAACCACAGGAAAAGAAAAAGCGAGACAGTAGAGAGTAACATCAAGTTAGGTACACACAATCAAACCTTCAAATAACTAAGACAACTAAATGGCAGGAATCAACACATACCTATCAGTACTAACACTTAATGTTAATGGACTTAATTCACCCATCAAAAGACACCGTTTGACAAAATGGATTAAAAAAGAAGATCCAACAATTTGTTGCATACAGGAGACTCATCTCACCGACAGAAATAAGCATATGCTTAGGATGAAAGGCTGGAAGAAGATTTACCAAGCCAATGGCCCCGGAAAACAAGCAGGAGTAGCAATACTTATCTCTGACAAAGTAGACTTCAAACCTACATTGATCAAACGAGATAAAGAAGGACATTCCATACTAATAAAAGGGGAAATAGACCAAAAGGAAATAATAATCATCAATCTGTACGCACCCAATGTCAACGCACCCAATTTCATCAAACATACCCTGAAAGACCTAAAAGCATATAGAAACGCCAACACAGTGGTTGTGGGAGACTTTAACACTCCATTATCATCAATAGATAGGTCATCCAAACAAAAACTCAATAAAGAAATCCAAGATCTAAAATATGCAATAGATCAAGTGGACCTAGTAGATGTCTACAGAACATTTCATCCAACCTCTACACAATATACATTCTTCTCAGCAGCCCATGGAACCTTCTCCAAAATAGATCATATCCTAGGGCACAAAGCAAGCCTCAGCAAATATAAGAAAATAGAAATAATACCGTGCATACTATCTGACCACAATGCAGTAAAAGTAGAACTCAACAACAAAAGTAAAGACAAAAAACATGCAAACAGCTGGAAACTAAATAACTCATTACTTAATGAAGAGTGGATCATCGATGCAATAAAAGAGGAACGTAAAAAGTTCCTGGAAGTCAATGAAAATGAAAACACAACCTACCGGAACCTATGGGACACAGCTAAGGCAGTCTTGAGAGGAAAGTTTATAGCCATGAGTGCATATATTAAAAAGATTGAAAGATCCCAAATCAATGACCTAATGATACATCTCAAACTCCTAGAAAAACAAGAACAAGCAAATCCCAAAACAAATAGAAGGAGAGAAATAATAAAAATAAGAGCTGAAATCAATGAAATAGAAACCAAAAAAACCATACAAAGAATTAATGAAACAAAAAGTTGGTTCTTTGAAAAAATAAACAAGGTCGATAGACCCCTGGCAAACCTGACTAAAATGAGTGGAGAAAAAACCCAAATCAGTAGAATTAGGAATGCAAAAGGGGAGATAACAACAAACACCATGGAAGTCCAGGAAATCATCAGAGACTACTTTGAGAACCTATATTCAAATAAATTTGAAAATCTTAAAGAAATGGACAGATTTCTAGATACATATGATCATCCAAAACTGAACCAAGAGGAAATTAATCACCTGAATAGGCCTATAACACAAAACGAAATTGAAGCAGCAATCAAGAGTCTCCCCAAAAAGAAAAGTCCAGGACCTGATGGATTCTCTGCTGAATTCTATCAGACCTTTAAAGAAGAACTGATACCAACCCTCCTTAAACTGTTCCATGAAATAGAAAGGGAAGGAAAACTGCCAAACACATTTTATGAAGCCAGTATTACACTTATCCCAAAACCAGGCAAAGACACCTCCAAAAAGGAGAACTATAGGCCAATCTCCTTAATGAACATTGATGCAAAAATCCTCAACAAAATAATGGCAAACCGAATTCAGCAACACATCAAAAAGATTATTCACCACGACCAAGTAGGCTTCATCCCACGGATGCAGGGGTGGTTCAACATACGAAAATCAATAAACGTAATAAGCCACATTAACAGAAGCAAAGACAAAAACCACTTGATCATCTCAATAGATGCAGAAAAAGCCTTTGATAAGATCCAACATCATTTCATGATAAAAGCTCTAAGAAAACTAGGAATAGAAGGAAAGTTCCTCAACATTATAAAAGCTATATATGACAAACCTACAGCCAGCATTATACTTAATGGAGAAAAATTAAAACCATTCCCTCTAAAATCAGGAACCAGACAAGGATGCCCACTATCTCCACTCCTATTCAACATAGTACTGGAATTCCTAGCCAGAGCAATTAGGCAAGAAGAAGGAATAAAAGGAATAGAAATAGGTAAAGAAACTGTCAAAATATCCCTATTTGCAGACGACATGATCCTATACCTTAAAGACCCAAAAAACTCTACTCAGAAGCTTTTAGACATCATCAATAGCTATAGCAAGGTAGCAGGATATAAAATCAACATAGAAAATTCATTAGCATTTCTATACACTAACAATGAGCAAACTGAAAAAGAATGTATGAAAACAATTCCATTTACAATAGCCTCAAAAAAAATCAAATACCTAGGTGTAAACCTAACAAAAGATGTGAAAGACCTCTACAAGGAAAACTATACACTTCTGAAGAAAGAGATTGAGGAAGACTATAGAAAGTGGAGAGATCTCCCATGCTCATGGATTGGTAGAATCAACATAGTAAAAATGTCGATACTCCCAAAAGTAATCTACATGTTTAATGCAATTCCCATCAAAATTCCAAAGACATTCATTAAAGAGATTGAAAAATCTACTGTTAAATTTATATGGAAACACAAGAGGCCAAGAATAGCCAAGGCAATACTCAGTAAAAAGAACTATGCAGGAGGTATCACAATACCTGACTTCAAACTATATTACAAAGCAATAACAATAAAAACAGCATGGTACTGGCACAAAAACAGACATGAAGACCAGTGGAACAGAACAGAAGATCCAGATATGAAGCCACACAACTATAAGCAACTTATCTTTGACAAAGGAGCTAAAAATACACGATGGAGAAATAGCAGCCTCTTCAACAAAAACTGCTGGGAAAACTGGTTAGCAGTCTGCAAAAACCTGAAACTAGATCCATGTATATCACCCTATACCAATATTAACTCAAAATGGATCAAGGATCTTAATATCAGACCCCAAACTCTTAAGTTGATACAAGAAAGAGTAGGAAATACTCTGGAGTTAGTGGGTATAGGTAAATTTCTCAATGGAACCCCAACATCACAGCAACTAAGAGAGAGCATAGATAAATGGGACCTCATAAAGCTAAAAAGCTTCTGTTCATCAAAAGAAATGGTCTCTAAACTGAAGAGAACACCCACAGAGTGGGAGAAAATATTTGCCAACTATACATCAGACAAAGGACTGATAACCAGAATATACAGGGAACTTAAAAAACTAAATTCTCCCAAAACTAATGAACCAATAAAGAAATGGGCATGTGAACTAAACAGAACTTTCTCAAAAGAAGAAATTCAAATGGCAAAAAAACACATGCAAAATGCTCACCATCTCTAGCAATAAAGGAAATGCAAATTAAAACCACGCTAAGATTCCACCTCACCCCTGTTAGAACAGCCATCATCAGCAACACCACCAACAACAGGTGTTGGCGAGGATGCGGGGAAAAAGGAACCCTCTTACACTGTTGTTGGGAATGTAGACTAGTACAACCACTCTGGAAAAAAATTTGGAGGCTACTTAAAAAGCTAGACATTGATCTACCATTTGATCCAGCAATACCACTCTTGGGAATATACCCAAAAGACTGTTACTCCAGAGGCACCTGCACATCCATGTTTATTGCGGCACTATTCACAATAGCCAAGTTATGGAAACAGCCAAGATGCCCCAGCACTGAGAAATGGATTAAGAAAATGTGGTATCTATACACAATGGAGTTTTATGCAGCCATGAAGAAGAACGAAATGTTATCATTCGCTGGTAAATGGATGGAATTGGAGAACATCATTCGGAGTGAGGATAGCCTGGCTCAAAAAACCAAAAATCGTATGTTCTCCCTCATATGTGGACATTAGATCAAGGGCAAACACAACAAGGGGATTGGACTATGAGCACATGATAAAAGCGAGAGCACACAAGGGAGGGATGAGGATAGGTAAGACACCTAAAAAACTAGCTAGCATTTGTTGCCCTTAACACAGAGAAACTAAAGCAGATACCTTAAAGCAACTGAGGCCAATAGGAAAAGGGGAACAGGTACTAGAGAAAAGGTTAGATCAAAAAGAATTAACCTAGAAGGTAACACCCACGCACAGGAAATCAATGTGAGTCAATGCCCTGTATAGCTATCCTTATCTCAACCAGCAAAAACTCTTGTTCCTTCCTATTATTGCTTATACTCTTTCTACAACAAAATTAGAAATAAGGGCAAAATAGTTTCTGCTGGGTATTGGGGGGGAGAGGGAGGGGGTGGAGTGGGTGGTAAGGGAGGGTGTGGAGGCAGTGGGGAGAAATGAACCAATCCTTGTATGCACATATGAATAATAAAAGAAAAATAAAAAAAAAAACAAAAGTAGAAATAAAGGAAACCATAGAAGCACTGTATAAACACCAAAGTAAACAGAGAACATGATTAATAAAGAGATAAATGAACTCAAGACAAAAATAGACAACATTAAAGAGGAAACCACCCAGTATATGGAAATCTCAGAAAGAAGAACAAAACAGAATTGCAAAACAAAATGGAAGGCCAATCCAGCAGAATAGAACAAACAGAAGACAGAATGTCAGAACTCGAAGATGAAATGGTAATTAAAGGAAAAACTGAAGAACTATTAATTAAACAACTCAAGACCTGTGAAAAGAAAATGCAAGAACAAACCAGCTTCATCAAAAGACCAAAATTGAGAAACATGGGCATCAAAGAAGGAGAAGAGGTGCAAGCAAAGGGAATGCATAATATATTCAACAAAATAATAATGGAAAATTTCCCAAATCTAGAGAAAGATATACCCGTACATATGCAAGAGGCCTCCAGAACACCAAACAGACCAGATCAAAATAGAACTACCCCACAACATATCATAATTAAAACAACAATTTCAGAAACTAGGGAAAGAATATTGAAGGCTGTAAGAGAGAAAAAACAAAAACATACAAAGGTAAACCCATCAAAATCACAGCAGACTTCTCAACAGAAGCATTAAAAGCAAGAAGAGCATGGGGTGAGATCTTCCAGGCACTGAATGAAAATAACTTCAACCCCAGGATACTCTACCCAGCAAAACTATCATTCAAAATAGATGGAGCAATAAAAGTCTTCCATGATAAGCAGAAACTAAAACAATATGTGACCACAAAGCCACCACTGCAAAAGATTCTGCAAGGGATTCTACACACAGAAAGTGACACCCAACTTAACCATGAAAAGGCAGGCAGCACCAAACCACAGGAAAAGAAAAAGCAAGACAGTAGAGAGTAACCTCAACTTAGGTACACACAACCAAACCTTCAAACAACTAAGACAACTAAATGACAGGAATCACCACATACCTATCAGTACTAACACTTAATGTTAACAGACTTAATTCACCCATCAAAAGGCACCGCTTGATGAAATGGATTAAAAAGGAAGATCCAACAATTTGTTGCTTACAGGAGACCCATCTCACTGACAGAAATAAGCATATACTAAGGATGAAAGGCTGGAAGAAGATTTACCAAGCCAATGGCCCCCGAAAACAGGCAGGAGCAGCAATATTTATCTCTGACAAAGTAGACTTCAAACCTACATTGATCAAATGAGATAAAGAAGGACATTCCATACTAATAAAAGGGGAAATAGACCAAAGGAAGTAATGATCATCAACCTGTATGCACCCAATTTCAATGCACCCCTTATCATCAATAGATCAGTCATCCAAACAATCAATAAAGAAATGCTAGATCTAAAATATACCATAGATCAAATGGACTTACTTGATGTCTACAGAACATTTCATTCAACTTCTAAACAACATACATTCTTCTCAGCAGTCCACAGACCTTCTCTAAAATAGATCAAATCCTAGGGCACAAAGCAAGCCTTAGTAAATATAAGAAAATAGAAATTATACTGTGCATACTATCTGATCACAATGCAATAAAACTAAAACTCACAACAAAAGTAAAGACAAAAAACATGCAAACAGCTGGAAACTGAATAACTCATTACTTAATGAACAATGGGTCATTGATGAAATAAAGAGGAAATTTAAAAGTTCCTGGAAGTCAGTGAAAATGAAAACATAACCTACTGGAACCTATGGGACACAGCAAAGGCAGTCCTGAGAGGAAAGTTTATAGCTATGACTGCATATATTTAAAATTCTGAAAGATCCCAAGTCAATGACCTAATGATACATTTCAAACTCCTAGGAAAACAAGAACAAGCAAATCCCTAAACAAATAGAAGGAGAGAATTAAATAAAAATAAGAGCTGAAATCAATGAAATAGAAACTTAAAAAACCATACAAAGAATCAATGAAACAAAAAGTTGGTTCTTTGAAAAAATAAACAAGATTGACAAACCCCTGGCAAACCTGACTAAAATGAGGAAAGAAAAAACCCAAATTAGTAGAATCAGGAATCAAAAGAGGAGATAACAACAAACATCATGGAAGTCCAGGAAATCATCAGAGACTACTCTGAGAACGTATATTCAAAAAATTTGAAAATCTTAAAGAAATGGACAGATTTCTAGATACATATGATCATCCAAAACTGAAGCAAGAGGAAACGAATCACCTGAATAGATCTATAACACAAAACGAAATTGAAGCAGCAATCAAGAGTCTCCCCAAAAAGAAAAGTCCAGGACCTGATGGATTCTCTGATGAATTCTGTCAGACCTTTAAAGAAGAACTGACACCAATCCTCCTTAAACTGTTCCACAAAATAGGAAAGGAAAACTGCCTAACACATTTTATGAAGCCAGTATTACACTTATCCCAAAACCAGGCAAAGACACCTCCAAAAAGGAGAACTATAGGCCAATCTCCTTAACAAACATTGATGCAAAAATCCCAAACAAAATAATAGCAAACCGAATTCAACAACACATCAAAAAGATTATTCACCACGACCAAGTAGGCTTCCCATCCCAGGGATGCTTGGGTGGTTCAACATATGAAATCAATAAATGTAATAAACCACATTAACAGAAGAAAAGACAAAAACCACTAGATTACCAAAATAAATGCAGAAAAAGCTTTTGATAAGATCCAACACCACTTCATGATAAAAGCTCTAAGAAAACTAGGAATAGAAGGAAAGTACCTCAACATTACAAAAGCTATATATGACAAACCTACAGCCAGCACTATACTTAACAGAGAAAAACTGAAACCATTCCCTCTAAAATCATGAACCAGACAAGGATGCCCACTATCTCCACTCCTATTCAACATAGTACTGGAATTCCTAGCCAGAGCAATTAGGCAAGAAGAAGGAATAAAAGGAATACAAATAGGTAAAGAAACTGTCAAAATGTCCCTATTTTCAGATGACATGATCCTATACCTTAAAGACCCAAAAAACTCCACTCAGAATCTCCTAGACACCATCAATAGCTATAGCAAGGTAGCAGGATATAAAATCAACATAGAAAAATCATTAGCATTTCTATATGCTAATAATGAACAAACTGAGAAAGAATATCTGAAAATAATTCCATTTACAATAGCTTCAAAAAAAATCAAATACCTAGGTGTAAACCTAACAAAAGATGTGAAAGACCTCTACAAGGAAAACTATACACTTCTGAAGAAAGAGATTGAGGAAGACTATAGAAAGTGGAGAGATCTCCCATGCTCATGGATTGGTAGAAGCAACATAGTAAAAATGTCGATACTCCCCAAAGTAATCTACATGTTTAATGCAATTCCCATCAAAATTCCAATGACATTCATTAAAGAGATTGAAAAATCTACTGTTAAATTTATATGGAAACACAAGAGGCCACGAATAGCCAAAGCAATACTCAGTCAAAGAACAATGCTGGAGGTATCACAATACCTGACTTCAAACTATATTACAAAGCAAAAATGACAAAAACAGCATGGTACTGGCACAAAAACAGACATGAAGACCAGTGGAACAGAATAGAGGACCCAGATATGAAGCCACACAACTATAACCAAATTGTCTTTGACAAAGGAGCTAAAAATATATGATGGAGAAAAAGCAGCCTGTTCTACAAAAACTGCTGGGAAAACTGGTTAGCAGTCTGCAAAAACCTGAAAGTAGATCCATGTATATCACCCTATACCAATATTAACTCAAAATGGATCAAGGATCTTAATATCAGACCACAAACTCTTAAGTTGATACAGGAAAGAGTAGGAAATACTCTGGAGTTAGTGGGTATAGGTAAATTTCTCAATGGAACCCCAACATCACAGCAACTAAGAGAGAGCATAGATAAATGGGACTTCATAAAACTAAAAAGCTTCTGCTCATCAAAAGAAATGGTTTCTAAACTGAAAAGACCACCCACAGAGTGGGAGAAAATATTTGCCAGCTATACATCAGACAAAGGACTGATAACCAGAATATATAGGGAACTTAAAAACTAAATTCTCCCAAAACTAATGAACCAATAAAGAAATGGGCAAGTGAACTAAACAGAACTTTCTCAAAAGAAGAAATTCAAATGGCAAAAAAACACATGAAAAAATGCTCACCATCTCTAGCAATAAAGGAAATGCAAATTAAAACCACACTAAGATTGCACCTCACCTCTGTTAGAATAGCCATCATTAGAAACACCACCAACAACAGGTGTTGTCGAGGATGCGGGGAAAAAGGAACCCTCTTACACTGTTGGTGGGAATGTAATCTAGTACAACCACTCTGGAAAAAAATTTGGAGGCTACTTAAAAAGCTAAACATTGATCTACCATTTGATCCAGCAATACCACTCTTGGGGATATACCCAAAAGACTATGACACAGGTTACCCCAGAGGCACCTGCACATCCATGTTTATTGTGGCACTATTCACAATAGCCAAGTTATGGAAACAGCCAAGATGCCCCACCACTGACGAATGGATTAAGAAAATGTAGTATCTATACACAATGAAGTTTTATGCAGCCATGAAGAAGAATGAAATGTTATCATTCGCTGGTAAATGGATGGAATTGGAGAACATCATTCTGAGTGAGGTTACCCTGGACCAAAAGACCAAAAATCATATGTTCTCCCTCATATGTGGTCATTAGATTAAGGGCAAACACAACAAGGGGAATGAACTTTGATTACAAGATAAAAGTGTGTGCACACAAGGGAGGGGTGAGGATACGTGAGACACCTAAAAAATTAGCTAACATTTGTTGCCCTCAATGCAGAGAAACTAAAGCAGATACCTTAAAAGCAACTGAGGCCAATAGGAGAAGGGGACCAGGAACTAGAGAAAAGGTGAGATCAAAAAGAATTAACCTAGAAGGTAACACACATGCACAGGAAATTAATGTGAGTCAACTCTCTGTATAGCTATCCTTATCTCAACCAGCAAAACCCCTTGTTCCTTCCTATTATTGCTTATACTCTCTCTTCAACAAATTAGAGATAAGGGCAAAATAGTTTCTGCTGGGTATCGAGGGGTTGGGGTCAAGAGGGAGAGGGAGGACTGGGTGGTAAGGGAGGGGGTGGGGACAGAGTGGAGACATGACCCAAGCATTGTATGCACATATGAATAATAAAAAAGTAAAAATTAAAAAAAAAAACTATATCACAAAGCAATAGCAATAAAAACAGCATGGTACTTGCACAAAAACAGACAGGAAAACCAGTAGAACATAATAGAACACCCGGATATGAATCCATACAACTATGCGCACCTTATTTTTGACAAAAACACTAAAAATATATGCTGGAGAAAAGATAGCCTCTTCAACAAATGTTGCTGGGAAAAGTGGTTATCCATCTGCAAAAAACTGAAACTAGAGCCATGTTTATCACCTTTTACTAGAATCAACTCAGAATGGATCAAGGACCTTAATATCAGACTGGAAACTCTAAAGTTGGTACAGGAAAAAGTAGAAACACTCTGGAAGTAATAGGTATAAGCAAGGACTTCCTCAATAGAACCCCAGCAGCTCAAGAACTAAGTGAAAGTATAGACAAATGGGACTTCATAAAACTAAAAAGCTTCTGTACAACAAAAGAAATGGTCTCTAAACTGAAGAGATCACCCACAGAGTGGGAGAAAATATTTGCCAGCTATACATCAGACAAAGGGCTGATAACCAGAATATACATGGAATTCAAAAAACTAAACTCTCCCAAAATCAATGAACCAATAAAGAAATGGGCAACTGAACTTAACAGAACTTTCTCAACAGAAGAAATTCAAATGACCAAAAAACACATGAAAAAATGCTCACCATCTCTAGCCATAAAGGAAATGCAAATCAAAACCACAGTAAGATTCCACCTCACCCTTGTTAGAATAGCCATCATTAAAAATACCTACAGTAGGTGTCGGTGAGGATGTGGGGAAAAAGGAACCCTTGTACACTGCTGGTGGAAATGCAACTAATGCAACCATTCTGGAAAACAATTTGGAGGTTTCTTAAAAATCTAAACATAGATCTGGAGTATGATCCAGCAATCCCACTCCTGGGGATATACCCAAAGGAATGCGACACAGGTTACTCCAGAGGCACCTGCACACCCATGTTTATTCCTGCTATTCACAATAGCCAAGTTATGGAAACAGCCAAGATGCCCCACTACTGACAAATGCATTAAGAAAATGTTGTATTTATACACAATGGAATTCTACTCATCCATGAAGAAGAATGAAATCTTATCATTCGCAAGTAAATGGATGGAACTGGAGAACATCATTCTGAGCGAGGTTAGCCAGGCTCAGAAGACCAAAAATTGTATGTTCTCCCTCATATGCAGACTTTAGATCTAGGGCAAATACAGCAATGTGGTTGGACTTGGGTCATATGATAAGGGAAGAGAACAAACAGGTGGTATGGGGATAGATAAGAAACCCAAAACATGATGGTATAATATGTCTTTACTGCAGGGGAACTAATACAGAAACCTTAAAGCAACAGAGGTCAATATGAGAAGAGGATCAGGAACTAGTGAAAAGGTCAGAGATGAATTAACTTGGGATGTAACACATTTGTACATGGAAGAAATGCTAGGAATCTTTCTGTATAGCTATCCTTATCTCAACTAGCAAAAACACTTTGTCTTTCTTATTGCTTATACTTTCTCTTCAACAGAAGTAGAGATAAGGGCAGAACAGATTCTGCCTGGAAGCTAGGGGGTTTGTGGGGGAGAGGGAAGAGCTGGGGGGCATGGGGGGAGAAATGACCCAAACAATGTATGCACATGTGAATAAACAAATAAAAAAAGAGAAAAAAAATCCATCACAAAAAAAAAAAGAGGAAAGTTTTTTTTCTGAGTTGTCCTAATAAATGAATAAATTGCCAGGAATATCTACTGCGTTAAAGTAGAAACAGTTCTTAAATGAGGTTGAGAATTACTGCGACAACCACCAGACTGTGAATGACATTAACCAAGGACAGATCTGAACTGGCACAGGTCAAAAAACGTGAAGTTTGTCATACAGAGAAGTGCATTTCAATGATCTTAAGTTTTCTTATTGGTAGTGTAGCTTCTGGAAATTTCACATTACAAATCAAAAGAATGAAAATAAGAATAAAAAGAGTGCTTTGAAATGTAGGATCTGGAGAGATAGAGAATTTAGCTGTCATTTGTCTAAGAACATGTTTTCTAAAGTGACTTAGAATCAGCCTGCATAACTATGGGAAATTTGCAATCCAGGTCTGCTCATGAAGTGCTCTACTTTTCCTAGATGCTGATTAAGTGAGCCAGGCCATACTTTTCTTACTATGATCAGACCAAGCTCCAGGGCATCATCTGTTTGAGAGACATTAGCTCTCTTTAGTGTGAACTTACACGTCCATGCTTATATCAATTTGGTATTTCTGTTAAAAGAAGATCTGAAACAAACTTCCAAGGTTTGGAGCTCCAAGAAATAGTAATAGAATTTGGCTAGTAAATTATCTTACAAAGTCTTTCAAATATAATTGAATCTACTTTGTTTGTACTGAGAGACATACATTTGACTTCATTCATATTGTGTATTGTTAGATTGATACAAGTAAAGTACAGTTAGAAGATACATATTGAACTTTCAATGAGAACATATTTGGAATGAGAACCTGTCTAATTTTTGGGGCAATATAAATTTGCTGACAGAAAGAATTTGGGCACTTTGTGGAGACAGTACAATACTGTGTGGATGAAAGGAATTGCTCAGGGAGCTCTCGATTCTGTAGACTTCTGAGAACATGGATATCTTACATATCTGGAGGCCCACATGGCTGTCATCTGTCATGTGTACATATGGGCCCCTACTGTACCAGGCCAGGGGCTCAGCATTGCAGGCATGCAGATGTTTTGGGAATTAAAAATGCAAGACATTAGCTTCCAAATGAATAGACTTGCTTGACTAAGCTAAGTTCATAATTAAAGCAATCTGTATTTATGGCCTTATATGTGATTTAGTTTTTACTAAGAAAGTTCTGAAATAGACTCTCGCCTAGAATAAACTATTTGTAAAGGGTGGGAATAAATAAGGGGTCAAATAAAATTCTTAAACAATTGACTTTATCAGCTGTGAACTATATCCAAACCATATACCATGCTAATGTCAAATGTACTTTTAATAGCTTTGTCCAAAAGACCACAAAATGCAGTCTACAATGTGGCTACCTAAATACACAAACTGTTAACCACCTCAATTATGAAGCCAAGGAAGGTAGAAAAACATTGGTGTAATGTAGAAAAAAAACCCTTTTCCTTTTATTTATTGGCATGAATTTGCATTTTGAATTTCACAAATCAGTAAGTCACATTTTATTTTTCCTCTTATTAAAAGCCTGGGGCAGATACAGTAAGGAGACAGATACCTGAAATGGTTGCTTTGAGTGTCCACGCCAGCTACACAGTGAAGAACACAAAGGGAAGCAGCCTCATGGACACATTTCCCTGCTCCTCCATAGCATGATAAATTTAGGAATGATTGAAAACCACAGTCATGAGTAATAGTAAAGGTGGTGTGGTTAACAGTTTGTTTAGATCCTCCTACCAACCTTGATGCTGAGCAGTGAACGTTACAAACTGGAGTCTCTTATTCTATGCCTCACTATATTTATCTAAAATGGTGACAGTAGATATAGAAAGGGCCAATGCAAAGAAGAAATGCATTACCCTAGTTGCTATTATGAGGTTAGTAAATATTCACTGTTTTACAGAGACCACAAAATTAGAAATCCAATGCATTGTCACTGCATTGCAGACTTCCACAACATATGTTGCTTTTCTTTTAGCTGACCTTATGTTTCAATTTAGAAAAAAATATTAATTTAGAATTCATTTCTATTGATAATATCTTCATGTTTTGATTTTTAAAATTAAAAAGGAATTTAAAGACCTAGAAGAATATGCTAAGTGATCTCGCTCCTGTATTTAAAAAAGTACAGATTTAAAAGTGAAAGGGCAATTCTGACATGCTAACTAACACAGAGAAGAGAGAAGAGAGAGAGAGAATGAGAATACTTTTTTGGAAGGAAAAGGAAGCTATAGTTAGGGTATTTAACATTGGCTGAAAGGAGAAGTCTCTATTGATAACTGTCTCAGAAAGAAAGCCCTGGGCTTTCAAAGATGAGGCTCTGAGCAGGGCAGATCTGTCAAATCTTTCCACTTATTCAAAGTTACTTAACTTCTCTAATAAGTTACTTCTATATTCAGCTTGATCTTAACTATTAGCAGAATATTAAAAACAAACCCAACAGATTCTAGAACTCTACTTACTGGGTTCAAATTTTGGCTACATACTACTTCTGTGACTTCTCCATGATCCTCCCTGCCTCCATTTCCCCACTGCAATAACACTGACCTGATAAGCTATCTCTCACAAGACACTTACTCAGTGCATAACTACTATTGTATTAGAGATTTGAGACCCATCATTGGAGAGTAACTTCTGGGTCCAGTAATCCTAAGCAACATGTTATGTATGCAACAGTTTCTCTGCCAAAATAAGGAACAGAAGAGCATGTGACTCCTACAGGCATTGGGTTTTCCTGGGAAAAAGCCATCTATGTCCTACACATGGTGAAGTGCATCCTGTTGGAGGAGGAGATGATGCTCCTGAGGTTGCATGGGGCAGGCAGCGAGAGGAGGAAAGCTAAGACCAGGCTCAGAGCATGTATACAATGCAACTCCTGTGACTCAGTGTTTCATCTGCAAGGAGAGGTCTCTGGGTCTCATAGCTGCTGAGATTCCTTTGCGCATGTTAGACCACATCCACTGTGGAGGGTTGTCTGATTCTCTTCCCTGCACAGTCATGACAAACCCAACTGCTGCCATGGGATGATAAGGGAATGTGTGTGGAAGGGCCAAGAGGGTCAGAGGAACTGTGACAACAAATGAGGCAGCTAGTAGATCCTAGAGATCTGCTCAGGATGCTAGCCATAAACAGAGGATGAGGACTAGGATGGGACCACACAACAAAGGCATTTCTGCACTGCCATCTTAGACAAAGTATTTAATTCGTTACCTGGATTCCATTTCCCATTGCAAACCTCTCCTCAGGCAAATGAAACACTTTTACTTACAGTGGCATACAGTGTGATCTCTTCTTCAAACATAGCTATGGGCTAAGAAGAAACCTCAAAGCAAGAATGAGAGAATATATGATAAACTAGGATGGATTCTTCCTAGGGTCTTCATTGGGAGAAGCCCAAATTCAGAGCCCTCTGGACCTTTGTGATAAGACTTTCTTCTTCTGATGGTTAAAGATCTTTCTATCATCTTTGAATCCAACTCACGCCCCACAGAAAATAATGATCAGGGTGACAGAGCCTCATGGTAATACACACAGTCAAATTCTCTAGAGGGCATAGAGAACTTGCTACTTTCATATTAGCAGGTGAACTGATGAAAGCATTTCCCATGTTTCTTCATTTGCTTTTCATCAGTCCCATGGGACATGTGTATAATTGCCTGGAATTGGGTGGGGACTGAGCTTTAAAATCAGAAGATAAAAATCCACATTATGCCATGAGCTAATTTCTCTCAAAACATTTTATAAATATTAAAACTGCTACTCTCTCCAGTGCTTCCCGTTGGACTGTCAGAGCAGAAGTGTGGTTTCTTGATGGCTCACAGAGGCCCCATGGGCCTGCTAAGGTGTATCTCAGAGAAATAGGTTTGTCCCAATGAAGAAGATATTGTTGCAAAATAAGCACTGTAGATTTATCAAATTACAAATGCTTTTGACTTGGCAATTCAGTCATCTTCCCCCTTAATTTTCTGTGTTCCATCTCAAACATCTCTAGATATTTTTAGTGACCTTTTCATTTCCTAATACTGAGTTAGGGCCTGAGTTTGGGCATAAAATGAGTCTCTCTCTCTCTCTCTGTCTCTCTGTCTCTCTCCTCTCATTCAGTTGTAATGTTGGATGATTGTGATACTGCTGAAGTATCTGTTCTTAATCTAGTTCTCTACAGTCTTAGTTTGAGGAGAAATTCAAAATAAAAGATATATTTCATCTATTGTAAAATACTTACGAGGAAAATATCTTAAGAACATTTAAGAGGAAGAGGAATCAAGTGGGTAATTTCTGATTTTAAATGATCTATTTAGATAATCTATGTGATCAATAGAGCATCACTCTACTTATTGCCTATTGTTCAACACATCTTCTCTACTTCCTTTAGGTACCATTCCTGGATTGGCTTCTACTCTTGAAATTCTTATTCATTGATTCATTTTTTAACCATTTGATCTAACTTCAGGTATAATACCAATCTTTCAAAGCACTCATGCATCCCTCTTCAACTATTTCAACTTAAATTGGATTCTCCTTTGTGATAAACCAAAACACTACAATTAGCATGACTCAAGGTTGGCTTCAATAATTTTTACATTCTGTTCATATTTCCTACAAGATTTTTACAGGACAATAAATTTGACTCAGTATCCCTCAAGTAGAACTAGAATAATATTTTGGTGCATATTCATTCAAGTAGCATAATTAGCAGAATTTTCATGCTTTTGTTGATATACTGACATTTAATATAGCTTACTGTGGTCTCCATAAGACATCATAAAATATCCCTATTTTTGCTTTAATCTTTGAAATAATTAGAGTAAAAATACTTCCTGTGGAAAGTCTTAAGACATTTTGTGAGTACTAATATTAATACTGATTAATATTTTATATTTGGCAAGAATAAATATTGCAAAGCACACTAGGCTCTGTCAGTGATAATGAGCCTTTATAAATAAATGTCAGTTTTGAAATAGAAGTGCTTGCTTATTACCATTAAACACAATACCTACAACTGGGTCTAAATTTCCTTTTAACATTTTGCTGTCTCTGAGACAAAAATAACTCTCATCCACACGCATTGAGATTTCTTTTTCTCTTTCATTCTATCTTCTTTTATCCCATACCTCCCTCTCTCCCTCCCTCCCTTTTTTTCCCTTCCTTTCCACTTTAAATTTCACATATAGGTAAGATCATATAGTATTTTTCTATCTCAGTCTTGCTTATTTCACGTAATAGAATTTTTCAGTTTCACTCATTGCCAGTGTCATCATCCATTTCCTTCTTTGGTTGAATATTTCAGTGTGTGTATTCATACTACATGCTATTTCTTTGAATACAAATATTATAACTTGTTTAATATGTTATTGTCTCATTATATATGTAATGTAATGCTTTAGTGATTAAAACGTACCTATTTCTATATCTATGAAATCCTTATATTAAGCACTGAGACTTGGAAGGGGTCAGGCAAATCCATCAAACAATTTATTGATGTATTTATTTATAGGTATAAAAAATTTAGTCATATTAAGGTTTATCACCATAAAAAAAACACCCAGCTGAGAAAAGATTTCTTAGCAGTTATGAGGCTATCACCCCTATCTACCATTTGCACAGATGGTTGACCCAATTTTCTGGCTACATTTTTTATGTTGGAACTCAGAGATACATTAATTTCTTTGATGTTCTGGTAATACAGTTATCAAAAAGTCAAAAATAGCATGTGTTAGTTATGATGTGGAAAAAAGGGAATCCATACACAGTGATCATGCAATGTAAATGAGAATAGTGTTGTGGAAAACAGATTGGAGGTTGCTCTATAACTAAAAATAGAACTGCTGTGTGTTCCACCAGTCCTACTTCTAGGTATATAGCCAAACAAAATGGAAGTCACCATATCAAAGATATGTACACATATATACCCTATGTCCATCGCAACATCTTCCACAATAGCCAATATACCAAAATGCAGAAAGTACCCATGGATGGATGGATGTATAAAGAAAATTTCACCATAAAAGTAAAACAATTTCTAATAAAATTACTAAAAGTTACCAAAAAATACTTAAAACGTGCTAGGTCCTGATGAAACACATTATTTAAAAACGAGGGTTTACAAGATGCTATCATTATGTGAATGTAGCAGAGCAAGACTAGGTATTTGTAGTTCACAGGCATTAAGTCATTGTAAGTTTTAGACATTGTGATGAGAAAAAAAAAAAAAAGCCACTCCAGAGTGGCTTCAAAGTAACCACTGATTTTCCTTTCACATAGACTTTTCCTTTTGCATAGTCACTGGTCTCCAGTAAGCTATTACTAGACAGCAAGAATAAATAAAGTGCTGCATAAAATTCTTAGTAAAACAATTGACTCTATCAGATGTGAACTATATACAAACCACATGTCCTGCTGATGTCTGTACTTTTAACAGCTTTGTGCCAAAGACCACAAAAAGCCAATTCTAGAATGTGGCTATCTAAATACACAAATTGTTAATCACCTCACAATATTTTCTTTTCCTTTTATTTGCTGGTATGAGCTTGCATTTTGGATCTCACAGCTCAGGAAATCACATTTTATCTTTTCCTCTTTTAAAAAGACAGGGTGCGGATGCAATAAAGAGACACCTGAAAAGATTTTTACATGTACTGTCTATAATTTCTTTGCTGGAAGCAAGAGATGTGACCTTTATCACTTGGTCTATGACTGTCTAGTTTCTTAATGATGACTTGATGAGCTGAGTGATTAACTTTAAAGAAGCCTAGTATTAATTAAATTTTCAAACTTTACATCTAGTTCTTTTTGTGCTTTTGCTGTACATCTATTCATACTAAAAGTGATTTAAGGCATTCAACTATTTTCTCTCTTAGGGGTCTTAGAATTTTAGTTTATAAATGTAGGCCCATAATATTCCACTTTACTATAGCACTTATTTTAACAGAAGGCAAAAATATCAAATTCCATATTTCTCAAGTTTCTCCTTCCCTTCTGTGTTTGTGAACTCGGTCCCACCTTCCACAGTGCCACAGCTCCCTTGTTCAGGGCACCCTTGACTCTATGTTCCTCAGGCTGTAAGATCAAGGGGTTCAGTATGGGGTTGAAAAGTAAACAGGGAGAGGATCTTTTGTTGCTCCTCATGGTGGCAGGTCTTGAGAGCTAATTACATGACAATGGCGCTGCCAAAGAAGAGCCCAACCACACAGAGGTGGGAAGAGCAGGTGAGAAGACCTTTCTGTGGCACCTGGCAACCATCCTCAGGGTGGCCACTAGAAAGCATGTGTGGCAGACCAGTACCAAACACAGGGGTCCTGTAAAGATGACAGCTAGGTTGAGGCTAATGTCAGCACATGCCAGCTTCAGGACAGGAAGAAATTTACAGAAGTAGTTGATTTCATAAAGCCCAAAGAAAAGCTGCCACAGGATGAGGACTAAATAAACCAGAGTTAAAAGGAAGCCAAACTGCCAGGAAGTGACACTCAGGACAGTGTACAATCTCTAGGTCATGATGACAAAGTAAGGAGAGGGTTAGCAGATGGCCACATACCAATCATAAGACATCACCACCTATAGCAAAAAAGCCAAATACATGAATGTCTCTATTATACACAGAACAAAGGAGATGGTTCTTCTTTGCTTCACAAGATTTGCTGGCATCTTGGGGACATTGTTGAAAGTATAGGACATGCCAACCATGGCCAGATGTGAGAGGAAGAAGTACATAGGTTGTACAATATGGGGTTCAGTCAGATTATTCCAAAGATAATATTCCCTATAATATTATTATTCCCTTACCTTATTCCCTGTAAGGGTAAAAGTGTAGAAGAGAAAGTTCAATGAAGAAACCTTCCAATGCCAGATGAACTTGAAATCCCAGCAAGGTGATCTCTGTGATCCAATGTCTGCTTACCTCCCATCTTCCTATGACAAAGGCAAGACCTTTTCCAGAACAGAAAGATTACAGCTGTGGAGCAACATTGCTAAATATTTACTGAATGTTACAAAGTGAGAATATAGAAATGTACCACTTAAGATAGATTTCCTAGATTTACCTTCAGATGTACTGCAAAATGAAATTCAGTGGACTCATTAAAATGAGGAAAAACTCCTTTCTAATGGAATAAAGGGAAATAAATACATATATCAATATAGTACATACATTAAATATGCTAGCATAATAGGTTCTATCTTAACACACCCTGTATTAGAGGATACACGAACACATATGCACACATGTATTGTTTTAGAGAAATCTTGCACTCAGGCCTTCCTTTCAGGGTGGAAGTCTTTTTTTTTTTTTTCAAGGTAACCAACAGAGATCTCTTTTAATGAGGTAAGAATTTTATTTTATTTTATTTTTTTTTTCTCTTGAGTTCATTTTTTTTTTTATTCATCAGCTTATTTAGAGATTTTCATTTATTCATTCAACACATATTTGTTGAGCTCCTTCTCTGTGTCAGGTATTGTTCTGGTGTTTAAAATATGAAACAAAGTTCCTATGTTTAAGGAGCTTTCATTCTGGTTGGGTGGAAAGAAAATAAGTATATGTCAGGTGGCAATAAGTTTTATGAAGGCAGAGAAAGCAGGGTGTCTCATTATCTGTTTCTTTTTTTTTGGATTAGTTGTGATTGTTATACAGTTGTTACTTTGCTTTTTTTTAATTTATTTTTTATGTTATTATTCATATGTGCATACAAGGCTTGGGTCATTTCTCCCCCCTGCCCCCACCCCCTCCCTTACCACCCACTCCGCCCCCTCCCTCTTCCCCCCACCCACTCAATACCCAACGGAAACTATTTTGCCCTTATTTCTAATTTTGTTGAAGAGAGAGTATAAGCAATAATAGGAAGGAACAAGGGTTTTTGCTAGTTGAGATAAAGATAGCTATACAGGGAGTTGACTCACATTGATTTCCTGTGTGTGTGTGTTACCTTCTAGGTTAATTCTTTTTGATCTCACCTTTTCTCTAGTTCCTGGTCCCCTTTTCCTATTGGCCTCAGTTGCTTTTAAGGTATCTGCTTTAGTTTCTCTGCGTTAAGGGCAACAAATGCTAGCTAATTTTTTAGGTGTCTTACCTATCCTCACCCCTCCCTTGTGTGCTCTCGCTTTTATCATGTGCTCAAAAACCAATCCCATTGTTGTGTTTGCCCTTGATCTAATGTCCACATATGAGGAAGAACATACAACTTTTGGTCTTTTGGGCCAGTCTAACCTCACTCAGAATGATGTTCTCCAATTCCATCCATTTACCAGCGAATGATAACATTTCGTTCTTCTTCATGGCTGCATAAAATTCCATTGTGTATAGATATCACATTTTCTTAATCCATTCATCAGTGGTGGGGCATCTTGGCTGTTTCCATAACTTGGATATTGTGAATAGTGCCGCTATAAACATGGGTGTGCAGGTGCCTCTGGAGGAACCTGTGTCACAGACTTTTGGGTATATCCCCAAGAGTGGTATTGCTGGATCAAATGGTAGATCAATGTCTAGCTTTTTAAGTAGCCTCCAAATTTTTTTCGAGTGGTTGTACTAGTTTACATTCCCACCAACAGTGTAAGAGGGTTCCTTTTTCCCCGCATCCTCGCCAACACCTGTTGTTGGAGGTGTTGCTAATGATGGCTATTCTAACAGGGGTGAGGTGGAATCTTAGTGTGGTTTTAATTTGCATTTCCTTTATTGCTAGAGATGGTGAGCATTTTTTCATGTGTTTTTTTGCCATTTGAATTTCTTCTTTTGGGAAAGTTCTGTTTAGTTCACTTGCCCATTTCTTTATTGGTTCATTAGTTTTGGGAGAATTTAGTTTTTTAAGTTCCCTATATATTCTGGTTATCAGTCCTTTGTCTGATGTGTAGCTGGCAAATATTTTCTCCCACTCTGTGGGTGTTCTCTTCAGTTTAGAAACCATTTCTTTTGATGAACAGAAGCTTTTTAGTTTTATGAAGTCCCATTTATCTATGCTATCTCTTAGTTGCTGTGCTGCTGGGGTTCCATTGAGAAAGTTCTTACCTATACCTACTAATTCCAGAGTATTTCCTACTCTTTCCTGTGTCAAGTTTAGAGTTTGTGGTCTGATATTAAGATCCTTGATCCATTTTGAGTTAATATTGGTATAGGGTGATATACATGGATCTAGTTTCAGGTTTTTGCAGACTGCTAACCAGTTTTCCCAGCAGTTTTTGTTGAAGAGGCTGCTATTTCTCCATCGTATATTTTTAGCTCCTTTGTCAAAGACAAGTTGGTTATAGTTGTTTGGCTTCATATCTGGGTCCTCTATTCTGTTCCACTGGTCTTCATGTCTGTTTTTGTGCCAGTACCATGCTGTTTTTATTGTTATTGCTTTGTAATATAGTTTGAAGTCAGGTATTGTGATACCTCCAGCATTGTTCTTTTGACTATTGCCTTGGCTATTCGTGGTCTCTTGTGTTTCCATATAAATTTAACAGTAGATTTTTCAATCTCTTTAATGAATGTCATTGGAATTTTGATGAGAATTGCATTAAACATGTAGATTACTTTTGGGAGTATAGACATTTTTACTATGTTGATTCTACCAATCCATGAGCATGGGAGATCTCTCCACTTTCTATAGTCTTCCTCAATCTCTTTCTTCAGAAGTGTATAGTTTTCCTTGTAGAGGTCTTTCACATCTTTTGTTAGGTTTACACCTAGGTATTTGATTGTTTTTGAGGCTATTGTAAATGGAATTGTTTTCATACATTCTTTTTCAGTTTGCTCATTGTTAGTGTATAGAAATGCTAATGATTTTTCTATGTTCATTTTATATCCTGGTACCTTGATATAGCTCTTGATGATGTCTGGAGCTTCTGAGTAGAGTTTTTTTGGGTCTTTAAGGTATAGGATCATGTCATCTGAAAATAGGGATATTTTGACAGTTTCTTTACCTATTTGTATTCCTTTTATTTCTTCTTCTTGCCTAATTGCCCTGGCTACAAATTCCAGTAGTACATTGAATAGGAGTGGAGATAGTGGGCATCCTTGTCTGGTTCCTGATTTTAGAGGGAATGGTTTCAACTTTTTGTTTCATTAATTCCTTCTATGGTTTTTTTGGTTTCTATTTCGTAGATTTCAGCTCTTATTTTATTATTTCTCTCCTTCTATTTGTTTTGGGATTTGCTTGTTCTTGTTTTTCTGGGAGTTTGAGATGTGTCATTAGGTCATTGATTTGGGATCTTTCAGTCTTTTTAATACATGCACTCATGGCTATAAACTTTCCTCTCAGGACTGCCTTAGCTGTGTCCCTTAGGTTCCAGTAGGTTATGTTTTCATTTTCATTGACTTCCAGGAACTTCTTAATTTCCTCTTTTATTTCATCGATTATCCATTCTTCATTAAGTAATGAGTTATTTAGTTTCCAGCTGTTTGCATGTTTTTTGTCTTTACTTTTGTTGCTGAGTTCTAGTTTTATTGCATTGTGATCAGACAGTATGCATGGTATAATTTCTATTTTCTTATATTTGCTGAGACTTGCTTTGTGCCCTAGGATATGATCTATTTTCGAGAAGGTTCCATGGGCTGTTGAGAAGAATGTATATTGTGTAGAGGTTGGATGAAATGTTCTGTAGACATCAAGTAGGTCCATTTGATCTGTTGTATATTTTAGATCTAGGATTTCTTTATTGATTTTTTGTTTGGATGACCTATCTATTGATGATAATGGGGTGTTAAAGTCTCCCACAACCACTGTGTTGGCATTAATATATGCTTTTAGGTACTTCAGGGTATGTTTGATGAAACTGGGTGCATTGACATGGGTGCATACAGGTTGATAATTATCATTTCCTTTTGGTCTATTTCCCCTTTTATTAGTATGGAATGTCCTTCTTTATCTCATTTGATCAATGTAGGTTTGAAGTCTACTTTGTCAGAGATAAATATTGCTACTCCTGCCTGTTTTCAGGGGCCATTGGCTTGGTAAATCTTCTTCCAGCCTTTCATCCTATGCCGCTGCTTATTTCTTTTGGTGAGATGGGTCTCCTGTAAGCAACAAATTGTTGGATCTTCCTTTTTAATCCATTTCATCAAGCGGTGCCTTTTGATGGGTAAATTAAGTCCATTAACATTAAGCATTAGTACTGATAGGTATGTGGTGATTCCTGTCATTTAGTTGTCTTAGTTGTTTGAAGGTTTGATTGTGTGTACCTAAGTTGAGGTTACTCTCTACTGTCTTGCTTTTTCTTTTCCTGTGGTTTGGTGCTGCCTGTCTTTTCATGGTTAAGTTGGGTTTCACTTTCTGTGTGCAGAATCCCTTGCAGAATCTTTTGTAGTGGTGGCTTTGTGGTCAAATATTGTTTTAGCTTCTGCTTATGATGGAAGACTTTTATTGCTCCATCTATTTTGAATGATAGTTTTGCTGGGTAGAGTAACCTGGGGTTGAAGTTTTTTTCATTCAGTGCCTGGAAGATCTCACCCCAGGCTCTTCTTGCTTTTAATGTTTCTGTTGAGAATTCTGCTGTGATTTTGATGGGTTTACCTTTGTATGTTATTTGTTTTTTCTCTCTTACAGCCTTCAATATTTTTTCCTTAGTTTCTGAACTTGTTGTTTTAATGATGATATGTCGTGGGGTAGTTTTATTTTGATCTGGTCTGTTTGGTGTCCTGCAGGCCTCTTGCATCTGTATGGGAATATCTTTCTCTAGATTTGGGAAATTTTCCATTATTATTTTGTTGAATATATTATGCATTTCCTTTGCTTGCATCTCTTCTCCTTCTTTGATGCCCATGATTCTCAAGTTTAGCCTTTTGATGGAGTCAGTTTATTCTTGCATTTTCTTTTCACAGGTCTTGAGTTGTTTAATTAATAGTTCTTCAGTTTTTCCTTTACTTACCATTTCATCTTCAAATTCTGAGATTCTGTCTTCTGTTTGTTCTATTCTGCTGGATTGGCCTTCCGTTTTGTTTTGCAGTTCTGTTTTGTTCTTTTTTCTGAGGTTTTCCATATCCTGGGTTGTTTCCTCTTTAATGTTGTCTATTTTTGTCCTGAGTTCATTTATCTGTTTATTCATCGTGTTCTCTCTTTCACTTTGGTGTTTATACAGTGCTTCTATGGTTTCCTTTATTTCTTCTTTTGCTTTTTCAAATTCTCTATTTTTATTTTCTTGGAATTTCTTGAGTGTCTCCTGTACATTTTGGTTGACCCTATCTAGTATCATCTCTATAAAATTCTCATTGAGTACCTGTAGTATGTCTTCTTTTATTCTTGTGGGCTTCATTGGGTTCTTTGGCATAGTTTATCTTCACTTTGTTGGAGTCTGGATCTGAGTTTCTGTTTTCTTCATTCCCCTCTGTTTCCTGTACTAATTTTTTGCTGTGGGGAAACTGGTTTCCTTGTTTTTTCTGTCCTCCCATCATTGTCTTTGGTGTTGTTACTGTCCCTGTACTGTGTGCAATTAAGTATTTTCTAGCTTGTAATAGTGACAATGGTAATATTTAGAATGGAAGGGTGAGTGGAGATGGAAAGGAAGAAGTTAAAGAAAAGGGAAAAGCAAATACACAGAGGAGAAGGAGAAAACAGAACAAGGTATCAGACAAGAAGGTTTCAAAGTATAAACATGGAGCATTAGTGTACTAATTGACAGTAAGCTGAACAGACATTAGAGAGACAGAGAGAGGATTGAAAATCAAAACTAAAAAAAGATAAGAATAAAAATAAATAAGTAAAGAAAGAAATATCTGTATATAAAAATAACTTAAAATAAATGAAAAATAGAAAATTAAAAAAAAAAAAACCAAAAAACCTCTAAGTTTAAATGCAATGAAGTTCCAGTCTTAATAATTTGGGTGTCCGTCTCAGTGTCCAGTCCTGGAGATGGTGCCTCAGATGCTGTTCTGTAGTTGTCTCATCAAAGGGTATGCATAAAGTAGAACAAAACTACACACTCACACACACACACACACACACACACACACACACAAACCCTACCAAGTGTCCCAAGTTCAAATGCAATACAGTTTCAGTAAGTTTTTCAGCTTGCAGGTGTAATTCGGTTGTTCTCTCATCAAGGGTAGGGAGAAAAAGAAAAAAAAAAGAGTCTGAAGACAGTTCTGTGAATGGTATCTGCACTGCTGTCAGCCTGCTGTTGCTGGCGGCGTTATTTATGCAGATCTCTGGGGTGAGCTTAGCACTCACCTGGCCCTGCAGGCTTTGTTTGCTCAGAGTTCTCCTGTGTGTGAGCCACTGCTACAGGCTTTCCCCTTTCCAAGCACACTGGGAAAGGTGACACTGCACCCGCCGTTGTCAGGCCTGCATGTTTATTTACAGTTCATGTGGGAGGTGGGTCTTCCCCACCTCTCCTGTGGAGTTTTCCTCCCACTGCCACGTTCACAAGCTTTCCTGCTCCTGATTACTGGGTGGTGCTGCTGCTCCTGCCAGCCGCCATGTTTGTTTACAGTTCATGTGGGAGGTGGGTCTTCCCTCCTCTCACAAGCTTTCCCGCTCCTGGTTGCTGGGCGTGCACCCCTGCTCCCGCCAGAGCCTCTCCGGCCTGCCCGGCTTGTTTATTTACAGTCCCAGGAAGGATTCCCTTCCCCCAATCTTCAGCGCTCAGTGTGCCCCACCCTCTTTCCTGCGTGTCTTTATTCTTATTGCTTATTAGTCAGTTTCTCTTTTTTCCCTGGGTGGAGGTCAGTCTGTCCAGGGGGCTATGCTGCTCTGGCCCAGGCTTGTCTGTGGGAGTACCACAGTACTGTGAAGCTCACCTGGTCCGCGTCTCTCCAAGCCATCTTGGAGATTCTCTGCGCTGGCTGGAGGTGTGGAAGGGTCAAAGTTATGCCTCTTCTCAGTGATTATGCCTGCAAAGTTTGTCTCCAGTGTCTCTCCAAGATTTTACGATAGGAGGCTTGCTTTCTGCTTTCTCCCTCTAGCCGCCATCTTGGAGTCTCCTCGAGGTAAGAATTTTAAACAGTGTTTTTTTATTATTATTCATTTATTCACATGTGCATTCATTGTTTGGGTCATTTCTCCTTCCTGCCCCCACCTGCACGCTCTTCCCTCCCCCCCCCTTCCAGGCAGAACCTGTTCTGCACTTTTCTCCAGTTCCATTGAAGAGTAGAAATAAGCAATAATAAGAAAATATAGCATTTTTGCTACTTTGAGGGTGGGAGTCTTGATTTAAGTTAATTTGAAGGGCTCATATCAATAAAATCCTGCCACAGAAGGTGGTTCCACTTTCTGGGTTTGCTTGCCTTCTCAGGACAAGATATGGAGTTCTTAGTGCTCTCTGTTCTTCATATGTTGGCCTCCTAATCCTCTTACTTCTGTCCATGTTTCCTATCCACTTATTTCTGACTTGAAATACCTTCTAATAATTTCCAATTTTAATAGTTGCTTTAAAACCTCCTAAGACTGTCCTTTCCCATAGACAGCTAGTACTCCCTGGCAGTCCTTTTTGGTTGTAGTTTTATTGCTTCTTCATCTGCACTTGATACTGAATTTTAGGCATAGCTTAACTTTTTACTTACAAGAAATATATACAATTAAGTACTTTAACTACTGTTAAACATGATGACATTTCTGCAGTCTTTTGAAGTAAGAAACTCGAAAGGGAAACCTGCTTGCATTAACAGTGTTTAAACTAAAGACAGCTGACCACCTTCTTCCTGGTCACCAGTTACCTGACAACCTTCCCTGACCACCTTCTTCCTGGTCACCAGTTACCTGACAAAATCTTATGCAAGTCCAGTGCATCCTGAGCAGGTCACAGGGATGGGAACAATTGGAATTTATGGTTAGCTCTTTCTTGAGAGTTCTTCCCTGGAAGTCCCTGGGTTTGTCCAATCACCAGAGGGAAACAAGTGACATGAAAGGGATGGATGGCAGCGGTACTTTGCAAAAATCACGTGACGTGTGCTCCCCTTGTATACTTTATACACTTATTTCATTAATACCCAAAACCTCATTTTTAACCCATGTGAAAATTTCAAGCCTAATGGAATATTTTGAAAAATATTTCAATATTCTCACATATTTGTTTATTTGAGTATCTAAAAATAGGATTGTTATGGAATTAAATGTACATTTAAACTACCATGTTCATTTAATGTAAAAAGAAGTTTGCATGTATTAAATAATATATTAGATGAATAAAATATAGGTAGAAATAAATCATAATTTATGCATAATTTATATAAAGTAGCATAATATTTTGGTATCACTTCTTCATATTATGGTTAGGAAATTTTGGGTTATATTTCTCTTATGTTTGGTAATATTGAGGTTAATATTCTTACAAACCTAAGCATTGTCTCTGTGAATGATAATTTCTTTAGGACATAATCTAAAAATGAAATTGCAGGTGTTAAATATACAGGCATTTCAATGCTACTGGTATCTATCACCATTTGTCTCCCAGACTATTTATATGCTATAAATTTCATAAATTTTTCAGCAATATAATTTTAATAAATCTTTACCAATATAAATACTACTGACTTACGAGAATCATGCCTGTTTCTCACAGGGTAACCAATACTAAACATTCCCTGCTATGATCTTTGTTGATCTGAAACATGAATAATTTCACATAGGTTAAACACATATGTCATCAACTCCTGTCCAGGAGGGCAGATCTGTTTCTGCACTATTCTGTCCTCTGGAGGAACAGCTGTGGTTAAGGGAGACATATGCTGAGCAGGAGATGGGAAATGAAGAAGTGACTACTAGGGTGGTGCTTCTCTACACCTCAGGCTTCCATTTTGTGGAGAAAACTTCTATAGCCCTGGTGGAATCACTTTGGAACATACTGACCTCTCTCTGTACCCTAATTTATATGTATTGTAAAACAGAAAATAGAAACTAAGGATGTCCTCTCTGTTCTTTTTTCCTCTATGCATTTCCAGTCCCTTTGGACATAAAGCATAAAGGACCAAGTTCTGTTTCGTTTGGAGCTGATGGTAGACTAATGGTTGTCATTTTAATTTGGTGAGAACTTATGCTAAAAATATAAACCATGTATCCAATAAGCCTCACTAGCAAAATGTGTTATTTTTAATATCTATCTGATTCCTGTGTATTTCTAAATGTATGGGTTTTTTTCTGTATTTGGAACAGACTGAGGACATAGTTCGTTACCACTCCTAAACCGTGAGGAGTAAATAAGTGAATAAGATAATTGTTGATTATGAACACAACTATGAGGAAATGAGCAGGATGAGATGATAGAAAGTTACTTGATTCAAGGTGCTTCTTTAAATAATGTGGTCAGGAAAGTCCTCTCTCAAGAGGAGATGTGAATGGAACCAGGAAGATGAAGGAGACACAACCCTGACCAGAGCAACAAGAAGACCATTCCATCTCTGGAAAGGAAGCACTTGTTGAGTTCTGGGAACAGAAAGAAATACAATGTGCCCAAATGATAGAGAACAAGAGGTTGTACATATTCACTGTGAACACGTGTGTACTTTTAAAACTTTGGAGTTGACAAAATATTTTTCAGTTGGAGATGGATTAAATATATTTGGGTACTTTCAAAGTACAGAATAAATACCAGGCAGCAATTAAGATGGATAATTTAAATCTTCAATTCATTATATGAAGTCAATTCATGTATATATAACATGATCTGATACATATTTTAAAGCTAAAACATTTATATAAATGCCATTATATCTTTACACATTTAGTAAAGCACTGCTAAATCATGGAACTCATTTCATTATTTAGCTCTACAGAGGAAGATTATATAATGACTTACCTTTTACACAAATTACTCTTTTTCTGTTGTTTTTAAAATAAACTATCTGTAGTGTCAGGGGAGAAAAAAAGCAAGGATGTGTCTATTTAGGAAAATTGAACAATGTTAGGCAAGATTGAAGTTGCGTGCCATTCTTGCTAACCTACTCACCTTGTTTGGACAAGAATCTGGGTTCTGAGCAGATGTCCTTAGACCTTCCAAATGAAGAAACAAGACACTGAATGATGAATGAGTTAACCTTTAATGAGTTAACACTGAATGATGAATGAGAGCAGAAATTGAAAACCTCAAGATCATTTTTCTTTACAAAAATGTTTTTCTGAGATGTCCTAATATAGAAACGAACCAGATCATCTATTGAGTAAAAGTAGAAATGGATCTTAAGTCAGGTGGAAAATTATGGTAACACCCACTAAATTGTGAATAAGCGCACAGGCAATGCAAGGTTGTGCAGGTCAAGGCAACTGAACTTTGTCATTCAGAGAAATACATTTCAGTGCTTTTTAATTTTATCTGCAATGCACCACTGTATATTTAAAGTTAAAAGCAAACAAACAGACACAGGAAACTGGGAAGACAAAATTCTTTCCAATGATAGTATTTTGATGATTTAGAGAAAACTCTCAGAAGAGGAAGTGAGTTTTGAGCTTAAAGAGGAAGATATCAGGCTGAGTACCAGCCTGTAGCCAGGAAAGCCCTTCTACCTGAGCTGAATCCTGGGTATGCAAGGTGGATGATCCCATGTGACTCTCACCTGTGAGGCGTGCTCTGCACCCTGACCACAGAACTAGGCTAGCAGGCACTTGAATGCCTCAGGTATCTCAATGCAAGTCAGGAGGTTCCTTTTGCCAAATTTCTAATTGAAGTTCATAATAAAGCAATCTGGAATTTTTAGAGTTTTATGTGTGATTTTTGAAATGGAATTCCTGACACCAAGCAGAATGAGCTGTTTCTGAAGAATAACAGGGAAGCAAATAGGATTATTAGTGAAAGAACTTTTTTATCAGACAGGAACTGCATCCAAGCCATATGTAATTTTGGAAGTCCTCTGTACTTTTCAATGGTTTCCTAGCAAAGGCCATAATGGGGCATATCCATAACAGTGCCTATTTACAATCACAAAAGTTTCATTAGTTCAGTTGTGAAATCAAAGGAGGACAAAACCATAGTTCTGTATAAGGTGAAGATAATTTTGTTTCTTTTAATTATTGGCAAAGTTTTGCATTTCAGATTTGGTGGTTTAAGGAATCAGATACTTTTCCTTGCTTGAAAAAGCCTGGGGAAGATACAATGAAAACAGCTAAACCCCTGATGAAGAGCTCTGTATCGAAGCTCCAGCTACATGGAAGATCTTCCATGAACAAGAAAATCTTCAGTGAACAGAACAAGAGAAGAAGCTTCATGGGTTCTCTCTTTTTCCATAGCCTGACAAATTTAGTGTGACTGAAGAAAACATGATTCCCTAATAAGAATCAAGTGAGCATAGTTAAGTGTTCCTCTCCTTCACTGCAACTTTTATTCTGACTTGTGAACTCTGTGAACTTGAATGACTTATTCTAAGCCTTGCTATTTTCTTCTGTAAGAGATGAGAGTACCTACATAAAAGATTGATGTAAAGAACAGGTACCATTAAACTGGTACCTGTTAATAGATTAATAAATGTTAGCTGTTATTAATAGTACTGCAGAGATCTCAAAGTTGAGGGAAGAATTAAAGTCACTGGGTTTTGAAATCCAACACAATCATATGGTATTCTAAACACTTTCACATTGAATATGTCTTTCTTTTAGGCTACTTTAGAATTTAAGTAAAAAACACATTTTACTTTGTTTTCTATTAGAGACCTTCCATTGTGATTTAGAAGTTTATCTTTCAAAGGAGTCTAAAGAGACAGAAGAATCCTTCAAAGTAAGCTCATTCCTGTGTGACAAAGAAGAAAACACAAATTTTTAAAACAGTTCTGCCAGGCCAAATATCCAAAAGAGTGAGGGAGAACAGGGATCTTACAGAAGGAAAAGGGAGACACATTTAGAGTATTTAACATTGATCCAAGGCAAATATTTCTGTTGCTATTGCTGTCAGAATCAGAGATCTGGCACCATCAAAATTAGGGTTCTGGTCAGACATAGTGGCACATGGCTGTAATCCCAGTTACTTGGGAGGCAGAGGTTAGAATCAATAGTTTGAAGCCAGCACAGGCAAAAGTTGGTGAGACTCCATCTGAAAACCAAAACCAACCAAACAAACAAAAAACAAAAAAAATGAAACAGGCTGGGGGTGTAGCTCAAGTAGCAGAACAGTACCTTGGATTCATACCCCAATAATGAAAAAAAAATGGTGTTCTGAGACAGAAACACAGATATGCCAAATCTTTATATTTCCTCAGAAAGTATTATAATTGCAGCAGTAATTTTGACACTGAGCTTGATTTTAGTGAATTCCATAGTTTAAAAAACAAAGATTCTCAACATAGTAAAAATGGCTATATTACCAAAAGCAATCTACATGCTCAATGCAATTCCCATCAAAATACCAATGACATTCATCACAGAGATTGCTAAAGTTCATTTGGAAACAGAAAAGACCATGAATAGACAAGGCAATACTGAGCAAAAAGAGAAATGCTGGAGGTAATCAAACACCTAACTTCAAACTATACTAGAGAGCCATAGCAATAAAAACAGCATGGTAGTGGCAAAACAAACAAATAAACATGAAGACCAGTGGAACAGAATAGGAGATTCAGGTATGCTTCTATGCAGCTATGCCCACTGTTTTGACAAAGGCACCAAAAACATATGATGGAGAAAAGATAGCCTCTTCAACAAATGCTGCTGGAAAAATTGGATGTTTGCATGTAGAAAACTGAAACTAGATTCATGTTTGTTAACCTGTACAAGTATCAACTCAAATTAATTAAGATTACCTTAATATAAGACCTGAAACTGAGAAGCTAGTGCAGGAAAGATCAGGGAATTAATAGGCGTAGGCAATGACTTCCTCAATAGAACTCAAATGGCTCAGCAAATAAAAGAAAGGATTGACAAATGGGACTACATGAACTTAAAAGGCTTCTATACAACAAAAGAAATGGTCTCTAAATTGAAAAGGCTGCCCACAGAATAGGAGAAAATCTTTGGCAGCTATACAGCAGACAAGGAACTGATAAACCAGAATATACAGGGAGCTCAGAAAACTAAATTCCCCAAATTCAATGACCCAACGAAGAAAGGGGCAAAAGAACTTAACAGAACTTTCTCTAAAGAAAAAAATCCAAATCCAAACGGCTAAAATACACATGAAGAAATGCTCAGCATACCTGGTTATAAAGGAAACGCAAATTAAAACCATGTTAAGATTCCACCTCATTCCTATTAGAGTGGCTACCTAAGAACACAAACAACAACAAATGTTGGTGAGGATATGGGGAAATAGGAGCCCTCATACACTGCTGGTGGGAACGTAAGCCAGTACAACCACTATGGAAAACAGTATGGAGGCTCCTCAGAAAAACACACAAACAAAAAACCCTAAAAATAGAACTGCCATAGATTCAGCAATTCCACTCATAAGGGTTATACCTGAAGGAATGTAAGTCAGCTTACAACAACGACAACTGTACACCTATGTTTATTGCAGCATCATTCATAATACCTAAACTATAGAAACAGACAAGATGCCTCAGTACTGATGAATGGATTAAGAAAATGTGGTACTCATATACAATGGAGTTCTATTCAGCCACAAAGAAGAATAAAATTTTGGAGAATATCATCTTAAGCGAATTCTGGAGAACATCATCTTAAGTGAAGTTAGCCAGGTTCAGAAGGCCAAAAGCTACAGGTTTTCTCTCATATGCTGAATATAATCCTCATACAAATGCAACAGTATTATGAAAAATAGGACATGCCAAGGGTTGGTCACACACAAGACAAGGAGGGTAAAAGAAGGAAGCTAAAGTGAATATGGTTGATATACTTTCTATACAAGAATGAATATAGAATATTTAAACAGGTGGAAAGAATGAAGAAAAATAGAGGAAATTAACCAAATCAGGCTATAATATATATGTAAATTGTAGTGCCATAAGGAAATCCCCCTGTGTATTAAACAAACAAAAGTCATTCACTTTCCTTTCTTTTGCAAAATCAGAGAACAGGAGGGAAGAACAGGTCCTGCCTGGGGGTGTCCATACCAGTGAGTGGGGAAGGAGGAGGTAGGGAAAGGATATAAGAGAATGAATATGGCACAAATATTGTGTACACATAAATGTAAATGGAAAAAAGATACTTGTTGAAACTGTTCCAGAAATGGGGGGAGAGGTGATAAAAGAGAACAGTGGAGGGGATGAATTGAAATATGATATATTTGATGTATCGTAAGAACATTTGTAAATGCCACAATGCAACCCCATCCAGCATAACAATAAAATAAAAAAGATTCTGGCACAAGATGACATAGTATCAAATTCTGGTTTTTCCACACACCTGCTTCATTACTTCTTTGTGCCTCTCCCTGCCTCAGTTTCCCAATCTGCAAAACCAGGTGAGTATCTGATCCTGTCTCATAGTATAGCTGAATGGATCTAATGAGTTAACTCTCATAAGACACTAATTCATAAATATTATTATTATTAGAAACTTGAGATCTATAATTGGAGAGTGAGTTCTGAATCCCATAATCATAAGAAACATGCTATATGTTCAACAGTTCCTCTGCTAAAATGAGGACCAGAAGAGAAGGAGATCCCCATAGGCACTGGGTTTTCCTGGGGACGCACACAGTGAAGTGCGTCCTGCTGGAGGAAACGACACTCCTGAGGATGCACCAGGTAGGCAGCAAACAGAAGGAAGGAGGATCAGGCTCAGGGCCTGCACACAAAGCAACTCCTCTGATCTCAGTGTTTCATCTGCAAGGAGAGGCTCCTGGAACACACAGCTTCTGAGATTCTTTGGAGCCTGTAAAACCACATTCAATATGGAGGGTTATCTGATCCTCTTCCCTGCATAGTCATGACAAACCTAAGAATTGCCATGGGATGATGATGGGATTTGGATGGAGGGGCCAAGAAGGTTAGAGGAAATGTGGCCACAAATGAGGTACCTAGTGGATCTGATAGATCTGCTCAGTATGGTAGTCATAAATAGAGGCTGAGAGTTAGGACAGGATCACACAACAAGGGCATTTCCCCACTGTCTTTTCAATCAAGTATTTAATTCACTGCCTCAATTCCATTTCCCACTGCAAACTTCTTCTCAGGTAACTGAACAACTTTTTCTTATGGTGGTATAAACTGATCTTGCTTTCAGGCAAAGCCATGCATTTAGAAGAAATCTCACAGAGAGAAAGGGAAAATGTGTCATCGACTCCTCTCTGAAGGGGCCTCGCTGGGAAGTACAGCCCAGAGGCAGAGCTCTCCTGACCTCTGTGGGAGAACTGCCTCTGCATGCTTTATTTAGCTTTTCCTATCATCCTATGAATAACACTCACTGCTTGCAGACATAAATAATGATGGAGCCAGACTATGTGGCATTGCATCTACTCACATTGTCCCTAGAGGGAAATAAAGACTATGCTAGTTTTCTATTAGCAGGTGAATTGAATCTCCCATGTTTACTCATTTTGTTCTTTTAGTACACTCATGGGATGTGTTTTAGTGTGTTTGCCTAGGATTGGATGGGGTCAGGATTTCTGTAATGGAGGTAAAACATTGCATAGAAAAATTTAAAAACAGATAAAATCATCTAAATTATCTCAAAAATAACATTTTAATCTGTCTTAAAATTATTCCCCTCTCTTTTGCTTTCTGTTGGCTGTGGAGCAGAGAGTATGATGTCTCTGTCTGTCTTAGTTAGAAGCCCCTGGAAGCTGTTAGAGCATTTCCACAGAGAAACAGGTTTCTCCAGTGGAGGAGGTGTTATTGCAAGATAGCTGCTCCTTATTTTTCAAATTCAAATATATTTTTATTTTTATTTCACAGTTCAGATATACCTTGACTTCTTCATAATTTCCCCCAGATTTCTTAGCTATATGTTAATGTGTTGTAGAGAATAGCAAAATGTATATTCAAGAGAAGGTTAACTGGGATTGTTTCTCTTTTTAAATAACCCCTGAGGCCAATAGAGCCTCACTCGACTTACCTCCTTATTGTCTAGGAAACTCTCCCATTCAAACACCATTCCCAGATAGCTCTCACTCTTGGAACTCTTATTCAGCATTTCAGGTCAATTTTAGCTGTTTTTACCATGTGGACTTCAAACAATGTACCAATTTCTCAAATCACTCATGAGACCTCTTCACAGATTCCAACCCAAAATGATTTCTTCTTTGTGATCAACCAAAACCCTTGCAATGATCAAGATTCAAGGTTATACTTAAATAATTTTAACTTGTAGCATTTTTATTGTTCATTTTCCTACAAGGAAATGAAGTAGAGAAAAATGAATTTGACTCCCTAATGCTTAGATATTTTTGTTCATATTCAATCAGACAGGCATAATTAGCACAATGTTATTTCTTCTATTTAGGACAATAAAATGACACCACAGCCTACTGTGGATACAAAATAATTTGTCTATTTTTACTTCTAAACTGAAATGATTAGAGTGCAAAAGCACTGCCTGTGAGAAGCTTAAATTTCTTGTGAGTATTAAGACTTTGATTAACATTTTGTATTTTAGTGATAATAATTATAATGGAGCATCTGTGGTGATGAACTTTCATAAATGAAGACAATTTTGAAACAGAAGAGTTTGCTGAGTACCATTAATTAGTAGACCTACAGCTGTGCCTAAATTTGCTTTTAATATTGGGCTATTTCTGAGACAAAAATATTTCTTTCACAGGACTCGAGTCATTTCTTTTTCTTTTCCCTTTTCTTTTGGAAGTCCACCTATCATGTAGAATTTCAGTGGGATAGTTGAGGAAGATAAAATAATATAAGCAATGATAAGGACTCTGAAAAGCTGAGGGCTGTTTTCACTATTGCTTCTGTCCTTATGAATGCTCTTACCATTATGAAGTGATTGTAGAGGAAAGAGGATGACATGAGGTTGATGAAGTTGGCATTCCAAGTCAGGACACTGGCAGAAGGAATTGCTAGGAAGCAAGCGGTTCAGATAAGAGACCTGAAGTCTCTTGAGGGATGTCTGCAAGAAAAGGTAGAATGGATATATTATCTGAAATGCCAGAGGAGGATTAAAAAGCATATAGATATTTAGCAAGAGACCACAAAGAATACAAGCAGAGGGTGGACAAGACAATAAGTGGACATTATCTTTATTATTGTAGCTGTAAATGTTCTGATACCTATTTCCTGTCTAGAAAGCAAGGTGTAAGAACGTTCTGGTTGTCAGTGCTAATGTGCTGTGGAAAAATGGGCTTCACCAGGGTGGTGCCTTTCTAGCTTCTCCAATTGCCTCCCGGTGACTGGGCTTATTAATAGTCCACAGCGTGACATTGTACTTTGCTCAAGCATTGGAGAGTTGACACTGCCCACGAGTATACTCTTTCGTCAGATATTTAGCACATACCATGAATGTCCAGGCAGTTTGTTTACAGGGACACAACTGAAGAGGAGAGAGAGGAAGTCTTGCCTCCCTCTTGCTCACATTCTAATGGTCAACAAGAGAGCTGATTCCTATTTCGTTCCTTCTTTTTTTTTGAAGAGATAGTCCGAGAGGTCCTGGCCGGCAAACTCCAGCATCTTCCTGCTGGAGGGCAAGGGATGGCCCAAGAGGAAGGACTGTGCGCGGATCAGGCCATGGCCGGAGTCAACCACCACGCCGTCAGCAGGCCCAAGGCATACAGGGACATCTCCAGCTGGTCGGCCAGCAGCAGGGAGGGCACCTCAAATAACTCGAACATGATCTCCACAGTCTTCTGTCGGTAGGAGGGTGTCCTCAGGGGACACTCTGTGACCATCACAGAGGAGTCTTCAGGCCCCCCAACCCCCGGTGGCTCTCCAAGACAAAGGACCAGATGTGCTCTACGCCCTCCCAGTTGAGGACACGACCACGCTCTATGGGGTAGCTGAGGTGTCAGGGTGGCAGAAGTCAATGCAGGCTCACACGCCTCTGGGTGTAGCTGGGGCCGGGGTTCTCCCTGCACGGGACGTAGTTTACGATGCTTGGGATGACCATCCATGGATGGCTCATTCCGGCCAGACAGGCTGGCCTTCAGAAAGCCAGACCCATGGTCAATGACAATGGTTCTTGCAGCCATGAGGAGGCACAGGTGGGCCAGGTCTTCAATGAGGGTCCCTAAAGGTGTTTGTCAAACTAGTGGCACCAGAAATCTGCCCTGTAAGGTGCACAGAAGCTGTTGCTGAAGGGAGTTCTCACTAGAGGTGCTCACTGCAAGGCTGCCTGGGGGGTGCTGGGGTTGCTACTGGTTCCCCTGGGCTCAGCACTGCAGGAGCTACAGGGGTTTTAGGAGCTGCAGGAGCTGGAGCAGGAGCTGCATCAGCTGCATCAGCAGCATCAGCTGGAACTCCAGGAGCTGAAGCTGGAGCACCAGCTTGCAGGAGCTGCTGGAGCTTCCCTGAGCTCCTCATTCCTTCTTAAGTCTTAATCCTTCTTTATCATCCTCTCTCTTCAACCACCCACTTTTTGGAAAAAAGTGAGTTTTATTTCTTTAAAGGGACATTAAACATGTACAAATTAAAGCAATTCTGAAAAGTACGATGAAAAAAATCAAATTATTCTAGGTTACAGCAGCCAGAAATGATCATTGTGACTAATGGTCAATATCCCAGAGATTTCATCATTAGTATATGCAGATACAATGCAAATAGAAGAAACAGATAAATGATTTAACAAAAATGGGATTATATGCTATTTTAGGAAAATATTTTCACTTTTCTGGTGTATAACAGGAGTATTTGCGCAATATGAAAATAAATTAGGCAATAAAGAAACTATAACAAATTCACTCATGAATTGGTTAGTTGAATTCCAGATATCCCTAGGACCTTAGAGAAATAGAAGACTACAAGTATAACCAGTATTAAAATTGTAGGATATTTCACATAAAAATTGGGGTCTCTGCTTCTTTTGAAAAAAAATGTGATTTTTTTTTCATTTCATCTCAATTGTAAGCAACAATTGTTGAAACTAACGGCTAGATAGACGAAGACATCACCTCTTCATTTATGATCATTTTCATTGATCTCTGTTACTCAGGAACTCCATAATCCTCAGCTGGGTGAGGTCCTGGGTAATAGGACCTCATCTTAATAACTCCCTTTTGATCAACCAGAGGAAACAAGAAAATGAACTGAAAACAGTGGGGAGGAGAATTCATCAAGATTCTTGTTTAGATGGGATTATTCTTCTTACAACCCCACAATCACAATCTATTGAAGATAGTTTGTTTAAAAAAATGGCAATAAGAATACATATTGCTTCCAATACATGGAAGCAATCCTATCAAATGCAAAAATAATTATTTAGGCCTTACTTATGAAGTCCGACATTACTCAGAATAGTCAAATTTATACTGGGGAGGGATACCACCCATCTTGACTCTGAGAATTATCTTGGAGACTTCTTACTTAAATACAATGAGAGGGTTTATTCCAGGGGAAAATCCAATGAGTATAAAAGCATGAGCTCTTATGTATCTGAGCACAAATGAAAATATATGACAGAAAAACACAATGAATGCAGTGACTGTGGGAAAGTCTTAAGTTAAAATTTACACCTGAAGAATTATAAGATAGCTCACATTAGAAGGAAATTGTCTGGATGCATTCAGTGTAGGAAAGCATTCCAGAGTCACTCACTCATGGAGTTGCATCTGAGAGTCCCCAGAGGAGAAAAGACTTTTAAGGTCATCAATGCGGAAAAGCCTATACTCAAGCTCTTACCTTAGAAAAAATGAGAGGATTTACACTGGAGAAAAGCCTTGTGAATGCCATGACTATGGAAAAACTTTTAGAGAAAGCTCACTTGATAGACAACATGAAATAATTCATTCAAGATGAAAATGCTACAAATATAACGAATGCAGAAAATTTTTTCATAGGAGCTTTCAGGTTACCATGTATAAGCTAGTATATATAGGAGAAAAACTATGAATGCAATAATTGTGGGAAAATCTGTTTTCTAATATGCCTTATTGGACATAAGAGAACCTACACTGAATAGAAATTCATTGAATGTGGCTATTGTGGAAAATTATCAAACAGCCAGACATTCCTTAAAATGCACCTAAGTCTTGGGAGGCAGAGGTCAGGATGATTTCAGTTCAAGTCCTACCACAGCAAAAAGTTGGAGAACCCCACCTTAAACAATGGCTGGACACTGTGGTGTGCACTTGACACCCTAGCTACACAATGAAGTACAAACAGGAGGATCACAGGCCAAGGTCAGTCCTGGAACAAAAATGAGACCTTATCTCAACAACAAACAAAACAAAAGGGCTGAGGACATGGTTCAGGTAGTAGAACACCTGACTAGTAAGCATGAGGCCCTGAGTTCAAACTCTAGTACTGATTCTCCCCAAAAAAGTGCACCTGAGAATACAATGCTGGAAGAAAACTTTTCAAGTGTGATCAGTGTGGTAAAACTTTTACAGTAAGCTCCCATCATACTGTGCACAAGAAAATCATACTGCAAAGAAAACATAAATGCAATCAGTGTGAAAATGCCTCCAGGGAACGCGCAAATCTTAAAGAACACATCAGTATTCACATTGGAGAAAAGCCCCTTACATGTAAACTGTAAGCTTACCTGTCAATCTTTCTGAGTTTTCATAGGAAAAGTCATATTTGAATGAAACAGTATAAATATGAGGAATGTGAGAGAGTATTCAGATATTTCCTAACTCATAGGAGATATGTGAAAATTCATACCAGGGAAAAGAAACCTTTTAAATTTAGTGAGTGTAACAAAGACTTTAGGAAGAATGCAAACTTTACAGTATATGTGAGAACTCACACTAGAAAGAACCATATGAGTGTAATCATTGTAGAAAATATTCCGTGAAAAGAGGACTCTACGCACTAGGGAACACATAGTAGAGAGAAACCATGATAAAGCTTTCATGTTTTGCTTCGATCTTTTTTAATAGAAAGAAAACATTTTATTCTGTAACCTTTTATGAACCCTTTTTTTTCCTCATGAATATGGGCACTGAAAATAATGAATACATGTAACGTTTCCTTTTATCAATCAAAACTCTTTGAAATAGTTTATAGATCATGGGAATATAAGGAGCTTAGGCAAACTAAGAATCCTTCATCTTTGTAGCCAGAGAGTGCCAAGATAAACACACTTGGCAAGGAATTCCCTGCTTACTCCACCCTGTCATCCAAGTGGTGAAGGGTTTAGACTGTGGTCTTATTACTCCACCCAATTTCTGTTCCATTTTTAATATACCTTTGCAATAAAGTATGTTGTATTCATTAAAAAATTATTTTCCCTTTGTTGTTGTGCTGGGTAGGGGGACATTATGGCATTTACACTTATAAAGTTTCTTGCAATGTATCAGATATATCATATTTTAATTCACCCCATCCACCACCCACTTCGTCCCCTCCACCCCATTTCCTGGAATAGTTTCAACAAGTATCATTTTTACATTTACATATATATGTACACATTATTTGCACTATGTTCATCCTCCTGCCCCCTTTCCTGTACACATCCCCCCCTCCCACCAGTGCCAATTACCACCCTCCAAACCCCACCCCGACAGAATGTGTTCTACATTCCTGTTCTATTTTTTAGTAGAAAAAAGATAAAAGATAAAAACAGAAACATGACATTTTTTCTAGTTTGAGATAAAGATAGCTACACAGGGAGTTTCCTTGTGTTGTTTCCATGCATATATGTATTACAACCCCAACTGGTTCATCTCCTCTAGACCTCTTCACACCTCCCAAATTCCCTGCCCATTGTAGCCCCAGCCAATTTAAGATTTCTTTATTAATTCCTCTACAGAGAGCAAATCAACCACATTCAAGTTTTTAGTTTCCTTCCCTTGCCCATACCTCCTTGTGTGTGACTTCCTTTTAGTGTGATCTGCCTCCCATAATATTGCTGCATTTGTTTTAGATCTATAATCCACATATGAAAAAGAACATGCAGCTTTTGGCCTTCTGAGCATGAGTAACTTCATTTACGCTGATGCTCTCCAGTTCTATCCATTTACCTGCAAATGAAAAATTTTCATGCTTCTTTGTGGCTGAGTAAAATCCAATTGTGTATAAACACCACATTTTCTTATTCCTTCCCTTTCTGTTTCATGGAAAACTTTAAGGACTGTTGGTGGTGGTGTTCTTGATGGTGGCTCTTTAACAGGAATGAGGTGGAATCTTAGTGTGATTTTGATTTGCATTTCCTTCATGGCCAGAGATGGTGAACATTTTTTCTTGTGTTTTTTTAGCCATTTGCACTTCTTGCTTTGAAAAGGCTCTTCTCAGTTCATTTGTCCATTCCTTCTTTGGGTCATTGATTTTGGGGGGAGTTTAGTGTTTTGAGCTCTCTATATAGTCTCATAATCAGTCCTTTGTCTGATGTGTAGCTGGCAAAAGCTTTCTCCCATTCTGTGGGTGGCCTCTTCAATTTAAAGACCATTTCTTTTGTTGTACAGAAGCTTTTTGATTTCATGTAGATCCATTTGTCAATCCTTTCTCTTAATTGCTGAGCCAACTGAGTTCTACTGAGGAAGTAATTGCCTATGCCTATTGATTCCAGTGTTTTCCCTGATCTTTCCTATACTAGCTTCAAGATTTCAGGTCTTATATTAAGGTCCTTAATCCACTTTGAGTTGATACTTTTACAGGGTGAAAAACATGGATCTAGTTTCAGTTTTCTGCAGGCAGATACACAGTTTTCCCAGCAACATTTTTTAAAGAGGCTGTCTTTTCTCCATCACATGTTTTTTGTACCCTTGTCAAAAATTAGGTGGGCTTAGTTACATGGATTCATATCCCAGTCTTCTATTTTGTTCCACTCATCTTCATATCTGTTTTTGTGCCAGAACCATGCTTTTTTTTATTGGTATGGTTCTGTAATATAGTTGGAAGTTGGGTACTGTGATACCTCCAGCATTGTTCTTTTTGCTCAGTATTGTCTTTGCTGTTTGTGGTCTTTTGTGCTTCCAAATGAACTTGATTTTCCAATCTCTGTTATGAATGTTATTGAGATTTTGAAAGGAATTGCATTGACCATGTAGACTGCTTTTGGTAGTATTTCTCAATCTGTTAATTGTTGGTGAATAGAAAGGCTACTGATTTTTGTAGATTATTGTTGTATCCTGCTACTTTGCTAAAGCTGTTTATGCATCTAGTAGTTTTTTGGTGGAGTTTTTCAGTTCTTTTAGGTATAAGATCATGTCTGCAAAAAAGAGATCGTTTGACTTCTTCTTTACGTATTTGTATTCCTTTTATTTTTTCTTTCTATCTTATTTCCCTGGCTAGGAATTCTAAGTCTATGCTTAGACTGTTCCTGATCCTGTTCCTGACTTTAGAGGGAAATGGTTTCAATTTTTCCCCATTAGGCATGATGTTGGCTACAGGTTTGTCACATATAGCCTTTATTATGTTGACATACATTCCTTCTAGTCCAAGTCTCATGAGAGCTTTTATTATGAAAAGGTATGGGATTTTATCTAAGGTTTTTCTGCATCAATTGAGATGATCAAGTGGTTTTTATCTTTGCTTCTGTTAATATGGTGTATTATACTGAATTATTTGCATATGTTAAACCCATCCTTGCATCCCTGGGATGAAGCCAACTTGACTCATCACACATGATGTGTGATCCTTTTTTCAGGCTGTTGAATTTTGTTTGCCATTATTTTATTGAGGATTTTTGAATCTATGTTCATTAAAGAGATTGGCCTGTAATTCTCTCTCTCCTTTTTGTGTGTATCTCCTTGTCTGGTTTTGAGATGAGTGTAATAATGGCTTCATAGAATGAGTTTGGCAGCATTCCTTCCCTTTCTGTTTCATGGAAAAGTTTAAGGACTGTTGGCATTACGTTCTCTTTAAAGGTCTGGTAGAATTCAACAGAGAATCCATCAGGTCCTAGATTTTCTTTTTTGGGAGACTCTATTGCTGCTTCAATTTCATTATATGTCATAGATCTACTTAGGTGATTAATATCCTCTTGGTTCAGTTTTGGATAGTCATAAGTATCTAGAAATTTGTCCATTTCTTCTAGATTTTCCAATTTATTTGAACGCAGGTTCTCAAAATAGTTCCTGATGATTCCCCTGCTGTTTGTTATTATCCCTTTTTTCATTTCTGATTTTATTAATTTGGGTCTTTTCCCCTCCTCCTTTTAGTTAGATTTGCCAGAGGTTTTTCAATCTTGTTCATATTTTCAAATAATCAGCTTTTTATTTCATTGATTCTTTGCATGGCTTTTTTTTTCTCTATTTCCTTGATTTCAGCCCATATTTTTATTATTTCTCTCCTTCTTGTTGTTTTGGGTTTAGTTTGTTCTGTTTCTCTAGGAATTTGAGATTCAGCCTTAAGTTGTTTATTTGAGATGTTTCTATGTTTTTAATATATGCACTCATGGCTATATACTTTCCTCTTGGGTTCTAAGAGGAACCTGTTAGGTTCTGATAGGTTGTGTTTGTGTTTTCATTAAATTATAAGAACTTTTTGATTTCTTCCTTTATTTCTTCTATAACCCACTGATCATTGAACAATGTGTTATTCAGTCCCCAGGTGTTTGAGTATTTTCTGCTGCTTCTTTTGTTGTTGAGTTCTAGTTTCACTGAATTGTTGTCAGACAGTATGCAGGGAGTTATTTCAATTTTCTTATATTTGTTGAGACTTGCTTTATGACCTAAGATATGGTCTATTTTGGAGAAAGTTCCATGGGCTGCTGAGAAGAATGTATATTGTGCTGTTGTTGCAGGATGTAATACTCTGTAAACTCTGTCAGGTCCATTAGAGCTATGGTGTCATTCAATTCTAAAATTTCTTTATTGAATTTTTTGGCTAGTTGACCTATCTATTGATGATAGAGAAGTGTTAGTCTCCTACTATCACAGTATTGGGGGGTCTATCTATGATTTTAAGTCCATTAGTGTATGTTTAATGAAGTTGGGTGAACCAACCTCGGGTACATATATGTTGGTTATTGTTAGTCCCTCTTGATATATTGCTCTTTTTGTTAATATGAAGTGACCTTCTTTATCTCTTCTGACTAATTTATGTCTGAAGTCCATTTTATCTGATAAAAGTATTGCTATTCTTGCCTGTTTTGGGTGGCCATTAGCTTGGTAAGTCTTCTTTTATCCTTTCACCCTAAGACAGTGTTTGTTTCTGTCAATAAGGTGAGTTTCTTGTAAAGAACAGATTATCAAGTCTTCCTTTTTAATCCAGCTTGCTAAATGGTGTCTTTTGATGGGAAGTTGTATCCATTAACATTTAAAGTTAGTATTGAAAGGTATATGGGGATTCCTGCCATTTAGTTGTTTTTGTTGTTTAAGAATTTGAGTGCGTGCAGTCAGTTCCACTACTCTGAGTTTTTGTCTGGTTTTCTCATGAGGTTTACTACTTCCCATCATTTCATGGTTATGTTTGTAGTCTTCTGTGTGTAGAAATCTTGTCAGAATCTTCTGTAGTGGTCATATGATGGTCATATACTGTTTTAGTTTCTGTTTATCATGGAAGACCATCAATTTTGAAGGATAGCTTTGCTGGGTAGTGCATCCTAGGGATGAAATACTTCACTCCATGTCCTTCTTGCTTTTAAGGTTTCTGTTGAGAAATCTGCTGTTATTTGATGGGTTTATATTTGTATGTTATTTTATTTTTCTCTCAAAATACTTTCCTTGTTCTCTGTGGCTGTTGTTTTTCACCTATGCTGTGCAGGGGTTCTATTTTAGTCATGTCTATTTGCTGTCCTGGAGGCTTCCTGTACCTGAATGAGCATCTCTTTCTCAAGGTTTGGGAAAGTTTCTGCTATTAATTTGCTGAATATATTGAGTATTCCTTTGGCTTTCACCTCTCCTCCTTCTTCAATGCCCATGATTCACAGGCTTGGTATTTTAATGCAGTTGCTGAGTTTTTGCTTATTCCTTTCATAGGTCTTGAGTCTTTTGTCTAAGAACGCCTCTGCTTTTTCTTTGACATCTACTTTGTCTTTGAGCCCTGAAGTTCTGTCTTCTACTTGTTCTAGTATGCTGGACTAACTTCCAACTGTAATTTTTTATTTGATTTAAGGAACTTTTTATTTCCTGGATTTCTGTTTGATTGTTTTCCATATCTTTGTTGAACCCCTCTTTTATATTTTGTGCTGTTTTCTTTCTTTCATATATCTCTTTTTTAATAGTCTCCTTAGTTTCATTTTGGTGTTTGTCGAAGTCCTCTCTGAGCTCATTTGGAGGGTACTTGTGTCAGGCATTGCAGAGGGGTAGGAAGAATGGGGGTTGGTGCAGTAGAGTAGTCTGAAAGTGGTGGGTGTGGAGGAGGTAGGGTCAGTGAGGTGAGAGGTAGGGGAAGATGAGGAGGGAAAGGTGAAGACAAGAGGAGAGAATGGAAGAAAATGGTAGAGAAAATACTTGGGGGAGAGAAGGGAAAGTAGGACAAGAGAGGGCTAAGCAGATTAATATCTGGACAGAGAGGAAGAGGAAGGTAGAAAAAGAAGAGGAAAGAATGTGAAGAGAGTAAGAATAAAGATAAGAAAGTAGTAGTAATGAAATTATAAATAATAAATAAAAAAGGAAAAAAAGAAAAGAAAAAAATCAGTTTGCTGAAAGCTCTGGATTTATTCCTTTGGCATCAAATCCAGTTGCTGGCCCTTATGATGGGGGTTTTTTCAGTGTCCCTGTTCCTTCTCAAGGTTGGTATGCTGGGCAGTGTGATGATTGATACTGCCCCTCTTTGTTGGACAGCTTAGTGGTGAGTCAGCTCTGGGTTTTTGAGCCCTGCTTTTCCTTGGTCTGATGGGCTGTCTGGTGCAGGCAGGGTCTCTCCAGGAGGGTGGTTTGTGGGCAGTTGTTGCTCTCTTCTACGCACAGGATAGAAGATTCTTCAAGGTAGTCAGATATGTTTCTGTTTACACTAGGCAGCAACTGAGTTGCTCTAAAGCTGCTTTGGCTGTGGATGTTCTGCCTCCAGGCAGAAGATAGGGCAAATCAGCATTTTGCCCCACCTATAGTTCCAGGAGATAAGCTCAGAGATCCACCACACTCCCAGTCGGGAGGTTGGCTCCTTACCCAGCCTCAGCTCTCAACGTTTTGGCTTCTCAAACATCCCTGCTCTCAGAGGTCAGTTCTCAGTTCTGCCCCACTCCCACCAGGTAATGGTGAATAATATTCTCTGTCTGTGGCATTAAATTTTGTTTGGGGTAAGGGGGGGAGGGTGGAATCACCTATGAGCTGCGCTGGATTATGTCCCTGGAGGATGGGAGGTGTGTGGTGATCATCTGTTTGGGTTGTCAATTTATACCTCCAGAGTTGGGTCCAGGACATCCAGGTGTCTGAAGGCTGTATATGCATGAAACAGGTCTAGTACATAGCATAGTCCAGGCCAGTTTGATTGGCAGTTGGACACTTTTCCAAGAAAAAAAGGAAGAAAAAGGAAAAACGGACAGGGGTTGTCCCAGATGCAGTCCGTTGGCTATGCTGTTTGTTACCAGCATGCTGGTGATTGTGCTGGTGCTGAGCTGGATCTTCCATGGCTGTTATGTGTAAATAAAATCTACTTTAAGGGTCATCACAGAATACAGTTCAGTTTGGTCCACAGATTTCTCCTATTTTCAAGGGAAAATAAAGAAAGAGAGAAAGGTGGGAGAAATGGCCACCTGTAGCTTTCCCAATACAGGCCTGCAGCTGTGCCTGGACTTCCTGGACTGTTATGTGTAATTAAAAGTGATTTTAAGAGTCATTTGTTGAATTGTATGTGTGCACTATGTGGTGGCAGTAGTTCAGTTGACTAAAAAGAATCTGAATTACCCATATGTAGCTACCACAACTCTGGAGCATTTCTGAAATCGTGGCACTCAGGATTTCTATTTCTGTTTCCCTCTACTATCCGACATGTTGGATCTCCATGTTTTGCTTCAATGTTAAAAAAAACATGAGAAATCATACAGGTGGCAAACTCTTTAAATGTTATCAGTGTATGAAAGCCTTCATAGTGAAATATTCATTTCTCACAGGAAAATCCACATGAGAATGAAATAATTTAAATGTAAAGAATTGGTAAAGTCTTCAAGGGTCTCACAACTCACAGAAGATATGAACATTTCACCACAGAAAACAAAACTTTTAAATGAAGTGATTGCAGAAAAGCGTTTAGTAAGAATTTGTACTTGATAACAAATATGAGAATTCACACTGGAGAGGAGTCATATGAGTGTAATCAGTGTGGGAAAAGTTTCAGCATAAAGTATAATCATACTGGTTACCAGAGAACACATGCTGGAGATAAATACTGTAAGTGAAATGTCTGTGGAAAGGATTCAGTAAATTCTTGTCCTTTGGGAAATTCATGATGGGCATTCTTGATAACATGAATGTCTCTTAACTTTAAGTAAGTTCTCAATTCTTATAACACATACAAGCAAATGGTAACTGATGAGAAAAATGATATAGGAAGAGAATGCTACAAAACCTTGGAATTAGAAGTATTCTCATGAGGCAGAAACCCAAGTTATCCAATGACTGTGGGGAATCTTTTATTCATTTTTTTCTCTTGGGGGATATGTGACAACTTGATGTTAAAGAGAAATACTTAAAGTATCTCTATGACTTACTACTTGAGAAAATTAGCTACTTAAAGTTTTAAGCCACAATGTTTACATACGTGAGTGTGTGCTGAGGGCGAAGAAACTTATTTTCCCACAACATACTATAATCAATAGCCAGTGGACTTTATCAGAACCTCAGGTAGAAGTTGGATAATCGATGTGTATAAAAATAAAGTTTTTAAAATACAACTACAATATGTTCCAGCTGTACCACTCTTGAGTTTATATCTGAGGGAAACACTACATGCCTGTGTTTATTATGGCACTATTCATAATAGCTAAAATAGGGAATCAGTGGAGGTCTCCATAGTCAGATGAATGTATAGAGAAAATACAGTATGTGTAACCAATGGAGCAATGAGAATGAAATTCTGGCATTTGCAGGAAAATCAATGGACTGGAAGACATCATGGTAAGTCAAATAAGCAAGACACAGAAAGACAAATATTGCATGTTTTCAGCCACATGTGAAAACAAACAGGAAAGAAAGACTTAGGATTATTGAAGACCGAAAATGTGCTGGGGATGGACTGTAAGGGTTGGATAGTTGTGGGAAGAAGAAAGGTGGACAGACATGACCCGTGTACAATGTATGCATTTACTGTATTCTCATTAATTTGTACAATTAATGTGGTAATTATAATAAATGAATTAGTAGAAAGTGGAAAAAAAATCATTTTATACCAAAAGACACCTTTTTTAAAAAGTTGAACATTTCCCTTTTATATAATTTTGAGTATTTAGAAGTTTGAATTAAATTATATGCAATTTGAAAAAAGTGTCTTTATATATTATTTTATACTACTTCTCAACTATTGTTTTCTAATCAATTTTCAATTAAATCAGAGAGATTCATGCTTGAGCAAAAAAAAGTATTAACTTACCCAAAATATCATAATTTAAATTGAAATTATTTGCATTAGTTTATGGCACTAGTACCATTGGTCAGCTAGTTGTCACAATGATTATAGTCTTTTCTTATTTGTCGCAATGATCTCTCCAAGTTTTGCTTATTTTCTATAGGAGGAAGGTGACCCAACTAATGAGAGAAAAATATGTAGGGACTGTCATTTCTTTCCATTTTGCTTTCTTCTCCTCAGTTTTATGTCTCCTGGATCTCCACCTATCCTCCACAAGCAGAGAAAAAGAGGAATAGAGAGGCTCCAATATGACTACATATTTATTAGCATGATATCTATAGAGGTTTTCTTGTTAGTTGGATCAGTTATATTCTGAATTTTCTTCTCTTGAATCCATAGCTCATATTCTTATTATTTAAATTGATTATGCCAGAGAGAATATTATTATCATAGGAATACATACCAATATTTCAGATGTAATCCTAGTTTTAAAGGATAAAAATATTTAAATAAAAATGTCATTTTTTGCAACTTCTTTATGTTAAAAACTCCACTGATCCTTTTGTTTAATCCATAAAATTTTGGCTACAAAATTAAAAGATGAAAATTTATTTGTGCACATTAAGACTATTTCACATAACCACATTAAAAGTGTATAGATTGCTGATAGTATAAAGATGTTTTTACTACTTGTGCAGCACCAACTTCCAGTATTAGAGAGGATGAAATAAAGCAGGCTTTCTTGGGAGGTGTAGTAGGACTATTTCAAGAAGATGGAAAGGATGCCCTAGAGTGTGTCCACATATCTGGGGCAGGTACTGGATTAGAAGATGTCTGAGAGCCCTTTATTTGTTATTATATGAGACTTTCGTGGCATTCTCTCTTTTATGAGCAGTCTCTTCAGAGCACATTTGACCTCTTTGTTCCTCAGACTATAGATCAGGGGGTTGAGCATGGGATTGAAAAGGCTGTGAAAGAGCAAGAGATATTTCTTCTGCTCCTTGTAGTTCCCATGTTGGGGCCCAATGTACATGAATATGGCTGTTCCATAAAAAAGTCCAACCACACAAAGGTGGGAGGAACAAGTAGAAAATGCTTTCTGGCGCCCCTCTTCTGACCTGATCTTTAGGATGGCACATAGAATATGAACATAAGATACCACAATTGAAGAAAATGGTCCAACCAGAACAGACACTGCCCCAGCCCAAACCATGACCTCATTTATGTGAGTATCTGCACAGGCAAGTTTGAGAAGAGCTATAATTTCACAGAAAAAATGATTAACATTCTGAGAGCCACAGAAGGGCAATGGTAGGAGTAATACTAGATGGACTAGGGCTAAAAAGACCCCTAAAATCCAGGAAGTCACTACCAGGGCAATGTAGATTCTCCAGTCCATGATGGCTGAATAACGGAGTGGGTGGCAGATGGCCACATACCGATCATAGGACATCACCACCAGGAGGAGACATTCTGTGTGTGCAAAAGTCAAAAAGAGAAAGGTCTGTGTCATGCAGCCAGCAAAGGAGATGGGCTTGACTGGGTCCAGGAGGTTCACCAGCATCTGGGGCACTGTGTTGCAGGCATAAGCAATGTCCACAAAGGCCAAGTGGGAGAGGAAGGAGTACATGGGAGTGTGCAGTCTGGAGTCCAGCCAGATGACCACCAAGATGGTTCCATTCCCTAGCACGGTGAAGGTGTAGAACAGGGAGAAGAGGACAAAGAGAAGCATCTGTATCCTTGGGTCAAGAGGAAATCCTAGTAAGATGAACTCTGTGATGGAACTCTGGTTTCCCCACATTTCTTTGAGAAAGAAACAAGAAAACTCACTTGTCTGAGGCAAGTATTTAAACATGGTGCATCTGTGTGTGTCATCATTTGAATGTTTCCTAAAATACATTCCATGACATTTTTGGCCAGTTTGTCACTTACTTAGTGAAAACTATGTGTCCCAAATGGAAGAAAAGGCATCTTGTCACCTACTATCAATTAAATTCTGGTATTAATAGCATCATTCCTTAAGTCTTACCTTTATGTTCAAGCCAACGTTCACCAGTATTTAAAATACGGTGACACTTAAATTACCTTCATAGTACTGGACACTCTTTTCAGTTTGTGATACTTCCATCAGATGTGTGCCCACTCCTATTCCTGCACTGCAATGGATATACATTCATATATGTGTTCATGCTGGTGTCTTACACACTTACGTGAAGAGAGGAATAAGGATGAGGAAATGTTAGTGATCTTTTTATCAAATTAGTGCCTTCAAAATAAAAATTATTTGATATATTTGTGACATTTTACTGATAATGTAAACTTGAAGTAAGTTGAGAGAATTGTAGTTTGCTGTAATATTTTAAATAATTCTTTTGCCTTTTTTTGCTTTTGTACCCATAGATGGTCTACTCTGGGTTTCTCCTGGTCAAAAATGTAGCTATTTTTTACCTCTCCTATACTCTATGCTTTATATTCTATATTTATTCATACATTTTTCCCTTCCTACACTCAAAAATTTTCAAATACCTTGCAACATTCTGTGGTAAAATGTATCTGTACAATATGTACCTGAATGAATAAATGGATGATAGGGAGAGATAGAGGAATCATATATATATATATATATTACTTAAATTGGATCCTTACTGTGTGCAATGCACTTGTTAAATGCTCTTTGATTTTGATCTATTTCACTCAATTTCGTTAGTAAAAATAGCAATTGAGTACTTTTAAAAAAATGATGATAAAGGTCAACTAAGATTATAGGTAAAGCTCTAACTATAGACTTGTGCTTATACAATCTTTAACACATTTTCTAGCTGTTAATTATAATGTAAAAACAAGTACTTATTACTTATGTGACTCTTTTTCATTGTGGCTAAACAGATATTTTAAAACCTTTCCACATAGAGGCTTGAATTATAACTTTTAAATTATTGCTTCTGTTTTCTTGCCTATTTGTTTTTATATTCTTTTTCAGTCCAGAATCTGTTTGCATTTTACATTTAAAATAAGAATATAAGAAAATTTCATAATTGAGTTCCTATCATTGAGCATCCCATTCAAAATTTTAAAACATTTTTGAAAAGTTTCATAAGTAAAAGTAAGTAATTGTTTGACTTACTTCAAAGGAAGTGTCAAAATTCACAGTAATTATTGGGAGACATTATGATTTTAATGCCAAAAATCATTTTTAAAGAATTGGAGAAACCTCTTTGGAAATCATTTTAATTGGGACTAAACTCTTAATTAAATAAATGTTTAAAATAAGAGATTGATTGACCAACCATTTAATCAAGATGTATTCCTGTGTCATGTGAGAAGCTGAACCAGGATGCTAAGGTCCCTTCCAACTGTTGGATTCAGTGAGCATACACCATGTTCTGCTACATGTTTCAGTGCAAGGTATATGAGACCGTTCCTGTTTTCTGGTGCATATAACTTTCTTGTTGAAAGGAGTCACAAATATGACAATCTCATGTTTCTTCCTTTGACATAAAGGAGCCCACATTAAATAATACAGTCTTTAGGATGTTTGTTTTTTTTTCACACAAGTCCATTTTTGTAGTTGAAGAGACCCATTATTTTATGAAATCTCTATTTCATGAGGTGATAGAAACTCAAACATCTACTCTAATAATTTAAACAAGAAATTTAACACAAAGTGTACCAAAGTAAATTATTCATATTAGGTATATCTAAAAGAGTTGATAATTTTTAGATTATCCTAATAGCTAAGTCTATAAATAGTAAGACTTTAGTATTAACAGACAATAATAATTACATTTTGAATAGTGATCTTTCATTATGGTCTAGCTGAAATTGTATAATGAACAAAGGTTAGATAATATAAGAAACCTCTCAGACTTACATCTGAAAATGAGACGACACGTTGGACGTGGGCTAGGTGAAGCTTCACAAATAACAAGCAGCTGTTAATGTTGAAATTATTTTCTTCCAAGAAGATTCTTGGAAGCAAAATGTGATTGAGACTGCATTTCTCTTATAATAGATGATTTTATTCTCTGCTTAACCCAATCATCTCTCATTGTGCTCTGAAATTTTGTAGAGTGTGAGGGGGGAAAAGATACATCACACACACTGCCATCTGTGCCCTTCCAGGAAAATGGGAGTCGCTGTTCTTAGCTTGGGTTTCCTTGGAGAAATATTCACAATAAGACACAGCTACTGCTGATTTCTTTGCTTAATGTTGAGTCCATGACCACAGTTAAGAATAATCAAATGACTTCTAAGACAGGACACCTTCACACCACAGTTTCCAGCAGCTTGGATTTATTATGGTTCTAAAGAACTCCCAAAACTGCAGTTAATCTATTCCTCCTCCTACTGACCTGATAGATTAACTTATATTTAGAGCATGCAGAACCCATATATTATTCCCATCCTTTCTAAATGTTGTCTCCACTAGGAGTACAAATCATGAAGTAAGATCAGATAACAAGTCCTACTGGAGCTATGGGGAGCTTCCCAATGGGACTTGTTAAATATTATTTTATAGAATTTAGCTAGGGGCACAAACAAGGAAACAATTTCTATTCTTTAATTTCTAGTGATTTTGAACACAAGAAGGGAAGAAAGACTAAAATCCCTCTAGGCCTATGACTACTACTGTTTTCTCTTCCTCTCAAAATAAAAATGAACTGACCGTGTTTTATAATTTCTGGGACTACAGTCAAAAAAATCTGATGATATCTTCATGTATTAAATATCTCATTTATTCTTATATTTACATTTATTCTCATAATCAAATATAAAAGAGCCAGAGCACAATTTCTGAATTAGTTATTTTAGCTTATATACCAACCATGAAAGTAATAAACCATTTTTTCAATCTGGAGAGGAGACTGCGGTAGGTTTGAAATGGGCTTTTCTCCATCAAATCTGTTCACTGAGAGGCTTATTGGTGACTGCAGTCCATGTGACACCTTTCATGTGTTGCAAGGCAAAAACATCATGGTAGAACAAAACTTCTCACCTCCAACTAGGCCTACCTCCTAAATTTCTATCACCTTCCAATAGCATCACCACCTGGGAACTAAACCTTCAACACATGAGTTTTGGGGACATTCCAGATCGAAACTATAACAATTAATGTGCAATACCTCTCTTTATACCAGTTAATGCTTTTTGCCTATCTAAATAAATGCAAATGTCTGTTTGGTATTTATGTTGCTGTGCCAACTTATTAAATATTTGGCTAGGATATGTCCTTCAATACTGTATTCCCAGCCTCTCTTTGTGATTGTGCTTTAGTTGTTCATATAAATAACTATATTTTATGGGTGTTAAAAATTCAACATGAACATAGAATATAACCCATATTCATTTAATATAAATATCAAGATGTTTGGACTTTCTATCATTTGTATATTATTTTTCATCCTTTTTTTTGGCTTTTATATTTGTTCTCTCTTTCTGTTAATTTTATGAAGACATGTTGGAAGATTATCTATCATGGTAATCTTGTTTCTGTGTCATTGTTTTGCCTTCACTTAGTGATCAATTCCTAGATTTCTTGGGCATATTCACTCAGACACATGCAATGCATACATCCATCTATAACTGGATCACTTTGCAACATGTCAGATAATTTAAAAAAACACTTTGTGGTGACTTTTCTCATCTTAAACTCTCGTACCTACTCAGATAATCTTTTTATCATCAGTTGTATAACCGTCTCACATTTTCTAACTTTTCTTTGAATCAGCAAGAATGTATCAACAGAAAGTGTGCTGCTATTTTCAACAGAGCCTAGTAGGAGAGGTTAAATTGATATTGAAGAATGATAACAGCAACAATGGAGATCTCAAATGAGCAAACAGATAGGATTGAATAAATGCACAAGGTGCACCAGTTTGGGGCAATTAGAATTTAGAAGGTCAAAGAAGAGACCATATAGGGCTGTGACTTAAAACTCTAAAAAGAGGCTATCTCCTAGTAGATGCTGTTGTAACAGATTGAGTAATGAGGCTGATTCTGGGAAAGCCAGAAAAAAAAAATTGGAGAGGGGAACTGGCTAACCTGCCAGTATGAAGAATTAGTGGGGGGCAAAATTGACCAAAACAAGCAAACAAGCAAACAGGAAGGAGCAAGTTCCTCTTACTTTTATCTAGGCTCCTCTATTGGTAGACCCTAAGTGGCAGTCAGCTTGCCTGCCCGGAACAAAGGGAATTTGTGGAGCTTTAGCTCTAATATTACAAAGCATAGAAGCAGAAGCTTGGAGCAAAAAGACATGAGTTTAGTAATCAGTGCAGTCCACTCCTTTAGTAATTCAGAATTTGTAACTACCCTTTTATGTACATTAAACATCTAAACAATAATGACTATTATTTTGCTAAATATGACACAACCAGCCATTGTACATGCAAAGATCATTTTACTTTCTTATTGAGAAAGGGAGAACACAAAGTTCTAAAAGAGATTGTCTCCTCTGGATGACAATCACAATATCTACTTTTGGTTAATGTCAGTTACTGCACAATTTCAATGTAAGGAGTGCTTTACAACAGTTTATTTCTGGGTGTTAGCTCTTTCTGGAGAGGCATTTTAATTCACTCACTAAGATCTTGCCTTTTCTCTTGGAACAGTTACTTTGTCTACCCATCACCTTTTCAGCTCTACCAATGACAAAGACAAAAATAATTTAAACTTTCTCTTAAAACAGAATCAACACAGCCCTTTTTCTCCTTTTGAATCTACTCAATCCTTCTTGTAAGGTATTTCTCTTAAGAAAATCGCTCCCTTCGTCTAGCTTACTAGTACTTCTTTATTTTATTTTTTATTCTCCCGCTTGCTCCTATTATAGCCATTTTAAAATTTTAAACCACTTTACTTCATGAGTATATAAATACACCTGATTTCAAACATTAAAGGGGGAAATTCCTCAAACCAAGTATGTAAAGTAAGTTTATTTAAGCAAAGAGAAATGGAGCAATACAATGTGCAAATCAGGGAGCTCCCAGAACAAAAGCAGGTTCTAGGGTTCCAAATAACAACATGATCTGACAGCATTTACAGAAAAATGGAAGTGAGGTATAGAAAATGACTTCGTTGGCTAAAGCTTAGTCAATGAACAAGTTAATTGGTGATGGCTTAGCTACTTAACTAGTTACAGGACCCCTGCAATCAACCAAAGCTCAGTTACTCTGATTAAGCTGTATGTTAATTTGGTTTGATGGGTTCAGTGCAAATGCTTAGACCAAATCCATGGACTCCCACAAAATTTAGCACTAGATACAGAGCTTTCTATGTACATGTTTTTAAAGTTGCTCCCTTATGCCTGGGGTTTGCAGTAGCTTGCTTGGTTGACATATTTTCTCAGTAATTAGTCTCAGTCATGTTTCCTGTGCAAATCCATAATTTATATATCATAAAGAGACAATTTACATCATGAAAAAATTCAGACTGCTCAGTGACGAGGTAGGGGGCAATCAGAGAATGGAAAGAAGTAACATGAATCCAAGGTCAGCATCTTTACAACTGAGTTCATGAATGCAAAATGGAATTTAGCATGGTCAGTCTGATGTTACTCCAAAAGTGTCACCAGAAGTTTAAAGGTAAAGCTTTACTACAGCATAAAGCTAACTCTAGTGCCTTTCACTTCAAAGTTCCTGTCTGTAGCCCTGCTTGACAAATGCAGTAGAAACTGCAAACATCATTCTACCAGCTAATGCATTAAAGGTCAAATCCTTCAGTTTCATCTACAATACCAGACCATTTTATCTATCAATTCGAATTCAAGTTAACCATACCTGCCATGACACCTGTGTGCTAGTTAAGACTTAGAAGCTGCTTGTCCTCTGTTCAGGTAAGCTGCCCTCAAAGCAGCTTACCTGCTTGCTTTCTAGTCTTACCTGCTTTCTAGTCTTACCTGCTTTCTATTCTGTGTTACCCTGACTAGAAAGAAACAGCCACTTGTGTGTATAAAAAGACAGCTTGCAATAGGACAAAGCTGCCATAAATTATAGTGTCTTACCAGTGTTATTCATTTTGCATGGTTAGTTTTAACTTAAACCTAAGTTCTGAAGCTGCCAATCTAGGTCACAGGTATTAAAAATCAGTTACAAAAAAAGTCAACCACACAGCATAGGCAACAGCAAGTCAATTGGTCAGCAATCCAAATGCCCACATTTGGACATTAACATAAGTTATAAGCCTGGGTACTGGGACGTTTAAGGATATCAATAAGCAACATTCCTCTACCTTACTCATATTGAAAACTGGTTGAGGTATAAATCCAAGAATCAAACAGGTAAACAAAATATAATTTTATTATTGATAAAAGCTAGATGAAGAGTATACTCCAAATTGATTTTCTAAGTCTTCACCCTGAACTGAACTTACCACCTTGCTAGACATTTATGTCCATTGAATCCTATAGTTGGAAGGGACCGTTCGACTTCTCACACAACACAAGTATACATCTTGAATAAATGGTTAGTCAATCTATCTCTTATTCAAAAAATTCATTTAATTTGTTCAGTCCTAATTTTTAAAAAATGATTAAAACCTAAAAAGGTTTTAATATGTATACATATATGTATATAGTAGTTTTCCTGTTCACATGGGTTCTCTTATAGGTCACATGAGGACCTGTGAGGCTTGTAGTCTTATAAGCAGCTCTTGCACTAAATGTTACCTGACTGATTTGTGAAGTACATGCTAATAATTGTTCCACAATATCATCATTTTAATATATTTTATTCTAGATAATAATTTTACTAAGATTTTAGAATTTTAATACTCTCTTTAAAAAAGATAACCTTAATGTAATTAGTTTTCCTTTATTGCATAAATTTTTAGATTTGCAAGCAAGTCAAATTTTGTGGAAATTAAAAATAGAAGTATAAAAAACTAAAATATTTACTAGAGTGTAAGAGGTTAAAATCAAAAAAAGATTTACAGAAGGTAAAATTAGCATAAAGGGTTACATTTCTATGGCAAAGTGATTAACATGCAGTTAATTTTAAATGAGGTAAAATTATGCCAGTTGATTCTTCTGAAAAGTACCTAACTAAGCAAATTTTGGTCTCATGAATGCTTCTCATAAGTTTCACAGCTGTAATATTAAACGTGTTTGACAAAAATTCAAAAGAAAAAAATCATGTAAAAATGAGCAAACATAAAATTTACTACAACTATGTATTTGGCACAATAATATGTAATAAAAAGTTCAAAGAAAAATGAACTTATAAAACGTCATCTTCTAAAAAAACAAACACTTAACTATCCCTAGAAATTTTGAATCCTGTGACCTGTATGCTGTTGAGTATGTACCATTTTCTGTCTTCGTTCTTCTTTTTCCTCTTCCTCTTTTTTTTTTTTTTTGGTGGGGGGACAATACTAGGATTTTTAACTCAATGTCCTTACACTTGCTAAGCAGACACTCTACCACTTGATCCATGCAGCCAACCCTTTTTTGGTTGGATATTTTTTGACATAGGTTCTCAGGGACTATTTTGCCAGTCTGGCTTCGAACTGCAATCATCCTGATCTCTGCCTCCTGAGTACCTAGGAAGCATGAGTCACCAGCACCTGGTGCTCTTCTTCATTTTGTAAATATTTATTCTCTCTCTTCATTCCCCAAGTCTTGGGCCTCTTTATCACAGTCTCATCATTATTTTCAACAGTTTCTCCTATTAATTGTAACATCAATACGAGGACTATACTTCTAGGAAGAATACCCAGTTCACAATCTTTGGAAGGATAACTTGAACAGCACCTAGCAGACTGCCCATCTCAGATCTTCAAAAAGACAAAACACTAGCAATGAGAATATTAAAAATCTTTCTGCTGTTTGGGCAGCTCCACATCCTTTGTATTTATGTGGTTTCTTAATAGTTCTAAAGTGAATTTCTTTTCATCAGTTCTGTCTGAGACACTATGTGGCCTATAATTTTTGGCCTCTTGAAGCAGGAATGAGAGTCATCTGTCTGCCCTCATTTTATGTCATGATCAAAACCTCATTTACTAAATACTCAGTAGGTTCAAAGGGAAATCCTACTGGCAAACATTTGAGCTGCTCAGAATCCACCTTCACTAGGATGTCTTTTAAGATTTCAGGATAGTTCATCATGTCTATGAATCATGTTCACCATTCTTAAAAAGCAATTTGCTGTTCTTAAGAATATCAACAGAACTGACCAAAGTAAACTATACTCACAGTGGAAACATTAAGAAACCCCTTTGAACACTGACTTGAGAATTGATAATGAAAGGCAGGACTGTAAAATAGGTACAGTGTGTGGGAGGTACTGTGGGACAGGGAAGAGTGAATGGAGGAGATGAAGGTGAGGGAATATGGTTGATATTCATATACATATATGAAATAGAGCAGTGAAATCTCTTGCAATTGCTTTAGGTTGTAGGAAGCGGGGTAGATAATGGGGGCAATCTAACCAATGTATACTGTAAGCTTATTTGGAATTGTCACAACGAATTCCCCACCGTACAAGGAATGTATTTTAATAAAAATGATAAAAAAAAAGAATATCAACAGAGAATGAGTCCTTCCTTTAAAGCAATGATTCTCAATCCAAGCTGCACACGAGGAGCTATAAAAATATAGACCTCTGGGTCTCATCTACAGAGACTGATTTAATTCCAGGTCTGCCCAAGCATCATTCTTTAAACCTCCCATGAGATTCTAATGGTCAGCCAAAGGCACTGTTTAGGGATATATCTTTATTTTTTCTATTCCTTAAGGTTTTTTTGTAATCTCTTTTTTATTAACTTTTATTAAGACATGTTTGTTATAGGGGGTGGGATTCATAGTGCCAATTCTGATTAGATTTATGTTGTACATTAGTTACATTGTTCCCATTGTCTCTCCACCCCAACACCCTCCTTGCCCCACTTAAACAAATTGTAAGAGGTTTCTTAGTTTTATTTCATATAGATGCATGGAGTCCATCAACCATATACCCTCACCTTTATCTCCTTCATTCATCCTCCCCCCTCCCACTAGTACTCCCAGCACATCATCTTCTTTCTAATTATGTTAATGATTTTACATGATTTAATTACACATTAGTATTATTTGCAATGACTAGCATGGTTACTAAGTGTTTCCTATTCTTTCTTTTTTTCACATAAAAAACTTTTTCTTGGTATTAAACAGTTGTATTTATTAACACATTCCATCATCTTGTATCTTAGCCTACATCTTCTCATGTATTGTAACTTCTTTTAATCCAACTATGTCCATCAATACTTCCATTGAAGATTCAGAGTGATAATTTTTTACTAACTATGGCTCAAGATATTTTCACATTTTTCTTTCTTAAATGATAGTTATAAAGTAAAAGTGTTTCTCATCATTTTGAATGGCTTGGCACTGTTTTGCAAAAGGGAATTAGGTATTACTTTACTTACTGTTGTTTTACCTATAACTATCTAAAGTTTTAAAATTTTTTTATCATTCTTCATGACCTGTGCTTTCATTATATGTTTAGACATGGAAATATTTTTAGTTATGGGGCTTGATTCAGAGTGTCTTGTTCTGAGAATTCACGTGTTCATCAATTAGGAAAAAATTTCAATAATAATGTACTATTCTATTTTCTTCTTTTTTCCTTATATTCCTACAAGATAAATGAATATGATATTTCATGCTAACTTCCAGGTGTTTTAAAATCCATTTTATTAAAAAATTACTCTTGCATTTTGGGTACTTGTGAACTTCCATCTTCTATTTCGTAAGTTTTCCTTTTAATGTGCTCAATTCAGAATTTTGTCTGTTTGATGATTTTCTCATATTTAAGAAAATTCAGTCTTTGTTCAGGGACTATGTTTTATTTCTAAGATCTATGATTTGTCTTTTGGGACTCCATCTGTTGTTTTCTAACCTTTTTCTTAATATTTTAGTCATTTAAAATAATGGTCATGCATTTAAAAAAATCTGTTTATGCATTAAAACAAATATGGATTATTTATCAGATTGCCCATTTCTAAAGACACAAAAAGAACATCATCAGAAATGAATTTATATTCCAATTGTTGTTTGGGGTTATTTTGCTTGACTAAAAGGTCATTCCACAGCCCCTGTGCCTCTCCCTTTTTCTGTAGATTTGGATCCAATCCACATATTAAAGGTTTAGGAGTTCTCCCTGCAGTGATACTGCATGAATTGAAGATCTTCTTATCCTGATTGGTTGGCCGGATGCCACAACTGGTAGTGTAGCACAGTGCCTGGCTGCTCTCATGTCTTTACTGCAGCTCTTGGAGGGCTATGAGTTGAGGCAGGCAGTGCCTGTTTCTGGCCTCCATTAGTAGGTAGAGGGAATCCCTCCTCCCCTTCTCCATAACCTATTTTCAACAAAGAAACCTTCTCTCAATTCCTCATTATCATATAAGGTACTTAATCTCTTTATTTCTCAAGAGCAGAACCATTTCCACAGAGGCCAGCTTCCCCACTCAGTCAGCAAGCACAAGTCTTCTGCATCGCTCATGGGTCTGCGTTTATGTTTTGCTTCTCTCTGCAGAGATGTTTATCTCTCTGTGGAGGCTGATTTTGTCTTTTTCATTTCCTCTTTTCTTGGTTTATCTCTCACTGCTCTTTGTTTAAAGTAAAAATTTATTAAGCTACTATCACTGCAGATCAGACTGACAATTTAAAATATGAAGCCACATATACTTAGGAAGAAAACTGTGGCAGCAGCAGTGATTAAAATGAAAGAACAAGTATGGATCTTATGTAACTACTTTTTTCTATTTGAATTTCCATTTTGATGACTTTTCAATCCTAGGAACAACAAGACAGCATTTTTGACATGGGAAACATTCTCTTACAGCTGCTATTGTACAAGTTTGTTTAAAAACAGCTTAAATTCCCCCCACATTAAAAAATAAGATACAAAGCATTTGTGAAATCAAAAAATGAATAGGACTTCAGGGACACTAGAGAAATGTATTCCAAATACCTGCTCAATATGTGCTTATTTCACTCAACACTAATCTATTTATAAGGAAGCTGGTACCAGTTCACAGCACCCCATTGTCAGATACCTTATAATGTTAGAAAATATTTTTTCATATTGATTTTAAATCTACCAAAGAACCTAGCTATTGATTCTAGTTTTTCCATTTGGGGAAGGCAATGAATGATTTTTACCGCTTACAGAATGTTCTGCTTGGACGTATGAAGATGTCAAACCTGTTTCACTTTTGTCTTCTCTTTTCCAGAATAAATACTTATAGTCATTTATAAATAATTTATGTCTAACCATTAATTTATTTAATCTTCTGTGTATGCCTAGTCTCATCTCACTAGCATCCTGGGTACCTGCAAGCACAGGGAGACCAATAAAAGGAGTAGGTTATTATGGATGCTGAGTTGTCAGGCAATTAGCAAGGTAACACAATGGTGAGTTTATATCGCTACTGTAGACCCTGACATTTCCTAATAGAGATGTTCCTTATACACAGCACTGAGAGCTCTTGGTGTACACATAGGCAAATGAATATAATCATACTGTAGACTAATCATTTTGTATGTTTTTCCTATCCTATTCTTACTGCAATCTCAAGAATCTTTTCAGAATTGCTGCTATTATAAAATATAAAATTTTATGTAGGTTCTTCTTACAGTTTTATCTCCCAGCAGGAACAGTGAAAACAATTTCATACCAAACCTCTTGGGCTTTGTCCTTTAACCTCTTTTTAATTGAGACCTTCCCACAAGTTTTAACCAAAAAAAAATAACAAAATAACAAAAAGCTACAAATGCAAATAGCTAAAGTTGTTTAAACCACTGTCATTTTCAGTAGCTATTGTAGTAACTTATGAATCATTAAAGTAAAATTAGATTTTATACCTCTACAGTTGGTTAATTATGAATTTTATTGACACTCAGTCTTTGTGATGATTTTCATTTTCATTTTTTACACCTTCCTCATAAAAATATGCATGTATCTCCAAATTAGATTCACACACATTGTACCAGTTAGCACTCATAAAAATCATGTGGAACAGCTAGTAAAAACATTATCACCCACACCTGACTTAAGATGAAACTTAGAATGGAGGAGATGAAATCATTCTTACAAACAGACCTAATCAGTAAATCTTGGAGCAACTGAAATGCAAATCTGAGAAAGTATCTCAGCTTCAGAACAGGCTAGGTTCTTCCTGTCCTTCAGTCCTAGCTGCACTGTGCACTAACAAGGTAACTCCATCCAAAGTCTATATAGGAGAGAGAGAGGGAAAGTGGTCATTATAAAGGAAAAGGAAATAGCTGGGTAAATTTGATGTTGGAGCAAGATCAGTATTATAGGCACAATGTGATATTGAGAGCAGCATGATGTCTGTCATCCATACCATGTGATTTCTCAGAAAGGTGTGCAGAGGGAGTGACTATTGGAGAATGATTGAACCACTAAAGTCCAATCTTCTTATCAAGAGTGATAATGAGTCCCCTAAAGATGGGATGGCTACTGTATGTATTCTTTCTGGGGTTAAGGCTTTGGCCATAATAATCTGAACTGCTGTCTCATGTGGCTACTGAGAATTAACCCATGTGAAGCTAAAATCTGTGCTGTTTAGGGAAGAAAAGCAGTGATTTGCAGCAAGAGTGATTTTCACATCTGGTCTATTTTTTGCTCTGTTGTGTATGACAAGTTACTAAACCCTTCTGAAATGTTGCTACTTTTTCTATTAAACAAGGAAAACAATATCTACTTCATTATGTTATTGATGAAACCTAGGGTATCGTTTGTGAAGCAGTGGAATTTTCAACATAAATTTAGGCATATTTCTTCCACTTTCAGCCCTTTGAAAGCTGTGACTAATGTTGAAAGAACATATCTAAAGAGGTCATAACACGAAAATATGATTTATTAACACACTAGAACTCAAATTATAATGGGCACCACCTAAATGTTTTTACCAGCCTGACAGCCTTGCTCAACAATTGTAGAAGTTAAAATGGAATTTTTTCTTGTCTTTCTGCTCCAGGTCCCCCTTATCCCTGAGAGAGAGAACTCAAGGCTAGATATCCCTTCACCTTCAGGCAGGGCAATCAGCTCCTTATCTCACTGACCACAGGATTGAAGGAATTTGCATGTCAGTAAGACATACAACTCTGGAGATTATCACCAGGGGACTGGATGATGATCAGACCCAAGGTCACCATCTGGTCACAAGTCATGCCTCAGAATACATAAAACCCAGAAACTCAATCCTTAGACTTGCCCTTAAAAACCCAGAATACCCGCTTCAGGAAGAGAATGACAGGGTTTTGACATTAGTCTGCTGCTCTCCTCATGTGCCTAGCAAACTAATAAACTTTACTTTGCTTTTCATCAAAGCTCTGTTCTGGCTATTTGGAAAATGGCACTATTGAGTTCAGGAACCAAACTTTCTGTATCAAAATATTGAAACAAGAAATCGTAATCTCTCATACTTAGTTTTTTCCCTGCAAATATTTATATTTTCTAACAGACCCACTAGAGAACAATCATTTATAATTCATTAATACTACTTATCTTTAACAGCAGTTAATCTTTTTGTTATATTCTTTCTTGAGAATTTTTGAACTGACCTAAGAATGATTACCATCCTTGACTTTTTTCTAAAAGGCCCTAAGGGGAAAATTCTGAACTCGTCTATAGCTTATGCATTCTATTAAAGGAACTGTCCTATACATTCTTCTTTGCCCTATACTTTTGTTCTTTGCCTTGCCTTTAAGGATTTTAACCATAATATAAGGCAGACAGTTTGGAGAATATAGTCATTTTTCTAGGTAGAGCTAGAAAATCCCTGTTATATGAAAATACTGCCTTTTTTTCTTTCTCCCTTTGGAGTAGGGCATGCAATAATTCCATAAGACTTGATATTATATTAGGAGACAGTATTCATTCACATTTTTCTCTAGGGAGAGAACAGAACAAAGTTTGCACATGTACATGGGCTAGAAAACTCACCATGTTATGGAGATAAGATTAGGATAATGGTCAGAAGCTAGATGATTTGCCCAGATGGGAAGAATAGTCACCAACCTTGCTTTTTGATAACAACAAGGAAAATAATGGACTAGGAGAGAGGGTAGAAGGTAAATTCCATCTTTGCTACATTATGTTTTGGGAAAAGAAGAATGTGGAGTGATAGTGATATATGAAAGAATTAGAATAAAGAGAATAGAAAGATATACAGACAGCAGATGGTGATGTAATGTCGTGTGTCATACATTTGAATGGTGTGCAGTGTCACAATGGTAGAAAGGAGGCGAATTCTAAAGATACCATATGCACAGTGTTAAAGAAATCACTTTATATCCTACTGTACCAGCCACTTAGGTCCCTCTTGAGGACAGCTCAGTGGTAGAGCACTTGCCTGGCATGCATATCATGGCCCTGGGTTTGACCCCTAGCACTAGAGAGAGAGAGAGAGAGAAAGAAAAGAAAAATATTACTCCTTTATATCATTCTGACCAGAACCCAAATATTAGGTAGTATGGAGAACAGGCAGGAGGAATTCATGGCTCTTTGCTCCTGTACTTTCTCCTGTGGAAAAGTACCTTTCAGTGCTTTCTGTACCTTCTGTGCTTTCTGTACCTTTCTTCTGCTTTGTAATGTGGTCAGCACCCTGTCTTTAGGGACAGAATCTAGACAATATATATTCTTGACATCATAAAGCTAACAGATGAGACTGTAAGGCATTTTCATTCCCATTCCCACAATTTCATGGAAAACACATCTTTTAACTTCAATATCCTGTCCCCTAATAATATCTTCACCTTGATCTCTGTTTCCACAACACCCTCCTCAGGGCACCCTTTACATCCACATTCCTTAGGCTGTAGATGAGGGGATTCAACATGGGATTGAAAAGGCTATAAAACAAGGAAAGGATCTTCTGCTGCTCTTCAGGGTGGTGGGATTTGGGGGCCATGTACATGACAATGGCACTACCAAAGAAGAGCCCCACCACACAGAGGTGGGAGGAGCAGGTGGAAAAGGCCTTTCTGCGGCCCTCCCCTGACTGGATCCCCAGGATGGCCACCAGGATGCGTGTATAGGAGACCAACACCAAGCAGAGAGGCCCCACTAAGATGAACACAGAAGCAGCAAAGATGACAACCAGGTTGAGCCTGGTGTCAGCACAGACCAGCTTGAGGACAGACAGAAGTTCACAGAAGAAGTGATTGATTTCATGAGATCCACAGAAGGGCAGCTTCAGGATGAGAATCACATGTACCAGGGCAAGGAAGGAGCCACATGCCCAGGAGGTAACAGCCAGGACGGTGCATACTCTCCAGCTCATGATGACTGAGTATTGCAGGGGACGGCAGATGGCCACATAACGATCATAGGACATCATCACCAAGATGAGACACTCAGTGTGAGCAAAGGCCATGTACAAAAAGGTCTGTATTATACATGGGACAAAGGAGATGGTTTTTTTCTTGCTCAGAAGGTTTGCCAGCATCTTGGGGACATTGTTGGAAGCATATGAAATATCAACAATGGCCAGGTGGGAGAGGAAGAAGTACATGGGGGTGTGCAGTCTGGAGTCCAGCCAGATGAGTCCCAGGATGACCCCATTGCCCAGCAGGGTGAAGGCATAGAACAGAGAGAACAGGACAAAGAGGAGCATCTGCATCCTTGGGGTGAGCGAAAATCCCAGGAGTGTGAATTCTGTGACCCATGTCTGATTCTCTGTCATGCCCTTGAGACAGTGTTTATATTGGTCACTGCTGTGGCAGTGAGGTATGTGCTGTAAAGCAAAGGCAAATCTGGATTAGGTGTTAAATAGAAATAAAGGGTCTATAATATATACCATGTGCTGACTCAGTCAACAATATTATGTCTATGGGCAACTAATGACTCCACATCTGTAAATGGCAAGCATATCTTAAAGACAAAAACTTTCCAACCAACCATAATTTAACTCTGTTCCTCCTTTCAGTGTACTGACATCAGGAGTCTTTTCTTCCTCCAGAACCAATGATCTCTAAACCATCACATTTTGTAAAAGATCCTTTACTTACTGTGGTACCAACCCTAGACTTGTCTCAGAAATATGATTAGATTTAGAAGAAGCCACACAAAGATTACAGAGCTTTTGAAGGTCAGAACTGAGAATCTTACTGTTTCTGGTATCTTCTGAAAAGGGAATTTTCCAGGTACAGCAGTCCTCACTGTCCTCTTCACACAGGATAATGCAGGTGCTGGGCCTTCTCTGGGATAACACCAGCAGGGCAGGTTTTATGCTGAGGCGATCACCACTGAACCCTCCCAGATCATTCTGAGGGTCCCTGAGGAGGCAGGGAAGCACAACTGTCAGATTCCGTATCTAACAGGAGAAAGAAATGTTGTTTATCATACTGTCTGCATTTCTTTGGGCCCTGGGGATGGATGGTTCAGAAGAAAAGAAGCTAGTAGCTGATGACTTAATACCCAACTGAATCCTTACACATGCAACTTTTGTAGTAATAAGAACATACATACTCCTGGGGCCACATTGTAAATTATGCTTCTCAAGTATTTGGGTGGTAATGGGTCCTTTAGCTCCAGTTTTGACCCTAGATGGTTAAGTAGAGCTTGGAAGAGCAGAGTATTATTCCTATGAGGTAAGTGACTGGAAATCCCTTTCTCCATAGATAATTCTAACTTGGATATTATGTGTATGTGTATGTATGTGTGTTTGCTGGTTATGTAAAGTAGTTTGAAGAGAAACACTCAAAATTTATTTGTCAGAACACATTTGGCACTTTACTGGAGAGAGATGACACAGGCTGTTAATGTGTGACCCACAAGGTTCACTGCTAACAAGGGAGGGGAGAAACTGCACATGAGTTTGATTCACAGATTATCAAGGATTCAAACAGGTATACCTATATGGGAAGAATAAGGAAGCTCAGTGAATATTTTCCTAAACACTTGGAGAAAAGTTAAGAAGCTATGTTTAAAAAAAAAAAGCTCGTTAAAAAAACTAGCTGAAACACTTAACAAAAATAAAATAAATTCATTGGCTTGCTGAAACTGGAAAATTAAATGAAATATTGCTAAGATGCTTTGCAATGATACATAAATTATCCCAACAATTGATACTATATAGCCACAATTATTCATGTATAGATACTTAATAATGAAATTTGCTTACTCATTCAGTTGCGCATTTGCTATATGTGGGCATTGTCCTGTTAACTAGAAAAGCAAACTTAAATAAGACAGTCTCTTATCTTCTGTGAGTTACAGTCTCCCTACAAAGTGGACCATGCAAATAAACACTTTAGGGGCTGTGATATAAATGGGCGCCATACCTAGAGACTGAAGGAGGTGATACTTTATTCTGAAAAGGGCCTAGGAAATGCTTCACAATGGATGGAATGCTTAGACATGCTTCATGTAGCATGGGATGGACAGGATATGCCAAACTGCACCCTTGAATGTAAGGAAGGCACAGCAAAAGAATGATGCTGGAGAAGGGCTCATAGACCAGCTCTGCACTATGACAAGGAAGCTAGACTTCATTGTAAACAAAGAGAATCATGTTATAACTAAACACATAGTCACAAAACTGTCTTCTTTGTTAATCTGAAAGTCTCTAGTGACTTTTGGTGTGTGATGAGGAGACAAATGCAGTTAGAATGCTTCCTGGGTTTCTGGTTTAAGGCTGTAGATAGCATGTCTTCACTCACTGATACAGAGAGTACCTAACAGAGAACATGTTTGCAGACAAGAGATTTAAAAAGCATAGTTTTGAACATGATAGGTTTGATATGGCTGTAGGTTTCTCCAACAATAATTAGCTACAGTGTTTTGAACTTTATTTAAGTGGACCAAAGATACAGACTTGGGATGCATCTCATAAAGTCATAATAATGAGTGAGAGCATTTAAGGAGGAGCAGGTTTAAGGAGAAGAAAAGTACATGAACATAATATGCAATATAGCCAATACTTAAAAGATGGACAGAGAATAAATCTCTCAATGAAAGTAAAAAAGAAAAATCAGAGAGAAAACCTGAATGAAGAAAATCATTGAGTTGTACTACATGTTATGCCATGTGGCAAATACAATATTTACTTTAATCAGATGAGTAAATCAACATGGGTTGTAACACATGTGTACACGAAAGCAATGCTAGGAATATTTCTGTATAGCTCCTTAACTCACCTAGAAAAAACGCCTTGTCTTCCTTATTATGCGTCTGTCTTCAACAAAATTAGAGATAAGGGCAGAACAGGTTCTGCCTGGAAGTGAGGGGGGAAGGAGGAGAGGGTGGGGGAGGAAGGAGGGGGGAGAGGGTGCGGGAGGGGGGCAGGAGGGAGAAATGACCCAAACAATGTATGCACATGTGAATAAATGAATACTTTTTTAAAAAGATGAGTAATTCTGCAAGGTGTAGTGGTGCACAACTGGCAACCCAGCACTTGGGAGGCTGGGACAGAAGGATCACAAGTTCGAGGCCAGCCTGGGCTATGTAGCTAGACCCTGTCTCAAAAACAGAAACAAAAACTCCACATAGATACACTGTAGCTAATTCATGTATTAAATATAGAATAAAACCAAAGTTACTAAGAGAAATCCCTTTCTATCCTTGAGGAAAAATGCAGCATGTTTTCATTGATTTGTACTGGGTGAGCATTAAGCAGCATGCATAGAAAAATTTATATTCATTAGACTGTTGATCAAAAACATGATAGAAATTTATAGCAGCTTCATTTTGAAAATCAAAAGGAATTATTACCCCATGAGTGAAATGAGGACTGAATTTAGAAAATACAATGCCAAGCATGGAGAGGCATATGATAAGTAAAGTGGGGTTTGTCAATAGGTCGCCCCAGCAATGCTCTGGAATAGAGCTTCTAACCGTATCCAAGAAGTACACCTTATCTGGCAACTCAAAAACATTAATCTTCACTCCTCAACACACTCAGACAGGGTTTGTGATTGGGAAAGCAATGGATTTCACACCTTTGCATTTCTATTGCAGTTAGGGACAAAAGCCACCCCAATCTTTCATATCTCTTAGAACCACAGTACAGACAAACGGGGAAGAAGGATCAATCACATCTCCAAACACAGAAAACTTAGTACTAGATATTCAAGTATTGGTAAATATAATTCCCAAAGACAAATTGAGTACTTGTTAGGTTGTAGTTTCTCAGATAACCATTATATTCTATATTCTCCCTTAACCTATTAATTACTAAGCATTTATTGGAGTCAATATATAATAGAAAAGTGTTTCTCTCTCTCTCTCTCTCTTTCTCTCTCTCTCTCTCTCTGTCTCTGAACTCTGGGCCTCACACTTGCTAGGCAGGTGCTGTACCACTTGAGGCATTCTGCCAGCCCTAACTGCAGAACATCATCTTAAGTAAAATTAGTCAGGTTCAGAAAACCAAAGGCTGTAGTTTTCTCTCCTATGTGGAAAATAGGCCCAATACAAATATAAGAAATATTATGAAAAATAGGTCGCACTAAGGGGAGGTCACTAACAGGAGAGAGAAGGTAAAAGAAGGAAGTTAAGAAGGTGAATATGGTTGATGTACTCTCTATACAAGAGTGAATATAGAATTTTTAAACTTGTTGAAATCATCATGAGAAAAGGGACTAAAGTGGAAAGGAGAAAAATAGAGGGGATGAAGCAATTTGGGTAATAATGCAAATATACATGGGAATGTCAAAATGAAATTTCCTGTATAGATACCTTAAACAAACAAAAATGTCTTTTTTTTTTCAAAAATGGAGAACAGGAAGGTAAAACAGGTCCTGTCTGGGGAATCGGGATTAGTGGGAGGGGGAGAATATAAAGAAAGGGTGTACAATGTTGAATATAGTGGAAACATTGCCTACTCTTGTATGAAAATGGAAAAATGAGACCTGTTGAAACTACTATAGGAATGAGTGGAGTGGGGATAAAGGAGACTAATAGGGGGAGTGAATTTAACTATGATATGTTTTAAGAGCTTTTGTAAATGTGACAATGCATTCTAACTATAACAATAAAATGATAATTTAAAATCATATATTATAGTTAAAAAAATACAAAAAAGTGTTTCTCAAAGCATGGCCCAAGGACCACCATCATAAGGTACTTCACCATACATGAGGGAGCAAAAATAATCTTGCAAACTTTAAGCTCAATGTAAAGGTAAGGTACTATTTACCAAAAAAGCTTTTGTGTATGTAAAGAAGCTTAGAGATCATTTTATCTAAAGGTGTCATATCTGAAGTGAGAATACGGAAGCTATAGATGATTTCCTGAAGACAGAGGCAGATTTAAGACAACCAAGGCATGTGAAATCTAGTGTATTCAAATGAAAACTTCCTTTTCTTCTTCTTATCTTACCTGTCCCATGTGAGAAATGGAGTCATTCTTGATTCTTCTTCCTCTCCAAAATCTATATGAAATCTTTTAATTACTGTACATCTTCAATACCACCATAGCTTATGGTGGTACATAGATATAAAGAGAGAAAGGAATTTCAAGTAAGTGTATATAGATAGATAGATAGATATAATATATTATATCTAATATAATATATACAAATATATATTTGTATATTTAATATAATATATACAAATAATCAGTATTATTGCCAAATTGAGTGGTGTAAGCACATTGACTGCACAAATTAAAATAGCCTTGCATTTTTGTCCCATCACCAGACAAAACAGCTTATAGTGTACTTCAAATAATATTTTATTATTCCTCAAATTGTCTTGTCTATAACAAATATAGGTTGTAATTTTTGTCATAAGAGCATTAATTAGTTAAGTGAAAACACAGTCTGTGCCTTTCTTAACCTGTGCAAGGCTCTGTCCTGAGAGAAGCTGACAAAATCTACTGAGCTAAAGGAAGTATGCTCATATGCTTTTAAAATGAAAAATGTATTCTATATCCAATAACTCTTCAATGGCCTTTCACTGAACAATAAAAAATATTACAATTCCCTTTGAAGATTTTAAAAGCACAAAATAACCTGGCTTTTCCTACTTCCTGAACTACACCTCTGGTTATTCTCCTTTTTGGTCAGTGTGTTAAAGCCACACTGGACTTGGAAAAGTTCTGGATCATATTGAACATCCATTCTCAGAGTGCTTGCATTTCCTGCTCCAAGGTCAAGTATATTAACAATTTAATTATTTCTTGTCCTCCCCCCCACCACACACTCTATCATCTACACAGCAGGACATCACAAATTTATAATCCTCATGCCTCTTCTTTATTCACAGCTTTGTCTCCTCTTTTAGAGAGTTCCTTTATGGGCAAGGGCTATGTTTGCCTCCTTTCCTTTTCCTAAAATCCCTAAGTAGCTTGTTGTTGAATAAATAAGTCAAAAAATAAATGATGCTTAAGCTTATTTCAGTGACTACTTGAGAAAAATATCAAGGTCATTATATGCTAGTGATGTTCTCTATGCTTCATGAAATATACATTTTTAATCTTACATTTTTATGGCCTCAGAGAAGCAGATTGTCCTCATATCTTTGCTCAAAGATGGTTGTTGTCATTAAACTTAGCCTGACTTGTAAAACAGTTAAAGAGCCAAGCTTCCTCAGTCTAACTTCTCTCATTCATGTCTTTTTAAACTTTTTCTCTACCTTGTACTGCTTTCTTCTCCACTTTTTCTCCTCCCATCCACCTTTGCATTTTCTTTGCCTTCTTACTTTTTTACCTCCTTCTGGTCCTTTGACTTTTTCTCTCCATTATCCCTTTTCTTCTACATATTCTCTTGTTCCCTTTCCCATCAATAGTCTGTGTCTTTAGAACTTCAAATTGTTTTCAGGAATACTTTGGATCATAATTTGATGAAGAGTCTCAGAGGATTTGAGATAAAAAAAATCAAATAAATAAAACAAATCAATAACAACTTAGCAGCCTGACATTCTCCAGAGTTGACTAATTTGGAATGTACATGCCCTATTTGTTCTTCCCCTACCTACCCTTCCCAGGGAAGGTGTGAATGGGGAGTAACCCAATAAACTACTTAGTTAGAGACCCTAACAAGTTAGCTATTCCTCCTCACCCAGGTAGCCTAATTCTTCCTTTTAAGAAAAATGTAGTTTTAGTTTCCATTTGCCCTCTCCTCTTTCTTGACAGCTAGCTTATAGGTTGATTTTTAATGAAATAATTAGCAAATAATAGGTCCTTCCCAAAAGTCTCATAATTGTTTGAGACTTTTTTGTTTGAGACATATTTGAGTTCCTTGCAAATGTATTAACATTCTTCACTGACCTCTGACTGGCCCCAAGACACCACCCATGTTCCAGGCACATGCTGTGCCTCATTGTTAGTTAGCAGCCATGAATCTTGAGTTCTTTTATTATTTTCTCAAGTTGCTTCATACATTTTAATCTTGAACATGTTATAGTAGTGGAAAGCAGCAATATAAATATATTTTCCTCTTCTCAATGACAATTGGCATGACTATATAAAACATCTGAAATACCTGTACATTAAGCAAAGACTCTTGATTTGTCATTGATCAAGATAGTAAGAAGGGTTTCATGTTTTACTAACCAGAATAGGGATAAGTCTAAAAGAAACTAGATTGATATCTAGATTAAATTCACATGATTTAATGATGACTGATATGAAAATATCCTGTGTATAGAATTATAAACATCCTCAAGTCTCAAGACCACGAGGTATCTCATCTCTATCATGCAAGGGAGTTCAAAGATCTGAGATAGGTTTACTCTGCTCAATTTTTATTATTTAAACAATTACAGATGATGAGGAATTATCTATCCCAGTGAATTACTTATTGGTCAGTGCCTCTTTAAAAGATTTTTAAATTTTTTTTCTTGTCTTCTGATTTTATTATTTTTTTATTATTATTCATATGTGCATACAAGGCTTGGGTCATTTCTCCCCCCTGCCCCCACCCCTCCCTTACCACCCACTCCACCCCTTCCCTCTCCCCCCTACCCCCTCAATACCTGGAAGAAACTATTTTGCCCTAATTTCTAATTTTGTTGTAGAGAGAGTATAAGCCATAATAGGAAGGAACAAGGGTTTTTGCTGGTTGAGATAAGGATAGCTATACAGGGCATTGACTCACATTGATTTCCTGTGTGTGTGTGTTACCTTCTAGGTAAATTCTTTTTGATCTAACCTTTTCTCTAGTTCCTGGTCCCCTTTTCCTATTGGCCTCAGTTGCTTTTAAGGTATCTGCTTTAGTTTCTCTGCGTTAAGGGCAACAAATGTTAACTAATTTTTTAGGTGTCTTACCCATCCTAACCCCTCCCTTGTGTGCTCTCGCTTTTATCATGTACTCAAAGTCCAATCCCCTTGTTGTGTTTGCCCTTGATCTAATGTCCACATATGAGGGAGAACATACAATTTTTGGTCTTTTGGGCCAGGCTAACCTCACTCAGAATGATGTTCTCCAATTCCATCCATTTACCTGCAAATGATAATATTTTGTTTTTCTTCATGGCTGAATAAAATTCCGTTGTGTATAAATACCATATTTTCTTAATTCATTCATCAGTGGTGGGGCATCTTGGCTGTTTCCATAACTTGGCTATCGTGAGTGTGCAGGTACCTCTGGAGTAACCTGTGTCACAGTCTTTTGGGTATATCCCCAAGAGTGGTATTGCTGGATCATATGGTAGATCAACGTGTAGCTTTTTAAGTAGCCTCCAAATTTTTTTCCAGAGTGGTTGTACTAGTTTACATTCCCACTAGCAGTGTAAGAGGGTTCCTTTTTCCCCACATCCTTGTCAACACCTGTTGTTGGTTGTGTTGCTGATGATGGTTATTCTAAAAGGGGTGAGGTGGAATCTTAGTGTGGTTTTAATTTGCATTTCCTTTATTGCTAGAGATGGTGAGCATTTTTTCATGTGTTTTTTGGCCATTTGAATTTCTTCTTTTGAGAAATTTCTGTTTAGTTCACTTGCCCATTTCTTTATTGGTTCATTAATTTTGGGAGAATTTAGTCTTTTTAAGTTCCCTATATGTTCTGGTTATCAGTCCTTTGTCTGAATTGTAGCTGGCAAATATTTTCTCTCACTCTGTGGGTGGTCTCTTCAGTATAGAGACCATTTCTTTTGTTGAGCAGAAGATTTTTAGTTTTATGAAGTCCCATTTATCTATGCTACCTCTTACTTGCTGTGATGCTGGGGTTCCATTCAGAAAGTTCTTGCCTATAACTATTAATTCCAGAGTATTTCCTACTCTTTCCTGTACCAACTTTAGAGTTTGGGGTCTGATATTAAGATCCTTGAACCATTTTGAGTTAATATTGGTATAGGGTGATATACATGGATCTAGTTTCAGTTTTTTGCAGACTGCTAACCAGTTTTCCCAGCAGGTTTTGTAGAAGAGGCTGTCTTTTCTCCATCGTATATTTTTAGTGCCTTTGTCAAAGACAAGTTGGTTATAGTTGTGTGTCGTCATATCTGGGTCCTCTATTCTGTTCCACTGGTCTTCACATCTGTTTTCGTGCCAGTACCATGCTGTTTTTATTGTTATTGCTTTGTAATATAGTTTGAAGTCAGGTATCGTGATACCTCCTGCATTGTTCTTTTGACTGAGTATTGCCTTGGCTATTCGTGGCCTCTTGTGTTTCCATATAAATTTAATGGTAGATTTTTCAATCTCTTTAATGAATGTCATTGGAATTTTGATGGGAATTGCATTAAACATGTAGATTACTTTTGGGAGTACAGACATTTTTACTATGTTGATTCTATCAATCCATGAGCATGGGATATCTCTCCACTTTCTATAGCCTTCCTCAATCTCTTTCTTCAGAAGTTTATAGTTTTCCTTGTAGAGGTCGTTCATTTCTTTTGTTAGGTTTACACCTAGGTATTTGATTTTTTTTGAGGCTATTGTAAATGGAATTGTTTTCATATATTCTTTCTCACTTCATATATTATTATTATTATATATTATTTCATATATTCTTTTCTCATTTGTTCATTAGGAGTGTATAGAAATGTTAATGATTTTTCTATGTTGATTTTGTATCCTGCTACCTTGCTATAACTATTGATGTTATATAGGAGCTTTTGAGTAGAGTTTTTTGGGTCTTTAAGGTATAGGATCATGTCATCTGCAAAAAGGAATATTTTGACAGTTTCTTAACCTATTTGTATCCTTTTATTTCTTCTTCTTCCCTAATTGCTCTGGCTAGGAATTCCAGTACTATGTTGAATAGGAGTAGAGATAGTGGGCATCCTTGTCTAGTTCCTGATTTTAGAGGGAATGGTTTCAGTTTTTCTCCATTAAGTATAATGCTGGCTGTAGTTTTGTCATATATAGCTTTTACAGTGTTGAGGTACTTTCCTTCTATTCCTAGTTTTCTTATAGCTTTTATCATGAAATGGTGTTGGATCTTATCAAAGGCTTTTTCTGCATCTATTGAGATGATCAAGTGGTTTTTGTCTTTGCTTCTGTTAATGTGGTTTATTATGTTTATTGATTTTTGTATGTTGAACTATCCCTGCATTCCTGGGATGAAGCCTACTTGGTCGTGGTGAATAATTTTTTGATGTGCTGTTGAATTCGGTTTGCCATTATTTTATTGAAGATTTTTGCATCAATGTTCATTAAGGAGATTGGCCTATAGTTCTCCTTTTTGGAGGTGTCTTTGCCTGGTTTTGGGATAAGTATAATACTGGCTACATAAAATGTATTAGGTAGTTTTCCTTCCCTTTCTACTTCATGGAACAATTTAAGGAGGGTTAGTATCAGTTCCTCTTTAAAGGTCTGATAGAATTCGGCAGAGAATCCTTCAGGTCCTGGACTTTTCTTTTTGGGGAGACTCTTCATTGCTGCTTCAATTTCATTTTGTGTTATAGGTCTATTCAGGTGATTAATTTCCTCTTGGTTCAGTTTTGGATGATCGTATGTATCTAGAAATCTGTCCATTTCTTTAAGATTTTCAAATTTATTTGAATATAGATTCTCAAAGTAGTCTCTGATGATTTCCTGGACTTAGATGGTGTTTGTTGTTATATCCCCTTTTACATTCCTGATTCTACTGATTTGAGATTTTTCTCTCCTCATTTTAGTCAAATTTGCCCAGGGTCTGTCGATCTTGTTTATTTTTTCAAAGAACCAACTTTTTGTTTCATTAATTCTTTGTATGGTTTTTTGATTTCTATTTCATTAATTTCATCTCTTATTTTTATTACTTCTCTCCTTCTACTTGTTTTAGGATTTGCTTGTTCTTGTTTTTCTAGGAGTTTGAGATGTTTCATTAGGTCACTGATTTGGGATCTTTCAGTCTTTTTAATAGATAAACTTATGGCTTAAAACTTTCCTCTCAGGACTGCCTTTGCTGTGTCCCATAGGTTCTGGTAGGGTGTGTTTTCATTTTCATTGACTTCTAGGAACCCTTTAATTTCCTCTTTTATTTCATCAATTGCCCATTGTTCATTAAGCAATGAATTATTCAGTTTTCAGCTGTTTGCAGGTTTTTTTCTTTACTTTTGTTGTTGAGTTCTAGTTTTATTGCAATGTGATCACATAGAATGCATGGTATAATTTCTATTTTCTTATATTTGCTGAGGCTTGCTTTGTGCCCTAGGATATGATCTATTTTGGAGAAGGTTCCATGGGCTGTTGAGAAGAATGTATATTGTGTAGAAGTTGGATGAAATGTTCTGTAGACATCAACTAGATCCATTTGCTCTATGGTATATTTTAGATCTAAGATTTCTTTATTGATTTTTTTGTTTGAATGACCTATATATTGATGACAATGGGGTGTTAAAGTCTCCCACAACCACTGTGTTGGAGTTAATATTTGCTTTTAGGTCTTTCAGGGTATGCTTGATGAAATTGGGTGCATTGACATTGGGTGCATATAGGTTGATAATTGTTATTTCCTTTTGGTCTATTTCCCCTTTTATTAGTATGGTATATCCTACTTTATCTCATTTGATCAATATAGGTTTGAAGTCTACTTTGTCAGAAATAAGTATTGCTACTCCTGCCTGTTTTCAGGGGCCATTGGCTTGGTAAATCTTCTTCTAGCCTTTCATCCTAAGCCTATGCTTATTTCTGTTGGTGAGATGGGTCTTCTGTAAGCAACAAATTGTTGGATCTTCCTTTTTAATCCAGTTTGTCTAATGGTGCCTTTTGATGGGGGAGTTAAGTCCATTAATATTAAGTGTTAGTACTGATAGGTATGTGGTGATTCCTGTCATTTAGTTGTCTTAGTTGTTTGAAGGTTTGATTGTGTGTACCTAAGTTGAGGTTACTCTCTACTTTCTTGCTTTTTCTTTTCCTGTAGTTTGGTGCTGCCTGTCTTTTCATGGTTAAGTTGGGTTTCACTTTCTGTGTGCAGATTCCCTTGAAGAATCTTTTGTAGTGGTGGCTTTGTGGTCACATATTGTTTTAGTTTCTGCTTATCATAGAAGACTTTCATTGCTCCATCAATTTTGAATGATAGTTTTGCTAGGTAGAATATCCTAGGGTTGAAGTTATTTTCCTTCAGTGACCAGAAGACCTCACCACAAGCTCTTCTTGCTTTTAATGTTTCTATTGAGAAGTCTGCTGTGATTTTGATGTGTTTACCTTTGTATGTTATTTGTTTTTTCTCTCTACAGCCTTCAATATTCTTTCTTTGGTCTCTGTACTTGTTGGTTTTTGATAATATGCTGTGGGGTAGTTCTATTTTGGTCTGGTCTGTTTGGTATTTTGGAGGCCTCTTGAATCTGTATGGAAATAGATTTCTCTAGATTTGGGAAATTTTCTGTTATTATTTGTTGACTATATTATGAATTCCTTTTGCTTGCACCTCTTCTCCTTCCTTAATGCCCATGATTTTCAGGTTTGGTCTTTTGATGGAGTCAGTGAGTTCTTGCATTTTCTTTTCACAAGTCTTGAGTTGTTTAACTAATATTTCTTCAGTTTTTCCTTTAATTACCATTTCATCTTCGAGTTCTGAGATTCTGTCTTCTGTTTGTTCTATTCTGCTGGATTGGCCTTCCAATTTGTTTTGCAATTCTGTTCCATTCTTTTTTCTGAGGTTTTCCATATCCTGAGTCACTTCCTCTTTAATGTTGTCTTTTTTTGACCTGAGTTCATTTTTCTCTTTATTAATCGTATTCTTTGTTTCATTTTGCTGTTTATACAGTGCTTTTATGGTTTGTTTTATTTCTTCTTGTGCTTTCTCAAATTGTCTATTTTTGTTGTCTTGGAATTTCTGGAGTGTCTCCTATACATTTTGGTTGACCATATCCAGTATCATTTCTATAAAATTTTCATTTATTACCTGTAGTATTTCTTCTTTTTGATTATTTTTGTGGGCTTCATTGGGTTCTTTGGCATAGTTTATCTTCATTTTGTTGGAGTCTGTATCTTAGTATCTGTTTTCTTCATTTCCCTCTGGTTCCTGTACTAATTTTTTGCTGTTGGGGAACTGGTTTCCCTGGTTTTTTTTGTCTTCCCATCATTGCCCTTGGTGTTTTTATAGTCCCTGTGCTGTGTGCAATTAAGTATTTTCTAGCTTGTAATATTAACAATGGTGATATTTAGGATGGATGAGTGAGAGGAGATGTTAAGCAAAGAAGTTAAAGAAAAAGGGAAAAACAAATAAACAATTAAAAAACCAAAACAAACAAACAAACAAAGTTTCAAAGATATAAACAGGGAGAGATAGTGCTAATCAACAGTAAGCTAAACAGGCATTAGAGAGACAGACAGAGGATTAAAAAAAAGTCTCCATCTTCAAATGCAATAAAGTTTCAGTGTTAATAATTTTGGTGTTAGTCCCTCAGCCTCCAATCCTGGAGATGGTGTCTCAGAAGAAGTTCTGTAGTTGTCTCATCAAAGGGGAAAAAAACCAAACCAAACCAAACAAAACAAAAAACACCACAAAGTGTCCCAAGTTCAAATACAATGCAGTTTCAGTAATTTTTTCAGCATGCGGGTGTAGTTTGGTTGTTGTCTCATCAAAGGAAGAGAGAAAAAAAAAAGAGTCTGGAGACAGTTCTCTGAATGGCTATCTGAGGCTGTGGCTCGCCTGCTCGCTGCTGTCAGCCTGCTGCTGCTGGAGGCTTTATTTATGCAGATCTCAAGAGTGAACTTAACACTCACCTAGCCCTGCAGACTATGTTCACTTAGAGGTCTCTTGGGGTGCCACCACTGCTGCAAACTTTCCCCTTTCTAAGCACACTGGGGGAGGTGACACTGCACCCTCTTTCTCAGGCCTGTGTGTTTATTTACCATTCAGGTAGGAAATGGGTCTTCCCCCCTCTCCTGTGGAGTTTTCCTCCCACCGCCACTTTTACAAGCTTTCCCACTCCTGATTACTGGGCATGTGCCACTGCTCCTGCCTTCTCCAGCTGGCTTGTTTATTTACAGTTCCATGAGGGATTTCCTTCCCCCTCTCTTCTGCACTCAGTGCACCCCGTCCTCTTTACTACATGTCTTTTTTGTTGTTATTGCTTATTACTCATTTTTTCTTTTTTTCCCTGGGTGGGGGTGGGTCTGTCCAGGGGGCTATGCTGATCTGGCCCAGGGTTGTCTGTGGGAGTACCACGTATCACTTAGCTCACTTTGTGGTCTGCATCTTCCCAAGCCCTCTGGACGCTGGCGTCTGGTGGCAGCCTGGGGGCCCTCCTGGTTTCTCTGTTCAAAGTGAAGTGGAGATGCTATGCGCAGGCTGGAGGTATGGAGGAGTCAAAGTTTTGCCTCTTCTGGGTGGTTTTTCCTGCAAGGTGTATCTCCAGCATCTCTCCAAGATTTTACTTTAGGAAGCTCACTTTCTGCTTCCTCCCTCTAGCTGCCATCTTGGAATCAAAAGTTTCTTTTAAATAAATGAAAATGTTCTAGCTCAAGTTTTATTTTCTGGTCAGTTATATTTGTTATATGGACATATGTTTACTTGTTATATATCTAAAAGCCATGAATTGAGTTCATATTCTAAAGGTTTAACTGGTAACATTAACTAAAACAATAACTGAACATTGGTTCAGTGCTTGGAATATGGCAGGAAGTGGGCTAGAAACCTTGCTGTTATGCAGTGATCGTTAAAGACAAAGTGAAAACAGAATGACTTCCTATGAATGAGAAAATTAGGAATCCCAGGGCAACTTTGAACATTGAATTCAGCTCTTTCTGGCTACAAATCCTACGTCCTTAACTGCCACCCTATTCCTTGTGTGATCTGTTGCATATGAAAGCTCTGAAGGCACACTAAAATCTAGGCCATGTGGCCAGAAGCTCTGCTGTCTGGCTCAGCTTCTTTTGTCTGTGCTTATTTCATAGAACAGCTTTCAGAATCCTTTTTCCTTCCTTGACTTTTGAAAGCACCTACATGCTCATGGTAGAAGAAAATGAAATTCACTCAAAAGGGCATTACTCAGAAGTAAATTTGTTAACATTTGGTATTTTTTGTAATTTTCAGACATTTTTACCATCATAGGACTCATACTATATAATGTTTCTAAAGCTGTTTACTACTCATCATAATAATCTCAGCAAGCTATCAATGCATATAGTTTCCATCACTGGGTGAGCATTCAAAATGTGTGAACATAAAATAATGTGCTTAATTATTTCTTAGATGCTGAGAATTTTTCCATATGATACATAAAATGTAGAGGAATTTTTGCGCATAAAATTTTTCTGTAACCTTGGATTAATTCTTTAATTTTTAGATGCATATTTACTGAGTTAAAAATTGTAAGTATGTTCAGATTTCTGACTCCAATCAGTAGGAGGTGATGTTGAGACAGATTTGTAAGTCATATTCTATTTTTTATTAGCTGTGTGACTTTGGACAAGATGTTCAACGTCTTGGAATTATTTCTTCATCTAAAAGTTGGAGGGCCAGTGGAGTGGCTCAAGTGGTAGAGCACCTGCCCAGGAAGTGTGAGGCCCGGAGTTCAAAGCCCAGCACCACAGAAACATATATAAAAGTTGGGCATAATGCAAAAATTGCAGAGTTCTCATTAAAGTTAAATAGAAAAATAGAGGTAATTATTATTATATTATGAAACTACTCTTTAAAAAGATTGATCCAGTTAATCTTTTGATGTTAAATATGACTTTCTTGATCAATTTTTTGGCAGTACTGGGGTTTGAACTCAGGGCCTCACACTTGCTAGGCAGGTGTTCTACCACTTGAGAAACTCCACCAGCTCTAAATATGACTTTCTTAACATCTTCTTGCTTTCACAGTGTACAGTTCTGAAGCTTTCTTTATTAATTCAATAGTTTAAAAGTACATCTTTTAAATCTGCACACAGTTGGTCACTAACAAAGTTGAATGTGTCTTTATACTATCATTTCCTCTCTTGTGAGTGGCTGGTTTATGATCTTTGGTCATTTAATTCATGTGTATCCCTAGAGTGCCTGTCCTATGGTCTGGAAGATGAAAAGTGCAGAACAAATGCTTGTTGAATGAGTGGTTGAATGAAGGAAAGAAGGACTATCAAGGACCATGTATTTAATATTAATTTGCTCACACTCTTTGTTATAAGGGTTGCATATTCTGTTTTTATTTATTACATATATTTTGTCTACTTAATGTTTGAGTTTTTATATACTGAGTAACTTTGCAATTCTTTTAATATTTTCACTGCTTTTAAACTTTACAAACTCAATTAAATAAAAATTAAGATTTCTTTTGTTTTCAAATAAAAATAAGTTGTGCATATCTAATTAAAATTTGTATTAGAAAAATTAGCTCATGTTCATCTAGAAAACTCAAGCATAATATAAGTCAATGGTATTCAAATCTTCTCTTTGCTAATGTCCAGTTTTAAAAAGTTCCACCTCTATTGTATTATATTAAGTTGACATCAAAAAAGTTTTAATATAAGTTTACATAGTTGCAAAAGATGAGTTTGCTTTGAGGATGACATCTCTTCTTTTTGAAATTTTTTTAGAGTGGTGGAGGGGATGAATTCAAGTATGATACATTGTAAATGCCACAGTGTATCCTCACTCTCCACAACAATAAAGAAAAAAAGGATAATTTATTTTTAAAATTAAAGAAATGTAATACACAACTAAAGTCTTCCATAACATTCTTTTCCCCCCATCTAATTCTCACTTCACTTTTTCTGAAATACTTGAAGTGAACAGTCGATATGTTGCCCCATAACCACTCAGTTCTCCAATGTGTATCTCCCCAAATCAAAGACACAATCTCACATATTCACTATAAAATACTTTTGTTAGGGAAAAAACAATTATAAAACACCATTATCCCATCTACAGAAACCACTGAAATTTCTCCAAATTCCCAGGAATATTTCTTTTTAATTTCTGCTCTAAGAGTCTACCCAGAAATATACATTGAAATTATTTTCATTGTCCTTAAATCACTAAGTGTCACTCAGTCTTTTTCTGATTTTCATGCTCTCAGTAATTTTAATATTGGCCTTATATTCTGCAAGATGTTTCTCTACTTGGTCATGTTCAATATTTCTTAGTGACCAGGTACAGATCGTGGTTACTTGGCAAGAACAATTCTATGTTCTCAGTACATTGGGGGCACCTGGTATGGACCCATCTAAGCACAGGCAATGTTTCAACTTTGATTACCTGATTATGTTTCTGTCAGGATTCTTACAATGACATCATCTTTCCTTTGCAATGTATGGGGGTGTTGTTGCAGTTATTCAAATAATATCCTCATCAGAACTTTGTCTATTGGGGTTAACCTCATCCATGGGTCCTCTCCAAACAATCACCCCTCTGAGCATCACTAAATGACAAATTTATATTCCCATCACTTTTCTATATTCATGATTGTTATGCTTGTGTTAAAAGGAGTTTTACATCTCTCCCATTTATTTTTATTGGTTATTTATTTATTTATTTATATAAGTATAGACTCCTTGATTTATTATGTTGTAAAAAAAAATCAGTTCTTTGAAGAATATCATAAGAAAGTGAAAAAGCAAGGCACAGAATTGCATAAAATATTCATTATACATACTTCTGACAAATGCCCTCTATTCAGGATATCAAAAACTCTTATAATTTAATTATATGATAAATGACCCAATTTAAAAATGAGAAAATGGTTTGAACAGATACCTGACAAATGAAAATATGCAAAATATCAGTAAGCATATTAAAAGATGTTTAGCATCATTAGTCACCAGAGAAATGCAAATTAAAACAAGGAGATACCACACAAACCCACTGCTATCCTTATCTCAACCAGCAAAAACACTTGTTCCTTCCTATTATTGCTTATACTCTCTCTTCAACAAAAAAGGGCAAAATAGTTTCTGCCGGGTATTGAGGGGGTGGGGGGGAGAGGGAAGGGGCAGAGTGGGTGGTAAGGGAGGGGGTGGGAGCAGGGGGGAGAAATGACCCAAGCCTTGTATGCACATATGAATAATAAAACAATAAAATAAAATAATTAAAATTAAAATAAAATGAAAAATAAAAATCCCAACTGTGGTAAAGATGTTAATCATACATTGCTAGAGGAAGTGTGCCATGGTTTAGAAAAGTGTCCCAAATGTCCCAGTGTTAAAAGCCTGCTACCCATGGTGGCACTGTTAGAAGGTGGTGGAAATTTTAAGAGGCGTGGCCTAGTGGAAGGTCTTTAGGTCTTTGGAAATGTCCCCTTGAAGGAGACTGTGGAACCCCAGCCCCCTTCTCACTCCCTCTTTTTTCTTCCCAGCCATGAAGTAAGTGGTGTTGCTCTATCATGCATTCCTGCCATGCCATGCTCCATTGCCACAGCCCAAAACCCATGGAGCAGACCAGTCACAGATGGAACACCCACATCTGTGAGCCAAAATGAACCTTTTATTTGTAAAAGCTGATTATGTCAGGTATTTGTTACAGTGATGGAAAGCTAAAACAGAGTGCAAAATGGAGCTCTGTGAAACACATACTTACTATATGCCCAGAAATCTCACTTGTATTTGGGAAAGTAAGTAAATATTTCTAGACATTTATAACAGAGAATGAAAGTTCATGTCCACACAAAGACATTTATTCAAATGTTCATAGCAAGTTTTAAAACATAGCAAAAAACTTAAAACAATTTAAATATCAGCCAACAGGTGCATTGATTATATATGTGATCTAATATATAGGGTGTGCCCATAAGATGGAATACTACACAAGAATAAAAATAGGGTTGTAAGCATGGCTTAAGATGTAGAGAGGCTGCTTAGCTCTGAGCTCAAACCCCAGTATCAGCAATAAAAGAAAAAAGAATAAAACTGAGTGAAGTTTTGACATATGCATTAATATGAATGAGTAACAAAGACATGTTAAATGAAAGACTCTACAGAGAAAAGAGTACATTCTGTATGATTACATTCATATGAAATTGTGGATCAAGCAAAATTAATCCTTTGTGTTAGAGTCCTACAGTATTGGATCAGTGGTTGAATAGTGTAGAGTGTAAGGGGCAGAAATCTATTGTAAAGGAACAACAGAATTTTGAGTGGGATGGAATATCTACATTTTAGGGATTTGTCGTAAGTTATTGTACTGTGGTCTTAACATAAGGGCATTTCTTGTAGGTAAATTATACTTCAAAAAAGTTGATTAGAGAAATTTCATATGGATTATCCCATTTCTAATCCTTCACTTCTGGGTGCCTTCTAACCTACCACCTTTCCAAGCTGTGAGAAAGCCCTGCAAGTGTTTGCTTGGTCAATTATGCATCCAGTATTCCAACCCTGCATCCCAGGTGTCTCCAGAGCACATCCACAGATGTGCTCTACCCATACCCAAGCAACTGGACAATTGCTGGTTACTTTTCTAGGAAAAGAAGATGGCAAAAAGTAAGACTTATAAATACTTCATCATTTAAGTAATTAATACTTAATGATAATAATTATAGCTTGAAATTTTATTCTCTTCAGTACAACACCTGATTTCTTTCTTATTTTGTATTTTTCTCATGGGAAACCCTGTATCTAGAATTTTATATAGGGTGACAGAATTGTTTGGCTACATGTTTCATTGAGATACCTTCACATGAGAATGATTCTGAGCTGTGTAGTTTGTTCAGTGAGTTCTTTACCCTCTTGTTTGAGGACGAGCAACAGGATAGGATGCACCTGAATGTGGAAGACTGAGGGGGTGTGGGGAGTAGCAGAGCTGGCATTCTTATCCCTTAGTACTCAGACTTTCATTTCATTCAGAACTGAGTCTCACTGGCTAGTACTTCATATGAGATTTAACAATCAAGGGCTTCTTATCCTCAGTCTTTCCATAGGATAAGCTCCAGACTTCTGCCCAGGGAGAGTTGTTGATAGCTGAGTGTGAAGGAAGAAGTCCCAGCTACTCTAATGATAGACTTTTGTTTTATCTTTGTGGTACCCTATCCTCCACTGTTGATAGCGTCCTCAAGTTGGAAGCCTTGCAGAGGTTCTTAGTAAACACATTGGCGTTCCTTTTGTATGCTAGTTAGCTTGTAATTTCTTCTCTAAAAAGTTAGCTACTATTCTTCCTTGTGCTGTCCATATTTAAAAAAAATCCTGTAGGTCTTTTTTGCCTGCTTATAGCTCTCCTATTGTATTTGTTCCCGTGTGCTATTCCTTTTGCACTTTTGCCATTGCAGTGATATCTGGGGAGGAAGAAGAGATAACATGTGTGTCAAATCTTCCTTGCTCTTAAAGGCACTTAGAATCATCTAAAATTGTAAATTCTTGCCAATGAATTTTTCACTCTAAGAATTCTCTCTAAAATGAATGGAATTGATCTAAGCTTTTATACATGCAAATTGCCTACTATATTCAAGAAAATCTCCTATTAGTAGCTTTCTGTCTTATTTTTTTCAGGAGATGTTTGAGAAATAAGGGTGCTTTTACCTTTAAATCAGGATCTGAAACATCTTTATAAAATTCCATCAGAGACATCATAACAATGTCTCCACTGGCTGGCCTCTCTCTCATGGATCAAAAATATCCCAGATTCTTCTTCCATTTACCTTAATCACAGCATGTGTCATTGATGGTGAACATAAAAACCAATGTGAAAGCAAGGTCAAGCATCTCAAAATAGTTATTTTGACCATGACAGCAATAAATGTCAGTTTACTCCATTACTTGGCCTCAGGGATGAAAATTTAGTTCTACAAAGAAGTTTGAATTAAATATTTTTCATCATGAATTGACTAATTAGTTCAATTAAATGTCTAAGCTAGGTTGTGCAGGGGGCATGCATACACATTCTTTATGTGCTGATATCCTGGGGGCTAGGGATCACCTGGCACATCTATCAGATCAACTGAAGACCAGAGGTAGCATGAATCTGGAGATAAGCTCAGTAAGAGTGAATGGTGCTTATCTCTGAAGATCTGGTCAATACGAATAGTAAACTAACTGGGAGACCCTAACCTATGAGTGACCCACAAAAGTCTGGTGCTCTCTCCCTAAGTCCTCTCTCCCTCTGGCTGGGAATGAATCCAGAGGTTCCTAGTTGAAAGGCATGTGAGCTCTGAGCCTGCCCAGGGAAATCACCTTCAGGGTTCTTGGAAGTGTTCATACTTGTTCCCCTGGAGCTCCTGCACCTGCCTTTAGTGTACTAAGGACTCTCCTGGCTCAGGAACCCTTCAGAGAACTCATTAAAAGACACTGCTGGAAAGTTGCCTCAGGCATCTTGGCAAAGATGAAAAAGAAACTTTTAAATTGATCTCTAAGGAATAGAAACTATTTCAGGATTTTAAAAGTGTCAGAAAAAAATCTCTGTAGGGGCTCATTAAAACTTTGCCACTATTAATTACACCAGCAGTGCTCTCAGCAGGCAACCCAAGGGACCATGGGGATCTCTGGCCTTTAGAGAAGTCGTTCTGATGACTCAGCCACAGGGCAGCAGAGCTGATGTTCTCCCCAAGTCTGGAGAGGCTCTCCTGTGAGACTGGAGCTCCCAACGTCTTATCAATGAATCAAGCTCTTTGCCCATTTACACACTTAAATAAGAATAACAACTGAGATAATTGCCACACATTCAGGTACAGTGTTAAGACATTTAGATGCATTTTTGTCAGCCATCATGATAACGTGTAAAAGTGAACATCTATTACTCCCCTGTTCATAAAAAAAAGCAAGTTTAACCAAATTAAATAACTCATCCAAGATCATATGAGGAACAGTCCCAGAATTTAAAACTGATCCCAAAGCCTTCTCTAGTTTTCTGTGATACAGAGTCCAGCATAAATCAAACACACTCTATGCCTACTCATTTTCTCTATTCAACCATCCAATCACCTGATGTTTTCTATGGAAACATTGAAGAAGACGAAACAAGGTAACAAGGCAATATAAGCTGAAGCTTACATCCTGAAAGAGGACATAAGCTAGAACGTCTTTAAATTAATATTATTCCAGTTTCAACATCTCATGCTGCTAGCATATACACGTCCCTGTTGCTATCAATGCCAGATTCAACTCTGCCATTCCCTTCAGACATGTTCCATTTAGGTGTCTTTTCTTATGCATAAATGTAATAGAATCTTTTTAGATAGGCAGAAAATGAATTGATAGCAACCAAACCAGACCAGTCAGCTCCCTTATAAGCCTTCACCAAGGCTCAGACTATGGGAATTGATTGGGGTTAATAAACTACAGAGTTGGCGTAGGTTCTGCAAGAATCAGATGCCATGACAAGAGTGGCTATGCAAGAGATTTACAATGGAAACACCATGACAAGACTGGGAGAGTCTTGGATGCAACTCTGATTCCTGTGAAGAGTCATTGGATGCAACTCTGATTCCTGTGAAGAAGAGGTAAAAGGAAGCAATTAAGACACATGAATCATGGAGGGTCACAGCCGAAAAAAAAAGATGACACAAGTGGTGGTCATTCTAGGGCCATTTAATAAAGGAACTATTGACAAAGGTAAAGCACATGGAATGGTGTCAAGTCCCAGCATGGTACAGGATCTTGCACTGGTGATAAAACTCCTTTATCACTTCTTAGCCTAAAGGTGAAGGTGAATTGCTGTTATTACTTGGAGGCAAAGAGGACTACCTGGAAGGAGTTGTCTGACAAGATCTGCAGTCTTGAGTCAGAAGGACCTGTTCACCTGACCCTGCAGGAAGTGAAGAAGTACTCCACCACTGTCTTCTCCTTTTCTCCTGTATCTTGTCTTTGCTTCCAATGGGAAGCCAGAGGACAGAAAAGCCCCATGCTGTAGTCCTTACAGCTTTGTCTTACAGTGAACAGGGCAAGTAGAGAAAGATGGAGTGTGGATATGGAGAAAAGAATGCCAACTCATAAATGTAAGAAGGAATGGCAGAATTAGAAGATACTATTTTCCGCCTGCTTAATAAGCAGGCAATGGATGCTAAACTAATTAGCTGTAAATATCTTAGGAAATAGGGTCCTCACATAATCCCAAAGATTCATGCTGCAGATTCATTACTTGCAAAAGGGGAAAGACCCCTTAAGATAAAAAAGTGTGGTGAAAACCACTTACCAAATCACCAAACTTAGCAGTACTGACAATGGGACACACTGGTATCATGTGCCCCTTGATGTGACATGCTAGGACAAACACAACACAGCCTGCATAGAATTCCTCTCCCAAAAACTTATACCTGAATCTAGATATGAGGAATCTGAATCTCAGTGCATGCTACAAAACAACTAGCCTGGAGTCCATGAAGAATGTCACAGACAAAAGAGAAGATAAGAGAACCCTTTGAAATGAAATGAGACTTAACAGAGATGAAACAAATGCAGTGAACAATCTTTGATTAGATCCTGAATTGAAAAACAAAACCCAAGTTCAAAGAGTCATTTGTAAGTCATGCTATTCTATCAATGTTGAATTTCATGAATGTTATTATTATGGTATTTTGTTTGGCATTTGTTTTTAGAAAAAACTTGGTACATTATCCAGCAGTGAGCAAGGGAGTATATGAACATATTTCTATTTTCACTTGCAATGTGTAAAATGCACTTTTAAGGAGGGGACTGTATATATATATATATATATATATATATATATATATATATATATATATTCTTTGGACTGGATAATGCTTTGCCGTGGGGAGCAATCCTACGGATTGTAGGATTTTAAGCATCGTCCTTGGTGTGTCCACCCACTAGATTCCTACTTGAACTCCTTCAGTCATGGCAATAAAAAATATGTCCATACATCGCCATATGTCCTCTGTGGAAGAGGTGCAAATCTCCATAGAAACATCTATACATATATTAGTATCTATATCTCTTTCTGTGTTATATGTATGTGTGTATACATATATGTATGTATATATGTGTGTGTGTATATATATATATATACATACATAATTACCTAATAAGAGAAAGCAGTGGAGGTAGATGATAAATAGAAAATGTGTCAAAATATTAATAATTAGGAATTTATAATTATAAGAAAAGATATGTGTTCATTGTATTGGTCTTTTCCAAGTTCTGTATTAAAATTTCACGATAAAATTAGGAAATAACTGAATTAACTCACTTGCCATAAAAAGTCTTAGCAAACTGAGAGTGGACAGGAACTCCCTCAAATGGTAAAGAGCAGGAACAAAGAAAACCATTCTCAACATTTTAATTCAAAAATGTCCTGAAGTTGTAAGGAGGTGAAATGAATGAAGAAATAGTAACAAAGATTATTTACATCAGAAATGAGAAATAAAAGTCTCTCTATCCTTAGACACCCTGATCATGTGATATCTGTATATACCAAATGAGTGATGAGAGTAAATAGCTTGTTTTGTTCCTGCTTTAAGGAGAAATTTGTCTTTCACCATTTGAAGGCATTCTTATCTATTACTCTATCATGAGTAGACTTCAAATCTTTTTTTCTGCATCTAAAATGTGATTCTATGGTTTTATTTTTGATTGTTAATAAGGTTAATTATATTAATTAATTTTCAGAGGTTAAGGAAAATGTCCTTTTCTGGGATAAATCCTACTTAAGTATGAATTGAGGGTCTGCTCAATTCACATCTCAGAGATTGTAGTTTTCATCTGTATGCTTCCTCTGCCTTCTTAAACAGACTGTGGAAATTTACAATACCTGTGTCAGTACCTTTGTCTACTAATTTCATCACCTGACTCATTCTGGATCTGCTTATACAGATTTCTGGATATTTTCCTGGTTTTTTGCACACCTCAGAATACTTGATTGAAATAAAGATATAATTTTATACTGGACTTGATATTTTCTTAAATTTCCCTTAAACATTTTTGAGTTTTATTCTGGAATACAATTAAATAAATTGAGATAACCTGTTCTTTTTGAGGCTTGCTGGCTTTCTTCATTAGGGTCAGAACAACCTTAGTCCAGGGCGTCTTTATTTACATGGTTGATTCCAACTATTGATTCTACCATTCATTCCAACTTTCCTAGGACTCTATCAATGGTGAACATGTTTACAGGTGTTTTCACTCAGTTGATGGGAACACAAACTGTTCCTGGCCCTGTGTGAACTCTTAGGAGACTTGTTCCCTGTTCTTTCACCCCAGCCCCATTAGTTTTCATAACTAAGTCCATACTCGGCTACAAGTTTGAGGAGAACTCTATGGATCCGGGGAGATCAATCTCTCTCTCTCTCTCTCTCTCTCTCTCTCTCTTTCTGTTGATAATATTGAGCATGTTGATATTTTCCTGTTGATAATATTTTCCTGTTGATAATGATGAGCCTAGCATCTTAGCATTCCAAAAGTTCCTAGGGAGTAAACTGAAGCCATCACTGAGCTCCACTAGGAACACTTCCTGTAAGACCACCCATGGACCTGGCTTGGATCAGAGAAGTAAGTAGAAAAGATAGACTAAATGTGGAGTCACACAGACAAGTCTTATTTGCATGAAGAGGATTATCTTTGGGGAGATGGGTCAGAAGGAGAGATTTTCGTGTTGTTAAAAAGCCTCACAGATGAAAACTTCTGCTGACTGTGCAACATAAAGCCCTGGATCATGAAATTTCCTATGATTTTTGTTCTTTCTTCTCATGAATCCACTGCAATACACTTGTCTAGGAAAATATCATCTGCTTCAAAGACAGTTGAAAGGAACCAAAATAGCATAGTCAATGCTGGTTATTTACAGTAGTTATATTCTACAAAGCACTGGGTTAACAATTACTGAGCTTCTTCAACAGGAGAGGACAGGCGGTAAGCAATGGATCATTATTTGTATGACTATGATAAGTATAAATATGATGATTAAGATGGGGCAGAAATCAAATGATAAACACATGCATGAAAATAAAAAGTAAATATAAATAAGATTTGGGATGAAAAGAAATAGGTGATAGTATAATCCTAACTTCCTCCCTTTGATATCAAGTAAATGATATGGAAGTACATTTATTTGAGAAGAATAAATACTATGAACAACTGAAATCAAGTGGGGGAAGAGATGGAAGAAAGGCAGGATAATGAGTGCACAGACAAATTCCATTATTGCCCATAGTTGTTACTAGCTACCAGTAGCAGGTAATTCAATGTAAAGAAACAGAAGATTAAGAATGTTGTACAAAATTACTCACCTGAAACATAACAGCCAGAATGAAACCATATTCCTCTTGATTATTAGAAGAATATACACAAAGAATAAAATGTACACATATTCCTCTTAATTATTAGAAGAATATACATGAAAAAGAAAAGCAACATAGCTTTTCTTTCAGTCTTCCAGTTCATAAGTAGAATATTTATTTTATGCATTTTATTTCTCTCATAATACTTTTAGGTTTTCAGCATGCAAATCTTCACATATTTTATTAATATATATCTAAGTAGTTCAAGTTTCTGTGTTGATTCTTCATAGACAATCTTATGATCTATGAGTAAAAACAGATTTTTATTCCTTTCTAATATGGCTTTTATTTCTTCTTCTTATTATAATTATTAGTGCATATTGATTGCACAAATAAGTGGGTGGCACTGTGGCATTGCAGTATGACATATATCATGCTTTGAACATATCCATCTTCCTTTCTTTCTCTCTCCCTCCTTCTCCTCCCTCCTCCTTGACTCCTTCTCTTTCCCTCAAAGTCCTCTTCTACTTTCCATCTTTTCTTGGTTGCTTGTTTAGTTTTCATATATGAGAGAAAATATGTGACACTGTCTTTCTGTTTCTGCCTAATCTCTCATATCAAGACAGCCCCCATTTCCATCTATTTTCCTTCGAGGGACATGATTTTATTCCCCTTTATGGCTAAATAATACTCCATTATGTACACATGACACTTTTTCTTTATCCATTCATCCACTGATGAGGACCTAAACTGATTCCATACCTTGCCTATTGTGAATAGCACTGCAATAAACATGGGTGTGCAGGTGCCTCTTATATGTGCCGACTTTGTTTCCTTCAGGTTATATACTTAGGAGGGGTATAGTAAGATCATATAGTAATTCTATTTTTTTGTTTTTTGAGGAATCTTCATATTGAATTCTATAGAGAGCATACTAATTTACCTGCCCACCTACAGAGTTGCCAACTTCTGTTATTTTTGTTATTTTGATTTTTAGTAATAGCCATTCTGATTGAGTTAAGATGGAATCTCAAAGTAGTTTTGATTTGCATTTCCCTGATGGCTTAAGACACAAAAACACTTTTTAAAATATATTAATCCACCAACCTCAACATAAAACTAGATGATAGAACCCAGACCAAACATTTCACTTATAATAATAAATGCCAGTAAATTTAAACTCACTTAGTAAAATAATTTACAGTTTGGATATTTAAAAAAAAGTTCAATTCTACTTTGTTCACAAGAAACAGAAGCAAACAAAAAGACTCAGAATGCTTGGAAAGAAAAATCTGAAGCTGGGCGTGCAGTGGCTCACACCTGTAATCCCCAGCTACTTGGATGGATATGGAGAAGATTGCAGTTTGAGGCCAGCCAGGGTAAAAAGCAAGAGTGCACCTCAATCAATGGGCATGATAGTGCATACTTGAGTTCCCGGCTACACAGGAGGCCATCGTCAGGAGGATTGCAATTTGCTGAGACTGACCGTGGGCAAAAATTTCAGATCCTACCTGCAAGATAACTAAAAAGCAGAAAAGGGCAGGGTTGTGGCTCAAGTGGTAGCAAGCTTGAAGCCCTGAGTTTAAACACCATATGACAAAATTAAAAAAAAAAAAAAGACCATGACATTCTAGAAAGACACGAACAAATGTAAAGCAAGAGTTGTAAACTTGATATGAAATGAGGCTTAATTCAGACCAGAAATATGAATATCATATAAAAGCATTCAGTAGGACCAAATAATGCATTAAAACCAAAGCTATAGTAGTTAAAACTATATAAACTCTAAATGAAGTAGGGTCGGTGTTCATACATTGAAAGCTACTAGTGACTAAATAAAACAGAAGTAATTGGAGACCTTTCTCACCCAATAAGAGAGCACAGGGGAAACTGGTTTTCAGGGGAGTAAATAGTGTAACTAGTAAAGCGAATCAAGTAATATTATAGACCCTGAATCCTGAAAATAATGAACCTTTTTTTCAAACTCTAAAATTTCCAAATACTAATGCAAATAAATGGAAAATATCAAGCTCAAAGAAAACTAATTTCAAAAATTAGAACTAACACAGACACTATTTTCTAAACACAATTCAAAAAAACCCATAGCACTGTATAGAAAATTAAGTTTTCAAAGTATTTTAAAATTTCAACATTTTCAAAATGCCTAAACACAATGTGAAAGAAGTCTTACAACACTGCATAGTGACGTAATGAACCCAACCAAGTGGAAAACCTTTCCGACTTCCCTAAAAGGAAGATCGAACATTATAAACACGGGCCAGTTTCCCCAAGCAATTCAACAAATAGCACGCATCTTAGTGTAGGTAGCGACAAGATTTATATTTTAACTTAGATAGTATGATGCTGAAGTCATGTGGAAAAGTAAAAAGAATGAACCACAGGACATCGAAGAGGAGTTAGAAGGAATCCTGGCCATTTTGCGTTTCAAAACATCCTAAAACTCTAGTGATGTAGACAATGAGTCACTGCTGCATGGCTGAAGAGAAGTGCCACTGAATCCAGATAAGATGCTTTCAGTAAATAAACCCACATTGGGAATTTTTGTTTGTGATGAGGATGGCCTTTCAGATCAGTGAGGCTGAGATGGAATGTATAAGTAATGTCCCAAGACTGCTAAATGTAGTAGAAAATTAAAAAATTGGATTTATGTTTCTAACTTTACACTGTTAGGTAAACTCCCAGAATCCCAGTTTCATTCCCAAGACATTGGGAAGTAAGGGACACATTTTCACTATATTCTCTGAATTTCAAACCATGCCAATGTATAAACTTTTAAAACAAGCTAACTACAAAGAGCTTAATTCTGTATTAAAGTAGTGTATTTGTTTATTGCTTTTCAATTATTTGCATCCAACCTAAAAGTTTATTTCACATAATGGATGCTCAGACCTATGCAGAACTCCAGGAGCTTTTTAGTTTCTAACCTTGGTCTAATCGACTGTATCATGGAGAATGCTGCACCAGGTGATGTTCGGGGCCTGTCTTAGTACTAACTGCAATACAAATTTTATTGTTAGGCATTACTCACGTTTCCCACTAGATGGCACCAACATCAAATAAACGCTACTTTAAAAATTGATTTTTTTTTTTTTTAAATAAGTGGTAGAAAAAAATATTCTGGACAGGTAAATTATTACCTATAATAGTTATAATTTGAGAAATAAATTAGAGATATATTAATACATCTGTGGTAGACACCATTGGACCATCAAGATAAAAAACATAACCATCACCTCCAAAAGTTTCCTTGTGTCCTATTGTGGTAGTTTTTATTTTTTCCTTTTTATTGTGAGAACACTTGAAAAGATATCTTTCCTTTTACTTTAGTTTATAGTACATAATACAGAATTATTAACTGTAGACATTAGGCTGTACAACAGATGCCTGGAACTTACTCATCTTGCAAAATTGAAACTTTATGTCCATTAAGCAACAATTTTCCAGTTCCCCTTCCACCCAGCTCCTGGCAACTGCCATCCTATGAGTTTTGCCATTTTCGATACTTCATATAAGATAGTATCACTGATCTAGGCATATGTATAACCCCAACAAAATGTGTACATTAAATATGTGCAATTTTGTATAGCAATTATACTTCAATAAAACAATAAAATTATAGAAAATCATAGTTTTATTTTTTAACTGGGCAGTTATTTGCAAATAAATAATGAGGAGTATTCTGTAAAAAGTTATTTGGAACAGTATTTGTGAAATTAACCTGAATTACCTTATTTAATAAATATTTACTGATTGCCTGCTCTGTTTACAAAATGATGGTTGTCTGAAAGCACACAAACATAAGTCATTCATGAGGACACTTATAAAAAAATGGAGGCAACATTAAAGATTTTTAAATCATAATACAGATTAAAAATGAGAACTTCTAAAGGGTGTAGGTACTATTTTCAGCTACAGAAATTGGCTGTGGAAATTGGGGCATTTTAGGTAAGTTTGGGGTCCTTAGTTCATATTGTTGTGTTACAATAGAAAAGCATATTGAAGCAGAAAGTTGAGAATATTGAATGTCAAACTGAGGTCTGTGGATTTCATCCAATAGATAATGGCACAAAATGGAAGACTTTTCATGCATTGTCTCATGGCCAGAACTATGGTTTAAACAGGTACGTCTGCTGATTATGAGGTTATTTGATGAGAATGAGGTGACAGAAGCAGGGCTGCTGGTTGAAGGGATATGACAGTATGTACATACAGGTGAGACATGATGATGTCAAAAGATGGGTGATGGAAAGAGTGATGAAGGCCATAAGGTGTCAAGGTTGGGCTGAAGTTGGGGAAAGCAAAATGAGGACAGAATAATAACTGGACAACTTGGAGCAAAATGGAGCCAGTCTTGTTTTTGTGAGTGATGAGCATCTTGGCCCTTAGGTGCTAACACTCTGGTGTTTCTCCTTTACCAAATCCAGGTTGTTCTGTACTGCACTGCACATTTGCTACCAGTTTAAAAACCTACTAAATCTCTTGAGTCAGTGTAGAATTTCAGCACCACATAAAGCAAATCCTGCATAGCTGGGTCTTTGTTGAGTCTGTTAGATACAGAATTGTGTTAATCCTTTGGATGCATCTCTTAAGGAAACTTTTCAAGACAGAGAAATACCCATGGAGAGTTCCAGGAAACTTCTTTTTCCCTTTCCTTCCTTTCAGTAGCACAAATCCCATTTAATTTGGTTTTGTTTAGTTAATACTCCTAACTGAATGCCAATACTCTAAGGATACCAAGAAGACTAAGACAAAATTCTTGCTCCTTTGTGCTCAGAGATAAGATTATAGGACAGAGGATTGTGCCTCAGGTGGGTAGGAGGGGACGCTAGTTGGTAAGACGCCTGGAGGAGGTGATGGTAAGTAAACTTGGAGAATGAAATACTAATAGCTAAAGAAGAAAGGTTGTTTTGGTCCCAGGAAATAGACAGGAAGGCTTGAAACGGCATGCTGTGATTTAGAAACTACAAGATGCTTGAGAACGTGAAGTCCTAGTCAAGGGTATGGGCGATGGTGCTGGGGAGGTAGGGGCTGAGGTAAGAAGCCTAGGCAGGAGCACGACAAGCAGAGCTTTGGGAGCAGCACCAAGGCCATGTCTGTGGCTGCAGATGTGGAGAGAAACCTAACATGCTTCACAGATGCAGGTGATAGGAACAGATTTGCATTTTAATTTTGGCATGGGTGGTATTTTAACTGAAAAACAAGCAATACAGCATTTTTTATTGTTAGGATGGTTGAGGGTACATTATAGCATTAACAAAAATTCTTACAATATATCAGATATATAATACTTGAATTCACACCCTCCATCATTCTCCTTTATCCCTCCATCCCCCCATTCCTGAAATAGTTTCAATAGGTCTCATTTTTCCATTTCCATACATGTGTACACAGTATCTGTACTATAGTCATTCTTCTACACCCTTTCCCCACCTCCTTACCCCCCTCACACTAATACCAACCTCCCCCCAAGTAGGACCTGTTCCACCCTCCTATTCTCTAATTTTGTAAAAGAAAAAAATGATGTTTTTGTTTGTTTAAGATAGCTACACAGGGAGTTTACTTGTGACATTTCCACGTATTTATGCATTATAACCCAAATTATTTAATCTCCTATATTTTTCTTCTTTCCTTAGACCCCTTCTTATGGTGGTTTCGACAGGTTTAAAAATTCTGTGTTCATTCTTGTAGCAATACAGCATTTTAAACAAGAAAATATGAGGAAATAATATGAGGAAGTGAAGAAGGAGGAAGAAGACATACAAAAATCTTGCAGTCTGTCCACTTCTAGGCAAACATTTCTTAAAATTTAGTAGCTATACTTGCAGATTTTTTTCTGATAAAGCAGTTTCTATGGACCATGTGCTTTCAGCATTCCATGGGAGTCTTTCAAGGTCTCAATCAACATGAACCAAAGAGGGAAATGTCCCAGATGTTAAATATTCTCCCTGCAGAGTTAGAGCAGCCACTTTTAGTACTGAGCCTGATGGTAACCATGACAACCTCCATAACAAAATGAAAGGTTGACGAAGCTGCTCTGATCAAGGATTTTTGCCTGTTCATTTGATTCTTCACAATTTTAATATCAAGTAAATGACAGCCAGCTTTATGTGCGTGCCAACAGAAATCCTAAATTACCTAAATCTTATATTTCAGCATAATATGCTTCCACTCATGATGTCAAAAATGGCCCAGTCCAAAGGTGTTCTAAGGAATCTGACAAAGAACAAGAGTAGGAAAGGAAACATTCCATACATATTTTGCCACTCACTACTATTCTGTCTTGAGGTGAGATCCCCCGTGCAGTGTGGGAGGGAGTAGGTTCAAGTTTCCCACTGACCTTCAGTCAATTAGTATTTGACCCCCTATTCTCTCCTCTGTTCTCTTTATGGACGCTTCTTTTTTATTCTCATAGATGTACATTCCCACATGTGCTGTACTTTATAGACTCACACTGCACAACATTTTTGTAATGCAGCCCCAGAGACTGTGCTTTTCAATCACCACACTGTACTCTTCATGACTGGCCCTTTTTATGATTCAGGCTTTGATAAAATGTTACCTCTTCTTCAGCCCTCCTTCACTGCTCTCCTAGAGATTTCACAGTCAGATGCTGTCATCACACTGCTGCCATCTTCATCCACCCCACTGCCCAAATCTACTCCCTAACTCTTCTAAGACTAAGAGCCTGGGTCCTATCATCTGTATCTCCCAGCTGCTTTTGCTGCCTGGCTTCGGGATGGATTCAGCCAATGGAGGTGCCAATAAGAAATGAAAGGTCAAAAGCGGGTGGGGATGTGGAGAGAGGAGAGAGGATTGCAGGATTTCCTTTCAATTCTTGCTGTACTTTGTACTGTCTCCAGCCTAGCTGAATCCTTCCAGATCTGCTGCTCCCCCCAGGTGGCCCACACTTCATAGCTGGGTTCCAGGATAGCTTTGGTGAGTCTACCTCCTTTACATGTCCTGCAACCATAGAGATGTAAATGGCTTCCTCATGTTGCTGATCTCTGATGCCCCAGTATCCCATATTTGCTCCTGTAACCCAGTCCAGACTTCTGTAAGCAGCAGTTCCATTTAAATCACACTGAGAGAGAGAAGTCAAGCTCAGAAAGACAAATATTGCATGTTTTCACTCATACGTAGAATCTAGACCTAAAAAAAAAAAAAAAGATGTACCATGAATGCAAATGGGAGATTGCATAAGAGGGGACCAGTAGGAGGAGGGAAAGGAAAAAGAGGGGTGGGTAATGGAGGAATGAATATGATTGAAGTACATTATATGTATTATGAAAACAGCATAATGAAACCAGCTGAAAACTATGAAAAGGAGAGATGGGAAATAAGAAAGAGCAATAGAGAGTGTTCAAAATACATGATATGCACGTTTGGAAATTTACAATGAAGCCCCTTTGTATATGTTAATAAACAAAATTTTTTCATTTGAATAACCCAGGGTACATTCTGTTTCCCAGCAGGAATCTGACTGACAAAATCAACTTATTCTCTTTTTTTTCCTCATGACTTATTTTTTGCAACCTGAAGTCATCATGTTTATATTTTGTTTCTCAGGCTTAGCAATTAAAATTCATAAATGGAAATGTCTTGCTTACTTTATTTAATTTTGTATTCTGAGCATGTAGTAAATGCTTATCTTATTTACTTATCGATGAATTTATTTATTAAAGTAGATACATATTAAATTGCCCTCCAGGGAAAAAATGTAACTGTGTTTTTGTCAAGGAGATGCCTTAAATCAAAATATTTTTGTCAAATGCATCCTGGAAAGAGAGCAGCCTATAACAGACTCTGATGTGGCAGCTGAGTTCCAGCAGTGGCAGGAAAGAGTCAAGTGCCTTTCAACACAGTCTGCAGCCCACCAATCACAAAGGACCTTCTCCTTTAATGCATATTTGTAATTATTAAAATTAATGTTTTAGTTTAAAAATTCCCCTCTCTCAAAAGGCAGTCAAGTAAAGGAACAAGCAGGCTGGGAGTTTGGACTGTTAGAAAAACTGAATTTTAATTACAGAACTCATGTTCATTCTCACCCACTACATGCAGGTGAATACAAATGTTTATTGATAAAGCTTTGGACACTGTTGAGGTTGCAAGGGAAAACCTGAGGAGCAGTGAGTCCTCCTCTGAAGAATAGGCTGCATTTCCACAGGATGGAAATTGGAGTATGGTTTGGGAAGGTGGGGTTAAGCAGAGAACTTTGAAAAAGAGGATGAGTTTAGACAGAATGATAACATGGAGGGAGAAGACTCAGGACAAGGTATAAGAGGGTAAGTGTAATGGAAATATTATGTACTTACGTATGAAAATGAAAAAAAAGAGACATGTTGAAACTATTCCAGGAACGATGGGGGACAAGATAAAGAATAATGATGGAGGGGTAAATTCAACTACAGTGTATTTTAAGAACTTTTGTAAATGTCACAACGTACCCCCAGTATAACAACAATATAATAGTAAAAAAGAAAGAAAAGTTCATGGAGTCCTCCCCTTGGGAAGGCCAAAGCTTTCTGGTGACTCCTCTTGTATTATATGTAAGAGTGAAGCCAGCTAGAATGTCAATTGCTGACCTTTTTTAATACCTTAGTCTCAGTGAGTAAACCAGTTCACCCATGTCGTCTGAGCTGTCTAGTCATGTGTGCCAACACTGTCATTATTTTAGCCAGTTTGATCTTGGTTTCCTATTGCCTATACTGGAAAGACTCCTAATCAACACTGAATCTGCTACCAGAAATGGGTGCAACATGAAGCCCCTAAAAGGTAAAATTGGTTATGATGAGAACAGATGGAAATATGAGGACCTCTTTCTCAGGCAATGGTGTTGACAGTCTTCATAATTTGGCAGGGAGACAGGTGGTTACAGTGCCTCTCTGGAGATTCAGATATGATCTAGCTTGACAGGCATAAGATAGATAGAAAAATAGACTTAATAGGAAAATTTCAGACCTATTGTTTATTACCTATGGTTTAACTAGAAAGAAATGAGCTCAGGCTGTGAGTGTCTGGATATAAACGAAGAAGCACATAGGTTTTTTTTTTTCCCCCTTGGCTAAAGGAAGCTTTTTTGTCTTTAACCCCCAATTCAAATGATCAGAACTCCACTAGACTTGAAACTTACAGAAAGTAAAAGGCTGAACTCTCTAACACTAGCTACGATGAACTCTATTCAGAGGACTTCTGAAACTCCTATTATTCCTGACATAAATTTTCTATTCCTTCTGTGAAAAGCCATTGACTTGCAGGGACTTTAGTCTTGAGGCCAACTGCAAGCTGTTGGTTATACTCATGGAACCATTATTTCAATTCATTCTGGAGTGAAAGTCAAAGTGTGTGTTGTCATTAAAGAGAAATAGGGAAATGGGTGTGGAAGGCTTATTTCTAGATCATGTAGAAATTCCGAGACTTAATTTTATATTTTTGTTGATTTTGTGTAAATTTTTATTAGCACAAATTAATTGTACAAAGTTGTTTCATTGTGTTATTTACATGCATGTATGCAATGCTACTCTTCATTTCATACTTTTTCAGTGATCATCTTCTTTAAATGATAAAAAAATACATTCTTAAAAAATTGTGAAAAGGCAAAATAGTTTCCTTGAGTTTTCTACATATTCATATATGAACCATTATATTATTCATGACTGGATACTCGCACAATGGCTGTCTGAATTCTGGAGAGCCAGAGAAATCAGTAGCTTCTCAATCCAAGAAGATAAAAGCCTCAGAACAAGAGGGACCAATGATATAGCCCCAGTCCAAAGCTGAAGACCTGGAAGTTCCCTGGAGGGCTGCTGGTATGAGTTTACCTTGAAAGACTAAAGAAGCTGGAGTCTGGTTCCTCAGGCAATGCAGAAATGGAGACACCAGCTCAGGAAATACTAAGCTTGCTCATACTGGCTGACTTCCTCCTTCTGCTTTTTGTCAGTCTAGGCTCTCAACTTATTATATGGTACCACTGACATTCAAGGCAAGTCTTTGTCCTCCATTGTAGCCCTTATGCCAATTATCTCTGGAAATGCCTTCTGAGACACACCCAAAAGTGTGCTTTACTAATCTAGGCATTTCTCAATCTAAGCAAGTTAACAATCAAGAGTAACCATCAGAACCATTTTCAGAAATATGGTCTCTATGAGTCTTAGCATGCTGTAGCCTTCTCATGTCCATAGGTACATGCTGTTGCCATTGATCTAAATTTTACTCCTTAATGGACTGAAATTTGCTTAAAATCAACTGAGAAGTTCAATATATATTCCTGTATACTTCCAGATCCTCTCTTTCATAAAAAAAATAGTTCTAAACTGTCCCATACATCTCTTTTAATCCATCCCACGTTATAACATTAGGCAATGTCAGTCTTACTTTTCAATACCTTGATCATTCCCAAGTTAGAGGACTATGATCAGAGACAAACCACTGTATTTGTAGTGGATTGTTAACACAAGAAATTTATTTAGGAAAAAATAAGTTAATTAGGCTATCGTGGATAAAGCAAGAAGTTACAGCAAAAAATATCCTATTTCCCATTCTCGGTATCTAGGTAGGATTTAGTCAGCTCATATTCTTGGAGTAGACATGTAGTGTCTGTCTTCTGACCATGAATTCACTCATCTTAGCACCTTGGCTAAGATGCCTATGCAAGAGGAAGGTAAGTCCTGATGTTGGGTTTTAAATCATGGCCTGAACAAGTAAAATGCTTCCTTCCCTATGACCAGTGGTCAGATTTTCATAAAAGGTTACCACGAACTTGGAAGCTTAAATCTATTTTCTTATAGTTTTGGAGGCCAGAACTCTGAAATCAAAGTATCAACAGGGTTGCATTTTCTTTGAAAGCTCTGGGGGATAATCCTTACTTGCATCTTCCAGATTTGGGAGACTCAAGGCATTTCTTGGCATGTGGATAGACAGCTCTAATCTCTACCTACATACTTCCAAATCCTTCTTTGCTGTCTTCTCCCCTTCCTTCACACTTAAAGAACATATTACAGGGCTAAGTTCCACCAAAATAATCTAGGGTGATATCACTGTGAGATCCTTAACTTCACTTGATTTTAATGACCTTTCCCAAGGAAGTTTCATAAACGTAAATTCCAGGTTGAGAATATGATCATATCTTATTGGGAGCCACCATTCAACCCACTACTAAATGTATATATGTATGCATGAATGGGTGTGTGGATGGAAGGATGAATTGCATATGTGCAAATGTGCTATCTGCTATGTGGTTCAACTCATAAAGATGATAAGTTTTGTATTGTTATTATTTTACCTTACAGGAACACAAGGGATATTTAATAAACATTAGTTGAGTGAATGAGTATAATGCATTAAAATATATATCATGTGTGAAAGTCACATATTTATATTTAGCTTTATGAAATTCTTTCTATGTTTGGATAGTGATAATCACATCCTCAGGGCTTGGGTCTCTGAGCAAATTACTAAATCTAGGTACCAGACTTGTACCATCACTACCCAAACTCACCCATCATGAAGCAGGGCAGCCTAAACTTGGAGTTCACTTCATGTGTCACATATTACAAATAGCTTGTTTCCATGTGAATTGAACCACTAAACTGCTACAAATTACCTTGTCTCTGTTGGGGCAGATTCCTACATTGTTCAGATTGTAACATTTAATTTGCCTAGTTTATGCACTTAGGAATTCCTTTCCTAAAGAGGTCAAGGATCCGTTATTAATTCTCAGTTTTCTTTGAAACAGAATTTAAGAGAATTTAACAAGAAGCCCTACTCTCACACTGTCCATTACCCAGGCACTTGTGGAAATAGTAAAGAAAAAATATCCCCTTATATTTGCAGCCTTCCAGACTATTTACATGGACCCTAGTCAGCATAGGATGGTTTTAGACAAATAAAAGTGTATAACCTTCCAAACTCACTTCCCCAGGTAAACCCCAACCACAGTGTACTTTGCTTAGATCTTACACTGTCCCAGGTTTTTAATCGTGTTGGTAGATCCTCATAACCACTATGCAAGTCATGTAGAACAAGCTTTATTATTCACATGTGTTTCACACGATTCAGTATTTCAGAAAGTATAGATAATTTGTCCAAAGTTACAAGGAAAACTATATCTGGTGCTGAAACATAAATGGTTGTCAGAGTTCTTAATCCTTCATTATCTTATCTCTATTGAACATGTCTTTGCCTATTACATGCACTCATTTAATATTCCAGCATGACTGTGCAATCATAGTTTGAGTCATCTGAATATTTCAGAAAATAATTTCTTTTTTTATGTCCAGGTTTTAAATGTAAATATAGTCATAATTACTTCTTCATTGTATTAAGGAACCAAACACATCACAGAAACAAACATTAAATCATTTCCATTGTAAGACTTGTTTACTTTTGTACATTTTTTTCTCTAAAGTGAGCTGTGCTTCTATTTCACCTGTGTTTCTTTTCTTTTCCAGGAGATAGACTCTCATCTGCTTATTTTTATTTTATTAGCTGTGCTCCCAGTATAATAAATTATGATTCCATCCACATCCCCTCACATTTGGCTTCTACACATGGCTACTGAAGAAGCGTGTTTGTCTCTAGGGAGACCCCACGTGATAGAGAAAGGACTCAGGGCTCAGCTTCAGTAAGCCTGGGCTTTGACCTCTGCTCCTTACTGTGGGAGTGTGCTATTTAATTCCTTGGCCATATGTTTTGCTGTTTGTAAAATGGAACAAAGGATCCAAACCAATGCTTCTTACTTCAATAGAAAGAGAAAGCATTCTTGAAAGTGTTTCTTGTACTCATCATATGAAAGATGTTTCAAATGCAGTAGGTGCTCCTGTTTAAAATTGTTCATAAAAAGAATTAAACACCAGCTTATATTGGCATATTACACTGAATGCAATTTAAGGTAGGATTACCTTTGCCATTGGCATGACTTTGATAAAAGGATGGACTTATCTACAAGTCTTATCAAAAGTCTTGTGTACATCTGTAGATAAATAAATGAGGAGAGCAGAGAATCACAGCGGCATGAGAGAAAAATCCCTGTCAAATCCTAAAATTTGGCTGATTGCTTATATCTAAGATGAGCATAGGAAGAGTTACAGGCAGGAGAAGAAAAAGGGAAAAGAAGAGGACTGAGAGAACTTTGGAATCAAAAGAAAAGAATACAAATGAGGGCAGGATAATCCAGCAATTAATGAATTCAATAATATTTATTTAATATCTTCTTTACGCTCATCCATTAGGGGATACAAACAAACATTGTGACATCAAACATTGTTCAGGGAAATATAAAACATAATAAAAGGCAACTGTACAAATGATAGCAGAAAACAAAATATAATTGCACCACAAGGCATGGTTCACTCACAGGTAAGAGCAAGTGCTTTCTTTGAAGCAGAAATAGATTTAACACAGGTAAGCACGGTTTGGCAAAAAGTGTTAGAAGGACTCAAGGAAAAACCTCTTATCTCTTCCACCATGACTGACTCCCAGCCCCTCAAAATGGAATTGTTGAGGGAGCTACTCCGTCTGTCACACTCAGGGAGATGAGAAATCAAGAAGCCACTTAGTGGCTTGTGGAGCTGTTAATGCTTGCTAGTTCCAAATGTGGCTGACTCCTCCTGTTTAATTTAGTTATACATTTACTCACTATCTTAGAAACTCCCCTTGGGTCACAAAGATAATTCTTTTTCTCTAGCTCTATAAGCACAAATCTCTTGCACAGATGCAGACAAAGGCCTGAGATTGGTGTGGATATGATGATGACATGTTTGCACCTTAATGCCCAGCTGAGGCGTAGAAGCAGAAGAGATGGAGGGAGACAGAGGAAGCATTTAATCAGCCTTTTTTCCCCCTAATCCATTGTAACACACTAGTCGGGTCTAGTTGACTAACAGTAGACTAGTTTCTTCAGAGCTTGTTTCACCTCTCGATTCCTTAGGCAATAAATGAAAGGGTTGAGGGCAGGGGTGCCAATAGCATAGAAGATGGAAATAATTTTGTTCACATTGAAGGCATGAATGGCCCGGGGTCGGGCATACATGAAAATCGTGGCTGAATAGAAGATGGTGACCACCACAAGGTGGGAAGCACAGGTAGAAAAGGCTTTCTGCTTTCCTGTGGGCATACGTAACACAGTGGCCAGAATGCATCCATAGGACAGGACAGTGATTGAGAGTGGAAAGAGGAAAATGATCAGGGCCAAGACAAAGTCCACCAACTCAGCAATGGACATGTCTGTGCAGGAGAGAGTAAGTACTGGAGAGATGTCACAGAAGAAGTGATTGATGACATTGGGGCCACAGAAGCTGAGGCGAGAGATGAAGTAGATCTTGGCCAATGAGATACCAAAGCCAGTGGCCCAGGAACCAAGAGCCAGGTGCAAACAAACTCCATGGCTCATGATGGTGGGATAATGGAGTGGACGGCAGATGGCCACATAGCGGTCATAGGCCATGGCAGCCAGGAGAACACATTCTGTGCACATGAGCGCAATAAAGAAGTAGAGCTGTATCATACAATGAGTGAAAGAGATGTGGTTGCTCATGGACCAAAAACTGAACAGCAGCTTGGGCACTGTCACAGAGATGTACCAGGTCTCTAAGAAGGACAGGTTGGCCAGGAAGAAGTACATTGGCTTGTGCAGTGGCCGGTTCTGCTGTATCAACAGGATGATGATCACATTTTCAGCTACTGTTAGAATGTACGCCACAAGGAACACCAAGAACACTGCTGCACGCATGCTCAAGCTCCCAGGGAACCCCACCAGAATGAATTTAGTGACCCTTGTCTGGTTATCCACCTCCATATTAAATTCATAGGGCTTAGCTCTCCTAAAGAAAAGAATTACTTCATCAGGATTTATGGTCAAGTTAACATTTTCATCCTTCCTTATCTGACTGCTGATAACAGAAGATCTTTTATTATATTAGAGTATTTGTGGGATTTTGAGACATGTTCTCACTGGGTAGCCCAGGTTAACCTTTAACTACAGTTCTCCTGTTATTACCTCTTAGGTGCTGGGGTTGTAAGCATGTGCAACCCTGCCCAGTATAGAACAGTTACTTATTAATACCATAGGTTAGATCATGAACCAGATACACTATGCACAAAATATACATTAATTATCAAGTCACATCTTTACATATGTTATGATATCCCATTTAATAATTAATAAACTATGTCTTTGAGAGGTATTAAGTAACTTACCAAGTTCTCACTGACAGCAGGGTAACAATTACATTCAAGACTAAGTCTAAGGCCATGTACTATCAAATATCCTACACTGCTTCATAAACACCTCAACAGTAAATATTCAAAGCTCCTTGGGTCACTTTATTGAAGATATGCAAAATATTAACCACTACTACAACATTGCTTCTAATTCATTCATCTGTCCATGTCCACGTGTTTGCTTGTGTTTTGTTTCCTCTATAAGATCTTAAGTGCCACAGGGAAGAATCCACAAATGTATCATTTTACTCTTGTAACCCCACTATCAGAACATCAGAACAGTGATATATATGATGATATTAATACATATGTATGTACATATATTTATATACATATCTATGTCACTCAAATATATTGAATAAGCATTGATTATTTTTTGTCAAAGAGTAACATAAACTTCTCTATATTCCTTTCCTTTCCAGAATAGATGAGACTAGGAGGGAGACTAGGAGAAGTCTCTTTCTTGGCTGAGCAAATGAATCTCTGGATGTGCAAAGACAGATCCCTAAATTGAGTTTTGAGGTGATATAGATAGAGATTAACTGCTCTTTACAGTAATAAAGGAGTATGTTTCTGTTGGTAGAAATGTAAGCTAGTACAACCACTCTGGAAAACAATATGGAGGCTTCTTAAAAAGCTAAACATAGATCTGCTATATGATCCAGCAATATCACTCCTAGGGATATACCCAAAGGAATGCAACTCAGATTATTCCAAAGGACCTGCACACCCATGTTTATTGCAGCAATATTCACAATAGTCAAGTTATGGAAACAGTCAAGATGCCCCACTACCAACGAATGGATCAAAAAAATGTGTTATTTCTACACAATGGAATTTTACTCAACCACAAAGAAGAATGAAAATTTGTCATTTGCAAGTAAATGGATGGAACAAGAGAATATCATCTTAATTGAAGTTAGCCAGGCTCAGAAGGCCAAAAATCGTATGTTCTCCCTCATATGAGGATTATAGACCTAAAAAAATGCAGTAATATTATTGGACATGGGTCACACACTAAGAGTAGAACAAGTGCAGAAGGAATAGGGAAAGGGAAGAAAACCTAAAACTTAAAAGTGTTTGATGTGCCCACTGTAGAGAAGCAAATAAAGTAATCTTAAACTGACAGAGGTCACTATGGGAAGGTGACCGGGAAGTAGTGAAGAGGTCTGGTAGAGAGGAACCAATTTGGGTTGTAATACACATGTGCATGGAAGTAATGCAAAGAATCTCTCTGTATAGCTATCTTTATATCAAGCTAGCAATAATGCTATATCTTTCTTATTATCTCTTATGCTTTCTCTTCAACAAAATTGGAAAAGAGAGTGGAGTAGGTTCCACCTGGAAGCAAGGGAGGGGGGCAGGGGGGAAAGATGGCCCAAACAATGTGTACACATATGAATAAATCCATAAACAATAAAAAACACTGCACACTTCATGTTACACCTGCCAATTTCAAAGGATACACACCTTGTGTGATGTTACAATGTTCTTTTAACATCAGCTGAGATATAGAAAGGTCTTCTTATGACTCATTCATCCTTCCCATACTATTGCTTTCTTTTCCTCTTCCATCTCTGGGGATGGGGAGCATCTGTCATTGTCTGTGAGGCATGTGAGAGCATGGTATGGGGAGGGCTGGGCTGTTTGGTATGACAGACTTGTGCCTCATTCTAGTTTGTTTGTCACTGATATGCTATGTGACCTTAAAAACTTAACCTCTGGGAAATCCAGTCTCCTCTTTTGTAAATATGAGAATTAATATGGGTTCAGCTAAGTTACTATGGGTGAGAATCCAAATGAAATGATACAAATGATTTTTTTGGGGGATGGAAATCTCATGAACTATTTCCCTGGGCTGGACTTGAACTGATATCCTACTGATCTCAGCCTCACAAGTATCTAGGATTACAGCGCTCACCTTGCATAATATTTTATATTAACTACCTAAAAATATAATATTTTATATTAACTATAAATGATGGTAAGGATGAAAGCTGCTCATGCCCCACCTTAGAGCAGTAAGAAGGGGAGGATAGACCAGTAGGAGGGAGGAGTACTCTGTGCCAAGCATAGTGGTGAGAAAAACAAATTTACTCTCAGGGAGCTTCAAATTCTTGGGGGAAAGAAATGGGTCTCCGGGTATAGAGATTCTTAAAAAAGCAAAGTAGAAATTTAGAAATAAATTGAAAGTATTTTCTGTGAAGGTTAAAAAATAGAAAATAATTGTAGTATCACCTGGAAGGTCCATCTGGTCTTGAGGAGGTGACATTTGAGCAGAGAAAGACTCCAGAATCCAGAATTTGAAGAGCTGAGGTGGGGGAGAGCTGTGCTGAAGTGAAAGCACCACTGCTATATTGTGATGGGTTGCAAAAGAGCCGGAAAGAGGTGGGAAAAGAAGGGAGGGAAAAGCCTTACAGATCATAAGAGGAGACTGAAATAGTAGTGTAAGTGCAATGGGAAGCAAGCAAAGGGTTAAAGGTCAATGGAGCATGGTGTGACTGTTATGGAAAGATAACTACTTTCAAAGTGGATCCAGGAATGCAACAGTGAGAGTTGTGAGACTGGTTGAGAGCTGTTCAGAGAAGGTGACAGTGACCTTGAAAACTGAGGTTTCAGAGAAGTGGGTTGACTTAAGATACATTACAGAAGTAGAATCTTTAACAGTAATTGATGGATTTGAGGGATAGAAAGAGCTCAAGGAAAAAGCTCACCTGTATAGCTTATTACACAGAGGTGTTGCCCCTTACTAAAATAGGAAAACTTAGGACTTTACAGGCATTTTCTTTATAGTGAAGCAGATGATAATGGATAAGAACTTGCAGGGTTATGTTTTTATGAGCTTTAACAAACCATAATCTCTTCTAATAACAATCTATTGAGTTCTTGCCAGGAAATTTGCTGAGTGCTTTTCAAATAATATCCCTTATAGTCCACGAAACAATGTTAATGAGACATTCTCATTCTAATTTCACAGAAGACACTATATGTTTCAGGCATAATAAATAACTTAGAGAATGATAAAATAGAATTATACTGAAGCCCAGGTCTGTCTAAACCAGAGAGGCACAACCTTAAGGACTGACTGAGTCACAACAAAGAAAAAAAGTCAGATTTGAACTCACTATCATATTTACACATTTAAAATTTCTGACTTTTGGAAAATGTTCTCTAGTTCTACTAAAATTTTATTATAGGCTCAAGTCATTAAAGATGGCCCAAATTGAAAATTTTAATTGACACAAGAATATATGCAATTAGATAAACAAAACAAAGATGAACATATTTGGAAAATATATCTCAGATACTAAACAATCATCAGGTAAGTTCTTAAATACAAATACAAGAGAAGAAACCTTCTAGGCAGATGAATCAGAGTGAAAAAAAGTCATAAAGGTCTGAAACAGCCTCGCATATTTAGGAAAGAAATTCATAATGGTCTAATGACTGTATGAGTGTCAAATTGTGAACAAATGAGCAAAAAAGGGATGAATGGTGGTGAGGATTTCAAAGGGGGATTGTCAGATCATGGGACCTGCATACACTATAGCAAGGAGTTCAGGAGTTATCCTGAAGTATAGACAGAAAGGAATCACTGAGTGTGCTTCGAAGGATGAATATAACATCATATAACACCTTGGGTGAAAATGAGAGAGGATGGGTTTGGATGAGACTGCGTCACCAGAGTGATACAAGAGTTGGAAGGCACGCTTACAACAGGCACTTAAAGACGTACACAAACAAGAGGAAATAAACTGCACTAATATTTGAGAGAGACAGAGAGAGAAATCGTATCAACTACATGAAGGTGCATGGGTACAAATTATTGCATAGTAATGAGAGACATTGTGCTACTGTGTGTATTATTTTTCTGTAAGGCATTGTGGCCCTTTTTCCTCATAACTGCTTTTACTCCATGGCAGTGTACTCACACTAAACCTGCCCCCACCCCCATAAAACCAGATTTCACCATTAATACCGAATCCAACATCCTCACTTCTCTCCATTTTTGTGCCAGGAGTATATCATGTACTTTCTTCTAATCTGGGCTGGATTCTGTCAAAGGTGAATTCCAAGTGATTCAAATGTAGTGAAAGCAAATCCCCACTCCTGACACTGTCACAAATAAGCTGCCAGGGAGTCTATAGCACAGGGAGGTCAGGGAAACAGTAGGGATCTAAAGGTTATGATCAGACTTTTGTTTGTTTATTTTTGACCCAAAAGCAAGGGATGTCTCAGCTCACTGCATAACTAGTTGAACTCAGATTTGGATGGCAAGAACATCATTCTGACTGAGTGCTGGGAATTGGCATGGGTGGAAAAGACGGGCATTAAAACACTTAGGGTTTAAATATTATTGTCCCATCAGAGCCTGAAACAGAGCTGTCTGCATAGTTTAGATGCTCTGAAAGGGGACACTTACCTTGGCTCAGCAGCCTCCAGTGGGGTGGAATGTAAAAATAAATCCTTCACTGATTCTAAAACAGGAAGTAGAAAAAAAGGATTCAGGTATTGAGTAGATGTGAGGAACCCATTCCCTAAACCTAGAAGGAGCAAATGGGCACAGATTACCCCAGTGCCTTCAAGCTGATGGCCAGGACTAGAACAGAGGACAGCTCTAGGCGCTAATACCATGATTGTGTCCAATGTGGCACCAGGCTGGCTCTTGAAGCAGCCTAGGGCCAGAGCACCCATTGCCTCCCTGAGAAGCACTGCAGGGGTCTTAGGCACACCTGTAAAGACCTGTGAATTCTGAGGATTTTATAGTGTATCAAGTCTTTACCTCATCTCTGCCAAAACCCAAGAGGAAAGAACCTTGACAATAGCAGTTCAACTCCCTTGTGGGATCTGAGAGAAAACTTTTCCTATTGTGGCTATCTTACTTGGCTTACATGATGTTAGTTCCATGGGGAAAAATCACTTAAGACCACGTACTTTGAAAAGAACCACATTTAAGTTTATCCTTTGTTGAAAGGTGAAGAGGAAAAAGGTGCACTGTATTTAAATCTGTATTCAAAGTTTTCAATTAATATTTAATCTTTGTCTTACATGAAATGAAATGACCATATCAGTGCTCTAAGGGAGACATTGACACTTGAAGTAGACTGGCCTTGCTACATTTTAGTAAGTTTAAATGAAAATTTTTGTTCAAAGTACTTATTCCACACTCATATGGTAAATTATTTTATCATGATGGGATTTCCGTCAGCTGCACTTGGGTACTACTTGACTAATAGTTCACATTCTGGGAAAAGCTATAGTTTACTAGATATCACATCTCTTTACCTGCAAAACTCTGAAGTAGCCATCACATGAAGAGAAGCTGTCAGATTCACTGCGGTTCCATGAAACAGTAAATGGATATAAAAATCATGCTGGCGTGTCACTCGTTTATGGTAATTAAACAAGCAGCCTTTGATACAAGTTTCATTTACAGCACTGAATCATGAAAACTAAATTGTAGCAAGAAAAGTAAGGCACTTCTTTCAAATCTCTGCTCTCAATTATCTCCAAATGGCAGAAATACTCTGACATTTGTTAAAATGTATCATTTGATGTTAACCACAATTGTCCAACATGGATTTCTACTATTGTAAAGTGGTAGTTACTAACAGAAAAATCACAGAACTTCCACCAAACAATAGTTGCCCTGATTGTGTGGTTACAAAGATAGGAAACACCCACCTTTTGTGAGAGGAATCCATGAATTATATGATATTTGGTTCTTGGGGTCAAAATTTCATATCAATAATCCTAAACAGATTAGAGACATTGGGCAGATTCAAACTGGCTATATTCTTTGACCCACTGATACAATGTCATCCTTGAGTTCAACTATACAAACTTCTCCTGTGGTGTTTTTTGTCTACATCTATTGGTAGGTCTAGATTGGTGCGTTTTGCAGTACCCTGTCCAGGATATATGTGAAGCAATAAGGAAACCCAAGGAACTCATAGTGTGTTCCTCAGGTGTTAAGGTCCTGTGGCTATCTGCCTTCTTTTGGTAGAACACTCTCATATATGATGTTGCGTTATACCCAGGTTTTCATTGTTCTTTATTATTTCTGAGTATTTCAGTGTATGGGTGTGCCACAGTTTGTTATCTATTCACCAACTGATGGATATTTCATTCTAATTGAGACACATCTCAAATGGCCTATACTTAGGCCATTTACAACTCTGCTTTAACTTTCACTTGATATTTATTGAGAGAGCCTGAAAGTCATTTGAAGGCGAAATCTTAGGATGCCTTCAGACCTTACCTGAGCAAGCATCCAGCACTGGACATGTGTATAGCTTTCTCAATTTTCTAGTATACGATTGAGTTTTTAAAAGTGTTTATTCCCAAATGTATCTTCTTTCCTAACTGCTTCCTTCCCAATCTTTTCCATCCATTTATTTCTTGTCCCAACTCTTATTTCTAAACTAAGAATGATAGAATTCCTACTTTTCATTTAAATGTACACAGTAAACTCCACCTGGGAAGCTACCTAGTCAAGCAAAACAAGCGTAGGCTTTCATACCTACCCTTTTGTTGACTATTAGATAAACTGTAAATGTCAATCAATTTTCTTTGAGAATAAGGTTCACATTGCTCTTTCTCCCATTAACAATCTGTACCAGATGTGCAGGCTGTCATCTTGATATTTGCCACTGGTCTGAAAACTGAGGCAGGGTAAGTGGGAAGTTTAAATGGTCCTGGTTTTCTTACTGCAATGCAATAGCTTATGTCTTCATGAATCTTTCCCTTGCATACTGTAATCTTTTATTCTAGATTCCATAGTTCTAAAAATGTTAACTCTGGTAGCTTTGCCACTAATTTTGTTTTCTTAAAAAATTTGAGGCAGTAATGAGGGTTGGGCTCAAGTCCTTTGGTAGGCAGGTGATCTACTTGAGTCACACTGTCAGCCCTTATTTTGCTTTGGTTATTTTTGAGGTAGAATCTTGTTGTATGTTGGGGTCAGCCTGGATCTCGATCCTCATATTTATGCATCTCAGCATAACTGGGGTGACAGGCATGGGCCACCACACCCAGCCATTGGTTGACATGTGGTCTTATGAACATTTTGCCAGGGCTAACCTTGAATTACAATCCACCTGATCTCCACCTCCTGGGTGGAGGTTTGAGCCCCTATGCCTGACTATTACCCAGTTATTTTTGTAAAGTGTCTGAATTTCCTATTTCATTTGTATCAGTGGTGATAACACACACACACACAAACACATACATACACATTATATATTTTTTGTGTAACTTGCAAACTTGCCAAAACTCACTTTTTAGCGCTAAATGCTTTATTGCACATTCTTTGTTATTGTCTATGTTTATGATAATGTTGACTGAAAAATAACATAATTGTATCTCTTTCTGTTCTACAATCCTTTTCGTTCTTTTTCTGGTCTTAGTATCTTGTATTTCAGTTGAAGAGAAATGGTGAGCATGGTCATGTATTCAGTCTTAGAGGGAATCATTCAGTCTTTCATCCATCAAGGATGAAGTTAGCTGAGAGTTATTTGTAGAGACTCTTTATTGGCTAAGAGTTATCTTTTATACCTAATTCTTTATATTTATGGTCATGAATTAATGTTGAATTATATTTACTGCCTTTTCTACCTGAAACGATCAATTAATTTTTCATTTTAGTATGTTGATAAATGAAATACATTGATTTGATTTTTGAATGGTGAACTAACCTTGAATTTTTACATGTGCTCTCTACATTAGATTTTTGTTAATTGATGGATTAGATTTGCTGTCATTTTATTAGATATTTGTGCATCTATTCATAAAGGCTATTAGTCTGCAATTTTTCTTAAAATATCTTTGGTTTTTGTCAGGATTATCATATCTTCCTAAAATAATATGGTAAGCATTCTCTTCTATTTCCTAGAAAAGTTTGTGTAGATCATCTTTGTATAGTTGATATAACTCATTAGTGGAGTCATCTGGTTTTTTCCTTGTGAGCAGATTTTTAACTACAAATTTAATTGACCCCATGGATTTCACTTTTCAGGTTACCTGTTTATTCTTATGTTGGTTTTAGTAGCTTCTGACCTTTAAGAATTTAACTGTTCCATCTAAGTTTTTTAAATTAGTGGTGTAAATATCTGTGGATTCTGTACAGATATTATACTTATTAATTCCATGTGTGGTTATTTGTATTACTTCTCATTGCTTCTTTCTCAATCTGGGTAGAACTTTTTTCAGTGTTACTGAATTTTTTAAAGAATTTGCTTTTAGTTTCACTGAATTTTTCTATTTTTGGGGGGGTTCTCTATTATTTCCTATTTTAGTTTCTCTCTTCTCCATTCTATATGTTTAGTTTTTCCTTTTCTTTATGGTTTCTTTTCATCTTGATATTGAAATTTTTAATTGATACATAGAATGATACCTATTAGTGGGGGTGTAGTACGATATTTCAATAAACATATACAAGGTATATTGATCAATTCAAGGTAATTAGAATATTCATCACCTTAAACATTTTTATTTCTTTATGTGGAGAGCATTCAAAATTCTCTCTTTGAAATATGCAATAAGGTATTGTTAACTATAGTCACCCTTTTGTTCTATAGATCACTAGATTTTAATCCCTCTAACTGGAAATTTCTAGTCATTAACCAATCTTTCTCTATTTCAACCCCTCCCAGACCCTGGTAACCACCACTATGCTCTCAACTTCTATGAGGTCAATTACTTTAGGTTTTTGTAGGAGGAAGAGCATGTAGTATTTTCTCTCTATGCCTGGCTTACTTCACTTCACATGTTGTCTCCTGGTTCCATGTTGAACAAATATAGGATTTCATCCTTTTGGGGAGCTGAATAATAATCCCATTGTTTGTGTGTGTATATATATATATATATATATTTATTTATTTATTTATTTATAACTTTTAAAATTCATTCATCAGTTAATGGACACTTAATTTGTTTTCCACTTCTTGCCTAATGTGTGTAGCCATAAACATTGTCTTTTGGGTATATAACCAGCAGGGGAATTTTCTGAGTTACATGATAGTTCTAATTCTAGCTTTTTAAGGATCTGCCATACTCTTTTGATAATGGTTGTAAGTGTATAAGAGCTTCCATCTTTTCTGCATCCTCACCAGCATTTGGGCTTTTTGTCTTGAATATTAACTGGTGTTAGAATCAGTGTTTTGATTTACATTTTCCTCATGATTAGAGATATGAAACATTTTTCATATACTTTTTGACTATTTGTGACCTTCTTTCAAGAAATGTCCATTCTGATCATTTGCATATTTTTAAATCAGATACTTTTCTGTTGAGTTATTTATATAATTTGGGTAATTAGTCTCTTGTCAAATGAATGTTTTGCAAATACTTCCTCCCATTTTGTAAGTTTTTTCTGAACTCAGTTGATTATTTCCTTTGCTGAGAGTTATTTGGTTTGCTGTAATTCCATTTTTCAATTTGTTTCATTTACCAAATCTGCTTTTGGAATCATATCCAAAGATATCTTTGCCCACGCTGAATTCTGAAATTTTTCCATATGTTTTATTTTAGTAGTTTCAGGAAATAAATTATTTCAGTTTTTTATCTGAAAATAGTATTCCATGCTCAGTTTTAAAGGAAATACTTCAAGTTAAATTTATTTAAAGGATGTGTAGAAACATAAGAGTTGTACATATTAATGGGATATTATGTTATGTTTTGATGCATGTATACAGTATGTAATGTTTCACTCAGGTTAAACATATCTACCTCTTCAAACATTTATTTCTTTTTTTGTGGTAAAACATTCAAAATTCTTTTGTCCAGCTTTTTAAAATGTGCACTGTACTGTTACCTATAATCCACCCAACTGTGCAATAGCACAACAGAATGTCTTGCTCCTGTCAAACTGCAAGTTTACAACCTTTCTCATCCTTTCCTCCCTCCTTACACTCTCCTCAGTCTTGGGTAACCACCATTCTACTCTCAACTTCTGTGACACCAACTTTTTTAGATTTTATGTATGAAATCATGCAGCAATTTTGTTTCTGTGCTTGCCTTTTTTCTATGAATGAATAATGTTCACTGTGCATATGCATACATATTTTCACTATCCATTCATCAGTTGATAGATACTTAGCTTGTTCCCATTTCTTGGCTACTGTGACTAGTGCTGCAATGAGCATAGAATCATCTAACACATAAACTTATGGAAGACTATTTGGATTCTGCAAAGGCTGACAGGTTTCCAGTAGAGTAACAGGAATGCAAAGGGAATGTGGGGGTCCTCTGTATCATAGTCTTTTTAGAGAAGCTGAGTAAGATGAGCACTGAAATTGACCACTGGCTTTAGCAATTTGAAAATTTTAGTGATTTTTTAACATGTCAGAAGAATGGCGAAAAGAGTAATTGAAAGAAAAGGATATGGAAATTGAAATTCTTTCAAGATATCGCTATGTAAAGGAATGTAGATGAACAAAGATCACCTATACATTATGGACTTTCTGTTGTGCTTCAGATAAACAGAGAAAGAATTCCTTATGAGGGACTACTGGGAGAAACGGCTTATCAGATCTAATTAAAATGACTTTCTTGATACTGAGTTCTAATCAAGTCCTCATTTTCTCTGAGTTGTAACTTCAAATTGTACAGACCATTCTGTTTTTTATTTCTTCACTTTGAGCATGCAGAAATGCGTAGCCTTTAAAACTTAATTGTTTAAGCTTGTTCCCTGTTCCATCACAACTTTCATGTTCCCCCCACCACCCCTGGTACTATATGTTAAGTCACAGTTTGTTGCCTGAATTTATGTCCACCTTTTTTTGTAATTCTTATAGTCCTCATGAATGATGGATGGTGCTATGTTTTCAGTAAGTGTTCCCCAGAGGTCTATGTTTTAAAGGCTTGATTCCTATGGTGGTGCTATTAGGAAGTACTACAGTTCTTTTGAAAAGGGCCCTTGTAGGAAGTCCTCAGTACATTGGGTTCTAGCAAGGGTGAGTCCCTGAGTTCAAACCCCAGTTCAACCAAAAAAATAAAAATAAAAAACCTTAGTTCACTGAGTGTACTCTAGAAGGAGATTGTGGGATCCCTGCTCCTTCCCATTTCTCTTTTCTTCCTGGCTCATGAAGTGAGCAATTTGCACTACTGTGTGCTCCATCATGATATGTCTTACTAGAGGCCCACAGATATGGGTAACTCAATCTTGGTCTGGAAATGCCAGACCCATGAGCCAAAATAAACATTTTTGTAAGTCCATTGCTTCAGGTGTTTTGCTATAGTGATGGAAACCTAAGTAATAAAAATAGGTAATAATGTTATTGAATTTTTTTTGTTTTTAAGTACATGTTTATATCATCTTTAAAAGTGATGCCTTAAATTAGTACAGAATATTTAACATTATTTACTTTCTGAATTTCATAGAAACATGTTATTTCATTGTTTTTATCATTAATACTGCAATGACTGATTCTAGCTGTTAGAGGCAGAATTCTAATTTTGACCCCAAGTTCTGATATTCTGATCCTCCCAGTCTCTGCCTCCCAAGTAGCAGTGATTATAGCAATGTACCACAATCTCAGCTCTTGTGAGTAATCTTTTAAAAAGATCTCCAAATAGAAAGGTTAGATCAAAAAGAATTAACCTAGAAGGTAACACCCACGCACAGGAAATCAATGTGAGTCAATGCCCTGTATAGCTATCCTTATCTCAACCAGCAAAACCCCTTGTTCCTTCCTATTATTGCTTATACTCTCTCTACAACAAAATTAGAGATAAGGGCAAAATAGTTTCTGCTGGGTATTGAGGGGGGGAGCGGGAGGGGGTGGAGTGGGTGGTAAGGGAGGGGGTGGGGGCAGGGGGGAGAAATGAACCAAGCCTTGTATGCACATATGAATAATAAAAGAAAAATGAAAAAAACAAAAAAAAGAAATTATATGTATATGTTTTTCCTTCCTTATTTTGATGACCAGAATGTGAGTTTAGCTGGAACTCAAGCCATGTCTTGCACCATAAGGTAAAAGCTATATGCTTAGAATGGTATATCAGAAACAAGAAGATGCAGTTTCCTGACTACTGGAGGTATTGATTGAAGAAGAGGAAATGGATAGCCGCTGTCAGGGTTGTTGTAAAAGAATCTGTCAGTGTGAGGCTTAGGTCCTATTGTAAGACTCAACTAAAGTCAGGTCTTTTCTGTCAAAGGGATTAATTGTAGTATAGTTATCATTATGCAAATGTCAGCTTAACTTCTCCAAATTTGGTGTATATGTGCTTAATCTTGCAGGGTTCCTGTCTTTGAGCAAAGAAGCTGTTTTTTGTTTTGGTTTATTTTTTAGATTAATAAGTTCCTTTCTTAGTTGAATAAGTTCCTTTCTTAGTTGAATAAGTTCCTTTCTTAGATGAATAAGTTCCTGTTATTGCCTGACATCCTATCTTAAAAATGCTTGCTTAAAATGACTGTTGCTCAGAGGAATTTCCATGCTCCCCTGCTGCAGGTCATTTACCCCACATGTACCCTTTTCAAATTAGACAATCAGGAAGATTGTGAAGCAAACCTGTTCAATCAGGGTGAGGTGCAGGCTTGCATTAGAGATAAAAATCTGAGTGGACTTCCCATTTGGTGTGCTTGGTAACCGGTTTGTCTGTGGCACTTCTGCAGAAGTAAATTTTGTCTTGTGCATTGACTTCTGAGTTGTGTCATCACTCTTGTGATACCCCAATATCTCTAACTCATTTCTAACAATGTGGGGATCATCAGGGATTTTCAGTCACCCAGAGAGCTGTGGAGATGCCCTCCTCAAGGGAGATGAATAAGGCTTTCTTGTTGCTACAGCCCCAGAGCTGGGGAAATCTGTTCTTCTGTGGCCGACAGCAAACTTGAAATCAAAAGTCAATTGGCAATGCAAGGGAAAGGGGCTGGCCCTAGCTAGCACCACAGGACATCCCAGAGACTGTGTGGATGTGGCTGGCAATTTGTCTCAGACATAAAGCAAATAGTGACTCCCAAGATGAAGAAAGCACTTTGGGTAGAATATAAGAAACCTCCAATATGTGGGAGGGGGGGATTGAATATTCTACTGGGGATATGAGTAGAATGCAAGAAACCTCCAATACAGGGGATTGAGCCTTTTCCTTTTCCTAACACAGCTAAAGTTAAAGAATGGATAGCAAAAATTTAATTCCAAAGAAGGAGACTCCCAAAAGAAAAGATGCATCATTCACCATTCCACCCAATGTTAGTCCTAATGTTAGGATCCTGGCTAGAGAATCCCAGAAACAACAACAACAAAAATGACCAACTATTGTTGTTTTATCTAAATACAAGAGCCAATCTTGAGGCTTTCCATATTCTGGCCTAAATTTGGCTCGGATGAGGACTGGGTATGTCAGCTGCTTATAAAATACATAAATGATAAGAGTCCAGTCAGTTAGGAAGAGATGGACTATGTCCCCTGCTGGTGAAGGGGACCTGGGTCTTTGTTCCCACTTAAAGTTTCTAACAAGGATAAAAATTAAAGGGAAAAAGAAAGTGCTTTTGGATGAGAAAGGATTTTGTAAAAAGGTTTGTTCTAAAGGATTGTTCCAAAAATAGAAAGAGGGATGAGGTCAAACCATCAGAATGTTCAGAATGTTGTATGAAGGTCCTGAGTAAATCTTAAAAGTGTATGATGGCTGGAGCTTACAAAAGCTTAGGTGGATAATTAAGTTGACTATAAACTCAGAGTTGCCTACACAATTTCCTAGGGTCATGTTAAAATAGAATCTGATTCTCTATGTCCATAGGAAAAAGGTTATCTTAATGTTGTTCTGCTCTGAGTAACATCTGTAAAAAAAGCCTGTCTTAAGAAAAAATTTTATCAAAATGATTACTTATGTTTCTTGTTGATTTTGTCAAGCTTTTAAATACTTAGGAAGCTAAACCTTAACTAGATTGGTCAATTTAAGTATTTGTCTTTTCAATGATTTTAATACATTTGACACCCCAAAAATGTGTGGGCTCTATGCTTAAACTTTATTTAAATGCTATACAAAAGTTTACAAGAAGACCATCATTCTTCTCTGAGCTTGTAAGAGTTTTAAAAGCTTTGCTAAATCCTACTCCAAAGGTAAAATTTTAATTGACATATATGACATCTGTGTAGCTGTGATGCTAATTGTTGCCGTCTTTAAATGCTAAATTTACATAATTTAATTTAATAAGTAAATAAGTATATGTTTCATAAAATTAAAAGCAGTGCCACTTAAAGATTGGACATGGGTCACTCATAAAGTATATCTATGATAAAAAAGATTGTAACTTGTTTAAAGTTTATTTACTCTAAAGGCAAAATTTAAAAATAGGTGATACCTTTTATATCCTTTGAGGAGGCCTAGAGGGTCAGGGGCTCTTTTATTTTAATGAATCCTACCAAGAGCCCTTAATAAATCTAGAGATAGGATCTAAATTAAATGAGGTAACATTTTTAATTGACCCCAGAGTAGTCCACTCCTCGTCAGCATTTCACCCTCCTTGCCTGTAGCTATCATCTGATAAACTATGTTTCTGGAGTAAAAGGAAAGGGATTTAATGCATCCCTATTTAAAAGAAAAATCTCAGTAAAATATTAAGAAAAGTAACTAAATTAATATTGGAAACAAAACTCCCTTGGACAAAATGCTTTCCTATTGCACTTCTCCAAATAAGGACAGCCCCTAAGAATATTGGGCTCTACCCATATGAGCTTTATACGGAATACCAGAGCTAGAGAGGGCCTCTGATCTCCTACTATGGAAACCAAAGATGAATTCCTCAAAAATTATACACTTGGGCTATCTTCCACCCTACTCTCTCTCTCAGAGTACAAGGTCTTTTGGCTCAAAGCCCTCCTCTTGAGTTTTCAGCACACCCTCAGTAACCTGGAGACTATATCCTGATAACAGCCTGAAAGGAAGAAAAACTTGAGCACACCTGGAAAGGGCCTTTCTAGAGACAGCTATTCCAAACAGGGTTGGACTCACTACACCTGAACCAAAAAACCAGCCTCCAATCCATCAAAAAGAACAAAATGGCAGTGGACTGTGATAAGTTTAGATAACCCTGTATTAATAACCATAATTAATCTCACTTCATGGATGGAGAGCACAAAATTTCCCCCCAGGATATATAAAGTAGAAATCTCAATCATGGAACTGACTCTTTGGGCAGACTGGCTTTACACCTTAAAAAAAGTTATTTCTTCCTCTGTAACTGGACCCACTCCTAACGCTAATTTGAGAGGTAACCATGACCCCTTTAATGACCCTAAAAGAGTACAAGTAATTAAAATAAAAGACTTATGATAAAGCTTAAAAATTAAGACTGGATATGGGAAAACAAATGCCTGGTTGAAGTGGATAAAATATTCTGTTAGAGCTTACATTTGCACTGCAGGTTGACCAGATGCTCAGGTGGTCCCATTCCACTTGATTGAACCTCAGACTTTAATGTTATGGTATACATGCTATCTCTTTATCAAAAGGAGAAAAGGAGTTGACTTGGGGAAATAAATCCTACAAGACCTTAACATTATTGTTTCCAGCAATAAAAGGCCCAGGACAAAAGCCCCTTCAAACCATTAAGCCTCCATTCCCAGATGCCAACTACACCTCTAGCCTCTTTAGGTATGGGTAGTCATTGATGTTTGTGGGTAACTTGGCTGGCTACGATGAAAGTCAATCCTTTGATGAGATGAGTAATCAAAATGCATTGACCAATGTCCAAGCAGATATATGATGATACAGTGGAGGGCCTTGCTTGAGATCCTCTGAAAAATTAAAATAAAACCTGTACTTTGGTTCAATTGATCATCCCTTTCACCCTAGCATTTCAAAAACCTAGCCAATCTAAAGGAGAACTCAGGTCCCCATATAAAAGAGATACAAACAAACTCCAGGGAGGTCATTTGACCCAAACATCTATAAAGATGCCACTGGAGTTCCTTGGGAAGTTCCTAATGAATTCAAGGCTGGAAACCAAATAGCAGAAGGCTTTAAATCAGTACTATTCTGGCAGTCCACGATAAATAAAAACATAAGCTGGATTAATTATATCTACTACAATCAACAAAGACTTGTTACCTATACAAGGGATGCTACCAATAGAATAGCCTAGGAAAATAGACTAGCTCTGGATATGATGCTAGCTGAAAAGGGAGAAATTGGTGTAATGATCAAAGGCAAATGCTGTACTTTCACCCCTAATAACATGGCTTCTGATGGCACTATCACAAAAGATTTACAATGACTGACTACCCTGGCAAGTGAATTAGTCAAAAACTCTGGAATTGATGACACATTTACTAACCTAAAGGTGCAATGGTTCAAAAAATGGAAAGGTATGGTGGCATCTATTTTTTTATTTCTCTAATTATTATATGTGGAGCAATGGCTACAGTAGGATGTTGTATTATTCCTTGTGTGAGAGGAATAACTCTCTTTCAAAGATTAACTGGAATTGCCAAAAGAATATCTTCCTATTAGATACAGCTAAAAGAAAAGTCAACTAAATTTAGATAGGGTTAAAGATAAGAACTGTTAATAAAATAGAAGGGGGAATTGTAAGAATCAACAGAAGTCAAGTCTTTTCTGCCAAAAGGGTTAATTATAGTATAGTTATCATTGTGCAGATGTCAGCTTAACTTCTCCAAATTGTTGCCTATGTTTTATATATACTTAACCTTGCTGGGTTCCTGTCTTTGAGCAAAGGACTGGTTTTTTTCTTAGATTAATAAGTTATTTCTTATATTAATAACTTCCTATCTTAAAAATACTTGCTTAAAATAACTATTGCTCAGAGGAATTTCCTTATTCGTCTGCCCTAAGGTCCTTTGCCAAAAATGTCCTCTTTTCAAATTAACCAATCATGAAGATCGTGAACTCAAACCTGTTCAATAAGGGTGAGGGGCAGACTTGCATTAGAGATAAAAACCTGAGTGGACTTCTCACTCAAGTGAGCTTGGTAACTGGACTCTTTCTCTGTGGCACACCCTTGTGCAGAAGTAAAACTTGTCTTGCCCATTGACTTCCAAGTTGTGTGATCTCTTGTGACATGCCAATATTTAGAATTTATTTCCGACAATAAAATTTCTCATGCTCCAGATTTTCACCTTACTATTAAAAATAAAATAAAATAATGAAGGACCTAGAAAACTGAAATTGTGTCACCTTTTTGTTATTGTGCAATTGAGAAAGCCATAATGACCCAGCATGATAAGTAGTTCCCTTTCCCAGAATCATGTATTCTCTTTCCAAATGTTGGCTCATTTTAGATTTTTTTAAAAACCTTTATTTGTTTAGATTTAATAGCATTTTAAAATTCAGTATTAATAGCCTTTACTACAGACTGTAGTAATGTCATAAATCACTAACCACTGCAAATTTGTGTACTATCTTATATAAAACCTTTAATTGGGAAAACAGAAATATTACCTTTAGGTAATTGGAATAATTTTACATCATAAGAGTATGAAGTATCATATGAATGAACAGTCTTTGCCAGTAAACTAAAATCAGTTTGCTTATTCTTTTACTCAGTGATGTCTATTGACTCATTATTACATGATATGTACATAACTAGGCACTAGGCTGAGAGGATACAAAAGATGAAATCTTTGTCCTCTGAAGACAGCAGCCTAACATGCAATGAGGTATTCCAGCAATTTCCAAAGACCACAGCAAGAGTTGTTTTCTACTGAAAGGGCTTAGACAGCAAACAAAAACCCCTCTAATTGTAGGTAGGAATTATTGTTTTAAATCTATCCATGTTAGTGACATTTACATGGGGTAGAAATGTTGAAGAATAGGAATCATTTAAAAATAAATGAAAAAGCTTGAAAATTATCCCATGAAGGGATTAAGCAATAAAAGAAGGCATAGTTACAACAGTTCGGTGAGATCAGGTCAGAGTTTCTCCCCCAATTATGTAAATGTAAAAATTATGCTTCTAGAACTTTCTATTTTTTCAAGTTATTTAAAATTACACCAGTAATAAGTTAATGGTACAAATTTTTGCTTGTTTCATGGTCAATACCCCATTCTTTAACCCTCCCACATATAGACACATATGCACAAAATCATATGCACATACAAACATGAATTTTATATAAAATTAAACCTACATAAATTCTTTTGGATAATGTAATTTTCTCAGAAATTTTCTTAACATACATTTCAAGGATTCTTAATTACAAAATTTAGAGAGCCAGTTCATTTTTACAAGTACCTTAAGAAGTATAGTTACAAAATTAAAAGGAACACACCATATATTTATACTGTTCATTTCTAATTTGTATAAAACTCTCTTCTTTAACGAGAATGGTCAGAGCTCAACAGGTATCCCAAGATGTCTAAAACAATTGCACTAAAACTTCTGGAAGTCATTTCAAAGGAGAAACAAATGCATTTGCTACATATTAGAAATGTCAATTAGCAGGCAATTTGAAGCATTCAAAAGATTGGGAAAAGTGAAAGGTCCCTGTAATTAATAATGGAGCAAGCATTGTGGCTACACAGGAGGCATAGTTAGGAGAATCACAACACTATATCAAAATGTAAGACCTTATCTGAAAAACAACTAAAGCAATAAGGGCTGGGTGGGGGGGTGTGGGCTCACTTTGCCTATGAAGAACAAGGCCATAAGTTCAAACCCCAGTATTGCCAAAAAGAAAAAAATAATAACAAGAATAATTGAGATGTGAAGTTGACACAACTAAAAAGAATGAATGCCCTTTATAAAAGCATCAATTGTCCGGCAAGTATTTTATACAAATTATAATATTCCCAATCACTACAGAAGCTAAATACTATTTCCTTATTTACTAAAAAAGAAAAACTCAGCTATAAAATGTTTTGATAACTTAACCAGATAGCACCACTAGTGAAGGTAGAATAAGGATTAGAATCCAGGTCTGTTTGAGGAGCATGAGAATTGTTCCTTTATTCACTGGTACACTGACAAAATCAAAAGTGGCAGATGAAATCCAAAATTCATTAAATTTATTCTGAGGTATTTTAATTTATATGATATTGTGAATGGTATTCTTTTCCTGGAAAAGTGAACTAAACAGACAATTCTCAAAAGAAGAACAAAGGGCCAATAAATACATGAAGACCTGCTCAATATCCTCAGCCATAAAAGGAAATACAAATCAAAATGATACTAAGATTTCACCTCACTCTAGTCAGAATGGTTAACATCAATAACACAAACAGCACAAATGCTGAGGGGATGCAGGAAAAAGCAATGCTTTTGCACACTATTGGTGGAATGTAAATTAGTGCAGCAAAAAGCAATACGGAGGTTCTTCAAAAAACTACAAACAGACCTACCATATGATCCAGTGATACCATTTCTGGGCATATACCTGAAGGAACGCAAGCAAGTTTACAATACATCCACTTGCACATCCATGTTTATTGCAGCATATTCACAAAAGTCAAGCTCTGGAAATAGCTCAGAGGACCTTCTACTGATGAATGAATTCACAAAATGTGGTATATATATGCAATGAGTATTATTCAGCCATAAAGAATGAAATTAAGTTTTTTGAAGGTAAATGGATGCAACTGGATATGGTCATATTAAGTGAAACAAATCAGGATCAGAAGGACAAAGGTCACATGTTTTCTCTCATGTGCAAACTAGGCTTATAAGACAAACTTACACATAAATATATATATGATCATATATTTACATATGTATGTACATGTGTGTATTAGCAGAGAGAGATAAAACATGCTTATATAAGTGGGTCTGTCTGAGGGGACTACAGGGAGGCAGGAGAAGAAAAGAGAATGATAGAGAATAAGCAATATTGAAATGTAATGCATCTGTATATGAAGATAGTGTAACGTATGGACTGTAAACTGTTGAATACTAGAGAAAGAGAAAAAAGAGTGGTGCTTAATCTTATTGAAGCATGATATAGATAAAAATATATATGTCTGAAATACAAAGACTAAACCTTAAACAATCAATATACACCTGAAAAAATGAAGCACACAAGGTTAAAATCGGCCACGTCTGAAAGTAAGCATCAGTGGGGGAGAAGGGTAAATGGAAAGGATGAAGGAGGGTGAATATGGTGACTGTATTTTTTATTTGTGTATGAAAATAGAAAAATGACAACTATTGAAATTATTCTAAGAAGGTAGGAGAAGAGATGAGGAGAACAATGGAGGGAGGGAACCTAATTAAGACATATTGTAATCTTATATGTAATTATCACAATGTATTCTCCCTGTACAACAATTATATGCAACTTTTTTTCAAATCTGAAAGAAAGAGACCCCAAATTTAATGTATACATGAGAGAACAGGATCTAAAAGAGGCCCCCTCATAGATCACTAGCACGTAAATTGCCAGGATTCTCCCATTTAAGGAAATTTATTAAGCATACAGAGGAATACTTTTAGGAACACACAATCTGACCATAAAAGTCTTCTTTGTTGTAAACTCAGGAGGGCTGTCTACTTCTATTTGGTCTCTCATTTGACTTTGGTGAAAGAAAACAAGAAGTCTTAGTCCTCATCTTTATCTGAATTTCTCTAGAAGTTTCCCAAGAGCAGCCTTAACTTCCTTGTTCCTCAAGCTGTAGATCAAGGGGTTCAACATGGGTGCCACCACAGCATAAAACAGAGCAACCATTTTCTCCTTGTTTTCAGAGGAGGCAGAGCGTGGCCCCAAGTAGATGAAGACCGTAGCTCCAAAGCACATGCAAACCACCGTGAGGTGGGAGGCACAGGTCCCAAAGGCTTTGTGACGTCCATGAGCAGAGTGAATGCACAGAATAGCAGCAACTATACGAGCATAGGAGAACAGAACCAGGGAACAGGGAAGAATGATCACCAGAAATCCTGAGATGGCCACCATGACCTTGTTAAAGGAGATGTCCCCACAGGCTAGTCGAAGCACTGCTAGGGTGTCACAGGCAAAGTGATTCAGAACATTGTGACACAAGGGAAGCTGGAAAGTGATGATTGTTTCCATCAGTGAATTGGAGAAGCCAGTCACCAAGCAGCCAGCAGCCAGCCCCAGGCACAGCCCTCCATGCATGATGACTGTGTAGTGCAGTGGGTAGCACACTGCGACATAGCGGTCATAGGCCATGACTGCCAGCAGGAAGAACTCAGATCCACCCAGTCCCAGGGAAGCACAGAGCTGGAGCACGCAACTCTTGAACGGGATGTGCTTTTGTGCTGAGAGTAAGTGGACCAGTGTTTGTGGGGCAAAGCTGTTTCCATAACTAAGATCTACAAAGGACAGAACACTCAGGAAGAAGTACATGGGAGTATGAAGCCTGCTGTCTAGTCTTATCAGAATGAGAATGAGCGAATTCCCCACAATAGTCACCAAGTACATGGCCAGGATCAAGACAAAGAGGACGACCTGAGTGCCCTAGTCACTGGACAGGCCCAGCAGAATGAACTCGCTCACCCATGTCTGGTTGGTAGTTTCCTGCCCCATGAGCTTCAGGACTGGAAGAATGATTTCAGACCCTACAGGGAACTTAAAGTTCATACAGACTCAGCTTGGACACATCCATGGTGAGAACCACAATAGGAACCAGCTGTGCAGATAAAAATCAAGGAGAAAAGCAGTCATATTCTCTGAATTCAATTTATAGGAACATAATATCCTCTTCGAAATGACTTCTCTGAATTGCAGAAGGGGGTCAATGAAGTTTTTTAAGGTTAAAATCCTATTTGACTTAGTAGTTATAGTATATACATACATGTATATGCACATACACACATATATAATGCATACACACACATAGACAATAAAATGTCTTTCTGATGAGAAAAAATTTGGTCCACATGAACAACTTTTTCTGAATTATAAATGCTATCTAGTACCACTTACCTCTTTCTTGTTTTCTGGGTTTCCACTCTAGAGATCTCAGACACAACCCTACTCAGCTCTCCACAGTGGAATGCATCCATAAGACTCTGATCTTTTACATAGTTTTCTTATACATTCCAACACTAAGAAATTTTGAGTTTGTTTTATGTAACTTACCCTTTTAATTCTACTGTCAAGTTAAAGACTTCCTCCCAACCTACTTTATACTAGTGGCCCCAGTTGGTCAACACCAACTAAAAAGTGTCAACTTCAAGGGTTAGATGTTACACAAAGAGAAAGTGTACATATGGCAAAAAATAGTCCCATGTATCACCTGAGGTGAATTTAATGAAGAATTTGATAATGTCAAGGTCCTACTTAATAGTAATATTTTCTCAGGGAAGATACAGCTCATTTATTTCCTAAGGAAAAGGCTTTGTTCTCACCAGTGAAGGCAGGAGAATAGGACATGGGAGCATTAATCACAAAATATTGTAGTAGTAGTAGTATGGTTTGTTTATTTAGACCTTAGTAAGTCTCTGCTCAAGACAGGAAAACATCAGGAAGATGAAAAGACAAACCGTAGAATGAGAGAAATACTTTGCAAACCAATTACCTGAAATAAGGTTAATATACAAAATATTTATAGGATATTTCGGCATACAATATAGCAAAACAAACAAAAAGCCTCTAAAGCACAATAAAACAAACATAACAACAGTATCAACCACATCAAAAAACTTTATTAACAAATGAGCAAAGGATCTGAATGTGCATTTCTCAAGTGAAGACCTGTAAGCACCCAGTAGGAGTATGAGAATATACTTAGCACCACTGTAGGAGTGAAGACTCCAGTAGGAGTATGAGAATATACTTAGCACCACTATTAGAGAAATTCAAGTTGAAACCACAGTGACATGTCCTCACACTAATAGTGATTCACGGACCAAAGTGAAATTTGTGGTAGGAAGGAAGAGATCCATTGTCAAAGAGTGTTGATTATGGCCTGAGGCCTTGGAGAGAACCCTACAGCAGTATATGAGGATGGGCACGTGATGACTGCTAATACTCATGCTGGGAACAACCATCGATTCTGGTTTTGACTAAAGGCTTGTAGATTCAGTCTACAAGTTCTAGGAGTGTTTTTTAGAGATCAAACACAGGAGGTTGGGGTACTTAAGATTAAATTTCAGTATCCTGAAGATAGCAATGTTCAGAAGTTCATCATAAAACACTCAGTATTCATATTGTTCTAAATACCAAAATGACAATGAAAAGTATTCAAAACAGAAAATTCAGAAATTGCATGTCAAACAGATTAGAGAAATAATCACTGTGACACATGCACCACATTCAACATATTTTACAGAGAATTTCCAGCCATCCACACCAAAATCCATTGAACAAAGTAGCTATAAGATTGGCAGAGAAATACACAATGTTTGAAGGTGTTAAGCATGGTTTTTCACTGAGGAAAAGGAAAAAAGGATTCTAAATCCTTGGCACAAGTGGGTAGTTTATGATCAAAAGTGATATCTTACTTGAATGTTCAAGGTCATTTTTTAGCCCATAACTAAAAAACAAATGTGCTGTCTTAATTCTTTTATATTCCTCTTCTTGTAATTTTCTGTTGTGCTATATTATTTGTACATGAATTTCTTTTGATTCTGCCATACTTTATGCTGGTATAAAGGGGATTTATTCTATAATCATAGGAAATTTCTTACAATGATTAGGAAATTTCCTAGCCACAAAAGCTCTGATACAAATACGGATTAACACTGTTCATGGTGTTTTCTTATCTTGATGTAAATGTGCTTTTGCTATTCCAATGCTCTTTAGAGAACCAATAACGGTGTCACTACAAAATTCAGCTGAATGACAATCCCATCCATCCTTCCCAATGTAACTGCTTTTTACTATACCTATGGATTCCTATACTTGCAGTTTTCAGAATATATAGATTGAGGGGATCTTTAGGTCCATTTTGATGACCAAGGGAGTTCTCTAAAAAGATCATAACTAACTTCTCTACAGATGCTATATTAAATTAAAAGTTTTGAACTATATTTCTCTCATGTGGGAGTGTTTTATTTTTCTCTATGTTTACTTTCTCCTCCCTTCCTAATATGACTGCAAGTTTGCAGTCATATTTTAGAAGAGAGTAACACTTCTGTCTTTCTCAATCTCTTGCTCACTCTCTCTCTCTCTACCCCTCTCACTCTCTCTCTCTCTCTCTCTCACACACACACACACACACAAACTCACACACAGAATTTAAGCTTTCTATGGGAAAAAGTTAGAAGACGAATGTTATTATAAAAAGAAAGAATTGACATCCATGAAGGAAAAAGGGAACCAAAAATACTCAAACACAATGCAAAAAGAGTAGGCTAAAAATGCCAAGAAATGAAAATTGAACCAAGTGAACAATGGAATCTGTGACTATTAGAGAAAAGATCATTGAAATAAACATTTATGAATGGCACTTCTCATTTTTAATCAATTCATGTTTTTTTAAATTTGTCTAATACTTTATACTCCACCAGCTCCAATACACCTTTACTATTCCTTTCCAGACTGTTATGCTTAGTGCTTTGTAGTGATGGTTTTCTAGAATTTGAGTCTATTGTAGAAAATCTGCCCAAAACAGTCACCAAGGAGAATCAGTGGATTCTCTGAAGCTTTGAACAGTGAGAACTTCAGAACTTACCCATGTATTCAACTCTTCATTTTTACATCCCCAAGCAAAGGCCAAAGGACTCAAAAACACTTACCTTTTATGTAGCTATGGCATTATTATTTCAACACAAGCTTAATTTCTGCTTTCCCATCACTATGTCATAATTTGTAAGGACACCAAGTACTTCACCAAAATCATCTCTAAATTACCAATGCACAGTGGAGATGTTCGTAAACGGACATGACTTTACTCAGAGCTTTTAGAACAGTTTTGTAAATAGACATGTGATGAAGAAAAGGAACCTCAGTAAAATGCACGGAGAGCCTAAAGGATCAGAGGAAGCACACAAATACCATCTGGAGCATAACCAGGAACCCTTGTCTTCTGCCTCCGTGGCCATCAGTCTCCCTCCCCTCTGCTAAGCTCCTGTCCAGCTCTTTGCTGTGGTCTCATTCCTCCCTCACCTCTTCTGTGTCCAAAATTCAGAAAAAAAAAAAAATCACGTGGACCTGGTTATAAGGGGGAAAAGAGCTAAATTTTTATTGCAAGTAGAAATGCCAATATTTAATGTCACCATAACAGATCTGTGCCTTTGGATCATTTTCATGTGGCTCAGATATTTTATTTTCACTTTAGGAAACCCTTTCCAGTGGATTGGTGACTTATGGAAATGAAAGATGTTCCTTAACACTGTACTGCATCAGCTTTCACACGTATAAATTCAAGAAAGTGACATAAATTATCACTCTTTCAGCAGTCAAAGACATAGTTACACAGCAAAAATTAAAATATCAAAACAATGTATTAAGTGAATATACAAGTGGAAATAACCTTGAAACTGTAAGAATATTTTAAAAATTTGCATTAGAAAGCAACCTGAGTGCTAGAGAGGCTGTATGACATTCTCGCCAGCTCTAAATGAGCAGTTGTGGGAATCATTTTAGACAGGTTTGTCACTTAGAGACTTGGTCTTCAAACAGAAATTCAGTTTGGAGAAAAAAAGACTTGGTTCTGAGTCTTTCCTTCCTGTGACATCTGCAAAGGAAAATCCGACAGTACACTGTTAGGGACCAAGGTTGTGAATTTATAGCATACTGATTAAGAGGTTAGGCCCATCTTAGGTTGGGAACCCTTAAATCTCTTGGGAAGTCTGGCTCCCAGTTTTGAATAACTAGATCCTTGATTCTTAGGACAAATTTCCAGTAGAGGACAACTATATCAAGCCACCATAGTCTTAGACTTGAATAGAGAAGGCTACAGATTTTAGGAAATTGGGTTCATGACTAATATTGTTGAATGTGTTAAAGAAACAACAACAATAAAAATGCCTGTCTCACCTTTGAGAGTGAGGAATACTGTCCTGTGTCTTTGAAATATGGCAGGCTGAGTAAGTTTGAAATTTGAAGACAGTGGTTAGAACACTTAACTTTTTCAAATTTAGGAAGGAATCTCAAAGGGCCAATTATATGTTGTTAATTAGGTTTCTTTCTTCCCATGACTCCCCCTGTCCCCAGTTTGGCCAATTCTGTGACTAACACCCTAACCTACAGTCCAAGTTTGCAAAGGAAAGTTTGCTTTCTTGTCCCTGGGGCAAAGGAAGGAGTTCAACAAACTTTAATTTCTCGAGGGAACTGCACCTGCTCTTCAGTGATTCCACATCAAATAGTGGGCACTTTCATTGACCTTGATGAGGATGCAGATGCAATAAAACCTCTACTTCTTCATTTAATTTGCCCATCTCAACTTTCCTTTGAGCAATAGCTACTGGTCCAAGCCACTCAGGGCTCCATACATGGTGATGCTCTCTGTGTATAATTTGATGAGAGCAAGGCAGGGGTCCATTTTCATTAGTATCCCTAATGAGTTTTTATCTATTCTTGAGCTGTTCTCTGTATTTTGAATTCTAACACCACATCCTAACTTCCTCAAGATTTTTGACTTTCCCTTTCTTTTAAGGAAGATAGATCTGGTCCTGGTTTATGACTCAGAAACCATTTAAATAAAAACACAAGTAACTTATGTGGAAGATACTCTAGTGAGGATGGTAAGCCTTGTGCAGTGAAATATGCAGAACTGAAAAGCATTTCTCACTTTCCCCAAGAATGAGGTGAAAATTTCCACAAGTGTGCACCTGTTTATATGAGAGCGTGCATCCTCGGCTCATCTACCTGAGGCTGTGCTAGAAAACCTGATTTCTGAGCTCTTTTTCTTAGTTCATTCTGAAACTGACAGCAATGGCATCCACTCCTGGGTGATGGTCTGAGAACCACTTTCTAAGAACAAACACAATCCGTGTGGACAGCACACAGCATGAGCAGTGGAGCAAGAGCTAGAAACACAACAGATCCAAGTCAATCCTGGGCCTTTAAAAGAAAAAGAAGTAGAGGAAAGAGGAGATCAAAGAAAAAAGTTATTTTTTCCTTGCTTTCCAAATGTTTTTATCTCATAAATCAGTTTTTTTCTTAATTACTGTTCTCTTTGTGGATTTACTATCTATATTTTTATTCTTTTAACATTATTTATATGAATGTAGGAGGAAACAGTATAAACTCATTTGCAAATTGTGCTTTTTCACATTTACTCACTATTAAGAACTAATTTTTATGGTGTTTATCAGGAAAAATTACATTTTTTTTCCTACTAGTCTAATGATTTGTCCTAACATTATTTATTTAGTATTACATATTTTCCTAAAATTATTTGAAATTTTATCTATGATATAGTAGATTCGTGTTTACAGAAATTTCGTTTTGGACTTCATTTTGATTCATCAATGCATTTGGCATATATCAATAGCATGGTTTTAATGGTAGTTACTTTGTAATATGGTTTGATATTGCACTGTCTCAAAAAACTTTCTGATTATTACTACGTAAAGTTTTTTTTCACATTAATCTCAAATTAACCTGATAAGTACAACTTACAAAATCGTGTGCTAGGCTTTGATTGCTACTACCTTGAATTCAAGTATTCATATGAAGGCTGGAGGCATGGCTGAAATGGGAGAGTGCTTGTTTAACAAGTGCAAGGCCTTAGGATGAAGACCTAATACCACCAAAACAATTCATTTGAAAATATCTACCTTTTACAATATTAATTATTCTTCATCCAAAAGTAGGTATCATTCCATTTATGTTAGGTCTTCTTTTATGGCTTACTTTATTTTTTTTTATTATTTTATTTTTCTTATGTGCATACAGGGCTTTGGTCATTTCTCCCCCCTGCCACACCCACTCCCTTACCACCCACTCTACCCCCTCCCTTCCCCCCACCTCCTCAATACCCAGCAGAAACTATTTTGCTCTTATTTCTAATTTTGTTGTAGAGAGAGTATAAGCAATAATAGGAAAGAACAAGGGTTTTTGCTGGTTGAGATAAGGATAGCTATACAGGGAGTTGACTCACATTAATTTCCTGTGCTTGTGTGTTACCTTCTAGGTTAATTCTTTTTGATCTCACCTTTTCTCTGGTTCTTGGTCCCCTTTTACTATTGGCCTCAGTTGCTTTGGAGGTATCTGCTTTAGTTTCTCTGCGTTAAGGGCAACAAATGCTATGTCTTACCTATCCTCACCCCTCCCTTCTATGCTCTCGCTTTTATCATGTGCTCAAAGTCCAATCTTATTGTTGTGTTTGCCCTTGATCTAATGTCTGCATACGAAGGAAAATATATGATTTTTGGTCTTTTGGGCCAGGCTAACCTCACTCAGAATGATGTTCTCAAATTCCATCCATTTACCAGCGAATGATAACATTTCGTTCTTCTTCATGGCTGCATAAAATTCCATTGTGTATAGATACCACATTTTCTTAATCCATTCATCAGTGGTGGGGCATCTTGGCTGTTTCCATAACTTGGCTATTGTGAATAGTGCTGCAATAAACATGGGTGTGCCGGTGTATGGCTTACTATAAATTTAAGTTTTCTCATGACCCAAACAATGTATGTACATATGAATATATGAATAAAGATAAAAATTAATTAATTAATTAAAGTTTTCTCATTAAAGTCTTCCACATGTGTTATTGGATTTATTACTTAGTTTTTGCTATTTTAAATGGGGATTTTTCCTATTAGTTTTAGAGAAAAAAGAAGATTCTTGAGAAGGATAATATATTCACTATTGACACTATTATGCTATAGAGGTTTGGTTTTGCTCAAAATTATCTCTGAATTAGCTGTCTCATCTACTAATTATATGAGAAGCTATAGTTCTTTTTTTCAAAAATCAGGAAGTATGTGGCTAGGCAATTGGTGATAGGACCACTAATACCTAAGTGACGTACTAGTTAGTGTATTTTTGGAAAGTCATGAATCATAAAAAATGTGACTTGTCCTGGGAATAGAAGGATAGTTTACCACCATAAAATGATTTATGCAGTTAACTACATTAGTAGGTCTTTAGAAAAAGGAATATTGTTATGTTAATTAATGGATTACAAAGATTTTGATAAGTTATGACACTCATTTCTTTATAAATCATTTAAAAATTAGAATTAGAAGGAAATTTCCTTAATGTGGTCAAGGTAAAATACCCCATTTCCACAAGAAGCATGGTACTTAATGGAGAGTCTAGAGGGATTCCTTAGACTCAGATTAGGATGCTCATTCTCATAGTTAATGACTAAAATGATGCTAGAGATTCTTGCTTATTGTATAAGAGAAAAAAATAAATGAGGTTACACAAAGATTATAAAGAAAAGTCACTACTGATTATAGACTCAATTAGATGCACAGGAAAATCTTTTTCCACAATCTATTAGTTTTAATGATACAAGTAGCTATAAATCCACCGTACAGAAGTCAATAGCAGCTGATTCAAGATGGTGACTAGAGGGAGGAAGCAGACAGCATTAGTTCCGTGGATCAAAAATTTTCCTGAGAATCTGGAGTCACACTTCACAGAAGAAAAAGAAAAAAACCACCAGGAATAAGCAAGACCCTGATACCCTGAACTCCCGGTCCATACAAAGGTTCTTCACAACATATCGCATTGAGAAAACAGGAGGGTTCCTGTGCTGCAAGACACTGGCTCCAAACCAGCTTGGGCAATCCAGTCCAACTGGTGAGAAATGCAGCATGCAGCATTCCCACAGCCACCCCCGGACGGACCGGCCTAGCCCCCTGAACAGACCAAATAACAGAGCCTGCAAGAGTGTCCTGCTGACAGCAGGTGGCAGATGAGCTGCTGCCTGAAATAAGGCAGATAGCAGTTCACAAAGTTCATCTCTTAATGCAACTACTTGGCGAGACTATGACAGGACTACTCCTTAAATACCACCACCAGTGCTGGATGCTGAAGGAGCAACACCCGAACTACTAAGACTGAAATTCCATTGTTCCTGCAACTGGAATTTTTTTTCTCTCTCTAAGTGCTTGTCTTGTTCACTGTCTGTTAGTCCACCATCTATCCTTGTAGATTTCTTTGGTTCAATAATTTTTTTTCTTTTTCCTTTTTTCCATTTTTGTCTTTCTAAGTGCTTGTCTTGTTCATTGTTTGTTAGTCCACCATCGCCCCCTGTTGATTTCTTTAGTTCTCTATTTTCTTTTCTTTTCTCTTTTTCCTTCTTGGTTGCATTACTTTTAATATCGTAAGTTAGCTAATACTACATTACACACAGAACAGGGACAGAAATAGCACCAAGTGGACTAATGGGAAGATGTAAAAAGGATGGAAACTATTCTCCCTCCAAAAATAAATTAGTACAGGATTCAGAGGGAAATGAAGAAAACGGATACCCAGTCCTAGACCCCAACAAAACAAAGATAGACTATCCTAAGGAACCCAATGAAGTCCACAAGAACACCCTGAAATCCTGCAAGAAATCACTGAAAATCTCTGGAGATATTACTAGACAAAGTCAAACAAAATGTACAGGAAGCACACAGGAAATTCCAAGACAATAAAAATAAAGAATATGAGAAACCACAAAAACAAATAAGTGAACTCATGAAGCCCTAAATAAACACCAAAGTGAAACAGAGAACACCATAAACAAGAGATAAATGAATTAAGGTCAAAAATTAACAATATCAAAGAGGAAATGACCCATGATATGGAAAACCTCAGAAAAGAAAAAAGAAACAGAAATACAAAACACAATGGAAGGCCACCCCAGCAGACTAGAACAAGCAGAAGACAGAATCTCAGAACTTGAAGATCCTATGGAAATTAAAGGAAAAACAGAAAAACTATTACTTAAACAACTCAAAACCTGTGAAAGGAATATGCAAGAACTTACCAACTCGATTAAAAGACAAACCTGAGAATCATGGGTATTGAAGAACTAGAAGAGAGGCAGCAAAAGGAATTTGTAACATATTCAACAAAAGAATAGCAAAAAATTTCCCAAATCCAGAGAAAACTATGCCCATTCAGATACAGGAAGCCTCCAGGACACCAAACAGACTTGACCAACATAAAACTACCCCACAACATTATCATTAAAACAAATAGCACAGAGAATAGATAAAGCATATTGAAGGCTGTAAGAGAGAACAAACAAATAACATGCAAAGGTAAACCCATCAAAATCACAGCAGACTTCTCAACGGAAACCTGAAAAGCAAGAAGAGCATGGAGTGAGGTCTTCCGGGGATTGAGTGAAAATAACTTCAACTCTAGGATACTCTACCCAGCAAAACTATCATTCAAAATAAATGGAGCAATAAAAGTCTTCCATGATAAGCAGAAACTAAAAAAATATATGACCACTAAGCCACCACTACAAAAGATTCTTCAAGGAATCCTGCACACAGAAAATGAAAACATACAAAACCATGAAAGGGCAGGCAGCACTAAACCACAGGAGAAGAAAAGTCAAGAAAGTACAGAATAACATTGATTTAACTGCACACAATCAAATCCTTAAACAACAAAGACAAATACATGACAGGAATCACCACATATCTATCAGACTACCACTGAATGTTAATGGCCTTAATTCCCCCATCAAAAGACACTGTTTGGCAAACTGGATTAAAAAGGAAGATCCAACAATCTGTTGCTTACAGGAGACCCATCTCATAGACAGAAACAAAAATATTGGCTTAAGGTGAAACGCTTGAAGAAGATTTACCAAGCCAGTGGCCTCTGAGAACAGGCAGGAGTAGCAATACTTATCTCAGACAAAGTACACTTCAAACCTACATTGATCAAATGAGATAAAAAAAGGACTTTCCATACTAATAAAAGAGGAAATACACCAAAAGGAAATAACAATTATCGACTTATATGCAACCAATGTCAATGCACACGATTTCATCAAACATACTCTAAAGGACCTGAAAACATATATAAACTCTAACACAGTGGTAGAGGGAGACTTTAATAGCCCCCTATCACCAATAGATAGGTCATCCAAACAAAAAATCAATAAAGAAATCCTAGTTCTAAACCGCACCACAGATCAAATGGTCCTAGTCGATGTCTACAGAATATTTCATCCAACTATTGCACAATATACATTCTCTCAGCAGCCCGTGGAACCTTCTCCAAAATTGATCATATCTTAGGGCACAAAGCAAGCCTCAGCAAATATAAGAAAATGGAAATAATACCATGCATTCTATCTGATCACAATGCATTAAAACTGGAACTCAACAACAAAAACAACAGTAAAAAATATGCAAACAGTTGGAAACTGAACAACACATTGCTCAATGATCAATGGGTCATTGGTGAAATAAAAAAGAAAATTAAAGGGTTCCTGGAAGTTAATGAAAATGAAAACATGACCTACCAGAACCTATGGGACACTGCAAAGGCAGTCCTGAAAGGAGAGTTTATAGCTGTGAGTGCATATAGTGAAAGGACAGAAAGACTTCAAATCAATGACCTAATGTTACATCTTAAACTCCTAGAAAAACAAGAACAAGCAAATCTCAAAACAAACAGAAAGAGAGAATAGTAATAAAGACTGAAATCAATGAAAGAGAAACAAAAAAAAATACGAAGAATCAATGAAACAAAAAGTTGGCTCTTTGAGAAAATAAATAAGATTGACAGACCCCTGGAAAACCTGACTAAAAGGAGAGAGAAAAAAACCCAAATCAGTAAAATCAGAAACACAAAAGGGGGATAAAAACAAATGCCATGGAAATCGAGGAAATGGTCAGTGATTACTTTGAGAACTTACATTCTAATAAGTTTGAAAATCTTGAGGAAATGGACAGATTTCTAGATACTTATGACCATCCAAAATTGAACCAATAGGACATTAATCACCTGAATAGATCTATAACACAAAATGAAATTGAAGCAGCAATAAAGTCTCCCAAAAGAAAAATCCAGGACCTGATGGATTCTCTACTGAATTCTATCAGACTTTCAAAGAAGAACTAATACCAACCCTCCTTAAACTGTTCCATGACATTGAAAGGGAAGAAAAACTGCCTAGCTCATTTCATGAAGCCAGTGTTACAATCATCCCAAAACCAGACAAAGACACCTCCAAAAAGGAGAACTACAGGCCAATCTTTTTAATGAACATTAATGCAAAAATCTTCAATAAAATTATGGCAAACCAAATCCAACACATCAGAAAAATCCTTCACTATGATGAAGTCAGCTTAATCCCAGGGATGCAGGGGTGGCTTTATATTATCTATAAAGGTAATACAGGACATTAATAGAAGCAAAGACAAAAACCACATGATCATCTCAATAGATGCAGAAAAAGCCTTCAACAAGATCCAACACCACTTCATGATAAAAGCTCTTAGAAAGCTAGGACTAAAAGGAATGTACCTCAACATTATAAAAGCTATATATGACAAACCTACAGCCAACATCATACTTAATGGTGAAAAACTGAAACCATTCCCTCTAAATCAGGAACTAGACAAGGATGCCCACTATCCCCACTCCTATTCAACACAGTACTGGACTTCCTAGCCAGAGCAATTAGGCAAGAAGAAGAAATAAAAGGAATACAAATTGGTAAAGAAACGGTCAAAATATCCCTATTTGCAGATGATATGATCCTATACCTTAAAGACCCAAAATATTCTACACAAAAACTCCTAGACACCATAAACAGCTTCAGCAAGGTGGCAGGATACAAAATCAACTTTCAAAAATCCTTAGGTTTTCTATACACCAACAACAAACAAACTGAGAAAGAATATATGGAAACAATTCCATTTACAATAGCCTCAAAAAAATAAATACCTAGGAGTAAACTTAACAAAGGATGTGAATGACCTCTACAAGGAGAACTACAAACCCCTGAAGAAAGAGATTGAGGAAGACTACAGAAGATGGAAAGATCTCCTGTGCTCATGGATTGGGAGAATCAACATAGTGAAAATGGCTATACTACCAAAAGTAATCTACATGTTTAATGCAATCCCCATCAAAATCCCAATGACTTTCATCACAGAGATTGAAAATTCTATCCTAAAATTCATTTAGAAACACAAGATACCGTGAAGAGCCAAGGCAATACTCAGCAAATGAGCAATGCTGGAGGTATCACAATACCGAGTTCAAACTATATTACAAAGCAATAGCAACAAAAACAGCATGGTACTGGCATAAAAACAGACATGAAGACCAGTGGAACAGAATAGAAGATCCAGATATGAATCCACACAACTATACCCACCTTACTTTTGGCAAAGGTGCTAAAAATATATGACGGAGAAAAGACAAACTCTTCAATAAATGTTGTTGTGAACAGTGGTTATCTGTCTGCAAAAACTGAAACTAGATCCATGTTTATCACCGTGTACTAGTATCAACTCAAAATGTATCAAATGACCTTAATATCAGACCCAAAACTCTGAAGTTACTACAGGAAAGAGCAGGAAACACTCTGGAAGTAATAGGTATAGGCAAGGACTTCCTCAATAGAACCCCAGCAGCTCAGCAACTAAGAGAAATGATGGACAAATGGGACTTCATGAGACCAAAAAGCTTCTGGCCAACAAAAGAAATGGTCTCTAAACTGAAGAGACCACCCACAGACTGGGAGAAAATATTTGCCAGCTACACATCAGACAGAGGTCTGATAACTAGAATATACAGGGAACTCAAAATACTAAACTCTCCCAAAATCAATGAACCAATAAAGAAATGGGCACCTGAACTAAACAGAACTTTCTCAAAAGAAGAAGTTCAAATGGCCAAAAAAAAAAAAAAAAAAAAAACGACACACACACACCATCTCTAGCCATAAAGGAAATGCAAATCAAAATCACACTAAGATTTCACCTCATCCCTGTTAGAATAGCCATCATTAAAAACACCACTAACAACAGGTGTTGGTGAGGATGTGGGGAAAAAGGAACCCTTGTATACTGCTGGTGGGAATGCCAGCTAGGGCAACCACTCTGGAAAAAAATGTGGAGCCTTCTTAAAAATTTAAACATAGATCTGCCATATAATCCAGCAATCCCACTCCTGGGGATATTCCCACAGGAATGTGACACAGGTTACACCACAGGCACTTGCACATCCATGTTTACTGCAGCACTATTCACAATAGCCAAGTTATGGAAACAGCCAAGATGCCCACTACTGATGAATGGATTAAGAAAATGTGGAATTTATACACAAAGGAATTTTACTCAGCCACGAAAAAGAATGAAATCTTACCATTCACAAGTAAATGGATGGAACTAGAGAACATCATTCGGAGCAGGTTAGCCAGGCTCAGAAGACCAAAAATCGTATGTGCTCCCTCATATGTGGACTTCAGATCTAGGGCAAATACAGCAATGTGGTTGGACTTGGCTCACACAATAAGGGGAAGGCACATATGGGAGGTATGGGGATAAGTAAGAAAACCAAAACATGAAAGCATGATGTCCCCACTGCAGAGGAACTAATAGAGAAACCTTAAAGCGACAGAGGTCAACACGAGAAGGGGATCAGGAACCAAGGTAAAGATGAGTGAGAGATGAATCAACTTGGGTTGTAACACACTTGTACATGGAAGCTATGCTAGGAATCTCTCTGTATAGCTATCCTTATCTCAGGTGGCAAAAATGCTTTGTCTTCCTTATTATTGCTTATGTTTTCTGTTTAACAAAATTAGAGATAAAGGCAGAACAGATTCTGCCTGGAAGAGAGGGGGTTGGGGGGGAGAGGGAGGGGGCAAGGGGCAGGGGGGAGAAATGATGCAACAATGTATGCACATGTGAATAAATGAATAAAAAAGAAGTCAATAGTATTTCTGTGCACAAACTATAAGCAAATCAAAATAAAAAATTCTGCTTATATCAGTGACACAAATCATAAAATAGTTAGAAATTGCTTAAGAGAGAATATACATGACTTCTGGGAACCCTTTACCAAAATCTATATTACTCCCAGTGTTCTTTGTCTACCTATTCTATTTTCTCCCAGTAATTAACACCAATCAATATATTAAGATCTTATTATTTCTTGTATTTATTGTCTGCTTCTCTTAAAGAGAAATCAAGCTCCATGAGGATAGATATTTTTGTTTGCTTTTGCTGTTGCATCTACAACATCTGGAAAAGTACCTGCCATTAACATTCACATCAAAATAGTTATTTTAAAGATGAAGAGAAGGTATTAAAATTCTAAGCAAACATTGCAGATTTTCTGAATAACTGTGAAGACATGCTTTGGGTGGGATGGTATAATATAAAGCTATTAGTTCAAAAGCAACCTGCAAGCAATCCAAACCCAAACAAATTTTGAAGTGAACTTTTTAGGGGATTTAATAAACTTATCAAAAATTATGTGGACTTATTCATTTTATAAATATTTGAATTAACTTTAAAAAGATGGATTGACCCATCCTGTTTGATATACTATATACTAAAAACCAAAGTTACAGAGAAATTAATTTTCAAATATATAATAATGATAAACAGACAAAAGAATAAACAGAGAAGAATCAAGATCTCAAAAACAGGTTCTGACCCAAATAAACCTAATACTATGCATTAAAGTTATTAGCAATGATGAAGAATGCATTGCTTAATAAATTGGCCACTACATGGAGCAAACAAGTCTGGCTCTTAATAAACAACATATGCACATCAGAGATTCTAAGGAAATAATTGCCAAAGGTAATACTAAAACTGTAGTTAATAAAAATATAATATATTTTATGGACAAATGGGCCTTCAGTGAATAATCACAGGAAAAGGGGGAGTTGGGTGCCAACACCTAGAATAATTAGATTGTTACAGATGCTATGGATTAGTTTGAGCAGTGGAAATAGTAAATTAGCAATATTTAAGGATATTAAACATATAACAAATCCTGAAAAAAACCCAATATATAGAATAAGATAGTTAACTGTGTAATGCATTTAAATATATAAACATAAATGCCCTCCCAAACATGCTTATTATAGTAAATACATTAGAATAGCTGTCCAAGAGGCAAAAAGAAATGTAAGTAAAAAATGAGAGAGTTCAGTTCTAAAAGTTGTAGAAAACTCTGTACATGCGATAATGGTTCATGTACTGGGAAATATTAACTGATTCTCTACCTTGAATTTCACAAAATAACTTGTTTCCTAATATAATAAATTCAGACAAATATTGACTTTATGTATTATATAAAATATAACTAAATAGTAAAGGAAGTGTCAATTAATACATTATTCAATCAGCAAGGCTTTAATAGTATTGCAAAGATACAGGCAATCAAACATGATAAACTCAAAATGCCCTTGTTTTATGCAGAGAAACTAATGCAGATACTTTAAAGCGACAGAGGCGAATAGAAGAAGGGGACCAGGAAGTTAAAGAAGGTAACACATGTACAGGAAGGCAATGCGAGTCAACTACCTGTATAGCTATCCTTCCCTAAACTAGCAAAAACCCTTGGTCCTTCCTATTATTGCTTATACTTTCTCTTCAACAAAACTAGAGATAAGGGCAAAGTAGTTTCTGCCTGGTAAAGAGGGAGGGTGGGGAGAGAGATGGGGGAGGGGAGGAGGAAGGGAGGGAACATGGGTGGGGAGGGGAAGGGGTAGAAATGACCCAAACATTGTATGCACATATGAATAAAAGAAAAAAAAATGCAAATAAATGAAGATGTGCTCCAATAAAAACTTATTTATGAACAATGAAAAAAATGCCCTTGTTTCCAAGAACCTATGGTTTACCTGATGATTACAAGTACATGACACTTAACAAATAAAGGGTATTTTTGCTTCTGTTTTCTATTGTTTTATCATGTGTATAATAAGGCAGTGACACATAGTTAAGACAGCAATGTGGAGAGTAGGGCTATGAGAATGTGATCCACCTTGTCAGACAATCTTAGAAAAGAGCACCTCTATCATTTCCAGAATTATGATTCTAGCATCTATTAATCTCACAATTAATAGGTCAACTAGTTGTACTATTTTTAATTTTTTGAGGAACCTTTTTACTGTATTCCTCACTGGCTGTACTAAATTACATTCTCACTGACAGTGCAAGAGTTCCTTTTTCTCCACATTCCCACCAGCACTTGTTATCTTTAATCTTTTTGATAATAGTTATTTTTACTGGGAGTGAGGTAGTATCTCATTGTAGTTCTTGAACTTTTTTTATTATTATTATTTTATTATTCATATGTGCATACAAGGCCTGGGTCATTTCTCCCCCCTGCCCCCACCCCCTCCCTAACCACCCACTCAGCCCACTACCTCTCCCCCATACCCCCTCAATGCCCAGCAGAAACTTTTTTGCCCTTATTTCTAATTTTGTTGAAGAGAGAGTATAAGCAATAATAGGAAGGAACAAGGGTTTTTGCTGGTTGAGATAAGGATAGCTATAAAGGGAGTTGACTCACATTAATTTCCTGTGCGTCTGTGTTACCTTCTAGGTTAATTCTTTTTTATCTCACCTTTTCTCTAGTTCCTGGTCCCCTTTTCTTATTGGCCTCAGTTGCTTTTAAGGTATCTGCTTTAGTTTCTCTGCGTTAAGGGCAACAAATGCTAGCTAATTTTTTAGGTGTCTTACCTATCCTTACCCCTCCCTTGTGTGCTCTCGCTTTTATCATGTGCTCAAAGTCCAATCCCCTTGTTGTGTTCACCCTTGATCTAATGTCCACATATGAGGGAGAACATACGATTTTTGGTCTTTTGGGCCAGGCTAACCTCACTCAGAATGATGTTCTCCAATTCCATCCATTTACCAGTGAATGATAACATTTCGTTCTTCTTCATGGCTGCATAAAATTCCATTGTGTATAGATAACACATTTTCTTAATCCATTCGTCAGTGGTGGGGCATCTTGGCTGTTTCCATAACTTGGCTATTGTGAATAGTGCCGCAATAAACATGGATGTGCAGGTGCCTCTGGAGTAACCTGTGTCACAGTCTTTTGGGTATATCCCCAAGAGTGGGATTGCTGGATCAAATGGTAGATCGATGTTTAGCTGTTTAAGTAGCCTCCAAATTTTTTTCCAGAGTGGTTGTACTAGTTTACATTCCCACCAACAGTGTAAGAGGGTTCCTTTTTCCCTGCATCCTCACCAACACCTGTTGTTGGTGGTGTTGCTGATGATGGCTATTCTAACAGGGGTGAGGTGGAATCTTAGTGTGGTTTTAATTTGCATTTCCTTTATTGCTAGAGATGATGAGCATTTTTTCATGTGTTTTTTGGCCATTTGAATTTCTTCTTTTGTGAAAGTTCTGTTTAGTTCCCTTGCCCATTTCTTTATTGGTTCATTAGTTTTGGGAGAATTTATTTTTTTAAGTTCCCTATATATTCTAGTTATCAGTCCTTTGTCTGATGTATAGGTGGCAAATATTTTCTCCCACTCTGTGGGTGTTCTCTGCAATTTAGAGGCCATTTCTTTTGATGAACAGAAGCTTTTTAGTTTTATGAGGTCCCATTTATCTATGCTATCTCTTAGTTGCTGTGCTGCTGGGGTTCGTTGAGAAAGTTCTTACCTATACCTACTAACTCCAGAGTATTAACTACTCTTTCCTGTATCAACTTTAGAGTTTGTGGTCTGATATTAAGATCCTTGATCCTATTTGAGTTAATATTGGTATAGGGTGATATACATGGATCTAGTTTCAGTTTTTTGCAGACTGCTAACCAGTTTTCCCAGCAGTTTTTGTTGAAGAGGCTGCTATTTTTCCATCGTATATTTTTAGCTCCTTTGTCAAAGACAAGTTGGTTATAGTTGTTTGGCTTCATATCTGGGTCCTCTATTCTGTTCCACTGGTCTTCATGTCTGTTTTTGTGCCAGTACCATGCTGTTTTTATTGTTATTGCTTTGTAATATAGTTTGAAGTCAGGTATTGTGATACCTCCAGCATTGTTCTTTTGACTGAGTATTACCTTGGCTATTTGTGGCCTCTTGTGTTGCCATATAAATTTCACAGTAGATTTTTCGATCTCTTTAATGAATGTCATTGGAATTTTGATGGGAATTGCATTAAACATGTAGATTACTATTGGGAGTATCGACATTTTTACTATGTTGATTCTACCAATCCATGAGCATGGGAGATCCCTCCACTTTCTATAGTCTTCCTCAATCTCTTTCTTCAGAAGTGTATAGTTTTCCTTGTAGCGGTCATTCACATCTTTTGTTAGGTTTACACCTAGGTATTTGATTTTTTTTGAGGCTATTGTAAATGGAATTGTTTTCATCCATTCTTTTTCAGTTTGCTCATTGTTAGTGTATAGAAATGCTAATGATTTTTTTGATGTTGATTTTATACCCTGCTACCTTGCTATAGCTATTGATGATGTCTAGAAGCTTCTGAGTAGAGTTTTTTGGGTCTTTAAGGTATAGGATTATGTCATCTGAAAATAGGGATATTCTGACAGTTTCTTTACCTATTTGTATTCCTTTTATTCCTTCTATTTGCCTAATTGCTCTGGCTAGGAATTCCAGTACTATGTTGAATAGGAGTGGAGATAGTGGGCATCCTTGTCTCCTTCCTGATTTTAGAGGGAATGGTTTCAGTTTTTCTCCATTAAGTATAATGCTGGCTGTAGGTTTGTCATATATAGCTTTTATAATGTTGAGGAACTTTCCTTCTATTCCTAGTTTTATTAGAGCTTTTATCGTGAAATGGTGTTGGATCTTATCAAAGGCATTTTCTGCATCTATTGAGATGATCAAGTGGTTTTTGTCTTTGCTTCTGTTAATGTGGTTTATTACATTTATTGATTTTCATATGTTGAACCACCCTGCATCCCTGGGATGAAGCCTACTTGGTCATGGTGAATAAACTTTTTGATGTGTTATTGAATTTGGTTTGCCATTATTTTCTTGAGGATTTTTGCATCAATGCTCATTAAGGAGATTGGCGTATAGTTCTCCTTTTTGGAGGTGTCTTTGACTGGTTTTGGGATAAGGGTAATACTGGCTTCATAAAATGTGTTCGGCAGTTTTCCTTCCCTTTCTATTTCATGGAACAGTTTAAGGAGAGTTGGTATTAGTTCTTCTTTAAAGGTCTGATAGAATTCAGCAGAGAATCCATCAGGTCCTGGACTTTTCTTTTTGGGGAGACTCTTGATTGCTGCTTCAATTTCATTTTATGTTATAGATCTATTCAGGTGATTCATTTCCTCTTTGGATGATCATAAGTATCTAGAAATCTGTCTATTTCTTTAAGATTTTCAAATTTATTTGAATATAGGTTCTCAAAGTAGTCTCTGATGATTTCCTGGACTTCCATGTTGTTATCTCCCCTTTTGCATTCCTGATTCTACTACTTTGGGTTTTTTCTCTCCTCATTTTAGTCAGGTTTGCCAGGGGTCTATCGATCTTGTTTATTTTTTCAAAGAACCAACTTTTTGTTTCATTAATTCTTTGTATGGTTTTTTTTTTTGGTTTCTATTTCATTGATTTCAGCTCTTATTTTTATTATTTCTCTCCTTCTATTTGTTTTGGAATTTGCTTGTTCTTGTTTTTCTAGGAGTTTCAGAAGTATCATTAGGTCGTTGATTTGGGATCTTTCAGTCTTTTTAATATATGCACTCATGGCTATAAACTTACCTCTCAAGACTGCCTTAGCTGTGTCCCATAGGTTCCAGTAGGTTGTGTTTTCATTTTCATTGACCTCCAGGAACTTTTTAATTTCCTCTTTTATTTCATTGATGATCCATTCTTCATTAAGTAATGAGTTATTTAGTTTCCAGCTGTTTGCATGTTTTTTGTCTTTACTTTTGTTGTTGAGTTCTACTTTTACTGCATTGTGATCAGATAGTATGCACAGTATAATTTCTGTTTTCTTATATTTCCTGAGACTTGCTTTGTGCCCTAGGAAATAATCTATTTTGGAGAAGTTCCATGGGCTGCTGAGAAGAATGTATATTGTGTAGAAGTTGTATGAAATGTTCTGTAGACATCAACTAGGTCCATTTGATCTATTGTATATTTTAGATCTTGGATTTCTTTATTGAGTTTTTGTTTGGATGACCTATCTATTGATGATAATGGGGTGTTAAAGTCTTCCACAACCACTGTGTTGGCGTTAATATATGCTTTTAGGTCTTTCAGGGTATGTTTGATGAAATTGGATGTGTTGATGTTGGGTGCATACAGGTTAATGATTATTATTTCCTTTTGGTCTATTTCCCCTTTTATTAGTATGGAACGTCCTCCTTTATCTCATTTGATCAATGTAGGGTTGAAGTCTACTTTGTCAGAGATAAGTATTGCTACTCCTGCTTGTTTTCGGGGGCCATTGGCTTGGTAAATCTTCTTCCAGCCTTTCATCCTAAGCATATGCTTATTTCTGTCGGTGAGATGGGTCTCCTGTAAGCAACAAATTGTTGGATCTTCCTTTTTAATCCATTTTGTCAAATGGTGCCTTTTGATGGGTGAATTAAGTCCATTAACATTAAGTGTTAGTACTGATAGGTATGTGTTGATTCCTGTCATTTAGTTGTCTTAGTTGTTTGAAGGTTTCATTGTATGTGCCTACTTTGAGGTTACTCTCTACTATCTTGCTTTTTCTTTTCCTGTGGTTTGGTGCTGCCTGTCTTTTCATGGTTAAGTTGGGTGTCACTTTTTGCATGCAGAATCCCTTGCAGAATCTTTTGTAGTGGTGGCTTTGTGGTCACATATTGTTTTAGTTTCTGCTTATCATGGAACACTCTTATTGCTCCATCTATTTTGAATGATAGTTTTGCTGGATAGAGTATCCTGATGTTGAAGTTATTTTCATTCAGTACCCTCAAGATCTCACCCCAGGCTCTTCTTGCTTTTTATGTTTCTGTTGAGAAGTCTGCTGTAATTTTGATGGGTTTACCTTCTTATTTTACTTATTTTTTCTCTCTTACAGACTTCAATATTCTTTCCCTAGTTTCTGAACTTGTTGTTTTAATGATATGTCATGGGGTAGTTCTATTCTGATCTGGTGTGTTTGGTGTCCTGGAGGCCTCTTGCATCGGTATGGGAATATCTTTCTCTAGATTTGGGAAATTTTCCATTATTATTTTGTTGAACATATTGTGCATTCCCTTCGCTTGCACCTCTTCTCCTTCTTCGATGCCCATAATACTCAAGTTTAGTCTTTTGATGGAGTCAGTGAGTTCTTGCATTTTCTTTTCACAGGTCTTGAGTTGTCTAATTAATAGTTCTTCAGTTTTTCCTTTAATTATCATTTCATCTTCAAGTTCTGAGACTCTGTCTTCTGTTTGTTCTATTCTGCTAGATTGGCCTTCCATTTTGTTTTGCAGTTTTGTTTTGTTCTTTTTCCTGAGGTTTTCCATATCCTGGGTGGTTTCTTCTTTAATGTTGTCTATTTTTGTCCTGAGTTCATTTATCTGTTTATTCATTGTGTTCCCCGTTTCACTTTGGTGTTTATACAATGCTTCTATGGTTTCCTTTATTTCTTCTTTTTCTTTTTCAAATTCTCTATTTTTGTTGTCTTGGAATTTCTTGAGTGACTCCTGTACATTTTGGTTGACCCTATCCAGTATCATCTCTATAAAATTCTCGTTGAGTACCTGTAGTATGTCTTCTTTTAAATTATTTTTGTGGGCTTCATTGGATCCTTTGGCATAGTTTATCTTCATTTTGTTGGAGTCTGGATCTGAGTATCTGTTTTCTTCATTCCCCTCTGGTTCCTGTGCTAATTTTTTGTTGTGGGGAAACTGGTTTCCCTTTTTTTCTGTCTTTCCATCATTGTCTTTGGTGTTGTTACTGTTCCTGTACCGTGTGCAATTAAGTATTTTCTAGCTTTTAATAGTGACAATGGTAATATTTAGAATGGAAGGGTAAGCAGAGATGGAAAGCAAGAAGTTAAAGAAAAGGGAAAAACAAACAGACAAGAAGGAGAATACAGAACAAGGAATCAGACATGAAAGTTTCAAAGGTATAAACAGGGAGCTTTAGTGTACTAATTGACAGTAAGCTGAACAGACATTAGAGAGACATAGAGAGGATTGAAAATCAAAAATCAGAAAAAAAAGATAAGAATAAAAATAAAAAATAAGTAAATGAAAAAAATATCTATATATAAAAATAAATTAAAATAAAGTGAAAAATAGAAAAATTTTAAAAACCCAAAAAACCAAAAAACCTCCAAGTTCAAATGCAATGAAGTTCCAGTCTTAATAATTTGGGTGTCCATCTCAATCTCCAATCCTGGAGATGTTGCCTCAGATGTTGTTCTGTAGTTGTCTCATCAAAGGGGACGCATAAAGTAGAACAAAACTACACACACACACACACAAAAACCCCACCAAGTGTCCCCAGTTCAAATGCAATACAGTTTCAGTAAGTTTTTCAGCATGCAGGTATAATTCGGTTGTTCTCTCATCAAAGTTAGGGAGAAAAAGAAAAAAAAAGAGTCTGGAGACTGTTCTGAGAATGGTATCTGCGGCTGTGGCTTCCCTGCCCACTTTTGCCAGCCTGCTGTTGCTGGAGATGTTATTTATGCAGATCTCAGGAGTGAGCTTAGCACTCACCTGGCCCTGCAGGCTTTGTTTACTCAGAGTTCTACTGTGCATGAGCCTCTGCTACAAGCTTTTCCCTTTCTAAGCCCGCTGAGAAAGGTGACACTGCACTCACTTTCTCAGGCCTGCATGTTTATTTACAGTTCATGTGGGAAGTGGGTCTTCCTCCCTCTCCTGTGCAGTTTTCCTCCCACTGCCAGTTTCACAAGGTTTCCTGCTCCTGATTACTGGGCTGTGCTGCTGCTCCTGCCAGCTGCCATGTTTGTTTACAGCTCACATGGGAAGTGGGTCTTCCCTCCTCTCCTGTGGAGTTTTCCTCCCTCCGTCACTCTCACAAGCTTTCCCACTCCTGGTTGCTGGGCATGTGCTGCTGCTCCTGCCAGCCAGCGTGTTTGTTTACAGCTCACATGGGAAGTGATCTTCCCCCTTCTCCAGAGGACTTTCCTCCCTCTGCCATTCTCAGAAGCTTTCCCACTCCTGGTTTTTCGGTGTGCCCCCGCTCCCGTCAGAGCCTCTCCATCCAGCCTGGCTTGTTTATTTACAGTCCTGAGAAGGATTCCCTTCCCCCACTCTTCAGTGCTCAGGGTGCCCCACCCTCTTTCCCACATGTCTTTATTGTTCTTATTGCTTATTAGTCAGTTTCTCTTTTTTCCCCCGGTAGAGGTCAGTCTGTCCAGGGGGCTATGCTGCTCTGGTCCAGGCTTCTCTGTGGGAGTACCATGGTACCACAAAGCTCACCTTGTCTGCGTCATCCCAAGCTGCCTGGGTGTGGGTGAATCTGATTTATTTTCTTAATAACTAGTTAAGCATCTTTTTCATAGAACTGTTGGCCATGTGTATGTCTTCCTTGGAGAAATATTTATTTAAGGTTTATTTGTCCATTTTTAGTGGCTATTGGGTTTCTACAGTTCTTTATCTATTCATGGCATGAACTCCTTGTCAGATATTTACTAGGTGTAGTTTTCTATATGAGCATGTTCTATTTTTCTTGCAAGTATTTTAAATGTATCCTTCCTTCATCTTATAGTTTGTCTCATTTCTGATAATGTGTGTTGTATTTTTATTGTGTCTCTGGGGTGTGTATATTTATTTTTCTCTGCATATCTTCAGGGTTTTCTTTTGATAATTAAGCAATTTGAATGTGATTTTTGTTCTGATTCTTCTTATGTTTGTCTGGTGTTCTTGAATCTGTGGTTTCTTTGATTGATTTTGAAAAATATTTTAACCATAATCCTTTAAGATCCTTATCTTCTTTGTTGTGCCCTCTTCTTCTGAGGCTCAACTTAGAAAATTGTTAGATTGTTTCATAATGTCACACAGTTCTTGAATTTCTTAAACTATTTTTTTCATTTTCTTTTCATTCAGATTCCAATTGGGATAGTTTCCCTATCCTCAAATTCTCCCTTTTTTGGTTAGTCTTAAGTCCAACAAAGGAATCATTTACTTTTTCATGCTTTTTTAGTTCTAGCTTTCTATTTCACTCTTTAATATAGCATTTATTGCCTTCAGAAAAGTCCTCATTCATTCATTATTGTTGCTCATGCTTTCTAACATACATAGTCCCAGCTTAGAATGGGTTTGTTGTTTTGTTTTATTTTTTTGACAGTCAGATGGTGTGAAGGCAATATGTATTTAGTTAAAACCTGGACTCATTTTGAATTTAGATCTTTTCCCATGCTGGTGAAACTACACTATTCTATTTTCTCCAGCTTCTAGTCAACTGGGTGTTCAAGAGGGTACCCTACTGTGTTGCTATTGTGCTGATGTCCCATAGGTTAGGTGACTAAATGCATTTTGGAATTACCACACTCTCAGTTCACCTTGGTATTATTGATCTATAGCCCCAGTGTAAGTAAGCAGCATCTATACAGTATTAGTTAATGTATTAATCATGCTAAAAAACATATTAAAAAATACCTCAATCTAGGTATTTTTCTGGTTCTCATACTTAGGAATGCTTTAACTTTTTTTAAATTTAATGGGCAAATATTTGAAACCTGCTTTCTATAAATTCCTGGAAATTGCAGCAAGGAACCCTTGAAACTGGGGTAAATAGTATTTATACTTAAAAATGGGGTACTTCTGTCAGGTTGATTGTGTGAGGTTCAGATGGTTTGGGTATTGCTGTTAAAGTTACTTTTGGTGGTTCAAAGACAGCAGATTCATCAGTAGTGCTACTGCCATTGGTTAAGCTCAGCAAATAAAGTATTTTTCTGAGTGTTTCTGCTCTACCCAGCTTTCACCAAACACAGCATTGCCTTTGTAATACAGGTCAACTCTCTCCCCCAGAAATAGATAATGTTTCTTTTTATTTGGCATGAGGTTTGTGGCAGGTAGGGTGGGAATATCCTTGGTTTCCCTTCTCCAGCCTTTGTCTTATCATGTCCTAGAACTGAAGCTTGGGAATCAGTGTTCCAACCTTACCCCACCCATCATGACATCCTGTCTCTACCTTTTGACTGGTCATGGGTGGGAGTTTCTGTCTCTTTCCTAGTGGGATCTATTGGCATCAGGATCCTGGCCTGAACAAATTTCTACTCTTCTTCTAGGGAAGATTGCTTTTACTTTTACTTTTCCCTCAGTAACCATGGGCTTTTTTCTGGTCAAGAGACAGGAAGGACTTCTGACCTTTCCCTAGAAGTAAACTTATGATGACCATGTTCACAAGGTGTGGGAGCAGAGGGTTTCTATTCTTCGTTCAGAGGAGAATTTTTGGTCTATCTTTCTATCTTTCATTCTTAGAAGTGATTATTTTCTCTGTTTTAAAAAGCAAAAAAACCTTTGGTTTTCAGCAGTTATACCAAGGGATGATTCCACTGTATTTCTCCTGCTGTAGATTTTTAATATTTTATGTGTCTGTGGCTTGATGACTTCATTCAGTTTTGGAAAATACTTAATCACTATATTTTACATATTCATTTTGTATTCTCCTCCTTTTCTGAGATTAAATCATCTGTTACTTTATGTTAGGCCTTCATTATTTCCCAAGTGTTAAACCTTTTTACCATGTCTCATACATCACTAATGCTCCTTTTGATTTTCCTTCTTTACCTCTTTTCCACTAAGTCAGGTTATATTTTACTGACTTATCTTCTTCTACTTCACAAATCACCTTCAGTTCTCTCTAATATGCCATTTGGACTTATTAATGTTTGCTACATTTAATTTGCAATTACATACATTGTAAAATAATTCCAGATGTACTGTTTGTCTCATTTTGAACCTACTCTACAAAATGGATTCTCTTGTCATATTGATATGTTAAACAATTATTTTATTGTGATGTCTGAGAGTATCAATATTAATATATCTTCAGATTATATTTACCAACAATTTTTTTCTCTTTTTCAGTGTTTTGATCTCGTCTCTTGTGTCTCATAATATTTGATTGAATATTAGAAATAGTATATGGAAAATTGTAGGGTAATTTGAGGCTCTGTATGAAGTTATCCTCTTCAAAAGTGGATTTATTTGAGTTCTGGCAGGCAATAAACCTGCAGACAGATTACCTTCACTTAACTGTCTAGAATAGTGATGGTTCTGGTTTCTAGAGAAAAATACTTCATAAATGCCAAATGGTGGTGTGGGTGCTAATAAGAGATCCTTTTCCTTGACAGCTTTGAAATGTGATTATTTCTTTCTCAGATCTCTGTTCTACCACATATTCTCTGTATTTGTTTTTTTTAGTTTAGCATAAACCTGGAAAATGTATGGAAAACATAGGGTGAATGAGTGTTGGGTTCAAATTTTCATTCTTCCCTCTCTTTGTGATCTTGGTCTTTCAAATTTTGTGACTATGAAGCTCTCTAATTCTTCCAGATTTCATAATTCTATCTAACTTTTCAAATGATCTCTTGTGGCAGTGCATATCTGACATAAAATGCTCTACTATAGCAAAATGTGAAGTCCTAAAATCAATGTATATTCTGAATGAAAAGCTAACAGGATTCACTGATGATGAATTGAATATGCATTATGAGAAAAATTAAGGAAATAAGAGTATAAATGAATCGTGATGTCATATGCTGAAGTGGACTTTGGAAGAGGAATAATCTGGTGGGGGGTCCATGAAGGGTTATGTTTTGATATGTGAAAGTCCAAGTGAAGTCACTAAAAGGGAGTTAAATCTAGGATCTGCCCTGGGTATGCACATTTGGGAGTCACCAGCACTTGGGTGATATTATGAAATTTGATCAGCTCTACATTGCTACTAGAATACTTGAAGATAAGTACATATTTGAATTCTGCATTTTCTAACATGTACTTATATGTAATTATTTGGTATTTCAGTAAGTTAACAAAGTGAATGTGGACTCCTCTTATCATCCTTTTAGAAAAGCTGAGTGAGATTAGGACTGAAATTGAATATTGGCTTTTGCAACTTGAAAGGTTTTGACTTTTAATATGTCAGAAGAATAGTGAAAGAGAAATTGAAAGGGAAGGAAATGGAAATTTAGAGTGCAGCCAATTCTTTCAAGATATTGCTATGTAAAGGAATGCAGATGAAAAAGATCACCTATACATTATGGACTTCCTATTCTGCTTCAGATAAACAGAGAAAAAAATTGCTGAGGAAAGACTCATAGGGGGAAGCAGCTTATCAGATCTAATTAAGATGACTTTCTTGATACTGAGTTCTACCCAAGTCCTCATTTTCTATGAGTTGTAACTTCCAATTGTACTGACCATTCTGGTTTTTATTTCTTCACTTTCAACATATAGAAATGCATAGCCTTTTAAATTTAATTTTATAGTAAAAATTTTTAGCTTGTTGCCTGTCCCATCACAATCTTTGTGTCCTCCAGTACTTTATGGTAAGTCATAACTTAGTGCCTGAAGTTATCTTCACATTTTTTTGTAATTCTTACAGTCTTCATGAATGATGGATGGTGCTTTGTTTTCAGTAAGTGCTCCCCAAAGGTCTATGTGTTAAAGGCTTGGTACCTATGGTGGTGCTTTTAGGAAGAACTTCAGTTGTTCTGGAAAAGGGGACTTGTGGGAAGTCCTCAGTACATTGGGGTCTAAGAATTATGAGGCCCTGAGTTCAAACCAGTAAGGCCAAAAAATAATAAAAAGAAAAAAGCTCAGTACGTTGGGTGTGCCATAGAAGGAGATTGTGGGATCCCAGCTCCTTCATGTTCCTCTTTTCCTCCTGGCTCATGAAGTGAGCAGTTTGCTCTGCTGTGTGCTCCATCATGATATGCCTTACTAGAGCCCCAAACATATGGGCCACTCAGTGTTGGACTAGAAATGCTAGACCCAAGAGACAAAATAAACATTTTCTCACAATAAACATTGTAATTCCATTGCCTCAGATATTTTGTTATACTGATGGAAACCTAACTAATAAAAATGGATAATAAATTTATTGAATTTTTTTTGTTTTTAAGTTTTTCTTTATGTCATCTTTAAAACTGATGCCTCACACTATTCACAATAGCCAAGTTATGGAAACAGCCAAGATGCCCCACCACTGATGAATGGATTAAGAAAATGTGGTATCTATACACAATGGAATTTTATGCAGCCATGAAGAAGAACGAAATATTATCATTCACTGGTAAATGGATGGAATTGGAGAACATCATTCTGAGTGAGGTTAGCCTGGCCCAAAAGACCAAAAATCATATGTTCTCCTTCATATGTGGACATTAGATCAAGGGTAAACACAACAAGGATTGGACTTTGAGCACATGATAAAAGCGAGAGCACACAAGGGAGGGGTGAGGATAAGTAAGACACCTAAAAAATTAGCTAGCATTTGTTGCCCTTAACACAAAGAAACTAAAGCAGATACCTTAAAAGCAACTGAGGCCAATAGGAAAAGGGGAACAGGTACTAGAGAAAAGGTTAGATCAAAAAGAATTAACCTAGAAGGTAACACACATGCACAGGAAATTAATGTGAGTCAATGCCCTGTATAGCTATCCTTATCTCAACCAACAAAAACCCTTGTTCCTTCCTATTATTGCTTATACTCTCTCTACAACAAAATTAGAAATAAGGGCAAAATAGTTTCTGCCAGGTATTGAAGGGGTGGGGGGGGAGGGAGGGGGCGGAGTGGGTGGTAAGGGAGGGGGTGGGGGCAGGGGGGAGAAATGACCCAAGCCTTGTATGCACATATGAATAATAAAAGAAAATAAAATAAAATTGATGCCTCAAATTAATACAGAATTTTTTCAACATTACTTTCTGAATTCCATAGAAAGATATTATTTCATTGTTTATCTAATATTGCAATAACCGATCTAGCTCAGAGGCAGAATCCTAAGTTGGACTAAAAGTCCACATTTTCTGATTCTCACATCTCTGGCTCCCAGGTAGCTGGGATTACAGAAATATACCACCACTTTCCACCCTTGTGACTAATCTTTTAAAAAGTTCTCTAAGTAGAAATATATATATACAAGTTCTTTCCTTCCTTATTTTGATGGCCAGTATATGAAAATAGCTAGAACTCAAGCCATGTCTTGCACCATGAGGTAGAAGCTATATACTTAGATTGGTAGATTAGAAATAAGAAGACACAGTTTCCTGACTACTGGAGGTATTGATTGAGGAAAAATAAATGGATAGCCGCTGTCAGGGTGTTGGAGAAGAATCTGTCAGTGAGAGGCTTAGGTCATATCGAGATTTCTCATACTGTAAATTTTTACTTTCCTTTTTAGGATAAAATAAAATAACAAAATAATGGACCTAGAAAACTGAAACCGTGTCACCCTTCTTTTCATTATTTTACAATTGAGAAAACCATAATGACCCAGAATGGTAATAATGTATTCTCCTTCGAAGTGCTGGTTCTTTCCACTGCACAAAAAAGTTAGCTTCTTTTTACTTTTATGTCAAATTAAATTTTAATGGCATTTTAAAAATCAGTACTAACAGCCCTTACATATAGAGCATATGATTTAAATCATATAACAGTGCAAATTTATATGTTATCATCTATAAAACTTTTAATTGAGAAAACAGAAACGTTACCTAGGTTTAGGTAATTGGAATAATTTTATATCGTAAGAGTGTTATAGAAAAGAAGTCTTTGCCAGCAACATAAAATCCATTCGCTTATTCTTTTACTCAGTAATGTTTGTTGACCTATTATTACATAATATGTATGTGACTAAACACTAGGTTTATTACATACAAAAGATGAAATCTTTGTCCTCCAAAGACCTGAGCCTAACATGCACTGAGGTATTCCAGCAATTTCCAAAACAATTGGAAGGTAGGTAGGAATTATTGTCTTAAATCTATCCATGTTAGTGACATTTACACAGGGTAGAAATGTTGAAGGATATCAGCCATTTAAAAATAAATGAGGAAACTTGAAAATTAGTCCATGAAGGGATTAAGCAGTAAAAGAAGACATAGTTACAACAGCTTAGTGAGGTTCAGGTCAGTGTTTCTCCCCCAAATATGTACATGTAAAAAGTACCCTTCTAGAATTTTCTCCTATTTTTTCAAGTTATTTAAAATTACACTATTAATAAGTATTAATATGTTATATGTATATATGTGAAATACAAGGACAAAACCCCCTTAAACAACCAAAATACACTTAAAAAATATGTAGGACAGAGGTAAAATGGGAAGAGAGTACCAGTGAGAGGCAGGAGGATAAAAGGAAAAGGGTGAGGGAGGGTGAATATGGTGGATGTATTTTGTATTCATGTATGAAAACAGAAGGATGTAACTTGTTGAAACTGTTCTAAGTAGTTAAAAGGAGAGATGAAGGAAACAATGCAGGGAAGAGAATCTAATTAAGATATATTATAAGAACATATGAAAATGTCACAATGTATTTTAGCTGTAAAACTATTATATGAAATTTTTTTTAAATCTTTGAAAAAATATTTAAAACTTACTGTATACCTGAGAGAACAGGATCTAAAAGAGGCCCCCTCATGGATCACCAGCACGTAAATTACCAGAATGCTTCTGCTTAAGGACATTCATTAAGAATGTAAAGGAACACTTTTATGAACACAGATCTTGAACATAATAGGTTTTTTTTTTTGTATAAGATCAGGAGATCTGTCTCCTTTTATCTGGTCTCTCATTTGACTTTGGTGAAAGAAAACAAGAAGTCTTAGTCCTCATCTTTATCTGAATTTCTCTAGAAGTTTCCCAAGAGCAGCCTTAACTTCCTTGTTCCTCAAGCTGTAGATCAAGGGGTTCAACATGGGTGCCACCACAGCATAAAACAGAGCAACCATTTTCTCCTTGTTTTCAGAAGAGGCAGAGCGTGGCCCCAAGTAGATGAAGACTGTAGCTCCAAAGCACATGCAGACCACAGTGAGGTGGGAGGCACAGGTCCCAAAGGCTTTGTGACGTCCATGAGCAGAGCGAATGCACAGAATAGCAGCAACTATACGAGCATAGGAGAGCAGAACCAGGGAACAGGGAAGAATGATCACCAGAAATCCTGAGATGGCCACCATGACCTTGTTGAAGGAGATGTCCCCACAGGCTAGTCGAAGCACTGCTAGGGTCTCACAGGCAAAGTGATTCAGAACATTGTGACACAGGGGAAGCTGGAAAGTGATGATTGTTTCCATCAGTGAATTGGAGAAGCCAGCCACCAAGCAGCCAGCAGCCAGCCCCAGGCACAGCCCTCCATGCATGATGACTGTGTAGTGCAGTGGGTAGCACACTGCGACATAGCGGTCATAGGCCATGACTGCCAGCAGGAAGAACTCAGATCCACCCAATCCCAGGGAAGCACAGAGCTGGAGCACGCAACTCTTGAACGGGATGCGCTTTTGTGCTGAGAGCAAGTGGACCAGTGTTTGTGGGGCAAAGCTGTTTCCATAACTAAGGTCTACAAAGGACAGAACACTCAGGAAGAAGTACATGGGAGTATGAAGCCTGCTGTCTAGTCTTATCAGAATGAGAATGAGCGAATTCCCCACAATAGTCACCAAGTACATGGCCAGGATCAAGACAAAGAGGACGACCTGAGTGCCCCAGTCACTGCACAGGCCCAGCAGAATGAACTCGCTCACCCATGTCTGGTTGGTAGTTTCCTGCCCCATGAGCTTCAGGACTGAAAGGATGATTTCAGACCCTACTAGGTGCCTGCCTTTCTGAGCTTAAAGTTCATACAGACTCAGCTTGGTCACATCCATGGTAAGAACACAACAGGACCCAGCTGTGCAGATAAAAATCAAGGAGAAAAGAAGTCATATTCTCTGAATTCAATTTACATGAACATAATTTCCTCTCCTAAATGGCTACTGTGATTTGGGTAAGGGGATCAATGAGTTTTTTAGGCTTAAATCTATTTGATTTAGTAGTTTTAATAGGGTTAATTCCTGTCTTTGTAGTGAGAAAAATTTTGGTCCACATGAACAACATATTCTGAATTTTATATGCTGCTTGGTACTAACCTCATTTATTTCTTAAGGAAGAAGGACTCATTCTCACCAATGAAGATAGGATAATAGGACATGAGACAACAATCAAAGAACATAGTAGTAGCTAGCAGCAGGGAGTAGTGTTTGTTTGTTTAGCACCTTAGTAAGCCTTTGCACATTAGAGGAAAGGTCATATTTGGCCATGGTTGCTAGAAATCAAATGACTGGTAACAGGAGGTTGGAGTACTTAAGATTAAATTTCAGCATCCTAAAGATAGCAATATTCAGAGGTTCATCATAACACATTCAGGATTTAATATTGTTTTAAATAAGGTCTAAAATGGCAACAAAATGTTTTCAAAACAGAAATTTCAGAAATTGTATGTCAAACGGATTAGAGAAAATAATCAATATGACACATGCACCACATTCAACATATTTCACAGAGAATTTTCATCCACCCACACCAAAATATATGAAACAAAGTAGCCATAAGACTTGTAGAGAAACACACAGCATTTAAGGTGTTAAATGTGGTTCTTCACTGTGGGAAAAGATAAAAGGATTCTAAATCCTTGGCACAAGTGGGTAGTTTATGATTAAAAGTGATATCTTACTTGAATGTTCAAGGTTATTTTTTAACCCATAACTAAAAAAGAATGTGCTGTCTTAATTCTTTTGTATTCCTCTTCTTGTAATTTTCTGTTGTGATATATTATTTGTACATGAATTGCTTTTTATTCTGCCATATTTTACACTGGCATAAAAGGCGTTTATTCTATAATCATAGGAAATTTCTTATAATGATTAGGAAATTCCCTAGCCACGAAAGCTCTGATACAAACATGGACTGACACTGTTCACAGTGTTTTCTTATTCTGATGTAAATGTGCTTTTGCTATTCCAATGCTCTTTAGAGAAGCAATAATGGTGACAGGGACCACACTACAAAATCCAGCTAAATGCCAGCCCCATCCATCCATCCCAATGTAACTGCTTTTTTCTATACCTATGACTTCCAGCACTTGCAGTTTTCAAAATATATAGATTGAGGGTATCATTAGGTTCATTTTGACAGGCAAGGGAGTTTTCTGAAAAATTAATTATAACTAACTTCTCTGCAGATGCTCTTTTAAATTTAGATTTTGAACTATGTTTCTTTCACGTGGGAGTCTTTGATTTTTTTTCTTCTTTTATTTTCTCCTCCCCTGCTAATATGATTACAAGTCTGCCATTTTAGAAGAGAATAACACCTCTCTCTCTCTCTCTATCTCTCTCTATCTCTCTCTCTCTCTCTCTCTCTCATACACACACACACACACACACACAAACACACACATACACACACACACACATCCAGAATTGCTGATAAGAGTTGGTGGAGTGGCTCAAATGGTAGAGTGCCTGCCTAGCAAGTGTGAGGCCCTGAGTTCAAACCCCAGCCCAACCCCCAAAAAAGAATTCCTGATAATGTAGATCTTGAAGGAATAGATAGTTACCTTGTGCATACTGCTTCATGATAGAATTGGAACAAATGAACTAAGCAACTATGTAAGTTATATGTAAAACTTAAAATATACCAAAGTGGGAGGTATAATTTCTATAAGTGTTTATATTGTGGCCTGTTCTTTGAAGAAATAACAATAATTTGTCTTTCTTGAACATTACACTTATTTTAACCTTTCTTTGGGTCTATCTACCAAGAGCTCAAATGTGACAACAGCCCCCCACCCCCAGATGTTCTTAGTAGAACATGGGTACACAGGTAGCCTCAATATTAAACAGATGGCTAATGGTGAATTCATGTGTACTATTTACACCTCTCTATTCTGGATTTAAAGAAAAAAAATCTAACAAACAGTAACAAAACAAGAAAAGTTTCCTAAATATGTCAAAAACAATTTCCAAAGGCATTGAATTTGTGCTTGATCCACGTTGATTTTGCTCAGTAATGTGGACAAGGAAGTGCATTACCCAAGGGACTTTTACTAGTGTAAAAAAATGTTGCTTCTCCCAAATAAAATATATTTGATATTTTTTAAAATGGAAGTATAAAAACAAGAATACCTGTAAATAAGAACAAATAAATGAGGAACTTATTGATAGGATCTATGTGGGAAAAAGTTAGAAAACTAAGGTTTGTATTTAAAAAATAATTAACATGCATGAGGGCAAAAGGGAACCAAAAAGAAAGTGGAAAAACTGTATAATAAAGATGCCAAGAAATTAAAATTAAACCAAGTGAACAACTGAATCCATGACTATTAGAAAAATAACCTCTGAAATAAACATTTATGGATGGCACTGGCCATTTTTAATCAATTCTTGTATCTTTAAATTTTTATAATATTTTAATACTCAAGCACCTTCAATATTTTATTATTGTTGTTACTCCATTCCAGAGTGTTATGCTTAATCCTTTGTAGTGAAGGTTTTCTGGAATTTGAGTTTATCATAGAAACTGCTCAAAACAGTCACCAGGGAGAATCAATGAAATCTGAATCTTCAAATCTGAAGCTTTGAACAGTGAGAATTTCAGAACATTCCCATACATTCACCTTTTTATCTCCACATACATTACAGCAAACACTAAATCCCTAAGCAAAAGCCAAAGAACTCAAAAACACTTAGCTTTTACATAGCTATGGCATTATTATTTCAACACACTACAACCTTATTTCTGGCTTCCCACTCCTATGTCATCATCTGTTTTTGTAAAGGACAGCAAGTACTTATCCTGAATCATCCCTACATTACCAGTACATAGTGGAGATGTACAAAAGCCCATATGCCTTTACTCAGAGCCTTTAAACAGTTTTGAAAATAGACATGTAATGAAGAAAAGGAACCTCAGTAAAATGCACGGAGAGCCTAAAGGATCAGAGGAAGCACACAAACACGATCTGGAGCATAACCAGGAACCCTGGGTCTTCTGCCTCCGTGGCCATCGGTCTCCCTCCCCTCTGCTCAGCTCCTGTCCAGGTCTTTGCTGTGGTCTCATTCCTCCCTCACCTCTTCTGTGCCCAAAATTCAGAAAAAAAAAAAAAAAATCACGTGGACCTGGTTACAAGGGGGAACAGAGTTAAATTTTTATTGAAAGTAGAAATGCCAGTATTTAGTGTTACCATAACAAATCTGTGCCTTTGGATCATCTTCATGTGGCTCAGATATTTTATTTTCACCTTAGAAAACCCTTTCCAGTGGATTGGTGACTTACGGAAACAAAAAATATTCCTTAACACTATAATGCATCAGCTTTCACATGTATAAATTCAAGAAAGTGACATAAATTATCACTCTTTCAGCAGTCAAAGACATAGTTACACAGCAAAAATTAAAATATCAAAACAATGTATTAAGTGAATATACAAGTGGAAATAACCTTGAAACTGTAAGCATATTTTTAAAATTTGCATCAGAAAGCAACCTGAAACCTAGAGAGTCTGTATAGCATTCTCACCATCTCTAAATGGGCAGTTGAGAGAAACAATTTATACAGAAATGTTACTTTACATACTTGTTCTCCAAACAGCAATTTGGTTTGGAGAAAAAAAGACTTGGTTCTGAGATTCTCCTTCTGGTGACATCTGCAAAGGAAAATCCCACAGTGTGGGTTGTCAGGGACCAAAGCTGAGCATTTGTAGCTGACCGATTAGGAGGCTATGCCCATCGAAGGTTGGAACCCTTAAATCACTTGGAAAGTTCTGGTTCCCAGTTCTGAATAACTAGACCCTGGATTCTTAGGACAGATTTCTAGTAGAGGACAACTATATCAAGCCACCATAGTCTTAGGCTTCAATAGAGAAGGTCACGGATTTTAGGAAACTGGGTTCATGATTCATATTTTTGAAAGTGTTAAAGAAACAACAAGAATAAAAATGCCTGTCTCACCTTTGAGAGTGTGTAAGACTATCCTGGATGTTCGAAGTATGGCAGACTAAGTTTGAAATTTGAAAACAGTGGTCGGAACAGTTAACTTTCTCAAATTTTAGGAAGGAAATTTCAAAGGGCCAATTATATGTTGTTTATTAGGTTTCTTTCTTCCCACAACTCCCCCTGTCCCCAGTTTGGTCAATTCTTCACCTAACACTCTAGTCTACACTTCAACTTTGCAAATGAAAGTTTACTGTCTTGTCCCTGGGGCACAGGAAGGAGTTCACCAAACTTTAATTTCTCAAGGGAACTGCACCTGCTCTTCAGTGATTCCAAATCAAATAGTGAGCACTTTCATTGACCTTAATGAGGATACAAATGCTGTGAAACCTTCATCCAATTCACCCATCTCAACTTCCCTTTGAAGAATAGCTACTTGTCCAGGTCACGCAGGGCTCCACTAAATGGTGATCTCTCTCTGTGTATAATTTGATGAAAGCAGGGCAGGGGCTCATTTTCATTTGCATCCCTAATGAGACTTTAGCTATTCTTGACCTTTTCTCCATGTTTTTAATTCTAACACCATATCTTAACTTTCTCAGAATTTTGGCTTTCCCTTTTTTTAAGGAAGATAGATCCTACTCTGGTTTATGACTTAGAAAGTCATTTTAATGAAAACACAAGTATCTTATGTGAAAGAAAGTCTATCGAGGATGGTAAACCTTGTGCAGTGAAATCTGCAGACCTGCAAAGCATTTTTCTCATTCCCCAAGAATAAGAATGAAAATTTCCACAGGTGTGCACCTGTTCATATGAGAGTGTGCATCCTCAGCTCAGCTACTTACTACTGTGCTAGAAAAACTGACTTCTGAGTTCTCTCTATTTCATTCTGAAGCTGACAGCATTGGCATCCACTTCTGGTCAATAGTCTGAGAACCACTTTCTAAGAACAATACAATCTGTGTAGAGAGCACACAGCATGAGCAGTGGAGCTAGAGGTGGAGATACAACATATCTGAGTCAGCCCTGGACCTTTAGAAGAAAAGGAAGAAGAGGAAAGAAGAGATGAAAGAAAAAAGCTGTTTTCCTCATGCTTCCAAAATGTTGTTTACATCTATCATAAAGCACTTTTTTTCTTCCTTCTATTCTCCTTGTGGATTTACTATTATAGTTTTATTCTTCTAACATTATTTATATGAATGTAGGAGGGCACAGAAATAAACTCATTAGCAAATGTGCTTCCTCACTTAATGCATTAATTTTTTTGATATTTAACAGAAAAATGACATGTCTTTTCCTGTTTAATCTTTTGCTCTAACATTATTTATTAGTAATACATATTTTCCTAAAATTATTTGAAATTATAAATCTAAAATATGGTAGATTCGGATATACACAAATTTTGTTTTGGACTTCATTTTGATTCATCAAAAGATTTGACTTTGTCTATACCAATAGCACGGTTTTAATTGTAGTTACTTTATAATATGTTTTAATATTTCACTTTCTTAAAAACCTTTCTGATTATTATTATTTGATAGTTTTATTTCCTGTGAAATCTCAAATCAACCTGATAAGTGCAAATAATAAAAATGTGTGCTAGGCTTCAATTGCTACTACCTTGAATTCAGATATTTCTTTGAGGGCTGGAGGTATGGCTCAAATGTCAGAGTGCTTGCTTAGCAAGAGCAGGGTCTTAAGTTCAAGATCCCAGTACCACCAAAATAGACTCACTTGAGCAAATATAATGTTTAAATATTAATTATTCTTCATCCAAAAGCAAATATCATTCCATTTATGTTAGGTTTCTTTTATTACTTTCTTTAAACTAAAATTTTCTCATTAAAGTCTTCTATATGTCTTATTGTATTTATTTCTTAGTTTCTGCTGATATTGTAAGTTGGGATTTTTTTTCTATTAGCTTTTAAAGAAAAAAGAAGACTTGTTAATATATTTATTGTTGAAAGTACTATGCTATAGGGGTTGGTTTTGCTCAGAATTCTCTCTGTATTAGGTGCCTCATCTATTAATTATATGAGAAGATATAGTCCTTTCCTCAAAAAACAGTAAGAATGTGTCTAGGCAAATGGTGATAGGACCACTAACCCTAAGTGAGATACTAGTTAGTGTATTTTTGGAAAATCATGCCTCATAACATATGTGACTTGTCCTGGGGATGTAAGAATAGCTCACAACCATAAAATTCATTTATGCAATTAACTACATTAATAAGCCTTTAGAAAATGAATATTGTTATTTTAATTAATGGATCATAAAGAATTTGATAAATTATAACACACATTTCTTTTAAAGATCATTTCAAGATTAGAATTAGAAGGGAGCTTCCTTAACATGATCAGTGTAAAATACCCCATTTCCACAACAAGATGGAGAATTAGATGCATTCTTTAGAATAAGGAAAGTTAAAGTTTGACATGATACTAGAGATTCTTGCTTAAAATATAAGAAAAGAAAATAAATTACATTGTACAAAGATTATATAAAAGTCACTAGTGACTGTGGATAATCTATTGGTTTTAATAATAAGTCCATCTTGTAGAAATCAATAACATTTCTGTACCCCAGCTATAAGCAAATCAAAAACAAATGAAAATGCTGCTTATAGCAGTGACAGAAATCATGAGGAATACAGGAATTGCCTAAGAGAGAATCTACGTGACTTCTTGGAACTCTATACCAAACCTTTAGTACTCCCAGTGTTCTTTGTGTACCTATTAGATTTTCTCCACAATAATTAACACCGACCAACATACGGAGATCTTATTTTTTCTTGTACTTATTGTCTGTTTCTCTTAAACAGAAATCAAGCTCCATGAGGATAGATATTTTTGTTTGCTTTTGTTGTTGCATCCACAACGTCTGGAAAAGTACCTGTAATTAACATTCACTTCACAAATATTTATTTAAAAAATGAAAAGAAAGTATTAAAATTCTAAGCAAACATTGCAGATTTTCTGAATAACTGTGAAGACATGCTTTTGATGGGATGGTGTAATATAAAGATATCAGTTCAAAAGCAACCTACAACAATGCAAACCCAATCAAATTTTGAAGTGAACTTTTTAGGGGATTTAACAGACTTACCAAAAAATATGTGGAATTAATTATTTTATAAATACTTGAATTAACTTTAAAAAGATAGATTTTCCCATTATATTTGATATGCTATATACTAAAAAGTAAATTACTAAAAAATTAATTTTAAAAAAATATAATAATAATGAGAAACAGACAAAAGAACATACAGAATGGAATCAAGATCTCAAAAACAGACTCTTACTCAGATGAACCTAATACTATGCATTAAAGTTATTACTAATGAATGACTAAAGAATGCATTGTTCCATAAATGGGTCACCATATTGAGTAAATAAGACAGGATCTGTAATTAGCAACTTATGCAAAAGTACATGTCAGAAATCCTAAGGAAATAATTGTGAAAGAATGTAAAATGAAAACAGTAATTAATAAAAAATATTTTATTGACAGAATGGGCTTAAGTGAATAATCACAAGAGACTGGGAAGTTGGGTGCCAACACCAAGAATGATAAGTAAACAATTATAGATGCTATGGATTAGCATGAGCAGTAGAAATAGTAGACTAGCAATACTTATGAGTATTAATCATACAATGAATATTGAAAAGCTAATATATAGAATAAGATAGTTAGTAAAATTCATTTAAATATATAAAACTATATGCACTTTCCAACATAATTATTACAATAAACATATTAGAATAGCTTTCCAAAAGACAGAAAGAAATGTAAGTAAGTAAAAATGAATGAGTAAAAAAAAATTCATTTCTAAAAATTATGGAAAGGTCTATGCATGTGATAATGTTCCATGTACCTAGAATTATTAACTATTTCTATACCTGTGGTTTCACAAAATAGATTATTTTCTAATATAAATTCTAACATATATTGACTTCATATATTTCATACAACTAAATAATAGTGGAAGTATCATCAATAAATTATTCAGTCAGCAGGGATTTGATAGCATTGCTAAGGCACTGGCAATCAAAAATGATGAATTCCACACACCCTGCTCTCAAGAATCTTATGGTTTACCTGATGAATAGAAGCAGACGCCAATTACCAAATGAAGGGAATTTTTGCTTCTGTTGTTTTGTTTTGTTTTTATCATGTGTATAATAGGGCAGTGATACATAATTAAAATTGCAATGTGGAGAGTGGGGCTATGAAAATGTGATCCACCTTGTCAGAAAATCTTAGGAGAAGAGGCATGTCTATCATTTCCACTTTGGAACACCTTTGTGTGGACTGTTGGAGGAAAGGAAAAATTCTTTGAAACTACCATTTTTCTCTAACTTTTCCCAACACTCTTAGCAAGGCACCGACCACATCCTTGTTCCTCAAACTGCAGATTAAAAGGTTAAGCATGGGGTCACTACTGCATAGAAGAGGGCAACCATCTTCTCCCGTTCTACTGAGAAGCCAGGACAGGCCTCATGTATGTAAAGATGGCATTTCTGCAGCACATGGAAACCACAGTGAGGTGGGAGGCACAAGTCCCAAGGGCTTTGTGGCATCCCTGGGCAGAACTAATGCACAGAATGACAGCAACTATGTGAGCGTAGGAGAACAGCACCAGAAAACAGGGAAGCAGGATCACCAGAAATCCTGAGATGGCCACTATGACCTTGTTGAAGATGTCAACACAAGTCAGCCTCAGTATAGCCAACATCTCACAGGCAAAATGATTAATGACATTACGACACAACTGGAAAATGATAAATGTCTGCATCAGTGAATTTGTGAGACCAGCCACCAAGCAGCCAGCAGCCAGCTCCAGGCACTGCCCTCCATGCATGATGACTGTGTAGTCCAGTGGGAAGCACACTGCGACATAGCGGTCATAGGCCAGGGCTCCCAGCAGGAAGAACTCTGTGCTGCCCATTGCTAGGGAGTTATACGTCTGGAACACACACCTGTGAAATAAGATGGACTTCCGGGCTAACAGGAAGTCAATGTGCATCTGTGGAACATGCTGTTGGTATAACAGATATACACGAATGACAAGACACTAAGGAAAAAGTACATAGGGGTATGGAGCCTGCTGTCCAGTCTGATAAGGAGGATAATAAGGAATTTCCCTAATACAGTCAGCAGATACATTGCCAAGACAGGACAAAGAGGGAGACTTGGGTCTCCCAGTTACTTGACGGCCCAAGCAAGATGAACTCACTCATCCATGTCTGATTATCCTGGCCCATGAGCCTCTGAACACCTAACCCAAGTTATAAGTTACACATTATTAAATACCAAAACAGAACAAAACCAAACTCTCTTTGTCTCCTTCCTTAAATGGGGAATATTTTATTAAAATGACCAGACATTCAGTTTAAAAGATGAACTGTAATACTTGACTCTTCTTTGCATCCAATTTCTAACCATGGAGCTCATTCCTTTCTTTGTTGGATACCAGATTTTCACTGCTTACCCTCTCAGAATCCATAGTGAAGTTACCCAGCGGTTATGAACTTTGGTGTCATAGTTTACTTTTTATCTCTGGATTCTCTAACTATGAAAAGATGATGCTCAATGTTCATCCTTTTATACTGAGAAATGTTGGGTTTCAACTTAGGAAATAGCAAATTCAAATAGATTTTAAGCTACAAAGAAATAGTGAAAATTACATTTCATATTTAGTAATATTAAAAAGAGGAAAACTTGGGTCATCCAGATCAGTCTGAAGATTCCTCACAGGAATGTCTCTGTGTGGATGGGAGGAAGAGGAAACAATCACCAGAGTTATGTTCTTCTTCCTTTGGAGGAGTGGCAAAGAATGGGTTCACAGTTGGATATGCCTATTGAAAAACAAGTCAACCCCAAAGATGCATTAGTTAGCTTCTCTCATTAATGTAGGAACCCAAGCTCTTGCCACAAATATTAGTCTATTAACTAAAAGGTCATTGGAATCTGGCTGCAAATGCTCACTGATTCTTTTTTACGTTTCTTGAATGATGATAGGTTTAGAGTAGGTTATGATGGAAAGTAACTCACTGAAATTGACTCATTGAAATGAATGTTGGTTATCTCTTCTTATTTACTCCATTGACACTTATTCTTTTGTTTGTTTGTTTGTTTTTATTTTTTCAGACAGGATTTTGCTATGTAGACCAGGATGGCCTTGGACTTGCTGTCTTCCTGCTCAGCCTCCTGAGTGCTGTGATCACATCACATCCACGTACTTTAGTCTTATCTCATGTGAAATATTTGGGTGTTTCACACTTTTGGAAAACTTTGTTTTCTCTCATCTTTGTGCTGTTCTCACTTGACTGTGACCCACAGAGGCAGATTATAATAGTCTAGTTTGCTTGATACCATCCCTAAACTTTCTAGTCCTGATGTTGCTCTAGTATTTCAGAAAGTTCCCCAGACTCTGTATTCATAAATGCCCTTTGGAGCTCCTAGTCATTTTGTGTTTCCACCTTATTCATTCCACAACTGACTTTCAAAAATTTCATGGACTGAGAGAAAGAGGGCCACTCCCAATTTCTCACATGCCCCATCTCTCTAATTATTCTGCCTTTTGGGAAGAAAACATGAAACTCATATACAGATATGTTATTTGTTTGCATCTGTGATCAGGCAGTGCCAATGACTATCCATGATGAGAATCATACTCTGTAGTGAGTGTGTTCATGAGAGTAAGGTCAGCTACATGCAGAATAATAGTGTACTAGAAAACAAAATGTCTCTGGGAGTTCACATACACATCCTTCTTTACTAAATTAAACTTGAAAAGCCATTCCTACCTGATATAATTCATGTAAGCCAACAAAATTACTAAATGTTCTTTAATTTTTTTTAGAAATTACCTTAGAATGTCAAAAAATTACTGAGTCACATTATAATATTTCTATCAGGAAGAGAAGACCTACCTTTTTTTGTCCCTAATGAAAAAGGAAGAGTTGAAATATGAAAGCATCATTGGCAAACACTACAGATAGAAAAGAGAGAAGCAGGTCACCTCAGAGGGAAAAGTCAAAGTATGGGACCTGTCAATGGAACTTGACCATAAGCAGGTACTCTTTTCCATACTAGGAGTAGTCCCCTGTTCTGCTATTGCATAGGAAGCAATTTTGTAAAGGAATTCATGAGAGCAGAGGGATGAAAAAATATGTACAAAGATTGCTGACTCTATCAGGTGCCAAATAATGAATTTTTAACATTTTTAATCAATATTAATCCCTTGGTGTATTAAGTATTTTATTTCTTCAAAAGTAATAATAATTGGTTAAGAATTTGACAAAGAAAATATAATTCCTGATTTGGGGTCAGTACTTTCCCTTAAAGGCCCACCAGTTGTCTATATTATCTCCCTGTTTGATAAAGTACGTCTCCCAGGATGAGTGAACTGAGTGGTCAATAAGCTGCTAACTTGTATTACCTACTTTCTTGATCTGTCTAAAAGGAGCATGCATTCAGGTTTTTCAAATTCATTGACAGAAAGACAGAAGAGAGTACTCAGTGGGATAAGAATTTGGCATCAATAGTAGAAACAGCAATTTTATAGGAAAATAGGACAAAAAGTAAAATTATATAAAAACTGTGCAAAATATTTTTGAAAAATTGATATGTAAATAAATCCTAACAACAAATTTTCAAAAGTTAATTGGCAGTGTTAATTGTTGCAAAGTTAACAAGCATTTCTGTACTACCCTTCCGCCTTGGAATTGTGATTCTAGCTTCCACTAGTCCCACATCACAAGTGTTCTCTCAACAAACAAAACCACAAGGTAAGCTTGAGCTGTTCCAAACGTGGTAATTGGTTAAGCTGTCTTCCTCACCTATCCCTATTTCCATATACATACCCATACACACACACACTCTGTTGCTTATGGCAACAGAACACTGAAAACCCATCATTCAGGTGAAGTGACCTTCTGACCAGCACCATTGGAGAATGACAGGGCAGCACAAACCTGTGCACTGGTCCATAAGCCAGAGTCCACAGGCACTGTTTTATTCTTTTGCATTTTCCTCCCTTCTTCCTTAATTGGTTAAGGGCTTGACAAAGGAAATGTAATCCCCTTCTCCATTGCTATCCTCCCTTCTCCCCTTCCTCCAATGAAGGAGGACAGATTTGCACCTATGCTCTATTTAGACAAATCCAGAAATATGCCCTATGGCAGCGAAGTCTGCTGATTCCTACAGAAGCAAAGTTGAATGCTTATCCTTTTCCTCAGATGTATCTGGAAGAACTCACTCCTCTGTTTCACTACCCAAAATGTGTGTTTTTACAACCTGTCGGGAAAGTGGGACCTTTATATCTTCAGTTAACAAATTCAGTCCAATTGCCACAAGAGGCTCAAAAGTCTAGGAAGAGGCTGTGTGTTCAGGAAACCCCAGATTTGGGGCTGGAATTCCTGCTTTTGTACTCAGCAGCCCACCTAAACATGCCTGCTGATCTCCAGAACAAGAAGCCAGCATTGCCCCAGGAAGAGAGGAGGGCTGCCCAAGATGCGGTATTCTTTTCCCTCAGAGATAAACTCTCTGCAGGCCAATTGTGCTGTGTTTGTTAGGCTTCTGTTGCTTTTTCATCTTCATTTTTTTCTCCTTGTTTTTTTTTTTTACTCAATTTCCCCCTTCATTCAGTAATTTTTGTATTTTTATTTCCTTTTCTTAAGTTCTCATCTATATGTAAGAGACTTTAAAAGCGACAATTTAGTTTTAACTAACCCAAAAGCATGTGAAGATGATCCAAAGTCTCTTCTCCCCAGGTGACCGTCTCCCAAGTCTCTGCTGAAGTTTCTCTTTGAGGAAATTATGACTTGCCTATGGCCTTCTCTCCTCACACTCATGATTTAGAATATTTAACACAGTGTGTCCGGTTGTTAATGGACCGACTGTGGATCTTTGAGCAATAGCTCCTGTAACACAACACCTCAGTTGTACATGATTTGTTGTCAAATATTCTCTTCATAACTGATGTAAACATTTTGAGGGGCTTTTTCTCACTCTGAATCACTATTCAAAGATTCCCTTTAAGTAGGAACTGTGAAATTATTTAACTGTTTTTATATCTAAAAGCCTGCCTTCACTTTACACAAATACTATAGAAACTAGCACATTGAACATCTCTAGTTATAGTCATTCTCCTGATGGACATTTGGGTTGTTGCTAATTTATAGCTGTTAAAAACAGTACTGCAATGAACACTTGTATACACGAGCCACACACTCATCCTTTGTCCCATATAGGTACCCGTTTCTATTGACTACAGTATAATTGCAACATCACAGGTGAACACAATGTCCAGCTTTGGCTAATATTGCTAACATCCTAAAATATAGTGGTACTAACTAAATTCTCATCAACTATGTATGAGAATTTCTTTTGTTCCAAACTTTATTTATCCTCAGTTTTGTCAGTCTTTTTCATTTCATCCATTTTGGTAGCTATATAGTACTATTAGGTTGTGGTTGGTTATATTTTATGTTTCCCCTATGACTGATGAGGTTGCACATACTCTCAAATACTTATTTGTCATTTTGATACTCCATTTTCTGACATGTATGTTTAATGTTGTGCCCATTTCTATATTGGGTAATTGCTCTTTTTCTTATTTATTTTATTTCTTTGCGTATTGATAATCTGAGTTTCTCTTAAGCATATTACAAATATTTTCTTCTATACTGTGACTTTCCTCTAAATCCTCTTAATTGTTCCTTTGAAGAAATTATGCATGCAGGTCCATATATCAAAATTTTTCCATTCAGTAATTATATTCTGTGTCCTGACATAGATATCTGATAGTCATAACCAGTGGAAGAAGACAGGGAATAATATAATAGGAGTGGAAAAATAGAACAACACCATTATTTTAGTTTAGAATTATATATTTTTCTATGTAAGTTAGTCAAATGAATATAATGCAGATAAATTTAAAAATGATCAGGTATGTTAATAGATTGAATAAATCTATACCAGAAGTCAAATATGAATTCAACTACAGGGCATGATTAACTAACAGGGATAGTATTTATTCTGTTAACACAGCTAGAAAAATGACAAGAATAAATAATTTCCAGACATGGGACAAGAGGAAGTGCAGGACTGTAACCCCTGAGAGAAAAAAAGCACATGCAGTGAGCCAAGATGTTCCTGGTCACTTCTAGACAGTTTCCAAGCCATAGCACAAACCAAGAGGCCCCCAAAAGTCCTGCGATCATTCTGAGCTGTGAAGAAACAAGTCATGGTTGGAGAAAAGTACCAAAAAGTGCAGAGCTGCAAAGAGAGTTTCAGATTTGAAGGTGGACATTTGCTTAGGAAAATTGTCTTTAAATATTTTTCTGACTACAGATTTATGTATGAATGTGAGAAACCTACCAAGTCCAAGAAAAGCAGTAAACAGAACCACCTTAAAACTCACACAGGGCATAGAATAATTCATAGTCTCTCCAGTTGGGATGGAAAGATCTCAAGAACACAGACATTGAGTAAAGTCCTCAAAAAGATATAGCCTTAGTATTGATGCACATAGGATCTGCACTTCAGCTGCCCTGGAACCCATTTTAATGACCCTGAAAAAGGAAGCTTGAAATATAAAAGGATTCCAAGAAACTTAACTGCCTGCCAAAACAAAGTGCAAAAATATTTAAAGAAAAACAAAAATATCCAGCATCCAGAAACATAAAACTCACAATATCTATGATCCAATAAAAAAATTTCCAGGCATGCAAATATACAGGACAGTTCCAGGCCACAAAAAAAAAAAAAAAAAGAAAGAATTCAAATGAGGAAAAATGAGGAGAAAAATCAATTAATAGAAACATGCAGAATAAAACACAAACAATCAAAGAAAGTGCGTTACAATGTCCATTATAAAAGAGCCTCACATACTGAAGGTGAGAGGGAAAAGTCTAACCATGAGTAGGAAGGAAATAAATACATAAAATACTCAATTTGAGCTATAGGTGATAAAAATACAATACCTATGATAGAAATATTATGCTATGTGGAATTAAGAGGAGACAATACACTGCAGAAAGACTGCAGAAATGCAGACATAGCAACAGAAGCTATGCAAAATGAAGTAGACAGTAATGAAAGGCTAGAAAATTGAATAGTTCTTTAATAATCTGTGAGAAATGTCAAACTGAAATCTGAATTCCAGATGGCAAAGGGAGGGGTGAGACATGTCAGACACAACATCAGTATTAGGAAACATTAACCCTGATTTTCCAAATGCAATGAAAATAATGAACACAGAGGTAGCTCAATGAACATCAGTCATAAAAAGTAGATAAGAAAACACCAAAGTGGTACATTATCAAAATGCTGAAAAGCAATAATAAATTTTAAAATGATAAAAAAAAAACCCAGCAATAAGGAAAAAGACATTACATACAAAGGAACAAAGATAAGAGTGGGGGAGAACAAAGGAAAATGCTAACCTAGAATTCTATGCTCATGGAATGTGCATTTCAAAAACAAAGGACAAATAAGAATGTAGCTAGTTATGCAAATGCTACAAGAAATTAATGGCCAGAAGACAAAGCATTTCAAGCTCAATTGAGAAAGTTAAGAAGTCAGTGAAACAGGAGCTGAAAAGTAGTAAAGAGCCAGCTGCTACTACTCTCTTCTTTACTCTTAGCTACTCTAGAGGCAGAGATCTGGAAGATCATCATTCCAGGCCAATCCAGGCAAAACTGGTAGCAAGACAGCCACCTCAACAACAACAAAAAATGCTGGGCATTGATTCCAGCTATGAAGGAGTCATAAGTAGAATCATGGTCCCAACGGGCCTGGGCAAAAATGTACATCTGAAAAAGCAAAAAGGACTGGGGGCATGGCTGCAGTGATACAGTGCCAGGTTAGCAGGTATGAGGCCCTGAATTCAAACTCCAAAGCTACCCCCTAAAAAGGTAGAGAAAACCTAGGAAATGGAAAACCTATTATTTAAAGTATCAATAAAATGGTAATCTTCTATCCTGTCTGAACAATAAGTTAGAAAAAAGACACAAATTATCAGTATTAAACATGGAAGACTGACAACGTTGCAGATCCTGTAGACAACAAAAGAATTTTTGAAAATCTTATTAAAATAACTCGTGTTAAATACATTTGGCCAATTAGCTAAATTTTTTAAATGCAGTATTTTCAAATTGACTTTTTTATCCCAAGGATGCAGAGTGAGAATAACATTCAATTGATCCATAGTCCTCAAAAGCTTTGTGGCATCAAAGCAAAGTAAAGAACAAAACAGTTATCAAAAGAAATAAAACAGAGAAATAACAAAAAAATGTGCAACATCTTAAATTTTAAAATGAATAAAAGAAAAAAGAAATTGGTAGAATCTGATAAATTAAATCTGATATTAAATCTGATAGATTAAGCATTATTGCTTAGCTAATAATACCAATGTTCATTTTCTCTTTTAGCTATTTGTTGTATGGCTATGTAAGATGTTAGTTTTAAGAGGAACTTTCTCTATGATTTTCACTAATATTCTGTAAAGCTAAATATAGTTTGAAATAAAACCTTTTTGAAGAAAAGTCATACACTCTTACCAATGTATTCACAGAAATTTTTAGATAATCTCAACCAATAAAAAATTGACAAAATTTAGTGACAATAAATGATAACAAATAAGGCATCCAGAAATAGAAGACAACGCCCTCAATCTGAAATAAAGATCTCAACAAAAATCTAATAGCACCATTTTGAATGGAAGAGTGAATACTTTCCTGTTAATATTGGAAACAATCAAGGAGGGATTCTCTCAGCATTTCATTCAACATTCTATAGAAGGCTCTAGTCACTGTGGAAAGGAAAGCAAAAAATATGCAAGTCACACAGATTTGAATAGGGGAAAAATTTTTATTTACCAATCATATAATCTTCTTTGAAATAGGGAGCCTCAAAGAATCCACCAAAAATATTAAAACTAATAATGAGTTTTAACAGTGACAAGGGGCATATGACACCTTGAAATAATAAATTTTATTTGTTTTTGAGCAAGGAAGACATGGAAGATGAAATTAAACAGTCATGTAAAATAGTATAAAACCATACAATACTAAGGGGGAAAGCTAAGCAAGTATGTGTAAAATATTACAGTGAAAAAAATTTAAAAAATAAGATGAGAGACATTAAAAGGACCTAAATAAGTAGAGAGACACACGATGTTTCTAGATAAAAAGATTTAATATTATTAAGGTGGTAATTTGATTCACAAATTCAAATAAATACTATTCAAAATGTTATCAGTCTTGAAGATTTTCACATGATTCTACAATTTAAATAGTAAATTAAAAATTATTAAATTTTTAATTCTTGAAAAGAACAAATTTGAAGTGACACTTTCCCTGACTTAAGGATTTCCTATATATCTACAGTAGTCTCTAAACAATGTAATACTGCTTTAGAGGTAGACGTGTTCAGCAGTGGAACAAATAAGAGTTCAGAACTACACCAAATTCATCAATTTGGTCAATTGATTTTGACAAAGATGTCAAAGTATTTTAAAGGAGAAAATATATTCTGTTCCATATTGGTGCCAAAAAATTAGACCTAAAGAGAGAAAGGAAAGAAGGAAGGGAGAGAGGGAGAAAGAAAGAGGGAGGAAAAATTCTTTCAGTATAATATAAAAACTGATTCCTATAGGATCATAAACTTATTTTAAAAGCAAAATTATAAAACTTGTAGAAGAAAGCATGGAAGAAAACTTAGTAATCTTGGGTTAAGCATTGATAAAATGGAACTTCACTAACCATAAACAGTCTATCTGATAAGTGTGAATATGCAAAATACATAAGAAACACAAAAAGCTTAATGGCAAAAATCAAAATCAAAGAAAAATGAGCATAGGGCATGAACGACATTTTTCAGAAGAAGACATGCAAAAGACCAACAGATAAATGCAAAATGCTCAACTCCACATTATTAGAGAAATGAAATTCAAATGTACAAGAAAATATCACTGCATACCTGTTAGAATGGCTATTACAAAAAAGACTTAAATAACAAGGGATGCATAAGATGTGAAGAAAAAAGAACCTTTGCACACTATTGATGGGAATGTAAATTAGTAACATCATTGTGCAAATATGTATGGAGATACCGCAGGAAAATAGAGCTAGAACTACTATACAGCAATTCCACGTCTGGGTATACATACAAAGGAAATACTAGGTGTGTTAACTCATGCCTATATTGGGCTCAAGAGTTTGAGCCCAATGTGGGCTACATTACATAGTGAGACTGTCTCAAAACAGTAAAAGATAAAAATAAAAACAAAGGAAATGAAATCTGTGTCAAAGTAATATCTGCACTCTTACGTTCATCACATCACGATTCACAATAGCCAAAACATGTATTCGACCTAATGGTAAATAGATTTTAAAAAATGTGATACACATAGGAGGATGAAAAGAAGGTGGGAGAGTGACATCATCCAGCATTCTTCCTGTTTGACACACCTTATTGAACATTGGTTCTCATAGCTAATTCCCTGCAGAACTACAAAGAATCAACATCTCATAAGCTGCAGGTAGCTCCAGGTTGTGTGGATCCACAGAATGCAAGCTCAAAAGCCCACACACACTGCACCCTGTGCAAGGACCCCACCTGATGTCTGGTGTGGGGCATCAGCTGCATAAGCTGTAATGTGACAGAGAAACCAGTAAGAAACAGCAGGCAGCACACTCATCTAAATACAAACTTCCACTGAAACAAAAGATAGAACCCTCAGGTCAGGCTGGGCACTACTAACAGCCACAGCCCCATCTAAGAAATTGTAGCGGTATGCAACATGGTGGAGGGGTGGGATGCACAGCACATCAGCTTCTGACCTGGGAAAGGATTGCCGCCAATGCAGACTACAACAGACTGTGAGTTGTGGGCAACTTGGAAGAAGAAGAAACTACACATTTAGTGGGAACACATTGTGGGAATGAGGAGTTGAGGACCCAGACCCCAGAAGCCTTTACTGAAGATTGTATTCAGATCTCCAAATTCTTGCCACTCAACCCATGCTGAAATACAAACACAAGTAGGCACCATTCCAGAATGAAGTTTCTAACTAGACTGCAATCCACTGGTTCAAAAGACTTGGACAATGAGAGAAAATTATATATACATATACATAGATAGATAGATACAACCAATCTCCATGCAGAGGGCAATTAAAATTTTTTTGGTAACTGTGTTAATTTTTATCACTGTTTTGTTTTGTTTTGGTTGTTTTAATTTGTTTGTATTGATTTGGGCAATTTTTTTTATGGCTGACAAAATTTAATTATATATTTCAAAATAGCTAGCAGAGAGGATTTTGAATGCTCTGAAAGAAAAGAAATGATAAATATTTGAGGCAATAGCTATACAAATTACTCTGATGTAATCATTATGCATTCTTATACATGCATCAAAATATCACTCCTCATCTCACAAATATGTATAATTATTATATGTACATAAAAATTTTAAGTATGTTTAATGAACACACAGTTTAAAGTAACAATCAAAGGAGTACAGTTGTAGTGACTACAGTACATATTTAGATGTGGTATATTTTTCAATATTTCTGAATTTGGACAATAAATGTGATCACTTAATGTCATCATTTAATGCAGAATTCTACCCTCAAAAACTGCTAATAGCATCTTCCCTATACTTAGCATCACACTCACGATCATAAAAGGCTGAAAGCTTTTTTGTTAAGATCAGCAAAAGACAAAGATACCTATTTCTACCAGTTTTATTCAACACAGAATTGAAATTACAACAAGTAGGAAAAGCATTTATTACTTAATAGGCCTCAAATTGGAAAAGAAAAAGTAAAATAATCTTTGTCCACAAATCACATGATCTATGGGCAGAAAGATCCTAACAACCTACTCACCTACACAAATAAACTGTTAAAACTAGCTAAAAACAGCAGTTATAGAATACAAAGTCAGTACATAAAAAAAATTGTGAGCTGGATGTGGTGACACACTATAGAGGCTGAGGCAGGAGGATTTGAGAGTTTGAGGCCAGTTGAGGCTACATAGCAAGACGTAGTGGAAATGTTATTTACTCATGTATGAAAATGGAAAAATAAGACCTGTTGAAATTATTCCAGGAATGGAGGAAGAGAGGATAAAGAATAATGATGGAGGGGAGTGAATTCAACTATGATATATTATAAGAACATTTGTAAATGTCACAATGTGCCCCCAGCACAACAATAAAATAATAAAAAAGAAACCCTTAAAAACTTAAAAAAATATGTTTCCACATGGTAACACTGAACAATCTGAAAAGAAAGGAAGAAATCAATTTCATCAACAATAGCATCAAAAATAATAAAATACCTAGGAATTAATTTAACCACATAGATATAATATTTGTATTCTGAAAGCTACAAAATACTCTTAAAGAAGTTTAAAGACACAGATAATGGGAAGACATCCTGTGTTCATGGGTTGGATGATTTAGTATTGTTAAGACATCAATACTATCTAAAGGGATCTAGAGATTCAATGGAAACCCCACAAAATCCCCAAGGATAAATTTTGTAGAAATAAAAAAACCCATCCTTAAAATTTTTATTAAATATTCACATTATCAACAGGATACACTAAATAACCAAAACAATCTTGAAAAATAAAAACAAAGTTGAAAGCTCACATCTTCTGATTTCAAAGTCACTACAAAATTACAGTAGTTGAGAGTATGTTACTGGCTTAAAGATGGACACATAGATAAATGGAATACAATACAAAGCTAAGCAACAAACTCTTATTGTTATTGAATGACTTTTGAAAATTGTGCCAAAACCATTCAATGTGGAAAGGAGTTTTTTTCAACAAAAGGTGATGAGAAAACTGGATATCCACCTGCAAATGCAAGGAGTTGGACACTTATCATTAAAAAAAAAACCTCAAAATGAATAGAAACCTAAATGTAAGAGTTAAAACTATTAAACTCATAAAATAAAAGACAGGAGGAAAACTTGACATTAGATTTTGCAATGTTTTCTTGATGTGACACCAAAATTACAGTTGAGAAGAGAAAAATAATTTGTACCTTGTTATGGACAGAATGATATTATGATTTGGGCAATTTTTTCTCTCTCTTTTTAGTTTTGCTTTTCCCTCCATTCCTTGTCTCTGTAATCATGATATGTGAGTCACAACACCTGGATTTCAGTACTAAAACTTAAACTATATCTTCTCCTTTTCTTTCCTATTGTTCTTCCCCATTTATACTTTCCTTCCATTTACAATTAGAGCTGCTCTTTCATTCATATTTTCTTCTATCTCTGTTGCCCCACCCATAATCCTTCTTTTTTATCTATACTTTAAGCAGGTAATTAGATTATCTGATTATTTTGTGTGTGTTTATTGATTTAACTTTCTTTTCTTTTCTTCCTCAAAACATTAGTTAGATCTTTTCTACTTATCTCATACCATTTTTTATTAACCCATCCTATTAAGCTTAGATGCCACAACTTCCTGACTTATAAAATCATATACCTTCTATTATTCATTATTGTTATCTCCCTATGCCCCTTTCCCATTACCAACCTTATTAACTAAGGTCTTTCTAGATCATCAAGATTCATTTTATTACCATATTCCTCTAAACATACTGGAACATTAGAGGTGAATGAATTTTATTAAGAATTGTTGTAGTTTTAAAGTTGTGGTTTGTCAACTGTGATAGCTTCTGCTGCTAAGTTTCCTCTCCCTGAATGGAGTAGGGGATTGCATCCAGTGTCCTGAGGATTGATATTGATATCTGATGATTGAGCCTCACCCTCCAGTCTAGTGACAAGAAAATACATCACAACTCAGCCTCTACCCAGTTTTTAAATAATCTTCAAGAAATTCCCAACTAAAAGTACACAGATTAGAACTTCCAGCCCAAACCTTTGTCACAGATGTGTAAGTCCCAACAAAGAAATCAAATAACATGAAAAAACAAGGCAATAGGTCTCCTTCAAAAGTCAACAGCTCCACAATTAAGGACTTAAATGGTAGGAAGAAATTTCAAACAAAAAATTTAAAAACAATAACAAGAATGATCAATGAAATCAAAGAGGTATACGTGTCCGAATGAGTGCAAAGAGGACTCAGATAATCTAACAACTAACTGAGCTCAGAGAAAATTCAAACAAATTGCTGAATGAAATAAAGAAGACAATACAGGATATGAAAGAAGAATTCAATAAAGACAAAGAACTCTTGAAAAAATCAAATTGAAATCTTTGTATGAAGAGCTCAATAACCCAAATAAAAAACTCAGTTTAAGCAGGGTGCTGGTGGTTCATGTCAGTAATCCTAGCTACTTGAAAAATTGAGATTGGGAGGATCATGGTTCAAGGCCAGACTGGGTAAAAAACATTCATGAGACCCCCATCTCAACCAGTACTTGGATACAGTGGCATGCATTTGCCATCTCAAACTGCTTGGGAGGCTTACATTGGAAAGATCACAGTTCCAGGCCAGCCGGGAAAAAAGTTGGGAGACCCCCATCTCAAAAAAAAAAAAAAGCTGAATGTGTTGGCATGCACCTGCCATCCACATAATGGTGGGAAGCTTAAAGTAGGAGGCTCCCAGTCCAGGCTAGTCTGGGCAAAAAGCAAGAGCCTATCTCAACAAAAAGGACTAGAGGTGTGGTTAAAGCAATAGAGCACCTGCCAAGTAGGTACAAAGCCCTGAGTCCAAACACCAGTACTACTAAAAAATGAAAAATGAAAGCCTTGCTGATAGAACAGAATAAGATGAAAATAGAGTATCAGAGATTGAATATAAAATGAATGAATTACATTAGTCAAAAGACAAAAATAAAATAAAAATATAAGAAAATACAAATGGAGCATGCAATACCTCTGGAACATTATCCAAAGACCAAGCCTATGAACCATGGGCATAGAAGAAGGAGAAGTGATACAAACTGAAGGCATAGATAACCTATTCAATAAAATAATAGAAGAAAATTCCCCCAATCTTGAGAAGAGTGGTGCATTCGGGTAAAGGAGGTTTTCAGAACACCAAACAAGCAATATCAAAAAAGAAACACCCCAGATACATTATAACTAAAACACAAAGAAAGAATATTGAAAGCTGCAAGCGGGAAGTGACAAGTCACATATAAAAGGCAAACCTAACCAAATAGCAGCAGATTTCTCATGGCAAATTCTAAGTAGTTGGTGGATATGCAATGAAGTATTTCGAGCCCCAAAGAAAACAACTGTCATCCTAGACTAGTGTATGCAGCAAAACGATCCTTCATATGTGGAGGAGAAATAATAATCTTCCATAATAAACAAAACTTACAAGGAATTTATGACTGCCAAACTAGTACTACACATAACAGAGGTAGATAAATGCAACCAGGAAAATACAGGAAAGAATAAACACCACTAGACCACTAGTAGGTTAACAAATGAGGACTAGGAAAATAGTAAACATCAAACAAAAACAACAAAATGACAGGAAATACTATGCACATTTCAGTATTAACACTGAATGTTAATGGTCTTGATTCTCCAAACAAAAGCATAGAATGGCAAGTTAGATTAAAAATCAAGACTTGATCATTTGTTGCCTGCAAGAAATACCTCTTACTGAAAACACAAACATTGGCTCATGATGAAAGTGTAGAAAATGACCTTCCAAGCACAAGCAACCTGAAATCAGGCAGGAGTAGCTATACCCATATATGATAAAGCAGACTTCAAGCCAAAATTAGTCAGAAGATGTTTTTTTAAAGTCACTTCAGATTAATAAAGGGAATAAGAGGAAATAATAATTTTTAACATATATGCAACAAATACTGGTGTATTCAACTTCATTAAACAAACACTACTGGACTTAAAAGCACAGATAGATGCCAACACAATGATAGTGGGAAACTTTAATACCCCACTCTCACCAATAGATTGGTCACCCAGACCAAAAAAAAATCAACAAAGAAGCCTCATAATTAAGTGACACCATAAACCAAATGGATTTAGCAGATATCTACAGAATATTTCATCCAGCAGGTGCACAACACATACTTTTTTCCATAGCTCATGCAAATTTGTCGAAAGTAGATTATCTTTAGACATAAATCAAATCTTAACAAATATAAGAAAGTTGAAATAACTTCCTGTATTCTATCAGACTATAATGGAATAAAACTAGAACTCAACAGCAAAAGAAACTACAGAAAAATATTCAAACACAGGGAGACTGAGCAATACACTAATGAATGACCAGTGGACCACTGAAGAAATAAAGGAGAAAATAAAAAAGCTTCTATAATCTAACAAAAATTAAAACATACCAAACCTTTGGGATATAGCAAAGACAGTGCTAAGAAGAAGGTTTATAGCTATGAGCGTCTACATAAAAAAAGTAAAACAAAACAAACAAAAAACCCAGAGAGGTCTCACATATATAGCCTAATGATACAAGTCAAGCTCCTATAAAAACAAGAACAAGCCAAACCAAAAGATTGCCAGGCAGAAGGAAATTATAAAAATTAAGGCAGAAATTAATGAAATGGAGACTAAAAAAACTATACAAATAATTAATAAAACCAAAACTTATTTCTTTGAAAAAATAAATAGAATTGGTGAGCCCTTAGATGATCTGTCCAAAAGAAAGAGGGAAAAGACCCAAATTAATAAAATGAAAAATGAAAAAGCAGTATCAAAACACATAATAAAGTCAAAAGTCTCCTGAAGGAATACTTTGAAGCCTATATTCAAATAAAGGGGAAAATCCAGAAGAAATAAATGAATTCCTCGATGCCTTTGACCTACCCAACTTGAACCAACTACTTAAAAAGAGCTATAACAAGCAATGAGACTGAAACAAACCATCTCCCAGCAAATAAAAGCCCAGCATCTGATGGATTCACTACCAAAGTCCACCAGAACTTTAAAGAAGAACTAATAGCAATACTCCTCAAACTTTTCCATGAACTACAAAGGGGAAGGATGATACCACACTCATTCTACGAAGCCAGTATTACACTCGTTTCAAAACTGGACTAGGACATGATGAAAAAAGAGAATTATGGAACAGGTATATGCAAAAATTCTCAACAAAGTACTTACACACTGAATTCAATGACACATTAAAAAGATCATATGCCACGATCAAGTTGGTTTCATTCCAGGGAGGCAAGGGTGGTTCAATATATGTAAATCTATGAGTGTAATACAACACATAAACAGAATCAAGGTAAAAAAAATTGCATGATCATCTCAGTTGATGACAAAAAGCCTTTGACAAAATTCAATAGCCTTTTACGATAAAAGCTCTGAGGAAACTAGGAATGAAGGAATATGTCTCAATACAATAAAGGCTATATATGACAAACCTACAGTCAACATCATACTAAACAGGAATAAAACTGAAATCATTTCCTTTAAAGTAAGGAATGACACAAGAATGTCCACTATTCCCACTCTTATTCAATATAGTATCAGAATTCCCAGCCAGAGCAAAAGGCAAGAAATGAAATAAAATGGATTTGAATAGAGAAGGAAGAAGTAAAATTATCCCTATTTGCAGATTATATGGTACTACAGTTAAAAGACCATAAAGATTCCACAAAAAGCTCCTATACCTGATAAATGTTTTCAGCAATGTGGCAGGATATAAAATCAACACACAAAAATCAATAGCAGCTGTATGTACTATTATATGTTAATTGGCATCAACAATTAACACATGAAGAAAAAATTCAGGAAAACAATTCCATTCACAACAGCCTCAAAAAAAAATCTGAGTATATGCTTAACCAAGAAGGTGAAAGACCTCTACAATGAAAACTATAAAACCTTGAAAAAATTGCAAAAGACAGTAAAAGATGGAAAGACCTCCCATGTTCATGGATTGGCAGACTTAATATCATAAAAGTTGCTATTCTACCAGAAGCAATCTACAGATTTAATGAAATGACCAATGTGAATTCCAACATCATTCTTCACAGAAATAGGAAAATCAGTTCCATAATTCATATGGACACATAAAATACCCTGAATAGCAAAAGTAATCCTGAGCAAAAACAGCAATGCCAGAGGTTTCACAATACCAGATTTCAAATTAAACTACAGAGCCATAGTAACAAAAACAGTACATTGCTATCAGGAAGACCAATGGAGCAGGTTAGAAGAATCATAAATAAGACTAGACAGCTACAGTCATCTGATTTTTTACAAGGGAGCCAAAAGCATATACTGAAGAAAGGAAAACCTCTTCAACAAATGGTGCTTTGAAAACTGGTTTTGTATATCTATATGCAGAAGACTAAAACTAGACCCTATGGATCAACTACCTTAATGGAAGACCTGAAACTTTGAAACTACAACAGAAAAACACAAGGTAAACTCTGAAAGCGTAGGCACAGGGAACTATTTTCTGAATAGGATTCAATTGACCTGTAAATAAGAGCAATAATAGACAAATGGCACTGCATTAAATTAAAAGGTTCTGCACCTCAAGTCAATTACCAAAATCAAGAGACAACCCACAAAATTGGAGAAAATTTTTATTAGCCATTGAATGGAAAAGGATTAATATCCATAAAATACAAAGAGCTCAAACAATTATACTGCAAAAGAATAAATGAACTAATTACTAAATGGGAAAATGAATTGAACAGTTCTCAGAAGAAGAAATTCAAATGGCTAATAAATGCATGAAGAAATATTCAACATTTTTAGCCATAAAGGAAATGCAAATTGAAGCAACACTAAGGTTCCATCTCACCCCAATCAGATTGGCAATCATCAAGAAAGCAAAGGCAAGAATGCAGAGAAAAGGAACCCTCCCACTGTTGGAGGAATGTAAATTGGTGCAACCACTAAAAAAGTCAGTATGGAGGTTCCTCAAAAAATTTAAAATATACCTACCTTATGACCCCACGATACCACTCTTGGGCATATATACTAAGGAGTGTAAATCAGTATACAAAAGAGACATCTGCCTATCCATGTTTCTTGCAGCTCTGTTTACAACAGCCAAACTTTAGAATCAATCAAGGTACCCACCAATTGATGAATGGTTAAAGAAAGTATGAAATATGTACACATAGACATATATATATGTATACCAAAGAATATTACTCACCCATGAAGAAAACTGAAATTATGTCATTTGTCAGTTGCAGGATAATGAATGGAACTGGAGATCTTGTTGAGTCAAGCTTAAGAAGCCAAATATCACATTTTCACTCTTTTATGTAATCTAGACCTATAATAATGATTGTATAATAATAAAAATAATAATAAGGAGGCATGAATTTAAAAGGGAAACTTCCTGAGGAGAGAGATCAGTGGGATGGAAGGGAAATGAAAACATACTTATGGGAGGATCAAAGTCTGGGCATATATATATGTATATACATAGACATATAAGGTATAGTCAAACCCACCTAACACTGAAAACAAGGAAGAGAAAGAAATAAGGGAATATAATTGAGGTGGTGAACTTGTTCAAAGTACAACGTACACTCTGTGGAATTATCACCATGAATCCCCCTTGCATTACTAATCCATGCTAATTAAAAATGAAATGTACACATGTGTATGCTTGAGCAATGGAATTCTGTCACCATAGAAAATGATGCCATTTTCAGTAACATTGATGCATGTGGAGGACATCATGTTAAGTAAAATATCCAAGCACATGAAGACAAACACTGCAAACACAGCCATGTTCCACTTAAATGTGGAATCTGAAAAAATAGAGCTTGATGTAATGGAGAGTAAAATGCTGTTTATCAGGGCTGGGAAGTGGAGAGCTTTGTGGAAATCAGTTAGACAGATGAGCACCATTGTGCACTACTGTTTTGACTAAAGTTAACAACAATATGTTGTATGCTTGAAATTACTGAGAATAGATTTTAAGTGTTCTCATTCCAAAAAGGAACAGTATGTGAAGTAATGTGTATGTTAGTTAAATTGATTTAACCATTCCATAATCTATACATAAATCAAAATGTCATTTTGTACATGATAAATATATACTATATTAGAAATTATCAAAAGATTTTCTACGTATTAGGAGAAAATATTTGTAAAACACACTCTGTTTAGAGAGCTTTTATCTAATACATGTAGTCATCACAAGTTAATAATAAGAAAAAAAACTCAGAAGAAAATAGCCAAAATACTCAGTTTCATAAACAAAAAAATACATTTGGCAAATATGCAAATGGAAGATTTTCAACATCACTAGTAATTAGCAAAGTAATGATAAAATGAGAGACCACAATACATCTACTGGAGTGACTAAAAGGAAAGAAACTGCCAGTACCAGCTTTGGACGATAATGCAGAGCAGCTGAATCCCTCACACACTCTTGGTGGAAAGGCGAACATGAACAGACCACTTAAGACTGTGTTGAACAAAAAAAAAGGAAAGAAAAAGAAAGAATGTGTTGGACTGTTAATGATGAACATATACTCACTGTATATTCCAGTGTCCTCACTCCTAGAAATTCACCTAAAAGAAACAAACTTGTGTCCACAAAAAAAGATGCATACACTAATGCTTATAACAGCTTAACTCATGCTTGCCTAAATCTGGAAATGACCTAAACACACATAAAATAGACAATGTACACACAGGTAAATCTAAAATGAAACACCCCTCAGCATTAAAGAGAAATGAACTATTGACATATTCAACAACATGCATGGATCTCAGTGGTATTCTTTCAACTCAAAGAAGTTAGACACAAAAGTTCCCTCCAATATGATTGCATTTATTTAACAGGCAGAAGGAGGCAAAACCATAGCACAAGACTGAGATGAGTGATTGCCTGGGTAGATGGGGGCATTGACCACATGGAGTGGCAATGGAACTTTTGAATATATTCTGTATCTAGTTTGTGGTGGATGTAAGTCTTTGTCAAAGCTCATGGAGCTATACACTTAAAATGATAAATATTGCTGTTGTCAAATATTCCCCAATAAATGCCTAAGAAAAGAAAGTGAAAAGGTGCTCAAGATGGTGGTTTGCTGGTAGTTATGAACTCCAAATGGAGCTCCACAAACCTGAAGGGAAGTGAAAACTGTGGGCCCTGGAAAGTCAGGTCCCAAGTGCCACAGGCAGTCAGTAGAACTCTACAGAAACCTAAAAGGATCAAAGCAACAGAATACATGGAGAAATGTTTGCAGGCTTGCACTTCCCACGGCACCAGCAGCAGAGCCTAGGGTGGGAGCTGGGCACAACCACCTGTTCCCTGAGCTGTTCTGGGAGAGTTGAAACCTCCAGCACAAAAACCATGTGGAGAAGGATGGTGCCTGAGAAACAAAGGCGCCAGCAGGCAATCTGCAGAGAACAGCTGGTAAGACAGGTGAACAGAAGTGAAGCTGCATTGTGCTGTGTCCCAGAACAAAAGCCCTCTCTGGACTCACAGCAAACTTCCCATGTGTGCTTGAGACACATCCCCACACTGAGGTTGTGAGACCACCAGTAGAAGATGTGCAAGGATCAGCAGTTTGCTTACTTACTCCCCAACTCACTCTTTTGACTTCCCTCCCTCCCCTCTCACTACAGGCATTTTTGAGACCCCCATAAAATCTCCTTCAAGTTTACAATCCCAAATCTCTCTTCTTCCCCTTTTACCACCCTCCCCAATTCATACTATTTACCTGTCAACCACCAGACAGCTCCTTAGATATCAGTCTTCTTTCTCTTTGTCTACACACCTGGAATCTCCCTCCACTACCAAGAATTCCAATAGAAAAAGGGATTCCCAATTTTTCTTCATTCTTTGTTCTTTAGTTCTGTGAGATTTATATTTATTTGTCTGTCTGTTCAATTTTCCCCAACTTTTCCCCCATTTCTCCCCCATTATACCACCTACCTAATCTCTTCTACTCACCCTAATCTGCCTCTTTATTAACACCTCCTATTAAGCTAACCACCACTCCCTCCTACTACATAAACTTTTCACCTCTTATTACCCACCAGAGCTTTCCCTCTGTCTCTGTCCCACCACAACTCCTACTACATTTAGCCTTCTAGGAGCACAAAGATTCATCTTTGCTGCAATTGAAAACCAAACATTCTGGAACAGTAGCAGTAACTGATCTTCACCAGGGATTACTGCAACTTCAAGGCTGCAGTTCAATTACTGAGACAACTTCAGTAGCTAAGCTTTCTCTCCCTATCTGGAAAAGAGGATAGAATTCAACATCTTGAGAATAGGAAGTTAAAGGGATGAATGTTAAGCCACTAACACCCCTCCCCCCGATCTTGAGACAAAAAAAACACACAAGAGCTCAACCACTGCCCAGTCCTGTACAATTCTTTATAAATCCCCACCAAGGGGGAACAAGGGACTGGAACCCTAAAACAAACAAACAAACAAAAGCCCCAGTTGCATAAATCTCAGCTCAAAAACATGAAGAAACAAGACAACTGCTTCCCCTCAAAAGCCAAATCTACCACTAAGGATCTAAACAACAGTAAAGAGAAGGACATATCAAATTTTGAATTCCAAAACATAATAGAAATAGTGATTAAGAATCTCAAAAGCAGAGATACAAAAGCTAGTGTCTGACGTCAAAGAGGACATAAATAAACACATAAAAGAGTTCAAAGAGAATTCAAACAAACAGGTGAATGAAATTAAGAAGACCATGCAGGATATGAAAGAATAACTCAATAAAGAAATAGAAATACTGAGAAACAATCAATCTGAAATGAATATCTCAGTATCCCAAATAAAAATCTCAGCTGACAGCTTGGCAAACAGAGTGAAGCAAGTTGAAAATAGAGTATCAGGAACAGAAGACAAAGGAGAGGAAGTAGATCAAATAGTCAAAGAACGGGAAAAAAAGTCCTAAGAAAACATGAATGGAACATGCAAGACATCTGGGACACTGTGAAAAGACCAAATCTAGGAATCATGTGTAAGAGGAAGTGGAAGAGATAAAAACTAAAAGCATAGATGACCTATTCAATAAAACAATAGCCAAAAACTTCCCCTACCTTGTGAAAGAGAGGAACATCCAGATATAGGAAGTTTACAGAACACCAAACAGTCAGAACCAAAAAAGAAACACCCCCAGACATATCATAATCAAAACATTCAACATACAGAACATTGAATACTGAAAGCTACAAAAGAGAAAAGATAAGTCACATATAAAGGCAAATCCATTAGAATAACAGCAAATTTCTCAGCACAAACTCTTAAATGCAAGAAGGTCATGGAAAGGCATAATTCAAGCCCTGAAAGAAAGCAACTGTCAACTTAGAGTAGTCTACTCTGCAAAACTATCCTTCCTAATTGTTGGAGAAGCTAAAACCTTCCACAACAAAGAAAAATTAAAGGAATTCACAACTACCAAGCCAACATGGCAGAGAATACTTAAAGGACTTTTACACACAGAAGAAGAAACCAGAGTGAGACAGGAAGATGCAAGAAAGAAAAAATTCTTTTGACCAAGCAGACCAATAAACAAGGAACAAGTAAAAGAAAACAAAAATGGAATAAAAATTGACTGGAGACAACATGCACCTCTCAGTGTTAACACTGAATATAAATTGTCCTCAATTCCTCAATCAAAAGACATAGAATGGCAAACTGGGTTAAAAAAAACAAGACCCAACCATATGTTGCTTATAAGAGACACATCTCGTTGAAAAAAATAAATAATGGCTCAGAGTCAAAGGGTAGAAAAAGACTTTCCAAGCATATGGACCCCATAAACAGAAAGGAGTAGCTATACTCATATCTGAAAAAGTAGACTTCAAACTAAAATCAGTCAGATGAGACAATGAAGGTCATTTCATATTAATTAAAGGAACAATTCATCAAGAGGAATGATCAGTTCTTAACTTATATGCATCAAACATAGGGGCACCCATCTACATTTTTTAAAAAGCCCTAATGTACCTAAGAACAAAGATAGACTCTAACATAGTGATAGTGGCAGATCTGAATACCTCACTGTCACCAATAGATAAGTCATCTAGGCAAAAGATCAACAAAGAAACTTCAGAGCTACCTCACATGTTAGACCAAATAGACTAATTAGACATCTACAGAGAACTTCACCCTACAATGAGGCAATATACATTCATTTCTGCAACTCATGAAGCTTTCTCAAAAATAGATCATATTTTAGAACATAAAGCAATAACCTCCTGTATCATATCAGATCACAACAGAATAAAACTAGACCTCAACAACAAAAGAAACCACAAAAAAAACCAAACATTCAAATTCATGGAAACTGAGCAACACACTCCTGAATGACTGGTAGGTGACCAAAGAAATAAGGGGAGAAATAAAAAATTTCCCACAATCTAATGAAAATGAAAGGACAACCTACCAGAATCTGTGGTACACAGAAAAGGCCACACTAAGGGAAAGCTTATCGCTATCAGTGTCTACATTAAAAAAAACAGAGACCTCTCAAATAAGCAACTTAATTATGCACCTTAAGATCCTAGAAAAACAAGAACAAACCAAACCCAAAACCAGCAGACAGAGAGAAATAGTAAAGACCATGGCTGAGATCAATGTGATTGAGACCAAACAAAGTATACAAATAATCAATGAAACAAAAGTTGGTTCTTTGAAAAGATTAACAAAATCAACAAACCCTTAGCCAACATGACAAAATGGAGGAGGGAAAAGACCCAAATTAATAAAATCAGAGCCGAAAAATTAATAACAACATCCTGAGGATTGTTAGAGAGTACTTTGAAAACCTACATTCACGTAAACTGGAAAATTTAGATGAAATGGATAAAGTTCTACATGCTTATAACCAACCAAAATTGAACCAAGAAGCTATTAAACATCTAACTAGCTATATTATAAGCAATGACATTAAAACACTAACAAAGAGCCTCCTTACAAAAAAGAGCCCAGGACCTGATGAATTCACAGCCAAATTTTACCAAACCTTTAGAGAATAACTAATACCAATGCTTCTCAAACTTTTGCAGGAAATAGAAAGGGAAGGAACACCACCAAACAAGCCAGCATTACACTCATTCCAAACCCCAATAAATATTCCATCAAAAAAGAGGATTATAGACAAATAACCTTAATGACTATAGATGCAAAGATTCTCAACAAAATACTGGCAAAAAGAGTTCAACAACACATCAAGGAGATCATACACCATGACCAAATCAGTTTCATTACAGGGGTGGAAGGATGACTCAATATACATAAATCTATAAGTGTGATACGGTATATAAACAGAAGCAAGGACAAAAAAAAATGATCCTCTCAATACATGCACAAAAACCTTTCACAAAATTCAACAACTCTTCATGATATAACCTCTGAATAAATGAGGAATAGAAGGAATGTTCTTCAACATAATAAAGGCTATATATGACAAACTTATAGCTAACATTATAGTAAATAGAGAACAACTGAAATCATTTCAGCTGAAGTCAGGAATGAGACAGGGAGGCCCACTTTCTCCACTCCTATTTAATATAGTTTTGCAATTCCTAGCCAGATCAATAAGACAAGAACAAGAAATAAAAGGGACTCAAATAGAAAGGGAAGAAGTCAAACTATCCCTATTTGTGAATGATATGATTGTATACCTAAAAGACCCTAAAAACTCTACCAAAAAACTATCAGAAATTATAAATTATTTTGGCAAAGGAGCAGGATACAAAATTAACATGCAGAAGTCAGTTGCCTTCCTATACACCAACAATGAACAGACTGAGAAGAAATTAGGAAAACAATACCATTTATAATGGCCTCAAAAATAATAAAATACCTTGGAATGAATTTAACTAAGGAAAACAAAGACATTTTTAATGAAAACTATAAACCACTAAAGAAAGAAACCAAAGAGGACCTCAGAAGAAAGAAAGATCTCCCATGTTCATGGATTGGTAGAAACAGCATTGTGAAAATTGCCATATTACCATGGCAATCTACATGTTCAACTCAATCCTTATCAAAATTCCAATGACATTCTGCCCAGAAATAGAAAAATCAATCCTTAAATACATATAGAAACACAAAAGACCTCAAATAGTTGAAACAATTCTTAACAAAAAGTCCAATGCTGGAGGCATCGCAATACCTAACTTTAAACTATATTACAGAGCCATAGTAATAAAAACAGCATGGTATTGGCACAAAAGCAGACAGGAAGACCAATGGATCAGAATAGAAGACTTAGGCATTAACCCACACATCTATGGACAATTGATCTTTGACAAAAAAGCCCAAAATACATTATGGAGGAAAGACAGCCTCTTTAACAAATGTTGCTGGGAAAACAGGATATCCACATGTGGAAGACTGAAATTAGATCTCTGTCTTTCTCCCTCTATGAAAATCAACTCAAAGTGGATCAAAGACCTTAATATAGGGCCTGAAACTTTGAAACAACTCCAGGAAGTAATAGGAAATACAATGGGACATATAAGTATAGGGAACAACTTCCCAGGTAGAACTCAAAAGGCTCAGTATCCAAGAAAAAGAATGAACAAGTGGGATTGCATCACACTAAGAGGCTCCTGCTTAGCAAAAGAAATAGTCACTAGACTCAAGAGTCAGCCCACAGAATGGGAGAAAATTTTTGCCAGCTATTCATCCAATAAGGGACTAATATACAGAATCTACAAGGAACTAAAAAACACGACCCCCAAAGAATCAACATCGCAAGGAAGAAATGGGCACATGAATTAAACAAGGAATTTTCAAAGGAAGAGTTACAAATGGCCAATAAATACATGAAGAAGTATTCAACTTCCCTGGTTAAAAATGATGCAAATCAAAACTATATTTAGATTTCATCTCACTCCAGCTAGAAAGGCCATATTCAAGGGCAATAACAACAACAAATGCCGGTGAGGATTCAGCAAAACAGGAACCATTATACACTGTTGGTGGGAATGCAAATTAGTACAACCACTGTAGAAAGCAGTATGGAGGTTCCTGAAAAAGCTAACAGTAGCACTGCCATATGATCCAGTGATACTGCACCTGGGCATCTACTCAAAGGAATGTAAGTGAAGATACAATAGAAACAGCTTGACACTGATGTTCATCACAGCACTATTCACAATAGCCAAGCTTTAGAAACAACCCAGGTGCCCTACAACTAATGAATGGATCAAGAATGTGTGATATATGTATTTCTTATGCCGAGTAAGCATAAGAAATAATAACATGTGGTTTAAAGGTTAAATGAATGCAATTAGAAGGCATCATGTTAAGTGAAGTAAGCCTTCATAAAGGCCACGTTTTCTGTCATACATGGAAGATAGATCTAAAAGATAAACATATACACAAAAACAAGCATGATCATACACAAACTCACATATAGAACATGTTTGTAATAGTGTAACTACTGTATGGAACTTGGAGAAAGAGGGAAAGGAAAAGAGAATGACAGAGCATCAGTAATATTGTAAAACATTACATCTGTGATTGCAGAGGATATAAGGATATGTACTGAAAGCTGTTGAATACTGGGGGATGAGAAGTAAAGGAGTAAAGGAAAGTAATGGAATGGGTTGAATGGACCAAAGTAAAGTACACCCACAGTGAGGATACATTAAGAAACCCCTGTGAACATCAATTTAAATATTAAGAATGAAAAACAGGACTGTAAAATAAGTACAATGTGTGTGAAGGGTAACTTGTGGGAGGGGAGAGAATGAATGAAGGAGATTAAGGTGAGGGTATATGGTATATGGACTTCATATGCCTTATGAAATAGAACAAAGAAACTTCTTGGAATTGCTTTAAGTGGGGTGTGGAAGGGGTTGAGTGGGAGAGATTATGGGGGCAATGTAACATATATAAGTCTAATAGGAATTGTCACTATGAATCCCCCATATAATAAATATATCCTAATAAAAATTTTTAAAGGAAAAATAAAATTTAAAAAGAGAAAAGAAAGTGAAAATGGACAAATAGGTATCATCAGAATTAAAATGGGTTTAACTATAAATTTACTAGACTTAACAAATACAACTTGCATAACTATTAATAAATTTGTATCAATAAATTGGAAAACTTGAGCCAAATAGATAAATTCTTGGTAAAATGTAACTCATAAAAAGCTGATGGGATATAAGATAACCTCAAAAATTCCCCAAAGCATTAGAGATATAGAAGAATGCATTTGGAGATAGAATATGAGATATTTAGAGATCTAGAATATGTGTTCAGAGAATTTCCAAAAAGATAGCTATATGGGGAAGTCTCATCAAACTTTCATAAAGCATAATTGTTTAAAGTTACACTCTTTGGAGCTCAAGTCTGTGATTATGCATCACATATGTAGATACATGAGGTAGTAAGTCAGGCAATAGGACAGCCATGTGGAGTTTTTTTGAGACAGGGACTCAATATTTAACCCAGGTTGGCCTCAAAATCCCTATAGAGTTCAGGTTGGCTTTGTACTTCCAATCCTCCTACCTCAGCCTTCCAAATTCTGGGATTACAACTGTGCACTACTATGCTGACTTTCATACCATTTTTATTTGGCAACAGATGTGATTTGACATGGTACTTTTTATTCTAAAAACAAAAATGACTCTTTTTTCCAGTTGGAATAGAAACCATCATCCATCTTGTGTGCCTGGTTGCCACTCTTCTAGCAGATGGTAACCACACTTATTCCATAAGTGCCTGACAATTTATCTAAAAGAAAACTATTATCTTATCATAAACTAGCTCCTTTTCAAATTCCCATATACTTATTCCATAGGATTACAGAACTGAAACCTTGCAGTTAGTACACGAAAAGGCAGGCAATACTCTGGAAGCAATAGGCATAAGCAAAGACTTTCATAGCAGAACTCCAGCAGCCCAGAAACTAAGAGAAAGGGTGGATAAATGGGACTACATTAAATTAAAAAGCTTCTGCACAACAGAAGAAATGGTCTCTAAACTGAAGAGACCACCACAGAGTGGGAGAAAATATTTGCCAGCTATACATCAGACAAAGGACTGATAACCAGAATATACATGGAGCTCAAAAAGCTAACCCTCCCCCAAAATCAATGAACCAGTAGAGAAGTGGGCAACTGAAGTAAAGAGAAACTTTTCAAAGGAAGAAGTCCAAATGGCCAAAAGAACACATGAAACAATGCTCACCATCCCTGGCTATAAAGGAAATGCAAATCAAAACCACACTAAGATTTCACCTCACTCTTGTTATAGTTATCATCAAGACCAACACCAACAAATGTTGGCAAGGATTCAGGAAAAATGAACCTTCACACACTGCTACTGGAAATATAAGCTAGTATAACCAGTTTGGAAAACAATATGGAGGCTGCTTAAAAACTAAACATAGATCTGCCATATGATCCAGCAATGCCAGTCCTAGGGATATACCCAAAAGAATGTGACTCAGGTTATTATGAAGGCACCTACACACCCATGTTTATTGCAGCACTATTCACAATAGCCAAGCTATGGAAAGAGTCAAGATGTCCACTACCAATGAATGGATTAAGAAAATGTGGTATTTATACACAATGGAATTTTATTCAGCCACAAAGAAGGATGAAATTTTGTCATTTGCAAGTAAATGGATGGAACTAGAGAACATCATCTTAAGTGAAGTTATCTAGGTTCAGAAGGCCAAAAATCTCCCTCATATGCAGATTATAGACCTAAAACAAATGCAGTACTATTATTGGACACAGATCACACACTGAGAGGAGAATGTGCATGGGAGGAATAGGGAAAGGGAAGGAAACCTAAAACTTGAATGTGGTTAATGTGGGCCATGTGAGGAATGGGGAGGGGGGGGGCCCAGACAATGTATTCACATGTAAGTAAATGTGCAAATGATAAAATAAAAGAAAGAAAAAAATAAAAGCTAAAGAAGAATGGTGGAAGGAGAGAATTCAAGTATGATATATTTGATAAATTGTAAGAACCTGTGTAAATGCTACAATGTACTCTACCCAGCACAACAATAAAGGGAAAAAAAGAAAAAAAACATGGAAAAAAAGAAAATTGAAAGAGACTGTTGAAGGTTACACTGCCTCCTTCCTCTTATGTATCTGCTTATAGATCTCTAAATAGTGACAGGTTATTACAAGTTTAACTTGCACTTGATCTCTAGCAGTAGTACTTAGAGAACACTCAACACTTAGTGAAAGTACAGGTGAGAGTTCTTATAAAGTACTTAAATAATAGCTACTCAGCTCTTAGTACTTACAGTAGCTCTTAGCAGAATTGCATCTCTATAAAGTTGACTGCTTTGAAAATTGACTCTAAAGACTTTTGCTACTTGTATAAGCCTCAGCTATTTTAAGGTAACTAAGAAATTTAAAGGCCTTTCTAATTTTCTTCTGACATTGGTTTCCACATATTTTGAGTGGGAATAATAATGCCTACCTTCCTACACAAAAAAATAATGAAATAGAGCTGTAACACTCACACATTGTTTGTTGAACATGTGAATCATATGGTCTGAATACACCCACACACATTCATACATTGAAGTACTAATACCAGTACCTCAGAATGTGGCTGTATTTGGAGAAAGATCTTTAAAGAGGTATTTAAGCTAAAATGGGGCTGTTGCAGTGGGTCTTAATCCAATACAACTGACCTCTTAATAAGAAGAGGCTAATAATCTCTCTCCCTTTAATCTTTCCTTCTTCACTTTAATTTACTGGCTATCTTTCAAAAATGAAATTATGTCATGATATTCACCTGCTTAAAATCTGTTAGTACCTCCTCATTGCCATCAGACAAAAGCTCAAAGTTCTATCTTAAAGCCCTGCATGACTTAGCCCTACCTATGCTCAACATGACGACTTTTCCTTTCATATACTCCACAATATTGGTTTCTAGATGTGCCTTCTACCATGTCTTTATTCAAGTATTCTTTGGACAAGTTGTCTGTGATGTAAACAATGTGTTCTTATCTCTTGAGTCTAAATCTAAAACTTTCTTCCTACTGTTACATTATAATTGCTTCAGTGACTGTCTTCCCTACTACATGGACATAGCCTCAATTTCTAGGCCTCTGTCTTCTGTCCTGCATGATCTCATCAACCATTCATTGTCACTAACATATTAAAACCAATCCAACTCACAGCCAGATAGAAAAATAACTGAGCTGCATAGCACAGGAATGAAATCACTTTATATTCTGCAAGGAAATGCACCAGCAGCTGAGAGACTATGCTTGTGGCATAAGACACATCCACAAGGGAGAAGTTGGTGAGAAAGAATACATGGGAGCATGGAGTCAGCTGTCCAGTCTCATCAGAAGAACAATGAGAAAGTTCCCCAGCAATGTCACCAGGTATATGATGAAGAACAGGACAAAAAGGGAAATTAGATTGTCCCAGTCATTGGACAGGAGAATAAATTCACACACCCATGCCTTGTTATCTGGTTCCACTAATAATTATTCTGAAAGAGAGCATAAGAAATAATAGAAGCAACTGAACAGCCCAACAGTAATTTTTAAGAATACACAATATGAAGGACCGACCAGCCCTTTTATCAGTATTTAAATCATTCACGAGGCCAAAGTAAGAAGTTTGATCCCCATGTAGTTTTTATCTACTCTGTTCCAGAGAGACAGGTCAATGACTTAATAAGGAGATGATGTGTCTTAGGGTGGGTCAGCTGGGCCAGCTACAGCCTGCAGCTAATGCAAAGTAGTTTTAGGAATTCTTTATCTGTACCAGTTACCTGTATTCTTGGGCAAGGAGAACACAGTACTTGATAGTGGCAGGTAAAATGTTAAATGATGAAGAAGACAAGGGTTGAAAGTTTAAAACTACATCAAATATGTCAACTAGATCCATCCTGATGAAGTAAATGAGTCAATTACAAAAAGAATGAGAGCCAAGATGGCAACTGAGACAGAGCTGCAGACCTCGTGAGCTCCTGAGCCAGGCACCCTGCTGAGATGCTGGAGACACACTTGGCTGAGGTAAAGCACCAATACGGCACTCTAACCCCTTAGATAGTGGAAGGCTTCTCCACGCCACGACCTAATAAAAGAACAGCCGGCCTACCAAGTCCCCATCCTACCAAGTCCCCATCCTGTAGGCCTGCAGAGCTGCTGCTCTGCTCCACTGGACTCTCTGCCCCTCAGGCTGCATGGGCCATAGCCCTGCAAAGGATCCATGCACTACGAGGACCCCCGCCCCTCAGACTGTGCCAGGACCTAGACCCGTGCTGGATCCATGCCTCACTGAGACCCCTGCCTCTTAGGCTGCGCCGGATCCATGCACCCCAGGGACACTCACCCCTCAGCAGCTCCAGACCCCAGCCCCGAGCTGGATCCACAACCTGCTGGGATTTATGCCCCTCAGGCCCTGCCGGGCCCCAGATCTGTGTGGAATGACTGAATCCCCACCCTGCCAGGATCCCTGCTGCTTGGGGCCAGGCACCAGTTTAGCATGAGACAGCCACAGCCCTTATCCCACTGGGATCCCTGCCCCTCAGGTGGAGCAAGGCCCCAGCTCTACAGGCTTTCCAGATAACTGCTCCACCAGGATCCCACTTGGGCCACCACTAGAGGGCTCCAAGCATTCCTAAGAGACACATACAGACAGGACTGGATAATAAAGGAGTAATAGAACAACTAAGCCTGCATTTCTACTATTCCAGAACTGTTAATTTTTTTTCTCCATTCTTTAAGGGTTTGGCTGCCTGGTTTGCTATTTGATCACCCACCATCTCGCCCATTTTTTTTTCTTTTTTCCTCTCTTCTCTTTTCCTTTTATCTTTCCTTCTTTTTCTCTTTTTTATCCTTTTCTCTTGGTTTTGTTAGTATTAATATTGTAACCCAGCTAATACTAAATTACACATAGTCCAGGGACAGAAATGATACCTAATGGAAATATGGGAAGAAGAAAAGGGGATGGAAACCATTCTCTCCCTGAAAGTAAAGTAGTACAGGATTTAGAGTGAAATGAAGAAAACAGATACCCAGATCCACATTATGGAAAACCTCAGAAAAAAGAATGAAACAAAAATACAAAAAAAAATAGAAGGCCATTCCAGCAGAATAAAGCAAACAGAAGACAGAATCTCAGAACTTGAAGATGAAATGGCAACTAAAGGAAAAACTGAAGAACTATTAGTTAAACAACTCAAGACCTGTGAAAAGAAAATGCAAGAACAAACTGACTTCATCAAAAGACCAAACCTGAGAATCATGGGCATTGAAGAAGGAGAAGAGGTGCAAGCAAAAGGAATGTGTAATATATTCAACAAAATAATAACAGAAAATTTCCTAAATCTAGAGAAAACTGCCCATTCGGGTACAGGAAGCTTCCAGAACACCAAACAGACCTGACCGAAATAGAATTAACCCACGACATATTATCATTAAAACAACAAGTACAGAGACTAGAGAAAGAATATTGAAGGCTGTAAGAGAGAAAAAACAAATAACATACAAAGGTAAACCCATCAAAATCACAAGCAAAACTTCTCAAGAGAAACATTAAAATCAAGAAGAACATGGAGTGAGGTCTTCCAACACTGAATGAAAATAACTTCAATCCTAGGATACTCTACCCTACACAACTATCATTCAAAATAGATAGAACAATAAAAGTCTTCCATGATAAGCAGAAACTAAAACAATATCTGACCACCAAGCCACCACTACAAAAGATTCTCCAAGGAATTCTGCACACAGAAAATGAAAGCATACAAAACCATGAAAGGGCAGGCAATACCAAACAACAGGAGAAGAAAAGACAAGAAAGTAGAGAGTAACATTGTTTCAGCTACACATAATCACACCTCTAATCAACAAAGACAACTACATGACAGGGATCACCATGTATTTATCAATACTAACACTGAATGTTAATGGACTAAATTCCCCCATCAAAAGACACCAATTGGCAAACTGGATTAAAAAGGAATATCTGATAATCTGCTGCCAAAGGAGACCAAATTCATCAACAGAAATAAGCACTGGCTGAGAGTGAAAGGTTGGAAGAAGATTTACCAAGCCAATGGTCCCCAAAAACAGGCAGGAGTAGCAACACTTCATCAGATAACATAGACTTCAAACCTACATTGATGAAATGAGATAAAAAAGGGACACTCCATACTAATAAAAGGGGAAATACACCAAAAGGAAATAACAATTATCAATCTATATGCACCCAATGTCAATGCACCCAATTTCATCAAACGTACTCTGAAGGACTAAAAACATATATAAACTCTAACACAGTGATAGCGGGAGACCTTAATACTCCCCTCACCAAGAAGTAGGTCATCCATAAAAAAAAATCAGTAAGGAAATCCTACAACTAAACCACACTATAAATCAAATAGATGGAGCTGATGTCTACAGAATATTTCATCCAACTTCTGCACAATACACATTCTTCTCAGCAGCACATGGAACCTTCTCCAAAATTGACCATATCTTAGGGCACAAAGCAAGGCTCAGCAAATATAAGAAAATATAAATAATAAATAATCCCAGGCATTCTATCTGACCACAATGCACTAAAACTAGAAATCAACAACAAAAACAGCAGTAAAAAAACATGCAAACAATTGGAAGCTGAACAACACATTTCTCAGTGACAAATGGGTCATTGATGAAATAAAAGAGGAAATTAAAAGTTTCCTGGAAGTTAATGAAAATGAAAATACAACCTACCAGAACCTATGGGACACAGCAAAGGCAGTCCTAAGAGTAAAGTTTATAGCCATGAGTACATACATTAAAAAGACAGAAAGATCTCAAATCAATGACCTCATACTACAGCTCAAACTCCTAGAAAAACAAGAACAAGCAAATCTCATACAAGCAGAAGGAAAAAAAATAATTAAAATAAGGGCTGAAATCAATGAAATAGAAACAAAAACAAAAAAAACATACAAAAAAATCAATGAAACAAAAAGCTGGTTCTTTGAGAAAATAAATAATATTGACAAATCCCTAGCAAACTTGACTAAAACTAGGAGAGAAAAAACCCAAATCAGTAAAATCAGAAATGCAAAAAGGGAGATAACAACAAACACCATGGAAAATCATCAGAGACTACTTCGAGAGCCTATACGCTAACATATTTGAAAATCTTGAAGAAATGGACAGATTTCTAGAAACTTACAACCACCCAAATCTGAACCAAGAAGATATTAATCACCTGAATAGACCTATAACACAAAAACAAATTGAAGCAGCAATCAAGAGCCTCTCAGAAAAAGAAAAGTCCAGGACCTGATGGATTCACAGCTGAATTATATCAGACCTTTAAAGAAGAACTAATACCAACTATCCTGAAATTGTTCCATGAAATAGAAATGGAAGGAACACTGCCTAACTCATTTTATGAAGTCAATATTACTCTCATCCCAAAACCAGACAAAGATACTTCCAAAAAGGAGAACTACAGGCCAATTTCCTTAATGAATATCAATGCAAAAATCCTTAATAAAATAATGGCAAGCCAAATCCAACAACACATCAGAAAGATCATACACCATGACCAAGTCGGCTTCATCCCAGGGATGCAGAGGTGGTTCAACATATGCAAATCTATAAATGTAATACAGCACATCAATAGAAGCAAAGACAAAAACCACTTGATCATCTCAATAGATGCAGAAAAAGCCTTTGACAAGATCCAACACCACTTCATGATAAAATCTCTGAGAAAACTAGGAATAGAAGGAATGTACCTCAACATTGTGAAGGCAAATATGACAAACCTACAGCCAACATCATACTTAATAGTGAAAAACTGAAACCACTTCCCTTAAAATCAGGAGTGAGATAAGGGTCCCACTATCCCCACTCCTATTCAACATAGTACTGGAATTTCTAGCCAGAGCAATTAGGCAAAAAGAAGAAAGAAAAAGAACACAAATAGGTAAAGAAACTGTTAAAATATCCCTATTTGCAGATGATATGATCCTATACCTTAAAGACCCAAAATACTCTACCCAAATCTCCTAGACACCATAAACAGCTTCAAAAGGTAGCAGGATACTAAATCAACTTTCAAAAATCCTTAGCTTCTCTGTACACCAACAATGAACAAATTGAGAAGGAATATATGAAAACAATTCCATTCACATCCTCAACTCAACTAGCAAAAATGCTTTGTCTTCCTTATTATGCTTGTCTTTTCTCCAACAAAATTAGTGATAAAGGAGGAACAGACCTGCCTGGAACTGGCAGTGGTAGGGGGGAGGAGTGGGTAGGGTAGGGGAGCAAGGGGGGAGAAATGACCCAAACAATGTATGCACATGTAATTAAATGAATAATTTTTAAAAAGAATAATTATGAAGGAGCCAGGGTTTATGGAAAGTATCGGGAAACATAGTTTTGAATGCTGAGTTTATTTAACAGGCTTCTGATTTCCATTAAGCTTTGATATAGAAAACAGGCTCACATTCAAAAACGTACAAGTACATTTACATTCAAATTCAGAAACCTTATGGAAAAGCAACTGTGTACATTTTCCTAAGAGCAGAGCTGCAGCACTGTGGGAGGTCTGAGGAACATGAAGCAAATGTGATTTTCCTCTCCAGTTAGCTTCATAAAGAGTAGACAGAGATAAGTTGGCCAACTTCAAAAGAAATGTTAGGTCCTTTTGAAAGACTTTGGTTTTCTGCCTTTGGTGGGAGGACATCATAAGCATGTCTAGTTTTTGGTATTTTCCTCTTTTCACCTTGCTGCTGTTATGAATCTATTCTTTGGAAAGAGTATAAAAGAAAGCAAATGAGAAAATGGAAGCTTAAATGCCCCACAAATCAAAGGCATAAAAAGAAAAGAGAAAACAGATGTTTAATAAGCCATCTTCACTGTCTAAGACAGAGAATTATTACGAATCCTAACAGATGTACATTGAAATGGAAATACCCTTCTGATTACTTTTGGTGAGCAAATGCTTTTTCAGTAAAACTAATATGACATATCTACTTTAAATATCAAATCGAAACAGGTTATATTTTAAAAAGATTTTTAGGATTGACTCTTCATTATTGTTATTGTTAGTTCTTGTCTGCTATTCACCAACATTCCATTTATTGGAGTGTGCAAAGGAAGGGAAAATAGAAGAGAAAGGAGGCAGGTGGACTGTGGGCAGAAGCAGAGAATCTCGGTCCTCCTATGGTCTCTGAGTTCAAAGAAGAAAACTGTCTCTGCTTTAACTCTCTTAGTTAACAAAGGACAAAACAAGTGGTTCTAGAAATGCCCATTTCATTTATGATTCAAATACTAATAAAACCTTCCCTAATGTCTTCCTCAAAACTTGACTCTATGCAAAATACATTTACTCATATCATTTTCATGCACAAATGTATAATATTTATGTGTTCAAAAAATTAAATTTATTCTGGAAAGAAGAGCTTTCACACAATTCATAATCTACTTTTCTTCTATCACTTTTACTTTACTAAATATAGCAATTATATATGTTCTATATATCAATGTAGCAATATATGTATGCATGTATATACATACCTATATTTGTACGCTTTACAGAAATGTATTTTACCAAAATAGGTTGCACCTTGCTACTTTTTACTGATGTATTAGTTGATTACTTTTAACCAGTTTAAATTGCTATTCATTTATTTACAAAGCTATTGTCTTGATTTGAAAAAATTAATACTTAAACTGTTTTTGACACTCACAGAGTCTCTTTAGGTACTCATGATAAATAATGAAAATAGAAATATCATGTTCATATGAAAGCCAAATAAAGAAGAAAAATAAGTTCTAGAGATGATTTTATACTGAATGGCTTACTGTGAATGAGTATATCAGTTACACTAATCCTTTCTAATAGGTTATGTATGTGAGAATCAACTAAAGTTAGGTCTTTCTGTCAAAGGAGTTAGTGTACAGATGCTAGCTAACCTCCCGGAATTTCTGCCTACGTGCTTTGTGAAACGTTGCTTGACTCTACAAAGTTCTTGCAGTTAGACAAAGAGCTGTTTACCACCAGATGTCCTAATCACAAACTGCTTGATGAGTTAAATGTCAGTCCCTATCTTCAGGGGACCTTGAGAAATCACTTTCCCGCTAAGTTATAAAAATGTCACTGCTTTGGAAAACCGTGCCCTTACCGCAAACAATAGCTAGCCAACTAGGAAGGTTGTGAACCCAAACCATCCATCAGGGTGAGGGGTAAAGAGATAAAAACTGAGCTGGCTCCCTGCTCTGTGTTCTGCATATCAGACTATGTTCTGTGGCTACACTCTTCTGCAGAAGTAGAAGTTTTCTTTTTGCCTTGCTGAGCGACTCCTGAGTGTTGTTTGATCATCATTTGGGAATAGCATTTCTAAGAATCACAAGTAAAAAACTGGAGTTTTGGGACTGGTGGAGTGGCTCAAGTGGTAAAGTGCCTGCCTAGCAAGCACAAGGCCCTGAGTTCAAACCCCAGGCCCACAAAAAGAAAAAAAAATCTGAGCTTTGGAAGCAAATGGCACTGAAGTTTCAGGAAGAGTTGAGGATGAGATACTGACAGCAAAGATCAAATTCTCTGAGTTAAAATAATACCATTTTGTGGCCCTTTTGAAAAGTATTTCCATGTGTCTCTCCTTTTATACAGTAATTACTAGATACAGCAAAAATCAAGACTTAAATGATCTTCTTTCAAAGACAATAAGTACGAGTTCAGATTTTTCACACAGCTTTTTTTTTCTTTTCTTTTATTATTCATATGTGCATACAAGGCTTGAGTCATTTCTCCCCCTCCCCCACCCCCGCCCTTACCACCCACTCCGCCCCCTCCCTCTCCCCCCCACCCCCTCAATACCCAGCAGAAACTATTTTGCCCTTATCTCTAATTTTGTTGTAGAGAGAGTATAAGCTATAATAGGAAGGAACAAGGGTTTTTGCTGGTTGAGATAAGGATAGCTATACAAGGCATTGACTCACATTGATTTCCTGTGCGTGTGTGTTACCTTCTAGGTTAATTCTTTTTGATCTCACCTTTTCTCTAGTTCCTGGTCCCCTTTTCCTACTGGCCTCAGTTGCTTTTATGGTATCTGCTTTAGTTTCTCTGCATTAAGGGCAACAAATGCTAGCTAGTTTTTTAGGTGTCTTACCTATCCTCACCCCTCCCTTGTGTGCTCTCACTTTTATCATGTGCTCAAAGTCCAATCCCATTGTTGTGTTTGCCCTTGATCTAACATCCACATATGAGGGAGAACATATGATTTTTGGTCTTTTGGGCCCGGCTAAAATCACTCAGAATGATGTTCTCCAATTCCATCCATTTACCAGCGAATGATAACATTTCGTTCTTCTTCATGGCTGCATAAAATTCCATTGTGTATAGATACCACATTTTCTTAATCCATTCATCAGTGGTGGGGCATCTTGGCTGTTTCCATAACTTGGCTATTGTGAATAGTGCCACAATAAACATGGGTGTGCAGGTGCCTCTGGAGTAACCTGTGTCACTGTCTTTTGAGTATATCCCCAAGAGTGGTATTGCTGGATCAAATGGTAGATCAATGTCTAGCTTTTTAAGTAGCCTCCAAATTTTTTTCCAGAGTGGTTGTACTAGTTTACATTCCCACCAACAGTGTAAGAGGGTTCCTTTTTCCCCGCATCCTCGCCAATACCTGTTGTTAGTGGTGTTGCTAATGATGGCTATTCTAACAGGGGTGAGGTGGAATCTTAGCGTGGTTTTAATTTGCATTTCCTTTATTGCTAGAGATGGTGAGCATTTTTTCATGTGTTTTTTGGCCATTTGAATTTCTTCTTTTGAGAAAGTTCTGTTTAGTTCACTTGCCCATTTTTTTATTGGTTCATTAGTTTTGGGAGAATTTAGTTTTTTAAGTTCCCTATATATTCTGGTTATCAGTCCTTTGTCTGATGTGTAGCTGGCAAATATTTTCTCCCACTCTGTGGGTGGTCTCTTCAGTTTAGAGACCATTTCTTTTGATAAACAGAAGCTTTTTAGTTTTATGAGGTCCCATTTATCTATGCTATCTCTTAGTTGCTGTCACACAGCTTTTTTTATATGACACAATACGCCTAGCTTTTAATTAAATTTATTTGATCAGTCTTTTTTATTTAAAAGATTATGATTTACATGTATGTTAGAAGAACTTGTTTTCCCTTTTAGATAATATTTTATGCTCAATCATGTTTTATCTACTTGATCTATCAGTTTCTAAGATAGATATATCAAAATATCCTGCTGTGATTGTGGTTTTTCTTCCCTTTCTAAAATGAAAGATGGCATTCGAGCACATATTCATCCAAGAAAACTAGATAAACTTGGTAAGAACAGTGAGGGTAGGTAGTTTTCATTTGATCAATTTCCATGCCTGCTTCTCATCTCAGCATTACCCTTGAAAATGATTTTTAAAAAAACCAACAGCCTGGCAACCACTGGGGTTGGGGAGTTTTTTAAACAAAGCAGATCTATTTGTTGATCCCATGGAAATTATTTTATTTCTTTATTATAAAATTTTAGTATAACTTGTAACCAATCAAATATTTTTAAACCTGTTTTACTATGATAAATTCAATTCCATTATTTTCTTACTTATCAATCTCCTACAACCTTATTAATTCTTTAGCTGAAAATATACATTACCTGATGATAAAAAGAGTATGGAACTATCACAAACTTGCTAACTGATACAAAAATCTGGATGGAGTAAACATGTTCTTTACATGTTCCTGACTCCTTTTTTTTCTAATTTTTATTTTATTCATATGTGCATACAATGTTTGGGTCATTTCTCTTCCCTTACCCCCGCCCCCTCCCTTACCCCCCCTTACCCCTCCTTACCCCTCTCTACCCAGCAGAAACTATTTTGTCCTTATCTCTAATTTTGTTGAAGAGAGAGTATAAGCAATAATAGGAAGGACCAAGGGTTTTTGTTAGTTGAGATAAGGATAGCTATACAGGGAGTTGACTCACATTGCTTTCTTGTAAATGTGTGTTACCTTCTAAATTAATTCTTCTTGAACTAACCTTTTCTCTAGTTCCTGGTCCCTTCTCCTATTGGCCTCAGTTGCTGTAATGTATCTGCTTTAGTTTCTCTGCATTGAGGGCAAAAAATGCCATCTAGTTTTTTAGGTGTTTTACCTATCCTCATAGCTCCCTTGTGTGCTCTCGCTTTATCATGTGATCAAATTCCAATCCCCTTATTGTGTTTGCTCTTGATCTAATGTCTGCATATGAGGGAGAACATATGATTTTTGGTCTTTTGGGTGAGGCTAACCTCACTCAGAATGATGTTTATTTTTTCAAAGAACCAACTTTTTGTTTCATTAATTCTTTGAATGGTTTTTTTTGGTTTCTATTTCATTGATTTCATCTCTTATTTTTATTATTTCTCTCCTTCTATTTGTTTTGGGATTTGCTTGTTCTTGTTTTTCTAGGAGTTTGAGATGTATCATTAGGTCACTGATTTGGGATCTTTCAGTCTTTTTAATGTATGCAGTCATGGCTATAAACTTTCCTCTTGGGACTGCCTTTGCTGTGTCCCATAGGTTCTAGTAGGTTGTGTTTTCATTTTCATTGACTTCCAGGAACTTTTTATAATTTCCTCTTTCATTTCCTCAATGACCATTGTTCATTAAGCAATGAGTTATTCAGTTTCCAGCTGATTGCATGTTTTTTGCCTTTATTTTTGTTGTTGAATTCTACTTTTATTGCATTGTGATCAGATAGAATGCATGGCATAATTTCTATTTTCTTATATTTGCTGAGGCTTGCTTTGTGCCCTAGGATATGATCTCTTTTGGAGAAGGTTCCTTGGGCTGCTGAGAAGGATGTATACTGTGTAGAAGTTGGATGAAATGTTCTGTAGACATCAGCTAGGTCCATTTGATCTATAGTATATTTTAGATCTAAGATTTCATTATTGATTTTTTGTTTGGATGACCTATCTATTGATAATAATGGGGTGTTAAAGTCTCCCACAACCACTGTGTTGGCGTTTATATATGCTTTTAGGTTCTTTAGGATATGTTTGATGAAATTGGGTGCGTTTACATTGGGTGCATAAAGGTTGATGATTATTATTTCCTTTTGGTCTATTTCCCCTTTTGTTAGTATGGAATGTCCTTCTTTATCTCGTTTGATCAATGTAGGTTTGAAGTCTACTTTGTCAGAGATAAGTATTGCTACTTCTGCCTGTTTTCAGGGGCCATTGGCTTGGTAAATCTTCCTCCAGCCTTCATCCTAAGTCTATGCTTATTTCTGTCAGAGAGATGGGTCTCTTGTAAGCAACAAATTGTTGGATCTTCCTTTTTAATCCATTTCATCAAATGGTGCCTTTTGATGGGGGATTTAAGTCCATTAACTTTAAGTGTTAGTACTGATAGGTATGTGGTGATTCCTGTCATTTAGTTGTCTTAGTTGTTTGAAGGTTTGATTGTGTGTACCTAAGTTGAGGTTACTCTCTACTTTCTTGCTTTTTCTTTTCCTGTAGTTTGGTGCTGCCTGTCTTTTCATGGTTAAGTTGGGTTTCACTTTCTGTGTGCAGAATCCCTTGAAGAATCTTTTGTAGTGGTGGCTTTGTGGTCACATATTGTTTTAATTTCTGCTTATCATGGAAGACTTTTATTGCTCCATCTATTTTGAATGATAGTCTTCCTGGATAGAGTATCCTAGGGTTGAAGTTATTTTCGTTCAATGCCTGGAAGTTTTCACCCCAAGTTCTTCTTGCTTTTAATGTTTCTGTTGAGAATTCTGCTGTAATTTTGATGGGTTTACCTTTGTATGTTATTTGTTTTTTCTTTCTTACAGCCTTCAGTATTCTTTCTCTGGTCTCTGTATTTGTTGTTTTAATGATAATATGCTGTGGGGTAGTTCTATTTTGGTCTGGTCTGTTTGGTGTTCTGTAGGCCTCTTGCTTCTGTATGGGAATATCTTTTTCTAGATTTGGGAAGTTTTCTGTTATTATTTTGTTGAATATATTATGCATTCCCTTTGCCTGCAGTTCTTCTCCTTCTTCAATGCCCATGATTCTCAGATTTGGTCTTTTGATGGAGTCGGTGAGTTCTTGCATTTTCTTTTCACAGGTCTTGAGTTATTTAACTAATACTTCTTGGTTTTTCCTTTAATTACCATTTCATCTTCGAGTTCTGAGATTCTGTCTTCTGTTTGTTCTGTTTTGCTGGATTGGCCTTCTGTTTTGTTTTGCAATTCTGTTTTGTTCTTTTTTCTGAGGTTTTCCATATCCTGAGTCACTTCCTCTTTAATGTTGTCTATTTTCATCCTGAGTTCATTTATCTCTTTATTAATCATGTCCTTTGTTTCACTTTGGTGTTTATACAATGCTTCTGTGGTTTCTTTTATTTCTTCTTGTGCTTTCTCAAATTCTCTATTTTTATTGTCTTGGAATTTCTTGAGTGTCTCCTGTATATTTTTGTTGACCATATCCAGTATCATCTCTATAAAATTTCATAGATTACCTGTAGGATTTCTTCTTTTAGATTATTCTTGTGGGCTTCATTGGGTTCTTTGGCATAGTTTATCTTCATTTTGTTGGGGTCTGGGTCTGAGTATCTGTTTTCTTCATTTCCCTTTGGTTCCTGTACTAATTTTTTGCTGTGGGGAAACTGGTTTCCCTGTTTTTTCTGTCTTCCTGTCATTGCCCTTGGTATTGTTATTGTCCCTGTGCTGCATGCAATTAAGTATTTTCTAGCTTGTAATAACAATGATGATATTTAGAATGGAAGGGTGAGAGGAGAGGGAAAGCAAAGATGTAAAGAAAAAGGGAAAAACAAATAAACAGACAAGTAAAAGCAAAGCAAAACAAACAAACAAACAAAAAAGTTTCAAAGATATAAACAGGGAGAGATAGTGTACTAATCAACAGTAAGCTAAACAGGCATTAGAGAGACAGAAAGATGATTGAAAAAAAAAAATCTCCAAGTTCAAATGCAATAAAGTTTCAGTCTTAATAATTTTGGTGTTAGTCCCTCAGCCTCCAATCCTGGAGATTATGTCTCAGAAGTAGTTCTGTTGTTGTCTCATCAAAGGGGAAAAAACAATAACAACAAAAAAGCACCACAAAGTGTCCCAAGTTCAAGTGCAATAGTTTCAGTAAGTTTTTCAGCATGCAGGTGTAGTTGGGTTGTTGTCTCATCAAAGGAAGAGAGAAAAAATAAGAGTCTGGGGACAGCTTTGTGACTGTCTATCTGAGGCTGTGGTTCACCTGCCCACTGCTGTCAGCCAACTGTTGCTGCAGGCTTTATTGATTGCAGATCTTAGGAGTGAGCTTAGCACTCACCTAGCCCAGCAAGCTTTGTTTACTTAGAGTTCTCCTGAGCACAACCTCCACTGTTACAAGCTTTCCCCTTTCCAAGCACATTGGGGGAGGTGACGCTGCACCTGCTTTCTCAGGCCAGCGTGTTTATTTACAGTTCACGTGGGAAATGGGTCTTCCCCCTTCTCCTGTGGAGTTTTCCTCCCACCGCTACTTTTAAGAGCTTTCCTGCTCCTGGTTTCTGGGCATGTGCCACCACTCCTGCCTTCTCTGGCCAGCTTGTTTATTTACAGTTCTGTGAGGGATTGCCCCTCACCCCTCTTCAGTGTTCAGGGCTCCCCGCCCTCTTTGCTATGTGTCTTTTTTGTTGTTGTTGCTTATTATTCAAGTTTTTTTTTCTTTTTACCCTGGGTGAAGGTCAGTCTGTCCAGGGGGCTATGCTGACCTGACCCAGTGTTGTCTGTGGGAGTACTGCCTGCTGCTTATCTCACCTTGTGGTCTGCATCTTCCCCAGCAGTCTGGGTGCTGGCATCTGGCAACATGGGAACCCTCCTGGTTTCTCCATTTAATGTGGAGTGGGAATGCTATGCACAGGCTGGGGGTGTGGAGGAGTCAAAGTTTTGCCTCTTCTCGGTCGTTTTTCCTGTAAAGTGTATCTCCAGTGTCTCTCCAAGATTTTACTTTAGGAAGCACGCTTTCTGCTTCCTCCCTTTATCCGCCATCTTGGAATCTCTCTGACTCCCTTTTCTTGAGTTTGTCTTTAACTCTTCATTTTTATAGATAACTTTCTGTACCTCTCTACTCCAAGGAGGCCTGGCAGTAGACCTGTACTCTCCTCTAAAACCAGTATTTTCTCACCTCATCTTATAAGAAATATCAAGGAAGTTAAGATGTTAAGCCAATTTAAAAATATTTCTAACAGTAAATTGTCAGCACTGACTTGGTAATATATGCTGTTGTAAACATCTGGTATTTTAAAATCATCTGGTACATTACAATTTACCTAAATCCAAACAGTTGATAAGAGTCCCATTTATGCTGATCTCCTTATCAGTACAGAATGCCTCAAAGTGAAGAACATACTTCCAAATATGAATAGCACTTTTCAACATAAAATACCCTTTACATTTTTACCTATCACCCCCCCCATGTCCCTGCTGTAATAGAAATGATACGACTTTGAAGTATGAGAAGCTCATCAGGAGAAAGATAAGACACCTGACTCGGGCCATTCAATCAATCATGGAAGAACTGTTTACCCTCGGTGCCACACAGACAGGACCATCAAGTGTGGTCTCTGCAGATGTCTTCCCATGCTGATGTTCATGTTGTGTTTTCACAAAATTTAATTGTATTTAGTTTCCCTCACAACACTCCACAAAACTCCACAATATTAAGTAGTTTACTTTTGCAAGGCAGGAAGTAGCCAAGGCTTGACACTTAGGTATTATTTCCCATCTCAATGGTCAGAACCTCATTTCATTATTCTATCCCAATGAATGCAATTTATATTTACAAGTATCTAAAATCATTTTCTACTTCTATTTTTGGTTGCTTCAATAGGTTATTTTGCTTTTCCTCCCCACACTAGGAAGAAAGAAGTAAGCTGTGATTTGGAAAAATCTGCCCAGTATGTATAGCATTAAGAATTTCTGTTTCTTATTCTACAAACTGTTTCAGAAAGACAACCTTTCCACTATTCATGTCACTACAAAGATTGCATGATTGGATACCTTTAAACAGCCTCAACATGATGAGGCTGGAGATTGAGCCCATTACCCATGTTACAGAGAGGATGTCTACTTCATTATATGGATGGTGCCCAATAGCTAAGGGATAAAATGCTAAAAGGTATTTGCTAGGAAAATTTGTTTATGCATCATCTTTTGTCACTCTTCTTTGACTCTTAATCCTATTTGACCTCCTTTTTTGACACCTCTCCAATTTCAGCTGGAATAGAGCCCTAAATATAAAAGTATAGCACATAAAGCTAAGACATACAACCTACACATATTTTTCTTGCTTGCTGGCCAAAATAAGCCAGAGTTTTACCTGTATACAGTAGAGCTGTCAGTGGAAATTGCACTTTCCTTTACAGAAAGATTTATCCATCATGCATTGGAGTATTTCCATCATCTTATCATTTGGATATAGAGAATTTCCGGGCCTCTTAGATGGGTGATATATCAAATTGATTTTAAATACTGAGAGAATAGTTTGTTGTTCATATTTAGGCTCTTGTTATCTACTTTCTCGCTGGATTTGGCTGCTTACTTTTCAACATAATTTGAGTGCAATTATTGAGAACCAGTTTCTCAAACAGTTATAATTTTGAAATTCATCTTTGGTGATGTATTTTATCATGTTTTCATTGTGTACATTTTCACCTTCATTTCTCTTGCCCCCTTTATCTAAGGTATTCTTTTACAGCTCAATTCCTTTATTCCAGGAAGTTACCATAGTGTATTACTGCAGTTTATTCAAGATAAACCAAACTTGACATGAGATTCAGGAGACCCCAACCCTAGTTCTGTGGCAGGGAGGAGGACCAAAAGAGAAACAGACAGGCTGTGTTCTGATAATGAGGCAAGGGGAAGAAATGTAGCAGAGAGATAAAACTTAAAGAATTAAAACATGAAGAAGGTCATATAGCAGTAGGGAAATGAAATAGCCAAATGAAGTCACATACAGCCATATGTGGGTTGAACTTTGCTGTTTGCTTCTGTAACCTGCTTGCAAGGGTATATAAGGTGAGACCCCTTTGTTATCGGAGCTCAGCCTTTGGACACAAGTCTGCTGAGTCTGTGCCAGCACAATAAAACGTTGCTTCCTGCTAACCTGCTCAGTGTCCTGTATTTCAGTTTGAGATTCCTGCAAAAATTCCAGTTCTTATTCAGAACGATTTATGACTTTGACAATTGAATAGTTTATATTTTAATCATTTTTATTGAGTAGAAAGTAAAAATACTTGTATATGCCCTCTTGGGAAAATAATTGAGATATGAGACTTTAAAGCAATTGACAATTTATCTTTCCTGGAAATATACTTGTACTACATATTCATAAATATCAGTACTTAATTACATATTTTTACCAACCTAAGCTTCTCCCTAAAGTGTCTTCCTCAGATGTGATACAGAATTCATCCCTCATATTTGGAAATTTTAATTACTTGCAATTCTCTTTCCCTAACCTCTATTTCACTCTTTCTTTCTGCCAGTATTAAATTACTAAATTGACAAACTCACACAGAGAATATGTACCTCAGTCCCCAGATGCTAAGAAACAGAATAATCTTACTGAATTTGTTGTGACACTTAAGTTAGTAAGATTTCATCACTCATAGCTCCTATCTTTGACCCAAGGTCCATAACAGAAGAGATGGGCTCTAGTTCTACCCTCTAGCAACTCCTGTTTATACCCAATGTCTGTTGGCTCCTCTATTATGAATTGCCAAGTACTCATCAGTTCCTGGCAACAGGGACAAATCTCCTTCTGAATATCATTGTTTTACAAAGAGTGTCCCTAAGACAAAGTGGTGTGCCATGCCTCCTGGGCTCCCTGTCTCACAAACCACCTGGACTAGTTTAGAAAACAACCTGTGAGGAAGTTCTTTGGTGCTCCCAAATGGGCTCACACAGAACTAATAAGGTGTGGCAGTGGCTGCACTGGCACCTAGAGCTGACAAATCCCCTCAAGAGCTTCTTGCATTGGAGTGTTAATTACTGTCTGTTGTGACTCCCAAATCTCAAAGGCAGAGCCACCATGCTTCCCCTCCTCTACCTCTGGTAGACTCTACCCCTCTCTCCTCCAAAGCTCCACTGAAGCCTTAAGACATTCTAAAGAAAAATCACAGAAGCCATCATTGTGCCATTTTAAGATGTTCTCTTACAGTGAAAACTATCCCTCAAAGCCTCTATTCTACTGAGCAGTCGTTGCACCTGAATCTATGCCACATGAAAAAAATGCCCTCTTCATTTAGTTCCAGGAGGCCTTTGTACCTCCTTTTGAAGACATGAGTGTTATGCTATATTCTGGTGCAATACATGCAGACAGTACAAAGGATTTCTGTGTATCAAAAGTATCAATGCATGTGTATCACCAGTACAGATTACATGGTAATACTTAAGTGTCAAATAATGGCACTGCATAGAAAGATTTAAGACTAAGAACTACAAAAAGAGAATCTTACAGTCTACAGGGAAAATGGAGAAAGGAAAGAGGTCATCCAAAATAATGCAAAAAGATTAATTTCCTTTACCTCCAAATTTTTAATCTGTCTAAAGGCACTGAATGTAATTTTGGAAGAAAAGAGTCACATATTATTCTATGGCATACTCCTCAGGTCTAATGGATATTAAACTGAATCATCTATCCACTTATTTATTGATCTACCAGGTCAAATACTCAATAATTCTTTTGATCCCACCACCTACGTATCTCCTTAGTTTTCCAATTGTCTATCAGCTTTCTACTACTCACTCATTCATTTTCTCATCAACCTTTTGTTGCTTTCCCTCATCTACCTGCCAACTCATCTCTTTCCCTAATGTCCACTGAATATCTATTGAATCATCTATACCAATTGGGTATCCATCAGCTTCACACTAATTTATTCAGTCATGTTATCATGATTTCCATTGCTACAGGACCCAATGTCTTTGACAAAGATCCTGCAATACTCTAGGCAATCAAAAGAGAAAATAGAGATTCATCTCCCAAAGTAAAGCTTTTAGGGAGGACTCCACAGCCTGCTCTGTCACTGTCACTCAAATTCTTAGGGATATCTTCCTCTCATTCAACTCCTGTAATCCTCTATAATTCAACCTTACTTTGAAACATCTCTCAACTGGATCCTTCTTTTCCATTATTAAGACTTTTGGCTAGCTTTTTGTCCATCTAATCTAGTGACTTTCAAGATGTGAAAGGTTTTATCCAATCCAGACTAACTAAAACAGAAGCTTTGTATACATTGTCCAGAAAACTGTGTTAAGGAGACTTTAAGAAATTTCTGATATGATAATATGTGAGAACTCCTTGAATAATTGATTCTGTAGACCAACCTCACATTCATGTTTCTGTACAGTGCTTTATTCTAACATTATCCAGTTCAAAAATACGTGATCTAAATTCTTCAATGACTCTAATATCAATTTGCCACTCAACTTAGCGAAGAGCATCAAAGTCAACCATAACCTGAGTTGTTCATTACTTCCCTTCCATGTAAGCCACACCCATCTTAAAATTCTTGCTGTTCTCCAAATGAAAAAAACTCTTCTGCATACAAAGGTGACCTTTTTGTGTCACCTAGCAATTCAATGGTTTCTTCGAGAACCATTTTTGATAGATACACTAATATTTACTATTGAATCATACCTTTGGTATTGAAAAAAGTAACATGAATATGACAAATTACTTGCTTCTAGCAATTATACATTAATTTGAGTAAGCTGCTTCCAGAGAAGTAGTCTAACTGGTTTATAATCTACTAATGCCTAAAGAATTTCTTGCCACTATTACAGTGGTAAAATTTGTACACTTTTCCTCACTTTACTTTTTCTTTCAAAAAAGACCATAAAGGGTAATTGAAAATTTACAATTCTGGTGATGGATATTGATAACGTGGAGACCGTGTATGGTGGTGAGGGAGCAATGAGCATGGGAACTCAGTACTTTCTGTTCAGTTTAGCTGTGAATATGAAACTGCTCTAGAAAATCAAGCCCACTGAAAAGCAAATAAAAGCAATTCAAGGTTTGTCTACACTTCGTTGGTTTACAGCAAACTGGAAAGAATTTCCATTCCCAAATAAGAAAAGTTAAGACAATCTACAAAATCATAACTTCCTGAACAGGTGAGAGAGCTGAGATTCCAGGGAAATAGGTACCATGAAATCTCTGGGATAACAAGTATCTTTAGAAAGATGTAGCATGTGAACTTCACCTTTCCTGGGCAGCGAACAGGAGGAGAATGGAGCCTTCACTCAGCTAGTAAGAATTGCTATTAGGTACTCTGCATGAAGACTGTCAGGAAGCCACAGATAAAAGAGGTGCTCACATTTTTTATCAAGATATTTTCCTTATACTTCAAATAGTCCTCACAGGAATGTTTAGGGAAGGGTGGAAAAGCAGAGAGAGCCTCCTGCTTGGCAAGGATGATGTGAAGGCAGCAGCAAACAAAATGTTCCTACCTCCTGCCAACTTTGCTCCCTATGGAACAAAACCCTAAGCAACAGAGCAAAGGGCAGTAAACGATTAACTCCCAGAAACAGAAGATTTATTACCTAGGGAGGGAACAAGAAAACAAAACCCTTGCTAGGTCTGTGGTTTATTTCTATGGGGGAAAAAGAAGTCACCCGTGGGTCCAGGCTGTGAGCCCTATCCTAAGTCTGAAAAAGAGGCAGAGTCACTACGAAATCCCAACCTGGAAGTACAGGGATGAAACATGTGCCAAGTTCAAGAGAGAACCAGGAGAACAGAGAAAAATCTTCCCTTTCTATCACCAGGCTACCAAGAATGGAAAAAAACAAGTAATAGCAGTTTTCCATAGCGAAGAGCCAGCATGTAGAAGGCTCATGCTCTAATGTGAAGACTCATGGGGGACTTAAAATGTTGGATGGGACAGCAACATTGAGAAAAACCTCCAACACCTGGTCATCTATCCCTAAGCACCAGCAATGCTAGAGAAGCTTGGATTAGTTGGTGCACTAGGGATAATTGCAGAAACAAAATTAATTGAGGTACTTCACAACATTTTCAGTCTGAAGGAGTAAAAACAGATGATCATCTCCAACAATGCAGAAAATTTGACATGCTTTCATGTTAAAAATAAGTCTCAGGCCAGGTGCTAATGACTCGTAACCGTAATCCTAGCTATTTGAGAGGCAGAAATCAGGAGGATTGTGGTTCAAAGCCAGCCCAGGCAAATAGTTCACAAGACCTTAACTCAAAAATACCCAACATAAAAAAAGGGCTAGCAGAATGGCTCAAGTGATAGAGCACCTGCCTAGGAGGCATGAGTCCCTGAGTTCAATCCCCAGTGCTACCAAAAAAAGAGAAAAAGTCTCAGCAACCTAGGACAAGAGAACTCTCTCAAACAAATAGATTCCATCTACAAACACCTATAACTAAAATCACACAGAATGGTGAAACACTTAACCATTCCATCCTAAAATAGAGAAGAAGGCAAAGACATCCTTTCCCATCATTCTGACTGATGTTGTAGTAAAGGCTCTGGACAGTTTTTGCAGGCTACAGATAAAATTAAAGAACATGCATATCAGGAAGAAAGAAAGAATTTTTCTCTATTCCTAGTTAACATCACTATCTATGTAGAAAATCCAAATAGTTCATAGAAAACCAGTAAAATTAATTCTTGTGTTTAACAATATCAATAGGTGTGAGGTCAACACACACAAGTTACTTGTACCTCTAATTACTAGCAAGTGATAGAGCAGGTGCTTAGCCTGTGCAGCCCTGGGATCAACCCCTAGGACCACCAAAAAAGAAAACAAATTTAAACAATAGCACACAAATACATGAAAGAAACAGGTACAAATGTAGTAAAATCTGTGCTAGATCTGTGTTCTGAAAGCTATGAAACACTGATAATAGACCTCAACAAACGCTGTGTTCACAGAGTGAAAGAATCAGTATTTTTAAAATATCAGTTTTCTTTCAACTGATCAATATATACAATGTGAGGCCAATCAAAACCCCAGCAGGAATTTTATGGGAACTAACAAGTTGATTCTAAAATATTTATGGAGAAGAAAAGGTTACTGAATAACTAAAATAGTTTGGGAAAAGAAGAAATTTAGACAACTTACATTACCTGATTTCAAAAATCAGGTAATTATAAGGGTGTACTCTATACATTGGGGAACAGAGGAGTTCAGAAATTTAGTCACACATACGTGGTCACTTTGTTTTTAGAAAAGATACAAAGAAAATTTAATGGAGAAAAGACAGACTTTTCAACAGACAATAATAGACAATTTAGATATCCACATGTAAATAAGGACCTTGGAGCCAAACCTCAAACCAGAAGCAAAAATTATCTTAAGATGGATCAGAGACTTAAATAGAACAAATAAGAGATTTAAACATACTCAGACAGAGAATTAAATGCAGATAAAAGTCTTTGTGATTTTGGATTAGGTAACAATTTCCCAGATACAACTCTAAAATCATGATTTGTAATGGGAAAAACTGAGTGAAGAGGTATGCAAAATGCAGCTCCTAAATATTGTATCTAGAATAGTTAGCAAATATTCAGCATTCAGAAAGAAAGTAACCTGGAAGCTGGGTAAGAGATTTGAACAAACATTCCATCAAAGAGCTGCAAATGGCTGAGAACACAGGAAAAAATACTCAATATCATTAGTACTTAAACAAATGCAAATTAAAAAAATAATGAGAACCTCCTTCTCACCTACAGCTAATCTTGAAAAATATAAGTGACCCTAACAAGTGTGATGAATCCAGTGGAATAACAGCTACCCGCACATATTGGTAGTACAAATTCAAATAGTGAAAAACAGCTTGGTACATTTTCAATGAACTTAAACATACCTTTACCATACAAACCTCTGTGCAGTTTTTATGTGGGATTTCATTTCCCCCAGTTGAAATAAAAGCACATTTTCCTAAGTGCTTTCAAGAGTTTTGTTCAAAATTGTCAAATGTTTAAAATGATCCAAATATACTCTTAAATAGTAATTGGAGAAATTATGGTATATCACCACAATGGAATATTATATAGCAAAGAATAGAGTACTATAACATGTAACAATATAAATGTATCTCAAATACATTATGATGGCAGAAAAGAGCCAGAATCTACTATGTGATTCCATTTACATGCTGTATTTCAATAGGCAAACGTATGGAGTCAAAAATCTGATCATTAGTAGCTGGATCTAATTCAAAGGGGAAAAAGAGAATGTTTGTATGACAAAATTTTTCTGAATCTTGATTGTAGTGGTTCTTACACAATTATATACATTTTTAAATGAATAGAAATATACAAAAAGCATGAATTTTAACATGTGGTTTATACTTTAATAACAACATATAGTATTAAAAGAAATTCACTAGTATTATTATTTGTTACAACTAGCATGGAATAATAGGTTCAAAAAATCAAACACAGTAAAGAATTTCTAGGGTTGGCTCAATATTTTGCATTGCATGATAAAAGAAAACCCTTTTGGAAGATTACAGTCTTAGTACTTGTTATCTACTTTAAAACTTAAAAAGCTAAAATAATTAATCTTAAACACTTTATAATAATTACAAAATCCAAGTTATCAAAAGTGTATTTGGTTGTGACCTGTTTGGAAACAAAGAGCATTTGTTATTTATAAATAGCACAATGCTAATTCAGTGCATTAAATATATTTGTTAATTGTGCATATTAAATAATAATCTCATGTTATTCAAAGTGAGCTAATTACTGAAACAAACAATTCCAAAATATCAGTGGTTGACCAGATTGAATTTTTATTCTTATTTAGCCAATATTCCCATGTGAATAACATGAGAGGATGGTTTAGCTGGGTAGTTCTTATTCAATCCGTGAACCAAGACCCTGGGCTGTAACTGTATATGTATGGTGCTTTTTTTTTTTAAATAAAACAATATTTTAAAAGACTTTTAGGGAAAAAAATCCAGTGATGTTTTTATGGTCATTAATTACTGAACAACATTCTTATTTCCAAATACTTTTTAGTGTTGAACTTTTCTGAATACTTCTATTAAATAACTTTATTGTTATAGTATCATTGTATTTTTTCCTGCTCAAGCAATACTTTCCTCCCTTCTGTGGGAATGTTGGAAATGTTTTCTTACCCAGCTAAGAATTAGGAATGTATGCTGAGTCTTATTAGTGTTTTTCTATAGAGAAATTTTTAAGAAACTTTAGTCTAGGAAAAATGCCTATAAAATTACAAAGATAAAATAGGAGTTTAAAATGCAGTAATATTATTGGACATGGGTCACACGCTAAGGGGAGAATGTGCACGGGAGGGGTAGCGAAAGGTAAGGAAACCTAAAACCTGAATGTGATTCATGTGCCCACTGTAGAGGAGCTAATATAGTAATTTTAAACTGGCAGAGGCCACTATGGGAAGAGGACTAGGAAGTAGTGAAGAGGTCTGGTAGAGATGAACCAATGTGGGTTGTAATACACTTGTGCATGGAAGCAATGCTAAGAATCTCTCTGTATGGCTATCTTATCTCAAATTAGCAAAAACGCTGTCTTTCTTATTATCTATTATGTTTTCTCTTCAAAAAAATTGAAGAACAAGAGGGAGGAACATGTTCTGCTTGGAAGCAGACAGGTAGGGAGGTGGTCCAAACAAGTATACACATGTGAGTAAATGTAAAAATGATAAAATAAAAAATAGGAGCTTAACAGATGAGATGCTAAACTGCACTAGTCTGTTCCTACATACCTCATACCCACTCTTAGCATTTCTGTTTTCTGCAATGAAGATTTGGATGACCCCTTATATAAAGGCCTCAAACAAACTGGAGTGCTGTTTGAGGACAAAAGAATCATGGGGTGTTTGGTGAAGAAAACTCAAAATACTGTGACAGTTAGACAAGTTAAAGAAGTGAGAATATAGCATCTTTAGATCTTTTCCTCCTTGATAGGTCATGTGGATATGAGTGGGTTTTTTTATTAATTCTCTGCCTTAATTTCTTTTCCTTCTCTTTGTATATAAAGTGTGTTCATGATGGAAAATTTCTCAATTTAGTGCACAACTTATAGAATATCCTACAGAACCATAACATTTAAGAAGAGGAGTGGGATCCATATGGGAATTCCAGTCAGGGAGATGGGGTGTTTTGACTGAAATCTCTTTTAAATGACATGACTGGGCTTTTCTCTTTCCAATTCCTACCACTGTAGATGAGATGCCCCTGATGTCTGTCTCAATCTTGTTACTGGAGCAGCCTACTTGCTGATTGCCTGGCCTTTAATCTTTTCTTCTATTGATCAGGCCGATATTTTAAAAGTGTGACTTTTTCCAACATATATTAATACAAAAAAAAGTCATTACTGGCTCTCTGTTACCATTAGTTTAGAGTTAAAAGAAAATTTGACCTTCAGTATCGTCTATGATCTGACCATGTCTATCTGCCTCCTTTATTTTCACTACTTCTTCACTCTCCTGCACCTTGCTTCTAGCAACTTTGGATTCACATGCTCATTCCAATCTCTGTGTCCTACTTGTGTTTCTTCTCTTCTACATAAGTGGTCCTTGCATTTCTAGCCTCAACCTAAAGGTCCTTTCATAGAAAGACTTCTGCAATCCTTCTCAATGGACTTACTCTCACTTTAACACTATTCACAGTACATTGTAAATTGCTTCGTCTTCTGTCATCCCTACTACGCAGACACGTTCTCATCAGGACTACCATGTTGACAATTTTGTCTAAGCATAGTTTACTGACACTGACACAGAGTATATATTCCATTGATATTGTTTGATTAGTGCCAATAGAAATTTAGTTAGTATTAATATCTTTTGAGAAGCCTATCTTGTAAGACTTGAAATTCTATTACTCTCAAAGTAGAACTCAAATGTCAAATGGACTTTCAGTTAAGTGAGACTTCAACTCTGTGTGAACTCTCAGAGTCTGTGAAAGGATGTTGACAAATTAAAAAACTAAAAATCAGCTTATTTAAAGAAGTGATATAAGAAGCAAATACCTAGAGTCCTAGAAGGAAATGAGAAGACAGTTATAATCATTTTTGTCTCATTTCTACTTCTTTATCCCTTGTTCAACTATTTATTTTCCTTTCCTTTGAAAGGCTTTTGTGTTCAGATGAGTTATACCCTCAAGCCCAGACCAGTAAGAGCTGCTGAGTGTGTGAGGAAATACAGGAGAAATGCTTCATACAGAGGCATGAGGGTAATATTAACACATCTGACTGAACACTCCTAATTTCCCAAGACCCATATTATCTTTTTGTTCAAATTAACAAATTTGTCCTTTATTAGAGTAATTATGTCTTTGGTACTTTATATATTATCTCATAATATGTATTTATATTGTTTCTAAAGATTCAGAGAAATGCAGGCTTCTCAGAGATTGGGCAAATTCAAAATTTTAAGTTGATATAACAGCAAACCATTCAGTCTCCTACAGAATGTCACCAGTACATACCATGTCATCTCCTTCTGGTTGCCACGGCAATGGAACTCAAGCCTGTCATGTCTGAGTTGTATGGAGAGCACAAAGGCAAATCACTTTCCTCCAAATGGTGAATATGAGCCATCAAATTGCCAGTTTGGATGTCAGTCCAGAGAATTGTCCTGATAGTTTCTGCCAGGCCCCCTTTACTTCTTTATTCCTCAGACTATAAATCATGGGATTCAGCATGGGTGTCAAGATGGCATAGAAAAGAGAGATCAACTTCCCCTGAAGGACAGAGGGGCTGGAGTGGGGCTGGATGTAGGTGAAAATGGCTGTGCCATAGCATAGGGCTACCACTGTGAGGTGAGAGGCACAGGTGTGGAAGGCTTTCTTCCTCCCCTCTGTGGACTGGATCTTCAGGATGGTGGAGATGATTTGGATGTAGGACAAGAGAACCAAGCAGAAGGGTGTCATCAAAAGGATGATGCTAGAAGTCATTATTACAATCTCGTTGGAGGAGATATCCACACAGGTCAATCTGACTACAGCCAGAATTTCACAGGATATATGATCAATACACTTGTTTGTGCACATGGGAAGCTGAAAGGTGATAGAAGTATGGATGAAAGAGTTGATGGAGCCACTGATCCAAGAACAGATGGCCAACCTTCTGCACAGTCCTGCATGCATTATGGCAAAGTATCGCATGGGGTCACACACTGCCACATAGCGGTCATAGGCCATCACTGCCAGGAGAACAAACTCAACCCCACCCAGGGCCAGAGAGAAGAATAACTGGGCTGCACAGCCCAGGAATGAAATCACTTTATGTTCTGCAAGAAAATGCACCAGCAGCTGAGGGACTATGCTTGTAGCATAAGACACATCCACAAGGGATAGGTTGGTGAGAAAGAAATACATGGGAGTTTGGAGTCGGCTATCCAGTCTGATCAGAACAACAATGAGAAAGTTCCCCAGCAATGTCACCAGGTACATAACCAAGAACAGGACAAAGAGAGAAACTTGAGTGTTCCAGTCATTGGACAGACCGAGGAGAATAAATTCACTCACCCAAGTCTGATTTTCTGGTTCCATTTAAAAATGTGAGGATTATTAATCTGTTGAGAGAGTCAGAGAAAAAAAAAAAAACTAACAGAAGCAATTGAATAGCCACACAGTATTTTTTTAGGGATATATCCTATAAAAGACCTGCCAACCATTTTATCAGTATTTAGGTCATTGATGAGGCCAAAGTAACAGACTTGATCTCCATGTGCTTTTCAATCAACTCTGCTCCAGAGAGAGAGTTCAGTGTCTAATTAGGACATGTCTCAGGTAAGTCGGCTACAGCCTGGAACTAACGCAGAACAGTTTTAGGAGTCCAACATATTTAACAGTTACCTATATTCTTGGATAAGGAGAGCATAGTAGTTGACAGTGGTAGCTAAAGTGATAAATAATACAAAGATGGAATGTTTAAAAACTACACCAAAAATGTTAACTGGATCCATCCTCATGAAATAAAGAGTCGATTGCAAAAAGAATGATTATGAAGGAGAAAGGATTTGTGGAAAGATGTAGAATCAAAGACCTTAGTTTTGAAACTTGAGTTTACTTAGCAGGTATGTTATTTCTGTTTAATGATAAGCTTTCAAATAGAAAATAGCTTCACCTTCAACAACTCACAAGTATGTTTAGTTCAATGATCGAAATCTTAAGGGAAAGTAATTGTGCACTACTCTTGAGAGTAGAACTGCAACACTGTGGGTGGTTGTAGGAATATGACCTCAGATTTGGCGTATCAATGTAGCAAATGTGACTTCCTGTCCCATCCCTTGCAAAAAAAGAAGATATAAATGAGTTGGTATCCTTTGGTACTTTTGATAATCTTTGGTTTTTCTACCTTTAGTAGGCTGCTGAAGGACATCATAAGAGTCTTAGTTCTTAGCATTTATCTGTTTTATACTTGTCACCATTAAGAATCTATTCTTGGGATATGAGTATAAAAGAAAACATAAGAATATGGAAGCTTAAGGTTGGGCATGCCCTACCATGCCTACAATCCTAGCTCCTCTAGAGGTAGAGATTAGAGAATCACAATCTGAGGTCAGCCTCAAGACCTTATCTAAGAACAAACTAAAAAGCAAAAGAACTGTGGTGTGACTTAAGTGGCACCATGCTCTCAAGTGCAAAGCTTTGAGTTCAAACCCCAGTTATAAAAAAAAAAAAAGAGGAAGCTTAAATGAGATACAGTGAGATAAAGGGAAAGTAGGTATTTAAGAAGCTGTAGTCATTATCCAAAGCAGAGAATTAGTATAAATTCTTATAGACGTACATTGAAATGGAAATTCCCTTCTGATGACTTTTGTCTAGCCAATGCTCTTTCAGTAAAACTCATATGACATGTTATCTACTTTAAATATCAAACAGGAACATGTTATACTTTTTAAAGATTTTTATAACTGACTCACTGTTATTGCTATTTTTTATACCTTGTCTGTATTCACCAACATTCCATTTATTGGAGTGTGCAAAATAAGGGAAAATAGAAGAGATAGGAGGCAGAGGGGACTGTGAGTGGAAACAGAGTCTTGGTCAGACCAGGTCTCTGAGCTGAAAAAGGAAATTGTCTCACACTAGCTCTCTTACTTGACAAAGGACAAAACAAAACAATTAGCTCCAGAAATGCCCATCTCAATCATGTTTCCTATACAAATAAAACCTTCCCCAATGTCTTTCTCAAAGCCTAATCCTATGCAAAATACAAATTTACTCACATAATTTTCATGAACAGATCTATAATCCATGTGTTCACAAAATTAAGTTTATCTTGGAAAGAAAATTTTTATACAATCCATAATCTACTTCTGACCTATACTAACTTTTATTTTACTAATATTTATTTTATAGCAATTATGTACATCATCTATAGCAATGTCACACACACACATAGAGAGAGACATATATGCTCCACAGCAAGGTACTTTTCTAAAATAGACTGCAGAGTTAAATACTTTTCATTGATCTATTAGTTAATTAATTTTAACCAATGAAATTGCTCTCCATTTATTTAAAAGGCTATTGTATTGATTTTAAAGAATTAATATCTAAGTAAACTTTTTCCTACACTCACAGTCTTTATATAGACTCATGGTAAATAACAAAAATGGAAATACCATGAGCTAGCCAAATAAAGGAGAGAAGGTTGCTTGTCCAGATGATTTTAATATGCCTGCAGTTCATATTATCTCCATATTGCATTGGGCTCACCTTCCAGCTAAAGAGAGCTTTTATTCTTGTTTTGTGGTGAATGGACTAGATGGCAGATGATATGCTTCAGTTCTAACCTTTCTATCAAGAAGCCAGAGCTTGGTCTTTTCAGCTATAATCAATTTGCAGGCTCTGTAGCTTTCCCTAAACCTCATTTTTTCATTGAGTGGAATAACTAAGGAAAATTGTGAGGATCTTTTTCCATTGCTCTGTACAAACAAGACAATGACAATCTCTTAGCACAGGATTAGGCAAGAAGTTGACATTTAAGAGGCCATGCTATGTAGCTCATTCTTCTATACAAGTGTGACATGTGATTCCTTCTCAGTATTTCTCCAACCCCAGCTATGTTATCTGTTTGCCTGGCATCTATGGCTCCCTTAATAAACAATGAAATCTTATTTCACCTTCTCTTAGTTACATCATCCTCCTATTCAGCAAACTTCATGGCATACCTCTCCGCATATGTTTTGAGTTTTCATTGTCTACTGACAAAAAATAATTCATACTGTCTGCTCAGAATACAGTATTAAAGAATGACATAACCCTATTGTTCATCTCCTTAGACCTGAGTACTCTAAGGAGGAAATATTTCTTCTTTTGTTTTACGAATTGTGGTAATTATTGTGGCAATAAATAAAACACAATATGCAATAAAATACGATGCATATAATTGAAATAATCAATGAAAATCACCTCCTGACAGATGCATCACTAACACCTAAAATCTGCTTATGTTGAGCATTATTCTTTTTTGTAAAATATTTAAAATCAAATTAGACTCAATGGGAGATTTATCATATGAAATACCCAAGCTTACTATGAACTAAAATATCAGTTTATACTAATCCTTTTCAATCAGTCAGGCACAGGAAGAGCTGGTGATGAGGTATTGACAGAAAAGGCCAAGCTCTTTCATTTAAAATATTGCCAGGCTTGGCCCTGGTGAAAAGTATCTGTATGTGCTTCTCTCTTCATCCAGCAATTACTGGGTATAAAAAAACAGGTGTGCAGATTACTCACACAACTCTTTTATTATTTTTACATGACACAATATACCAATTTACAAATGAAATTTCAGTTGATCAAGTTTTTTAAATGAAGCATATCTATTTGTTGATTCCATGAAACTCATATTTCCTTTTTATAAATTAGTCTAAATTTGAACAAATAAGATAGGTTTTAAACCTATTTTATCTTGATAAATTCACCCATTTTTCTATTCTTTTTCTTACTTTTTTTCTATCTCTTCCTGTATTGTAACTTCTTTAGTGGAAAATATATGCCACCTGATATAAGGAGGAGTGAGGAATCACTTCATTTCAAATGTCAATTGCTTAACTAACTCTGTGCTAAGAGGTTGTCATTGTCTTGTTTACACAGAGCAATGAAAAAAAAAGATTCTCACAATTTTCCTTAGTTATTCCACTTCAGTGAAAAAATGAGATTTAGGGAAAGCTAATTAATTATAGCTGAAAAGACGAAGCTCTGGCTTCCTGATAAAAAGGTTAGACATGAAGCACAAGCTAGCTGCTTGCTAAAAACTAGATCAGCTTTTATCTGGATGGGACTCATAAAACGGACTTCACACATTCATGGTTCCCTTTTCTTAGTTCGTCAAACAACTTCATGCCACTCTCTTCACCTCTCTACATCAGGTATGACTTCCAGTAGACAGGGACTCCACTCTAAAATGATACTTATCTAAAAAGGATATCAAAAAAGTGAAGATCTAATGTTAAGGTAAACACTTTTCTAATGATAAATTCTCAGGCAGTGATTTAGTACTATTTGCTGTTGTCAACACTTGGTCATTTAGAACCATAGAATCAGGTATCAGCTAGTCTGTTATAGTTTGGTTAAATCTGCACAATTGATGAGGGTCCCATTTATACCCAGCTCCCTACATCTATGCAGAATGCCTGAGTAGAGAAAGTATTCTTCCAAATAAGAAGAGGACAACACAACATAAAGTATTCCTTTATCTTTTACTAATCACACCCTCCCCATCTCCTTGCTGGAGCAGAAATGGTAAGACCTTGAATTAAGTATGAACAGGTGTTCATCAAGAAAAATTGAGAGTCCTGATTCTCAGGCAACTCAGTCCAACGTGAACAGAGCTATTCACTCTGCAGATACCACACAGACAGGATACCATGTGAGTTCTCTGGCGATGTCTTCTTATGCTGCTGTTCATTTGATTCTCTCACTAGATTTTAATTTCACTTAGTTCCTTTCCTGCTCTGTGGGCAATACTCTACAATACTCTGCTTACCTTTGCAAGGAAGGAAGTAGCCAAGGCCTGGCACTTTGGTATCATTTCCCATCTCAATAGTCAGAACCACATTTCATTTTCCTACCCTAATGAGTGTATTACACATTTACAACTACTTAAAATCATTTTCTGCCCCTTTAGATGGTGGCTTCATTAACTTATGTTCTCTATTTTCCCTCACATTAGGAAGACAGATGTAAGCTATTATTTGGGGGAAAAAACCCTACAAGGTATTAAAGGATTTCTCAGTGTCTCACACTCTACAAATATTTCATAAAAATAATGTGTTCCATTATTCACATCATTGTGAAGAGCACATGATTGGATGGCTACCTTCAAACAGCATCAAGCAAGATGAGGCTTTAGTGCTGATCCCATTACCGATACTGTAGAGGTGATACCACTACATCATTATGTGGATGATGCTCTGTAGCTAAGGGAAAAAATACCAAGAGCTTTCTCCAGCAAAATTTGGTTAGCCCCACCTTTTGTAACACTCCATTAAGTCTGAATCCTATTTGGCCTTCATTTTGGACACCTCTACAATCCCAGCTGGGATAGAGTCCTAAATAGTGGAGCACAGCTCATGAAAGTAAGACAAGCAACCTACAATATTTTTAATTCTTCTTGATCAAAACAAAGCAGAGCCTTACCTGTATACAGTAGAGCCGTCAGTGGAAATTGCACTTTCCCTTAGAGAAAGATTCATCTAAACTCTGGCCACATACCTGATGGTTGTATACACAGAGTACATCCATCATGCATAGGAGTCTTTCCTTCATCCTACCACTTGAATGCAGAGAGCCAGAGTCACTTAAATGGGTGATATATCAAAAATGGTTTTATATTCTAAGAGGACATTTAGTTGTTCATCTTTAGGGTGTTATTATTCTTGCTCTCTCCAGATTTGGTTGCCTGATTGCTCACATAATTTGAGTACAATTATTGTGACGTAGTATCTTGAGCAGCTGTAATTTTGATATTCACTTTTGGAGATCATGGCTTATCATGATCTTCATTGTACAAATTCTCTCCTTCTTTATAGCTCTTGCCCCCTATGTCTAGTGTTTTCTTTTACAGTTCAATTCCTTGCTTTGGCAAATTTCTACATTTTATTACAATGTCTTGTTCAAGATAAACCATCTCTGACATAAAAGTTAGGAGACCCCAGTTCTAGTTCTTATTCTGAATGCTTTATAATTTTAACAATTTAACCATCTTACATTTTACCTATTTTTAATTGAGAAGTAAAAATACTTGCATACACATTCTCAAGAAAATAACTGAGACATGAAACTTTAAAGCATTTGTCAATTCATCTTTCCTGGAAATATAATGTATGCATACTCCATATTTATGACTATCTATAACTATATACATGTTTTATTAACCTAAGCTTCTCCCCTAAGTGTCCTCCCCAAATGTGATATGGAATTCACTCATATTTTCAAATTTTAATTGCTTGCATTTAAACCTTTTCACCCTTTAAACCTTTTCAACCTGTTTCACCCTTTCTCTTTCTCTCTGCCAGTACTAAAGTATTAAATTGACAAACTCATACATTGAAAATGTACATAAGCCTCAAGCCACAGGAAAACAGCATAATCTTACTGCGTGGGTTGCAACATTTAGGGTGACAAGATTTCTACATTTACTATTCATATCTCTGATACAATATCCCTAACAAACCATATGGGTCCTAGTTCTGCCCATCTATAAACCCATGTTAACATCCACCCTCTGTTGTCACTTATGTTAAGAATTCTCAAATATTCATCATAGCTTGGTGATAGGGGCTTGCTCCATCAGTGTAGGATTGTATTACAAAGGGTGCTCCCCTCCTACAAAGTCCTGGACCATAGACAATAAGTGTCCCAGTTCTCCTGGGCTTCATGAGTCAGAGATCACTTAGGACTAGTTCAGAAAAACTCCTGGGAAGAAGTTCTTTGGTGCTCCCAAATGGGCCCACACAGAACAAGTAAGGTGTGGCAGTGGCTGCACTGGCACCTGGAGCAGACAGATTCCCTCAGGAGCTTCTTGCACTGGAGTGTTAATTGCTGTCATGACTCCCAAATGTCCAATGCAGGACCACCATGCTGCTCTTCCTCTCCCTCTGAAAAGCTGCTCTTCCCCACCCCTCTCTTCTCCAAAACTTCACTGAAGCTTTATTTCTTTCTAAAAAGAGCCCACCAAAGTCATCTTTGTTATGTTATAGTATATTATCCTAGAGAGACAACTGACATTATCCAGCACTGCCTCTATTCTTCTTAGCAGTGAATGGGCCTGAATTTGTACCAGGTATAAAACTACCTCCATCATTTAGCTCCAGGAGCCCTTTGGGTCTCCTCCTGGAGACATGAGTATTATGCTGTATTCTTGTGAGATACATGCAGAGAATAAAGTGAACTGCTGTGAATGTTAGAAATACTAATAGACAAACAGTACACATCTCATAGTACTAATTGAAGTCTGAAATAATGGTACTGAATAGAAACATTTAAGACTATGTAAGAACTACAAAAGGACAGTATTGTGATCAATAGGAAAAATGGAGAAAGGAAAGGTGTTATCCAAAATGATGCAAAAAGTTTAGTTTCATATACCTTTTCAAATTGATAATATATCTGAAGAGATTCAATATAATTTTGAATGAACATAGTCACATTACCATTCTATAGTATACTCTTTACATCCCATGTACCCTTTTTTAAATTTATTTTTTATTCATATGTGCATACAATGTTTGGGTCATTTCTCCCCCGTCCCCCCACCCTCTCCCTTACCCTCCCACCCCCTCCCTCTCTCTCCCACCCCCTCAATACCCAGCAGAAACTTTTTTGCCCTTATGTCTAATTTTGTTGTAGAGAGAGTATAAGCAATAATAGGAAGGAACAAGGGTTTTTGCTAGTTGAGATAAGGATAGCTATACAGGGAGTTGACTCACATTGATTTCCTGTGCATGTGTGTTACCTTCTAGGTTAATTCTTCTTGAGCTAACCTTTTCTCTAGTTCCTGGTCCCCTTCTCCTATTGGCCTTAGTTGCTTTAAAATATCTGCTTTAGTTTCTCTGCATTGACAGGAACAAATGCTATCTAGTTTTTTAGGTGTCTTACCTATCCTCATCCCTCCCTTGTGTGCTCTCACTTTTTTCATGTGATCAAAGCCCAATCCCCTTCTTGTGTTTGCCTTTGATCTAACATCCACATATGAGGGAGAACATATGATTTTTGGTCTTTTTGGCCAGGCTAAACTCACTCAGAATGATGTTCTCCATTTCCATCCATTTACAGTGAATGAAAACATTTCATTCTTCTTCATGGCTGCATAAAATTCCATTGTGTATAAATACCACACTTTCTTAATCCATTCATCAGTAGTGGGGCATCTTGGCTGTTTCCATAACTTGACTATTGTGGACAGATTTCTAAATACATATGATCATCCAAAACTGAACCAAGAGGATATTAATTATCTGAATAGATCTATAACACAAAATGAAATTGAAGCAGCAATCAAGAGTCTCCCCAAAAAGAAAAGTCCAGGACCTGATGGATTCTCTGCTGAATTCTATCCGACATTTAAAGAAGAACTGATACCAACCCTCCTTAAATTGTTCCATGAAATAGAAAGGGAAGGAAAACTGCCTAACACATTTTAGGAAGCCAGTATTACACTTATCCCCAAACCAGGCAAAGACACCTCCAAAAAGGAGAACTATAGGCCAATCTCCTTAATGGACATTGATGCAAAAGTCCTCAATAAAATAATGGCAAACCGAATTCAACAACACATCAAAAAGATCATTCACCATGACCAAGTAGGCTTCATCCCAGGAATGCAGGGGTGGTTCAACATACGAAAATCAATAAATGTAATAAACCCCATGTACCCTTAAATGAATAATTTATCCATATATTTATCTACTGAGTCAAATACATAGTAATTTCTCCACACTACTACTGACATATCTACTCAATTATTCAATAGTCTATCACCATCCTGATACTCATTCATTCATTTCTTATTTGCTCATCGACCAATGTTGCACTCCATCATCCATTACGTCAACTCATTATTTCCCTAACATTCATTAGTTACCTATCAAATCATCTGTACACACCAGCACAGAATCTATCACTTTCTTATTAATTCATTCAGTCATGCTAACATGATTCCCAATGTCACAGGGCCCAGTTTTTCTTACAAAGATTCTGAAATAGTCTAGACAATTGGAAAAGAAAGTAGAGATTTGTCTGCCAAAGTCCAAGTTTTTTAGTAAGGAGTGCCACTCTCACTCAAAACTTTGGGAAAATTTTTCTTATTCACTCTTCATAATTCAACTCTTAGTTTAAAACACCTCACAAGACCCAAACATTATATGCACATATGAATAAATGATAAAAAAGAAAAAAAGACACCTCACAAAAGAATCATTCCTTTCTGTTATTAATATTGATGGCCTCCATTATTTTAGCATTTTGTTCTTAAAAGTCATGTAATAAAGTGCCTTTACAGATGTGATAGGTTTTATTCATGCCAGACTCAAGGAAAAACAATGAAGATAAGGTCGGGCAAACTACTTTAAGGAGATTTTGAGGAGTTTCTAATTAAATAAAATGTGAGAACTCCTTGAACAATTTACTCTGTAGATCAATTTCACATTCATATTTCATTGCAAAATTTTATACTAACATTTCCCAGTTCACAAATATGTGATTAAAGTCTTCAATTACTCTGATGCCAAATCTCAACTCAACTGAGTGATGGTCATCAAAGTTAGCCATAAGCGAAGTTTTTCATTACTTCCAATCTGTATGAGCCCCACCCATCCTACAATTCTTGCTATTCTCCAAGAATAGCAATCTCTGTATTCTGCACAGAAAGGTCACCTCTTTGGAATCTATCTAAAAATACAATTAGTTTCTTTAAGAAGCATTTGTGATAGTAAGCAGACCAGCTGCTTACTATCAATTCATATCTTTGATTTTGCAAAAAGTAGCATGAATATGACAAATTACCTCTTTATAGGAATTACACATACAATTTGAGTAAGCTACTTCCAGCGAAGTAGTCTACTTGGTTTATAACGTACTAATACATAGAGAATTATTTCCTACAATAAATGTTTATTTACTTGAAAATTAGTACACATTCTCCCACTAATACATTGTTATTTAAAAAAGACCTTAGAAGGTAATTGAAAATATACCACTCTGGTGATGGATGTTGATAGTGGGGGAGATTGTGCATGGTGGTGAGGGAGAAATTTGTATGTAGGAACTCACAGTACTTTCAGTTCAGTTTTGCTGTGAACATAAAACTGCTCTAGAAAATAGAGTCTGCTAAAAAGGAAATTAAAGAAATTGAGATTTGTCTAGCTTTTACTTTGTTTCTAGCAAGCTGGAAAGAGCTTGCTTCCTTCTTAAAACAAGAAAATTTCTGACAACCTACAAGATTATAGATACAGTTGAACTGGTGAGATTGCTGAGGTTCCAGGGCACTAGGCACCATGAAATCTCAGGAACAGCAGGCTCCCGAAGAGACACAGGAAGTGAATTCTGCCTTCCCTGGACCAGAGTAAGAGAATTTTTACTAGTACAGGCTAGTAAGATTTTCTGCGTGAAGGGTACTGTGAATGTAGAATGTCTATGAATGTCAGAAAAAAGGGGAGTTCACACTTATTACAAGATTATTTCTCAGACTTCACATAGTCCTCACACAAATACTTAGGGGAGAGTGGAAATAAAGAGAAAGCCTTCCCTTTGGAAAGGATAATGTGAGGACAACTGTAAGTGCTGCAAGAAATCAAAGGCTCCTCTCTCCTCCCAATTCTGCTTCCCTTATGGAACAAAACCGTGAGCAACAGAGCAAAGGGCAGCAAGCCCTTTTTCCCAGGGATGGATGAAGACACATTGGAAACCAGAAAAAAACAAAAAGCTTTCCTAGACCCAGGGTTTCAGTAGGACAAATAAATCACTGTAGGTCCAGGCCAATGGTCTGTCTCCCAGTGCTGGGAAAGAGGCAGAATCACTAAGATATTCCCAACCCTGAGATACAGAGATAAAAGATGTGGCATGACTGGAAGAGAACCAGAACAATGAAAAAAATCCTCCCTTTCTATCAGTAGGCCACCAAGAATGGAACAAGTCATAGCAGTTTTCCATGCCGGAGGCGCATGTAGAAGACACCTGCTCTGACACATGTGGAGCTTAAGATGGAAGATGGAGTAACAACACTGGAAAAACCTCCAGCAACTGAACATCTCACCCAAACACAAATACCACTAGAGAGGATGGGATTTGTTGGTGCACTGAGAATCACAGCAGCAAGTTAATCTGAAGAAGTAAAACCGTATGTTCCTCTCTAATAACGGAGCAAAGATATTCACCAAATTCAACATCCTTTCCAGCTAAAATGTCTCAGCAACCTAGGAAAAGAGAGCTCCCTCAAACTGGTAAATTCCACCTACAAAATCCTAAAACTAAAATCATACCTAGTGGTTAAGGAATAACTCATTTAATCATTTTATCCCCAAAGAGGGAAAAAGGCAAAGATGTCATTTCCCATCATTTCTGTCATTTACTTTACACTGTAGTAAAGTCTTTTGCCAGTTTTTTAGACTACAGATATAAATAAAGAACATTCATATTAGGATGAAAGAAATAATGTCCCTATTCTTAGATGACATAATAATCTGTGTAATCCAGAGAAAACTACTAAAACGGATTCCTCTGTTTAGCAAGATCACTGGCTATGAGGTCAATATATAAAAATCCGTTATACCTTTAAATACTGGAAAGTGGAAGAGCACATGCTTAGCAATGGTATATAAATACATTAAATAAAAGATATAAATGTAGTAAAATATGTTCTAGATCTCTAGATCTGTGTTCTGATAACTACAAAGCACTGACACTAGAAGGCCTTAGTAAACGCTCTGTTCACAGAGCAAAAGAATCGATATTGTTACACGCAAAAATGTCATTTCTTTTACCTTTCTGTTGTAAAATCAGAGAACAGGAGGACTAAATAGATTCTGCCTGGGGAGCTTGGTACCAGTGGGCGGGGGAAGAGGTGGAGAAGGGATGTTAGAGGGTGAATATGGTGCAAAGACTGTGCACATGAATGTAAGCAGAAAAAACATACCTGTCAAAACTATTTCTCCAGTGGGGTAGGGCTAAAGGAGAGTGGTGGAGAGAATGAATTCAAGCATGATATTATTTGATACATTGTAAGAACCTTTGTAAATTCCACAATGTATCTTACCCAGCACAATAATAAAATTAAATTTTAAAAAATCAGTATTATTAAAATATCAGTTCTCTTCCATATTGATCTTTATCTAGCAAGAATTTTTACACGAAGTAATAGGCTGTTTTTAAAATGTTTATGGACAAGCAAAGGTTTTAACTGAAACAGTTTTGAAAAAGAAAAACAAAGTTGGACAATTTACATTATCTGATTTCAAAATCTACAGTAATTAGGGAGGTGTAGTATAGTTGAAAGACTCTTCACATAAACAAAGTACAGAAGAGTCCAGGAATTTAATCTTACATATGTGGCCAATTCATTTTTAGAAAATTTAATGGAGAAAAGATTGACTTTTCAACAAATAGTTGTGAATAATTAGATATATTGCAAACAAGGAACCTAGATCCAGACCTCACAAACCAGATGCAAAAATTAACTTAAAATGGATCATGTACTTAATAGAGATTTAAATGTGGAGTGGTCATACAGATGATTAAGAAAAATAGGAGCAAATTCATGTGTGTCCCATGTGACTGCCCAAGACAAAATTTCATATGGACAACAATATTCACATACCTTAGGAATGGGTCAACCTTATTTCCCAAGGATACAGTAGTCATGGTGACAAAGATGAAGGCCATCTTTTGGTTCAGCAAATTAAACTCTGTCTAGCCAAGACTCAGTTACTGCCATTACTGACCCTCTCCCTTGTTAGTTGAAGTACTAACCCTAATATCCAACTGAATACAGTATTCAGATTATGGTCTCTAAATGCATCTACCGCTAAAAGGATCCGGATATTCTTGGAGAAATAATTCCTATAAGAAAGTAAGAAATGTAAACAATGGGACCATAATATTGTTTGACACTATAAAGTAAGAATATAATGCTCTTGAAGACTACTATTCATTTGCAAAAAAAAGAAAAAGAAAGAATGAATGAAAGAAAAGGAAATCTCAGGGGTTTCCTTGTGATCACAAAGGTCCTTATGATCAGTATCAGAAAAAGCACATGTGATGATAGAAATAATGAATCAGAGAGAGAGCCTTGCTGTGTGCTTGGCCTTGAAGATCAAAGAAGGGGCCATGAGGCAATGCATGGAGGCACCTCAGGAAGCAGGAAAAAGCAAGAAAGTAATTTTCCTAGAACCTCCAGAAAGGAATGCAGCCCAGTGGTCATCTTGATCTGAGTCCATTGAAACCCATTCCAGACTTGACCTCCAAAAATATAAAGTAACAACTTAAAAAACTAACATAGATGCTCATTCACTAAATATAGGACAATTTAAACATCAACCTCAATTAAATATTAACCTCAGCAGCGTATGATATGTCAAATATATTTATATTGTTGTGTTCCTAAAGACCCCCATTTGTTTTATTAAAACATGGTTAAAGGGAAAGGTAAAAATTTTATTTTTTCCTTTCCATTTACCAAGTAAGCCCAGAGATGAAATATTGATGAAGAGGAAGTTTCTATGTTTATAAATGTATCCCAGAAAGCAAGGGAGAATATGGCTTTTGCCATCTTGATAGAACTAGATCTGCAGCTCTCTAGTACAGGCAATTTTCTTCAGTGCCTGGTGGAAAGAGGATATTACTGCCATCTATAGGTAGAAGTCAGTATTTCTAAGCCATAATCTTACCAAAAAAAATCTTTACTGGCTCCCCATTGCTATCAAAATAGAGGAAAAAATAATTTTACATTCAGTACCTTCCAGGTTCTGAGTATGCATGGTTCTGAGTGTGTACATCTGCCTGCCTGCTTTATCGCCATTACTTCCTCACTCTCCTGTATCCTGCAGTCAGGCTTCCAGCATGCTTGGATTCACATGCTTGCACCTATCTCTACAACTTTGTCCAAGTCTTTCCTTGTTTAGGTTTCTTGTCATCAGGATAAGTAGTCTTTGTATTTCTAGTCTTAACCTAAATGTTCTTTCATAAGAAGACTTCACTCTTACTTTAATACATAGCACAATGAACTATAATTGCTCCATATTCTGGCATCCCAGCCATGTAAGGACATTATCAGTAGGATTGTACCATATTGACAACTGTGCCCAAGAACAATTCATTGACACTGACACATAATAAACACTCCATTAATTTTGTTTGATTATTGCCTATAGAATTTTAGTTAGCATTGACATATTTTGGAAGCCTGCTTATCTTCCAAGATTTAAGATTGCATTAATATCAAGATAAAACTCAAATGTCAAATGGGCTTCAGCTTATATGAGTCTCCAACTATATGTGAACCCTCAAATTCTGTGACGGTGTGTTGACAAATGTAAGAACTGTAGGTCAACTTGTTCAAAGAACTAGTGTGAGAAAGGAAACACTGAGTTCTTCAAGGAAGTGAGAACACAAGCTATAATTTTATACTTTCTCTTCTTTCTACTCACTTATCCCTTACTCAACTACCTATTCTCTTTTCTTTTATATTATTTAAAATGTTCATTAAACATGAGTTCACACTCAAGGCCAGATCACTGAAAGCCTGTTGTGCATGTGAGTGAAGATGGGAGAAATGCTTAATATAGAAACTTGAGGGGAACATTAGCACAACTCACTGAACAGTCTCAATTCCCCAGAACTCATATTAAAAATTGTCTCATTTTTATTTAATCTAAATGAGAAGTTTGTCCTTTCCTAGAGTAACTATGTCTTTCTCATAATATATATTTTTTTCTGAAGATTCGGAGAGCTTGCAGATTTTTCATAAATTAAACATCCAACATTTCAGGTTGATATTTCTTATATATGCAGTAAAAATCTGCTCAAACTGAATGCTATCAATCAGTGCCAGAAACTTCAGGTTTTCTTGGCCAATAATAGCCATGTATGCAAACAACCTTTGTTTATATCCCTATTGTAATGAAACAAGATCTTCATTTGATATTTCTGTAATTACTAACTTCAGCACTCATAGAAAGGCATTATATTGACATTTAGCAGGTCCTCACAAAAGTGTTTTAATCTCTCTTGACAATATCTCCCTTAGAAGGTTGACTCACCCAATTTATGCATGTGACTACGTAGACCACACATTATTTTAGTTGAATCTTCAAATGTGAAAGAGCATTTTATTTCCACTAAAATCATGATAACCTTTTTTGAAATATATCTGCGTAAGTACCCATAGCACAAGATAAGATCCATGAGAAGGTCCATGGTTACAAACAACTTGACAAACTGAAAAAGTTGGTAGTACTTTTTCTCTATTATTGTCAGATCATAAGAATGGAGATTGGGTAAGGGTGAGAAGTTCGATGAAAGCAGTGCTTAACTCCACTGAACCTGCTGCTGTGACATAAAAATACACCCACACTCCATACCCCTACAAACCACTTAGCTTCCTACAGAACATCGGCCACACATGTTTCATCATCTCCTTCCTTCCTGGTTGCCAGGGCAATGAAGTGCAAGCCTGTCATGTCTGAGTTGAGTGGAGAGCACAAAGGCAAATCACTTTCCTCCAAGTGGTGAATATGAGCCATCAAATTGCCAGTTTGGATGTCAATCCAGAGAATTGTCCTGATAGTTTCTGCCAGGCCCCCTTTACCTCCTTATTCCTCAGACTATAAATCATGGGATTCAGCATGGGTGTCAAGATGGCATAGAAAAGAGAGATCAACTTCCCCTGAAGGACAGAGGGGCTGGAGTGGGGCTGGATGTAGGTGAAAATGGCCGTGCCATAGCATAGGGCTACCACTGTGAGGTGAGAGGCACAGGTGTGGAAAGCTTTCCTCCTTCCCACTGTGGACTGGATCTTCAGGATGGTGGAGATGATCTGGACATAGGACAATAGAACCAGGCAGAAGGGTGTCATCAAAAGAATGATGCTGGAAGCCATTATTACAATCTCATTGGAGGAGGTATCCACACAGGCCAGTCTGACCACAGCTAGGAGTTCACAGGATATATGATCAATATACTTGTTTGTGCACATGGGAAGCTGAAAAGTAATAGCTGTCTGCATAAGAGAGTTGATGGAGCCACTAACACAAGATGTGACGGCCAGCATCCTGCACAGTCCTGCGTGCATTATGGCAAAGTATCGCAGGGGATCACACACTGCCACATAGCGGTCATAGGCCATCACTGCCAGGAGAACAAACTCAACCCCACCCAGGGCCAGAGAGAAGAATAACTGGGCTGCACAGCCCAGGAATGAAATCACTTTATGTTCTGCAAGAAAATGCACCAGCAGCTGAGGGACTATGCTTGTAGCATAAGACACATCCACAAGGGATAGGTTGGTGAGAAAGAAATACATGGGAGTGTGGAGTCGGCTGTCCACTTTGATCAGAACAACAATGAGAAAGTTCCCCAGTACTGTCACCAGGTACATGACCAAGAACAGGACAAAGAGAGAGACTTGAGTGTTCCAGTCATGGGATAGGCCAAGGAGAATAAATTCACTCAACAACGTCTGGTTATCTGTTCCTATCAAAAGATATTAATCTGCAGTGAAAGTCAGAAATAACACAAGATCATCAAGAAACATAAAAATAACATTTTAATGCATGTGTGTAAACCATCCTTAGCTGTTTTCAGATCATGTGTTGACCAAGATGACGCACTTGATCCCAATATACGTTAAATTGCTGTGTCAGAACAACTATTGAGTCCCTTCATGAAGACACAATTTGATGACCTCCCCGAGTTTAGTTATTGCATGGAAATAATGTGCCACAATTTCTGAAACAGTACCATTTTACTAACTTACCTCAGAGGCCAGGGCAAGTAAAGAATTGTATATGGCAATGGTAGGTGAAATCATATTCAGTGAAGAAGAATGTGATTAGAAAGTTAAAAGAGTTATCTTAAATATATCAACTAGACTCATCATGGTGAAATGCATAAATCGATTATAAAAGGAATGATTTGGAAGAAATAAGGCCTGTGGAAAGATCTAGGATCAGAAAACTCAAGTTTAAACCTGGTTTTATCTGGCATGTCTATGGTGTTGACTTAGGAATACAATTTATATAGAGAACAGCATAATATTAAATAACATATAAGTATGAAATCTCAAATGTGGATGGTGTATGGAGAAAGAACTTTTGAATCATTAACGTTAGAACTCCCATGATAACATGAGTGTTAGCAGAAGAATGACCTTTGTGTTCGGGTAGGTAAAACAGCAAACACAATTTTCCCCTCACATTGCACAAATTCAGACACAAATAACCCTGGAGCCTTTAATACAGCTGAGAGCTTAGGAATTGCTTTGAAGACCCTGGGGTCCACTGGTCATCTGAAAGTCTTTTATCCATTAGTGAGCATGGGAGGGTATTATAATTGTTCTTTTTATCTTTCTCTTCTCATCTTGCTGCAGTTAAGAATCTATTCTTTTGGACATGACCTTCAAAGAAAGAAAGTAAAACTATGGACTCCTATTCATTCTAGGTAAAACGCAGTAAGAGAAATCATACATTTGAGGACCCATCATGTCTGTCAAAGACAAAAAAGTAAAGCATGACTTCATGTACGTGTACATTGGGATGGACTTTCCTTCTTACTTTTGCTCAGTGTTTTTTCAGTAATATTACTATGTTATAAAGTCAGTTTTGAATATTAAACTGAAACATGTTGTGCTTTTAAGGATTTTAGACCTAACTCATTCTTATTGCATGTCTGCCTATTCACTAACTTTCATTTTCTTAATGTGTACAAAATAAAGAAAACAGGAGAAAGGAGGCGGAAAGGACTGTGGGCAGAAACAGAGGAGCTTGGTCAGACTAGGGTCTCTGAGCTGAAAGTGGAAAACTGTCTCTGTTTCAACTTTCTTAACTGATTAAGTACAAAACAAGACAATTAGTTTCAGTAATGCCTATGTTGTCCATGGTTCAGTCACATACATTTTTATAAACTTCTTTCATGTCCTCCTCAAAATCTGACCTTCCCTCTCGAAATTTCCTCCTCTGTGGCTCTAACTTGATATTTCCGTCTCGTTTCATGTTGCTTTTCCCAAATCATAATCAGCTTGAGAAAAGTCTCAAAGAAGACAATCAAATTTAAATTTTAACACTTCAAAAATAGTTCATTTAAAAAATGTGTCTACTGTTGTTAAATATATTGAAGAACTGCATCTGAAATAGACTTTTTCTCCACAAATTGGGCAAATATGTATGAAGTACCATCTTTGCTGGAAGCTGGGATTTCAGGGTGAATAATACCCTCTTCTGTTTTCAAATTGCAGACCCAGCAAGTAGAAAAGGCACAAAGTGGATTGTTATCTCATTATTGGTTCTTCTGCTGCTGTGCTGGCCTGCTGCCTAGAGAACAGGCAAGCTCCTGACTCACTGTTCCTTTATGCACCTGACCTACAACCCTGTCTCATTACTAATGGGCAACAGTGTCTCACCCGGGAAAAGCATGAGGTTCAGAGCCTAATGGCTCTTATTTGAGTCCACATCTCTTCTGCTTCCAGAGACCTAGAGCAAGCTAGTTAGTCTCTTTGAGCCCCATCATTCCTCACCTGCAAAACCTACATAACAGAGGACAGCTGAAAGATCACTGGTGAAATTAGAATCAAAGGACAAGCATTCCCTCAAAAGTACCTGAACAGTCTGTCTCCTTCAGGATCTTCTTCACTTCTTCCCCTTCTCTACTATCCTCAGGCTTCTTTCTCACCCTTAGTAGCTCCTTCTCCCTCTTTATAAAAAAATATTCAGACTTCTTCCTCATTATAAAATAAATACATATACAAACCTCTACATTTGGGAGAAGACATTTTGCTGTATAACATATCATTCTAAGACTCTTCATGTCAAATCTCAAGTAATTAATAATCATTTTTCAGCTTCATTTCCTATCATTCATCCTATAAGCCATGGGAATTTCCACCATTCCTTAACTTATATAATTTGAAACCTCAAAGGCTACTTATAACCTATCATTAATTTTAGAGACTTTTATTGTGCTTTTATTCCTTGTTTATTTTCTTAATCAATTTTAACTATTCCTTGAAACTCTCAACTACTCTATCACATCATTTTCTCCTGATTTTCCTTCAACCTAATTCTCCTTTCTGCATTTTTGTGTAACTTCTCTTTCTGTGAACATTTTCTAAGGTCCTGTGCTCAGAACTTATACTTTTCTCTCTACAGTTTCTTTTTGGGGGACTTGTTATTTTGCTATAACAATTATTATCTCCTCTGTGTCTCCATCTCAATCCTACAATTTCCTGGACTTTTCTCAGAAGGTTCAATGTTTTATTAAACAATTTAATGTTTTCTAAATAGCTGCATTCATCTCTCCACACACTGGATCCCTTCCTGAGCTTTTTTATTTCTGTCAATGAAATTAGAATTCTACCCCTCTTCCAGTGAATCATGCTTGACATTTCCCTCCTCCTCAGCACTCCACAGAACAAATGTTCTTCCTTTGTTTCTTCTATTACGTATTTCTCTATCTTCCCCCTACTCTTCATATACATGCCTTGTCTCAATTTAATCCTTGTTAAATTCCCTGTTGTAACTTCCACTCACTCTGAACATTATACAATGTGTCTCCCAATCAAGCATGCAAAATATGAATTTATTCACATTGTTTTCTGGTACAAATAGATCTGTATTGTCTAAGTACTAACAGAATTCTTATACATCATGGACAGAAGGGTTTTCACACAATCTAGAATTTGGCCCTGTCCTATTCCTAATTTTCACTTTATTAATGCTAAAATTATCATCACGCTTTGTAGTGTACATAAAGTTTTTTTTAGGTACTGGGGGCTGAACATGGAGCCTAGCACATGCTAGGCAAGTGCTCTGCCACTGAGCTATATCAACAGCTCCAAAATATCTTATTGAAATGTTTCTAACCCTTAAATACCTTTTACTGATATGCTGCTTGATTATTCTTAAACCATTAAGATTGCTATTTTTTTCTAAAGGCTTTTGTCATGGTTTTAAAATAATCAATATCAAAATCTACATTTTCTCCTCACCCTTTTTTGGACTTATGATAAGAAAATAGGCATATCATCTGCATTTGGAAAGCCAATAGAGAAGATGTGTTGGGCCAGCTGATTTTAACACACTTTCGGTCAATTACCATATTCATATCACTTCAGGTTTACCTTCCATCTAAATGTAATGGGGTTTCTCTTCCTATTTCACAGTGAATGGACTAGGTGTCAAATAGTGTAGTCCATATCTAACCATTTCTATCAGGAAGTCAGAACTTGGTATTTTCAGCTATAACCAACTGGTAGGTTCTATAGCTCTCCCCAAACCTGTTTTTCACTGAACTAAAAAAAAAAAAAAAAAAGGAAAAAACAAGAGAAATATTTACCCTATTTATATATACAACGAGACAGCAAATGCCTCTTAATACAAGCTTAACCCCATAGCAGACACCCATGACACATTTGTGTTGAATAACAAACAGATTAGTGTCAATCCCACAAAACTCTTCCTCCTATACAAATCTATTTTATGTTCTCATCTTAGTATTTATTCAACTCCAGAAATTTTAGCAGTTTACCAGTCATCTAATGCTGCTTTAATAAACAATAAAATCCTATAATGCATTCTTTGGATTATATCATTCTCATAGTACCAAACCTGAAATCACACCTGTCTTCATAAGTTCTGAAAGGTGTTGTTCCTGGGTTATAGCTCAATGTGGACTGCGTCTTAGCATGCAGAGGGTGCTCGCATTCAACCTAACACAGAAGGAGGACGAGGACGAGAAGGAAGAAAGAGAAGGAATGGGGGGGAGTGAAAGAGGGAGGGAGGGAGGGAGGGAGGGAGGGAAGAAGACATCTTTGAAAAAATCATCTCCTTAAAGCCCTACTATTAGTGTTTAACCCCAGTCAGATTATCAAGAAAGCAAACAACAGATGCTAGAGAGGATGCAAGTGAAAAGGAACCTCATACACTGTTGGTGGGAATGTAAACTAGTGTAGCCACTATGGAAATCAGTATAGAGGTTCCTCAAAAAAAAACCTAAAACATAGAACTACCTTATAACCTTGCTATACCACTCTTGGGCATATATCCAAAGAATATAAATCAACATACAAGAGAGATACTTTCACACTCATGTTTATCACAGCTCTAGTCACATAGCCTGCTACATAATCAGCCTATGTGCCAAACAACTGATGAACGGATAAAGAAAAGGTGGTACATATGTACAATAGAGTATCATTTAGCTATAAAGAAGAAAGACATTATGTAATTTGCAGGAAAATGGCTGGAACTGGAGAACATCACATTAAACAAGATAAGCCAAAATCAAAAAGCCAAGTATCATGTTTTCACTCATATGGAATCTAGACTTAAAATAATAATAAAAAAAAAAATAATAATAATAATAATGGGGCATAAGTATAAAAGGGGACTGCAGGGATCAGCAGGCAGAGGAAAGTAAAGGGGACTAGGGAGCAAAGAGGATTGAAGTATGTTACATACATACAAAAGTATATAAATATATATATGTAAATATGAAGACATCTATATGTACATGTATATATACATATATAAAGATAGCATAACAAAACCAATCAAATACTGAGTGAAAGGGGGAGAGGCGGAAGTAGGCTAAGAGGAAATAATAAAGGGATAAACTTATTCAAGTACACTCTATGCATCTATGGAATTATCACCTATCGTATTACTGTATTCTACTAAAAAATTATTATGCTTATGTTGAGCATTTTCCTTTTTGTGAAATGTTCAAAAGAGAAATTATACTTAATGAGAGCTCAAAATTATGAGGTACCAAAATGTATTGTGGGCTAGTGTATTAGCTTACACAGGTCCTTTAAAATAGGTCATTTATTAGTAGAACATAGATGTGAATGAGACTGAAATTTCAGAGAAAGTCAGAGAAAAGATATGGATAGCAAATATCAGCATTTCTCAGTTAAAATATTACCTTTGTTTAATCATCTAAATCAACCTAATTAACACATATACCGCTCCACATACTTGCTATCATTTTTTTCTGATGTGAACACTTGAAATCTACTGAATAAACACATACAGTTTTCATTTGTCAAATGAATACATGAAAAAATATGACTCATTTGAGCCTCACTAAAACTACCTCCATGTGCCCTCTCCAATTATCCAGTCATTATTCATTATAGCAAATATCAGGACTCAAATGTTCTTCTTCCTATGACAAGGAAACAAAGACAAAAAGTGGGTGTTCAGGTTTCTCGTGAAAACGTTTTTCCGTGACACAATATGCCTAATTTGAAAGTCAAATTTAAGTCAATCATAAGTCTTTTCAAATAAAGCAAGTCTATTTATTCATTGCTTCCAAGAAAACTGTTAGATTTTATTATAGAGGTTAATATACAATATAAGCATGTGGGAAACATCCCAGTGTAACCCCTTTGTACAATTAATATGTAGTAATAAAAAATTAAGCCTGAATTTTAACAAATCAAATACTATATTTAAACCCATTCTGCCTTGATAAATTCACTCACTATTCTATTCTGTTTTCTTATTTTTCAATCTTCTACTACCTTATAACTTCTTTAGAGGGAGAGACAGAGAGAAACAATGAAAGAGAGAGAGAGAGACAAAGGAGGAGTGAGGAATTCTTATAAACATACTAGATGATGTTAAAACATGGATTAGCTTCTATCTGCATGGGGTTGGTAAAACTGAACTTTACACATTCCTGCCTCCCTTTTCCTGAATTTGTCTTCTAACCCTTATCTATGATTCAAATAACTTCACGCCAGTTTCTGTAACTCTCTGCATCAGATGTGACTTCTAAGAGACATGAACCCCAGTCTAAAATGACCCTTTGTCTCCTCATCTTAAAAGGAAATATCAAGGATTCATGGTCTAAAGTTGAGTTAAATATATTTCTTTCTTGCAGTACTGGGGCTTGAACTCGGGGCCTCTGACTTGATAGGCAAGCACTCTATCACTTGAGCCATGCTCCCAGCCCAATGTCAATCTACTTCTAATGCTAAACTATTGTTAGCCTTTATTGTTAACATCTTGTGTTTTAAAGCTATGGAATCAGGTATAACTCAACTAGTTTCTTATAACTTACTTAAATCTGAACAGTTGTGAGAGTCCCATTTATGCTGACTTTCCTACATCTGTTCAGAATGCTTGAGAGGAAAGAATGTACTTCAAATGTGAATAGGATTTCTCAACACAAAGTTCCTCTTTATGTTTTACTTACCACATCCTACTCACAGAAACCTTTCTATGACATATGGTGATATGCTTAATCCCTGCTCTAATAGAAATGACAGGACCCTGGAATTAAGTACTAGCAGCAGTTCATTAGGAAAATGATAAGAGACCTGGCACTCAAGTCACTCAGCCCAACGTGAACAGAGCTTTTCACTCTGCAGGTACCACGCAGACAGGCCCATCACCTGTGGCCTCAGCAGATGTCTTCTCAAGATGCTGTTCAAGTTGTTCTTTCACCAGATTTGAACTGACCTTGGTTTCCCTTGCTGCTCCACAGGCAACACTCCACACTACTCTGCTTACCTTTGCAAGAAAGGAAGTAGCCAGAACTTGGCACTTAAGTATCATTTCACTTGGAAATAGTCACTGCCATGTTTCATTCTTCTACTCTAGTGACTGTATTGTATAATTAATTTCTACTTCTATTTTCTGGCTGCTTCATATGTTATGTTTTGTCTTCTCACATCAGGAAGAAAGAGTGCTTACTTCTCTCCTATGTAAGTTATGCACATAAAAAGATTTCCCAGTGTTTCATCCTCTAGAAATATTTTAGTAAAAATAATGCTTTCTACTATTCAGTTTAATACATATAATGCATGACTGGATACCTTGGATCATCCTTGAAAATCAAAATTCAGATGTGGGAGGGTTGAGGTTGAGCCCAATATCCATAATAAAAAGATGATTCCCTACATCATTATGTAGACAATCCCCTATAACTAAGGGATAAAATACCAAAAGCTGTTTCTTGGGAAAATATGTTAGTGAATCGTCTTTTGTCATACTTCATTGAGTCTTAATCATATTTGATATTCTTATCAGAGACCATTACAATCTCAGCTGAGTCAAACAAGGTCTAAGTGGAGAAGCACTGCACATGAAGACCTACCATCTACAGATATTTTTCATTCTTCTTGGTCAAAACAAAGCAGAGCCATACCTGTATACAGTAGAGCTGTCAGTGGATATTGCACTTACTTTCCTTTAGAGAAAGGTTGATCCGAACTGTGACTGCACACCTGGGTGCTGCATACACAAAATCCATCCATCGTGGAAAAGAGTATTTCCTTCATCTTAACATTTGAACACAGAGAACCCAGAGCCAGATAGGTGAGGGATATTTCCAAAATGATTTTATACTATGAGAGGATAGTTAGTCTTCTTTGCAGTATTGTTTTCTGCTTTCTCTCCAGATTTGGTTGCTTGACTTTTCACAGAATCTGAGTCCAATCATTGAGTCCTTGAGCCCTAGTGTCTCAAATGCATGACAGGTGCAATAATGAAATTTACTTTTGGTGTTATTTATTATGGCTTCAATATGCAAACTCTCACCTTCCTCATTCCTCTTGTCCCCTGAACTTAGGACACAGGTATGCTTTTTCACTGAAACTATTTTACTTAGGAAGTATCCCCAGTGTAATCTCCAAAATGTCTTCCAGAGGAACTATCTCTGAAAGGAGAATCAGCAGACCCTAAATATGACCCCAGTTCATATTCTGAGTGCTGTATGACTTTGGTGAATCCATTTTATCATCACACATTTCAAATTTCTTTCATAAAAAGGAAAAGTAAAGTACTTTATATGCACTATCTTAAGAAAATAATTGAGGTAAGAGACTTTAAAGCAGATGACAATTTATCTTTTTTGAAAATGTAATCTAGTCCTTCTACATATGGATGAATATCAATTAGAACTGAAATAAAATTTTACACATTCCCTTAGGTCTCTTCCCCCAAAATACTATGGAAATTGTCAAAAGTGTCTCGTATTTTTAATTATTTTCTTTCTCCAACCTTTGTTTTACTCTTTTTCATTCCTTCTGCTAGGTCTAAAGTTTAGAACTGAGGGGTTAAAAAAACCCCTGAAACTTCCAGCTTCAAAAAGCAAGATTTTTACCAAGAATACTTGGAATGAGATTTCATCCATTGTGATTCCCATTTCTGATCTAATATCCCTAACATATCAGATCAGTATAGCTTCTGCCCCTCCAGAACCCTATTCATACTCTACTACACCTCAGTTGCCACTTTCATTACATATTCATCAGTTCCAGACAAAATGGACTTGTCTGCTTCACTGTAGGTTCATATTGCTTTCTAAAGAGTGCAGTCCTCCAACCCAAGAATGGATGATACAGTTTAAGAGTCCTTATTTCCTTGGGTGCAGGGTTCTGAAATCACCTGAGACTGGTTTAGATTGTGAGGGAAACTACTGAGAGGAAGTTTCTTAAGTTCCCTCAAATTGGCTTACCCACAGGCCTAAGGAAGTATGGTAGAGGCTGCACTGGTGACGTGGGGCTGCAAGATTCCCCTCAGGAGCTTCAGGCATTAGTGTTAATTTCTGTCACCACTCTCAATTCTCAAGAGGAGGGCTTCCATGTTGCCCTTCTTCTCCCTGTAGAAGATTATTCTTCTTCACCCCTATTCATTCCAAAATGCCACTGAAAACGTTGGTTATTCTAAAAAGTCATAGAAGCCAGCTTCATGAGGCTTTGGGACATTCTCCTAGAGCCTAAACCTGACTCTTAACCCTCACACTTCTGTTATAATGAGTCATGGTCCTGATCCCTTCCTGTAAGTCAAGCCAGTTCTCATCTTTGGCTCTAGGATGCCCTTATCTCTCCTTCTGTAGACAAGTGAGTTCTGCTTTAAACTCCAAAGTTATGCACAAAGAATATTTCTGAACACTAAAAGTGCTGATGGACATCTCAGTATATTTTCATGGTTCTACTAAATTCTAAAAATAATAGCATCATATTATTCTAAGTATTTTGACTAAAACTTAAGACTCCAAATAAGATCAACATAAAGTGAATCTTACCATCTATAGAAAGGAAGAAAAGGGAAAAATTAAAAGATTATCCAAAATACTTAACACGGAATTGTTAAATTTCTGTACATCTTTGAATTTTTAATATTTATGAAAATAAATATAATTTTTGTAAGAATGTAATTTTTGGAAGAATTGGGTTATATTACAATTCCCTGAAATATTCTTTATACCCCACGCAGCTTCTTAAAAAAATCATTTAATCATTAATCATTCATATACCAAATCAATTACACAATAATCCATTAATTCATCTGTTCTTTCTTTTACCCAATTGTCTATCACATTCTAATACTCAGTTACCCGTTTACTCATTTTCTCTTTTACCCAATGTTGCATTTCATCATGCACATGTCACCTTATCTACTTCCCTAATATCCATTAATTGTTTACTAAATCTTCTCTAATCACTCGATTTGTCATAGACCTTCATAGTCATTAGTATATTCTATCATGTCACCATGACTTCTGATACTATAGCACTAATACTCTTTCTGTAAAACTCCAGGCAATAGAACAGGAAAGTAGAGATTCTTCTCATTGAATCTTCTGATTTTTAAGCTTCCATAAAAGAATTGGTTGGATGTCTTCTCTGAGGCATGATGGAAACTTTCATGGCTGTGAGGACTTTAGTCACGGTATCCACTGTTTATCTCTACTCATCTGAAGATAAGAAAGTTAATTCCCAAATTTTAAGAAAACTGAGATCATAGAAGCAGAGAATAGAATGGTGGCTACCAGAGACTGACAGGGAAGAGGTGGATGGGCATGGGGAAGATGTTATTCAAAGGACACAAAGTTTCACTTAGACAGGAGGAATATGTTTTAGTGACCTATTGTACAACATGGTAGCCCTACTTAATAATAGTGTTGTGTATTTAAAATGCTAAAAGAGTAAATTTTAAATATTGTCCACAAAGAATAAGTAGGTGATAGGTATGGCACTGTCTTCAGTTCTACACATGAAGTGGTCAAATATGTTTTCGTTATCATCTCTTCCCTTCACTGCAATTGAGTAGAGATTTCTTCTTGGTTGAGGTTGCCTGCATCTAGATATCTTGTTCTCATCTCAGTTTTCTGGTCTGAACCTGGACATTTTAGGGTTATTTATTTATTTATTTGGAACAGTATCTTAGTGTATAGCCCAGACTGGCGTTCAATTCGTTATCTTGTTGCCTTTGTCTCCTAACTACTGAGATTATAGGTGTTCACCACCATAACTGGCTCTTGGACCTTCTAAACAGGAAACTTTCTGCAGTTACCCCAATGGGCTTATTTTGCAACACTTACAGCCCTACTTCATAATCACTTCATTTTCCATCATCCCTGCTGTGTGAGCATACTCTTGGTTGTCAGGACTCTGTAATATTCACTATCGAGTCTCAAAAAACACTTTTTGTAACTGACATGTAGTATATATTCTACTGATATTGCCTAGATCTACTGATATTGCTGATATTCATTGAATCAATAAAATTTTAGAATCCTAGCATTGACATCTTCATGATACCTGCTGATCTTGCAAAATTTAGTATAGTGTTATGATTAGGTGAAATTCAAAATCAAGTGGGTGTGGAATTATATGAAGCTTCAACTCTAAACCCTGAAGTTTTTGTAAACTTGTTTACCAATAATAAAACTGTGCTTTAATAGACTTGAATAAGAGAGAGAAAGGACTGGAGGCATGACTCGAATGGTAGAGTGCCTGTTTTGTAAGTGTGAAACCCTGGGTTCAAACCCCAGTCCCACAAAAAAAAAAAAAAAACCCAGAGGAAAAGAGTATTTAGATTATTTCAAAGGAGTGAGAAAAGCAGGTATAAATAAATTCTTCTCTTCTATCACCTTCCTTATCACATTGTGCAGTTCCTTTCACCTTGTTCAATTATTTCTTCCCTTTCTTTTGAGGTATACCCTTAAGTTGCTATCCCTAGGCTTACATAGGTTGACTAGGGCCCTGTTGTATGTGTATGCAAAGAGGGTTAGAGAAATCCTTAATATGGAGCCTTGAGGATTCCATCTGTAAAAGCAAAAACACATATTAGAACTGTCTTTATTAACTTTGGGTGAAGAGTGTGCCTTTTCTTAGAGTAGCAATGTCATTGATATTTCATTCTGTTGAGTATTTTAAGTGTGGATATTGTTTCTAAACATTCAGAGGATGAATTGGTGAATTTTTTAGACATTGAAAAATGTTAACATTTTTGCATTATTATCTTTTAAATTGATAAATCATAATTGTGCATTTGTATGGGGTGCAATGTGTTTTGATAAGTGTGTATAGTACCCACTATATACACACTAAAATTCTTCTCAAACTGTTTGAATATTCTAAAATATTACATAAAATTTAGCTTTTCCTTCACCAGTAATAGTCTTATGGACAGATAGTCTTGGATATATCGCTGTCACTGTAGGGAAAGATCCATTTGATCTTTCTCCACTTATTCCTCCAACACTCAGGCTAAAGCATTATATTCACATTAGCAATTTCTGCACAAAAACATTTTAATCATCTATGATAAGAATACTCTCTTCAGATGCTGACTCACAGTTAGTACATGTGACTACATTTACCACACACTATTTTGAATGTCTCCAAATGTGAAAATGCATTTTATTCCCAATGTAAACACCAAAAAAAAAATCAAAATATAGGTAAATAAGGACTACCAGTCATGATATGATCAATGGATAGGTTTGTGATTACAAACAGTATGACAAATCAATTACTATCATCCACAAAATGGAAACTGAGTAAGTGCAGGAAACTGTATGACAGCAGTGCTTAACTCCACTGAAAAAACTACTGTGACAAAAAAAAATACACCCACATGCCACACCCCAACTAACCACTCAGCCTCCTACAGAACATTACCAGTACACAGGATGTCATCTCCTTCCTTCCTGGTTGCCAAGGCAATGTTACCCATGCCTGTCATGTTGACATGGATGGAAAGCACAAGGACAAAGCTCTTTTCTCCAGTGATGCTCATAAGCCATCAAATTGCCAGCTTCAATGTTAATCCAGAATTGTCCTGAATTGTCCTGATAGTTTCTGCCAGGTCCCCTTCACCTCCTATTCTTTAGACTATAAATCATGGAATTCAGCATGGGAATCAAGATGGCATAGAAGAAGGAGATCAACTTCTCCTGAAGGACAGAGGGGCTGAGTGAGTTAGAGGTAGGTAAAAATGGCCATGCCATAGCATAGAGCTACCACTGTGAGGTGAGAGGCACAGGCGTGGAAGGCTTTCTTCCTCCCGTCTGTGGACTGGATCTTCAGGATGGTGGAGATGATCTGGATGTAGGACAAGAGAACCAGGCAGAAGGGTGTTATCAGAAGGATGATACTAGAAACCATGATGGCAAAGTCCTTAGAGGAGATGTCCACACAGGCCACTCTGACAACAGATAAGCGTTCACAGAATATATGATCACTATACTTGTTTATGCACATGGGAAGCTGAAAGGTAATAGCTGTCTGTATGGGAGTTTATGTAGCCACTGACACAAGATGTGATGGCCAGCCTCCTGCACAGTCCTGCACACATGATGGCAGAATAGCTCAAGGGATCACACACTGCCACATAGCAGCCATAGACCATCATTGCCAGGAGAACAAACTCAATCCTACCAAAATTAGAGAGAAAAATAACTAGACCACCTGGTGATGGGATCATTTTATGTCTGTAAGAAAATGCACCAGAAGCTAAGGGACCATGCCTGTGGCATAAGATACTTACACAAGGAAGAGGTAAGAAAGAACTACATGGGAGTGTATAGCTGGCTGTCCAGCATGGTCAGAAGAACAATGCTCCCCAGAACTGCCTCAGGTGCACAACCAGAAGCAGGAAAAAGAGAACAAAAGACATCAATGTCCCTGGCATTACTTAGACTGAGGAGAATAAATTCACTCACCCACATTGGGTTATCTGGTCCCATCTGAACATGTGAAGACTATAAATCTGCAGAGAGAAAAAAAAAAAGACTTTGAATCAAAGAACCACAGTATATGTATAGTATATGTGACCTGCCAACCTCAGGTAAGTGTTTCAGATGATCACGAGGCTCAAGTAACAGACTGTTCTCCAACATACAATATATTTATTTTGCATCAGAAAGACAATAGTGCTTTACTAGGGATATTATGTGGTCTTGGAGAGGTTGATTAAAACCTGCAGATAATGTAGTGCAATTTTTGGAAACTTATCTTTACTGACTTACCTCAGTATCCAAGGACAGTGACTTACCTCTGGTGATGTCAATGAAGTGTTGGAATAGAAAATCTTAAACTCTACTCCTCTTCCATGGTTTCCATCTTGAATGTCCCCCAATGGCCCACATGTTAAAGGCTTAGTTCCCAAGGTGATATTGTTTGGAACTAGTGGAGCCTTTAAGAGATGAGGCCTATTTGGAGGTCTTTAGAATATTAGGGTGTGTTGCTGATGGGAATTGTGAGATTTGTCTCTTCCTTTATCCCTTTGCTTCCTGACACCAGGTAAACATGCTTGCTCCACCATGCACTTCAATGATGTGCTGCTGTCCATATGCCCAAAGCAATGGATCCAACTGGGTCAGGGACTGAACTCTCCAAAACTGTGAGCCAAAATAAACCTTACCTCTTCATATGTTGAGTATCTCTGGAATTTTGTTATAATTACAAAAATCTGATTTTATAATATATATATAATATATATCTGATTTTATAATGTATATATTTATATTATAATATATAAATATATTATAAATGCATATTCTGATAATATATAGATATTATCAGGAAATTTGAAAGGTGGAGCAGAGGGTGAGAAAACACTCCAGCATGCAGGGTGCACAGTGGCAACATGGCAGAGGGTGGCGGCTGAAAGGAAAAAAAGAAAGAATGAGAAGTTCAGAAAACACAATTAACACTGGTCTCAGCACTGTGCAGAAATGCTGCCTAACCAGAGAGGGGCTTGGAATCTTCATAGCGTACCAGACCTGGGAAGGTTCTCTCTTTTTCCTGGCATTTCTTAATGGTTAGGTGGTGGGAAGTCATTTTTCAGTGGCTCCTGTCTGAGTCTGCAGCTTTGACAGTCAAAGACATTGTCCTTTCTCCAGGAACACACAGCAAGGATCATATGCTGATGCAGGGAGTGCTAGTCTAGAGAGCTGGTATAGCTACTGGGAAAAGACTGAGTCAAAGATACTGAGAGCTTCACATAGTAAGACAAAACAAAGGGGAGAGCAGAGGTTGCTTCCTGTTTGAGTCCATCAATCAGAGAAACTATCTAAAAGATTTCTTGAAGTGTGCAAAAAGCTATTACATGTGAATACATGTGGGCGCTAAGTTGCAAAAACTGAAGGATGGATTATATGAATGCTCCACCACTGCCACACTTTGGTGCAGATTGCTGTAACTCCCTAGCACTGCCCTGCCCCACAAGGAGACATTTGAAGGTACCAGAGCCTCCCATCCAGCAGAAAGTTTGTGTTCTTCCCCACCCAGTCCTGGCAAACAGGGCAGCTGAGAGTGACTACCACTAGCTCAGACAATGAACCATGCCCTCTAGTTACTAAGTGACCACCACAGAGGAAAGAGAAAAGGTCAAATAGCACACAAGTTATTGTCTCACCAAATGATATAGCCAAAGTGACCAGAGAGGAGAGTTACTCAGCATAGGGTGGATCCTTTGCTGCTGCCCAAACAGTTAACTTGTCCTTTCCCCCTACTCCCTTTAGTGTGTGTGTGTGTGTGTGTGTGTGTTATAGTCTTCATTTGTTTTTCTACAGAGACTCTTTGAACAGACTTATTTGATTTAAATATTTGCATATAAATTTTTATTCTAGTTCATAATTTCTTTTTGTCTTTTGTTTTCTGTTATCTTTTCCTCTCATTTCTTCTTTTAATATCCACTTTTTTCATTTCATTTTGATCTGTTTGTTTTCTTTTTCTACAGGAGCAGGCTGATCTCAGGCTCACTATCTTTGTGCCACCAAGTGCTGGGATTGTAAGCACAAGTCACCACACCCTGCCTTCAATAAATTTTAATCTTCCTACTTCCTCCCTCTCCCTCCTTCCCTTCCAGTTTTTCTCTTTAATTCTTAAGCTACATCATTTTTTTCTCTCTCTTATTTCTTCCTCTTTCAATTTCCCACAGTTTAAATTTTTCTTGATTTCAGTTATTTTTATTTTTTTCTTCATTTTACCTTTAATTGAGTCTTCTCTCTTCTGTTCTTCATTTCTCCTGCCATTTATTTATTTTTCTCTTTTTTAATATTGCTCTATAGTATTGGTTCCATTCCTGCTCTTATCAGCTAGTATCTTCATAGTTAGCTCAGTATTATCTTTGTGCCCTTTTCCTCTGGCATTATTGGAGTTGTGATAGTAATTGTTTTCAACTGGTTTTTACTATATTTCCATAGCAAAACTGTTTACATGTTGTGGTTGCTACCGCTGTTGGTTCTCTTTTCTCTGGCTGGTGCTGGGGATTGGATTTGGTGCCTGAGCACACTAGGTGGGTGTTTTGCTACTGAGTTTTACTCCCCAGCCCAGCTGTGAGAATCTGCACCTCAATCCTAGAACCCAGACTTTGATGAATACATCAACTGAAAGAGTATGGGAGATTAAAACTTCCAGCAATGTGGCTCCAGGTTCACAAATCTTAATGCAGAAGCATAGATATATATAAAATAGGCAACATGACTCCTCAAAAACTTAATAATTCCACTGCAACTGATTCCAGTGATACTGAAGTGTATTAAATTCAGGACAAAGAATTCAAAAGATTGAGTATAAGAAAAATCAATTAATTCAAACAGCACACCAAAAAAAAACCTAAATAAAATTAAAGATGATAGCTAAATAAAATAAGGAAGACAATGAAAGATATAAAAGTGATTCAATAAAGATATAGAGATTCTGAAAAACTCAACTGAAATTTTGGAAATGAAAAGCCCAATAAGTCAAATAATAAACTCAGTTGAAAACTTTATCAATAGACTGTATTTAGAAGAAAACAGAATATCAGGGATTGAAGACAAGGTAGACAAATGAGAACATTCAGACATTAATAAAGAAAAAATAAGAAATAATGAACAGAACTTACAACATATCTAGAATACCATTAGAACACTAAACTTATGAAACATTGGCATAGAAGAAGGAGAAGAAGTGTAAGCTAAATAAGTAGAAAACATATTACATGAAATGATTGCAGAAATTTTCCCAAATCTTTGAACAAGTGAACATTCAGGAATATGAAGCTTTTGGAATCCCAAACAGACATGAAGAGGAAAGAAAAAAACCTCCACATATCATATTATATTTAAAAAGTCAGTGTACAGACCCAAGAGATAATATTGAAAGCTTTAAGACAGAAGTGCCAAGCCACATACAAATGCAAACTCATCAGAATAATAGCAAATTTCTCAACAAAACCTCTAAAATCCAAGAGGGCATGCAATGATGTACCTGAAGCCATGAAAGAAAATAATAACAAAAATGGATAACTACATCTACCAAAGTTATCCTTCAAAACTGAAAGAGAAATGCAGAACTTCCACGATAAGCACAAACTAAAGAAGCTCATGACACCCAAGCCAGAAATGCAGAAGATGCTTAAAGGAATCCCAGACACAGAAGAGGAGAATGAGCACGACCATGAGAACATGGAAAAAAAACAGAATGTACAAAAAGAGTTGATAAGTAAATGAGGATTAGAATGATTCCACCATGACAAAAATGACAAAAGTTTAATGCATACCTATGAATAATAACTCTGAATATTGATTAAAAGACACAGATTAGTAGATTGAATTAAAAAAAAAAAGACCCAACTATTTGCTGCCTGCAATAAACTCCGCTCACTGGCAAAGAAAGCACATACTGAAAGAAACAATATCCACAGCAAATGAAGTCCAAATTAAATCAGGAGTGGCTCATCCAAAAAGGCAGATTTCAAGCCAGAATTAGTCAGAAGAAACAAGAGAGGTCACATAATATTGATAAAAGCAGTCCATCAAGAGGATATAATAATTAAAAAACATATACACCAAACATCAGCACACCCAAATTCATAAAACAAACACTACTGTGAATAAAGGTTGAAATACACCATAATATAATAATAGTGGCTATGTCAGTACCTAACACTTACCAATATGTAGGTGATCCAGAAAAAAAATCTACATGTAAACATCAACTACACTGTATATCAAATGGATTTAACCAATATCTACAGAGTATTCCACCTAACAACTGCAGAATACACAATCTTCTCAACAGCGCACACAATTTTCTCCAAAGTATCTCATATTTTAGGACATAGTACAAGTCTTAACAAGTATAAATTAAAATGACTTCTCATATTTTGTCTGATTATAAAGAAGTAAAACTAGAAGTCAACAACATGAGAAACTGCAAAAAACACACAAACACATGATATTGAACAATACACTTCTGAATGACCAGTTGATCATTGAGAAATCAGGGAAGAAAATTTAAAATACCTAGAGTCAATTGAAAATGAGAATAAAACATACCAAAATCTGTGGGAGACACTGAAAGAACTTTTAAGGAAAAAGTTTAGAGCTGTAAGTCCCAAAATTTAAAAAATCAGAGAGACCTCAAATAAATATCCTAATGATAGCTTAAGGTCTTAGAAGAGTAAAGACAAGACAATTCCAGAATTAGTAAGGGAAAGAAACAATAATGATCAGAGCTGAAATTAATGAAATGGAAATGAAAAGTACAATACAAATGATCAATGAAACAAAGAACTGGCTCTCTGTACAAATAAAGAAAATTGACAAACCTTCAGCCAAACTAACCAAAATAAATAGAGAAGATATAAATTAATAAAATTAGAGATAAAAGGGGGATATTATAACACATACAGAAATTCATCACAGAATATTTTGAAAAATCATATCCCAATAAATTTGAAAATCTAGAAAAATGGAAAATTTTCTGCACATATCTGTATCCTAGCAAAATTGTATGAAGAAGATATATAAAACCTAAATAGATCTATAAAAATTCACCAAACAAGAAGTCCAGAATCATACACATTGACTGGAGAATTTTACCAGAACTTTAAAGATGTCTAACACCAATTCACCTGAAACTATTAATCAAAATAGAAATAAAAAAGAGCCTTTCAAACTCATTTATAAAGTTCGTATTACCCTAATACCAAAACTGGATAAGTACAAAACAATAAAAACCATATGCCAATTTTCTTGGTGAAAAATACTTGCAAACCAAATTCAACAACACATTAAAAAGATTGTGCACCAAGATCAATTGATCTCATTGCAGGAATGCAAGGATGTTTCAAAATATGCAAATCAATAGACTAATATAGCACATAGTTAGAATAAAAGAGAAAAATCACATGATCATTCACCCATTGTGATACAAAAATTCCTTTGATAAAATTCAATATTCCTTCCTAATAAAAATCCCTGAAGAAACAAGGAATAGAATGATCAGACCTCAACATAGTAAAGGCTATATAGAGGCAGGAATGATGGGAAATCTGTAATCCCAACTGCTCAGGTGGTGGAAGCAGGAAGATTATGAGAAAAGGAGGACCATGGGAAAAGTTATCAAGACTCTATCTCAAAAATAAAATAAACTAAAAGACCTTAACGTGTGAAACCACATCAGTTGTTTTGAAAGCTGTTGAAAAATGAGGAGTGGGAGGTAAAGGGATAAGGAAGAATAATGGAAGAGATTAAATGAGCCAAAGCAAAGCACACCCACAGTGGGCATACATTGAGAAACCCCTTTGAACACCAACTTAAATATTAATAAGAAAGAGAGGACAGTAAAATAGGTACATTGTATGGGGGGGCTATTAGTGGAAGGGGGGGTGAATGAATGAGGATGTATGGTTGATGGACTCCATATACCTATATGGAATAGAACAAAGGAACCTCTTACAGTTGCTCTAAGTGGGGTGGGGAGGAGATTAGTGGGCAATGGGTGTGATGTAACTAATGTACCGTATAAGTCTAATCAGAATTGTCACCATTAATCCCTCCTGTGTAATGACTACATTCTAATAAAAATTTATTTAAAAAAAAAAGAAAATCAGGAAAAAGATTCTGCTCACAATAGCCTCAAAACATACCCACAGATAAACTTGGCCAAAGATGTAAGAGTCCTCTATAACAAACATAAAATGCTGAAGAAGACATTAGAAGATGAAAAGATATCTCAGGTTCATGGATTGGCAGAATTAATGTTGTGAAATTTTCCATATCACCCCAGGAAATCTACAGATTCAATGTAAGACCCATCAAAATTTCAGAACTACAACTAAAAAAAATTGTAAAAGTCATGAAGAAGAACACAAGAACCCAAACTGTCAAAACAATCCTAACAATAGAAGCAGGGCCAGAGATAATCACAATACCTGACTTCAAATTATAATATAGATTCATCATAACAAAAAAAACATAGTAGCAGCACAGGAAAAGACACAAACCAATGGAAAAGAATAGAGGATATAAAAATAAACCAATGCAGCTATAAATGCATGAAAAAATGTCCAACATCTTTAGCCACTGAGGAAATGCAAATCAAAATTTCATTGAGATTCCATCTCACCCCAGTCAGAATGGCTATCATCAAGAAAACAAAAACAAACAAATAATAGCAAGGATGCAGGGAATAGGGATCCTTATACATTGTCTACCTTATAAATTAATCTACCCACCATGGATATCAAGATGGAGGTTCCTTGAGAATATAAAAACAGAACTACCATATGGTCCAGCTATATCACTCAGGTATATACCCAAAGCAATCAAAGGCAGCATGCAATAGAGATACCTGCAGGCCCATGTTTTCTGCCATTCTGTTTACTGACTCTTTCTTTCTCTTTTTATTTTTCTAAGATTCTAGCTTTTGCATTAAGCCTTAGAAAAATTATAGTAGCAAAATGGCTGCTTAGGCTTTCTAGCATAAAATAATGAAACGAAATCTGTGAATGTTTGTTGAAAATCTAACAAATCTGCATCCAAAGTGGACATTTCACTTCCCATGAATTTGATGAACTATGAAGTGTCATGGTGGTAGAAGCTGGGTTTTAAGGTTTAAGGGTGGAAGTTACAAATTTCTGTGCTATGAAAGCAAAACCAATGAGTAGAGGAAAAGAATCAGAACAGATTGTGGTCACCTCGTTTATTCCTCTGCTGCAGTGGCCTGCTGCTTGGAGAACAGAGAAGCCTTGACCTTCTCCTCTTAAACACCTGGCATCTCACCTACAGGGTCTCATCCTGGAAAAGCACCAGCTTTGGAGCACAGCAGTTCATGCTTAATTCCACATCTCTTCTGCTTTCTGAAGCCTGTAGAAAGCTACTAGTCCCAAACTTCATATTTCACCTTGTGTGAAAACAGAAAACAATGGCCAACTAAAAGGCTTGTTGGTGAAATCCTATGCACTGAACATCCAGAGCCCCTACACTGGTGACTGAATCAGCCCAGCTTCTCACTGTGTCACTTAGTGGTAATAACTGGTTGTCCTTTAATTTCAAGCTCTTAATCACTTGCAGGATCTTATTCTTTCATTTATTCACCTTCTCTGCCATTCTCTTGACTCCTGTGCTCTCATTATGTATCTGTGTGTGTATATGTATCTATCTATCTATATATAGATATACAGACTGTATATATGTGTATATAGATAGATACATAGATAGATTCCTGTATATATATATATATGTATACATATTCAGCTTGTGTATATATACAGGCTGAATATGGGGAGAGAAATCCTTGCTGTCTAATTTCCATTCTAATTCTCTCTTTGCACATTTAGCATTCTCAAATAAGCAGTGTGCCCTATCTGGTGCGTTCTCTCCTAACATTAATCCTTATGCCATGGAAATTTGGTTTCCACCCTCATGATCTATGGAAATTACGATCTTGAGGGTTTTATGACTTTCTGAAAATCATGTCCAGGGGTCTTTTACTTGCTAGGCAGGCACTCCACCACTTGAGCCCATCCTCCAGCCCTTTTTGCTTTCATTATTTTTCAGATAGAGTCTTGCATTTTTATGCAATCATGATCCTTCTACATTTGCCTCCCAGTAGCTGGGATCATAGATGTATACCACCATGGCCAGCTTGCTTGCTAAGATGTGGTCTTGCTAACTTTTTTGCCCAGTTGGCATAAAACTGTGATCCTCCCTATCTCTATCTCCTGAGTAGCTGGGATTATAGCACAAGTCATCATGACCAGCCCCTACTTTCAATCTTATCTTTTCACCAGTTTAATTATTTGTTCTTTCAACCTCTCAAATCTATGATGATTTTCTGTCCTGATTTTCTCCAAATTAATTTTCTTTATTTGTATTCTTGGATAATTTTCTCCTACTCTATTACTCTAAGCATTTTCTAATGCTCAGAAATCAAAATCTTCTTTCCATTATTTTCCTTAATTTATTTCTAACTAATAATTGTAACTCTCTATGGCTCATTCCAAATTCTTCATTCATCTCAGATTTCTTTCTAAAAGTCCACAACTTAATGACTGTTTTCTGAACTGTTCACCATTGACTCAACTCATCTCTCCACAGACTGTAATTTCCTTTCCTCATGACCCCTTTATTTCTTGTCAATGGAACCAAAATTCTCTCACTCTCTCAAGATGTCATGTTGAAATCTCTCTCTTTATTACCCCTTCACAGAATAAATCATCCTCTTTCAAGCTCTAATTATATATCTCCTACCTCTCCCTTAGTCTTCATTTACACTGGTAATATCCTAACACAGATGTCACCACCTCCCATCTAATGAAATGCAACAGCCTCCTTATGAATTTCACTGGTGCATCCAGTGCCGGCACCAAACTCTGCTCTCTACCACCAGAGTGATTAACCTAAAGCATAGTCCTACCACTTTCCTGCACAAACAGAGTTGTGAAATCTAATTGTTTACAAAATTATAACCTAAACAGCAGAGTGTCTAAATTATTATTAATAAATATTGCTATGATTTAGCTTAGCAACTAAGAGAAAGTATAGACAAATGGGACTTCATAAAACTAAAAAGCTTCTGCACAACAAAAGAAATGGTCTCTAAACTAAAGAGACCACCCACAGAGTGGAAGAAAATATTTGCCAGCTACACATCAGACAAAGGAATATATAGAGAATAGATAGAATATATCTATCAGATAGAATATATCTATCAGATATATATATCAGAATATATAGAGAACTCAAAAACTAAACTCTTCCAAAATTAATGAACCAATAAAGAAATGGGCACCTGAACTAAACAGAACTTTCTCAAAAGAAGAAGTTCAAATGGCCAAAAAACACATGAAAAAATGCTCACCATCTCTATCCATAAAGGAAATACAAATCAAAACCACACTAAGATTCCACCTTACCCCTGTTAGAATAGCCATCATTAGAAACACCACCAACAACAGGTGTTAACAAGGATGTGGGTAAAAAGGAACCCTCATATACTGCTGGTGGGAATGTAAGCTAGTGCAACCACTCTGGAAAATGATACAGAAGCTTCTTAAAAAACTAAGCAGAGATCTGCCATATGATCCAGCAATCCCACTCCTAGGGATATGCCTAAAGGAATGTGACTCAGGTTATTCCAGAGGACCTGCACACCCATGTTTATTGCAGCACTATTCACAATAGCCAAGTTATGAAAACAGCCAAGATGCCCCACTACTGATGAATGGATTAAGAAAATGTGGTATCTATACACAGTGGAATTATACTCATCCATGAAGAAGAATGAAATCTTATCATTCTCAAGTAAACGGATGAAACTGGAGAACATTATTCTGAGTGAGGTCAGCCAGGCTCAGAAGACCAACAACCGAATATTCTCCCTCATATGCAGACTTTAGATCAAGGGCAAATACAGCAAGGTGATTGGACTTTGGTCACATGATAAGGTGAGCGCACACACAGGAGGTACGAGGATAGGTAAGAAACCCAAAAAACATGATAGTATTTGATGTCCTCAATGCAAAGGAATTAATGCAGAAACTTTAAAGTGACAGAGGTCAATAGGAGAAGGGGATGAGGAACTAGAGAAAAGGTCAGTTCGAGAAGAATCAGCTTAGAATGTAACACATATGTACATGGAAGCAATGCTAGGAATCTCCCTGTATAGCTATCCTTATCTCAACTAGCAAAAATGCTTTGTCTTTCTTATTACTGTTTATATTCTCTCTTCAACAAAATTAGAGATAATGACAGAACAGTTTCTATCTGGAAGCAAGGGTAGGGGGAGAGGGAGGGGAAGGTGGGGAGAAGGAAGGGGGCAGGGAGTAGGGGGGAGAAATGGCCCAAACATTGTATGCACATATGAATAAGTGAAAAAAAAGTATCAGAAAAAGAAGAGATGATGAGGTCTATAAACTTAAGAGTAAATAAAGTATAGGAATATAATTTGGATTGGAAATTATTAACTATGGAAATTTGAGCAATAACTTAAAATTTTCCAGTTAATAACCTTTTTCCACTGTATTTGCTGAAGACACTAAAGCTTTCTGTTTTCAGGGGAAAAAATGCTGCTATAATTTAGGTGTGGTTCCTATCGCAAGGGTTTATGTACTGGAAACTTGGTTACTAACATGACAATATGAGCATGGATCTTAGTTCAAGGTAATTAGGTCATGGGGGCATTGCCTTCAAATGGGATTAATGTGGATCTCACAGAGAATTAGCACTCAAGAGAGTGGGTTGTTATATAGCAAGCCTGTCCATAGTCATAGCCTCTTCTACATTCAGTCAGTTCCCTTTCTGCTTATCTGCCACAATGTGACACAGCCAAGGGGGGTTTACATAAGCTGAACATCTTTGATTTTCAGTCACCAAAATGGTGACCTAAATGAACCCCTTTACTTTATAAAATATTCAACCTCAGGTATTTTTTATAGCAACAGAAAATGGAGTATATAAGCTTTATCCTACCTTTTATTTTATTACTTGTAGTATTTATTATCATGTACATTTAAAGGTAAATTATTTTATTAAAATCTCCTGCTAATACTTAAACACATTTTGCTGATATAGCAACTAATTATTTTAACTCATCAAAGACTATATTTATCATTTCCTTGAGTTTTAAAATCAAGTTTAAATTAATTTAATAATTTAATTTAAAAATATTTAATTTCCAACTATCTATGCTCTTTTACATCACAGTCCCTCCTTGAACTTATAGTAAAGAAAATAAAAGTATTAAGTGCATTTAAAAGACAAAAAGGAAACATGAGTTGGTCAGATGGCTTTAACTCACTTGCTATTAACATCTCCACATTATCTCAGACTCAGCTTTCAGCTGAATAGAGCTAAGTTCCTAGTATGTCTTCAGGGTACAGAATAAAATAAGTGCTGGGCAGTGTGCTGCATATCCACACAGTTAGTATCAGAAAGCTAAAGCTTGGTCTTCTCAACTCTAATGCTTTCAGGAGATCTAAAGCTATCCCCAAACCTATGTTTTCATTGATAATCAACCAATACATGCAACATCAAAAGACAGACTTTTGAGGATATTTGTTACATCTTCTCTATTCAAAAGAGATGTCAAACCCCATTAGTATAAAGCTAGGAACTAAGCTCCTGTCCAAAAGCCAGTTTTGACATTTCTCCTCTACAAGCCTGTATTTGTGTTTTTTTCTCAGTGTTCATCTTCACTCTGCTGCTTTATCTTTTCACAAGTATCTAATTTTTACTTTGATAAACAATAAAATCTTATTTTATATCCTTTGGGTCATATTATCCTAATACAAATCACATTTCTCAATATATTCTTTGAAATTTATCTATTCAAAAAATAAACAATCCACACTGTATGTCTGTTCAGACCATGGTACTAAAAAATGGTGTCTGTGGTTCTTTACTTTAGATATGAGCACCAAGAAGGTTAGACTTCCTCACACCTGTATTTCAAGAATTATGGATGATTAATATACCACAACACATTCTTATATGACAATGTGTCATATAAGAAGAAATATGCCGTTTAAATATTCTATTATAAAATATCATTCCTTTACAAATTAGTGACAGAATACTAATACCTGAAATTGTAATGTTGGTAATTTATTAATTTCATGCTGAGATTATCTTCCTTTGAATTCTCAAGATGTAATTATTTTTAAAGTGATTTTCAAAATATAAATTACATGACCTTGTTGGAGTCCTTAAATTAGATCATCTAAGAGTTGAAAACTGAGACCAATGCAAATGGAGGCAGATGAGAAATGACTTAATAGTGCAGAAAAAATTATGAGCCATGAAGAGCAAAGACAAAATCCTCATTGTTAAATGTTACTTTCATTGACCCTATTAATAGACCCTCCATGTGCTTTCTCCCATGATTCTGTCATTGATAATTCCAGCAAACAGAACTATAATACCTTCTTCTTTCTATGATGGAGAAACAGAAATAAAAATAAACTTTTCCTATAGCTTAATACAAATATTAAGAAGTTTGATTTCAGCTACTTAAGATTTTTATTTAAATGAAAACTTCTAAGAAATTGGAAAACCTATAGGGACAGATAAATTTCCAGACACATGTAACTTTCCAAAATTAAGCCAAAAGAATACAATGTAAACAGAGCTATAATAAGCAATGAAATTAAAATTGTAAGAAAAAGTATCCTAACAAACAAAAGTCCAGAACCAGGTGGATTCATTGCTGAATTCTAGTAGACCTTTAAAGAAGAACAGACACCAGTCCTCAATCATTGCACAGAATACAATGGGACAGAATGTTTTAAAACTTAGTCAACAAAACTAATACTACCCTGAAAGAAAAAGCATGTAAGGACACAATAACATAAAAACTCTACAGGCCAATATCCTGTATGAACATAAGTGCAAAAAACTCAATAAAATTCTTGGAAATTAAGTTTTACTATATATTAAAAATATACACCATGCTCAAATTGGTTTAATTTCAGGGATTCAAGGATGGTTCAATATATGCAAATTGTTAAACATAATAGAGTACATAAGTAGAATCAAAAATAAAAATCTTATGATCATCTCAGTATGTATGAAAAAAACTTTTAACATGTGCTGAATAAAAGTGCTGAAGTAACTTGGAACAGAATGATCATACCCAACTATAGTAAAGACTACATATGACAGGCCAACAGCCAATATTATATTGAATGGAGAAAAGACTGAAAGCATTTCTCTTAAATCAGTAATAAGACAAGGATGTCCACTCTCTCAACTCTTATTCAATATATTCCTTGAAACCTTAAGCAGAGCAATAAGGCAAGACAAATAAATAAACTCATACAAATAGAAAAGGAAGTCAAATTATCCCTATTTGCAGATTATATAACCCTATAATTTAAATACATTAAATAACTCTTAGATCTGATAAACAACATCAGCAAAGTAGAAGAAAAAAATCAGTAACTTTTCTACATACCAACAATGAACATTCTGAGAAAGAAATTGGGAAAGCAATCGATCCACAGTAACTTCAAATAAATGCATAGGAGGTGAAAGATCTCTATAACAAAACTAGAAAACGCTGAAGACAGAAACTGAAGAAGACACTAGAAGATGGAAAGACATCCCATGTTCATGGGTTAGTAGACGTAATATTGTGAAAAACAGTCATGTTATCAAAAGACATCAACATATTCAATGCAATCCCCATCAAAATTCCAATGACAGAAATCCAATCCCTCACAGAGAAAGAAAAAAAGTCCTAAAATTCATATGGAGACCCTGAACAGTTAAAGTAATCCTGATTTCAAAAACAGCATGGTACTAGCACAAAAACAAACATAGTCCAGTGAAATAGAATTGAGGTCTCAGAAATAAGCCCACAGCCATCTGATTCTGAACAAAAGTGCCAAAAACATCCTTGTTAACAAATAGTTCTAGGAAAATTAGATAGCTACATATAGAAGACTGCAACTAGAACCTTATCACCCTGTACAAAATCATCACAAAGTGCACCAAAGACACTATTATAAGACATGAAACTGAAACTACAGGAGGAAAACAGATAAAATTCACCAAGATATAAGCATAGCATAGTCAATGACTTTTGGAATAATACTCCAATAGCTCATTAAAAACATCAGAAACTGACAAATGAGATTGCATCAAGTTAAAAAGTTTCTGCAGAGCAAAGGAAACAATTACTAAAGAGTCTTCATATTGAGGGAAAATTGTCAGCTATTCAACTGCCAAGGGATTAGTATCTATAACATCCAAAGATCTCTAAAAATTAAACACCAAAAGAGCAAATAACCCAATCAATAAATGACCAGATAACTGAATATACAGTTCTCAAAAGAAGTACGAATAGCCAATGAATACATTAAAAAATGTCTAACATCCTCAGCCAGCATGGAAATGCAAATCAAGACTGCATTGAGATTTCATCTTATGCCAATCAGAAGGGCTATCATCAAGAAAATGAAAAAGAGTAATTGCTGGCAAAGATGTAGGATGTAGCAGAGCCATTGTACACTGTTGCTGGGATTGTAAATTAGTCCAGCTGGTATGGAAATTTGCATGGAGGTTCCTCGAAAATCTAAAAATAGAGCTACCATATGATCCTAATATACCACTATGTATTTGGGAATATACCCAAAAGATTCAAAATAAGCCTACAATAGCCAAGTTAAGCCTAGGTGCTCACCAATGAATGGATGGTCAAATACAATGTGGTTGGGGCTAGGAGCGTGTTTCAGACAGTAGAGTGCCTGCCTAGCAAGCACAAGTCCCTCAGTTCAAGCCCAGTACCAAAAAGACAAAGAAAAGGGAAATGTTTATACAATGGAGTATTATTTACCTATAAAGAAGAAAACATCATGTCATTTGCAGGAAAACAAATGGAACTGGAGCCCACCATACTCTCTGGAACTCTTTGAGAAGAGAAAAGGGAGCCAATGAGAAGAGGAGAGTGCACAAAGAGAGTAACTCCATACTTGTGTGAAGATGTCATAATGAAGCCCATTATTTTGTACAATTAATACATACTAATAAAAAAATTAAAATGCTATCCTTTCACCTTGAACTCATTTGACCTTCCACAGTGGCCCATAACAATCTTGACTGTGACAAGTGAAAATTCTAAATATAGAAGCAGAGAAGATAAAGATAAATATTTCTTTCATGTTGGTAAAATAACCGAAAAGGACATGGGCCTGCTCGCATCAGGAGACAGAGGCAGAAGGGCTGGGAGTTGCAAACCAGCCTGGGCTACACAGACTCTCAAAAAAACTGAAAATGGAAGCAGATAAATCCATGTTTGCATTTTCAGACATCAATGCAACTTTCTTAATATGCAGAAATCTGTGAGGACATAGAATAGTTGACCAACACTACCAAACACTCTGCTCTAATTTCCATTTATAAACCACACAACAGGAGGAAATGTGCTGTTTTCAAGTGCACATGAAACATTCACCAAGATAGAATATGTCCTAAACCATAGAACAAACCTTGACAGGTTTAAAATATACAAAGTATGTTCTCTGACAATAAAAAATTAAAGTTAAACTAACAACAGAAGTTATATCTAAAACATCCAAGTGTTGGAAAATTAAACAGCCTGCTCCTACACAAAATATGAGCCATAGAAGACATTTAAAGAGAAATCTAAAAGTGCATTGAATTGAATGGATATGTAAACAAACATATCAACATTATGAAACAACAGTAAAACTGTTCTTTGAAGGAAGTTTAGAGCATTAAATGCTTAAAAAATAAGATAGATCCCAAATCAATGATTGTAAATTCTCACTTAAGAAAGAAAAGAGCATATTAGACCCAAACAAGCAGAAGGAAGGCACAACAATTTTATCAAAGCACTTCCATAATGGAAAAGCAGTGGACATTTTGCACACATTACTATGAAGCTAAAATGAGACAAGATTTTGTTATGAAAAGAGAAACTATAAAGCAAAATCCCTAATGAACATAGACACAAAATCCTTACAAAATACTGATTAATTAAATCAGGGACTGTATAAAATGGTAATATACCATGATCAAATGAAGTACATTTGCAAAATGTGAAGCTAAATGAATATTTAAAAGTTAGCTAGTGTATAGTCCAAATATCAACAGATTAAAGAAAAAAACATATGATTGGCCCAGGAGATGCTGAAAAAGCTCTTGCTATTTTATTCAACATCTATTCACTAAATAATGTAGGGAGGACAACTTTTCCAACCTGAGAGATGTCTGCTATATACTTAACATTGAATGGTTTTCCTTGGCTAGGTCACATTTGGGCAAATGTGTTTGGTTCAAAACTGTACAATGTAAGAAGGATATTAAAAACATCCATACCCCATAGAAAACATCACTGTTTGATAAGACAGCTGAGAATCGTGCTAATGAATAGAAGTTGAAACAGTATATGTCTGATTATTTTCAAACTGTCACCCTTACATAATTCCGTGACTTTTAACACCAAGCCTTAACTGATACTGATTCTGTCATGCACAACATCTTTCTCTCCAAAAATCTCTTCATGTATAATAATTTTAGATATAAATAATATAACATTATACAGAGTTCAATAATAAATCCATGTATATATAGTCAGCTAATCTTTGGGATAGATGACAAGGATATACAATAGAGAAAGGATAGTCTCTCCAATAAATCATGTTGGGAAAACTGAGTATCTACATAAAAGAAATTAAATGTGAGCCTTATCTTATACTACACATAGAATCAACTCCAAATGGATTGAAGACTAAAATATAATATATAAAAAATATATAAAAACTCCTTAGGAACAAACACAAGAAAAAAACTCCTTAACATTTGGTCTTGGAAGTTATTGTTTGTATTTGACACCTAAAGCAAAGGCCACAGAAGCAAAAATAAATAACATAGACTACATCAAACTAAAAAGTTTCTGCACAACAAAGGAAACAATAGATAAAATGAAAATACAACTAACAGACTGGAACAAAATGTTTGTAAACTTAATTCCACCCAATAAGAGGTTAATATCCAAAATATGTAAGGCACTCATATAATTCAATAGCAAATAAAAAAACTATTAACCCAATTTTGAAATTACTGAAGGTCCTAAATAGGTGTTTTTTTCAATGGAGACTTACAAATTGCCAATGGGGATATAAAAGATGCTCAACTTCAACAGTTATTAAGAAGATACAAATCAAAACCACAATGATACCTGGTCTCACAGCTATTAGAAAGCTATTATTAAAAATCAGAATAACAAGTATTGGTGAGAATGTGGATAAATAGACCACTGTACACTGTTGTTTAGAATGCAAATTGGCATAGCCATGATAGAAAACAGCATGGAAGTTCCTCAAAAAAGTCAAATTAGAGATACCACAGGATCTAGCATTCCTACAGCTCCATACATATCCAAAGGAAATAAAATCACTATATCAAAGAATATGTGATTTTATTGCTGTATTATTTACAATAGCTCAGATGTGGAAATGTGTGTTCATTGATGGGTGAATGTAAAGAAAATTTATATGTACATATATATGAACATTATATACATTTTATATGTATATATTTATGTAGACACACATGATGAGTGTTAGTCTTAAAAAAGCAAGAAAGGATCTTGCCATATGCAACAACATGGATGAACCTGGAAGACATTATGCTAAGAGAAATAAGCCAGATGGAAAAAACACTGCATGATCTGATACGTGTCATCTGAAGAAAAAAAAAAAGTAAGAGAGTAGAACAGTGATTACCATGTATCAGAGGTGAGGTAAAGGGGAAGGCAGAGATCAAAGAGTACAACAAACTTTCACTTATAAGATGCATAATTCTGCAGACCTGTATAATATGATGCCTTCAGTTAACAATAATGTATTGTTCACTTGAAATTTGCTAAGAGACTAAATCTCAAGTGTTCTCAACACAAAATAAAAGGTATCTTTGAGAGGTGGTAGATATGTACATCAGCTTGATTGAGATAATTATTTCACAGTGTGTGTGCATATCAAAGCATCATGTTTTGCACTTTAAATATATATAAACATATAAAATGCATATATATGTATACACATACATATATATGTATGTATACACTCCCCCATAATATATATGTGTATATATATATATATACACATATATGGTTATGTTGATCATTCCTCAATAAAGTTGAGGAAGAAAGGAAGGACCTTAAGTTGATCATTGTTGAAACTGAGTCCAGTCCCCACATATGCATAGAGATTCATTACTATTCCTTTATTTTCAAATTTTATCAAGAGCTGATGAACTTAATTAAAAATAAAGCAGTTCTCTATATAATAATGATACTAAAGAGGTTCTAAGATATGCTGAAGAGTCTTTTTTAAAGCAGCTATAAATCAGTAGGTCTGGTGTACTACCATTGTGTAAGGAGATGTATATGCTATGTCCTTTGGAAGAACACCATAGGTATGAAGAAGACTTAGTTTCCAATGTACCTATTGGAAAAATTTTCTAAGGATAGTTAATTTTTTTAAAGTTTTATTTTAAAAAAACCTCAATTTTCAAATCCTTGGCTCTATTCCCTACTAATAACGTGACAGTGAGAAAGTTTCTTAATCTGTATCAGGTGTCTCTTCTATAAAAGGCTAATATCTGTACAAGGGCTGTGGTTGTTTTGTTGTACACATGCTAATCAAGTGATTGTCTGCTAGGGATGATTTTTGCCCTCCAGAGACATGTATCAGTGTCTGGAGACATTTTGATTAGAGGCCACAGTTACCACTTAACACCAAATGCCCATAGTGCCAAAGCTGAGAAATTGTTCTAATCTGTGACCAACATAGGGTTCTGTTCTGTAACCAATCTGCTTCTTCTAGAGCCAGAAGAAGAGTCTAATCCAGGTTCCAGAGGGGAAATTTGAGAGTAGCACTTTCCATTGTCATACCTATTCTGTCACATCAAAAGTAACCATGATCCACCATCCTCAATGCAAAGGAGCTAATGCAGAAACTTTAATGCAACAGAGGCCAATAGGAGAAGGGGACTAGGAACTAGAGAAAAGGTCAGTTCGAGAAGAATCAATTTAGAATGTAACACATATGTACATGGAAGCAGTGCTAGGAATCTCCCTGTATATCTATCCTTACCTCAACTAGCAAAAACCCCTGGCCCTCCTTATTAATGTTTAGACTCTCTCTTCAACAAAATTAGAGATAAGGGCAAAACAGTTTCTGCTTGGAAGTGAGGAGGTGGGGGGGAGAGGGAGGGGCCTGGAGAAAAGGAAGGGGTGGGGGAAGGGGGGAGTAATGACCCAAACATTGTATCCACATATGAATAAAAGAAATTTTAAAAAAAGATTAGGAATCTATGAAATCCTTTATTTACCGTTATATGATAGAGAATATACAAAGATAAATCAAGATATTTCTAATTAATGGAAAGTCATGACCGCTCATGATTTTCTAAAGGTACACACATTAGAGAGTCATTACTGCCATTTCCTGCATGGGGAGCAGGAAATATTTTTCTCTTTTTTTCCCCATGTCTCCCTACTCTTATCCTGTTAGACTAAATTCCTTTCCTAATACACTTTATTACACACAAATAAAATAAAATTACACACATTAATTTTAAGTGTTGGTAGCAAAAGTGACTAATTTTCATAAAGGCCTATGGAGTTTAAAAGAGAAACCCAAGTGTTCCCAAAGGGCAACTTTGAAAGGCCTATTAAACACAGAGTCAGATTTTATTCTAAAATATTTTTCAGTATTAATTTTGAAAGACAAGTTTCTTTTTGATGGTTTTATTGGTTAGAATTTCAGTTTATTTTGTGTTTTTCAGCAGATCCCTCCTCCCTTCTATAGTTCCGAATGTCTGCTGTAGGCAACTACTAATTAGGAATGCCTGTGACTCAAGGTAGCCCAGGAGAATTTAATTTATTGGCACTGGATAAGAGAATGCCATCCTGAATAAAAGGGCTATACAGTAAAAGAGACAAATGTAGACTTTTGATAGATAAACTAAAAGCACATGATACTCGGTTTCTATACCCAAATCCAACTCTCAACATTTCTACTTCTTTGGAATGAAAATTTGGGTAACTCTTTGAGTGGAAAACTCAAACAAGCCAAGGAGCTGGATAAGGGCAAAGGGATCATGGGTTGAATGGTAGAAAAGTCACATTAAGACCACAAGACCAGTACCAGAAATGAGAATATAGCATCTTCATTTATTTTCCTCCTTGATGTACCACACATAGGTTTTTATCTTTTATTTTTTTCTTTCAGCTCCTTCCCTCTACTATTTTATTTGGATTTGCTCGTGATGGCATATTTTCAGAGTAGTCAACAAAATATCCAGAGAGGATCTTGACATTCTAGAGGAAGAATGTCACCTACTTTAGAAATCCAGTGTTAGAGGTGAGATTAATGAGATTTTGACATCTTCTGTGAAGACAGCTCATGCGTTCTCCTTGGGCTTTATTTTCAATGAGAGCTTTTTAAAGAGAGTTAACATGAGGGAAAATGAATATGTTGATTTGGAATAAACAAAGGCATGAAAAAAAGATGACATGTCATGATTTATCCATTAATTTTTTGCCCAGCATCTATATGTTCCTTTTATGTTAGAGGCATCCTCTGTTAGGAGAGACCAAAATGTTCCCAGCATCCCTTGCAGTCTCTGTTCCCTGGTGCTTTCCTGCCAGAATTTGGCATAAAAACTAGGGACACAGAGATGGAGTAACAGCTCAGAATTAAATTTGGCAAAGCTGCAACTTGAGGCAGGAGAGAGTTCAGTTTCCAGAATCAGTAGTGGCAACAGTTCTAGGAATGTGCAGTATACTAGGAGTTATCAGTCCACCACACTCTTTGGGCCCAGAAGACACTACAGTGATGCCTTCATGGAACCAATGATGTAGAATGATTTTTAAACATTTTTTTCAACACTGGTCAATGTCAAGCCTGATTTTTAAGATAATATGGGCTATTTAGTACTCTTTAACAAATGGATTTTCTGCTTCAATTACTCAGTGTTTGCATCTGTTGCCTGCAACTGTGAATCCCAGATGGTGGTGATTTATGGAAACTTGGAAAATAACATGAGTGGTGTAATGAGGTTGTTTTTCTTTTCATTTTCCTGTTTATAACTGTCAAAATGGATGTGGGGGAAGGCAGGAATCAGTTTTTGGTTGTTCATCTGATTTTTTTAATAGCTTGGCCCAGGCTATCCCCACAAGGAGAAAACCTTCAGAGAATGCTTGAAGAATTGAGCCCTTGAAACTTCCAGGCATCAGGATCAACTCCCTTTGCTGCACTGCCCATTTGCATCAGCTTTGCCCTATAAAAAGATGACTCATTGCAGATAAGCAGGGCAAGGACTTCAAGGCTGCCAGCAATTGCCTCTCTGGACAGTTTTCAAAGCCAGGCCCCTGTCTCTGTCAGTCAATTTTCCTAGCTGAAGCACTTAGACCTAATTTTAAAAGATACATTTGGGTTGCTTTTCTAGCTACCTTTATTCTCTGGAGAATTCTCAGAATTTCCCTTCTTCTCAATTCCCTCAATCTTTTTGCTGCACTGTCCTGAAACCCAAAGGGAAGCTTCTTAGCTTTGTGGAGGCATACTATGTCTAAAAACACTAATGCATCCATCCAGTTCTTTCCAGTCCTAAAAGCTATTGGGTTTTCTTCCCATTTCTTTTTTTAAAGAAATGAAATGTAGAACCTTTCCTTTGGATTTTTTTCTGACCCCATATGACAAAAAGTTTCTTGGCATTTAAGAACAATGCTTCTCAAAAGTATTAGTAACCAATGACTTCTGAAATTTTTTCACAATAGTACTTCTGTGAGAGATCTATCTAAAATTTTGGTTCCTTCTATATAACAAAGAATTCTAATATACTATTCAGATAGTATTTTAACATTAGCAGATTCAATTTTATTTCCCTAATTTCAAGAACAGAAACTCATGACAGTGAATATACATAGCTTATATTAATGATATACCACAATTATAAGCAATAAACTAAAAGGCTATAATATGAAAATTCTACATCCCTGTGATGGGTGTCAGGGATATTTTTTCCTGAAAAATGAACTTGTGATCTGACATCTAAAATATAAGCAGTAAACTTGGTGTTGTATATAGTGTGGGGTGTGGGGAAGCACTTGAGAATGAAGGAATGAGAATGAACTTGATTTCTGATCAAGGCCGGAGCCTCTGTAGTCCTTGCCGTGAGAAGGTTTGCCAAGCTGTGTGCTACCCAATGAGCATGGATATGTGGGTTAAATCAGAATTTGTAGGTGATCAATATTTTTTACTTTTAATGACCAAAAGGACATGATTATTTGTGCCTAGTGAAAACTGGATTGTTGAATACAGGAGTGAATGTGGGGCCATGCAGGTAGGTGTGATGGTCCGTGGGATGTGTTAGTAGATTGGACTATAAGGTAAGGCAGTGGGATGGAGAGAAGTGAATGGATTTGAAATCTGTTTAGAAGGTGGAATTGATATTAATTATGCATCAACCTAAAGGTCATCAGCAAATTATCTTCTTGAATTCTTTCCCAGCTTTTATCTTGGATAATGCTGTGCACACTTGTTACCCTAGTGGTTTTCCCTCAACTCTTATCACCTTCCTCTCACTCCTCCAGCTCTTGCTGTTCCTGGTGATGGGTAGCACTCCTTCGTTCAAGTGCCTCTGAACTGGAGGATCCTTAAACTGAGAGCTCTTCCACAGGTTGACTCCATGTAGCTCATTCCATACCTTTTTCCTAAACATCACCTTCCCAGACAGAAGGTCAATCAAAATCATCCTTACCTGCTGAAAATCTGATTTTCCTAATTTCCTTTATTTTTATAGACTTCATCTTCAACCCACCTTAAAACTTACATATACTTACTTCAATTTTTATTGTGCTTATCTGTCTCTTTAAAAGAGAATGTGAGTTCCATGGGAAATGGATTTTAGTTTGTTTTATTGACTGCTCTATCACTAGGTACTTAAAATGTCCATTGCATAGATAAGTGCAAAATAAACAGTTGATTAAAGAATGACTAAATGAAGGGAAAATGTCCTTTTTCTTTATTATCCCCGATGTCCTGGGAATGAGACTGTCTAATACTAAAAATCTTTTTTTACCTGCATATCTCCTCTAAACTGTGTTTACTTGGTGTGCTTGTTTTCATATTTCTGATCTTCACACATGTTGAAGATAAGTGCCAACATTTTCTCAAGCAGAAAACAAACTCAAATTTTACAACATTGTTTTCACTTTGCTAAATCCTTTAATTCAAAAATTGAGGAATTTAGTAATAATGTTTTATACCCTATAAGAAAAATTAAGGTCAAAATGTAAGTCCATTCATGAATGAATTAATTCAAGGCTGTGTTTTAAATGTGCATATGCTGGATACTACATAGTGAGCTATATCATTTTGCTTGTTTTTGTTTTGTTTTGAGGTTGTTTTGTTGGTATGGGATTTGAACTTGGGGTCTGTCACTTGTTAGGTTATCATTCTACCAACTGAGCCACAGCCACAGCCTTTTTTGTTTTAGTTATTCTTTTGATGGGGGTCTCTTGTTGCCCACAGCCAACCTCAGACCTACATTCTCCTGCAGACCTGGGATTACAAGGGCAAGTTTAGTTGATTTGTTGAGATGGGATCTCTCTAACTTTTTCGCCTGGCTGGCCTCGAACTGCTGTCCTTCTGATCTCTACTTCTTGGATAGTTATGACTGTAGTTGTAAGCCACCATGCCCAGTTCTTCATCTTGTTTTTGAGTCACAACACAAGATGGTTTACATCATAACACATTTGAAAGATTAGTTCTAGACTCTGAAACCTAAAGTTTAAATATTCACCATATAACTAATTATTTGCCTATCTATGACTATTTTGAACATTTTAACCTAATGTTCATCAGTAGCTTGAGGATTAATATTAGCTAAATGTTTCCTGCTACTGCACATTATTTATAAAAATGAGTAATGTATGGATTAAATGTATGGATTTTGGCTGTTCAGCACTGTGAGTTTTGACATTGTGCAGAACTATATATTCTCAATCCAATACAAGATGCAAACATTTCCAGCTCCCAAAACTCCCCTTGGGCCTCAAACCCCTTTCCTGCAATACTTCCATGTGGCAACAACTTTCTGATTCTTACCACAATAGATACTAATCTTCCTAATTTGATAATTCATACAAATGGAAAATATGACATGCATTTTGGCCTCCCTTTACTCTGTCAATGCAAGATTTTAAAAACCTATCCCATGTCATTGTATTAGTGATTTGTTCCTTTTCATTGCCACATATTGTTTTATTTTAAGAGCATACCGTACATTATTTATCTTTTTCCTGAGGAAGACTGTATAAATATATAAATAAATTAGGCACAGACATTTTTGTTTGAGTCTCTATGTAGACAAATGCTTTCATTTATTTTGCATAAAATTTAGAGTGAAATTGCTGACTCCTAGAATATATGCATGTATCTATGTACATATAAATTTTCATGTCCAGATAGAGATGAGAATTCATTCATAAGAACCTGGTTAAGTACATTACAACAGGCTGGTGCCATTTTACACTCACATCAGGAATATTCAAAAGTTACAGGTATTGCTCACACCTGCAACCATGTGAAGATATTGTTGGTCTTTTTCCATCAGCAATTCTCATGAATGGAGATTGCATCTCATTGTGATTTTAATTTGTATTTCAATTTGTATGTGAAATAGCTCTCCTTGTTGTACTTCTTGGTTATTTTTAATGTATTCTTTCTTTTTTTTTTTATTTCCCCCCTGCCCCCACCCCCTCCCTTTAATTTCTTTTATTATTCATATGTGCATACAAGGCTTGGGTCATTTCTCCCCCCTTCCCCCACCCCCTCCCTTACCACCCACTCCGCCCCCTCCCTCTCCCCTCTACCCCCTCAATACCCAGCAGAAACTATTTTGCCCTTATTTCTAATTTTGTTGTAGAGAGAGTATAAGCCATAATAGGAAGGAACAAAGGTTTTGGCTGGTAGAGATAAGGATAGCTATCCAGGGCATTGACTCACATTGATTTCCTGTGCATATGTGTTACCTTCTAGGTTAATTCTTTTTGGTCTAACCTTTTCTCTAGTTCCTGGTCCCCTTTTCCTATTGGCCTCAGTTGCTTTTAAGGTATCTGCTTTAGTTTCTCTGTGCTAAGGGCAACAAATGATAGCTAGTTTTTTAGGTGTCTTACCTATCCTCACCCCTCCCTTGTGTGCTCTCGCTTTTATCATGTGCTCAAAGTCCAATCCCCTTGTTGTGTTTGCCCTTGATCTAATGTCCACATATGAGGGAGAACATATGATTTTTGGTCTTTTGGGCCAGGCTAACCTCACTCAGAATGATGTTCTCCAATTCCATCCATTTACCAGCGAATGATAACATTTCGTTCTTCTTCATGGCTGCATAAAATTCCATTGTGTATAGATACCACATTTTCTTAATCCATTCATCAGTGGTAGGGCATCTTGGCTATTTCCATAACTTGGCTATTGTGAATAGTGCCGCAATAAACATGGGTGTGCAGGTGCCTCTAGAGTAACCTGTGTCACAGTCTTTTGAGTATATCCCCAAGAGTGCCATTGCTGGATCAAATGGTAGATCAATGTCTAGCTTTTTAAGTAGCCTCCAAATTTTTTTCCAGAGTGGTTGTACTAGTTCACATTCCCACCAACAGTGTAAGAGGGTTCCTTTCTCCCCGCATCCTCACCAACACCTGTTGTTGGGCCCACCCCCTCCCTTACCACCCACTCCACCTCCTCCCTCTCCCCCCTACCCCCTCAATACCCAGCAAAAACTATTTTGCTCTTATCTTTAATTTTGTTGTAGAGAGAGTATAAGCCATAATAGGAAGGAACAAGGGTTTTTGCTAGTTGAGATAAGGATAGCTATCCAAGGAATTGACTCACATTAATTTCCTGTGCGTGTGTGTTACCTTCTAGGTTAATTCTTCTTGATCTACCCTTTTCTCTAGTTCCTGGTCCCCTTTTCCTATTGGCCTCAGTTGCTTTTAAGGTATCTGCTTTAGTTTCTCTGCATTAAGGGCAACAAATGCTAGCTAATTTTTTAGGTGTCTTACCTATCCTCACCCCTCCCTTGTGTGTTAAAGCTTTTATCATGTGCTCAAAGTCCAATCCCATTGCTGCGTTTGCCCTTGATCTAATGTCCACATATGAGGGAGAACATATGATTTTTGGTCTTTTGGGCCAGGCTAACCTCACTCAGAATGATGTTCTCCAATTCCATCCATTTACCAGCCAATGATAACATTTCGTTCTTCTTCATGGCTGCATAAAATTCCATTGTGTATAGATACCCATTTTCTTAATCCATTCGTCAGTAGTGGGGCATCTTGGCTGTTTCCATAACTTGGCTATTGTGAATAGTGCCGCAGTAAACATGGGTGTGCAGGTGCCTCTGGAGTAACCTGTGTCACAGTCTTTTGGGTATATCCCCAAGAGTGGTATTGCTGGATCAAATGGTAGATCAATGTCCAGCTTTTTAAGTAGCCTCCAAATTTTTTTCCAGAGTGGTTGTACAAGTTTACATTCCCACCAACAGTGTAAGAGGGTTCCTTTTTCCCCGCATCCTCGCCAACACCTGTTGTTTGTGGTGTTGCTAATGATGGCTATTCTAACAGGGGTGAGGTGGAATCTTAGCGTGGTTTTAATTTGCATTTCCTTTATTGCTAGAGATGGTGAGCATTTTTTCATGTGTTTTTTGGCCATTTGAATTTCTTCTTTTGAGAAAGTTCTGTTTAGTTCACTTGCCCATTTTTTTATTGGTTCATTAGTTTTGGAAGAATTTAGTTTTTTAAGTTCCCTATATATTCTGGTTATCAGTCCTTTGTCTGATGTATAGCTGGCAAATATTTTCTCCCACTCTGTGGGTGGTCTCTTCAGTTTAGAGACCATTTCTTTTGATGAACAGAAGCTTTTTAGTTTTATGAGGTCCCATTTATCTATGCTACCTCTTAGTTGCTGTGCTGCTGGGGTTTCATTGAGAAAGTTCTTACCTATACCTACTAACTCCAGAGTTTTTCCTACTCTTTCCTGTATCAACTTCAGAGTTTGTGGTCTGATATTAAGATCCTTGATCCATTTTGAGTTAATCTTGGTATAGGGTGATATACGTGGATCTAGTTTCAGTTTTTTGCAGACTGCTAACCAGTTTTCCCAGCAGTTTTTGTTGAAGAGGCTGCTATTTCTCCATTGTATATTTTTAGCTCCTTTGTCAAAGACAAGTTGGTTATAGTTTTGTGGCTTCATATCTGGGTCCTGTATTCTGTTCCACTGGTCTTCATGTCTGTTTTTGTGCCAGTACCATGCTGTTTTTATTGTTATTGCTTTGTAATATAGTTTGAAATCAGGTATTGTGATACCTCCTGCATTGTTCTTTTGACTGAGTATTGCCTTGGCTATTCATGGCTTCCTGTGCTTCCATATAAATTTCATGGTAGATTTTTCGATCTCTTTAATGAATGTCATTGGAATTTTGATGGGAATTGCATTAAACATGTAGATTACTTTTGGGTGTATAGACATTTTTACTATGTTGATTCTACCAATCCATGAGCATGGGAGATCTCTCCACTTTCTATAGTCTTCCTCAATCTCTTTCTTCAGAAGTGTATAGTTTTCCTTGTAGAGGTCTTTCACATCTTTTGTTAGGTTTACACCTATGTACTTGTACTTGTACTTCTTGGTTATTTTTATGTATTCTTTCATAAAATGTTTGTTAAAACCTTATTTTTATTGGGTTTTCTTGTTGTTGTTGTTGTTTTGCTTTTTTGCATTGATTTGTTGGGGTTATACTTTATGGATATGTCTACATTTTGTTGTTCAAATAGGTAGTTATAAATCTATACATACATATATCACAAATATTTTTCTACCACTGCAACTTTACAGTTCTCTTTCTTTACAGTCTTTTTGAATGAGCAGAAGTTTTAAATTCCGATGAAGTATCAACTTAATAATTTCTCTCTCTCCTTTTCTTTTGTGGTACTGGGGTTTGAACTTAAGGCTTTGATCTTTCTAGGTAGGAGCTTTACCACTTGAGCCATTCCACCAGTCCAACAATGTCTCTTTTTAATCACACTTCATACATCCTTTCTATAAAGTGTTTCTGCCCACCCATCTTAAAGATATTCTCCCATGTTTTATTACAAAAGTGTCATAATTTTTGCTTATCTTTAGACCTACAACCAAATTCCAAATAAATTATTTGTGTGTGGTATCATGAAATAAATTTTCTTTTTTTTTTTTTTCAGTACTGGGGAACAACTTTTAGGGCCTTAAGTTTGCTAGGAAAGCATTGTACCACTTGAGCCATGTCCCCACCCACAACTGTTTTTTCAAAATGTTTTCCTTTCCCCATTTAATTGCTTTGAAAGCTTTGTTGGAAATCTATTGCCAGTATACATACAGGTGTATCTATTTAAGGACCTTTTAGAAATACCACACTTTCTTTTTTTTGTTCATTTATTCATATGTGCATACATTGTTTGGGCCATCTCTCCCCCTCACTCCCCACCCCCTCCCTTTCCCCCCTCCCCCCTCACTTCCAGGCAGAACCTATTCTGCCCTCTTCTCCAATTTTGAACATTTTCTTGATTATTGTAACTTTATAGGACGTCCAAAAGGCATATAACACCAAGCCTCCAATTTATGATTCCTTTTCAAGTGAGTTTTTGTAATTACAAACACTTGCAAAATACTTGAGGCCAGAAAGAAACCATCTAAAAGACTTAGAGGGAATAAAATTCCATACAGTCATCCCTGGTGTCTAAAGGGGACTAGTTCCAAAATCCCAGGGATACTAAAATGTACAAATGCTCAATTCCCTTATACAAAATGGCATAGTATTTGCCTATGTAACCTACACACATCCTCCTGCTTGCTTTAAATCATCTCTAAATTACTTATAATACTTAATGTAATATAAATGCCATGTAAGTATTTGTTATTTTGCCTTATTTAGGGAACAATCACAAGAAAAGTCTGTATGTGTTCAATACAGATACATTTTTTCCAAATATCTTCAAGTCACAAATGATTGAAATCCTTGAATGTGGAAGTCTATAGATACTGAGGACTGACTTTACTGCAAAGAACCAGAAGCCATGCCTGCTCCAATCAGTCAGACCAGAAAGATTATAATTTGTGAGCAACTGCATAGAATACTCAGAGAATCCTGAGGAATTAGCCCTAGAGTAAATGCTACTTTAGTCTTACCTAACAAATCTGAAAAGCAAGACCTAAAATAATCAAACTAATTCCAAATAATTTAATTGCCTCCCAGAACAAAGCTGATGGCTATTTAGAGGGCTACAGAAATATCCAACGCTCAAAACAATAAAATTCATAGAGTTGGCAACCATGTGTAAAAAGAGCAGGAAAATATGACCAATTTTAATAAGTAAAGAGAAGGGTAGTGATATCATATAACACAGGGAATAGCACTACAGGCTCTGCCATAACTCACAAGACAGGAAATGCTTTTAAAAACAATGCCTCACTTAGCTTGTGGCCTGGATATCCACCAAAAACCATTATGCACAAATTAAAAATAGCATGCTAAAAGAACCAGTAGTAATGTGGAGTAATACTTCTGCTCTAAGTATTAAAATGTTTTAAAAAATATTTTAGGAACTGAGAGCGGGACTCGGGAGGATCTATGGCTCATGGCTAGCCTTGGCAAATAACTTCACGAGATCCCATCTCAACCCATGCTTTAAATTGTTTATTTTCTGTCTCTTCTTAATAAAGCAGGGACTTCTGCTTACTCATTTATATGGTGCTTTCTTAGTGCCCAGAGCACATCCTTGTACAAAATGCACAAAAATTACATGTTTGCAGCTTGAAATGTAGCTCAGTAGCAGAGTCCAGCATGCATGAAGTCCTGGTTCCAATAACTAGTTCTGAAAAATAAAAAAAAAATGTGTTTTTAGGAGTGTGTGTGGCTATTACAGGTAATATGGAGAATCTTGTGATGGGAACAGTTTGATATTTTATGGTTGTTACACAAATCAAAATACATGATAACATGATGTAAAACTGCACCTGCATAAATAATACAAATGATTACATTGAAAATTATGAAATCCATATAAGCTCTGCAGCTTACACCAGTGTCTTTTTCTTGATTGTGACATTTTCTATAATTACTCAAGGTATTACAACTAGGGAAAACTAGGTGAAGGTACATAGGACTTCCCTACACATTTTTTTGGCAACTTCCTGTAAAATTGCAAAATCCAAAAATTCAAATTTAAAAATTTTTGTAAGTTTTGAGTAAATTAATAAGCAATTTGCAGCTCTTTTTTTAATCTAAAGGAAGAAATAAATATTTAGTAACGTTAGCAGTTTTCTTTGACGCACATAAAGAAGAGATTTACTTTTACCTTTCTGTTTAAATTCTTAATGGAAAAACTTGAAAGTTGGAATATTTCATTTGTTCCCTTATTATTCCTTTAGTTATTCATCTAGTCTCCTACCACAGGAAGAGGCCTTCGGATAATCCATGATATTTAAAGGCACAGACTCTTCAACAGCAGCATGTGAACTGAGCCTCTCTCTCATTTGCACTAAGGTGAGAGAAAGTCTATGGAAGGCAGTGAACCATGTGGATAATTAAAGAAATTGCTTCAAATTTTCTGATAATAACAGCCTATCCAGAATGCATTTGTAAAATGCCTGCCTCCCTTCTGCTGTTGCAGTAGGCTATTCCGTCTTGCTTAGGATTTAAAGCTCACTGAAAAAAACAGATTTGTGTTGTTTCATAGCTACTTCGCCAAAAGGAAATATTTTCTCCTTGTTCCACCCACCTGAAGCAGAAAGAGATGCTTTGTGGGCATGTGACAGCATGGGCTCCCCAGGCCATTGCAAAACCCAGACTCATTACTAACTTTTCCCATTCTTAGAAGGCAGCTCAGCTTTTAAAATTGTGTTTATTTCTTTTATTGTAAAACAACCTCCTTCCTTTGTCTTTGTGCTTCTTTACCTAATGGCTACTTTGTTTTAATTTTAAGTCTTTTGTAAGAAGTAACTTCCAAGGATGTCTCTGATAGCCTTCCATGGAGAAGACCAAGTCAGAACCAATGCTTAAGAAATAATTCCATCAAGAAAAGCACATTTAAGCAAGACTAAGAGATTTCTAAGTGGTTTCAAAATTTCTCCTCTCTACTCTAAGAATTTGAGCTTTTATGCTTATAAATTTCACCTACAAACATCAAAAGTAGTCAACAGTTTATCTAAGCCTGAAGAAATAACCTTCTGCACAATAGGAGATATGTTAAAGTGAGATGTGGGAAACTTATGTTGCAATGCTCCTATACGTAAATTAGGAATGAGTAATACTGTATATCAAAAACAATAATGTTCTAATAATCAAATAAAGGAGACCAATATGACACAAAAACTGTGCATCTGCATTAAAGCCAAGTTGGTGGCCTTAGTGATCCCACTGCCACCACATTGAAAATATGAGTTTATGGGGCTACTGGGTACTAGCATGCACTAAATTAAAGGAGCATTGGAGAACTAATGAGAAGTTATTGATAATGAAACAACTTGTCAATTTCTTGGCAGACACCACTTTCATAAAGTAATGAGCACACACAGCATTAGTCATGGGATAAAGTGAGGTCACTTGACACCCAATAGAATGGAAAGCTCAACAACACTTCTAGGAGACTCCTACAAAAAACATAACCCAAAACCAGTCAAGGAAACACCAAGAATATCCAAACTAAGGATCTGCAGTCTTCAAAAGTGCTTAGGTCACCAAAGTCAAGGACAGACTAACAAACTGTTTCAGACTGAAGACTAAAGAGACAGAGCAGCAGGACGCTGGTGGCTCACTCCTATAATTCTAGCTACCCAGGAGGCAGAGATTAGGAGGATCGTGATTCAAAGCCAGCCCAGGCAAATAGATCACAAGGCCACATCTTGAAAACATCCATCACACTAAAAAAAGGCTGGTGGAATGTTTCAAGGTGTAGGCCTTGAACTCAAGCCCCAGTACCATACACATGCACACACACACACACACACACACACACACACAAAAGAGACAGAGCAACCAAACATAACATGCGAACTGGACTAATTACTATTGTCATAAATGCCATTATTGAGACAGTTGATAAAATTCATTTGGGGTCTGAAAATAGATGGTAAGTCTTATTGTGATAGTTTTACTGTGTTTATGAAAGAGAATTTCCTCAATGCTCAATGGTGAGAGGGGAATTATTTTAACAACTTACTCTCAAATTTGAGGATGGGGAGCATTCTCTGCACTTCAAATTCCTCTATAATTTTGGCAGTTTTAATAGTTTTGATTGCTTCTGTACAGTCCCATTTTACAGACCTATTTGTTCTATATGTTTCTAATAAAATGGTCATTGATTTTTTCTCCCCATTCTAAAGCATCTATTCCTAGATGGTTTCTCATAACCAAGGTAAAAAAAACCTGCTGTCTTCTAGGCAGAGGGTAAACTGTGATAGAGTCTTTATTGAATTTGTGCAGAAAAGTGGGCCTTAATCTCCTGCCTTCTTAGTTGCATTTCTCATAAAGACAACAATTTTAGCTACTATAACTGAACATAATTCAGCTGTAAATCAAAATTTTAAATTAAATTCAGAAACAAATCTAACTATAGCTAAAATTTCTATAGAGATATTGCTGTGAAACTCAATTTTAAATAACAATTGTAATTGAAACTGGCATTCAATTTGCAAATGAATAGAAATTCCATGTGAATTTACTTATTTATTATTTTTCTTTTTTTGGTGATACTGGAGTTTGAACTCAGGGCTTTGCACTTGTTAGACAGGTGCTCTGTCACTTGAGAATGTCTTCAGTTTATTCCAAGTGAATCTGTAGGATATAATCCAAATGAACAACCTGTGTGTGAATGCGTCTGTGTGTGTACATACATACCTATACGTATATAAAGAGACTAATTATGAGGAATTGACTCATGATATTATGGATGCTGGCAAATCCCAAGATCTTCAGGGTAAGTCAACAAGTTAGAGACCCAGAGAGCTAATGGCTTAGTTCCAACCAGAGTACAAAGGCCAAGAACCAGGAGAGCTGATGATGTAGGACTAGTCTGAAGGCCAGCAGGATCAAGACCCAGGAATAGCCTTTGTTTCAATCCAAGTCTAAAGGCAGAATAAAAGCTGAGGTCCCAGTTAGAAAGCAGTTGGACAGGAAGGACTTCCTTACTCAGTGGAAAGCCATCATTTTTGTTTCATCCATCATTAGGTAGGGCCATCTGCTCTCATCCAAAAATGTCCTTACAGAAACAGCCAGATTAATTCCTTACCAAATATCTGGGTGCTACATAGTCTATCAAGTTGATAAATAACATCAGCCATTGCAGAGGTTATGTAGCAGACAAAGCTGACCCTTAGAAAGCATAGCACACTAGCTTCCTCCCCAGAGTGAGATCAAACATCATTGTCTGAACGCAAAATGCTAGTGCACTGGAGCCCAGTGTTCCCCAGCAGACTACCTCTCTCACCTTGGGGAGCACTGGCCTTGTACCACCAGTTGGACAACTGGGTCTACTACACCCCTCCCAGAGCCAAAGACTGTAGTGTGAGCACCTGCCAAGGAGAACCTCTAATGTTAAAAGCCCACAGAGACACACAATCCCTGATCTATAAACTTCTTTCAGGGGGGAGTCCCCAAAAGGTGTATCAAGTGTTCTTGTGACTCTGCCTTCCCTTTCTCAACTCAAGTTGCCACACTGCAGGAATCCCTTTCGCCCCTCCAGGAGGATAGTATGTGGGACATCGCTATAAATTCAAACAGCTACAAAGGTCAGACAGTAATGTAAATGAGTGAAGAGGGCCTAGTGTGACTGTTAGGAGGTTCTGCAGAGCGTGATAAATAGAATACTCTTCTAAAGCAAGCCTTTGATTGTTGTGCCATGAAAATGCAGGTCCTCTGGTCCTCCATTTTCAGAGGATTCAAGAAAAGCTGGGAGTTTGGATCCCTATGTAAAGCCTTCTGATTTCTTAAGTGCTGAAAATTAAAAAGATTTAGACTAAACACAGGGCTAGGGACCACACCTAGACCATGGTTCATAACAAGTCTTGTAGGTAAATTTGGAAAAGTCTTTCTGCTTCTTCATGCAGTATGTATTACTCTCAGCTGAAAAGTTGGCATGAATAAAACAAAAATGATTTTGTTATTTTTCTTATAGCAACTTAATTCTGATGCTGAAATTTTATCCCACTGAGTTAACAGAAAATTCTACCATAGTCTACACCATTCCTTCTGAGGTCTGCCAGCCCCTTGGGGTACCACAAGACATGCCTGTTACCATTCTCCTAGGGGCCACAAACCTCATTCTTCATCTCTGAATTCTCTTCTCTCTGCCTTGCTGGTTTTCCAAGGTTCTCTCTCTCTCTCACCTCCCTGTCTTAGCTCCTTTAATAACCTATTTAGTGGCTCAGGGTTTGATTAAAGCCTACCTTCTCCAGGATGTTGGCAGGAACAGCTGCATAATTGGAGAGCCTACCGCAAAATTAACATAGAGCCTCTTGTTCATAACTTATTAGAATTTTCTAGATGATACCAGCAGAGGAGTAAACTGAGCTTGGAGTCCTAGGTATGGGACTTCCTGAGTATGGTGCCCTGTGTGACTATATTGATCACACATTTGGGAAGTTGACCTTACACTTTGCTTCCCTCATTAGTAAAATAACTGAGGCAAAAATTTTCAAATCTTAGCTACCTGAGAGGTAAGGGATGGAAAATGAACCGCACTGCAAAATTTAGTTCATAGCTGGAAAAATTCCCTTACAGCATTTTCAAGAGGGTCCAGGTACAGAGTTCCTAAACTGTAGGCGAGACTACAAACTGCAAATTTCTTAAAACTGGGAGGGGCTTGCAGACTACACATACAGGCAGGTCACCAAAGGTGGCTCTAGAATTCATCCCCAACCCTCCCCAGGAGGAAGAGGCCAGATAGGTCTTTAATCTCTATCTCTGTCTATTGATTTGTCTCCCCTACCACCACCACCACCACTATTCTCACACACTCTTTTTCTTTTTTTTTTGTTGTTTGTTTGTTTGTTTTTTATTTTTTTTAATTTTTTTTTCATTTTTCTTTTATTATTCATATGTGCATACAAGGCTTGGTTCATTTCTCCCCCCTGCCCCCACCCCCTCCCTTACCACCCACTCCACCCCCTCCCGCTCCCCCCCTCAATACCCAGCAGAAACTATTTTGCCCTTAACTCTAATTTTGTTGTAGAGAGAGTATAAGCAATAATAGGAAGGAACAAGGGGTTTTGCTGGTTGAGATAAGGATAGCTATACAGGGCATTGACTCACATTGATTTCCTGTGAGTGTCACACACTCTTTTTCATGGCAGCGTTCTAGGAAGTGCAGTTACCTCAGGTCACCAAACCCGAACATTCTTGGCATCCCAATCCAGCATGAGTTGCAGGGGAACATGAACAGCCATGAGACTCTTTGCCCTGGCCTCATTTACTCTTTGGTTTTCCAAGCTGTGGTCCTCTCCTCACTTCCTTGGAGTCTAATCTCCCTCAGAACTCCCGTAACAATCTGGCTCAGGGTCAGAGGATGTAGCTTGCTTCTCAAAGGTTTCTAGAAGTGAGCTAGCTGAACGAAGTGTGGGAGGAGACCTATAGATGTAGATGGGTGTTTAAGAATTGCCCACAGTTCAACAGACCTGGGGCTCCTTGCAGCTGATCTCTCTCTCTCTCTCCTCTCTGTCATTTTCTCTGCCAAGACAACTGCATTTCTCTCATGTCATTCCCCTCCTCCTCTCAGATGCTGATAAACATCAGGACACATGCCTGCTGGCTGGCTCCTCTCTCCCCAGATACATACATCACCATTTTTAGTTGTTTTTGCTGTGCAATTGGCCACAGAGTCTCAGACTAAAATGTCTCATCCAGTCTTTTTTTCTGTAGAGAAAGGAACACCAAAATGCAAGCAGCAGAAATGGTTCACACAGGCAGAGTTGGAGTGTGACCTTGAAATTCAGAAGTGTTCTTTCCATACAAAATCCCTGCCTGAAATCACTGGGCAGGCCTCTACTCTAGAGGGCTCATGCCATGCATATATGTGTGTGTGTGTGTGTGTGTGTGTGTGTGTGTGTGTGTGTGTGTGTGTGTGTGTGTGTGTTTGGTGTGTAGTGGCAGGTGGGAGGTTTGATAAAGCCAGTGTGGCTTGTGAACCTTCCCCAACCACAAGTGAGCATCCATGAGTGAGCACCCACAGACTACACTGTCCTCTGCCAGCAAGGCCCCTGCCAAGCCCAGTACAGCATTTCCTCCTCCCTCCTTCTTCCAGACTCATGGCGCAGGCCTCCTCTCTCTCCCCAGGATCCATTCCTCCTTTCACATCACCCACAAGCTCTTTACTGACTGGCTCTGGGCCTGGCAAGAAAGCAGGGGAGATGGAAGCCAGTCCAGGCTCCAAACTTCCTACTGACAGCCCTGGGAGTTGAGAAAGACCTTTCTTACACATTATCTCCTGTGTTACAATTCTGAAAAGCAGCAGACTTTTAAGTGGTAAGTGGAAAAGACAAGTATTTTGTTGATAAAATCTTCTCCCACTACACTTTCTACCTGTAAGGCACCAAATTATCTAAGAGAGGAAGATGAACAACACAAATGACAGAAGGTGAGCAAAATTACCTGAGGGAAGTAACTATTAAAAATGAAGCAGGACTTTGAATTGGGGGAAAAGGCCTGTTGGATTCAGGGCAGAAAGGGATCAGGTCACACTCAAAAGAGAATGGGAAAGGTTTGCTGTTGACAGAGATGTCAGTCCCTTGAAGAAAGACAGAACCAGCAGTGACTGTGAGGTGACCTATAATTCAGACTTGTAGTACAGTGAGCCACTGAAGAGACTCGTGGAGCAATCTAGAAAGATCTGTTCATCTCTGTTCATAGGGGACATTCAGTGTTTGCCATGTGCCAGGTACTGCTTAAATGCTTTACCTATATTAAGACATTTAATTCTCATCACAATCCTGTGAGTAGAGATGATCACCAGTCAGGATGTACATGAGGACAAGGAGACAGGGGCCAGCAAACTCTCTGTGATAGGCAGAAACATGACCCTGACTTTCGGAATTGATGAATATGCAATGTTACAAGGCAAGGAAAAATTAAGGATGCTTCTGAACTGACCTTGAGCTGAGAGATTAGTCTGGATCACCTGGATAGGCCCAAGATCCTTCTAGGTAACAGAGGGTGACAGGAGATTCCCACCACACGCCAAAGTTGGAGTGATGAGCTTGTGGCTCGAAGATGAAGGAAAGGGTGCCAAGTCAGGCAGATTCTGAAAAATGGAGAAGTGAACAATAAATTCTCCCCTAGAACTTCTAGGGAGGAATACAGGTCTGCCTCCACCTTGATGACCCACTGAGACCTGTGCTGGACTTGTTATGTACAGAACTGTGTGATACCAACTTTGTTGTGATGTAAATATGTGGTGATTTGTTACAGTAGCCATAACAAATTCATACACTCCCCAGCTTGGAAATAGAGCATATGGCAACTTCAAAGTCCACGCTTTGTACCAGATTCACCTTTCAACCTTTAAATACCTCACTGCTTTGCTAAACTTATAACACAATTGTATGCACTGTTTTAGGCCAATTCAGGGGCTGTGAATTTAAGAATAAATAGCTAACTTCTTCACTATTAGACCTACCTCTTATTTAAGCACAGAAAAAAGTGTTTCTTTATAAAAATGTAATCACAGTCTCCATTTTAGGGCAACTTGATTTTTTAAATGAAAATACATATGTGCATTTGCCGTGGAGTCAACAGTCGTGTACTATTTTTTATAAAAATCTGCTCACAGTGGTATGGATTAAAATAAAAACCCACACAACTAATCGCCCCGCTGCACCCTCGGAGGTGGAGGAAGGCCTTCTGGATTTCCATCCTAGATCTGGGGCCGCAGACATCCCGGGCAGAAACTGACACAAAGCAGGGCCTCTGCAGTCTGGCACCCCGGCCGAACTCCGCCCACATCCCGGGATAGCCAATCGGATCCCGACACCGCCCCTTTCTCGCCCCCACCCCCTTCTCAGCCTCAGACCCAGTCCCCCCGCCTGGACTCCACCGCCCGCAGCCCCTTCTAGGGTGAGAAGCTCCTTCTTCCCTTGGGAACCACTGGTGCTCCCTCCTAGCTGGTCTTTCCTGCCCCGAACCCGCGCTGCAGGGACTAGCGGGGCAAAGGGTGAGTGGGGACAGCAGTGGGGTCTAGACCTGGAAAGGCCCGCAGTGACAAAGGCCACAGCCCGGAGGGAGGGGTGCCCCGGGTGCAGAGAGGGGCGAGATGTGAATGTCCAGGGAGAGGGTGGAGATCGGTGTGGGGCTCTGTGAGTGCCCGAGGGTGGCAGAGATGTTCTACGGAGGTCGCCTTCTTTTCTGTCCCTTTCCTGATTTCTACCGCAGCTTGATATCTACTTCATTCTCGCTGCATTGTTACGCCTTTCTGCTAGCCTGGATGCGGACGGCCCTTTTTTCCTTGTGGTTTGTTTTGTGCTCCTCAAGGAGCCATTGGGATTTGATCAGAGGATGCTATGTTATCTCACCTGCGAAAGGCTTGATACTGAACTCTTATAGGGTAGCTGCTCTCTGCTTAGCCCCTTCCCCCACACCCAGGTAAAATTCTTCTCCCCTCAGTGCTGTGGGCACCCAGAGCTCTGAGTGTGTTTGCACTGGGGGAGGGAGATGCGGGTAGGGTGGTGCTGAGAGTGGGTGCACGGGAGAACATTAGCTTGGAATGTGTTCCGTCCCAAGCAGCAAGTGCTGGAGTATACAGTTCCCAGATAAACAGCCCACAGCTGGCCGCTGAGTTGGCCCAACCTGCAACGCAGGGAGGGAGAAGGCCTTAAGGACAGTATAGGAGAAAAAAGATCTTTGCCAATTGGAAAATCATCGAAACTTGGAAGAAGCACAGCTGTAACTAGACATAAAGAACAGAATGTCTCTGTCTACAGGCTGAGCAGCCAGCCGTCTGTCCATCCTTTCCTCCTCCAAACTATTTGCCAATTGATTGCATTTCTACACTTTGCTTTCTTTTTCTTTTTCTTTAAAAAATGCAAAACAGTATGCATCTATGAACAGGCTGAAGAATAATGAAATGAATGCCTGACAAATTACAGATCAAGAAATAGGGTTTTGCAGTACCTTTGGGGAAGAGGGACCGCCCCCTCTGCCTTCCGGAAGACATGACATCTGTCACGATTTTTGTTTTAATCATTCCCTTGCTTTTCTTTATAGTTTTACATTCTCGTGTATATTCCAAAAACATATATATGTGTTGGTTTTCCTCATTTTTATTTTCATATTATGAATATTATCCTGTATATACTTAAATATTTGAGATTCATTCTTGTCGACACTTCTTTCATTTACATTGTTTGTGTTTTAATATACTATAATTGACTCATTCTGCTGCAGATGGACATTTGGATTGTTTCCAGTTTGGGAGGCATATTATTTGTCTACAGCTACATGACAAATTTTCCCAACATCTAGCAGCTTAAAGCCAAAAAAAACAAAAAAAAAATTTTAATGATAAAACAAGCCAAGCAAAACAAACCCTGTTATCTCACTGCTATCTCATGGTTTTGCAGATCTGAAATCCAGTGGTGGATTAGTTGTGCTTCTGACCCAAGGTTGTCACAGGCTGTAGTTAAGGAATCAAGGTGTTGGCTCCAGCCAGTCATCTCCAGGCCAGGAGTGGGGGCTGGGGACTTCTTCCAAGCTGACTCATGGGGCTATGGTAGGCTTTGGGGCCTCCCTGACTTCAGCTGGACACATCCAGTCACAGGGCTTTCCCATAAGGCCCTTTAGAGAGGCCCACCACAACATGGCAGCTTGCTGTTCCCCAGAGTGAAGGCTCCCAGAGAGAAAGACAGAAACCAGACTCTTTTTGTCGCCTAATCTCAAAAGCAACATACCATCATTTTTGTCATTTTTTGTTCAGTAGACTTGAATCACTAGGAAGGGATTTCACAAGGGCATAAGCACCCAAGGGAGTGACTCCAGGACCATTTTAAAAGCTGAGCTAGCCTTTGATAATGGTGGTCTCTAACTTTCATGTACATGTGTGCAGGAGTTTCCTTAGAGTGTGAAAATAAAATAGAATTACTGGGTTAGAAGATTTGTATGTATGACCCAAAATAAATTTTTCCTCCTGTTTAAAATAAAGTGTGCATATTGGATTTCATTAGGTCATTAGGTCATTTCCAAGCTGCTTCCAGTGTTGAACCAGTTTGTGCTCCATCCAGCAAGGGATGAGAGCCTTGCTGCTCTATATTCTTACCATAATTTGGTCTTGTCAAATTTTCTTTTCAGTCAATCTAGCAGGTATGAAATAGCATTCCACTGTGATTTTAATTAGCATTTCCACACAATTAAAGAGGCTGGCTATCTTTTATATGGGTTGACCAAGTATGGTGTTTTCTGTCTGAATTTCTATTTCCGGTTTTACACTCATGTTCATATTAAATTGTTTGTCTTTTTCACATTGACTCACTGGAGTGCTTTCTTTATATAACCTGGATACAAACCAGTCCTTTACTAGCTATATGTACTGCAAATCTCTGCTTCCAGTTTGCTTCTGAGGTTTTCTCTTTCTGTATCTGTCTCAATGAGCGTATGTTAGGAATTTTAATTTCAAGCTACCAGTACTTTCTTTGATAATTTGTCTTGTTTGAGAATTGTGTCTTTAAGATCATAAATTAATTTTACTATATTGTCTTCAATGGCTTCTAATGGCTGCTAATGGATTTGCATTTGGTAAGTCATCTTACTCTACCTGGTAATTGATTTTTATATTGTTTATTCTGTATGGATACTCAGCCATTGAAGAACCTGTGATCTGCACAAATCAAGGATTCTACATGTATGTGAATTTAAGCTCCTATTCTCATTATCTAACAATGCACCAGTACTAAATAATTTTAACTACTGTAGCTTTTAAATAAGGCCTGAAATCTGGTAGGAAAACGTCAGCCACCTGTTTATTCTTTTTCAAGAGTATTTCTTGGAACTTTGACCCTCCATATAAATATCTAAATAAATGTTTCAATTTCTCCAAACCAAAAACAAGCAAGGAAATAAACATGTTGGAATTTTCATTGATACTGCATTAACTCTATGACCCAGTCTCCTTTTGTGCTACAGTAATAGAATATCTTAGTCTGGGTAGTTTATAATGAAGACATTTATTGGCTCACAGTTCTGGAGGAACAGAAATCTAAGATACAGGGGCCAACATCTGCTGAGGGCATTATTGCCTCATCCTATGGCAAAATGGCAACGAGAGAATGAGAGAGCAAAAGGTACTTCAAGTTGCTTGCTCTTTTATAGCAAACCCACTCCTATGATAATGGCATTGGTTCTTTCATTTCACCTTTTATTAGACCTCACTTTTCAACACTGTTATATTGGAGATTAAATTTCCAACACATGGTTTTGGGGACACATTCAAATATAGTGCTCTGTAAACAACCTGGGAAGAAATGATTTCTTGAAGATACTGAGTCATCCTATCTGTGAACTTAGTATATGATGCTATTTACTTAGGTCATCTTTAATGTTTTGAACTATTTTCATTGTTTTCCTTTTACTTGTTTTTTGTTGAATTGATCTTTAAGTGTATTACATTTATACTGTTATTGTAAATTTTTTTTATAAAACTAATAGCTTATTTTTGCTGGCATAGGAATCTGATTGCCTCTTATATATTATTTGTCATTAAATTTGATAGAATTAAACATTCCAAATTTACCTGTAGATTCTTGCATATTTTCTACATAGGCAATTATATTATCTGAAAGTAATGACAATTTTTTTCTTCTTTTTAAGTTCTTACACCTTTAATTTCTTTTTTCTTGTCTTACTGTATTGGCTGGGACCCCTAGTATGATCCTAAATAAAAGAAGACAAGGGATTTAACAAAGAAAAATATTTTACCATATAGACTTTAAACATAGCATTTTCTATAGATATTTTGTAAATTATGTGTTTTCCATGAGAAGGAAGTTCATTTTGTCTTTCAGCAAGCACTTTTATCATGAGTGGATATCTTATCAAAAGCTTCTGTAGCTATTGAAAGTAAATAATAATGTTTTCCTTTAAATATATTAATATGTCAAAGCATAGCATTTAAGTTCTAACAGTAAACCAGTTTGTTTCTTAGAATAAAGCCTCTGTGTTATATATTTAATAACTTTTATGTGTAGATATCGTTATAAAGACAAACATATATTTGCATCTAACTGTGTGAGTTGATGTTAGTCTCTAATTATTCTTCTCTAAACTATCTCACTAGTATGGGTATAGTCATAAAACAACATGTGTAGAATTCTTTCATTTGGTATTTTATGGAAGAATTTGTACAAGAATAGAATTTATCTGGTCCTTGAATACTTCTTCAAATAACCTGCAAACCCTCCAGGACTGGAGATTTTATTTTTTAAATTTTTTTTGTTTTATTATTCATATGTGCATACAAGGCTTGAGTCATTTCTCCCGCCTGCCCCCACCCCCTCCCTTACCACCCACTCCGCCCCCTCCCTCTCCCCCCCCTCAATACCCAGCAGAAACTATTTTGCCCTTATTTCTAATTTTGTTGAAGAGAGAGTATAAGCAATAATAGGAAGGAACAAGGGTTTTTGCTAGTTGAGATAAGGATAGCTATACAGGGCATTGACTCACATTGATTTCCTGTGCATGTGTGTTACCTTCTAGGTTAATTCTTTTTGATCTAACCTTTTCTCTAGTTCCTGGTCCTCTTCTCCTATTGGCCTCAGTTGCTTTTAAGGTATCTGCTTTAGTTTCTCTGAGTTAAGGACAACAAATGCTAGCTAGTTTTTTAGGTGTCTTACCTATCCTCACCCCTTCCTGTGTGCTCTCGCTTTTATCATGTGCTCATAGTCCAATCCCCTTGTTGTGTTTGCCCTTGATCTAATGTTTACATATGAGGGAGAACATATGATTTTTGGTCTTTTGGGCCAGGCTAACCTCACTCAGAATGATGTTCTCCAATTCCATCCATTTACCAGTAAATGATAACATTTCGTTCTTCTTCATGGCTGCATAAAATTCCATTGTGTATAGATACCACATTTTCTTAATCCATTTGTCAGTGGTGGGGCATCTTGGCTGTTTCCATAACTTGGCTATTGTGAATAGTGCCGCAATAAACATGGATGTGCAGGTGCCTCTGGAGTAACCTGTGTCACAAGGACTGGAGATTTTAAACTTATTGGTTCAATTACATTAATGATTATTAGACCAGTTAAGTTTTCTTACATAGTCAATTTTGGCAAATTTTGTATGTGCATGTAGCTATGTGTGTGTGTTTACTATATGCAAAATATTCTTCACAATTAACAGAATAAAATTGTTCATAATCTCCTGTCATTATCCGTTTAAATCTTTCCATTATCTTCTTGCTATGACTCTTTTCATTAACTATATGTACATATTTTCTTTCACTTTTTTGCTTTGATTAATTTTCACAGAACTTGATCTACTTTCTTTGCTTTTGTATACATATGCATACATATATAACTTTGTATTTTTTCTCATTGGTATATACTTATTTTACTACTTCCTTCTTTCTTTGCATTTTTAAGCTCTTACATTATATACTTAGCTCATTAATTTTGGCCTTTTCTTCCTACATAAGGTTTGAAAGTTTGGTCAATGCTTTTTAGCTAGATCCCAAAAGTTTTGAGATGAATATTTTTATTATGCAGCTTTAAGTGTTTATAATCAACATCATTGCTTTTGTTTGAGCCATGAATTTCTTTTAGAAATGCGCCTTTTAATTTCTTTGACCAAATGAAGTTTCTTTTGTTATCTTGTTGAAAATGTAGCCTAACTAATTTATATTGGAGTCAAAGTATACTTGAAAGCAATTCCTTTGAATTTATTGAAGCTGGCTTTAAAACTTTGTTTTCTTTTCATACTTGAAAAGAATGTGTAGTGTCTCATTATATGATGTTCTATTATACTTTTAAATAAGTGCATTAGATTTACAATCCAATAGTACTTTTTTTTGTCAATATTTTGTCTTCTAGAACTATCACTTACAGAAATAGGTATGTGAAAATTCCCCAGTACGTTGATGGGTTTGGCAATTTCTCATTGCAGATCTGTATATTTTTGCTTTATTAATATGTCATAATGTGGGGATCCTATGTTAGGGGTACTTATTAATACTTTTGTTTTAAATTTTTAGTTTATTTAGACAGTAAATCAAAGTTTCTTTGGAATAAACACTCATTTCTATTAGACATACATCTAAAAAGACTGAGTAGATAATTGCCAACAGTTTTGAAAATGGCTATCACAGTTTGCCTACTCACCAGAAATGTAAGTTCCAGTAGCTTCAGATCCTTGTCAACTATAGATATTGTCACATTAATTACTTTTAGCCATCCTCAGTGGATATAGATGTCTTATGGAGGTTATACATTGTTATGATGACTAATTACATGAAGCATCTTTTCATTTTCTCTACTGGCTATTTGAATATCGTCAGTCATGAAGAGCATGCTCACACTTTTTGTCCATTTGAGGCTAGGCTTTTCAATCAGTTTTGAGAGAGTTTTTAAATTATACTTTAGATACTCATGCTCATTCTTTGGCATATTGATGAATTGCAGATATCCTTTTCCAAACTGTGACTTACCTTTTCATTTAATTAATGATTTCTTCTAATAAGAATATCTGATTAACTTACTTAATTTCATGATATCAATTTTATAGCTAAATCAAAAACACTTAGTTTTAAGAATTGAGTCCTATTTAAGAAAAAATTTTGCCTACCTAGTGAAATTTACTCAAAGATTAGTTGTTTTATTATTCATATTTAAGCTTGTATTTTATCTCAAATTACTTTTTGTGTATGATCTGATATATAGGTCACCGTTCATTTCTTCCACACAGTACCTAATCAATCAAGTTTTTTTTTAATTAAACAGGTATCTGGACACTATTGCATTATATTAGGTACTTTATTGTAAATCAGGTAACTGTATAAATATGAATTTGTTTTAGACTCCATTCCTTTTGTGTATCACTGAATTTGAGTTGCTGTTATTTTGTCTGGGACTTTTGAACATGTTTATTTGCTAATAGTTTGATTAGGATTATTGATTCTATGCTTATTGAGAAATATCAGTCTCTAGTTTTTGTTCTTGTATTGTACATACCAGATTTTGGTGTCAAAATTATGCAAGAAATTCTTCTCTTGAATATTTTTATGATATTAGTATTATATTTGTTTCCCATGTTTTGAAAGTTATTTCAGAAATCCTTCTGGGTCTGGATCTTTTTTGGGAATGTTTTTATTTTGAGTAAATTTCTTTAATAGATATTTTATATTTTATATTCTTCTGTGTCACTTGGTTTCTTCTCTGATTCAAGGGTTGTTTAGAAATATATTCTTTAATTTCTAAACACGTGGGAATTTTTTAATTATTATTATTTATTTCTATTTTAATCCTATTATGATGCAAATTTTTGAATTTCTTGAGACTTCTCTATTCCCAATATATGATCTTTTGGGGAAAATGTTTATTTTGCCCTTAGATTATGTAGTGTGTGGTTTAATATGTATATGCACCATATATATTCGTAGGGTCAAAGTCATTAATTATGTTAGTGGAATCATTTATCTTCTCACTGATTTTTACACTTGTTTTATGAGAATACCAAGAAACATGTATTTAAATCTTCAACTATATTTGTGAATTCATCAATTACTTCTTTTATTACTCTAAACTTTGAATTATGTTAGTAAGGATACAAATTTAGGATTGTCCTGTTGATTTATGGAATTAATCCTTGTATCATTATGAAGTATTTTTTATCGCTATCCAGTAGCACTTGTTGCAGTAATGTTTACCTGCTATTAATGTAGTCTCATGGACTAGCTTTTGGTTATTATTTGCATAGTGTATTTTTCCAACCTTTCCCTTTTTGTTATTGGTCATCTTTTGTCACCATAACGCATACTTTTTAAATTTTTTTGGTGGTACTGTAGTTTGAACCCAGGACCTTGTGCTCATGTGCTCTACCACTTGAGCCATGTCCTTTGCTCTTTTGCATTTTTTTACAAATAGGAACTCATGCTTTCTGGCCTGGGCCAGCTTCAAACTGCGACCTCCTATCTATGGCTCCCACATAGATGGAGTTACAGGCTTGAGATAATCAACTTATAAAGAAAAAAGTTTTGACTCACGGCGTTGAAGGTTTCAGTCCATGATTGATTAAACTCGTAACTTTTGGGTCTATGGTAAGGCAAGGCAGCACATCAGACATCATGTAGAAGAGCAAAGCCCTTCACCACATAGCCAGGATAAGAAATAGAAAGAGGAAGGGCATGGGTTCCATTGTCCCCTTCCCACAGTGACAGAAGCCTCCCACTAGGCCTCACCCCTTAAAGTTTCCACTGTCTCCCAACAGCACTCTAAGGAATAAGCCTTTACCATATGAGCCTTTGGGGGACATTTTATAACACCTTTTATATTTAGAGTATTTCTTTTTTAAAGAGAATTTTTAATCCATTTGCATTTAATTAGATTGTTGATTATTTGGTGTCTTAGTCAGTTCAGTCTACTATAACAAAGAAGCCATAGAACGGATAGCCTAAAACATGGACATTTATTTCTTATGATTCTGGAGGCTGGGAGATTCAAAATAAAAATGCCAACAGATCCGTGTCTGGTGAAGGCCAGCTTCCTGGTTGGTTGACAGCCACTTTCTCACTGCTTATCTCCACATGGCCAGGAGAGAAATTTTCAGTCTCTTTCTCTTATAAGGACACTACTCCAATCACAGGTGCTCCACTCTTAGACATCGTCTAAACCTAAGTCTCTGCCTCCCAACAACTCTGCTTCCTCTGGATGTTAAGGTTTCAGCATATGAATTTTGGAGGACCCCAAACATGTAGTCCATTACAATTAGGCCTAATTTGTTAAGTTGCACATTATTTTCTCTTCATTCAATATCTTTGTTTTTTTTTTCTTGCTTTCCTTTAAATCAACCATTTTACTTTTTGTCTATATTGTTTTTTGAAATCTTAAAATTTTTATTATTTTAATGGTTATTATACATATTACAATTTGCCTTGTTGGCTTATTACAATCTGCCTTGAGTTATTACTTTTACCTATTCTAAAGCAAAACTTTAAAATAGTTTACTCCTATGTCATGAATTTTCTTAAGTGTCAACTGTGTATACAAGAACGTAAGCCTCATTACTATGTTCTCAGAACAGTACAGCTACTGAAAGGAATTCTTAATTGTTTAGTCTTTGGGGCACTATTTCTTGAAAGACATCTTGGGATATCTTCTTGTGCATAGCATTGGCATCACTCAATAGCATAACATAAATTTGTACAAAGATTTTTAGGTCATTTCTCTGGGATTTCTTCATGTCTGAGAAATTTCCTGTGTAGTTCCTCTTGATTTGCTAGTTTTAAACTAGTAAGATTAGCACTTTCTGTTTAGCCTCAACTACTCTGTACTATGAATGGAAAATGTCCAGAAAAGAAAAGGTCAAGGTGAAACGTGGAGATCATGCCTGTGTTTTGTCTCTCGAGGCTTATGAGTCCTCAAGACCTCATCAAAAGTCTGTAATTGTTTGCTTTTCAGAGACTTCAGTTGCTTCCTATATTTTTCCAGGTTTTATCCTCTGAGAAGGATTGAACTGGAAGTCTCTCACCATCATGTGTTACATCTCAGATTATTTATCTCAGATCATCTTCTTTCTTAAGATACATCCTTTAGAATTGCCTTCAATGCAGGTCTTTTGATAAATTATCAGTAGTTGTTGGTTTGAAAATGGCATTTATTAAACATAATAAAATAGTTTGCTGGATATGGAATTCCAGATTGCTGAATTTTTATTTTCTCATTTATGTTTAAAATATTATCTTATTGTCTTTTCTTTCTGCTAAAAAGGCAGTGGGAAGTATAGCCATCAATTATTTGTAGGTGAACTCTTCTTTTCTTCTCTTAGGACTACTTCTGTTTCTAACCCCAATGTTAGTGTCCTCTGTTCTTGAGTTCACTGTGACATACCTAAAAAAGTACTTTTTAAAATTTATTGTGTTTCAGTTTGTTAGGCTTCCTTCATCTGAGGATTAGGGTTTTTTCAAGAAAATTTTTAGTAATTATTTTTGCCAATAATAATTCTTCTATACTTTTTCTTTTATATTGAGTTAGAGATCAGGTCAGACATATGTCATATATTTTTACTGTACTCTCCATATCTTCTATGTTTGTTCATACTTTTCATTCTTTTTCAGTTTTTAGACTGAATAATGAGTTATTTAATCTTCTGTTTATTTAATCTCTCCAATGAGTTTTCATTTTGAATGATTCTGCTTTAGCTATTGTATTTTTTTATTTCTTGTACTGTTTGAAAAGTTCATAAATGTATGTATTTACCGTTCAAGTTTCTAATTTTCTGTTTTATTTCCCAAATGTGTTAAACATGTTATTTTATATTTTATGCTAGAAATTCTAATAGCTGAATTTTGCCTGATTCTGATATCTTATGTTTGGGATGATTCTCATTCATAAAACTTTGTGTCCTGAATGTTGTTTGATTTTTATAATTACTGATGTGAACTGCTCCTGTCACTTTTCTGTAGAAATGTTTCAAGTTAAATTATTTGTTTAGGGTTTTTCAATCCATAGAAGTAGTATGGATTCAGATTGTAAACCTGTATAGGTAACTTACTTGTGGTTAGTTAGTGATTCTCACAGATTTTTTTCCTCCCTTTACCCTCCAGCAAGGTTAAGACAGGCAAGTTGCACTGATTTCTTCTGTGTTGAGCAATTTATTTCTTATTTACCTTACCTTGTCGGAGTATCCCTTTAATGGCTGAATTTATGCAGAGGTGTCCTTTTAAATCATGTATGAGCCTGGTCTCAATATCCTGGGCTATTAACTCCATAGAGTCACTCCCCCTGCATTCTCCAGGGTTTTGCAGAACACCATGATGAAAGCTAGTTATCGTGCTTGCTTCTCTTCTTCTTGGTTTTAATTTGGTTTTGGCTTTGCAAATTCCTTCTTTTCATATCACCCCCTTGATTCTTTTATTATCTTATATAGTTTCATCAGTAGTTTGATTAAGATTATCTAGAACTAAAATACTATTTAACCGCTTATTAACTTGTGACATCTGTGTGGGAATTCAAACATCAATAAATCATAAATGTACAGCTTTATGAATTTTTACAAACTTTTGAATCAGTACCTCAATTTATTTACAAACAAAACAAACAAACAAAAACCACCAGCAATAATCTTGAAGTCTATATGGACTAGTCACTATCTTGCTTAAGGGTAAGTATCATTCTGAGTTTCAATCTCAAAAGTTAGTTTTACTTTTTTTAAATTTATGAATGTGTTGGTCAGGTTTTTGTTGTTATTGTTGCTATGACAAATGCCTGAGTGGTACTATTTAAATGAAGAAGAGTTTGATTTAATGCACAGTTTCAGGGGTTTCCTTGGTGAGCTTACTCCTTTGCTGTGAGCCTGAGGCAAAGCTGAAACACCAGGGTGGAAGGGCATATGGAGGGAGAAAGCTCCTCCCTCATGGCAGCCTGGAAGCAAAGGGTGGCAGAAAGGAAGGGTTGGGGATAATGGCACTCTGCCAGTGACTTCCTTTCTCCCACCTCCTAGTAGCCCATTCAGGTTGAAGTCATCAATGGGTTAATACATTGATGAGATTAGCACCCTCATGATCCAGTCCCCTCTCAATAACACCACCAACTGGAAACCAATCCTTCAATAAATGGACCTTTTGTGTCTTCATATTCAGACCAAAACAATGTAAAGATAATCCTACAGTATGTAATCTTTCATTTCTGTCTTCTTTCACACCATGACATATTGGAGAGATTCAGCTACATTGTGTATAACATAAATCAGTCATTCTCACTGCTTTACAATATTCATGTGAATATACCAGAATTTATTTAAACATTCTTCTATTGATAGTGCCCACACAGTACAGAACTGGGGAGCATAGCATTAGGATAACTTCTGGTTTGAGATTATTATAGATGTTGCTGCGTGTCTTTTAGTGAGCATGTGTGTGCATTCTGTTATGTGCAGAAGTAAGAATGGGATTGCTGAAGTATATTTTTTTAATTTCAAAATACTTTTAGTATTTTTAAATAAAAAAGGTCTAAAAAGAATAACTGTCAACCTTCTCCCACTTTCTAAAATAGCCAGTATGTCCTTATTTTTTTCCGTATTTAAACAAAAATATGCTAGTTACCAGAGGCTCATACCTATAATCTTAGCTACTTGTGAGACTGAAATCATGAGGATCAGAGTTCTAGGCCAGCACAAGCAAATAGTTCACAAGACTCCATCTGCAAAATAACCAGAACAAAATGGACTGAAGGCATGATTCAGCAATAGAATGCCTGCTTTGCAAGCATGAAGCCCTCAGTTCAAACCCTACCCCATACACAAAAAAACTCATAAAATATACATGATAGCATTTTTCCCCGTAAAAGTAAAATCATAAATTTCTCACTGACAATGGGTATTGCGAGTATGCCTTGAGGTATGAATTGAGCTGATCATCTTAAAGAACCGTGGAATCTTTTGGAGTAAGGGTTATTAATAAGTAGTCTACTCATTCACATGCTGCTGAGTACGTCCTATCTTAGTGTCTCAAAAGTTCTTTCAAGGCTTTCAGGATTTTATGGCAGTCTCCCTTACTCAGGGCTACTGAGTATAGCAAACTGGAAAAAAAACAAAGAAACTCAAGGGGAAGTAGAAATAATAAAGGATGTAGGACTTAATATTATGTCTGAGACAGAAATGAGGAAGAACCAACTCACATACTGAGGAAAGAATTGGGAGAGAACAAAACAGCAACAAAACAAAAGGCTTAAAGAAGGAAAGTCCAAAGAAAAAAGCATAAAGGAAGGGAGAAAATGTACAGCAGAGGAAACTTGTGATCAGTTTTCTACAACCAGCTACTGTTGGTTGAGGAATGATCCTAGGGACCTTTCTTAGCCCCACATTCATTTCTCCTATCCATTCTTCTACTATGGAGCAACCCTTTATAACCTAGGTAAAGCAGGTAGTTGAAAGAGAAATAAAGCACAGTACTTGACCTATTTTTCCTATAATTTGGGGAGTTGTAATGAAACTCTTAAGTAAAGCAGAACATCTCATTTTCTCCCTTTTAACCACTCAATCCACCTTCCCCTGGAGGTCCAATCTGAGCACTTTTTGTGGTAAGTGAGAAAGACTTACAACTGTCTCTTCCTGGGGAAGAGTTTGGACTCAGAACACCTTCTCCTTAGATACAGGGTAAAGAAAACAAAAGCAATGATGAGTGGGGAAGAATTACAGGGGATCCACAAATCTCTTTCAAGTCTTTACAGCCAGCCACTAAAAAACACAAGTGGCTCCATACAATCACTACCTTGAGCTCACCAAGCTACATAGATGAAATTCAAGGCAGGACCAGGTCAGGTCCTGCCTACAAGGTTAGATGTTGGATCCTACCCTTGACTAAAATGTGTCAGGACCAGGAGTAAAATTCAAGGCCATGCCTCTAAACAGACAGGGAGAAATCACAGTCATAGACAAGTCACTGTATCTGTTTAAGAGGATTTTAATCTAGATTTTTTTAGTTGGTTAATTTTTATTATAAATAATAAAATGTTAATGAAGTATACAAGGGAAAAATACTTATAAGTAAACCACCTATAATTAATGTTTGCATAAATACTATAGCAATCCACTTTCCTATCTGAAGTAACTGATTCTAATACTTTGATATATGGCTTCTATATAATCTCTCTGTTTATATAAGTATATAAAATGTTTTTTAAATTTTGCACATAAGCCAAAATTCTATTTTAATATCACATTAAATATTAAAATAAAATATAAATACATGATATATGACATACTTTGTGAGATATATACACACACACATATAAACATATATATCACTAATGTTATATAACATTGGTGAGGGAGAGAAAGGGAAAGCAAAAGAGTGCCCAACTACTGGTCAATATATATGGATTTAACCCACCCTGGAAAATCATTGTGTATTATCTTATGTAAAGATCCATCACAGATCAGCGTGGTGGTGGGCCTATAATACCAGAATTTGGGAAACTAAGGCAGGAAGATCTCGAGTTATAGGCCAGCCTGGGCTCCAGAATGAAATATATATATATATACACATATGTATATGCATATGTATAAAGATACTTATATATATATATAACTATCATCTTTACTTATCAAGCGTCTTTGGTTTAAAAAAAAAGTGTCACTTCTTACTTTAAAAAAAATATTGTCTGGTTACACTCCTAGGACGGGCCTGGGTCTCCATTCCGGGTTTGGGGCACATTTGGAGGCAGAAACTGACACAAAGCAGTGCCTCTGGCCCTGGGGATGGGGGGTGGGGGGCGAGGGGGTGCGGTCGGCTAAGCCCCGCCCCCTCTCCACAGCGGCCAATGGGCTCCCAGGACGAACCTCTCCTCTCTCCTTCTGCACTGCAGCTCGCCTCCCTCTACAAACCTCCCACCTAACTCCACCGCTATTCTCCAAATCCCTGGGCCTTCTGCCGGGTGTCCTTGTCACACCCCTACGGAGGACTCCCTTCCTCCTCCCAAGTACGCGGAGTGTGGAAATTGCCCAAAGGTGAGTCTTGTCCACAGAAGGTCTCTAGAACCCAAACAGGCCCAGGCGCCTCCCCCGAGCCCGCGGTGGCTCTGTGGTCCGGTGGGAGAGCAAGGGACCCCGCCGAGGTGCCCCCGAGACGCTGCCAAAGACGCCCGGGTCTTGGCCAGAGGCTGCTTGGGCCCAGGAGGCATATGTTTTTAAAGAGAGCGTTCCCTGAGGTTTCCTGCTGTTTCTACCTTTTTCTACAATACTGGCTCTTACTTGTTCCGTGCTGAATTTCATCTCCCGGGCCCTCACCACCAAACATCTAGTACATTTCTGCCTCTTTCAGGCATTTTTCTTCATGAAATTTTCAAAGCTAAGTAACAAAATCATTCAGTTTATCAAATGCCGACATTTTATCACGTTTGCTTTAGCACTCTCTCTCTCTCTCCCCCTCTCTCTCAACTCTCCTCTCCTCTCCTTCCCACACCCTGCCTTCTCTCATAAGTAATAAACAATTCAAACCTTTTTCTGCACCTAGTCTCACGCTCCCATCCTCAAAGGTAAGTTAGCTTGTATCCTTTTTGTCCTTTATTGTGTATGTTTATGTAATATATGCGTTTTTATTCCAAATTTAACATTTTTCTCCCAATGGAACCCTTAAGAGGCTTTAACCTGCAGTACTATTAGTCCTGACATTGACCATCAGAATGGGCTTAGTGAGCAGTCTGCGGCCTCGTTTAGCTGAGAAGTCCGGAGAAGCCAGGCTATCTTTGCTTGGTAGGATTCTGAATCCAGGTTTTCTTGGTCGTGTCCTTCTCAGCCCCTCTACCTAAACCCATATAGCCCTGTTGGTTGATGCTTTTATGATTCAGTTTGGAGGAAGGGCATTGGGGAAAGGAAGTGTGGCTTGTGTTTGAACCAAAACCCCAGTTAGGACTGAAAGGTGTTCATCTTCCTGAAATACGATATACAAAATCTTAGATTGATTTCAATATTTATTTTATTTAACACTCACACAATGTTACTGTACAGCAGGAATTGATCTGAGAATCAATATTGCTCCCATCTAATTTAAGCTTTGCATCTGTAATAAAGCTATTAGTTCATTGTCCCATTTTATAGGAAATAAAACTGAGGTGCAGATGAGTTAAATAAATTGTTCAAAGTTACACAACTGGTAAAGTGTAGCAATGAGATTTGAATCCAGCCCATCCTGCATTTCACGTGCTAGTGATAGCTCCTGTAACAAGGTGAAGTCACCACACAGCACTGGAACAGGCAATTTATAGAGGGAGGAGTAACTGTGAACTGATTATTATTTGTTTGAAATATGTCATTTTGAAATTACAAGAGCCATACATACAACAGTGCAATTAATACAGTTATATAAAGAGTTGTTCCTCCTCTTCTGCTCAGATTAAACAAGACTGGCAGGTGGGAATGCCTTTACCCTTCTCTCCACCATAATATGTACACAAGCTTTCTCCACCGCCACCACCACCACCACACGCTCCCTTACAAAAACGATAGCTTATCCATCAATTTCTACAGTTCATATTTTTTCCCTCGGCAATAAATAAAGGCTCATTTCCCCCAACACTAAAATAGAGATTTAAAATTTTCAAAGAACCGAATAATAGTCCACAGAATATATGTCCCATGATTTGTTCAGCCTTTTCCTTACTAGTAAGTAGACATGAATTAGCGTTTATGCCCTTAATAAAACACCTATCCTCAGTGCTAGGATGGGACCTCAGGGCTTCCCTAATCCACCGCAATGCCTAGCCGCTAGGGACAGCGACACAAAGAAGCGCTGTCCCCAGCCAAGCACCGCCCCTCGAGCTCCCACTCCAGCCGGGAGGAAGTGGGGAGGAGGAGACTGCTCGGGAAACCCCTCCTCTCCTCTGGCTCGGGTCCCTCCCCGCTCCGGGCTCAAAGCTCGCAGCTCGGCGGCTGGTCAGTGCTCTGCAGGGAAGCCCCTTCCCCGCCAGACTGTGCGTCGCTCGCAGCGGTACGCCCTGTCCCCTCCCAGCTGCCCGGTGGAAATTGCAGGGAAACCTGGTGAGTGGCCCCCTCCGAAATCATCGCGGGCTGGAGAAGGGGCCGCTGGTGGTGGACTCGGCCCAGTGTTGGGGGCGGGCGTGGCGGGAAGGCGGGGGGCCCGGGGGCCCTGGCGACCTGCGGTAGCCGGCGCGCCTCGAGCCTCACCGTGCCCACATCTGGGCCAGGGGCTCCCGTGGCACTGTGTGACCGTGATTTTTCTCTGCTCCGGTGCTGCATCCCCCAGTGTCGCATTGCTCCTGCTTTTCAGGTTCTTGCATTGATGTTTGCGTGTGCTTGCTTTGTGTGGTCGTGTTCCAGACAGGCCTGACCTCGAGAGGCGGCGTGTAATCCACGGCTTTAGTAGATGAGAAAGCCATAGCCCAGGGAGGGGGCTGGGCTTGCTCAGGGTCACACAGGTAGCTGGTGACCAAGCATCACTTCTGTTCCACTACCCTCTGATCTTTGAAAATAGGGTCTCTGGGACTAAGATCCCTCATTCACTTGCACTGTCCGCTGGAGACTGGCGTGTGAGAGAGTGGAGGTGGAGGAAGGGGCAGTGGGCTGCATACCCCTACTTCATACAAGAGCTCGGTGCCAGCACCCTGGAGAATTCGCTGCCAACCAAGCAAAGCTTTTCCCTCCCATCCCCCCAGCCCCTGGCCCCAGCCCCTCCTCTGACGTCACCCACAGCTCTTTACTGACTGGCTCAGAGCAGTGGAGGAAAGGAGGGGAGAGGGGAGCCAGTCCAGGCTCCAAGCTTCCTACTGACAGCCCCTGAGAATTTGGGACGACCTTTCTCACACACTGCCCATTTGGTAACCCTCTTAGGCAACCTAACAAAGTGCTAGGAGGAGACAGCACCTGGACTTGAAAAAAAGCAAAAAATAGATCTCTTCAATCCTGGGCAAGGGCTCCTTAATTATATTGTTCTCCTGAGAGTGAGCCAATGGGAGAAATGACAAATATGAGCAAGAAAAAGACAGAAAGCTCCAGGGAACACATGATTTGAGGAGTATAGTAACATAGAAATAAGAGAATTAAAAAAACAAAGTTTTGAATCCTTACTTCTGTGGGCAAAGGGAGAGGTGAGTGAACAGGGGGCTTCCAAGATATTAGAAAAGGTTTGGGTTCTTGGTTTTTTGTTATTTTAATCTGAGTGGGTAAGTAAATGGGAGTTTGTTTAATGTTTTAAGTTCTTATTTTACTGTCTGTATCCTTCCATGTGCATTACACATTGTTTAAGATGCATGAATTAAACCATTTTTCAAGTTAAAATTAAAGAAGTAATATGTAGAGGGAATGTCTTGGTTTGAATGCAAAAGAAAGGGTTGAATCAGTCCCAATTCTGATTGTAGAAGTTGGTGGCCATTGGACAAGATACTGGATGCACAAAGGAAAAGAAACAAAGGGTTCATGGAAAAATTATGAAGATGAGAATTGGAGATCTGTGTTTTCAGGGTCAGCCTGGCTATTTGCTGAAGGTGTGGTCTTAGGTTTGCCCTTACCTACACATCCATCATTCAATCATCCATCATAAAATACCTATTATTTCTCCTGGGAAATGCAAAAAATAAAATGCATTCTCTAACCTGACTTTCTTTAAGTCTCAGGATCTGATTGTAGCAAGTTCAAAGGGACCACAGGTGGGAACAGGGGAGAAAAAGTAGGAACCACAATTCAAAGGACGCAGATTTGTTTGAAGACAAAGAAAACATTTTACCTCTTCTCTCCCCAATGTAATTAAGGTTAGCATGTTGAAATATGGCCTCCATAGATTTTCTATGCATATGAAGACTGGTATTAACAGATGCTTACGTATGCTTAGTGCCTAAGCATGTGGACTCCTGCAACATATTTCCTGGATCTGGATCCAAAATCCACCACTTACCACCAATGTGACCTTCAGCAAGTAGCAAATATTTTGGCCAGAAATTTGGTGGTTGTTGGTTTTTTTTTAAATCCATTAAATGGGGATAGTGATAATATATATCACATAGGTTTATGGTCAGGAATAAATGACATAAATCATGTATTATAATGCAAAAGCATCAGTAAGTCTGTATTGCTAACACTAATACTACTACCGTTATTGCTACTTTTATTGCCATTATCTTTATCCACATAAAAAATGGGCTCATCCACACTTGGTGAAAGCATGAGCTGAGAGAAGGGTCTAATGGGCAGTTCCTTAGGGAATGTGTGTGGGTGGCTGGAGACATGCCATAGGATGTCATGCTGGGTACAGTGGAGTGTCTGGGTGATATGTGGAATTTAGATAAGTGTGGGATTGGGTTAAAGATCCTAAACCCACAAGAGTTGAAAATGATAGTAGGAAACATTCCTTGTCTTTGATCTGTGTCTAGGCTTTAATTTACCTCTTTCCATTTCTAGTTCCTTACACATATACCTTTAATGTTGCTACATTATATCTGTAAGTAAGGTTTTAGAAGAGCAATGGCTTAGTCTAAGGAGAAGCACATCTTTGAAACCAAATTATCAGGTTACTTTTGAAAGAATGCAGATAGTTTCGGTCCTTAGATTATGACAGTGTCCCCATAGCCTAATAGCATTGGACATCATTAGCCACCTTCACAGTCTTCTTCATCTTCACCTTCTTTTCTGTCTCCTCCTCTTCCTCCTAGTTAATCTTTTTGACAATCTTATGGGCAACATACGTTGTTTTCCATGGCCTTAGTAGTGACATTGGGCATTGTTTTTATAGAAGTGGCCATTGAAATTTCCTTCTCTGTGTATGTCCTCACTTAGAAGAGTAGGATTTCCATAGATAGAAAGATGGGAGAGGGAAAGGGACAGAAAGAGAAGGAAGTAGGTCCTGACCCCAGCTGCCCAGACATCTGAAAGCTGCAGGGAGAGAGGGAGCAGGGGATAAAGCTGGAAAGTTTAAGTTGCTGCTCACCCTTGAGCCTTTCAGACCAGAAGGATGGAGTTAAGATTTTACCCTGTGGGTTTCTCTTTAAGGGCAATAATATGATAAGAGTGGATTTAGAAGAATAAAGGTAGGAACAGACTCTGGTGACTTGGAAACTGGATTGGTTTAGTTCAGACATGAATTATTAAAGACCTAAACTAGGTTGATGGCAGTGCGATTAGAAATTGTGAACAAGTACATCGGCAGGACTTGTGACCAGATGGATATGGGAAAAATAGGAGGAGGGGACATACTGTGATTCTGTACACTTTAACGTCCTGGTAATTTGTAGAGACCAGAACGGACAGGGAAGTTGAGATAAACTTCCCATTAGTCAACTATTGGCTGTATCTTCTCAGTATTCTCTCGCGTGGGTAGGTAGTTAATGCAATTTATCCTGATAGAGATATTTTTTAATTTAGGGCTTCTTTGGTCTTAGGGACTAGCTATAATTGGCCATGTGTTCTTTCAGTGGGGTCTTAAGCTTATTATTTACTCAGGAACAGGATTTTTCCATTAATTGCTGTGGAAGGCATGTTTTCTCTATCAAGGACTTTTTCAAGGGCCACAGAGATATTTAAGAAACCAATATAATTATTAGCACCAGTATTAGCATTAGTCTTAGTATCAGCTGCAAAATAGGAAAATTATAAATTCACAATCAATAGATGCTCACACCAATGTTTGTAAAACCTAACATTAGATTAGATTTTTTTACTTTGCAAAAATTCCTTATTATTTAAAATACTTAAAAGATTTACTCTTTTGTGTTATTTATTTATTATTTATTTATTGTAGCACTGAACCCAGGGCCTCTCACTTGCTAGGCTAGTGCTCTACCATTTCAGCTCCTAGCCCTTAGCAATTTACTCTTAACTGAGTAAGTATAAGCATATATGTGTATGTGTGTGTACATGTAATTAAATACTGATGAAAGATTTTGGAACTCACGGTGAAGAAGAAGCAAAGGATATTTGTGAGTTCACAGAGAGACATACCTTCTCAGCTGTAACCCAGGTGCCAGTAAGACTTTGCTATCATTTCCTAGCTTCTTACCTTGTTCTGGTTGTGTGGGACTTGGATTGAAGCCACAGACAGCTTCCACTTTTCTCTTACTCAGCCTGTGACTTTGACCAAAAAACCGTCTCTTGGACATCTCTTAGTCTCTTAGTCTGCTCAGATTGAATTTCAAAGTGCTCCAAGTTGAGATTAATAAGACCACTGTGGGGTGTAAGAAGGCTGGGACAAGTGTCACCTGTTACACATTGTATTAGTTTCCAGGCTGCCACACCATATGATCAAAACTAGAGAGGCTTTAAACAATAGAATTTTATTCACTCACAGTCTGGAGGCTTAGAATTTCAAAATCCAAGTTTCAACAATGCTGGTTTACTCTGGAGATTCAGAGGCAGGATATATTCCATGCTTCTCTTAGCTTCTGGTTTTGCCAGCAGTTCTTGGTGCTCTTTGACTTATAGACACATTATCCTGTTTTCTGCCTCCATGTTCTGATAGCAATTTTCCTGAATGTCTCTGTCTCTCTGTATCCAAATTTCTGCTTCTTATAATGATATCAGTCATTGGACTAGATCCATCCATATCTAATATGGCCTCATCTTAACTTGATTACATCTGAAGAGACCCTATTTCCAAATAAGTTCACATGCACAAATACTAAGGGTTAGGACTTTGAAGTATTTCTTTAAGAGACGTGATTCTACCTCCACTCTTGTTTGTTTCCTTCTGTGTTAGAAAAGTGTCATACTAATTTTTACCACCAAAAGTTTAAGAGGCCAAGACATGAAAAGGTCTCCTGGATTGTAGACACAGACACTGAAACTTGAATCATTTCAGTGTTTTACTATCCACTGAGTGGCAAGACTGCCCTAGATAGTGAAAAGCCACTTTGCTTGTTTTTCTGGTTTGTTTACCCATTCTTCACCAAGCTGAAACTTTGCTTCTTTTCTCTACAGAAACCGATAGAGCCATGGCGACTCCCTCTGCTGCCTTTGAGGCCCTTATGAATGGAGTGACAAGCTGGGATCTCCCTGAAGATGCTGTCCCATGTGAACTGCTTCTTATAGGCGAGGCCTCATTTCCTGTGATGGTGAATGATGTAGGCCAGGTGCTCATTGCTGCCTCCTCCTATGGTCGAGGTCGCCTGGTGGTTGTATCCCATGAGGACTACTTGGTGGAAGCCCAGCTCACTCCCTTTCTTCTCAATGCTGTGGGTTGGCTTTGTTCCTCCCCTGGGGCTGCCATTGGTGTACACCCATCTCTGGCACCATTGGTCAAAATCCTTGAGGGCTCTGGAGTAGAGGCAAAGATTGAACCAGAAGTGAATGACTCCCTGGGAGTTTACTGTATTGATGCCTACAATGAAACCATGACTGAAAAGCTGGTCCAGTTTATGAAACGTGGAGGGGGCTTGCTCATGGGAGGCCAAGCCTGGGATTGGGCCAACCAGGGTGAAGATGAAAGGGTTCTGTTCACATTTCCTGGGAACCTGGTGACCAGTGTAGCTGGCGTGTACTTCACTGACAACAAAGGAGACACAAGTTTCTTTAAAGTCTCCAAGAAGATGCCTAAGATCCCAGTCTTAGTTAGGTGAGTACCTTACCCCAGTGGAAGTCGGTCCCAGATTAAAAAGCAGACATGGCTTTTATTGCCAGGTTGTTTCCAGGGTAGCAAAAAGGAATTTGAAACTTTGATTTACCACAGGTCAACTAGATTTTTAAAATACTCCAGGGAGCACGGTCTTCATTGCCACTGTCTTCCTAGACCAGACCATTTACCTCTTCAAGAGGAGGAACTCCTTATTGACCATTGTATCCTTCAGAGTCTAGCCTAATCACCATATTGGTGACCCCAAGAGTTGGCATGATTAATTCAGGAAGATACATAGCATTTTTATTTTGACCGAAAAGGAAAACATAGAAAGAAAAAATAAAGGACTCCACAGGCCAAAAGAACTTCCAGCCACATATGGTTAGGATGGGAATAAGAAGCAGAGTATTCAGAAGTTGAAATAGTGAAGTGGATGGTACAAGGTCTATGTGCTAAATGTAGGATTTAGGAGAAATCCTTAAAAAATAAGAAAACTGCCAAATTAATGGAGATAAATATGAGCATGAACCCTCAAGTAGTTTGCAAACAATATCAAGGCAGATATTGTTATTTAGAATGAGGATTCACACATCCCTGGAGATCACTGAGAGTTACATGCTAGATATATGTAGCATAGCATAAATCATAAAATCAAAAGTTGGTTAGTTAAATAATCAATAAAATTGATAAACTGCTGGAAAGACTTATATGACTATATGAGAGATAACACAAATTAAAAATTTCAAAAGTGGGTAATGAGATTTTAATATAGCACCTGTAGACATTAAAAGGAAAATAAGAAAATATTGCAACTTTTATGCCAATAATTTTGTCTATTTAGATGAAATAGACAGAATTCCTGACAGACGCAAATTGCCAAAATAGACACAAGAAAGAAAAAAAAAGAAGAAAAGCATATGCCAAATAAGTTGAATTCTAATGAAAACATCTCAGCACTAAATGCAGTTCAATATCCTGGATTACATCAGCAGAAAAACTGAAATTTATATAAAGGCTAGAGTTTAGTTGAAAGTATTTTACCATTGTTAGAATCTTAATTTTTCCAAGTATACCATATGTTAACACTAGGGAAACTGGGTCAAAGGTATATACAAACTCTGCACTATATTTGAACCTTTGAATTTTAAAATTTCAAAATAAAATTTATTTAAAACCAATAATACCACGAAGAAAACACCAGGCCCTGATAGCATTACTAATGAATTTTACCTAATGTTTAAGGAACAAATTAAATCAACTCTATATCTAAGCTCTACCATAAAGTTGAAAAGGAGGAAAATTTCCCCAACTTGATTTATTAAATGAGCATTTTTCTCATACTAAAACCACAGAAAGACATTGGGAGAAAAGAATCCCTCGTGACATGGATGCGCAGTTCTTTTTTTTATTATTATTTTTCTTTTTTTATTGTTTATTCATATGTGTATACATTGTTTGGGCCATCTCTCCCCCCTATCCCCCACATCTGCCCCACCCTCCTCACTTCCAGGCAGAACCTGTTCTGCCCTCTTCTTCAATTTTGTTGAAGAGAAAACGTAAGAGATAACATAGCATTTTTGCTAGCTTGAGATAAGGATAGCTATACAGAGAGATTCCTAGCATTGCTTCCATGCACATGAATTGGTGTAAATTACAACATGAACTGGTTCATCTCTACCAGACCTCTTCACTACTTCCCGGTCACCTTCCCATAGTGATCTCTGTCAGTTTAAGATTACTTTATTATCTCCTCTACAGTGGGCACATCAAACACTTTCAAATTTTAGGTTTCCTTCCCTTTCCCTATTCCTCCTGTATACATTCTCCCCTTATCATGTGATCTATGTCCAATAATATTACTGCATTTGCTTTGGGTCTGTAACCTGCACATGAGGGACAACATACGATTTTTGGCCTTCTGAGCCTGGCAAACTTCACTTAAGATGATGTTCTCCAGTTTCATCCATTTACTTATGAATGATAAAATTTCATTCTTCTTCATGGTGAGTAAAATTCCACTGGCATAAATACCACATTTTCTTAATCTAGTCATCAGTAGTGAGGCATCTTGGCTGTTTCCATAACTTGGCTATTGTGAATAGTGCTGCAATAGACATGGGTGTGCAGGTGCCTTTGGAATAATCTGAGTCACATTCCTTTGGGTATATCCCCAGGAGTGGTATTGCTGGATCATATGGCAGATCTATGTTTAGCTTTTTAAGCAGTCTCCATATTGTTTTCCAAAGTGGTTTACTAGCTTACATTCCCACCAGCAGTGTATGAAAGTTCCTTTTTCCCTCACATCCTCACCAACATTTGTTGTTGGTGGTGTTTTTGATGATAGCTATTCTAACAGGAGTAAGGTGGAATCTTAGTGTGGTTTTGATTTGCATTTTCTTTATGGCCAGGAATAGTGAGCATTTTTTCATGTGTTTTTTGACCATTTGGATTTTATCCATTGAAAAAGTTCCATTTATTTTGGTTGCCTACTTCTTTATTGGTTCATTGATTTTGGGGGAGTTTAGTTTTTGAGCTTCCTGTATATTCTGGTTATCAGTCCTTTGTCTGATGTATAGCCAGCGAATATTTTCTTCCACTCTGTGGGTTGTCTCTTCAATTTAGAGATCATTTTCTTTGTTAGGCAGAAGCTTTTTAATTTCATGTAGTCCCATTTGTCCACCCTTTCTTTTAGTTGCTGGGCTGGTGAAGTTCTACTAAGGAATTCTTTGCCTAAACCTATTACTTCCAGAGTATTCCCTGCTCTTTCCTGTACTAACTTCAGAGTTTCGGGTCTGATATCAATGTCCTTAATCCACTTTGAGTTGATATTAGTACAGGGTGATAAACATAGATCTAGTTTCAGTTTTCTGCTGGCAGATAACCGCTTTTCCCAGCAACATTTGTTGAAGCAGAGCTCTATTCTCAATTGTATGTTTTTGGTGCCTTTGTCAAAAATTAGGTGGGCATAGCTGTGTGGATTCATATCTGGTTCCTCTATTCTGTTCCACTGGTCTTCATATCTGTTTTTAGGATGCACAATTCTTCATAAAATATTAGCAAATAGAAAATTATGCTATATCATTACTAAATAGGGTTATAATAGGTGTAGCTTATTTAACATCTATTTAACCTGTTTTAACATCTAAAAAACTAATTAATTTACCATATTAACAGAAAAATGAGAAAGTTATGTAATTCAATGGATGCATAAATCCCTGACAAAATAAAATGCTAAATCATGATAAAATTTCAGCTAACTAGAAATAAAATGGAAGTTCTTCAGTTTAATATGAGGCCATCTAGTTAAAAACATCATTAATGGTGAACTACTGAATGTTTTACTCCTAGGATTGAGAACAGGGAAAGGAAAAGTACCTTCTCTCATCCATCTGTTTTGGATTGTACTGAAGCTTTATCCAATTCAATAAGAGAAGGAAAAGAAGGCATAGAGATTGAAAACTAAGAGATAAATTTGTGTTTGTATATATACAATTGTATATACTTATACACAATTTCACACTATACTAGTCCCTCTTATTTCTGGGACTTATATTCCAAGACCCTCAGTGAATGCCTCAAACTTCACATAGTACCAAGCCCTAAATATAGTAATTTTTTTCTTATATACACATAACTGTAATAAAGTTTAATCTATAAAGTAGGTATGGTAAGAGAATAACAGCAACAATAACAAAATGGAACAATTATACAATACGCTCTAATAAAAAGTATGTGAATGTAGCCTCTCTCAAAATACCTTATTGTACTGTACTCATCCTTCTCGTCATGAAATGAGATGACAGTTCTTATGTGATGAGGTGAAGTGAATTAATGGCATAGTTATTAGGATGTAGCATTGCATTACTACTACATAAGGGTGGATTGCACACAAACACCGTGATACCCCAACACTCATTCTGATAACCATGATGGCTACTAAGTAACCAAGGGTGGGTAGAATATGCAGTGGAAACACTGGACCAAGGAATGATTCATGCCCACCATGGAGCAGAAGGTGAAAGATTTTATATTACTCAGAATGGGCACTAATTAAAACATGAATCATGTATTTCTGGAATTTTCTTGTAAATATTTTTGAACCACAACTGAAACTGCAGAAAGTAAAGCAGTAAATAAGGAGAGATTACTGTACATATTTTCTAGAACAGTGAGTAAAAAACACAAGGAAAGTTTGACTCAGTCTTAGAAAATAAATTACAAAGAAAGCAAAAAAAAAGTATTTTAGACATTTAGAAGATTATTAAATGACAAGGTTCATTGTAACATAGTCAGCAAAGCATTTCCTAGAGTAGAACTATTTTCTACTCTAGATGTATGTAAACAAAACATAATCATTTATATTAAAAAAATCTACAGAAAAACTGTTGCATTAATTGACTACAGCCAGGCTGTAGGATACAAAAATCAGTTACATTTTTATATATTAAGCAACTAAAATTGGTAATTGAAAATAAATATGCAATCATTTATAGTAGAACCCAAAATTATGAGATACTACAGGTTAAATTTAACAAAATATGTATCAAGACTTATAGACTGAAAACTATAAAACATCACAGAGATAAATGAAACAAAACCTAAAGAAATGGAGAAATTAGCACTGTTGCTAAGTTGTCAGTTTTTTCCCAAATGACATACAAACCAAATGGAGTCCCATAAAGTTCAAATTCATTCTGAAGTTAATATGCAATATATTATATATTATATATTATAATAGGAGGAAAAACTAAAATAACTGAAACGTATTTTGAAAATGAAGAACAAAGATGGAAGAGCTATATTATCTAATTTCAAAACTTTCTAGAAAGTTGAAATAATCAGCACTGTGATACTGGCAGATCAATGAAATAGAATAGTTTACAGACAGACTCTCAAATTTATGGTCAATTTTTTTGGTTTTTTGAAATAGGATCTTGCTATGTAGCTCAGGTTGGCCCCAAATGTACTATGTAGTCCAGGTTGGTTTTGAACTTACAGTCCTCCCACCTTCGTGTTAGGGTTGGGATTACAGACATGAGCCACCACCATTCTTGGCTGTGGTCAACTATTTTTTGACAAAGTTGCCAAGGTCATTCAATGAGGAAATGACAATATTTTCAACATATGATCCTGAAACAATTTGATACCCTTGTGGAAAAAAATGACTCATCACCTTTATCCTACACCATACAAAACAAATACTTCAAAATAGATATAGACCTAAATGCAAAAACAAAAATTTCTAAATTTCTAAATGAAAGCAAAGTAGTAAGTATCTGCAACCTTAGGTAGGCAATGATTGCCTACATAAGACACAAAAAAGTACATGACCATGAAAGGATATGATTGATAAGTTAATATTTATTTTTAAATTTTTAAAAATTGAATTTTTTATAATGCTCAATTGGTAAGTTGAACTTTACAAAAGTATTGAGTTCTATATGAGCACATGATAAAAGCGAGAGCACACAAGGGAGGGGTGAGGATAGGTAAGACACCTAAAAAACTAGCTAGCATTTGTTGCCCTTAACACAGAGAAACTAAAGCAGATACCTTAAAGCAACTGAGGCCAATAGGAAAAGGGGACCAGGAACTAGAGAAAAGGTTAGATTAAAAAGAATTAACCTAGAAGGTAACACCCACGCACAGGAAATCAATGTGAGTCAATGCCCTGTATAGCTATCCTTATCTCAACCAGCAAAACCCCTTGTTCCTTCCTATTATTGCTTATACTCTCTCTACAACAAAATTAGAGATAAGGGCAAAATAGTTTCTGCTGGGTATTGAGGGGGGGAGCGGGAGGGGGTGGAGTGGGTGGTAAGGGAGGGGGTGGGGGCAGGGGGGAGAAATAAACCAAGCCTTGTATGCACATATGAATAATAAAAGAAAAATGAAAAAAAAAAAAAAAGAACATTTCAATTATAAGAAATGAGAAAATAAAAAAAAAAATAAATAAAAATACTTTTTACTTAGTATTAAGAAAACCAAAAATCTTACTTTTCCAGAGGCTGGAAAAATATTGCAATAATTATGTCTGACAATGGACTTGCATTCAAAATATGTAGAGAGCTCATATGTTCTCAAAATAGTAAGACAACCACTTTTTTAAGGCAAAATATTTCAGCTTACTTCAAAAAAGATGATGTTTGAGAGTTCAAAAAGCCCATGAAATGATTCTCTATATCATTAGTCATTAGGGAAATGCAAATTAAAATCACAATGAAATATTCTATGCCCCTTAAAGAATGGCTAAAATTAAAGACTATATTATTAAATTCTAAAAATTACTACGCCAAGTGTTGCTGATAATGTAGAGCAACTGGAACTTTTATATGTTGGCAGTGAACAATTTTTTATGAGGTTAGCATCTATTCAGCATATGACTCAGCCACTTCATCCCTAAGTATTTATCCAAAGGAAATGAAAATGTGTCCACAGAAAGTCTTGTATATAAATGTTTCTGGTAGCAAGTCCCAAACAAAAGGTTACCCAGATGTCCATCAACAGAAGAATGGATAAACAGAATGTGGAATGTCCACATTATGACATAATGCCCAGCAATAAAAGGTGATAAATTAATGATTGGCTCAACAACATGGATGGTTTTCAAAAAATTATTCTGAATGTAAGAAGCCAAACTCAGGAGTGTATACTTTATGGCTACTTTTATATTAAACTTCAGAAAAGACAAACTAATCTATATACAATCTGATAATGGTTTCTTATCCTGTGTGCGGGGTATGGGGGAAGAAGGCTGCTCAGATAGTAATAGAGAAAAAGGCAGATTTTTTTGGATTATAAGAATTATGAGTGTGTAGTTGTGGTGGTGGTTATTCAGGTATGTAAATTTAGCAAAATTCACCAAGATGTACACTGAAAATGAGTAAATTTTACCACGTCATTATTTTTTAATTCACATGTTTAGGATTTATAGTATATATAATTTTTATATGTATATATTATATACGTTACTGATTCTTTATTGATCCATTGGTAGGCATTTAGATTGTTTTTAAATCTCTACTATTGTAAAAACTGCTTCCTCCGTGAACCTGAGGGTGTAGATGTCTCTACAAGGTGTGACTTCATTTTGTATGGCAGTTCTATGTTTAATTTTTCAAGGAATCTCAATTTTTTTTCTATAATAACTGTACCAATTTACATTCTCACCAAGAGTTTACAAGAATTCCCTCTTCTTCACATCCACACCAACACTTGTTATCTCTTGATTTTTTGATAATAGCCATTTTAATATAAGTGGGTTTTGATTTCCACTTCCCTGATGATTAGTGACATTGAGCATTTTTTTCAGAGATCTGCTGACATTTGCATGTCTTATTTGAAGAAATGTCTATTCAGGTGATTTGCTGATTTTTTAGGTCATATATTTTTTATTATGTTAGTGAGTGCCTAATATATTCTGGATATTAGCCTCTTATTACATGTATAGTTTGAACTTGTTTGCTCCAAATCTAGTCTGCCTTTTCATTTTGTTGATTTTCTTTGGCTGTGAAGAAGCATACTGGTTTGATATAGTCTTGTTTGTTTACTTAATGCTTTTGTTTCCTGAGCTTTTGGTATAGGAACAAACAACAAAACAAAAACATTGCCAACACAAATATGAAGGAAATTTGCCCTATTTTATTCTAGGAGTTTTATGGTTTCACGTTTTCGTGAATTGATTTTTGTGTATGGTAGAATGCTGTTTCATTCTTAGACAAGACATAGAAATTTTGCTTTGCTTTTTCTGTAATACCATTGTACTTGACTCTGAATATACCATAGTTTCTGTAGCATGTGGACATTTATGTTGTTTTTAACATTTTACTCTTACTAGTGATATTAAAATGAATAGCTTTGCATATGTTCTTTCATTCTGTTGGAGGTATACCTTGGGTAATTTTCTAGTGGTAGAATTGCTAAGTCAAAAAAATAAATGAATGTACACTTCTGTTAAAAATTGCCAGTCTTCTCTGTGTAGGTTTGTACCAACTGGTATTCCCAACAGCATTACAAGAGAATGCCTGTTACTCCACAGATATCCAACAGAGCACTTGCCAGACTCAATTATTCTTTTTGCCAGTGTGATAGCCAGGAAAGAGTATTCTAACATAATTTTAATTGGCATCCATCCTTCTTATAATGAGCAAGGTCAGTTATCAGTGTTTTTAATAGCCATTTACTGTTTTTTATTTGTTTACTGCCTATACTATGTTTTGCTGATTTTTTTTCTATTAGATTTTTAGTGCCTTCTTCATTTTAAGACTTCTTTACATGTTAAGAATGTTAGCACTCTGTTTATGGTTTATATTTGCATTTGCCTTTTGAATGTCCTTAGTATTTTGCAAAAGTGCTTTGTATGGTTGATTGTATCAATCTTTTTATTACTACATCTGATTTTCAGTCAGCAAGCTTTCCCTCACACCCAGATTATTAAAAAGGTCACCCTTGTTTTTTCCAGTAATTGTCTGATTTTATTTTAAATTCATATTAGTGATGCATTTGGAATTTTTTCTTGTGTATTTTGTGAAGTATGGATCTAGTTTATCTTTTCTCAAATGGCTAGCCAGTTGTCCTAATACTTTTATGAAAAAACCTATCTTTTCCCTAGTAATCTGGTGTGCATCTTTATTACATACTAAGATATATATTCACCTTGTTACCTTGAATTTTTAGATAAACATATTTTTCTGAGTTGAGAGCTAACTAGTTTTCATAATCTACCTTTCCTTTCCAGATCAGAACTTTTCATTTGTCCCATTCTTCCACCTCTTATGTTTACCCATTTTCTCTCATGTTTTGTTGAAATCATTTGGAATTTTTGTTCCAACTTGCATTGTGCTAATTTTTGTTTGTCTCTTTGCTTTATTTTTAACATCATATCTCTACTACATTGTAATTCTTTCTTATTAATTGCATCAAGTGTTATGGCAGATTTTAGCATGAATTCTGAGTCTTACAACTTGGCTTGCCCACTACAACCTTTTCCGGTCAATTTGCTCCTTTGCTGTATTCATTTCTCTACACCTACTGCACAACCTCAAGGAGCTTTTTTGGTACAACTTCTCATGTTGTAAAGTTTCAGTTCCCTCATATACTAAGAAAATTCTTATGCAGCTAAAATACTTGTCTCTTTGTTGGTTATGTTTATTTTCTTTCTGGGGCCTACAGAGGATTTTTTCTTTGTGTTCGGAGTTCATGAATTTTCCAGTAATTGGACTGCCCATTTCACTTGCCCTGCTGTTCATTCAGATAGCAGTTTCATCCTGAAGATTCAGACTTTTTTATCCAAGGAACTATTCATCTCATTTTGTGCTCCTTTCTTCATCTTTTTCCCTCTCTGTTCTTTCCTTGTGGAAGTTCTACTTCCTAGATGCTAGATCTGCTGGTATGTCCTTTGTCATGTAACTTCTTTCTGATAATTTTTCCAAATCTTATTGCTGCTCTCTGAAGGATCACTTTACTCAACTTTCCACTTTACTCATTCACAGTCTTTCACTGGGTCAAGACATATTTTCTTCCCATGTGTTAAAATTGGGATTAGGTATTGCCAATTACATTGTTACTCTAACTGATGACTTTAGACTGTCCCATTTTTTTGAGGGGGAGTGATAATATATATTAAAACTAGTCAGTAAACACACTTTTAATTTTTCTATTTCCTTGGAAGTTGTTTTTTTTTCCTTGGTCTAGTTTGATGCTTCTCTTTCATGCTGTTAGTCTTCATCAAATATTTGGTAATTCTTGTCTATTTAAATTTTAGATTGCACTGAAATTCTAGAGTGATTATTGGTTTCTGCCATGTATTTTCTCAGGACAAATGATAATCCTGGTTCTGTTGTTTTCTTGATCTTCTCTTTCAGACATCTGCAGTTTCAGATTCTTTTGTTCCTATGGATTTCTGATCTGATTCCATTTAACTTATATCCACTATAAATTGCCCACTGTCCCAGTTTGCTAATTATACCCTTTTCAAAATCCAGTGCTATTAATGAATTTCATTTTTTATGAATTTCTCTTTAGTAACTTTAGTTTTACTTCAGAAAATGGTGAGAAAGAGAAGTAAAATCCAACTGATTTTTTTTTTCAATTTGTGAAACTGTTATGTACCACCTCCTATGTATAAGGCCTGGTTAACAGATCTTGAAACTAACAGACAGATGTCTCTGAAGATGTCCACTGGTTCAGCAGTGATCAGGAACTCAGATAGTGTCATTGCTTAGATGAAATTTTAGGTCTCTGGGTCTGAGTCTTAGCTTTGCAGGACCAGTATCTCTCATCTTGCCATATTAGGCTAGTATAGAAATCCTGATGTGTTAATTAGAATACAGAAACACACTTTTTCACTGACTTCATTTGTAAAAGAATGAGTTGTGGGAAATTTATAAACAGAATTCCTTATGAGAATAAAAACATTTCCCATTTAATTTTATTTGCATATGTAAGATATTAAAAATTTTAAAACCTCAGTTTTAGAATCATCAAATTGAAGATAGACTGTACAAAATGTTGCTTGAGAAAAACAAATGTCATAAAACCAGAACATTTTGCTTGGCCTGTACTGTAATTTCAGTACTGTAATTTCAGATTCACCTTTAAGCAGATGATCCTGAAAAGCAATATTATAATCATAAGGATATTTGGTAAACCTGGAATTAGAGCAGAAGAGCTAGTTGAATGTGTTTTTGTTTTTGGTTTTGGTTTTTTTTTTGGCAGCACTGGGGTTTGAACTCAGGGCCTCACACTTGCTAGACAGGCTCTCTTACCACTTGAGCCACTCCACCAGCCCTAGTTGAATGTTTTTAATGTTAGAGCCTCAAATATAAGAAAAGACATCTCCAAACTCTAAAGAGATAGTCTTACCTTCACCAAAGTGTTCATTGTGAGGACCACGGTTTTCCCTTCAGTTAGAGCTCTGCCAGCCACAGTTAGTCCAAGACCAATACTACAAATTGGCTGTCTAACTGACCCCTATGTTTTGATGTTTCCCCAACGCTACCTCTGACCACACATTTGCCACAGCTTTAGATCTAACAAAATGGCAAAAACCTGTTCTGGAATCTCAGGCTTACAGAAGTCACTCTACTCCCAATAATCACACAAGGGATCCGGTCTTGTTGGTATGCTGAAGTCTTTTAGGAATGGGTTATCCATGAAAAGTAAACACATGATGCTGAGTAAGACCCCATAGCATGGATATGCTTACCCCCTGCTGGGCAGGCAATGAATGGGTGGAGTCCTAGATACAGGCAAACAAGCCCTCTTGGGTCAGGTAACCAGAGCTTCTTTGAACCTGGCCTGCTCCCCTGATTGACTTGTTGAGAGAATAACTCAGCTCTCAAAGACTTTATTTGTAGAAAATTAGCTGTATGGAATTATAAATGAGACTCCTTATAAAATTGAAAGCATGATTTCCTATTCCCTTCTTTATCTGATGTTTAAAGGGCTGAAATAAAAATGAAATTAAGTCTAGAATATTTAATATATAATATTAGGTAAACAGAGCAGGGCTTCCTTTCTGAGAATGAGCAGAGCAGAAAATTAATACTGAAACCTTCTACAGCTCTCCTGCAGGAGCTAAAAATGGGGGTATTAGTTAAAGCATGCTTATGCATCTGTAGCCCTTGCTGTGTACTGGATGCAATTATAGGGGCCCTGCCTTCCCTCTAATCCAGAAAACATGTGTCTTTTGCAGTTGTGAAGACGACCTCTCCGAGGACAGAGAGGAGCTCCTGCATGGTATCTCAGAGCTGGACATCAGCAACTCGGATTGCTTCCCATCCCAGCTGCTCGTGCACGGGGCTTTGGCTTTTCCCCTGGGGTTAGATTCCTACCATGGCTGTGTTATAGCGGCTGCCCGCTATGGCCGGGGCCGGGTGGTTGTGACTGGCCATAAAGTATTATTCACAGTGGGTAAACTGGGCCCCTTTCTGCTCAATGCTGTCCGCTGGCTGGATGGGGGCCGCCGAGGCAAAATCGTGGTGCAGACCGAGCTGAGAACACTGAGCGGCCTGCTCGCGGTGGGAGGCATAGACACCAGCATTGAGCCCAGTCTGACCAGTGACGCGAGTGTCTATTGCTTTGAACCCGTGAGTGACGTGGGGGTCAAGGAGCTGCAGGAGTTTGTGGCAGAGGGCGGCGGGCTGTTTGTTGGAGCCCAAGCCTGGTGGTGGGCCTTCAAGAACCCAGGCGTGTCCCCCCTGGCTCGATTCCCTGGAAACCTGCTCCTCAACCCCTTTGGCATCAGCATCACCAGCCAAAGCCTCAACCCAGGGCCCTTCCGTACCCCTAAAGCGGGGATAAGAACCTATCACTTCCGCTCCACTCTGGCCGAGTTCCAGGTGATAATGGGCAGGAAGAGAGGGAATGTGGAGAAGGGCTGGCTGGCAAAGCTGGGGCCAGACGGTGCAGCTTTCCTCCAGATTCCCGCGGAAGAGATCCCTGCCTACTTGTCGGTGCACCGACTCCTGCGGAAGCTGCTGAGCCGCTATAGGCTCCCAGTGGCCACCCGAGAGAACCCCGTTATCAATGACTGCTGCAGGGGGGCCATGCTTTCCCTGGCCACGGGCTTGGCCCACTCTGGAAGTGATCTCTCGCTGCTAGTCCCAGAAATTGAAGACATATACAGCAGTACCTATCTGCGCCCTTCAGAGTCTCCCATCACCGTGGAAGTCGATTGCACCAATCCAGGTATGGAAGGAGGGTGTGAGCTTAGTGTTTTGGGGACTGGTGGAAGAGGGGCATGTGATTGCCGCAGTTTTTGGGCATCTGACCTCTTGAAGGCCATCTCCATCTATCCTTTGCCATATACTTTCCAGAAGATAGAGGCTGAGGTTTGGGTCCTTTTCAAAGAGTTAAGTCAGGGCAGCACATAAGGGTAGAAGTTTGCAGGGCACAGGAAGGGTTTGTGAAAGTGCTGAAAGGAGAAGGACAAAACCTGCCCTTCCTGTGCTTTTGGCAGGCACCCGATACTGCTGGATGAGTACCGGCCTCTACATACCTGGAAGACAAATTATAGAAGTCTCATTGCCTGAAGACGCAGCCTCTGCTGATCTGAAGGTGAGGCCGTACCCCATCTCCCCCTAGGACAGGGAATCCTAGTGATATTGCCTTCCTAGTCAGCATCTTATTTGGTCCCCATAAAACCATATTGACAACACAGGGCAGGTATTTTTACCCCATTTTTAAACTGCAGAAAAGCGAAATGGATAGATTTGATACATTTCAGAGCTTAGACTCAAAACTAACCAATTTCTGCCTCTAATGTTGTGCTTTTGACTTATAGTGCAGAGCTCTCAAATTGAAGGTATCCTACTCCTCTGTAGGTATTCAGTAAGTCTTAGTTCACTTTTCATCCAGGTATACTTCTCCCATTGTAGCACGAGGTCTTTCTGATTCCAGTCTCTTCTCCACAATACTAAAGTCTGTTCCATAATTGCTCAAGTCCACCTGCTGCTCCATTGCTCCACATTTGCAAAATTAGTCATCCTGCTCTGCCCCTCCCTCTAGAAGGGGGCCCTTGCAGAATAGGTGGCACTTGCAGAATGGAAGGAATTGCTTCAGTCCTCCATGGCATCAGCTGGATCATAGTGCCTCATATTGGGCCCTCTCTCAGGAAAGAACAGGGTCCCCTCTGTGCCACATGCAATGGGCAACCTGGAATTCTCTGTTACAAAGACACCAAAGCACCATTTGTGGGAGTTGGCTGTCCTCAGAATGAGCCTTTTTGATTATACCTATTGCTCCTCTTATTACTCTCTCCCCACAAGCCATTGTGGACTGTTTGAATCCCTTGTGAGAATTTCTGCCCATAATTCAGTGCATATGACCATGAGGAATGCTAATTTCGTGGGTGTATCTCAAAGGACTCATCTGTGATGTGTGAAGCCATGGCCTAATGACCCTTCCTATATCCCTACCTCCTGAGCGCTCCTCTTCCACCCATACTCTCCTTGTGGTGACTTTGCGTGGGGGGGTGGGATTTCTCTGCTCCAGATACAAATTGGCTGCCACACGGATGACCTGACCAGGGCCAGCAAGCTGTTCAGAGGCCCACTTGTGATTAACCGATGCTGCTTGGACAAACCCACGAAATCGATCACCTGCCTCTGGGGTGGCCTGCTCTATATCATCGTACCTCAGAGCAGCAAGCTGGGTTCTGTGCCCATCACCGTTAAGGGGGCTGTGCATGCTCCATATTACAAACTGGGTAAGTGGAAGCTGTGGAGAGCATTCTGGGAGAAGAGAAGAGTTGAGAATGACCAGGCAACTGTGGCTACTTGGTGCAGAAGACAACCATAGACTAGAGGAGGGCAGAAAGTGGCTTCCTTAGATTCTGCTTTGGACCAAGAAAAAAGACCGAACCATATACATGGAGACTTTATAGAAGGACAGAGAGAAGGGCTGGGACTGTTTGTGATGTTGGTGTTTATCTCCTGGGGTCCAAGTTTTATATTTTAATGTAAAGGATTTCAGAAAGTGTGTTTCAAGCTCCATTGCCTTTCTTTCTAGGGGAGACAACCCAGGAAGAGTGGAAAAGGCGTATCCAGGAGCATCCAGGTCCCTGGGGCGAGCTGGCCACTGACAACATCATCCTGACTGTGCCGACAGCAAATCTGCGTGCCCTGGAGAACCCTGAGCCTCTGCTCCGCCTCTGGGATGAGGTGATGCAGGCTGTGGCTCGGCTGGGAGCTGAGCCCTTCCCTTTGCGTCTACCTCAGAGGATTGTGGCCGACGTGCAGATCTCAGTTGGTGGGTGCTCTGAGCGAACTTCTGTGTGCACTGCCCCAAGTGCCTTTATTCTTTCAACAGCCATGCAGCAGGAAGCCAGGAGAGTAAAAGTGATTTGCTAACAAGACATGTAACTGTATTTATTGGTTTTTAAGTGGAAATGAAAAATATGTGTGAAATAAATAACAATTTAGGATAGTATGTTGAGAGATATTACCAAGACATCAAGACTCAGATGTTCCCTGAGTCCCCACAGGGGAATTTTGAGGAGTGAGTAAACATAGCAAAGAGTTTTGACCTACCTCAGAGTTGTTGGAAGGCCCTGAATAAAGAGCTCTTTACCTGTGGGTCAAGGAGCCTAAAAGATGGGACTGGAGGCTATCCAAACATTTAAGAACCATGGAAATATCTCTAGACCCTCATGTTCTTGACATGCATGGATAATCACTGTAAAGTTGTAAATTATCAATGTGGACAACTCTATTGAAATAATGAGAGTAGGAACCACTCTCAGAGAGCTCTGAACATTGAGAAGAGGATATAATGACATAGGTTCATATGAACTAGGTACTCTTATTAAAACAGAAAACTCAAATAGTAGCACAGATGGCCATTTGCAACCTGTCTCCCTCCACTGCCATCCTGGTTCAGGCCAGAGTAAAGATGAAGGCACCATTGCAGAATAAGCATAAGAAGGAAAGCCTGTTAGGTATGGTGGTTCATGCCTATAATCTCTCACTCAAGAAGCTGAGTGAAGCCAGAAGATCAGGAGTTCATGGCTAGTATGGACAGCATAGCAAGTTCCAGGCATCATGGGCAATATAGAGAGTGTATCCAAAAAAAAAAAAAAAAAAAAGGAAAGAAAGAAAGAAAGCAGAAAAGGAAAGGAAGAAAGACTGGGGGTGGTCTGAGTTTATATTACCCTTCCAAGCATTCAGGGTGCCAGGGCCACTGGGGGTTTTGGAAGAGGAAAGGTTCAGAGAACTTTTTGAGATGGTTGGGTGGACCCTGACACTTTTCTCTTCCCTCCTGCATTTCCAGGTTGGATGCATGCAGGATACCCCATCATGTGCCACCTGGAGTCAGTGCAGGAGCTCATCAATGAGAAGCTTATCAGGACCAAGGGGCTGTGGGGCCCTGTCCACGAGCTGGGCCGCAACCAGCAGCGGCAGGAGTGGGAGTTCCCACCTCACACCACCGAGGCCACCTGCAATCTGTGGTGTGTTTACGTTCATGAAACAGTCCTGGGCATTCCTCGAGGCCGTGCCAATATTGCCCTGTGGCCCCCTGTTCGGGAGAAGAGAGTCCGAATTTACCTGGGCAAGGGGCCCAATGTGAAGAACTGGAATGCATGGACTGCACTGGAAACATACTTGCAGGTATTGTGCAAGAGTTGAGGGTGATAGGAGCCCTCTACTGTGGACACCACCAGGGTCATATTGTCAGATGATATTTTAGCAACCCAGGAGAGCTCCCACTGCATCTTTCACACTCAGTCCCATTTGGTGATACTTCTCAATGCATCACTCTGCATGACCTTAAAAAGGATTAATAGCCCCACTCGTATCCCCATATGAGATTAGGTAGAAAGCACTGAGAACTCTTAAAACTGGTAGGGCAAATAGAGTGTTATAAATACACTTACTCTCTCTGGATTTAAAGCCAGGCATACCTGCAGTTGGTGCTGAACTCTTCCATGTGATAGTGATTGACAGCCCTCCTCACATACACTACACATTTATGACCAGTTTGTTTCCTTAGATGAGTATATCATCTCTTGATTACACCTTGGCTGTGCTCTGGATTCTACCATATGTAGCCAATCCAAGATTCCTCACCGCTCTGGACCTGGAGGTTGGCTTTGCCTTTGAACTATTGTTCAGTGCCCCAGTTCCCCGTCTCAGTGCTTGGATCAGGTCCTAGCTCACTCTGGGGAGTGGCATAACTGGGACCCAGGCCAGGCACAGTCTATTCTGGTTCTTCCACCTGCTTGAGTTTTTCTCTGTCTATTCTCACTGCCAGGAGAATGATGTGAAATGGCCAGCGAGGCTCTACTTTCACCTTGTTGGACTGCTTTCCCCAGGAGCAAACATTCCTCATCCAAAACTAAAATAAAGTTGGCCTCAGAGACTGCCCAAGTGCCTCTTAACTCAAAAGCCCTGCCATTCTGGCTAACGTGGGCTCTTTCCAATGGTCTCAGGAAAGCTGCCTCTTTTTAAAATTGTAACTTACTCTTAATTTTAGTTAGATTGCCTATTGTCTTCTGCTTCAACCTGACTCACTTTTCCCCCTAAAGGCCATTTTAGTAGCCTTGTGAAGTCATACAGAACTATAATTAATGAGAATTTCATTATGTCAGGATAGGAGTGAGGGTCTCCCAATTGCTGGGGTTTAACTTCACAACTTTGAAAGATAATAAAAGTGTTTCATGTCTGCAGATTTTAAACCCTCCTGCAGTATTCCCTTACTACATTCATGATCACATGAGATAGATGAATAATGCTATTTGTAGAAAACATTGATACACACATCATTACAATTATTGTTGTAATCAACACTGATTGAACATCTGCTTTGTGCCAAGAGCTGTGTTAGCCCCAAGGGCCTTCTTGAGATTAGAAGGTATGAGAGCAGTGCATGAGACCAGTATGGAAACCAGGAGAGAAGGTCAGGGATGGGTCAGAAGCTAGTTAATGTTCAGGTGTTTAACTACATTAAATTCACTTAGAGTGTTTGCTCTTTTTGTAGATTTGTCTTACCTGCTCGCATCTTTCTCTTTCTAGCTCCAAGAGGCCTTTGGTTGGGAGCCGTTCATCCGTCTTTTCACTGAGTACAGGAACCAGACCAACTTGCCCACAGACAATGTCGACAAAATGAATCTGTGGGTTAAGATGTTCTCCCACCAAGTGCAGAAGAATCTGGCTCCGTTCTTTGAGGCCTGGGCCTGGCCGATCCAGAAGGAAGTGGCTACCAGCCTGGCCTATCTGCCTGAATGGAAGGAAAATATTATGAAATTGTACCTCCTCACACAGATGTAAGGAGTGCCCATCGAGGTGGCAGGTAGAGAGGTTTGGGAAGGTAGGCAGAGGTGGGGATTTACTCCTCTACCTCTGTCCTCTAGGGTTCTGGCCTTGTCCTCTTAGATCAGTGTCCTGTGCCTATTACCAACTTCTGTCTCTAGGAAGTGGGTTGAGTCAGAATTTCTTCTGAACAAGGCCTTTTGTTTATGAGCCCTACTTCTTTGCTCTCAGTTGTCAGAGTCCCTCCTACCTCTATGTTGACCCAGTTCTGAAAGGTTGGGCACCTGTTTTCTATACTGGCCCTTGGTCGATAACCCATAGCTTATAGAGGATGATTTTTATTTTGACATCCTCATTAATCACTTATTCAAAAACCTTACCATAGAAGTCCATGGGAACACAGCTTTACCATACCAACCAGACAACTCCGTGACAACTCATGTATTTAGCATCTTGGGTAGTTTTAAAGCACTTGAAAAGTTACATGATACAGTGGAAATAACCTAGAACTAAGGCTAGCTCTTGGGAAATCATTTGTTCTATGTACTCAGTTTCTTTCTGTGTAAAATGGGACTAAAAATCCATTTTACAGAGTTTTCATGGAAAGTTGGATTGATGATTTTGAAGAATTTTGTGAACCATACAGTGCATGCCGTCTAAGGGACTGTTTCATTCCATGGTGGTCCATAGAATAATGAGCTTATTACTTCCCATTCTTTTCCCATAGCTTAGAGTTTAAGACCTTCATTTCTGCTAGTATACACCTTGTGTCCAAATCCTGGGTCTTTCACCTATTAATTGTATGACCCCGGCAAGTTCTTTAACTTCTCTGTGACTCAGTTTCCTCCTTCTATAAAATGGGCTCTACTTCATAGGATTATTGTGAGGACTTAATTCTGTACTATCTGTGAAAGTGATTAGGGCAGTACCTGGCATTTAGTAGATGTTGAGAAAAATCAGCTGCTGTTTTATCTAACTCAGTATCATTTTAGAGCTAGACTTCATTTTTAGATGGTATTTGCAGATGAAGTCTTTTTTTTTTAAATGGACACATAAAAATATAAAAATTGTACATATTAATGGGGCATCATGATGTTTGATACAGGTACACATTTTGTATTGCTTAAATCAGGTCAAACATCTGTCATTTCTTCATGGTAAAAACATTCAAAATCATCTTTTAGGATGTGTAAGTACATAATTGTTCTCTATCCTATCCCATCCTACGTTTTACACAGTAACCTCTGAAAACATTCTAGTATGTTGCTTTGTGGTTCTAAAGAAGAGACTGTAAATTCACAATGCATTTTTGAGGGACTGTTGTTTGATTATTTTGGTGTTTTGAAACAAGGCCTCACTATGTAGCCTAGGAAGACTTCAGACTCACTTTGTAGCCCAGGCTGGCCTTCAACTTGCAATCTTCCTGCCTCAGCCTCCTTCACAAGTGCTGGGATTATAGGCATATACCACCACTCTTGGTTTCAAAATGAGATTTTTTAAAGCTACTTAGGTTTGGACTCTTTACCCAGTTCTTTCAGGCCACATTCCTTCTTTGATCAAATCTAGAGTGGACATTTTGACAAAAAACAGAACAAGTTGGTGTTTGCCCTTAACAAACAGTAGACATCCCAGTTTCCTTTTGGTGTTTATACTTTCAGAGTGACACAGATTCAAGACACAATAGCTGTCAAGAGACATTTACCACACACATATAGAGAACTTTAATTTGGAATAAGATAATTGGATAGAACTAACCAAAACTTAATTTTGAATGTGGAAACATTCAAAGACTCTCCTGATTTCTGCTACTTTTATTTGGAGCTTCCTTTTTCTTTATAGTTTTAACAAAAGTTGAGTCTCTAAGATTGATGGTGTATACATGCAATTAGTTTTCTTTTAGCTCATTTCTTCTTCTGTATTTATATTAATATACAATTTTATTTACTTAATTGTTAATTGGGTGGGTTGAAGACAATAATTGCTATCAATTATGGGGTGTTGAGTATGTGCCAGGTTCCTTTGTATAGATTGTTTCATTTAATGATCACAATAATCCTATGAGGTGAGAACTGCCATTTTAGGAATGAGAAAACTGAGTTTTATGGAGATTATGGAAATTATCTAAGCTATATTGCTAATAAGTGGTAGATCTGTGATTTGAACCCAGGCATTCTGATTACAAAATGGGTGCTCATAACTACAGTGCTTTGGATGACCAAATAAATGAGTAAATAAAGAAACCAATCAGCAAACAGAAGGACCTTCCTGTCCCTACTTCCAGAGCTTTGACTCTGTATATTCACCCCTTATCTAAGTTTAGAAGAACAAAAAGTCCCTTTATTTATCCCAAATGCCAATACAAAGGAAGAATTTAAGATGTGCTCCTGAATGTGCCCCAATAAGCAGTGCTGAGTGAGCCATTTAGAATCAGGTAAGTCTTTTAAGCTCTGGGTTATTCAGGTTTTAGTAATTCTCTTCTGAGCCTCATAAAAACATTCTCTAGTTTACTAGATATTTGAATAGTGTACTATTTTGGTAAAGTGCCTGACTCCCAAAAGTCCCAGAGACTGCATGTTCTCAGAAAGGAAATTGTGTCCTCAATCTTTTAGAATAAAATTTTATCCATTTTTTTTGTCTCATTTAATCCCATTTTCAGCAGTAAAGGCTGGGGGATCTTTTAAAAATATAACATTACCCATGTTAGTCACCTGTCTAAAAGCCTCCAGTGGGACTTCCAATTTAAGATATGGACTGAACATGTAAGTTTATTTTCTTTCCTTCTCCAGGCCCCACTGAAATTGAAGTCAAGAAACACAAAAGAGAATTGACATGTCTCAGCAAAGAAAACTGTAGGCATTTGGTTGGAGATCTCCACACATTCCTGGAAGAGAGAATGTGGCTGTAGCATGATAATGAATTGAAGAGTGAAGGTACCTTTCAGACAGATGATAAATTGATTTGAACAACGTAACCCCAAAGAGACTTGAGCACCGAAAAAGTCTGTCTACTAAAGAATTGTACCAGTTGTAAATTGATCCCTGTCCTACTCTGCCCCCACCCTTGTGCACAGAACACAGGCAACCTATTATTGGTATCAGTTTATCGTTGTTGTTGTTGTTGTTTGTATAAAGGACTTGAATAAACCACCTGAGGAGAGGTAAGAGTTGGTACTCTAAATAAAATTATTCTTTTTTGGGGGAAATAAGTGCCCCCAAGTCTACCAGGTAACTCTGAACTGAGAGTCCTGACCCCTAGTCAAGTGCCCAGGGCTTCTAGTCACAGAAGAGATGTTCTGTAGAAACAGATCTGACCACACAACTGCATAGGAAACCCATAACAACTGCTATAAAAGTCAGTAGTTAATATTGATGTTTAAATACGAATTTTCAGCTAGGAATTCCCAGCCATGGAAGGGAGGAAGAAAGATCAGGGGAGAAGCATAAGGAAAATAGCTACAGAAAATTAAGGGGATTGAGAAATACTACAAAGTCTGGAAGAAACAAAGTGAATGTGGGAAAAAAAAAACTTAACATTCTGTCTATACGTTCAGAGAGATTCGAGGTGTATTTGTAAGATGGTAATGAGATACTACGAAGAAAGAGAAAACTCTGAGAATAACAAGAACCCTTTGCAAGCAAAATAAGACTACCAAAAGTATTCAGTAGACAGGCTTGAAAATAAAATGAAAGGGATTTCATCAGATAGAGAGTAAAAAAGAAATAGAAAATATCAAAGAATGAAAGAGACATTGACAATCAATAACATCTAACCATTAGGTTTCTAGAAGAGAGAACCTAGAAAACATGGATTATGAAATAAAAAGACAAAGAATTGAACAACAGAAAGAAATACTTCTCCAGACTGAGGGGGCCCAATACAACCTAGATCTAGAACACAATCTTATGAAATTTTAGAATACTAAGGATAGAGAGAAGATATAAAAAGTGCTCTAGCAGGGGGAGGGGAAAAAATTAGGTCATCAGAATTAGCTCAACAAAACAGGGTTAAGAAATAGACTAGCAGCAGATTTCTTATTGGTAGTACTGAATGCTAGAAGTCAAGGGAGCAGTGTGTTCACATAGCTTCTGATTGTCAGAATTCCATAGAAGACAGACTATCAAGAGTAATGTCGAAATAAAGACATTTTCTGTCAGGCAAGTGTTAAAAAAATTCTACCTCCCTTACACCCTTTTTGAAGAAGTACCTTTAGGAAAGTCTCCAGAAAAATGAAAATGAAAACTAGGAAAGAGGAGGAAATGGGAAGCAAACAATGGACCTTACCTAGGATGTGTCACTCTAGAGTGATAGTTATCCAAAGGATGTCTCACTCTAGAGTTAAAGTTATCACAAAGGATATCTTACTCTAGAGTTACAGTTATCCAGTAGACCCATTTTTCATGAGAGCTCATAGTCTTGTTGTGGACTGCCAAAAATGTGCATTTTGTGCCACAGAATCATGGAGAATCTGGGATGATTAGAAATATGAGAGACACATGTTCTTTAGCCAATACCAACCGAAAAAAGATTAAAAAAAAAAAGTCAAGAAATTCAGGTCCAATGATGATACAAAATAAAATGGGGCATGTTTTTGATTACTCAAAGAGTGTAATAAGAGACTCACTTTGACATTGGCAGTAGGTCTCTTCCCTTTACATCAGTGGCACATCATCATTATTTTAGGTGTGTAGGGAAGAAAGCATCTTGACTTCTACTTGGCTTCAGTAAAAAAGCATTTTCATAGCCAAAATAATGTAGATGCCACTTATTGATCTTCAGTGTTCTGCTCTATCAGTGAAGTGAGAAAGGCTTAATTTTTTTTTCAGAACTGAGATTGAAAGCAATGCTGACATGTTAAAGAAAAAGGAGACAAAAAGGTTGAGAATTAGTTGGGAGAATAGAAGCAGAAGGAAGAGTAGGGCTACCTATATTTTCAAAGTGGAAATGAGAAGATTAAGTCTTTTAGGACAAGAACTACATAATTAGTGTGTTGATTGGTGGCATACATTAAACCAGTAGAAGTATTAAAAATACCATTTATCAAACATTTGGAAGAAGATGGGCAAAGGAAAACTGGAGATAGTGTAAGTTAAATCCTTATCTTTTATAACAGAATTATTACAGACGGTCTAAAGTTAATAAGACAAAAAAATTATTGTTCAAATATACTATTTAAATTTAGGAAGATAGTTAGCAGAAAATCCAAAAGTAGATATTGTTAAAAGCATCTAGGGAATGAAAGTAGGAAAGGGTGGTATGGGAAACTGCGTTTTTCATTTCAAGTCCTTCTGTACTATTTAATTTTTTTACCTTGTGCATGTATTACTTTGAAAAAATTTGTAATAAACTCAAATAAAAATCCTTAAGTGGCTTCACATTCACTAAGGCAATTGAACCAAAACCCTTAACATGGCTTACAAGCCCTGAAGCATTTGCATCCACCTGATGTGTCCATCTCAGCACATGGCCCAGTTCTAGCCCATGACTCTCGCACACTTCGCCTTCTCTTGCTTCTAAAGGTGTAGCACAAAAGCAAAGCTCTCTGGTGGTCTCTCCACATCTGGGAATTAAGCTTACTGTCTAATAGGTATACAATATTTGTTGAATGAAGAGCTGATCAAGAGGCTATTGCTAACTAGTGTTCTCTCCCAAGGCCTATGGTGTTTGCTCCTATGCTGGGAAACACTTCAAGAAGAGCCATATGGCACTGAAAGCTTTTCTGTGCTCCTATTCATTTGGTAGCTTTAACAAGTTTTCATTTTACAGGATACCAGCTGGTGTCAGAGGATTTCTATCCATCTGTCAGTCCCTTTGGTATGTTCTTTGTCACTTCCCTGTACACTGAAATCTGTTTGCACTTGAAAAATAGTCATCTATCCAATGGCAATCTTCAGGCTACCAGCTATTTTGTGTGTTTGGCCATACTGAGGTGTGAACTTAGGGCTTTGTGCTTGCTAAGCAGGCACTCTACCACTGAGTCATGCCTCCAGCCCTTTTTGTTTTGGATATTTTACAGATAGGGCCAGCCTGGGCACAATCTTCCTATTTTATGATTCCTGAAGTCACTGGGATGACAGACTTGGAACACTACGCCCAGCTTTTTTCTTCTGAGATGGGATCTTATGAACTTTTTTGCCTAGACTAGCCAGAAACCATGACATTTCCAATCTCAACCTTCCACATAGCTTAGGACAACAGGAATATACCACTGCACCCAGCTTTTGGTTGAGATGGGGTCTCATGAACTTCTTGCCTGGGTTGGCCTTGAACTGCAATCCTCCTGATTTCAGCCTCCCAAATAGTTAGGATTGCAAGTGTAAGCCACTGGTGCCCAACACAGGCTACTAACTTTCTATGTACTATTCTTACTCTCTTGGCATTTCTTCCTTTTCCATTCTCATTAGCATTTCTAGCTGAAGATTATATTCTTATAGGTCTTTTCTTACATGTGTTGGCATCTTCCCTATGTCCCATATATTCTTAAGATCTGGAATGGAGATTTATTCTCACAAATGAGAATGGTTCCCAGATTTTTTTTTTTTTTTTTTGTAGCTCATTGGGTAGAGCACTTGCCTAGCATGCATGAGATTCTGGGTTTGATCACCAGCACCTCTATAATAATAATAAAATAAAAACAAAAGGATATACCAAAACTGTTAAATGAGAATACGCATATGAGCACTTTGCCAGTGACCTATAAGTGGCCTTGCTCACTGTGCTGCATTAATGTATGCTGGGTCCTCAAGTTCCTGGAGATGGCTATGGCTATCCTTGCTGCCCCCTGGGAACCCAAATAACCAAGCTTGACAGAAATAAGGAACAAGCACCTGAGGGGTTTCCCACCCCAACTGCAGAGGCTCCCTTTGGCTCCTGGATTTTCCTCCTGACTTGAGTATACTTGCAGCAGATTTTTATTGTCATAGAAATAACCCAGATTCTTTTATGTCTCTACCATAGCACTCAGTCTGCATTTGAGTAAAAGGAAACTGAAAAATGCTATTCATTGGTTTACTTTCCTCAGCTGTCTGACTCCCAAAATCAACTTTGGTGTCTCATCAGCTTTGAAGCAAAAAACTTATTTGTTGGCTGGGTGCATGCCTGAAGTCCAAACTACTTTGGTGCTAGAGATCAGGAGGATCAGTGCTCAAGGACATCCTAGGGCAAAAAGTTATCAAGATTGCCTCCACCATTTCAACCAACAAGCTAGACAAGGTGGTATATGTCTATAATCCATGCTACTGGAGACTCAGGTAGAAAGATTGTGGCCTGAGGCCAGCCCTGGGCAAAAAAAGTGAGACCATATCTAAAAAAAACTGAAGTAAAAAAAAAAGGGGGGGTAGTGTAGCTCAGGTGATAGAGCACTTGCTTAGGAAGCATAAGTCCCTGAGTTCAAACCCCAGTACCACTCAAAAAACTGTTATATACATTTGTAGAAAAAAGTAACTAATAATAGCTACTGATTCCAAAGGATTGGGACATTAACTTACTGTTTCTCTGTAAGATTTTTCTTAAAGGCTGTTAACTATCCATGACCTCCAATTCCCATAGTCCATCACCACTGCTACCTGCATGGGACTGCATATGAAAATATTTACACCACACTGGCATAGATGCAATGAAAGGACATTGGTGCTGATATTTCAGAGCCTGAAAAAAAGCATCCATTCTTGGTATCCAACTAACTTAATCCCACTGTCTCCCTGACAGTTGAAGTCTTACACAAAACCAAACATCATGTCAGATGTATGGGCGGGAGAAAGAGAAAAGAGTTTAGAAATGTGAGAGGATCCATCCCCTTGTCCTTTACTGCAGGAAGAAACTTCAGCATAGCTATCTCTGTAGGCACAGTGATGCTTTCCAAGGCACCCTCTATCACTAGACTATTCCCAGCTCCCACCAACTGTGTTCCACACCTGTGATACAAGCAGAAAAAAAAATGTAAGCCCAGGTTAATATCACAAATATGCCAGAGGAGAACATGAAAGCTTTCATAACTCTAAGGTAGGGCTGACCACCTGTCAAAAGAAGTAACATATTCTTGCTTCTTTGCTTCTGATCAAGAGACAGGCACAAGCTTGCCCTTGGAGACAGAGTGTGCTATAATTTGAATGAAAGTTATCATAAATGTACTAGGAATGGAAAGGGAAAATGAATCCCCTTAAGTTAATTCTGCCCTTTACTCCTACTGCAGCACAATTTGAATAAATTCACTTGAGAGTTACAATGTGAAGAGTTATAATAGTATTTGAGTTATTCTGGGTCCTTCATGATGCAGAAGCCAAGAAAAGATCAGATGTGCAGGAGATTTATTAAGGGAAACGCCTGTGAGGGAACAGAGAAAGGGAGGGAAGCAAGGAGATGGAGGTGGTGAGCACCATCAGAGTGCAGTATAGGTTTAACCTTGGGAAGGAAAGAGAAGGAAAAACTTACACTTCAGTGAAGGTCTCAGGAAATTTCTTCAAACCCACAAGGGAGTCCTTGAACAGGATGTCTCCCAGGAATGGGCTTGCCTTCTGATCCCTGTCACATTTAATCGCTGGCTGGCAGAAGCCCTTCAGCGCATAGCCTAGGTGTGAGGATTCCAGAGCATACCAGCTGGGGCCGTCTGGCATGCATATCCTGCAGTTGGAAATCTGAGAGCAGCATTTTTGTAGTCTTAAAACAACTGTAGGCACCTGTTCTGGATCATCTTAGTGACTTAGTAAACCTCTCCAGTGACTCAGACCAGTAAATGTACATAGGTGGATTCAACCATCTCTATTCCTAAATTAGAATGTGGCTAATCCTTTCCAGATTCTTAAGGCCCTTAAGGGGAAGGATATACAGGGCCTCAGTAAGTTCAACTCATGACTAAAAATAACTGAAGAAAGAGTCCAGAGACTATTAAAGATAGCCCACAGTTAGAAACCATATGTATGGAGTGGCCCCTGCATTTGGCTTAGTGATAAATTAGAATTACTGCATGGATTGGCCTCTGTTCGACAAAAACGTACCAGTATACCATGGTAACAATAATAACTGGTTTCTCTGTGTCTCTTAAGTATGTAGGACAATTAAGTGTAATATTGTTCATATATATTTATTATGTACAACCCAGAAAAAGCCAGTCATAGTTATGCAAAAGGTGTGGGTTAGAGTTCTTGACTTAAGCTAGTACATGTCTACCCTTGGAACTCAAAATGGTTTCATTTTCTCCTGAACTTCTAAAGGAAGAGGTGGATTGTCTGTACAAAATTGGGATTTGGTTAGAAAGATAAAAGATAGGGGAAGGAAAAGATGCTGAAGAGACAACCACAGTGTTTACTATGTGATGTTTCTAAAAATATCTACAGACTGTAGGATTCATACTCCTTAGTATGGCAATGAAATCCCTCCAAAGCTGGTTGAAATGACTCTTTACAGCTAGCACTCTGCAAGGCCTGTTAACAAGTTTCAGTGTCACTGAACATTTTGTCTTTCTCAAATGAAGCTTTTCACATTCATATCTCAAACTGATACATATAATCTCACACTGTAATGGCCTCCACTCATCTCTGCTCACAAGTATCATATACATTTTTCTAAGCTAAATTTTTGTGTATCCATTTCTGCAAGTTCTTCTCAGATTCCTTGATCAGAAATAACTGTCTCCCTTTCCATTCCCTTGCACTTCATTTGTAGCCAATTCAGGCACTTAGATAAATAGATCTGATATTCTAGTTATGTTCATGTTTCTCCTCTAAATTTATGAATTCACAGACTTATCAATCATAATATCGTATCTGTCCACCAGAATACCTCAAAGGACGTGACCAGTAAGAATAGGTTGACTTGTCTTTGAATCATTCTCATTTTTCTCCTAGGTAGGAGGAAGGGTCTGGAGTCTGCTCCTTTGCATGAGCAGCATGGGTTACATCAGACTTGATGATCTTTGTGCTGTTTCTATATTGTTTTGGTTCCTTTGCTTGGTCAGATCATGCTCCCAAGCGACAGGCATCTTGGTGATGCCAAGCCTGCTTCTGCACTCTGACCCTGGAAAAATCACTTTTTTCTCCAAAAGTAAAGATGTTGAAAGCAACAATAAAACACTCTCAGGAGTCTTTTAAGAAAAGAAATGAGTCTGGTTGTGACACATGCCTATAAAGATCTAGAGTCTAAGCCAACCTGGGCTATTTAGTGACATCCTGTCCCAAAACAAAGACCATAGCAGTACATTACCATAAAGAGTAAGATTGACATAGGTGGAGACTGGTTAAAACCTAAGAGCACCAGCACAGAAAAGAAATGCTGGCTGAGTTTTTGACATAAATTTACTGACTCACTTCTCTGGATCATCTTCCTCTGTCTCTCACCTCAAATCTCAAAAGTCAGTTGTTTCCTGCCATGAAATCTAAAAACTCACGTTTCTTCACCTCACACTGGGTTTTAGCTTAAAATATTCTGAAATTTTAACCTGGCCTCAAACTACAATCCTCCTATCTCTGCCACCCAAGTAGCTGGGAATATAGACATGTACCACCATACCTGGTTCTGTTTTTCTTTGTTTATAAAAATTGTTTCCTTGAAGGGGACCAGGAACTAGAGAAAAGGTTAGATCAAAAAGAATTAACCTAGAAGGTAACACAGACGCACAGGAAATTAATGTGAGTCAACTCCCTGTATAGCTATCCTTATCTCAACCAGCAAAAACCCTTGTTCCTTCCTATTATGGCTTATACTCTCTCTTCAACAAAATTAGAAATAAGGGCAAAATAGTTTATGCTGGGTATTGAGGGGGTGGGGGGGAGAGGGAGGGGGTGGGGTGGGTGGTAAGGGAGGGGATGGGGGCAGGGGGAGAAATGACCCAAGCAATGTATGAACATATGAATAATAAAAAAAAATTTAAAAAATTGTTTCCTTGACAAAAACAAAATGGATTAATAACTAGAGCAAATGAAAAGAAAATGTGCTTTTCTACATTCTCAAGCACTTCAAATTACTTACTAGAGAAGTCACATTTATCAATTATTTCTGAAAGCTTTCAGAGTATTTCCTTGCACACATGCAAACTTGCATGCATTCAAGTGTGTGTATGAGGTCTTTTCCTGTATTAACAAAATGATAGTGTGAACATGGAAGATGGTGGATTAGAGACACCCAGCACCCAGACTCTCCATGAATCTGAAACAAAGCACTGAAAACAGTGTATGGCTGTAGGGAGAGATGAATGGAGTAGAAAGGCAACAGTAAACAGTGGACAGAGACCAAATGAAATCCAGAAACACTGAACATTATATTTATTTAAAAAATAGCAGATGCTGACACAGAGCACTAAGCAAAATTGTAGGGGAAGGAAAGAAGCAATCCCCCCAAGTCCCAAGCTGGACTGCAAGCAGAAGATTAAAGGAAAGTCTCTGGGGACTCCACAGCACACATGATGGCACTCTACAAATATAAAGTTTAGTATAGACAATCCGTGTCCCATTCAGCAAGCAGATGCTAGAGAAGGGGCCTCCTGCACTTCCTAGCTTGCTCACTGGTGCCATGGAGGAAATCCTCTCAGAAGAGTTCTTACAATCAAAACTTTGGACTAGGGAGAGCAAAAGATCCAGGATTTTTATATCTACAAAGGTCAAAATCCTCCCCATCTCCACTGGCTAAGCAAATGGCTACCCCAAAATGAGTATGGATCTAGAAAACTGGACTCATATTCACAGACACAGATCTATTTGGTTGGGAAGTGTAAACAACTCTGAACAAGGAAGACAACTGTTTACCCTTGTTTTTGAGGAGCCACAGCCCAAACTCTAGGAAGAGGAGAGAGACCAGCTGTTTATAAATAAGAGTGGCAGTGCTAGGACAAAGAATTGCTAAGCCAGGGCACACAGGTTCAGTCAGGGACCATTCCCTCACCAGCCAGCACAGACTTCTTTGGCCTGACTGTCTACTTTCAGAGAGCCAGAGAGATTTGACGGAAAGCACCCACTTCTTAGAAATTTCCCATGCCAAGCCCACACAGGCAGAGGACCTCTAGTGTAGGGAATATTGAATGGGTGTGGGAGGAGAAGGTCTTCTGGGTCAGATGATAGGACCTATTTGAAGGCAGCTCCTGTATTCCCCACAGTTGCAGGCCCGCACACAGGAAAACACTGACAGGAATCCAGCCTAGCAAGAAAGGCAAAATGGGGCTCAGCCTGCAAACAACCCTTTCTGATCTAATTTGTTTGGACTTCAGAAAGAAAAACAGCTGCCCCCCGCACCCCCCCACACACAAAGTAAACTGTAACTCTACAATGAAAACTAGAAAACACTGAAGAAAGAAATTGATGATTTAAGAGATGAAAAGATCTCCCATGTTTGTAGATTACCAAAATCCTTCTACTCAATGCAATCTCCATCAAACTTCCAAGGACATTCTTCACCAAACTACAAAAAACAGTCTGAAAGATCATATGGAAGCAAAAAAGACTCAGAATAGCCAAACAACCTGGGGCAAAAAGCACAATGCTGAAGGAATCACAATATCTGACTTCAAATTATACTACAGAGCTATAATAATAAAAACAGAATAGTACTGGCACAAAAACACAATGGGACATAATAGGAGAATCCCCCCACCAAAAGAAAAAAAAATCCATGTAGTTGCAGCCAACTGATTCTAAACCAAGATTTCAAAAACGTATGCTGGAGAAAAGTCAGCCTCTTTGACAAATGGTGCTTGGAAAATAGGTATCTACATGTAGAAAACTGAAACTAGATTCCTATCCTTCAATCTGTACAAAAAAAAAACCAGAATAGACCAAAGACCTTAATATACAACCTGAAACTTTGAAACTGCCAGAGAAAAACATAGAGACAAATAAATAGCTTCTGCCCAGCAAAGGAAACAATCACCATAGTAAAGAGACAACCTATAAAATGGGGAAAAATCTTTGCCAGCTATTTATCTCACAAGGGATTAATATCCAGAATATATAAAGAACTCAAAAACTAAACACCAAAAGAACAAATAACTCTAGCCTTTAGGGAAATGCAAATCAAAACTATATTGTAATTCCATGATACCCTCGTCATAATGGTTGTCATCAGGAAAGAAACAAATGCAGCAAGGATGCAAGGATACACTGTTGGTAGGAAAGCAAATTAGCCCAGCAATTACGAAACCAGTATGCAACTTTCTCAAAAAACTAAAAATAGAACTATATGGACCAGCTGTACCATTCCTGGTTATACATGCAAAGGAATTAAAGACATCATGCAATAGATATGCATGCACACCCTGTTTATTGTTGCACTATTCACAACAGGCAAATTATGGGGACTGGAGGAATGGATAATGGAATCAGCCAACATGCTCGCCAGCAGATGAATGGATAAAGAAAATGGGATGCATATGCATAATGGAGTAATAATGAAATCATGTCATTTGCAGGAAAAAAATTGATGCAATGGGAGATTGTTGTATTAAACAAAAATAGAATGGAGATGAAAATAGAATGGAGATTATTTGATGAACCAGTGAGGACTGTTTGAAGAACCATTTGGAGTGGGGAGAGAAACAACAGAGGATAATGGGGGAGAGGGAAGAGAGGGCATGAGGGTGGATGTTTGTGAATTTGATAGAAGTACATTGTAAACATGTTCAAAATTTCATAATGGAAGCCTTTATTTTATGTAAACATATTATGCATACTAACCAACATATATTAAACATTAAACTTGCAAATACTTCCACATTATTACTCACAGATCCACTTTACTCCTTTCAGTGGTTGGAAAGTGTTCCGTTATATGGTATATCTTAATGTCACCATTAACTTACTGATAGTTTGAACTTTTGATTAAGTAATTTTGTGTTGTCTTTCTATTTAAAATAAATTCTGCAATGAACATCTTTTCGTGAATAACCATCTACACTTTTACATGGAAGACATATCTGAAGGTGAGATTGCTAGGTCATAGCGAAAACAGATAGGGGTATACAGACTGTTAATGTATATGTACATATATATATATATAATTCACATTTAATAAATACCTATGGTTCATTTTGGGGAGACTTGTATATTGTCATATTCTCACCACCAATAGTATTTGTTTTTTTAGGTTTTATTTATTTACTAGTTCTTTATGGGAATAAATGAAAGGAACATGTGACCTTGTTGTGAAAGTAAGATTTCCATGCGTATTTTTTACCCTAAAAGCAGAGCTATTAATGGGTGCAGGTTGTTTCTCTAAAGTAAGTTGCAGAGTCTACACAAACCCAAGCTATGATTCTCTCTGAGGTAGTTACTTGACTTCTCTGAATAACATCTCTTTAAATTTGCTTCCAGGGAAGGAATAGGAGACATACACTCATTTGCTAAGGCGATCATAACAAAGAATCACAGATTGGTGGCTTAACCACAAACATTTGTTTTCTCATACTTCTAGAGCCTGGAAATCTAAGATCAGGGGCAAGTAGAGTTTGGTTTCTTCTGAGGCCTTCTCCATGGGTTGCAGACACTGCCTCTCACTGTATCCTCACATGGTCTTTCCTCTATGTTCCTCTCTCTCTCTCCCTAGTTGGACACCAGTCATACTGGATTAGGTCCTTTTAATGACCTTGTGTTAACTTAATCATCTCTTTAAAGATGTTCTCAGCCAGCCTGTGTTGGTACATGCCTGGAATCTCAGCACTTGGGAGACTGAGGCAGGGAGAGCTTGAGTTCAAGGTCAACCTGGTGGACATAGCAAGACAATCTCAAAATAAATAAATAAGGATTTATTTCCAAATACAGTTATATTCTTAGATATTGAAGGTTGGGACTTCAGCACAAGAATGGGAGTGGGACACAAGTGGGCTCAAAACAAGAAGCATTTCACAATGTATTAAGGTATCAGAATCTCATTCCCCCCACTTGAAAAAAATTGCTTTGAAGTTTTAAATGAAAAACTTTAAATAAACAACAAAATTTATTTGAGCAATGTGATTCAGGAAGGAGGCAGCACCCAGAACCAGGAGTAGTTGAAGGAGTCCTTCCCACTACTGAGAGCTTGTGGTATTTACAGACAGAAAGAGGGTGTTCTCTACAGAGCAGCCTGATTGTTACAACTGAACTTTGCCTAGTATCAGTCTGTGATTAACTAAAGCTCAGCAACTACGATTGTTAGAATACAACAAGGAGCGTTGGTTGTAGTTTGGTTGTAGTTTGTTCACATAAGAAGTCAGGTTGTAGTTTACAAGAAGTCAGAGTAAGGACAGCTTTAGATGGTATTTAATTCAACAGCTGAGAGTATAGTTTGTTAAAGTTCCAAAGAGAGGTACAGTAACAACATGGCATTATGTTAGTTTAAGAGAATCATGGAGTGAAATGAAAAGAGTCAACACTGCCAAGCGTGAACTGAAGTCAAAGAGGGAGGATGCAGTGTAGGTCTGGGTGGGAGTCCACTGGAGGCCGGGAAGGAAATAAACTGGTAGAAGCAGGCGTAACAAAGAGTGAACCGCAGGAAAGAATGACCTGGGTACACACAAAAGCAAGAAAGAATCATAAGTATATTGTTAGTTCGGGAAAAAAGAATGGGCAACTGGACAGCAAGGTCCTGGAGGAGATGCTACTTACTTATAAACAGCATGGGCCAGAGAATCAATCTGGTGAAGAACGACTTGACAAGCTAGAGGACAGAAAAGAGACTTACGAATGAGAAGACCACTACACGTTAAAATCCAGTGGAGATATGTGTGGGAAAAAACTGCTGCTTTTAAGAGATGCTTAAAGGTACAGGTCACGTACCCGTTCCTTAAAAATAAACACGTCTAACAGTTTTATAAGCACAGCAATGATTTATACGTATCACCAGTGCTAACCTCAAAAAGCAGCTAGAGAAAAACGAGACCAAAAAGTCCCTTCTTCCTAGGAATTCTAGTCATAATATCTTCCTGCCCTTTCCTGCATCCTCTGTCTTCCCCCTCAAAAAAGAAAAACAAACAACACGCTACCAAAAAAAGTACAGTTGCTATGCAAAACTGTGCAAAAGCAGATTTGCGACAAAGCTCCGATTCCGTATCCTTCTACCTTCACATCTGACCCCTCTTGGGTAGAAATTCAAGCAGCAGCTACTCTATAGCTGTATCTTAACTTTTCCAGTCGAGGTCCTGGTTTGGGGACGTCACAGTCACCTTTCTTTCCCTGTAACAATATCTCTGGGCCAGATTTCAGTGCATGCCCCCAGACCAAAATGTCAGGGCTGGGTCCTCCGGGTTGTTTCCCAGAGGGTGAACGGCAGCTGCTGAGCACCGCCGTGAGTTACACTGTTGTTGGGGCTTGTGCGCCCTGAATCTGATGATTGGAGACTTGGAGTTTGCTTTCGTCACAAACTTTGCAGCGATCCTTCACCCCTGGATGCTAGGGCCGCGCTCTAGCCAGGCGTCCCGCCACCCCGCAGCGCCGCCCCAGGTGAGGCCAGCCCGGGAGACAAGAAGCGATCGGGGGCGATGGCGCTGCTCCAGGTGTGGTCGCTCCACCCCGCCCTGCTCTCAGGATGGTCCCGCCTTCAAGACCGACCATGGGGCAGCACGGTCCTCTCAATAGCCCGCCTCCGGGACAGTCCTGCCCCGGGACAGCCACGTTTCCGGAACAGCCCGCCTCTGAGACAGCTCCGCCCCTGGAAAGCCAGTCCCTGGGACAACCCGGTCCTCCGAATAGGCCGCTTCCAAGACAGCGCCATCCCGGGACAGCCCGCCTTACGAAGAGCCCCAGCCCTGGATAGTCTCGCTGGGGGTCCGCCCAGCCCTCTGAATAGTCCGCCTCCAGGAGAACATCGACCCTGGACAGCTGGGTTTCCTGGATAGCCGGCCTCCGAGACAGCTCACTCCCTAGCCAATCCCACACCTGGACAGCCATTTTCAGAGACAGCCCCGCCCCTGGACAGCCGCTAGCCTCAAGGACTACCCCGCCTTTAGGACAGCCCTACCTCTGGAAAGCCCCGCCCACGGACCGCCCACCTATGAAAGCCCCGCCTCTATGAGGCACCTCCGCCGAGAAGTCCCGCCCCCGTAAGCCCCGGCCCTGAACAGCCCCGCCCTTAGGCCGGCCCCGCCCCGGGAAAGCCCCGCCCCGCCCCGCCCCGCCCCCGGAAAGCCCAGCTGTGTCTGCGCCTCCAGTCCCCAGGGATCCTGACAGCTGTATGGTGAGTTTTTCACTTTGTCCTAGGTTGGGGACGGGTTGCCAAGTACTTGGGGGACAGAAAAGGGGCACCCTAAGAAGATGTTGGATGCCATTCCCGGAAGTCGGGGTTTCTTCTCACAAATCCAGGCTTTCCTTTTGTTTCCCTGGTTTGGTACTATTTGCTGGTTGTCTCGACACACTGTTCTCTCCCTTCTTTGAACTTGAGTCACGATTTAACAAAGATGTGTGTGTCCGCGCGCGCAAACACGTCTTGTGATAGAGTGGTGGGCTGGCGTTCTTACACAGGTTACTCTTAGACAGGTTTTTGGTTTTCCACGTCAAACTAGGAAGAAGACGAGGACTTTGCTTATCTTCACAGAGGTATTTAGTAGGATCTCGAACTCAGGATTTCTGATCTCTCTCGCGCCCGCGCTCGCTCTGTTGCCTTTTACCCCAAGCTGAAATCACCCACATGCTGTCCTGTGAATTCACTCTCCTAGGAGTGATATTATGAAAGAGATGGAAGATAAGAAGGGAAGTGCGGTGAGGAGAGGAGATAGAATTCAACAGGAAACTCAGGGCAGGCTAAGGGATACCAAGTCTGCTAGAGTTCATAGGAAAAAATCTAGTGTCAGACCTGAAAGCCTTAAAAATAAGGGTGAAGCACTCTTCAAATTTCACCTCCTGGGGAGCGAATGAAAAGCAAGGGTTCTGTTAAAGTTTTTATGCAAGAATATTGTAGATTAGAATACATCCTGCAGACTCCAACCAAGTCAGTTTAGTCTGGACATGAATGTGAACTAAAGGGAGAAAGAGATGATGAGAGACCTGCAGGGAGGAAGAAAGGAGAGAAATGTAGCTCAAGGGTTTGGAATCTGTTTTAGTTGAGGTTATTCCCCAAAGCAAGTAGCTTATTTGAGCAGAAAGCCACGTGAGGATGAGGGGAGAATAAGACAAAGAAGGAGGGAGCTCCCCAGCAAGGACTTAAGCTGAAGCAGTGGAGCCCAGTCCCCCAGGGGCTCTTTGGGGGACATCTAGAATGCACCTCAGGAAGGCACTGAGCATACTGTATACATGGCTCCCCTTACTGGGGATGTCAACTCACAGCCACTTCAGGACTGCCTGGCATCTGTGGAGGTGATATGGACAGGAAAGTCCCTGTCCATAAGTCCTTCAGAGGTGTGGCAAGGAAGCCACACAGGATGCCTGGAGCACCAGTTACACTGCCATGTCACTCAGAGAAACTAGAAGGGGCAGCTGAGGGACACGCACAAGTGTTTACTCTGCTCACTGCACCTGTTCCATTCATATCTCCTAATCTTCAACAACAGTCTAGAGGTGTATTTTCTTTTTAGAAATGGGAAAACCAAGTCCTAAATAATTTATCCAAGAGGAGCTGTCCTGAAGGGTGTGCTGTAATGAGCTCAGTTTTCAGCACACTTGATTTTAAGAGAATTTTAAAATTCCTCTAGAAACTGTAAGATGCCACCCTAAAATGGAATTAGGGACCTGTCCATTAGGGTAGATGTGATAAAATTAAAAGGCAATTCCAACTCATATGGTCGAAGCTGTCAGAACTACTGCAGAATTCTGCCTCTCCTGTCCATGTCAGGTCCTATTTCTCCCTGCCCATGGCTCTCAAGCCGTTCTGATGTTTCTGTTGCTGAAATGCTCTTCCACATAGCATTTCAGATTCAGCTTCAATGTCACTTTGCCATAGAGGTCTTTTCTGTCATTCAATCTCAGTCTTCCAGTTGTTCCATATTTCATCACCATGTGTCATTTTCATCATAATGATTACTAAATGCTGGATTATTTATCTACCTATTTATTCATAGTCATTTCCCCTTCTGAAATCTTTGAGTCATGAAAAGGGTGTCCTTGTCTGTTTTGTTCCTTGCTTTACCCCCAGTGCTAGAGCAATGGTTGACACACAGTGGGGAACTCAATAAAACCTGGGAGGTAAATGTATTTAGTTGTTTGTTTTTTCCATTTGTTCTTCCATCTGTTTTGACTAACCTGAGTTTTTGTTTTATCTGCAGCAGCTAACAGAACCATGGCAACAACTCCCACTGCCGCTTTTGAGACTCTTATGAATGGAGTGACAAATTGGGATGTCCCCAAAGACCCCATTCCCTGTGAACTCCTTCTTATTGGAGAGGCTGCCTTCCCAGTGATGGTGAATGACAAGGGCCAGGTGCTCATTGCTGCCTCCTCCTATGGTCAAGGCCGCCTTGTGGTTGTATCCCATGAGGGCTACCTGCTGCATGATGGCTTGGCACCATTTCTTCTCAATGCAGTGGGCTGGCTCTTACCCTCCCCTGGAGCTCCTGTAGTGGTGCACCCGTCACTGGCATCACTGGTGAATCTCCTGCAGGACTCTGGAATTGAGGCACAGATTGGGCCACAACCTGGAAAACCCTTGGGGGTTTACTGCATCAGTGCCTACAGTGACCCTTTGACTGAGATGCTGATCCAGTTTGTGAAGCATGGAGGGGGTTTGCTCATCGGAGGCCAGGCCTGGTATTGGGCTAGTCAACATGGCCATGACAAGGTACTATCCAGGTTCCCTGGGAACCAGGTGACAAGTGTGGCTGGAGTGTACTTTACCGATGTCTATGGGGACATAGGCCATTTCAAGGTCTCTAAGAAGGTGCCCAAGATCCCACTTCATGTCAGGTGAGTGTGCACTCTCCCGTTAAGGAGTCTGAGTGGTGAAGCAATGGAGTCCCCTTTTCAGTGAGCTTCCATTTCAACACAAATAATTTTTATTCTCAGTTTTGGAATCACCACAAATAAAAAACAAGATTACTGAAATGTACCAAGACACAAGAGAGGCTGTTCCTCACTGCCAATTCCTCCTGTGGCCAAAGCAATAATCTGCTTTATAGAAAAGCAAATCTTACTCACCAATCTGTCTTCATATCTAGTGCCTGCAACATAATGCTTATCAGTCTCTTAAGTAAATGAAAGAACATTTGTGTGTTGGGGAGGAGGGGAAGGCACGTACCATTGGGCCAGGCTCCATTCTGGACACTGGGAATGCAGCAGAGCTCAAAGCAGACAAGTCGTACTGTCCATGAAGTTTGTATTCCAGTGGAGAATTAGTTAGTTAAAGAAACAAATTAATGAGTACTCTGTCAAGTGTCAATAAGAGGTACAAGGGAAAATTAAGTAAGATATGCAGTAACATGAAGAGGAGAGAAGTGGAGGTATTTTATTTAGTATCTTCATGGAAGTCATCTCAATTAAGTTGACTCAGGATTCAGTGGTGTTTCAGAGGGATTTAGGGTACAAAATTGATGATACAGCTATGGAAAAAGCAAAGACCCACACAAGACAACCATGACTTTAACTGCAGCAGGACAGACAGAAAAGGTGTAACCTTGGTGTTGTGGCCCCCTGGTAGACTCTGGAGCTGTGCCAGGACTGTCCAGTGGGGCTGGGACACCAGAAGGGAGGTCTATCTGGTGGGGGCTGGAGTCTCAGAGAAGACCCACTGGTTACTAGACATACAGCCTGAAAAGGACACATGCCTTGGGTCCTTCTTCCTTCCTGCTTTCAGTCAAATACCTCTCCCTCCCATGGGCCACACCCACCAGGATCCAGGTGGTAAGGGAACTCAGAAAATGCAGCTCCCTGATACACAAAGGAGGACCAAGAAGAATGGGCCTTAAGTGCAAACATGCACATGGCCAGCTTGTAAGGCTTCTCTGGAAGGTAACATTTGAAAAGAATATGCTCATTTGAGGGAATGAGCTCATTTAAGGGAATGCGCTATGTAGACAACCTTGAGCAGAAGAATCCAGGAAGAGGTTCAGTTGTGAGCACACTTCCAAGGTAGGACCCAACAGTGTTGGCTGATGGATTAAATTTGGAACAAGGACAAAGAGGAGCTGAGTGGTCTAAGTAACTTAAAGATGGGTCCTGCCATTTCTTGAGCTATGAAAGGCCATGAGAACACAGCTTAAAGGAGGTCAGGAGTTCAAGTTTGGATATGTTGGCTTTGAGATATTAGTGAGTAATTGTGTTTGTCCATATATAATGAAAGCCTTACTATGGTGGGTGGATTAACCATGTCATATTTTGAGTCTCTCATGTAGCATGAAACCCTATGGCAGTGCCTCCATGATGTCCTAGGTTCATTCTCTCCCTCTCTGTCCCTTTCTGTTCCCTATCCTATTGTGGTGTGTTGCTTCTATCCTTATTGCAACAAGATACTCTAGGCACTATAATTTTACTTAGGCAATAATTAGCTGGAATGGATACACCTGCTGGGTCTGTCTCTTAGTTTAAAAAATCATATATTTTCTGGAATGCTTAGCATTAGACCTCCATTTGTATTTTGGAGGACAGAACTAGCTCATGTGGCCAACCTTAGCTACCAGGAGGTCTGAGGGCCTGGTTATTTTTAAATGGGCATTGGCATCTCTGAAAAAATTAAGACCCTGCTACAAGGAAGAAGGGTCATGACAATATTGAGTGAGCAGCTAATAGTGTATACTGGTACCCCAGCCCTAAGCTGGGCACACTTGAATTCCTTCCCTTCTGAATGGATTGAGGAGGTGATCTGATTGTCAGGAACATTGGGGTGAATCTGATTTGCTCCAGTGGTTTTGATTCTAATATTAAGGAACAAACAGGTCAAATTCCATCCACCACATGATCCTCCTAATTACCCTGAGAGACTCCCTTGCTCAAAAGCCTAAACCTGTTTTTTTTTTTTTTCTTCAACACCTACATTTTCCAACTCTGCCACTGAATCCAAGGTTTGTTTTGTGGGATATTTTTTACCTTTTAATTACAGAAAATTTCAAATGTATGCAAAAGTAGGGAGACTATACAATGAACACTTAAAGAGTCATAACTAAATCCCAATAATAGTCAACTCATGGTCAGTCTTATTCCATCTGTAGCCCCAACCCAGATTATTTTGAAACCAATAGCAGACATCATATCATTCCATCTGTACTTAAAAATATATCTCTAAAGATATGAACTCTTGAAAACAACCACACACACATACAAAAGGACCATTATCACACCTAAAAGAATAATTCCTTAATGTCACCACTCATTTCCATGACTCATTTTGTGTTGGCATTTAGTATGTAAATAAAGATCACAGTATTTTGATTTCTTTATAAGACTTTTATGTCTCTTATAAAGATATGAATTTCTAACTTTTTCATCTCTTGCTGTTTTTCTTTTCTTTTTAAGATACCAGTTTCCTTCAGTCTGAATTTTGCTGATTGCATTGTTGTGGGGTTGTTTAATATATTCCTTTTTTTCTTATGTATCCTGTAAAGTGGAATTTATATCTAGATTCTACATTAGGATTCACAAACTAAGGTCTGTGATCCAGCCCCTTATTTTTGTAAATAAAGTTTTATTTTGGCACAACCATGCCCATTCATTTCCAAACTGTGACTGCATTCGAGCTACAATGGCAGAGATGAGTTCTTTGCCTAGAAATCCAAAATGTTGATTTTGGATCAAGAGTTGTCCCCCAACTCTTGATCTAGAGGCTTGATCAGATTCATGTTGGAATTTTTGGCCTAACTACTATGTGAGTGGCAGAGTAAACATAGTCATTGAGTAAAGTATAATATACATTTCTTCTCAATGTCATGTTAGCAGTCATGAATAATTATTGGTTAGTCCTAGTTCCATTAATTCATTAGTGGTTATAAAATGATGGCTTTAAATTTCTAGCATTTCTGCTACAATAGTTCTGTAAAGAACTATTAGAATAGTTCTATAAAGCAAATTTTCATACATCAGCAAGCTGCTCACTCTCAAGTATAGTTACAGGCAAGAGAAGTGCTTAATTATCTTCTTCGTTCCATTTTGAAATCACTTTTCAAAATATTGAATTCATTCCCTAGTATTTTCCAAAGGTCACTGAGGTGATTTTTTTAGTACAATTTTGGAATCATGATTGAAGCACAATGTGTTTCATTTATTACATTTTTGATGCTGATTATCCTATAGTTAGCATTTTAAGGCATTTCGAATTAACTTCTGAATCTTTTTGACTCAACTATGATAAACTACCTTTCTTTTTTGGCATAATAAGAGGTGTAAGGCTCTTCTTGTACACTTCATGTTCTAGGTTGATTTCAGGCATTTTTCTAAGGATCCTTGTTTCTTTTAGTGGTAAATGATTTTTTAACACTCACAATCTGGTGTTAGAGGTGTTCATTGCTACTAAGTTGATCATTGTTTCTAGGCCTTCTGAGTGAACAAAGCTAAGAAATAGGTCTTTTTCTAAAGAAAAATACATTAAGAACTCATAATGATACTTTTCATTTTAATTCAGGGCAACAGTGTTTTCATTAAAGTTCAACAACCTTACATCAATGTTTCCTTTTTTTCCCATTTTGTAAGACACCAACATAATGAACTATTTGTTTTATCTTGAAATATACATATAACAGCTGCAAAAATTCAAGTAACAATGCTACTATCAGCAATATGATTACTGTAACGGTTGAGGATTGTTCTCAGTGCCTTTTTATTAGCTATATATAAAGTCAGATTACCATCCTTTTAAGTCCCTTAGAATAGTCCCTCTCTCTGTGGTCCACTAAGTGAATATAAATGTCAAGTCACTTGTTTATTTTATTTTGACTTTTGGAATTGCTTTTGTAATTTAATTTTGTTTATAATTATATAAAATATTATGATGGATTCAAAGTAAATTTTTTTTCTTTGGGCAGAACTGGGGTTGAAACTCAGGGCTTTGGACTTGCTAGGCAGGCTCTCTACCACTTGAGCCATGCCTCCAGCCCCTTTCATCCTGGTTATTTTTGAGATAGGGTCTTGATTTCTGCCCAGGCTGGCCTGAACCACAGTCTTATTTATGCTTCCCACAGCAGCTAGAGTGACAAACACCTGCCACTGTGCCTAGCCATTGGTTGAAATGGCAGATTTTTTTGCCTTGTCTGGTCTCGAACCTCTATCTTCCCAATCTCTGCCTCCCAAATAGCTATTATTACAAATGTGAGCCACTGATACCCAACTCCAAAGTAAACTCTTAAGCCTATATTCTGTCCCTATTCTCTTCATACAATCTTCCCCCTTTTTTAATGGATATTAATCCATTATTTGTTTATGTATAAGCAGACACAGATAAATAGCCTTATCTTTCTTGAATAAAAAAGATGCACTACACTCTACACATTTTTCTCTACCTTACTTTTTCCACTCAATATTATCTCCTAGATATGGTTCCACAACAGCATATAAAGATGTACTACATTATCTATTATACGACAATGTGTGGATGTAATGTAACTTATTCATAAGTTCCTTATGACAGACATTTGGGTTTTCAGTTTGCATTTTTATTTTTCCAGGATTTTTACTATTACAAAGATGCTGCAATGAATACTCTGGTGCATGTATCTTCAAATTTTGGCTGTATCACTGGGAGTGAGTTTGCTGACTGACAGGGGATATGTATAGGTATTTTGCATGCATTGCCAAGTTCCTCTTCCTGCAGCTTGAGTTCCTGAGAAACTGACTCAGAGAGATTAGTGTGCACGAAGTTCACTAAGGAGTGATCTTAGTTAAGGAAGGCAAGAAAGAAAGATTAAGCAAAGAGATGGGCTATGAGGCAAATACTTGGTAACAAAACTTTCTTGACAATATTTTGACTATTAAGTGAAATACTGAAAGAAATATACCATCTGCAATAGAAGAGTCTTAAATAATGTATGGTATAGCCTGCAGTTGTAGAGTGAATAATTATATAGCCATTAAAAATCATGTGTTCAGATACTCCTTAAAGGAAAAGGAAAAGATTCATGATACAATGACAACATTAAGATATAAAGCTTTGTTAAAATGATGCCAGATTCATTAAAACAATATAGATAGATAACTAGTTTAGTTTTCAAACATTTCTGTCCTCACCAAATTTTTGCCTTTTTAAAACCCTTAAGCAGTAGGAAAATGTTCTCCAGATCACATTACGATGTATATCTTTGACATGATTTCACTTATGTTATTGTTTAAATCTGAAATGCCCCCTCAAGACTCAAGGGTTAAAGGCTTGCTTGCCAGCCAATGGGCTTTTGGGAAGCGATTAGATCATGAGGACTCTGACTTCACCAGTGGATTAATACACTGATAGATTTATAATTTGATGGCATTATTGGGAGGTGGTAAAAACAAGGCAGTAAGTCTTATTTGGAAGAAGTATGTAACTGGGGCATGCCTTATCCCCTGCCTCTTTCTTCAATGGTTTCTGCTTCCTGCTGCCATGAACTGGGCAGCTGTGCTCCTCTCAGTGATAAGGCCTCACCACACCTTAAAGCCATGCAGCCAGATGACCACGGTCTGAAACCATGAGGCAAAATCAACCTTTCCTCTTTTAAGTTGTTTTCTTCAGGTATTTTGTGATAGCAACAAAACGCTAGCACAATTCATATTGTTTTGATTGATTCTGCAGCAAAAAGAATAAAGAAATGGATTTTCTTTATTTCTGTTATTGAAAGAACAATATGATAGTAAAGTAGTTGAATATTTGTAGTTCTCATAATGTCACTAACAAAATATTTACCTTATATATCTTCTATCACATCATTTGCTCATTGTGATAGCATACTCATACTTCTGTTTTTACAATAATGTCCTTAGTGAGAATTTTAGTCATAATACATGTTCTATAACTTTGGCTAACTATTTCCTTTTGTTGAATAAGTAGGTATTTTTTGATTTGGATATTCTGAGGGAAGGAAACTATAATTGAAATATCAACAATATACATCTGTGAAGTATTTTAGCTGTCTACCTGAGACTGTGCATGTGGCTCTTGCCTAGCATGTACAAGCCCCTGAGTTCAGTCTCCAATACCACAGCCAGCACCACAAAGAAAATAAAAATAAAACCTCTCCCTCAGTGCAAAGACCACAACCTGTAACATTAGATTTCTTGCTTTCTCAAGAAATCAAGATGTGACAATATTTGGAAATCTCATTAGTTAAAAATGGCAGCTCAGTGTCAGTGAACTTGACAGCTCTTGAAAGGACAATTAATTCTCCTCATTCAATTTCAACTCTAGCATTCTCAGAGCAGTCTCCTCCTTTGGTCCTATTGAGAGGAGGACTGACCTTACCACATTCCCCATGTGTTCCCTTCATGTTATGGATCATAAGTGTAAGTTTCTCACCTGTTCACTTGCTAATGCCTGTCAAGAAGAATATATTGTTTGTAACATGCGTGGATCTTGCTTGTCATTTTTACTGCTTCTTTATCAGTGGCTGGTATGTGAAAGAGCAGCGGTCAATAAATATTTGTAAATTATATAAATTAGTGAAAAAATATGGATGATACATATACAAAATCATCACAAGAGAAAAGGTGGCATATTGTCCTACTGTTAACCCTGTAGACAACTTCATTTTATGGAATGTGGTGCCAGAGGGCTGAGTTTGAGCCAACAACTGAGCTGAAGCTGACCACACGCTTGAACTCTAAACTCTGAAAAGGTCTCTAACTCAGATTCCTTCCTCCTGAGGGATTCCCACTGAGGGTCTCAGTGAACTTCCCTGCCAAAGAGTCATGGTCAAAAGTCCCTAGACTGACCTAGCAGGTTCCTTTCCTTCAAATCCCTCCTGGAAGTCCCTGATCTCCTTATGGCTGGTGTTCTGTGCATCACTCAACTTTGCCTGCCAAGGAGAGTGGCATTCTCCACAAACCAGCAGAAGACCTCTCTCTTCCTGTCCCCAGGGGCAGCCTATGGTTATGTAACTGAGGCAAGCAGCTGCAGTTTACTTTAATATTCAAAGGCAGGTCCAAAGGCACTGGCTGCTTTTATAACCAAGACAGAAGAATCTGGAGGAAAAGTTAACCTCAACCCATCAATAGATCCCACGCTTACACAGGATATAATCTACAAGTCTAGAACATACTACAAGCTGCTTATAGAAAAGTAAATACACACTGGTAGCTTAGGTTTATGAACCTCTTGAAGATTGCATACTACCTCATTCTACCCTCATGGCAGTCCTTTAGAATAGAAAAGGCTTTGTCCAAAAACTTCAGGTTATCAGCAGCTCAGGTGTGTTTTCACAGTTTGTATTTCATATTAGGCAAGATGGTAGAATTGCCCTTTCTACATGATAAAATGAATGGAAAACAGTACATAAACATCTGAAAGTGGAAGGTTTAATATTGATGCCATACATTGCTGAGCCCTAGCTAAGGACAGGTTAGCTTCTGTAACAAAATTCTAATGGCTGAACAATACAAATTGATCATCTCATATGTTCTGGAAACTAGAAACCTGAGATCAAGATGTCAACAAGGTTGGTCTCTCTTGAACACTGTGAGGAAGAATCTTATTCCATGCTTCTCACAGCTTCTGGTGTTTTGTTGGCAATTTTTGTTTTTCCTTGACTCAGATCTTTGCCTTTGTCTTCATAGGGTATTTTCCCTGTGTGAATGTCTGTGTTCAAGTCTCTCTCCTTTATAAGGACACCACTGTATTGAAACAGAGGCCCGACCTCCTCTGACGTAGCTAGTAAGTTTGCTTGTGTCAGTGGCTCAATAACTCACAGTAGCCTGTTCATTTCTGTTGTTTCATCCCCAGGTGTGGGGAGGAGCTCTTGCAGGATCAGCAGCAACTTCTGGATGGAATCTCCGAGCTCGACATCAAGACAGGGGGAGTCCCCTCACAGCTGCTGGTGCATGGGGCCCTGGCCTTCCCTCTGGGCCTCGATGCCTCCCTAGGCTGCTTCCTGGCAGCTGCCCGCTATGGTCGTGGCCGTGTAGTCCTGGCTGCTCATGAGGGCATGCTCTGGGCTCCCAAGATGAAACCCTTTTTGCTCAATGCTGTGCACTGGTTGGCCAAAGGCCAGACAGGCAAAGTTGGAGTGAACAAAAGTCTTAAAAATCTGCATCCCTTACTAGTGCAGCATGGTGTGAAATGCAGCTTGGAGTCCCATTTGACCAGTGACTTGCTCGTCTACTGTTGTGTGGCTTACAGTGACCAGGAGGCTAAGGAGATACAAGAGTTTGTGGCCGAAGGCGGGGGGTTGCTGATTGGTGGTCATGCCTGGTGGTGGGCATCCCAGAATCCAGGCCGCTCCCCCCTGGCTAATTTCCCTGGTAATGTCATCCTCAACCGCTTTGGCCTCAGCATCCTACCTCAAACCCTCAACCCAGGCTGTTTCTCTGTCCCTCCTCCAGAGATGAGGAGCTACCACTTCCGCAAGGCACTGCTTGAACTCCAGGCCATGTTGAACCACAGGGGTGGGAACTTGGAAAAGAATTACCTGGCAAAGTTGGGAGTCGATGGTGCAGCCTTCCTTCAGATTCCTGCAGAGGGGCTTCCTGCTTATACATCCTTGCACCGGCTCCTGAGGAAGATGTTAAGACAAGCTGGCCTCCCAGCTGTGAGCAGGGAGAATCCAATAGACAGTGACTCCTGTGAGGCCACAATACTCTGTCTGGCCACAGAGCTAGCACGCTCAGGAATGGACTGCTCGCAACTGGCTCAGGGCCTTGGGATCCAGACCTGCTCCTCCAGGCTGCTCCCCTCTGAATTCCCCATCACTGTGGAGATCAATGGGACCAACCCAGGTAGGAGGAAGCGGAGTGCCCAGAGTATCATAGGTCTGGGGGAAGGTGAGGTGGTCTGACTTCACAGGACCTTGCAAGTACTGAACCTCAGGAAGACCAGCTACTTGCTTTACCAAGAAGATGAGGTTGGGGTTCTATTTAAGATTTAGGATATGAGAGGCAGAGATCAGAAAAACCATAGTTCAAGGCCAGCCTGGGCAAAAAGTTAGCAAGACTGCATCTCCACAAATAAATTATATATGACAGCATAGTAATGTCAACTATGGGAGAGGATAAAGATTCAAGGCCAGTCTTGGGCAAAAACAAAAAAATCCTATCTGAAAAATAACTAAAGCAAGAGGTCTAGGTGTGTGGGTCAAGTGGTAGATATCCTGTGTAGCAAGTATAAGACTCTGGGTTCAAACTCTGTTGCCACCACCAAATTTTTAAAAAAAAAAAGACTTAGGAAGAATGAGTACAGAAAGTATAGATGAACTGGGACTCACCATGGGAAGCTAGGAGGTCTGGGGGGACCGAATATGGAGTCATGTAAGAGCACAGAACTCAGCCTTCAATATTCCTTTTGTCAGAGAACAGTGATTCCTGGGTGAGCACTGGGCTCTACCTCTTGGAAGGACAAAGTGCAGATGTCTCCCTGTCTGAAGCTGCTGCATCTGCTGGCCTGAAGGTAAGACCAGACACCCTCAGCCAGCACCTCCCCAAATCACAGGGCTGCATGCTTCTCATCCACTGTTTCCATCCAGGGCTGGGAAGTGCTGCCAGGAGCACAGGGAGGGATATTCTGCCCATCTCAGATTTCACAGGTACCCCAGTATGTGACTGAAGGTCCCAGCTACTAATATAAGATCCAGGACTTGATCCTTGGACTGATTTCCATGCTTGGCAATTTTACCCACTGACATATCTATATCTGCCCCTTTTCCTGATAGCATAGGTCTCACTTTGAAACCCAGAGAATGCATTTAATCTCATTGCTTGCATCCCCATGAAATATACCCTATGTGGAGACTTTAAATTCTTTTGCATCCTCAACTGAGAGTCGCTTCCCACCAGTTAGGGACTCTTTTGTGTCTGCATCCTCTCTGGGGGTCACCTACATTTCACCTAAGGAAAAGAACCCCAATATTCCAGACAGAGCCTGAAGGGGAGTGCTGGAGAAAGGAAAAAGTACCAGTCCTCTGCCACCAGGCCAGACTTCACACCTGCTGGATGGGTCTCCTGTCTGTTCACAAGGGGCCAGCCAGAGTGCCCTGGCTCATTTCCAGCAAAGGAATCACCTCACTGCATAGGCCTGGTGTAAGGGCCTAGGATTCTGCCTGATAGAAAGACAACCAGCCCCTCTTCAGTCTCGATCTTGGGTTATGCCTGGTGTCTCTCTAACTCATGTTTGATAGAGATCCACAGTAGAGCTGCTTACATCCCTGGAAGAGAATTACACGAGCACTTCAGTCCCTATGACTTTGGAGCGCTACACCTGCATAGATTTCCTTGCATCATTCATGAAAAAAGGAAGTTGAAGTTTCACATCTAATTCCCTCCCTCCACACTCACCTCCCCCCCACCCATCTCAGGGATTCCAGTTCCCCAAACATGGTGGACTCATCTGTGCAGGTACAGGTTGGCTGCCACACTGATGACCTGACCAAGGCCAGCAAGCTGTCTCGAGCCCCCAGGGTGATTCACCAGTGCTGCATGGACAGGACCCAACAGTCAGTCCCCTGTCTCTGGGGGGGACTCCTATACATCATTGTGCCCAAGTGCTCTCAACTTGGCCCTGTGTCTGTCACCATCAGGAGGGCTGTACCTGCCCCATACTACAAGCTGGGTGAGTACACTGGGAGTTGAGGGAAATGAAGAACTGCAGATAGTTTGCTGACTATGAGCTTAAAGTGGGAGATGAAGAATTATTAGAGGTGAGCATGCAGATAGGAGATAGAGAACACCCTGTGTCCGTGGATACTTCATAGTAGAGAGAAAGGTCTGGAAGCTTGTCCTTCATCCACAGCTTGTAGACCCATGTGATAGCAATTCATTATTTCAGTGTTCTCCTCCTGAAGTTCAAGTTGTATTTTTCAACTCAAAGAGAAATTGGGTAAGAGGGTGGCAGATTCCATGTTTATTCCCAGGTAAGACATCCAAAGAGGAGTGGAAGAAGAGTATCCAGGAGAACCCAGCTCCCTGGGGAGAGCTGGCCACAGACAACATCATCCTGACAGTGCCAACTGCAAATCTCCAGGCCCTGGAGGATCCCACGCCTCTGCTCTGCCTCTGGGATGAGATGATGCAGGCTATAGCCAGGCTAGCTGCCCAGCCTTTCCCTTTCCACAGACCTGAGAGGATTGTTGCTGATGTGCAGATCTCAGCTGGTGGGTACTTCAGGGGCGGGAGGAGAGGGGGGCTTCTAGTCAGTGGACATCATTTAGTTATTTTGTCTTTGTTTAAGATTCAAGATAGGTAAAGAATAATCTTATTACTAAGGTACAATTAAGGGGAAAAAGACATAAGAGACACAGACCATGATGGAGCTAAAAGAAAGGCTGACAGAATGGCTCTAGTGGTAGCATGTCTGCCTAGGAAGCATAAACTCTGATTTCAAACCTAATATTGTCAAAAATTGTGGAATAATAGAGATAAAAGATGTTTAGGGGTTAAAGGTAAATCATAGGTAGCTACAAGGTGAGATTTCATAGGACTGTAGAACATTCTCAGAAAATTGGTGTTGGGAGGTCACCAATGTCAGTGAGGGTCATTTCAAGGAGAGGGTACAAACTGAATTGTTTTCTTCAAATGTAAGTCAGTTGAAAACAAAGAGGGGAATTGAATAAAGAAGTTTGTGCTAGGTACTGGGTAGTCTAAAGGAAAGAATATAGGAAGAAAATTAACAACTCTGCTCCCCATGTGAAGATTTTCTTACCTATAAAAAAGGACAAAACTATTTCTGTTATAGAAACAAATCTGGACAACAGTGCAGGTTTGGGGGAAAGAAAAACTGACACTGTTATAGCCTTCAGGATAGCAGACCCAGACAAAGAACATAATCTCACAGACTCACATGCAAAGGAAGCACATGTGCACACACACCCATGCACACACATACACACACGTGTGCGTGAAACATCAAATTCAACAAAGACAATTGTGTTAAGTATACCTCTGTTCTTCAGGGCCAGAGAGAAGAGAAGAGCAAAACTCAGGTAGGAGAGGTTGAGAAAGGGACTGGGTTATCTATAAGTCACTCATCTACTTTCCATTCAGCACAGAAGTTCTGGGAGTATCAGAGATGAACAGGATGGTGAGTTAAAGTTCCACAGTGGAGAGAAGTGAAGGAAAAAAGTTTTGATGGGCACTGCTTTCATGCTCCAACTTTTCCTTCCGCATTCCCAGGCTGGATGCATTCAGGATACCCCATCATGTGCCACCTGGAGTCAGTGAAGGAGCTCATCAATGAAGCAAGCATGAGAAGCAGTGGTCTGTGGGGACCCATTCACGAGTTGGGCCACAACCAGCAACGGCAAGAGTGGGAGTTTCCCCCACACACCACGGAGGCTACCTGCAACCTCTGGTCAGTCTATGTGCATGAGACTGTCCTAGGGATCCCCAGGGCTCAGGCCCATCCTGCTCTGAAACCTTCAGAACGAGAGAAGAGAATCAAAGCACATCTGAGAAAGGGAGCACCCCTGTGTGACTGGAATGTGTGGACAGCTCTGGAAACATATCTACAGGTACTGAGCAGATATTCAGGGAGACAGGGTCTCCAGACCCCTCAGTCACATACGTCCTGGCTCCCAGGACCTCTCCTCCTTCTTGAACCCCACCAGCCTGGGGCCACCATATCCCCTACATGTGGGACTCTCGGCTGCATGGTGTTGCTGCTCATTATACACCCATGTGAGAATGACTCCTGTCCCACACTCTCCTTGTGATTTTCAATGTAAGAGGAAATAAAAGTATTATGGAAAAATAAGATGGCATATTTATAAACATCTAATATATTGGTGAAGAGCAGAAACCCTGAGTCAGACATTCCTGAGATTGAATCACAACTCTTCGACTCACTGTTTTTTATCCCTTGCCCCCTAATAAGTGTTCCATAAAAGTCACTGTTTTGTTTCTTCACCTTAGTTTTATGGGTTGAGTGAGTATTAGCATCCTTGTATAATGTCAGGGACATGTCTACAGGGCAACTGCATTACAGTAGGGCATTGTGGGATATAAATGCACTAACAAGGGTCTCAGACTTCTACCACCCACTTGAACCAAAAATATTTTGAAATAAATAACTGACCAACCTAGTAGGAGAGCACAGAAATCATGAAGCAAGTCTACTTCTATGAAATGAGCACAACTTTCTGTTCCCCCACCACATATATGAGGTGGTGATGGAGACTGAACCCAGGATATCACACACAGAATTCCATATTCTCATATAACCAGCCTGAGGGCTTACAGGACAACAGACATTAATGGTAGACAATGAAAAATAAATTAAAGCCCTGCTTCTGCCCCTCCCACCCACCTACCTACTCACTAGTACAGAAAGCTATGGAGGTTCCCATTACTATCTTGAAGCTTGAGACTTCGTTCAGGACAGGCAGGCACCTCTGCTTCCTCCACCTTTCCCCATTATTCAGCTGTGGCTGTGTTTGGCTCAGGTCTTCATTAGTCTGGTAGCCTCCTGTGCAGGATATGGTAGGTTCTAATCTCAGTCAAACTCAAACTTGTCCTGATGCTGAAGTAAACACTTAAGATCTGGGGATATAGGGGTTTTTTTAAATTAGATATAATAATAATAACTGTCATTGAATATATACCTCTTTTCATATGTTTGATTTACCATAAGCCCCTGTGCTAGAATGAGGGTTATTGTTTCATGGAGTGAGCCACCAAATTTGCATTTATGTGTAGGGGCAGAGTTGGGAGATAGGGCCCACTGAATAGGAGTGAAGCTAATGAAGAAGGGGAAGAAATCACTGTAAATGAAGTGTACTTAAGAACATGAATGCTTTGCCAAACTTAACCTTCCATTCTGTTCCTTTCTCTCTGTAGCTCCAGGAAGCCTTTGGGTGGGAACCATTCACCCAGCTCTTTGCTGACTACAGGACTTTTTCTGGCATCCCCCAAAACAATACCGCCAAGATGAATCTATGGGTAAAGAAGTTCTCTGAAAAAGTGCAGAAGAATCTGGTTCCTTTCTTTGAAGCCTGGGGCTGGCCTGTCCAGAAGGAAGTGACCGATAGTCTGGCCCACCTGCCATGTTGGCTAGAACACCCCATGCGAGAGTGCATGGGTACAGAAGAGTAAAGGTGTACAGCAGGTGGGGAAAGAGAAGCGGGAGATTACAGTGTGGTCTGACTGATGACACTTGGTGCCTTGGACCATTTTTTTTCACCCATATGCCTTTCAACCATAGTATTATTTGTTTTCAATATCATTCCAGCTTTGTGAGAGTAGAGGGCTCCTCATGAGGAGAACTAACCTAGAAAATGTCCTTCCGAATCCCATCTGCACACTCTTCCCAGATCCCGGATAAATTTCTTTTATCTCACTAGTTTCCTTTGTTATGTGCTCAGGAAATATTTGTTAAGTGAAAGAACAGTAATGACCCCTTAGGCGTAATGAGCAGTCAGTGTGTCCCAGGCATCATGTGTAGTGTTTGCTATGAGTTATCACAGGTAATCTTTCCAAAAGACCTCTGAGGTAGGTAGCCATTGTTATTATCCCACTTCATAGATAAGAAAATCAACACTTAGGTAAATAATTTTTCACAGATCACAAAGCTAATAAGAGGAAGAAGCAGGGCTTGATTGAAATCTACAGCAATAAAAAAATTGGAATTTTTCCTCCCCAAGTGATTTACAATTTAAACAAAATTTTATCTAGAAAATAGATGAAGTTCAGAGAGTTCTGATTTTCCCGTGTTCACTACTGAGTTTTTATTCAATATCAAATTCAATCTCTAAGAGGTTGGTATCTAATTTTCTGATTTCCTCAGCATGTGATTAGTCTACTTCTGGATAATCTGACCTTGGCTAGAGGAAGGATTTGAACCCAGCCAGTTGAACTCCAGAACTGGTGTGCTTAACAGTGATGGTGGGTTTAATAGGTTGCCTCAGAGACAAAGTCAAAACCCAACTTTACCCCCACCTTCTCTCTAATAGGAGTGGTTCTTCCTCTGTTTTACAAATAGACTGTGGCTTTGCCTCTTGTTTTTAAGCTTACTGCTAATTGTAACTGAAATACTCACAGATTACTATTGAATACATAAAAACTAATGTGCTGCCAGTGGTAAATACAATTCCTGATTTTGGAGACATTTACTGCCATTATTTTATACTTCTAGGTCTAGAAAATTGTTAGGAGAAAAGTTCTGTTGAATAATAGTATAGATTTAGCTTGAATCTAAAATCTAACTTGTCTAGCTCTGGACTTAGTTGTTATGGTTTCCCTTAAATTATATATTTTTGTCCATTTGCTATGTGTACAGGACATTGGTTTGGTTTGGTTTGGTCTTCTTCCTCATGAATTACTTTGTTACTTTGACAAAAGTTCTATCAGTTTTCCTTTGACATCACCAACCTCAATACAAAGCATCCCCTTGGTCAGGAAGGGATAGATCCACAGTGTACCAGGAGCAAGCACAGAATCCAGGCCTGACTCACCTTCCATCCATACCTTCTGACCTTGGTTGGTTCAAGTGATGGGAAGATGGTCATGCCAGAATGATCGAATACATGCCACAGACTTTTATTGAATACACATTTCCTTTGATGTTGGATAATCAAAGAGGAAAATGTAATAAGATTGACAAATGTGGATAATTATTATAGCTAGGTGAAGGGAAACTGGAAGAATCACTACTCAACTTTTGCATGTGTCTGGAAATTTTATAATAAAATTGTAATGATACAAGGATATTGTTTACAGATACAGAAACAAAACAGAATTTAATAAGGAAAAAAATAGGAAGAGTGGAACTAAAAGAGTAGGGAGATAGAGAATATGAAGGGGGAGAAGAATTTGGATGGACTGCTGTTGTTTTTGTTTTAGCAACTCGTTAATATTTTACTTATTTTATTTCTACCATACACTACCCTGATACTGTTTTTTTAACAAACTAAGTTTAAATTATACTCATTTTCAATCAGCATAACACTGATATAGTCTTCCATGAGTTGGTCCCTGCATTTTTCCTTTATTTGTGTCGTAACTTGCTCCCTTGCTTTCCTTTTCTTGGCTGTTACGCACATACTTCAATAATGCTCACTTGCCTCTCTTTCTCATCTCTAGAAACTTTGCTCCTGGATCATTTCTTGCCTCTACTTGTTCATTCTTTCACTTCACAACAGCATTGTACAGAAGTTTCAGGGATCTGGACTTCCTATCTGGCAGAACAACAATGAAAGCAAATCAACTAGCATGTGTTCTTTTTTTAGAATTATAGTTTCAGAGGTAAAGAATCACAATATATAACTTATATTTATCATAGCAAATTGGAACTTTTTTCTCTTTTCTTGTTAAACCTTTAACCAGTCTATTTCTTGAAATGTAAATCATTTCAACTTCTAGCTAAATACCAGTGAAATAATCAGTCCTGTGTAGTGTTCCATTTAATAAAAATAAAATACTACCCTATGTAGGAGGGACCTGATGTGAATGTGCTGTTTGGGCCCCACAAAGCCACCAGACCAAAGGGCCATGACTGGTTGGGGCACCCATCCAGTTAGGATGACAGAGCAGCTTTCTCTAATTCACATAAAGGCATGCTGTGAGCTGATGATGGCTTTGGGGGCTGGCCTTCTCTATATTAATCTGGATTAGTGTATCAGTACTTTCAAGGTTTTCTTCTTTAGATCTTAGCCTAAAGATCATTTTCTCAGACCATGTCCTAATGCTTCTTGGTGCCATACAACCTGTGATTTCCTTTATAAGTCAGTTATCACATTGGTAATTACCTGTATAATGTCTCTTCCCTACTGCAGAGAGACTTTATAAGGTCAGGGACCATGTCTGTCTTACTCACTGAGATACCTGCCACCCCATCACAGGCCTGTCGTGTTCCAGCTTTGCTGTGGGTATCGCTTGCGTTAGCACATTCTGAGTAAGAGTGTAATTAACGGGAAAAGACAAGGTGGTGGTTACCAAATGGCTGAACTTGTTTGCAGTCTTAAAATGGCCTTCATTATCAATCTTTATTCAGGAAAATGCTTTCACTTTACCAGAAAGAAACCTCAGTGTGACACTAACCTTTATTTTTAGCTTCTGAATGCAGGCTGCATTCTGGGCATGAACTTCCCATCAATTAGTGCTTCTTTTTTTTTCCTCCTGGGAACCTAGGTCAGAGAACAGAAGGAGCTATTTTCAGGAGTTTCTTTCATATTTTTGAGAAACAAGCCATTATATTTTGGGGGAGAAATAATCATTTATTTATTGAAATTTTCCATGCCCTGAAATTTCCTGCACTCTGTACTACATTTCTTTGTATATTCCTGTCTTCTACTACTGAATAATTCTAGCCAAAGTTAACTCTAATATAAATACTTTATTTCAAATTAACACATTTCCTATTCTGCCATTTGATTAGGTTCTGGCCCATGGATTTAGCCCACAATAAGAATCATGCAGCCAGATGCCGGTGGCTCTTGCCTATAATCCTAGCTACTCAGGAGGCAGGGATCAGGAGGATCATGGTTCAAGGCCAGCCCCAGGAAAATAGTTCGCAAGACCCATCTCCAAAAATCCCATTAAAGGTTGAGAGAGTGGCTCAAGTGGTAAGAGTGCCTGCCTAGCAAATGTGAGGCCCTGAGTTCAAACCCCAGTGCCAAAAAAAAAAAAAAAGTCAAATTAAGACCAAGAAGAATTCAAATCCTTTTTAAGGCTTCCCATGTCCCCCACTCCCAGTGGCTGAGGTGTTTATTATTAGCTTCACACAGGTGTCTCTGTTCTAATCTGCTCATCTCCATTTCTGTAGAAGAAAGCAAAAAAATAGTATTAGCTTGCATCCTTTTTTTTACATAAGATGTAAAAGCAGAGAATATAAGTACATGTATTGAAAACTGTTCAAAAACGGGGCAAGGGAGATAAAGGGGTAAGGGAGAGTATTGGAAAGGATTGAACAGACCAAAGTAAAGCACACCCACAGAGGGCATACATTGAGACACCCCTCTGAACATCAACTTAAATATTAATAACAAAAATCAGGACTAAAAAATAAGCAGTGTGTGCAGGGGGTAAAGTGAGAAGGGAGAAGGTGAATGAAGGAGATTAATGTGACAAGTATATGGTTGATGGACTTCTTACACCTACATGAAACAAAACAAATAACCTCTTGCAATTGCTTTAAGTGGGGTGGGGAAGGGGCTGAGAGAGAGATGATGGGAGCAATGTAAATAATGTATAATATAAGTCTAATCAGAATTGTCACTATGAATCCCCCTATATAATAAATATACCCTAATAAAAATTTATAATAATAAAAAAGAATCAAATATAGTGGAAAAAATAGAACACTATGATTGGTCACACTAAATGGACCACCAAAACTACTGCTGGCAGATAACGTTAAAATGAGAAAACAAACACTGCTGAAGGGAATCAAAGTAATTTCTATCTTGAATGAGCCCTAGAGAATCTAGAGTCTATGTCACCTCTGGTGCTCTTTGTCTCTCCTTTGTAACCACTTAAAAAACCTTACAGTTCTTGCCCATCAACTGAAACAGGGAACTTGTTCCCATTATGGCAAATTCAGTTTCTTGTCCTCATTTTAGTTAAAATATCCATGTTTTCACACCATTGAAGCAACTGATTGTTCAATATCCTCTTCACTTTTGCTAGCCCTAAAAATTTTCCAAATCAATTTTCTTTTAGCACGAAGGAAACATGCACCTACTCTTTAGGTCATAATATTGTGTTAAAATGGATGTAGATTCTTGACATACATCAGAGTTTTGTCTTCACCAATTACATATATGAAGTTTTAATTGACATCTCATTAAATTTATGACCTCTAGAAATAAATTTACTAAAAGTATAAAGCCCAAGAACCTTCCAGAGCAGATACCTTTTTAGCCATTGATACATCTAAACTGCAAAGAAGTATCCCATCCCCCATACACAAGTAACTCTCAAAGCAAATATTCTTTTTCTCACTTTAAACTCCTCTTCTAAAACACAGAGTCTGGAATACTTTTTAACAAGTAGAGGTAGCCCATTCACTAGTTAGGCAGACTTCTCTAATCTAATCCTCGAGGGCATGCATCTTTAGTTACCTCACATTGGAGAAAAAAAGTAGTAAGATGCTCACAAGTTCTTCAGGCCACAATACATACCACTTCTCCATTCCACCTCTGCCACACAGAGAAGGACACGGGCAAGTTGGAAGCTCTCTTGGACTGAACCTCATGCCTCTGCTCCATGTTTAACAAAATAAAACAAAACAACTCTGTTCACAGAAGGACACCAAGTATGTATTAGTCTGTTTCTTCTTGTTACAGAAAAACACTGTAGGCAGCTACTGTATAAAGAAAAGAGGTTATTTGGCTTACAGTTTTGGAGGCTCAAAGTTAACAGGCTACATCTTGTGATGGGTGGTCCAGGGCCTCACATGGCAAAAGATAAGGAGTATATGGGGGTGGAGTGTATGGTATCAATCTCTCTCTTCTTACATGACCACCAGGATTCAATCACCGGGACTTTGCCTAATAGCTTTATCTACTCCTAGTCACTTCCCAAAGGTCCCACCACTAAATACCATAGTTGGGTTAAGTTTCTAGCCATTTAATCTCTCACAGTAGAAATTAAATTTCAACACATGAACTGTTGGGAGACAAACAAATGTCCAAACCACAGCAAAGGGCTACAAATTACCAAAACCTCATACCTTTAACCCCACCTATTTAGGAGGTAGAGATTGTGAGTTAAAGGCCAGACCAGGCAAAAAGTTAGTGATATTCAATCTCAACAAATAAAGTAGGCACAGTGCCTCATGTCTTTAATCCTAGCTACATGAGAGGTATAGATAGGAGGCTCCAAATTTCAAGACCCTATCTGAAAAATAGCTAAAGCAAAAAAGGGTTGGGAGCATGACTCAAGTGGTAGAGCATCTTTCTAGCAAGTACAAGGCCCTGAGTTCAAACCTCAGTACTACCAAAAAAAAATGAGCTGTGGGTCCTGGCATGGTAGTTTGTACCTATAATCTCAGCTACTTAGGAAGCAGAGGTAGGATAATCATGGTCCAAGGACAATCCAGAGAAAAATCACTATATTCTACCTTAAAAACTAAAGCAAAAAGGGCTAGGGGTATGGCTCAAATGGTAAAGTACCTGCCTAGCAAGCTTGAGGCCCTGAGTTCAAAACCCAGTACTGCCAAAAATACTAAAAACAAAAAACAAATCCATGATTTGTGACAGGTTCTCCCAGAAGGTGGATAAGACTAATAAGAATTCTGTCCAAAATACAAAACATACATTAGGAAATAAATATAATAAAACTCAATTCATCAGTAATTTCATCGATACTAGGATCAATAATTACTTCACCAAATTGGAGCCATAGTCAGAGAATTCTGACCCTACCTTAAAACCGGAGTCTGTCACCTCATGGGGCCTTTTGAAAATCTGTTCTCAATCTTTTTGTCAAGATAGAATGTACAAGAGATTCTCTTACTGACCAGAAGAGGGGAGCAGCACTAGAAGCAGTGTCTGTGTCCTACCTGGGGTTGTGGCCAGGCTATTGAACCAAATACTTAGGGACACAGAAAATTCCTGCACCATGTCCAGTGATCCTATCCGGATCAAGCCAGAAGCAACTGGAATATTGGATCCAAACTAGTGTAGAGCATATCAGTAGAAAAGCACTGGAGAAATATAAAAATAAAGTAAAATTTTAGTCTCACGTATTGATGCTAAGCAAAGATGTGTGTACATACATACATACATACATATGTAGTATGAAGAGTCTAAACAGAACCATGTGGTGGATACTTTCATTGAAGATATTGTCACATTGGGAGTCCTAGCCACTCCACTGATGGTAAGAGATTAGTTTATGAATGTGAATGGGTGGTTGTCCTTAGAAGGACATGAGACAAGTGTCTCCTCAATTATACACAAATCCTATGTTAAGTTGGGAAAGGACAGAGAAAAAGATGACATCAAGAGATATTCCACTCTAGTTTTCTTTCTCTTTCATTGGAGCAAAATTCCTTGGTTTAGGCAGTTCTGAATTGAAGGCAATAAATGTTTTGAATTTGGCTGAGATATTATAATCTCTTCTTAAAATTATTTAATTATCTGCTTGTCCCTGCAGATTTTGAAACCCTGGGGGTAGGAACTGGGAGTTTAAAAAATGCTTTTGAAAAGAACAAACAAAAAAGAAAAGATGGGAAGTATTTAAATCTAGGATAGGACCAGCAATTTGAGGGAAAAAGCAGTAAGACACAACTCAGAAGTAGGCAGAACTTGGAACTTGTCACAATTTGGTTGTTATAAAATGGACTTCAGAAACTTGGAAAAAATACTTTGTTCTCTTTCTGAATATTGTCATGGTCCCTACACAGGTTATAACATAATCTAAAAACTAAAGTTGTATTTTTTAGAGTCAGAAGATGCAACCCAACAATATTCTTTTATTATAAAATATATCATGCTCCCAAAAATATGCCTAGGGTATATGTACAATTTAAATATTTGTAAAATGAACCATCAGACGACCACCATTTTATGAAAGATTATTGTTGCCAATAATCAACCCCCCCCTCCATGTAGCCCTAGGCATGGTGGCTCAAGCCTGTAATCCTAGCTACTTGGGAGGTGGAGATCAAGAAGATTGCAGTTCAAGTCAAGTCCTGGTAAAAAGTTCCAGGACCCCATCTCAACCAATGGTTGGGTGCTGTGGTACATGCTTGTCATTCCAGCTACGTGGGGCAGCACAAGTAGGAGGATCACAGATCAGGCTGACGTAGGCATAAAGCAAGACCCAATCTAAAAATTAACCAAAAGCAAAAAATGCTGACTGGCTCAAGCAATAGAGTGCCTGCCTAGCAAAGGTAAGTCCCTGAGTTCAAACCCCAGTAATGTGTAAAAAAAAAAAAAAAAAAGCTGCCTCCCCAACATGTCCTCTCAAAATCACAACCCTATCCTCCCACCAAATAGAGCATTTGACTTTGGACCATTCCTTTGCTTTCCTTTATAGGTTTACTACCTATGTATACAACCTTGAACAACACAGTTTAGTTTTAATTGATTTTAAGTTTTATAAAAATATGATAAGATTGTATTTTAATAGAATCTTTTATGACTTCCTTCTTATGCTAAATATTGCTTTGAAATTCTTTTGAGTTGACACTTAGTGCTATAGTTCATTTTTGTCTCTGACTAATATTTCCATTGTATGAACATAATTCACTCAGTTGATCTATCTTGCAGTTTAAACATACTTGATTGTTGTAGTTTGGGGACTTTTTCTGTTATAACCATTCTCTTGGCGCATATATACAAGATTTTTCCTGGTCTACCCTAGAAATGGAATTGCTGCATCATGGAATTTGCACAACTTCAACTCTGATAAAGTTGAAGCAAGTTGTGGTATTTATGTAACTGCAAACACCTGTATGTGTGGCCAGTAGCTTCCCCTTCTGCTCTGGGGCTGGCCTGTCACTATTCCTGTCACTAAATTTTTATATTATTATCCAAACATCTTATAATTTTTCTTTCATGTTTAAATCTGTCCTTGAATACTGTGTGTCACATAAACTAGGAATACAACTTCAATTTTTGCAGATATGGATTCCTAATTATAGCACTGGTCACTAAAAAAATCCATGCTTTCTCACTCATCTGCTGAGTCAAGTATCAAATGTGTGTGGGGCTTTTTGGAGGCTTTTCTCTATTGATTTTTTTCTATGTCAATATAATACTATCATATTAACTTTATAATAAATCTTATTATTTTTTTCTAACTTTTTTCAAAAATTATTCATCTGTTTTTTCATTTAAAAAATTTTAACTCTCCACTAAAACAAATAAACAAGGTACTATCACAACATACCTATCAGAGCTTTGATGACAAGTGACTGTTCTTCACTATAGATCAATTTATAGAGAGCTGATATTTTAAAAATTAGTTTTTCTCTTACACTCCTACACTTACTTTGGTAACTTTCAGTGATTTTCTGTATGCATCTGGAATTTCTTCCAGAAAAGAATAGAACATTTTCTAGATTTCTTACTTTATTCTAGTCATTCATACTTTAAGATGTGTGCAAAATTTTCTATTATTATAAATTAATACAGGGATGGTGGAGTGGCTGAAGTGGTAAAGTGCTTGCCTAGCAAGTGTGAGACCTCAAGTTCAAGTCCCAGTATCCCCCAAAAAACATAAATTAATACAAAATTATTTTACAACTGCTGTATTGTTTACGTAGAGGAATGTAGTTAATTTTATATATTGATAATGTCAGCAATATTACTACCCTTTATTGGTTCTCATATGAGAATTGTTTCATATTTTTTACTTACACATTCATATCACCTGCCTATGTCAACAGTTTTTAAAAATTAATTTCCAATTCTTATAACTGATTTGCTTGTTGATTGATTTATTTATTTTGACCTTACTGTTCTACACTGGATGGAACTTTTATTTATTTAGCATTTATGTCTTTATTTACTTGTGGACTTTTTTGTTGGTTTTGCTTTTTTATTGTAAAGTCTTTGATTTAAGTATGGCTGTTCCTGCTTTCTTTTATATTCCTTTTACATGAACTATCTTTTCTCCATTTTCTTTCTTTCTTTCTTTTTCTTTTTTTCTGAGAAAGAAAAGTTTGGGGCTAGCTTCAAACTTACAATCCTCCCATCTCAGCCCTCTGAGCTCAGGGACTGCAGGTGTGTACACCACAGCAGGCTGCACGGAACGTGTTTGTCCGTCCTTCACTTTCAGTCTATGCGTGTCTTTCCCTAAGGAAAGCTGTGCTTTAGCAATGAAGTGATATAAAGTCTTTCTAAGTCAAATAAAAACAGAAAATTCATCACCAGAGCAGCCCTACAATACTTGACTAAGGGACTCCTACACTAGAAGCAAAAGGGTGTTAGATATCATCATGAAAACAGGCAAAAGTACAAGGCTCACTGGCAGAGAAAATACACAAAAGAGGAAGAAGAGAAGACAGACAAACATTAATACAGAAAACTACCAAACCAACAGATGGTTAATTTAACAAGAAAGGAATAAAGGAACAAAGGATACACAAAGCAACTAAAAATATTTTAAATGAAAGATTTGTCTTTATCTTTTAATGAAAACAATGAATATAAACAGATTAAATTACTCAATTAAAAGATTTAGACTGGCTGAATGTTTAAAAACAAGACACAATGACATGCAGCTTAAAAAAAACCCTCTTCACTGATAAAGATACATATAGGCAGAGAGTGAAGGGATGGAAAGATATATACCATGGAAACCAAAAGCAAGTAGGAGAAGCTATACTTATATGGGACAGAATTTTCTTTAAGTCAAAAATTTTTTAGAGACACAGAAAGTCACTATATAATGATCAAGGGATTGATTCTACAAGAGGAAATAAATATTATAAATATAAATGCATCCCAAACTGGAACATACAATTATATAAAGCAAACATTCTTAGGCCTAAAAGAAAAGATAGACTCTAATACAATAACTGAGACTTTGATATCCAGACTTCTCCCCAAAATGATGCAACCCAATATTTACTATTATAAAAAACTATTAAGATCAGAGCATAAATAAATTAAACAAACCCTAAAAAGTATGAACAATAAATGAAACAAAGAGTTGTTTTTTAAAAAGATAGTTTTAGCTCATCTAACTAGGATAAAAGAAGACTCAACATAATAAAATTAGATCCTTTCATGATTAAACATGAAAAAGGAGACATTATAATTGATATCACAGAAATGCAAAATATCATTAGGGACTATTAAGAACAATTGTGCACCATGAAATTTAAAAACCTAGAAGAAATTAATATGTTTTTGAACACATATAACCTACAAAAGTTGAACCATGAAAACTTAGAAAATCTAAACAGACCAATAATAAGTAATAAGATTGAATCAGTAAGAAAATGTTTCCAAACAAAGAAAAGTCCAGGACTGAATGTCTGCACTCTGAATTTTGCCAAACTTTTGAAGAATACCAATTCTCCTCAAAATGTTCCTAAAATGGAGGGCACCATTCTAAACTCAGTCTATATTGCCAGCATTATGACCCTGATACCACAATCAGATAAGTACACAGGAACAATAAAAAAGAACTACAGATCAATATCCCTGATGAACATAAACAAAGATTCTCAACAAAATACTAACAAATTGAATAACAGCATTCCAAAATTATACACCATAGTCATGTGGAATTTATTCCAAAGATGAAAGATGTTTCAAAATATACAAATCAATAAATAGACTACATCACATTACCAGAATGAAGATTTAAAGCCATGTGATCATCTCAATAGATGCAGAAAAATGATTTTATAATATTCAGTATCCCTTCATGATTAAACAGAAGCCCTCAAAATTTAGGTATAAAAGGAATGCACCTCCCCACAATAAAAGCAATATTTGGCAAGACCATAGCCAACATAATGCTGAAATCATTTTCTCTAAGATCAGGAACAAGGTGAGGATGTCTACTTTTACCACTCTTATTCAAATGATATTGGATATCTGATCCAGAGCATAAAAAGGAAAAGAAAAAAAAAACATGCAAAGAGGAAAAGAGGATGTCAAATTATCCCTGCTAGCAGACAGGTTTTCTATCTTAAAACCCTAAAGACTTCACAAAAAAAAAAAAAAACCTGTTAGACCTTCAATGTGGTGCAGGATACAGAATCAACTTATAAAACTTAGTAACATTTTACTCACCTATAACAAAGTTACTGAGTAAGAAATTAAGAAAACAATTTCATTCACAATAGTTACCAAAAATTCTGAAAGTAAATTTAACCAGGAAGTGAATGATGAAAATCACAAGATAATGATCAAACAAGTTAAATATGACATAAAGAAATGCAAATACATTCTTTTATGGATTAAAAGAATTAATATTATTAAAATGCTTATATTACCTAAAGTGATATGCAGACCAATGCAATTCCTATCAAAGTATCAATGACATTCTTCATAGAAATAGAAAAAAACACTCCTAAAATTTGTACCAAAACACAAAAGACACCAAAAGCTAAAGTAATCCTAAGCAAAAAGAACAAAGCTGGAGTTATTAAAATTCCTGATTTCAAAACACACTACAAAGTAGTATTAACCAAAATAGCATAGTATTGACAATCAAAAATGACACATAGACCAGAATAGAGAGCCCACTAATAAATCCATGTATTTATAACTAACTGATTTTAATAAGGGGACCAAGAACATACATTGGATAAAGGAAAGTCTCTTCAATCAATGATGCCAGGGAAACCAGACATCCATTTGCATAAGAAGTAAACTAGACCCTCCTTCATCTCTCAATAGTCACAAAAATCAATCCAAAATTGATCAAAACCTTAAATGTAAGATCAAAAGCCATAAAATTACTAGAAGAAAGAATAGGGGAAATGCTTTATGTCATTGGTCTGAACAAAGACTTTGGTTTTAACCTCAAAAGCACAGACAACAAAAGAAAATATGGACAAATCTGATTATAGTAAATTAAAAATTTCTGCACAGTAAAGGAAAAATCAGCCAAGTAAAAAGACAACTTAAAGAATGATAAAAGGTATTTGGAAATTATTCATCTAACAAGGGACTAATATTCAGAATTCATAAGAAATTCAACTCAACCGCAAAAAAAGTTCAATTTAAAAATAAGCAGATGACCTGACTAGTCATTTCTCAAAAGAGGGTATACAAAAAGCCAATTAATATGTGGAAAAAAGTTCAACATCACTAATAATCAGGGAAGTGAAATCAAAACCACAGAAAGATGTCATCTCACCCCAGTGAGAATGGCTGTTATCAAAAAGACAAATGCTGGTAAGGATGCAGAGAAAGGGGAGCTTTTAATACAGTGTTAGTAGAAGTGTAAATTGGTATAGCCATATGGAAAACAGTATGGAGGTCCCTCAAAAGAAAAAGCTGAACTGCTATATAATCCAGCAATTCCACATACACATATATGTGATATCCAAAGGAAATAAAGCCAATGTGTTGAAGAAACATCTGTACTCATGTTTATTGCAGCACTTTTCACCATAGTCAAGGTTTAGGTTCAACCTAGTGGTCCATCATTGGATGAATGGATAAAAAATGTAGTACATATACATGACTGGAGTATTAGCCATATAAAGAATGAAATTCAATCTTTTATAGCAACATGGATGCAACTGGAGGACATTATGTTAAGTGAAATAAATCAAGTACAAATTTATTCCATACTTATACATGGAAGTGAAAAGTTGATATCAAGGGTTGGGGATGTAGCTCAGTGGTGGCACAGTTGCCTAGAAAACACAGTGCTCTGAGATTGATCCCAAGCACTGCCAAAAAAAGGAAGAAAAAAGCAATGGTCTCATAGAAGCAGAGAATAGAATTGTGGGTATCAGGGTATAGGGGAGGAGATGAAGAAAGGAGATCAGTGGGTTCAAGGGTATAATTGAATGGGAGGTAACTTCTAATATTCTCTAGCAGAGTAGGATAACTGTTAATTGAATATTTCAAAATAGCTAGTACAGAAGATTTTGGATATTCCCAATACAAAGAAATGGTATATGTCTGAGGTGATAAGCATGCCAATTACCCTGATGTGATCATTATACATTATATATGTGTGTGCTTTGAAATGTCATTATGTGCCTCCTGAATATACACAGTTACTGTGTCAATTAAAAGTAAAAATACATTTTATAGTGGTAAGAGCACACATCTTTATCTTTTTCTGGGCTCAATGGGAAGTATTTGAGCATTTCATTATTTAATATATATAAATATTTACACATATGCATCATCAAATAAGAAATTTGTTTTTCTTTTCTATCATATTTTATTGAATGACCTTTGATTTTAATAAAAAGTATTGTCCACATATTGAAATGATATGTTTTGTCTCTTTTCATCTGTTTACGTCATCAATTGATTTTTATAATGCTAAACCAACATTGAGTCCTCGTATCAACCCAATTAGTCATGTACTTTATGATACATATAAATCATTGTCTAAAGTATAATATTGTTCTTAAGATTCTTATACCTATATTTACAGATTCGATTGGCCATAATTTTCCTTTTGTAGGATTCTTACCATGTTTTTATATCAAACTCACATCCTTCTTCATAAAATAAGCTACTGGATGTTCCTTCCTTTGTTTTCTTTGGAAGGTTTTCATAGATTAAAAGTATTTGTTCCTTGAATCTTTGAAAGAATTCACCAGACATTGTGTCTGGAATTTTCTTTATAATAAAGTTTTTTATATACTGATAATATTTCCTTGATAGTTACAAGTTATTAGTCAACTATTTTTCAATTCAGTTTTGGAAGTTGTACCTTTCAGTAATCTGGTTATTTTGTCTAAATTTTCAAATGCATTAGCTTAAAGTTGTTCATAACATTTTTACATTATTCTTCAATCACTGCATCACCTGTAACTTTGTTCCCTTTACAATTCAAACATGATTTTTGCTTCTCTTGCTCCACTTTTTCTCCTTGACTTTGTGTGTGTCTAGAGGGTGTGTGGGATGTATTACTTGGGTTTGAGCTCAGGCCTTGCTCTTGTACGGCATGCCCCCAGCTTTAGTTACTTTTCTGGTAGGGTCTCTATTTGCCCAGGGCCAGCCACAGACCACAATCCTCCTACCAATCCCCACTGCACAGCTGAGATTACAGATGTGCACCACCACACCTTGCAGATTTCACTTTTCAAAGACCTAATTTTGAGTTTGGTTATTTCTACTCTCTCTTTAAATAATATCTACTCTCAGTTTCATGATATCCTTCCTTCTGCTTTTGGGAAGAGGTATATTATCTTTTTCTGACTGCTGAAAATAATATTTAGCTTGATTTACTTTCAGTCACTTTTCTAATATTAACTTTTAAACATAAGCATCATTCAATTCTAACTCCTTATCTGTTGCCAAGCAGAGTTTATTCTCTGACTCATTTCTCTCTAGCTGAAATAGCAAGGCTTTTGCAAACAGAATAACTGAAAATTCTTTTAGATGCAATCATAAATTGAAATACAAACCAATCCAAACATAAACTAGATAGATATTTTCACAATCCATTAAAATATGACCCTTATTTGTTACAAAGTGCTTCACATTACACAAATAGCTAAAAAGAGCAAATAAACTCAACTAATTTGTCACTAGGCATGCTAGCCAATGGACTGGCAAGTGGATTCCAGCGAATGGATGTTTAGCATACTGGCTCTTGTTGAATTGACTTTTACTGTATGACACTTGCCAGATCATAAGCCTTGACCCAGGAATCTTGTGTGGGGCCACAACCATAGCTAGCCATCCCCTAAACCAGGGAACATTGCTTTGTGACTCTCACCAGAGGGGTAGTCACCCAACTCATACCATCCAAGATGGCCCCAATCTGGTCAGTAGTAATACTCCAATTTCTTAACCTAGGATCAAAGCACAGATGAAAGTCAAAGACTGAGTTTCCTCCAAGAAAACTCTTTAAGGACTTGTCCAGAGTACTCATAGACCTTACCACTTTTGCTCATTTTGCTAAAGACTTTGCCTCAATCAGCCAATATTTCTTGTAATATTTATCCATATTTGCTACTAAATGTGACAGAAATTTGGCAGAGATTCTGTTGCTCACCACAGAGATATACTATCATACAGAACAAAGGTTGACTACTGTCAAAACATTTGATAAGATTAGAAAATATTAGACCATAATTCCCTGCAGCCTGGGTACCAAACCCAGACCCCAAAAGAAGTGGTTCAGGGACTTACAAGAAGCAAAACTTGAGCATCCCTCAGGTGTTCAGGGACGTCTCTGAGCCAAGTACCACCTTTCCAACAGGAAGCAGGAAGAAGGATATACTGAAAAGTAATCACACTTTCTTTCCTATATATAGAGTCTCCAGACCATCCACTTGTTATTCTACATAGACGTTTCTTCTCTCCCTAGAGATCTGAGCTACAGTAGAAGACATCCAGGTAAGCATCTCTGACTGTTTCTAGGATGCATTCTGGGATATTTCTGCAGTATTTTCCTGCTATGCAGGCATGGAGATCGGAAAGTGTTATGAACATTTCTTCCTTGTTTGTTGGAATTGGAAACTGTGTGCCTTAGGCTTGTAGTAACACTGTCTCTTAGTATGTTTTCCATTTACATAATAAAATTCTCAGATAATAAAATATCTGAGAATGGGTGATATATAAAGAAAAGAGGTTGATTTTGGCTTACAGATATAGAGGTTGGGAAGTCTAAGATTGAGCAGCTGCTTTGGTGAGGAACTTGTGCTGCCTTAACTGACGCTGGAAAAAGGGAAGAGCAAAACAAGCCCATGCAGAAGACAGAGTATGAAGAAAAGGCCTCACTTTATGAAAAAGAACCCAGTTCCTGGAGAAAGGCATTAGTTTCTCTTGAAGACCTGATCTCCTCTTAAGAGCAAATACCCCGTCAATAAGGTTATAATAGGAATCAATTTCAGCATGAGTTTGGAAGAACAAAGCATATTCAAACCATAGCACACTGAAAGTGTGCAATTTAAATGCATGTGGCTTAAATTGATTCTCCAGGTACCCAAAGTGCATAAGAAGCTTTATTGTTCATTTCTTTTCCATTTCTAATTTCCTTGTACCCTGATTCTCTTTCCTTTGTTTATGCCACAGTTATCTTTCTTAAGTATTGTTGTAAAAGAATCTCATTTGGTCTTTTTTGTGGCTATACACAGAATATCAAAAGTGGGATAGGGCAGGGATTTAGAGATCACACCATGTTGTTCTGTAAGTGAGAAAACTCTAACCCAGGAAAAAAATGGAAGAACATGCTCTACATCACTAAAACGTTTGAACCCAATGGATAAAATATGACAGCAGCCAAGGAGAGACAGCAAAAACAACAATAAAATTACTTTAAAAGAATTTTCATGTTTGATATTTCCAAAAGAAAATTAATCACCGGAGGGAAAATCAGAATTATTTTTGTTTTTCTTTTGTAGTTTAGTGTATTGGGGGGATCAATTACATTTGAAACAGATATAGAGCACACCATCCAGTGGGTTCTTTAAATATTATTCAGTGGCTCCATGTTTCACACACAATAATGGAGCACAATCTGTTCTTGTTCTTGTTTCTTACTCTACAACCCCAAGAGGGAAAGAAATGCCACATACTATGCCTTCTTTCAATCAAATTAAATTCTGCTACGCCAAGTTACCTCTTATTAAACTAGCAAGAAAATCACTATCTGCTAAACACTGCGGATCTTTCAGTTCCAGCTTGAAATTTTGCGAAAGTGCTTTGGTTAGGCAAAAATATTCAGCAAATCTTCTCTGGTCTTTGGTCTACTCTGGCCACAGTTGAAATGTCTACTATTTGATGTGCACTTGAAATGTACACTTCATGGTCCTTTGACATCTAGTGGTTCTTCATAGAGAATGAAAACCCCAGGGACGGGGTCTAATTTCTTTACACATAGCACCAAACCCTTCTTCTATAATTGTCTGAACATTCAGCCTCTATATACTCCCACTTCTCTGAGTACCCTTCACAGAGTCTAGTCACTAGCCCTTATGCCATAGAACTCATAGTACCCCTTTACTTTCTCAGTGATCTCCTACTCCCACTCACATCTCTTCCTCCCTGACCACTGGAAAGCTCAAACTTTCAGAAAGTACCTAGAAGAGGAGCTGTCTGCAGATAGTTTTTTTTAGCTTTGTAACAAAACATCATCCTCAGATACATTGTGACTCATTTTTTAATAGAAACATGTGCTTTTCCCCAAACATAAATCTCTACCCATTGTCCATCATCCTAAGAATCCTTGTCCTGGTCCCCCACTTACAGATGTTCAGGTTGGTATATTGAGTGCAGAATATCTGCCCCATTATGGCCACCTGGCATCAATAATTAAGTTGGAGACTAGCATGTTCTTCTCCCCCATTCTGGATTCTGGCTTCCTGGGATGAAGGAAAGTGAATGTCAACTACACCTAAAATCTTTGATGAAATATCATAATGGGTCATTGTCACTTAATGCTCTCTGTTTACCCAAGATCTCCTCTAGCCAAGCATCCTTGGCTTCTTCTCAAGCAAAGTCAGAAGATAATTTATCTTTCTCTAAATAATTATTGTCTCAGAAATAATTCTTTCTGAGCCTAATCAGTATCATTCTGGAATTTGTTAGACAAAACAATCTATTGCCCTTGTTCAAACAAAGGTTTCTTTGTATATGCCTCTGGCCACCTCACTGACAATGGATGAAAGAACATATTTACTAGACAGGGTGTTACCTAATCTGCAGGCACTCAAAGAGCCCACAGAGAGAAGTATGCTTATTCCTGTTTGTCATTAAACTTGCAAAGAGGTAACCAGATCTTTTAACTATTTGAAAACCAATCAGTTACCAGAGCTCACAGAGTGAACTAGTGCTGAAATTGAAACATCTTCCCAGTCTCCTTGCTTCCCAAAATGAAAAAAGTTCCCCTTCTCTCTCTTTACCATGCTCAATGGTTAGAAAGGTGTCATTCAGTTGAACTGAGAAGTTAGCAGAGCATGCCTCTCTCAACCACACACCTGCTCACATAGGGACTTCAAAATATCTCATAGCCTATTTCTTTAGTAAAGAAGGCTCTGACTTTAGAATAACTAGTGAATGTCTTTCACCTGCCTTCTATTAGTAATATAAGATATTTAAAAATAAGAAAAGGCATAGAAAAAAGGGAATAAATGAAATTTAGCAGGGAATGATCTGACAATAACTAGAACTCACAGGTCACACTCACATTTTCTGAGTAAAACAAAGTCTTTATTGGGAGAGACAATAGAAGACAAGGCTGAAAAACCATGACAAGGCAGAACCCACCAACCTCCACTATTAGGCTGAAAAAAGTGTCATGTCTTACCAATGGTGAAGCTTTGGAGGTTTCTTAACAAGGGGGTTTATGTGAGAATTGGAGATTCCAGATTTTGTCTAGGCAAGAATGAAGTATTAAGATCCTGGACAAAGCTTAGTGGCAATAGGAATGGAAACTGATATGACTGACTTATGATAGAGTGTGATGACTGAGTAGGTAGTCACAGAGAAGAGAGGAAGAGAACCATCATTATTGTAAAGCTGTGGTGCTCCATATCATTCTAACAAACCAGGAAAAATTATAAACATATAGGAATTTGCTTTTGATATTTTCAACTGCCAGTTTCTGAACAAATGCTTGACTTGAGTTAATTCCATAAATCTTCACATTAAAACTTCTCAAGGTTGATATTTCTTCCTTATACAGATAGGAAAAGTAAGCTTAAGGATTTGATCTAAGAGTAATTTTTGAAAAGGTAGAAATGAATTCAATTTCTCAGAAATAGAGTTTGAGTTGATAATTGTAACACTCCATATGTTGATAAAAGTAAAGAATTTATATCCATAAGGGAAGTCCAGGCTAGGGACAAAAAACAAAAAAAACCCAAACAAACCAAGGATCATTTACAGTTGCTGGAAATGAAAGACTACTATCATGGTAACCTCTGATGGACAGCATGGGGCTAGGAAGAGAGGAGAGTGAACTGGTGGAAGAGAGCTTTGGAGAGCATCTGGGTTGGTGTCAGTAAGGGAGGGATATGAAGTAATGTCTGGGTAATGAAAATAATTCTCAACAGTGAAACTCCTTAGAAATCATACATATGACAAGGTCTAGAGCCCAGAAAAATCAACAGAGAGGTAAGTAACTAAATAGGCCTGGTCACAGGCTCTATTGGCAGGACACTGTGGAAGAGAAGGACATATTGCCTTTATCTACTTAGTTTTTGTTCATTCATTCATCATATTGAATCTTCGTTCCTCTGCAGAAGCTGACAGAACCATGGAAACATCTCTCACTTCTGATTTTCACACCCTTATGGATGGAGTGAAAAGCTGGGATTTACCCAAATCCCTCATTCCCTCTGAACTCCTTCTTGTTGGAGAGGATGCCTTTCCAGTGATGGTGAATGACAAGGACCAGGTGCTCATTGCAGCCTCCCACTATGGCCAAGGCCGCATCGTGGTTGCATCCCATGAGGGCTACCTATTCCAAACTAGCGCCTCCACATTTATTCTCAATGCAGTGAGCTGGCTCTGCCCCACTCCGGGGAATCCTATTTTAATACACCCATCCATGCAATCGATAACTAGCATCCTGCGTAACTCTGGAATTAATGCAGAGGTTAAGGCAGAACCTGGAGAGCCCCTTGGGGTTTACTGCATCAGTGCCTACAACGAGGACTTGATTGAGAAACTGATCCAGTTTGTGAAGAAAGGAGGGGGCTTGCTCATTGGCGGCCATGGCTGGTACTGGGCTGGTCAGCATGGTCATGACAAGGTGCTGTCCAATTTCAGCGGGAACCAAATGATAAGTGTGGCTGGAGTGTACATCACTGGCAACCAAGGGAACAGAGACCAATACAATCTCTCTAAGCTGATTCCCAACCTTCCCCTGGATGTGAGGTGAGCAATGCTTCCCTTAGGGAATTAGGGAATCTGATCCATGTTAAATATCATCCCTGTTCTATTGTTGTTGTCATTGTTGTTTAAGGAGCTTTTCATCTAGCAAAAGAGAAATTGGTCACTATAGAATGGAATCATTACAAGTTACTAATGTAATTATCGCCTGTGATAGTTAAGGGACAGTATCTTTGTTCTCTACTATGAACTGAGTATTAAATGCCTTGAGGGCAGGGAATTTTTCTGTTTTATTTACAATTAAGCCTCTCAGGTATGAATATTAGGAAGAGGTAGTAAGAAGAGAAAAGAACTGCGTAGTTTTAGGAGGTAAGAATTATGTCTCTTTTGTTTACCATTGTATCACTACTGCATCATATGATACCTGATATTGTAGGTGGTAAATAAGCATTGAATGAATAAATGAATGAATGAAATGAGTGTCAATATATTTCAAGGATAGCAGGAAAATGCAAAATGTGTAAATCATGTAGCCTTATATCCAGTAATTTCTCTCCCTAGGAACAGAGGGGATCATTGGAAAAATTTTGTCTTAGTTGAACATGGAAGGGCAATGTGGCAATACAGCTGGAGTCCTGTAGCATCTCCTTCCATAGTGGAACAGGGTTCTCTGTAAAGATTAGAGAAAAACTGGACAGTGGGTGGGTGTCTCATGACCATAGGATTGGATTAAATGTACTACAACTGTCCTTTGCTTTGAATCCCAATAAGTAGTTAAGTCAAAGTTCTTCCTCTTTAAACTAATTCTCCTGTATATATAAATATATCTTATCCTTTGTCATAAAAGAATAGTATTCTAGAGTGTTGATTGCAAATTTATTAACAGTGGAAATTTGGATTACAGCTAATATTTGCTGTTACTTCAAATTTCAAAATGAGTTACCTGTATGTCATTGTATATGAGTACAACAGGATTTTCGGCATATAGTATAAGAAGGTGAATCACAACTTCAAAAATATTCATTTCTGAAATTTTGATGGATCCTGACAAATTGCCATTTTAAAAGGCAATAATAATTTACACTCACAATGAAAAGATAGCCCCAGACTGTTGCTACTAATGGATTACTTAATTTTTGTTTAACATTATTATCAGTAAGCATTGTGTAACATCTTATTTTAATTTCTATTTCTCAGATTGCAAATGCAGAGGATGTTTTGCATATTTATAGTCATTTATATTTTTTGAAATGTCTATTTTGTACTTTATTTTTATTTAGTTTTCACCTTTCTGTTATTGATTACTATGTGCCCTTTAGGTATTACAGATTTCAATTCTTTTCTTTTATTTGTCTATTTTACATGTTGACAGTACTAGGATTTAACTCAGGTCATTGCACTTAGCAGGCAGATACTCTACCACTTGAGCCATTTTTGCTTTTAGTTAGCTTTGCCAGGGCTGACCTGGACCTCACTCCTCTTACTTATGCCTGTGTGTAGCTGAGATGACAGGCATGGTGCCATCTCGTGATACATTTATCTCACTAACATTTTGCCCAGACTGACCTTGAACTACTAACCTCCCTATCTCTACCTCCCAAGTAACTGGTATTACAGGTGTGAGCTACCATGCCCAGCTTCATCATTAGTTCTTTACCTTTACTTTGGGTGTGACAAATATATTTTATATCTGCCATGATCAATTCTGTCAGTCTTCTTCCTTTACAACATACTTTATTGTTTATAAAACCAATACCATTGCAAATTTCTTAAAATGTTCTTTATCTTTTCTTCTATAGTTTTTACAGTTGCATGTTTTATGTTTAGGTATTAAATCATATATTCTATGATTTAGTATATTAAAGATATTATATTATATATTATTTCTAAATCTATGGTCAATTATGACATCATATATTGTGAAGTCACTATTTTACTGACTTTTTAAAAGTTAATTTTTCATATACTAAGCTTCTGTATGTATATGAATTTCTTTTCCAAATCTTTCCTCTGAACCATTGACCTTGTTTAATTTTGCATCAACCATTCTGATTCTGTTGCTACAGCTTTGAAGTACGTTTTCATCCAGGAAATCAAACTCTTATACACATCCCTATGCTACGTCTGCATATTCCAAATTTTTATGTGTATTTGGATAATTACATTTACAGATTATAGTCCATTTATCAAGATCCTTTAAAATATGTTGATATTTGGGCAGAATTATACTCAATTTAGAGGTGACTGAGATAGTTAACATCTTGAAATATGGAATCTATTCAGCTAAGAGCAACATATGTGCCTTCATTTATTGAAATATTCCTTTATATTCTTTGTCAAATTTTAATGATTTCATCAAAAGGATCTGCATAATTCTTACTAGGATTATTCTTGGCACTTTCATATTTTGTCACCATTATAAAATTACAAATCTTATAATCATTTCTGATTAAAAGGACAATTATTAAATTTTGTGCTTTTCTTGAATTCAAATTCCACACTTAGCTCTTCTCCTAGTTATAATAAATTGCTTTAATTCTCTTAAAATTTTTTTAATTGATAAAATTTTTACAGCAAATAATGGATTTTTTTCTTATCCCATTGTAATATTTTAGTTTTTTCATTAGCTAGGACATCCACTATAATTATGACTAGCAGCAGTAATTATTTACTCATAAAACCAAGTTTCCTTCCATTTATAATTTTTTAATTTTGTTTTTAAATCAGGAGTATATTTGTCAAATTCTTTCTTAATAGCTATAGGATGAGGACATCGATTTTGTGTTCTGAATAATATTAACAAAAGAGTCAGAATTCTTAACCTCTAAGCTATATTGCTATATCTTACAAGCCTGTTCTTGCACCACGCCCCCCTCAAATTCATCAAGAGTTGAAATGAAAGAAATTGTGTATAATTAGGCTTGATATTTTGTTAACAGCAACCTCCTTTCTCTGGAGATTGTAACTTGATCTCTGATGTTTCATTTTATAAGCAGCAATTGAGTTCACTCATAGAAAATTGCAACCATAAAGTTTATCTTTAAAGCTTTCTATTTCAAAGACATCAACCTGAAATTTACTTATGAAATGTTTGCACAGATCAAGAAACCTATAGGTAGAATTGGTGCTTGAGATAAAATGCTGTGCTTTGATTTGAAACTGGGAAGAAAAAGTCAAAATGTTTTCTTGATTTTATGCTAAAAATGAATTGAAAAGTAACTTACCATGCTCATTTTCACCGCATTTGATGAAATCAATATATGAAAAAATATACACATAGGGATTATTTTTTCTGATTGTGAAAGTAAATTTAGAAAGATGCAGGAAAGAATAAAAAGAAACAAAAATCAACTATAGTTGATTCTACACAGAGCTAATTGCAAATAACAATCTAATATATACCCTTCTAACAATTTTTGCAGTTTGAGTAACATTTTTGGTATTATTTTGGACTTTTTGTACACATTGCTTTTATAATTTGACTTTTTCATTCATTTTATGTTGCTGCATTTTAACATAACTGTGCCTGTACAAAGTGTACTTACTCAATTCCCAGCTTTGTTGAACAAAATTTAATACAACATTGAAATGCCTTAGCTGGCAGTTTCAAAATATGGTAACACTTTTTACCTAACTTTACTGATAACAAGAAATGGGAAAACAAGTTCTTCTCCATATTCTGATATCACATCTGCACATTTTCAAATGTCTTCTCCATATGAAAATTCCAGAGGCTTTATTAAATAATTCTAAAAAGTTGAAGGGTAGAAGTATTGGGCAGTGGTGGAGTACTTGCCTAACATATGCAAGTCCCCGATATCAGTCTCCAGCATGGCAATAAATAATAAAAAATATAAAAGAAGATAGTCCAGAGCTCAGACAAGAATAAGTTGAGAATTTCATAGCCTTTTAAAAAAATTTGTGTATATGTATGTGTGTACAGTGGGTAGAATTCATGCCTCCCAGGCTTATAATTAGAACTATTCTCCATAGACGTGACAGGCTGTTTTTCAAATTTGATTTTATTTCATGCTTCTAATGAGTCAAATAAACAATCTATAAGTCAGAATAGCAAACAAATTGTTCACTGAGACAGCAGTTTATCTTGGGAAATTTCACTGGGAGAATTTATATACACATTTCAAGAATTTCCAGATATATTGTGTCAATAAATAAAAAGCTCACAGTCTTGTGCTATTAAATACCTGTTACAGGATGGGAATGTGGCTCAGTGGTAAAGTGCTTGCCTGGAATGTACAATGTCCTGGTTTCAATCTCTTAAAATTGATTTGAATATGTGCTAGGTAAAGTTAAACTAGCAGTCCCCTCTGTTTCCTCTTGAAGGTTTTGTATCAACTGAGTTCAGGTCTTGGGTGTTCTCTGCTGCCTTATTCCACAGGCACTAATGTGGGAAATGTCTCTTTCCAGTTGTGAGGATGAGCTCAAACAAGACCAGAAGCAGCTGCTGGAAGGGATCTCTGAGATGGACCTCCGGTCAGGGGGCATCCCCTCACAGCTGCTGGTGCATGGGGAACTGGCCTTTCCCGTGGGATTGGATAGCTCATCTGACTGCTTTCTTGCAGCTGCCCGCTATGGCCGTGGTCGTGTGGTGGTGGCAGGCCATGAGCTAGTGATACTTAATCAAAGGATGCAGCGCCTTGTGCTCAATGCATTACAGTGGCTGACAGAGAAGAAAAAAGGCAAAATTGGGTTAGATTTAAAAATGAGAGCTCTGGGCCCTTTGTTATCCAAAAACAACTTGGAGTGGATCAGCACAGATCGTCTGACCAGTGACTTGAGTGTCTTTTGTAGTTGTTTCACTCTTGCCCAGATGAATGCCAAGAAGGTGAAGGAATTTGTTGCAGAAGGTGGAGGGTTGCTGATTGGCAGACAGGCATGGCTGTGGGGCCTCAAACACCCAGGATCTAAATGTATGATTCAGTTTCCAGAAAACAAGATCCTTAGATGCTTTGGTCTTGGCATCACAGATCGGGGAGGTAAACGAGGCTGCTTCCCCATCCCCAAATCTGAGATGTTGACCTACCACTTACGCAAAGCTCTAGCCCAGCTTGAAACCTCGCTGCTCAAAGAACAGGGCAACTTAGAGCAGAGTTGGGGGGAGAAGATGATAAAAGACTGCTCCTATATGTTTCAAATCCTACAAGATGATATTCCCATCTATCTGTCTGTGAAGAGACATATCCTGCAAATGATCAAATGGGAAGGCTTACCACCAGTGAGTAAGGAAAGCCCAGTCAAAAAGGGCAGCCCTCAGGCCCTACTGATAGCCTTGGCCCAAGAACTGGTCAAATCCGGAACAGACAGCTCTCTGGTGCTGGAGCATCCCACCTTTCTACCTCCCACGGAATCTCCTATCACCATTGAGATCCATGCAGGTATGGAATGGAGACCAGGAACTTGTAGGGACTGGGGGAATGAGTTTCCCAGCATCATTTGAGGGACCTTTCCCCCTCAAAAGCCCATATCCTTCCTTCCCCATGAACATTTAAGAAGATAGAGTGTAGAAATTGTTTTTCAAAAATTACTGTTATTGTTGTACTGGGGGTACATTGTGACATTTCCAAGGTTCTTACAATATATCTTAGTAGAATTCATCCCATCTATCATTCTCCTTTATCACCCTCCCCTCATTCCTGGAATAGTTTCAAAAGGTCTCATTTTTCCATTTACATACATGTGTACATAGCATTTCCACCACATTCATCCTCCTACACCCTTTCCTTATATCTTCCACCCTCCCACTCATACCAACACCAGACAGAACCTATTTTGCCTTCCTGTTCTTTATTTTTGTAAAAAAAAAAGACATTTTTGTGTGTTTAAGAGAGCTATACAGGGAGTTTCACTGTGACTTTTCCATGTATCTATGTTTTATAACATGAACTGGTTCATTCCCTCAATTTTTTTCCTTTCTACCTTAGTCCCCTTCTCATGGTGATTTCAACAGGCTTAAAAATTCTATGTTCATTTTTATATAGGAAGTACATCAACCATATTCACCTTCTTAACTTCATTCTTTTACCCTCCCTGTCCCGTATGTGACCTCCCCTATTTTCATAATATTGGTTGTATAGGAATTCTAAGTGAGGTATGGGCAGCCTTCATGAGTTAAGAAGTGCCCCGAAGATCCATAGCTCTGCAAGGGTCTCTGGGAATTCTGAGATGGGGATGGAAATGTCTTTCTTATGATTCTTCTCAGAAAACTGCAATTCCTGGGTGAGCACTGGACTCTACTTACCTGAAGGGCAGACTGCAAAAATAACACTGCCTGACCATGCTGTAGCTGCTAAACTGAAGGTAAAGCATTCAGTCCCCTAAAGTCAACTTCTGACATTTCCTTGTACCTTTCCTTCCTTTCGCAATAATCTTTGGATTCTCTAACCACTCCACCAGACAGGCAGGAAAGTACCACAGTCATTTTATGGACAAGAAAAGTAGTCACAGAAAAGCTGAAGTATGTACTGAGCTATAAGAGGGGTACAGAATATGAGACACTTGGCAGAGCCTAGCCCATAAGAGATGATCGAGAAACAAGATGCTTTTCTTTATCTCCTCCTCCTCTTTTGCCCAGGATCAAAACCCAATGACTACTTGCTCTTTCCTGTAGAATCTGAAACACTATCCAAATATCCATGCTCTAGCCCAACTGTAAATATTAGAATCATTTCCACAGATATCTCCTACCCAAGACCCATAGGAAATGTGAGAGGCACAGTCACTGAGTCAGTTATTTACCTGGGAACTGGTTTTGTTTAAATAAAAAATATTCCAAAGCTCTATGAAAACAAGGAAAAATTATGATCAGAAAGGTGTACCCTGGAGAAAACAAATAAATAGAAGCAATCCTGTATTCATTCAAGAGAGACTTGTCACCCTAGGACATTCTGTTTTCCACCCCTACTACAATAAGACAGTCCCTTCAACATACACATGCATGTCCATACACAGAGAGCGAGAGATGTTCAGTCATTCCTATGATGACTTGTGCTCACTGTGACAGGTCCTCATTGGCTGCCACACGGATGACATAAGCCCAGCAAAAACTTACTTCCGCCCGCCTGTGGTGACGCACACGTACCAGTTAGATACAGTAAAGAAATCCTTCTCCTGGCTCTGGGGTGGCCTCCTCTACATCGTGGTGCCTCCTAACTTCAAACTAGATGGCGTGCACATCACCATTTCTGGGGCTTCCTTCGCCCCATACTTCAAACTGGGTGAGTAGGAGATTCAGTTTCAGTGAGGTTGAGTCATAAAGCAGAGGCAAGTCTGGAAGGGGAGAGGGAGCTGGGTTGAAGAAGGAATGGAGACTGAGTGAGGGAAAGAAAGAGGATGAGACTAAAGGGCAGAAAGTGGGCTGAGCATATGAAAACACTGTCCTGGAAAGTCTGAGAGAAGAATAGGAAAGGACGGGGGTTTGTGTTTCATGTTAAAGCAAAAGACATGGTTCATTACCAGATTATCTCTTAATTTGATCGAAGAGCTTGAAACACAGAAAAAATGGTTTGGGACAAGGTATGTAATCTTTATTCCCAGGTAAGACATCCCAGAAAGAATGGAAGGATAGTCTCCTGCAAAATGCAGCTCCCTGGGGAGAATTAGCCACGGACAACATCATTCTGACAGTACCAACTACAAACCTGCAATCCCTAGGGAATCCAGAGCCTCTGCTCCAGCTCTGGGATGAGATGATGCAGGCTATTGCCGGACTGTCAGCTGAGCCCTTCCCTTTAACCAGACCTGAGAGGATTGTTTTTGACGTGCAGATCTCAGCTGGTGAGTGATCCAGATCTCTAAAAATGTATTTTCTTTCTTTTTTTTTTTGTCACATGAGTGATAAGTAATACTATACTTGGAAAAGGGACTTTAGTCCACTTGCCTCTTACTTTTTTTTTCTTTTTATTATTCATATGTGCATAGAAGGACCTAAGCTTTGTATGCACATAAAAATGTATTTTCTAATTGAACAGACATAATTGAATTGCAAAGCATAAGTTTATAGGGATTGGAAGGAGGAAATGGTACATAATGATCCTTACTACTCTGTAAACCATATTTACGTGCAAAAAAGGTTAATCATCATTTAAATCTCCAAGAAGTGAGAGTCATAGGATAGTAAGAATGGAAAAAAAAAATAAGTGTGGACTGTTCACCTCTGCCCCCATGGAAGATAGAAGTATTGAGTAAGGTCAAAATTGGCAATGGAAAGAGGCAGGAGAAGGGTACTGGTACCTGTAAGCAGAGTGAAGAGAACTTGTTAAAACTTGATAAAACTGGAGAAATTTTAAGCATTTGGAAAAACTGAAGAAGACTGATTGCCATCTTCAGGCTTTCAAGATTATTCCATAAGCTATATTAAGACTAAATTGGAGAAGGTAGACTCTTACTGTTTTCCCCAAAGTCCCACATCTAGAACATAAAGGCAGGACACACTACCCACCTATACATGGGAGAACAGATGAGTGATGACACTCAGAGTTGCATGCTATGTGCACTTACACTTCAGGGTCAAATAGGGACGAGAATGTCAAACTCTGTCGAAGAAACTGCAAGGGAGGCCCATTAGGCTGCAAGTGAGTTTGGGCAGAGAGTGAAGCCAGACGTTCTTCTGATTAGTGTGGGACTACTCAATGTGTTCAGAGGCTTTCAGGATGGCAGATACAATCTACAAAGAATATCACCCATCGTCATCTCCTCATCTCTACCTTCCTGTCACCTTTTTCAGGATTCATGCATGCTGGATACCCCATCATGGGCCATGTCCCGAGCTTACTACATGTCCTTAACGCAGCAAGTATAAGAGCAAAAGGTCTTTGGGCTCCCTTACATGAGGTGGGCCACAATCACCAGAAAAGAGGATGGGAGTTCCCTCCCCACACTACTGAGGCCATCTGTAGCCTCTGGGCAATCTATGTGCATGAGACAGTCCTAGACATCCCCAGGGATCGGGCCCACCCTTCTCTGAAGCCTGAAACCAGGAAGCAGAGGATCCAACAGCATCTGGCCAAGGGAGCTCCCCTGCGTGAATGGAGTATGTGGACAGCTCTGGAAACCTATCTCCAGGTAATGAGCAGATATGGAGGAAGATGGGGACCACAGGGTCCCACAGCTGTATAACTTTCTGATGATCCCGAAAGCCCTACAATTTCTTCACCAGTCCCACTAACCTTGGAGTGCATCTCCTTCTTGGACACAGGAGACTGGGACTCGGGCACTACACATCTGAAGTGGATGATGTGTAGATAATGGAATGTGTTCCTCTCATCTCCACCCCTCTCAACATTGAGGTGGCAATAAATAAAGATGAGTGGGATGATTGAGATAAGTATACTGGAGTAACATAACTCCAGACAAACAATCTTGCAGTACAATCTCATATTTGCCAAATATGAGCAGTTTCTCTTGAGCTGTCTTTATATCTGAAAAGACACCAACATCACCTAACTCTACCAATATGTATGGTGATAGAGTGTAGGGATAGTGACCTGGAACCAAGTTACTCAAAAAACCTCAACTTTAAGCAAGTTCTGCTTTCATTATAAAATAGAAAATATGTGCAGTGTTTTATAGCTTTTCAAAATCCTTCCCTTCCATTTTATCACCCGCTGTGGGGATACATTAAGAAAGTGTTATTTCCATAGTTCATATTTCAGGACCCAAAACCCCCGGTTAAAAGACATGAGTGCTGGGCACCAGTGGCTCACACTTGTAATCCTAACTACTTGAGAGTCTGACATCAGGAGAATCTTGGTTCCAGGCCAGCCCAGACAAGTATTTTGCAAGACCCCATCTCCAAAATAACCAGAACAAAATGGACTGAAGGTGTGGCTCAAGTGGTACAGCACATGCTTTGCAAGCATAAAGCCCTGAGTTCAAACCCCAGTCCTACTAAAAACAATAAAAAAGACACAAGCAGTTTGGTAGTAGTGTTATAATTAGTTAGAAAGATCAGAACTAGAACCTAGTTTCAGCATCAGACTCCCATGTTTTAAGCACTATAGCACACTGTCTCTAGGTTTTCACTATGTCTTCATAATTCCAAAGGGATTAATTTTGGGCTATGACATTTTTCTTATTAATAAGTAAACTGCCTGAGCATCTGTATGACATAGGCAGCCAGAAGTTTGATATCCAAGTTCAACACAAGGCCCTTGGGAACAGAATTCCTTCTCTGCTCTTGGTGAAGACTTCTACCACTCTGGGATCAGAGACTGAAGTTCAGGCCAGGCATCCACTTTCCCAACGCCTCACTTTCCATTCCCATCAACATGGCCATAATTTAACTCCCCAGCACTTCTCACACAGACTGCTCCAATCCCTTCTTTGGTGCCCCTACATCTATCCCTGATTCCAGGTGATCATCTTCTAGAATGCTGCCCCAAAGAACAAATTTCAGCCTATCATTCACCAATAACTCCGTATGCCTTCAGGTAGAGCACCCCACCTTACAATCAGGCTCAGCCTTATTCTCTTGCCTTACCCAAGGTCATAGATTTCTAAATGATGGGCCAGGAACCTGTCCCCATTAGCTCTAAAATTCTACAACTGTCCATTTCCAATGTTTACACAAGACTAGAAGATATCTTAGGAGTAGGGGGAAATAATACTGAAAGTAAAAATTTACAAAGAACCTGCTAGGAATCAAGTGATGTGCAAGTACAAATTTTGTCTCTTGAGATTGGATTGAGGCTGAATAAGATATGACAGCCATCACAGGAATAGGCTTGTAGAAGATGAAGAAGGAGAGAGTCACTGACAAGAATTAAATTAGCTTTATAGGGTGGATTACAACTAAAAAACATAATGTTATTTTATATGTGTGCTGGGACATGACTGTTTCAGGGTGTATACTTCACTCTTCCCCTTCTTTCCCTTTCCAGCTCCAGGAAGCCTTTGGATGGGAGCCATTTACACAGCTCTTTGCTGACTACCACACCCTCCATGGTATCCCCAAAGATAACACTCAGAAGATGAATCTTTGGATGAGGAAGTTCTCTGAAGCAGTGCAGAAGAATCTAGTTCCTTTCTTTGAAACCTGGGGCTGGCCTATCCAGAAGGAAGTGGCTGAAAGCCTAGCTACTCTGCCAGAGTGGGAGGAAAACCCCATGAAATCATACATATCTTCATGAAAAATGAAGAAATGAGAAATGTTCTCTCTGAAACAAGAGAATTCACTGGATGCAACAGACAAATGCTCATTTAAATTTTAATCTTAGGGGATTTTACTCAGTCTTATGCAGTATCATCTCAATTCTTTAGTAAGGAAGAAATTAAATTTGACAGTGATTTTCAAAATCAGCAATATGGATAACTCAATCACTTTCCTCTAGATTAAGTGTTTAAAACCTGCATGATTTGTTTCTTGAGTTATTTGGTTAGCATTTTGCATTTTCCTTACAGGGTTTCCAGGAATTGCTCAAATTCTGAGACTTAATCCAAGAAAGGTCTTTCTTTGAATCCATTTAGAGCATCTTTCTCTTAATCCTAAATTTATTTCACAAATATCATTTGTCTGAGTAACTTAAACAGAGTAGGAGGTCAACAAACACTTCTTGAAAATGAATAATAACTACCTGGAGAGAACTCACTATGTATCAGTCTACATACTAAGCATACCTTAACTGGGCTAAGTTGTTCCCCTGTTGTAGCAACCCACTTAATTAGGACCTATTACAGGCAGGCCTGTTTCAAATCAGTGTGTTACTGGAAATTAAAGCTCTAATATGACAGGCTAAACTTCATGGAGATATATTCCATGAATGTATGGGAGGATATCGATTCATATACTTGCCTTCGCAATATTCTTTAGAATTATTTCTTTATCCTGTGGCTTCTGCCACATACACCTACTTCACCTCTACAGGTGAGAACTGCCACACAGCCTATCAAATAGCCCATGTCCTTTCTTTGAGAAATAATGGAATGATTTATGATTACTCACAGTTAAAAGTCTATGATCCTAGAAAATTTGATGTTAATGTAAGAAAGGTAGATCAAGGCAAGCAAACAAAATAAATATCGGCTTGTGCCACACAAACCAATGAAAGCTCTAAGCTGTGCTGAGATGTTTAGTTCAAGAACTTATACTAGAATCTTCTGTGCTAAAGGATCAATGACATTGCAAATTCACAATGCATGGGCACAGCTGAAGCATGTGTATATGTAATACATAATCTCCACTGACACATGCAGAGACCTAAATTTTAAAGTGGCAAGCCAGTGAGTGGTAATGCAAGAATGTAAAGAGAATTGGATGCTAGATCTAGTGCCCTTAATTGGAGAACTATCATAATTATCCTTATACTTACAAGAATCCGAAGTATGCTATAGGTCCCACCTATGATATGTCCTAATTATTGTGTACGTGAATTTGTCTCTCTTTGTTGGATTTCTTTACTTTTTCATTTGTTTTATGAACCTTCCTCTAGAGACTTGTCGTAATTGTCTCTGTGATTGAAATAGGACTAGTAAAAAAGGGTCCCTAGCATCCTTATCATAAAAGTAGGCATGAGACCATGAGTGACTAATCAAGGTTCTCTATTCCTTGGACCTAGTGACTTTACTGTGAATTTTCAGAAGACCTGAGTAGACCACTCACTCTCCTTTTTTGATGAGTCATAAAGGCACTGTGGGGAAAAAATATTTTCTGAGATTGTGGTTTTATGAATCATATATACCTGGAATTGTCTTGTATCACTGTCTTCACACAAAGAGGATTAATAAAGAAACCCACACAAAGGAAAATGATGAGAAAGCAAAGACAAAAAGTTATGTCACCAGGCATGTTTTTCAAGAGTCTAGATACAATAGTGATTCGAGCTCCAGGTCAACACCCAGATTTTTGTATTTACTGAATCAATAAATTGCTTCCTTTTGCTTCTACCAGTTTAAGTGAGTTTCTATCATCTTCCAACAAAAAAGTTCAACTAAAATATTGTCTCCTTCCTCAAGTTCTTTCCAGTGTGCTGTTTGAGCAGTATGGCCATGTCTTTTTTCATGGAGGATCTGCTGTGGGATAGACTCTCTTGATTTCATGTCTCTTTCCTCTTCTCATAGTGAATGGGCTACAGCACAGAACTCAGGACAGTTAAACGTGAGCTAATTCACCAGCAATGACAAAGAGGTCACCAAGGCTTCCACCTAAAATCTCATGATTATGAGACCATACACTCATTTATTTTTATTTTATATTTAGTTTCTTTTTTGCAGTACTGGGATTTGATCTAGAGCCTTGTGATTGGTAGGCAAGTGCTCTGGCACTTGAGCCATACTCCAGCCCTTTTCACTTTAGTTATTTTTCAACAGTGCCTTGCATTTGTGCCAGGACCAGCCTGAACCATTGTCCTATTTATGCTTCCCCTATAGCTGGGATGACAGGTGAGCACCAACATGGGGTCTTATGAACTTTTTGCCTTGGCTGGCCTTGTCAAACTGTGATCCCCTCAATCTCTGCCTCCAGAATAACTAGGATTACAGGCATGAGCTATCTCACCCAGCACTCTTTTCTATTTTTAAAGGTATTTTTGGATAAGTAAGATAGATATAGAATTTAGTTGGGCTTTTTCCCCAACTTTAGAAAAACAAGTCTAATCAGGAAGTCTGACTAATGGTTGTTTATCTCCTCTTTTAGGTCTCAATTTAAAGAAACTTCTTTTCTTCCTTCCTTCCTTCCTTCCTTCTTTCCTTCCTTCCTTTCTTTCTTTCTGTGGTGCTAGAGATTGAACCCAAGGCCTTGAGCCTAGATTCTAGACAAGTACTCTACCCATTGAGCTACATTCCCAAGCCCTGAAGATAATTTATTAGGGAAATTATAACCATCTTTGTTCTAACAATGCACATTGTTTATCTGTGGTCACTACTTGTCACCACACAGTTGATGTCTGTTTAATGGTCTCTTACCCACTAGACAGTACACTTCTCAAAGGCAGAACTGAAATCTATATTTCTTAGAGCCAAATCCCTAATACATATCACAGTACCTGGAACATCAAATCTTTCCATAGGTATTTGTGGGATACATGAAATTATATAAGACTAATCAAGGATCTCTAACTCCTGTCCCTAAAGAATATCCTATAGAAATCTATGATATTTAATGAAATCCAAAGAAATTTTGCTCTTCCTCTACATGGAAGTTGCAATGTGAATTTAATCTTTTCCCCATTTTTTTCACCCTAATAACAGGCTATGTAATTTTTTTGGTCACATTGCATTTGACAAAGAACTTTTCACGGAGCCCCTCTTTCCCTTTATATACATGTAAGTGTCAGTTCTTACAAGAATTTTTCAGCAATATTTTGTGACAGATGATGACAGAAACTTTCAAGAGAAATAACGAACTTTTAATTAAATTCCTTAAGCCTTAACATTTTACGGTTTCTGCTTTCACATCTTCCCAACCCTGTTTTTTTCCCCCTCTCCTCACTTGAATTTCAGCCAATGTTAATTTTGAAGAGGTTCTTCTTTCTCTGAATCATCATCACCCCCTGTTCTGCCATGTGTCATTGAATTTTGGATCAAAGGGCATTCTTGTAAGTCAGGAGGATCACCAGATCTCTTCATATCATCAACCAAAATAACTTGAGCCCTTTTCTGTCTTTCCTCAAGATGGCACACTAAGCACAGACTCCAGCCTCTTCTGGCCCTAAATTCTGAGAAAGATGAGCTCTTTCCTTATTAACACGGCAGGTTCTACCCAGAAAGCAGGCCCACCCTAAAAGATCCAGACACAGTATGCCATGTAGGGGAAAATCAAGAATCTGCCCAAGATAAGGAGCTGCAAAGAATAGGAGTAACCATGAAAGGTCTTAAAAGGTCTTAGAAGAAAAAATGGATTAGGGGAAAAGACAAATGAAGGGTTGATGAAGCTCTAGTGCATCTAGACAGGCATTGAACTCACAGGTTACAAGGAAATAACTTATGATCATGGCAAAAAACAGGTTGAAAAATTTAAGTTCCATTCATGATTAAACTTATACATCATAGTAAAACAAAGAAACAGTAGCAGCACTCACATTAAATTCAAGAAGAAAGGATACTACCTTCAGCTTATCCCCAGTCATCCTCATCAACTCATTAAGACAAGAAAAATAAAGAATCTAGGGAGAAAGAGACAAAACTGTCAAGTTTTTGATAAAACATTATCCTCTGTATTTGGGAGGTAGACCTACTAGCCTTAGATGCTGAAAGGAATGTGAGGGGGTCAGGTAAGGAGAGCAAGGATACTTGGCTTTTGGCTTGAGCTATCAGTATTATAAACACCTTTAATAGAGATAATAGTGAGAGAGAGGATGAAGTAGACACTGATATATGCGAATGGGCTGTAGAGTTTCAGAGGGCAGAATTAAGAGATGTCAGATAGACAGATGAACTGGTAAGTCTAGAGTATGAGCAGAGGGCATGTCTGCGAAACAAAATCAGAGGTCATCAGACTATGAATGGTATTCAAAGCTTTGGGACAATGGAGTTACTTAAGAAGAGGACACTGAGAATGCTGCAGGCTGACACTTTGAGGCAAGCAAATGAGATCAGGAAGGACTTGTTCCATGAGAGAAGAGGAAAGCCCAAACTTACTGTAGTATCACTGAACTGAGGGGGGAGGGAGGTTGTTTGTTTGGTGATACTGCAGTTTGAACTCAATGCTGAATGCTTGCTAAGCAAGTGCTCTACCACTTGAGCCATGCCCCTAACCCTCATTTTCTTTTAGTTTATTTTTCAGATAAGGTCTTGTGCTTGTTGCCAGGCTGGTCTTGTACTGTGATCCTCCTTCCTATGCCACCTCTTTGCTGGAATTTCATATATACCCCACCACACATGACTTATTTGTTGAGACAGAGTCTCATTAACCTTTCTTTGGAGAGAGACCTGGGCTTACCTCCTTGATCCTCCCAATCTGTGCTTCCTAAGTAGCTGGGATTACAGCTATGAGCTACCGTGCCTTGCCCCATTGTTTTGGTTCAAAAAAATGGGATGAAGGGAATAAGTTAACAGCCATGTGCTACTACTGAATGCTGAGAAAATCATCACTATGAAGGTGGAAAAGTAACCTTGACATGTATACAGGTGGAAGCTATTGGTAAGATGGGTGGTGAGTTAGAAAACCAGCTGGGTTGGTTTAGAACAGGAGGTAAGGAATTTGAGACAGTGCATATTCAAAATGCTCTTAATACATTTTTTGTAGAGAAACTGGAGAGACAAATGACCAAAGGAAGAGACTATTTTGAAAGGTGATATGACACTAAAGAATATTTATATAGAGATGTAAATAATCCAGTGTGGAGGGAGAAAGGAAAAAAGTAAATTAAATTTAGTTTTATATGAAATTATAAAGTAGTTTTCAATGAAAAAGAGTTAGGCAGAATATGATCAATAGGATGAGTAGACAAATTAATTAATTATTAACACAATTATATTTGAAATTTGTTATGTAGTTGACTTTTAAGAGACCAATAAGATAAATAGTTTTTACAGAAAATCTCTAGCTTAGAGATTATTTCATAACAGCAAAATATCTGGTATTTTCCCCCTCGATATTAGCACCTTACTTCTCAAGATATCTTTGGTGTCTGCAATATATCTATGTTGAACTAAAGCTTATTAATTCAGAACTAAAAACCTGTCAGTGAAAAAAGTATAAATATTACTGGAGAAATACAGACTGTCTATCTGCATTCAAATCATGTGCCTGTTTAATTTTAACCAGACAAGGGTACTGTTTATAGTTTTCTCTTTTTTTCTTCTCTTTTGTTTCTGTTTTTGGCTGTTCAGCATTTGGATTCTGATTCTGTTGGGGGGACCTTTCAAGCAGTCTGAATCTAGGTAGAAGATAGGTCTTTCTTCTCAGTGCAATGGCTGAAAATGACAAACATACATTCTTCCTCTCAATTCTTGTATCTAAAGTGTGGTTAGCCCAAGTTCATTAAGATGTTGGATTTTATTAGAAATAAAGGCAAAATAGTTTCTGCTGGGTATTGAGGGGGGGAGAGGGAGGGGGCAGAGTGGGTGGTAAGGGAGGGGGTGGGGGCAGGGGGGAGAAATGACCCAAGCCTTGTATGCACATATGAATAATAAAAGAAAAAAAAAACTAAAAAAAAAAAAAAGATGTTGGATTTTCATCGGATGATACAGCAGAGCATAAAAGCATAGGATCCATCCTGTCAATGACTTCCAGTGGTAGTGGACACAGCAGCAGAGTAATTTTGTTGCATTTCTGAACCTCTAGATCCTGCTTCCTAAAGCATTCACTCAGATCTCCTCACACTCCCTCAATGATGAAAGCTCTGTACGTCCCTGCGAATAAATTCCTTCCCAGTGGAGTTAGTGAAGGTCTTCTTTTTTGTTTCTTGCTCACCAAGATCCCTAAGTAATACACCAGGTGCACTCACAATGTAGCATCCTCAGCACAGCCTGACAGCTTCTGCCTTTCAGAATTCTGACTAACTCTTGGAATCCATGGAAATCCACATAGTACCTACAGTCTTTCCTTTGTATTAGGTCCTATTTGGCTCATAAAGGTCTAAATCTCGACCAACTCAAGTTGTTTTTAGAATCAGGCAGAGGAAATGAGAAGAAAGTATGAGTATGAGAATATCCATATCTAGAATATGTATCTCTGGAAAATCAGAATTCATTCCTGTTTCACCTTTGTGTGCCACCTTCCCCACTGGCTAACCAATGAAAATAGAAGATTTGCAGTAAGTATTTATTGAACAAATAGACACAGGAAAGAACTGGAAAACAGCACAGAAGAGTGGAGAGAGAGCTGAAATAAGGGTTAGGAAGTAAAACAGCCTATTAGCTTTTCTATTTAAGACATTCTCTGGATATCATCTTATTTATTTGTAATATGAAGATGCAGACTAGGTCTAAGCAACTTTAAGCTCAGAAATCTTTTGATTAGGGAATAAATACACTTATGATTGAGTACTAGGATTCCAAACTCTGCTGTGCAAGGTAAAAATAATAATGCTTTGAAGAGAAAAAGTAGGATCAGGTCTCATTTATTTTTTCCAGCACACAATGGAATAAATGTAGGTTTTATTCATTATTAAACTGAAAATTCCAATGTGTTCACACTGGTGCACCCAAGCAAGATCCCTCACAGTAAAGGGATAGTACCCAATGTCTGTTGTAAATTCTCTGAGGACAACACAAGCCCATATTCCCACAACTTTCCTAAGGCTGTGTTTTTGCATCCCACGGTTATCACTGATGCAAATTGCTCAGATGGGTTTTAATTAAATCTCTTCTCCTACTTTCCCTTGGGGTTTTCTACCATATATACTTCTCTTCCCTCTCTTTCTTCCTTCATCCTCTCTCTTTTCCCTTAACTTCCTCCACAGAGGCCCCCGGTGAAGAGAGCCAAAAATAATGAGGCCCTAGAAACTGGATTAAAGCCTGCTATAAAACGTTTTAAATTAAGCCCTCAAGAGTTTAAGAGTTTTAATTATGGTGGATGGTTTGAAGTGACCTAAGGTAACCCTTCCATTTGGCTGGCATCTTCCTATGCTCAAAGGTCTACCAGGCTCAGGGAGCCAGTGCCCTGGAGAGATGGTATTTCCAGTCATTGATCATATAGCCTCAAGAGTTGGCAATGTTCTCCTTGAGCTTTTGAGAATGTCCCTAGTTCTCCTCTGGATGAACAATAGTTTGCTTTGATGACAATCTATAAGGATAAATCTTCGTATTTGTGAAAATTTCCTCAAAATACATTCCCAGAAGTAGAATTAAAGAGTGAAAAGATATGAATATATTAAGGACTCATTATAAATACCAAATTGTTGGAGACCATGCGGTGTAATGAATATCAGAAGTTCATGAACCTGTGGCCAGACTACTTGCAAGACCAAGTTTCTGGTTATGGGTTGTGATACTGAAGATGGTGTCCTCCTAGCATTGTTCTGAGAACCATGAATTCCTTGCATGCATGAGTATTCTGACATTCAATAGTGCTATGTGACATTTTGCAGAGCACAGAAACTGAAAAATATATCCTGTTTTGCATAGAAGTTAACTGTTAAACCGCACATGCTTCATAATCAATAGATATGCACAGCAATGCAATAAATACTGAGGAAGTTGGGCATTCAGGGTTTAAGTCTTTTCTTAGAATCCCAGCCTTCCCCCTCCCTTTCAAATTTTAACTTGAATCTGAGTCTGTCTTTTAATACACATGCCAGCCTTCTCCCTCTAGGTCCGTGACACCAAATCCCTTTCCTTTCACTCATTCATACAAACATTTATTGAGCACCTGCTGTGTACTAGGTACTCTCCTTGGTGTTAGAATTTGGCAGTGAACAAAACAGGCAAGGTTTCTGACCTCATGGAATGAATGCTTATTCAAGTGCTTAAAGAAGACAATCAATAAGTAAGCATAAAATACACAATGGAATCCTAATGGTCACAAATGCCACACAAATATTTAAAATGACATGATAGTCACCCTCTTCAACTTGTCATTGAAATTGGTCAGCTTTTATCTTCCAATCCAATCTCTTCTCACCACCCTTCCTGCTAGCTCCCTAGTCCGGATCATCACCAGCTTTGCCTTTCTAATTGGTCTCTCTGCCTCCCTTTAAACCCCTTGAAGGGAGAAAGATTCTTCTATTCATTTGACTGTAGTTGGAGTGATTCTCTTGAAGTCAGATCATATACCTCAGTTGCAAATACATGAATAATAGCTTCCTCTTTCTCTCAAAGTATAATTCAGCCATCCTTATCTCTTATAAAGGAATCCGTGGCCTGGACACTGCTATCTCTCTATCCTGTCTCTATCATTCCCTCCCTACAGGCACCCTCTCCAGTTCCAAGCATGATTCTACTTCAGGGCCTTTACACTGGTTCTTTCCTCTGTTTGGAATGCTGTGTCCCCATTATTTCTCATTCCTTTCGCTTTTTGGTCAAATGTTACCTATTCATAGAAACAGTCACTGACCATCCCAAGCAAAATAGTATGGCACCCCCAGTTTTTTTTCTTTGTTCTGCTTTTTCTTTTTTGCCATTGCCTTTATCATCACTTGACATATTTATTGGTATATCTTGATATTTTTACCCACTAAATTATAAATTTAATAGAAAAGGACTTCTTCTGTTTTATTTACTGTTGTACCCCGTGCCTAAATTGAAACATGGCATATACTATAGACTCAAAATCTGTTGAATTAAGAAGAAAATCACTTGATGCAATGTATGTGAGTTAATAGTTGTGTTTCAACCTAATGAGAGGTTTCCTGGGCTATGCTATGACATCAGATCATGTCCCCTATCTTGTTTTATATTTTTACCAAATGGAACAAGGAATGGTGGACAGTTTCTGTTAATCAGAATCATTTTAAGGAATGTTTTTCAAACTGCTGGTCACAAACTATTATCAAACTGTGAAAACAGTTCAGCAGATTATGAATTAGACTTTTCTTATAAAAAGAGAATAAAAACTCAGGACAGGACAGAAAGGAATTCAGTAGGAAGAAAAAAACATCAAAATGTATCATATATGTATAGTGAGAGAGAGAACAAAATTGTATTAGTGAGTCTGTCTGAAGGGACTATGGGAAAGGGAAAAAAGATTAGTGAATGAAAAATATTGAAAAAAACCCATCTATGTAAGAACACAATATAATGTACTCTACTATGAGTTGTTGAATATTAGGGGAGCATGGTGATAGAGAATGAATAAGTAACAGAGAGGGGAGATGATTTTATTAAAGCACGTTAGATACAGGCCTGAAATACCAAGGCAAAAACCTCCTTGAAGTATCAATGTACATCTAAAGCAAAAATGAAGGGCAGGAGGGAAAAATAGGTCTTTTCCAGGAGTAGTTACAAGAGGAGATGGGTGGGCACAAGAAAAGGGGAAATGAGGGTGAATATGGTGAATAACATTTTGTATCTGTATATGGAAATAGAAGAATGAAATCTGTTGAAATTTTTCTTAGAAGGGGGACATGGGAAGAAGAGGGAGAATGATGGAGGGGTTAAATGTGACTAAGATACATTGTAAGCACATATATAAATATCACAATGTATCTCCTGTACAAATATTATATGCTAACAGAACAATTTTTTAAAAATTATTCTATATGAAGGTGATTTTAATTATATGTAATGGGCATTTTAAGCACATAGTGAGATATACTGTAAAAAGTAGTTCTTATTACAGGTTATATTTTTAAGTTTAAAAACACTGGAGTGTTGATTATTAGAAGTCAACTCAGAATTCTAAGAGAATAATAAACAGAGTAGAAAACAACATTGACACAGAATAACGGTAAAAGAGCCAGAGTTAGAGAGCTGATGAGCCAAAGAGCTGGTCCTTTGCAAAAAGTCAGTAAATTAATTAATAACTGACTAAGCAAATTGGTCAATATAAAAAGAAGGTAAAAATTAACAATCTCAGGAATGAAGGAAATTATTATACATTCCACAGATATTTATAGCCATAAAGGTAAAACAGACATTGTCCTTGAAAGACACATGAGCAAAACTCCTGAAGAAAAAAGAGATACTTTGAATGGCTTAGTATATAATAAATAAATTGAATTTGTGGTTTAAAATCTTCAAAGAAAATTTTATGGGCCCAGATTACTGAACTGACAAATTTCCTCAAACACTTCAGAAAAAAAAACCCACAATTCCACACAATTGTTTTCCAATAAATTAAACAGAAAACAATGATCCTCAAATTTACAAGGCCAGCCAGCATTGTAACAAACACATATGAGAAAACTACAGACCAAGTATCTCTCATGAGCACAAATACAAAAATAGTCAACAAAATATTAGTATTTGCAATCCAATGACAGGTAGCAAAGATAGTATATTATGACCAAGTGAGGTTTATCTCAGCATGCAAGAATTAACAGTCAAAAGTTAATTAATTTGGTTCTTCAATCACATCAGAAATGAAAGAAGAAAACACACTCCTCTCAAGAAATGCAGAAACTCATTTGGCAAATTTCAGAATCCATTCATAACAAAAACTGTCAGCTAAATAACAGAAGTGAACTTCCTCAAACTGAGGAACAGCATCTATGAAATGGTCTACTAACATCAGGGTTGATGGTGAAGGACCATGTTTTACCCCTAATGTCAGAGAATAAGATAGTATGCCCACTCTCACTACTCTTTTCACACAAGAAGTTCTACTAAGCACAGTAAGAGACAAAATAGAAAAAATACATAAAACATACCTAGTGAAATGGGAGAAATAAAAGTATTTCTCTATGAAGATTGCATGATTGTATATTTAGAAAATCCAAAGTAGTTATACAAATTATGTAATAACTAATAAGTAAATTCAGTGAGGATAACCAATACAAAGTCAATATAAGTTCAATGTACAAAATCAACTGTGTTCCATCTACAAACTATATACTACCAATGGAAACTGAAGTTTTCAGATGGTGCTATTATAAGAGCACTGAAAATATGAAACACTTTGGTATAAATTTGACAGAGATGTTTATGATGTATCTACTGAAAACTTCAAAACACTAATGAAGAAATCAAAGACCTAAACAAATAGAAAATATTCCTTGTAATTGGAAAATCTCAACAATTTGACGATGTTAATTTTCTCTCAATTGTTCTACAGAGTCAATGAAATCTTAATTCTAAAATTCCTAGCAGGATTTTTTTTGTAGAAATTCATGAACAAATTCTAAATTTTATGTGGAAAAAAATCAAAGGGATTACAAGAGCTGGAATAATTAGAAAGAAGCAAAACCAAAGGACTTAACTCCTCATTTTGAGGCTTAAATTAATCAAGATGTATAAATCAAGATTAATGTATAAAGTGATATCACCGAAGGCAGTGTAGTACTGGAGAAAGTATTGTCATGTCAGTAAATGCAATGGAATGCAGCCATATGTTGACTCATGCATGCATGAACAGGTTATTTTGACAAAACTACAAAAGAAATTCAATAGGAAAAGGATCTTTTCAACAAATGGTTCTAAAAGAACTGAACACACACAATGCAAAAACAAAGCAAAACAACCATGTCCCACCCCTTAAACAAAAACCCTTAACTTATATCCAACACTATGTATAAAAATTAAACTCAAAAAGTATTAGTAACTTAAGTTTTAAAAAATTCAAGAAGAAAATATAGGACAGCATATTTGATACCTTTAAGCTAAGCAAAAATTTTTAGCTGTTGTGATAACAAATCCCAATTCATGAAAATAAAATTGATAAATAATGGTTCATCCAAATTAAATATTTGTGCTTTTTTAAAGAAAATATTGGAGATCAAGATGGCAACAGGGACTCAGATGCAGACTGTGAGAGCTCCATAAATCAGGGACCTTGCTCAGGCGATGGAGACATGCTTGGCTGAGGTAAAGCACAAGGAATAGCTGAAATTTCGGCACCCTAAACCCCTAGCATGTGGAGGGCTTCTCCATACCATGATTTACTGAAAGAACAGCCAGGCCACTGCCCACCTGGCCTCCACCCCGCAGGCCCACCAAGCCACCACGCTGCAAGCCCACCAAACCCCCACCCCATCGGCCCACCAAGCTGCCAACCTGCCAGGCCTCTGTCCTGCAGATCTGCCAAGTCTCGGCTCCACAGGCCCACCAGGGCTCCACCACACAGGCCACAAGCCCCACTCTACTGGGCCCCTGCCCCGCAGGCCCACCAGAACGTTGCTCTACTGGGCCTCCACTCCGTCAGCCTGCCAAGCAGCTGCCTGCTGCACCACCAGGCCCCCACCACGCAGGCCTGCCGGGCTGCTGCTCCACCAGGCTACTGTCCCACAGGTCTGCCGGACCCTTGCCCCACAGACCTGCCGCTCTGCCAGGCCTCCACCCCACAAGCCCACTGGGCCGCCCTCCTGCAGACCCTCTAGGCAGCTGCCCATCTGCCTGCCAGGCCACCAGCCACTGGCCACCAGGCTTCTGCCCCACAGACCTGCCAAGCCGCTGCCTAGCAGGCCAACCAGGCTGCCACCCCCCTGCCACCCACCACATGAGGGCTCCAACACGCCAGATGCCAGCTCCAAACCTGCCTAGGAGACACAGACAAACAGGACTGTATGTTAAAGAAGTAACACCAGAACAACTAAAACTGTAATTCTACTGTTCCTGAACTGGTGATTTTTTTTTATTCCTTTCTTCAAGGGTTTGGCTGTCTTGTTCTCTGTGTTCTCTGTTTGATTGTCTACCATCTCTCCCTTTGGTTTCTTCAGTTCTCTGTGTTTGTTTCTTTTTTGCCCTTTCTTTTTCTTTTTTCTCCTTCTTTCTTGGTTTTGTTAGTTTTACTATTGTAACTCAAATATTACTAAATTACACATAGTCCAGGGAAAGAAACTATACCAAGTGGAATGATGGGAAGACAAAAAAGGGATGGAAACCCTCTCACCCCAAAAGTAAATTAGTACAGGATTCAGAGGGAAATGAAGAAACGGATACCCAGCCCAGAAGAACACCATGAAGGAAGAATCCTTCAAGTGATCAATGAGAATTTCATAGAGATAATACTAGACATGGTCAACAAAATGTACAGGAGGCACTCAAGAAATTCCAACAGAATTTCAAAACTACAGAATATGAGAAAACACAAAGACAAATAAATGAAATCATAGAAGCCCTAAATAAACACCAAAGTGAAACAGAGAACACCATAAATAGAGATAAAAGAATTAAGTATGCAAATTGACAATATTAAAGAGGAAGTGACCCATGATATGGAAAACAACAGAAAAAAGAATGAAACAGAAATGCAAAACAAAATGGAAGGCCATTCCAGCAGAATAGAACAAACAGAAGACAGAATCTCAGAACCTGAAGATGAAACGGTAATTAAAGAAAAAAACTGAAGAATTGTTAGTCAAAAAACTCAAGACCTGTGAAAGGAATATGCAAGAACTCACTGACTCCATCAAAAGACCAAACCTGAGAATCATAGGTATTGAAGAAGAAGAAGAGATGCAAGCAAAATGGATTTATAATATGTTCAACAAAATAATAACAGAAAATTTCCCAAATCTAGAGAAAACTATGCCCATTCAGGTAGGAAGCCACCAGGACACCAAACAGACTTAACCAAAATAGAACTACCTCATGATATATTATCATTAAAACCACAAGCACAGAGAATAGAGAAAGAATATTGAAGACTGTCAGAGAGAAAAAACAAATAATATACAAAGGTAAACCCATCAAAATCATAACAGATTTCTCAACAGAAACCTTAAAAGCAAGAAGAGCATGGAGTGAGGTCATCCAAGCAATGAATAAAAATAACTTCTATCCTAGGATAGTCTACCCAGCAAAGCTATCATTCAAACTAGATGGAGCAATAAAAGTCTTCCATGATAAGCAGAAGCTACAGCAATATATGACCACCAAGCCACCACTATAAAAGATTCTTTAAGGAATTCTGCACACAGAAAGTGAAAGCAAACAAAACCATGAAAGGACAGGCAGTAAAAAACATAGGAGAAAAGGGAAGAAAGTAGAGAGTAACATTGATTGAACTGCACACAATCAAACCCTTAAACAACAAAGACAACTAAATGACAGGAATCATCACATACCTATCAGTACGAACACTGAATGTTAACGGACTTAATTCCCCCATTAAAGACACCAATTGGCAAACTGGATTAAAAAGGAACATCCAAAAATCTGTTGTGTACAGGAGACCCATCTCAATGACAGAAATAAGCACTGGCTGAGAGTGAAAGCCTGGAAGAAGATTTACCAAAACAATGGCTGCCGAAAACAGGCAAGAGTAGCAATACTAATCTCAGACAAAGTAGACTTCAAATTTACAGTGTTCAAACAAGATAAAGAAGGACACTCCATACTAATAAAAGGGGAAATACACCAAAAGGAAATAACATTTATCAACCTATATGCATCCAACGTCAATGCACCCAATTTCATCAAAGATACACTGAAGGATCTAAAAACATATATAGACTCCAACAAAGCACTAGCGGGAGACTCTAATACTCCCTATCACCAATAGATAGGTCATTCAAACAAAATATCAATAAAGAAATTCTAGAACTAAATCACACCATAGATCAAATGGACCTAGCTGATGTCTACAGAATATTTCATCCAACTACTGCACAATATACATTCTTATCAGCAGCTCATGTATCCTTCTCCAAAATTGATCATATCTTAGGGCACAAAGCAAGCCTCAGCAAATATAAGAAAATAGAAACAATCCCATGCATTCTATCTGACCACAATCCATTAAAACTAGAAATCACTACAAAAACAGCAGTAAAAAACCTGCAAACAATTGGAAGCTGAACAACACATTGCTCAAATGATCAATTGGTCATTGAAGAAATAAAAGAGGAAATTAAAATGTTCCTGGAAGTTAATGAAAATGAAAACACAATCTACCGGAACCTATGGGACACAGAAGAGGCAGTCTTAAGAGGAAAGTTTATAGCCATGAGTACATATATTAAGAGGTCAGAAAGATCTCAAATCAATGATCTAACGCTATAGCTCAAACTCCTAGAAAAACAAGAACAAGCAAATCCCAAAACAACCAGAAGGAGATAAGTAATGAAAATAAGGGCTGAAGTTAATGAAATAGAAACAAAAAGAACCATATAAAGAATCAATGAAACAAAAAGCTGGTTCTTTGAAAAAATAAATAAGATTGACAGACCCCTGGCAAATTTACCCAAATCAGTAAAATCAGAAATGCAAAAGGGGAGATAACAACAAACACATGGAAATCCAGGAAATCATCAGAGACTACTTTGAGAGCCTATATTCTAATAAATTTGAAATTTTTGAGAAATTGACAGATTTCTAGATAGTTACGACAATCCAAAACTGAACCAAAAGGATGTTAATCAGCTGAATAGATCTATAACACAAAACCAAATTTAAGCAGCAATTAAGAGTCTCCCAAAAAAGAAAAGTCTGGGACCTGATGGATTCTCTGCTGAATTCTATCAGATCTTTAAAGAACTGATACCAACCCTCCTTAAACTGTTCCACAAAATAGAAAGGGAAGGAACATTGTGTAACTCATTTTATGAAGCCAGGATTACTCTCATCCCAAAACCAAAGACACCTCGAAAAGGAGAACTGTAGGCTAATTTTCTTAATGAATATCGATGCAAAAATCCTCAATAAAATAATGGCAAACCAAATCCAACAACACATCGGAAAGATCATCCACCATGACCAAGTCAGCTTCACCACAGGGATGCAGGGGTGGTTAAACGTGCAAATCTATAAATGTAATACAGCACATTAACAGAAGCAAAGACAAAAACCACGTGATCATCTCAATAGATGCAGAAAAAGCCTTCGACAAGATCCAACACCACTTCATGATAAAAGTGCTAAGAAAACGAGGAATAGAAGGAAAGTACCTCAACATTGTAAAGGTTAAACTTGACAAACCAACAGCCAACATCATACTCAATGCTAAAAAACTGAAACCGTTTCCCCTAAAATCAGGAATGAGAAAAGGGTGTTAACTCTTTCCACACCTATTCAACATAGAATTGGAATTCCTAGCCAGAGCAATAACACAGGAAGAAGAAATAAAAGAAATACAAATAGGTAAGGAAAAGTCAAACTATCCCTGTTCACAGACAGCATGATCTTATACCTGAAAGACTGGAAAAACTCCTAGATACCATTAACAGCTTCAGCAAAATAGCAGGATACAAAATCAATTTACAAAAATAAGTAGCCTTTTTATACACCAACAATGAACAGATTGAGAAAGAATATAGGAAAACAATTCCATTTATAATAGCCTCAAAAAAAAATACCTAGGAATAAACTTAACAAAGGATGTGAATGACCTCTACAAGGAAAACTACAAACCTCGCAAGAAAGACATTGAAGAAGACTACAGAAGATGGAAAGATCTCCTGTGCTCATGGATTGGTTGAATCAACGTAGTAAAAATGGTTATATTACCAAAAGCAATCCACATGTTCAACACATTCCCATTAATATCCCAATGCCATTTATCACAGAGATTGAAAAATCAACACTTAAGTTCATTTGGAAACACAAAAGACCACAAATAGCCAAGGCATACTGAACAAAAAGAGCAATGCTGGAGGTATCACAATACCTGACTTCAAACTATACTACAGAACCACAGCAATAAAAACAGCAGGGTACTGGTTAAAAAAAAAAACATATATGAAGACCAGTGGAACAGAAAGCCCAGATATGAACCCACGCAGCTACACCCACCTAATTTTTGACAAAGGTGCCAGAAACATACGATGAAGAAAAGACATCCTCTTCAACAAATGTTGCTGAAAAACTGGGTATCTGCATGCAGAAAACTGAAACTAGATCCATGTTTGTCAGCTGTACAAGTGGATTAAGGACCTTGGTATAAGACCTGAAGTCTTGAAGCTAATACAGGAAAGAGCAGAGAATACACTAGAAACAATAGATATTGGCAACGACTTCCTCAGCAGAATCCAATTGGCTCAGCAACTAAGAGACAGGATTGACAAATGGGACTATATGAAATTAAAAAGCTTCTGTACAACAAAAGAAATTGTTTCTAAATTGATGAGGCTGCCCACAGAATGGGAGAAAATCTTTGCCAGTTATGCATCAGAATATACAGGAAGCTCAAAAAACTCCCCAAAATTTAGTGACCCAATGAAGAAATGAACTGAGCAAAGCCTTTTCAAAGGAAGAAGTACAAATGGCTAAAAATCACATGAAAAAATGTTCACCATTCCTGCCCATAAAGGAAATGCAAATCAAAACCACATTAAGATTCCACCTCACTCCTGTTTGAATAGCTACCATCAAGAACACAAACAACAACAAATATTGGCAGGATATGGGAAAAAAGGAACCCTCATACACTTCTAGTGGGAATGTAAGCTACTACAAGCACTATGGAAAACAGTATGGAGGCTCCTTAAAATCTAAAAATAGATCTGCCATGCAATCCAGCAACACCACTACTAGGGATATACTCTAAGGAATGTGAGTAAGGTTACAACAAAGGACCTGCACACCCATGTTTATTACAATACTATTTACGATAGCTAAACTATGGAAACAGCCAAGATGCCCCACTACTGATGATGGATTAAGAAAATGTGGTATTTATATACAATGAAATTTTGCTCAGCCACAAAGAAGAATAAAATTCTGTCATTCTCAGGTTAATGGATGGGAACTGGAGAATATCATCTTGAGTGAAATTAGTCAGGCTCAGAAGGCCAAAAGTTGCAAGTTCTCTCTCATATGAGGAGTATAGACCTAATATAAATGAAGCAATATTTTGAAACATGGGCAAGGCCATGTATGAGAAGGATAGAATAAAAGAAGGAAACTAAGAACTTGAATATGGTTGATCTACTCTCTACACAAGAATGAATATAGAAATCTTAAACTAACTGAAACCACCATAAGGTAGACTGAAGAAAATTAGAGGATAGGGGTTATAATACATACATACATGGAAATACCACAAGGAAACTCCCTATGAAGTTACCTTTATCTCAAACAAGCAAAAATGCCATGTTTTTCTTTTTATCTTTTCTCTTTTTTTCTTCTACAAAATCAGAGGTGGGAGGAGTAGTTCCTGCCTGGGGGAGTAGAAGGGAGATTAGTAGCAGTGGGAGGGGGGAGTTGGTAGGGAAAGGGGGTAGGAGGGTGAGTATGGTACCAAAAATGTACACACCTGTATATAAGTGCAAAAATGATACCTGTTGAAAATAGTCCAGGAATTGGGGGAGGGGGATAAAGGAGAGTGGTGGAAGGGGTAAATTCAAGTATGATATATTCAATATATTGTAAGAACACAATACCAAAAAAAGGGCTGGCAGAGTGGCTCAAGTGGTAGAGAACCTGCCTACAAGCATAAAGCTCTAGTTCAAGACCCAGTAACACCAAAAAGAATTAAATTTAAAATTAAAAATAAGCAAGCTGGTTATGGTGGTTCACACCTGGAATCCCAGCTTCTTGGGAGGCATACATAGGAGGACTGTGGTCCAAGGCTGGCTCCAGGGAAAAAGTGTGAGATCCTATCTAAAAAATAACTAGAGCAAAAAAGGAGCAGGGTAAAGGGTACCTCAAGTGGTATAGTGCCTACCGAGCAAGCATCAGGCCCTGAGCTCAAATACCAGTACTACCATAAAAAATAAAGATAAAGAATCTGAATCCAGAATATATATGGATGTTCAATAATAATAATGAGACAGCCTAATTTTTAATAAACAAAATATTTTATCAGACATCTCACTAAAGAAGATATACAAGTGGTAAACAAGCCACAAGCAAAGACGGTCAGCATCTCTTGTGGTAAAGTTTGCTTCCTTTATACTTTCCTAAATTTAATTTTTTTCTACCATTAAGAAGATTATGTCTTACTTTTATAATCAGAAAAAGTAATTTTATAATTAGCATGAGCAATTTTATAAACATGTTTCAATTTTAAATCATAGGGAGCAAACAGTAAGAAAATACAACATATTTTTACGAATGATATTTTTCTTGTTTCTCAACTTTTATTTGGTGAACATGTGTCACTTTTTTCCCAGAAAACATACAGTTTAAAAAATCAGTTTCATGGAAATTAAATGGGAAAATGATTTTTTTTAATAAATGAAGTAAAAATATCTCTGTGGTGTCTTTAAACTGAAACTTCCACATTGTATTAATAATGCTTTTCCCAGGAACTAATCATCCCCATGCACTCTTCTTATTCATATCACCCCTGGAATAATCTATGTTATTCTGAGCATCATTTCTGCAAGAATGATGACCAGTTCAAGCACACCCAGAGAAGCAGGGATAGGAATAAAAATAATCAGAAAACTATGCTATATCTGAAATACTAAAGTATTGTAGTCTAAAGGAAAACATGAAAATGTTCTCTAAATACTTTTGAAGCTGGTATTTTAAAGAAAAAGAATGTGTTTTCCCAAATGTAATCCTATTAATTGTTAAGAATATCTTTGTCAAATACACATTCAAGAACTGGGAGACTGGCATAAGCATTTGGAGAATTATTGGATGTATTTTTATTTTATTTGTTTGTTGAGTCTCATAAGCTCTTTACCTGACTAGTGGAACACTGTGGCAATTGGTATTCCTCAGGAAATAGTATTAGCTCCAAGCCAGTATCCAATAGTTCCTGGAAGTCTGGGGCATTTTTCCATAGCATATTTAAACTGGGTAACTAGTACTGGATCCCTTTGGTGAAGGCATGGAAGAAATTTCATGTACCTCATTTGTGTTTGTTATGGCAGTTTTACTCTGAGAAGAATCTCTCTTTTAGTTAAGGGAGCTGGGTCTGTGATAACTACATATCTGGTAACTAGAAATTAAAGAACCATGATTCTCCATCTTCCTAGCTCAATGGGCCCTTGTTTGTTAAGATTCCTATTTATGTGTCCTAAAATGTAGAAAGAATTTAATGGTATGCCTGTTTCATTTTTTAGAAACCATAAAATTAGCTATAGCCAGAATCTTCCAGAAGCCAGATGATTTTGCTTATCACCCAAACTGCCTAATATTTCCCTGCCTATCTGACCTCTGATGTTTAAGACACTCATTATCTCCATCATCCTGCCCATCATGGAAGCTAGGACCAGAAAGAAGTGAAATACGAACAATGTATGGAACTCAGAAGTGGCACAGCCAGAAACTGATTCCTTTGGAAATTGATGGACATTTGAGGGCTGACATGGCTCCTCTCTTAACCTAATCGTAAAACAATTCAGTGAGTCCCAGACATTGGTCTCCAACAACCAGGTGGAGTACTTACGCAGTACAAATGGATTGCTTTAACCACCAAATCCCAGGAATGCCTGGGATTATTATTGTACTTTGAGCCTCTATTGGCTCCCCCAAAAGGAGTGGGAAAATGAGAGAAATTAGTTCCTTTCTGTGAAATAATTACTTGGTGAAGAAAAAAATAACTGAAAGGACAGTGCTTATGTGGAATATGTTCTCCTCATGTTAGTAACAGCAGGGCAAGAGGACAAGTCCAACCCCACAAGCAACATTCAAAGTTTTATAATGATCACCTAACCAAGTCAGATGCTAAGTCCCAATCATGGGGAAGAAAAGTGAATTCTACTCTCATGTGTGAGTAGCAGTTTTAATAGTGCTATGTGGAAGTAATAAATCGGTTCCAACAATTAATTCTCCTAAACTGTCTGAAGCACAGACAAATCACCAAGGATCAAGAAAATGGAAGTAGAGATTACAACCACAAAATTTTAAACTTTGCAAAACACACAGGCAGGATACCAGCCTAACAGGTGAAGGAAAACAGAAACCTAAACTGGAAACTGCATATTACTATAAAGTCTGGGGAAGTGGGGAAGAATGGAAGGCGGAATAACATAAAGGCTGGTTTCAAAGTCTGCACAGAACAGGTAGATCCCTGTGGAGAGTGAGCTGCCACTACTCTATCCCCAGCAGAAGATAGGAAGAGTTTAGCTAGTAACTGTATTCAAGGACACCACGTACAGCCACAATCAGCAGTCCCATGCTGAAAACAGAGGCACTGAAGGAGAATTCCCTGCTTCTCCCACCCTCAGACCCCTTTCTCTAGAGACTCCAAGATGTTGGTGGCTAGGCTTATGCCCAACATTCTAGAGATTAGTAGATTTCTTTCTGAGTATACTGGCATGTCAGTGGAAGAAATTCACACCCTGACATTTAGAGATCTAAATGGCTGAGGCACCACCCAATTGTTGGAGCCACCAGTCAGCAAGCTGTCTGTGCAAGCTGTGCTTCTAAATGGCTTGTATTGACTTATGATAAATAAGAACAAAGAGCCAAGAAGCAAAAGTCACTTTATAAAAGCCTCTAGTATAAGGAAAACTACATGCAGAAAGAGAAACTACAGATGAAGGTAAAGATATTATAACATATATTTTTTTTTCTTTGAGGAAATTATATATCTCTCTATATATATAATGTATTTCCTCAAAGAAATTAGAAAAGATGCGAAACCAATAAAACATCAAATGACTCATGAAAAAAGGACATTGGAAAATAAAATGTTCTTTAAATCACAAAATTGACAATAGAAATGAAAACTCAATAAAAACCATGTGAGAAAGTTAAGAAAAATCTCCTACAAGTAAAACAATGAAAGACTAAAAGAACTATCTAGAGAAGATACATACTTTAAAGAAGAAAAATAAAAAGACATTCAGGAGGCCCAATACCTGAATAGGAGTGACAAAAAGAAACAATACATAAAGTGAAGGGAACAATAATATAATCTGAAATAGAGTAAAATGACACTTTCTATAACTAACGGCCGTGATTTTCAAAGGGCCTTATGATGCATTTAAAAAATGATCCAAATCAAGGCACATTTGTCATGATGTTTCATGTAATTCTGTTCAAAGAGAAGACACAAGGTGTTTCCAGAGAGGAAAGGAAAATGGCTTACAGGAAAAAGATTGAAATTCAGAATTGGGGTCCACTTCTCTAAGCAATATGGGAAACCAGTAGCAATGGAATGATCCTTGCTGTTCTGTGAGATAATGATTCTAACACAAAATGGTATGCCCATCCAAAGTCCGAATCCATGTGAAGACAGGTAAGAAAATTTCCAGACATTAAAGTTCTCAACAACTTTAATTTGCTATGTGCCCTTTCTTTAAAGAAGCTCGTAGTGGGATTTTTCTCTGACCAATAAGGAAGTAGAGAAAGAAGAATTCACCATCCAAGAAATAGGAATAAAGCATAAGACTAAAAAACCAGGATGGTGGTTTTGACAGGTGTGCAGTGAGCAAAGACTGTCATTCACCAGGGGGTAAGGGGTCATAGGCCTGCAGGGAAATGTCTCCATGACAATGGTGGAAAAGACACATTGCCTGGTATGTTTAAATGCACTCAGAGACTTATGCTTTTGGTTCAGTGTTCAGGGGTGAAGTATTGATGGCTACATAGAAAGCTAAGCGAGGTAGTTCTCTTTTTTTTTTTTTTTTTGCAGTACTGGAGTCTGAACTCAGTACCTTCACCTTGAGCCACTCCACCACCATGATTTTTTCCAGATAGGATCTCAAACTATTTGCCCGGTCTGGCTCCAATCCGCAATCCTCCTAATCTCTGCCTCCTGAGTAGCTAGGATTACAGGCCTGAGCCACTGTTACCCGGCAAAAAGGAGGTTAATTTTTAACTCCAGGGGAAATAAAACTTTCACAAGAAAGAAGACATAATAATTGGTGATAATAAAATAATCTATGACTCAGTCATAATTAATGTGAACATATTTATCATAACCTACTCAGTGAATATTGTTCAATACCAAAATCTGAGTGTAGCTATATTATCATGATTACATAAGGACAGGAAGTATGTGCGTGGTCTCTGTATGTTTGGGCTGAAGAGAAGAGCTACAACAAGGCCACACTCTCATCTTTCATGGTAGCAAGCTGAGAATGAGTATGTCAATTTTTTTTTAAAAGCAATCACATAATAATAATTATTTTTTAAATACTATGACAGAAGGCATAGATAAAGGAGTTAAAATTGGGAACCAAAAATCAAAGGAAGAAAAGCACAAAGTAAGGGACTGATTTCTTTCAGCTTTACATAATTATGTTTAAATTTTGATAAAAATAAAAAGTCAGGTAAAAACCAAGTATAGTTTCTTACAGGGAGCTTGAGGATAAATTAGATACACCATAAGGTTCATGAAAGAATGTTCCATGAAATTACCCAGCCAAAGCAAGGACAGGTACCCCAGAGCACTGTGGGGAATTGGGTTACCTGCTGGGTCACCTGCTCAGTCACCTGCTGGGTCACCTGCTGGGCCACCTTCCCAGAGCTGCAAAGGGCAGGAGAATTCCTCAGAAGCAGCTATAGGAAGGACAAGGGGAAGTGCTGCCCTGCAACTATAGTTCTGTTATGCAATTTCCTCAGTATTTGGAATCAACAACAAGATTGAATTCTAGATTCAAGCCCCCTGGAGGTCTTCTAAATTTAAAAGACACAATCCAGAGAACAAGCAGAAAGTTAGCCCTGTGGGAAAAACTGCATGTGGCAGACTATTTCTGCTCCATGGTAACTGTATGAAGATAAAGAAGACAGTAATAATCCACAATGCATAGTGAAGACTTGCTCTGTGCTTTGGATTGTATCAGCACTGCACAGAACTTGGGATTCTTCTTACTACAACCTACAAATCAGGTTAAAAACCCATAATCCTATAAATACAGAGAACATTAGCTGAACACTCACTAGGTCTCAGGCATCATGCCAATATTCCACTAAATCTTTAAGATGATTCCCTGGTTTAGAATAGGATTGCTATGATCTATATTTTATTGATGGAAAAGCTCAAAAAATTAAAAAGTGCATAATTTGCCCAGACTCTCACAGCTAATAAATAGCCAAGCCAGGATTCTAGCTTCTGATCCCCGAAGCCCTTACATGGAATCATCACAACACAATACCAGCTTGTAGCAAAACTAGGGTTTGGAGAATTTGAGTAGTAAGCCTAAGGTCCAGCAACCACCAAAGTGTGGAACCATTACTTAAATTCAGCCTTCTGTGAACCCAAAGTACATCCTACATTGCTGTATTATACCACTGCCATGATAGAAAATCCAACAGAACAAGAAAAAGACGCCCTTTGCCTTATAATTATCGCTCGGTGGTAGCGAGCACACTGAGCCATGGGATGAAGGGATGCGGACATGTAGACCTATCGAGTGCAGGAAGAGGAGCCATGTCCTGTTAGTGTGGATGGTGGCATGTGTTACCCGCCCTCTCCTTGAGCCTTCCAACATACCTCATATGCACTCCAAATGCATATGGAGTAAGAACCTTTGTAAATACCACAATGTACCCATACCCAGAATAACAATAAAATAAAATTTAAAAAAATCACTGCTGCAAATAAGTAATATTAATTGATTCAATGTCTACAGTATGACAAATTTTAAGTGAGTCCTCTAAATATTGACCTCTTCTTCTGCTCTATTCTACACTCTTATGTAGCAAGTATAAACATTACCCTCATTTATAGGCATTTCAAGCTTAAGGAAATGACATCTGTCAGAAATAAAATTATTGGAGCTTGAGAGACCCATGTATTAAGACGATGTGCCAGCATACGACCATGATAGTAGCTCCTTACCCCTTCCAGAAGACTGAGGTTGGTCTCATGGGAAGGATTATCTAGGGATTTTGCTTTGAGATAGTGGAGAATTTGAATCAGTGTCCCAAAAATGACCTTAATGTTTTATGCGTATCTTACTGATATAAATGAAGAACAAATTAGTGACTCTATAATATTTCTGCATCTATAACACGATTGAATTTTTTTTATTGTTGTGATGTGTGGAGGTACATTGTGGCATTTACAAAAGTTCTTGCAATATATCATACTTGAATTCACCCCCTCCATCATTCTCCTTTATCCCCCCCATGTCTGTAATAGTTTCAACAGGTATCAATTTTCCATTAATAAAATGTATACACAGTATTTAACTATGTTCACCTTCCCACACCCTTTCCCCACCTTCTCTCCCCTCCCACCGGTACCAACCTCTCCGGACAACTAGGGATTTTCAAGACAAGTTAGGCAGACTTGGGCATATCTGAAGGTTAATAAAGGAATCCGTAGAAAGAAAGATTTAGAAATCTGGGGATTCAGAAACAAAGAAACTTTTGAGAGTGATAAAAAGAAATAAGGGTGAAAATATATATCAAATACATAGATTGAGCTGTTAGCCCAGGAAAAGATGAGAATATCTCTTTCCTGAAATTAGAAGATAAGTAGTAGGCTAAAATTCTAAATCTGAAAATTTTTCTTAAATGGCCTCAATATTCTCAGTTTGAAGTATTAAATTAAATAAGATGACCTCGGTGAAATACAAGTCTTGACACATCATATTGGCTCATCCCATGATAAACCTAGGATGATTAATAGTAGGGTAATAGTGGTAATAGGAAGAATGTCACCATTTACTGTTTGCTGTGTTCCATGAACTTTTCTAAGTTATTGTAGTAGTAGTGGAGGAAGTAGGAAGAATATAAAAAGCAACAAGGAATGAGGAATATCTGTTTAAGAAAAAAGCAGAGAACAAAATTAAGGAAGAGAGGTCAGTCGACAGATATTACAGAGATTTCATTAGCAAATAAGCAACTATTATTAAGTGTCTGTAGGGATGGTATGGATATGAATATTGGAAAAGGTATGGGTAGGTATCTGGTAAGAAAGCTAAAGGAATAGACAGGTAAGAAGGAACAATTTTCTATAATATTGCTTCATTTAAAGATCTGATAATTACCAGGAGATTGAAGATATTGTCCTCTTTCACACATTGCACAGCATTTACTAAAAGATATTGTTAAAGATGATAAATGTAATCTTAGAAATTTATAGACAATAGTGATAAGACTCTGCCAATGATAATATAAATCTCAATGAAAGAATGGATAATAAAGTAAGGATATGTCATTAGAATGGTAATTAGTGATAAACAACTCTAGTCTTCCCTTTTGTACTGATCTCAGGGAAGAAAAAGAAAATGTAAGTCTTGAGGAACTGAAATTCACAGAGAACAACAAACTGACTGATGCAATAAGGTGTGCAACACACCAAATGTGCATGACAGCCAGAATGAACCAAATTGTTTCTACCTTCCAATACTTCTATTTTTTTAATTTTTAATTATTTATTGTAGGAGCTGAAGAGGCAAAAAAAACTAACTTGACAATACTAAGTTCCTGGCACAGCACCATCAGTCATGCATGGTTCCTCTTTTCATATTTATATTTAATATTAATTTCATATTTATTTATATATTAATATTACACAGAGATACATGCAGATATTCATTCTTGTGTGTTTAACATATATGGCTTCTACTATATTTCTTCTTATTGCTTTTTCATCATCATTATATTTCAAATTCATTAGTGTAAATATACTAAAGTCTAGTTCATTGTTTATAACCCCTGCATGGTATCCATTACATGCATGCAATCACATTTTGGTTATTCATTATTCTACTAATGTTTACCCAAGTTATTTCCAACTCAGTTTGCTCAAATTAGGCAGCATTAAGTAAACTTCTAAGAATTTATCTTTTTGTTGTGCATGTGTGTGTGGTGCTGGGGATCAAACCCAAGATCTCATGCTACAAGGCAAGCACTTTACTCCTGAGTTATGTTTTCCAATTGTAGTGTATAGTTAATGTGTTAGCCAAAGGTTAGCATTTTTACAAGGCTCCCCAGTCATAAACATAGAACATTTCTACATTTATTTGAATTTTCTTTTTTGGTCTTTAGTGTATAATTTTCTTTATACAGCTTTTATGAATTTCATTAAAGTTCTATGTATTTATGGGTTTTTTTTCTGCTTTAGTATTATCTTGTTCTTTATTATATTTTCTGATTTTTTATTGCTAGTATAGAAGAATTTATTTACTTACATATGTTGAATGGGAAATCTTGCTAAATTTTATATTCGGTATGATAAGCTTGCCATTAATTTTTGTTCATTTAAAATGCAAATGATTCATATCATCAGCAAATAATTACAATATATTCTCCTTCATATCAATACTTATTTTCTTATTGAGGAAGAAATGTGAGTTGATGTAACAAGTTATAAATCTCATTATGTAACTACTAAAAAATTGAAAATATTGCCTAAAACTCACAACGTACATTTTCCCTTATTGAGAATCCCAGAAATTTATTCATCTTCTTAGAATTTTCAAATACTCTACTTAAAGCTTTAGTAATAATCTCTTTTTCATTTCTTTTCTATGCCATTGGTTTCCTTACATATCAAAATTTACTTTTATTAATTTAAGTATATTCTATTTTTTCTATCATCTATGTTTTTATTGATTTATTTGTGAACTGTACAAGTCTCCAAAAGAAATGGACTTTCTTCATTAGATTCATAGGCATTAATCCCACTCAATACCTTAACCAGCCCTGTCAGAGAGAAGCAGTATTTTTTCTTCCTGAAGCAGACATCCCACCAGTCCCTCTGCAGTCTGGTGGGAATGACTGAGGGATGTGGAGATGATGTAAGTGTTTCCAGCCAGTGTTCAAATGCCCCATATGACTCCACATCTGAGAAAGCTGAAGAGGGACAGCAGCACCACCTATGTGAGGACTCCCTGGGCCCAGAAAGGTAACTGAATTGTTGACACAGCTCTTCAAGTAAAGCCAACCTCCAGCCAAAGAACACATTATATAGAAAGTCCCAAACTTCTGTCACTAGTAAACTTTGCGTAATTCAAGGTTTATACACCCTGAAAATTATGTCCAAGATCCTCTTGGCACAATTTCCAAAATTCTGAGCCAGGACCACACTGCTGTTTGTGAATGACATCATCACATTTGTGACTCCTAATCACCAAGAAAGCCTGTCCAGACTGAGTCCCTGCCCAGTTGCTTCTCACCTTACAGGGAAACTGTTTGCAAAAAGACTAATGAGAATTGGAGGGCATGCTTAGTTTTGCAACCTCGGTGCCAGGGAAATGTGGGGTGGAGTTCTAGAACCCACTGCATTATTGCATGGCCATGCAATAATAATAATAATAACTGTGAGATTTATGTAGCATTTTAGAATTTGCAAAATGTTTTTGTAGGTAGGATCTCTTTAAAATGTCAAAACTATGCTAATTAGAAACAGCTTGGTTGTATTATTATTCTTTTATTACAGTCATGTGAAGTAAGGCTCAGACAAATAACTTTTTTTTTTCAGTACTGGAGCTTGAACTCAGGGCCTTGTGCTTGCTAGGCAGGCACTCTACCACTTGAACCAATCTGCCAGTCCAAGGCTCAGACAAATAGCTTCTTAAAGTAAACATAACCCCCAAAATGACAAATTTGGGATAATAACCTAGAATTTTAGAACCCACAATTTTGTTTCCAAAGCTCAACTTCTCTAAAGAGTTTTGCATCTGCTCTCACTTCCACTTATTGAAGAAGGGGATCTGGGAGAAGTGGGACCTATTGCTACCCACATGGCCATCAACATTCCTCATGACCTTTACTAAGAATTGTGTACAGACTTAAATCATTGCTTATTGTCAGTAGGAGAAGTCACACTACTGTTGCCTAGAATCATTTCTCCTGTAAATATTCTATCATGATGTAAATCTCAAAATTAGAATAGGCAGGGAAACTGGAAACCATGCACCCCTCTCCCTCAGTCTCCATTTCTGGTTTCTTCTCATCTTTATTAACTAAACATTTGAGTACACCTGGGCTCGCCTTTCTTTTTCTAACTATAATCATTCCCATTGTGATCTCACCAGTTTAATAATGGTAACTGATGGCTTCAATTTTATACCTATAATAGTCCTCTCCTATGAAGTATAGATCATGTACCTAACTGTCAATTAGGTATATGATCCTTGGCTGTTTCATAGATTCTCAAACTTAATATGTACTGCACAAAACTTCTGATCTTTCCTCCTAATTTTGTAGGATTGCTCAGACAGAGAGACAGGGCACCAAAGCTTTTGGGAAGCATGTTTATTAAGCAGGTCAGCAGCAACTCAGCAGATTTGCATCCAAAGGCTGAGCCCCAAGAACGAAGGAGGCTTTCTTTATATACCATTTAGAGCAGGTTACAGGGGGGGGTGGGTACAGCTTGTCCCACATATGGTCACATACTATTTCATTGGCTATTTTAACCACTGGGGTGAGGCGACCCTTTTCTGGTCTCACCCCAGGTGACATTCTGTAAATCTGTTTTGTTTGTTTGTTTCACTATTGCACTCATTGTCTCTCATTAATCTCCCCTTCCCCTTCCCTGCCTTCCTGCCACATTCCCTTTGATTCTTGGACCCACTTCTGGGTCAAAGAGCATCATCTTGATCTACGTGTTTATATTTCCGCAGCCTTATTCCATAGCCAAGAGTTATCTTCCTGGCACATACACTTATCATTTAACAGATAAGCTTTTTCCCAGGCCAGGCCTCCACAGGTGTTTCCAATACCCTGAGGTCAATAGACAGTATTTTTAGCTATTACGGCACACACATCAAAGTATATAGATACTGGCCTTTTGGGGTGTTTAACCTGTGTCGGGCTAATAAGCTTCCCAGTTCTGGACCTCTAGTTTGGACCTCTAGTCATTGTTCCCGAGCAATAGATGGGATTAAAACAGATATACTGACCATCATGAGAGCACACTGAACAGGTGGTATGGTTGTGGGTGCATGACCCAACAACTGTGCTTGCACAAGAATAATATGTATGTAAAACCAGAATTTTGGTAGTGCACACGTATGAGTCACAGTCCAAGGCCTGTGGTCCCCAGGTAGAGAGCTGACCAAGATTAGTAAGAAGAAAACATGTAAGGGACTCATCCTCAAAGGTGAGATGGGCAACTCCTTAAGTTTCCCCCATGCATAGACTTGTCAGCTTCTGGAGTGACTAGAACAGGGTTGACATCTTATTTGTGGTCTGTGAAGCAGGGTCCTGCTGGGGAAAGGCACAGGCATTCTGGAGGGTGATCTTGCACAAAGAAGTTGGGTCAGAGATGCACTCCCACTTGAGGGAAGCTGGCTTCACTTGGCTGTGGTGGATCCAGAGAACAATCTCTGCTACCTTAACTGCAGTGGGGGTAGACAAAACAACAACAAAAGGGCACCTGCAGTGAGGCTTCAGCAGGTGAATATTCCATTCCTTTACCCAAACAGCATCCCCTGGTTTATAAGGATGTGTGGGAGTTGTCAGGCTAATGGGGAGTTTCTCTCTTACCCAGTCATTGATTTTTGAGAGAGTCAACCCAAGGGCCTGTATCCGCTGTCTCAGGGTGAGGTCACCTATTTCCTTAAGGTCCCCACACAGACCCTTGACTAAAAGGGGTGGACACCCAAAAAGAATTTCAAAGGGAGGGGCACCCATTTGCTTGGTGGAGCTGGACCTAATCCTGAGCAAGGATATGGGCAGTAACTGATCCCATTGTAGGTGGGTCTCCTGGCATAGTTTTCCCAATTGCAATTTTAGAGTCCTGTTCATACATTCTACTTTCCCTGAACTCTGAGGGCAGTAGGCCGTGAATAGCTTCCAAGTTATTCCTAAGCTTTTAGCCACCAACTGTACCACTTCAGACACAAAGTCTGGCTCATTGTCTGATCCAATAAATACAGGTATTCTGAACTGAGGGACGGTTTTCTTTAACAAGTACCTAGCCATTTCCAGGGCTTTTTCAGTCCACATGGGGAAGTCTTCCACCCATCCTGAGAAGAAGCAGACAAACACCAACAAATATTTACATCCTCTGGCCCATGGCGTCTCAGTAAAGTCCACAATCAGGTTTTCAAAAGGAGTTCCTCCAACACTTTGCACCTGGGGTGGCACTCTTGGCCCTTGTTGGGGATTGTTTTTGGCACAAAGACTGCACCTTTCACATACTGTCGTATTTATGCTTGAGAGCTTGGGAACATAAAAATGCTGGGCCAAGGAATTCACCCTGAGTGAATTCCTTCATGGAACTGCTTGAGAAATGTGGAGTTAGCAACTCTGTAATTACAATACAGCCATCGGCAAATTTCCACCACCTGCCTGGCAGGAAACTTCCTCCTTCATTTTCAAACTAAGTCTGTTCTCATGAAGTATACTGTGGGTCCCATTCAGATAACAGGCATGAGAACAAGGCAGCTGTCAGTGAAGCTAATGTTTGCCCTTCTGTGAGGGCTGCTCACTTGGCTTCCCTATCAGCTTTTTGGTTTCCCTGAACAACTGATGTCTCCCCCTTTTGGTGCCCTCAACAGTGCATGACCCCTACTGGCTTAGGAATCCATACAACTTCTATCAATTCAGAATTTCTTGTCCACACTTAACATTTTTTCCTCACAAGTTAGTGAGCCCCCTTTCACTATAGAGGCCTCCATGGATGTGAATGGTAGGAAAGGCATATTTAGAGTCCATATAGATGTTTACTTGCACTCCTGCAGCAAGCTGGAGTACCCTCATAAGAGCAATGAACTCAGCCTTTTGTGCAGAGGTTCTAGCCGGCAGTGGATGTGCTTCAGTGACAGAGTTCAGAATCACTACTGCATATTTGACAAAATGTGTGCCATCCTGGACAAAGCTGCTGCCATCTGTGAAATACTCAACTTCTGGATGACTGATAGGCTGATCTGTCAAGTCTGGCTGAATGGAGAACACCTCATGCTCCAGGGGGCCTGAATCAACCAGCAGTAGGGTTGCTGGGTTTAGAGTCTTAACAACCTTTAGTCAGATATGCAGGTTTTCTTATAACATGGTTTAATATGTGACCATTCAGGAGTTTGTCAGCCAACAATTTCCTTTATATTCCATAAGAGTCAAGACAGAGTGGGGAACTCGGACTGTGAGTTCTTGTCCCAAAGTAAGTTTGTCTGCATCAGCCACCAAGACAGCAGTGGCTGCCAGGGTGTGCAGGAAGGACCGCCAGCCTCAGGAAACTGCATCAAGTTGCTTTGATAAATAGGCCAGGTGGTGCCAGGAACCTAACAGCTGGGTTAAGACTCCTACAGCTGTCCTCAGTCTCTCATGTACATACAGGAAGAAGGGCTTCATCACATCTGGCAAGCCCACAGCAGGGCCATTTATGGTCCCATCTTAAGTTATTTAAAGGCCTTTTCTTGCTCTTCTCCCCATACCATGGGCTCATGTTCTCCCCCGCTTTGTGGCTTCATAAAGGGGTTTTGCCAAGAAAGAGTAATTAGGGATCCAGATCTAGCAGAAACCTGCAGCCCCTAGAAATTCTTTAACCCATCAATGGGTCCCAGGGGCCAGAATGGACAGCCTGTTTCCTCTAAGGGCCCAGTCTACATTGTCTTCGTGACAGGTGAAACCTAAGATATTTGACAGTATCCTGGCAAATATGACCTTTCTTTTGTGAAAGATTATATTCTGCCTTCCACAAAAGGAGCGAAGGAGGCAAGTTCCTTCCATACAATCCTTCTGAGTTGGTCCAGCCAACAGAAAGTCATCTATATATACAGGAGGAGTGTGCAGCCATGCTGGTTGGCTGAGAAAGCCTTTAGGTCAGATACCAAGGCAGTCCCACAGATAGTGGGAAAGTTTTTGAAGCCTCATGGCAACCAAGTCCAAGTCAGTTGTCTCTTTTCTCCAGTTAAAGAACTTTCCCATTAGAAGGCAAAGATGGGCTGGCTCTGTGGGGCCAGGCAGATGCAGAAAAATGTGTCCTTAATTGTCCAGGCAGGTAAAGAACTTTGCCTTAGCTTGGATAAGACTCAGAAGTGTGTATGGGTTTGGGACCACAGAGTGTAGAGTAACAATTGCTGAGTTGACTGCATGGAGGTCCTGAACTGGCCTAAAGTCTTCAGTTCCTGGTTTTTGAACAGGCAGTAAGGGAGTGTTCTAGGGAGACTAATAAGGGCAAAGAATCCCATACTTTAGGAATCTGTCAAAATGTTTTAGGATCCCAGTTTGGGCCTTGCAAGAATGTAGTATTGCCTCTGACTAGCAGGAATGGCTCCCAGCTTTAATTCTACCACCACTGGAGGTATGTTCTGAACCAGTCTGGGGGGTGGTTCTTAAAGGGAAGCTCGGGCATCTCAGGAATCTCTTTCTTAGGGGCATAGAGTCACCGTTCCTCCTCCTGCGCAACAGTGAGAGTTACAATGTTGGCATCAGGCCCTCTCAGCTTTCAGGCTGCCATGCTATCATAGTCAAAAGTTATATGTGCCCTTAGGTTGCACAATTCTCTTCCTATTGAGGCCACAGGGCAATCAGGAAGGTAAAGGAACTCATGCCTTACTTCGTGCATTCCTAGATTGTATTTAGAGTCAGAAGAAGCTGTTGGTAGTCTGTTCAGGTTGGTTTATGAGTTTGGATGATGGACTGCATTCGATCAATCAGAGCCTGAGGCTTTTCTGTGAAGGAGAGGGTACGATGCTTCCAATTTAGGAGGTCTGTGGTTATAAAGGGATGGTAAACAAATGTTGGCCTTCCTCCTTGTATCTGACCCTGCTGTCAGATATTGAGCCATGGACCTCTCTCAGGGGCATCTTCAGGATGGTGGGTCCCAGGAGAGAGGCTAGTCCTGTATTGGGACTGTTCAAATGTTTGCAGTCTCAAGGACTCCTGGGCCCAGCCTTGTAGGCATATTTGCTGCTGGGGCATCCCCATCTGATGCTGCTTGCCCTTCCATGGGTAGAAGCAAAGGAATGAAAGACAGTGGCAAAGTAGGTACGAGGGACATAAGGGGGTGAGGTCTCCTCAGGGTCCCCCACTAATGTGAGTAAACTGATCTGGATGTCTAGGTTCCCCTACAACCACTTCAAAAACTTCTATGACCTTATATAATGACTCCTCTGAGGGCCATCCTACACCAAAAACAGGCCAGTCTATTTCACAGAAGGTCCTAATCTTGCCGGGAATCAGCTTGACTCTGTAATCTCTATTGAATCCATTTTTAAAGTTCTTAAGCATGCACCCTAGGGGGTTGTTCTTACTCTGACCTCATCCCATTCCTCCTGTTGCCAGACATCAAGACACAGACAGAAATGGAAGGGATGAGGGTTATGGAGAGGAGGTAAGGAGTCCTCCTTTCTGACACACAGGGGAAAACAAATAACACCACTCACATCATCCATCTTCAGTTTCTCCCCTCACAGGGATTTAGTCATCTCTTAGCTGTAGTGAGTCTGTATAAACCCTGGACCAGGGTCTGTATCAGGGCTTACCCTAGACCATATGAATTTGACATGGACCCGTTAATCAGGACTTTACAAATCGCTTTGTAGTGGGGCCATGTCCCAGGCTTGCACTTTCATCCACTCTTACACAGCACAATACTTCCATACTGCTTCCTAAAAAACCTGATAGACATTATTTCACCCCAAAAGGGGGTTACTCAGGTGTCTCTGCTGAGAGTTGATCAGACTCCCCGTCTGTCTCCTAAGGAGGGTCTAAACTAGAACCCAGGCTCTTACCAGTCTGATAGCGGGGCTCCTGAGCTTTCCTGGATTCTTTTGTGCAAGTGAAACTTGCCTCCTTGGTTCACTGGGAGAAAGGTTCCCTCTCTTCAGATCAACACATTTGGTGTTGCCTAGCAGGGGTGGTCTTCCCAGTGGGCCTGGAACACTGAACCAGTGACAAGGAGATGAAAACACTGCTCCAAATCTTGGACAATGCCCCAGAAATGTTGTAGCATGGCTCAGGCAGAGAGACAGGACACCAAGCTTTCAGGAAGCAAGTTTATTAAGCAGACCAGCAGTGGCTCAGCAGATTCACATCCAAAGACTGAGCCCCAAGAACAGAGGGGGCTTTCCTTATATACCATATAGAGCAGGTTACAGAAATGGGGGATACAGATAATCCCATACATGGTCACATACTATGTCATTGGCCATTTTAACCTCTGGCACTTCTCTGGTCTCACCCCAGGTGCTAGATGACATTCCTCAAATCCAGTATTTTTTTTCACTGTTGCACTCATTATCTCTCATTATTTCCCTTCCCCCTCCCTGCCTTCCTGCCACACCAAAACTTGTTCTACTTGGAGTTTCCTCATCTCAGGTGATAACACCTCTACCCTTTCTGTTGCTCAAAGAGAAGGAGTTGGAGGAGGAGGAAGAAAAGGAAGAAGGAGGGGGGATGGGAGGGGAAGAGGAGGAAAAGAAGAATACATCATTCTTATTCCTCTTCTTTCTCATTCCCTTTATCCAACTTATCAGGAAATCCTGCTGGCTCTACATTTAAAAATATATCCAAATCCAGTCATTTCTCACCACTTCTACTGCTAATATGATCCAAATCACATTTTCCTTACTTGGCTTATTGTGAGGCTGCCCTATGCTACCCCCTGGTCCCCTACAGCTTGCTCTCACCATAGCAACAAGAAGCATCCTTTCAAGTCATCCCAGTCCTCAAGCATTATGCAGAACAAAAGCCAAGTTCTCAAAGTCACTACAAAGCAACCCCTACTGACCACCCACTATTCTTTTGATTGTCTGCATTATTCTTTCCTCAAACAATCCTAACCACACTGGCTGCATTACTGTGCCACAAACATGCCAGACCTGCCCCTCCCTTCTGGGTCTCCCACTGGATAATTCTCCCGCCCTGAATGTCTTCCCCACACATCCACATGGTTTCTTTCTTTTTTTTTTTCATTATTTAGAGACTGCTTCATTAGTTTCTGTAATCAAACTCACATAGATAAGATCTTACATATATAATGCAGTGCATTACCCCTATATAAATGGAAAAAAATTAACTTTAACATTTCTAAACCAATATAAGTATTAATTTCTGTACAATTCCAACTCAACATGGTAAACTGGTATACTTTTTCCAGAGTTGACAGCATAGCTAAAGTTCATAAAGTTGTATTTATTTAAGAAGACCAACAATAGCAGTATGTTATGCATCAATAGCAGCAACAGTTTTTCCAGGTTCTGCAGTTATCTGAACAAAATTGTAGAGATATCCAGCACACTCCATTAATGAGAGAGAGAGAGAGAGAGAGAGAGAGAGAGAGAGGAAAAAGGAAAAAAAGAAAAAAAGAACCCTAGAAAACAGCAAAAAAACTACAAATTTCTGTTACTGTTGTGATACCTGGCACAATTTTTTTTTATTAGCTTTTCAATCTTCATCTGGAAAGAAAATATTCTAGAGTAACATCATTAAAAACACCTCTGATAAAGCACAGTCACTACTACATATCAAAAAGCAGGTGCAACCTGCACACCCATGTTTATTGCGGCACTATTCACAATAGCCAAGTTATGGAAACAGCCAAGATGCCCCACCACTGATGAATGGATTAAGAAAATGTGATATCTATACAGAATGGAATTTTATGCAGCCATGAAGAAGAATGAAATGTTATCATTCACTGGTAAATGGATGGAATTGGAGAACATCATTCTGAGTGAGGTTAGCCTGGCCCAAAAGACCAAAAATCGTATGTTCTCCCTCATATGCGGACATTAGATCAAGGGCAAACACAACAAGGGGATTGGACTTTGAGCACATGATAAAAGCGAGAGCATACAGGGGAGGGGTGAGGATAGGTAAGACACCTAAAAATTTAGCTAGCATTTGTTGCCCTTAACGCAGAGAAACTAAAGCAGATACCTTAAAAGCAACTGAGGCCAATAGGAAAAGGGGACCAGGAACTAGAGAAAAGGTTAGATCAAAAAGAATTAACCTAGAAAGCAACACACACGTACAGGAAATTAATGTGAGTCAACTCCCTGTATAGCTATCCTTATCTCAACCAGCAAAAACCCTTGTTCCTTCCTATTATTGCTTATACTCTCTCTTCAACAAAATTAGAAATAAGGGCAAAATTGTTTCTGCTGGGTATTGAGGGGGTGGGGGAGAGGGAAGGTGTGGAGTGGGTGGTAAGGGAGGGGGTGGGGGCAAGGGGGAGAAATGACCCAAGCCTTGTATGCACATATGAATAATAAAACAATAAAAAAAAGCAGGTACAAGACACTTTACATTCACAGAGGCATGATACAGTACTGTCTTACATCTATAACGCTAGAGGATACAATTTAAAAGTCTTACTTGATTCGACTTGTCCAGCAGAGGGCACAAAGGACAATATGACACAGCTCTTTAAAGAAATGCACTTTCTCAGACAGGCTTTCCTTCCATCAGTGGCAGTTCTAAGGACTCACTCCCTTCATGAACATCAGCTAAAAACCTGTTTTTAAAAAGCCAGGAAATTACTCTACCAACCACCAAATTCATACAAAGATGACTGAATAAAGGCAAGCAAGACTCAACCTAACTACTATTTTACCAAATCTGTCATGTTTGAATGGCAAGAGCTCTGTGGAAGACAAATGCCAAACAGCACCTCAATGCTTCGGACCCCAATTAAAACAGCATCATTTCAGCAGCAGCAGTACTCAAATTCATTAGTACTGTTCAAGATACTGACAATAATATTTAATCATCTGCTCACTCATCCAGGAAGAAGGGGAGATCAATTACTAAGGAACTTTGATTGTGTTCAATGCAATCCACATGGTTTATTCTTTACTTCAATTTTTGTACTGAATACCACTAATGACTTCTTTGAAAACAGACAATATTAAACAGGAAGTGACCCATCATATGGAAAACCTCAGAAAAAGGAATGAAACAGAAATACAAAACACAATGGAAGGCCACTCCAGCAGACTAGAACAAACAGAAGACAGAATCTCAGAACTTAAAGATAAATGGAAATTAAAGGAAAAACTGAAGAGCTATTAGTCAAACAACTCAAGACCTATGAAAGGAATATTCAAGAACAACTGACTCCATCAAAAGACCAAACCTGAGAATCATGGGCATTGAAGAAGGAGAAAAGATGCAAGCAAAATGTATTCATAATATATTCAAAAAATAATAACAGAAAATTTCCCAAACCTAGAGAAAGTTATGCACACTCAGGTACAGGAAGCCTCCAGGGCACTAACAGACTTCACCAAAATAGAACTACGCTATGACATAGTATCATTAAAGCAACAAGCACAGAGAATAGAAAAAGAATATTGAAGCCTGTCAGAGAGAAAAAACAAATAACATACAAAGGTAAACTCATCAAAATCACAGCAGATTTCTCAATGGAAACGTTAAAAGCAAGCAGAGCATGGAATGAGGTATTCTGGGCACTGAATGAAAATAACTTCAACCACGGGGTACTCTACCCAACAAAACTATCATTCAAAATAGATGGAGCAATAAAAGTCTTACACAATAAGCAGAAACTAAAACAATATATGAACACCAAACCACCACTACAAAAGATTCTTCAAGGAATTCTGCACACAGAAAGTGAAAGCAAACAAAACCATGACAGGGCAGGCAGTACCAAACCACAGGAGAAGAAAAGACAAGGAATCTGAGAGTAACATTGATTCAACTGCAAACAATCAAACCCTTAAACAACAAAAACAACTAAATTACAGGAATCGCCACATACTTATCAATACTAACACTGAATGATAATGGACTTAACTCTCCCATCAAAAGACACCATTAAACTGGATTAAAAAGGAAGATACAACAATCTGTTGTGTACAGGAGACCCATCTCAATGACAGAAACAAGCACTGGCTTAGGGTGAAGAGCTGAAAGATTTACCAAGTCAACAGCCCCTGAAAACAGGAAGGAGTAGCAATACTTTTCTTAGACAAAGTAGACTTCAAACTTTCATTGATCAAATGAGATAAAGAAGGACACTCCATATCAATAAAAGGGGAAATACACTAAAAAGAAATAACAATTATCATCCTATATGCACCCAACATCAATGCACTCAATTTCATCAAACACACTCTAAAAGACCTGAAAGTATATATAGACTCCAACACAGTGGTAGTAGGAGACTTTAATACCTCCCTGTCACCAATAGATAGGTCATCCAAACAAAAAATCAATGAAGAAATTCTAGAAATAAATCACACCATAGATCAAAAGGACCAAGCTGATGTCTACAGAATATTTCATCCAACCTTAGCACAATAGACATTTTTCTCAGCATCCCATGGAACCTTCTCCAAAATTGATCATATCCTAGGGCACAAAGCAAGCCTCAGAAAATATAAGAAAATAGAAATAATCCCATGCATTCTATCTGATCACAATGCATTAAAACTAGAACTCAACAACAAAAACAACAGTAGAGAACATGCAAACAATTGGAAGCTGAACAACACATTGCTCAAATGATCAATGGGTCATTGAAATAAAAGAGGAAATTAAAACCCTCCTGGAAGTTAATGAAAATGAAAACACGACTTACCAGAACCTATGGGACACAGAAGAGGCAGTCTTTTTTTTTTTTCTTTTATTATTCATATGTGCATACAAGGCTTGGTTCATTTCTCCCCCCTGCCCCCACCCCCTCCCTTACCACCCACTCCACCCCCTTCCTTTCCCCCCACCTCAATACCCAGCAGAAACTATTTTGCCCTTATCTCTAATTTTGTTGTAGAGAGAGTATAAGCAATAATAGGAAGGAACAAGGGTTTTTGCTGGTTGAGATAAGGATAGCTATACAGGGAGTTGACTCACATTGATTTCCTGTGCGTGGGTGTTACCTTCTAGGTTAATTCTTTTTGATCTAACCTTTTCTCTAGTTCCTGGTCCCCTTTTCCTATTGGCCTCAGTTGCTTTAAGGTATCTGCTTTAGTTTCTCTGCGTTAAGGGCAACAAATGCTAGCTAGTTTTTTAGGTGTCTTACCTATCCTCACCCCTCCCCTGTGTGCTCTCGCTTTTATCATGTGCTCATAGTCCAATCCCCTTGTTGTGTTTGCCCTTGATCTAATGTCCGCATATGAGGGAGAACATACGATTTTTGGTCTTTTGGGCCAGGCTAACCTCACTCAAAATGATGTTCTCCAATTCCATCAATTTACCAGCGAATGATAACATTTCGTTCTTCTTCATGGCTGCATAAAATTCCATTGTGTATAGATACCACATTTTCTTAATCCATTCGTCAGTGCTGGGGCATCTTGGCTGTTTCCATAACTTGGCTATTGTGAATAGTGCCGCAATAAACATGGATGTGCAGGTGCCTCTGGAGTAACAGTCTTTTGGGTATATCCCCAAGAGTGGTATTGCTGGATCAAATGGTAGATCGATGTCCAGCTTTTTAAGTAGCCTCCAAATTTTTTTCCAGAGTGGTTGTACTAGTCTACATTCCCACCAACAGTGTAAGAGGTTTCCTTTTTCCCTGCATCCTCGCCAACACCAAGCTAAGATTCCACCTCACCCCTGTTAGAATAGCCATCAAGAGGCAGTCTTAAGAGGAAAGTTTATAGCCATGAGTGCATATATTAAAAGGAAAGAAAGATCCTAAATCAATAACCTAATGCTACATCTAAAACTCCTAGAAAAACAAGAACAAGCAAATCCCAAAACAAGCAGGAGAGAAATAATAAAAATAAAGGCTGAAATTAATGAAACAGAAACAAACAAAAAATACAAAGATTCAAAAAACCAAAAGCTGGTTCTTTGAAAAAATAAACAAAGTAGTTTCTGCTGGGTATTGAGGGGGTGGGGGGGAGAGGGAGGGGGCTGGAGTGGGTGGTAAGGGAGGGGGTGGGGGCAGGGGGGAGAAATGAACCAAGCCTTGTATGCACATATGAATAATAAAAGAAAAAAAAGAAAAAGGGAAACAAAATTAATATATTGTTTTAAGCACAAAATAACAACCTAAATCTGCAAATAAATTCTTCATATGTGAAAAAAAAAAATAAACAAGATTGACAGACTCCTGGCAAACCTGACTAAAATGAGGAGAGAAAAAACCCAAATCAGTAAAATCAGAAATGCAAAAGGGAAGCTAACAACAAACACCACGGAAATCCAGGAAATCATCAAAGACTACTTTGAGAGCCTATATTCCAATAAATTTGAAAATCTTGAAGAATTGGACAAATTTCTAGATACTTATGACCATCCAAATTTGAACCAAGAGGATATTAATCACCTGAATAGAGCTATAACACAAAAAGAAATTGAAGCAGCAATCAAGAGTTTCCAAAAAAGAAAATTCCAGGATCTGATGGATTCTCTGCTAAATTCTATCAGACCTTTAAAGAAGAACTAATACCAGCTATCCTTAAACTGTTCCACAAAATATAAAGGGAAGGAAAACTGCCTAACACATTTTATGAAGCCAGCATTACACTCATCCCAGAACCAGACAAAGACACCTCCAAAAAGGACAGCTATAGGCCAATCTCCTTAATGAACATCAAGGTAAAAATCCTCAATAAAATAATGGCAAACCAAATCCAACAACATATCAGAAAGATCATTCACCACGACCAACTCGGCTTCATCCCAGAAATGCAGGGGTGGTTCAACATATGAAAATTAATAAACGTAATAAACCACATTAACAGAAGCAAAGACAAAAACCACTTGATCATCTCAATAGATGCAGAAAAAGCCTTTGATAAGATCCAACACCACTTCATGATAAAAACTCTAAGAAAACTGAGACTAGAAGGAATGTACCTCAACATTGTAAAGGCTATATATGACAAACCTATAGCCAACATCATACTTAATGGAGAAAAACTGAAACCACTTCCCCTAAAATCAGGAATGAGAAAAGGGTGCCCACTATCCCCACTCCTATTCAACATAGTACTGGAATGCCTAGCCAGAGCAATTACGCAAGAAGAAGAAATAAAAGGAACAGAAATAGGTTTAAAAAACTTTCAAAATATTCCTATTTTCAGACAACATGATCATATATCTTAAAGACCCAAAAAACTCTACCCAAAAATGCTTAGACACCATAAATAGCTACAGCAAGGTGGCAGGATAAAAAATCAACTTAAAAAATCATTAGCTTTTCTATACACCAACAACAAACAAACTGAGAAAGAATATATGGAAAGAATTTCATTTACAATAGCCTCAAAAAAAAATCAAATACCTAGGAGTAAACTTAACAAAGGATGTGAATGATCTCTACAAGGAGAACTACAAACCTCTGAAGAAAGAGATAGAGGAAGACTACAGAAGTTGGAAAAATCTCCCATGCTGATGGATTGGTAGAATCAACATAGTAAAAATGACTATACTACCAAAAGAAATCTACATTTTTAATGCAATTCCCATCAAAATCCCAATGACAGTCATCACAGAGATTGAAAAATCTACCCTAAAGTTAATTTGAAAACACAGGAGACTGTGAATAGCCAAGGCAATACTCAGCAAAAAGAGCAATACTGGAGGTATCACAATACCCAACTTAAAACTATATTACAAACCAACAGCAATAAAAACAGCATGGTATGGCACAAAAACAGAGCTGAAGACGAGTGTAACAGAATAGAGGACCCAGATATGAATCCACACAGCTATGCTCACCTTATTTTTGACAAAGGTGCCAAAAACATACGATGGAGAAAACACAGCCTCTTCAACAAATGTTGCTGTGAAAAGTGGTTATCTGCCTGCAAAAAACTGAAACTAGATCCATGTTTATCACCCTGTACTAGTATCAACTGAAAATGGATCAAGGACCTTAATATCAGACAGGAAAGAGCAGGGAATACTCTGGAAATAATAAGTGTAGGCAAGAACTTCCTTAATAGAACCCCAGCAGCTCAGCAACTAAGAGAAAGGATGGATGAATGGGGCTACATAAAATTAAAGAGCTTCTGCACGACAAAAGAAATGGTCTCTAAACTGAAGAGAACACCCACCAAGTGGCAGAAAATATTTGCCAGCTACACATCAGACAAAGGACTGATAACCAGAATATATAGGGAGCTCAAAACACTAAACTCTCCTAAAATCAATGAACCAATAAAGAAATGGCAACTGAACTACACAGAACTTTTTCAAAAGAAGAAATTCAAATGGCTAAAAAAACACATGAAAAAATGCTCACCATCTCTGGTCATAAAGGAAATGCAAATCTAAACCACACTAAGATTCCACCTCACACCTGTTAGAATAGCTATCATCAAAAACACCACCAGCAACAGGTGTCGGTGAGGATGTAGGGGAAAAGGAAACCTCGTACACTGCTGGTGGGAATGCAAGCTAGTGCAACCACTCTGGAAAACAATATGGAGACTTCTTTAAAAACTAAACATAGATCTGCCATATGATCTAGCAATCCTACTCCAAAACGGGTTACTCCAGAGGCACCCGCACACCCATGTTTATTGCAGCACTATTCACAATAGCCAAGTTATGGAAACAGCCAAAATGCCCTACTACTGATGAATGGATTAAGAAAATGTGGTATTTGTAAGCAACGGAATTTTACTCATCCATGAAGAAGAATGAAATCTTATCATTCACAAATAAATGGATGGAACTGGAGCAAATTTATCCAGGCTCAGCAGACCAAAAATCATATGTTCTCCCTGGTATGCGGACTTCAGATGTAGGGCAACTGCAATAATGTTGGACCTGGGTCACACCCTAAGGGGAGAGCACATACGGGAGGAATGGGGATAGGTAGGAAATTCAAAACTTGAAAGTGTTTGATGTCCCCACTGTAGAGGAGCTAATACAGTAACCTTAAAGTGACAGAGGTCAATATGGGAAGGTGACCAGGAAGTAGTGAAGAGTCAGGTAGAGATGAATCAATTTGGGTTGTAATACACTTGTGCATGGAAGTAACGCTAGGAATCTCTCTGTATATCTATCCTTATCTCAACTAGCAAAAATGCCTTGTCTTTCTTATTATCACTTATGTTGTCTCTTCAACAAAATTGGAGGAAAGGGCAGAACATGTTCTGCCTGGAAGCGAGGTTGCGGGGTGGGGGGAGGGGGGAGTGGGCAGGGAAGAAATAGCCCAAACAATGTATGCACATATGAGTATTTGAATAAAGAAAAACAAAATAAAAAAAGTTACCTGACACCTGCAATATTCTCTATCCTCTTTTATTTTTTCCACTGGACTTATACATTTTGAATATTCTATATTCTATATGTATATTCTGTACACTATATTTACATACTCTATTCATTTAATTTGGCTGTTGTCTGTATTTTCTCCTTAGAATGTAAGTTCTACAAAGACAAGTATATTTGTCTGCTTTTCTCAGTAAACTATAACTCAGTACATAAGTCAAAGTCTACAAATTAATAACTCAGTGAACATTTTGAGTCAGTGAATAAAAGAATTAATAAAATTAATTAGAACAGAATTCTATGATTCTGAGGTATATATATATATTTATCTTATTTATATATATATATATATATATATATATATATATATATATATATATATATGATAGGATAATAACCAGACAATCAAGAGCACATCTTCAACTCTCAAACTTAGGACACCCAGCCTGAAGAGTCTAATTCATATTCAGGGGTTAAAAGCATCCCTTGGAGTACATTTCCTAAGGTAGTTTGTTGAGGTCTCTGCACATGATTTAGATTTAGGGGATTCATTCATGTATCTCAACAGCTGACTCTCTGCCAGCTACTGGACAAATTAAGGCATCTTAGACCTGCTAGGCACCTGACACTTTATTGTGGGATATGAGCTGCTGCCTGGTTCAGCATGCAGAGGTAGGAATTAAAGAGAAGAAAGAAACACTCTAGGGAAAGAGTGTGGTACCAGTGGGATGGACCACACAATGGGCAGATGAGCAACTGAATTAGGAACTGTTTGTTTCTCTCTGGACAGCTGCAGAGGAGTTGTACATGTGCCAAATCCCTTCTAGGTCTCCAGACTTCAGAGGGCACTTGTGAGGAGTAATGAATCACAGGATGCTTTTGCTGTTGCCTTCCCTTTGGAAGGGACTAATATACTCCTTCCTCTCTATTGTCCCACTTCTCCAGGGATTTAAAGAAAGCTAAGGTTGTAGTTCTGATCAGACACAGCTATCAGAAACTTCTGTAAAAATCCCCCACCTGCGTGCTTGCCCTTCTTACAACCTCACAATCTTTTGTTCATCTCCTTTTACCCCTCCCTTTACTCCACACCTTCTGATTGCAACTCTGTGCTTTCCTGCTCTCCACTTTACCTGGGATCTCACCAACCTCCAGTCACTATGATCTGAGTTTCCTCTCTACCCACCTCCAAGTCATCCCTCTATCTAAGCCCAGGTAAGGAGAAGCTAGTGGTTAGGGGATAGGAGGGCAGAGGAAGAAAAGGAAATACCAGGAGTAGAGCATGGAAATAAGGACATAAAGCATCACCAAATTAAGGTTACCACAAAATGATAACACTTATAAGATGAGCATTTATTCTCATGCCACCAGCCTCCCTTCTTTGGATGTGGTACCCCAAATCAATAAGTCACAGAGCACACGTGTTCAGTGTACCTGCAGAACACTTCAGTCTTGGGTACAATGAGGTGTGGTAGGGCAAGAGGAATGTGAGGCAGTTATGAATGCTAGGGGGATGAGCTTGGGTTCTATTTTTATTTAATGATTCTGCCCTAATGCATCCTCATTGCCCTAGCTTTCCCATCTGAAAGTGGGAGGTTTTGTATTCCTATGTCAACAGAGGCTTTATGGTGAGAGAGGCATCCAATGATATGTTGTTTCTATAGAAATATTGGTAAGAATAGAGAAAAATATTATTTCTGCAACTCTTAGAGGCAGAATAGAGAGAATTCAAAAGATGGTGTCCATGATAATTACTCAGCTCTATGGGAGACAAGAAACTGTATCACCAACAATGCCAAAAAAGGAAAGACTCCATTTATTCCTCCTATCTTGGCCAAAGAATGAACTCTCCCACCCCTGGACCACATCAACCACAGAACTGTACACTGGAGAGAATTAGACCCCCATTAGAGTCTGGCCTCTGGCTAACTGAGTCCCAATCATCTTATCTCATTAGTTAGTCATTTATTGTTCTTCCTTGGCAACCACAGATGTCTATGCTAGATACAAAGAGGTGGGCAACTGGATGGCAGGGAAGGAGTCCTTTAGGCATCCTGACTCCAAAATTATTCACAAAATTCTCAGGGTAATGGATCAAAGTGTGACTTTATGGGACAGGTTTCCAAGGGTCTCAGCAGAATTCTACTCTGGAAGGTGGCTAGTCCAGAAGATCAGCATTTTTCCCCACTAGTGTTCTGTGGATCTTTTAAAGTTATTTTAATGAATCACAAAAATTTTCTGGCAGTACTGACATAGTCTTACTTCTTCATCCAAACAGCTGACTTCTTTGCTCCATTACTTAGTTCTAGCTCTCAGTCTATGGCCAGCAAGAAACAGAAAAACATCTTTTAGAAGGAGAGTCTTCTAGTTTTCAAGGGATCCCTCTCATTCTCTCATTGCACAAGATGCAGCTTCAAAATTAACAGTATTTTCACACCTATTTATTTATTTTTAAAATAAATTTTGAAAATCAACTAGTTTTTCTATAGCACAAAGATGCTGGCATTTTTCAAGTAACTAAAGTAATAGATCCCCAGCCTACAATACTTTTCAGAATGTAACAATACAGTGACCATTAATTTACTATGATAAAGTTGACCTTCACAGCTTTGGTACCGGGACAGTTTCTGCACCAGACAGTTTTGATGTTTAACATTAAAGTGCCCATTTTTGAAGTTTATCCTCCTTCCTCTGGAGGAAGTCTAGGTTAGAAGCATTCATTAAAATGGATACTATTTCCATTTGGGTAAAAAGTCTCTTTCAAAGCATCAAAGGCAGAGAGCCAGCTAAAATCAGTAAGATTTCTAGATTTTCATGGTTCAAAGCTGCTCTCCAGATGAAATTAAGGGAGAATAAAAAGCCCTCTTATAATACTTTTCCCAAAGCCCAAAGCACAATTGACTTTTGGGGAAAAAAAAACAACACAAAGTGGCAATGATCCAGGGAGCTTGAAACACATTGTTAGGACTGGTCATTCTGAGTCATCAGGAAACTAGAAGGAAAAATGCAAAGTCTATGGTAGCACATTGACCCTGAGATAGAGGACTACAAAGTTGACTTGGTGACCATCACTAAAGAAGGGATTCAGAGCAGACACCAGAAATATCCAGAATACCTCATTTGTATGAGACATGTAGGATCCCTAAATACTTCAGAAAATGCCATAAAGGGGGAAAGCAAGAATGTTTGTGTAAGTAATTACCTGCTTTTAGGTGATAAAGATGTCAAAAAGAAACTATCAGAGGATTTCTTTTATTCAGACTGTTACAAGCCTTTAACAAGATACTATACCACATTTAGTCATCAAAAATTTAGCAGGCTGCTTTATCTTGTAAAAGGAACCAACTCACAAAACTAAAACATCATGCAAGCAAATAGCACATCTCCCAGAGATCAAAGTTGAGATCATAAACAGTTGGAAGAGAGAGTACACAGTGTAGCCATTAAATCCAGAGGTTATATTTAGCTCTTCTGAATAAAGAAATTGCCAAACTTTTTAGGGAAGAACTCAATTTTAAAAGTCATTTTTTACAACTAAGTTTTAACTCAAGGAATTTTATTTCAGAAAACAAATTTAAACTGAAATACGTAATAATGCAAACATGTATAAATTAATAAGTTTTAAGTTATCTGTCATGACCCAATGTAAAGGTTTCTATGACTAGGAAAAGGAGTTGTTACGGTAACTACAGTTGCCAGCTACTGTGTGGATGGAGCCCAAAGGCTGACATGTCATTGTCAAAGACAGGGTTATACTACAATGTGTTGAGTAACCACCTTTAGTTACTTTCTTTGTTCCAGGCCCTATGTTATGGGTTTTCTTTATAATAGTCCTACCTCACAACAATCCTATGAATCAGGCATTATGCCCATTTCAATGTAAAAACAGATTAAAAATTTGGGAAATTGAGTACATCACCCAAAGTTAATGTGGCTAGTACATTGTTAAGCCAGGATTTGAATCCAGAGATATCTTCTTCTATAATAGCCTTGTGCAGTTTCAGAAAACAATAGAGAAAGAAGAAGAAAGACAGATTTAGATGATAGATAAATAGATACAAACAGATAGATAGATATATAGATAGATAGGCATACCTCTGCCTCTGGGATCTGAGAAAGGTAGCAAATGCACTGGAAAAGCATTTGAACTGGCCCAATCAAGGGCTGAGAATTTTCCATCATGGAAGGATGACTACTTACAGCATATACAACCCAAGCCTGTCAAATAATAAAAGATAAAAGTAAGAATGATTTCAGTGTTATTGTGTACCCACTATGTGACAGATCTGTTCTAGAAATTTTTATATGCGCTCTTGTAGAATCCTCATCAAGTCCTTCTTTTGTTGCCCCCATTCAACAGTGAGGAGCCTGAGTCTTTAGAAAAGTTTAATTCCCCCTTCTCTGCAAATCAAGCACCCAGAAAATGACAAGGAAAATTTAAACTATGAGGACTCTTTCTCCTTCAACAAGAATTAACACTAAGAAAAGAAAATATCATTTTTGAGTGTATTATGTGTTTTTCCTTAAAAAAAAACAATAAAAAATAAGTTCCATTATAATTTATAAAACATTATAAACCAGAAGTTCATGACAAGTTACTAGAGAAGTGAGGAAATCCAAATAAATTCATAACCTTCTAAACTAACTTCCTACAGGACAATGATAAAATTCTGTTGTGACTTCTATTTTAGTATTTTTGTAAACTATAATACTAGATCAATCATCTCAGTTCTACCTGGAAAAATTCTTGGAGTAATAGCTCTACTCAGCCAAGATTACTTAGAGCTAACTAGTAGTTAGTTCAGTTCCACCAATACACAGTAGTGAGGACTGAAGCTAGTAAGTGACCTCTGGGCTTCTCTTGCTCTAACATGAGGGTCTACACCATTTTACCTTTATGATTCATTCTAGTTCAGTGTTCTGTGAAATTCTCAAGAACTAAAAGACCCTGACTTGTCTATCCCTCACAACTCCCATTCCACAACCACTTTTATAGAAGTGCTTTGTTGACTATTGAAATGACCAATGATTATTATTGCGGATAATTTTAATTACTTTGCACAGACAAATTGAATCAGTTCTGCATCACCAGCCCAGCATAGCTTCCAACCACATCCAGATGTCCTGGGCCACCAGCCAGCCATGACTTTGTGGGTGCTCTGTGGAGCCTTACACAATTAGAAAAGCAAATCTGCCAGAACAATAACAAAAGCAGTGATGAATGTCAAAGCTAAGGAAAAAGTATTTTTAGATTTGCTACCTTAGATTATCTGCATTACTGTTCACATCCACATGTCCTCAAGACAAATGTCAGTGAATGGAAAGCTGAGGACAGAAATGTCCAGGAGACTGTGGGTCATTTCTAGTCTGGGGAAGTGGGAGATATGGGAAAGGTGTAGGATGTGTCCTGTGGAGGAGTTTTGAAAGAGGTATAAATAAGAAGACTACACATAGAAAAGACCACAGATTATCTGGGGTTAAACTGGTTGGGTGAAAATCTGGCTTTATCATTAACATTTAATTTCTTTGGGCCTCAATTTCCTCACCTCTGAAGTGGATATAATAGGAATCCATTTACCTTACCAGGTTGCTGCTAGATTAAGTGGGTTAAATGTATAAAATCCTTGTGAACATTTGCCTGGCACCCCCTCAAAGCGTAGGCTATCTCTGTTGGCGCTATTAATCACTGGAAGATGACAATACCTGTTCTTCTGTCCTCGGGGAAGTAGGGTGATGTAGGGAGGTCTTATAGTGTTTTCTTCTCCTGCTAGGATAGAGCTGAATTTGAACTGCTGAAGCTTTGAAAATATCTGTTTTCCTTCCCCCTCACAGAGAAAAGTCAATTCTGGAATATATTCCTAGAGTTCATGACAATTCTTTCTAAGTTTAAGCAGAACTGAAAGACTTCTTGGTCTCTTTCAATCTAATGAGCCCATTTATCTTGCTTTGCATAACCTTGCTTTAAAAACATGATCTTGAGAATGATGGACAGGATGAATTTAACTGTGATATAATGTAATAATTTTTGTAAATGTCACCATATATCCCCCAGTACAATACTATGATAATAAAAATAATTTTTAAAAATATGATCTTCCTTGAGCTCCTAAATGTTGGAGCCATCATCTGACCTCTCATGTTATGTACATTGCTTCCATCATAAACATGCAGGAAAAAGACCTAGATGGCTCTGTCTCTCCCTCCTGCAACCTTACCCCCCCACCCCCACCTTCTCTGAGGAAATGAAAAGGAAGAAGCAGGAGAGTTGGAGGAAGGCCATTGTGGGCACTCTGGCAGCTTCATCCTGCCTGAAAATTCCAGAACACCCAGGCTTCTCTCTCTCCTTCTCTCATTCACACTTGAAGCCACAACATCTGGCCAAGAAGAGGAACCAAACTCAGATTTATTACTTTTGTTCAACAGAGAAAAGTGGCCAAAATAAAAGAGTGTGGCTTTAAAAATGATGGGAAATGATTCCACCTCCCTCAGACTCTCCCTGTGCCCCATTCTCCTCTTCTTCCGTAAGACTGTAACGCGCTTGCAAGTGCTCCCCTTGGGTGGGACAAGAAAGAACATGGAGTGACACTGATAAATAAAAACTTCCATAAGAAGTATTACACAGCAAAAGCCAAGTGTCCTGCCTTCCTTCCAGCTCTTTCATTTGATTTGCATGTTGCACTTTCACCCAGCTTAACCTCTACTGCACTCCAGCATACCAACTTTGGAAAACTACACTTCCAATACTGATTAGAATCAATGATGATAAGAGGAATTGATAGTGGAGTCTAGGATTAAATTGTGAAAAAAAGATAAGGATATAAAAAGAGATGTCATTAATATCTATTAAAAAATTCAAATACCCTCTTTCAGTTCACATGGCCTCAAATCTCTACCGCCTCACATCTGCTCCATTCTAGAGGGTTCTGAGAAGTGCAATAGACCTATGCACATTGTATTCAGTGTTGCCTGTGAATGAGTCACTGGATGATGACTAGAGAGAAACTGGGGTCTGGTGGCAAATTTGGAAGGTACTTGTTAATGTGTAAGGCAAGTCAGAACAAACAAATGCTTTTCTCATGTTGACAGAATATTAATCAGACTGTCAGAAATGTTTTGTTCCTGATACACCCAGTGAGACACTCCCTCAAAGCATCCTCACTGCCTAAGTGTGTGTCCTAGTGCCTAGCACAGGTTCAGGTCCCTATTTAAGGCTAAGTAAATATGGATTGTCTGATCCCAGTGACCATATTCCAGAATCTCATAGGGACATGGAAAATTCTGGATTCCATCTCAGGAATTCAAATTTTTGTTCCTAACTTTCTGTGTACAGTTAAACCCTTCAATGTCCCACCAGTGCCAGCCTAATTTATTTTCCTCCTTAAGATCATGAAGTGCTGTGAGATGATCAAGAAGGCCCTCACTTGCATCGCATTCTTGTAACTTATGACACACCATAAAAGGCAACTCAGTAATGACAGAGTAGGGCAGGGAGGAAGATGGAGAAATAGAGACTAAAGACCTATTTCCTCCCTTAGGGAACTTAGGCAGAGGCAGTCATGTCACTCATACTGAATCCAGGAAATAATAGCTGGTTTGAGGCACTGTTGTTCTTTGTAGGTAGAGGTCAGGAGTGATGCACTACAGGTAAGGAGTTCAAATCAAGGCTTCTTTGCAAAGTTTAAGTTGAGAAAGCAATTATTGGAATTCCAGTCCAGAAAGCAGGAAAGGCTCCATCATTTTCCTGGACAAGTCAGTAAGACTCCCCTCCTGGGAAAAGTCCATGAGCCACTGCTACCTCTGCAGCCCACCTCTGACGTCCATGTAACCCTTTCTCCCCTAAGAGAGCCACAAAGTCTGCACCTGCAAGGTCACCCTTCCTCCACTTCTCTCCCACAGGTGCCTCGCAGTCGGGGTGCATGGACAGCCCCAGCAACACCACCGTGCCCTGTGGCTTTCTCCTTCAAGGCTTCTTTGAGTTTCCACACCTGAGGCCCCTGCTCTTTCTACTGCTGCTGGCAGTGCACCTGGCCACCCTGAGCGGAAACCTGCTTATCCTGGTGGCTGTGGCCTCGGTGCCCAGCCGGCCGCCCATGTTGCTGTTCCTGTGCCAGCTGTCAGCCACTGAGCTCTGCTACACGCTGGTAATTGTGCCCCGCTCACTGGCTGACCTGACCTTGCCCGGCCACGACAAAGGCAGCCCCATCTCATTCCTGGGCTGTGCTGTCCAGATGCAGATGTTCGTCGCGTTGGGCGGGGCCGAGTGTTTCCTGCTGGCCGCCATGGCCTATGACCGCTATGTGGCCATCTGTCACCCACTGCGCTACGCATCGGTGGTGACCCCAGGTCTGTGCGCTCGACTGGCCTTGGCCTGCTGCCTTGGAGGACTGGCAGTATCTGTGGGGCTCACAGTGGCGGTCTTCCACCTGCCTTTCTGCGGCTCCCGCCTGCTGGTGCATTTCTTTTGCGACATCACAGCGCTGCTGCACCTGGCCTGCACGCAGAGTTATGCGGAGGAGCTACCCCTGCTGGGCGCCTGCCTGGTGCTGTTGCTGTTGCCCTCAACGCTCATCCTGGCCTCCTACGGAGCCATCGCCGCAGCCCTGCGCCGCCTGCACAACGCGGGGAGCCGGCGCAAGGCCACCTCCACCTGCGCCTCTCACCTGGCTGTCACCTTCCTGCACTATGGCTGCGCCACCTTCATGTACGTGCGGCCCAAGGCCAGCTACTCCCCGCAGCTGGACCGCACGCTGGCGCTGGTCTACACTAACGTCACGCCCCTGCTCTACCCGCTTATTTACAGCCTGCGCAACCGGGAGATCACCGCCGCCATCCGCAGGGTGCTGGGGCAGCTACCAGCCCAGTCAAGCTGTGAGTCTGCATCTGTGTGAGCTCTGCTAGCAGGCAGGGAGCAGACCAGACTGGGCAGCTTCGTTCGCTAAAGTTTCCTGTCTCAAAAGGTGTTTGCATAGGGAAAGCCCCCTGCGGGACTCAAGGAAAGAGAACTTGGAAATTGTCTACACAAGTAGAGCCACCCAGGGTGGTCCTGTCCTCCATCCCTCCCTGGAGGAATGGCCGGCCCAGATAGTGTGGAGGGAAGTCTAGACCTGAATTTAGTGGTTCCATAAATCCCTGTCGAATTTTTCCTATAATCTGGGTCCTTGAAAGGTCATGGGCTTGCATGATGAGGAAGGTATAACACATGGATTAGGGAGCTTCAGCGTTTTGAGGGTTGAAGGCAGTCAGGGAAAGCTTCTTGGGGTGAGCGGGGAGACGACTAATTGGAGAAGTGGAGGATGATTAGGGGCTAACCAAGCCAGGAGAAGGGTAGCTAGCAGGAGCTGAAGCATATGGCAAAGGATCTTGGGAACTACTGAAGGATCTGGATTCATGAATGGTGTGTTGACATCCCCCTCATATGATCACTCAGGACACCCATTTGGCAACCTGTTGCCATATCCTAAGTGAGATGCAGTGGAGTCTGGGACTGAGTATCTACACAAGGAATTAAGTGACATGGGAAGAGCCAAAAGAGGAGGAAGCGGAGACTTACAGGACCCTAATTGGATTAGAGTGAAAAAGAAACAGGAGTTAAGGATCATTCCTAACTTAGGTTATTTGGTGGATGGTGGTGGCGTTGCTGAGACAGAGAAACCAAGAAAAGGAGCAGTGGGGAGAGTGGGATAGTGATTCTGTTTCCAAAGGCTGCTAGAACAAACCAATGAAGGCTCAGAGTGGAGCAAAGACACAATGCAGGGCCAAAGGGGAGGCTCAAAAGAAGGAATCAATTTGGACTTACAGATGGCTGCTAAGATCATGGACATGGGGTGTGTTCCCCAGGGAAAATGGGTAAAGGGAGAAAAAAAGAAGCCCCAGTCAGACTCCAGAGGCAGACCTACATGTGAGGGAGTAGAGGAAAGGAGCAGTCAACACGCTTGAGAGCTGCTGAGATGCTCCATGGTCTTGAGTCACTCTTCGCTTCAACTTTCCAGCCATAAATACAAAGCAAGGGCTGAGCTAAAATCTAAGTTTTCTTCCTATTCTCTGATCCCTTCAGATGGAGCATGCAAAGACACATATGGATCACAGTAAAAGAAAACAAGGGTCAATAATTTAGTGCTGACTGAATGTATGTGGACTAACAAACAGGGAATTGACGTAATAGTCAGATGGCATTTATCAGAATGGTTTCCAGGAAGAAGCTAGGTTGTATAGAATGGTTTTTGGAGAAAGTAGTTGATTTTCTTTGATTCAAAGCATTGTATTTTTTGTGGATATAAGGATTTTAATGTCTTTTCTATTAGTGCATATTAATTGTACAATGTGGAGGTTTTCACTGTGATATCTCCATACATGCATATAATGTATTTTGATCTTATTTGCCATGGCCCTTCCCCAATCGGACTCTGGAAATGTCTGTGAGAGAGAGACAAATAATAGAGGTGTTGAGCATATGCCCTTTCCATACCTTTTCTCCCTTGAGCAATCACTTTCCTGGGATGTTAAAGATGGTTTCTAAACATAATGAGCGTATTAACTTGTTATTGGAATGATTGATTATTATCTCAGGGAAATTATTACAATAGTAAACCTAATCCAAAGTAACTTTGGGTGGCTAAGCAGGGAATCTTGAATGGCACACTTTTGCTTTTTCCTGTGGGTTTTGGGGGTAAGTACACAGTACTAACATAGTTGCACTTTAGTAATGTGACTTGACCATAATAGTGCAAAACAGAGATGACAAGTGAGGGATTGTGGCAACAGTCCACAGATAAGGAGACAAGGATCTATGCTTAAAGTGCATCTGGGATATGGAAGGGAAGGCATGGATGAGGTAGGATATGGTAAAGACATTACCATGAACCAATGCGGGAAGGAACAAAATAGCTACTTAGACTAAATGAACCCTGGTCTTCACCTTAAAGCAGGAACTAAAGTAAATCTCAGATGGACAAAGATTTAAATCTAAAGTACTCAACCATGAAAAAGTCTTGAAAATGAATTTAGATTAAAACCAAAAACAGAGCTTATCTCAGAATGGGGAGAGATGTTCTCATCACAAGGGCAAGAAAAGGATCACATAAAAAGACTGATAGATTTGATTGAAGACAAATTATGATATTTGTACACATATACATAACAATTTAAAAGAAAATCACAAATTCAAAATATGTAATGGCAACAAATATTGTAATGAAATGGCTAATGTAATATTTCTTACCTACCCCCCAAAATTTTAAGAAGATAAGCATCATAATTTGAAAACTTGGTAAGAGATATGAACAGACAGCTCACAAGGTAACTTTATAAAATATTTTTCTTTAATTTCATTAGTAGCAAAATTTAGACAATAAAATATCATTTGCTACTCTCAAACTTATACTTTCTTAAACTGTGAAGAGTGGATTATGAGAAACCTATGAGAACTTGACATAAGCACAGCTGTTCCCAATAATCCACAGGCTGAGTTTGTCACGACCCCAGCAGCAGATGCAATACAGGTGCTTTTCCTAAGTTGTTTGAGTTCAGAGAAGCAGGAGCAGGTTTCTCTTGTTACAGTGTCACACCCCTCCCTGAGAACTGTTGTTCCACCTCCTTGTTTACCACTGGATATAAAAGACTGGCTGAAGGAGGACACAAGGCTTTTTGATGGGGGATTTTGATTGGCTGACACTGAAGCTGTCTGGTGTGTCTCCACCAGAGCAGCTTTCTGCATGCAGAACTTTATACATAGGCTTTAGAAAAGCTAAACTAGAGAAGACCTAAAGAGAACATGAGACAGTGCAAGTCTAAGTATGAGACTTTAAGAGTTTCGCTAATGCCATTTTTAGACATGGCTGCTGTTGTTTGTCTGTAAGTCTAAGGGCAAAGACTTTAAGAGAGATTAAAGACAGCACGGGACAGTGCAAGTCTGAGGGTAAAGTCTTTAAGAGAGATTATGCTAAAGAAAAGCTAAGAGAAAACATGGGACAGAGCAAGTCTAAGGAAAGAGACTTTAAAGAACAGAAAAGAAGACTTTAGAAGCAAGGTTTTAAAGAAAGACTTTAGAAACAAGGCCTTAAAGAATAAAGATAGAGTAAAGAGAAGAGAAGTAAAAAAAGCAATGAGGCTGCTGTGCGTCTCCATCTGAGCACCCTGCACACCTGGCCCCGGCTTTATGCATGTTCATCTATTGTTTGTCCTTTCTGCATCTCCCGTTGTCCCCCCCTCCCCCGTTAGACCCAGTTAGGTTCAGTAGAATCAGGAGCTAGGAAAGACTTGCTCCATTAAACAAGTCTCAGCATCAGCAAAGTTGCAGTGAGAAGTGTGCTCTCGGGTGCTGCTGCCGGACAATCTTGGAAGATCCCATTTATTCCTCTGAATCAGGATCCTTGGTACTGTTCCTCCCCTTTGACACACTAATTTCACTAATAGATTATTGAAATCTATCCTGAAAAAAGTCAGAGATAGGAACTAAACGTTTGTAAGGGATATTGACTGCAGTATTTTTTATATTAACAAGTTCAATACTGGAATAATGATTAAATAAATATTACAGAACATTTAAAGTCTTGCAAAAATAGGTTTTGATGATTTCTTTTTGACTTGAGGAAATACTTGTGATGCAATGCTGAGTAAAATTTTCACGAGGTAGAATGAATGACCTCAAAACAAAAAGTACTATGTATATATGCACATCAATATACAAAAGTCTGAATGCTTTTTAAAACACCAGAAAAACTAATTGCTCTCCCTGTGTGATGAAATTGTGGGTTGTTTTTATTTTCCTTAATTGTGTATTTTATAAATTTCCAAAAATCATTTTCAATGTATGTTACAGAGTCCTGTCAGTGAACCAGACTTCTTACCTTCCATCCTGAGAATAAGGGCCTGATACCACTCTCCTGAAACTATCTTCTCACCAACAGCCCTGGAGGCAAGGGAAGGGGACAAGTGCCAGCTCTGCAGGAGTGGATCCAGGAGTAGATACAGTATTCATGTGGTATAAGAGTGGGACTGCATTGAAGTATTTTTATCCACTAGAAGCTTGTAGGAAACATTACTGTCTTTGATAAAGAGAGGAGACATTATGAGGAAGAATTACAATTCATATTACCTTGTGAAAATGACTAGAGAGAATAAATTACCTTGTTGAGACTGTTTCTAAAGAATGTCACATCCATATACCCTCATATGTTAAAGGACACAAATTGGCACAAAATTTAAGTACACTTGTAGAGTAGAAAATTCCAGAATTTATTCATTCATCCACAGATGCAACAAATAAATGTGTATGGAGTTCCATGCCATCAACTAGACAGTTGGGGATTCAGTAGCAGTCACTATGTCACTGTATTCCTAGCACCTATGACAATTATTGAAGGAACAAAAATGAGGTCCAGGTGGATTTTGAAATCTTGGAGATTCAGGCAAATATACAAGTAATTGCATTGCTATGATGCAAATGCTACCATGGGTAAAAATAAAAGATTCTGCTGGAAAAACTAGCCAACCTGAGGTGGTGGCAGCCTCTGAGCATGGTAGTTTATGATAAAAGTAATGGGTACGATCTAAAGTCAAGTAAGAATAGCCAGAGGCAGGGAGAGAGAGAACCAAAAAAAGAGAGTCCAAACAAAGGGAACAGTGCATGCAAAAGAAACCATGTGCATTCTAGAAATCAGTCATCATGATTGGTTCTTATTAGTAGTGATGAGATATATGGACTATTCTGTGTGTGCTATATGCTCATTTCAATAACATGTAAAGAAATCTTACAAATCAATAAGTAAAAACTAACACTCCCAAAGAAAAATGAGCAAAGGACATGGGTAGACTATTCACAGAAAAGGAAATGCAGATGATTTATACACATAGTTCAAATGCCAGTGCTGCCAAAAAAAAAGAGTATAATGTGTGTATATATATGTATTTTATATGTGCACATGCACACGTGTTTGTGCCAAGGTAAAAATATGAGCCTGGATAATAGAGGTGGAACAGAGCTTTGTTCTCATTGAATAACCTTACATATACATAGTCTTACTTATCCAAAGTAAAAATAGAGGAGAGGTAGATGAAAAGGAATGCACAGAAGAATTTTTTTAAGAACAATCAAAAAAATACAAGAAATTTTGGTGGCATGGAAACTAAGGAAAGAGAATTTTGAAGACAAAGTGATCAACAATGCCAAATCATGTGCTATTTATAGAAAACCATGATATTAGGGCCAGATGCTGCTTCAGAAGCGTGTCATTCATCCCCCAAAGCACCAAATTCATCTCTTTAAACCTCAGCAATTCACATGCAAAGGCCACTGGCCCAGTAACAAAGTTCACATCCAGAAATACTGTCTAGCCAGAGATCACACAAGTGCCAGGCCCCTGCTAGTGCTGAAAAAAACAGGAAGAAGCAACTCAAATCCTGTTCTGTAAGCTGCAAGAGTAGGTTGTAGCATTGGATTTTATTTCAAATGCTGAAAATATTTGACACTGTTTCAAACTTTATCTCTGAGATTTGTTTTAACCAGGTATTAAAGGTGACAGACACAAAAACAACTGTCTTTGAAAGAAAATCTCATTACTTAATAGTTCCCTGGAGAAGGGAACATGCCACACCATGCAGGGCCACCAGGCAAGGCACATAGGCTAGTCAGGAGGCAGAGGAGCAAGGAAAAACAAGGCCCAGATCCTTGATTGTGGCGTTCGTGGGAAGAATGTTCAAGGTGGAAGTAGAATGCTTGAGCAAATTCAGTTTTGGAGAGTTTGCCTCTCAGTGAGCTCTGGGCGATCAAGGTGGTCTGTACCTGGTCTTGAGGTGATTTAGGACAGAGAAAGTGTGTGAAAGGTAGAAAAAGGAGTGGCTTGGGGAATATGGACTCTGGATGATTGGGGTGATTGTTTTATTGCACATTAGTGGCAAAGACAGAAGAATCATTTGCTTTCTCTAGCAATTAGCTAATCCTAGGAAGGACAGGCCAGCAAATGTTCTAAGTTCTAAGAATCTACAACTTGGAACATTCTGTATAGAATATTTAAAAACATGATCAATACAAACACAGACTCTACAAATAATACCTAACACAACATGTATGGAATAAAATATTTCTTTGGCCCTGCAACAAGACCATCACTGATTCTTTCTTTTTTCCTGTGGTACTGGGATTTGAACTAAGGGCTTCATGCATGTTAGGCAGGCACTCTACCACTTGTGCCATGCCCTCAGTCCCTCTTGCTTTAGCTATTTTTTGAATAGGGTCTTGTGTTTGTGTTTATGCCTGGGCCAGCCTGGACCACAATCCTCTTATTTATACTTCCAGTGTCACTGGTTGACAGGCATAGGCCACTGTACCCAACTATTGGTTCAGATAGGGTCTCAAGAACTTATCCCAGACTTGCCTCAAGCCACAATCCTACTGATCTCCACATCCCAAGTAACTGAGATTACAAGTGTGAGCTATCACACCCAGGTCTAGCTGCCTTTTTCACATAACAAATCTTGCTATGGAGATGAAACCATTGCCTCTCCACTTCACAGCTTTCTTTTCTTTACTCCGAGACCCACTTTACTTGCAGCACAGTTCCAGTGCCTCCACCCTCCATGTTCTCTCCATCTGTTGGCCCTTTGTTTCCCTTCACAACCAAGGTCTCTAGGATTAGCTTTTCAACTACTTAGACCAACATTCTTAGCTCCATTGTCTCTGTGTTTTACCTACTCAGTTTACAAACCTTTATCCTATTTTCTAGCTCTTCAAATCAAATCTGTGACTGCTGAAAAAATCTCACTGCTCTTGCTAAGAATGCCACTGTAATTCATAAGATCCAAACTCAGCCAGACTTCATCCCCTGACCCAGAATACTGCTATATTAGTACTTCACTCAAAGGCCTTAAAAATACTGGCGTCTGGGCTCACAAGAGATCCTGACTTAATTTGGTATAGATGTAGGCATTCAATTTTTAGAAGCTCTGGTTGAGTGCTTCTGTGATATGTCCAAAGTTGGGAACCACCACCCTCTACATCAGTTGCTCCCACCCTTCACCCTTAAGCTTCCTGCTTAAGTTCCAAGTCCATCTTCACCCACCTCTTCACAAAGCTCATACAATTCTTACCCACACTTGCTTCCATGCTTTAAAGTCAGACATATGAACATTTTTAAGATAGGAGAGCCCCGATTATTTTGATGTCACAGTTCTTTTTCTTTGAAATGCTAAAAAAAAGGTGAGATAAACATGAAAAATATTTAATTTGTAATGAAATTTGTCTATATATGAAGCAGTTTCCTACATCTAAGCTACAACTCACTTACAGAAGCAATATTTGTGCAGCCCTTTTGGGGGCAACATTTCTTTAAGAAATTTGAGTTGAGTTGTAGCAGCTCAGACCACTAATGACTCAAGTCTTTGCCTAGAGCATTGGAAATTCCAATCCCACATGGTAGAGATTAAGAATTCTGTGATCCCTTAACAATGGAAAAATGCACTTTCTTTATATTACAAGGGGAGGGAGAGGCCTCCTAACCATACAATCTTTTTTAATCCATCAGTCGGCTATTCAGCTGCTCCTGGGGTCCAAATTCCCTGCAGTGTCTTCCTGCTTGCCTGGCTGCTCCTGATTTGTTGGTCTTAATTCCTCATCATGGAGGTCCATCCTATCTCCATCCTTCAGTTGCTCCCTTAAGGAGTTGCTGCCTTTTAGGAAATATTCCACAAAGAGAATTTAAACCATCCTAACTCATTACAACTAAACACATATGAAAAGAATAGTAAATATCTTTGTCTAAGTATTTCTAGAACATGGCACCTGTATAGGGCTGGCTGGGCTTTGTAGAGAAAGGTGGCAGTGTCTTGTCACTGTGGTATGGAACCAGGCTATTTGTGTTCCATTTCTGACTCTGAGTTGAGCAAGTTACTCTATCATTTCTGGGCCTCTGAGTTTTCACTGCATAAACTGGAGTTGATATTAACACCTGCCTCACACGGTAATTATTATTTACACAGGAAATGCACTTGAGACAGAGCCAGATCACATGTTGGAGTCCAGAAGCTTTTCTAGGCAAAGAAAATCATCAGCCTTATACCTCAGGTCACATATCTCTAGATGGAATACCTTACAAGAATGAGTGTTCATGTGGGACAGCATGGACAAGGAGAAAGGAGGTTTCTATCCTACCTTGTCCACTTCTGCTTGGGAAGGTGTTATGTGGGTCTCTTGTGTCCAAGCTCTTGCATCTTTGCTGTTGTTTTTGCTGCTGTTGTTCCTGGAAAACATGAGGCTCTCAAGCAGTCACGTCTTTGTTTTGCTGTATTGCTTTCTGGCTTTCTTTCTTGTTACACAGGAAAGCTCTGAAGTGGGAAGGTGAGTACAGGGAAGTGCCCGGAAAGACAGTTTGCTGGGGGTGAGGTTGAGATCAAAGGGGCAGATCAGAATTTGGTTGTATTAAAAACAACAACCTGCATAATTATTTAAAGAAAAAAATAATTCTAGGGGGTGTTAAACACTGCTGTTTATAGGATGGCTATTTAGAGTTGGGCATGGAGACAGTGAAGCCAGCACCACACAATGGGACTACTCTAGTCAAGACTCCACATTTTTGCTGAAGACCAGATATAAGGTTGAGGAAGGGATATTGGACCCTGAGAGGCTGGATATTTCCATCCCCTCCTTCATAAGATGCCTGCTTCTTCACATCACTCTTTCCTGAAACAAAATCATGCCAAGCACCTGATTGAGGAAGCCTAAGTTATGGGAAGGAGACAGCTGTAATGGAGCAAGGGATTTCAGGAGAAGATCAAAGACAGTTTAAGTGACTTTTAGGAAGGCTTGTTGTGTGATGTGTGCGGTAGCCCTCCCTCTCTCAAGCTACCTGCCTCCACACTGAACTCAATCACTTGTCATCACACTAGGATGTATGGTCCATGTGGAGGATGTGATTACACCCTGGCCACAAGGCAAGAGAAAGAAGGCTAAGGAAGCTCAGCCAAGGTTATATTTGCAAAATATGGGCCCATTTCAGCTTTGTCGAATTTCACTATTACCGAAAGTAGTTTATCTTTGGTAAAACGTTTTGTTGCACGATTAACTAAAATTAAAAGCTTCATCAGAAATTCACTCTCAATTTTTTTAAACAATCATCTTCTCCATAATACTCCAGGAAAACTTATCAAAGAAGAAATCAAGATATTACTTATTATAATATCACTGAATTTTCATGTAAGGATGATACAATAGAAGGCTAGTTTTCTAAGTAAAAATATTCATTAAATTTATCCTCTACACGGCCAAAAATGTACCAAAATAAAAATATTCTAAATCTTTAAAATGATTTAAAGTGGCGAAATACTTTAATGACTGATGTGTATAAGCAGTATTCATTTTTAATGCAAGGATCTTCATCACAAAAAGCACATATAGATCATAAAAGGTATAATATAATGATATTATAAGCCTGATTCTTTTGCCTTTTTATTAGCTTATATTAATTACTTGAACAAAGTATTGGATTTCATTATGACATTTCTATACATGCCTATAATGTACTTTGATTATGTTTACCACCCGTTACCCTCTCTTATCCCCTCTCCTCTTTTTTTCCCTTTCCCCTTTTATTTTCATGTCCTTTTTTTTTTTGCCTAAATTTCACATGTGACAGAGTACACATGATACTTGTCCTTGTGAGTCTGGCCGGTTTTGCTTAACGTGATCTCCAGTTCCATCCATTTTCCTATAAACCACACTTCATTGTTCCTTATGGCTGAATAAATTTCCAGAGAGAGAGAGAGTATATCCATTCATCCATTCATCCATTGATGGTCACCTAGGCTGATTCCAAATGTGGTTATGGTAAAGAGTGCTGTGATACACATGGGTGTTCAGCTTGATTCTTTTGGAATGTGTCTAGGAGTGATATAACTGGATCATATGGTCGTTCTCTTTTTATTTTTTGAGGACCCTCCACTCTGATTACCATTGTGATTGGACTAACTTATAATATTCCCACAACAGTGTTTCAAATTGTCATTTCCCACCCCCCACCTGCATCCTCCCCAACATTTGTTGTTTTCTTGATGACAGGCATTCTGACTGGGGTGATATGGAATTTCAATGTAGTTTTGATTTCCATTTTCCCATGGCTAAAGATATAAACCTGATTTTTTAAAGTAATATGGTAGCTTCAGTAATATTTTATAAAGTCTTGCTGTCTTTCTTAGAAAGAAGTTTGGAATATTTAGATAAACAAGCCATCTTAAAATTGTTTTTCAAGGATGTTTCAAGTAGCTATCATTTTTCTCCAAATAAACAACCCTTTCTTGAGTAAGAGTATTCAAAATTATTTCACTAATATCAGTGTTACCTCAAGCTGGTAGAGCAGGATTCCAATATGTTTAATGGTGATAATATCAATAATTATTATAGTACTCTTCCCCCATAACTTAAAAATGTGAGTCAGTCCCATAAAGGTTTAGAGTCAGACCCCCACTTCACTGAAGCAATATTTGACTTTAGACCAGACTGCATAGCCTATCTCAGCCTCAAGCTTCTTCCTCAGATGAAATAATGCTAATAATGTCCTTGAAATTAATTAAGCACTATACACATGTAAAAGTTTTTTTACTTTCATGGATAAAGCATAAGTGGAACATTCTCCTGCTCAGCTCAGAGCTAGAGAGCTATCTATTTTGGAAGCTGGGGGAATTTCTCTGGATTCTTTTTCACTAGACCTGGAGATAGATGGAGAGAGGCAGGGGGTTCGTAAGTCAGTTCCTCAGGGCAGCACCCCTCATTCTCTGAAGCTTTCTTCAGGACACTGGCAGCTTGTTTACCATTAACTATAACAGAAGTACGTGGGAAAGGGCTCTCATTTCCACAAGTAACTTCTGACCCATATGCTCCTTGTTTGGCTTCCCTTGTACCTCCTTCCCCTACCCACCCCCTCTGACCAGAATAAGGCTTCCTAAACTGGAATCCATCCTTTCCTTTAAAACCTGTCCCCATAACTCCTACCCATCACCCTCAACCCCAGCAGCCCATATGGGCCACAATCTGCTTTCAGAACCTAGGGGTGAGGGGTCTGAAGCTTTCTGCAAACAAAGCAAAGCCTGGGGAACAACTCCAACCAATGGAATGTCTAAAAAGTTGCTTCTAAAACACCTCTTACAGCCCCCAAGGCTGCCATAAAACACTTGGTATTTGATGCTGAGAACTGGTGGAACAGCTTATATGTTGCAAAAGGGGAGAGAAGTAAATGTGTGAGGAAATAAAAATTAGTTTCTGTTTATGTCATCAGGGTGGCTAGCACTCTTTTTCTAAAACGTTGAATGTATTTCAATATAAAAATGCCTAACATTCCTGGAGGGCTTAACAGGGACTGAGCACTATGCTAAGTCTCTGCATGGATTTCCTCATTTCATATTCACAAGAGTCCCAGGAGACAGATATTATCATTCTCCAGCTTCACCTTGGAATAAACTGAGGCAATAGAGACCTTAATCTGTCTGTTGTTAAGTGCACAAAGTGTGCAGCCATGGCTAGACTTGGGCACTCAGAACTCAGAACCTATACCTTGGCTATCAGCAAAATCACCTGTGCTGAACAGTGTGCATCTGAGACTAAAACAACCTTAGTGCCTTGAGAAAATGTCACAACTAGAAGGGAAATCTCAAGCTCCAGACCAATACATTCAAATCTATCATGTTCTGGAAACTAAGGGGAACTGACTTATTGAATAAGCAAAATTCATACATTGTGAACAGAAAACAACTGTATTGTTTCTCCCCTCATACCTTCAAATCTGCACTCTGAAGATAGTTCTTCCCTTACCCTTGGACTAAATCCATAGTGTGAAGCGTAAAGTCCTCCTTCCTAAGAAAATTAAAAGGTTTCCAGTCACTTTTAGCTTCCCCAGATATTCTTACTTCTCTAGTCCAATAGAAAAATCAAAACTCTGGGCCTCTTTCTAAGAAGAAGGTTCTTCTCATCCCAACTTCAGAAGCATAAAGTTGGGAAAGGTGACTTCTCCTCTTTCTTCTCTACCCCTTTTTACATACCTTCTTCCCTGCCTGTCCCCCATTAGATGGCTTCTGATGTCTCCCATGTTGAGAAAGCAACATGTCTTGTTTGACATATTATAATTGTGCCATCTGTGAGCAGACTTCCAAAGGTGTACCTTCATGTTTTCCTCCAAGGTTTTTCAACTGGACCCATTGCAGCTTCCTTGATATAAGGCAAAGCTCTGTCCCTTGTCACTACTTTCCCAGTGACCTCCTCTCCTCTGCTGACCATATCTCCCTGGGTATCTTAGGGTTCACCTCTTATGTTGGGGTCACATTTGTTGGGGTCCAAGGTTGACCACCCCTCAGAGGAACAAAAAGACACTCACGATAATGTAAGTCACAAAGCGAGGTTTATTTCCAGCCAGCTGGGGTCTGGGTATCCGCCCGACGCAGTGGGTTTCAACACAGACCCCGAATACAAAATTCAGGCTGCTTTTATATTTTTTTAGACATTAGTCACGGTCTCACAGCAATTTTTATGGTCCCTGGAGTCACATATTTCTGATATCACCCACATCTTGGTGGTGGGGCAAGATTACTTGAAGATTATTTATCAGGAATTTGGTAAACACCAGGTGTCTCAACTCATTGACTCACATACCAATGTATGTACTAAAACTCTCTCACATACGTTTTAGCAAGATTAACCAGAAACAGTCCCTGTTCCCAGAAACCGTCCCACCTCCCTTAGTTCCAGTAAGTGGTGACTTGGGTCATGTTAGCCATGGCCAGTTTCAGGCTGAGTGGGCTGCAAGCCTCAAAGGTACCCTAACATTTGTACCCTAACATTCGTACCCTAACATTCCCCCCTTCAGTTGTTCATAATGAGGAATCATGCTCATCTGGGCGACGAGCGTAAACATCCTCAGGGCTAGGTAACTGTTCGTATTGCTGCCTCAGGACCATTAGTTGGACTGTACTAACTCGATCTTTCACTAAGGTCACTAGCTTATTCAGAATACAAGGACCAAAGGTTAAGATAAGCAGTAGTATGACCAGAGGGCCCACCAGGGTAGAGACCAAGGTAGTGAACCAGGGGGACCTGTTGAACCAAGCTTCGAACCAATTTTCTTGGGCTTCCCTTTCCCGTTTCCTTTTTGCCAGTCTTTCCCTCACTTTAGACATAGACTCCCTAACTACCCCTGAATGGTCAGCATAAAAACAACATTCCTCCCTTAAGGCGGCACATATTCCCCCCTGCTGAAGGAACAATAAGTCTAGGCCCCGTCGGTTCTGAAGCACTACCTCAGATAGAGAGGTAAGGGATTTTTATAGGTGACTAATGGAGGCTTCTATCCTCTCTATATCCTCGTCTATGGCCGCGCGCAGCGAGGACATCCCTTTATGTTGAGTAGCCAGGGAGGCTATGCCAGTTCCTGCCCCAGCCACCCCTAGGCTAAGAAGGGTAGCAATCGTTAATGCAGAAATAGGCTCTCTCTTCTTTCTCTCACCTGTTCCTGTATTCCAGTATGAATATAGGCTCTCCTCAGAATGATAGATGATGCAGGGCAGCACAGCCACTAGGACACAGAATTCTTTAGAGCCGTTAAACACATTAGTTGATAGGCAAGGGGTGAGCCCGGACTGTGAGCATATCCACCATCCATTGCCTTTTGGAATTACCCACTTAATACCATCACCCCAGGTGAGGTTGTTTTTTACAACAGCACATAGGTCCTGTTTTCCCACTGGCACCTTCCCTAAGCAGGTTCCTTGGCTGCTCACTTGTTGTATGGTCAGACCTCTCTTACAGTCTCCCCAGGAACATTGGGTGGGGTTTTCACTAGTCGAGATATCGTAGGTGACATTTAGCCCTATTGCCTCATAGAATGGGGGCCTCACATCATAGCACAGCCAGCAGGAGGTAGTCATATTAGGGTTGGTGTGGTTCAATCTGGCAGCATTTACCAGATTCCAGAGGGGGTCTGTGGACCCAGTCATGAGACTGGGCTTCACCAAGGGAGGGCCGGTGCCTAATGGTCCTGGAGTTTTAATACTAGCCTTTGTGTGAGGCTGGGTAGGGACTGGGGTTGTGCGAGGTCGGAGAGGTGGCTGTACATAGGGTGGCTTAAGTACTTTGTTGGGGCCTACCATTTTGGACCATGGCCCCATGGGCTCAACTTTTAATCTGATTACTACGGTCGAGCCAGAATGTCCACCATATTTATAAAACACAAGTCCCCACACCTTACCTTATATCCACCCGGGGGTGTCCTCTTTGCCACTGTCAGTGAAGGTGACCTTGATTCTATCTGTATCTGTGGGCTGGCATTCATGGGTGGGTGACGGAGTTCTGTGCCCCCAGGGTACCCTGTTTACAAAGGCAAATTTGACTAGGTCCGGTTTTGATATCCCCCACTTCCATTCACCATCGTTGGATGTGACACATGCCCATGACTTACAGAAGGAGTTGTATCCCCCCACAGTCCTTGTTCTCTTTGTGGCTGGGGCAAGCATAAAAACCATAATGCGGGCTGTCTCTGGGGCAGTAGACTTGTAGGCAGGATTGATGTCTCTGAAGCAGAATTGAAGCTCCGGCCACCAACTTCCTGTGGGGGCAGTGCGAGTAGTCTCGTTAAGGGTGGTATGAGTCTCCCCACTGGTGAGTATCCAGGTTTGCTTATAGGGCTGGTGAAGGTTGGTTTCTGCGAGGCTCCTGCTCTGGGCATTGAGCAAGATCAGAGTGACCAGCCAACCCATCCGTGGCTGCTCCTGAAGACTCTGCATGTTCCCGGGGTCGCAAAAGCTTCAGCTTCAATGGGTTGTCTGGGTGCCGCCATGCAGTCCACTCTCTAGCCTCTTTCTGTTCCTGATGATTGGCTTGACGCACGTGGGAGTGATGAACCCAAGGCCTGATGCCGTCAACCTTAAGAGCAGTGGGGGTAACCAGAATGACCAGGTAAGGGCCTTTCCATCTTTCTTCCAGAGTGCGGGCTCTGTGCCTCTTTACCCATACCCAATCCCCTGGGACGATGCCATGTTCCGGGTTCGATGTGTCCTTTGTCTCATACAAGGCACGCACTATGGGCCAGATTTCACATTAGACCTCCTGTAGGGCTTTTAAGCTGGCCAAGTAATTTGGGGCCATACTGGGGTCTTGGTCTGGTAGGGTTCGGACAATAATGGGGGGTGGAGCCCCGTATAGAATTTCAAAAGGTGTCAATCCATGCACATATGGTGAATTTCAAACCCAGAAGATGGCATAGGGTAGGAGGGCCACCCAGTCTCCGCCAGTCTCGATGGCTAATTTAGATAAGGTCTCCTTTAGGGTCCGATTCATTCTTTCTACCTGCCCTGAGCTCTGGGGGTTATATTCACAATGCAGTTTCCAATTAGTCCCCACTGCCTGGGCCAGCCCTTGCAGGACGTTACTGATGAAAGCCGGACCGTTATCAGAGCCTAGAGTTTCAGGGATGCCATATCTGGGTATGATTTCCTCCAGCAAAACCTTAGCTACAACCTGAGCAGTCTCTCGTTTTGTAGGAAAGGCTTCCACCCAGCCTGAGAAGGTGTCTATCAGAACCAACAAATACCTATACCCATACCTTCCCGGCTTCACCTCAGTGAAATCCACTTCCCAGCTCCGTCCTGGTGCCCACCCCCATACCCGTGTACCTGTATGTAGGAGTCCCCTTTTGCTGGGTTTCATAGCCTGGCACCCGGCACATTGGTCCACATCTTTTGAATCTGGGCTGTTTGATGCGGGAACCGGAGGCGGGCCGACTCAAGGAGGGCGAGTAGTTTCTTCTTGCCTAAATGGTTGGCTCAATGTAGATTGGAGAGGAGAAACAGTCCTAACTTTTCAGGAAGGATCAGCCACCCTTCAATATCATGATACCAGCCTTGCTGATTGGGCTCTGGGCACCGGTGATCTTGGATCCACTGTTTGTCTTCCAGGGTGTACTCGGGTCATGGTGGCAAGCATGGAAGCTCGGGCACGGGTAAGGTCAGTGCTAGGGTCGTGGAGGCCAAAGCAGCATTTCGGGCCGCTATGTCCGCACGCCGGTTCCCCGTAGCTTCTGGAGTCTGGGCAGATTGGTGACCAGGAACATGTACTACCTCCACAGCTTGGGGCTTCTGCACTGCAGTCAGTAGTCTCCGGATCTACGGGAGGTTATGTAACTCCTTTCCTTCCGCTGTAATGAAACCCCTTTCCCGGTAGATAGCACCATGTACATGGACGATGCTGAAAGCATAATGGCTGTCGGTATAAACAGTCACTCGTTTTCCCTCAGCCTGCTCGAGTGCCTCTGCTAGCGCGATCAGTTCGGCCTTCTGGGCTGAGGTCCCCAGGGGCAGCGGGGCACTCCAAATTATGTTCCCACCTTGGTCCACCACTGCTGTGCCTGCCTTACGCACCCCATCCGAGACAAAACTACTCCCATCTGTATACCATACCAGCTCACTGTTGGGTAGGGCTGAGTCCTGGAGATCAGGGTGCACTTGGGTGATTTCAGCTATAATCTCCTGACAGTCATGTAGAGAGGCTTCCAGGTCCGGATTTGGCAGCAAGGTGGCCGGATTTAGAGAAACCGGGTCAGAGAAGAGGATTCAGGGAGCATCCAGCAAGCGCCCTTGGTAATGAGTCAGTCCGATGTTGGTCATCTATCTACCTGGAGGGTGCTTTAGGACTCCCTCTACTGCATGAGGGGTTACCACCTTCAGATGTTGCCCAAAAGTGAGCTTATCTGCATCCTTTATCATTAGGACAACTGCCGCTATGATCCGCAGGCCTGGTGGCCAGCCCGCTGCAACTGGGTCTAACCTTTTGGATAGATAAGCAACTGGCTGCTTCCAGGGCCCTAGGCACTGCATTAGTACCCCTTTTGCTATCCCCTTTCTTTCATCTACAAAGAGGGTGAAGGGCTTTAGAGGGTCTGGCAGCGCCAGGGCCGGGGCTCTCAAGAGGGCGGTCTTGAGCTCCTCAAAGGCCTTTTGTTGATCTGGCCCCCAGGCCCAAGGGGCCTTGTCCTTAGTTGCCTCGTATAAGGGTTTTGCCAGTTCGGCATACCCCAATATCCACAGCCGGCAGTAGCCCGCCATCCCCAGGAACTCGCGGACTTCTCGAGCCAAGGTGGGGACTGGGAGTCTGAGAATAGTTTCTTTCATAGCATTCGTTAACCATCTGGTTCCCTCTTTTAGCTCATACCCCAGGTAGGTGACTGTTTGTCTACAAATTTGAGCCTTCTTTGCACTGGCCCGATAGCCCAACTTCCCCAGCTCCTGGAGGAGGTCTCCAGTGGCTTGCCGGCACTCAGCTTCAGATGCAGCTGCCAGAAGCAAGTCATCTACATACTGCAAAAGTGTGATGGAACTGTGGCTCCGGCGATGTGAGTCCAGATCCTGATTAAGAGCCTCATTGAACAGAGTAGGGGAGTTTTTGAAACCTTGTGGAAGTCTAGTCCATGTTAACTGTCCAGGGGTTCCCATATTTTCATCATGCCATTCGAAGGCAAAAATGTGTTGACTATTGGGTGCCAGGGCTATGCTAAAAAAAGCATCTTTCAAGTCCAAAGTGGTATACCAAACATGGGAGGGGGGCAAATGGCTCAGCAAGGTATAGGGGTTGGGGACTGTGGGGTGGATGTCCTCAACCCTCTTGTTTACTTCCCTTAAATCTTGGACTGGCCTATAGTCTTTTCCCCAGGGTTTCTTAATGGGGGGAAGTGGAGTGTTCCAAGCAGAACGGCAGGGCCATAATATTCCGGCCTCCAGGAGATGGTTTATGTGAGGGGAAATCCCCCTCCATGCCTTGGAAGACATGGGATACTGACGGACTTGGATGGGCTGAGCCAAAGCCTTGATCTCTACTATTACCGGGGTTCAATGTTCCACCAGCCCCACACCTGCTATTTCTGCCCAAGCCTGGGGGTAGGTTTGAATCCAAGAAGCCATTTCAGGGGACCACTCAATAGGTTTCGGGGGAGGGTCCCGCAAGGAGAACAAGCGATGTTCATCCTCGAGAGACATGGTCAAGACTTGGAGGGGCTGTCCTTGTCCATCTGTCACTTTGATACCATCCGGTTCAAAGTGAATGTGAGCCCTCACCTTAGTTTAGCAGATCGCGTCCCAGAAGGGGGGCAGGGCACTCAGGAATGACCAGAAAGGAATGGGTCACCTGATGTCGGCCCAAATCCACCTGACGTTTGCTAGTCCATTGATATGCCTTGGATCCAGTGGCTCCCTGCACAGGGCTAATTCTCTGGGACAGTGGCTCAGTAGGTTATTAAGGACTGAATATTGGGCCCCTGTGTCCACCATGCATCTCATGGGTTTCCCCTCCACATATATGGTTACCCAATACTCGGGGAGGGGGTCTGAGTCCCGTGCCCTCTAGTCACTGTCCATTCCAGCTAACAGGACTCGGGCGTCATTATTAGGGCTGCTATTTGGTCCCGGGCGACCCTGGAGTTTGGGACATTCCTTCTTCCAGTGTCCATATTCCTTACAATAGGCACATTGTCCCTGGTCTAGCCTGGGTTGATCTCTTCGGGGACGTGTGGGGCCGGTCCGTCCAGAACTCGGTCCGGCCAGACCCTGGACTCCTGCTAGCAATATCTTAGCCATCTTTCTGCTGTTTCTTGTTTTCCTTACTCTGGTGTTCCCTGTCCTCCTTCCGAATCCTTTCTTGTAGTTCCTGATTCTCCTTCCTGATTCTATCCTCTAGTTCTTCCGGGGTTTCTCGGGTGTTAAAAACCCTTTCAGCTACTTTCATCAGATCCTGGGTAGTCATCTCCCCAAGCCCTTCTTGCTTATATAGTTTCTTCCTAATATCAGAGGGCAGCCTGGTTTATGAAGGACATTATCACAGCTGACTGATTCACCTCCGCTAGTGGGTCTAGGGGGGTATACTGTCTGTATGCATCATAAAGATGCTCAAGGAATGCGGCCGGGCTTTCATTTTCCCCCTGCATTATCGCCTTTACCTTAGCCAAATTGGTAGGGCGGCAGGCTGCTGCCTGGAGGCCTACCATAAAAGTCTGGCAGTAGATCCAGAGACGCTCCCTACCTTCTGTGGTCCCATAGTCCCAGTCGGATCTGTTTAAAGGAAAACAATCATCAATCAGGTTTGGCAGGGTGGTCGGTCACCCATTGTCACCGGGGACATTCTTTCTGGCTTCAGTGAGAATCTGCTCCCATTCCTCGGTGGTGAATAGGGTCCTAAGGAGCATGCTGACAGTGGGACTGTGAGTATGCAAAATGGACTCTAACAGATCAGTCAGGCCTCTAGGGTCCTCAGAAAAAGGAGGATTCTGGGCTTTCCAGTTGTACAGGTCACTACTTGAAAAAGGCCAGTACTGATAGGTGCGTCCCCCATCGGGACCAGCACCACCCAGGGCCCGCACCAGGAGGATGGGGGGCCCGGTGGAAGTGGAGGAGGGCTCCTCCTCTGGGGTTTCTTCTCGCTGCCTACGGGGCCTGAGTCCCCTTGCCAGTCCGGAGACCAGGGCAGGGGGCGCAGATGGGGAGGCTGATGAGTGGGGAGGCTCAGAGGAGACATCTGTCTCTGGCTGGAGTGGTGCGGCAGCGGTATATGGCGGGGGATTTACTTCACAATCTAAGTCTATCAAGGATGGATGAAGAGTTGGTTCTTCCTGCAGAATAGGCTTCTTAGGGGAATTAACGGGAGTGGGGGTGTTCCCTGACAAGGCCAGTATTGCGGGCCAGTCTGTAGGTGCTCCATGGATAAATGGCCGCAGCCAGGAAAGGGGGTCTTCTACTAAAGTCTGCCACATAAGGACGTAGGGATATTGATCAGGGTGGCCATGAAGACTGGGTCTATTAATGACATCTCGGACCTTCTTAATCATGTCCAAGGAGAAGGTACCTTGAGGAGGCCAGCCTACATTAAAGGTTGGCCATTCCACTGAGCAAAGGGTGTCAAACTTACCTTTCTTAATTTTCACACCATAATTGTGTCCCTTAGCGCAGATTTCTGAAAAATAACTCAGAAGAAGGGTCTTAGGAGTTACCTGAGCCTGTCCCATGATGATCAGGAGAAATGGACAGAGGAGACAGCAAAGAACAAAAGAGACAATTCCAGCAGACAAATTCACACAGGACTCTCTAACATACACAAGTACCGGCCGGTCAACCAGACTACTCTCACAGGTGCAATTCCATTCACACCAGACTCTGGATCCTTACCCAAAGACCGCCCAAACGGCATCCACTGAGGACGCCGGCGTGGCTCCTGACCTTCGGGGATGTCTCCCACGACTTCCAATAGTGAAGCCTCCAGGGCTGTAACCCCTTCCTTCCACTCAATGAGAATTCTCAACCAAATTCAAGATGGGGACTCTAAGTCCCTCCAAACGGAGGTGGCCAATCCTCCTTCCGCAGTCTTTCCCAATTAAACCTCGGTATCAGAGGCCATTTGTTCCTCTCAGGGAGGGGCTGAGATCTCGGTGGGACCTCCAGATGTTGGGGTCCAAGGTTGACCACCCCTCAGAGGAACAAAAAGACACTCACGATAATGTAAGTCACAAAGCGAGGTTTATTTCCAGCCAGCTGGGGTCTGGGTATCCGCCCGACGCAGTGGGTTTCAACACAGACCCCGAATACAAAATTCAGGCTGCTTTTATATTTTTTTAGACATTAGTCACGGTCTCACAGCAATTTTTATGGTCCCTGGAGTCACATATTTCTGATATCACCCACATCTTGGTGGTGGGGCAAGATTACTTGAAGATTATTTATCAGGAATTTGGTAAACACCAGGTGTCTCAACTCATTGACTCACATACCGTTTTAGCAAGATTAACCAGAAACAGTCCCTGTTCCCAGAAAACCATCCCACCTCCCTTAGTTCCAGTAAGTGGTGGCTTGGGTCATGTTAGCCATGGCCGGTTTCAGGCTGAGTGGGCTGCAAGTCTCAAAGGTACCCTAACATTTGTACCCTAACATTTGTGCCCTAACATTCATACCCTAACAACATTGACCCTCCAAAGAGTCTCTTGTGAGGGAGTCAAAACAAAACCTGGCCATCTCACTTACACAGAGCCTACCTCTGGTCTACAAGCGCCTTGAGCATCTCTGCTATTCCATCAGGAGAAATGACATTTTCTGTTCATGCAGACCTCATGTGACTCTGCTGTGCCTTCTCATGTCCTCTAGCCTCTGCTCCTCTTACCAGCAATTGGGGTCCCCAAACCACAAAGGGTGCATATTGACTGGTTTACATGAATGAGTGGCTTCAAGTGAAGGAGAGGAAACCTTCTTCTCCTTCACCTCAAGCATGGAGGTAAAGGAGAAGAAACACCAAAAGATACCAAATCTTTCCAAAAATTTCTCTCCAATCACTTCTCTTGCCTCTTCAATTTCACACTCTGGTGGGGGATGGGATAAGAGTCACCAATCAATTTTAGAAACTGCCTCTGAAAACATTGCTTAGATAAGCAAACACTTCACTTTAGAAGGCATGGGTATAAGATATCGATCTGGTTGTTCTTACAAAGACAAATCTGAGACAGAATCAATTTTAATATCTTTTTGAACAAGTGACAGTCTTTGTATAAACAGGAGGGAGCCATTAGGGTGAAGATTGACAGATATTTAAGTAGCTATCAAGGCATTGAATGACCCCAGGACTGGGAGGTCAATTAAGTCATAGGATGTTGTAGATTCTGTCCCTGAGACAACACAGCTAGGGTCCATGGAGTCAGGAGACTCAGTGTGGAAGGGAGGGAAACCCACAACCCAAGTCAGCAAGAACATCCCTTCATCATGGAACTCAAAGCTGGCAGAGCAATCCCCAATTCTGAGAAAATGCAGAAATTCTCATTCGCATTATTTACTACAAGAGCTAATGATTAAGTAATTCCAAAATCAGAGTTCCTGAGTTGAGGGACAGAGATGAGAGCAAGAAGGAAGTCAGATGCAAGAAGACTAGGCAAGTCTAAGCTAAGGCATCATGAATGTGAATTAATGCCAGGAGAACATAGGATGGGGGGATATGGCCAGAGATTAGAATCTGTATTGTTTCCCATTGCTACTGTAACAAATTAACAAATCTAGTGCCTTAAAACAACACAGGTTTATTCTCACATAGCTCTGAAAGTCAAAAGTTCATATCAGTTTAACTGGGTTAAGACCAAGGCATAGACAGGGCTAATTCCCTGTGGAGGCTTCAGAGGAAAACACTTTTTTTCTTTTTTCAGCTTTTAGTGGCTACCTGCATTCTCTGGCTTGTAATCTTCTGGTTCACATCATTCTAATGTCTTGCTTCTGTTATCATATCTCCTTATCTGATTCTGATCCTCTCACCTTCCTCCTATACGATCCTTTATGATTACTTTGGGGCCATCCAGAAAAACCTCCCCATTTTAAAATCCTTAATCTAATCATATCTGCAAAATTCCATTTGCAGTACAAGGTGACACATTCACAGACTCCAAATACTAGAATGTGGCACATGGGTTACAAGAGGGGAATTACTCAACCTATCACAGGATCCAAAGTGTTAGAGTAAAAAAATTCACATGCCTTATACTACGTGATCACAATCATGGCCTTGCAGCCACTTACTGTCGAGATCTGACCTATCTTGACTGAATTCTTTCATTCCTTCCTCTACTCATGTGGATCCACAGCCTCAGGAAGTTGCATTTGTGGATGAACAGAATGGAACAAAATAACTAGCAAACCAGGCCAAAGGCAAAGACATAGCCAAACACTAAATCAGAGTTGGAATATATAGACAGCAAAGAGATTAAAGAACTCTAGGAGCCCTTAGGGAAAAGAGCCTCACAGTAAAATTTGTTTCCTAAAGACAGGTAGCCAAATAGTTGAAAATGGGTGCACAATCTGTTCACTGAGAAACAGTGCAAAGAGCTAAACAGAGGAGAAAATAGATGCCTGATTCCCATATAAGATGGACACTAAATGGAGAGTAGTAGGTATACCAAGGATAGACTTTGGAAATACTAGAGTGTGGAGAGTGGAGTACATAAACACAGCTGTATCAAATAAACTGCAGGTTTGAGTTTGGCACAGCCCCAGCCACAGAAGGGAGCAAGCATATTTATGCCCAATTAACTGCAGGCTTGAGTTGGCACAGCCTCAGCTGCAGAAGTGGGCAAGATACAGTTGAGCTGTTTTTCCTAAGATGTTTGCATTCAGAGAGAAGTGGTCACAGGTTCCTCCTGTTTCCATGAATTACTATGTCATAGCCTCTTCCCCAAGAAGAGGGAAAATGCTGCTCCACCTCATTTTGCTGCAGTATATAATAAACTCACTGGAGGTGGAGCAGACTGTTGTGCATCTCCATCTGAGCACCCAGCCTACCTGACCCCAGCTTTGTGCATGTTTGGTCTTCTGTCTGTTGTCCTTTCTGCATCTCCCATCACCCCCAGTTAGGTTTCTAGGACAAGCTCATGCAGGACATGAGAGGTGGTGCCCAAACAGGGACCTGAGAGAAAGGCAATGCCTGGATGGGTACCTAACTATGGGGAAACTTGAAGCCTGAGACATGGAGATACTGTCCAAGAAGTGCATGTATAAGATATAATAAGAAACAAGTAAGGTGGGGAGGAGAGTGAATTGAATACAGCCAGGTATAAAAACATGGGACAGGTGAGTCTAAGGACCAAGAGCTCTAAATACAGGCTTTAAAAGCTAAGCTAAAGATTAGAGGAAACAGAGTCCGGTCACTTCAGCTTATGCAGTTTTTAGATTTTTGTAACCATGCATTTGGGGTTCCCTCCACAGGCTTAGTAACAGACTTCCTGCTCTTACTAAGAATCCCCTACAGGCTGCCTTGCAGGCAGTTTGTAATCAAGGAGGAGATTTAGCTAGGTATCTCAGGACCCATCCCTGGGCCACTGACTGGTGCCAATGGGCCCAGGACTGGACTCCCCAAGATATGCCCTTGGCGTAGGAGGAGAGGAACAGGATTTGCAGAGTGCAGCACCACTGCCAGAGCAGGCAGGCCAGAGAGGGATTGAGTCACAAGGACACCAGCAGAGTTACGGCATTGGGCCTGCCTCCTAAAAGAGCTCAGCCCCAGCCAGGCCTGTTCCCATTCCCATGCCACCACCATGGGAGCACTCTGGCAATTGCTGGTGTGAACTTGCCTCTATCCTTTTTTGTGAGCCATTTGCATTCACATTCTAATCTCCCTGACCCACACACTGACAGTAATGCCAGACAGATAACCTAGTCTCTGGGCTTGCTTTGGGCTTACCCGCACAACTGCCACACCCATAGAAGCTGCCCAACTAAGTCACGCTGTGTACCATCAAAATGCTTCAGCCTTGCCTATGCAATTTATATCTATGCCTCTGCACACACTAAGCATGTCATCGCTCATTGTTTGGCTATGTGGGGGTCAAGAGCAGTTTGTGTTTTTCCTGAAGATGCAGAACATGCAGTGTGGGTATCACCACAGTTTGTCAAGCATCATGGACCCTCTGGTCCCAAAAATGAGGATGTTGAGACTGGAAGACTCGCCTTAGAACAGGGAACCACTGAGGCTGACTCCTTCACCAACCAGAGGGAATCCAAGGAAATGGCCGCTGGTGAGACCCAACCTGGGGTCAAATTAAGAAACTAACAGACATGGCAATGATAGTAACTGGTAGCCTGGGGATGGCTGGGAATCCCACAGCCACATTGCTGGCGGCATTGGTTATAATTACAATGTAGGTGGGTGTTGTACAGGGTGATGCATACTGGGCTTTCATGCTCAACCTGCATCCTATCACTTGGAAGAGCCACCCTGTATCTTTCTTTACCGATGATAGGGTGCACGTGGGATGTCATTCCTCAGGACTTATGGCTATTAACACAACAAATATTGGCCATGCAAAAGGCTTATGAAAATGTCATTTTTTTCTAAGGTGTTTACATTCAGAGAGAAGTGGTCACAGGTTTCTCTTGTTCCCAAGAGAACTGCTGCTCCACCTCGTTTTGCCACTGTACATAATAAACTCACTAGAGGTGCAATGAGCTGTTGTGTCTCCATCCGAGTCCCCACCCTACCTGACCCCAGCTTTGTGCATGTTTGGTCTTCTGTCTGTTGTTCTTTCTGCATCTCCCATTGCCCCCAGTTAGGTTTCTAGGACAAGCTTATGTGGGACACGAGACTAGACCAATACATTTTTGTCTTTATTAATCCCAAGTTTCTGAGGTCCTGAGGAACTTGTATAAAACCCCACAATGTTTGGATTTGAACACTGAGATTTTGATAAGCTTGGATTACAGGGAACCTAGGATTATAGGGAAAATTTTTAAGGGTGGGAGTGGAACATTCTCTCTTTGGCACAGATTTGAGAAAAAATAAGGAAAGGAAAAGCAAGAGAAGCTGGCAATCAAGTCTATGCATCCTGACCAGTCTTCTCAGACACTAAGCCTCCAAGGACTGGGAAGTGGTAGGATGAAGAGAGGTCAAAGTAGACTTTACTGATCACATCTGGAGTCCTGGAAGGAGAAACTCCAAAGAGATTGAAGGAGTGATAGGATCAACACTGGAAGAGGTGTCAGTAAGCCCATCAGAGACATGCTCTGGGTTCTCTAGAAGAAGGATATGTGTTTCAAGTCCCCGCATGCCTCAAATAGGAGGTACACAAGGCATCTGGAAGGTCAACCAAAGAACCCATCAAACCCATCAGAGGGATCACCATGGTGGTCCCATAGCTGAGGGCTAAAAATGAACTTCCCAAGGCAGGACTCCTGGAGAAATCACAAGTCTATTTCTCTCTCTCTCTCTCTCTCTCTCTATCTCTATCTCTCTCTCTCCCTCTGTGTGTGTGTGTGTGTGTGTGTGTGTGTGTGTGTGTGTGTGTATGTGTTTGATGGAACCAGAAAAGCAGAAATGGGGCAGACATTGTGGCTCATGCCTGTAATCCTACCTACAGGTAGGTGAAGATTGGGAGGATTATGGATCAAGGCACCAACTCTGTGCAAAAAGTACATAAGACCCCATCTCAACAAATAAAATCTGGATGCAGTAGTACACACCTGTCATCTCAGCTCTGTGGGAAGCATAAGTAGGAGGGCCACGGTCTAGGCTGGCCCAGCAGTAACTTGAGACCCTATTCAAAAAATAATGAAAGCAAAAAGAGCTGGAGGAACAGCTCTAGTGGTAGAGCATCTACCTAGCAAGAGTAAGGCCCTGACTTCAAACACCAATACTGACAACAAAAAGAAAGAAAGAAAACCAGAAACAGGACCATTTCAACAAAGAGGTCACCACTAAACCTTAATGTAAGAGGAGTAAATAACAGAAGTAACTTCATCTTAGATGAGGGAAACAAGAAGGCATCTTTAAAAGGTAAACACCTAAGGAGACATGAGGAGCAGGCATCTCAAAGAAGTAAAACAACAGATCTCTCACCAAGATAGTAAATGCAGCTGCCTTTATCTCACATGAGGAAGACAAGGAAGACATGAGAAGCAGACTCCCCAGAAAAGTGAAACAGCAAACCTCTCACCAAAAGAGCAAAAAGTAGCTGTTAAGTATAATTGGGTGGGGGGACCTCAAGAACAGGATGAGCTGACCAGACCTTCCTGGAATGTCCAGTTCGATAAGGTTTGGAATGACCAGATAGTTGGGTTCAGAGGGAAGTCAGTTGGATGACCTCTATAGTTTCAAGGTGGAATCGGTGGACGTAGTCAGGCAGAGCCCCATCATCTCCTAGCCTTCAGCCATTCCATAGCTTAGTTCTACTCCCTAACCCTGTCCTGTGCACTTGAGAGCTTTGCTGTGCTTTCAATAAACCTCATGGTTGCTTTACTCTTAACTCCAGGTCCAGTGTCTTCATCATTGACTTCTCCAGGACAAGAACTTGGGATTAGCAATCGGTATGGTTAACAAAGCCAAGACAACCTACAGTCCATGTGTTCACTCAACCACAGATTTCAACAGTGGTAAACTACAGGCTGCATCCACATTAACTACATCTCAAGAGAAACCTGCCACACAAATACACAAATATGAGCATGGTGACCTAATTGCCAAGACCAGCCCCAGGACTAGCATGAATCAAGGTGTTTCTACATACCCTTCCCAAGTCTCATGAGTCAATACCATTAGTTTTTCATTTTAAACCCAGAGGCCATGTTGAGAAAGGAGAAAAGGAAATAAACCACTCTAATATAAGTAGAATTTCAAATTAATCAAAAGATTATGTTAGGATAAAAGAAGCCATTTATACTGTAGGAAACTAAGATGCTTTTAACAGGTACATTATATTGTTTGCTTTTAGCCTTTCCATAATATCCGTTAGGATGGCAACTTAGGAAGCTAAGATCCTTATGGAAATCAAAGAAAGTATGTTTTCATGGAATATCAATGAAAAGATTTATTTTCTTTAATGAAAAGATTTAAACTCATCATCTTCATAGGGAAGTTGATCTAGAAGTAAACATTGCTCTGAACTCTTTATTTTTGCTTATATTAAGGAAGGACTTTTTTCCAGATATGGATGTACTTTACTCATCCAATATTAATACACAATAAGATTACATAAAGTTTCAATGAGATGATTCTTATAAATCATGAAGTGTTCACTAAATTTTAGTTTCCAAGTCTTTCTTTCTCACCCTTACTGCCACTGATTAAGTGGTTTCCCTGAAGCTATGTATTTGGTTATGCACAAAGAGAAAACCAAAGCATGGAAATACAATCTCAAATTTTTCCTAGGTATAGAAACAGGAAGTACAGAAGTGTACAGATGTTCTCAAGACAGAGTTGCATGTGATGAATTGTATCCAAGGCTCTTAAAGGTGCTCTATTCCATAAAGTATTTAAGTCATCTGCTCAAGTAACATGCTTCCCAGACAGTGCCTCTTACATTTCACTGAGGAAATGGAGTGGTATGGTTTGGAAATGAAATATCCCTCCCAAAAGGCTCATGTGTTTGGGGGCTTGGTCCCCAGCTACAGGTGATATTTTGGGAGGGTCTGGAAATTTCAAGATGTGGGACCTATCTAGAGGAAGTAGGTCCCTCAGGGCAGGTCCTTGGAAGTATCTTGCTCACAGTTCCTTTTTGTCCCTCTCTCAGCTTCCTCTCTGCCATGAGGTGAACAATTCTCCTATACCATACACTTACACCACCATGATGGTGCCAAGGGGCCATGGACTGGACTCTGAAACCATAGGCCAAAATAATTTTTTTCCTCTTTAAGTTGTTTATGTCAGGATTGTCACAGTGATGCAAAAGTAACTAACAGAAAATTGGTCCCATGACTGCAGTATTGGTGTGACTAAACCTGACCATGTGGTTCTAAAGTCTTTGGGACAGATTTGTGGGAGCAATTTAGGTGTGGAGAAATGAGATAGAGGAGCCTCAGAATGCTGTAAACAGAGCTCAATGAGGAATTCTGGTGGGACCTTAGAAGACCAGAATGCCAATAGGAATGTGGACAATAAAGGCTGTGTTCACAGGGTTTCAAATGGGAATGAGGGTGCTAGTCCTGTTACATTCTGACAAAGAATTTATCTACATTTGCAACATATCCTGAAACATTGAGTGAGGCTGCATTTTAAAGTAATGAACTAATTAAATTGGTAGAAGAAATTTCAAGACTGTGGCATATACATTGCTTGCAGCTTTTAGACAGGTTTATAATGAGAATCAAGTGCAAAAAGCAGAGTGGAAAAATTTGAAAAACTTGCAGTTTATCCAGAAAAGGAAGAAGTTTAAAGTTGTGAGCAAGAACATGGTTTTTAAAGAGATTAGTGCCATTAAAAGGAAATCACGGGTCAGAAGTGCATACTTCAGTGACAGCACACTTGTCTATTGGGAGTGAAGTCCTGGTTTCGTTCTCTGGTACCACAAAAAATTGCAATAGGCATGTAATTTAGTAGTAGAGCATGTGCCTGTAAATGTCCGAGGCCCTGGGTCAATCCCCACAGTAGAGGGGGGGGATCAAACTGGCCCCAGACCTTGGCTTTCTCCATGTGATGCTGGTTTCGTAGGCATGCAGTGTGCAAGAGTTATATAGCTATGGAGGCTTCCACCAAGATTTCAAAGGAACTGTGGGAGCCAAGCAATGTTTAGCAGGGTCAGAGTTCCTGCAGGAAGCACCTGAGAGAGTGATGCATGAAGCTTTGATGGTGAAACTGAAGATGCGGTGGAGACCACATGATGTTAGAAACTTCATTATTGTGAAATGTCTGCCAAGGAAAGCCACAGACAACGAGTGAAGACATCTCAAGAGATAGGCCTTGTGAGCTCCAGCTGGCAAGGACATAGGGGCAAAGCTGCTCGAGCCCTTTGGAGCTCACATCATGACATCACATGCCCCAGTGTCAGACATGAAGTTACAGGTTTAATGCTTGCTCTGCTGGGCTTTTGTATTGCTTTGGTCAGATACTTCCTTGCTATTTTCCTGTTTCCTCCTTTTGTAATGGGAACGTTTACTTTGTGACATTGTATGTGGAAGTATGTAACTTGCTTTCCCTTTCTACAGGGGCTCATAGCTAAGAGTTGCCTTGAATCTCAGAAGAGACTTTGAACTTGGGCTTTTCAACAATGTTGGAAGTGTTAAGAATATGGCATTCATGGAAATGGACAGAAAGCATTTTGCATTATGAGATGTATATAAGCCTCAGAGACCAAGGGTGGAATGTTAGGTTTTAGATATAAACTGTCAGCCATAAAGGCTCATGTGTTGGAAACTTGGTTGCCAGCTGGAGGTGCTATTTGGGGAGGTCCTGAAACTTTAGGAGGTAAGACTTAACTGGAGGAGGGAGGTTACTTAGAGCAGGTCCTTGGAGGTATCTAGTGCCCAGTACTTTCCTGTCAATATCTCTGCTTCCTGACTATCATAAGGCAACCATGTCTGAACCGCATGTTCCTGTCATTGTAATGCAATATCCAAGTACATGGAGCTATGCAAACATGGAGTGAACCATCTGAAACCATGAGCCAAAATAAATCTTTCCTCACTTAACTTTTTTATGTCAGACATTGCAATACAATAATACAAAAGTAATGGACAAATGGAGAAAAATTAACTTGGTAAAAACACAATCAGAAAGATTAGTAACTAAGAACCCAGGAAAACAGTTCCTTGGAAGCAAATTAAACAGTTGATAGTAACAGTAAAGTATATGGCAAGGAAGTATTAGGGTAAGGAAGGAAAGGGTAGGGGAATGGGGAGTGATGGAGCAGTTCCAAACAGGTGAAAAGAAAGACCCAGGCAAGCTATTTGCATGGGGATGAACACTATTGCAAGAAATTCATAATACCCAAGGGCTTGGGGACCAGATGGTGCATGAAAAGTTAGTTCCTTCAATGAAACTCCTGGTATAGGTCAGGCTGAAAAGAGAATTACTTCTAAACTCTTAAATCCACAGGAATCCATGAGTTAAGTCTCAGAACTCAGAATGTAGAATCTTGAATGAAAGGAAAACACCATAATACATATGCTTGTAAACATAGAGTTCCAAAACTGCAAGATTCTTTAGGTCTAATTCAATCATTTATTTTGCAAATGAAAAAACTGAGATCAAGTGACTTGCCAAAATATGGAAGTCTTTTTACTAAAGCTACAGTGTGAGCATATTTCCCTGTGCTTGCCACTGTTTACACGTCTATCTTCCATGGAATTTAAAAAAAAACCTAAACCTGTAGTTATATCTACTTTGCTCAAACACTATTTTAATTATACCTTCCTTCCACCTTTTAACACCCACCCATGTTGCCAAATGCTATTTAGTAGCCCTGCATGTTAAAATAACAAAATTATTTTTAAAACTTCAATTAAATTCATATTAAAAATATGCATATGTTTATTGTAGACATTTCTTAAAACATTGATAAGCAAAAAAAGAAGAAAACAAAAATTATAATTTTATTACCCAGCAGTAACTCACTAGCATTTCACACTTTCAGTTACTTTTTCTGTGTTTCATTCTTTATAGACATCTGATTTATGTATGTTGTATTTTTAAAGATTTTCCAAATTACTTTGTCACATATTATCTGTAATATTAGTTTTTGAAAAAGTAATAATTTGGAAATGCAATTTTTTATCATCAAGGAAACAATTTTATTACATGATAGCAGTTTATAGTACCTATATATATAGTGGGAAATGGTACCCAACCCTTCTTCTCTTTTGTCCTTGGTATGAACTATATCTGTTCATATCAAATCTACCATTGTTATCTTAAGTCTCAAGGGTCATTCTCTCTTCCTTGTCTCCCTTATGGTGCCCTTCAATTTGTTTTTACCTTTGCCTCCCTTCTCTCCCTCCTAATCTTTAGCTAAACTTTCAACCAGAAGTCCCATCAGTTATTCCCTTCCATGGACCTTGAGGTTGGGAGGACTTAAAGTTCTTCAGGGTCCTAGGTTTAGATGAGTGGTGAAAGGAACAGAAGTGAACCTGAGATTGTACAATGGAGATGATCATGAGGTCAATCAATGGTTTCCTGTTCATTATAGTAAATAATGATGTCATTACAGCAAATAATCATAAAGACAGTGAAATCTTATCTACCTGATAATGGTCCCTCATTACTGAAAAATTTTAGTAGATTGCACAATGATATCTCTGTTTTTTTCTTCTCACCTCACCAAAAACCCATAGTTTATTTCCACAGATATGATAGGTAAGTATTGAGAATAAAACAAAATCCTGACCCATGATTGCCTCTGCTGCTTCTAATAATTCAAAGAGATTAAGCTTTGTGGAAGATGACCAAAAAATAGATGATCAAGATGATGAAAACAGGGAACATTTCAGTGATAGAACAATATGCAAAGAAAAAAGAACTCGGTATAATGATAGACAGATGAGAAACTACCAAGGAGCCTGTAATTACTGTGAAGTTGGGACATCTCAGTGGATCCCAAGAAATGGACATAATGTTCCTCTGTGGGGTTCTTAATCTCCACTCCCTGGTCGCCAACACTGGATGTAAGAGGAGAGAAAAGGTGTTTTCACTTCTTCCCTAGAAGAGAGACAAGGTTTTGAGATTTCATTCCCCCTCACCATTTCAGTGACTTCCAATCTTCTCACCAGGCCAGAAAAATAACTATTCCTGTCTCCTCACACTTGTTAAAACCTCCAGAAATACACCTTGGAGGACACAGAAAGAGGACACTCAAAAGTTTAGGGATGACTCATTAGCCTAGGAACTAGAAGGACAATTAAAAGTTAGCATAAAATGGTTTTATAATGCTTATTCCATAGGGAACATAGAAGAGGGAGAGCTAGGGTTGTAAAGAACTGGCTGTGGGAAAGAATGAATAAAAGATCACACCAAGAGAACTAATTGCCCTCTGGGGATTCCTAGGCTCTAACTTTTCCTAACTGAAAAGTTATCAGTGCATAGTAACAAAGTAAAACCTCCATCCCCATGAAAAATATGAATGACTGCTTAGCTTCCTCACAGATGTGCTGCCTTCCATCCAGAATGAGACGAGAGCATGAGGTAAGCACTCAGCCTCAGTGAGAAGGTTAAGAGAATAGGGTCCAAACCTTGCGTAACAATCAGGACTGTCCTTAGATCTTCTAGGGTGTCTTTCTTACTGGGTAGACAGCCAAATTTCTCTCACGACCTTCATGATACCATTTATTGTTTCCAAGCCACTCCATGGAGTCCTTCCTGGTCAGTCATCTCATCAATAGTATAACTGAAATGCTCAGAATATGCAGATAGACGTTCAGGCAAATGAAGAAAGCAGGTCAAAGAGGAGATGAGTATTCTCTTGGCCTTTAGACATTTGTACTATGTTGGTGTTAAGAAGGAGTGGCGAAGGCCTGGGTTGGTAGAAGGTCCAAAGGTAGATGCAGAGCTCCACCATCTTCTCTTGATAGAAAATACAGTGAACCATACAGAAGCACAGTTCCTATGGAGCTAAGATAGGTTTAGTCCTGTCTAAATTTGGTCATTTCAATCTAGCAATTACCATGGATTGACTGTGGAAGGAAGAGCATGTATCAGACAGCCAAAACCATTTCAACCATGACTCCATTGATTTTCCCATTTCTGCTGGAATGGCCCTCTTCTCTAAATCCCTAGCCTCTGTTTACAAGTCAACTACTTTTGGGCACCTTCCAAAAGAGTTGTTTGTGTGTGATCTCAATCTTTTGTTCTTGAAACCCTCAGTACTTTGTTGCCTACAATTCCACTAGCATACTTAGAATGATCACAGATCAAAGAATTTATTTTTCCCTTTTATACTCCTTTCAACTACAGTTTATAAATATCCATTTATCACATATTTAGAGCTAAAAGAAATCTAAATGTTCACCTAATCTAGCATGTTATTCTGTACATGAAGAAAACGTACCTTCAAAATATTGCAATTAATTCAATGTTTCATAGATTGTTTTTAATACAGGTTGAAACACAGTTCTCTTTATCTTAAAGGCACTGGTATGTTGTTACTCTTACTTTTCATTTCTGTGTCTCTGTCTGCATTTTCACCTAGCCAGATTCAGCTGGAGTTTTCTCTGAAAATTCTGTGATGAGGACAGATGACCATTCTCTCTAACCTCCCTTCTAAGCTGAGCTTCTGGAGGAGACCTGACCATATTCTCCCCTGAAACCCTAAAACCTGCCACTGGACTAGGTACTACTCAGTGCTCAATAAATTATTATAAAGTTGAGAACAGTGGAATAAAACCTCTACTTAACCCAAGAACTGAGGCCGAGTCTCCTTACCAATAAAAATAGTCGATCACCTAAAAATAGAGTCAAAACTTTATTAGAATAAAAAGCTGCTAAGTGCCTGTTGTATGCAGAGCATGGTGTTATCCACCGAGTATAGATGACTAGCTAACTTCTTCAATTTACTCAAGTAGGTTTCCAGTAATTAGATGGTTTACCCAATAAAATTTAATGTGAAGTGGGTTTATGATCCACATTCTGTTGTCTTTCTGACCTTTATAGCACCTGTTAATATTGTTTCTTGTCCTCATATCACTGGACAGAACTGACCTCAGTGATGTGTACTTGCTGAGTATAGAGACAATAGCCATTTATGATTTATCTAATAGTTCCACAAAAAAATTCATATTCATTTATTCATCTTGCCTACCTCAAAATCCTGTGGGGTTAGCATTTTTATTCTAAAAATTTAGATGAAGAAACTGAAGTGCAGGTTGGTCACGTGACTTGCTCATAACAAATTAACCAAAGAGGCAAACTAGAATTCAGATTGTTTCATTTCTCATTCAAACCTTTTCCCACTCACCTCAAAGTACTTCCATGAAAGGCAAGGAACAAGAAAATCAACAGAACCCAGGCTTAGGAAATAACAACTAGGAATGCCAGGTCAACCTTTTTGTTCCAATGTGTCCCATTATAATCCATTAGCCACTGCTACTCCACATTAAAAAAGAATCCTTGCTTTCTTTCCTATTTTCCAAACACTTCCCCATCTGTCCCATTTTTACACCTTTCTTCCTTAGTTTTTCTTTCTCCTTTCCTTTTTTTCTCTCACATTTTATGATAGTTTCTTCCATTTTTCTACCCCTATTTTTTTTCTCCACCTATCTTCTACATTGGGAAATTACCTCCTATATAATTGTAACTGTGCAGGACCCTAAACACAAAAGATGCCCCAAGTAGGAGTTTGTCCTTAAGGATCTCATAGTTTATTGTCAGAGCCAAGTTCCATTTCTCCAATGTCTCCATTATGTTGTTGGGTGAACACTTAGGTTAAAAACCAAGCTTGGTGACCCAGTTCCTGCTCCAATGTAGGCCTAGAACCCAATTCAAGAGTAAAAAATAAGAATACTTTACTTGCTTCTCCCTGCTTCTGTACCCATTTCTCCCAGTTACCTGACCACCTGCTCCATGAGGAGAGACAACATGACCTGGGTGAGTGAGTTTGTACTAACAGGCCTCTCCAGTGACAAACAAGTCCAGTTTGGATTCTTCGTCCTGTTTGGAGCCGTCTACCTGCTGACCCTACTGAGCAATGGGCTCATTGTCTTCCTGATAGGGCTGGATCCCCGACTCCACTTGCCTATGTACTTCTTCCTCTGCCAACTCTCGGTTGTGGATATTTGCTACACTTCCAGTGGGGTCCCCCAGATGCTGGCACACTTTCTCCTGAACAAGAAAACCATCTCCTTTGCTCAATGTGGGACCCAGCTCTTCTTCTCCCTGGCCCTTGGAGGCACTGAGTTCCTGCTGCTGGCTGCAATGGCCTATGACCGGTACGTGGCTGTCTGTGACCCCCTGCGCTACATGGCAGTGATGAGCCCAAGACTCTGTGTGACATTGGCAGGTGTGTCTTGGCTTGTGGGTGTAGCTAATGCTGTGCGGAGATGGCAGTCACCATGCGCCTGCCCACCTGTGGGCACAATGTGCTGAACCACGTGGCCTGTGAGACACTGGCACTTGTCAGGCTGGCCTGTGTGGACATCACCCTCAACCAGGTGGTCATAGTGGCCTCCAGCATAGTGGTACTGCTGGCGCCCTGTTGCCTGGTCTCTCTGTCCTATGCCCACATTGTGGCTGCCATCCTGAAGATCCGCTCCACCCAGGGACGCCGCAAAGCCTTTGGGACCTGTGCCTCACACCTCACTGTTGTCTCCATGTCTTATGGGATGGCCCTCTTCACCCACATGGAACCACTTTCTGTGGCCTCTGCTGAGCAGGACAAGGTGGTGGTCCTCTTCTATGCCGTGGTGACCCCCATGTTGAATCCCCTCATCTACAGTCTTCGGAACAAGGATGTTAAGGCTGCTCTGCAATGGGTTGTGATGAGGAGATCTGAGTCAAAGCATTAGGGAATGATTTTCCTAAGGAAAAGGCCTCTCACTGAAGATGGCAGACATAGAAGATGAACCCTCCTCATGATGTGCACGTGAGTGTGAGCGTGTGCGTGTGTGAGTGTGTGCGTGTGCGTGTGTGTGAAAGGGACAGGTGGGAGGACCACAGTCTGCACCATGCCCTTTAGAAGTAATAGGAAAGTGAGATTTTTAAACTTGGACTCTATTTTGTGGTCCCTGGCTTGTTTCAAAGAAGACAAATTACCACCCCTTAAAAATGCATGCATCCTACAGAAAATTTTAAAAATTATATTCATTTTCTTAAATTAAAAAAAGGAAAAAATCGACTTAAATCATATGTGAATTAGAAAGGAAGACTCTTTCAGAAGTTAAGGCAGTCCACACAATTTATGTCAAGAGACTATTTCCTTATTTCTCACTGAGAAAAGGAAAAAAAAAAAATAAGCTGTAAGGTACAAAATTGACTGTGCCTATGTGATCAATGGTATAAAGGTCATGTAAGTCACACATGGTCAGGCCCATCTTACTGGGGCAGGCCAAAGTCAGTCAGGATCCCACTGCACTCCTGAGTAAGCTTGGGCCATGCACAGGTCACATGGGCTTCTTTCCCTTTCCAACGTTCAGAAGAGGCAAATGGCAATCCAGAGAGTCACACATTCAGGACCTCAAATATCTTTCTACAAGGTTGGAGCTAAGGATATCCTCTAGTAAGCAGCCAGGGATAGATTTAGAATCCATGCTGGACTAGAAGGCCACTTCACACAGTCAGAGGCGAGCCAAAGTCTTCAGTCAGAAAAGAATCCTGTTTCTCCATTGCCCATAATTTTATCTTCTTCTAATATGGCTCTGATGCTTGAGTTCTACACATCCTAGATCACAAAGGAATCTGTGATGGTTTTATCCTGACAGAGGGTTAAAGCAACTCTTAAAAAAAAGAATTAAGCACCTTGTACCTTAATTTTATAGCTCTTTCATTTGTTTTGCCCACAAAAAACAAATACAAAACATAATTTAGTTTAATTTTTAATTTCCAATTTTTTATTAGCATATACTTATAGTACGAGGGTATTCATTGTCGTAATTCCATACACATGTATAGTGTACTTTAAATAAGCTCACCCCCTCATACTTTTGCTCAGTATCTTAAGAAGCTAATAAAATACCTGAGGAGGAAAAAAGTAACATGTTCTTAAATTTCTAGTAAACTTTTTTTAAATTGAGATTGAGAATAAACTTTTTGGCATACAATCCACATGTTTTTACCATTCTGAAGTGTACCATTAACTGGAATAAAGCATATTCACAGTGTTGTACAAACTCATGCGTGTCTAGTTACAGAACGTGTTTATCACCACCCCCAAAGGATCCCCACTTCTATTAAGCAGCCACTCCCTCTCACAGCTCCTGACAACCACCTTTGTCTGGCCTCTCTCATTTAATGTGATCATTTTATCTCTACCCGTGTTGTGATATGTAGCAGTGCTTCATTTCTTCTTATTGTTGAATTTTATGTATATGCTATGTTTGATTCTCTAGTTTCTATAGGATGGACATCTGAATTGTTTCCACCTTTTGTCTTTTATTGAGGGTGCTGTGTGAACATTCATGTGAAACCTATGTCTTGAATACCCATTTACAATTCTGTGGGGAGGACAGCCAAGTGTGGTATTATTGCTGAATGTTATGTTAATTCTGTTTAACTTTTTGAAGAACTACTAAAGATGAACCATTCTATATTGTCACCAGTCATAAGTTAGAGTTGCAATTTCTCTGCATCTGTTTATCCTGACTATAGCCCTCCTCAGATGTGAAATGTCATCTCATTGTGGTTTTCATTTGCATGTGCCTAACAACCAGCAAGGTTGGTCATCTTTTTGTGCACTTGTTGCCTATTTGTATATCTACTTTGGAAAACTGTCTAGCAAAGCTTGTTAAGTCTTGTTTTTGAATCCTTCTATAACTCTTCATTTCTCTCTCAAAATCAGCAACTATCTTTTCCTTTTTCCAGTCCTCCCCAAACTTGTGTCTCCCCCACCAAAGCCTCTATGTGTAGGCTTTTGCTCAATGTCTTCACTTTTCATGGCAAAGAAATCTCAGGAATTCTTCCTCCTTATATGTTAGGGAGATTAAATTGAAACTTATAATGTACTATACTTTCCTCTCTTTTTATCACAAATCTATGGAACATCTAGCCTTGAGTACTGTGATATGCTAGTATACCTCTGACATAGCCTAGCTCCAAAATGATCACCAAACTACTGGAAGGAACAAACTCTATGTACAAGAATTTTTGATAAAATGATTTAAAATTAGAAGGAGCCAAGCACAAGTGATGATGTTGTTTGGATCCTGATTGAGCTATCAACTTTCTTCACTAAAAAAGTACAAAGTAGGAAAATAATCTATTAAGGTACATTTAATCATAATAATTAAAAAATACATTATAGGATGCAAAGAGACATGAAGTCATTGTGTTACAGATTTGTCTTCTACATTACTAAAGATTAAGCCCAGGGCCTCACTCATGCTAGGTAATTACTCTACCATTTTTTGAGAGTCTCAGTGACTTTGCCCATGTTGTCCTCAAACTCACTACCCTCTCACCTCCACTTCCTGAGAAGCTAAGATTATAGGCATGAAACACCATGCCCAAAAAATTGCACATTTTTAAAGGGTGGAGGAGTTCAAAGTATCTTCCTGTTTTGCCCTTTATTTGAGTTTTAGAATTTAGAAATTTTTTTTGGCAGTTGTCTCTTTAAAAACAGATTCAGAGTATCTACCGGATTCTGACTAACTGTTTGGTCTCTTGAAAATCTCCTCCCAGTGGAATCATTCTTGTGGTAGTATTACAAATGGATTCTGTGAAGAAATCAATAAGGTTCTCTACTGACCTCATAAAACTTAGTTTAAAGCCAAATCCTTTTCACATACTCAAGACACGAACTAATTCATGCCATTTTCTAAATCAATTTTTCCATAAGATGATAAGCAAAATGAGAGAGCTCATTCATAGAAGCTACGTGTTAAGAAAATATTAAGGCAAAGCTCCATGACAAGGGCCTGAGCAATGACTTCCCGGGTAAGACCCACAAGCACTGGCAACAAAAGCCAAGTAGGCAAATGTGAGGTCATCAAACTAGAGAGCCTCTACATAGCAAAGGACACAATTAACAGGGTGAAGAGACAGCTCATAGGTTAGAGAAAATATTTGCAAACTATACATCTGATAAAAAATCGAATGTCCAAAATAAATGTACACAAAAATTAACAGCAAAATGTAAATAACCCAAAGAAAAATACACAAAGGATCTGAAGAGATATTTCTCAAAAGAAGATATAAAATGACAAATTGATACATGTAGAAAATTGAACCTCTCTAATCAACCTAACAATACAATGAAATATCATCTCACACCTGTTAAAAAGGCTGTTATTCGCACAGGAAATTAATGTGAGTCAACTCCCTGTATCCTTATCTCAACCAGCAAAAACCCTTGTTCCTTCCTATTATGGCTTATACTCTCTCTACAACAAAATTAGAAATAAGGGCAAAATAGTTTCTGCTGGGTATTGAGGGGGTGGGAGGAAGAGGGAGGGGGCGGAGTGGGTGGTAAGGGAGGGGGGTGGGAGTAGGGGGTAGAAATAACCCAAGCCTTGTATGCACATATGAATAATAAAATAAAATTTAAAAAAAGGCTGTTATTGAAAAGACAAGTGAGGACTGAACTAATGAGCTAATGAGTAGATCACTGTCTACCATCCAAGAAAAAGGAGGAAGAGGAAGATGAGGAAGGACAAAGAAAGATAACAAGTGCTACCCAGGTGGTGGGAATGTAAATTAACATAGCCACCTTGGAAAATAGTATGGAGGTTCCTCAAAAAGCTACAAGTTGAATTACCACTTATCCAGTAGTCCCACTTCTAGATAGATAGCTGAAAGAATTAAAATCAGTTCATTGAAGCATCATTCATGATAGCCAAGTTATGAAAGCAACCTAAAATCCCATCAATAGATGAATGAATATAGAAAAATATGGTTTATATGCACAATGGAATACTATATGATTTTAAAAACAAGGGATTTCTGTAATTCATTATAACATAAATGAAATTAAAGGAGTTTAGGCTATGTGAAATAAAGACAAAAATAATATACACTGTTTGATCTTACCTATGTATAGAATCTTAAAAGATGATTTCAAGGAAACCAAGAAGAAAGGTGGTTATGAAAACCTGATGGGTAATGAAGGGAAATGCAGAAAAGGAAGATATTGATCAATGTGTGACATAGACTGGAGAAATGTGTTTTAGTGATCTATTGTACTTTTGATGACCACAGTTAATAATAATTCATCTTATATTTAAAATTTGCTTGAAGAATTGATTTTTAATACCTCATCTCAAAATAAAAATAATTTGGTGAGGACTGGGGCCATGGCTGAAGTGGTAGAGCACCTACCTAGCAAGCATGAAACTCTAAAGTTCAAACCTCAGTACTGACAAAAAATAAATAAACAAGTTGGTGAAATGATAGATAACTGGGTTGAATATTTCTATACATAAATCAAAGCATCACATCCTACCTCATAAATATCCACAATTGTTATTTGTCAATTTCCTATACCTGATTTTTCATATGGAATGCCAGAGTGAGAAATCCAGACTTGCAATTTATTGAGCAAGAAATGAAAACAGATTGCACATAGAAGGCCTATAACTTGGTGAGACCCTTAAAAATATTATAAATAAGTCTCAGGATTCAATCCAGAGGGTTGAAATTAATGAGTTAGTGAGGATTAGAGTTTGCCATTTACAACAACTAGTCAGTGTTAAGTAATTTACTGAGGATTTCCCTCTAGTTACAATAAACTTTAAAAAACTGAATATTGCATCTGTTTGCATTAGCTTTTGAAATAATAACATAATTAAGGGTAAAATGTAAAAATTATAAACAAAGATTTGCCTGTTAATTTAAAATGCATAAATATTGCATCTCAACTTGAATTAAAAGCATCTTCAAAACAAATTTATCTCAAAGTGTTTACTAAGTTGTTGTTATACCCACTAGCCACCTTTTGTTTTCATTTTTTTTTTTGAGACAGGGTCTTGCACCTTTGCCATGGGTTAGCCTTTGAACTCATGATCCTCCTGCTTCTGCATCCTGAGAAGCTGGGATTGTAGTTGTACCCATCTTGAAATTTTGATTTAATATTTCCAGGATGGACCTCCTCCCCACTCTCTTGTTTATAACTGTTTAAGCTATTGTCATTTAGGGTAATTTGAGAACCCTTGGTCTTATTATTCTGAAATTCCAACCTCCAAGTTTCAACCTAATTCATAAGTGAAAGAAGCTCTATAGATATTAATTATCATGGAAGAAAGCATTAAATCTTAGTGTAGCATTAGAAAGCCTTAAGTCTCAGGCTTGTTTTAGACCATGCTATGAAATGTCTGCCTTCTTGACTGCAGGATTTTCTTTAAAATGTTGCTTACTAATAATATGACCTCCAGCCCTTTTTAAAATGAAAGCAGTCAAACACTGGAGTTTTCTTTACTACTGACAACACAGGCACATTGTCTCACATGCATTGTAGAAGTAAAAAAGGATTTCTGGTTTTCATCCTTCATTCTGGGAGGTCTTACTTCTCTAAGAAATGACAGCAGTACATCTAAAGTTTGTCATCTTTTAGTGATAGTCATTTGCTTCTTATCATGTCTGATGCAATAACCAAGTGATCGCAGTAGATTCTAGGTAAAAGATAATTGAGGCTAGGAAAGTTATCAATTTATCAGTCACACTTTCCAAGTAATAAAGAGTTTTTAAGTGCTGTCTCTGGATCCATAGAGCTCTATAAAGCAGCCAGGAAAAAGGTTTACTACCCTCTTGTTGCTTCTGGAAGGCAGTGGGGCTCAGAGAGATCTTGCCTGTGCAAGGTCTTAAACTAGTGAGTGTGAAAGTCAAGTCAGAACCAGATCTTCTGTCTCTATATCTTAATACCTTGCCTCTACACCTCAGGTGCCTCTTTTTCATCATGCTATATTTATATGGAATGGAGACATTGTTTCTTGACAAAAATATCCCAGCTGTCAACTGAGATATCCCTGGCCCTTGAGAGCTAGATGAGATTACCAAACCACTTCTATTAATTTTCCAGGGCTGCCATAACAAAATACCACAGAGTGGGTGGCTTAACTAACAGAAATGTATTTCTCATAGTTATGGAGACCTGGATGTCTCCAGTAGGGTTGCCAGTAGTGTTGGTTTCCACCTTCTTTCTGCAGGCTCACACACCCTGATGTTTCTTCCTTTTCTTGTAAGGATTCTAATCCTATGGATTAGACCCTACCCTTTTCACCTTATTTGTCTCTTTAATTTCCTATCTCCAAATACAGTCACATTTTAAGAACTAAGGCTTGGGGGCTTCAAGACATGGATTTTGAGGTGACACGGCAACCTTCTTAACTCCTCAATGTGAAGTGGGTTCTTGGCGGTAGAGACGCGGCAGAGAGCAAGGAAAGTCACTGCCCCTGTTTGGCTCCAAACTCCTCCTTTCACCAAATTAAATCAGTTTATCTATTTTGTCCCCATCAACACCTACTCTCTTTGTTCTCCTGCTTGTTAACATAGAAATGAGAATCAGTTCTTGTGTCTTCCAGGATGAAGTCATTCTCAGAAGTCACTGAAGCCAGGCATATGGTTTACATCTGTAATCCGAGCTACTCAGGAGACATAGATCAGGGGGACTGAAGTTTGAGGACTGAGAGTTGAGATCAGTCCAGGAACAAACTTAGCAAGACCCACTCCCCCATCTCAATAATAAACCAGGCATGGTGGCATAGGCCTGAAATTCCACCTAGTTTAGAGACTGTAAGTAAAACACTGTGGCACAGGAAAGCCCAGACAAAAATGCAAGATCCTACCCGAAAAATAATTGTATTCCTTTGGATATATGCCCAGTAGTAGTATAGCAGGATCTTATCTTATTTTAGCTTTAGTTTTTAAAAGAGCCTCTATACTGACTTCCAAAGTGGTTGCACTAGTTTACTTTCCTGCCAAGTAGGAAAGTGTTCTTTCCACCTCTCCCCCCACATCCTTGCCAGCATTTGTTGATTTTCTTAATGAAAGCCATTCTTTTTTTTTTTTTACTTTCCATTTTTTTTATTATTGTGCTAGGTAGGAGTACATTGTAGCATTTACAAAGGTTCTTACAATATATCAAATATATTATATTTGAATTCACCCCCTCCACTGCTCCCCTTCATCCCTCTTCCCCTGATTCTTGAAATAGTTTCAACAGGTATCATTTTTTGCATTTGCATACATGTATATACATTATTTGCACAATGTTCATCCTCCTCCCCATTTCCCCCCCCAGTACCTTCCCCCTCCTACCAGTACCAGCCCCCTCCCCTTAATGATAGCCATTCTGACTGCGGTGAGATAGAATCTCAATTTACATTTCCTTTATGGCCAAAGATGTTAAGCATTTCTTCATGTGTTTATTAGCCATTTGTATTTCTTCTTTTGAAAACTGTTCAATTAATTTGCCCATATATTAATCGAGTTTTTTATTTTTTGATATTTAATTTTTAGAACTCTTTCTGTATTCTGGATATTAATCCTTTATCAGATCAATAACTAGGAAAGACTTTCTCTCATTCTGTAGGCTTTCTTTTGGTATAGGAAACTGTTGTCTTAGCTGTGCAGAAGCTTTTTAATTTCATGCCCTCAATTCTTGTTCTTATTTTCTAAGCAATTGATGCTCTAGTCATAAAATTGTTACCTCTGCTGTTACCTAGGCTTATATCTTCAAGGGATTTTCCTATGGTTTTTTTCAAACAGTTTCAAAGTTTCTGATCTGACATCAATACCTTTGATCCATTTGGAATTGATTTTTATATAGGATGGGAGATAGGAATGCAGTTTCAGTCTTCTACACATGGACATATAGTTTTCTTAGAACACTACTTGCTGAAGAGACTATCTTTATTCCAACATAGGTTTGGACTCTTTTGTCAAAAGCAGATGGTTGTTGTTTGGACTTATTTCTGTATCTTCTATTCTATTCCATTAGTCTGCATGTCTGTTTTTGTGCCAGTCTTGTGGTGTTTTTATTAATATAGCTCTGTAATATAATTCAAAGTCAGGTATTTTGATATCTCCAGTGTTGCTATTTTTGCTCAGGATTTCTCTGGCTATTTAGGGTCTTTTGTGCTTCCATATGAACTTTGGGATTGATTTTTCTATCTCTGTGAAGAATGACATTGGAATTTTAATGGAGATTGTGTTGAATCTGAAGATTGCTTTTGTAGTATAGCGATTTTCACAGTATTAATTCTAACAACCCATGAACAGAAGACATCTTTCCATCTTCTTGTGTCTTCTTTAATTTCATTCTTCAATATTTTGCAGTTTTCACTATAGAGATCCTTTGCCTCCTTAAATAGGTTTATTTGTTGGCATTTAAATTTTTATGAGTCTGTTGTCTCTTGGTTTATTATTTTGGCTAAGAATTCTAGCACTATATGAGAGTGGTCAGAGCAGACAACCTTGTCTTGTTCCTGACTTTAGGGGAGATGTTTTCAGTTTTTCCCCATTTAAGATATTGGTTATAGGCTTGTTGTATATATACTTTAATATGTTGAGGTATGTTCCCTCTATTCCTAGCTTCTTTAAGGTTTTTATCATAAAAGGATGTTGAATTTTGTCAAAAGTTTCTTCTGCATCTGTTGAGATACATGATTTTTGTCATTTATTCCATTTATGTGCTGCATCACATTAATTGATTTGCACTTTTTAAACCATCCTTGCATTCCTGGAATGGAACCAACCTGATTATGGTGTATGGTCTTTTCAATGTATTGTTGAATTTAGTTTGTGAGTATTTTGTACAGAATTTTTGTGTCTATATTCATCACAGAAACTAGCCTATAATTTGTTTGTTGTGTCCTTATCTGGTTTGGGTGTCACAGTAATAGTGACTTCATAGAATAAGTTTGGTAGTGTTTTGTGCCTTTGTATTTTATGGAATAGTTTTAGGAGCATTGGTATTTGTTCTTCTTTAAAGGTCTGGCAAAAATCAGTAGTGAATCAATCAGATCCTGGGCTTTTCTTTGTTGATTCTTCCATACTGCTTCAATTTCATTGCTTATAGTGTTTAGGTGGCTTATATCCTCTTGGCTTGGTTTTGGTAGGTCATGTGTATCTAGAAATTTACCCATTCCTCTTGTATTTCCCAACTGACTAGAATATAGATTTCCAAAGTATTCCCTCATGATTCTCTGAATTTCTTTGGTAGTATTTGTGATGTCTCCTTTCTCATCATGAATCCTATTAATTTGGGTCCTCTCCTACTTTCTTTTGGTTAGTTTGATTAAAGGTTGTCAATCTTGTTTATCTTTTCAAAGAACCAACTTTTTGTTTCATTGATTCTTTGTATTGTTTTTTTAGTCTTCATTTCATTGATTTCTATACTGATATTTATTATTTCTTTCCAACTACTGCACTTAGGTTTGACTTGTTTTTGTTCTAAGAGCTTGAGATGCATCATTAGTTTATTTGAAGTTCCTCTGATTTATTATAGGCAATCATGGCTATAAATTTTACTCTTGCAACTGCCTTTTCTGTGTCCCAAAGGCTCTAGTAAGTTGTGTTTTCATTCACATTGCTTTTGTGATTTTCTTTTTATTTTCTCCCTTATTTCTTCGGTACCAACTGATCATTCAAAAGTGAATTGTTCAGTCTTCCTGTATTAGAACATTTTCTGTAGATTCTCTTGTTATTGATTTATAGATTTATGTCATTGTGGTCTGATAAAATACAGGAAGTTCCAATTTTCTTGTATGTGTTAAGACTTATTTAAGTACTAAAATATTTATTGTGTCAAAAATTCTATGGGCTTGCTGGAAAGAATGTATATTCTGCAGCTTTTGGATAGAATATTCTCTACATGTGTATTAAGTCCATTTGATCTATTTTGTTAATTAATTGTGAATTTCCCTTGTTGATTTTTGTCTGAATAACTATCTGTTGGTGAGAATTGAGTATTATAGTGTTTGGGTCTAGATGAGCTTTTGTGACTTACAGTGTTTACTTTGTGAACTTGAGCATACTGACATTCAGTGTGTATACATTTACAATAGTTAAATCTTCCTCATGAATTGTTCCCTTTATCAATATGAACTAACCTTCTTCTTTGTCTCTTCTGACTAATTTTAGTTTCAAGTCTATTTTATCAGATATGCATGTAGACATGCTTGCTTACTTTGTGGCTGCATTTTGTTAGAAAATCTTTTCCCATCCTTTTAACCTTGTGTTTGTCTTTATCAGTGAGGTGTGTTTCTTGTAGGCAATCTTGTAGATGATTGGGTCTTGTTTTGTAATCCAGTACACCATTCTGTTTCTTTTGGTTGGGGACTTGAGGCCATTGACATTCACATTATTATTGAATGATGCATAGCAGTTCCTCACATTTTATTACTTTTTATGCTTTTTGATTCTTCTCTACTCATTTACTTATCTACCCAACTGGTGAGATTAATTTTTCCCATATTTTCATGGTGTATTTATCTTCCTCTTCTGTATGTAGAATTCTTTTGAGTATCCTCTGCAGTGCTGGTTTAGAAGTTATAAATTGTTTTAATTTTTGCTTATCATGATTTGTGAATGCTGGGTAGAGTGATCTTGGTTGCCAGTTATTTTTTCCGAGCTTGAAATGCATTGTTCCATGCCTTCCTTGCTTTTAAGGTTTCTGTTGAGAAATCAGCTCTTATTCTGATGGGTTTGCCTTTATAAGTGACTTAGCACATCTCCTTTGCACCTTTCAATATTGTCCTTCTCTTTATGTTTAATTTTTTATCTCTAATATGACATAGAAATGTTTTCTTCTGGTCTGTTTGGAGTCCTAAAGACCTCCTGTACCTGGATAGCCATTCTTTCTCAAGATTTGTGGAGTTTTCTGACATTATGTTATTGAATATAGTTCCTATGCTTTTTGCTTCCACTTCTTTCCTTCTTCCATGCTTATGAGTCATAGGTTTAGTCTTTTAATGCAGTCCCAGAGTTCTTGCATACTCCATTCATACTTCTTCATTATTTTGCCTTTATCTTTATCATCTGCTTTTTCTGTTACCTCTGCCTTGTCTTCAAGCCCTGATAGTCTGTCTTCCATTTGATCCAGTCTTCTGGAGAGGCTTTCAACTGAATTTTTTTATTTGACTTATAGTTTAATTTTTTTCAGGGTTTCTATATCTTTATTGAATTCCTCTTTCATGTATTCCATTGATTCCCTTATTTCATTTAGCTATTTGTTTGTATCTTCTTTGACTTTGCAGAGCTATTTATTTGTATCCTCCTTGAGTTCATTTCAGGGTAAACTCTTTGAATATTCTCTTTGAATTCCTTTAGTTGTTTATTTCTGTGCTCTTTGAATACATTGCTTGTTTGCATTCTCTTTGACTTCATTTAGGTGTTTCTACACATCCTCTTTCATCTTGTGATCAATCTTATCATCATGCTTTTCAGCTCAATATTTGAGTTCTCACCCTCTTTGCTATCATTCATGTCCTTTGTTGTGTGATTATTGACTGTTCAAGGTGTCATGTTGTCTTGCTTTTTGATATTTCTTGTATTTCTGCATAGTGGTTTGCTCATCTGAAGTCAAGTCTTTGGTTAGGGGTTAAAATCACCTCAAGTTTTTCAGTTGATTATTCTTTATGGTTTGGCAGGACTGGTTAGTAACAGAGTTGATATGCCATTGCTCACCACTGGCCTGAGGGTATAGCTCAGCAATAACAAATTCACCAATTCAATACTGGACCAGATACTTACATGAAGTAAAAAATCCGTTGGTGACATCATCTATTATGTGAAAGGCACTAGCCTTCTTATGTTACAGTGGGGAGTTAGAAAAATGTATTTGTGTAGGAGTTAAAAGTTGGATAATAAAATAAGTATAGATGAAGGAAGAAGTAAGGAAGAGAGAAGATGGTGAGAAGGGCAGTGCAGTGTGTGGGCTGACAGAAAACAAATTAATAGTGTGCAGGAATTAGTTCAATTATTGTGGAGAAAGATACTATAGTCAGGGGTTGCAAATGGAAAAAAATAAGAATAGTATAGAACAGGTAGTAGATAAACCACTAATAGAATGACTTGTTAAAGAGAGAAAAAATAACCACTATTTCTTCCTTGTTGGGGAGAAGAGTTTATGCCTGCTGGTCTCTATCAGTGCAGTGGATATTCTCAAATCTCTAGTCTTCAGATTTCTGTGTATATTTCTCCTGTTGTCTGGACCCCAGATTGCCTGGGATTCCCTTCTGGGTGTACCTGAATGTGATGTCTCATGGCCAACTAAGGCTCTGGACCATGAGCAACTTTTGGAGTGGGGGGCAGGGCAAGTCCTGTGAAGTACCAGCAATTCTCAGGGGTTGGGCTGCTCTGCTGAGATTTCGTGGGTGGGTCTGGGTGGATGCAGTAACAAGTGGGGTTGGGTGGAGGCATCTCCAAACACTGCTAGTGGATCAAGGAACACTCTGACACTCTCTAAGCCCATGTTTTCCCCTATACAGGCCAACTAGTGGCAGCTCAGGTTTGTGTGAAGCATGGGACCCTCTGTCTCTCATGGGCAGTTGTGCTTACATATACATGTTGGTCTGGGCAGTACTTTTAATGCTGTAGGTTTATGGGAAGTTCATGGACTTGTATGTTCCCAGACCTGCCTTGATCCCTGCTATGTCCAACCACTTATGTCGGGCTTGAGACCACATCATCAAGCAACTTCACCTGCCCTTTAGACCAGAGCTTGATGTGGGAAAGTGCAGCTGTCTCTCACGAGCAGCTGCACTAATGTATGCACACCAGACTGGGTGACGCTTTCAGGGTTCCAGCCGGTTAAGGGTAAATCTACTAGACTCATGTGCACCCAAGCCTTCCTCACTCCCTCCCACATCTTCCCTTTGTCTCAGGTTGGAATTCATTCACCAAGTGGTTTCACCAACCCTTCAAGTTAGAGCTAAGCATTGGATCTTCCATTTTACACTATGGGCTATTGCACTCACATAGACATGCTGAGCTGCATAGTGCTTTTAGAGTCTTTCCAGTTTTAGTGAGGTCTGCCTAGATTGCATCTCAGAGTCTCTCTTTTCCCCCAGTGGAGGACTCAGTTAATAATCAACTTATATCCAGTGGCTATGGAAAGCTTTGCTGGTCTGTGCTTAGCCCTCCAAACACATGCCCCATGTCAGAGTGTCAGGTCTTCATCACCAGAAACAAACAAAAATGGACTGGACTGGCTCAAGGAGTGAACCAGATGCAACCCACTTCTGAGAGGCAGTTCCAAGTCCAAACACAAATATCAATCCAGGAATCTTCTATAATATCAGTCAGGCTCACTTTGATAATTATATATGCAATCATAGTGTGAGTGGGGAGGTCGTTAATTCCTGAAATCCCCCTAATTTATCCCTAGCTGTGACAAATACTAGCCCCAAAACAAGAATAGTCTTCAAACCCAAAGGAAATGTTGTAATATTTCCCATTAAAGCCTGGGGTTTCCATCACCTACTTCAAAAACCAGGTGAATGAGATGCTAAAGAAATAAAACCAGATTTATGAGAGGCAATCATATCATAGTTCTTAAGGCAGAAATAATGACAGTACCTTGACCCAGCCAACCTTACTTGGCTCCAGTGTAACTGGCTCATTCCTTATTTCATTGGTAAATGTGACAGTTATCTCATTTCCTACTTCAGTGCTGCATGTCCTCGTGCATTATACCAACCTCTATAATGGGGACCAGTGGCTTTGACTAATTTCATGCAGATGTAATTTGAAATTGCTTTGTTTCACACTACCAAGTATTCTTCCATCCTCCCTTGGGGCTTCTGTGATACTGAGGCAAATTGTCCATGGGAACGTACTCAGACTCAGTGGGAGTTGGACGTCAGGAAGGAAATTAGAAAACTTCTAGATTTTCTCACACAGCTATGTACATATATGTGCATGTATACACAAAAACAGAAGAAAAAAATTGAGTCAGACATATGTACTCCTTTTTGTTATATTTACCACCTTTTTCTTTCTTTTTCTTATATCTCACACCCTTCAGACATTATGTTCACCACACTATCACAAATGCAAAGAAAAATCTATTTTTGCCTTTCTGCACAAACATGGGGATGGAGCAATTGGCTTCTCTGAAGCCCCAGGGTCTCACTCACAATGAATTAGACCAGGTTACCATATGTTTCTTCATCTCCCAGTGGGATAATTGGAGCACACCCCAGGAAATAAAAAGTCAAGAGTACAAACAAAATCAAATACAAAAGCAAAAAACAAGTGCAGGACCAGCCATGGTTTCAAATCCCTACTTTTCTTCCTCTAACAGACATGGCCCTTCTCTTGTTGGCTGGATTTTGTTTGAAAGTCCAAAATGCAGCACAAATCTGATATGCATAAAACTTAACTCACATTTCATTCTCCTCCAACCCAGTCTTCTCTCCATTATATTTTTCTGTGCAAGGCCAGTCACATAAGGCTGTAATATTTTTTATTAAAATTTTATTTAAAATCTTTGCTAACTTATCCATTCTGCTGGGTTTTAAACTCTTTGTTGATGGTCCTAGTTAGATTACATTTTGAAATATAAATACACTTTTAATTCTTAGTAATAATTCCTTTATCCTGTAGCCCTTTCATTAATAACACCATAAAATGGGGCTGAAGTTGATAATCTCATGAGAGAGACAAGCACAGAAATCATAGCAAGACAAATTTTGGTATATGATTTCCAAAATATGTTCTTGAAACCCAAAACAGACAATGTAAAAAGAAGGCAACAAGAATAGAATTTTTTTTAATTTGAGAAAGGGCCTCACTATAAAGTAGAGGGTGGCCTTGAATTTGCAATCCTCCTGCCTCAGCCTCCTTAGTGCTGGGATAACAAGTGTGCACCACCATTTCTAGTTGAGAGTGGAGCCTTTTCCAGGAAAATAAATACTTTCAGAGTTGCAAAAAACTGAGAACCTAAACACACTAAGACATCCAAGGTAAGATGGCAGATAAAAAGGAGGCCTATTCTTTGACACTGAGCTACCACAGGGACCTGTAAACAAGGAACAATTGCAAGTCAAGAAGTCAGGAGACACCTGTCTGTGTGAGAGATGGGCCATGAGAGGCAGTCATGAAGAGGGGAAGGACTGAACAGACCCACTGAGGAATTTAAGCATTAGGCAGTAGCACCATGGTTAAGTGACCCCACCCTCTATTTTGAGCAGAAAGCCCCATTGTCTGTGGATTACTGCAAAAACTGAGAGCTCTGAGTCATAGCCTATGGATTGCTCAGCCTCCAGAGGTGCCTAACTACTACTGTGATTTGCTGCCAAGTAAGACTGAGAGCTCTGACCTCAGGGTCTGTGGATCACTCTACACTCCCAGCCTCCTCCCTCCAGAGTGGTTTACTGCTTGACAGAATCTAAAAGCACTGAGACTGACATGAAGAATGCTGAGTTCTCCCCATTGTAATGCAGTGCAGAATTCGGTTCCCTGTTTTCTCCCCCCACTATCTGATATACTTGGGGAACACCCTTTGGCTTGAACATTTGTTGCTTTGCTCCCGGGTGCACAAACTGAGGAGCTTCTGAAGAAAGTGAGAAACTGTCCAGTCCACAAGACACAAATTTCACTGTGGCCACCACAGCTCCTGGAATGCAAAGAAGGGAAAGATTCTAAAGGGAATGCAGCCCTGATGTTGACCACATACCCTTGACTGACCTGGCCCTCAGACCACATACACCACTAATCTGTACAGTGGTAAAGAGTTGAACTGCAATACACTCTGTGCATGACCTACATCACCCCAGACCTGGCAGATTCTAATAGTCTGGATTCTGGTTTCTCTCTCTCTCTCTCCCTCTCCTCTCTCATGTGTGCTTGTCTGTTCTTCTCAGTATAATTTTCAGTAAAGAATCTTCTCCAGTTTTTTCAGTTTTTCTTAATTTTTCTTTTTTAGCATTGCTTTTATTTAATTATACTTTTCAAAGATTTTTGCTTTTATTTTTATTACATTTCTTATCATTAATTTTCTTTATGTAGTTTTTCTTTATTTTGTAAATTTATTTTACTCTTTTTCTTCCTCACATTCTTTCCTTTTTTCTTAGTTTGCATTTCTTTTACTTAACATTGCTTTTTCTTTTTTCTCTCCTTCCCTGAACCTGCCTTTATTTCATTCTTTTGTTATTTCTTTTACCTTTATTAAATTTAAGCTTCATAACTAATTCTATTTGGCCACTTTCTTTTCTATGGTTCATAGTGGTGTCATAGTTATCTTTACTTGATTTTTATTGTATTGTTATATCTCATATGCTTTGGTAATGTTGCTGCTATGGCAGTTTGTTTTCTCCTTTCTGAATGGTACTGGGAACTGATCCCTCAGGAGAAGACTCCCAAATAAAACTGGAAAAGATATACATTCCCAAAGATGCAGAAATTGTGACATCAAACACAAGAAATATGAAAAAGCAAGATAACATGACTCTCTCCAAAATTCAAAACTTCAATAACTGAATTCAAAGATATGAAAATGGTTGAAATCCTAGAAAGGAATTCAGAAGTCTAGATTTTCAAATGACTGTGACCACAAAGAGGATTCATATAAATAAGTCAATGAAGTAAAGATGTGAATCCAAGACTTGCATAAGAAATTCAACCAAAAGATAGAGATTCTGGGGGGAACAAACAGAAATCTGGAAACGAAAAGTTTAACAAATCAAATAAAAGCATCAATGAAAAACATCAACAGTAGACTAGATCAGGCAGAAGAAAGAATTTCTGGGACTGAAGACAAGGTTGAGGAATTATTACATTTAGATAGCAATAAATTTAAAAATAAGTAATTATAACCACAAAATTCAAGACCTCCGGTAGACAATTAAGAGAGCAATTCTATGAATCTGTGGTGTAGAAGCGGGTCTTGAGATACAAATGAAAGGCATACAAAATCCACTCAGTGAAATGTTTACAAAAAAATCATAAATCCAGGCAAAGAAATGGACATCCAAATACAGGATATAATATACACTACCAGAAAAGAACTTCTTTGTGTCATATTGTAGCTAAAATGCTGAGAGTATAGAACAAAGAAAAATCACTGAAAGCTGCAAGAGAGATGTGCCAGGGTACTTACAAAGGCAAACCTATCATAACAACAGCAGACCTCTTAGCACACACCCTAAAAACCAGGAGAGCCATCTACTGATGTATTTCCAGCTCTGAAACAAAATAACTGCCAATAGCAAAGTTAGTCTTTAAATTCAAAGGAGGAAAACCTTCCATGATAAGCATAAAGGAATTCATGACCCCTGGGCCAGCTCTGCATAAGACACTTCAAAGAATACTACAAAGAAAGGAGAAAGAAAGATACACAAGGAAAAGAGCTTGGAAAGAATAAACCTCACTAGAAGAATTGATAAACAAATGATCATTGGGAAGGAATAAAAAATTATTAATAACTCAAGAAAACATCACACCTCTAAGACAAACATGAGATAAATTATTATATACCTCACAATTACTCTGAATTTAAATGGTTTTAGCTCTCCAATTAAAAGATGCAGACTGGCTGAATGGATTAAAAAATAAGATCCACTGTTTTCTATCTACAAGAAACTCACCTCCTTAGCAAAGATATGCAGAGACTTAAAGTGAAAGGATGGAAAATATTTCAAGAAAACAGAACTTAAAGCAAGCTGGAGAAGCTATACTTATATCCGACAAAGTAGACTGCAAGCCAGAAGGGATAAAGAAGGTCACTACAGGATCAGGGATGTAGTTCAGTGGTAGAATGCTTGCCTGGAATGCACAAGGCACAGAGTTTGATCCACTGCGCCACAAAAAAAGGTCTCTACATATTAATATAGGGAATAATCCGTTAAAAAAATAAAACAAATGTAAACATATACGTTGAATGTTGGTGTGCCCAGTTTCATAAAACAAACATTACTGCACATAAAGGGAAAGATAGACCCCCCAATATAATAATGGTGGATGACTTCAATATCCCACTCTCACCAATATATCATCCAGACCAAAAAAAAAATCAAGAAACTGCTCCATAGATCAAATGGAACAACATGCATCTGCAGAATATTCTATCCAACAGATACAGAATACAACAGCGCATAGAACTTTCATCAAAGTAAGTCATATTTTAGGCTATAAAGCAAGTCTTAACAAATACAAAATATGAAAATGTTTCTTGTATCTTATAAAATCATAGTGGAATAAAACTAAAAATCAATAGAAAAGCACTATTCAAATACATGGAAATTGAACAATACCCTTTTGAAAGATCAGTGAATCGCTGAAGAAATGGGAGAGGATTAAAAGATTTCTATAATCAAATGCAAATGAAAACACAAATCACCATAACCTTTGAGATGTAGAAAAGGCATTTCTGAGAGGGAAGTAAGTGTTTAGATTGAAAAAATCAAAGAGCACTCAAATAAAAGGCCTACTGATACAGCTTAAGGTTTTAGAAAAATAAGAAGCCAAACCAAAATTAATAGATGGAAAGACATAATAAAGATCAGGAAGAGAATGATGGACAGGCTGAATTCAACTATGATATATTTTAAGAACTTTTTAAAATGCCACAATATACCCCCAATACAACAATAATATGATAACAAGAAATTAAAATTTCAAATGTTTTTAAATTAGGGTAGAAATTAATGAGATAGAGAATAAAAGAACAATACAAAGGATCAATGAAAAAGAGCTAATTCTTTGAAAAGATAAAAAAGATGGACAAACCTTTATCCAAACTAAATAAAAAGAGAGAGGACCCAAATTTTTGAAAAAAAAAATTAGAGATGAAGGGGGATATTGCAACAGATACTACTGAAATCCAGAGCATATTAGGGACTATCTTGAAAACTTATATTCTAATAAATTGGAAAATCTATAGGTGGATACATTTCTAGACACATGATCTACCAAAATTGAATGAACAGGATATAAAAAACCTAAACAGATCTATAATAAGTAGTGATACTGTAGCAGTAACAAAGAGTTTGCCAATGACGAAAAGTCCAGGACCAGATGGATTCAGAGCTGAATTTTACCAGACTTCATAATATACATGTATGAAGATAGAATAATGAAACTCATATAAATTAGAAGACCACCACCAAAAATAACTAACACCAGTGCTCCACACTATTTCATAAAATAGAAAGGGAAGAAGCTTTCCAAACTCATTCTATAAAGCCAGAATTACCCTTATAGCAAACAAAATAATGACACATACAAAAAAAGAAAATTATAGACCACAGTATACTTAATGAACACAAATGCAGAAATTGCCATTAATGCATATGATAAACCTACAGCTAATCCTACGCTGAGTGGGAAAAAACTGAATGCCTTTACTCTAACACCAGGAACAAGACAAGGGTGTCCACTCTGTACTCTTTTTCAATATACTGCTGGGTCTTAGCAAGAGTAATAATGCAAGTGAAAGAAATAAAAGAGACATAAATGGGGAAAGAAGTCAAATTGTCCCTGTTTGCAGATGATATGATGCTATTCTTTAAAAAAAAAACCTAAAAACTCTACCAAGACTTTTAGATATAATAAGCAAATTCAGCAAAACAGCAGGATACAAAATAAGCAGGATACAACATCAGTAACTTTTTATACCCAAAAAAGAACCCTCAGATAAAGCAGAAAAACAATCCCATTTGTGGTACCCTTCAGAAGAATACAATAAATGTAACCAAAGAGGTGAAAGATATCTACAATGAAGACAATAAAACACTGAAGAAAGAAACTGAACAGTACACTAGAAGAATGAAAGGAACTCTTGTACTCATGGATTGGCAGAATTAATATTGTTAAATGGCCATATTACTGAAGTGATCTACAGGTTCATGCAATACCCATCAATTGCATGAATTGATCCAAATCAATGTCATACCAATGATATTCTTCACAAAACCAAGAATAACAATCCTAAAATTCACATGGAAATACAAGACCTTGAATAGCCAAAAAAAAAAGGATAATTCTAGAAGTGTCATAATACCTGATTTCAAATTATACTACAGAGTCACAGCAACAAAAAGAGGACTAAACTAGTACAAACCAGACCTGTGGACTGACAGAAAGGGATAGAGGATACAGAAATAATTCCATGCAGCTAAAGCCATTATATGTTCAATAAAGGTGCCAAAAACATATGCTGGAGGAAAGACAGCTTCTTTAACAAATAGTGCTGGGAAAACTGACAAAAATTAAACACCAAAAGGACAAATAATATAATCAGTAAAGGGACAAATGAATCAGACAGATGCTTCTCAGAAGAAGAAAAACAAATGACAAATAATTACATGAAAAAATGGTCAACATCTTTAGATATCAATGAAATAGAAATCAAAACTACATTGAGATCCATCTTGCCCCAGTCAGAATAGCTATCATCAAGAAAATAAGTAGGCCCTGAGTTCAAACCCCAGTGCCACCAAAAAAAAAACAAAAAGGAAGAAGAGGATGAAAATAAATAACAACAAGGGCTGGCAAGAAGGCAAGGGGAAAGGGACACTTACACTGCTGGTGTTAATGTAATTTAACACAAACATTATGGAAATTATAAAGATGTTCTTTAAAAAAAACTAAAAAGTAGAACTACTGTATGATCAGATTATACCACTTCTGGGTATATACTCAAAGAAAGAAAAGTCAGTATACAATGCATACACATGCACATCCATGTATTGCAGAATTATTCACAATAGACAAGTTATGGAGTCAGCCTAATTGCCTATCAATGGATAAATGTTAGAAAATGTGGTAGATATATACACAATGGAGATTATTCAACCATGAAGGATGAAATAATGTATTTGCAAGAAGATGCATAGAACTGGAGATCATCATATTAAGCAAAATAAGGCAGACTCAGAAAGATAAATATCACATTTCTCCACAAATATGAAAAATTTAGATTTCAAAAAAGATATGAAAGTAGAATGGGGACTATTTAAAAAGAGGAGGAGAGCTAAGAGGAGACAAGAAAGTTAGGTAAACAGTGGATGTGAATATAGTCAAAGTAATTTATATACATGCATGAAAATGTCATCATGAAGCCAATTATTTTGTACAATTATATATGAGAAATGACCCAAGCCTTGTATGCACATATGAATAATAAAACAATAAAAAAAATTAGAAACTGTGGGGAACAGTTAAGGTGGGGTGGGGGGCCATAAAGGAAAGGAAATGAATTCTAAGAAAACGCTCCTCAATATAATGTTCATCTAGTCAGTCAGTTTGCCAACTGAATTGTGAATGCTGTCACAATCTAAATAGATTCACTCATGTCAGACCTTCACTAAATGGAGTTAGGACATCACGGACAAAGGATCTTCACGAATCCTCATGCATTTGCTTGAAAACAAAAACTATTACAACAGATTGCCAAAAACAGTCTTGCAGTCAGCACTACTAAGAATGTCATCTCCCAGTGACAGCCACCTGCATGAATCCCTGTACCCAATGAACATCTGCTTCAAAACAACTTGCGTGTATTCCTTTTTGTCCTTAAAAACCGTTCCTTGCCTCAACCTCTGTGTCCACATTAACTGCATCTCAGCAGAAACTTTCCATGCAGATACACAAAGATTCGTGTGGTTGCTTTCTGCAAACAGCAGCACCAGCATTAGCATGAACAAGATGATTCTGTCCCCGCTGAGTCCCAAGAGTCGATACTATCTTAATCCCAGAAGTCATGTTGAGAGAGGCCAAAAGTATGCAAACTACTCTGATATAAATTTGAATATTTATCAAAGAATATTTTCTTCAATTTAAAATTTCTTATGATTTTATTAGCATATAATAATGGTACAGGGGGATACATTATGATATTTACATATGTGCTTAAAATGTATCTGAGTTGGGTTCACCCTCTACATTGTTCTCTCTCTTCCTCCCACCTCCCTTTTTAGAACAATTTCTGCAAGATTTATTTTTCTGTTTTCATATATAGATACAAAATACATCCACCATATACACCCTCATTCCCCCTTTCTTTGTGCCCACCCCTCTCCCACGGGTACCCACCCCCCAAAAAGATTTATTTTTCCCTCCCTCCCCTCCATTTCTTAATTAAGTGTATATTAATAGTCCAAGGGGGTTTGCCTTGGTAGTTCAGATCTGTATATATCGTGCTTTTATCAAATTAACTCCCACCCTTCTGTTACTTACCCATTTTCTGTCACCATGATCCCCTCAAAGTCAACAGTTTACTGTGCAGTGTATTATATCATATTCATATGTAGATGGGTTGTTTCAATATTTTTCATTTTCTAACATTTTCTTTCTTTCTCTCACCTCCTGTAACCCCTCAGACAGACTCACAAATACAATTTTTTCTCTCTCTCACTATATACATATAGATATATATGTTTCTATATATACATTTAACTTATAAGTCTAGCTTCCACATATGAAAGAAAAAAATGAATTTTGATTTTTTTTTAGCTTGGCTTACTTTGCCTAATGTGAAGTTCTCCAGATCTACCCATTTACCTGCAAACAACATAATTTCATTCTTCTTTGTGGCTAAATAAAACTCCATTGTGTATATATATCACATTTCTTTAACCCATTTACCAATTGTGGGGTATCTGGGCTGCTTCCAAAGCTTGACTATTAAAATAGAGCTGCATAAACATTTGTGTGCAAGTGGTTCTATCCTATCCTGGAGTACATTCTAGGAAGATTATTTTTAAGATAAAAAGAATTATTTATACATAGGAAAGATGGTTTAAATTGGTATGTTATGTTGTGTGCTTTTTTTTCCCTTTCCACACTACTCATCAAGATGACAACTTGGGAAGATAAGATCATTACAGAAAAGAAAGGAACATGGAACATCAAAGAAGAATATTCAAACCCATTATTCTATCACATGAGCAAGCTGATCTTGAAGGAAAGATTGTCCCAGATTCCATATTTGTGCTTATTATTTATTAAGGAAAAACTTCTTTTCCAAAAATTGGCTGTACTAAACCATCCAATGTTAATGCACAAAAAGGAAATTACATAAGGTTTCAATGACAATTCTTACAAAACATTAAATTTTGGCTGTCAAATCTTTCCTTCTCTTTACCACCACCACCTCATAAATGGTTTCCCTGAAGTTATATAGTTCTGCACAGAAAGATGGTTAAAACATGGAAGTATGATCCCAAATTTTTCCTAGGTATAGAGACAAGAAGTAGAGCTGCATTGAAACTTTCTTGTGATAGAGTTGCATATGATGAGTTGTATCCAAGATGCTGTAAAATATTGTAGTTATCAGGAAAAGTAACATACTTCCCAAAGAGTGCCTCTGACATTTCATTGGGAAAAGAGGAAAACATTAATTCTGATGAAAACAGAATCAAATGGGAAATTTACTCCTGTCCTCTTAAGTCCACAGGAATCCACAGTGAGATGACTATAGTCTCAGTCTTCGGAATCCAGAACTTGAATGAAAGGGAAATTCTATAATGTACATGTTGAAAGACATCCAGAACTGCAGGATTCTTTAGGTCCAACCCAATGCTTTATTTCACAAGTGAGACAGCTGAGAGATTAAGTGACTTGCCAAATACAAGGCTCTTTTTTACTAAAGACTGATTATGAACACATCACTCTGCCTCTAGTCCACAGTGCTTGCCAAAATATATTCTTCACAGACTTACCTTTCATGGTATAAAATTCCAAAACCTATACTTACAGCTATTTTGCTGAGATGCAATTTTAATTATACTTTCCTTCTACCTTTTAAAACTCAACTATGTTTTCCAAACATTACATATTAGTACTGCAGAGTAAAACAGAAAGTTGATTTTTTAATATCACTATCTCAGTGTACCATGCCAATTATCAAGAAGAATTTTTAAATTTCACATGGATTCATACTAGAAATAGATAGATACATAGATAGATAGCTAGATGGTAGATAAATAGATAGATAGATGATAGAGATATTTTAAAATATTGATTGATAAGCAAAAAATTAAAAAATGAAAATTATATCTTATTACCCAGAGATAACCCACTAGCATTTCATAGTCACCTTTCTGATTCCTTTTTTGTGTTTAGTTCCCCATAGACATACAAATGTATGTATTTTTCCATCTTCCGAACAACTTTTTTCATCTGGTTATATATCATCTGTAATATTACAATTTGGAAAAGTAAGAAAGATATAAGTTTTTGCTAGCAAGGAAACATTTTTATTGCATGATAGCAGTATGCAGTCTGGAAAACAGTATCAAACACTTCTCTTTTGCCCTTGGTATAATGGGATACCAAAACCAAGTTTACCTTTGGGAATAAGCATGAAATGAAATGGAAGTCCTCTGATTCATTGTCATGTCAGCAAGTAATCTTACAGTTAATGAAATCTTTATCTTCCTAATATTGGACAATAGATTACACAATATCTTTGGGGGTTTTTTTATTTTACCATACAGTTCATACTCTCCACTCCCTGGTCACCAACACTAGATATGGGGGGGAAGGGGAAGGTGTTTTCATCCTCTTCCCTTAGAAGAGAGACCAGTCTCTGAGATTTAGCTCCTCCTCACCATTTCAATGATTTCCAATCCCAGAAAAATAAATATTCCTGTCTCCTAACTCCTGAAAAATCCTCCAGCAATGCCATAATGTGGAAAGACTCAAAAAGTCAAAGGGCTCATTAGCCTAGAAACTTGAAGGACAATTAAAAGTTGAGATAAAACCCTTTCAGAATGTTTATTCCATAGGGAACTTAGAAAAGGAGGAGCTGGGGTTTCAAAGAAGTAGGAGGGGTATGGAGAATGAGTAAAAGATCACACCAAGAGAAGTAATTGCTCTCTGGGGATTCCTAGGCTCTCAATAATTATCAGCTCAGACTGACAAAGTAAAACCTCCAACCCTATGAACAGGATGGACAACTGCTTCAATGAATTCCTAACAGATGTGCTTCCTCCCATCCAAAATGAGATCTGTTGTGCATGAGGTGAGCACTTAGTCTTAGTGAGCCCCAGTCAGAGAAAGTTAAGAAGAGATAGTAGTAACAGAATAGAACCTAACCCTCTAGGAGCAACCAGGACTGTCTTTGGATCCTCTAATGTGTTTTTCTAACTGGTTAGATGGACAAATTCAAATTTTCTCCTAGGACCTAGATGATACCACTCATTGTTTTCAACCACTTCATAGAGTCCTCCTTTCTGGTCAGTCATCTAATCAACTGTATACCTGAAATGCTCAGAATATGAAGATAGATATGCAGACAACCAAAGAAAGCATATCAAGAAGGAGATGGGTATTTGCACTATGATGATGTTAAGAAGAAGTGAAGACTTGGGTTGGTAGAAGATCTAAAAGTAGATGCTGAGCCCCATCATCTTCTCTTAATAGAAAATATGGTGAATATTCCCAACCATCTAGAGACACAATTTCTGTGGAATTACAACAGGCTTAATCCTTGATTAAAACTTGGTGTTAGTGGTTATTTCAATCTAGGAATTACCAGGGATGGACTATGGAAGGAGGCTCATATATCAGATGACTATAAGCTTTATAGCATTGACCTAAATAGTTTTCCCATTTCTACTAGAATGGCCCCCTTCTTCAATTCCCTCATCTCTGGTTTTCAACTGGTCTTATTTACTGCTATCTCTCAAAAGAGTTGCGTGTACAATCTGAATCTGAAATGCAGTAATCTTTAGTACCTCTTTGCCTGTAATCACTAGCTGTGCATATTTAGGGGATCAAAAACATTTGTGCTCTAAACTGCAATTTATATGTATTCATTTATTGCAAGTCTTTAGAGCTGGAAGAAATCTAAATGTGGGCCAAACCTCCCTCATTCATTATGCAGATGAAGAAACTGTGCCTTCAAATTTTATCCAATTTACTAAATGATTCATAAACAAATTTATTTATTTATTTATTTATTTTTGAAGTACTGGGTCTAGAACTCAGAGTCTACACCTTGAGCCACTCCACCAGCCCTTTTTTGTAATGGGTTTTTTGAGATAGTGTCTCGTGAACTATTTGCCTGGGCTGGCTTCAAACTGCGATCCTCCTGATCTCCTCCTCCTGCTGAGTAGCTAGGATTACAGGCATGAGCCACTGGCACCTGGCCTATTTATTTATTTATAGTATTGAGTTTTAAACTCAGGACTTTGGTGCTTGCTAGGCTGGTGCTCTACCACTTGAACCATATCCCCAGTTCTAGACAGATTTTTAATTCAGGCTGAAAAACAGGGCATATGTATTTTTATCTTGCTATATACCTTCAATCACATCTACAACTTCAAGAGGCAAAGGCACTGGTTCTTTCTTTGTTTTTACTTTATAAGTTCTATATATCTGCCTGTCTGTTCACATAGGTAAACTCAAGGTCTTTCATTTTCACAGTGACACTGTAGCTTCCTCTGAAAACTCTCTGATGAGGACAAGTAACCACCCTCTCTATCCTCCCTGCCAGGCTGAGCTTCCGGAGAGGGAGCCCTGACCATATTCACTCCTGTAACCCCAATACCAGCCGCCAGGCCAGGTACTACCTCAGTAAATGATTTTACAGATAAGAACAGTGGAATAAAACCTCTAATTAACCCAAAGAGCTGAGAACAAGGTTATCTATCAGTAAAAATAGTTTATCATCACCTAAAAACACTATCAAAATTTTATTAGAATAAAAAGGTGTTAGTGCCTGCTGTAAGCAAAGCATGGTACTTATCCACTGGATATAGATGACTATCTTAATTGTTTAATTTATTCAAGCAGGTTTTTAGTACTTAGGTGGTTTACATAATAGAATTTATTGCAAAGAAGCTTTATGATCCACATTCTGTTATCTTTCTGACCTTTATAGCACCTGTTAATATTGTTTCTTGTCTTCATATCACTGGACAGAACTGACCTCAGTGATGTGTACTTGCTGAGTATAGAGACAAGTCACTTATGTTTTGCTTAATACTTTCACAAAACTCATTAATGTTCATTTTTTTCATCTGATCTAACTTAAAATACTAACAGATAGGCACTATTTTTATTCACAAAATTAAAATGAAGAAACTCAGGTATAGGAAATAACTTGTACAGAGCAAGCTAGCCAAAGTGGCAAACCAGAGCACAGATACTTTCACGTCTAGGTTTTGTTTCCTACCCAGAGCACTTCTATAAAAGGCAAGCCAGCTGTCCAGAGCTCCCACCTATACTTCCTCAGACACCTCCCTCCATAGACCACTTCTATCCAAAACTTCTCACTGATGGAATAGATGAGAGCTGAGAACATCAGTGCGGTCTTTAGTCTTGTTCCAGCTTAGTTCCGAAGTGACAGTGAGACATGGACAAGTTACCTAACCCAACTCCTTGGATTTCTCGTTTATAAAATGAAAGGGATGAAAAGCTAGAGCTCTGTGGTTACTTTTATCTCTAGCAGTTTTGACTGGCTTCCCGGAAGGACTCCTAATTGTTCACACCAACTCTGAAGGTGAAGAATCTGTCTGCAGTAACAAGGAGTCTAAATGGCAGCAGATCCAAATGGAGCTACTTCCTCTGCTGGTTCAGGGGACAGCTCTGTGTACAGCCACAGGCTTCCTTGGCACTGCTCAGAATTTTATCCACCAGTTCCTGAGCTCAAGCCTTAGAGTCACACATGAGAAGTCAAAGTCAGTTTCTACCCTTAGAGGTTTCTACAGTGACGCCTTCTGGCCACTGTAGAGCCATAGCTGAACGACTCCCTCTCCCTCTACCACGAAGGGCTGGAGTCACTTTTCCAGCCAGGAGAAACCTAAATGGAATTATACTTTTCAGTTCTCTTGTCTTTGGAGCCATGGATCCACTCTGGCAGTTACAATGTTGATATATTGCATTTGTCCTCTGTTTAGCTACAGAGATTTGCACAAACATCATTTCATATGCAGTAGTAATGTGCATGTCACTATTATCCAAATGCTGTCAGTACTTTATTGTTTAATCATTTATTTAAACATCTAAATAATACTTACAACTCACTATATTAATTGCATATTATTGGGAAGGAATATCTACAGTGGTAATTTAATTACAAAACTTCAAAATTAATTAGTCAAATACTGATTTTGCCCTTCTTAATAGCACTTACCACAAACTTAATTAATTTTTTGTAATTAGTAAATTGATCTGTGCCCTAGTTAAATTATAAGACCCAAGAGAGAGCAGGACCCATGTTTCCATCTTTCTTGCTCACAGGTAGGTACAAAATGCCTAGCACACTTCCTAGCACAGAGAAGTGCCTTAACATATATTCACAGAAGGACTTTAGCTTTCTTTGGACAGATGGGTGAAATGCAAAGGCTTTGAGATGATTTCTTTTATTTACAGCTCTGGGAAAGCAAGAAGAGCAACAGAGTCCAGGCTTAGGAAATGACACCAAGGAATGCCATTCCACCTGTTCCCATATGTCTAATTATTCCATTTAACCGTTGCTACCCACAATAAAGAATACTTCCTTTCTTTCCTACTTGCCAAATACTTTCCTATCTGTATCATTTTATACCTTCCTTTATCTTTCTTTCTCTCTTACTTTCATTTTTCATTTCCTTTTTCATACTTTGTTCCATGTCCTCATCCCTTTTTTCTTCTATCTTTCTTCTACATTGAGAGATTACCTCCTATACAATTAAACTGTTCAGTACCCTAGACATAAAAGGATGCCCAAATCAGGATCTCATGCATTAACATGAAAAGCCAGTGTTCCTTTCTCCAATGTCTTTATTACACTCTTTCATAACCACGTAGGTCAAAGAACCAGGCTCAGGGTCACAGTTCCAGCTCCAATCCTAGCTTAGGACCTAATTCAAGGGTCAAAAAAAGCCCTTTACTTGTTCCTCCCTGCCTTAATACTGCTCTCTCCTGGCTGCCTGACCACCTGCTCCATGAGGAGAGACAACCTGACCTGGGTGAGTGAGTTTGTATTAATGGGTCTCTCCAGTGACAAGCAGATCCAGACTGGACTCTTTGTCCTGTTTGGGGCCACCTACTTGGTGACCATAATGGGCAATGGGCTCATCATCCTCTTGATCCAGCTGGACTCCAGACTCCACTTGCCTATGTACTTCTTCCTCTACCACCTCTCATTTGTGGACATCTGCTACACTTCCAGCGGGGTCCCCCAGATGCTGGCACACTTCCTCCTGGAGAAGAAGACCATTTCTTTCGCCCTATGTGGGACTCAGCACTTCTTTGCTCTGGCCCTTGGAGGCACTGAGTTCCTGCTGCTGGCTGCAATGGCCTATGACCGGTACGTGGCTGTCTGTGACCCCCTGCGCTACATGGCAGTGATGAGCCCAAGACTCTGTGTGACATTGGCAGGTGTGTCTTGGCTTGTGGGTGTAGCTAATGCTGCTGCGGAGACGGCAGTCACCATGCGCCTGCCCACCTGTGGGCACAATGTGCTGAACCACGTGGCCTGTGAGACACTGGCACTTGTCAGGCTGGCCTGTGTGGACATCACCCTCAACCAGGTGGTCATAGTGGCCTCCAGCATAGTGGTACTGCTGGCGCCCTGTTGCCTGGTCTCTCTGTCCTATGCCCACATTGTGGCTGCCATCCTGAAGATCCGCTCCACCCAGGGACGCCGCAAAGCCTTTGGGACCTGTGCCTCACACCTCACTGTTGTCTCCATGTCTTATGGGATGGCCCTCTTCACCCACATGGAACCACTTTCTGTGGCCTCTGCTGAGCAGGACAAGGTGGTGGTCCTCTTCTATGCCGTGGTGACCCCCATGTTGAATCCCCTCATCTACAGTCTTCGGAACAAGGATGTTAAGGCTGCTCTGCAATGGGTTGTGATGAGGAGATCTGAGTCAAAGCATTAGGGAATGATTTTCCTAAGGAAAAGGCCTCTCACTGAAGATGGCAGACATAGAAGATGAACCCTCCTCATGATGTGCACGTGAGTGTGAGCGTGTGCGTGTGTGAGCGTGTGCGTGTGTGAGCGTGTGCGTGTGCGTGTGTGTGAAAGGGACAGGTGGGAGGACCACAGTCTGCACCATGCCCTTTAGAAGTAATTGAAAAATGAGATTTTTATCCCTGGGACCTGTTTTTGGTCCTGCCTTAGTTCAAAGTGAATTAGAATACCTCAAAAATTCATACTCCCTATAGGTAGGTAAATGAAATATATTCACTTGCTTAAATAAAAGAGTAAAAATGACATAGCCGCACAGCAGCATATATGAATTAGAAAGGACAATTGTTTCAAAAGTCAGAGCAGTGCACACAATTTAATTCAATATATATATTAAAAATATATTAAAATATATCTCTTAAACTTTTCTTCAGTCATTGTGAAAAGAAAAATATTAAGCTGTAAGTTATAAAATTGACTTTGCCCATGGGATCAATCAGGCCTTAAGTCTTAGGTCACGGGGAAAAGTTTATATTAGTCACACGTGATCTGGCCCATCTCACCAGGGTGGGGAACACATACAGGGCTCTGGGGCCAAAGTCATAGTAAGAATCCCCACAGTGTTACTGAGTAAATCTGGGCTTTGCGTGAGCCACATGGGCTTCATTTAGTTTCTTCCCTTCCAACTAACAGACAAATGACAGGCCAGAGTGTCACATAGTCAGGACCTCAAACAAATATTTTTCTACATAAGCAAGTCTAAGGATATCTTGTAGTGGGCAGTCAAGGATATATTTAGAATACCTGATGGGCTAGAAACCATACCATACAGTGAGAGGTGAGCCAATGTATTCAACAAGGAAAGAATATTATTTTCCCATTGCCAATAATTTGTTTCTCTTCTTCCAGTACACAAATGATTGAACTTTACACATCCTAGACCATAAAGCAAAGCAGTGATGATCTTATCCTGACAAGTGTTTAGAAACAACTTTTTAAAACAAGAATTAAGTACTCTTACCTAAATATTACAGACCTTTGGGTTTTTTTTTACAAGAAACCTAAGGTAGACACGCGTTTAAATACCATGTAGCCATTTATCTTCACTGAATTCATTTAGCAACTCTTCCTTGGTCCAATTACATGAGTTTATTAGGAAGAAGCCTTTTACTTCCAACACCCTGGAGAGAGATTTCACATATTGCCTCCTCTTCTCAACTGCATTGTCAGGATTAAGGCTGATGGCATCAAAAGTCCCTTTGTCAATACAAATATGAATCCAGACAGCTTTGTGGAAAGATTCAAAAAGTCTTCTACCTCCAACTTAAGGTTTGATAATCCCTCTTTCTCTATAATACTTCCAGAAAACTGAATTGCAGAAGGAGAATAATCAATTCCAGTAATATTAGAGAAACCAAATTTTGCAAGTTCAACCAGGAAAACACCATTTCCAGTTCCAATATCAAGCACTGAGGCATCCAATGGAATCTTGTGTTTGTGCATCCATCATACTAGTCAATTCATACTCTCTTCCCCAAACCAGATCTCTCCTGTATCTCCATATTCTTGGAAAGTCTGTAGCTCTCTCTCATAGACAGCATCCCAATGCTCTCGGGTCCCCAGCACCAAAGGGACGAAGCTATCTTTCGCAGGACTCCCTTCTCGGGACCACTCCGCGGCTACCCAGACCTTTGGTTTATCTTGCCCAAAAACAAAACAAAACCATAATTTGAGATAGTTTAAAGTTTTGCTCAATATGTTGAGAAGTTGTTAAAAGTCTGAGGATGAGACAGGGAAACATCGTAAATTCTGGTAAAACTTTTTAACTGAGATAAAAGTCATGGAACATATGATCCATATTGCCATTTGGAAGTGTACAATTATCTGGCATATAGCATATTCACAGTGTCGTGCAAACTCATGTGTGTCTTGCTCCGGAACATTTTCATTGCTTTCCCCCTCTCAAATGATACCCCATTCCCATTAAGCAGTCACTCTCTCCCACAGCCCCTGACAACCACTAATTTCCTTGCTGTCTCTATGGATTTGCCAATTCTGAACATTTCTCATAGATGGAATTATAAAATATGTGACCTTTTGTGTCTATGCTCTCTCATTTACCATAATTTTTATCTCTACACATTTTGCAAGATATATAGATATAGATATATATACACACAAAGAAGTAGTAGAGTGGCAGAGTGCTTGCTTAACATATGTGAGGTTCGACCTCCAGCATGACACATACACACACACATGAAAAGCAAATAACAGCAAATGTTGCCAAGGAAGTAGGGAAAAGGGAATACTTTTTGTAGGATTACAAATTAGTACAACCACTTTGAAACTTGTAAGGAAGTCCTCAGAAAATTAAAAACAAAACTATTATATGAGCCAGCAATTCCATTTTTGAGTAGATAGCCAAAAGAATTGAAATTGGTATGTTGAAGGAATATCTGTACTATGTTCATCAATCACAATAGCCAAGATATGAACGCAACCTAAAAGTCCATCAAAGGATGAATGGATAACGAAAATGTGGTATATATGCACAATGGAACACTATACTGTATTTGGGTTTTTTTTGTTTTTCACTTTTTTGCTGTGCTTGAGGTTGAACCCAGGTTCTCACATGTAAGGAATATGCTCTGAGCTACACCACCACTCCACTACACAGCCTTTAAAAAGAAAGCAATTTTGTCATTCATGACAGAAAACTACACTGACTGAAATAAGTCAGGCATTAAAAGACAAATACATATGATCTCATTTATATATGGAACCCAAAAAAATCACTGTCATAAAAACAAAGAGTAGAAACAAAGGTTATGAGAAACTGGGAGAGATGAGGGAAATGGAGAAAGGGGAAGTGTTAATCAAAGGGAAAAAAACTTCAATTATACTGGAAGAATAACTTTTAGAGATCTATTGGTGCTCACTTCAGCAGCACATACACTACAATCGGAACAATGCAGAGAAGATTAGTATGTCCCCTATGCAAGGACGACATGCAAATTCGTGAAGCATTCCATAAAAAAAAATCTACTGCACTATACAATGACCAGCTAATAACAATGTATTAATTTATGTATTTAAAAACTACTGAGGAAGGATTCCAAGATGTTGGCTAGAGGTAGGAAGCAGAAAGCGAGCCTCCTATAGTGAAATCTTGGAGAGACGCTGGAGACACACTTTGCAGGCATAATCACCGAGAAAAGGCATAACTTTGACACCTCCACACCTCCAGCCAGTGCAGAGAATCTCCACTCCACATTAAACGGAGAAACGAGGAGGGCCCCTGGGGCCGCCAGTGGCCGGCGACCATACGGCTTGGGAAGACGCGGACCAGGTGAGCTTCGCAGTACCGCAGTACCCCCTCAGACAAGCCTGGGCCAGAGCAGCATAGCCCCCTGGACAGACTGACCTCCACCCGGGAAAAAAAAAAAAGAGAAACTGAGTAAAAAGCAGTAAGAACAGTTAAGACACGCTGGAAAGAGGGTGGGGCGCCCTGAGCACTGAAGATTGGGGGAAGGGAATCCTTCCCGGGACTGTAAATAAATAAGCCAGGCAGGCCGGAGAGGCTCTGGCGGGAGTGGGGTGCGCACCCAGCAACCAGGAGTGGGAAAGCTTGTGAGAGGAGGGAAGACCCACTTCCCACGTGAACTGTAAACAAACATGGCGGCCGGCAGGAGCAGCAGCACCGCCCAGTAAGCAGGAGCAGGAAAGCTTCTGAAAGTGGCAGTGGGAGGAAAACTTCAGAGAAGAGGGGGGAAGACCCACCTCCCACATGAAGTGTAAATAAACACACAGGCCTGACAACGCGGGGGCAGTGTCACCTTTCCCAGTGCTTGGAAAGGGGAAAGCCTGTAGCAGAGGCTCCTGCACAGGAGAACTCTGAGCAAACAAAGCCTGTGGGACCAGGTGAGTGCTAGCTCACCCCAGAGATCTGCATAAATAACGACGCCAGCTACAGGCTGAGAGCAGCAGGCAGGCAAGCCACAGTTGCAGATACCACTCTCAGAACTGCCTCCAGACGCTTTTTTTTCTTTTTCTCCCTACCTTTGATGAGAGAACAACCGAATTACACCTGCAAGCCGAAAAACTTACTGAAACTGTATTGCATTTGAACTGGGGACACTTGGTGGGGCTTTGTGTGTGTGTGTGTGTGTGTGTGTGTGTGTGTGTGTGTGTGTGTGTGTGAGTGTGTAGTTTTGTTCTACTTTATGCGTCCCCTTTGATGAGATAACTACAGAACATCTGAGGCACCAACTCCAGGACTGGAGATTGAGACGGACACCCAAATTATTAAGACTGAAACTGCATTGCATATAAACTTGGAAGTTTTTTGGTTTTTTTTTTTAATTTTCTATTTTTCATTTTATTTTAATTCATTTTTATATAGAGATATTACTTTCATTTACTTATTTTTTATTTTTTTTATCTTTGATTTTCAATCCTCTCTCTGTCTCGCTAATGTCTGTTCAGCTTACTGTCGATTAGTACACTAACACTCCCTGTTTATACCTTTGAAACTCTCTTGTCTGATACCTTGTTCTGCTTTCTCCCTCTTGTCTTTATATTTGTTTTCCCCTTTTCTTTAACTTCTTGCTTTCCATCTCAGCTCACTCTTCCATTCTAAATATTACCATTGTTATGATTACAAGCTAGAAAATATTTAATTGCACACAGTACAGGGACAGTAACAACACCAAGGACAATGACGGGAAGACAGAAAAAACAGGGAAACAAGTTTCCCCACAGCAAAAAATTAGTACAGGAACCAGAGGGGAATGAAGAGAACAGAAACTCAGATCCAGACTCCAACAAAATGAAGATAAACTATGCCAAAGGACCCAATGAAGCCCACAAGAATAATTTAAAAGAAGACATACTACAAGTACTCAATGAGAATTTTGTAGAGATGATACTGGATAGGGTCAACCAAAATGTACAGGAGACACTGAAGAAATTCCAAGACAACAAAAATAGAGAATTTGAAAAAGCAAAAGAAGAAATAAAGGAAACCATAGAAGCACTGTATAAACACCAAAGTGAAAGAGAGAACACAATGAATAAATGGATAAATGAACTCAGGACAAAAATAGACAACATTAAAGAAGAAAACTGCCAGGATATGGAAAACCTCAGAAAAAAAGAATGAAACAGAACTGCAAAACAAAATGGAAGGCCAATCCAGCAGAATAGAACAAACAGAAGACAGAATCTCAGAACTTGAAGATGAAATGGTAATTAAAGGAAAAACTGAAGAACTATCAATTAAACAACTCAAGACCTGTGAAAAGAAAATGCAAGAACTCACTGACTCCATCAAAAGACCAAACTTGAGAATCATGGGCATCGAAGAAGGAGAAGAGGTGCAAGCAAAGGGAATGCGTAATATATTCAACAAAATAATAACGGAAAATTTCCCAAATCTAGAGAAAAATATTCCCATACAGATGCAAGAGGCCTCCAGGACACCAAACAGACCAGATCAAAATAGAACTACTCCACGACATATCATCATTAAAACAACAAGTTCAGAAACTAAGGAAAGAATATTGAAGGCCGTAAGAGAGAAAAAACAAGTAACATACAAAGGTAAACCTATCAAAATCACAGCAGACTTCTCAACAGAAACATTAAAAGCAAGAAGAGCGTGGGGTGAGATCTTCCGGGCACTGAATGAAAATAACTTCAACCCCAGGATACTCTACCCAGCAAAACTATCATTCAAAATAGATGGAGCAATAAAAGTCTTCCATGATAAGCAGAAACTAAAACAATATATGACCACAAAGCCACCATTACAAAAGATTCTGGAAGGGATCCTGCACACAGAAAGTGACACCCAACTTAACCATGAAAAGGCAGGCAGCACCAAACCACAGGATAAGAAAAAGCAAGACAGTAGAGAGTAACATCAAGTTAGGTACACACAATCAAACCTTCAAACAACTAAGACAACTAAATGGCAGGAATCACCACATACCTATCAGTACTAACGCTTAATGTTAATGGACTTAAATCCCCCATCAAAAGGCACCATATGACAAAATGGATTAAACAGGAAGATCCAACAATTTGTTGCTTACAGGAGACCCATCTCACTGACAGAAATAAGCATATGCTTAGGATGAAAGGCTGGAAGAAGAATTTACCAAGCCAATGGCCCCTGAAAACAAGCAGGAGTAGCAATACTTATCTCTGACAAAGTAGACTTCAAACCTACATTGATCAAACGAGATAAAGAAGGACATTCCATACTAATAAAAGGGGAAATAGACCAAAAGGAAATAATAATCATCAATCTGTACGCACCCCATGTCAACGCACCCAATTTCATCAAACATACCCTGAAAGACCTAAAAGCATATATAAACGCCAACACAGTGGTTGTGGGAGACTTTAACACTCCATTATCATCAATAGATAGGTCATCCAAACAAAAACTCAATAAAGAAATCCAAGATCTAAAATATGCAATAGATCAAGTGGACCTAGTAGATGTCTAGAGAACATTTCATCCAACCTCTACACAATATACATTCTTCTCAGCAGCCCATGGAACCTTCTCCAAAATAGATCATATCCTAGGGCACAAAGCAAGCCTCAGCAAATATAAGAAAATAGAAATAATACCGTGCATAATATCTGACCACAATGCAGTAAAAGTAGAACTCAACAACAAAAGTAAAGACAAAAAACATGCAAACAGCTGGAAACTAAATAACTCATTACTTAATGAAGAGTGGATCATCGATGCAATAAAAGAGGAAGTTAAAAAGTTCCTGGAAGTCAATGAAAATGAAAACACAACCTACTGGAACCTATGGGACACAGCTTAAGGCAGTCTTGAGAGGAAAGTTTATAGCCATGAGTGCATATATTAAAAAGACTGAAAGATCCCAAATCAATGACCTAATGATACATCTCAAACTCCTAGAAAAACAAGAACAAGCAAATCCCAAAACAAATAGAAGGAGAGAAATAATAAAAATAAGAGCTGAAATCAACGAAATAGAAACCAAAAAAACCATACAAAGAATTAATGAAACAAAAAGTTGGTTCTTTGAAAAAATAAACAAGATCAACACACCCCTGGCAAACCTGACTAAAATGAGGAGAGAAAAAACCCAAATTAGTAGAATTAGGAATGCAAAAGGGGAGATAACAACAAACACCATGGAAGTCCAGGAAATCATCAGAGACTACTTTGAGAACCTATATTCAAATAAATTTGAAAATCTAAAAGAAATGGACAGATTTCTAGATACATATGATCATCCAAAACTGAACCAAGAGGAAATTAATCACCTGAATAGATCTATAACACAAAATGAAATTGAAGCAGCAATCAAGAGTCTCCCCAAAAAGAAAAGTCCAGGACCTGATGGATTCTCTGCTGAATTCTATCAGACCTTTAAAGAAGAACTGATACCAACCCTCCTTAAACTGTTCCACGAAATAGAAAGGGAAGGAAAACTGCCAAACACATTTTATGAAGCCAGTATTACACTTATCCCAAAACCAGGCAAAGACACCTCCAAAAAGGAGAACTATAGGCCAATCTCCTTAATGAACATTGATGCAAAAATCCTCAACAAAATAATGGCAAACCGAATTCAGCAACACATCAAAAAGATTATTCACCACGACCAAGTAGGCTTCATCCCAGGGATGCAGGGGTGGTTCAACATACGAAAATCAATAAACGTAATAAACCACATTAACAGAAGCAAAGACAAAAACCACTTGATCATCTCAATAGATGCAGAAAAAGCCTTTGATAAGATCCAACATCATTTCATGATAAAAGCTCTAAGAAAACTAGGAATAGAAGGAAAGTTCCTCAACATTATAAAAGCTATATATGACAAACCTACAGCCAGCATTACACTTAACGGAGAAAAACTAAAACCATTCCCTCTAAAATCAGGAACCAGACAAGGATGCCCACTATCTCCACTCCTATTCAACATAGTACTGGAATTCCTAGCCAGAGCAATTAGGCAAGAAGAAGGAATAAAAGGAATACAAATAGGTAAAGAAACTGTCAAAATATCCCTATTTGCAGACAACATGATCCTATACATTAAAGACCCAAAAAACTCTACTCAGAAGCTTCTAGACATCATCAACAGCTATAGCAAGGTAGCAGGATATAAAATCAACATAGAAAAATTATTAGCATTTCTATACACTAACAATGAGCAAACGGAAAAAGAATGTATGAAAACAATTCCATTTACAATAGCCTCAAAAAAAATCAAATACCTAGGTGTAAACCTAACAAAAGATGTGAAAGACCTCTACAAGGAAAACTATACACTTCTGAAGAAAGAGATTGAGGAAGACTATAGAGAGTGGAGAGATCTCCCATGCTCATGGATTGGTAGAATCAACATAGTAAAAATGTCGATACTCCCAAAAGTAATCTACATGTTTAATGCAATTCCCATCAAAATTCCAATGACATTCATTAAAGAGATCGAAAAATCTACTGTTAAATTTATATGGAAACACAAGAGGCCACGAATAGCCAAGGCAATACTCAGTCAAAAGAACAATGCAGGAGGTATCACAATACCTGACTTCAAACTATATTACAAAGCAATAACAATAAAAACAGCATGGTACTGGCACAAAAACAGACATGAAGACCAGTGGAACAGAATAGAAGACCCAGATATGAAGCCACACAACTATAAGCAACTTATCTTTGACAAAGGAGCTAAAAATATACGATGGAGAAATAGCAGCCTCTTCAACAAAAACTGCTGGGAAAACTCGTTAGCAGTCTGCAAAAAACTGAAACTAGATCCATGTATATCACCCTATACCAAGATTAACTCAAAATGGATCAAGGATCTTAATATCAGACCCCAAACTCTTAAGTTGATACAGGAAAGAGAAGGAAATACTCTGGAGTTAGTAGGTATACGTAAGAACTTTCTCAATGAAACCCCAGCAGCACAGCAACTAAGAGATAGCATAGATAAATGGGACCTCATAAAACTAAAAAGCTTCTGTTCATCAAAAGAAATGGTCTCTAAACTGAAGAGACAACCCACAGAGTGGGAGAAAATATTTGCCAACTATACATCAGACAAAGGACTGATAACCAGAATATACAGGGAACTTAAAAAACTAAATTCTCCCAAAACTAATGAACCAATAAAGAGATGGGCAAGTGAACTAAACAGAACTTTCTCAAAAGAAGAAATTCAAATGGCCAGAAAACACATGAAAAAATGCTCACCATCTCTAGCAATAAAGGAAATGCAAATTAAAACCACGCTAAGATTCCACCTCACCCCTGTTAGAATAGCCATCATCAGCAACACCACCAACAACAGGTGTTGGCGAGGATGCGGGGAAAAAGGAACCCTCTTACACTGTTGGTGGGAATGTAGACTAGTACAACCACTCTGGAAAAAAATTTGGAGGCTACTTAAAAAGCTGGACATCGATCTACCATTTGATCCAGCAATACCACTCTTGGGGATATACCCAAAAGACTGTTACTCCAGAGGCACCTGCACATCCATGTTTATTGCGGCACTATTCACAATAGCCAAGTTATGGAAACAGCCAAGATGCCCCACTACTGACGAATGGATTAAGAAAATGTGGTATCTATACACAATGGAATTTTATGCAGCCATGAAGAAGAACGAAATGTTATCATTCGCTGGTAAATGGATGGAATTGGAGAACATCATTCTGAGTGAGGTTAGCCTGGCCCAAAAGACCAAAAATCGTATGTTCTCCCTCATATGTGGACATTAGATCAAGGGCAAACACAACAAGGGGATTGGACTATGAACACATGATAAAAGCGAGAGCACACAGGAAGGGGTGAGGATAGGTAAGACACCTAAAAAACTAGCTAGCATTTGTTGCCCTTAACGCAGAGAAACTAAAACAGATACCTTAAAAGCAACTGAGGCCAATAGGAAAAGGGGAACAGGTACTAGAGAAAAGGTTAGATCAAAAAGAATTAACCTAGAAGGTAACACCCACGCACAGGAAATCAATGTGAGTCAATGCCCTGTACAGCTATCCTTATCTCAACCAGCAAAAACCCTTGTTCCTTCCTATTATGGCTTATACTCTCTCTACAACAAAATTAGAAATAAGGGCAAAATAGTTTCTGCTGGGTATTGGGGGGGGAGGGAGGGGGTGGAGTGGGTGGTAAGGGAGGGGGTGGGGGCAGGGGGGAGAATTGAACCAAGCCTTGTATGCACATATGAATAATGAAAGAAAAAGGAAAAAAAATAAATAAATAAAAATAAATAAATAAATAAAAACTACTGAGGAATTAATTTATTTATAACATTCCCAAGACAAAAAATAAGGTGATAAATGTGTTATTGATGATTTATAATGATGTTATGGAGGTTGCTTTAATATTTTTACAACGCATACATAAATCAAAGCATTACATTGTACTTCATATCATCTAAGAGGAGAAAAAAGGAGTTTTTCCTATAACATATAAGATAAAACTTCTGGGAAATGTGAGGCCCTCTAGTGTTGGTGTGGTTTTTGCTAAGTAAGTATCTCCTTATGCATTTTGGAGACAAAATTACATTCAAATCCCTCCCTGCCCACTGTAAAATGAACACTATCACTTGATGCAATTTATCCTCAATCTAAATCCACACAACTCTAATCATACTATTCAGAAAGAAGAAAAATCTCATTCCGATAGTCTTCCCTACACATTGCTGAGTGCACCTACACTTACTTCACAGTACTTCCTTCTAATATATAAACAGACACTCCAGAGGCTAAAATCTGTAAGAAATCAGTAAGATAGTTGAATGCTGAAATGAAAGAGCTCACTAACAATATAGAATAACAAATAAAAAATTAAAAACACAGGCCTCTACTTTCAAGCATGAAGGTCCAGAATTACCCAGCTATCAAAAGCAAATATAAACTAAAAAAACAACTAAACACTATTGTTTTTTGGATATTTAAAAACAAGCATCTCAATTAGAAGGAAAAATAATGAGATGTCTTTTTTAATCACTCAGATTTCCTGCCAGGAAGTAATATCCAGGTTGTGGCATTAGGAGAAGGAATTCAAGCATAGCCTGGAAATTTCACTCAGTTAAGGACGCAAAGATTGGAGCTTGAAGATGGTAAGGAGAACAGCAGAGCTCCAAGAAGGAGTGCTGCACAGGAAAAAGTTCCAGAGATCAGCTTTTGAGTCTTTGGCTAAACATCTGTCTGTGTGAGAAGTGTGAAACCACACAAGACTGGGGAAGAACTTCTAAGGAAAGGAAACTTATTGGAGCACTAGGAAATAAGCAACTCTCAGGTGTCACATGGGCCAGTATTCATCTTAGCACTCTTCAACTACAGTGAGGAAACATTGAATATATAGAGCATTCCTTATGAATGGCAGAAAACCTAAACCTTTGGAAGGGAAATGACCTCACTACATATACAAAAATAACATGAAGTGGATAAGAGACCTTAATGTAAGGGCTAAAAATTGTAAAACATTTAGACAAAAAAAGAAAATCTTTGTTTGTGATGGCAAATATTTCTTATGTAGGAAAAAAATCATGAACCACAAAAGAGAAAAAAAACTTTTCCCTTTTTTTTTTATTGTTGTATTATTGTTGTACTGGAGGTACATTGTGACATTTACAAAAGTTCTTACAATGTATCATAGTTGAATTCACCCCACCATCATTCTCCTTTACCTACCTCCCCCTTTCCTGGAATAGTTTCAACAGGTCATTTTGCCATTTTTGTACATGAGTACATATTTCCACCACATTCACCCTCCTACACCCTTTCCTTATATCCTCCCCACTCCCACTGCTACTAACCCCCAGACAGAATCTGTTTCACCTTTCTGTTCTGTGTTTTTGGAACAAAAACATTTTTGTTTGCTTAAAGTAGCTATACAAGGTGTCATTTTCATTGTGACATTTCCATGTACATATGTATTATAACTTCAATTGGTTCATCCCCTCTATTTTTCTGCATTCTACCTTGGTCCCCTTCTTATGGTGATTTCACCAAGTTTAAAAATTCTTTATTCATTCTTGCATAGAAAGTATATCAACCATATTCACCATCTTAACTTTCTTCTTTTATCCTCCCTCTGCTGTTAGTGACCCCACCTGTTAGGAAAAAAATTATATGGTCCTATAAAGTATTTTTTTATATAGAGACAATTACATTATATTTACTAACAAACTGTTAACATTGATTATCTCTAACATAAAGTATAATGTAGCAAAGAATGAGGAAGAATGGAAGCATCTTATTTTTCCTTAAGATTTTGTATGCTATTTAAATTTTCAATTTTTACTTTCTCAACAATAAAAATACATTTTAAAATGTATGTTCTGTAAAATATGTTGGTAGTACTCTCAGAATAAGACCTCAGCATAGGGGACTCTGGGGAAGAAACTTTGGGAACAGTTAAGGTGGAGATCAACAATGGAAAAGATTTTCTTGGGATTCCCCTCTTTCCTTCATGAGTCATAGCTCTTTGGTTTCTCTAGACCCTTAGATGAAACAGTTAATTTTAAGAAATCTCTTCAATATGATGTTCATTCAGTCAGTTAGCTCACCAACTATATTGCTATTACATATATATATACAGTTTTATATATATATATATGAATGCTATCATAATCTAAATAGAGTTACTTATGTCAGACCCTAATTAAATGGAATTAGGACATTGTGGACAGAAGGATCCTCATATGTATTTGTTTGTGGGCAAAAATTATCATGACAGATGCTGTCAAAAGCACAGCCTTGTAGTTAAAGCCACGTCTATGAGGGTGTCCTGTTCTGAAACAGCCAGCTCTAACTGCAACTTTGCAAGTAGCCTCAGTAAACCACAACCACGTCTATGAATGCCATCTCCTAGCAACAGCCAGTATACACATCACCACCTGCATGAGCCCCAGTAACCAATGAACTTTTGTTTGAAAACAAGTTGCATATAGTTCTTTTTAGCTCTTTAACTCCTCATTGCCTCAACCTCCCTGGATATGCCCATGGTCCACCATGGCACACATATTCCAGTGCACAGCCAACTTGTTCATTCCCAAATGAACTCTTTTCTTTGGACAGCCTTTCTGTGTGTTGTTATTTTAGATTGACAAAATATACCAATCTCTGCTTGGAAACTAGAAGAGAATACAATTAAATTAGAAGCATACTTTTTAATTTCAAGCAGTTAGTTCATTAGAACTCAAAAAAAAAGTAGTATGAGAGATGGACTTTGTAGAGGTTTCTCTACACCAGTTCTACCTCTTGATTGCAGAGTCCAAGCTCCATATCTTACTAAATGTGGGATGCATGTTTCCCTTTTATAGATAAAATGGAAAGAGGTCAACTGGTTTATTGAACTCAACAGGCACTCCACTAGCCATTTCACAATAATCCACAGCCTATTTTCCTGCATAACCTGTGGTAGTCCAAAATCTCAACCAGTTCTCTGGGTGTAGCATTCAAAACACTAAACCTTTCCTGACATCACCTCACCCACGGGTCAAACCTGTCCTCTGCTGCCCACCCCCCCCACACACCCCCAGGAGCTACTGTGATGCAGTCCTCAAGTCCCATGAGTGATAACACAGCGGGATGTCTCAGCAAGACAATGGGTCATGTGGTCTCCAGATCTAGTTCCATCTTGCTCTTACCTGGCAGATGACCTTGAACTGACCAATTCTGCTTTCTGAGCCTCAGTTGCCTCACTTTTTTGAGAACAATAATGAGATTGAAGAGATGATCTAAAAGGTCTTAATAGCTTTTATTCCTTCTGTGATTTTAATATTGTTACGCCCTTCATGCTGATAATTTTGATGACTTTTCTGGTCATTCAGGAGCCACATTTGTGGACCAAACTTGGTTATTGACAGAAGGAATAGACACTGGCAAAAACCACAGGCTCCAAGTGTAGGACTCAGAACTGTGGCAGCTGGTAATGTGCCAAAGCCAGTTTCTCATCTTAGCTCTCTCTACTGTGACTCCTTCCTGCCACAGAGGAACTGAAAGGAGGAAGAGGACAGGCATAGGGTAGGATCAATTACTCACCCTCCCCATGACCTCCACCCAGTTCTGACCCCACCTTCCAACCCTATTAGAAGGACTTGGGTAAGCTAGTTTCCATTTCTACTTCATTGGGTTCCATGGCCTACCCATCATATCCTCAAAACAATTTTTTTTTCATTTAGATAATGTTTGGAAGTTTATGAAAGCTCTTTCACACCTTATCTCACTAGTTCTTACCTGGGTCTGCGATATTCTAAAACAATATTTTTGAATGAAATCTATAAGAATTAAGGCTATACAAAAGGTAATATATAAAATTAATTTCTCAGGACTTACCATGTGATTTGAGGCAAATCATTTGAACTCTTATCTCCAACTTTTTCATATGAAAAATAGTGAGGTTAGCCCCAAAGATCTTTCCTTCTTTAGGTTGATCTCAAAAACACAATCCACTCTCAAAAACCATATCTTAAGTCTTCCAAAAATAAGGTTAAATCAGTGATTCTCAAACTTAGCTTCATAGTCTAACTGTCTCAGAAACACTAAAGTCACTAACATGCTAACGTATAGGTCTCACCCACCTGAGTTTCTGATTTAATTGCTCTGGAGTGTGATTTAGGCTTTCAGAGTTTTCAGAGCTTCCCAGGTGATCACAATGTGTAATCCAAATTAAAAAGTCTGCTCTGGTCACCACCCTGGAACCTGTGGGACTTTCACTGGCAAATCCACACCATCTGGCATTTTATTTCCTTCCACACCAAGCCTCCCCTCACTGGCATCTGAGCAGGCAGAGTCTCTCCATGTCCCATGGTCTCGCCTTATTCTCATAATTGCCCATTTGCACTACCTTCTCCCACCATGTTGCAAAAAGGCACGAGGTGAATATTGAAATGGGGGTGAGAGGGACTTGGTGTTAATAAAGAGATAAAGACCATAAATTTCTTAGTGCATTGTAGTAAGAAAAAAAACATGACACATTTATCCTTTGCTAAAGAGCAGCAAAGTACACAAGGAGACGTTCTTAGGGCAAATATGTCTCTGCTGTGACAGAGTTTACCCAGAACAAAGGCGAAAGGATTTTAGAGGCACTCCCTTCTGACTTCATCTGTGGGCACTTGTGGTTTCCAAATGTTGTCATGCAAGTGATGTGTGCATTCATCTTTTATAATTCACTTGCTTTAACAGTCAAACAAATGCCAACATTTCACCAAGGAAACAGCGTAATCTCAAAAGGTTGGTACATAATTATAGTTGATATAATGTCCTATAATGAAGGCCTGATCTTATCAATGTAAAACTAAGCCTGATTCATTACTGAGAATCAAGTAAGTAATTTTCTATTCTGTCATTGATCCAGCCTGGGTTATGGGAGTAATGGGAAGGGCACCTGCTTCCAGCCTGAGTAGTAAGGGCAAGGGGGAATCCCAAAACACAGGTTACACATCCTGTGATCAGGAAACAATCCTCAAAGACATCCTAAATACTTTTTATTCACGCACTGAGCAAAAAATTATTTATTGCCAACATTCATTAGGATTGTTTATATTTTTAAAATCAGAAAAGATCCCTGACTTCAAGCTCTCAATCCAATAAAAAAAGTATACTCCTATTCAGAGTCCTATTTAAGTACCTTCCTTCAGTCAAAGACTGTGAATTCTGATTCTGATTAAACTTAACTCCCAGAGCAGCCTGACTACCTGCTCCATGAGAAGGGACCTGGGTGAATGAATTTGTATTAATATTTCTTTCCAGTGACAGACAAGCCTAGGCTTGACTCTGTCCTGTTTGGAGCCATCTACCTGCTGACCCTGCTGGGCAATGGACTCACTGTCCTCCTGCTAGGGCTGGACCCCAGACTCCACTGCCCGTGTACCTCTTCCTTTGCAACCTTGCAGCTATGGACATCTGCTACACCTTCAGTGGGGTCACCAAGTGGCTAGGGAGCTCCCTCCCGGAGAAGACCATATCCTTCTCCCAGTGTAGTACCCAACTCTTTTTCTCCCCAGACCTCAGGAGACAGAGAACCTGTTGCTTGCCACAATGTCCCATAACTGCCTGCCTTACATGACAGTGATGAACTGAAGGCTCTGCCTGGCACTGCCAAGTGACGTTTGACTTGTGGGTGTGGCTAATTCTGCCACGGAGTCTGAAGATACCACCTGCATGCCCACCTGTGGGCACAATATGCCCAACCATGTGGCCAGAGTTGTTGTCACACACACCAGGTCACCATGATGGACAATAATGTAGCAGTGCTGCTAGTCCCCTGAGCTGAATACCAGGTAAAAACCCAATTGTAGAAAGAAAGAAATACACAAGAACTCAGAAGAGGCCTTCCTCTAAGCACACTAGACTTTGCTAAGGCAGAAAGGGTACAACTGTTCAAAAAGTTGGGGTGGGGAGGTGTTGGAAGATGTACTCTTTGCTTTTGTAGGCCTGAAGAAATAATGACTTATTTCTGGAATCCCTGAATCTTCTTTGTAGCTCTAGCTTTTTCCCAACAAGATTCAAAAACAGTTTATGCCAACCAGAAATTTAAAATACATATTTATTGAGTGAACATCAGGATAATTCCCCTAATCAGACTCAGCATTGCCCTAAATATCAACTTCTCCATCTACAGTCAACCAACCACAATTCCACATTATATTAGATGTAATGAACACCTATTCTTCACCACCACTGTTATTACAACTTCCTCCTGCTGCATTTTGAGAATATCACAGGCCCTGGGATACTATCCAGGTCTTGAAAAGAAATACAAGTTAGTAAACAAATCCAGGTCAAGCTCCACTGAATGCAACACACAGTGCTGCAAGAGATCTAAGAAGTCCTATAAGGCCCTCTCATGATCTGGAGATTATGTGGAAAGATAAAAGATAAGTACCAAAAAAAGAGAAAGTGGAAAAAAAATTACAACAGAATTCAACAATGGAAAAGGTACAATATTACAATATTGGATTTATTACCAAATAGGAGATAGGAATGAGAAGCCTATGGGATTGGTGAAATTCTCTTAAGAGAGGAAAGAAGTCATGTAGTTTGCAAAGGAATTAAAAGGAGAGAAAAAATAAATTGAGTCTTTCAAAAAAAATTGTAGAATGCTGGTTTGAGTAGAGAAAAAGAAGTTAATTCCTGGTGAAAGAGGAACTGACGTGACTCAGGTGAGGAGGTAGAGAAAAGGAAGGGATTACCAGGAAGAGTGAGTAAACCAGCCTGATGAGAACAAAAATGACTTTTTGAGGAGTCATGAGGAGGGGTTAAGACTGGAGAGGGGGTGTGCATGGTAGGGCTTGGAAAACAAGGCCAAGGAATTTTCAGGCAATGGTATGATAGCAGAGTTTTTGATATGGGACAAGCACATTTTCTTTCTTCTTCAGTCCAGGCAAACTCTATCTCATGCTTACATGGACCAGATAGAGTTTTAGGTGTGATTCAAAGACTCAAAGACTACAATATACAGACAAGAAGCTATTGAGAACATAGAGAAATGTTAAAAATAAAAATGAATAAACAGATCTTGACATTGAGAATTGAATAGAGGGTATAACTGTAGATAAAATGCCTTCTACTTCACTTTCTCATTCTTTTGTTTTGTTTTAATGTGAGAAGAGACTACACCATATGACTAACACTGTGAAAACTCAGCAAAAATAAACAGAGCTTCCTTAGTGTTTTCTCTGAGTGTCATCTATGATAACAACCCACTTCTGATCTCATGCCACATCTTAAAAAGTAAACCTCTGGCTAGACAGGTCCTATCCTAGTAAGGGAGGGATTTGGAGTCTGCTTCACTGATGTTGGTTTACAAACAGAATTTAACTAACTCTCACCAGAGGAACTAGCCTAGGAAAGATTTCATTTTTTTTCTTTTTCATGAAGAACAAATAAATGTATGAATTTAGAATCCAAGTCCACACGATGAGCAATGGCTCAGTGTTCTCGAGAAGAAAGAGGAGGGAAGCAATAGAAAGTAGAAGTGAGACATTTTTTAGAATTATTTAGGGATAAGTGGGGGAGCAAATGGTTTAACAGAACCTTGCCCTGTGACCATTCTGAACAAGCCTGAGAACCCACAGGACAAGGCTCCCCTCAAAAGCAGGACCTCCGTGCTTCTCCAGAAAAGCATGAACCTTGTCCTTTCTATCCAAATAAAATCTCCATGCAGCATGCTTGGCTTCTCATAACCTCCAACCAGGAAAACCCCAACATAGGGCTGGGGTTTTGGGAGCCTCCCAAGTGCTGCAATTATAGTCATCACCATCATCCCTGGCCTAATCTAGCTTTTAATACATTTTGGTCTTCTCATTTCTTTCTTAAATATAATCATTCAATATAGTAACCTTATACAACATGATACAGACAAAGTTTAAAGATAACAGCTACATGATATTTTGTGACTTTCTTAATTTTCCTATTATACTTTTTTCCTTTCTCCTTTCTTCAAAGAAAAACAAAAAGTCATATCTCTTTTCTCTCACCTCTTTCAGCAGATGTCAAAATACTTTTTAGGTGAATTGTTCTCCCAGAACCACACCCACAAGTGGCCCTTTAGTGAACTCTAAGCCTACTTTGGCATCAGAACTCCTTCCCAATAGTTTCTTACCTACCCTAGTGGTTCTTTCTTATACCACACATGCACAATGTGTTTGCCCCATTTGACAATTGAAAAAAAAATGAACAAAGTGGGAAAAATAAATCAGAAGGAAAAAGAAGGAACAAGTTGTTGTTACTGTGGATAGAAAAGTTCTTGCCATCCTCTGCTTTCTCTGCTCTGTTTATATTGATGCAAATAGAGAAAATAATAAGAATAATAACATTAATTATGAGCTATTATCATTATTTAAAAGCTCTATGAGTACTACTTATGTGTCATGTGTACATTAGGTATTTTAGTTCTCACAACTATTCTGAGGTAGCTACCCTATTTAATATACCAAGAAATTAAGGCATGAAGGATTAAATATACCTAGGAATTCACATTACAAATAATGTAGAAAAATACATTGTTAAAAGTTAAAGCACTCCCAAAGGTAATTAAAGAAATTTCAACCCATGGAAAAGCATATCGTATTCTTACATGGACAGATGTAAGACACATGGAAATATATGTCTCCTAATGTTAAATTAAGCATTTAACAAAATCCCAATTAATATAAAAGAAAAAGAAAAATTTATATGCATCCACACATAATTATTCTAAAAACAATAGCTATAAATTTCTGAAAAAGAAGATTCATGAAAAAGACTAGTTTACCACATATTCAAACATATTATAAACCTAAAATAATTACAGTGCTGTGAAAATGACAGTTGTTTACGTCAAAGCAATGAACCAAAGTGGAAAGCCTAGAAGCAAGACAATGTGTATAAAAATTTAGTGTATAATTAAAAAGCAGCACTTTAAATAAGTGAGAAAATTTATTAAATAGTGTTAAAACAAGTTAATCATTTCAAAAAATAACTGATACATGATACCATATATAAGAATAAATAATGGAACAGTAAAGTAAATGTAAAAATGAAGGCATGAACTAAAACAAAAATGATTTTATTTATTTATTTATTTGGGTTTTTTGAGACAGGGTCTTGGTATGTAGTCTAGGAGGGCCTTGAACTCACTACACAGCCCAGGCTGAACTCAAATTTGAGATCTTCCTACCTCAGACTCCAAAATGCTGGGATTACAAGCACATGCCACCAGACCTGCTGAGAATATTTTGTTATATCAGGTGAAGGAAGGATGCCTTCTAATTATAAGACAGAATCATGGCACTCACCAGTTTTTTGCTTTTGTTTTCACTTGCTGGAATTTTCTATTTGTTTGTTTGGTTGGTTGGTGGTTTTGTTTTGTTTTGTTTGTAGAGTCAGGATCTTGCTGTGTAGCCCAACATTATGTGGAAATAGCAATCTTCTTCCTCAGCTTCCCACGTGCAGGACTGTGCCACCACATATTCATTAGGGTTTTGTTTTTTTTTATAAAATTGGCAAAAGTTTCTTCATGACAAAGGCCACTCCACTATCATAAAAGCAAAGACAAGCAAACAAAAACATGGAGGCTAAGGAATGGTTGTCACAAATGTAGACGTAACATGAAGGTGATGGCATGGCTCTGTATCTCAGTTGTGGTTACACAAGTCTATGCATGGGATAAAAACTACACAGACTACACACGCGTGCACATGCACGCACACGCAAATGTGAAAACCAAATAAGGTCTGTAGACTCATTAACAGTAATGCACAAATACGAGATTCTAGTTTTGATACCGTATTCAGTCATGTAAGATGTCACCACAGGAGGAAGCTGAGGGAAAGATACGTAGGAGCTGTACTAGTTCCCATTTGTCATGAGTCTATCATTATTTCAAGAGTTTTTAAATTTTTATATCAAAACAAAAAAATTAAAATAAGAAACCTCAGGGAGTACCATGCTGCTCATGTCACAAAGAAAAAGCTGATTTCTCTGAGACAAAAAGAGCTCCTAAAATCAAAAAACAAATCCTTGAAAAGATAAAAACTGCTGGGTGCCAGTGGCTCATGCCTGTAATCCTAGCTGCTCAGGAGGCAGAGATCAGAAGGATCTCAGTTCAAAGCCAACCCGGCCAAATAGTTCTGAAGACCCTATCTCAAAAAACCCTACTACAAAAAACTGGGCTGGTAGACTGCTGAAGGTGAAGGCCCTAAGTTCAAGCCCCAGTACTGAAAATAAATAAATATATATATATATATATATATATATACATACCCTTCATGCAAAATAAACACAAAGGACTCAAAACACATAAAATTGCAATAAGCCTTACTCATAATTAATCATGAAATTACAAAATAACACAGATTTTTTTAACCTAACAGATTGGCAAAAAATAAAGTGTAAAAATAAGAAGATTGCTGGTGGGAAGATAAATTGATGCAAACATGTGGAAGGCAATTATCTGTGAAAATTAGAAGGGCTCATGCCATTTGACTGAGTAACTCCATTTCATAGAATTTAACTTATAGCTCATTTACAAATGTATAAGGTTACACATGTAGAAAATTATTCATTACTATATTGTTATAATAGCAAAAGACAGGAAGTAATCTAAATGATCCCAAACAGATGACTAGATAAAGAAAAGTTTTGGCATCCATGCCAAAAAAAAAAAGGAGGAGGGTGAAGAAACACTATGTATGCCCACATAGGCAGACCTCCAAGATATATTGTCAAGTAAAAAGAGCAAAGAGCAGATCAGGGTATATATTGTGCAGTCATTTGTGTAGAAAGACACAGAGACAGTATACTCAGTTGTGTATTATTTGGTTAGTTTGTGATATAGAGTATACCAGTATGCAAGGATAGTTGATTGGTCGATTTGCTAAGGATTAATATAGAATAAAATATCTCTGGAAGGACAGACTTCAAACCGATAAGAATGCCCCAGAAGGGAACTGGTAATAGGAAGACTTTCTATAAATACTCTTTTATACATGTAAATTTTTAACCACTTAAATGTGTTACTTATTCAAAATTCAAAATGTCCAGTCATTTTTACAGTTAATAAGCATGTGTCCACTTAGTAGCATATATTCTGAAGAATAGGGAAATTATTTTCACATTCAAAGGAGATTAAAATTTCTCTCTCTCAGGAATCCAGTTATAAACTCTGAAATTAACACATTGGATGCCTTTTAGCAAAAGCTTTTAACCTTGCCTTATAAACACCCATTTCTAATTAAAAATTTTTCTAATATTATTTCTCAAAAGATGTTCATGATAATTGGAACAAGTTATTTTAAAACAATATTTAAATAAAATGTAATAAGGCGACTTTTTAATATATACAATATATATTAAACTGTATTTAAACACAAATAGAATGAAATTGTTGAGTCTTTTTTCCCTTTTCTCCTTTTATCCTTTTTATATTTACCTATATGTGTTTACATTGTTTGTGCCACCTCCCAAAGATGATTCACAAAAGAAGAAAGTCACAATGTCTTTTTTCTAAAGGAGTAATAATCATAGGGAAAATCTGGCTACCACTCAGAACTTCAGAAAGGAAGGAGAAAATCAAAGGCAGAACAATGAAAATATATTGATGAGGTAAGATCTGGAGTAACATAAAGTAGCCTTCCAGGAAACTTTAAAAAATTAAAACCAAAGTATCCAAGTTTGGCAAGAGAAAAAAAAGTCCATAGGGTGAAGGGCAATTAGAACTCCCAACAGTGGTCACTGCCAACTACAACTACCTGTCCTTTGGGCTTCTGTTAGTGACCATTACTTCATTCTCAAGAGCGCCATTGCTTCTTCATCCACATCCAAGTCTGGTAGTAGACACAAACACTTTTTTCTTAACTCCCCAAAAGCCAGCCGAGATGAAATAGTACAATTAATCAAGACTTTTAACTGACGCTCAACAGTTAACAAAAGAGATAATCAACATAAAAGCAACACAAAATTTTATCTTCTGGGCAATACTGGCTCTCTAGGACTCATGGGGCTCCATTTTAATAGCATCCCAAGGCAAGGAAGCATGCTCTGAAAGCTCCTGGATTTTCATCTCTCCTCTCCTTTCCACAATATGGTCCAGCAGTCATCTGCCCATTAAGGCATTTTCATGTAGGTCAGCCTCGCTTCTGTTACCCTCACCTGAGTCTCCTCTGGGGGCCTAGATAAGGAGACCTGCACCTAGGCCACCCAGAAGCCCCTGGCCAACAGAAGTAGCTGCCTGCACATGCCTCGAAACTTGGGATTGTTGATGATGAGAATGAAGGGATGGACAGACATGCACAAGTAGAGTATAATTTGCCATGGCCAGTACCACTTACTGTCTGAGGAGACAAAGACTACAGCATCAGTGACCATGGACACAAAAGCCAGAGCATAAAGAACGAGGAAGCAGATGAGTGACTTCAGAGCTCTGTTGTGCGTCTGGTCAGGCATCCTGTGAGCATTCTGTTGCATTCTCTGACTGTGTCTCCTGAGAGAACTAATCAGCAGCAATATTGAGACCAGAAAAAGACAGCAAGGAATGGACAACGTGGCAAGTTTCAGAGGCATGAAAAAGCGACTGTCCAGCTTCCTGTTCCACTCCTTAAAGGTCATGTTCCCATAAAAATTTCCAATTAACAATGCTTGATACACAGTGTGGTTCCCCCAAAAGAACAGCAGAGTTACGATGAAGGAGATCAGGACAGAGCTCAGCAAAAGCCAGGGTACCAATCCTGGGAGTCTCCACTTCAACCAGAGGAAGGCAGGATGAGAGAAGTTAGCAACCTTTATACAGAACACAACGCTGAGCCAGGTGCCAAACCAGTAGGTGGTTGAGTTCAGGAAGTCCACGTGTAGACTAACAAGCTGTCGGGCAAGACCCTTGGAGTACTCGACCAGGTGGAGGCTATAGTAGAAAGTGCTCACCAGCCCAACACACTGCTGGCACAAGCGAGAGGCACCCAAGCTAAGGAGAATCATGTCGGAAGGGAGCAGCCGACCACGTCTCAGCCACTCCCTGCTCAGCATCAGCACAATGAAGCCGTTGGCCAGGATCCCCAGGAAACACAGAAGTACAAACAGGATCATGAAGAACATTGTCAGTGCTGGTGGCATTTTGGCCCCTCCTCCAATCACCCAGATACCTTGATCCCTGGTTTCCTCCCTGCCCCCACCCACAGTTCCTCTCACTCTTTCCTGAAGGTATGAGAAGGATGGTCAGGCTCTGCATGAGCCAGAGCTCTCATGGTGGGGAGGATGATCAGGCAAAAGAAGAAAAGGGAGCTCTTGGCTCAGAGATTATGCAAATTTCCCCTGGGCTCAGGTACCACTAGGCTGCTGGCTGTCCCTGATTTGCTTTCTCGGGTTTTGCCTACATGCTTCCATGGTTGGCATAGCATCGATGCAGAGGAATTTTTTTTAATCTCTGTTACTGGGTCCCATCCTTCTCATTGCATCCTTGGGATAAGTAAACCCTCCCCTTCCCATTATATCCATCAAGTACATAGAAAACAGGTATCAGAAGATGACTGGCGATATAATGGTACCACAGAAGTCTGTCTTAGCTGAGCTTCCCTGTCACAGATCCATTCTTATTCTTGGGTAGCCATCCTTTCAAAGTCAAATACCTTGGTCCACCTTTTTATCCAAGTCTCTTTACAGACCCTGATGTGTAAGTAATCAATAAAGTAATCAATCAGTAAACAGTGAACTGACTCTGTGTATCCAGTGAGAGAATTCATTTCCTGGTAGTGGTAGGACTGAGAATACCTGTTTTATTTACTAGGTGTTGGTTGGAACCACCCTGGGTGGGTCCTAAAGGCTGCCCTTAATCTTTGCTGAGTGGGCTGTTTAAAATAGCTACCCACTTCATCAGGCCAGCAGAGGGCATCTGCTAGCAAGATGGAAACTTAGCACCATCATAAGAATGGCATCTTATCTGTCACCTTTGCCACATTCTATTACCTAGAAACAAGTCACATTCCCCATCACACCCAAAAACAGACATTCCACAAAGGCCCAAAACCAGGGTTGGGAATCACAGGGACCACCTTATATTTGTCTGCTACACTGAGAAACCTGAGTTTAAAAGGCAAATGTGAGTCCTGTCTCCCAACACCAACATTAAAAATACATCCGTACAAAAGCATATTGCAAAGTAAAAATATTTTGTTTCAATATATTCTTCATCTTACATCGTATGTTCAATTCGTTTTCCTGTGGTAAAAACACAAGATTCCATCACAGCAAATTTTAGGTATACCTTATATATTCGAATACAGTATTGTTAACTGCAGTCACAGTGCTGTACATTAAGCTTCCAGTTCTTACTCATTTAATATAACCAAAATTTTATGTTAGCATAAAATCCTCTCCACATACATCCCTTATCCCACCTCTGGCACCACTATTCTCTCTACTTCTATGAAGCTGATTTTTCTTAGATTCCACAAATATCTAAAGTCATGGAGTATTTGTCTTTCTGTGTCTAGAATATGGCAAGTAGCGTAATGTATTTGCTTTATGTTGATTTATGTTGCTGCAAACGCAGGATATAATTTGTCAAGGCAGAATAATATCCTATTTTGTACACATATGCTTTGTCCATTCACCCCTTAACTGATAGTTTCCATAGCTTAGCAATTGTGAATAAGGCCTCAATGAAAATTGGAGAGCAGATACCTTTGAGATACTAATTTCATTTCCTTTGGATACATAATACTATGGTTAGAATATGCTTTGTCCCTACCAAAACCAATGTTGAGGATTGATTCCAGTATGGTAGTGTTGGATGGTGTTGAGGACTTTAAGAAGTGATTAGGTCATTAAGAGGAAATAATGTTTTTCTTCCATGAGTGAGTTCTTACTCTCCTGGGTCTAGATCGGCTTCCTTGAGAATGTAAAGTGACCTTGGCGCCTCCCTCATCTCTTGTGTACAGGTGTTTCTCTTCCACACACACCTGCTTGCCTTCCACTTTCCTGCTATAAGGCCTTCACCAGAAGCTAAGCAGATGCAAGTGCCATGATTTTGGACTTCAGAGCTATGAGTCAGGATAGATTTCATTCCTTCACAAATTACCCAGCCTCAGGTATTTTGCCACACCAATAGAAAATAGGCCAAGAAATACACTCAGAGTAGGATGTCTGGATCATAAGGTAGTTCTGTAGTTCTATTTTATTTTTTTAGGAGCCCATTCTGGTTGTACCAACTTCATTCTGACCAGCAACATACAGGAGGTTGTTTTCTCTGAAACCTCTCCAACCCTATCCCTTTTTGATAATAACATTCTAACAGTGTGAGGTGATATCTCATGGTGGTTTTGATTTGCATTAACAATTTTGAACACCTTTTCATATATCCATTGGCTTATTTCTATATCTTCTTTTGAGAACTATCCAGATCTTTTGCTAAAATTTAAATCAGGATTTTGCTATTGGGTTGTATAAGTTCTGTGTATGTTTTCGATATATATCCTTTATATGTGGTTTTAAGTTTTCTCCCACTCCATAGGTTGCCTTTCCATCTCTTGATTATTTCATTTGCTATGCAGAAGCTTTTTAGTTTGATGTAACCCCCTTTGTCTATTCTTGATTTTCATGCCTGTGCTTTTGATCCCATATCCTAAGAATCATTTCTCAGATCAATGTCAAGATTTTTCCCTGTTTCTAATAGTTTTATGACTTCATGTTTTACATTTAAGTCTTTAACCTATTTTGAGTTGGTTTGTATATTGTGCAAGATAGGAGTACAGTTTCATTCTTCTACATGTAAACACCCAGTTTTTCCAACACCATTCTTTGAAGAGACTATTCTTTCCCATTGAGTATTATTGCACCCTTCAAACATCAGTCAACTATAGATGTGGGAGCTTATTTCTGAGACCTCTGTTTTGTTCCATTGGTCTACGTGTCCATTTTTATGCCAATGCCATAACTTTGATTCTTTTGGGGTTGTTACTGAAAATTTATTGTGTTTCTTTGGTTTCATGTGTCCTTGATTTTTTTTCATGGTCTTTTAGCTTTGTGTTGATGTCTGCACATTTTCCAGACTCTACAAACTAACTTTGGTGGGGAAAGACTCTAACATGTGGGTGGGTGTAAGGACACTAGCTAGGAGGGATATATTAGCTCTGGCTGTAGCAGGGAGAACAGGAGTGGTTCCAGCTCCAGGACAGTGTCATGGCTCTAGCCCTGGGCCAGTGGGACTCTGGGCGGCTTCATTAGCTGCGGTCAGGTTGAGGAAGACTAAAGGGTCCTCAGTGGAAAAAGCTACAAGTGAAGGTGAGTGCTGCCCGAATTAGTGATGTAGGTTGCTTAGGGCCTCCTGCTCTCCTTTTCACTCATGGAAAGGTCACATGACCTTCTCCATGAGTGATATCCTGTGAGATGGTTCCACGCCTCCCCACAGATACCAAAATCCTCAAAATGTTCAAATCCCTTCCACTCAATGATGTAAAAGTTGCATATAACCCATGCATGTCCTCCTATGTGTGTTAAATCATCTTTAGCCTATATAAAATACCTAATCCAATGTAAAACTCTTTGTAAGTAATTGATATGCTGTATTGCTTAATGAATTATGACAAGAAAAATCTGCACATCTTCATTACAGATGCAACTTTTTTCAAAATTTTTTATCTGCTATTGCTTGAATCCACAGTGTCCAACCCATGGCCTATTATAGTTGGGTGGATATGTATTTTTCTCACTATCATGTCTCTTACAATTTTCATTAATTCCTTTTTAATCTTTTCACTCAACAAAATGTTTATTAAGGACTTATATTTTCTGGCACTATTCTGATCACTGGGAATATAGCAGTGAACCAGACAAGCAGGATTCCTGCTTTTATGGAACTTGAAGTCTAGTAGAAGGTAAGTAATAGTAGCCATTCCTTCTTCACATACATCTTCTCTCCCTACCTTAGTCTATTTGTTATGTCACAACAAAATGCCTGAGACTGAATATTTTGTAAAAAGAATACTCCTAGAGGCTGGAAATCCCAAGCCACAACAAGATGCCACAACAGCCAAGCACCGATGGCTCATTCCTGTAATCCTAGCTACTCAGGAGGCAGAGATCAGGAAGATCGCAGTTTGAAGCCAGCTGGGGCAAATAGTTCGTAAGACCCTATCTCAAAAACACCCATCACAAAAAAAAAAAAAAAAATGACTGGTGGAGTGGCTCAAGGTATAAGCCCTGTACAAACTCCAGTACCGCAAAAAAAAAAAAAAAGAAAGATTGCATGACAAATTTGATGTGTAGAAAAAGCTGCTCTTTGTTTCAAAGATGATGCCTCTTGCTGTGTGTTCTCAATGATGGGAGGTGGAAAGGCAAAAAGGGGCTTACCTAGTCCTCTCCAGCCCTTTCATGAGGGCCTAATCCCACCCATGATGGCAGATTACTCATGGCCTAAATTGCCTCCTAAAGGTTCAAACCTTAATAATGTCACATTGGTGATTAAGCCAATTTGGAATTTGAATTTGAAGGGACATTCAATTTGAATTTGGAGGGACATTCAGACCAAAGAACTCCCTGATAGCCCACAGCTGGCCTCCTAATGTTGCTCAGCAGTTTTAATGGGGCTACACCCTCTTGACTCTGCCCCAAAATTTAGCCAATCTAAACCCCAGACAATAGCAAGACCTGGGTCTACCATGCCTCCCAACTGAAGAAATCACACAATAAGTATTGTCAGTGTCCCCACAGGAGCTCCTGACCACACTAATTTTAAGGTGAGGGGAGGGTAAATCCCTTGTCTTTATCAGTGGGTGCAGGATGGGACTTATTTCAGCATTTTAAAAATATTTATCCTCACCAAATCCTCCTTGACTCCCCCAATCTTTTCATTTTATCAAAGGGTTTTTTGAGTTTTGAAACAGGTTTATATTCATCTCTTTTGAAAATCTGGAGATGGTGAACTGGCACAAATATCATACCATAAATATTTGCTCCTGATAGAAATCTCAACATTATTTTAAAAGCAGCATCAATAACGTTGTGTTGATCCTGGAAAATATGGATATTATTCCAGTGTCACTGAAAGCCATTTGAGGGTTCTCAGCAAGGGAGTAATGTGATCTAACTTATCTTTTCAATGGATCGCCTGGGCTGTTATATAGATAATAGAACTTGGGCAGCCAAGGGAGGAAGAGAGCAGCCAGAGAGCACTGCATTAGAAAATGTATAAGCAGTTGGTAGTCTGTCCTTGCACAGAAATACTGGAGGAGGTAAGCAGTGATAAGATGCTAGCATAATTTAAAGGTAGATCCAATATTATTTGTCAGATTAATAAGGGTAAGTTAAAGAGACAGATCAAGGACGAATCCTAAAGCTTTGACTTTATAGAGTCATTTATTGAGATGAGGAGGACTAGGAGAAGAATATTTGTGGGAGGAACTCTGTTTTGGTCAAGTTGCATTTGAGATTCCTGTTAGATACCTAAGTTGAGACATGAAATAGACAATTGAAATGTAAGTCTGGATCTCAGGAAAGAGCTAAGGCTGGAGTAACAGGTTTGGAGAGTCATCAACACTTACATGGTATTTAAAGCCATTAAACTAGATGAGATCATCTGGGGAAAGAATGTTGATGGAGACTGAAGGGGCTGAGAGCAAGCCTTGCTCCTTCAACTTTTAAGAGTTGAAAGTTGAAGGATTCAGCAAAGGAGACTTGGAGGAAATTAACATAAGAAAAATATTCCATCATGAGCTCATACTCAGGACAAAGAGAAGAGGAAACAGAAAGGTGGGATGGCAATGCCGGAATGAAAAATATGCTGAGGGAGATTCTAAATCTCCAAAGTGATCTTCAGCAAGGGAAATGTCATTCACTGTCCTGAATAAGACACTGTTAACACGTTCCAATGTTTGAGAGACCCTTACATTGTGAGCCAAATCTAGGACAGAAGAATTATCAGTATTGAGGCTGGATATGTGCAAAGCTTTGCCCACTGATTGTCTCAGCAGAGAAGGCCTACTTATATCATCTATCCATTTGACAAAATCCATTCATCACATACTGTCTGTCAAGCACTGGACTAGGCACATAGGTATAAAGATTAAGAGTCTCTTGAGAGAGAAATGGACAAATGATTTGAATAGGCATTTCTACAAAGGTAATATAAAAAACAGCCAATAAGCATATACAATGGTGTACCATGCCACGAGTCATGACAGAAATGTAAATGCAAGATACGACTTCCAATCCACTCCTGGCTAAAACCAAAATGATGGACAATAGCAAGTGTTGAAAAGAATAAGGAGAAATCCAACCTTGCATATGTAGCTAATGGGGTTGTAAAATGGTGTATCTGCTTTGGAAAACTGCTTGGGAGTGCAGCTCATTAAAACAGTAAGAATAGTTACCATATGCTTCAGAAAATCTATTCTAGGTATATACCCAAGAGAAAATAAAAACATGAGCTGGTAGAGTGGCTTAAGTGGTAGAGCCCCTGCCTAGCAAGTGTGAGGTCCTGAGTTCAAACCCCGTAGCACAAAAAAAAATACAAAAAATAAAAACATATCACACAGAAACTATTACCTGAACACTCAGACAAGTATTATTCACAATAGTTCTCCAAAATGGAAACAACCCAAATGTCTATCAGTAGATGAATAGATAAACAAAATATGGTACCTGCATAGAATATAATATTTGGCAATACAAAGAAATGCAATAATGGATAAATTGTTATGGAAATTTTATCTCAGTAAAACTTTCTTTTAATTACAAACATATATAAAAGATACAAGAGACCCTACCCAAGAGGTCCTACTGGTCAAATTTGAGAAAATTGGAACATTAAAATAAAAAATAAAAGAAATTGAGTCAGTACCATTGCTCTCCTCATTTTAAAGATAAGGAAAAGCAGTACATAAGAAGTGACTTCTCATAGTCATATCTATAATAAATGGCAGAGCTGGGATTTCAACTCAGGCAGTCTAGTGACAAAGCCTGCATTCATTACAATATCCTGTCTTTGCACTGAACATTAAAAATGCACAAATCTGATGCAACGCAGAGGGCAAAAGGTAAGAGAAGGTGGATGTTGGGTAGTCTTGCAAGAAGATATAGTGCTTAACTTGAATCTTGAATTTCACACAGGATCTAGCAAGGCAACTGGGAATGAAAAGAGAAAGAAGAAAGACCATGACAAGAAAAATCACAGGGAGGAGGAGGAGATTTCTTAAGATAGTTTAGAATGACAGGAGGTAAAGAGAGATGGTTTAAGCAGGGAAAGGAAGGAACATATGTCAAAAGGTAATCCCAGAAAGGTCAGCAGGAGCAAAATATCAAAGCTCCTGCTATGCCATTATGAGATATTTGGACTCCATCCTGAAGTTTAAAGAAAACCATTTCAGGAAATTTCATTAATCAAAGGAAGAAAATTCTGCTTTGAAGATTTTTTTGTTTCTGTGACTGTCTGGATCCAGTCAAAGGCAAAATGCTTTGGAACCCATTGAGGGGAGGGACCATTTGTTACCTCTGTACAGAGTCAGAATCATTCTGGAATTCTGGAAATTGGTAGCTTGGGTGTATTGGGACACAGACTTTTTGATATGGATGCTTCTCACAAGGGCCGTCCCATAGGAGCGCCTTCAGATAGCTTCACAGATGTAGATTTCAACCAGAGAAGTGGATGTAGAGAGGAAGAATATGCCATGTGGTATCTATTATACGAAATATAGATCATCAGAAATTCCACTTTCCCATTGTTGAGAAATAAATAATAAACTTGTTATAGAAGATAGAGGGAAGGGATAATGAGTACCAGATGTTAATACCTTCCCTTTCCTTAATCCCTATTTTAATGTGGGCATTAACGGTTAACAACAGTTCATTTTATAATCTTGTATTTGTCAAGTCTAGACTTATCAGTTACACTTAAAATTTTCCAGCCTATTCCAATCATCATGGGTCCATTATTTGCAAGAATGGAAGTAATTTCTATTTCAAGAAGGTGGCTGTCATATTGACTAATCTCATCTTAAAATTTTTTTTCAAAGGCACCCAACTCTCTGAGTTTCAAACTTACAGCATCCCACTTTGCCTTTGTGCATCTCACTCTCTCCTACAAGTGGTTTCAAGAACGCATCATCATGTTCCACTCTCCGTCATGATGCAGAGGTGAACAGTAATCCAAACTGACCAATCAGAGTGTTTTAACCCCAGGCCAGAGGTACCGGGCTGGGAATGGGCACCTGACCCAAACTGGGCCAATTTAGGGCTTACCAAACACTTGTTTTATTAACCATGTCCAGAGACAAGGTTTTCCTTGTTGAGCTCTAGCTGGCAACTACTAACTTCTCCAACTGCATGAAAGTATGAATCTTTAGGACAAAGATAAAAATGAAAGAAAGTCAGGGACAAAGTCCTCAGGACACGATGTAAACCACTAGACAAATGTCATGCCAATAACACCAATCTGCTGTAGATTTCCAAGGTATGAGTCTCAAAATTTTTCCCTTCCTTTCTTGACCTACTTTGAATTTTTTGCCACTTATAGCAGAAAGAGCCCTGGCTAACATCCAAAAAACAAATTCTGTCTATAAAATTATATAGAGAAAAATGGCAGAACACTGAAGAAACAAGACTTAGATTATGCTTTGATGGTAGACGGAATGGTTTGCACATACCTTCTCCTGGTTATTCTGTCAAACACAAATCTAAGTACAACTGTGAAGGTATTCTCAGACATCATGAAAATCCCAAATCAATAACTTTAAAATAGAAGGATTATGAGGGTGGGTATGATCTAATCATCTGTGCCCTTTAAAGCCAGAGCATTTTCTCCAGCTGACAGCAAAGAAGCCAGAAAGACATACTCAATCTGCCCTGGAATAAAGCAGACGCCCAGGCTGTAGATTGTCTATGAGGGCCAAGTGGCAAGGAAATGGTTTCTGAGAACCAAAAACAATTCACAGCTGACAGTCAGCAAAAATTGGGACTTCGGCCAGGTACCACTGGCTCATACCTATAATCCTAGCTACTTGCGAGGCTGAGATTTGGAGAATTAAGGCTTAAGGCCAACCCAAGCAAATAGTTCACAAGACCCTATCTCCAAAATAACCAGAGGAAATAGGACCGCAGGTATTGTCCAAGTGGTAGAGCTTGAGCCAAAAAAGAAAAAAAAAAAATGGTGACTCAGTCTTACAACTGAGGAAATGAATTCTTCCAATAATCAGTGAGCCTGGAAAAGGTCCTCAAATCCCTGATATGAATCAAAATCTCAGTCTGATGAGACTCCAAGCAGGGTTTACAGCCATGAAGAGCCTGGACTGCTGCCTGAAGAAATATGAGAAATATGAGCTAGTAAGTAAATGCTGTATAACCTACTGAGTTTGTTATAATTTATTATGCAGTAATAGCAATACAGTATTTTAACCAAGTTCTCTAAAGCCTGGAGTGTAGACTGTTGATTAGTCTAAGAATATATAGAGAGTATTGGTAGTCTCTGTGTTATTTTCCGATATTTAAATGAAAAATGAAGTCCATTTTTCAGATACATTTGTTATCTGGATGCTTGAATATATTGACATCAACATATCTTAACCTGGAAATCTTATTATCCTCATTTAAATTCTAATAGCACTTATAAAATGCCTACCACATCTATCAAGCACTACACTAAGCACTTAACCTCAATTATCACATTTTATTCTCATAATAAACAGTGAGATAGGAATCATGTTTACAGATAGGAAAATTTACAAAGAAAATTATATGACTTCTTCAAGCTCACCGAAGGAAGATTTTTTTTTTTAACTAGAATTAGAATTTTTCATTCTGAAGCCTATTCTCTGTCCTTACATGGCAATATCATTAAATCTACCTCCACTGTGTGTGATTTGAGGGAGAGAGACAGACAGACAGAGAGAGAGGTAGAGAAGTAGAGAGAACGAGAAATATCACTAAAACTATGCAAGGTAAAATAAAAAGACATGCCCGGAGTGATAGGCAGTCAACAAATATAGTACCTGGCCAGCCTCAGATAACAACCTCAGGTAATATAACATCTGTCTACAGTAGTTAAAAATAGTAAATGTAAAGTCAGCCTACTCTTTGAGAGAGCATGCTCTTGGGAATATAATGCATAATATAATATAATAATATTGATTATAATTATTAATTATATTATAATTATTATTAATTGTATAAAATTTGGGTAGGACTGGACCATGATTTACTCTTTAAATAGGGGAATGGAAATGTTTCCAATTATAATCCTCACAATGGAGATTCCAAAACAATGAACAAAAATATAAAATTATTTCCTGGACTAAAATGTTCGGAATCGTCCCCCATCAGCCCTGAATTGCTGGTTTCGATGAGAGTGAACCCCATGTAGTGGAATATCTCTGAAACAACATCACCAAGTTTATTTCATCCTAGTTCCATTTAAAATTCCTATAAAAAAGTATAATAAAATTCCACTTAGTGACTAATTTATTCAAACATTTTTACTCCTAGGCATTACGATTTTTCTTCTGGTTTTATACCATACTTTCCTGTGTTTAGTTGTTCTAAACTTTGCCATCTGTGAAAACAAGTGACGTTTTCTTATGTGAAATAGTAAGCATTTGCGTGCTCATTATACATCATTTGATATTTTTCATTCTTTCTCATTTATTTTTATATTCAAAGTCTCTTTTCATGCTTATGGAAAGGCCTACTTGTGTCTGTCATTGTAGACTAGTGCAAGTAGTCATAGCATGTTTAAAAATAGAAAATAAATGCTTTTTCCCAATGTAAAATTTTGTTCATATGTTTCACGTAACTGTACATTTTTGTAGAGTGTACACATGTAAGCACAATTCAAGGTAAGGTGCTAACCTTGATTATTTCTGGATAGTTATTGGTAAAGAATTTTTACAGCAGATATTAATTGGAGAGAGGGGTTTCATTGTGTGTGATATTTCCATACATACATATGCAGTACTTAGATCATATTCACGCCTGCTATTACTCTTATCCCTCCTCTCACTGCACCCCCCCACTTTTTTACAATAATTAATGGAGTCCCCCACCCTCTCCAAACCATCCCCCTTTAACATTCATGTCATATATAATACATAAACTTATGTATATTTATATATACACTTGTTTAAGTGTACATTTCACATAACAGAGAAAACTATCTTTCTGAGTCTAGTTTATTACACTTAACAGGATGATCTACAGTTACATCCATTTTCCTATAAATGGCATAATTTCATTCATCTTTATGGCTGAATAATACTCCATTGCATATATATATTCTGAACTTGTTTATAGTATTCTATTTTCCAAGTTTTCTGCAATGACCACATTATCAAGAAAGAACCATAGGTATTAAAACTGATAAATCATTTGTGATTATTTAAAAAATAATAAGGTTGGGGAGAGCACCTTAGTGCCTCTTGCCATTTTTTATCTCTCATCTCTTCCACTTCTCTTCCATTTTCTCAGCAGTGAAGTACCACTGAGAGGCGAGGCCATCAATGGGAAAACAGACCCTCACCAAACAAGGAAGCTCCCAACATCTTGAGCTTAGACCTTGCAGACTCCGGAATGGTAATAAAATTGATTTCTGTTGTTTGTAAATTACTCAGTGTTAGGTAGTTTCACAGAGCAGGAGGAACTAACAAAAAAGATGTACTTAAAGAAGACTAAATAACCCTATCTCTATGTTAACTTTAACCTGCAAGATCTTATGATTTGAGACCAATAAGAACTGATTTATCTGACCCGGAGGGAAGTTGAAGAATGTGCCAAGCAGGACAGACCTGTTAGAAGTATTCAAGGCTCCACCATTATACAGTGTTGTATACTAATCTTCTGAAGACTTAATTAGTGCTGTGTTTCTGAAATCCTCTATCTTGACTAATTGACCCCACTAAACCTTTCATCATGTCTGTCCTGCCCCTCCCTGAAGACACACGCTGCCACTGTCAATTGCCAGCACTAGGGTCTTACCATTTATCACAGCATGAGGATTTCAACCCCCATGCCCATCCTACAGACATGAAAACTGAGGCACTGGAAAGGTAATGCCTTTCTGGAGGTCATATGAAGAGTAAGAGGCAGAAAGAATTAGCACTTAAACTTAGATCTTCATCCCATGACACTGTAATATCTTCTCTAAGAGCCCTTATGTCATTTGCTTTAGTTCTTCTCATCACTAATATCAGGCCTTTTAATTTCCAAACCAGAGGCAAAATTAGAACCCTGATCTTCTCCCCTTTCTGAATCTCTACTAGTTTAGGAGCAGGAGGAAGATGTCTGCAGAAGAATACTGGGTGTAGCACATTCAAGTGGTTGACTCTCATTTGTGATTTGAGAATTGAGAATTAGGAGGACATCGTGACATTTGACTAGCCTATTCCAAATTCTCAGATTCTGACTCCACAGGATTCACAGAAACCATTCACACATTTTAAGCCAAAGTAGAAAAAGGGAAACTTCTTTGAATTTTGGCAATTTTACTCCTGAGGTTAGATTACTACTAGTTGCTGCAGTGCCAGGCTGGTCTGGAGAAAGTAGGATAGAGGATAGAAATGATGCTAGTCCCTGAAGGATGACAATGTCAAAAACAAGCATAAGACCAGCATAGACAAATACTGTGAGTCAAATATAGCAGCCATAGGCTGGGTCAGGCTAGAGGGAAGAGGCCAGGAGCAATCCTCATTAGGAAACCAATTCACTTTCCAGATCAAGTGCAGGACAATAGCATCTAAACTGAAGTGAAGCCCAAAGTTTAAACTAAGCAAAGAAACGGGAATGGTGAACATAGGAAAGCAGAGAAAAGGATAATGAGGTTTCATTTACTTTTACCCAAGAAAGGATGCTGCTGATTTCAGGACAGAGGCTGGTTACCACAAGTTTTGTGGCTTTAAGGTCCTTGTTTTTTTTTTAATTATTTTATTATTCATATGTGCATACAAGGCTTGGGTCATTTCTCCCCTCTGCCCCCACCCCCTCCCTTACCACCCACTCCACCCCTTCCCTCTCCCCCCTACCCCCTCAATACCTGGAAGAAACTATTTTGCCCTTATCTCTAATTTTGTTGAAGAGAGAGTATAAGCAATAATAGGAAGGAACAAGGTTTTTTGCTGGTTGAGATAAGGATAGCTATACAGGGAGTTGACTCACATTAATTTCCTGTGCGTGTGTGTTACCTTCTAAGTTAATTCTTTTTGATCTCACCTTTTCTCTAGTTCCTGGTCCCCTTTTCCTATTGGCCTCAGTTGCTTTTAAGGTATCTGCTTTAGTTTCTCTGCGTTAAGGGCAACAAATGCTAGCTAATTTTTTAGGTGTCTTACCTATCCTCACCCCTCCCTGGTGTGCTCTCACTTTTATCATGTGCTCATAGTCCAATCCCATTGTTGTGTTTGCCCTTGATCTAATGTCCACATATGAGGGAGAACATACGATTTTTGGTCTTTTGGGCCAGGCTAACCTCACTCAGAATGATGTTCTCCAATTCCATCCATTTACCAGCGAATGATAACATTTCGTTCTTCTTCATGGCTGCATAAAATTCCATTGTGTATAGATACCACATTTTCTTAATCCATTCGTCAGTAGTGGGGCATCTTGGCTGTCTCCATAACTTGGCTATTGTGAATAGTGCCGTAATAAACATGGGTGTGCAGGTGCCTCTGGAGTAACCTGTGTCACAGTCTTTTGGGTATATCCCCAAGAGTGGTATTGCTGGATCAAATGGTAGATTAATGTTTAGCTTTTTAAGTAGCCTCCAAATTTTTTTCCAGAGTGGTTGTACTAGTTTACACTCCCACCAACAGTGTAAGAGGGTTCTTAAGGTCCTTCTTGATGGGAGAGAACCAGAGCTGCCCATAGATGCCTCTCCAAAAGAGAGCTGGGCTTAAGAGTATGCACACATGTGCTCATTCCTGCAGCTGCAGCAAGACACATGCACTCTGCCTTTGGGGGATCTGGGGTCCTAAAGTGTTGATTTACAAAGTAGCTACTGAGTTGCCCCCAACACCTAAAGGACTTTATATTCCTTAGGGCCAAGATACTTTGCAGTATCTCCTAGTATCAGAGCTCTAGTTTAAAAAAATGGTTAAGAACTTATAAAGTATCTGATTATTTTTTACCCATAAGCCCCTATAAATACTTTAAATAGCTGTGACTCATTGATTCTTCCCCACAAAGTGTTTGTTATCATTCATCTTCCTATTCTCAAAAGGATTTGCTCAAAGAATGTTTGCTGAATACAATATGAGATCTGAATCATTAAAACACATGCTCACATTTCAAAGGTTGTGCCGGGTCTCATAGCGAAATCTGTTGCTCTTTGAGTGGATGAGGATGGTACTCTCTTCAGCTGTCACATCCCCCTCATAGTGATAGGGAAGAAGTACTCATTCAATGACTGAGGCTATAGCTTTTCCCTTTTGAAATAATCTTCATATGTGACCACATATTTTGAGACAGATGCTTTCAATATTTAGTTATTTAAGGAGACTGAGTCAATGAGTCCTTTTATAAATGCTATGATAACAGAAACAATGATGCTTGCAACTCTTTCAGATATGTTGAAAAGAAACATGTATACATTTTCGTCTTCATGATCCTCCTCATAAACTTTTGGAAGGTCTGTGCATATGTCATACACACAAAGGAGTTTCAGGAGATGGACGCATGGCTCAAGCAGTAAACACCTGCCTAATAAACTCAAAGCCATAAGTTCAAGCCCCAATACCACCAAAGATGTTTCAACTTCGCGGGGGCTGAAGCAGGAGGGTCACAAGTTGAAGGCAAGCCTGGGCTACATAGTAAGACCCTATCACAAATGAGTAAATAATACAAATAAATTAAAATGTTTCAGTCTTAAGTAAGACTGAAACAACAGATGTTGGGATCCTGAAAGTCCAGTCTCACTACTGAAAGTTGGTGGTGATTTTTCAAAATAATAATAGTAATAGTAAAAGATGGGTAAAATCTCAACCCTAATAATACATGCAATAAAATTTTTCATGCATGAATAATGTAAAATACAATGTCACTGACTTACCTAAATACAAGTCACTACCTTTTGCCTGAGAAATGCAGCTCTTTCCTTGTGGATTTTTCAAATACAGTACAGAGGAGTTAGAATCTAAATGCCTTCCAATTCTAAACATTTTCTCCATTGAAACTTCCCAGGAAAAAGGACAATGCAGTTATACATTGCTTTAACAACAGGGATACATTCTGAAAAATGAGCCATTTTGGCAATTTTGTTGTTGTGGAACTTACACAATCCTAGGTGGAGTAAGTCAATCCTAGGAGTGCACTTACACAATCCTAGGTGGTGTAAGTCAATCACTCCACCTGACTCTTGAGGCAGTCAAGAGTCATAAAACTTAACATGTATGCAGCTGTTGCTGGCATAACACTGCAGACTAGTTTATGATAAACTTTTATTTTTGTAAATAAGAGTAAACTTTAAAAAAATACTAAAAAGTAAATAAATAGTAAGCACAGAAACTAGTAACATTGTCATCTATTATTATTAACTCTTACGTACTATGCATAAGGGTAGGTACTACGCTTTCATATGACTGGCAATGCAGTAGGTTTGTTTCCACCGGTGTCACCACAGAGGCCTGAGTAGTTCTTCTTCGTGCTACAGTATCAATAGGCAATAAGAACTTTTAACTCCATTGTGATCTATTATGACCACTGTTGTATTCATGGCCCATTGTTGAACAGAATGTAATTATGTGATATAACTTGGTCTTGTATCTGACTTCTACAGAATTGAATGAATCCTGTCTTTCGTGCTGACCCAAGTCATAGAACCGCAGGGAGTTTGTCAGCAGAACAGATAGGCAATGACCTCAAAAATAGTCCTAAATTCTTATTTTATCACCAGAAACAGAAATCCACCTTGCCCTCAAAAATGAACACATTTTACTTTTGATGTAAAAGTCTATTAACACAGGAATAGTTTTACATTGTTTTTTTTTTTAATCACCTTGAGCAAAATAGAGAATGAACAGTATTATGTAAATATTGTGTCTGGAATAGTTTATTTGATCCTTCTAAAACATGGTCTTATTTACAGAAAGAGAAACAAAAGTCCTCAAAAAAGAACTGGCCCCCTGTCACAGTCCCCTGCCTTCCCTGCCTTGGGTTCCCATCATTATCATCCAGGACAACTCTTATTTATAGTTAAAAGATGTGTCAGTCAGCTTAGCTCAGTAAAGTTTAAAATGCATTAGCCACTCACTGCTAATGCCCTGCTTCAAAGTTTTTATCTGTCCCCAAGCAATCATCAGACCATTGAAACTGAGCTTCGTTCAGAGCCTGTGACAGAAGCCACATCTTGTTCACCCTCCCTCACAATTTTGACCCCACTTCAAAGGCTCTGTTCTCCCCATAACTCTTCTCCCACTCGAGGGCTTGTGACTTTTTTAACCTCAGGATTATCTCTCTTCACCTGAGTGAACCACACAAGAATAGCCAGCAATAGAGGCCATAAGCATTCAGGAATTCAGAAAACAAATCCAAATTTTGCAGCAAACCATTATAAACAGATCATGTTAGGCGACAATTGCTTCTGATTAATCTCCGTTTTAGGATTCTGTCAGTACCAGAGTCAAATATGAACTATCAGTATTTGACTAATGGTCATTTTAGCTCTTCACTGTTTTATATCCCTCTAACTGGCTCATGTGTGTTACTAAGTAAATTTCTTGAATGTTTAGACATAGTCTCACATGCCCATTGCATTTACCAGACAGATATTATACCCTGACCTCCATATATTGAAATTTGCTAAATTCTTATTAAAATGTAAAAGAAACACAGCAGCAATTATTCCTATCTAACAACAACTATAGACAACGTAAGGGTTGGATATTGTATTGGTGAGCCAGCAAAAATCACCGAAGCTTCTGAGTGTATAAGAGAATATCAATTGATAGTCCAGCTTTTAGCAGCCATTCTTATAGCCATACAAAGTATCACTGTTAACATTAATAAAAGTAGTCTCATTAATTGTAGTAAAATAATCTATGCATGTGTTCAACAAATATGTGTTGAATACCTGCCATTTGCCAGTAGAGAGTGAGGCAAACACCAATCCCTGTCCTCATGGAGTTTGCATTACAGAGAAACAGCAATAAACAATATAAGTAAGTAAAATAGATAGTGGTAATGATAAAAAGAAAAAACAGGACAGAGAACAGGAGTATGGGGAATTACAATTTAGACAGAGTGGCAATTATAACATATGGAAGAAGTGAAGGAATGAGCCAGGCCAATATCTGGCAAAGAAAATTCCAAGCAGAAACATCACAAAGTGCAAAGAATCTAAGAAAAAGCATGCCAGGCATATTCAAAGAACATCCAGAAAGCCAAAACGGTGAGAAGTGTGAGAAGAAGGTGGAGCAGCAACAGAAGGCTTCAGAGATAGGAGGTGGAGGAAAAAATCATAGAGCCATTTTAGTTCATTCTGAAGACTTGGGCTTTTACTCTTGGATAAAAAGCAAATGGAGAATTAAGAAAGGGATGTGACATAATAAGGCTTATATTTTTAAAGGATCCTTCTGGATGCTTTGTTGAAAATAGAGCAAAGATAAAAGAGAATAGAAGTTGTAAAACCAGTTAGGAGGTCATTGCAATGAACCCAACCAAAAGATAACAGCGGCTTGTACCAGACTGATAGAAATGGAGGCAGTGATAAGTGGTAGAATTACAGATTTACTGGAAGATTGCATTAACAATCCTAACTCTAACCCTAATTTCTTCAAACCCTTGTGCCAAGATCTGACTTTCAATAGACTGAAGTGCTACATGACACCACAACCCAAAACTGTACATCTACAAATGGTTAAGCTCTGGGTTAAATGGTTTGGCATCCCAGTTGCTCAGTTATTGGATATGGAATGTGAAAAGTTTTATCCAGAACAACTGGAAGATGGAGTTGTTACACACTGAAACAAAACAAGTGAAAACCAGTGAGAGAAGCATGCAGGGTTGAGGGTGAGAGAACACAAGGAGATCAGTTTTGGATATGATGTGTTTGAAATAGACCCCCATGGGTACATATTAAAAAGGATGTGCAAGTATAGATCAGAGAGGTTCAGCCCGAAGACCAGACCACTTAGATCTTGCTCTCAAGATACAGAACCTGAGATGGAGATTTTTGTGCAAGTGATTTTTTTATGAAATTGCTTTCAAGTGAAAACTACAGGAAAGTAAGAGATTCAGAGGAAGGCGGGGAGACAAGCTAAAAGAAAAAAAAATTGTGGAAGCTGGGCTGATATCAGCCTGTGTCAGGTAGTCATTAGCCAAAAACCCCCACAAAGAAGCAGATGGAGAAATCTCTTACACTTTGTTGGGTGCAGCAGCTCCCATCAATCAAAGACAACCCTTAGGAACAGAAAACAGCTGGTAGAGATGACCTCGTAAAGAGAACTGGGGATAGGGAAAGAGAGAACCTGACTCTAACGTTAGGTTCACTCCATCTGATCATACCTTCTCCATGATTATGGTTGATTGAAATTTCTGCAGAAACCTACAAAGAGAGGTTTAACGGAACAAACAGCACACAGCCTGTACTGGGGCAGTTGTTCATGAAACCATAATTATGCATCATTGTCCTCTTTTACAACCCACTCAGGATTTCTTTTACCTTTGGCTAGCTCTTAATGCTGGCTTAGGTAGCTTTCCTGATGAATAATGCTAGATCCTCATCCTTGAGAGACCTAAGTCCTGATTCCCAAACTCTTAACAAGCACTGTGAGCTGTACCTGACATATATGGCAGATTCAGCCATGAAGAGCCAAGAGATAATCCAGTGGTCACATGAGTGCTCCACATAGTCTTCTCAGCCCCTGTTTCCATTACGATACTGGTCATTTACTTCTGACAATATGGTAAGTCTTTTCTTTGCCTCCTGGTCTTCTGGGATCAGGAGCACAAAATGACAAGGTGGCAGCATAACATTGTTAGAACTTTTCTTATATTGCTTTTTTTTTTTGAACTGTTCCCAACCCTGGGAACCAAGACCTCTGTACCCACAGAACCTAGAGCTGCATGGATGGGATGCACAAATTTCCTTAGTGGGTCTCTATGAGATAATGGCAAACAGAGCCACTTCTAGTTCCTGGAAGCTTCCTGGATCTATGTATTCTATGTATTGAAGACACTGTGCACAATAATGGCCATTAGTTTAAAGTTATATTCCAAATTTTAAAGGTACCAACCCATGTTCATAAAGTGTCATCTCAAAGTTGGTGACTCAACTTCACCTTCAAAAGGTCATTTGAGTGCTCCCAGGTAGTGTGGTTAGTGACTCTAAATATGCTAGAGAATGTAGCAGAGAGAAAATGATGTGTGCGGGCTTGGAATGTCCAGCTCAAGGTCCAGGTAAGCAACCAGAAAACTTCTATGGCTGCCCTTATATCTATATATTTCCACATGTGATTGAAGTCTGAGATTTCTGAAAAACAAATCACAAATCTACACTGAGGGTGACTGAATTGCAGTACTGTATTAACTACCAGACTTGCATGGTGTCCTGATTGGTGCCCAAAAAACTGAGGTAGAGACACATGGGTAAATTCCTCTATACCTAAAAACATGAACCCCTAAATGTTGCCAGATCTTCCTTACCAATAAAGGCAATTCTCCCTTCTTATTTGAGGAGAGTAATCAACCCTCCCCTTTTCTACAGAACCTGTAATTTACTTACCTCAAATAGTTTCCTTACAAGGCATTGCTTTACCTGCTAACGACCTACCGCCACCTCCTCTCATTGCTTTTGGACCAATAACCCAACTCAAGTCCCAGAAGGTACAAGAAGGTGTGGCACCAACTGTGACCCATGAGGAGGTGTGCTACACACCAAAATCCCAGGGAAGATTGCAGAATTGCATACATTAGTAAATTTGATATTGCCAAATTACCCTCTGTATGTATTATATTTATTTATATTTCCATCAGCAATGTATAGAGAGTGTGTTTCCCCAATAAATTGGCAAAAAAGCATGCATTCAAACTTTAGGAGTTTCAACAAGTGGACAGTTTTAAAATGGTATTTCAGTATAATTTTAAATTTGCTTTTTTTCATTAGGTTAAATTATCTTTCCTATGTTTAAGAAACCATGTTCATTTCTTTTTCTATGAATTCCATATTCTTTGCTTTTTCTATTCTTCTTTTTGTTCATTTTTCCTATTGTTTCTAAGACCTTTTATATACTGAAGATTAAACTTTTGACACAATAAGGATTGCAGATATTTTCCCAACTTGTTATGTTTTATAACTTTCTTTTTTTTTAAATCTAAATGCATTACTTTTTTTTAATTCATTTATTCACATGTGCATACATTGTTTGGGTCATTGCTCCCCCTCCCCCCCCACCACAATAATTTTTGCCATGAGTAATTGTTAAACTTTCAATTGATCAATCTTTTCTTTTATGGATTTAAAAGATTTTCCACACCTCATTTTAAAAAGAATCCTCATTCTCCCATTTTTATGACAATTGTGTCTCATTTCTGTAACATTAAAATATATGATACATTTGGAGTTTATCCTGGTGTATATAATGGAGGTATGGCAACCATTTTTTAAGATAGCTATCCTACTGTCCTATTAACAATGGTGGCTGAATTCTTCTCCGATTTGAAATAATACTTTTATCAAATACTGAATTTATACTAAGTTACCACATATATGGATGCTATTTGGACTATTTATTGTATGGTTTTATAGTCACACACACTTAAATTTTGAAGCTCATGCTGTAAATTAAGTATGACAGAACTTGGCTACCTCTATTGTTTTATTTTTGGCTCCAATGAACTTCCATAATAATCTTTGAATATGTCAGTATTTTATGTGGATTTAAAAAGAGGTAGGAGTTAATATATTTATAAGTCATATTAAATTAACATCTTTATGTAAGAACAATTGACATCTTTAGGGTGCCGAATCTTCTTATCCAAGAAAAGGCATAGTACTTCCTTATTTCATGTCTTCCTGAATGTTTTAACTTTTCTTTCATGTAGGCCTTAAACATTTTCTTACAAAATTTACTTCTAGGTATTTTACCACTTTGTTTGAGACTAGAATTCTAACTGGTAGCTACTTATATAAATTGGAAAATATTGATTCTGTATATTTTTTTTTCACCCTTCCACTTTACTTCTTTCTATTCTATAGTAGTTTTAAAGTTGATGTGGATTATTCAGATTTTCCAAGTATAAACATTTTTATTTATCTTTTACTTATTATAAGCATTTACCTCCCCTTCCAATGTCTATAATTCTAATTTCTTTCTCACATAATTGTGTCAGGTATTTTCATAATTAAATATAAAAAGTAGAGATAATACTCATTCTTCTAATATTCTTGAGTTTTGTAAAAATGTCTCTAAATTGAATAAATATGTTGCAGGTGCTGGGCTGATATGGATATATACTTTCATTTTCTTGAATATTTATATTTCTGAGTATTTTATTAAATATTAGTATTAAATACATTTTGATTGTTTTTTAGGACTTTTGGAGAGGATTACTTGAATTTTCCTTAAGATTGATAAATATGATAAATCATACTAATGAATTTCCTAATATTGTATCTTGTCAGTGATGTAATGCTTAATGAACTGATGGATTTTGTTTTCTAATATTCACTTAGGATTTTGTATGTATAAGTGAGATTGGATTATAGTTTTATTTTTTTGTGAAATTTGCACTTTTTTGGGTTTTGTGTCTATCTCATTTACAAAAAGCTGAGTTTTCTGGGTGTACAGAGTTTATCATCTGTCAATAAGAGCTAAATTATTTGGTTATACTTTTTATCTACTTAGCAAATATAGTCTTTTGCCTTGAAAGTTTTTGTTTATATGTTCTCATAGTTTTTATAATTTCTGCATTATAATTATAGCAATTATAGCTGCCATGCTATTTGACACATATTCATGTCAATTCTACCTTAATTTTCCTTTTTTGCCTCTTAATATCAAAAAACATTTTGCTATGTCATTTACTAAGTTAAGCATGAATACCTTTTTTTTACATTTACCTGACTTTTTTATTCTTTCATTACTGAACTTTCTATAACAATGTGTTTTCTTTATGTCTCATGTAAATATGAATATAAATATATACAAATATGTGTTTTGCTTTGTGAGCCAATCAGAATACTATTCTTTTTTGAGGAATAACGCCCATTTTTATTTAGTTGCATGGTTTTAGTGCTAGCACATTATTTTATGTTTTGTTTTCAAAGGTTTATGAGGGGGGTTTAGGATTTTTATTATGCTGCATATTTCTTCATTTTTGTTTGTGGTTCTATAAATTGTAAGGGAAGTTGTATTCCTGACCTAGTACGTACCTTTGTAATTATAATTTTACATAATCCTTTTACTCCTCCATTTCTCTAGACACATCTACATTAGTTGTCACCAGTGGTAATCTTGTTTTTTAAATACTGACTAGTAAAATTCTGTGGCTTCCAGCTTGCTAGTACTTCACGCTGCTGAAGTAAGATGCTCTGAGGAGAGGGTTTCATGGCCAGGAACTACAGAGGCCTCACCTTATAGCTCTTGAGGAGGAGCTAGAGCTTCTTTCTGTCCAACAACCCTTGGGGAAATGAGTCCTGACAACAACTATGCGAGTGAGGTGGGAAGTAGATTCTTCCTGCCTGAGCCTTGAGATAACTGCAATCATGTAAGACACCCAGAGCCAGGGACCCCGTCCAGACATGCCTGAATTCCAGATCCACAGAAACCGAGCTAGTAAGTGTTTTTCACCACTAAGTGTTACAGTAATTTGCTGTGCTGCAACAGAACCCTGATGCATATACACTTGGGAGATTTTGCACTTCTAGACAGCGTACACTTCTGCAGAAAGTGTAGGTTTGCTGGGTTCTTCTTAGTTGGGCCTCCACTGGGCTCTCTCACTTCTCTTCATACTTACTCTTTTCACTTTCTTTCTTGACTCTTCCTGATCCCATCTGTGATTAGCAGTGATTCCACATAATTTGAAATTTGTGGGTTATCTGTCTCTGAGTTTCACCAAAAACAAAGCTTTCAGAATTTCTTTCAACTTTCTTCTTGTTCTTATGTGATATCCAGGGTAAGAAGGGAGAAAGCATTGACGTAAGTAGCTATGTTTACAGCAAAATACTTACTGCTGTAATTTGTACTTCTCCCCTTAAATGTGAGGATAAATTTCTTTTTATATGTTCACTTGCTTTTTGTATTTTCTTCTCTCTCTCTCTCTCTCTTATATTGAAGTTTAAACTCAGAGCTTCACACTGACTAGGTCAGCACTCTACCATTTGAACTATGCCTCCAGCCCTTTTTTCTCTGGTTATTTTTGAGATAGGGTCTTGCATTTTGTGCAGGCCCAACTGGACAAAGATCCCCTTACTTTATGCTTCCTGGCAATGTAACTAGGATGACAGATGTGCACCACCACACCTATGTCCAGTTTTTTCCCTGTTGAGATAGGGTCTTGCACACTTTTTTTGTCTCAGGCTGGACTCAAACTGAGATCCTCCTGATCTAAACTTCCCAAGTAGCTAGGATTATAGGTGTGAGCCACCAGTGCCCAGCTGTATTATCTATTTTTTTTTTGTCATTTAACTACCATTCTCTGGTTTTGCTTCTATTTTTCCTCATTGGTTCAAAGGAGCACTTTGTATATTAAAGGTAGCAGTTACTTGTCCTTTAAAATTGAAAAGGACTTCAGTGATACTTACAGTGTCCTTTTATTTTTAAAAAAAAGGATAAGGTTTTAGTCTTTCTGAAGTCAAATTTACCAGTTATTTTCATTTGATATTATGATTTGATATTTCTAGTCTTAGGCTTAAGAAAGCTAAAGAAGACAGAGCTTCTCTGTTTGTGGTAGTTGGAGGATTTGTACACACCCTATAATGACATCAAAAAGGTGAGGAGAACATAGAAAACATGTCCTTAAAATGTAAAGATAATAAGCTGGGTGCTGATGACTCACACCTATAATTCTAGCTTCTTGGGAGACTGAGATCAGGATGATCACAGTTTTAGGCCAGCCTGAGCAAACAGTTTATGAGACCCCCATCTTAACCAATAACTCAGCACAGTGGTACACACCTGTCATCCAGCTGCAGGAGGCTGAGATCAGGAGGATTGCAGTTTCAGGTCAGTCTAGGCAAAAGTTTGCAAGACTCCATTTCAACAGAAAAAAAAGCTGGGTGTGGTGGTGCACATCTGTCATCCCAGATACGTTATCAAAAGGAATAAAACTGTCCAAGCTGACCTAGGCAAAAAGAAGACCCTTCTCTAAAACAACCAGAATGAGAAGGGCTAGAGGTATGGCTCAAGTGGTAGAGCACCAGCTTATCAAGTGTGAAGCTCTAAGTTCAAACCCTAGTACCACTGGGAGGAAAAAACATAAAGATGATATATTATAGGAAAAAATTAAAAACAGTTTAAGCAGGCACCAGTGGCTCACACCTGTAATCCTAGCTATTCAGGAGGCAGAGATCAAGAGGATCACGGTTCCAAATCAGCCTGGGGAAATAATCTGTGAAACCCCAAACTATTTTGCAAGACTTCACTTTGAGAAAACCCAACACAAAACAAGATTGGCAGAGTGGTTCAAGTGGTAGAGTGCCTGCCTAGCAAGCTGAGTTCAAACCCCAGTACAAAAACAAAAACAAACAAAAAAACAAGGGTTTAAGAATGAAATAGCATATAGATTAACTTCATTTTGTTTTTCCAGTTGGGGTGCTAATGTGCTAACTCATTATTTCTAAATAATCATCTTTTCCCAAATGATTTAAATATAATTTTTCATATATCTATTGTCTGGAGTCTCTGTTGATGGATACTATTATACTATTAACACCAATACTACAGGATTTCTGTTGTTTTGTCTTTGTGGCTTGTTTTGTTTTATTATTGCAGTGCTGGGAATTGAACACAGGCCTTATTAGCATGCTGTACCTCTAAGCCCACACTAGTTTAAATATTATAGTACTAAATGATTTCAATTCTATCACTTACTAGCTGTGACCTCAGTAAACCTGTTTGTTTCAGTTTCACTTTTTAATGATGTTTTAAGAACTAAGCATATAAAGATCTAAGTTAATCAATGTTCTACCCCCAATACTTCATGTAATAAATTACTACCATTAATGTCAACATCATAATATATGCAAAAATTGGACTATGGGCCAAAGTTAATGATGATGTCATGGTGATTTTAATATGCAACAAACCTTATTTCTCATTTGTTTTTTCCTGTATATTCTACCCTCAAGGAAACTTGACCTGTGGGGAAGTCATTCAGATTCTACAAGATTTTTTTTCCCTTAGGTAATGATGTGAAGACCAGAAGGAACAAAGAGTAGCTCAGGTAGGACACTTTGAAAAGGAAGAGGGGATTGGTAACAAAGGGGAAAAATGGCATCTCACATAGATTCTGGTTCTATGAAGGACCCAATACAAATAACCTGCCATTCACTGTTGCTTAGCAACATGCAAAGAAAGGAGGCCAAAGACTTCACAAAATTGAGCACTTGCTCTCACACCCACATTCATTATTTCTACATTGTAAATAAATCAAACTGAAAACTGGATAAATGTTTGACTTCCAAAAAGTAAGCCATCCACACACAGAAAAGAGCTTAAAAACATAAGCCTGAAAATGTAGTAGGTAGCCCAGACATAAATATGCAGATACAGGTGCTGCAGAGGATGCATAGAGAGTGAGTCAGCCCACACCTTTCAGAAGTTTAACATCTCCCAGGGAGGAGAAGACAGGTAGGCAAATAACAAGACCACAGGCAGAATTCAGGTCACACTTAAGGAATACCAATGTATATGCCCTCAAAGGTAGAAGTGATCGAAGCTCGGGGAGCATTCAAAAAAGCCTTTCTGAAGTGGTACAATGTGAATGAACCTTTAAAAGTTAAATAGAAAACAAAAGTTAAGTAGCATTTTGACAGACACATCTGAGGATAAGAAGACACACTTCACAGTGTCGGGGAGGAAGCTCCCCATGTACTTATCACATCATAACCCAAATTCTAGGATGCTACTAGAGTGGAAGCAGTGAAAGATAACACTGTTGTCAGGTTGTAGAGGTCCTCGAATGCCAAGTTTAAGGGCCTGTGTTTCATTTAATAAGCACTGAGAGGTGATTAGAGGATAGTTGAAAGAATCAGTTATACCTTTCAGAGATTAATCCAATAATAGTAATTGTCTTAGTGCATTTTGTGTTGCTATAGAAAATACCTGAGACTGTATATTTTTTTCTTTTGTAAATGATATTTTATTGGTTGTGTTGAGGTACACAAACATTTCACTTTATACATAATTCTTAAAATTCTTACTGAAAATCTTAAAAGTCATCTATTGTGTTCTTTTTTTTCATTTTTATTAAGATATATCATTGTACAGGGGGGATTCATTGTGGCAATTTTGAATAGGCTTACACTGCACATTTGTTAGATCACTCCCTCCATCTCCTTCCCTCTGCAACCCCTTCCCTGCCCCACTTAAAGCACTTGTAAGAGGTTTCATCGTTCTATTTCATATACGCATATGAAGCCCATCAACCATATTCCCTCACTTTTATCGCCTGCATTCACCCACCCCTTCTCATAACCACCACCTCACACTGCACCTGTTATACAGTCCTGTTTCTCATTATTAATCCCAAATCAATGTCCAAAAGGGTTTCTTGATGTGCCCCACTGTGATGTTGTTTCTTTATTGAAGTTATTTCAATGACTTTCCAACTTTGAATTGGAGGTGTTTTCCTTCAGAAGATGTTACATACCAGTATCTTCAAGGGCTGTTAAGCCATTAGGACATTATGTCACACCAGTTCACAATGTGGAGTACAGTATACATACTACAAACTCAAGTTTTCAATCCTCCCCAGAACATTGACAAAATTATTAGGAAAACTTGGCTACCATGGCCAAGTATGTTACAGAGTACACATGATTCTCGCTGCCACTTCTCCTACATGAGGAAACAATTCTACTAAAAACATAGGAATAGAATTAATTTTAAATATTCAACACAGGTAAAATGCACGACTGTGACTCCAAGTTGCCATTTAGTATACTTTGGATTGTATGATATAAAACTAACCCCTCACCTAGGGAATGGTAAGCTGATATGTAAAACAATCACAGTCTTCATAGTTTATTATCTCACTATTTGCTAGTTGTGCCAATAAATAGACAATCAGAGAAGGATTTCACCTCTAAAAAAATCATTTAGATTTTTTTAAAAGTTGCTGAAGTGGGATCCCTCCTTTTAAAAAATGCTTGTAGAACTACTAAAATATGAAATACATTTTTAAAAAACACATTTCCAAAATGGTTGATAAAAACATTCGTCTGGATTGTACAGAAGGATGACCACTAATCAGACATGATATATGACAATCAGACTTGGTCTCTTTCTCTTCTGTTCCATCAGAGGATGAACTCTCCTTATTTTCTGCAGGTAAGTCTTTAATGTTTTGGTTACCACTTAAGCTTATTTCCCTTTTGCTCCCCTTCTCCCTTTCCATGGCACTTCTTTTTCTGAAGATGTATGCTTTCCTACTGCCTTTTTTGGCTTTATTCTCACTTTTGTAGGAGAAGGTTTAGCTAACAGCATCACTGGTCTCTTCTTGGCTTCTTCCTTCATGGCCCGTTAGGCTGAGCTTACCTTTCTCTTCAGCATCTTGGCAGTAAACAGGCATACAAGAGCCTTCTCAAAGTTACACTGCCTGACTGCCACAGCTTCCCCCACCCAAGGCTGAATATTTGTAAAGAAAAAAACTTAATTTGGCTCACAAATCTGGTAAGTGGAAAGTTAAACAATGTGAGGACATCTGGCTGAGTCGCAATATGGTAGAGAAGCAGGAAGGGATATAATCACATGCAGACAGAACCAAGCATGAGAGGTGGTCTTACTTTATAACAACCTGCTCTTGTGAGAATTCATCCAATTCCATGAGAATCACATTTATCCCTTCCAAGGGTAGTGTTCCCGTGGCCTGATCACCTTCCACTAGGCCCCACCCCTTAAAGACCCAACACTTCTCCATATCATTACACTGAGACCAAGCTTCCAGTGCATGACCTGTAAGGGACAAATAGTATCCAAGTCACAGTAGTAATTCTGACCGGCAGGGGGGAGAAACAGTGTTACACAGCTAGTGGGCAAGAAGAAACCTACACAGTCCAGTTGAGAAAAGAAGGTTGTCTAATCTAAAAATGGAACCACAGGAATGGGAAATGGGCAGAAAATGGAGATATTGCAGAGGTAAAAATTGAAGGCAGGTTACTAATTAGTAACCAGGGCTCAGCAGAGAGAGAGTAGTGAAAATTAACTCAGAAGCCTGGTTTACACTTCATAAATGATAGAAAATAGATTTCAACTGAACAGTGAAGAAGGTGGGGAAAAACAGGGAAAGAAAGAGAAGGAAGAGAAAGAGGGAGGAGGAAATCTGTTCTGAACTTTCTAAGTTTGAAGTGTTTATGGTACTATCAGGTGATAATGTCCAGTAAGTGGAAGAAAATGCAGGTTTAGAGTTTAGAGGATGGTCAAGGCTTTGGTTATTATACCAAAGTCATAAAGTTTTAATTGAAGCTGTGTGAGTAGATGAAAACACTAAAAACAGAGGTAAGATATAATCTCAAAGAAGGAAAACTAGCTATGGAAAGTACCAAGAGACAGGAGAATAAGCAGATAATGAAGGAGACACAAAAGAAGTGGCTAGCCAGATGTAGTGGTTCATACCTGTAATCCCAGCACTCGAAAGGCCAAAATAGGAGGATCATGAATTCAAGGCCAACCTGGGCTACATGGGAGACTCTATCGAGAGGGGAGAGAGAAAGAGAGAAGGGAGGTGGAATCCAGTACAAAGTCACAGAATCCAAGTGAAGAATAACTTCCAGGAAAACAATTGGCAATTGAACAATTGTCCCAACTGGACAATTGCCTGGTCAGAAAGGGCAGTTACCAGCAACATTTACATTCCTTTTTTTTTTAATCTTCTGCAAAGATCAGCTAGAACTTTTGTTCAAAAAAATCAGTTTTTTTAGAAATTATTTGCTGTCAAGAGAGGCAAATACCACAAAGATATGGAGGGTGAGAGTCAGGGATGATACATAATGAATGATTAGGAAATCACATGTATCCCTCTAGAAACACCTTTCAGCAGAAAAGGGTAATCAGGTGCCATGGAAAGAGTAAGTTAGAGAATGGAATTTTTTTTGGAAAAGACACTTTTGAGGAGCATTTTTTGAAGAAAGAGGGGGGCAATAAAGAGGGGAAATTTGAAGCTTCATGTAGAAAAGGAAATAAATCCTTGTATGAAATGAGGGGTAAAAGGGAGACAGAAGAAAATGAATTTAGGAGCACAAATGTTAGCCTTGAAAATTCAGAAGCAGGGCTCTATCTTCTAATACAGAGGGGCAGGGGGCAGTGGTGACAAATAGAGAATAAGGCTCTCTGAGAGATGCTAAAGAGACTAGAGGGAAGGTGAGAGATCTCAGTTTGAATGGTTCAGGGGATAACTGAGTTTAGGAATGGTTTGGAAAAAAAAAATCTGTGAAAATCAATCTTCACTTTCTTCACCAAACCAGGAGTTTTTTTATTCTTCAATCTTAAGTCTCAGACAGAGATAGATGAACTTGTCTACATCAATACTTTCAGGAGCTCCCAACACAAAAGAAGTTACATCTGGACCCCTAAACCTTAACATTTGTAGAGCAAACTCACACACCGGGTTGTTGTAGAGAATATTACTCATATACAAATCCTAGACCCCTAGCTCTCAGAGGGGTCCCAGAAGTTCATCTGAAAACATATACAATACACACAAGACAACACAGACTGCCTCAAAAATGCACAAATTCACCATGCTCTGTAGAAAAAATTCAGACACCAGAAGGTCTACCATGGTGGGGAAGAGATGACCACAGTAGATGACTGGCACAATGAGAACTGAAGGGTGGTTCACAGGGCACAGCCAGAGGAAAAAGGAAGTTCCAAAAATCTTCTCCAGTCTTGGACTAGCGGAGTAGTTCAAGTGGTAGAGTGCCTGCTTAGCAAGTGTGAGACCCTGAGTTCAAATCCCAGTACCACACAAAAAAAAAAATCTCCACTCTGATTCAACATATAAAATAGTACATTGCTGTTAGGATCTTTGCATCCAGTTCCCAGAAGGATAATTTTAAACCAAGAGGTTCATCTCAGCAAAAGCAAAAGTTTTGTGGTCCTTTGAGCACATCAAGTCCCATATCAAGTCCCATAGGCTCATGGTCCATTTCAGTGACACCAGCACATATTTCAGATCCTTGGATTTCACCTTGAATCCTTTTGCATTGAGATTATTCTAATCACTAAATGCAGCAAGGAGGAAGCAATCATAAACTGTGGCAAAGAAAGAAGCTATGTCCCATTGCACCCATGCCTTCTGTCCTGTTCATTTGGAGGTTTTCATCAATTGCAATTTAGGGTTCCCACTCACCTTGAGGAACAGCCCCTCTCCAGCATCTCTCTCAGCATGGGGTTGCTGAAAAGCAGAATGACGGAGTGCACTGCTATGCACAGATGAATTACCACCTGCCACATCCAGAATCCAAGTTCTTGAACTGGAAATGTGCCAACAGAACTTAGCACCAGTGACAGAAAAGAGGAGGTGAACAGGATGAAGAAAGAGAAGAGAACAAGGAGAGCTCTTCCATGGGACAGGAGTGGGGATCCTTGAAATCCTGAGATGGTCAGCAGGGTTTTCTTCATGTGTCTTCCCAGAGATGTGAGGAGCAAAACCATGAAAATGAGAAAGACAGCAAAAGGCATTGTCCACATAATCATTTTTGGAAGGAAGAAGTTGAATTTTTCAAATGAGAGTCCTAGGCTATTGCCAGTAACATTCCAAGATTGCCAGTTGCTTCTTAAATAGTCCTGATATATTATCAGGTTACCTATGAAGGATAGTATGCTATTCAAGCTAGATAATCCTACAGAGCTAAACAGCATCCGTGGTACCCACCTAGGCACATTATACTTTAACCGGATGAAGAAAGGGTGGGTTAAGTTTGCAATTTTCACAATAGAAGAAACCAAGCCAGGTACAGAACCATAAGGTGATAGCATTCAGGAACTCCCAGAGGAAACTTAGGAGCTGCATTGCAGGATTGTATGGGAAGACTGTTGGGTGCAGGAAAATATAAACAGTCTTACCTATCACCACCCACTGCAGACAGAAGCGAGAGGCTGTTAGGCTGATCAATAATTTATTATAAGGTGACAACATTCTCTGTAGCAACCATTTCTTGCCCAGTGCTGCAGTGATAAAGCCATTGACCACTGCTGCTATCAGGCACAAAAGGAGCAAAATGATAACTAAAATGATGACTCTCTTATCAGTCAGACATTCTGGAACCCTATGATATCCACTCATTTCTCCTGTGGAAAAAAGTGGCCCCAAGGTGTCAAGGGCCATGTCTGTTGGATTGCTGTAAAGTCTTGTATAATATGCCTATCTCTCTAGCTGCCTCAAGTTGCAGTGGTTAAAGCCAGAGCAGAGGATGAAGCTAGCTGAGGAAGAAGAAAACGATTCCTCTCTTCAGAATATATGCAAATACTGTTAAGGCTAAGTTTCCAAAGTCCCCTGCCTGCCTGTGAATTTGCCTGCTCTCCTGCCTTTTCCCTGCCCATTGTCAACATTGGTGTGGATAATATATCGGGCTCTTGCATTTGTTGTCCTTTACATAGGCAGTCACATTACTCTAAGCTGATACCTAAGACATGGCCACACACCTGGGGAAGCTCCATGATGAAATCCATAGGACATGCTTCCTACTGAGAGTCAGAGTTCAAGTCCATGGTGGGAGAGAAGGCTGATTGTGATGTTCCAGGCATTGTTCTAAGTGCTTTCTGCAGTATTCAGTTCTCAAAACAGCTCTACGAAGTAGGCGCTATGATAATACCTCTTTGACAACAGAGGTTAACATAAATTCTACTACTCCAGCATCCAGCATCATAAAGTAGAACACAGCAGACAATTATATATGATGGAGGCAAATTATTTTCAAAATTTCAAAAATATTTTATAAGTAGTGGCCTTTTATGGCATCTCACAGAAGACCCCCCCACACCCAGATAGCTATAACAGAAGTAGGATTTGGCAGAAAAAGCCCTGACCTAGGAGCCAAGATAGGCTTCAGTCCAAACCCCACTCCTCACTGTGAGTTCTTGGATATGCCAGTTAAGCCCTCTGTGCCTCACTGTGTCCATACATAAAATGTGAAAATCATCTGCTCTGATTCACAGAATCTCAGTTTTTACACTGCACAAAGACATCAAAGATAATTTTACAGGTGAGAGAAATAAGGCCTAATTGTAGATTAAGATTCCCATAAAAGTCACAGAGAAGACCAAGAACCACACTAATTCCAGGACCAGGGATCTTTGTCATAGTCAACAGCATAATTTATAACCCCATCTTCATCTTTAGCTGAAGTCAGAAGACTGGGTTTTAGTCTCATACTTATGGATTCACAGTATAGACATCTTATCCCTCTAAACACCTCTTTCTTCACCTATTAAAAATGAGGCTAATAAATGTGATCTTAAATGTATGAAACTGTTTTGAAAATGCATCAGGGATACAGTGGAGGTCCAGAGCATCAGATGTTAGACCATCTACATTAAGCAGAGGAGGGTGGAATAATCAAACACTATATTCTCTATACAATTGAGCTTCAGAGAGTCAAAGAAAAAATTTAACAATCAACACCCATATGAGCATAGGCAGGTTAATGTGTTACAGGAAAATAAGCAAACAGAAATTGTTCTAGGTCAGTTATAAAAATACTGAAGGCTCAGAATCAAATAACATAAGAATGAGGAAGTTTTCAACGGTCACTCATGCCCGGCCAACATCATGGTTCACCAGTTCCATGAATAGAACCCCCACAAGGACAGACGAAAATGCAGAATATTCAGTATCTTTTTCCAGTTCCTAGTGTACCTCTAGGTAGAATTGTTATTCCAACACAGGGGCCAACTATAGTAAACACTCAGTTACTGAGTAAAAGAAAGAAGATGAACAAAGGTAATACCTGACTCTGACTTCTTGTGAAAATGCAAATATCCAGGGAATCGAGTTCCTAACTACCTTCTTCCTTGCCCTGGTTCCTCTGGATGACTTCTGGCTGTTTTCTCTTGGAACTTGGAGAAATGAGGTAAACTGGGTGGGGGGTAGGGGGGTTGCTTATAACTCTGGTGTTTGGCCAGCCACAAACCACACCATATGAAAAACTCATATACTTTCCATCTATCTTCTATACCTTCAATGGCTCATAAAGTGAGAAAAATATGCAATTAACCCTCAATTCATTTAACAACCATTTTTAAGTATGTCCTATGCCATAATAACTCTATGAAAGCACTGGGGCTGCAACAATGAATTAGATATCCAACCTCAAAATGCTTTCAAGTACTAATCATAAGCCACAAACATATACCAGGCTCATATACGTGCAGATTACGTTGATCCAAAAGGCTGAGTAGTCATTTGTACTTAAATATATAATATGTTACATGGTGATTTTGTTGTTGTTTGTGGTTTTTGTTTGTGGCACTTTGCTTTCTCATATTTAGATTTATTTTCCTAAGTAGAAGCTAAGTTTAGGAATTTTTAAATATTTTTAGCCTTTATAAATCATGAAGATGGTTGGATAGGAACCCAAAATAGGTTTTCTAGATGGAAAATTATCAACTCCATATTGTCTATCAGAAAGATTTAAAAAACAAAGAGAGTTACCTGTATGCTGTGGTTCTGTACATTATGTATCATCTTATTCCCACCCCAATAGTGCAATAACAGCAGGACCCCCATCATTGTGGGACAAATAAGATGCTATCTAACATGGTGGAGGACTTCAAAACATTACTAAAGGGTGGAAATGTGATTATGTCAAGAATGATTAGATAAGTTTGGGTACCACAAAGGATTCACGTGAGGGAATGGTGGCTTATTGGGCTGAAAAGGTAAGCTGAAGGGAAACCACAGAAAGCCTAGGTGGTCAGGATGAGATATTAGATTTAATGTCTAGCCAAGACATGTTTTTGGCACTTATGAGTTAGAGCTTAGAAAAACAGGTTGAAAACAACCATCAACTAAGAATTCCTAAGATAAGCTAACTAGACCCAGCATAACTCAAAAGACTGTGAAAACATGGCAGAATGTGAGAGTTGCATCACCACATCTACCACACCCAAAAACCTTCAGTAAAGTGCTGGAGTTCTGGCCAAAGGAAAGAGTCTTCCATATGCTCACAGTTGAGTAGAAGGAATGGAGCAGAGACTCCTGATGTTCCTGCCTTTGCTGCCTCCACCCGACACTCTTCTGGCTTGAGCCTCAAGAGTAAGTCACCGTTGTTTATTATCATTCTCCCTATTAGAAAGTCATTGTGTCACTGATGTTGCTGCAGTGAAGAAGAAAAACCCTTTGTGACTGATGATTAGAATAATATGTGTTCATAGTTAGGCTGTAAGAGTCTATGAAATTAATTTCAAATCTAGCCTTAGTACCAGTTTCCCACAGATCCCTCTGTCCTGCCTCCCCTTCACTCTACTCTTCCAGCATGTGAGAATCTACTTTTTAAAAAATATTGATTTTATTTTTGAAGTAGCATACATTAATATGAGGGTATTTCATTGTGATAATTCTTAATTATCTTTTTCCAAGAGAAAACTCTTTACCCTATCACGTCTCTTCTCTCTCTCTCTCCCTCTCTCTCTCTCTCTTTCTCTGTTCCTATAGCTCAAACTACAGCTAACATTGAGCCATAATGTTTTGGGACCTCAGCTTCCCAGGATTATTGAACAATTTACCAATTATTTATTTATGACTTCTGTTCTGTCCTGTTATTTTGACAACTTCAAACATACACATCTCTCTTAACAAATCTGCTTTTTTCCCGATGTTTTGTAGTCTGTTGGTCACCATACTTTCTTATAATAAACTTCAGCAAACATGCATCCTGCCATAATATCCTAATGATATTTGGAGATAAGGCTTTGACAAGGTAATTATGTCAAAAAGGTGAAGCCCTGATGAATGCAGTTAACTCACTTAAAGAAGAAATGCAAAATGTCTTTCTCTGCCATGTGAGAATATGGCAAGAAAATGTCTATATGCAACCTGGAAGAGAGCCCAATCCTGTTGGCACCCTGAGTTTCAAGTTCTAGTACTGTGGAAACTAAATAAATAAGTCACTCATCTTGGTATTCTGTTACAGAAGCTTGAGCTGACTGGGACACTACTATATGCACATTTATTATTAGTTATATACATGAATTACTTTACTAATATATTATGTATATCATAAAAATATAAACCCAAAATAGGAATTTGAAGAAGATAAAAACAAATGAAAATTGAAGTTATACACTTTACTTCTCATTCCTTGTACCTTCTTTCACATACATTATTAAGGAGCTACCTCCTGGGTAAGCAGCGACAAAGGGTAGGATTATCAAAATTAAAAATTATTGCATAACCAGGCATGGTGGCACCTAACTTTAATCCCAGCACTCAGGAAACTCAAGAGGATTGCAAGTTTAAAGTTAGCTTGAGCTATATAGTGAGATCTTGTCTCAAAAAACCAAGGCTGAGGATGTAGCCCAGTGGTAAAGTGCTTTCCCACATGCAAAATGCCCGGGGTTTGATCCCCAGCACGGCAAAAAAAAGGAAAGAAAATGCTGAGAATTTTCTTTGTTGTCCATCTGTCTTTGGTTAGCCAAAACCCAAAACACTTCTACATCAGATAATTTCTTTTAATTCAACATGTAGTAAACCCATGAAGTCATGCATAGGATCTGTAGTAGTACTCATGTGTTCTCAGTCTTCCATGGTATCAATCTGAAAAAGCCTCATGGATGGAATCATTCCTAAGCATAGCACAAAAGATAGGAAGGGCAAAGAGTGATAGAGGAAGGGAGGAAAGGGAGGAAGGAAATAAGGAAGGTAGGAAGGAAGGAAGAAAGGAAGAAAAAGGTGGAAGGCAAGGATGTCTGGGAAGATGGAAAGAGGATGTACTGTAGGGAGTCTGAGCTGCAAGCACAGCAGTGGCTGGGGAATCTATGCCAATAAGAACAACTTTAATCTGCCCACAGAGACAACTGATGATAGTTACAGGTCTTCATAAAGGCGTACAGACAAAAATGGTGCTTGATGAGTATTGTTACAGTTGCTTACATGGAGAGACCTATGAGGAAATTAGGCCATTAACTAAGGCTAAGGTTATTTGGGACTCAAGAAAGAGGAAAATGAAAAGAGAAAATACTCAAACATTATAAATTCTTGCTACATATGGGATAATTCATCACAGTATTGGTTTTTGAACTGATAACTTGAGAGTGGAACCACCCTTGGTACAGGGCCTTCAAAACCTTACGAGCTGGCAGCATATAGATCTTAAAACTTCCTCCTGAGAGCCTTTCTCAGCTTGGGACTGCTGAGCACTAGAATGACAGAGTGCAGGGAGATGCAGGCATAGGTTATCAATTCTTTGGCCCAGTACCAGAGACTCTGGATGGGTGTGATGCTCACGATAGAAATGACCATAGACAGGAAATACATTGTGTAGAAGATAAGGAAGAAGGCAAGTGACTTCAGGGCCATGGTGTGCGCCTGGGTGCTGGAATCATAAGGCCCGCGTCTACAGTCTCTCATGTGTCCCACATGCCGGGACAGTGAGAAAATGAGCAAGACAATGGACACCAGGAACATGAAGAAAGGAGTGAGCCACATAAGCACTCCATGGGACAGATAATAATGCCGATAGAAGATCAATGTCTTATGACCAAAGGTACAATTTCCATGGGAAAAATGAGCAGCAATTGTATTCCCACTGGCTGATATAATGGCTGACAGGCCACTGATGATCAAGGAGCCCAGCAGCAGCCTGGGTATTAATCGAGAAATCCTCCACTTCAGCCAAAAGAAAACATGGTAGGAGAAGGAGGAGATCTTCACACAGTAGAACATGGCAAGCCAGGTAGTAAGCCACAAAATGAGAGTGTTGATGAAGTCCCAGAAAATGCCAAAAAAGTTCACTTGGTAACAAAAGCCAAAGAATTCCAAGAAGTTGTTCAGAGTGGCTGACCCATGCAGACAGAACCGGGACAAAGCAAGACAGGCTATAATCATGTCAGTTGCCTGTGGTGCCTGGCTCCGCATCCACTCCCTGCCCAGCACAATGGCCATGAAACCATTTTGTAACATAGCAACCAACGACTGCAGGCAAAAGATGACCATGAAGATCAATGTGGGAATGGGGGGCATCTTCTCCAGGGAAAGTCTGTTCAGACTGGCTCCTACCACAGAATGCTGGGATGCATCTGCAGCCAAATCACCCTGTGGAGACCAGAGATTCAGAAACCCCTCTCCCTGGATGCAGGCAAAAGTCCAGCCACCAATCAAGCCCCAGTCCTCCAGGATTTGAAATGAGGATAACTGAGAGATCCCTTGGCATGCAAATCTCTCCCAGCTCAATGACACCTGTCTCTATTTGCATAACCTGCATTTGCCTATTCTTTAGCACAACCAGGTGCAGGATACTGGCTCTAAGGGTGACTGAAAATACCCTTATTTTGGCCATTGTTTCTTAATTGTACTATTTCCTTCTTAACTTTTCTTCAGAAGATGCTCTTACCCTTATTCCCTCCCTGAAGCACACACCTTTCCCTTACCCTTCATGTCCTAGATAAACTTTATATTTGGTAGCCTCTAGATGCTGCATTTAGGCTCACCTCCTGGGTGAGTGGAATAGAAAGTCAGTCATAGGTGCAAGTCTTGGAATTACCAAGAACAATCACTTCAGTCACTGACTGACTTCTGATGCTGCCTAAAAGTTCACTGACAGGCTCCATATTGGAGTCTCCAGCTGCAGTGTGAATTTCCCCAAAGCATTAACATGAAATCTGTTAGCCATTAATGCCTTAACTCCAGTACATTGGAGAAACCTAAATTCATCATTTCCTAAGAAAGCTTTGGGGAAATGAGAGAGAACTGATAAGTCATAATGAGAAAGAAGGAAAAGTGGCCCAGAAAGTACATCACAATAGGAACCAAAAAGCAAGAGTTGGAAGGTGGTGGTATGTCAAGAGGAGTTCAGGCAAGGCCTGGTGTCTCAGGCCTCAATGACACCCATGTGTAACCCAAGCACCCAGGAGGCTGAGGCAGGAGGATTGAGAGTTTGAGGATAGCCTGGAATACACAGTTAGACTTATTTTCAAAAATAAGTTTTTAAAAGAGAGAAAGAAAGAAAGAGGGAAGCTCAGCTGGCCCACAGGAGGGACTGCCTGGCATAGGGTGAGCCCTCTCACACAACAACACTGAAGATAATAACAATAAACCTGCCAGGAGACCTTGCCATTCATAAAGTGACTTATGTCACACAGGTTATATTTTGCCTTTACCACCAACAACACAAAGTAACATTGATTTGCATCGTCCAACCAGGTCTAGGAGGACATGAAGAAGGGTCCAATTAAAGTTGAATGTAAAAGGAAAAAGAACCTATACACACAAAATACTGGAAAAATGAAAGGGAAAGAGCGAACCGGGAGAAGGAAGTAACATAAAGCAGAAATATGGGTGGACAAGCACGGAACAGAATCCCCTGCCAGAGAGACCCCGGAGTCAGGGTCCTCCCCCAGGATGACTCACAGAAAATGGCCTTGCTACTGACTTTAAATGGTCTCACTCTGGATTGCACATATGAGCAGTCTATATATGAAAGACAAAAGAGAAATGAAAACAAGGGCAAGCACTTGTAGCAGGGGTCACAGGGAAAAGAAATGCAGCTAACTCACAAATACAGCATTTGATTGAAGAGGTTTGTTTTTTAGTAAATGTTCAAAAGATTATCAAAACAGCAGATAATTCAAGTGGATCAACTGCTTGCAGCCAGCTCCAGTGTCTTGACTCAGTTCTTTGCAAGGTTCTCTCTAGCTTCTCTTGAAGACAGCAGCAATGTTTCACAATATTTGGCTGTTCTTGAAATCCATGGGCAAGAGGCCAAGTTCATGATGTCATCAGCAAACAAGTTGGGGCCATGCTACTAATGCCCTATTGTGGCCACATGTGACCAAGTATAAAATGTGTGCTCACAGGCACCTTCATGTTACTTGCACAGTCACCACAGTATACACCTGTCCAGAATCAGACTTTTCCTTTCCTCCAGTTGACAGCTCCTCATCATGAATGTTTTCTGATGTCTCCATGCCCTGATTAAAGAAAGTTGAATTCCCCCAGGCACCTGTTCCTCCTCAGGGCTCCACTCAACATGTCTCTTGGAGATCCCCTGGCCAATTTACAGTCAGTCTCCCAAGGAGACCAGGGGCAGGACAATGGCTTTTGTGGTTTTTTCAAGAGTCCAGCTCTTGAAAAACAAGAAACAGCAATCAAAATACTAGCTGTTTCGCATAAAAGTTTGACTCACATTTATCTTTCCTAAAGTTGTCTTGTGAAGCTGGTAGGTTCTTTTCTGTGGCACAGTTGGCAGTATTTTTTTAGGATGATACCTGAGTCCTCTGTGAGTTGATGCTAACGTCAAACAGGTAGCAACAGAAGGCTGGATTCCAGGCGGAAGATTCTGCAAAGAGAAACTTGCACTTTCTTCATTTTGATTCTCTACACTAGTAAAGGTTTTTGTTTGTTTCTATTCATTACTTTTGTTTTGTTTTGCTTTCTTATTACTATTAAGAATGCATTAGATCATCCCAACACATGTGAAAACACATTTCAATTTAAAGGGTCTGTAAATCTTGTTGCTCATTCAGCACTGGACCTCTGAGGCACATGCAGTGATACATACTTCCATATTCTTACAAGGTTTCATCAGGTAACTGATGGCCTGTGCCAGGGAAAAGTAGAAGGAAGGAAATAGCAATGTTTTTAATGGCTACATTGCATATAAATATTAAGCAAAGTCATGCATAAATTTAATAATTATTTCCCTACAGAGTAAACTCTAAATATTTTTTTTCTGGTCCTGCAGACTTCCGCTCATGCTTATATTTAGGTAAATGTTTAGAACAAAACATTGGCTCTAATAGCAATTCAGTATAAAGTAAATTTTAGCATTCTGAAAGTAAATTTGAGAATTTCCATCATCCTCAATTACCAAGCTATATAGCTGGGTGTGGTGTTACAGGCCTGTACTGTCAGCACTCGGGAGGCTTAAGGCAGGGGATCTCAAACTCAACACCAGCCTGGGCTGCAGTATTAGCAAGAACCTGTCTCAAAAAATAAAAAGATTAAAAATCTAAAATGATCAAAAATGAAAGAAGAAAGCAAAATGTGTAAGGACAGTTAGTATCATTTAATAGTAATACATTTTTCACATTTGCCTTTCAAATTAAAAAATGAGACTTTGAAGTTATTTTTATAATTATAAAATTAGCCTGCAAGGAGTTTCAGAGTTCACTTTTGTTCTAATCTTCACAATAATTATTTCTCTCTTTCTTGTACCACTTGAGCAATTAGGAACAATAACATTGACCTCTAAAAGAATCAATCAATACCTTCTTCCACAATGTCACAAACTTCATTCAATATCCAAAAACAGGGAAATCAGGTCTTCTAGAGGGATAAACCATGTCCAACAACTTCTAAATTAGTAGTTCACAAATCATGGTTCCCAGGGGAAGGGAAATCAAGGGTAAAAAGAAAACAGAAAGCAAAAACTAGCCTTCTTCAAACACAGCTGTTCTGTTTATAGCTATTTTATATACTGAGTTCCCACTGAATATTTCAAAGTCAAGATCCATTCTTTTACAAAGTCCTTGATCAAAAGCCAACCAGAGAGAGGCACAGGACAGATGGAATCTATGTATTTTCTTTCATTCTCTTCTTAAAACATCTAAATTAACTCTAAAGTGATTTTTAAAAATTTTAGGGCATTGGCTGGTGAACTGGCTCAAGAGGAAGAGCAACTGCCTAGCAGAAAAAAAAAAATAGGTTCTCAATCCATAAAAACAGAAAATGTGAAAAACAAAATCATTTGGGAAGCTGAAAAGTAGATAGAAGAGTGGCCAAAGACATAGCAGATCTGTGAGAATTGCATCCAACAGGAGTGGAAGGAAAAGAATGAATAACTTTTAGGATTTGTAGCACTAGCTGCCTCTGGTAGAAAATGGTTAAGTCAGTTTAAGATAAATATTCCAAATTCTGGAGTGTAGGTCAGTAGTAGAGGGCTTACCTTGCATCCATGAGGCCCTGGGTGTGATCACCAACACACACACACACACACACACACACACGCAAATCAGATTCTTAGATCAACTCCCACCTGGTCCATAACCCTGGGGAAAGAGGGTAAAACAGGATCTCTAAGCTACATGTATACCAAGCACAGTTTAAGCAAAGGTACAATACCAAAAACAGGGAGATTAGGTGAACAAATGTGGTTTCCTCACTGAAGGAAAATTAAATCTGACCTAGAATTCTCTATCTCTATACTCAAATGCAATTATAAATTACAATGGTTCAATTTACGGTTTTTTGACATTATGTTTGTGTGAAAGTGACACAAATTTTGTAGAAACCATGTTTTGAATTTGGATTTTTTACATTTTCCCAGGTTGTGATGCCCAGCAGTTGCCTGTCAGCCACACAATCACAGGACACAAACAACCAGTACTCTATAGTGTGCTGGACTAATAAGATATGGTGTTCAGTAGGTTATGTTATTAAATGCATCTTTGACTGACAATGTTTTCAATTTACAATGAATTTATTGGGATGCGATGCCATCATAAGTCAAGGAGCTGCTGCAACAAGGAGCAGTTGCAGACAAGCAACTTCTTTTTTGAAGTTTATTTTCTATGTCCTCTATTCCTGGAACCAATTGGAGAATACCCTCTTCCAATGCTAAAGAGTATGCCAAGATAAGGGAACACACAGTACAGGCTATACAAGATCTGAGGTGAGGGAGTGGCAAAGGGCATCTCCAGGATTATCATAAAGGTAGAGTTCAGCCCTGAAGGAGGTGTGCTGAGAATGGGGACAAGTCCAAGCTAGAGTAGAACATGAGGTTCCTAGAGGAACACTCTCAAATAAAATTTAAAATACCTGATGAGTCCAAAATTGTTGAGAAAGATTTAGACCAATGATAAAGGACTTGAGAGTGAAAAGCACACAAAACAAGACAATAGTTAAATCAAAAGAAAATAAAAACATACAGAAAAGAAAAAAGTAATTTTCATTTAATACACAGTTTCACCATGAATAGAACTTATGTTGACATACTATTTTAAACACTGAATATGGATTTAATCAATATTGCTACAAAACTACTTTGAAAAGCCAGGAATAGAAAGTGCATGCCAGGGAGGTGAGGATGAGGAGGAACTAAAGTTTCATATTCGATGCGGAAACTATGTTCCATATTGAAAAATCTAAAACAGCCATGCAGGTGTATAATTTAGATGCAAAGACATAAACACACATGCACAGGTACGCATGTGCACACACCAGCTACAAGAGGTGAAAGTAGCTGCTGGGGAAAGAGGGAAATGAAAGAGGATGGGAACAAGAACCACTATTTTTTTTCCAAAACAAATCTGGTGGGAATATCTGGCTCTTGGACTGGAAGTACATATAACTTAGACAAAAACCATAAGGAAAAGTGAGAAAAGGCAACAAGAGGAAGGTTACATGCAAAAATAGTCAAATTGCACTTCCATGGTGTTTGTTAATGGAGAGCCCCTAGAAGTAAGGATTCATTTTCTTCTTGCAATTAAATTTGGACTGCTGTTCTCCATGAACAGAATCATAATGATCTAATACTCATAATCTTATTAAAAATCTTCCAAGTATGTATTTTTCATAATCATTTAGAGGAAGAAAGGGCAGAAGTTAATATGAGTCATGTTACTAACATGGCTTAATCTTCTTGCTTAAAGAAAAATCATAATCCAAGATTCCAATTTTCCAAATAATTCTTCTCCTGATTCTTTTCTTCTCCACTGTCCTCTGCCTTGCCCCTCCTCCCATCCTGGAAAAGCCCCATACACACCATTCACCATCACACCCCTTCCTGGAGGCACAGGGCTGAGAGTAGTGTTGGTGGTTAGCAGATGGTGAAACATTGTCTTGGGGAGAAGCCAAAATGTGGTGACCTACATAGCATTCTTAGGTAGTTCTGGGAAGTGGAAGATAAAATAAAGAGGCAAATGAAGAGGCGGCACCTACTATCTTCCCAAAATAATTTGGAAAATCACACATTTCCCCTTGAACTCAAGGTGGAAGAGGAATTTATAAAAATCCTCCCAATCGTCCAGCTTCTCTTGAAAATCCCTACAGAAAATCCCATCATTTTCTTTGCCTGCATGTGCACAAATGAAGAAAAGAGGGATTTCAGTGTTGCATTTCTAATTGGGTAAATGTAGAGAGGAATTTCAGAGTGACTTCAGAAACACTGGGGAAGAGAATGTGAACTAATATGGGTATATGAGGGGCTCCCAGGTAAGTTGGTAGATGAATTCATTTTCTTCCCCCACATTAGGGAAGCAAAAGCAAGGATAGAAAAATACTTTTAAGGAAATCACAAGGTAGTGAAAAATAAATACAATCCAATTGAACTAACCTGTTCCGAAAGTCTAACGTGGCTGGAATTGTGTTAAGCACATTTGCAAGCATGATTTTCTCATTTAGTTTTATTTAAGAATGCCATATGTGCTCCAGTTTTGCTCTTTATTATTAGATACATAGTCTATGCCTCTCCTTTGTTCTTAGGAAAATTCAGAGACACTGCTGCAACTCCTATCTTTGCTCAGAACAGAGCATCATAATATCACATAGCTCCACAGTATTTTCCCTTGTCTAGTGGAGTCAAAAGAAACCAGCACTATCTCCTTGCCATTTCTCAGTAAATAAATCTCAAATTTCTGAACCAAAATTGCCATTCTGAGTAACTAACAACTATTTTCTCACCTTCCTATTTCTCCTCTTTCACATAATATTTCTTATTTACCACCAGGTAGCAATGGATAAATATGCTCAAGGAGGCAAACATTAGAAATAGTCTAAGAAAACAGCATGACATTCTATAAAGTTATAAAAGGAGATTGCTCGTCACAACATTCTGCAAGATAGATTAATTTAGAGTTGGTATGTTGCAAAACACATGTAGTTTAGATTCAGAAAACCTGGACTTGAGCTTTATTTTTGTCACTTTCTGTGTATAAATCTAGAATGTCTCTCCCTCTCTTTCAAACTCACTGTACAAGTATAATAATAAACACTTGACAAGATCATGAATATTTGATCAAGCAATATATATAGACATATAAAGATATTTTGTATACTGCTAAACTCTGTGTCTTCATTATTAAGTAAAAGAGGCACAATGCAGAAAAGATACTGCTTACAAAGCAAAAGAAGCACAATGCAAACCAAATACATTATCTAATATTTTCCTTTTCTGAAGGGAAACTCTCCCACCACACTCCTATTCCAAAGTCATTCCTCCTTTAAAAAAAAAAAACTGCCTTCTCTATTTCTTACTAACAAATCCAAGTCTTCTAACATGTCTCTTTAATATTTTGGATTCCTGCTTCTTTCTTTCAGAACATTCATCACCTTCATGCTTCATCTATGTTTCCTAAAAGGTTCCTCACTCATGGCATTGATCCAAAACCTAGGACTAATCCCCAAAGTTCCTTGCCAACTCAAGTTCCAGGATTCTGACTCCTCTTTCCTAGTCACTGTCTAAGAACTTTGATCCCTTTCCTTTATTTAGCATCTCTGGGACAAAGTCCAACTTTACCACCTGTCCATTTTTGCTGCTCTAACAGAATACCTAACTCTTGAGTAGTTGACAAAGAACAGAATTTTATTTCTCACAGTTCTGGAGGTCAGGAAGTCCAAGAGAATGGCACCAGCATCTGGCAGAGGTTTTCTTACTGTAGCATCCCATGGCAGAAGGCAGAAGAGCAAGAGAGGACAAGAGGGAAACAAATTCATTCTTAAAACAAATCCACTCTCATAATGACAGAACTCTCATGAACCAATCATCTCTTAAAATTCCCGCTTTTTAACACTGTTGCACTTGGAATTAAGTTTCCTACACATGAACTTTGTGGCACACATCCAAACCATACCATTGCCACTCCAAGAAATGCCTTTAAGCTATTTACAATTTTCAATATGCACAATTAAGATGCCTCACTTAGTCAAAGTCAACCCAATAATATTAGCTTCTGCTTATTTTGCTCCTATTCTGAACCTGGCATTTGTTCAAGTATTGGCATGCCTATCAGCGGGTATCCCACCAGAAATTAAACTATTCATGGAAATCATGTATTAAGTTATAGGAGATGAATCAGAATTTCTGAAGGGATCATCTTTGGAAGAGTAGGGTTAGATCTTTGAAATCCTGAGTAGGGTTAGATCTTTGTCCCTCTCCTGAGAATAGCAGAGAAGAACAACCTCCCTCAAGGAAGAGTTGGATTTGCAGAGAAAGGAGTTAAATCAGAACTCTGAGTTTTCAAACTGAACCAACAAGACCTGCTCCAACTCACATCTGGGAGTCTTCTCCTAAGGAGGAGAAAGGGAAAGTGAGACAGAAGCACTCTAGAGAAGTCACACCTCATTCTCTAGCCTAAGCATGAGACCCCCTAGTTGAAATGACATGTGCTCAGAAAGCTCATCTCTGCTTTGTTTCTAACTGCAAAAATCTAGAGGATAAAAAATGAACATCATTATTAAATCATTTCTTCTAAATAAGGATGAGTGCCACCCTCCTAAGAGGTACTTAGGAAGTTTATGTGGATGTTTCTGTTTGTCACCACCTTGGGGGTTACTACTGGCACTTTTGGTTGGGGCCAAGTTGCATCCCACACAATAAAGAATTTTCTCCCATCCAACAAGGACTTTGATTTTCCCACCAGACATTTGTGTGGGTGAAAAACATCTGAGCCAAGAATTTAACTACACTAAATATAACCACAAAGTAATTTTTGCAGTTTTAAGATGCAATGACTTTTCTAAGAATAAAACAAGCAAATACATTCAGAGACTTGGAACTTTGGTTTGAATCTTTAGCATAAATTGTTGATCGCCTCAAAGCAATCATGAAATTGATGATAACCTCATAATCTGACAACCTCAAAAACAAAGTGTACTTAAATTTGTCTGCATTTGGATTGGATCTGTGACATTTCTTTGAGTGTCTCTGTCTGCTTTGTTGTATCATCTACTGTGTTTGCTCAAGGCATTTATAGATCAAAATGAATATTATTTTATTATAAATATATTTTCTTTATATTACAGTTAAGATATTATTTTGGTTTTAAATCATACTTCACAAATTGTATTATTTATGAATTTAATTTCAGTACCATATGGAGGTCATTCTATATTTTTATAAGAAGGGGACTGTGTTAGTCAGCTTCACATCACTAAAACAAAATATCTAAGGCAATTAATTCTATGGAGAGAAAAGTTTAATTTAGCTCAGAGTTTTGGAGTTCCAAGATGCAAGGAAGGTGGCACTGATCTGACCTCTGGTGAGGGTGACAGATAGTGACACATCACAGCAAAAGTGCCTAGAGGAACAAGTGGTGACATGTCAAACGAGAGCAAAAAGAGAGGACAACTGGGGGTCCCACAATTTTTTCTGAGGGCACACCCTCAATGACTTAATGACCTCCTGCTAGGCCCCACTTCCCAAAACTTCCATCACCTCTCTATAGCACTGCCTTAGGGACAAAGTCCTAATATATGGACCTCTGGGGGACACTGCCCATATTCAAAACATAGTAAGGCAATTGTCTAGAGTAACTTTAATTTTAAAATGATGGTACACTACATTATACTAGAGAATATTCTGTCACAGTTAAAAGTATTAGCTAAGTATACTTATAACTATACACTAGTATGGGAAAAATTCTAAAAACAGTGAGGAAAACTGTTTCAGAAAAATGTATACAATGTATACATCTGATATCAGTTATATAAAAATATATACATAGAAAACATGAGCGACTGAATCATGACAATCACAGGAGTGGTGGCAACAAAATGTACCCCTCCTCAGAAGCCTAAGGGGCTATTGTCAATATTAAGTATAACACCAAAACAAGAACTCACCTTTGGGTAAGACAGCTTACCCTAGAATAGCAATACACCAGTACACTTATGTAGCCCAGTTTGGAGGAAAATATTTTGTGCATGAAATATTAATTTGTCTGCAGTCCTAAAGGTTATTTCCTCAGATCCACACAACCTGGGGGACAAATGACACATCACAATGGCACTACACTCTGTGCACCCTGCCAGCTTGGTCTGTGGGTCTCCAGGTCCAGCCCTTCGTGGGTTTTCACGCCTCCACGCAGCTGTTCAACGTTCTTCTCCCACAGCTGTTGTGTTCCCGCTGCTGCTGTCTGTCTGGGCTGCTGCCTTCCTACCCATGACCTCACTTCACCACCAGCGTCCTACAGCTCCCACACAGAGGAACAGTCTTCCCTCCAAGGAAGATGCTTTTTCCATCAATTTTGGATAGCCAATCCTTGACGTGATCACCAAGACCTGTTTCCTGTAGGAGTCATACCCTGAAAAAAGCTTCAATAGTTAGACCAGTGACCCACGATAGCTAACATACCTTCAACCTCTCTACACCTGCATGTGAGTTCCCTTCCACATAGGGATCTAAGCAATGCTCTTTACTACTTCTTTATTTTTTGAACAATCTAAATCCCAGGATCCCAAGAATTTGGTCATCACTACTAAAATATTCCTGTAAACATGATTCCTCATGTTTTTAAGAATAAACAAGAAATAAATGCATTGATTGAGATTTCAAATTCTGGTTTTAGACCACCTAGGTTTGAAGGTCACCTTTGCCATTACTAGATGCAGAACCTTGAACCTGTTACGCCGCCTCTGTGAATTTTCAGTTTCCTTATCTGTAAAATGAGGAAATGAGCAAGCCACATGGGTTCTTATAAGATTAAATTGCAATGTAAGTGCAGTGCTCAGCACAATTCTGGCTCATGACAGCATGGCAAAAAACTGTCAATGTTCTCTTAGGACCTGAAGAGGTGTGCAGAGGAAGCCTCCATTCTGACTTTCCTACACAGAAATGTTCATTTTAAAAAACTGTATGCCATCTCATTTCTTTAGTATTACCTTGTCTTATAAGTCTTCTGTAGGAAACTGAGAATTCTGAAATTAGGCTGGGTCAATTGTGACATTCTTTCTGGACAAGTAGACAGTATTCATAGAATTAATGATCCTAATGCTGAAGGGCCTTTTCAAGATCAGGAAGGCCTGCCCCTGACTTCAGGTAAGACCTTATCTTACCTGAAACCAAAAGAGATCAAACAACTTGCCTAAGGTCTCATAGCTAGTAAAGGATGGAGATCAAAGACAAAAAGAAATGGGATTAACTAATAAAACTTGGACATTTAGTCATTTTCACCATATGTGAGTATCCAAGGTTCTTGCTGTCAGACTCTCATCTCCCTAAAGGCCAAAAGTACAATAGTCATGGTTGTTCCTTGCTCTCTCTATGGGCCAGTTACAATTAAATGCTTCATAAAGATTTGTGATAAAGGTGATAATAATTATGATAATGACAGAGTAAATTCCATTTTTGGGTGTTTTTTTTTTTCTAAGAGTTTTAAGAAGACAGTAAGGGTGTATTTCAAGCTGGAAGGGTGACAAAGATGAAACAAATCCTCATGAGGAAATAAAAGGTAAGTAAAGAACTGGGTAAACTTCAGAGCCCCTTCTGGACAAATACAACCTTTTGGCAGAAGCCCAGAGCTGCAGGGAGGACTGTTGGGAGCCTGGGTGAATGGAGAGAACCTGAAAGAAGTAAAGAAGCAGATAGATAGTGACCTTTACTTTCAATCCAGCCAGACTGTTGGAAGATACAAAGCAAAACTCACATCACAGGGTAGAGGCATAGAGCAAAACATGAGGATTAGACGAGCAGACAGCAGAAATAGAACACATTAAACAGAGGGAAAAATATCACAGTTTAGCTGAAATTTTCACTTGTTCTGTTCTCCTTTCAGATGACAAGCAGCAGAGGAAAGCAAGGACTGACTCAGCATGAATAACTCTGGCATTCTGTCCTTCCAAGAAAACCAAGACTAACTCCAAAGGCACTGCATAATTGCCCAGTTTCTACATAAGTCACCATCAGGAGACAGAAAAGGAGGTCAAGGAAGTCACATCCCCTACTCCTTACAAATCTTCATAAATTTCTCAGTTAAAGTATATTGGCTGTTTTTAACCAGTGTCCTTCTCCTGAGGGCATTTGATGAGCCAAGACCTACTCCACTGTCTTCTCCCAGCTTCCCCCTTCCAGGCTTTCTGATTTCAGGCCTGTCATTCTTCACCTCCAAGCCCACTTCTGAAAGTCCTCTCAAAGGACACAACCCCAACTTGACCAAATGAAATTCTGTTTTGCCACCATTGTCTCTAAAGCATTTTTCCAGAGGGCAAAAAATTCATCCCAGCACCCTTATTTTCACACGCAAATGTGGTATTTTTAAGTCAAAATGACTGTCAATATGACCTTAGGAATCAGCTGACTGCCTCATCCTCACCTCCACAGCTAATCACCTGTTCTGTGATTCTACAAGTGAATATCACTCACCACCAACCCTCCTTCCATCCACGGCCCCAGTCTGAGCCCCTGTCCCTTCTTCCCTAGACCATTCTCTCTAAATCCAGCCTCTGCTCTCTGCCCCCATTTCCTTAATTTAGCCACTGGAGCTCAAAACACACATCTGAGCACCTGGGTCCCATGTACAAAACATGTACTGGTTCTGGATTACAGAGAGAAGAAAGTTCAAATTCTGAAAGATGGTCCCCAAAGCCAACTCTAGCCTGCCTTCCTCAGCTTATCTTTCTTTCTCCCTGATCACTTCCACCCAGCCCATCTCACCACACTTCAGGGCAGTTCTTGAATAGACGTCAGCTTCCCATTGTGTAGTTATCAAGCTGTTGCCTGCCTGGACCTGAAACAATCTCTGCTCTGCAACTCTCACCAGTCCCAGCCCATCTCACTGACAACCTACTTCAAGCCCTTCCTATCTCATTTTGACTAAGACAACAGTTTCCTCACTTTTCCCTGCTTCTGCCCCAACCCCATTCCATTTGTTCTCCACAGGCTAGCCAGAATGGTATCACAAGAAAAGTCAGAACATGCATCTCCTTTACTTGGGCCCCATCTTCCTTAAACCAGTTTTTAGAATGGCCTGAAAGGCCCTGTTTGTGCTGGTACCACCCACCACCTCTCTATTCCCATCTCTCCTGACCTAAAATACTGACCTCCCCTGCATGCCTACCCTGGGAATTAGGACTGTTTCCTGGCCTGGGTTGTTTTTTCCTCCAATAACCAACATGGCTCATTCCCTCACCTCCAATTCTCTGTTCAAAACTCACTGTGCCGATATACACAACTCTTCACGTAATTCTAATTTCTCTTGCCTGTCTAAATTCTTCTTCCAGTAAACTGGAAAACATGCTTTGTTTTTTATTAAGATTTTATCTGCCTCCTCCCCCCTAGCATGTGAACTCAGTGAGAGCAGGTCTGTGGGATTTTCTACTTTGTTGTTTACCCTTGCATCCCCAGTGCTTAGAACAGTGTCTGGCTTATAAGAGGGGCTCAGTAAACTATTTTTAGAATGAATGAATAAAAACTGCCCTATTGAAGTCATATTGCAAGCTCTAACACAAAGGTCACCTTTCCTCGTATGTATTCTGCCAGAATTAGCTCTCCATATTCCCAAGGCTGTTTATTTATTCATGCCTTTCCCAAAGTTCCTTTCATGTGGAGGCATCCTCTTGCCACAGAGGTGACAGGACCCAGAAGGTAAAGGAATCATCCGAAGAGGTTCAGTCTCAGAGAGGTTGGAAAAAATGTCCAAGGTCTTATACATGAAAGGCAGAAAGACTCTGGTCAACCCTTTCTACTAACTCCCAGTTGCTCTCAAAACAAAGTAAAACCAGGTACATTAAACACCTAGTATCAGGTTTTAATTTTGGTCTAATATATAGAAATTCCAAAGAATTATTTTAAAATAAAGAAAGGAGGAAGGGAAAGGAAGGGGGGCAAAGAGAGAGAGGGCAAGGGTAAGGAGGAAGGGAGGGGAAGGAATAGAAGAAGAGGGGAGGAGAGAGGAGGGCAAGAAAGGAAGAAGGAAGTATGAAAGAAACACTTCAGCCACTGATCTTAACCAATGCCTTGCCCTGAGGATATGGCAGCTTTAGCATAAGAATGTTTAATCAGAGTGTAAATACCTCTCTCTCTCTCTTGCTCTTAATAGACATATTTCAAGTATTGATTGTCCTTTCCTCTCAGCAGGCACTGCCTAGACAATTTCATTTCTGCTTTTTTGTCCAAAGCAGAAAACTGAAAAAACACCTCCTTGCAAGTTCCTCCTCTCTTTCCTCACCTGGTCAGAAGGGTATCATTACTGTGATGACTAAGTCAAGAAAGCTACCTTCTCACCTAACAGCCTACCCACCACTATAACAATAGAAATGTATGAAAATCCATATCACTTTCACATCAACTTGGTAAATATTCCCATGATATTCTAAGATTTTATAAGCAGAAATTACTGGTGGACTGCATACCTGGAATCTGAAGATACAAGGTGCAATCACCAACTTTGCTCACTAGGGGGCTGTCTTATTTTATGGCCTGTGGCCTGGGTCCCTTCCAAACTCAGGGATGGATTTATTATATGTCCAAATGTGTATGTATCTATGTGTATAAACTAGTAATAGTAACTTTCTAACTAGAACTTAGAAGAAATGATAAATTGCTTATTATAATCCCTTGATAAATTACTTCTTCAAGGCCAAATTTAAAAGAAATCCAATCAATGAATGCCCAATTAAAGGGTCTCATACTTACCAAATACTTTGAAAGTAAGACAATAATACAATATAACTTCTAGGACCTGTAAATTAAAAAAATAAGTGGGGTTATGTCACTTCTTCTCAGCTCTCTGTAGAAAGTGAATTCCCCAGAACTTCTAGCTAGACTAGCAATAAAATTGTATGTTTTTTAAATAAGCTAGGCTAGCCTAATCCAGAAGAGAAAGCTGGTGGTTTGTTTCAGTTATCTCCTCTCTCATGCTTGCTAAACTAAAATCAATCTTAAAATATAGCTGACTTTCTCTTCCTCTCCTGAGATCTAACCGGTAAATTTTTCCTATTGCTGTGCTCCTGGGGGGTCCTAATGTTTAACACTTGTCTCAGCTTGTTCTTATTAAATTTCTGACATGCCCCACTTCACTGAGACACATTTGTTCTCTTCCCTTCCCTCCCGCCCTTCTACTTGCCCAAGCATTAACACTGTATATTATTAATTCCTCAGGTTAGCAGTGCTGTCTTCTCAGGCAAAGAAGTCAAGGAAGAAATGCAGTAATTTCTAATGAGATGCACACAAAGATTACCATAAGGAATTTTGAGTCTCAGCCCCATCACATGATTGACCTCTCCACATTTTTATTTCACCACTCCAGAAATCAATTAGCACAGTAAAATGATATGAATTTTACTTTGGTGTAAGATCTGTTAAGAATGGAGCTAAAACGATGTTAAGATTAAAGCCTCAATCTAAATATGCACTTGGATATAATGCATAACCTCAGACTAATTCCCCTTTTTCTCTCTCATCAGCTCCTGAATCCAGCCCCACTCTCTGTGACTGCTTCCTTCTGTTCTTCAACCTGAGGCTCCCCTTTGTATGGGCCATAAATGCCAGGTAGGCTCACAGCTTCTCCACTCCTTTCTTTCCCCTAGCACAAACAAAATGCTTTGAAAGATTTTAATATTTCAGAGGTAGATGCAGTATTTAGAAAAACAAATCCAGGGAGCAATGCAATCCTGAAAGTGTTTCCGTGGTATTTACCTTCCTAATGTTTCATAATGTAAGTGGATCAAGAATGTTTTCTCTCAGTTCCATTTTATTTTCAGTTTTCTTTTGCCTTTTCTTGAGGTTTGAGTTTCATCCAAATATCCTGTTTAATCCAGGAACTGTTCTAATCAGCACCCTTCTTCCTTCAGCAAACTTTACTACTGATTTTCTCAAACCTATCTTGCAAATAAACCCGAACAGGAAGACATAAAAATGTAAAGGCTCTGTCTTGAAGCTATGTGGTAATCACAGGAGCTTCTGATCGCATACTTTGTCATATTTGTTCTTGCCTCATACGGTGTGAAGTGGGTGTCTATGTCCAACACCATTATCATCTGCCTCACTTTGTTTGCTGTGGCTGTAACAAAATACTTCAGACCAGCTGATTTATAAAGAATAGAGGCTTCTTTAGCTCACAGTTCTAGAACTTGGGAAGCCCAAAAGCACCGTGCTTGGCATCTAGTGAGGACCTCCTTGCTGCATGATAACATAGCAGCAGATAACACAAGGTAAGACAAAGCAAAGGTGATGACTCAGATCTCTTTCTCTTCTTATAAAGCCAATAATGCCTTCATAGGGACCATCCTATGACCTCATCCAATCAAAGTTGCCTTTGAAATTCCATTAACATATGAATGCCAAACCATTAACATATGAATCTGGGGATTAAGTTTCCCACAATGAAATTTTGAGGACATGCTCACACCATATCCATCACCTTTCTCCTCATTTTGTAGATGAAAAACCTGAGGCTCAAAAAAGGAGGTAACTTGTCCAATATCACACAGCTATTGATAATATTAAAACCTTCTAATAAATGACTTTGCTTCTGAGATCTCAGAGAAATTGTCAAACTGTATCTATCTCAACACATTCCTATTTCTGATATGAAAACTTGGATATGAGAATAATATTGAGTGTCTTCCTCTTGGCAAAATTATTTGGAAGAAGAGACAAATGTTTGCGGAAGATGCTATAGCTGTAGACCACATCTGTATATAATCAGTTAATGACCATTTAGGGCAGCAAAAATTCTTCTTTGAAAATAGAAGTATGTTCCAGGGGGAATAAACCTGTTTTGGAGACACATGGGTAAGCCGGATAAACCATGGGAGTCACCCAATGTAGCAATTCTAGTGTAGAACATTCAGCCATAGATCAAGAGGCCTTTACAAATTATGTGCTCTTCATAACAATGAGTGAAAATGAATCATACACTTTGAGAATTAATCAACATACAACTAGGTGAATAAATTTTGCACATGTAATGTTAATGAAAGAACTCAGACCCCAAAGAACACATTTCAGATGACTCTGTTTTATAATGTTCAAAAACAAGCAAACCTAATTCTTGGTGTCTTAAGTCAGGATACTTACCTTGAGTGGGGGTAGGGTGAGAAAGGTGTTCCCCACCATCTTTGCATCTTGAAACCCTGAGCAAGGGCCACAGGCCCAGAAATCATACAAAACTGGGTTCAAATCCTGGTTCTACAAGTGGGTTACTTTGAACAAATAATTTATACTCCCTGTGCCTCAAATTTTTCCATCTATAAAATGGCCTAATAATACCTTCCTCAGAGGGTTGGTGTGAGAAGTAAGTGAAATAATGTATGTAAAGTGCCTGGCAGCATGCGTAGGTGCAATAATAAATGGTAACTATTATTATCCCCGCCCCTATGCCTGATAGTAAACCAGGATCAGAGAAGAGATAGGTAAGTGCACAGGTGAGAAGGAAAGGGAAGAACCAAACCAGGCTTATGATCAAACATGTGCAGAATCCACCAGGATGCTGTACAGGAGAGAGCTGGTTCTTCTCCTCCCACAGCCCACACAGTCTCCTAAATCTTGCTCCCTACAAGTGTGGGCCAGCTCCGTGTAGCCGGCAAAGTTGTTTTTGTCCCATCTACACAGACCCTTGCTAGAGACTTGACACTGATCTGATAAAATTAATTTGTACTAATGGTCTCATAGTGGTTACCAGCAGATAAGTGGGTTACCCTCTTAATGATATAAGTTGCATTTTAACCAGAGCCTTATGGACATATAAAACCTTGACCTAGGCTGAGTATAATTTCACCTTATCCCAGGTCAGGAAGGAGCAGATTGGGAGGGAAATGGGAGACAATATAAATAGGGTAGTGTTAAGGTCAGTGATTCAGGAACAAACCAGAGCCCAGGGGGTCCCAGTTGTAGAAACTCTGCAGGTCTCCCTCTTGATTGCAGAAGGAGGACAACACCAGACATGTTGAGTTCTTTCTAACTAGGGAGAAGAGTCCTTTCAGGAGGCCCTGTCAGCTTAGAGGCCTAGGCCCTTTGGAGATCAGAGCAGAGATAGAATTTTCAGTTTTGACTTTGATTGTTAAATGAGGTCTTAGGACAGTCACACAGGGGACACTGCTTAGCAATGAAAAGGGGCAAACAGCTGACACATGCAATATGGATGGATCTTCGGAACATACTGTTTAAAGGGGAAAAGCCAGACCCCAGAGACTACATGAAATTCTGGAAAAGGACCATGTATCTACACTGACAGATGCCTGGGACCAGAAATGAGATTGATTTAAAGGGGTGGGAGGAAATGTTTCTAAGCCAAGGAAGTGTTCTGTATCTTCACAGAGATAAGGTAACAAGGACATAAGAGTTTGTCAGAGGCCATTGAACTGTCCACTCAGAATGGGTGCAATTTATTTCATGTATGTTATCCCTCAGTAAAGTTAATTTTAAAAGGAAAAACATGACATCTTAGTCATAGTGGTTGTTCCTCTCTGGAGTAAGCTGGGAGGCCTGCTGGAGAACCTCAGCCTCCACCATTCTCCTAGCAAATTAACATTTGCTCAGGACTTGGCAGTTAATGAAGCACTTTCTCCTCTTTTGATGATAACACCTATTCTATGAGGTGGGCATGATTAATCCCATTTTATAGCTAAGGAAATCGAAGCATAGAACAGCTAAGGGAATTGTCCTAAATTTTCTGACTCAGAGTCTTGCTATCTTTCCATTGTCCAGGACTGGCCCTGGAAATGACCTCAGAAATGATGCAGATCCAGGGAACTGAAGCCCGAGAATGAAAATCCCAACACAGTTGTGCTGTTAAAGATAGTCCAAAATCAAAGGCATGCCTCCTCTTACAATAAAGAAAGAAATGTTAAATCAGGTTCATCCGGAATGGAGATAGAACAATATGCATTTCCCATATGCAAGAGTTTCTGATCAGAGTAGAGGATCCATCCTAAAACAAGAGTAAGGCTCTTTTCCAAGGCTGTAGATTCTACCTCTCACTGTGTGGCACAGTCCTGCATCCCCCTGAGTCCCAAGGGTCTTCTAACTTTAACAAACTACAGCAAGCAGCACATGCATTACCTCACCCTAGTCTGGCTTGTTTCCTAGCAGTGATTGTCCAAAGCTTGCTCGTTTCCCCCTTCTGTTGGCTTCGTACCCTTTGCCCATTCCTCCCTGCTGAAATCACAAAGCTCTGGTCCCAGAAAGCAGTCATGAACCTCCTCCTCCTTGCCAGAATCTTTAATATTAGAAAAGGGGCCCCTGGTGTGGGATACTGGTTATCCCCTGGCCCTTTCCATAGGTACAATTTAAAAGCATGTATGTATGTAGGAGTAGAGAGAGAGGCAGGGAAGATCAAAGCTGTTGTGTACATAGGGGCAAAATACTGAGTGGAACCATAAGAAACAGTCAGTGGTAGTTAACCTGGGGAACAGATATCAAACAGTGGGAGGAGGGAGAGTTCTATGTTTTATTTAGCTCCTTTCTGTTCAACATGAATTCTAACCAATATATGTGGATTACACTTATTTATTTATGCCAATAAGCATAAGCTAGGTCCAGAAATTATGGGCCATATTTACCTTATATATATCTGCACATAAAAGGAAAAACACAGGAAGCATTCTTTTTCCCCCTTATTATTAGGATATAATAGTTGTATGGGGAAAACAGTGTGACCTTTACATATGTGCTTAAACTTTATCTTTATTGGATTCACCCCCTCCATCATTCTCCCTTATCCACTCTCTCCCACTTCTTAAAACAATTTCAACAAATTTCACTGGAGAAACATTAATTCTTAAAAATAAAATAAGCATCTAAAATTTGCCACCTACCCACCTTCTCAGTGACCAAAACATGCAACAACTTAAATGACATGACTGAACCTGCTCCAATGTCATAGAGCCAGGGAGGGTTGTAAGAAGGGGGCCAGGAGTGGAATCTTCCATGGATGCCTGGCTCCCCTCTGAGTTACTGACACCCCTGTTTGCATCTCCATGGGGTTCACTCCCACCTGCATGTTAGTCCTCACCCTGTGTGCTTGCTTCAGTCCTCACCCTCAGCCCTCTTCAAACCATACTTTGTTTAGGGCCAGAATTGTCTTACTCTTCTTCAGTGTTTTCAGAGTTTAAAGCACACAGAATAGAGGCTGAAATAACAGTTATTCAGTACAATGTAGTCAGTCTCAAGAGGACAGGAGGGCCGGGGGTTGACACCACCAGATAGGGTCAAGGTAGGCGGCAAGCACCTACTCTCCCCAGTTCCTCATGTCTGCTCTGTCGGTGCCTGGCAAGGTTCAAACGCCTTCGCATGTTTACCAAGACCTTCTCTGCTCTGGTTCACACCTGTCTTTCTGCCCTGGCTCCCGAGACAGTCAAACTGGTCCTTTCACCACTCCCTGAGCGCACCTTAAGGCTCCCCGCCTGCAGGCCCTTGCTCATGCGTTTCCCAATCTCTGTCACTGAACACCCAGGTCACACCAACGTCTCCCTGAAGATCTCTCTAAAGCGCCCCTCTGTCTGGGATTGCTTCCCTTCCCAAGTTCCCTTACTGCTTTGCTAGGGAGTTGTACCAGTTTGCATTGTGATACCTCCGTATCACGGAATGAAGGCGTGTCTCTCACCCCGCCTTTCCAAGCGTCAATTACAAGTCTAGGATCTGCAGAAAAGAAGGAGCAATACACGAGTTAGGTCGAGTTAGAAGTAGAATTAAGTTAAAGTCTAGATCAAGATTGGGTCGGCTTTAGAATTAGAATCGAGAATTCAATTCTAATTGGTTAGTCAATTTCTAGTCTCACCCACTAGGCGGCACCCGCAGTCTCATTCCGGTCAAGACACCTCCAGGTTTTGAAGTTTATTACCTGTCTAACAAGTTTCCTTCCTGCCCTACTGTCTCTTTAAGAAGGTGAACCAGGTGAGGCCAAGACTCCGCCCCCGGGTCTGGCCCCACCCCCCCGCCTCCGCCCGGCCGGCCAGGCTTACCCAGTCCCCTGCAACCTGGCCCAGCTGTCGGGGCCGAGGTCCCAGGTCCCGGCCGGCGCCATGGAGCGGCGCTGGCCCCTGGGGCTCGGGCTGCTGCTGCTGCTCTGCGCCCCGCTGCCCCCGGGGTCGCGCGCCGAGGAAGGTACCGACCCCCGCCCTCGCCGCCCACCCCCCGCAGCCCCCTGCGGGAGCCCGCATTCCAGAGGAGGCCCTGCTCCCCGCGCCCCACTCGCGCTCCCTCCCTGGTTTCGCCCGGGTCGCCAGGCTATCGATTGGCCAGGCCAATCTTTGCTCTTTAACCCCGAAGTGCTGCACTCCCGGGCCAGTTCCCCCCATCCCCCTTTTGCTGGCCAGCAAATATGCCTGGGGGTGGAGAGGGATTCCTCACCATTGCCAAGAAGCCGCACCCCCACTCCTGCATCTTGGACCCTTCTTTTGCCCAACCCAGAAATCCGGGCCCTCTAAAGTCCGAGGTGGGAAGCGGCCTTTGTCAGCCTAAGCCAAGGCCACAGAGGAACCTGCTACGGGGCGGGGATGGGGGTGGGGTGGTAGGGAGTAGAAAGGTTAGAAGCTAAAGGGTTTCCCAGGTGTAGGGGCCAAACCTTGCACCTAAAGTCGTGCACGCCCTCTCCAGTGCTGCTCCTCCACTTCCCCAAATCCGAGTGGTGCCTTGTACCGCCAGTCACAGGCCAGGGCAGGCCTTTGACAGTGAAAATCGTCTCTCCACCGAGGAACCTCCTTCTAGGGTCCCATTCAGCATTCTCAGAGGGCAAGTTCCCGCTGCCATCCACCCATTATAGCTCTGCAGCTCTTGGATGCCCCAACCTCTCCAGCCTCCCACCCCCCACCCCTCCGCCCCGCCCCAGGGTCTAGCGGTGCAGTTCTCAGTAGGGGTATTCCTCATGCTTTGGTTGACTTTGGTCAAAGCTCCAGCACTCCAGCCCTTGTCCCACTCTGCCTTGCTCCCTTCACACTCTGAATAAGACAGTGTAACACCTAGAGCTCCTCACTCCTCATTCCTGGGTCCTTTTGTGCCCCTGAGCCTCAGGTTGTCCAAGCCGTTAGGAAGACAATGTTGAAGCCTTGGGGCTGGAGGGTCCTAAAAGAGAGGAATGTGGGTTGCAGGGCCACTTCCTCCCCTAGAAGTAACACTCTCCTTTTCTTTTTCCCAATTTCAGTCACTTTGATGGACACAAGCATGGCACAAGGAGAGTTGGGCTGGCTGCTGGATCCCCCAGAGGATGGGGTAAGTGTCTGAAGGAAGGGTGTAGGAAGGTTCAAGGCTGAAGGCCAGTGGGAAATGAGGTGGAGAGGTGGGTGGAGGAACAGAAAAGAGCAGGAAAAACTGGAAGTGTCTCCTCTGTAAGGGGGAGGGGAAGCTGAGTCAGAGCCTCCTGAATGGGATATGGGGGGGTCAAACTTTGCCCCACAGGAAATGTCTCCACCTCCTGGCCCCTCCCCCTCCCTGCTGTAGTTGTGAATACTTACCGGGATCTGAGGAGATGAACTCACATCCCATGGGGGAGAGCATGGCTGTGCTGGAGAATGCTGAAGGCTGAAACCAGAGTCTTGCTTGGGACAGAGGGACAGAGGCACCAGGAAAGCAGCCTCACCCTCAGCCTCAGCTCCATTCATCCCAGTGGAGTTTCTTGGATAGGTTTCAGGGGCAAAGGGTCTGATACCCTCAAAGTTAGAAGCTGCTCCCCTCCAGTCTCCTAGCCCTTGGCTTATTCTCCATCCCTCCCAGGTAGGCTCCAGGCATACAATGTACTCCAGCTGTTTGAGGACACAAGAGCCTGCTCCAAGTCCCTTCCCTCCTTGGGTGTCCCTGAGAACCAGTGAACAGAGGTGGGTTGTGGGTGAATCTCAGCAAGCATATTCCTACACAAAGTCCAGAAACACCTCTGCTACCACCCAGCAGAGCTGGCTGCAGAACCACAGGAGGCTGCCTGGAGAGTTGCTGGTCCCAGACCCTGTTCTCAGGGTGCTCCCTTCCAGGACCTGAAACTTCAGTGCAACCACTGTTTCTGGGGTCGCAGTACTTGCTTTCTTTCCCTTTTGGTCTGAGGGTCTTTGCTCCATTCTGTGTTCACTCTCTCACAGAGTGGCTTGTAATTACAGTTAATAGACTAAGCCATAATATATCCTCCAGGAGGGGCTGTTTGGAAAATCCTGGATTAAGCCAGCCCTAATAGATGCTTCATCTCATAAACCAGCTAATCACTCCACAACGATGGCAGCAGGTCCATCTGCTGGCTCTCACTGTCCCTGTGTTGTGCCCCTGCCAGCCCCACCCAAGTAACTCTTCCCTAATTGGGCCTGACTGGGAGCAAGGTCCTTTTCTCAACCTTGTGCTAGGAGGGTAATAAGACAGTCAGCAGTCCCATACTGCTACTCTCTACGCAGAGTCAGGCTCCTCAAATGCACCCATGTAGCAGCCAGTTGGGCCTGAGTGTTAAGTGAAAGGATCCATAGTGCTGTTCCTGCCCCCCTGATTCTTCCCCATCTTCAGTGCTAGAACTGGAAGAGGCAGTTACAGCTGGGAACATCTGCTCCCTAGGCTCCAGCTGCAGTCTTGGCAATCTGGTTACTGAGCTGCACATTTACCACCCACTGCCCTGTCCACCTGTCCCACCCTGTGCCTGCCACATGGGCTCTGGCCTCCTCACAGCACAGACTCTAGTTGTCTTCTCATTATAGCTTCATTGCCTTTCAGATACCCCTTGCCTGATCTTTGAACTCTCTGACATAATGCAGAAATATGTTCCTCACAGCAGCTTGTACTTCTATCCCACCCCACTATAAATTCTTAATGAAGGATGCTTTTTCTTGCCTTTCCCAGAGCTGAAAGTAAGCATGAGAGGCCATGCACAGGAGTGGAGTAAAAAACCAGGAAAAGGAACTTTCTTAGGACCTTGGTCTCTTCCATATGAAATGAAGGGGTGGCATCCAAAAATATCAATGGAATATTTTAGAAAATCTGAGTGCTTTTTTTTCATAAATTCATCAGGCAGAGAAAATACTTAAGAATGAGAATATTTTTGGAAGAGGAATGAAGTGGGAGACTTGTCCTATCAACAGATATCAGAGCATCAACAATGATTAATACATGGAGTACACTGACAAGAATACTGAGGCCAATGGGATGGGATAGAAAGTCCAAAAACAAGCCCACATACATAGTTTTTAATGAAGATGACAGTGGAATTGCAAACCAATGTGGAACGTATTATGGGGGACAGAAAACTTTCCACCCCTGGTGTTTTCATACTGGAGTCTATGAAACTGGCAATCCATAACAGGAGAAGCCCTATTCTAGTTACATGTATATACACAGGAGGCCCAAAATATGATACTGGAGGAAGAGTGAGATGGATGAAGCATTTATCTACTCCTGAGCTATAGAAAGGAGTTGAGGGTGGAGAAGTGGGACTAGCCTGTGTTCAGGTGAACAAAGACTATCCTGCTGTGCAGATAATAAGTCTCTGGGGTATTAGAAGTTATCGTGGAGCGGCCCTATTCCTGCTACAGATTCCTTCCTAATGTAGATTTCCTTCAGAAATATAAATTTCTTTTGATAAAGAACAGCTTTTCAGAACTACTGTGTCTACAGTTTCTGAGTATGACAAAGAGTTATACTTTGGGATGGTGTGTTCTGGGCCTCCAAAGTATTAACAAGCCATTAAATTGACAATCGGATGTCTGTAGATAGTTTTTGGTTTTTAAGCAAAGAAAGTAAAAACACCTCCTTACTTTACTACTTCACACACACGCACACACGCACACATGCACACACTAAATTTTAAGGAGATTAAAATGTAAACCTAAAAAACAAATGTACAAAAAGTTTAAAACAAAAGACAGAAGCACTTTATAATAATGCAATGGGAGACCTTCCCATACAAAATATACAAACCCCCAAATCATGACATTATTATGTAAAATTTTTAAATGTATATCCATAGAAAAATACAATTAAACAAAGAAGCATGTTAAGCAAAATGATTAATGTCTATATAACATGTTTTTTAAAAGCTTATCCAAATGAATTATCAAAGGATAATAGGCTATGAACAAATAAGTGCATAGAAATATAAAATAGCCAGTGAACAAAAGAGAAACACATAGCCTCCCCTTCAAAGAAATGCAAGGAAAAATGGTAAGAAGTTGTTTTGACCATCAGATTGGCAAAAGGAAAAAAGAACATTAATATCCAGTGATGGTGAGGTTTGTAGAAAATAAGCCTTCTTGTACTGTAGAAGTATAAATTGATAAAAATCTTTTAGAAGGCAATTTAGCAGTATCTTTTAAAATGTGTAGCATATCTAACAAGTTCTTCAGAAATCTTACATTAATCTGTATATTTTCCTAAACTAAAAGCTACCTAAATGCCCAACAATATGACTGGTGAATGATTAAATAAGTCATGGTATATCCCTACAATGGAATACTCTTTATAGGTTGCTAAAAAGGTCTATACATACTCATATAGACATCTTTCTAAAACATTATTTTTTAAAGCAAGTAGGTTACAGAATAACATATGTATGATCTCATTTATATAAAAAACAAAAACAGGGCCTTTAGGCATTTCTCTAGAGGCACTGAGAGTAGTCTGGAAAACTATTCCAATTATTAAGAGTGGCTGCCTCTGAGAACAAGAGTGGAAGAATGAGGGGACTTAACATTTTATTCTGCACCTCTGTTCCTTGACTTTATAATCACTGAGTAAGTCACTCCGCAATTAGGCAAGTCACTCCACCTGCTTGTGCCTCAGTTTCCTCATGGGAAGTGCTTAGAACAGTGACTAGTTCAATTGTAAGTGCTATAATGGTGCCAGCCATTGTTGTTATTCGTTTAAATTTTCCTTTAATGTAAAAGAAGTTAAAGGGGTAGACTAGATAGTGCCTGGGAATCCAGCCAACTTTCTGATTGGTTTTGATAGTGCTGTAACTGGAAGGAACATTGGAGGGGTGAGATTCTTCCACACAGACAGTTATGTACTTGTTCTTGCCTTCCACAAGCAGAGGGGCTTTAATATTAAAAAAAAAAAAAAAAAAGAGGAGGAAGGAGGGAGAGAGAGAGAAGAAAAAAGAGAAGTCTCCTCTGAACAAATAGGCAGAAAGGTTGTGAATGAGCTTTGCCTTTGGGGTACCTGATGGCTCTGCTGATAAAACAAGTAAAAATTGGTGCTCACACTGTTATGTTTGAGGCAAGCTAATTGAAGGGACCAGAGAGGGCTGGTAAGGATGTTAAGGAGCTACTGTCTTATCCATCCCATATCCAGGCAAATCCTCAACCTTAAACACTTAACCTGCTATCCTGAGGCTGAGGAATCAGGTTAGGTAGATCAAGTGGCATGAACATTGTGGGGGTTGGGAGGAGGGGAATGGGGTGCTCCAATACCAGCTTCTTCATCAGCAGCAGTCTGGACCCTGACCCGGATTCTCTTCTTGCAGTGGAGTGAGGTACAACAGATGCTGAATGGGACACCCCTATACATGTACCAGGACTGCCCAGTGCAGGAAGGTGGAGACACTGACCACTGGCTTCGCTCCAATTGGATCTACCGAGGGGAGGAGGCTTCACGTGTCCATGTAGAGCTGCAGTTCACTGTACGTGACTGCAAGAGTTTCCCTGGGGGAGCTGGGCCTGTGGGCTGCAAGGAGACCTTCAACCTTCTGTACATGGAGAGTGAACAGGATGTAGGCATTCAACTCCGACGGCCCTTGTTCCAAAAGGTACTACTGCATGCCACTACTACTGAAACTAATCCCTACCTGGCTCCTTACCATGACCCCTCTCAAATAAGAAAAAAAGGAAGGCAGAGACAGGAAGACAGTACAAATGTAGAATAATGAAAAGAATGTGGGACTAGAAACCAGAAAGGCTGGATTGAGTGTCTTCTTGCCTTGTCCTGACTTTGGGTATGTCATTTAGCCTCTCCAAGCTTTGGTTACCTTGTCATATAATAGCCATAATAATAGGGGCAGTCTTTTCTATTCTACAGTTTTATACTTGTATCCATTGAGATAGCAGGATGCCATGGTGAAAGAAGGTAGATAGTGCAGAGGTTTTTAAACTTTTTCTTCAGTACCCATGGTGTTCATGTGCGACACACCCCTATGAGTTACTGTTACATAGTAGGGTAATTCCTTGTTGGCAGTCTCTAGTACCATCCCTTTTTCTTATTCAGGAACACACCAAAATACAAAACAGTAAGGAGTATATTATTAGCAGATGTGCTCTCATTTCTTCCCAAAGAGCAAAGGTTGTAAAGTTTGTTCTTGGTAATAAATTAATTATGACACACTACAACTGATCACTTCATTGATATTAAGGTTGGGAACACCTTCCAATAGTGGAAATTCCTGGAGTTCCACTTCCTGGATTCCAATTCTAGCCCCCAAGATATTGTAGCCATGTGATCTCATGCAAGATATCTAATTTCTCTTAGCCTTAGCTTCCTCATCTGTTAAGTAGAGATGATAAGACATCCTACCTCATGGGATTACTGCATCGACTAAGTAACATAATGCACACCAAATGCTTAGCCTGGTATCTCACACATAATAAACTTTCAATCATGGTGATTTAGATCACAAAATACAGGTTACGTATCCCTTATCCAAAATACTTGGGATCAAGAATGTTACAGATTTCAAAGTTTTTCAGACTTTATATTTGCTTATAATGAAATATCCTGAGGATGGAATCCGAGTCTAAACATAAAATTCCTTATGTTTCATATACACCTTATACATATAAGTTGATCGTAGTTTTAATAGTTTTAGTGTGCCTGCATTTTTAATGTGGCTGTGACATGAAGTCAAGGTTGGGATTTTCCATTTGTGATATTCCTTAGGCTTGCGAGCATCTCAGGTTTTAGATTTTCAAGTTATAGATGTTATGTAGGAATGAAGCATCACCCCCTCATCTCCTGCCCTTCCTCCCAGGTAACTACAGTGGCCGCAGACCAGAGCTTCACCATTCAAGACCTTGCATCTGGCTCTGTGAAGCTCAATGTGGAGCGCTGCTCCTTGGGCCACCTGACCCGCCGCGGTCTCTACCTTGCTTTCCACAACCCAGGTGCCTGTGTGGCCCTGGTGTCTGTACGGGTGTTCTACCAGCGCTGTCCTGAGGCTGTACATGGCTTGGCCCAATTTCCTGACACTCTCCCTGGACCTGGCGGGTTGGTAGAAGTGTCTGGGACCTGCCTGCCCCATGCACAGATCACTCCTGGACCTTCTAGTACACCCCGCATGCACTGCAGCCCTGACGGCGAGTGGCTGGTGCCCGTGGGCCGGTGCCACTGTAAACCTGGCTATGAGGAAGGCAGTGGTGGCATGGGATGCAGTGGTAAGGAAGGAGGCACTGAGAATCCCTAGGGATCACTTGGGAGGGTCTCCTAGGTGCCAAGCCAGGGAAGGAGGCTGAGGCTGTATCTCAGCATTTTGCTTTTTGTTGTTTTGTTTTTTAATACTGGGAGGTCAAACTCAAGACCTTATGCATGCTAACCAAGTATTCTACCACTGAACTGCATCTCTAGTTGTTGGTTTTTGGAGAAATAGTCTCACTATATAGCCAAGGCTGATCTCAAACTCAAAATCCTCTGGCTTCTGCCTCCTGGGCACTGGGATTATAGGCATGCACCACCATGCCTAACCATCTCAGTGAGTGCCCAAGAGTCCTGTGTACACATATGCACAGGTGTTTCCAGTACAAGGGACTGGGGTGGAAAGAGTGTGGGATTGGTTCTTCATATAAAACATTAGAAAAACATGGCTCTGCTCTATTCTCTCTCCAGTCTGCCCTAGTGGCTCCTATCGGACTGACTTGAACATACCCCATTGTCTCAAGTGCCCCCAACACAGCACAGCAGAGTCTGAGGGGGCCATCATCTGTACCTGTGAGAGTGGCCATTACCGAGCCCCTGGGGAGGGCCCTGAGGTAGCATGCACACGTGAGTCCAAGGGGCAGGGCCTGGCCATCTGGGAGGAGGTGCTGGACCTATGCAGCCCTTTGTTAAGATGAGAATTTCCCAGAGCTTATCATGAGGTATTGGTGACTGTCCAGGGTGTCAGGCACTTACTTGCAGCCCCTCTGTGGACCTGCTCTCCCTGGAAAACTGCAGAGATGTGGTCAATGCTTTCTCTTCAGTAGAAGTCAGATCTCCTATGAGAGCTTTGGAGGACTTCAGGGGTTGGGGGATAGACAAAGGAGGGGGTCAGCAGCTTGGGTAAGAACGAAACTAGCAGTTACTGATGGCCCCTTTTCTCCCACAGGTCCTCCGTCTGCTCCCCAAAACCTGAGTTTCTCTGCATCAGGGACTCTGCTCTCTCTACACTGGGAACCCCCATCAGACACAGGGGGACGCCAGGATGTCAAATACAGTGTGGAATGTTTCCAGTGTAGGGCCACAGCACAGGATGGGGGGCCCTGCCAGTCCTGTGGGACAAGTGTGCGCTTTTCCCCAGGGACTGGGGGGCTCACCATGCCTACTGTGCGAGTCGAAGGCCTTGAACCTTATGCCAACTATACCTTTAATGTCAAAGCCCAAAACAGAGTGTCAGGGATGGACAACTCCAGTCCTGCCAGTGCCTCCCTCAGCATCAACATGTGGCATGCAGGTGAGGCACCTGGAGCAAACAGATAGCCTAAGATACAGGGACAAGTGAAGGGCAGGAAGCAGTGGAAATGCTCCTTAAGTTATTCCTTTTTTCCTTCCAAATCCAATGCTGTTCCTCTGGATGCCCAGAGTCACTATCAGGTCTATCTCTAAGGCTGGTGAAGAAAGAACCAAGGCAGCTGGAGCTGACCTGGGCAGGGTCCCGGCCCCGCAGTCCTGGGGGGAACCTGAGCTATGAGCTGCATGTACTGAACCAGGTCAGGATGCTACTGGGAGATGCTCTTTGGTGTCTGTTGCTTTGGCACACTCCAATATACCTAGCCTGGGTTGAGGGGTAGGGAACCACCCACAGCAAACTGGCTTTCTCAGGACAAAAGTCTGCAAAGAATCCTGTCCTTATGATATTAGCCAACCCCTCCCCTACGTCTCCATCATCTCCACCTGGATCTGGTTCAGCACAGACTAGTTAACACAACTTCCACACACAGGATGAAGAATGGCACCAGATGGTTCTAGAACCTAGGGTCTTATTGACAAAACTGCAGCCAGATACCACATACATCGTCAGAGTGAGAATGTTGACTCCACTGGGTCCTGGCCCTTTCTCCCCTGACCATGAGTTTCGGACCAGCCCACCAGGTGGGTTATTTCTTGTTGCTCTCCAAACACACTTGCCATTTCACACATATACCTTAGCTCCTATTCCAGTTAGTAACCATTACACTGTTCTGCACGCATGTACACACATACACAGAGTGATTCCCCTGATATAAGAGACAGGCATGTATCCAATGCCTACTGAGAGACCTGATCCTGGCATACTCAGGGCCCTGCCTTTTAACCTCTTTCACCCCATGGACTATGAACCCCAAGACTTCCTCACCCTTTTGCCTACAGTTTCCAGGAGCCTGACTGGAGGAGAGATTGTTGCCATCATCTTTGGGCTGCTGCTTGGTCTAGCTCTGCTGCTCGGGATTCATGTCTTCCGTTCAAGGTGCTGGTTGGTTCCTGTCCCCCCCCATTCAGTCTTTCTGGGTCCCTTTGCTTCATCAGAAGCCCTGACTGTGGCCCTGATGACCCTCCTATCCCCTACTACCAAAGCTCAGGTGTATCCTTCCACCGATCCTGTACACCCAGTCCCAGATGCTTCTGGGGCAAATTCAGCCAGAGCCCACTGGACCACTGAGGTGGTCCTGGGACCTGAAGATGCTGCCTCACCCCCACAGAAGAAGCCATCGGCAAGGACAGCAGAGGCAGCGTGACCATGTCGCTGATGTTGATCGAGGTAAGCCAGAGCACCTGTGTGCACTCAGGTGCTTACGTGTGTGTGTGTGTGTGTGTGTGTGTGCATGTGTATGTCTGTGTGATGCCACTGGGAAACAGCCAAGGGACCCATATTGCCAGGTCAACTCTGGGGGTATAGTCAAGTTTTATTGTCCCCAGGGCTCTCATGTTTCCTCACCTAATTAACTTTGGTTAATTAACTCTGCCCTGAGAGCCGACAGTGGCTCTGATGCAATTTTCTGCTGGGTGTTGGGGCCAATGCACCACCAACTTGGGCTGTAGGCAGCCTTCCCCATTCAGGTGGCCAGGTCTGTGGGTCAAGGCCAGACCAGGGGTTGGGGGGGGGGTTGCGGATTAAAGTCCTCTGAGGCATGATGTGGGCTTCCTGCTTGTCACCTCATTAGGTGGCCCTGTCAGAGGGCAGTCTGTTTCTATGGAAGTAGCTAGAGTGGAAGGAATGTTTTGGCTGGGAACAAATGAGGTGTGACTGACTAGAAGGACATGGGGACCAAAGCAAACCAAATGGAAGCCCACCATGAGCCATGGGAAGATTGGGTAACTCAGGGGAGGGAATCTGCTCCCAGGCCTGGGTTCTGGCCACTGCTTTGAACCCTGGGGAGTGAGGAGAGAGGAGCTTAGAGTATTGCAGGAAGAAGGGCCAGGATGTGGAGACTGACTTCAATGCTAAGAATAGAGACTTTCTCCCTCCTGAGCCCAAACAAGGTTCACCTCAGGTAGCAGAGAAGTGGGGAACAGGCTTCGCTGCTTGCCCTCCCCTCAACCCCTGTACTCTGAACCCTGAGTGGGTGCTGTTGTGGCTGAGACCCCTGTCCACCCCAGAGGACAAGTTGTGGCTGAAGCCCTACGTGGACCTCCAGGCCTATGAAGACCCTGCTCAGGGGGCCTTGGACTTCACCCAGGAGCTTGACCCAGGCTGGCTGACTGTGGACACAGTCATAGGGGAAGGTGAGCCCTGCTGTGCACCTCAGCTTTCTATGTGGCAGCACAGAGCTGCCAGCAAGCTCCTTCCTTCAGCCCCCTTCTCTGAAGAGCCCAGCTGACCTCTCCTCTAGCCCCAGAGTTCCCAGGTGAGCTCATACTTGCTCCACCTGCATCCTCCTTAAACTGCTGTGTTGTGTTTAAAAAAAAAAAAAAACTATCAGGTACACCGGAGCAGTCTCTGCCTCCAGCACACTTTCTCAGGGGTTATGGGGTTTCTGATAAAAGAGTGTTAAACATACCATGTCTGTCCATAAAGATGTTGAATGCCAGGGTCAGGCTGTTCTCAGATTGTTCCCAAAAGTAGGAGAGATTCAGAGCCCCCCAGGTCAGCATTCCACCCCACTGGGGGCCCAGTGTCCTTGGACTGCCCTGCTCCCTTGGGTCACCAGAGGAAATGGATCTGAGCAGAGAACAAAGCTTAGCAGTGTCCTTGCCAATAATGCAGGCAGGCTGGCCAAGCTGGGGCCAGGGAGCTCACTGTCAGAAGACAGCCAGCAAGGGTCAGCTGCCCCCTGCCACATGGGCACTGTCCCTGGTCCAGCCTGCCCTTCACAAACACAACCCAGTCCTGCTGTATAAGACTCATTCCCTCAGCATTTAGTGAGTACCTACTATAAGTCAAGTAGCATGCTAACCATGGAAGACAGTGCTGATCAGGTTGTAGAGCTTCATGTTGGTTCTGGACTGTCCCGAAACCCTGTCCCAGCAAGGGTACTCCATGTTTCTGACCCTTCAGAAGAGAAGGTTAGAGGACTGGAAGGGGTCACTGCCTGACCCTGGGGTAGCCTGACAGGGCAGGGCCAAAACCTTGTTTTCTTTGCACCTAGGAGAGTTTGGGGAAGTCTATCGAGGGACTCTGAGGCTCTCCAGTCAGGACTGTAAGACTGTGGCCATTAAGACCTTGAAAGACACATCCCCAGATGGCCAGTGGTGGAACTTCCTTCGTGAGGCGACCATCATGGGCCAGTTCAACCACCCACATATTCTGCATCTGGAAGGCGTTATCACAAAGAGTATGAGCAGCAGTCTCCATGAGCTGGGGCCTGGGGAGGGAAGAGGGTGAGCTACCAAAGGCAGGAAGCCTCTTCTGGGTGTGATGGCATGCACTTTGTGTCTCAGGAAAGCCCATCATGATCATCACAGAATTTATGGAGAATGGAGCCCTAGATGCTTTCCTGAAGGTGAGCTGGGAAGGGAATGTATCATGGGGCCCTGTGCCTTGGGAGGAGGGATAACTGGCCATTCCCTAACTTGCCCACTCATCCCCTGCAGGAGCGGGAGGATCAGCTGGTCCCTGGGCAGCTAGTGGCCATGCTGCAGGGCATAGCATCAGGCATGAACTACCTCAGTGACCACAATTATGTCCATCGGGACCTGGCTGCCAGGAACATCTTGGTGAGTCAGAACCTGTGCTGCAAGGTGTCTGACTTTGGCCTCACCCGCCTCCTGGACGACTTTGATGGCACCTATGAAACCCAGGTTAGAGCTCTGTATACACCATGTACACGTTCACATGTGCTATTTGGGCCACTCGTGGTTATGCATGTACAACCACAAAATCTCATGCTCATGTAGGCATGATAACCTCCCATTCCCTTCGCATGTGGTTTTCTTTACCCCTGTGCATGTCCTGAATCATCACTTTTCTGTGCCATGCCTTAGGGAGGGAAGATCCCCATCCGTTGGACAGCCCCAGAAGCCATTGCTCATCGGATCTTCACCACAGCCAGTGATGTGTGGAGTTTTGGGATTGTGATGTGGGAGGTGCTGAGCTTTGGGGACAAGCCCTATGGGGAGATGAGCAATCAGGAGGTGAGCTTAGAATAATCCTTCCCAAGTCATGCCTAACTCAACTTCTCATTTCTTCCCAAGTCCCTCCCATGGATTTTTTCCTCCAAAATCTTACTTCTTCCTCATCCCAAGTTTTTACACTCCTATCTTCTCTGTCACTTCACCTCACACCTTTGTTCCCATTAGTACTCCCACCCTTGTCAGGTTTGCTTAGAAACTCCATGATCCTGTATGAACATCGTTTTTTCCTGGGCCTCCAGGTTAGCTTTCTACCCTAGGGCAGCCTTCCCTGTCCTCTGCTGTAGGTAATGAAGAGTATTGAGGATGGGTACCGGCTGCCCCCTCCTGTGGACTGCCCGGCCCCTCTGTATGAACTCATGAAGAACTGCTGGGCATATGACAGTGCCCGTCGGCCCCACTTCCTCCAGCTACGGGCACATCTGGAGCAATTGCTTACCGACCCCCACTCTCTGAGAACCGTCGCCAACTTTGATCCCAGGTAACCAGGTTGGGAAAGGACAGAGGAATTCAGAGGGCAGATCTGGAAGAATAGAAATGAGCATTTTATTATGTCCACTGAGTGCTGGGCCCTAAGAAGCTCTGGACAAGTGTCCAGGTGTATGAGCAGGACCCTGTGCTTGACCTTGGGGAGAGCCCAGCCTGCTGGAGATGAGGTCATGTGCTCCATGGCTATAGTTTGACAGAAGGTAAGAAGCAAGCACACTGAGGTGGGATGCACATGGAGAGTTTTAAAAGGTACAAATTAGGTCAGTTCTAGATTATCCACATGGCAGAAAACTACGCCCAGGTCTCAGCTCCCTACCTTCACCTGGGAGCCTTCCTAGAGCCATCCTTGCATGCCCCCCTACATTGTAGCACAGATGGAGTCTCTGGGGAGTATCTGTGGCCAGGTACTTGGGATACATTCTCTTCACCATAAAATATTCCTGCATGTGGAAGAAAGGTTTATACATTTGACAGTTTTGGAAGTACCTACTGGTGTAAGCTTTTTGCTAGACATTGGAGATACAGTAGGGCTTAACGGCATGGTACCTGCTCCAAGAAGCTTGGGCAGCTAGTTTAGGGTGGGGACAGCAAGGGCAGCTAGGAGGGAGCCTCAGAAGTGCTCTGAAACCATGGCCAGTCTGGGGGACACTGAGAGCTGATGGTTGCAGGAAATGGCAATGTCTAGTTCAGGGACAATTTTGCTAAGAAGGCTGGACTTCTTGAGTGCAGGTAACTGTTGACTAGTTTCTCAAAACTGGGAGGAACATGGTCAAAATTGTATTCTACCAGAAATATGGCCAGAATGTAGAGAATGAAGTAGTGAGAAGGGGGTCAGGTGGGGGAGCCGGGCAAGGCTGGACTTTGAGTACTTTATTGGGTAAAGCAGTCTGGTGCACAGGCCTCTGTATCAAACCACCATATATAACCTTGTTTCTGGGAGCAATTGTGCTCCAAGTTCCAACTTTTGAAGCTATCTTTTGGAGCACAACTCCCTCGGACGCTGGAGACTGCATGTGCTAATCTTTCTGGAATGCTGGATATTTTTCCCCCAGATTTACTTTGCTAATGGTTTTTGGCTCTGACTGGCTTTAGTACAGGAACACTCATTGTATTGTGGGCGTCAGAGTGTAAGAATAACAACCAAGGTTGAAGGTGGCAAGCAGGACTGCTCCTAGGACTTGGGCAATCACCCTGGGAAAAGGCAGGACCACCCGCACCCAGTTGGCTGGCCTATTCTCTCCTGCCTTCCTCTTCCTCTCAGGGGGCACTTTCATGTCTGACAGACTGAGGGTCCACTTTGATTATGAACTCCCAGGACAGCCACCTTCCCTAGGTCTGTCCACATAGCAGGTCTGTCAGCTGCCCACCTACTGCTGTGAGCACACCAGGAAGCAGGCCAAGAAGTGGGTTCAGACAAGGCTGGCTAATCCACCAAGCCTAGATTATCTCTACATGGGCACCCAATTTCAGTGCTGGATGCTAACGTGGAGGCCGATGCAAACCAGTCCCTGTTCCCCACAGGGTGACTCTCCGCCTGCCCAGTTTGAGTGGCTCTGATGGGATCCCTTATCGAAGTGTCTCTGAGTGGCTTGAGTCTATTCGCATGAAGCGCTACATCCTGCACTTCCGCTCAGCGGGGCTGGACACCATGGAGTGTGTGCTGGAGCTGACAGCCGAGTGAGAACACTGGGCAGGGGTGGCCTGGACAAGGGAGGGTGGCTGGAGTCTGAGGCTCCAGACTCAGGCCCTCCCTTCCTCTTCCACAGGGACCTGACGCAGATGGGAATCACACTGCCAGGGCACCAGAAGCGTATTCTTTGCAGTATTCAGGGGTTTAAGGACTGAGCAGCTAAAGCAGAGATACCTCAGCCCTCCCCTGCCCTCAGGGAACAAGGACAGGGCCATTGTCAACTCCTTGGGCCCTTCTTCAACCTACAAGATGTAGGCTTTTGGTGCTGCTCCTGCCCACTCTTCTAGGACTCTGCCTCTGGACCCAGGAGCCTGTTTTAAAAATGGAGGTGGGGGGTGGAAATAAAGCAATTGTGGGAGGGTGGGCATGGGGGGAGGGTTTAATATATACTTGCATATGCATATCTATTTTTGTAAATAAACAGGAGCTGAGTTTCCATCCCTATCCCTGATCGTTTTATCTCTCTATTCCCTCTGTTGCATCCCCAAGAAGTACAGATACTACCAAAGAGTCAATCGACTACAGAAAATTCTGTAAAACAAGGTTTTTTAATTTTTAGCTGTAGCCACAACCTGGCAGCATGGGGTAGGGTGGGTATCCAGGCTGGGGCCAGGCTCCCAGAGGCACAGGCCATCTCCCCAGCCCTCAGCAAGCAGAGTGCAGAGGCTGCTCAGGCTAACCAAGGGCATCGGTGCAGCAGTGAAAGCAGCAGCACTAAACTGGTGCCCCTCGGGTGGGGACCTGGAGGAAGGTGGGCTATCCCTGCAGAATGTCAAGGACTGGAGCCCAAGGCTGGGCCTTGGCACCCTGGTGGGGCCCTGGGTTATCGCACTTGAGATGCTGGGGAGGGGTTTGGAATGGAGGGAGGGGTGAGATGGGTGGAGGCAAGGATTGGTCTCAGTGTGGGTGGTCCAAAATATGGAATGGACCTTCTGGAAGGAAGCTGGTCCTCACTCAGGTCTGGGCTCTAGCAGTGTGGCACTTCCGACAAAGCACATGGCCATCCAGAGGGAAGCAGCCGTTTTCATCTGCCTCAATGGACAGTGGCTTCCCACAGTCCTAGGAAGAAGGAAGGGTAGTAAGGACACTGGCTGAGGAGGTCCCTGCTTCACCCTACTACATATTTAAATTAGAAAGACCAAATGTTTCATAAGGCTCAGAGCTAATGTCTTGCTCATGCATGTCTTCTCATCCTCTCTATCTCCCCACTCCACAGTGCCCACCAGGCCTCTCCTGCAGAAGAGGAAGTGGGTACCATTGCCTTCCAAGAGTAGGTTTGGAGTCTTCAGTCTCAACTCTATTCTGACCTCTTCTCCTATAACTTCATTCAGTTCCCCCATTCCTTGCCACAATAAAACAACACTCTTCCCTCCCATTGGGAAGTCCCTTTCTTGGTTTATCCAAGATTCAAAGTGACCTTCCTAAGGAGACAGGAGGGATGGCTGACCTCACACTTGTAACACTTCATGTGGAAGTTCTTGTCCAGAGCGACCACTCGCACAGTCTCATCACGGCCAGGCTCAGGCATGATAGGCTCCGAGCAGACAGAGCACCTCGGGGCGTACTGCCTGGTGGGACAGAAAGGAGGAGCAGAAAGCATAGCCATGGGGTCAGAGAAGTCAGGGACACTTCAGGCTTTCACCTCCCCAGAAGAGCACAGGTTGTAAGGCCAAAGGGCACCTGGAGGAAGCTGACAAAAGAGGCTAAAGACCAAGTGCCACAGGTGGCCTTAGCAAAGGGAATTTCCTGCCTCTCCATTCATCCTACCAATGCCCCATCTCCCACAGAACCTCACCTGCAGCTTAGCAGGAAGCACAGGGAAGATGCCCCTCCTGCACCCACCTTGGCCTACCCCCAGTATGTGGGTGCCTCTGCCCTGACCCCAGACAGTATAAAGAGATGTGGGGTCTTGGTCACCCAGGTAGAATCCAGAAAATGAGTCCACCAGACAAATCATTAGAGGTGGGGGCAGACTACAGTTTTCCCGAGTTGCCCTTTATCTACATGATGGTATTTTGTCAGCCAGTCTGAGAAAGTGGCAGTCTTATAATCACTGTTTCTAGGGAGAAATCAGTGCTCCAAACAGCTGAGCTCAAAGGAACTTACAAAACCCAGTCTGCATGTGAGTGCAGTCACTCCAACCACATTGCTCCACACTGGATACAGCCAAAGAGGCCAATGAGCAGAGGCTAGCAGGGAGCAGGACTCCTACCAGGCCTAGGGCCACCATATAGCCAAATCCAGACAATTTGTCCCCTGCTGTCTACAGCAGGATGTGGGGTCAGAAAGCAAGACCTAGGTCGGATGCTATCCTGGGACCAGGTGACAGGCAGTCTGGCTATCAAACAAAGCATGGATGGAACCCAGAGAAGAGCTCAGAAAAGACATATGTGGGTCCTTACTTGTGGTAGTCAGGGACACAGTGGGGCCGGTTGGCCTGGTCCACGATGAAGGAGGTACCCTCCAAAGGGCAGGCACAGACCACGCAGGTGAAACACTGTGGGTGGTATGCTTTGCCAGTAGCTCTCAGCATGCGGTCAGTGATGGGCTGCCCACAGGTGTTACACTTCTCCAGGGTGTCCTAGGAAGCAGTGAGAGCCAGGTCAGCAGGGAACTAGCACCAAGGGCCAGCTCCCAGGGCTCATCTACCCCCAATCCAGCCAGAAGCCTGTACTGTGACTCACGGTATAGCAGCCCTCACAGTATGGCGCCCCCTCCAGGCTGTAGAACTGCTGTCCCTGGAGCTGCTGTTCACACTGGTGGCAAGTAAAGCAGGTGATGTGGAATAGCTGCCCTAATGCACGGACTGCAGGTTGTGCCCGGGCCAGTGGCTGATGGCACCGGCCACAGGACTCTGGAAAGCCACAGAAGAGCACCATCAGGAAGGACACAAGCTCACAAGGAATCCACCACCTCTGACCTGGCCAGCACAGAAACGGAGGGGGAGGTATCCCCACAGAGTGGGCTATGAGCTTACCATTCACTGTCACGCTCTGCCTCTGAGGATGCTCCATGTCCTGCATCAGCTGCTGGGTCAGCTGCTCCAGCTCTTCCACCTCCTTCAGAGTCAGGGGTCCTGGGGCCCCAGGAGAGCGCACCTGAAACCCCAACACCTTCTCCATATTCTTGACGGTTGCTCCCGCCAAGAACCTGCCAGGCCGGATGACCCCTTTCTTCTACTGACACCTGGCTCCTTGTTGCTCAGCTTTGACCCCCTTAAAGCTCCTCCTTCTCCCTTCCAGCCCCGAACCCCAGGACCACACACATAATAGATGGGCAGAGGAAGACCTCAGCCTGGATCTCCTACAGTGACACATCTCCTCCACCCGTTTTGCCCAAATCCCTGCTCCCCAGACAGTCACAGACAGGCCAGAACAACCGAGCAACGGAGGCCACGCACACAGCAGCTCAGGTCACTGAAGCACTGACTTCACAGAGCATGCTTGGACAGGGTCCCCCATAGAAGAGGGGCACGCAATGGGTGCACACACACGTGCACACACCTACCCGTCCTGCCTGCTGCTGAGCACCTGTCAGCATGAGGATGCAACATAGGCGGGAAGCACAGGTTAAACCCCAGATGTCTGCAGGAGTCCAGCCCCTAGCTCCCCCACACAGACACTCTAGGGTCTCTCCTAGGAGAGGGATTTCTGGTCTACCCAATAAACCCCCTTCCTTCTCAGCAGGCCTCAGAGAAGGCTCAAAGGCCAATGCCCAGGCTAGTTGACCCTTCCCATGTAGGAGATCCTGAGTACTGGAGACTAGGTGTGAAGGTGATTAGGGACAGGGGGCTGAATAGCCCTGAGAACCCAGGGAGGCCTTCTGCACCAGCGTGTTCATGAGAACACACCCATAAGCACACTGTATAAGTCTTCTCTGGGTCCTGGGTAAGTCTACCCAGGACCATGACCCCCACTACTGATGCCTTTACTTCTCCAATACCTGGAACCCCAAAGCCTCCCTGTTACCTCCTCCAACACCACTCTCTCCTCACCCTGTCCTGCTCCCAGAGCTGTACTCAGAGCGGCACCAGCTCTGCTCTGCCCTCCACAAGGAAGTGCAGAATCATGGAGGTCAAATTCCCCCAGATCTTAGCAGTTTGCCCATTAAGATTCCTGCCATCTCATGCTCTGAATGCAAAATTCACCTTTTTCCTCTCCAGGCTTCCCTTCCTGGCCTTCTGGAGACAGGGAAGGTATTCATCCTGCTCTTGCTCTCCAGTGTAAATGCCTGCTCCATTCTTTGCAAGGATGCACTATTTATCCACACCCCTCCCTGTGGGCACCCATATCCTGCAGGACACTACTGGCCACTGCCTTCCTCTCTGCAACAATGTCACTGCTCCTCAACACCCAAGATCCCAAACTTCTCTCCATCACACCTTCTACCTCAGGACAACTGCAACCTAAGGTTTGTGAGCTCTTTGCTTCCAAAGTCCCTCCCAACCAATGGTAAAAACCTCTCTTTTTACCATTCCCTACTAAGTGACCCTAGCAGAAAACCTGGAGTGCCAGACTCCCCACCTGTCCCATGTGCTTTGCCCAGCCAGCAGCCTCCAGGCTGGCCTCTCAACCAGCTCTATCTACAAGGTTACCATTGTCACTCCTGCACACTCAGCCACACAGGGCTATCTAGCCCCATCTCCAACCCCAGGTCACACCACGGACTGCTTCCTGTTTCTGCCTCCAAGCTGCAGAAAGTAGGTGGAGAGAAACTGAACACTGCAGAGTGACTTCCCAAAACACTGCAGTGCCCTCCACACCCTCCAGCCCCAGCTTCTCTGTCTGGTATTTGGCTCCAGCTGATTCCCAGTTGCCTTCCCCACAGCAGCTGTTCCAAACCTTTTCCATCTCCCCCAGCCCCCAACAGCTTTGCCCCTCACTGCTCACTGATGACCTCACCCACTACATGCCTGGCAGCCAGCCAGTGTAAGCTCCCTTGTCCTTCCTCTCCACAGCAAACATCATACATGCCACCCTGTCCTTACTCCATGGGAATCAGTTCCTGCTCTCAGGCACTGAGTCCTTCCCCACTGGCTTCTCCCTCCTGGAATACCTGGGCCTTCCTCCTGTAACTCGAAACATATACACACAGGTGCACTCAGTCTTTCCCTTGTCCTTTTCACTGTTAACCTTCGGGACCAAGCTACCCTACAAACTCCACATTCCCTCCTCAACTCCTTATATGTTACCCCTACCACAGAGCACAAATGGGCCACCCTCACTGACCTCTGCATAACCCTGTGAACTTGGGAGACCATCTGACCTGCACTAGTCTGTCCCTGAGACCTCCCATAGGAGTACTCGGTGAATTTTCTCTACTATTGGTTAAGTCAACCCAGGACCGTGACCTAATGGTCTTGACTACTAGGTCATCTACAATGTCCTAATAGATAAATCTGAGTCCTGCTCGCCAAGCCCCTGCTGAACAGCCCCCCAGTCCCTTCATTCACTCCTCTGGATTTTGTCCTGGGACCCTTTCCTTCTCTAGCACTGCTCCCTCCCTCTTTGCTATTCTTCTTCTCCCACCTTGCCAACGTGGCATGATCCAAGGTTCCTCCCAAGGCCCTCAGCTCCCTCTACAAAGTCTCTGCAAGCCTGTCAGCTCCTATTACCTCAGTGTCCCCTTGTACATGGTTTGGGGCCTATTCATGAATCTATGTCACATTTCCAGCTAAGAGCAAGTGCTCCTGGAACCCATTGCTCAACATGCTGACAACTGGACCCTCCTCTTCCTGTCCAATCCATTTCCCCTTCTGGACTTCTCTATTTTGTCAGCAATACTGTCACTTCCCAACACACCCAGGGTCTGGCATTTTTTCCTCCTCTCCCTCTTCTCTTCTTACAACTGCTTATCAGTTGCCTCCTCCTGTAGGCCTTTCCTTTGTAACAATATTCGTCCCTGGGTCTTATTTTTCTTTGTAACTTATGTTACTGTGACCCAGGAGTGAACTCACACACATCACTGACTTCCCTACCTCTCATACACATCTCTGCTGAAAAAACTCAGCAGAAAACATCCAAAAGCACAGTTTTTACCAGCCCTCCAGACCCAACCATACACTATTCAAGTCATTAATGATTCTCCAATATGCACAAACTCCCAGGTTGCAATTTCATTTCCTACTTCCTCTAGCCCCCACCTACCTCTGAGTATAGCTCTTTTTCCCCACAGGAACCTTCTGCTTTCTGTTCTCTAAACACCCCCTGAGTTTTGCCCATGCTTTTTTCATTCAAATATTGTTCCCTCTGGTCTGAATTCTCAACTCCTCCCATCCTTTCAGGCATACCAACCTCCTCATGACTTGCCAGTCCCCAAGCTGGCTCCCTGTTCTGAGTTCCTTTAACTCACAGGATTCTGAGTTATAGGAACTTAAGGGCACTTGGCATTTCTTCCTATACTGTGTCAGATTATATACAAACATTCATCAGGTAAACTCCATGGATGGTTGGACCAGGTGACCATCAGGTTACTTCAACTCAAAAGAGCTCCTGAACTAAAGGGCAAGAACCATTTCCTTTGTTTCTATTTTGAGCATTTGTGTGCCAAAGAGAGCCCAGCACTTTCTAAGCATTGGTTAACTTACTTTTCATAATGATCATAGGGAATAGATAGTATATTTAGAACCTGGAGAAAGTGAGGGGGAAAGTTCACCTAACTTGGGATCTGGCGACATATGAGAAGCTAAGCCAGGAATTCTATCCTAGGTTCATCAATTAAGAAGACTGAACCTGTTTTAAGGATCTCTTCCCTTGTGTGTCCCTGCCACTGAGCACAGTGCCTGGCACTTAGCTTATGCTAGCCCAGCCAATGTTTACTGCTACAGGCTCTTATCTCCAGATGGGCCCTTAGGCACTGAAAGTGCTCAGAGCTGGGAGATTAACTCAAGGCCCAAGAACTGGAAAAACCAAGGCTGGACTGGTGATCTCATTCTCCCCTTTAACATTCTGGGGCAGAAATGCAAGGGAAGGTGGCCCAAATCCTAATTCTGAGCCCTTGCTGCTCCGCACTGAGTCAGCCCCACCCAGTGCCAGACCAGCCAAGCCCCTTGCCCAAAAGAGCTTTTTCTCCCTATATTCTACCAGTGGAACCTCAAAGGTGAATACTCCCATACCACCACCCCCAGTGTACTGACTCCCTCTCCAACACCTGTCCATTCTTCTCTGGCTCCTTTCATAGCCCCACCCCAGCCCCAGGCCTTCAGCCTTAACCAGTCCCTCACCTGGCTTTGGTTTTGAACCGGAGGGGGTGCTGGGTGCTGCTTCTCCTGTACTCGGGGTTTCTCCCTCTGCTGAGCATAGATGAAGCTGGGAGGCTGAGGGGAGCCTGTGCTGGTGGAAGATGGAGCTTCAGGAGGCCCCAATTTTTGATTAGGCTGTGATCCAGGTCCACCTGGGGCTCCAGGGCTGAATTTCGAAGCCACAGGAGTAAACTTGGGAGCCACTGGAGAAAACTTAGGGGCTGGAGATGGAGCTGGGGAACCTCGGGGCTGTGTGTTAGCTGGAGACACAGGCTGGGGTTGGGCCTGGGGCTTGGCCTGGGGCTGGGGCTGGACATGGAGCTTGACCTGAGGCTTGGCCTGGGGCTGGGGCTGGGGCTGGGGCTGGACATGGAAGAGTATCTGGCTCTGAGGCTGAGCCTGAGACGGAGGCTGAGCCTGAGATGGAGGCTGAGCACTAGAAGGGGCCTTCCAAGGAGGCAGAGGTGCTGTGCCCCCAGACGCAGGTTTAGGACTCGACTTGGGGACAAATGGAGTAGCAACTGGTGGGGGTACATATCCAGATGACACCTGCAAGGGAAGGCAGGGAGGAGAGGAGTGCATTTAGAGGGAGCTGCCACTCTCCATAGTTCTATCCCTCCCCCTCTTTTTATTTCCCCCAGCCCAGCTCTTCCTTCTGTCCCGTCCCTTACCCTGGCTTTGAAGGGATCATTCTTTGTCATGTCATCCAGGAGCGAAGACAGAGAGTCAATCTCCAGGTCAATACTGCTCACCTTCTCCCTGGGCTAGAGGGTCAGGGGTCAGAGAACCATCCCAGTCCTCCCTTCCTACCCCTGCCCAACAAGGCAGAGTGGAAGGAGAGGTAAGAGGAAAGACCTCTCCTTTTTCTTAGGGGTTGTCTGGGCGCAGCCGCCCTCCCAGGCCCCGTACCTGCGGAGGGAGCGGGGCGGGGGCCTCAGGCCCTCCCTCCTCCTCCAGTGGAGGCGGCGGGGAAGGAAAGATGTCCTCCAGAGGTGCAGGGGGAAACGGTTCCTCCTCGATTGGGGGAGGTGGAGGTGGGAAGGGACCTCCCAGAGCAGCCTCCGTGTCCTCACCATCCCCAAGGAGAGGGGGCGGAGGTAAGGGAAAGTCTGGGTAGGAAGAAGGGAGAGGATCATCAGTAGATCCCTCTTTCCCCCAGTTCCCCTGCGTCTACAGCGCTAACCCTAATTCGACAACTCTTTCGGGGTCCCAGAGCGACTCGGCAGAGGAGTGGGGCAGCTCCCGTTACACGTCGGAGAACGGATCCAGAAGGGAAGATTCCTGGCCCATATTCGCGCCTCCCACCCCCAGGCGGGAGACTTGGAACGGTCCCAGGAGCCCTGGCTCCCAGCCATGAGCTCCACGATGAGGTAAGAACATCTGCTCGGGACAGGGTAGCTGCGCCCAGCCCCCTCCGCAACAACCTTTCCAGGCACCCCCAAATTCCCGAAACCGCCGCCCCCACCCTGGCGCCGGCCGGCGTCCAGCCCCCAAGCACAGCTTATACCTTCCGGGGGCGGCGGGGGGATCTCGCCCACCCGACCCATCTGTGCGCGCTGGGCCCCTGCCGCAGCGGGAGGATCGCTGTCCCCAGGCCGAAAAGGATTCACTTTGGGTTTTGGGGCCACCACCGGGCCGAACTTCTTCTGCGGGGCGTAAAAAGCCGGAGCCGAGACGGAGATCACCGGAGGCGGGCGGGGGGCCGCCATGGCCGGGCCGGGCCGGGCTGCTGGGGGTGGGGGTGTGGGTCGCCAGGTTAGCAGAGCCGCGCCGCCGGGCTGAGGACAGCCTGGTGGTCCCAGCGCCCTTCGGCGACCCCACCCTCCCCTCCCCGCGCTCCCTTCTCGGGGCCGGGGGCCCGCTCCCCGCGCCTTACCGCTGGCGGGAGCGTGAGCGCAGCGTCTCGGGCGACCGCCTCGGCGCCGGGTCCGCGGACTCTGCGTCCCGGTCCCGAGCAGCTTCCAGCCAGGCAGGGAGGGACGCAAGGAAGAGGGGGGGCGGGAGGGGGCGGGGAGAGAAAGGCGCCCAGACCATACAAGGAGCGGCCCGGAGAGGGGGCGGGGAGAGCCGGGGAGGGCGGGCAAGGAGGAAACTCCCCCAGGAAGGGGCCCTGATCCTGCCCCGGGCCGGAGGCTCAGCAGAGGTCCTCCCGCGGCCGCCCCACTCACCGCCGCCCCCGCCGGGCACAGACCACCCTTCCCCTAGCACAGGCCTCTGATGTCATTTCCTGACCTGCCCCGCCCCCCGCCCGACCCGCGAGTGCCCGAGATCTGACTCACCGTCCCCACTCCGGACTGAGCCGGCGGGCGGGTGTCCCAGAGGTACCGAGGCAGCCCAGCCCCCCTCTCCGGGCCTGCCGTTACCTGTCCCCCCGTTATTCCCTGCTGCTCCTCTCCCAAGCCGGCAGCTCCGCGCCCCAAACACCCTCAGGTCAGCCGGGGCTTGCAGGGCTGGGTTGGAACCGGGCTGTCGGCTGGGCGGGGATGGCGAGCGGGCGTTCTCCCACTCTGAGCCCCTCGCCAGGCCCTTCTGCGGCCGGCGAGAGGGTGAGCAGGAATCTCACACGCGTTCTTGGGGGAATCTAACTTCCACCTCTGGGCAGCCTCTTAAGTCTTCTAGGGATTCTCATTGCCCGCGCCCCCGCCTGCAGATCAGTTGCCCGAGGGTGTCCCGCGCGCAGAGCCCAAGAATGAAGGTGCGGGGGCGGGGCCGAGGCCTGGCTGCCGGTGGGCTTTGGACCTGGGGGGACCCACGTACACACAGGCGACCAGTCCCCACAGTTCTTCAGCGCCCACCGCGATCCACCCCCTCCAGGAGCTTTTGGGGTACAGCGGGGCTTTTGAGGATTTGGTGGAGCCCCCCACTGGCCCGACTGGATTCTTCATCCTGCGACTCCGTGCCAAGAGACCAGACATGGGTTTTTGTTTTGATGTGGGTTTTTTTGTTGGTTTTTTTTTTTTTCGGTACAGGGACTTGAACTGAGGGCCTACACCTTGAGCCATTCCACCAGCCCGTTTCTGTGATGGGCTTTTTCGAGATAGGGTCTCGTGAACTATTTATCCCGGCTGGCTTGGAGCCGCGATCCTCCTAATCTCTGCCTCCTGAGTAGCTAGGATTACAGATACGGGCCAACGCGCCCGGCAGGTTTTTGTTTTTAATTGTACACGAAAACTTACACAATCGCCATCTGAATTTTTCCACACTCACTACGTGCAAATTATGGAGTCATGCCTTTTGCCCTCTATAAGTACAATATCACCCTCAGGCTCTTTCTTTTCTCTCATCCTGTCATCCCAGTCAGTTATCTTGTTCATAGTATAGTCAGCTTCCAGTTCCTGGCCCTCCATTTCCGCTGCACCCTGCACAGTAGTTCAGGAACATGTGGGTTATCTTTAGTACCAGGTTAACAACCCCATTAATTTATGATTAGAAAACGGGGGCTGAAGAGGCTCACACAGGGCCAAAGGCAAGTCAGAATTTATTCCCTTGTACCCTATGCCAGCTGAGGCAACACTGGATGCCCAGAGCAGAGTAAGGCCAGAACAAAATCCCAGGGTGATGCCCAGAGCAAAATCTCAGCTTGATGCTCAACCTACAAATCTCTTCAGTCATTCTACTTAACTTTCTCCATCTGTAAGAGTGATGGTTTTCAACTGCCCTATTGCATTAGAAATAAATGAAATATCATATCTGAAAATTCTATATAATACTCAAGTGCTATTCAAATCCCAGTTTTGCCTAGAATGGAAATTCTGACCCAGTTAACCTAAGGCAGTTTTCCCCCACGTTATTTCTGGTTGCCCAGCAAATCTCTCACAGGTCTTGGTATATGCAGTGCCCTCTCCTTCCTTCCACCTTAAGTCCTTAATTATATCTATGACTATATCTTCATTCCTTCTCAGACCCCACTGGTCTTTCTTTTTTCCAGGATCTTACTGTCTTTGTCATAGTCACAATATGTGTGGCAATGTATGAGACAAAGTGTGCAGGTACACACATTCCCTCTGACACGCACAAGCTGGTTCCCGCCTGTCCCTATGGAGATCTGTTAGAAATTTGATACTGGATTTCCTGTGCATGTTAGTGATTGTTTCTTGGGCTTTACAGACAAAAGGTCTCATCGCATCCTTCCAAATATGTCCACATAGGGAAAAAAATTAACACCGTTTCCAGATTAACTTCATAAAACTAAAAGCCACCTACCCTCTAAAAGCTTCTTTAAGGAATGTGCATGTGCAAAATAGAGTATGTGTAATTGTTAGGCAGACGAACCTATTTATAAATCAAGAATAAAAGAGTGCATATGCAGGCTTAGTTTTACTGACATCTAAGAGTATTCAGGATGCAGAATATTAAAGCTAAGATTTTTAACTCGGCCATTCTAAACACAAGTAGATGCACACAGAATTTCACAGGACAGAATCCCTAACCCAGGATGCTCACGTGGAACTTCAGAATCAATGCTATTAAATGCAGACAACGAGGAGGTATTGCCAACTCTTACATATTTTTCTTCTTTTTTTTATTGTTTTATTATTCATATGTGCATACAAGGCTTGGGTCATTTCTCCCCCCTGTCCCCACCCTCTCTCTTACCACCCACTCCGCCCCCTCCCTCTCTCCCCCACCCCCTCAATACCCGGCAGAAACTATTTTGCCCTTATCTCTAATTTTGTTGAACAGAGAGTATAGGCAATAATAGGAAGGAACAAGGGTTTTTGCTGGTTGAGATAAGGATAGCTATACAGGGAGTTGACTCACACTAATTTCCTGTGCGTGTGTGTTACCTGCTAGGTTAATTCTTTTTGATCTAACCTTTTCTCTAGTTCCTGTCCCCTTTTCCTATTGGCCTCAGTTGCTTTTAAGGTATCTGCTTTAGTTTCTCTGCGTTAAGGGCAACAAATGCTAGCTAATTTTTTAGGTGTCTTACCTATCCTCACCCCTCCCTTGTGTGCTCTCGCTTTTATCATGTGCTCAAAGTCCAATCCCCTTGTTGTGTTTGCCCTTGATCTAATGTCCACATATGAGGGAGAACATACGATTTTTGGTCTTTTGGGCTAAGCTAACCACACTCAGAATGATGTTCTCCAATTCCATCCATTTACCAGCGAATGATAACATGTCGTTCTTCTTCATGGCTGCGTAAAATTCCATTGTGTATAGATACCACATTTTCTTGATCCATTCATCAGTGGTGGGGCATCTTGGCTGTTTCTATAACTTGGCCATTGTGAATAGTGCTGCAATAAACATGGGTGTGCAGGTGCCTCTGGAGTAACCTGTGTCACAGTCTTTTGGGTATATCCCCAAGAGTGGTATTGCTGGATCAGATGGTGGATCAATGTTTAGCTTTTCAAACTACATTACAAAGCAATAACGATAAAAACAGCATGGTACTGGCAGAAAAACAGACATGAAGACCAGTGAAACAGAATAGAGGACCCAGATATGAAGCCACACAACTATAAGCAACTTGGCTTTGACAAAGGAGCTAAAAATACACGATGGAGAAATAGCAGCCTCTTCAACGAAAACTGCTGGGAAAACTGGTTAGCAGTCTGCAAAAAACTGAAACTAGATCCATGTATATCACCCTATACCAAGATTAGCTCAAAATGGATCAAAGGTCTCAATATCAGACCCCAAACTCTTCAGTTGATACAGGAAAGAGTAGTTAATACTCTGGAGTTAGTAGGTATAGGTAAGAACTTTCTCAATGAAACCCCAGCAGCACAGCAACTAAGAGATAGCATAGATAAATGGGACCTCATAAAGCTAAAAAGCTTCTGTTTATCAAAAGAAATGGTCTCTAAACTGAAGAGAATACCTACAGAGTAGGAGAAAATATTTGCCAGCTACACATATTTTTCTTAAGCAAGCAATGCTGATTGTTATCTTCAGGTATGCATAAAGTGCAGCAAATGAATGGATGTCCCCACCTAAAGCATACACAACAGCTTGGGATCAGGCCAGGGAGAGAAAGTAAGAAAATGGTCACTGACCTTTACATCCTAAAACATACCTGCAAGGATTTATATCCACCAGAAAGTTTTCTTCAAGGGTACACAGTGTAAAGCCATTCATGGAAGAAAAAAGAAGAAAGAAGACAGTGACAAAAAATGAATTCCAAAACAAAAAGAAGGATGCTCTCAGGAGGTCTTTTCATATGTTGGCTGCAAGCAGATAAAGGCGATTATATGCCAGGCACCTACCTAAACATTCTAACAAACAGACCAACACACCACTTCACAGTAATAACCACAATAACTGTGTGCACTTAGGCCTGGGGATGAAGCTCAGTGGTAGAGCACTTGCCTAGCCAAGCATGAGGCCCTGGATTTGATCTCCAACACCACGAAAGAGAAAAGAAAAAAGAGCACACAGATAATGCATAGTGGGTTGTTACAGGCACAATGCTAAGCTCTTTTAAATATATTGCCTCCACTTATTCTTCATGCAAAAAGAACTGAGAATACCCTTTACCTCATTCATCTGTTAAAGACGCTGAAGCGAACTGTTGAATTTTCACTAAGCTGCACAATTTTTTGCAACACAAATATTTTGTTGTTTAAAAGAGTCCTGCCCATTTCTCCCCACCCCCAACCTCACTTACACCTTACATTTTTGTATACTATGGCTCTCTTCTTCTGATGTTCCAGGCTGACCCTCCACAGCCTTTTCAATTCTGTCTTGTACTGAACCCCCTCACTTAATACCCATAGGCCACAACTTTGTCTCATAATGCCATCAAATTCCATCTATCTGCATGTGTACACACACACACACACACCCCTCCTATATCTGTGAGTGATAGTATGCATGTTTTTGTATAGTAGTACCTTTCCAGAAGGTTTCTCAAAAATTGTTGTATTTCCCTCTGTGAACATGTATTACTCTTATAATCTAAGAAACAAAAAAGGAGAAGAATGAACACCATCAGGACTTTTTGCTTATTGTTTGTACTAAGAGCCATGTACACATGGTCTACAGTTTCCCACTGGCTGCCAAATTTATTGCCCTCCTAATCCCACTGGCATTTGTCAATACAGAAGAATCTCTGGCAGGTGGAACTTTACACACAATGGAAGGGTGGGATGGTGATAAGGATGACAGGAGGGTGAAGCTTCCAGCAAGATCCAGGGATCTTTGCAGCCAAGGCCCAGGTCAAGCAGCCTCCTGCTCTGCCCAGGGGCCACTCCCCTACAGAAAGGGTAGGACTGTCAACCACAAACGCCCCAGGCCTCCTTTCTTCCAGGTCTGCTCAAAAGGCTGTCATCACAGCACCCTCCTGTATCTACTTTCCCTCCCTGTCCCCATCCCCAAGTCAATCTGTATTTACCAAATAGCTTCTCTCTTCTAGGCACTTTGCTTATAAAGATAAATAACCCCATTTCTTGCCTTCAAGAAAAAAAGTGTTGGCTTTTTTTTTCCTGATCACCTATCTCGTAGTGCTTACTTGATGTGAGGACACTAATTGCAATAGCTAGGTGGCCTTCTTATATTATCCTCATTAGTGTACCATCTTATCATAAGCAGCAATGAGGGCCACAGGACCACAGAGACAAATCTACATAGGGCATCTATAGAGCAGAGGTCAGAAGGACAGTGGAGGCAGGAGTCCTTGATCCCCAGGACTGGGCCAGATGGGCACCCAAAGGCACTGCAAGCGTCAGCAAGCCAGAAATATGGGGGCAGAGCAAAGCAGATGGTCAGGTGGTGAGGAGTCAGCAACCGTGGGAGCTGAGAAGGGCAGGCAGAAAGAGGCCCAGGGCACCCACAGCAACACAGGCAGGTTGCTGGCACTGAGGCAGCCACTCATGGGACATCTGCTGCTTTCTCCTCACACTGAGAAAGAAGCCAAAATCAGAGAAAGCCTGGCCTAGAAGCTGGAATGTTTGTCACTGAAAATAGCCAACGAAGTCATTAGAGGGAGGAAACATTTCAAGGAGTGGGGGTTGAATATAGATAGATAACCTATCTCGCTTGAGATGAAAAGTATTTACATCTTTCTTATGGTTTCTCCACTTTCATACCCTTTAATATGGTGGGCTTAACATAAGAAATCCACTGGGCTGATCTGACACAGGAAGTGGGTGCTTGCAAGCTAACCCACAGAGCTTGCTCAAGCTTCCTTGGGCTGCCCTTCCTGCTGCCCAGTTGGTTGCTATTTACCTCACTACCCAGAGGTGGGACCATCATGGCAAATGGATGCCATGTCAGAAAGAAGAAAAGGGTCTAACAAGAACAGCAGCTGCTTGAGCAAACTAGTACAGGCCTCTGTACCTAAGTGTGAGAAGCCACAGTTCAGCCATCCAGTAATTTCCCCAATTGCAGCAAAGTTATTCCAATCTGCTTAGTAGCAACAGAGCAGGCCTAGCACAGTGCCTGGCACAAAGCCAGGTCCTTACACACAATTATTGACTGAAACTGAGTTCCAGATCCATTGAAATTGCATACTGGATCAAGGAAGGCCCTGTATTTGATAAAGAATGAGTTTTTTTTTTTTTAACATCTTGAATCATTCGTTTATTCAAGAAATATTTACTGAGCAATAAATAAGTAAATGCAGGGCATTTCCTTAGGCACTGGATTATAATACTGAGCAAAGACAGACATGATCCCAGCCCTCACTGACATTCCAATGCCCTTAGGGAATCCACTAGAAGAGAAAAATTCTCATCACATAATGACAAAAGTAAAACTGCAGCTGTTACAGGGACCTGAAAGAGGATATAATTGGGAGATGTGACCTGGTCTGGTAGATCAAGGAAGGAATATTCAAACTGACTCCGGAAGATAGGCAGGAATTTACTGGGCAGAGTGGGAGGGGTAAGCATTCTGTGCAGAGGGAAACAACTCTTACAAAGCTCTGAGACAGCAATGGGCACAGCCCACAAAAGGACCCCAGGAAATGCAGCCTGGCGAGACATCTGAGAGTGAGGGGCACGCACAGGTGAGAGAAGGCTGGGTGGAGTGGAGAGACTGCAGAATGTGAGGAAGAGCTTTGGCTTTATCCTGAGAACGATGGGGAAATGCTGCAGAGTTTTATATTAGAAAAGAATGGCATGAAAAGTTTTGGAATATTGGAAATACCACCCTAAGGCAGTGTAGACAATAGCAGGAGGAGCTGTACAGATGTGTACAGTTAAGAGGCTACTATAGCCAGGCGCCAGTGGTTCATACCTATAATCCTAGCTATTCAGGAGGCAGAGATCAGGAGGATCACAGTTTGAAGCCAGCCTGGGAAAATAATTCGCCAGATCCTATCTTAAAAAACCCATCACAAAAATAGGGCTGGTGGAGTGGCTGAAGGTGAAGGACCTGAATTCAAACCCCAGTACTGAAAAAAAAAAAAAGGCTATTATAGAGCTTGGGTACAGAGGGAAGGTTTGTGAAGATGGACAAAAGTGGAAAAGATTAGACAGTTGTGGGGGACATGAAATCATGGACAGAACCAGTGATAGAAAGAAGACATTGCTGGCCCAGTCCAGCAACTCCTACATGGTGTGTGGAGCACAGTTCTGGGAGCAACATTACATATTTCCTTTTGGACATGCCCAGAATAAGCTGATACAAAGGATTGTTGGAAATCCACATCTAGAACAGAGGAGAGAGAATTATACTGAAAGCTCACCTTTATAAGTCATCTCTATGAGTAGCAATTTGAAGCTATTATTGGCTGAAAAAAATCAACTATTAAGTTGTTTGTCAGCTTTCCATCACGGTGGCAAAATACCTGAAGTAAATAAATTTAAAGGATGAAAAGTTTATTTTTGCTCATGGTTTCAGACATTTCAATCCATGGTTGCTTAGTCCTCCTGATTTTGGGCCTGTGAGGGCACAGTACATCATGGCAGAAGCAGACAGTGGAGGAAACTGCTTACCTCATGGTGGCCTGAAAGCAAAGAGAGAAGGAGTCAAGGTCCCAATATCCCTTTCAAGGGAACATGCCCAATAGTCTAACTTCCTTCCACTAGTTAACACTTCCTAAAGTGTTATTCTTTGCATAAGAAGTTTGAGAGGGCTTAGGATGATAGGCTTTGATGGTTTCCAGAATTTGGTGCCCATGTGAAAAAGAGAGGTATGCATCCTTCCTCACACTCAGTTAGGACTGCCCTTTCCCACTTCTTTATGTTCCAGCAGAAGTGAAGAAAGGACACCCACTCCTTCCAACCCTCCTTGCACTCACAGCCTTGGCTCCTCTGCTTTGAGACCACCAGAGCTCTCTCACTAAGTTCCTTAATGCCTATATGTCAGTTCCCAAAGAAGCCTCAGGTCCTCAGCTCACCCTACATCTTGCTCCCCTACCCATTTAACATCTGTCCAGATGCCCTTGGAAGCTCACAGATCATTCTTAGAAAAATGTTCGCTCCCTTCTTGCTCTAACCTGGATCTCTTCTTGCGAACACACTTCTGTAGCTCTTTCAAGTGTCTTCACCACAACCTTCTTAGCACTAGTCCTAACTACAGAACAAATATCTCTTTGGATTCTCATTGCATGTCCAGACAATTCCCCTTCCTTCCTCCCTAACTCATCAAACTGTATACTACTCCCTATGTCATCAAACTGTATGCTCCTACACGTATGTGCACAGTCATCTATCACCCTGGACCATACATCCTCATTTCTTGAATACTGATACATTCTAGTTCACTTTCACTCCAGAATGACTCTGCTATGAATTCTTGGTCATTTCAGTGCCCACATAGATGATCTTTCCTTCCACTTGCCTCTCTTTGAACTTCTTTCCTCTCATGACTTTACCCTACCTCCATCACTACCCAATGAAATAAAACAAATATGATGTGAGCCACACACATAATTATTAAAAAGTGAAAAATAAACCAATGACATTAATTTTAATAATGTACCTTCAAACAATATATCCAAAATATTACCATTTCAACATATGAACAGTATTTCAAAAATTATTAGTGAAATATTTTCTATTTTCTTGCTGCTAAGTCATAGAAATTTGGAGTGTATTTTATACTGATAGTCTCAATTCATGCTAGGCCCATTGCAGTGCTCAGTGGTCACATATTGACAGTAGCCAAAACATTGCACAACTCAGGTCCAAATACTCTTTGTCCCATCTTGTTACTATCTTAATTTTAAAGCCATCTTCTATCCAATCAGCTCTCTGTACTTTTCCAGTTCCTTCCTTTCTTTTACCTTAACTGGAACAACCCTTGGACCTATTGAGACACACAATGTCAATGTTTCTTTCTAACTTTCCCCTCTTATGCCTTCCATATTAGTTTAAATTCCTTGGACAATCATTATAATCACTCCTGTCAATCCCCCTCCCACACACTCTGTGTGTGTGTGTGTGTGTGTGTGTGTGTGTGTGTTACTTACAAAACCCAAGGCCTGGGTTAAACTTCACTCTACCAGCTTCATGCCTACACACATGTAGCTTAGTGACAGAAACTAAAGAGAAAGATCAAGTGGCAAGTTCCAATTCCCATATTAAAATAAAGAACTTGTTTGCAACTTTTCCACATTCAGTAATAAAAGTCAGCCCTGTTACCACCAGCCACCTATTGCACACACATACAGAAATAAACACACACATCCCACATAAACATATACATACACAAAAATGTTTGAAAGGAAATATATCAGAATGTAAATAGTGTAAGACATAGAGTGATGACTGATTTTCTTCTTTTTGTTTGCATTTTTTAATTTTCTAAAATGAGTTCATATTACTTGTGTAATTTTTTTCCTTTTTTTTTTTTCATGGGACTGATGCTTAAACTCAAGTCTTCATGCTTGCAAAGCAGGCACTCAACCTGCTTAGTTAGGAGATGGGCTTGCCTTGAACTGTGATCCTCCAGATCTCAGCCTCCCAAGTAACTAGGATTATAGGTGTTAGCCACTGGTACCAGGTTGTAATTTTTCTTTAAGTTAAAGACACACACATACACACACAGAAACACACACAAACATCACCTGCAGTTCAAAGTTTCCACTTTCCTTTGAATTTTGCCATCTAGGTGTATCCACTGGCAAGCCAGACTATTATGATTGACTCATTGAGTGAACAGCCCACAGGTGAACCCCCACCCAGGAAAGGAATGGCTTGTCCCCATCAGCTTATCATAGTGACAAAACCTTAACTAAACAATGATCTGAACACATAGGCCAGGATCACACACCCATTCTTAAACACACAGAACAGAAGAACAGTTAGCTCTGGAACTCCTAAGTTAGAAAAAAGCAATGGTCTTCTTTTCCACTTAACTTTATTGTAGTAAGAACACATAACATGAGTTCTGCTCTCTCAAAAAGTGTTCTTTTTAACCCATTTTATCTGCAGGAAGCTCATCAGTCTACATGATCAAAAAGAGAATAGTGACTGGGTTTATTTCAACAGTGTTTAACTCTATAATAAAAGTCATACAATGATAACCTAACAGAATTATTAGGAAGGCATCATAAGATAAGGAAAGCATGGCAGACTAAGAATGAGGAATCCTGAATTTGGGTTTTTGTTTGAATGCTTGTTTTTATGAAGGAGCCTCCTATATAGCCCAAGCTGGCCTTGAACTTGTAATCTTTTTGCCTTTGCCTCCTGAGTGCTGGAATTATAAGCATGCACCACCACACTTGGCAAGAAGATCTGAATTTTGGTCAGAGTTCAGCCACTTCCTAGCTGTGTGGCTATACAAATCTGAGAGATTGATTTGATTATCCTTGTTTATGAAAGGATATCAAGGGACTTGATTTCTAGTTCTAACACACAGAACTAATTCCCTGTGTGTCCTCTGCTCTTACAGTCAGGAAAGTGTCTCTGTGCCCCCTCTCTGGACTCAGTGGGTGTGCTCAAAGAAAGGGATGGCACTTGCCATCTGGGTTTATCCACTAATTGTGATTGACTTTCTGAGTGAGTCAAGCCACAATCTACCCATTATGTACTCTTTTTGGGTGGTACTGGGTTTTGAATTCAGGGCCCCACACTTGCTAGGCAGGAGCTCAACCACTTAAGCCACTCTGCCAACCCTGTTCATTATGTGTTAAAGGTACCACTGAGGAAGAGGACCACTGCAGGAAAGTGAAGAGGTTTCAGGTAGGTAGGCGTTGCAGAGAAAACAGATCTTCAGATTTCAGAAAGGTGGAGCAAGATGGTGGAATAGAAGCTTTCTCCATTTGACTTGAGCTGCTTGCCAGTTACAGTGTTTGTTACCAAGTAGGACAGAGAGTTCTGAAGACAGGACTTGGGTGCCAGGTGATTTCCCCAGCCTCATCCAGCCCCCAGGGTGTTTGGAGTAGATTTGAATGCACTGAAAGCAGCGGGCAGAGCACCTGAGTTCTTCAGTGTTCCACTGTAAGTGCAGAACTCAGTGCTCTGTTTGCTAATCCTACTATCTGACACACTCAGGGGACAACCCTAGGCTTGGATACTTGCTTGCTGCCCTTGGGGGTGCAAACCCTAGGGGGAGTTTTGGAGCAAGTGGGGACCCATCCAGTTTATAGACTGCAAAGTTCCTGTGGACAGCAGCAGCTCCTAGTACATAAATAATGGAAGTTTCTAAAGTGAAAGCAACACAGAAGCAGACAAATGACCCTTGACTAGCCCTGCCCTCAACCTACATGTAGCAACAACACTAGGAACTACAAGAGACTGCAGCTAGTCTTTGTCTAAGTGGGACTAGGGAATCAGGCCTAGTGACCTGAGCATGTGGGTGCATGTTTGACTACTGAACTATACCCCCAGTCCAGTTGTGGGATACTGTATTTCAACCCTATCACTATAGCGCTGCCTGGACATTGAGAATACCTGAACTAAAAGACTGTAAGTAATTAAAACTCTCAATGATGTGAATGTACAAATCCCAACATGTGAACACAAGAAATATGGAAAAACAAAGTAACATAACTTCTACAAAAGACATCAGCTCCACAAGAATGGATACTAATGAAAGTGAAGTGGATGAAATCCCAAAGAAGTCAAAAGAATGATTTTAAGAATTACTGACAAAATTAAAGAGGACATACATAAACACCTGAATGAATACAAATAAAAAGCTTAATAAAATAAGACTGATAATGCAGGATATGAAAGAGGAATTCAGTGAAGATGTAGGAATCCTGAAAAAAAAAATCAAATTGAAATTCTGGAAAGGAAAAGTACAATAAGTCAAAACAAAAACCCATTTCAAAGCCTAGAAAACAGATTGGCTCAAGTTCAAAATAGGATACCCAGGCTTGAAGACAAGGTAGATGACATATAAAGAAAAAAAAAAACCAATGGCTCACACCTGTACTCTCGGCTACTCCAAGGTAGGGATCAACTAGATGGCAGTTTGAGGCCAGACCAGGCAAAAAGTTAGTGAGTCCCAATCTCAACCCATATACGAAACATGGTGGTTCCAGCCTGTCAGCTCAGTTATGGAGGAGGCATAAGTAGCAAAATCACAGTCTAGGCTGGTCAAGGTAAAACCTTGAGACCCTATTCAAAAAATAACTAAAGCAAAAAGGGCTAGGTTTGAGGATCAAGTGGTAGAGCACCTGTCTAGCAAGTAGGAATCCCTGAGTTCAAACCTCGGTACTATGCTCCCGAAAGAAAGAAGGAAGTAAGGGGGGAGAGATGAAAGGAGAGAGGGAGGGAGGGAGAGGGAGAAGGGGGGGGGCAAGACCTCTGGAACACCATTCAAAGATCTGATCTACAAAATATGGGCATAGAAGAAAGAGAAGAGGTACAAGCCAAAGGCATAGAAATATATTAGATAATACCAGAGAATTCCCCCAATCTTGAGAAAGAGAGAGCCATCCAGGTACAGGAAGCTTTTAAGACATCAAACAGACAAGCCCAGAAAAGAACCTCCCCAAGACATATTATAGTTGAAACACTATGCATTCAAAGAAAGACTAGTTAGAGCTATAAGAGAGACGCACCAAGTCATATATAAAGGTAAACTCATCAGAATAAGAGCAGATTTCTCAACAGAAACTCTAAAGTAAGGAGGGTATAGAATGATGTACTTCAAACCCTGAAAGAAAATAACTGTCAACCTAAATTACTATATTTGGCAAAGCTACCTTTCATAATTAAAGGAGAAATACCTTCTAGGATAAGCAAAAACTAAGGAATCCATGACCACTAAACCAGCACTGCAGAAGATATATATGTAAAGGAATCCTGCACAGAAGAGGAAGATAAACACAACCATGAAAATACATGAAAGAATAAAGGGTATGGTTAAGGGAATTTAATAGAGGGAGTGAACTTGTTTAAAGTAAACTGGGTGCCCCTATGTAATTATTACAATAAAACTCCCTTGTATTATTAATGTATACTAATAAAAATATTTTGTCTTCAAAAACAAAGGATAGGACAGAAATTAATGAAATGGAGACTAAAAAAAACAATTCAAAGAATCAATCCTGAAATTCATATGGAAGCATAAAAGACTCCAAATAGTCCAAGAAATCCTGAGCAAAAAGATCAATGATGGAAGTAACATAATACCTGACTTCAAATTATACTACAGAACCATAGTAACAAAAACAGCACAGCACTGGTACAAAAACAGATATGTAAATGAATGAAATAGAAGACCCAGAAATAAACTCAGACAGCTAAGGCCATCAGATTTTCAACAAAGGTGCCAAAAACACATATTGGAGGAATGACAGCTTCTTCAACAAATGATGTTTGGAAAACTGGATATCCACATGCAGCATACCAAAACTAGACCCCTATCTATCATCCTGAACAAAAACCAATTTTAAATGGATCAAAGATCTTAATTTGATACTTGAAACTTTGAAATTATTAGGGTAAAGCCCTTAAAGAAATAAGCACAGGTAATGACTTTCTAAATAGGACTACTCTAGTTGCGCAGGAAATAGGAGAAAGAATGGGATTACATCAAATTAAAAACTTCTGCACATCAAAGGAAACAATTACAAGAATGAAGAGACTGTCTACAGAATGGGAGAAAATCTTTGCAAGCTATTCATAGGTCAAAGGATTAACATATATATATATATATGTTAAATATATAAAGAGCTCAAAAATTAAATACCAAAGAACAATTTATTCTAATTAATAAATGGGTAAATGAATTGAACACACAGTTCTCAAAAGAACACAAATGGCTAATAAATACATGAAGAAATGTTCAACATCCTCACCATAAAGGAAATGCAAACCAAAATGACACTTGAGATTCTATCTCATCTCGGTCATCAAGAAAATAAACAATAAATGCTAGTGAGGATGGGGCGGGGGAAAGGAAACCTTATATACTGTTAGTGGGAATGTAAATTAGTGCAGTGGCTATGAAAATCAGTATGGATGGTTCCTCAAAAAACTAAAAATAGAACTAACACTATCCTGTTATACCACTCCTGGGCACGTATCCCAAGGAATGTAAGTCAAAGTGTAGTAGAGACGCTTGTATACCCCTGTTATTATTGCACTATTCATAATAGCTAAGCAATGTAATCAATCTAGGTGCCCATCGATCAATGAACAGATAAAGAAATTGTGATATATATACACAATGGAGTATTATTCAGTCATAAAGAATGAAATTATGTCCTTTGCAGGAAAATGGATGGAACTGGAGACCATAACACTGAGTAAGACAAGTCAAGCTCAGAAAGAACAATGTCACATGTTTTCTCTCATACATGGAATTCAGACCTATAAATAAAATAATATGAGTGTAAAAGGGAGACTGGGGAAGGATGAGAAGGAAAGAAGAGGAATGGAGAGAGTGATGAGGGGTGAATATAACCAAAGTACATTCCATATATGTATGAAATAACATAGAAAGAAGGAGTAATAGAGGGAGAGAATATGATCACAGCACATTACATACTGGGCATGATGGTAACTGCCTATAATCCCAGCTATTCAGAAGGCAGAGACAGGGAGGATTGGGGTTTAAGCCCAGCTAAGCAAATAGTTAGGTTCCACTACCTCTCAATACTGCTACACTAGGGAGCAAACTGCCAGCACATGAGTCTTTGGGGAACAAACCACATGCTAACCATAGCGGACAGAACCCCCAAATCTGAAGTAGTTCTCTCCCCACAGACCTACTTCCTAAAAAAAAGACAAGGCAAATCCACCCACTTGATGATCTGAAGCGTAGCTTCCCTGAGTCTCCAGGAAACCTTTGTCTGGCCCTCTCCTCTGCTGGACAAGGATCACAGGATCCTGCAGAGTGTGGGTTCAGTGATGCTGTCCTGCCCATGCAGGAGGCTTTGGCTGGGGCTGAGTGCATAGAGAGGGCTTGGCACTGTGGCCCATGCTCATGAACTTCTTCATCTAGAGCCCCAGTATTTTTCAAAGGTTTCCAACCTCATCTAAAAGTCAAATGAGGAATCTATGCTGACCTTCAGGGCTTTTTCTTCCACAGTGTCTAGCAGATCAGATTGATCAAGTGAGGGCTTTTCTGTCCCCACCACCAACAGAAACCAGAGAACTTCTGCTATAGATCAAATCATCCTGTATAACTAAGTGCCCCACGACATCCTTCCTTCCTCAGCAAATTTGTGCTAATGAAGAGCCCTGCCCCAGTGAACGGCTGGGAACCCCATATTCTGACACTTGAGATTCTATCAAGAATCCAAGTGGGAGTGGGTGAGGAAGAGAACGCCATAGACCTCTAGGGCAGATTCTGGGAATCCAGTGGGAGTGGGTGAGGAAGAGAACGCCATAGACCTCTAGGGCAGATTCTACAGCCACTTGCTACTCCATGAAAATACAGCTTCTACACTAGCAATATCCCTACTCCCCCAGTACCCCACTCTGCCATTCCCTCTGTATGAATATGGTTCCTTGTTGACAACCTAACCACAAAACCCATGCTTGGCACTCCTGATCACTGAATATTGAGGAAGTGACTCCCACTTAAAAAAATATAGATGTCCACCACTGCTACTTCTTAGCCCCTTGTGATTGCCACCTAGACACCAAGATTGTTTTTATCAAGGTTCTCTGCATAGCACTCCCATTTATGGTGCCTGAAGCAAACAGGGCTTCTATGAACCCCCATGAGTTGCTCCAAAGCTGACTAAAGCTGTCTGAAAAGCCTCCTTCATGTCTCAAGAAGCAGACTCTGATCTATTCATAGATGTTGCTAAGTGGGGACTGAGACATTCCTGTCACCAGTACTTTATGGCAGCACTCAAGACCAGTCACTCTGGGGAAAGGTAAATTCTTTTCGATTTCAAAATTTAGGAATGTTGGTAGATGCATCCTCTTTTCAGCTCATGGGACCACCTTAATTAAAGAAAGCCAAGAGTGAAATAATGTGTATTAATTAAAATTCCCAGAACTGAATAAATTGGATTATTTTTTAAAAATGAACAAACACATAATTAAAGCTCTTTCTGACAGCATCAGAATGGTTTTTTCTGAGGAGCTGTGTGTAAGCTCTGGCTCCTTTTTCCAGCAGATAATCTTGAGTATAAGAAAGTTAATTGACATCCAAGCCCTAGACTTTTCAACTGCAATACTATGACATCTGCCTCGTAGGGCTGCTGTAAGAATATACCAAACACGCTATTTGCGTATTATCTATTTTTATTTTTTTCCTGTATTCTCTCATTGCCTGATTGTCAGTAGATAATCTTACCTCCTACTTCTTAGAGAACAGAGAGGTCATCTGATGGGAATCCCTCATCTTTCTATCACCAAACATGCAACCTACCTGTATCTGGTCCCTCCTTCCTCGGCTGGACTGGAAGAGCCAGGCTCCTCCTGCATAGCCTAATCATTCTCCCTGAGTTTCTGCCCACCTCAGTGGCTGCTATAAGAGCTAATCTTTCCCTCTCTTGGCCTTGGAAGATTTCCTGTCCCTTGGATGTTTTCCTAAGCCTTTTAACTGTGATCTAATGTGTCCCATGAAAACAAAAGGAATACCTTAATGAGCTGCTGCAGGTGGAAGCTGCCACTCTATTTGTTGAGACAGGCATGATGGTGGTGCCCTCTGAGCTGTGGCGCCTTCTCTCAGTCCAGCAGATAAAGTACCTACGATCATTTTTGGGGACCCCAATGGGAATGAGAATACCCTCACTGGATATGTATTGAGTTCAGGGGTTCTGAAACTTTTTTGTCCGTCTCTTCAGCAACCTGGAAAGCCCATGATTCCCCCTCTCAGAATAATACTGTGTACAATAAAACACAGATGATTAGAACGGAAAGCAATTATATGAAAAATAGTTACTATAAAACTGCGATCTTGAAAGATATCTAATTCTTAAGAAAAGCATTAAAGAAGAAATGTAAAGGTAGGTTCAGAATGACCATGATGTCAAAATAGGGATGAACATAAAGGATATTGTTTAAAAAATCTGCAGTAATTGTCTTTTTAATATAAACATCTGTGATTTTCATTAGCGCTAAAGACACAATACAGTATCTCTAACACTACTGTAGTTTGCTGCCTACATGTATAGCTGAAGTAAATGTGAATTTCACCTACAATTTAGTGAATATAGAGATGTAATTTTTCCCATTCAATGTTATGGATTCTTTATTCTGTCCATGGATCCTAGGACAAGAATCCATGTCATAAACGGTACTGCCACTGAAGCCGATTGGTTTCTCTGGCTCCAGAGCTTTCACGGGAGGCTGGTAGCATGCTCCAGCAACAACAGACAGGATGCAAGACATGATTTCACCTTGGGACTGAGTCCCAAAGGGGACCTCTTAAGAAGTACCAGTGCCACACTGAGGTCTTCTGTCAAAGTTCTATATTTTTAGACTTTGGAAAGGATCCAATTAATAATATGATTTCATTGAGGGTCAAACTGTAAACTACATGTTGGGTTAGAGTTTTATAAAACATGGCTTTCTTCAGGAAATTCTATATTATTTGGGATAGAAAGACTGAAAAAAGGCAGAAAGAATGTGTGTTTTAAACAAAAACTAATATACCCTAATTCTTATATTTTAGCTACTTTTATATCACAAAATAACATGAATAATATTCCATGTCAACAGTTACAAAATATTATTAAGGGCTATATATTATTATATACATATGCCAAATTTTACTTATTTAATCCTCAGGTATAATGTAAACAGTGCTCTGATAAATGCTTTAGGTTAAATCCTTGTCCACATTCTATTTTTATTTTCTTAAAATGTTTCTATAAGTGGAAAAGCTGTATCACAATTTAGTAGCAACCACAAGAACTATGCATATGTTAAGGATTTGTTTGATTGGTGCTATGGAATTGTCCTCCAGGAAAACTGCTCAGGTTCCCACTGGAACCGGAATGTTGGCCATGGCTCCGAAGGTGGGAAGGAGAATTGCAGAAAGCCCCGACCTGGGGAGAAGTAGCAGGATTCTTTCAGGAAGCTGGAAGGAAGCTTGGTCAGGACTAAGTCCACCATACTCTATGTTGGTGCTAGAATTAATTTTAAGAGAGAATGTGAGATGGGACAGGGTCTCCAAGACCTGGGATTCCTCATGTTAACTTAATTAAAACCATTTGGATAGATCCAGCCTTATATAGCTGTACTAAGGGGAACAAAGGAAAGGTTAATATTCATGTCTGGACCGTGGCCTAGAATATGTAGTAACATATAAATATATATTGTTCGGGGAGCACTATATGGGGAGAACAGTTTATGTTGGAAGACACGAACAGCCATAGTCACTTGGTCCATGAGCTTTGTATCTGCCCATTCCTATCAGTGTCTTCTCTGCTCAAATACTGGATTTGTGGGCATTGCTGGACTAATGGAGACTATCTCTTCCTAATTTTTCTTTTTCTTCTTTCCTTTCCCATCTGTTTTCTCACCTTTGCAGTTAGACAATATATGCTAAAAGGACTGAAATCATTTGATGTTTGTTTTGTGTTATATAGCCAACAATAGTAGATATGGGAAAAAGAAAATACTTCCTAATTATCTCCAGTGTTGAAATGAGGTATCAGGTCTAGTCGAACACTGTATTATTCTCTGTCCTCCCCCCATGGTTTTATAGATGTTGACTTGTTTTATTTCTTCATGCACATAGACCAAAGATCAGTTTTCTTTCCATACTCCCACTTCCCAGATCTGCAATTAGACCATCAGTATCTGCTTTAGTTTCAATGTGCCTCTCAAAAGTCCGTATCTTAGAAACTCCCCAAATTCCTATGCTAATGGTATTTGGAGGTAGGCCCTTAGTTAGGGAAATAATTAGGATCCAATAGGATAATAAGGGTGGGGTCCCTATTATGGCATTAGCGGCTTCATAAGAAGACTTAGCACACTTGTTCTGTCTCACCATATGATGCTCTCCACATATTATGAGAGCAAGAAGGCCTCTCACGAGATGCCAAGCAGATGCTGATGCTAGGTTCTTGTACTTTCCAGCTTCCAGAACTGGGAGCCAAATAAACGTTTATTCTTTATAAATTTCCTGATCTCGGGTATTGAGTTATAGCAACAGAAAATGTACTATGTATCTCCTAGCTTTACCTTTATCCAGGATTCCATAGGCTGTACCTCCCCATTCATAAATTTAAATGTTACAAAGTTACATTGATAAGACTTGTCCTTTCTCTGTTACAAGTCCACATTAAGGGCACCTGGCCCACTGGCCTCTGCCTCTCCAGCCCCAGGAGGGACATAATAGCTATGTGGGAACAAGCCAATCTTGAATTAGCATTTGCTTCTCTTCATTGGTGCTGCCCTGGCCTGCTGTCTCACACATTAAGCTTTCTAGTACTGTTAAGACAAAAGGGGCCCCTTGCCCTTTCTCACGTGTCTTTTCTGGACTCCACTTATTGTCTGTTGTGACCCTTGGGGCCCTGGGTGTCTTCATGAGCCCTTCCCACTAGGTAGGGGCAGTATTCCTCTCCTTTTATTGCTTCCTGACGGTCATGCTCTCATTTGTCCGAGAGCAGGGCTCAGAAAAGTTAAATAGAATTTGCAACTATGTCTTCTAGTCAGCCTCAGATCCTGATATTATTTCACTACTGCAGTGAGAAAATGATCATTCTACTCCCCATCTCTACTCAGCCTGAAGTTAGATTACCTGCACCATCCTCGTACCCATCTCAGAATGTCCAGAGAACAGGCAAAAGCATCACACACGATCCACTGGCAAACACTTCACGATCTGTTTGGGTGGACAAAAGAGCGCACATGAAACACAGAGCAATCAAAGCTGTGTGCAGTCACGCTCCCGTCTGTGTCCCAGATGTAGCCCTAGGATGAAAACAAGTGTTTGCGGAATTTGGTAGCCAAGGCCCTTCAACCTGGCTTTTATTCTCACTCCCCCACCCCCACACACACCCCCAACAACCAGTACCAAAGTCCATCAACCTAAGTAAGGTGGGCCGGCGTTCCTGACCCGGCTCCTGAGCCCATGCCGGTCATTCTCGGGTCCTCCACAGCAACACACAGGGAGGGCCCAGCGAGGATTGGGCGAGGAGCGGGAGAGCGCGGGGCTGAGGCTGGGGCTGCGGGGAGGGCGCGGCGGCAGCGCGGCGAGGGGCGCTGGGAGAGCGGCGGAGGGTCGGGGGCAGGGCGGGAGGTGCCGAGCGCAGCCAATCCCCGAGCCGCCCCCTCCCCGGCCGCCGGGAGCCGAGTCCGGGCGGGGGAGCCAGGCGGCGGCGGCGGCGGCGGCGACGGAGGCTGCGGTGGGGAGGGATGGAGAGGGGAGGGGGGAGCGGAGCCGAGCGGAGACAGCCGCGGCGCTGCAGAGCGGCTGGGGCGGCGGCGCGGCTCCCGGTGCTCCCCCCGGCGCGCGCCCCGAGCCGGTGAGGGCCCGGCCCCGGAGGGCCACGGAGCCATGGGCTGCATCGGCTCGCGGACTGTGGGTGGGTACCGCGGCTGGGCGCGGGCCGGGGGCAGGACTCGGCCCCGGGTCGCTCCTCCGACCCCCTCCCCCATCCCTGTCCTCGCCCCTCCGGGTACTGCCTCGCGCCTTCACTTTCCCACCATCCGCCCGCGGTCCCTGCATCCCTCCGTGGCATCCCTCCGTCCTCCCCGCTCTCCTGTCGCGCCTCCAGGGCTTCCGTCCCTCTTGGGTCTTTCCCTTCTCTCCATCGCTCTCCCTCAGGCGCTGCCGCTCACCCCATCGTCTCTCCATCACCCACCCTCCGCTCTCCGTCCCCCACCCCCGCCATCCCTCCACCTTCAGGCCATCCGCCTTTACTCGATGGTGGTGCCCCGCGCCTCCGCGCCCCCCTCTGTTTCTGGAGCAACCCCTCTTCTAAGAACCTCTCTCCCGATCTCAGCCCCGATTCTGCCGCGCGCCCCCTTCTCCAGTCCCCCGCCACCTTCCTTTTAGCCTGGGTGTTTTGCCCCCAACCATTTCTCTCTCGGTTGCTTTTTTCTGTCGTTCCTGCCTCCCCCGACTTGCTTTGTTCACGTGCATTTTCCCTCTGGGGCGGGGGCGGGATAAGCCCGATGTCTCGGGGAGGGGAACGGGTTCTTTGCCCAGAGAGAATGGGGCTGGACTAGGGTGGAGGGGAAGAGCCCGTGGACTCGGAGGAGGACGAGGGTTGGAGCCCCGAATGGGGTCAGGATCCCGTTTCCCAGAAGGGTGGGGCTCCGCCTAGGAACCCTGGGACCCGCCTGCACCTGTCAGTGGGGCTGGCGGGGCGGAGCCGTCTCTTTATTTACCTGTGATTGGGGGAGGGAAGAAAGGCGCTTCCTAATCTGTTCTCTTCCTTCAGGCTCTGCTTTACAACCACCCCCTTCTCCCCCACCCCATGCACCCACTCCACTCTTACTTCTTAACAAATTAATCCAGTCCTCTCCGAACCCCCCAATTTTCCCCTTCTTAACTCCCAATTTCTCCTTCTTACACGCCCCAGTGACCTAGGCTGAGAGAATAATTCGTATTATTATTACAAACAAACTCACTCTCTGAAAGCCTGATTTCAGAGGCCCGATTTATTTCCATGGAGACCCCCCTCCTCCTTTGCCTTCACCTCTTTCTGGCTCTCTTTCTCTCCCCTTCTCTGCCCTCCAAGACTCTGACTCAGCTCTCCCTCTTCCTCAAAGGCCACCTCCCCTTTTCCCCCTCTCCCACTCTCTTCTTCTTGCACCATTACTGCTCATGCCCCAAGCTCCTTTCAGTGCACCTCTTGCCAAGAGGGACCTGTGACCCTAAACTCAGAGTCACAAAACTTCATGTGTGTAAAAGGTCTGGAAGGGCAGAGGACTCAGGCAGCCTTTGATGTGTGGGTTCCTCTGTAACTATCTAAGAAGTCTTTCCAAGGCCTCAGTGGGTACCACACTGTGCTCAGGTCAGGAATCTCTCTCCTTGGCCCCTCACTTTTCTTGTCAGTCTTCCAACCCCGTCCATACCTCCCTTTGTTATTTGTGTTCTCTGTGGTTGAATGCTTATTTATTTATTTATTGTGGAGGTACTGGGTTTTGAACTCAGGGCCTTGTGCTTCCTAGGCAGGAGCTCTACCACTTAAGCCACTCACCCAGAGAGTTTCTATTCTTATAACTCCTATTTTACAAAGTCCTCTTATCTCCTTCCCCTAACCCCATTCCTCCTCTTGAATCCATCACCTGTCTCCCAGGAGAGTTAGGTGCAGTATCTCCTTCTTACGCTTCATTCTTTCTGCTGTCACTGCTTCTGGGAGAACAGACTCAAGTTCTTGTCCTCCATCTCCTGCCTCTGTCCCCACCAAGATTTCTTCCTGTAGGACAATTTCACTCTCAAGGGAAGCTACATTCCTCCCATCCCTCAGATAATAAAGCCCACATGGAGAAGTATCCCCTTAGAGAAGTTCTGCCCTTGTTTGTAGAGCTGTAATTGGTGAAAAGCCCAGTCCTCTATGGAAACCTTCAAGATTCCTCAGGATAGAATGGAGCTAAATGGCTAAAACTCAACTTCTAACACCCCTTCCCCATGTAAACAACAACAGCAAAGGCCAGGAAACACTTTTTGTGTGAGTGCTATTCTCAGTTGAAATAAAATTAAGTATTTTGGCTCAGCATTATTATTTCTCTTACCAAAAATTTTGGGACAGTAGGGATGTAGCATGAAATGGGCAATCAGAAGAAGGCATGCTAGCTGCAGGGAGGGTTGGGGTGTGGAAGGCTCTTCCCAGTAGGTAGCCTCTTGTTTGTGGGAAAAGACCTAGAAGGGGGATGAGGGATAGCAATTAACCCTCTGGCTGCTTCAGGGAACGAGGTGATTGCAGTGGACTGGAAGGGCCTGAAGGATGTTGATCAAATCAACATGGACAGCACCAGCTCACTGCATGGGAGCAGCTTCCACCGGCCTTCTACTGAGGTGAGGTTCAGTGCTTGGCTGCCCCCTTTGCCAAAAACCAGTGGGATCAATGTTCCCCAAGACTCTGGCTGCCTGATCTTTACATTCTCTTCCTATATTCCATGGCAACATCCCAAATACTCCCTCAGACTGACAGTTTTACATAGCATTTCTCCCTGCGTTCCTGAAAATACACACCAAACATTCCACACTGAGACTCTCAGGAGAGCCTGCTTCACATTGCACACTTGCAGAAGTCCCTCTGAGGAAGGGAGGGTTGCTTTCCTTCCTGCAAGAGTCCAGGATACTATTCCCTTTGCTTTCTCCTACAGCAAACGCGAACCGATTTCTCCTGGGATGGCATCAATGTGAGTTCAGCCAACCCAACCCTCCCCAGACTACCCAACTCCTCTTCCTTACTCTCCCTGGACACTCCACAGGAGATGGTGCATGCCCTCATATGCTCCATGTAGACCCCAGTTTTCAAGGGTGGGTGAGCATATACCTTCTTTGGCCTTGGGTATAATGGTTTTTCCTTTCACTTGCTCCAGTATATACTTCTTTAAGCCATAAACTCTTCCCCATATATAAGGCACCCCAAACCTTTTTACTCCTCTGCCCCTCCTTCCATGTTTCCTATCCCAGCTCTCCATGGAGGACACCACTTCCATCCTTCCAAAGCTTAAACGAAACTCTAATGCCTATGGCATTGGGGCCCTGGCCAAGTCATCGTTCTCAGGTGAGACTCCTAACTTGGAGGTGCATTAGGGGAATATTTACAGACTCCTGGTCTCAGTCTCCCTGTTCTTCAGGCTTGATGAGGACCCCCATTCCCACTGCTCTGTCAAGCTTCTCCCATACTCAGTGCTACCCATCCTATATAGGTCCCCAGGGGGATAGAGTCCTGTGAGACTGAAATAGGGGTGATGGGGAGGGTCTGCTATGGGTATTGTGAATGGATATTGTGAGATATTCTGGAAGATGTGAGGAATGTCTGGTCCCTTAGGGATCTCAAGGAGCATGAAGGACCATGTGACAAAGCCCACAGCCATGGGACAAGGCCGGGTGGCCCACATGATCGAGTGGCAGGGCTGGGGGAAGACCCCAGCCATTCAACCTCAACACAGCCATGAGGCGGTACGCAGGGATACAGATGCCTACTCTGACCTCAGCGATGGTGAGAAGGAGGCTCGTTTCCTAGCAGGTACTTGGACCCCAAACTCTCAGGGATTGGTCTATGGACTGATCTCCCAACCTACTCCCCTATGGCAGGATTGGCTCCCTCCATATGTTGACCATAGGCTTATATTTCCCAATAACTTAATTTCAAGTATTTTTACTTGTTAATTCTGATAAATATCCTCATTTTTATTATAACCTCAGAAAATGAGAATTAGATGGGATTTGTGAGTCCACTGTCCCAGGCGCTTTCTTTCCTACATTGTGGGCCAGTCTTACTCCTAGACTGCCTTAGTATAGGAGAAAAACAGAGGGCCCTTGGGCTTAGAAATGTTCTGCTTCTACTCATGTTTCTGGAAGTGAAAGAAAGGCCTTAGAAATCTCTTCTAGCCTTGGTTATCAGCATTTGGTGTCATGAATTCACTTACTTACTGGCTCATTACTGTGACCACCAGTAGATGATCAAGGGAACTTAGAGATGTGGCTATAGAAGAGGCTGAGTTCTAAGGAAACAGTATAGAGTCAATGACGGGCATGTGGTGTACCTATAAGTATGGCCAAGCCCTAGTGGCAAGTTTCAGTAAGTACCTAGGAAGAGGGATTAGTCTGTTATGAGTAGTAGAGGAAACAGCACTGGGGGTGGGATGACACACTTGTAGGGGTAGAAAGAAATGACAAGGCACTCTCAATGTAAACTTCAATTTACTCATGGCTTTGACTAGAATAAGAACCCTTAAGTGCACCCATCCCCCCCACTACGCCTTTCCTTTTCCTTCCCTTATAATTCCCTGATGCTCCTTTCATCAACTAGATTACTCTGCTTTCCACCAGCTAATACTAGGTTCAATTCCTAAAAACCTCCAAACTTCAGAAAATCCCTAAATTTAGTTTCTTAGGATATCTCTCCAGAAGGCATTCCCCTCCAACTCTTTGACTTTCTGGAAAATCTCCCACAGTTTTGCCATGTTTCAATGTATATACAAAGGCTATGCTGTCTTGTAAAATAGCCACTGGCCACATGTGGCTATTGAGGATTTGAAATGTGGCTAGTCCCATTACAGACGTGCTGTAAGTGTAAAATATTGACTAGATTTTAAAGACTTCATATAAATAAAAGAATGTCAAATATCTCAATAATTTTTATATTATGTTGAAATGATAATCTTTTATATATTGAGCTTATACATTATGACAGTATTAAAATTAATTTCACTCTAATTTTTTTTTGGCAGTATTGTTGCTTAAAACACTTGCTAGTCAAGTGCTCTGCCACTTGAGTCATGCCACCAACCTTTTTTGCTTTAGGTTTTTTTTTTTTAAGATAAGTTCTTGCTTCACCTCCACCCCCATCCCCAGCCAGCCTGGAACTTCAATCCTCCTTCCTATACCTCCTGGGTAGCTGGGATTACAGGCACAAGCCAACACACCTGGCCTAGTTTTCTTAAGTGTGGCTCCTAGAAAGTTTAAAATGATATAACTGGCATGCATTCTATTTCTACTGAACAGTGTTGCACTAGGGTGTCTCCCCACTCCTTGCAAGTATCTAAATGTTCTCTGAGGAATCTTGAGGTGACTGCATTTCTTCTTATAGGTGTCATGGAACAGTTTGCTATTTCTGAGGCTACACTCATGGCCTGGTCTTCCATGGATGGTGAGGACATGAGTGTCAACTCCACCCAGGAGCCATTGGGCTGCAACTACAGTGACAACTACCAGGAGTTGATGGAGAGTCAGGGTGAGAGATGGTTCCACAGTCCAACCCCTGGGGCCAGGAGGCTTTCCACTTATCTAGGCTACCTCTATTTTTCTCTGTTCTTTCAGGACTGTTCTGTTTCTGTCAGTTTTCCCAATGTCTTCCCTACTCTTGTGTGCCCTCTATGTGTGACCCTCAATTTTGTGGGGTGTCATTTCTGCCTGTGATGTTCTGTGGCCTCTCTGACCTCACTCATTCTCTTTACAGATGCCCTAGCTCAAGCACCCATGGATGGCTGGCCTCACTCTTATGTGTCCCAGGGCATGTACTGTCTGGGGTCATCAGATGCCTGGGAAGCAAGTGACCAATCCCTCATTGCCTCTCCAGCCACAGGATCCTATCTCGGCCCGGCATTTGATGACTCACAGCCCAGCCTGCACGACATGGGGCCTTCACAACCTGCATCGGGATACTCTGCTCAGGAACCGCCACCTTTACTGGTGGGGGACACTGACTGGGTACAAGGGGTGGTTGGGATGGACCTGGCCAGGGGCCCTACTGAGGAGGAGAAGAGGCCTCTGGCCACCGAGGAGGAAGAGGATGCAGGATGCCGGGATCTGGAGTCTCTGTCCCCACGAGAAGATCCTGAGATGTGCACTGCTCTCAGCCGGAAGGTGTCTGATGTCACATCCTCAGGTGTGCAGTCTTTTGATGAGGAGGAGGGTGAGGCCAACAACTAGCTTCCTCCCACACTACTCCCACCTGAGGGGCATGGCTGTAGCCCCCAACCTCCCTTGCTCCAGCAGCACAGCTGAATCTGAGCAGAAGACAGCTGGGAACGTGGAGCTTCCGGCGCTCACCTACATGGAGGTCCAGCAGGGGATTTTATCTAGGCTTACACTCCAGAAACTACAGATTCAGGAACTGAGACCCAGGCAACTAGATGGCTGTGCACCTGGTATGACTGTGGGAGAAGAGCTGCAGCTAAGGGCTCCTGGGTCTGTGCCCGGGTGCGGCCGTGCTGGAGACTGGATCTCAGTTCTTCACTCCCTGATTTCGTCTTCCAGGAGCCTTGGCTGTGCTGTTTGAATGCCTCCTTTTTCCATTTCACTATTGCTTTCCCGACTCTGTTTTCTCTGGCTGTGGTCCCAGTTCATCCCTACTGTGAGGAGCAGACCTCAGGGGCTGTTGGACTTGGCTCTATAAGCATGGGGGAAGTGGCCTGAAGGGCAGGTCTTCATCCAGGGTTGATAGGCTGCCCTCTGCAGGTGATTTGGCTTCTGAGATCAGGAGCCAAGAAGGAGGTGGAGTTGGCATTAATTAACTGGGATTTACAATGAAACAAGCATGATTTTTTTTTTCTCTCAAGGCCTGCCCAGAGACAAGAGGGCCACAGATGGGACCAAACACAAACATGGCCACTTCTGGGATCTTGAATATCCCATGGGTGAAAGGAGGATCCTAAGGATCTGGGAAGAGACCCAATGGCTGGCCACGTCTGGCCCTCTTTCCTGCCTTCTTCCATTCTCTGCTCCAGGAGCCTGGTCCTGGCCCTGAAGAGGATGAGGGGACACCAGACTCAGATATGCTAACACAGGATGTAGTGTTCCCATCAGAGTGGGAGCATGAGGGCTGGGCCTCCCCCCACCCCTAATTCTCTGGAGCTGTTTACACTTTTCTCTTTGCCTTTTCTACATTTTTATAACTTCTTGGGGACTCAGGGTTGAGCAGGGTGGACAGGGGAGTCCGGTGCTGTCACTGCCTTGGTGGGGTTGGGCTGGTGGCTCAGGGCCAGGGTGGCATTGACTTCTTCTGCTCCTCCCATGTGTCCTCCCTCCTTCCCAGACCACCCAGTGGAAGAAGAAGGGAGAATCAGCACTCTTCCTTGCAGGGCAGTTTGCTGTGAGGCACAAGTGTGCTCACTCACATTTCACTTTGGAGTGGAATGTAGGGACAGGGAGCAGCAAGTCAGCTCAGCACTTTTGTAAGGGCACATGAGGGCAGGGACCTGGCCTCCACTGCTGTAGTGGCAGCCCCCTCTTGGCCCTTGGCATAGGCAGAGTTTGGGTAAAAGAAGCCTAAGGCTCATTGCTCTGTTCCTGTCTTTCCTCCTGTCTAAGGCTCCAGCTCCTAGGCCTGTGTCCTGCTACACTGTCAGAAGTCCTAAACTAACCCCTCCCCACAGCCTGTCTATGGTTTTGGAATGAGGAGGCTAATAGCTGGGTGTTTCTGTCCATCTATGACCCTGCCCCTGTCAAGTTCATATTCTCACAACTCACCCCTGAAGTGCAACCAGAGCAGGTGTCCCATATCCTCCAGCGGAGGGGGAGAATGGGATTCTGAGATGGAGGAAACATGGGTGAAGAGGTGCCAAGCCAAGGTAGGTGAGCAGTCACTTGCCTTATCTAATGCTGCCTGAGTGGGAGAAGATACCTCTTGTGTTTGCTAACATGTTGTGGTTCTGTGTACCAGGGCCTTATTTCTAGGAGGTCTGGGAAGGACTAGCATGCCCACTCTGGCCCCAGTCTCCTGCCACAGGCCCCTGGGCTTGTGCATGCTTATGCTACTCTCCTCCCAGGGGTCCGCTTCCTTGCCTTGTCCCACCCACTCATCATCTCATCACGCATCATCTCCTGTTTCATCCCCTCAGTACCACATTTTCTTCCCCCCGATGAAGGTGGACATATAATACAGTGTGTGAGTTCATTCATTACAATTCTCTCTCGCTCAGGACCCTGAGAAGTTAGGAAGGGTAGACTAAAGCAGCTTTCTTTCCTCCCTCCCTTTCCCAAGAAAGCCAAAAGGTCCCTTGTGAAAGAGAACTAAAGACCTGAAGGTGCCTAGTAGGATTCGCACCTGAGCAGGGACTTGCTTTCCCCAGGAGCCGGCACATGGCCATAGACAGAGAGGTCCAGTGGGGTCTGCCTTTATCTTGGCACTGTGACCCCACCCTAAAGAGAGAGAAGACCCCGGGAGCTGGCCAGGACAACTCTGGACTCTTCTGAAGGGAGGGACCATCTCTTTGGCACTGGGGCAGGGTGCATGGGGGTTTGCTTCTAGCCTATTTTAAGGGGAGGGGTGGGGCATGTGCAGGACGAGGCTGTTGGGGGGTGGGAAGGGTTGCTTTTCTTTGGGGTTAAAGGCTGTGCAGCACGTTTTACAGCAGCTCTAGAGCAGGGCTGTTTTTATATTGTGAATGAAACTGCTCTTGCTAAATGATTTTTTTGGGGGGTGCACTTTCATTTTCAATTGATTTTATTAAAGGAAATCCAAATTTTCCATTCCTCCCCCTCTATTCCTCCCCTACTTCCTTCTTATCCTTGTGTTAAGGAGGGAATCTTGGGGGAATGAGTTTATTATCTTCTCCTTGTCCTCATTTACACATCCCACACTCTGTCTTCCAGGTCTGAAAAATACCCATTTTTATGGCTGGTCATAGCATGTTTTCTTAATGTGACATTCCCACCCCAGGCCCAAGAGAGATTCTATGACATTACAGAGAGAATTCTATATAAATATATAAATATTATAGATTATATACACATGGGCATGGACTTGGATGCTCACTGCCAATCCCCTTATCCAGGCCTCAGCATCTCTCAGCCTGGGGAGGTGGAAGGGATGTGATGCTGGAGAGAGCCAGAAGCTGTGTTCAATGACACTAAAACAGAATGTGGTGGCATCCTCTGACTATGAGTGTCTTATTTGGGGGCTGCAGTAGACTGGGCACAGGGGAAGGGCAGGAGGAGAATGCCAGATGGAGGGCTCAACTGCAGAACTAAGTAAGGCATTCAGGGAGGGAGGGAGAAAAGCCTGGGGTATGGAGCCAGAACACCTGACTTCTCTTTTTAGGGAAGGCAAGCTAATGGTATGCTCCACATCCACCAGACTCCCTGCTGCTGATTTGGGAGGACAAGGATACGACTGCCCTAAGAGTGGGAAACACCAAAAGGCCTGCGATCCTGAGGGTGCTCCTAACTCTCCACCCAAGAAAAACATGAGGAGCTAGTCTAGGAAGGGCTGAGACCTGAATGACCCACTGCCCTTGCACAGAACCTTGGTTCTCTGCAGGAGCAACTCCAGCTAGAATGGCTCCATGGCAGAGCTGACCCTTGGAAAGACAGATCAGTTACTGCAGTGGGGAAAGGGAAGATGCATGTTTTAGGGGTAACCTGGAAACCAAGGGTGATGATCTTGTGATATGAAACAAGGAGGGCTTTCTGCTAGAGGGAGTCAGAAAATACCATGAGGCCATGATTGTTTGGTAATAAGACACCAGCCCCTTCTGGGTGGAGCCTTTGTCGATGTTTTCTTTTCCAGGCAGCTGCCCTTGATATCCACATTTCACTGCTTGATGCAGAGGACAGAAGGGGAATGGGGTTGGCCTCTTCTGCCCTAGCAATGAGCCTGGCCTGGAGCAGCCAGGATAGGATCTGGGGGCAGATTGTAGGAAACAGACATGTGCACTCAGAAGAGCTGTGCAGGGGGGAGGGGGGGGGCAAGTGGGCAGGGGGAGGGTAGGCTCCCAGAGAAGCAGCTGTGGGCAGTTTGGAGGCACATTGTGGGGTGGTCAATCCACAAGGCAATGAAGTGGTCCCACGTCCCCTCCAGTGTGGCACTTACAGAGGCACAGTCATTAGACAGACAAGATCAGGACAGCACTGGGCCAAGAACAGTGGGAATTATGGGGAGATAGCAGGAGGTAGGGACCCTACCCACATAGCAGGAACACCCAGAAAATCCCACTGAACAGTAGGGACCCTTCACATGGTTTAGAACCACCTGTCAGTCTGGGAATGGGGGATCAGTCTACATAACTAACCTAGACTCTGCCCACATTGTGACTCCTTAAGTGATCTCTAACATATTTAACAATTCCTGGGAGGGGCAAGATATAGGTGTGACCTCCCTACTTCAAGACACCACTGTTGCACACAAGTCTACCTTCTGGCATGGGACCCCACGACCTTTATGAGGAGAGCCCAGGCAGTGGTCACAGAATCAGTTCATCCTCATCTTCCTCATCGGTTGATCTCAGACTGGGTCCCTGCAAGATGTCAGCCAGCTCCTCTTCCAGTCCTGAGCTCTCCACCAGCTCCAGCTCTTCCAGCTCACCTTCTGCCTTGGCTGGGACCAGCGGGCAAAGGGGCTCTGGGGAGGGGGGTGGCACAGGTGTCTCTGGGGAGGTAGGAGCCACATCCTCTGCTCCAGGGGCTCCAGCACCATCCTGTGCCAGGCTCCAGCCTTCTGCAGGAGGGAGTGGTCCCCCGGTGTTCTTTCGAGTGGAAGTTGTGCTCCGAAAGCTGGCAAGTGGCGGGCGAAGCTGCACCCCTGATTTGGTGTGGCCCTCAATGGCCTTCTGTAGCTGAGGAGGAGTGGAAGAATGAAAGAGGTAGAAAATGGGAAAGAGAAAGAAGATAGGGGCAGTGGCAGAGAAACAGTAGAGAAAAATAGCCACAACAAGGAAACAGGAGTGGAAAGAGTCAGAGGGATAAGAAAGAAAAATGGAGAAGTGGACAACAGGAAACAAGCAAAGAGAGAAGACAGATTCAGGAAGGGACAAGGACAAGGCAAAAAGCTCTGCCTGCACAGCCAGACTCTACAGTTCCCCTGACTCAGACTTCACATTGACTCTTTCCCTTCTAGTGACCTCCTTGTTCCCCCTCCCATATCCCTACCCATAGCACACTCCTGTGAGGTGTGACTCATACATGAACTTTATCTGTCAAGAAACCTATACCATCAGATGAGATCTGAGATATCAACACTATCCCTTCTCCACTCATACCCCCTTGTCCTGTGTCCTTCCCTCCCTTCTGCTGCTCAAGTGGGACCCACTGCAGTTACCTCTTCCAGTGCCAGAACACCTCTGAGCTTCCCCATACTGGTCACATAGGCAAGATGGAGGCCAAGAAGTGAGAAGAGTGTATGGGTCTGAGTGGGGAGAGCACAGGTCAGCATGTTTCCCCACCAAAACCTCCCCCAGACCCAAGTCCTGAACAGTCAGCAAGGGCTCACCTTGTGCAGGGTGGTCTGCTCCACCAGCTGAAAGGGAGACTGGTCGATACAACAGCAGTCAAAGCAGACAGGCTGGCTCAGCTGCTCCTGTTCCCAGGCTTCAATCTGTGGGACCGACCAGGAAATTCACCAGTGTCATAGATGATCCTACAACCTCAGATGCCTGGCTTTGACCTGCAGTCCTCCTGACTCCAGCCCAGAATCTTGCAACATGCATGAATCATCAGGTACTCCTGATCAGTAGAGCCCTGCCCCCTTCTTCCCGGGGAATAGCACCTCTTCCTCCCGAATTAGGCCTGAAATTTACCCTTCAGGTTCTCAGAACTTGGCTCCCTCTTCTAGTCCTCCAAGTCTTCCACTCCAGGGACCCCTAAACATTTATTTCCAACCTGTCTGTCCAACCTTATTTGCCACTACATCTATAGCCCCACTGCTCCAATCAAACCACACTGCTTCTTGTTCTTCAGAACTGCTTTCCCATTGTCTCTGCTATTTTACCACCTGTGCCTGACCCTGCCCACTCACACCGTGTCTTTCCTAACTCTCTAGTCAGACATGTTTTCCCTCTCTTTTAATTCCAGTCACATTTTGCAGGTCTTTTCTTATGAGGAATAGCATTGGCAGTACTCAGCCTTGTACATTTGTCTTTTCTCTGCTTATTGGACATAAACTCCTTGAGAGTGTTACATGGTATTTATTGCTGGAGACTAAGGACACTAGCAGTTGCCTCTTCATGAGTAGAGCAGGTGACTACTTGTTGAATCAGAACAGACTTACTGCATCGTGTGGCACTTATTTGACTTGAGAAAGGCCATATTTTGTTTTTATTTTCAGTCCATGACAGAAGCATTAATACACGAAGGTCAGCTATCCTCTGGACTTCAGATATGCACACCAAAACACCCAAGACTCAGATAAGCTGTTGTATCGCAGGTTTTCATAAATGAATCTGAGATTTCCCAAAATTGTTCTTCAATCAGTACCTTCTGGGTGATGTGGTACTTTACTTCTTGCTTTTCTATGTGTCCAAATATGTGCCTTTAAGCTTCAGAGGTTATCAACAAAGGTTAGTTGTTCTAGGACTGAGTATGCAGTCCACAGTAAGGTTCCTACTATCTGTCCTTTCCCACATTTCTGGATACAGTCATGCATCCTCTAAACTCCCATCTTCATAACTAAAAGTTCACATGCAATTTGAACAGTTCTCAGCACAGGAGGATTACCACTTAGCAGACATGCTGCAGAGAGAACTGAGGGTTTTGGGTACAGGATGGGTTGGGTTGATCATGTTTTTTGGTCTGTTCTGTGATCATTCCAGACCTTCCCAGCTTTCATTTTTGCTTTTCCTTTAGTAACAAGAGCAGTGACAACATTTTCAGAGAACATTTACCAGAACTTCTTCTGTTCTGGGCATTATTCTAATTGCTTTACATGTCTTAACTCATTGAATACTCCCAAAACCCCCATCTTCATCTTCATTTTACAGATGAGAAAGTAGAGGCACACAGTTCTGATACAGTTTGCACAAGACTTCATAGTCATCAATTAGTGGAGCTGGGCTTTTAGCTTTGTGTGCTGACCATGTTCCAGATACAGCTCCAGCTTCTGTCCAAGGGGAGGAGGATGTTGCTGTTGGCTTTTGTGAAAAACTGAGCATGAGTTAAAAACCAGAATCAAACTGTGTGCTCCCTGAACAGAATACACAGAATTGAACAAATCATAGGGGGCTTCAGGTGAGTTCTCTCAATATTGAATTTTTTATAACATCTATACTGCTCCCATACTGTTTTTGTCAACATCAACATCTTGATATTGTCAAGGTTGTCATCTGATCTGAAAACTGTATTTAAAAAAAAAACTGAATTCTGACTCTTACTGGATATTATCTCTCCAAGTTATCTCAAGCATGGGCTTTGGTAGCTCCTTTAAGTCTCCCTTGGGAAAGACATAAGCTAGAACTATATGATCTATCTTCTTTTTTATATCTGGCTACACTTTATTTTCAACAGTCATTAAATAGCCACACTGAACAACTAGCTGATTTTCACTCTTTTTGGTGCAACTATATATATATATATATATATATATATATATATATATATATATATATATATATATATATATAACAATTTAACAAATTACTCCTTAAATGCATTTGTAACCCATCTGATTCCTGCTTGTGGACAGAAGGACAAGTTCTTCTTTTGCCTCTGTGATCATTTATTTGACACTTTATAAGTAATTTCTTAGAAGGATGTGTGTTTGGAGAGGTGGGAGGGGGAGAAAAAGGAAGGTTCCTTTCCTCCCCTCCTTCTTTCTAGTACTTCTAATCTTCAGCTCATATTTATTCTGGATGTTCAATAAAATGTCTATTTTAAAACAGAATGCACCATGGCTTTTGTCAGCTATGTACTTCAAAAGCTCTGCCTTTTCATCCTTTGCAGACAGTCCATACACTCTCTTACTACATGGAATAGTTGCTAATGGATTTTTTTTGTTCCTCCACAACCCCTACAGCCTGTTCTGACCAGGCTTCCAACCACCACTCCACATTCTGTTCACTCCTCACACCAAGCACACTCAGCATTTGATTTTTCTTTGTGGACTTTCCCCTTTTAGGAAACAGAAATTTGTCTCTATGAGGCAGGACTTCCATTACTTGCCTTTTACTTGTACTTCTTCCCAGTCTTGCTACCTGACATTTTCCAGGTGTCCACTGTCTCAGGGCCTGCTTGGTTCAGTGCAGTAACCTCTACCAGGGTGGATTTCACCATTGGATTTTTCATGCAGTTCCTCCTGTTATTTTTTAGTGACGGCTCCCTGGTGTGATTTTACTTTCGGCAAATCCCATCCTTTCTGAGTAGCATAAGGCTGCCCTAGAATATCCCTTATGTTCACCAAGGCTCATCTTAGCACCATGGTTCCTATCTACACAAGAAGGCTCAGAGCTTCCTTTTGTTCTTTTCTTTTCTTTCTTTCTTTCATTTTGATAAAATTGGGGTTTAAATTCAGGAACTTGCACTTGCTAGTCAGGAACTTGCACTTGCAAGGCAGGTGCTCTATTACTTAAGCCATACCCCCAGCCTTTTTTACTTTAGTTAATTTTAGAATAGAGTGTTGTGTTTATGCCTGTGCAGGCCTGGACCACGATCCACCTGTTCATGCCTCTTGTGTAGCTGAGATAAACTGCATACCACCACACCCAGATTTTTATTGGTTAATACAGGGTCTTGTGAACTTTTTGCCCAGGCTGGCCTCAAATGGTGATCCTCCCAGTCTCTGCCTCTAGAGAAGCTTGGATTATAGGCATAAGCTGAACTCATTACTCTCTCCATAATCGTACCTTATTCCAATTTCTCAAAATGCTTCCTTGTCTAGACTCATGTTTTACCCTTAATAACACAATAAATAAAGTAGGATAAAATTAGTAATATATCATTGGATTGAACAAGCCACCCCCAGGCTGCGGCTTTTCCTTCTTACCTCTTCAGGTAACATGTTATCCACTAAATCCATTGAATCCTAGAGGAGAAAGACATAAGACCAAATTCTTGCCATTGTCTACCAAACTAGTTATGGTTCCCAATGAAACAGTAACAGTGTTTCCCTGCTAGGGCCACAGAGCCTCACTTCCAAGTCATCCTTGTGGGAGCTTTGCCTCCTGATGAAAAACCAGTTTTTCACTCCTCAAAGATAAGCTCCCTTTTCCCTATTTTGATTAAACATGTCTCCTCTCACCTGGGTTGTTTTCTTCTTTGTGGGGTGAGCTCTGCCCAGCAAGCAGTGCAGCAGGCACTGGAAGATGGAGCATCTTTGACCTGAAAGGAGTGACAAGTGGATGGAGGGAGTGGTCAAGGAGCTCCTAAGTGTTCCCTGACACTGTGCCACCAAAGAACTTCACTTCCCAGGTAACTCAGACACCCTGCTTGTACCTCTGCCTCTACTCCCTGGGATGGTAATATGGAGAATGGATCATTAAGAGCCCCCTCCCACCCTCTTCTAGCCTCACACCTCCTCATAGCAGTACCCCTTAGTTGGAGTTGAATCCAGACATAACCCACAAGGCACAAGTTAGGGGGTGTGTCAGGAGGTCTTCACCTGCAGGCTCTGGGGCTTCAAGTGGCTGTTTGTGGCTGGACAAGGGTCCATTGGGCTCCTCAGGAGAAGATGGGGCAGTAGGAAAGTATACAGGATGAGAAGAAAGAGTAGGCAGCTGAAAGAAATAGCAAAATTTCTTAGTCTCAGCGAAGAGTGTACTTGATACTTCACTGCCTTTACTAGTGGGTATCCTGGGAAATCTAACTCTCTTCCTCTCCCCAGCTCAGAATTCCTATATCCCTTTGAATTCTCATAAATACTATCACTTGCAACCTTATCTCTTTTAGTGACACCACCCCAAGGCACTGATCTCATTAGCACGAAATCCAGAACTCTGGCTTTCTCACCAGTGTCTTCCCTCCCTTTTACTTTTACTTTCCCCTGCACCTTTTGCAGCCCAGCCCATCTATCACTACACCATGGAGATGTCGCTGGCGACCCCTGGTGACGCCTTTCCCTTTGCTTCCTTCTGTCCTGCTTCCCTGGCCTTTCTCAGATTGGTCACCTCAGTCTTCCCGGAGAGGTCCTCATCTTCATCCTCATCCACAAAAGCGAAGGACTCTGGCCGGCCCTGAGGCACACCGCCTGGGAGGTCCACTGCAAGGCGCATCTTGCCGTCATAGGGCAGCTCGGACAACTTCTGTGCCATGTCCTGGGCTGCCTGCAGCCTCCGCTCGGGACACAGGTGGCGCTGCAGGAGGGACTGCAGCTCTGAGCGCTCCACGGAGCCCAGCAGGACCATTGACTCTAGGAGACAGCCACACTCCCCTGAGGGCCTGCTCTACACTGCACTGCGGCACCACTGAGTCCTCAGCGGCAGGAGTCCACAGCCTCTTTCTTTTTTCAGCTTTTGCTCTCTCGTCTTAAAAATTCATTTAAAACTCCTCCAGGATTGACCTCACTCGATCCCTTCTATTTCACCCATTTAGCACTTACAGACCCAACTGGTAGCACACTAATTGGTGCTAATGTGTACTTCTTTGGAAGCTGTTCCTATATACAATCTTTGCAAATAGGTGAGCACGGTATTAAAACAGGCTAATCAACCTGATCCGAATAGAATGAAACATGAAAAGTCATTCAAACAGGCTGAGATGTTAATATACTCCGAAAGAATTCTACAAGTAATTCAAGCATTATGTCTTCTACCCTAAAAAAGGGAAACAAGGAAATCACCTTTCATGCCTGAAAGAGCTAGGTTCTTCTAGGATATAAACAAAATGCTACTTTTCCTGAGACAGTCTTTTATATGTTTATAGAATTCTGCTATAATAATTAACATTTTCAGTAATAAGTCCATGAAGTTGCAGCAGTGCTATTAAGATAAATTTTACTGCTAAGTCTTCATCATTATTACAAAATCCTGCACCTCATTAGCTGTACCCTTGCTCCAACAAAGTGCCCTTGCTTTAGAAGCTACTTAGAAGGTGTCTGAGCTTAGGGGAAATATATGCATTAATCTAGTTTGAGAAATTTGGATACTCTGATTACCTAAAATCAAGAACTAATAATTTTAATGATTCCAAATAACCTGACTTAATTTTTCTCTATTGCACTAATTCAAATGCGGGAAAAGTATTTACAGAATAAATATAGAATAAATAAATATAGAAAAGTATTTTAGAACTCTGGAAATACAGAAGTTATAGTCTCTACCCTCAAGGAATACCCAATCTAGTAAGAAAGAGAAGACATAAATATATATAAACCACAATATGAAATAATGCAAGCAGGACAACGTGCCAAAGGTAAGCAGGGAGGATGGTGAAGGAAGAGAAATGGAAAGTCACCATTTACAAAAACCATTCACTCCATAGGGAACATTTTCTGTCTCCCTTAGGTTGGGCATTAAAGAACAGATGTGGTATAGCTAAGTAGGAAAAGGCCCTGAGTTTTATTCCCTATTTGTGAATGTGCCTACTCACAAAAATATATTTGCAGCCCCAAATCAATACTAGAGATACTTTATGCAGAGTAACAAAAAATTTGAGTTGTCTGTGCTCATGTTCCCAGCTGAGGTTGAACAAATCAGCACTAAGCTCTCATTTCAGCTCGAGTACTATAAACAAAAGTGTTCTTTTGCAGTCTACTTAATGTCAGGTTGTTTTTCACATCTTTTTGCTTTGTGTGATGATTTTGCCATTTAAAATGGCCCCAAGATATACCCAAAAGACTGTGACACAGGTTACTCCAGAGGCACCTGCACACCCATGTTTATTGCGGCACTATTCACAATAGCCAAGTTATGGAAACAGCCAAGATGCCCCACCACTGACGAGTGGATTAAGAAAATGTGGTATCTATACACAATGGAATTTTATGCAGCCATGAAGAAGAACGAAATGTTATCATTCGCTGGTAAATGGATGGAATTGGAGAACATCATGCTGAGTGAGGTTAGCCTGGCCCAAAAGACCAAAAATCGTATGTTCTCCCTCATATGTGGACATTAGATCAAGGGCAAACACAACAAGGGGATTGGACTATGAGCACATGATAAAAGTGAGAGCACACAAGGAAGGGGTGAGGATAGGTAAGACACCTAAAAAACTAGCTAGCATTTGTTGCCCTTAACGCAGACAAACTAAAGCAGATACCTTAAAAGCAACTGAGGCCAATAGGAAAAGGGGAACAGGTACTAGAGAAAAGGTTAGATCAAAAAGAATTAACCTAGAAGGTAACACCCACGCACAGGAAATCAATGTGAGTCAATGCCCTGTATAGCTATCCTTATCTCAACCAGCAAAAACCCTTGTTCCTTCCTATTATTGCTTATACTCTCTCTTCAACAAAATTAGAAATAAGGGCAAAATTGTTTCTGCTGGGTATTGAGGGGGGAGGGAGAGGGAGGGGGTGGAGTGGGTGGTAAGGGAGGGGGTGGGGGCAGAGGGGAGAAATGACCCAAGCCTTGTATGCACATATGAATAATAAAAGAAAAAGGGAAAAAAAATAAAAATAAAATGGCCCCAAACATAGTGCTAAAGTGCTACCTGGTGTTCCTAAGCACAGGAAGGCTGTGCTGTGTCTTCCTGAAGAAACATGTGCTAGGTAAGCTTCATTAGGGCATGATTATAGTACAGTGGGCTGTGAGTTCAGTGTCAATATATCAACAATATCTATTAAGTAAGATGTCTTTAAATACAAATACACATAAACCACAGTCATGTACTGATTGACAAAAATGCTGTAAACAAAGGCTCAAAGGAAACTATCTTCTTATGTTTCTTATGAGAAATTGTTCAGTATAGCATTCACTAATTTTATGTGGGAGACTATAGAATATAACTGCTATGAATTATGAAAATCAACTATATTTTTTTAACTGAGTTTTAGCTATTTTCATGTGCATGTGTTATGGCTATATTCTTCTTCTTCAAGGAAGACCATGTTCCCTAACTCATATGGGAGGTTGGACTTCCCATCACATGTTGGATGGCCCTAAAGACAGGCCCACATCACTTTGCCTCCTTTTTCTCTATGCAAACCTAGTTTAGGTCACCAGCTCTGGAGTTAGGAGTTGGCCTCCTTCCTTCCCACTGACCTTTGGAATCAACCAGTGGTAAAGTCTTGACTGTGGTGGTCTGGAGTAGGTTTCTCAGTTCCCCATATGTGCAAGAAGCTGAAACAAACTTCACATCACGTACCATGATGTCTTCAACAAAGATTGTAAATTTGCTATGGAAGAAGAAGGCACGCTGGGTTAGCTCTACTGTATGTTTATGCCTTTTCTGTCCTTCCTTTCTCCCATGAGGCTTGCCATATATTTGGTCACTCACAATATTTATTAATATTGGGAACATGAAAATAATTAAAAACAGTGCTTCCCAACATGGACCATAACCTCATTTTCCACCTCAGAACATCCCACTTCCCATGAAAGCCAAACTAATTCCATCTAGTGTCCCTGACCTGAGCTGGTTCCAACCAAGATCAGGCAAGTAAGGAAGCTTCTTGACCTGGATGATGCTGTCATAGAGGGAGGGCTGCAGGCTCTGAGCCACCATGTTGGCCAAGATAACAGCCACCATCATGGGTAGGATGTGAGCAATCTGACCCGTTAATTCGAAGCAAATCACAGCTGTAGAAACTGTGTGGGACACAGCACCTGTCAGCGCCGCTGCTCCTGGAATAACAGGGATACGTCGAAGGGTTAGGGCTATCATTCTTGGCACAGAGAATATATAGGATGTGATGGGAGTGACATGGAATGGGATACAGGACCCTGGACAGTGCCAACTCTCCCACAATAATGTATTGTCACAAGTAGGGGCTACAAATGCTGATAAAAAAATTATCCCTTGGATCTAATTGTATAACTTTTGGTAAGTCACAAAACACTGTGTGTGCCAAAATTTTCATTTATAATGTGAAAAAGGTCATGTCTTTTCCATTCTTTGCTTTTGAAAGTTTGGATTACTCTTTTTCTTTGGGGGGGGAGCGGTTAGACCAGAGTTTGAACTCAGGGCTTCATGCACGCAAAGCAAGTGCTCTACCCGTTTAGTCACACCTCCAGTCTTTAGATCACTCTTAATTGAGGAGTGATGGTAATTTACCTTGGGCCTCAGGTGTTGATGTCAACAATTAATGTGTGAACACAGCGAAAACCCAAGAATTACCCTGTGGACTTCAAGGAATGAGACCTGAATCATATCCTAACTCTATGTCTCAATTCTATGAAGTGAGCTTAATTCCTCTAGAATCCATACTCTCACATGTAGAGTGAAAGGTTCATTAAGTGATTTGGAAGGCCCTTTCAGATCTAAAACTTAATGATTCTATAGGTTCACTGAAGTAGAATCCATCTTGCTTATTTTTTAGTTGTTTCCCATTAACCCAAATAGTCTCATGTGCATTAATTATATTTCTTATTTAAATATAAGGGGATATCCTATACACAAAATGTTGGGGAAAGCATATGTGAAGATGTAACCATAAAAAGTCATAAAAGGGAAATAATGGGAGGAATGACACTATTGGGTGGTACATACAACATAGTTCAGGTGTACTGGGAAATGTACACCAGGAAAGATGGGGAAAGATACCCGAGAGGCATGAAGCAAACAGAGGAAACCTACTTATAAAAGAAGCTTTTACAAAGGGACTGGGAGAGGAGAATAGGGTACCATATGCGCTACAAAGCTGGCTAGTTCTTCTCCATCTAAAGAAGGCCTGGCCTTACATGTTATGGGGATTTGCTGAAGAGGGGAGAGAAAGAAGAGGCATAATAATCCTGAGAATTATAGTGGACATAACCCTATCTCAGAAGTCATTTTAGAGTGAAGAAACAGACTCAGAAATGTAAGTAATTTGCTCCCCAGTTCCCAGATAACAAATGGCTGGGAAGGCCTAGAGCTCTTGACTTTTAGCTCTTACTCCTGTATTCTTAGTCCCCATAAATTTTGCCACATCTCAGGTTGAGTGTACCCAAGTCTGTCACCTGCATTGTTGGTTCCAGGATTCTTAGTAAAGAAAGAAAAAGTTTACCAAACATCCAGATTGTTTTCATCCTCATGTTCTCATTTAATTCCTATTTTTCCTTTTCCACAGGAAACTAAGGCTCATAGAAGTTCAGAAAGAGCTAATGAGAAGCAGAGCTGAGGATTATTTGAACAAAAATTGAATTAAATAACATTAAATTAAACCATTTTGTATATGAAGAATACTGGGAGGGTCTGTAGGAATTTGGGATCCTCAATACTTGATTGCTAGAGGATGGGAATATATCTCACCAATTACTGCATAACCCCCAGGTAGAATCTTGTAGATGATATCATCAAATAAGATACCATCAGGGAACAGCATGGCCATGATCTCTCCTACCAGCCTTCCAAATGCAGCTCCTAGAGAGAAGATAAAAGAAGGAAAAGTGTTGCAAGATCCAAGTTCCTTATTCTCTATGTTTTCACGCTAATCTGTCCTTGGGCATTAAGACTGAATACAAACTCCCAACATCCCAGTTTTTTTCTTGTTTTACTAGTACCCTATAATGCAGCTATCAGTATGATGCCATCAGATCTTACCTAGCACAAACACAGGCATAAAGCCTCCGCAGGGTATGGGCATAGTGGTGGCTACAATGGACATCCAAAACTAGGGTAAAAAAGAAGGATTAGAATACCCTCTCAACTCTACCCCTCTCTTCTTCTTCTTCCCTTCCTCCCTCCCTCCCTTCTCATTGTCTGCCTCCTTCCTGTTTCAAAAGTCATCACAGAAATCCTGGGATAGCTAATCTTTCTGGAAGCCTACTTCTCTGTTACCCTTTCCCCAGAACCAGAACACTTGTTACTTTTAGACTGAGTAAATCACCAAGGACAGTGGGGTAAGAAAGTTCCCCCACATGGCTAACACAAACTCCTACTCTGAGTGATATATTTTCCTTTTGGTAACGTAGAACAATAGAATAGAGCCCCAGAAGATCCCTCTTTCACTGTCCTAAAAGGACCCTTACCTACTGTATTCACTCTGCCCAGAAAGTTCACCTCTACACTGTTGAGTAGCCTGAAATGCTTGAAGCTGAAGGATTCTGAAAAGGAGCCCCAGTTCTAAGTTGCAAACACCTAGAAGTCCTAGTGACTTACTGTGTGACTAACTTAGTTTTGATTTAAGGCAAACCTCTTATAAGGCAAACCTCACAGGGGAAACACGAAGGAAGAATGCTCTGCCTGAGCCATTTACTTTGACATCAAATCATTTTAAATAAGGATCAAAAATTTGATCTGGAGACTGGAGGTATAGCTCAGTGGTAGAGTGCATTCTCGGCATCTGCAAAGCCATAGATTCAATCCCCAGCACTGAGAAAAGTTTGATCTGTCCTAAAACGGCAAACGCAGAGCCTGATTAGTCAGCCAATATAGTAGAAAAGATCTCAAAGCCATCTTTGTAAGGTAGTATTTCAACAGAAATCGAGACAAATTTAACAAAAGCAGTATGTACATTCTGATGCAAAGAATGCAAAAGAACTGAGAAATGGAATGGAAAAGGAATAATTCATGAACTTTTGAAGTATCTACAGAAGTAATAAACATATGAGACATAATCTGTAAACTAAGCAACGGGTTTACATATTGCTTCCATAGTAAGAAAGCCAATCCTAAAAAGAATCTCAAGTTGGGCCCTTGTGACTCTGCCTGTAATTCTAGTTACTTAGGAGGTTAAGATCCAGAGGATTACAGTTCAAGGCCAGCCTGGGCAAATAGTTTTCGAGACCCCCATCTTCAAAACAGCCAGAGCAAAACGGACTGGAAGTGTGGCTCAAGTGGTAGAGAGCCTGATTTGCAGGTGTGAAGCCCTGAGTTCGACCCAAAAAAAAAAAAAAAGTATCTCAAACTAATCAGGTGCAAAGTGATAACAACTAAAGGTCAAAACAAAGTGCCAAGATTAAAGTATTTACAATTGTTAAATTGTTCCAACTGTACTGTAGACTAGTTAGAAATAAATTTCTTAATTTTGTGAACCTTAAAAGAATTCTCAGCCAAGGCTGAACCCAGAGGCAGTGATGAAGATTTAGAAAAGCTTTATCCCAGAAGCACTGAGATGAGGCAGAACATATTCTTTTTCATGTCAGAATACAACTGTCTAAAACAGCTGAGAACTGCAAACTTAAGCATGCAAAATGAAGAGACTATAGAGTGAGAATTCCTCTATAGAGCAGTCTTTTTTTTTTTCTTCTGTCTTCTCTGCACTGGCACAGTGCTCCACAGATGTTAGTAGGAAGAAAGGATGGAGACAGGTGATTGGTCATTCAAGCAGTATTCATGTAAAGCAGAAAAAGCTCTTCAGAGCTAATATTTGCTCCTCCAGTGAACTTGTTTAAAATCAGATGACCAGACCTCTAGAGGCTACTGCATCAGACTGTCTGGAGACAGGATCCTAGGCACTTGTATTTTAAGCTTCATGACATTTAACAGTTTAGGAGTCCTTGAACTCTCATGCACCATCTCTCTGAACTAAGTATGGGAAACTATAAAACATTCTGTAGGCTCTGGTTAGCTTGAAAGCTCCAGTAATACAGATAATAGGTGACTGACAGATCTGATTTCAGAGGATAAACTAGATTATCCTCCAATATAGGTGAGAACAGGATCAGGATCAGGGGTACTGAAGTTATCAACTCCTAGAGCACAAAGAATGACACATGAGAATAGCAAACTTAATGCTATTGGAACATGAAGAAAAGATCCAGAAGTGATGCAGAACATAAATAACTCACAGCATTTTAAACACCCAATTCCAGAGAACTGGGAAACTAGGGAATTTTTGATCATAAATTCTTCTATATTTAGGACTTTTGCAAGAAGGAGCGATATGAAGATCAGGCAAAAATAATTCAACAGAACTTGGTCTATGCTGAGAATATGAGGAAGTAACATTAGACTTACTTAAAGGGAAACTGAGAAGTTGAAATTATACTCATATTCATTGTAAATCTCTTGGCTTATAACACAGTGGTACTTTCCACATCTTGAGTTTGAGGAAGACAGAAGTTCCCATTACCAGTGTCATGAAAGAACTGATCTGAGAATCTTACCTGCCTTTGTTGACACTGCCACAGAACCACATGGACTAGGTTTCATGTTCAATTGTGGAAAAACCGTTTTAGTCATTTCTATGGTTTGGATATGGTTTGAGTGTTTCCTAGGCTTCATATTTTGAAATTTAATACCCATCATGAGGATGGAAACTTAATCTGACTGTGGTGGTTAGAGGTGGAGTCTTTGAGAATTAGTTAGGATAGGTCATTAGGGTAGAAGTCCCTTGATAGACATCTGGTGACTATAAGAAGAAGGAAAAAGAACAAAAGAGACACACACATGTGCCCCCGTCTCTTGTCATGTAACACCTTGCCCCACTTCAGGACTCTGCTAGTAAGAGGTTCCCCTCTTCCTCAGAAGTGGTTCCTTGACCTTGGGTGTCTAGTACTGTGAGAGGAAATAAACCTCTTTTTATAACAAAGTAACCTGTCTCAGGTATTCCATTAAAGTAATGAAAAGAATAATAGAATCACCTTTTTCGCTTTCATATTTTAATTTGGCTCTATCCTATTTCTCACATTTTGGAAAATAAGGGTATGGTTATGAATCCAGTGATTAGGCAATTAAAATGCCAGGAAAGAGTAACAACTAGGTAACATTGAAGATTGGTAGCAATGAATACTCTTGCATTTATAAATATTATAGACCTTTGGCAAATGATTGCACTTGAAAGATAGCCCAGGAAGTATGTGATTTTTTTCTTATATACTTATGATGTAAACATTATCAAGGATACGATTCAGTGAGAGATTAATTATAGTAGCACACAGTTGAGTTCCTCTACATCATCCTAGTAGCTTTCTCAAAATAAGCTTTACTCTGTGAAATGGAATCCAGATACATAATTGGAAATCTGGGGAGGTGGGAGGCAAGGAGGAAATACTAAAACATATATAGTATTTTGTTTTTATAAAAGTTGTTAAAATGTTGACATTTTAACAGTGTGCATGACCGCAAAGTTGCCGTATAGCTCTGTCAAGAGGAATATCAGAAAAACATACTGTACAATGAATTCTGAAATACCATCAAAACTTGAACTTGATTCGTACAGATGTATTTGTAGACTCAACAACCAATATAAGAAGCCAGAATTTATAAATTAGAGAAGGTAGACACTGTAGTCCAAGTCCAGAAATCAATTCCCTAACAAGATTCTGAAAACTTCTTTATGACAAAAATATAAAATATTTTGACGAGAAAATATGGATTAAATTAAAAAGGTGTATGTGCAAAATATGGAAACTATAGATCCAACTGACCCACAATAAGTGGGCTTAAGAAGAACATAGACAAATATAGCTTCAAGAAACCCAAAGCAGGGCAGGGCTGGCGGAGTGGGTCAAGTGGTAGAACACCTGCTTAGCAAGTGTGAGGCTCTGAGTTTAAACCCCAATATTGTCAAAAAAAAAGAAACCCACAGCAAACCCTGACAGCATAAGTTACAGAGATGAAACCTGATGTTTCTAAAACCATTGAGAAGAACATTAAGTGAGCAGCAAAAAAAAAAAAAAAAAAAAAGGAGATTTAAAAATAATTTTTTCAAGTGCAAGCATAAGATTAGCCAAAGATCGATGATCAAGGATTATGTACTTGGCATACCATAAGTGCTTAATAACATAACATTTTTTAATAAATGAACTCACTATATTGTAATAACCATACAAATATAACTTAGTGACTCATATCCTGGTTAACTGTAGAGTCATAAAAAATATCATTAGTTAATAGTGAGGTATTCAAAAGCATGAAATTCAGTACAGACACACACACACACACACACACACACACACACAAGCCCAGACTCATGCCTGTAATCCTACCTACTTGAGAACCTTAATGTACAGAAAAAAATCTTGGATTATTTAGGCAAGATGTACTATTAGCAAAAGGAAAATCATCAAAAAAAAGGAAAAGGCACTCAGCAGTTGTAATAGTTGCTACAACCATGGGTGGAAATAAAAAATATTTTTATGTAAGGCAGTGATTGAGAAGCCTATAAATACATAATCTTTGATGGGAAAATATGAAAAAGAAAGGACGTGAAAGAGATCAGTTTTTGTTTCTTAATATTTCTAAAAATTGGTTTTGGTGGTACTGGGGTTTGAACTCAGGGCCTTGTGCTTGCTAGGCAGGTGCTACTCCAGACCTTCCTGCTTTAGCTATTTTTCAAATATGGTCTCACATACATGCCCAGTCTGGATTGGACTGCGAGCCTAGCTAGGATAACAGGCATGTGCCAGCATACCCAGCTATTGGTTTAGATAGGGGTCTCTCAAATTTTTTTTGCCTGAGCTGGCCTCAAATCATGATATTCCTGATCCCCACCTCCCAAGTAATTAGAATTTCACTGTGCCTGGCAAGTGGAAAAAATGTTTTGAGTACGGCAAAATTCACATAGCCTCACTACCAGAATGGAGAATAATAACATTTGTAAAAAATATTTCTACTCACTAATAAAATTGACTTAAAATATTTATCTCTTTTGAAATTCTAGAAAAGAGATTAACCCACAGATGGGGGGGAATGCATGTGCAAAGTACCTAAAAATGATAATCAGATACATGCAGAATGAAGTACCTGATTATCTAATATTTGGGAGGGATTTGGTTAATTAACCTGAGGTTTTTAGAGTTATCTATATTGCTAAATTCTGTCTTGTCTTGTTTACTTTGCTGATGTGATGCCTTAATAAGATATCAAGTAAAAACACTAAAGGGGTTATTATAATTATGCCAAACATCAAGAAGTTGATATGAGCAGAACAATTAACCCAGTAATTGGCTCACTTATATAGAAGGGCAACTTATGCTATGGTTTCCTACTGACTTCTCTTTAGGTTGGACAAAGACAGATGAAGACCTACTTCTTCCTACTCTGTGCAAACCCCAGTTTCCTCAATTGAAAAGAAAGGTTTAGGGATCTGTATTAGGGAGCAGTACCTTCATGATGAAGAAGAGAAAGATGATGATGACAACGTTGACCTGTGGGTGAATCCACACAGCTGATTGGCCCAGGCTTGTGGGGTCACCTACATGTTTTACCCATGTATTGTTGTCAAATAGGGTACTGATGGCTTCTCGGGGCATCAGCTGTGAGGGGAAGAAGCAGAACAGACAAGTTCTCCAGGGATATACTCTATTTCCTTTCTTAGGGAATCATTTCCAGACTCATTATTTAATGATTCCTTTTGCCCTTTTCTCAGGGAGAGAGCCTTCCTGAGACAAAACTACAGAAGCTCCAAGCCAGCACAGTCTCCTCCCTTCCTGGCTTAGGGGCCTAGTCACTGTTATAATCTGACCCCTCCTTCCCAGACTCCCCTAATTGCTGACCTCTCCAGCCATGAATTGACCCATTCCTGGTGGAAAGGTGAATGAGGCAATGACAAAGGTAACAATTCCAGGATACAGCAGGCGGCTGAAAAATAAACAAGAGTTAACCCTCCCTCCAATTTAGCCAACCCCAGTGAATACTACACCAAACACTGGCAAGCTGTGGGTTCCTGTAGTCCACTATAGTCTTAGTTAATTTAACAAAGAGAGTTCTCTTAACAAAAGAATAATCTTTATAGGGGAGCCCACATGCTTGACCCCCACCTACAGTAACAGAGTCTCCTACTGTTTTAACACATGCCACCTAAAGGCATTAATGCCTTTCACAAAGATAAAAAGGGAGGAACTCTTAGAGAAACCAGAATGTAAGTGGGTAGGGCAAGGGAAGGGCAGTGACTCACTGCTTAGCAAGAAACTGGCTGAGGGCCTTGTACTTCCGGACACCAAGCATGACTTGGCGATGCAGATACACAAACACAGCTCCTAGGAATCCACAGCAAATCCTGAGGGTTTAAGATATAGGGCTGGAACCTTAAGGACTTAATGTCCTCATCCCTCCCACACAGCCACTGCAGGTAAACACCAGCCTTCCACCTTCCCTTTCTACCCAGCTTCCTCACAGTTTATAGCTTCACCCATGCCCAGTCCATCTTCCTCCCACCTTGGGCCCCTTTCAGTCACAGCCTCACCCCACTCCCTGCTTGTCACACCAGAGCAAGTGGCTCCACTGACCCAATGACAGCAAAGGCTGGGAGCTCCTTCAGGTCAAAGGGGAAATCCATTCGGAAATTGGTTCTAAACAGAGCAGTGATGGTGACTATAGGATGAAAAGGCAAAAATTGTGGTGGGAGCGTCCCAGAAAGCCGCAGATAGGAAACAGAAGTTGTCAGTTTTAAGGATTCCCTTTCTTCCTCCAATCCCAATTTTTCCAATTTCCTTTTTCTATGCACTATCCCTCCATGGTTGTACTCTCTACCACATGACCTAGATCCTGTGCTAAACCCTTGGGTTTTAGTTGCACTTCCCAAATACCGACCCCCGCCAACACTCCTTTTCTGAAGCTCCCCAGTTTCCCTCCCTGCCCTTCATTAGCATGCCTATTTCACACCAGCTCCACCCAGAGCCTCCCATTACCAGCATCCTTGTTCCACACAGCCAGCACGCGGAATACAAAGGCACTGAATGTGGCTGCAAAGAATCCTCTCCAGTAGTTCCGAACAGCAAAGTAGGTAGAGGTGACCTCGATGCTAAACAACACTCCTATGGGGGCAGGGAAATAGGGTCAGGTGCAGACATTCCCACACTCCCCACCACTGGGACCTGAGGTGGTTTGGCTGAAACTTCAATCTGGGGGAAGCAGTAGTGGAAAGGCATGACTTGATGGTCCTCATACCTGAAAATGCTGGGTTTTTTTGTTATTGTTTTTTTCTTCCAGACCAGGAATGTGGGTCAGTGACATATAGAGATGATGGGCAAAACATGGGCCCTCAATCCCAAAACATGAAGCTCAAGAGATTGTGCCCACTCTACCCTTAGAATGTAGGATTGAGTGGAGTTCACACTGTGATAGCCACAGAGATTTAAAGGCAATTGAAATTTTTCTGTAGAAAAGTTAAAAGCTTACAGGGCAGATACTCAACAGAGTTGGCATGCAGAGCTCAAAATTTGCTGTCTCCTTGACACCACCCTCAACCTCCCTATCTCCCACCATACCCTGGGGCAACTGTGTGAGAAATAAGAAAAATATGAAGGGCCTTTGTATGAGCTGACAGTACTCAAAATTCCAAGAAAAGAAAGCAGAGAAGTCACCCAAATTACAAAAACTAATTACAGAAAATTTGACCTACAGGAGACAAAGCAAGGCCAGAAAAAATAGTCATGCTTGAGAAATGTGGGGTAAAAGGAGAGTCAATTCATAGTTTTGTTTCCGAGAGGAGATGCTGGAGCAGAAAGTGAGGAGGAGGATGTATAGAGCAAAAACAAGGGGTGACAGGGACAAAGTAAGGAACACTACTGAGGTCATAAAAGCCAGAATTCAAAAGATTTGAAGAAAAAAATCATCTAACATATTAGGAATAAGGGGATTATACATTATGATGCAAAGTAAAAATTAATAACATAATTACCAAAAGCCTGGTTAAAACTCATCTTTATCAAACATGAGGAAGGAAAATCAGGGAAATGCAGCACATACTGAGATGAACAGAGGTGAGAAAAAAGAAAAAAAAGGTGAACAGGGCAAGACTTTTCCTCCTTTCTCTCCATGATGAACAGCTGTTGGTCTGTCCAGAACCAGCCACCTACCTCCCCTTTCAGGCAGCATCTTGCATACTAGGAATTTTCTTCTCCCTGTCCTGTATTCAAAAGTCATCTCTCTCAAATTCCTCACGACCTCTACCTTCTCTTCTATAGGGACAGCCAACTAGTTGCACTGAGTCATGTATGCCAAGGGGATGGTGGCCTGATGGCTGCTCCCTCATGGAGCTGTATTTTAACAGTGTATTTCTAGTGATCAGCCCCAAAGTTACCTTCTCTGACAATCCATCCCCAACTTTCCTCTTCAGGTAGAAACTGTCCATCCCTCATCTTAGTCACTCAGAATTTTGCATTACTGGAGCACTTGTCACTTTCGAATCTACTTACTTGTTCAGACTTCTGGATTCCCCTTAGGATTGGAAATTCCTCGGAAACCAATACCTAGCTCAGTGACTGAGCAGGGGCTCAATGCCTAGTCTAGGAATGGTCAGTAGAGGAGAGGAGAGGATAAGGAAGAAAGAGAACAGAACAAGGGGAATTTCAGAAAATGGAGCCGGTTAACAGGTAACCTGGGACAGAACTTTGCCAGCCATCCCTCCTGCCCTGCTCTTCAAATCCCATCAGGAAAGACAGTTCTTTCATGGCCTAACAGGAGGATTCAACACAGGTGAAGCAGGTAGGTCTCTCTCTCCTTTTATTTGCCAATAGCAGAATTAGGCAGCTTTGATTTGCCTGGGTGAAACTATCCCACTTATGAATATTTTACAATTTTTGAAATCCTGAGCTAGGTTTTCTTTCCCAGAATGTAGGTCTGGACACTTTCCCTCACAGTCTGCCACTGTATGATCAAGAATGAGAGCTAATTTTAATATCAGCCTAAGCCAAACATAAAACGTGCTGCTAAAAGGAAACAAAACTTTTAAAAACACAAACAGCCTGTGGAAACGCGCATATCTTAGGTCTGGAACATTGCTCTCTTCTCCCACTCCAGATGCTGTATATTTTCTTTGACAGCTCCTGTGCATTTGTCCAGCCCAGGGCATTGTCCTTGGTCTCCCACTCTTGCTATTCACAGACACACTTTCTCTATTAATTTCAATTATGCCCGTGGTGTCAGTTCTGCCTACGTGTTAAAGATTAGCAAACCTATGTTTTTGGCTCAATTCCCGGATTTCAGACTCCTCAGTCCAGCTGCTCTCTTGATATCACTTGGCTATACCACAGGGACTTTAAACTCAACTTACTCAAAGTGAAATTTATCAACTCTCCCCAAACCCTTTTACTTCCTGTATGCATCACTGTGGTTACTAACAACACTATCTGCCCAACTGCCTTTTGGAAACTTGGGTGTTAGCCCAGATTCCTCCTCTCTCTTATCCCCTTATAACCTCACATAAAATCAACTGTCAGGTGGCATCCATATACAGTGTACTATGCACATTTATTGGCTTCTTCTCTATCTCTTCTGCCTCTGGCCAGTTCAGTCTCTCATCATTAGGACTATGACAATTGTCTTCTTGCTAATCTTAGATTATTCCTGTTAGTCCACAGGCCATTTCTACCCTGCCCACGTGTCAAAGGGATTGGATGATCATGCAAAGCTGGTCCTGTCACTTCCTTATTCAAAATCTTTCTGTGGTTTCACTTCACCACGATAGCATTTCCCAAAGTCAAGTCCGTGAGACATTACAAGTCCCATGAGACAACCCCTGCAAAATAGGGTTCAGTGGAAATACTGTTTACAGCCACCTTTTGGGTATTCACAATGCATGTCAGCACATCCTTTCCAGTTTTTAATTATCTTAACTATCTGTTTAACCAAGCATTTTCTAGCCGATTTGACCTTAGATCCATTTTTGCATGTTACATCTATTAACACCATGAAGAACCGTACTCTCTAAAACATATTTGGGCCAATCTTAGCCAACAGAGAAAAATCTATATTCTTGTGCACGGCCTATGAAGACCCCATTTACCTGTCCAGACTTGGCTCCTATTTTCCCTCCCCATTATTTCCATAGTAATACTCACTTATGTAATGACAATTCCTCAGATATTGACTTTTGGTGTCCAGAACACCCTGCTTTACTGTCTTCCTTGGAAACTAACTCCTACTTATTAATATGCCTCAGGCCAAACACTATCTCTTTTGTAAAGCCTCACAGTCTCCCCAGGTAGCCTAGAAGGCTCCCAATGTACTTTTCCTGAGAGGCTATTGGGACATAAGTATTCCAGTTGGTCACTGGTTGAGCTAATCTGTGTACCTGTCTTCTCTTTCAACCACGAGCATCCTGACAGCACAGGATCAAGCATCCTGGCATGTAATGTAAGCAAAAAGACATTGCCATTTCAGTAGAATGTTGAATTATATTTATTTCATCAGTGTAAGAAATTAGGACTTGCCTTTATTATGAATAAATCATCTTAATACTAATTTTTCTTTCAGACTTATTATCTATTCATAGAAAATCAAATAATGCCACCTTGCAGACACATTTATCATGTGCTGTTTAATATAAACAGACTGAATATGGCACCTTAATTTCCAAGTCATTACAATTTCTTGTGTCTAGAGTAATGTTTTAACTGTAACTTTCCTAAGGGCTTTACCCTTCTCATACTCTACATAAGACCATGAAGAACCTTCCTCATTCATTTGGAAATTTTAGCTTTGGTAAGAAAATACAGATTCTCCTCACTTTAGGAGAATCTGAATAATAAAAACAAATTCTTCCTGTCTAAAAAGTTCCTTAGACCTGTATTTGGAAGGCTAAAGGGTAAATAAAGGTGGAATTGGGTAAAAATATAAGTGTGAGTGTTTAATATGTGTAGAAATTCAAACACACTGCAGGGACTAATGACTTTAATGACTAGAGCTGACAAAAGAAGTGCAAACAGGATGCTAGCAGATATGTTTGCTTGTTGGATCTCCTTATGCTACATGCTTTGTTTGGCACAGTGTTAGCACAAAGCAGTGTGATACATTTTCATTAACTTTGAACTGTGACCCATACATCATTCCTGATCCAGGCCATTTTACCTACCTAGAGGACTCCACTGTGAGAAGACTAATTCCTTTTCACAACTGAAAAGAAATCTCTAATCGTTGGTCATTTAAAAATCATATTCCCTTGCTGCAATTGTATCTCTTCAGTCACCAACTTAGTATCCTTTTTATCACCAATGAATCCAGAGAATGATCATACAATCCCTTCCCTGTTAATCTAGCTATTACTGATTTTGCTGAATAATCAGATACATCTACACCTGTCTTTTCTTTCTTTCCTCTCCTTCCTTCTTTGTTCTTCCCTCCCTCCCTTTCTTTCTTCCTTCCTTTCTTTCATTCCTGTGATGCTGGGATTTTAACTCAGGGCCTTACACTTGCTAGGCAGGTGTTCTTCCACTTGAGCCATGCTCCCAGCCCTGCAACTGCCTTTTCTTACCATATCCATTTGTTAGTCATCCATGATAAGAAAAATAATCTGAAAAAATGCGGATAGAAAGAGCTAAAATCAACTGAAAATTGCTGTTCAGGAGCAATATTCTTTTAAAACTCCCATAAGGACTCCTCAATTAAAGCTTACCATTAATCTAAATAATGTCCACCTAAACTTCCAGGCCCTTAAGTTTTTCCTTGCGGAAAGACATACAATCTCCTGTTACAAGACATAACACTTGCAGAGCAAAAGTATCCAATAATCCAAGTAGGTTTTAATAAGTACAAGAACCATGAAGACTACCTTGGTTCTAACCCCTGGCTCTGACCTTGTGAGAAGAACAGTAATTGGTCTTCTCTGTAATCCAGTTCTCTCCTCTATCGCACCTCTCACACACAGCTTTGGGCAGGAATCAGCATGGAGTGCTTACGACATGGCCAGGCACATAGTAAAAGTTAGTTGTTTTTGTTGTAAGAAAATGGTTAATTCTAGCTCTTAGTGAGACTGACAAAAACCATTGGGCAAGTAAGGCCAGGCAAGTGGATTGTGTGGGAGCACTTGCCTCCAAGTGGTGTTCCAAAACAGCAGCCGACCCCTACAGCACAGCCCACCGTCAGGATGTCAGTGTAATAGTATGGCTGCTACTAGGAAGAGACAGACAGAGACACAGGTGGGAGGAGAAGGGCAGGGGGCAGAGAGAGGGGAGAACAAGCAGGGATGGGGAATAAGGCAGAGTGAGAGGCCTAACTCACAGGGAATCACTGTAGTCCCCTTGCCCCATCACCTCAAGGCCAGGAGAAACTCAGTGAGTTTGGCAAACAGGAAGTGACCTCATAGCTCAAGGCCAACAATAGAAAACAAAATAAAGTTAAATAATTAAGTGCTGGGCAGGACAAGTAAAATAATGACCAGAGAGGAGCTAGAGATAGGAGTATTCATGGTGAGAGGTGGCAACAACAAAAGAGGCAGGCAAGGAAAATAAAGCCTGTATAAAACAGCAGTTGGTCTCCGAACACACAGCCCTTAGGCAGAAAAATATGGGTCCTTAGAGACCAAGAGCTGGGATCCACGGTCACTCCCTGGACGCCCACCCACTAGTTCCTTTGTAGAGTACAGTCTCCTCTACCCAAAGCTATGGCAGCCACCCAGCCTTCCCTCCAAATCTGGCTTAGGCAACCCAGGTAGGGAGGAAGTGAAACTTGCCTCCAACAGGGGCTGCAAAGCAGCATCCCACGCCCACTGCACAGGCTGGCACCAGGAGGTCAAGCTGCCCAGGCACGGTCTGCAACAGAGAAGCACGCCAGACGAGGGGGTGGCAGGGTGAGACAGATGGGCACGTAAGCGAGAGGCGGATGGGTGTTGGCAACTTCGAAGGGACAGGCAGTGCAGGAGGGAACATGGAGGGGAATTAACGTATAGAAGCCAAGTGGGCTAACAGGGTAACATGGGGACTGGTTTGGCCCTCCTCAGAGGGGCACAGAGCAGGAAGGACTGAGCACTAGAAGAACAGGCACTAGGAGGCATTTTGTGGCTGGAATCAGTGGGCAGGGGCATGGAGAACAGGAACATGGGTTAGTGCAATGCCCCTTCAGCACCATGGCCAGCCCGGAGCAGACAGCCCACCCAGGCTCCCTGTGCACACAGGCCAGCTTTCTTCTGCCAAATGGCTCCTACTGCATTGCTCTGTCTCACCCTTACCTCGTAGACCCCACAGAACATGGACATAAACTTGCTGAGGACAGCTGCACAGATGCTGGCGATGTGGACAAAAGGGCCCTAGAAGATAGCAGGAGAGCCAGGTACAGGGTGAGAGGCCTAGAGGGACACCTTCACAGCTTCATTACATTAGTATTTCCTGCTCCAGGCACTGAGTTAGGTGCTAGAAACATAAAGTCAGACAGGAATTCTGCCCTGAGGAGCTTCATCCCAGAGAGGAAGGGAGATTAAAAGTCAGTGTGTTGTTTTTTCAGACAATGCCAAGGGCTAGGAAGAAAATGAGCGAGAGTGAGGAAAGATAGATGGGATGGCTACCTAGCAGTTATGGCTTAGTGCCTAGAATGACATGTGAGGCACATGGGTGTCAGGAGGAAGACTGTTCCAGGCAGAGGGAAAGGTAAGTGCAGGAGTCCAGGTGAGGACAAGCTTGAAGTGGTTGAGGGACAGGAAGAAAGTGTGAACCATACTTAGGGAAGGGGGCAGGCTGGGAGACTAGAGGATTGGACAGCCCAGAGAGGGCAGATAAGCCCAGGTCTCACAGGCTGTTGTAGGCAGTGCAGATTTTTTGAACAGTACAGATTTTTAAAAAGTGGTTATCAAGTTCTTGACCCGAGGTCAGACATGACCTATTCCATTTTTTAAAAAGATGCATCTGGCTGCTGTGTGGAGTGCTGACAGCAGGGGGCAAAAGTGCACATGAAGATGGAGTTGAAGAAGACCTGAGGTGTCACCTTGAATCAAACACAGCTTCTTTCTAGGTCTCAGTTTTCTCCTATTAACACAGGGGGATTGGTTTGGACTATGGCTAGTGTAGCCATTTCCAGTTAGGGGAGATTTTCAGTATCCGCTCCCCTTCTCTGTCTCAGCCAAGGTTGGAGTCATTCTGGTTGTCACAGCTGGGGGCTGCTAATGACATCTAGGGCTAGAGGGCAGAGATGCTGCTAACATCACAGAGATCTCACTGTGTACAAGACATCACTCCCCCAACACAGAATATTCCAGCCCTAAGTGTCAACTTGCTCAGGTGAGAGACTCTGTTCTAGGTTCCCCCATACCTAACATTTCTGTCATTCAACCTCAGGATGAAGATCTTCCAAGTTTTCTCCCTCCTTATTACCCCTTGGCCCTGGCTTAGTGCCATCCCCTATAGTCCATTTTGCTTCCAAAGCGACCTGTACATTTGGGCCGGTCTCCCTCCCTCTCCCTCTCTCTCGCGCGCGCGCTCGCCCCCTTCCTTCTCCCTCTTCCAGTGCCTCAGCAGTCCAGACCCACCTCTTTCCCCACAGGGATGCCACTGCCCAGCCCAGCAGTCAGGGCCACGACCTTGGCCACAAAAGCTCTAAGAGTGAGATATTCCTTCAGGACAACCCCACGAAGGATTGTCTTCATTTCAGGGATTCCAGAGCCTAAAGGGGTTAAAAAAGGATTTTGTGCAGGTTCACGGTAGAGACTAATGGGACATGAAAGTGGAAATGGGATTGGGGAGGACCACAGTGAGGCCGGAGTACTTTAGGTGGGCTAGAGGATGGGAGGAAGTCAGAATGGAATGGTAACCAGATTGTGTGGCATCTCCTAGAAAGTTCTCACCAACAGCCTGGGGAGAGATGAGGTGGCAGAAGAGGGCGCTGAAGAGGATGAGGACAAGTGGGAAGGTAACCCAGGCCAGGTATTGTAGAGGAAGGCTGGGCTGCATCTGGGCGTAGGTCCACTTGTAGGCTGTAGGGATACACACCTGGGTCAGTTAAGGTGGTGGAGGGGCTGGCGTAATGGCAATCTCACTACCACCCCCAAGACCACAGTGCCAGACAGCATGCTTGCCATACTCTCAAGCCCTGGGCATCTTGTTTGTCCTCCTCAGGCTGACTACTTTCATTGTACATGTGGGAAACCTCAGCTATAGGAGAAGAGCCGGGTAAGTTCCCTCTAGCAGAGGTAGCTGATGGCTGTGCTACAAGTCACAATGAATATGAGGTTAGAGCACCTGGTTAGAAGCCACGGGATGATCACTCACCAGGCTTTCCCAAGCCCAAGCTTGCCCAGGGGGTTCCTTGAACTTAGAAGTTTCAGTGCTGAAACTGGGAAGATCTTTGGGAAACTGGAGTAAGTGGGTCACCCCACTAGAGGGGCACCCCACATATGGGTTGGCAGCAGGTGGAAAAGACATGAGCAGTGTATCTAGGTCTCACGTCTCAATGAGTTTGGTATTATTTAGGGCCAGAATCCTACCTAACCCCTCTGTGAAGCATCCTCTGCCCAAACATACCCAGCCCAACATAGGTGGAAACTCAAGAAACAGCCTCCATGTGGGGAAGGCTGAGAGCAGCAGTCCAGGGAGGACCTACCCTGAAGACTCTTGGCACTGACATAGTCCATACACCAGCTGACCAGAGCCATCAGCAGGCCCAAGAGCACCAGAAAGATCCAGTCTTCCCCCAACTTCCTTCTCACCACTCGTTCCAGGCGGTGGAGACAATCTAGGAAGAGGGAAGGGTGAACAAAAAGAAAAGCAGCTCACCAGTCACTACTTTGGGAGCATGGCTGATGAGTGGAGGGGAAGAATTTGGCCGGTAGGGTCTTGTCTGTGTTAGTCAAGGGTCTTTAACACCTCTACCAATTGCGGCCTGTCCTTTCAGAAGCACAAAACCCTACTTCTCCATGAGATGTGAATTCCCTTCTAAAACTCGGGGAGGGTACGGCAGGAAACAAACTATGTGTGGAGGTACAGGGGAAGTGCTCTTGTGTGTGCAGGGGCGCTGTATTTGCAATGAGGTATCCAAGTTATTCTCCTGATCCCTGTACCTCCTTCTATTCCAGATTCCTTTATTCCTCAGTCCCCATCACCTTGACATTTAGAATAGTGTTCCTCATCCTTGCTGTCCAAGGTAGAACTGGAGCCCATCTTCTTGGGCATCCCTGTGTTCTGCTCCTTATCTGAGTATTGCTCTTTGCGATGGCCATAAATCTGGATGGAAGGAAAATGATCACTGTCTTTTGTTTTCATTTTTTCTCACTTTTATTAGCATATATTTGTTGTACAAAGGGGTTGCATTATGATGTTTCCATATATGTAGACAATGTACCCATCCCTTCCAGTATCCCCCTTATCCTTCCTTCCCACTTATTGGAACAAATTCAATAGGTTTCATTGTTCTATTTTCATACACATGTATAGGATACTTTGAATGGTCACAATCTTGAAGAGTTAAAAGCAATAAAGAGGGCAGCATGCAGACTCAGAGAAAAGGAGGAAGTGGTATTTTGAATCCTAGGCATGAGTGCTGCATACAAGCTACTTTGTGGTTATCCCTGCTCTCACCTCTCCACTCTCCATTCACACATTTCCCACTCTCTTCATTTCACCATCCATCCCCACTTTCTTTCCATTCATTCCTCAATGCAGATTGACCTTGGCACATGGTAGCTTTTGTTACGGAGACTAATATCTACTTAGAAGTAGAGATACAGAGAACTGTGCTGAGACTGGGTAGCCTGACCACATAGGTGTTTTATGCATCAATACATTTTCTGTATGTCTCTACATTTTCCTCAGCCCCCACTGCAATGATGTTCCTCCTCAGGATCCTAACATGCACAGGTTGAGGACAGACTGACCTAGCCACCAGATGACTTTTATTTTTAATTGACACATAACATTTTTACATCTTCATAGGGACTGATGTATCATGTATCTAGGTAGCACTTTGCCTTGGTGTTATCTGTCTTTCTTGAGGCCCTCAGGGTCTTCTACCTAGACTGAATAAAACTCATTCATCTGATCTCCCAAGATTTGTAGGTATAAACAGGAACTGAACTTGATCAGGCAAGTCAATCTTTTTCCCAAAGCAAGGTAACCACGCCCCCACCAACATGCAGAGGGTGGGCCTTGTTCCTGCCACATCTTGTGGTGTATGCAAGAGCACTAACTGCTTTGGGTCTGTCCCATCCACTACAGTAGTCCTCTGGGGCCAGGGTCAGGCCAGGCCATATTGCTGATTCTGGGAGCCTGGGTAGAAGAGATCTGAATTCACAATATGAGGAGCAGAGTTTTATGCCTCAATCCTGAGCAGACACAAACTAATTGCCCTGCTCATGGATGATTCATTTACTGGGATGAGGTGAGTGACTTAGAGAGGAGTGGTTCCTTCCCAACCACTCCTCATGGAAGTCAGACAGCTGGGACTGCCTCAGCTTCTTGAGGTCCCAGGTTGGAAGAGATAAGGAAAGAGTATACTTCCTACCAAGACCTGGGGCTGGAGAACACCACAAGAGCGAGATGCATCTTGCTCGTCCATCACTAATCACTATACCATGTTAGGGTTAGGAGAGGTGATAGGTTCAAATCAAAATCCAAGCATATAAAGGAAGAAAAGTCCTCCAGTGTGTGTGTGTGTGTGTGTGTGTGTTGCAATGGGAAGGATAGACGAAACAATCTTGAAAAAATACTGATTGTCATGTAGTTGGGGGTTCATTACATCATTCTCTGTTTTTGTGTAAGCCTGGAATTTTCCACAGTAAAAATTAAATGAGGAAAAACTTACATCTAATCTCCTTCCTTGCTTTCAAGGCCCCATTGACATCAGCTGAACCCTCCCCAAACTAACTTGCCATTATTCCTTACATGAAACATTAGGCTCTTTTATCCAGTGTTGCCACCAGAAAGTGACCTAACTGTGCTCTTGCTCAAGTTGCTGTCTCTCCAACTATCCTTGGGAAGTGGTGAGGAATGGAGAATGGATCCTGTTGACCCCAATGACAAGATCATCTGCACTACCCACCCTGCAGGCTCCCACCCCAACATCTGCAAGGAACCACAGGCTCCCTGTCAGCAAAAATCCTTCTAAAGTCTGATCTCCTGTGCCTTGACCACCTTCCATCCTCTGTTGCATTCTGTAACATTCTTTGTACTGAGAGGCACACTTACTAATTGTGGCCTATAAATTTTCCAAAGCAATTTCACAACCTCTCCTTTCCTTGCACCCATCCCTACTTCTCATCTCCTAGATGTTGGTAATCTACTGTTACCCAGCTCTGGAGGACACTTATCCCTGGACACATCTTAGCACCTTTCCACAAAGCTTGTGTGTGTGCACTGGGGAATGACCCCAGGGCCTCATGCTTCACTCATGCAAGGCAAGCACTCTACTACTAAGCTACTCTTTTAAGCCCCTAAAAGCTTGATTACATTTCTCTGCTCATTTTGATACTGGTAAGTCTTTGATTACTGATAAACCATTCAATCTGTTTTCTCCACTTGTCCCAACTCCTTTTTTTTGTGTCTTCTGCAGAAGGGTTACTTTGTGTGTGTTCTGCAGGGCAAGGGTGGCAGAAGTCTCTGCATGTGGGTGAGAGTGTGAGAGATACAGCACTCAGAGCTCCTAAGAGAATCACTCCATATAGGTTATGTAAACATGAGCTCTCTGTGCACTTGTGGCTCAGATGGTTCCCCACAGGATTCACCTATTCTGCAGTAAAAGCTATGCAAAAGCACATGTGTATCTAAGTGCATATTCAAGCGAATCCAGACTTTTGAAAGATTTTCATATTTTGAACACATTACCACGTACTTTAAGAAATGAACACTGCTCTCTCTTCACTAATTCCTAATTAACCAATTCCCCAGTCCCACTGTCTCCCTATCATCACTCCCCTCTCCCCAGGACTTTACCTGTGTGGGGTGGGCATTGTGCCGGGGACCTGCGTCCTTTCGGAGCCGATGCTGAAGGCCCCCATTCTCTGAGGGCAGTCCATAGCTGGTACAGTGTTCAAAAGGCATGTACTGGTACTGGGGAGCACTGCCCCACCAGCTTTGTTCAACTCCATGCTGCTGGGACTGGGATCGCTCCATGCAGCTCCCCACAGCCCCAGCCAGGCCTTGGCCTGCTTGCCCCTGTTCTACCCCCAGTGCAGTTCCTTAAGCCTTTGCTCTCGCCTGTCCCCAAGGCGTCTGGGGCAGCATGCCCACCTCCAGCTATTTATAGCTGCCTCTCCACCACATGACCCTCCCCCCTCCCACTGCCAAATCTGATCCGCTTGGGGTCGAAGCAGGTGTGAGTGCAGTGCAGGGTGGGGGTTGGGAGGAAAACCTGGGGGACAGCCCCACAGGGAATTCCCTGTGAGAGCCAGCAGCACTGTCCCTTCCCTAGTCACTAGTAGGCTTCTAGCCCCAGGTCACTGGTCCCTCTATAAATACTACCCAGACTAGGATAGGAAACTGCTTAGCATTCTCTGCAGGCTTGGGCATAATCCTCCCCCCCACCACCAAGGTTGCCCCTCTGCTTGAGCATGTGGAAGGTGAGGGATGCAGTGGTGCTGCATTAAGTCACTCAAAGGTCTAGGAAAACTGGACAGATAACTCACCTGGGAGAGCAACTGGCGACTCTCTGCCATTTCTCCCTGTTGTCTTGTCCTCAGCTGGGTTTAGTCCTCACCTGGATCCTGAACTACCTGGCCAGCTCTCCCCACATCCAGTTTTCTCTTCCCACTCTGTGCCCTTGTATCTGCCAGAGACTAATAACACTTTGGTGTCATCCCCTTGATGCCACCCTTATCACCTCTGGGTGTGGAATGTGTGGGAAGCAAGATTAACAGCCTTGGGTTCCGGAATCTCTCCCATTTCCCAGACTCACATATATTGGTCATATTACCAACCCTGACCTACCAGGAGGGACTGAGTTCCATTTAGACTGTGGTGCCCATGACAGCTCTATCAAGGTAGGTTAGATAACAGTAGAGAAGGGGAAGTGGGCCAGAGGTATAGGGAAGATGGTGATGGGGAGAGAGCATTTTACATGATGAGTCCAACAAACAAAAGATGATGGGGAAGTAACCTATTCTTCCCTTTTCTGCTCAATAAATTAATTTCTGCTCAAGGGCAAACTACTCCATTTGGCGTTATGTTTTTTTCACCAATTTTCCTAAGATATCTCTTCCCTATAATCTCATCATTATAGAAGAAAAGCTATAAACTGAGGAAAAGTGAAGTTTAGAATCCATCATCAAGTGGAGTCTCTCCCAGAGTAGTACAAGTTCAGGGACTGCAGGGTAGGGACACCAAATATCTGGTTTAATTTTGACCTAAGCTAAATGGGACTGCCCAAAGCAAGTGAGAAGATGGACACCAGATAGTACAGAAAGCACCTTTTCTAGGAGTATCATAAATCATCAATGAAATTTAAGTCAAAACCACAGTGAGACATCATGTCACACCTGTTAGGATGGCTACTAATTTTTGAACAAAACCAAACTTGGCAAGAGTTGAAAAGGATATAGAAAATAAGGAACTCTTGTGGACTATTGGTGGGAATAGAAATTGGCACAGTCCCTATAGAAAATATTTCTAAAAAAAATTAGAGCTATCATTTGATCCAGCAATCCCACTTCTGGTTATATATCCAGAGGAAAAGCAATCATAGTCTCTAAGAGGTATTGGTACTTTTCTAGTCACTGCAGTAAATATTCATAGTCAAGATATGAAAACAACCTATGTGACTGTCAACAAATAGAAATATAAAGAAAATGTGGTGTATATACATAATGGAATGCTATTCAGCTATTGATGGAAAACCTGTCATTTGTGACATGAATGAATCTAGAGAACATATGCTATGTAAAATAGGCAAGATACACTCAAATGCTCCAACATCTCACTTATATGTGGAATGTAAAATAGTGGAACTTACAGAAACAGAGTAGAAGGGTGGCTGCCATGGGCTAGGCCAGGGGAGTGGGTACTGGGGATACAGATGCTGGTTAAAGGGCACAGAGTTTATACCCTTTAAAATTAGGGTAAGGATAACTTAAAATTAAAAAAGGATAAATTCTAGAGATCTAATACACACCATTAGGTCATAGCTAACAATTCTGTATCTTACATTTGGAATTTGCTAAGGGGATACATCTTAAGTGTTCTCATCACACAGACGAAGGTAATTATGTGAGGTGTTGGTTATGCTAACTACCTTGACTGTAGTGGTCATTTCACAATATACAGTAGACTCCTGGTAACTGTGTGTATATGGTTCCAAGGAAACTGTTGAGGAAAACCCACGAATTTTCAGGATGCAGAGTTCAAGACTATACCACAGATGTTTAGTTTTCCCCATAATGCTGTCCAGCCGCTGCTTAAGACATGCAGCCTTTCAGCAAATTAAAAATTCCCACTTAGCCACTTAAATTAAGTATATTATGTGCACTTTGTGGCTTGGGAGGATTGCCATAACTTTTGCCTTGCTTTATGAGCACCATTTAGTTTAGGGGAGGCATATTTTCACAAAGTTAAGGGCAGGAAAACTCAGCAGATCACACAATCATTGGAACACAACTGACAATAACGCAGGACTGAGTTTATCCACATCAACTGAGCTGAGAAATGTGTGCATGGACAACTGAAAAATTTTTTTGAAATTTCTTTTGACTTAAAAAAATTACTTTTTGACCATAAATCCTTGAATATGAGCTTACTGTATACATATACCACAGTATCAAGTTGTATATGTTAAATATGTATAATTTCTACTTCCCAATTATTTACTTCCCAATAAAGATGACAAAAAAAAATCATTCTAGAACAAGTCCTATTAATCTCAAGGCTTGTAAAACACTCACAAAGGTTATGAATGTGGGATGGCTGAGGGACTAAAGGTTCTGTGCAGATCCATGCATTTTCTACAGGAAATGAGGAAAGATCAAGTGATTGCTGTGAAATGAAAGGAATACATTTTTTACAGTACTGGAGTATGAATTCAGGGCCTCATGCTTGCAAGGCAGGCACTCTGCCAGCCCTATTTTGTGTTGGTTATTTTTGAGAGGGTCTCACAATTTGCTGAGGCTGGCTTTAAATCGTTATCTTCCAGATCTCTGCCTCCTCAGTAGCTAGGATTACAGGCATGAGCCACCGGTGCCTAGCTTGAAAGGAATACTTTCTTAATAAGGAAAATAAAAGTACCAAAGAGGTTATATTCTTGATGTCTTTTCACCTGTTTGTGGTGTCTGGCTTTCTGAAGGTAAAGTTTTTGCAGGGAACTTGAACAAACAAACATCAGATGCAATTAACTTCTTTCTTTTTATTCCTGAGCAAGTTGGTTCCCTAACACACAGCAGCTTGGTCATGGACTGAGAGACGTGAAGGCAGAGACCAGTAGGGATACGAAGCCACTCATCCCTGGCCAAACCCAGTGGAAGCATGTAGTATGTAAGAAAAGCACCAGCTGTAATTCTAAGACCCAGATTCTCAAGCTATGAAGACCAAGAACACATACAGAGGCTGCTAGGGTTGGATGGCAAGGATTTGAGAGTAAGTATCTTGTGTTCAAAATTAGGAATAGTTTAAAATCTGCAAGCTATTTTCTTGGAAGGACAAAGTAGATATAAATTGTGCCTACCCCTCACTCCAAACACCCCAATTGGACTTAGAGCTTAGGTTTGGATTCAGAGAGCCAAAGATGGGCTTCTAGGTAGTTCTGTGATGTTCCTAAACTTGGAAGCAAATTCATAAGCATGTGTGAATGGGACCTATTATTCTTAAGTTTTAACTAGATTTCTTCCAGGGTCCATAATATTAAAAGGTTAAAACCTATAGGTTATGGAATTGCTATCTGAAGGAAGGTTATACAAAGTCGCCACACAGGATATAAGAATGAAAATCTGTTGTGGGTATAGGTGGTTGTGTAGGACAGTCTTTCAGTATCTTCCCCTTCCCACTGCCCAAATTTAAGCACCAATTTTCTTTCCGGATCACACACTTGTTTTCCAATTTCAACATCTTCAAGTCTGGCTTCTCCAACCTATGAAGCACTAAATACAACCATCATACTCTTGATGTTTTCAGCTCTATTTCTCTTTGCATATCCAGGCAGCATGAAACCCATGTCCACCTCCTCCTGAAATCTCAGCAAAGCAACTCCAACTTCTCTGGACATTTTTCCTGTAACAGACCTCACTGGTGCTCACTTCTCCTCTATTCTTTTTTGGACCTGGTTCTGTCCTGCAAGAACCCTTATTCTGTCCCATGCCTTGCAGATCCCTGTAGCACTTCACAGGTCTCTTGCACCTTCTGGCTTTTCAAACATGATATTTTCTAATACATCATCATATTTAAGGTCCCCTATAGGGACCTTTCAAAGTAGAAATAAATTTTCATTATTTTTAGGAAGAGGCAACTGAGGTTGTTAGCTACCTTGGTCAAGATCTCCCAACATCCTTAAAAGTAGAGCTAGCATTAAAATTAGATTTACATAATTCTAGAGTTCATCCCTGGAATACTACATGATTTATTTTGTTTGAAGAAGTTGAAAAAGACTTTGAGCCTTACTTCCCTCTTCTGAAAAATAAATGAAAATGACTGCCTTGTGGCACTGTGAAGAAGATGGAAGCCACACTTCTATACTCAGTACCTGTAACAGACCAAGTATTGTAGCTATTTGTCTTCCTCTTTAGGACAGTTCCCCCCTACTTCTTAAACCACAGCTTTGATCTGATACTCCACTTGTTTCATTTCTTCCTGCTTTCCTTTCCCCACTTAGGAAAACAGGATGTGGAAGGGCAGCAGAGGGCAGCCCCCAGCTCAGGGAGGGGGATAATTTTAGAAGAGAATCCCCTGGCAGAAACAAGTGGGGGAAGGGAGTAGAGCTGTGAAATTCAACCTGACACCCTATTCAAGGGCGGGTGGAAAGGACATGGACTTCAGCTCAGATACTGGTTTGTAATTCCCAAACAAATCACTTTCAGAAACCTTTCCTATCCTAAAAATGGGTATCTATTCCCACTATTCAGTAACTTAAATTTTCCAAGATTTCTGTGTCCCACACTTTGAAGTTACCTGTTTTTTCCCTGCAATATATAACCAGTTGGTCTCAGTCTATTTTTCATGCCCTTTTGCCCCTAATGTTCTTTCACAATGAATCCCCCTCCTCCTTCTAAATCTGGTGATATGCTTCAGCTCAGCTCAATGCCCTTTTGCTTCTCGTTGACAGCAATTCCTCCTCTATATTCCCCAGCATCTTTCCACAGCTCTTTGCTACCCAAATGCTCTTATAGAATTTTCCTCTTCTTGCTAAACCTCCTTAGCCCACTGTGCTCCTGCACAATTGCCTCTACAGGCATGTACTCCAAATACTTCCAGTCCATTACTTTCCATTCTCTTCTTTTCTGCCCTAGAATTATCTAATATTTTTGTCTACCCTAGAAAATCTTATATTTAATTTGGACTGAGAAATAAAATCCTACTGTCCTTTCTCATCTTCCTATTCTGACCCCACCTGTTACTCTAGCCTTCAAGCCCATAATCTGGTAAACCAGAATCAACACTGTTTGCTTGATCATCCACTTTACCTGACCATGAGACATCCCAGGGCTATGCCACCAAAGAGACAGGTACACACCTGAGCATATAAAAAAAGACAGCGGTTTTAGGTTCTAGGTAGGTCTTTTGAGGTGGGAAGGAACGATGCAATACAAGGAAATGAAGAAATGTGGGCTTCAGAAGACGGAGTACCTGTAGAAACAAACCAGGCACACATCGGTAACAAATATCAACATTTATTTGGCACCTGATGGCAATACAAAATCTTGGCAGTGGGAAGTGGAAAGGTTCTATCACTCAAATATATTCATCCTATACTGACCCAAAGGTAGGACTTGGCAGCAAGTCTTCAAACCACCTACCTGGCTCACAGAACAAACATTAGTTGAGCACCTTGACTACTACAGGCCTAGCATTTTCCTAGGCACAATGGGAGATGTGATGAAGTTTTTTCACACGTGGTATGTCTTTAAGGGGCTAAAAATACCAGTGGATAAAATACAAAACAACTGGAAAACATACAGCGTAACTTCCAAACTGCGTATCGTCAAAAGGGAAATTCTTCCAAAAAGTAGGATTCTAGCTGGGCTTAGCCATCTGACTCCTTCATTTGATGAACTTTTACTGAAGACCTGTAAGTGGCAGATACTGGTACATACTGATCAGTAACAAAGCCAGGGTTTGTACCCTTTTAGAGTTTACAGCCTAGTAGGGGAGGTAAAAATGAAGAAGTAAAATAAGAAATACATCGTTAAAAATTGCACTGAGTAAAGCAAAGGATAAATAAGATATACAGCAATAGAGATACAGAAAAATGCCTGCAGATAGAATGACCTGGAAAGGCCTCCTAAAGACTTGAAGAAGATGACATTCTAAGCAAGAGTGTTGGAATAGTGAGCACAGAACATCTGAAAAACTGAGGGGCTTCTAGGGCTGGAGTACAGGGAGAAATCATCATTGAATGAGGCTCAAGGAGAAAGTAAGAATGAGATCTTATAAATCAGAGTAAGGAGTTTGGGCTTTATATAAGGTTTAATAGGAAGGCAAAGGGTTCCAAGCAGTAGAGTGATACAATCAGATTTATCTTTAAAAATAAAAAACTACTCTGATATGGGGAGAACAGACTGAAGGGGGGCAAGAATGAAAATGTAAAAGATTTAAGGAACAGGAAAGTTTCATAGAAGAAGACAGAAAGAAGGTTTCTAGGTAGAAAGAGTAACATGTTTATGGTAATATACTCACTGAAATAGAAAGAAATAATGTAAGGGGAGAGATGGCCACAAAATCAAAGGAGAGTCTAACATAGAAGCAGAAGGCAGGACAAGGTACATTACACCCTGGAGCAGTCAAAAGATCAACTTGAATATTTTAGACAGACCTGGTGACAGCAGTGAACAGAAAGAAATGAAAATTAAAAGGGAAGAGACAACAACTAGGAAGCTTATCCAGAAGTCCAGATATGAGACACAGTTTGATTGCATGGCAATGCCAACAAGGGAAAGGAAGGGACATCACATAGAAAGGAGAAAGACACAGTGACAGATTAGTGTGAGGAGGCACATAGTTCCTCCTGGCTTTCTGCCAATATACCTACAAGGCTCATTTTAGTAACAGCTCAGGGAAAGAACAACTAAGGAAGATCTTTAAGACTTCCAGGGGCAAGGCATAGACCCTAAGCTCTGCTGAAATGCTGGGAACTTGAAGCCCAAAGGAGCCACTGGTGTAGTTGAGAAGACTGTCTTTTGCCTGGGTCTGCAGTGGAGGCACAGACACTTCTGCCTACCACAGCAGGATGTGTCTGTCACATCTGCCTCTTCAAGCCAGATGAAAATGCCTACACTAAACTGGGACATATTCAAATTCTCACTGTAGGATAAATGGGGTTGGGGATAGGAAAAAAGATAACAGATGATCTGAGACATCTTAACTGATGTAATAAATGCAACAACCAAAGTACCCTTCTAAAAGCCATGGGGACAGAAATATCACAAACATCAAGCAATCCACATGCCCTCTCCCCATGACAACATGTGTTCACAATGTCACTTGCCAGGTTCTTTGGCAACAACCCTAGCCAGAACCAGCTCTACAGGGAAAGAGCATCACACAGGAGAAGCTGGCCTGGCGTCCCATACACAAAGGTGGAAATGATGGGCACAGGAAGCAAACCTGGGAGATTCCTACATCCCTGAGGAGGCAGAACAGAAACCATGCATCCTGAAGAGAAAAGGCTCTATTGCGCCTTCAGTGATCCAGTGGCCTCCAACAGCATGGACAACAAGGAGGCAGCTTCACGTGGGAGGGTATCCTGGGAACAGGTAGAGGTGACGGCATAGGGTGCTACAGTACTCAGACATCTCCTTGCATCGGTGGAATTCTGTGCCAGGGGCATAACCTTCACGTTCCTTGATAAGGGCATTCACCTGGGAAGGCAGAACCAGTGGTCTGAAGTCTGAGATTGTCTCATGCTCCCATAATAAAGCACAACAGGGATGGTAAACAGACTATGAAAAATAGTGCAAGGGAAGAGGAAGGGAGTATGCTGTGGAAATACAAAGGTTTGTGGAGATAGCCTGAGCTGACTTACCTTAACCAGCATGTCAGCCACGTGCATGTCACAAGCCCTCTCAGAGAACACCTGAGTGAGTGCCTCAATGTACCAAGAACCCCGCTTGGTGTTCCGCATGGCAGCAGTGCCTGCAACCAGAGGTATGGAGGTCACAATGAGACTTTCATGGTACTCTGAATCCTCCCCAGCCAAAAAGCCCAGCATAAAAAATCCAAGTCTAGGAGAGTATAAATCCAAGACTATGAATTAGTCTTTTGGAATTCAGAATACCTTTGAGGCAGGCATAGCCACATATCATGTCCGAACGTGTGGGCAGTCTCATCTTCAGTAACTCCTCTTTACCAGCATCACTTTCCTCACACCCAGGGGATCTTGCATGGTTCTTTCCATCTTGCTGGTCGACCCCACGATCAGTCTCATCTGCAGAAAGGCCAACAGAATGAACAAAGATATTACTTTCTCCCATTTCTCATGGGCCCGTCACAGGCAAGCCCAAGTTCCCTATAATCTTGACCAGGAAGAGCCATTTCCAGTTGTTGCCTCCAATGTATGGCTGATGAATTAAAAAAAAAAAAGGAAAATCATTACTTTCCCAGCATGCATCCATTACTCAAGGAGTGCCCTTCTGTAGGCTAGGCACCATACTCAAACACATACACATGTATATGGTTGGAGCATATTCCATTCTGCGTTAAGACAGAGAAAGCATCAAATCAAGTACTCCTTGTAAATGGAATTAAAAATTATCTAAGTATGATTCACTTGTTCAGTTAGCAATACACCTGGAAGTCACAGTACTTTTTTTACTACATTATGCAATAAAATATTGATACTCAGTTTCATAACATAAATCCTAAAACAATGAACCAAAAATCTGTTTACTACATGTATGTCATATAAAAATCACAACCTCAAACTACGTTGTCAGTAAAACCCAAAAAACAAACAAAAAACCCAACCAACTACAAAACTAAGCATGACCAGAGATTTCCAAAGTGGTTTTAATTTTTTTTTTTCTTTTGGGGGAGCAATACTGGAGTATGAACTCAGGGCTTATACCTTGAGCCACTCTATCAGTTCATTTTTTGTGATGGGCTTTTTCAACAACTATTTGCTTAGGCTGGCTTTGAACCACAATTTTCCTGATCTCTCCTGAGTAGCTAGGATTACAGCTGCGTGCCACAGTGCTTGTCGTGGTTTTTAATATTCTAAAAAACATTTTTATTAATTTTGTAAAACAAATTATAACAAACATCCAAAATTTAAGAAAAATTCAAAAGAGGAAGAATTGAAAATTGGGATAATTTATTTTCTCCTACAAAACTGAAAAAGCACACTAAGCTACTATTTTGGGGCTAGGCAAGGATGCTGATGCTGTATAGGAGACAGGGAAGACACATAGGTCAACACACCAAAAATAAGACGGTTCATTTGCAATATTTCCTGCTTAATGAGATATTCAATACTAGAGACTAGCAGAAGGGATGCTTGAAGAACTATAGCATAAAGGACTGAAATTCACTAATTCAATAAAAAATTACTAATGTCCCTGTACCAGGTACAGTCTCATATTAAGACCTAGGGACACAGAAAAAGTCACTGCCCTCATCAAGCTTACACTCTTATGAAATCAGTCCGTTAGGGGAGGAGTGGTTCTTTTTCTTTGTGGAGGGTGTTATTAGGGGTGGGGAGAGGTTGAACTTTGGGTTTCACACCTGGTAGGCAGATGTTGTACCACTTGAGTCACTTTACCAGATCTGTAAAAGCAGGTACTTTTATAGACATTTTATCACCAAAAATGGCAGGAAGACTGCTGGGCTCAAATTTTCATAGGAACAATTAGACTTTGGTCATGCCTTAATGGATTTAATTTTAGTCAATAAATGCTATTGGCTCTTTCTTCACATTATCCACTTATCTACTTTATATGTTATCGTTACAATTTTCTAGACAGGCAAAATTTTACCCATTCATTCAATAACTGTTAAGTGCCATCATGTGTTATGCAGTGCTCTGGGCCTGGGGAAAAGCAGTGAATGAAAAACTGAGCTCATGTCTACCCTCACATGTTCTCGCCTTAGTGCAGCTCCCTGTCATGGTGACTAACCTGGAAAAATTCATCACATTATTTCTTACTTAAGCTTTTAACAGTGCCATGCTACTATCTGCTAAAGTCCAAAATCTCAGCTGTGATTAAGGTTTGTAATTAGCTGGTCAAGTTCCCATGATACATCAAATCTCACTACATGCTTACACAGATTAGATTAAGGGGATATTAATTATATAATGGAGGAACACATCCTTTTAATCTTGGTATGTTTGCCATGCTACATTGTCTCTTTTCCTAAGCACTTTCTTTCCACATCTTTATAAATCATGTATCTTGGGTTCATGGTAAGCCTTACCCTATCCACAAAATCTCTTTAAACTAACCTCACTTAAAATGATTATTACTGCATAATCCTTTATATGTACAGTTCTGTATCACTAACTTCACCCTTGCTTGAGTTTTAAACTACTTCATATATATATATTTGCTTTAGTTTCCCACAGGCTCCTTAGAGAGGCCAGATTTTTCTCTTGCTTTTATAGCAGTAGTAGGTAGTATAACAATAAACTTTATGGTGATATGAGATTAGGAAAACAGTATTAGTCATACTTTTATTGTGTGATTGTTTATCTGTCACACAACAAATAAAACAAGTCATTTGAATATTTGGACTAAGTACACTATAACCCAAACTATAAGCCCCTTGAGAACACTGATCATGTTATAATAGAAGCAGCAGGTTTTCTCTATGGATTTACCAAGAGCCAAGTACCTGGCTAAGTAAGCTCTCATGTATAATTCTATTTAAAAATCATGACAACCTTAAGAAGTAGGTACAATGTCCACATTTTACATGAAGGAAACTGAGGTAGAGAGATAAGAGGGATGTGAAGTAACTTCTCTAATTCACATAATTACTAAGTAGCAGAGTCAGGATTTGACTCTAAATTTAGAACCCTTAATTACTACTGTTTTTCTTCAGGATGAGAAGGAACCCTATGTGTCCTCTGAGCCTTGTCACACAGGCTTCGTTCTTAAAGGGGTAGAACACACTGCATGCACAAGAGAAGAGGAACAGAAGCAGCTGAGGAAAGAGTCCAAGGCTGACATGGATTCTGCAATCCTGCACGGTCCACGAATGATAAAGGAAGGAGGCAAGAATGGAAGCATTGATAAACAGAGAGGTACAAGGAGGAAGTGAAAAGGGAGAAGATAGAAGGAAAAAGAGGAAAGAGATAAAGTGAGAGGGACAGAGACAGAAAATCATCAACTGGAATGAGTTACAACAAAAGTGTGTCACAGTTATAAGCACAGGAAAGAGTCTGTGTTCTCAGGCGGGGGAAAAAGCAGACACTGACAAGAGAAACCTGAGAACAGGATATGGTGGTGCACAGAGAGCTGACCAGCCTGAGAGCCATGGGCTGCCCAAGTCCCAGCACACCCCATGCATTGGGAGACACTTACAGAGCAAGAGAGGCGGTGGCAGCAGTGAACAGAAGGAGGTGCCCAAGGGATCCAATAGCACCTGAGAGGAGCAAACAGGAAAGTGAGAGCTGGTGGGAGGCTGCCCAGGAGCCACCACCCAGGTGCTGGTCTGCCAGGGCACTCACCTCCACGGCAGGCCTGGATGAAGAACATTTTTGGCTTGTTTTGCAGGCTTGGACAGTTGACATTGTCGAAGAGTCGAAAAATCTCTTGGAGCTGCCAGAGAGAGAGAAGGGAAAACAGAGGTTAGGCAACTACCAAGGTCTACTGAAGTCCTATACAAACAACAGCAGCCACCATCAGAAAGAGTGGCGTGTGGGGGGGGGGGGGATGGAGGTAAAGCGGCTTAGTTTCACAGTCAGCTTTTACAAGATTATCCCCACCTGAAGCAGTTTGCCATCCACACCATAGATGCCGCCCTCCACACCATGTGAGAGGAGTGCCACTATGCAGGAGTCTGTGACTCGGTGTTCAGGCAACTGTGCAAAATTCTGGAGTTTCTCTTGCATTTCCTAGAAGACAGATTCAGTATTGTTCACTACAGTCAGCACCAATATAGGCAGTGATTATATTTGGATTCTGGATTCTGCTTGAAAATCCAAGCTATGAGAAGGTAAAATGTTTTTTGTATATTCTTCTGGTCAATGATAAAAGCAGTCACAGTAAGAGGTTAAAGAAAGCTGCTATGCACTCACCAGAAAAATGCACATGACTTCAGACACGAAATTCTGACAACAGGTTTACATAGTCACTGAGACAAAGAACTCTGGGATTAAAGCAAGTTACCAGTAAAAGTACACGAACTAGTCAATTTTGATTTACTCCCTGATCAAATAGTTCTTTCATTAGAGCAAGTGCTCTTATAAATGACACAGGACCATACCTACTCAGGGACAGGAAAAATAAACTGTTCTGTGACAGAGGTTAAAAGTTTCATGATAGTAAAGAATGAAAGTATTTGTCTGGTATTTTCTGGCATGGAATTGCAAGTATCCAAGAGACAGTGAAAATGCTGGGCTCAGGGAGAACACACTATGATGGGGACAACTCCACACAAAACGATCACACATATGGCTTTGGGGTTAGACCCATCTGGGATTTGAACACTGGGTTCATAAGGTAGAATATGTTCACTAGCCCTCAAAATTCCAATTTTCACTTTCTAAGAAAATCATTACAAGTCAACCTTCTCTTAATTTGTGAAGATTAAATGATACTACATAGAAAGTATTTAATTACTGTATCTCATACATATTGCAAAAAATATGTCTAATCAATTAAAAGCATCATCTTCTAAAAGAAATGCATTATTGCTCAACCTTATAGACTAACTTAAGTATCTTATTTATCTTGTACTAAGTTGCCATAAATGAATACCACAAACTTAAGCATTTGGTTAATCTAACGGAAAATAATACAATATCTAACAGTATAGTATCTTTTAAACCTATGTCTCCCTCTATAACTCAAGATATCTGGGTCTCTTCTCCTACCTGACGTGAGCAGAGAAACAAGTTCATTTTATTATGAATTTGGAGAACACAGAATGAGGATGAATGTATTATCCAGGAAAAAGTTATAGCACACATGTACTTCACATTTAGCAACCTTCTCTCAATAAAAAGCAAGCTTGTATGATATATTTCAGAGGTTCGCAAAGTGTGGCGCCTAAAGCAGCCACATAACAGTTAAAGAAGTTAATTTTGCCTAAAGAATAGAATAAACATTACATACTTGTGTACCTACTCGTGAATACTTTGAACTTAGTAAAATTACTGTCAGTAAATGGAAGACAACAAAGCACTCCCCCCTAATAAAAAAGGATCTATAGATCTATTTCTTATAAAACTAAATAGCAGTTTTAGCTCTTAGGTGTGGAGACATGTGAAGAGAATAACCTATGAACCCTCAGAAATTGTATGTAAAATTATATGGGTGACTGAACTTTCCAGGGATGACCAATCGCTTATCCCTACATTCTTCACAGCAATCTGTGACCCAAATTCAAGTTAAAAAACAACAGCACCTGGTAAAAGGAAGTATGACACTTTGGAAATGGAGATCTATTTCCTAACATGATAAATCATAACTCAGAACTAGCAATCTCCTGTACTGCAGTAGACACAATGAGAATTTGATGACAAAGAGACACTAAAAACATATTAAGTATAACAGTGTTCTCTTCAGTACCATTAACAGAAGAGGATTCTTTTTAATTATCCTCCCACTTTTAAATAGAATTTATCACTCAAGAAAAAAGGGTTTGACAGTGGAAAAAAAGAGGGTCTTAATTTTTTTTGGTTGTTTTTTTGCTCACCAAATAATCATGATGAGTCACCTCTAGAGAGGTTCACCAGGAACAGTACTCCACATGTCCAATCTACATTACAACATCCACTGCAACTACATGGTTTATGACAGGCACAGCTCTCATTTATGCACTGTGCCTCCTGTTTAAGATGTCTTCACTACTCTTTCTTGCTTTTGCAGCCTAAGTCCTACCTGCTCCATTTATTTTTTTGATCACATCTATCCACCCAGTTATTACTGTCTAATCTTCCTGGGTTCTTTGGAGTACAAAGAAAAAATTTCATTTTCTCTTGATGTTAACACTCAAGTGTTAACTCCCTGATCTATCTGAAGCCCCTTAAACTCAAGGCACATATTTTTAAAATTTTTGGTAGCTAAGATAGTCTTCTATTATAAGGAGATCAAAACTTAACTATACTGTAACTTCAGTTATAGAACAATATAACTAGAGAATAAGATTCAAAAGAAATGTCACCAGATAATGAGATCCAATAGGTCCTTGAATCTGCCTCAGATTTACCATAAATGGCAATGGCATTTATGGAGTAGCCTCATGGATTCACCAAATCTACTGAATGTCTCAGAAAACAACAGTTGTAGCTGCCTTGGTAACTCAGTGTTGCATCTTTAATGATGAGGCATGTGAGATCACCTATCAACTAAATAAGTTTAGAAAACCATAACATAATAGATTCCTAGTAAAACGAACAGGTAGACCCACACCTCTAAGAAAACATACATAGCATACATTTTGTTGGGGTGACATCAACAGTATTCCCTCTGTAGCAGTTGTAGCATATAGACTACCCTGTTCCTTTCTAGCAGACCTGTCAAGACAGCATGTCACCTACTTCAATCCTTGGTAACTGAAGAGGCTGTTCCAGTCATAGCTTTCAAGGAAGAGTAGATTTACTTCTTTGAATGGGCTGCTGTGGGCAGGCTGGCAAAAACAGCATATGAAGGACAGCACCAAGGCACTCATGGATGAAATTGTCCATAGCCAAAGTACAGTAATTACATTGTCATTCTTACAGAATCAAAACAGCTGGGTAACAAGTGAACACCATAATACAGGCCGAACACAAAACCAACTCCAACCAACACCTCAACAGGTCAAAGTAAATCTCCAAACAATTTTGATTTTACCACAGAAAACCCAAAAGGCAAGTTTTAAAAAGTATGGTTTAGGCCCCAAGTAGTTAATAATAAATTTGCAAATAGGCTATAATCAACTTCAAACTAGAAACCCTACAGGTAACAAAGCTGGAAGTGCAGCATGATAACAGGTTAACAAGGAATAACCCGTAACAAGAGTTTAGCATTTATGAGAATGCAGTCCATAAGCAATCTACCAATAAGATAGGACTTGTAGCCATACACTGAGAAGAGTAAGAAATTTCCCCATATTCATTAGATTGTCACTGCATAGTACTTATAGGAATAATTCTAGCAAACTTGTATTTGCAAAAGTAATTATTTAAACAATAACTGGGCTCTTAAGTAATGGTAATCAACCAACAAAGTAAATATCCTGTGCAGTCCTGGTTTATAAGTATCTTTCCTGGGTTGGTTAGGGTGAATCTCAGTGTCTCATCACTTCCTGAGTGATTGAGAATCAAATTTCTGAACATGAAAAAGTGAGAACCCAACCCAAGATGATTATTAACTTCATGAAAGCACAGCTACCCAGAGACATCAATGTTGACAGCTGGTGGGCCCTATCTTATCTTTTTACTAGACTGCAAGGAGGGAAACACAACAGAGAGGGAATGTTGAGTTGAGTGAATGACTTGTAAGGCACACCCAGTAGGTACAGAAGCAGCAGATGAGTATGGCAAGCCAAATACAGAGGGCCTAGCCCTCTGATTTAAATGTTAGTCTTTCTAGCCTTAGGTACCTGTGCGGTCTGGTCATGTAAAATATGCACGTTGTAGCCCAAGAGCTTGAACAGGGTGACTAAAGTACTGTGGTCCACATCCCCTCCAGAGCGAAATTCCAGGTCTTTTTCTCCAGTGAAGTGCACATTGCTCAGCACTAGTGCCAGGCCACGAGGCCGAGACTGTAATCTGTAGGCCTGGGGAGAAGAGACTAGTTAGATCACGAGATTCCTGATGACAGAAACGATGATTCCAATGCTAGATTAGGTATTTCTAAAATTAAAAGCAAAACAAAAAACCTAAGATGTGATATTCTTCTTAGCCCTGCAAGGTGAAATTAGAAAAATGGCCACAGGAAGCATTTCATCAGCAATGACTTTGTGAATAATATAGCACTAAGGAAATGTATATACAAACTAGGATCAGATGCCCAGGAAAGCTTTCTCATAGCCCAACTCTCTTCCTTTTAGTGTTATGAAAGACTCACCAGCTGGTAATGTGTCTGATAAAACTCAGGAGTGCAAGGCTTCACCTGAAGGCAGGGAGGACCATCTCCATTATCTAGGGAGTGTTCCACAGTATCTACTGTATAGACAGAAAGCCAAACAACTAGATTGATATGTAAACATCAATCCTAATGTAACACTGTAACTTTAGGTACCCCTCTGAACTGAGGTTTTGATAAATACTGGCCTTACTCACTACCCTAAGCTCCAGGAGGGCACAGACTTTTTAGCTTTAGCTCATAAGCAGGTTCTCTTCACTTCGCTTGCAGGTAGTAGGTGCTCAAACTGCTGAATGACTGAAAAAGGGGAGAAAAGCCTGGTTCTAATCACTAAGCTACACATTAGAAGGCTGATAGCCTAAAATGTAGTTTCTTCTCATTCAACTTTGAAGGGAAAAGTCAAATAATGTGTAGGTATTTCCTAACCATGTAAGTTGCTCAAAGGACCAATTACCCTAAAGAATATTATCTGTGATGGAAGGGAAATGGGCCCAACTACGTTCCATCTAAATTGTCCTCCTAGTTTCTAAAAATTCACTTAAGAATCTATTCCTAGTACGAAATGTATCTCGTGTTAGGGGAAAAGCCAGATACCAGTCAAAAACTGGTAAGTCAATCTATGAGACCCCTTTTATCTCATCAATTCTCACCTGTCGACAGGCGGAGCTGCTTATGAGGGGGACAGGACTCACACACTGGGAAAGGGAGACTCACATCGTAGTCACAGCTCAACTGTAAGAAATCAGGACTCACCATAAAGATCTTAGGGAGATGGTCTAGTCCAAATCTAACCTCCCCTACCCTATCCCCCCACCAAAAAAAAAAAAAAAAAACCCTTTTTGACCAAACTCTTCCCAAGACACCACATTTCTAGGGCTCCGTACCGGTGGGAGAACATGCTGAAGACCAGAGAGGGTTGAGAGTAATAGATCCTCCAGGTGACCTTGCTTGGTCTCCCTCAGTGCCTCACAGAAGGCATTAAAAGCCTGGGGGCCCCTCTTAGGCAACAAGTTGAGGAGTTCCACATTCTGGCTGAAACTGCCCACTTTGGCCTAAGATACAGGAATAAAAAGCAGACTCACATTTACTTATATGGTTATAATTCTATTTTTCACATGTGCTTCCTAAGAATTCCTTTCACAGGGAAAGTATGTACAGATAAAGTCTTCCTCATTAATCTTGAATTATGTATCTTTTCTGTCAAACTCTCTAGGATTGGAAGGGCATTTCCATTTCCTTAGTAAGGCACCACATCATTTCCACACTGTATTATGTTCTGTGCTACCCCTAAGGCTAATTTATCTTCTTGGCTCTTCTTTTTCACCTTCAGATACCTGGATGAGCTCCCTCATTTCCAAAGTGATGATGTCCTTCTCCAGGAGATGTTCTAATAGTTCACTCAGCAACAGCTGTTTGGCTAGCACCACTCGGTTCTTTTTCAGTGTTTCTTGATGGTCAGGATGCATACCACACACTCCCAGTATCCTACAGATAAGAAGTATACAGAAAGGCTGTGAAATATAAGATCTGACACAAAAGAGTGGAAGAGGTGTGGGTAAGAACAACAAAAAGAACAGAACTTGAAATAACCAAGATCAAGCATATTTTATTGAATCTGATTAAAAACAAAGATGTACTGAGCAGTAACACAATGACTCTTAAGGAATGGACTGTCTTAGAGTATGTGCAATTTTAATTAAGAGAATAACTCCAGAAAACATTTCATGTTATTTATCTAAAACGAATGTCTGTTTAAAATGACTTTTGTTAGAGAATAATTTAATACAATAGCAAAAACTGAAGCCAGTGGACACATACTCACTATAGACCATTTATACAAATTATATTTTTTACAACTTTTAAATTCCTGCAACAGATGACACTAAAAATAATCACAATTCTGTAAGATGTGGATAAGTAGAAAGCACAATAGAAAGCAACAGTAGGTAAACATTACTAATGAATAATCAGTGTATTTGAAATCACAAGGTTAGTCCAAGTAAAGGTTAAATTATTTTGGTAACTTAGTGCTAAGTAGAGACAGACAGCTTTATTTCAAAGATTCCCTAGTTTTGCTACTGGTTTGCAAAGAACAGATCAGCTTCTGCTTATAAACTAAGAGAATTGCAGTTCCAATATATATCATCTATGGTCCTAATGAATCTTATGTCCAGAGCTTTCCAGTCTGCTTAGTTTTCAAAAATATAACATTCAGGGCCTGGTAGCAGTATGAAAGTGATAGAACAGATTCACTTTTATAACTTAAAACCTATTTCAAAATGTATTTGATTTCAAAGATAATAAAATGTGGAAGAAAAATACACACTTTCAAATCAGTGAAATACTATGCATGTATAGTATGGATGCACTTGACTTAAGAGACGTACTTGGGCTAGAGACTTATAGTTAGATGGAAAAGCAAGGCCTGGGAGGAACTGAGACCCAAGAAGGCAGCAAGAGGATCCTAAGGCAGAGGGAGGTATTTGGAATTCTCCTGCTACTCCAAACATTTACTGAAACCTGTTACAACAACGGATTCTACACAAATCAAAACCCCATTAAAAAATCACCTTAAGAGACACCAAAGCAGTAACAATAACACATACAAGTTCTGGTAAACGTAATGTAATACTGCAGCTGGTGGAGCAGATTCTTCCTGCAGTTTATCAATCACTCCTTAAAATTTTCTCTACCTTCAGTTTGCACACTCCATTCTCTCCAGGTAGTCTCTGGTTACCATGCTGTTTCCTTTAGAGGACCTTCAGCCTGCCCTGAAATGTTCATTTTGCATTAGGACTCCCCTGCAAAAAGCCTCTGCCCTAGGCAATTTCATCCGTACTTATAATTCACTAATTAGCTCTCAGTTTTGAACTCTCTCAAGTTCCAGGCTCGAATTCTTAAGCAACAACTCAGTTTTTCTCTGAAGCATCACCCACTCTCTGCACACCTGCTCCTTCCTCTACCATGGGGAAAGTCTTAAATGTGAACTTCCCAAAAGTTCTCACTTTGAATTTAGGACACTGTCGGTACCGGATGGGACAAAGGACATCAAAGAGTTCTAAAGTTTTGATTCTGGGTCCTGTTGAAGATTCCTGTTCTTAAGCTTATCTTCTGGGTCTGGACCAGGTCGCATTAAAATGTACTGTTGGGTGATGTGTGCCCAGAACCGGGAATGCACAGGGCAGAGGCAATGATATACTCGGAGACACAGAACTTCCTAGTCCCCTCAAAGAATTCAAATCCCGAAGCCCGTGAAGAAGTCTTAAAAAAAAATCTGGCTATTGTACTGAAAGCAGTGCAGGCATGATACAGCCAATCCAAATCAAATGCACGCCAAGATGAGCATCTAGGTCTGCAAAAGGGTCTCACTGGTTTTTTTAGGAGGCAGTATAGTTGAAAGGATGGAGAATTTTTAGGGGAAGCCAAAGCCGAGATCCGGCGGGACTGGGAAGAGCTACCTATGTGCAGAAGCCCTTAGGCTGAACAATGGGAGGCCAGGGCAGCCTATGCCAGGAGGGAGGAGGCCAAGGTTTCCGCCCGCGCCGCGTTAGCCCGGAGCCGCCCGAGGGTGCCCTAGAGCTTCCCACCCCAGGCAGGACGCGGGGACACAGCTGCTTCTGGGGGCTCCGAGAACAGGGGGTGACAGGGCCGCAAACCAAGGACCCCGGTCCGCTTGCCTGGGCCCCACTAAATCCCCCGGGGCTCTTCCACTCTCACCTGCCCCTCCTGTCAGCGGCCATTAGCCCTTTTGGCTGCAGGGCAGGTCGGGACCCCGCGCTCGGCACCGCCATTTCCCGCTTTTCCCGGGCTGTGCACGGACCGCCCACAACACAAACAAACCGGAGACCGCGGCTCTCTCCACATCCCTCCCACTGGCTGCGACGCACGCTGCGCCTGCGCCTGCGCTCGCGCCTTGACGCCCCGGCCCCTCCCTGACGCCAGACAGGCCCCGCCCCCGCCGTGGCCGGTGCGTGCGCAAGCGCAGAACGCTTGCTGCGGCTGCACTGACCAATAGGGCAAGAGAAGGCGCTGGGCGGAACGGGAAGGGGCGGGGAAAGAACAAGGACCCTTCGACCTGGGAATCCGACTGGTTGTCGATTCCCGCGGAAATTGTGTTTTCCCCCCTTCCCCTCCTCTGGCACCTCGCGTTCCTCTTGCCCCGCCTAGTGGAAAAACTTCACCGAGACCAGTGCGGCTGGGCTTCACGCTTCGTTGGGGATGAAGTGCTGGGGCCAGAATGCAGAGAAAATGGAGAGCACTAACGCGCTCTTCCGGAAGCTCGGGGCACCCCTGCTCGCGCTCAGCCCTCCCTGCTGCACTTAGTCTTCCATCCCTTACCAGCAGTTGTCCCAAGACAGGGATTGAGAGAAGTGTGGGTGACCTGTTTCCCGTTGGTTACCTTGTATTGAAAACACAATAGGCTTTGGAATTAAGAGTCCATTAAGTTATTTTTATGTTATTTACCAGTGGTGATTCCATGTACAAGTTATCCAACTCCTCTGCCCTTAGAATCCTCATTTCCCAGTGAGGGTAGTAATACTTCACGAGGGATCTAGGAGAAGCACTGCATTTGGAACAGATGTATCAGCTGTCACTCAGCTATTAACTGTTTTTCTTACCCAGCTTCTTCTGGATCACCTCTCCTTCACACCCTCAGTCTAACAGTGGAACTATTAGACACGGGGTGAGCCACCAACTTTGCTAGAAGAATCAAATTGTGCCACCTACATCTCCACTGGGAGGGGCTTACCACAGCCTGACTTCCCTCTGGGTTCAAGGCCCCATTTATGATGTCTAGATAGAAACAGTTCCAGACACAGTAGGGACTGTGAAATGTTGGGCAAAGGAGAGTGGGTCTGGTGTGGAGGGATGGTAATTCCTGAGAATCACTTTAGGGCATTGTCCAGTTGTTTTCATGGAAAACATTATCATCATCAGGGTGAGCAAAGCAGACATCATAGGTAGGGGGTGGAGTAAGAGGCTCCAATTTGGGGAGCCCTCTCAAGTTTTGCAGATCAGGAGCAGTGGACACAACCCGTGGTACTCGCAGCTGAAGACCGATTAGAGTGTTTCCAGGATTTCCTTCCAGAGTTATAGTTCCCTCTGAGCCCACTCGCCTTTCCAGTCTGCTTATCCCAAGCCTTTCTGGTTGACTGGGCTGTCCCCCATCAAGTTCTGGGATGATTACAACACTACTGTAAGGGGGTGGTTGATCCAACTCTTGGGGTTGGCACTGTGATTCCATTACCTCTACAGCCTCTTCATAAGTTGGCACCTCAAAACCTTCATTGTCCCTAAGGAAGAGAAATGAGGTTATTAGTGGCTTCCTGAAAGGAGTCCTTTTTTCCCTTTCCTGTTTGCTATTTGCAAAGGCTCATCTGCTGGCCATGCCCCCTGTTCTCACTGATGCCAGTGACAGAGGAAAGCAGCCTGTGCCTAGGAACTAAAAGTACAGAGGGAGAAAGGGCTCAAGGCGCATTTCTGCCATCCTACCCACCCCTAACTCACCGTGCATTGTCTGAGGCCCCTGGGTTCTCTGTCTGCATTGATCGGAACCCCCGTTCCAGAGAACAGGCCAGAAGGCAGGCAAACAGGAAGACGCCAGCCAAGGTCAGAAAGAAATATGCGCCAGGGGCAACTTGCGGCCATACACCCAGTAAAACCAGCCCAAGGAAAAGGGAGGCACTGCTTAGGAAGAGAAGTGGCTTCTTCAGTCTCCCCCATAACTGGCTTGGCACCATGGCCCCTCCCAGGGCACCTGCAAAAAGACACACAGTTGTTGTGTGTAAATTTGCACTTGGCATCACAGCTATGCCAGAAACCAAAATCAGCATATTATACTCCTCTGTTTGGGTTCCAGGTTCTTCAACCTCAAATCAAATAAATGACCTGCAGGGTCTCTTCCAGCTCCACAATTCTCTCTAGGTTTTCACTGTATTTTGAAAAAGCCAAGGAAACCAGTCCAGGAGTTCTGACTCCCAGCTCTCATATGAGTTTACTATATGTCATTCTGCCTGCCTTCCTTATTCTTTCTCCCTGCAGTCTCTCTTCTAGTTTCTCTCTATAGCACACAGGATCCAGTGAGGGCCATCCTGCCTATGGCTTCTGTTGTACACCGGCATTTCTGGAATCCAGGTGATGGGGCAGGCCCTGCCCTTTTCTCTATTACTCCTGTGGCTGGACCTCCACCCTTCACCTGCCCAGCCAGAGGCCCTCTTCTGTCTGACCCTGTTGGAGGGAGAAGAGGGAAGGGTGCATCACTTACCCTGTCTGCCTCAGTCTTCTGGTATCTCCCAGTCAAGTCAGCCCATGTTCTGGTTAGAAGTGTATACAGATGCAACAAAGCTACAGAGGCACAAACTAAGTGAGAACAAAGTCCCAGGGCCCTTATGACTTCCTGATTTCTACACCCCCAAGTCTTCCAGATGCTACCTCCCTCTCCCTCACTCGCCTTAGATTTCAACTTTCCTGCCAGGAGTCAGCAAAAGGGTTGGGGGTGGGGTGGAGGGGAAGAAGCCTTTTCTTTTCTCTGAAACAGTAACAAGTCCAAGGTGGCTCACATTCCCAAATCAGCCTTCAGTTCCCTGAACCCTGTGTCACAGACCCCCTCCCTGACCTCTCCTACTTAACTCCAGCCCCACTCCCCTGACCTCCACCCCACCCCTGTCAGCAGTCTCAGGAGTTCCTGCTCACCTGTATCCTCCAATGGTCACCAGAAAGCAGGTCAGTGAACAGGAAAGCAGGGGGAGGAGGCGGAGCTCACTGGTCCCACCCTCTTCTGCCCCAATCCCTCTTTTCTGCCCAGTCTTCCTCCTTCTCCTTTCTTCCCGAGTTTGACCTGCTACTGCCCCACCTTCTCTTCCACTCCACCCACAGGCAGGGCCCTTAAGAGACGTTCCCCCTTCTCCCATGATCTTTGTACTTAGGACGCAAATTAGAATTAAACTTTTCTTCTTCCTTCTCAGCTCACCTTGGATGGTAATCACAGCTCTGAGCAATGTGCCTTCTATTTGGGTACCTTATATTGTGCCTGTCTTCCAAGTGACTGGAGCAGAGGTGTGGCTTATTAAATCTCTGTTGATCACACAGTGTTTTGCACAATGCAAACCATGATGTGTCTGGTGTGTCCCCTCTCTGCTGCTGTTCTATGGACTCCCTGTTTCCTGCTGACCATAAAGTAAGTGTGTGTGTGTATATGAGTGTGTGTGTCTCCACTTCTTGGCCCAGTTAACTAGATTTTTCGAAATCTATCTCCCAGGTGATGCCTGTTTCCAGAGTCTGTTTCCACTATGAAACCACAACATTTCTTCCTTCCTTTATTCCTGAGAAAGGAACAGTCATCTAATACTTACCAGTTATATAGTACTTTTCTGATTACTTGCTTTTCTTCCACCTGGAGTTTCTCAAGGAAAGTGATTAGTTTCAGTCTCAACACAGGGTAGGTACTACTCAATAGAGTTGAGTATTTCATTAGAAGTCACCCTTACAGGGAGCCACACCAGTTGTAGATCAGGCTGTAAGTCTGTATAAGTGAGGTTTGGGGAGGTAGAGAGTGGCTGTGTCCTTCAACCAGACAAGAATGGGCCCTGTTCCTTCAGTATGTCATTATTGGACAAGCCAATGGTAGCTGCAAGTGAGGCAGGAATGTAATCCAAGGTCCTCAGGGACAGTTGGGGGGGCGGTGTAGCTCAGGCTGCTGCAGCAGAGGCATATGTGGAGTATGTATACATGAGGGAGACAGAGGAGAGGGAAAGGGAGACAGAAAACATGGGTGTGAACATGGGGTGTATGTCCATACAAAGTAGGAATGGGGAGTGGGAGGAGAGCTGGTGTTTATTTTGTTTACACCAAGCAAAATATTTAATTTTTTTGTTTGTTTTTTGATTCAGGGTCTTGCTGTGTAGCTTGGTTGACCTCAGACTCACTGTATAGCCCAGGCTGGCCTTAAACTTGTGATCCCCCTGCCTTAGACTCCCAAGTTCTGGGACTACAGGTCTGAACTACCATGCCTGGCTCATATTTATTTAATTTGTTTCCACCAGTTTCCTTATTATTCAGCCCATGGGAGGAAAGTATGGCTGGAATCAGGAATTTTGGTCTTTAGTTAATATATAAATAGAAGGAAATTGACCAAAGGTTGTTGGAATGTATGATAAGTTAGGGAGCTTTTTTAAGGCGTGAGTTTGGGGATGTAGGGGGTATAGGATAAGAGGCAAGGGGCCAAAGGATATGGGCCCAATCGTGTACAATGTCAGGGTTAGTTATGCTTTGCTGGAGAGCTGTGACTTTTATAGCTTAAGGGACTTAATTGCCAGAGGAGGGTGCAGTAGATCTGTAATTGTGATAGGAAGTAGATCTAAATCAGAGAGGCTGTACTACCTGCTGGCTGTGTGCTTTAGTGTATTCTCTGTTCCAATAATTTCAAATTGATTTTCTAAAAATTGCATTTGTTAAAAAAGTTACAAAATATTTAGAAGCTAAAGAAAAAATGATTCGAAATTGTAAAATTGATTTACATTTTGAAATGTACAACTGCCTGAGTTGTACATTTCAAAAGGTGAATTATATCTCAATAAAGCTGTTCAAAAATAATGTAAAGAACATCTTCTTACATGTAGTTTTTCCCTCTTTTTTGCATATTGCAAATCCTTAGCTTGTGTGCAGACATTTGGGCATTGATGTGAAATGTGGAGCATCACAGAATTACAATCTCATTACATTCTTTTTTTATTCTGAACAGTACTTAATATTTTTGTTTTTAATTTACATTTTATCTTTGGCCAATAATTGTGTGTAGTTACAGGGTACAATGATGTTTTGATACATGAGTACATTGTAGAATGATTACATTGTGATTACTAGCATATCACCTCAACATTTTTATGTAATTATAGTACCCAATATACTTTTAGCAATTTGGAAATAGACAGTATATTAACTATGGTTACTATTATGTGCAATAAATCTTAAAAAAAATGATTCCTATTGCCTAAACTTTGTGCCCTTTGGTCAACATCTTCCCAATCCTGCCCTAGCCTGTGGTAACCATTTTATTCTATTTATATTGTTTTTAGATTGTTTTTCTTCTTTGAGTCAGTGTCTCACTATGTCTTAGCCCAAGCTAATCTTGAACTCAAAATTGTCCTTCCCCAGTCTAGAGTGCTGGAATTACAGGTATGCATCACCATATCCACTTTGACTTTGTAGATTCTACATGTAAGGGAAATCACGCAGTATTTGCCTTTCTGTGCCTGACTTATTTGAATTAGTATAATGTCTTCCAGCTTCATCCATTTGTTGTAAGTGAACTTTTCTATTTTAAGGCTGAATAGTATTCCATTATACATACATATCTTATTTTATCTATTGATGGACACTTACACTGATTCCTTATCTTAGCTATTGTGAATAACGCTGTAATGAACATAGGGAGTGAAGACAGCTCTTTTATGTACTGATTCCATTATTCTTAGATGTACACCCAGAAGTGGAATTGCTGGCTCATATGGTAGTTCTTTTAGTTTTGAAGACTCTCCATATCATTTTTGAAAATGGCTGTACCAAAGTTGACTCTCCCTGGTCTTCCTGAAGGAGGGAAGAAGGACAGCCCTCAAGGTTACAGGGGCCACTGCTATCTGGTAGAGAAATTCAGGTCTCAGGGTCCCAAAGGGGAGGGAGATTAAACAGATGATGGCCTGCTTGTTTATATCAATAGTTTGCAAAGGAGTCTTTAAGTCTGGCATTCAGGGATGTAGGTACAGGGCCCATCCATTTCTGTCTTCAATCACGAGAATCACAGACATCTGTACACTGTTCTCTGGTGTGCTGGAAGCAGGGGCTGGCCCCACAGGATCCAGGGATTTTCTAGGAAGAGATTTTGCTTCAAGATCCAGAAAGCTTCCTTCTCCCTTACAGGGGAGAGAGAAAGGAAGTGGTTCCTCTCCCATTTAACCTTGATTAACACTGTCTGGAATTAATATATTGATATTAATATATTAAGGCCTTCTCACAAAGATTTTATATGTTGACATATATTGATTTCCAGTCAATATTATACCCTAAGACTTTCCAAGGGTCTTAAAAGCTCTTCACAAATACAGTTTTTATGGCTATGAAACATTACCTTCTGGAAATACCATAGTTTTATTGAAGTATCCTCCTGCTGTGAGATGTTTAAGTTGTCAGTTTTTTTTTTAAAAAAAACGTTTTTATTAGTATATGATAGTTTTACAGGAGGATTTTTTACAGTCACAATTTTTGAAATAATGAAAAATTAGTGTGGAGACAGGCACCTTTATTCATGAAATTGTCTTCACTCACCATATACTGGGCAGCTCTCATCTATGAGGAACTATACTTTGTTTCAATTTACCCTTAAGTTTGGAAAGATTGGACATCTTCCCATATTTTGTTTTTTTTTTTTTTCATTTTATGGTATTTCTACACATCATGAAACTTCTTTGAAAACAGGAGTAGTTAATATGGAGATGTACTTTTGGTATTACTTCATAGAGAACCTAGGTAAAAAGGATTTTAAATTCTGGAAGATGCCAGAATCATGGAAAAGAGGCAAGAGGAAAAAGTCAAAAAGTAATGGGAGACAAAGGGGAAAATGGGAGGAGACAAGAAGTAACTAGGAGGAGGGAGTAAAGAGACATTGGCATTCACTGAAGGCTCTGCACCTCAGTTTCAGAATAAAGTCTTCCCGTAGGAGTCAAAATGCTATTGAAACTCACAGTATTTTGATTAATGCACAGTGGCACAGAGAGAAGCAGGGACTTTTGATAAATAACTAGGGGAAAGATACTTGGGAGGGGACAAGGGTTATACCAGACCAGGGACAGAGGCCTAGGGATATCCTCCGAATTCACATGGTGGGTCAGGGGTGGAAACTATGAGGGGTTAGCAACTTCCCAAGCCATGGCAATGCCAGCATCTCACTGCACTGCCTAGTCCTGGCTCTGCTGTTCTCTGTAGCTAGACACAGCTTAAATGTCTGGGCAGAAACTGGGCCATACTCTGGTTCCCTCCAAGTTCACTCCTACTGGAGTTATGGTCCCAGCCCTGTCCTCATCACTGTAGTTGATCAGTCAGTAAATGGAAAGCTGGTTAGCTGCAAAGTCCATGGGGTTTAGTTTTCTGTCCCTGACATAGATAACTGGTTTCTGAGTAAGAGAAAAGGGGGACTGTTTCCTGTACCTGCCACACATATGCCCCACAGTGGGTTGGGAGAGCTGAATCTTTTAGACTCAGCTCAATCCCTGGAGTGGACAGGATGTGACTTCAGGGCAGACCCAGTCCCAGAAATGTTTTGCTTAATGGCATTAGCTTTATTTTGGGGGCTTTCCAAAAGTCACTTGTAAGGCACAGAGGAAAGGCAGCCACAACTAATAGTACACCATCCCGAGGGTATGCAGAGACAGCCACAAGGGCCACAGAAAACACTCCTATCATATAAAGAGTTCCAACTCCCAATGCCCCAAAGTGAAGGGAGGAGAGGTGAAGAAAGTGGCCTGCTTGTTTATACCAGTAGTTTGCTTCCTCCAGACTATTTTAAAGTCTAGCACTCAGGACTGGAGGCATAGGGCCCATCCACTTCTCTCCTGTGTGAAGAAAATCACAGGTGTATTGGCAGCAGGGGAAAGCCCACAGAGCCCTGGGCTTTCTAGAAAGAGCTTCAAGTCCCAGAAGGCTGCTTTCCCTTCTATGGGGGATGAAGCCCCTCCCCTCCCTTCAACCTTAAGCAACACTGACTGTATAAGTCTTCCTTGTTGGAAGTGCCAAGAGCATTTTTTGCTCTGAACTCTTCCTTCTGGTCAACTGATGTAATGGGGGTAAGGCTGGGGTTAAAGGCTCAGAATAGAAACCTGAACTTACCCAGAAGGTGTGCTAACAACTCCATGCGGTCAGAGCCAAATAACATATGGGTGTTGCCATCCACATGGACCACGGTAGTGGGCAGTCCAAAGGCCTGGAAAAAGCAGTGATAGTGTAGGGAGGAAGGTGATGGAGCAGGTGATTATTAGGCTGGGATTAAGGGCTTCTAGGCAACACTTGGCAGGGGATGAGAAGCAAAACCAAAGAAAACATGTTTGCTAAGAGGTTGCAGGTTCCCAGGCACCTTCTCCACTTCTGTGGCATGGAGACTCTGGCTTTTCTCTCACCATCTACTTCTTCTTCCCTGCTGTTCTTGGGCTCAGGTAGAGGGAGGGAAAAAATAAAGGTTGTCTAGAATATCTGGGGAGGACTCACAGTAAGGAGGGGGCTTTTGGACAGGAGCACTGAGCCAGCCCCACACTGAGACTCAGTCTCCACCTGTGTGTTGGGAACACACATAGAGTTGCTTACCCCGTATTTGCAGGCTGCTTCAGTGGTCTCCCTGAGCTGCTTTTTCACCTGTGCTGTGGAGATCTTCTCCAGAAGGCCTTGGGCTTGTCTTGCAGACATACCTGCCTTCTCTGCAGCCTGAGGAGAATGGCAGGAAGCACAGCTGTGCCAACATTGTGGGTTTGGGAGCTTAGAAGAAAACTCTGGTCTTTTCCTTCTCTGCCTCCAAGTTTTCCTGAAAAAGCCTTTAGCTAACTGCAATTGGAGCTCTAGTCAAGAGAAACTATCTCCTTTCTCCATTTTTGAGATGAGAAGAAAGCCAGGAGGAACAGAGGCGCAGTCACAAAAACTGAACACCAGAGAGTATCTTAGAGACTGGCTAGCCTCACCTCTTCATTTCACAAAAAAGGAGACTTTACTTGAAGCCACACATTTCTTGTCCAGAGTTACAGAGCTTGTCAATAGTACACTAGACTCCAAGTCCCTAGAATTCCCAGATGCTTTCCTTCTTGCTTCTCAGAATCCCTAAATATCTCATGCTGTTTTGAATCAAGGACTGGGTTCTAGTTTCAGGGGATTTTGGAACAAGTTCATGGCTATAGTCACCCACCTGGTTTCAAGAGAACAACAAAGGTTTCAGTTTAAGGGTGACTGTTAAAAGTTTGGGATCAGTGGTTCATAACTTCAGGTATACATTAGAATCTCCTGAGGTGCTTTTAAAAATCCTAATGTGCAGATAGGCCATTCCCAGAGCATGATGTCAGAACCTCTCGGGGATAACACCACATTCTCCAGGTGATGTTAACTTATGGCCCAGGTTAGGAAGCACTAAGCTGGAGGTCATGAAATCCATGTTAACAAGTCATTGTCCTTGACAGGTTAAACGAAAGACTCGTGTCTTAGACTAAATGCTCAACAATAGGGGAATGGACAAGTGAACAAAAATAAGGCCTTTAGGTGGAATGTTATGTAAAAACAAAGAATGACTAGTTCAAAAAGTTAAGTGGCATGAAAAGTGATTGTTAAGTAATAAGTAAAAACACAGGCTAAAAATTATGTACATACTTTGTAGGGATAAAGACACTAGAAGATGTGCTGGTCATTGTTTGCACATTTAACTTTGGTATGGTTTGCTGTTTATGAATATGCCTCAACTATCTTCTGTAAACTGGAGGAAAAATACTGTTTTGAATTTTCTGACTTAATCCTAAAGAACATCTTACATATAAAACCTCACCATCTCTGTCTGGCAGGCATTTCAATGCTTTCGGTACTTTCCACTGTTCTCACTCAGCATCTGTATCATTCTTGTACTTACTGGTTATCTTTTTGGTCTTTTTAAAAGCCTCTTTAAAAAGTTTTCTGGTTTCTTCTCTGCATGTATTGGTGAGGTTTATGTTGGGAGTCTTTGAGGACCTCTAATTCTATCTGGTGTTTCAAAATTGATCATATGTCCTCCAGTGATTTTTTTTGTGTGTGATACTGGAGTTTGAACTAAGAGCTTCATGCTTGCTAGGCAGGTGCTCTACTGCTTGAGCCACACCTCCAGCAGCCCCACTGACTTTTTCATGAAATACTTTTGAGGTAGGCAAGAATTAGGGAAAGTTTGGGACTCTTGGAACATACTGACTTCATATTGTTTGAACATTCCTCTCTTTCTCTGATCCTTCTTTTCCCTTGCAAATATGTGTAGGTTATTCACTCCCTAGCTCAGGGACATCACCTGGCCCAGGGACCATCCATGTCTCCCCCCACTCACTGATTATTGGTTGAGAATCACCAGCTTCTTCCCTTCCTGTAGTTTAGTGTAAGTTTTAAAAACACATGGAAAAGAAAGAAGACTGTCTCTGTTTCCAGCTCCCACCTGGTCCCATCATGATGCATTTTGTAATTCCCCTCCCTAACTTTTAATTAAAACCCTATTATACCCACCTATCCTGCCTTGGGTGCTTCCACATGGGACACAAAGAATTTGGAAATCTTCTGATCACAGACTACATCATTGCCATCAACACATTCACAATTCTATCTGTTCTCCACTTTGCATTTCCTCTTTCCACGGTGAGATATTTTCTTCCTCTCTTTGATGTTGGGGATTAAACCAAGGGCTTTGTACATGCTAGGTACATGCTGGAACTCTGAGTCATACCTTAACCCAAGACATTCTTTGAAGAATGTTTTTGGTTTCATCTTTTCAGAAATTTTTTCTTCAAACACAGACATTCTTTCTCTCCAAATCACTATGACCTTTTCCATGGAAACTACTATCCTCTTAATCCCAAAGGTCAACTGTTCTCAGATTCCCTATGACAGTAGCAGGGATTAGGTCGGGACACTCACAGCCAAGATGCTCTGGGGCTCTGTGATGTCTTCATCCTGGGAAGAAGAGAACACTCAGCAGGAAGCCAACAGTCAGGATCCTGACTCTTAAAACTGGCCTGGGAAGAGTCAGAAGGGGATCCAGGGTTCCCTCCAGCAGAGTCTCACTCGTGACCAGACACGCATCCAAAGCTCCCTGGACACCTTCTCCAACATCTCCGGTTGGTCCATGTTCACAGCGGTGAGGAAACGCATGGCAGACAAACTTCCTGTAGGGCACAGGCAGTCAGAAGTGGGGCTCCCCTCCTTCATATCCTGATGGGGCACCAGCTCATCCCAGCTCAGTGTCCCCCAGGCTCAGACACCAGCAGCCTTTCACCTGTTTCTCATAACCAACTTGGCCTACTTGGACTCTCCTTTATGTACCCAAGACCTTTGGAGTTTCACTCAACTTTGATCCTGAGGCGCCCACAGAGGAATACTTCACCTAAATTAGCCCCCCAGCAAGCCTCTTCTTCCTAGCACATTATGCAACGACAGTTGCATCCCACCCTCTTTACCTTTTTCAAGAATCACAGAGAAGAAATCCTTGGGGAAAGTGATAGGAACCTGGAAATGACCTTTCAGGAGATTAAGGTCAGTTTTCAAGTACAGTGCTTTGCTGGCAATCATAGCTGGTGGCTGGTTTCCTGGTGGTGGAGAGTGGAGTATCATGGTGATTAAAGATGAGGGTTTCAGGCTTGCAGGACCCCTACTTGCGCGTTGGGCAGAGAAAAAATTACTAGCTGCCAATATAAACACTTGTAGAGGACAGCATCTGGGGGCAGTGCTATCAGTTCTCCCCGCCCTCTCCCAGTTGCTTCCAGCTTCCTACCACTGTCTTACCGCTCTCCCTCATGATCCCCGAAATGAGGGTGGGCCGCAACTGCAGCTTGACGTTGTTCCAGATGTGTTGATATCTACACAGGACCTACTCGTGCAGCAGCAAAGAAGGAAAGCCAGTGTGAAAGACGACAGAAAAAGTGACATAACCGAGGGGAAGGTAAGAGCTGGCTCTAATAGCAGAGTAAGTGTGGTTTAAAAAAACAAATCTCTCTCCGCTCCTAGGAAATCTGTCCCCTGACCTTTGCTTCTACGGATTGTTCCCATCCTGTTTTGCACCCTGGCTCTCAAAACTGAGCAGAGGGCCAAGAGGTGGCCCTGGATTCCTCCTGGATTCTTGTAACCCACCGTGGGAAGCGGATGTACTGTTTAAGGAAATGAAGCCTCTACTTAGTCTAACCAGATTAAAAGTACAAAGTGACCTTCTGCCGGGCCATTCTCTCTGCTTGCTGTAACCCTACGGGTAGTGCCAGAGATTTCAGGAGACCTCTGGCCAATGCCCCGCCCTCGCCCTCCAGGCCGCAGGAGCTCCCCGGGGGTCACCTCGAAACCCAGCCAGGAGTAGGGGGACAGCACGTCGTAGAAGAGCTCTAGAGTGCGCGGCACTGGCCCCATGCTGCAGCCGGAGACTAACACGAAGGTGAACACAAAGCCAGCGGCTGCGAAAGCTTAGCGGCACGGGCTCCCAGTCTTCGCAGCGCGCAGGCGCCGCCCGCTGCCCGGCCCCGCAGTCGGACCACCCACGGCGCAGCGCGCAGCCTCCGTGGAGAGGCCCCGCCCCCGAGGCCAGAGCCTTGCAGGAGAGCTGGGCGCTCAGGGTGCACCAGGCGGCGGGCGTCCAGGTAGATGGGGGTGCCTGGTACCTGGACTCACCGCCCTGCTCTGAAATGGAGTCTGGGGCAAAGGTGGAGTCTGAGATACCTTCAGTGTCTCCCATTTAGCTGTGCGCCTTTGGCGAGCCACTAGATCTCTCTGAATCTCTCTGGAACTTTATCCCTCCCGCAGGGTGTATGAGATGCGTGATGATACAGAGTTGTGAGGAATGAAAGGACCTTTATTACTGTTACTTGGCAGTTACATGAATCTCTTAGACTGGGGCACAGTAGGCGTTCCCAATTACACATTTTCTAGTGTTTGCCTTCTCAGAGATTAGCACAGGGACTGGAACATATTTAAATCCTTCGTTATTTCCCCGAGACCCCCTGTGAATGCCTGAAATCGCAGATAGTACCGAACCCTATATGTACTGTTTCTTTCCAATACATACAGATGACGAAGTTTAATTCGCAAATCAGGAACGTTAGGGATTAATAACTAATAAAATAGAACAAACATAAAAACATACCGTACTAAAATTTTGTGCTTTGGGGCCACCATTATGTAAAATAGGGGTTACTGAAACACAAGAATTCCAATAGTACAACACTTGGTCTGATAACAAAGATGATCACTGAAAAAGAGGTGCGTAGTGTATACAGTGGAAACACAGGACAAGAGACGATGTACATCCCAGGAGAGAAGGCTCAAGTTTAAAATTTATGAGTTGTTTGTTTCTGGAATTTCCATTTACTATTTTCAGACCACAGTGGATTACAGAGAAGTGAAATTTGGAAAGTGAAACTCAGATAAGGGGAGGTAGGCCCAATTAACCTGTTTCCTGTGGCCTGGAGAAGAACATACACAAATACAGCTTCAGAGGACCGCGACAGATGGTGAACACATAAATTAGAGAGCTGAAACCCGGTGCGTCACGCACCTGGTATCTCTAACCATAAGGTCATTGAAAAGTACATTAAATGAGCAGCAAAAAAAAAAAAAAAAAAAAGTAAATAAATAAATAGAAGGAAATTTTTACATATTTATTGAGAGAGTGAAAGAGAGGGACTGGTGGTGGTAGTGGGGATGAATTAGCCTCACTGCTGCAAGGATTTCAGGGATAATGGGGGATATGTGTTTGTAAATACATCAGACTAAGCTGGGATTTCATTATCACAATGAAACAATTTTAAAGAAATCACATTAACTTTAAATTATTTTGAACATTTTGTAAATTGAAAAACACATGATAGATTCCATTTCTCTTTAGTTGTCATGTGTCTTTAGTTTCTTCCTATCTATGGAAGTTTCCTGACCTTGATACTTTTGAAAAATATTGGTCAGCTATTTTGTAGAATGTCCCTCCTCCTGGGTTTGTCTGGTTTTTCTTTAGGGTTAACCTAGAGTTAGGGATTTGGGGGAAAGTATACCACAGAGGCCCTTCACCTGCCTCTGGCAAGGGAGTGTATGATTACCAACACAAGTCATCACAGTGATGCAATCGATCACTTGACTAAAGTGGAGCCATTGTCAAGTTTCTCTAATGTAAAATCTCCATTATCCCTTTCCCACACTCCTTTCTTCTGGAAGTAGTCAGTCAGTGCAGCCCACACTTAAGGTGTGAAGGTTTACTTTATTTGGACATGATTTAATCAACTGACTGTTTGTGATTGAAGCTTGGCTGTTTACAAATGGATGAAACAGCTACCTATTAGGAAAATTGGACTCCTAAGTTAAGTTTCAGTTTATTTCTGTAGTAACTTAGACTGAGTGAACTCAAAGTACAGAAGCATCCTTCCAGATACTGATGAGAGTTGGTGAAACAAGAAATAGTGGTATAAGTAAGTAAACTGCCATGCCAAATGAGTAAAAGATGGATTATTCAATGAATGGTATTGGGATAGCTGGGAGATTAAAACAACATGTAAATGAATCCATACATTGGACCATTTTACTTGGAACATCTCTAAACAGATCAAACATTTAATTGTTTAAGAAGAGAAACCAATGAAGTACCTGAGATATGGAAAAACTTATAAAAATCTGCAAGTACAGACAGACAGTCCTGCTAATTGTAATACCAAACACAGAAGACTTAAAAGATTGGCACATTCAATTGCATACAAATTTTAACAAATCTTGGCAAAATCAAGTAAATAAAAAAAAACTGCTAAAAATATTCTGTGCTCATTTCACAGTCAAAAAGTTCATTTTAATTATCCTAATGTAAAAAGAATGAATGTTCAGTGCATTGAAGGAAAAGAAGCCCAGTGGAAAAATGGGCAAGTGAAAATAAACAAAGCATTCACAGCAATAAACAAAACACAGACTTTAGATGCCGCTCCAAAAAAAAAAAAAAATCCTGCTTGTACATACTTAAGAAACCTGCTAGTTTAATCTATCCTGTGATATGTTTTTGTGTATAAAGTTGGCAAAGATCAAAGTCTGATGACTCAGTGTTAGGGAGGATTGAGGAAAAAACATTCTCTTACATAAGCAGTGGGAGTGTAAATTAGTACAACTGCAGTGGAGGGCACTTTAGTGTTATCTTTTTGTTTTGCAAGTGCACAAACCTTCTGACTCAACATTTTTAAGACTTTATGATATAAACATGATTATTTACATGCAATATTGCTCTGAGGTTATTTATATATTTATTTATTGTTTTTAATTGCAACATCATAATTCTATATTTTATGAAGTACAAAGTAAAGTTAGAAATATGTGCACAATGTGGAATGATTAAATCAAGCTAATTGACATATCAGTCATCTTACTTACATGAGTATTTTTTTCTACTTATGGAATTTTGATAGCGATTGCACAGAATTTGTACATCACTTTGAATAGTATGGATATTTTAATGATATTAATTCTTCCAATCTTTGAACATGGGGTAACATTCCATTTATATGTATCTCCCATTTCTTTCATTAGTGTTTTATAGTTTTCACTATACAGATCTTTCACTTCTATTTCACTAAATTTAACCATTTGTACCTAAGTTTTTTGTTTGTTTGGTTTTGTAAATGGTATTTACAAAATACCCATTGATATTGTAAATGGGATTTTTAAAAAGATTGTTAATTATACATTATTAATGTAGGGAAACACTGGTAACTTTTTGTTGTTGTTACTTTTGCATCTTGTACTTTTTCTGAATGCATTTATCAATTCTAATGGGTTTTTTTGGGAGGGGGTGGAAGCTTTAGGATTTTCTACATAAATAAAACAGAAAAATGAAAAATAAAAATAAAACAGAAAAAATGACTATGTCATAAGCAAACAGAAACAATTTTGCAGACTGGAGATGTGGCTCAAGCAATAGAGTGCCTGCTTTGCAAGGGTGAAGCCCTGAGTTCAAACCCCAGTCCCACCAAAAAAGAAAGAAAGAAAGAAAGAATATTGCCAGGAGCCTGTAATCCTAGCTACTCAGGAAGCAGAGATCAAGAGGATTGTGCTTCAAAGCCCGCCCAGGTAAATAGTTCACAATCTTGAAAACAGCTATCGCCAAAAAAAGGACTGGTAGAGTGGCTCAAGGTGTAGGCCCTGAATTCAAACCCCGTACTGCAAAAAACAAACAAAAACAGAAACAATTTTGTTTCTTCCTTTTCTTTATGGATACCTTTTTATTTCTTTCTCTTGGCTGATTGCTTTGGCTAGTATTTCCTTCCTAGGACCTTTCTTTGATTAAAAAGAAGTATAAACATGGTTACCTTGTCCTGTGCCTTTGTTATTAGGCAAAGCTTTCAACTTTTCACTGTTGAGTATGACGTTATCTGTGGGCTTTCATATATGGCCTTTCTTGTTTTGTGATATATTTCTTCTATATTTGATCTGTTGAGAGTTTTTGTCATTAAAGGATGTTGAATTCTGTCAAATGCTTTCTGCATTTAATGAGATCATCATATGGTTTTTATCTTTCTTTCTGTTAATGTGGCATTTCACATTTATTAATTTTTGTGTGTTTAACCCTTTTTCCCTCTCAGGCATAATTTCTACTTGATTGTCATGAATGATTCTTTTAATGTACAGTTGAATTTGTTGAAATTTTTATATCTATGTTCATTGGGGATATTGGCCTATAATTTTATTTTTTTTGTAGTGTTCTTGTCTGTATTTGATATCAGAACAATGCTGATCTCGTAAAATTAGTTTGCAAGTATTTTTTCCACTTCAATTTTTTGGAATAGTTTAAGATGAACTGGTGTTATTTCTTCTTTAAAGATTTGGTAGAATGCAGCTATGAAACCATTCTGTTCTGGGCTTTTAATTAATTAGTTTATTTATTTATGTTTATTTTTACTTTTTGCTACATTGGGGATTGAACGTAGGGCTTCACACTTGCTAGGCAGGTACTCTCCCACTTCAGCCATGTCTCTTCTTTAATTTGGTGAAAGACGTTTTAATTACAGATTTGAATTTCTTATTCATTTTTGATCTATTTAGATTTTCTCTTTTGGTCTTGGTAGGTTATATATGTCTAGGGATTTTTCCATTTTTTCTATTTTGTCTGGTTTATTGGCATATAAATTTTCATAGTACTGTAATGCATTCTTATTTTGGTAGTCAGTTGTAATGTCTGATTTTATTTTCTCTTTCTTTTCCTTCATCTGGCTAAGCAGGGTTTGTCAACTTTGTTTACATTTTTTTTTGGAAACCTCAGTTTTGTGATTTTTTAAAAAAATTGCTTTGCTAGCCCATATTCATTTATTTCTGCTCTCATCTTTGTTTTTTTCCTTTTTTTCACTAATTTTGGGCCCAGTTTATTTTTTTCCTAGTCCTTTGAGGTATAATATTAGATTGTTTATTTGAACTCCTTCTTACCCTTTTCTTCCTCCTCCTCCCCCTTCTCTTCCTCCTCATTATTTAGGTAATTGTTTATTGCTATAAATTTCCCTCTTAGAACTGCCCTGTTATATCCCGTAAATTTTGGTAAGTTGGGTTTCAACTTTTGTTTGTCTCAAGGTATTTTTGACTCCCATGTAGATTTCTTTTTGACTCAGTGGTGCTTGGGAACTTGTTTAATTTCCATGTTTGTAATGTTTTTCAAGATTTCTGCTATTACTGGTTTCTAATTTTATACTGTTATGGTCAGAAATGATACTTGATATAATCTCAGTCTTCTTGAACTTGGTAAGCTTTGTTTTGTAACCTAATGAATGGTCTGTCTGGAGAATTTTCTGTGTGCACTTGAGGAGAATGTGTATTCTATTGCTATTGGATGGGATGTTCTGTAAAAATCTGTTTAGTTCATTAGACCTGAGGTGTAATTCAAATCTGGTGTTTCCTTGCTACTTCTCTGTCTAGATGATTTGTCCATTGCTAAACATAAGGTATCAAAGTGTCCTATGATTATTGTATTGCAATCTATCTTTCCCTTCAGATATTTAATATTTGCTTTATATATGTATTTATCCTAATGTTGGGTATGTATATACTTACAATTGTATTTTCTTAGTAAACTGACCCTTTATTATCATACAATAACCCTTTTAAAATCTCTTTACAGTTTTTCATTCAAAGTCTATTTTGTCTGATAGAAGTAGGTTTACCTCTGCTCTCTTCTGGCTTCCTTTTACATGGAATATCTTCCCATCCTTTCACTTCCAGTCCATGTGTGTCCTTATTAGTAATATGAGTATGAGTGTCTCGGAGGCAGCATATATGGTTTTTTTTTTAATTTTATTATTCATATGTGCATACAAGGCTTGGGTCATTTCTCCCCCCTGCCCCCACCCCCACTCTTACCACCCACTCCGCCCCCTCCCTCTCCCCCCACCCCCTCAATACCCAGTAGAAACTATTTTGCCCTTATTTCTAATTTTGTTGTAGAGAGAGTATAAGCAATAATAGGAAGGAACGAGGGTTTTTGCTGGTTGAGATAAGGACAGCTATACAGGGAGTTGACTCACATTGATTTCCTGTGCGTGGGTGTTACCTTCTAGGTTAATTCTTTTTGATCTCACCTTTTCTCTAGTTCCTGGTCCCCTTTTCCTATTGGCCTCAGTTGCTTTTAAGGTGTCTGCTTTAGTTTCTCTGCATTAAGGGCAACAAATGCTAGCTAGTTTTTTAGGTGTCTTACCTATCCTCACCCCTCCCTTGTGTGCTCTCACTTTTATCATGTGCTCAAAGTCCAGTCCCATTGTTGTGTTTGCCCTTGATCTAATGTCCACATATGAAGGAGAACATACGAGTTTTGGTCTTTTGGGCCAGGCTAACCTCACTCAGAATGATGTTCTCCAATTCCATCCATTTACCAGCGAATGATAACATTTCGTTCTTCTTCATGGCTGCATAAAATTCCATTGTGTATAGATACCACATTTTCTTAATCCATTCGTCAGTGCTGGGGCATCTTGGCTGTTTCCATAACTTGGCTATTGTGAATAGTGCCGCAATAAACATGGGTGTGCAGGTGCCTCTGGAGTAACCTGTGTCACAGTCTTTTGGGTATATCCCCAAGAGTGGTATTGCTGGATCAAACGGTAGATCAATGTCTAGCTTTTTAAGTAGCCTCCAGATTTTTTTCCAGAGTGGTTGTACTAGTTTACATTCCCACCAACAGTGTAAGAGGGTTCCTTTTTCCCCGCAGCCTCGCCAACACTTGTTGTTGGTGGTGTTGCTGATGATGGCTATTCTAACAGGGGTGAGGTGGAATCTTAGTGTGGTTTTAATTTGCATTTCCTTTATTGCTAGAGATGGCAGCATATATGGTTTAAAAAAATATATTCAGCTATTCTTTTGATTGTATAACTTAATCAATTTACATTCCAGGTATTTATTGATAGGCAAAGACTTTATATTGCCACTTTATAATTTGTTTTCTGGCTATTTTGTAGATCCTTTGCCTCTCTTTTCCTCTTTTTGCCTTGCTTTGTGATTCGATGGTTTTCTGTAGTGGTATGCTTTCTATCCTTTTTCTGTATGTAAATGCTACACCTTTACCTCTCTCTAAGCTTTTTAAATTTTATGTCAAAATTTACATTTTTGTAATTTGTAACCCTTAACAATTTATTGTTCAGTTGTTTTTAAATAGTTTTGTCTTTTATTTCTCATGAGAGACAAAATTGCTTTATATACGACCATTACAGTATTAGACTGTGATGAAGATTACTATGTATTACTGATACTATGAATTTTATTTTCATTTCTGTTTTTGATGGTACTGTGGTTGTGCTCAGAACCCTGCACTTGCTAAGCAGGCACTCTACCACTCAGGCCCCATGCCTTGCTCTTTTAGGTTTGATTATTTTTGAGATAGGGTTTCACATTATGCTAGATCAGCATGGGCCACAATCCTCATTTAATGCTTCATGCATAGTTGGGATGACAGGTGTGCCCATTTGTTCCTAGCTATTAGTTGAGATTGGGTCTCACAAACTTTGCTTGGGCTGGCCTCAAACTGTGATCCTCTTCATCTCTGCCTCCCAAGTAGCTAGGATGACAAGTGTCAGCCACTGGCCCTAACTTGAATTTTGTATTTCCATATGTCTTGTGTTAATTGGCAGGCTTCCATTTTAGCTTAAAGAACTTTCTTTTGCAATTCCTATAAGGCAGTCCTAGTGGTGGAGAATTCATTTAGCTTTTGTTCGTTCGAGAAGGTTTTTTATTTCTCCTCATTTCTGAATGACATCTTTGCTATATGAAGCGTCCTTAGTTGTCACTTTTTTCCTTTAGCACTGTGAATATATTATTCTACTTGTCCTCATCTACAGTGGTTTTTCTGAGAAATGTACTGATAGCCACATTAAGACTCCCTTGTGGATGATATGCTTATCTCTTGTCCAGTCACCTCTCAATGATCCACCATCTTGGAACCAAACCTTCAGCACATGAGCCTTTTAGGGTCATTTCCAAACCATAACATAGTTTTCCTCTTTTTCTTTCCACCACTCCTGGTTTGCAAATGCTAGTTCTCTTGATGATGTCCCCAAATTTCTGTAGACTTTCTTCATTCTTTTTTCTTTTTGCTCCTCTGACTTGATAATTTCAAATATCCTGTCTTCAAGTTCACCAATTCTTTTTTCTGCTTGATTGAATTAGCTATTGAAATTTTTGCTTCAGTTATTTTATTCAGTATTTTAAATTTCTGTTTAAAATTTTCTTGGTTTTGGCAATCCTTTTGTTTTGTTCATGTATTGTTTTCCAGGTTTTGGTTTTTCTTTCTTTCTTTCCTTCCTTCCCTCCCTCCCTCCCTCCCTCCTTCCTTCCTTCATTCTTTCTCTTCCTTCCTTCCTTCCATCTCTCTCTTTCTCTCTTTCTCTCTCTCTCTCTTTCTCTGTCTCTGTCTCTTTCTCTCTCTTTCCTTTTTGTGGTGCTGAGGTTTGAACTCAGGGCCTTGTGTTTGATCATCAGGTGTTCTACCACTTGAGTCACAACTCCAGCCCTTAATTTTCCATCCGTATTTCTTCATAATTACCTGAAGTTTTTTAAGGGATTAATCTGAATTCTTTATCAGCCATTTTATAGCTCTCTATGTCTTTAGGCTTCATTTCGGAGCTTTATTAGTTTCTTTTGGTAGTGTCTTATTTCCCTGACTCTATAGTACCATGTCTTTGCACTGTTGTCTGCACATTTGAGTAAGCATTTGTCTCTTCTGGACTTTGAGGGTGTTCGTTGGTGGGCATAGACTTTTACTATTCAGTTTAGCTTAGGATTCCAGATTAGCCACCTTGTAGTGACCATGGGCAGGCACACGTTGTTGTCAGTTACCTTGTTGGGCTGGGCAGCTGCCTGTGGGTCTGCTGGTTGTGTCTCCCAGTCTGGTGCAGCCACTGGCTGGATTCTGAAAGGAGGCAGAGCTGCTGGCATGGCTCTGCAATCACTCTGATTAGGCAGGGCTATAGGCTGTTTTCTGTGGCTGATTGATTCCTGGGATGATTTTCCCGCTATTTGGAATCTGTGGTCGGACATGGATGTAGGCTGGGCTCTAAGGCTGGTCTAAGTGAGGGCACTTGGGTTGCTGTTTGGCCACTTGAGATTGGCAGGGTCAAGGTCTATGATGTACAGCCATTCACAGTTTGGGAAGACCTCAGGTTTGACTTTGAAGCTGCCATAGTCAGTATATGAATATTAGGGTTGGGTGTGCCCAGAGTCTTTGTTCTGCAAATATAAGGGGACTATAATGTTATTACAGTATTGTTTGCAATAGCATAAAATTGGGAACTACCTAAATTCTCATCATTATGAGACTAATTCAATAACCAATATTTATGATCTTTTGAAATTTTAAAAAGAACTTAGAAGCTCTTTTTATATTAATTTTAAATTATATCATATAGAGCAGATATATTGATAAGTATAAAAAGCAAAGTGTAAGACAATAAATACTATTGTTGTTTTTAAAGATCAAAATACTCTATAAGTGTGTGAATATACATATACATATATGTGCTTTTTGTTTTTCCTCTCAGGGCTGAGGATCAAACTCAGGTCATTGTGCACACCACTGGGCTACACCCTCAATTATTTCTCCTCCTCCTCCTCTTCATCTTTGTACTAGGGATTGAACTCAGGACCTTGTGCTTGCAAGGCAACTGCTCTACCACTACCATACCCCAGTCCTTTAGCTTTTAATTCATTTTTCAGATAGGGTCTTGCACTTTTGCCTGGGCCTGCCTCAGACTATGATCCTCCTACCTCTGTCTCCTGAGTAGCAGGGATTGTAGAGTATACCACCACATCTGACTACTTTTTCTTGAGATAGTATCATCCTATGTAGCAAAGGCTGGTTTTGAACTCAGAATTCTCCTGCATTAATTTCCCAAGTGCTGGGATTGTAGGCATGAACCACCATGCCCAGCCTACATATGTTCTTAATGTTACTGAGTAGCGACAAAGAACTGACAGAATTGCTTACATTTGAGAAAGAAATCTAAGTGATTGATTGACAAGGTAGAAAGGAGTTTTTCTGTATGTAACATTTAGTACTTATTTTTATTTAACCAATATGAGTGAATAACTTACCCAGAAAGAAAGACAAATATGAAGGAAAGTAGCAGACAAAATGATGGTAGAGAAGGACGGAAGGACTGGGTACCAGTAGCTAATGCTTGTAATCCTAGCTATTCAGGAGGCAGAGATCAGAAGGATCGTGATTCAAAACCAACCCCTATCTTGAAAAAACACATAAAAGGGCTGGTAGAGTGGCTCAAGGTGTAGGCCCTGGATTCAAACCCCAGTACCGCAAAAAAAAAAAAAAAAAAGGATAGAAGGAGGAAGAAAAAGTAATAAAGGAACAAAGTTGTTCTTAAAAATGTGTGAAAGAATGGGACAGGATTAAAAGGAGACTGCTGTTAATTATGTGATTTATTACAATTTGTATATTTTACTTTGATTTAAGGAAAATGTCAAATATGAAGGCCATGTAGCAACATGTGTGACAATAAGATTTAATATTTCCCAAGACATGAGTATTTACATCACTGATTCTCAAAGCTTGACATTTTCATAGGGATTTACCAAGGGTGTGTGAAATTCTGTGCTCTAACTCTCTCAGTTAAGAAACCACATGAAAATGCAAGACAGGAAAGTTGACATTATTATAGTTCTAATCTTAGATATAGCATGCTATTTTTTAGATATAAACTTTGACAAATTAGGGTTCTTTAAATATGATCACTAATAAATTTACATGGAATATCTCAGAGTTCATCAGGACATACAAGTGTGATTACACTGAAGCTGAAAATAGCTAATATATGCTGTAATTATACAAGGGTAAAATATGTATGCACTTGAATAAAAACAAATGAAAATGAAAGTATCTGTATTAAGGATCATATACAATTTTTCTTAGTTTCTCAGACTCTTTTTAAGGCCTTGATAATTCTTTCCTTCCTTCCTTCCTTTTTTTTTTCCTGCCTTCCTTTTCCCCTCTTCCTAGTTCCCTCCCTCCCTTCCTTCCTTTCTCTTTTGTAAGACAGTTTTATAGAACTATAACTGATATACAATGAGCTGCACATACTTAAAGCATATACATTGTAAGCTTTGGCATGTGTACATACCTGTGAAACTGTGAGGACAGTCAGGACAGTGAGCATTTATATTATTCCCAAAAGTTTCCTCATGGCCCTTTGTAGTTTCTTCCGCTACCCCTTTCTGTCCTCCATTTGCAAACACCTACTGATCTACTTTCAATCATGACCAATTAGTTTGACGATAATTTTTTGCACATTAAAAAACTTCATTCATTCATTAACATCTTCATTTATTCATCTAATGCAGGTTTCTCAACCTCAGCACTAGATCCATTGGATAATTCTTGGTTGTAGATGACTGTCATATTTATTTGTAGAATGTTTTGTAGCATCTCTGGCCACACTCACCTGATGCAAATAGTAACCCCCTGCAACCCACTTTGATAATCAAATATGCTGACTGATGAGTATGTGCTTAATATTTCATTTATATGAAATTTCCAGGCGAGACACAAAGCAGACCAGGGGTCTCTTCTAAGGCTGGCAAAGAGAGTAGGGCCTGACCAAAAATCAGCACAAGAAGACTTTTGAGGTGACAGAATTGCCAACTGTCTCCTGATGGTGTCAAAATGACTGTGGTTGACTGGGGTTCACTGAGTGTCTCTTTTGTCCCATGTACTTTTTCATGCACTTGAGTGTACAAGCACTTAGTCAGTCTTTTCAGGTGGCAGTCAAAAAAGCAAGAGCTTGGTTGGCAGACTCAATAAGTGTGTATTGTGTATTGTGTATTGTGCATGTGTGTGTGTTGTGACAATGAGAAAAAAAACCCAGGGAAGCTTCTTGAGCTTCAAGTCACCCTTAATGGAGACTTGAAGGGTAGGTAGAAAATAGACCATCAAGAGTATCTTAATCAATGATGCTATTACAGAGCACCATAGCCTGAGTAGTTTATAAACAACAAAAATTTATTTCCTATGGTTCCGAAGGTTGGGAAGTCTGAGGTCAAGGTGCCAGCAGATTTGGGTCTAATGAGGACCTGCTTCCTGGTTTACAGACAGCCATCTTCTGTCTATGGCAATACTACCCTGAACAAACCCAATCTTGTTTGATCTTGGAAGCTAAGCTGGGTTGGGCCTGGTTAATACTTGGATGGGAGACAGCTATCTTCTCCTTATGTCCTTACATGGTGGAAGGGCCAAAGATCTCTTTTATGAGGGTTTTCATCCCATTCCTAAAATCTCCACCCTTATAACCTAATCACCTCCCAAAGGCCCACCTCCTTATAGCATCATCAGGGTTTAGAATTTTTAACATATGATTTTGCTAGTATACAAACATATATATATAGAGAAGGTAGATATTTCATACTAAGGCACCAGTATGTGCAAAACCCTGTTGTCTGGAATCCCGAGGAATGGAGAGAACTCTTCAGGTGAAGAATTTGGAGGTCAGCAACATGAGAGATGCAGCTTGATCCAGGACATGTGCCAACTTTTATATCTCTACTTCTGTGACCTCACGTTTACCATGATCTTATAAACATCGTTTACAGACAAGAAGTAATTTCTTTTTTTTCACTTTTTATTATATTATTGTTGTACTGGGAGTATATTGTGACATTTACAAAAGTTCTTACAATATACCACAGTTGAATTCACTCCCTCCATCATTCTCCTTTATTCTTCCTTCCCCCCATTCCTGGGAAGAAGTAGTTTCATTCCTTAAGTACTTTGAAGTACGTAGAAAAACATACAGGAACTGATCATAATTTATTCCTCTGATGAACTGCACAGAGACAAATATTTACTTTTATTATTTAGCAAACACACAGTGAGTGACAAATATTTACTTTTATTATTTAGCAAACAGTGAGCTCACTGTGTTTCAGGTACTGTTCTAAGTGTTTTATAAATATTAACTAGTGCAATCCTCATAGCAATGCTATGAAGTAGGTACTATTTTTTTCAGCAGCTTTATCTATATGCTATAAAATTCACCTATTAGAAGTGTACCATTCAATGATTTTCAGTAGACTTATACAATTCTGTGGCTATTACCATGATCCAGTCTTAGGATTTTTCCATTGTCCCAAAAGTTACCCTTGTGTTAGTTTGTAGTCAATCCTATTCCCACTCCAGCTCCAGGAAACCACTAATATGCTTTCTGACTCTATAGAGTTGCGTTTTGTAGACATTTCATATAAAGGGAATTATATACAATATTTGGTCTTTTGCATCTGGATTTTTAAGTCTAGCTGTAATGCTTTCGAGTTTGATACATGTTGTAGTATATATTAGTAGTTTTCTTTTTAACTTTCTATTGTTGAAAAGTATTCCATTGTATGGCTATACCATATTTTGTTTATCCATTCACCAGCTGATGGATGTTTGAGTTATTTCCAGTTGTTGGTAAATATGAACAGTGCTGCTGTGAATATTTACATGAGTCTTGGTGGGGAATGTATGTTTATGTTTTTTAGTAGGAGGTCTATATCTAGAAGTGGAATTACTAGGTCTGATGGTAAGTTTGTCTAACTTTTTAAGAAATGTGCAGTGCAGACTTCTCCTAAGTGGCTGTTTAGGTGGGTAATATCACTACCATTTCTATTTTATTTATGGAAAAATTATAGAAGTTCATAAACCCAGTAAGTGGCAGAGGTAGCAACTAAACCTCCAAAACCCTAGCCAACCTCTGTGAACCTAACACTAAGCATTGGTGGTCATTTCCTTTGCTTGGAATTGTTTTCAGTTTCCAAGAATAAGCCGTGCCTCTTTTCACTTGCCTGACCTTGGTTTCAGAAATGTTAGAGAATATGTCATTCAGTTCTACCTGTGGGGATTAGTGCTGTAGGAATTTCTGTGATGTTATTTTCCTTCTTTGCTTGTAAGGTCAATCCCTAAGCAAATTTCAGCCTGCTCAAGTATTTTTATTTTTGTACTCTCTCTGTGAGAAAAATGAACGAACCTAGACAGTGTTTTCAGCTGAGATTTGTAAGCTCTTCAGTGACCAAATCCCCTTTCTTGGGCCAAGAATCCTCTTCTTAGCACAAAACAACATTCTGTCTACTGATTTAGTGTATCTGCCTGGTGAATTTCTTTCTAACACAGCAGCTGGTATCCTGCAGTGCATATGCCAATGACAGTGGGTGGGCTGAATGTCAGTAGCTTGAGAGCCAATTACTCATGGGATCTTTTGCCTTTGGCTGGTAATTTCTTCCTTCTGATTTTGAAGGTTGCCATTGCCATCAGCCCCTTCTGCTATCAGAATTCAGTATGATCACTATGATCCTCAACTGGCTAAGAATTACAAAGAAGACTGCTCCATTCTCTGTGTTTTGAACAAATCAGTGAGGATATGCATCTTTAGGACTTTAGATTAACATACACATGATTGATTACATCATTTGATGTACATGTTGATGACGTACAGGTGACTGTTCTTAGAAATAAACTACCCAGGCCTCTACTAGGGTCTTAGAGTTCTCACAACATATTGTTAGGGCCTGGACATCTAACTTGCTACAAATCATATAGACTAGTAAGAGACAAAATTTTCACGCTAACTTGGCTTCTAACTCTTGAGCTCTATATCATACTGTGCCCTAAGGCCATCGTTCTCCAGAATTTCCTTTGTGAACTTCCAGAGCAGGCAAAGTGTCCCTGATTTGCATTTTGATGCTCTGTGTTCATTATCCTATCATAGATCTTACCATATTACATTGAAATTATTGGTATGTATTACCAAATTATAAATTTCAGCATGAAGGGAAACACGTGTGTTTGTTTTTAACTTCAGGTACAGTCGAGTTAATCCTTCCCTTTTAATTCATAATTCACTAGCTCATACATACAATCCCTACCTCCTCTTTTGTTTTTGAGGCAAGTTCTCGCTTTGTAGCCTACATTGGCCTCAGACTCACCATGTAGCCCAGGGTGGTTTTGAACTCATGATCCTCCTGCCTCTGCCTTCCAAGTGCTGAGATTATAGGGGTGCACCATCATGCCTGGCTAATCCTACCCTTTCTTAAAATCTTATTTTTTTCTTCACTTTTGATCCCCTTACTCATATTCTTACAGCAGTAACAATAACAACAGTTGGCACTTAAAGCCAGGCATTTTATTAACTCAATCGATCCTTACAACAGCCCCATAGAGTACTTACTATTGTTAGCTACTGTTTTTCATACAAAGAAACTGATGTACTGAGAGGTTATGGAACTTGCTCAAGGTGACAGAGCAAATTGGTGGCAGAGTCAGGACTTGAACCGATTGTGCTCTCGGCTATGAACATTGCCTCCTAAAACGTATAGTATTGTTTTGCATGTGAGGTGTTGTCATAAACATAAGTGGCATTGGACTACGGGTTTTGTTCCGCTGCTCATATTTTTTACCCAACATTTTCCCGACATTGCTATGGACATATCTAGTTCACTGCTTCTAACTGTGGCATAACATTTTACCCTGGCCATTCACCATACTTTATTGACCCATTCAAATTGCTACCTTCATAATGATTTAAGGAAATTCTTATCTGTGTTCCCTCATGAATTTATGCTAGAGTTTCTCCTGGGAACATATCCAGGAGTGGATATTTGTGTCAAAGGGTATATGAATATTTTATTTTGCCAGGTGCTGACAAGTTGCTGTCTATCAAGGTGCTGCCATCTGACACTCCTGCCAGCAGTATCACGATTTCCTTTCTTCATGTTTTTTTTTTTTTAATCAATGTTTGGTAATTTTTGGCTGTTCCAAGGAATGTCAAATGTTGCAATAGTCTCCTTATCCCTGGGGAATATGATATGTTCTGGGATTTTGAAACTGTAGTTGATACTGAGCCCTAGATATACACTATGCTGTTTATGAAAAAGCTTAATTTATAGATTTGGTACAGTAAGAGATTGACAACAATAACTAATGATGAAATAGAACAAGTGTAACTATGTGCCATATAAAAGTTATGTAAATGCAATCTCTCTCTCTCTCTCTCTCTCTCTCTAAATATCTTATACTGTACTCATCATTCTTCCTGTTGACTGCAGGTAACTGAAACTATAGAAAATGAAGCTGAAGATAAGGATGGCTGTACCTTATTGTTATTTTAATTTACACATTTTTGGTTACAAGCAAGCATGAATACCTCTCCTGTTTGCCATTCAATTTGGTTTCCATGGCCTGCTTATATTTGTGTGTATATGTGTGTGTGTGGTGTGTGTGTACCAATTTCTGTGTATAGTATTATTATTGGTGTCTTACATCATTTAGATATTATCAGTACCATCTCTGGCTATCACCTATGTTTTGCACTGAGTGGAAATCCAATCAATCTTTGCCTTATGATTTGAGCTTTTAGGGTCATATTTAATAAGACCCTAACCCATAAGTTGATCACAGAGTTATTCTATGTTTTCTCGTATTAGTTTTACAACTATAATTTCTACATTTAAATCTTTTATCCATTTGGATTTGCCTTTAGGTAAGTAAAAGGATGGGACCCAACTTTGTCTCCCTCCAAATAGTCTAATGTCCAGTACCATTTAATAGTCCATCCTTTACCCAGTTATATGTAGTTTGCCTTTATCATATATTCCCATGGATAAATGGGAACTAATTTTCCTCTTGTCTTAGTTCATAACTTAGGATGCCTCAATATCTGGTAGATATATTGCCTATTCAAGAACTCCTATTTATGTAAGTTTCAGAGCTAAGTCATTGGATTCATCCAAAAATAAATATTTTATTTCTAGAAAAATCTAGTGAAGTCATTGATTGTAAATTCCTTGCTTCTGTATGACTCTTATTTGCCTTTGCATCCTCTATTTGTGAGATACTGTATCTATATGTGATACTGCCCCACACATACAGCAAAATGTGTGGTAAATACATACAGAACTGGGCTTGTTGAACTAATTTATGATCTTTTTGCAGTGATTAGGTGGGATAGGAGCCAGAAGAGGACAGAAACATCAGGGAGTTAATCCATTCAGGAATAGATGTGACTTTGGTTTTCATTCTTAAAACTTATGAAGACTAAGACTTCTTGATTGAGAACAGCTTCCATATAGCACTTTAGAAATGGCCACACACCACAGCCAATAGCTGGATTATCTGTGAAATTTCAAAGGAAAATATGAATATTTTCACAGGGACTATTTTACAAAGGATAAAATGTGGTCCATTAATTCATATAAACAAATTGTGGTTTGTTGAATGTTGAGTTGCAAATACCACTGCAGAAAAAGTTTGTGCTTCAAAAAATGAGGAGGTTGCCATCTAGTGGCCATGAATCCAAACACCACCATTGTCTGAATAATAGGACACACTGTAGTGCTTACCAAGTTAGGAACAATTCTAAGAAGTTTTCATATTACAACAATTACCTCATGAAACAGAGATTATTATTACATGTATTTTTAAAATATGAGGAAATAGAGTGTGAGATGCTAAACCACTTACCAAAATTACTGAGTTAATACTGTGCTAAAAGCAAACTGCAACTCTAGAGTCAATATATTGGAGGTTTCAACTATTCACCCTGGAAGGAAGAAAGAGCAATGTTCTGGAGTTGTCTCCAGCCAGCTAGAGAGCTATGCATCTTCCAACATCTCATTCAAAGCCATCCTGTTGTCAGTCTGAATTCCATCATGGTTGGAGTATTTACACAGTGGAAATCAGAAAACTACACATCTGGCATCCCAAACTGAGACAGATTAGAGAGATCCACCTCTCCCTGGAGCACTGGGGCAGGATTAAATGTTGTTAAGAGTATGTTGAATAGTTAAATCACTGTTAATATTTATTTTAATGTTTATTTTTCCTTTAAATAATCTAAAAATTTGGGGGTTAGGGTGATTTGACCCCCTAATTGTTAGACTCTTCCTTAGTGATCCAGCAGCTTTGAGTGAAGGACTCTCAGCCAAGAAGCTATCCAGACTACCCGTGTGCCAGCCCAGGTGCTTTGAACACTCCACAGACACCTTGAAGAAGCTACACTGCAACCATGGCCGCTTGCTGCTGAGGCACAACTCTGGCTCCAGAAAGCCCTATTCCCAGCCATGATTGTTTCAAAGACCTTACATGAGACTTTTTGCCATCACAAGCTTTAATGAACTCTAAATGACCTTGAAGCCAGTTCCATCCAGGCTAAAGGGAGAGCACTTCATCTGGTGGCTAGGCAGGAGGCACATGATTGGTGCAAACACAGTTCTCCATTTACATGAAGGTCTACTATGATTGGTGCAAACACCCCTGCCACACCTCCTTTCTGGTTACATAAGCAGGCTGTTCAGCTCACTTTTTTTGTGTATGTGGTACTGGCTATTGAACTCAGGGCTTCATGCTTGCTAAGTAAGTGCTCTACCACTTGAGCCATATCCCCAGTCCTTTTGCTTTTAGTTTTTCAGATAGTGTCTTGTGCTTTTCCTTGAAGTGGTCTTGAGCTGTGATCCTTCTATCTCTATCTCCTGAGTCGCTGGCATTACAGGTATGCCCAGTCTTTCAGATCGCTTTATAAATTATCTGGGAACATCTGCCTGTTGCCCCCTAGTGTTGTAACAGTAAGCTTTTTTTTTCATTGCCTACATTTTTAGTGACAAACTGAGCTGGTAATACAAAGAGAAGGTGGTAGAAGTGGCAGCAGAGTGATAGCTGCAGCAGTGGCAGCAGTGTCATTAGTGATTAGATGGCGGCTGAAGAATTAGAGAGAGCAGCCAGGGAAGAAAAGACTGGGGAGCAGAGGTGGCAAGACAACAAGGGATGGTGGAATTAGAGAAGATGAGACGGCAGAGAGGCAAAGCTAAAGAAAGATAGAAGGCTGTGAGGAGCCAGAGAAGAGAAACTGCAGGTGGTGGTCACTGGAAGAGTTCTAGGGAGCTGCCAAGCCTTAAGAGCTGAGGGTCTCAAACATCCTAGGCTGGAAAGCTGCAACACTTGCTTGACACTGTAGGGCTGAGGGTCCCAGCCCTACAGCCCTACAGCCTGTGTGAGAGCTGTGATGCCAGAAGGTGCCACCTCTTGCTGCTTGCTGTTGTCACCAACTGATGCTGGAAGCTGGAGGATTACAATAGCCATTAAGTATTAGGATCACTGGTGATTAAACCCAAAACAATGAGCCTCCAACCTGAGTGCTTAGAGCCATGAATCTCTGGCTTCTAAAGCCTGGAGCAATAGGCCCCCAACTCTCAGGGCTTAGATGTGCAAGCCTCTCATTCTGTCAGTCTAGCTTCTAGGTCTTGGACACTCACAGGCCTTGAATGGCTAGCACTGGAAGAGCTTCTCACCTACCCATGATTCTTTCCTGGATAGAGCAAAAGGACCCTAGCCAATTGTTTGGTAATAAAACTAAAGGGAAGTTGGAGTTAAAAGGGATCATGAGACTAGTGAAAATCTTTCTGGGGAAAGGTGATTTAAAGAGAAGAGGCCAGAATAGAAGTGCAGAGAGATGAAGAGGTAGAAGATACGTTTAGTGAGAGATAATGATGGAGAAGGGAAGAGAGAGAGAGAGAGAGGGAAGAGAGAAAGAGAGAGGAGAAGAGAAGGCTCTGATGGCTTTCCAGTTTTCCTGGAGCCCCGTCATATTTTCTGCAAATACCTGAATGAGGCTCCATGACAGCCACTGAATCATTTTAATAATTTACTCTTTTAGTTTTGCTGCTTTGAGTTGATTTCTATTTTTTTTGCACCCTAATGATCCATGTTTAAGACAATATCAAAGTTAAGTTAGAGGAAATATATAGATTTTTACCAGAAGAATGACACATTTTTTGGTATATTATAGAGTGTGCTTCAAAGATGGACCTTGGAGCCTAATTAATTTTAATCAGAACTAAGAATTTAGCTAGAATCAAAAGAACCCACAAAATCTCTTGGGCTAAGGCTACTAGAAATACCTGAAGCATAACAACCTCCTCCAAAAGCCTTCAGTGGTTGGTTCTGACAAAAAGTTGATGGATGTCAAGGCTGGGTAATAGATACAAAGTGATCATATGTTGGGAACCATGAGCCGATATCTGACAAGGTCATTGCAGCTTAGCAGGATCCTGACAAGGTCAGAGACTGCAGATGCATCACATCTCTCACTGGGATTTTGAGGGAACATTGAGTGCACCCTTTGTCTGGAGGAAAGAAATATTAACTGAACGTATTTGTTTATGAAAGGTCAGGAACAGGGTGACATGTCCTTGGCAACCAGGCCCGGGTTTTGTATATGTGAAACTAGGTGAAACTAGAAGGGTCAGGGTTTTGTTTATGAAACCAGGGAGTTTGAAGTGAGGAGATTGTTTTTCAGGTAGAGGGCATGTTTCCCAGGCATAGAAATTCTCCTTGCATTGACTAACTTCCTTCTCTGTACTGCTTATAAGCCTAATGCAAAAATAAAAAATTCGCCAGTTGGTCATCAGACTTCTGGAAGGCAGCTATGCTCACCACTGCACAGCCAACGCCGCACAGGTCATTAGCCTTCTGGTCTTCTCGATTTGTGTCTGGACTGTTCATTCCTTTCCTGAGCCCTTTTGGGTCAAGAACCTCTGTGATCCTGGCAATCATTGTACTATTTATTCTGCTTTCATGTATTTTTGAAATATATTTCCAAAATTAACGTAAAAAAAGACCCAACCAATCAAGATCTCTGAGTGTATTTAGTAGAGTGTATAAAATAAAATATCAAGAGCTGCCAGGAAAGGTAGACCTGAGGTAGGCTGTGGATGCTTTGTGTACGAGTGGGAAGGTCGATGGGTAATAGGAACTCTTTGAAGGATTTGAAGCAGGTGGTGTAAGTGTGAGTGTGAGAGTGCACATGGGTAGTTCAAGTGTACGTAGGTGCGTCTGTCTCCTAATCATAAAGGATTGGATCAGGAGTGAGTAGCACAGCTGTAGATAAAAGGTCATATTTGAAATCTGAATATAGCTTTAGTCATTTAGATGGTGCTATGGTGACTGCCTATTCATTTTTCCAGAACCGGAGGGTTTTCTGGGATGTGGAACTTTCAGTTTTAAAATCTGGGTAAAGGGTACAAATGGAGAATGACTTCTGTGTTTGAAGGGTGTGTGATGGATAAAGAAACAGGAGAAAAGCCAGGCAGCTGAGCAGATCTGTAAGACAAGAGTGGAGAGATTTAAAACTCAGGCCACAATGTTAAAATAAAAATAGATTCTTCAGATCAGGACTTACCAGACACAGTTTTTAGTTACTTGGACTTTGAAAACAAAAACTATCAGGTACCATGAATATAATCAGTGCCCAAAATATAAATTGAATTCTTATTCTTGAATGTTAGAATACAAGTATAGGAACTCATGAAAGGTAAAATGCAAAGACAAAGGCCTTGTAATTATCAATTTGATTAGTTAAGAAGAGGTTAAAGCAATCTCTGGCAGTGTTTGGACTTGAGGCAAGCTAGAAGTAGGAAAAGTTTGGGGCTCATGTAGGATGCTGGGGATGGTCTAGACCACCCTCACCTGGCTGGGAACCACCCATGCCCCTCCCCACTCAGTTCATTATTGGGTGGGAACCTCCTAGGCCTGCCCTACCATGCAGTAGTCTAGGTTTTAAAGGAACCTGAAAAAGAAAAGCATTCTTTCTCTGACAGCAGATTCCACCTGCACCCACTATACCTCCTTCTTCTTCCCTTTCCTCCCCTGGCAGAACAGGTGACTCCCCTTTTCTCAATAAAGCTATCCTACCTCACCCATCTACATGCTTTGCTTGATTTTTCCATTTGGAGCACAAAAAACCACAGACTGCACCCAGCACCGTTAATATTTGTGGTGAGCCAGCCGGGAGAAACTGACTGGTGAGATCCCAATATGATATCTCTGTCAGTCTTTCTTTCAATCCATGTTCCTCTGTCCTCTGGTACCACGCCTCGCCTCACCACCTGATGCTTCAGAACCAAACACCGCTTATGGCTTGGGTGGTAGGGGACCCTCATGCTGGGGCACGCACCAAATGCTCAGGACCTGTTTGGAGCCCTGACACAGATGGACCGCACCCTAACTGGCAGGATGCAACATTGGCCATCAGGACTTGTGAGCCCTGCAAGTATCCCAAGGCACAGGATTCATGTCCAAGTGTCCTGGTCCTGCCCCCAGGAATGGACCACATTAAAAGCTAGCTGCTCCTTCCCCAACCCTTAATCCCCTCCCCACATCCTTTCTATCGCTGCCTTTCTATCGCTGCACTGTGGGAGACTCTACTCCAAGGCCTTTAACCCCCACATAGCTGGGAACAATTAGAAATGGCCCCACCGTTTGGGCTGAGCTTCTCCGCCCCCTCCCTCATCTTTCTATTCTTTTTTTTTCTCCCCCAACTGGCAGTTTTAAAACAACAAATGGGAGGCACGCCTTGGTCAGCCCATCCAGTGATTTAAGAAAAAAAGCCTGCCCTGGGAAAGCACGGCTGCTCAAAAAATGGGGGAGGGAGCCGTGCAGACAGGGAGCAAATAAACTGCTACCTGTGGGGTGGGAGGCTTTCATGCCCTCTGCAGTCACCCCCCAGAGCAGGGAGGGGACATAAAACTACAGATTTTACACCTATCAGGAAACACAATAGCGGCAATGGAGCCTTGCTGCCCCATCCTGAGTGCAGCGTCCAGGCCACCGTGGGCACCTAGGGACGGATGTCCACACAGGGCTTTCCGGGACACCCCTTGGGGTGGGTACACACATCATGGCACAGGCTGTGTGGTTTCCTGGCTGGCCACTTGAGGAAATTATGCCCGCATTTCACTACGATGTCGGCACACAGTTACTCAGTTGACTCGAGGTAACCGTGCCTGTGCTTCACTGCATCCCAGACGGCTGGTCGAGACAGCCACACAGACTGGAGGCCATGTCTTTGGAGGGATGGAGTGGGCTGCCGCAGGCACAGAATCCCCCCAGACGTTTGGCACCATTCGGCAGGGCCTCTGGGCCTGCAGCCCGGGGGTGCGATCCTCCAATTCCTCCCCTTGGGTCTACCCCAAGGCACAGGCCCTGCCCTGCTTCTCAGCGCGGGTTGGAAACACATGGCTGCCTGGCCAGCCATGGAGCAACAGAGACCACAGAGGTGGCGGCAGTGGCGTATGTGCTGAAATAGTTACAGCCACGCCCGTACCATTACAAAGTGGGCTGCAGCACTTGCGTGTCCGCCGGGGCGCTGCGTCAACCGGCAACCTCGGTCCAGCAGCCTCCAGCTGAAAAGGCTCCCAGTGCCTGAGCTGGCTGAGGGGAAATGCAAAGGCAGGGCAGCCCCACCTCAGTGGGGAGGCCAGGGGAGCTGGCACCGGGGACAAGGTGGATGAGGCGCCACCTCTGGTGACCAAGGTCCCATGCTAACCAAACCTCCTTCTTCCTATCTGCAACTTTCTCTGTCATCTTTCTCCGATCCACTGTCTTGCCCACCTACTGCCATGCCTGTCTACCCTAGTAACTCTATCCAAAATCTCGCCCATGCTCACCTTACCCCCATAGCCTACGGGGGTCCCAGAAACGCCCACGCCAAGGTCACACTCCCTTGTCCAAGGGCTAACAAGAACTTGTCTGCCTATCTTAGCCAGAGATTCTAAATTCCATTCAAAGGTAAAATCTAAATTAACATATAGATTACATCTGTGTAGCTGTGGTGTTAACTGTTGCTGTCCTTAAATGTTAGATGCATTTAAATTCTCTAAAGCATGTTTTCTAAAATTAAAAACAGTGCCATTTAAGGACTTAACATTTGTCATCCATAAAGTATATCTATAATAAGAAAAAAAGCATTGTAACTGATTTAAAATTCATTTACTCTAAAGGCAAAATTAAGTGAAAACTTTATTAATACAAGGTCATCTTCTTACACCAAAATATAGTTCTAATTAAGGCTGTCCATCATTATTATTCTAAAATGTGATATATAATAAACCTTTTAAAACATTCTAACCGTAACTGTTCTCTGCTGATAAAATTAGGCTTATAGCCAATTGGTTAAAGAAAATGGGTTTTTATATGTGGACATTTTAAATAGACAATTTAATTAGAGGTTTTATTAACAATTAGTTATTTTTGTTTTAAAGTTAATAATTTTTTTTCTTCTTAGCTCAAGTAGTATGTCAAATTCTAAACTTGTTTAAGTTCCTTCCAAACTGTGGATCTGTAAATGGTTGGGTTCTACAGGGTTTAGATTCTTGGCTTTCTAGGTAATAACAATGCCAATTTATAAGAAAACCCAGGATCTAATTATAAATACCTGGAGTAAACTGGACACTAACAAAACCTTTTAAATCCTACCTTAACTTACTTCAATTTATCTGGTCTTTTCATTAGCATGCCTAACACATGGACATGTGTCTCTCAGAGGGAGATGTCTTTTATTCCTATAACATACTGCTATTTTGAACCTGTATGTTGCATGTAACATGTCTTTGTGTTCCATTTGAGAGACCCATTGGAGAGACCATTTGGTCACAGGAAATGCCACCATGAAGGAGCCACTATGTGTCCAGCACCTTCCACTCCTTAAGAATAGGAAACTCATGGGTGATGCCATCTTGCCTTACTCTAGGAAAATTATAACTGACTTGTGGTTAAAATTCTCTAGATTAATATAATTTCTTTACATTTTGTTTTTACTGTATTAATCTGTTAAGGATTGGGCCAAAAAGAGAGCATTTATGCTAAAGATCTGTTATAAACTACTTAGGAGTCTAGCTGACTAATCTTCTAAAAATAATGACAAAGAAATGGTTTAAGAGTGCACTCTGAATTCGTGTGATTTTGTGTGTTTTCTGTATGTTTTTATCTCCTACCAATTGTGGCCACTTAATATTTACTTTTTTGAGTTCATTATGTGCACTTATATTTTTCGGCATGCCTAGGTTGTAACATCTATGTGTCTGTGTGTGTGTTTTGATGCTTTAGGATGGTTCTTAAGCTACTTTTATAAAGTTAATGTGCACAACTGTCTCAAAGGTTATCTAAAGTTCTAATCCCAATCAGGCCTAATTATTTCTGCCTTAGGAATACAGAAAATTTTGTAAACAATAATCTCAATCTGTTTTATTCTACCATGAGTGTAATTTACATTTAACGCTTTTATAATTAGGTTTATTGACCCATGTGTCCTCATAGGATGCTATTATTAAAAGATGGCTTAATTTAATTGTCTTCCTAAGTCTTTTAAGTTATAAGGTCACTAAGAGCTTTATTTAAAACAGTGTTATCTAAATTCGGGTTTTTACAAAGGTTATTTCAATATACAAATCAAGGTATTAAAACTTGCAAGTTTATAATTTAAAATTTTCCTAAAAGTTTTCTAAGGTTAAAATTTAAGATACCAATATGTATTTAAAAATTGGTTTCTGTTTTATAAAAATAACTATCAATTAGACTGTAGACTAATATGAAATTTTACCAAAACCAAACAAAAGCTCACCCTCTAGATATAGTAATATGCTTAGCCCCTTATCTCTGTTTCTGTACCTAATTATTGGAGACATTAATCTTAATTGGTTTATTATTAAAAATTATACATGTTCTCCCATTTTTTTCAGTTTACAACTTGACTATAACCTCATGGCCTGATATAAAAACTAACCACAAGTGATGAGTTTGTATCAGTTAAGCTTACTTTGTTCCAATTTGGATTCTGTACTGATCTTAATAGCTCTGATGTTTTAATAGTTTGGTCAACATTCAGGATCAACATCCCATCAAAAAACCCTTGTGGTGGGGTGGATGAGTCTGGCCCTTAGGGGGACGGTTGACTTGGAAACCAGGGTACCCTGCCACTTGCTTATTCCACAAATGTGTGACAGAAACAGGTCAAAGGGACCTGTTTTGAGGCTTTCAGAAGGTTCAAGAAGGACACTTTTAGAGAGTTCTAATTTTTCTCTCTCAAAATGGGAAACTATCCACCTCCCCTTTCCTCTCTCTCACTCTCCACTAGACAGCATAGGGAATTCCACTCAGAAGCCCTTGTGCAGGGGTGGAGTGGTGAATGGATTCTCTCCCTCCCCTTACCCTACCTTCTTTCCACCAGCCAGCATAGTGAAAGCCAACATAGTCATTTGGCTGTATCCTTAAGTGTTGAGAGATGCTTTGATCCTGCTAACCAAAATAAGATGACTAGTTCTCTTCATTGCCCATTTAAGATGATTTACTATTCTTTACATCCTGCTTAAATTAGTCTCATGCCAGACGCAAAAACCTAAGGCATTTTTCCAGTAACACTAAAGAAACTAAGTTAAACTAAGTAAAATTCCTTAAGTGGTTCTAATACTCCTAGAGCCTTATACATGTATCTAAATGTCATAAAATTGTTTATAGCGTTAAAAGGGTGTACATGCAAGCAGCTATAGCTCTTTTATCTAAGATACTTTCTAATAAGGTCTTTGATATTTCTGCTCTTTACTACAGATGCTAAAAGGTCTATCCTTTAGGCCTGATGTTTTAATAGTTCGGTCAACATTCAGGATCAACATCCCAACAAAAAACCCTTGTGGTTGGGTGGATGATGTCTGACATTGATTTGATAAACATCGTTTTATATATATAATATATATATAACATATATATAATTGAGCATCAAAACAGGGGCTATTTAAAATTCCTAACACTGCCTTCCCTTAACCATTGGAAAATTTAGGGTTTTTTATTGAAAGTACTGTATTGACAGTACTGACAACCACTAACTTGTTACTTTACCTAACTAAAATTCAAGGTTTAAGTTGTAATTAGCCATGTTTACTTTAAGTTTTGTCATTACAGTTCTGATCCTTCAAAAACATTTACAGGCAAGCCCATGAAAAATGACTCTGACAAGTGCTTATCCATCAACCAGGGTAGAAATTCTTAAGTATTGGGTCGTTTTGTATTTTCCTTGTAAAACTTTGTAACTGTTACCTACTAACACTTTACAGCAATTTAAAGCACTCAGCACATCCCCATGGGACAAGCAATTACATTAATTAAATTAATTAAGCCCAGACTAAGAGCCACTTTTTTTATATGTATATAAATCTCTTTCTTGCTTAATTTGGCCAAAAAGTTTGCCTTGGCACTAACTTCTGATCCACTTGAGTCTCCCTCCTCTGCGGGACAGAATCTGGCTTTCTGGGAGCACTCCTGCACCAAGGGACAGAACTGCCAAACTGGCAAAATCTTCAGAGATGGCTATTCAGAGGAACAGTTTAAGAGGACGCAACCCCTGAGTGGTCAGTGTCCCCCAACTTCTCAGAGGAACAAGTGGCATTTAGCCACCGGAGACAACTCAAAAGGACTGCACAAATGAGGGGACTTCTCCAGATCCAGATGCAGTCAATTATGCCAGCCCTCTAAAAGCAACCAAAGCAGAGAGTTTTTAAAAAGTGGGGCTCTTACACATGTGTGTTAATATCTAAGCCTTCTAGGCTTTCAGCAAAAGGCAAACTCATGTCTCTGACCAAGGCCTTCCATTTAAACAAAGGCAATACAACTTTCAAAGTTATCTAACTTCTGCTTAAGGAGGCAGTGAGCCTTCTTTCTGAACAGAACTGACTCATTGATGTTTACTCTCTAATTGGACTCACACCTGGTCCCTGGTACACCTGGCCCCTAATGTAGTCAGCCTTTAACTACAATCCAAAATACAGGGCTATCCAAGAGTTAAAAATAGCTACAGGTATAAACACCTATAGGTAAAGTAAACAAAACTCCCTGTCACTTTTCAGAATTACTTTGTCCTTCCTGCTACACCTGGGCAGGGCTCCTTCTGATGCTCCTCTCAGGGTTAAATGTTCAGGTCATGCCTTCTAAATCAGATTTATCTCATCCAGAATAAAAGCCTTTAGGATCCAAATCATGAGGCAACAAGGCTATTGAGCTCTACAAATGAATGAGATCTTCATAAGCAACACAGATCACCAGGAGAAACCTTAACTATGTTGGATTAACAATAATTCAGACACCTTGTGTCCAAATGAATTCCAAGGGAAAGAAATAGGAGAGACAACTTCCTTTTACAGATAGGGTCTGCTGCCCCTTGTTAGCTCAAAGCAGACCCCCCAAAAATAATTGTTTGGAATTTTGTCTCTCAGGGGGAGTTTGAGGCAGGCTAGAAGTAGGAGAAGTTTGGGGATCATACAGGTTGCCTGGGGATGGGCCAGACCACCCTCACCTGGCTGGGAACTGCGCATTCCTTCCCCACTTGTTCATTGGGTGGGAACCTCCTGGGCCTGCCTTCCTATGAGGTAGTGTAGATTTTAAAGGAACCTGAAAAAGAAAAGCACTCTCTCTCTCTGCCAGTGGACTCCACCTGCACCCACTGAGCCCCCTTCTTCTTCCTTTCCTCACCTGTCGGAACAGGTGACTCTCCTTTTCTCAATAAAGCTATTCTACCTCATCCCATCCATGTGCTCTGCTTGGATTTTCCATTTGGAGCACAAAAACCAGGATCTTGATCCCAGACTGCACCAGTGCTTTTAACAGAAGAAGTCAAACACTTGGGAGATGTTCCTGTGGGTGAAATTCAAACTGTCACTGGAGGAAGAAACAACCAATCAGTGAAATCCCATGTAAAGTCTATAAAAAGTCAGTTTCAACCCCATATAGGCACAGCAGTGAGGGCTAGCTTTGCCTATCTGCCCACCATTTTCCTTTCTTCTAATAGTGTCCTAATAAATCTGTACTTTCTCTTACTCTCCCATCTTGGTAAATTCTTTTATCAATCTGCAACTTTGAAATCCATGGCATTTTCCTTTTTTGTGTCTGTAGGACTCACCTTTGGTTTTATCTCTTCTTGATATTTCCACATATTCAACAAGTGCAAATAAATGCTCCCCACTTTTACCTCTGGTGCCATTGCTTGCTAGGGTCTGCTCGAGTGAAGAGGGCCTCTTGATAGGTTCACAGTCAGTGAAAGGGTTGGGGGTGAGGACCAAGCCATGGCCCTATTATCTTCAATTTCAGCATATGATGTAAAATTCCGCTTCTCTCATCTATATGCCCACAGAACCCCTCTGGCAGAAGTTCCATTTCTCCAGAGGAGCTAGGTTATGCTGTGATGAAAAGGAAGAGAGAGGCTACAGAGTCTTGTACAGACCAACCTTTGGGTGACTAGTTTGACTTTTCCAAGGCATTTTCTGGGCCTTTGAATCCAAAGTTGAGCAATTTTTTTCTCAGTGCATTTATGTGTAAAGTGTGAATTTTGGGTGCTGCTATTCCACTGAGAATCATATACCACCTCTCTTCCCAATGAACATTTCTATTACTCTTGGTCCCAGCTGCATGGAGGTTTGTAATCTTATCATCCAGCAACTGGTTTGAATAAATGATGGATTCATTTGCAGTTTCTCAAGGCTCTGGGCAGGAAATGCAAATGGAAGCTTTCCCTAAGATGGGATGAGTGTAATGGGACCTTTTTTTATTTTGCATTCTTGGTCTCTGATGAGGATCTCTGAAGATGCTCAGTGGAAAATGCCTTTTTTTCTCAGGCCTGCTCTAAATGGCCCAGTAAGAATAAGAAACAAGCATTCTGCCCTGAGTTTCCCCCTCCCCATGGTGAAGGAGATAAAAAGAGGATGGTCAGAACTTTAAAACCTTTATTTTGGAGGTTAGAAGTTTTAATTGTCAGTTGTTTAAGAGCCATCTGGGCTAAGTGTGCTTAGTGTGTGTGACGTCCTGGGTTCAGTCCTTTGCACTACACGCACACGCGCACACACACACAAAATCCCTGACTCCTCCACTGAATATTTCCCACATTGTAATTTAATCAATTTTTCCTTCCCAGTCTGTGTGCTTGCTCCTTGAGGGTGAATTTTTATTGACTTTAACTTTGGATTAATGAATACATTTTTGTAGACTAAATACCGGCACCAAACTTTGTGTGGTGGTTTACGGTTTATTATACCCTTATACATTATTTCCTTTGAGCCTCCCAGCAACCCTTTGAAGTAGATGTTATTGTTACCAGATAAGGGTGAGGGGGTTCCTTCAGCTCCCCTGTTTCCATGCAAAATCACAGATACTTGAGATGCACATGTGAAAAGAATTTCAAGATGTCTTACAACAGGGAGTCATACAAGGTGAGGGTTTTGTCAAGGATTTAGTTTAGTGTAACAGGATAAATTAAGGAGAAGTGAGGAAAAAAAGGGAGAAACATTTCCTGATTCCCATGCAGGAAATGAGAGCAGACTCAAAGTGGCAGTTCATATTTGTAATCTTTATACTTTCTGAGCTGGGAGAATACACAGGGTCAAGTGGTCACCGTGTTTATCAACCCATAATCATTAGATAGTGGTTTTGGGTGGCTAAGATAAGTGCTGTTTATTACTTTAAAACACAGGTGTGTGATTTAGACCTAGAGAAAGCAGAGGGACAATAAGGCGTTTTCAGGACTCCTTTTGCTAGACATGCCTTTCATTCTTTCTGTCCCTCCACAGAGGACACTTGCCATTTCTTGACATTTCAAAGAGAAAGGCAGATGCAGATAGCCCCTTTGTGACTCCCTGTTCTTGTAACTTAACATCTAAAAGGAGGCTGGGGGGTGGGCTAGCTGCTATGGCTTTTTAGTTTTTACTTCCTCATTCCAATGTCTGAATATGGCCCTTTTTAATATTTATTAAAAATAATATAATTTCCCTCTCTTTTCATCTGTGTCACATAATTATACAATAAGCTAACTTGTTACTTAGTCATCTGAAAAGAACATAAAAATGCAAGCCTTGCTGATGCATGGATGACATGCGCAGGAATTTCAGGTGCTCAGGGTTCTTGAGCCTACTCTGAGAATGAAAGCAAAGGCAGACTCCAACAGCAGAGGTCAGAAAGATTTTATCTGTAGAGAGGAGAAGAGAAAGAATGCATATTGGGGAATGCAGGGGGACCTGGAAACTGGCGATCCTGGTGATCCCATGAGTGGGTTGGTTGGGGATTGGGTTTTATAGCCTTTTTTGCATTGCCTGAGAGCAGAGATGTCTCTCGGGTACAGACAGAGGTTTCCTGGGAAGGAGAGGTGTCTCCTTGACGACTTATCACCTTTTGGGACCTCCTGCAGTCTGTCCTTCAGGAACTGAAGTCTTCAGGTCACCTGCCCTCCATTTTCCACCTACCTACAGATAGATAAACTGCTGCTGATCCCATGACCACCTTCTGCCCAAGTCTATGGGACTGTAGAGGCCTTACCCTACATGTATCTGTCTGAGTCTGGGTAGGCTGTGTCCTTTCTCTCGTCTGGCCTACTTTGAATGCCCTCATTCTAGACACTGCCTCTTAGCCTCAATTCCTTTCTTTTTACAATAGGAAGCACTAACATGTATTGACAACTTAGTCTGGACCAGACACTGTGATATACACTTCATTTCATTCATCTCTTAGAATGAGGTTATGCTAGGAGATAGATTTTTATTATGATTCCCATTTTGTAGATACAATAATACACCTTCTACTGTGAGGTTCTTCTCTGGAGGTCTGCTCACTGCTGAGCCACACTTAATCTCTTTGGATTGTCTTTAAAACCACATTTCTTTTTTTTTGAAGATTTTATTTTACCACATTTCTTTTATTTTCTTCTGAAGAAACAGAGAGAATGGAACATTCACGACACTTTCTTTAAAAAAGTAAGAAAAATCAAAAGAGAGACAAGACAGAATATTAAAACAAATCTGTTTTCCCCCATGGAAGTTGATTGACAAGTTAGCATCCAGACATGGGGAGCACCTTTGTAATGTCACACCCCAAACTGGGAAGTGTCCCACCCAGAAATGTTCCTAAATGGTTTTGGGAGACCTTTGTTTTGCTGTGCACAAAAATAATCCTCAATGGCCTGGTCCAGAACTGTCAGTAGAGAGCTTCTCTCAAACTGAGACTGACCAAGAATGACTTCAACACTCAACACTTTGCACCTTCTCTTTCATGGTTTCTTCTGCTCCAACCCCTCACTCCACATATTTCCTGCCCTTTCTGGGCTATATTCCGGGTTCAAGAACACTTCCATTCTCCTTCTAGAAACAGAAACTTCTGTTGGTTGAATGTGCTATCTCTTCCCAGAGGATACCTGGGAATTTCTCTGAAACTTTTGCCTGTCTGACAGTAGGCAACTCCTCCCAGGTTTAAAAGAGGGTGCAGTGAGCTCCTATAGCCTTCAGCCTTTCTGTCCTCCCTTCTGATTTCTGCTTCCTGAGTATGTAACAAATTTTCACTCCTCTCAACTTTCCTGTAAAGATTTCACCTCTCTCCAGAGGGAATGTGGAAACTGAGTCATATGGGAGGGTTCCCTTTTGCAGTGTCTCTTTTTATCCTTTCTATCCACAATCGCTTCTGATTCCTGCCCTTGGTTTCCCGCTTTCCTCCTCTGGTGCAAGACTTGTTTTAGGTGGATTGAATGTACAATTTATTTTCCCTTATGTTTATATCCTGGGATCTCAAAGTAAAGGACACATGAGAGAATAAGAAAAGAGATTTCCTTTAGAGTAAACTCAAAGACAAGCAGAAACCACAGTGGAATTTTAGCAGACACTGAGGGAGTTGGAAGGGGAAGATGATATTGGGTTGTGGGACAACCTGGTATCCTCAAGTCACAGACTAAGGGGTACCAATCTAGTCCTCACTTGTGGAAAATTGGCCAGGTGTGATGGAGGAAAAAGCAAACCCTCTGCTGCTGTGCTGGGCCTTCTAGATTGGAATTCCTCAACAACCAAAATCCCCTTAGCTTCCCCACATGGTTTATAAATATTGAGAGTAACTTTGTGGGTACAGAAATCCTTCACACTGTTACTGTCCACCTCACCCTGGGGACTGATGAAAAGGATCATGTAGAGTTTGCAAGGTGGTCCAGCAAAGATATGGGAACAATAGCTAGTCAGGCTTTGCATTCACGTTATTTAGTCCAGCAGAGTGCAATTTTTGTTTTCATTTAGGACTTCTGTTGAAAACCAGCTGATTTGAAGACTTAGCATTTCTGGATATTCAGTTCAGCTTTAAGGCTTTATGAAAAAGAAGAAAGAAAATTGGAACATTCATCTAGTTGGAGGCAGGGCAACATACAGCATGGCAATATACAGCATTGAAAGGATGTTATTCTTGAAGCTGTCTACTTGCTGCCTTGACTCTTGCAAACAATGAGATGATTTTTCTCCATAGTAAGCACAGAGAGAGGTTATCCATTTTGTTATCTCATTGTGGTTCATATTAATGTAATGACAACTTCAAATCAACTTTTGTTATCTATTCCCCATCATTCATTAGAGTGTACTCAGTGAGTATGGGTGTCTTTTTTTTTTTTCTTAACTACAATGTATTATACTTGTAGGGAGCTTGCCTAGTGTGTGTAGAGCATTGGATTCAATCCCCAGCACTATAAAAATAGTAATAAATTACAAAACTTAAATGTAGATTCTAAAAGTTTCATTAAAAAGGAACTTACTAAAAACACAACACAACAATATACTTCAGGTTTTTGTGTGAGGGAGGTTGACCTGGGGGATTTGATGGTTTGTTTTAAATTTTCTCTCTCATACTCATTAAATTTACAGTGAGACTTTAAAAAAATGTATTATTTGGGGAAAAAAATGTTTCTCTAGTCTTCAGGAGTTAGAACGAAACTTCAGAATCTAGTTTGTCTTATTGTAACAATAATACTAACCTTAAAGAGTCACATAAATAATGTATCACTCAAGATAACTACCAAAACTGTATATTTCATAAATATTTTGCTTCTAATTAAATAAATTCCAAGCTGTTTGAACTATAAAAGGTTATACATGATGTATATGATTGAATGAATATATGTATATAATTTTTTTTTACAGTTCATAAGTATAAGGAATTCTCTCTGCAACATGTGTGTGAGCCAGGACCTCAGAATTTAGTTTTTGCTACCAACCTCTGATTTTCTTTCTTTTTTTTGTTGGGACTAGGAACTCAGGGCCTCATGCTTGCTAGACATGTACTCTCCCACTTGAGCCACTCTGCCAGCCCTTTTTTGTGTTAGGAATTTTTGAGAAAGGCTTTTGTGAACTATTTGCCCAGAAGGAAGCAAGAACTGGTAAAACAAGAGGTGCAGGTGCTACTGCATTGCCACAGAGTTGAGTGCTAAGCAAAATAGACGCCTACTTGCTGTGGCCACTTTCTGCTTCCTGCTCATTTCCCTCTTTTTCCTTCATTCTTCTCTTCTCGTGTTATTGTCCTCCTCCATTTGGTCCACATTCATTGACCGGCCACTTCTCTCCCTGTTACTCTCTGCTTATTTGACTCTAAAGAACTCCTCTACATTATTGGTCTTTACACACTCTCACTTTTTCATCACTATCTTTGGAAATTCCTATAATTTGGATGGCATTTTATCACTCCACTAATAGTACACATGGCTTCTGTTTAGCCTCTTTCTTCACACTTCACTTGCTCTGGGTCTGCAGCACTTAATGATTTTGTCCAGCACTTACTAATTTTCTTTCCTGAAAACTCCCCAACCCCCCTTTTTTGTAGGACTTCTGTCTTTCTCTCCCTCAGGAACTGCATGCTGTGCTTCTTATAGGCCTTCTTTGCCCTAAGTATTTATTAGTACGGTGTCCAGAGTTAGGATGGCCATATAATTTTTCACCCAAAAATATCCTTGAGAATTAAAGGGTGCTCAACTGGCAACAGACAATAAGCAGAGCTTGTCCCAGGCAAATTGAGACATATGGTCCATAAGACTCAGGGGGTAGGGACAGTGGAGAAGAGCTTGGGGCCAGATACAAATGAGCCTAGTTCAAGGAGCTTTCTTAAATCCATCTTCAAATTGCTTAGCTACTTCTGCTTAGAATCTCAAGTTAAAGTCAGCTTCGCATTCTTGAAAGAATCCAGTTACCTGAGAAAGGTGTCATGGCAGATTTGGGAGAGAAAAATGAGTGAAGAAAAAAAGTCTAGGTAAGGAAAAGTCAGAGCTGTTTGACCCAGATATTGTAATACTCCCTGGGTTCCAGTCATTGGGCCTGTCCTTTAAAGTAAAGATGAACTTGGTGCTGAAACCTTATCCAGGCTCTTCTCAGCCCAGGGTTTCTCAAGATTAAATGCACTGAGTGGCCAGCTGGGTAGGCAATCATGACAAATGTGCACAATATGTTCCAGAAACTGTAGGTATCAAAGATGCTTGACAAAGAAATAAATTGAGCAAGTGCATTGATAATGTAGAGAATGAGAGAGTAGCTGGTAGATTTGATGGCCCCCAAGTGGGCCTCCATACTGGGGTCCCTGGAGCCTGTGGCATTGTTTTCCATGTTCTGAGTGTGTCTCTTGAGAGAGAAGATCAATAGAGTAGCTGCCAGGATGAACATGGTTAGAGGAACAAGGACCCCCATGTAATACAGAAAAGCCAGGCTGATCAGATTGGTCTCAGAGATGTACTTCTTCTCAGTGGAGTTAGAGAAAGGGACAGGAATGGAAGTATTCACATATGCATTGAAGATGTCTCTAGAGAAGAGAGTGCTCAAGTAGAAGGAAACAAATATTGACAGACTCACAAGCTGAGGCATCAGCTCTATGATTTTCCTCTTCATCATAAAGAACAAAGGGTGAGTAAAGTTTGCAATTTTAAGACAGTAGAAGACATTAAGCCAGGCAGCAAACCAGAGGTTGGAATAGTTCAGAAACACAGTGACAGCTTTGAATATTATATATATTGTCTTTTGGTTATAAGGGACTCTGAATAGCAGACTGTAAATAATTTCCAGTATTATCCAAATCTGTAGTAAGATCCTGGAAAAACTCAGCATCAGCATAAGGCAGTCACCACTGGGGAGTCTTTTCTCTCTAAACCACTCAGCTCCATATATGGCTGTGATGAAGCAATTCCCAATGATGCCAATGAGGCACTCCATTCCACAGAGTACCAAGGCAAAACCAGTTTTAAACTTGGAAGCATCTTTGTCTGTGGCACCTGTTGTCACTATCGCCATTCTTTCTGACTTGGACTTTCAGGTTCTACACCAAGAATTAGAAACTTCTGTGCAATCCTCGAACACTTCACTCAATGTTATCCTCATTTTTCCCCTTCTGTTAATGGCTATTTTCAATTTTTCTTCATTTGCTTGTCACATGATTGCAAGTTAGAGGCTTGTCATGCAAATGATGAAAGGATCCAGTTACTGGCTTTGTCTTCATTTTCATAAAGACCTATTTGGGGCTTTCAGGAGCTCATTGGTAGACTTTTGCAATGGATGTCTACTACAGCACCTTCATACCTTACTTAAGCACGTATTCACCCGATAGGACAAGAATCTCAAGTTAGGAAGCTCAGTGTTCCATGGCCTTTTTACTTACCTTACAACACCCATGTTTCTTATTACATTACTTGTTAAAACACATACTGCTCCTTGTATCTGCCTTTTCCTGCTTCCTTTCTCTTCTCTCTTATTGTGGGAGTGGTTTTTACTCCTATGGTTATCATGTGTGTGAATAAGACCTTCTCATTAGCTCATGCACAAACATCTTTTACTTACTACCAACTTTCTTCCAGAAAGGCCATCTGTCCTCAAACAGTACACAGAAAAGCCAAAACTGGATGCCATTTAGGTTAATTAGAGACAAGAAAGTCTCCATAGACCCAATATTTATTATGTGTGTGTTAGTTACAATTTACTAAGATCTATGTGAGTATTTCAGTCCAGAATCAGGTAGAGTTAGCCTGGGAAGGCTTTGAAGTGCAATGCTGAGAACATAGTGTTGAAGTTGGGAAATGTGACCAAATGCTGTGACTCAAAATCCAGTTTCTCTCTTCTTAACTCTGACTTATGAATCAGAATGAGTTCTGGAGCACTTTAGACATCAGTATTTATTCTAAATCTACCAAATCAGAATTTGGGAAAGACTTTTCTTAAAAAATTAGATTTGGCAATATTTGTTCTGCATGGTGAATTGGTTGAAGCTGGGTAGTAACTGCTCATTTTAAACAAGGTAAATACTTTTCTGTTTGCTGTGTCTCCTAATTCCTGATACCTTCTTTACACTCAAGCTTGGTGCCAGCTTTCATTTGCTTGTGTGCCTGCCCTGTTGTATGGTGGTAGATGATAAAAATGGATTTCCCCACCCACAAATTAATTTCATTTAAAGTAAAGAAGTTGGATATTTATTATTATAATATTGTGTAGCCAGGCATGATGGTGTGTGTATCTGTAATCTCAGCACTTGGGAGGCTAAGGCAGGAGGATCTCAAACTCCAGGCCACTCTGGATTCTGTCTCAAAAATTGTATCACATTATTAAATCACATTTGGATGAAAATAGCACCAGACAAAGCCATGTATTGCAAAGTTGATGAAACATTGTTTGGAGAAATAACTCATGTAAACATAGAGACTTGTACTGAAGAAATAACTCATGTAAACATAGAGACTTTTATAAGAATGCACATAGCAGCCTTACTTATCAGAGCTAGAAACTGGAGACAGATTGATGGACAAGTTCTGCATTTCCTGTAAGAGGCTCACTTTTTCTGTTAAGTCTTTTTAATGGAGGAGTATAGTATTTGTCAGCAACCTTCACATATTCTAAAGAACCAAATTTATCTTTTTGCTTATTTTGTCCCAACTTATATAAGTTTATAATAAATAACATCTCTCCAAATTTCTTGCATATAGCTGTTGGTTTACATTTTTTCTAGTGACATTTTTGTTGTTTTCAATGACGTTTTTCTCTGGTTTTAAGAGGTGAGAGCAGAAGGGGATGGTGGGCAGGATCTGTCTGCAGTCTCAGAGACATGAGAAAGAGGGTAGGGAAGGGAACAGTCGGCTGGGGATGGACGCCTGTCTAGACTGCCAAATCATAGTGTCATACTTACAGCGATGCTGGGCCAATTAATTTTTTAGCTCCTGATACTTTCTCATTTGGGGAGCTGGAATGGAGGTGGTTTGAAATGTGTTCTCTAAAGTTCATGTATTGGAAATTTAATCCTCAATGTTCTCAATGTGTTGAGAACTTTAAGAGATGATTAGGGCATGAGGGCAGAGCCCTCATAAATGAAATCTTGTCATTATCCTTTGTCTGTCATAAAAGTGAGTTCAGCACCTTCTTGATCACTCTTGCCTTTCTGCCTTCTGGTACGGAATGAGGCAGCCATAAGGCTTTGCCAGATGAAACCTGCTTAACCTTGCACTTCCCAGACTACAGAACTGTAAGAAACAAATTTTTGTTTTTTATAAATTACCCCATCTGTGGTATTTTGTTATAACAGCACAGAACAGACTGAGAGAGGCATCTGAGCCCGGCATCTCTACTTCAGAGAAGATTTCATGGGGGAACTAAAATCAAAGGTTTCAAATTCTTGGCTGTTAGGATCAAAGGCTTTGGTCCAGGTGTAGGATAGAACAGATTTGGAAGAATATGTGATTAGGGGGGTCATTTTTCTATCACTTGTCTCTCTACAACCACACAGACTAGAAAATGTTTTTCAAGTTGTAGAGGGATGGAGAAGAGGAGACAGGTAGGAGCTAGAGAAGAGGAGGATCTCTGCGGAAAGGGCCTATGCCTTGGCCCACTCCTTATGCTGCATGGGGGTGTCAAAGGCAGACAGGGTTGAAAGACAGCCCTAAAACTCCCTCTTGGGAAAGGTACTAAACCCTCATCATGCCAAAACAAAGAGTTTGGAAATCTGTTGAGTGACTTGGTGGATTCCAAAGGGACCTAGTGGTTATATCAAGGAGACTCTGCAAGTTGCATTCAGATACAGTGCACACCCTTCAGTTTAAGCCAATGTCAGGACAGAAGAATGGCCATTGAATAGACTTCACACTCTACCATCATACTGAGTGTCTGTGGGATCCCTGAGGATCACACAAGGATACCCACCTGAAGGAGGGGAGAAAGGAGAAATCCTGAGCAAATTCAGTGAGGATGATGTTTAGGCCTGCTATGGCTGAGAAAACATTAAAGCATGTTTAGTTTATGGAGCAGGATCATCTCAGTAAGGTGGATAAACGTAGTAAGTATTCAGCTCTGTGCTAGTGAATCTCTTTTTCCCATCCCATAGTGATATCTTAAGTAGATTTCATATTTTTTAGTTTTGTTTGGTTATCAATACTCCTGTTCATTTTCATATTTGGTTTAAATCTTATTTTCTCCTTTTCCCTTGTCTCAGTTTGAGCTGAGATCCTATCTGCTTGGATTGGTTGGGAACAGCGTAGGCTCTGTGACACCCATCTCTCTCTCTTCAAGACTTGGCTGGTATGGAGAAGAAAGGAAGCAGAATCTCATCTTTTTATTTTACCCACTGCTGTTGTCAATGTGCTCTTCTGGGTTGCTGCTGCTTCTCTGGCTAACACCATCTGGCCTTCCAAGCCTTCTGGGTGCCAGGCATCCATGTGTTGTTGGCTGCCTTGTGAGAGCATGTGTGAGTGCTTCAGGAGGCTCTGCAATAACTCCCCACTCTGCTCCTTGTAACTTCAGTAGTCCTCTCCTTTTTTTCTTTCCCTATTTTTTTTATATGAGTAGACTTAGGAGGAGGGTTGACATTGGAATGATGGCTGATTGCAGGAGGGTTGGTACTACAGCTTTGTTAATAAGCTTTTCAGCTGGCATCTGGCCTTAGTTATTGGTTCCTTTCTTTCAGTTAATCTTCCTCAACCCTATCTAATACTGGCATTGTCTAAATTGCCTAAAGTGCTCTTAAAAAACATCCATAACCCTATACAACCCCCAGAGATTCTGAATAGATGTCCTAGAGAAAAACTGAGCATTGAGATTTTCAAATCTCTCTATTTTCATTCTTATATAGAGCTTGTGGGTTGGTGGGGATGGGTGTTTCAGTCTTTTAAGGGAACTTACTGTTTTGTTTTATGATGCAAGCTTTAGGGTCAATTCTGAAATGACAGGAAAAGTGGCTTTCAGGATCCTTTCCTTGTGGAAATGACTCAATGAGTTTTTGGAGAACACTGAGACGCTATGTCCTTCTTTCAGGTGGAAGGAGACTAAATCAAGACGTTGAATTACAGAAAAAATTAGAATACTTTTCAAAACAGAGTTTGTTGTGGCTTGTGGAATCATATCTACTATATAATGTTAGAAAAGCAACAAATTTCTTGGATGCACATCTCTATGAAAGTAGAAAAAGGAAGATAAATCAAGAAGGTCATATGTTCTTCTTTGTAAATGAAAGAACATTTGTATATGCTTATTTGGCAAAGGATGTAATGAAAGAAGACAGCCTAGAGGTCATTATGAAACAAACCACTGTAGAAACAAAGACCAGAGACATGGAAAAAGTGTGTGATCAAAACCTAATGTGCTGAAAAGAGAATTGAAATGTCAACAAGGCTTTATCTTCATTGTTTATAAAATAAGCAGTTTTATATTTAAGTGAAAAATCTACCTGGGGCATCAAATTCTTCATAGATAGCAAGTTGTAGAAGAGTGTCTACTGAATGAAGGGGAAACTGTGTCCTGAAAAAATATAAGCACGCACAAATGTAAACGTGACCAGAAATGCTTCTGCTCAATGCAGTGGAAATATGGTTAAGGAATTCAAAGAAAAGTTACACAAAAGTTAAAATGGTGGCTTTTGCTACTGCAGCTGATCAGGATGCATACTTAGCAATACTTAGACATAGCAATTAGCTGTATTTATTCACTGTGGGGTGGAGAGTTATATGACTGACAATATTTTGGATACTGTGCCCATGACAGATAAGACACCGGGAAGTAATTCAGAAATTAATTTTTGCAAAGAGAGGAATCTTTTGAATAATTGAATGTAGAAGATTTGTGTGTTTGTGCAATGCTGCTCTTGGGGAGGATGACGTTAATATTGGACTTATCATAAAACTTAAGTTTCATGTGACAGATTATGTAAGGACACAGGCTTTGCATGTACTCATTTGCATTATTCAACAGCCTTTGCTTTCTGCTACAAGTTAAAAATGGAAGATGCCACGGACACAGTGCTTACCACTTGAGCTGGATTTCCTTGTGGGGCTGGAGGCACAAGGTGCTGATGAATTGGACACATAGCACTGCAGTCTGCTCACTGCACAGAGGGTGTGTGGCTTAGTCACAGCAGAATACAAAGGAGCGTTGTTGAACTGCTGAAAGAAACAACTTCTCACATCATCTAAGGAAAAAAAATTCCTTACTTATGCTAAGCAGTAAAGATTGTTATCATATAATTGGCTCCTTGAGTGGACAAACACTTTGAACACTTTCCCCAAAAGGCATCCACAAGTAGTTATAAGACATTATGTGGGAATGTGCTTGGCATAGCATAATTTAGTCCTTTTTTTGTGTTAGGATAAGTTTCTAGAAAGGTATGTGCTGGCCTAATCCCATGATGAAAATTGTGATACACTGAAAAGTGACTTCCCCAAATAGCTTATCGATTTCAGATTTTGTGAAGGTATCTTCCTGTTGTTGAGACCCTGATCAATTCTTACCATACTGTGAAGGATGATTCATGGTGTGATATACTGGGCAATTTAGTACAGTGATATTTGAAGGCTAAGTGCTAATGACTGTGCTAAGATTCATATTTGAGAGTACCTATGCTTTTGAACAGTTCTTTTCCATTGTTAAACAGTAAAGTAAAATTAAATATCCTCCTAGTTAATGGCTCCTAACCAAGTCTGAATTTTGTGTTTACGTTACAACTTGACACAAGATTTAACATGACACGTTGGTGCAAAAGTAAGATTTCTGGCTCTGAATCAAAAGTTAGCAAATTGTAAAAGAAAATGTTAAAAATTATATTTTTAACTTTTTTCAAGTTTGAATTTTGGATACAATCTTTATATGTATACACTTATATATTGTGTGGTTATTTTCCAAGCAGTTGGTTTGTTTTCTGTAACGTGTGCCATGTTCGCCCATAGCGCTTTATGTCCTTGCTTTCTGTAGACCTGGAGTCTTCAGTTACATCTCCATTGAATGCCATCAGCAAATTATGTGATAGCTTTAAATCTTAGTTAACAGTTTTCACCACAAGATGGAGCTGATGAATTCCTCTCAGAAAATGGAAGTATTCCTTGGTTCGTCCGCTAGTGAGCAGTCACACTCTTTGTTTCTAAATAGGAGCCTCTATGGAAACCTTTGAAAAAGATTTTTCTATTTTAGGCAGTTAGCTAAGAGTTTTACCAACTCACTTTTAGGGGAGATCTCTAGTTCTTTGTCCTCATGGTCAAATTTATGTCTCTAAATCAAGTATCTTTTTAATAAACAGATGGGTTGTATTTATTTTTGAAAGATAAGTTGCAAATAAAAATTCCTGAAATGCACTGATTTTAGATAACTACACAGCATGTTTCTAAAGAATGCAGGTATCACTATAGTAAAATAATAGTATTTCAACTGGTCTGACAGTTGAACTCTCCATTTAGAGGTGAGTGAACTAAGAAAGAAGAGAATTATCTAATGTCATATACCTGTTGAGGTCATCATTGGCATATCAAACAATGAATCTTGGATAGTCTTTTTATACTTGCATTTGACTTTCTATTGACATTCTTTGCTGGTTTTCTCTTTACCAAGGGGTAGTTACTTGCCTGATTATGCTCTTCTCATCCAATTCAGGAAATAGCCATGAAATCTCATTTAGGCACCGTGTTCAAGAATATTTTTTGTTCTAAATAGATTAAGTATAGATACATCCAATGGTCATTGTTTTTCAACAAAAATGGATTCTCTATTCATTAATTCACTCAATGAATATTTAGTAGGTACCTACTATACCACCAAAGATAAATAGTAAATGAGGAAAGTTTCCATTTTCATAAAATGTGCAGTTTAGTTTGTGTGTGGGAGGGATGGGAATGAGGGCATTTGGGAAGGACTGATAATAACAATTTAAGTTGATAATAAGAATCATAAAATAAAGTATTGATTTTCAACAAAGGTGCTATGACTATTCAATGAGAAGGAAGAATCTTCAAAAATGTTTCTGAAATAATTGAGTATCCATATCAAAAGAATGAAATTAGACCTGGATCTCACCTAACATATAAAAATTAAACCAAACTGATCAAACACTTAAACACTTGAGGATTTAGGTGTAAATATTTGTAACCTTTTGTTAGGAAATGTTTTTTAGATCTGAGACCTAAAGTACTAGAAATCAAATTAAAAAAATATAAATTGAACATCATCAAAATGTTTTGCTTCTAAAGACACTACCCAGCAAGTGGAAAGACAACCCACGTAATGGAAAAAAATGCTTGCAAAGTATATATCTGATATGGGGGTATGCAGAATATATAAAGAACTCTTATATCTGAATAATAAAAAGATAACCCAATAAAAAGTGTTGAGGATTTTAATAGATATTTTTGCAAAGAAGATATACATGAACATATAACAGCAATTTAAAATAGTGCTCAGCCTCATTAGCATTTAGAAAAATGCGCATTAGGAAATCAGGACCTATCACTTCACGCATTGGATGGCAAAGGTAAAAAAATACAACGACAAGTATTGGTAAAGGTGGAAAAATCAGAATCCTTGTACATTTTTGGTGGGAATGTAAATTAGTACAAACATTGGAAAACAGCTCAGTGACATCTTAAAAAGAAGAAAAAGTAGGGTGAAGAGATAGTGTAAGTGGGCACAGGGTGGTGGGGTTATTTAAAATCTTGTGGTCAAGAAAGGTTCTGGTAATAAGGTAACATTGGAGTACAGTATTTATTGAATTAAGGACTGGATAAGGCACACAAACCCTGTTCTGCTTCCAGTCCTCTCTTCTTTCATTTGTATACATCCTTTCTCTGATGCATACATCATAGCGTGTCCTACCTATTCCAGTTCTACAGATTCGTGTGAAAGATACATTGTGTCCTACCTATTCCAGTTCTACAGATTCGTGTGAAAGATACATTGTGTCCTACCTATTCCAGTTCTACAGATTCGTGTGAAAGATACATTGTGTCCTACCTATTCCAGTTCTACAGATTCGTGTGAAAGATACATTTAAGAAATGAAAGTGATCTTTATTCAGTCAAAATGTTGACTTAAAATGCTTTCCTTAGTTGGTTAAAAGGATAATCTCCAAACCACAATGCCATGCGTGTTTTAGGAAAGGTATGTAACAGGATGTTCATTGGGGCTCTTGGAGTTTCTGCTAAGCCCTAAGTGGAAATCAATGTGATAAGTGGCCACATAATCTAGAGTAAGCATTTTATAATCTCACCTACAAATTACATAAAAGAGGATTCTTCCAAAGAGAATTCATCCAAAAGCAGAACAGCAGCTTTTCTATCCTTTTCATAGGATCCTCCTATCCCTACCTTCTCCTCAAAGACAAATGAAGTTGGAAGCTTCAAGGGAATCACTGGAAGAGTCAAGACCCTTGGTAGAACCACCTCTTACTCATAAAGCTTGCCCTAGGATGCTACCTGAGCAGACGGCAAGAAAGTTCCTGGGAGAAGCTAACATGGATCTGCTGGGTCTCAACCTTGCCAACATTTAGGGCTGTATAAATATTTGTTATGGAAGGCTGTCCCATGCATTATAAGATATTTAGAGCATCTCTGACACTAGATGCCTGTAGCAACTCACCTTCTCCTATGCTCTGTGCCAATTCTGAAACCCATATGTCCTGGATAAGAACTACTGCCCTAATTCTGAGAGTGACAGATGTGTAGAATTGATGCCAGACTTGAAGGGTAAAACATGAAAGGAAGGGGCTTCTGAGCTGTCTCTAATGGAAGAGCAAAGAGAATAGGTTACAATGTGATATTCTGATATTCTGACACATGTATACTTTGTGCTATTGTTAAATCAGGGTAATTAGCATATCCATCACCTTAAACATTTATTATTTCTTTGTGATGAGCAATGCTGCATAAATTGCAAAGAATTAAGAGCACACATAAAATTCAATAGCATGGTATTAAAAAACTCCAAAGAATTTGAAATAGAGGATCACACTTCTGTTAAACTGGATACTGAGAGAGATAGAGATAAAGATGATGGAGAAGAGAGATATGAGAGAGAGAGAGAGAGAGAGAGAGAGAGAGAGAGAGAAAGAGAGAGAGAGAGAGAAAGAGAATGAATGAACGGGTGATGGTGGTGGTGGCTTTCCTAAACTTCTAGTATTCGGTAAAGAACAGTCATGCTTTCTCTTCCAGGCAGCCACAGTAGAATTTAACCAGGCTCAAGTTATTTGGAAAGGACACTTTGGAAGGTAGCTGCCTACTGGATAGGAAAGATATTTATAAGGAGTCAAAGAGCTCATTTCTTGCTTTAGATAGGGTTTTTCAATCTTGGAACTAACTGACATTTTGGACCAGATAATTTCTTTTTGCTCTGTGCTCCCTGTGCATTGCAGGGAGTTTAGCAGTATCTCTGGTTCCACCCACTAGATGCCAGTGGCATCCTCCAAGTCATGATGATCTTGAATGTCTCCAAGACATTGCTAGGTGATCCCTGGGGTAGGTAGGGCAAACACTGCCAATGGTTGAGAAACACACTTTTGAGAAGGCTGCATGGCCAATAATTCTCCTATGGAGGTCTAGAAAACCCATTAAGTGTTCTACAAGGGAGTCAATATAGTACTATGGCAGCTGTAATAAATTAACATTGTAAAGCAACAGAAATTTATATCATACAATTTTAGAGGTCAGGGTGCTGGCAGGGCTTTGTTCCCTCAAGGAGATTTCCAAAGAATTCTTTTTCTTGCCTTTTTCAGCATTGTAAGCTGTCTTCATTCCTTGGTTCAGCTCCCATTCATCAGAGGCCTTACTCTGGCCTCTAATTCCTTTGTCACTTCTCCTCCGATTCTGATCTTCCTGTCTTACAAAAACCTTTTGGGTTAAATTGGGCCTACTTGGATGGTGTAGGATTCTCTCTCCATCACAGGTTCTAGACTTAATCACATCTGCAAAGCCCTTTTCACCAAGTCAGGTGACATAGTCACAGGTGTCACAAATTAAGAAGTAGACATCTTTGTGGGGCCATTAGTCTGCCTACCACAGTTAGTTTTTGGGCACATGTCAGCCAGATTGAGTGCCACATTGTACCCATACTAGTTAAGTAATTCCATATTATTACTTATATAATATTCTATATATTATATTATAGTCCACATATTACTTATTCCATAAGTAATTCCATATATATATACATATATATACACACACATATATAAATATATATAACACACACACACACACACACACACACATATATATATATATATATATATATATATATATATATATATATATATTTTGGTGGGGCCGCGGTTTGAACTCAGGCCTTTGCACCTGCAAATCAAGCTCTCTATTGTTTGAGCCAAATATCCATTTGAATCCCTATACTTTTTACTTCTTTCTATACCTTGCCTCTTTCCAGGGACTGGTAGCAGCTGAGTAAACAGGAAAGGAGGGAGAGGAAAACAGACCCTACTTGACCCTTTCTTGTTGCTCTAGAGTGGAGCTCTGAGGCTCAGGTCTAACTGGAGAGAACCTTTAAATTAGATGGGAGATAGTGGTTTTTATTAAAATAGGACTAAAATTTATTTTAAACCTGAAAATCATGTTGTTTTAATTCCTGACCTATCTGGAGCAGCCATGGGCTCTACCTGGAAGGTTGCTTATGGCTAGAGAAAGGAACTCTTGTAAAGCAAACCAAAGGCAACAATGGAGGGAAAGTATTGCTTTATGGAGCCTCCTAGGACCCAGATCTTGAAAAAACTGGAGCACAATTATTTTTGGGAGACAGAGGATTTCAAAATTCTATTTAGCCACCCAGTGGACTGGAAAGATCTCCCTAGAGTAGGAGAGGTTGCTGGAGTCTTGGGAGGCCCATGTTTTTGCCTGTTTTCCTAGGAACACTGGGTATGGTTCTGTTATCTAGAAATTTGGGAAAAGAGGTAGAAAGGAAGGAGGGAAGAGCAAGAGAAAGGTGGGAAGGCCTGGGCTGATATCTATGAACAAGCTCAGGAAGGAAGAACAAGTAGACAGTATTTTAAATCTGTGTTGGCAGGAAATGCTGGGGCATATGGCCACTGAAGAAGAGAGGTACAGCTTGCTTCTCCACAGCTCAGAATCAAACTTTCGAATGTCTCCCGACGTGTAAATGGAGGACTTGCCTACACTCTAAAACTATAAGCAGAAAACTTTCACTGGTTTCTTGAGGACATGGATGAGAGTTCTAAACTTTAGTTTTGCCCTTCATGTATAGATCAATCTGCTTCCTGCCTCTCCCTAACCCTCACCCCTGTGAACTGGAAACATAGTAGGGGAGGTTACTCTGAAAGGCCAGAAACTGTTTGCAGCAAATCACTAAGTCAAAACCAAAATTACCTATGTTTTTTATTATATATGATACATTTGTATATGATTATAAAGACCATTTTAAGAGTTTAAGAATGTCAAATATATTCTACTAATAGTTCTTTCGCAAAGAAAGATAGAGTGATCTGAGGTTTTTTGGAGAGGAATTTGGGATGCCAAAAATGGTTGTCTGTTCCATACAGGAAATGAGATATTGGTGTGTTGGCTTGAATGGAGTAGAGCAGTCAAGATAAAGTGGAGCAGGTAGTGAAGGTAATGCAACAAAACAGGCCCTACGTCAGAGGGCCTGAGAGAAATGCAGAGTAGAAGAAGAGGGCTTTAGTCCTCTACAGAGTTTCAGGTCCAGAGAAAATGATTGTGTAGAGGAGAGCAAGAAGAGTTAAGTAGAATTAACCTGTCTCTAGGTCCTAAATAGGAATGAGCTTTGGAAACTAAACTCCAGGTGTATTGCGCCTGTTGGAAATAAGACATTACTTGTGTGCTTACCTCTGTGGGAGCATGCTGTCTTCATTTTCAGTCTTGCATAGAATTATTTGGCCATGAAAAGAACTTCAGTGGAAATAAATTTTGTTCAGGTGGGCAGAAGTATTCTACTGGAGTCAGATTCTGCCTGGCTCAATGTATTTCTAACTGTCTACCTGGGAACTGGTGCATTTACTTTTGAATTGTGTAAAGTTTTATTTTCTAAACTAAGAATGTATGCCATATGCTAGCTTATCTATAGATACTTTGCTGAAGGAAAGAAGGAAGGGAGGAAAGAAAGACGGAAGGAGAGAAGGAAAGAGGGATGAGGGAGGGAAGGAAGGAGAGAAGGAAGGCGGGAGGGCAGGAGTGGGAGAGAGGAAGAAAGGAGGAAGAGAGGAGAGGAAGTTGGATCTGTAAAAAGACTGAGGCTCTGGGTTGTGGCAGAGAAGGCAGGGAGGGTACTTTGGAGCTAATGTCTTTGAAGTTTGGTTGGGGAGGAATATAAATTTTATTCTGTGAGTGAAGGTAAGTAATGTTATTATGAAGATAGCATGAAAGATTCTATTGCTTACCAGTCAGTTTACTACTCTTATAATGCCGATTTTTCCTTCACCAAGAGCTGCCAAATTGCTGTTCTCTGGGTAAAACCCAAATAGCTGGTGCTTGTTTTATTTACTGCCTGCCTTAAGATCTGATCCCTTTATTTCCCTTTGGGGGCAAGTTCTCCCTCATCTGTCCATATGTTTGATATCATTAGCCTTTTGCTCTGTAGTTGCCTTTTTGGAAGGAACTGTGTGATTTTCTACCTTTTGTGATCCTCAGGAGGGATTGCTGTGGCTCTCACTTCATAAATTTCTTTGTGTAGTACTGAGGCTTGCACATGTATCCATTATAAGGTGATTGGAACTTGGATAGCTGTAGTGAATATTAAATACAAAGAATCTAGGTGAAGAGCAGGTGTTGATTAATATTTATGAAATACAAAATCTAAAAGCTTATTCTTAAACTACTTGCCTTTCTTTTGTGAAACAATATAAAAGTTGTCAGAATTAAAATGGAGTCACTTGGGTCTTCCCAGCCCAAAAAGTAAATAAAGCAGGGAGCTTGTAAAGGAGGGGTTCTTACTCAGGACTGACTGATAATAACTATCATAAAAGACTGCCAGATTACAGTTTCTCACAAAAGCCATGGCAACCTCACAGAAAAAGCACGGCTACAAGGACATTTACCCAGTACCTGTTCAACTTCAGACTGACACCGCCCTTGTTATTAACCATTACTGTTTCAAAATATCTGATGTCATCACCTTCATTTTTGTCTTTAAAAACCCCCTTTGCTTCAATCTTTTGAATATGCCTATACTTCACTATGGCGCACACGTATTCCATTGCAATGCCCTGCTATTCCTAAATAAACATACATATATATATTTTTAGAATTTGTCTGCCTTTTTGTTTTCAAATTGAGGTTGACACTTTGTCCTTAACACTATGTTCATTTTTTTTCTCTATCAAGTTTCCAAGTCTATAATGATTAAAAAGGTGGTTTTACATTGATCTACTATATGATCCAGCAATACCACGCTTGGGCATATACCCAAAAGAATGTGACACAGGTTACTCCAGAGGCACCTGCACACCCATGTTTATTGCAGCACTATTCACAATAGCCAAGTTATGGAAACAGCCAAGATGCCCCACTATTGATGAATGGATTAAGAAAATGTGGTATTTATACACAACGGAATTTTACGCAGCCATGAAGAAGAACGAAATGTTATCATTCGCAGGTAAATGGATGGAATTGGAGAACATCATTCTGAGTGAGGTTAGCCTGGCCCAAAAGACCAAAAATCGTATGTTCTCCCTCATATGTGGACATTAGATCAAGGGCAAACACAACAAGGGAATTGGACTTTGATCACATGATAAAGTGAGAGCACACAAGGGAGGTATGAGGATAGGTAAGACACCTAAAAAACTAGATAGCATTTGTTGCCCTCAACACAAAGAAACCAAAGCAGATACTTTAAAGCAACTGAGGCCAATAGGAAAAGGGGACTAGGAACTAGAGAAAAGGTTAGATCAAAAAGAATTAACCTAGAAGGTAACACACATGCACAGGAAATCAATGTGAGTCAACTCCCTGTATAGCTATCCTTATCTCAACCAGCAAAAACCCTTGTTCCTTCCTATTATTGCTTATACTCTCTCTTCAACAAAATTAGAGATAAGGGCAAAATAGTTTCTGCCGGGCAGCGAGGGGTAAGGGGGGGGGTAAGGTAGGGAGCAGTGGCGGGGGGGAGGGGGAAGAGAGGGGGGAAAGGAGGGAGAAATGACCCAAACATTGTATGCACATATGAATAAAATAAAAAATTTTTAAGAAGTGGTTTTATTTCTGACAAAGTAAAACATTTCTGAAAAGCCAGGTAGCATAAATTGGGTGATTTTGAAAGGAGGCAATGCCACCTGCTATATTTGACTTGGGATTAGGTGCAGAATCTAAGTGGGAGAGTTGGGAGCTGATAGATAAATGAGGGAATAAAGTAAGTAAGTGACTTTCTTCTCCTCTCCTCTACATATCTTGAGAAAGATAAAGTGTTTTTAATTCAACAGAAAATGGGAGGTAAAAGGCAGGGACATGAATACTCTGCAAACCTGGCTTGGAATTCTTTGTATTTCTCACCCTCAGAAAAGAATTGCTGTTGATAAAATTAGAAATCGTGTAGGGTTAGACACATGTGAATGCATTGCCCACCCTTCCATTTTGACAGTGACGTTGGACTCATTCTCAATTTCCAAGCTGCGTCTTTTCCATTCCTCCTTCCAAATCCACCTCCACTCCATCTCTCAGTGTGTGCTGGGCTTCTGGTTTGAATGAGCCACTGATTTATTTGCAGCCACCAAGGATCTGAAGTGCAGATGCAAATGGCAGTTTTCCTTGGTAAGTATTGGTGGCCATTGGATCACTCTTCCATTTGCATTCCTGAGGCCTGCAGGCATCTTCTCAGGAAAACACATTTTATAGGCTATATGGTGAGGGTTATTTTTCAACTCAGCCACAGATGCCAGCCAACAGTAATCTTTAGATCTGAAAGAGCTTTCATTTGCAAAGCAGAGGAATAGAACCATAGTCATTAGTTCAGCAAAAATTTGGGTCTGAATGAAAAGGTTCAGGAGCAGGGACTGTTTGGGAATAGAAAGGACCTGAAGACCAGGAGCTGAATTTGGGAAGATACAAATTTGGAAGTCACTGACTTGAGGGGCACTTGAGCACTTAGAGGAGTGGAGGAGCTTCCTCAGGGAGGAATTTATTCCTGATTCTGATATCAGCAGCAAAGATTCATCTTGTCTATTCTCATCAATTCTTGGGGCTCTGACCCTTGTCCAGAGATGACTTTACTCCAAGTTCTCATCCAGGGTTTAGAATTGGTCCATGTGCAGATGGATGTACCAGGAAATATCTTGAAATCTGAATAGAGTTCACACATAAAGTAGGGACTTGTTTTTTTAAATTTGCAAATCAAGTATGTAAAAGAGTAGCATACATTTCAAAAGTAATTAATTTAAATTCCATGTAGGGCCTCTTAACTCACCTGATGGCTGAAAACATAAGGCAGAGTAAACTGACTCATTTCTGTCACATTCATCCCACTCACGCTTTACCCTTCTGCTCTGTGCCTGGGTGCTAAAGCAGAGAGGTGAAAGGTGATTTGGGCTGGACTCCAGGCAGACTCTCTGCCTGCAACGCATGTTCCTCTTACCATGACACCTACGTTCAGTATGTCACCATTTCTCTTTTTTTGCACTGCCCTTTCTCTGGTGCCAGCAGCTCCATCCCTGTGCTCAACTATGCTTGTTGTGCAGCCATCCTCAGTAGAATTCCTTCACTTTGTGGTCAGAGGAAGATCTCCAGGGTGACTCAAGTGAAAGTGTTCCTGGACAATCTACCACAGTGCCCTCTTACCTACCTGTTAGGCAAACTGAAGTTGGATAAGGTGGCCTAAATTCTACTTATATCTTTTCAGCACTTGTTCTTATGCTCTTATGAAAAAGAGTCCAGCTACATGAAGGACATGCATGTAGCTGTACAGAGTGTGTGTTGAAAGATCTCATTTATATGGTTTTCTTTATTTTAATTATTCTGATCACTTAATGTATTGACAAGAACCTCTTATTTTCAGCTCAACAGTCAGCTTCCACCAAACTGATCTTTCTGGAAATATTCTATGAAACTGATTTTTGTCAGTAAGAAAAAGAAATTTGGAGCTGCCACTTTTTAATCAAGTTGAAAGGTTGGCATATTTCCCCAAAGGGTCACATAATGAAATTAGCAGGTTTCTGAACAGGTGAGAAAATACACCATCATAAAATGAAAACAAAATTAGACTGTTATCAATATTGCTAATGATACAGTTCAAAATAAGCAAGTTATTTTGACCCCCAATTAAGATGTGTAATAAAAAATTGCCCATGCTAAAACATTTTGGCTGCCAAAGACTAAGCTTCTGAAATTGACATAGAAGTTCTTGCATAATGAAAAAAAAAAAAAAAAAACCACAATAATGAAGAGATGGCAGTGAGGATGGCCAAGAGCAGACTTAGCTAGAAATTTCTTGCTTGTGGACAACCAATTAAACACCATGTGAGTGAAGTGGAATAGCAGATGTGCAGAATATGTACCTGTTGGGTTTCTGAAGCTGTGGTAACTGATTAGCCTTCTAGACACATGGACAGCATTGGATGTAGGGTACTTAACTTTGGTTAGTGGAATGAACAGTGCAAAACCAGATCACTGGAATTCTGTCTGCATATAGTAATATCATCAAGCCCTAAAACCCCTTCTCTCCACTACACACAGAACCACTGGTGGTCCCCACATTGACAATTCTTTTCTAGAGCAATTGAACATATTTATAAGGTAGAACTAGGGCTTCTTAGTTCAGATGCTAACACATAAACTAACTTATTTCTTCTTATGATATTTTAGATTCCCAGGAAAATGTCAGATTCCAAACCCACCTACCAAAAAGAAGAGCCAGCCCATCAGGATGACTTAGGGACAGAACAGAGCTCCCAATCAGCCTCTCCATTCAGGAACACGTCCTACTGGGGAATAATGTCTACATACCTAGCAAGGCCTGTCATTTTTCTCTCATGAATTACTAATCAAGGATTATCAGAAATGGAACAAAATCCACAGCATAAATCAGAAAAACCAAGATAAAGACTAAGAATAATGACTCTTGAAGAAATAATGATCAAGTGGACAGCTAAAATATTCAAATGTGTATTCTCAGAGAAGGCAGAGAAGATATTGTACCCATAAAATAAAGAAAATATTAAAAACAGTCAAGAAACAAGAAGCATCTGGAAATCAAAGCATACAATAAGAATAGGATAAATCAAGGTAATTTCTCATTATTCAGAGCAAAAAATCAAAAGGTAAGAGAAAAAATGAGAGATACAGTTGTTTTATCTAGGCAGCTTAAAATCTGGATGGAAATCATTGAATGGAGTTTAGCTGGTAAGCTTAGAGAAAATTCAGAAGAAGGAATTAATTTCTTGAACAGAAGAAAAATTTCAGTGCAGGTGGAAAACATGGCCTTTTAATTGATAAGCCCTAAACTGGTCTTTTATGATTTTCATAAAGTTAGGTGTTTGCTGCCAATTGACTAAGACATGCTCATCCTTTCCCTCCCTCATTATAAGAATGCTGATTTTGTGTAGAGTGGAAGAGTGCTCAGTTAAGAATTAAAATAATTTCCTTTGCAAATTTCTTGCAAGAATGTCCACATGACCCAGTTCTCCTGGAATGTCAATGTGATGCCTCCATGTGGAGAAGTCATTCTGTTACTGTGAGAGAGCGACATAATAAGGATGAGAAGTAAGACAGGAAGCTGGAAGAATTCTAGCTCCTTTATGACTTCCTGGAGAATTCTTTCCAGCCTTTAGATCACATATTACATGAAAGGAGATCCAAGATGGTGACTAGGATACAGAAGCAGAAAGCCTAGGCTCTGTGTCTCCAAAACCTCCCTGAGATGTTGGCACCACACTGGGGTAATTCTGACTGCTTCTAGCCAAAATAATAACTGCCTCAAACTAGGTGCAAGAAAAAATTCAAAGACTGACCCACAAATCAGCCTTTAATTGAGCCTAACAGTTGAGACCTACAGCAGCTAGCAAGGCAGGTCCAGCGCCAGGGAAACCCTCCTCCTCCATGGTGATTTTTTAATTTTCTTTTTCCTTTCTGACTCTTCTCCTTCTTCCATCAAGCAGAAAAAAAACACCAAACAGAATCAAACTTTCAACATCCTGAACCCATAGCCCATGGAAAGCCTCCCCATGCCACGTTATACTGAGAAAATTTGGTGTCATTTCTCACTGCTGCCTCCACCGCCACTGCCACTGGCTCCAAACCTGCCTGCATGTCAATTAACAGAACAAACAGGTGAGCACCAAGCACCATGTGGAACTACCCTATCCACCCCCAGGGACATAAACCATCACAGCTCCAGGCAGAGTAATCCCCCCAACAAAACTGAATAATGAACAGCAAACTGTAATCTAGCACAGACAGTGGACAGGGCAGGTGGAACACTGAAATTGTACCAGAGAAAGGGGAAGGGGCAAGCAGCTGGTCTCAGCACCAAACTACCAGTAAACAAACACAGGAAAGGCAGTGAAGACTGAGAGTGGGTAGGCAATAAGCCACTCCTTGAAGCAGGGAATGTAGTGAATCACAGAGCTCATCTCCTGAGCCAGAGAGCTGCATCCAAAACCAAACTGCCCTGTAACACAGAAAAACAAACAGCGAACTGTAATAAAACATAGTCAGTGGAGGGGGCAGGTAGAACACCACCTGCCCCAGAGAAAGGGGGTGGGGCAAAGAAATAAACCCCAGCATGGAAGTCCCAGTAAACAAACACAGTGACAAGCCACCTCCAAGGTAGGGCAGGTAGTGGATTGCAGAGCCACCTGAACCAGAGGGCAGCATTCAAAACTGAACTGCCCCACCTTGCTGGGGGAGGAGCTGATGAAACACTGCAGCTGAAGGGTGACACAGGTAGGGAAATCAATAGCTCTGACTACCCTGCATGATCTGGCAAGCCTACCTCACCTCACAATTTCAATTAAACTGGTAGACAGGAGAACAAAACATTTCTCACAAGCCAATAACCTAGTGAGACTACATCAGAGCTTCTGCTTATATGCCAATACTAGGACTGGATGCCAGAGGAGTAATGGCAGAACTTAAACTAAAACTGAAATTCTATTGTTTCTGAGGCTGGTGTGTTTTTTTTCCTGTTTTTTTTTTTTGTTGTTGTTTGTTTGTCTTATTATTGTGGGTTTTTAATTTTTATTTTTATTCCTATTTTCTTTCTATACTATCAACTTTACCATCATCATCTTCTCATGCCTACTTTCACCCTCATTACTCTCTCTCCTTCTCCTGTGACAAAATCCATTGCTCTCCTTCCCAACTACTCTTTCTGCCCCTTCTTACCCACTCTCTCCTCCTGCCCACACCTTGCCCCTCTCATCTCCCCCAACTTGTCACGAGACTACACCTCCCTCCTACACAATCACCACTTGCTGACCAACCTACTATACCAACTTTACACAACCCCAAGCCCCTGCAATCCCTGACACAAGCACCCTATACTATAACAGCAGAAATACACCCAAACACATACAAGGGCCACAAACCCCAGCAACCCCTGCCCACTTCCCCCACTCACCTACCCTACTTCCCACCTTCCCTTTTAGGGCTATCCTATCCAACTCCCAAAATTTCTATAGCTAGCCTAACACACATTAACTCCACAACTGCCACTGCTTATAGATATTACCACCAAGAGGTCTCATATATAATATATGAACTACTGGTTGGGTATTGAGCCTGTGAATTAGTTATTGCTAAATTACACCTCCAGACCAAGGACAGAAATAGCACACCAACCTGGCTAACAACCAAGACAGCTGCAATGCAAAAATTAAGTCAAGGAAAGAAAACAGGTGACTAAAACCACCAACTAGTCTATTAAGAACATAGTTGTATAATACCAAGTGGAGTGATGGGAAGAAGAAAAAGGGATGGAAACCATTCTCCTCAAAAAAAAAATTTAGTACAGGATTCTGAGGGAAATGAAGAAAATGGATACCCAGTTTCTGACCCCAACAAAACAAAGATAAATGGCACCAAGGAACCCAGTGATGCTCACAAAAACTCAAAGAAGAAATTTTGCAAGCAATCACTGAGTATTTAATGGAGAAGATACTATATATGATTAACCAAAAATACAAGATGCACTCAAGATATTTCAAGACACCAAAAATAAAGAATATGAGAAGACACAGAAACAAATAAATGAACTCAGAGGAGCCCTAAATGAACACCAAAGTGAAACAGACAACACTATAAATTGAGAGATTAAGGAATTAAAGATGAAAGTAAAAAATATTAAAGAGGAAGTGGCTTATGATATGGAAAACTTCAGAAAAAAGAATCAAACAGAAACACAAAACATAGTGGAAGGCCACTCCAGTAGACTAGAACAAGTGGAAGACAGAATCTCAGATCTCAAAGATAAAATAGAAATTAAAGAAAAAACTGAAGAACTGTTAGGCAAACAACTCAAGGATTGTGAAAGGAATATGCGAGAACTCACCAACTCCATCAAAACCAAACCTGAGAATCAAGGCATTGAAGAAGGAGAAGAAGGAAAAGAGATCCAAGCAAAAGGGGTTCATAATATAGTCAATAAAATAATAGAAGAAAATTTCCCAAATCTCAAGAAAATTTTGCCCATTCAGGTACAGGAATCCTCCAAGACACAAAACAGACTTGACCAAAATAGAACTACCCCATGACATATTAAAACAACAAGCACAGAGAATAGAGAAAGAATACTTAAGGCTGTAAGAGAGAAAAAACAAATAACATATAAAGGGAAACCCACTGAAATCACAGAAGATTTCTCAATGGAAACCTTAAAAGCAAGAAGAGCATGGAGTGAGGTATTCCAGGCACTGAATGAAAATAACTTCAACCCTAGGATACCCCACCCAACAAAACTATCATTCAAAATAGATGGAGCACGAAAAATCTTCCATGATAAGCAGAAACTAAAACAATGTATGACCACCATGACACCACTACAAAAGATTCTTCAAAGAATTCTGCACACAGAAGATGAAAGCAAATAAAACCATGAGAGGATTGAGAAGTACCAAACCACAGGAGAAGACAAGGAATCAGAGAGTAGAATTGATTCAGCTGCACACAATGAAATCCTTAAACAACACAAACAACTAAATGGCAGGAATCATCACATACCTATTAATATTAATACTGAATGTCAATGGACTCAACTCCCCCATCAAAAGACACCATTTTGCAAACTGTATTAAAAGGGAAGACCCAACAATTTGTTGTTTGTAGCAGACCCATCTCATTGACAGAAATAAATACTGGCTTAGGGTAAAAAGCTGGACAAAGATTTACCAAGCCAGTGGATCCCCAAAAGAGGCAGGAGTAGAAATACTTATATCAGACAAAGTAGACTTCAAACTTACATTGATCAAATGAGATAAAGAAGGACACTTCATACTAATAAAAGGGGAAAAACACTAAAAACAAATAATAATTATCAACCTATGCACCAAATGTCAGTGCACCCAATTTCATCAAATATACTCTAGATGACTTAACAGCACATATAGATTCCAACACAGTGGTAGTGGGACATTTTAATACCCCCTATCACCAACAGCTAGGTCATCCAAACAAAAAAATCAGTAAAGAAATTCTGGAACTAAATCACACCACAGATCAAATGTCCCTAGCTGATGTCTACAGAATATTTCATTCAACATCTGCACAATATACATTCTTCTCAGCAGCCCATGGAACCTTCTCCAAAATAGAGCATATCCTAGGGCACAAAGCAATCTTCAGCAAATATGAGAAAATAGAAATTATAGCATGCATTCTATCTGATCACAATGCAATAAAACTAGAACTCAACAACAAAAACAACAACAGAAAATATGCAAACAATTGGAAGCTGAACAACATATTGCTCAATGATCAGTAGGTCATTGATGAAATAAAAGAGGAAATTAAAAGGTTTCTGGAAGTTAATGAAAATAAAAACACAACCTACCAGAACCTATGGGACACAGAAAAGGCAGTTCTAAGAGGAAAGTTTATAGCCATGAGTACATATATTAAAAGGACAGAAAGAACTCAAATAAATAACCTAATCCCACATCTCAAAATCCTAGAAAAACAAGAACAAGAAAAATACAAGTCAAGCAGAAGGAGAGAAGTAATAAAAATAAGGGCTGAAATTAATGAAATAGAGACAAAAACTACAACAAAAAACCCTCCAAAAAAACCCCCCAAAACCATACAAAGCAAAGAATCAATGAAACAAAAAACTGATTCTTTGAAGAAATAAACAAGATTGACAGACCCCTGGCAAATTTGACTAAAATGAGGAAGGAAAAGACCCAAATCAGTAAAATCAGAAATGAAAAATGGGAGATAACAACAAACACCAAGGAAATCCAGGGAATCATCACAGACTATTTTGAAAAACTATATTCTGATAAATTTGAAAATCTTGAAGAAATGGAAAAATTTCTAGATACTTATGACCATCTAAAACTGAAACATGAGGCTATTAACTACCTAAACAGATCTATAATGTGAAATTAAGTTGAAGCAGCAATAAAGAGTCTCCCCAAAAAAGAAAAGAATAGGACCTGATAGATTCTCTGCTGAATTCTATCAGACCTTTAAAGAAGAACTAATACCATCTCTCCTTAAACTTTTCCACAAAATAGAAAAGGAAGGAAAACTGCCTCATTCTATGAAGCCAGTATTACATTCATCCCAAAACCAGACAAAGACAGATCCAAAAACGGGGAATTATAAGCCAATCTTCTTAATGAACATTGATGCAAAAATTTTCAATAAAATAATGGCAAACTGAATCCAATAACATATCAGAAAGATCATTCACCATAACCAAGTCAGCTTCATCCCAGGGATGCAGGGGTGGTTCATCCCAGGGATGCAGGGGTAGTTCATCTCAATAGATCATCTTAATAGATGCAGAAAAAGCCTTCAATAAGATCCAACACCACTTCCTAATAAAAACTCTAAGAAAACTAGGAATAGAAGGGATGTACCTCAACATTGTAAAGGCTATATATGACAAACCTATAGCTAACATCATACTTAATAGAGAAAAACTGAAACCATTTCCCCTAAAATCAGGAATGAGACAAGGGTATCCACACTCCCCACCCCAAAACAACATAGTCCTGGAATTCCTAGTCAGAGCAATAAGGCAAGAAGAAGAAAAAAAAGGAATACAAGTAGGTAAAGAATCTGTCAAAGTATCCCTATATGCATATGACATGATCCTATACCTCAAAGACCCAAAAAAATTCTACCCAAAAACTCCTAGACACCACAAACAGCTTCAGCAATGTGGCAGGATACAAAATCAACTTACAAAAATCAGTAGCTTTTCTATACACAAACAATGAACAAATTGAGGATATATGAATATATGAAAACAATTCCATTTACAATAGCCTAAAAAAAAATTAAATACCTAGGAGTAAACTTAACAAAGGATGTGAATGACCTCTACAAGAAGAACTATAAACCTTTGGAGAAAGTGACTGAGGAAGACTATAGAATGTGGAAAGATCTGAGCTCATGGATTGGTAGAATCAACATAGCAAAAATGGCTATACTACCAAAAACAATCTACACATTCAATGCAATTACCATCAAAATCCCAATGACATTCATCACAGAGATTGAAAAACCTACCCTAAAGTTCATTTGAAATCACAAGAGATTGCAAATAGCTAAGGCAATACTCAGCAAAAAGAGCAATGCTGGAGGTATCACAATACCTGACTTCAAACTATATTACAGAGCTATAGCAATAAAAACAGCATGGTTCTGGCACAAAACAGAGATGAAGACCCATGGAACAGAATAGAGGACCCGGATATGAATCCACACAGCTATGCCCACCTTAGTTTTGACAAAGGAGTTAAAAACATACGATGGAGAATAGACAGCCTTTTCAACAAATGTTGCTGGGAAAAGTGGTTATCTGCCTGTGGAAAACTGACTAGATCCATGCCTGTCACCCTGAGCTAGTATAAACTCAAAGTAGATTAAGGACCTTAATATTAGACCCAAAATTCTGAAATTAGTATGGGAAAGAGCAGCAAATACTCTGGAAGCAAAAGTATAGGCAAGGACTTCCTCAATAGAACTCTAGTAGCCCAGCAACTAAGAGAAAGGCTGGACAAACAGGGCTACATGAAGTTAAAAAGCTTCTGCACAACAAAAGAAATGGTCTCTAAACTGAAGAGACCACCCACAGAGTTGGATAAAATATTCGCTGGCTATACATCAGACAAAGGACTGATAACCCAGAATACACAAGGAGCTCAAAAAACTAAACTCTTCCAAATCAATGAGCCAATAAAGAAGTGTGCAACTGAACTAAACAGAACTTTTTCAAAGAAGAAATCTAAATGACCAAAAAAAACATGAAAAAATGCTCACCATTCCTGCCCATAAAGGAAATGCAAACCAAAATCACAGTAAGATTCCACCTCACTCCTGCTAGAATAACTATCATCAAGAACACCACATCCATCTCACCCCTGTTAGAATAGCCATCATTAGCAACACCACCAACAACAGGTGTTGGCGAGGATGCGGGGAAAAAGGAACCCTCTTACACTGCTGGTGGGAATGTAAACTAGTACAACCACTCTGGAAAAAAATCTGGAGGCTACTTAAAAAGCTAAATATTGATCTACCATTTGATCCAGCAATACCACTCTTGGGGATATACCCAAAAGACTGTGACACAGGTTACTCCAGAGGCACCTGCACACCCATGTTTAGTGCAGCACTATTCACAATAGCCAAATTATGGAAACAGCCAAGATGCCCCACCACTGATGAATGGATTAAGAAAATGTGGTATCTATACACACTGGAATTTTACGCAGCCATGAAGAAGAACGAAATGTTATCATTTGCTGGTAAATGGATGGAATTGGAGAACATCATTCTGAGTGAGGTTAGCCTGGCCCAAAAGACCAAAAATCATATGTTCTCCCTCATATGTGGACATTAAATCAAGGGCAAACACAACAAGGGGATTGGACTATGAGCACATGATAAAAGCGAGAGCACACAAGGGAGGGGTGAGGATAGGTAAGACACCTAAAAAGTTAGCTAGCATTTGTTGCCCTTAACGCAGAGAAACTAAAGCAGATACCTTAAAAGCAACCGAGGCCAATAGGGAAAGGCAACCAGGAACTAGAGAAAAGGTTAGATCAAAAAGAATTAACCTAGAAGGCAACACACACACACAGGAAATCAATGTGAGTCAATGCCCTGTATAGCTGTCCTTATCTCAACCAGCAAAAACCCTTGGTCCTTCCTATTATTGCTTATACTCTCTCTTCAACAAAATTAGAGATAAGGGCAAAATAGTTTCTGCCATGTATTGAGGGAGGGGATGGATTGGATGGTAAGGGAGGGGGTGGGGGAAGGGGGGAGAAATGACCCAAGCATTGAATGCACATATGAATAATAAAACAATAAAGAAAAAAAGAACACCACCACCAATAAATGTTGGTCAGGATGTGTGGACAAAGGAACCCTCATACACTTCTGGTGGGAATGTAAGCTAGTACAACCACTTTGGAAAACAATATGGAGGCTTCCTAAAAAACTAAACATAGATCTGCCATATGATCCAGCAATACCACTCTCAGGGATATACTGAAAGGAATGCAACTCAGGTTACTCCAGAGCCACCTGCACACCCATGTTTATTGCAGAACTATTCACAATAACCAAGTTATAGAAACAGCCAAGATGCCCACTACCGACAAATGGACTAAGAAAACGTGGTATTTATACACAATGGAATTTTATTCAGCCACAGAGAAGAATGAAATTTTGTCATTCCCAAGTAAGTGGATGGAACTGGAGAGCATCATCTTAAGCGAAGTTAGCCAGGCTCAGAAGGCCAAAAATCATATGTTCTCCCTCACATGCGGACTTTAGACCTAAAACAAATGCAGTAGTATTATTTGACATGGGTTACATGCTAAGGGGAGAATGCATACAGGAGGAATAGGGAAAGGTAGGAAACCCAAAACTTGAAAGTGTTTCATGTGCCCACTGTAGAGGAATGAATAAAGTAATCTTAAACCGACAGAGGTCATTATGGGAAGGTGACTGGAGAGTAGTGAAGAGGTCTTGTAGACATGAACCAATGTGGGTTGTAACACACATGTGCATGGAAGCAATGCTAGGAATCTCTCTGTATAACTATCTTTATCTCAAGCTAGCAAAAACACTATGTCTTTCTTATTATCTCTTACCTTTTGTCTTCAACAAAATTGAAGAAGAGTGCAGAGCTTGTTCTGCTTGGAAGTGGGGGTGTGGGGGGGCAGGCAGGGGGAGAGATGGCCCAAATAATGTATACACATATGATCAAGATATGAGGTCTAGGAAATAGTTGATGGACATAATCCAGACATTCAGTAAAGGCATTTTCAGTAATGACAAATATGAATCAGTGTTAAAACTCAATTGTTGAGACTGGACTAAAGGGATGAAAAGCTTTGAGAAAGTTGCTCCTGGGGGAACAAAAATGAATTACATTCAACTGGTTGTAGCATAATTTAAAAGCTGAGTTACTTAGGACAGGCATACACTTTCTTTTCTTCTCTCTCTCTCTCTCTTTTTGATGGTACTAGAGTTTGAACACAAGGTTTCATACTTGCAAAGCAGGTACTCTACTGTTTGAGCCACACCTTCAGCCCATTTTGCGTTGGCTATTTTTGAAGAATAGTTCTCTAAAACTATTTGCCTGAGCAGGCCTCAAATGGCAGTTCTCCTGATCTCAGCCTCCTAAGTAGCTAAGATTACAGGTATGAGCTGGCTTACATTTCTTTATCTATTTATTTGTCGATGGACACGTAGATTGTTTCTGTATCTTGACTATTACATATAATGCTTTAAAGAAAATGGGAGTGCAGATGTCTTAGAGATAACAATTCCTCCTTACTCCTTTCCTTCCTTCCATTCATTTTCTTTCATTTTTTTTGAGATAGTCACTGTGTAGCCCAGGCTGTCCTTGAACCTGCAATCCTCTTGCCTCGGCCTCCTGAGTGTTGGGATTACAGGCATGCACTATCACTTCTATTGAGATCATAATTTCATTTTCTTTTAATATTACTCAGAAATGTAATTGCCAAATCATATAATACTTCTATTTTTAATTTTTAAATGAACCTCTAGGTTATTTTCCACAGTGGCTGCACTATGTACATTCTCACCAGCACCTTCAAGGTTATCCTTTTCTTCACATCTTACCAACATTTGCCATCTTGCTTTTTTTTTTTTTTCAAATAGCCATCTTAACAGATGATATCTCATTGTAATTTTTATTTGTATTTCCCTGATGATTAGTGATACCAAGCACATTTCAATATATCTGTGTCTTCTTTGGAGAACTGTATATTTAATTCTTTGGCTAATTTTCCATTTTTTTGCTTGTGAATTCTAGAAGTTCTCTGTATACTTTGAATATTAGTCCCTTATTGAATATACAGTTTCCAAATAGTTTTTCCTGTTCACTAGGTTGCCTTTTCTCTTTGGTAATTGTTTCCTTTGCTGTGTGGAAGTTTTTAGTTGGTGTAGTGCCATTTTTCTATTTTTGTTTTTGTTTGCCTATGTTTCCATTGTCATATTTGAGAAATGATGGTTAGCAAATATCAAGAATTTTCCAGTTGTACTTAATTAAAGTACAATATATACATATGTGAAATACCATGGTGAAACTCCTTTGTATGATTAAAATACACCAAAAAATTTTTTCTGTGGCATCTAGAAGCTTCATACTTTCAGGTCTTACATTTAAGTCTCTAACCAATTTTGGGTTGATTTTTTATGTATTGTGTAAGATAAAAGTCCAGTTTCTTTCTTTTCCAGTGGGTGTCTAGTGTCCTATCACCATTTACTGAAGAGGCTATCCCTTCCCTATTGTGTATACTTGCTCTTCTTAACAAAGATTGGTTTACTGTAAATGTATTCTGCTCTGTTGGTTGACATTTGTTTTGCCAGTAACATACTCTTTGATTACTGTAGCTTTAAAATAAATTTTGAAATCAGAAGTTCGGTATCTTCTGTTTTGTTTTACTTGATCAAAATTACTTTGACAATTAGGAATATCTTGTGATTCCATATGAATTTTTTTGTATTTCTTTTTGTCTTGTTTTTTTTTTTGAGACAGAGTGTTGCTTTGTAATCAAGGCTGGAATCAAACTCAGGATCGTCCTGCCTCGGCCTCCCAAGGGTATGAGGGAACACTCCTGCAATCCCAGCCCTTGGGATATTTATAGGGATTATATTGAATCTGTAGATCACTTTGGGTAGTATGGACATTTTGACAAATTTAATTCTTCTTGTCCGTGAACACAAAATGTCTTCACATTTATTTTTGTCTTTTTCCAATTTAATTCATCAATATTTCAAAGAAGAAATCAAAAGAAAGAGTAGAAATTAGAAAATGTCTTAAGAGAAATGAAAACAAAATCACAATATGCCAAAACTTATTAACTGCAGCAAAAGCAGTATTACAAGAAAAGTTTGTAATGATAAACACATATATTTTTAAAAATCTCAAATAAACAACTCAACTTTACCCTTTATGGAACTAGGGAAAAGAACAGACTAAGTCCAAAGTTAACAGAAGGAAAGAAACACTAAAGATTAGAAATGAAACAAATGTTAGAGAAAATAGAAAAACAACAGGAATAATCTGAGTTAATTTTTTGAAAATATAAACAAAAAATAAAAACCTTAACTATGATAACTAAGAAAAAAGATTCAATTAAGTAAAATGAGAATTGAAAGAAGGGACATTACAATGATATCCTAGAAATGAAAAAGTTCATAAGACACCAAGAAATATGCCAGCCTAGATGAAATGGAAAAATTGCTAGAAACATAAAGCCCACCAAAATTGGATTAAGATGAAATTAGAAGCTTGAATAGATCAATAACAATCAAGGATATAGAATAAGTAATGAAAATCTTTCAACAAAGTAAAGTCCAAGACCAGATAGTTTCAAAGGTGAATTATATGAAACATTTGTAGAAGAAGCAATACCAATCCTTTCAAACTCTTTGAAAAAATAGAAGAGGGAACACTTTTAAATTCTTTCTATGAGGTTAGCATTACCTGATACCAAAGCCAGGTAAAAACATCACAGGAAAATTAAATATAGGTCAATTCCTGATGAACATAGATGCAAAAAATCCTCAACAGAGTACTATAAATCAAATCAAATGGCATATTGAAAATACAATTATCAGCTGGCATTTATCCCTGGGGTATAAAGACAGCTGACCATATGGAAATTAATAAATATGATACCACATGCAGGATAAATACCACATGATAGATGTGGAAAATATTCTATAAAATGTAACATCCTTTCCTGATAAAAACTCAACAAAATAAGCAGAGGAGGAATGTACCTCAACCCAATAAAGACCAATATGACAAACCCACTGCTAACATTTTATCAAATGGGAAAGAGTTTAAAGCTTTTTCTCCAAGATCAGGAATAAGACAAACATGTTAACTGTGGCCACTTCTACTTACCATAATCCTGGAAGTCCTTCCTAGTCAGAGTAAACAGGCAAGAAAAGGGGGGAAAAGATATCTAAGCTAGGACGGAAAAAGTAAAATTAACTCTGTTAGCAAATGTCATGATCCTATATGTAGAAAACCCTAAAGATTTCACAAAACATCTGTTAGAACTTATAAGCAAATTCAGTAAAGTTTCACAAACAAAATCAATACACACATATCAGTAGTATTTCTTTACTCCAATATGAAACTGTGTGAAAAGGGAATCAAGAAAACAGTCCCATTTATAATAGCATCAAAACAATAAAAAATTGAAGAATAAACTTAACCAAAAAGCTGCAAAGCTTGTACTCTGAAAACTATAAAATGCATTTGATTTTTATCCTGGAAGTATTTCCCTTCATCTGGATCTAGAGATTGTGGCATGTGACATGTACTCCTCTAGTTATCTGTTACTAGAGGTTGGGGGCAGCTTGAGGAGGAATCTCACCATTGCCCACAAATGTTTTCTCTTAGATGGTTTCCTAATGGTTTTGATGCCCTATTTCCAGATGCCCATGGCTGCATTTTTGAAGCAGTTGATTTTAGTCTCTGAGAGTGGTGAGATTGGAAAAGACATTTGCAAAGAATGCCAGCCAATTTTCTCAGCCTCCAAGTTTATTATTCAAAGTCTATTTTGTTAAAATAGAAGGAAGCATGCCATCATTTTGAAAATCAAATACTTTATTTTATTAAATAACAAAGTCCTCAGAGGGGATCAAATGATGAGGAACAATGTTTGTCTAACACACCTGGAACATTCATGCTCCTTCCTGGAAGTTCGTGAAGCAGTGTCAATGATAAGTCCTATTACTTTTTGGTAGCTTTTAAGGATGCACATGTGAGGAACAGTGGATGACTCAGCCAAGCCTTTGGCCCAGTGAGGAACCCTCTAGAGCTGTTCATGTTTATAAATTGTCCTATAGATTGGTTCAGGAAATGGAAGAAGGACGGTTTGTTTTACTTTCAGTATGGCTTACCTTGTAGATTTCTTTCCAATCTAGGTCATGAGCCTGATAGCCAGGACCTACTCTGAATAACAAAGTCATTTGTAGTAACTCTTTCCTGACTTGAGAATTCCAGAGTTATTCTTGGTTTTCACTCTTTCAAAAGTTCTCTTAGAAGACTAGGGACACTGAAGTTCAGAAAATGAGACCCTCAAGGAAGAGCCACTGAATTTTTCTGAAAGGAAAAAATAATTCTGTTATATTTCAGAAGGAGTTTCACTTGTTCTTTGCAGATAGGAATAAGAAGTGGAGTAATTTTTATCTGAAGAATGTATCATAGATAAAGTTTAGGAGTTTGGTGATACTACCCCCAATAGGCTCTCTCTCTCTCTCTCTCTCTCTCTCTCTCTCTCTCTGCCTCTCTCTCTTTTAACTATTGTTGTGACATTTACAAAAGTTCTTACAATATATCATAGTTGAATTCACACCCACTATCATTCACCTTTATCCTTCCTTCCCCTATTCCTGGAATAGTTTCAATAGGTCTCATTTTTTCATTTTTGTACATGAGCACATAATATTTCTACCATATTCACAATCCTACACTCTTTCCTTATATCCTCCCTGTCCTTCTGGTACCAAGTCCCCTAGACAGGACCTGTTTTACCTTCTGGTTCTCCATTTTTGAAACAAAGACATTTTTGTTTGTTTAAAAAAGCAATGCAGGGTGTTTCATTGTGACATTTCCATACATATATATGTTTCAATATGTATGTTTCCATATATATTTCCATATATATAATATATGGAATTGCTTCATCCCCTCTATTTTTCTCCTTTCTACCTTAGTCTTCTTCTTATGGTAATTTCAACAGGTTTAAAAATTTTATATTCATTCTTATATAGAAAGTACATCACCTTATTAACCTTCTTAACTTTCTTCTTTTACCTTCTCTCTCTCTCACTAGTGACCTCCCCTTAGTGACATATTAAAATTCCACCTCACTCATGTCAGAATGGCTATCATTAAGAACACAAACAACAACAAATGTTGGTGAGGATGTGGGGAAAAAGGAACCATCATACACTGTTGGTGGGAATATAAATTAGTATAATCACTATGGAAAACAGTATGGAGGCTTCTCAAAAAACTGAAACTAGATCTGCCATATGATCCAGCAATACCACTCTTAAGGATATATCCAAAGGAATATAAGTCAGGTTACAATAAAGGCACTTGTATACCCATGTTTATTGCAGCATTATTCACAATAACTAAGCTATGGAAGCAGCTAAGATACCCCATAACTGATGATTGGATTAAGAAAATGTGGTAATTATATATAATGGAATATTGTTTAGTCATAAGAATGAAATTTTGTCATTTGCAGGCAAATGGATGGAACTGGAGAATACATCTTAAGTGAAGTTAGCCAGGTTCAGTAAGCCAATGTTTGCATGTTTTCTCTCATATGTGAAATAGTAGACTCAATACAAGTACAAGCAATATTATGAAAAACTGATAGGCTCCTTTCAACAAGGAACATGGCCACCTCGTATTATTCATTTATCATGTATGTTATCTCAATCATTGTTCCAAACTTTGTTGTGACACCTGCATTATTATCTCCTATAGTTTTATCAATGAGAGAATTAAATTTAAAAAACTAATTATTTGCTCAGAGAATAGATGGCAGTAACTTATACTTTTGACTTGAACTTAACTACTCTGTCAATCTTCTTACCATTCCTTGCTTATAAACTATGGATTCTTCACTTTTATAATTTTTTGTTGCTGTCAATTTTTTTTGTTGTTAATTCAATTTCTTTAAAATTCAGTTCATTTTTCTTCTCTAAGGATTCTTATTATTAGTGCTTTCCTCAGCACTTTGTTTCTAGTTGATCTTTGTTTTTTAGATCTCGTCTTTAAACTCAACTGTTAATTACCTTGCTGTAGTGCTTAATAAAAGAAAAAAAATTTAAGCTAAATGTCCAGCCAATGATATGGGAGATGTCATTTTTGTCATTCATATGTTAGGATTCATACCAATGATTACAGTCAGTTAGAAATATAATGTTTGGAGTATAGAAGACAAAGGTCTTAGCCAGAGAGATAGACTTCAATATTTTACATTTACAAGCAAACACATATAAATAAACAGACTTTACCTTGCTAGAAACCCCAGTGAACAAACTTAAGCCATTTTAGAAAAGTAAGCATATGAAAGAAATTTCCCTGTTCTAATTATATTGGATAATATCTGGAGACAATGTTAACATCTTTTGTCTCTTTCTTGCATTTAATGAGGGCAATAATGGTTCCTCTTCAGGGTGATGCTGGCTACAAAGGAACTGAGCAAAATTAGACAAAGTTTGTCATGTTAAGAACTAATTCATCTATTCTTTTTTCTTTTGTGGTGTTGGAGATTGGAGTCAGGGCTTTATGCTTGGTAAGCAGATACTCTACTGATGCGCAGGTGCGCTGTACTCAGTCAATACATGTCCTTGTTCTCTATGGCACCAAAGAATCGAGGATAGAAAACTCCAGCAAGGTGAAAGTAAGAAAGGTTTATTTGCCAAGAAGAGAAAGTAAATGTCTGCATGCAAGCTGAGGAGTGCCTCGAGCAGGGGGTTTGGAAACCAGATACCCTCCAGGGTTGTGTGGGGAGGCTCTTTTCATTCTTCTTGTTGGGATTCTTTATCTCCCCAGGGCAGTTGTCTCTGGGCCATCTCTCCAAGGCAGCTATTTCTGGGTTGGGGCTCACTGCTTTCATCATTCTCAGAAACAGCTCTTCTAAGATTCTGATGATCTCTATCTCAAGTCTGTCATTCTAGCTTTCCTTTCACTACCACATAAGCCACACCTTTTTCACTCCAGTCATTTTTTGGATAGGGTCTCGTGTTTCATTATATTAACTTAATGAAACAAATTTGGAAACTTGCTTTGACTTTTATGCTGTGAAAAAAATTGCATGGCCATGAGATTTTCTACTGTCAAAAAGTCCCTACAATTCCCTTATGAACATGTGCTCCTGACACTTTGACAAGTGGCTCTTGACATCTTCCTCTAGGTCAACGATGATGATTATTCTGTTTGGCTTTTCTTCCTCTCTTGGAGTCAATTTTTGTAAATTAAACTTCTCTAGAAACATTTACTTATCAAGGTTTTCAAACACTTGTATAGAATTGAACAAAAGAGAAGAATTAACTTAGTAGGTAACACACATGCACAGGAAATCAATGCAAGTCAACTCCCTGTATAGCTATCCTTATCTCAACTAGCAAAAATCCTTGTTCCTTCCTATTATTGCTTATACTCGCTCTTCAACGAAATTAGAGATAAGGGCAAAATAGTTTCTGCCAGGTAGCGAGGGGGTGGGGGGGAGATGGAGGGAATGGGAAGATAAGGGAGGGGGCAGGGGGAAGGGGAGAGAAATGACCCAAACATTGTATGCACATATGAATAAAAGAAAAAAAAAGAGTACTGCAATTCCTCCAATCTGTGTTTTGTTTTCCTTCATTTCATATTTTGTATATTTATGCTTTTTGTCTTTCCTGATTATAAGCTAACAATACTAATTTAATTGTCTTTTTTAAATGAACCAGTTCTTGTATTCATCTTAATTTTTTCCTTGTCCATTTTTACTAGATCAATGTCTCATGAATTATCTCTTTCCTGGATTTATTTGTAATGACTCTTCTAAATTCCTGACTTAGATTTATATTTTTAAAGATGATTTCCTCTTTAACTCTTGTTCACTCGAGCCCTTCATGGCTACGTTGATCTAACTCACTGTCATGGCATCATGTTTATCTTGTGTCTGATTAGCTGGGCTTCCTTGCTAGACTAGAAGGTCTGTGATGGTCAGAATAGCATGTGTGCCCTATGGTTTCTCACACACTGTTCAGCCAGTAATTTTTCAATGAATGAATGAATGAGCCTCTAATTGTGCACAAAATAAGACAGAAATACAGGACGTACTAATGTATGAGGTAAGTGTGTAGGACAAAAGTTAGAAACATGGATCTGGCATTTCTGCTCTAATAACCAAAAAATTTTTAAAGGTTAATGTTTAAAATTTGCAGTAATCTTCATAGTGCCAATATTCAAGGATTACCAGATATTTGAGGGCAGGCTCAATTCTGAAAGAAAAGAAACTAAAACACACAGTAAAGTGGAACTTGCAGGAAGAAGTATCACGGTAGAAGAAAACCAAAACATGATCAACTGGTAGTCTTTTATTTCTTATTAAATATTGGACATGTAGAAGAAAACTGGTGGTTTAGTAAGTTTACTAATAGGAAGGTGAAGGAATGTCTTTTGAATGACTTCTGTTGAAGAATTTAGGGGCTTTATCAATTGGAAGTGAGACAGGGAGAAAAGAGTTCAGGCATTTGAGGACTGAGGAGAAGATGTGTGATAGTCATTTTAGTCAATAAGTGACTTGTCAAGGGCAATGGACAATAGAAAAGTTCAGTGATGTTACTCACATAGGATGATAGTATGAACTTGTAGGAATATGAGTTTCTCCAGGTATGAAATACTCTCAAGCAATGCTCAGTTGCTTACAAGCAAATGCAGGGTGTTGGTTGAGTTTATCCAGATTATGATTGTGAAATGATTCCACATTATGGGGTTGAAGAGGGAGAAGGGCCAGAAAATTAGAATATAGTGTGATACATTTATATAAAAATTATATTGGGGAGATTTCAAGCATCCTGCAGTAGAAAAAAAACAGTATTGAACACTGCAGGTACCCTTAACACTTTTATGGAGGGGAAAGAAGTGTGTTGACAGGAACTCCAGTTTTAGAAGCTTCTATTTTGGTGGCTGTATCTCCCTTAACTGCACTTAAAAATCATCTGGAGAACTTAGAAAATAGCCAAAGTTCCAACACCAGAAATTCTGATTTAATTGATCACAATATACTAGGCTGGACACGGACCTTGGTGCTTCAAGAGTCAATCTAGAGATACCAATGGGTAGTTGGTGTCTAGAATCATTGCTGCAGATAGAACAATAGGAGGCAGAAATAGAAGGCTAAGGTAAAGAACATGTCATACATCACTAAGATTGTACCCATGCAGCAAAATAGAGAAATGAAGATAAATTTCCAATAAAAAAATCCTGTATCAGGTGAAAGGATCAGATCAGGTTTCAGGAAGAAAGAAGGAAGGAAGAGAAAGGTCAAGGCAAGGAATGGGCAGAGATGACTGGTGTGTGGTCCTGCTTAGGTGCTGAGCTCAGAATCTACTCTCTTGGGTAAAGATGAATTTGAGACTGAAGATGCTTCCAAGTTCTCCTTAACCCAGGGTTGTCCTGAATCACTAGAATTGAATGGCTAGCTGGGTAGGCAGCCAGGATGATACAGGATAGAATATTCCAGAAACCATGTAAGTCAAAGCCATTAGACACACTGAGAAGTAGAGCAATTGCACTGAAAATGTAAAGAACAAGAAAGTAGCTGGTTGCTTTAATGGCCCCCATGTAAGCCCCCATGCTGGGGTCCCTGGAGCCAGTGGCACTGCTTTTCATGTGCAAAGTGTGTCTTTTGAGAGAGATGATCAGCAGAGTGGCTGCCACGATCAACATGATCAAAGGAACAAGGATCCTTAGGCTGAAGAAAAAAGCCACATTGATCACATTGGTCTTCCTGAAGTACATTTTCTTTGTGGAATTGAGGCTGCAGATAGGAAAGGAATTGTTGGTATACACAGTGTAGGTTCTTGAAGAAAAGCATGCTGGAGCTGAAGGAAATAAACACTGAAAGCCACAGAAACCAGGGCATCCATCCAGAAAAACTCCACTTCAGCTTGAGGAAAAGGGGGTTAGAGAAATTGGCAGCCCTCGTGAAGTAGAAGAAACTGAGCCAGGCAGCAAACCAGAGGCTACAATAATTTAAGAACAGGAAGCTTACTCTGAATGTATCATATAAAACATCTTTGAAATAAAAAACTGGGAGCACAGTGGTCACTATCATTTCTACTATCATAAAGCTTTGCAGACCTATTCTGGAGACACTCAGGAAAAGCAGGATCCTTCCACTGTGGAAATTGCCTTTTTCTGAACCCATTCAACTGCGTTGATAGCCATGATGAACCCATTTGTAATGATACCAGTGATGCTTTCAATGCATATAATTGTAAAAATTAAGAGAATGACAAATTGTGACAATTTAATTTCTGGGGAGTTGCTAGACTCTGGCATCCTGAGCTGTTGCTTCTCTTTGGAGTTGAGAGGAAAAGTCTCCTTAGCATTAGACAGCCAGGTCCTTGGTAACTCCCACAGTTCATGTCACAGAAAGAAGCAGTGCGTGCACCATTCCAAATTCCCTCCATTTGTTTATCTCAGAATTCTTTGTTCTAAATCTAGAGATGGAAATGATGGAAGGATTTAGTTTCTTGTCCTCTTCCTGCTTTTGGATGTGTTGGTTTTGTTCAGTCAAGGGGTCCGGGGAAGCACTAATGTACTTATAAACTAGTAATGTGGTACCGAGAACCATCTTCTTTGGAAGCTTTAGTTAATTTGAACATTGGTTCACTGGGCCACCATTTAATTAGTCACTATTTAGTCATCATTTAACTTCAGGGAACTGACTGAAATTAATACCACAAAGACATGTGTGTGTGTGTGTGTGTGTGTGTGTGTGTGTAAACTATATATAAGAATTACATATCTGTACATATACATGCATATATTTCTTAATTTTGTGCCAATGTCCAAACAATTTCTATATGTTATCACATATAGAAATCACAACTTTATGAAGCATGTGCTTTTATTATCTTCATTTTGCAGATGAGGAAACTGAGGTATACAGAGGTTTAACAGTTTGTTCAAAATGCACAATTGGAGATGATAAAGATGGGATTCAAACCCACCACCTGGCCTCAGAGCTTCCTTTTACCCATGCCAAACACTAAATGCAAAAGTGACCCAACTGTGACATTTATTCTGGTAGCCTTTAATGATGTCTTTAGTATTTAAGGGGAACAATAATGCAAGAAGATACTAATTTTTTATAGAACAAAACTTAAAATTTTTAAAGACCTTTTTTGTAATGAAAGAACATAAGCAATTATGCACACACTCACACGCACACTCATACACACATTTACCTATCATTTTAAACAGAACACTAGAAAAATGAAGGCTGACAGAAAAGTCCCTCAGTTATTTTACAAGGCAGATTAACCAACCTTAGGATAAAATAACATCACTAATCTAATTTTGGAATTTTAAATCCAAAAGAGATGGAAAATGATTCACTTTTATCTTGGGGAAGTTGCTTTTGATTTTCAAATGCAAGCATAGGACACATAATGGTAAAATGGATTTCTTATTGAAAGTGAATTAACTTTCATGAATGTATATAACTCTAAAATAATAACAAAGTACTTCTAATGGGAAAGATGGAAGGCTACAGTTCTCAAAAATCTTTATAATTTTTGCTTTTATCTTTACTCAAGTCTTCTTTTAAACAGAAAAAAATTATAAAGAGTTTTAGCCTAATTGTTTTAGACAAGTTGTCATGAATCTTACCATCTCATCTTTTGTTTCAAGACAGGGTTTCATTAATTAATCCATGCTTGCCTTGAACTCAGGATCCTCTTGCCTCTGCCTCCCTTTTGCTGGAATTATAGGTGTGTGCTGTTATGTCCAGTTTAACATCTCATCTGTTCTCAGGCTCCACATATTTCTCTTGAACATGAGTGTAATAAACAACTGCTACCCTCTGGTTGTTTCTACCCACATATACAAGTAGGTTTGGAATGTTTAGGACCTCTGATTTGCCCCTGGATTTCCCTCACTTCTGCTGATCCAGCTTTCCAAGAGTGTAAGGGCAAATGGACATGGTCCCTTAAGTCTGATGTCTCTCTCTTCATTTTTTTTTTTTTTTTTAATTTAAGACAGGTTCTCACAACATAGCCCGGGCTGGCTTCAAATTCACAATCTTTCAGCCTCAGTCTCCTGAGTACTGGGACTACAGAGGTACACCATCATGCTCTACCCTCTTCTCATTTGTTCTGCTCATCATTGTATTCTATCCCTGGCTCCCAGCCAGTGCCTGATACCTTGGATGCAGAACACAGATATGTGCTACATTAATGACCTACCAATGACTTTCTGCTCAGAAAAGCTTTATATAATGAGAGGCATTAGGAAAAGTGATGCTTCCATCCTGCTCCAACTTTATGATATTGTTTTTATCTTTCCCCATTGTTTCCCAAATAAAGATTTGTTCATTTTTCAAGACTTCCCACCTCCAACTCACAATATTCAGTCCTGGATTTGTTAAATCCTCCATTATTCCTTCATTTCTGTTGCATTAATTTCTTTACTTGATTTTAATATAATTTTTTATCTTCTCTTTAGTTTTATCTCTTTTTTTATTTACTGAATTGAATACCTATCAAATAGATTTTCACATTTATTTAAAAAAAGAAATAAGTATTTCATTTATTTCTAAGTGTACCATGTCATCTGTTATCTTTAAAATTTGATGTGCATACTTTTGTTGTCATTTGTTTATAAATATTTTGTAACTTCCTTTCTGATTTACCTTTGAAGATTTTTAAAATAAGTAAAACATGCACATATTCCCATACTTTTGATTATATATTATATGTCAGGCACTCAGGATATAGAAATGAAACACACAGGTTGCTACTCTTAAGAAATTTTAAGGGCTAATGTTACTAGATATTACAAATGTTAAAGCTGTTACCTTTTAATGATGAATGATTTGCTGTATCTCATACAAGTCTACATCAGATTGAGCCTCTATGTTGATTGATCTAGTTGACTAATGGTTGGGTAGAGGGTGTTGGTCTGAGGCCAAGATTAGTGTCCAGTATGGTGCCCAATCAGTCTCTCTTTGTTCTTAGTTCACTTAATCTCAGTTAGTGATCTTGTCAACAGATTTCATTTTTTTCAGTTTAGCTTTTATGCAGTGTACTCATAGTTTGAACTGTCCTATTTCCATTTGGATTTATCTTAGAAAACAAATACAAAAGCAAAATCCTGTTCCTTCTTTCTTTCTGATCTCATCTCCTTTCTTTGGTGGAAACCATTTTCAAATCCTTTATTTCATTTGATAATTTTCTCCATGTATCTAAATAGCATACTTATTCTGAAGCCTTTTGATCTTTTTCACTTTTGTACATTACTATTTCTCACCATGAAAGATGAAAATTTAACACTGTTTTATTCTCTGTACTCCAGATTAGTGTGTGTGCACATGCGCACGCATGCGCACACAAACACACACACACACACACACACACACACACACACACACACCCCTTATCCTTCATTCTTCCACATACATTTATATTATTAATTAAAATGGAATTCAGAAGTTACATTGTTACTCTGGAAATGCAATTTTAGTTGAGCCATGTGATACCTTAGATTATGCCCTGAGTTATGTTTCATCCACAACTTTTGCTCTGCCTACAGCAATAAGATTTGTTTGCTAGTTTTTATGTATTTGTCACCAACTCTTTCCAAATTTGACCCCAGTTTTCCAAATGACTTCTTAATATGCTCAAATGCAAAGGTGCACTGTATATTGCATAACTCCTTCCCCCCCACCTACTCCATATGTACTATTGTACATCTGCCACTTAGATTCCTTTCTCTGCTATTCTAGAATAGCAGAGATTCCTGTCTTTTGGTAAATTCCCAAATTTTTGGTTCCATGTTTTCCTCTTTCTTGGTTTATTCCCTCATTTTGGTAGAGCACATACTCCAGTAGCTTCTCAAGAAAGGTTGCATGGAGGATACATTTTTTCAACTTTTTATGTTTCAAATATCTTCTAACTTGTCACCTAACAATAGCGATATTCACAAAATTGTAGGTTGAGACACATTTTCCTCTGGGGTTTTCTCCAGCTTCCAGAGTTTCTTTTGAGGAGTTCAATTTCATTCCTTTTTCTTTGTGTGTAACTTACATTTCTTTTTGCAGAATCATGTACAACCATCTCTTTGTCTACAGTGCCATGAAATTTCATGATGATGTTCTTTGATGTAGGTTAAGTTATTTACTAGATAGACAATTGAATTTGGAAATCACATCTTTCAATTTGGACTACATATATATGTATATATATGTATATATATATATGTATATATATATATGTATATATATATGTATATATATATATAGAGAGAGAGATTGAGAGATCATTTATTCAGCTATTTCTTTTAATTTGTCTTTTCTATATCTTTTAATACTCATTGTTGGTCTTAAAATTTGTTCCATCCTTTTAACATTTTGTTCTCTTTTTGAGAGGTTTTTTTTTTTTTACTTTATCTCCCAACATTTCTATAGAGTTTTTTCATTTTTCACTGTCATATTTTAAACTTCCATGTTCTTTTTTTCTCCCCTCTCAGTGTTCCTTTTTTGATAATGTCCTAGACTTATTGCATGCATGAAATTATTACTGTCTTTTGAAGTTTCTATCATAAAAATAGTGTCTGTTTCTTCTATGTTAGCAGTGGTAAAAGTTGAAATTTTACTTTTTCCTTCCCATTGAAATGTCTTGAATTTTTCTCCTAGTTTCTCTAGCTAGGAATTCTAGTACTATATTTAGAATTGGCAAGAGTATGCATCTTTGTCTTTTTCTTTATCTTAGAGGAAAACATTTTATATTTCTGTTATTGAGTATGATGTTAGCTGTTGGATTGTCATATGTGCCCTTTATTATGGTGAGGTACTTTCTTCCATGCTTAGTTTGTTGGGCCTTTTTATTATGAAAGATGATAAATTTTGTAGAATGTTTTTCCTGAATCTAATGAGATGATCATGTGATTTTTGTTTTTCATTCTGTAATGTGATGTATCACATTTATTTATTTGCGTATGTTAAATTATCCTTGCATTCAGTGATGGATCAGACTTGGTCGTGGGATATGATTCTTTTGATGGGCTATTAAATTCTGTTTGTAGTATTTTGTTGACAGTTTTTACATTTATCTTCACAAGCATATTGCCCTATTATCTTCTTTTCTTGTATTATCTTTGTCAATTTTTGGTACTGAGGTAATTCTGGTGGTCTCTAAAAATGAGTTTAGAAGTGTTTCTTTCTTTTCAATTTTCTGGAAAAATTTGAGAGTGATTGGCATTACTTCCTTAAATGTTTGGCAGACTGTACCAGTAAAGCCATCTAGTCCTGGGATTTTATTTGTTGGGAGGTTTGATTACTGATTCACTCTCCTTATTCATTATAGGACTGTTCAGAGTTCTTATTTCTTTATAATTAAATCTTAGCAGTTTGTAGGAATTAATCAGTTTCTTCTAGGTTATGTAATTTGTTGGTGTATAATTGTTCATAGAAGTTCCTTATGATCCTTTTTATTTCTGTAGCACTATAATATGTCCTTCATTTCAGATTTTATTTGACTCTTCTCTCTTTTTCTCTTAGTTTAGGTAAAAACATTTCACTGTAATGGTAGGTTTTTCTGAGAAATAAGAGTGAATTACATCTTCCACAGATGCAAATTAATGTCATCATTACGAGTGGTCTTCTTTAAATACAACTAACTTTTGAAATATGTGCTGATTCTCCTGTAGCAGATTTGGGTCTAGGATTTTCAATTGTTGGTGAAATTATTCTATCACCATAACAAATTGTAAACAGCAGCAAACATAGTGTCAATTCTTGTAAAGTTCATCAACAACTTCCTTCAGATGTGAAAATTCAGTAATTAATTTTTATTATTATATACTTTGTTTTCTTGAACTAATTTTGCCAAACTTTTATTGCAAAAATGTCAAATGATAAATCAAACTAGACATGCATGTACACATATGAAAACAGCAAAAATACCTTCACAAGAACATTCAGACTTCTTAAAGTTTTAAGACAGCGCTGCTCAGTTTCTATTTCCTACACTCTTTTCATGTACATCCAGGCTTTAATTTCTTATTTCTCCCACTGTTCCCACCAACTTGTGGCCTGGAGGCTTCATGCCATTCTCAGATGTTAGCATGAGCCAAGGCACAGCTGGTGAGTTGAGCTGGGGAGGACAACAGCATTATTTACTTTCCCATGGCCATTTGTAGCTGGAAAGAGAGCTGTCCCCAGCTGCTCCGATATGATCACATTTTGCTTTTGCAGTAAGTTCTCTGGACATTGTCCTGCAAAAAGAAGTATTAGTCCTGCTCGTTCTGGAAATTGTAGGGAAAAGCCAGCTGGGTTTTTTTATTGGGACATATCATATACAATTAGAGAAGAATTTGGCAGAAGTTGGAGCACAAGGTGAATGTACTAAACTCACTTTAGCATATTTTAATGAAACAGACTCAAAGTGAAAATTGAAGGGCAAATATTGGAGGGTGCTGTAGCAGAAGGCACAAACTGATATGGTTTCTTCTTTAGTTCTAGATAAACTCTTCAAAACTGTACTAACTTACAAGGTAGATTTTTAACTGGACACATTTCACAGTTTATTCCTTTAATTTGCATCTTTAAAAACTTTAGTGAGTATATTTTTCCTTTGTAAGATTTCTAATTGGTTACTTTTCCTGTTTACTTGTTCATTTTTTGGTCTCAAATCTACCTCTTTCAACCATTTCTGCTTCTTTGAATACTGTTCTTATTGGACTTTGATCACATCATAAAGCGAGAGCACACAAGGGAGGTATGAGGATAGGTAAGACACCCAAAAAACTAGACAGCATTTGTTGCCCTCAACACAGAGAAACTAATGCAGATACTTTAAAGCAACAGAGGCCAATAGGAGAAGGGGACCAGGAACTAGAGAAAAGGTTAGTTTGAGAAGAATTAATTTAGAAGGTAACTCACATGCACAGGAAAGCAATGCAAGTCAACTCCCTGTATAGCTATCCTTATCTCAACTAGCAAAAACCTTTGGTCTTTCCTATTATTGTTTATATTCTCTCTTCAGCAAAATTGGAGATAAGGGCAAAATAGTTTCTGCCTGGAAGCGAGGGGGTAGGGGGAGGGGGGGTGGGGGAGTTAAGGGAGGAGGCGGCGGGAAGGGGGGAGAAATGACCAAAACATTGTATGTACATATGAATAAAATTAAAAAAAAAAAGAAAAAAATACTGTTCTTTTACTTAATACTGGATTGGCATTTAGTTTCTATCTGTCTCACAATTTGGGTTTGGAATTTCACATTAAATCAGGGATTGTCTTCTCTCTCCATAGTCACCCCTCCCTGTCTACAGTTTCATGGTATTTGAATCACTTCTTCCTGGTCCTTGGTTTCCAGTATGGAACTATGGTTCTTGACTAGTGCTGACATTATTGGCACTGTAGATATGTTGGTTTTGTGAGCTGTGTCACTTTCAGGTATGCACATTTTTGGTAAACATTTGAATTCTGGTTGTACATAGTTTTTCTTCAAAACGAAGTTTTTCTCCTCTTATTCCTCAGCACAATTTTGATTCTGACACAAGAGTAAAATTTCAGTGAGTTTTATTTCAATTTTCTTGTTAGGGTTCATAAAAATGTGACCTTAATTGAAATGACTGCACCAAAAGATACATTATCAAAATGTCTTGTAACTGTTTTTTGTTGTGATATCTGATACAATGGAATATTTTTCTTTTCTGTCCCTCTTTTTTCCTGTAGTAGCTGCTACTACTGCACCACATTCCCTCAGGAATTACTTTGTATATGCTGAAAACTTTATCTGAGTGTTCCACAGGAATGATGTATAACAGGTGACTTGAGTACATCCATGTCAATTTTCATCAGCCATTGGTTGAGGGTTGCTCCTCATGTTTTTACACTTACTTTGCTTACCTTGTCCTTCTAGCCTGCCATACACACACTGGTGGCAGTGTGAAAAGCCCACCAGTTCAGAGATTCAGATAATGGCAGGTGAAAAATGTTCAAAGCACACAGAACAATTGGGTTCTGAGGGATGTGGACAAGGCGTTGATGGTAACTTTAAGGCTTCTTATGCATATGTAACTTCAGCCTGGGAGAATCTTTTGAAGTGCAACACCACCGTTCTATTATCTTTCTCCATGAGTTTGACTATTTCAATTACCTCTTATAAGTAGAACAATGCAGTATTTACCCTCTGACTGGCTTATTTCACTTAGCATAATAAATACCATCTAGGTTCAACCATGTATTTCTGCTTCCAATGCTTCAATGACAGAGATTAATGCTGAGCTCTCAAGAGGGTACCATCTCTCAATGAGATGAACCAACCATTCAGTAGAATTAATAATTATATTGGATCCTTTTGACTCTAAAAAAAAGGCAGCATTTGTCTTTACTGAGAATAGTATATTTTCTAGCTATGGATGCGTCTTCCCTGCCTAGAGTTTCTTGGAAAGCTCCACTAAGAGCTCACAGAATGTCTGGTTTCTAGACATGGGATTCCATCTAAAATGTTATTAGATCAAGGGAATCTATAAATAACCTGTATTATTATTATTGTTATTAATTTTCCATGTTGCCCAAGGGACAACATTATTATAACAGAGTTGCCACAATGGGCACGTGATCAAGGACTTTATTGGCCTTTCCACTAACAGTAGTATCAGGGAACTGATGGCTGTATAGTATGGTGGAAATCCTTATAGATTAGTAGCTAAGGAGATCACTTGGGTATCACACCCTTTAGGGTGATGGTGACATTCTTAAGATGTTGCATATAATTTGAAAGGATGTTAAGTGGTGCGGTATCCTTGATAGCTACAATATATTAGTGTGGGATCCAAGGGATGAAAATGGCATTTCTTATCATCACTTCCAATTGTGGAGGTGCTGGGTCATAGAGTATGTACATAAATGATTTGACTAAGTAATAGTAGTCTGTTCTGTAAAAGGCTGAACCTATTTATATACTCCCACTAACAATGTTTAATGTTTCCCATATTCCCTTATTCCTCATTAGCACTTGGCGTTATCTAATTTTCTGAGTTTGCCTTACTGTGCAGAAAGAAAGGGCATGTACACAGAACAATTAAGAATCCAATGCACTTGCAATTCTGAGTCTTTTTCATGCTACTACTTGAAAAGGAACAAGGTATAATAATTTTAGAACCAGAATATTCAGATAGTTGTGAGTGGCAGCTTTAGTTGAGCTGAAATGGTAGGGGAGCTTGTAATCTTTCCTCAGTTCTATTATTAATTTTCTGTATTGCCTGAGGGACAACATCTTTCTGGGCATTTTCTCTTCTATGTCAAATCGTGAGAATCATTCCTGTCTTCTCTCTCCTCACTAACTAGGGAGCAAATGCTCATCATATCATGTGAATGTTTTTTGAATGACCAGTGCTTAAGAACCCTTGGGAAAAGACATATAGTTCATTGCAAAGTTGCAGGAAGTTCATTTTACTGTCTACAAGGTAACACAAACTCAGGGAGAGTTCCTTCAAGAGGCAGATTTGAGCAACTGGAAGTCATAAGAGACCTTTCAGCTCAGGCTGCTGCCTTCACAGTGATGGTGGCAAACACTTGATAACCAATTGCAGGATACAATTTCTCACCATCAGGGCATATATTCTGAGTTGATACAACTTCAGCTGTCCCTACTATGTCAGCATTTCCTAGAGAGAGGAAGCAGGACAGTGTTAGGCTATTGGACTCTACAAGACTTCAACACACTTAAGCTCCACCCACACCCATAGTATCTTCCTTCCTACTGTGTTTGTACTTTGCTTCCACTTCTTGGTTCTATATACAAGGCATAGCAGTTTCTAGCCAATCTCCCTTCCATCACCTCCATCACCCTGCTCACACTTCCTGTCTGTCTGTGTCTCATTCTTACTCCAAAACCTTTCTCCTTTGCCTTCTGCCACATCCTGGATTTCTTTGTTCACTGTGCCCTCTAACATCCCATTTTATCTGACATTCATGATTAGGTAGGAAGAGTTCTCACTTACCAGAGACTGCAATTTCCCAGTAGTAGTTGTTTATATCACATATGCAGGCAGTGTAAACTACATGACCATTAGGGTACTGGACACTTGGGTTGTCCTCAGTACTGATTTTAACCTGAGGAGAAGAAAGTTGGGGAAGGATTAGAGAGTATAGATCTGGTTGAGGCAGCCTGGGATTAACTATTAAGCAAACTAAGCAGAATTTAGGGCACTGTAGGAAGGGAGAATCCATGGATTCCTCCCAGCTATATGCTGTACTCTGCTTTAGTCAATTCTTCTGTAGTTCTCTTTATACATCATGTTCAACTTTTTATAGTTAAAAACCTGGTGTGTTGAAGAGTGCTGGATCCATGGTTAAAAGCCTCCACCCAAACTTTTTCACAGCACCATTTCTTCAACTTTAGAATGGAATCCATTCAAATTAAGGTACATAAAAGCACTTGTAAGTGAAGCATTTAGTACGATGTTAAACTATTTCCTATAAAATCCGTGGTTACTACCAACATTCTTTATTATAATATTTCTTTTCTTTTTCTCTACCAACCCTAACTCCCAATTCTTCACTTACCACCATGCATTCATTTACGTTGTTTGTGACTGTGAGCTTTAACCAAAACTCATTTGGCTTATCTGATTTAGAAGTTGTCATGTTCAGTGAAATTATTTCCTCCCTGGATATGACAAAAGAAGCAGAAACCCAAAGTCACATGAAAGTCCAGGACTGAGGTGTCCTGGTAGGAAGGACCAGAGGGAGCAGGGGAGAGAAGGTGTAGGGGAGATACAGAGGGATCAAAGTTTTACCTATAAGGGTGCCCACATGTAACTCATACCAAAGGGACTTATGAGTCTAGCCAAGAAGACCTATCTAACAGGAAGAGGGAAATAAAAGCCAGAATAAAGGGTCATAGTCCCCATCAACTAATAAGGCAGGGAACTGGGCTGGGAGAACTGATTTCCTTTTATTATAGGATCCCTGTTTAATTTCCATGGTAGTGTTTGACATAGGAAGTGATTTAGTGTTGCAGCATCTACTCAGTCCAGGATCTTTTCACTCTTCCATTTTTTTCTGGTGGAATAATCTCAAATTCATAAAAAACTCCTTTTTTTTTTGCAGTAGTAGAACTAGTAGAGAATATGATGCCCAAAGAGTCTGAGAAATTTATCACACTGATGAAAGGGGAAGCTTAATATGGTGATTGATTTAGCTCAACTTTGTTCTTCAACTTATTGTTCCTCAGGCCTAAAAGAAGGGAAGCCAAAAGCCCTACTTAGTTAGCTATAAGATTGACTTCAAACTCACATGCATTGTGTATCACTCCCTATATTGCCTTGTTCTGTCTGCCTGTCTTCTTAGATAGTGCCCAGGCTTGGCAGGTACCTCTTCTTTACCAAAATCTCCATGACTACATTTCTATTGCTAGATACTTCTTTCTCCACATTCTGTCTGCTGCATGTTTATGTTTCCTAGGGAACTCCTGACTGCTTTCTGGAACTCAATACTTTCCTCTTGTCAAAAGACATAGTCCCTGTTCTCTGTCTTTTTCTCCAAAGAATTGAAATCTGACATTTCCTTTCCTCCTTTGTGGCAAGTAGCTATAGACTTAGAAACTGGATTGATTACATTATGAGTGGCTCATACAGGAACAGGGCCAGGAAAAGATGGGGCTCAGGATCAAATTTATACCTTTTTTGGCTTAGAGGAATCTGCTCTGATCTTATAAACCATTGTCCCAGTGTGTGAGACATATCTTACTGAAGAGGAGCATACTAGTGTCCATGGAGCCATGTGAGTTGATGGTATGGCTCTGTATATTGGTAATGACCTAGGCCATGGTACTTCTTGTGCAGTTAAAATGTCTTACCCAAAGTTTATACCAAAGGTGTTGCCCAGACCCATATCTCTGCCCATATTCTCCATTTATGAGAAAAGGGTGAAAATGATAAACTTAGGACAAGAAAATAAATTAAAACACAAAATGGCTGCACGAAATGGGTTTGACAACCTCTACAATCAGTTCCGAATAGGCAAAGTGTGATTGGATGTCACAAATTGTAAGGATGCCCAAGATGTGTCTGCTTGGTGCAGAAGCACAATCTGTAGGAACAAGATGTGGGTTTCTGGGTTGGGGAAGAGTTCTCCCTGGGAGATTTCCTGTAGTGAGAAGAAAGGAGTGTCTTACCCATCTTCCTGAGCTATGCTAGTTCCCAGCCTCAGGCAGAAAACCAGGAGCAGAGTGGCAGAGCTGGGTTTGCACAGCGGCTGAAGAGCACACATGCTGGAGGAATAGATGTCCAGTAGGGCTGTGCACCTAAGGACCTACACCTCTCCTTTTATCTGCAGCAAGACAGCAGTTAGGCAAGTTCACTCTGCCAAAACCATCATACTTTGGGATATCTCCCATTGCCACCTTGTTTATTTTTCTGTGAGAAAGGTCAACATTTAGCTGGAATTTTACATTGGAGTTCACTGAGGAAGAAAGGATTTTTTTTTTCCTTGTTTGTCAATATCAGGTGAGAATGTTCTTGGATCGTTAGGATGGATCCTGTTTCGACTGTTGTAAACAGGATCTTTTCCTTTTTAACTACTACTTCCCAACCTGCTCTAGCTCTATTAGTTCCATAAAGTATACTCATTTCTTTATCTTCTGATGACTTAATACTTTTTCCTTCCTGTTAACACCAATAACCTTAGCTCCAAAATATGTTATAGTTGAGTGGATGTCTCAGCACTAATGTTTTTACTCAGCTCCCTTACAGTTTTCTGTAGGAAGTGGTGGCCTCTACATAGTATGTTAAGTGAAAATTCAAGGCCCAGAAATAGGCATACAATATATGAGAACAGAGGAGACCAGATGTATTTGGTATGTTTATCTTATGATACTGCCAATAAGTGAGAAGCTGAGTTCATCACTTTTCTATATATATTGGCCTCTCCAGAAGGTTTAGGTTTACACTATATTTCAGTAACCCTGAAGCTTCCTAACGAAGGTCCTATCATCTTAGCTCTCTGTTTCTTTAGCTTCAGTTACTGCTCAGCATACCTCTCCACTTGTGGGGAATTCAGATGAGCAGACAGATGTCAGAGTCTACCTTTAGAGGAATTTTGTGGTCATATCCAGTCATCTGAAAGAGGAGATGTGGGCTGAAGAAATTGGAGAGTTAGGGTTACCAGTAAATCCATGGAACTGCCCACCTACTATCCAGCTGGGAGAACCACAGAAGGTTGGAGGATCATGTGTCAGATGGAGAGGTGAAGTCCAAGTGTGGATGAGTTGGGATAGCTGAAAATGCTGCACTTACACCCCTGCAGAGTTCTCCACTAGACCTAGAGTGCTGTAGCTAAATAGAAACTTGAGATGCCTTCAGGTGGGAGTAAGACCAGAGAGGGTTTTTCCTACACACGCACTGTATTTTACTTAATATTGCATATGAATTGGGAGAGGCTGCCTTCAAACACCACATGCTGTGCAGTGAAAGTCTCCTTTTACTTACGCTGTGCTGCCATTCATCCTTAGTTTTTTCTAAATTCACTAAACTAACTTCCTTTCTTCCTTTCTCCCTTCTGTTCCTTTCTTCCATTCATGACCTATTAAAAATATTATTTAAAAAATAAGTAACATGTTTTCATAGCTCAAAAATCAAAATTATATAAAAGATAGAATTTTAGCTTAAAAACTCATCTTTGTCCCAGTTCACTCCCTTCCCCTCCATGAAGAACCACTTTAATAAAATTTTTGTATATCTATAGTGTTTCTTTAAGACAGTAGATATTTATAGAATAGATGTTATTATGACCCTAATTCTTCTATCACAAAGCTTATCACAGTGTGTTCATTAGTTTCATTTAACATTATGACTCAGAAAACTTTCAATATAGTATATAAGAGTGCCTTCAATCTTTATAAGGTCATGTATATGGACCTTTGTTTATTTGAGAAGTTTTTGAATTGGTAGATGTTATGATTCCTTTCAAAGTTTTATTGCTGCAAATATGCTAAAATAAAAAACCTTTTTCATGAGTAATTTTGCACTCTTAAGCTTATCTGTAGGTTCCTAGAGGTAGAATTGCTGGATTAAAGAGAAATACATTTGTAAATTTGATGGACACGGCCAAATGAGTCTCCGTAGTGTTTTACTATTTTTCACATATCAATGAGAAATGTTTGTGAGGCTCTATTGCCCCACTACCAACAGAGTTACCAACATTTAGGCAATTTGTCAAATGAGTAAAAATATTCCACATAGCTTAAATTTCTACAGTTCTTAAAAGGAAAGCTAAGCATCTTCTTATATGCTTAGGTAACTTTTTTTTCCTTTTAGTTGTGTCTTCTCACGTTGGTTTTAGTAACTTACTACAACACAGAAACACTTGAATCAAAACAGTATTTCACCTTTCCTCAGAGAATAACTTACTGTTACTGAAGTGTTACATTTTATTGGTTCAAATAAGATTGTTGTTCTTTTGCCTATTATGTACCTTAAGAATACCTGCAGATTTAAGAGTTGTAAATTCTTGTGAATAAGTTTTTTAGTAAATTATGTAAAGAAGAAAATAATGAAAATGTGAAAATCAAAGAGTTCAAGTAAATAATTTAAGAGTTGAAGTAAATAATTTAAGTACAAGTTTCTCTTTAAAGGTTCTTTGTACTTAAGGACATTTTTGTTTGTATTTTTATGGATATGAAATTCTGGATTGACTAGTTTTTAGACTTGGACTCCCACTGTTTCTGTTTCTTAGTCAGCTATGAGTCTTATTGTGGACCTTTTGAAGGAAAATTGCCTTTCTTTCTGGTCATTTTTATCTCTGGTTTTCAGTAGGCCCTCATTATTATGTACTGAATGTGATTTTCATTGCATATATCCTAGTTCAAGTCCTAGTTCTTTTTGCTTTTGTGATTTAATGGGTTTTGTCATCTTTGAAAAATTCTAAGCCATTATGTCTTCAAATATTACTTCTTTCACACTTATTGACAGTCTTCACTTTCTGACACACATGATAAATATTCCATTGCTCTTTTACATGTCTCTATTTTTTGTGTCTTTCATCATTTTTTCTCTGTAGATCACTGTGATTATTCTTAATCTATCTTAATTCCACTAATTCTCTCATTAGCTGTTCTTAATTTCAGTTGTATTTTTCACTTCTAGAATTTCTATTTGATTCTTTCTGGAGGTAACTATATTTTGACATAAAATCAAATAACTAAATAATATAGAAGTGTATAATTTGAAAAATAAAAGTAACATATGCCTTAATTCTGTCATTTAATAAGCAACAGATAGTCACAGTAATTAATTTCTTATAAATCCTTTCAGAAATTCCCCATGTAGCTATTTCTTTGGTCCTTTACCATTCACCATGGAAGGAAAGTCAGGAGTAATCATTTCTTATTGTGAATCTGTTTTATTTTTAAGGTGACATAAACAGATCTGTTTTAATTTTATAGCAGACTCAGTAAACAGAAGTTCTACTGAAAACCCAAGAATATTAAATTCTGTAAACCAGTGGATCAGTGAGGATTATATAATTTTTTACAGTTCCAAAGGTGACCTTCAAATTTTGGAAGACAATGTCAATGTTTGAGTAGTAGAAACATTTTCCTCAGATATGGGCATTTGAATGCACATAATTAGCATTATATGAAAAGATATCAAAACAAGCTCAAATACCTTTTTTTGTTTCTGTTTAAAGGAATCAATGAGTTAATTTAAACATATTGAATGCATTTAAAAGTATTGTTTTTAACATTTTTTATTAGCATGTATTAGTTGTACAAAGGGGTTTTATTGTGATATTTCCACAGATGCTTACAATATACCCTGATCAAATTCATCTCACCCCTCCTTTTTCTTGTTTTGGTGGGACTGGGATTTGAACTCAGGGCTTCATACTTGCAAAGCAGAATCACTTGGGCCATGCTTCCAGTTTACCTTTTCCCTTCTTTTCTTTTCTTTTTTTTTAAGGGTAAAGTGGGAGAGTTTAATGAGATAGACAATGCAAAGGAGGTAGGTAGAACCCCCAGAATTTGGAGTGGGTGGTCCCATGAGAGGGTACCTGAGAAATTATGTGATCTGAGGTTTTTATCCTTTCTTTCTAGGAGTTGCTGACTCTCTATGCTAATTAGGTGTGCAGAGAGCAGCATTTTGGTTGGTTGTTCCTGCAATGTTCTGATTGGTTCATCCTGACCCTTACACTTGTGGTCCTGCTTTCCTTTCTTTCCACGCTTTAAGGTCTAGGGAGGTCATACTGAGGTTTTCCAGGGCCCTTTCTTCTGATTCATTCTTCCCTTTGAGGAAGTAACCCTAACTGTCATTAGGGAAAAGGGGTGGTGAGCACTCTTTGGCTGCTTAGAGCTAGATAGGGGCATTGATAGGAAGCAGCAGTCAGGGTCTTCTCACAGAGGCCTATATAACCCTCCCCCGTTCTTAAAGCAATTTCAACAGTTTTCATAGTTTTATTTTTATACACTAGTATAAAGTACTTCGACCATACTTATGAATCTATTTTTATACTCAGTCATCACTGATTTATTCCTTGTTCTATTCCTATCATTTTAATCTTTTGGATGTATGAAAATTAGTTTTTTCTTTCTTAGCAAACTTCAGTTTTTATTTGGTTTCTTATATTCTGGCATTGACTATTGTTTTTCTCAAACATCTATTTCATGTTGTCCCCAACAAATGTAAACACATTTTATTATCAAAATGATTTACTAAAAACTTAATTTCTCTTACAGATTGTTCTTATCAGATAGACTCAGTAAACTTTCCCTTGAAGTGAAGGATGGCTGGCCGAAGGGTATAAGAAGTGAAAGATAACATGGGCTGGAAACAGCTGTTACCATCTCTGCAGCAAAACTATCTTCCTTGCAAATGCAGCCTTCTGCCTAGTGTTATCTATTTCTAAATCTTAATTAATTCACCTGACTGAACAGTATATTCATTGAGTATATATATTTCAGGAACATTTTAAGGCCTTAAATTTTATTCTAAAAGAACAAAACCAAATTGATCTGGCAACAATGACTGGGAAAGTAAACTATGTTTAGAAAAAACTGTAAGAAAATTCAATCTCTTCCCTTGACTTTGCTTTCCGGAGACAGACACAGTCTCTCATTTGGGACAAGGAAGAGTGAAAGTGCCATAATCACTGAGTTTGGGTGTGTATTAAGGAAGAGCTAGAGGTGAAACAAGTTATGCATTACACTTGGGGATGATCCCAGTAAATAAGATCATCTTCACTGCCACAAAAGCTCACTTATAGATTTTCTTGGTGTAGTTATCTAAATTGAAAGCAAACTTTCTAATAATTAGAGCAAAGTTACAGTTACCTTTACAATAGCAAAGACCAAAAAAAGTAAAGAGAGGTTATGATAGTTTATGTAAACATGTAAAAATAATCCTATCACAAATAAGGAAGCAATTGCTTCCAGAGTTATTTGCTCTGTATGGGAACAGAGCTATGTAGTGTAATAAGCATTAATTTTCTTCTTGTTCCTCTGGGACTCACTGCTACTCACCTGTGATAAGCAGAAAAGTGATCCCCCATGATGCTCATGCCTTAACCTCCAGATTCTGTGGATCTGTTGGCTTACACAGAAAAAGGGACTTTGCAGATGTGATTCAAATTACAGAACATGAAGTAGGGAGATTATTCTGGATATCCAGTAGACCTAATCTAACCACACAAATCATTGTTTTGTTTTGTTTTTGGCAGTACTGGGGTTTGAACTCAGGCCTTCATGCTTGCTAAGCAGGCACTCTACCACTTGAGCCACTCCACCAGCCCTAATCACACAAATCCTGAAGTGGAGGATCTTTAGAGAGAGAGAGAGGGGGAGAGAGAGAGAGGGAGAGGAAGAGGGAGAGAGAGAGGGAGAGGGAGAGGGAGAGGGAGAGGGAGAGGGAGAGAGGGAGGGAGGGAGGGAGAGAGAGAGAGAGAGAGAGAGAGAGAGAGAGAGAGAGAGAGAGAGGCGATAGTATGAGGATTCAGTACTCTGGACCAAGTTTTAGTTCATTTTGTATTTGTAGTTCTATATAGGTCCTGACATGTAAGAGTTCTGTTAATCTGAGAACCATGAATTCTGTCAAAAACCCAAATGAAGGTGGATCCAGAGCCTCTATAACTGGGTGCAGCCTTAAGTCCATCGAGACCATTTTGGACTTTTGATCAATGGAACAATAACATAATAAATTTATGTTATTTTAAGCCTCTATGTTTATGAGAATTTATGTCTGCAATAGAAAACAAATACATCATATATATAAATGATGAAACTAAGAAACTGAAATTTCCCAGTAGGTGTATTAAGGTGGGCTTCTACTTTCAACCATCTCTGTAATAAATAGTCTAATCTTGGTCAATAAATAGTCTAATATATTATGTATGTAGATTTCAAGGTGTTCGCTGAAGATAATGGTAATTTTCAACAACAGTCAGCTGAGAATAATTACATTCCACACACACACACACACACACACACACACACACACACTCACACACACACAATTTTCTCACCTGGAACATTGGTTGGGATATTTGATACTCAGAGAATATTTGATGAATACAATGTTGACTTAGGGAACAGGTGAATTTATTGTATTTTCAGGTCACAGCCCATATACATGAAGACTTAAATCTCATTTGGATCTTCCTAGTATTAGTTGTGAGCTAATGTCTCACTCATATACCATAACAAGAGTCTGAGAAACACTCATTTGAAGAAAGCTCTGGTTAGCCTCATCTGAACCTTTAAATTCTAGGATGACCTCACTGAGTAGTCACTTATAGCCTCTAATCTTAAACTTCCATGTGTTAAACTGCTAACAATCTCTCTGAACTCTTGGGGACCTGTGACCAAGATCTTTCATCATCACCCATAATATCTTTGCAGTCTTACTCATTCTGACCCGTTAGGGAGAGGAGTGTTTAAGCCAGTTCAACTGGAATACGCTTGTTAAGCACCAATGTTGAGGGAGTTCCAAGATGGTGACGAGAGTGCAGAAGCAGACAGTGTGAGCTCCGTAAATCAAAAACTTTGCAGAGAAGCTGGAGCCACACTTGGCAGAAATAAAGCACTAAGAAGAATCAAAACTTTGACATCCTGAACCCCCAGCCCATGTAGAGCTTCTCCACGCCACATTATACTGAGAAAACAAGAGGGCTCCTGTGGCACCAGATGCCAGCTCCAAACATGCTTAGGAGACATCCGGCAGACCAACAGGTGAGCACCAAGCATCATGTGGTATTCCCACAGCAACTGGGATAAGCCAGTATAGCCCCCTGAACAGACTGACTCCCTGTCCTGCAAACAAAACAAAACAAAACAAAAAACTGAATGATATACAAGAACTGAAAATGAACATGCAGCAGAGCAGGTGAGGTGCTGTAAGTGCACCGGAGAAGGGAGGAGGGGCAAGGAGCTAACCTCCATGTGAACTTTCAGTAAACAAAGACTGGAAAAGCAGAAGGGCCAACAGCAGGTAGGTGATAAGCCACTGCCTGAAATAGAGCAAGTAGCGGTCCACAAAGCTCATCTCCTGAGCCAGTGAGAAACATCCAAAGTCAAACGACAGTGCAAAATTGAAAAACAATCAGCAAACCATTACAACACACTGACAGCAGGGAGCCAGCTGACAAATTACTGACCTTACCCCAGAGAAAGGGGGTGAGGCAAAGAAACAAGCCCCCAAAAAACCAACACAGTGAAAACCCAACTCCAAAGCAGGACAGCTGGTGGGCTACAGAGCTGATCTCTGGAACCTGAGGACAATATACAAACTTAAACAGCCACACCTTACTGAGGGAGGAGCTGACTAAGCAGCTGCCGCTGAAAGAAAAAAAACTGGCGAGACTCCCCAACCACCTGGCAAGAGTAAATATCAACACCAAGACTGGATGTTGAAGTAGTGACACCAGAACTACTAAGACTGAAATTCTATTGTTCCTGAACCTGGAATATTTTGTGTGTGTTTGTTTGTTTATTTGTTTGTCTTGTTTCTTGTTTGTTTGTTTGTGTATGTTTGTCCATCTCTCCCAGTTGATTTCTTTTTATTTTTTCCTTTTTTTTGTTAGTTTTACTATTGTGAGTTAGCTAATACTAAATTACACACAGACCAGGGATAGAAATAGCTTACATACACTAACCTAAAAACCCAACACACCCACAAAACAAAATTAAACCAAGGGAAAGAAAACAGGTGACTGAAACCACCAATAGCCTATCAAGAACATAGTTACACAATACCAAGTGGAGCAATGGGAAGATGAAAAAGGGATGGAAACCATTCTCCCCCCCAAAATAATTTAATACAGGATTCAGAGGGAAATGAAGAAAATAGATAACCAGTTTCAGACTCCAACAAAACAAAGATAAATGATGCCAAGGAACCCAACAAAGCCCAAAAGAACACTCTGAAAGAAGAAATCCTACAAGTAATCACTGAGAATTTCATGAAGATGTTACTAGACATGGTCCACCAAAATGTACATGAAGCACTCAAATTCCAAGACACCAAAAATAAAGAATATGAGAAGACACAGAAACAAATAAATGAACTCATAGGATCCCTAAGTAAACACCAAAGTGAAACAGACAACACTATAAATAGAGAGATAAATGAATTAAAAACTGACAATATTAAAGAGGAAGTGACCCATGATATGGAAAATCTCAGAAAAAAGAATGAATCAGATATACAAAACACAATGGAAGGCCACTCCAGCTGACTGGAATGAGTAGAAGACAGAATCTTAGAACTTGAAGATGAAATGGAAATTAAAGGAAAAACTGAAGAGCTTTTAGTCAAACAACTCAAAAAATTGTTAAAGTTATATGTAAGAACTCACCAATTCTATCAAAAGACCAAACCTGAGAATCAGGCATTGAAGAAGGAGAAGAGGTGCAAGCAAAAGGGATTCATAATATATTCGACAAAATAATAACAGAAAATTTCCCAAATCTAGACAAAGCTATACCCATTCAGGTACAGGAAGCCTCCAGGACACCAAACAGACTTGACCAAATAGAACCCTCCCCATGGCATATTATCATTAAAACAATAAGCACAGAGAATAGAGAAAGAATATTGAAGTCTGTAAGAGAGAAAAAACAAATAACATACAAAGGTAAACCCATCAAAATCACACAGATTTCTCAATGGAAACCTTAAAAGCAAGAAGAGCATGGAGTGAGGTATTTCAGACACTGAATGAAAATAAACTTCAATCCTAGGATACTCTACCCAGCAAAACTATCATTCAAAATAGATGGAGCAATAAAGTCTTCCACGATAAGCAGAAACTAAAACAATAAATGACCACCAAGCCATCACTACAAAAGATTGTTCAAGGAATTCTGCACACAAAGAATGTAAGCAGACAAACCATGAGAGGACAGGCAACACCAAACCACAGGAGAAGAAAAGACAAAGAATCAGAGAGTAACATTAATTGAGCTGCACACAATCAAACCCTTAAACAACAAAAACAACTAAATGACAGGAATCACCACTTATCTATCAATGCTAACATTGAATATTAACAGACTTAACTCCCTTATCAAAGACACCGTCTGGCAAACTGGATTAAAAAGGAAGATACAATAAAATGTTGTGTACAGGAGACCCATCTCCTTGACATAAACAAGCACTGGCTTAGGGTGAAAGGCTGGAAGAAGATTTACCAAGCCAATGGCCCCTGAAAACAGGCTGGAGTAGCAATACTTATCTTGGACAAAGTAGACTTCTAACTTACATTGATCAAATGAGATAAAGAAAGACACTCAAAACTAATAAAAGGTGAAATACACCAAAAGGAACAATTATCAACCTATATGCACACAATGTCAGCGCACCCAATTTCATCAAACATACTCTGAAGGACCTAAAAGCATATATAGACTCCAATACAGTGCTAGCAGGAGACTTTAGTACCCCCTGTCACCAATAGATAGGTCATTCAAACAAAAAAATCAATAAAAAAATTCTAGAACTAAATCACACTGTAGATGTGATAGGGACTTAGCTGATGTCTACAGAATATTTCATCCAACTTCTGCACAATATACATTCTTCTCAGCAGCCCATGGAACCTTCTCCAAAATTGATCGTATCTTAGAGCACAAAGCAAGCCTCACCAAATATAAGAAAATAGAAATAATTCCCTGCATTCTGTCTAATCACAATGCATTAAAACTAGAACTCAACAACAAAAACAACAGTAGAAAACATGAAAACAATTGGAAGCTGAAAACACATTGGTCAATGATCAATGGGTTCTTGATGAAATAAAAGAGGAAATTAAAAGGTTCTTGGAACCTAATGAAAATGAAAACACGACCTACCAGAACCTATTGGTCACAGGAAAGGCAGTCCTAAGAGGAAAGTTTATAGCCATGAGTGCATATATTAAAAGAACAGAAAGATCTCAAATCAATGACCTAATGCTACATCTCAAATTCCTAGAAAAATAAGTAAAGCAAATCCCAAAACAAGCAGAAGGAGAGAAATAATAAAAATAAGGTCTGAAATCAATGAATAGAAAAAAAATGCAAAGAATCAATGAAACAAAAGCCTGGTTGTTTGAAAAAACAAAGAAGATTGACAGACCCCTGGCAAATTTGACTAAAATGAGGAAAGAAAAAACCCAAATCAGTAGAATCAGAAATGGAAAAGGGGAGATAACAACAAACACCACAGAAATCCAGGAAATCATCAGAGACTACTTTGAGAACCTATATTCTAATAAATTTGAAAATCTTTAAGAAATGGACAGATTTCTAGATACTTATGACCATCCAATATTGAACCAAGACCAAGAGGATATTAATCAACTGAATAGATCTATAACACAAATGAAATTGAAGCAGCAATAAAGAGTCTCCCAAAAAAGAAGAGTTCAGGACCTGATGGATTCTCTGCTGAATTCTATCAGACCTTTAAAGAAGAACTAACACCAACTCTCCTTAAACTTTTCCACAAAATTGAAAGGGAAGGAACACTACCTAACTCATTTTATGAAGACAAATTACACTCATCCAAAAACCAGACAAAAACACCTCCAAAAAGGAGAACTATAGGCCTTAATGAACCTTGATGCAAATATCCTCAATAAAATAATAGTAAACCAAATCCAACAACATATCAGAAAGATCATTCACCATGACCAAGTCAGCTTCATAACAGGGATGTCAGGGTGGTTCAACATACACAAATCTGTAAATGTAATAAACCACATTAACAGAAGCAAAGACAAAAACCACTTGATCATCTCAATGGATGCAGAAAAAGCCTTTGATAAGATTCAACATCACTTCATGATAAAAGCTCTAAGAAAACTAAGAACAGAAGGAATGTACCTCAACATTGTAAAGGCTATATATGACAAACCTATAGTTGACATCATACTTAATGGAGAAAAACTGAAACCATTTCCCTTAAAATCAGGAATGAGACAAGGTACCCACTCTCCCCACCCCTAAACAACATAGTCCTGGAATTCCTAGCTAAAGCAATAAGGCAAGAAGAAGAAATAAAAGGAATACAAGTAGGTAAAGAATCTGTCAAAGTATCTCCAAATGCAGATGATATGATCCTATACCTCAAAGACCCCAAAAATGCTACCCAAAAACTCCTAGACACCATAAACAGCTTCAGCCATGTGGCAGGATACAAAATCAACTTACAAAAATCAGTAGCTTTTCTATACACCAACAATGAACAAATTGAGAGAGATATATGGAAACAATTCCATTTACAATAGCCTCAAAAAAAAAAAAAAAACACCTCAGAGTAAACTCAACAAAGGATGTGAATGACCTCTACAAGGAGAAATACAAACCCCTGATAAAGGATCAAGGAAGACTACAGAAAGTGGAAAGATCTCCAGTGCTCATGGATTGGTAGAACAAAATTAGAAATAAGAGCAAAATAGTTTCTGCTGGTTATTGAGGGGGTGGGGGGGGAGAGGGAGGGGGCGGAGTGGGTGGTAAGGGAGGGGGTGGGGGCAGGGGGGAGAAATGACCCGAGCCTTGTATGCACATATGAATAATAAAATAAAAAAAAAAGGATTACAATTTCTAGTTAAAAAAAAGAATCAGCATAGTAAAAATGGCTATACTACCAAAAGAAATCTACAAGTTTAATGCAATTCCCATTAAAATCCCAATGACATTCATCACAGAGATTGAAAAATCTACCCTAAAGTTCATTGGAAACACAAGAGTCCGTGAATAGCCAAGGCAATACTCAGCAAAAAGAGCAATTCTGGAGGTATCACAATACCCGACTTCAAACTATATTACAAAGCAATAACAATAAAAACAGCATGGTACTGGCACAAAAACAGATATGAAGACCAGTGGATCAGAATAGAGGACCCAGATATGAATCCACACAACTATACCCACCTTATTTTTGACAAAGGGGCCAAAAATATAAGATGGAGAAAAGACAGCCTCTTCTACAAATGTTGCTGGGAAAAGTGGTTATCTGTCTGCAAAAAAGTGAAACTAGATCCATGTTTATCATTCTATGCTAGTATCAACTCAAAATGGATCAAGAACCTTAATATCACACCCAAAACTCAGACATTAGTACAGGAAAGAGCTGGGAATATCCTGGAAATAATAGGTATAGGCTTGAACTTCCTCAATAGAATCCCAGCAGCTCAGCAACTAAGAGAAAAGATGGACAAATGGGACCTCGTAAAATTACAATGCTTCTGCACAACAAAAGAAATGGTCTCTAAACTGAAGAGAACACCCACAGACTGGGAGAAAATATTTGCCAGCTATACATCAGACAAAGGACTGATAACCAGAATATATAGGGAACTTAAAAAACTAAACACTCCCCAAATCAATGAACCAATAAAGAAATGGGAAACTGAACTAAACAGAACTTTTTCAAAAGAAAAAATTCAAATGGCCAAAAAACACATGAAAAAATGCTCACCATCTCTAGCCATAAAGGAAATGCAAATCAAAACCACACTAAGATTCCACCTCACACCTGTTAGAATAGCTATCATCAAAAACACCACCAACAACAGGTGTTGGCGAGGATGTGGGGAAAAAAGAACACTTGTACACTGCTGGTGGGAATGCAAGCTAGTGCACTCTGGAAAACAATATGGAGACTTCTTAAAAATCTAAACATAGATCTGCCATATGATCCAGCAATCCCACTCCTGGGGATATACCCAAAGGAATGTGACACAGGTTACTCTAGAGGCACCTGCACACCCATGTTTATTGCAGCACTATTCACAATAGCCAAATTATGGAAACAGCCAAGATGCCCCACTACCGATGAATGGATTAAGAAAATATGGTATCTATACACAATGGAATTTTACTCAGCCATGAAGAATGAAATCTTATCATTCAGAAGTAAATGGATGAAACTGGAGAACATCATTCTGAGCAGGTTAGCCAGACTCAGAAGATCAAAAATCGTGTGTTCTCCCTCATATATGGATTTTAGATCTAGGGCAAATGCAGCAATGTTGTTGGACTTGGTCACACGATAAGGGGACAGCAGACATGGGAGGTATGGGGATAGGTAAGAAACCCAAAACTTTTTTTTTATTCATTTATTCACATGTGCATACATTGTTTGGGTCATTTCTCCCTCCTGCTCCACTCCCACTCTCTCCCCCCTCCCCCTACCTTCCAGGCAGAACCTGTTCTGTGCTTTTCTCCAGTTCCTTTGAAGAGTAGAAATAAGCAATAGTAAGAGAACATAGCATTTTTGCTCATTGAGATAAGGACACCTATACAGAGAGATTCCTAGCATTACTTTCATGTACAAATATGTTACAACACAAGTTGATTCATCTCTAACTGATCTTTACACTGGTTCCTGATCCCCTTCTCATGTTGACTTCTGTCGCTTTAAGGTTTCTGTATTAATTCCTCTGGAGTGAGGACATCAAATGCTTTCATGTTTTGGGTTTTCTATCTAATTCCATACCTTCCGTATATGTTCTCCCCTTGTCATGTAACCCAAGTCCTACAACACGGCTGTATTTGCCCTAGATCTAAAGATAGCATATGAGGGAGAACATATGATTTTTGGTCTTCTGAGTCTGGCTAACCTCGCTCACAATGATGTTCTCCAGTTCTATTCATTTACTTGCAAATGATAAGTATTCATTCTTCTTCATGGCTGAGTAAAATTCCATTGTGTATAGATACCACGTTTTCTTTTTTTTTACTCTTAGTGATTTTTTTTTTCATTTTTCTTTTATTATTCATATGTGCATACAAGGCTTGGTTTATTTCTCCCCCCTGCCCCCACCCCCTCCCTTACCACCCACTCCACCCCCTCCCACTCCCCCCCTCAATACCCAGCAGAAACTATTTTGCCCTTATCTCTAATTTTGTTGTAGAGAGAGTATAAGCAATAATAGGAAGGAACAAGGGGTTTTGCTGGTTGAGATAAGGATAGCTATACAGGGCATTGACTCACATTGATTTCCTGTGCGTGGGTGTTACCTTCTAGGTTAATTCTTTTTAATCTAACCTTTTCTCTAGTTCCTGGTCCCCTTTTCCTATTGGCCTCAGTTGCTTTAAGGTATCTGCTTTAGTTTCTCTGCATTAAGGGCAACAAATGCTAGCTAGTTTTTTAGGTGTCTTACCTATCCTCACCCCTCCCTTGTGTGCTCTCGCTTTTATCATGTGCTCATAGTCCAATCCCCTTGTTGTGTTTGCCCTTGATCTAATGTCCACATATGAGGGAGAACATACGATTTTTGGTCTTTTGAGCCAGGCTAACCTCACTCAGAATGATGTTCTCCAATTCCATCCATTTACCAGCAAATGATAACATTTCGTTCTTCTTCATGGCTGCATAAAATTCCATTGTGTATAGATACCACATTTTCTTAATCCATTCGTCAGTGCTGGGGCATCTTGGCTGTTTCCATAACTTGGCTATTGTGAATAGTGCCACAATAAACATGGATGTGCAGGTGTTTTGGAGTAACCTGTGTCACATTCCTTTGGGTATATCCCCAGGAGTGGGATTGCTGGATCATATGGCAGATCTATGTTTAGATTTTTAAGAAGCATCCACTGCTTGCATTCCTACCAGCAGTGTACGAGGATTCCTTTTTCCCCACATCCTCACCAACACATGTTGTTGGTGGTAGAAACCCAAAACTTGAAAGCATTTGATATCCCCACTGCAGAGGAATTAATACAGTAACCTTAAAGTGACAGAGGTCAATATGGGAAGGTGATTGGGAATTAGTGAAAAGGTCAGGTAGAGAACAATTCGGGTTGTAATACACTTGAGCATAGAAGCAATGCTAGGAATCTCTCTGTATATCTATCCTTAACTCAACTAGCAAAAACGCTTTGTCTTTCTTATTATTGATTATGTCTTCACTTCAACAAAATTGGAGAAAAGAACAGAACAGGTTCTGCCTGGAAGTGAGGGGAGGTGGGGGAGAGTGAGGGGGTGGGGAACAGGGGGGAGAAATGTCACAAACAATGTATGCACAAATGAATAAATGAAAAAAAAAAAAGCACTGATGTTCCAGGTAATGTGGTACAAACCTGTAATTGCAACACTTGGAAGGCGAAGGCAGGAGGATTGTGAGCTAGCCTGGGCTCCATAGTAAGTCCCAGGCACTTGGGCTACATGGTAACACCCTGTCTCAAAAACAAAACAATAAAACAAATCAAATCAAGAAATCCCCCAAACACCAGTGCAGTGAGTGTTCTAACAACTGTAGCAGATACAAATGTAGCAGATAAAACTTTCCTGGTCCACAAAACCCAAGTTTTCTTTCTTTTCCTTTTCAAATAATACAATTTCTTTTTTGGACTCCAAATCCTTACTCTACCTAAGATAACCAAATGAGTACAACTTTCAGTAAATCCTGTCCAAACAAGAATTTCTCATTTCTTTTGGTTTAAAATTCAGATACTTTTGTTTTTCTCTGTATTGTAGAGAGTGTCATTATCAAGGCAGGGGTGGCATTTAGCTTGTGATTATCCCCTGTTGGCATCTGCTGCCAGTGTAATTGGCTCATTCCTTCTTTGTTGGTAAATGTGTCAGCTATCTCTTGTTTCTCACTTCAGTGCTTTGTGTTCTCATGCATTATACCAGCCACAGTTATGGGGCCCAATGGCTTTGAATAATTTCATGCAGATGTAATTTGAAAATGCTTTGGTCTAGAGTATACCAGATGTTGTTCCATCCTGTCTTGTGATGCTGAGGCAAAGTGTTCATGGAACTGAACTCAGACTCACATGTGCAATTCAGAAAGGCATGGGAGTTAGAACTACTCTTAACCGTTCCTCATGCAGTAAGTGCTATGGATTTCCTCGTTCATTCTTTGGAAAGATACTTTTAGGTGTATTTCATAAGGCATCTCATAAGCTACTTTCCAACTGAGCCTCAGCTCTGGAATAATAGCCAACTTGGTAACGCTGACTGATTTTGACTTTGCTTCTTCTGTTTTCTGTGCTCCTGCCTCCTCATTCCAACACCTGGGATCACATTGCCAAATAAACTTCTTGGATACTTGCCTTAGTCTCAGACCCTGCTTTGATGGAAGCCAGACCCTGGCAATGTTTTCCTTTAATTTAGAATTCAGTAGTGATACAAAGGGATTTCAGGTGAAAATCCCATATATGCATTTTGAGCAAGTTCACTCTTCCATTATCTTCCTTTAACTCCACTCCTTCCTCCCTCCCTTTTAAAAGCAATATTTGATGGCTTTTTTAATACTATGTCGGTACGTAAATATATAATATACTGTAACCCTCTTTACCTCTCTCCCACACCCTCTCCCATTAAAATTTCCCCACAGTGTCCCTTTTGTACTCAAGTCCCATTGTTCTTGTTATTTATTTATTTATTTTAGAAAAGTCTTTGTAGACTTGCATATTCTCAAAAACAGGCAACATTTGGCCTTTGGAGCTTGACATATTTCCATATGGTCATGACAATTTCTGGCCTCATCACTTCTGTTTAGATGACATAGTCCTACATTCTTTTCCAAATTCAAAAGATTCACAGGATCTGTTCCTGGTCCTCCTTGCGCTGTTAGCTCTATCAGTTTTCCCACAGAGCAGTTGGAGGAGCATGAGGATTTGTGGCTGGACTTGGCATGTTATTGAGGTTGTGTGGACTCACTTCTCCCTGTTATCCATTTAAGCCCCCCGACCCATTCATTAGTACTCTGAACAGGCATATGATTTTCTGCAAGTTTTTTTATCCTGGGCATATTAGTCAGTTTTCCTTTGTAATGATGAAATACAAAGGACAATGGGTAATTTGTTAATAAATTGGTTTATTTAGCTCACAGTTTTGGAAGCTCAAAGTCCAAACAATATGGGCAAGCTCCGGTGAGGGCCTCCAGGCTGCGTCACATCATAGCAGATGACTTCATCGTAGGAGTGTGGGCAAGAGAGACCAATCACATGGACAGACAGAAAGCCAGAGAGGTGCGAGTCTTAGTTATTCTATAATAATTGCTCGTAGAGGAATTAACCTGAATTCTTCAAGATCTATGTCAATCCCTTCTGAGGATAGTTCCCCACCTTCCACTGGGCTCTACCTCTCATGTCATCACACTAAGGACCAAACTTCCATAACACGAATCCTTGAAGAACACATTCAAACCATGTCTAAACCACAGCACAAAGTATACCACTGATAAAGGATTCATAGATTCCCTCTGTTATGAAGGAGCATCAGGAAAGGATTCTTTCCTAGATACCCATACTGATAATCCCAGCTCCGTTATTTTATTATTTGCTTTCTCTTCCTCTCATTCTTCCTCTTCCATTAGTCAGTAGAGAGTATTTTCTCTGTGTGGGCTAATTGGTTCTTCTATTATCATATACTTGTCTTGAGTTGATTGTTCAAAATATTAACTTTATACTATATATGCTATGTGGCCCTTGAACTCAGTCTTTTAAAATGTTTTATTAGTGTGTATTAATTGGATAAAATTGTGGGTTTCATTATGATGTTTTCATACCTGCATATGCTGTATAGTAATCATATTAACTCTCCATCTACCTTGTCCTCTTCTCAAGTAGTTCCTATCCACTTTCACATCTTTTTTTTTTTGTTGCCGTACTGGGGTGACTTCAGGGCCTTATACTTGCTAGACAAGTGTTCTACTACTTAAGCCACATCCCCATTCCTACTTTCCTGTCTTTAAAAAACTTAGATTTCAAACATGAGAGAAAACATGTGATATTTGTCCTTCTGAGTCTAGCTTATTTTGCTTAACGTGATCCGTAGCTCCATCCATTTTCCTGCAAATGACATGATTTCTTTCTTCTTTAGGGCTAAATAATACTCCACTGTATATGTATACATTTTCTTTATCCATCCATCCATTCATGGGCACCTATGCTGATTCCATAACTTCATTATTGTGAATAATGCCACAATAAATATGGGTATTTCTTTTTATTTTTTATTTATTAATTTTACTTTTTATTTAACTTTCCATAGTGACTAAAATTTTATATTCTCACCTTGTACCAATAGTGTACAAGGCTTCTCTTTTTTTGCATCCTTGCCAAAATTTATTGTTTGTTTTTTGATAACAGCCATTCTTACTGGGGTAAGATGGAATTCAATGTAATTTTGATTTATATTTCTCTGATGGATGAAGATGTTGAGCATTTCTTCACTTATTTATTGTCCATTTGTACTTCCTTTGAGAAGCGTCTGTTCAGTTCATTTTCACACTTATTGACTGGATCATTGGGTTCTTTTAGTGTGTCATTTTTTGAGTTCTTTATATTTTTGGGATATTAGCCCCATCAGATGGATATCTGACAAATTCTCTACCAGCGTGTAATCTTTCTCCACTCTGGTAATCGTTTCCTTTGCTGTGCTTGTGCTTTTTAATTTGTTGCAGTCCCATTTATCAATTCTTTCTATTGTTTCCTGGGGTATTGGAGTCCTATTCTGGAAGTTGTCACCTATTGTTTTATCTTGAAGCATTTCCCCTTATGGATTTCTCTGATAGTTTCAGGTCTTACATTTTGAATTGATTTTTGTAGAGGAGCAGAGGGATCTAGTTTTATTCATTCACATGTGGCTACCCAGTTTTCCCAGCACCATTTGTTAAAGAGTGTCATTTCTCCAATGTTTTGGCACCTTTATTGAAAATTAGATCCCTGTAGCTATGTGGGTTTATTTCTGGGTTCTCCATTTTTTAAGGTTATGGTTCTATAGTATAATTTGAAATAGTGTATTGTGATAACTCTAGCATTGCTTTTTTTTCGCTCAGGATTGCTTTGACTTTCATTGTCTTGTGCTTCCATATGAATTTTTAGAATTATTTTTTCTAGTTCTGTGGAGAATGTCATTGGAGTTTTGGTGAGGATTGCATTGAATCTGTAGATCACTTTTAGTAATATGACTATTTTCTCGGTATTAAATTTGCTAATCCCTGAAGATGGGAGGTCCTTCTATTTTTTAGTATCCTCTTCAATTTCTTTCTTCAGTGTTTCATAGTTTTTATTGTAGAGGCCTTTCACTTCCTTCATTAGGTTCATTCCTAGGTTTTTTTGTTGTTGTTGTTGAGGTTATTGTGAGTGAGATTGTTTTTCTGGTTTCTTCTCATTTGTTCATTCTTAGTATATAGAAAAGCAATTGACTTTTTTATGTTGATTTGTATCCTGCTATTTGCTTAAATGTTTATCAGATCTAAGAGTTTTCTGGTGGAATCTTTAGGGTCTTTCAAATATAGGATCATATAATCTAAACATAGGGATAATTTGACTTCTTCCTGTTCTTTTTATATCCCTTTTATTTCTTTCTCTTGCCTTATTGCTTTGGCTAAGAACTCAAACACTGTATTAACAAAAGGTGAGGCAATAGAAACCCTTGCCTCATTCTTGAATTTAGAGGAAGTCATATCTGTTTCCCCCTCATTCTGTATAAAGTTAGCTATAGGTTCATTGCATATAACCCTTCTATGTTGAGGTATGATACTTGCATTCGTATTCTCTTCAGGGTTTTTTTTTTGTCATGAAGGGATGTTGAGTTTCGTTAAAGGCTTTTTCTGGATCTACCAAGATGATCATGTGATTTTTGTTCTTGATTCTATTTATGTTCTGTATTACACTTATTGATTTGTATATGTAGAACCATCTTTACATCCCTGCAGTGAAACTAACTTGATCATGGTGTGTGATCTTTTTAATGTGTTGTTGAATTCAATTTGCAAGTATTTAATTGACAACTGTTTGCATTTACTTTCATTAAGGAAATTGGCCTACAGATTTTTTGTTGTTGATGTATTCTTTTCCTGTTTGGCATCAGGGTAATACTGGCTTCATAGAATGAATTTGGAAGTATTCATTTCCTTTCTGTTTTATGGAATAGTTGAGGGGCATTGGTTTAGTTCTTCCTTATAGAACTGGTAGAATTCAGCAGTGAATCTGTCTGGTCTTAGGATTTTCTTTGTTGGGAGACTATTACTATCTCAAACCTATTGCTTGTCATAGATTTGTTTAAATTGTTTATATTGCCCTGGTTCAATTTTGGGAGGTCATATGTGTCTAGAAATTTGTCTGCTATTCTAGAGTTTCTAATTTTATGGTATATAAAATTCCAGAATATTCTGTAATTATTCTCCAATTTTAGTATTATCTGTTGTGATGCACCATTTTTTGTCTCTATTTTTATCAATTTGATTAATTTGCCTAAGGGTTTGTTAATCTTATTTATCTTTTCAAAGAGCCAACTCATTGCTTCATTCATCCTTTGTATTGTTCTTTTACTATTTATTTAATTAATTTCTGCCCTTATTTTTGTAATTTCTTTCCATCTACTAATTTTTGGCTTGCTCTTGTTTTTCTAAGATCTTGAAGTGCTTTATTATTTTATTTATTGAGATCTCTCTTACATTTTAAATATAGGCAACTCTTACAATAGAATTGCCTTTGCTATATTCCAAAGGTCCTGATAAATTGTCTTTTATTCTCATTTGAATCTAGAAATTTAAAATTTTCACCTCTGATTTTTTCAATGACCCAGCTGGACCAGAACCTATCCTACTCATTTAAGTATAGAGTATGAGGTAATAGTCCCTACATATAACTGCCTTCTCTGTCTGTAAGGTGAATCTTGATACTCTGAAGAAAGCTGTTTTAGGCTCTAAATAGGAAAAATATCAGAGGGATGACCTTCAAGTTTTAACTGCAGAAATCCTTATGCCCTTGGATGTTTCCTTTTATACAGAGAAGAGCCACAGGACAAGTACAAAAATCTCTTTTCCCAAAATAATTTCCTAGAGGGGAACACCTCCCTTTAGGTCCCATGTCCAGTGAGGATGGGATGGATGGTAGAGCAAAAGTCTGTACTTATATTCTAAAGCACCAGGCTTTCCATTGGGTACTCCACACCAAGTATACAACACAACAGCTTGTTAAGTGACATCACAGAAATATCAACTCTTACTTAGGTGTCACAATGTGATATCCTCAGACTCTACCAGTTATCAGCACAGAGAAGTGTGTTCCTGTGTTATACATGGGCCATAGGAGTCATGGGTGAAGGCCAGGGAAGGCTCTGGCACAAGGTACAAGGGGAAATATTAATTCAATGTTCTATTTTTGCCAGAAAGGCAAATACCAGGAGGAAATTGAATGTATAATTTCCCATTAGGGACCTCTGGCTTGATTCTCAGCAACCTTTTAAGATACCACCTGCAACAAATTGCCACTTTACCATACTTTCCATGTCTTCCTGTAGCCTTGGGCAGCTTTGCCATTTTTCTATATCTTCTTGGCTAAGAAAGAACCCTTTTGAGTCTCGGTTTTTTCCTTTCTAAATGCAAATTCCCTTTGCATACCTTACAAAGAAAAATTATTTGTGAAAAGCTAAACTCAGTCTACTACTGTTTTTATGAAAGCTCTGGAAAAGCTTTCAGTCACCATACAAGTTCAACAGTATTCCCTCTTAGGTATTAGGCCACCAGCAATTGGATGGGGTATAGGGTACAGAGGTAAGCATTCTGAGCAGTGGGGTCTCTAGTGTGGAGAAACTGGCTCAGCCATGTCAGGAATTGAACGAGAAGCTACTCTAAAAACCCCACATTGACATTTACCAATTCATTCTGATTTCCATTTCCTCCATCTCCAGTCAGCTTGCCATCTCCAATCCAATCACTAGAATTGGAACCGAGCTTTTTCCTCTTTGTTCAGCATCTTCAGAACTCAACCCCTTTTCTACATTTTAGAGAATCATACATGATCTTTACTCACTCCTTCTCTGACCTCAGAGTGGATGAGAAGAACCATCGTGTAAGTCTGCTTAATAAAGGCCCCTAACAACTGAGCAACGAGAGAGGCAAATATCCTAACATGAAGAAAGAGGAGGAACATGGTACTAGTCTTCTGTCTCCCTAATTTGTTTGGTCAGCTCCTACTTAACCTTCACCTCTCCTTCAAAGCAATGGCCATCCATGACACTGGTGAGAAGGAGAGTCAGCCTCCTAAGGAACTCTATATCTCACTTCTCATCCTCTCCTGATGTTGTAATTCAGGTCCCCAAACTTTTGAATTTGATTTTCATACCCAGTGGATTAGACTGAAGAGAAGGGTCTTCATGTTCATAGGTAAGACACTTAGGTAATACTTCTTTCCATTCTTGGTGTACCCAGGACCCTAAATAGCCATGTAAGCCAGTTACAAGTGACTGTTCTTCCCCACAATAAGTTATATAAGTCCATAGGCAGTCAAAGGGTTTCTATAGACCCAAGCCTTTCTTTCCCCTCCCAACCCTTATCTCCTTGGTCTAATAAAGCCCAGCTGTGTAGGTGGGAACTTGGCTTTCCCTGTTTACCCCATCACAGCATTCTTACAAGAATCAGCTGATTTTCCTTTCTTCCCTCAGAAGATAACTTTCCTTATCACTTATAGGTCAACTATCCACTGAGTGGCTAAATATAGCAGAGCTGATGTAATACTATGGGATGGGTAAAACTGCAGGTGTGTTTATGCAGGGAGGAGTAATGCTCTAAGCAATCTCCTTTTCCTCCTGGGAGTTATAAAGACAGGCTATATACCACTACTCAGTAACCCATCTGACACCATGAGTACTCTCCTGATTTTGGCCCTTACTGGAGCTGCTGGTGAGTTCCATGTATTCCCTCACACTTCAACCTCCCCTCTCTAGGAAGACATGGGCTTTCCCATCATTGCTGCTTCTCTTATCTCACTTGCAGTCTGGTGTTCTCTTTCCCCTGTCCAGATCCCCTCCTTCCCATCTCCTGAGTTCTCTGTAAGCCTCACTTTTCTCACCTCCCTTAGTTCACTCCCACTACCATCCTTCATCTAACTCAGGGCTATTGTCAGGACAACTGGAAAGGGAGGCCAAATAGATGTGGTCCATGAAATGAATAAGCAAGTATACTGAGTGGCTCCAACAGATCAGTGATGTATCCAACATAGCTGCTCTTAATCTCGAGTGCAATAAGGAAGATTGAAAAACTATTTCTGGTAGGGAACCATTCCTTGAAATTCTGATATCATTTGTCCAGGATGCAGCCCATATAATGAGTTTAAATTTCCCAGGTGACTTTAAGATTCTCAGATATGCAACCAAGGTTAAGAACTATTATTATGTTGGCCTATAGCTGTTCCTTCCCTTATCCTAACTGGGTCTTGGGGCTGTTCTCAAATCTGGTCTTACTATATAGATTTGAACCATGGGAGAAGCTGGGTATAGCTAGGGCTAAAAATAGTCAGAACAGTTTCCTAGCTAGGCCAAACCATTCTAGTACAATGAGGCTCTAAAAGTCAAGGTGAGTAGAAATAGAGATGAGAGAAAACAACACAGTGGGTGAGACTACTACCAACTTCTGACCATATGCCACTGCATGCATTTTGAGGACTTTCCTTTTCTCCTCACTTTGGGGGTGCCCTGCAGAGATTTAAGTCCTGCAGAGTATGTAGAATATTTAGCTGTGTGTCCTGGAGACCCAGGCACCTGGGACAACTACAACGTATGTCCCCAGTGGGGTTGAGTGCTCCCTGCTTGCCTCTAGTCATTGTGATCATTAGGAATCCTAATTAGGTACAGCTACAGGGCTGAGTTGGCTCCTTCTTTTCTGTCTCCACCCAAGCTGCTTTCCCTGTCAATGATGACTACAAGATTGTTGGAGGCTACACCTGTCAGGCAAATTCTGTGCCCTACCAGGTGTCCCTGCATGATGGCTATTCCCACTTCTGTGGTAGTGCCCTCATCAATGAATAGTGGGTGTTGTCGGCAGCTCACTGCAATGATTTGTAGGAGCTGGACTCCTGACTGTAGAGTCCATAGTTCAGGCCCTCTTGTAGGGATGAGTGATCAGTCCACACAAGTGATAATGTTGTATGATAAATGGGAAAGGCTGTGGAAAAGCTGCTGCAGGAAGTGACTTGCAGGAGCTGAGGATGAAGAAGGAGGATCATAGACTAGGAAGCTGCTCACACCACAAGCAAACCCTCAAAGCAGAAAGGGCTATGGGTCACAAAAGCAGGGAGGAAAAATTCTGTTGTGGTTAGGACCAGTGAGGGAGGCAGGCAAGAACCATGAACAAATACTAATACCTGGGTCCTGTAGCCTTGCCGAAAACCTCAGAGTTTTCAAGAAGAGGGCTGAATCTTAGTAAGTTTTAAAGTTTTCTACTTCTTTTGATTCTAGTGAATAGACAGAGCCGAACCTACCAATGGCTCTTGGTCCCAAGTGTGCATCAGATAGGTTTCACAACCAGGAAAGTTGTGAACACATGGGTTGCTGGGCTCCATTCTATAGACTTTGACTCATAGGTCTGTGATAGGGACTGAGAATATGAATTTCTGACAAGGTCCCAGTTGATGCTATTGCGGCAGGTCCCAGAGTGCCACTGGATTAGCTCCCACACAACAATATTGCTTACCAAAAGAGAAGGGAAGAGCAAAGCTCCCTGCATGTAGTCAGCAAAGGCACAGAGGCTGAGGAGAACAATAAGTAGCTCTTTTGTGTTCACAGCCCTGGATTCAGGAAGCAGCTGTGGGATGGCAGGTTGAGGAATAATCCCCAACCACAGCTTTTCTCCTCATGCTTTTTGCACCACCTACCTCTAAAGAATAAAGGGCCTGGGTCTCTCATCAGCACCCACTCACCACCCATGTGCTGTTAATGTAATGTTGCCAGATGCCCCATCTCAAGCCTCCAGAGCTACCCATGAGCAGGGAGCTTGAGAACCTGGTGTGTCTTGGACAATGGAGAGAAAGCCTTTACTATGTCTTTTCTTCTAAATAGCTATATCCAAGTAAGACTGGGAGAGCATAACATCAATGCCATTGAGATGAATGAGCAGTTTATCAGTGCTGCCAAGATCACCCGCCCCCCCCATTCCTGGCTTCAATTGAAAGACTGCGGACAGTGATATCCTGTTGGTCAAGCTCTCCTCACCTGCCTCCCTCAACTCCCAGGTGGCTGCAGTATCTCTGCCCAGCTCCTGTGCACCTGCTGGCACCCAGTGCCTCATCTCTGGCTAGGGCAACACTCTCAGATCTGGTGGTGAATAGCATTCTTCACCATCCTACTTCCCTCTCTCCCCACACTTTCCAGAATCAAGCCTGTCCTTGGGTTTGAACATATTTGATTCTAGCCTGCAAATAGATTTCAAGTACTCACTACATGCAGGCTAAGTTGTGGGTAACAGAAAGATGTGAAGTCCCAAGGAATTGTTGAGCCCTAGAATCAAACAGGACAAATGCAGAACATGTTGTCATTACCTTCAGGAAGGGGAATCAGAAATGATTATTCTGGGAATTAAAGCCACTGTCCTTTGCTGGGTCTTATCATCTTGGGGTCCTCTCCAGTGGATTCCCACCATGTTTATCACTGGATTGTTATTCCCCAGTCAGTATGACTCATATTTCTTCTTTTGTTGATCATTTTCTGCCCCTCAAGGTAAATGATCCAAACCTTTTACAGTGCCTGGATACCCTTCTGCTAAGTCAGGCCGAATGTGAAGACTCCTACCTCAAGAAGATCACCAGCAACATGGTCTGTGCTGGCTTCCTTGAGGGAGGCAAGAGTTCCTGCCAGGTGATTTGAGCCCTTCATATGCCAAGACCATTGACCATATCCAGGTTCCACGTAGGAGTAGGATTTGAATGTCCAGGGTAGTGAGGATGGAAGCTGCATGCTGTGCAGCTTCATTGAGAAGTGAGGAAGGCTCACTTGATTGCATTCCATTTCCTTAGTGAGAAGAGAGAATGGGCCACCATAAGAAAGACAGAGATTCACATGATAGACTGGAATGGAATATTAGGTTCAGAGTAACTGCAGCTATATGTCCCCTCATCTCCTTATTATACAACTTGTCCCTTCTCCCCAGGGTGACTCTGGTGGCCCTCTGGCTTGTAATGGAGAACTACAGGGAATTGTCTCCTGGGGTTATGGCTGTGCCCTGAAGGACAATCCTGGAGAGCACACCAAGGTATGCAGGTATTTGGACTGAATTCAGGACACCATTGATGCCAAATAAGGCCCTTAATTCCCCTGAAGTCACTATGTCGATAAAATGAATCTGTCCTCACTGCTTGAGGCTGTGCCTACTCTGTCCAGCCCCTTTGCTTTGGGGGACATCCTCCAATCTGAGGTCAGAAAAAGCTCTTCCCCTGAGAGATGAGCAGAACTTGTTGGTTCCTAAAAATGTTCTATGGGATAATTGATGAGCAGAATATGAAGACATGGAATCCAAAATATTAACAGGGTAGAAAAAGGGGCTATTTTCTCAAGAAAATACATTTCAGAATGGTTGTGTTAAAGAACTTTCTTGATCTTGGTACTTTAGTGGGTGGTCAAAGTCCTAATGTGTGTACATGTTGCTGTAGTTTGCAAGACTACTGCTTTCTTTAACTATGGCAGGAACCTTTTTGTATCCAGAGAAAACACATCTATGAGAACCTCAGCATTGACCACCTTGACTTTTTCTAAGTAGCCTCAATATGTATTCTTGCTAACCCACTTGTCCTCCCTCTTAGCAGCAGATGTCCTACTTAGAGAGGGTTTCACTATCTATTTCTCAACTACCTGCTCATATGTCTAGAGGGGAGGTAAGAGCTCCCTGGACCTTTATACCTCACAGTCTTAAGAAATTTGCCTACATTAAGAAACCCCTTTAGCCAGGTGCCTGTGGCTCATGCCTGTAATCCTAGCTACTCAGGAGGCAGAAATCATGAGAATCATAGTTTGAAACCATCCTGGACAAATAGTTCATGAGACCCTATCTTGAAAAACCCTATCACAAAAAGTTGGGCTGGTGGAGTGGCTCAAGGTGAATGGCCTGAGTTCAAGTCCCAGTGCTGCAAAAAAAAAAAAAGAAACCCTTTTGTATATCAACTAAAATATTAATAGTGAAAGACAGGATTATAAAATAGGTACAGTGTGTGTATGTGTCTGTGAGTTCTAGTGGGAGGGGGATAGTGAATGAAGGAGATTAAGGTGAAGGTATATGGTAGATGGACTTCATACACCTACACGAAATGGAGTAAAAAAACCTCTTGCAATTGCTTTAAGTGGGGCAGGGAGAGGGTGGAGGGGGAGAGACAATGGGGGCAATATAACTAATGTACAATATATGCCTAATTGGAATTGTCACTATGAATCCCCCTGTATAACAAATATATACCAATAAAAATTTATAAAATAATAAAAAAAGAAATCTGCCTTTGGTTCATACCACAGTGAAAAACCAATACATATGCCACTTCCTCAGAGCTATTCACTGTACCCTCTTGGAGTGGTTATTTTCACAGTGATAGGTGTAGAAAGCAGAGGTGGAGAGATGGTTATTAGCTTACTCATGTCCCCTAACAGGCAGATGTTAAATACTGGGATTGCTTCCCCACCTGCTGGTGTGCTCCCATGCTCTCCTACCACACTGTGGTTTGAGATGATGAAATTTAATAGCAAAACTATCTCCCCATCAGCTATAAATAAGGCAGCATGGTTAGGAACTTGAACTCTGTAAACAGACAGTCCAAGTTTAAATTGTGGCTCTATTTCTTCTTTTTTTTTAAACCCCATTTTTATTAGCATATATTAGTTGTATAGGGGGTTGGCTCCACTTGTTCATCACTAGGTATAACCTTGAATAAACTGCATAATCTTTGCAAAACTTTCACACATACAAAATAAGATAATGAGATTTTTATATAATGGCTTATTATAAAAGTGAGGTGAAATTATCAATGTAACACATGGATAATAGCGTAACCTTGTGCCTAGTAGAGATAAAAATAATGTAGTTAGAACCTAACTGTACTTTTTACTGTATTACTCAGGGACTCTGGATAGCCCATCAGAGGGTGAGAATGAATGTACAGAACCAAGTACAAGCTGGTGGCAGAGCAGTGAGTGGATGTAGGGTTGAAAGAAAGAGGGATAAACTCAGAAAACAGTTAGTCTCTGTACTATGAAGAAGTATAGCCTAAACAGATAGGGAACCTGAAATCTGTACTACATATAGGCATTGGGGAATTCCTCTTTTCTTCCCAAATTGTGATCATGGTGCAGTGTCAGGAAACCACCTTAAGAAGGTCTTGTCTTTAGTTTAATGCTTTGTGAGTCAGAGATCCATGTCTGTAGGAACCCACAGTAGCAAAATCCATAGGCTGATCCAAGGAGAGCCATTCTGACTGAAGGGGAAAGACTGAATCAAAAGCCCTTGAAAGCTCCATGCGGTAGAGAGCCAGGTTGAAACTCAAAAGGGAAAAATGGCTGCTTGTCATTTAGGACCATCAATTTGGGAAGCTTGCTCCTGAGTTGATCATTTAAAAATACTGCAGTTGGGGGAGATTCCAAGATGGTGACTAGAGGGGGGAAGCAGAAAGTGTGTTTCCTAAAGTAAAATCTTGGAAAGATGCTGGAGATACACCTTACAGGAAAAACCACCGAGAAGAGGTAAAACCCTGACTACTCCACACCCCCAGCCCACGCATAGCATCCCCACTCCTTGTTAAATGGAGGAATCAGGAGGGCTCCCATGCCACCAGACACCAGCTCCTACTGGCTCGAGAGACGCAGACTACCAGGTGAGCTAAGCAGCATGCAGTACTCCCACAAACAACCCTGGGCCAGATCAGCATAGCCCTCTGGACACACTGACCCCCACCCAGGGAAAAAAGAAAAAAAAAAAACTGAATAAACAACAACAACAACAACAAAAGACACATAGCAAAGAGGGTGGGGCACCCTGAGTGCCAAAGAGGGGAGAGGGGCAATCCCTCACGGAACTGTAAATAAACAAGCCGGCCTGAGAAGGCAGGAGTAGCAGCACCTGCCCAGCAACTTTGGAGTGGGAAATCTTGTAAAAGTGGCTGTGTGAGGAAATTTCCACTGGAGAGGGGGGAAGTGTCCACTTCCCACGTGAACTGTAAATAAACACGCTGGCCAGAGAAGGCGGGTGTAGTGCCGCCTCCCCCAGTGTGCTTGGAGAGGGGAAAACTTGTAACAGTCAGTGGCAGTCGTGCCCAGGATAACTTTAAATAAACAAAGACTGTGGAGCTAGGTGAGTGTTAAGCTCACTCCTGAGATCTGCAATCAATAAAGCCTCCAGCAACAGCTGGCTGACAGTAGTGGGTAGGTGAGCCACAGCCTCAGATAGACATTCACAGAACTGTCTCCAGACGCTTTTTTTTTTTTTCTTTTCTCTTTCTTTGATGAGACAATGACTGAACTACAACCTCATGCTGAAATACTTACTGAAACTGTACTGCATTTGAACTTGGGATATTTTGTTGTGTTCTTTGTTTGTTTGTTTTATTTTTTGGGTTTTTTTTTCCCATTTGATGAGACAATGACAGAACTACTTCTGAGACACCATCTCTAGGATTGGAGGCTGAGGGACTAACACCAAAATTATTAAGACTGAAACTTTATTGCATTTGAACTTGGGGATTTTTTTTATCCTCTCCCTGTCTCTCTAGTGCATGTTTAGCTTACTGTTGATTAGTACACTATCTCTCCCTGTTTATTTCTTTGATACTGATTTTTTTTTGTGGTTTGTTTTATTGATTTACTTGCTTGTTTGTTTATTTTTCCCTTTTTCTTTACCTTCTTTGCTTTCCCTCTCCTCTCACCCTTCCATTCTAGATATCACCATTGTTATTATTACAAGCTAGAAAATACTTAATTGCACACAGTGAGGAACAGTAACAATAGCAAGGGCAATGATGGGAAGACAGACAAAAGGGAAACCAGTTTTCCCCCAGCAATAAATTAGTATGGGACCCAGCGGGAAATGAAGAAAACAGATACTCAGATCCAGACTCCAACAAAACAAAGATAAACTATGCCAAAGAACCCAAAGAAGCCCACAAGAACCACCTGAAGGAAGAAATCCTGCAACTAATCAATGAGAATTTTATAGAGATGATACTGGATATGGTCAACCAAAATGTACAGGAGACACTCAAGAAATTCCAAGACAACAAAAAATAGAGAATTTGAGAAAGCACAGGAACAAATAAAAGAAGCAATAGAAGCACTGAATAAACACCAAAGTGAAACAAAGAACACAATTAATAAAGAGATAAATGAACGCAGGATGAAAATAGACAATATTAAAGAGGAAAAGACTCAGGATATGGAAAACCTCAGAAAAAAGAATGAAACAGAAATGCAAAACAAAATGGAAGGCCAATCCAGCAGAAAAGAACAAGCAGAACACAGAATCTAAGAATCAAAGATGAAATGGTAATTAAAGGAAAAGAAACAAAGAACTATTAGTTAAACAACTCAAGACCTGTGAAAAGAAAATGCAAGAACTCACTGACTCCACCAAAAGACAAAACCTGAGAATCATGGGCATTGAAGAAGGAGAAGAGGTGCAAGCAAAGGGAATGCATAATATATTCAACAAAATAACTACAGAAAATTTCCCAAACCTAGAGAAATCTATGCCCATACAGGTGCATGAGGCCTCCAGAACACCAAACAGACCTGACCAAAATAGAACTACCCCACAGCGTATTATCATTAAAACAAGTACAGAAACTCAAGAAAGAATATTGAAGGCTGTAAGAGAAAAAACAAATAACATACAAAGGTAAACCCATTAAAATCACAGCAACTTCTCAACAGAAACATTAAAAACAAGAAGAGCTTGGGGTGAGGTCTTCCGGGCACTGAATGAAAATAACTTCAACCCTAGGATACTCTACCCAGCAAAACTATCATTAAAAATAGATGGAGCAATAAAAGTCTTCTATTATAAGCAGAAACTAAAACAATATGTGACCACAAAGCCACCACTACAAAAGATTCTTCAAGGGATTCTGCACACAGAAAGTGAAACCAATATAACTACTAAAGGGCAGGCAGTACCAAAGTACAGAAAAGAAAAAGCAAGAAAGTAGAGAGTAACATCAATTTAGGTACACACAATCAAACCTTAAAACAACTAAGACAACTAAATGTCAGGAATCACCATATACCTATCAGTACTAACACAAAATGTTAACGGACTTAATTCCCCCATCAAAAAGCACAGCTTGAAGAACTGGATTAAAAAGGAAGATCCAACAATTTGTTGCTTACAGGAGACCTATATTATATCATATCACCAATAGAAATAAGCATAGACTTAGGATGAAAGGCTGGAAGAAGATTTACCAAGCCAATGGCCCCTGAAAACAGGCAGGGGTAGCAATACTTATCTCTGACAAAGTAGACTTCAAACCTACATTGATCAAACGAGATAAAGAAGGACATTCCATGCTAATAAAAGGGGAAATGGACAAAAAGAAAATAACAATTATCAACCTATATGCACCAAATGTCAATGCACCCAATTTCATCAAACATACCCTGAAGGACCTAAAAGCATATATTAACTCCAACATAGTGGTCATGGGAGACTTTAGCACACCATTATCATCAATAGATAGGTCATCCAAATAAAAAATCAATAAAGAAATCTTAGATCTAAAATATACTATAGATAAATGGACCTAGTTGATGTCTACAGAACATTTCATCCAACTTCTACACAATATATATTCTTCTTAGCAGCACATGGAACCTTCTCCAAAATAGATCATATCCTAGGGCACAAAGCAAGCCTCAGCAAATATAAGAAAACAGAAATTATACCATGCATTCTATCTGATCACAATGCAATAAAACTAGAACTCAATAACAAAAGTAAAGACAAAAAACATGCAAACAGCTGGAAACTGAATAACTCATTGCTTAATGAATAATGGGTCATTGAGGAAATTAAAAAGTTCCTGGAAGTCAATGAAAAATGAAAACACAACCTACTGGAACCTATGGGACACATCAAAGGCAGTCCTGAGAGGAAAGTTTATAGCCATGAGTGCATATATTAAAAAGACTGAAAGATATCAAATCAATGACCTAATGCTACATTAAAGTCCTAGAAAAACAAGAACAAGCAAATCCCAAAACAAATAGGAGAGAAATAATAAAAATAAGAGCTGAAATCAACAAAATAGAAACAAAAAAATAAATAAAACCAAAGAATTAAAGAAACAAAAAGATGGTTCTTTGAAAAAATAAACAAGATCAATAGACCCCTGGCAAACCTGACTAAAACTAGGAGAGAATAAACCCAAATTAGTAAAATCAGGAATGCAAAAGGGGAGATAACAACAAACACCATGGAAGTCCAGGAAATCATCAGAGACTACTTTGAGAACCTATATTCAAATAAATTCGAAAATCTTAAAGAAATGGACAGATTTCTAGATACATACCATCACCCAAAACTGAACCAAGAGGAAATTAATCACCTGAATAGATGTATAACACAAAATGAAATTGAAGCAGCAATCGAGAGTCTCCCCAAAAAGATGGAGAAAAGACAGCCTCTTCAACAAAAACTGCTGGGAAAACTGGTTAGCAGTCTGCATAAAACTGAAACTAGATGCATGTTTATCACCCTATACCAATGTTAATTCAAAATGGATCAAGGATCTTAATATCAGACCCCAAACTCTAAAGTTGGTACAGGAAACAGTAGGAAATACCTTGGAATTAATAAGTAAGGCAAAAACTTCCTCAATGGAACCCCAGCAACTCAGCAACTAAGAGATAGCATAGATAAATGGGACTTCATGAAACTAAAAAGCTTCTGCTCAACAAAAGAAATGGTCTCTAAACTGAAGGGACCACCCACACAGTGGGAGAAAATATTTGCCAGCTACACATCAGACAAAGGACTGATAACTATAATATATAGTGAACTCAAAAAGCTAAATTCTCCCCAAATTAATGGACCAATAAAGAAATGGGCAAGTGAACTGAACAGAACTTTCTCATAAGAAGAAATTCAAATGGCCAAAAAACACAGGAAAAAATGCTCACTATCCCTAGCAATAAAGGAAATGCAAATTAAAACCACGCTAAGATTCCATGGCAACACTTCTAACAACAGGTGTTGGCAAGGATGTGGGGAAAAAGGAACCCTCTTACACTGCTGGTGGGAATGTAAACTAGTACAACCACTCTGGAAAAAAATTTGGAGGCTTCTTAAAAATCTAAACATTGATCTGCCATATGATCCAGCAATACCACTCTTGGGGATATACCCAAAAGAATGTGACACAGGTTACTCCAGAGGCACCTGCACACCCATATTTATTGCAGCACTATTCACAATAGCCAAGTTATGGAAACAGCCAAAATGCCCCACGACTGGGGAACGTCATTCTGAGTGAGGTTAGCCTGGCCCAAAAGACCAAAAATCATATGTTCTCCCTCATATGCAGACATTAGATCAAGGGTAAACGCAACAAGGGGATTGGACTTTGATCACATGATAAAGTGGGAACACACAAGGAAGGTATGAGGATAGGTAAAGTACTCAAAAACCTAGATAGCATTTGTTGCCCTCAACGCAGAGAAGCTAAAGCAGATACTTTAAAGCAACTGAGGCCAATAGGAGAAGGGTCCAGGAACAAGAGAAAAGGTTAGTTCTAGAAGAATTAACTTAGAAGGTAACACACATGTACAGGAAAGCAATGTGAGTCAACTCCCTGTATAGTTATTCTTATCTCAACCAGCAAAAACCCTTGTTCCTTCCTATTATTGCTTATACTCTCTCTTCACAAAACTAGAGATAAGGGCAAAATAGTTTCTGCCTGGTAGCGAGGGGTAAAGGGGGATAAGGGAGGGAGCAGTGTGGGTGGGTAAATGAGGGGGTTGGGGGTAGGAAGGAGAAATGACCCAAACATTGTATGCATATATGAATATAATAAAAAAAGAAAAAAAAGTAAAAATACATCTACCATATGATTTAGCTATACCACTCCTGGTTGTTTACCCAAAGGTACTCAAGTCATTATACAATATATACACCTGCATACCCATATTTATCACAGTATTATCCATAATAGCCAAGTGATGGAATCACATTAGGTGCCCATCAATAAATGAGTGTATAAAGAAAATCTGTTGTATATACAATAGAGTATTATTCATCTGCAAAGATGCATAAAATCATACCATTGGCAGGAAAATGAATAGAAGTAGTGATTATAATGTTTAGCAAAATAAACTAGACTCAGAAAGACAATTATCACCTGTTTTCTCTCACACATGGAATCTAGAAAAAAGGCATATAGGTAGAAGGGTGACTATTTAGCAATAGTTTGATCTATATTTCAGTGTATCTCTGAAGTCTCTGTTGATTCTTTTTGTCAGGATGATTTACCTATTTACCCATTATTATTGCATAACCGTATTTGTCCCTTTATGTTTGTTTTGTGAAATTTGGTGCACTAACAGTTGGTACATGTGTATTTACAATTATTATATCCTATTGAAAACTTGTTTCCTTTATTAATATGTAGTAACCTTCTTTATTCCTTCTAATTTTGGATTGAAGTGTGCTTTGCCATATCTAAGTATAGGTACTCCATCTTTCTTTTGGATTCCATTTCTTGGAATTTCTTTTTCCATCCTTTCACTTTCAGTCTGTTTGTGTCTTTGCCATTGAGGATAGTTTCTTGTAGACAGCAAGGTGTTGGGTCTTGTTTTTCTTTTTTTTTTTAAATTCAGTTAGGCAGTCTGCATCTTTTAGTTGGAGAGTTAATACTGCTTATATTTATGGTTATTATTAAAAGATATGTACTAATTTCTATATTATTCATCTTAAAGTTTTTCTAGATTACTGGCTTAACGTTTACTTGATTCTTTCTTAATTCTCATTTGTTTATCTATTCTTCTAGTGAGATTTATTCTTTCCTATGTTCTTGTCCTTGTGTATATCTTTCTTCATTATCTCTGTAGAGTGTTTTTTTAATTTTTAAAGTATCTTCTGTAATGCTGCAATAGTGGTCATGAATTGCTTTAGTTTAAGCTTATCATGAAAGGTCTTTATTTCTTCATTGATTTTAGAGAATAGTGTTGGCAGATATAGTTACCTTGTTTAGTAGCATTTTGTTTCAGGGCTTGAAATATATCAGACTATGTTTTCCTGACCTTTGGGGTTTCTGCCAAGAGGTCTGTTGTTATTTGATAAGTTTGCATTTGTAAGTAACTTGGAAATTCTTTCCTGCAGCTTTTAGAATTCTTTCTTTGTTCTGTACCCTTGCCATTTTTAACTATAAAATGACATGGTGTTCTTTTGTAGTCACATCTATCTGGAATTTGTAAATATGCTCTATATTTGGATCTTCATTTTTCCCCTTGATTTAGGAAATTTTCTGCTCTGCTTTTATTGAATATGTTTTGTATGCCTTTAGTTTGTATCTTGGTTCCTTCTTGTATATCACAAATTTGTAGGGTTGGTCTCTTAATCAAGCCCCAGAGTTCAAAAAAAGTTTTTAAAAAATATTTTCAAGCTGGATGGGGGTATATTGTGGCATTTATAAAAGTTCTTGCAATATATCAAATATGTCATACTTGAATTCACCTTCTCCACCATTCTCCTTTATCCCTCTTCCCCCATTCTTGGAACAGTTTCAACAGGTATCATTTTACCATTTATATACATGTATACACAATATTTGCACTATATTCACTTTCCCATACCCTTTCCTCCTCTCCTTCTTCCCCTCCCACTGGTACCACTCCTCTTCCAGCAGGACTTCTGTCTTCCTGTTCTCTGATTTTGTAAAAGAAAAATAAATAGCATTTTTGTTTATTTAAGGTGGCTACACAGGGAGTTTCCTCGTGGCATTTCCATATATATATATTAAGTATTATAAGTCAAATTGGCTCATCTTTTCTATTTTTCTTCTTTCTGCCTTAGTTCCCTTCTTATGGTAGTTTCAACAGGTTTAAAAATTCTACATTCATTTTTGTATAGAGAGTACATCAACCATATTTACCTTCTTATCTTTCTTCTTTTACCCCTCTTGTATATGACCTTCCGTTAGCGTGACCTGTTTTTCATAATATTGCTGTATTTTTATTAGGTCTATATTCTACATATGAGAGAAAATGTGAGGCTTTTGGTCTTCTGAACATGACTAACTTCACTTAAGATGATGTTCTCCAGTTCCATCCATTTACCTGCAAATGAAAAAATTTAATTCTTTGTGGCTGAATAAAATTCCATTTTATATAAATACCACGTTCTTAATCCATTCATCAGTAGTAGGGCATCTTGGCTGTTTCCATAGCTTAGCTATTGTGAATAGTGCTGCAATAAACATGGGTGTGCAGGTGCCTTTATTGTGACCTGACTTACATTCCTTTGGGTATATCCCTAGGAGCAAAATTGGTCCTAGAGTTCTTGAATGTTGTCACCATGATGGCTTTCTTTTTTCTTTTTTTCCAGACATGTCTGTAGCCTCAACTGTCCTTAAACTTACTATGTAAGGACATAGTAAGGACAGCCTTCATTGCTCTCCTGCCTCCACCCAAGTTCTTGGTTTACAGGTATGCACCACAACACCAGTTTATTTTTTCTTTATTGCTGTCTGAGTGTCATAATACTTAACCTTGTCTTCAATCCCTGACATTTTTTCTCCCATCTGGCCCAGTCTACTGATGATGCTTTCTGTTAGTTTTTATTTGATTTATTCAGCTTTTTGTTTTCATGTTTTTAATTTTGTCTTGAGTCTCTTTGTTGAGTTTTCCATCCACATTGTTTAATTTCTTGTCCAAACCTTGAATTAACTTGTTCACTTCATCCATCTGTTCATTTGTATCATTCTGAGTTCATCAAAGATGACTTTGTCTTTTCAAATTAGACTTGAATTTTTTGGTATTTCAACCATTTCAATATCTCTGGATTCAGTTATTGATAATATATAGAAATTGGAAGAACCATTTTGCCATGATTTTTGATATTTCTTGTATTTCAATGTTGTAATTTATGCATCTGTTAGAAATGAAATCTTTTCCTGTTTTATATTGGGTCATCTTAGTGGCCAATCTTCTTTTAAGGACTCAATACCCTGTACTGCTCAGAAAGGAGAAAACATCAATAACACTTAAATAAACATGATATAGAAATACAATAAAAATCTATTAAAGGCAGCTACTATACTACCAATAACTATGGAAAAGACAATGGAAAAATAATGTAGAACTAGTTAAGAAGTTAAAATAATTAAAGGTAAAAGTAATAATAAAAGAATGAAAAAGGAGCAGAGAAAGGGAAAAAAGAAAAGCAAGATTAAATAAAAGAAACATTAAAAAAAAGAAATGTTTTTGAGCAAGAAGAGCAATCAAGAGATAAAAATCTGTTTATGAATTAAAGAAAAAATACATACACAAAACTAGATAGAGATAAGAAGAGTAGGTAAAATAAAAGCATAAGAGATTTAAAAAAGTAAAATAAAAACAATAGTTAAAAAAGAATAATCCCACCCCCCAAAAAAAGACAAAATTGGAGGGAATTCTTTCTGGGTCTTCTAGTACTGTAATCTGCCAAAGGTGTGTGGGGGATGTGGTGTTGTGGATCTCTTTTAAGGAGTGACAAGGAGGAAACTTATGATCTGCAATCTCACTCCTGAAGTCAAGTCTCAGTTTTTTGAGCCTTGAGATTTTTTTTTCTTTAGAAAGGCTCCGCACCCCTCTGGGCATAGTGGTACAAATTTGTAATCCTCACATTTGTAATATGCTGAGGAAGGAGGACTGCAATTGTCAGGCCAGTATGTACTATATAGTGAGGCCCTTTCTCAAATTAAAAAAGACTCTACTCTCCAATTTCCATTTTTGTGACATTGCCTTTGTTATGAGATTTAAAAATGTATTTTGGAAATCTTATGCTAAGATTGGTCCTGTTAGGTTTTCTGTGTTTGGCTTTTTCAAGAAGCTGTGAATTTCATTCAGCTCCTCTACATATTGTAAATAATGAAAGGGCTACAGGATTTAGGAACTATTATTAAGAATTAAAAGTGTATTGAATATTGGGTTGGGGAGAATGAAATGATGAATAAGTTCTATGCATATCAATCTTCTGAATAAAATCCAGCCAAGAAGAGAAGAACTGTATCTATCAGAGGAAGAAATATAAGAATTAGAGCTGGACACTGGTAGCTCACGCCTATAGTCCTAGCTACTCAGGAGGCAAAGATCAGGAGGATCATGGTTTGAAGCCAGTATGGGCAACTTCTATAAGACTCTATCCCCCTCCAAATAAAAACCCTTCCCAAAAAAGTGCTGGTGGAGTGGCTCAAAGTGTAGGCCCTGAGTTCAAGCCCCAGTACCACATACACACACAAAGAATTAGAAAGCATGCTTGCCTCACACTTCTTTTTTTGTGTGCTTGCTTAGTTTTTTATTCCCTAGTGTGTGCTCCAATTATTCCATTTGGAGGGGAAGGAACATAAGGCATACTGGTCTAATTCATCATGAGTGAGCCCCTAGAGGCTTGACTTGAACTGAGTACAGAGAAGTCAGTTGTTCCATTCCCATACTTGTGCAGAAAGGCAAACATGGATTTTTATGTGTGTTTGTGATAATGTGGTGAACATAATGTCTCAAGTGTCTAAGGTAACCTCAAATATCTTTCTTTTTTTTTCAGATACCTTTCTGAAGGAGCTTCCCTATTGTAACAGAAAGTCTTTGTACTGCCCAGATATAAGAAATAGGAGTAAATATGTCTGACTTTCAACAAATTTTTTTTCTTTTTTGTTTTTGAATATATTTTCACATACATCTATAACTATAAAAAATCCAGAACTTTCCATGACTTTCAAATCCCAGTGAGTCTGAGTGCATACCCATGGACCCTTTTCATTCAGCATCATAGAAGCCCCAGGGCAGGAGGGGACAACACCTGGCATAGTGGAACAAAGCATTTTCAAATTACATCTGCATGAAATTAATCAAAGCCACTGGTCCCCATTACAGAGGCTGGAAAAATGGATGAGGACGTGCAACACCAATGTGGGAAATGAAATAGTTGACACATTTACCAACAAAGAAGGACTGAGCCAATTACACTGGAACCAAATAAGGTTAGCTGAGTCACAAGACTGTCATTATTTCTGCCTGGAGGACCATGATGTGATTGCCTCTCATTATGAATCGCTTTTATTTCTTTAGAACTTAACTCTCCTGGTTTGTGAAGTAGGTCATGCAAACCCAAGGTATCATGATTTTAATGGGAAATATCATGCTTCTTTCTCTGGGTTCAAAGGCTGTCTTTGTCTTAGGGCTATCATTTTTCAGAGGTAGAGATAAATTAGGAAGTTTTCAGGTATTGAACAACATCTCCACTCACACCATGATCACAAAGAAAATATCCAAGTGTGCCTTGACTAATGTTACAGAATTTCCTGGATTGGCTTTCTGCTGGATGTGTGCTGGACGTTGGCAGCCATCCAAGCTACTCTACCCAGTTAGTTTTTATCTTGAGAGTTCTGGCCATATCCTCTGACAATTTTCAAAGCAGGCTTTAAATTGTCTCATAGGACAAAAAATGCTTCAGCTAAGTATAAAGAAGTATCCAGCCATGGAGAGAGCTAATAAAATCAAGAGTTTGCTGAAGAAGTGGAAAGAAAAGGTAGCAGCAAGTGTCAGGAGAGAAGCTGTTTTCCGAGGGAGAGTCTTTCAGTTTTTCAGTAGCTTTAGGACAGTATTAGCAATGGTTGTGGTCATTGTAGAGTCTGTGTGCTGTCTTGTGGTGAGGGTTGTGGACAGTAGCACTTTCTGAGATAGTGGAGAGGTTTAATATCTGCACTAATATGTCAGCCACCAGTCACATGCAGTCACTGAGATCTGGAAGTGGGCTTGTCTGACTTGTGTGAGGTACCCAAACGACTTTAAAGATTTAGCGTGAAGAAAAGAATGTAAAATATTTTACCAATAATTTCTTCATATTAGTTACATCTTGAAATAATATTTGTGCTCTATTAGGCTAAATGAAATATTTTATTAACTTAACGTCACTTGTTTGTTTTTGCTTTTTTAAAAAGTGTGGCTATCAGAAAATTCAAAATTATACATGTAGCTTAAAACATATTTTGGTATATATTTCTTTTGGATGGTTCTGTTCTAGACAATCAAGAATTCTAGTGTGTTCAAAGACAAAGCAACCACAGGAGGTACAGTTGTGCACAAAATGTGAGCAGGAAATTTGCTGTCTCAAAATGCTGTCTGAAGGAGGTCCTCATAGGGCATAAGTGAGGCTATCGGAGGATGTGTGTAGTGTAGAGGTTAGAAGCATGACCTCTTGTGTCATATGACTCCAATCCTAGTTCTGCTACTTTCTGGCTAAGTACAAATTACTAATTTCCCCTTTTCTCTGTTTTGCATAAATTAAGGTCAAAATAATATTTACTTTTTTATTTTCTATCTCTCATGTAAAATGCAAGTTTTATAAGATCAGGATAAAAAAATTCCTGATTCATTTCCATAAACCTAAACACTTAAATCAGGTGATGGCATATATGGACGTCTGATAAATATATTCTAAATTCTGAGTGAGTGAATACTTAATGAAATGTGTTATGGTTTGTACCCCTCAAGGCCCATATGTGTAAGGCTTGATTCCAAATATAGCAATGGTCACAGATGGGACTTTTGGGAGGCGATTGAATTATGAGGGCTCTGACTTTATCTGTGGAGCCATAATTTGATGGCATTATTGTGGAGGAGGCAGCTGATGTGTCATGGAAGGCTATAACTTGTCTCTAGCCCTTCCTTTCTGTCACTTTCTCTTTTTCTCTGTTTCCTGGCTGTCATCAATGGAGCAGCTTCCTCTGCCACATGCTCCCAGTACCATGATATTCTGCCTTGCCTTGGACCCAAAGCAATGGAGCCTGTCAACCATCTGAAATTTGAGCCAAAATAAATCTTTCTGATTTTCAGTTGTTTTTATCTTATGTGTTAAATAACAGTGACAAAAAAATAGCACAATATGTTTATTTTTACAGGACAACATCCAGCACATTTTGGTACACATTAAGGATACAACTGATGTTACTATCCTAACTAACATATCAAATGATCTTTTCCAACAATTGTGTTTCCCTGTCCCAGATTCTGACACCCATTCAGAATCACTAGCCTGGAGGACATGATTCCATTTTTTTTTGCCCAGACTCATAAAGTCTCTCTTGACTCCTGTCCCGTCACACATCTGTTCTAGCCCTTCCACTTCCACTTAATCCTGTCCAATGTCAAAGTGCTTACCTGCCCAGAACATGCCACTATTTCATGCTTTGTACCTGCTGTTCCATCTGCCAAAATGCATTCTGCTTATTTTGTGCCAGACCTTTGCTCACATTCCATTTATATTAGGAAGCACTTCAGACCCTCTATAATGAATCCCTTCAGGAATCCCTTTGTTCCTTTATAGCCTCCTCTTATGCCTGAGCTCCTATGTTGAGCTACACAGAAGCCCATTGTCCCTGGATGGAGAAAGGTCAGGCATGGCTGTCTGTCCTGGCTCTGCCTTTCATTTACTCTGAGTTTTGGGGCTACCATCTTTCCTTTCTGTGAAAATGGCTCTTTTCTATTTCTTCTTCTTTCCTTCTTTATGCTAAAGGGCAGTGAGAACCCATACATTCTCCTTAATAAAATTTATTTGGAAGGTTAATTTCTAGAAATTTAGGATACTCTGGAGATTTTGAGTGTAGATCCTGGAGGGAAGACACAATAGAATTCAGAGAAGCTTGGAATAATTTTTATTTTATAGACCACAACAGATACCCCAGCCAAGCTTACTTAGAGGAAACCATATGGGTGTTGAAGGAAACACAAAGGCTTCCATTAATCTATTGCCAGGGTATGGAACTTATAATACCGGTTTGCTTTGATGGGTATCACTGCCATATCTTCAGTGCAGATACCGGTTTCTTTAACAATGTCAACTACTGCTGCAATTCTTAAAGTTCCTGTAAGAGTTGAGGACAAAGATCATCTCTCAGATACTCTAAAGTCCCCTCTTTTCTTCTAGGATCAGCTGTCTGCCTCCTGGGATTCAGTTTACCCAAGTCATTTGCAAATTGATCTCCTTTCTTAGCTTTTCTTACGTAATACCTCCCTCCTTCTTAGAACCCCAGTTTTGCCCTTATTGACCTCTTCTCTCCATCCTGCCTCTCTTTTCTTCCTCCCAGAGGTTCTGCTGTTGTATTTGTTTCCAGTTTTGCCTTCCTGGGTAATAGTTCTTCCCCTTGGCAGTTCCTGTACTTACTGTCCGTATGAAAGTCCCAGATGAAGGTTACTGGACTATCGGCACAGAGGCAGCGGGTGTATTTATAGTTGAAGGCACCTTGAACTGGGACATCACTTTTGAGGTATGCTTTAACCTGGGAGGGAGAAAAGACTCAGTGTTGATCTGGAAAATGGAAAGGGAAGGGAAAGACAAGAGAAGAAGCAGCTGGAGATGAACCGGAGGCACAGAGAAGCCACTTTTTTTCTTTTCTTTTTTTTTGGAGAGGAAGTGGGTTTTGAACTCAGGACTTCATGTTTACAAAGCAGGCACTCTGCTTCTCGACTCACACCTCCAGTCCATTTTGCTCTGGTTATTTTGGAGATGGAGTTTTGTGAACTATTTGCGCAGGCTGGCCTCAAACTATGATCTGATCTTAGCTTCCACAGGCGTGAATCACTGGTGCCCAGCTACAGAAAAGCCCGCTACTGTAGTGGAATTGTATGGGCTGGTTGGTGCCAGATTTTCTCTCTTCATGGCCTCAAACTCCTGCCTGAGCAGTGTGAGCCTGAGACTTAGATGGGGAAAGGAAGATGGAAGTGAATCCCCAGGGCAAGGTGAACTTTTCCTGGGGTGGTTCACCAGGGAAGCAGGCTCACCTTTGTTACCAGCTCAAGCTCTGGGAACTGACCTGCATGAACTTTTACCCTGTGGCTCAGTGATATGACAGCCCGAACACTTGGATGTACATGCTGAGGCCAGGCCTTTGTTGTCAGAATGGTGACCAAGCCTCAGCTGGGCTACCTTCTGATTTTGTGATTGTTGATCATTAAAATTCTGACTTTGACTTGCCTCCATTGTGAGATTGGAACAGTTACCCCAAAACCTGGACATTAGGTAAGCAAATGAAATCTCAAGAGCAAATTTTGTTGTTGTTTTCTGTTTTAACTTTGCAAGTTAAGATCTCAAAGTTCTGTAAATATCAACAATCTAGAGGGACCTGTGGATAGAATTCAGTAAATCTGTGAACTCAGATGGAAAAAAATTGCACCTTCATTTTTCTAACCTTTAGCTGAAATTTGGCATTCCTTCAGTCATGAAAGTCACTAATGCAACACAGTAACATTGGCAGTATGTGTATTTTTATCATGACTAGACATCACATGGTTCATAGTACTTTATATATTCAAATATCTTGAAATACTGCCTGCACTCATCACTACCTTTATCATAGGGCAGGTATCAGCATGGCTGTGTGAGCCTGGTTAAGGCACCCTGTCATCTCCCCATCCCTGGAGCTTGCTCAGATACCTGGTAACTCTATGTAGAACAACCCCCAACCTCAAATAGCAAAGTTCATTGGATTGCTATTCAGAATGCTTTTTAGAGTCTTGGTGCTTAGAGAAGTCTACCCTTGCCTTGTTTACCTTTTTATTACATTTGTAACAAGAGATCTTCATGAATCAGACTTTTAACAATTATATAACTGAAACAAAAAGTCAGAACCCAATGGATGTCCAGCATGGCACATGTGAGGTGTTGCCAAAGACCAGCACAGTTTAAGAAGATAGGTGTTCTCTCTTTAAGCTGAGCAACAATGGCTATCACATATGATGTCTTCATAAGATGAAATTTGACTTGTTTATAGTTAAAATGTATTAATTTTTGAGTAAACCCATTGATAAGGAAATATGTTAGTGTATCATAAGTTTATTTTACTTTTTTCTGTCATTGTTATCCAGTATGGTTGTTTTCTTATGTAATCCAATGCACTTTATGCTTGTAAATGTTTCATAGAGCTTATGAGATCAGCAAAATGGTCCACAGCACAAAAATGTTTAGCACTGTGGTTTAGCACAAGTTTTCTCGAGCTTTAAAAAGATTATATGATATTTATATTTAAATATACAATTACGGGTATAATCTACTGCTTTAATTTAAAAATAAATCTTATCTTGTACTTTATCAAAAATTCAGCTGTAAAAACTTTATAGTTGATGTAAAATGAGGTATTAGAAACTTTAGACTTACATGAACAAATTATATTTTTCTAAAATTTTAAAAATATGAAGATTTTTATAACTACACAGTTACTTTTTAATTGACAGCTACAAATGAAATTCAGTTAGCTAAAACAAGCAAAGTTTGCTTTTACATGAGTTCTTTTGTGTTTGAAACATCACTCAGTCTAAGGAGTTCCTTGTCCTTTTAATTATAGCTAGGTAAGGTTTATAGAGATTATGTTATGGTACTAGTATGATTCTTAAACTAATTTTATTGATTACAGCATCACATGCCATTTTGTTGATTTAAACACATTTTATCACACTTACCACTTTTTAGGGGAGGAAATGAATTTCATTATCTATCACCACCTATGACCACACAAGTGTTATGTACACATTTTCCTCATTCTCATCTGTGGTTATCACAAGCAAAACACAAAATCGCAAAACTATAAATTGGCCTTCTTCCCACCCCAGACTAGTATTCACAGTTCAGATTCTTGGACTGAAAACAGAAAAATTTGACAAAGCAGTTGAGATGGTCTTTGATTTATGTTCAAGAATCTTTTTTTTTACAGGTATGGGGATGTTTCTAAAATGCATTTTAGTGAATAGTCATGTTTGTGACCCCACTTTTGTTTCCTCTTTAATCATTGTTCTTGAATCTCACTTGAATTAAGAAATCCATGCTGTAGGAGAATACAGCATGATATAATGTTCTAACCCCAAGCTGCCCAAGACTGGTCCATGGAGCACCCTTCCACATGCATAGGGAGCTTATCAGAAATCTAGAATCTCTGGTCCCTCTGTAGACCTCTGAGTAACGGTCTTCCATTTGACAAGATTGCCAGGTGAATTTTAGGCACATCATGATTTTAGAATATCTGTTGTATTTCAGATATTGGACTTCTCCCCTGGAGAACTACCAAACTCGGAAAAGGAGGAGAAGCATGTGAGCTCCTTCTGGAATGTGGGAGGCTGGAATGAAACTCAACTTCTGGTGACTTGGAGCAAAAGAGCAGAGGGAGGGTGAGAAGAAAGTGGACTGAGCTTAGGGCTTACTGGAGAGGAGCAACAATACTCTGCATGTTCTCTACTCCTCTACTGCCTCAACCTACCACATGAAAGTTTTTCTTCTGAGAGAACTTCCCAATCCTCCCTTCCAAACCAAACATGCCTAGGACTTAGAGGAACTTTGACAGTTTTCCACCAGCTCTTGGACATTTATTCCCACTTTTCTCTCTTCCCATCCTTTCTTTCTCTCTTTTTCTTTCCTCCTAGACCTCTCTGGGCCAGGGTTTCCTTATTTGTAAAATGAGAATAGTCATTTGCCCAAGGACCCACAATTATTCTGAGGCTCCGGTAGCTAAACATACATGTATATGTTTTACTAAGCTTGTTATACTGTACTAATGTGAGAAATGAATTAAACTATTCATAATTAAGAGTCAGATTCATCCTGAGGCCATTCCCCCAGGCCTCTACTTACCACCATGCATTCTCTCAGTTCTGTTTCAAGTTTAAGTTTCACATTGATCTCTTCATTTGCTTTTGCTTTATCTGGCATATCAAAATCGAATATGAGTATCCTTCGACTGTTTCTGAGAAAAGAAAAGCAGGGATCAGAGATCAGAGATCTCTCTCCCATGGGAGAGAGAGGGCACCATGAGCTGGCAGGAGGAATGGAAACAGAGCAAGGTAAGAAGATGAAGGGGGTTTGACCAACTGCTCAGAAATTTCATTCTAGTTGGATCGGATGTTTTACACAGATTTGGCTTTGGATAAGAAAGAACTGGGATACAATTTAAAACTGAACATCCATTGATAAAAAATAATTTTTTAAAAGAGAAATAAAGAATGAAAGTACAATGCCACATGCCATTTCCTAATAACATTCTATAGGTTCTGGCGCTTGTCTACTGAGCATGATGGAAGAACTCAAGTCATCCTTAGGAGACAAATTTCATATCCCAGAACCACATCAAAACAGTAAATATCTCAATGCTCTGGAGAATTTTATAGGACTGTCCTTGAAGATCATCCTTCTTTGGTTCCTGAACAAGGCCTCAGAATTAGTATTTGTTTACCTCTGTAAAGGATTTGGGCATGTGGGTTGGGAACACACAATTGGACAGGAAAAGGAAATGAAGGCACACAAAAGAGTCAAATGTTCCTCTTCAGTCAGTGAAGCCTGGTTCAGAGCCAGGAGAACTACTTTCTCTTTTTAAAGAAACCCTTGACCAAGGCCCTTTGGTGCTTTGTTTCTTAGCCCACGTGTTTTACAGTCCTATTTTCCTAGGGCAAAACATCTCAAGATTTTAGGGGAGATTCCATTTCATGTACCAATTGCTTTAATGCTCACTGCATAGGAAAGGGATGTAAAGACTTCATTGTCTTCAAAATCCCCTACCCTCATTTGTGGCTGAGTTTAGGATTGGTAGGATGAACATCTTATCTAGAAAGACTAACCATTCCAATTTGCTGATGACATAGGGTTTCTTGGAGGAAGGACTTTTACTGCTAAAACCAGGAGAGTCTTGGGCCAGCTGAGATGGTTCATCACCCTTATTACCAGAGTTTATTTCAACAACTTGCTTTCCTTAGGCCCTGGGGGATGTGACATTTGGACCTGACCCCTGTTCCAATGCTGGATTTTGTGGAGAGATTGCTTTCATTATACTAGCTTGTCAAAACCATGAAGTTGCCTCCAGGATAGGATATCTGGCTATGCTTCTGCATCACCATCCAGAAACCCAGCACTGCAAAGAAAATTGCCTAGATTTGCTGACTATCTCTCAGCTTTCCCCCAGACCCTTAGTTCCACATTTGACTTAGTTCTACTTTCCCAATTTTCCCACTTTCTTCAAGCATGGACCCTTAATACATTGGCTTCTGAACCTGTGATCCAAGGTACTAGTGAGAGTGTGATCCAGGTTCTAGTTTCAGCTTTGGCTTTAGGATAGGAAGAATGTTGAAGCTGCCTGCTTGGCTATCTTAACCTTAGACCATGGGGCAGTGACTAGGACCTCTTGTCCTTCAGTGAGTCTTGCCAAAGCTGCACAAAACTGTAGTGGAACTCACAGACCTCAAGATGTGAGAAGGTGAAATGTACTGAGCAGAAATCTGAACAAAGGTGAAGATTATGAATGATATATGGATCAGAGAGTTAGAATAAGAATTATTATTAATGACAGACTCATGTACACTGGGAGCTTTATTCCATAGGCAACTTAGAAGTCCAGAGGACGTGTAAGGGGTGCTGATGGGACTTCCTAAGAGAAGAGAAGTGGAACCTGCCATGAGGTCCTTGAGAACAACTGAAACTAGAGTTCTGGGTAATTTAAAAATCTTCAGGAAGGGCTATAAATATTTACAGGTTAGGAGAAGGATCCTTCCTATAATTTTTTGTGGGGAGAAGAAGGGCTTGGCTCACGTGTTTTCCTGAGCATCACTGACTTCCAGCTGCAGGCATAGGACCAGGAGCAGGGCGGCAGGGATGGCCCTGAGCAGGAACTGGAAACAGCGCATGGTGGAGGAGGCAAAAGGTGTTATCCTAGAGAACAGGATGCCAGGTGCCTAGCACATTCTTATATGCAGATCAAGGAAGTGGAAGAGCTGCCAGGAAGTGAATCACCCAATCACTTCCTTATTCATGATCTTTCCTTGTTGAGCTGAAGTTTGTTGACCTATGGAAAATAACAATATTCAGACAAATTGTCAGAATTTGGGAGAGATCGCTCTTCTTTATTTTCTCAGTAGCAGAGAGCTTCTGTAAATGGCCCTTCCTTGGCTCATGGATATGTTTTTTTTTTCTTTTCCCTTATTATAGCTCTATCTGTCCTGCTGGGTGTAGCTTTAGCCTCAGCCATGCACCCTTGTGCTCTGTAGGCTGTGAAATGGATGTGGTGCAGATTTCAGACCACAGCTCAAGAGCACATTTATTTGATCATATTAGAGTCATTTCAAGAGAAGATGACATCGAAAGATACCTTGGAGTCCTAGGATGATCAGGGTCCCCAGAGGATTCTACCAATCACTCAGTAAGACCACCAAGGAAGAGCCGGGCCACTCTGGAAGATGGAGAAATCTGGCCGTAGCACCAGTCACTTAATGATGTTTGTTGCTGCTGAGTCTTTCTGAACTTCAGGCATGGCAGTAAATCCTACAGATACCAAAGATTAGCTTTCTGAAAGTCTCCAGTGTAGGGTAATATTTTAATTCTAGATAATTCCTATAAGTAGCTGACACCTGAATCAGACTTTTTAAGTATGTGATTACATGTCAGTCAGGGTTATTATAAAAAGAAAGATGGCCACAGAATAAGGGAACATGAAGGGATGCTTTAAGGGCCAGCAGGAATGACCATAATTTTTGTATTACCCTTTACTTTACAGCTTCTTGGTGTTTTAGACTGATTTAAATTTACAAAACACTGGTTTAACCATTCTGACTTAAATAGCAAAGACTTTTATTATGGAAGGTGATCTTGTTTGTGGGACAACAAACTCAATATGTCAAATAATAAATATATCACTACAACATAGTTTCCTCAGTTGCTACCCTAACTGCATAGATCTGGAGGGTGAGGATGGAACCCTACACATCCTGCAGCAGGGTTTCCCCTGGGTTACCTTAAAATCAGGTAGGGAAATTCACCATGCAAAAACCCTTGTGTCCCAAGTGTTTTCCACAGGTGACATGGAGAATCAGTATTCATAGGACTGAATGCATTTGAAAGGGTCAATATTTTAGAAGGAAGGTAGAGTCTAAATAGCTTGTCAGTTTTGTAGATGATATGTTGAAATGTTTTCAGAATATAATCTATGACTTAATTTTGATGATAATATCATTTTCTTGCCCATGTTATTGTTGAGAAACCCAATCTGGCAGATGCTTCTCATGAGGAAAATATGAACCCAAATTGTCACGCTGTAAACAATAAACAAGCCTAGTATGTTTAAGAGACCAAACAAAACATAATTAAGTAGATAAAATCAGATTATAAACAACTCAGGAGGCTAACAGAAAAGATGTGCATAGGTATAAAGGAGGGAATAGATTAAGGATTAAGGAGAAGTTTGTCACAGGCTAAATTTACAAAGAGAAAGGTGATCCTACCTGACAGGTCTCATGAAAGAGGAATAAGGATTGTCCCCAAAAGACAGTTATGGAAGCCAATGCATGTAGAGGATGTGGCATGTGCACGATGCTGTTTTGAACATTTTCCGTGCATTGGTTCACTGAATCCTCATAACAACCCTGTGAAGTAGGTTGCCATTTTTATCCCATTTTATAAGTGGGGAAACTGAGGCACAGAAGATAAATTCCTAGTACAGGTCACAGAGGCAGTAACTGGCGGAGCCAACTTTGAATTCAGGCTTGGGAGATCTGAAAGTTTTGGTTTGTAGTATTAGGGAGCCTCTATCAGAGCTAGAATACAAACATACAAATATAAAATACAGATAGAGGATTTCAGAAGAGACACCTACAAATAAGGAGCCCTAGGTTGCACATTAGTAACTTAATGGTGAATACACCTGTGGATAGTGCCAGAAGTTGAACGCAGGTGGTCTGGCTCTAGAACCTGAACTGCAAACCACAGCACTGCCTACCTGCTATGTCAAGCTTACTGGTGAGAGCACATGGCAGTTAAAAACTGACAAGTGGCAGTTAGTAACTGGCAAAATTGGGATTCAAAATGAAGCAGTCAGATAGACTCTTTGTCCTATTTCTTAATACAACAACATTTTAAAGTTGAGGAAAGGAGACACACAGAAGCTTTTATAACTTGTTCAGATCACATAGTCAACAAATAACAAAGGTGTTATTGAAACCTGGCTAAAGGTGAATCCGGAGTTGGCACTTACAGTGACTACTCTTTATTTCCTTTTAATTAGTGAAAACATGAGTTACACAAGGGCATTAGACTTGTATTGAGGATATAACAGGTTGCTCACTAGAGGAGGTTACTTTAAAGCTCAGTTTTTTTAGCTGTTTATTTTTTGTTTTTAGTTTTCTAAAACTAAAAATGGCCTTAAACTCAGGGCCTTATGCATGTTAGGCAAACACTCTACCACTGATGTATACCCCCCACTCTCAGATTCAGTTTTGAATTTTTACAATATGAATCAGAGGCATCCTGAGAGAATCGTGAGAGAGAGAGAGAGAGAGAGAGAGAGAGAGAGAGAGAGAGAGAGAGTGTGTGTGTGTGTGTGTGTGTGTGTGTGTGTTAGCAATAATAATGCTAGCTGTCTTAATAGATTACTTATAAAATCTTAGGGTAGCTGCCTTAACGATGAACACTAAAATTTTAGTGTTAAATACAATAGATGTTTATTTGTAGTTTGTAGCTCACATAAAAATGCCAGAGGGATGGGAGTGTGTCTCTGCTCTTAGAAACCCTCATCATTAGTGTGGTTTCTAAGGTCACCTTAGGCATTAGTATCTAACTGTTAAAAGGTGAAAGAGGGAATAGAGGATTGTGGAGGGTATTTTTATGGGAAGCTTTGGAAGTGGCTCATGTCTTGTCTTGTACCCCTATCACCACAGCTTAGAAGCATAGCCACACCAAGCTGTGAGACATGGGGGCAGTGTAGACTTGATGTGCCACAGGAGGAAGGGGTGGCAATCATGCTGCATCATCACACGTGTAGTATGTGCATCTTCATTTTAGTAGAGAAACCCAAATGCTTTCACAAGTAATTGACTTGTCAACCATTTTAATCCTGGATGTTTGCTATATTTTTAGTAGAGCTTATTGTGATTTTACTCTCAATTCTTGTGATTACTAATGGTACTTACTCTTTTCATTATTTTCTGTGTATCACAGATTCCCTTTCATGAAGTGTCTGTTCAAGGCTCTTGTCCATTTTTCTTGCTTGTAGTTTTTTATTGATAGTAGGATTTCTCTTCATATTCTGAGTATGAGATTTTTTGTATCCATTGTATCTTGCTTTTCATTCTTTTAATTATGTCTCTTGATAAACAGAAGTTCTAAACTTCAGTATTTACATTTATCATCCTTTAACTTTTTATGAACTTTTTTCTACTCCAAATTCGCAAAAATACACATCTTATAGAATGTGTTTCTTGTTTCTTTAGAAGGTATTCAGCAGAGGATTGCTTTTGTGTTAGATGTAGAATAAAGGCTCAGATTAATTCTTTTCTATACAGATATCCAATTATTTTCATCATTGTTAATAAAATATTTTCTAACACATTTGCAATGGAAAAAGTTATAAGTTAAGTGTTCATATTTTTCCATTGGTCTATTAGCATTCATTATGCTCTTCCATACTCTTTGAATGTATTACTGTGCCTAGCCCACCACTTTCATTCTCTTTTAATGACTATTTGCTTAGCATGTAGAGGACTCTGGGTTTGATGCCCTAGCACTGCAAATTAATTAATTAATTAATTAACTATTAAGATATTCCTTGTTTGTGAATTGAAAGAATTAATATTTTTAACATGTCCCTACTACCCAAAGCAGTATACATATTCAACATGTCTATTAAAATTGCAATGACATTTTTAAAAAAATACAAAAAAATGAACAACTTTTACAGAAATACAAAAGACTCCAAATAGCTAAAATGATCCTCAGAGACAGAAACAAAGTTGGAGATATCATGCTTCCTGACTTTGAATTACATTACAAAGGACCTGTAGTACTAGCTAAAAACCAGACAGAGAGTAATGGAAGAGTATGTTCAACTAATTATCAACTGGTTCATCATGAAAACACAACAGGGAATAGAAAATCTCTTCAATAAACAATGTGGGGAAAACTGAAGATCTACATGCAGAAAAAGGAAGGAAGAGAAAAAAAAAGAAAGGAAGAAAAAGAAAGGAAAAAAGAAAGAGAAAAGAATGAAGGAAGAGAATAAAGGAAGGAAAGAAAAAAGGAAGGAAGGAAGAAAGAAAAGAAAAGAAAAATGGAACCTTATCCTATATCACACATACACACACACACACTCACACACACATGCACATAAGGTAACTCAACTTAAAATCAATTGAAGACCTATATTTAAGACATGAAATGGTAAATTTCTCAGAAATTATTGGGTTAAGTTCCTTAGTATTTGGCCTTGGCAATGATTTTTTTGTCTATTACAAACAAAAGCTCAGGCAAGAAAAACAAAAATAAGCGAGTAGAACTTATGGCACTCAAAATTGTCAGGCCCTAATCCTTGCAGCATGTATGTCACCTTATATGCAAGAAGGACTCTTCCGATCTTAAGAGCACTGAGATGGGGACATTATCCAGGGCTGTATGAGAGTGTCCATTGTAGTCACATAGGTTCCTAGAAGAGCAAGAGTGAGGAAGGATTGTCAGAGATGTGCTGAGGTCAGATTGATACCCGAAGGAAATGGTCACACCCGGAGAATGCAGACTGCATCAGAACCCAGAAAAGGCAATGAAACAGATTCCCCTAGAGCCTTCAGAAGGAAGGCAAACCTCCAGTTCCTCGATTTAGGACTACTGAGCCCCAGAACAGTAAGACAATAAATTGTTGCAGCAACAATAAGAAACCAATAAACAATGCTGCATAATTCCCATCATTTGATCCATATAAAAATAGTCTTTTTTTAGTTTCTGTGAGTAAAGTGTGTTCTTGAAAAGATACATTTTGAGTACCATGTTACGTATCTATCAATATGTTGGATTATGTTTTTAAAATTGGTATTAGTCTGTATTCTTTCTGAATTTACCTTATCTATAAAGTACTGAGAATGGTGTAGTGAAATATTTTTACAATTGAATATTTATAATTTTTAGTTCTTATTTTGTAAAAGTTTATGTATTTTGAGTTTATGCTTTTAGATGTATGTAAATTCACGATTGTCATATTTAGTTGTTATACTCAATTTTGTTAGTAAGAAGTTTATCTATTTACCTAAGAAATTTTGATCCCAAAGTTTATTCCATATAATATTAATAAAGTAATACCAACTGTATTAGATTATTGTCTGCTAATTCATCTTGTGTGCTTTTAATTTCAGTATTTTCTTATTATTAAGTTTGAAATGTGTCTTTCATAAGAAACATAAAGGTAGGTTTTGGAATTTCTATACAGTCTGAATATATTAGTTTTTTAATCAAAACATTTAATATATCTACATTTGAAATAAATATTGACATATTTACATTTTAATTACTCAAATTATATAATTATTCTGTCTCTATGTTGGTTTTTAAAATTCTTTTTTGGCTTCTTAAAATTAATAAAACTTTTTCTCATCCAATTTCTCTTTTATGTTAGCTTTGATCTCATGCAGTCTGTTGCTATTTTTTGTGGTTATGCTAGAAAATTTAATATGTATGCCAATGACACAGTCTAATATTAGTTATATCAACTCTTTCCATAAACACAAAGGGTTAGATCACTTTAATTCCTTTTATCTCTACTCTCCATTTTGTATGTTGTTGCTGCTGTGTATTTTAATTCTTTCAACATATTTTATGTAAAATTTTTCTACAAGTATTTTAGTGAGGCATAATATACATAATTTCTCCGGATTTTGAGTGAGCATTATAAATCTTTGCAAAGGAATAATCATCTGAGACTACCACTCAGATGAAATGAAAGATTGCTTTCCATACGCAAGAAACCTTATTTGTGCTCTTACTATGATCTGCATGTATTTTCTGACTTCATATGTTGAAACTATCACCAGTGGGAGAGTATTAAGAAATGGGGTCTTTAGGAAGTGATTAGGTCATGAGGGAGTCCTCATGAGTGGAATCAGTATCCTTATAAAAGAGGCTTCAGAGAGCTACCTGGCCTTTTTGGTCTTCCATTTCCATCTCTTTTTTCCATTGGACAACACAGCAAGAAGATGCCATCTTGAAAGCAGAGTGAAACTTTACCAGATGCTGAATAATTTGCTGGCTTGATCTTGGTCTTCTAATCCTCTAGAATTGTGAGAAATAAAGTTCTAATGTTTACCCAATCTGTGGTATTTTGTTACTGCAGATGGCTCCTTCATGTCAATATCCTTTCATGTTAAACCATAATTATGATATCAGTCATCAAAGTCTTCCTATTTCTTTTCTTGAACTTCATATAAATAGATTCATAATGTATTCACTTGGTGGTTTCTGGCATCCTTCTGTCAAAATTATTTTTCTAGGGTTATTCTAGGTTATTGTAGTTGGCAATGATTAAATTTATTGTTTGATATCACATTATCTAAAGGTACCATTATTAATTTTCTGTTCTATTATTGTTAGACACTTACCCTTTTCTGGTTTTTGACATTTTGCATGAAACTCTTACAATTTTTTTGTATATGTTGGTATAGTTTGGATGATGAATGTTCCCCTATTGCCAGTACATATATTAAAGGATTGGTCCCAGGGTGGTGCTACTGAGAGATCATGAAACCTTTAAGAGGTACGGCTTACTGAGAGGTCCTTGTATCTTTGGAGATCTGTCCTTAGAGTTAGTTCTGATGGGACTCCTGGAACTTTTTGAGAGGTACAGTATAAAAGCATGGTTTTGACTCTACCCACTCTGTCTACACTTCTGGTTCAAGATGTGATCACTTGCTTGTTCCCCCCCCACACACAGCTACCATTGCTATCTGCACAATGAGATAATGTAGCCAAAGGGTTCTTCCAGTTCTGTGCTATGCAATTTGGACTTTCAACATCCAAAACTGTGAGCCAAATAAACCTTTTTTCTTTATAAAGTTAGCTGCCTCAGGTATTTTGTTGTAGGAATTTAAGGCTGACTAACATGCATATTGTTTGGTACAAATACCCATTTATTTATTTGGGGTAGATGCAGTAAGTTCTGCTCTGATATGATGTAGATGTTGTTAAAAATCACTGCATTGTGCAAAATCTCACAATAAAAGACATTGGGTTTATGAAAAAATGGATTAATAACATAGCACTCCAAAATATTGTCAGTGATAAATGAAAACGAGATAAACTTGATGAAAATAATAGTACAAAATTGCACAAATTAGACTGTCAAGAAATACACAAATACTGCAATATATGCGATACTTGCTTTGAAAAAGTCATGAAAGTTGCTTATAGAAGTAGGTGTCAGAAAGGTGGCAGCCTGTGAAATGATAGGAGGGGAATTATATAAAATCAGACAGAAAGTTATAATACCAAATGTGGATGGGTGTGACTTAATCTCTGTGGTTTGTTGTTGGTTCCTGATCTTTCATAGCTTTTAAATACTTTGGCATGTTTTTGTTTTCTTGCCTTTGGAATATAGGTCCTTTGAGGCTTGTAATGGAAGGCTATCTATTCAAAATTGTCATTTTGACCCAATATGTAACCCTCTTCTTCAATTAACTTTAGTATCATTCCTGGGAATTCTTTTCTGACTTTCTCATCTACATTCATAGTTTTACTTGATAGCTAAAGGCTTTGGAGATTATAACAATGTTTAAAAGTACAGAACCACCTACTAATAGCACTAGAAAGAGCTATTTTACAAAATGGCAATTTTTATTTAAGGGCTTTACATGCAAATAATATGCCCTCTTTTGTTTGTGTTACTTGGTGTTTTGAATTTGTTCTACTTGGTGTTTTGAATTCAAACACTTAAATGTGTTTGGGATGGTAAATGAGTTTCTGTTTATATATAAAAGTTTACAACTGCAGAAGTATAATAATAGACTGAAAGGTTTATAGGGCAATACAGTGAGTTGAGGCACCTGGTAGATGTCTGAGGTATGTCACTATGCTTTGTGTCATCCTATGTGAATTCGGTCAGCTGGGTAGATTCTATTTCACCTGTGTTTCTTGCTGGTGAAACTGTATATAAATAAACGTGAAAGTCTCATTATGCCAAAAAATTTTCCCAATGAATCGATTAAACTGAAACAAATTTGACTTTTCAAACAAGTGTTAAAGCAGAATTGACTGCTTCTAGGAATGGAACTGACCAATTATAACACACCCCGTATTCACTGATTAGATAATTGCTCATATTTAAATATTGCCAAAAACTTCCTATTTTCACACAACAAGCAATAGTATGAAGTCCAGCTGATCCACATCCTCACCAACACTCTATTTTAACAGTTTTTTTCTTAGCCATTTGAAGTACATGAATCTCACTGCAGTTTTTATGTGTATTTGTTCAAGGTCTGAAGATAGAGGCCATTTCTTATGCTCATTGTGTACTTACATGTATTCTCTTATGGAATACCTACATAAATCTTCCCCGTGTTATTAAATATGCTACTTATTTGACAGTAGCAGAGTAGTGAATAGCATAGGTCTCAAGGAAGTAATATAAGCAAGTTACCATAATAGAAGTTTTCTGGCTTTAACACCCTCTCCCCCATTACAGAAATCCATGTAACATCTATCCACAACAAGAATACCTTTGCACATATCTCAGGGCTCAGCAGTGAGACTGAAGCATTCTCTTGAAGCACAGAACTGAGAAAACCCTCGTTTGAAGTGGGGGAAGGGGAAGAGGAACCCTTTTACTTTGATAATGTCGCTGCTCCTTCAAGCTGGCACAGTGCCAGATAAAAAGGATTTCCCCAAGGTCCATGGTTTCTACAGTAGAAAGAAACAGTTGGAGGTGAATATCCAACTTCCTCACCATTTGCAACCCTTTGCAAGAGGCCCATTCCTGTCTTGTGCCATGGGGGCAAGTTGGCAGAGCTAGACCATTGGGGTCAGTTAGAAAGAGAAAGCTGGGTAAAGCTTATAGTAGCCAGTGCATGGAAATTGATGTTAACTGTATTCTGGCCAACGATGGTGCTCCACCAGAGAAAATGGCCAGCAACATTGCTGTACTGGAAGTATAGTCTGCAAGTGTGCCAGGCTCAAGTCCCTAACCAGTTTTCCCAATAGTCCCTAGGGGACTGGTATAAGCATTCCTGGGGCAAGGAGGAAAGTGCAGGTCCAATGATACCCACAAAGGAGAACATCTGGCCCACTCAGCACTGGTGGCTGAGTATCAGATTCTGCTTGAGTGTTCCTGGGCCTTGGAGGCAGATTCAGGTGCATGGATATTTTGTGATGGATATCTTGCCCTTCTCGTCCTCAACAGCTGAGCAACAGTAGCAGAGATCTTGGCAACCTTTTGAGCCTAGCTTGAGATCTTGCCCACCTACAGGTTCCAAACAGTGCTGTTCTCCATTCAGAGAAGACAGTCTGCCAACTTATTTGATCAGAGAATTTGCAAAGCCTGGGCAGCAGCACCTTCTCACTGCAGAACTTGGTCAGTGGTCCCACCAGACCAGGGGCACAATCAGTAGTTCAGTTTGGTCTCAGGCACAAATAGTGTCTCGGTCCAACTAGTGAACTCTACAGCAAGGTCTGCCTTTCGGGAGTTGTTGTCAGCTGCCTCACCCACTATGCCAAATAGACTAAACCTATAGGGAAGACATATTTCCATTAAAGAATATGTGCGAAAGCCAGAATAGGTGCCTATTTGATAATATGCACAGACAACAAAGCAATAAGTCAAGGTGTAAAGATTCATGGACATATTTTTAGCACCAATAGAAACTAATAAAGCTCCAGTAATATATACTGAGGAAATGTAGATATATGAAGTGAAGATAAAGAATTGAGAATAACCTTTTAATGAAATTCAGGAAACTAAAAGAAAATATGGGCAGAAAAAGAAATGAAATTGGAAAAAGTTCAAAAGTAAAGTGAGCAATTGGACAAAGAGTAACAATAGACATAGAAATACTAGATATAAAAGACATAATAACTGAATCAAAACGCTCAATACAAAGCTCCAATAGCAGACCTGATCAGCAAGCAGAAAGACTCACCAAGCTCAAGGTCATGCCTTTTGAAATTGGTCAGAGGCAAAAAGAAAAAGAAACACTATCAAATACTAAACTTTTGCATAATAGGACCTCCAGAAGAAGTAAGGAGAGAATAGGATGAAGAAAGAAAATTTAAGAAAGTAATTGCTAACAAATTCTCAAACCTGGGAGTGAGTGACAGTAAGCATAGGAAGTTGAGAGTTACCCCAAATCAAATCCAATCCAAAGAAGAATTCTTCAAGACTTATCATAATCAAGCCAGGCAAAATTATAAAAAAACAAAGAAAAAATTCTCAAAGCAATAAGGCACATATCACTCAAAGGAATCCCTAGACATACCTACCAGCAGAGTTCTTGTGGTAACACTGTAGTCCATGTGAATGAAATCATACACTCAAAGTGCTGAAGGAAAAATAAACTCTACCAACCATGAATCTTTGCCTGGCAATGATGTCCTTTAGAGATGTGGGAGACACAAAAATTTTCTCAGATAAATGAAAGCTAAGAAAGTTGATCACCACTATGCCTTATAGAATTGCTAACAGGAGTTCTTTGAGGTGAAACAAAAGAGTGCTAATGAATAACATAAAACACAGAAAGATTAAAAAAGTCAGTGGTATAAATAAAATATAGTCATGCCGAGAATGCTCTAATACTGTGAGTGTGGTAAGTAAGCCAATTATATATTTAGTATGATAGCTAAAAGACAAATATATTATAAACAAATATAATTAAAATAAAAATTTGAGGGATACATATTGCAAAGAAGATGTAACTTTAAAATTAATACCACAAAAGGGTGGAGTGAAACTTACCCTGAATTAAATTCAGTTTTTGTAAGTAATCAAAATTAAGTTGCTATCAACTTTAAACAGCCTGTTATAAAGTTTTTAAATAATGCTTCAGGAAACAACATGGAAAAAACTATAGCAGTTGCACAAAACAAAAGCATACTGCCATAGGAAACCATCAAACTACAATGGCAGAGAAGAAAAAATAAAAAAAATTACAAAATCGTCAGAAAGCAATTGCAACATAACAATAAAAATATTTATCTATCAATAATTACATTCCATGTAAATGAACTAAATTATCTAATCAAAAAGATACAAATTGATTAAATGGGTTTCAAAAACAAGATCCAAATATATGCTATCAGAATTGACTCACTTTATTAATAAAGTACATAGAAACTGAAAGAGAAGGGACAGAAAAAGAATCCCACATCATGGAAACTAAAAGAGAAAGCACAGTTATACTCGTATAAGACAAAATAGATTTTAAATAAAAAAATGTAAAGAGAGATAAAAGAAAGACTATTGTATAATGCTAAAGGGATCAATACAGCAAGAGTGTATAATAACTGTAAATATATGAACCCAACATTGGAGCACCTAAATAGTTATTAAATGATTTAAAGGGAGAGACAGAATGTAATGCAGCAACTATAAGAGTACACAATATCCCATCTTCAACAACAGGCAGATCATCTAGACAGAAGGCCAATTTGGAATCATTGAACTGGAGTTAACACGTTAGCCCAAATGAAGCAAATCTGCAAACTCAAACATTCCATTTAGTAGCAATGGTTGCACAGTCTTCTCATGCACACACAAAATAATCTATCTCTAGGACAGATCTTATATTAGGTAGGCCACAAAACAATTCTCAACAAATACACACTGAAATCACATCTTTTCAACCAGCGTGTTATGAAACTAGAAATCAATTGTAGGGGAAATATGGGAAAAATTTCTAACTGTGTGGAAGTTAAGCAATTTGCTTCTAAACCAAGAAATCAAGAAGAAAATTATGAAAATCTTGAAGCAAGTGAAAATGAAAACATAACATATTATAACTTATGGGATGCAACAAAAGCAGCTTTCAGATGGAAATTCATAGCAATAAACACTTAGCAAGAAATATCTCAAACAAACCATCTAACATTTTACTTCAAAGAACTAAAACATATTAAGCAAAGTGAGCAGAAGTAAGAAATAACAAGAATCAAAGTAGAGACAAATGAAACTGAGACTAGAAATGAGCAAATCCTTAGATTCTCTAGGAGATAAGACTGAAATGAATAAAAATGAGAAATTGAAGAGGAAATAAAAGAAATTAAAGAGGAGATGTAATAGATAGCAGAGAAACACAAAAGATCATAAGAAACTGTGATAAACCATTACATGTAAGCAAATTGAATAATTTATAAGAAATGCATTAAATTTCACAATTCATGGAGACAAATAAAAAGTCTTGCTTAACTCAACACACAAATTTTAAAAGAAGAGTTTAAATGAACTGATGCTCTCAGTACAGAAAAAGTCCATGCTAAAACAAGTCAGTCCCGAGTTCTTTGCTAACAAGTAGACTGGACTACCTAAGTGCCTAGGAGATGTAGTATCCTGGAAAACATATTTAAAAAATTTTAACACTTTTATTCCCTTGTAGAAGCTTTAACTGCAAATTTAAATTTAAAGCTTAGTCTAAAACAGATCAAATTCAATTTAGTAACTATATAAACAAAGCTAAGTAGAAGAAAGTGTAAAGGAGAACTGAGGGCTTGCACAATAAAACACAAAAAATAGGGCAGTCATTACTTAATTTTTAAAATTCCTATTTAAATTTGCAATGCTTTAAATGAATATCATTTAACATAGTAGTCAGCAGAGAGTATAAGAACATAACAATATTCTTTTCCTTAGAAAGTAAAACAAAAATATAATTTTTATGTTTCGCTCTCAAACTGTTCTCTACAGTAAAATGCCCCACTTAGCTCAACAATAGGTCTGTCACGAGAATCTTTTAATGTAAATCCTGGGTGTACCAGTTTTATCCATATTTACTCTTACTCAAGATCTTAAAATATTTAAGCAACTATCCCCCTCTTGTCAGTATTTTATAATTTCCAAGAGGCTTTAAGGATATTGAGAGAACAAATTAAACAATACTCTGCATCAATGTTTGGGTGGTAAGATTATTTTGAAGGCTGAAGTTTTCAGATATGTATACAGATTTTTTTGGCATTTACTTATTTATCACTAATGAAACATTTAAGATTACTCTTATTTTACCATTTATTTATTTTATTTATTATTTTACCATTTTGTCTTTACTTAGTAACAAATTTGCGTTTTTGAATTGACAAAAGGCTTTAATGTAATTTCTGTTAGATTTTATATATTTTTCACTGCTGCTATTCTTAACCTGACAGAATGACTGATTTTTAGGTCACTGTGTTAGTATTGTGAAGAGTCACGTGACATGTTTTGAGACAGAGTACTTTATTTGTGAATATACTTTTAAGGCTTTATTTCATTTAGTAGGAAACTTTCAATCAGTATAGAAAGCTAAGAAAATTGCTTTCTGCTGTATAATCTGGCATTTGTTGTAGATTAAAGCTTGTTTTTCTGTGAATAAAACTTATTCAACAAAGTAGTATTCTTTAAAATGATATCTTAAAAAAATGAAAGAAATGGATGAATCCCAGATGCATACAACCTACCAGGATCAAATCATGAAGGAATAGAAAATCTTAGACCAGTAATGTGTAATGAGATTGAATTAGTGATTAAAAATTCTATCAAAGGAAAGTCCAGGACTTCAAAGCTGAATTCTAATAACATTAAATGAAGAGTTAATATCAACCTTTCCTGAACTCTCCCAAAAAATTGAAGTGGAGGGAATACTTCAAGCTTATCTTAAAGGCCAGAAATATCTGGATACCAAAGTCAGAGTAGAACGCTATAAGAAAAGAAAGTATGGTAGTTGCTGGTGGCTCACGCCTGTAGTTCTAGCTACTCAGGAAGCAGAGATCAGGAGGATTGTGGTTCAAAGCCAGCCAGGTCAAATAGTTCTCAAGAACCTATCTGGGAAAAAACCATCACAAATAAAGGGCTGGTGGAGTGGCTCAGGGTGTAGGCCCTGAGTTCAAACTCCTGCACTGCCAAAAAAAAGAATATTAGAAAAGAAAATATCCCTGATGAATGCAGATGCAAAGGTCTTCAACACAATACTAGCAACCTAAATTCTTCCTTTGTTTTTAAAAATTTAGTTCAATTTATTTAAAAAAACATTTTTATTAGTATATGATATTTATACAGGGAATTTCCCTGTGCCATTTTCATATATATATATATATATATATATATATAGTACCCCAGTTCTGTTGATAACCTCCATCATTCTCCCTCTTTTCGTACTCTCCTTCTTGAAATGACTTCAGTGGGTATCAATATTCCATATTTATATATGTATAGAAAGCACCTCAACCATATTCACCCTCCTTTGCCTTCTTCATTTCCCTTCCCCTCCTATTATTACCCTCCCCTTAACATGACCTGTTTTATATTCCTGTCCTTCATTGTTTTAGTGTCTGTTTATTGTTTAGTAGGGTTTTTGCCTTGATAATTTACCTGTAAATATATTGGGCTTTGATCAGTCTAACCTCCTCTATTATTCTTCTTTATCCTTTCCTCCTACCCTGTATTGTTCAACAGTTTTCAGTGCATTTCATTGTGTCTTGTACACAGATGTGATGTGTTTCAATATTATTCACTCCTTGTTATTTGTTCTTTTCTTTTCCTCCTTAGTCTCCTCTAATAGTTCCACTTTTGGAAATACTTTATCTATCTATCTATCTATCTATCTATCTATCTATCTATCTATCTATCTATCTATCTATATGTGTGTATGTATATGGGATAATGCTTGTATTTGTGTTTGGATCTATCTTTCATATTTTGGAGAAAACATGCAACCTTTATCTTTCTGAATCTGGCTTACTTCACTTAACATGATGTTCTCCAGTTCCATCCATTTACTTGCAAACAAAAAATTTTATCCTTCTTTATTGTTACATAATAATCCTATGTATGTATGTATGTATCTATTTCTCCATCTAGTTTCTTAATCCGTTTTTTATTTGTAGGCTATTTTGGCTGTTTTCATAACTTGGCTATTGAGAATAGTGCTGCAATAAATATGAATGTGCAAGTATCTATTGTATACTGATTTACATTTATTTGTATGTGCCTAGGAGTGGTATTGCTGGATTATATGGTGAGTCTAATTTTTGTTTTTGAGAAGCCTCCATACTACTTTCCATAGTGATTATACTAATTTACATTCCCACCAACAGCATATGAGGGTTCCTATAACATTCCTTCTATTCCTAATTTCATTAGAGCTTTTATCAAGAAAGGATACTGAATTTTGTCAAAGGCTTTTCTGCATCTATTGAAATGACCATGTGATTTTGGTCCTTGCTTCTGTTTAAATGCTGTATTACCTTTATTGATTTGTGTATGTTGAACTGTAATGGAACCAACTTGATCATGGTATATGATCTTTTTTATATGCTGTTGAATTTGTTTTGCCAATATTCTATTGAGAATTTTTGCACCCCAGTCCATTAAAGAAATTGGCCTATAATTCTCTTTTTTTGTTGTGTTCTTGTCCAGTTTTAGAATGAGTATGATATTAGTTTTATAGAATGAGTGTGGTAGTGTTCTTTACTTTTTATTTCATGGAAAAGTTTGTGTATCAGTGTTATTTATTTAAAGGTCTGGTAGAATTTAGCAGAGAATCCGTCAAGCCCTGAGCTTTTCTTTTGTGGGAGACTCTATTGCTGCTTCAGTTTCATTACTTGCTATAGATATATTTAGGTGGTTTAAATCCTCTTGATTCAATTTTGGTTGGTCATATGCATCTAGAAGTTTTTCCATTTCCTCTAGATTTTCCAATTTATTTAAGTATAGGTTTTTGAAGTATTTCCTAATGTTTCCCTGGATTTCCTTGGTATTGGTTGTGATATCCCCATTTTAAGCTTTGATTTTATTAATTTGGTTCTTTTTCCTCTTCTTTTTAGTCAGATTTGCTAAGAGTTTAATTAATCGTACTTACTTTTTTAAAGAACTGACTGTTTCATCAATTCTTTGTATAGTTTTTTTGTCTCTATTTCATTGATTTTAGTCCTTGTTTTTATGATCTCTCTACTTGTGCTGGTTTGGGTTTAGCTTGTTCTTATTTTTCTAGGAGTTAGAGATGCAGCATCAGGTCACTTATTTAGTATCTCTCTTTGTTTTTAATGTAGGCACTCAGCTAAAAACTTTCCTCAAAGCACTGCCTCTCCTGTAATCTCATAGGGTCTAGTAGGTTGTATTTTCATTTTCATTCGATTCCAGGAACTTTTTGATTTCCTCCCTTATTTCTTTGATGACCCTGTGGTCATGCAGCAATCTGTTGTTCAGTCTCAGGTGTTTGAGTCCTTCTATTTCTTTTGTTTTTAAGTTCTAGCTTTATTCCATTGTGGTTCAGATAGTATAAGGAGGGCTACTTCATTTTTCTTATATTTGTTAAGACTTGCTTTGCTTCCTAAAATATGATCTACTTTGGAGAAAGTTCCATGGGCTGCTGAGAAGAATGTGTATTGTGCTGCTGGATGAAATACTCTGTAGACATCTGTTAAGTCCATTTGGTCTATGGTTTCATTTATTGCTAAAGATTCTTTGTTGAGTTTTTGTATGGATTACCTATCTATTGGTGACAGTGAGTATTGAAGTCTCCCACTATCACTGTGTTAAGTTCTATGTGATTAGCAACCTAATTTCAACAATACATCAAAGCGATTTTTTTTTGTTGTTTACTGGTTATTGAACCCAGTATATATGCTAGGCAAGCACTTTACCATTGAGTTACATCCCAAACCCTAAAAGGATCTTATACCATGATTACATTGAGTCTGTCTGTGGGATGCAAGGATTTTTTTTTTCAGAACTGAGATTTTAACTCAGGGCTTTTGCTTGGTAGGTGGGTGTTCTACTGCTTAAGCCAAATTGCCAGGCCAGGATTTTTTAAAACACATATATAAATCTACAAATGCAGTACTTAATATTAACAAAATGAAGTAGAAAAGTTAACATACCCAATGGTAACAAGTTGAAGGTTTTTCTCTAAGATCAGGGACAAGATAAGAACGCCTTTTCAAATAATCCTTTACAATATAGTACTGGAAATCTTAGCTAGAGCAATTAGGGGGCTGGTGGAGTAGCTCAAGTAGTAAGCACACCTGTCTAGCAAGTGTGGCTCCCTGAGTTCAAACCCCAGTGATGTCAAAAAAAAAAAAAAAGCAATTAAGTAAAAGAAAGAAAGAAAAAGCATTTTAATACAAATTGAAGACATGAAATTGTTTCTGTTTGGTAGTGATATCTGAAATCTATATCTATATTTGTATCTATTTAAGTAACTGTAAAAAATTCCACAAAAACTGTTAGAACTAATAAATGAATTCAGTAAAATCACAGGATACAATATGCAAATTGCAAAGTTTCTGCTTGTTGATAACAAATTCAAAAAATGTAACTAAGAAAACAATCCTATTTACAATAGCTACAAATGTAATTTGGGATAAACTTCAACAAGGAGATGAATGATACTTATACTGAAAAATATAAAACACTGATGAAAGAAATAGAAGAAAACATGAATAATCCATGTGTTTATTTATTATAAAAATCAGTAGTTTAAAAATGTCTATTATATCCCAAATGATCTACAGATTTAATATAATTCCTAAAAAAATTCATGTCATTTTTCACAGAAATAGAAATAACAATCCTTAAATCTGTATGGAGCCAAAAAAAGATACCAAATGGGCAAAATAATCTTCAGTAAATAGGACAAATTTGGAGGCACCAGAGTCCCTGGTTTTAAAACACATTATGCAGCTGTTATAATCAAAACAGCACAGTAGCACCCTAAAAACAGATGCATCAACTAATGAAACAGGATAGGAAGCTCAGAAATAAACTCAAGAATTTATGGTCAATTGGTTTTTTATTTTATTTTATTTTATTCATACAACGTTTGGGTCATTTTTCCCTCCTCCCCCCGCCCTCAACTGGTTTTGATAAAGGTGTTAAGAACACACAATCAGGACAGGATAATCTCATAATCCAACACCTACAAATGATGTTGGAAAACTTAATATCCACATGCAGAAGAATGAAATTATATATTCATATTTCATATCATAGAATAATCAATGCAAAATGGCTTGAATACTTAAATACAAAACCTGAAACTTTAAAATTATTAGACAAAAGCAAAGAGGAAATCTTGACATTGGTCTGAACAATGATCTTTTTTGGATATAACCTTGAAAAGAGATCAACAAAAGCAAAAATAGACAAATGAGATTGCATGCAACTAAAATGCTTATGGACAGCAAAGGAAACAATTGACAACATGAAGAAACTACCCACAGATTAGGAGAAAATTCTTCATAAACCACACATTTAGTAAGAGCTTACTGTCTAAAATATATAAGGAACTAAGACACTCACTAGCATAAAAACAAATAACCTGAATATAAATTAATGCTAATGAATAAGTTTAAAATTTCTATTAAGTCCAAAAGACCTGAATGGAAGTTTCTCAGAAGACATAAAAATGGCCAACTGATACATGAAAAAATATTCAACATCTTTAATCACTAGGGAAATGCAAGTTTATATCACAATTAAGATATCACATCACACTTGTTCAAATAGCTTTTATGAAAAAGATGAAAAATAAAAAGTGTTGGTGAGGATGAGGAAGAAAAGAATCTCTGTGCACTGTTGGTGGGGCTGTAAATTAGAATAGCATTATGTTCAATGATATGGAAGTTCTTGAGAAATCTAAAAACAAGACTATCACATATCTAGCAACACAACTATTATGTATCTGAAACAATGGAAATCAATTTCCCAAAGGACTACAGCATTACAGATGATCTTCAACATATAATTGGTTGCATCCTGATAACCTCAGCATAAGTTTGTAAGTTTAAAATATCACTAGGTTGAAAATGCATTTACTTCTCCTAATCTACCAAACCAAAATGGATTTTCTACAACTAGCATACCAAACATTGTAGCCTATCCTAGTCTAACCTACCTTCAACATGCTCATTTGCATCAAGCAAACAGTTGGGTAAGAACACCTAACACAAAGCCCAATAAAGTGTTGACCATATTAAGTACTTTATTTAATAACTACATCAAAAAATTCTGTCAGGACAGTATACTGTAGTGTCAGTTGTTTACCCTAATGATGCCTAGCATCTAGAGAAAACGTCATGCATTGATGTATGGCTAGTCTGGGAAAAGATGAAAATTGACAAAATGAATGCATATAGTTTTCACATCACTGTAAAGTCAAAGCCCAGTTTGTTGAACCATCAAAAGTCAGGGACCACTCTTTTGTCACATTAACAAAGATAAGAGGGTAAATCTAAATGTCTATTACAGATAAGTGGGTAAAGAAAATTCAATACACACATACAATTGAATGCTATGTAGTCTAAAAAGAACTCTTGTTATTTTCATCAGTGTGGTTGTACTTGGAGAACATTATGCTAAATAAAATAAGATAGTGATATAAAGATAAATACCACACTATCTGAAAGAGTTTTGGAATCTAAAAGAATTGAATTTGTGGACATGTAAGTAGGAACAATGCTTACCAAGCCTTGAGGTAGGGGCCAAGGGAGACAATGTGGAGTTGTTAATCAAAGGGTGAGAACCTTCACCCTTTTAATGTTTTAAACTCTGTTGAATAACAGGGTAACTATAGTTTACAACATATTGTATATTTCAGAAAAACTAAGAGGGCAAATTTCAAATGGCTCACCAACAAAAATGGTAAGTGAGGTGGTGGTTATTGTGTTAACTAGCATGATTTTATCATTCCAAATTGCATACATACATTAAAGCATCACAATACACCTCATAAATGTATAAAATGATGATTTCTCCTTTAAATCTTATCAGGGGGTGTTGGTACCAGTAAGAAGGGAAAAGAGGTGGGGAAAGGGCATGGGAGGGTGAATATAGTTCAAATACTGTGTACACATGTATGTAAATGGAAAAACTGTACCTGTTGAAACTATTCCAGGAATGGGAGTGGAAAGAAAAAGGAGAATGATAGAGGGGTGAATTCAGTTATTATATATTTGAGATATTATAGGAACTTTTGTAAATGTTGCAAATGTACCCCACCCAGCAAGCAATAAGAAGGGAAAAAATAAATAAATCATTAATTTATTAAGAACCCAGGTCTTGAAATAGGTGGACTTAATTTTAAAGCCTGACTGTCTCTGATAATGTGATTTTGTGCTGATTACTTTCACATGAATGTTCAAAGACAGTGCTCAGTGCTATTGTTAAGGGAAACATGAAGATTCACTATGTGGGTGTACTGTAATTTTCATGAAAGAGGTGTATCAGGGAAACAATTCTAATTGGGACTGGAAGCAAAATATCTTTTTAGGTGTTTGGTCAAATATTTCAATGCAGTTGAAGGGTCTCATCTGGGGAAGAGTTTGTAAGTCTAAATAATGCAGAGGTATCACCAATCAATAAAATTTGGACTAACATTTGTCAGTAGATATTCATGTTTCCATAAACATAAACATTGTTCAAAGATTTCTTCTGTGGATTTCCTGAGCGGGAACATGCCATTATTCACAATGCAACCTGAGCCACACAGATTAATACGTTCTCCATAGCTGTTGACTAAATCCTGGCGCTGTTTGCTTTGAAGATTTATATCTTCTTGAGTGCGAGACTGACATTTCAGGGTCCTCAAGGTTCGGAGCTATGTTAGAATAGGCTAGTGTCCCATCCCACAGATTTAGCTTGTCACATGTTCCTCTCCAAACAGTAGTGAGCAATTTAAACTGTCAATGCAGCACTTCAATTCAGGATGATTTTAAGTCTTTTTGACTTGTCCTTGGAATGATTAGTTTCCATTCAGATGATTTTCCTGTTGGGTTAGCAATGCATGAGTTGGCTGGAGTTGACATAAACTTTAATGTTGCTGCTTGCCAGACATGTCATGTCCTCTGACTAGCAGAGATATTTCCCTTATTTGGGACCATCATACTCACCTACATCATTTAGCGATCTTCAAATTATTCTCAAACTGTTATTTTTCATCATCTCCAAGAGATATAGTACTCAAAGTTGATGTTATAGATGTTCTTATATAAACATGTTTTTGATCAGCTACTCAGCAGAAATTTTAGTGTTGCTGGTTGTTTGAGAAAACTCAATTCTTCACATTGAGTATGCTCATGTGCCTTTTTTGTGGAAGAATGAAAGCTTCAGGATTACAATTTTCAATGAGGATGGGACTTGGAGAGTAATTACATGGGTGAGCCTGAAGCAAAAGGTTAAGATATGAATAGTTCATGGAAGGGTAGTTGGAAGTCACGTAAGAAGGACTTAGGTTTCAGGAGAAAGAAACCTGAATGGATGAGATCCAAAAGAAATAAAGCTGGCAGACTCAGTTTGCAGCCCAGAATAGAAGCTGGTAAATATGGTGTTGGCATAGGCTTATTCAAATCTATAGGCTATCTTTAAAGCCTAAACAATGCTGGGCTCCATTCTCATAGTTTTTGATTCAGGAGTCTAATAAAAATGAACTAGGAATCTGGTATTTTTACAAAGCTGTACAGGAAATTATGATATGCCATCAATGATAACAAAATACATTTGTTAAGGTTGAAGGTCATATTAGTAATCAGCATTTTGAGGGAAACCTAGTAGATATAAATATGGACAGTAAGGTGGACATTTCATAATATCATCCTAAACAATACTAAAATGTTGTAACTCCATACTATGGTTCAATCCATTCTCCCTGATGATGATTTTTAAAGAGTTTAGGCTGAAACTATAAGGAAGAGGGAACTTATTTAGTAGACCATGTGTTCTCAAATTCCCAGGGGAACTGGGAAAATGTCATCACTTCTATAAAAGGGAGCAGGGAGTAGGCCCATCCTAGAAATAATGAATCAAAACTACTGGGTATTCATGGCTTGGGAATTTTAAAATTTGGAAGGTTTTACTTACATTTTTAAGTAATATATGGGAATATAAATTTTTGTGAAGGGAATAGTTTGACATGATTATTGCTATGATTTTGATGATTGTGGAAGAAATCATATGGAGGCAAGGCCCTGGGAAATGTACAGAGGATAGCAAGTAAAATATTTTTGTTTCTTTCTCCATTATCCTACTTATAGGCCCTGCTCTTGGGTACCTCCTTCAGCTATTGGAAACTTGCTCAGTAACAAAGAAATTACAGGCCACCCACCCCATTAGAAGTCCTTTTATCTCCCACAGCTCTGGAGCGAGGTGCCATGTATACTGAAAACAGGTTCCAAACACTCATGGAACCTGCCCCCAGAGAATCTCTCCAGTGTCCTGGAACCCAACTCTATCTCACCTAGGGTTGATCAATTATGTCTCCAGTATCTCTCTCCCCACTCATATACCAACCTCCTCTACACCCAACTTTGTGCCCTGAACTGCTAACTATCTGAAACAAGTTATGGAACTCAGACTCAGAACACAAAAGCATATTAGGATGGGAAAGTCATGAATGGGTCCCAAAGCGGCAGAAGCTAACCCCCATTCCTCCCCAAATCAATATAATTCCACAAAGATGGAATTATTATTACTTCTTTTTACTGCTAGAATCTCAATGTTGAAAAAAATGTTTGAGATGTAGAAGTCTCCATACATAGTGATTGAGTGAAGAATAAGTGAATTATTATTTCTGGATGTTGAATGAGTGGATAAAAAATTCTAGTTCCACAGTGCTTGTTCCAAATCACACCTCCTCGAACAGTGTGTAACATTGCTATTCCCCTATATTATGACCAACACTGAGTTGTTATTAAAAACATCATGCTAGCCAGGTATGGTGGTTAATGCCTGTAGTCTCAATACTCAGGATGCTGAGGCAGGAGAATTGTGAGTTCAAGAATGGCCTGGTCTACATAGTGAGAACCTGTCTCCGAAAATCATGCTCATACACAAACAAACCACCAATCAAACAACCTATTTTTCCTATTATACCATTCTGTGTTTTTCTTATGCCACAAATTGTGTGGATTTTCATTGTTTCACGATTAATAATCCAGTCTGCTTTGTTGGATCCATGTCTCCTCAACTTAACTTCTGCATGTTGGATTACACTCATTCACTAGAATTGTCCATCATAAATAACATCTATATGGGATGTTATCTCCAGCCCTGATTTTTCCCCTCAATTCTATACTTTTTCCTTTGACTAAAAAATAATTTCACTGGGGGTCATAAAGAATCACATATTTAACACATCTGGATCAGATCTCATGATTTTCCACATCCCGAAATTGCCCCTCCCATAGTATTCTATACATTTCAATAGCTTCTCCAGAAATCCAGTGTCCAACATCAAAACTCTGGAGCTATCCTTGATACTTCTCTTTCTCTCACAACTTACATCGAACCCATCAGAAAATCATGTGGTCTCACCAGATGTGGTGACTCTCTCCCATAATCCTAGTTTAGGAGGTGGAGATTCAGAGGATTGTAATTCCAGGCCAACCTGGGGAAAAAGTTCATAAGGCTCCATCTCAACTAATGGCTTGGTGTAGTGGCTCGTACCTGTCATTCTAGCTATGTGGTGAAACGTTAGTAGGAGTATCGCAGGTTGGGCATAATGTGAGACTTCATCTCAAAAAATAACCAAAGGAAAAGGGGGCGGAGGTGTAGGTCAAGTGGTAGAGACCTGCCCAACAAGTATAAGGTCCTGAGTTCAATCCCCAGTATGAAAAAGAAAAACCTCTCTTGATTTCATCTTCCATCTCCCATGGTACCACCTTAATCAAACACTAAGCATTCCTCTCCTGAACCACAGTGAGATTTTCTAATTTTTTTTCTAGTTTATACTTTTCCTTTTATATATTCTGTTCTGCATATGTGAATCAGATTGTAAAACTTCACAGAAATTAAAAGATCAGATCCCTTATTTACTTGGTTTTTCTGGTGGAACTTTAAAATTTTTTTAAATTAATTTTTTATTGAGACATAATATTTGTACATTATTATGGGACACAGTATGATAATTTAACAAATATATCCAGTGTGTGATGATCAAAACAGCACAATGAGCATTTCCAGCTCCTCAAACATTAGTCATTTCTATGTACTAGGAACTTTCATATTCTTTCAGTATTTTGAAGAATATCACATGTTGTTATAAACAATAGTTAGCCTTCTGTGCTGTAGAGAAGCAGAAGTAATTCCTTCTATCTAATGTGTTTTGGTTTATGTAACTTCTTTCCATCTCACTTCCCTACAGCATTTCCAAATCTCTGTGAACATTATTCTACTCTGTTCTATGAGGTTGACATTTTAGTTTTCTCAAATGAGTAAGACCACACAGTGCTTGTCTTTCTGTGACTGGCTTATTTCAATTAATATAACCTCCAGCTGAATCCATGATGTTGAAAATGACAGGACTTCATTCTTTTTCTGGATGAATAATAGTCTGTTGTGCACATAAACCACTTTTTCTTTACCTTTATTTGTTTTGTGGTGCTGGGTATTGGACTCAAGGTCTTGGGCATGTGAGGTGAACACTCTACCACTTGAGCTCTCTTTTTGTATTTTGTTTTTGAGACTGGGTCTCATTAACTTCGCCTGGGTTAGCCCCAAACTTGTGATTCTTTACCTCCTGACTAGCTGGGACTTCATTTCCTTTGGCTATATACAAAATAGTAGGTTTGTTGGATCATATGGTAGTTCTATTTTTAGTTTTTAAAAGAATCTCCATACTGTTTTCATGGTGGTTATTCTAATTTGCATTCCCACCAACAGCATTTAAGAGTTTTCCTTTGTATCCTGGCCAGCATTTGTTATTATTATTATTTTTTATGATGGCCATTCTAACTGGGGTAAAATGGTGTCTCATTGTGATTTTGATTTCCATTTCCCTGATGAGTAGTGAAATTAAGCATTTTCATATATTTTTTGGCCATTTCTTTGCCTTCTTTTGGGAAATGTCTATTCTCAAAAAATATTTAGCTTACTTTTTAATCATATTATTTGCATTTTTGATGTTAAGTATTTTGAGTTCCTTATAAATAGTCTGGATATTAATCCCTTGCTGGATGGATAATTTTCAAATATTTGCTCCCATTTTGTTGGTTGACTCTGCTGATTTTTTCCCTTTCTTGGATAGAAGTTTCTCAGTTTGGTATAATCCCATATGTCTATTTTTAATTTTGTTTACCTGTGCTTCTGGAGTTTTACCCATAAAATCCTTGCTTATACCAATGTCTTTAAGTGTTTCCTCTATGTTTTATTGTAGTGATTTCATAGTTTCAGACCTTACATTTGGTACATTTTTCATTGATTTTTGTGTATGTTAGAGGTGAGCATATAGGTTCATTTTCTGTGTATGTATATCCAGTTTTCTCAGCACCATTTATTGAGGTGACTGTCACTCACCCTTATAAGGTAAGTGCCGTTATCAGGAGCCAACTGGTTAACAAAACTTGGTGGTTCACTCCTGTAGTCTTAGCTACTAAGAAGGGTAGGCAAGAGGACCTTGAGCTTGAGGCCAGCCCTGGCAAAGGTAGTAATGAGACTTTATCTCAAAGACAAACAAACAAACCAAACAACAAAAAACCCATAAAGGCTGGGGGCATAGTTCAAGTAGTATAGTAATAGCCTAGCATGCATAAGATCCAGAATTTAATCCCCAGCACTGCAAAAAGCAACCAAACCAAACCAAAACAAAACAACATCTCAAACTGGTTGTAAATCTATGTGTTGGTTTTTATGCCAGTACCATGCTGTTCTTGTTATTATATCTTTATCATATGCTTTGAAGTCAGGTATTACAATGTTTCCAGCTTTCTATTTTGTTTTCCGTTCAGCACTGCTTTGGCTATTCAGGGTCTTTTGTGTTTCCATATGAATTTTAGAGTTGTTTCTTTGTTTCTGGTATTTTTATGGGAATTGTATTGAATCTTTATAATACTTTGGTTGGTACAAACATTTTAGCCATGTTAATTCTTCTAAATCATGAGCATGGTATATATTTCCATTTTTTAATGTCCTCTGTAATTTTTTCAGCAATGCTTTATAATTTTCATTATAGAGATCTTCTTTTCCTGTGTTAAAACTTTTCCTAAATATTTTAACTTTTTGTAGCTTTTGTGAACAGGATTGCTGTCTTGATTTATTTTTCAGCAAATTCATTATTTGTGTATAAAATGCTACTTTTTTGTATTTTGATTTTGTATTCTAAACTTTACTGAATTTATTAGTTCTAACAAATTTTTCATGGAATGGTCTTTTCCATTTTTAAAACCATGTCATCTGCAAATAGATCCTTTTAATTAATAAATCATATTTTAGAACACTCTTGCAACTCCCTCCCCAAAACCCCCAAACATACCCCTCCCTGATGACTTCTTATGATACACAGAACATTGTCGACATGCTTTTACCCTGTCTTGGCCTAGGGAATTATAGAATACCTGGTCACTACAAAAGTTTCTGATTTCAACTCCCTTTGTTATTTTCATAATTCTCTTAATTCTTATTGGCCTTCTTGCTCTTCTCTAAACACATCAAAGCAAATCCTGCCTCAGACCTTTTGCATTTGTTGTTCCCTGGGTAGAATAACCTCTGTTGTAGGTATATAAGGTGTGACTCACTCTGCTCAAATATTTCCCTTTAAACAAGCTCTTCCATGACCACCTTGTTTAAATGATCATATTGTCTTGGTTTATTTTCTTCCATAGGTCTTATCATCACTCAGCATTTTACTTTGTCTTTCTTTATGCTTTTTCTACCCCTCCAATAAGATATGTCTTAGAGGGCAGGAAATTTGTTTATTTTATTTTCTGCTTTATACAGAAGGTATAGAGCACTAACTGTAAAATAGTAAACAATCAAATATTTGTTGAAAGAAAAAAATGAATGAGCAAACATTGCTTACAATTAAATGTCTTAAAAGCTTGAAAGTAATTGTCTCCTTTTTTGGAAAAACAATAGGTAAATCTTAAAAATTCAATACTACAAGACACCTTTTTGGCATGTCCTTAGTCAGAACATAGTGGTCCACCAGGACCACTATTCTTCAGATCCAGTACAACTCCCAATAAGTAATAGTCTATAGACTTTATTTCCACTAAAAGAGGAGAGTGGCAAGAATAAATCAATGCCTGAAAGTGATGGTCAAGTGCAAACACAGAAGAAGCAGGAAAATCTTATTTCCTACCTTCTCACTAAACCCAATCAGATAAAAAGGGAACATTCCTTTAATCTTGTTGAAAGTACTAGTTTTTTACTTTTATAGCTGTTTTACTGATTTCATGTCCATCTTTCTACCACAGAATCCCCCTTCTCCTATCTACTTCTTTCTAGGTATTTTATATCAGAAACCTTGGAATAAAAGTTTCATTTCTAGAAACTGTGAAGCATGCTGAACTGTATTGTCTGTTGTCTGTCATCCATTTTCTCCTTCCCAGCAACAATGAGGGCAGAGAACCAGATGGAGAATAGGTTCTCAAAAGTCTATCATTTTTGGGAGATGACTGAGAATTCCTTCCCTTCTCTCTCTCTCTCTCTCTCTCTCTATTTTTTTTTGGCAGTGCTGAGGTTTGAACTCAGGGCCTCATGCTTGCTAAGTAAGTACTTTTATCACTTTAGCCACTTCCTTCCCTTCTATAGATTCATGCTGTAAGCTTCTATTTCTAAAGGATTTTTCTGCCAGTTTTGAAAATGGATGGCCCTATCCTGTGGAGGTCTTTTCTGGAGACTTTGGGGTTACTGATCAGTTTATTATGTATGGAACAAAGTTAAACTAGTGAGGATTGAGAGACATAGTCAGGAGGGTTGTAGGAAGGAGAGATTTTGGCTCATTTCATCAAGGGACACAAGTATCTGGTAGTGGGGGAGAGGGTCATTTTCTGACCAGTTATCCAAACTCCTCAGAGAAAGGGCTTTGAGGCAACTCTTAGAGATAGATTTGGCCTCATGTTCCCCTGTATTGAAAAGAACATACTTTAGCCTCATTTTTAAAAAAACTTAGAGTGGAAGCTATCAATGTTACTCTGCTAAGCATAGACATATATGGGGAGATGGATAAATAGAGTCTGTTAGGCTTTTAAATTAGTACTCAGTTTGTAAAACAGCTAATGAGGAGTGCTGAGAAAAAAAGAGAGTGTTTCTGTTCATAGGTAAAAGACTAGTGTGGCAGGAAGGCAGGGAGGGTGAAGGGAGATAATGAGTGCTACAGTGAAACAAAGAAAAACTGGATTTGAGGAGTGTTAACTGGGGTGAGACCAGAGAAGGGTCACCTCACCCCAGAGGTTAAAGTGGCCAATGAAATAGTATGTGTCCATGTATGGGACAAGCTGTATCCCCCCCATTTATGTAATCTGTTCTAAATGGTATATAAGGAAATCCCCCTTTGTTCTCAGGGCTCAGCCTTTGGACTTGAGTCTGCTGAGTTGCTGCTGGCCTGCTTAATAAATTTGCTTCCTGAAAGCTTTGATGCACTTTCTATCTCTGTCTGAGCCCTCCTGCAACATTTCTGGGAGCTCATCCAGGATTTGGAGGGCTGTGTTTTCATGTCTTTGTTGCTGGCTCTGCATTCTTGGCCTGCTGGAAGGGTGGCCCCTGCTAGGTGCCACCAGGCCATGTTGATCTGAGGGGAGGGAGCTCCTCTCCTTGCCAGCCAAGGGCAACTTCTGGTTGCACAAAGGAACCTAGAAAGGCTTGGGAACCAACTTGGGAGCCCTGCTCATCAGACTGGTAAGAACCTGGATTTGAATTCAGGCCTCCCTAGGAGGCAGGAGGGGAGTCTGATCAACTCCCAAAGAGATCTGAGTAACCCCCCTTTGGGGTGAAACTGTCTTTCAGGTTCAGGGAGCAGGGTGGAAGTACTGTGCTATGTGAGAGTGTGTGAAAGTGAAAGCTTGAGACATAGCCTGGTTACAAAGTGGGTGTGGAGTCCCAATTTGTGGGTCCATGGTGAATTCATATGGTTCAGGGTAAGCCCTAACAAGGCCTCTGGTCTGGGGCTTATACAGACTCACTACAGCCAAGAGACACCTAAACCACCATAAGAGGAGTGGCTGGAGATGGATGAAGTGAATAGTGTCATTTGTGTTCCCCTGTGGGCTGGAGATGAGGACACCTTACCTTCTCTCCACAGCCCTCATCCTTTCTGTCTCTGTCTCTGTCTTGACATATGGCAAATAGGAGGAATGGAAGGAGGTCAGAGTAAGAACACCCACTTAGAGTGCATGCTTAAGAACTTTAAGAGGGGATTTAATGAAGATTATGGGGTCAAATGACTCCTGGAAAGCTTAGGACCTTCTGTGAAATAGACTGGCCTGCTTTTGGTGTAGGATGGCCCTCAGAGGGGTCATTTGATAAGGTCATAGTCAATGGAGCTTTTGAAGTGGTTATGGGGGAACCTGGACATCCAGATTAATTTCCTTATATTGATGGCAAGATGCAATCCTCAGTCAACCCACGTGGCTAAAGCTCCACCTAGAGACAGCAGATAGGGTCATGGTAGTCAAGGTGCAGTAGCTTCCAAGTGTAGGGAAAAATGTAAAAGGCCATAGAAACCCATATTAGTGGGGTACCCTGAGGGAACTCTGCCCTTTGTGTGTCACTACTGTACCCATCTTTACCACCTCCATCCACCTCTTTGCCACCACCCTCAGAAGGGGAAGCAACATCTGATGGGGAAGTCCCAGCAGCAAATACGCCTACAAGGCTAAGGCCAGGAGTTCTTGAGACTGCAACAACCCCACCTTCCTCAGGCCCCATGAACCTCATGCTCATTCTGAGCCCACAAGACCTCACTCCACAGCTCCCTGTGAGACTGGCTCCTAGGTTCAACCAGGAACACTTGAACAGTTCCACTATGAGTCTAGCCTCTCCCCCAGGACTCACTTCCCTGCAGATGCCCCTGAGAGAGGTCCAGAGCCAAATATATCATGACCAGCATAGTCAGATATAAGCAGGAAGACAAACACTCATCTACCAACACTTCATCACCACAGACCTCCTTAACTGGAAGCACCACAATCCCTCCTTCATGGAAAAACCTCAGGCCCTAATTGATCTAATGCAGTCCATCCTCCAAACTCATAAGTTCACTTGGACATACTGCCAACAGCTTCTTCTGACTCTATTTAATACTTAGAAGTGATGCCATATATCCTTGGCATTTCTAAAGTGAATGGAAGACCATGCCCCTGCAGACACTCTAAAAGCCCAAGCCTAGGCTCAGGGCCAGTTGCTTCAAGGATGACCCCTACTGAGACCCTAATGATGACAGATTACCAGTGGCTTGAGTGGTGTCAGGAGGCATTACTAGGAGGTATGAAGGAAGGAGGGAAAAAGGCTATGAACATGAATAAGAAAACAGAAGTCCACCAAGAGCCAGATGAGAGCCCCAGTCAGTTTTATAAGTATGTGAGCAAGTATGTGAGGCCTTCCACCTGTGCACCCCTTTCAACCCAGAGGCAGCTGATAACCAGAGGATGATTAATGCAGCCTTTGTCAGCCAGGCCCAGGAGGCCAATAGAAAGATGAAAAGGAAGGTGGTCCTCCTTGCTGCAGCTCTAGCCAGACAGTTGGGTGGGCTCTTGCATGCAGGCCATGGTAGAGGAAGAGGCATGGACAATGATCAGCATCCACAGAACAGCCTCACACTGGAGAGGAAATAAAGGCAGGACCAGTGTGCCTACTGTTTTCAAGAAGGACACTGGAAAAATGAATGTCCCCAATAGCCCCTGAAAGTCATCACACTGGCCACTTTTAAGGATTGTGAGGAGGACTAGGACAGACCAGGCTCCATTCTACTGGGTCCCCAGGAGCCTATGGTTTGAATGAAGATTAGGTCCTTCCCATTGATCTAATGGTGGACACTGGCATGATCCAACCCATGGGCCCTCTCTCATAGAGAATGCAACTATTGGGAGATCAGACTTGCTGCTCCTTCCTCATATCCAGAAAATGCAGTCTTGGAAAGCATGAAGTTACACATGAATTCCTTTACCTTCCTGATTACCCTGTGGCCTTGATGGGCAGAGATCTGTTGTGCAAGTTAAGGACACAGATAACATTTGACTCTGATGGCATGGAAGCTTTATAGCTGAGAGGACCTGAAGCCAAGATTCTGACCCTCATGGTTGCACAGGAGGAGGAATGGCAACTCTATGCCTCTAAACAAGAAATTCCTGAGATGCCTGAACTTCCCTTTAAGATTCCAGGAGTGTGGGCTGAGGACAACCCTCCAGACTGACTCAGAACATAACTCCAATAGGGGTAGAATTAAAACTGGGAGCCATTCCTGGAAGCCAGAGGCAATACTACATTCCTCACAAGGCCCAGATTAGGATTCAAAAGCATCTTGACAGACCCCTGAAGTATGGGATCCTTTAGCCTTATCAGTCTCCCTGGAACACCCCCACATACTTGTCCAAAAACCAGAGACTGTAGACTTTAGGCCAGTTCAGAACCTCTGTGCAGTCAACTCAGCAACTGTTACCTTATACCCTGTAGTTCCAAACCTGTACACGCTTTTGGGCCTTATCCCAGATGAAGCAAAATTATCTGCCTGGATCTTAATGATACATTTTTCTGCATCTGCCTGGACCCACCCATCTTTGCCTTCCAATGGGAAAATTCTAGTACTGGAAAAAAGGGACAATTGACTTAAACTTGGTTGCTACAAGGCTTCAAAAACTCTCCCACTATCTTTGGGACTGCCTTGGTGCCCAACCTAAAGAATTTCTCAGCTAACAGGCCTGGCTGCACACACCTCCAGTATGTAGATGTCCTTCTATTGGCTGGACCAACTCAGGAAGATTGTATGGAAAGAACTCACCTCCTTCTCTCCCTTTCTGGAATGCAGGATATAAGGTTTCCTGAAAGAAAGCTCAGATTTGCCAGGATACTGTCAAATATTTCGGGTTTCACCTGTCACAAGGACAATGTAGACTGGGTCCTGAGAATAAACAGGTCATCTGCTCCATTCTGACTCCTGAGACCCATTGGCAGATTAGAGAATTTCTAGAGGCTGCAGGGTTTCTGCCAGATCTGGATCCGCAATCACTCTCTCTTGGCAAAACCCCTTTATGAAGCCACAAAGAGGGCAGAGTGGGAACCCATGGAATGGAGAGAGGAGCAAGAAAAGGCCTTTAAAGAAATTAAGAGGACACTCACAAATACCCCTGCTTTGGGCTTGCCAGATGTGATGAAACTCTTCTTCCTATATGTACATGAGAGACTGGGAACAGCTGCAGGAATCTTAACCCAGCTGCTAGGTTCCTGGCACCACCTGGCCTATTTATCAAAGCAACGTGATGTGGTTTTCTGAAGCTTGCCACCTTGCCTGCCCACCTTGGCAGTCACTGCCATCTTGGTGGCTGATGCAGACAAGCTTGCTTTGGGACAAGAACTCACAGTCCAAGTTCCCCACTCTGTTTTGACTCTCATGGAATATAAAGGAAATTATTGGTTAACAAACTTCTGAATGGTCAAATATCAAAGCATGATATGTGAAAACCTGAATATCTGGCTAGAGGTTGTTAAGACTCTAAACCCAGCCTCCTATTACCATTTGATTCAGGCCCCCCAGAGCATGACTGTTTAGAGGTCATGGATGAAGTGTTCTGCAGTCAGCCAGACTTGACTGACTAGCCTATTACTTATCCAGACATCGAGTATTTCACAGATGGCAGTAGCTTTGTCCAGGATGGCACACATTTTGCCAGATATGCAGCAGTGACTCTGGACACTGTCATTGAAGTGTGACCACTTCCAGTCAAGCCTCTGCACCAAAGGTTGATCTTATTGCTTTCACGCGTGCACTCCAGATTGCTGCAGGAATGCGAGTAAATGTCTATATGGACTTTAAATATGCCTCCACTACCATTCATGGCCATGGAGCCCTACATAAAGAGAGGGCACTCATTAACTAGGGAGAAAAAAGTGTTAAATATGGACAAGAAACTCTGGAATTACTACAAGCTGTATGGGAGCCTAAGCAAATAGTGGCCATGCACTGCCAAGTGCACCAGAAGAGGGAGGAAACAGCTATTTGGGGAAACTGAAAGGCTGATAGAGAAGCCAGCAAGCAGCCCTCATAGGAGCACAAACCATGGCCTTGCTGACAGCTGCATTGTTCCTGTGCCCCTTATCTGAATGGGACCCATAGTATACTTTACAAGAACAGTCTTGGTTTGAGATGGAAGGAGGAAATTTTCTACCAGATGGATGGTAGAAGTTTACTGATGGCCTCGTTGCCATACTTGAGTCACTGGCTCCCACATTTGTCAAGCAGTTCCATGAAGAAACTTACTCATGGTGGACATCTCTCAAGACCACCTTGGCCCAGCATTTTTATGTTCCCAAGCTCTCCAGCATAAGTAAGACAGTATATGAGAGGTTCTGTTTGTGTGCCCAAAACAATCCTGACAAGGGTCAAGAGCACCTAGGTGCAAAGTGTTGGGGGAACTCCTTTTGAAAACCTGATTGTGGACTTTAGTGAGATGCTATGGACCAGAGGATGTAACTATTTGCTGGTGTTTGTCTGAACTTTCTCAAGACTGCACCCGCTCAGACTGAGAAAGCCCTAGAAGTGGCCAGGTGCCTGTTAAAGGGAATCACCTGTGTGTATTGGATTGGGCAATGGGCTGGTCTTCATGGCTGAGGTAGTACAGTACTTAGAAATAATGTAAAAGCTACACATAGCCTACTGCCCCCAGAGTTCAGAGAAAGTGAAATATATGAACAGGACTCTAAAATTGCAATTGGGAAAACTATGCCAGGAGCTCCACCTACAACGGGATCAGTTACTGCCCATATCCTTGCTCAGGATTAGGTCAAGCCCCACCAAATGTACGGTTCCCTCCCTTTTTGAATTCTTTTTGGGTGTCCACCCCGTTTAGTCAAGGGCCTGTGAGGGGACCTTAAGGAAATAGGTGACCTCACCCTGAGATAGCAGATACAGGCCCTGAGGTTGACTCTTTCAAAAATCAATGACTGGGTAAGAGAGAGACTCCCCATTGGCCTGACAACTCCCACACACCTTTATAAACCAGTGGGTGCTGTTTGGTAAAGGAATGGAATGTTCAATTGCTAAAGTTCCACTGCAGGGTCCCTTTTGTTGTTTTGTCTACCCCTATTGTAGTTAAGGTAGCAGAGATCATTCCCTGGATCCACCACAGCCAACTGAAGCCAGGTTTCCTCAAATGGGAGTGCATCCTTGACTCAGCCTCACCATACAAGATCACCCTTTGGAATGCCTACTCACTTCCGTGATAGGACATGCTTCCCAGGAGACAACAGGAGAACAGGAAGGTTGAGAAGTCAGCCCTGCTCTAGTTACTCTGGAGCTGACTAGTCTACACACAGTAGAAGCTTGAGGAGTCACCCATTTCACCTTTGAGGATGAGTCTGTTCTGCATATTCCTTTTGCTAATCTTGGTCAGTTCTCTAGCTGGGGACCCCCAGGCTTTGGACTGTGACTCATGTATGTGTACTACCCAAGTAGGGAGTGTACAAAACTCTGGTTTTCCAAACTTATTATTCCTGCAGAGGCACCATTGTTGGTCATGCACCCACAGTCATACCACCTACTCACTGTGCTCTCATGATGGTCAGTATATCTGTTTCAGCCCCTCTATTGCCCTCGGGAGCAATGGCTAGAGGTCTGAAGCTTCACCAGCACTGGGAGGCTCATCAACTGCTCCCAGATTAGTGACCCCAGCAAACCTGTGTCTATATACTTTGATGTGTGTGCCACAATAGCTGAAAACTCCAGGCCTTGAGGCAACTGTGGGGGGCTAGCCTGGGAAAGGACTTATAGGTTAAATACAAGTATATATGCCCAGAAGATGACAGTGGGACATCCGGTTGTGTGTGTATGAACAACTCTACTGCCCTTGTTGAGGTTGTGAAAGGTGGGCAACTTGGCTAAAAGGGGAGGTCCATACCTTACATGGAACTACTGCTCTTTTACAAAAGAGTGATGCAACCCCCAACTGCACTCTTGGTGCCCGTAACTCTGTAAATTTCACTATTTTCAATAGTGAAACAGTCGGGGAAGCTGGAAAAAAGTTTGGCATTTTAATCTATGGAAAGGGAACAGACCCCAGTACTTCGCTGCATTTTTAACTCTTTATGATCACTCATGAGAGCTCCTGGTACTGCGGATGTTCAGGACCACATGGAAGCTACTTATGGAAAGAAAGACAGTTGCTCAAGTAATGGCGCTATTGAAATATAAACCCCAGATCAAGATGATGCTCTTTCACCCAAAAGTGGGTCTGAGCATCAAAGTAAGGAATGTGGCAGGAGGGCAGAGAGGGGGCAAGGGAGATAATGAGTGCTACAGTGAAACAAAGAAAAACCAGATTTGAGGAATGTTAACTGGGGTGAGACCAGTTTTAATCACCCCAGAGATTAAAACAGCCAATGAAATAGCATGTGACCGTGTATGGAACAAGCTGTACCCCTCCCCCATTTATGTGACCCTGCTCTAAATGGTATATAAGGAAAGCCCCCTTTGTTCTTGGGGCTCAGCCTTTGGACTTGAGTCTGCTAAGTTGCTGCTGGCCTGCTTAATATACTTGCTTCTAGAAAGCTTTGGTGCCCTCTCTGTCTCTTTCTGAGCCCTCCTGCAGCAGTAGGTCAAAGGGTCCTATGAAGAGTTACACACACACATACCATCACCAACACATCACATGCACAGCCATACGGACAGAGTGACACACAGAAATGGACCATGGAGACACTGAGGCTGAAAGAGGACTTGTCTTCTTCATGTTCACTGTGCTTGGCATTTTCATATGCTCATGTCTGTCTCACAAAATCCCTATGAGACACACATTATTAAACAATGATATTTATGAGAGAACTAAGGGACACAGAAATTAATTTACCTAAGATGTCACAGGTAGCAAGTGGCCAGATAAAATTAATGTCTACCTAACTCTAATTGCAAAACTCATCCTCTTATTATCATAGTACACTGCCTAACACAATTTTAAATTCCAGCTTATTAAACCCATGAACCACAGACAATACACAGACTTTGTTTGGATCTTGATGCAAATAATTTATCTTAAGATTTTAGTGATCTGAAGAAAATTGAATATGGACTAGATCAGATGATATTAAAAGATTATTATTCATTTGGCTGGATGAAATAATATTATGGTAATGTATAAAATCCTTTTCTGATCGCAAAACATAGTGAAGTATTATAAGTGAAATGATAAAGTACCTGGAATTTACTTTAAAAATACTCAGTCCAAAAAAAATTGGTAAGGAATAATGAAGCAGGAATGGCTGATTATTGGTACTTGTTAAAGTTGTGTATTGGTTACAAAAGAATGCATCATCACATTTTCTCTCTGCTTAAAAAGTTCTACAATAAAATTGAAAAGATTTAAAAAAAAATTCAATTTAATCTTTTGGTAAACCTCTCCACAGGGAAGTCAGGACAAATATGTCTAGCCTGGCAGATCATCTAAGTAGAAGAGAATGAATTAATCTGCTTTAAGGGAAAGATCAAGAGTCCCTTCAGGCTAGTTGGCAGGGGCAAACCACATGCCCTCTTATCCTTTCAAGATGTACTTTTAGGCAGATTGTGATTATACAGGAAAAGTCAA